>NW_026047617.1:22957337-27849099 GCF_023864345.2 Schistocerca serialis cubense
TGCGTCGGGTTCGAAAATCTAGACTCACAGGAGAACGACCATAAGGTGCCCGAGGCAGCAATAGACCCTTGGAGACAAGTCGGCTGGAGGACGATGTATTGAATCTCGACGCAATTTGAGTCTTCCATCAGCATTAGGAGGCCCTGAACGTTACAATTAACTATCATTTTTGCGTCGGATTCGAAAATCTAGACTCACAGGAGAAGGATCATATTGTGCCCGAGACTGCAATATCCCCTTGGATACAAGTCGACTGGAGGTCGATGTATTGACTCTCGACGCAATTTAAGTGGTCCATCGTCTTTAGGAGTCCCTGAACGATACAATTAACTATCATTTATGCGTCGGATTCGAAAATCTAGACTCACAGGAGAACGACCATAAGGTGCCCGAGGCAGCATTAGACCCTTGGAGACAAGTCGGCTGGAGGACGATGGATTGAATCTCGACGCAATTTGAGTCTTCTATCGTCATTAGGAGGCGCTGAACGTTACAATTCACTATCATTTTTGCGTCGGATTCGAAAATCTAGACTCACCGGAGAAGGATCATATTGTGCCCGAGACTGCAATATCCCCTTGGATACAAGTTAACTGGAGGTCGATGTATTGACTCTCGACGCAATTTGAGTGTTCCATCGTCTTTAGGAGTCCCTGAACGTTACAATTAACTATCATTTATGCGTCGGATTCGAAAATCTAGACTCACAGGAGAACGACCATAAGGTGCCCGAGGCAGCAATAGACCCTCGGAGACAAGTCGGCTGGAAACCGATGTATTGATTCTTGACGCAATTTGAGTGTTCCATCGTCATTAGGAGGCCCTGAACGTTACAATTAACTATGAGTTTTGCGTCGGATTCGAAAATCTAGACTCACAGGAGAACGACCATAAGGTGCCCGAGGCAGCAATAGACCCTTGGAGACAAGTCGGCTGGAGGCCGATGTATTGAATCTCGACGCCATTTGAGTGTTCCATCGTCATTAGGAGGCCCTAAAGGTTACAATTAACTATCATTTTTGCGTCGGATTCGATAATCTAAACTCACAGGAGTTCGACCATAAGGTGCCCGAGGCAGTAACACACCCTTGGAGACAAGTTGGCTGGAGGCCGATGTATTGAATCTCGACGCAATTTGAGTGTTCCATCGTCATTACAAGGCCCTGAACGTTACAATTAACTATCATTTTTGCGTCGGATTCGAAGATCTAGACTCACAGGAGAACGACCATAAGGTGCCCGAGGCAGCAATAGGCACTTGGAGACAAGTTGGCTGGAGGTCGATGTATTGAATCTCGACGCAATTTGAGTGTTCCATCGCCAATAGGAGGCCATGAACGTTACAATTAACTATGAGTTTTTCGTCGGATTCGAAAAACTAGACTCACAGGAGAACGACCATTTGGTGCCCGAGGCAGCAATAGACCCTTGGAGACAAGTCGGCTGGAGGCCGATGTATTGAATCTCGTCGCAATTTGAGTGTTCCATCGTCAGTAGGAGGCCCTGAACGTTACAATTAACTATCATTTTATCGTCGGATTCGAAAATCTAGACTCACAGGAGAACGACCATAAGGTTCCCGAGGCAGCAACAGACCATAGGAGACAAGTCGGCAGGAGGCCGATGTATTGAATCTCGACGCAATTTGAGTGTTCCATCGCCAATAGGAGGCCCTGAACGTTACAATTAACTATCATTTTTGCGCCGGATTCGAAAATCTAGACTTACAGGAAAACGAACATTAGGTGCCCGAGGCAGCAACAGACCCTTGGAGACAAGTCGGCTGGAGGCCGATGTATTGAATCTCGTCGCAATTTGAGTGTTCCATCGTCATTACAAGGCCCTGAACGTTACAATTAACTATCATTTTTGCGTCGGATTCGAAACTCTAGACTCACAGGAGAACGACCATAAGGTGCCCGAGGCAGCAATAGACCCTTGGAGACAAGTCGGCTGGAGGCCGATGTATTGAATCTCGACGCAATTTGAGTGTTCCATCGTCATTAGGAGGCCCTGAACCTTACAATTAACTATCAGTTTCGCGTCGGATTCGAAAATCTAGACTCACAGGAGACGGACCACATGGTGCCCGAGGCAGCAATATACCCTTGTAGACAAGTCTTCTGGAGGAAGATGTATTGACTCTCGACGCAATTTGAGTGTTCCATCGTCATTAAGAGGCCCTGAGCATTACATTTAACTATCAGTTTTGCGTCGGATTCTAAAATGTTGACTCACAGGGGAACGACCATACGGTGCCCGAGGCAGCAATAGACCCTTAGAGACAAATCGGCTGAATGCCGATGTATTGACTCTCGACGCAATTTGAGTGTTCCATCGTCTTTAGGAGTCCCTGAACGTTACAATTAACTATCATTTATGCGTCGGATTCGAAAATCTAGACTCACAGGAGAACGACCATTTGGTGCCCGAGGCAGCAATAGACCCTTGTAGACAAGTCGGCTGGAGGACGATGTATTGAAACTCGTCGCAATTTGAGTGTTCCATCGTCATTAGGAGGCCCTGAACGTTACAATTAACTATCTTTTTATCGCCGGATTCGAAAATCTAGACTCACAGGAGAACGACCATAAGGTGCCCGAGGCAGCAACAGACCATAGGAGACAAGTCGGCTGGAGGACGATGTATTGAATCTCGACGCAATTTGAGTCTTCCATCAGCATTAGGAAGCCCTGAACGTTACAATTAATTATCATTTTTGCGTCGGATTCGAAAATCTAGACTCACAGGAGAACGACCATAAGGTGCCCGAGGCAGCAATAGACCCTTGGAGACAAGTCGGCTGGAGGCCGATGTATTAAATCTCGACGCAATTTGAGTGTTCCATCGGCATTAGGTGGCCCTGAACGTTACAATTAACTATCATTTTTGCGTCGGATTCGAAAATCTAGACTCACAGGAGGACGACCATAAGGTGCCCGATGCAGCAATAGACCCTTGGAGACAAGTCGGCTGGAGGTCGATGTATTGAATCTCGACGCAATTTGAGTGTTCCATCGTCATTAGGAGGCCCTGAACCTTACAATTAACTATCAGTTTCGCGTCGGATTCGAAAATCTAGACTCACAGGAGACGGACCACATGGAGCCCGAGGCAGCAATATCCCCTTGGAGACAAGTCGGCTGGAGGTCGATGTATTGAATCTCGACTCAATTTGAGTGTTCCATCGTCATTAGGTGGCCCTGAACGTTACAATTAACAATCAGTTTTGCGTCGGGTTCGAAAATCTAGACTCACAGCAGAACGATCACAAGGTTCCCGTGGCAGCTATTGACCCTTGGAGAGAAGTCGGTTGGAGGACGGTGTATTGGATCGCGACGCAAAATGAGTGTTGCATCGTCATTAGGAGGCCCTGAATGTTACAATTAACTATCAGTTTTTCGTCGGATTCGAAAATCTAGACTCACTGGAGACGGACCATAAGGTGCCCGATGCAGCAATATCCGCTTGGAGACCAGTCCGCTAGAGGACGATGTATTGAATCGCGACGCAATTTGAGTGCTCCATCGTCATTTGGAGGCCCTGAACGTTACATATAACTATCAGTTTCGCGTCGGATTCAAAAATCCAGACTCACAGGAGACGGACCAATTGGTGCCCGAGGCAGCAATATCCCCTTGGAGACAAATCAGCTGGAGGACGATGGATTGAATCTCGACGCAATTTGAGAGTTCTATCGTCATTAGAAGGCGCTGAACGTTACTATTCACTTTCATTTTTGCGTCGGATTCGAAAATCTAGACTCACAGGAGAAGGATCATATGGTGCCCGAGACAGCAATATCCCCTTGGAGACAAGTCCGCTGGAGGCCGATGTATTGAATCTCGACGCAATTTGAGTGTTCCATCGTCATTAGGAGGCCCTGAACCTTACAATTAACTATCAGTTTCGCGTCGGATTCGAAAATCTAGACTCACAGGAGACGGACCACATGGAGCCCGAGGCAGCAATATCCCCTTGTAGACAAGTCGGCTGGAGGAAGATGTATTGAATCTCGACGCAATTTGAGTGTTCCATCGGTATTAGGAGGCCCTGAACGTTACAATTAACTATCATTTTTGCGTCGGATTCGAAAATCTAGACTCACAGGAGAACGACCATTAGGTGCCCGAGGCAGCAATAGACCCTTGGAGACAAGTCGGCTGGAGGTCGATGTATTGGATCTCGACTCAATTTGAGTGTTCCATCGTCATTAGGTGGCCCTGAACGTTACAATTAACAATCAGTTTTGCGTCGGGTTCGAAAATCTAGACTCACAGCAGAGCGATCACAAGGTGCCCGTGGCAGCTATTGACCCTTGGAGGCCAGTCCGCTGGAGGACGATGTATTGAATCGCGACGCAATTTGAGTGCTCCTTCGTCATTTGGAGGCCCTGAAACTTACAATTAACTATCAGTTTCGCGTCGGATTCAAAAATCCGGACTAACAGGAGACGGACCATTTGGTTCCCGAGGCAGCAATATCCCCTTGGAGACAAATCAGCTGGAGGACGATGTATTGAATCTCGACGCAATTTGCGAGTTCTATCGTCATCAGGAGGCGCTGAACGTTACTATTCACTATCATTTTTGCGTCGGAATCGAAAATCTAGACTCACAGGAGCAGGATCATATGGTGCCCGAGACAGCAATATCCCTTTGGAGACAAGTCCGCTGGAGGCCGATGTATTGAATCTCGACGCAATTTGAGTGTTCCATCGTCATTAGGAGGCCCTGAAGCTTACAATTAATTATCAGTTTCGCGTCGGATTCGAAAATCTAGACTCACAGGAGACGGACCACATGGAGCCCGATTCAGCAATATCCCCTTGTAGAGACGTCGGCTGGAGGAAGATGTATTGACTCTCGACGCAATTTGAGTGTTCCATCGTCTTTAAGAGGCCCTGAGCATTACATTTAACTATCAGTTTTGCGTCGGATTCTAAAATGTTGACTCACATGAGAGCGAACATAAGAGGCCGGAGGCAGTAATATCCCCATGGAGACAAGTCTGCTGGAGGACGATGTATTGAATCTCGACGCAATTTGAGTGTCCCATCGTCATTAGGAGGCTCTAAACCTTACAATTAACTATCATTTTTGCGTCGGATTCGATAATCTAAACTCACACGAGAACGACCATAAGGTGCCCGAGGCAGCAACAGACCCTTGGAGACAAGTCCGCTGGAGGCCGATGTATTGAATCACGACGCAATTTGAGTGTTCCATCGTCATTACAAGGCCCTGAACGTTACAATTAACTATCATTTTGGAGTCGGATTCGAAAATCCAGACTCACAGGAGAACGACCATAAGGTGCCCGAGGCAGCAATAGACCCTTGGAGACAAGACGGCTGGAGATCGATGTATTGAATCTCGACGCAATTTGAGTGTTCCATCGCCAATAGGAGGCCCTGAACGTTACAATTAACTATGAGTTTTGCGTCGGATTCGAAAACGTAGAATCACCGGAGACGGACCATGTGGTGCCCGAGGCAGCGATATCTCCTTGGAGACAAATCGGCTGGAGGACGATGTATTGAATCTCGACGCAATTTGAGTCTTCTATCGTCATTAGGAGGCGCTGAACGTTACAATTCACTATCTTTTTTGCGTCGGATTCGAAAATCTAGACTCACAGGAGAAGGATCATATTGTGCCCGAGACAGCAATATCCCCTTGGGGACCAGTCCGCTGGAGGACGATGTATTAAATCGCGACGCAATTTGAGTACTCCATCGACATTTGGAGGCCCTGAACGTTACAATTAACTATCAGTTTCGCGTCGAATTCAAAAATCCAGACTCACAGGAGACGTACCATTTGGTGCCCGAGGTAGCAATATCCCCTTGGAGACAAATCAGCTGGAGGACGATGTATTGAATCTCGACGCAATTTGAGAGTTCTATCGTCATCAGGAGGCGCTGAACGTTACTAATCACTATCATTTTTGCGTCGTATTCGAAAGTCTAGACTCTCAGGAGAAGGACCATGTGGTGCCCGAGGCAGCGATATCCCCTTGGAGACAAGTCGGCTGGACGCCAATGTTTTGAATCTCGGCGCAATTTGAGTGTTCCATCGTCATTAGAAGGCCCTGAACGTTACAATTAACTATCATTTTTGCGTCGGATTCGAAAATCTAGACTCACAGGAGAACGACCATAAGTGCCCGAGGCAGCAATAGACCCTTGGAGACAGGTCGGCTGGAGGACGATGTATTGACTCTCGACGCAATTTGAGAGTTCCATCGTCATTAGGAGGCCCTAAACGTTACAATTAACTATCATTCTTGCGTCGGATTCGAAAATCTAGACTTACAAGAGAACGACCATAAGGTACCCGCGGCAGCATTAGACCCTTGGAGACAAGTCGGCTGGAGGACGATGTATTGGATCGCGACGCAATTTGAGTTTTCCATCGCCAATTAGAGGCCCTGAACGTTACAGTTAACTATCATTTTTGCGTCGGATTCGAAAATCTAGACTCACAGGAGAACGACCATTTGGTGCCCGAGGCAGCAATAGACCCTTGGAGACAAGTCGGCTGGAGGACGATGTATTGGATCGCGACGCAATTTGAGTGTTCCATCGTCATTAGGAGGATCTGAATGTTGCAATTAACTATCATTTTTACGTCGGATTCGATAATCTAAACTCACAGGAGAACGACCATAAGGTGCCCGAGGCAGCAACAGACCCTTGGAGACAACTCGGCTGGAGGCCGATGTATTGAATCTCGACGCAATTTGAGTGTTCCACCGTCATTACAAGGCCCTGAACGTTACAATTAACTATCAGTTTCGCGTCGGATTCGAAAATCTAGACTCACAGGAGACGGACCACATGGAGCCCGAGGCAGCAATATCCCCTTGGAGACAAGTCGGCTGGAGGCCGATGTATTGAATCTCGACGCAATTTGAGTGTTCCATCGTCATTACAAGGCCCTGAACGTTACAATTAACAATCAGTTTTGCGTCGGGTTCGAAAATCTAGACTCACAGCAGAGCGATCACAAGGTGCCCGTGGCAGCTATTGACCCTTGGAGACCAGTCCGCTGGAGGACGATGTATTGAATCGCGACGCAATTTGAGTGCTCCATCGTCATTTGGAGGCCCTGAACCTTACAATTAACTATCAGTTTCGCGTCGGATTCCAAAATCCAGACTCACAGGAGACGGACCATTTGGTGCCCGAGGCAGCAATATCCCCTTGGAGACAAATCAGCTGGAGGACGATGTATTGAATCTCGACGCAATTTGAGAGTTCTATCGTCATCAGGAGGCGCTGAACGCTACTATTCACTATCATTTTTGCGTCGGATTCGAAAATCTAGACTCACAGGAGCAGGATCATATGGTGCCCGAGACAGCAATATCCCCTTGGAGACAAGTCCGCTGGAGGCCGATGTATTGAATCTCGACGCAATTTGAGTGTTCCATCGTCATTAGGAGGCCCTGAACCTTACAATTAATTATCAGTTTCGCGTCGGATTCGAAAATCTAGACTCACAGGAGACGGACCACATGGAGACCGATTCAGCAATATCCCCTTGTAGAGACGTCGGCTGGAGGAAGATGTATTGACTCTCGACGCAATTTGAGTGTTCCATCGTCATTAAGAGGCCCTGAGCATTACATTTAACTATCAGTTTTGCGTCGGATTCTAAAATGTTGACTCACATGAGAGCGAACATAAGAGGCCGGAGGCAGTAATATCCCCATGGAGACAAGTCGGCTGGAGGACGATGTATTGAATCTCGACGCAATTTGAGTGTCCCATCGTCATTAGGAGGCCCTAAACGTTACAATTAACTATCATTTTTGCGTCGGATTCGATAATCTAAACTCACAGGAGAACGACCATAAGGTGCCCGAGGCAGCAACAGACCCTTGGAGACAAGTCGGCTGGAGGTCGATGTATTGAATCTCGACGCAATTTGAGTGTTCCATCGTCATTAGGAGGCCCTAAACGTTACAATTAACTATCATTTTTGCGTCGGATTCGATTATCTAAACTCACAGGAGGACGACCATAATTTGCCCGAGGCAGCAACAGACCCTTGGAGACAAGTCGGCTGGAGGCCGATGTATTAAATCTCGACGCAATTTGAGTGTTCCATCGTCATTACAAGGCCCTGAACGTTACAATTAACTATGATTTTTGCGTCGGATTCGAAAATCTAGACTCACAGGAGAACGACCATAAGGTGCCCGAGGCAGCAATAGACCCTTGGAGACAAGACGGCTGGAGATCGATGTATTGAATCTCGACGCAATTTGAGTGTTCCATCGCCAATAGGAGGCCCTGAACGATACAATTAACTATGAGTTTTGCGTCGGATTCGAAAACGTAGAATCACCGGAGACGGACCATGTGGTGCCCGAGGCAGCGATATCCCCTTGGAGACAAATCGGCTGGAGGACGATGTATTGAATCTCGACGCAATTTGATTCTTCTATCGTCATTAGGAGGCGCTGAACGTTACAATTCACTATCATTTTTGCGTCGGATTCGAAAATCTAGACTCACAGGAGAAGGATCATATTGTGCCCAAGACAGCAATATCCCCTTGGAGACCAGTCCGCTGGAGGACGATGTACTGAATCGCGACGCAATTTGAGTGCTCCATCGTCATTTGGAGGCCCTGAACGTTACAATTAACTATCAGTTTCGCGTCGGATTCAAAAATCCAGACTCACAGGAGACGGACCTTTTGGTGCCCGAGGTAGCAATATCCCCTTGGAGACAAATCAGCTGGAGGACGATGTATTGAATCTCGACGCAATTTGAAAGTTCTATCGTCATCAGGAGGCGCTGAACGTTACTATTCACTATCATTTTTGCGTCGGATTCGAAAATCTAGACTCTCAGGAGAAGGACCATGTGGTGCCCGAGGCAGCGATATCCCCTTGGAGACGAGTCGGCTGGAGGCCGATGTTTTGAATCTCGGCGCAATTTGAGTGTTCCATCGTCATTAGAAGGCCCTGAACGTTACAATTAACTATCATTTTTGCGTCGGATTCGAAAATCTAGACTCACAGGAGAACGACCATAAGGTGCCCGAGGCAGCAATAGACCCTTGGAGACAAGTCGGCTGGAGGACGATGTATTGGATCGCGACGCAATTTGAGTTTTCCATCGCCAATTAGAGGCCCTGAACGTTACAATTAAATATCATTTTTGCGTCGGATTCGAAAATCTAGACTCACAGGAGAACGACCATTTGGTGCCCGAGGCAGCAATAGACCCTTGGAGACATGTCGGCTGGAGGACGATGTATTGGATCGCGACGCAATTTGAGTGTTCCATCGTCATTAGGAGGATCTGAATGTTGCAATTAACGATCATTTTTGCGTCGGATTCGATAATCTAAACTCACAGGAGAACGACCATAAGGTGCCCGAGGCAGCAACAGACCCTTGGACACAACTCGGCTGGAGGCCGATGTATTGAATCTCGACGCAATTTGAGTGTTCCATCGTCATTACAAGGCCCTGAACGTTACAATTAACTATCAGTTTCGCGTCGGATTCGAAAATCTAGACTCACAGGAGACGGACCACATGGAGCCCGAGGCAGCAATATTCCCTTGGAGACAAGTCAGCTGGAGGTCGATGTATTGAATCTCGACTCAATTTGAGTGTTCCATCGTCATTAGGTGGCCCTGAACGTTACAATTAACAATCAGTTTTGCGTCGGGTTTGAAAATCTAGACTCACAGCAGAACGATCACAAGGTGCCCGTGGCAGCTATTGACCCGTGGAGACAAGTCGGTTGGAGGACGATGTAATGGATCGCGACGCAAAATGAGTGTTCCATCGTCATTAGGAGGCCCTGAATGTTACAATTAACTATCAGTTTTTCGGCGGATTTGAAAATCTAAACTCACAGGAGAACGACCATAAGGTGCCCGAGGCAGCAACAGACCCTTGGAGACAACTCGGCTGGAGGCCGATGTATTGAATCTCGACGCAATTTGAGTGTTCCATCGTCATTACAAGGCCCTGAACGTTACAATTCACTATCAGTTTCGCGTCGGATTCGAAAATCTAGACTCACAGGAGACGGACCACATGGAGCCCGAGGCAGCAATATCCCCTTGGAGACAAGTCGGCTGGAGGCCGATGTAATGAATCTCGACGCAATTTGAGTGTTCCATCGTCATTACAAGGCCCTGAACGTTACAATTAACAATCAGTTTTGCGTCGGGTTCGAAAATCTAGACTCACAGCAGAGCGATCACAAGGTGCCCGTGGCAGCTATTGACCCCTGGAGACCAGTCCGCTGGAGGACGATGTATTGAATCGCGACGCAATTTGAGTGCTCCATCGTCATTTGGAGGCCCTGAACCTTACAATTAACTATCAGTTTCGCGTCGGATTCCAAAATCCAGACTCACAGGAGACGGACCATTTGGTGCCCGAGGCAGCAATATCCCCTTGGAGACAAATCAGCTGGAGGACGATGTATTGAATCTCGACGCAATTTGAGAGTTCTATCGTCATCAGGAGGCGCTGAACGCTACTATTCACTATCATTTTTGCGTCGGATTCGAAAATCTAGACTCACAGGAGCAGGATCATATGGTGCCCGAGACAGCAATATCCCCTTGGAGACAAGTCCGCTGGAGGCCGATGTATTGAATCTCGACGCAATTTGAGTGTTCCATCGTCATTAGGAGGCCCTGAACCTTACAATTAATTATCAGTTTCGCGTCGGATTCGAAAATCTAGACTCACAGGAGACGGACCACATGGAGCCCGATTCAGCAATATCCCCTTGTAGAGACGTCGGCTGGAGGAAGATGTATTGACTCTCGACGCAATTTGAGTGTTCCATCGTCATTAAGAGGCCCTGAGCATTACATTTAACTATCAGTTTTGCGTCGGATTCTAAAATGTTGACTCACATGAGAGCGAACATAAGAAGCCGGAGGCAGTAATATCCCCATGGAGACAAGTCGGCTGGAGGACGATGTATTGAATCTCGACGCAATTTGAGTGTCCCATCGTCATTAGGAGGCCCTAAACGTTACAATTAACTATCATTTTTGCGTCGGATTCGATAATCTAAACTCACAGGAGAACGACCATAATTTGCCCGAGGCAGCAACAGACCCTTGGAGACAAGTCGGCTGGAGGCCGATGTATTGAATCTCGACGCAATTTGAGTGTTCCATCGTCATTACAAGGCCCTGAACGTTACAATTAACTATGATTTTTGCGTCGGATTCGAAAATCTAGACTCACAGGAGAACGACCATAAGGTGCCCGAGGCAGCAATAGACCCTTGGAGACAAGACGGCTGGAGATCGATGTATTGAATCTCGACGCAATTTGAGTGTTCCATCGCCAATAGGAGGCCCTGAACGTTACAATTAACTATGAGTTTTGCGTCGGATTCGAAAACGTAGAATCACCGGAGACGGACCATGTGGTGCCCGAGGCAGCGATATCCCCTTGGAGACAAATCGGCTGGAGGACGATGTATTGAATCTCGACGCAATTTGATTCTTCTATCGTCATTAGGAGGCGCTGAACGTTACAATTCACTATCATTTTTGCGTCGGATTCGAAAATCTAGACTCACAGGAGAAGGATCATATTGTGCCCGAGACAGCAATATCCCCTTGGAGACCAGTCCGCTGGAGGTCGATGTATTGAATCGCGACGCAATTTGAGTGCTCCATCGTCATTTGGAGGCCCTGAACGTTACAATTAACTATCAGTTTCGCGTCGGATTCAAAAATCCAGACTCACAGGAGACGGACCATTTGGTGCCCGAGGTAGCAATATCCCCTTGGAGACAAATCAGCTGGAGGACGATGTATTGAATCTCGACGCAATTTGAGAGTTCTATCGTCATCAGGAGGCGCTGAACGTTACTATTCACTATCATTTTTGCGTCGGATTCGAAAATCTAGACTCTCAGGAGAAGGACCATGTGGTGCGCGTGGCAGCGATATCCCCTTGGAGACAAGTCGGCTGGAGGCCGATGTTTTGAATCTCGGCGCAATTTGAGTGTTCCATCGTCATTAGAAGGCCCTGAACGTTACAATTAACTATCATTTTTGCGTCGGATTCGAAAATCTAGACTCACAGGAGAACGACCATTTGGTGCCCGAGGCAGCAATAGACCCTTGGAGACATGTCGGCTGGAGGACGATGTATTGGATCGTGACGCAATTTGAGTGTTCCATCGTCATTAGGAGGATCTGAATGTTGCAATTAACTATCATTTTTGCGTCGGATTCGATAATATAAACTCGCAGGAGAACGACCATAAGGTGCCCGAGGCAGCAACAGACCCTTGGAGACAACTCGGCTGGAGGCCGATGTATTGAATCTCGACGCAATTTGAGTGTTCCATCGTCATTACAAGGCCCTGAACGTTACAATTAACTATCAGTTTCGCGTCGGATTCGAAAATCTAGACTCACAGGAGACGGACCACATGGAGCCCGAGGCAGCAATATCCCCTTGGAGACAAGTCAGCTGGAGGTCGATGTATTGAATCTCGACTCAATTTGAGTGTTCCATCGTCATTAGGTGGCCCTGAACGTTACAATTACAATCAGTTTTGCGTCGGGTTTGAAAATCTAGACTCACAGCAGAACGATCACAAGGTGCCCGTGGCAGCTATTGACCCGTGGAGACAAGTCGGTTGGAGGACGATGTAATGGATCGCGACGCAAAATGAGTGTTCCATCGTCATTAGGAGGCCCTGAATGTTACAATTAACTATCAGTTTTTCGCCGGGTTTGAAAATCTAAACTCACAGGAGAACGACCATAAGGTGCCCGATGCAGCAATATCCCCTTGGAGACAAGTCGGCTGGAGGTCGATGTATTGAATCTCGACGCAATTTGAGTGTTCCATCGCCAATAGGACGCCCTGAACGTTTTAATTAACTATGAGTTTTGCGTCGGAGTCGAAAACGTAGAATCACCGGAGACGGACCATGTGGTGCCCGAGGCAGCGATATCCCCTTGGAGACAAGTCGGCTGGAGGCCGATGTATTGAATCTCGACGCAATTTGAGTGTTCCATCGTCATTAGGAGGCCCTGAATATTACAATTAACCATCAGTTCTTCGTCGGATTCGAGAATCTAGACTCACTGGAGACGGACCATAAGGTGTCCGAGGCAGCGATATCCCCTTGGAGACCAGTCCGTTGGAGGACGATGTATTGAATCGCGACGCAATTTGAGTGCTCCATCGTCTTTAGGAGGCCCTGAACGTTACAATTAACTAGCAGTTTTGCGTCGGATTCGTTAAGGTAGAATCACCGGAGAAGGACCATGTGGTGCCCGAGGCAGCGATATCCCCTTGGAGACAAGTCGGCTGGAGGACGATGTATTGGATCGCGACGCAATTTGAGTGTTCCATCGTCATTAGGAGGCCCTGAATGTTACAATTAACTATCATTTTTGCGTCGGATTCGTAAATCTAGACTCACAGGAGAACGACCATAAGGTGTCCGAGGCAGCAACAGACCCTTGGAGACAAGTCGGCTGGAGGCCGATGTATTGAATCTCGACGCAATATGAGTGTTCCATCGTCATTACAAGGCCCTGAACGTTACAATTAACTATCATTTTTGCGTCGGATACGAAAATCTAGACTCACAGGAGAACGACCATAAGGTGCCCGAGGCAGCATTAGACCCTTGGAGACAAGTCGGCTGAATGCCGATGTATTGACTCTCGACGCAATTTGAGTGTTCCATCGTATTTAGGAGTCCCTGAACGTTACAATTAACTATCATTTATGCGTCGGATTCGAAAATCTAGACTCACAGGAGAACGACCATTTGGTGCCCGAGGCAGCAATAGACCCTTGGAGACAAGTCGGCTGGAGGACGATGTATTGGATCGCGACGCAATTTGAGTGTTCCATCGTCATTAGGACGCCCTGAATGTTACAATTAACTATCAGTTTTTCGTCGGATTCGCGAATCTAGACTCACAGCAGGCGGAACATTTGGTGCCCGAGGCAGCAATATCCCCTTTGAGACAAATCGGCTGGAGGACGATGTATTGAATCTCGACGCAATTTGACTCTTCTATCGTCAGTAGGAGGCCCTGAACGTTACAATTAACTATCATTTTTGCGTCGGATTCGAAACTCTAGACTCACAGGAGAACGACCATAAGGTGCCCGAGGCAGCAATAGACCCTTGGAGACAAGTCGGCTGGAGGCCGATGTATTGAATCTCGACGCAATTTGAGTGTTCCATCGTCATTAGGAGGCCCTGAACCTTACAATTAACTATCAGTTTCGCGTCGGATTCGAAAATCTAGACTCACAGGAGACGGACCACATGGAGCCCCAGGCAGCAATATCCCCTTGTAGACAAGTCTTCTGGAGGAAGATGTATTGACTCTCGACGCAATTTGAGTGTTCCATCGTCATTAAGAGGCCCTGAGCATTAAATTTAACTATCAGTTTTGCGTCGGATTCTAAAATGTTGACTCACAGGGGAACGACCATAAGGTGCCCGAGGCAGCAATAGACCCTTGGAGACAAATCGGCTGAATGCCGATGTATTGACTCTCGACGCAATTTGAGTGTTCCATCGTCTTTAGGAGTCCCTGAACGTTACAATTAACTATCATTTATGCGTCGGATTCGAAAATCTAGACTCACAGGAGAACGACCATAACGTGCCCGAGGCAGCAATAGACCCTTGGAGACAAGTCGGCTGGAGGCCGATGTATTAAATCTCGACGCAATTTGAGTGTTCCATCGGCATTAGGTGGCCCTGAACGTTACAATTAACTATCATTTTTGCGTCGGATTCGAAAATCTAGACTCACAGGAGGACGACCATAAGGTGCCCGATGCAGCAATAGACCCTTGGAGACAAGTCGGCTGGAGGTCGATGTATTGAATCTCGACGCAATTTGAGTGTTCCATCGTCATTAGGAGGCCCTGAACCTTACAATTAACTATCAGTTTCGCGTCGGATTCGAAAATCTATACCCACAGGAGACGGACCACATGGAGCCCGAGGCAGCAATATCCCCTTGTAGACAAGTCGGCTGGAGGAAGATGTACTGACTCTCGACGCAATTTGAGTGTTCCATCGTCATTAAGAGACCCTGAGCACTACATTTAACTATCAGTTTTGCGTCGGATTCTGAAATCTAGACTTACAAGAGAAGGATCATATTGTGCCCGAGACAGCAATTTCCCCTTGGAGACAAGTCGGCTGGAGGACGATGTATTGAATCTCGACGCAATTTGAGAGTCCCATCGTCATTAGGAGGCCCTAAACGTTACAATTAACTATCATTTTTGCGTCGGATTCGATAATCTAAACTCACAGGAGAACGACCATAAGGTTCCCGAGGCAGCAACAGACCCTTGGAGACAAGTCGGCTGGAGGACGAAGTATTGAATCTCGACGCAATTTGAGAGTTCCATCGTCATTAGGAGGCCCTGAACGTTACAATTAACAATCAGTTTTGCGTCGGGTTCGAAAATCTAGACTCAAAGCAGAACGATCACAAGGTGTCCGTGGCAGCTATTGACCCTTTGTAGACAAATCGGTTGGAGGACGATATATAGGATCGCGACGCAAAATGAGTGTTCCATCATCATTAGGAGGCCCTGAATGTAACAATTAACTATCAGTTTTTCGTCGGATTCGAAAATCTAAACTCACAGGAGAACGACCATAAGGTGCCCGATGCAGCAATATCCCCTTGGAGACAAGTAGGCTGGAGGTCGATGTATTGAATCTCGACGCAATTTGAGTGTTCCATCGCCAATAGGAGGCCCTGAACGTTACAATTTACTATGAGTTTTGCGTCGGATTCGAAAACGTAGAATCACCGGAGACGGACCATTTGGTGCCCGAGGCAGCGATATCCCCTTTGAGACAAGTCGGCTGGAGGCCGATGTATTGAATCTCGACGCAATTTGAGTGTTCCATCGTCATTAGAAGGCCCTGAACGTTACAATTAACTATCATTTTTGCGTCGGATTCAAAAATCTAGACTTACAAGAGAACGACCATAAGGTGCCCGAGGCAGCATTAGACCCTTGGAGACAAGTCGTCTGGAGGACGATGTATTGAATCTCGACGCAATTTGAGTGTCCCATCGTCATTAGGAGGCCCTAAACTTTACAATTAACTATCATTTTTGCGTCGGATTCGATAATCTAAACTCACAGGAGAACGACCATAAGGCGCCCGAAGCAGCAACAGACCCTTGGAGACAAGTCGACTGGAGGCCGATGTATTGAATCTCGACGCAATTTGAGTGTTCCATCGTCATTACAAGGCCCTGAACGTTACAATTAACTATCGTTTTTGCGTCGGATTCGAAAATCTAGCCTCTCAGGAGAACGACCATAAGGTGCCCGAGGCAGCAATAGACCCTTGGAGACAAGTCGGCTGGAGGACGATGTATTGAATCTCGACGCAATTTGAGTGTTCCATCGGCATTAGGAGGCCCTGAACGTTACAATTAACTATCAATTTTGTGTCGGATTCGAAAATCTAGACTCACAGGAGAAGGACCATATTGTGCCCGAGACTGCAATATCCCCTTGGATTCCAGTCGACTGGAGGTCGATGTATTGACTCTCGACGCAATTTGAGTGTTCCATCGTCTTTAGGAGGCCCTGACCGTTACAATTCACTATCATTTTTGCGTCGGATTCGAAAATCTAGACTCACAGGAGAAGGACCATGTGGTGCCCGAGGCAGCAATATCACGTTGGAGACAAGTCGGCTGGAGGCCGATGTATTGAATCTCGACGCAATTTGAGTATTCCATCGTCATTAGAATGCCTTGAACGTTACAATTAACTATCATTTTTGCGTCGGATTCAAAAATCTAGACTCACAGGAGAACGACCATAAGGTGCCCGAGTCAGCAATAGACCCTTGGAGACAAGTCGGCTGGAGGACGATGTATTGAATCTCGACGCATTTTGAGAGTTCCATCGTCAAACGGAGTCCCTGAACGTTACAATTAACTATCATTTATGCGTCGGATTCGAAAATCTAGACTCACAGCAGACGGACCATTTGGTGCCCGAGGCAGCAATTTCCCCTTGGAGACAAATCGGCTGGAGGACGATGTATTGAATCTCGACGCAATTTGAGTCTTCTATCGTCATTAGGAGGCGCTGAACGTTACAATTCACTATCATTTTTGCGTCGGATTCGAAAATCTAGACTCACAGGAGAAGGATCATATTGTGCCCGAGACAGCAATATCCCCTTGGAGACAAGTCGGCTGGAGGACGATATATTGAATCTCGTCGCAATTTGAGTGACCCATCGTCATTAGGAGGCCCTAAACGTTACAATTAACTATCATTTTTGCGTCGGATTCGATAATCTAAACTCACAGGAGAACGACCATAAGGCGCCCGAAGCAGCAACAGACCCTTGGAGACATGTTGACTGGAGGCCGATGTATTGAATCTCGACGCAATTTGAGTGTTCCATCGTCATTACAAGGCCCTGAACGTTACAATTAACTATCGTTTTTGCGTCGGATTCGAAAATCTAGCCTCTCAGGAGAACGACCTTAAGGTGCCCGAGGCAGCAATAGACCCTTGGAGACAAGTCGGCTGGAGGACGATGTATTGAATCTCGACGCAATTTGAGTGTTCCATCGGCATTAGGAGGCCCTGAACGTTACAACTAACTATCAATTTTGTGTCGGATTCGAAAATCTAGGCTCACAGGAGAAGGACCATATTGTGCCCGAGACTGCAATATCCCCTTGGATTCCAGTCGACTGGAGGTCGATGTATTGACTCTCGACGCAATTTGAGTGTTCTATCGTCTTTAGGAGGCCCTGACCGTTACATTTCACTATCATTTTTGCGTCGGATTCGAAAATCTAGACTCACAGGAGAAGGACCATGTGATGCCCGAGGCAGCGATATCACGTTGGAGACAAGTCGGCTGGAGGCCGATGTATTGAATCTCGACGCAATTTGAGTGTTCCATCGTCATTAGAATGCCTTGAACGTTACAATTAACTATCATTTTTGCGTCGGATTCAAAAATCTAGACTCACAGGAGAACGACCATAAGGTGCCCGAGTCAGCAATAGACCCTTGGAGACAAGTCGGCTGGAGGACGATGTATTGAATCTCGACGCAATTTGAGAGTTCCATCGTCAAACGGAGTCCCTGAACGTTACAATTAACTATCATTTATGCGTCGGATTCGAAAATCGAGACTCACAGCAGACGGACCATTTGGTGCCCGAGGCAGCAATATCCCCTTAGAGACAAATCGGCTGGAGGACGATGTATTGAATCTCGACGCAATTTGAGTCTTCTATCGTCATTAGGAGGCGCTGAACGTTACAATTCACTATCATTTTTGCGTCGGATTCGAAAATCTAGACTCACAGGAGAAGGATCATATTGTGCCCGAGACAGCAATATCCCCTTGGAGACAAGTCGGCTGGAGGACGATATATTGAATCTCGTCGCTATTTGAGTGACCCATCGTCATTAGGAGGCCCTAAACGTTACAATTAACTATCATTTTTGCGTCGGATTCGATAATCTAAACTCACAGGAGAACGACCATAAGGTGCCCGAGGCAGCAACAGACCCTTGGAGACAAGTCGGCTGGAGGCCGATGTATTGAATCTCGACGCAATTTGAGTGTTCCATCGTCATTACAAGGCCCTGAACGTTACAATTAACTATCAGTTTCGCGTCGGATTCGAAAATCTAGAGTCACAGGAGACGGACCACATGGAGCCCGAGGCAGCAATATCCCCTTGGAGACAAGTCGGCTGGAGGTCGATGTATTGAATCTCGACTCAATTTGAGTGTTCCATCGTCATTAGGTGGCCCTGAACGTTACAATTAACAATGAGTTTTGCGTCGGGTTCGAAAATCTAAACTCACAGCAGAACGATCACAAGGTGTCCGTGGCAGCTATTGACCCTTTGTAGACAAATCGGTTGGAGGACGATGTAACAGATCGCGACGCAAAATGAGTGTTCCATCGTCATTAGGAGGCCCTGAATGTTACAATTAACTATCAGTTTTTCGTCGGATTCGAAAATCTAAACTCACAGGAGAACGACCATAAGGTGCCCAATGCAGCAATATCCCCTAGGAGACAAGTCGGCTGGAGGTCGATGTATTGAATCTCGACGCAATTTGAGTGTACCATAGCCAACAGGAGGCCCTGAACCTTGCAATTAACTATGAGTTTTGCGTCGGATTCGAAAACGTAGAATCACCGTAGACGGACCATGTGGTGCCCGAGGCAGCGATATCCCCTTGGAGACAAGTCGGCTGGATGCCGATGTATTGAATCTCGACGCAATTTGAGTGTTCCATCGTCATTAGGAGGCACTGAATGTTACAATTAACCATCAGTTCTTCGTCGGATTCGAAAATCTAGACTCACTGGAGACGGACGTTAAGGTGCCCGAGGCAGCAATATCCCCTTGGAGACCAGTCCGCTGGAGGATGATGTATTATATCGCGACGCAATTTGAGTGCTCCATCGCCTTTAGGAGGCCCTGAACGCTACAATTAACTAGCAGTTTTGCGTCGGATTCGAAAACGTAGAACACCGGAGAAGGACCATGTGGTGCCCGAGGCAGCGATATCCCCTTGGAGACAAGTCGGCTGGAGGACGATGCATTGAATCTCGACGCAATTTGAGTGTTCCATCGTCATTAGAAGGCCCTGAACGTTACAATTAAATATCATTTTTGCGTCGGATTCGATAATCTACTAACAGGAGAAGGATCATATGGTGCACTAGACTGCAATATCCCCTTGGATACAAGTCGACTGGAGGTCGATGTATTGACTCTCGACGCAATTTGGGTGTTCCATCGTCTTTAGGAGTCCCTGAACGTTACAATTAACTATCATTTACGGGTTGGATTCGAAAATCTAGAGTCACAGGAGAACGACCATAAGGTGCCCGAGGCAGCAATATCCCCTTGGAGACAAGTAGGCTGGAGGTCGATGTATTGAATCTCGACTCAATTTGAGTGTTCCAACGTCATTAGGTGGCCCTGAACGTTACAATTAACAATCAGTATTGCGTCGGGTTGGAAAATCTAGTCTCACAGCAGAACGATCACAAGGTGCTCGTGGCAGCTATTGACCCTTGGAGACAAGTCGGTTGGAGGACGATGTATTGGTTCGCGACGCAAAATGAGTGTTCCATCGTCATTAGGAGACCCTGAATGTTACAATTAACTATCAGTTTTTCGTCGGATTCGAAAATCTAAACTCATAGGAGAACGACCATAAGGTGCCCGATGCAGCAATATCCCCTTGGAGATAATTCGGCTGGATGTCGATGTATTGAATCTCGACGCAATTTGACTGTTCCATCGCCATTAGGAGGCCCTGAACGTTACAATTAACTATGAGTTTTGCGTCGGGTTCGAAAACGTAGAATCACCGGAGACGGACCATCTGGTGCCCGAGGCAGCGATATCCCCTTGGAGACAAGTCGGCTGGAGGCCGATGTATTGAATCTCGACGCAATTTGAGTGTTCCATCGTCATTAGATGGCCCTGAACGTTACAATTAACTATCATTTTTGCGTCGGATTCTAAAATCTATACTCACAGGAGAACGACAATAAGGTGCCCGAGGCAGCATTAGACCCTTGGAGACAAGTCGGCTGGAGGACGATGTATTGAATCTCGACGCAATTTGAGTGCCCCATCGTCATTAGGAGGCCCCGAACGTTACAATTAACTATCATTTTTGCGTCGGATTCGAAACTCTAGACTTACAAGAGAACGACCATAAGTTGCCAGAGGCAGCAATAGATCCTTGGAGACAAGTCGGCTGGAGGACGATGTATTGAATTTCGACGCAATTTGAGTGTCCCATCGTCATTAGGAGGCCCTAAACGTTACAATTAACTATCATTTTTGCGTCGGATTCGATAATCTAAACTCGCAGGAGAACGACCATTAGGGGCCCGAGGCAGCAACAGACCCTTGGAGACAAGTCGGCTGGAGGCCGATTTATTGAATCTCGACGCAATTTGAGTGTTCCATCGGCATTAGCAGGCCCTGAACGTTACAATTAACTATCATTTTTGCGTCGGATTCGAAAATCTAGACTCACAGGAGAAGGATCATATTGTGCCCGAGGCAGCAATAGACCCTTGGAGACAAGTCGGTTGGAGGCCGATGTATTGAATCTCGACGCAATTTGAGTGTTCCATCGTCATTAGGAGGCCCTAAACGTTACAATTAACTTTCATTTATGCGTCGGATTCGAAAATCTAGACTCACAGGAGAGCGACCATAAGGTGCCCGAGGCAGCATTAGACCCTTGGAGACAAGTCGGCTGGAGGACGATGTATTTAATTGCGACGCAATTTGAGTGTTCTATCGTCATTAGGAGGCCCTGAATGTTACAATTAACTATCAGTTTTTCGTCGGATTCGAAAATCTAGACTCACAGCAGACGGACCATTTGGTGCCCGAAGCAGCATTATCCCCTTGGAGACAAATCGGCTGGAGGACGGTGTTACAATTAACTATCATTTTTGCGTCGGATTCGAAAATCTAGACTTACAAGAGAACGACCATAAGGTGCCCGAGGCAGCATTAGACCCTTGGAGACAAGTCGGCTGGAGGACGATGTATTGAATCTCGACGCAATTTGAGTGTCCCATCGTCATTAGGAGGCCCTAAACGTTACAATTAACTATGAGTTTTGCGTCGGATTCGATAATGTAAACTCACAGGAGAACGACCATATGGTGCCCGAGGCAGCAATAGACCCTTGGAGACAAGTCGGCTGGAGGCCGATGTATTGAATCTCGACGCAATTTGAGTGTTCCATTGTCATTAGGAGGCCCTAAACGTTACAATTAACTATCATTTTTGCGTCGGATTCGAAATTCTAGACTCACACTAGAACGACCATAAGGTGCCCGAGGCAGCAATAGACCCTTGGAGACAAGTCGGCTGGAGGACGATGTGTTGAATCTCGACGATATTTGAGTTTTCCATCGGCTTTAGGAGTCCCTGAACGTTACAGTTAACTATCATTTTAGCGTCGGATTCGAAAATCTACTAACAGGAGATGGATCATATGGTGCACGAGACATCAATATCCCCTTGGATACAAGTCGACTGCAGGTCGATGTATTGACTCTCGACGCAATTTGAGTGTTCCATCGTCTTTAGGAGTCCCTGAACGTTAAAATTAACTATCATTTAAGCGTCGGATTCGAAAATCTAGACTCACAGGAGAACGACCATAAGGTGCCCGAGGCAGCAATATCCCCTTGGAGACAAGTCGGCTGGAGGTCGATGTATTGAATCTCGACTCAATTTGAGTGTTCCATCGTCATTAGGTGGCCCTGAACGTTACAATTAACAATCAGTATTGCGTCGGGTTCGAAAATTTAGACTCACAGCAGAACGATCACAAGGTGCCCGTGGCAGCTATTGACCCTTGGATACAAGTCGGTTGGAGGACGATGTATTGGATCGCGACGCAAAATGAGTGTTCCATCGTCATTAGGAGGCCCTGAATGTTACAATTAACTATCAGTTTTTCGTCGGATTCGAAAATCTAAACTCATAGGAGAACGACCATGAGGTGCCCGATGCAGCAATATCCCCTTGGAGACAAGTCGGCTGGAGGTCGATGTATTGAATCTCGACGCAATTTGACTGTCCCATCGCCAATAGGAGGCCCTGAACGTTACAATTAACTATGTGTTTTGCGTCGGATTCGAAAACGTAGAATCACCGGAGACGGACCATCTGGTGCCCGAGGCGGCGATATCCCCTTGGAGACAAGTCGGCTGGAGGCCGATGTATTGAATCTCAACGCAATTTGAGTGTTCCATCGTCATTAGAAGGCCCTGAACGTTACAATTAACTATCATTTTTGCGTCGGATTCGAAAATCTAGACCCACAGGAGAACGACAATAAGGTGCCCGAGGCAGCATTAGACCCTTGGAGACAAGTCGGCTGGAGGACGATGTATTGAATCTCGACGCAATTTGAGTGTCCCATCGTCATTAGGAGGCCCTGAACGTTACAATTAACTATCATTTTTGCGTCGGATTCGAAAATCTAGACTTACAAGAGAACGACCATAAGGTGCACGAGGCAGCATTAGACCCTTGGAGACAAGTCGGCTGGAGGACGATGTATTGACTCTCGACGCAATTTGAGTGTTCCATCGTTTTTAGGAGTCCCTGAACGTTACAATTAACTTTCATTTATGCGTCGGATTCGAAAATCTAGACTCACAGGAGAACGACCATAAGGTGCCAGAGGCAGCATTAGACCCTTGGAGACAAGTCGGCTGGAGGACGATGTATTTAATCGCGACGCAATTTGAGTGTTCTATCGTCATTAGGAGGCCCTGAATGTTACAATTAACTATCAGTTTTTCGTCGGATTCGAAAATCTAGACTCACAGCAGACGGACCATTTGGTGCCCGAAGCAGCAATATCCCCTTGGAGACAAATCGGCTGGAGGACGATGTATTGAATCTCGACGCAATTAGAGTCTTCTATCGTCATTAGGAGGCGCTGAACGTTACAATTAACTATCATTTTTGCGTCGGATTCGAAAATCTAGACTTACAAGAGAACGACCATAAGGTGCCCGAGGCAGCATTAGAACCTTGGGGACAAGTCGGCTGGAGGACGATGTATTGAATCTCGACGCAATTTGAGTGTCCCATCGTCATTAGGAGGCCCTAAACGTTACAATTAACTATGAGTTTTGCGTCGGATTCGATAATCTAAACTCACAGGAGAACGACCATAAGGTGCCCGAGGCAGCAATAGACCCTTGGAGACAAGTCGGCTGGAGGCCGATGTATTGAATCTCGACGCAATTTGAGTGTTCCATCGTCATTAGGAGGCCCTAAACGTTACAATTAACTATCATTTTTGCGTCGGATTCGAAATTCTAGACTCACAGGAGAACGACCATAAGGTGCCCGAGGCAGCAATAGACCCTTGGAGACAAGTCGGCTGGAGGACGATGTGTTGAATCTCGACGATATTTGAGTTTTCCATCGGCATTAGGAGGCCCTGAACGTTACAGTTAACTATCATTTTGGCGTCGGATTCGAAAATCTACTAACAGGAGATGGATCATATGGTGCACGAGGCTGCAATATCCCCTTGGATACAAGTCGACTGGAGGTCGATGTATTGACTCTCGACGCAATTTGAGTGTTCCATCGTCATTAGGTGGCCCTGAACGTTACAATTAACATTCAGGATTGCGTCGGGTTCGAAAATGTAGACTCACAGCAGAACGATCACAAGGTGCCCGTGGCAGCTATTGACCCTTGGATACAAGTCGGTTGGAGGACGATGTATTGGATCGCGACGCAAAATGAGTGTTCCATCGTCATTAGGAGGCCCTGAATGTTACAATTAACTATCAGTTTTTCGTCGGATTCGAAAATCTAAACTCATAGGAGAACGACCATGAGGTGCCCGATGCAGCAATATCCCCTTGGAGACAAGTCGGCTGGAGGTCGATGTATTGAATCTCGACGCAATTTGACTGTTCCATCGCCAATAGGAGGCCCTGAACGTTATAATTAACTATGTGTATTGCGTGGGATTCGAAAACGTAGAATCACCGGAGACGGACCATCTGGTGCCCGAGGCGGCGATATCCCCTTGGAGACAAGTCGGCTGGAGGCCGATGTATTGAATCTCGACGCAATTTCAGTGTTCCATCGTCATTAGAAGGCCCTGAACGTTACAATTAACTATCATTTTTGCGTCGGATTCGAAAATCTAGACTCACAGGAGAACGACCATAAGGTGCCCGAGGCAGCAATAGACCCTTGGAGACAAGTCGGCTGGAGGCCGATGTATTGAATCTCGACGCAATTTGAGTGTTCTATCGTCATCAGGAGGCGCTGAACGTTACAATTCACTATCACTTTTGAGTTGGATTCGAAAATCTAGACTCACAGGAGATCGACCATAAGGTGCCCGAGGCAGCAATATCCCCTTGGAGACAAGTCGGCTGGAGGTCGATGTATTGAATCTCGACTCAATTTGAGTGTTCCATCGTCATTAGGTGGCCCTGAACGTTACAATTAACATTCAGGATTGCGTCGGGTTCGAAAATGTAGACTCACAGCAGAACGATCACAAGGTGCCCGTGGCAGCTATTGACCCTTGGATACAAGTCGGTTGGAGGACGATGTATTGGATCGCGACGCAAAATGAGTGTTCCATCGTCATTAGGAGGCCCTGAATGTTACAATTAACTATCAGTTTTTCGTCGGATTCGAAAGTCTAAACTCATAGGAGAACGACCATGAGGTGCCCGATGCAGCAATATCCCCTTGGAGACAAGTCGGCTGGAGGTCGATGTATTGAATCTCGACGCAATTTGACTGTTCCATCGCCAATAGGAGGCCCTGAACGTTATAATTAACTATGTGTTTTGCGTGGGATTCGAAAACGTAGAATCACCGGAGACGGACCATCTGGTGCCCGAGGCGGCGATATCCCCTTGGAGACAAGTCGGCTGGAGGCCGATGTATTGAATCTCGACGCAATTTCAGTGTTCCATCGTCATTAGAAGGCCCTGAACGTTACAATTAACTATCATTTTTGCGTCGGATTCGAAAATCTAGACTCACAGGAGAACGACAATAAGGTGCCCGAGGCAACATTAGACCCTTGGAGACAAGTCGGCTGGAGGACGATGTATTGAATCTCGACGCAATTTGAGTGTCCCATCGGCATTAGCAGGCCCTGAACGTTACAATTAACTATCATTTTTGCGTCGGATTTGAAAATCTAGACTCACAGGAGGAGGATCATATTGTGCCCGAGACTGCAATATCCCCTTGGATACAAGTCGACTGGAGGTCTATGTATTGACTCTCGACGCAATTTGAGTGTTCCATCGACTTTAGGAGTGCCTGAACGTTACAATTAACTTTCATTTATGCGTCGGATTCGAAAATCTAGACTCACAGGAGAACAACCATAAGGTGCCCGAGGCAGCAATAGAACCTTGGGGACAAGTCGGCTGGAGGACGATGTATTGAATCTCGACGCAATTTGAGTGTCCCATCGTCATTAGGAGGCCCTAAACGTTACAATTAACTATGAGTTTTGCGTCGGATTCGATAATCTAAACTCACAGGAGAACGACCATAAGGTGCCCGAGGCAGCAATAGACCCTTGGAGACAAGTCGGCTGGAGGCCGATGTATTGAATCTCTACGCAATTTGAGTGTTCCATCGTCATTAGGAGGCCCTAAACGTTACAATTAACTATCATTTTTGCGTCGGATTCGAAATTCTAGACTCACAGGAGAACGACCATAAGGTGCCCGAGGCAGCAATAGACCCTTGGAGACAAGTCGGCGTGAGGACGATTTAGTGATTCTCGACGCAATTTGAGTGTTCCATCGGCATTAGGAGGCCCTGAACGTTACAATTAACTATCAGTTTTTCGTCGGATTCGAAAATCTAAACTCATAGGAGAACAACCATGAGGTGCCCGATGCAGCAATATCCCCTTGGAGACAAGTCGGCTGGAGGTCGATGTATTGAATCTCGACGCAATTTGACTGTCCCATCGCCAATAGGAGGCCCTGAACGTTACAATTAACTATGTGTTTTGCGTCGGATTCGAAAACGTAGAATCACCGGAGACGGACCATCTGGTGCCCGAGGCGGCGATATCCCCTTGGAGACAAGTCGGCTGGAGGCCGATGTATTGAATCTCAACGCAATTTGAGTGTTCCATCGTCATTAGAAGGCCCTGAACGTTACAATTAACTATCATTTTTGCGTCGGATTCGAAAATCTAGACCCACAGGAGAACGACAATAAGGTGCCCGAGGCAGCATTAGACCCTTGGAGACAAGTCGGCTGGAGGACGATGTATTGAATCTCGACGCAATTTGAGTGTCCCATCGTCATTAGGAGGCCCTGAACGTTACAATTAACTATCATTTTTGCGTCGGATTCGAAAATCTAGACTTACAAGAGAACTACCATAAGGTGCACGAGGCAGCATTAGACCCTTGGAGACAAGTCGGCTGGAGGACGATGTATTGACTCTCGACGCAATTTGAGTGTTCCATCGTTTTTAGGAGTCCCTGAACGTTACAATTAACTTTCATTTATGCGTCGGATTCGAAAATCTAGACTCACAGGAGAACGACCATAAGGTGCCAGAGGCAGCATTAGACCCTTGGAGACAAGTCGGCTGGAGGACGATGTATTTAATCGCGACGCAATTTGAGTGTTCTATCGTCATTAGGAGGCCCTGAATGTTACAATTAACTATCAGTTTTTCGTCGGATTCGAAAATCTAGACTCACAGCAGACGGACCATTTGGTGCCCGAAGCAGCAATATCCCCTTGGAGACAAATCGGCTGGAGGACGATGTATTGAATCTCGACGCAATTAGAGTCTTCTATCGTCATTAGGAGGCGCTGAACGTTACAATTAACTATCATTTTTGCGTCGGATTCGAAAATCTAGACTTACAAGAGAACGACCATAAGGTGCCCGAGGCAGCATTAGAACCTTGGGGACAAGTCGGCTGGAGGACGATGTATTGAATCTCGACGCAATTTGAGTGTCCCATCGTCATTAGGAGGCCCTAAACGTTACAATTAACTATGAGTTTTGCGTCGGATTCGATAATCTAAACTCACAGGAGAACGACCATAAGGTGCCCGAGGCAGCAATAGACCCTTGGAGACAAGTCGGCTGGAGGCCGATGTATTGAATCTCGACGCAATTTGAGTGTTCCATCGTCATTAGGAGGCCCTAAACGTTACAATTAACTATCATTTTTGCGTCGGATTCGAAATTCTAGACTCACAGGAGAACGACCATAAGGTGCCCGAGGCAGCAATAGACCCTTGGAGACAAGTCGGCTGGAGGACGATGTGTTGAATCTCGACGATATTTGAGTTTTCCATCGGCATTAGGAGGTCCTGAACGTTACAGTTAACTATCATTTTGGCGTCGGATTCGAAAATCTACTAACAGGAGATGGATCATATGGTGCACGAGGCTGCAATATCCCCTTGGATACAAGTCGACTGGAGGTCGATGTATTGACTCTCGACGCAATTTGAGTGTTCCATCGTCATTAGGTGGCCCTGAACGTTACAATTAACATTCAGGATTGCGTCGGGTTCGAAAATGTAGACTCACAGCAGAACGATCACAAGGTGCCCGTGGCAGCTATTGACCCTTGGATACAAGTCGGTTGGAGGACGATGTATTGGATCGCGACGCAAAATGAGTGTTCCATCGTCATTAGGAGGCCCTGAATGTTACAATTAACTATCAGTTTTTCGTCGGATTCGAAAATCTAAACTCATAGGAGAACGACCATGAGGTGCCCGATGCAGCAATATCCCCTTGGAGACAAGTCGGCTGGAGGTCGATGTATTGAATCTCGACGCAATTTGACTGTTCCATCGCCAATAGGAGGCCCTGAACGTTATAATTAACTATGTGTATTGCGTGGGATTCGAAAACGTAGAATCACCGGAGACGGACCATCTGGTGCCCGAGGCGGCGATATCCCCTTGGAGACAAGTCGGCTGGAGGCCGATGTATTGAATCTCGACGCAATTTCAGTGTTCCATCGTCATTAGAAGGCCCTGAAAGTTACAATTAACTATCATTTTTGCGTCGGATTCGAAAATCTAGACTCACAGGAGAACGACCATAAGGTGCCCGAGGCAGCAATAGACCCTTGGAGACAAGTCGGCTGGAGGCCGATGTATTGAATCTCGACGCAATTTGGGTGTTCTATCGTCATCAGGAGGCGCTGAACGTTACAATTCACTATCACTTTTGAGTTGGATTCGAAAATCTAGACTCACAGGAGATCGACCATAAGGTGCCCGAGGCAGCAATATCCCCTTGGAGACAAGTCGGCTGGAGGTCGATGTATTGAATCTCGACTCAATTTGAGTGTTCCATCGTCATTAGGTGGCCCTGAACGTTACAATTAACATTCAGGATTGCGTCGGGTTCGAAAATGTAGACTCACAGCAGAACGATCACAAGGTGCCCGTGGCAGCTATTGACCCTTGGATACAAGTCGGTTGGAGGACGATGTATTGGATCGCGACGCAAAATGAGTGTTCCATCGTCATTAGGAGGCCCTCAATGTTACAATTAACTATCAGTTTTTCGTCGGATTCGAAAATCTAAACTCATAGGAGAACGACCATGAGGTGCCCGATGCAGCAATATCCCCTTGGAGACAAGTCGGCTGGAGGTCGATGTATTGAATCTCGACGCAATTTGACTGTTCCATCGCCAACAGGAGGCCCTGAACGTTATAATTAACTATGTGTTTTGCGTGGGATTCGAAAACGTAGAATCACCGGAGACGGACCATCTGGTGCCCGAGGCGGCGATATCCCCTTGGAGACAAGTCGGCTGGAGGCCGATGTATTGAATCTCGACGCAATTTCAGTGTTCCATCGTCATTAGAAGGCCCTGAACGTTACAATTAACTATCATTTTTGCGTCGGATTCGAAAATCTAGACTCACAGGAGAACGACAATAAGGTGCCCGAGGCAACATTAGACCCTTGGAGACAAGTCGGCTGGAGGACGATGTATTGAATCTCGACGCAATTTGAGTGTCCCATCGTCATTAGGAGGCCCTGAACGTTACAATTAACTATCATTTTTGCGTCGGATTCGAAAATCTAGACTTACAAGAGAACGACCATAAGGTGCCCGAGGCAGCATTAGACCCTTGGAGACAAGTCGGCTGGAGGACGATGTATTGAATCTCGACGCAATTTGAGTGTCCCATCGTCATTAGGAGGCCCTAAACGTTACAATTAACTATCATTTTTGCGTCGGATTCGATAATGTAAACTCGCAGGAGAACGACCATAAGGTGCCCGAGGCAGCAACAGACCCTTGGAGACAAGTCGGCTGGAGGCCGATGTATTGAATCTCGACGCAATTTGAGTATTCCATCGGCATTAGCAGGCCCTGAACGTTACAATTAACTATCATTTTTGCGTCGGATTTGAAAATCTAGACTCACAGGAGGAGGATCATATTGTGCCCGAGACTGCAATATCCCCTTGGATACAAGTCGACTGGAGGTCTATGTATTGACTCTCGACGCAATTTGAGTGTTCCATCGACTTTAGGAGTCCCTGAACGTTACAATTAACTTTCATTTATGCGTCGGATTCGAAAATCTAGACTCACAGGAGAACGACCATAAGGTGCCCGAGGCAGCATTAGACCCTTGGAGACAAGTCGGCTGGAGGACGATGTATTGAATCTCGACGCAATTAGAGTGTCCCATCGTCATTAGGAGGCCCTAAATGTTACAATTAATTATGAGTTTTGCGTCGGATTCAATAATCTAAACTCACAGGAGAACGACCATAAGGTGCCCGAGGCAGCAATAGACCCTTGGAGACAAGTCGGCTGGAGGCCGATGTATTGAATCTCTACGCAATTTGAGTGTTCCATCGTCATTAGGAGGCCCTAAACGTTACAATTAACTATCATTTTTGCGTCGGATTCGAAATTCTAGACTCACAGGAGAACGACCATAAGGTGCCCGAGGCAGCAATAGACCCTTGGAGACAAGTCGGCGTGAGGACGATTTAGTGATTCTCGACGCAATTTGAGTGTTCCATCGGCATTAGGAGGCCCTGAACGTTACAATTAACTATCAGTTTCGCGTCGGATTCAAAAATCCAGACTCACAGGAGACGGACCATTTGGTGCCCGAGGCAGAAATAGACCCTTGGAGACAAGTCGGCTGGAGGACGATGTATTGAATCTCGACGCAATTTGAGAGTTCTATCGTCATCAGGAGGCGCTGAACGTTACTATTCACTATCATTTATGCGTCGGATTGGAAAAACTAGACACAAAGGAGAAGGATCATATTGTGCCCGAGGCAGCATTAGACCCTTGGAGACAAGTCGGCTGGAGGACGATGTATTGGATCGCGACGTAATTTGAGTGTCCCATCGTCATTAGGAGGCCCTAAACGTTACAATTAACTATCATTTTTGCGTCGGATTCGATAATGTAAACTCGCAGGAGAACGACCATAAGGTGCCCGAGGCAGCAACAGACCCTTGGAGATAAGTCGGCTGGAGGCTGATGTATTGAATCTCGACGCAATTTGAGTGTTCCATCGGCATTAGGAGGCCCTGAACGTTACAGTTAACTATCATTTTAGCGTCGGATTCGAAAATCTACTAACAGGAGAAGGATCATATGGTGCACGAACCTGCAATATCCCCTTGGATACAAGTCCGCTGGAGGACGATGTATTGAATCGCGACGCAATTTGAGTGCTCCATCGTCTTTAGGAGGCCCTGAACGTTACAATTGACTAGCAGTTTTGCGTCGGATTCGATAATCTAAACTCACAGGAGAACGACCATAAGGTGCCCGAGGCAGCAACAGACCCTTGGAGACAAGTCGGCTGGAGGCCGATGTATTGAATCTCGACGCAATTTGAGTGTTCCATCGTCATTACAAGGCCCTGCACGTTACAATTAACTATCATTTTTGCGTCGGATTCGAAAATCTAGACTCACAGGAGAACGACCATAAGGTGCCCGAGGCAGCAATAGACCCTTAGAGACAAGTCGGCTGGAGGCCGATGTATTGAATCTCGACGCAATTTGAGTGTTCTATCCGCATTAGGAGGCCCTGAACGTTACAATTAACTATCATTTATGCGTCGGATTCGAAAATCTAGACTTACAAGAGAACGACCATAAGGTGCCCGAGGCAGCAATAGACCCTTGGAGAAAAGTCGGCTGGAGGCCGATGTATTGAATCTCGACGCAATTTGAGTGTTCCATCGGCATTAGGAGGCCCTGAACGTTACAGTTAACTATCGTTTTAGCGTCGGATTCGAAAATCTACTAACAGGAGAAGGATCATATGGTGCACGAGACTGCAATATCCCCTTGGATACAAGTCGACTGGAGGTCGATGTATTGACTCTCAAAGCAATTTGAGTGTTCCACCGTCTTTAGGAGTCCCTAAACGTTACAATTAACTATCATTTATGCGTCGGATTCGAAAATCTAGACTCACAGGAGAACGGCCATAAGGTGCCCGAGGCAGCAATAGACCCTTGGAGACCAGTCGGCTGGAAACCGATGTATTGATTCTTGACGCAATTTGAGTCTTCCATCGTCATTAGGAGGCGCTGAACGTTACAATTAACAATCATTTTACCGTCGGATTCGAAAATCTACTCACAGGAGAAGTTCATACGGTGCTCGAGACAGCAATATACCCCTTGGAGACAAATCGACTGGAGGCCGATGTACTGAATATCGACGCAATTTGAGTGTTCCATCGTCATTAGGTCGCCCTGAACGTTATAATGAACTATCATTTTTGCGTCGGATTCGAAAATTTAGACTTACATGAGAACGACCATAAGGTGCCCGAGGCAGCAACAGACCCTTGGAGAGAAGTCGGCTGGAGGCCGATGTATTGAATCTCGACGCAATTTGGGTGTTCCATCGTCATTACAAGGCCCTGAACGTTACAATTAACAATCAGTTTCGCGTCGGATTCGAAAATCTGGACTCACATGAGAGCGAACATAAGAGGCCGGAGGCAGTAATATCCCCATGGAGACAAGTCGGCTGGAGGACGATGTATTGAATCTCGACGCAATTTGAGTGTCCCATCGTCATTAGGAGGCCCTAAACGTTACAATTAACTATCATTTTTGCGTCGGATTCGAAAATCTAGACTCACAGGAGGACGACCATAAGGTGCCCGAGGCAACAATAGACCCTTGGAGACAAGTCGGCTGGAAACCGATGTATTGATTCTTGACGCAATTTGAGTGTTCCATCGTCATTAGGAGGCCCTGAACGTTACAATTGACTATGAGTTTTGCGTCGGATCCGTAAATCTAGACTCACAGGGGAACGACCATAAGGTGACCGAGGCAGCAATAGACCCTTGGAGACAAGTCGGCTGGAGGCCGATGTATTGAATATCGACGCATTTTGAGTGTTCCATCGTCATTAGGAGGCCCTAAGCGTTACAATTAACTATCATTTTTGCGTCGGATTCGATAATCTAAACTCACAGGAGAACGACCATAAGGTGCCCCAGGCAGCAACAGACCCTTGGAGACTAGTCGGCTGGAGGCCGATGTATTGAATCTCGACGCAATTTGAGTGTTCCATCGTCATTACAAGGCCCTGAAAGTTACAATTAATTATCATTTTTGCGTCGGATTCGAAAATCTAGACTCACAGGAGATCGACCATAAGGTGCCCGAGGCAGCAATAGACCCTTGGAGACAAGTCGGCTGGTGGTCGATGTATTGAATCCCGACGCAATTTGAGTGTTCCATCGCCAATAGGAGGCCCTGAACGTTACAATTAACTATGAGTTTTGCGTCGGATTCGAAATCGTAGATTCACCAGAGACGGACCAAGTGGTGCCCGAGGCAGCGATATCCCCTTGGAGAGAAGTCGGCTGGAGGCCGATGAATTGAATCTCGACGCTATTTGAGTGTTCCATCGTCATTAGAAGGCCCTGAACGTTACAATTACCTATCATTTTTGCGTCGGATTCGAAAATCTAGACTCCCAGGAGAACGACCATAAGGTGCCCGAGACAGCAATATCCCCTTGGAGACAAGTCGGCTGGAGGACGATGTATTGAATCTCGACGCAATTTGAGCGTTCCATCGTCATTAGGAGGCCCTGAACGTTACAATTAACTATCATTTTATCGTCGGATTCGAAAATCTAGATTCACAGGAGAACGACCATAAGGTGCCCGAGGCAGCAACAGACCCTTGGAGACAAGTCGGCTGGAGGCCGATGTATTGTATCTCGACGCAATTTGAGTGTTCCATCGGCATTAGGAGGCCCTGAACGTTACAGTTAACTATCATTTTAGCGTCGGATTCGAAAATCTACTAACAGGAGAAGGATCATATGGTGCACGAGACTGCAATATCCCCTTGGATACAAGTCCGCTGGAGGACGATGTATTGAATCGCGACGCAATTTGAGTGTTCCATCGTCATTACAAGGCCCTGCACGTTACAATTAACTATCATTTTTGCGTCGGATTCGAAAATCTAGACTCAAAGGAGAACGACCATAAGGTGCCCGAGGCAGCAATAGACCCTTTGAGAAAAGTCGGCTGGAGGCCGATGTATTGAATGTCGACGCAATTTGAGTGTTCCATCGGCATTAGGAGGCCCTGAACGTTACAGTTAACTATCATTTTAGCGTCAGATTCGAAAATCTACTAACAGGAGAAGGATCATTTGATGCACGAGACTGCAATATCCCCTTGGATACAAGTCGACTGGAGGTCGATGTATAGACTCTCAACGCAATTTGAGTGTTCCACCGACTTTAGGAGTCCCTGAACGTTACAATTAACTATCATTTATGCGTCGGATTCGAAAATCTAGACTCACAGGAGAACGACCATAAGGTGCCCGAGGCAGCAATAGACCCTTGGAGACCAGTCGGCTGGAAACCGATGTATTGATTCTTGACGCAATTTGAGTGTTCCATCGTCATTAGGATTCCCTGAACGTTACAATTAACAATCATTTTAGCGTCGGATTCGAAAATCTACTCACAGGAGAAGTTCATACGGTGCTCGAGACAGCAATATACCCCTTGGAGACAAATCGACTGGAGGCCGATGTACTGAATATCGACGCAATTTTAATGTTCCATCGTCATTAGGTCGCCCTGAACGTTATAATGAACTATCATTTTTGCGTCGGATTCGAAAATCTAGAATTACAAGAGAACGACCATAAGGTGCCCGAGGCAGCAACAGACCCTTGCAGACAAGTCGGCTGGAGGCCGATGTATTGAATCTCGACGCAATTTGAGTGTTCCATCGTAATTACAAGGCCCTGAACGTTACAATTAACAATCAGTTTCGCGTCGGATTCGAAAATCTAGACTCACATGAGAGCGAACAAATGAGGCCGGAGGCAGTAATATCCCCATGGAGACAAGTCGGCTGGAGGACGAAGTATTGAATCTCGACGCAATTTGAGTGTCCCATCGTCATTAGGAGGCCCTAAACGTTACAATTAACTATCATTTTTACGTCGGATTTGAAAATCTAGACTCACAGGAGAACGACCATAAGGTGCCCGAGGCAACAATAGACCCTTGGAGACAAGTCGGCTGGAAACCGATGTATTGATTCTTGACGCAATTTGAGTGTTCCATCGTCATTAGGAGGCCCTGAACTTTACAATTAAATATGAGTTTTGCGTCGGATTCGAAAATCTAGACTCACAGGAGAACGACCATAAGGTGCCCGAGGCAGCAATAGACCCTTGGAGACAAGTCGGCTGGAGGCCGATGTATTGAATATCGACGCAATTTGAGTGTTCCATCGTCATTAGGAGGCCCTAAACGTTACAATTAATTATCATTTTTGCGTCGGATTCGATAATCTAAACTCACAGGAGAACGACCATAAGGTGCCCGAGGCAGCAACAGACCCTTGGAGACTAGTCGGCTGGAGGACGATGTATTGAATCTCGACGCAATTTGAGTGTTCCATCGTCATTACAAGGCCCTGAAAGTTACAATTAACTATCATTTTTGCGTCGGATTCGAAAATCTAGACTCACAGGAGAACGACCATAAGGTGCCCGAGGCAGCAATAGACCCTTGGAGACAAGTCGGCTGGTGGTCGATGTATTGAATCTCGACGCAATTTGAGTGTTCCATCGCCAATAGGAGGCACTAAACGTTACAATTAACTATGAGTTTTGCGTCGGATTCGAAATCGTAGAATCACCGGAGACGGACAATGTGGTGCCCGAGGCAGCGATATCCCCGTAGAGACAAGTCGGCTGGAGGCCGATGTATTGAATCTCGACGCAATTTGAGTGTCCCATCGTCATTAGGAGGCCCTAAACGTTACAATTAACTATCATTTTTGCGTCGGATTCGATAATGTAAACTCGCAGGAGAACGACCATAAGGTGCCCGAGGCAGCAACAGACCCTTGGAGACAAGTCGGCTGGAGGCCGATGTATTGAATCTCGACGCAATTTGAGTGTTCCATCGGCATTAGCAGGCCCTGAACGTTACAATTAACTATCATTTTTGCGTCGGATTTGAAAATCTAGACTCACAGGAGGAGGATCATATTGTGCCCGAGACTGCAATATCCCCTTGGATACAAGTCGACTGGAGGTCTATGTATTGACTCTCGACGCAATTTGAGTGTTCCATCGACTTTAGGAGTCCCTGAACGTTACAATTAACTTTCATTTATGCGTCGGATTCGAAAATCTAGACTCACAGGAGAACGACCATAAGGTGCCCGAGGCAGCATTAGACCCTTGGAGACAAGTCGGCTGGAGGACGATGTATTGGATCGCGACGCAATTTGAGTGTTCCATCGTCATTAGGAGGCCCTGAATGTTACAATTAACTATCAGTTTTTCGTCGGATTCGAAAATCTAGACTCACAGCAGACGGACCATTTGGTGCCCGAGGCAGCAATATCCCCTTGGACACAAATCGGCTGGAGGACGATGTATTGAATCTCGACGCAATTTGAGTCTTCTATCGTCATTAGGAGGCGCTGAACGTTACAATTAACTATCATCTTTGCGTCGGATTCGAAATTCTAGACTTACAAGAGAACGACCATAAGGTGCCCGAGGCAGCATTAGACCCTTGGAGACAAGTCGGCTGGAGGACGATGTATTGAATCTCGACGCAATTAGAGTGTCCCATCGTCATTAGGAGGCCCTAAATGTTACAATTAATTATGAGTTTTGCGTCGGATTCGATAATCTAAACTCACAGGAGAACGACCATAAGGTGCCCGAGGCAGCAATAGACCCTTGGAGACAAGTCGGCTGGAGGCCGATGTATTGAATCTCTACGCAATTTGAGTGTTCCATCGTCATTAGGAGGCCCTAAACGTTACAATTAACTATCATTTTTGCGTCGGATTCGAAATTCTAGACTCACAGGAGAACGACCATAAGGTGCCCGAGGCAGCAATAGACCTTTGGAGACAAGTCGGCGTGAGGACGATTTAGTGATTCTCGACGCAATTTGAGTGTTCCATCGGCATTAGGAGGCCCTGAACGTTACAATTAACTATCAGTTTCGCGTCGGATTCAAAAATCCAGACTCACAGGAGACGGACCATTTGGTGCCCGAGGCAGAAATAGACCCTTGGAGACAAGTCGGCTGGAGGACGATGTATTGAATCTCGACGCAATTTGAGAGTTCTATCGTCATCAGGAGGCGCTGAACGTTACTATTCACTATCATTAAGCGTCGGATTGGAAAAACTAGACACAAAGGAGAAGGATCATATTGTGCCCGAGGCAGCATTAGACCCTTGGAGACAAGTCGGCTGGAGGACGATGTATTGGATCGCGACGTAATTTGAGTGTCCCATCGTCATTAGGAGGCCCTAAACGTTACAATTAACTATCATTTTTGCGTCGGATTCGATAATGTAAACTCGCAGGAGAACGACCATAAGGTGCCCGAGGCAGCAACAGACCCTTGGAGATAAGTCGGCTGGAGGCTGATGTATTGAATCTCGACGCAATTTGAGTGTTCCATCGGCATTAGGAGGCCCTGAACGTTACAGTTAACTATCATTTTAGCGTCGGATTCGAAAATCTACTAACAGGAGAAGGATCATATGGTGCACGAACCTGCAATATCCCCTTGGATACAAGTCCGCTGGAGGACGATGTATTGAATCGCGACGCAATTTGAGTGCTCCATCGTCTTTAGGAGGCCCTGAACGTTACAATTGACTAGCAGTTTTGCGTCGGATTCGATAATCTAAACTCACAGGAGAACGACCATAAGGTGCCCGAGGCAGCAACAGACCCTTGGAGACAAGTCGGCTGGAGGCCGATGTATTGAATCTCGACGCAATTTGAGTGTTCCATCGTCATTACAAGGCCCTGCACGTTACAATTAACTATCATTTTTGCGTCGGATTCGAAAATCTAGACTCACAGGAGAACGACCATAAGGTGCCCGAGGCAGCAATAGACCCTTAGAGACAAGTCGGCTGGAGGCCGATGTATTGAATCTCGACGCAATTTGAGTGTTCTATCCGCATTAGGAGGCCCTGAACGTTACAATTAACTATCATTTATGCGTCGGATTCGAAAATCTAGACTCACAGGAGAACGGCCATAAGGTGCCCGAGGCAGCAATAGACCCTTGGAGACCAGTCGGCTGGAAACCGATGTATTGATTCTTGACGCAATTTGAGTCTTCCATCGTCATTAGGAGGCGCTGAACGTTACAATTAACAATCATTTTAGCGTCGGATTCGAAAATCTACTCACAGGAGAAGTTCATACGGTGCTCGAGACAGCAATATACCCCTTGGAGACAAATCGACTGGAGGCCGATGTACTGAATATCGACGCAATTTGAGTGTTCCATCGTCATTAGGTCGCCCTGAACGTTATAATGAACTATCATTTTTGCGTCGGATTCGAAAATTTAGACTTACATGAGAACGACCATAAGGTGCCCGAGGCAGCAACAGACCCTTGGAGACAAGTCGGCTGGAGGCCGATGTATTGAATCTCGACGCAATTTGAGTGTTCCATCGTCATTACAAGGCCCTGAACGTTACAATTAACAATCAGTTTCGCGTCGGATTCGAAAATCTGGACTCACATGAGAGCGAACATAAGAGGCCGGAGGCAGTAATATCCCCATGGAGACAAGTCGGCTGGAGGACGATGTATTGAATCTCGACGCAATTTGAGTGTCCCATCGTCATTAGGAGGCCCTAAACGTTACAATTAACTATCATTTTTGCGTCGAATTCGAAAATCTAGACTCACAGGAGGACGACCATAAGGTGCCCGAGGCAACAATAGACCCTTGGAGACAAGTCGGCTGGAAACCGATGTATTGATTCTTGACGCAATTTGAGTGTTCCATCGTCATTAGGAGGCCCTGAACGTTACAATTGACTATGAGTTTTGCGTCGGATCCGTAAATCTAGACTCACAGGGGAACGACCATAAGGTGACCGAGGCAGCAATAGACCCTTGGAGACAAGTCGGCTGGAGGCCGATGTATTGAATATCGACGCATTTTGAGTGTTCCATCGTCATTAGGAGGCCCTAAGCGTTACAATTAACTATCATTTTTGCGTCGGATTCGATAATCTAAACTCACAGGAGAACGACCATAAGGTGCCCCAGGCAGCAACAGACCCTTGGAGACTAGTCGGCTGGAGGCCGATGTATTGAATCTCGACGCAATTTGAGTGTTCCATCGTCATTACAAGGCCCTGAAAGTTACAATTAATTATCATTTTTGCGTCGGATTCGAAAATCTAGACTCACAGGAGATCGACCATAAGGTGCCCGAGGCAGCAATAGACCCTTGGAGACAAGTCGGCTGGTGGTCGATGTATTGAATCCCGACGCAATTTGAGTGTTCCATCGCCAATAGGAGGCCCTGAACGTTACAATTAACTATGAGTTTTGCGTCGGATTCGAAATCGTAGATTCACCAGAGACGGACCAAGTGGTGCCCGAGGCAGCGATATCCCCTTGGAGAGAAGTCGGCTGGAGGCCGATGAATTGAATCTCGACGCTATTTGAGTGTTCCATCGTCATTAGAAGGCCCTGAACGTTACAATTACCTATCATTTTTGCGTCGGATTCGAAAATCTAGACTCCCAGGAGAACGACCATAAGGTGCCCGAGACAGCAATATCCCCTTGGAGGCAAGTCGGCTGGAGGCCGATGTATTGAATCTCGACGCAATTTGAGTGTTCCATCGTCATTAGGAGGCCCTGATCGTTACAATTAACTATCAGTTTCGCGTCGGATTCGAAAATCTAGACTCACAGCAGACGGACCATTTGGTGCCCGAGGCAGCAATATCCCCTTGGAGACAAATCGGCTGGAGGACGATGTATTGAATCTCGACCCAATTTGAGTGTTCCATCGTCATTAGGAGGCCCTGATCGTTACAATTAACTATCATTTTATCGTCGGATTCGAAAATCTAGATTCACAGGAGAACGACCATAAGGTGCCCGAGGCAGCAACAGACCCTTGGAGACAAGTCGGCTGGAGGCCGATGTATTGTATCTCGACGCAATTTGAGTGTTCCATCGGCATTAGGAGGCCCTGAACGTTACAGTTAACTATCATTTTAGCGTCGGATTCGAAAATCTACTAACAGGAGAAGGATCATATGGTGCACGAGACTGCAATATCCCCTTGGATACAAGTCCGCTGGAGGACGATGTATTGAATCGCGACGCAATTTGAGTGTTCCATCGTCATTACAAGGCAATGCACGTTACAATTAACTATCATTTTTGCGTCGGATTCGAAAATCTAGACTCAAAGGAGAACGACCATAAGGTGCCCGAGGCAGCAATAGACCCTTTGAGAAAAGTCGGCTGGAGGCCGATGTATTGAATCTCGACGCAATTTGAGTGTTCCATCGGCATTAGGAGGCCCTGAACGTTACAGTTAACTATCATTTTAGCGTCAGATTCGAAAATCTACTAACAGGAGAAGGATCATTTGGTGCACGAGACTGCAATATCCCTTTGGATACAAGTCGACTGGAGGTCGATGTATAGACTCTCGACGCAATTTGAGTGTTCCACCGACTTTAGGAGTCCCTGAACGTTACAATTAACTATCATTTATGCGTCGGATTCGAAAATCTAGACTCACAGGAGAACGACCATAAGGTGCCCGAGGCAGCAATAGACCCTTGGAGACCAGTCGGCTGGAAACCGATGTATTGATTCTTGACGCAATTTGAGTGTTCCATCGTCATTAGGATTCCCTGAACGTTACAATTAACAATCATTTTAGCGTCGGATTCGAAAATCTACTCACAGGAGAAGTTCATACGGTGCTCGAGACAGCAATATACCCCTTGGAGACAAATCGACTGGAGGCCGATGTACTGAATATCGACGCAATTTTAATGTTCCATCGTCATTAGGTCGCCCTGAACGTTATAATGAACTATCATTTTTGCGTCGGATTCGAAAATCTAGAATTACAAGAGAACGACCATAAGGTGCCCGAGGCAGCAACAGACCCTTGCAGACAAGTCGGCTGGAGGCCGATGTATTGAATCTCGACGCAATTTGAGTGTTCCATCGTAATTACAAGGCCCTGAACGTTACAATTAACAATCAGTTTCGCGTCGGATTCGAAAATCTAGACTCACATGAGAGCGAACAAATGAGGCCGGAGGCAGTAATATCCCCATGGAGACAAGTCGGCTGGAGGACGAAGTATTGAATCTCGACGCAATTTGAGTGTCCCATCGTCATTAGGAGGCCCTAAACGTTACAATTAACTATCATTTTTACGTCGGATTTGAAAATCTAGACTCACAGGAGAACGACCATAAGGTGCCCGAGGCAACAATAGACCCTTGGAGACAAGTCGGCTGGAAACCGATGTATTGATTCTTGACGCAATTTGAGTGTTCCATCGTCATTAGGAGGCCCTGAACTTTACAATTAAATATGAGTTTTGCGTCGGATTCGAAAATCTAGACTCACAGGAGAACGACCATAAGGTGCCCGAGGCAGCAATAGACCCTTGGAGACAAGTCGGCTGGAGGCCGATGTATTGAATATCGACGCAATTTGAGTGTTCCATCGTCATTAGGAGGCCCTAAACGTTACAATTAATTATCATTTTTGCGTCGGATTCGATAATCTAAACTCACAGGAGAACGACCATAAGGTGCCCGAGGCAGCAACAGACCCTTGGAGACTAGTCGGCTGGAGGACGATGTATTGAATCTCGACGCAATTTGAGTGTTCCATCGTCATTACAAGGCCCTGAAAGTTACAATTAACTATCATTTTTGCGTCGGATTCGAAAATCTAGACTCACAGGAGAACGACCATAAGGTGCCCGAGGCAGCAATAGACCCTTGGAGACAAGTCGGCTGGTGGTCGATGTATTGAATCTCGACGCAATTTGAGTGTTCCATCGCCAATAGGAGGCACTAAACGTTACAATTAACTATGAGTTTTGCGTCGGATTCGAAATCGTAGAATCACCGGAGACGGACAATGTGGTGCCCGAGGCAGCGATATCCCCTTAGAGACAAGTCGGCTGGAGGCCGATGTATTGAATCTCGACGCAATTTGAGTGTTCCATCGTCATTAGAAGGCCCTGAACGTTACAATTAACTATCATTTTTGCGTCGGATTCGAAAATCTAGACTCACAGGAGAACGACCATATGGTGCCCGAGACAGCAATATCCCCTTGGAGACAAGTCGGCTGGAGGCCGATGTATTGAATCTCGACGCAATTTGAGTGTTCCATCGTCATTAAGAGGCCCTGAGCATTACATTTAACTATCAGTTTCGCGTCGGATTCTAAAATGTTGACTCACAGGGGAACGACCATACGGTGCCCGAGGCAGCAATAGACCCTTGGAGACAAATCGGCTGAATGCCGATGTATTGAATCTCGAGGCAATTTGAGTGTTCCATCGTCATTAGGAAGCCCTGAACGTTACAATTAACAATCAGTTTCGCGTCGGATTCGAAAATCTACACTCACATGAGAGCGAACATAAGAGGCCGGAGGCAGTAATATCCCCATGGACACAAGTCGGCTGGAGGACGATGTATTGAATCTGGACGCAATTTGAGTGTCCCATCGTCATTAAGAGCCCCTAAACGTTACAGTTAACTATCATTTTAGCGTCGGATTTTAAAATCTACTAAGAGGACAAGGATCATATGGTGCACGAGGCAGCAACAGACCCTTGGAGACAAGTCGGCTGAAGGCCGATGTATTGAATCTCGACGCAATTTGAGTGTTCCATCGTCATTACAAGGCCCTGAACGTTACAATTAACTATCATTTTTGCGTCGGATTCGAAAATCTAGACTCACAGGAGAACGACCATAAGGTGCCCGAGGCAGCAATAGACCCTTGGAGACAAGTCGGCTGGAGGCCGATGTATTGAATCTCGACGCTATTTGAGTGTTCCATCGGCATTAGGAGGCCCTGAACGTTACAGTTAACTATCATTTTAGCGTCGGATTCGAAAATCTATTAACAGGAGAAGGATCATATGGTGCACGAGACTGCATTATCCCCTTGGATACAAGTCGACTGGAGATCGATGTATTGACTCTCGACGCAATTTGAGTGTTCCATCGTCAGTAGGAGTCCCTGAACGTTACAATTAACTATCATTTATGCGTCGGATTCGAAAATCTAGACTTACAGGAGAACGACCATTTGGTGCCCGAGGCAGCAATAGACCCTTGGAGGCAAGTCGGCTGGAGGACGATGTATTGAATCTCGTCGCAATTTGAGTGTTCCATCGTCATTAGGAGGCCCTGAACGTTACAATTAACTATCATTTTATCGTCGGATTCGAAAATCTACTAACAGGAGAAGGATCATATGGTGCACGAGACTGCAATATCCCCTTGGATACAAGTCGACTGGAGGTCGATGTATTGAATCTCGACGCAATTTGAGTGTTCCATCGTCATTAGGAAGCCCTGAACGTTACAATTATCAATCACTTTCGCGTCGGATTCGAAAATCTAGACTCACATGAGAGCGAACATAAGAGGCCCGAGACAGCAATATCCCCTTGGAGACAAGTGGGCTGGAGGCCGATGTATTGAATCTCGACGCAATTTGAGTTTTCCATCGTCATTACAAGGCCCTGAACGTTACAATTAACTATCATTTTTGCGTCGGATTCGTAAATCTAGACTCACAGGAGAACGACGATAAGGTGCCCGAGGCATCAATAGACCCTTGGAGATAAGTCGGCTGGAGGTCGATGTATTGAATCTCGACGCAATTTAAGTGTTCCATCGTCATTAGGAGGCCCTGAACCTCACAATTAACTATCAGTTTCGCGTCGGATTCGAAAATCTAGACTCACAGGAGACGGACCACATGGAGCCCGAGGCAGCAATATCCCCTTGTAGACAAGTCGGCTGGAGGAAGATGTATTGACTCTCGACGCAATTTGAGTGTTCCATCGTCATGTAGAGGCCCTGAGCATTACATTTAACTATCAGTTTCGCGTCGGATTCTAAAATGTTGACTCACAGGGGAACGACCATACGGTGCCCGAGGCAGCAATAGACCCTTGGAGACAAATCGGCTGAATGCCGATGTTTTGAATCTCGAGGCAATTTGAGTGTTCCATCGTCACTACGAAGCCCTGAACGTTACAATTAACAATCAGTTTCGCGTCGGTTTCGAAATTCTACACTCACATGAGAGCGAACATAAGAGGCCAGAGGCAGTAATATCCCCATGGAGACAAGTCGGCTGGAGGACGATGTATTGAATCTCGACGCAATTTGAGTGTCCCATCGTCATTAGGAGGCCCTAAACGTTACAGTTAACTATCATTTTAGCGTCGGATTCGAAAATCTACTAACAGGACAAGGATCATATGGTGCACGAGGCAGCAACAGACCCTTGGAGACAAGTCGGCTGGAGGCCGATGTATTGAATCTCGACGCAATTAGAGTGTTCCATCGTCATTACAAGGACCTGAACGTTACAATTAACTATCATTTTTGCGTCGGATTCGAAAATCTAGACTCACAGGAGAACGACAATAAGGTGCACGAGGCAGCAACAGACCCTTAGAGACAAGTCGGCTGGAGGCCGATGTATTGAATCTGGACGCTATTTGAGTGTTCCATCGGCATTAGGAGGCCCTGAACGTTACAGTTAACTATCATTTTAGCGTCGGATTCGAAAATCTACTAACAGGAGAAGGATCATATGGTGCACGAGACTGTAATATCCCCTCGGATACAAGTCGACTGGAGGTCGATGTACTGACTCTCGACGCAATTTGAGTGTTCCGTCGTCTTTAGGAGTTCCTGAACGTTACAATTAACTATCATTTATGCGTCGGTTTCGATAATCTAAACTCACAGGAGAACGGCCATAAGGTGCCCGAGGCAGCAACAGGCCCTTGGAGACAAGTCGGCTGGAGGCCGATGTATTGAATCTCGACGCAATTTGAGTGTTCCATCGTCATTACAAGGCCCTGAACGTTACAATTAACTATCATTTTTGCGTCGGATTCGAAAATCTAGACTCACAGGAGAACGATCATAAGGTGCCCGAGGCAGCAATAGACCCTTGGAGACAAGTCGGCTGGAGGCCGATGTATTGAATCTCGACGCTATTTGAGTGTTCCATCGGCATTAGGAGGCCCTGAACGTTACAGTTAACTATCATTTTAGCGTCGGATTCGAAAATCTACTAACAGGAGAAGGATCATATGGTGCACGAGACTGCATTATCCCCTTGGATACAAGTCGACTGGAGGTCGATGTATTGACTCTCGACGCAATTTGAGTGTTCCATCGTCATTAGGAGTCCCTGAACGTTACAATTAACTATCATTTATGCGTCGGATTCGAAAATCTAGACTCACAGGAGAACGACCATTTGGTGCCCGAGGCAGCAATAGACCCTTGGAGACAAGTCGGCTGGAGGACGATGTATTGAATCTCGTCGCAATTTGAGTGTTCCATCGTCATTAGGAGGCCCTGAACGTTACAATTAACTATCATTTTATCGTCGGATTCGAAAATCTACTAACAGGAGAAGGATCATATGGTGCACGAGACTGCAATATCCCCTTGGATACAGGTCGACTGGAGGTCGATGTATTGAATCTCGACGCAATTTGAGTGTTCCATCGTCATTAGGAAGCCCTGAACTTTTCAATTATCAATCAGTTTCGCGTCGGATTCGAAAATCTATACTCACATGAGAGCGAACAAAAGAGGCCCGAGACAGCAATATCCCCTTGGAGACAAGTGGGGTGGAGGCCGATGTGTTGAATCTCGACGCAATTTGAGTGTTCCATCGTCATTAGGAGGCCCTAAACATTACAATTAACTATCATTTTTGCGTCGGATTCGATAATCTAAACTCACAGGAGAACGACCATAAGGTGCCCGAGGCAGCAACAGACCCTTGGAGACAAGTCGGCTGGAGGCCGATGTATTGAATCTCGACGCAATTTGAGTGTTCCATCGTCATTAGGAGGCCCTAAACGTTACAATTAACTGTCATTTTTGCGTCGGATTCGATAATCTTAACTCACAGGAGAACGAACATAAGGTGCCCGAGGCAGCAACAGACCCTTGGAGACAAGTCGGCTGGAGGCCGATGTATTGAATCTCGACGCAATTTGAGTGATCCATCGTCATTACAAAGCCCTGAACGTTACAATTAACTATCATTTTTGCGTCGGATTCGAAAATCTAGACTCACAGGAGAACGACGATAAGGTGCCCGACGCAGCAATAGACCCTTGGAGACAAATCGGCTGAATGCCGATGTAATGAGTCTCGAGGCAATTTGAGTGTTCCATCGTCATTAGGAGGCCCTGAACCTCACAATTAACTATCAGTTTCGCGTCGGATTCGAAAATCTAGACTCACAGGAGACGGACCACATGGAGCCCAAGGCAGCAATATCCCCTTGTAGACAAGTCGGCTGGAGGAAGATGTATTGACTCTCGACGCAATTTGAGTGTTCCATCGTCATTAAGAGGCCCTGAGCATTACATTTAACTATCAGTTTCGCGTCGGATTCTAAAATGTAGACTCACAGGGGAACGACCATACGGTGCCCGAGGCAGCAATAGACCCTTGGAGACAAATCGGCTGAATGCCGATGTATTGAATCTCGAGGCAATTTGAGTGTTCCATCGTCATTAGGAAGCCCTGAACGTTACAATTAACAATCAGTTTCGCGTCGGATTCGAAAATCTACACTCACATGAGAGCGAACATAAGAGGCCGGAGGCAGTAATATCCCCATGGAGACAAGTCGGCTGGAGGACGATGTATTGAATCTCGAAGCAATTTGAGTGTCCCATCGACATTAGGAGGCCCTAAACGTTACAGTTAACTATCATTTTAGCGTCGGATTCGAAAATCTACTAACAGGAGAAGGATCATATGGTGCACGAGACTGTAATATCCCCTCGGATACAAGTCGACTGGAGGTCGATGTACTGACTCTCGACGCAATTTGAGTGTTCCGTCGTCTTTAGGAGTTCCTGAACGTTACAATTAACTATCATTTATGCGTCGGATTCGATAATCTAAACTCTCAGGAGAACGACCATAAGGTGCCCGAGGCAGCAACAGGCCCTTGGAGACAAGTCGGCTGGAGGCCGATGTATTGAATCTCGACGCAATTTGAGTGTTCCATCGTCATTACAAGGCCCTGAACGTTACAATTAACTATCATTTTTGCGTCGGATTCGAAAATCTAGACTCACAGGAGAACGATCATAAGGTGCCCGAGGCAGCAATAGACCCTTGGAGACAAGTCGGCTGGAGGCCGATGTATTGAATCTCGACGCTATTTGAGTGTTCCATCGGCATTAGGAGGCCCTGAACATTACAGTTAACTATCATTTTAGCGTCGGATTCGAAAATCTACTAACAGGAGAAGGATCATATGGTGCACGAGACTGCATTATCCCCTTGGATACAAGTCGACTGGAGGTCGATGTATTGACTCTCGACGCAATTTGAGTGTCCCATCGTCATTAGGAGTCCCTGAACGTTACAATTAACTATCATTTATGCGTCGGATTCGAAAATCTAGACTCACAGGAGAACGACCATTTGGTGCCCGAGGCAGCAATAGACCCTTGGAGACAAGTCGGCTGGAAGACGATGTATTGAATCTCGTCGCAATTTGAGTGTTCCATCGTCATTAGGAGGCCCTGAACGTTACAATTAACTATCATTTTAATGTCGGATTCGAATATCTACTAACAGGAGAAGGATCATATGGTGCACGAGACTGCAATATCCCCTTGGATACAGGTCGACTGGAGGTCGATGTATTGAATCTCGACGCAATTTGAGTGTTCCATCGTCATTAGGAAGCCCTGAACGTTTCAATTAACAATCAGTTTCGCGTCGGATTCGAAAATCTAGACTCACATGAGAGCGAACATAAGAGGCCCGAGACAGCAATATCCCCTTGGAGACAAGTGGGGTGGAGGTCGATGTATTGACTCTCGACGCAATTTGAGTGTTCCATCGTCATTAGGAGTCCCTGAACGTTACAATTAACTATCATTTATGCGTCGGATTCGAAAATCTAGACTCACAGGAGAACGACCATTTGGTGCCCGACGCAGCAATAGACCCTTGGAGACAAATCGGCTGAATGCCGATGTATTGAGTCTCGAGGCAATTTGAGTGTTCCATCGTCATTTGGAGGCCCTGAACCTCACAATTAACTATCAGTTTCGCGTCGGATTCGAAAATCTAGACTCACAGGAGACGGACCACATGGAGCCCGAGGCAGCAATATCCCCTTGTAGACAGGTCGGCTGGAGGAAGATGTATTGACTCTCGACGCAATTTGAGTGTTCCATCGTCATTAAGAGGCCCTGAGCATTACATTTAACTATCAGTTTCGCGTCGGATTCTAAAATGTGGACTCACAGGGGAACGACCATACGGTGCCGAGGCAGCAATAGACCCTTGGAGACAAATCGGCTGAATGCCGATGTATTGAATCTCGAGGCAATTTGAGTGTTCCATCGTCATTAGGAAGCCCTGAACGTTACAATTAACAATCAGTTTCGCGTCGGATTCGAAAATCTACACTCACATGAGAGCGAACATAAGAGGCCGGAGGCAGTAATATCCCCATGGAGACAAGTCGGCTGGAGGACGATGTATTGAATCTCGAAGCAATTTGAGTGTCCCATCGTCATTAGGAGGCCCTAAACGTTACAGTTAACTATCATTTTAGCGTCGGATTCGAAAATCTACTAACAGGACAAGGATCATATGGTGCACGAGGCAGCAACAGACCCTTGGAGACAAGTCGGCTGGAGGCCGATGTATTGAATCTCGACGCAATTAGAGTGTTCCATCGTCATTACAAGGACCTGAACGTTACAATTAACTATCATTTTTGCGTCGGATTCGAAAATCTATACTCACAGAAGAACGACAATAAGGTGCACGAGGCAGCAATAGACCCTTGGAGACAAGTCGGCTGGAGGCCGATGTATTGAATCTGGACGCAATTTGAGTGTTCCATCGGCATTAGGAGGCCCTGGACGTTACAGTTAACTATCATATTAGCGTCGGATTCGAAAATCTACTAACAGGAGAAGGATCATATGGTGCGCGAGACTGTAATATCCCCTCGGATACAAGTCGACTGGAGGTCGATGTATTGACTCTCGACGCAATTTGAGTGTTCCATCGTCTTTAGGAGTTCCTGAACGTTACAATTAACTATCATTTATGCGTCGGATTCGATAATCTAAACTACAGGAGAACGACCATAAGGTGCCCGAGGCAGCAACAGGCCCTTGGAGACAAGTCGGCTGGAGGACGATGTATTGAATCTCGTCGCAATTTGAGTGTTCCATCGTCATTAGGAGGCCCTGAACGTTACAATTAACTATCATTTTATCGTCGGATTCGAAAATCTACTAACAGGAGAAGGATCATATGGTGCACGAGACTGCAATATCCCCTTGGATACAGGTCTACTGGAGGTCGATGTATTGAATCTCGACGCAATTTGAGTGTTCCATCGTCATTAGGAAGCCCTGAACGTTACAATTATCAATCAGTTTCGCGTCGGATTCGAAAATCTAGACTCACATGAGAGCGAACATAAGAGGCCCGAGACAGCAATATCCCCTTGGAGACAAGTGGGTTGGAGGCCGATGTATTGAATCATGACGCAATTTGAGTGTTCCATCGTCATTAGGAGGCACTAAACGTTACAATTAACTATCATTTTTGCGTCGGATTCGATAATCTAAACTCACAGGAGAACGACCATAAGGTGCCCGAGGCAGCAACAGACCCTTGGAGACAAGTCGGCTGGAGGCCGATGTATTGAATCTCGACGCAATTTGAGTGTTCCATCGTCATTAGGAGGCCCTAAACGTTACAATTAACTGTCATTATTGCGTCGGATTCGATAATCTAAACTCACAGGAGAACGACCATAAGGTGCCCGAGGCAGCAACAGACCCTTGGTGACAAGTCGGCTGGAGGCCGATGTATTGAATCTCGACGCAATTTGAGTGTTCCATCGTCATTACAAGGCCCTGAACGTTACAATTAACTATCATTTTTGCGTCGGATTTGAAAATCTAGACTCACAGGAGAACGACCATAAGGTGCCCGAGGCAGCAATAGACCCTTGGAGACAAATCGGCTGAATGCCGATGTATTGAGTCTCGAGGCAATTTGAGTGTTCCATCGTCATTAGGAAGCCCTTAACGTTGCAATTAACAATCAGTTTTGCGTCGGATTCGAAATTCTAGACTCACATGATAGCGAACATAAGAGGCCGGATGCAGTAATATCCCCATGGAGACAAGTCGGCTGGAGGACGATGTATTGAATCTCGACGCAATTTGAGTGTCCCATCGTCATTAGGTGGCCCTAAACGTTACAATTCACTATCATTTTTGCGTCGGATTCGATAATCTAAACCCACAGGAGAACGACCATAAGGTGCCCGAGGCAGCGACTAACCCTTGGAGACATGTCGGCTGGAGGCCGATGTATTGAATCTCGACGCAATTTGAGTGTTCCATCGTCATTACAAGGCCCTGAACGTTACAATTAACTATCATTTTTGCGTCGGATTCGAAAATCTAGACTCACAGGAGAACGACTATAAGGTGCCCGAGGCAGCAATAGACCCTTGGAGACAAGTCGGCTGGAGGCCGATGTATTGAATCTCGACGTAATTTGAGTGTTCCATCGGCATTAGGAGGCCCTGAGCGTTACAATTAACTATCATTTTTGCGTCGGATTCGAAAATCTAGACTTACAAGATAACGACCATAAGGTGCCCGAGGCAGCAATAGACCCTTGGAGACAAGTCGGCTGGAGGCCGATGTATTGAATCTCGACGCAACTTGATTGTTCCATCGGCATTAGGAGGCCCTGAACGTTACAGTTAACTATCATTTTAGCGTCGGATTCGAAAATCTACTAACAGGAGAAGGATCATATGGTGCACGAGACTGCAATATCCCCTAGGATACAAGTCGACTGGAGGTCGATGTATTGACTCTCGACGCAATTTGAGTGTTCCATCGTCTTTAGGAGTCCCTGAACGTTACAATTAACTATCATTTATGCGTCGGATTCGAAAATCTTGACTCACAGGAGAACGACCATAAGGTGCCCGAGGCAGCTATAGACCCTTGGAGACAAGTCGGCTGGAACCCGATGTATTGATTTTTGACGCAATTTGACTGTTCCATCGTCATTAGGAGGCCCTGAACGTTACAATTAACAATCATTTTAGCGTCGGATTCGAAAATCTACTCACAGGAGAAGTTCATACGGTGCTCGAGACAGCTATATACCCCTTGGAGACAAATCGATTGGAGGCCGATGTATTGAATCTCGACGCAATTTGAGTGTTCCATCGTCATTAGGTCGCCCTGAACGTTATAATGAACTATCATTTTTGTGTCGCTTTCGAAAATCTAGACATACAAGAGAACGACCGTGAGGTGCCCGAGGCAGCAACAGACCCTTGGAGACAAGTCGGCTGGAGGCCGATGTAATGAATCTCGAGGCAATTTGAGTGTTCCATCGTCATTACAAGGCCCTGAACGTTACAATTAACTATCATTTTGCGTCGGATTCGAAAATCTAGACTCACAGGGGAACGACCATAAGGTGCCCGAAGCAGCAATAGACCCTTCGGAGACAAGTCGGCTGGAGGTCGATGAATTGAATCTCGTCGCAGTTTGAGTGTTCCATCGCCAATAGGAGGCCCTGAACGTTACAATTAACTATGAGTTTTGCGTCGGATTCGAAAACGTAGAATCACCGGAGACGGACCATGTGGTGCCCGAGGCAGCGATATCCCCTTGGAGGCAAGTCGGCTGGAGGCCGATGTATTGAATCTCGACGCAATTTGATTGTTCCATCGTCATTAGAAAGCCCTGAACGTTACAATTAACTATCATTTTTGCGTCGGATTCGAAAATCTAGACTCACAGGAGAACGACCATTAGGTGCCCGAGGCAGCAAAAGACCCTTGGAGACAAGTCGGCTGGAGGCCGATGTATTGACTCTCGACGCAATTTGAGTGTTCCATCGGCATTAGGAGGCCCTGAACGTTACAATTCGCTATCATTTTTGCGTCGGATTCGAAAATCTACTAACAGGAGAAGGATCATATGGTGCACGAGACTGCAATATCCCCTTGGATACAAGTCGACTGGAGGTCGATGTATTGAATCTTGACGCAGTTTAAATGTTCCATCGTCATTAGGAGGCCCTGAACCTTACAATTAACTATCAGTTTCGCGTCGGATTCGAGAAGCTAGACTCACAGGAGACGGACCACATGGAGCCCGAGGCAGCAATACACCCATGGAGATAAATCGGCTGAATGCCGATGTATTGAATCTCGAGGCAATTTGAGTGTTCCATCGGCATTAGGAAGCCCTGAACGTTACAATTAACAATCAGTTTCGCGTCGGATTCGAAAATCTAGACTCACATGAGAGCGAACATAAGAGGCCGGAGGCAGTAATATCCCCATGGAGACAAGTCGGCTGGAGAACGATGTATTGAATCTCGACGCAATTTGAGTGTCTCATCGTCATTAGGAGGCCCTAAACGTTACAATTAACTATCATTTTTGCGTCGGATTCGAAAATCTAGACTCACAGGAGAACGACCTTAAGGTGCCCGAGGCAGCAATAGACCGTTGGAGACAAGGCGGCTGGAATCCGATGTATTGAATCTCGACGCAATTTGAGTGTTCCATCGGCATTAGGAGGCCCTGAACGTTACAGTTAATTATCATTTTAGCGTAAGATCCGAAAATCTACTAACAGGAGATAGATCATATGGTGCACGAGACTGCGATATCCCCTTGGATACAAGTCGACTGGAGATCGATGTATTGACTCTCGACGCAATTTGAGTGTTCCATCGTCTTTAGGAGTCCCTGAACGTTACATTTAACTATCATTTATGCGTCGGATTCGAAAATCTACTCACAGGAGAATTTCATACGGTGCTCGAGGCAGCAATAGACCCTTTGAGACAAGTCGGCTGGAAACTGATGTATTGATTCTTGAGGCAATTTGAGTGTTCCATCGTCATTAGGAGGCCTTGAACGTTACAATTACCAATCATTTTAGCGTCGGATTCGAAAATCTACTCACAGGAGAAGTTCATACGGTGCTCGAGACAGCAATATCCCCTTGGAGACAAGTCCGCTGGAGGCCGATGTATTGAATCTCGACGCAATGTGAGTGTTCCATCGTCATTAGGAGGCCCTGAACGTTACAATTAACTATCAGTTTCGCGACGGATTCGAAAATCTAGACTCACATGAGAGCGAGCATAAGAGGCCGGAGGCAGTAATATCCCCATGGAGACAAGTCGCCTGGAGGACGATGTATTGAATCTCGACGCAATTTTAGTGTCCCATCGTCAGTAGGAGGCCCTAAACGTTACAATTAACTATCATTTTTGCGTCGGATTCGATAATCTAAACTCACAGGAGAACGACCCTAAGGTGCCCGAGGCAGCAACAGACCCTTGGAGACAAGTCGGCTGGCGGCCGATGTATTGAATCTCGACGCAATTTGAGTGTTCCATCGTCATTACAAGGCCCTGAACGTTACAATTAACTATCATTTTTGCGTCGGATTCGAAAATCTAGACTCACAGGAGAACGACCATAAGGTGCCCGAGGCAGCAATAGACCCTTGGAGACAACTCGGCTGGAGGCCGATGTGTTGAATCCCGACTCAATTTGTGTGCTCCATCGTCATTAGGAGGCCCTGAACGTTACAATTAACTGTGAGTTTTGCGTCGGATTCGAAAGCGTAGAGTCACCGGAGCCGGACCATGTGGTGCCCGAGGCAGCGATATCCCCTTGGAGACAAGTCGGCTGGAGGCCGATGTATTGAATCTCGACGCAATTTGAGTGTTCCATCGTCATTATAAGGCCCTGAACGTTACAATTAACTATCATTTTTGCGTCGGATTCGAAAATCTAGACTCACAGGAGAACTACCATAAGGTGCCCGAGGCAGCAATAGACCCTTGGAGACAAGTCGGCTGGAGGTCGATGTATTGAATCTCGACTCAATTTGTGTGCTCCATCGTCATTAGGATTCCCTGAACGTTACAATTGACTATGAGTTTTGCGTCGGATTCGAAAACGTAGAATCACCGGAGAAGGAACATGTGAAACGTCCCCTTTCAATCATTCTGTTTAAATGCTCATGTGTGAAGTTGATGTTTCGCAAGTTATTCTGATCTTTTATGTATGTACTCATGTCATAATTCCACTGATGTATATGTTTATTTCTATTCTTTTGTAAAGCCTGTACTACAAATGTTATCTGTATTATTATGTTTTTAATGATGTATTTTGTACCTTTGTAATTGTATTCTTATGTTATAAAATTGTAATTGTCACCACTTCATGACATTATTAACTTGTTAGTTACATTTCACTGCACACGTTTTTGTTGGTCATAGTATGTGGACAACATGTGAGAAGTAAGGACTGTTAGTGTTTGCACGTGTGTTAATAACTCAGCAAGGGACTGGATAACAGCATTGCTGGTTCTAAGGACAATTTCAAAAACTTTGTGAGTGCACAAGTGGTGGTTTATGGACTTGCTATATTATCCGCAAGACTCTTCAATGGTGATTGTGCACCTGCACAGTCACAACAGATGGCTGCTGGCCATCTCTACAAGGACTACAGTGGGTCTGCATCTTTGATGGCCCACCAATACCGTAATCTCTACAAGGACTACAGTGGGTCTGCACCTCTGGTGGCCCACCAATACCACAATCTCTACCAGGACTCCAGTGGGTCTGCTCTGTGATGACCTACCTACCAATATTCTTCAAAACTTCGAATGACTCTGCTGTGGGTTTGCTCCATTGTGGCCCATTACCTGTCAGCATGCCAAGAGTCAGCACTGTCTTTCCATTGGAAGGACAACACTACTTCTTCAAGACTGCATGGAAATCCACTACTTCTGGGTGCGTTGTCTTTTACTGCTCAGACTTTGAGAAAAGAAACGGCAGTTTCACTGTGATGAACAATGTGGACTGTCTTTATGGACTGTGAGAAATTTTTAGCTTTTGACCAACAATGTATCAATAAGTGTGTGCATTTTATATCTTTGTTACTGTAATTGTGAAAAATTTTTGTCAAATCTGTATTGGCCAGTGCCCAACACCATTTGTAAAAAATTTTTGTGGGGAGCATGGGGACTATGTAAGTAGGCTGTTTATGTTTTCTTATTGGCAACGTTACGTAGCACTCAATATGAAAATCACTGGCTGTGCTGTGTGCAGTCTGTCGCTAGTTGGCATTGTTGTAATTCTCGCCATTGTAGTGTTAGGCAGCTGGCTGTGAACAGCGCGTAGCGTTGCGCAGTTGGAGGTGAGCCGCCAGCAGTGGTGGATGTGGGGAGAGAGATGGCGGAGTTTATAATTTTTCATGAACTGATATATTTATATATGATGATATCAAGGTAAATACATTGTTTGTTCTCTATTAATATCTTTCATTTGCTAACTATCCCTATCAGTAGTTAGTGCCTTCAGTAGTTTGAATCTTTTAATTAGCTGGCAGTAGTGGCGCTCGGTGTATTGCAGTAGCTTGAGCAGCGAAGATTTTTGTGAGGTAAGTGATTTGTGAAAGGTATAGTTTAATGTTTGTCAGGGCCATTCTTTAGTAGGAAATTTTGAAAGTCAGATTGCGTTGCGCTAAAAATATTGTGTGTCAGGTTAAGCACAGTCCTGTATAATTGTTGAAAGGGGACGTTTCACATGTGGTGCCCGAGGCAGCGATATCCCCTTGGAGTCAAGTCGGCTGGAGGCCGATGTATTGAATCTCGACGCAATTTGAGTGTTCCATCGTCATTACAAGGCCCTGAACGTTACAATTAACTATGAGTTTTGCGTCGGATTCGAAAATCTAGATTCTCAGGAGAACGACCATAAGGTGCCCGAGGCAGCAATAGACCCTTGGAGACAAGTCGGCTGGAGGCCGATGTATTGAATCTCGACGCAATTTGAGTGTTCCATCGTCATTAGGAGGCCCTAAACGTTACAATTAACTATCATTTTTGCGTCGGATTCGATAATCTAAACTCACAGAAGAACGACCATAAGGTGCCCGAGGCAGCAATAGACCCTTGGAGACAAGTCGGCTGGAGGCCGATGTATTGAATTTCGACGCAATTTGAGTGTTCCATCGGCATTAGGAGGCCCTGAACGTTATAGTTAACTATCAGTTTCGCGTCGGATTCGAAAATCTAGACTCACAGGAGAACGACCATAAGGTGCCCGAGGCAGCAATAGACCCTTGGAGACAAGTCGGCTGGAGGACGATGTATTGAATCTCGACGCAGTTTGAGAGTTCCATCGTCATTAGGAGGCCCTGAACGTTACAATTAACTATCATTTTTGCGTCGGATTCGAAAATCTAGAATTACAAGAAAACGACCATAAGGTGCCCGAGGCAGCATTAGACCCTTGGAGACAAGTCGGCTGGAGGACGATGTATTGGATCGCGACGCAATTTGAGTGTTCCATCGTCATTAGGAGGCCCTGAATGTTACAATTAACTATCATTTTTGCGTCGGATTCGAAAATCTAGACTCACAGGAGAACGACCATAAGGTGCCCGAGGCAGCAATAGACCCTTGGAGACAAGTCGGCTGGAGGCCGATGTATTGACTCTCGACGCAAAATGAGTGTTCCATCGTCATTAAGAGGCCCTGAGCATTACATTTAACTATCAGTTTTGCGTCGGATTCTAAAATGTTGACTCACAGGGGAACGACCATACGGTGCCCGAGGCAGCAATAGACCCTTGGAGACAAATCGGCTGAATGCCGATGTATTGAATCTCGAGGCAATTTGAGTGTTCCATCGTCATTAGGAAGCCCTGAAAGTTACAATTAACTATCAGTTTCGCGTCGGATTCGAAAACCTAGACTCACATGAGAGCGAACATAAGAGGCCGGAGGCAGTAATATCCCCATTTAGACAAGTCTGCTGGAGGACGATGTATTGAATTTGAGTGTCCCATCGTCATTAGGAGGCCCTAAACGTTACAATTACCTATCATTTTTGCGTCGGATTCGATAATCTAAACCCACAGGAGAACGACCATAAGGTGCCCGAGGCAGCAATAGACCCTTGGAGACAAATCGGTTGAATGCCGATTTATTGAATCTCGAGGCATTTTGAGTGTTCCATCGTCATTAGGAAGCCCTGAACGTTACAATTAACAATCAGTTTTGCGTCGGATTCGAAAATCTAGACTCACATGAGAGCGAATATAATAGGCCGGAGGCAGTAATATCCCCATGGAGACAAGTCGACTGGAGGACGATGTATTGAATCTCAACGCAATTTGAGTTTTCCATCGTCATTAGGAGGCCCTAAACCTTACAATTAACTATCAGTTTTTCGTCGGATTCGAAATTCTACCCACAGGAGAAGTTCATACGGTGCTCGCGACAGCAATATACCCCTTGGAGACAAATCGACTGGAGGCGGATGTATTGAATATCGACGCAATTTGAGTGTTCCATCGTCATTAGGTCGCCATGAACGTCATAATGAACTATCAGTTTTGCGTCGGATTCGAAAATCTAGACTTACAAGAGAACGACCATAAGGTGCCCGAGGCAGCATTAGACCCTTGGAGACAAGTCGGCTGTAGGACGATGTATTGGATCGCGACGTAATTTGAGTGTTCCATCATCGTTAGGAGGCCCTGAATGTTACAATTAACTATCAGTTTTTCGTCGGATTCGAAAATCTAGCCTCACAGCAGACGGACCATTTGGTGCCCGAGGCAGTAATATCCCCTTGGAGACAAATCGGCTGGACGACGATGTATTGAATTTCGACGTAATTTGAGTCTTCTATCGTCATTAGGAGGCGCTGAACGTTACAATTCACTATCATTTTTGCGTCGGAGACGAAAATCTAGACTCACAGGAGAAGGATCATATTGTGCCCGAGACAGCAATATCCCCTTGGAGACAAGGCGGCTGGAGGCCGATGTATTGAATCTCGACGCAATTTGAGTGTTCCATCGTCATTAGGTGGCCCTGAACGTCACAATTAACTATCAGTTTTGCGTCGGATTCTAAAATGTTGACTCACAGGGGAACGACCATACGGTGCCCAAGGCAACAATAGACCCTTGGAGACAAGTCGGCTGGAGGCCGATGTATTGAATCTCGACGCAATTTGAGTGTTCCATCGGCATTAGGAGGCCCTGAACGTTACAATTCACTATCATTTTTGCGTCGGATTAGAAAATCTACTAACAGGAGAAGGATCATATGGTGCACGAGACTGCAATATGCCCTTGGATACAAGTCGACTGGAGGTCGATGTATTGAATCTCGACGCAATTTGAGTGTTCCATTGTCATTAGGAGGCCCTGAACCTTACAATTAACTATCAGTTTCGCGTCGGATTCGAAAATCTAGACTCACAGGAGACGGACCACATGGAGCCCGAGCCAGCAATATCCCCTTGTAGACAAGTCGGCTGGAGGAAGATGAATTGACTCTCGACGCAATTTCATTGTTCCATCGTCATTAAGAGGCCCTGAGCATTACATTTAACTATCAGTTTTGCGTCGGATTCTAAAATGTTGATTCACAGGGGAACGACCATACGGTGCCCGATGCAGCAATAGACCCTTAAAGGCAAATCGGCTGAATGCCGATGCAATGAAACTCGAGGCAATTTGAGTGTTCCATCGTCATTAGGAAGCCCTGAACGTTACAATTAACAATCAGTTTCGCGTCTGGTTCGAAAATCTAGACTCACATGAGAGCGAACATAAGAGGCCGAAGGCAGTAATATCCCCATTGAGAAAAGTCGGCTGGATGACGATGTATTGAATCTCGACTCAATTTGAGTGTTCAAACGTCATTAGGTGGCCCAGAACGTTACAATTAACAATCAGTTTTGCGTCGGGTTCGAAAATCTCGACTCACAGCAGAACGATCAGAAGGTGCCCGTGGCAGCTATTGACCCTAGGAGACAAGTCGGTTGGAGGATGATGTATTGGATCGCGACGCAAAATGAGTGTTCCATCGTCATTAGGAGGCCCTGAATGTTACAATTAACTGTCAGTTTTTCGTCGGATTCGAAAATCTAGACTCACTGGAGACGGACCATAAGGTGCCCGATGCAGCAATATCCCCTTGGAGACCAGTCCGCTGGAGGACGATGTATTGAATCGCGACGCAATTTGAGTGCTCCATCGTCATTTGGAGGCCCTGAACGTTACAATTAACTATCAGTTTCGCGTCGGATTCGAAAACGTAGAATCACCGGAGACGGACGATGTGGTGCCCGAGGCAGCGATATCCCCTTGGAGACAAGTCGGCTGGAAGACGATGTATTGAATCTCGACGCAATTTGAGAGTTCCATCGTCATTAGAAGGCCCTGAACGTTACAATTAACTATAATTGTTGCGTCGGATTTGAAAATCTAGACTCACAGGAGAACGACCATAAGGTGCCCGAGGCAACAATAGACCCATTGAGACAAATCGGCTGAATGCCGGTGTATTGAATCTCGACGCAATTTGAGTGTTCCATCGGCATTAGGGCCCTGAACGTTACAATTAACTATCATTTTTGCGTCGGATTGGAAAATCTAGACTCACCGGAGAACGACCATAAGTTGCCCGAGGCAGCAATAGACCCTTGGAGACAAGTCGGCTGGAGGCCGATGTATTGATTCTTGACGCAATTTAAGTGCTCCATCGTCATTAGGAGGCCCTGAACGTTACAATTAACAATCATTTTAGCGTCGGATTCGAAAATCTACTCACAGGAGAAGATCATACGGTGCTCGAGACAGCAATATCCCCTTGGAGACAAGTCCGCTGGAGGCCGATGTATTGAATCTCGACGCAATTTGAGTGTTCCATCGTCATTAGGAGGCCCTGAACGTTACAATTAACTATCAGTTTCGCGTCGGATTCGAAAATCTAGACTCACATGAGAGCGAACATAAGAGGCCGGAGGCAGTAATATCCCCATGGAGACAAGTCGGCTGGATTACGATGTATTGAATCTCGACGCAATTTGAGTGTCCCATCGTCATTAGGAGGCCGTAAACGTTACAATTAACTATCATTTTTGCGTCTGATTCGATAATCTAAACTCACAGGAGAACGACCATAAGGTGCCCGAGGCAGCAACAGACCCTTGGAGACAAGTCGGCTGGAGGCCGCTGTATTGAATCTCGACGCAAGTTGAGTGTTCCATCGTCATTAGAAGGCCCTGAACGTTACAATTAACTATCATTTTGGCGTCGGATTCGAAAATCTAGACTCACAGGAGAACGGCCATAAGGTGCCCGAGGCAGCAACAGACCCTTGGAGACAAGTCGGCTGGAGGTTGATGTATTGAATCTCGACGCAATTTGAGTGTTCCATCGCCAATAGGAGGCCCTGAACGTTACAATTAACTATGAGTCTTGCGTCGGATTCGGAAACGTAGAATCACCGAAGACGGAGCATGTGGTGCCCGAGGCAGCGATATCCCTTTGGAGACAAGTCGGCTGGAGGCCGATGTATTGAATCTCGACGCAATTTGAGTGTTCCATCGTCATTAGAAGGCCCTGAACGTTACAACTAACTATCATTTTTGCGTCGGATTCGAAAATCTAGACTCACAGGAGAACGACCATAAGGTGCCCGAGGCAGCAATAGACCCTTGGAGACAAGTCGGCTGGAGGACGATGTATTGAATCTCGACGCAATTTGAGAGTTCCATCGTCATTAGGAGGCCCTGAACGTTACAATTAACAATCAGTGTCGCGTCGGATTCGAAACTCTAGACTCACATGAGAGCGAACATTAAGAGGTCGGAGGCAGTAATATCCCCATGGAGACAAGTCGGCTGGAGGACGATGTATTGAATCTCGACGCAATTTGAGTGTCCCATCGTCATTAGGAGCCCCTAATCGTTACAATTACTATCATTTTTGCGTCGGATTCGATAATCTAAACTCACAGGAGAACGACCATAAGGTGCCCGAGGCAGCAACAGACCCTTGGAGACAAGTCGGCTGGAGGCCGATGTATTGAATCTCGACGCAATTTGAGTGTTTCATCGTCATTAGGTGGCAATATACGTTACAATTAACTATCATTTTTGCGTCGGATTCGATAATCTAAACTCATAGGAAAACGACCATAAGGTGCCCGAGGCAGCAACAGACCCTTGGAGACAAGTCGGCTGGAGGCCAATGTATTGAATCTCGACGCAATGTGAGTGTTCCATCGTCATTACAAGGCCCTGCGCGTTGCAATTAACTATCTTTTTAGCGTCGGATTGGAAAATCTACTCACAGGAGAAGTTCATACGGTGTTCGAGACAGCAATATACCCCTTGGAGACAAATCGACTGGAGGCCGATGTTTTGCATATCGACACAATTTGAGTGTTCCATCGTCATTAGGTCGCCCTGAACGTTATAATGAACTATCAGTTTAGCGTCGGATTCGAAAATCTAGACTTACAAGAGAACGACCATAAGGTGCCCGAGGCAGCATTAGACCCTTGGAGACGAGTCGGCTGGAGGACGATGTATTGGATCGCGACGCAATTTGAGTGTTCCATCGGCATTAGGTGGCACTGCATGTTACAATTAACTATCAGTTTTTCGTCGGATTCGAAAATCTAGACTCACAGCAGACGGACCATTTGGTGCCCGAGGCAGCAATATCCCCTTGGAGACAAATCGGCTGGAGGACGATGTATTGAATCTCGACGCAATTTGAGTCTTCTATCGTCATTAGGAGGCGCCGAACGTTACAATTCACTATCATTTTAGCGTCGGATTCAAACATCTAGACTCACAGGAGAACGACCATAAGGTGCCGCGGCAGCAACAGACCCATGGAGACAAGTCAGCTGGAGGTCGATGTATTGAATCTCGACGCAATTTGAGTGTTCCATCGCCAATAGAAAGCCCTGAACGTTACAATTCACTATGAGTTTTGCGTCGGATTCGAAAACGTGGAATTACCGGAGACGGACCATGTGGTGCCCCAGGCAGCGATATCCCTTTAGAGACAAGTCGGCTGGAGGTCGATGTATTGAATCTCGACTCAATTTGAGTGTTCCATCGTCATTAGGTTGCCCAGAACGTTACAATTAACAATCAGTTTTGCGTCGGGTTCGAAAATCTAGACTCACAGCAGAACGATCACAAGGTGCCCGTGGCAGCTATTGACCCTTGCAGACAAGTCGGTTGGAGGACGATGTATTGGATCGCGACGCAAAATGAGTGTTCCATCGTCATTAGGAGGCCCTGAATGTTACAATTAACTATCAGTTTTTCGTCGGATTCGAAAATCTAGACTCACTGGAGACGGACCATAAGGTGCCCGATGCAGCAATATCCCCATGGAGACCAGTCCGCTGGAGGACGATGTATTGAATCGCGACGCAATTTGAGTGCTCCATCGTCATTTGGAGGCCCTGAACGTTACAATTAACTATCTGTTTCGCGTCGGATTCGAAAGCGTAGGATCACCGGAGACGGACCATGTGGTGCCCGAGGCAGCGATAACCCCTTGGAGACAAGTCGGCTGGAGGACGATGTATTGAATCTCGACGCAATTTGAGAGTTCCATCTTCATTAGAAGGCCCTGAACGTTACAATTAACTATCATTTTTGCGTCGGATTCGAAAATCTAGACTCACAGGAGAACGACCATAAGGTGCCCGAGGCAGCAATAGACCCTTGGAGACAAATCGGCTGAATGCCGATGTATTGAATCTCGACGCAATTTGAGTGTTCCATCGGCATTAGGAGGCCCTGAACGTTACAATTAACAATCATTTTAGGGTCGGATTCGAAAATCTACTCACAGGAGAAGTTCATACGGTGCTCGAGACAGCAATATCCCCTTGGAGACAAGTCCGCTGGAGGCCGATGTATTGAATCTCGACGCAATTTGAGTGTTCCATCGTCATTAGGAGGCCCTGAACGTTACAATTAACTATCAGTTTCGCGTCGGATTCGAAAATCTAGACTCACATGAGAGCGAACATAAGAGGCCGGAGGCAGTAATATCCCCATGGAGAGAAGTCGGCTGGAGGACGATGTATTGAATCTCGACGCAATTTGAGTGTCCCATCGTCATTAGGAGGCCCTAAAGGTTACAATTAACTATCATTTTTGCGTCGGATTCGATAATCTAAACTCACAGGGGAACGACCATAAGGTGCCCGAGGCAGCAACAGACCCTTGGAGACAACTCGGCTGGAGGCCGATGTATTTAATCTCGACGCAATTTGAGTGTTCCATCGCCATTACAAGGCCCTGAACGTTACAATTAACTATCACTTTGGCGTCGGATTCGAAAATCTAGACTCACAGGAAAACGACCATAAGGTGCCCGAGGTAGCAATAGACCCATGGAGACAAGTCGGTTGGAGGACGATGTATTGAATCTCGACGCAAAATGAGTGTTCTATCGTCATTAGGAGGCCCTGAATGTTACAATTAACTATCAGTTTTTCGTCGGATTCGAAAATCTAGACTCACTGCAGTCGGACCATAAGGTGCCCGATGCAGCAATATCCCCTTGGAGACCAGTCCGCTGGAGGACGATGTATTGAATCGCGACGCAATTTGAGTGCTCCGTCGTCGTTTGGAGGCCCTGAACGTTACAATTAACTATCAGTTTCGCGTCGGATTCGAAAGCATAGAATCACCGGAGACGGACCATGTGGTGCCCGAGGCAGCTTTATCCCCTTGGAGACAAGTCGGCTGGAGGACGATGTATTGAATCTCGACGCAATTTGAGAGTTCCATCGTCATTAGAAGGCCCTGAACGTTACAATTAACTATCATTTTTGCGTCGGATTCGAAAATCTAGACTCACAGGAGAACGACCATAAGGTGCCCGAGGCAGCAGTAGACCCTTGGAGACAAATCGGCTGAATGCCGATGTATTGAATCTCGACGCAATTTGAGTGTTCCATCGGCATTAGGAGGCCCTGAACGTTACAATTAACTATCAATTTTGCGTCGGATTCGAAAATCTAGACTCACATGAGAGCGAAAATAAGAGGCCGGAGGCAGTAATATCCCCATGGAGACAAGTCGGCTGGAGGCCGATGTATTGAATCTCGACGCAATTTGAGTGTTCCATCGGCATTAGGAGGCACTGAACGTTACAATTAACTATCATTCTTGCGTCGGATTCGAAAATCTAGACTTACAAGAGAACGACCATAAGGTGCCCGAGGCAGCAATAGACCCTTGGAGACAAGTCGGCTTGAGGCCGATGTATTGATTCTTGACGCAATTTAAGTGTTCCATCGTCATTAGGAGGCTCTGAACGTTACAATTAACAATCATTTTAGCGTCGGATTCGAAAATCTACTCACAGGAGAAGTTCATACGGTGCTCGAGACAGCAATATCCCCTTGGAGACAAGTCCGCTGGAAGCCGATGTATTGAATCTCGACGCAATTTTAATGTTCCATCGTCTTTAGGAGGCCCTAAACGTTACAATTGACTATAATTTTTGCGTCGGATTCGAAAATATAGACTCACAGGAGAACGACCATAAGGTGCCCGAGGCAGCAATAGACCCTTGGAGTCAAGTCGGTTGGAGGACGATGTATTGAATCTCGACGCAATTTCAGTGTTCCATCGTCACTACAACGCTTGAACGTTACAATTAACTATCATTTTGGCGTCGGATTCGAAAATCTAGACTCACAGGAGAACGACCATAAGGTGCCCGAGGCAGCAACAGACCCTTGGAGACAAGTCGGCTGGAGGTCGATATTTTGAATCTCGACGCAATTTGAGTGTTCCATCGCCAATAGGAGGCCCTGAACGTTACAATTAACTATGAGTTTTGCGTCGGACTCGAAAACGTAGAATCACCGGAGACGGAGCATATGGTGCCCGAGGCAGCGATATCCCTTTGGAGACAAGTCGGCTGGAGGCCGATGTATTGAATCTCGACGCAATTTGAGTGTTCCATCGTCATTAGAAGGCCCTGAACGTTACAATTAACTATCATGTTTGCGTCGGATTCGAAAATCTAGACTCACAGGAGAACGACCATGAGGTGCCCGAGGCAGCAATAGACCCTTGGAGACGAGTCGGCTGGGGGACGATGTATTGAATCTCGACGCAATTTGAGAGTTCCATCGTCATTAGGAGGCCCTGAACGTTACAATTAACAATCAGTTTCGCGTCGGATTCGAAAATCTAGACTCACATGAGAGCGAACATAAGAGGCCGGATGCAGTAATATCCCCATGGAGACAAGTCGGCTGGAGGACGATGTATTGAATCTCGACGCTAGTTTTGAGTGTCCCATCGTCATTAGGAGGCCCTAAACGTTACAATTAACTATCATTTTTGCGTCAAATTCGAAAATCTAGACTCACACGAGAACGACCATAAGGTGCCCGAAGCAGCAACAGACCCTTGGAGACAAGTCGGCTGGAGGCCGATGTATTGAATCTCGACGCAAATTGAGTATTTCATCGTCATTACAAGGCCCTGAACGTTATAATGAACTATCAGTTTTGCGCCGGATTCGAAAATCTAGACTTTCAAGAGAACGACCATAAGGTACCCGAGGCAGCATTAGACCCTTGGAGACAAATCGGCTGGAGGACGATGTGTTGAATCTCCACGCAATTTGAGTCTTCTATCGTCATTGGGAGGCGCTGAACGTTACAATTCACTATCATTTTTGCGTCGGATTCGAAAATCTAGACTCACAGGAGGTCGACCATAAGGTGCCCGAGGCAGCAACAGACCCTTGGAGACAAGTCGGCTGGAGGTCGATGTATTGAATCTCGACGCAATTTGAGTGTTCCATCGCCAATAGAAAGCCCTGAAGGTTACAATTAACTATGAGTTTTGCGTCGGATTCGAAAACGTAGAATCATCGGAGACGGACCATGTGGTGCCCGAGGCAGCGATATCCCTTTGGAGACAAGTCGGCTGGAGGCCGATGTATTGAATCTCGACGCAATTTGAGTGTTCCATCGTCATTAGAAGGCCCTGAACGTTACAATTAACAATCATTTTTGCGTCGGATTCGAAAATCTAGACTCACAGGAGAACGACCATAAGGTGCCCGAGGCAGCAATAGACCCTAGGAGACAAGTCGGCTGGAGGACGATGTATTGAATCTCGACGCAATTTGAGAGTTCCATCGCCATTAGGAGGCCCTGAACGTTACAATTAACAATCAGTTTCGCGTCGGATTCGAAAATCTAGACTCACATGAGAGCGAATATAAGAGGCCGGAGGCAGTAATATCCCCATGGAGACAAGTCGGCTGGAGGACGATGTATTGAATCTCGACGGAATTTGAGTGTCCCATCGTCATTAGGAGGCCCTAAACGTTACAATTAACTATCATTTTTGCGTCGGATTCGATAATCTAAACTCACAGGAGAACGACCATAAGGTGCCCGAGGCAGCAACAGACCCTTGGAGACAAGTCGGCTGGAGGACGATGTATTGAATCTCGACGCAATTTGAGTGTTCCATCGTCATTACAAGGCCCTGAACGTTACAATTAACTATCTTTTTAGCGTCGGATTCGAACATCTACTCACAGGAGAAGTTCATACGGTGTTCGAGACAGCAATATACCCCTTGGAGACAAATCGACTGGAGGCCGATGTATTGAATATTGACACAATTTGAGTGTTCCATCGTCATTAGGTGGCCCTGAACGTTACAATTAACAATCAGTTTTGCGTCGGGTTTGAAAATCTAGACTCACAGCAGAACGATCACAAAGTGCCCGTGGCAGCTATTGACCCTTGGAGACAAGTCGGTTGGAGGACGATGTATTGGATCGCGACGCAAAATGAGTGTTCCATCGTCATTAGGAGGCCCTGAATGTTACAATTAACTATCAGTTTTTCGTCGGATTCGTAAATCTAGACTCACTGGAGACGGACAATAAGGTGCCCGATGCAGCAATATCCCCTTGGAGACCAGTCCGATGGAGGACGATGTATTGAATCGCGACGCAATTAGAGTGTTCCATCGTCATTAGGAGGCCCTGAATGTTACAATTAACTATCAGTTTTTCGTCGGATTCGAAAATCTAGACTCACAGCAGACGGACCATTTGGTGCCCGAGGCAGCAATATCCCCTTGGAGACAAATCGGCTGGAGGACGATGTATTGAATCTCGACGCAATTTGAGTCTTCTATCGTCATCAGGTCGCCCTGAACGTTATAATGAACTATCAGTTTTGCGTCGGATTCGAAAATATAGACTTACAAGAGAACGACCATAAGGTGCCCGAGGCAGCATTAGACCCTTGGAGACAAGTTGGCTGGAGGACGATGTATTGGATCGCGACGCAATTTGAGTGTTCCATCGTCATTAGGAGGCGCTGAACCTTACAATTAACTATCAGTTTCGCGTCGGATTCGAAAATCTAGACTCACAGGAGACGGACCACATGGAGCCCGAGGCAGCAATATCCCCTTGGAGACAAGTCGGCTGGAGGCCGATGTATTGAATCTCGACGAAATTTGAGTGCTCCATCGTCATTTGGAGGCCCTCAACGTTACAATTAACTATCAGTTTCGCGTTGGATTCGAAAATCTAGACTCACAGGAGACGGACCACATGGAGCCCGAGGCAGCAATATTACCCTTGTAGACAAGTCGGCTGGAGGAAGATGTATTGACTCTCGACGCAATTTGAGTGTTCCATCGTCATTAAGAGGCCCTGAGCATTACATTTAACTATCAGTTTTGCGTCGGATTCTAAAATGTTGACTCACAGGGGACGACCATACGGTGCCCGAGGCAGCAATAGGCCCTTGGAGACAAATCGGCTGAATGCCGATGTATTGAATCTCGAGGCAATTTGAGTGTTCCATCGTCATTAGGATGCCCTGAACGTTACAATTAACAATCAGTTTCGAGTCGGATTCGAAAATCTAGACTCACATGAGAGCGAACATAAGAGGCCGGAGGCAGTAATATCCCCATGGAGACAAGTCGGCTGGATGACGATGTATTGAATCTCGACGCAATTTGAGTGTCCCATCGTCATTAGGAGGCCCAAAACGTTACAATTAACTATCATTTTTGCGTCGGATTCGATAATCTAAACTCACAGGAGAACGACCATAAGGTGCCCGAGGCAGCAACAGACCCTTGGAGACAAGTCATCTGGAGGCCGATGTATTGAATCTCGGCGCAATTTGAGTGTTCCATCGTCATTAGGAGGCCCTAAACGTTACAATTAACTATCATTTTTGCGTCGGATTCGATAATCTAGATTTACAGGAAAACGACCATAAGGTACCCGAGGCAGCAATGGACCCTTGGAGGCAAGTCGGCTGGAGGCCGATATATTGAATCTCGACGCAATTTGAGTGTTCCATCGGCATTAGGAGGCCCTGAACGTTACAGTTAACTATCATTTTAGCGTCGGATTCGAAATTCTACTAAGGGGAGAATTATCATATGGTGCCCGAGAGAGCAATATCCCCCTGGAGACAAGTCCGCTGGAGGCCGATGTATTGAATCTCGACGCAATTTGAGTGTTCCATCGTCATTAGGAGGCCCTGAACGTTTCAATTAACTATGAGTTTTGCGTCGGATTCGAAAACGTAGAATCACCGGAGACGGACCATGTGGTGCCCGAGGCAGCGATATCCCCTTGGAGACAAGTCGGCTGGAGGCCGATGTATTGAATCTCGACGCAATTTGAGTGTTCCATCGGCATTAGGAGGCCCTGAATGTTACAATTAACTATCATTTTTGCGTCGGATTCGAAAATCTAGACTTACAAGAGAACGACCCTAAGGTGCCCGAGGCAGCAATAGACTCTTGGAGACAAGTCGGCTGGAGGCCGATGTATTGAATCTCGTCGCAATTTGAGTGTTCCATCGGCATTAGGAGGCCCTGAACGTTACAGTTAACTATCTTTTTAGCGTCGGATTCGAAAATCTACTAACAGGAGAAGGATCATATGGTGCACGAGACTGCAATATCCCCTTGGATACAAGTCGGCTGGAGGTTGATGTATTGACTCTCGACGCAATTTGAGTGTTCCATTGTCTTTAGGTGTCCCTGAACGTTACAATTAACTATCATTTATGCGTCGGATTCGATAATCTAAACTCACAGGAGAACGACCATAAGGTGCCCGAGGCAGCAACAGACCCTTGGAGACAAGTCGGCTGGAGGCCGATGTATTGAATCTCGACGCAATTTGAATGTTTCATCTTCATTACAAGGCCCTGAAAGTTACAATTAACTTTCATTTTTGCGTCGGATTCAAAAATCTAGACTCACAGGAGAACGAGCATAAGGTGCACGAGGCAGCAACAGACCATAGGAGACAAGTCGGCTGGAGGCCGATGTATTGAATCTCGACGCAATTTGAGTGTTCCATCGCCAATAGGAGGCCCTGAACGTTACAATTAACTATCATTTTTGCGTCGGATTCGAAAATCTAGACTCACAGGAGAACGATCATAAGGTGCCCGAGGCAGCAATAGACCCTTGGAGACAAGTCGGCTGGAGACCGATGTATTGAATCTCGACGCAATTTGAGTGTTTCATCGTCATTACAAGGCCCTGAACGTTACAATTAACTATCATTTTTGCGTCGGATTCGAAAATCTAGACTCACAGGAGAACGACCATAAGGTGCCCGAGGCAGCAATAGACACTTGGAGACAAGTCGGCTGGAGGCCGAAGTATTGAATCTCGACGCAATTTGAGTGTTCCATCGGCATTAGGAGGCCCTGACGTTACAGTTAACTATCATTTTACCGTCGGATTCGAAAGTCTACTAACAGGAGAATTATCATATGGTGCCCGAGACAGCAATATCCCCTTGGAGACAAGTCCGCTGGAGGCCGATGTATTGAATCTCGACGCAATTTGAGTGTTCCATCGTCATTAGGAGGCCCTGAACGTTACAATTAACTATGAGTTTTGCGTCGGATTCGAAAACGTAGAATCACCGGAGACGGACCATGTGGTGCCCGAGGCAGCGATATCCCCTTGGAGACAAGTCGGCTGGAGGCCGATGTATTGAATCTCGACGCAATTTGAGTGTTCCATCGGCATTAGGAGGCCCTGAACGTTACAGTTAACTATCATTTTAGCGTCGGATTCGAAAATCTACTAACAGGAGAAGGATCATATGGTGCACGAGACTGCAATATCCCCTTGGATGCAAGTCGACTGGAGGTCGATGTATTGACTCTCGACGCAATTTGAGTGTTCCATCGCCTTTAGGAGGCCCTGAACGTTACAATTAACTATCATTTATGCGTCGGATTCGAAAATCTAGACTCACAGGAGAACGACCATAAGGTGCCGAGGCAGCAATAGACCCTTGGAGACAAGTCGGCTGGAGGACGAAGTATTGAATCTCGACGCAATTTGAGAGTTCCATCGTCAGTAGGAGGCCCTGAACGTTACATTTAACAATCAGTTTCGCGTCGGATTCGAAAATCTAGACTCACATGAGAGCGAACATAAGAGGCCGGAGGCAGTAATATCCCCATGGAGACAAGTCGGCTGGAGGACGATGTATTGAATCTCGACGCAATTTGAGTGTCCCATCGTCATTAGGAGGCTTTAAACGTTACAATTAACTATCATTTTTGCGTCGGATTCGATAATCTAAACCCACAGGAGAACGACCATAAGGTGCCCGAGGCAGCAACAGACCCTTGGAGACAAGTCGGCTGGAGGCCGATGTAATGAATCTCGACGCAATTTGAGTGTTCCATCGTCATTACAAGGCCCTGAACGTTACAATTAAGTATCATTTTTGCGTCGGATTCGAAAATCTAGACTCACAGGAGAACGACCATAAGGTGCCCGAGGCAGCAATAGACCCTTGGAGACAAGTCGGCTGGAGACCGATGTATTGAATCTCGACGCAATTTGAGTGTTCCATCGTCATTACAAGGCCCTGAACGTTACAATTAACTATCATTTTTGCGTCGGATTCGAAAATCTAGACTCACATGAGAGCGAACATAAGAGGCCGGTGGCAGTAATATCCCCATGGAGACAAGTCGGCTGGAGGACGATGTATTGAATCTCGACGCAATTTGAGTGTCCCATCGTCATTAGGAGGCCCTAAACGTTATAATTAACTATCATTTTTGCGTCGGATTCGATAATCTAAACTCACAGGAGAACGACCATAAGGTGCCCAAGGCAGCAACAGACCCTTGGAGACAAGTCGGCTGGAGGCCGATGTAATGAATCTCGACGCAATTTGAGTGTTCCATCGTCATTTGGAGGCCCTAAACGTTACAATTAACTATCATTTTTGCGTCGGATTCGATAATCTAAACTCACAGGAGAACGACCATAAGGTGCCCGAGGCAGCAACAGACCATAGGAGACAAGTCGGCTGGAGGCCGATGTATTGAATCTCGACGCAACTTGAGTGTTCCATCGCCAATAGGAGGCCCTGAACGTTACAATTAACTATCATTTTTGCGTCGGATTCGAAAATCTAGACTCACAGGAGAACGACCATAAGGTGCCCGAGGCAGCAATAGACACTTGGAGACAAGTCGGCTGGAGGCCGATGTATTGAATCTCGACGCAATTTGAGTGTTCCATCGGCATTAGGAGGCCCTGAACGTTACAGTTAACTATCATTTTAGCGTCGAATTCGAAAATCTACTAACAGGAGAAGGATCATATGGTGCACGAGACTGCAATATCCCCTTGGATACAAGTCGACTGGAGGTCGATGTATTGACTCTCGATGCAATTTGAGTGTTCCATCGTCTTTAGAAGGCCCTGAACGTTACAATTAACTATCATTTATGCGTCGGATTCGAAAATCTAGACTCACAGGAGAACGACCATAAGGTGCCGAGGCAGCAATAGACCCTTGGAGACAAGTCGGCTGGAGGACGAAGTATTGAATCTCGACGCAATTTGAGAGTTCCATCGTCATTAGGAGGCCCTGAACGTTACAATTAACAATCAGTTTCGCGTCGGATTCGATAATCTAAACTCACAGGAGAACGACCATAAGGTGCCCGAGGCAGCAACAGACCCTTGGAGACAAGTCGGCTGGAGGCCGATGTATTGAATCTCGACGCAATTTGAGTGTTCCATCGTCATTACAAGGCCCTGAACGTTACAATTAACTATCATTTTTGCGTCGGATTCGAAAATCTAGACTCACAGGAGAACGACCATAAGGTGCCAGAGGCAGCAATAGACCCTTGGAGACAAGTCGGCTAGAGACCGATGTATTGAATCTCGACGCAATTTGAGTGTTCCATCGTCATTACAAGGCCCTGAACGTTACAATTAACTATCATTTTTGCGTCGGATTCGAAAATCTAGACTCACAGGAGAACGACCATAAGCTGCCCGAGGCAGCAATAGACCCTTGGAGACAAGTTGGCTGGATGCCGATGTATTGAATCTCGACGCAATTTGAGTGTTCCATCGGCATTAGGAGGCCCTGAACGTTACAGGTAACTATCATTTTAGCGTCGGATTCGAAAATCTACTAACAGGAGAAGGATCATATGGTGCACGAAGCAGCAATTGACCCTTTGAGACAAGTCGGCTGGAGGCCGATGTATTGAATCTCGACGCAATTTGAGTGTTCCATCGTCATTAGATGGCCCTGAACGTTACAATTAACTATCATTTTTGCGTCGGATTCGAAAATCTAGACTCACAGGAGAACGACCATAAGGTGCCCGAGGCAGCAATAGACCCTTGGAGACAAGTCGGCTGGAGGTTGATGTATTGAATCTCGACTCAATTTGAGTGTTGCATCGTCATTAGGTGGCCATGAACGTTACAATTAACAATCAGTTTTGCATCGGGTTCGAAAATCTAGACTCACAGGAGAACGACCATAAGGTGCCCGAGGCAGCAATAGACTCTTGGAGACAAGTCGGCTGTAGGCCGATGTATTGAATCTCGACACAAAATGAGTGTTCCATCGTCATTAGGAGGCCCTGAATGTTACAATTAACTATCAGTTTTTCGTCGGATTCGAAAATCTAGACTCACAATAGAACGACCATAAGGTGCCCGAGGCAGCATTAGACCCTTGGACACAAGTCGGCTGGAGGACGATGTATTGAATCTCGACGCAATTTGAGTGTTCCATCGTCATTAGGAGGCCCTAAACGCTAGAATTAACTATCATTTTTGCGTCGGATTCGATAATCTAAACTCACAGAAGAACGACCATAAGATGACCGAGGCAGCAACAGACCCTTGGATACAAGTCGGCTGGAGGCCGATGTATTGAATCTCGACGCAATTTGAGTGTTCCACCGTCATTACAAGGCCCTAAACGTTACAATTAACTATCATTTTTGCGTAGGATTCGAAAATCTAGACTCACAGGAGAAGGATCATATGGTGCCCGAGACAGCAATATCACCTTGGAGACAAGTCCGCTGGAGGCCGATGTATTGAATCTCGACGCAATTTGAGTGTTACATCGTCTTTAGGAGGCCCTGAACCTTACAATTAACTATCAGTTTCGCGTCGGATTCGAAAATCTAGACTCACAGGAGACGGACCACATGGAGCCCGAGGCAGCAATATCCCCTTGTAGACAAGTCGGCTGGAGGAAGATGTATTGACTCTCGACGCAATTTGAGTGTTGCATCGTCATTAAGAGGCCCTGAGCATTACATTTAACTATCAGTTTTGCGTCGGATTCTAAAATGTTGACTCACAGGGGAACGATCATACGGTGCCCGAGGCAGCAATAGACCCTTGGAGACAAATCGGCTGAATGCCGATGTATTGAATCTCGAGGCAATTTGATTGCTCCATCGTCATTAGGATGCCCTGAACGTTGCAATTAACAATCAGTTTCGCGTCGGATTCGAAAATCTAGACTCACATGAGAGCGAACATAAGAGGCCGGAGGCAGTAATATCCCCATGGAGACAAGTCGGCTGGAGGACGATGTATTGAATCTCGACGCACTTTGAGTGTCCCATCGTCATTAGGAGGCCTTAAACGTTACAATTAACTATCATTTTTGCGTCGGATTCGAAAATCTAGACTCACAGGAGAACGACCATAAGGTGCCCGAGGCAGCAATAGACCCTTGGAGACAAGTCGGATGAAGGCCGATGTATTGAATCTCGACGCAATTTGAGTGTTCCATCGGCATTAGGAGGCCCTGAACGTTACAGTTAACTATCATTTTAGCGTCGGATTCGAAAATCTACTAACAGGAGAATTATCATATGGTGCCCGAGACAGCAATATCCCCTTGGAGACAAGTCCGCTGGAGGCCGATGTATTGAATCTCGACGCAATTTGAGTGTTCCATCGTCATTAGGAGGCCCTGAACGTTTGAATTAACTATGAGTTTTGCGTCGGATTCGAAAACGTAGAATCACCGGAGACGGACCATGTGGTGCCCGAGGCAGCGATATCTCCTTGGAGACAAGTCGGCTGGAGGCCGATGTATTGTATCTCGACGCAATTTGAGTGTTCCATCGGCATTAGGAGGCCCTGAACGTTACAGTTAACTATCATTTTAGCGTGGGATTCGAAAATCCACTAACAGGAGAACGACCATAAGGTGCCCGAGGCAGCAATAGACCCTTGGAGACAAGTCGGCTAGATGTCGATGTATTGAATCTCGACTCAATTTGAGTGTTCCATCGTCATTAGGTGGCCCTGAACGTTACAATTAACAATCAGTTTTGCGTCGGGTTCGAAAATCTAGACTCACAGCTGAACGATCACAAGGTGCCCGTGGCAGCTATTGACCCTTGGAGACCAGGCCGCTGGAGGACGATGTATTGAATCTCGACGCAATTTGAGTGCTCCATCGTCATTTGAAGGCCCTGACCCTTACAATTAACTATCAGTTTCGCGTCGGATTCGAAAATCTAGACTCACAGGAGACGTACCACACGGAGCCCGAGGCAGCAATATCCCCTTGTAGACAAGTCGGCTGGAGGAAGATGTATTGACTCTCGACGCAATTTGAGTGTTCCATCGTCATTCAGAGGCCCTGAGCATTACATTTAACTATCAGTTTTGCGTCGGATTCTAAAATGTTGACTCACAGGGGAACGACCATATGGTGCCCGAGGCAGCAATAGACCCTTGGAGACAAATCGGCTGAATGCCGATGTATTGAATCTCGAGGCAATTTGAGTGTTCCATCGTCATTAAGAAGCCCTGAACATTACAATTAACAATCAGTTTCGCGTCGGAATCGAAAATCTAGACTCACATGAGAGCGAACATAAGAGGCCGGAGGCAGTAATATCCCCATTGAGACAAGTCGGCTGGAGGACGATGTATTGAATCTCGACGCAATTTGAGTGTCCCGTCGTCATTAGGAGGCCCTAAACGTTACAATTAACTATCATTTTTGCGTCGGATTCGATAATCTAAACTCACAGGAGAAGGATCATATGGTGCCCGAGACAGCAATATCCCCTTGGAGACAAGTCCGCTGGAAGACGTTGTATTGAATCGCGACGCAATTTGTGTGCTCCATCGTGATTAGGAGGCGCTGACTTTACAAATAACTATGAGTTTTGCGTCGGATTCGAAAACGTAGAATCACCGGAGACGGACCATGTGGTGCCCGAGGCAGCGATATCCCCTTGGAGACAAGTCGACTAGAGGACGATGTAGTGAATCTCGACGCAATTTGAGTGTTCCTTCGTCATTAGGAGGCGCTGAACGTTACAATTCACTATCATTTTTGCGTCGGATTCGATAATCTAGACTCACAGGAGTAGGATCATATTGTGCCCGAGACAGCAATATCCCCTTGGAGACAAGTCGGCTGGAGGCCGATGTATTGAATCTCGACGCAATTTGAGTGTTCCATCGTCATTAGGAGGCCCTGAACGTTACAATTATCTATCAGTTTCGCGTCGGATTCAAAAATCCAGACTCACAGGAGACGGACCATTTGGTGCCCGAGGCAGCAATAACCCCTTGGAGACAAATCAGCTGGAGGACGATTTATTGAATCTCGACGCAATTTGAGAGTTCTATCGTCATTAGGAGGCGCTGAACGTTACTATTCACTATCATTTCTGCGTGGGATTCGAAAATCTAGACTCACAGGAGAAGGATCATATGGTGCCCGAGACAGCAATATCCCCTTGGAGACAAGTCCGCTGGAGGCCGATGTATTGAATCTCGACGCAATTTGAGTGTTCCATCGTCATTAGGAGGCCCTGATCCTTATAATTAACTATCAGTTTCGCGTCGGATTCGAAAATCTAGACTCACAGGAGACGGACCACATGGAGCCCGAGGCAGCAATATCCCCTTGTAGACAAGTCGGCTGGAGGAAGATGTATTGACTCTCGACGCAATTTGAGTGTTCCATCGTCATTACAAGGCCCTGAACGTTACAATTAACTATCATTTTTGCGTCGGATTCGAAAATCTACACTCACAGGAGAACGACCATAAGGTGCCCGAGGCAGCATTAGACCCTTGGAGACAAGTCGGCTGGAGGTCGATGTATTGAATCTCGACGCAATTTGAGTGTTCCATCGCTAATAGTAGGCCCTGAACGTTACAATTAACTATGAGTTTTGCGTCTGATTCGAAAACGTAGAATCACCCTAGACGGACCATGTGGTGCCCGAGGCAGCGATATCCCCTTTGAGACAAGTCGGCTGGAGGCCGATGTATTGAATCTCGACGCAATATGAGAGTTCCATCGTCATTAGGATGCCCTGAACGGTACAATAAACTATCATTTTTGCGTCGGATTCGAAAATCTAGACTTACAAGAGAACGACCATAAGGTGCCCGAGGCAGCATTAGACCCTTGGAGACCAGTCCGCTGGAGGACGATGTATTGAATCGCGACGCAATTTGAGTGCTCCATCGCCATTTGGAGGCCCTGAACGTTACAATTAACTATCATTTTTGCGTCGGATTCGAAAATCTAGACTCACAGGAGAACGACCATAAGGTGCCCGAGGCAGCAATATCCCCTTGGAGACAAATCAGCTGGAGGACGATGTATTGAATCTCGACGAAATTTGAGAGTTCTATCGTCATCAGGAGGCGCTTAACGTTACTATTCACTATCATTTTTGCGTCGGATTCGAAAATCTAGACTCACAGGAGAAGGATCATATGGTGCCCGAGACAGCAATATCCCCTTGGAGAAAAGTCCGCTGGAGGCCGATGTATTGAATCTCGACGCAATTTGAGTGTTCCATCGTCATTAGGAGGCCCTGAACCTTACAATTAACTATCAGTTTCGCGTCGGATTCGAAAATCTAAACTCACAGGAGAACGACCATAAGGTGCCTGTGGCAGCAACAGACCCTTGGAATCAAGTCGGCTGGAGGCCGATGTATTAAATCTCGACGCAATTTGAGTGTTCCATCGTCATTACAAGGCCCTGAACGTTACAATTAACTATCATTTTTGCGTCGGATTCGAAAATCTAGACTCACAGGAGACGGACCACATGGAGCCCGAGGCAGCAAGAGACCCTTGGAGACAAGTTTGCTGGAGGCCGCAGTTTGAGTGTTCCATCGTCATTAGGAGGCCGTGATCGTTACAATTAACTATCATTTTTGCGTCGGATTCGAAAATCTAGACTTACAAGAGAACGACCATAAGGTGCCCGAGGCAGCAATAGACCCTTGGAGACAAGTCGGCTGGAGGACGATGTGTTGAATCTCGACGCAATTTGAGAGTTCCATCGGCATTAGGAGGCCCTGAACGTTACAACTAACAATCAGTTTCGTGTCGGATTCGAAAATCTAGACTCACATGAGAGCGAACATAAGAGGCCGGATGCAGTAATATCCCCATGGAGACAAGTCGGCTGGAGGACGATGTATTGAATCTCGACGCAATTTGAGTGTCCCATCGTCATTAGGAGGCCCTAAACGTTACAATTAACTATCATTTTTGCGTCGGATTCCATAATCTAAACTCACAGGAGAACGACCATAAGGTGAACGAGGCAGCAACAGACCCTTGGAGACAAGTCGGCTGGAGGCCGATGTATTGAATCTCGACTCAATTTGTATGCTCCATCGTCATTAGGAGGCCCTGAACGTTACAATTAACTATGAGTTTTGCGTCGGATTCGAAAATGTAGAATCAGCGGAGACGGAACATGTGGTGCCCGAGGCAGCGATATCCCCTTGGAGACAAGTCGGCTGGAGGAAGATGTATTGACTCTCGACGCAATTTGAGTGTTCCATCGTCATTAAGAGGCCCTGAGCATTACATTTAACTACCAGTTTTGTTTCGGAATCTAAAATGTTGACTCACAGGGGAACGACCATTCGGTGCCCGAGGCAGCAATAGACCCTTGGAGAAAAATCATCTGAATGCCGATGTATTGAATCTCGACGCAATTTGAGTGTTCCATCGTCATTAGGAGGCCCTGAACGTTACAATTAACTACGAGTTTTGCGTCGGATTCGAAAACGTAGAATCACCGGAGACGGACCATGTGGTGCCCGAGGCAGCGATATCCCCTTGGAGACAAGTCGGCTGGAGGCCGATGTATTGAATCTCGACGCAATTTGAGTGTTCCATCGGCATTAGGAGGCCGTGATCGTTACAATTAACTATCATTTTTGCGTCGGATTCGAAAATCTAGACTTACAAGAGAACGACCGTAAGGTGCCCGAGGCAGCAATAGACCCTTGGAGACAAGTCGGCTGGAGGCCGATGTATTTAATCTCGACGCAATTTGAGTGTTCCATTGGCATTAGGAGACCCTGAACGTTACAGTTAACTATCATTTTAGCGTCGGATTCGAAAATCTACTAACAGGAGAAGGATCATATGGTGCACGAGACTGCAATATCCCCTTGGATACAAGTCGATTGGAGGTCGATGTATTGACTCTCGACGCAATTTGAGTGTTCCATCGCCAATAGGAGGCCCTGAACGTTACAATTAACTATCATTTTTGCGTCGGATTCGAAAATCTAGACTCACCGGAGAACGACCATAAGGTGCCTGAGGCAGCAATAGACCCTTGGAGACAAGTCGGATGGAAGCCGATGTATTGAATCTCGACGCAATTTGAGTGTTCCATCGGCATTAGGAGGCCCTGAACGTTACAGTTAACTATCATTTTAGCGTCGGATTCGAAAATCTACTAACAAGAGAATTATCATATGGTGCCCGAGACAGCAATATCCCCTTGGAGACAAGTCCGCTGGAGGCCGATGTATTGAATCTCGACGCATTTTGAGTGTTCCATCGTCATTAAGAGGCCCAGAACGTTTGAATTAACTATGAGTTTTGCGTCGGATTCGAAAACGTAGGATCACCGGAGACGGACCATGTGGTGCCCGAGGCAACGATATCCCCTTGGAGACAAGTCGACTGGAGGACGATGTAGTGAATCTCGACGCAATTTGAGTGTTCTTTCGTCATTAGGAGGCGCTGAACGTTACAATTCACTATCATTTTTGCGTCGGATTCGAAAATCTAAACTCACAGGAGTAGGATCATATTGTGCCCGAGACAGCAATATCCCCTTGGAGACAATTCGGCTGGAGGCCGATGTATTGAATCTCGACGCAATTTGAGTGTTCCATCGTCATTAGGAGGCCCTGAACGTTACAATTATCTATCAGTTTCGCGTCGGATTCAAAAATCCAGACTCACAGGAGACGGACCATTTGGTGCCCGAGGCAGCAATATCCTCTTGGAGACTAATCAGCTGGAGGACGATGTATTGAATCTCGAAGCAATTTGAGAGTTCTATCGTCATCAGGAGGCGCTGAACGTTACTATTCACTATCATTTTTGCGTCGGATTCGAAAATCTAGACTCACAGGAGATTGATCATATGGTGCCCGAGACAGCAATATCCCCTTGGAGGCAAGTCCGCTGGAGGCCGATGTATTGAATCTCGACGCAATTTGAGTGTTCCATCGTCTTTAGGAGGCCCTGATCCTTATAATTAACTATCAGTTTCGCGTGGGATTCGAAAATCTAGACTCACAGGAGACGGACCACATGGAGCCCGAGGCAGCAATATCCCCTTGTAGACAAGTCGGCTGGAGGAAGATGTATTGACTCTCGATGCAATTTGAGTGTTCCATCGTCATTACAAGGCCCTGAACGTTACAATTAACTATCAATTTAGCGTCGGATTCGAAAATCTACACTCACAGGAGAACGACCATAAGGTGCCCGAGGCAGCATTAGACCATTGGAGACAAGTCGGCTGGAGGCCGATGTATTGAATCTCGACGCAATTTGAGAGTTCCATCGTCATTAGGATGCCCCGAACGTTACAATAAACTATCATTTTTGCGTCGGATTCGAAAATCTAGACTTACAAGAGAACGACCATAAGGTGCCCGAGGCAGCATTAGACCCTTGGAGACCAGTCCGCTGGAGGACGATGTATTGAATCGCGACGCAATTTGAGTGCTCCATCGCCATTTGGAGGCCCTGAACGTTACAATTAACTATCATTATTGCGTCGGATTCGAAAATCTAGACTCACAGGAGAACGAACATAAGGTGCCCGAGGCAGCAATATCCCCTTGGAGGCAAATCAGCTGGAGGACGATGTATTGAATCTCGACGAAATTTGAGAGTTCTATCGTCATCAGGAGGCGCTTAACGTTACTATTCACTATCATATTTGCGTCGGATTCGAAAATCTAGACTCACAGGACAAGGATCATATGGTGCCCGAGACAGCAATATCCCCTTGGAGAAAAGTCCGCTGGAGGCCGATGTATTGAATCTCGACGCAATTTGAGTGTTCCATCGTCATTAGGAGGCCCTGAACCTTACAATTAACTATCAGTTTCGCGTCGGATTCGAAAATCTAAACTCACAGGAGAATGACCATAAGGTGCCTGTGGCAGCAACAGACCCTTGGAGACAAGTCGTCTGGAGGCCGATGTATTAAATCTCGACGCAATTTGAGTGTTCCATCGTCATTAGGAGGCCCTGAACGTTACAATTAACTATCATTTTTGCGTCGGATTCGAAAATCTAGACTCACAGGAGACGGACCACATGGAGCCCGAGGCAGCAATAGACCCTTGGAGACAAGTTTGCTGGAGGCCGCAATTTGAGTGTTCCATCGTCATTAGGAGGCCGTGATCGTTACAATTAACTATCATTTTTGCGTCGGATTCGAAAATCTAGACTTACAAGAGAACGACCATAAGGTGCTCGAGGCAGCAATAGACCCTTGGAGACAAGTCGGCTGGAGGACGATGTGTTGAATCTCGACGCAATTTGAGAGTTCCATCGGCATTTGGAGGCCCTGAACGTTACAATTAACAATCAGTTTCGCGTCGGATTCGAAAATCTAGACTCAAATGAGAGCGAACATAAGAGGCCGGATGCAGTAATATCCCCATGGAGACAAGTCGGCTGGAGGACGATGTATTGAATCTCGACGCAATTTGAGTGTCCCATCGTCATTAGGAGGCCCTAAACGTTACAATTAACTATCATTTTTGCGTCGGATTCGATAATCTAAACTCACAGGAGAACGACCATAAGGTGCCCGAGGCAGCAACAGACCCTTGGAGCCAAGTCGGCTGGAGGCCGATGTATTGAATCTCGACTCAATTTGTGTGCTCCATCGTCATTAGGAGGCCCTGAACGTTACAATTAACTATGAGTTTTGCGTCGGATTCGAAAATGTAGAATCACCGGAGACGGACCATGTGGTGACCGAGGCAGCGATATCCCCTTGGAGACAAGTCGGCTGGAGGAAGATGTATTGACTCTCGACGCAATTTGAGTGTTCCATCGTCATTAAGAGGCCCTGAGCATTACATTTAACTACCAGTTTTGTTTCGGATTCTAAAATGTTGACTCACAGGGGAACGACCATACGGTGCCCGAGGCAGCAATAGACCCTTGGAGAAAAATCATCTGAATGCCGATGTATTGAATCTCGACGCAATTTGAGTGTTCCATCGTCATTAGGAGGCCCTGAACGTTACAATTGACTATGAGTTTTGCGTCGGATTCGAAAACGTAGAATCACCGGAGACGGACCATGTGGTGCCCGAGGCAGCGATATCCCCTTGGAGACAAGTCGGCTGGAGGCCGATGTATTGGATCTCGACGCAATTTGAGTGTTCCATTGGCATTAGGAGGCCCTGAACGTTACAGTTAACTATCATTTTAGCGTCGGATTCGAAAATCTACTAACAGGAGAAGGATCATATGGTGCACGAGACTGCAATATCCCCTTGGATACAAGTCGATTGGAGGTCGATGTATTGACTCTCGACGCAATTTGAGTGTTCCATCGTCTTTAGGTGTCCCTGAACGTTACAATTAACTATCATTTATGCGTCGGATTCGAAAATCTAGACTCACAGGAGAACGACCATAAGGTGCCCGAGGCAGCAATAGACTCTTGGAGACAAGTCGGCTGGAGGACGATGTGTTGAATCTCGACGCAATTTGAGAGTTCAATCGGCATTAGGAGGCCCTGAACGTTACAATTAACAATCAGTTTCGCGTCGGATTCGAAAATCTAGACTCACATGAGAGCGAACATAAGAGGCCGGATGCAGTAATATCCCCATGGAGACAAGACGGCTGGAGGACGATGTATTGAATCTCGACGCAATTTGAGTGTCCCATCGTCATTAGGAGGCCCTGAACGTTACAATTAACTATCATTTTTGCGTCGGATTCGATAATCTAAACTCACAGGAGAACGACCATAAGGTGCCCGAGGCAGCAACAGACCCTTGGAGACAAGTCGGCTGGAGGCCGATGTATTGAATCTCAACGCAATTTGAGTGTTTCATCGTCATTAGGAGGCTCTAAACGTTACAATTAACTATAATTTTTGCGTCGGATTCGATAATCTAAACTCATGGGAGAACGACCATAAGGTGACCGAGGCAGCAACAGACCCTTGGAGACAAGTCGGCTGGAGGCCGATGTATTGAATCTCGACGCAATTTGAGTGTTCCATCGTCATTAGCAGGCCCTAAACGTTACAATTAACTATCATTCTTGCGTCGGATTCGATAATCTATACTCACAGGAGAACGATCATAAGGTGCCCGAGGCAGCAACAGACCCTTGGGGACAAGTCGGCTGGAGGCCGATGTATTGAATCTCGACGCAATTTGAGTGTTCCATCGGTATTAGGAGGCCCTGAACGTTACAGTTAACTATCATTTTAGCGTCGGATTCGAAAATCTACTAACAGGAGAATTATCATATGGTGCCCGAGACAGCAATATCCCCTTGGAGACAAGTCCGCTAGAGGCCGATGTATTGAATCTCGACGCAATTTGAATGTTCCATCGTCATTAGGAGGCCCTGAACGTTACAATTAACTATGAGTTTTGCGTCGGATTCGAAAACGTAGAATCACCGGAGACGGACCATGTGGTGCCCGAGGCAGCGATATCCCCTTGGAGACAAGTCGGCTGGAGGGCGATGTATTGAATCTGGACGCAATTTGAGTGTTCCATCGGCATTAGGAGGCCGTGATAGTTACAATTAACTATCATTTTTGCGTCGGATTCGAAAATCTAGACTTACAAGAGAACGACCATTAGGTGCCCGAGGCAGCAATAGACCCTTGGAGACAAGTCGGCTGGAGGCCGATGTATTGAATCTCGACGCAATTTGAGTGTTCCATCGGCATTAGGAGGCCCTGAACGTTACAGTTAACTATCATTTTAGCGTCGGATTCGAAAATCTACTAACAGGAGAAGGATCATATGGTGCACGAAACTGCAATATCCCCTTGGATACAAGTCGACTGGAGGTCGATGTATTGACTCTCGACGCAATTTGAGTGTTCCATCGTCTTTAGGTGTCCCTGAACGTTACAATTAACTATCATTTATGCGTCGGATTCGAAAATCTAGACTCACAGGAGGACGACCATAAGGTGCCCGAGGCAGCAATAGACTCTTGGAGACAAGTCGGCTGGAGGACGATGTATTGAATCTCGACGCAATTTGAGAGTTCCATCGGCATTAGGAGGCCCTGAACGTTACAATTAACTATCATTTTAGCGTCGGATTCAATAATCTACTAACAGGAGAATTATCATATGGTGCCCGAGACAGCAATATCCCCTTGGAGACAGGTCCGCTGAAGGCCGATGTATTGAATCTCGATGCAATTAGAGTGTTCCATCGTCATTAGGAGGCCCTGAACGTTACAATTAACCATGAGTTTTGCGTCGGATTCGAAAACGTAGAATCACCGGAGACGGACCATGTGGTGCCCGAGGCAGCGATATCCCCTTGGAGACAAGTCGGCTGGAGGCCGATGTATTGAATCTCGACGCAATTTGAGTGTTCCATCGTCATTAGCAGGCCCTAAACGTTACAATTAACTATCATTTTTGCGTCGGATTCGAAAATCTAGACTCACAGGAGAACGACCATAAGGTGCCCGAGGCAGCAACAGTCCATAGGAGACAAGTCGGCTGGAGGCCGATGTATTGAATCTCGACGCTATTTGAGTGTTCCATCGCCAATAGGAGGCCCTGAACGTTGCAATTAACTATCATTTTTGCGTCGGATTCGAAAATCTAGACTCACAGGAGAACGACCATAAGGTGCCCGAGGCAGCAATAGACCCTTGGAGACAAGTCGGCTGGAGACCGATGTATTGAATCTCGACGCAATTTGAGTGTTCAATCGTCGTTACAAGGCCCTGAACGTTACAATTAACTATCGTTTTTGCGTCGGATTCGAAAACCTAGACTCACAGGAGAACGACCATAAGGAGCCCGAGGCAGCAATAGACCCTTGGAGACAAGTCGGCTGGAGGCCGATGTATTGAATCTCGACGCAATTTGAGTGTTCCATCGGCATTAGGAGGCCCTGAACGTTACAGTTAACTATCATTTTAGCGTCGGATTCAATAATCTACTAATAGGAGAATTATCATATGGTGCCCGAGACAGCAATATCCCCTAGGAGACAAGTACGCTGGAGGCCGATGTATTGAATCTCGATGCAATTTGAGTGTTCCATCGTCATTAGGAGGCCCTGAACGTTACAATTAACCATGAGTTTTGCGTCGGATTCGAAAACGTAGAATCACCGGAGACGGACCATGTGGTGCCCGAGGCAGCGATATCCCCTTGGAGACAAGTCGGCTGGAGGCCGATGTATTGAATCTCGACGCAATTTGAGTGTTCCATCGGCATTAGGAGGACCTGAACGTTTCAATTAACTATCATTTATGCGTCGGATTCGAAAATCTAGACTCACAGGAGAACGACCATAAGGTGCCCGAGGCAGCAATAGACCCTTGGAGACAAGTCGGATGGAGGCCGATGTATTGAATCTCGACGCAATTTGAGTGTTCCATCGGCATTAGGAGGCCCTGAAAGTTACAATTAACAATCATTTTAGCGTCTGATTCGAAAATCTACTCACAGGAGAAGTTCATACGGTGCTCGAGACAACAATATACCCCTTGGAGACAAAGCGACTGGAGGCCGATGTATTGAATATCGACGCAATTTGAGTGTTCCATCGTCTTTAGGAGTCCCTGAACGTTACCACTAACTATCAGTTTCGCGTCGGATTCCAAAATCAAAACTCACAGGAGAACGACCATAACGTGCCCGAGGCAGCAACAGACCCTTGGAGACAAGTCGGCTGGAGGCCGATGTATTGAATCTCGACACAATTTGAGTGTTCCATCGGCATTAGGAGGCCCTGAACGTTACAATTAACGATCATTTTTGCGTCGCATTCGAAAATCTAGACTCACAGGAGAACGACCATAAGGTGCCCGAGGCAGCAATAGACCCTTGGAGACAAGTCGGCTGGAGGTCGGTGTATTGAATCTCGACTCAATTTGTGTGCTCCATCGTCATTAGGAGGCCCTGAACGTTAAATTAACTATGAGTTTTGCGTCGGATTCGGAAACGTAGAATCACCGGAGACGGACCATGTGGTGCCCGAGGCAGCGATATCCCCTTGGAGAAGAGTCGGCTGGAGGCCGATGTATTAAATCTCGACGCAATTTGAGTGTTCCATCGGCATTAGGAGGCCCTGAACGTTAGTTAACTATCATTTTAGCGTCGGATTCGAAAATCTACTAACAGGAGACGGATCATATTGTGCACGATACTGCAATATCCCCTTGGATACAAGTCGACTGGAGGTCGATGTATTGACTCTCGAAGCAATTTGAGTGATCCATCGTCATTAGGAGTCCCTGAACGTTACAATTAACTATCATTTATGCGTCGGATTCGAAAATCTAGACTCACAGGAGAACGACCATAAGGTGCCCGAGGCAGCAATAGACCCTTGGAGACAAGTCTCCTGGAATCCGATGTATTGATTCTTGACGCAATTTGAGTGTTCCATCGTCATTAGGTGGCCCTGAACGTTACAATTAACAATCATTTTAGCGTCGGATTCGAAAATCTACTCACAGGAGAAGTTCATACGGTGCTCGAGACAGCAGTATACCCCTTGGAGACAAATCGACTGGAGGCCGATGTATTAAATATCGACGCAATTTGAGTGTTCCATCGGCTTTAGGAGTCCCTGAACGTTACAATTAACTATCAGTTTCGCGTCGGATTCGAAAATCAAAACTCACAGGAGAACGACCATAAGGTGCCCGAGGCAGCAACAGACCCTTGGAGACAAGTCGGCTGGAGGCCGATGTATAGAATCTCGACGCAATTTGTGTGTTCCATCGGCATTAGGAGGCCCTGAACGTTACAATTAACTATCATTTTTGCGTCGGATAGGAAAATCTAGACTCACAGGAGAACGACCATAAGGTACCCGAGGCAGCAAAAGACCCTAGGAGACAAGTCGGCTGGAGGCCGATGTATTGAATCTCGACGCAATTTGAGTGTTCCATCGTCATTAGGACGCCCTATACGTTACAATTAACTATCATTTTTGCGTCGGATTCGATAATCTAAACTCACAGGAGAACGACCATAAGGTGCCCGAGGCAGCAACAGACCCTTGGAGACAAGTCGGCTGGAGGCCGATGTATTGAATCTCGACGCAATTTGAGTGTTCCATCGTCATTACAAGGCCCTGAACGTTACAATTAACTATCATTTTTGCGTCGGATTCGAAAATCTAGACTCACAGGAGAACGACCATAACGTGCCCGAGGCAGCAATAGACCCTTGGAGACAAGTCGGCTGGAGGACGATGTATTGAATCGCGACGCAATTTGAGTGCTCCATCGTCATTAGGAGGCCCTGAACGTTACAATTAACTATGAGTTTTGCGTCGGATTCGAAAACGTAGAATCAACGGAGACGGACCATGTGGTGCCCGAGGCAGCGATATCCCCTTGGAGACAAGTCGGCTGGAGGCCGATGTATTGAATCTCGACGCAATTTGAGTGTTCCATCGTCATTAGAAGGCCCTGAACGTTACAAATAACTATCATTTTTGCGTCGGATTCGAAACTCTAGACTCACAGGAGAGGACCATAAAGTGCCAGAGGCAACAATAGACCCTTGGAGATAAGTCGGCTGGAGGACGATGTATTGAATCTCGACGCAATTTGAGAGTTCCATCGTCATTAGGAGGCCCTGAACGTTACAATTAACTATCATTTTATCGTCGGATTCGAAAATCTAGACTCACAGGAGGACGACCATAAGGTGCCCGAGGCAGCAACAGACCATAGGGGACAAGTCGGCTAGAGGAAGATGTATTGAATCACGACGCAATTTGAGTGTTCCATCGTCATTAGGAGGCCCTAAACGTTACAATTAACTATCATTTTTGCGTCGGATTCGATAATCTAAACTCACAGGAGAACGACCATAAGGTGCCCGACGCAGCAACAGATCCTTGGAGACAAGTCGGCTGCAGGCCGATGTATTGAATCTCGACGCAATTTGAGTGTTCCATCGTCATTAGAAGACCCTGAACGTTACAATTAACTATCATTTTTGCGTCGGATTCGAAAATCTAGACTCACAGGAGAAGGATCATATGGTGCCCGAGACAGCAATATCCTCTTGGAGACAAGTCTGCTGGAGGCCGATGTATTGAATCTCGACGCAATTTGAGTGTTCCATCGTCATTACAAGGCCCTGAACGTTACAATTAACTATCATTTTATCGTCGGATTCAAAAATCTAGACTCACAGGAGGAAGACCATAAGGTGCCCGACGCAGCAACAGATCCTTGGAGACAAGTCGGCTGGAGGCCGATGTATTGAATCTCGACGCAATTTGAGTACTCCATCGTCATTTGGAGGCCTTGAACCTTACTATTAACTATCAGTTTCGCGTCGGATTCAAAAATCCAGACTCACAGGAGACGGACCATTTGGTGCCCGAGGCAGCAATATCCCCTTGGAGACAAATCAGCTGGAGGGCGTTGTATTGAATCTCGTAGCAATTTGAGTGTTCCATCGTCATTAGGAGGCCCTGAACGTTACAATTAACTATCATTTTATCGTCGGATTCGAAAATCTAGACTTACAGGAGAAAGACCATAAGGTGCCCGAGGCAGCAACAGACCATAGGAGACAAGTCGGCTGGAGGCCGATGTATTGAATCTCGAGGCAATTTGAGTGTTCCATCGTCATTAGGAAGCCCTGAACGTTACAATTAACAATCAGTTTCGCGTCGGATTCGAAAATCTAGACTCACATGAGAGCGAACATAAGAGGCCGGAGGCAGTAATATCCCAATGGAGACAAGTCGGCAAGAGGACGATGTATTGAATCTCGACGCAATTTGAGTGTCAGATCGTCATTAGGAGGCCCTAAACGTTACAATTAACAATCACTTTAGCGTCGGATTCGAAAATCTACTCACAGGAGAAATTCATACGGTGCTCGAGACAGCAATATACCCCTTGGAGACAAATCGACTGGAGGCCGATGTATTGAATATCGACGCAATTTGAGTGTACCATCGTCATCAGGTCGCCCTGAACGTTATAATGAACTATCAGTTTTGCGTCGGATTCGAAAATCTAGTTTTACAAGAGAACGACCATAAGGTGCCCGAGGCAGCATCAGACCCTTGGCGACAAGTCGGCTGGAGGACGATGTATTGGATCGCGACGCAATTTGAGTGTTCCATCGTAATTAGGAGGCCCTGAACGTTACAATTAACTATCAGTTTCGCGTCGGATTCGAAAATCTAGACTCACAGGAGACGGACCACATGGAGCCCGAGGCAGCAATATCCGCTTGGAGACAAGTCGGCTGGAGGTCGATGTATTGAATCTCGACTCAATTTGAGTGTTCCATCGTCTTTAGGAGTCCCTGAAAGTTACAATTAACTATCAGTTTCGCGTCGGATTCGAAAATCTAAAGTCACAGGAGAACGACCATAAGGTGCCCGAGGCAGCAACAGACCCTTGGAGACAAGTCGGCTGGAGGCCGATGTATTGAATCTCGACGCAATTTGAGTGTTCCATCGTCATTAGGAGGCCCTCAACCTTACAATTAACTATTAGTTTCGCGTCGGATTCGAAAATCTAGACTCACAGGAGACGGACCACATGGAGCCCGAGGCAGCAATATCCCCTTGTAGACAAGTCGGCTGGAGGAAGATGTATTGAATCTCGACGCAGTTTGAGTGTTCCATCGGCATTAGGAGGCCCTGAAAGTTACAATTAACTATCATTTTTGCGTCGGATTCGAAAATCTAGACTCACAAAAGAACGACCATAAGGTGCCCGAGGCAGCAATAGACCCTTGGAGACAAGTCGGCTGGAGGTCGATGTATTGAATCTCGACTGAATTTGTGTGTTCCATCGTCATTAGGTGGCCCTGAACGTTACAATTAACAATCAGTTTTGCGTCGGGTTCGAAAACCTAGACTCGCAGCAGAACGATCACAAGGTGCCCGTGGCAGCTATTGACCCTTGGAGACCAGTCCGATGGAGGACGATGTATTGAATCGCGACGCAATTTGAGTGCTCCATCGTCATTTGGAGGCCCTGAACCTTACAATTAACTATCAGTTTCTGGTCGGATTCGAAAATCTAGACTCACAGGAGACGGACCACATGGAGCCCGAGGCAGCAATATCCCCTTGGAGAGAAGTCCGCTGGAGGCCGATGGATTGAATCTCGACGCAATTTGAGTGTTCCATCGTCATTAGGAGGCCCTGAACCTTACAATTAACTATCAGTTTCGCGTCGGATTCGAAAATCTAGACTCACAGTAGACGGACCACATGGAGCCCGAGGCAGCAATATCCCCTTGTAGACAAGTCGGCTGGAGGAAGGTGTATTTACTCTCGACACAATTTGAGTGTTCCATCGTCATTAAGAGGCCCTGAGCATTACATTTAGCTATCAGTTTTGCGTCGGATTCTATAATTTTGACTCACAGGGGAACGACCATACGGTGCCCGAGGAAGCAATAGACCCTTGGAGACAAATCGGCTGAATGCCGATGTATTGAATCTCGAGGGACTTTGAGCGTTCCGTCGTCATTAGGAAGCCCCGAACGTTACAATTAACAATTAGTTTCGCGTCGGATTGGACAATCTAGACTCACATGAGAGCGAACATAAGAGGCCGGAGGCAGTAATATCCCCATGGAGACAAGTCGGCTGGAGGACGATGTATAGAATCTCGACGCAATTTGAGTGTCCCATCGTCATTAGAAGGCCCTGAACGTTACAATTAACTATCATTTTTGCGTCGGATTCGATAATCTAAACTCTCAGGAGAACGACCATAAGGTGCCCGAGGCAGCAATAGACCCTTGGAGACAAGTCGGCTGGAGGTCGATGTATTGAATCTCGACGCAATTTGAGTGTTCCATCGCCAATAGGAGGCCCTGTACGTTACAATTAACTATGAGTTTTGCGTCGGATTCGAAAACGTAGAATCACCGGAGACGGACCATGTGGTACCCGAGGCATCGATATCCCCTTGGAGACAAGTCGGCTGGAGGCCGATGTATTGAATCTCGACGCAATTTGAGTGTTCCATCGTCATTAGAAGGCCCTGAACGTTACAATTAACTATCATTTTTGCGTCGAATTCGAAAATCTAGACTCACGGAAGAACGACCATAAGGTGCCCGAGGCAGCAATAGACCCTTGGAGACAAGTCGGCTGGAGGACGATGTATTGAATCTCGACGCAATTTGAGAGTTCCATCGTCATTAGGAGGCCCTGAACGTTACAATGAACTATCATTTTTGCGTCGGATTCGAAAATCTAGACTTACAAGAGAAAGACCATTCGGTGCCCGAGGCAGCATTAGACCCTTGGAAACAAGTCGGCTGGAGGACGATGTATTGAATCGCGACGCAATTTGAGTGTTCCATCGTCATTAGGAGGCCCTGAACGTTACAATGAACTATCATTTTTGCGTCGGATTCGAAAATCTAGACTTACAAGAGAAAGACCATTCGGTGCCCGAGGCAGCAATATCCCCTTGGTGACAAATCGGCTGGAGGTCGATGTATTGAATCTCGACGCAATTTGAGTCTTCTATCGTCATTAAGAGGCGGTGAACGTTACAATTCACTATCATTTTTGCGTCGGATTCGAAAATCTAGACTCACAGGAGAAGGATCATATTGTGCCCGAGACAGCAATATCCCTTTGGAGACAAGTCGGCTGGAGGCCGATGAATTGAATCTCGACGCAATTTGAGTGTTCCATCGTCATTAGGAGGGCCTAAACGTTACAATTAACTATCATTTTTGCGTCGGATTCGATAATCTAAACTCACAGGAGAACGACCATAAGGTGCCCGAGGCAGCAACAGACCCTTGGAGACAAGTCGGCTGGAGGCCGATGTATTGAATCTCGACGCAATTTGAGTGCTCCATCATCATTACAAGGCCCTGAACGTTACAATTAACTATCATTTTTGCGTCGGATTCGAAAATCTAGACTCACAGGAGAACTACCATAAGGTGCCCGAGGCAGCAATAGACCCTTGGAGACAAGTCGGCTGGAGGCCGATGTATTGAATCTCGACGCAATTTGAGTGTTCCATCGGCATTAGGAGGCCTTGAACCTTACAATTAACTATCAGTTTCGCGTTGGATTCGAAAATCTAGACTCACAAGAGACGGACCACATGGAGCCCGAGGCAGCAATATCCCCTTGTAGAGAAGTCGTCTGGAGGAAGATGTATTGAATCTCGACGCAATTTGAGTGTTCCATCGGCATTAGGAGGCCCTAAACGTTACAATTAACTATCATTTTTGCGTCGAATTCGAAAATCTAGACTCACAGGAGAACGACCATAAGGTGCCCGAGGCAGCAATAGACCCTTGGAGACAAGTCGGCTGGAGGTCGATGTATTGAATCTCGACTCAATTTGAGTGTTCCATCGTCATTAGCTTGCCCTGAACGTTACAATTAACAATCAGTTATGCGTCGGGTTCGAAAACCTAGACTCGCAGCAGAACGATCACTAGGTGCCCGTGGCAGCTATTGACCCTTGGAGACCAGTCCGATGGAGGACGATGTATTGAATTGCGACGCAATTTGAGTGCTCCATCGTCATTTGGAGGCCCTGAACCTTACAATTAACTATCAGTTTCGCGTCGGATTCGAAAATCTAGACTCACAGGAGACGGACCACATGGAGCCCGAGGCAGCAATATCCCCTTGGAGAGGAGTCCGCTGGAGGCCGATGGATTGAATCTCGACGCAATTTCAGTGTTCCATCGTCATTACAAGGCCCTGAACGTTACAATTAACTATCATTTTTGCGTCGGATTCGAAAATCTAGACCCACAGGAGAACTACCATAAGGTGCCCGAGGCAGCAATAGACCCTTGGAGACAAGTCGGCTGGAGGCCGATGTATTGAATCTCGACGCAATTTGAGTGTTCCATCGTCATTAGAAGGCCCTGAACGTTACAATTCACTATCATTTTTGCGTCGGATTCGAAAATCTAGACTCACGGAAGAACGACCATAAGGTGCCCGAGGCAGCAATAGACCCTTGGAGACAAGTCGGCTGGAGGACGATGTATTGAATCTCGACGCAATTTGAGAGTTCCATCGTCATTAGGAGGCCCTGAACGTTACTATGAACTATCATTTTTGCGTCGGATTCGAAAATCTAGACTTACAAGAGAGGGACCATTCGGTGCCCGAGGCAGCATTAGACCCTTGGAAACAAGTCGGCTGGAGGACGATGTATTGAATCGCGACGCAATTTGAGTGTTCCATCGTCATTATAAGGCCCTGAACGTTACAATGAACTATCATTTTTGCGTCGGATTCGAAAATCTAGACTTACAAGAGAAAGACCATTCGGTGCCCGAGGCAGCAATATCCCCTTGGTGACAAATCGGCTGGAGGTCGATGTATTGAATCTCGACGCAATTTGAGTCTTCTATCGTCATTAGGAGGCGCTGAACGTTACAATTCACTATCATTTTTGCGTCGGATTCAAAAATCTAGACTCACAGGAGAAGGATCATATTGTGCCCGAGACAGCAATATCCCTTTGGAGACAAGTCGGCTGGAGGCCGATGAATTGAATCTCGACGCAATTTGAGTGTTCCATCGTCATTAGGAGGGCCTAAACGCTACAATTAACTATCATTTTTGCGTCGGATTCGATAATCTAAACTCACAGGAGAACGACCATAAGGTGCCCGAGGCAGCAACAGACCCTTGGAGACAAGTCGGCTGGAGGCCGATGTATTGAATCTCGACGCAATTTGAGTGCCCCATCGTCATTACAAGGCCCTGAACGTTACAATTAACTATCATTTTTGCGTCGGATTCGAAAATCTAGACTCACAGGAGAACTACCATAAGGTGCCCGAGGCAGCAATAGACCCTTGGAGACAAGTCGGCTGGAGGCCGATGTATTGAATCTCGACGCAATTTGAGTGTTCCATCGGCATTAGGAGGCCTTGAACCTTACAATTAACTATCAGTTTCGCGTTGGATTCGAAAATCTAGACTCACAAGAGACGGACCACATGGAGCCCGAGGCAGCAATATCTCCTTGTAGAGAAGTCGTCTGGAGGAAGATGTATTGAATCTCGACGCAATTTGAGTGTTCCATCGGCATTAGGAGGCCCTAAACGTTACAATTAACTATCATTTTTGCGTCGAATTCGAAAATCTAGACTCACAGGAGAACGACCATAAGGTGCCCGAGGCAGCAATAGACCCTTGGAGACAAGTCGGCTGGAGGTCGATGTATTGAATCTCGACTCAATTAGAGTGTTCCATCGTCATTAGCTTGCCCTGAACGTTACAATTAACAATCAGTTATGCGTCGGGTTCGAAAACCTAGACTCGCAGCAGAACGATCACTAGGTGCCCGTGGCAGCTATTGACCCTTGGAGACCAGTCCGATGGAGGACGATGTATTGAATTGCGACGCAATTTGAGTGCTCCATCGTCATTTGGAGGCCCTGAACCTTACAATTAACTATCAGTTTCGCGTCGGATTCGAAAATCTAGACTCACAGGAGACGGACCACATGGAGCCCGAGGCAGCAATATCCCCTTGGAGAGAAGTCCGCTAGAGGCCGATGGATTGAATCTCGACGCAATTTCAGTGTTCCATCGTCATTAGGAGGCCCTGAACCTTACAATTAACTATCAGTTTCGCGTCGGATTCGAAAATCTAGACTCACAGTAGACGGACCACATGGAGCCCGAGGCAGCAATATCCCCTTGGAGACAAGTCGGCTGGAGGAAGGTGTATTTACTCTCGACGCAATTTGAGTGTTCCATCGTCATTAAGAGGCCCTGAGCATTACATTTAGCTATCAGTTTTGCGTCGGATTCTATAATTTTGACTCACAGGGGAACGACCATACGGTGCCCGAGGCAGCAATAGACCCTTGGAGACAAATCGGCTGAATGCCGATGTATTGAATCTCGAGGGAATTTGAGCGTTCCGTTGTCATTAGGAAGCCCCGAACGTTACAATTAACAATCAGTTTCGCGTCGGATTGGACAATCTAGACTCACATGAGAGCGAACATAAGAGGCCGGAGGCAGTAATATCCCCATGGAGACAAGTCGGCTGGAGGACGATGTATTGAATCTCGACGCAATTTGAGTGTCCCATCGTCATTAGAAGGACCTAAACGTTACAATTAACTATCATTTTTGCGTGGGATTCGATAATCTAAACTCTCAGGAGAACGACCATAAGGTGCCCGAGGCAGCAATAGACCCTTGGAGACAAGTCGGCTGGAGGTCGATGTATTGAATCTCGACGCAATTTGAGTGTTCCATCGCCAATAGGAGGCCCTGAACGTTACAATTAACTATGAGTTTTGCGTCGGATTCGAAAACGTAGAATCACCGGAGACGGACCATGTGGTGCCCGAGGCAGCGATATCCCCTTGGAGACAAGTCGGCTGGAGGCCGATGTATTGAATCTCGACGCAATTTGAGTGTTCCATCGTCATTAGAAGGCCCTGAACGTTACAATTAACTATCATTTTTGCGTCGGATTCGAAAATCTAGACTCACGGAAGAACGACCATAAGGTGCCCGAGGCAGCAATAGACCCTTGGAGACAAGTCGGCTGGAGGACGATGTATTGAATCTCGACGCAATTTGGGAGTTCCATCGTCATTAGGAGGCCCTGAACGTTACAATGAACTATCATTTTTGCGTCGAATTCGAAAATCTAGACTTACAAGAGAAAGACCATTCGGTGCCCGAGGCAGCATTAGACCCTTGGAGACAAGTCGGCTGGAGGACGATGTATTGAATCGCGACGCAATTTGAGTGTTCCATCGTCATTAGGAGGCCCTGAACGTTACAATGAACTATCATTTTTGCGTCGGATTCGAAAATCTAGACTTACAAGAGAAAGACCATTCGGTGCCCGAGGCAGCAATATCCCCTTGGTGACAAATCGGGTGGAGGCCGATGTATTGAATCTCGACGCAATTTGAGTCTTCTATCGTCATTAGGAGGTGCTGAACGTTACAATTCACTATCATTTTTGCGTCGGATTCGAAAATCTAGACTCACAGGAGAAGGATCATATTGTGCCCGAGACAGCAATATCCCTTTGGAGACAAGTCGGCTGGAGGCCGATGAATTGAATCTCGACGCAATTTGAGTGTTCCATCGTCATTAGGAGGGCCTAAACGTTACAATTAACTATCATTTTTGCGTCGGATTCGATCATGTAAACTCACAGGAGGACGACCATAAGGTGCCCGAGGCAGCAACAGACCCTTGGAGACAAGTCGGCTGGAGGCCGATGTATTGAATCTCGACGCAATTTGAGTGCTCCATCGTCATTACAAGGCCCTGAACGTTACAATTAACTATCATTTTTGCGTCGGATTCGAAAATCTAGACTCACAGGAGAACTACCATAAGGTGCCCGAGGCAGCAATAGACCCTTGGAGACAAGACGGCTGGAGGCCGATGTATTGAATCTCGACGCAATTTGAGTGTTCCATCGGCATTAGGAGGCCTTGAACCTTACAATTAACTATCAGTTTCGCGTTGGATTCGAAAATCTAGACTCACAAGAGACGGACCACATGGAGCCCGAGGCAGCAATATCCCCTTGTAGAGAAGTCGTCTTGAGAAAGATGTATTGAATCTCGACGCAATTTGAGTGTTCCATCGGCATTAGGAGGCCCTAAACGTTACAATTAACTATCATTTTTGCGTCGAATTCTAAAATCTAGACTCACAGGAGAACGACCATAAGGTGCCCGAGGCAGCAATAGACCCTTGGAGACAAGTCGGCTGGAGGTCGATGTATTGAATCTCGACTCAATTTGAGTGTTCCATCGTCATTAGCTTGCCCGGAACGTTACAATTAACAATCAGTTTTGCGTCGGGTTCGAAAACCTAGACTCGCAGCAGAACGATCACTAGGTGCCCGTGGCAGCTATTGACCCTTGGAGACCAGTCCGATGGAGGACGATGTATTGAATCGCGACGCAATTTGAGTGCTCCATCGTCATTTGGAGGCCCTGAACCTTACAATTAACTATCAGTTTCGCGTCGGATTCGAAAATCTAGACTCACAGGAGACGGACCACATGGAGTCCGAGGCAGCAATATCCCCTTGGAAAGAAGTCCGCTGGAGGCCGATGGATTGAATCTCGACGCAATTTCAGTGTTCCATCGTCATTAGGAGGCCCTGAACCTTACAATTAACTATCAGTTTCGTGTCGGATTCGAAAATCTAGACTCACAGTAGACGGACCACATGGAGCCCGAGGCAGCAATATCCCCATGGAGACAAGTCGGCTGGAGGAAGGTGTATTTACTCTCGACGCAATTTGAGTGTTCCATCGTCATTAAGAGGCCCTGAGCATTACATTTAGCTATCAGTTTTGCGTCGGATTCTATAATTTTGACTCACAGGGGAACGACCATACGGTGCCCGAGGCAGCAATAGACCCTTGGAGACAAATCGGCTGAACGCCGATGTATTGAATCTCGAGGGAATTTGAGCGTTCCGTCGTCATTAGGAAGCCCCGATCGTTACAATTAACAATCAGTTTCGCGTCGGATTGGACAATCTAGACTCACATGAGAGCGAACATAAGAGGCCGGAGGCAGTAATATCCCCATGGAGACAAGTCGGCTGGAGGACGATGTATTGAATCTCGACGCAGTTTGAGTGTCCCATCGTCATTAGGAGGACCTAAACGTTACAATTAACTATCATTTTTGCGTCGGATTCGATAATCTAAACACTCAGGAGAACGACCATAAGGTGCCCGAGGCAGCAATAGACCCTTGGAGACAAGTCGGCTGGAGGTCGATGTATTGAATCTCGACGCAATTTGAGTGTTCCATCGCCAATAGGAGGCCCTGAACGTTACAATTAACTATGAGTTTTGCGTCGGATTCGAAAACGTAGAATCACCGGAGACGGACCATGTGGTGCCCGAGGCAGCGATATCCCCTTGGAGACAAGTCGGCTGGAGGCCGATGTATTGAATCTCGACGCAATTTGAGTGTTCCATCGTCATTAGAAGGCCCTGAACGTTACAATTAACTATCATTTTTGCGTCGGATTCGAAAATCTAGACTCACGGAAGAACGACCATAAGGTGCCCGAGACAGCAATAGACCCTTGGAGACAAGTCGGCTGGAGGACGATGTATCGAATCTCGACGCAATTTGAGAGTTCCATCGTCATTAGAAGGCCCTGAACGTTACAATGAACTATCATTTTTGCGTCGGATTCGAAAATCTAGACTTACAAGAGAAAGACCATTCGGTGCCCGAGGCAGCATTAGACCCTTGGAAACAAGTCGGCTGGAGGACGATGTATTTAATCGCGACGCAATTTGAGTGTTCCATCGTCATTAGGAGGCCCTGAACGTTACAATGAACTATCATTTTTGCGTCGGATTCGAAAATCTAGACTTACAAGAGAAAGACCATTCGGTGCCCGAGGCAGCAATATCCCCTTGGTGACAAATCTGCTGGAGGTCGATGTATTGAATCTCGACGCAATTTGAGTCTTCTATCGTCATTAGGAGGCGCTGAACGTTACAATTCACTATCATTTTTGCGTCGGATTCGAAAATCTAGACTCACAGGAGAAGGATCATATTGTGCCCGAGACAGCAATATCCCTTTGGAGACAAGTCGGCTGGAGGCCGATGAATTGAATCTCGACGCAATTTGAGTGTTCCATCGTCATTAGGAGGGCCTAAACGTTACAATTAACTATCATTTTTACGTCGGATTCGATAATCTAAACTCACAGGAGAACGACCATAAGGTGCCCGAGGCAGCAACAAACCCTTGGAGACAAGTCGGCTGGAGGCCGATGTATTGAATCTCGACGCAATTTGAGTGCTCCATCGTCATTACAAGGCCCTGAACGTTACAATTAACTATCATTTTTGCGTCGGATTCGAAAATCTAGACTCACAGGAGAACTACCATAAGGTGCCCGAGGCAGCAATAGACCCTTGGAGACAAGTCGGCTGGAGGCCGATGTATTGAATCTCGACGCAATTTGAGTGTTCCATCGGCATTAGGAGGCCTTGAACCTTACAATTAACTATCAGTTTCGCGTTGGATTCGAAAATCTAGACTCACAGGAGACGGACCACATGGAGCCCGAGGCAGCAATATCCCCTTGTAGAGAAGTCGGCTGGAGGAAGATGTATTGAATCTCGACGCAATTTGAGTGTTCCATCGGCATTAGGAGGCCCTAAACGTTACAATTAACTATCATTTTTGAGTCGGATTCGAAAATCTAGACTCACAGGAGAACGACCATAAGGTGCCCGAGGCAGCAATAGACCCTTGGAGACAAGTCGGCTGGAGGTCGATGTATTGAATCTCGACTCAATTTGAGTGTTCCATCGTCATTAGCTTGCCCTGAACGTTACAATTAACAATCAGTTTTGCGTCGGGTTCGAAAACTCAGACTCGCAACAGAACGATCACAAGGTGCCCGTGGCAGCTATTGACCCTTGGAGACCAGTCCGATGGAGGACGATGTATTGAATCGCGACGCAATTTGAGTGCTCCATCGTCATTTGGAGGCCCTGAACCTTACAATTAACTATCAGTTTCGCGTCGGATTCGAAAATCTAGACTCACAGGAGACGGACCACATGGAGCCCGAGGCAGCAATATCCCCTTGGAGAGAAGTCCGCTGGACTCCGATGGATTGAATCTCGACGCAATTTCAGTGTTCCATCGTCATTAGGAGGCCCTGAACCTTACAATTAACTATCAGTTTCGCGTCGGATTCGTAAATCTAGACTCACAGTAGACGGACCACATGGAGCCCGAGGCAGCAGTATCCCCTTGTAGACAAGTCGGCTGGAGGAGGGTGTATTGACTCTCGACGCAATTTCAGTGTTCCATCGTCATTAAGAGGCCCTGAGCATTACATTTAACTATCAGTTTTGCGTCGGATTCTATAATTTTGACTCACAGGGGAACGACCATACGGTGCCCGAGGCAGCAATAGACCCTAGGAGACAAATCGGCTGAATGCCGATGTATTGAATCTCGAGGCAATTTGAGTGTTCCATCGTCATTAAGAAGCCCCGAACGTTACAATTAACTATCATTTTAGCGTCGGATTCCATAATCTAAACTCACAGGAGAAAGACCTTAAGGTGCCCGAGGCAGCAACAGACCCTTGGAGACAAGTCGGCTGGAGGCCGATATATTGAATCTCGACGCAATTTGAGTGTTCCATCATCATTAGGAGGCCCTAAACGTTACAATTAACTATCATTTTTGCGTCGGATTCGACAATCTAAACTCACAGGAGAACGACCATAAGGTGCCCGAGGCAGCAACAGACACTTGGAGACACGTCGGCTGGAGGCCGATGAATTGAATCTCGACGCAATTTGAGTGTTCCATCTTCATTACAAGGCCCTGAACGTTACAATTAACTATCCATTTTGCGTCGGATTCGAAAATCTAGACTCACAGGAGAAGGACCATAAGGTGCCCGAGGCAGCAATAGACCCTTGGAGACAAGTCGGCTGGATGTCGATGTATTGAATCTCGACGCAATTTGAATGTTCCATCGCCAATAGGAGGCCCTGAACGTTACAATTAACTATGAGTTTTGCGTCGGATTCGAAAACGTAGAATCACCGGAGACGGACCATGTGGTGCCCGAGGCAGCGATATCCCCTTGGAGACAAGTCGGCTGGAGGCCGATGTATTGAATCTCGACGCAATTTGAGTGTTCCATCGTCATTAGATGGCCCCGAACGTTACAATTAACTATCATTTTTGCGTCGGATTCAAAAATCTAGGCTCACGGGAGAACGACCATAAGGTGCCCGAGGCAGCAATAGACCCTTGGAGACAAGTCGGCTGGAGGACGATGTATTGAATCTCGACGCAATTTGAGAGTTCCATCGTCATTAGGAGGCCCTGAACGTCACAATTAACTATCATTTTTGCGTCGGATTCGAAAATCTAGACTTACAAGAGAAAGACCATTCGGTGCCCGAGGCAGCATTAGACCCTTGGAAACAAGTCGGCTGGATGACGATGTATTGGATCGCGACGCAATTTGAGTGTTCCATCGTCATTAGGAGGCCCTGAATGTTATAATTAACTATCAGTTTTTCGTCGGATTCGAAAATCTAGACTCACAGCAGACGGACCATTTGGTGCCCGAGGCAGCAATATCCCTTTGGAGACAAGTCGGCTGGAGGCCGATGAATTGAATCTCGACGCAATTTGAGTGTTCCATCGTCATTAGGAGGGCCTAAACGTTACAATTAACTATCATTTTTGCGTCGGATTCGATAATCTAAACTCACAGGAGAAGGACCATAAGGTGCCCGAGGCAGCAACAGACCCTTGGAGACAAGTCGGCTGGAGGCCGATGTATTGAATCTCGACGCAATTTGAGTGTTCCATCGTCATTACAAGGCCCTGAACGTTACAATTAACTATCATTTTTGCGTCGGATTCGAAAATCTAGACTCACAGGAGAACTACCATAAGGTGCCCGAGGCAGCAATAGACCCTTGGAGGCAAGTCGGCTGGAGGCCGATGTATTGAATCTCGACGCAATTTGAGTGTTCCATCGGCATTAGGAGGCCCTGAACGTTACAGTTAACTATCATTTTAGCGTCGGATTCGAAAATCTATTAACAGGAGAAGGATCATATGGTGCACGAGACTGCAATATCAACTTGGATTCAAGTCGACTGGAGGTCGATGTATTGACTCTCGACGCAATTTGAGTGTTCCATCGTCATTACAAGGCCCTGAACGTTACAATTAACTATCATTTTTGCGTCGGATTCGAAAATCTAGACTCACAGGAGAACGACCATAAGGTGCCCGAGGCAGCAACAGACCCTTGGAGACAAGTCGGCTGGTGGCAGATGTATTGAATCTCGACGCAATTTGAGTGTTCCATCGGCATTAGGAGGCCCTGAACGTTACAATTAACAATCATTTTAGCTTCGGATTCGAAAATCTACTCACAGGAGAAGTTCATACGGTGTTCGAGACAGCAATATACCCCTTGGAGACAAATCGACTGGAGGCCGATGTATTGAATATCGACGCAATTTGAGTGTTCCATCGTCTTTAGGAGTCCCTGAACGTTACAATTAACTATCAGTTTCGCGTCGGATTCGAAAATCTAAACTCACAGGAGAATGACCATTAGGTGCACGAGGCAGCAACAGACCCTTGGAGACAAGTCGGCTGGAGGCCGATGTATTGAATCTCGACGCAATTTGAGTGTTCCATCGGCATTAGGAGGCCTTAAACGTTACAATTAACTATCAGGTGCCCGAGGCAGCAATAGACCCTTGGAGAAAGTGGGCTGGAGGCCGATGTATTGAATCTCGACGCAATGTGAGTGTTCCATCGTCATTAGGAGGCCTTGAACCTTACAATTAACTATCAGTTTCGCGTTGGATTCGAAAATCTAGACTCACAGGTGACGGACCACATGGAGCCCGAGGCAGCAATATCCCCTTGTAGACAAGTCGGCTGGAGGAAGATGTATTGAATCTCGACGCAATTTGAGTGTTCCATCGGCATTAGGAGGCCCTGAACGTTACAATTAACTATCATTTTTGCGTCGGATATGAAAATCTAGACTCACAGGAGAACGACCATAAGGTGCCCGAGGCAGCGTTAGACCCTTGGAGACAAGTCGGTTGGAGGTCGATGTATTGAATCTCGACTCAATTTGAGTGTTCCATCGTCATTAGGTGGCCCTGAACGTTACAATTAACAATCAGTTTTGCGTCGGGTTCGAAAATCTAGACTCGCAGGAGAACGATCACAAGGTGCCCGTGGCAGCTATTGACCCTTGGAGACCAGTCCGCTGGCGGACGATGTATTGAATCGCGACGCAATTTGAGTGCTCCATCGTCATTTGGAGGCCCTGAACCTTACAATTAACTATCAGTTTCGCGTCGGATTCAAAAATCCAGACTCATAGGAGACGGACCATTTGGTGCCCGAGGCAGCAATATCCCCTTGGAGGCAAATCAGCTGGAGGACGATGTATTGAACCTCGACGCAATTTCAGTGTTCCATCGTCATTAGGAGGCTCTGAACCTTACAATTAACTATCAGTTTCGTGTCGGATTCGAAAATCTAGATTCACAGTAGACGGACCACATGGAGCCCGAGGCAGCAATATCCCCTTGTAGACAAGTCGGCTGGAGGAAGGTGTATTGACTCTCGACGCAATTTCAGTGTTCCATCGTCATTAAGAGGCCCTGAGCATTACATTTAACTATCAGTTTTGCGTCGGATTCTATAATTTTGACTCACAGGGGAACGACCATACGGTGCCCGAGGCAGCAATAGACCCTTGGAGACAAATCGGCTGAATGCCGATGTATTGAATCTCGAGGCAATTTGAATGTTCCATCGTCATTAGGAAGCCCCGAACGTTACAATTAACAATCAGTTTCGCGTCGGATTGGACAATCTAGACTCACATGAGAGCGAACATAAGAGGCCGGAGGCAGTAATATCCCCATGGAGACAAGTCGGCTGGAGGACGATGTATTGAATCTCGACGCAATTTGAGTGTCCCATCGTCATTAGAAGGACCTAAACGTTACAATTAACTATCATTTTTGCGTGGGATTCGATAATCTAAACTCTCAGGAGAACGACCATAAGGTGCCCGAGGCAGCAATAGACCCTTGGAGACAAGTCGGCTGGAGGTCGATGTATTGAATCTCGACGCAATTTGAGTGTTCCATCGCCAATAGGAGGCCCTGAACGTTACAATTAACTATGAGTTTTGCGTCGGATTCGAAAACGTAGAATCACCGGAGACGGACCATGTGGTGCCCGAGGCAGCGATATCCCCTTGGAGACAAGTCGGCTGGAGGCCGATGTATTGAATCTCGACGCAATTTGAGTGTTCCATCGTCATTAGAAGGCCCTGAACGTTACAATTAACTATCATTTTTGCGTCGGATTCGAAAATCTAGACTCACGGAAGAACGACCATAAGGTGCCCGAGGCAGCAATAGACCCTTGGAGACAAGTCGGCTGGAGGACGATGTATTGAATCTCGACGCAATTTGGGAGTTCCATCGTCATTAGGAGGCCCTGAACGTTACAATGAACTATCATTTTTGCGTCGAATTCGAAAATCTAGACTTACAAGAGAAAGACCATTCGGTGCCCGAGGCAGCATTAGACCCTTGGAGACAAGTCGGCTGGAGGACGATGTATTGAATCGCGACGCAATTTGAGTGTTCCATCGTCATTAGGAGGCCCTGAACGTTACAATGAACTATCATTTTTGCGTCGGATTCGAAAATCTAGACTTACAAGAGAAAGACCATTCGGTGCCCGAGGCAGCAATATCCCCTTGGTGACAAATCGGGTGGAGGCCGATGTATTGAATCTCGACGCAATTTGAGTCTTCTATCGTCATTAGGAGGTGCTGAACGTTACAATTCACTATCATTTTTGCGTCGGATTCGAAAATCTAGACTCACAGGAGAAGGATCATATTGTGCCCGAGACAGCAATATCCCTTTGGAGACAAGTCGGCTGGAGGCCGATGAATTGAATCTCGACGCAATTTGAGTGTTCCATCGTCATTAGGAGGGCCTAAACGTTACAATTAACTATCATTTTTGCGTCGGATTCGATCATGTAAACTCACAGGAGGACGACCATAAGGTGCCCGAGGCAGCAACAGACCCTTGGAGACAAGTCGGCTGGAGGCCGATGTATTGAATCTCGACGCAATTTGAGTGCTCCATCGCCATTACAAGGCCCTGAACGTTACAATTAACTATCATTTTTGCGTCGGATTCGAAAATCTAGACTCACAGGAGAACTACCATAAGGTGCCCGAGGCAGCAATAGACCCTTGGAGACAAGACGGCTGGAGGCCGATGTATTGAATCTCGACGCAATTTGAGTGTTCCATCGGCATTAGGAGGCCTTGAACCTTACAATTAACTATCAGTTTCGCGTTGGATTCGAAAATCTAGACTCACAAGAGACGGACCACATGGAGCCCGAGGCAGCAATATCCCCTTGTAGAGAAGTCGTCTTGAGAAAGATGTATTGAATCTCGACGCAATTTGAGTGTTCCATCGGCATTAGGAGGCCCTAAACGTTACAATTAACTATCATTTTTGCGTCGAATTCGAAAATCTAGACTCACAGGAGAACGACCATAAGGTGCCCGAGGCAGCAATAGACCCTTGGAGACAAGTCGGCTGGAGGTCGATGTATTGAATCTCGACTCAATTTGAGTGTTCCATCGTCATTAGCTTGCCCGGAACGTTACAATTAACAATCAGTTTTGCGTCGGGTTCGAAAACCTAGACTCGCAGCAGAACGATCACTAGGTGCCCGTGGCAGCTATTGACCCTTGGAGACCAGTCCGATGGAGGACGATGTATTGAATCGCGACGCAATTTGAGTGCTCCATCGTCATTTGGAGGCCCTGAACCTTACAATTAACTATCAGTTTCGCGTCGGATTCGAAAATCTAGACTCACAGGAGACGGACCACATGGAGTCCGAGGCAGCAATATCCCCTTGGAAAGAAGTCCGCTGGAGGCCGATGGATTGAATCTCGACGCAATTTCAGTGTTCCATCGTCATTAGGAGGCCCTGAACCTTACAATTAACTATCAGTTTCGTGTCGGATTCGAAAATCTAGACTCACAGTAGACGGACCACATGGAGCCCGAGGCAGCAATATCCCCATGGAGACAAGTCGGCTGGAGGAAGGTGTATTTACTCTCGACGCAATTTGAGTGTTCCATCGTCATTAAGAGGCCCTGAGCATTACATTTAGCTATCAGTTTTGCGTCGGATTCTATAATTTTGACTCACAGGGGAACGACCATACGGTGCCCGAGGCAGCAATAGACCCTTGGAGACAAATCGGCTGAACGCCGATGTATTGAATCTCGAGGGAATTTGAGCGTTCCGTCGTCATTAGGAAGCCCCGATCGTTACAATTAACAATCAGTTTCGCGTCGGATTGGACAATCTAGACTCACATGAGAGCGAACATAAGAGGCCGGAGGCAGTAATATCCCCATGGAGACAAGTCGGCTGGAGGACGATGTATTGAATCTCGACGCAGTTTGAGTGTCCCATCGTCATTAGGAGGACCTAAACGTTACAATTAACTATCATTTTTGCGTCGGATTCGATAATCTAAACACTCAGGAGAACGACCATAAGGTGCCCGAGGCAGCAATAGACCCTTGGAGACAAGTCGGCTGGAGGTCGATGTATTGAATCTCGACGCAATTTGAGTGATCCATCGCCAATAGGAGGCCCTGAACGTTACAATTAACTATGAGTTTTGCGTCGGATTCGAAAACGTAGAATCACCGGAGACGGACCATGTGGTGCCCGAGGCAGCGATATCCCCTTGGAGACAAGTCGGCTGGAGGCCGATGTATTGAATCTCGACGCAATTTGAGTGCTCCATCGTCATTAGAAGGCCCTGAACGTTACAATTAACTATCATTTTTGCGTCGGATTCGAAAATCTAGACTCACGGAAGAACGACCATAAGGTGCCCGAGGCAGCAATAGACCCTTGGAGACAAGTCGGCTGGAGGACGATGTATCGAATCTCGACGCAATTTGAGAGTTCCATCGTCATTAGAAGGCCCTGAACGTTACAATGAACTATCATTTTTGCGTCGGATTCGAAAATCTAGACTTACAAGAGAAAGACCATTCGGTGCCCGAGGCAGCATTAGACCCTTGGAAACAAGTCGGCTGGAGGACGATGTATTTAATCGCGACGCAATTTGAGTGTTCCATCGTCATTAGGAGGCCCTGAACGTTACAATGAACTATCATTTTTGCGTCGGATTCGAAAATCTAGACTTACAAGAGAAAGACCATTCGGTGCCCGAGGCAGCAATATCCCCTTGGTGACAAATCTGCTGGAGGTCGATGTATTGAATCTCGACGCAATTTGAGTCTTCTATCGTCATTAGGAGGCGCTGAACGTTACAATTCACTATCATTTTTGCGTCGGATTCGAAAATCTAGACTCACAGGAGAAGGATCATATTGTGCCCGAGACAGCAATATCCCTTTGGAGACAAGTCGGCTGGAGGCCGATGAATTGAATCTCGACGCAATTTGAGTGTTCCATCGTCATTAGGAGGGCCTAAACGTTACAATTAACTATCATTTTTACGTCGGATTCGATAATCTAAACTCACAGGAGAACGACCATAAGGTGCCCGAGGCAGCAACAAACCCTTGGAGACAAGTCGGCTGGAGGCCGATGTATTGAATCTCGACGCAATTTGAGTGCTCCATCGTCATTACAAGGCCCTGAACGTTACAATTAACTATCATTTTTGCGTCGGATTCGAAAATCTAGACTCACAGGAGAACTACCATAAGGTGCCCGAGGCAGCAATAGACCCTTGGAGACAAGTCGGCTGGAGGCCGATGTATTGAATCTCGACGCAATTTGAGTGTTCCATCGGCATTAGGAGGCCTTGAACCTTACAATTAACTATCAGTTTCGCGTTGGATTCGAAAATCTAGACTCACAGGAGACGGACCACATGGAGCCCGAGGCAGCAATATCCCCTTGTAGAGAAGTCGGCTGGAGGAAGATGTATTGAATCTCGACGCAATTTGAGTGTTCCATCGGCATTAGGAGGCCCTAAACGTTACAATTAACTATCATTTTTGAGTCGGATTCGAAAATCTAGACTCACAGGAGAACGACCATAAGGTGCCCGAGGCAGCAATAGACCCTTGGAGACAAGTGGGCTGGAGGTCGATGTATTGAATCTCGACTCAATTTGAGTGTTCCATCGTCATTAGCTTGCCCTGAACGTTACAATTAACAATCAGTTTTGCGTCGGGTTCGAAAACTCAGACTCGCAACAGAACGATCACAAGGTGCCCGTGGCAGCTATTGACCCTTGGAGACCAGTCCGATGGAGGACGATGTATTGAATCGCGACGCAATTTGAGTGCTCCATCGTCATTTGGAGGCCCTGAACCTTACAATTAACTATCAGTTTCGCGTCGGATTCGAAAATCTAGACTCACAGGAGACGGACCACATGGAGCCCGAGGCAGCAATATCCCCTTGGAGAGAAGTCCGCTGGACTCCGATGGATTGAATCTCGACGCAATTTCAGTGTTCCATCGTCATTAGGAGGCCCTGAACCTTACAATTAACTATCAGTTTCGCGTCGGATTCGTAAATCTAGACTCACAGTAGACGGACCACATGGAGCCCGAGGCAGCAGTATCCCCTTGTAGACAAGTCGGCTGGAGGAGGGTGTATTGACTCTCGACGCAATTTCAGTGTTCCATCGTCATTAAGAGGCCCTGAGCATTACATTTAACTATCAGTTTTGCGTCGGATTCTATAATTTTGACTCACAGGGGAACGACCATACGGTGCCCGAGGCAGCAATAGACCCTAGGAGACAAATCGGCTGAATGCCGATGTATTGAATCTCGAGGCAATTTGAGTGTTCCATCGTCATTAAGAAGCCCCGAACGTTACAATTAACTATCATTTTAGCGTCGGATTCCATAATCTAAACTCACAGGAGAAAGACCTTAAGGTGCCCGAGGCAGCAACAGACCCTTGGAGACAAGTCGGCTGGAGGCCGATATATTGAATCTCGACGCAATTTGAGTGTTCCATCATCATTAGGAGGCCCTAAACGTTACAATTAACTATCATTTTTGCGTCGGATTCGACAATCTAAACTCACAGGAGAACGACCATAAGGTGCCCGAGGCAGCAACAGACACTTGGAGACACGTCGGCTGGAGGCCGATGAATTGAATCTCGACGCAATTTGAGTGTTCCATCTTCATTACAAGGCCCTGAACGTTACAATTAACTATCCATTTTGCGTCGGATTCGAAAATCTAGACTCACAGGAGAAGGACCATAAGGTGCCCGAGGCAGCAATAGACCCTTGGAGACAAGTCGGCTGGATGTCGATGTATTGAATCTCGACGCAATTTGAATGTTCCATCGCCAATAGGAGGCCCTGAACGTTACAATTAACTATGAGTTTTGCGTCGGATTCGAAAACGTAGAATCACCGGAGACGGACCATGTGGTGCCCGAGGCAGCGATATCCCCTTGGAGACAAGTCGGCTGGAGGCCGATGTATTGAATCTCGACGCAATTTGAGTGTTCCATCGTCATTAGATGGCCCCGAACGTTACAATTAACTATCATTTTTGCGTCGGATTCAAAAATCTAGGCTCACGGGAGAACGACCATAAGGTGCCCGAGGCAGCAATAGACCCTTGGAGACAAGTCGGCTGGAGGACGATGTATTGAATCTCGACGCAATTTGAGAGTTCCATCGTCATTAGGAGGCCCTGAACGTCACAATTAACTATCATTTTTGCGTCGGATTCGAAAATCTAGACTTACAAGAGAAAGACCATTCGGTGCCCGAGGCAGCATTAGACCCTTGGAAACAAGTCGGCTGGATGACGATGTATTGGATCGCGACGCAATTTGAGTGTTCCATCGTCATTAGGAGGCCCTGAATGTTATAATTAACTATCAGTTTTTCGTCGGATTCGAAAATCTAGACTCACAGCAGACGGACCATTTGGTGCCCGAGGCAGCAATATCCCTTTGGAGACAAGTCGGCTGGAGGCCGATGAATTGAATCTCGACGCAATTTGAGTGTTCCATCGTCATTAGGAGGGCCTAAACGTTACAATTAACTATCATTTTTGCGTCGGATTCGATAATCTAAACTCACAGGAGAACGACCATAAGGTGCCCGAGGCAGCAACAGACCCTTGGAGACAAGTCGGCTGGAGGCCGATGTATTGAATCTCGACGCAATTTGAGTGTTCCATCGTCATTACAAGGCCCTGAACGTTACAATTAACTATCATTTTTGCGTCGGATTCGAAAATCTAGACTCACAGGAGAACTACCATAAGGTGCCCGAGGCAGCAATAGACCCTTGGAGGCAAGTCGGCTGGAGGCCGATGTATTGAATCTCGACGCAATTTGAGAGTTCCATCGGCATTAGGAGGCCCTGAACGTTACAGTTAACTATCATTTTAGCGTCGGATTCGAAAATCTATTAACAGGAGAAGGATCATATGGTGCACGAGACTGCAATATCAACTTGGATTCAAGTCGACTGGAGGTCGATGTATTGACTCTCGACGCAATTTGAGTGTTCCATCGTCATTACAAGGCCCTGAACGTTACAATTAACTATCATTTTTGCGTCGGATTCGAAAATCTAGACTCACAGGAGAACGACCATAAGGTGCCCGAGGCAGCAACAGACCCTTGGAGACAAGTCGGCTGGTGGCAGATGTATTGAATCTCGACGCAATTTGAGTGTTCCATCGGCATTAGGAGGCCCTGAACGTTACAATTAACAATCATTTTAGCTTCGGATTCGAAAATCTACTCACAGGAGAAGTTCATACGGTGTTCGAGACAGCAATATACCCCTTGGAGACAAATCGACTGGAGGCCGATGTATTGAATATCGACGCAATTTGAGTGTTCCATCGTCTTTAGGAGTCCCTGAACGTTACAATTAACTATCAGTTTCGCGTCGGATTCGAAAATCTAAACTCACAGGAGAATGACCATTAGGTGCACGAGGCAGCAACAGACCCTTGGAGACAAGTCGGCTGGAGGCCGATGTAATGAATCTCGACGCAATTTGAGTGTTCCATCGGCATTAGGAGGCCTTAAACGTTACAATTAACTATCAGGTGCCCGAGGCAGCAATAGACCCTTGGAGAAAGTGGGCTGGAGGCCGATGTATTGAATCTCGACGCAATGTGAGTGTTCCATCGTCATTAGGAGGCCTTGAACCTTACAATTAACTATCAGTTTCGCGTTGGATTCGAAAATCTAGACTCACAGGTGACGGACCACATGGAGCCCGAGGCAGCAATATCCCCTTGTAGACAAGTCGGCTGGAGGAAGATGTATTGAATCTCGACGCAATTTGAGTGTTCCATCGGCATTAGGAGGCCCTGAACGTTACAATTAACTATCATTTTTGCGTCGGATATGAAAATCTAGACTCACAGGAGAACGACCATAAGGTGCCCGAGGCAGCGTTAGACCCTTGGAGACAAGTCGGTTGGAGGTCGATGTATTGAATCTCGACTCAATTTGAGTGTTCCATCGTCATTAGGTGGCCCTGAACGTTACAATTAACAATCAGTTTTGCGTCGGGTTCGAAAATCTAGACTCGCAGGAGAACGATCACAAGGTGCCCGTGGCAGCTATTGACCCTTGGAGACCAGTCCGCTGGCGGACGATGTATTGAATCGCGACGCAATTTGAGTGCTCCATCGTCATTTGGAGGCCCTGAACCTTACAATTAACTATCAGTTTCGCGTCGGATTCAAAAATCCAGACTCATAGGAGACGGACCATTTGGTGCCCGAGGCAGCAATATCCCCTTGGAGGCAAATCAGCTGGAGGACGATGTATTGAACCTCGACGCAATTTCAGTGTTCCATCGTCATTAGGAGGCTCTGAACCTTACAATTAACTATCAGTTTCGTGTCGGATTCGAAAATCTAGATTCACAGTAGACGGACCACATGGAGCCCGAGGCAGCAATATCCCCTTGTAGACAAGTCGGCTGGAGGAAGGTGTATTGACTCTCGACGCAATTTCAGTGTTCCATCGTCATTAAGAGGCCCTGAGCATTACATTTAACTATCAGTTTTGCGTCGGATTCTATAATTTTGACTCACAGGGGAACGACCATACGGTGCCCGAGGCAGCAATAGACCCTTGGAGACAAATCGGCTGAATGCCGATGTATTGAATCTCGAGGCAATTTGAATGTTCCATCGTCATTAGGAAGCCCCGAACGTTACAATTAACAATCAGTTTCGCGTCGGATTCGACAATCTAGACTCACATGAGAGCGAACATAAGAGGCCGGAGGCAGTAATATCCCCATGGAGACAAGTCGGCTGGAGGACGATGTATTGAATCTCGACGCAATTTGAGTGTCCCATCGTCATTAGGAGGCCCTAAACGTTACAATTAACTATCATTTTAGCGTCGGATTCGATAATCTAAACTCACAGGAGAAAGACCATAAGGTGCCCGAGGCAGCATCAGACCCTTGGAGACAAGTCGGCTGGAGGCCGATGTATTGAATCTCGACGCAATTTGAGTGTTCCATCGTCATTAGGAGGCCCTAAACGTTACAATTAACTATCATTTTTGCGTCGGATTCGACAATCTAAACTCACAGGAGACGACCATAAGGTGCCCGAGGCAGCAAAAGACACTTGGAGACACGTCGGCTGGAGGCCGATGTATTGAATCTCGACGCAATTTGAGTGTTCCATCTTCATTACAAGGCCCTGAACGTTACAATTAACTATCCTTTTTGCGTCGGATTCGAAAATCTAGACTCACAGGAGAACGACAATAAGGTGCCCTAGGCAGCAATAGACCCTTGGAGACATGTCGGCTGGAGGTCGATGTATTGAATCTCGACGCAATTTGAGTGTTCCATCGCCAATAGGAGGCCCTGAACGTTACAATTAACTATGAGTTTTGCGTCGGATTCGAAAACGTAGAATCACCCGAGACGGACCATGTGGTGCCCGAGGCAGCGATATCCCCTTGGAGACAAGTCGGCTGGAGGCCGATGTATTGAATCTCGACGCAATTTGAGTGTTCCATCGTCATTAGAAGGCCCTGAACGTTACAATTAACTATCATTTTTGCGTCGGATTCGAAAATCTAGACTCACGGGAGAACGACCATAAGGTGCCCGAGGCAGCAATAGACCCTTGGAGACTAGTCGGCTGGAGGACGATGTATTGAATCACGACGCAATTTGAGAGTTCCATCGTCATTAGGAGGCCCTGAACGTTACAATGAACTATCATTTTTGCGTCGGATTCGAAAATGTAGACTTACAAGAGAAAGACCATTCGGTGCCCGAGGCAGCATTAGACCCTTGGAAACAAGTCGGCTGCATGACGATGTATTGGATCGCGACGCAATTTGAGTGTTCCATCGTCATTAGGAGGCCCTGAATGTTACAATTAACTATCAGTTTTTCGTCGGATTTGAAAATCTAGACTCACAGCAGACGGACCATTTGGTGCCCGAGGCAGCAATATCCCCTTGGAGACAAATCGGCTGGAGGTCGATGTATTGAATCTCGACGCAATTTGAGTCTTCTATCGTCATTAGGAGGCGCTGAACGTTACAATTCACTATCATTTTTGCGTCGGATTCGAAAATCTAGACTCACAGGAGAAGGATCATATTGTGCCCGAGACAGCAATATCCCTTTGGAGACAAGTCGGCTGGAGGCCGATGAATTGAAACTCGACGCAATTTGAGTGTTCCATCGTCATTAGGAGGGCCTAAACGTTACAATTAACTATCATTGTTGCGTCGGATTCGATAATCTAAACTCACAGGAGAACGACCAAAAGGTGCCCCAGGCAGCAACAGACCCTTGGAGACAAGTCGGCTGGAGGCCGATGTATTGAATCTCGACGCAATTTGAGTGTTCCATCGTCATTACAAGGCCCTGAACGTTACAATTAACTATCATTTTTGCGTCGGATTCGAAAATCTAGACTCACAGGAGAACTACCTTAAGGTCCCCGAGGCAGCAATAGACCCTTGGAGACAAGTCGGCTGGAGGACGATGTATTGAATCACGACGCAATTTGAGTGTTCCATCGGCATTAGGAGGCCCTGAACGTTACAATTAACTATCATTTTTGCGTCGGATTCGAAAATCTAGACTCACAGGAGAACGACCATAAGGTGCCCGAGGCAGCAATAGACCCTTGGAGAAAGTGGGCTGGAGGCCGATGTATTGAATCTCGACGCAATGTGAGTGTTCCATCGTCATTAGGAGGCCTTGAACCTTACAATTAACTATCAGTTTCGCGTTGGATTCGAAAATCTAGACTCAAAGGAGACGGACCACATGGAGCCCGAGGCAGCAATATCCCCTTGTAGACAAGTCGGCTGGAGGAAGATGTATTGAATCTCGACGCAATTTGAGTGTTCCATCGGCATTAGGAGGCCCTGAACGTTACAATTAACTATCATTTTTGCGTCGGATTCGAAAATCTAGACTCACAGGAGAACGACCATAAGGTGCCCGAGGCAGCAATAGACCCTTGGAGACAAGTCGGCTGGAGGTCGATGTATTGAATCTCGACTCAATTTGAGTGTTCCATCGTCATCAGGTGGCCCTGAACGTTACAATTAACAAACAGTTTTGCGTCGGGTTCGAAAATCTAGACTCGCAGGAGAACGATCACAAGGTGCCCGTGGCAGCTATTGACCCTTGGAGACAAGTCGGCTGGAGGTCGATGTATTGAATCGCGACGCAATTTGAGTGCTCCATCGTCATTTGGAGGCGCTGAACCTTACAATTAACTATCAGTTTCGCGTCGGATTCAAAAATCCAGACTCACAGGGGACGGACCATTTGGTGCCCGAGGCAGCAATATCCCCTTGGAGACAAATCAGCTGGAGGACGATGTATTGAACCTCGACGCAATTTGAGAGTTCTTTCGTCATCAGGAGGCGCTGAACGTTACTATTCACTATCATTTTTGCGTCGGATTCGAAAATCTAGACTCACAGGAGAAGGATCATATGGTGCCCGAGACAGCAATATCCCCCTGGAGACAAGTCCGCTGGAGGCCGATGTATTGAATCTCGACGCAATTTGAGTGTTCCATCGTCTTTACAGGGCCCTGAACGTTACAATTAACTATGATTTTTGCGTCGGATTCGATAATCTAAACTCACAGGAGAACGACCATAAGGTGCCCGAGGCAGCAACAGACCCTTGGAGACAAATCAACTGGAGGACGATGTCTTGAACCTCGACGCAATTTGAGAGTTCTTTCGTCATCAGGAGGCGCTGAACGTTACTATTCACTATCATTTTTGCGTCGGTTTCGAAAATCTAGACTCACAGGAGACGGACCACATGAGGCCCGAGGCAGCAATATCCCCTTGTAGACAAGTCGGCTGGAGTAAGATGTATTGACTCTCGACGCAATTTGAGTGTTTCATCGTCATTAAGAGGCCCTGAGCATTACATTTAACAATCAGTTTTGCGTCGGATTCTTAAATGTTGACTCACAGGGGAACGACCATACGGTGCCCGAGGCAGCAATAGACCCTTGGAGACTAATCGGCTGAATGGCGATGTATTGAATCTCGACGCAATTTGAGTGTTCCATCGTCATTAGGAAGCCCTGAACGTTACAATTAACTATCATTTTTGCGTCGGATTCGAAAATCTACACTCACATGAGAGCGAACATAAGAGGCCGGAGGCAGTAATATCCCCATGGAGACAAGTCGGCTGGAGGACGATGTATTGAATCTCGACGCAATTTGAGTGTCCCATCGTCATTAGGAGGCCCTAAACGTTACAATTAACTATCATTTTTGCGTCGGATTCGATAATCTGAACTCACAGGAGAAAGACCATAAGGTGCCCGAGGCAGCATCAGACCCTTGGAGACAAGTCGGCTGGAGGCCGATGTATTGAATCTCGACGCAATTTGAGTGTTCCATCGTCATTAGGAGGCCCTAAACGTTACAATTAACTATCATTTTGGCGTCGGATTCGATAATCTAAACTCATAGGAGAACGACCATAAGGTGTCCGAGGCAGCAACAGACCCTTGGAGACAAGTCGGCTGGAGGCCGATGTATTGAATCTCGACGCAATTTGAGTGTTCCATCGTCATTACAAGGCCCTGAACGTTACAATTAACTATCCTTTTTGCGTCGGAATCGGAAATCTAGGCTCACAGGAGAACGACCATAAGGTGCCCGAGGCAGCAATAGACCCTTGTAGACAAGTCGGCTGGAGGTCGATGTATTGAATCTCGACGCAATTTGAGTGTTCCATCGCCAATAGGAGGCCCTGAACGTTACAATTAACTATGAGTTTTGCGTCGGATTCGAAAACGTAGAATCACCGGAGACGGACCATGTGGTGCCCGAGGCAGCGATATCCCCTTGGAGACAAGTCGGCTGGAGGCCGATGTATTGAATCTCGACGCAATTTGAGTGTTCCATCGTCATTAGAAGGCCCTGAACGTTACAATTAACTATCCTTTTTGCGTCGGATTCGAAAATCTAGACTCACAGGAGAACGACCATAAGGTGCCCGAGGCAGCAATAGACCCTTGGAGACAAGTCGGCTGGAGGAAGATGTATTGAATCTCGACGCAATTTGAGAGTTCCATCGTCATTAGGAGGCCCTGAACGTTACAATGAACTATCATTTTTGCGTCGGATTCGAAAATCTAGACTTACAAGAGAAAGACCATTCGGTGCCCGAGGCAGCAATAGACCCTTGGAGACAAGTCGGCTGGAGGTCGATGTATTGGATCGAGACGCAATTTGAGTGTTCCATCGTCATTAGGAGGCCCTGAATGTTACAATTAACTATCAGTTTTTCGTCGGATTCGAAAATCTAGACTCACAGCAGACGGACCATTTGGTGCCCGAGGCAGCAATATCCCCTTGGAGACAAATCGGCTGGAGGTCGATGTATTGAATCTCGACGCAATTTGAGTCTTCTATCGTCATTAGGAGGGCCTAAACGTTACAATTAACTATCATTTTTGCGTCGGATTCGATAATCTAAACTCACAGGAGGACGACCATAAGGTGCCCGAGGCAGCAACAGACCCTTGGAGACAAGTCGGCTGGAGGACGATGTATTGAATCTCGACGCAATTTGAGTGTTCCATCGGCATTAGGAGGCCCTGAACATTACAGTTAACTATCATTTTAGCGTCGGATTCGAAAATCTATTAACAGGAGAAGGATCATATGGTGCACGAGACTGCAATATCCCCTTGGAGACAAGTCGGCTGGAGGCCGATGTATTGAATCTCGACGCAATTTGAGTGTTCCATCGTCATTAGGAGGCCCTAAACGTTACAATTAACTATCATTTTTGCGTCGGATTCGACAATCTAAACTCACAGGAGACGACCATAAGGTGCCCGAGGCAGCAAAAGACACTTGGAGACACGTCGGCTGGAGGCCGATGTATTGAATCTCGACGCAATTTGAGTGTTCCATCTTCATTACAAGGCCCTGAACGTTACAATTAACTATCCTTTTTGCGTCGGATTCGAAAATCTAGACTCACAGGAGAACGACAATAAGGTGCCCTAGGCAGCAATAGACCCTTGGAGACATGTCGGCTGGAGGTCGATGTATTGAATCTCGACGCAATTTGAGTGTTCCATCGCCAATAGGAGGCCCTGAACGTTACAATTAACTATGAGTTTTGCGTCGGATTCGAAAACGTAGAATCACCGGAGACGGACCATGTGGTGCCCGAGGCAGCGATATCCCCTTGGAGACAAGTCGGCTGGAGGCCGATGTATTGAATCTCGACGCAATTTGAGTGTTCCATCGTCATTAGAAGGCCCTGAACGTTACAATTAACTATCATTTTTGCGTCGGATTCGAAAATCTAGACTCACGGGAGAACGACCATAAGGTGCCCGAGGCAGCAATAGACCCTTGGAGACTAGTCGGCTGGAGGACGATGTATTGAATCACGACGCAATTTGAGAGTTCCATCGTCATTAGGAGGCCCTGAACGTTACAATGAACTATCATTTTTGCGTCGGATTCGAAAATGTAGACTTACAAGAGAAAGACCATTCGGTGCCCGAGGCAGCATTAGACCCTTGGAAACAAGTCGGCTGCATGACGATGTATTGGATCGCGACGCAATTTGAGTGTTCCATCGTCATTAGGAGGCCCTGAATGTTACAATTATTTATCAGTTTTTCGTCGGATTTGAAAATCTAGACTCACAGCAGACGGACCATTTGGTGCCCGAGGCAGCAATATCCCCTTGGAGACAAATCGGCTGGAGGTCGATGTATTGAATCTCGACGCAATTTGAGTCTTCTATCGTCATTAGGAGGCGCTGAACGTTACAATTCACTATCATTTTTGCGTCGGATTCGAAAATCTAGACTCACAGGAGAAGGATCATATTGTGCCCGAGACAGCAATATCCCTTTGGAGACAAGTCGGCTGGAGGCCGATGAATTGAAACTCGACGCAATTTGAGTGTTCCATCGTCATTAGGAGGGCCTAAACGTTACAATTAACTATCATTGTTGCGTCGGATTCGATAATCTAAACTCACAGGAGAACGACCAAAAGGTGCCCCAGGCAGCAACAGACCCTTGGAGACAAGTCGGCTGGAGGCCGATGTATTGAATCTCGACGCAATTTGAGTGTTCCATCGTCATTACAAGGCCCTGAACGTTACAATTAACTATCATTTTTGCGTCGGATTCGAAAATCTAGACTCACAGGAGAACTACCTTAAGGTGCCCGAGGCAGCAATAGACCCTTGGAGACAAGTCGGCTGGAGGACGATGTATTGAATCACGACGCAATTTGAGTGTTCCATCGGCATTAGGAGGCCCTGAACGTTACAATTAACTATCATTTTTGCGTCGGATTCGAAAATCTAGACTCACAGGAGAACGACCATAAGGTGCCCGAGGCAGAAATAGACCCTTGGAGAAAGTGGGCTGGAGGCCGATGTATTGAATCTCGACGCAATGTGAGTGTTCCATCGTCATTAGGAGGCCTTGAACCTTACAATTAACTATCAGTTTCGCGTTGGATTCGAAAATCTAGACTCAAAGGAGACGGACCACATGGAGACCGAGGCAGCAATATCCCCTTGTAGACAAGACGGCTGGAGGAAGATGTATTGAATCTCGACGCAATTTGAGTGTTCCATCGGCATTAGGAGGCCCTGAACGTTACAATTAACTATCATTTTTGCGTCGGATTCGAAAATCTAGACTCACAGGAGAACGACCATAAGGTGCCCGAGGCAGCAATAGACCCTTGGAGACAAGTCGGCTGGAGGTCGATGTATTGAATCTCGACTCAATTTGAGTGTTCCATCGTCATTAGGTGGCCCTGAACGTTACAATTAACAAACAGTTTTGCGTCGGGTTCGAAAATCTAGACTCGCAGGAGAACGATCACAAGGTGCCCGTGGCAGCTATTGACCCTTGGAGACAAGTCGGCTGGAGGTCGATGTATTGAATCGCGACGCAATTTGAGTGCTCCATCGTCATTTGGAGGCGCTGAACCTTACAATTAACTATCAGTTTCGCGTCGGATTCGAAATCCAGACTCACAGGAGACGGACCATTTGGTGCCCGAGGCAGCTATATCCCCTTGGAGACAAATCAGCTGGAGGACGATGTATTGAACCTCGACGCAATTTGAGAGTTCTTTCGTCATCAGGAGGCGCTGAACGTTACTATTCACTATCATTTTTGCGTCGGATTCGAAAATCTAGACTCACAGGAGAAGGATCATATGGTGCCCGAGACAGCAATATCCCCCTGGAGACAAGTCCGCTGGAGGCCGATGTATTGAATCTCGACGCAATTTGAGTGTTCCATCGTCATTACAGGGCCCTGAACGTTACAATTAACTATCATTTTTGCGTCGGATTGGATAATCTAAACTCACAGGAGAACGACCATAAGGTGCCCGAGGCAGCAACAGACCCTTGGAGACAAGTCGGCTGGAGGCCGATGTATTGAATCTCGACGCAATTTGAGTGTTCCATCGTCATTACAAGGCCCTGAACGTTACAATTAACTATCCTTTTTGCGTCGGAATCGGAAATCTAGGCTCACAGGAGAACGACCATAAGGTGCCCGAGGCAGCAATAGACCCTTGTGGACAAGTCGGCCGCAGGTCGATGTATTGAATCTCGACGCAATTTGAGTGTTCCATCGCCAATAGGAGGCCCTGAACGTTACAATTAACTATGAGTTTTGCGTCGGATTCGAAAACGTAGAATCACCGGAGACGGACCATGTGGTGCCCGAGGCAGCGATATCCCCTTGGAGACAAGTCGGCTGGAGGCCGATGTATTGAATCTCGACGCAATTTGAGTGTTCCATCGTCATTAGAAGGCCCTGAACGTTACATTAACTATCCTTTTTGCGTCGGATTCGAAAATCTAGACTCACAGGAGAACGACCATAAGGTGCCCGAGGCAGCAATAGACCCTTGGAGACAAGTCGGCTGGAGGAAGATGTATTGAATCTCGACGCAATTTGAGAGTTCCATCGTCAATAGGAGGCCCTGAACGTTACAATGAACTATCATTTTTGCGTCGGATTCGAAAATCTAGACTTACAAGAGAAAGACCATTCAGTGCCCGAGGCAGCAATAGACCCTTGGAGACAAGTCGGCTGGAGGACGATGTATTGGATCGAGACGCAATTTGAGTGTTCCATCGTCATTAGGAGGCCCTGAATGTTACAATTAACTATCAGTTTTTCGTCGGATTCGAAAATCTAGACTCACAGCAGACGGACCATTTGGTGCCCGAGGCAGCAATATCCCCTTGGAGACAAATCGGCTGGAGGTCGATGTATTGAATCTCGACGCAATTTGAGTCTTCTATCGTCATTGGGAGGGCCTAAACGTTACAATTAACTATCATTTTTGCGTCGGATTCGATAATCTAAACTCACAGGAGGACGACCATAAGGTGCCCGAGGCAGCAACAGACCCTTGGAGACAAGTCGGCTGGAGGACGATGTATTGAATCTTGACGCAATTTGAGTGTTCCATCGGCATTAGGAGGCCCTGAACATTACAGTTAACTATCATTTTAGCGTCGGATTCGAAAATCTATTAACAGGAGAAGGATCATATGGTGCACGAGACTGCAATATCCCCTTGGAGACAAGTCGGCTGGAGGCCGATGTATTGAATCTCGACGCAATTTGAGTGTTCCATCGGCATTAGGAGGCCCTGAACGTTACAATTAACAATCATTTTAGCTTCGGATTCGAAAATCTACTCACAGGAGAAGTTCATACGGTGTTCGAGACAGCAATATACCCCTTGGAGACAAATCGACTGGAGGCCGATGTATTGAATATCGACGCAATTTGAGTGTTCCATCGTCTTTAGGAGTCCCTGAACGTTACAATTAACTATCAGTTTCGCGTCGGATTCGAAAATCTAAACTCACAGGAGAACGACCATAAAGTGCACGAGGCAGCAATAGACCCTTGGAGACAAGTGGGCTGGAGGCCGATGTATTGAATCTCGACGCAATGTGAGTGTTCCATCGTCATTAGGAGGCCTTGAACCTTACAATTAACTATCAGGTTCGCGTTGGATTCGAAAATCTAGACTCACAGGAGACGGACCACATGGAGCCCGAGGCAGCAATATCCCCTTGTAGACAAGTCGGCTGGAGGAAGATGTATTGAATCTCGACGCAATTTGAGTGTTCCATCGGCATTAGGAGGCCCTGAACGTTACAATTAACTATCATTTTTGCGTCGGATTCGAAAATCTAGACTCACAGGAGAACGACCATAATGTGCCCGAGGCAGCAATAGACCCATGGAGACAAGTCGGCTGGAGGTCGATGTATTGAATCTCGACTCAATTTGAGTGTTCCATCGTTATTAGGTGGCCCTGAACGTTACAATTGACAATCAGTTTTGCGTCGGGTTCGAAAATCTAGACTCGCAGGAGAACGATCACAAGGTGCCCGTGGCAGCTATTGACCCTTGGAGACCAGTCCGCTGGAGGACGATGTATTGAATCGCGACGCAATTTGAGTGCTCCATCGTCATTTGGAGGTCCTGAACCTTACGATTAACTATCAGTTTCGCGTCGGATTCAAAAATCCAGACTCACAGGAGACGGACCATTTGGTGCCCGAAGCAGCAATATCCCCTTGGAGACAAATCAGCTGGAGGACGTTGTATTGAACCTCGACGCAATTTGAGAGTTCTATCGTCATCAGGAGGCGCTGAACGTTACTATTCACTATCATTTTTGCGTCGGATTCGAAAATCTAGACTCACAGGAGAAGGATCATAAGGTGCCCGAGACAGCAATATCCCCTTGGATACAAGTCCGCTGGAGGCCGATGTATTGAATCTCGACGCAATTTGAGTGTTCCATCGTCATTAGGAGGCCTTGAACCTTACAATTAACTATCAGTTTCGCGTCGGATTCGAAAATCTAGACTCACAGGAGACGGACCACATGGAGCCCGAGGCAGCAATATCCCCTTGTAGACAAGTCGGCTGGAAGAAGATGTATTGAATCTGGACGCAATTTGAGTGTCCCATCGTCATTAGGAGGCCCTAAACGTTACAATTAACTATCATTTTTGCGTCGGATTCGATAATCTAAACTCACAGGAGAAAGACCATAAGGTGCCCGAGGCAGCAATAGACCCTTGGAGCCAAGTCGGCTGGAGGCCGATGTATTGAATCTCGACGCAATTTGAGTGTTCCATCGTCATTAGGAGGCCCTAAACGTTACAATTAACTATCATTTTTGCGTCGGATTCGATAATCTAAACTCAGAGGAGAACGACCATAAGGTGCCCGAGGCAGCAACAGACACTTGGAGACAAATCGGCTGGAGGCCGATGTATTGAATCTCGACGCAATTTGAGTGTTCCATCGTCATTACAAGGCATTGAACGTTACAATTAACTATCCTTCTTGCGTCGGATTCGAAAATCTAGGCTCACAGGAGAACGACAATAAGGTGCCCGAGGCAGCAATAGACCCTTGAAGACAAGTCGGCTGGAGGACGATCTATTGACTCTCGACGCAATTTGAGTGTTCCATCGTCATTAGGTGGCGCTGAACGTTACAATTAACTGTCATTTTAGCGTCGGATTCGAAAATCTAAATTCACAGGAGAAGGATCATATGGTGCCCGAGACAGCAAAATCCCATTGGATTCAAGTCGGCTGGAGTACGATGTATTAAATCTCGACGCAAATTGAGTGTTTCATCGTCATTAGGAGGCCCAAAACGTTTATATTAACAATCAGTTTTGCGTCGGATTAGAAAATTTAGACTCACAGGAGAACGACCATAAGGTGCTCGAGGCAGCAATAGAACCTTGGAGACCAGTCCGGTGGAGGACGATGTATTGACTCTCGACGCAATTTAAGTGCTCCATCGTCATTAGGAGGCGCTGAACGTTACGATTAACTATAATTTTTGCGTTGGATTCGAAAATCTAGACTCACAGGAGAACGACCATAAGGTGCCCGAGGCAGCAATATCCCCTTCGAGACAAGTCGGCTGGAGGACGATGTATTGAATCTCGACACAATTTGAGTGTTCCATCATCATTAGGAGGCGCCGAACGTTAGAATTAACTATCAGTTATGCGTCGGATTCGTAAATCTAGACTCACAGGAGAGCGATCATAAGGTGCCCGAGGCAGGAACAGACCCTTGGTGACAAGTCGGCTGAAGGCCGGTGTATTGAATCACGACCCAATTTGAGTGTTCCATCGTCATTAGGAGGCCCTGAAAGTTACAATTAACAATCAGTTTTGCGTCGGATTAGAAAATCTAGACTCACAGGAGAACCATCATAAGGTGCCCGAGGCAGCAATAGACCCTTGGAGACAAACCGACTGAAGGTCGATGTATTGACTCTCACCGCAATATGAGTGTTCCATCGTCTTTAGGAGGCCCTGAACGTTACAATTAACTATCAGTTTTGCGTCGGGTTCGAAAATCTAGACTCAATGGAGACGGACCATAAGGTGCCCGAGGCAGCAATATCGCCTTGGAGACCAGTCCGCTGGAGGACGACGTATTTAATCGCGACGCAATTTGAATGCTCCATCGTCATTAGGAGGCCCTGAAAGTTACAATTAACTATCAGTATTTCGTCGGATTCGAGAATCCCGACTCACAGGAGACGGACCACATGGAGCCCGAAGCAGCAATATCCCCTTGTCGAAAAGGCGGCTGGAGGTCGATGTATTGGATCGCGACACAATTTTAGTGTTTCATCGTCATTAGGAACCCTGAATGTTACAATTAGCTATCAGTTCTTCGTCGGATTCGAAATTCTAGACTCATTGGAGACGGACCATACGGTGCCCGAGGCAGCAATATCGCTTTGGAGACCAGTCCGCTGGAGGACGATGTATTGAATCGCGACGCAATTTGAGTGTTCCATCGTCATTAGGAGGCGCTGAACGTTACAATTAACTATCATTTTAGCGTCGGATACGAAAATCTAGACTCACAGGAGACGGACCATATGGTGCCCGAGGCAAAAATATCCCATTGAAGGAGGTCGGCTGGAGACCGATGTATTGAATCTCGACGCAATTTGATCGTTCCATCGTGATTAGGAGGCCCTGAGCATTACTAATAACTATCAGTTTTGCGTCGGATTCAAAAATCTAGACTCACAGGGGTACGACTATAAGGCCCGAGGCAGCAATAGACCCTCGGAGAGATATCGGCTGAATGCTGATGTATTGAATCTCGACGCAATTTGAGTGTTCCATCGTCAATAGTAAGCCCTGAACGTTACAATTAACAATTAGTTTCGCATCGGATTCGAAAATCTAGACTCACAGGTGAACGACCTTAACGAGGCCGAGGCAGCAATAGACCCTTGGAGACATGTCCGCTGGAGAAAGATGAATTGGATCGCGACGCTATTTGAATGCTCCATCGTCATTAGAAGGCCCTGAACGTTACAATTAACTATTAGTTTCGCGTCGGTTTCGAAAATCTAAACTCACAGGAGAAGGACCATATGGTGCCTGAGGCAGCAATATCCCCTTGGAGACAAGTCGGCTGGAGGACGATGTATCGAATCTCGACGCAATTTGAGTGTTCCATCGTGATTAGGTGGCCCTGAGCGTTACAATTAACTATCAGTTTTGCGTCGGGTCCGAAAATCTAGACTCACAGGAGAACGACCATAAGGTGCCCGAGGCAGCAACAGACCCTTGGAGCCAAGTCGGCTGGAGGCCAATGTATTGAATCTCAACGCAATTTGAGTGTTCCATCATCATTAGGAGGCTCTGGACGTTACAATTAACTATCATTTTTGCGTCGGATTCGAAAATCTAGACTCACAGGAGAACGACCATAAGGTGCCCGAGGCAGCAATAGACCCTTGGAGACGAGTCGGCTGGAGGACGATGTATTGACTCTCGACGCATTTTGAGTGTTCCATCGTCATTAGGAGGCGCTGAACGTTACAATTAACTATCATTTTAGCGTCGGATTCGAAAATCTAGACTCACTGGAGACGGACCATAAGGTGCCCGAGGCTTTGTAGACAAGTCGGCTGCAGGTCGATGTACTGACTCTCGACGCAATTTGAGTGTTCCATCGCCATTAGGAGGCGCTGTACGTTACAATTAACTATCAGTTTTGTGTCGGGTTCGAAAATCTAGACTCACTGGAGACAGACCATAAGGTGCCCGAGGCAGCAATTTCCCCTTGGAGACCAGTCCGCTGGAGGACGACGTATTTATTCACGACGCAATTTGAATGCTCCACCGTCATTAGGAGGCCCTGAACGTTACAATTAACTATCAGTATCTCGTCGGATTCGAAAATCCCCACTCACAGCAGACGCACCACATGAAGCCCGAGGCAGCAATATCCCCTTGTAGACAAGTCGGCTGGAGGTCGATGAATTGGATCGCGTCACAATTTGAGTGTTTCATCGTCATTAGGAACCCTGAATGTTACAATTTACTATCAGTTTTTCGTCGGATTCGAAAATCTACTCACTGGAGACGGACCATACAGTGCCCGAGGCAGCAATATCGCCTTGGAGACCAGTCCGATGGAGGACGATGTATTGAATCGGGACGCAATTTGAATGCTCCATCGTCATTAGGAGGCCCTGAATATTACAATTAACTATCTGATTCGCGTCGGATTCGCAAATCTAGACTCACAGGAGAACGACCGTAAGGTGCACAGGGCACAACAGACCGTTGGAGACAAGTCGGCTGGAGGCCGATGTACTGAATCTCGACGCAATTTGAGTGTTCCATCGTCATTAGGTGGCTCTGGACGTTACAATTAACTATCATTTTTGCGTCGGATTCGAAAATCTAGACTCACAAGAGAACGAATATAAGGTGCCCAAGGCAGCAATAGACCCTTGGAGACAAGTCGCCTGGAGGACGATAAATTGACTATCGACGCAATTTGAGTGTTCCTTCGTCATTAGGAGGCGCTGAACGTTACAATTAACTGTCATTTTAGCGTCGGATTCGAAAATCTAGGCTCACAGGAGAGGGATCATATGGTGCCCGAGACAGCAATATCCCCTTGGATACAAGTCGGCTGGAGGCCGATGTATTGAATCTCGACGCAATTTGAGTGTTCCATCGTCATTAGGAGGCTCTGAACGTTACAATTAACTATCATTTTTGCGTCGGATTCGAAAATCTAGACTCACAGGAGAACGACCATAAGGTGCCCGAGGCAGCAATAGACCCTTGGAGACAAGTCGGCTGAAGGTCGATGAATTGAATCTCAACGCAATTTGAGTGTTCCATCGTCATTAGGAGGCCCTGAACGTTACAATTAACCATCAGTTTTGCGTTGGATTCGAAAATCTAGACTCACAGGAGAACAATCATAAGGTGAACGAGGCAGCAATAGACCCTTGGAGACAAGTCAGCTGGAGGACGATGTATTGGATCTCGACGCAATTTGAGTGTTCCATCGCCATTAGGAGGCCCTGAATGTTACAATTAACGATCAGTTTTTCGTCGAATTCGAAAATCTAGACTCACTGGAGACAGACCAGAAGGTGCCCGAAGCAGCAATATCCCCCTGGAGACTTGTACGCTGGAGGACGATGTATCAAATCGCGACGCAATTTGAGTACTCCATCGTCATTAGGAGGCCCTGAACGTTACAATTAACTATCAGTTTCGCGTCGGATTCGAAAATCTAGACTCACAGGAGAAGGACTATATGGTGCCGAGGCAGCAATATCCCCTTGGAGACAAGTCGGCTGGAGGACGATGTATTGAATCTCGACGCAATTTGAGTGTTCCATCATAATTAGGAGGCGCTGAACATTACAATTAACTATCAGTTAAGCGTCGGATTCGCAAATCTAGACTCACAGGAGGACGACCATAAGGTGCCCGAGGCAGCAACAAACCCTTGGAAAGTCGGCTGGAGGCCGATGTATTGAATCTCGACGCAATTTGAGTGTTCCATCGTCAATCGGAGGCTCTAAACGTTACAATTAACAATCAGTTTCGCGTCGGATACGAAAATCTAGACTCACAGGAGACGGACCATATGGTGCCCGAGGCAAAAGTATCCCCTTGAAGAAGGTCGGCTGGAGGCCGATGTATTGAATCGCGACGCATTTTGAGTGCTATATCGTCATTAGGAGGCCCTGAACGTTACAATGAACTATTAGTTTCGCGTCGGTTTCGAAAATCTAAACTCACAGGAGAATTACCATATGGTGCCCGAGGCAGCAATATCCCCTTGGTGACCAGTCCGCTGGAGGACGATGTATTGACTCTCGACGCAATTTAAGTGCTCCATCGTCATTAGGAGGCGCTGAACGTTACAATTAACTATCATTTTTGCGTTGGATTCGAAAATCTAGACTCACAGGATACGACCATAAGGTGCCCGAGGCAGCAATATCCCCTTCGAGACAAGTCGGCTGGAGGACGATGTATTGAATCTCGACACAATTTGAGTGTTCCATCATCATTAGGAGGCGCCGAACGTTAGAATCAACTATCAGTATTTCGTCGGATTCGAGAATCCCGACTCACAGGAGACGGACCACATGGAGCCCGAAGCAGCAATATCCCCTTGTAGACAAGTCGGCTGGAGGTCGATGTATTGGATCGCGACACAATTTTAGTGTTTCATCGTCATTAGGAACCCTGAATGTTACAATTAGCTATCAGTTTTTCGTCGGATTCGAAAATCTAGACTCACTGGTGACGGACCATACGGTGCCCGAGGTAGCAATATCGCCTTGGAGACCAGTCCGCTGGAGGACGATGTATTGAATCGCGACGCAATTTGAGTGTTCCATCGTCATTAGGAGGCGCTGAACGTTACAATTAACTATCATTTTTGCGTCGGATACGAAAATCTAGACTCACAGGAGACGGACCATATGGTGCCCGAGGCAAAAATATCCCCTTGAATGAGGTCGGCTGGAGACCGATGTATTGAATCTCGACGCAATTTGAGTGTTCCAACGTGATTAGGAGGCCCTGAGCATTACAATTAACTATCAGTTTTGCGTCGGATTCAAAAATCTAGACTCACAGGGAACGACCATAAGGCCCGAGGCAGCAATAGACCCTCGGAGAGATATCAGCTGAATGCTGATGTATTGAATCTCGACGCAATTTGAGTGTTCCATCGTCAATAGTAAGCCCAGAACGTTACAATTAACAATTAGTTTCGCATCGGATTCGAAAATCTAGACTCACAGGTGAACGATTTTAAGGAGGCCGAGGCAGCAATAGACCCTTGGAGACAAGTCCGCTGGAGAAAGATGTATTGGATCGCGACGCAATTTGAATGCTCCATCGTCATTAGGAGGCCCTGAACGTTACAATTAACTATTAGTTTCGCGTCGGTTTCGAAAATCTAAACTCACAGGAGAAGGACCATATGGTGCCCAAGGCAGCAATATCCCCTTGGAGACAAGTCGGCTGGAGGACGATGTATCGAATCTCGACGCAATTTGAGTGTTCCATCGTGATTAGGTGGCCCTGAGCGTTACAATTGACTATCAGTTTTGCGTCGGGTCCGAAAATCTAGACTCACGGGAGAACGACCATAAGGTGCCCGAGGCAGCAACAGACCCTTGGAGACAAGTCGGCTGGAGGCCGATGTATTAAATCTCGACGCAATTTGAGTGTTCCATCATCATTAGGAGGCTCTGGACGTTACAATTAACTATCTTTTTTGCGTCGGATTCGAAAATCTAGACTCACAGGAGAACGACCATAAGGTGCCCGAGGCAGCAATAGACCCTTGGAGACAAGTCGGCTGGAGGACGATGTATTGACTCTCGACGCATTTTGAGTGTTCCATCGTCATTAGGAGGCGCTGAACGTTACAATTAACTATCATTTTAGCGTCGGATTCGGAAATCTAGACTCACTGGAGACGGACCATAAGCTGCCCGAGGCTTTGTAGACAAGTCGGCTGGAGGTCGATGTATTGTCTCTCGACGCAATTTGAGTGTTCCATCGTCATTAGGAGGCGCTGAACGTTACAATTAACTATCAGTTTTGTGTCGGGTTCGAAAATATAGACTCACTGGAGACAGACCATAAGGTGCCCGAGGCAGCAATTTCCCCTTGGAGACCAGTCCGCTGGAGGACGACGTATTTATTCGCGACGCAATTTCAATGCTCCACCGTCATTAGGAGGCCCTGAACGTTACAATTAACTATCAGTATCTCGTCGGATTCGAAAATCCCCACTCACAGGAGACGCACCACATGAAGCCCGAGGCAGCAATATCCCCTTGTAGACAAGTCGGCTGGAGGTCGATGAATTGGATCGCGACACAATTAGAGTGTTTCATCGTCATTAGGAACCCTGAATGTTACAATTTACTATCAGTTTTTCGTCGTATTCGAAAATCTAGACTCACTGGAGACGGACCATACAGTGCCCGAGGCAGCAATATCGCCTTGGAGACCAGTCCGATGGAGGACTATGTATTGAAGCGGGACGCAATTTGAATGCTCCATCGTCATTAGGAGGCCCTGAACGTTACAATTAACTATCTGATTCGCGTCGGATTCGCAAATCTAGACTCACAGGAGAACGACCGTAAGGTGCCCAAGGCACAACAGACCGTTGGAGACAAGTCGGCTGGAGGCCGATGTACTGAATCTCGACGCAATTTGAGTGTTCCATCGTCATTAGGTGGCCCTGAGCGTTACAATTAACTATCAGGTTTGGGTCGGGTCCGAGAATCTAGACTCACAGGAGAACGATCATAAGGTGCCCGAGGCAGCAATAGACCCTTGGAGACAAGTCGGCTGGAGGACGATCTATTGGATCGCGACGCAATTTGAGTGTTCCATCGTCATTAGGAGGCCCTGAATGTTACAATTAACTATAATTTTTTGTCGGATTCGAAAATCTAGACTCACTGGAGACGGACCATAAGGTGCCCGAGGCTTTGTAGACAAGTCGGCTGGAGGTAGATGTATTGACTCTCGACGCAATTTGAGTGTTCCATCGTCATTAGGAAGCCCTGAACGTTACAATTAACAATCAGTTTCGCATCGGATTCGAAAATCTAGACTCACAGGTGAACGACCATAAGGAGCCCGAGGCATCAATAGACCCTTGGAGACAAGTCCGCTGGAGAAAGATGTATTGGATCGCGACGCAATTTGAGTGATCTATGGTAAATAAGACGCCCTGAATGTTACAATTAACGATCAGTTTTTCGTCGGATTCGAAAATCTAGACTCACTGGAGACAGACCAGAAGGTGCCCGAAGCAGCAATATCCCCCTGGAGACCTGTACGCTGGAGGACGATGTATCAAATCGCGACGCAATTTGAGTACTCCATCGTCATTAGGAGGCCCTGAACGTTACAATTAACTATCAGTTTCGCGTCGGATTCGAAAATCTAGACTCACAGGAGAAGGACCATATGGTGCCCGAGGCAGCAATATCCCCTTGGAAACAAGTCGGCTAGAGGACGATGTATTGAATCTCGACGCAATTTGAGTGTTCCATTGTCATTAGGAGGCGCTGAACGTTACAATTAACTATCACTTATGCGTCGGATTCGCAAATCTAGGCTCACAGGAGAACGACCATAAGGTGCCCGGGGCAGCAACAAACCCTTGGAAAGTCAGCTGGAGGCCGATGTATTGAATCTCGACGCAATTTGTGTGTTCGATCGCCAATAGGAGGCTCTGAACGTTACAATTAACAATCAGTTTCGCGTCGGATTGGAAAATGTAAACTCACAGGAGAAGGACCATATGGTGCCCGAGGCAAAAATACCCCTTAGAGAAGGTCGGCTCTAGGCCGATGTATTGAATCGCGACGCAATTTGAGTGCTCCATCGTCATTAGGAGGCCCTGAACAATACAATTAACTATTAGTTTCGCGTCGGTTTCGAAAATCTAAACTCACAGGAGAAGGACCATATGGTGCCCGAGGCAGCAATATCCCATTTGAGACAAGTCGGCTGGAGGACGATGTATTGAATCTCGACGCAGTTTGAGTGTTCCATCGTCATTAGGAGGCCCTGAACGCTACAATTAACAATCAGTTTCGCGTCGGATTCGAAAATCTATACTCACAGGAGACGGTCCATAAGGTGCCCGATGCTATATCCCCTTGTAGACAAGTCGGCTGTAGGTCGCTGTATTGACTCTCGAAGCAATTTGAGGGTTCCATCGTCATTAGGATTCGCTGAACGTTACAATTAACTATCATTTTTGCGTCGGATTCGAAAATCTAGACTCACAAGAGAACGACCATAAGGTGCCCGAGGCAGCAATAGACCCTTGGAGACAAGTCGCCTGGAGGACAATAAATTGACTATCGACGCAATTTGAGTGTTCCTTCGTCATTAGGAGGCGCTGAACGTTACAATTAACTGTCATTTTAGCGTCGGATTCGTAAATCTAGGCTCAAAGGAGAGGGATCATATGGTGCCCGAGACAGCAATATCCCCTTGGATACAAGTCGGCTGGAGGCCGATGTATTGAATCTCGACGCAATTTGAGTGTTCCATCGACATTAGGAGGCTCTGAACGTTACAATTAACTATCATTGTTGCGTCGGATTCGAAAATCTAGACTCACAGGAGAACGACCATAAGGTGCCCGAGGCAGCAATAGACCCTTGGAGACAAGTCGGCTGAAGGTCGATGAATTGAATCTCAACGCAATTTGAGTGTTCCATCGTCATTAGGAGGCCCTGAACGTTACAATTAACCATCAGTTTTGCGTTGGATTCGAAAATCTAGACTCACAGGAGAACAGTCATAAGGTGCCCGAGGCAGCAATAGACCCTTGGAGACAAGTCAGCTGGAGGACGATGTATTGGATCTCGACGCAATTTGAGTGTTCCATCGCCATTAGGAGGCCCTAAATGTTACAATTTACGATCAGTTTTTCGTCGAATTCGAAAATCTAGACTCACTGGAGACGGACCATAAGGTGCCCGAGGCTTTGTAGACAAGTCGGCTGGAGGTCGATGTATTGCCTCTCGACGCAATTTGAGTGTTCCATCGTCATTAGGAAGCCCAGAACGTTACAATTAACAATCAGTTTCGCATCGGATTCAAAAATCTAGACTCACAGGTGAACGACCATAAGGAGCCCGAGGCATCAATAGACCCTTGGAGACAAGTCCGCTGGAGAAAGATGTATTGGATCGCGACGCAATTTGAGTGATCTATGGTAAATAGGACGCCCTGAATGTTACAATTAACGATCAGTTTTTTGTCGGATTCGAAAATCTAGACTCACTGGAGACAGACCAGAAGGTGCCCGAAGCAGCAATATCCCCCTGGAGACCTGTACGCTGGAGGACGATGTTTCAAATCGCGACGCAATTTGAGTACTCCATCGTCATTAGGAGGCCCTGAACGTTACAATTAACTATCAGTTTCGCGTCGGATTCGAAAATCTAGACTCACAGGAGAAGGACCATATGGTGCCCGAGGCAGCAATATCCCCTTGGAAACAAGTCGGCTGGAGGACGATGTATTGAATCTCGACGCAATTTGAGTGTTCCATTGTCATTAGGAGGCGCTGAACGTTACAATTAACTATCATTTTTGCGTCGGATTCGAAAATCTAGACTCACAAGAGAACGACCATAAGGTGCCCGAAGCAGCAATAGACCCTTGGAGACAAGTCGCCTGGAGGACGATAAATTGACTATCGACGCAATTTGAGTGTTCCTTCGTCATTAGGAGGCGCTGAACGTTACAATTAACTGTCATTTTAGCGTCGGATTCGAAAATCTAGGCTCACAGGAGAGGGATCATATGGTGCCCGAGACAGCAATATCCCCTTGGATACAAGTCGGCTGGAGGCCGATGTATTGAATCTCGACGCAATTTGAGTGTTCCATCGTCATTAGGAGGCTCTGAACGATACAATTAACTATCATTTTTGCGTCGGATTCGAAAATCTAGACTCACAGGAGAACGACCATAAGGTGCCCGAAGCAGCAATAGACCCTTGGAGACAAGTCGGCTGAAGGTCGATGAATTGAATCTCAACGCAATTTGAGTGTTCCATCGTCATTAGGAGGCCCTGAACGTTACAATTAACAGTCAGTTTCGCGTCGGATTCGAAAATCTATACTCACAGGAGACGGTCCATAAGGTGCCCGATGCTATATCCCCTTGTAGACAAGTCGGCTGTAGGTCGCTGTATTGACTCTCGAAGCAATTTGAGGGTTCCATCGTCATTAGGATTCGCTGAACGTTACAATTAACTATCATTATTGCGTCGGATTCGAAAATCTAGACTCCCAGGAGACGGACCATATGGTTCCCGAGGCAAAAATATCCCCTTGGAGAAGGTCGGCTGGAGGCCGATGTATTGAATCTCGACGCAATTTGAGTGTTCCATCGTCATAAGGTGCCTCTGGACGTTACCATTAACTATCATTTTTGCGTCGGATTCGAAAATCTAGACTCACAGGAGAATGACCATAAGGTGCCCGAGGCAGCAATAGACCTTTGGAGACAAGTCGGCTGGACGACGATAAATTGACTATCGACGCAATTTGAGTATTCGTTCGTGATTAGGAGGCGCTGAACGTTACAATTAACTGTCATTTTAGCGTCGGATTCGAAAATCTAGGCTCACAGGAGAAGGATCATATGGTGCCCGAGACAGCAATATCCCCTTGGATACAAGTCGGCTGGAGGCCGAGGTATTGAATCTCGACGCAATTTGAGTGTTCCATCGTCATTAGGAGGCTCTGAACGTTACAATTAACTATCATTTTTGCGTCGGATTAGAAAATCTAGACTCATAGGAGAACGACCATAAGGTGCCCGAGGCAGCAATATACCCTTGGAGACAAGTCGGCTGAAGGTCGATGAATTGAATCTCAACGCAATTTGAGTGTTCCATCGTCATTAGGAGGCCCTGAACGTTACAATTAACCATCAGTTTTGCGTTGGATTCGAAAATCTAGACTCACAGGAGAACAATCATAAGGTACCCGAGGCAGTAATAGACCCTTGGAGACAAGTCAGCTGGAGGACGATGTATTGACTCTCAACGCAAATTGAGTGCTCCATCGTCATTAGGAGGCGCTGAACGTTACAATTAACTATCATTTTAGCGTCGGATTCGAAAATCTACTCACAGGAGAAGGATCATATGGTGCTCGATACAGCAATATCCCCTTGGATACAAGTCGGCTGGAGGACGATGTATTGAATCTCGACGCAATTTGAGTGTTACATCGTCATTAGGTGGCCCTGAACGTTACAATTAACTATCAGTTTTGCGTCGCATTCGAAAATCTAGACTCACTGGAGACGGACCATATGGTGCCCGAGGCAAAAATATCCCCTTGGAGAAGGTCGGCTGGAGGCCGATGTATTGAATCTCGACGCAATTTGAGTGCTCTATCGTCATTAGGAGGCCCTGAACGTTACAATTAACATTCAGTTTCGCGTCGGATTCGAAAATCTACACTCACAGAAGGACCATATGGTGCCCGAGGCAGCAATATCCCCTTGGAGACAACTCGGCTGGATGACGATGTATTGAATCTCGACGCAATAAGAGTGTTCCATCATCATTAGTAGGCGCAGATTGTTACAATTAACTATCAGTTATGCGTCGGATTCGCAAATCTAGACTCACAGGAGAACGACCATAAGGTGCCCGAGGCCGCAACAGTCCCTTTGAGACAAGTCGGCTGGAGGCCGATGTATTGAATCTCGACGCAATTTGAGTGTTCCATCGTCATTAGGAGGCTCTGGACGTTACAATTAACTATCATTTTTGCGTCGGATTCGAAAATCTAGCCTCACAGGAGAACGACCATAAGGTGCCCGAGGCAGCAATAGACCCTTGGAGACAAATCGGTTGGAGGACGATGAAATGAATCTCGACGCAATTTGAGTGTTCCATCGTCATTACGAGGCCCTTAACGTTACAATTAACAATCAGTTTCGCGTCGGATTCGAAAATCTAGACTCACAGGAGAGCGACCATAAGGAGCCCGAGGCAGCATAATCCCCATGGAGACAAGTCGGCTGGAGGACAATGTATTGGATCTCGAAGCAATTTGAGTGTTCCATCGCCATTAGGAGGCCCTGAACGTTACAATTAACTATCAGTTTTGCGACGGATTCGAACATCTAGACTCACAGTAAAACGATTATAAGGTGCCCCAGGCAGCAATAGACCCTTGGAGACAAGTCGGCTGGAGGACGAGGTATTGACTCTCGACGCAATTTGAGTGTTCCATCGTCATTAGGAGGCGCTGAACGTTACAACGAACTATCATTTTAGCGTCGGATTCGAAAATCTACACTCACAGGAGAAGGATCATATGGTGCCCGAGACAGCAATATCCCCTTGGATACAAGTCGGCTAAAGGCCGATGTATTGAATCTCGACGGAATTTGAGTGTTCCATCGTCATTAGGAGGCTCTGAACGTTACAATTAACTATCATTTTTGCGTCGGATTCGAAAATCTAGACTCACAGGAGTACGACCATAAGGTGCCCGAGGCAGCAATAGACCCTTGAAGACAAGTCGGCTGGAGGACAATGTATTGACTCTCGACGCAATTAGAGTGTTCCATCGTCTTTAGGAGGCCCTGAACGTTACAATTAACTACCAGTTGTTCGTCGGATTCGAAAATCTAGACTAACTGGAGACGGACCATACGGTGTCCGAGGCAGCAATATCGCCTTGGAGACCAGTCCGCTGGAGGACGATGTATTGAATCGCGACGCAATTTGAATGCTCCATCGTCATTAGGAGGCCCTGAACGTTACAAATAACTATCTGATTCGCGTCGGATTCGCAAATCTAGACTCACAGTAGAACGACCGTAAGGTGCCGGAGGCACAACAGACCGTTGGAGACAAGTCGGCTGGAGGCCGATGTATTGAATCTCGACGCAATTTGAGTGTTCCATCGTCATTATGTGGCCTTGAGCGTTACAATTAACTATCCATTTTGCGTCGGGTCCGAAAATCTAGACTCACAGGAGAACGATCATAAGGTGCCCGAGGCAGCAATAGACCCTTGGAGACAAGTCGGCTGGAGGACGATGTATTGCATCGCGACGCAATTTGAGTGTTCCTTCGTCCTTAGGAGGCCCTGAATGTTACAATTAACTATCAGTTTTTCGTCGGGTTCGAAAATCTAGACTCACTGGAGACGGACCATAAGGTGCCCGAGGCTTTGTAAACAAGTCGGCTGGAGGTCGATGTATTGACTCTCGACGCAATTTGAGTGTTCCATCGTCATTAGGAGGTGCTGAACGTTACAATTAACTATCATTTTTGCGTCGGATACGAAAATCTAGACTCACAGGAGACGGACCATATGGTGCCCGAGGCTATATCCCCTTGTAGACAAGTCGGCTGGAGGTCGCTGTATTGACTCTCGAAGCAATTTGAGGGTTCCATCGTCATTAGGAGGCGCTGAACGTTACAATTAACTATCATTATTGCGTCGGATTCGAAAATCTAGACTCTCAGGAGACGGACCATATGGTGCCCGAGGCAAAAATATCCCCATGGAGAAGGTCGGCTGGAGGCCGATGTATTGAATCTCGACGCACTTGAGTGCTCCATCGTCATTAGGAGGCCCTGATCGTCACAATTAACTATCAGTTTCGCGTCGGATTCGAAAATCTAGACTCACAGGAGGAGGACCATATGGTGCCCGAGGCAGCAATATCCCCTTGGAGACAAGTCGGCTGGAGGACGATGTATTGAATCTCGAAGCAATTTGAGTGTTCCATCGTCATTAGGAGGCCCTGAACGTTACAGTTTACTATCAGTTTCGCGTCGGATTCGAAAATGTAGACCCACAGGAGAAGGAACATATGGTGCCCGAGGCAGCAATATCCCCTTGAAGACAAGTCGGCTGGAGGACGATGTATTGAATCTCGACGCAATTTGAGTGTTCCATCGTCATTAGGAGGCTCTGAACGTTACAATTAACTATCATTTTTGCGTCGGATTCGAAAATCTAGACTCATAGGAGAACGACCATAAGGTGCCCGAGGCAGCAATATACCCTTGGAGACAAGTCGGCTGAAGGTCGATGAATTGAATCTCAACGCAATTTGAGTGTTCCATCGTCATTAGGAGGCCCTGAACGTTACAATTAACCATCAGTTTTGCGTTGGATTCGAAAATCTAGACTCACAGGAGAACAATCATAAGGTACCCGAGGCAGTAATAGACCCTTGGAGACAAGTCAGCTGGAGGACGATGTATTGACTCTCAACGCAAATTGAGTGCTCCATCGTCATTAGGAGGCGCTGAACGTTACAATTAACTATCATTTTAGCGTCGGATTCGAAAATCTACTCACAGGAGAAGGATCATATGGTGCTCGATACAGCAATATCCCCTTGGATACAAGTCGGCTGGAGGACGATGTATTGAATCTCGACGCAATTTGAGTGTTACATCGTCATTAGGTGGCCCTGAACGTTACAATTAACTATCAGTTTTGCGTCGCATTCGAAAATCTAGACTCACAGGAGAACGACCATAAGGTGCCCGAGGCAGCAATAGACCCTTGGAGACAAGGCGGCTGGAGGACGATGTATTGGATCGCGACGCAATTTGAGTGTTCCATCGTAACTAGGAGGACCTGAATGTTACAATTAACTATCAGTTTTTCGTCGGATTCGAAAATCTACACTCACTGAAGACGGACCATAAGGTGCCCGAGGCTATATCCCCTTGTAGACAAGTTGGCTGGAGGTCGCTGTATTGACTCTCGAAGCAATTTAAGGGTTCCATCGTCATTAGGAGGCGCTGAACGTTACAATTAACTATCATTATTGCGTCGGATTCGAAAATCTAGACTCTCAGGAGACGGACCATATGGTGCCCGAGGCAAAAATATCCCCTTGGAGAAGGTCGGCTGGAGGCCGATGTATTGAACCTCGACGCAATTTGAGTGCTCTATCGTCATTAGGAGGCCCTGAACGTTACAATTAACATTCAGTTTCGCGTCGGATTCGAAAATCTACACTCACAGAAGGACCATATGGTGCCCGAGGCAGCAATATCCCCTTGGAGACAACTCGGCTGGATGACGATGTATTGAATCTCGACGCAATTAGAGTGTTCCATCATCATTAGTAGGCGCAGATTGTTGCAATTAACTATCAGTTATGCGTCGGATTCGCAAATCTAGACTCACAGGAGAACGACCCTAAGGTGCCCAAGGCCGCAACAGTCCCTTTGAGACAAGTCGGCTGGAGGCCGATGTATTGAATCTCGACGCAATTTGAGTGTTCCATCGTCATTAGGAGGCTCTGGACGTTACAATTAACTATCATTTTTGCGTCGGATTCGAAAATCTAGCCTCACAGGAGAACGACCATAAGGTGCCCGAGGCAGCAATAGACCCTTGGAGACAAATCGGTTGGAGGACGATGAAATGAATCTCGACGCAATTTGAGTGTTCCATCGTCATTACGAGGCCCTTAACGTTACAATTAACAATCAGTTTCGCGTCGGATTCGAAAATCTAGACTCACAGGAGAGCGACCATAAGGAGCCCGAGGCAGCATAATCCCCATGGAGACAAGTCGGCTGGAGGACGATGTATTGGATCTCGAAGCAATTTGAGTGTTCCATCGCCATTAGGAGGCCCTGAACGTTACAATTAACTATCAGTTTTGCGACGGATTCGAAAATCTAGACTCACAGTAAAACGATTATAAGGTGCCCCAGGCAGCAATAGACCCTTGGACCCAAGTCGGCTGGAGGACGAGGTATTGACTCTCGACGCAATTTGAGTGTTCCATCGTCATTAGGAGGCGCTCAACGTTACAACGAACTATCATTTTAGCGTCGGATTCGAAAATCTACACTCACAGGAGAAGGATCATATGGTGCCCGAGACAGCAATATCCCCTTGGAAACAAGTCGGCTAAAGGCCGATGTTTTGAATCTCGACGCAATTTGAGTGTTCCATCGTCATTAGGAGGCTCTGAACGTTACAATTAACTATCATTTTTGCGTCGGATTCGAAAATCTAGACTCACAGGAGTACGACCATAAGGTGCCCGAGGCAGCAATAGACCCTTGAAGACAAGTCGGCTGGAGGACAATGTATTGACTCTCGGCGCAATTAGAGTGTTCCATCGTCTTTAGGAGGCCCTGAACGTTACAATTAACTACCAGTTGTGCGTCGGATTCGAAAATCTAGACTAACTGGAGACGGACCATACGGTGTCCGAGGCAGCAATATCGCCTTGGAGACCAGTCCGCTGGAGGACGATGTATTGAATCGCGACGCAATTTGAATGCTCCATCGTCATTAGGAGGCCCTGAACGTTACAAATAACTATCTGATTCGCGTCGGATTCGCAAATCTAGACTCACAGTAGAACGACCGTAAGGTGCCCGAGGCACAACAGACCGTTGGAGACAAGTCGGCTGGAGGCCCATGTATTGAATCTCGACGCAATTTGAGTGTTCCATCGTCATTATGTGGCCCTGAGCGTTACAATTAACTATCCGTTTTGCGTCGGGTCCGAAAATCTAGACTCACAGGAGAACGATCATAAGGTGCCCGAGGCAGCAATAGACCCTTGGAGACAAGTCGGCTGGAGGACGATGTATTGCATCGCGACGCAATTTGAGTGTTCCTTCGTCCTTAGGAGGCCCTGAATGTTACAATTAACTATCAGTTTTTCGTCGGGTTCGAAAATCTAGACTCACTGGAGACGGACCATAAGGTGCCCGAGGCTTTGTAAACAAGTCGGCTGGAGGTCGATGTATTGACTCTCGACGCAATTTGAGTGTTCCATCGTCATTAGGAGGTGCTGAACGTTACAATTAACTATCATTTTTGCGTCGGATACGAAAATCTAGACTCACAGGAGACGGACCATATGGTGCCCGAGGCTATATCCCCTTGTAGACAAGTCGGCTGGAGGTCGCTGTATTGACTCTCGAAGCAATTTGAGGGTTCCATCGTCATTAGGAGGCGCTGAACGTTACAATTAACTATCATTATTGCGTCGGATTCGAAAATCTAGACTCTCAGGAGACGGACCATATGGTGCCCGAGGCAAAAATATCCCCTTGGAGAAGGTCGGCTGGAGGCCGATGTATTGAATCTCGACGCACTTGAGTGCTCCATCGTCATTAGGAGGCCCTGATCGTCACAATTAACTATCAGTTTCGCGTCGGATTCGAAAATCTAGACTCACAGGAGGAGGACCATATGGTGCCCGAGGCAGCAATATCCCCTTGGAGACAAGTCGGCTGGAGGACGATGTATTGAATCTCGACGCAATTTGAGTGTTCCATCGTCATTAGGAGGCCCTGAACGTTACAGTTAACTATCGGTTTCGCGTCGGTTTCGAAAATGTAGACTCACAGGAGAAGGACCATATGGTGCCCGAGGCAGCAATATCCCCTTGAAGACAAGTCGGCTGGAGGACGATGTATTGAATCTCGACGCAATTTGAGTGTTCCATCATCATTAGGAGGCCCTGAACGTTACAACTAACTATCAGATATGCGACGGATTCGCAAATCTAGACCCACAGGAGAACGACCATAAGGTGCCCGAGGCAGCAGCAGACCCTGGAGACATGTCGGCTGGAGGCCGATGTATTGAATCTCGACGCAATTTGAGTGTTCCATCATCATTAGGAGGCTCTGGACTTTACAATTAACTCTCATTTTTGCGTCGGATTCGAAAATCTAGTCTCACAGGAGGACGACCATGAGGTGCCCGAGGCAGCAATAGACCCTTGGAGACAAGTCGGCTGAAGGACGATGTATTGAGTCTCGACGCAATTTGAGTGTTCCATCGTCATTACGAGGCGCTGAACGTTACAATTAACTATCATTTTAGCGTCGGATTCGAAAATCTACACTCACAGGAGAAGGATCATATGGTGCCCGAGACAGCAATATCCCCTTGGATACAAGTCGGCTGGAGGCCGATGTATTGAATCTCGACGCAATTTGAGTGTTCCATCGTCACTGGAGCCTCTAAACGTTACAATTAACTATCATTTTTGCGTCGGATTCGAAAATCTAGACTCACAGGAGTACGACCATAAGGTGCCCGAGGCAGCAATAGACCCTTGAAGACAGGTCGGCTGGAGGACGATGTATTGACTCTCGACGCAATTTGAGTGTTCCATCGTCTTTTGGAGGCCCTGAACGTTACAATTAACTACCAGTTTTTCGTCGGATTCGAAAATCTAGACTCACTGGAGACGGAACATACGGAGCCCGAGGCAGCAATATCGCCTTGGAGACCAGTCCGCTGGAGGACGATGTATTGAATCGCGACGCAATTTGAATGCTCCATCGTCATTAGGAGGCCCTGAACGTTACAAATAACTATCTGATTCGCGTCGGATTCGCAAATCTAGACTCACAGGAGAACGATCGTAAGGTGCCCGTGGCACAACAGACCGTTGGAGACAAGTCGGCTGGAGGCCGATGTATTGAATCTCGACGCAATTTGAGTGTTCCATCGTCATTATGTGCCCCTGAGCGTTACAATTAACTATCAGTTTTGCGTCGGGTCCGAAAATCTTGACTCACAGGAGAACGATCATAAGGTGCCCGAGGCAGCAATAGACCCTTGGGGACAAGTCGGCTGGAGGACGATGTATTGCATCGCGACGCAATTTGAGTGTTCCATCGTCATTAGGAGGTCCTGAATGTTACAATTAACTATCAGTTTTTCGTCGGGTTCGAAAATCTAGACTCACTGGAGACGGACCATAAGGTGCCCGAGGCTTTGTAGACAAGTCGGCTGGAGGTCGATGTATTGACTCTCGACGCAATTTGAGTGTTCCATCGTCATTAGGAGGTGCTGAACGTTACAATTAACTATCATTTTTGCGTCGGATACGAAAATCAAGACTCATAGGAGACGGACCATATGGTGCCCGAGGCAAAAATATCCCCTTGAAGAAGGTCGGCTGGAGGCCGATGTATTGAATCTCGACGCAATTTGAGTGTTCCATCGTCATTAGGAGGCCCTGAACATTAAATTAACTATCAGTTTTGCGTCGGATTCAAAATATAGACTCACAGGGGAACGACCATAAGGTGCCCGAGGCAGCAATAGACCCTCGGAGACAAGTCCGCTGGAGAAAGATGTATTGGATCGCGACGCAATTTGAGTGTTCTATCGTAACTAGGTCGCCCTGAATGTTACAATTAACTATCAGTTTTTCGTCGGATTCGAAAATCTAGACTCACTGGAGACAGACCATAAGGTGCCCGAAGCAACAATATCCCCCTGGAGACCAGTACGCTGGAGGACGATGTATTAAATCGGGACGCAATTTGAGTACTCCATCGTCATTAGGAGGCCCTGAACGTTACAATTAACTATCAGTTTCGCGTCGGATTCGAAAATCTAGACTCACAGGAGAAGGACCATATGGTGCCCGAGGCAGCAATAGACCCTTGGAGACAAGTCGACTGGAGGACGATGTATTGACTCTCGACGCAATTTGAGTGTTCCACCATATTTAGGAGGCGCTGAACATTACAATTAACTGTCAGTTAAGCGTCGGATTCGCAAATCTAGACTCACAGGAGAACGACCGTAAGGTGCCCGAGGCAGCAACAAACCCTTGGAAAGTCGGCTGGAGGCCGATGTATTGAATCTCGACGCAATTTGAGTGTTCCATCGTCAATAGGAGGCTCTGAACGTTACAATTAACTATGTGTTTTGCGCCGGATTCGAAAACGTAGAATCACCGGAGACGGACCATCTGGTGCCCGAGGCGGCGATATCCCCTTGGAGACAAGTCGGCTGGACGCCGATGTATTGAATCTCGACGCAATTTCAGTGTTCCATCGTCATTAGAAGGCCCTGAACGTTACAATTAACTATCATTTTTGCGTCGGATTCGAAAATCTAGACCCACAGGAGATCGACAATAAGGTGCCCGAGGCAGCATTAGACCCTTGGAGACAAGTCGGCTGGAGGACGATGTATTGAATATCGACGCAATTTGAGTGTCCCATCGTCATTAGGAGGCCCTGAACGTTACAATTAACTATCATTTTTGCGTCGGATTCGAATATCTAGACTTACAAGAGATCGACCATAAGGTGCACGAGGCAGCATTAGACCCTTGGAGACAAGTCGGCTGGAGGACGATGTATTGACTCTCGACGCAATTTGAGTGTTCCATCGTTTTTAGGAGTCCCTGAACGTTACAATTAACTTTCATTTATGCGTCGGATTCGAAAATCTAGACTCACAGGAGAACGACCATAAGGTGCCCGAGGCAGCATTAGACCCTTGGAGACAAGTCGGCTGGAGGACGATGTATTGAATCTCGACGCAATTTGAGTCTTCTATCGTCATTAGGAGGCGCTGAACGTTACAATTAACTATCATTTTTGCGTCGGATTCGAAAATCTAGACTCACAAGAGAACGACCATAAGGTGCCCGAGGCAGCATTAGACCCTTGGAGACAAGTCGGCTGGAGGACGATGTATTGAATCTCGACGCAATTTGAGTGTCCCATCGTCATTAGGAGGCCCTAAACGTTACAATTAACTATGAGTTTTGCGTCGGATTCGATAATCTAAACTCACAGGAGAACGACCATAAGGTGCCCGAGGCAGCAATAGACCCTTGGAGACAAGTCGGCTGGAGGCCGATGTATTGAATCTCGACGCAATTTGAGTGTTCCATCGTCATTAGGAGGCCCTAAACGTTACAATTAACTATCATTTTTGCGTCGGATTCGAAATCCTAGACTCACAGGAGAACGACCATAAGGTGCCCGAGGCAGCAATAGACTCTTGGAGACAAGTCGGCTGGAGGACGATGTGTTGAATCTCGACGATATTTGAGTTTTCCATCGGCATTAGGAGGCCCTGAATGTTACAATTAACTATCAGTTTTTCGTCGGATTCGAAAATCTAAACTCATAGGAGAACGACCATGAGGTGCCCGATGCAGCAATATCCCCTTGGAGACAAGTCGGCTGGAGGTCGATGTATTGAATCTCGACGCAATTTGACTGTTCCATCGCCAATAGGAGGCCCTGAACGTTACAATTAACTATGTGTTTTGCGTCGGATTCGAAAACGTAGAATCACCGGAGACGGACCATCTGGTGCCCGAGGCGGCGATATCCCCTTGGAGACAAGTCGGCTGGAGGCCGATGTATTGAATCTCGACGCAATTTCAGTGTTCCATCGTCATTAGAAGGCCCTGAACGTTACAATTAACTATCATTTTTGCGTCGGATTCGAAAATCTAGACTCACAGGAGAACGACAATAAGGTGCCCGAGGCAGCATTAGACCCTTGGAGACAAGTCGGCTGGAGGACGATGTATTGAATCTCGACGCAATTTGAGTGTCCCATCGTCATTAGGAGGCCCTGAACGTTACAATTAACTATCATTTTGTGCGTCGGATTCGAAAATCTAGACTTACAAGAGAACGACCATAAGGTGCCCGAGGCAGCATTAGACCCTTGGAGACAAGTCGGCTGGAGGACGATGTATTGAATCTCGACGCAATTTGAGTGTCCCATCGTCATTAGGAGGCGCTAAACGTTACAATTAACTATCATTTTTGCGTCGGATTCGATAATGTAAACTCGCAGGAGAACGACCATAAGGTGCCCGAGGCAGCAACAGACCCTTGGAGACAAGTCGGCTGGAGGCCGATGTATTGAATCTCGACGCAATTTGAGTGTTCCATCGGCATTAGCAGGCCCTGAACGTTACAATTAACTATCATTTTTGCTTCGGATTCGAAAATCTAGACTCACAGGAGAAGGATCATATTGTGCCCGAGACTGCAATATCCCCTTGGATACAAGTCGACTGGAGGTCTATGTATTGACTCTCGACGCAATTTGAGTGTTCCATCGACTTTAGGAGTCCCTGAACGTTACAATTAACTTTCATTTATGCGTCGGATTCGAAAATCTAGACTCACAGGAGAACGACCATAAGGTGCCCGAGGCAGCATTAGACCCTTGGAGACAAGTCGGCTGGAGGACGACGTATTGGATCGCGACGCAATTTGAGTGTTCCATCGTCATTAGGAGGCCCTGAATGTTACAATTAACTATCAGTTTTTCGTCGGATTCGAAAATCTAGACTCACAGCAGACGGACCATTTGGTGCCCGAGGCAGCAATATCCCCTTGGAGACAAGTCGGCTGGAGGACGACGTATTGGATCGCGACGCAATTTGAGTGTTCCATCGTCATTAGGAGGCCCTGAATGTTACAATTAACTATCAGTTTTTCGTCGGATTCGAAAATCTAGACTCACAGCAGACGAACCATTTGGTGCCCGAGGCAGCAATATCCCCTTGGAGACAAATCGGCTGGAGGACGATGTATTGAATCTCGACGCAATTTGAGTCTTCTATCGTCATTAGGAGGCGCTGAACGTTACAATTAACTATCATCTTTGCGTCGGATTCGAAAATCTAGACTTACAAGAGAACGACCATAAGGTGCCCGAGGCAGCATTAGACCCTTGGAGACAAGTCGGCTGGAGGACGATGTATTGAATCTCGACGCAATTAGAGTGTCCCATCGTCATTAGGAGGCCCTAAACGTTACAATTAATTATGAGTTTTGCGTCGGATTCGATAATCTAAACTCACAGGAGAACGACCATAAGGTGCCCGAGGCAGCAACAGACCCTTGGAGGCAAGTCGGCTGGAGGCTGATGTATTGAATCTCGACGCAATTTGCGTGTTCCATCGGCATTAGGAGGCCCTGAACGTTACAATTAACTATCAGTTTCGCGTCGGATTCAAAAATCCAGACTCACAGGAGACGGACCATTTGGTGCCCGAGGCAGCAATAGACCCTTGGAGACAAGTCGGCTGGAGGACGATGTATTGAATCTCGACGCAATTTGAGAGTTCTATCGTCATCAGGAGGCGCTGAACGTTACTATTCACTATCATTTATGCGTCGGATTGGAAAATCTAGACACAAAGGAGAAGGATCATATTGTGCCCGAGGCAGCATTAGACCCTTGGAGACAAGTCAGCTGGAGGACGATGTATTGGATCGCGACGTAATTTGAGTGTCCCATCGTCATTAGGAGGCCCTAAACGTTACAATTAACTATCATTTTTGCGTCGGATTCGATAATCTAAACTCACAGGAGAACGACCATAAGGTGCCCGAGGCAGCAACAGACCCTTGGAGGCAAGTCGGCTGGAGGCTGATGTATTGAATCTCGACGCAATTTGAGTGTCCCATCGTCATTAGGAGGCCCTGAACGTTACAATTAACTATCATTTTATCGTCGGATTCGAAAATCTAGACTCACAGGAGAACGACCATAAGGTGCCCGAGGCAGCAACAGACCCTTGGAGACAAGTCGGCTGGAGGCCGATGTATTGAATCTCGACGCAATTTGAGTGTTCCATCGGCATTAGGAGGCCCTGAACGTTACAGTTAACTATCATTTTAGCGTCGGATTCGAAAATCTACTAACAGGAGAAGGATCATATGGTGCACGAACCCGCAATATCCCCTTGGATACAAGTCCGCTGGAGGACGATGTATTGAATCGCGACGCAATTTGAGTGCTCCATCGTCTTTAGGAGGCCCTGAACGTTACAATTGACTAGCAGTTTTGCGTCGGATTCGATAATCTAAACTCACAGGAGAACGACCATAAGGTGCCCGAGGCAGCAACAGACCCTTGGAGACAAGTCGGCTGGAGGCCGATGTATTGAATCTCGACGCAATTTGAGTGTTCCATCGTCATTACAAGGCCCTGCACGTTACAATTAACTATCATTTTTGCGTCGGATTCGAAAATCTAGACTCACAGGAGAACGACCATAAGGTTCCCGAGGCAGCAATAGACCCTTGGAGACAAGTCGGCTGGAGGCCGATGTATTGAATCTCGACGGAATTTGAGTGTTCTATCGGCATTAGGAGGCCCTGAACGTTACAATTAACTATCATTTATGCGTCGGATTCGAAAATCTAGACTTACAAGAGAACGACCATAAGGTGCCCGTGGCAGCAATTGACCCTTGGAGAAAAGTCGGCTGGAGGCCGATGTATTGAATCTCGACGCAATTTGAGTGTTCCATCGGCATTAGGAGGCCCTGAACGTTACAGTTAACTATCGTTTTAGCGTCGGATTCGAAAATCTACTAACAGGAGAAGGATCATATGGTGCACGAGACTGCAATATCCCCTTGGATACAAGTCGACTGGAGGTCGATGTATTGACTCTCAAAGCAATTTGAGTGTTCCACCGTCTTTAGGAGTCCCTAAACGTTACAATTAACTATCATTTATGCGTCGGATTCGAAAATCTAGACTCACAGGAGAACGACCATAAGGTGCCCGAGGCAGCAATAGACCCTTGGAGACCAGTCGGCTGGAAAACGATGTATTGATTCTTGACGCAATTTGAGTGTTCCATCGTCATTAGGAGGCCCTGAACGTTACAATTAACAATCATTTTAGCGTCGGATTCGAAAATCTACTCGTAGGAGAAGTTCATACGGTGCTCGAGACAGCAATATACCCCTTGGAGACAAATCGACTGGAGGACGATGTACTGAATATCGACGCAATTTGAGTGTTCCATCGTCATTAGGTCGCCCTGAACGTTATAATGAACTATCATTTTTGCGTCGGATTCGAAAATCAAGACTTACATGAGAACGACCATAAGGTGCCCGAGGCAGCAACAGACCCTTGGAGACAAGTCGGCTGGAGGCCGATGTAATGAATCTCGACGCAATTTGAGTGTTCCATCGTCATTACAAGGCCCTGAACGTTACAATTAGCAATCAGTTTCGCGTCGGATTCGAAAATCTGGACTCACATGAGAGCGAACATAAGAGGCCGGAGGCAGTAATATCCCCATGGAGACAAGTCGGCTGGAGGACGATGTATTGAATCTCGACGCAATTTGAGTGTCCCATCGTCATTAGGAGGCCCTAAACGTTACAATTAACTATCATTTTTGGGTCGGATTCGAAAATCTAGACTCACAGGAGGACGACCATAAGGTGCCCGAGGCAACAATAGACCCTTGGACACAAGTCGGCTGGAAACCGATGTATAGATTCTTGACGCAATTTGAGTGTTCCATCGTCATTAGGAGGCCATGAACGTTACAATTGACTATGAGTTCATAGTCGGATCCGAAAATTTAGACTCACAGGGGAACGACCATAAGGTGCCCGAGGCAGCAATAGACCCTTGGAGACAAGTCGGCTGGAGGCCGATGTATTGAATATCGACGCAATTTGAGTGTTCCATCGTCATTAGGAGGCCCTAAGCGTTACAGTTAACTATCATTTTTGCGTCGGATTCGATAATCTAAACTCACAGGAGAACGACCATAAGGTGCCCCAGGCAGCAACAGACCCTTGGAGACTAGTCGGCTGGAGGCCGATGTATTGAATCTCGACGCAATTTGAGTGTTCCATCGTCATTACAAGGCCCTGAAAGTTACAATTAATTATCATTTTTGCGTCGGATTCGAAAATCTAGACTCACAGGAGATCGACCATAAGGTGCCCGAGGCAGCAATAGACCCTTGGAGACAAGTCGGTTGGTGGTCGATGTATTGAATCCCGACGCAATTTGAGTGTTCCATCGCCAATAGGAGGCACTGAACGTTACAATTAACTATGAGTTTTGCGTCGGATTCGAAATCGTAGATTCACCGGAGACGGACCAAGAGGTGCCCGAGGCAGCGATATCCCCTTGGAGACTAGTCGGCTGGAGGCCGATGTATTGAATCTCGACGCTATTTGAGTGTTCCATCGTCATTAGAAGGCCCTGAACGTTACAATTACCTATCATTTTTGCGTCGGATTCGAAAATCTAGACTCACAGGAGAACGACCATAAGGTGCCCGAGGCAGCCTTAGACCCTTGGAGACAAGTCGGCTGGAGGACGATGTATTGAATCTCGACGCAATTAGAGTGTCCCATCGTCATTAGGAGGCCCTAAACGTTACAATTAATTATGAGTTTTGCGTCGGATTCGATAATCTAAACTCACAGGAGAACGACCATAAGGTGCCCGAGGCAGCAACAGACCCTTGGAGGCAAGTCGGCTGGAGGCTGATGTATTGAATCTCGACGCAATTTGAGTGTTCCATCGGCATTAGGAGGCCCTGAACGTTACAATTAACTATCAGTTTCGCGTCGGATTCAAAAATCCAGACTCACAGGAGACGGACCATTTGGTGCCCGAGGCAGCAATAGACCCTTGGAGACAAGTCGGCTGGAGGACGATGTATTGAATCTCGACGCAATTTGAGAGTTCTATCGTCATCAGGAGGCGCTGAACGTTACTATTCACTATCATTTATGCGTCGGATTGGAAAATCTAGACACAAAGGAGAAGGATCATATTGTGCCCGAGGCAGCATTAGACCCTTGGAGACAAGTCGGCTGGAGGACGATGTATTGGATCGCGACGTAATTTGAGTGTCCCATCGTCATTAGGAGGCCCTAAACGTTACAATTAACTATCATTTTTGCGTCGGATTCGATAATCTAAACTCACAGGAGAACGACCATAAGGTGCCCGAGGCAGCAACAGACCCTTGGAGGCAAGTCGGCTGGAGGCTGATGTATTGAATCTCGACGCAATTTGAGTGTCCCATCGTCATTAGGAGGCCCTGAACGTTACAAGTAACTATCATTTTATCGTCGGATTCGAAAATCTAGACTCACAGGAGAACGACCATAAGGTGCCCGAGGCAGCAACAGACCCTTGGAGACAAGTCGGCTGGAGGCCGATGTATTGAATCTCGACGCAATTTGAGTGTTCCATCGGCATTAGGAGGCCCTGAACGTTACAGTTAACTATCATTTTAGCGTCGGATTCGAAAATCTACTAACAGGAGAAGGATCATATGGTGCACGAACCCGCAATATCCCCTTGGATACAAGTCCGCTGGAGGACGATGTATTGAATCGCGACGCAATTTGAGTGCTCCATCGTCTTTAGGAGGCCCTGAACGTTACAATTGACTAGCAGTTTTGCGTCGGATTCGATAATCTAAACTCACAGGAGAACGACCATAAGGTGCCCGAGGCAGCAACAGACCCTTGGAGACAAGTCGGCTGGAGGCCGATGTATTGAATCTCGACGCAATTTGAGTGTTCCATCGTCATTACAAGGCCCTGCACGTTACAATTAACTATCATTTTTGCGTCGGATTCGAAAATCTAGACTCACAGGAGAACGACCATAAGGTTCCCGAGGCAGCAATAGACCCTTGGAGACAAGTCGGCTGGAGGCCGATGTATTGAATCTCGACGCAATTTGAGTGTTCTATCGGCATTAGGAGGCCCTGAACGTTACAATTAACTATCATTTATGCGTCGGATTCGAAAATCTAGACTTACAAGAGAACGACCATAAGGTGCCCGAGGCAGCAATTGACCCTTGGAGAAAAGTCGGCTAGAGGCCGATGTATTGAATCTCGACGCAATTTGAGTGTTCCATCGGCATTAGGAGGCCCTGAACGTTACAGTTAACTATCGTTTTAGCGTCGGATTCGAAAATCTACTAACAGGAGAAGGATCATATGGTGCACGAGACTGCAATATCCCCTTGGATACAAGTCGACTGGAGGTCGATGTATTGACTCTCAAAGCAATTTGAGTGTTCCACCGTCTTTAGGAGTCCCTAAACGTTACAATTAACTATCATTTATGCGTCGGATTCGAAAATCTAGACTCACAGGAGAACGACCATAAGGTGCCCGAGGCAGCAATAGACCCTTGGAGACCAGTCGGCTGGAAACCGATGTATTGATTCTTGACGCAATTTGAGTGTTCCATCGTCATTAGGAGGCCCTGAACGTTACAATTAACAATCATTTTAGCGTCGGATTCGAAAATCTACTCGTAGGAGAAGTTCATACGGTGCTCGAGACAGCAATATACCCCTTGGAGACAAATCGACTGGAGGACGATGTACTGAATATCGACGCAATTTGAGTGTTCCATCGTCATTAGGTCGCCCTGAACGTTATAATGAACTATCATTTTTGCGTCGGATTCGAAAATCTAGACTTACATGAGAACGACCATAAGGTGCCCGAGGCAGCAACAGACCCTTGGAGACAAGTCGGCTGGAGGCCGATGTAATGAATCTCGACGCAATTTGAGTGTTCCATCGTCATTACAAGGCCCTGAACGTTACAATTAGCAATCAGTTTCGCGTCGGATTCGAAAATCTGGACTCACATGAGAGCGAACATAAGAGGCCGGAGGCAGTAATATCCCCATGGAGACAAGTCGGCTGGAGGACGATGTATTGAATCTCGACGCAATTTGAGTGTCCCATCGTCATTAGGAGGCCCTAAACGTTACAATTAACTATCATTTTTGGGTCGGATTCGAAAATCTAGACTCACAGGAGGACGACCATAAGGTGCCCGAGGCAACAATAGACCCTTGGACACAAGTCGGCTGGAAACCGATGTATTGATTCTTGACGCAATTTGAGTGTTCCATCGTCATTAGGAGGCCATGAACGTTACAATTGACTATGAGTTTTTCGTCGGATCCGATAATCTAGACTCACAGGGGAACGACCATAAGGTGCCCGAGGCAGCAATAGACCCTTGGAGACAAGTCGGCTGGAGGCCGATGTATTGAATATCGACGCAATTTGAGTGTTCCATCGTCATTAGGAGGCCCTAAGCGTTACAATTAACTATCATTTTTGCGTCGGATTCGATAATCTAAACTCACAGGAGAACGACCATAAGGTGCCCCAGGCAGCAACAGACCCTTGGAGGCTAGTCGGCTGGAGGCCGATGTATTGAATCTCGACGCAATTTGAGTGTTCCATCGTCATTACAAGGCCCTGAAAGTTACAATTAATTATCATTTTTGCGTCGGATTCGAAAATCTAGACTCACAGGAGATCGACCATAAGGTGCCCGAGGCAGCAATAGACCCTTGGAGACAAGTCGGTTGGTGGTCGATGTATTGAATCCCGACGCAATTTGAGTGTTCCATCGCCAATAGGAGGCCCTGAACGTTACAATTAACTATGAGTTTTGCGTCGGATTCGAAATCGTAGATTCACCGGAGACGGACCAAGTGGTGCCCGAGGCAGCGATATCCCCTTGGAGACTAGTCGGCTGGAGGCCGATGTATTGAATCTCGACGCTATTTGAGTGTTCCATCGTCATTAGAAGGCCCTGAACGTTACAATTACCTATCATTTTTGCGTCGGATTCGAAAATCTAGACTCACAGGAGAACGACCATAAGGTGCCCGAGACAGCAATATCCCCTTGGAGACAAGTCGGCTGGAGTCCGATGTATTGAATCTCGACGAAATTTGAGTGTTCCATCGTCATTAGGAGGCCCTGATCGTTACAATTAACTATCAGTTTCGCGTCGGATTCGAAAATCTAGACTCACAGCAGACGGACCAATTGGTGCCCGAGGCAGCAATATCCCCTTGGAGACAAATCGGCTGGAGGACGATGTATTGAATCTCGACGCAATTTGAGTGTTCCATCGGCATTAGGAGGCCCTGAACGTTACAATTAACTATCATTTTAGCGTCGGATTCGAAAATCTAGATTCACAGGAGAACGACCATAAGGTGCCCGAGGCAGCAACAGACCCTTGGAGACAAGTCGGCTGGAGGACGATGTATTGAATCTCGTCGCAATTTGAGCGTTCCATCGTCATTAAGAGGCCCTGAACGTTACAATTAACTATCATTTTAGCGTCGGATTCGAAAATCTACTAACAGGAGAAGGATCATTCGGTGCCCGAGACTGCAATATCCCCTTGGATACAAGTCGACTGGAGGTCGATGTATAGACTCTCGACGCAATTTGAGTGTTCCACCGTCTTTAGGAGTCCCTGAACGTTACAATTAACTATCATTTATGCGTCGGATTCGAAAATCTAGACTCACAGGAGAACGACCATAAGGTGCCCGAGGCAGCAATAGACCCTTGGAGACCAGTCGGCTGGAAACCGATGAATTGATTCTTGACGCAATTTGAGTGTTCCATCGTCATTAGGAGGCCCTGAACGTTAGAATTAACAATCATTTTAGCGTCGGATTCGAAACTCTAGACTCACAGGAGAACGACCATATGGTGCCCGAGGCAGCAATAGACCCTTGGAGACAAGTCGGCTGGAGGACGATGTATTGAATCTCGTCGCAATTTGAGCGTTCCATCGTCATTAAGAGGCCCTGAACGTTACAATTAACTATCATTTTATCGTCGGATTCGAAAATCTAGATTCACAGGAGAACGACCATAAGGTGCCCGAGGCAGCAACAGACCCTTGGAGACAAGTCGGCTGGAGGCCGATGTATTGAATCTCGACGCAATTTGAGTGTTCCATCGGCATTAGGAGGCCCTGAACGTTACAGTTAACTATTATTTTAGCGTCGGATTCGAAAATCTACTATCAGGAGAAGGATCATATGGTGCACGAGACTGCAATATCCCCTTGGATACAAGTCCGCTGGAGGACGATGTATTGAATCGCGACGCAATTTGAGTGCTCCATCGTCTTTAGGATGCCCTGAACGTTACAATTAACTAGCAGTTTTGCTTCGGATTCGATAATCAAAACTCACAGGAGAATGACCATATGGTGCCCGAGGCAGCAACAGACCCTTGGAGACAAGTCGGCTGGAGGCCGATGTATTGGATCTCGACGCAATTTGAGTGTTCCATCGTCATTACAAGGCCCTGCACGTTACAATTAACTATCATTTTTGCGTCGGATTCGAAAATCTAGACTCACAGGAGAACGACCATAAGGTGCCCGAGGCAGCAATAGACCCTTTGAGAGAAGTCGGCTGGAGGCCGATGTATTGAATCTCGACGCAATTTGAGTGTTCCATCGGCATTAGGAGGCCCTGAACGTTACAGTTAACTATCATTTTAGCGTCGGATTCGAAAATCTACTAACAGGAGAAGGATCATATGGTGCCCGAGACTGCAATATCCCCTTGGATACAAGTCGACTGGAGGTCGATGTATAGACTCTCGACGCAATTTGAGTGTTCCACCGTCTTTAGGAGTCCCTGAACGTTACAATTAACTATCATTTATGCGTCGGATTCGAAAATCTAGACTCACAGGAGAACGACCATAAGGTGCCCGAGGCAGCAATAGACCCTTGGAGACCAGTCGGCTGGAAACCGATGTATTGATTCTTGACGCAATTTGAGTGTTCCATCGTCATTAGGAGGCCCTGAACGTTACAATTAACAATCATTTTAGCGTCGGATTCGAAAATCTACTCACATGAGAAGTTCATACGGTGCTCGAGACAGCAATATACCCCTTGGAGACAAATCGACTGGAGGCCGATGTACTGAATATCGACGCAATTTTAATGTTCCATCGTCATTAGTTCGCCCTGAACGTTATAATGAACTATCATTTTAGCGTCGGATTCGAAAATCTAGACTTACAAGAGAACGACCATAAGGTGCCCGAGGCAGCAACAGACCCTTGCAGAAAAGTCGGCTGGAGGCCGATGTATTGAATCTCGACGCAATTTGAGTGTTCCATCATCAATACAAGGCCCTGAACGTTACAATTAACAATCAGTTTCGCGTCGGATTCGAAAATCTAGACTCACATGAGAGCGAACATATGAGGCCGGAGGCAGTAATATCCCCATGGAGACAAGTCGGCTGGAGGACGATGTATTGAATCTCGACGCAATTTGAGTGTCCCATCGTCATTAGGAGGCCCTAAACGTTACAATTAACTATCATTTTTGCGTCGGATTTGAAAATCTAGACTCACAGGAGAACGACCATAAGGTGCCCGAGGCAACAATAGACCCTTGGAGACAAGTCGGCTGGAAACCGATGTATTGATTCTTGACGCAATTTGAGTGTTCCATCGTCATTAGGAGGCCCTGAACGTTACAATTAAATATGAGTTTTGCGTCGGATTCGAAAATCTAGACTCACAGGAGAACGACCATAAGGTGCCCGAGGCAGCAATAGACCCTTGGAGACAAGTCGGCTGGAGGCCGATGTATTGAATATCGACGCAATTTGAGTGTTCCATCGTCATTAGGAGGCCCTAAACGTTACAATTAACTATCATTTTTGCGTCGGATTCGATAATCTAAACTCACAGGAGAACGACCATAAGGTGCCCGAGGCAGCAACAGACCCTTGGAGACTAGTCGGCTGGAGGACGATGTATTGAATCTCGACGCAATTTGAGTGTTCCATCGTCATTACAAGACCCTGAAAGTTACAATTAACTATCATTTTTGCGTCGGATTCGAAAATCTAGACTCACAGGAGAACGACCATAAGGTGCCCGAGGCAGCAATAGACCCTTGGAGACAAGTCGGCTGGTGGTCGATGTATTGAATCTCGACGCAATTTGAGTGTTCCATCGCCAATAGGAGGCACTGAACGTTACAATTAACTATGAGTTTTGCGTCGGATTCGAAATCGTAGAATCACCGGAGACGGACAATGTGGTGCCCGAGGCAGCGATATCCCCTTAGAGACAAGTCGGCTGGAGGCCGATGTATTGAATCTCGACGCAATTTGAGTGTTCCATCGTCATTAGAAGGCCCTGAACGTTACAATTAACTATCATTTTTGCGTCGGATTCGAAAATCTAGACTCACAGGAGAACGACCATATGGTGCCCGAGACAGCAATATCCCCTTGGAGACAAGTCGGCTGGAGGCCGATGTATTGAATCTCGACGCAATTTGAGTGTTCCATCGTCATTAGGAGGCCCTGAACGTTACAATTAACTATAAGTTTCGCGTCGGATTCGAAAATCTAGACTCACAGAAGGATCATAAGGTGCCCGAGGCAGCATTAGACCTTCGGAGACAAGTCGGCTGGAGGCCGATGTATTGAATCTCGACAAATTTGAGTGTTCCATCGTCATTACAAGGCCCTGAAAGTTACAATTAACTATCATTTTTGCGTCGGATTCGAAAATCTAGACTCACAGGAGAACGACCATAAGGTGCCCGAGGCAGCAATAGACCCTTGGAGACAAGTCGGCTGGTGGTCGATGTATTGAATCTCGACGCAATTTGAGTGTTCCATCGCCAATAGGAGGCCCTGAACGTTACAATTAACTATGAGTTTTGCGTCGGATTCGAAATCGTAGAATCACCGGAGACGGACAATGTGGTGCCCGAGGCAGCGATATCCCCTTAGAGACAAGTCGGCTGGAGGCCGATGTATTGAATCTCGACGTAATTTGAGTGTTCCATCGTCATTAAGAGGCCCTGAGCATTACATTTAACTATCAGTTTCGCGTCGGATTCTAAAATGTTGACTCACAGGGGAACGACCATACGGTGCCCGAGGCAGCAATAGACCCTTGGAGACAAATCGGCTGAATGCCGATGTATTGAATCTCGAGGCAATTTGAGTGTTCCATCGTCATTAGGAAGCCCTGAATGTTACAATGAACAATCAGTTTCGCGTCGGATTCGAAAATCTAGACTCACATGAGAGGGAACATATGAGGCCGGAGGCAGTAATATCCCCATGGAGACAAGTCGGCTGGAGGACGATGTATTGAATCTCGATGCAATTTGAGTGTCCCATCGTCATTAGGAGGCCCTAAACGTTACAATTAACTATCATTTTTGCGTCGGATTTGAAAATCTAGACTCACAGGAGAACGACCATAAGGTGCCCGCGGCAACAATGGACCCTTGGAGACAAGTCGGCTGGAAACCGATGTATTGATTCTTGACGCAATTTGAGTGTTCCATCGTCATTAGGAGGCCCTGAACGTTACAATTAAATATGAGTTTTGCGTCGGATTCGAAAATGTAGACTCACAGGAGAACGACCATAAGGTGCCCGAGGCAGCAATAGACCCTTGGAGACAAGTCGGCTGGAGGCCGATGTATTGAATATCGACGCAATTTGAGTGTTCCATCGTCATTAGGAGGCCCTAAACGTTACAATTAACTATCATTTTTGCGTCGGATTCGATAATCTAAACTCACAGGAGAACGACCATAAGGTGCCCGAGGCAGCAACAGACCCTTGGAGACTAGTCGGCTGGAGGACGATGTATTGAATCTCGACGCAATTTGAGTGTTCCATCGTCATTACAAGGCCCTGAAAGTTACAATTAACTATCATTTTTGCGTCGGATTCGAAAATCTAGACTCACAGGAGAACGACCATAAGGTGCCCGAGGCAGCAATAGACACTTGGAGACAAGTCGGCTGGTGGTCGATGTATTGAATCTCGACGCAATTTGAGTGTTCCATCGCCAATAGGAGGCCCTGAACGTTACAATTAACTATGAGTTTTGCGTCGGATTCGAAATCGTAGAATCTCCGGAGACGGACAATGTGGTGCCCGAGGCAGCGATGACCCCTTAGAGACAAGTCGGCTGGAGGCCGATGTATTGAATCTCGACGCAATTTGAGTGTTCCATCGTCATTAGAAGGCCCTGAACGTTACAATTAACTATCATTTTTGCGTCGGATTCGAAAATTTAGACTCACAGGAGAACGACCATATGGTGCCCGAGACAGCAATATCCCCTTGGAGACAAGTCGGCTGGAGGCCGATATATTGAATCTCGTCGCAATTTGAGTGTTCCATCGCCATTAGGAGGCCCTGAACGTTACAATTAACTATCAGTTTCGCGTCGGATTCGAAAATCTAGACTCACAGAAGGATCATAAGGTGCCCGAGGCAGCATTAGACCCTCGGAGACAAGTCGGCTGGAGGCCGATGTATTGAATCTCGACAAATTTGAGTGTTCCATCGTCATTACAAGGCCCTGAAAGTTACAATTAACTATCATTTTTGCGTCGGATTCGAAAATCTAGACTCACAGGAGAACGACCATAAGGTGCCCGAGGCAGCAATAGACCCTTGGAGACAAGTCGGCTGGTGGTCGATGTATTGAATCTCGACGCAATTTGAGTGTTCCATCACCAATAGGAGGCCCTGAACGTTACAATTAACTATGAGTTTTGCGTCGGATTCGAAATCGTAGAATCACCGGAGACGGACAATGTGGTGCCCGAGGCAGCGATATCCCCTTAGAGACAAGTCGGCTGGAGGCCGATGTATTGAATCTCGACGCAATTTGAGTGTTCCATCGTCATTAGAAGGCACTGAACGTTACAATTAACTATCATTTTTGCGTCGGATTCGAAAATCTAGACTCACAGGAGAACGACCATATGGTGCCCGAGACAGCAATATCCCCTTGGAGACAAGTCGGCTGGAGGCCGATGTATTGAATCTCGACGCAATTTGAGTGTTCCATCGTCATTACAAGGCCCTGAACGTTACAATTAACTATCATTTTTGCGTCGGATTCGTAAATCTAGACTCACAGGAGAACGACGATAAGGTGCCCCAGGCAGCAATAGACCCTTGGAGACAAGTCGGCTGGAGGTCGATGTATTGAATCTCGACGCAATTTGAGTGTTCCATCGTCATTAGGAGGCCCTGAACCTCACAATTAACTATCAGTTTCGCGTCGGATTCGAAAATCTAGACTCCCAGGAGACGGACCACATGGAGCCCGAGGCAGCAATATCCCCTTGTAGACAAGTCGGCTGGAGGAAGATGTATTGACTCTCGACGCAATTTGAGTGTTCCATCGTCATTAAGAGGCCCTGAGCATTACATTTAACTATCAGTTTCGCGTCGGATTCTAAAATGTTGACTCACAGGGGAACGACCATACGGTGCCCGAGGCAGCAATAGACACTTGGAGACAAATCGGCTGAATGCCGATGTATTGAATCTCGAGGCAATTTGAGTGTTCCATCGTCATTAGGAGGCCCTGAACGTTACAATTAACAATCAGTTTCGCGTCGGATTCGAAAATCTACACTCACATGAGAGCGAACATAAGAGGCCGGAGGCAGTAATATCCCCATGGAGACAAGTCGGCTGGAGGACGATGTATTGAATCTCGACGCAGTTTGAGTGTCCCATCGTCATTAGGAGGCCCTAAACGTTACAGTTAACTATCATTTTAGCGTCGGATTCGAAAATCTACTAAGAGGACAAGGATCATATGGTGCACGAGGCAGCAACAGACCCTTGGAGACAAGTCGGCTGGAGGCCGATGTATTGAATCTCGACGCAATTTGAGTGTTCCATCGTCATTACAAGGCCCTGAACGTTACAATTAACTATCATTTTTGCGTCGGATTCGAAAATCTAGACTCACAGGAGAACGACCATAAGGTGCCCGAGGCAGCAATAGACCCTTGGAGACAAGTCGGCTGGAGGACGATGTATTGAATCTCGTCGCAATTTGAGTGTTCCATCGTCATTAGGAGGCCCTGAACGTTACAATTAACTATCATTTTATCATCGGATTCGAAAATCTACTAACAGGAGAAGGATCATATGGTGCACGAGACTGCAATATCCCCTTGGATACAAGTCGACTGGAGGTCGATGTATTGAATCTCGACGCAATTTGAATGTTCCATCGTCATTAGGAAGCCCTGAACGTTACAATTATCAATCAGTTTCGCGTCGGATTCGAAAATCTAGACTCACAGGAGACGGACCACATGGAGCCCGAGGCAGCAATATCCCCTTGTAGACAAGTCGGCTGGAGGAAGATGTATTGACTCTCGACGCAATTTGAGTGTTCTATCGTCATGTAGAGGCCCTGAGCATTACATTTAACTATCAGTTTCACGTCGGATTCTAAATTGTTGACTCACAGGGGAACGACCATACGGTGCCCGAGGCAGCAATAGACCCTTGGAGACAAATCGGCTGAATGCCGATGTTTTGAATCTCGAGGCATTTTGAGTGTTCCATCGTCACTACGAAGCCCTGAACGTTACAATTAACAATCAGTTTCGCGTCGGATTCGAAAATCTACACTCACATGAGAGCGAACATAAGAGGCCGGAGGCAGTAATATCCCCATGGAGACAAGTCGGCTGGAGGACGATGTATTGAATCTCGACGCAATTTGAGTGTCCCATTGTCATTAGGAGGCCCTAAACGTTACAGTTAACAATCATTTTAGCGTCGGATTCGAAAATCTACTAACAGGACAAGGATCATATGGTGCACGAGGCAGCAACAGACCCTTGGAGACAAGTCGGCTGGAGGCCGATGTATTGAATCTCGACGCAATTAGAGTGTTCCATCGTCATTACAAGGACCTGAACGTTACAATTAACTATCATTTTTGCGTCGGATTCGAAAATCTAGACTCACAGGAGAACGACAATAAGGTGCACGAGGCAGCAATAGACCCTTGGAGACAAGTCGGCTGGAGGCCGATGTATTGAATCTGGACGCAATTTGAGTGTTCCATCGGCATTAGGAGGCCCTGAACGTTACAGTTAACTATCATTTTAGCGTCGGTTTCGAAAATCTACTAACAGGAGAAGGATCATATGGTGCACGAGACTGTAATATCCCCTCGGATACAAGTCGACTGGAGGTCGATGTACTGACTCTCGACGCAATTTGAGTGTTCCGTCGTCTTTAGGAGTTCCTGAACGTTACAATTAACTATCATTTATGCGTCGGATTCGATAATCTAAACTCACAGGAGAACGGCCATAAGATGCCCGAGGCAGCAACAGGCCCTTGGAGACAAGTCGGCTGGAGGCCGATGTATTGAATCTCGACGCAATTTCAGTGTTCCATCGTCATTACAAGGCCCTGAACGTTAACGTTACAATTAACTATCATTTTTGCGTCGGATTCGAAAATCTAGACTCACAGGAGAACGATCATAAGGTGCCCGAGGCAGCAATAGACTCTTGGAGACAAGTCGGCTGGAGGCCGATGTATTGAATCTCGACGCTATTTGAGTGTTCCATCGGCATTAGGAGGCAATGAACGTTACAGTTAACTATCATTTTAGCGTCGGATTCGAAAATCTACTAACAGGAGAAGGATCATATGGTGCACGAGACTGCATTATCCCCTTGGATACAAGTCGACTGGAGGTCGATGTATTGACTCTCGACGCAATTTGAGTGTTCCATCGTCATTAGGAGTCCCTGAACGTTACAATTACCTATCATTTATGCGTCGGATTCGAAAATCTAGACTCACAGGAGAACGACCATTTGGTGCCCGAGGCAGCAATAGACCCTTGGAGACAAGTCGGCTGGAGGACGATGTATTGAATCTCGTCGCAATTTGAAAGTTCCATCGTCATTAGGAGGCCCTGAACGTTACAATTAACTATCATTTTATCGTCGGATTCGAAAATCTACTAACAGGAGAAGGATCATATGGTGCACGAGACTGCAATATCCCCTTGGATAAAGGTCGACTGGAGGTCGATGTATTGAATCTCGACGCAATTTGAGTGTTCCATCGTCATTAGGAAGCCCTGAACGTTTCAATTATCAATCAGTTTCGCGTCGGATTCGAAAATCTAGACTCACATGAGAGCGAACATAAGAGGCCCGAGACAGCAATATCCCCTTGGAGACAAGTGGGGTGGAGGCCGATGTATTGAATCTCGACGCAATTTGAGTGTTCCATCGTCATTAGGAGGCCCTAAACGTTACAATTAACTATCATTTTTGCGTCGGATTCGATAATCTAAACTCACAGGAGAACGACCATAAGGTGCCCGAGGCAGCAACAGATCCTTGGAGACAAGTCGGCTGGAGGCCGATGTATTGAATCTCGAAGCAATTTGAGTGTTCCATCGTCATTATGAGGCCCTAAACGTTACAATTGACTGTCATTTTTGCGTCGGATTCGATAATCTAACCTCACAGGAGAACGACCATAAGGTGCCCGAGGCAGCAACAGACCCTTGGAGACAAGTCGGCTGGAGGCCGATGTATTGAATCTCGACGCAATTTGAGTGTTCCATCGTCATTAGGAGGCCCTGAACCTCACAATTAACTATCAGTTTCGCGTCGGATTCGAAAATCTAGACTCACAGGAGACGGACCACATGGAGCCCGAGGCAGCAATATCCCCTTGTAGACAAGTCGGCTGGAGGAAGATGTATTGACTCTCGACGCAATTTGAGTGTTCCATCGTCATTAAGAGGCCCTGAGCATTACATTTAACTATCAGTTTCGCGTCGGATTCTAAAATGTAGACTCACAGGGGAACGACCATACGGTGCCCGAGGCAGCAATAGACCCTTGGAGACAAATCGGCTGAATGCCGATGTATTGAATCTCGAGGCAATTTGAGTGTTCCATCGTCTTTAGGAGTTCCTGAACGTTACAATTAACTATCATTTTAGCGTCGGATTCGAAAATCTACACTCACATGAGAGCGAACATAAGAGGCCGGAGGCAGTAATATCCCCATGGAGACAAGTCGGCTGGAGGACGATGTATTGAATCTCGTCGCAATTTGAGTGTTCCATCGTCATTAGGAGGCCCTGAACGTTAATATTAAGTATCATTTTATCGTCGGATTCGAAAATCTACTAACAGGAGAAGGATCATATGGTGCACGAGACTGCAATATTCCCTTGGATACAGGTCTACTGGAGGTCGATGTATTGAATCTCGACGCAATTTGAGTGTTCCATCGTCATTAGGAAGCCCTGAACGTTACAATTATCAATCAGTGTCGCGTCGGATTCGAAAATCTAGACTCACATGAGAACGAACATGAGAGGCCCGAGACAGCAATATCCCCTTGGACACAAGTGGGCTGGAGGCCGATGTATTGAATCGCGACGCAATTTGAGTGTTCCATCGTCATTAGGAGGCCCTAAACGTTACATTTAACTATCATTTTTGCGTCGGATTCGATAATCTAAACTCACAGGAGAACGACCATAAGGTGCCCGAGGCAGCAACAGACCCTTGGAGACAAGTCGGCTGGAGGGCGATGTATTGAATCTCGACGCAATTTGAGTGTTCCATCGTCATTAGGAGGCCCTAAACGTTACAATTAACTGTCATTTTTGCGTCGGATTCGATAATCTAAACTCACAGGAGAACGACCATAAGGTGCCCGAGGCAGCAACAGACCCTTGGTGACAAGTCGGCTGGAGGCCGATGTATTGAATCTCGACGCAATTTGAGTGTTCTATCGTCATTACAAGGCCCTGAACGTTACAATTAACTATCATTTTTGCGTCGGATTCGAAAATCTAGACTCACAGGAGAACGACCATAAGGTGCCCGAGGCATCAATAGACCCTTGGAGACAAATCGGCTGAATGCCGATGTATTGAGCCTCGAGGCAATTTGAGTGTTCCATCGTCATTAGGAAGCCCTTAACGTTACAATTAACAATCAGTTTCGCGTCGGATTCGAAAATCTAGACTCACATGATAGCGAACATAAGAGGCCGGATGCAGTAATATCCCCATGGAGACAAGTCGGCTGGAGGACGATGTATTGAATCTCGACGCAATTTGAGTGTCCCATCGTCATTAGGTGGCCCTAAACGTTACATTTAACTATCATTTTTGCGTCGGATTCGATAATCTAAACTCACAGGTTAACGACCATAAGGTGCCCGAGGCAGCGACAAACCCTTGGAGACATGTCGGGTGGAGGCCGATGTATTGAATCTCGACGCAATTTGAGTGTTCCATCGTCATTACAAGGCCCTGAACGTTACAATTAACTATCATTTTTGCGTCGGATTCGAAAATCTTGACTCACAGGAGAACGACTATAAGGTGCCCGAGGCAGCAATAGACCCTTGGAGACAAGTCGGCTGGAGGCCGATGTATTGAATCTCGACGCAATTTGAGTGTTCCATCGGCATTAGGAGGCCCTGAACGTTACAATTAACTATGAGTTTTGTGTCGGATTCGAAAACGTAGAATCACCGGAGACGGACCATGTGGTGCCCGAGGCAGCGATATCCCCTTGGAGACAAGTCGGTTGGAGGCCGATGTATTGAATCTCGACGCAATTTGATTGTTCCATCGTCATTAGAAAGCCCTGAACGTTACAATTAACTATCATTTTTGCGTCGGATTCGAAAATCTAGAATCACAGGAGAACGACCATTAGGTGCCCGAGGCAGCAATAGACCCTTGGAGACAAGTCGGCTGGAGGCCGATGTATTGAATCTCGACGCAATTTGAGTGTTCCATCGGCATTAGGAGGCCCTGAACGTGACAATTCACTATCATTTTTGCGTCGGATTCGAAAATCTACTAACAGGAGAAGGATCATATGGTGCACGAGACTGCAATATCCCCTTGGATACAAGTCGACTGTAGGTCGATGTATTGAATCTTGACGCAGTTTAAATGTTCCATCTTTATTAGGAGGCCCTGAACCTTACAATTAACTATCAGTTTCGCGTCGGATTCGAGAATCTAGACTCACAGGAGACGGACCACATGGTGCCCGAGGCAGCAATACACCCATGGAGACAAATCGGCTGAATGCCGATGTATTGAATCTCGAGGCAATTAGAGTGTTCCATCGTCATTAGGAAGCCCTGAACGTTACAATTAACAATCAGTTTCGCGTCGGATTCGAAAATCTAGACTCACATGAGAGTGAACATAAGAGGCCGGAGGCAGTAATATCCCCATGGAGACAAGTCGGCTGGAGAACGATGTATTGAATCTCGACGCAATTTGAGTGTCTCATCGTCATTAGGAGGCCCTAAACGTTACAATTAACTATCACTTTTGCGTCGGATTCGAAAATCTAGACTCACAGGAGAACGACCTTAAGGTGCCCGAGGCAGCAATAGACCCTTGGAGACAAGGCGGCTGGAGGCCGATGTATTGAATCTCGACGCAATTTGAGTGTTCCATCGGCATTAGGAGGCCCTGAACGTTACAGTTAACTATCATTTTAGCGTAAGATTCGAAAATCTACTAACCGGAGATAGATCATATGGTGCACGAGACTGCAATATCCCCTTGGATACAAGTCGACTGGAGATCGATGTATTGACTCTCGACGCAATTTGAGTGTTCCATCGTCATTAGGAGTCCCTGAACGTTACATTTAACTATCATTTATGCGTCGGATTCGAAAATCTACTCACAGGAGAATTTCACACGGTGCTCGAGGCAGCAATAGACCCTTTGAGACAAGTCGGCTGGAAACCGATGTATTGATTCTTGAGGCAATTTGAGTGTTCCATCGTCATTAGGAGGCCATGAACGTTACAATTAACAATCATTTTAGCGTCGGATTCGAAAATCTACTCACAGGAGAAGTTCATACGGTGCTCGAGACAGCAATATCCCCTTGGAGACAAGTCCGCTGGAGGCCGATGTATTGAATCTCGACGCAATGTGAGTGTTCCATCGTCATTAGGAGGCCCTGAACGTTGAAATTAACTATCAGTTTCGCGACGGATTCGAAAATCTAGACTCACATGAGAGCGAGCATAAGAGGCCGGAGGCAGTAATATCCCCATGGAGACAAGTCGGCTGGAGGACGATTTATTGAATCTCGACGCAATTTTAGTGTCCCATCGTCAGTAGGAGGCCCTAAACGTTACAATTAACTATCATTTTTGCGTCGGATTCGATAACCTAAACTCACAGGAGAACGACCCTAAGGTGCCCGAGGCAGCAACAGACCCTTGGAGACAAGTCGGCTGGAGGCCGATGTATTGAATCTCGACGCAATTTGAGTGTTCCATCGTCATTACAAGGCCCTGAACGTTACAATTAACTATCATTTTTGCGTCGGATTCGAAGATCTAGACTCACAGGAGAACGACCATAAGGTGCCCGAGGCAGCAATAGACCCTTGGAGACAAGTCGGCTGGAGGCCGATGTATTGAATCCCGACTCAATTTGTGTGCTCCATCGTCATTAGGAGGCCCTGAACGTTACAATTTACTATGAGTTTTGCGTCGGATTCGAAAGCGTAGAATCACCGGAGACGGACCATGTGGTGCCCGAGGCAGCGCTATCCCCTTGGAGACAAGTCGGCTGGAGGCCGATGTATTGAATCTCGACGCAATTTGAGTGTTCCATCGTCATTAGAAGGCCCTGAACGTTACAATTAACTATCATTTTTGCGTCGGATTCGAAAATCTAGACTCACAGGAGAACGACCATAAGGTGCCCGAGGCAGCAATATACCCTTGGAGACAAGTCGGCTGGAGGCCGATGTATTGAATCTCGACGCAATTTGAGTGTTCCATCGTCATTAGGAGGCCCTAAACCTTACAATTAACTAACAGTTTTTCGTCGGATTCGAAAATCTAGACTCACAGGAGAACGACCATAAGGTGCCCGAGGCAGCAATATACCCTTGGAGACAAGTCGGCTGGAGGTCGATGTATTGAATCTCGACTCAATTTGTGTGCTCCATCGTCATTAGGATTCCCTGAACGTTACAATTGACTATGAGTTTTCGTCGGATTGGAAAAAGTAGAATCACCGGAGAAGGAACATGTGGTGCCCGAGGCAGCGATATCCCCTTGGAGACAAGTCGGCTGGAGGCCGATGTATTGAATCTCGACTCAATTTGTGTGCTCCATCGTCATTAGGAGGCCCTGAACGTTACAATTAACTATGAGTTTTGCGTCGGATTCGAAAGCGTAGAATCACCGGAGACGGACCATGTGGTGCCCGAGGCAGCGCTATCCCCTTGGAGACAAGTCGGCTGGAGGCCGATGTATTGAATCTCGACGCAATTTGAGTGTTCCATCGTCATTAGAAGGCCCTGAACGTTACAATTAACTATCATTTTTGCGTCGGATTCGAAAATCTAGACTCACAGGAGAACGACCATAAGGTGCCCGAGGCAGCAATATACCCTTGGAGACAAGTCGGCTGGAGGTCGATGTATTGAATCTCGACTCAATTTGTGTGCTCCATCGTCATTAGGATTCCCTGAACGTTACAATTGACTATGAGTTTTCGTCGGATTGGAAAACGTAGAATCACCGGAGAAGGAACATGTGGTGCCCGAGGCAGCGATATCCCCTTGGAGACAAGTCGGCTGGAGGCCGATGTATTGAATCTCGACGCAATTTGAGTGTTCCATCGTCATTACAAGGCCCTGAACGTTACAATTAACTATGAGTTTTGCGTCGGATTCGAAAATCTAGACTCTCAGGAGAACGACCATAAGGTGCCCGAGGCAGCAATAGACCCTTGGAGACAAGTCGGCTGGAGGCCGATGTATTGAATCTCGACGCAATTTGAGTGTTCCATCGTCATTAGGAGGCCCTAAACGTTACAATTAACTATCATTTTTGCGTGGGATTCGATAATCTAAACTCACAGGAGAACGACCATAAGGTGCCCGAGGCAGCAATAGACCCTTGGAGACAAGTCGGCTGGAGGCTGATGTATTGAATTTCGACGCAATTTGAGTGTTCCATCGGCATTAGGAGGCCCTGAACGTTACAGTTAACTATCAGTTTCGCGTCGGATTCGAAAATCTACACTCACAGGAGAACGACCATAAGGTGCCCGAGGCAGCAATAGACCCTTGGAGACAAGTCGGCTGGAGGACGATGTATTGAATCTCGACGCAGTTTGAGAGTTCCATCGTCATTAGGAGGCCCTGAACGTTACAATTAACTATCATTTTTGCGTCGGATTCGAAAATCTAGAATTACAAGAAAACGACCATAAGGTGCCCGAGGCAGCATTAGACCCTTGGAGACAAGTCGGCTGGAGGACGATGTATTGGATCGCGACGCAATTTGAGTGTTCCATCGCCATTAGGAGGCCCTGAATGTTACAATTAACTATCATTTTTGCGTCGGATTCGAAAATCTAGACTCACAGGAGAACGACCATAAGGTGCCCGAGGCAGCAATAGACCCTTGGAGACAAGTCGGCTGGAGGCCGATGTATTGAATCTCGACTCAATTTGTGTGTTCCATCGTCATTAGGAGGCCCTGAACGTTACAATTATCTATGAGTTTTGCGTCGGATTCGAAAATATAGACTCACAGGAGAACGACCATAAGGTGCCCGGGCAGCAATAGACCCTTGGAGACAAGTCGGCTGGAGGCCGATGTATTGACTCTCGACGCAAAATGAGTGTTCCATCGTCATTAAGAGGCCCTGAGCATTACATTTAACTATCAGTTTTGCGTCGGATTCTAAAATGTTGACTCACAGGGGAACGACCATACGGTGCCCGAGGCAGCAATAGACCCTTGGAGACAAATCGGCTGAATGCCGATGTATTGAATCTCGAGGCAATTTGAGTGTTCCATAGTCATTAGGAAGCACTGAAAGTTACAATTAACTATCAGTTAAGCGTCGGATTCGAAAACCTAGACTCACATGAGAGCGAACATAAGAGGCCGGAGGCAGTAATATCCCCATGGAGGCAAGTGTGCTGGAGGACGATGTATTGAATTTGAGTGTCCCATCGACATTAGGAGGCCCTTAACGTTACAATTACCTATCATTTTTGCGTCGGATTCGATAATCTAAACTCACAGGAGAACGACCATAAGGTGCCCCAGGCAGCAACAGACCCTTGGAGACAAGTCGGCTGGAGGCCGATGTATTGAATCTTGACGCAATTTGAGTCTTCCATCGTCGTTAGGAGGCCCTAAACGTTACAATTAACTATCATTTTTGCGTCGGATTCGATAATCTAAACTCACAGGAGAACGACCATAAGGTGCCCGAGGCAGCAATAGACCCTTGGAGACAAATCGGCTGAATGCCGATTTATTGAATCTCGAGGCATTTTGAGTGTTCCATCGTCATTAGGAGGCCCTGAACGTTACAATTAACAATCAGTTTTGCGTCGGATTCGAAAATCTAGACTCACATGAGAGCGAACATAAGAGGCCGGAGGCAGTAATATCCCCATGGAGAAAAGTCGGCTGGAGGACGATGTATTGAATCTCGACGCAATTTGAGTGTTCCATCGTCATTAGGAGGCCCTAAACCTTACAATTAACTATCAGTTTTTCGTCGGATTCGAAAATCTACTCACAGGAGAAGTTCATACGGTGCTCGAGACAGCAATATACCCCTTGGAGACAAATCGACTGGAGGCGGATGTATTGAATATCGACGCAATTTGAGTGTTCCATCGTCATTAGGTCGCCATGAACGTCATAATGAACTATGAGTTTTGCGTCGGATTCGAAAATCTAGACTTACAAGAGAACGACCATAAGGTGCCCGAGGCAGCATTAGACCCTTGGAGACAAGTCGGCTGTAGGTCGACGTATTGGATCGCGACGCAATTTGAGTGTTCCATCGTCATTAGGAGGCCCTGAATGTTACAATTAACTATCAGTTTTTCGTCGGATTCGAAAATCTAGCCTCACAGCAGACGGACCATTTGGTGCCCGAGGCAGTAATATCCCCTTGGAGACAAATCGGCTGGACGACGATGTATTGAATCTCGACGTAATTTGAGTTTTCTATCGTCATTAGGAGGCGCTGAACGTTACAATTCACTATCATATTTGCGTCGGAGACGAAAATCTAGACTCACAGGAGAAGGATCATATTGTGCCCGAGACAGCAATATCCCCTTGGAGACAAGGCGGCTGGAGGCCGATGTATTGAATCTCGACGCAATTTGAGTGTTCCATCGTCATTAGGAGGCCCTGAACGTTACAATTAACTATCAGTTTCGCGTCGGATTCGAAAATCTAGACTCACAGGAGACGGACCACATGGAGCCCGAGGCAGCAATATCCTCTTGGAGACAAGTCGGCTGGAGGTCGATGTATTGAATCTCGACTCAATTTGAGTGTTCCATCGTCATTAGGTGGCCCTGAACGTTACAATTAACTATCAGTTCTGCGTCGGATTCTAAAATGTTGACTCACAGGGGAACGACCATACGGTGCCCAAGGCAGCAATAGACCCTTGGAGACAAGTCGGCTGGAGGCCGATGTATTGAATCTCGACGCAATTTGAGTGTTCCATCGGCATTAGGAGGCCCTGAACGTTACAATTCACTATCATTTTTGCTTCGGATTAGAAAATCTAGACTCACATGAGAGCGAACATAAGAGGCCGGAGGCAGTAATATCCCCATGGAGAAAAGTCGGCTGGAGGACGATGTATTGAATCTCGACGCAATTTGAGTGTCCCATCGTCATTAGGAGGCCCTAAACGTTACAATTAACTATCATTTTTGCGTTGGATTCGATAATCTAAACTCACAGGAGAACGACCATAAGGTGCCCAAGGCAGCAACAGACCCTTGGAGTCATGTCGGCTGGAGGCCGATGGATTGAATCTCGACGCAATTTCAGTGTTCCATCGTCATTAGGAGGCCCTAAACGTTACAATTAACTATAATTTTTGGGTCGGATTCGATAATCTAAACTCACAGGAGAACGACCATAAGGTGCCCGAGGCAGCAACAGACCCTTGGAGACAAGTCGGCTGGAGGCCGATGTATTGAATCTCGACGCAATTTGAGTGTTCCATCGTCATTACAAGGCCCTGAACGTTACAATTAACTATCATTTTTGCGTCGGATTCGAAAATCTAGACTCACAGGAGAACGACCATAAGGTGCCCGAGGCAGCAATAGACCCTTGGAGACAAGTCGGCTGGAGGTCGATGAATTGAATCTCGACGCAATTTGAGTGTTCCATCGCCAATAGGAGGCCCTGAACGTTACAATTAACTATGAGTTTTGTTTCGGATTCGAAAACGTAGAATCACCGGAGACGGACCATGTGGTGCCCGAGGCAGCGATATCCCCTGGGAGTTAAGTCGGCTGGATGACGATGTATTGAATCTCGACGCAATTTGAGTCTTCTATCGTCATTAGGAGGCGCTGAACGTTACAATTCACTATCATTTTTGCGTCGGAATCGAAAATCTAGACTCACAGGAGAAGGATCATATTGTGCCCGAGACAGCTATATCCCCTTGGAGACAAGTCGGCTGGAGGCCGATGTATTGAATCGCGACGCAATTTGAGTGCTCCATCGTCATTTCTAGGCCCTGAACGTTGCAATTAACTATCAGTTTCGCGTCGGATTCGAAAACGTAGAATCACCGGAGACGGACGATGTGGTGCCCGAGGCAGCGATATCCCCTTGGAGACAAGTCGGCTGGAAGACGATGTATTGAATCTCGACGCAATTTGAGAGTTCCATCGTCATTAGCAGGCCCTGAACGTTACAATTAACAATGAGTTTTGCGTCGGATTCGGAAACGTAGAATCACCGGAGACGGAGCATGTGGTGCCCGAGGCAGCGATATCCCTTTGGAGACAAGTCGGCTGGAGGCCGATGTATTGAATCTCGACGCAATTTGAGTGTTCCATCGTCAGTAGAAGGCCCTGAACGTTACAATTAACTGTCATTTTTGCGTCGGATTCGAAAATCTAGACTCACAGGAGAACGACCATAAGGTGCCCGAGGCAGCATTAGACCCTTGGAGACAAGTCGGCTGGAGGACGATGTATTGAATCTCGACGCGATTTGAGAGTTCTATCGTCATTAGGAGGCACTGAACGTTACAATTAACAATCAGTTTCGCGTCGGATTCGAAACACTAGACTCACATGAGAGCGAACATAAGAGGTCGGAGGCAGTAATATCCCCATGGAGACAAGTCGGCTGGAGGACGATGTATTGAATCTCGACGCAATTTGAGTTTCCCATCGTCATTAGGAGCCCCTAAACGTTACAATTACTATCATTTTTGCGTCGGATTCGATAATCTAAACTCACAGCAGAACGACCATAAGGTGCCCGAGGCAGCAACAGACCCTTGGAGACAAGTCGGCTGGAGGCCGATGTATTGAATCTCGACGCAATTTGAGTTTTTCATCGTCATTAGGTGGCCCTATACGTCACAATTAACTATCCTTTTTGCGTCGGATTCGATAATCTAAACTCATAGGAAAACGACCATAAGGTGCCCGAGGCAGCAACAGACCCTTGGAGACAAGTCGGCTGGAGGCCAATGTATTAAATCTCGACGCAATTTGAGTGTTCCATCGTCATTACAAGGCCCTGCGCGTTGCAATTAACTATCTTTTTAGCGTCGGATTGGAAAATCTACTCACAGGAGAAGTTCATACGGTGTTCGAGACAGCAATATACCCCTTGGAGACAAATCGACTGGAGGCCGATGTTTTGAATATCGACACAATTTGAGTGTTCCATCGTCATTAGGTCGCCCTGAACGTTATAATGAACTATCAGTTTAGCGTCAGATTCGAAAATCTAGACTTACAAGAGAACGACCATAAGGTGCCCATGGCAGCATTAGACCCTTGGAGACGAGTCGGCTGGAGGACGATGTATTGGATCCCGACGCAATTTGAGTGTTCCATCGTCATTAGGAGGCACTGAATGTTACAATTAACTATTAGTTTTTCGTCGGATTCGAAAATCTAGACTCACAGCAGACGGACCATTTGGTGCATGAGGCAGCAATATCCCCTTGGAGACAAATCGGCTGGAGGACGATGTATTGAATCTCGACGCAATTTGAGTCTTCTATCGTCATTAGGAGGCGCTGAACGTTACAATTCACTATCATTTTTGCGTCGGATTCAAACATCTAGACTCACAGGAGAACGACCATAAGGTGCCCGCGGCAGCAACAGACCCATGGAGACACGTCGGCTGGAGGTCGATGTATTGAATCTCGACGCAATTTGAGTGTTCCATCGCCAATAGAAGGCCCTGAACGTTACAATTCACTATGAGTTTTGCGTCGGATTCGAAAACGTAGAATCACCGGAGACGGACCATGTGGTGCCCGAGGCAGCGATATCCCCTTAGAGACAAGTCGGCTGGAGGTCGATGTATTGAATCTCGACTCAATTTGAGTGTTCCATCGTCATTAGGTGGCCCAGAACGTTACAATTAACAATCTGTTTTGCGTCGGGTTCGAAAATCTAGACTCACAGCAGAACGATCACAAGGTGCCCGTGGCAGCTATTGACCCTTGGAGACAAGTCGGTTGGAGGACGATGTATTGGATCGCGACGCAAAATGAGTGTTCCATCGTCATTAGGAGGCCCTCAATGTTACAACTAACTATCAGTTTTTCGTCGGATTCGAAAATCTAGACTCACTGGAGACGGACCATAAGGTGCCCAATGCAGCAATATCCCCTTGGAGACCAGTCCGCTGGAGGACGATGTATTGAATCGCGACGCAATTTGAGTGCTCCATCGTCATTTGGAGGCCCTGAACGTTACAATTAACTATCAGTTTCGCGTCGGATTCGAAAGCGTAGGATCACCGGAGACGGACCATGTGGTGCCCGAGGCAGCGATATCCCCTTGGAGACAAGTCGGCTGGAGGACAATGTATTGAGTCTCGACGCAATTTGAGAGTTCCATCTTCATTAGAAGGCCCTGAACGTTACAATTAACTATCATTTTTGCGTCGGATTCGAAAATCTAGACTCACAGGAGAACGACCATAAGGTGCCCGAGGCAGCAATAGACGCTTGGAGACAAATCGGCTGAATGCCGATGTATTGAATCTAGACGCAATTTGAGTGTTCCATCGGCATTAGAAGGCCCTGAACGTTACAATTAACTATCAATTTTGCGTCGGATCCGAAAATCTAGACTCACATGAGAGCGAAAATAAGAGGCCGGAGGCAGTATTATCCCCATGGAGACAAGTCGGCTGGAGGCCGATGTATTGAATCTCGACGCAATTTGAGTGTTCCATCGGCATTAGGAGGCACTGAACGTTACAATTAACTATCATTCTTGCGTCGGATTCGAAAATCTAGACTTACAAGAGAACGACCATAAGGTGCCCGAGGCAGCAATAGACCCTTGGAGACAAGTCGACTGGAGGCCGATGTATTGATTCTTGACGCAATTTAAGTGTTCCATCGTCATTAGGAGGCTCTGAACGTTACAATTAACAATCATTTTAGCGTCGGATTCGAAAATCTACTCACAGGAGAAGTTCATACGGTGCTCGAGACAGCAATATCCCCTTGGAGACAAGTCCGCTGGAAGCCGATGTATTGAATCTCGACGCAATTTAAATGTTCCATCGTCATTAGGAGGCCCTGAACGTTACAATTAACTATCAGTTTCGCGTCGGATTCGAAAATCTAGACTCACATGAGAGCGAACATAAGAGGCCGGAGGCAGTAACATCCCCATGGAGACAAGTCGGCTGGAGGACGATGTATTGAATCTCGACGCAATTTGAGTGTCCCATCGTCATTAGGAGGCCCTAAACGTTACAATTGACTATAATTTTTGCGTCGGATTCGAAAATATAGACTCACAGGAGAACGACCATAAGGTGCCCGAGACAGCAATAGACCCTTGGAGACAAGTCGGTTGGAGGACGATGTATTGAATCTCGACGCAAAATGAGTGTTCCATCGTCATTACAAGGCCCTGAACGTTACAATTAACTATCATTTTGGCGTCGGATTCGAAAATCTAGACTCACAGGAGAACGACCATAAGGTGCCCGAGGCAGCAACAGACCCTTGGAGACAAGTCGGCTGGAGGTCGATGTATTGAATCTCGACGCAATTTGAGTGTTCCATCGCCAATAGGAGGCCCTGAACGTTACAATTAACTATGAGTTTTGCGTCGGACTCGAAAACGTAGAATCACCGGAGACGGAGCATGTGGTGCCCGAGGCAGCGATATCCCTAGGAGACAAGTCGGCTGGAGGCCGATGTATTGAATCTCGACGCAATTTGAGTGTTCCATCGTCATTAGAAGGCCCTGAACGTTACAATTAACTATCATGTTTGCGTCGGATTCAAAATCTAGACTCACAGGAGAACGACCATGAGGTGCCCGAGGCAGCAATAGACCCTTGGAGACAAGTCGGCTGGGAGACGATGTATTATATCTCGACGCAATTTGAGAGTTCCATCGTCATTAGGAGGCCCTGAACGTTACAATTAACAATCAGTTTCGCGTCGGATTCGAAAATCTAGACTCACATGAGAGAGAACATAAGAGGCCGGAGGCAGTAATATCCCCATGGAGACAAGTCGGCTGGAGGACGATGTATTGAATCTCGACGCAATTTGAGTGTCCCATCGTCATTAGGAGGCCCTAAACGTTACAATTAACTATCATTTTTGCGTCGGATTCGAAAATCTAGACTCACACGAGAACGACCATAAGGTGCCCGAAGCAGCAACAGACCCTTGGAGACAAGTCGGCTGGAGGCCGATGTATTGAATCTCGACGCAAATTGAGTATTTCATCGTCATTAGGAGGCCCTAAACGTTACAATTAACTATCATTTTTGCGTCGGATTCGATAATCTAAACTCACAGGAGAACGACCATAAGGTGCCCGAGGCAGCAACAGACCCTTGGAGACAAGTCGGCTGGAGGTCGATGTATTGAATCTCGACGCAATTTGAGTGTTCCATCGCCAATAGAAAGCCCTGAAGGTTACAATTAACTATGAGTTTTGCGTCGGATTCGAAAATGTAGAATCACCGGAGACGGACCATGTGGTGCCCGAGGCAGCGATATCCCCTTGGAGACAAGTCGGCTGGAGGACAATGTATTGAGTCTCGACGCAATTTGAGAGTTCCATCTTCATTAGAAGGCCCTGAACGTTACAATTAACTATCATTTTTGCGTCGGATTCGAAAATCTAGACTCACAGGAGAACGACCATAAGGTGCCCGAGGCAGCAATAGACGCTTGGAGACAAATCGGCTGAATGCCGATGTATTGAATCTAGACGCAATTTGAGTGTTCCATCGGCATTAGAAGGCCCTGAACGTTACAATTAACTATCAATTTTGCGTCGGATCCGAAAATCTAGACTCACATGAGAGCGAAAATAAGAGGCCGGAGGCAGTATTATCCCCATGGAGACAAGTCGGCTGGAGGCCGATGTATTGAATCTCGACGCAATTTGAGTGTTCCATCGGCATTAGGAGGCACTGAACGTTACAATTAACTATCATTCTTGCGTCGGATTCGAAAATCTAGACTTACAAGAGAACGACCATAAGGTGCCCGAGGCAGCAATAGACCCTTGGAGACAAGTCGACTGGAGGCCGATGTATTGATTCTTGACGCAATTTAAGTGTTCCATCGTCATTAGGAGGCTCTGAACGTTACAATTAACAATCATTTTAGCGTCGGATTCGAAAATCTACTCACAGGAGAAGTTCATACGGTGCTCGAGACAGCAATATCCCCTTGGAGACAAGTCCGCTGGAAGCCGATGTATTGAATCTCGACGCAATTTAAATGTTCCATCGTCATTAGGAGGCCCTGAACGTTACAATTAACTATCAGTTTCGCGTCGGATTCGAAAATCTAGACTCACATGAGAGCGAACATAAGAGGCCGGAGGCAGTAACATCCCCATGGAGACAAGTCGGCTGGAGGACGATGTATTGAATCTCGACGCAATTTGAGTGTCCCATCGTCATTAGGAGGCCCTAAACGTTACAATTGACTATAATTTTTGCGTCGGATTCGAAAATATAGACTCACAGGAGAACGACCATAAGGTGCCCGAGGCAGCAATAGACCCTTGGAGACAAGTCGGTTGGAGGACGATGTATTGAATCTCGACGCAAAATGAGTGTTCCATCGTCATTACAAGGCCCTGAACGTTACAATTAACTATCATTTTGGCGTCGGATTCGAAAATCTAGACTCACAGGAGAACGACCATAAGGTGCCCGAGGCAGCAACAGACCCTTGGAGACAAGTCGGCTGGAGGTCGATGTATTGAATCTCGACGCAATTTGAGTGTTCCATCGCCAATAGGAGGCCCTGAACGTTACAATTAACTATGAGTTTTGCGTCGGACTCGAAAACGTAGAATCACCGGAGACGGAGCATGTGGTGCCCGAGGCAGCGATATCCCTAGGAGACAAGTCGGCTGGAGGCCGATGTATTGAATCTCGACGCAATTTGAGTGTTCCATCGTCATTAGAAGGCCCTGAACGTTACAATTAACTATCATGTTTGCGTCGGATTCAAAATCTAGACTCACAGGAGAACGACCATGAGGTGCCCGAGGCAGCAATAGACCCTTGGAGACAAGTCGGCTGGGAGACGATGTATTATATCTCGACGCAATTTGAGAGTTCCATCGTCATTAGGAGGCCCTGAACGTTACAATTAACAATCAGTTTCGCGTCGGATTCGAAAATCTAGACTCACATGAGAGAGAACATAAGAGGCCGGAGGCAGTAATATCCCCATGGAGACAAGTCGGCTGGAGGACGATGTATTGAATCTCGACGCAATTTGAGTGTCCCATCGTCATTAGGAGGCCCTAAACGTTACAATTAACTATCATTTTTGCGTCGGATTCGAAAATCTAGACTCACACGAGAACGACCATAAGGTGCCCGAAGCAGCAACAGACCCTTGGAGACAAGTCGGCTGGAGGCCGATGTATTGAATCTCGACGCAAATTGAGTATTTCATCGTCATTAGGAGGCCCTAAACGTTACAATTAACTATCATTTTTGCGTCGGATTCGATAATCTAAACTCACAGGAGAACGACCATAAGGTGCCCGAGGCAGCAACAGACCCTTGGAGACAAGTCGGCTGGAGGTCGATGTATTGAATCTCGACGCAATTTGAGTGTTCCATCGCCAATAGAAAGCCCTGAAGGTTACAATTAACTATGAGTTTTGCGTCGGATTCGAAAATGTAGAATCACCGGAGACGGACCATGTGGTGCCCGAGGCAGCGATATCCCTTTGGGGACAAGTCGGCTGGAGGCCGATGTATTGAATCTCGACGCAATTTGAGAGTTCCATCTTCATTAGAAGGCCCTTAACGTTACAATTAACTATCATTTTTGCGTCGGATTCGAAAATCTACTCACAGGAGAAGTTCATACGGTGTTCGAGACAGTAATATACCCCTTGGAGACAAATCGACTGGAGGCCGATGTATTGAATATCGACACAATTTGAGTGTTCCATCGCCATTAGGTCGCCCTGAACGTTATAATGAACTATCAGTTTTGCGTCGGATTCGAAAATCTAGACTTTCAAGAGAACGACCATAAGGTGCCCGAGGCAGCATTAGACCCTTGGAGAGAAGTCGGCTGGAGGACGATGTATTGGATCGCGACGCAATCTGAGTGTTCCATCGTCATTAGGAGGCACTGAATGTTAGAATTAACTATCAGTTTTTCGTCGGATTCGAAAATCTAGACTCACAGCAGACGGACCATTTGGTGCCCGAGGCAGCAATATCCCCTTGGAGACAAATCGGCTGGAGGACGATGTGTTGAATCTCCACGCAATTTGAGTCTTCTATCGTCATTAGGAGGCGCTGAACGTTACAATTCACTATCATTTTTGCGTCGGATTCGAAAATCTAGACTCACAGGAGAACGACCATAAGGTGCCCGAGGCAGCAACAGACCCTTGGAGACAAGTCGGCTGGAGGTCGATGTATTGAATCTCGACGCAATTTGAGTGTTCCATCGCCAATAGAAAGCCCTGAAGGTTACAATTAACTATGAGTTTTGCGTCGGATTCGAAAATGTAGAATCACCGGAGACGGACCATGTGGTGCCCGAGGCAGCGATATCCCTTTGGGGACAAGTCGGCTGGAGGCCGATGTATTGAATCTCGACGCAATTTGAGAGTTCCATCTTCATTAGAAGGCCCTTAACGTTACAATTAACTATCATTTTTGCGTCGGATTCGAAAATCTAGACTCACAGGAGAACGACCATAAGGTGCCCGAGGCAGCATTAGACCCTTGGAGACAAATCGGCTGAATGCCGATGTATTGAATCTCGACGCAATTTGAGTGTTCCATCGGCATTAGGAGGCCCTGAACGTTACAATTAACTGTCAATTTTGCGTCGGATTCGAAAATCTAGACTCACATGAGAGCGAAAATAAGAGGCCGGAGGCAGTAATATCCCCATGGAGACAAGTCGGCTGGAGGCCGATGTATTGAAACTCGACGCAATTTGAGTGTTCCATCGGCATTAGGAGGCACTGAACGTTACAATTAACTATCATTCTTGCGTCGGATTCGAAAATCTAGACTTACAAGAGAACGACCATAAGGTGCCCGAGGCAGCAATAGACCCTTGGAGACAAGTCGGCTGGAGGCCGATGTATTGATACTTGACGCAATTTAAGTGTTCCATCGTCATTAGGAGGCTCTGAACGTTACAATTAACAATCATTTTAGCGTCGGATTCGAAAATCTACTCACAGGAGAAGTTCATACGGTGCTCGAGACAGCAATATCCCTTTGGAGACAAGTCGGCTGGAGGCCGATGTATTGAATCTTGACGCAATTTGAGAGTTCCATCGTCATTACGAGGCCCTGAACGTTACAATTAACTATCAGTTTCGCGTCGGATTCGAAAATCTAGACTCACATGAGAGCGAACATAAGAGGCCGGAGGCAGTAATATCCCCATGGAGACAAGTCGGCTGGAGGACGATGTATTGAATCTCGACGCAATTTGAGTGTCCCATCGTCATTAGGAGGCCCTAAACGTTACAATTGACTATAATTTTTGCGTCGGATTCCAAAATATAGAATCACAGGAGAACGACCATAAGGTGCCCGAGGCAGCAACAGACCCTTGGAGACAAGTCGGCTGGAGGTCGATGTATTGAATCTCGACGCAATTTGAGTGTTCCATCGCCAATAGGAGGCCCTGAACGTTACAATTAGCTATGAGTTTTGCGTCGGACTCGAAAACGTAGAATCACCGGAGACGGAGCATGTGGGGCCCGAGGCAGCGATATCCCTTTGGAGACAAGTCGGCTGGAGGCCGATGTATTGAATCTCGACGCAATTTGAGTGTTCCATCGTCATTAGAAGGCCCTGAACGTTACAATTAACTATCATGTTTGCGTCGGATTCGACAATCTAGACTCACAGGAGAACGACCATGAGGTGCCCGAGGCAGCAATAGACCCTTGGAGACAAGTCGGCTGGGGGACGATGTATTGAATCTCGACGCAATTTGAGAGTTCTATCGTCATTAGGAGGCCCTGAACGTTACAATTAACAATCAGTTTCGCGTCGGATTCGAAAATCTAGACTCACATGAGAGCGAACATGAGAGGCCGGAGGCAGTAATATCCCCATGGAGACAAGTCGGCTGGAGGACGATGTATTGAATCTCGACACAATTTGAGTGTCCCATCGTCATTAAGAGGCCCTAAACGTTACAATTAACTATCATTTTTGCGTCGGATTCGAAAATCTAGACTCACACGAGAACGACCATAAGGTGCCCGAAGCAGCAACAGACCCTTGGAGACAAGTCGGCTGGAGGCCGATGTATTGAATCTCGACTCAAATTGAGTATTTCATCGTCATTAGGAGGCCCTAAACGTTACAATTAACTATCATTTTTGCGTCGGATTCGATAATCTAAACTCACAATAGAACGACCATAAGGTGCCCGAGGCAGCAACAGACCCTTGGAGACAAGTCGGCTGGAGGCCAATGTATTGAATCTCGACGCAATATGAGTGTTCCATCGTCATTACAAGGCCCTGAGCGTTACAATGAACTATCTTTTTAGCGTCGGATTCGAAAATCTACTCACAGGAGAAGTTCATACGCTGTTCGAGACAGCAATATACCCCTTGGAGACAAATCGACTGGAGGCCGATGTATTGAATATCGACACAATTTGAGTGTTCCATCGCCATTAGGTCGCCCTGAACGTTATAATGAACTATCAGTTTTGCGTCGGATTCGAAAATCTAGACTTTCAAGAGAACGACCATAAGGTGCCCGAGGCAGCATTAGACCCTTGGAGAGAAGTCGGCTGGAGGACGATGTATTGGATCGCGACGCAATTTGAGTGTTCCATCGTCATTAGGAGGCACTGAATGTTAGAATTAACTATCAGTTTTTCGTCGGATTCGAAAATCTAGACTCACAGCAGACGGACCATTTGGTGCCCGAGGCAGCAATATCCCCTTGGAGACAAATCGGCTAGAGGACGATGTATTGAATCTCGACGCAATTGAGAGTTCCATCGTCATTAGGAGGCCCTGAACGTTACAATTAACAATCAGTTTCGCGTCGGATTCGAAAATCTAGACTCACATGAGAGCGAATATAAGAGGCCGGAGGCAGTAATATCCCCATGGAGACAAGTCGGCTGGAGGACGATGTATTGAACCTCGACGGAATTTGAGTGTCCCATCGTCATTAGGAGGCCCTAAACGTTACAATTAACTATCATTTTTGCGTCGGATTCGATAATCTAAACTCACAGGAGAACGACCATAAGGTGCCCGAGGCAGCAACAGACCCTTGGAGACAAGTCGGCTGGAGGACGATGTATTGAATCTCGACGCAATTTGAGTGTTCCATCGTCATTACAAGGCCCTGAATGTTAAAATTAACTATCTTTTTAGCGTCGGATTCGAAAATCTACTCACAGGAGAAGTTCACACGGTGTCCGAGACAGCAATATACCCCTTGGAGACAAATCGACTGGAGGCCGATGTATTGAATATCGACACAATTTGAGTGTTCCATCGTCATTAGGTGGCCCTGAACGTTACAATTAACAATCAGTTTTGCGTCGGGTTTGAAAATCTAGACTCACAGCAGAACGATCACAAAGTGCCCGTGGCAGCTATTGACCCTTGGAGACAAGTCGGTTGGAGGACGATGTATTGGATCGCGACGCAAAATGAGTGTTCCATCGTCATTAGGAGGCCCTGAATGTTACAATTAACTATCAGTTTTTCGTCGGATTCGTAAATCTAGACTCACTGGAGACGGACAATAAGGTGCCCGATGCAGCAATATCCCCTTGGAGACCAGTCCGCTGGAGGACGATGTATTGAATCTCGACGCAATTTGAGTCTTCTATCGTCATCAGGTCGCCCTGAACGTTATAATGAACTATCAGTTTTGCTTCGGATTCGAAAATATAGACTTACAAGAGAACGACCATAAGGTGCCCGAGGCAGCATTAGACCCTTGGAGACAAGTCGGCTGGAGGACGATGTATTGGATCGCGACGCAATTTGAGTGTTCCATCGTCATTAGGAGGCGCTGAACCTTACAATTAACTATCAGTTTCGCGTCGGATTCGAAAATCTAGTCTCACAGGAGACGGACCACATGGAGCCCGAGGCAGCAATATCCCCTTGGAGACAAGTCGGCTGGAGGCCGATGTATTGAATCTCGACGCAATTTGAGTGCTCCATCGTCATTTGGAGGCCCTCAACGTTACAATTAACTATCAGTTTCGCGTTGGATTCGAAAATCTAGACTCACAGGAGACGGACCACATGGAGCCCGAGGCAGCAATATTACCCTTGTAGACAAGTCGGCTGGAGGAAGATGTATTGACTCTCGACGCAATTTGAGTGTTCCATCGTCATTAAGAGGCCCTGAGCAATACATTTAACTATCAGTTTTGCGTCGGATTCTAAAATGTTGACTCACAGGGGAACGACCATACGGTGCCCGAGGCAGCAATAGGCCCTTGGAGACAAATCGGCTGAATGCCGATGTATTGAATCTCGAGGCAATTTGATTGTTCCATCGTCATTAGGATGCCCTGAACGTTACAATTAACAATCAGTTTCGAGTCGGATTCGAAAATCTAGACTCACATGAGAGCGAACATAAGAGGCCGGAGGCAGTAATATCCCCATGGAGACAAGTCGGCTGGATGACGATGTATTGAATCTCGACGCAATTTGAGTGTCCCATCGTCATTAGAAGGCCCTAAACGTTACAATTAACTATCATTTTTGCGTCGGATTCGATAATCTAGATTTACAGGAAAACGACCATAAGGTACCCGAGGCAGCAATAGACCCTTGGAGGCAAGTCGGCTGGAGGCCGATGTATTGAATCTCGACGCAATTTGAGTGTTCCATCGGCTGTAGGAGGCACTGAACGTTACAGTTAACTATCATTTTAGCGTCGGATTCGAAAATCTACTAAGAGGAGAATTATCATATGGTGCCCGAGACAGCAATATCCCCTTGGAGACAAGTCCGCTGGAGGCCGATGTATTGAATCTCGACGCAATTTGAGTGTTCCATCGTCATTAGGAGGCCCTGAACGTTTCAATTAACTATGAGTTTTGCGTCGGATTCGAAAACGTAGAATCACCGGAGACGGACCATGTGGTGCCCGAGGCAGCGATATCCCCTTGGAAACAAGTCGGCTGGAGGCCGATGTATTGAATCTCGACGCAATTTGAGTGTTCCATCGGCATTAGGAGGCCCTGAACGTTACAATTAACTATCATTTTTGCGTCGGATTCGAAAATCTAGACTCACAGGAGAACGACCATAAGGTGCCCGAGGCAGCAATAGACCCTTGGAGACAAGTCGGCTGGAGGACGATGTATTGAATCTCGACGCAATTTGAGAGTTCCATCGTCATTAGGAGGCCCTGAACGTTACAATTAACAATCAGTTTCGCGTCGGATTCGAAAATCTAGACTCACAGGAGAACGACCATAAGGTGCCCGAGGCAGCAATAGACCCTTGGAGACAAGTCGGCTGGAGGCCGATGTATTGAATCTCGACGCAATTTGAGTGTTCCATCGTCATTTGGAGGCCCTAAACGTTACAATTAACTATCATTTTTGCGTCGGATTCGATAATCTAAACTCACAGGAGAACGACCATAAGGTGCCCGAGGCAGCAACAGACCCTTGGAGACAAGTAGGCTGGAGGCCGATGTATTGAATCTCGACGCAATTTGAGTGTTCCATCGCCAATAGGAGGCCCTGAACGTTACAATTAACTATCATTTTTGCGTCGGATTCGAAAATCTAGACTCACAGGAGAACGATCATAAGGTGCCCGAGGCAGCAATAGACCCTTGGAGACAAGTCGGCTGGAGACCGATGTATTGAATCTCGACGCAATTTGACTGTTCCATCGTCATTACAAGGCCCTGAACGTTACAATTAACTATCATTTTTGCGTCGGATTCGAAAATCTAGACTCACAGGAGAACGACCATAAGGTGCCCGAGGCAGCAATAGACACTTGGTGACAAGTCGGCCGGAAGTCGATGTATTGAATCTCGACGCAATTTGAGTGTTCCATCGGCATTAGGAGGCCCTGAACTTTACAGTTAACTATCATTTTACCGTCGGATTCGAAAGTCTACTAACAGGAGAATTATCATATGGTGCCCGAGACAGCAATATCCCCTTGGAGGCAAGTCCGCTGTAGGACGATGTATTGAATCTCGACGCAATTTGAGTGTTCCATCGTCATTAGGAGGCCCTGAACGTTACAATTAACTATGAGTTTTGCGTCGGATTCGAAAACGTAGAATCACCGGAGACGGACCATGTGGTGCCCGAGGCAGCGATTTCCCCTTGGAGACAAGTCGGCTGGAGGCCGATGTATTGAATCTCGACGCAATTTGAGTGTTCCATCGGCATTAGGAGGCCCTGAACGTTACAGTTAACTATCATTTTAGCGTCGGATTCGAAAATCTACTAACAGGAGAAGGATCATATGGTGCACGAGACTGCAATATCCCCTTGGATACAAGTCGACTGGAGGTCGATGTATTGACTCTCAACGCAATTTGAGTGTTCCATCGTCTCTAGGAGGCCCTGAACGTTACAATTAACTATCATTTATGCGTCGGATTCGAAAATCTAGACTCACAGGAGAACGACCATAAGGTGCCGAGGCAGCAATAGACCCTTGGAGACAAGTCGGCTGGAGGAAGAAGTATTGAATGTCGACGCAATTTGAGAGTTCCATCGTCATTAGGAGGCCCTGAACGTTACAATTAACGATCAGTTTCGCGTCGGATTCGAAAATCTAGACTCACATGAGAGCGAACATAAGAGGCCGGAGGCAGTAATATCCCCATGGAGACAAGTCGGCTGGAGGACGATGTATTCAATCTCGACGCAATTTGAGTGTCCCATCGGCATTAGGAGGCCCTGAACGTTACAATTAACTATCATTTTTGCGTCGGATTCGATAATCTAAACTCACAGGAGAACGACCATAAGGTGCCCGAGGCAGCAATAGACCCTTGGAGACAAGTCGGCTGGAGGCCGATGTATTGGATCTCGACGCAATTTGAGTGTTCCATCGTCATTACAAGGCCCTGAAAGTTACAATTAACTATCATTTTTGCGTCGGATTCGAAAATCTAGACTCACAGGAGAATGACCATAAAGTGCCCGGGGCAGCAACAGACCCTTGGAGACAAGTCGGCTGGAGGCCGATGTATTGGATCTCGACGCAATTTGAGTGTTCCATCGTCATTACAAGGCCCTAAACGTTACAATTAACTATCATTTTTGCGTCGGATTCGAAAATCTAGACTCACAGGAGAACGAACATAAGGTGCCCGAGGCAGCAATTGACCCTTGGAGACAAGTCGGCTTGAGGACGATGTATTGAATCTCGACGCAATTTGAGTGTTCCATCGGCATTAGGAGGCCCTGAACGTTACAATTAACTATCATTTTTGCGTCGGATTCGATAATCTAAACTCACAGGAGAACGACCATAAGGTGCCCGAGGCAGCAATAGACCCTTGGAGACAAGTCGGCTGGAGGCCAATGTATTGAATCTCGACGCAATTTGAGTGTTCCATCGGCATTAGGAGGCCCTGAACGTTACAGTTAACTATCATTTTAGCGTCGGATTCGAAAATCTACTAACAGGAGAACGACCATAAGGTGCCCGGGGCAGCAATAGACCCTTGGAGACAAGTCGGCTGGAGGTTGATGTATTGAATCTCGACGCAATTTGAGAGTTCCATCGTCATTAGGAGGCCCTGAACGTTACAATTAACTATCATTTTTGCGTCGGATTCGAAAATCTAGACTTACCAGAGAACGACCATAAGGTGCCCGAGGCAGCATTAGACCCTTGGAGACAAGTCGGCTGGAGGACGATGTATTGAATCTCGACGCAATTTGAGTGTTCCATCGTCATTAGGAGGCCCTAAACGCTAGAATTAACTATCATTTTTGCGTCGGATTCGATAATCTAAACTCACAGGAGAACGACCATAAGATGAGCGAGGCAGCAACAGACCCTTGGAGACAAGTCGGCTGGAGGCCGATGTATTGAATCTCGACGCAATTTGAGTGTTCCACCGTCATTACAAGGCCCTAAACGTTACAATTAACTATCATTTTTGCGTCGGATTCGAAAATCTAGACTCACAGGAGAAGGATCATATGGTGCCCGAGACAGCAATATCACCTTGGAGACAAGTCCGCTGGAGGCCGATGTATTGAATCTCGACGCAATTTGAGTGTTACATCGTCTTTAGGAGGCCCTGAACCTTACAATTAACCATCAGTTTCGCGTCGGATTCGAAAATCTAGACTCACAGGAGACGGACCACATGGAGCCCGAGGCAGCAATATCCCCTTGTAGACAAGTCGGCTGGAGGAAGATGTATTGACTCTCGACGCAATTTGAGTGTTCCATCGTCATTAAGAGGCCCTTTGCATTACATTTAACTATCAGTTTTGCGTCGGATTCTAAAATGTTGACTCACAGGGGAACGATCATACGGTGCCCGAGGCAGCAATAGACCCTTGGAGACAAGTCGGCTGGAGGCCGATGTATTGAATCTCGACGCAATTTGAGTGTTCCATCGTCATTTGGAGGCCCTAAACGTTACAATTAACTATCATTTTTGCGTCGGATTCGATAATCTAAACTCACAGGAGAACGACCATAAGGTGCCCGAGGCAGCAACAGACCCTTAGAGACAAGTCGGCTGGAGGCCGATGTATTGAATCTCGACGCAATTTGAGTGTTCCATCGTCATTACAAGGCCCTGAAAGTTACAATTAACTTTCATTTTAGCGTCGGATTCGAAAATCTAGACTCACAGGAGAACGACCATAAGGTGCCCGAGGCAGCAACAGACCATAGGAGACAAGTCGGCTGGAGGCCGATGTATTGGATCTCGACGCAATTTGAGTGTTCCATCGCCAATAGGAGGCCCTGAACGTTACAATTAACTATCATTTTTCCGTCGGATTCGAAAATCTAGACTCACAGGAGAACGATCATAAGGTGCCCGAGGCAGCAATAGACCCTTGGAGACAAGTCGGCTGGAGACCGATGTATTGAATCTCGACGCAATTTGAGTGTTCCATCGTCATTACAAGGCCCTGAACGTTACAATTAACTATCATTTTTGCGTCGGATTCGAAAATCTAGACTCACAGGAGAACGACCATAAGGTGCCCGAGGCAGCAATAGACACTTGGTGATAAGTCGGCCGGAAGTCGATGTATTGAATCTCGACGCAATTTGAGTGTTCCATCGGCATTAGGAGGCCCTGAACGTTACAGTTAACTATCATTTTACCGTCGGATTCGAAAGTCTACTAACAGGAGAATTATCATATGGTGCCCGAGACAGCAATATCCCCTTGGAGACAAGTCCGCTGGAGGCCGATGTATTGAATCTCGACGCAATTTGAGTGTTCCATCGTCATTAGGAGGCCCTGAACGTTACAATTAACTATGAGTTTTGCGTCGGATTCGAAAACGTAGAATCACCGGAGACGGACCATGTGGTGCCCGAGGCAGCGATATCCCCTTGGAGACAAGTCGGCTGGAGGTCGATGTATTGAATCTCGACGCAATTTGAGTGTTCCATCGGCATTAGGAGGCCCTGAACGTTACAGTTAACTATCATTTTAGCGTCGGATTCGAAAATCTACTAACAGGAGAAGGATCATATGGTGCACGAGACTGCAATATCCCCTTGGATACAAGTCGACTGGAGGTCGATGTATTGACTCTCAACGCAATTTGAGTGTTCCATCGTCATTACAAGGCCCTGAACGTTACAATTAACTATGAGTTTTGCGTCGGATTCGAAAACGTGGAATCACCGGAGACGGACCATGTGGTGCCCGAGGCAGCGATATCCCCTTGGAGACAAGTCGGCTGGAGGTCGATGTATTGAATCTCGACGCAATTTGAGTGTTCCATCGGCATTAGGAGGCCCTGAACGTTACAATTAACTATCATTTATGCGTCGGATTCGAAAATCTAGACTCACAGGAGAACGACCATAAGGTGCCGAGGCAGCAATAGACCCTTGGAGACAAGTCGGCTGGAGGACGAAGTATTGAATCTCGACGCAATTTGAGAGTTCCATCGTCATTAGGAGGCCCTGAACGTTTCAATTAACAATCAGTTTCGCGTCGGATTCGAAAATCTAGACTCACATGAGAGCGAACATAAGAGGCCGGAGGCAGTAATATCCCCATGGAGACAAGTCGGCTGGAGGACGATGTATTGAATCTCGACGCAATTTGAGTGTCCCATCGTCATTAGGAGGCCCTAAACGTTACAATTAACTATCATTTTTGCGTATGATTCGATAATCTAAACTCACAGGAGAACGACCATAAGGTGCCCGAGGCAGCAACAGACCCTTGGAGACAAGTCGGCTGGAGGCCGATGTATTGAATCTCGACGCAATTTGAGTGTTCCATCGTCATTACAAGGCCCTGAACGTTACAATTAACTATCATTTTTGCGTCGGATTCGAAAATCTAGACTCACAGGAGAACGACCATAAGGTGCCCGAGGCAGCAATAGACCCTTGGAGACAAGTCGGCTGGAGACCGATGTATTGAATCTCGACTCAATTTGAGTGTTCCATCGTCATTACAAGGCCCTGAACGTTACAATTAACTATCATTTTTGCGTCGGATTCGAAAATCTGGACTCACAGGAGAACGACCATAAGGTGCCCGAGGCAGCAATAGAACCTTGGAGACAAGTTGGCTGGATGCCGATGTATTGAATCTCGACGCAATTTGAGTGTTCCATCGGCATTAGGAGGCCCTGAACGTTACAGTTAACTATCATTTTAGCGTCGGATTCGAGAATCTACTAACAGGAGAAGGATCATATGGTGCACAAGGCAGCAATAGACCCTTTGAGACAAGTCGGCTGGAGGCCGATGTATTGAATCTCGACGCAATTTGAGTGTTCCATCGTCATTAGATGGCCCTGAACGTTACAATTAACTATCATTTTTGCGTCGGATTCGAAAATCTAGACTCATAGAAGAACGACCATAAGGTGCCCGAGGCATCAATAGACCCTTGGAGACAAGTCGGCTGGAGGCCGATGTATTGGATCTCGACGCAATTTGAGTGTTCCATCGTCATTACAAGGCCCTGAACGTTACAATTAACTATCATTTTTGCGTCGGATTCGAAAATCTAGACTCACAGGAGAATGACCATAAGGTGCCCGAGGCAGCAACAGACCCTTGGAGACAAGTCGGCTGGAGGCCGATGTATTGGATCTCGACGCAATTTGAGTGTTCCATCGTCATTACAAGGCCCTGAACGTTACAATTAACTATCATTTTTGCGTCGGATTCGAAAATCTAGACTCACAGGAGAACGAACATAAGGTGCCCGAGGCAGCAATTGACCCTTGGAGACAAGTCGGCTGGAGGACGATGTATTGAATCTCGAAGCAATTTGAGTGTTCCATCGGCATTAGGAGGCCCTGAACGTTACAATTAACTATCATTTTTTCGTCGGATTCGATAATCTAAACTCACAGGAGAACGACCATAAGGTGCCCGAGGCAGCAATAGACCCTTGGAGACAAGTCGGCTGGAGGCCAATGTATTGAATCTCGACGCAATTTGAGTGTTCCATCGGCATTAGGAGGCCCTGAACGTTACAGTTAACTATCATTTTAGCGTCGGATTCGAATATATACAAACAGGAGAACGACCATAAGGTGCCCGGGGCAGCAATAGACCCTTGGAGACCAGTCGGCTGGAGGTTGATGTATTGAATCTCGACGCAATTTGAGAGTTCCATCGTCATTAGGAGGCCCTGAACGTTACAATTAACTATCATTTTTGCGTCGGATTCGAAAATCTAGACTTACCAGAGAACGACCATAAGGTGCCGGAGGCAGCATAAGACCCTTGGAGACAAGTCGGCTGGAGGACGATGTATTGAATCTCGACGCAATTTGAGTGTTCCATCGTCATTAGGAGGCCCTAAACGCTAGAATTAACTATCATTTTTGCGTCGGATTCGATAATCTAAACTCACAGGAGAACGACCATAAGATGACAGAGGCAGCAACAGACCCTTGGAGACAAGTCGGCTGGAGGCCGATGTAATGAATCTCGACGCAATTTGAGTGTTACATCGTCTTTAGGAGGCCCTGAACCTTACAATTAACTATCAGTTTCGCGTCGGATTCGAAAATCTAGACTCACAGGAGACGGACCACATGGAGCCCGAGGCAGCAATATCCCCTTGTAGACAGGTCGGCTGCAGGAAGATGTATTGACTCTCGACGCAATTTGAGTGTTCCATCGTCATTAAGAGGCCCTGAGCATTACATTTAACTATCAGTTTTGCGTCGGATTCTAAAATGTTGACTCACAGGGGAACGATCATACGGTGCCCGAGGCAGCAATAGACCCTTGGAGACAAATCGGCTGAATGCCGATGTATTGAATCTCGAGGCAATTTGAGTGCTCCATCGTCATTAGGATGCCCTGAACGTTGCAATTAACAATCAGTTTCGCGTCGGATTCGAAAATCTAGACTCACATGAGAGCGAACATAAGAGGCCGGAGGCAGTAATATCCCCATGGAGACAAGTCGGCTGGAGGACGATGTATTGAATCTCGACGCACTTTGAGTGTCCCATCGTCATTAGGAGGCCCTAAACGTTACAATTAACTATCAAATTTGCGTCGGATTCGAAAATCTAGACTCACAGGAGAACGACCATAAGGTGCCCGAGGCAGCAATAGACCCTTGGAGACAAGTCGGCTGGAGGCCGATGTATTGAATCTCGACGCAATTTGAGTGTTCCATCGTCATTACAAGGCCCTGAACGTTACAATTAACTATCATTTTTGCGTCGGATTCGAAAATCTAGACTCACAGGAGAACGACCATAAGGTGCCCGAGGCAGCAATAGACCCTTGGAGACAAGTCGGCTGGAGGCCGATGTATTGAATCTCGACGCAATTTGAGTGTTCCATCGCCAATAGGAGGCCCTGAACGTTACAATTAACTATCATTTTTGCGTCGGATTCGAAAATCTAGACTCACCGGAGAACGACCATAAGGTGCCCGAGGCAGCAATAGACCCTTGGAGACAAGTCGGATGAAGGCCGATGTATTGAATCTCGACGCAATTTGAGTGTTCCATCGGCATTAGGAGGCCCTGAACGTTACAGTTAACTATCATTTTAGCGTCGGATTCGAAATTCTACTAACAGGAGAATTATCATATGGTGCCCGAGACAGCTATATCCCCTTGGAGACAAGTCCGCTGGAGGTCCATGTATTGAATCTCGACTCAATTTGAGTGTTCCATCGTCATTAGGAGGCCCTGAACGATTGAATTAACTATGAGTTTTGCGTCGGATTCGAAAACGTAGAATCACCGGAGACGGACCATGTGGTGCCCGAGGCAGCGATATCACCTTGGAGACAAGTCGGCTGGAGGCCGATGTATTGTATCTCGACGCAATTTGAGTGTTCCATCGGCATTAGGAGGCCCTGAACGTTACAGTTAACTATCATTTTAGCGTGGGATTCGAAAATCCACTAACAGGAGAACGACCATAAGGTGCCCGAGGCAGCAATAGACCCTTGGAGACAAGTCGGCTAGATGTCGATGTATTGAATCTCGACTCAATTTGAGTGTTCCATCGTCATTAGGTGGCCCTGAACGTTACAATTAACAATCAGTTTTGCGTCGGGTTCGAAAAACTAGACTCACAGCTGAACGATCACAAGGTGCCCGTGGCAGCTATTGACACTTGGAGACCAGGCCGCTGGAGGACGATGTATTGAATCTCGACGCAATTTGAGTGCTCCATCGTCATTTGGAGGCCCTGAACCTTACAATTAACTATCAGTTTCGCGTCGGATTCGAAAATCTAGACTCACAGGAGACGTAGCACATGGAGCCCGAGGCAGCAATATCCCCTTGTAGACAAGTCGGCTGGAGGAAGATGTATTGACTCTCGACGCAATTTGAGTGTTCCATCGTCATTCAGAGGCCCTGAGCATTACATTTAACTATCAGTTTTGCGTCGGATTCTAAAATGTTGACTCACAGGGGAACGACCATACGGTGCCCGAGGCAGCAATAGACCCTTGGAGACAAATCGGCTGAATGCCGATGTATTGAATCTCGAGGCAATTTGAGTGTTCCATCGTCATTAGGAAGCCCTGAACGTTACAATTAACAATCAGTTTCGCGTCGGAATCGAAAATCTAGACTCACATGAGAGCGAACATAAGAGGCCGGAGGCAGTAATATCCCCATGGAGACAAGTCGGCTGGAGGACGATGTATTGAATCTCGACGCAATTTGAGTGTCCCATCGTCATTAGGAGGCCCTAAAACGTTACAATTAACTATCATTTTACGTCGGATTCGATAATCTAAACTCACAGGAGAAGGATCATATGGTGCCCGAGACAGCAATATCCCCTTGGAGACAAGTCCGCTGGAAGACTATGTATTGAATCGCGACGCAATTTGTGTGCTCCATCGTGATTAGGAGGCCCTGAACTTTACAAATAACTATGAGTTTTGCGTCGGATTCGAAAACGTACAATCACCGGAGACGGACCATGTGGTGCCTGAGGTAGCGATATCCCCTTGGAGACAAGTCGACTGGAGGACGATGTAGTGAATCTCGACGCAATTTGAGTGTTCCTTCGTCATTAGGAGGCGCTGAACGTTACAATTCACTATCATTTTTGCGTCGGATTCGTAAATCTAGACTCACAGGAGTAGGATCATATTGTGCCCGAGACAGCAATATCCCCTTGGAGACAAGTCGGCTGGAGGCCGATGTATTGAATCTCGACGCAATTTGAGAGTTCCATCGTCATTAGGATGCCCTGAACGTTACAATAAACTATCATTTTTGCGTCGGATTCGAAAATCTAGACTCACAGGAGAACGACCATAAGGTGCCCGAGGCAGCAATATCCCCTTGGAGACAAATCAGCTGGAGGACGATGTATTGAATCTCGACGAAATTTGAGAGTTCTATCGTTATCAGGAGGCGCTTAACGTTACTATTCACTATCATTTTTGCGTCGGATTCGAAAATCTAGACTCACAGGAGAAGGATCATATGGTGCCCGAGACAGCAATATCCCCTTGGAGAAAAGTCCGCTGGAGGCCGATGTATTGAATCTCGACGCAATTTGAGTGTTCCATCGTCATTAGGAGGCCCTGAACCTTACTATTAACTATCAGTTTCGCGTCGGATTCGAAAATCTAAACTCACAGGAGAACGATCATAAGGTGCCTGTGGCAGCAACAGACCCTTGGAGACAAGTCGGCTGGAGGCCGATGTATTAAATCTCGACGCAATTTGAGTGTTCCATCGTCATTACAAGGCCCTGAACGTTACAATTAACTATCATTTTTGCGTCGGATTCGAAAATCTAGACTCACAGGAGACGGACCACATGGAGCCCGAGGCAGCAATAGACCCTTGGAGACAAGTTTGCTGGAGGCCGCAATTTGAGTGTTCCATCGTCATTAGGAGGCCGTGATCGTTTTAATTAACTATCATTTTTGCGTCGGATTCGAAAATCTAGACTTACAAGAGAACAACCATAAGGTGCCCGAGGCAGCAATAGACCCTTGGAGACAAGTCGGCTGGAGAACGATGTGTTGAATCTCGACGCAATTTGAGAGTTCCATCGGCATTAGGAGCCCCTAAACGTTACAATTAACTATCATTTTTGCGTCGGATTCGATAATCTAAACTCACAGGAGAACGACCATAAGGTGCCCGAGGCAGCAATAGACCCTTGGAGACAAGTCGGATGGAGGCCGATGTATTGTATCTCGACGCAATTTGAGTGTTCCATCGGCATTAGGAGGCCCTGAACGTTACAGTTAACTATCATTTTAGCGTGGGATTCGAAAGTCCACTAACAGGAGAACGACCATAAGGTGCCCGAGGCAGCAATAGACCCTTGGAGACAAGTCGGCTAGATGTCGATGTATTGAATCTCGACTCAATTTGAGTGTTCCATCGTCATTAGGTGGCCCTGAACGTTACAATTAACAATCAGTTTTGCGTCGGGTTCGAAAATCTAGACTCACAGCTGAACGATCACAAGGTGCCCGTGGCAGCTATTGACCCTTGGAGACCAGGCCGCTGGAGGACGATATATTGAATCTCGACGCAATTTGAGTGCTCCATCGTCATTTGGAGGCCCTGAACCTTACAATTAACTATCAGTTTCGCGTCGGATTCGAAAATCTAGACTCACAGGAAACGTACCACATGGAGCCCGAGGCAGCAATATCCCCTTGTAGACAAGTCGGCTGGAGGAAGATGTATTGACTCTCGACGCAATTTGAGTGTTCCATCGTCATTCAGAGGCCCTGAGCATTACATTTAACTATCAGTTTTGCGTCGGATTCTAAAATGTTGACTCACAGGGGAACGACCATACGGTGCCCGAGGCAGCAATAGACCCTTGGAGACAAATCGGCTGAATGCCGATGTATTGAATCTCGAGGCAATTTGAGTGTTCCATCGTCATTAGGAAGCCCTGAACGTAACAATTAACAATCAGTTTCGCGTCGGAATCGAAAATCTAGACTCACATGAGAGCGAACATAAGAGGCCGGAGGCAGTAATATCCCCATGGAGACAAGTCGGCTAGAGGACGATGTATTGAATCTCGACGCAATTTGAGTGTCCCATCGTCATTAGGAGGCCCTAAACGTTACAATTAACTATCATTTTTGCGTCGGATTCGATAATCTAAACTCACAGGAGAAGGATCATATGGTGCCCGAGACAGCAATATCCCCTTGGAGACAAGTCCGCTGGAAGACGATGTATTGAATCGCGACGCAATTTGTGTGCTCCATCGTGATTAGGAGGCCCTGAACTTTACAAATAACTATGAGTTTTGCGTCGGATTCGAAAACGTAGAATCACCGGAGACGGACCATGTGGTGCCCGAGGCAGCGATATCCCCTTGGAGACAAGTCGACTGGAGGACGATGTAGTGAATCTCGACGCAATTTGAGTGTTCCTTCGTCATTAGGAGGCGCTGAACGTTACAATTCACTATCATTTTTGCAACGGATTCGAAAATCTAGACTCACAGGAGTAGGATCATATTGTGCCCGAGACAGCAATATCCCCTTGGAGACAAGTCGGCTGGAGGCCGATGTATTGAATCTCGACGCAATTTGAGTGTTCCATCGTCATTAGGAGGCCCTGATCCTTATAATTAACTATCAGTTTCGCGTCGGATTCGAAAATCTAGACTCACAGGAGACGGACCACATGGAGCCCGAGGCAGCAATATCCCCTTGTAGACAAGTCGGCTGGAGGAAAATGTATTGACTCTCGACGCAATTTGAGTGTTCCATCGTCATTACAAGGCCCTGAACGTTACAATTAACTATCATTTTTGCGTCGGATTCGAAAATCTACACTCACAGGAGAACGACCATAAGGTGCCCGAGGCAGCATTAGACCCTTGGAGACAAGTCGGCTGGAGGTCGATGTTTTGAATCTCGACGCAATTTGAGTCTTCCATCGCCAATAGGAGGCCCTGAACGTTACAATTAACTATGAGTTTTGCGTCTGATTCGAAAACGTAGAATCACCGGAGACGGACCATGTGGTGCCCGAGGCAGCGATATCCCCTTGGAGACAAGTCGGCTGGAGGCCGATGTATTGAATCTCGACGCAATTTGAGAGTTCCATCGTCATTAGGATGCCCTGAACGTTACAATAAACTATCATTTTTGCGTCGGATTCGAAAATCTAGACTTACAAGAGAACGACCATAAGGTGCCCGAGGCAGCATTAGACCCTTGGAGACCAGTCCGCTGGAGGACGATGTATTGAATCGCGACGCAATTTGAGTGCTCCATCGCCATTAGGAGGCCCTGAACGTTACAATTAACTATCATTTTTGCGTCGGATTCGAAAATCTAGACTCACAGGAGAACGACCATAAGGTTCCCGAGGCAGCAATATCCCCTTGGAGACAAATCAGCTGGAGGACGATGTATTGAATCTCGACGAAATTTGAGAGTTCTATCGTCATCAGGAGGCGCTTAACGTTACTATTCACTATCATTTTTGCGTCGGATTCGAAAATCTAGACTCACAGGAGAAGGATCATATGGTGCCCGAGACAGCAATATCCCCTTGGAGAAAAGTCCCCTGGAGGCCGATGTATTGAATCTCGACGCAATTTGAGTGTTCCATCGTCATTAGGAGGCCCTGAACCTTACAATTAACTATCAGTTTCGCGTCGGATTCGAAAATCTAAACTCACAGGAGAACGACCATAAGGTGCCTGTGGCAGCAACAGACCCTTGGAGACAAGTCGGCTGGAGGCCGATGTATTAAATCTCGACGCAATTTGAGTGTTCCATCTGCATTACAAGGCCCTGAACGTTACAATTAACTATCATTTTTGCGTCGGATTCGAAAATCTAGACTCACAGGAGACGGACCATATGGAGCCCGAGGCAGCAATAGACCCTTGGAGACAAGTTTGCTTGAGGCCGCAATTTGAGTGTTCCATCGTCATTAGGAGGCCGTGATCGTTACAATTAACTATCATTTTTGCGTCGGATTCGAAAATCTAGACTTACAAGAGAACGACCATAAGGTGCCCGAGGCAGCAATAGACCCTTGGAGACAAGTCGGCTGGAGGACGATGTGTTGAATCTCGACGCAATTTGAGAGTTCCATCGGCATTAGGAGGCCCTGAACGTTACAATTAACAATCAGTTTCGAGTCGGATTCGAAAATCTAGACTCACATGAGAGCGAACATAAGAGGCCGGATGCAGTAATATCCCCATGGAGACAAGTCGGCTGGAGGACGATGTATTGAATCTCGACGCAATTTGAGTGTCCCATCGTCATTAGGAGGCCCTAAACGTTACAATTAACTATCATTTTTGCGTCGGATTCGATAATCTAAACTCACAGGAGAACGACCATAAGGTGCCCGAGGCAGCAACAGACCCTTGGAGACAAGTCGGCTGGAGGCCGATGTATTGAATCTCGACGCAATTTGAGTGTTCCATCGTCATTAGGAGGCTCTAAACGTTACAATTAACTATCATTTTTGCGTCGGATTCGATAATCTAAACTCACGGGAGAACGACCATAAGGTGCCCGAGGCAGCAACAGACCCTTGGAGACAAGTCGGCTGGAGGCCGATGTATTGAATCTCGACGCAATTTGAGTGTTCCATCGTCATTAGCAGGCCCTAAACGTTACAATTAACTATCATTCTTGCGTCGGATTCGATAATCTATACTCACAGGAGAACGATCATAAGGTGCCCGAGGCAGCAACAGACCCTTGGGGACAAGTCGGCTGGAGGCCGATGTATTGAATCTCGACGCAATTTGAGTGTTCCATCATCAATACAAGGCCCTAAACGTTACAATTAACTATCATTTTTGGGTCGGATTCGAAAATCTAGACTCACAGGAGAACGACCATAAGGTGCCCGAGGCAGCAACAGTCCATTGGAGACAAGTCGGCTGGAGGCCGATGTATTGAATCTCGACGCAATTTGAGTGTTCCATCGCCAATAGGAGGCCCTAAACGTTACAATTAACTATCATTTTTGCGTCGGATTCGATAATCTAAACTCAAAGGAGAACGACCACAAGGTGCCCGAGGCAGCAACAGACCCTTGGAGACAAGTCGGTTGGAGACCGATGTATTGAATCTCGACGCAATTTAAGTGTTCAATCGTCATTACAAGGCCCTGAACGTTACAATTAACTATCATTTTTGCGTCGGATTCGAAAATCTAGACTCACAGGAGAACGACCATAAGGTGCCCGAGGCAGCAATAGACCCTTGGAGACAAGTCGTCTGGAGGCCGATGTATTGAATCTCGACGCAATTTGAGTGTTCCATCGGTATTAGGAGGCCCTGAACGTTACAGTTAACTATCATTTTAGCGTCGGATTCGAAAATCTACTAACAGGAGAATTATCATATGGTGCCCGAGACAGCAATATCCCCTTGGAGACAAGTCCGCTGGAGGCCGATGTATTGAATCTCGACGCAATTTGAATGTTCCATCGTCATTAGGAGGCCCTGAACGTTAAAATTAACTATGAGTTTTGCGTCGGATTCGAAATCGTAGAATCACCGGAGACGGACCATGTGGTGCCCGAGGCAGCGATATCCCCTTGGAGACAAGTCGGCTGGAGGGCGATGTATTGAATCTCGACGCAATTTGAGTGTTCCATCGGCATTAGGAGGCCGTGATAGTTACAATTAACTATCATTTTTGCGTCGGATTCGAAAATCTAGACTTACAAGAGAACGACCATAAGGTGCCCGAGGCAGCAATAGACCATTCGAGACAAGTCGGCTGGAGGGCGATGTATTGAATCTCGACGCAATTTGAGAGTTCCATCGGCATTAGGAGGCCCTGAACGTTACAATTAACTATCATTTTTGCGTCGGATTCGATAATCTAAACTCACAGGAGAACGACCATAAGGTGCCCGAGGCAGCAACAGACCCTTGGAGACAAGTCGGCTGGAGGCCGATGTATTGAATCTCGACGCAATTTGAGTGTTCCATCGTCATTAGCAGGCCCTAAACGTTACAATTAACTATCATTCTTGCGTCGGATTCGATAATCTATACTCACAGGAGAACGACCATAAGGTGCCCGAGGCAGCAACAATCCCTTGGAGACAAGTCGGCTGGCGGCCGATGTATTGAATCTCGACGCAATTTGAGTGCTCCATCGTCATTACAAGGCCCTGAACGTTACAATTAACTATCATTTTTGCGTCGGATTCGAAAATCTAGACTCACAGGAGAACGACCATAAGGTGCCCGAGGCAGCAACAGTCCATAGGAGACAAGTCGGTTGGAGGCCGATGTATTGAATCTCGACGCAATTTGAGTGTTCCATCGGCAATAGGAGGCCCTGAACGTTGCAATTAACTATCATTTTTGCGTCGGATTCGCAAATCTAGACTCACAGGAGAACGACCATAAGGTGCCCGAGGCAGCAATAGACCCTTGGAGACAAGTCGGCTGGAGACCGATGTATTGAATCTCGACGCAATTTGAGTGTTCAATCGTCATTACAAGGCCCTGAACGTTACAATTAACTATCGTTTTTGCGTCGGATTCGAAAACCTAGACTCACAGGAGAACGACCATAAGGTGCCCGAGGCAGCAATAGACCCTTGGAGACAAGTCGGCTGGAGGCCGATGTATTGAATCTCGACACAATTTGAGTGTTCCATCGGCATTAGGAGGCCCTGAACGTTACAGTTAACTATCATTTTAGCGTCGGATTCAATAATCTACTAACAGGAGAATTATCATATGGTGCCCGAGACAGCAATATCCCCTTGGAGACAAGTCCGCTGGAGGCCGATGTATTGAATCTCGACGCAATTTGAGTGTTCCATCGGCATTAGGAGGCCCTGAACGTTACAATTAACTATCATTTTTAAGTCGGATTGGAAAATAACTATCACTTTCGCGTCGGATTCGAAAATCTAGACTCACAGGAGAACGACCATAAGGTGGCCGAGGCAGCAACAGACCCTTGGAGACAAGTCGGCTGGAGGCCGATGTCTTGCATCTCGACGCAAATTGAGTGTCCCATCGTCATTAGGAGGCCCTAAACGTTACAATTAACTATCATTTCTGCGTCGGATTCGATAATCTAAACTCACAGGAGAACGATTATAAGGTGTCCGAGGCAGCAACAGACCCTTGGAGACAAGTCGGCTGGAGGCCGATGTATTGAATCTCGACGCAATTTGAGTGTTCCATCGTCATTACAAAGCCCTGAACGTTACAGTTAACTATCATTTTAGCGTCGGATTCGAAAATCTACTAACAGGAGACGGATCATATTGTGCACGATACTGCAATATCCTCTTGGATACAAGTCGACTGGAGGTCGATGTATTGACTCTCGAAGCAATTTGAGTGATCCATCGTCATTAGGAGTCCCTGAACGTTACAATTAACTATCATTTATGCGTCGGATTCGAAAATCTAGACTCACAGGAGAACGACCATAAGGTGCCCGAGGCATCAATAGACCCTTGGAGACAAGTCTCCTGGAAACCGATGTATTGATTCTTGACGCAATTTCAGTGTTCCATCGTCATTAGGTGGCCCTGAACGTTACAATTAACAATCATTTCAGCGTCGGATTCGAAAATCTACTCACAGGAGAAGTTCATACGGTGCTCGAGACAGCAGTATACCCCTTGGAGACAAATCGACTGGAGGCCGATGTATTAAATATCGACGCAATTTGAGTGTTCCATCGGCTTTAGGAGTCCCTGAACGTTACAATTAACTATCAGTTTCGCGTCGGATTCGAAAATCAAAACTCACAGGAGAACGACCATAAGGTGCCCGAGGCAGCAACAGACCCTTGGAGACAAGTTGGCTGGAGGCCGATGTATAGAATCTCGACGCAATTTGTGTGTTCCATCGGCATTAGGAGGCCCTGAACGTTACAATTAACTATCTTTTTTGCGTCGGATTCGAAAATCTAGACTCACAGGAGAACGACCATAAGGTACCCGAGGCAGCAAAAGACCCTAGGAGACAAGTCGGCTGGAGGCCGATGTATTGAATCTCGACGCAATTTGAGTGTTCCATCGGCATTAGGAGGCCCTGAAAGTTACAATTAACAATCATTTTAGCGTCTGATTCGAAAATCTACTCACAGGAGAAGTTCATACGGTGCTCGAGACAACAATATACCCCTTATAGACAAAGCGACTGGAGGCCGATGTATTGAATATCGACGCAATTTGAGTGTTCCATCGTCTTTAGGAGTCCCTGAACGTTACAACTAACTATCAGTTTCGCGTCGGATTCCAAAAGCAAAACTCACAGGAGAACGACCATAAGGTGCCCGAGGCAGCAACAGACCCTTGGAGACAAGTCGGCTGGAGGCCGATGTCTTGAATCTCGACGCAATTTGAGTGTCCCATCGTCATTAGGAGGCCCTAAACGTTACAATTAACTATCATTTCTGCGTCGGATTCGATAATCTAAACTCACAGGAGAACGATTATAAGGTGTCCGAGGCAGCAACAGACCCTTGGAGACAAGTCGGCTGGAGGCCGATGTATTGAATCTCGACGCAATGTGAGTGTTCCATCGTCATTACAAAGCCCTGAACGTTACAATTAACTATCATTTTTCCGTCGGATTCGAAAATCTAGACTCACAGGAGAACGACCATAAGGTGGCCGAGGCAGCAATAGACCCTTGGAGACAAGTCGGCTGGAGGCCGATGTATTGAATCTCGACGCAATTTGAGTGTTCCATCGGCATTAGGAGGCCCTGAACGTTACAGTTAACTATCATTTTAGCGTCGGATTCGAAAATCTACTAACAGGAGACGGATCATATTGTGCACGATACTGCAATATCCTCTTGGATACAAGTCGACTGGAGGTCGATGTATTGACTCTCGAAGCAATTTGAGTGATCCATCGTCATTAGGAGTCCCTGAACGTTACAATTAACTATCATTTATGCGTCGGATTCGAAAATCTAGACTCACAGGAGAACGACCATAAGGTGCCCGAGGCATCAATAGACCCTTGGAGACAAGTCTCCTGGAAACCGATGTATTGATTCTTGACGCAATTTGAGTGTTCCATCGTCATTAGGTGGCCCTGAACATTACAATTAACAATCATTTCAGCGTCGGATTCGAAAATCTACTCACAGGAGAAGTTCATACGGTGCTCGAGACAGCAGTATACCCCTTGGAGACAAATCGACTGGAGGCCGATGTATTAAATATCGACGCAATTTGAGTGTTCCATCGGCTTTAGGAGTCCCTGAACGTTACAATTAACTATCAGTTTCGCTTCGGATTCGAAAATCAAAACTCACAGGAGAACGACCATAAGGTGCCCGAGGCAGCAACAGACCCTTGGAGACAAGTCGGCTGGAGGCCGATGTATAGAATCTCGACGCAATTTGTGTGTTCCATCGGCATTAGGAGGCCCTGAACGTTACAATTAACTATCATTTTTGCGTCGGATTCGAAAATCTAGACTCACAGGAGAACGACCATAAGGTACCCGAGGCAGCAAATGACCCTAGGAGACAAGTCGGCTGGAGGCCGATGTATTGAATCTCGACGCAATTTGAGTGTTCCATCGTCATTAGGACGCCCTATACGTTACAATTAACTATCATTTTTGCGTCGGATTCGATAATCTAAACTCACAGGAGAACGACCATAAGGTGCCCGAGGCAGCAACAGACCCTTGGAGACAAGTCGGCTGGAGGCCGATGTATTGAATCTCGACGCAATTTGAGTGTTCCATCGTCATTACAAGGCCCTGAACGTTACAATTAACTATCATTTTTGCGTCGGATTCGAAAATCTAGACTCACAGGAGAACGACCATAAGGTGCCCGAGGCAGCAATAGACCCTTGGAGACAAGTCGGCTGGAGGACGATGTATTGAATCGCGACGCAATTTGAGTGGTCCATCGTCATTAGGAGGCCCTGAACGTTGAAATTAACTATCAGTTTCGCGACGGATTCGAAAATCTAGACTCACATGAGAGCGAGCATAAGAGGCCGGAGGCAGTAATATCCCCATGGAGACAAGTCGGCTGGAGGCCGATGTATTGAATCTCGACGCAATTTGAGTGTTCCATCGTCATTAGAAGGCCCTGAACGTTACCAATAACTATCATTTTTGCGTCGGATTCGAAAATCTAGATTCACAGGAGAACGACCATAAAGTGCCCGAGGCAGCAATAGACCCTTGGAGACAAGTCGGCTGGAGGACGATGTATTGTATCTCGACGCAATTTGAGAGTTCCATCGTCATTAGGAGGCCCTGAACGTTACAATTAACTATCATTTTAACGTCGGATTCGAAAATCTAGACTCACAGGAGGACGACAATAAGGTGCCCGAGGCAGCAACAGATCCTTGTAGACAAGTCGGCTGCAGGCCGATGTATTGAATCTCGACGCAATTTGAGTGTTCCATCGTCATTAGAAGACCCTGAACGTTACAATTAACTATCATTTTTGCGTCGGATTCGAAAATCTAGACTAACAGGAGAAGGATCATATGGTGCCCGAGACAGCAATATCCTCTTGGAGACAAGTCTGCTGGAGGCCGATGTATTGAATCTCGACGCAATTTGAGTGTTCCACCGTCATTAGGAGGCCCTGCACCTTACAATTAACTATCAGTTTCGCGTCGAATTCGAAAATCTAAACTCACAGGAGAACGACCATAAGGTGCCCGAGGCAGCAACAGACTCTTGGAGACAAGTCGGCTGGAGGCCGATGTATTGAATCTCGACGCAATTTGAGTGTTCCATCGTCATTACAAGGCCCTGAACGTTACAATTAACTATCATTTTATCGTCGGATTCGAAAATCTAGACTCACAGGAGAAAGACCATAAGGTGCCCGAGGCAGCAACAGACCATATGAGACAAGTCGGCTGGAGGCCGATGTATTGAATCTCGACGCAATTTGAGTGTTCCATCGCCAATAGGAGGCCCTGAACGTTTCAATTAACTATCATTTTTGGGTCGGATTCGAAAATCTAGACTCACAGGAGAACGACCGTAAGGTGCCCGAGGCAGCAATAGACATTTGGAGACAAGTCGGCTGGAGGCAGATGTATTGAATCTCGACGCAATTTGAGTACTCCATCGTCATTTGGAGGCCCTCAACCTTACAATTAACTATCAGTTTCGCGTCGGATTCAAAATTCCAGACTCACAGGAGACGGACCATTTGGTGCCCGAGGCAGCAATATCCCCTTGGAGACAAATCAGTTGGAAGACGATGTATTGAATCTCGACGCAATTTGAGAGTTCTATCGTCATCAGGAGGCGCTGAACGTTACTATTCACTATCATTTTTGCGTCGGATTCGAAAATCTAGACTCACAGGAGAACGACCATTTGGTGCCCGAGGCAGCAATAGACCCTTGGAGACAAGTCGGCTGGAGGGCGTTGTATTGAATCTCGTAGCAATTTGAGTGTTCCATCGTCATTAGGAGGCCCTGAGCGTTACAATTAACTATCATTTTATCGTCGGATTCGAAAATCTAGACTTACAGGAGAAAGACCATAAGGTGCCCGAGGCAGCAACAGACCATAGGAGACAAGTCGGCTGGAGGCCGATGTATTGAATCTCGAGGCAATTTGAGTGTTCCATCGTCATTAGGAAGCCCTGAACGTTACAATTAACAATCATTTTAGCGTCGGATTCGAAAATCTACTCACAGGAGAAATTAATACGGTGCTCGAGACAGCAATAAACCCCTTGGAGACAAATCGACTGGAGGCCGATGTATTGAATATCGACGCAATTTGAGTGAACCATCGTCATCAGGTCGCCCTGAACGTAATAATGAGCTATCAGTTTTGCGTCGGATTCGAAAATCTAGTTTTACAAGAGAACGACCATTAGGTGCCCGAGGCAGCATCAGAACCTTGGAGACAAGTCGGCTGGAGGACGATGTATTGGATCGCGACGCAATTTGAGTGTTCCATCGTAATTAGGAGGCCCTGAACGTTACAATTAACTATCAGTTTCGCGTCGGATTCGAAAATCTAGACTCACAGGAGACGGACCACATGGAGCCCGAGGCAGCAATATCCGCTTGGAGACAAGACGGCTGGAGGTCGATGTATTGAATCTCGACTCAATTTGAGTGTTCCATCGTCATTAGGTGGCCCTGAACGTTACAATTAACAATCAGTTTTGCGTCGGGTTCGAAAATCTAGACTCACAGCAGAACGATCACATGGTGCCCGTGGCAGCTATTGACCCTTGGAGACAAGTCGGTAGGAGGACGATGTATTGGATCTCGACGCAATTTGAGAGTTCCATCGTCATTAGGAGGCCCTGACCGTTACAATTAACAATCATTTTGGCTTCGGATTCGAAAATCTACTCACAGGAGAAGTTCATACGGTGCTCGAGACAGCAATATACCCCTTGGTGACAAATCGACTGGAGGCCGATAAATTGAATATCGACCCAATTTGAATGTTCCATCGTCTTTAGGAGTCCCTGAAAGTTACAATTAACTATCAGTTTCGCGTCGGATTCGAAAATCTAAACTCACAGGAGAACGACCATAAGGTGCCCGAGGCAGCAACAGACCCTTGGAGACAAGTCGGCTGGAGGCCAATGTATTGAATCTCGACGCAATGTGAGTGTTCCATCGTCATTAGGAGGCCCTCAACCTTACAATTAACTATCATTTTTGCGTCGGATTCGACAATCTAAACTCACAGGAGAACGACTATAAGGTGCCCGAGGCAGCAACAGACACTTGGAGACACGTCGGCTGGAGGCCGATGTATTGAATCTCGACGCAATTTGAGTGTTCCATCTTCATTACAAGGCCCTGAACGTTACAATTAACTATCCTTTTTGCGTCGGAATCGAAAATCTAGACTCACAGGAGAACGACAATAAGGTGCCCGAGGCAGCAATAGACCCTTGGAGACAAGTCGGCTGGAGGTCGATGTATTGAATCTCGACGCAATTTGAGTGTTCCATCGCCAATAGGAGGCCCTGAACGTTACAATTAACTATGAGTTTTGCGTCGGATTCGAAAACGTAGAATCACTGGAGACGGACCATGTGGTGCCCGAGGCAGCGATATCCCCTTGGAGACAAGTCGGCTGGAGGACGATGTATTGAATCTCGACGCAATTTGAGTGTTCCATCGTCATTAGAAGGCCCTGAACGTTACAATTAACTATCATTTTTGCGTCGGATTCGTAAATCTAGACTCACGGGAGAACGACCATAAGGTGCCCGAGGCAGCAATAGACCCTTGGAGACAAGTCGGCTGGAGGACGATGTATTGAATCTCGACGCAATTTGAGAGTTCCATCGTCATTAGGAGGCCCTGAACGTTACAATTAACTATCATTTTTTCGTCGGATTCGACAATCTAAACTCACAGGAGAACGACTATAAGGTGCCCGAGGCAGCAACAGACACTTGGAGACACGTCGGCTGGAGGCCGATGTATTGAATCTCGACGCAATTTGAGTGTTCCATCTTCATTACAAGGCCCTGAACGTTACAATTAACTATCCTTTTTGCGTCGGATTCGAAAATCTAGACTCACAGGAGAACGACAATAAGGTGCCCGAGGCAGCAATAGACCCTTGGAGACAAGTCGGCTGGAGGTCGATGTATTGAATCTCGACGCAATTTGAGTGTTCCATAACCAATAGGAGGCCCTGAACGTTACAATTAACTATGAGTTTTGCGTCGGATTCGAAAACGTAGAATCACTGGAGACGGACCATGTGGTGCCCGAGGCAGCGATATCCCCTTGGAGACAAGTCGGCTGGAGGACGATGTATTGAATCTCGACGCAATTTGAGTGTTCCATCGTCATTAGAAGGCCCTGAACGTTACAATTAACTATCATTTTTGCGTCGGATTCGAAAATCTAGACTCACGGGAGAACGACCATAAGGTGCCCGAGGCAGCAATAGACCCTTGGAGACAAGTCGGCTGGAGGACGATGTATTGAATCTCGACGCAATTTGAGTGTTCCATCGTCATTAGAAGGCCCTGAACGTTACAATGAACTATCATTTTTGCGTCGGATTCGAAAATGTAGACTTACAAGAGAAAGACCATTCGGTGCCCGAGGCAGCATTAGAACCTTGGAAACAAGTCGGCTGGATGACGATGTATTGGATCGCGACGCAATTTGAGTGTTCCATCGTCATTAGGAGGCCCTGAATGTTACAATTAACTATCAGTTTTTCGTCGGATTTGAAAATCTAGACTCACAGCAGACGGACCATTTGGTGCCCGAGGCAGCAATATCCCCTTGGAGACAAATCGGCTGGAGGTCGATGTATTGAATCTCGACGCAATTTGAGTCTTCTATCGTCATTAGGAGGCGCTGAACGTTACAATTCACTATCATTTTTGCGTCGGATTCGAAAATCCAGACTCACAGGAGAAGGATCATATTGTGCCCGAGATAGCAATATCCCTTTGGAGACAAGTCGGCTGGAGGCCGATGAATTGAATCTCGACGCAATTTGAGTGTTCCATCGTCATTAGGAGGGCCTAAACGTTACAATTAACAATCATTGTTTCGTCGGATTCGATAATCTAAACTCACAGGAGAACGACCATAAGGTGCCCGAGGCAGCAACACACCCTTGGAGACAAGTCGGCTGGAGGCCGATGTATTGAATCTCGACGCAATTTGAGTGTTCCATCGTCATTACAAGGCCCTGAACGTTACAATTAACTATCATTTTAGTGTCGGATTCGAAAATCTATACTCACAGGAGAACTACCATAAGGTGCCCGAGGCAGCAATAGACCCTTGGAGACAAGTCGGCTGGAGGCCGATGTATTGAATCTCGACGCAATTTGAGTGTTCCATCGGCATTAGGAGGCCCTGAACGTTACAGTTAACTATCATTTTAGCGTCGGATTCGAAAATCTATTAACAGGAGAAGGATCATATGGTGCACGAGACTGCAATATCAACTTGGGTACAAGTCGACTGGAGGTCGATGTATTGACTCTCGACGCAATTTGAGTGTTCCATCGTCATTACAAGGCCCTGAACGTTACAATTAACTATCATTTTTGCGTCGGATTCGAAAATCTAGACTCACAGGAGAACGACCATCAGGTGCCCGAGGCAGCAACAGACCCTTGGAGACAAGTCGGCTGGAGGCCGATGTATTGAATCTCGACGCAATTTGTGTGTTCCATCGGCATTAGGAGGCCCTGAACGTTACAATTAACAATCATTTTAGCGTCGGATTCGAAAATCTACTCACAGGAGAAGTTCATACGGTGTTTGAGACAGCAATATACCCCTTGGAGACAAATCGACTGGAGGCCGATGTATTGAATATCGACGCAATTTGAGTGTTCCATCGTCTTTAGGAGTCCCTGAACGTTACAATTAACAATCAGTTTCGCGTCGGATTCGAAAATCTAAACTCACAGGAGAACGACCATAAGGTGCACGAGGCAGCAACAGACCCTTGGAGACAAGTCGGCTGGAGGCCGATGTATTGAATCTCGACGCAATTTGAGTTTTCCATCGGCATTAGGAGGCCCTGAACGTTACAATTAACTATCATTTTTGCGTCGGATTCGAAAATCTAGACTCACAGGAGAACGACCATAAGGTGCCCGAGGCAGCCATAGACCCTTGGAGAAAGTGGGCTGGAGGCCGATATATTGAATCTCGACGCAATGTGAGTGTTCCATCGTCATCAGGAGGCCTTGAACCTTACAATTAACTATCAGTTTCGCGTTGGATTCGAAAATCTAGACTCAAAGGAGACGGACAACATGGAGCCCGAGGCAGCAATATCCCCTTGTAGACAAGTCGGCTGGAGGAAGATGTATTGAATCTCGACGCAATTTGAGTGTTCCATCGGCATTAGGAGGCCCTGAACGTTACAATTAACTATCATTTTTGCGTCGGATTCGAAAATCTAGCCTCACAGGAGAACGACCATAAGGTGCCCGAGGCAGCAATAGACCCTTGGAGACAAGTCGGCTGGAGGTCGATGTATTGAATCTCGACTCAATTTGAGTGTTCCATCGTCATTAAGTGGCCCTGAACGTTACAATTAACAAACAGTTTTGCGTCGGTTTCGAAAATCTAGACTCGCAGGAGAACGATCACAAGGTGCCCGTGGCAGCTATTGACCCTTGGAGACCAGTCCGCTGGAGGACGATGTATTGAATCGCGACGCAATTTGAGTGCTCCATCGTCATTTGGAGGCCCTGAACATTACAATTAACTATCAGTTTCGCGGCGGATTCAAAAATCCAGACTCACAGGAGACGGACCATTTGGTGCCCGAGGCAGCAATATCCCCTTGGAGACAAATCAGCTTGAGGACGATGTATTGAACCTCGACGCAATTTGAGAGTTCTTTCGTCATCAGGAGGCGCTGAACGTTACTATTCACTATCATTTTTGCGTCGGATTCGAAAATCTAGACTCACAGGAGAAGGATCATATGGTGCCCGAGACAGCAATATCCCCTTGGAGACAAGTCCGCTGGAGGCCGATGTATTGAATCTCGACGCAATTTGAGTGTTCCATCGTCATTACAAGGCCCTGAACGTTACAATTAACTATCATTTTTGCGTCGGATTCGATAATCTAAACTCACAGGAGAACGACCATAAGGTGCCCGAGGCAGCAACAGACCCTTGGAGACAAATCAGCTGGAGGACGATGTATTGAACCTCGACGCAATTTGAGAGTTCTTTCGTCATCAGGAGGCGCTGAACGTTACTATTCACTATCATTTTTGCGTCGGTTTCGAAAATCTAGACTCACAGGAGACGGACCACATGAGGCCCGAGGCAGCATTATCCCCTTGTAGACAAGTCGGCTGGAGTAAGATGTATTGACTCTCGACGCAATTTGAGTGTTTCATCGTCATTAAGAGGCCCTGAGCATTACATTTAACTATCAGTTTTGCGTCGGATTCTAAAATGTTGACTCACAGGGGAACGACCATACGGTGCCCGAGGCAGCAATAGACCCTTGGAGACAAATCGGCTGAATGCCGATGTATTGAATCTCGAGGCAATTTGAGTGTTCCATCGTCATTAGGAAGCCCTGAACGTTACAATTAACAATCAGTTTCGCGTCGGATTCGAAAATCTAGACTCACATGAGAGCGAACATAAGAGGCCGGAGGCAGTAATATCCCCATGGAGACAAGACGGCTGGAGGACGATGTATTGAATCTCGACGCAATTTGAGTGTCCCATCGTCATTAGGAGGCCCTAAACGTTACAATTAACTATCATTTTTGCGTCGGATTCGATAATCTTAACTCACAGGAGAAAGACCATAAGGTGCCCGAGGCAGCAACAGACCCTTGGAGACAAGTCGGCTGGAGGCCGATGTATTGAATCTCGACGCAATTTGAGTGTTCCATCGTCATTAAGAGGCCCTAAGCGTTACAATTAACTATCATTTTTGCGTCGGATTCGATAATCTAAACTCACAGGAGAACGACCATAAGGTGCCCGAGGCAGCAACAGACCCTTGGAGACAAGTCGGCTGGAGGCCGATGTATTGAATCTCGACGCAATTTGAGTGTTCCATCGTCATTACAAGGCCCTGAACGTTACAATTAACTATCCTTTTTGCGTCGGAATCAGAAATCTAGGCTCACAGGAGAACGACCATAAGGTGCCCGAGGCAGCAATTGACCCTTGGAGACAAGTCGGCTGGAGGTCGATGTATTGAATCTCGACGCAATTTGAGTGTTCCATCGCCAATAGGAGGCCCTGAACGTTACAATTAACAATGAGTTTTGCGTCGGATTCGAAAACGTAGAATCACCGGAGACGGACCATGTGGTGCCCGAGGCAGCGATATCCCCTTGGAGACAAGTCGGCTGGAGGCCGATGTATTGAATCTCGACGCAATTTGAGTGTTCCATCGTCATTAGAAGGCCCAGAACGTTACAATTAACTATCCTTTTTGCGTCGCATTCGAAAATCTAGACTCACAGGAGAACGACCATAAGGTGCCCGAGGCAGCAATAGACCCTTGGAGACAAGTCGGCTGGCGGAAGATGTATTGAATCTCGACGCAATTTGAGAGTTCCATCGTCATTAGGAGGCCCTGAACGTTACAATGAACTATCAGTTTTTCGTCGGATTCGAAAATCTAGACTCACAGCAGACGGACCATTTGGTGCCCGAGGCAGCAATATCCCCTTCGAGACAAATTGGCTGGAGGTCGATGTATTGAATCTCGACGCAATTCGAGTCTTCTATCGTCATTAGGAGGGCCTAAACGTTACAATTAACTATCATTTTTGCGTCGGATTCGATAATCTAAACTTACAGGAGGACGACCATAAGGTGCCCGAGGCAGCAACAGACCCTTGGAGACAAGTCGGCTGGAGGAAGATGTATTGAATCTCGACGCAATTTGAGTGTACCATCGGCATTAGGAGGCCCTGAACGTTACAGTTAACTATCATTTTAGCGTCGGATTCGAAAATCTATTAACAGGAGAAGGATCATATGGTGCACGAGACTACAATATCCCCTTGGAGACAAGTCGGCTGGAGGCCGATGTATTGAATCTCGACGCAATTTGAGTGTTCCATCAGCATTAGGAGGCCCTGAACGTTACAATTAACAATCATTTCAGCTTCGGATTCGAAAATCTACTCACAGGAGAAGTTCATACGGTGTTGGAGACAGCAATATACCCCTTGGAGACAAGTGGGCTGGAGGCCGATGTATTGAATCTCGACGCAATTTGAGTGTTCCATCGTCATTAGGAGGCCCTAAACGTTACAATTAACTATCATTTTTGCGTCGGATTCGATAATCTAAACTCAGAGGAGAACGACCATAAGGTACCCGAGGCAGCAACAGACACTTGGAGACAAATCGGCTGCAGGCCGATGTATTGAATCTCGACGCAATTTGAGTGTTCCATCGTCATTACAAGGCATTGAACGTTACAATTAACTATCCTTCTTGCGTCGGATTCGAAAATCTAGGCTCACAGGAGAACGACCATAAGGTGCCCGAGGCAGCAATAGACCCTTGGAGACAAGTCGGCTGGAGGTCGATGTATTGAATCTCGACGCAATTTGAGTGTTCCATCGCCAATAGGAGGCCCTGAACGTTACAATTCACTATGAGTTTTGCGTCGGATTCGAAAACGTAGAATCACCGGAGACGGACCATGTGGTGCCCGAGGCAGCGATATCCCCTTGGAGACAAGTCGGCTGGAGGCCGATGTATTGAATCTCGACGCAATTTGAGTGTTCCATCGTCATTAGAAGGCCCTGAACGTTACAATTAACTATCCTTTTTGCGTCGGATTCGAAAATCTAGGCTCACAGGAGAACGACAATAAGGTGCCCGAGGCAGCAATAGACCCTTGGAGACAAGTCGGCTGGAGGTCGATGTATTGAATCTCGACGCAATTTGAGTGTTCTATCGCCAATAGGAGGCCCTGAACGTTACAATTAACTATGAGTTTTGCGTCGGATTCGAAAACGTAGAATCACCGGAGACGGACCATGTGGTGCCCGAGGCAGCGATATCCCCTTGGAGACAAGTCGGCTGGAGGCCGATGTATTGAATCTCGACGCAATTTGAGTGCTCCATCGTCATTAGGAGGTTCTGAACGTTACAATTAACTATCAGTTTCGCGTCGGATTCGAATATCTAGACTCACAGGAGAAGAACCATATGGTGACCGAGGCAGCAATATCCCCTTGGGGACAAGTCGGCTGAAGGACGATGTATTGAATCTCGACACATTTTGAGTGTTCCATCATCATTAGGAGGCGCTGAACGTTACAATTAACTATCATTTTAGCGTCGGATTCGAAAATCTAGACTCACAGGAGAGCGTCCATAAGGAGCCCGAGGCAGCAATATCCCCATGGAGACAAGTCGGCTGGAGGACGATGTATTGACTCTCGACGCAATTTGAGTGTTTCATCGTCAGTAGGATGCGCTGAACGTTACTATTAACTATCATTTTAGCTTCGGAATCGAAAATCTACTCACAGGAGAAGGATGATATGGTGCCCGAGTCAGCAATATCCCCTTGGATACAAATCGGCTGGAGGACGATGTATTGAATCTCGATGCAATTTGAGTATTCCATCGTCATTAGGAGGCCCTGCATGTTACAATTAACAATCAGTTTTGCGTCGGATTAGAAAATGTAGACTCACAGGAGAACGACCATAAGGTGCCCGAGGCAGCAAAAGACCCTTGGAGACAAATTGGCTGAATGCCGATGTATTGAATCTCGACGCAATTTGTGTATTCCATCGTAACTAGGAGGCCCTGAGTGTAACAATCAAGTATCAGTTTTTCGTCTGATTCGAAAATCTAGACTCACTGGAGACGGACCATGAGGTGCCCGAAGCATCAATATCCCCTTGTGGACTTATCCGCTGGAGAACCATGTATTGAATCAAGGCGCAATTTGAGAGCTCCATCGTCATTAGGAGGCTCTGAAAGTTACAATTAGCTATCAGTTTCGCGTCGGATTCGAAAATCTAGACTCACAGGAGAAGAACCATATGGTGACCGAGGCAGCAATATCCCCTTGGAGACAAGTCGGCTGAAGGACGATGTATTGAATCTCGACGCAATTTGAGTGTTCCATCGTCATTAGGATGCGCTGAACGTTACTATTAACTATCATTTTAGCGTCGGATTCGAAAATCTACTCACAGGAGAAGTATCATATGGTGCCCGAGTCAGCAAAAGACCCTAGGAGACAAGTCGGCTGGAGGACGATGTATTGAATCTCGACGCAATTTGAGTGTTCCATAGTCATTAGGAGGCCCTGAATGTTACAATTAACAATCAGTTTTGCGTCGGATTAGAAAATGTAGTCTCACAGGAGAACGACCAAAAGGTGCCCGAGGCAGCAAAAGACCCTAGGAGACAAGTCGGCTGGAGGACGATGTATTGAATCTCGACGCAATTTGATTGTTCCATCGTCATTAGGAGGCCCTGAACGTTACAATTAACAATCAGTTTCGCGGCGGATTCGAAAATCTAGACTCACAGGAGAGCGACCATAAGGAGCCCGAGGCAGCAATATCCCCATGGAGACAAGTCGGCTGGAGGACAATGTATTGTATCTCGACGCAATTTGCGTGGTCCATCGTCATTAGGAGGCACTGAACGATACAATTAACTATCAGTTTTGCGTCGGATTCAAAAATCTAGACTCACAGGAAAACGATCATAAGGTGCCCCAGGCAGCAATAGACCCTTGGAGACAAGTCGGCAGGAGGACGATGTATTGGATCGCGACGCAATTTGTGTGTTCCATCGTAACTAGGAGGCCCTGAGTGTTACAATCAACTATCAGTTTTTCGTCGGTTTCGAAAATCTAGACTCACTGGAGACGGACCATAAGGTGCCCGAAGCAGCAATACCCCTTGTAGACTAGTCCGCTGGAGGACCATGTATTGAATGGCGGCGCAATTTGAGTGCTCCATCGTCATTAGGAGGCTCTGAACGTTACAATTATCAGTTTCGCGTCGGATTCGAAATTCTAGACTCACAGGAGAAGAACCATATGGTGCCCGAGGCAGCAATATCCCCTTGGAGACAAGTCGGCTGGAGGACGATGTATTGAATCTCGACGCAATTTGAGTGTTCCATAATAATTAGGAGGCCCTGAACGTTGCAATTAACTATCAGTTTTGCGTCGGATTCGAAAATCTAGACCCACAGGAGAAGAACCATATGGTGCCCGAAGCAGCAATATCCCCTTGTAGACTAGTCCGCTGGAGGACCATGTATTGAATGGCGGCGCAATTTGAGTGCTCCATCGTCATTAGGAGGCTCTGAACGTTACAATTAACTATCAGTTTCGCGTCGGATTCGAAATTCTAGACTCACAGGAGAAGAACCATATGGTGCCCGAGGCAGCAATATCCCCTTGGAGACAAGACAGCTGGAGGACGATGTATTGAACCTCGACGCAATATGAGTGGTCCATCGTCATTAGGAGGCCCTGAACGATACAAATAACTATCAATTTTGCGTCGGATTCGAAAATCTAGACTCACTGGAGAACGATCATAAGGTGCCCCAGGCAGCAATATCCCCTTGGAGACAAGTCGGCTGGAGGCCGATGTATTGAATCACGACGTATTTTGAGTGTTCCATCGTCGTTAGGAGGCGCTGAACTTTACAATTAACTATCATTTTAGCGTCGGATTCTAAAATCTACTCATGGGAGAAGTATCATATATTGCCCGAGACAGCAATATCCCCTTAGATACAAGTCGGCTGGAGGACGATGTATTGGATCGCGACGCAATTTGAGTGTTCCATCGTCATTAGGAGGCCCTGAATGTTACAATTAACTATCAGTTTTTCGTCGGATTCGAAAATCTAGACTCACTGGAGACGGACCATAAGGTGAACGAGGCTTTGCAGAAAAGTCGGCTGGAGGCCGATGTTTTGACTCTCGACGCAATTTGAATGTTCCATCGTCATTAGGAGGCGCTGAACGTTACAATTAACTAACATTTTTGCGTCGGATACGAAAATCTGGACTCACAGGAGACGGACCATATGGTGCCCAGGGCAAAAATATCCCCTTGGAGAAGGTCGGCTGGAGGCCGATGTATTGAATCTCGAAGCAATTTGAGTGATCCATCGTCATTAGGAGGCCCTGAACATTACAATTAACTATCAGTTTTGCGTCGGATTCAAAAATCTAGACTCACAGGGGAACGACCATGAGGTGCCCGAGGCAGCAATAGACCCTTGGAGACAAGTCGGCTGAAGGACGATGTATTGGATCGCGACGCAATTTGAGTGTTCCAACGTAACAAGGAGGCCCTGACTGTTACAATTATCTATCAGTTTTTCGTCGGATTCGAAAATCTAGAGTCACTGGACACGGACCATAAGGTGCCAGAAGCAGCAACATCCCCCTGGAGACCAGTCCGCTGGAGGACGATGTATTAAACCGCGACGCAAGTTGAGTACTCCATCGTCATTAGGAGGCCCTGAACGTTACAATTAACTATGAGTTTCGCGTTGGATTCGAAAATCTAGACTCACAGGAGAAGGACAATATGGTGCCCGAGGCAGCAATATACCCTTGGAGACAAGTGGGCTGGAGGACGATGTATTGATTCTCGACGCAATTTGAGTCTTCCATCGTCATTAGGAGGCCCTGAACGTTACAGTTAACTTTCAGTTTCGCGTCGGATTCGAAAATCTAGACTCACAGGAGAAGGACCATATGGTGATCGAGGCAGCAATATCACTTTGGTGACAAGTAGGCTGGAGGACGATGTGTTGAATCTCGACGCAATTTGAGTGTTCCATCGTCTTTAGGAGGCGCTGAACGTTACAATTAACTATCAGATATGCGTCGGATTCGCAAATCTAGACTCACAGGAGTACGACCATACGGTACACGAGGCAGCAATAGACCCCTCGAGTCAAGACGGCTGGAGGACGATGTATTGAATCTCGACGCAATTTGAGTGTTCCATCGTGATTACGAGGCGCTGAACGTTGCAATTAACTATCATTTTAGCGTCGGATTCGAAAATCTAGACTTACAGGAGAAGGATCATATGGTGCTTGTGACAGCAATATCCCCTTGGATACAAGTCGGCTGGAGGCCGATGTATTGAATCTCAACGCAATTTGAGTGTTCCATTGTCATTAGGAGGCCCTGAACGTTACAATTAACTATCATTTTAGCGTCGGATTCGAAAATCTAGAAACACAGTAGAAGGATCATATGGTGCCCGAGACAGCAATATCCCCTTGGATACATTCGGCTGGAGGCCGATGTATTGACTCTCGACGCAATTCGAGTGTTCCATCGTCATTAGGAGGCTCTGAACGTTACAATTAACTATCATTTTTGCGTCGGATTCGAAAATCTAGACTCACAGGAGAACGACGATAAGGTGCCCGAGGCAGCAATAGACCCTTGATGACAAGTCGGCTGGAGGACGATCTATTGACTCTCGACGCAATTTGAGTGTTCCATCGTCATTAGGAGGCGCAGAACGTTACAATTAACTGTCATTTTAGCGGTGGATTCGAAAATCTAGTCTCACAGGAGAAGGATCATATGGTGCCCGAGACAGCTAAATCCCCTTGGATACAAGTCGGCTGGAGGACGATGTATTGAATCTCGACGCAATTTGAGTGTTCCTTCGTCATTAGGAGGACCTGAACGTTTCAATTAACAATCAGTTTTGCGTCGGGTTAGAAAATCTAGACTCACAGGAGAACGACCATAAGGCGCCCGAGGCAGCAATAGACCCTTGGAGACAAGTCGGGTGAAGGTCGATGAATTGAATCTCAACGCAATTTGAGTGTTCCATCGTCATTAGGAGGCCCTGAACGTTACAATTAACTATCAGTTTTGCGTCGGATTCGAAAATCTAGACTCACAGGAGAACGACCTTAAGGTGCCCGAGGTAGCAATAGACCCTTGGAGACAAGTCGGCTGATGGACGATGTATTGAGTCTCGACGCAAATTGGGTGTTCCATCGTCATTAGGAGGCCCTGAATTTTACCATTAACTATCAGTTTCGCGTCGGATTCAAAAATCTAGACTCACAGGAGACGGACCATTTGGTGCCCGAGGCAGCAATATCCCCTTGGAGACAAGTCGGATGGAGGCCGATGTATGGAAACTCGACGCAATTTGAGTGTTCCATCGTCATTAGTTGGCCCTGAGCGTTACAATTAACCATTAGTTTTGCGTTGGATTCGAAAATCTAGACTCACAGGAGAACGATCATAAGGTGCCCGAGGCAGCAATTGACCCTTGGAGACAAGTCAGGTAGAGGACGATGTATTGGATCGCGACGCAATTTGAGTGTTCTATCGTCATTAGGAGGCTCTGAACGTACAATTAACTATCAGTATCTCGTCGGATTCGAAAATCCCGACTCACAGGAGACGGACCACATGAAGCACGAGGCAGCAATATCCCCTTGCAGACATGTCGGCTGGAGGGCGATGTATTCAATCGCGACGCAATTTGAATGCTCCATCGTCATTAGGAGGCCCAGAACATTACAATTAACTATCAGTTTTTCGTCGGATTCGAAAATCTAGACTCACTGGAGACGGACCATACGGTGCCCGAGGCAGCAATATCACCTTGGAGACCAGTCCGCTGGAGGGCGATGTATTGAATCGCGAGGCAATTTGAATGCTCCATCGTCATTAGGAGGCCCTGAACGTTACAATTAACTATCAGTTTCGCGTCGGATTCGCAAATCTAGACTCACAGGAGCACGACCGTAAGGTGCCCGTGGCACAACAGACCGTTGGAGACAAGTCGGCTGGAGGCCGATGTATTGAATCTCGACGCAATTTGAGTGTTCCATCGTCATTAGGTGACCCCGAGCGTCACAATTAACTATCAGTTTTGCGTCGGGTCCGAAAATCTAGACTCACAGGAGAACGATCATAAGGTGCCCGAGGCACCAATAGACCCTTGGAGACAAGTCGGCTGGAGGGCGATGTATTGGATCCCGACGCTATTTGAGTGTTCCATCGTCATTAGGAGGCCCTGAATGTTACAATTAACTATCAGTTTTTCGTCGAATTCGAAAATCTACACTCACTGGAGACGGACCATAAGGGGCCCGAGGCTTTGTAGACAAGTCGGCTGGAGGTCGATGTATTGACTCTCTACGCAATTTGAGTGTTCCATCATAAGTAGGAGGCCCTGAACGTTGCAATTAACTATCAGTTTTGCGTCGGATTCGAAAATCTAGACCCACAGGAGAACGACCTTAAGGTGCCCGAGGCGCAATAGACCCTTGGAGACAAATCGGCTGAATTCCGATGTATTGAATCTCGACGCAAATTGAGTGTTCCATCGTCATTAGGAAGCCCTGAAAGTTACAATTAACAATCAGTTTCGCATCGGATTCGAAAATCTAGACTCACAGGTGAACGACCATAAGGAGCCCGAGGCAGCAATAGACCCTTGGAGACAAGTCCGCTGGAGAAAGATGTATTGGATCGCGACGCAATTTGAGTGTTCTATCGTAACTAGGACGCCCTAAATGTTACAAATAACTATCAGTTTTTCGTCGGATTCGAAAATCTAGACTCACTGGAGACAGACCATAAGGTGCCCGAAGCAGCAATATCCTCCTGGAGACCACTCCGCTGGAGGACGATGTATTACATCGCGACTCAATTTGAGTACTCCATCGTCATTAGAAGGCCCTGAACGTTACAATTAACTATCAGTTTCGCGTCGGATTCGAATATCTAGACTCACAGGAGAAGGACCATATGGTGCCCGAGGCAGCAATATCCCCTTGGGGACAAGTCGGCTGGAGGACGATGTATTGAAACTCGACGCAATTTGAGTGTTCCATCATAATTAGGAGGCGCTGAACGGTACAATTTACTATCAGTTAAGCGTCGGATTCGCAAATCTAGACTCACAGGAGAACGACCATAAGGTGCCCGAGGCAGCAACAAACCCTTGGAAAGTCGGCTGGAGGCCGATGTATTGAATCTCGACGCATTTTGAGTGTTCCATCGTCAATAGGAGGCCCGGAACGTTAGTATTTACTATCAGTTTCGCGTCGGATTCGAAAATCTATACTCACAGGAAAAGGACCATTTGGTGCCCGAGGCAAAAATATCCCATTGGAGAAGGTCGGCTGGAGGCAGATGTATTGAATTGCGACGCAATTTGAGTGCTCCATCGTCATTAGGAGGCCCTGAACGTAACAATTAACTATTAGTTTCGCGTCGGTTTCGAAAATCTAAACTCACAGGAGAAGTACCATATGGTGCCCGAGGCAGCAATATCCCCTTGGAGACAAGTCAACTGGAGGACGATGTATTGAATCTCGACGCAATTTGAGTGTTCCATCGCCATTAGGAGGCCCTGAACGTTACAATTAACTATCAGTTTTGCGTCGGGTTCGAAAATCTAGACTCACAGGAGAGCGACCATAAGGAGCCCGAGGCAGCAATATCCCCATGGAGACAAGTCGGCTGGAGGACGATGTATTGGATCTCGACGCAATTTGAGTGTTCCATCGCCATTAGGAGGCCCTGAACGTTACAATTAACTATCAGTTTTGCGTCGAATTCGAAAATCTAGACTCATAGGAAAACGATCATAAGGTGCCCCAGGCAGCATTAGACCCTTGGAGACAAGTCGGCTGGAGGACGAAGTATTGGATCGCGACGCAATTTGAGTGTTCCATCGTAACTAGGAGGCCCTGAATGTTACAATTAACTATCAGTTTTTCGTCGGATTCGAAAATCTACACTCACTGGAGACGGACCATAAGGTGCCCGAGGCTATATCCCCTTGTAGACAAGTCGGCTGGAGGTCGCTATATTGACTCTCGAAGCAATTTGAGGGTTCCTTCGTCATAAGGAGGCGCTGAACGATACAATTAACTATCATTATTGCGTCGGATTCGAAAATCTGAATTCTCAGGAGACGTACCATATGGTGCCCGAGGCAAAAATATCCCCTTGGAGAAGGTCGGCTGGTGGCCGATGTATTGAATCGCGACGCAATTTGAGTGCTCCATCGTCATTAGGAGGCCCTGAACGTTACAATTAACTATCAGTTTCGCGTTGGATTCGAAAATCTAGACTCACAGGAGAAGGACCTTATGGTGCCCGAGGCAGCAATATCACCTTGGAGACAAGTCGGCTGGAGGACGATGTATTGAATCTCGACGCAATTTGAGTGTTCCATCGTCATTAGGGGGCCCTGAACGTTACAATTAACTATCAGTTTTGCGTCGGATTCGAAAATCTAGACCCACAGGAGAACGACCTTAAGGTGCCCGAGGCGCAATAGACCCTTGGAGACAAGTCGGCTGATGGACGATGTATTGAGTCTCGACGCAATTTGGGTGTTCCATCGTCATTAGGAGGCCCTGAATGTTACAATTAACTATCAGTTTTGCGTCGGGTTCGAAAAACTAGACTCACTGGAGACGGACCATGAGGTGCCCGAGGCAGCAATATCCCCTTGGAGACCAGTCCGTTCGAGGACGACGTATTTAATCGCGACGCAATTTGATTGCTCCATCGTCATTAGGAGGCCCTGAACGTTACAATTAACTATCAGTATCTCGTCGGATTCGAAAATCCCGACTCACAGGAGACGGACCACATGAAGCCCGAGGCAGCAATATCCCCTTGCAGACAAGTCGGCTGGAGGGCGATGTATTCAAACGCGACGCAATTTGAATGCTCCATCGTCATTAGGAGGCCCTGAACGTTACAATTAACTATCAGTTTTTCGTCGGATTCGAAAATCTAGACTCACAGGAGAGCGACCATAAGGTGCCCCAGGCAGCAATAGACCCTTGGAGACAAATCGGCTGAATGCCGAGTATTGAATCTCGACGCAATTTGAGTGTTCCATCATCATTAGGAAGCCCTGAACGTTACAATTAACAATCAGTTTCGTATCGGATTCGAAAATCTAGACTCACAGGTGAACGACCATAAGGAGCCCGAGGCAGCAATATCTCCTTGGAGACAAGTCGGCTGGAGGACGATGTATTGACTCTCGAAGCAATTTGAGGGTTCTATAGTCATAAGGAGGCGCTGAACGTTACAATTACCTATCATTATTGTGTCGGATTCGAAAATCTAGACTCTCAGGAGACGGACCATATGGTGCCCGAGGCAAAAATATGACCTTGGAGAAGGTCGGCTGGAAGCTGATGTATTGAATCGCGACGCAATTTAAGTGCTCCATCGTCATTAGGAGGCCCTGAATGTTACAATTAACTATCAGTTTTGCGTCGGGTTCGAAAATCTAGACTCACTGGAGGCGGACAATTTGGTGCCCGAGGCAGCAATATCCCCTTAGAGACAAGTCGGTTGGAGGTCGATGTATTGGATCGCGACGCAATTTGAGTGTTTCATCGTCATTAGGAACCCTGAATGTTATAATTAACTATCAGTTTTTCGTCGGATTCGAAAATCTAGACTCACTGGAGACGGACCATACGGTGCCCGAGGCAGCAATATCACCTTGGAGTCCAGTCCGCTGGAGGACGATGTATTGAATCGCGACGCAATTTGAATGCTCCATCGTCATTAGGTGTCCCTGAGCGTTACAACTAACTATCAGTTTTGCGTCGGATTCAAAAATCTAGACTCACAGGGGAACGACCATAAGGTGCCCGAGGCAGCAATAGACCCATGGAGACAAAGCGGCTGAATGCCGATGTATTGAATATCGACGCAATTTGAGTGTTCCATCGTCATTAGGAAGCCCTGAACGTTACAATTAGCAATCAGTTTCGCATCGGATTCGAAAATCTAGACACAGGTGAACGACCATAAGGAGCCCGAGGCAATAATATCCCCTTGGAGACAAGTAGGCTGGAGGACGATGTATTGAATTTCGACGCAATTTGAGTGTTCCATCATCATTAGGAGGCGCTGGACGTTACAATTAACTATCAGTTATGCGTCGGATTCGCATATCTAGACTCACAGGAGAACGACCATAAGGCGCTCGAGGCAGCAACAAACCCTTGGAAAGTCGGCTGGAGGCCGATGTATTGAATCTCGACGCATTTTGAGTGTTCCATCGTCAATAGGAGGCTCTGAACGTTACAATTAACTATCAGTTTCGCATCGGATTCGAAAATCTAGACTCACAGGAGAAGGACCATTTTGTGCCCGAGGCAAAATATCCCCTTGGAGAAGGTCGGCTGGATGCCGATGTATTGAATCGCGACGCAATTTGAGTGCTCCATCGTCATTAGGAGGCCCTGAACGTGACAATTAACTGTTAGTTTCGCGTCGGTTTCAAAATTCTAAATTCACAGGAGACGGACCATTTGGTGCCCGTGGCAGCAATATCCCCTTGGAGATAAGTCGGCTGGAGGCCGATGTATTGAATCTCGACGCAATTTAAGTGTTCCATCGTCATTAGTTGGCCCTGAGCGTTACAATTAACCATCAGTTTTGCGTTGGATTCGAAAATCTAGACTCACAGGAGAACGATCATAAGGTGCCCGAGGCAACAATAGACCCTTGGAGACAAGTCAGCTGGAGGACGATGTATTGGATCGCGACGCAATTTGAGTGTTCCATCGTCATTAGGAATCTCTGAACGTTACAATTAACTATCAGTTTCGCGTCGGATTCAAAAATCTAAATTCACAGCAGAAGGACCATATGGTGACCGAGGCAGCAATATCCCCTTGGAGACAAATCGGTTGGAGGACGATGAATTGAATCTCGACGCAATTTGAGTGTTCCATCGTCATTAGGAGGCCCTGAACGTTAGAATTAACAATCAGTTTCGCGTCGGATTCGAAAATCTAGACTCACAGGAGAGCGAACATAAGGAGCCCGAGGCAGCAAAATGCCCATGGAGACAAGTCGGCTGGAGGACGATGTATTGGATCTCGAATCAATTTGAGTGTTCCATCGCCATTAGGAGGCCCTGAACGTTACAATTAACTATCAGTTTTTCGTCGGATTCGAAAATCTAGAGTCACTGGAAAACGATTATAAGGTGCCCCAGGCAGCAATAGACCCTTGGAGACAAGTCGGCTGGAGGACGATGTATTCGATCGCGACGCAATTTCAGTGTTCCATCGTCATTAGGAGGCCCTGAACGTTACAGTTAACTATCAGTTTCGAGTCGGATTCGAAAATCTAGACTCACAGGAGAAGGACCATATGGTGCCCTAGGCAGCAATATACCCTTGGAGACAAGTCGGCTGGAGGACGATGTATTGAATCTCGACGCAATTTGAGCGTTCCATCGTGATTAGGAGGCCCTGAACGCTACAGTAACTATCAGTTTCGCGTCGGATTCGAAAATCTAGACTCACAGGAGAGCGACCATATGGAGCCCGAGGCAGCAAAATCCCCATGGAGACAAGTCGGCTGGAGAACTATGTATTGGATCTCGACGCAATTTGAGTGTTCCATCGCCATTAGGAGGCCCTGAACGTTACAATTAACTATCACTTTTGCGTCAAATTCGAAAATCTAGACTCACAGGGAAACGTTCATAAGGTGCCCCAGGCAGCAATAGACCCTTGGAGACAAGTCGGCTGGAGGACGAAGTATTGGATCGCGACGCAATTTGAGTGTTCCATCGTAAATAGGAGGCCCTGAATGTTACAATTATCTATCGGTTTGTCGTCGGATTCGAAAATCTACACTCACTGGAGACGGACCATAAGGTGCCCGAGGCTATATCCCCTTGTAGACAAGTCGGCTGGAGGTCGCTGTATTGACTCTCGAAGCAATTTGAGGGTTCCATCGTCATTAGGATGCGCTGAACGTTACAATTAACTATCATTTTTGCGTCGGATTCGAAAATCTAGACTCTCAGGAGACGGACCTTATAGGTGCCCAAGGCAAAAATATCCCCTTGGAGAAGGTCGGCTGGAGGCCGATGTATTGAATCGCGACGCAATTTGAGTGCTCCATAGTCATTAGTAGGCCCTGAACGTTACAATTAACTATTAGTTGTGCGTAAGATTCGCAAATCTAGACTCACAGGAGACCGACCATAAGGTGCCCGAGGCAGCAACAAACCCTTGGAAAGTCGGCTGGAGGCCGATGTATTGAATCTCGACGCAATTTGAGTGTTCCATCGTCATTAGGAGGCCCTGAAGGTTACAATTAACTGTCATTTTAGCGTCGGATTCGAAAATCTAGATTCAGAGGAGAAGGATCATATGGTGCCCGAGACAGCAAAATCCCATTGGATTTAAGTCGGCTGGAGGACGATGTATTAAATCTCGACGCAAATTGAGTGTTCCATCGTCATTAGGAGGCCCAGAACGTTTATATTAACAATCAGTTTTGCGTCGGATTAGAAAATCTAGACTCACAGGAGAACGACCATAAGGAGCCAGAGGCAGCAAAATCCCCATGGATACAAGTCGGCTAGAGATCGATGTATTGGATCTCGACGCAATTTGAGTGTTCCATCGCATTAGGAGGCCCAGAACGTTGCAATTAAGTATCAATTTTGCGTCGAATTCGAAAACCTAGACTCACAGGAAAACGATCATAAGGTGCCCCAGGCAGCAATAGACCCTTGGAGACAAGTCAACTGGAGGATGAAGTATTGGATCGCGACGGAATTTGAGTGTTCCATCGTAACTAGGAGGCCCTGAATGTTACAATTAACTATCAGTTTTTCGTCGGATTCGAAAATCTACACTCACTGGAGACGAACCATTAGGTGCCCGAGGCTATATCCCCTTGTAGACAAGTCGGCTGGAGGTCGCTGTATTGACTCTCGAAGCAATTTGAGGGTTCCATCGTCATTAGGAGGCGCTGAACGTTACAATTAACTATCATTATTGCATCGAATTCGAAAATCTAGACTCTCAGGAGACGGACCGTATGGAGCCCATGGCAAAAATATCCCCTTGGAGAAGGTCGGCTGGAGGCCGATGTATTGAATCGCGACGCAATTTGAGTGCTCCATCGTCATTAGGCGGCCCTGAACGTTACAATTAACTATCAGTTTCGCGTCGGATTCGTAAATCTAGACTCACAGGAGAAAGACCATATGGTGCCCGAGGCAGCAATATACCCTTGGAGACGAGTCGGCTGGAGGACGATGTATTGAATCTCGACGCAATTTGAGTGTTCCATCGTCATTAGGAGGCCCTGAACGTTACAATTAACTATCAGTTTCGCGTCGGAATTAAAAATCTAGACTCACAGGAGACGGACCATTTGGTGCCCGAGGCAGCAATATCCCCTTGGAGATAAGTCGACTGGAGGCCGATGTATTGAATCTCGACGCAATTTAAGTGTTCCATCGTCATTAGTTGGCCCAGAGCGTTACAATTAACCATCAGTTTTGCTTTGGATTCGAAAATCTAGACTCACAGGAGAACGATCATAAGGTGCCCGAGGCAACAATAGACCCTTGGAGACAAGTCAGCTGGAGGACAATGTATTGGATCGCGACGCAATTTGAGTGTTCCATCGTCATTAGGAAACTCTGAACGTTACAATTAACTATCAGTTTCGCGTCGGATTCGAAAATCTAACTCACAGCAGAAGGACCATATGGTGACCGAGGCAGCAATATCCCCTTGGAGACAGAACGGTTGGCGGACGATGAATTGAATCTCGACGCAATTTGAGTGTTCCATCGTCATTAGGAGGCCCTGAACGTTACAATTAACAATCAGTTTCGCGTCGGATTCGAAAATCTAGACCCACAGGAGAGCGACCATAAGGAGCCCGAGGCAGCAAAATCCCCATTGAGACAAGTCGGCTGGAGGACGATGTATTGGATGTCGAATCAATATGAGTATTCCATCGCCATTAGGAGGCCCTGAACGTTACATTTAACTATCAGTTTTTCGTCGGATTCGAAAATGTAGACACACAGGGAAACGATTATAAGGTGCCCCAGGCAGCAATAGACCCTTGGAGACAAGTCGGCTGGAGGACGATGTATTGGATCGCGACGCAATTTCAGTGTTCCATCGTCATTAGGAGGCCCTGAACGTTACAGTTAACTATCAGTTTCGCGTCGGATTCGAAAATCTAGACTCACAGGAGAAGGACCATATGGTGCCCGAGGCAGCAATATACCCTTGGTGACAAGTCGGCTTATGGACGATGTATTGTGTCTCGACGCAATTTGAGTGTTCCATCGTCATTAGTTGGCCCTGAGAGTTACAATTAAGCATCAGTTTTGCGTTGGATTCGGAAATCTAGACTCACAGGAGAACGATCATAAGGTGCCCGAGGCAACAATAGACCCTTGGAAACAAGTCAGCTGGAGGACGATGTATTGGATCGCGACGCAATTTGAGTGTTCCATCGTCATTAGGAGGCCCTGAACGTTACAATTAACTATCAGTTTAGCGTCGGATTCGAAAATCTAGACTCACAGGAGAGCGACCATAATTAACCCGAGGCAGCAAAATCCCCATGGAGACAAGTCGGCTGGAGGACGATGTATTGGATCTCGAAGCAATTTGAGTGTTCCGTCGCCATTAGGAGGCCCTGAACGTTACAATTAACTATCAGTTTCTCGTCGGATTCGAAAATCTAGACTCACAGGAAAACGATTATAAGGTGCCCCAGGCAGCAATAGATCCTTGGAGACAAGTCGGTTGGAGGACGATGTATTGGATCGCGACGCAATTTCAGTGTTCCATCGTAACTAGGAGGCCTTGAGTGTTACAATTAACTATCAGTTTTTCGTCGGATTCGTAAATCTTGACTCACTGCAGACGGACCATAGGGTGCCCGAGGCTATATCCCCTTGTAGACAAGTCGTCTGGAGGTCGCTATATTGACTCTCGACGCAATTTGAGTGTTCCATCGTCATTAGGAGGCGCTGAACGTTACAATTAACTATCATTATTGCGTCGGATTGGAAAATGTAGACTCATAGGAGACGGACCATATGGAGCCCGAGGCAAAAATAGCCCCTTGGAGAAGGTCGGCTGGAGGCCGATGTATTGAATCGCGACGCAATGTGAGTGTTCCATCGTCATTAGGAGGCCCTGAACGTTACAATTACCTATCAGTTTCGCGTCGGATTCGAAAATCTAGACTCACAGGAGAAGGACCATATGGTGCCCGAGGCTGCAATACACCCTTGGAGACAAGTCGGCTGGAGGACGATGTATTGAATCTCGACGCAATTTGAGTGTTCCATCGTCATTAGGAGGCCCTGAACGTTACAGGTAACTATCAGTTTCGCGTCGGATTCGAAAATCTAGACTCACAGGAGAAGGACCACATGGTGCCCGAGGCAGCTATATCCCCTTGGAGACAAGTCGGCTGGAGGACGATGTATTGAATCTCGACGCAATTTGGGTGTTCCATCATCATTAGGAGGCGCTGGACGTTACAATTAACTATCAGTTATGCGTCGGATTCGCAAATCTAGACTCACAGGAGAACGACCATAAGGTGCCCGAGGCAGCAACAGACCCTTCGATACAAGTCGGCTGGAGGACGATGTATTGAATCTCGACGCAATTTGAGTGTTCCATCGCCATTAGGAGGCCCAGAACGTTACAATTAAGTATCAGTTTTGCGTCGAATTCGAAAATCTAGACTCACAGGAAAACGATCATAAGGTGCCCCAGGCAGCAATAGACCCTTGGAGACAAGTGGGCTGGAGGACGAAGTATTGGATCGCGACGGAATTTGAGTGTTCCATCGTAACTAGGAGGCCCTGAATGTTACAATTAACTATCAGTTTTTCGTCGGATTCGAAAATCTACACTCACTGGAGACGGACCATAAAGTGCCCGAGGCTATATCCTCTTGTAGACAAGTCGGCTGGAGGTCGCTGTATTGACTCTCGAAGCAATTTGAGGGTTCCATCGTCATTAGGAGGCGCTGACCGTTACAATTAACTATCATTATTGCGTCGAAATCGAAAATCTAGAACCTCAGGAGACGGACCGTATGGAGCCCGAGGCAAAAATATCCCCTTGGAGAAGGTCGGCTGGAGGCCGATGTATTGATTCTCGACGCAATTTGAGTGTTCCATCGTCATTAGGAGGCCCTGAACGTTACAATTAACTATCAGTTTCGCGTCGGAATCAAAAATCTAGACTCACAGGAGACGGACCATTTGGTGCCCGAGGCAGCAATATCCCCTTGGAGATAAGTCGGCTGGAGGCCGATGTATTGAATATCGACGCAATTTAAGTGTTCCATCGTCATTAGTTGGCCCTGAGAGTTACAATTAACCATCAGTTTTGCTTTGGATTCTAAAATCTAGACTCACAGGAGAACGATCATAAGGTGCCAGAGGCAACAATAGACCCTTGGAGACAGGTCAGCTGGAGGACGATGTATTGGATCGCGACGCAATTTGATTGTTCCATCGTCATTAGGAGGCCCTGAACGTTACAATTAACAATCAGTTTAGCGTCGGATTCGAAAATCTAGACTCACAGGAGAGCGACCATAATTAGCCCGAGGCAGCAAAATCGCCATGGAGACAAGTCGGCTGGAGGACGATGTATTGGATCTCGAAGCAATTTGAGTGTTCCATCGCCATTAGGAGGCCCTGAACGTTACAATTAACTATCAGTTTTTCGTCGGATTCGAAAATCTAGACTCACAGGAAAACGATTATAAGGTGCCCCAGGCAGCAATAGACCCCTGGAGACAAGTCGGTTGGAGGACGATGTATTGGATCGCGACGCAATTTCAGTGTTCCATCGTAACTAGGAGGCCTTGAGTGTTACAATTAACTATCAGTTTTTCGTCGGATTCGTAAATCTTGACACACTGCAGACGGACCATAAGGTGCCCGAGGCTATATCCCCTTGTAGACAAGTCGTCTGGAGGTCGCTATATTGACTCTCGACGCAATTTGAGTGTTCCATCGTCATTAGGAGGCGCTGAACGTTACAATTAACTATCATTATTGCGTCGGATTCGAAAATGTAGACTCTCAGGAGACGGACCATATGGAGCCCGAGGCAAAAATATCCCCTTGGAGAAGGTCGGCTGGAGGCCGATGTATTGAATCGCGACGCAATTTGAGTGCTCCATCGTCATTAGGAGGCCCTGAACGTTACAATTAACTATCAGTTTCGCGTCGGATTCGAAAATCGAGACTCACAGGAGAAGGACCATATGGTGCCCGAGGCTGCAATACAGCCTTGGAGACAAGTCGGCTGGAGGACGATGTATTGAATCTCGACGCAATTTGAGTGTTCCATCGTCATTAGGAGGCCCTAAACGTTACAGGTAACTATCAGTTTCGCGTCGGATTCGAAAATCTAGACTCACAGGAGAAGGACCACATGGTGCCCGAGGCAGCTTTATCCCCTTGGAGACAAGTCGGCTGGAGGACGATGTATTGAATCTCGACGCAATTTGAGTGTTCCATCATCATTAGGAGGCGCTGGACGTTACAATTAACTATCAGTTATGCGTCGGATTCGCAAATCTAGACTCACAGGAGAACGACCATAGGGTGCCCGAGGCAGCAACAGTTCCTTCGAGACAAGTCGGCTGGAGGACGATGTATTGAATCTCGACGCAATTTGAGTGTTCCATCATCATTAGGAGGCGCTGAACGTTACAATTAACTATCATTTTAGCGTCGGATTCGAAAATCTAGACTCACAGGAGAAGGATCCTATGGTGCATGAGACAACAATATCCCCTTGGATACAAGTCGGCTGGAGGCCGATGTATTGAATCTCGACGCAATTTGAGTGTTCCATCGTCATTAGGAGAATCTGAACGTTTCAATTACCTATCATTTTTGCGTCGGATACTAAAATCTAGACTCACAGGAGAACGACCATAAGGTGCCCGAGGCAGCAATAGACCCTTGAAGACAAGTCGGCTGGAGGACGAGGTATTGACTCTCGACGTAATTTGAGTGTTCCATCGTCATTAGGAGGCGCTGAACGTTACAATTAACTATAACTTTGCGTCGGATTAGAAAATCTAGACTCAAAGCAGAAGGATCATATGGTGCCCGAGACAGCAATATCCCCTTGGATACAAGTCGGCTGGAGGCCGATGTATTGAAACTCGACGCAATTTGAGTGTTCCATCGTCATTAGGAGGCTCTGAACGTTACAATTAAGTATCATTTTAGCGTCGGATTCGGAAATCTAGACTCACAGGAGAACGACCATAAGGTGCCCGAGGCAGCAATAGACCCTTGAAGACAAGTCGGCTGGAGGACGATGTATTGATTCTCGACACAATTTGAGTGTTTCATCATCATTAGGAGGCGCCGAACGTTAGAATTAACTATCAGTTATGGGTCGGATTCGTAAATCTAGACTCACAGGAGAGCGATCATATGGTGCCCGAGGCAGGAACAGACCCTTGGTGACAAGCCGGCTGGAGGCCGGTGTATTGAATCACGACCCAATTTGAGTGTTCCATCGTCATTAGGAGGCCCTGAAAGTTACAATTAACAATCAGTTTTGCGTCGGATTAGAAAATCTAGACTCGCAGGAGAACCATCATAAGGTGCCCGAGGCAGCAATAGACCCTTGGAGACAAGCCGACTGAAGGTCGATGTATTGACTCTCACCGCAATTTGAGTGTTCCATCGTCTTTAGGAGGCCCTGAACGTTACAATTAACTATCAGTTTTGCGTCGGGTTCGAAAATCTAGACCCAATGAAGACGGACCATAAGGTGCCCGAGGCAGCAATATCCCCTTGGAGACCAGTCCGCTGGAGGACGACGTATTTAATCGCGACGCAATTTGAATGCTCCATCGTCATTAGGAGGCCCTGAAAGTTACAATTAACTATCAGTATATCGTCGGATTTGCGAATCCTGACTCACAGGAGACGGACCACATGGAGCCCGAAGCAGCAATATCCCCTTGTAGAAAAGGCGGCTGGAGGTCGATGTATTGGATCGCGACACAATTTTAGTGTTTCATCGTCATTAGGAACCCTGAATGTTACAATTAGCTATCAGTTTTTCGTCGGATTCGAAAATCTAGACTCACTGGAGACGGACCATACGGTGCCCGAGGCAGCAATATCGCCTTGGAGACGAGTCCGCTGGAGGACGATGTATTGAATCGCGACGCAATTTGAGTGTTCCATCGTCATTAGGAGGCGCTGAACGTTACAATTAACTATCATTTTTGCGTCGGATACGAAAATCTAGACTCACAGGAGACGGACCATATGGTGCCCGAGGCAAAAATATCCCATTGAAGGAGGTCGGCTGGAGACCGATGTATTGAATCTCGACGCATTTTGATTGTTCCATCGTGATTAGGAGGCCCTGAGCATTACAATTAACTATCAGTTTTGCGTCGGATTCAAAAATCTAGACTCACAGGGGAACGACCATAAGGCCCGAGGCAGCAATAGACCCTCGGAGAGATATCGGCTGAATGCTGATGTATTGAATCTCGACGCAATTTGAGTGTTCCATCGTCAATAGTATGCCCTGAACGTTACAATTAACTATTAGTTTCGCGTCGGTTTCGAAAATCTAAACTCGCAGGAGAAGGACCATATGGTGCCCGAAGCAGCAATATCCCCTTGGAGACAAGTCGGCTGGAGGACGATGTATCGAATCTCGACGCAATTTGAGTGTTCCATCGTGATTAGGTGGCCCTGAGCGTTACAATTAACTATCAGTTTTGCGTCGGGTCCGAAAATCTAGACTCACAGGAGAACGATCATAAGGTGCCCGAGGCAGCAATAGACCCTTGGAGACAAGTCTGCTGGAGGACGATGTATTGGATCGCGACGGAATTTGAGTGTTCCATCGTAACTAGGAGGCCCTGAATGTTACAATTAACTATCAGTTTTTCGTCGGATTCGAAAATCTGCACTCACTGGAGACGGACCATAAGGTGCCCGAGGCTATATTCCCTTGTAGACAAGTCGGCTGGAGGTCGCTGTATTGACTCTCGAAGCAATTTGAGGGTTTCATCGTCATTAGGAGGCGCTGAACGATACAATTAACTATCATTATTGCGTCGGAATCGAAAATCTAGACTCTCAGGAGACGGACCATATGGTGCCCGAGGCAAAAATATCCCCTTGGAGAAGGTGGGCTGGAGGCCGATGTATTGAATCGCGACGCAATTTGAGTGTTCCATCGTAACTAGAAGGCCCTGAATGTTACAATTAACTATCAGTTATGCGTCGGATTCGCAAATCTAGACTCACAGGAGAACGACCATAAGGTGCCCGAGGCAGCAACAGACCCTTGGAGACAAGTCGGCTGGAGGCCGATGTATTGAATCTCGACGCAATTTGAGTGTTCCATCATCATTAGGAGGTTCTGGACGTTACAATTAACTATCATTTTTGCGTCGGATTCGAAAATCTAGACTCACAGGAGAACGACCATAAGGTGCCCGAGGCAGCAATAGACCCTTGGAGACAAGTCGGCTGGAGGACGATGTATTGACTCTCGACGCATTTTGAGTGTTCCATCGTCATTAGGAGGCGCTGAACGTTACAATTAACTATCATTTTAGCGTCGGATTCGAAAATCTAGACTCACTGGAGACGGACCATAAGGTGCCCGAGGCCTTGTAGACAAGTCGGCTGGAGGTCGATGTATTGACTCGCGACGCAATTTGAATGCTCCACCGTCATTAGGAGGCCCTGAACGTTACAATTAACTATCAGTATCTCGTCGGATTCGAAAATCCCCACTCACAGGAGACGCACCGCATGAAGCCCGAGGCAGCAATATCCCCTTGTAGACAAGTCGGCTGGAGGTCGATGAATTGGATCGCGACACAATTTGAGTGTTTCATCGTCATTAGGAACCCTGAATGTTACAATTAACTATCAGTTTTTCGTTGGATTCGAAAATCTAGACTCACTGGAGACGGACCATACAGTGCCCGAGGCAGCAATATCGCCTTGGAGACCAGTCCGATGGAGGACGATGTATTGAATCGGGACGCAATTTGAATGCTCCATCGTCATTAGGAGGCCCTGAACGTTACAATTAACTATCTGATTCGCGTCGGATTCGCAAATCTAGACTCACAGGGGAACGACCGTTAGGTGCCCAAGGCACAACAGACCGTTGGAGACAAGTCGGCTGGAGGCCGATGTACTGAATCTCGACGCAATTTGAGTGTTCCATCGTCATTAGGTGGCCCTGAGCGTAACAATTAACTGTCATTTTTGCGTTGGATTCGAAAATCTAGACTCACAGGATACGACCATAAGGTGCCCGAGGCAGCAATATCCCCTTCGAGACAAGCCGGCTGGAGGACGATGTATTGAATCTCGACACAATTTGAGTGTTCCATCATCATTAGGAGGCGCCGAACGTTAGAATTAACTATCAGTATTTCGTCGGATTCGAGAATCCCTACTCACAGGAGACGGACCACATGGAGCCCGAAGCAGCAATATCCCCTTGTAGACAAGTCGGCTGGAGGTCGATGTATTGGATCGCGACACAATTTTAGTGTTTCATCGTCAATAGGAACCCTGAATGTTACAATTAACTATCAGTTTTTCGTCGGATTCGAAAATCTAGACTCTCTGGAGACGGACCATACGGTGCCCGAGGCAGCAATATCGCCTTGGAGACCAGTCCGCTGGAGGACGATGTATTGAATCGCGACGCAATTTGAGTGTTCCATCGTCATTAGGAGGCGCTGAACGTTACAATTAACTATCATTTTTGCGTCGGATACGAAAATCTAGACTCACAGGAGACGGACCATATGGTGCCCGAGGCAAAAATATCCCCTTGAAGGAGGTCGGCTGGAGACCGATGTATTGAATCTCGACGCAATTTGAGTGTTCCATCGTGATTAGGAGGCCCTGAGCATTACAATTAACTATCAGTTTTGCGTCGGATTCAAAAATCTAGACTCACAGGGAACGACCATAAGGCCCGAGGCAGCAATAGACCCTCGGAGAGATATCGGCTGAATGCTGATGTATTGAATCTCGACGCAATTTGAGTGTTCCATCGTCAATAGTAAGCCCTGAACGTTACAATTAACAATTAGTTTCGCATCGGATTCGAAAATCTAGACTCACAGGTGAACGACCTTAACGAGGCCGAGGCAGCAATAGACCCTTGGAGACAAGTCCGCTGGAGAAAGATGTATTGGATCGCGACGCAATTTGAATGCTCCATCGTCATTAGGAGGCCCTGAACGTTACAATTAACTATTAGTTTCGCGTCGGTTTCGAAAATCTAAACTCACAGGAGAAGGACCATATGGTGCCTGAGGCAGCAATATCCCCTTGGAGACAAGTCGGCTGGAGGACGATGTATCGAATCTCGACGCAATTTGAGTGTTCCATCGTGATTAGGTGGCCCTGAGCGTTACAATTAACTATCAGTTTTGCGTCGGGTCCGAAAATCTAGACTCACAGGAGAACGACCATAAGGTGCTCGAGGCAGCAACAGACCCTTGGAGACAAGTCGGCTGGAAGCCGATGTATTGAATCTCAACGCAATTTGAGTGTTCCATCATCATTAGGAGGCGCTGAACGTTACAATTAACTATCATTTTAGCGTCGGATTCGAAAATCTAGACTCACTGGAGACGGACCATAAGGTGCCCGAGGCTTTGTAGACAAGTCGGCTGGAGGTCGATGTATTGACTCTCGACGCAATTTGAGTGTTCCATCGTCATTAGGAGGCGCTGAACGTTACAGTTAACTATCAGTTTTGTGTCGGGTTCGAAAATCTAAACTCACTGGAGACAGACCATAAGGTGCCCGAGGCAGCAATTTCCCCTTGGAGACCAGTCCGCTGGAGGACGACGTATTTATTCGCGACGCAATTTGAATGCTCCACCGTCATTAGGAGGCCCTGAACGTTACAATTAACTATCAGTATCTCGTCGGATTCGAAAATCCCCACTCACAGGAGACGCACCACATGAAGCCCGAGGCAGCAATATCCCCTTGTAGACAAGTCGGCTGGAGGTCGATGAATTGGATCGCGACACAATTTGAGTGTTTCATCGTCATTAGAAACCCTGAATGTTACTATTTACTATCAGTTTTTCGTCGGATTCGAAAATCTAGACTCACTGGAGACGGACCATAGAGTGCCCGAGGCAGCAATATCGCCTTAAAGACCAGTCCGATGGAGGACGATGTATTGAATCGGGACGCAATTTGAATGCTTCATCGTCATTAGGAGGCCCTGAATGTTACAATTAACTATCATTTTTTGTCGGATTCGAAAATCTAGACTCACTGGAGACGGACCATAAGGTGCCCGAGGCTTTGTAGACAAGTCGGCTGGAGGTCGATGTATTGACTCTCGACGCAATTTGAGTGTTCCATCGTCATTAGGAAGCCCTGAATGTTACAATTAACAATCAGTTTCGCATCGCATTCGAAAATCTAGACTCACAGGTGAACGACCATAAGGAGCCCGAGGCATCAATAGACCCTTGGAGACAAGTCCGCTGGAGAAAGATGTATTGGATCGCGACGCAATTTGAGTGATCTATGGTAAATAGGACGCCCTGAATGTTACAATTAACGATCAGTTTTTCGTCGGATTCGAAAATCTAGACTCACTGGAGACAGACCAGAAGGTGCCCGAAGCAGCAATATCCCCCTGGAGACCTGTACGCTGGAGGACGATGTATCAAATCGCGACGCAATTTGAGTACTCCATCGTCATTAGGAGGCCCTGAACGTTACAATTAACTATCAGTTTCGCGTCGGATTCGAAAATCTAGACTCACAGGAGAAGGACCATATGGTGCCTGAGGCAGCAATATCCCCTTGGAAACAAGTCGGCTGGAGGACGATGTATTGAATCTCGACGCAATTTGAGTGTTCCATTGTCATTAGGAGGCGCTGAACGTTACAATTAACTATCACTTATGCGTCGGATTCGCAAATCTAGGCTCACAGGAGAACGACCATAAGGTGCCCGGGGCAGCAACAAACCCTTGGAAAGTCACCTGGAGGCCGATGTATTGAATCTCGACGCAATTTGTGTGTTCGATCGCCAATAGGAGGCTCTGAACGTTACAATTAACAATCAGTTTCGCGTCGGATAGGAAAATCTAGACTCAAAGGAGAAGGACCATATGGTGCCCGAGGCAAAAATACCCCTTAGAGAAGGTCGGCTCTAGGCCGATGTATTGAATCGCGACGCAATTTGAGTGCTCCATCGTCATTAGGAGGCCATGAACATTACAATTAACTATTAGTTTCGCGTCGGATTCGAAAATCTAGGCTCAAAGGAGAGGGATCATATGGTGCCCGAGACAGCAATATCCCCTTGGATACAAGTCGGCTGGAGGCCGATGTATTGAATCTCGACGCAATTTGAGTGTTCCATAGTCATTAGGAGGCTCTGAACGTTACAATTAACTATCATTTTTGCGTCGGATTCGGAAATCTAGACTCACAGGAGAACGACCATAAGCTGCCCGAGTCAGCAATAGACCCTTGGAGACAAGTCGGCTGAAGGTCGATGAATTGAATCTCAACGCAATTTAAGGGTTCCATCGTCATTAGGATTCGCTGAACGTTACAATTAACTATCATTATTGCGTCGGATTCGAAAATCTAGACTCTCAGGAGACGGACCATATGGTCACCGAGGCAAAAATATCCCCTTGGAGAAGGTTGGCTGGAGGCCGATGTATTGAATCTCGACGCAATTTGAGTGTTCCATCGTCATTAGGTGGCTCTGGATGTTACAATTAACTATCATTTTTGCATCGGATTCGAAAATCTAGACTCACAAGAGAACGACCATAAGGTGCCCGAGGCAGCAATAGACCCTTGGAGACAAGTCGCCTGGAGGACGATAAATTGACTATCGACGCAATTTGAGTGTTCCTTCGTCATTAGGAGGCGCTGAACGTTACAATTAACTGTCATTTTAGCGTCGGATTCGAAAATCTAGGCCCACAGGAGAGGGATCATATGGTGCCCGAGACAGCAATATCCCCTTGGATACAAGTCGGCTGGAGGCCGATATATTGAATCTCGACGCAATTTGAGTGTTCCATCGTCATTAGGAGGCTCTGAACGTTACAATTAACTATCATTTTTGCGACGGATTCGAAAATCTAGACTCACAGGAGAACGACCATAAGGTGCCCGAGGCAGCAATAGACCCTTGGAGACAAGTCGGCTGAAGGTCGATGAATTGAATCTCAACGAAATTTGAGTGTTCCATCGTCATTAGGAGGCCCTGAATGTTACAATTAACGATCAGTTTTTCGTCGAATTCGAAAATCTAGACTCACTGGAGACAGACCAGAAGGTGCCCGAAGCAGCAATATCCCCCTGGAGACTTGTACGCTGGAGGACGATGTATCAAATCGCGCCGCAATTTGAGTACTCCGTCGTCATTAGGAGGCCCTGAACGTTACAATTAACTATCAGTTTCGCGTCGGATTCGATAATCTAGACTCACAGGAGAAGGACTATATGGTGCCGAGGCAGCAATATCCCCTTGGAGACAAGTCGGCTGGAGGACGATGTATTGAATCTCGACGCAATTTGAGTGTTCCATAGTCATTAGGAGGCGCTGAACGTTACAATTAACTATCACTTATGCGTCGGATTCGCAAATCTAGGCTCACAGGAGAACAACCATAAGGTGCCCGGGGCAGCAACAAACCCTTGGAAAGTCAGCTGGAGGCCGATGTATTGAATCTCGACGCAATTTGTGTGTTCGATCGTCAATAGGAGGCTCTGGACGTTACAATTAACAATCAGTTTCGCGTCGGATTGGAAAATCTAGACTCACAGGAGAAGGACCATATGGTGCCCGAGGCAAAAATACCCCTTAGAGAAGGTCGGCTGGAGGCCGATGTATTGAATCGCGACGCAATTTGAGTGCTCCATCGTCATTAGGAGGCCCAGAACATTACAAATAACTATTAGTTTCGCGTCGGTTTCGAAAATCTAAACTCACAGGAGAAGGAACATATGGTGCCCGAGGCAGCAATACCCCTTGGAGACAAGTCGGCTGGAGGACGATGTATTGAATCTCGACGCAATTTGAGTGTTCCATCGTCATTAGGAGGCTCTGAACGTTACAATTAACTATCATTTTTTGTCGGATTCGAAAATCTAGACTCACAGGAGAACGACCATAAGGTGCCCGAGGCAGCAATAGACCCTTGGAGACAAGTCGGCTGGAGGACGATAAATTGACTATCGACGCAATTTTAGTATTCCTTCGTCATTAGGAGGCGCTGAACGTTACAATTAACTGTCATTTTAGCGTCGGATTCGAAAATCTAGGCTCACAGGAGAAGGATCATATGGTGCCCGAGACAGCAATATCCCCTTGGATACAAGTCGGCTGGAGGCCGATGTATTGAATCTCGACGCAATTTGAGTGTTCCATCGTCATTAGGAGGCTCCGAACGTTACAATTAACTATCATTTCTCGTCGGATTCGAAAATCTAGACTCACAGGAGAACGACCATAAGGTGCCCGAGGCAGCAATATACCCTTGGAGACAAGTCGGCTGAAGGTCGATGAATTGAATCTCAACGCAATTTGAGTGTTCCATCGTCATTAGGAGGCCCTGAACGTTACAATTAACCATCAGTTTTGCGTTGGATTCGAAAATCTAGACTCACAGGAGAACAATCATAAGGTGCCCGAGGCAGCAATAGACCCTTGGAGACAAGTCAGCTGGAGGACGATGTATTGACTCTCAACGCAAATTGAGTGCTCCATCGTCATTAGGAGGCGCTGAACGTTACAATTAACTATCATTATTGCGTCGGATTCGAAAATCTAGACTCTCAGGAGACGGACCATATGGTGCCCGAGGCAAAAATATCCCCTTGGAGAAGGTCGGCTGGAGGCCGATGTATTGAATCGCGACGCAATTTGAATGCTCTATCGTCATTAGGAGGCCCTGAACGTTACAATTAACATTCAGTTTCGCGTCGGATTCGAAAATCTAGACTCACAGAAGGACCATATGGTGCCCGAGGCAGCAATATCCCCTTGGAGACAACTCGGCTGGAGGCCGATGTATTGAATCTCGACGCAATTTGAGTGTTCCATCGTCATTAGGAGGCTCTGGACGTTACAATTAACTATCATTTTTGCGTCGGATTCGAAAATCTAGCCTCACAGGAGAACGACCATAAGGTGCCCGAGGCAGCAATAGACCCTTGGAGACAAATCGGTTGGAGGACGATGAAATGAATCTCGACGCAATTTGAGTGTTCCATCGTCATTACGAGGCCCTGAACGTTACAATTAACAATCAGTTTCGCGTCGGATTCGAAAATCTAGACTCATAGGAGAGCGACCATAAGGAGCCCGAGGCAGCAAAATCCCCATGGAGACAAGTCGGCTGGAGGACGATGCATTGGATCTCGAAGCAATTTGAGTGTTCCATCGCCATTAGGAGGCCCTGAACGTTACAATTAACTATCAGTTTTGCGACGGATTCGAAAATCTAGACTCACAGTAAAACGATTATAAGGTGCCCCAGGCAGCAATAGACCCTTGGAGACAAGTCGGCTGGAGGACGAGGTATTGACTCTCGACGCAATTTGAGTGTTCCATCGTCATTAGGAGGCGCTGAACGTTACAACTAACTATCATTTTACCGTCGGATTCGAAAATCTACACTGACAGGAGAAGGATCATATGGTGCCCGAGACAGCAATATCCCCTTGGATACAAGTCGGCTAAAGGCCGATGTATTGAATCTCGACGCAATTTGAGTGTTCCATCGTCATTAGGAGGCTCTGAACGTTACAATTAACTATCATTTTTGGGTTGGATTCGTAAATCTAGACTCACAGGAGTACGACCATAAGGTGCCAGAGGCAGCAATAGACCCTTGAAGACAAGTCGGCTGGAGGACGATGTATTGACTCTCGACGCAATTAGACTGTTCCATCGTCTTTAGGAGGCCCTGACCGTTACAATTAACTACCAGTTTTTCGTCGGATTCGAAAATCTAGACTAACTGGAGACGGACCATACGGTGTCCGAGGCAGCAATATCGCCTTGGAGACCAGTCCGCTGGAGGACGATGTATTGAATCGCGACGCAATTTGAATGCTCCATCGTCATTAGGAGGCCCTGAACGTTACAAATAACTATCTGAATTGCGTCGGATTCGCAAATCTAGACTCACAGTAGAACGACCGTAAGGTGCCCGAGGCACAACAGACCGTTGGAGACAAGTCGGCTGGAGGCCGATGTATTGAATCTCGACGCAATTTGAGTGTTCCATCGTCATTATGTGGCCCTGAACGTTACAATTAACTATCAGTTTTGCGTCGGGTCCGAAAATCTAGACTCACAGGAGAACGATCATAAGGTGCCCGAGGCAGCAATAGACCCTTGGAGACAAGTCGGCTGGAGGACGATGTATTGCATCGCGACGCAATTTGAGTGTTCCTTCGTCCTTAGGAGGCCCTGAATGTTACAATTAACTATCAGTTTTTCGTCGGGTTCGAAAACCTAGACTCACTGGAGACGGACCATAAGGTGCCCGAGGCTTTGTAGACAAGTCGGCTGGAGGTTGATGTATTGACTCTCGACGCAATTTGAGTGTTCCATCGTCATTAGGAGGTACTGAACGTTACAATTAACTATCATTTTTGCGTCGGATACGAAAAGCTAGACTCCCGGTAGACGGACCATATGGTGCCCGAGGCTATATCCCCTTGTAGACAAGTCGGCTGGAGGTCGCTGTATTGATTCTCGAAGCAATTTGAGGGTTCCATCGTCATTAGGAGGCGCTGAACGTTACAATTAACTATCATTATTGCGTCGGATTCGAAAATCTAGACTCTCAGGAGACGGACCATATGGTGCCCGAGGCAAAAATATCCCCTTGGAGAAGGTCGGCTGGAGGCCGATGTATTGAATCTCGACGCAACTTGAGTGCTCCATCGTCATTAGGAGGCCCTGATCGTCACAATTAACAATCAGTTTCGCGTCGGATTCGAAAATCTAGACTCACAGGAGGAGGACCATATGGTGCCCGAGGCAGCAATATCCCCTTGGAAGCAAGTCGGCTGGAGGACGATGTATTGAATCTCGACGCAATTTGAGTGTTCCATCGTCATTAGGAGGCCCTGAACGTTACAGTTAACTATCAGTTTCGCGTCGGATTCGAAAATGTAGACTCACAGGAGAAGGACCATATGGTGCCCGAGGCAGCAATATCCCCTTGAAGACAAGTCGGCTGGAGGACGATGTATTGAATCTCGACGCAATTTGAGTGTTCCATCATCATTAGGAGGCCCTGAACGTTACAGTTAACTATCAGTTTCGCGACGGATTCGCAAATCTAGACTCACAGGAGAACGACCATAAGGTGCCCGAGGCAGCAGCAGACCCTGGAGACAAGTCGGCTGGAGGCCGATGTATTGAATCTCAACGCAATTTCAGTGTTCCATCATCATTAGGAGGCTCTGGACTTTACAATTAACGCTAATTTTTTCGTCGGATTCGAAAATCTAGTCTCACAGGAGGACGACCATAAGGTGCCCGAGGCAGCAATAGACCCTTGGAGACAAGTCGGCTGAAGGACTATGTATTGAGTCTCGACGCAATTTGAGTGTTCCATCGTCATTACGAGGCGCTGAACGTTACAATTAACTATCATTTTAGCGTCGGATTCGAAAATCTACACTCACAGGAGAAGGATCATATGGTGCCCGAGACAGCAATATCCCCTTGGATACAAGTCGGCTGGAGGCCGATGTATTGAATCTCGACGCAATTTGAGTGTTCCATCGTCATTAGGAGGCTCTGAACGTTACAATTAACTATCATTTTTGCGTCGGATTCGAAAATCTAGACTCACAGGAGTACGACCATAAGGTGCCCGAGGCAGCAATAGACCCTTGAAGACAAGTCGGCTGGAGGACGATGTATTGACTCTCGACGCAATTTGAGTGTTCCATCGTCTTTTGGAGGCCCTGAACGTTACAATTAACTACCAGTTTTTCGTCGGATTCGAAAATCTAGACTCACTGGAGACGGAACATACGGTGCCCGAGGCAGCAATATCGCCTTGGAGACCAGTCCGCAGGAGGACGATGTATTGAATCGCGACGCAATTTGAATGCTCCATCGTCATTAGGAGGCCCTGAACGTTACAAATAACTATCTGATTCGCGTCGGATTCACAAATCTAGACTCACAGGAGAACGACAGTAAGGTGCCCGTGGCACAACAGACCGTTGGAGACAAGTCGGCTGGAGGCCGATGTATTGAATCTCGACGCAATTTGAGTGTTCCATCGTCATTATGTGGCCCTGAGCGTTACAATGAACTATCAGTTTTGCGTCGGGTCCGAAAATCTAGACTCACAGGAGAACGATCATAAGGTGCCCGAGGCAGCAATAGACCCTTGAAGACAAGTCGGCTGGAGGACGATGTATTGACTCTCGACGCAATTTGAGTGTTCCATCGTCATTAGGAGGTGCTGAACGTTACAATTAACTATCATTTTTGCGTCGGATACGAAAATCTAGACTCACAGGAGACGGACCATAAGGTGCCCGAGGCTTTGTAGACAAGTCGGCTGGAGGTCGATGTATTGACTCTCGACGCAATTTGAGTGTTCCATCGTCATTAGGAGGTGCTGAACGTTACAATTAACTATCATTTTTGCGTCGGATACGAAAATCTAGACTCACAGGAGACGGACCATATGGTGCCCGAGGCAAAAATATCCCCTTGAAGAAGGTCGGCTGGAGGCCGATGTATTGAATCTCGACGCAATTTGAGTGTTCCATCGTCATTAGGAGGCCCTGAACATTATATTAACTATCAGTTTTGCGTCGGATTCAAAATATAGACTCACAGGGGAACGACCATAAGGTGCCCGAGGCAGCAATAGACCCTCGGAGACAAGTCCGCTGGAGAAAGATGTATTGGATCGCGACGCAATTTGAGTGTTCTATCGTAACTAGGTCGCCCTGAATGTTACAATTAACTATCAGTTTTTCGTCGGATTCGAAAATCTAGACTCACTGGAGACAGACCATAAGGTGCCCGAAGCAACAATATCCCCCTGGAGACCAGTACGCTGGAGGACGATGTATTAAATCGGGACGCAATTTGAGTACTCCATCGTCATTAGGAGGCCCTGAACGTTACAATTAACTATCAGTTTCGCGTCGGATTCGAAAATCTAGACTCACAGGAGAAGGACCATATGGTGCCCGAGGCAGCAATAGACCCTTGGAGACAAGTCGGCTGGAGGACGATGTATTGACTCTCGACGCAATTTGAGTGTTCCACCATATTTAGGAGGCGCTGAACATTACAATTAACTATCAGTTAAGCGTCGGATTCGCAAATCTAGACTCACAGGAGAGCGACCATAAGGTGCCCGAGGCAGCAACAAACCCTTGGAAAGTCGGCTGGAGGCCGATGTATTGAATCTCGACGCAATTTGAGTGTTCCATCGTCAATAGGAGGCTCTGAACGTTACAATTAATAATCAGTTTCGCGTCGGATTGGAAAATCTAGACTCAAGGGAGAAGGACCATACGGTGCCCGAGGCAAAAATATCCCCTTGGAGAAGGTCGGCTGGAGGACGATGTATTGAATCTCGACGCAATTTGAGTGTTCCATCATCATTAGGAGGCGCTGAACGTTACAATTAACTATCAGATAAGCGACGGATTCGCAAATATAGACTCACAGAAGAACGACCATAAGGTGCCCGAGGCAGCAACAGACCCTTGGAGACAAGTCGGCTGGAGGCCGATGTATTAAATCTCGACGCAATTTGAGTGTTCCATCGTCATTAGGAGGCTCTGAACGTTACAATTAACTATCATTTTTGCGTCGGATTCGAAAATCTAGACTCACAGGAGTACGACCATAAGGTGCCCGAGGCAGCAATAGACCCTTGAAGACAAGTCGGCTGAAGGACGATGTATTGACTCTCGCCGCAATTTGAGTGTTCCATCGTCTTTAGGAGGCCCTGAACGGTACAATTAACTATCAGTTTTGCGTCGGGTTCGAAAATATAGACTCACTGGAGACGGACCAAAAGGTGCCCGAATCAGGAATATCCCCTTGGAGACCAGTCCGCTGGAGGACGACGTATTTAATCGCGACGCAATTTTGGTGTTCCATCGTCATTAGGAGGCGCTGAACGTTACAATTAACTATCAATTTTGCGTCGGATACGAAAATCTAGACTCACAGGAGAAGGACAATATGGTGCCCGAGGCAAAAATATCCCCTTGAAGAAGGTCGGCTGGAGGCCGATGTATTGAATCTCGACGCAATTTGAGTGTTCCATCGTCATTAGGAGGCCCTGAACATTACAATTAACTATCAGTTTTGCGTCGGATTCAAAAATATAGACTCACAGGGGAACGACCATAAGGTGCCCGAGGCAGCAATAGACCCTTGGAGACAAATCGGCTGAATGCCGATGTATTGAATCTCAAAGCTATTTGAGTGTTCCATCGTCATTAGGAAGCCCTGAACGTTACAATTAACAATCAGTTTCGCATCGGATTCGAAAATCTAGACTCACAGGTGAACGACCATATGGAGCCCGAGGCAGCAATAGACCCTAGGAGACAAGTCCGCTGGAGAAAGATGTATTGGATCGTGACGCAATTTGAGTACTCCATCGTCATTAGGAGGCCCTGAACGTTACAATTAACTATCAGTTTCGCGTCGGATTCGAAAATCTAGACTCACAGGAGAAGGACAATATGGTGCCCGAGGCAGCAATATCCACTTGGAGACAAGTCGGCTGGAGGACGATGTATTGAATCTCGACGCAATTTGAGTGTTCCATCATAATTAGGAGGCGCTGAACATTACAATTAACTATCAGTTAAGCGTCGGATTCGCAAATCTAGGCTCACAGGAGGACGACCATAAGGTGCCCGAGGCAGCAACAAACCCTTGGAAAGTCGGCTGGAGGCCGATGTATTAAATCTCGACGCAATTTGAGTGTTCCATCGTCAATAGGAGGCTCTGAACGTTACAATTAACAATACGTTTTGCGTCGGATACGAAAATCTAGACTCACAGGAGACGGACCATATGGTGCCCGAGGCAAAAATATCCCCTTGAAGAAGGTCGGCTGGGGGCCGATGTATTGAATCGCGACGCATTTTGAGTGCTATATCGTCATTAGGAGGCCCTGAACGTTACAATGAACTATTAGTTTCGCGTCGGTTTCGAAAATCTAAACTCTCAGGAGAAGGACCATATGGTGTTCGAGGCAGTAATATCCCCGAGGAGACAAGTCGGATGGAGGACGATGTATTGAATCTCGACGCAATTTGAGTGTTACATCGTCATTAGGAGGCTCTGAACGTTACAATTAACAATCAGTTTCGCGTCGGATTCAAAAATCTAGACTCACAGGAGACGATCATAAGGTGCCCCAGGCAGCAATAGACCCTTGGAGACAAGTCGGCTGGAGGACGATGTATTGGATCGCGACGCATTTTGAGTGTTCCATCGTAACTAGGAGGCCCTGATTGTTACAATTAACTATCAGTTTTTCGTCGGATTCGAAAATCTACACTCACTGGAGACGGACCATAAGATGCCCGTGGCTATATCCCCTTGCAGACAAGTCGGCTGGAGGTCGCTGTATTGACTCTCGAAGCAATTTGAGTGTTCCATCGTCATTAGGAGGTGCTGAACGTTACAATTAACTATCATTATAGCTTCGGATTCGAAAATCTAGACTCACAGGAGAAAGACCATATGGTGCCCGAGGCAGCAATATCCCCTTGGAGACAAGTCATCTGGAGGACGATGTATTGAATCTCGACGCAATTTGAGTGTTCCATCGTCATTAGGAAGCCCTGAAAGTTTCAATTAACAATCAGTTTTGCATCGGAATAGAAAATCTAGCCTCACAGGAGAACGACCATAAGGTGCCCGAGGCAGCAATGGACCCTTGGAGACAAGTCGGCTGAAGGTCGATGAATTGAATCTCAACGCAATTTGAGTGTTCCATCGTCATTAGTTGGCCCTGAGCGTTACAATTAACCATCAGTTTTGCGTCGGATTCGAAAATCTAGACTCACAGGAGAACGACCATAAGGTGCCCGAGGCAGCAATAGATCCGTGGAGACAAGTCGGCTGAAGGACGATGTATTGAATCTCGACGCAATTTGAGTGTTACATCGTCATTAGGTGGCCCTGAACGATACAATTACCTATCAGTTTTGCGTCGGATTCGAAAATCTAGACTCACAGGAGAACGACCATAAGGTGCCCGACGCAGCAATAGACGCTTGGAGACAAGTCGGCTGGAGGACGATGTATTGGATCGCGACGCAATTTGAGTGTTCCATCGTAACTAGGAGGCCCCGAATGTTACAATTAACTATCAGTTTTTCGTCGGATTCGAAAATCTACACTCACTGGAGACGGGCCATAAGGTGCCCGAGGCTATATCCCCTTGTAGACAAGTCGGCTGGAGGTCGCAGAATTGACTCTCGAAGCAATTTAAGCGTTTCATAGTCATTAGGGGGCGCTGAACGTTACAATAAACTATCAGTTATGCGTCGGATTCGCAAATCTAGACTCACACGAGAACGACCATAAGGTGCCCGAGGCAGCAACAGACCCTTGGAGACAAGTCGGCTGGAGGCCGATGTATTGAATCTCGACGCAATTTGAGTGTTCCGTCGTCATTAGGAGGCCCTGAATGTTACAATTAACTATCAGTTTCGCGTCGGATTCAAAAATGTAGACTCACAGGAGACGGACCATTTGGTGCCCGAGGCAGCAATATCCCCTAGGAGACAAGTCGGCTGGAGGCCAATGTATTGAATCTCGACGCAATTTGAGTGTTACATCGTCATTAGGTGGCCCTGAACGTTACAATTAACTATCAGTTTTGCGTCGGATTCGAAAAGCTAGACTCACAGGAGAACGACCATAAGGTGCCCGAGGCAGCAATAGACCCTTAGAGACAAGTCGGCTGAAGGACGATGTATTGAATCTCGACGCCATTTGAGTGTTCCAACGTAACTAGGTGGCTCTGAATGTTACAATTAACTATCAGTTTTTCGTCGGATTCGAAAATCTACACTCACTGGAGAACGACCATAGGGTGACCGAGGCAGCAACAGACCCTTGGAGACAAGTCGGCTGAAGGCCGATGTATTGAATCTCGATGCAATTTGAGTGTTCCATCGTTATTAGGAGGCCTTGAACGTTACAATTAACTATCAGTTTCGAGTCGGATTCGAAAATCTAGACTCACAGGAGAACGACGGTAAGGTGCCCGAGGCAGCAATAGACCCTTGGAGACAAGTCGGCTAAAGGACGATGTATTGAATCTCGACGCAATTTGAGTGTTCCATTGTCATTAGGAGGCCCTGAACTTTACAATTAACTATCAGTTATGCGTCGTATTCGAAAACCTAGACTCTCAGGAGAACGACCTCAAGGTGCCCGAGGCAGCAATAGACATTTGGAGACAAGTCGGCTGGAGTCCGATGTATTTCATCTCTTTGCAATTTGAGTGTTCCATCGTAATTAGGAGGCCCTGAACGTTATAATTAACAATCACTTTCGCGTCGGATTCGATAATCTAGACTCACAGAAGAAGGACAATAAGGTGCCCGAGGCAGCAATATCCCCATGGAGAGAAGTCGGCTGGAGGACGATGTATTGAATCTCGACGCAATTTGGGTATTCCATCGTCAATAGGAGGCCCTGAACGTTGCAATTAACTATCAGTTTTGCGTCGGATTCGAAAATGCAGACTCACAGGTGTCCGAGGCAGCAATAGACCCTTGCAGACAAGTCGGCGTGAGGACGATGTATTGAATCTCGACGCATCTTAAGTGTTCCATCGTCATTAGGAGGCCCAGAACGTTACAATTACCTATCATTTTTGCTTCGGATTCGAATATCTAGACTCACAGGTGAACGACCATAAGGTGCCCGAGGCAGCAATAGACCCTTGGAGACAAGTCTGCTGGAGGCCGATGTATTGAATCTCGTCGCAATTTGAGTGTTTCAGTGTCATTAGGAGGACCTGAACTTTACAATTAACTATCAGTTATGCGTCGTATTTCAAAACCTAGACTCACAGGAGAACGACCACAAGGTGCCCGAGGCAGCAATAGACATTTGGAGACAATTCGGCTGGAGGCCGATGTATTGACTCTCGACGCAATTTGAGTGTTCCATCGTAATTAGGAAGCCCTGAACGTTACAATTAACAATCAGTTTCGCGTCGGGTTCGAAAATCTAGACTCACAGGAGAAGGACCATAAGGTGCCCGAGGCAGCAATATCCCCATGGGGAGAAGTCGGCTGGAGGACGATGTATTGAATCTCGACGCAATTTGGATAATCCATCGTCAATAGGAGGCCCTGATCGTTACAATTAACTGTCAGTTTTGCGTCGGATTCGAAAATCTAGACTCACAGGTGCCCGAGGCAGCAATAGACCCTTGGAGTCAAGTCGTCGTGAGGACGATGTATTGAATCCCGACGCAATTTGAGTGTTCCATCGTCATTAGGAGGCCCAGAACGTTACAATTAACTATCAATTTTGCTTGGGATTCTAATATCTAGACTCACAGGAGAACGACCATAAGGTGTCCGAGGCAGCAATGGACTCTTCGAGACGAGTCGTCTGGAGGACGATGTATTGGATCGCGACACAATTTGAGTATTCCATCGTCATTAGGAGGCCCTGAACATTGCAATTAACTATCAGTTTTGCGTCGGATTCGAAAATCTAGTCACAGGAGACGGACCATAAGGTGCCCGAGGCAGCAGTCGACCCTTGGAGACAAGTCGGCTGGAGGACGATCTATTGAATCTCGACGCAATTTGATTGTTCCATCGTCATTAGGAGGCCCTGAACGTTACAATTAACTATCAGTTTTGCTTCGGATTCGAGAATCTAGACTCACAGGTGAACGAACATTAGGTGTCCGAGGCAGCAATAGACTCTTGGAGACAAGTCGGCTGAAGGACGATGTATTGAATCTCGACCCAATCTGAGTGTTCCATCGTCATTAGGAGGCCATGAACGTTACAATTAACTATCAGTTTTGCTTCGGATTCGAAAATCTAGACTCACAGGAGAACGACCATAAGGTGTCCGAGGCAGGAATAGCCTCTTGGAGACAAGTCGGCTGATGGACGGTGTATTGAATCTCGACCCAATCTGAGTGTTCCATCGTCATTAGGATTCGCAGAAAGTTGCATTTAACCACCAGTTATGCGTCGGATTCGAAAATCTAGACTCACAGGGGAACTACCATAAGGTACCCGAGGCAGCAATAGACCCTTGGAGACAAGTCGGTTGTAGGCCGATGTATTGAATCTCGACGCAATTTGAGTGTTCCATCGTCATTAGGAGGCCCTGAACGTTACAATTAACTATCATTATTGCGTCGGATTCGTAAATCTGGAGTCACAGGAGACGGACCATATGGAGCCCGAGGCAGCAATACCCCTTGGAGACAAGTCGGCTGGAGGCCGATGTATTGAATCTCGACGAAATTTGAGTGTTCCGTCGTCAATAGGAAGCCCTGAACAATACAATTAACTATCAGTTTTGCGTCGGATTTAAAAATCTAGACCCACAGGGAAACGACCATAAGGTGCCCGAGGCAGCAATAGACCCTTGAAGACAAATCGGCTGAATGACGATGAATTGAATCTCGACGCAATTTAAGTGTTCCATCGTCATTAGGATGCCCTGAACGTTACAATTAACAATCAGTTTCGCGTTGGATCTGAAAATCTAGACTCAAAGGAGAACGACCATAAGGTGCCCGAGGCAGCATTATCCCCATGAAGCGAAGTCGGCTGGAGGACGATGTATTAAATCTCGACGCAATTTGAGTGTTCCATCGTCATTAGGAGGCCCTGAACTTTACAATTAACTATCAGTTATGCGTCGGATTCGAAAATCCAGACTCCCTGGAGACGGACCATAAGGTGCCTGAGGCAACAATATCCCCTTGGAGACCAGTCCGCTGGATTACGATGTATTGAATCGCGACGCAATTTGAGAGCCCCATCGTCATTAGGAGGCCCTGAACGTTAGAATTAACTATCAGTTTAGCGTCGGATACGAAAATGTAGAATCACCGGAGACGGACCATGTGGTGAACGAGGATACAAGTCGGCTGGAGGACGATGTATTGAATCTCGACGCAATTTGAGTGTTCCATCGTCATTAGGAGGCCCTGAACTTTACAATTCATAACTATCAGTTATGCGTCGAATTCCAAAATCTAGCCACACAGGAGAGCGACCACATGGTGCCCGAGGGGGCAATTGACATTTGGAGACATGCTGGCTGGAGGCCGATGTATTGAATCTCGACGCAATTTCAGTGTTCCATCGTCATTAGGAGGCGCTGAACGTTGCAATTAACTATCAGTTATGCGTCGGATTCGTAAATCTAGACTTCAGAAGAACAACCATAAGGTGCCCGAGGATGCAATAGACCCTTGGAGACAAGTCGGCTGGAGGCCAATGTATTGAATCTCGATGCCATTTGAGTGTTCCATCGTCATTAGGAGGTCCTGAACGTTGCAATTAACTATTAGTTTTGCGTCGAATTCGAAAATCTAGACTCACAGGAGAACGACCATTAGGTGCCCGATGCAGCAATAGAACCTTGGAGACAAGTCGGCCGAAGGACCATGTATTGAATCTCGACGCAATTTGAGTGTTCCATCGTTATTAGGAGGCCCTGATCGTTACAATTAATTAACAGTTTCGCGTCAGATTCGGAAATCTAGACTCGCAGGAGACGGACCATATGGTGCCCGAGGCAGCAATATCCCCTTGGAGACAAGTCTGTTGGAGGCCGATGTATTGAATCTCGACGCAATTTGAGTGATCCATCGTCATTAGGAGGCCATGGACGTTGCAATTAACTATTAGTTTTGCGTCGAATTCGAAAATCTAGACTCACAGGAGAACGACCATTAGATGCCCGATGCAGCAATAGAACCTTGGAGACAAGTCGGCCGATGGACGATGTATTGAATCTCGACGCAATTTGAGTGTTCCATCGTTATTAGGAGGCCCTGATCGTTACAATTAATTAACAGTTTCGCGTCAGATTCGGAAATCTAGACTCGCAGGAGACGGACCATATGGTGCCCGAGGCAGCAATACCCCTTGGAGACAATTCGGCTGGAGGACGATGTATTCAACCTCGACGAAATTTGAGTGTACCGTCGTCATTAGGAGGCCCTGAACGTTGCAATTAACTATCAGTTTTGAGTCGGATTCGAAAATCTAGACTCACAGGAGAACGACCACAAGGTGAACGAGGCAGCAATAGAACCTTGGAGACAAGTCGGCAGTAGGACGATGTATTGAATCTCGACGCAATTTGAGTGTTCCATCGTCATTAGGAGGCCGTGAACGTTACAATTAACTATCAGTTTCGCGTTGGAAACGGAAATGTAGACTCACAGGAGACGGACATATGGTGCCCGAGGCTGCAATACCCCTTGGAGACAAGTCGGCTGGAGGACGATGCATTGAACCTCGACGCAATTTGAGTGTTCCATCGTCGTTTGGAGGCTCTGAACGTTGCAATTGACTATCAGTTTTGCGTCGGATTCGACAATCAAGACTCACAGGAGAAAGACCATAAGGTGCCCGATGCAGCTATCGAACCTCGGAGGAGAGTCGGCTCAAGGACGATGGATTAAATCTCGACGCAATTTGAGTGTTCCATCGTCATTAGGAGGCCCTGAACGTTACAATTAACTATCAGTTTCGCGTCGGATTCGGAAATCTAGACTCGCAGGAGACGGACCATATGGTGCCCGAGGCAGCAATATCCCCTTGGAGACAAGTCTGTTGGAGGCCGATGTATTGAATCTCGACGCAATTTGAGTGATCCATCGTAATTAGGAGGCCATGGACGTTGCAATTAACTATTAGGTTTGCGTCGAATTCGAAAATCTAGACTCACAAGAGAACGACCATTAGGTGCCCGATGCAGCAATAGAACCTTGGAGACAAGTCGGCCGAAGGACGATGTATCGAATCTCGACGCAATTTGAGTGATCCATCGTCATTAGGAGGCCATGGACGTTGCAATTAACTATTAGTTTTGCGTCGAATTCGAAAATGTAGACTCACAGGAGAACGACCATTGGGTGCCCGATGCAGCAATAGAACCTTGGAGACAAGTCGGCCGAAGGACGATGTATTGAATCTCGACGTAATTTGAATGTTCCATTGTTATTAGGAGGCCCTGATCATTACAATTAATTAACAGTTTCGCGTCAGAATCGGAAATCTAGACTCGCAGGAGACGGACCATATGGTGCACGAGGCAGCAATATCCCCTTGGAGACAAGTCTGCTGAAAGGCCGATGTATTGAATCTCGACGCAATTTTAGGGTTCCACCGTCATTAGGAGGCCCTGAACTTTTCAATTAACTATAATTTTTGCTTTGGATTCGAAAATCTAGACTCACAGGAGACGGACCATATGGTGCCCGAGGCAGCAATACCCCTTGGAGACAATTCGGCTGCAGGACGATGTATTCAACCTCGACGCAATTTGAGTGTTCCATCGTCATTAGGAGGCCCTGAACGTTGCAATTAACTATCAGTTTGGCGTCGGATTCGAAAATCTAGACTCACAGGAGAACGACCATAAGGTGCCCGAGGCAGCAATAGAACCTTGGAGACAAGTCGGCAGTAGGACGATGTATTGAATCTCGACGCAATTTGAGTGTTCCATCGTCATTAGGAGGCCGTGAACGTTGCAATTAACTATCAGTTTCGCGTTGGAAACGGAAATCTAGACTCGCACGAGACGGACAACATGGTGCCAGAGGCAGCAATATCCCCTTGGAGACAAGTCTGCTGGAGGCCGATGTATTGAATCTCGACGCAATTTGAGTGATCCATCGTCATTAGGAGGCCCTGAACGTTACAATTAACTATCATTTTTGCGTCGGATTCGAAAATCTAGGCTCACAGGAGACGGACCATATGGTGCCCGAGGCAGCGATACCCCTTGGAGACAATTCGGGTGGAGGACGATGTATTCAACCTCGACGCAATTTGAGTGTTCCATCGTCATTAGGAGGCCCTGAACGTTGCAATTAACTATCAGTTTTGCGTCGGATTCAAAAATCTAGACTCACAGGAGAACGACCATAAGGTGCCCGAGGCAGCAATAGAACCTTGGAGACAAGTCGGCTGAAGGACGATGTATTAAATCTCGACGCAATTTGAGTGTCCATCGTCATTAGGAGGCCCTGAACGTTACAATTAACTATCAGTTTCGCGTCGGATTCGGAAATTTAGACTCGCAGGAGATGGACCATATGGTGCCCGAGGCAGCAATATCCCCTTAGAGACAAGTCTGCTGGAGGCCGATGTATTGAATCTCGACGCAATTTGAGTGTTCCATCGTCATTAGGAGGCCCTGAACGTTACAATTAACTATCATTTTTGCGTCGGATTCGAAAATCTTGACTCACAGGAGACGGACCATATGGTGCCCGAGGCAGCAATACCCCTTGGAGACAATTCGGCTGCAGGACGATGTATTCAACCTCGACGCAATTTGAGTGTTCCAACGTTATTAGGAGGCCCTAAACGTTTCAATTATCTATCAGTTTTGCGTCGGACTCGAAAATCTAGACTCACAGGAGAACGACCATAAGGTGCCCGAGGCAGCAATGGAACCTTGGAGACAAGTCGGCTGAAGGACGATGTATTGGATCTCGACGCAATTTGAGTGTTCTATCGTCATTAGGAGTCCGTGAACGTTACAATTAACTATCAGTGTCGCGACGGATTCGAAAATCTAGACTCGCAGGAGACGGACCATATGGTGCCCGAGGCAGCAATATCCCCTTGGAGACAAGTCTGTTGGAGGCCGATGTATTAAATCTCGACGCAATTTGAGGGTTCCATCGTCATTAGGAGACCCTGAACGTTACAATTAACTATCATTTTTGGGTTGGATTCGAAAATCTAGATTCGCAGGACACGGACCATATGGTGCCCGAGGCAGCAAAACCCCTTGGAGACAATTCGGCTGGAGGACGATGTATTCAACCTCGACGTAAGTTGAGTGTTCCATCGTCATTAGGAGGCCCTGAACGTTGCAATTAACTATCAGTTTTGCGTCGGATTCGAAAATGTAGACCCACAGGAGAACGACCATAAGGTGCCCGAGGCAGCAATAGAACCTTGGAGACAAGTCGGCTGAAGGACGATGTACTGAATCTCGGCGCAATTTGAGTATTCCATCGCCATTAGGAGGCCCTAAACGTTACAATTAACTATCAGTTTCGCGTCGGATTCGGAAATCTAGACTCGCTGGAGACGGACCATATGGTGCCCGAGGCAGCAATATCCCCTTGGAGACAAGTCTGCTGGAGGCCGATGTATTGTATCTCGACGCAATTTGAGTGTTCCATCGTCATTAGGAGGACCTGAACGTTACAATTAACTGTCATTTTTGAGTCGGATTCGAAAATCTAGAATCACAGGAGACTAACGATATGGTGCACGAGGACGCAATACCCCTTGGAGACAATTCGGCCGGAGGACGATGTATTTAACCTCGACGTAATTTGAGTGTTCCATCGTCATTAGGAGGCCCTGAACGTTGCAATTAACTATCAGTCTTGCGTCGGATTCGAAAATCTAGACTCACAGGAGAACGACCATAAGGTGCCGGAGGCAGCAATAGAACCTTGGAGATAAGTCGGCTGATGGACGATGTATTGAATCACGACGCAATTTGAGTGTCCATCGTCATTAGGAGGCCCTAAACGTTACAATTAACTATCAGTTTCGCGTCGGATTCGTAAATCTAGACTCGCAGGAAACGGACCATATGGTGCACGAGGCAGCAATATACCCTTGGAGACAAGTCTGCTGGAGGCCGATGTATTGTATCTCGACGCAATTTGAGTGTTCCGTCGTCATTAGGAGGCCCTGAACGTTACAATTAACTATCATTTTTGAGTCGGATTCGAAAATCTAGAATCACAGGAGGCTAACGATATGGTGCACGAGGCAGCAATACCCCTTGGAGACAATTCGGCCGGAGGACGATGTATTTAACCTTGACGTAACTTGAGTGCTCCATCGTCATTAGGAGGCCCTGAACGTTGCAATTAACTATCAGTTTTGCGTCGGATTTGAAAATCTAGACTCACAGGCGAACGACCATAAGGTGCCCGAGGCAACAATAGAACCTTGGAGATAAGTCGGCTGATGGACGATGTATTGAATCACGACGCAATTTGAGTGTTCCATCGTCATTAGGATGTCCTGAACGTTACAATTAACAATCAGTTTCGCGTCGGATTGGAAATCTAGACTCACAACAGAACGACCATAAGGTGCCCGAGGCAGCATTATCCCCATGAAGAGAAGTCGGCTGGAGGACGATGTATTTAACCTCGACGTAATTTGAGTGTTCCATCGTCATTAGGAGGCCCTGAACGTTGCAAATAACTATCAGTTTTGCGTCGGATTCGAAAATCTAGACTCACAGGAGAACGACCATATGGTGCCCGAGGCAACAATATCCCATTGGAGACAAGACTGCTGGAGGCCGAAGTATTGAATCTCGACGCAATTTGAGTGTTCAATTGTCATTAGGAGGCCCTGAACGTTACAATTAACAGTCATTTTTGCGTCGGATTCGAAAAATCTAGGCTCACAGGAGACGGACCATATGGTGCACGAGGCAGCAATAGAACCTTGGAGACAAGTCGGCTGAAGGACGATGTATTGAATCTCGACGCAATTTGAGTGTTCCATCGTCATTAGGAGGCCCTGAGCGTTGCAATTAACTATCATTTTTGCGGCGGAATCGAAAATCTAGAAACACAGGAGACGGACCGTATGGTGTACGAGGCGGCGATAGCCCTTGGAGACAATTCGGCTGGAGGACGATGTATTCCACCTCGACGCAATTTGAGTGTTCCATCGTCATTAGGATGCACTGAACGTTACAATTAACAATCAGTTTCGCGTCGGATTAGAAATCTAGACTCACAGAAGAACGACCATAAGGTGCCCGAGGCAGCATTATCCCCATGAAGAGAAGTCGGCTGGAGGGCGATGTATTGAATCTCGACGCAATTTGAGTGTTCCATCGTCATTAGGAGGCCCTGAACGTTACAATTAACTATCATTTTTGCGTCGGATTCGAAAATCTAGACTCACAGGAGACGGACCATATGGTGCCCGAGGCAGCAATACCCCTTGGAGACAATTCGGCTGGAGGACGATGTATTCAACCTCGACGCAATTTGAGTGTTCCATCGCCATTAAGAGGCCCTGAACGTTACAATTAACTATCAGTTTCGCGTCGGATTCGGATATCTAGACTCGCTGGAGACGGACCATAGGGTGCCCGAGGCAGCAATAGAACCTTGGAGATAAGTCGGCTGATGGACGATGTATTGAATCACGACGCAATTTGAGTGTCCATCGTCAGTAGGAGGCCCTGAACGTTACAATTAACTATCAGTTTCGCGTCGGATTCGGAAATCTAGACTCGCAGGAGACGGACCATATGGTGCCCGAGGCAGCAATATCCCCTTAGAGAGAAGTCTGCTTGCGGCAGATGTATTGAATCTCGACGCAATTTGAGTGTTCCATCGTCATTAGGATGTCCTGAACGTTACAATTAACTATCATTTTTGCGGCGGATTCGAAAATCTAGACTCACAGGAGACGGACCATATGGTGCCCGAGGCAGCAATACCCCTTGGAGACAATTCGGCTGGAGGACGATGTATTCAACCTCGACGCAATTTGAGTGTTCCATCGCCATTAAGAGGCCCTGAACGTTACAATTAACTATCAGTTTCGCGTCGGATTCGGATATCTAGACTCGCTGGAGACGGACCATATGGTGCCCGAGGCAGCAATAGAACCTTGGAGATAAGTCGGCTGATGGACGATGTATTGAATCACGACGCAATTTGAGTGTCCATCGTCATTTGGAGGCCCTGAACGTTACAATTAACTATCAGTTTCGCGTCGGATTCGGAAATCTAGACTCGCAGGAGACGGACCATATGGTGCCCGAGGCAGCAATATCCCCTTAGAGAGAAGTCTGCTTGCGGCAGATGTATTGAATCTCGACGCAATTTGAGTGTTCCATCGTCATTAGGATGTCCTGAACGTTACAATTAATTATCATTTTTGGGGCGGATTCGAAAATCTAGACTCACAGGAGACGGACCATATGGTGCCCGAGGCAGCAATACCCCTTAGAGACAATTCGGATGGAGGACGAGGTATTCATCCTCGACGTAATATGAGTGTTCCATCGTCATTAGGAGGCCCTGAACGTTGCAATTAACTATCAGTTTTGCGTCGGATTCGAAAATCTAGACCCACAGGAGAACGACCATTAGGTGCCCGAGGCAGCAATAGAACCTTGGAGACAAGTCGGCTGAAGGACGATGTATTGAATCTCGACGCAATTTGAGTGTACCATCGTCATTAGGAGGCCCTGAACGTTACAATTAACTATCAGTTTCGCGTCGGATTCGAAAATCTAGACTCGCAGGAGACGGACCATATGGTGCCCGAGGCAGCAATATCCTATTGGAGACAAGTCTGTTGGAGGCCGATGTATTGAATCTCGACGCAATTTGAGTGTTCCATCGTCATTAGGAGGCCATGAACGTTGCAATTAACTATCAGATTTGCGTCGGATTCGAAAATCTAGGCTCAAAGGAGAACGACCATTAGGTGCCCGAGGCAGCAATGGAACCGTGGAGACAAGTCGGCCGAAGGACGATGTATTGAATGTCGACGCAATTTGAGTGTTCCATCGTCATTAGGATTCCCTGAACGTTGCAATTAACTATCAGTTTCGCGTCGGATTCGTAAATCTAGACTCGCAGGAAACGGAACATATGGTGCCCGAGGCAGCAATATACCCTTGGAGACAAGTCTGCTGGAGGCCGATGTATTGTATCTCGACGCAATTTGAGTGTTCCGTCGTCATTAGGAGGCCGTGAACGTTACAATTAACTATCATTTTTGAGTCGGATTCGAAAATCTAGAATCACAGGAGACTAACGATATGGTGCACGAGGCAGCAATACCCCTTGGAGACAATTCGGCCGGAGGACGATGTATTGAATCTCGACGCAATTTGAGTGTTCAATTGTCATTAGGAGGCCCTGAACGTTACAATTAACAGTCATTTTTGCGTCGGATTCGAAAAATCTAGGCTCACAGGAGACGGACCATATGGTGCACGAGGCAGCAATAGAACCTTGGAGACAAGTCGGCTGAAGGACGATGTATTGAATCTCGACGCAATTTGAGTGTTCCATCGTCATTAGGAGGCCATGAACGTTGCAACTAACTATCAGATTTGCGTCGGATTCGAAAATCTAGGCTCAAAGGAGAACGACCATTAGGTGCCCGAGGCAGCAATGGAACCGTGGAGACAAGTCGGCCGAAGGACGATGTATTGAATGTCGACGCAATTTGAGTGTTCCATCGTCATTAGGATTCCCTGAACGTTACAATTAACTATCAGTTTCGCGTCGGATTCGTAAATCTAGACTCGCAGGAAACGGAACATATGGTGCCCGAGGCAGCAATATACCCTTGGAGACAAGTCTGCTGGAGGCCGATGTATTGTATCTCGACGCAATTTGAGTGTTCCGTCGTCATTAGGAGGCCGTGAACGTTACAATTAACTATCATTTTTGAGTCGGATTCGAAAATCTAGAATCACAGGAGACTAACGATATGGTGCACGAGGCAGCAATACCCCTTGGAGACAATTGGGCAGGAGGACGATGTATTTAACCTCGACGTAACTTGAGTGCTCCATCGTCATTAGGAGGCCCTGAACGTTGCAATTAACTATCAGTTTTGCGTCGGATTCGAAAATCTAGACTCACAGGCGAACGACCATAAGGTGCCCGAGGCAACAATAGAACCTTGGAGATAAGTCGGCTGATGGACGATGTATTGAATCACGACGCAATTTGAGTTTCCATCGTCATTAGGAGGCCCTGAACGTTACAATTAACTATCAGTGTCGCGTCGGATTCGGAAATCTAGACTCGCAGGAGACGGAACATATGGTGCCCGAGGCAGCAATACCCCTTGGAGACAATTCGGCTGCAGGACGATGTATTCAACCTCGACGCAATTTGAGTGTTCCAACGTTATTAGGAGGCCCTGAACGTTGCAATTACCTATCAGTTTTGCGTCGGACTCGAAAATCTAGACTCACAGGAGAACGACAATAAGGTGCCCGAGGCAGCAATGGAACCTTGGAGACAAGTCGGCTGAAGGACGATGTATTGAATCTCTACGCAATTTGAGTGTTCTATCGCCATTAGGAGCCCGTGAACGTTACAATTAACTATCAGTTTCGCGACGGATTCGAAAAACTAGACTCGCAGGAGACGGACCATATGGTGCCCGAGGCTGCAATTTCCCCTTGGAGACAAGTCTGCTGGAGGCCAATGTATTGAATCTCGACGCAGTTTGAGTGTTCCATCGTCATTAGGAGGCAATGAACGTTAGAATTAACTATCAGTTTTGCGTCGGATACGAAAATGTAGAATCACCTTAGACGGACCATGTGGTGAACGAGGCAGCAATACCCCTTGGAGACAATTCGGCTGGATGACGATGTATTCAACCTCGACGTAATTTGAGTGTTCCATCGTCATTCGGAGGTCCTGAACGTTGCTATTAACTATCAGTTTTGCGTCGGATTCGAAAATCTAGACTCACAGGAGAACGACCATAAGGTGCCCGAGGCAGCAATAGAACCTTAGGGACAAGTCGGCTGAAGGACGATGTACTGGATCTCGACGTAATTTGAGTGTCCATCGTCATTAGGAGGCCCTGAACGTTACAATTAACTATCAGTTTCGCGTCGGATTCGGAAATTTAGACTCGCAGGAGACGGACCATATGGTGCCCGAGACAGCAATATCCCCTTAGAGACAAGTCTGCTGGAGGCCGATGTATTGAATCTCGACGCAATTTGAGTGTTCCATCGTCATTAGGAGGCACTGAACGTTACAATTAACTATCAGTTTCGCGTCGAATTCCAAAATCTAGACTCGCAGGAGGCGGACCATGTGGTGCCCGAGGCAGCAATATCCCATTGGAGACAAGTCTTTTGGAGGCCGATGTATTGTATCTCGACGCAATTTGAGTGTTCCATCGTCATTAGGAGGCCTTGAACGTTGCAATTAATTATCAGTTTTGCGTCGGATTCGAAAATCTAGACTCACAGGAGAACGACCATTAGATGCCCGAGGCAGCAATAGAACCTTGGAGACAAGTCGGCCGAAGGACGATGTATTGAATCTCGACGCAATTTGAGTGTTCCATCGTCATTAGGAGGCCCTGAACGTTACAATTAACTATCAGTTTCGCGTCGGATTCGGAAATGTAGACTCGCAGGAAACGGACCATATGGTGCCTGAGGCAGCAATATCCCCTTGGAGACAAGTCTGTTGGAGGCCGATGTATTGAATCTCGACGCAATTTGAGTGACCCATTGTCATTAGGAGGCCATGAACGTTGCAATTAACTAATAGTTTTGCGTCGGATTCGAAAATCTAGACTCACAGGAGAACGACCATTAGGTGCCCGATGCAGCAATAGAACTTTGGAGACAAGTCGGCTGAAGGACGATGTATTGAATCTCGACGCAATTTGAGGGTTTCCATCGTTGTTAGGAGGCCCTGAACGTTACAATTAATTAACAGTTTCGCGTCAGATTCGGAAATCTAGACTTGCAGGAGACGGACCATATGGTGCCCGAGGCAGCAATATCCCCTTGGAGACAAGTCTGCTGAAAGGCCGATGTATTGAATCTCGACGCAATTTTAGGGTTCCATCGTCATTAGGAGGCCCTGAACGTTACAATTAACTATAATTTTTGAGTTGGATTCGAAAATCTAATCTCACAGGAGACGGACCATATGGTGCCCGAGGCAGCAATACCCCTTGGAGACAAGTCTGCTGGAGGCCGATGTATTGAATCTCGACGCAATTTGAGTGTTCCAACGGCATTAGGAGGCCCTGAACGTTACAATTAACTATCAGTTTCGCGTCGGATTCGAAAATCTAGACTCGCAGGAGGCGGACCATATGGTGCCCGAGGCAGCAATATCCCCTTAGAGACAAGTCTGCTGGAGGCCGATGTATTGAATCTCGACGCAATTTGAGTGTCCATCGTCATTAGGAGGCCATGAACGTTGCAATTAATTATCAGTTTTGCGTCGGATTCGAAAATCTAGACTCACAGGAGAACGACCATTAGATGCACGAGGCAGCAATAGAACCTTGGAGACAAGTCGGCCGAAGGACGATGTATTGAATCTCGACGCAATTTGAGTGTTCCATCGTCATTAGGAGGCTCTGAACGTTACAATTAACTATCAGTTTCGCGTCGGATTCGGAAATGTAGACTCGCAGGAAACGGACCATATGGTGCCTGACGCAGCAATATCCCCTTGGAGACAAGTCTGCCTGAGGCCGATGTATTGTATCTCGACGCAATTTGAGTGTTCCATCGTCATTAGGAGGCCCTGAACGTTACAATTAATTATCAGTTTTGCTTCGGATTCGAAAATGTAGACTCACAGGAGAACGACCATAAGGTGCCCGAGGCAGCAATAGAACCTTAGGGACAAGTCGGCTGAAGGACGATGTACTGAATCTCGACGTAATTTGAGTGTCCATCGTCATTAGTAGGCCCTGAACGTTACAATTAACTATCAGTTTCGCGTCGGATTCGGAAATTTAGACTCGCAGGAGACGGACCATATGGTGCCCGAGGCAGCAATATCCCCTTAGAGACAAGTCTGCTGGAGGCCGATGTATTGAATCTCGACGCAATTTGAGTGTTCCAACGTCATTAGGAGGCCCTGAACGTTACAATTAACTATCAGTTTCGCGTCGGATTCGAAAATCTAGACTCGCAGGAGGCGGACCATATGGTGCCCGAGGCAGCAATATCCCATTGGAGACAAGTCTTTTGGAGGCCGATGTATTGTATCTCGACGCAATTTGAGTGTTCCATCGTCATTAGGAGGCCATGAACGTTGCAATTAATTATCAGTTTTGCGTCGGATTCGAAAATCTAGACTCACAGGAGAACGACCATTAGATGCACGAGGCAGCAATAGAACCTTGGAGACAAGTCGGCCGAAGGACGATGTATTGAATCTCGACGCAATTTGAGTGTTCCATCGTCATTAGGAGGCCCTGAACGTTACAATTAACTATCAGTTTCGCGTCGGATTCGGAAATGTAGACTCGCAGGAAACGGACCATATGGTGCCTGAGGCAGCAATATCCCCTTGGAGACAAGTCTGCCTGAGGCCGATGTATTGTATCTCGACGCAATTTGAGTGTTCCATCGTCATTAGGAGGCCCTGAACGTTACAATTAACTATCATTTTTGAGTCGGATTCGAAAATCTAGATTCACAGGAGACTAACCATATGGTGCACGAGGCAGACAATATCCCCTTGGAGACAATTCGGCCGGAGGACGATGTATTTAACCTCGACGTAATTTGAGTGTTCCATCGTCATTAGGAGGCCCTGAACGTTGCAATTAACTATCAGTTTTGCGTCCGATTCGAGAATCTAGACTCACAGGAGAACGACCATAAGGTGCCCGAGGCAGCAATAGAACCTTGGAGATAAGTCGGCTGTTGGACGATGTATTGAATCACGACGCAATTTGAGTGTCCATCGTCATTAGGAGGCCCTGAACGTTACAATTAACAATCAGTTTCGCGTCGGATTAGAAATCTAGACTCACAGGAGATCGACCATAAGGTGCACGAGGCAGCAAAAGAACCTTGGAGACAAGTCTGCTGGATGCCGATGTATTGAATCTCGACGCAATTTGAGTGTTCCATTGTCATTAGGATGCCCTGAACGTTACAATTAACTATCATTTTTGCGGCGGATTAGTAAATCTAGACTCACAGGAGACGGACAATATGGTGCCCGAGGCAGCAATACCCCTTGGAGACAATTCGGCTGGAGGACGAGGTATTCATCCTCGACGCAATTTGAGTGTTTCATCGTCATTAGGATGTCCTGAACGTTACAATTAACAATCAGTTTCGCGTCGGATTAGAAATCTAGACTCACAGGAGATCGACCATAAGGTGCACGAGGCAGCAAAAGAACCTTGGAGACAAGTCGGCTGAAGGACGATGTATTGAATCTCGACGTAATTTGAGTGTTCCATCGTCATTAGGAGGCCCTGAACGTTACAATTAACTATCATTTTTGCGGCGGAATCGAAAATCTAGAAACACAGGAGACGGACCATATGGTGCCCGAGGCTGCAATACCCCTTGGAGACATTTCGGCTGGAGGACGATGTATTCAACCTCGACGCAATTTGAGTGTTCCATCGTCATTAGGATGCCCTGAACGTTACAATTAACAATCAGTTTCGCGTCGGATTAGAACTCTAGACTCACAGGAGAACGACCATAAGGTGTCCGAGGCAGCATTATCCACATGAAGAGAAGTCGGCTGGAGGACGATGTATTGAAACTAGACGCAATTTGATTGTTCCATCGTCATTAGGAGGCCCTGAACGTTACAATTAACTATCAGTTTCGCGACGGATTCGTAAATCTAGACTCGCAGGAGACGGACCATATGGTGCCCGAGGCAGCAATATCCCCTTGGGGACAAGTCTGTTGGAGGCCGATGTATTAAATCTCGACGCAATTTGAGTGTTCCATCGTCATTAGGAAGCCCTGAACGTTACAATTAACTATCATTTTCGGGTTGGATTCGAAAATCTAGACTCACAAGAGACGGACCATATTGTGCCCGAGGCAGCAATACCCCTAGGAGACAATTCGGCTGGAGGACGATGTATTCAACCTCGACGTAATTTGAGTGTTCCATCGTCATTAGGAGGCCCTGAACGTTGCAATTAACTATCAGTTTTGCGTCGGATTCGAAAATATAGACCCACAGGAGAACGACCATAAGGTGCCCGAGGCAGCAATAGAACCTTGGAGACAAGTCGGCTGAAGGACGATGTATTGAATCTCGACGCAATTTGAGTGTCCATCGTCATTAGGAGGCCCTGGACGTTTCAATTAACTATCAGTTTCGCGTCGGGTTCGTAAATTTAGACTCGCAGGAGACGGAACATATGGTGCCCAAGGCAGCAATATCCCCTTACAGACAAGTCTGCTGGCGGCCAATGTATTGAATCTCGACGCAATTTGAGTGTTCCATCGTCATTAGGAGGCCCTGAACGTTACAATTAACTATCATTTTTGCGTCGGATTCGAAAATGTAGACTCACAGGAGACGGACCATATGGTGCCCGAGGCAGTAATACCCCTTGTAGACAATTCGGCTGCAGGACGATGTAGTCAACCTCGACGCAATTTGAGTGTTCCATCGTCATTAGGAGGCCCTGAACGTTACAATTAACTATCATTTTTGAGTCGGATTCGAAAATCTAGACTCACAGGAGACGGACCATATGGTGCCAGAGGCAGCAATACCCCTTGGAGACAATTCGGCTGGAGGACGATGTATTCAACCTCGACGTAATTTGAGTGTTCCATCGTCATTAGGAGGCCCTGAACGTTACAATTAACTATCAGTTTCGCGTCGGATTCGGAAATGTAGACTCACAGGAAACGGACTATATGGTGCCCGAGGCAGCAATATCCCCTAGGAGACAAGTCTGCTGGAGGCCGATGTATTGAATCTCGACGCAATTTGAGTGTTCCATCGTCATTAGGATGCCCTGAACGTTACAATTAACTATCATTTTTGCGGCGGATTCGAAAATCTATACTCACAGGAGACGGACCATATGGTGCCCGAGGCAGCAATACCCCTTGGAGACAATTCGGCTAAAGGACGAGGTATTCAACCTCGACGCAATTTGAGTGATCCATCGTCATTAGGATGTCCTGAACGTTACAATTAACAATCAGTTTCGCGTCGGATTCGAAGATCTAGTCTCGCAGGAGACGGACCATATGGTGCCCGAGGCAGCAATATCCCCTTGGAGACAAGTCGGCTGGAGGACGATGTATTGAATCTCGACTCAATTTGAGTGTTCCATCGTCATTAGGAGGCCCTGAACGTTACAATTAACTAACAGTTTCGCGTCGAATTCGGAAATCTAGACTCGCAGGAGACGGACCATATGGTGCTTGAGGCAGCAATATCCCCTTGGAGACAAGTCTGCTGGAGGCCGATGTATTGATTCTCGACGCAATTTGAGTGTTCCATCGTCATTAGGAGGCCCTGAACGTTACAATTAACTATCAGTTTCGCGTCGGATTCGAAGATCTAGTCTCGCAGGAGACGGTCCATATGGTGCCCGAGGCAGCAATATCCCCTTGGAGACAAGTCGGCTGGAGGACGATGTATTGAATCTCGACGCAATTTGAGTGTTCCATCGTCATTAGGAGTCCCTGAACGTTACAATTAACTATCAGTTTCGCGTCGGATTCGGAAATCTAGACTCACAGGAAACGGACCACATGGGGCCCGAGACTCACAGGAGAACGACCATAAGGTGCCCGAGGCAGCAATAGAACCTTGGAGACAAGTCGGCTGAAGTACGATGTATTGAATCTCGACGCAGTTGTCCCCTTGTAGACAAGTCGGCTGGAGGAAGATGTATTATTGACTCTCGACGCAATTTGAGTGTTCCATCTTCATTAGGAGGCCCTGAACGTTGCAATTAACTATCAGTTTTGCGTCGGAACGAAAATTGAGACTCACAGGAGAACGACCAAAAGGTGCCCGAGGCAGCAATAGAACCTTGGAGACAAATCTGCTGGAGGCCGATGTATTGACTCTCGACGCAATTTGAGTGTTCCATCGTCATTAGGAGGCCCTGAACGTTGCAATTAACTATCATTTTTGGGTCGGATTCGAAAATCGAGACTCACAGGAGAACGACCATAAGGTGCCCGAGGCAGCAATAGAACTTTGGAGACAAGTCGGATGAAGTACGATGTATTGAATCTCGACGCAATTTGAGTGTTCCATCGTCATTAGGAAGCCCTGAACGTTACAATTAACTATCAGTTTCGCGTCGGATTCGAAGATCTAGTCTCGCAGGAGACGGTCCATATGGTGCCCGAGGCAGCAATATCCCCTTGGAGACAAGTCGGCTGGAGGACGATGTATTGAATCTCGACGCAATTTGAGTGTTCCATCGTCATTAGGAGTCCCTGAACGTTACAATTAACTATCAGTTTCGCGTCGGATTCGGAAATCTAGACTCACAGGAAACGGACCACATGGGGCCCGAGACTCACAGGAGAACGACCATAAGGTGCCCGAGGCAGCAATAGAACCTTGGAGACAAGTCGGCTGAAGTACGATGTATTGAATCTCGACGCAATTGTCCCCTTGTAGACAAGTCGGCTGGAGGAAGATGTATTATTGACTCTCGACGCAATTTGAGTGTTCCATCTTCATTAGGAGGCCCTGAACGTTACAATTAACTATCATTTTGGCGTCGGATTCGAAAATCTATACTCACAGGAGAACGACCATAAGGTGCCCGAGGCAGCAATATCCCCATGGAGAGAAGTCGGCTGGAGGACGATGTCTTGAATCTCGACGCAATTTGAGTATTGCATCGTCATTAGGAGGCCCTGAACGTTAAAATTAACTATCAGTTTTGCGTCGGGTTCGAAAGTCTAGACTCACAGGAGAAAGATCATAAGGTGCCCGAGGCAGCAATAGACCCTTGGAGACAAGTCGGCTGGAGGATGATGTATTGGATCGCGACGCAATTTGAGTGCCCCATCGTCATTAGCTGGCCGTGAAAGTTACAATTAACTATCAGTTTTCCGTCGGATTCGAAAATGTAGACTCACAGGAGGACCACATGGAGCCCGAGGCAGCAATATCCCCTTGTAGACAAGTCGGCTGGAGGACGATGTTTTGACTGTCGGCGCAATTTGAGTGATGCATCGTTGTTAGGAGGCGCTGAACGTTACAATTAACTATCATTTTTGCGTCGGATTCGAAAATCTAGACTCACAGGAGACGGACCATATGGTGCCCGGGGCAGCAATACCCCTTGGAGACACTTCGGCTAGAGGACGATGTCTTCAACCTCGACGCCATTTAGTGTTCCATCGTCATTAGGAGGCCCTGAACGCTGCATTTAACTATCAGTTTTGCGTCGGATTCGTAAATCGAGACTCACAGGAGAACGACCTTAAGGTGCCCGAGGCAGCAATAGAAAATTGGAGACAAGTCGGCTGAAGGTCGATGTATTGAATCTCGACGCAATTTGAGTGTTCCATCGTCCTTAGGAGGACCCGAATGTTACAATTAACTATCAGTTATGCGTCGGATTCGAAAATCTAGACTCACAGGAGAACGACCTCATGGTGCCCGAGGCAGCAGTAGACATTTGGAGACAAGTCGGCTGAAGGTCGATGTATTAAATCTCGACGCATTTGAGTGTTCCATCGTTATTAGGAGGCCCTGAACGTTACAATTAACTAACAGTTTCGCGTCGAATTCGGAAATCTAGACTCGCAGGAGAACGAACATAAGGTGCCCGCGGCAGCAATAGAACCTTGGAGACAAGTCGGCTGAAGGACGATGTATTGAATCTCGCAAATCTAGACTCACAGGAGAACGACCATAAGGTGCCCGAGGCAGCAATAGAACCTTGGAGACAAGTCGGCTGATGGACAATGTATTGAATCTCGACGCAATTTGGGTGTTCCATCGTCATTAGGAGGCGCTGAACGTAACAATTAACTATCATTTTTGAGTCGGATTCGAAAATATAGAATCACAGGAGACGGACCATATGGTGCACGAGTGTTCCATCGTCATTAGGAGGCCCTGAACGATGCAATTAACTATCATTTTTGCGTCGGATTCGAAAATCTAGACTCACAGGAGAACGACCATAAGGTGCCCGCGGCAGCAATAGAACCTTGGAGACAAGTCGGCTGAAGGACGATGTATTGAATCTCGCAAATCTAGACTCACAGGAGAACGACCATAAGGTGCCCGAGGCAGCAATAGAATCTTGGAGACAAGTCGGCTTATGGACAATGTATTGAATCTCGACGCAATTTGGGTGTTCCATCGTCATTAGGAGGCGCTGAACGTTACAATTAACTATCAGTTTCGCGTCGGATTCGGAAATCTAGACTCGCAGGAGACGGACCATATGGTGCCTGAAGCAGCAGTATCCCCTTGGAGACAAGTCTGCTGGAGGCCGAAGTATTGTATCTCGACGCAATTTGAGTGTTCCATCGTCATTAGGAGGCCGTGAACGTTGCAATTAACTATCAGTTTTGCGTCGGATTCGAAAATCGAGACTCACAGGAGATCGACCATAAGGTGCCCGAGGCAGCAAAAGAAACCTTGGAGACAAGTCGGCTGAAGGACGATGTATTGAATCTCGACGCAATTTGAGTTTTCCGTCGTCATTAGGAGGCCCTGAACGTTACAATTAACTATCAGTTTCGCGTCGGATTCGGAAATCTAGACTCGCAGGAAACGGACTATATGGTGCCCGAGGCAGCAATATCCCCTTGGAGACAAGTCGGCTGGAGGACGATGTATTGAATCTCGACGCAATTTGAGTGTTCCATCGTCATTAGGAGGCCCTGAACGTTACAATTAACTAACAGTTTCGCGTCGAATTCGGAAATCTAGACTCGCAGGAGACGGACCATATGGTGCCCGAGGCAGCAATATCCCCTTGGAGACAAATCTGCTGGAGGCCGATGTATTGATTCTCGACGCAATTTGAGTGTTCCATCGTCATTAGGAGGCCCTGAACGTTACAATTAACTATCAGTTTCGCGTCGGATTCGAAGATCTAGTCTCGCAGGAGACGGACCATATGGTGCCCGAGGCAGCAATATCCCCTTGGAGACAAGTCGGCTGGGGGACGATGTATTGAATCTCGACGCAATTTGAGTGTTCCATCGTCATTAGGAGGCCCTGAACGTTACAATTAACTATCAGTTTCGCGTCAGATTCGGAAATCTAGCCTCGCAGGAGACGGACCATATGGTGCTCGAGGCAGCAATATCCCCTTGCAGACAAGACTGCTGGAGGCCGATGTATTGAATCTCCACGCAATGTGAGTGTTCCATCGTCATTAGGAGGCCCTGAACGTTACAATTAACTATCATTTTTGCGTCGGATTCGAAAATCTAGACTCACAGGAGACAGACCATATGGTGCCCGAGGCAGCAATACCCCTTGGAGACAATTCGGCTGGAGGACGATGTATTCAACCTCGACGTATTTGAGTGTTACATCGTCATTAGGAGGCCCTGAACGTTGCAATTAACTATCAGTTTTGCGTCGGATTCGAAAATCGAGACTCACAGGAGAACGACCATAAGGTGCCCGAGGCAGCAATAGAACCTTGGAGACAAACCTGCTGGAGGCCGATGTATTGAATCTCGACGCAATTTGAGTGTTCCATCGTCATTAGGAGGCCCTGAACGTTGCAATTAACTATCATTTTTGGGTTGGATTCGAAAATCGAGACGCACAGGAGAACGACCATAAGATGCCCGAGGCAGCAATAGAACTTTGGAGACAAGTCGGATGAAGTACGATGTATTGAAACTCGACGCAATTTGAGTGTTCCATCGTCATTAGGAAGCCCTGAACGTTGCAATTAACTATCAGTTTCGCGTCGGATTCGGAAATCTAGACTCACAGGAAACGGACCACATGGGGCCCGAGACTCACAGGAAAACGACCATAAGGTGCCCGAGGCAGCAATAGAATCTTGGAGACAAGTCGGCTGAAGTACGATGTATTGAATTTCGACGCAATTGTCCCCTTGTAGACAAGTCGGCTGGAGGAAAATGTATTATTGACTCTCGACGCAATTTGAGTGTTCCATCTTCATTAGGAGGCCCTGAACGTTACAATTAACTATCATTTTGGCGTCGGATTCGAAAATCTATACTCACACGAGAACGACCATAAGGTGCCCGAGGCAGCAATATCCCCATGGAGAGAAGTCGGCTGGAGGACGATGTCTTGAATCTCGACGCAATTTGAGTATTGCATCGTCATTAGGAGGCCCTGAACGTTAAAATTAACTATCAGTTTTGCGTCGGGTTCGAAAATCTAGACTCACAGGAGAAAGATCATATGGTGCCCGAGGCAGCAATAGACCCTTGGAGACAAGTCGGCTGGAGGACGATGTATTGGATCGCGACGCAATTTGAGTGCCCCATCGTCATTAGGTGGCCGTGAATGTTACAATTAACTATCAGTTTTCCGTCGGATTCGAAAATCTAGACTCACAGGAGGACCACATGGAGCCTGAGGCAGCAATATCCCCTTGTAGACAAGTCGGCTGGAGGACGATGTTTTGACTGTCGGCGCAATTTGAGTGTTGCATCGTTGTTAGGAGGCGCTGAACGTTACAATTAACTATCATTTTTGCGTCGGATTCGAAAATCTAGACTCACAGGAGACGGACCATATGGTGCCCGGGGCAGCAATACCCCTTGGAGTCACTTCGGCTAGAGGACGATGTCTTCAACCTCGACGCCATTTGAGTGTTCCATCGTCATTAGGAGGCCCTGAACGCTGCAATTAACTATCAGTTTTGCGTCGGATTCGTAAATCGAGACTCACAGGAGAACGACCTTAAGGTGCCCGAGGAAGCAATAGAAAATTGGAGACAAGTCGGCTGAAGGTCGATGTATTGAATCTCGACGCAATTTGAGTGTTCCATCGTCCTTAGGAGGACCCGAATGTTACAATTAACTATCAGTTATGCGTCGGATTCGAAAATCTAGACTCACAGGAGAACGACCTCAAGGTGCCCGAGGCAGCAATAGACATTTGAAGACAAGTCGGCTGGAGGCCGATGTATTGAATCTCGACGCAATTTGAGTGTTCCATCGTTATTAGGAAGCCCTGAACGCTACAATTAACTAACAGGTTCGCGTCGAATTCGGAAATCTAGACTCGCAGGAGACGGACCATATGGTGCCCGAGGCAGCAATATCCCCTTGGAGACAAGTCTGCTGGAGGCCGATGTATTGAATCTCGACGCAATTTGAGTGTTCCATCTTCATTAGGAGGCCCTGAACGTTACAATTAACTATCATTTTTGAGTCGGATTCGAAAATATAGAATCACAGGAAACGGACCATATGGTGCACGAGTGTTCCATCGTCATTAGGAGGCCCTGAACGTTGCAATTAACTATCATTTTTGCGTCGGATTCGAAAATCTAGACTCACAGGAGAACGACCATAAGGTGCCCGCGGCAGCAAAAGAACCTTAAAGACAAGTCGGCTGAAGGACGATGTATTGAATCTCGCAAATCTAGACTCACAGGAGAACGACCATAAGGTGCCCGAGGCAGCAAAAGAAACCTTGGAGACAAGTCGGCTGAAGGACGATGTATTGAATTCGACGCAATTTGAGTGTTCCGTCGTCATTAGGAGGCCCTGAACGTTACAATTAACTATCAGTTTCGCGTCGGATTCGTAGATCTAGTCTCGCAGGAGACTGACCATATGGTGCCGAGGCAGCAATATCCCCTTGGAGAGAAGTCGGCTGGAGGACGATGTATAGAATCTCGACGCAATTTGAGTGTTCCATCGTCATTAGGAGGCCCGGAACGTTACAATTAACTGTCAGTTTCTCGTCGGATTCGGAAATCTAGCCTCGCAGGAGACGGACCATATGGTGCTCGAGGCAGCAATATCCCCATGGAGACAAGTCTATTGGAGGCTGATGTATTGAATCTCCACGCAATTTGAGTGTTCCATCGTCATTAGGAGGCCCTGAACGTTACAATTAACTATCATTTTTGCGTCGGATTCGAAAATCTAGACTCACAGGAGACAGACCATATGGTGCCCGAGGCAGCAATACCCCTTGGAGACAATTCGGCTGGAGGACGATGTATTCAACCTCGACGCAATTTGAGTGTTCCATCGTCATTAGGAGGCCCCGAACATTACAATTAACTATCAGTTTCGTGTCGGATTCGAAAATCTAAACTCACAGGAGAAGGACCACATGGAGCCCGAGGCAGCAATATCCCCTTGGAGACAATTCGGCTGGAGTACGATGTATTCAACCTCGACGTAATTTAAGTGTTCCATCGTCATTAGGAGGCCCTGAACGTTGCATTTAACTATCATTTTTGGGTCGGATTCGAAAATCGAGACTCACAGGAGAACGACCATAAGGTGCCCGAGGCAGCAATAGAAGTTTGGAGACAAGTCGGCTGAAGTACGATGTATTGAATCTCGACGCAATTTGAGTGTTCCAACGTCATTAGGAGGCCCTGAACTTTACAATTAACTATCAGTCATGCGTCGGATTCGAAAATCTAGACTCACAGGAGAACGACCACAAGGTGCCCGAGGCAGCAATAGACATTTGGAAACAGGTCGGCTGGAGGCCGATGTATTGAATCTCGAAGCAATTTGAGTGTTCCATCGTCAATAGGGGGCGCTTAACGTTGCAATTAACTATCAGTTATGCGTCGGATTCGAAAATCTAGACTCACAGGGGAACGACCATAAGGTGCTCGATGCAGCAATGGACAATTGGAGACAAGTCGGCTGGAGGCCGATGTATTGAATCTCGACGCAATTTGAGTGTTCCATCGTCATTAGGGGGCGCTTAACGTAGCAGATAACTATCAGTTATGCGTCGGATTCGAAAATCTAGACTCACGTTGCAATTAACTATCATTTTTGGGTCGGATTCGAAAATCGTGACTCACAGGAGAACGACCTTAAGGTGCCCGAGGCAGCAATAGAACCTTGGACCACATGGTCCCCGAGACTTACAGGAGAACGACCATAAGGTGCCCGAGGCAGCAATAGAACCTTGGAGACAAGTCGGCTGAAGTACGATGTATTGAATCTCTACGCAATTGTCCCCTTGTAGACAAGTCGGCTGGAGGAAGATGTATTATTGACTCTCGACGCAATTTGAGTGTTCCATCTTCATTAGGAGTCCCTGAACGTTACAATTAACTATCATTTTGGCGTCGGATTCGAAAATCTATACTCACAGGAGAACGACCATAAGGTGCCCGAGGCAGCAATATCCCCATGGAGAGAAGTCGGCTGGAGGACGATGTCTTGAATCTCGACGCAATTTGAGTATTGCATCGTCATTAGGAGGCCCTGAACGTTATAATTAACTATCAGTTTTGCGTCGGGTTCGAAAATCTAGACTCACAGGAGAACGATCATAAGGTGCCCGAGGCAGCAATAGACCCTTGGAGACAAGTCGGCTGGAGGACGATGTATTGGATCGCGACGCAATTTGAGTGCCCAATCGTCATTAGGTGGCCGTGAATGTTACAATTAACTATCAGTTTTTCGTCTTATTCGAAAATCTAGACACACAGGAGGACCACATGGAGCCCGAGGCAGCAATATCCCCTTGTAGACAAGTCAGCTGGAGGACGATGTTTTGACTGTCGGCGCAATTTGAGTGTTCCATCTTCGTTAGGAGGCGCTGAACGTTACAATTAACTATCATTTTTGCGTCGGATTCGTAAATCTAGACTCACAGGAGACGGACCATATGGTGCCCGAGGCAGCAATACCCCTTGGAGACAATTCGGCTGGAGGACGATGTCTTCAACCTCGACGAAATTTGAGTGTTCCATCGTCATTAGGAGGCCCTGAACGTTACAATTAACTATCAGTTATGCGTCGGATTCGAAAATCTAGGCTCACAGGAGAACGACCTGAAGGTGGCCGAGGCAGCAATAGACATTTGGAGACAAGTCGGCTGGAGGCCGATGGATTGAATTTCGACGCAATTTGAGTGTTCCATCGTCATTAGGGGCCCCTTAACGTTGCAATTAACTATCAGTTATGCGTCAGCTTCGAAAATCTAGACTCACAGGAGAACGACCACAAGGTGCTCGATGCAGCAATAGACAATTGGAGACAAGTCGGCTGGAGGCCGATGTATTGAATCTCGACGCAATTTGAGTGTTCCATCGTCATTAGGAAGCCCTGAACGTTACAATTAACTATCAGTTTCGCGTCGGATTCGGAAATCTAGACTCACAGGAAACGGACCACATGGGGCCCGAGACTCACAGGAGAACGACCATAAGGTGCCCGAGGCAGCAATAGAACCTTGGAGACAAGTCGGCTGAAGTACGATGTATTGAATCTCGACGCAATTTGAGTGTTCCATCGTCATTAGGAGGCCCTGAACGTTACAATTAACTACCAGTTATGCGTCGGATTCGAAAATCTAGACTCACAGGAGAACGACCTCAAGGTGCCCGAGGCAGCAATAGACATTTGGAGACAAGTCGGCTGGAGGCCGATGTACTGAATCTCGACGCAATTTGAGTGTTCCATCGTCATTAGGGGGCGCTTAACGTTGCAGTTAACTATCAGTTATGCGTCGGATTCGAAAATCTAGACTCACGTTGCAATTAACTACACTCCTGGAAATTGAAATAAGAACACCGTGAATTCATTGTCCCAGGAAGGGGAAACTTTATTGACACATTCCTGGGGTCAGATACATCACATGATCACACTGACAGAACCACAGGCACATAGACACAGGCAACAGAGCATGCACAATGTCGGCACTAGTACAGTGTATATCCACCTTTCGCAGCAATGCAGGCTGCTATTCTCCCGTGGAGACGATCGTAGAGATGCTGGATGTAGTCCTGTGGAACGGCTTGCCATGCCATTTCCACCTGGCGCCTCAGTTGGACCAGCGTTCGTCCTGGACGTGCAGACCGCGTGAGACGACGCTTCATCCAGTCCCAAACATGCTCAATGGGGGACAGATCCGGAGATCTTGCTGGCCAGGGTAGTTGACGTACACCTTCTAGAGCACGTTTTGTGGCACGGGATACATGCGGACGTGCATTGTCCTGTTGGAACAGCAAGTTCCCTTGCCGGTCTACAAATGGTAGAACGATGGGTTCGATGACGGTTTGGATGTACCGTGCACTATTCAGTGTCCCATCGGCGATCACCAGTGGTGTACGGCCAGTGTAGGAGATCGCTCCCCACACCATGATGCCGGGTGTTGGCCCTGTGTGCCTCGGTCGTATGCAGTCCTGATTGTGGCGCTCACCTGCACGGCGCCAAACACGCATACGACCATCATTGGCACCAAGGCAGAAGCGACTCTCATCGCTGAAGACGACACGTCTCCATTCGTCTCTCCATTCACGCCTGTCGCGACACCACTGGAGGCGGGCTGCACGATGTTGGGGCGTGAGCGGAAGACGGCCTAACGGTGTGCGGGACCGTAGCCCAGCTTCATGGAGACGGTTGCGAATGGTCCTCGCCGATACCCCAGGAGCAACAGTGTCCCTAATTTGCTGGGAAGTGGCGGTGCGGTCCCCTACGGCACTGCGTAGGATCCTACGGTCTTGGCGTGCATCCGTGCGTCGCTGCGGTCCGGTCCCAGGTCGACGGGCACGTGCACCTTCCGCCGACCACTGGCAAAAACATCGATGTACTGTCGACACCTCACGCCCCACGTGTTGAGCAATTCGGCGGTACGTCCACCCGGCCTCCCGCAAGCCCACTATACGCCCTCGCTCAAAGTCCGTCAACTGCACATACGGTTCACATCCACGCTGTCGCGGCATGCTACCAGTGTTAAAGACTGCGATGGAGCTCCGTATGCCACGGCAAACTGGCTGACACTGACGGCGGCGGTGCACAAATGCTGCGCAGCTAGCGCCATTCGACGGCCAACACCGCGGTTCCTGGTGTGTCCGCTGTGCCGTGCGTGTGATCATTGCTTGTACAGCCCTCTCGCAGTGTCCGGAGCAAGTATGGTGGGTCTGACACACCGGTGTCAATGTGTTCTTTTTTCCATTTCCAGGAGTGTATCATTCTTGGGTCGGATTAGAAAATCGAGACTCACAGGAGAACGACCTTAAGGTGCCCGAGGCAGCAATAGAACCTTGGACCACATGGGGCCCGAGACTTACAGGAGAACGACCATAAGGTGCCCGAGGCAGCAATAGAACCTTGGAGACAAGTCGGCTGAAGTACGATGTATTGAATCTCGACGCAATTGTCCCCTTGTTGACAAGTCGGCTGGAGGAAGATGTATTATTGACTCTCGACGCAATTTGAGTGTTCCATCTTCATTAGGAGGCCCTGAACGTTACAATTAACCATCATTTTGGCGTCGGATTCGAAAATCTATACTCACAGGAGAACGACCATAAGGTGCCAGAGGCAGCAATATCCCCATGGGGAGAAGTCGGCTGGAGGACGATGTCTTGAATCTCGACGCACTTTGAGTATTACATCGTCATTAGGAGGCCCTGAACGTTAAAATTAACTATCAGTTTTGCGTCGGGTTCGAAAATCTAGACCCACAGGAGAACGATCATAAGGTGCCCGAGGCAGCAATAGACCCTTGGAAACAAGTCGGCTGGAGGACGATGTATTGGATCGCGACGCAATTTGAGTGCCCCATCGTCATTAGGTGGCCGTGAATGTTACAATTAACTATCAGTTTTTCGTCGGATTCGAAAATCTAGACTCACAGGCGGACCACATGGAGCCCGAGGCAGCAATATCCCCTTGTAGACAAGTCGGCTGGAGGACGATGTTTTGACTGTCGGCGCAATTTGAGTGTTCCATCGTCGTTAGGAGGCGATGAACGTTACAATTAACTATCATTTTTGCGTCGGATTCGTAAATCTAGACTCACAGGAGACGGACCATATGGTGCCCGAGGCAGCAATACCCCTTGGAGACAATTCGGCTAGAGGACGATGTCTTCAACCTCGACGCAATTTGAGTGTACCATCGTCATTAGGAGACCCTGAACGTTGCAATTAACTATCAGTTTTGCGTCGGATTCGTAAATGGAGACTCACAGGTGAACGACCATAAGGTGCCCGAGGCAGCAATATAACCTTGGAGACAAGTCGGCTGAAGGACGATGTATTGAATCTCGACGCAATTTGAGTGTTCCATCGTCATTAGGAGGACCCGAACGTTACAATTAACTATCAGTTATGCGTCGGATTCGAAAATCTAGACTCACAGGAGAACGACCTCAAGGTGCCCGAGGCAGCAATAGACCTTTGGAGACAAGTCCGCTGGAGGCCGATGTATTGAATCTCGACGCAATTTGAGTGTTCCATCGTCATTAGGAGGCGCTGACAGTTGCAATTAACTATCAGTTTTGCGTCGGATTCATAAATCGAGACTCACAGGAGAACGACCATAAGGTGCCCGAGGCAGCAATAGAACCTTGGAGACAAGTCGGCTGAAGGACGATGTATTGAATCTCGACGCAAATTGAGTGTTCCATCGTCATTAGGAGGACCTGAACTTTACAATTAACTATCAGTTATACCTCGGATTCGAAAATCTAGACTCACAGGAGAACGACCATAAGGTGCCCGAGGCAGCAATATCCGCATGGAGAGAAGTCGGCTGGATGACGATGTCTAGAATCTCGACGCAATTTGAGTATTGCATCGTCATTAGGAGGCCCTGAATGTTACAATTAACTATCAGCTTCGCATCGGATTCGAAAATCTAGACTCACAGGAAACGGACCACATGGGGACCGAGGCAGAATCATCCCCTTGTAGACAATTCAGCTAGAGGACGATGTATTCAACCTCGACGCAATTTGATTGTTCCATCGTCATTAGGAGGCCCTGAACGTTGCAATTAACTATCAGTTTTGCGTCGGATTCGAAAATCTATACTCACAGGACAACGACCATAAGGTGCCAGAGGCAGCAATATCCCCATGGGGAGAAGTCGGCTGGAGGACGATGTCTTGAATCTCGACGCACTTTGAGTATTACATCGTCATTAGGAGGCCCTGAACGTTAAAATTAACTATCAGTTTTGCGTCGGGTTCGAAAATCTAGACCCACAGGAGAACGATCATAAGGTGCCCGAGGCAGCAATAGACCCTTGGAAACAAGTCGGCTGGAGGACGATGTATTGGATCGCGACGCAATTTGAGTGCCCCATCGTCATTAGGTGGCCGTGAATGTTACAATTAACTATCAGTTTTTCGTCGGATTCGAAAATCTAGACTCACAGGCGGACCACATGGAGCCCGAGGCAGCAATATCCCCTTGTAGACAAGTCGGCTGGAGGACGATGTTTTGACTGTCGGCGCAATTTGAGTGTTCCATCGTCGTTAGGAGGCGATGAACGTTACAATTAACTATCATTTTTGCGTCGGATTCGTAAATCTAGACTCACAGGAGACGGACCATATGGTGCCCGAGGCAGCAATACCCCTTGGAGACAATTCGGCTAGAGGACGATGTCTTCAACCTCGACGCAATTTGAGTGTACCATCGTCATTAGGAGACCCTGAACGTTGCAATTAACTATCAGTTTTGCGTCGGATTCGTAAATCGAGACTCACAGGTGAACGACCATAAGGTGCCCGAGGCAGCAATATAACCTTGGAGACAAGTCGGCTGAAGGACGATGTATTGAATCTCGACGCAATTTGAGTGTTCCATCGTCATTAGGAGGACCCGAACGTTACAATTAACTATCAGTTATGCGTCGGATTCGAAAATCTAGACTCACAGGAGAACGACCTCAAGGTGCCCGAGGCAGCAATAGACCTTTGGAGACAAGTCCGCTGGAGGCCGATGTATTGAATCTCGACGCAATTTGAGTGTTCCATCGTCATTAGGAGGCGCTGACAGTTGCAATTAACTATCAGTTTTGCGTCGGATTCGTAAATCGAGACTCACAGGAGAACGACCATAAGGTGCCCGAGGCAGCAATAGAACCTTGGAGACAAGTCGGCTGAAGGACGATGTATTGAATCTCGACGCAAATTGAGTGTTCCATCGTCATTAGGAGGACCTGAACTTTACAATTAACTATCAGTTATACGTCGGATTCGAAAATCTAGACTCACAGGAGAACGACCATAAGGTGCCCGAGGCAGCAATATCCGCATGGAGAGAAGTCGGCTGGAGGACGATGTCTAGAATCTCGACGCAATTTGAGTATTGCATCGTCATTAGGAGGCCCTGAATGTTACAATTAACTATCAGCTTCGCATCGGATTCGAAAATCTAGACTCACAGGAAACGGACCACATGGGGCCCGAGGCAGAATCATCCCCTTGTAGACAATTCAGCTAGAGGACGATGTATTCAACCTCGACGCAATTTGATTGTTCCATCGTCATTAGGAGGCCCTGAACGTTGCAATTAACTATCAGTTTTGCGTCGGATTCGAAAATCGAGACTCACAGGAGAACGACCATAAGGTGCCCGAGGCAGCAATAGACCCTCTGAGACAAGTCGGCTGGAGGCCGATGTATTGAATCTCGACGCAATTTGAAAGTTCCATCGTCATTAGGAGGCCCTGAACGTTACAAGTAACTATCAGTTTTGCGTCGGATTCGAAAATGTAGACTCACAGGAGAACGACCTCCAGGTGCCCGAGGCAGCAATAGACATTTGGAGACAAGTCTGCTGGAGGCCGATGTATTGAATCTCGACGCAATTTGAGTGTTGCATCATCATTAGGAGGCCCTGAACTTTACAATTAACTAACAGTTATGCGTCGGATTCGAAAATCTAGACTCACAGGAGAACGACCTCAAGGTGCCCGAGGCAGCAATAGACATTTGGAGACAAGTAGGCTGGAGGCCGATGTATTGAATCTCGACGCAATTTGAAAGTTCCATCGTCATTAGGAGGCCCTGAACGTTACAAGTAACTATCAGTTTTGCGTCGGATTCGAAAATGTAGACTCACAGGAGAACGACCTCCAGGTGCCCGAGGCAGCAATAGACATTTGGAGACAAGTCTGCTGGAGGCCGATGTATTGAATCTCGACGCAATTTGAGTGTTGCATCATCATTAGGAGGCCCTGAACTTTACAATTAACTAACAGTTATGCGTCGGATTCGAAAATCTAGACTCACAGGAGAACGACCTCAAGGTGCCCGAGGCAGCAATAGACATTTGGAGACAAGTAGGCTGGAGGCCGATGTATTGAATCTCGACGCAATTTGAGTGCCCCATCGTCATTAGGAGGCCCTGAACGTTACAATTAACTATGAGTTTTGCGTCGGATTCGATAATGTAGAATCACCGGAGACGGACAATGTGGTCCCCGAGGCAGCGATATCCCCTTGGAGGCAAGTCGGCTAGAGGACGATGTATTCAACCTAGACGCAATTTGAGTGTTCCATCGTCATTAGGAGGTCCTGAACTTTACAAATAACTATCAGTTATGCGTTGGATTCGAATATCTAGACTCACAGGAGAACGACCACAAGGTGCCCGAGGCAACAATAGACATTTGGAGACAAGTTGGCTGGAGGCCGATGTATTGAATGTCGACGCAATTTGAGTGTTCCATCGTCATTAGGAGGCGCTGAACGTTGCAATTAACTATCAGTTATGCTTCGGAATCGAAAATTTAGACTCACAGGATAACGACCATAAGGTGCCCGAGGCAGTAATAGACCCTTGGAGACAAGTCTGCTGGAGACCGATGGATTGAATCTCGACGCAAATTGAGTGTTCCATCGTTATTAGGAGGCCCTTAACGTTACAATTAACTATCAGTTTCGCGTCGGATTCGAAAATCTAGACTCACAGGAGATGGACCACATGGAATCCTAGGCAGCAATATGCCCTTGTAGACATGTCGGCTTCAGGACGATGTATTGACTGTCGACGCAATTTAAGTGTTCCATCGTCGTTAGGAGGCGCTGAACGTTACAATTAACTATCATTTTTGCGTCGGATTCGAAAATCTAGACTCACAGGAGACGGACCATGTGGTGCCCGAGGCAGCAATACCCCTTGGAGACAATTCGGCTGGAGGACGATGTATTCTACCTCGACGTAATTTGAGTGTGCCATCGTCATTAGGGGGCGCAGAATGTTGCAATTAACTATCAGTTTTGCGTCGGAATCGTAAATCGAGACTCACAGGAGAACGACCATAAGGTGCCCGAGGCAGAAATAGAACCTTGGAGACAAGTCGGCTGAAGGACGATGTATTGAATCTCGACGCAATTTGAGTGTTCCATCGTCATTAGGAGGCCCTGAACTTTACAATTAACTATCAGTTATGCGTCGGATTCGTTAATCTATACTCACAGGAGAACGACCATAAGGTGCCCGAGGCAGCAATATCCGCATGGAGAGAAGTCGGCTGGAGGACGATGTCTAGAATCTCGACGCAATTTGAGTATTGCATCGTCATTAGGAGGCCCTGAACGTTACAATTAACTATCAGTTTTGCGCCGGGTTCGAAAATCTAGACTCACAGGAGAACGATCATAAGGTGCCCGTGGCAGGAATAGACCCTTGGAGACAAGTCGTGTGGAAGAGGATTTATTGGATCACGACCCAATTTGGGCGCCCCATCGCAATTAGGAGGCCCTGAATGTTACAATTAACTATCAGTTTCGCATCGGATTCGAAAATCTAGACTCACAGGAAACGGACCACATGGGGCCAGAGGCAGCATTATCCCCTTGTAGACAATTCGGCTAGAGGACGATGTATTCAACCTCGACGCAATTTGATTGTTCCATCGTCATTAGGACGCCCTGAACGTTGCAATTAACTATCAGTTTTGCGTCGGATTCGAAAAACGAGACTCACAGGAGAACGACCATATGGTGCCCGAGGCAGCAATAGAACCTTGGAGACAAGACGGCTGAAGGACAATGTATTGAATCTCGACGCAATTTGAGTGTTCCATCGTCATTAGGAGGCCCTGAACGTTACAATTAACTATCAGTTTCGCTACGGAATCGAAAATCTAGACTCACTGGAGACGGACCATTTGGTGCCGGAGGCAACATGTCTCCTTGGAGACAAGTCGGCTCGAGGCCGATGTATTGAATCTCGACGCAATTTGAGTATTCCATCGTCATTAGGAGGCAATGAACGTTACAATTAACTATCAATTTTGCTTCGGATTCGAAAATCTAGACTCACAGCAGAACGATTATAAGGTGTCCGAGGCAGCAATAGACTCTTGGAGACAAGTCGGCTGAAGGAAGATGCATTGAATCTCGACACAATTTGAGTCTTCCATCGTCTTCAGGAGGCCCTGAACGTTGCAATTAACTATCAGTTTCGCGTCGGATTCGAAAATCTTGACTCTCCGGAGACGGACAATACGGTGCCCGGGGCAGCAATATCCCCTTGGAGACAAGGCGGCTGGAGGACGATGTATTGAATCTCGACGCAACTTGAGTGTTCCATCGTCATTAGGAGGCGCTGAGCGTTACAATTAACTATCAGTTATGCGTCGGATTCGAAACTCTAGACTCACAGGAGAACGAACATAAGGAGCCCGAGGCAGCAATAGACCCTTGGAGACAAGTCGTCTGGAGGACGATGTATTGAATCTCGACGCAATTTGAGTGTTCCATCGTCATTAGGGGGCGCTGAACGTTGCAATTAAATATCAGTTTTGCGTCGGGCTCGAAAATCTAGACTCACAGAAGAAGGATCACAAGGTGCCCGAGGCAGCAATACACCCTTGGAGACAAGTCGGCTGAAGGACGATGTATTGGATCGCGACGAAATTTGAGTGCCCCATCGTCATTAGGAAGCCCTGAATGTTACAATTAACTATCAGATTTTTGTCGGATTCGAAAATCTAGACTCACTGGAGACGGACGATAAGGTGCCCGAGTCAGCAATATCCCCTTGGAGACCAGTCCGCATGGAGGGCGATGTATTGAATCTCGACGCAATTTAAGTGTTCCATCGTCATTAGGAGGCGCTGATCGTTACAATTAACTTTCATTTTTGCGTCGGATTCGAAAATCTAGACTCACGGGAGACGGACCATATGGTGCCCGAGGCATCAATACCCCTTGGAGACAAGTCGGCTGGAGGACGATGTATTGAACCTCGACGCAATTTGAGTGTTCCATCTTCATTAGGAGGCCCTGAACGTTGCAATTAACTATCGGTTTTGCGTCGTATTCGAAAATCGAGAATCACAGGAGAACGAACATAAGGTGCCCGAGGCAGCAATAGAACCTTGGAGACAAGTCGGCTCAAGGACGATATATTAAATCTCGACGCAATTTGAGTGTTCCATCGTCATTAGGAGGCCTTGAGCGTTACAATTAACTATCAGTTTCGCATCGGAATCGAAAATCTAGACACACTTGAGAACGACCATAAGGTGGCCTAGGCAGCAATAGAACCTTGGAGACAAGTCGGCTGGAGGACGATGTATTGGATCGCGACGCAATTTGAGTGTTCCATCGTCATTAGGAAGCCCTGAACGTTACAATTAACTATCAGTTTTGCGTCGGATTCGAAAATATAGAATCACCGGAGACGGACCAAATGGTGCCCGAGGCAGCGATATCCGTTTGGAGACAAGTCTGCTGGAGGACGATATTTTGAGTTTGGACGCAATTTAAGTGTTCCATCGTCATTACGAGGCCCTGAATTAACTATCCGTTTTGCGTCGGATTCGAAAATGTAGACTCACAGGAGAACGACCATAAGGTTCCCGAGGCAGGAATAGACCCTTGGAGACAAGTGGACTCGAGGCCCTGAGCGTAACAATTAACTAACAGTTTTGCGTCCGATTCGAAAATCTAGACTCACAAGTGAACGAGCAAAAGGTGCCCGAGGCAGCAATAGACCCTATGGGACAAGTCGGCTGGAATCCGATGTATTGAATCTCGACGAAATTTGAGTGTTCCATCGTCATTAGGAGGCCCTGAACGTTACAATTAACTAGCAGTTTTGCGTCGGATTCGAAAATCTAGACTCACAGGAGAACGACCTCAAGGTGCCCGAGGCAGCAATAGACATTTGGAGACAAGTCGGCTGGAGGCCGATGTATTGAATTTCGACGCAATTTGAGTGTTCCATCGTCATTAGGAGGCCCTCAACTTTACAATTATCTATCAGCTATGCGTCGGATTCGAAAATCTAGACTCACAGGAGAACGACCTCATGGTGCCCGAGGCAGCAATAGACATGTGGAGACAAGTCGGCTGGAGGCCGATGTATTGAATCTCGACGCAATTTGAGTGTTCCATCGTCATTAGGAGGCCGTGAACGTTACAATTAACTATCAGTTTTGCGTCGGGTTCGAAAATCTAGACTCACAGGAGGACGATCATAAGGTGCCCGAGGCAGCAATGGACCCTTGGAGACAAGTCGGCTGAAGGACGATGTATTGAATCTCGACGCAATTTGAGTGTTCCATCGTCATTAGGAGGCCCTGAACGTTACAATTAACTATCAGTTTCGCTACGGAATCGAAAATCTAGATTCACAGGGGACGGATAATATGGTGCCCTAGGCAACATGTACCCTTGGAGACAAGTCGGCTCGAGGCCGATGTATTGAATCTCGATGCAATTTGAGTGTTCCATCGTCAATAGGAGGCGCTGAACGTTACAATTAACTATCATTTTTGCGTCAGATTCTAAAATGTAGACTCACTGGAGACGGACCATATGGTGCCCGGGGCAGCAATACCCCTTGGAGACAAGTCCGCTGGAGGACGATGTATTGAATCTTGACGCAATTTGAGTGTTCCATCGTCATTAGGAGGACCTGAACGTTGCAATTAACTATCAGTTTTGCGTCGGATTCGCAAATCGAGACTCACAGGAGAACGACCACAAGGTGCCCGATGCAGCAATAGAACCTTGGAGACAAGTCGGTTCAAGGACGATGTATTAAATATCGACGCAATTTTAATGTGTTCCATCGTCATTCACATCGGAATCGAAAATCTAGACTCACAGGATAACGACCATAAGGTGGCTTAGGCAGCAATAGAACATGGAGACAAGTCGGCTGGAGGACGATGTATTGGATCGCGACGCAATTTGAGTGTTCCATCGCCATTAGGAAGCCCTGAATGATACAATTAACTATCAGTTTTTCGTCGGATTCGAAAATCTAGACTCACTGGAGACGGTCCATAAGGTGCCCGAGGCAGCGATATCCCCTTGGAGACAAGTCGGCTTGAGGACGATGTATTGTGTTTCGACGCAAATTGAGTGTTCCATCGTCATTAGGAGGCCCTGATTTAACCATCCGTTTTGCGTCGGATTCGAAAATGTAGACTCACTGGAGAACGACCTTAAGGTTCCCGAGGCAGCAATAGACCCTTGGAGACAAGTCGGCTCGAGGCCATGAGCGTTACAATTAACTAGCAGTTTTGCGTCCGATTCGAAAATCTAGACTCACAGGTGAACGACCACAATGTGCCAGGGGTAGCAATAGACATTTGGAGACAAGTCGGCTGGAGGCCGATGTATTGAATCTCGACGCAATTTGAGTGTACCATCGTCATTAGGAGGCGCTGAACGTTGCAATTAACTATCAGTTATGCGTCGGATTCGAAAATCTAGACTCACAGGGGAACGACCATAAGGTGCCTGAGGAAGCAATAGTCCCTCTGAGACAAGTCGGCTGGAGGCCGATGTATTGACTCTCGACGCAATTTGAGTGTTCCATCGTCATTAGGAGGCACTGATCGTTACAATTAACTATCATTTTTTCGACGGATACGAAAATCTAGACTCACAGGAGAACGACCATAAGGTGCCCGAGGCAGCAATAGACTCTTGGAGACAAGTCGGCTGAAGGCCTATGTATTGAATCTCGACGCAATTTGAGTATTCCATCGTCATTAGGAGGTCCTGAACTTTACAATTAAGTATCAGTTATGCGTCGGATTCGAAAATCTAGACTCACAGGACAACGACAACAAGGTGCCCGAGGCAGCAATAGACATTTGGAGACAAGTCGGCTGGAGGCTGACGTATTGAATCTCGACGCAATTTGAGTGTTCCATCGTCATTAGGAGGCGCTGAACGTTGCAAATAACTATCAGTTATGCGTCGAATTCGAAACTCTACACTCACCTGAGAACGACCATAAGGTGCCCGAGGCAGCAATAGACCCTTGGAGAAAAGTCGGCTGGAGGCCGATGTATTGAATCTCGACGCAATTTGAGTGTTCCATTGTCATTAGGAGTTCCTGAACGTTGCAATTCAATATCAGTTCTGCGTCGGATTCGAAAATTGAGACTCACAGGTGAACGACCATAAGGTGCCCGAGGCAGCAATAGAACCTTGGAGACAAGTCGGCTCAAGGACGATGTATTAAATCTCGACGCAATTTGAGTGTTCCATCGTCATTAGGAGACCCTGATCGTTTCAATTAACAATCAGTTTCGCATCGGAATCGAAAATCTAGACTCACAGGAGACGGACCATATGGTGCCCAAGGCAGCAATGTCCCCTTGGAGACAAGTCGGCTGGAAGCCGAAGTATTGATTCTCGACGCAATTTGAGTGTTCCTTCGTCAATAGGAGGCCCTGAACGTTACCATTAACTATCAGTTTTGCGTAGGATTCGAAAATCTAGACTCACAGGAGAACAACCATAAGGTGGCCTAGGCAGCAATAGAACCTTGGAGGCAAGTCGAATGGATAACGATGTATTGGATTGCGACGCATTTTGAGTGTTCCATCGTCATTAGGAAGAACTGAATGTTACAATTAACTATCAGATTTTCGTCGGATTCAAAAACTAGACTCACTGGAGACGGTCCATAAGGTGCCCGAGGCAGCAATATCCCCTTGGAGACCAGTCCGCTGGAGGACGATGTATTGAATCGCAAAGCAATTTGAGTGCCCCATCGTCATTAGGAGGCCCTGAACGTTACAATTAACTATCAGTTTTGCGTCGGATTCGAAAATGTAGAGTCTTCGGCGACGGACCACGTGGTGCATGAGGCAGCAATATCCCCTTGCAGACAAGTCGGCAGGAGGACGATGTATTGAGTTTCGACGCAAATTGAGTGTTCCATCGTCATTAGGAGGCCCTGATTTAACCATCCGTTTTGCGTCGGATTCGAAAATGTAGACTCACTGGAGAACGACCTTAAGGTTCCGAGGCAGCAATAGACCCTTGGAGACAAGTCGGCTCGAGGCCATGAGCGTTACAATTAACTAGCAGTTTGGCGTCCGATTCGAAAATCTAGACTCACAGGTGAACGACCACAATGTGCCAGGGGTAGCAATAGACATTTGGAGACAAGTCGGCTGGAGGCCGAAGTATTGAATCTCGACGCAATTTGAGTGTTCCAGCGTCATTACGAGGCGCTGAACGTTACAATGAACTATCAGTTATGCGTCGGATTTGAAAATCTAGACTCACAGGAGAACACCCATAAGGTGCCCGAGGTAGCAATAGACAATCTGAGACAAGACGGCTGAAGGCCGATGTATTGAATCTCGACGCAATTTGAGTGTTCCATCGTCATTAGGAGGCCCTGAACGTTACAATTAACTATCAGTTTCGCGTCGGATTCGAAAATCTAGACTCACAGGAGACGGACCACATGGAGCCCGAGGCAGCAATATCCCCTTGTAGGCAAGTCGGCTGGAGGACGATGTATTGACTCTCGACGCCATTTGAGCGTTCCATCGTCATTAGGAGGCACTGAACGTTACAATTAACTATCTATTTTCGACGGATACGAAAATCTAGACTCACAGGAGAACGACCATAAGGTGCCCGAGGCAGCAATAGACCCTTGGAGACAAGTCGGCTGGAGGCCGATGTATTGAATCTCGACGCAATTTGAGTGTTCCATCGTCATTAGGAGGTGCTGAACGTTGCAATTAACTATCAGTTTTGCGTCGGATTCGAAAATCTAGACTCACAGGAGAACGACCATAAGGTGCCCGAGGCAGCAATAGACCCTTGGAGACAAGTCGGCTGGAGGCCGATGTATTGAATCTTGACGCAATTTGAGTACCCCATCGTCATTAGGAGGCCCTGAATGTTACAATTAACTATCAGTTTTTCGTCGGATTCGAAAATCTAGACTCACTGGAGACGGCATATAAGGTGCGCGTGGCTGCAATATCCCTTTGGAGACCAGTCCGCTGGAGGACGATGTATTGAATCGCGACGCCATTTGAGCGCCTAATCGTGATTAGGAGGCCCTGAACGTTACAATTAACTATCATTTTTGCGTCGGATTCGAAAATCTTGACTCACAGGAGAACGACCATAAGGTGGCCTAGGCAGCTATAGAACCTTGGACACAAGTCGGCTGGAGCACGATATATTGTATCGCGACGCAATTTGAGTGCCCCATCGTCATTAGGTGGCCGTGAATGTTACAATTAACTATCAGTTTTTCGTCGGATTCGAAATTCTAGACTCACAGGCGGACCACATGGAGCCCGAGGCAGCAATATCCCCTAGGATACAATTCGGCTAGAGGATGATGTCTTCAACCTCGACGCAATTTGAGTGTTCCATCGTCATTAGGAGACCCTGAACGTTTCAATTAACTATCAGTTTTTCGTCGGATTCGTAAATCGAGACTCACAGCTGAACGACCATAAGGTGCCCGAGGCAGCAATATAACCTTGGAGACAAGTCGACTGAAGGACGATGTATTGAATCTCGACGCAATTTGAGTGTTCCATCGTCATTAGGAGGATCCGAACGTTACAATTAACTAACAGTTATGCGTCGGATTCGAAAATCTAGACTCACAGGAGAACGACCTCAAGGTGCCCGAGGCAGCAATAGACATTTGGAGACAAGTCCGCTGGAGGCCGATGTATTGAATCTCGACGCAATTTGAGTGTTCCATCGTCATTAGGAGGCGCTGAGAGTTGCAATTAACTATCAGTTTTGCGTCGGATTCGTAAATCGAGACTCACAGGAGAACGACCATAAGGTGCCCGAGGCAGCAATAGAACCTTGTAGACAAGTCGGCTGAGGGACGATGTATTGAATCTCGACGCAAATTGAGTTTTCCATCGTCATTAGGAGGACCTGAACTTTACAATTAAATATCAGTTATGCGTCGGATTCGAAAATCTAGACTCACAGGAGAACGACCATAAGGTGCCCGAGGCAGCAATAGAACCTTGGAGACAAGTCGGCTCAAGGGCGATATATTAAATCTCGACGCAAATTGAGTGTTCCATCGTCATTAGGAGGCCTTGAGCGTTACAATTAACTATCAGTTTCGCATCGGAATCGAAAATCTAGACTCACTGGAGACGGACCATTTGGTTCCCGAAGCAGCAATGTCCAATTGGAGACAATCCGGCTGGAAGCCGAAGTATTGAATCTCGACGCAATTTGAGTGTTCCATCGTCATTAGGAGGCGCTGAACGTTGCAATTAACTATCAGTTATGCGTCGGATTCGAAAATCTATACTCACAGGACAACGACCATAAGGTGCCCGAGGCAGCAATAGACCCTCTGAGACAAGTCGGCTGGAGGCCGATGTATTGAATCTCGACGCAATTTGAGTGTTCCATCGTCATTAGGAGGCCCAGAACGTTACAATTAACTATCAGTTTTGCGTCGGATTCAAAAATCTAGACTCACAGGAGAACGACCTCAAGGTGCCCGAGGCAGCAATAGACATTTGGAGACAAGTCTGCTGGAGGCCGATGTATTGAATCTCGACGCAATTTGAGTGTTGCATCGTCATTAGGAGGCCCTGAACTTTACAATTAACTATCAGTTATGCGTCGGATTCGAAAATCTAGACTCACAGGAGAACGACTTCAAGGTGCCCGAGGCAGCAGTAGACATTTGGAGACAAGTAGGCTGGAGGCCGATGTATTGAATCTCGACGCAATTTGAGTGCCCCATCGTCATTAGGCTGCCCTGAATGTTACAATTAACTATCAGTTTTTAGTCGGATTCGAAATTCTAGACTCACTGGAGACGAACCATAAGGTGCCCGAGGCAGCAATAGAACCTTGGAGACAAGTCGGCTGAAGGACGATGAATTGAATCTCGACGCAATTTGAGTGTTCCATCGTAATTAGGAGGCCCTGAACGTTACAATTAACTATCAGTTATGCGTCGGATTCGAAAATCTAGACTCAATTTGAGTGTTCCATCGTCATTAGGAGGCCCTGAACTTTACAATTAACTATCAGTTATGCGTCGGATTCGAAAATCTATACTCACAGGAGAACGACCATAAGGTGCCCGAGGCAGCAATATCCGCATGGAGAGAAGTCGGCTGGAGGACGATGTCTAGAATCTCGACGCAATTTGAGTATTGCATCGTCATTAGGAGGCCCTGAACGTTACAATTAACTATCAGTTTTGCGCCGGGTTCGAAAATCTAGACTCACAGGAGAACGATGATAAGGTGGCCAAAGCAGCAATAGACCCTTGGAGACAAGTCGCCTGGAGGAGGATTTATTGGATCACGACCCGATTTGGGATCCCCATCGTAATTAGGAGGCCCTGAATGTTACAATTAACTATCAGTTTCGCATCGGATTCGAAAATCTAGACTCACAGGAAACGGACCACATGGGGCCAGAGGCAGCATTATCCCCTTGTAGACAATTCGGCTAGAGGACGATGTATTCAACCTCGACGCAATTTGATTGTTCCATCGTCATTAGGACGCCCTGAACGTTGCATTAACTATCAGTTTTGCGTCGGATTCGAAAAACGAGGCTCACAGGAGAACGACCATATGGTGCCCGAGGCACCAATAGAACCTTGGAGACAAGACGGCTGAAGGACGATGTATTGAATCTCGACGCATTTGAGTGTTCCATCGTCATTAGGAGGCCCTGAACGTTACAATTAACTATCAGTTTCGCTACGGAATCGAAAATCTAGACTCACTGGAGACGGACCATTTGGTGCCGGAGGCAACATGTCTCCTTGGAGACAAGTCGGCTCGAGGCTGATGTATTGAATCTCGACGCAATTTGAGTATTCCATCGTCATTACGAGGCAATGAACGTTACAATTAACTATCAATTTTGCTTCGGATTCGAAAATCTAGACTCACAGCTGAACGAACATAAGGTGTCCGAGGCAGCAATAGACTCTTGGAGACAAGTCGGCTGAAGGACGATGCATTGATTCTCGACACAATTTGAGTGTTCCATCGTCTTCAGGAGGCCCTGAACGTTGCAATTAACTATCAGTTTCGCGTCGGATTCGAAAATCTAGACTCACAGGAGACGGACAATATGGTGCCCGGGGCAGCAATATCCCCTTGGAGACAAGTCGGCTGGAGGACGATGTATTGAATCTCGACGCAATTTGAGTGTTCCATCGTCATTAGGGGGCGCTGAACGGTGCAATTAAATATCAGTTTTGCGTCGGGCTCGAAAATCTAGACTCACAGAAGAAGGATCACAAGGTGCCCGAGGCAGCAATACACCCTTGGAGACAAGTCCGCATGGAGGGCGATGTATTGAATCTCGACGCAATTTAAGTGTTCCATCGTCATTAAGAGGCGCTGATCGTTACAATTAACTTTCATTTTTGCGTCGGATTCGAAAATCTAGACTCACGGGAGACGGACCATATGGTGCCCGAGGCATCAATACCCCTTGGAGACAAGTCGGCTGGAGGACGATGTATTGCATCTCGACGCAATTTCAGTGTTCCATCGTCATTAGGAGGCCCTGAACGTTGCAATTAACTATCAGTTTTGCGTCGTATTCGAAAATCGAGAATCACAGGAGAACGAACATAAGGTGCCCGAGGCAGCAATAGAACCTTGGAGACAAGTCAGCTCAAGGACGATATATTAAATCTCGACGCAATTTGAGTGTTCCATCGTCATTAGGAGGCCTTGAGCGTTACAATTAACTATCAGTTTCGCATCGGAATCGCAAATCTAGACACACTTGAGAACGACCATAAGGTGGCCTAGGCAGCAATAGAACCTTGGAGACAAGTCGGCTGGAGGACGATGTATTGGATCGCGACGCAATTTGAGTGTTCCATCGTCATTAGGAAGCCCTGAACGTTACAATTAACTATCAGTTTTTCGTCGGATTCGAAAATCTAGACTCACTGGAGACGGTCCATAAGGTGCCCGAGGCAGCAATATCCCCTTGGAGACCAGTCCGCTGGAGGACGATGTATTGAATCGCGACGCAATTTGAGTGCCCCATCGTAATTAGGACGCCCTGAACGTTACAATTAACTATCAGTTTTGCGTCGGATTCGAAAATATAGAACCACCGGAGACGGACCATGTGGTGCCCGAGGCAGCGATATCCGTTTGGAGACAAGTCTGCTGGAGGACGATATTTTGAGTTTGGACGCAATTTAAGTGTTCCATCGTCATTAGGAGGCCCTGAATTAACTATCCGTTTTGCGTCGGATTCGAAAATGTAGACTCACAGGAGAACGACCATAAGGTTCCCGAGGAAGCAATAGACCCTTGGAGACAAGTGGACTCGAGGCCCTGAGCGTAACAATTAACTATCAGTTTTGCGTCCGATTCGAAAATCTAGACTCACAGGTGAACGAGCAAAAGGTTCCCGAGATAGCAATAGACATTTGGAGACAAGTCGGATGGAGGCCGATGTTTTGAATCTCGACGCAATTTGCGTGTTCCATCGTCATTAGGAGGCGCTGAACGTTGCAATTAAATATCAGTTACGCGTCGGATTCGAAAATCTAGACTCACAGGAGAACGACCATAAGGTGCCCGAGGCAGCAATAGACCCTCTGAGACAAATCGGCTGGAATCCGATGTATTGAATCTCGACGCAATTTGAGTGTTCCATCGTCATTAGGAGGCCCTGAACGTTACAATTAACTATCAGTTTTGCGTCGGATTCGAAAATCTAGACTCACAGGAGAACGACCTCAAGGTGCCCGAGGCAGCAATAGACATTTGGAGACAAGTCGGCTGGAGGCCGATGTATTGAATCTCGACGCAATTTGAGTGTTCCATCGTCATTAGGAGGCCCTCAACTTTACAATTATCTATCAGTTATGCGTCGGATTCGAAAATCTAGACTCACAGGAGAACGACCTCAAGGTGCCCGAGGCAGCAATAGACATGTGGAGACAAGTCGGCTGGAGGCCGATGTATTGAATCTCGACGCAATTTGAGTGTTCCATCGTCATTAGGAGGCCCTGAACGTTACAATTAACTATCAGTTTTGCGTCGGGTTCGAAAATCTAGACTCACAGGAGGACGATCATAAGGTGCCCGAGGCAGCAATGGACCCTTGGAGACAAGTCGGCTGAAGGACGATGTATTGAATCTCGACGCAATTTCAGTGTTCCATCGTCAATAGGAGGCGCTGAACGTAACAATTAACTATCATTTTTGCGTCGGATTCTAAAATCTAGACTCACTGGAGACGGACCATATGGTGCCCGAGGCAGCAATACCCCTTGGAGACAAGTCGGCTGGAGGACGATGTATTGGATCGCGACGCAATTTGAGTGTTCCATCGCCATTAGGAAGCCCTGAATGATACAATAAACTATCAGTTTTTCGTCGGATTCGAAAATCTAGACTCCCTGGAGACGGTCCATAAGGTGCCCGAGGCAGCGATATCCCCTTGGAGACAAGTTGGCTTGAGGACGATGTATTGAGTTTCGACGCAAATTGAGTGTTCCATCGTCATTAGGAGGCCCTGAATTAACAATACGTTTTGCGTCGGATTCGAAAATGTAGACTCACAGGAGAACGACCTTAAGGTTCCCGAGGCAGCAATAGACCCTTGGAGACAAGTCGGCTCGAGGCCCTGAGCGTTACAATTAACTAGCAGTTTTGCGTCCGATTCGAAAATCTAGACTCACAGGTGAACGACCACAATGTGCCTGAGGTAGCAATAGACATTTGGAGACAAGTCGGCTGGAGGCCGATGTATTGAATCTCGACGCAATTTGAGTGTTCCATCGTCATTAGGAGGCGCTGAACGTTGCAATTAACTATCAGTTATGCGTCGGATTCGAAAATCTATACTCACAGGGGAACGACCATAAGGTGCCTGAGGAAGCAATAGACCCTCACAGACAAGTCGGCTGGAGGCCGATGTAATGACTCTCGACGCAATTTGAGTGTTCCATCGTCATTAGGAGGCACTGATCGTTACAATTAACTATTATTTTTTCGACGGATACGAAAATCTAGACTCACAGGATAACGACCATAAGGTGCCCGAGGCAGCAATAGACTCTTGGAGACAAGTCGGCTGAAGGCCGATGTATTGAATCTCGACGCAATTTGAGTGTTCCATCGTCATTAGGAGGTCCTGAACTTTACAATTAAGTATCAGTTATGCGTCGGATTCGAAAATCTAGACTCACAGGAGAACGACAACAAGGTGCCCGAGGCAGCAATAGACATTTGGTGACAAGTCGGCTGGAGGCTGACGTATTGAATCTCGACGCAATTTGAGTGTTCCATCGTCATTAGGAGGCGCTGAACGTTGCAAATAACTATCAGTTATGCGTCGAATTCGAAACTCTAGACTCACCTGAGAACGACCATAAGGTGCCCGAGGCAGCAATATCCCCTTGTAGACAAGCCGGCTGGAGGACGATGAATTGACTCTCGACGCAATTTGAGTGTTCCATCGCCATTAGGAGGCGCTGAACGTTACAATTAAATATCATTTTTGCGACGGATTCGAAAATCTAGACTCACAAGAGAACGACCATAAGGTGCCCGAGGCAGCAATAGACCCTTGGAGAAAGACGGCTGGAGGACAATGAATTGCATCTCGACGCAATTTGAGTGTTCCATCGTCATTATGAGGCCCTGAACTTTACAATTAAATATCAGTTTTTCGTCGGATTCAAAAATCTAGACTCACAGGAGTACGACCATAAGGTGCCCGATGCAGCAATATCCCCTTGTAGACAACTGGCTGGAGGACAATGTATTATTGACATTCGACGCAATTTGAGTGTTCCATCATCATTAGGAGGCCCTGAACGTTACACTTAACTATCAGTTTTGCGTCGGATTCGAAAATCGAGACTCACAGGAGAACGACCATAAGGTGCCCGAGGCAGCAATAGAACCTTGGAGACAAGTCGGCTCAAGGACGATGTATTAAATCTCGACGCAATTTGAGTGTTCCATCGTCATTAGGAGACCCTGATCGTTTCAATTAACAATCAGTTTCGCATCGGAATCGAAAATCTAGACTCACAGGAGACGGAACATATGGTGCCCAAGGCAGCAATGTCCCCTTGGAGACAAGTCGGCTGGAAGCCGAAGTATTGATTCGCGACGCAATTTGAATGTTCCATCGTCATTAGGAGGCCCTGAACGTTACCATTAACTATCAGTTTTGCGTAGGATTCGAAAATCTAGACTCACAGGAGAACAACCATAAGGTGGCCTAGGCAGCAATAGAACCTTGGAGGCAAGTCGACTGGATAACGATGTATTGGATTGCGACGCATTTTGAGTGTTCCATCGTCATTAGGAAGAACTGAATGTTACAATTAACTATCAGATTTTCGTCGGATTCAAAAACTAGACTCACTGGAGACGGTCCATAAGGTGCCCGAGGCAGCAATATCCCCTTGGAGACCAGTCCGCTGGAGGACGATGTATTGAATCGCAACGCAATTTGAGTGCCCCATGTCATTAGGAGGCCCTGAACGTTACAATTAACTATCAGTTTTGCGTCGGATTCGAAAATGTAGAATCTTCGGAGACGGACCACGTGGTGCATGAGGCAGCAATATCCCCTTGCTGACAAGTCGGCTGGAGGACGATGTATTGAGTTTCGACGCAATTTGAGTTTTCCGACGTCATTAGGAGGGCCTGAATTAACTATCCGTTTTGCGTCGGATTCGAAAATGTAGACTAACAGGAGAACGACCTTAAGGTTCCTGAGGCAGCAATAGACCCTTGGAGACAAGTCGGCTCGAGGCCCTGAGCGTTACAATTAACTAGCAGTTTTGCGTCCGATTCGAAAATCTAGACACACAGGTGAACGACCATAAGGTGCCCGAGGTAGCAATAGACATTCTGAGACAAGACGGCTGAAGGCCGATGTATTGAATCTCGACGCAATTTGAGTGTTCCATCGTCATTAGGAGGCCCTGAACGTTACAATTAACTACCAGTTTCGCGTCGGATTCAAAAATGTAGACTCACAGGAGACGGACCACATGGAGCCCGAGGCAGCAACATCCCCTTGTAGGCAAGTCGGCTGGAGGACGATGTATTGACTCTCGACGCCATTTGAGCGTTCCATCGTCATTAGGAGGCACTGAACGTTACAATTAACTATTATTTTTTCGACGGATACGAAAATCTAGACTCACAGGAGAACGACCATAAGGTGTCCGAGGCAGCAATAGACCCTTAGAGACAAGTCGGCTGGAGGCCGATGTATTGAATCTCGACGCAATTTGAGTGTTCCATCGTCATTAGGAGGTGCTGAACGTTGCAATTAACTATCAGTTTTGCGACGGATTCGAAAATCTAGACTCACAGGAGAACGACCATAAGGTGCCCGAGGCAGCAATAGACCCTCTGAGACAAGTCGGCTGGAGGCCGATGTATTGAATCTTGACGCAATTTGAGTACCCCATCGTCATTAGGAGGCCCTGAATGTTACAATTAACTATCGGTTTTTCGTCGGATTCGAAAATCTAGACTCACTGGAGAACGACCATAAGGTGGCCTAGGCAGCAAAAGAACCTTGGAGACAAGTCGGCTGGAGGACGATGTATTGTATCGCGACGGAATTTGAGATTTCCATCGTCATTAGGAAGCCCTGATAGTTACAATTAACTATCAGTTTTGCGTCTGATTCGAAAATATAGAATCACCGGAGACGGACCATGTGGTGCCCGAGGCAGCGATATCCCCTTGGAGACAAGTCGGCAGGAGGACGATGTATTGAGTATCGACGCAATTTGAGTGTTCCATCGTCATTAGGAGGCCCTGAATTAACTGTTCGTTTTGCGTCGGATTCGAAAATGTAGACTCACAGGTGAACGACCACAAGGTGCCCGAGGTAGCAATAGGCATTTGGAGACAAGTCGGCTGGAGGCCGATGTATTGAATCTCGACGCAATTTGAGTGTTTTATCGTCATTAGGAGGCGCTGAACGTGCAATTAACTATCAGTGATGCGTCGGATTCGAAAATCTAGACTCACAGGAGAACGACCACAAGGTGCCCGAGGCAGCAATAGACATTTGGAGACAATTCAGCTGGAGGCCTATGTATTGAATCTCGACGCAATTTCAGTGTTCCATCGTCTTTAGGAGGCGCTGAATGTTGCAATTAACTATCAGTTATGCGTCGGATTCGAAAATCTAGACTCACAGGAGAACGACCATAAGGTGCCCGAGGCAGCAATAGACTCTTGGAGACAAGTCGGCTGGAGGCCGATGTATTGAATCTCGACGCAATTTGAGTCTTCGGTCGTCATTAGGAGGTCCTGAACGTTACAATAAAATATTAGATTTTCGTCGGATTCGAAAATCTAGACTCACAGGAGAACGTCCATAAGGTTCCCGAGGCAGCAATAGACCCTTGGAGACAAGTCGGCTGGAGGCCGATGAATTGAATCTCGAAGAAATTTGAGTGTTCCATCGTCATCAGGAGGTCCTGAACGTTGCAATTAACTATCAGTTTCGCGTCGGATTCGAAAATCTAGACTCACAGGAGACGGACCATATGGTGCCCGGGGCAGCAAAATCCCCTTGGAGACAAGTCGGCTGGAGGACGATGTATTGAATCTCGACGCAATTTGAGTGTTCCATCGTCATTAGGAGCCGCTGAGCGTTACAATTAACTATCAGTTATGCGTTGGATTCGAAACTCTAGACTCACAGGAGAACGACCATAAGGTTCCCGAGGCAGCAAAATCCCCTGGTAGACAACTCGGCTGGAGGACGAAGTATTGACTCTCCACGCGATTTGAGTGTTCCATCGTCATTAGGAGGCGCTGAACATTACAATTATTTTTCATTTCTGCGTCGGATTCGAAAATCTAGACTCACAGGAGACGGAACATATGGTTCCCGAGGCAACAATACCCCTAGGAGACAAGTCGGCTGGAGGACGATGTATTGAACCTCGAAGCAATTTGAGTGCGCCATCGTCATTAGTAGGCGCTGAATGTTACAATTAACCATCAGTTTTTCGTCGGATTCGAAAATCTAGACTCACAGGAGAACGACCATAAGGTGCCCGAGGCAGCAATATCCCCTTGCAGATAAATCGGCTGGAGGACGATGTATTATTGACTCTCGACGCCATTTGAGTGTTCCATCATCATTAGGAGGCCCTGAACGTTGCAATTAGCTATCAGGTTTGCTTCGCATTCGAAAATCTAGACTCACAGGAGAACGACCATAAGGTGTCCGAAGCAGCAATAGACACTTGGAGACAAGTCGGCTGAAGGACGATGTATTGAATCTCGACGCAATTTGAGTGTTCCATCGTCATCACGTGGCCCTGAACGTTGCAAATAACTATCAGTTTTGCGATGGATTCGAAATGTAGAATCACCGGAGACGGACCATGTGGTGCCTGAGGCAGCGATATCACCTTGGAGACGAGTCGGCTGGAGGACGATGTATTGAGTTTCGACGCAATTTGAGTGTTCCATCGTCATCAGGAGGCCTTGAATTATCTATCAGTTTTGCGTCGGATTCGAAAATCTAGACTCACAGGAGAACGACCACAAGGTGCCCGAGGCAGCAATAGACATTTGGAGACAAGTCGGCTGGAGGCCGATGTATTGAATCTCGACGCAATTTGAGTGTTCCATCGACATTAGGAGGCGCTGAACTTTGCAATTAACTATCAGTTATTGGTCGGATTCGAAAATCTAGACTAGCAGGAGATCGACCATAAAGTGCCACAGGCAGCAATAGGTCCTTGGAGACAAGTCGGCTGGAGAACGATGAATTGAATCGCGATGCAAATTGAATGTTCCATCGTCATTAAGAGGCCCTGAACGTTACAAATAACTATCGGTTATGCGTCAGATTCGAAAATCTAGACTCACAGGAGACGGACCATAAGGTGCAGGAGGCAGCAATCGACCCTTGGAGGCAAGTCGGCTGGAGGACGATGTATTGAATCTCGACGCAATGTGAGTGTTCCATCGACATTAGGAGGACTTGAACGTTACAATTAACTATCAGTTTTGCGTCGGATTCGAAAATCTAGACTCACAGGAGACGGACCATAAGGTGCAGGAGGCAGCAATCGACACTTGGAAACAAGTCGGCTGGAGGACGATGTATGGAATCGCGAGCAATCCTCGTTAGCATGGTCGGAACGTTTGAATTAAACATCAGTTTTGCGTCGGGTTCGAAAATCTAGACGTACAGGACAACGACAATAAGGTGCCCAGGCAGCAATAGAACCTTGGAGACATGTCGGCTGGAGGACGATGTATTGAATCGCGTCGCAATATGCGTGTTCCATCGTCATTAGGAGGCCCTGAACGTTACAACTAACCATCAGTATTGCGTCGGATTCGACAATCTAGACTCACAGGAGAACGACCATTAGGTGCGCGAGGCAGCAACATCCTCATGGAGACAAGTCAGCTGGAGGACGATGTATTGAATCTCGACGCAATTTGAGTGTTTCATCGTCATTAGGAGTTCCTGAACGTTACAATTAACTATCAGTTTTGCGTCGCATTCGAAAATGTAGGATCACCGTAGACGGACCATGTGGTGCCCGAGGCAGTGATATCCCCTTGGCGACATGTCGGCTGGAGGACGATGTATTGAATCACGACGCAATTTGAGTGTTCCATCGTCATTAGGAGGCGCTGAACGTTACGATTAAATATCATTTTTGCGACGGATTCGAAAATCTAGACTCACAGAAGACGGACCATGTGGTGCCCGAGGCAGCGATATCCCCTTGGAGACAAGTCGTCTGGAGGACAATGTATTGAATCTCGACGCAATTTGAGTGTTCCATCGTCATTAGGAGGTCCTGAACTTTACAATTAAGTATCAGTTATGCTTCGGATTCGTAAATCTAGTCTCACAGGAGAACGACCACAAGGTGCCCGAGGCAGCAATAGACATTTGGAGACAAGTTGGCTGGAGGCCGATGTATTGAATCTCGACGCAATTTGAATGATCCATCGTCATTAGGAGGCGCTGAACGTTGCAATTAGCTATCAGTTATGCGTCGGATTCGAAAATCTAGACTCACTGGAGAACGACCATCAGGTGCCCGAGGCAGCAATAAACCCTTGGAGACAAGTCGGCTGGTGGCGGATGTATTGAATATTGACGGAATTTGAGTGTTCCATCGTCATTAGGAGGTTCTGAACATTACAATTAAATATCAGTTTTTCGCCGGATTCGAAAATGTAGACTCACAGGAGAACGTCCATAAGGTGCCCGAGGCAGCAATAGACTCTTGGAGACAAGTCGCCCGGAGGCCGATGTATTGAATTTCGACGCAATTAGAGTGTTCCATCGTCATTAGGAGGCGCTGAACGTTGCAATTAACTATCAGTTATGCGTCGGATTCGAAAATCTGGACTCACAGGAGAACGACCATAAGGTGCCCGAGGCAGCAATATCCCCTTGGAGACAAGTCGGCTGGAGGACGATGTATTGAATCTCGACGCAATTTGAGTGTACCATCGTCATAAGAGGCGATGAGCGTTACAATTAACTATCAGTTATGCGTCGGATTCGAAACTCTAGACTCACAGGAGAACGATCATAAGGTGCCCGAGGCAGCAATATCCCCTTGTAAACAAGTCGGCTGGAGGACGATGTATTGACTCTCGACGCAACTTGAGTGTTCCATCGTCATTAGGAGGCGCTGAACGTTACAATTAAATATCATTTTTGCGACGGATTCGAAAATCTAGACTCACAGCAGACGGACCATGTGGTGCCCGAGGCAGCGATATCCCCTTGGAGACAAGTCGGCTGGAGGACAATGTATTGAATCTCGACGCAATTTGAGTGTTCCATCGTCATTAGGAGGTCCTGAACTTTACAATTAAGTATCAGTTATGCTTCGGATTCGAAAATCTAGTCTCACAGGAGAACGACCACAAGGTGCCCGAGGCAGCAATAGACATTTGGAGACAAGTTGGCTGGAGGCCGATGTATTGAATCTCGACGCAATTTGAATGATCCATCGTCATTAGGAGGCGCTGAACGTTGCAATTAGCTATCAGTTATGCGTCGGATTCGAAAATCTAGACTCACAGGAGAACGACCATAAGGTGCCCGAGGCAGCAGTAAACCCTTGGAGACAAGTCGGCTGGAGGGCGATGTATTGAATCTCGACGCAACTTGAGTGTTCCATCATCATTAGGAGGTCCTGAACGATACAATTAAATATCAGTTTTTCGTCGGATTCGAAAATCTAGACTCACAGGAGACGGACCATATGGTGCCTGGGGCAGCAATATCCCTTTGGAGACAAGTCGGCTGGAGGACGATGTAATGAACCTCGACGCAATGTGAGTGATCCATCGTCATTAGGAGGCCCTGAACGTTACAATTAACTATCATTTTAGCATCGGATTCGAAAATCTAGACTCACAGGAGACGGATCACATGGAGCCCGAGGCAGCAATATTCCCTTGTAGACAAGTCGGCTGTAGGATGATGAATTGGCTCTCGACGCAATTTGAGTGTTCCATCGTCATTAGGAGGCGCTGAACGTTACAATTAACTATCATTTTAGCATCGGATTCGAAAATCTAGACTCACAGGAGACGGGCCATATGGTGCCCGAGACAAGTCGGCTGGAGGACGATGTATTGAACCTCGACGCAATTTGAGTGTTGCATCGTCATTAGGAGGCCCTGAACCTTACAATTAACTATCAGTTTTGCGTCGGAATCGAAATTCTAGACTCACAGGAGACGGACCATATGGTGACCGAGGCAGCAATATCTCCTTGGAGACAAGTAGGCTAGAGGACGGTGTATTGAATCTCGACGCAATTTGAATGTTCCATCGTCATTAGGAGGCCCTTAACTTCACAATTAACTATGAGTTTGGCGTCGGATTCGAAAATCTAGACTCACAGGCAGCAATCGACGCTTGGAGACAAATCGGCTGGAGGACGATGTATTGAAATGCGATGCAATTTGAGTGTTACTTCGTCATTAGGAGGCCCTGAACATTACAATTAACTATCAGTTTTGCGTCGGATTCGATAATCTAGGCTCACAGGAGAACGACCATAAGGTGCCCGAGACAGCAATAGTCCCTTGGAGACCAGTGGGCTGAAGGACGATGTATTGAATCTCGACGCAATTTGAGTGTTCCATCGTCATTAGGAGGCCCTGAACGTTACAATTAACTATCAGTTTCGCTTCTGATACGAAAATCTAGACTAACAGGAAACGGACCATATGGTGCCCGAGGCAGAAACATCCCCTTGGAGACAAGTCGGCTGGAGGACGATGTATCGAATCTCGAAGCAATTTGAGTATTCCATCGCCATTAGGAGGCTCTGACCGTTACAATTTACTATCAGTCTTGCGTCGTATTCGAAAATCTAGAGTCACAGGAGAACGACCATAAGGTGCCCGAGGCAGCAATATCCCCTCGGAGACAAGTCGGCTGGAGGACGATGTATTGAATCTCGACGCAATTTGAGTGTTCCATCGTCATTAGGAGGCCATGAACGTTACAATTAACCATTTGTTTTGCGTCGGATTCGAAAATCAAGACTCTCAGGAGAACGACGAAAAGGCGCCTGAGGCAACAATAGACCCTTGGAGACAAGTCGGTTGGAGGACGATGTATTGAATCGCGACGCAGTTCGAATGTTCCATCGTCATTCGTATTCCCTAAACGTTTCAATTAAGTATCAGTTTTGCGTCGGATTCGATAATCTGGGACTCACAGGAGAACGACCAAGAGGTGCCCGAGGCAGCAATAGACCCTTGAAGACAAGTCGGCTGGACGACGATGTATTGAATCTCGACGCAATGTGGTGTTCCATCGTCAATAGGAGGCCATGAACGTTACAATTAACTATCAGATTTGCGTCGGATTCGAAAATCTAGAGTCACAGGAGAACGACCATAAGGTGCCAGAGGCAGCAATATCCCCTTGGAGACAAGTCGGCTGGAGGACGATGTATTGAATCTCGACGCAATTTGAGTGTTCCATCGTCATTAGGAGGCCCTGAACGTTACAATTTATTATCAGTTTTGCGTCGGATTCCATAATGTAAACTCACAGGATAACGACCATAAGGTGCCCGAGGCAGCAATAGACACTAGGAGGCAAGTCGCCTGGAGGACGATGTATTGAATCTCGACGCAATCCGAGTGTTCCATCGTCATTAGGAGGCCCTGAACGTTACAATTAACTATCAGTTTCGCTTCGGATACGAAAATCTAGACTAACAGGAGACTGACCATATGGTGCCCGAGGCAGCAATATCCCCTTGGAGACAAGTCGGCTCAAGGCTGATGTATTGAATCTCGTCGCAATTTGAGTGTTCCATCGTCATTAGGAGGCCCTGAAAGTTACAATTAACTATCAGTTTTGCGTCGGATTCGAAATGTAGAATCACCGGAGACGGACCATGTGGTGCCTGAGGCAGCGATATCACACTGGAGACGAGTCGGCTGGAGGGCGATGTATTGAGTTTCGACGCAATTTGAGTGTTCCATCGTCATTAGGAGGCCTTGAGTTATCTATCCGTTTTGCGTCGGATTCGAAAATCTAGACTCACAGGAGACGGACCATATGGTGCCCGAGGCAACAATACCCCTTGGAGGCAAGTCGGCTGGAGGACGATGTATTGAATCTCGACGCAATTTGAGTGTTCCATCGTCATTAGGGGGCACTGAACGTTGCAATTAGCTATCAGGGTGGCTTCGCATTCGAAAATCTAGACTCACAGGAGAACGACCATAAGGTTCCCGAGGCAGCAATATCCCCTGGTAGACAAATCGGCTGGAGGACGATGTATTGACTCTCGACGCAATTTCAGTGTTCCATCGTCATTAGGAGGCCCTGAACTTTACAATTAACTATCAGTTAGTCGTCGGATTCGAAAATCTAGACTCACAGGAGAACGTCCATAAGGTGCCCGAGGCAGCAATAGACTCTTGGAGACAAGTCGCCCGGAGGCCGATGTATTGAATTTCGACGCAATTAGAGTGTTCCATCGTCATTAGGAGGCGCTGAACGTTGCAATTAACTATCAGTTATGCGTCGGATTCGAAAATCTGGACTCACAGGAGAACGACCATAAGGTGCCCGAGGCAGCAATATCCCCTTGGAGACAAGTCGGCTGGAGGACGATGTATTGAATCTCGACGCAATTTGAGTGTACCATCGTCATAAGAGGCGATGAGCGTTACAATTAACTATCAGTTATGCGTCGGATTCGAAACTCTAGACTCACAGGAGAACGATCATAAGGTGCCCGAGGCAGCAATATCCCCTTGTAAACAAGTCGGCTGGAGGACGATGTATTGACTCTCGACGCAACTTGAGTGTTCCATCGTCATTAGGAGGCGCTGAACGTTACAATTAAATATCATTTTTGCGACGGATTCGAAAATCTAGACTCACAGGAGACGGACCATGTGGTGCCCGAGGCAGCGATATCCCCTTGGAGACAAGTCGGCTGGAGGACAATGTATTGAATCTCGACGCAATTTGAGTGTTCCATCGTCATTAGGAGGTCCTGAACTTTACAATTAAGTATCAGTTATGCTTCGGATTCGAAAATCTAGTCTCACAGGAGAACGACCACAAGGTGCCCGAGGCAGCAATAGACATTTGGAGACAAGTTGGCTGGAGGCCGATGTATTGAATCTCGACGCAATTTGAATGATCCATCGTCATTAGGAGGCGCTGAACGTTGCAATTAGCTATCAGTTATGCGTCGGATTCGAAAATCTAGACTCACAGGAGAACGACCATAAGGTGCCCGAGGCAGCAGTAAACCCTTGGAGACAAGTCGGCTGGAGGCCGATGTATTGAATCTCGACGCAACTTGAGTGTTCCATCATCATTAGGAGGTCCTGAACGATACAATTAAATATCAGTTTTTCGTCGGATTCGAAAATCTAGACTCACAGGAGACGGACCATATGGTGCCTGGGGCAGCAATATCCCTTTGGAGACAAGTCGGCTGGAGGACGATGTAATGAACCTCGACGCAATGTGAGTGATCCATCGTCATTAGGAGGCCCTGAACGTTACAATTAACTATCATTTTAGCATCGGATTCGAAAATCTAGACTCACAGGAGACGGATCACATGGAGCCCGAGGCAGCAATATTCCCTTGTAGACAAGTCGGCTGTAGGATGATGAATTGGCTCTCGACGCAATTTGAGTGTTCCATCGTCATTAGGAGGCGCTGAACGTTACAATTAACTATCATTTTAGCATCGGATTCGAAAATCTAGACTCACAGGAGACGGACCATATGGTGCCCGAGACAAGTCGGCTGGAGGACGATGTATTGAACCTCGACGCAATTTGAGTGTTCCATCGTCATTAGGAGGCCCTGAACCTTACAATTAACTATCAGTTTTGCGTCGGAATCGAAATTCTAGACTCACAGGAGACGGACCATATGGTGACCGATGCAGCAATATCTCCTTGGAGACAAGTAGGCTGGAGGACGGTGTATTGAATCTCGACGCAATTTGAATGTTCCATCGTCATTAGGAGGCCCTTAACGTCACAATTAACTATGAGTTTTGCGTCGGATTCGAAAATCTAGACTCACAGGCAGCAATCGACGCTTGGAGACAAATCGGCTGGAGGACGATGTATTGAAATGCGATGCAATTTGAGTGTTACTTCGTCATTAGGAGGCCCTGAACATTACAATTAACCATCAGTTTTGCGTCGGATTCGAAAATCTAGACTCACAGGAGACGTACCATATGGTGCCCGAGGCAGAAATATCCCCTTGGGGACAAGTCGGCTGGAGGACGATGTATTGAATTTCGTCGCAATTTGAGTGTTCCATCGTCATTAGGAGGCCCTGAAAATTACAATTAACTATCAGTTTTGCGTCGGATTCGATAATCTAGGCTCACAGGAGAACGACCAAGAGGTGCCCGAGGCAGCAATAGACCCTTGAAGACAAGTCGGCTGGACGACGATGTATTGAATCTCGACGCAATGTGGTGTTCCATCGTCAATAGGAGGCCCTGAACGTTACAATTAACTATCAGATTTGCGTCGGATTCGAAAATCTAGAGTCACAGGAGAACGACCATAAGGTGCCAGAGGCAGCAATATACCCTTGGAGACAAGTCGGCTGGAGGACGATGTATTGAATCTCGACGCAATTTGAGTGTTCCATCGTCATTAGGAGGCCCTGAACGTTACAATTTATTATCAGTTTTGCGTCGGATTCCATAATGTAAACTCACAGGATAACGACCATAAGGTGCCCGAGGCAGCAATAGACACTAGGAGGCAAGTCGCCTGGAGGACGATGTATTGAATCTCGACGCAATTTGAGTGTTCCATCGTCATTAGGAGGCCCTGAACGTTACAATTAACTATCAGTTTCGCTTCGGATACGAAAATCTAGACTAACAGGAGACTGACCATATGGTGCCCGAGGCAGCAATATCCCCTTGGAGACAAGTCGGCTCAAGGCTGATGTATTGAATCTCGTCGCAATTTGAGTGTTCCATCGTCATTAGGAGGCCCTGAAAGTTACAATTAACTATCAGTTTTGCGTCGGATTCGAAATGTAGAATCACCGGAGACGGACCATATGGTGCCCGAGGCAGCGATATCCCCTTGGAGACAAGTCGGCTAGAGGACGATGTATTGAATCACGACGCAATTTGAGTGTTCCATCGTCATTAGGAGGCGCTGAACGTTACGATTAAATATCATTTTTGCGACGGATTCGAAAATCTAGACTCACAGAAGACGGACCATGTGGTGCCCGAGGCAGCGATATCTCCTTGGAGACAAGTCGTCTGGAGGACAATGTATTGAATCTCGACGCAATTTGCGTGTTCCATCGTCATTAGGAGGTCCTGAACTTTACAATTAAGTATCAGTTGGTCGTCGGATTCGAAAATCTAGACTCACAGGAGAACGACCACAAGGTGCCGGAGGCAGCAATAGACTCTTGGAGACAAGTCGGCTGAAGGACGATGTATTGAATCTCGACGCGATTTGAGTGTTCCATCGTCATCACGAGGCCCTGAACGTTGCAATTAACTATCATTTTTGCGTCGGATTCGAAATGTAGAATCACCGGAGACGGACCATGTGGTGCCTGAGGCAGCAATATCACCTTGGAGACGAGTCGGCTGGAGGGCGATGTATTGAGTTTCGACGCAATTTGAGTGTTCCATCGTCATTAGGAGGCCTTGAATTATCTATCCGTTTTGCGTCGGATTCGAAAATGTAGACTCACAGGAGAACGACCATAAGGTGCCCGAGGCAGCAGTAGACCCTTGGAGACAAGTCGGCTCGAGGCCCTGAGCGTTACAATCAACTATCAGTTTTGCGTCGGATTCGAAAATGTAGAATCACCGGAGACGGACCATGTGGTGCCCGAGGCAGCGATATCCCCTTGGAGACAAGTCGGCTAGAGGAAGATGTATTGATCACGACGCAATTTGAGTGTTCCATCGTCATTAGGATATCCTGAACTTTACAATTAAGTATCAGTTACGCGTCGGATTCGAAAATCTAGACTCACAGGAGACGGACCATATGATGCCCGAGGCAACAATACCCCTTGGAGACAAGTCGGCTGGAGGACGATGAATTGAATATCGACGCAATTTGAGTGTTCCATCGTCATTAGGGGGCACTGAACGTTGCAATTAGCTATCAGGTTGGCTTCGCATTCGAAAATCTAGACTCACAGGAGAACGACCATAAGGTTCCCGAGGCAGCAATATCCCCTGGTAGACAACTCGGCTGGAGGACGATGTATTGACTCTCGACGCAATTTCAGTGTTCCATCGTCATTAGGAGGCCCTGAACTTTACAATTAACTATCAGTTAGTCGTCGGATTCGAAAATCTAGACTCACAGGATAACGACCACAAGGTGCCCGAGGCAGCAATAGACTCTTGGAGACAAGTCGGCTGAAGGACGATGTATTGAATCTCGACGCGATTTGAGTGTTCCATCGTCATCACGAGGCCCTGAACGTTGCAATTAACTATCAGTTTTGCGTCGGATTCGAAATGTAGAATCACCGGAGACGGACCATGTGGTGCCTGAGGCAGCAATATCACATTGGAGACGAGTCGGCTGGAGGGCGATGTATTGAGTTTCGACGCAATTTGAGTGTTCCAGCGTCATTAGGGGCCTTGAATTATCTATCCGTTTTGCGTCGGATTCGAAAATGTAGACTCACAGGAGAACGACCATAAGGTGCCCGAGGCAGCAGTAGACCCTTGGAGACAAGTCGGCTCGAGGCCCTGAGCGTTACAATTAACTATCAGTTTTGCGTCGGATTCGAAAATGTAGAATCACCGGAGACGGACCATGTGGTGCCCGAGGCAGCGATATCCCCTTGGAGACAAGTCGGCTAGAGGCCGATGTATTGAATCCCGACGCAATTTGAGTGTTCCATCGACATTAGGAGGCGCTGAACGTTGCAATTAACTATCAGTTATTGGTCGGATTCGAAAATCTAGACTAGCAGGAGATCGACCATAAAGTGCCACAGGCAGCAATAGGTCCTTGGAGACAAGTCGGCTGGAGGACGATGTATTGAATCGCGATGCAATTTGAATGTTCCATCGTCATTAGGAGGAACTGAACGTTACAATTAACTATCGGTTATGCGTCAGATTCGAAAATCTAGACTCACAGGAGACGGACCATAAGGTGCAGGAGGCAGCAATCGACCCTTGGAGGCAAGTCGGCTGGAGGACGATGTATTGAATCTCGACGCAATGTGAGTGTTCCATCGACATTAGGAGGGCCTGAACGTTACAATTAACTATCAGTTTTGCGTCGGATTCGAAAATCTAGACTCACAGGAGACGGACCATAAGGTGCAGGAGGCAGCAATCGACATTTGGAGACAAGTCGGCTGGAGGACGATGTATGGAATCGCGAGCAATCCTCGTTAGCATGGTCGGAACGTTTGAATTAAACATCAGTTTTGCGTCGGGTTCGAAAATCTAGACGTACAGGACAACGACAATAAGGTGCCCAGGCAGCAATAGAACCTTGGAGACATGTCGGCTGGAGGACGATGTATTGAATCGCGTCGCAATATGCGTGTTCCATCGTCATTAGGAGGCCCTGAACGTTACAACTAACCATCAGTTTTGCGTCGGATTCGACAATCTAGACTCACAGGAGAACGACCATGATGTGCCCGAGGCAGCAACATCCTCATGGAGACAAGTCAGCTGGAGGACGATGTATTGATTCTCGACGCAATTTGAGTGTTTCATCGTCATTAGGAGTTCCTGAACGGTACAATTAACTATCAGTTTTGCGTCGGATTCCATAATCTAGACACATTGGAGACGGACCATAAGGTGCCCGAGGCAGCAATATCCCCATGGAGACCAGTCCGCTGGAGGACGATGTATGGAATCGCGACGCAATTTGAGTGCTCCATCGTCATTAGAAGGCATTGACCGTTACAATTAACTATCAGTTTTGCGTCGCATTCGAAAATGTAGGATCACCGGAGACGGACCATGTGGTGCCCGAGGCAGTGATATCCCCTTGGAGACATGTTGGCTGGAGGACGATGTATTGAATCACGACGCAATTTGAGTGTTCCATCGTCATTAGGAGGCGCTGAACGTGACAATAAAATATCAGTTTTTCGTCGGATTCGAAAATGTAGACTCACAGGAGAACGTCCATAAGGTGCCCGAGGCAGCAATAGACCCTTGGAGACAAGTCGCCCGGAGGCCGATGTATTGAATTTCGACGCAATTAGAGTGTTCCATCGTCATTACGAGGCGCTGAACGTTGCAATTAACTATCAGTTATGCGTCGGATTCGAAAATCTGGACTCACAGGAGAACGACCATAAGGTGCCCGAGGCAGCAATATGCCCTTGGAGACAAGTCGGCTGGAGGACGATGTATTGAATCTCGACGCAATTTGAGTGTACCATCGTCATAAGAGGCGATGAGCGTTACAATTAACTATCAGTTATGCGTCAGATTCGAAACTCTAGACTCACAGGAGAACGATCATAAGGTGCCCGAGGCAGCAATATCCCCTTGTAAACAAGTCGGCTGGAGGACGATATATTGACTCTCGACGCAATTAGAGTGTTCCATCGTCATTAGGAGGCGCCGAACGTTGCAATTAACTATCAGTTATGCGTCGGATTCGAAAATCTAGACTGACAGGAGAACGAACATAAGGTGCCCGAGGCAGCAGTAAACCCTTGGAGGCAAGTCGGCTGGAGGCCGATGTATTGAATCTCGACGCAACTTGACTGTTCCATCATCATTAGGAGGTCATAAACGATACAATTAAATATCAGTATTGAATTAAACATCAGTTTTTCGTCGGATTCGAAAATCTAGACTCACAGGAGGCGGACCATATGGTGCCCGGGGCAGCAATATCCATTTGGAGACAAGTCGGCTGGAGGACGATGTATTGAACCTCGACGCAATGTGAGTGATCCATCGTCATTAGGAGGCCCTGAACGTTACAATTAACTATCATTTTAGCATCGGATTCGAAAACTAGACTCACAGGAGACGGATCATATGGAGCCCGAGGCAGCAATATTCCCTTGTAGACAAGTCGGCTGTAGGACGATGAATTGGCTCTCGACGCAATTTGAGTGTTCCATCGTCATTAGGAGGCGCTGAACGTTACAATTAACTATCATTTTAGCACCGGATTCGAAAATCTAGACTCACAGGAGTCGGACCATATGGTGCCCGAGACAAGTCGGCTGGAGGACGATGTATTGAACCTCGACGCAACTTGAGTGTTCCATCGTCATTAGGAGGACCTGAACGTAGCAATTAACTATCAGTTTTGCGTCGGGTTCGAAAATCGAGACTCACAGGAGAACGACCATAAGGTGCCCAAAGCAGCAATAGACCCTTGGAGACATGTCGGCTGGGGGCCGATGTATTGAATATCGACGCAATTTGAGTGTTCCATCGTCATTAGGAGGTCCTGAACGTTACAATTAAATATCAGTTTTTCGTCGCATTCGAAAATCTAGACCCACGGGAGAACGTCCATAAGGTTCCCGAGGGAGCAATAGACCCTTCGAGACAAGACGGCTGGATTCCGATGTATTGAATTTCGACGCAATTTGAGTGTTCCATCGTCTTTAGGAGGCGCTGAACGTTGCAAGTAACCATCAGTTATGCGTCGGATTCGAAAATCTAGACTCACAGGATAACGACCATTAGGTGCCCGAGGCAGCAATATCCCCTTGTAGACAAGTCGGCTGGAGGACGATGTATTATTGACTCTCGACGCAATTTGAGTGTTCCATCATCATTAGGTGGCCCTGAACGTTACAATTAACTATCATTTTTGCGTCGGATTCGACAATCTAGACTCACAGGAGACGGACAATATGGTGCCCGCGGCAGCAATACCCCTTGGAGAGAAGTCGGCTGGAGGACGATGTATTGAATCTCGACGCATTTTGAGTGTTCCATTGTCATTAGGGGTCGCTGGACGTTGCAATTAACTATCAGTTTTGCTTCGGATTCGAAAATCTAGACTCACAGAAGAACGACCATAAGGTGTCCGTGGAAGCAATAGACCCTTGGAGAGAAGTCGGCTGAAGGACGATGTATTGAATCTCGACGAAATTTGAGTGTTCCACCGTCGTCAGGAGGCCCTGATCGTTGCAATTAACTATCAGTTTCGCGTTGGATTCGAAACTCTAGACTCACAGGAGAACGACCATAAGGTGGCGGAGGCAGCAATAGACCCTTGGAGACTAGTCGGCTGGAGGCCGATGTATTGAATTTCGACGCAATTTGAGTGTTCCATCGTTATCAGGAGGCGCTGAACGTTGCAATTAACTATCAGTTATGCGTCGGATTCGAAAATCTAGACTCACAGGAGACGGACAGCAATACCCCTTGGAGACAAGTCGGCTGGAGGACGATGTATTGAATCTCGACGCAATTTGAGTGTTCCATTGTCTTTAGGGGGCGCTGACATTGCAATTAACTATCAGTTTTGCGTCGGATCCGAAAATCTAGACTCACAGGAGAACGACCATAAGGTGACCGAGGCAGCAATAGACTCTTGGAGAGAAGTCGGCTGAAGGACGATGTATTGAATCTCGACGATATTTGAGTGTTCCATCGTAATCAGGAGGCCCTGAACGTTGCAATTAACTATCAGTTATGCGTCGGATTCGAAAATCTAGACTGACAGGAGAACGAACATAAGGTGCCCGAGGCAGCAGTAAACCCTTGGAGACAAGTCGGCTGGAGGCCGATGTATTGAATCTCGACGCAACTTGACTGTTCCAACATCATTAGGAGGTCCTAAACGATACAATTAAATATCAGTTTTTCGTCAGATTCGAAAATATAGACTCACAGGAGACGGACCATATGGTGCCCGGGGCAGCAATATCCCTTTGGAGACAAGTCGGCTGGAGGACGATGTATTGAACCTCGACGCAATGTGAGTAATCCATCGTCATTAGGAGGCCCTGAACGTTACAATTAACTATCATTTTAGCATCGGATTCGAAAACTAGACTCACAGGAGACGGATCACATGGAGCCCGAGGCAGCAATACTCCCTTGTAGACAAGTCGGCTGTAGGACGATGAATTGGCTCTCGACGCAATTTGAGTGTTCCATCGTCATTAGGAGGCGCTGAACGTTACAATTAACTATCATTTTAGCACCGGATTCGAAAATCTAGACTCACAGGAGTCGGACCATATGGTGCCCGAGACAAGTCGGCTGGAGGACGATGTATTGAACCTCGACGCAATTTGAGTGTTCCATCGTCATTAGGAGGCACTGAACGTAGCAATTAACTATCAGTTTTGCGTCGGGTTCGAAAATCGAGATTCACAGGAGAACGACCATAAGGTGCCCGAGGCAGCAATAGAACCTTGGAGACAAGTCGGCTCAAGGATGATATATTAAATCTCGACGCAGTTTGAGTGTTCCATCGTCATTAGGAGGCCCTGAATGTTGCAATTAACTATCAGTTATGCGTCGGATTCGAAAATTTAGACTCACAGTAGAACGACCATAAGGTGCCCAAAGCAGCAATAGACCCTTGGAGACATGTCGGCTGGAGGCCGATGTATTGAATATCGACGCAATTTGAGTGTTCCATCGTCATTAGGAGGTCCTGAACGTTGCAATTAAATTTCAGTTTTTCGTCGGATTCGAAAATCTAGACCGACGGGAGAACGTACATAAGGTTCCCGAGGGAGCAATAGACCCTTGGAGACAAGACGGCTGGATTCCGATGTATTGAATTTCGACGCAATTTGAGTGTTCCATCGTCATTAGGAGGCGCTGAACGTTGCAAGTAACCATCAGTTATGCGTCGGATTCGAAAATCTAGACTCACAGGATAACGACCATAAGGTGCCCGAGGCAGCAATATCCCCTTGTAGACAAGTCGGCTGGAGGACGATGTATTATTGACTCTCGACGCAATTTGAGTGTTCCATCATCATTAGGTGGCCCTGAACGTTACAATTAACTATCATTTTTGCGTCGGATTCGACAATCCAGACTCACAGGAGACGGACAATATGGTGCCCGCGGCAGCAATACCCCTTGGATAGAAGTCGGCTGGAGGACGATGTATTGAATCTCGACGCAATATGAGTGTTCCATTGTCATTAGGGGTCGCTGAACGTTGCAATTAACTATCAGTTTTGCTTCGGATTCGAAAATCTAGACTCACAGAAGAACGACCATAAGGTGTCCGTGGAAGCAACAGACTCTTGGAGAGAAGTCGATGAAGGACGATGTATTGAATCTCGACGAAATTTGAGTGTTCCACCGTCGTCAGGAGGCCCTGATCGTTGCAATTAACTATCAGTTTCGCGTTGGATTCGAAACTCTAGACTCACAGGAGTACGACCATAAGGTGGCGGAGGCAGCATTAGACCCTTGGAGAGTAGTCGGCTGGAGGCCGATGTATTGAATTTCGACGCAATTTGAGTGTTCCATCGTTATCAGGAGGCGCTGAACGTTGCAATTAACTATCAGTTATGCGTCGGATTCGAAAATCTAGACTCACAGGAGACGGACAGCAATACCCCTTGGAGACAAGTCGGCTGGAGGACGATGTATTGAATCTCGACGCAATTTGAGTGTTCCATTGTCATTAGGGGGCGCTGACATTGCAATTAACTATCAGTTTTGCGTCGGATTCGAAAATCTAGACTCACAGGATAACGACCATAAGGTGCCCGAGGCAGCAATATCCCCTTGTAGCCAAGTCGGCTGGAGGACGATGTATTATTGACTCTCGACGCAATTTGAGTGTTCCATCATCATTAGGTGGCCCTGAACGTTACAATTAACTATCATTTTTGCGTCGGATTCGACAATCTAGACTCACAGGAGACGGACAATATGGTGCCCGCGGCAGCAATACCCCTTGGATAGAAGTCGGCTGGAGGACGATGTATTGAATCTCGACGCAATTTGAGTGTTCCATTGTCATTAGGGGGCGCTGACATTGCAATTAACTATCAGTTTTGCGTCGGATCCGAAAATCTAGACTCACAGGAGAACGACCATAAGGTGACCGAGGCAGCAATAGACTCTTGGAGAGAAGTCGGCTGAAGGACGATGTATTGAATCTCGACGATATTTGAGTGTTCCATCGTCATCAGGAGGCCCTGAACGTTGCAATTAACTATCAGTTTCGCGTCGGATTCGAAAATCTAGACTCGGACCATATGGTGCCCGGGGCAGCAATAACCCCTTGGAGACAAGTCGGATGGAGGACGATGTATTGAATCTCGACGCAATTTGAGTGTTCCATCGTCATTAGGAGGCCCTGAACTTTACAATTAACTATCAGTTAGTCGTCGGATTCGAAAATCTAGACTCACAGGTGAACGATCACAGGGTGCCCGAGGCAGCAATAGACATTTGGAGACAAGTCGGCTGGAGGCCGATGTATAGAATCTCGACACAATTTGAGTGTTCCATCGTCATTAGGGGGCGCTGAACGTTGTAATTAGCTATCAGTTTTGCTTCGGATTCGAAAATATAGACTCACAGGAGAACGAAAATAAGGTGTCCGAAGCAGCAATAGACTCTTGGAGACAAGTCGCCTGAAGGACGATGAATTGAATCTCGACGCAATTTGAGTGTTCCATCGTCATCAGGTGGCCCTGAACGTTGCAATTAACTATCAGTTTCGCGTCGGATTCGAAAATCTAGACTCACAGGAGACGGACCATATGGTGCCCAGGGCAGCAATATCCCCTTGGAGACAAGTCGGCTGGAGGTTGATGAATTGAATCTTGACGCAATTTGAGTGTTCCATCGTCATTAGGAGGCGCTGAACGTTGCAATTAACTATCAGTTATGCGTCGGATTCAAAAATCTAGACTCACAGGAGAACGACCATAAGGTGTCCGAGGCAGTAATATCCCCATGGAGAGATGTCGGCTGGAGGATGATGTATTGAATCTCGACGCAATTTGAGTATTCCATCGTCATACGGAGGCCCTGAATGTTACAATTAACTATCAGTTTCGCGTCGGATTCGAAAATCTAGACTCAAAGGAGACGGACCACATGGAGCCCGAGGCAGCAATATTCCCTTGTAGTCAAGTCGGTTGGAGGACGATGAATTGGCTCTCGACGCAATTTGAGTGTTCCATCGTCATTAGGAGGCGCTGAACGTTACAATTAACTATCATTTTTGCATCGGATTCGAAAATCTAGACTCACAAGAGACGGACCATATGGTGCCCGAGACAAGTCGGCTGGAGGACGATGTATCGAACCTGGACGCAATTTGAGTGTTCCATCGTCATTAAGAGGCCCTGAACGTTGCAATTAACTATCATTTTTTCGTCGGATTCGAAAATCGAGACTCACAGGAGAGCGACCATAAGGTGCCCGAGGCAGCAACAGAACCTTGGAGACAAGTCCTCTCAAGGACGATATATTAAATCTCGTCGCAGTTTGAGTGTTCCATCGTCATTAGGAGGCCCTGAACGTTGCAATTAACTATCAGCTATGCGTCGGATTCGAAAATTTAGACTCACAGGAGAACGACCATAAGGTGCCCAAAGCAGCAATAGACCTTTGGAGACAAGTCGGCTGGAGGCCGATGTATTGAATCTCGACGCAATTTGAGTGTTCCATCGTCATTAGGAGGTCCTGCACGTTACAATTAAATATCAGTTTTTCGACGGATTCGAAAATCTAGACTCACAGGAGAACGTCCATAAGGTTCCCGAGGGAGCAATAGACCCTTGGAGACAAGACGGCTGGAGGCCGATGTATTGAATTTCGACTCAATTTGAGTGTTCCATCGTCATTAGGAGGCGCTGAACGTTGCAATTAACCATCAGTTATTAGTCGGATTCGAAAATCTACAATCACAGGAGAACGACCATAAGGTGCCCGAGGCAGCAATATCCCCTTGTAGACAAGTCTGCTGGAGGTCGATGTATTATTGACTCTCGACGCAATTTGAGTGTTCCATCATCATTAGGTGGCCCTGAACGTTACAATTAACTATCATTTTTGCGTCGGATTCGAAAATCTAGACTCACAGGAGAACGACCATAAGGTGACCGAGGCAGCAATAGACTCTTGGTGAAAAGTCGGCTGAAGGACGATGTATTGAATCTCGACGAAATTTGAGTGTTCCATCCTCATCAGGAGGCCCTGAACGTTGCAATTAACTATCAGTTTCGCGTCGGATTCGAACATCTAGACTCGGACCATATGGTGCCCGGGGCAGCAATAACCCCTTGGAGACAAGTCGGCTGGAGGACGATATATTGAATCTCGACGCAATTTGAGTGTCCCATCGTCATTAGGAGGCGCTGAGCAATACAATTAACTATCAGTTAGTCGTCGGATTCGAAAATCTAGACTCACAGGTGAACGATCACAGGGTGCCCGAGGCAGCAATAGACATTTGGAGACAAGTCGGCTGGAGGTCGATGTATAGAATCGCGACACAATTTGAGTGTTCCATCGTCATTAGGGGGCGCTGAACGTTGTAATTAGCTATCAGTTTTGCTTCGGATTCGAAAATATAGACTCACAGGAGAACGAAAATAAGGTGTCCGAAGCAGCAATAGACTCTTGGAGACAAGTCGCCTGAAGGACGATGAATTGAATCTCGACGCAATTTGAGTGTTCCATCGTCATCAGGTGGCCCTGAACGTTGCAATTAACTATCAGTTTCGCGTCGGATTCGAAAATCTAGACTCACAGGAGTCGGACCATATAGTGCCCAGGGCAGCAATATCCCCTTGGAGACAAGTCGGCTGGAGGTTGATGTATTGAATCTCGACGCAATTTGAGTGTTCCATCGTCATTAGGAGGCGCTGAGCGTTGCAATTAACTATCAGTTATGCGTCGGATTCAAAAATCTAGACTCACAGGAGAACGACCATAAGGTGTCCGAGGCAGTAATATCCCCATGGAGAGATGTCGGCTGGAGGATGATGTATTGAATCTCGACGCAATTTTAGTATTCCATCGTCATACGGAGGCCCTGAATGTTACAATTAACTATCAGTTTCGCGTCGGATTCGAAAATCTAGACTCAAAGGAGACGGACCACATGGAGCCCGAGGCAGCAATATTCCCTTGTAGTCAAGTCGGCTGGAGGACGATGAATTGGCTCTCGACGCAATTTGAGTGTTCCATCGTCATTAGGAGGCGCTGAACGTTACAATTAACTATCATTTTTGCATCGGATTCGAAAATCTAGACTCACAAGAGACGGACCATATGGTGCCCGAGACAAGTCGGCTGGAGGACGATGTATCGAACCGGGACGCAATTTGAGTGTTCCATCGTCATTAAGAGGCCCTGAACGTTGCAATTAACTATCATTTTTTCGTCGGATTCGAAAATCGAGACTCACAGGAGAACGACCATAAGGTGCCCGAGGCAGCAACAGAACCTTGGAGACAAGTCCTCTCAAGGACGATATATTAAATCTCGTCGCAGTTTGAGTGTTCCATCGTCATTAGGAGGCCCTGAACGTTGCTATTAACTATCAGCTATGCGTCGGATTCGAAAATTTAGACTCACAGGAGAACGACCATAAGGTGCCCAAAGCAGCAATAGACCCTTGGAGACAAGTCGGCTGGAGGCCGATGTATTGAATCTCGACGCAATTTGAGTGTTCCATCGTCATTAGGAGGTCCTGCACGTTACAATTAAATATCAGTTTTTCGTCGGATTCGAAAATCTAGACTCACAGGAGAACGTCCATAAGGTTCCCGAGGGAGCAATAGACCCTTGGAGACAAGTCGGCTGGAGGCCGATGTATTGAATTTCGACGCAATTTGAGTGTTCCATCGTCATTAAGAGGCCCTGAACGTTGCAATTAACTATCATTTTTTCGTCGGATTCGAAAATCGAGACTCACAGGAGAACGACCATAAGGTGCCCGAGGCAGCAACAGAACCTTGGAGACAAGTCCTCTCAAGGACGATATATTAAATCTCGTCGCAGTTTGAGTGTTCCATCGTCATTAGGAGGCGCTGAACGTTGCAATTAACTATCAGTTTCGCGTCGGATTCGAACATCTAGACTCGGACCATATGGTGCCCGGGGCAGCAATAACCCCTTGGAGACAAGTCGGCTGGAGGACGATATATTGAATCTCGACGCAATTTGAGTGTCCCATCGTCATTAGGAGGCGCTGAGCAATACAATTAACTATCAGTTATGCGTTGGATTCGAAACTCTTGACTCACAGGAGAACGAACATAAGGTGCCCGAGGCAGCAATATCCCCTTGTAGACAAGTCGGCTGGGGACGATGTATTGACTCTCGACGCAATTTGAGTGTTCCATCGTCATTAGGAGGCGCTGAACATTACAATTATTTTTCATTTTTGCGTCGGATTCGAAAATCTAGACTCACTGGAGACGGACCATATATTGCCCGAGGCAGCAATACCCCTTGGAGACAAGTCGGCTGGAGGACGATGTATTGAACCTCGAAGCAATTTGAGTGCCCCATCGTCATTAGGAGGCCCTGAATGTTACAATAAACCATCAGTTTTTCGTCGGATTCGAAAATCTAGACTCACTGGAGACGGACCATAGGGTGCCCGAGGCTGCAATATCCCCTTGGAGACCAGTCCGCTGGAGGACGATGTATTGAATCGCGACGCTATTTGAGTGCCACATCGTCATTAGGAGGCCCTGAACGTTACAATTAACTATGAGTTTTGCGTCGGATTCGAAAATGTAGAATCACCGGAGACGGACCATGTGGTGCCCGAGGCAGCGATATCCCCTTGGAGACAAGTCGGCTGGAGGAAGATGTATTGACTCTCGACTCTATTTGAGTGTTCCATCGTCATTAGGAGGTCCTGAACTTTACAATTAAGTATCAGTTATGCGTCGGATTCGAAAATCTAGACTCACAGGAGAACGATCACAAGGTGCCCGAGGCAGCAATAGACATTTGGAGACAAGTCGGCTGGAGGCCGATGTATAGAATCTCGACACAATTTGAGTGTTCCATCGTCATTAGGATGCGCTGAACGTTGCAAGTATCTATCAGTTATGCGTCGGATTCGAAAAACTAGACTCACAGGAGAACAACCATAAGGTGCCCGAGGCAGCAATAGACCCTTGGAGACAAGTCAGCTGGAGGCCGATGTAGAGAATCTCGACGCAATTTGAGTGTTCCATCGTCATTAGGAGGTCCTGAACGTTACAATTAAATATCAGTTTTTCGTCGGATTCGAAAATCTAGACTGACACTAGAACGACCACAAGGTGCCCGAGGCAGCAATATCCCCTTGTAGACAAGTCGGCAGGAGGACGATGTATTGTTGACTCTCGACGCAATTTGAGTGTTCCATCACCAATAGGAGGCCCTGAACGTTACAATTAACTATCATTTATGCGTCGGATGCGAATATCTAGACTCACAGAAGACGGACCATATGGTGCCCGAGGCAGCAATACACCTTGGAGACTAGTCGGCTGGAGGACGATGTATTGAATCTCGACGCAATTTGAGTGTTCCATAGTCATTAGGGGGCGCTGAACGTTGTAATTAGCTATCAGTTTTGCTTCGGATTCGAAAATATAGACTCACAGGAGAACGACCATAAGGTGTCCGAGGCAGCAATAGTCTCTTGGAGACAAGTCGCCTGAAGGACGATGAATTGAATCTCGACGCAATTTGAGTGTTCCATCGTCATCAGGTGGCCCTGAACGTTGCAATTAACTACGAGTTTTGCGTCGGATTCGAAAATGTAGAATCACCGGAGAAGGACCATGTGGTGCCCGAGGCAGCGATATCCCCTTGGAGCCAAGTCGGCTGGAGAACGATGAATTGAATCTCGACGCAATTTGAGTGTTCCATCGTCATTAGGAGGTCCTGAACTTTACAACTAAGTATCAGTTATGCGTCGGATTCGAAAATCTAGACTCATAGGAGAACGACCACAAGGTGCCCGAGGCAGCAATAGACATTTGGAGACAAGTCGGCTGGAGGCCGATGTATTAAATCTCGACGCAATTTTAGTGTTCCATCGACATTAGGACGCGCTGAACGTTGCAATTAACTATCAGTTATGCGTCGGATTCGAAAATCTAGACTCGCTTGAGATCGACCATAAAGTGCCACAGGCAGCAATAGGCCCTTGGAGACAAGTCTTCTGGAGGACGATGTATTGAATCCCGATGCAATTTGAATGTTCCATCGTCATTAGGAGGCCCTGAACGTTACAATTAACTATCGGTTATGCGTCAGATTCGAAAATCTAGACTCACATTAGAACGACCATAAGGTGCCCGATGCAGCAATAGACCCTTAAAAACCATTCGGCTGGAGGCCGATGTATTGAATCTCGACGCAATTTGATTGTTCCATCGTCACTAGGAGGCGCTGAACGTTACAATTAACTATCATTTATGCATCGGATTCGAAAATCTAGACTCTCAGGAGACAGACCATATGGTGCCCGAGGCAGCAATAAATCCTAGGAGACAAGTCGGCTCAAGGACGATGTGTTAAATCTCGACGCAGTTTGAGTGTTCCGTCGTCATTAGGAGGCCTAGAGCATTACAATTAACTATCAGTATCGCATCGGAATCGAAAATATAGACTAACAGGAGACGGACCATATGGTGCCCGACGCAGCAATGTCCTACTGGAGACAAGTCGGCTGGAAGCCGAAGTATTGAATCTCGACGCAATTTGAGTGTTCCATCGTCATTAGGAGGCCCTGAACGTTACAATTAACTATCAGTTTTGCGTCGGATTCGAAAATCTGGACTCACAGGACAACGACCATAAGGTGCCCTAGGCAGCAATAGACCCTTGGAAACAAGTCGGCTGGAGGACGATGTATTGGATCGCGACGCCATATGAGTGTTCCATCGTCATTAGGAAGCCCTGAATGTTACAATTAACTATCAGTTTTTCGTCGGATTAGAAAATCTAGACTCACTGGAGACGGTCCATAAGGTGCCCGAGACAGCAATATCCCCATGGAGACCAGTCCGCTGGAGGTCGATGTATTGAATCGCGACGCAATTTGAGTGCCCTATCGTCATTAGGTGGCTCTGAACGTTACAATTAACTATCAGTTTTGCGTCGGATTCGAAAATGTAGAATCACCAGAGACGGACCATGTGGTGCCCGAGCCAGCGATATCCCCTTGGAGACAAGTCGGCTGGAGGACGATGTATTGAGTTTCGACGAAATTTGAGTGTTCCATCGTCATTAGGAGGCCCTGAACGTTACAATTAACTATCAGTTATGCGTCGGATTCGAAAATCTAGACTCACAGGAGAACGACCATAATGGTCCCAAGGCAGCAATAGACCCTTGGAGACAAGTCGGTTCGAGGCCCTGAGCGTTATAATTAACTATCTGTTTTGCGTCGGATTCGAAACTGTAGAATCACCGGAGACGGACCATGTGGTGCCCGAGGCAGCGATATCCCCGTGGAGGCAAGTCGGCTGGAGGACGATGTATTGAATCACGACGCAATCTGAGTGTTCCATCGTCATTAGGAGGTCCTGAACTTTACAATTAAGTATCAGATATGCGTCGGATTCGAAAATCTAGACTCACAGAAGAACGACCACAAGATGCCCGAGGCAGCAATAGACATTTGGAGACAAGTCGGCTGGAGGCCGATGTATTAATTCTCGACGCAATTTGAGTGTTCCATCGACTTTAGGACGCGCTGAACGTTGCAATTAACTATCAGTTATGCGTCGGATTCGAAAATCTAGACTCGCAGGAGATCGACCATAAAGTGCCACAGGCAGCAATAGGCCCTTGGAGACAAGTCGGCTGGAGGACGATGTATTGAATCGTGATGCATTTTGAATGTTCCATCGTCATTAGGAGGCCCTGAACGTTACAATTAACTATCGGTTATGCGTCAGATTCGAAAATCTAGACTCACATTAGAACGACCATAAGGTGCCCGATGCAGCAATAGACCCTTGGAAACCATTCGCCTGGAGGCCGATGTGTTGAATCTTGACGCAATTTGAGTGTTCCATCGTCATTAGGAGGCCCTGAACGTTACAATTAACTATCAGTTGTGCGTCGGATTCGAAAATCTAGACTCTCAGGAGACGGACCATAAGGTGCAGGAGGCAGCAATCGACCCTTGGAGACAAGTCGGCTGGAGGACGATGTATGGAATCGCGACGCAATCCTCGTTAGCATGGTTGGAACGTTAGAATGAAACATCAGTTTTGCGTCGGGTTCGCAAATCTAGACTTACAGGAGAACGACAATAAGGTGCCCAGGCAGCAATAGACCCTTGGAGACACGTCGGCTGGAGGATGATGTACTGAATCGCGACGCAATATGAGTGTTCCATCGTCATTAGGAGGCCCTGAACGTTACAACTAACCATTAGTTTTGCGTCGGGTTCGACGTTCTTGACTCACAGGAGAGCGACCATGAGGTGCCCGAGGCAGCAATATCCCCATGGAGACAAGTCAGCTGGAGGACGACGTATTGAATCTCGACGCAATTTGAGTGTTTCACCGTCATTAGGAGTTTCTGAACGTTACAATTAACTATCGGTTATGCGTCGGATTCCATAATCTAGACACACTGGAGACGGACCATAAGGTGCCCGAGGCAGCAATATCCCCATGGAGACCAGTCCGCTGGAGGACGATGTATGGAGTCGCGACGAAATTTGAGTGCTCCATCGTCATTAGGAGGCCCTGACCGTTACAATTAACTATCAGTTTTGCGTCGCATTCGAAAATGTAGAATCACCGGAGACGGACCATGTGGTGCCCGAGGCAGCAATACCCCTTGGAGACAAGTCGGCTGGAGGACGATGTATTGAACATCGAAGCAATTTGAGTGATCCATCGTCATTACGAGGCCCTGAATGTTACAATTAACTATCAGGTTTTCGTCGGATTCGAAAATTAGACTCACTGGAGACGGACCATAAGGTGCCCGAGTTTGCAATATCCCCTTGGAGACCACTCCGCTGGATGACGATGTATTGAATCGCGACGCCATTTGAGTGCCCCATCGTCATTAGGAGGCCCTGAAAGTTACAATTAACTATGAGTTTTGCTTCGGATTCCAAAATGTAGAATCACCGGAGACGGACCATGTGGTGCCTAGGCAGCAATATCCCCTTGGAGTGAAGTCTGCTGGAGGACGATGTATTGAATCACGACGCAATCTGAGTGTTCCTTCGTCATTAGGAGGCCCTGAACTTTACAATTAACTATCGGTTAGGCGTCCGTTTCGAAAATCTAGACTCACGGGAGACGGACCATATGGTGCCCGAGGCAGCAATACCCCTCGGAGACACGTCGGCTGGAAGACGATGTATTGAATCTCGACACAATTTGAGTGTTCCATCGTCATTAGGAGGCGCTGAACGTTGCAATTAGCTATCAGTTATGCGTCGGATTTGAAAGTCTAGACTCACAGGAGAACGACCATAAGGTGCCCGAGGCAGCAATAGACCCTTGGAGAAAAGTCGGCTGGAGGCCGATGTATTGAATCTCGACGCAATTTGAGTGTTCCATTGTCATTAGGAGTTCCTGAACGTTGCAATTCAATATCAGTTTTGCGTCGGATTCGAAAATCTAGACTCACTGGAGAACGACCACAAGGTGCCTGAGGCAGCAGTAGACATTTGGAGACAAGTCGGCTGGAGGCCGATGTATTGAATCGCGACGCAATTTGAGTGTTCCATCGTCATTAGGAAGCCCTGAATGTTAAAATTAACTATTAGTTTTTCGTCGGATTGGAAAATCTAGACTCACTGGAAACGGTCCATTAGGTGCCCGAGGCTGCAATATCCCCTTGGAGACCAGTCCGCTGGAGGACGATGTATTGAATCGCGACGCCATTTGAGTGCCCCATCATCATTAGGAGGCACTGAATGTTTCAATTAACTATGAGTTTTGCGTCGAATTCGAAAATGTAGAATCACCGGATACGGACGATGTGGTGCCCGAGGCAGCGATATCCCCTTGGAGACAAGTCTGCTGGAGGCCGATGTATTGAATCTCGACGCAATTTGAGTGTTCCATCGTCATTAGGAGGCATTAATCGCTACAATTAACTATCAGCTTTGCGTCGGTTTCGAAAATCTAGACTCACCGTAGACGGTCCATAAGGTGCCCGAGATAGCAATATCCCCATGGAGTCCAGTCCGCTGGAGGACGAAGTATTGAATCGCGACGCAATTTGAGTGCCCTATCGTCATTAGGAGGCGCTGAAAGTTACAATTAACTATCAGTTTTGCGTCGGATTCGAAAATGTAGAATCACCAGAGACTGACCATGTGGTGCCTAGGCAGCGATATCCCCTAGGAGTGAAGTCGGCTGGAGGACGATGTATTGAATCACGACGCAATCTGAGTGTTCCATCGTCATTAGGAAGCGCTGAGCGTTACAATTAACTATCAGTTATGCCTCGGATTCGAAACCCTAGACTCACAGGAGAACGATCATAAGGTGCACGAGGCAGCAATATCCCCTTGTAGACAAGACGGCTGGAGGACGATCTATTGACTCTCGACGCAATCTGAGTGTTCCATCGTCATTAAGAGGCGCTGAACGTTACAATTAAATATCATTTTTGCGACGGATTCGAAAATCTAGACTCACAGGAGAACCACCATAAGGTGCAAGAGGCAGCAATAGACCCTTGGAGAAAGTCGGCTGGAGGACGATGAATTGAATCCCGACGCAATTTGAGTGTTCCATAGTCATTAGGAGGCCCTGAACTTTACAATTAACTATCAGTTAGGCGCCAGATTCGAAAATCTAGGCTCACAGGAGAACGACCACAAGGTGCCCGAGGTAGCAATAGACATTTGGAGACAAGTCGACTGGAGGCCCATGTATTGAATCTCGACGCAATTTGAGTGTTCCATCGTCATTAGGAGGCGCTGAACGTTGCAATTAACTATCAGTTATGCGTCGGATTCGAAAATCTAGACTCACAGGAGAACCACCATAAGGTGCTCGAGGCACCAATAGACCCTTGTACACAAGTCGGCTGGAGGCCGATGTATTGTATCTTGACGCAATTTGAGTGTTCCATCGTCTTTAGGAGGCCCTGAACTTTACAATTAACTATCGGTTAGGCGTCGGTTTCGAAAATCTAGACTCACAGGAGACGGACCATATGGTGCCCGGGGCAGCAATACCCCTTGGAGACACGTCGGCTGGAGGACGATGTATTGAACCTTGAAGCAATTTGAGTGCCCCATCGTCATTAGGAGGCCCTGAATGTTACAATTAACTATCAGTTTTTCGTCGGATTCGAAGACCTAGGCTCACTGGAGACGGACCATAAGGTGCCCGAGGCTGCAATATCCCCTTGGAGACCAGTCCGCTGGAGGACGATGTATTGAATCGCGACGCCATTTGAGTGCCCCATCGTCATTAGGAGGCCCTGAACGTTACAATTAACTATGAGTTTTGGGCCGGATTCGACAATGTAGAATCACCAGAGACGGACCATTTGGTGCCCGAGGCAGCGATATCCCCTTGGAGACAAGTCGGCTGGAGGACGATGTATTGATTCTCGACGCAATTTGAGTGTTCCATCGTCATTAGGAGGTCCTGAACTTTGCAATTAAGTATCAGTTATGCGTCGGATTCGAAAATCTAGACTCACAGGAGAACGACCACAAGGTGCCCGAGGCAGCAATAGACATTTGGAGACAAGTCGGCTGGATGCCGATGTATTGAATCGGGACGCAATTTGAGTGTTCCATCGTCATTAGGAAGCCCTGAATGTTAAAATTAACTATTAGTTTTTCGTCTGATTCGAAAATCTAGACTCACTGGAGACGGTCCATTAGGTGCCCGAGGCTGCAATATCCCCTTGGAGACCAGTCCGCTGGAGGACGATGTATTGAATCGCAACGCCATTTGAGTGCCCCATCGTCATTAGGAGGCACTGAATGTTTCAATTAACTATGAGTTTTGCGTCGAATTCGAAATTGTAGAATAACCGGATACGGACGATGTGGTGCCCGAGGCAGCGATATCCCCTTGGAGACAAGTCGGCTGGAGGCCGATGTATTGAATCTCGACGCAATTTGAGTGTTCCATCGTCATTAGGAGGCCCTAATCGTTACAATTAACTATCAGCTTTGCGTCGGTTTTGAAAATCTAGACTCACAGGAGACGGACCATATGGTGCCCGAGGCAGCAATACCCCTTTGAGACAAGTCGGCTGGAGGACGATGTATTGAACCTCGAAGCAATTTGAGTGCCACATCGTCATTAGGAGGCCCTGAATGTTACAATTAACTATCAGTTTTTCGTCGGATTCGAAAATCTAGACTCACTGGAGACGGGCCATAAGGTGCCCGAGGCTTCAATATCCCCTTGGAGACCATTCCGCTGGAGGACGATGTATTGAATCGCGACGCCGTTTGAGTGCCCCATCGTCATTAGGAGGCCCTGAACGTTACAATTAACTATGAGTTTTGCGTCGGATTCGAAAATGTAGAATCACCGGAGACGGACCATGTGGTGCCCGAGGCAGCGATATCCCCTTGGAGACAAGTCGGCTGGAGGACGATGTATTGAATCTCGACGCAATTTGAGTGTTCCATCGTCATTAGGAGGTCCTGAACTTTGCAATTAAGTATCGGTTTAGCGTCGTATTCGAATATCTAGACTCACATGAGAACGACAATAAGGTGCCCTAGGCAGTAATAGACCCTTGGAGACAAGTCGGCTGGAGGCCGATGTATTGAATCGCGACGCAATTTGAGTGTTCCATCGTCATTAGGAATCCCTGAATGTTAAAATTAACTATTAGTTTTTCGTCTGATTCGAAAATCTAGACTCACTGGAGACGGTCCATTAGGTGCCCGAGGCTGCAATATCGCCTTGGAGACCAGTCCGCTGGAGGACGGTGTATTGAATCGCAACGCCATTTGAGTGCCCCATCGTCATTAGGAGGCACTGATTGTTTCAATTAACTATGAGTTTTGCGTCGAATTCGAAAATGTAGAATCACCGGATACGGACGATGTGGTGCCCGCGGCAGCGATATCCCCTTGGAGTGAAGTCGGCTGGAAGACGATGTATTGAATCACGACGCAATCTGAGTGTTCCATCGTCATTAAGAGGCGCTGAACGTTACAATTAAATATCACTTTTGCGACGGATTCGAAAATCTAGACTCACAGGAGAACGACCATAAGGTGCAAGAGGCAGCAATAGACCCTTGGAAAAAGTCGGCTGGAGGACGATGAATTGAATCCCGACGCAATTTGAGTGTTCCATAGTCATTAGGAGGCCCTGAACTTTACAATTAATTATCAGTTAGGCGCCAGATTCGAAAATCTAGGCTCACAGGAGAACGACCACAAGGTGCCCGAGGTAGCAATAGACAATTGGAGACAAGTCGGCTGGAGGACCATGTATTGAATCTCGACGCAATTTGAGTGTTCCATCGTCATTAGGAGGCGCTGAACGTTGCAATTAACTATCAGTTATGCGTCGGATTCGAAAATCTAGACTCACAGGAGAACGACCATAAGGTGCGCGAGGCACCAATAGACCCTTGTACACAAGTCGGCTGGAGGCCGATTTGTTGAATCTCGACGCAATTTGAGAGTTCCATCGTCTTTAGGAGGCCCTGAACTTTACAATTAACTATCGGTTAGGCGTCGGTTTCGAAAATCTAGACTCACAGGAGACGGACCATATGGTGCCCGAGGCAGCAATACCCCTTGGAGACACGTCGGCTGGAGGACGATGTATTGAACCTCGAAGCAATTTGAGTGCCCCATCGTCATTAGGAGGCCCTGAATGTTACAATTAACTATCAGTTTTTCGTCGGATTCGAAAACCTAGACTCACTGGAGACGGACCATAAGGTGCCCGAGGCTGCAATATCCCCTTGGAGACCAGTCCGCTGGAGGACGATGTATTGAATCGCGACGCCATTTGAGTGCCCCATCGTCATTTGGAGGCCCTGAACGTTACAATTAACTATGAGTTTTGGGCCGGATTCGACAATGTAGAATCACCGGAGACGGACCATTTGGTGCCCGAGGCAGCGATATCCCCTTGGAGACAAGTCGGCTGGAGGACGATGGATTCATTCTCGACGCAATTTGAGTGTTCCATCGTCATTAGTAGGTCCTGAACTTTACAATTAAGTATCAGTTATGCGTCGGATTCGAAAATCTAGACTCACAGGAGAACGACCACAAGGTGCCCGAGGCAGCAATAGACATTTGGAGACAAGTCGGCTGGAGGCCGATGTATTGAATCTCGACACAATTTGAGTGTTCCATCGTCATTAGGAGGCGCTGAACGTTGCAATTAGCTATCAGTTATTCGTCGGATTCGAAAATCTAGACTCACAGGAGAACGACCATAAGGTGCCCGAGGCAGCAATAGACCCTTGGAGAAAAGTCGGCTGGAGGCCGATGTATTGAATCTCGACGCAATTTGAGTGTTCCGTTGTCATTAGGAGGTCCTGAACGTTACAATTCAATATCAGTTTTGCGTCGGATTCGAAAATCTAGACTCACAGGAGAACGACCACAAGGTGCCTGAGGCAGCAATAGACATTTGGAGACAAGTCTGCTGGAGGCCGATGTATTGAATCGTGACGCAATTTGAGTGTTCCATCGTCATTAGGAAGCCCTGAATGTTAAAATTAACTATTAGTTTTTCGTCTGATTCGAGAATCTAGACTCACTGGAGACGGTCCATTAGGTGCCCGAGGCTGCAATATCCCCTTGGAGACCAGTCCGCTGGAGGACGATGTATTGAATCGCAACGCCATTTGAGTGCCCCATCGTCATTAGGAGGCACTGAATGTTTCAATTAACTACGAGTTTTGCGTCGAATTCGAAAATGTAGAATCACCGGATACGGACAATGTAGTGCCCGAAGCAGCGATATCCCCTTGGAGACAAGTCGGCTGGAGGCCGATGTATTGAATCTCGACGCAATTTGAGTGTTCCATCGTCATTAGGAGGCCCTAATCGTTACAGTTAACTATCAGCTTTGCGTCGGTTTTGAAAATCTAGACTCACAGGAGACGGACCATATGGTGCCCGAGGCAGCAATACCCCTTGGAGACAAGTCGGCTGGAGGACGATGTATTGAACCTCGAAGCAATTTGAGTGCCACATCGTCATTAGGAGGCCCTGAATGTTACAATTAACTATCAGTTTTTCGTCGGATTCGAAAATCTAGACTCACTGGAGACGGGCCATAAGGTGCCCGAGGCTTCAATATCCCCTTGGAGACCATTCCGCTGGAGGACGATGTATTGAATCGCGACGCCATTTGTGTGCCCCATCGTCATTAGGAGGCCCTGAACGTTACAATTAACTATGAGTTTTGCGTCGGATTCGAAAATGTAGAATCACCGGAGACGGACCATGTGGTGCCCGAGGCAGCGATATCCCCTTGGAGACAAGTCGGCTGGAGGACGATGTATTTAATCTCGACGCAATTTGAGTGTTCCATCGTCATTAGGAGGTCCTGAACTTTGCAATTAAGTATCGGTTTAGCGTCGTATTCGAATATCTAGACTCACATGAGAACGCCCATAAGGTGCCCTAGGCAGCAATAGACCCTTGGAGACAAGTCGGCTGGAGGACGATGTATTGGATCGCGACGCAATTTGAATGCCCTATCGTCATTAGGAGGCGCTGAACGTTACAATTAACTATCAGTTTTGCGTCGGATTCGAAAATGTAGAATCACCAGAGACGGACCATGTGGTGCCCGAGGCAGCGATATCCCCTTGGAGACAAGTCGGCTGGAGGACGATGTATTGAGTTTCGAAGAAATTTGAGTGTTCCATCGACATTAGGAGGCCCTGAATTAAATATCAGTTTTGCGTCGGATTCGAAAATGTAGACTCGCAGGAGAGCGACCATAATGTTCCCGAGGCAGCAATAGACCCTTGGAGACAAGTCGGTTCGAGGCCCTGAGCGTTACAATTAACTATCAGTTTTGCGTCGGATTCGAAATTCAAGACCCACAGGTGAACTACCACAAGGTGCCCGAAGTAGCAATAGACATTTGGAGACAAGTCGGCTGGAGGGCTATGTATTGAATCTCGACGCAATTTGAGTGTTCCATCGTCATTAGGAGGCGCAGAACGTTGCAATTAACTATCAGTTATGCGTCGGATTCGAAAATCTAGACTCACAGGAGAACGACCATAAGGTGCCCGAGACAGCAATAGACCCGCTGAGACAAGTCGGCTGGAGGCCGATGTATTGAATCTCGACGCAATTTGAGTGTTCCATCGTCATTAGGAGGCCCTGAACGTTACAATTAACTATCATTTTCGCGTCGGATTCAAAAATCTAGCCTCACAGGAGGCGGACCACATGGAGCCAAAGGCAGCCATATCCCCTTGTAGACATGTCGGCTGGTGGACGGTGTATTGACTCTCGACGCAATTTGAGTATTCCATCGTTATTAGTAGGCGCTGAACGTTACAATTAACTATCATTTTTGCGACGGATTCGGAAATCTAGACTTACAGGAGAACGACCATAAGGTGCCCGAGGCAGCAATAGACCCTTGGAAAAGTCGGTTGGAGGACGATGTATTGAATCTTGACGCAATTTGAGTGTTCCATCGTCATTAGGAGGATCTGAACTTTGCAATTAACTATCAGTTAGGCGTCGCATTCGAAAATCTAGACTCACAGGAGAACGACCACAAGGTGCCCGAGGCAGCAATAGACCCTTTTACACAAGTCGGCTGGGGGACGATGAATTGATTCTTGATGCAATTTGAGTGTTCCATCGTCATTAGGAGGCGCTGAACATTACAATTAACTCTCATTTTTGCGTCGGAATCGAAAATCTAGACACACAGGAGAGGGACCATATGGTGCCCGAGGCAGCAATACCCCTTGGGGACAAGTCGGCTGAGGGACGATGAATTGACTCTTGATGCAATTTGAGTGTTCCATCGTCATTAGGAGGCGCTGAACATTACAATTAACTCTCATTTTTGCTTCGGATTCGAAAATCTAGACTCACAGGAGACGGACCATAAGGGGCCCGAGGCTGCAATATCACCTTGGAGACCAGTCCGCTGGAGGAAGATGTATTGAATCGCGACTCCATTTGAGTGCCCCATCGCCATTAGGAGGCCCTGAGCGATACATTTAACTATGAGTCTTGCGTCGGATTCGAAAATGTAGAATCACCGGACACGGACCATGTGGTGCCCGAGGTAGCGATATCCCATTGGAGACAAGTCGGCTGGAGGACGATGTATTGAATCTCGACGCAATTTGAGTGTTCCATCGTCATTAGGAGGTCCTGAACTTTACAATTAAGTATCAGTATGCGTCGTATTCGAAAATCTAGACTCACAGGAGAACGACCACAAGGTGCCCGAGGCAGCAATAGACATTTGGAGACAAGTCAATTGGAGGCCGATGTTTTGAATCTCGACGCAATTTGAGTGTTCCTTCGGCATTAGGAGGCGCTGAACATCACAATTAACTTTCATTTTTGCGTCGGATTCGAAAATCTATACTCACAGGAGACGGACCATATGGTGCCCGAGGCAGCAATACAACTTGGAGACAAGTAGGCTGGAGGACGATGAATTGAATCGCGACGCAATATGAGTGTTCCATCGTCATTAGGAGGCCCTGAACGTTTCAACTAACCATCAGTTTTGCGTCGGATTTGACAATCTAGACTGACAGGAGAACGACCATGAGGTGCCCGAAGCAGCAATATCCCCATGGAGACAAGTCAGCTGGAGGACGATGTATTGAATCTCGACGCAGTTTGAGTGTTCCATCGTCATTAGGAGCTCCTGAACGTTACAATTAACTACCAGATTTACGTCGGATTCCATAATCTAGACTCACTGGAGACGGACCATAAGGTGCACGAGGCAGCAATATCCCCTTGGAGACAAGTCAGCTGGAGGACAATGTAAGGAATCGCGACGCAATTTGAGTGCTCCATCGTCATTAGGAGCCCCTGACCGTTACAATTAACTATCAGTATTGCGTCGCATTCGAAAATTTAGAATCACCGGAGACGGGCCATATGGTGCCCGAAGCAGCGATATCCCCTTGGAGACAAGTCGGCTGGACGACGATGTATTGAATCTCGACGCAATTTGAGTGTTTCATCGTCATTAGGAGGCCCTGAACGTTACAATATACTATCAGTTTCGCGTCGGATTCAAAAATCTAGACTCACAGGAGAAGGACTTTTGGTGCCCGAGGCAGCAATAGACCCTTGGAGAGAAGACGGCTGGAGGTCGACGTATTGAATCTCGACGCAATTTGAGTGTTCCATCGTCTTTCGGAGGCCCTGAACTTTACAATTAACTATCAGTTAGGCGTCGGATTCGGAAACCTAGACTCACAGGAGAACGACCATAAGGTGCCCGAGGCACCAATGAACCCTTTTAGACAAGTCGGCTGGGGGACGATGTATTGACTCTCGACGCAATTTGAGTGTTCCATCGTCATTAGGAGCCGCTGAACATTACAAATAACTCACATTTTTGCGTCGGATTCGAAAATCTAGACTCACAGGAGACGGACCATATGGTGCCCGAGGCAGCAATACCCCTTGGAGACAAGTAGGCTGGAGGACGATGTGTTGAACCTCGAAGCAATTTGAGTGCCCCATCGTCATTAGGAGGCCCTGAATGTTACAATTAACTATCAGTTTTTCGTCGGATTCGAAAATCTAGACTCACTGGAGACGGACCATAAGGTGCCCGAAGCTGCAATATCCCCTTGGAGACCAGTCCGCTGCAGGACGATGTATTGAATCGCGACTCCATTTGAGTGACCCATCGTCATTAGGAGGCCCTGAACGTTACAATTAACTATGAGTTTTGCGTCGGATTCGAAAATGTAGAATCACCGGAGACGGACCATGTGGTGCCCGAGGTAGCGATATCCCATTGGAGACAAGTCGGCTGGAGGACGATGTATTGAATCTCGACGCAATTTGAGTGTTCCATCGTCATTAGGAGGTCCTGAACTTTACAATTAAGTATCAGTATGCGTCGGATTCGAAAATCTAGACTCACAGGAGAAAGACCACAAGGTGCCCGAGGCAGCAATAGACATTGGGAGACAAGTCAGCTGGAGGCCTATGTATTGAACCTCGACGCAATTTGAGTGTTCCATCGACATTAGGAGGCGCTGAATGTTGCAATTAGCTATCAGTTATGCGTCGGATTCGAAAATCTAGACTCGCAGGAGATCGACCATAAAGTGCCACAGGCAGCAATATCGGAGACTAGTCAGCTGGAGGACGTTGTTTTGAATCTCGACGCAATTTGAGTGTTCCATCGTCATTAGGAGTTCCTGAACGTTACAATAAACTATCAGTTTTGCGTCGGATTCCATAATCTAGACTCACTGGAGACGGACCATAAGGTGCACGAGGCAGCAATATCCCCTTGGAGACAAGTCCGCTGGTGGACGATGTATGGAATCGCGACGCAATTTGAGTACTCCATCGTCATTAGGAGGCCCTGGCCGTTACAATTATCTATCAGTATTGAGTCGCATTCGAAAATGTAGAATCACCGGAGACGGACCACAAGGTGCCCGAAGCGGCGATAACCCCTTGGAGACAAGTCGGCTGGCCGACGATGTATTGAATCTCGACGCAATTTGAGTATTTCATCGTCATTAGGAGGTCCTGAACGTTACAAAATACTATCAGTTTCGCGTCGGATTCGAAAATCGAGACTCACAGGAGAAGGACCATTTGGTGCCCGAGGCTGCAATACACCCTTGGAGACAAGACGGCTGGAGGACGACGTATTGAATCGCGACGCAAATTGAGTGCTCCATCGTCATTAGGAGGCCCTGAACGTGACAATTAACTATCAGTTTTGCGTCGGATTCGATAATCTAGACTCACAGGAGAACGACCATTAGGTGCCCGAGGCAGCGATAGACCCTTGGAGACAAAACGTCTGGAGGACGACGTATTGAATCGAGACGCAAATTGAGTGTTCCATCGTCATTAGGAGGCCCTGAACGTGACAATGAACCAACAGTTTTTCGTCGGATTCGTAAATATAGACTCACAGGAGACTTACCTTAAGGTGACCGAGGAAGCAATATCCCCTTGCAGACAAGTCGGCTGGAGTCCGATGTATTGAATCTCGACGCATTTTGAGTGTTCCATCGTCATTAGGAGGCCCTGAAAGTTATAATTAACTATCAGTTTCGCGTCGGATTCGAAAATCTAGACTAACAGGGGACATACCACACGGAGCCCGAGGCAGCAATATTCCCTTGTAGACAAGTCGGCTGGAGGATTACGTATTGACTCTCGACGCAATTTCAATGTTCCATCGTCACTAGGAGGCGCTGAACGTTACAATTAACCATTAGTTTTGCGTGGGATTCGAAAATCTAGACTCACAGGAGAAGGACCATATGGTGCCCGAGGCAGCAATACCCCTTGGAGAGAAGTCGGCTGGAGGCCGATGTACTGAATCTCGACGCAATTTGTGTGTTCCATCGTCATTAGACGGCCCTGAACGTGACAATGAACCATCAGGATTTCATCGGATTCGTAAATCTAGACTCACAGGAGACTTACCTTAAGGTGCCCGAGGCAGCAATACCCCTTGGAGACAAGTCGGCTGGAGGCCGATGTACTGAATCTCGACGCAATTTGTGTGTTCCATCGTCAATAGGAGGCCCTGAACGTGACAATGAACCATCAGTTTTTGTCGGATTCCTAAATCTAGATTCACAGGAGACTTACCATAAGGTGCCCGAGGCAGCAATATCCCGTTGGAGACAAGTCAGCTCGAGGACGATGTATTGAATCTCGACGCCAATTGAGTGTTCCATCGTCATAAGGAGGCCCTGAACGTTACAATTAACTATCAGTTAGGCGTCAGATTCGATAATCTAGACTCACATTAGAACAACCATAAGGTGCCCGATGCAATAATAGACATTTGTAAACAATTCGAATGGTGGCCGATGTGTTGAATCCCGACGCAATTTGAGTGATCCATCGTCATTAGGAGGCCCTGAATGTTACAATTAACTATCAGTTTCGCGTCGGATTCGAAAATCTAGACTCACAGGGGACGGACCACATGCAGCCCGAGGCAGCAATATTCGCTTGTAGACAAGACGGCTGGAGGACGATGTATTGACCCTCGACGCAATTTGTGTGTTCCATCGTCATTAGGAGGCGCTGAACGTTACAATCAACTATCATTTTTGCGTCGGATTCGATAATCTAGACTCATAGGAGACGGACCATATGGTGCCCGAGGCAGCAATACCCCTTGGAGACAAGTCGGCTGGAGGACGATGTAATGAACCTCGAAGCAATTTGAGTGCCCCATCGTCATTAGGAGGCCCTGAATGTTACAATTAACTGTCAGTTTTTCGTCTGATTCGAAAACCGAGACTCACTGGAGACGGACCATAAGGTGCCCGAGGCTGCAATATCCCCTTGTAGACCAGTCCGCTGGAGGACGATGTATTGAATCGCGACGCCATTTGAGTGCCCCATCGTCATTAGGAGGCCCTGAACGTTACAATTAACTATGAGTTTTGGGCCGGATTCGACAATGTAGAATCACCGGAGACGGACCATGTGGTGCCCGAGGCAGCGATATCCCCTTGGAGACAAGTCGGCTGGAGGACGATGTATTGATTCTCGACGCAATTTGAGTGTTCCATCGTTATTAGGAGGTCCTGAACTTTACAATTAAGTATCAGTTATGCGTCGGATACGAAAATCTAGACTCACAGGAGAACGACCACAAGGTGCCCGAGGCAGCAATAGACTTTTGGAGACAAGTCGGCTGGAGGCCGATGTATTGAATCTCGACACAATTTGAGTGTTCCATCGTCATTAGGAGGCGCTGAACGTTGCAATTAGCTATCAGTTATGCGTCGGATTCGAAAATCTAGACTCACAGGAGAACGACCGTAAGGTGCCCGAGGCAGCAATAGACCCTTGGAGAAAAGTCGGCTGGAGGCCGATGTATTGAATCTAGACGCAATTTGAGTGTTCCATTGTCATTAGGACGTCCTGAACGTTACAATTCAATATCAGTTTTGCGTCGGATTCGAAAATCTAGACTCACAGGAGAACGACCACAAGGTGCCTGAGGCAGCAATAGACATTTGGAGCAAGTCGGCTGGAGGCCGATGTATTAAATCGCGACGCAATTTGAGTGTTCCATCGTCATTAGGAAGCCCTGAATGTTAAAATTAACTATTAGTTTTTCGTCGGATTCGAAAATCTAGACTCACTGGAGACGGTCCTTTAGGTGCCCGAGGCTGCAATATCCCCTTGGAGACCAGTCCGCTGGAGGACGATGTATTGAATCGCGACGCCATTTGAGTGCCCCATCGTCATTAGGAGGCCCTGAACGTTACAATTAACTATGAGTTTTGGGCCAGATTCGACAATGTAGAGTCACCGGATACGGACCATGTGGTGCCCGAGGCAGCGATATCCCCTTGGGGACAAGTCGGCTGGAGGACGATGTAATGAGTTTCGACGAAATTTGAGTGTTCCATCGTCATTAGGAGGCCCTGAATTAACTATCAGTTTTACGTCGGATTCGAAATTCAAGACTCACAGGTGAACTACCACAAGGTGCCCGAGGCAGCAATAGACCCTGTGATACATGTCGGGTGGAGGCCGATGTATTGAATGTCGACGCAATTTGAGTGTTCCATCGTCATTAGGAGGCCCTGAACGTTACAATTAACTATCATTTTCGCGTCGGATTCGAAAATCTAGACTCACAGGAGGCGGACCACATGGAGCCAAAGGCAGCAATATCCCCTTGTAGACATGTCGGCTGGAGGACGATGTATTGATCCTCGAAGCAATTTGACTATTCCATCGTCATTAGGAGGCGCTGAACGTTACAATTAACTATCATTTTTGCGACGGATTCGGATATCTAGACTCACAGGAGAACGACCATAAGGTGCCCGAGGCAGCAATAGACCCTTGGAAAAGTCAGCTGGAGGACGATGAATGGAATCGCGACTCCATTTGAGTGCCCCATCGTCATTAAGAGGCCCTGAGCGTTACAATTAACTATGAGTTTTGCGTCGGATTCGAAAATGTAGATTCACCGGAGACGGACCATAAGGTGCCCGAAGCGGCGATATCCCCTTGGAGACAAGTCGGCTGGCCGACGATGTATTGAATCTCGACGCAATTTGAGTGTTTCATCGTCATTAGGAGGTCCTGAACGTTACAAAATACTATCAGTTTCGCGTCGGATTCGAAAATCGAGACTCACAGGAGAAGGACCATTTGGTGCCCGAGGCAGCAATACACCCTTGGAGACAAGACGGCTGGAGGACGACGTATTGAATCGCGACGCAAATTGAGTGCTCCATCGTCATTAGGAGGCCCTGAACGTGACAATTAACTATCAGTTTTGCGTCGGATTCGATAATCTAGACTCACAGGAGAACGACCATTAGGTGCCCGAGGCAGCGATAGACCCTTGGAGACAAAACGTCTGGAGGACGACGTATTGAATCGAGACGCAAATTGAGTGTTCCATCGTCATTAGGAGGCCCTGAACGTGACAATGAACCAACAGTTTTTCGTCGGATTCGTAAATATAGACTCACTGGAGACTTACCTTAAGGTGACCGAGGAAGCAATATCCCCTTGGAGACAAGTCGGCTGGAGTCCGATGTATTGAATCTCGACGCATTTTGAGTGTTCCATCGTCATTAGGAGGCCCTGAAAGTTACAATTAACTATCAGTTTCGCGTCGGATTCGAAAATCTAGACTAACAGGGGACATACCACACGGAGCCCGAGGCAGCAATATTCCCTTGTAGACAAGTCGGCTGGAGGATTATGTATTGACTCTCGACGCAATTTCAATGTTCCATCGTCACTAGGAGGCGCTGAACGTTACAATTAACCATTAGTTTTGCGTGGGATTCGAAAATCTAGACTCACAGGAGAAGGACCATATGGTGCCCGAGGCAGCAATACCCCTAGGAGAGAAGTCGGCTGGAGGCCGAAGTACTGAATCTCGACGCAATTTGTGTGTTCCATCGTCATTAGACGGCCCTGAACGTGACAATGAACCATCAGGATTTCATCGGACTCGTAAATCTAGACTCACAGGAGACTTACCTTAAGGTGCCCGAGGCAGCAATACCCCTTGGAGACAAGTCGGCTGGAGGCCGATGTACTGAATCTCGACGCAATTTGTGTGTTCCATCGTCAATAGGAGGCCCTGAACGTGACAATGAACCATCAGTTTTTGTCGGATTCGTAAATCTAGATTCACAGGAGACTTACCATAAGGTGCCCGAGGCAGCAATATCCCGTTGGAGACAAGTCAGCTCGAGGACGATGTATTGAATCTCGACGCCAATTGAGTGTTCCATCGTCATAAGGAGGCCCTGAACGTTACAATTAACTATCAGTTAGGCGTCAGATTCGATAATCTAGACTCACATTAGAACAACCATAAGGTGCCCGATGCAATAATAGACCCTTGTAAACAATTCGCCTGGTGGCCGATGTGTTGAATCCCGACGCAATTTGAGTGATCCATCGTCATTAGGAGGCCCTGAATGTTACAATTAACTATCAGTTTCGCGTCGGATTCGAAAATCTAGACTCACAGGGGACGGACCACATGCAGCCCGAGGCAGCAATATTCACTTGTAGACAAGACGGCTGGAGGACGATGTATTGACCCTCGACGCAATTTGAGTGTTCCATCGTCATTAGGAGGCGCTGAACGTTACAATCAACTATCATTTTTGCGTCGGATTCGATAATCTAGACTCATAGGAGACGGACCATATGGTGCCCGAGGCAGCAAAACCCCTTGGAGACAAGTCGGCTGGAGGACGATGTAATGAACCTCGAAGCAATTTGAGTGCCCCATCGTGATTAGGAGGCCCTGAATGTTACAATTAACTATCAGTTTTTCGTCTGATTCGAAAACCGAGACTCACTGGAGACGGACCATAAGGTGCCCGAGGCTGCAATATCCCCTTGGAGACCAGTCCGCTGGAGGACGATGTATTGAATCGCGACGCCATTTGAGTGCCCCATCGTCATTAGGAGGCCCTGAACGTTACAATTAACTATGAGTTTTGGGCCGGATTCGACAATGTAGAATCACCGGATACGGACCATGTGGTGCCCGAGGCAGCGATATCCCCTTGGGGACAAGTCGGCTGGAGGACGATGTAATGAGTGTCGACGAAATTTGAGTGTTCCATCGTCATTAGGAGGCCCTGAATTAACTATCAGTTTTGCGTCGGATTCGAAATTCAAGACTCACAGGTGAACTACCACAAGGTGCCCGAGGCAGCAATTGACCCTCTGATACATGTCGGGTGGAGGCCGATGTATTGAATGTCGACGCAATTTGAGTGTTCCATCGTCATTAGGAGGCCCTGAACGTTACAATTAACTATCATTTTCGCGTCGGATTCGAAAATCTAGACTCACAGGAGGCGGACCACATGGAGCCAAAGGCAGCAATATCCCCTTGTAGACATGTCGGCTGGAGGACGATGTATTGATCCTCGAAGCAATTTGAGTATTCCATCGTCATTAGGAGGCGCTGAACGTTACAATTAACTATCATTTTTGCGACGGATTCGGATATCTAGACTCACAGGAGAACGACCATAAGGTGCCCGAGGCAGCAATAGACCCTTGGAAAAGTCAGCTGGATGACGATGTATGGAATCGCGACTCCATTTGAGTGCCCAATCGTCATTAAGAGGCCCTGAGCGTTACAATTAACTATGAGTTTTGCGTCGGATTCGAAAATGTAGAATCACCGGAGACGGACCATGTGGTGCCCGAGGTAGCGATATCCCATTGGAGACAAGTCGGCTGGAGGACGATGTATTGAATCTCGACGCAATTTGAGTGTCCCATCGTCATTAGGAGGTCCTGAACTTTACAATTAAGTTTCAGTATGCGTCGGATTCGAAAATCTATACTCACAGCAGAACGACCACAAGGTGCCCGAGGCAGCAATAGACATTTGGAGACAAGTCAACTGGAGGCCGATGTTTTGAATCTCGACGCAATTTGAGTGTTCCATCGTCTTTAGGAGTTCCTGCACGTTACAATTAACTATCAGTTTTTCGTCGGATTCGAAAATCTAGACTCACAGGAGACGGACCATAAGGTGCAGGAGGCAGCAATATCACCTTGGTGACAAGTCGGCTGGAGGACGATGTATTGAATCTCGACGCAATTTGAGTGTTCCATCGTCATTAGGAGGCGCTGAACGTTGCAATTAGCTATTAGTTATGCGTCGGATTCGAAAATCTAGACTCGCAGGAGATCGACCATAAAGTGCCACAGGCAGCAATATCCCCAAGGAGACAAGTCGGCTGGAGGACGATGTTTTGAATCTCGACGCAGTTTAGTGTACCATCGGCATTAGGAGGCGCTGAACATTACAATTAACTCTCATTTTTGCGTCGGATTCGAAAATCTATACTCACAGGAGACGGACCATATGGTGCCCGAGGCAGCAATACCCCTTGGAGACAAGTAGGCTGGAGGACGATGTATTGAACCTCGAAGCAATTTGAGTGCCCCATCGTCATTAGCAGGCGCTGAACGTTACAATTAACTATCATTTTTGCGACGGATTCGGAAATCTAGACTCACAGGAGAACGACCATAAGGTGCCCGAGGCAGCAATAGACCCTTGGAAAAGTCAGCTGGAGGACGATGTATGGAATCGCGACTCCATTTGAGTGCCCCATCGTTATTAGGAGGCGCAGAACGTTACAATTAACTATCGGTTATGCGTCAGATTCGAAAATCTAGACTCACATTGGAACGACCATAAGGGGCGCGATGCAGAAATACACCCTTGGAAACCATTCGGCTGGAGGCCGATGTGTTGAATGTCGACGCAATTTGAGTTTTCCTTCGTCATTAGGAGGCTCTGAACGTTACAATTAACTATCAGTTTCGCGTCGGATTCGAAAATTTAGACTTACAGGAGAACGTAAAAAAGGTGCCCAGGCAGCAATAGACCCTTGGAGACATGTCGGCTGGAGGACGATGCATTGAATCACGACGCAATATGAGTGTTCCATCGTCATTAGGAGGCCCTGAACGTTTCAACTAACCATCAGTTTTGCGTCGGATTTGACAATCTAGACTGACAGGAGAACGACCATGAGGTGCCCGAAGCAGCAATATCCCCATGGAGACAAGTCAGCTGGAGGACGATGTATTGAATCTCGACGCAGTTTGAGTGTTCCATCGTCATTAGGAGCTCCTGAACGTTACAATTAACTACCAGATTTACGTCCGATTCCATAATCTAGACTCACTGGAGACGGACCATAAGGTGCACGAGGCAGCAATATCCCCTTGGAGACCAGTCCGCTGGAGGACGATGTATTGAATCGCGACACAATTTGAGTGACCCATCGTCATTAGGAGGCCCTGAACGTTACAATTAACTATGAGTTTTGCGTCGGATTCGAAAATGTAGAATCACCGGAGACGGACCATGTGGTGCCCGAGGTAGCGATATCCCATTGGAGACAAGTCGGCTGGAGGACGATGTATTGAATCTCGACGCAATTTGAGTGTTCCATCGTCATTAGGAGGTCCTGAACTTTACAATTAAGTATCAGTATGCGTCGGATTCGAAAATCTAGACTCACAGGAGAACGACCACAAGGTGCCCAAGGCAGCAATAGACATTTGGAGACAAGTCAGCTGGAGGCCTATGTATTGAACCTCGACGCAATTTGAGTGTTCCATCGACATTAGGAGGCGCTGAACATTGCAATTAGCTATCAGTTATGCGTCGGATTCGAAAATCTAGACTCGCAGGAGATCGACCATAAAGTGCCACAGGCAGCAATATCGGAGACAGGTCAGCTGGAGGACGTTGTTTTGAATTTTGACGCAATTTGAGTGTTCCATCGTCATTAGGAGTTCCTGAACGTTACAATTAACTATCAGTTTGGCGTCGGATTCCTTAATCTAGACTCACTGGAGACGGACCACAAGGTGCACGAGGCAGCAATATCCCCTTGGAGACAAGTCCGCTGGAGGACGATGTATAGAATCGCGACGCAATTTGAGTACTCCATCGTCATTAGGAGGTCCTGACCGTTACAAATATCTATAAGTATTGAGTCGCTATCGAAAATGTAGAATCACCGGAGACGGACCATATGGTGCAAGAAGCGGCGATATCCCCTTGGAGACAAGTCGGCTGGACGACGATGTATTGAATCTCGACGCAATTTGAGTGTTCCATCGTCATTAGGAGGCCCTGAACGTTACAATATACTATCAGTTTCGCGTCGGATTCGAAAATCGAGACTCACAGGAGAAGGACCATTTGGTGCCCGAGGCAGCAATACACCCTTGGAGACAAGACGGCTGGAGGACGACGTATTGAATCGCGACGCAAATTGAGTGTTCCATCGTCATTAGGAGGCCCTGAACGTGGCAATTAACTATCAGTTTTGCGTCGGATTCGATAATCTAGACTCACAGGAGAACGACCATTAGGTGCCCGAAGCAGCGGTAGACCCTTGGAGACAAAATCTCTGGAATACGACGTATTGAATCGCGACGCAAATTGAGTGTTCCATCGTCATTAGGAGACCCTCAACGTGACGATGAACCAACAGTTTTTCGTCGGATTCGTAAATATAGACTCACAGGAGACTTCCCTTAAGGTGACCGAGGCAGCAATATCCCCTTGGAGACAAGTCGGCTGGAGTCCGATGTATTGAATCTCGACGCATTTTGAGTGTTCCATCGTCATTAGGAGGCCCTGAACGTTACAATTAACTATCAGTTTCGCGTCGGATTCGAAAATCCAGACTAACAGGGGACATACCACACGGAGCCCGAGGCAGCAATATTCCCTTGTAGACAAGTCGTATGGAGGATTATGTATTGACTCTCGACGCAATTTCAGTGTTCCATCGTCACTGGGAGGCGCCGAACGTTACAATTAACTATCATATTTGCGTCGGATTCGAAAATCTAGACTCATAGGAGACGGACCACATGGTACTCGAAGCAGCAATACCCCTTGGAGACAAGTCGGCTGGAGGACGATGATATGAATCTCGACGCAATTTGAGTGTTCCATCGTCATTAGGAGGCCCTGAACTTTACAATTAAGTATCATTTATGCGTCGGATTCGAAAATCTAGACTCACAGGAGAACGACCACAAGGTGCCGGAGGCAGCAATAGACATTTGGAGACAAGTCGGCTGGAGGCCGATGTGTTGAATCCCGACGCAATTTGAGTGTTCCATCGTCATTAGGCGGCCCTGAACGTTACAAATAACTATCAGTTTCGCGTCGGATTCGAAAATCTAGACTCACAGGAGACGGATCATATTGTGCCTGAGGCAGTAATATCCCCTTGGAGACAAGTCGGCTGCTGGACGACGTATTGAATCTCGACGCAATTTGAGTGTTCCATCGTCATTAGGAGGCGCAGAGAGTTACAATTAACTATCAGTTATGCGTCGGATTCGATTATCTAGACTCACACGAGAACGACCATAAAGTGCCCGAGGTAGCAATAGACCACTGGCGTCAAGTCGGCTGGAGGACGATGTATTGAACCTCGACGCAATTTGAGTGATCCATCGTCATTAGGAGGCCCTGAGCGTTACAATTAACTATCAGTTTCGCACCGGAATCGAAAATCTAGACTCACAGGAGACGGACCATATGGTGCCCGAGGCAGCAATGTCCAATTGGAGACAAGTTGGCTGGAAGCCGAAGTATTGAATCTCGACGCAATTTGAGTGTTCCATCGTCATTAGGAGGCCCTAAACGTTACAATTAGCTATCAGTTTTGCGTCGGATTCGAAAATGTAGAATCACAGGAGAACGACCATAAGTTGCCCTAGGCAGCAATAGACTCTTGGAGACAAGTCGGCTGGAGGACGAAGTATTGGATCGCGACGCAATTTGAGTGTTCCATCGTCAATTGGAAGCCCTGATTGTTACAATTAACTATCAGATTTTCGTCGGATTCGAAAATTCAGACTCACTGGAGACGGTCCATAAGGTGCTCGAGGCAGCAATATCCCCTTGGAGACCAGTCCGCTGGAGGACGATGTATTGAGTCGCGACGCAATTTGAGTGTTCCATCGTCATTAGGAGGCGCAGAACGTTACAATTAACTATCATTTTGGCGACGGATTCGAAAATCTAGACTCACAGGAGAACGACCATAAAGTTCCCGAGGCAGCAATAGACCCTTGGAGACAAGTCGGCTCGAGGCCCTGAGCGTTACAATTAACTATCAGTTTTGCGTCGGATTCGAAAATCTAGATTCACAGAAGAACGACCATAAGGTGCCCTAGGCAGCAATAGACCCTCTGAGACTAGTCGGCGGGAGGCCGATGTATTGAATCTCGAAGCAATTTGAGTGTTCCATAGGCATTAGGAGGCCCTGAACTTTAGAATTAACTATCATTTTCGCGTCGGATTCGAAAATCTAGACTCACAGGTGACGGTCCACATGGAGCCCGAGGCAGCAATATCCCCTTGTGGACAAGTCGGCTGGAGGACGATGTATTGACTCTCGACGCAATTTGAGTGTTCCATCGTCATTAGCATTGGCTGAACGTTACAATTAACTATCATTTTTCCGACGGATTCGAAAATCTAGACTCACAGGAGAACGACCATAAGGTGCCCGATGCAGCAATAGACCCTTGGAAAAAGTCGGCTGGAGGACGATGTATTGAATCCCGACGCAATTTGAGTGTTCCATCGTCATTAGGACGCCCTGAACTTTACAATTAACTATCATTTAGGCGTCGGATACGAATATCTGGACTTACAGGAGAACGACCTTAAGGTGCCCGTGGCACCAATAGACCCTTGTAGACAAGTCGGCTGGGGGACGATGTATTGACTCTCGACGCAATTTGAGTGTTCCATCGTCATTAGGAGGCGCTGAACATTACAATTGACGCTGTTTTTTGCGTCGGATTCGAAAATCTAGACTCACAGGAGAAGGACCATATGGTGCCCGAGGCAGCAATACCCCTTGGAGACAAGTCGGCTGGAGGACGATGTATTGAACCTCGAAGCAATTTGAGTGCCCCATCGTCATTAGGAGGCCCTGAATGTTACAATTAACTATCGGTTTTTCGTCGGATTTGAAAATCTAGACTCACTGGAGACGGACCATAAGGTGCCCGAGGCTGCAATATCCCCTTGGAGACCAGTCCGCTGGAGAACGATGTATTGAATCGCGACGCCATTTGAGTGCCCAATCGTTATTAGGAGGCCCTGAACGTTACAATTAACTATGAGTTTTGCGTCGGATTCGCAAATGTAGAATCACCGGAGACGGACCATGTGGTGCCCGAGGCAGCGTTATCCACTTGGAGACAAGTCGGCTGGAGGCCGATGTATTGAATCTCGACGCAATTTGAGTGTTCCATCGTCATTAGGAGGTCCTGAACTTTACAATTAAGTATCATTTATGCGTCGGATTCGAAAATCTAGACTCACAGGTGACGGACCATAAGGTGCAGGAGGCAGCAATCGACCCTTGGATACAAGTCGGCTGGAAGACGATGTATGGAATCGTGAAGCAATCCTCGTTAGCATGGTCGGAACGTTAGAATTAAACATCAGTTTCGCGTCGGAACGATAATCTAGACTAACATGAGAACGACCATAAGGTGCCCTAGGCAGCAATAGACACTTGGAGACAAGTCGGCTGGAGGACGATGTATTGGATCGCGACGCAATTTGAGTGTTCCATCGTCATTAGGAAGCCCTGAATGTTACAATTAACTATCAGTTTTTCGTCGGATTCGAAAATTCAGACTCACTGGAGACGGTCCATAAGGTGCTCGAGGCAGCAATTTCCCCTTGGAGACCAGTCCGCGGGAGGACGATGTATTGAATCGCGACGCAATTTGAGTGTTCCATCGTCATTAGGAGGCGCTGAACGTTAGAATTAACTATCATTTTTGCGACGGATTCGAAAATCTAGACTCACAGGAGAACGACCATAAGGTTCCCGAGGCAGCAATAGACCCTTGGAGACAAGTCGGCTCGAGGCCCTGAGCGTTACAATTGACTATCAGTTTTGCGTCGGATTCGACAATCTAGACTCACAGGAGAACGACCATAAGGTGCCCTAGGCAGCAATAGACCCTCTGAGACTAGTCGGCTGGAGGCCGATGTATTGAATCTCGACGCTATGAGAGTGTTCTATCGTCATTAGGAGGCCCTGAACGTTACAACTAACTATCATTTTCGCGTCGGATTCATAAATCTAGACTCACAGGAGACGGACCACATGGAGCCCGAGGCAGCAATATCCCCTTGTAGACAAGTCGGCTGGTGGAGGATATATTGACTCTCGACGCAACTTGAGTGTTCCATCGTCATTAGCAGGGGCTGAACGTTCCAATTAACTATCCTTTTTGCGACGGATACGAAAATCTAGACTCACAGGAGATCGACCACAAGGTGCCCAAGGTAGCAATAGACATTTGGAAACAAGTCGGCTGGAGGCCGATGTATTGTATCTCGACGCAATTTTAGTGTTCCATCGTCATTAGGAGTCGCTGAACGTTGCAATTAACTATCAGGTATGCGTCTGATTTGAAAATCTAGACTCACAGGAGAATGACCTTAAGGTGCCCGAGGCACCAGTAGACCCTTGTAGACAAGTCGGCTGGGGGATGATGTATTGACTCTCGACGCAATTTGAGTGTTCCATCGTCATTAGGAGGCCCTGAATGTTACAATTAACTATCAGATTTTCGTCGGATTGGAAAATCTAGACTCACTGGAGACAGACCATAAGGTGCCCGAGGCACCAATAGACCCTTGGAGACCAGTACGCTGGAGGACGATGTATTGAATCGCGACGCCATTTGAGTGTCCAATCGTTATTAGGAGGCCCTGAACATTACTATTAACAATGAGTTTTGCGTCGGATTCGCAAATTTTGAATCACCGGAGACGGACCATGTGGTGCCCGAGGCAGCGTTATCCACTTGGAGACAAGTCGGCTGGAGGCCGATGTATTGAATCTCGCCGCAATTTGAGCGTTCCATCATCATTAGGAGGTCCTGAACTTTACAATTAAGTATCAGTTACATGTCGGATTCAAAAATCTAGACTCACAAGAGAACGACCACAAGGTGCCCGAAGCAGCAATAGACATTTGGAGACAAGTCGGCTGGAGGCCGATGTATTGAACCTCGACACAATTTGAGTGTTCCATCGACATTAGGAGGCGCTGAACGTTGCAATTAGCTATCAGTTATGCGTCGGATTCGAAAATCTAGACTCACAGGAGACGGACCAAAAGGTGCAGGAGGCAGCAATCGACCCTCGGAGACAAGTCAGCTGGAGGACCATGTATTGAATCTCGACGCAATGTGAGTGTTCCATCGACATTAGGAGGCACTGAACGTTACAATTAACTATCAGATTTGCGTCGGATTCGAAAATCTAGACTCACAGGAGACGGACCATAAGGTGCAGGAGGCAGCAATCGACCCTCGGAGACAAGTCAGCTGGAGGACCATGTATTGAATCTCGACGCAATGTGAGTGTTCCATCGACATTAGGAGGCACTGAACGTTACAATTAACTATCAGATTTCGTCGGATTCGGAAATCTAGACTCACAGGAGACGGACCATAAGGTGCAGGAGGCAGCAATCGACCCTTGGAGACTACTCGGACGGAGGACGATGAATAGAATCTCGACGCAATTAGAGTGTTCCACCTTCGTTAGGAGGCGCTGAGCGTTACAATTAACTATCAGTTATGCGTCGGATTCGAAAATCTAGACTCACAGGAGAACGACCATTAGGTGCCCGAGGCAGCTATAGACCCTTGGAGACAAGATGGCTGGAGGACGACGTATTGAATCGCGACGTAAATTGAGTGTTCCATCGTCATTAGGAAGCCCTGAACGTGACAATGAACCGTCAGTTTTTCGTCGGATTTGTAAATCTTGACTCACAGGAGAATTACCTTAAGGTGCCCGACTCAGCAATATCCCCTTGGAGTCAAGTCGGCTGGAGGACGATGAATTGAATCTCGACGCAATTAGAGTGTTCCATCTTCATTAGGAGGCGCTGAGCGTTACAATTAACTATCAGTTATGCGTCAGATATGAAAATCTAGACTCACATTAGAACGACCATAAGGTGCCCGAGGCAGCTATAGACCCTTGGAGACAAGATGGCTGGAGGACGACGTATTGAATCGCGACGTAAATTGAGTGTTCCATCGTCATTAGGAAGCCCTGAACGTGACAATGAACCTTGGAAACCATTCGGCTGGAGGCCGATGTGTTGAATCTCGACGCAATTTGAGTGTTCCATCGTCTTTAGTAGGCCCTGAACGTTACAATTAACTATCAGTTTTGCGTCGGATTCGAAAATCTAGACTCACAGGAGAACGACCATAAGGTGTTCGAGACAGCAATAAATTCCTTGAGTGAAGTCTGCTGAAGGACGATGTATTGAATCTCGACGCAAATTGGGTGTTCCATCGTCATTAGGAGGCCCTGAACGATAGAATTTACAATCAGTTTCGCGTCGGATTCGAAAATCCAGACTCACAGGAGACGGATCATATGATGCCCGAGGCAGCAATATCCCCTTGGAGACAAGTCGGCTGGTGGACGATGTATTGAATCTCGACGCAATTTGAGTGTTCCATCTTCATTAGGATGCGCTGACCGTTACAATTATCTATCAGTTATGCGTCGGATTCGAAAATCTAGACTCACAGGAGAACAACCATAAGGTGCCCGAGGTAGCAATAGACCCTAGGAGACAAGTCGGCTGGAGGATGATGAATTGAATCTCGACGCAATTTGAGTGTTCCATCGTCATTAGGATGCCCTGAACGTTACAATTAACTATCATTTTTGCGACGGATTCGAAAATCTAGACTCACAGGAGAACGACCATAAGGTTCCCGAGGCAGCAATAGACCCTTGGAGACAAGTCGGCTCGAGGCCCAAAGCGTTACAATTGACTATCAGTTTTGCGTCGGATTCGACAATCTAGACTCACAGGAGAACGACCATAAGGTGCCCTAGGCAGCAATAGACCCTCTGAGACTAGTCGGCTGGAGGCCGATGTATTGAATCTCGACGCTATCAGAGTGTTCCATCGTCATTAGGAGGCCCTGTACGTTACAACTAACTATCATTTTCGCGTCGGATTCGAAAATCTAGACTCACAGGAGACGGACCACATGGAGCCCGAGGCAGCAATATCCCCTTGTAGACAAGTCGGCTGGTGGAGGATATATTGACTCTCGACGCAACTTTAGTGTTCCATCGTCATTAGCAGGGGCTGAACGTTCCAATTAACTATCATTTTTGCGACGGATACGAAAATCTAGACTCACAGGAGATCGACCACAAGGTGCCCAAGGTAGCAATAGACATTTGGAAACAAGTCGGCTGGAGGCCGATGTATTGAATCTCGACGCAATTTGAGTGTTCCATCGTTATTAGGAGTCGCAGAACGTTGCAATTAACTATCAGGTATGCGTCTGATTTGAAAATCTAGACTCACAGGAGAATGACCTTAAGGTGCCCGAGGCACCAATAGACCCTTGTAGACAAGTCGGCTGGGGGACGATGTATTGACTCTCGACGCAATTTGAGTGGTCCATCGTCATTAGGAGGCCCTGAATGTTACAATTAACTATCAGATTTTCGTCGGATTTGAAAATCTAGACTCACTGGAGACAGACCATAAGGTGCCCGGGGCCGCAATATCCCCTTGGAGACCAGTACGCTGGAGGACGATGTATTGAATCGCGACGCCATTTGAGTGCCCAATCGTTATTAGGAGGCCCTGAAAATTACTATTAACAATGAGTTTTGCGTCGGATTCGGAAATGTTGAATCACCGGAGACGGACCATGTGGTGCCCGAGGCAGCGTTATCCACTTGGAGATAAGTCGGCTGGAGGCCGATGTATTGAATCTCGACGCAATTTGAGTGTTCCATCATCATTAGGAGGTCCTGAACTTTACATTTAAGTATCAGTTACGTGTCGGATTCCAAAATCTAGACTCACAAGAGAACGACCACAAGGTGCCCGAAGCAGCAATAGACATTTGGAGACAAGTCGGCTGGAGGCCGATGTATTGAACCTCGACACAATTTGAGTGTTCCATCGACATTAGGAGGCGCTGAACGTTGCAATTAGCTATCAGTTATGCGTCGGATTCGAAAATCTAGACTCACAGGAGACGGACCAAAAGGTGCAGGAGGCAGCAATCGACCCTCGGAGACAAGTCGGCTGGAGGACCATGTATTGAATCTCGACGCAATGTGAGTGTTCCATCGACATTAGGAGGCACTGAACGTTACAATTAACTATCAGATTTGCGTCGGATTCGAAAATCTAGACTCACAGGAGACGGACCATAAGGTGCAGGAGGCAGCAATCGACCCTTGGAGACAAGTCGGATGGAGGACGATGTATGGAATCGAGAAGCAATCCACGTTAGCAAGGTCGGAACGTTAGAATTAAACATCAGTTTCGCGTCGGATTCGAGAATCTAGACTTACAGGAGAACGACAATAGGGTGCCCAGGCAGCAGTAGACCCTTGGAGACATGTCGGCTGGAGGACAATGTATTGAATCGCGACGCAATATGAGTGTTCCATCTTCATTAGGAGGCCCTGAACGTTACAACTAACCATCAGTTTTGCGTCGGATTCGACAATCTAGACTCACAGGAGAACGACCATGAGGTGCCCGAGGAAGCAATATCCCCATGGAGATAAGACAGCAGGAGGACGATGTATTGAATCTCGTAGCAATTTGAGTGATCCATCGTCGTTAGGAGTTCCTGAACGTTACAATTAACTATCAGTTTTGCGCCGGATTCCATAATCTACACTCATTGGAGACGGACCATAAGGTGCCCGAGGCAGCAATATCCCCTTGGAGACCAGTCCGCTAGAGGACGATGTATGGAATCGCGACGCAATTTGAGTGCTCCATCGTCTTTAGGAGGCCCTGACCGTTACAATTAACTATCAGTTTTGGGTCGCATTCGAAAATGTAGAATCACCAGAGAAGGACCATATGGTGCCCGAAGCAGCGATATCCCCTTGGAGACAAGTCGGCTGGACGACGATGTATTGAATCTCGACGCAATTTGAGTGTTCTATCGTCATTAGGAGGCCCTGAACGTTGCAATTAACTATCAGTTTTGCGTCGGATTCGAAAATCTAGACTCACAGGAGAATGACCATAAGGTGCCCGAGGTAGCAATAGACCTTTGGAGACTACTCGGACGGAGGACGATGAATAGAATCTCGACGCAATTAGAGTGTTCCATCTTCGTTAGGAGGCGCTGAGCGTTACAATTAACTATCAGTTATGCATCGGATTCGAAAATCTAGACTCACAGGAGAACGACCATTAGGTGCCCGAGGCAGCTATAGACCCTTGGAGACAAGATGGCTGAAGGACGACGTATTGAATCGCGACGTAAATTGAGTGTTCCATCGTCATTAGGAAGCCCTGAAAGTGACAATGAACCGTCAGTTTTTCGTCGGATTCGTAAATCTTGACTCACAGGAGAATTACCTTAAGGTGCCCGACTCAGCAATATCCCCTTGGAGACAAGTCGGCTGGAGGACGATGAATTGAATCTCGACGCAATTAGAGTGTTCCATCTTCATTAAGAGGCGCTGAGCGTTACAATTAACTATCAGTTATGCGTCAGATTCGATAATCTAGACTCACATTAGAACGACCATAAGGTGCCCGATGCATTAATAGACCCTTGTAAACAATTCGCCCGGAGACCGATGTGTTGAATCTCGACGCAATTTGAGTGTTCCATCGTCATTAGGAGGCCCTGAACGTTACAATTAAATATAAGTTTTGCATCGGATTCGAAAATCTAGACTCACAGGAGAACGACCATAAGGTGCCCGAGGTAGCAATGGACCCTTGGAGACTAGTCGGCTGGAGGACGATGAATTGAATCTCGACGCAATTAGAGTGTTCCATCTTCATTAGGAGGCGCTGAGCGTTACAATTAACTATCAGTTATGCGTCAGATATGAAAATCTAGACTCACATTAGAACGACCATAAGGTGCCCGAGGCATCAGTATCCCCTTGGAAACCATTCGGCTGGAGGCCGATGTGTTGAATCTCGACGCAATTTGAGTGTTCCATCGTCTTTAGGAGGCCCTGAACGTTACAATTAACTATCAGTTTTGCGTCGGATTCGAAAATCTAGACTCACAGGAGAACGACCATATAGTGTTCGAGCCAGCAATAAATTCTTGGAGTGAAGTCGGCTGACGGACGATGTATTGAATCTCGACGTAATTTGAGTGTTCCATCGTCATTAGGAGGCCCTGAACGTTACAATTTACAATCAGTTTCGCGTCCGATTCGAAAATCTAGACTCACAGGAGACGGATCATATGATGCCCGGGGCAGCAATATCCCATTGGAGACAAGTCGGCTGGTGGACGATGTATTGAATCTCGACGGAATTTGAGTGTTTCATCATCATTAGGAGCCCTGAGCGTTCCAATTAACTATCAGTTTTGCGTCGGATTCGAAAATCTAGACTCACAGGAGTCCAGAAGGTGCCCGAGGTAGCAATAGACATTTGGAGACAAGTCGGCTGGAGGAAGATGTATTGACTCTCGACGCAATTTGAGTGTTCCATCGTCATTTTAGAGGCGCTGAACGTTGCAATTAACTATCAGTTATGCGTCGGATTCGAAAATCTAGACTCACAGGAGAACGACCATAAGTTGCCCTAGGCAGCAATAGACCCTCTGAGACAAGTCGGCTGGAGGCCGATGTATTGAATCTCTACGCAATTTGAGTGTTCCATCGTCATTAGGAGGCCCTGAACGTTACAATTAACAATCAGTTTCGCGTCGGATTCGAAAATCTAAACTCACAGGAGAACGACCATAAGGTGCAGGGGGCAGTAATCGACCCTTGGAGACAAGTCGGCTGGAGGACGATGTATTGAAACGCGACGCAATTTGAGTGTTCCATCGTCATTAGGAGGCCTTCAACGTTACAATTAATCATCATTTTTGCGTCGGATTCGATAATCTAGACTGACAGGAGAAGGATCATAAGGTGCTCGAAGCAGCAATAGACCCTTGGAGACCAGTTGGCTGGAGGTCGATGTATTGAATCGCGATGCAATTTGAGTGTTCCATCGTTATTTGAAGGCCCTGAACGTTACAATTAACTATCTGTTTAGCGTCGGATTCAAAAATCTAGACTCACAGAAGACGGACCATAAGGTGCCCGAGGCAGCAATATACCCTTGGAGACAAGTCGGCTTTAGGACGATGTATTAAATGGCGGCGCAATTTGTGTGTTCCATCATAGTTAGAAGGGTCGGAACGTTACAATAAACAGTCCGTTTCGCGTCGGATTCGAAAATGTAGAATCACCGGAGGCGGACCATGTGGTGCCCGAGGCAGCGGTATCCCCTTGGAGACATGTCGGCTGGTGGACGATGTATTGAATCTCGACGCAATTTGAGTGTTCCATCTTCATTAGGAGGCGCTGACCGTTACAATTAACTATCAGTTATGCGTCGGATTCGAAAATCTAGACTCACTGGAGAACAACCATAAGGTGCCCGAGGTAGCAATAGACCCTAGGAGACAAGTCTGCTGGAGGATGATGAATTGAATCTCGACGCAATTTGAGTATTCCATCGTCATTAGGAGGCCCTGAACGTTACAATTAACTATCAGTTATGCGTCAGATTCGATAATCTAGACTCACATTAGAACGACAATAAGGTGCCCGATGCAGCAATAGACCCTTGTAAACAATTCTCCTGGAGGCCGATGTGTCGAATCTCGACGCAATTTGAGTGTTCCATCTTCATTAGGAGGCGCTGACCGTTACAATTAACTATCAGTTTTGCGTCGGATTCGAAAATCTAGACTCACAGGAGAACGACCATAACGTGTCCGAGACAGCAATAGATTCTTGGTGTCAAGTCGGCTGAAGGACGATGTATTGAATCTCGACGCAATTTGAGTGTTCCATCGTAATTAGGAGGCCCTGAACGTTACAATTAACAATCAGTTTCGCGTCGGATTCGAAAATCTAGACTCACAGGAGGCAGCAATATCCCCTTGGAGACTAGTCGGCTGGTGGACGATGTATTGAATCTCGACGCAATTTGAGTGTTCCATCTTCATTAGGAGGCGCTGAGCGTTACAATTAACAATCAGTTATGCGTCGGATTCGAAAATCTAGACTCACAGGAGAACGACCATAAGCTGCCGGGGTAGCAATAGACCCTAGGAGACAAGTCGGCTGGAGGACGATGAATTGAATCTCAACGCAATTTGAGTGTTTCATCGTCATTAGAAGGCCCTGAAATTTGCAATTAACTTTCAGTTATGCGTCGGATTCGAAAATCTAGACTCACAGGAGAACAACCACAAGGTGCCCGAGGTAGCAATAGACATTTGGAGACAAGTCGGGTGGAGGCCGATGTATTGAACCTCGACGCAATTTGAGTGTTCCATCGTCATTAGGAGGCGCTGAACGTTGCAATTAACTATCAGTTATGCGTCGGATTCGAAAATCTAGACTCACAGGAGACCGACCATAAGGTGCCCGAGGCAGCAATTGACCCTCTGAGACAAGTCGGCTGGAGGCCGATGTATTGAATCTCGACACAATTTGAGTGTTCCATCGTCATTAAGAGGCCCTGAACGTTGCAATTAACTATGAGTTTTGCGTCGGATTCGAAAATGTAGAATCACCGGAGACGGACCATGTGGTGCCCGAGGCAGCGATATCCCCTTGGAGTCAAGTCGGCTGGAGGACGATGTATTGAATCTCGACGCAATTAGAGTGTTCCATCGTCATTAGGAGGTCCTGAACTTTACAATTAAGTATCAGTTATGCGTCGGATTCGAAAATCTAGACTCACAGGAGAACGACCACAAGGTGCCCGAGGCAGCAATAGACATTTGGAGACAAGTCGGCTGGAGGCCGATGTAATGAATTCCGACGCAATTTGAGTGTTCCATCGTCATTAGGAGGACCTTAACGTTACAATTAACTATCAGTTCCGCGTCGGATTCGAAAATCTAGACTCACAGGAAACAGATCATTTGGTGCACGAGGCAGCAATTTCCCCTTGGAGACAAGTCGGCTGGTGGACGATGTATTGAATCTCGACGCAATTTGAGTGTTCCATCGTCATTAGGAGGCGCTGAGCGTTACAATTAACTATCAGTTATGCGTCGGATTTGAAAATCTAGACTCACAGGAGAACGACCATAAAGTGCCCGAGGTAGCAATAGACCCTTGGAGACATGTCGGCTGGAGGACGATGTATTGAATCTCGACGCCATTTGAGTGTTCCATCGTCATTATGAGGCCCTGAACTTTACAATTAACTATCAGTTATGCGTCGGATTCGAAAATCTAGACTCACAGGAGAACGACCATAAGGTGCCCGAAGCAGCAGTAGACCCTCTGAGACAAGTCGGCTGGAGGCCGATATATTGAATCTCGACACAATTTGAGTGTTCCATCGTCATTAGGAGGCCGTGAACGTTACAATTAACTATCAGTTTCGCGTCGGATTCGAAAATCTAGACTCACAGGAGACAGTCCACATGGAGCCTGAGGCAGCAATATCCCCTTGTAGACAAGTCGGCTGGAGGCCGATGTATTGAATCTCGACGCAATTTGAGTGTTCCATCGTCATTAGGAGGCGCTGATCGTTGCAATTAACTACCAGTTATGCGTCGGATTTGAAAATCTAGACTCACAGTAGAACGACCATAGTGTGCCGGAGGCAGCAATTGACCCTCTGAGACAAGTCGGCTGGAGGCCGATGTATTGAATCTCGACACAATTTGAGTGTTCCATCGTCAATAGGAGGCGCTGAACGTTGCAGTTACCTATCAGTTTTTCGTCGGATTCGAAAATTTAGAATCACCGGAGACGGACCATGTGGTGCCCGACGGAGCGATATCCCCTTGGAGACAATTCGGCTGGAGGACAATGTATTAAATCTCAACGCAATTTGAATGTTCCATCGTCATTAGGAGGCCCTGAGCGTTCCAATTAACTATCAGTTTTGCGTCGGATTCGAAAATCTAGACTCACTGGAGAACGACCACAAGGTGCCCGAGGTAGCAATAGACATTTGGAGACAAGTCCTCTGGAGGAAGATGCATTGAATCTCGACGCAATTTGAGTGTTCCATCGTCATTTTAGAGGCGCTGAACGTTGCAATTAACTATCAGTTATGCGTCGGATTCGAAAACCTAGACTCACAGGAGAACGACCATAAGGTGGCCTAGGCAGCAATAGACCCTCTGAGACAAGTCGGCTGGAGGCCGATGTATTGAATCTGGACGCAATTTGAGTGTTCCATCGTCATTAGGAGGCCCTGAACGTTACAATTAACAATCAGTTTCGCGTCGGATTCGAAAATCTAGACTCACAGGAGAACGACCATAAGGTGCAGGGGGCAGCAATCGACCCTTGGAGACAAGTCGGCTGGAGGACGATGTATTGAATCGCGATGCAATTTGAGTGTTCCATCGTCATTAGGAGGCCCTCAACGTTACAATTAACCATCATTTTTGCGTCGGATTCGATAATCTAGACTGACAGGAGAACGATCATAAGGTGCTCGAAGCAGCAATAAACCCTGGGAGACAAGTTGGCTGGAGGTCGATGTATTGAATCGCGATGCAATTTGAGTGTTCCATCGTTATTAGGAGGTCCTGAACTTTACAATTAACTATCAGTTTCGCGTCGGATTCGAAAATCTAGACTCACTGGAGAACGACCACAAGGTGCACGAGGTAGCAATAGACATTTGGAGACAAGTCCTCTGGAGGAAGATGTATTGAATCTCGACGCAATTTGAGTGTTCCATCGTCATTTTAGAGGCGCTGAACGTTGCAATTAACTATCAGTTAAGCGTCGGATTCGGAAATCTAGACTCAAAGGAGAACGACCGTAAGGTGCCCTAGGCAGCAATAGACCCTCTGAGACAAGTCGGCTGGAGGCCGATGTATTGAATCTCGACGCAATTTGAGTGTTCCATTGTCATAAGGAGGCCTAGTACTTCACAATTAACTATCAGTAATGCGTCGGATTCGAAAATCTAGACTCACAGGAGAACGACCACAAGGTGTCCGAGGTAGCAATAGACATTTGAAGACAAGTCGGCTGGAGGCCGATGTATTGGATTCCGACGCAATTTGAGTGTTCCATCGTCATTAGGAGGCCCTTAACGTTACAATTAACTATCAGTTTCGCGTCGGAATCGAAAATCTAGATTCACAGGAGACGGATCATATGGTGCAATAGGCAGCAATATCCCCTTGGAGACAAGTCGGCTGGTGGACGATGTATTGAATCTCGACGCAATTTGAGTGTTCCATCGTCATTAGGAGGCGGTGAGCGTTACAATTAATATTCAGTTATGCGTCGAATTCGAAAATCTAGACTCACAGGAGAACGACCATAAAGTGCCCGGGGTAGCAATAGACCCTTGGAGATAAGTCGGCTGGAGGACGATGTATTGAATCTCGACGCAATTTGAGTGTTCCATCGTCATTAGGAGGCCCTGAACTTTCCAATTAACTGTCAGTTATGCGTCGGATTTGAAAATCTAGACTCACAGGAGAACGACCATAAGGTGCCCAAAGCAGCAATTGACCCTCTGAGACAAGTCGGCTGGAGGCCGATGTATTGAATCTCGACACAAATTGAGTGTTCCATCGTCAATAGGAGGCGCTGAACGTTGCAGTTAACCATCAGTTTTTTGTCGGATTCGAAAATGTAGAATCACCGGAGACGGACCATGTGGTGCCCGAGGCAGCGATTTCCCCTTGGAGACAAGTCGGCTGGAGGACGATGTATTGAATCTCGACGCAATTTGAGTGTTCCATCGTCATTAGGAGGCCCTGAACGTTACAATTAACCATCAGTTTTGCGTTGGATTCGAAAATGTAGACTCACAGGAGAAGGACCATATGGTGCCCAAGCCAGCAATATCCCCTTGGAGCCATATCTGCTGCAGGACGATGTATTGAATCTCGACGCAATGTGAGTGTTCCATCGACATTAGGAGGCCCTGAACGCTTCAATTAACTTTCAGTTTGGCGTCGGATTCGAAAATCTAGACTCACAGGAGACGGACCATAAGGTGCAGGAGGCAGCAATCGACCCTTGGAGACAAGTCGGCTGGAGGACGATGTATAAAATCGCGACGCAATCCTCGTTAGCATGGTCGGTACGTTAGAATTAATCATCAGTTTTGCGTCGTATTCGATAATCTAGACTGACAGGAGAACGATCATAAGGTGCTCGAAGCAGCAATAGACCCTTGGAGACAAGATGGCTGGAGGTCGATGTATTGAATCGCGATGCAATTTGAGTGTTCCATCGTTATTAAAAGGCCCTGAACGTTACAATTAACTATCAGTTTAGCGTCGGATTCGAAAATCTAGACTCACAGGAGACAGACCATAAGGTGCCCTAGGCAGCAATAGACCCTTGGAGACAAGTCGGCTGGAGGACGATGTATTGAATCTCAACGCAATTTGAGTGTTCCATCGTCATTAGGAGGCCCTGAACGTTAAAATTAACTATCCATTTTGCGTCGGATTCGAAAATGTAGACTCACAGGAGACCGACCATAAAGTTCCCGAGGCAGCAATAGACCCTTAGAGACAAGTCGGCTCGAGGCCGATGTATTGAATCTCGACGCAATTTGAGTTTTCCATCGTCATTAGGAGGCCCTGAACGTTACAATTAACCATCAGTTTTGCGTTGCATTCGAAAATCTAGACTCACAGGACAAGGACCATATGGTGCCCAAGGCAGCAATACCCCTTGGAGCCATATTTGCTGCAGGACGATGTATTGAATGTCGACGCAATGTGAGTGTTCCATCGACATTAGGACGCCTTGAACGTTACAATTAACTATCAGTTTGGCGTCGGATTCGAAAATCTAGACTCACAGGAGACGATCCTAAGGTGCAGGAGGCAGCAATCGACCCTTGGAGACAAGTCGGCTGGAGGACGATGTATGGAATCGCGACGCAATCCTCGTTAGCATGGTCGGAACGTTAGAATCAAACATCAGTTTCGCGTCGGATTCGAAAATCTAGACTTACATTAGAACGACAATAAGGTGCCCAGGCAGCAATAGAGCCTTGGAGACATGTCGGCTGGAGGACGATGTATTAAATCGCGACGCAATTTGTGTGTTCCATCATAGTTAGAAGGGTCGGAACGTTACAATAAACAGTCCGTTTTGCGTCGGATTCGAAAAAGTAGAATCACCGGAGACGGACCATGTGGTGCCCGAGGCAGCGATATCCCCTTGGAGACAATTCGGCTGGAGGACGATGTATTGAATCTCAACGCAATTTGAGTGTTCCATCGAGATTAGGAGGCCCTGAACGTTACAATTAACTTCCGTTTTGCGTCGGAATCGAAAATGTAGACTCACAGGAGAACGACCAAAAATTTCCCGAGGCAGCAATAGACCCTTGGAGACACGTCGGCTCGAGGCCGATGTATAGAATCTCGACTCAATTTGATGGTTCCATCATCATTTGGAGGCCCTGAGCGTTCCAATTAACTATCAGTTTTGCGTCGGATTCAAAAATCTAGACTCACAGGAGACCTCAAGGTGCCCGAGGTAGCAATAGACATTTGAAGACAAGTCGGCTGGAGGAAGATGTATTGAATCTCGACTCAATTTGAGTGTTCCATCGTTATTTTAGAGGCGCTGAACGTTCCAATTAACTATCACTTATGCGTCGGATTCGAAAATCTAGACTCACAGGAGAACGACCATAGGGTGCCCTAGGCAGCAATCGACCCTTGGAGACAAGTCGGCTGGAGGACGATGTATTGATTCTCGACGCAATTTGAGTGTTCCATCGTCATTAGGAGGCCCTGAACGTTACAATTAACTATCAGTTAAGCGTCAGATTCGATAATCTAGACTCTCATTAGAACGACCATAAGGTGCCCGATGCAGCAATAGACCCTTGTAAACAATTCGCCTGGAGGCCGATGTGTTGAATCTCGACGCAATTTGAGTGTTCCATCGTCATTAGGATGCCCTGAACGTTACAATTAACCATCAGTTTTGCGTCGGATTCGATAATCTAGACTGACAGGAGAACGATCATAAGGTGCTCGAAGCAGCAATAGACCCTTGGAGACAAGTTGGCTGGAGGTCGATGTATTGAATCGCGATGCAATTTGGTGTTCCATCGTTATTAAAAGGCCCTGAATGTTACAATTAACTATCAGTTTAGCGTCGGATTCGAAAATCTAGACTCACAGGAGACATACCATAAGGTGCCCGAGGCAGCAATAGACCCTTGGAGACAAGTCGGCTGGAGTACGATGTATTAAATCGCGACGCAATTTGTGTGTTCCATCATAGTTAGAAGGGTCGGAACGTTACAATAAACAGTCCATTTTGCGTCGGATTCGAAAATGAAGAATCACCGGAGACGGACCATGTGGTGCCCCAGGCAGCGATTTCCCCTTGGAGACAAGTCGGCTGGAGGACGATGTATTGAATCTCGACGCAATTTGAGTGTTCCATCGTCATTAGGAGGCCCTGAACGTTACAATTAACCATCAGTTTTGCGTTGGTTTCGAAAATCTAGACTCACAGGAGAAGGACCATGTGGTGCCGAAGGCAGTAATATCCCCTTTGAGCCATATCTGCTGCAGGACGATGGATTGAATCTCGACGCAATGTGAGTGTTCCATCGACATTAGGAGGCCCTGACGTTACAATTAACTATCAGTTTGGAGTCGGATTCGAAAATCTAGACTCACAGGAGACGGACCATAAGGTGCAGGAGGCAGCAATCGACCCTTGGAGACAAGTCGGCTGGAGGAGGATGTATGGAATCGCGACGCAATCCTCGTTAGCATGGTCGGAACGTTAGAATTAAACATCAGTTTTTCGTCGGATTCGAAAATCGAGACTTACAGGAGAACGACAATAAGGTGCCCAGGCAGCAATAGACCCTTGGAGACATATCGGCTGGAGGACGATGTATTGAATCGCGAGGCCATATGAGTGTTCCATCGTCATTAGGAGGCCCTGAACGTTACAATTAAACATCAGTTTTGCGTCGGATTCGATAATCTAGACTGACAGGAGAACGATCATAAGGTGCTCGAAGCAGCAATAGACCCTTGGAGACAAGTTGGCTGGAGGTCGATGTATTCAATCGCGATGCAATTTGAGTGTTCCATCATTATTTGAAGGCCCTGAACGTTACAATTAACTATCTGTTTAGCGTCGGATTCGAAAATCTAGACTCACAGGAGACGGACCATAAGGTGCCCGAGGCAGCAATATACCCTTGGAGACAAGTCGACAGGAGTACGATGTATTAAATCGCGACGCAATTTGTGTGTTCCATCATAGTTTGAAGGGTCGTAACGTTACAATAAACAGTCCATTTTGCGTCGGATTCGAAAATGTAGAATCACCGGAGACGGACCATTTGGTGCCCCAGGCAGCGATATCCCCTTGGAGACAAGTCGTCTGGAGGACGATGTATTGAATCTCGACGCAATTTGAGTGTTCCATCGTCATTAGGAGGCCCTGAACGTTACAATTAACCATCAGTTTTGCGTTGGTTTCGAAAATCTAGACTCACAGGAGAAGGACCATGTGGTGCCCAAGGCAGCAATATCCCATTGGAGACAAGTAGGCTGGAGGACGATGTACTGATTCTCGACGCAATTTCAGTGTTCCATCGTCATTAGGAGGCCCTAAACGTTACAATTAACTATCAGTTAAGCGTCAGATTCGATAATCTAGACTCACATCAGAACGACCATAAGGTGCCCGATGCAGCAATAGACCCTTGTAAACAAATCGCCTGGAGGCCGTTGTGTTGAATCTCGACGCAATTTGAGTGTTCCATCGTCATTAGGAGGCCCTGAACGTTACAATTAACTATCAGTTTTGCGTCGGATTCGAAAATCTAGACTCACAGGAGAACGACCATAAGGTGCAGGGGCAGCAATCGACCCTTGGAGACAAGTCGGCTGGAGGTCGATGTATTGAATCGCGATGCAATTTGAGTGTTCCATCGTTATTTTAAGGCCCTGAACGCTACAATTAACTATCTGTTTAGCGTTGGATTCGAAAATCTAGACTCACAGGAGACGGACCATAAGGTGCCCGAGGCAACAATATACCCTTGGAGACAAGTCGGCTGGAGGACGATGTATTAAATCGCGACGCAATTTGAGTGTTCCATCACAGTTAGAAGGGTCGCAACGTTACAATAAACAGTCCGTTTTGCGTCGGATTAGAAAATGTAGAAGCACCGGAGACGGACCATGTGGTGCCCGAGGCAGCGATATCCCATTGGAGACAAGTCGGCTGGAGGACGATGTATTGATTCTCGACGCAATTTGAGTGTTCCATCGTCATTAGGAGGCCCTGAACGATACAATTAACTATCAGTTAAGCGTCAGATTCGATAATCTAGACTCACATTAGAACGACCATAAGGTACCCGATGCAGCAATAGACCCTTGTAAACAATTCGCCTGGAGGTCGGTGTGTTGAATCTCGACGCAATTTGAGTGTTCTATCGTCATTAGGAGGCCCTGAACGTTACAATTAACTATCAGTTTTGCGTCGGATTCGAAAATCTTTACTCACAGGAGAACGGCCGAAAGGTGCCCGAGGTAGCAATAGACCCTAGGAGACAAGTCGGCTGGAGGATGATGAATTGAATCTCGACGTAATTTGAGTGTTCCATCGTCATTAGGAGGCCCTGAACGTTACAATTAACTATCAGTTATGCGTCAGATTCGATAATCTAGACTCACATTAGAACGACCATAAGGTGCCCGATGCAGCAATAGACCCTTGTAAACAATTCGCCTGGAGGCCGATTTGTTGAATCTCGACGCAATTTGAGTGTTCCATCGTCATTAGGATGCCCTGAACGTTACAATTAACCATCAGTTTTGCTTCGGATTCGATAATCTAGACTGACAGGAGAACGATTATAAGGTGCTCGAAGCAGCAATAGACTCTTGGAGACAAGTTGGCTGGAGGTCGATGTATTGATTCGCGATGCAATTTGAGTGTTCCATCGTTATTAAAAGGCCCTGAACGTTACAATTAACTATCAGTATAGCGTCGGATTCGAAAATGTAGACTCACAGGAGACATACCATAAGGTGCCCGAGGCAGCAATAGACCCTTGGAGACAAGTCAGCTGGAGGACGATGTATTAAATCGCGACGCAATTTGTGTGTTTCATCATAGTTAGAAGGGTCGGAACGTTACAATAAACAGTCAGTTTTGCGTCGGATTCGAAAATGTAGAATCACCGGAGACGCACCATGTAGTGCCCGAGGCAGCGATATTCCCTTGGAGACAATTCGGCTGGAGGACGATGTATTGAATCTCAACGCAATTTGAGTGTTCCATCATCATTAGGAGGCCCTGAGCGTTCCAATTTACTATCAGTTTTGCGTCGGATTCGAAAATCTAGACTCACAGGAGACGGACCATAACTTGCAGGAGGCAGCAATCGACCCTTGGAGACAAGTCGGCTGGAGGACGATGTATTGAATCTCGACGCAATTTGAGTGTTCCATCGTCATTAGGAGGCCCTGAACGTTACAATTAACAATCAGTTTCGCGTCGGATTCGAAAATCTAGACTCACAGGAGATCGACCATAAGGTGCAGGGGGCAGCAATCGACCCTTGGAGACAAGTCGGCTGGAGAACGATATATTGAATCGCGACGCAATTTGAGTGTTCCATCGTCATTAGGAGGCCCTCAACGCTACAATTAACCATCATTTTTGCATCGGATTCGATAATCTAGACTGGCAGGAGAACGATCATAAGGTGCTCGAAGCAGCAATAGACCCTTGGAGACAAGTTGGCTGGAGGTCGATATATTCAATCGCGATGCAATTTGAGTGTTCCATCATTATTTGAAGGCCCTGAACGTTACAATTAACTATCTGTTTAGCGTCGGATTCGAAAATCTAGACTCACAGGAGACGGACCATAAGGTGCCCGAGGCAGCAATATACCCTTGGAGACAAGTCGGCTGGAGTACGAAGTATTAAATCGCGACGCAATTTGAGTGTTCCATCATAGTTAGATGGGTCGGAACGTTACAATAAACAGTCCGTTTTGCGTCGGATTCGAAAATGTAGAATCACCGGAGACGGACCATGTGGTGCCCGAGGCAGCGTCATCCCCTTGGAGACAAGTCGGCTGGAGGACGATGTATTGAATCTCGACGCAATTTGAGTGTTCCATCGTCATTAGGAGGCCCTGAACGTTACAATTAACCATCAGTTTTGCGTTGGTTTCGAAAATCTAGACTCACAGGAGAAGGACCATATGGCGCCCAAGGCAGCAATATCCCCTTGGAGCCATATCTGCTGCAGGACGATGGACTGAATCTCGACGCAATGTGAGTGTTCCATCGACATTAGGAGGCCCTGACGTTACAATTAACTATCAGTTTGGAGTCGGATTCGAAAATCTAGACTCACAGGAGGCGGACCATAAGGTGCAGGACGCAGCAATCGACCCTTGGAGACATGTCGGCTGGAGGACGATGTATTGAATCGCGAGGCAATATGAGTGTTCCATCGTCATTAGGAGGCCCTGAACGTTACAATTAAACATCAGTTTTGCGTCGGATTCGATAATCTAGACTGACAGGAGAACGATCATAAGGTGCTCGAAGCAGCAATGGACCCTTGGAGACAAGTTGGCTGGAGGTCGATGTATTAAATCGCGATGCAATTTGAGTGTTCCATCGTTATTAAAAGGCCCTGAACGTTACAATTAACTATCAGCTTAGCGTCGGATTCGAAAATCTAGACTCACAGGAGACAGACCATAAGGTGCCCGAGGCAGCAATAGACCCTTGGAGACAAGTCGGCTGAAGGACGATGGGTTAAATCGCGACGCAATTTGTGTGTTCCATCATAGTTAGAAGGGTCGGAACGTTACAATAAACAGTCAGTTTTGCGTCGGATTCGAAAATGTAGAATCACCGGAGACGCACCATGTGGTGCCCGAGGCAGCGATATTCCCTTGGATACAATTCAGCTGGAGGACGATGTATTGAATCTCAACGCAATTTGAGTGTTCCATCGAGATTAGGAGGCCCTGAACGTTACAATTAACTATCCGTTTTGCGTCAGAATCGAAAATGTAGACTCACAGGAGAACGACCATATAGTTCCCGAGGCAGCAATAGACCCTTGGAGACAAGTCGGCTCGAGGCCGATGTATTGAATCTCAACGCAATTTGATGGTTCCATCATCATTAGGAGGCCCTGAGCGTTCCAATTATCTATCAGTTTTGGAACGGATTCGAAAATCTAGACTCACAGGAGACCACAAGGTGCCCGAGGTAGCAATAGACATTTGGAGACAAGTCGGCTGGAGGAAGATGTATTGAATTTCGACGCAATTTGAGTGTTCCATCGTCATTTTAGAGGCGTTGAACGTTGCAATTAACTATCAGTTATGCGAAGGATTCGAAAATCTAGACTCACAGGAGAACGACCATTGGGTGCCCTAGGCAGCAATAGACCCTCTGAGACAAGTCGGCTGGAGGCCGATGTATTGAATCTCGACGCAATTTGAGTGTTCAATCGTCATTAGGAGGCCCTGAACGTTACAATTAACAATCAGTTTCGCGTCGGATTCGAAAATCTAGACTCACAGGAGAACGACCATAAGGTGCAGGGGGCAGCAATCGACCCTTGGAGACAAGTCGGCTGGAGGAAGATGTATTGAATCGCGACGCAATTTGAGTGTTCCATCGTCATTAGGAGGCCCTGAACGTTACAATTAACAATCAGTTTCGCGTCGGATTCGAAAATCTAGACTCACAGGAGAACGACCATAAGGTGCAGGGGGCAGCAATCGACACTTGGAGACAAGTCGGCTGGAGGACGATGTATTAAATCGCGACGCAATTTGAGTGTTCCATCACAGTTAGAAGGGTCGGAACGTTACAATAAACAGTCCGTTTTGCGTCGGATTAGAAAATGTAGAATCACCGGAGACGCACCATGTGGTGCCCGAGGCAGCGATATTCCCTTGGATACAAGTCGGCTGGAGGACGATGTACTGATTCTCGACGCAATTTGAGTGCTCCATCTTCATTAAGAGGCCCTAAACGTTACAATTAACAATCAGTTTCGCGTTGGATTCGAAAATCTAGACTCACAGGAGAACGACCATAAGGTGCCAGAGGTAGCAATAGACCCTAGGAGACAAGTCGGCTGGAGGATGATGAATTGAATCTCGACGCAATTTGAGTGTTCAATCGTCATTAGGAGGCCCTGAACGTTACAATTAACTATCAGTTATGCGTCAGATTCGATAATGTAGACTCACATTAGAACGTCCATAAGGTGCCCGATGCAGCAATAGACCCTTGTAAACAATTCGCCTGGAGGCCGATGTGTTGAATCTCGACGCAATTTGAGTGTTCCATCGTCATTAGGATGCCCTGAACGTTACAATTAACAATCAGTTCGCGTTTGATTCGAAAATCTAGACTCACAGGAGAACGACCATAAGGTGCCAGAGGTAGCAATAGACCCTAGGAGACAAGTCGGCTGGAGGATGATGAATTGAATCTCGACGCAATTTGAGTGTTCCATCGTCATTAGGAGGCCCTGAACGTTACAATTAACTATCAGTTATGCGTCAGATTCGATAATGTAGACTCACATTAGAACGTCCATAAGGTGCCCGATGCAGCAATAGACCCTTGTAAACAATTCGCCTGGAGGCCGATGTGTTGAATCTCGACGCAATTTGAGTGTTCCATCGTCATTAGGATGCCCTGAACGTTACAATTAACAATCAGTTTCGCGTTGGATTCGAAAATCTAGACTCACAGGAGAACGACCATAAGGTGCCAGAGGTAGCAATAGACCCTAGGAGACAAGTCGGCTGGAGGATGATGAATTGAATCTCGACGCAATTTGAGTGTTCCATCGTCATTAGGAGGCCCTGAACGTTACAATTAACTATCAGTAATGCGTCAGATTCGATAATGTAGACTCTCATTAGAACGTCCATAAGGTGCCCGATGCAGCAATAGACCCTTGTAAACAATTCGCCTGGAGGCCGATGTGTTGAATCTCGACGCAATTTGAGTGTTCCATCGTCATTAGGATGCCCTGAAAGTTACAATTAACAATCAGTTTCGCGTTGGATTCGAAAATCTAGACTCACAGGAGAACGACCATAAGGTGCCAGAGGTAGCAATAGACCCTAGGAGACAAGTCGGCTGGAGGATGATGAATTGAATCTCGACGCAATTTTAGTGTTCCATCGTCATTAGGAGGCCCTGAACGTTACAATTAACTATCAGTTATGCGTCAGATTCGATAATGTAGACTCACATTAGAACGTCCATAAGGTGCCCGATGCAGCAATAGACCCTTGTAAACAATTCGCCTGGAGGCCGATGTGTTGAATCTCGACGCAATTTGAGTGTTCCATCGTCATTAGGATGCCCTGAACGTTACAATTAACTATCAGTTTTGCGTTGGATTCGAAAATCTAGACTCACAGGAGAACGACCATAAGGTGCCAGAGGTAGCAATAGACCCTAGGAGACAAGTCGGCTGGAGGAAGATGAATTGAATCTCGACGCAATTTGAGTGTTCCATCGTCATTAGGAGGCCCTGAACGTTACAATTAACTATCAGTTATGCGTCAGATTCGATAATGTAGACTCACATTAGAACGTCCATAAGGTGCCCGAGGCAGCAATATACCCTTGGAGACAAGTCGGCTGGAGGACGATGTATTAAATCGCGACGCAATTTGTGTGTTCCATCATAGTTTGAAGGGTCGGAACGTTACAATAAACAGTCAGTTTTGCGTCGGATTAGAAAATGTAGAATCACCGGAGACGCACCATGTGGTGCCCGAGGCAGCGATATTCCCTTGGATACAAGTCGGCTGGAGAACGATGTACTGATTCTCGACGCAATTTGAGTGCTCCATCGTCATTAAGAGGCCCTAAAGGTTACAATTAACTATCAGTTAAGCGTCAGATTCGATAATCTAGACTCACATTAGAACGACCATAAGGTGCCCGATGCAGCAATAGACCCTTGTAAACAATTCGCCTGGAGGCCGATGTGTTGAATCTCGACGCAATTTGAGTGTTCCATCGTCATTAGGAGGCCCTGAACGTTACAATTAACTATCAGTTTTGCGTCGGATTCGAAAATCTAGACTCACAGGAGAACGACCATAAGGTGCCAGAGGTAGCAATAGACCCTAGGAGACAAGTCGGCTGGAGGATGATGAATTGAATGTCGACGCAATTTGAGTGTTCCATCGTCATTAGGAGGCCCTGAACGTTACAATTAACTATCAGTTATGCGTCAGATTCGATAATGTAGACTCACATTAGAACGACCATAAGGTCCCCGATGCAGCAATAGACCCTTGTAAACAATTCGCCTGGAGGCCGATGTGTTGAATCTCGACGCAATTTGAGTGTTCCATCGTCATTAGGAGGCCCTGAACGTCACAATTAACTATCAGTTTTGCGTCGGATTCGAAAATCTAGACTCAGGAGAACGACCATAAGGTGCCAGAGGTAGCAATAGACCCTAGGAGACAAGTCGGCTGGAGGATGATGATTTGAATCTCGACGCAATTTGAGTGTTCCATCGTCATTAGGAGGCACTGAACGTTACAATTCACTATCTGTTATGCGTCAGAATCGATAATCTAGACTCACATTAGAACGTCCATAAGGTGCCCGATGCAGCAATAGACCCTTGTAAACAATTCGCCTGGAGGCCGATGTGTTGAATCTCGACGCAATTTGAGTGTTCCATCGTCATTAGGATGCCCTGATCGTTACAATTAACAATCAGTTTCGCGTTGGATTCGAAAATCTAGACTCACAGGAGAACGACCATAAGGTGCCAGAGGTAGCAATAGACCCTAGGAGACAAGTCGGCTGGAGGATGATGAATTGAATCTCGACGCAATTTGAGGGCTCCATCGTCATTAGGAGGCCCTGAACGTTACAATTAACTATCAGTTATACGTCAGATTCGATAATGTAGACTCACATTAGAACGTCCATAAGGTGCCCGATGCAGCAATAGACCCTTGTAAACAATTCGCCTGGAGGCCGATGTGTTGAATCTCGACGCAATTTGAGTGTTCCATCGTCATTAGGATGCCCTGAACGTTACAATTAACAATCAGTTTCGCGTTGGATTCGAAAATCTAGACTCACAGGAGAACGACCATAAGGTGCCAGAGGTAGCAATAGACCCTAGGAGACAAGTCGGCTGCAGGATGATGAATTGAATCTCGACGCAATTTGAGTGTTCCATCGTCATTAGGAGGCCCTGAACGTTACAATTAACTATCAGTTATGCGTCAGATTCGATAATGTAGACTCACATTAGAACGTCCATAAGGTGCCCGATGCAGCAATAGACCCTTGTAAACAATTCGCCTGGAGGCCGATGTGTTGAATCTCGACGCAATTTGAGTGTTCCATCGTCATTAGGATGCCCTGAACGTTACAATTAACAATCAGTTTCGCGTTGGATTCGAAAATCTAGACTCACAGGAGAACGACCATAAGGTGCCAGAGGTAGCAATAGACCCTAGGAGACAAGTCGGCTGGAGGATGATGAATTGAATCTCGACGCAATTTGAGTGTTCCATCGTCATTAGGATGCCCTGAACGTTACAATTAACAATCAGTTTCGCGTTGGATTCGAAAATCTAGACTCAGAGGAGAACGACCACAAGGTGCCCGAGGCAGCAATAGACATTTGGAGACAAGTCGGCTGGAGGGCGATGTATTGAATCCCGACGCAATTTGAGTGTTCCATCGCCATTATGAGGCCCTGAACTTTACAATTAACTATTAGTTATGCGTTGGATTCTAAAATGTAGACTCACAGGGGAACGACCATAAGGTGCCCGAGGCAGCAATTGACCCTCTGAGACAAGTCGGCTGGAGGCCGATGTATTGAATCTCGACACAATATGAGCGTTCCATCGTGCATAGGAGGCGCTGAACGTTGCAGTTAACTATCAATTTTTCGTCGGATTCGAAGATGTAGAATCACCGGAGACGGACCAAGAAGTGCCCGAGGCAGCGATAACCCCTTGGAGACAAGTCGGCTGGAGGACGATGTATTGAATTTCGACGCAATTTGAGTGTTCCATCGTCATTAGGAGGCCCTGAACATTACAATTAACCATGACTTTTGCGTCGGATTCGAAAATCTAGACTCACAGGATAAGGACCATATGGTGCCCAATTCAGCAATATCCCCTTGGAGCCATATCTGCTACAGGACTATGTATTGAATCTCGACGCAATGTGAGTGTTCCATCGACATTAGGAGGCCCTGAACGTTCCAATTAACTATCAGTTGGCGTCGGATTCGAAAATCTAGACTCACAGGAGACGGACCATAACGTGCAGGAGGCAGCAATCGACCCTTGGAGACAAGTCGGCTGGAGGACGATGTATGGAATCGCGTCGCTATCCTCGTTAGCATGGTCGGAACGTTAGAATTAAACATCAGTTTTGCGTCGGATTCGAAAATCTAGACTTACAGGAGAACGACAATAAGGTGCCCAGGCAGCAATAGACCCTTGGAGACATGTCGGCTGGAGGAAGATGTATTGAGTCGCGAGGCAATATGAGTGTTCCATCGTCATTAGGAGGCCCTGAACGTTACAATTAACCATCAGTTTTGCGTCGGATTCGATAATCTAGACTGACAGGAGAACGATCATAAGGTGCTCGAAGCAGCAATAGACCCTTGGAGACAAGTTGGCTGGTGGTCGATGTATTGAATCGCAATGCAATTTGAGTGTTCCATCGTTATTAAAAGGCCCTGAACGTTACAATTAACTATCACTTTAGCGTCGGATTCGAAAATCTAGACTCACAGGAGACAGACCATAAGGTGCCCGAGGCAGCAATACACCCTTGGAGACAAGTCGGCTGGAGGACGATGTATTAAATCGCGACGCAATTTGTGTGTTCCATCATAGTTAGAAGGGTCGGAACGTTACAATAAACAGTCCGTTTTGCGTCGGATTCGAAAATCTAGACTCACAGGAGAACGACCATAAGGTGCAGGGGGCAGCAATCGACCCTTGGAGACAAGTCGGCTGGAGGACGATGTATTGAATCGCGACGCAATTTGAGTGTTCCATCGTCATTAGGAGGCCCTCAACGTTACAATTAACCATCAATTTTACGTCGGATTCGATAATCTAGACCGACATGAGAACGATCATAAGGTACTCGAAGCAGCAATAGACCCTTGGAGACAAGTTGGCTGTAGGTCGATGTATTGAATCGCGATGCAATTTGAGTGTTCCATCGTTTTTTGAAGGCCCTGAACGTTACAATTAACTATCTGTTTAGCGTCGGATTCGAAAATATAGACTCACAGGAGACGGGCCATAAGGTGCCCGAGGCAGCAATTTACCCTTGGAGACAAGTCGGCTGGAGGACGATGTATTAAATCGCGACGCAATTTGTGTGTTCCATCATAGTTAGAAGGGTCGGAACGTTACAATAAACAGTCCGTTTTGCGTCGGATTCGAAAATGTAGAATCACCGGAGACGGACCATGTGGTGCCCGAGGCAGCGATATCCCATTGGAGACAAGTCGGCTGGAGGACGATGTATTGAATCTCGGCGCAATTTGAGAGTTCCATCGTCATTAGGAATCCCTGAACGTTTCAATTAGCTATCAGTTTCGCGTCGGATTCGAAAATCTAGACTCACAGGTGACGGATCATATGATGCCCGAGGCAGCAATATCCCCGTGGAGACAAGTCATCTGGTGGACGATGTACTGAATCTCGACGCAATTTGAGTGTTCCATCTTTATTAGGAGGCGCTGAGCGTTACAATTAACTATCAGTTATGCGTCGGATTCGAAAATCTAGACTCACAGGAGATCAACCAAAAGGTGCCCGAGGTAGCAATAGACCCTAGGAGACAAATCGGCTGGAGGATGATGAATTGAATCTCGACGCAATTTGAGTGTTCTATCGTCATTAGGAGGCCCTGAACTTTACAATTATCTATCAGTTATGCGTCGGATTCTAAATTCTAGACTCACAGGAGAACGACCACAAGGTGTCCGAGGTAGCAATAGACATTGGAGACAAGTCGGCTGGAGGCCGATGTATTGAATCTCGACGCAATTTGAGTGTTCCATCGTCATTAGGAGGCGCTGAACGTTGCAATTAACTATCAGTTATGCGTCGGATTCGAAAATCTAGACTCACAGGAGAACGACCATAAGGTACCCGAGGCAGCAATTGACCCTCTGAGACAAGTCGGCTGGAGGCCGATGTAATGAATCTCGACACAATTTGAGTGTTCCATCGTCAGTAGGAGGCCCTGAACGTTGCAATTAACTATGAGTTTTGCGTCGGATTCAAAAATGTAGAATCACCGGAGACGGACCATGTTGTGCACGAGGCAGCGATATCCCCTTGGAGACAAGTCGGCTGGAGGACGATGTATTGAATCTCGACGCAATTTGAGTGTTCCATCGTCATTAGGAGGCCCTGAACGATACAATTAACCATCAGTTTTGCGTTGGATTCGAAAATCTAGACTCACAGCAGAAGGACCATATGGTGCCCAAGGCAGCAATATCCCCTTGGAGCCAAATCTGCTGCAGGACGATGTATTGAATCTCGACGCAATGTGAGTGATCCATCGACATTAGGAGGCCCTGAACGTTACAATTAACTATCAGTTTGGCGTCGGATTCGAAAATCTAGATTCACAGGAGACGGACCATAAGGTGCAGGAGCCAGCAATCGAACCTTGGAGACAAGTCGGCTGGAGGACGATGTATTAAATCGCGACGCAATTTGTGTGTTCCATCATCGTTGGAAGGGTTGGAACGTTACAATAAACAGTCAGTTTTGCGTCGGATTCGAAAATGTAGTATCACCGGAGACGCACCATGTGGTGCCCGAGGCAGCGATATTCCCTTGGAGACAATTCGGTTGGAGGGCGATGTATTGAATCTCAACACAATTTGAGTGTTCCATCGTCATTGGGAGGCCCTGAACGTTATAATTAACTATCCGTTTTGCGTCGGATTCGAAAATGTAGACTCACAGGAGAACGACCATAAAGTTCCCGAGGCAGCAATAGACCCTTGGAGGCAAGTCGGGTGGAGGACGATGTATTCAATCTCGACGCAATTTGAGTGTTCCATCGTCATTACGAGGTCCTGAACTTTACAATTAAGTATCAGTTATGCGTCGGATTCGAAAATCTAGACTCACAGGAGAACGACAACAAGGTGCCCGAGACAGCAATAGACATTTGGAGGCAAGTCGGCTGGAGGCCGATGTATTGGATCCCGACGCAATTTGAGTGTTCCATCGTCATTAGGAGGCCCTTAACGTTACAATTAACTATCAGTTTCGCGTCGGATTCGAAAATCTAGACTCACAGGAGACGGATCATATGGTGCAAGAGGCAGCAATATCCCCTTGGAGACAAGTCGGCCGGTGGACGATGTATTGAATCTCGACACAATTTGAGTGTTCCATCGTCAATAGGAGGCGCTGAACGTTGCAGTTAACTATCAGTTTTTCATCGGATTCGAAAATGTAGAATCACCGTAGACGGACCATGTGGTGCCCGAGGCAGCGATATTCCCTTGGAGACAATTCGGTTGGAGGGCGATGTATTGAATCTCAACGCAATTTGAGTGTTCCAACGTCATTTTAGAGGCGCTGACGTTGCAATTAACTATCAGTTATGCGTCGGGTTCGAAAATCTAGACTCACAGGAGAACGACCATAAGGTGCCCTATGCAACAATAGACCCTCTGAGACAAGTCGGCTGGAGGCCGATGTATTGAATCTCGACGCAATTTGAGTGTTCCATCGTCATTAGGAGGCCCTGAACGTTCCAATTAACAATCAGTTCGCGTCGGATTCGAAAATCTAGACTCACAGGAGAACGACCATAAGGTGCAGGGAGCAGCAATCGACCCTTGGAGACAAGTCGGCTGGAAAACGATGTATAGAAACGCGACGCAATTTGAGTGTTCCATCGTCACTAGGAGGCCCTCAACGTTACTATTAACCATCAATTTTGCGTCGGATTCGATAATCTAGACTGACAGGATAACGATCATAAGGTGCTCGAAGCAGCAATAAACCCTTGGAAACAAGTTGGCTCGAGGTCGATGTATTGAATCGCGATGCAATTTGAGTGTTCCATCGTTATTTGAAGGCCCTGAACGTTACAATTAACTATCTGTTTAGCGTCGGATTCGAAAATCTAGACTCACACGGGACGGACCATAAGGTGCCCGAGGCAGCAATAGACATTTGGAGACAAGTCGGCTGGAGGACAATGTATTGAATCTCGACGCAAATTGAGTGTTCCATTGTCATTAGGATGCCCTGAACGTTACAATTAACTATCAGATTCGCGTCGGATTCGAAAATCTAGACTCACAGGAGAACGACCATAAGGTGCCCGATGCAACAATATCCCCTTCTAGACAAGTCGGCTGGAGGACGATGTACTGAATCTCGACGCAAATTGAGTGTTCCATCGTCATTAGGAGGCGCTGAGCGTTACAATTAACTATCAGTTATGCGTCGGATTCGAAAATCTAGACTCACAGGAGAACGAACATAAGGTGCCCGCGGCAGCAATAGACATTTGGGTACAAGTCGGCTGGAGGACGATTTATTGAATCTCGACGCAATTTGAGTGTTCCATCGTGAATAGGAGGTTCTGATCGTTGCAATTAACTATCAGTAATGCGTCGGATTCGAAATTCTAGACTCACAGGAAAACGACCATAAGGTGCCCGAGGCAGCAATAGACATTTGGAGACTAGTCGGCTGGAGGACAATGTATTGAATCTCGAGGCAAATTGAGTGTTCCATTGTCATTAGGAGGCCCTGAACGTTACAATTAACTATCTAATTCGCGTCGGATTCGAAAATCTAGACTCACAGGAGAACGACCATAAGGTGCCCGATGCAACAATATCCCCTTCTAGACAAGTCGGCTGGAGGACGATGTATTGAATCTCGACGCAATTTGAGTGTTCCATCGTCATTAGGAGGCGCTGAGCGTTACAATTAACTATCAGTTATGCGTCGAATTCGAAAATCTCGACTCACAGGAGCACGACCATAAGCTGCCCGAGGCAGCAATAGACCCTTGGAGACGAGTCGGCTGGAGGACGATGTATTGAACCTCGACGCAATTTGAGTGTTCCATCGTCATTAGGAGGCGCTGAGCGTTACAATTAACTATCAGTTATGAGTCGGATTCGAAAATCTAGACTCACAGCAGAACGACCATAAGGTGCCCGAGGCAGCAATAGACCCTTGGAGACAAGTCGGCTGGAGGACGATGTACTGAATCTCGACGCAATTTGAGTGTTCCATCGTGAATAGGAGGTTCTGATCGTTGGAATTAACTATCAGTTATGCGTCGGATTCGAAATTCTAGACTCACAGGAAAACGACCATAAGGTGCCCGAGGCATCAATAGACATTTGGAGACACGTCGGCTGGAGGACAATGTATTGAATCTCGACACAAATAGAGTGTTCCATTGTCATTAGGAGGCCCTGAACGGTACAATTAAATATCAGTTTCGCGTCGGATTCGAAAATCTAGACTCACAGGAGAACGACCATAAGGTGCCCGATGCAACAATATCCCCTTGTGGACAAGTCGGCTGGAGGACGATGTATTCGTTTGTGACGCAATTTCAGTGTTCCATCGTAATTAGGGGGCCCTGAATGTTACAATTAACTATCAGTTTTTCGTCGGATACGAAAATCTATACTCTCTGGAGACGGACCACAAGGTGCCCGAAGCAGCAATTTCCACTTGTAGACAAGTCGGCTGGAGGACGATGTATTGAATCTCGACGCAATTTGAGTGTCCCATCGTCATTAGGAGGCCCTGAACGTTACAATTAACTATCAGTTATGCGTCGGATTCGAAAATCTAGACTCACAGGAGAACGACCATAAGGTGCCCGTGGCAGCAATAGACCCTTGGAGACTAGTCGGCTGGAGGTCGATGTATTGAATCTCGACGCAATTTGAGTGCTCCATCGTCATTAGGAGGCGCTGAACGTTACAATTAACTATCAGTTATGCGTCGGATTCGAAAATCTAGACTCACAGGAGAACGACCATAAGGTGCCCGCGGCAGCAAAACCTCTTGGAGACAAGTCGGCTGGAGGACGATGTATTGAATCTCGACGCAATTTGAAAGTTCCATCGTCATTAGGAGGCGCTGAGTGTTACAATTAACTATCAGTTATGCGTCGGATTCGAAAATCTAGACTCACAGGAGAACGACCATAAGGTGCCCGAGACAGCAATATACCCTTGGAGACAAGGCGGCTGGAGGACGATGTATTGAATCTCGGCGCAATTTATGTGTTCCATCGTCATTAGGAGGCCCTGAACTTTACATCTAACTATCAGTTATGCGTCGGATACGAAAATCTAGACTCACAGGAGAACGACCACAAGGTGCCCGAGGCAGCAATAGACATTTGGGTACAAGTCGGCTGGAGGACGATGTATTGAATCTCGACGCAATTTGAGTGTTCCATCGTGAATAGGAGGTTCTGATCGTTGCAATTAACTATCAGTAATGCGTCGGATTCGAAATTCTAGACTCACAGGAAAACGACCATAAGGTGCCCGAGGCAGCAATAGACATTTGGAGACAAGTCGGCTGGAGGACAATGTATTGAATCTCGAGGCAAATTGAGTGTTCCATTGTCATTAGGAGGCCCTGAACGTTACAGTTAACTATCAAATTCGCGTCGGATTCGAAAATCTAGACTCACAGGAGAACGACCATAAGGTGCCCGATGCAACAATATCCCCTTCTAGACAAGTCGGCTGGAGGACGATGTATTGAATCTCGACGCAATTTGAGTGTTCCATCATCATTAGGAGGCGCTGAGCGTTACAATTAACTATCAGTTATGCGTCGAATTCGAAAATCTCGACTCACAGGAGCACGACCATAAGGTGCCCGAGGCAGCAATAGACCCTTGGAGACAAGTCGGCTGGAGGACGATGTGTTGAACCTCGACGCAATTTGAGTGTTCCATCGTCATTAGGAGGCGCTGAGCGTTACAATTAACTATCAGTTATGAGTCGGATTCGAAAATCTAGACTCACAGCAGAGCGACCATAAGGTGCCCGAGGCAGCAATAGACCCTTGGAGACAAGTCGGCTGGAGGACGATGTACTGAATCTCGACGCAATTTGAGTGTTCCATCGTGAATAGGAGGTTCTGATCGTTGCAATTAACTATCAGTAATGCGTCGGATTCGAAATTCTAGACTCACAGGAAAACGACCATAAGGTGCCCGAGGCAGCAATAGACATTTGGAGACAAGTGGCCGAAGGACAATGTATTGAATCTCGAAGCAAATTGAGTGTTCCATTGTCATTAGGAGGCCCTGAACGTTACAATTAACTATCAGTTTCGCGTCGGATTCGAAAATCTAGACTCACAGGAGAACGACCATAAGGTGCCCGATGCAACAATATCCCCTTGTGGACGAGACGGCTGGAGAACGATGTATTGGTTTGCGACGCAATTTGAGTGTTCCATCGTAATTGGGGGCCCTGAATGTTACAATTAACTATCAGTTTTTCGTCGGATTCGAAAATCTATACTCACTGGAGACGGACCACAAGGTGCCCGAAGCAGCAATTTCCCCTTGTAGACAAGTCGGCTGGAGGACGATGTATTGAATCTCGACGCAATTTGAGTGTCCCATCGTCATTAGGAGGCCCTGAACGTTACAATTAACTATCAGTTATGCGTTGGATTCGAAAATCTAGACTCACAGGAGAACGACCATAACGTGCCCGAGGCAGCAATTGACCCTTGGAGACAAGTCGGCTGGAGGACGATGTATTGAATCTCGACGCAATTTGAGTGCTCCATCGTCATTAGGAGGCGCTGAACGTTACAATTAACTATCAGTTATACGTCGGATTCGAAAATCTAGACTCACAGGAGAACGACCATAAGGTGCCGAGGCAGCAATATACCCTTGGAGACAAGGCGGCTGGAGGACGATGTATTGAATCTCGACGCAATTTATGTGTTCCATCGTCATTAGGAGGCCCTGAATTTTACAATTAACTATCAGTTATGCGTTGGATACGAAAATCTAGACTCACAGGAGAACGACCACAAGGTGCCCGAGGCAGCAATAGACACTTGGAGACAAGTCGGCTGGAAGACAATGTATTGAATCTCGACGCAATTTGAGTGTTCCATCGTCATTAGGAGGCGCTGAGCGTTACTATTAACTATCAGTTATGAGTCGGATTCGAAAATCTAGACTCACAGCAGAACGACCATAAGGTGCCCGAGGCAGCAATAGACCCTTGGAGACAACTCGGCTCGAGGACGATGTACTGAATCTCGACGCAATTTGAGTGTTCCATCGTGAATAGGAGGTTCTGATCGTTGCAATTAACTATCAGTTATGCGTCGCTATCGAAATTCTAGACTCACAGGAAATCGACCATAAGGTGCCCGAGGCAGCAATAGACATTTGGAGACAAGTCGGCAGGAGGACAATGTATTGAATCTCGACGCAAATTGAGTGTTCCATTGTCATTAGGAGGCCCTGAAAGTTACAATTAACTGTCAGTTTCGCGTCGGATTGGAAAATCTAGACTCACAGGAGAACCATCATAAGGTGCCCGATGCAACAATATCCCCTTGTGGACAAGTCGGCTGGAGGACGATGAATTAGTTTGCGACGCAATTTGAGTGTTCCATCGTAATTAGGGGGCCCTGAATGTTACAATTAACTATCAGTTATGCGTCGGATTCAAAAATCTAGACTCACAAGAGAACGACCATAAGGTGCACGAGGCAGCAATAGACCCTTGGAGACAAGTAGGCTGGAGCCCGATGTATTGAATCTCGACGCAATTTGAGTGTTCCATCGTCATTAGGAGGCTCTGGACGTTACAATTAACTATCATTTTTGCGTCGGATTCGAAAATCTAGACTCACAGGAGAACGACCATAAGGTGCCCGAGACAGCAATAGACCCTTGGAGACAAGTCGGCTGGAGGACGATGTATTGAATCTCGACGCAATTTGAGTGTTCCATCGTCATTAGGAGGCCCTGAGCTTTACAATTAACTATCAGGTATGCGTCGGATTCGAAAATCTAGACTCACAGGAGACGGACCACATGGAGCCCGCGGCAGCAATATCCCCTTGTTGACAAGTCCGTTGGAAGACGATGTATTGACTCTCGACGATATTTGAGTGTTCCATCGTCATTAGGAGGCCCTGAACGTTACAATTAACTATCAGTTTTGCGTCGGGTTCGAAAATCTAGACTCACAGGAGGCGGACCACATGGTGCTCGAGGCAGCCATACCCCTTGGAGTCAAGTTGGCTGGAGGCCGATGTATTGAATCTCGACGCAATTTGAGTGTTCCATCGTTATTAGGAGGGCTTGAACGTTACAATATACTACCAGTTTTGCGTCGGGTTCGAAAATCTATACTCACAGGTGAACGAACATAAGGTGCCCCAGGCAGCAATCGACCCTTGGAGACAAGTCTGCTGGAGGACGGTGTATTGAATCTCGACGCAATATGAGTGTTCCATCGACATTAGGTGGCCCTGAACGTTACAATAAACTATCAGTTTTGCGTCAGGTTCGAAAATCTGGACCCACAGGAGAACGATCATAAGGTGCCCGAGGCAGCAATAGACCCTTGGAGACAAGTCGGCTGGAGGACGAAGTAATGAATATCGACGCAATTTGAGTGTTTCATCGTCATTAGGAAACCCTGAACGTTACTATTAACTATCAGTTTTGCGTCGGGTTCGAAAATCTAGACTCACAGGAGAACGATCATAAGGTGCCCGAGGCAGCAATCGACCCTTGGAGACAAGTCGGCTGGAGGACGATGTATTGGATCGCGACGCAATTTGAGTGTTCCATCGTAATTAGGGGGCCCTAAATGTTACAATTAACTATCAGCTTTTCTTCGGTTTCGAAAATCTATACTCACTGGAGACGGAGCTTAAGGTGCCCGAAGCAGCAATATCCCCTTGAGGACAAGTCCGCTGGAGTACGATGTATTGAATCGTGACGCAATTTGAGTGCTCCATCGTCATTAGGAGGCCCTGAACATTACAATTAACTATCAGTTTTGCGTCGAATTCAAAAATGTAGAATCACCGGAGACTGACCATACGGTGCCCAAGGTAGCGATATCCCCTTGGAGACAAGTCGGCTGGAGGACGATGTATTGATTCTCGACGCAATTTGAGTGATCCATCGTCATTAGGAATCGCTGAGCGTTACAATTAACCATCAGTTATGCGTCGGATTCGAAAATCTAGACTCACAGGAGAACGACCATAAGGTGCCCGAGGCAGCAATAGACCCTTGGAGACAAGTCGGCTGGAGGAGGATGTATTGAATCTCGACGCAATTTGAGTGTTCCATCGTCATAAGGAGGCCCTGAACTTTATAATTAACTATCAGGTATGCGTCGGATTCGAAAATCTAGACTCACAGGAGAACGACCACAAGGTGCCCGATACAGCAATAGACATTTGGAGACAAGACGGCTGGAGGCCGATGTATTGAATCTCGACGCAATTTAAGTGTTCCATCGTCATTAGGAGGCCCTGAACGTTACAATTAACTATCAGTTACGCGTCGGATTCGAAAATCTAGACTCACAGGGGAACGACCATAAGGTGCCCGAGGCAGTTATAGGCATTTGGAGACAAGTCGGCTGGAGGCCTATGTATTGAATCTCGACGCAATTTGAGTGATCCATCGTCATTAGGAGGCCCTGAAAGTAACAATTAACTATCAGTTTTGCGTCGGGTTCGAAAATCTATAGTCACTGGAGACGGACCATAAGGTGCCCGAAGCGGCAATATCCCCTTAAGGACAAGTCCGCTGGAGGACGATGTATTGAATCGCGACGCAATTTGAGTGCTCCATCGCCATTAGGAGGCCCTGAACGTTGCATTTAACTATCAGTTTTGCGTCGGATTCGAAAATGTAGAATCACCGGAGACGGACCATGTGGTGTCCGGGGCAGCGATATCCCCTTGGAGCCAAGTCTGCTTGAAGAGGACGTATTGAATCTCGACGCAATTTATGTGTTCCATCGTAGTTAGGAGGCCCTGAACTTTACAAATAACTATCAGTTATGCGTCGGATACGAAAATCTAGACTCACAGGAGAACGACCACAAGGTTCCCGAGGCAGCAATAGACACTTGGAGACAAGTCGGCTGGAGGACAATCTCGACGCAATTTGAGTTACAATTAACTATCAGTTATGAGTCGGATTCGAAAATCTAGACTCACAGCAGAACGACCATAAGGTGCCCGAGGCAGCAATTGACCCTTGGAGACAAGTCGGCTGGAGGACGATGTACTGAATCTCGACGCAATTTGAGTGTTCCATCGTGAATAGGAGGTTCTGATCGTTGCAATTAACTATCAGTTATGCGTCGGATTCGAAATTCTAGACTCACAGGAAATCGACCATAAGGTGCCCGAGGCAGCAATAGACATTTGGAGACAAGTCGGCAGGAGGACAATGTATTGAATCTCGACGCAATTTGAGTGTTCCATTGTCATTAGGAGGCCCTGAAAGTTACAATTAACTGTCAGTTTCGCGTCGGATTCGAAAATCTAGACTCACAGGAGAACGACCATAAGGTGCCCGATGCAACAATATCCCCTTGTGGACAAGTCGGCTGGAGGACGATGAATTAGTTTGCGACGCAATTTGAGTGTTCCATCGTAATTAGGGGGCCCTGAATGTTACAATTAACTATCAGTTATGCGTCGGATTCGAAAATCTAGACTCACAGGAGGACGACCATAAGGTGCACGAGGCAGCAATAGACCCTTGGAGACAAGTAGGCTGGAGCCCGATGTATTGAATCTCGACGCAATTTGAGTGTTCCATCGTCATTAGGAGGCTCTGGACGTTACAATTAACTATCATTTTTTCGTCGGATTCGAAAATCTAGACTCACAGGAGAACGACCATAAGGTGCCCGAGACAGCAATAGACCCTTGGAGACAAGTCATCTGGAGGACGATGTATTGAATCTCGACGCAATTTGAGTGTTCCATCGTCATTAGGAGGCCCTGAGCTTTACAATTAACTATCAGGTATGCGTCGGATTCGAAAATCTAGACTCACATGAGACGGACCACATGGAGCCCGAGGCAGCAATATCCCCTTGTTGACAAGTCGGTTGGATGACGATGTATTGACTCTCTACGCAATTTGAGTGTTCCATCGTCATTAGGAGGCCCTGAACGTTACAATTAACTATCAGTTTTGCGTCGGGTTCGAAAATCTAGACTCACAGGAGGCGGACCACATGGTTCCCGAGGCAGCAATAGACACTTGGAGACAAGTCGGCTGGAGGACAATCTCGACGCAATTTGAGTGTTCCATCGTCATTAGGAGGCGCTGAGCGTTACAATTAACTATCAGTTATGAGTCGGATTCGAAAATCTAGACTCACAGCAGAACGACCATAAGGTGCCCGAGGCAGCAATTGACCCTTGGAGACAAGTCGGCTGGAGGACGATGTACTGAATCTCGACGCAATTTGAGTGTTCCATCGTGATTAGGAGGTTCTGATCGTTGCAATTAACTATCAGTTATGCGTCGGATTCGAAATTCTAGACTCACAGGAAATCGACCATAAGGTGCCCGAGGCAGCAATAGACATTTGGAGACAAGTCGGCAGGAGGACAATGTATTGAATCTCGACGCAATTTGAGTGTTCCATTGTCATTAGGAGGCCCTGAAAGTTACAATTAACTGTCAGTTTCGCGTCGGATTCGAAAATCTAGACTCACAGGAGAACGACCATAAGGTGCCCGATGCAACAATATCCCCTTGTGGACAAGTCGGCTGGAGGACGATGAATTAGTTTGCGACGCAATTTGAATGTTCCATCGTAATTAGGGGGCCCTGAATGTTACAATTAACTATCAGTTATGCGTCGGATTCGAAAATCTAGACTCACTGGAGAACGACCATAAGGTGCACGAGGCAGCAATAGACCCTTGGAGACAAGTAGGCTGGAGCCCGATGTATTGAATCTCGACGCAATTTGAGTGTTCCATCGTCATTAGGAGGCTCTGGACGTTACAATTAACTATCATTTTTTCGTCGGATTCGAAAATCTAGACTCACAGGAGAACGACCATAAGGTGCCCGAGACAGCAATAGACCCTTGGAGACAAGTCGGCTGGAGGACGATGTATTGAATCTCGACGCAATTTGAGTGTTCCATCGTCATTAGGAGGCCCTGAGCTTTACAATTAACTATCAGGTATGCGTCGGATTCGAAAATCTAGACTCACAGGAGACGGACCACATGGAGCCCGAGGCAGCAATATCCCCTTGTTGACAAGTCGGTTGGATGACGATGTATTGACTCTCGACGGAATTTGGGTGTTCCATCGTCATTAGGAGGCCCTGAACGTTACAATTAACTATCAGTTTTGCGTCGGGTTCGAAAATCTAGACTCACAGGAGGCGGACCACATGGTGCCCGAGGCAGCCATACCCCTTGGAGTCAAGTTGGTTGGAGGCCGATGTATTGAATCTCGACGCAATTTGAGTGTTCCATCGTTATTAGGAGGGCTTGAACGTTACAATATACTACCAGTTTTGCGTCGGGTTCGAAAATCTATACTCACAGGTGAACGATCATAAGGTGCCCCAGGCAGCAATCGACCCTTGCAGACAAGTCTGCTGGAGGACGGTGTATTGAATCTCGACGCAATATGAGTGTTCCATCGACATTAGGTGGCCCTGAACGTTACAATTAACTATCAGTTTTGCGTCGGGTTCGAAAATCTATACTCACTGGAGACGGACCATAAGGTGCCCAAAGCGGCAATATCCCATTAAGGACAAGTCCGCTGGAGGACGATGAATTGAATCTCGTCGCAATTTGAGTGTTCCATCGTAATTAGTGGGCCCTGAATGTTACAATTAACTATCAGCTTTTCGTCGGTTTCGAAAATCTATACTCACTGGAGACGGAGCATAAGGTGCCCGAGGCAGCAATCGACCCTTGGAGACAAGTCGGCTGGAGGACGATGTATTGGATCGCGACGCAATTTGAGTGTTCCATCGTAATTAGTGGGCCCTGAATGTTACAATTAACTATCAGCTTTTCGTCGGTTTCGAAAATCTATACTCACTGGAGACGGAGCATAAGGTGCCCGAAGCAGCAAAATCCCCTTGAGGACAAGTCCGCTGGAGTACGATGTATTGAATCGTGACGCAATTTGAGTGCTCCATCGTCATTAGGAGGCCCTGAACGTTACAATTAACTATCAGTTTTGCGTCGAATTCAAAAATGTAGAATCACCGGAGACTGACCATACGGTGCCCAAGGTAGCGATATCCCCTTGGAGACAAGTCGGCTGGATGACGATGTATTGAATCTCGACGCAATTTGAGTGTCCCATCGTCATTAGGCGGCCCTGAACGTTACAATTAACTATCCGTTTTGCGTCGGATTCGAAAATGTAAACTCATAGGAGAACGACCATAAAGTTCCCGAAGCAGCAATAGACCCTTGGAAGCAAGTCGGCTGGAGGACGATGTATTGAATCTCGATGCAATTTGAGTGTTCCATCGTCATTAGGAATCGCTGAACGTTACAATTAACCATCAGTTATGCGTCGGATTCGAAAATCTAGACTCACAGGAGAACTACCATAAGGTGCCCGAGGCAGCAATAGACCCTTGGAGACAAGTCGGCTGGAGGAGGATGTATTGAATCTCGACGCAATTTGAGTGTTCCATCGTCATTAGGAGGCCCTGAACTTTATAATTAACTATCAGGAATGCGTCGGATTCGAAAATCTAGACACACAGGAGAACGACCACAAGGTGCCCGATACAGCAATAGACATTTGGAGACAAGACGGCTGGAGGCCGATGTATTGAATCTCGACGCAATTTAAGTGTTCCATCGTCATTAGGCGGCCCTGAACGTTACAATTAACTATCCGTTTTGCGTTGGATTCGAAAATGTAAACTCACAGGAGAACGACCATAAAGTTCCCGAAGCAGCAATAGACCCTTGGAAGCAAGTCGGCTGGAGGACGATGTATTGAATCTCGACGCAATTTAAGTGTTCCATCGTCATTAGGAGGCCCTGAACGTTACAATTAACTATCAGTTACGCGTCGGATTCGAAAATCTAGACTCACAGGGGAACGACCATAAGGTTTACGATGCAGCAAGATCCCCTTCTAGACAAGTCGGCTGGAGGACGAAGTATTGAATCTCGACGCAATTTGAGTGATCCATCGTCATTAGGAGGCGTTGAGCGTTACAATTAACTATCAGTTATGCGTCGGATTCGAAAATCTAGCCTCTCAGGAGAACGACCATAAGGTGCCCGAGGCAGTTATAGGCATTTGGAGACAAGTCGGCTGGAGGCCTATGTATTGAATCTCGACGCAATTTGAGTGATCCATCGTCATTAGGAGGCTCTGATCGGTGCAATTAACTATCAGTTATGCGTCGGATTCGAAAATCTCGACTCACAGGAGAACGACCATAAGGTGCCCGAGGCTGCAGTAGACACTTTGATACAAGTCGGCTGGAGGACGATGAATTGGATCTCTGCGCAATTTGAGTGTTCCATCGTCTTTAGGAGGCCCTTAATGTTACAATTAACTATCAGTTTCTCGTCAGATTCGAAAACCTAGACTCACAGGAGACGGAAAACATGGTACCCGAGGCAGCCATACCCCTTCGAGGCAAGTTGGCTGGAGGCCGATGTATTGAATCTCGACGCAATTTGAGTGTTCCATCGTCATTAGGAGGCCCTGAACGTTACAATTAACTATCAGTTTTACGTCGGGTTTGAAAATCTAGACTCACAGGAGAACGAACATAAGGTGCCCCAGGCAGCAATCGACCCTTGGAGACAAGTCGGCTGGAGGACGATGTATTGAATCTCGACGCAATTTGAGTGTTTCATCGTCATTAGGAGGCCCTGAAAGTAACAATTAACTATCAGTTTTGCGTCGGGTTCGAAAATCTATAGTCACTGGAGACGGACCATAAGGTGCCCGAAGCGGCAATATCCCCTTAAGGACAAGTCCGCTGGAGGACGATGTATTGAATCGCGACGCAATTTGAGTGCTCCATCGCCATTAGGAGGCCCTGAACGTGCATTTAACTATCAGTTTTGCGTCGGATTCGAAAATGTAGAATCACCGGAGACGGACCATGTGGTGTCCGGGGCAGCGGTATCCCCTTGGAGCCAAGTCGGCTGGAAGACGACGTATTGAATCTCGACGCAATTTGTGTATTCCATCGTAATTAGGAGGCCCTGAACTTTACAAATAACTATCAGTTATGCGTCGGATACGAAAATCTAGACTCACAGGAGAACGACCACAAGGTGCCCGAGGCAGCAATAGACACTTGGAGACAAGTCGGCTGGAGGACAATCTCGACGCAATTTGAGTGTTCCATCGTCATTAGGAGGCGCTGAGCGTTACAATTAACTATCAGTTATGAGTCGGATTCGAAAATCTAGACTCACAGCAGAACGACCATAAGGTGCCCGAGGCAGCAATAGACCCTTGGAGAAAAGTCGGCTGGAGGACGATGTACTGAATCTCGACGCAATTTGAGTGTTCCATCGTGAATAGGAGGTTCTCATAGTTGCAATTAACTATCAGTTATGCGTCGGATTCGAAATTCTAGACTCACAGGAAAACGACCATAAGGTGTCCGATGCAACAATATCCCCTTGTAGACAAGTCGGCTGGAGGACGATGTATTAGTTTGCGACGCAATTTGAGTGTTCCATCGTAATTAGGGGGCCCTGAATGTTACAATTAACTATCAGTTTTTCGTTGGATTCGAAAATCTATACTCACTGGAGACGGACCATAAGGTGCCCGAAGCAGCAATTTCCTCTTGTAGACAAGTCGGCTGGAGGACGATGTATTGAATCTCGACGCAATTTGAGTGTCCCATCGTCATTAGGAGGCCCTGAACGATACAATTAACTATCAGTTATGCGTCGGATTCGAAAATCTAGACTCACAGGAGAACGACCATAAGGTGCACGAGGCAGCAATTGACCCTTGGAGACAAGTCGGCTGGAGGACGATGTATTGAATCTCGACGCAATTTGAGTGCTCCATCGTCATTAGGAGGCGCTGAACGTTACAATTAACTATCAGTTATGCGTCGGATTCGAAAATCTAGACTCACAGGAGAACGACCATAAGGTTACCGATGCAACAATATCCCCTTGTAGACAAGTCGGCTGGAGGACGATGTATTGAATCTCGGCGCAATTTGTGTGTTCCATCGTCATTAGGAGGCGCTGAGCGTTACAATTAACTATCAGTTATGCGTCGGATTCGAAAATCTAGACTCACAGGAGAACGTTCATAAGGTGCCCGAGACAGCAATAGACCCTTGGAGACAAGTTGGCTGGAGGACGATGTATTGAATATCGACGCAATATGAGTGTTCCATCGTCATTAGGAGGCCCTGAGCTTTACAATTAACTATGAGGTATGCGTCGCATTCGAAAATCTAGACTCACAGGAGAACGACCACAGGGTGCCCAAGGCAGCAATAGACATTTGCAGACAAGTCGGCTGGAGGCCGATGTATTGAATCTCGACGCAATTTGAGTTTTCCATCGTCATTAGGAGGTTCTGATCGTTGCAATTTACTATCAGTTATGCGTCGGATTCGAAAATCTAGACTCACAGGAGAACGACAATAAAGTGCCCGAGGCAGCAATAGACCCTTGGAGACAAGTCGGCTGGAGGCCGATGTATTGAATCTCGACGCAATATGAGTGTTCCATCGACATTAGGTGGCCCTGAACGTTACAATTAACTGTCAGTTTTGCGTCGGGCTCGAAAATCTAGACTTACAGGAGAACGATCATAAGGTGCCCCAGGCAGCATCGACCCTTGGAGACAAGTCGGCTGGAGGACGATGTATGGGATCGCGACGCAATTTGAGTGTTCCATCGTAATTAGGGGGCCCTGAATGTTACAATTATTTATCAGTTTTTCGTCGGATTCGAAATTCTATACTCACTGTAGACGGACCATAAGGTGCCCGAAGCAGCAATATCCCTTTAAGGACAAGTCCGCTGGAGGACGATGTATTGAATCACGACGCAATTTGAGTGCTCCATCGTCATTAGGAGGCCCTGAACGTTACAATTAACTTTTAGTTTTGCGTCGGATTCGAAAATGTAGAATCACCGGAGACTGACCATACAGTGCCCGAGGTAGTATATCCCCTTCGAGACAAGTCGGCTGGAGGACGATGTGTTGAATCTCGACGCAATTTGAGTGTTCCATCGTCATTAGGAGGCGCTGAGCGTTGCAATTAACTATCAGTTATGCGTCGGATTCAATAATCTAGACTCACAGGAGAACGACCATAAGGTGCCGAGGCACCAATATACCCTTGAAGACAAGGCGGCTGGAGGACGATGTATTGAATCTGGACGCAATTTGAGTGTTCCATCGACATTAGGAGGCCCTCAACGTTACAATTATCTATCAGTTTCCCGTCGGATTCGAAAATCTAGACTCACAGGATACGGACCACATGGAGCCCGAGGCAGCAATATCCCCTTGCAGACAAGTCGGTTGGAGGACGATGTATTGACTCTCGACGCAATTTGAGAGTTCCATCGTCATTAGGAGGCCCTGAACATTACAATTAACTATCAGTTTGCGTCGGGTTCGAAAATCTAGACTCACAGGAGACGGACCACATGGTACCCGAGGCAGCCATACCCCTTGGAGTCAAGTTGGCTGGAGGCCGATGTATTGAATCTCGACGCAATTTGAGTGCTCCATCGTCATTAGGAGGCGCTGAACGTTAGAATTAACTATTACTTATGCGTCGGATTCGAAATTCTAGACTCACAGGAGGAGGACCACATGGTGCCCGAGGCAGCCATACCCCTTGGAGTCAAGTTGGCTGGATGCCGATGTATTGAATCTCGACGCAATTTGAGTGTTCCATCGTTATAAGGAGGGCTTGAACGTTACTATTAACTATCAGTTTTGCGTCGGGTTCGAAAATCTATACTCACAGGTGAACGATCATAAGGTGCCCCAGGCAGCAATCGACCCTTGGAGACAAGTCTGCTGGAGGACGGTGTATTGAATCTCGACGCAATATGAGTGTTCCATCGACATTAGGTGGCCCTGAACGTTACAATTAACAATCAGTTTTGCGTCGGGTTCGAAAATCTAGACTCACAGGAGAACGATCATAAGGTGCCCGAGGCAGCAATCGACCCATGGAGACAAGTCGGCTGGAGGACGATGTATTGGATCTCGACGCAATTTGAGTGTTCCATCGCCATTAGGAGGCCCTGAACGTTACGTTTAACTATTAGTTTCGCGTCGGATTCGAAAATCTCTACTCTTAGGAGAACGACATTACGGTGCCCGAGGCTACAATAGACCGTTGGAGACAAGTCGGCTGGAGGACGATATATTAAATCCCGACGCAATTTGAGTGTTCCATCATCATTAGAAGGCCCTGAACGTTACAATTAACAATCAGTTTCGCGTCGGATTCGAAAATCTAGACGCACAGGAGAACGACCATAAGGTGCAGGGGGCAGCAATCGACCCTTGGAGACCATTCGGATGGAGGACGATGTATTGAATCGCGACGCAATTTGAGTGTTGCATCGTCATTAGGAGGCCCTTAACGTTACAATTAACCATCATTTTTGCGTCGCATTCGATAATCCAGACTGACAGGAGAACGATCATAAGGTGCTCGGAGCAGCAATAGACCCTTGGTGACAAGTTGGCTGGAGGTCGATGTATTGAATTGCGACCCAATTTGAATGTTCCATCGTTATTAGAAGTCCCTGAGCGTTACAATTAACTATCTGTCTAGCGTCGGATTCGAGAATCTAGACTCACTGGAGACGGACCATAAGGTGCCAGAGTCAGCAATTGAGCCTTGGAGACAAGTCGGCTGGAGGAGGATGTATTGAATCTCGACGCAATTTGAGTGTTCCATCGTCATTAGGAGGTCCTGAACTTTATAATTAACTATCAGGTATGCGTCGGATTCGAAAATCTAGACTCAAAGGAGAACGACCACAAGGTGCCCGATACAGCAATAGACATTAGGGGACAAGTCGGCTAGAGGCCGATGTATTGAATCTTGACGCAATTTGAGTGTTCCATCGTCATTAGGAGGTTCTGATCGTTGCAATTAACTATCAGTTATGCGTCGGATTCGAAACTCTAGACTCACAGGAGAACGACCATAAGGTGCCCGAGGCAGCAATAGATATTTGGAGACAAGTCGGCTGGAGGACAATGTATTGAATCTCGACGCAAATTGAGTGTTCCATTGTCATTAGGAGGCCCTGAACGTTACAATTAACTATCAGTTACGCGTCGGATTCGAAAATCTAGACTCACAGGGGAACGACCATAAGGTTTACGATGCAGCAAGATCCCCTTCTAGACAAGTTTTCTGGAGGACGATGTATTGAATCTCGACGCAATTTGAGTGATCCACCGTCATTAGGAGGCGTTGAGCGTTACAATTAACTATCAGTTATACGTCGGATTCGAAAATCTCGACTCACAGGAGAACGACCATAAGGTTCCCCTGGCTGCAGTAGACACTTTGAGACAAGTCGGCTGGAGGACGATGAATTGGATCTCAGCGCAATTTGAGTGTTCCATCGTCTTTAGGAGGCCCTTAATGTTACAATTAACTATCAGTTTCTCGTCAGATTCGAAAACCTAGACTCACAGGAGACGGAAAACATGGTACCCGAGGCAGCCATACCCCTTCGAGGCAAGTTGGCTGGAGGCCGATGTATTGAATCTCGACGCAATTTGAGTGTTCCATCGTCATTAGGAGGCCCTGAACGTTACAATTAACTATCAGTTTTACGTCGGGTTCGAAAATCTAGACTTACAGGAGAACGAACATGCCCCAGGCAGCAATCGACCCTTGGAGACAAGTCGGCTGGAGGACGATGTATTCAATCTCGACGCAATTTGAGTGTTTCATCGTCATTAGGAGGCCCTGAAAGTAACAATTAACTATCAGTTTTGCGTCGGGTTCGAAAATCTATACTCACTGGAGACGGACCATAAGGTGCCCAAAGCGGCAATATCCCATTAAGGACAAGTCCGCTGGAGGACGATGAATTGAATCTCGTCGCAATTTGAGTGTTCCATCGTCATTAGGAGGCCCTGAACGTTACAATTAACTACCTGTTTTGCGTCGGATTCGAAAATCTAGACTCACAGGAGAACGACCATAAGGTGCCCCAGGCAAGTCGGCTGAAGTGTGATGTATTGAATCTCGACGCAATTTGAGTGTTCCATCGTCATTAGGAGGCCCTGAACTATACAATTAACTATCAGTTTAGCGTCGGATTCGAAAATCTAGAGTCACAGGAGACAGACCATATGGTGCTCGAGGCAGCAATATCCCCTTGGAGACAAGTCGGCTGGAGGACGGTGTATTGAATCGCGACGTAATTTGAGTGTTCCATCGTCATTAGGAGGCCCTGAACGTTACAATTAGCTATAAGTTTTGCGTCTGATTCGAAAATCTAGACTCACAGGAGAACGACCATAAGGTGTCCGAGGCAGCAATAGACTCTTGGAGACAAGTCGGCTGAAGGATAATGTATTGAATCTCAACGGAATTTGAGTGTTCCATCGTCAGTAGGAGGCCCTGAACGTTACAATTAACTATATGTTTCACGTCGGATTCGAAAATCAAGACTCACAGGAGACAGACCTTATGGTTTCTGAGGCTGCAATATCCCCTTGGAGACAAGTCGGCTGGAGGACGATATATTGAATCTCGACGCAATTTGAGTGCTCCATCGTCAGTAGGGGGCGCTGAACGTTACAATTAACTATTAGTTATGCGTCGGATTCGAAAAATCTAGACTCACAGGAGAACGACCATAAGGTGCCCTAGGCAGCAATTTGGAGACAAGTCGGCTGGGGCCGATGTATGGAATCGCGACGCAATTTGAGTGTTGCATCGTCATTAGGAGGCCCTCAACGTTACAATTAACCATCATTTTTGCGTCGGATTCGATAATCTAGACTGACAGGAGAACGATCATATGGTGCTCGAAGCAGCAATAGACCCTTGGTGACAAGTTGGTTAGAGGTCGATGTATTGAATCGCGATGCAATTTGAGTGTTCCAACGTTATTAGAAGGCCCTGAACGTTACAATGAACTATCTGTTTAGTGTCGGATTCGAAAATCTAGACTCACAGGAGACGGACCATAAGGTGCCCGGGGCAGCAATAGACCCTTGGAGACAAGTCGGCTGGAGGACGATGAATTAAATCGCGACGCAATTTGTGTGTTCCATCATAGTTAGAAGGGTCGGAACGTTACAATAAACAGTCCGTTTTGCGTCGGAATCGAAAATGTACAATCACCGGAGACGGACCATGTGGTGCCCGAGGCAGCGATATCCCCTTGGAGACAAGTCGGCTGGAGAACGATATATTGGATCTCGACGCAATGTGAGTGTTCCATCGTCATTAGGAGGCGCTGAGCGTTACAATTAACTATAAGTTATGCGTCGGATTCGAAAATCTAGACTGACAGGAGAACATCCATAAGGTGCCCGATGCAGCAATAGACCTTTGGAGACAAGTCGGCTGGAGGACGATGTATTGAATTTCGACGCAATTTGATTGTTCCATCGTCATTAGGAGGCCCTGAACTTTATAATTAACTATCAGGTATGCGTCGGATTCGAAAATCTAGACTCACAGGAGAACGACCACAAGGTGCCCGAGACAGCAATAGACATTTGGAGACAAGTCGGCTGGAGGCCGATGTATTGAATCTCGACGCAATTTGAGTGTTCCATCGTCATTAGGAGGCCCTGAACGTTACAATTAACTATAAGTTTTGCGTCTGATTCGAAAATCTAGACTCACAGGAGACGAACCACATGGAGCCCGAGGCAGCAATATCCCTTTGTAGACAAGTCGGTTGGAGGACGGTGTATGACTCTCGACGCAATTTGAGTGTTCCATCGTCATTAGGAGGCCCTGAACGTTACAATTAACTATCAGTTTTGTGTCGGGTTCGAAAATCTAGACTCACAGGAAAATGATCATAAGGTGCCATAGGCAGCAATCGACCCTTGGAGACAAGTCGGCTGGAGGCCGATGTATTGAATCGCGACGCAATTTGAGTGTTCCATCGTCATTAGGAGGTTCCGATAGTTGCAATTAACTATCAGTTATGCGTCGGATTCGAAACTCTAGACTCACAGGAGAACGACCATGAGGTGCCCTAGGCAGCAATAGATATTTGGAGACAAATCGGCTGGAGGACAATGTATTGAATCTCGACGCAAATTGAGTGTTCCATTGTCATTAGGAGGCCCTGAACATTACAATTAACTATCAGTTACGCGTCTGATTCGAAAATCAAGACTCACAGGAGAACGACCATAAGGTTTCCGATGCAGCAATATCCCTTTCTAGACAAGTCGGCTGGAGGACGATGTATTGAATCTCGACGCAATTTGAGTGATCCATCGTCATTTGGAGGCGCCGAGCGTTACAATTAACTATCAATTATGCGTCGGATTCGAAAATCTAGACTCTCAGGAGAACGACCATAAGGAGCCCGAGGCAGCAATAGACCCTTGGAGACAAGTCGGCTGGAGGACGTTGTATTGATTTTCGACGCAATTTGAATGTTCCATCGTCAGTAGGAGGCCCTGAACTCTCCAATTAACTATCAGGTAAGCGTCGGATTCGAAAATCTAGACTCACAGGAGAACGACCACAAGGTGCCCGAGCCAGCAATAGGCATTTGGAGACAAGTCATCTGGAGGACGATGTATTGAATCTCGACGCAATATGAGTGTTCCATCGACATTAGCTGGCCCTTAACGTTACAATTAACTATCAGTTTGGCGTCGGTTTCGAAAATCTAGACTCACAGGAGAACGATCATAAGGTGCCCGAGGCAGCAATAGACCCTTGGAGACAAGACGGCTCCAGGACGATGTATTGAATCTCGACGCAATTTGAGTGTTTCATCGTCATTAGGAGGCCCTGAAAGTAACAATTAACTATCAGTTATGCGTCGGGTTCGAAAAACTAGACTCACAGGAGAACGATCATAAGGTGCTCCAGGCAGCAATCGACCCTTGGAGACAAGTCGGCTGGAGGACGATGTATTGTATCGCGACGCAATTTGAGTAATCCATCGTAATTAGGGGGCCCTGAATGTTACAATTAACTATCAGTTTTTCGTCGGATTCGATAATCTATACTCACTGGAGACGGACCATACGGTGCCCGAAGCAGCAATATCCCCTTAAGGACAAGTCCGCTGGAGGACGATGTATTGAATCGCGACGCAATTTGTGTGCTCCATCGTCATTAGGAGGCCCTGAACGTTGCAATTAACTATCAGTTTTGCGTCGGATTTGAAAACGTTGAATAACCGCAGACTGACCATACGGTGCCCGAGGTAGCGATATCCCCTTGGAGACAAGTCGGCTGGAGGACGATGTATTGAATCTCGACGAAATTTGAGTGTTTCATCGTCATTAGGAGGCCCTGAACGTTACAATTAACTATCAGTTTTGCGTCGGGTACGATAATCTAGACTCACAGGAGAACGATCATAAGATGCCCGAGGCACCAATAGACCCTTGGAGACAAGTCGGCTGGAGGACGATGAATTGGATCTCTACGCAATTTGAGTGTTCCATCGTCATTAGGAGGCGCTGCACGTTACAATTAACTATCAGTTTTGCGTCGGATTCGAAAATGTAGAATCACCGGAGACGGACCATGTGGTGCCCGAGGTAGCGATATCCCCTTGGAGACAAGTCGGCTGGAGGACGATGTATAGAATCTCGACGCAATTTGAGTCTTCCATCGTCAATAGGAGGCCCTGAACGTTACAATTAACTACCTGTTTTGCGTCGGATTCGAAAATCTAGACTGACAGGAGAACGACCATAAAGGGCCCGAGGCAAGTCGGCTGAAGTATGATGTATTGAATCTCGACGCAATTTGAGTGTTCCATCGTCATTAGGAGGCCCTGAACGATACAATTAACTATCAGTTTAGCGTCCGATTCGAAATTCTAGACTCACAAGAGACGGACCATTTGATGCTCGAGGCAGCAATATCACCTTGGAGACAAGTCGGCTGAAGTATGATGTATTGAATCGCGACGCAATTTGAGTATTCCATCGTCATTAGGAGGCCCTGAACGATACAATTAACTATCAGTTATGCGTCGGATTCGAAAATCTAGACTCACAGGAGAACGACCATAAGGTGTCCGAGGCAGCAATATCCACTTGGAGACAAGTCGGCTGGAGGACGATGAAATGGATCTCTGCGCAATTTGAGTGTTCCATCGTCTTTAGGATGCCCTTAATATTACAATTATCTATCAGTTTCTCGTCAGATTCGAAAATCTAAACTCACAGGAGACGGACCGTATGGTGCCCGAGGCAGCAAAACCCCTTTGAGACAAGTCGGCGGGAGGACGATGTATTGAATCTCGACGTAATTTGAGTGTTCCATCGTCATTAGGAGGCGCTGAACTTTACAATTAACTATTAGTTATGCGTCGGATTCGAAAATCTAGAATCACAGGAGAACGACCACAAGGTGCCCGAGGCAGCGATAGACACTTGGAGACAAGTCGGCTGGAGGCCGATGTATTGAATCTCGACGCAATTTGAATGTTCCATCGTCAGTAGGAGGCCCTTAACGTTACAATTATCTATCAGTTTCGCGTTGGATTCGAAAATCTAGACTCACAGGAGACGAACCACATGGAGCCCGAGGCAGCAATATCCCTTTGTAGACAAGTCGGTTGGAGGACGGTGTATGACTCTCGACGCAATTTGAGTGTTCCATCGTCATTAGGAGGCCCTGAACGTTACAATTAACTATCAGTTTTGTGTCGGGTTCGAAAATCTAGACTCACAGGAAAATGATCATAAGGTGCCATAGGCAGCAATCGACCCTTGGAGACAAGTCGGCTGGAGGCCGATGTATTGAATCGCGACGCAATTTGAGTGTTCCATCGTCATTAGGAGGTTCCGATAGTTGCAATTAACTATCAGTTATGCGTCGGATTCGAAACTCTAGACTCACAGGAGATCGACCATAAGGTGCCCGAGGCTGCAGTAGACACTTGGAGACAAGTCGGCTGGAGGACGATGAATTGGATCTCTGCGCAATTTCAGTGTTCCATCGTCTTTAGGAGGCCCTTAATGTTAAAATTATCTATCAGTTTCTCGTCAGATTCGAAAATCTAAACTCACAGGAGACGGACCGTATGGTGCCCGAGGCAGCAAAACCCCTTTGAGACAAGTCGGCTGGAGGACGATGTATTGACTCTCGACGCAATTTGAGTGTTCTATCGTCATTAGGAGGCACTGAACTTTACAATTAACTATCAGATACGCGTCGGATTCGAAAATCTAGACTCTCAGGAGAACGACCATAAGGAGCCCGAGGCAGCAATAGACCCTTGGAGACAAGTCGGCTGGAGGACGATGTATTGATTTTCGACGCAATTTGAATGTTCCATCGTCAGTAGGAGGCCCTGAACTCTCCAATTAACTATCAGGTATGCGTCGGATTCGAAAATCTAGACTCACAGGAGAACGACCACAAGGTGCCCGAGCCAGCAATAGACATTTGGAGACAAGTCGGCTGGAGGACGATGTATTGAATCTCGACGCTATATGAGTGTTCCATCGACAATAGCTGGCCCTTAACGTTACAATTAACTATCAGTTTGGCGCCGGTTTCGAAAATCTAGACTCACAGGAGAACGATCATAAGGTGCTCCAGGCAGCAATCGACCCTTGGAGACAAGTCGGCTGGAGGACGATGTATTGAATCTCGACGCAATGTGAGTGTTCCATCGTCATTAGGAGGCCCTGAACGTTACAATTAACTATCAGTTTCGCGTCGGATTCGAAAATCTATACTCTCAGGTGAACGACATTACGGTGCCCGAGGCTACAACAGACCCTTGGAGACAAGTCGGCTGGAGGACGATGTATTGAATCCCGTCGCAATTTGAGTGTTCCATCGTCATTAGGAGGCCCTGAACGTTACTATTAACAATCAATTTCGCGTCGGATTCGTAAATCTAGACTCACAGGAGACGGACCATAAGGTGCCCGAGGCAGCAATATCCCCTTGGAGACCTGTCCGCTGGAGGCCGATGTATTGAATCGCGACGCCTTTTGAGTGTTCCATCGTCATTAGGAGGTCCTGAACTTTACAATTATGTATCAGATATGCGTCGGATTCGAAAATCTAGACTCACAGGAGAACGACCATAAGGTGCCCGACGCAGCAATTTGGAGACAAGTCGGCTGGACTCCGATGTATTGAATCTCGACGCAATTTGAGTGTTCCATCGTCATTAGGAGGCCCTATACGTTACAATTAACAATCAGTTTCCCGTCGGATTCGAAAATCTAGACTCACAGGAGAATGACCGTAAGGTGCAGGGGGCAGCAATCGACCCTTGGAGACAAGTCGGCTGGAGGACGATGTATTGAATCGCGACGCAAGTTGAGTGTTGCATCGTCATTAGGAGGCGCTCAACGTTACAATTAACCATCATTTTTGCGTCGGATTCGATAATCTAGACTGACAGGAGAACGATCATAAGGTTCTCGAAGCAAGTCGGCTGGAGGACGATGTATTGAATGTCGACGCAATTTGAGTGTTCCATCGTCATTAGGAGGTTCTGATCGTTGCAATTAACTATCAGTTATGCGTCGGATTCGAAACTCTAGACTCACAGGAGAACGACCATAAGGTGCCCGAGGCTGCAGTAGACTCTTGGAGACAAGTCGGCTGGAGGACAATGTATTGAATCTCGATGCAAATTGAGTGTTCCATTGTCATTAGGAGGCCCTGAACATTACAATTGACTATCAGTTACGCGTCAGATTCGAAAATCTAGACTCACAGGAGAACGACCATAAGGTTTCCGATGCTGCAATATCCCTTTCTAGACAAGTCGGCTGGAGGACGATGTATTGAATCTCGACGCAATTTGAGTGATCCATCGTCATTAGGAGAGGCTGAGCGTTACAATTAACTATTAGTTATGCATCGGATTCGATAATCTAGACTCACAGGAGAACGACCATAAGGTGCCCGAGGCAGCAATAGACTCTTGGAGACAAGTCGGCTGGAGGACGATGTATTGAATTTCGACGCAATTTGAATGTTCCATCGCCGTTAGGAGGCCCTGAACTCTCCAATTAACTATCAGGTATGCGTCGGATTAGAAAATCTAGACTCATAGGAGAACGATCATAATTTGCCCGAAACAGCAATAGACCCTTTGAGACAAGTCGGCTCCAGGACGATGTATTGAATCTCGACGCAATTTTAGTGTTTCATCGTCATTAGGAGGCCCTGAAAGTAACAATTAACTATCACTTTTGCGTCGGGTTCGAAAATCTAGACTTACAGGAGAACGATCATAAGGTGCCCCAGGCAGCAATCGACCCTTGGAGACAAGTCGGCTGGAGGACGATGTATTGGATCGCGACGCAATTTGAGTATTCCATCGTAATTAGGGGGCCCTAAATGTTACAATTAACTATCAGTTTTTCGTCGGATTCGAAAATCTATACTCACTGGAGACGGACCATAAGGTGCCCGAAGCAGCAATATCCCCTTAAGGACAAGTCCGCTGGAGGACGATGTATTGAATCGCGACGCAATTTGAGTGCTCCATCGTCATTAGGAGGCCCTGAACGTTGCAATTAACTATCAGTTTTGCGTCGGATTCGAAAACGTAGAATAACCGCAGACTGACCATACGGTGCCCGAGGTAGCGATATCCCCTTGGAGACAAGTCGGCTGGAGGGCGATGTATTGAATCTCGACAATATTTGAGTGTTTCATCGTCATTAGGAGGCCCTGAACGTTACAATTAACTATCAGTTTTGCGTCGGGTACGAAAATCTAGACTCACAGGAGAACGATCATAAGGTGCCCGAGGCAGCAATAGACACTTGGAGACAAGTCGGTTGGAGGACGATGTATTGGATCTCTACGCATTTGAGTGTTCCATCGTCATTAGGAGGCGCTGAACGTTACAATTAACTATCAGTTTTGCGTCGGATTCGAAAATGTAGAATCACCGGAGACGGACCATTTGGTGCCCGAGGTAGCGATATCCCCTTGGAGACAAGTCGGCTGGAGGACGATGTATTGAATCTCGACGCAATTTGAGTGTTCCATCGTCAATAGGGGCCCTGAACGTTACAATTAACTACCTGTTTTGCGTCGGATTCGAAAATCTAGACTGACAGGAGAACGACCATAAGGTGCCCGAGGCAGCAATAGACACTTGGAGACAAGTCGGCTGGAGGACGATGTATTGGATCTCTACGCATTTGAGTTTCCATCGTCATTAGGAGGCGCTGAACGTTACAATTAACTATCAGTTTTGCGTCGGATTCGAAAATGTAGAATCACCGGAGACGGACCATGTGGTGCCCGAGGTAGCGATATCCCCTTGGAGACAAGTCGGCTGGAGGACGATGTATTAAATCGCGACGCAATTTCAGTGTTCCATCGTCATTAGGAGGCGCCGAGCGTTACAATTAACTATCAGTTATGCGTCGGATTCGAAAATCTAGACTCACAGGAGAACGACCACAAGGTGCCCGAAGCATCAATAGACATTTGGAGACAAGTCAGCAGGAGGCCAATGTATTGAATCTCGGCGCAATTTGAGTGCTCCATCGTCATTAGGACTCCCTGAACGTTACAATTAACTATAAGTTTTGCGTCTGTTTCGAAAATCTAGACTCACAGGAGAACGAACATAAGGTATCCGAGGCAGCAATAGACTCTTGGAGACAAGTCGGCTGAAGGACAATGTATTGAATCTCAAGGCAATTTGAGTGTTCCATCGTCAGTAGGAGGCCCTGAACGTTACGATTAACTATCAGTTTCACGTCGGATTCGAAAATCAAGACTCACAGGAGACGGACCTTATGGTGCCCGAGGCAGCAATATCCCGTTGGAGACTAGTCGGCTGGAGGACGGTATATTGAATCTCGACGCTATTTGAGTGCTCCATCGTCATTAGGAGGCGCTGAACGTTACAATTAACTATTACTTATTTGTCGGATTCGAAAATCTAGACTCACAGGAGAACGACCATAAGGTGCCCGAGGCTGCAATAGACACTTGGAGACAAGTCGGCTGGAGGACGATGAATTGGATCTCTGCGCTATTTGAGTGTTCCATCGTCTTTCGGAGGCCATTAATGTTACAATTAACTATCAGTTTCACGTCAGATTCGAAAATCTATACTCACAGGAGACGGACCATATGGTGCCCGAGGCAGCAAAACCCCTTGGAGACAAGTCGGCTGGAGGACGATGTAATGAATCTCGACGCAATTTGAGTGTTCCATCGTCATTAGGAGGCGCTGAACTTTACAATTAACTATCAGTTACGCGTCGGATTCAAAAATCTAGATTCACAAGAGAACGACCACAAGGTGCCCGAGGCAGCAATAGACACTTAGAGACAAGTCGCCTGGAGGACGATGTATTGAATCTCTACGCAATTTGAGTGTTCCATCGTCATTAGGAGGCCCTGAACGTTACAATTAACTATCAGTTTTGCGTCGGGTTCGCAAATCTAGACTCACAGGAGAACGAACATAAGGTGCCCCAGGTAGCAATCGACCCTTGGAGACAAGTCGGCTGGAGGACGATGTATTGAATCTCGACGCAATTTGAGTGTTCCATCGACATTAGGTGGCCCTGAACGTTACAATTAACTATCAGTTTTGCGTCGGGTTCGAAAATCTAGACTCACGGGAGAACGATCATAAGGTGCCCGAGGCAGCAATAGACATTTAGAGACAAGTCGGCTGGAGGACGATGTATTGAATCTCGACGCAATTTGAGTGTTTCATCGTCATTAGGGGGCCCTGAACGTTTCAATTAACTATCAGTTTTGCGTCGGGTTCGAAAAACTAGACTCACAGGAGAACGATCATAAGGTGCCCCAGGCAGCAATCGACCCTTGGAGACAAGTCGGCTGGAGGACGATGTATTGGATCGCGACGCAATTTGAATGTTCCATCGTAATTAGGGGGCCCTGAATGTTACAATTAACTATCAGTTTTTCGTCGGATTCGAAAATCTATACTCACTGGAGACGGACCATAAGGTGCCCGAAGCAGCAATATCCCCTTAAGGACAAGTCCGCTGGAGGACGATGTAGTGAATCGCGACGCAATTTGATTGCTCCAACGTCATTAAGAGGCCCTGAACGTTCCAATGAACTATCAGTTTTGCGTCGGGTTCGAAAATCTAGACTCACAGGAGACGGACCACATGGTGCCCGAGGCAGCCGTACCCCTTCGAGGCAAGTTGGCTGGAGGCCGATGTATTGAATCTCGACGCAATTTGAGTGTTCCATCGTCATTGGGAGGTCCTGAACGTTACAATTAACTATCAGTTTTGCGTCGGGTTCGAAAATCTAGTCTCACAGGAGAACGAACATATGGTGCCCCAGGCAGCAAACGACCCTTGGAGAAAAGTCGGCTGGAGGACGATGTATTGAATCTCGACGCCATTTGAGTGTTCCATCGACATTAGGTGGCCCTGAACGTTACAATTAACTATCAGTTTTACGTCGGGTTCGAAAATCTAGACTCACAGGAGAAAGATCATAAGGTGCGCGAGGCAGCAATAGACATTTGGAGACAAGTCGGCTGGAGGACGATGTATTGAATCTCGACGCAATTTGAGTGTTTCATCGTCATTAGGAGGCCCTGAACGTTTCAATTAACTATCAGCTTTGAGTCGGGTTCGAAAATCTAGACTCACAGGAGAACGATCATAAGGTGCCCCATTCAGCAATCGACCCTTTAGACAAGTCGGCTGGAGGACGATGTATTGGATCGCGACGCAATTTGAATGTTCCATCGTAATTAGGGGGCCCTGAATGTTACAATTAACTATCAGTTTTTCGTCGGATTCGAAAATCTATACTCACTGGAGACGGACCATAAGGTGCCCGAAGCAGCAATATCCCCTTAAGGACAAGTCCGCTGGAGGACGATGTATTGAATCTCGACGCAATTTGAGTGTTCCATCGACATTAGGTGGCCCTGAACGTTACAATTAACTATCAGTTTTGCGTCGGGTTCGAAAATCTAGACTCACAGGAGAACGATCATAAGGTGCCCGAGGCAGCAATAGACATTTGGAGACAAGTCGGCTGGAGGACGATGTATTGAATCTCGACGCAATTTGAGTGTTTCATCGTCATTAGGAGGCCCTGAACGATTCAATTAACTATCAGTTTTGCGTCGGGTTCGAAAATCTACACTCACAGGAGAACGATCATAAGGTGCCCCAGGCAGCAATCGACCCTTGGAGACAAGTCGGCTGGAGGCCGATGTATTGGATCGCGACGCAATTTGAATGTTCCATCGTAATTAGGGGGCCCTGAATGTTACAATTAACTATCAGTTTTTCGTCGGATTCGAAAATCTATACTCACTGGAGACGGACCATAAGGTGCCCGAAGCAGCAATATCCCCTTAAGGACAAGTCCGCTGGAGGACAATGTATTGAATCGCGACGCAATTTGAGTGCTCCATCGTCATTAAGAGGACCTGAACGTTACAATTAACTATCAGTTTTGCGTCGGATTCGAAAATGTAAAATAACCATACGGTGCCCGAGGTAGCGATATCCCCTTGGAGGCAAGTCGGCTGGAGGACGATGTATTGAATCTCGACGTAATTTGAGTGTTCCATCGTCATTAGGAGGCCCTGTACGTTACAATTAACTATCCGTTTTGCGTCGGATTCGAAAATGTAGACTCACAATAGAACGACCATAATGTTCCCGAGGCAGCAATAGACCCTTGGAGGCAAGTCGGCTGGAGGACGATGTATTGAATCTTTTACGTTTTTTATTATCGCATATACGATTTAGAGCTGCGAAATATCTGTTAATAATGCTGTGCTTTGCTTTTCTTCATCATCATTACCCTTTAGCGGAATAAAATGTATGTATGGAAGTCTTATTGTTCTGTATCTGGCCTACAATTTAAGGAACGATTTTTCGTAACTGCAACTCATGCTAAGAATCAATATATCTTCCCTACTTCATAGTGATTAAAAGTTGAAATTACTTTGTTATGAGCACTGATGTTACAGTCCGTGTGATCGTTCAAAAACACAAGTTCGCAGTGGATTTTATTTCTCGTTAAAATGCTATTTCATACCACGACTAGCCCAAGAACATGAGACTCTCATTAAAAAATACGTTGTCACTATAAAGTTTGCCAGATCAGAACGGAGCACAGCAAGATTCCTATCAGATTCTGAAGGTACATTAAATTATTTGCACTGTAAATTATATCCTATCAGCAGCCCGCGTCAATCTGCAACACATCATAAAATCTGCTGATCTTCACTGCCAGTCTGGGAGCTAAAAGAAATAATATTATTTTACTATTATTTTACCGCTTCCTTGCGGTATGCTCGACTATATTGTAAGTCGTTTAAATACGCCGCGGCAGCGGCTCTTCGTTCTCCACGCAGCTCAGCACCACAGATAATATTTATATAACTGAAAAATGTCTCAACAGGTTGGTATAATATGCAAGCAAGCTTAACAATAAATAATACAAGTTTTCATTTAAACAACTCTATTAAAACCTTTAAATATCTCAGTGATTACAGACCTTTGTGAATTCACACGTAATGGCGTACATTGCTTAGTCTCGACAAAAGAATGCTACACCAGCGTTCGCTACTACGACACAGGATATCTTACTCGTTCGACTCCCAGATGAAGAAGACAAAGAAATTGCTATTCGTCACGTATTATATACTAGTTACTTATTTTAATCTTTGTTCGACATTTATCGTCTGTGGCGGTTTCATTACTCGCCGACGCAGATATCCTCAAAAATAAATAATAAAATAAATACATAATTTTATACAATAACACAATATGATACTTATAATTTTCTCTTTACTACATAATATGTTGTTTTTGTTTCTTACTAGACGTTACAATGCCCCCTGGCAGCAATTGACTAACGTTAAGAATGTTCGGCAATATGCTGCTACTAACGTCTGTTTGGTTAGAACATTCACTTTAAACTTCTTAGTTCTTTTACACTGTAGGTTTAATTACACTTTTTATACTGTTCTTACACTTTGCGAGGTGACCATAAACCTAGTCCCAGTGTCATTACATTTATTTGGCTCCCCCATTCGGGCTACGTGCGATCAGAAAACCTGGGAAAACTGCGCCGGAGCCATGGTCATCTCGTCTGGTTTGTTTTAATACCCAGTTTGATCACAAAAAGTTCAGATTCTATCCAATGTTCACATATAATAAAGGCTATTTGTGAGAGCATGTTAAACCTTTAGTCTCTTTGTTACCCATATAATATTTGTGTTTTGGATTGTAATGAAAGTCACTTATTACACATTTTTACAGTAGTATCATGAATCGTCCTTGCATTTACTCGCGACAATTGGTTTAAAATGTCTAGCATTCATGCGAGTATACTTCATTAACATGACGAAAACATATTATATCTATATATCACTGAACCAATGAATACTTTGGGTCCGTATTGAATAACTCAAGAAAAAAAAACAAATGTTTGTCACGTCATTTCGTGTCCACTAAACCCTATTCATGTTAGTGCATTAAAGACATATTTGGTAGTTCATTTGAATGACAACAATGTTGTACGGAGCTGGCGGCGTGAAGCAATTGTTGAGTCGCGTCGTCTGGAACGCCGCGCGCCGACGGCCGCTGGGTTCGACGACCTGCTCTCAGTAACAGCGACGTCGTGCTGACGTGGCGCCCAAGCAGTCGCGAACCGCGGCGAACCATTCGCCGATGTCGGTGAGTGGCAGTGGTTTACCGCGACCGGCTGGCTGGCGGCACGGCACTCGTCTCGGCTTCTCCACATGGCTCCCCGTTGTAGCGCATGAAACAAACATTCCACAACGGTGTACTGCCTTTAAGGACACAGATTACTAGCTGTGGAAGAAGATGCAACTTGTTAAAAGCGATTATTGTTCAGTAAGCCGTCGCTTCACTGGTATGCACAGGATGGTTTGGCGTGATAACAGGTTTCTTGTGGCATTGTGACACTGGTATTCAAGGTTCGTCACACGCACATTGTACTACACATTTTCACTCACTCCACGGTTGGTACACTGCCAGAGCGTCTTTCAACACGTGAAAATGTTTCGTAACACACATACTAAATGTCCCCGTCGATCGATGTTCGTTTAACTCGACTCCGAACGAATCAATAACTACTGTTTTTATACACTGTCTATTGTTCGTTGAGCACTGCCCTAGGACAGTCTGTCACTCAACACTAGACTTATCGACGTATATATTGGTGCAGATACAACAGTCATTTTCTGTCCCTGCTACACACAATATTCCGCCCTTTCCTCCATTGTTTATGCACACAGTTTATTTTTTAATACCTTTTAACTGTTTTTCGCATACTCACTCTCATCTACATGGCGTCTATTTGTTTTTACCTTATCACAACACACTTTTCATATTGTTACTAGGCGTATACAGCCCTTTTGTAAAAAATTTTTAATTTTCTTATCAGTGTAGCTTGCCTGGTTATCACCCATCTATCAAACAGATTTTACCATGTGCATGACAGCTTGACTTGGGCATATTGATCAATAAATACTTCATTTAGCACTAGCATTATTTTTAATGATTTTTCCTATATGACCACAGTGTAGGTTCCACATTGGTTGACTTAATTCGCGTATCGCGTAATGAATATTCAAGGGCGTGTACCAAGTACACAGGCTTCAATTGATGCATTGTTATATACAAAGCGGATTTTCCACGGAACGGGCTTGTTTTTTGATTAGCTTATGCTCCAGTGTCGTTCTCATATCACTACTGGCAGCAAACATCACATAATTGTTGCATATTACAGAGTCCATGTTTGGCTAGTCAAGACTTTCTCTCTCAGGGTTCCTTATCCTAATACAATTACAACAGTTACCTTACTATATTAGATTGCATCATTAATTGCACTTACATACTACACATAGAAAATTGTTCAAGAAATTAATCCTTTGTATAATGATTCAAGAAATTAATCCTCACTTTATCAACAAGAAGATTGTTCGTTGCTTAATGAGCCTATAATATTTAATTGGCTCTAATTGTCTGTAAACAAAATCTTTCCTGTGTAAGCTATTGCCTACTTTCTGAATCCACTTCCTCCAAGTTTCATTACACACAAATTTCTTTCTTAATACTAACATACTTATATTCTAAAACACAATTAAAATCTTCTTACAACTATTACTCTTTATATGTGATATGTCACTGAATAAATAACTTCACACCTTTACGTGGATACAATCCTTTGATCTTCCCCGTATGGGGATGTGCTAACATATAGCTACATTCGTGTGGCACGCTTATTACTTCAAAAGGCCCTGAATATAGCAATTGCCACTTACTATTCTGTTTTAAGGTGGCTGAGGATTTAGCGTGGTTACGAATAAGTACTAGATCTCCTACATTATATTTCTGTTCGTTAGTTACACCTCGGTCGTACTTCCTTTTCCTCTTTGCCGCACAGCTGGTTAGTCTGTTCCATATCTTTTTCATCATTTCCTCCCTTGTTTCTGCCTTGACTGGTAGTCCCGACAAAGGCGTGAGCCATTCATTCGGTGTCTCATTAAATCCCTTCAATATCTCTACCGGTGGATAGCCTGTACTTGAATGGGGTGTTAAATTGTGTATTTCTACAAATTTCGGTACTAGCCCTGGCCATTTTGTATGTCGGTTCCCTATGTAGATTCTAAGGAACTTATTCAATTCTCTGAATATTCTTTCAACTAGACTGGCTTCGGGATGGAACCGGGATACCAGAATATGCTGTATATTTTGTTCCCGTAGGTAATTTTTCCATGTTCGACCCGTGAAATACTAAGCATTATCAGTCGTTATGGCTTCGGGTTTTCCCGCTTGGGGCAAGTATTCTTGACTGATCCGCCTGACCATGGTTTTGGCAGTAGCTGATTTTATGCAATAAATTGCACAGTATTTGGAAAAAATATCGTACATGGCCAGTATATATTTCATACCTCCTCTGGCCATAGGATAAGGACCGGCTACATCCACAGATACTATTTGAAGCGGCCTGAGTGTAACTATGGGATGTAATTCAAACTTAGTGGATCTATTATAATGTTTTGCCTTTTGACATATCACGCAAGTTCTAACTGTTGCCTGAATCTGGTGTTTCATACGAGGAAAGTAGCAGTATCTCGCCATGATCTCTGCACACTTTCCAATCGCTGCATGGCCCCATGCCAAGTGCGTGTGCCATATCATAACTTTTACCGACTGGTTAGGTATACATACCGTCCAGCAGTCTTCTTTCGTATTAAGTTTGTGATACAAAATATGGTTCACTATTTTAAAACCTTGCTCATCTCTATTGTTAACACCCTCTTCAATATTATTAATGATTTTTTTTTCCACATCGGATCTGCCCTTTGTAATTTGCACAGGTTTTTACATATATATAAAAAAATCCTTCATGTAAGTATTGTCACGCACTTACAGCACTTTATACTCCGCGGATTGCTCTAACATTTCTGCTAAATCCGGTAATCCTACCGGCAGTCGCGACAGAGCATCCGCTATTACATTCTCTTGGCCTTTTATGTACATAATCTTTATCCGGTATTCTTGTAAGACAAGCATCCATCTCCTCAGTCTGGTATGGAATAGTTTGCATGACATCAAAAAACTTAACGCCTGGTGGTCACTATACACTTTAATCTCATTCCCTTGTAAATAATAATTAAACTTTTTCACAGCCCGGACTACTGCAAGTGCTTCCAGTTCGGTTGTCAAGTAGGCTCTCTCGCAGCTAGTTAAAGTCCTACTGGCGAAGCCGATAATCTTTATTGTTGTCGGGTCGTTTCCTTCCTCCCACTGAAATAAGCACGCTCCCAGGCCATAGGAACATGAATCCGTCGCAAGACAAAAATCTTTTGACAGATCTGGGTGCTGCAAAATATTTGCATTCAGTAGGGCGGTTTTAATCGCTTCAAAAGCTTGTTGACATTTGTCAGTCCAAACCCACTGCACACTTTTTCGTAGCAGATTTAGTAGCGACGCGTCATTTAACAACTGATTGGGCACGAACCTTCTGAAAAAAGACGTGAGCCCAAGGAATGCTATCAATTGCCTCTTAGTGCGGGGGCTTGGAAATTCTCGGATAGCCTGTAGTTTTTTGTTGTCTGGGCGTATACCAAGTGGTGTAATAAGATGGCCTAAAAATTTAATTTTATTTCGTCCAAATTTTGACTTTTCTAGGTTTGCTGTCACACCTGCTTGCTTAAATCTCTCTAGTACTCTACGCAACAATTCCATATGTTCGTCCCAAGTAGCAGTAGCGATTACCAGATCATCAACATATACAGTGATTTTTTCTAATAAGTCTGGACCCAGTACCGTGTCCAGTGCAGTAATAAACACTCCAGCACTCACATTCAATCCGAAGGGAAGTACCTTGAATTGGTAACTCCGCCCTCCGAATTTGAAAGCTGTGTACTTCCTGGATTCCGGTGTAAGGGGAATTTGCCAATATGAACTTTTCAGATCGACCGAGGTCAAGTACTGTGCTCCATGAAATTTTTGTATCTGCTCATCTAAATTCTCAGGGCGAGTCCGGACAGGTATGATAATTTTGTTAATGTCCCTCGCATCTAACACTAGCCTGATTTTTCCATTGGCTTTCGCCACTGCTACAAGAGGACTACTGTATGGAGAGAAGGAGGGCTCAATGATATCCCACTCTAACATCTTCCGAATCTCTTTAGCTACTAATTCCCTCCTCGACCAAGGGATGCAGTAAGTTGCGCGACAGTATGTTTTGTGGGGCATCACCTCTATGTGATAGTGGTACCCTTTGACTAATCCTGGTCGGTCGGTCAATACCATAGTGTATTCCGATAGCAGCTGCGTCAACTGTTGCTTTTGTTTACCGCTTAAACCGTCAGATTCCTGCACTTTGGTTTGAAATGCCTCAACATTTGTTTCAAAATTTCGATCCTCTAAATTCGGGTAATAGAGGTCTGCTGCATGTGACAAATCATCAAGGTGTAGTACCCAAGGGTTCCTACCCTTGATATTGATTCGATTACAACACGGCACAAGTACCTCCTTCGATTTCATCATAGATAACTCAATCCTCCTACCCCTGTTAACTATGCTTAATTTCCCCAAGGAGAGGTCGATCAATGCGTCCCTCTCACGGAGAAAATCTAGTCCCAGAATGCAGGCCACCTTCAATCCTTTAACAACGAGGAACGAGCTCACTATGGCTTCGCCCTCCTTACAAATCTCCACCTGCACCTGGTACTTAACTGATTGGCTCTGTGCACCAATGGCTCCAGACACCTTACAATTATTAACCGGGAAAGTCGGAATGCTATGTCCTTTTCCGAGTGCCTTAAATAACTCCATACTCATTACACTTACTGAGGCACCTGTGTCGATGATTATATTCACTGCAACATCATTGATTTTCGCTTCGATAATAGCTTGCACATTTTCGTTATTATCTTTCTTACATTCGTGTGGTTCGTTCAGTAGATCTTTATCCATACTGACACCATCGTTGTATCGCAGCATACGTATCCCAGGTATATTATTATCACTCGTGTTGCTCTCACTCCATCCCTCGGCCATCGATGGAGGGCATATCGAGGCCGATTCTAGTTTGTTGGATTAGTTGCTTGTGAAGTACTTGGAAGGCTATTGTCCGCGACCTCCACTATACGTACACTCTGATTTGTCGGCCGCCACGGCTGCGCAATAGGCGCGTTTTGCGGCGGTGGTCTATTGTTGTCATACCGGTCATTACCCTGTCGCTCTGGGCTTCTTCGCTGATTTTGCTGCCAATTTCGATTACTATCACTATAATTGCTCTGCCACTGACCTCGCGCATTTTTCCAGCGGTTGGTCCCTGACATTCCAGATTCGTACCGGTCGTCAAATCGACGCCTTTTGTTATAAGTTGTTTGTCCATACCCGTTCTGGCCTCTACCATTACTACCATTTTGCGAATGTTCTTGCCGCTTGTTACCACCCCCACCATTTCCATGGTTGTGGTTTTGTGCACTACTATTTCTGTCATGTTTACATCCTGACCCATTATTCCGCGAGTGATCACACGCTGATTTTGCGTCTTCCTGTATCAAGTCTATAGAATCTAGAACAGACAGGAAGTTTTCCATATCGCTTTCTGGTACGTGTATTAATTTCTCTTTGATATGAATGGGTAAATGTGATTTTAGTAGTCTTATTATGTCTCTTGGTGATATAGACTCGTCCCAGTAGCGTGTTTTGTTTATATATTTTTCAAAATACCGTCTCAAATTCCCCAGACGAGGTGAGTACGGTTCGGGATTATATACTTCTTTTCTTAGCCGCTCTTGTATACAAGGCGACCAATATTTCGATAGAAATGCCCTTTCGAACTGTTCATATGTCATGCAGCTGTCTGCTACTTCTGTAGCCCACAACGCTGCATCACCTTGAATGTATGACATCACGTATTGAATTTTCTGTGTTTCGTTCCACACACTGGGCAAGACATTTTTAGAGCTTTTTATGAATACTACTGGGTGTACTGATTTCCGTTCAGTAGTAAACGTTTGAAATTGTCTATTTTTGATTAAACTTTCTTCCACTAATATTTTTGAACTACATGGTTTTGCTCCTTGGACATATGCTGTGTGCTCCGAACCGAAGCTATAGCTCTTCGCATTATCGACTACAGATTCCCCATTGTTGTATCGCGTATAAGTTTGTGCGTTGCCAAAACCATGGGCTGTTGGCGACAGAGGTTCCTGTTCCAAATGTTTTCTGCTTTGTGCTAAACCCTTCTCCAGGTCGGATATCCGTTTGTTCATATTCACTTGCCACTGCGGAATATCCTCACTGAGTATTTGTTTGATGGTTTGCACGTCGTTCTGTACCTGACTATTCATTGCGGTACTGAACGATTCGGAGTCTCTATTTGCTATGGCTGCTTGTACTTTGGAATTAATGTTCTTGTCAATCTCACACTCCTTCACTTCTAGCCATGAGTTGAATTCTGTTTCAATTTTAGTTGCTTGATCGTTCCACTTCTGCTCTACAAGCTGCGTGGAATCTATTTCTAGCTTTTCTACTCGATTGGCTAATTCACCTATTTCGTCTACCCTGTTAGTGTTTGCTACTTGCAGGTTGTTGACCTGTTCAGTCAGCTCCTGCACGGCCTTAGGTATCGACTCATAATTCTGTTTCATATCTGCAATCTCTTTTTTCATGTTTTCTAACGATTGCACAAGTTGCTGGTCCCGCTCAGCTTGCCGGCGATCTCGCTCAGCTTGCTGGCGGTCTCGCTCGACTTGCTGTTGCGCAAATTCTGCCTGGTAATTCAGCACGCGCTCTAATATAGCCTGAAGCGAATACCCACCAGGCAGATTACCACTCTCTGGTTCCTGCTTTTCTGGTGGTGGTACAACTTCTTTCTCTACATCCCCTTGAGGACTAGTGGGCGGTGGCACCACTTCCTGTGCCCCTGCCCCCACATTCTCACATGTTATATCCTCAAAGAGAGTACTAGTACTACTTGAGGTACCCGGTTCCACATTTCCTGCACTAACTAATTGTTGTTCCTCAGTATCCATATTGCTCGGACGTTGACTACGCAACTTAACCATATTCATAAATTGCTTACTAAACCAAAAAGTCTGACAGTTTTGCCCCTTGCACACAAAATACGTTAATTTATCTACACTAACTGCACACTAAAAATTACTATCTACCATCAACTTTGTCCTGTCACAAACACTAACATCAAACTACGCACAATATGCACACCACTAGCGAAATGAGATCACTTCACTGGAGCTCGACTTCTACAAACAGGACAACTACACTGTAGTCTTACCTTTAGTTTATCTTATCTCGGGGTTCGGCTGCCCCCGGATTACGTAGTCGTTACAGCTTCTCAGTACTATCAGGATCGTCTTCTCAGACTCGTTTGCAGTAGTACGTTTTGTCATGAAAGAGTGTTTACACATTCATTAATACATAGCATTGATCATGATATACATACATACATTTATCTCTAAATACATATATATCTACACATACATAACAATCAACACTGAAAGAAAAATACATAAAATTTTATATTTGTGGCCACTGCAAAATCGGGCCCCGCGTGTGTACATTCAAGGTGATGCAGCGTTGTGGGCTACAGAAGTAGCAGACAGCTGCATGACATATGAACAGTTCGAAAGGGCATTTCTATCGAAATATTGGTCACCTTGTATTCAAGAGCGGCTAAGAAAAGAAATATATAATCCCGAACCGTACTCACCTCGTCTGGGGAATTTGAGACGGTATTTTGAAAAATATATAAACAAAACACGCTACTGGGACGAGCCTATATCACCAAGAGACATAATAAGACTACTAAAATCACATTTACCCATTCATATCAAAGAGAAATTAACACACGTACCAGAAAGCGATATGGAAAACTTCCTGTCTGTTCTAGATTCAATAGACTTGATCCAGGAAGACGCAAAATCAGGGTGCGATCACTCGCGGAATAATGGGTCAGGATGTAAACATGACAGAAATAGTAGTGCACAAAACCACAACCATGGAAATGGTGGGGGTGGTAACAAGCGGCAAGAACATTCGCAAAATGGTAGTAATGGTAGAGGCCAGAACGGGTATGGACAAACAACATATAACAAAAGGCGTCGATTTGACGACCGGTACGAATCTGGAATGTCAGGGACCAACCGCTGGAAAAATGCGCGAGGTCAGTGGCAGAGCAATTATAGTGATAGTAATCGAAATTGGCAGCAAAATCAGCGAAGAAGCCCAGAGCGACAGGGTAATGACCGGTATGACAACAATAGACCACCGCCGCAAAACGCGCCTATTGCGCAGCCGTGGCGGCCGACAAATCAGAGTGTACGTATAGTGGAGGTCGCGGACAATAGCCTTCCAAGTACTTCACAAGCAACTAATCCAACAAACTAGAATCGGCCTCGATATGCTCTCCATCGATGGCCGAGGGATGGAGTGAGAGCAACACGAGTGATAATAATATACCTGGGATACGTATGCTGCGATACAACGATGGTGTCAGTATGGATAAAGATCTACTGAACGAACCACACGAATGTAAGAAAGATAATAACGAAAATGTGCAAGCTATTATCGAAGCGAAAATCAATGATGTTGCAGTGAATATAATCATCGACACAGGTGCCTCAGTAAGTGTAATGAGTATGGAGTTATTTAAGGCACTCGGAAAAGGACATAGCATTCCGACTTTCCCGGTTAATAATTGTAAGGTGTCTGGAGCCATTGGTGCACAGAGCCAATCAGTTAAGTACCAGGTGCAGGTGGAGATTTGTAAGGAGGGCGAAGCCATAGTGAGCTCGTTCCTCGTTGATAAAAGATTGAAGGTGGCCTGCATTCTGGGAGTAGATTTTCTCCGTGAGAGGGACGCATTGATCGACCTCTCCTTGGGGAAATTAAGCATAGTTAATAGGGGTAGGAGGATTGAGTTATCTATGATGAAATCGAAGGAGGTACTTGTGCCGTGTTGTAATCGAATCAATATCAAGGGTCGGAACCCTTGGGTACTACACCTTGATGATTTGTCACATGCAGCAGACCTCTATTACCCGAATTTAGAGGATCGAAATTTTGAAACAAATGTTGAGGCATTTCAAACCAAAGTGCAGGAATCTGACGGTTTAAGCGGTAAACAAAAGCAACAGTTGACGCAGCTGCTATCGGAATACACTATGGTATTGACCGACCGACCAGGAATAGTCAAAGGGTACCACTATCACATAGAGGTGATGCCCCACAAAACATACTGTCGCGCAACTTACTCCATCTCTTGGTCGAGGAGGGAATTAGTAGCTAAAGAGATTCGGAAGATGTTAGAGTGGGATATCATTGAGCCCTCCTTCTCTCCATACAGTAGTCCTCTTGTAGCAGTGGCGAAAGCCAATGGAAAAATCAGGCTAGTGTTAGATGCGAGGGACATTAACAAAATTATCATACCTGTCCGGACTCGCCCTGAGAATTTAGATGAGCAGATACAAAAATTTCATGGAGCACAGTACTTGACCTCGGTCGATCTGAAAAGTTCATATTGGCAAATTCCCCTTACACCGGAATCCAGGAAGTACACAGCTTTCATATTCGGAGGGCGGAGTTACCAATTCAAGGTACTTCCCTTCGGATTGAATGTGAGTGCTGGAGTGTTTATTACTGCACTAGACACGGTACTGGGTCCAGACTTATTAGAAAAAATCACTGTATATGTTGATGATCTGGTAATCGCTACTGCTACTTGGGACGAACATATGGAATTGTTGCGTAGAGTACTAGAGAGATTTAAGCAAGCAGGTGTGACAGCAAACCTAGAAAAGTCAAAATTTGGACGAAATAAAATTAAATTTTTAGGCCATCTTATTACACCACTTGGTATACGCCCAGACAACAGAAAACTACAGGCGATCCGAGAATTTCCAAGCCCCCGCACTAAGAGGCAATTGAAAGCGTTCCTTGGGCTCACGTCTTTTTTCAGAAGGTTCGTGCCCAATCAGTTGTTAAATGACGCGTCGCTACTAAATCTGCTACGAAAAAGTGTGCAGTGGGTTTGGACTGACAAATGTCAACAAGCTTTTGAAGCGATTAAAACCGCCCTACTGAATGCAAATATTTTGCAGCACCCAGATCTGTCAAAAGATTTTTGTCTTGCGACGGATTCATGTTCCTATGGCCTGGGAGCGTGCTTATTTCAGTGGGAGGAAGGAAACGACCCGACAACAATAAAGATTATCGTCTTCGCCAGTAGGACTTTAACTAGCTGCGAGAGAGCCTACTCGACAACCGAACCGGAAGCACTTGCAGTAGTCTGGGCTGTGAAAAAGTTAGTTTCACTTACAACTCTCTCGCGGATTGTAAAATTGTTGCTCTTTGGTTTATTTATTCTCTTTGTAACAACACATTATGAAAAGAGTTACGTGAAATACTTTTACGTAATGCTGTCCTTTGCTTTTCTTTATCATCATTACCCTTTAGCAGAATTAAATGTATATATGGAAGTCTTATTGTTCTGTATCTGGCCTACAATTTAAGGAACGATTTTTCGTAACTGCAACTCATGCTAAGAATCAATATATCTTCCCTACTTCATAGTGATTAAAAGTTGAAATTACTTTGTTATGAGCACTGATGTTACAGTCCATGTGATCGTTCAAAAACTCAAGTTCGCGGTGGAATTTATTCCTCGTTAAAAAGCTATTTCATACCACGACTAGCCCAAGAACATGAGACTCTCACTAAAAAATAAGTTGTCACTATAAAGTTTGCCAGATCAGAACGGAGCACAGCAAGATTCCTATCAGATTCTGAATGTACATTAAATTATTTGCACTGCAAATTATATCCTCTCAGCAGCCCGCGTCAATCTGCAACACATCATAAAATCTGCTGATCTTCACTGCCAGTCTGGGAGCTAAAAGAAATAATATTACTTTACTATTATTTTACCGCTTCCTTGCGGTATGCTCGACTATATTGTAAGTCGTTTAAATACGCCGCGGCAGCGGCTCTTCGTTCTCCACGCAGCTCAGCACCACAGATAATATTTATATAGCTGAAAAATGTCTCAACAGGATGGGATAATATGCAAGCAAGCTTAACAATAAATAATGCAAGTTTTCATTTAAACAACTCTATTAAAGCCTTTACATATCTCAGTGATTACAGACCTTTGTGAATTCACACGTAATGGCGTACATTGCTTAGTCTCGACAAAAGAATGCTACACTAGCGTTCGCTACTACGACACAGGATATCTTACTCGTTCGACTCCCAGATGAAGAAGACAAAGAAATTGCTATTCGTCACGTATTATATACTAGTTACATATTTTAATCTTTGTTCGACATTTATCGTCTGTGGCGGTTTCATTACTCGCCGACGCAGATATTCTCAAAAATAAATAATAAAAAAATACATAATTTTATACAATAACACAATATGATACATATAATTTTCTCTTTACTACATAATATGTTGTTTTTGTTTCTTACTAGACGTTACAATGCCCCCTGGCAGCAATTGACTAACGTTAAGAATGTTCGGCAATATGCTGCCACTAAAGTCTGTTTGGTTATTGTCTGTTACCTTGGTTAGAACATTCACTTTAAACTTCTTAGTTCTTTTACACTGTAGGTTTAATTACACTTTTTATACTGTTCTTACACTTTGCGAGGTGACCACAAACCTAGTCCCAGGGTCATTACATCAATTTGGCTCCCCCATTCGGGCTACGTGCGATCAGAAAACCTGGGAAAACTGCGCCGGAGCCATGGTCATCTCGTCTGGTTTGTTTTAATACCCAGTTTGATCACAAAAAGTTCAGATTCTATCCAATGTTCACATATAACAAAGGCTATTTGTGAGAGCATGTTAAACCCTTAGTCTCTTTGTTACCCATATAATATTTGTGTTTTGGATTGTAATGAAAGTTACTTATTACACATTTTTACAGTAGTATCATGAATCGTCCTTGCATTTACTCGCGACAATTGGTTTAAAATGTCTAGCATTCATGCGAGTATACTTCATTAACATGACGAAAACATATTATATCTATATATCACTGAACCAATGAATACTTTGGGTCCGTATTGAATAACTCAAGAAAAAAAAAAAAAAAAAACAAATGTTTGTCACGTCATTTCGTGTCCACTAAACCCTATTCATGTTAGTACATTAAACGCATATTTGGTAGTTCATTTGAATGACAACAATGTTGTACGGAGCTGGCGGCGCGAAGCAATTGTTGAGTCGCGTCGTCTGGTACGCCGCGTGCCGACGGCCGCTGAGTTCGACGACCTGCTCTCAGTAACAGCGACGTCGTGCTGACGTGGCGCCCAAGCAGTCGCGAACCGCGGCGAACCATTCGCCGATGTCGGTGAGTGGCAGTGGTTTACCGCGACCGGCTGGCTGGCGGCACGGCACTCGTCTCGGCTTCTCCACATGGCTCCCCGTTGTAGCGCATGAAACAAACATTCCACAACGGTGTACTGCCTTTAAGGACACAGATTACTAGCTGTGGAAGAAGATGCAACTTGTTAAAAGCGATTATTGTTCAGTAAGCCGTCGCTTCACTGGTATGCACAGGATAGTTTGGCGTGATAACAGGTTTCTTGTGGCATTGTGACACTGGTATTCAAGGTTCGTCACACGCGCATTGTACTACACATTTTCACTCACTCCACGGTTGGTACACTGCCAGAGCGTCTTTCAACACGTGAAAATGTTTCGTAACACACATACTACATGTCCCCGTCGAGCTAGGTTCGTTTAACTCGACTCCGAACGGATCAATAACTACTGTTTTTATACATTGTCTATTGTTCGTTGAGCACTGCACTAGGACAGTCTGTCACTCAACACTAGACTTATCGACGTATATATTGGTGCAGATACAACAGTCATTTTCTGTCCCTGCTACACACAATATTCCGTCCTTTCCTCCATTGTTTATGCACACAGTTTATTTTTTAATACCTTTTAACTGTTTTTCGCATACTCACTCTCATCTACATGGCGTCTATTTGTTTTTACCTTATCACAACACACTTTTCATATTGTTACTAGGCGTATATAGCCCTTTTGTGAAATTTTTTAATTTTCTTATCAGTGTAGCTTGCCTGGTTATCACCCATCTATCAAACAGATTTTACCATGTGCATGACAGCTTGACTTGGGCATATTGATCAATAAATACTTCATTTAGCACTAGCATTATTTTTAATGATTTTTCCTATATGACTACAGTGTAGGTTCCACATTGGTTGACTTAATTCGCGTATCGCGTATGAATATTCAAGGGCGTGTACCAATTACACAGGCTTCAATTGAAGCATTGTTATATACAAAGCGGATTTTCCACGGAACTGGCTTGTTTTTTGATTAGCTTATGCTCCAGTGTCGTTCGCATATCACTACTGGCAGCAAACATCACATAATTGTTGCATATTACAGAGTCCATATTTGGCTAGTCAAGACTCTCTCTCTCAGGGTTCCTTATCCTAATACAATTACAACAGTTACCTTACTATATTAGATTGCATCATTAATTGCACTTACATACTACACATAGAAAATGGTTCAAGAAATTAATCCTTTGTATAATGATTCAAGAAATTAATCCTCACTTTATCAACAAGAAGATTGTTCGTTGCTTAATGAGCCTATAATTTTTAAATGGCTCTAATTGTCTGTAAACAAAATCTTTCCTGTGTAAGCTATTGCCTACTTTCTGAATCCACTTCCTCCAAGTTTCATTACACACAAATTTCTTTCTTAATACTAACATACTTATATTCTAAAACACAATTAAAATCTTCTTACAACTATTACTCTTTATATGTGATATGTCACTGAATAAATAACTTCACATCTTTACGTGGATACAATCCTTTGATCTTCCTCGGATGGGGATGTGCTAACAAATAGCTACATTCGTGTGGCACGCTTATTACTTCAAAAGGCCCTGAATATAGCAATTGCCACTTACTATTCTGTTTTAAGGTGGCTGAGGATTTAGCGTGGTTACGAATAAGTACTAGATCTCCTACATTATATTTCTGTTCGTTAGTTACACTTCGGTCGTACTTCCTTTTCCTCTTTGCCGCACAGCTGGTTAGTCTGTTCCATATCTTTTTCATCTTTTCCTCCCATGTTTCTGCCTTGACTGGTAGTCTCGGCAAAGGCGTGAGCCATTCATTCGGTGTCTCATTAAATCCCTTCAATATCTCTACCGGTGGATAGCCTGTACTTGAATGGGGTGTTAAATTGTATATTTCTACAAATTTCGGTATTAGCCCTGGCCATTTTGTATGTTGGTTTCCTATGTAGATTCTAAGGAACTTATTCAATTCTCTGAATATTCTTTCAACTAGACTGGCTTCGGGATGGAACCAGGATACCAGAATATGCTGTATATTTTGTTCCCGTAGGTAATTTTTCCAAGTTCGACCCGTGAAATAAGAAGCATTATCAGTCGTTATGGCTTCGGGTTTTCCTACTTGAGGCAAGTATTCTTGACTGATCCGCCTGACCATGGTTTTGGCAGTAGCTGATTTTATGCAATAAATTGCCAAGTATTTGGAAAAAATATCGTACATGGCCAGTATATATTTCATACCTCCTCTGGCCATGGGATAAGGACCGGCTACATCCACAGATACTATTTGAAGCGGCCTGAGTGTAACTATGGGATGTAGCTCAAACTTAGTGGATCTATTATAATGTTTTGCTTTTTGACATATCACGCAAGTTCTAACTGTTGCCTGAATCTGGTGTTTCATACGGGGAAAGTAGCAGTATCTCGCCATGATCCCTGCACACTTTCCAATCCCTGCATGGCCCCATGCCAAGTGCGTGTGCCATATCATAACTTTTACCGACTGGTTAGGTATACATACTGCCCAGCAGTCTTCTTTCGTCCTAAGTTTATGATACAAAATATGGTTCACTATTTTAAAACTTTGCTCATCTCTATTGTTAACATCCTCTTCAATATTATTAATGATTTTTTTTTACATCGGATCTGCCCTTTGTAATTCGCACATGTTTTTACATATATATAAAAAATCCTTCATGTAAGTATTGTCACGCACTAACAGCACTTTATACTCCGCGGAATGCTCTAACATTTCTGCTAAATCCGGTAATCCTACCGGCAGTCGCGACAGAGCATCCGCTATTACGTTATCTTGGCCTTTTATGTACATAATCTTTATCCGATATTCTTGTAAGACAAGCATCCATCTCCTCAGTCTGGTATGGAATAGTTTGCATGACTTCAAAAAAGTTAACGCCTGGTGGTCCCACGATGGTCCCACGTTTTTTATTATCGCATATACGAAAAGAGCCGCGAAATATCTGTTAATAATGCTGTGCTTTGCTTTTCTTTATCATCATTACCCTTTAGCGGAATAAAATGTATATATGGAAGTCTTATTGTTCTGTATCTGGCCTACAATTTAAGGAACGATTTTTCGTAACTGCAACTCATGCTAAGAATCAATATATCTTCCCTACTTCATAGTGATTAAAAGTTGAAATTACTTTGTTATGAGCACTGATGTTACAGTCCGTGTGATCGTTCAAAAACACAAGTTCGCAGTGGATTTTATTTCTCGTTAAAATGCTATTTCAAACCACGACTAGCCCAAGAACATGAGACTCTCATTAAAAAAATACGTTGTCACTATAAAGTTTGCCAGATCAGAACGGAGCACAGCAAGATTCCTATCGGATTCTGAAGGTACATTAAATTATTTGCACTGTAAATTATATCCTATCAGCAGCCCGCGTCAATCTGCAACACATCATAAAATCTGCTGATCTGCACTGCCAGTCTGGGAGCTAAAAGAAATAATATTATTTTACTATTATTTTACCGCTGCCTTGCGGTATGCTCGACTATATTGTAAGTCGTTTAAATACGCCGCGGCAGCGGCTCTTCGTTCTCCACGCAGCTCAGCACCACAGATAATATTTATATAACTGAAAAATGTCTCAACAGGATGGGATAATATGCAAGCAAGCTTAACAATAAATAATACAAGTTTTCATTTAAACAACTCTATTAAAACCTTTAAATATCTCAGTGATTACACATCTTTGTGAATTCACACGTAATGGCGTACATTGCTTAGTCTCGACAAAAGAATGCTACACTAGCGTTCGCTACTACGACACAGGATATCTTACTCGTTCGACTCCCAGATGAAGAAGACAAAGAAATTGCTATTCGTCACGTATTATATACTAGTTACTTATTTTAATCTTTGTTCGACATTTATCGTCTGTGGCGGTTTCATTACTCGCCGACGCAATTTGAGTGTTCCATCGTCATTAGGAGGCGCTGAGCGTTACATTTAACTATTAGTCATGCATCGGATTCGAAAATCTAGACTCACAGGAGAACGACCACAAGGTGCCCGAGGCAGCAATAGACCCTTGGAGACAAGTCGGCTGGAGGACGATGTATTGAATCTCGACGCAATTTGAGTGTTCCATCGTCATTAGGAGGCCCTGAACTTTATAATTAACTATCAGGTATGCGTCGGATTCGAAAATCTAGACTCACAGGAGAACGACCACAAGGTGCCCGAGACAGCAATACACGTTTGGAGACAAGTCGGCTGGAGGCCGATGTATTGAATCTCGACGCAATTTGAGTATTCCATCGTCATTAGGAGGTTCTGATCGTTGCAATTAACTATCAGTTATGCGTCAGATTCGCAACTCTAGACTCACAGGAGAACGACCATAAGGTGCCCGAGGCAGCAATACACGTTTGGAGACAAGTCGGCTGGAGGACGATGTATTGAATCTCGACGCATTTTGAATGAACCAACGTCATTAGGAGGCGCTGAACGTTACAATTAACTATCAGTTATGCGTCGGATTCGAAAAACTAGACCCACAGGAGAACGACCATAAGGTGCCCGAGGCAGCAATAGACCCTTGGAGACAAGTCGGCTGGAGGACGATGTATTGAATTTCGACGCAGTTTGAGTGTTCCATCGTCATTCGGAGGCCCTGAACTTTCCAATTAATTATCAGGTATGCGTCGGATTCGAAAATCTAGACTCACAGGAGAACGACCACAAGGTGCCCGAGGCAGCAATTGACATTTGGAGACAAGTCGGCTGGAGGCCGATGTATTGAATCTCGACGCAATTTGAGTGTTCCATTGTCATTAGTAGGTTCTGATCGTTGCAATTAACTATCAGTTATGCGTCGGATTCGAAAATCTAGACTCACAGGAGTATGACCATAAGGTGCCCGAGGCAGCAATAGACCCTTGGAGACAAGTCGGCTGGAGGCCGATGTATAGAATCTCGACGCAATATGAGTGTTCCATCGACATTAGGTGGCCCTGAACGTTACAATTAACTGTCAGGTTTGCGTCGGATTCGAATATCTACACTCACAGGAGAACGACCATATGGTGCCCGAGGCAGCAATAGACACTTGGAGACAAGTCGGCTGGAGGACGATGAATTAGATCTCTGCGCAATTTGAGTGTTCCATCGTTTTTAGAAGGCCTTAATGTTACAATTAACTATCAGTTTCTCGTCAGATTCGAAAACCTAGACTCACAGGAGAAGGACAACATGGTGCCCGAGGCAGCCATACCCGTTCGAGGCAAGTTGGCTGGAGGCCGATGTATTGAATCTCGACGCAATTTGAGTGTTCCATCGTCATTAGTAGGCCCTGAACGCTACAATTAAGTCTTGCGTCTGATTCGAAAATCTAGACTCACAGGAGAACGACCATAATGTGTCCGAGGCAGCAATAGACTCTTGGAGACAAGTCGGCTGAAGGACAATGTATTGATTCTCAACGCAATTTGAGTGTTCCATCGTCAGTAGGAAGCCCTGAACGTTACAATTAACTATCAGTTTCACGTCGGATTCGAAAATCTAGACACAGGAGACGGACCCTATTGTGCCCGAGGCAGCAATATCCCCTTGGAGTCAAGTCGGCTGGAGGTCGATGTATTGAATCTCGACGCAATTTGAGTGTACCATCGTCATTAGGATGCGCAGAGCGTTACAATTAACTATCAGTTATGCGTCGGGTTCGAAAATCTAGACTCACAGGAGAACGACCATAAGTTGCTCGAGGCAGCAATAGACACTCGGAGACAATTCGGCTGGACGCCGATGTATTGAATCTCGACGCAATTTGAGTGTTCCATCGTCATTAGGTGGCCCTGAACGTTACAATTAACTATCAGTTTTTTCGTCGGATTCGAAAATCTGGACTCACAGGAGAACGACCACAAGGTGGCCGAGGCATCAATAGACATTTGGAGACAAGTCAACAGGAGGCCGATGTATTGAATCTCGACGCAATTTGAGTGTTCCATCGTCATTAGTAGGCCCTGAACGTTACAATTAACTATAAGTTTTGCGTCTGATTCGAAAATCTAGACTCACAGGAGAACGACCATAAGGTGTTCGAGGCAGCAATAGACTCTTGGAGACAAGTCGACTGAAGGACAATGTATTGATTCTCAACGCAACTTGAGTGTTCCATCGTCAGTAGGAAGCCCTGAACGTTACAATTAACTATCAGTTTCACGTCGGATTCGAAAATCTAGACACAGGAGACAGACCTTATGGTGCGCGAGGCAGTAATATCCCCTTGGAGACAAGTCGGCTGGAGGACGATGTATTGAATCTTGACGCAATTTGAGAGTTCCATCGTCATTAGGATGCGCTGAGCGTTACAATTAACTATCAGTTATGCGTCCGGTTCGAAAATCTAGACTCACAGGAGAACGACCTTAAGTTGCCCGAGGCAGCAATAGACCCTCGGAGACAAGTCAGCTGGAGGCCGATGTATTGAATCTTGACGCAATTTGAGCGTTCCATCGTCATTAGGTGGCCCTGAACGTTACAATTAACTATCAGTTTTGCGTCGGGTTCGAGAACCTAGACTCACAGGAGATCGATCATAAGGTGCCCCAGGAAGCAATAGACCCTTGGAGACAAACCGTCTGGAGGACGATGTATTGGATCGCGACGCAATTTGAGAGTAACATCGTCATTAGGAGGCCCTGAACGTTACAATTAACTATCAGTTTTTCGTCGGATTCGAAAATCTACACTCACTGGAGACGGACCGTAAGGTGCCCGAGGTAGCAATATCCCCTGAAGGACAAGACCGCTGGACGACGATTTATTGAATCGCGACGCAATTTGAGTGCTCCATCGTCATTAGGAGGCCCTGAACGTTACAATTAACTCTCAGTTTTGCGTCGGATTCGAAAATGTAGAATCACCGGAGACTGACCATACGGTGCCCGAGGTACCGATATCCCCTTGGAGACAAGTCGGCTGGAGGACGATGTATTGAATCTCGACGCAATTTGAGTGTTCCATCGTCATTAGGAGGCCCTGAACGTTACAATTAACTATCAGTTTCGCGTCGGATTAGAAAATCTAGACTCACAGGAGAACGACCATGTGGTACCCGAGGCAGCAATAGACCCTTGGAGACAAATCGGCTGGAGGACGATGTATAGAATCTCGACGCAATTTCAGTGTTCCATCGTCATTAGGAGGCACTGAACGTTACAATTAACTATCATTTTTTCGTCGGATTCGAAAATCTACACTCACTGGAGCCGGACCGTAAGGTGCCCGAGGTAGCAATATCCCCTGAAGGACAAGACCGCTGGAGGACGATTTATTGAATCTCGACGCAATTTGAGTGCTCCATCGTCATTAGGAGACGCTGAACGTTACAATTAACTATCAGTTATGCGTCGGATTCGAAAATCTAGACTCACAGCAGAACGACCAAAGGTACCTGAGGCAGCAATAGACACTTGGAGACAAGTCGGCTGGAGGACGATGTATAGAATCTCGACGCAATTTCAGTGTTCCATCGTCATTAGGAGGCACTGAACGTGGCAATTAACTATCAGTTTTGCGTCGGGTTCGAGAACCTAGACTCACAGGAGATCGACCATAAGGTGCCCCAGGAAGCAATAGACCCTTGGAGTCAAGTCGTCTGGAGGACGATGTATTGGATCGCGACGCAATTTGAGAGTAACATGGTCATTAGGAGGCCCTGAACGTTACAATTAACTATCAGTTTTTCGTCGGATTCGAAAATCTACATTCACTGGAGACGGACCGTAAGGTGCCTGAGGCAGCAATATCCCCTAAAGGACAAGACCGCTGGAGGACGATGTATTGAATCGCGACGCAATTTGAGTGCTCCATCGTCATTAGGAGGCCCTGAACGTTACAATTAACTCTCAGTTTTGCGTCGGATTCGAAAATGTAGAATCACCGGAGACTGACCATACGGTGCCCGAGGTAGCGATATCCCCTTGGAGACAAGTCGGCTGGAGGACGATGTATTGGATCTCGACGCAATTTGAGTGCTCCATCGTCATTATGAGGCGTTGAACGTTACAATTAACTATCAGTTATGCGTCGGATTCGAAAATCTAGACTCACAGCAGAACGACCAAAAGTGCCCGAGGCAGCAATAGACACTTGGAGACAAGTCGGCTGGAGGACGATGTATAGAATCTCGACGCAATTTCAGTGTTCCATCGTCATTAGGAGGCACTGAACGTTGCCATTAACTATCAGTTAAGCGTCGGATTCGAAAATCTAGACTCACAGGAGAACGACCATTACGTGCACGAGGCAGCAATAGACCCTTGGAGACAAGTCGGCTGGAGGCCGATGTATTGAATCTCGACGCAATTTGAGTGTTCCATCGTCATTAGGAGGCCCTGAACTTTATAATTAACTATCAGGTGTGCGTCGGATTCGAAAATCTATACTCACAGGAGAACAACCCCAAGGTGCACGAGACAGCAATAGACATTTGGAGACAAGTCGGCTGGAGGCCGATGTATTGAATCTCGACGCAATTTTAGTGTTCCATCGTCATTAGGAGGTTCTGATCGTTGCAATTAACTATCAGTTATGCGTCGTATTCGAAAATCTAGACTCACAGGAGAACGACCATAAGGTGCCCGAGGCAGAAATAGACCCTTGGAGACAAGTCGGCTGGAGGCCGATGTATTGTATCTCGACGCAAAATGGGCGTTCCATCGACATTAGGTGGCCCTGAACCTTACAATTAACTGTCAGTTTTGCGTCGCATTCGAAAATCTAGACTCACATTAGAACGACCCGAGGCAGCAATAGACCATTGGAGACAAGTCGGCTGGAGGACGATGTATTGAATCGCGTCGCAATTTGAGTGCTCCATCGTCATTAGGAGGCCCTGAAAGTTACAATTAACTATCAGTTTTGCGTCGGATTCGAAAATGTAGAATAACCGGAGACTGACCATACGGTGCCCGAGGTAGCGATATCCTCTTGGAGACAAGTCGTCTGGAGGACGATGAATTGAATCTCGACGCAATTTGAGTGTTCTATCGTCATTAGGAGGTACTGAACGTTGCAATTAACTATCAGTTAAGCGTCGGATTCAAAAATCTAGACTCACAGGAGAACGAACATAAGGTGCCCGAGGCTGCAATAGACACTTGGAGACAAGTCGGCTGGAGGACAATGAATTTGATCTCTGCGCAATTTGAGTGTTCCATCGTCTTTAGAAGGCCCTTAATGTTAAAATTAACTATCAGTTTCTCGTCAGATTCGAAAATCTAGACTCACTGGAGACGGACCACATGGTGCCCGAGGCAGCCATACCCCTTCGAGGCAAGTTGGCTGGAGGCCGATGTATTGAATCTCGACGCAATTTGAGTGTTCCATCGTCATTAGGAGGCCCTGAACGTTACAATTAACTATCAGTTTTGCGTCGGGTTCGAAAATCTAGACTCACAGGAGAACGATCATAAGGTGCCCCAGGCAGAAATCGACCCTTGGAGACAGGTCGTCTGGGGGACGATGTATTTCATCCCGACGCAATATGAGTGTTCCATCGACATTAGGTGGCCCTGAACGCTACAATTAACTATCAGTTTCGCGTCGAGTTCGAAAATCTAGACTCACAGGAGAACGATCATAAGGTGCCCGAGTCAGCAATATACCCTTGAAGACAAGTCGGCTGGAGGACGATGTATTGAATCTCGACGCAATTTGAGTGTTTCATCGTCATTAGGAGGCCCTGAACGTTATAATTAACTATCAGTTTTGCGTCGGGTTCGAAAATCTAGACTCACAGGAGAACGATCATAAGGTGCCCCAGGCAGCAATCGACCCTTGGAGACAAGTCCGCTGGAGGACGATGTATTGGATCGCGACACAATTTGAATGTTCCATCGTAATTAGGGGGCCCTGAATGTTACAATTAACTATCAGTTATGCGTCGGATTCGAAAATCTAGACTCACAGGAGAACGACCATAAGGTGCCCGAGGCTGCAATAGACACTTGGAGACAAGGCGGCTGGAGGCCGATGTATTGAATCTCGACGAGATCTGAGTGTTTCATCGTCATTAGGAGGCCGTGAACGTTACAATTAACTATCAGTTTTGCGTCGGATTCGAAAATGTAGTATAACCGGTGACTGACCATACGGTGCCCGAGGTAGCGATATCCCCTTGGAGACAAGTCGGCCAGAGGACGATGTATTGAATCTCGACGCAATTTGAGTGTTCCATCGACATTAGGTGGCATTGAACGTTACAATTAACTATCAGTTTCGCGTCGGATTCGAAAATCTAGACTCACAGGAGAAAGACCATATGGTGCCCGACGAAGCAATAGACCCTTGGAGACAAGTCGGCTGGAGGACGATGTATTGAATCTCGACGCAATTTAAGTGCTCCATCGTCATTAGGAGGCGCTGAACGTTACAATTAACTATCAGTTATGCGTCGGATTCGAAAATCTAGACTCACAGGATAACGACCATAAGGTGCCCGAGGCTGCAATAGACACTTGGAGACAAGTCGACTGGAAGCCGATGTATTGAATCTCGACGAGATTTGAGTGTTTCATCGTCATTAAGAGGCCCTGAACGTTACAATTAACTATCAGTTTTGCGTCGAGTACGAAAATCTAGACTCATAGGAGAACGATCATAAGGTGCCCGCGGCAGCAATAGACCCTTGGAGACAAATCGGCTGGAGCACGATGAATTAGATCTCTACGCAATTTGAGTGTTCCATCGTCATTTGGAGGCCCTGAACGTTACAATTAACTATCAGTTTTGCGTCGGATTCGAAAATGTAGAATCACCGGAGACGGACCATACGGTGCTCGAGGCAGCGATATCCCCATGGAGACAAGTCGGCTGGAGGACGATGTATTGAATCTCGACGCAATTTGAGTGTTCCATCGTCATTAGGAGGCCCCGAACGTTACAATTAACTATCAGTTTCGCGTCGGATTCGAAAATCTAGACTCACAGGAGAACGACCATATGTTGGCCGAGGCAGCAATAGACCCTTGGAGGCAAGTCGGCTGGTGGACGGTGTATTGAATCTCGACGCAATTTGAGTGCTCCATCGTCATTAGGAGGCGCTGAACGTTACATTTAACTATCAGTTATGCGTCGGGTTCGAAAATCTAGACTCACAGGAGAACGACCATAAGTTGCACGAGGCAGCAATAGACCCTCGGAGACAAGTCGGCTGGAGGCCGATGTATTCAATCGCGACGCAATTTGAGTGTTCCATCGTCATTGGGTGGCCCTGAACGTTACAATTAACTATCAGTTTTACGTCGGGTTCGAGAACCTAGACTCACAGGAGATCGATCATAAGGTGCCCCAGGCAGCAATAGACCCTTGGAGACAAGTCATCTGGAGGACGATGTATTGGATCGCGACGCAATTTGAGAGTAACATCGTCATTAGGAGGCCCTGAACGTTACAATTAACTATCAGTTTTTCGTCGGATTCGAAAATCTACACTCACTGGAGACGGACCATAAGGTGCCCGAGGCAGCAATATCTCCTTATGGACAAGACCGCTGGAGGACGATGTATTGAATCGCGACGCAATTTGAGTGCTCCATCGTCATTAGGTGGCCCTGAACGTTACAATTAACTATCAGTTATGCGTCGGATTCGAAAATCTAGACTCACAGGAGAACGACCATAACGTGCACGATTCAGCAATAGACCCTTGGAGACAAGTCGGCTGGAGGCCGATGTTTTGCATCTCGACGTAATCTGTCTGTTCCATCGTCATTAGGGGGCCCTGAACGTTACAATTAACTATCAGTTTCTTGTCGGAATAGAAAATCTAGACTCACAGGAGACGGACCAAATGGTGCCCGAGGCAGCAATGTCCCATTGGAGACAAGTCGGCTGGAGGCCGACGTATTGAATCTCCATGCAATTTGAGTGTTCCATCGTCATTAGGAGGCCCTGAACATAACAATTAACTATCTATTTTGCGTCGGGTTCTAAAATCTAGACTCATAGGGGAACGACCATTAGGTGCCCGAGGCATCATTAGACCCTTGGAGACAAATCGGCTGAATCTCGATGTATTGAATATCGACGCAATTTGAGTGTCATATCGTCATTAGGAGGCACTGAACGTTACAATTAACTATCTGTTTTGCATCGGATTCAAAATGTAGAATTACCGGAGACGGACCATACGGTGCCCGAAGCAGCAATATCCCCTTGGAGACCAGCCCGCTGGACGACGATGTACTGAATCGCGATGTAATTTGAGTGCTCCATCGTCATTAGGAGGCCCTGAACGTTACAATTAACTATCTATTTCGCGTCGGATTCAAAAATCTAGACTCACAGGAGAACGACAATATGGTGCCCGAGGCAGCAATAGACCCTTGGAGACAAGTCGGCTGGTGGAGGATGTATTGAATCTCGACGCAATTTGAGTGCTCCATCGTCATTAGGAGACGCTGAATGTTACAATTAACTATCTGTTATGCTTCGGATTCCAAAATCTAGACTCACAGGAGAACGACCATAAGGTGCCCGAGGCTGCAATAGACACTTGGAGACAAGTCGGCTGGAGGCCGATGTATTGAATCGCGACGAAATTTGAATGTTTCATCTTCATTAAGAGGCCCTGAACGTTACAATTAACTATAAGTTTAGCGTCGGGTACGAAAATATAGACTCACAGGAGAACGATCATAAGGTGCCCGAGGCAGCAGTAGACCCTAGGAGACAAGTCGGCTGGAGGACGATGAATTGGATCTCTACGCAATTTGAGTGTTTCATCGTCATTAGGAGGCCCTGAATATTACAATTAACTATCAGTTTCTCGTCGGATTCGAAAATGTAGACTCACAGGAGACGGCCCATATGGTGCCCGAGGCAGCAAAATCCCCTTGGAGACAAGTCGGCTGGAAGCCGATGTATTGAATCTCGACGCAATTTGAGTGTTCCTTTGTCATTAGGAGGCCCTGAACGTTACAATTAACTATCAGTCTCGCGTCGGATTCGAAAATCTACACTCACAGGAGAACGACCATATGGTGCCCGAGGCAGCAATAGACCCTTGGAGCCAAGTCGGCTGGTGGACGATGTATTGAATCTCGACGCAATTTGAGTGCTTCATCGTCATTAGGAGACGCTGAACGTTACAATCAACTATCAGTTATGCTTTGGATTCCAAAATCTAGACTCACAGGAGAACGACCCTAAGGTGCCCGAGGCTGCAATAGACACTTGGAGACAAGTCGCCTGGAGGCCGATGTATTGAATCTCGACGAAATTTGAATGTTTCATCTTCATTAGGAGGCCCTGAACGTTACAATTAACTATAAGTTTTGCGTCGGGCACGAAATTATAGACTCACAGGAGAACGATCATAAGGTGCCCGAGGCAGCAATAGACCCTTGGAGACAAGTCGGCTGAAGGATGATGTATTGAATGTCGACGCAATTTGAGTGTTCCATCGTCATTAGGAGGCGCCGAGCGTTCCAATTAACTATCAGTTATGCGTCGGATTCGAAAATCTAGACTCACAGGAGAACGACCATAAGTTGCCCGAGGCAGCAATAGACCCTCGGCGACAAGTCGGCTGGAGGACGATGTATTGAATCTCGACGCAATTTGGGTGTTCCATCGTCATTAGGTGGCCCTGAACGTTACAATTAACTATCGGTTTTGCGTCGGGTTCGAAAATCTAGACTCACTGGAGATCGATCATAAGGTGCCCCAGGCAGCAATAGACCCTTGGAGACAAGTCGTCTGGAGGACGATGTATTGGATCGCGATGCAATTTGAGAGTAACATCGTCATTAGGAGGCCCTGAACGTTACAATTAACTATCAGTTTTTCGTCGGATTCGAAAATCTACACTCACTGGAGACAGACCATAAGGTGCCCGAGGCAGCAATATCCCCTTGGAGACAAGTCGGCTGGAGGACGATGTATTGACTCTCGGCGCAATTTGAGTGTTCCATCGTCATTAGGAGGCGCTGAACGTTACAATTAACTATCAGTTTCGCGTCGGATTCGAAAATCTAGAGTCACAGGAGAACGACCATAAGGAGTCCGAGGCAGCAATAGACTATTGGAGACAAGTTGGCTGACGGAGGATGTATTGAATCTCGACGCAATTTGAGTGTTCCAACGTCATAAGGAACCCCTGAACGTTACAATTACCTATCAGTTTCGCGTCGGATTCGAAAATCTAGATTCACAGGGGACGGGCCATATGGTGCCCGAGGCAGCAATATCCCCTTGGAGACAAGTCGGCTGGAGGACGATGTATTGAATCTCGACGCAATTTGAGTGATCCATCGTCATTATCAGGCCCTGAACTTTACAATTAGCTATCAGTTATGCGTCGGATTCGAAAATCTAGACTGACAGGAGAACGACCACAAGGTGCCCGCGGCATCAATAGACATTTGGAGACTAGTCTACAGGAGGCGGATGTATTGAATCTCGACGTAATTTGAGTGGTTCAAATGGTTCAAATGGCTCTGAGCACTATGGGACTCAACTGCTGAGGTCATTAGTCCCCTAGAACTTAGAACTAGTTAAACCTAACTAACCTAAGGACATCACAAACATCTATGCCCGAGGCAGGGTTCGAACCTGCGACCGTAGCGGTCTCGCGGTTCCAGACTGCAGCGCCTTTTACCGCGCGGCCACTTCGGCCTGCGCAATTTGAGTGTTCCATCGTCATTCATAGGATCTGAACGTTTCAATTAACAATAAGTTTTGCGTCTGATTCGAAAATCTAGACTCACAGGAGAACGACCATAAGGTTTCCGAGGCAGCAATAGACTCTTGGAGTCAAGCCGGCTGAAGGACAATGTATTGATTCTCAACGCAATTTGAGTGTTCCATCGTCAGTAGGAGGCCCTTAACGTTACAATTAACTATCAGTTTCACGTCGGATTCGAAAATCTAGACACAGGAGACGGACCTTATGGTGCCCGAGGCAGCAATATCCCCTTGGAGACAAGTCGGCTATAGGACGATGTATTGAATCTCGATGCAATTTGAGTGTTCCATCGTTATTAGGATGCGTTGAGCGTTACAATTAACTAACAGTTATGCGTCGGGTTCGAAAACCTAGACTCCCTGGAGAACGACCATAAGTTGCTCGAGGCAGTAATAGACACTCGGAGACAAGTCGGCTGGAGGCCGATGTGTTGAATCTCGACGCAATTTGAGTGTTCCATCGTCATTAGGTGGCCCTGAACGTTACAATTAACTATCAGTTTTGCGTCGGGTTCGAGAATCTAGACTCACAGGAGAGCGATCATAAGGTGCCCCAGGCAGCAATAGACCCTTGGAGACAAGTCGTCTGGAGGACGATGTATTGGATCGCGACGCAATTTGAGAGTAACATCGTCATTAGGAGGCCCTGAACGTTACAATTAACTATCAGTTTTTCGTCGGATTCGAAAATCTACACTTACTGGAGACGGACGATAAGGTGCCCGAGGCAGCAATATCCCCTTAAGGACAAGACCGCTGGAGGACGATGTATTGAATCGCAACGCAATTTGAGTGCTCCATCGTCATTAGGAGGCCCTGAACGTTACAATTAACTCTCAGTTTTGCGTCGGATTCGAAAATGTAGAATCACCGGTGACTGAACATACGGTGCCCGAGGTAGCGATATCCCCTTGGAGACAAGTCGGCTGCAGGACGATGTATTGAATCTCGACGCAATTTGAGTGCTCCATCGTCATTAGGAGGCGTTGAACGTTACAATTAACTATCAGTTATGCTTCGGATTCCAAAATCTAGACTCACAGGAGAACGGCCATAAGGTGCCCGAGGCTGCAATAGACACTTGGAGACAAGTCGGATGGAGGACGATGTATTGAATCTCGACGAAATTTGAATGTTTCATCTTCATTAGGAGGCCCTGAATGTTACAATTAACTATAAGTTTTGCGTCGGGCACGAAATTATAGACTCACAGGAGAACGATCATAAGGTGCCCGAGGCAGCAATAGACCCTTGGAGACAAGTCGGCTGGAGGACGATGAATTGGATCTCTACGCAATTTGAGTGTTTCATCGTCATTAGGAGGCCCTGAATATTACAATTAACTATCAGTTTCTGGTCGGATTCGAAAATGTAGACTCACAGGAGACGGCCCATATGGTGCCCGAGGCAGCAAAATCCCCTTGGAGACAAGTCGGCTGGAAGCCAATGTATTCAATCTCGACGCAATTTGAGTGTTCCATCGTCATTAGTAGGCCCTGAACGTTACAATTAACTATAAGTTTTGCGTCTGATTCGAAAATCTAGACTCACAGGAGAATGACCATAAGGTGCCTGAGGCAGCAGTAGACTCTTGGAGACAAGTCGGCTGAAGGATGATGTATTGAATCTCGAAGCAATTTGAGTGTTCCATCGTCATTAGGAGGCGCCGAGCGTTCCAATTAACTATCAGTTATGCGTCGGATTCGAAAATCTAGACTCACAGGAGAACGACCACAAGGTGCCCGAGGCATCAACAGACATTTGCAGACAGGTCAACAGGAGGCCGATGTATTGAATCTCGACGCAATTTGAGTGTTCCATCGTCATTAGTAGGCCCTGAACGTTACAATTAACTATAACTTTTGCGTCTGATTCGAAAATCTAGACTCACAGGAGAATGACCATAAGGTGTCTGAGGCAGCAATAGACTCTTAGAGACAAGTCGGCTGAAGGACAATGTATTGATTCTCAACGCAATTTGAGTGTTCCATCGTCAGTAGGAGGCCCTGAACGTTACAATTAACTATCAGATTCACGTCGGATTCGAAAATCTAGACACAGGAGACGGACCTTATGGTGCCCGAGGCAGCAATATCCCCTTGGAGACAAGTCGGCTATAGGACGATGTATTTAATCTCGATGCAATTTGAGTGTTCCATCGTTATTAGGATGCGTTGAGCGTTACAATTAACTAACAGTTATGCGTCGGGTTCGAAAATCTAGACTCACAGGAGAACGACCATAAGTTGCCCGAGGCTGCAATAGACACTCGGAGACAAGTCGGCTGGAGGCCGATGTGTTGAATCTCGACGCAATTTGAGTGTTCCATCGTCATTAGGTGGCCCTGAACGTTACAATTAACTATCAGTTTGGCGTCGGGTTCGAGAATCTAGACTCACAGGAGAGCGATCATAAGGTGCCCCAGGCAGCAATAGACCCTTGGAGACAAGTCGTCTGGAGGACGATGTATTGGATCGCGACGCAATTTGAGAGTAACATCGTCATTAGGAGGCCCTGAACGTTACAATTAACTATCAGTTTTTGTCGGATTCGAAAATCTACACTTACTGGAGACGGACGATTAGGTGCCCGAGGCAGCAATATCCCCTTAAGGACAAGACCGCTGGAGGACGATGTATTGAATCGCAACGCAATTTGAGTGCTACATCGTCATTAGGAGGCCCTGAACGTTACAATTAACTCTCAGTTTTGCGTCGGATTCGAAAATGTAGAATCACCGGAGACTGAACATACGGTGCCCGAAGTAGCGATATCCCCTTGGAGACAAGTCGGCTGCAGGACGATGTATTGAATATCGACGCAATTTGAGTGTTCCATCTTCATTAGGAGGCCCTGAACGTTACAATTAACTATCAGTTATGCGTCGGATTCGAAAATCTACACTCACAGCAGAACGACCACAAGGTGCCCGAGGCAGAAATAGACACTTGGTGACAAGTCGGCTGGAGGTCGATGTATTGAATCTCGACGCAATTTGAGTGTTCCATCGTCATTAGGAGGCACTGAACGTTGCAATTAACTATCAGTTATGCGTCGGATTTGAAAATCTAGACTCACAGTAGAACGATCATAAGGTGCCCCAGGCAGCAATCGACCCTTGGAGACAAGTCGGCTGGAGGACGAAGTATTGGATCGCGACGCAATTTGAGTGCTCCATCGTCATTTGGAGGCCCTGAACGTTACAATTAACTCTCAGTTTTGCGTCGGATTCGAAAATGTAGAATCACCGCAGACTGAATATACGGTGCCCGAGGTACCGATATCCCCTTGGAGACAAGTCGGCTGCAGGACGATGTATTGAATCTCGACGCAATTTGAGTGCTCCATCGTCATTAGGAGGCGCTGAACGTTACAATTAACTATCAGTTATGCTTCGGATTCTAAAATCTAGACTCACAGGAGAACGACCATAAGGTGCCCGAGGCTGCAATAGACACTTGGAGACAAGTCGGCTGGAGGCCGATGTATTGAATCTCGACGAAATTTGAATGTTTCATCTTCATTAGGAGGCCCTGAATGTTACAATTAACTATAAGTTTTGCGTCGGGCACGAAATTATAGACTCACAGGAGAACGATCATAAGGTGCCCGAGGCAGCAATAGACCCTTGGAGACAAGTCGGCTGGAGGACGATGAATTGGATCTCTACGCAATTTGAGTGTTTCATCGTCATTAGGAGGCCCTGAATATTACAATTGACTATCAGTTTCTGGTCGGATTCGAAAATGTAGACTCACAGGAGACGGCCCATATGGTGCCCGAGGCAGCAAAATCCCCTTGGAGACAAGTCGGCTGGAAGCCAATGTATTCAATCTCGACGCAATTTGAGTGTTCCATCGTCATAAGGAGGCCCTGAACGTTACAGTTGACTACCTGTTTTGCGTCGGATTCGAAAATCTAGACTCATAGGAGAACGACCATAAGGTGCCTGAGGCAGCAGTAGACTCTTGGAGACAAGTCGGCTGAAGGATGATGTATTGAATCTCGACGCAATTTGAGTGTTCCATCGTCATTAGGAGGCGCCGAGCGTTCCAATTAACTATCAGTTATGCGTCGGATTCGAAAATCTAGACTCACAGGAGAACGACCACAAGGTGCCCGAGGCATCAACAGACATTTGCAGACAAGTCAACAGGAGGCCGATGTATTGAATCTCGACGCAATTTGAGTGTTCCATCGTCATTAGTAGGCCCTGAACGTTACAATTAACTATAAGTTTTGCGTCTGATTCGAAAATCTAGACTCACAGGAGAATGACCATAAGGTGTCCGAGGCAGCAATAGACTCTTAGAGACAAGTCGGCTGAAGGACAATGTATTGATTCTCAACGCAATTTGAGTGTTCCATCGTCAGTAGGAGGCCCTGAACGTTACAATTAACTATCAGTTTCACGTCGGATTCGAAAATCTAGACACATGAGACGGACCTTATGGTGCCCGAGGCAGCAATATCCCCTTGGAGACAAGTCGGCTGGAGGACGATGTATTGAATCTCGACGCAATTTGAGTGTTCCATCGTGATTAGGATGCGCTGAGCGTTACAATTAACTATCAGTTATGCGTCGGGTTCGAAAATTTAGACTCACAGGAGAACGACCATAAGTTGCCCGAGGCAGCAATAGACCCTCGGAGACAAGTCGGCTGGAGGCCGATGTATTGAATCTCGACGCAATTTGAGTGTTCCATCGTCATTAGGTAGCCCTGAACGTTACAATTAACTATCAGTTTTGCGTCGGGTTCGAGAATCTACACTCACAGGAGACCGATCATAAGGTGCCCCAGGCAGCAATAGACCCTTGGAGACAAGTCGTCTGGAGGACGATGTATTGGATCGCGATGCAATTTGAGAGTAACATCGTCATTAGGAGGCCCTGAACGTTACAATTAACTATCAGTTTTTCGTCGGATTCTAAAATCTACACTCACTGGAGACGGACCATAAGGTGCCCGAGGCAGCAATATCCCCTTGGAGACAAGTCGGCTGGAGGACGATGTATTGACTCTCGGCGCAATTTGAGTGTTCCATCGTCATTAGGAGGCGCTGAACGTTACAATTAACTATCAGTTTTGCGTCTGATTCGAAAATCTAGACTCACAGGAGAACGACCATAAGGTGTCCGAGGCAGCAATAGACTCTTGGAGACAAGTTGGCTGAATTAGGATATATTGAATCTCGACGCAATTTGAGTGTTCCAACGTCATTAGCCGGCCCTGAACGTTACAATTAACCATCAGTTTCGCGTCTGATTCGAAAATCTAGATTCACAGGGGACGGACCATATGGTGCCCGAGGCAGCAATATCCCCTTGGAGACAAGTCGGCTGGAGGACGATGTATTGACTCTCGGCGCAATTTGAGTGTTCCATCGTCATTATCAGGCCCTGAACTTTACAATTAGCTATCAGTTATGCGTCGGATTCGAAAATCTAGACTGACAGGAGAACGACCACAAGGTGCCCGAGGCATCAATAGACATTTGGAGACTAGTCAACAGGAGGCCGATGTATTGAAACTCGACGCAATTTGAGTGGTTCAAATGGTTCAAATGGCTCTGAGCACTATGGGACTCAACTGCTGAGGTCATTAGTCCCCTAGAACTTAGAACTAGTTAAACCTAACTAACCTAAGGACATCACAAACATCTATGCCCGAGGCAGGGTTCGAACCTGCGACCGAAGCGGTCTCGCGGTTCCAGACTGCAACGCCTTTAACCGCGCGGCCACTTCGGCCTGCGCAATTTGAGTGTACCATCGTCATTCATAGGCCCTGAACGTTACAATTAACTATCAGTTTCACGTCGGATTCGAAAATCTAGACACAGCAGACGGACCTTATGGTGCCCGAGGCAGCAATATCCCCTTGGAGACAAGTCGGCTGGAGGACGATGTATTGAATCTCGACACAATTTGAGTGTTCCATCGTCATTAGGATGCGCTGAGCGTTACAATTAACTAACAGTTATGCGTCGGGTTCGAAAATCTAGACTCACAGGAGAACGACCATAAGTTGCCCGAGGCAGCAATAGACCCTCGGAGACAAGTCGGCTGGAGGCCGATGTGTTGAATCTCGACGCAATTTGAGTGTTCCATCTTCATTAGGTGGCCCTGAACGTTACAATTAACTATCAGTTTTGCGTCGGGTTCGAGAATCTAGACTCACAGGAGATCGATCATAAGGTGCCCCAGGCAGCAATAGACCCTTGGAGACAAGTCGTCTGGAGGACGATGTATTGGATCGCGACGCAGTTTGAGAGTAACATCGTCATTAGGAGGCCCTGAACGTTACAATTAACTATCAGTTTTTCGTCGGATTCGAAAATCTACACTCACTGGAGACTGACGATAAGGTGCCCGAGGCAGCAATATCCCCTAAAGGACAAGACCGCTGGAGGACGATGTATTGAATCGCAACGCAATTTGAGTGCTCCATCGTCATTAGGAGGCCCTGAACGTTACAATTAACTCTCAGTTTTGCGTCGGATTCGAAAATGTAAAATCACCGGAGACTGACAATACGGTGCCCGAGGTGGCGATATCCCCTTGGAGACAAGTCGGCTGCAGGACGATGTATTGAATCTCGACGCAATTTGAGTGTTCCATCGTCATTAGGAGGCCCTGAACGCTACAATTAACTATCAGTTATGCGTCGGATTCGAAAATCTAGACTCACAGCAGAACGACCACAAGGTGCCCGAGGCAGCAATAGACACTTGGAGACAAGTCGGCTGGAGGTCGATGTATTGAATCTCGACGCAATTTGAGTGTACCATCGTCATTAGGAGGCACTGAACGTTGCAATTAACTATCAGTTATGCGCCGGATTCGAAAATGTAGACTCACAGGAGAACGACCACAACGTGCACGAGGCAGCAATAGACCCTTGGAGACAAGTCGGCTGGAGGCCGATGTATTGAATCTCGACGTAATCTGAGTGTTCCATCGTCATTAGGAGGCCCTGAACGTTACAATTAACTATCAGTTTCTTGTCGGAATCGAGAATCTAGACTCACAGGAGACGGACCATATGGTGCCCGAGGCAGCAATTTCCCATTGGAGATAAGTCGGCTGGAGGCCGACGTATTGAATCTCGACGCAATTTGAGTGTTCCATCGTCATTAGGAGGCCCTGAACTTTACAATTAACTATCTATTTTGCGTCGGATTCTAAAATCTATACCCATAGGGGAACGACCATATGGTGCCCGAGGCAGCGATAGACCCTTGGAGACAAGTCGGCTGGAGGACGATGTAGTGATTCTCGACGCAATTTGATTGCTCCATCGTCATTAGGAGGCCCTGAAAGTTACAACTAACTATCAGTTTTGCGTCGGATTCGAAAATCTAGACTCACAGGAGAACGACCATAAGGTCCCCGAGGCTGCGATTGACACTTGGAGACAATTCGGCTGGACGCCGATGTATTGAATCTCGACGAAATTTGAATGTTTCATCGTCATTAGCAGGCCCTGAACGCTACAATTAACTATAAGTTTTGCGTCGGGTACGAAAAAATAGACTCACAGGAGAACGATCATAAGGTGCCCGAAGCTGCAATAGACCCTTCGACACAAGTCGGCTTGTGGACGGTGAATTGGATCTCTACGCAGTTTGAGTGTTCCATCGTCATTAGGAGGCCCTGAATATTACAAATAACTATCAGTTTCTCGACGGATTCGAAAATGTAGACTCACAGGAGACGGCCCATATGGTGCCCGAGGCAGCAAAATCCCCTTGGAGACAAGTCGGCTGGAAGCCAATGTATTGAATCTCGACGCAATTTGAGTGTTCCATCGTCATTAGGAGGCGCTGAGCGTTACAATTAACTATCAGTTATGCGTCGGAATCGAAAATCTAGACTCACAGGATAACGATCATAAGGTGCCCGAGGCAGCAATAGACTCTTGGGGACATGTCGGCTGGAGGCCGACGTATTGAATCTCGACGCAATATGAGTGTTCCATCGTCATTAGAAAGTTCTGATCGTTGCAATTAACTATCAGTTATGCGTCGGGTTCGAAAATCTAGACTCACAGTAGAACGATCATAAGGTGCCACAGGAAGCAATCGAGAATTGGAGACAAGTCGGCTGGAGGACGATGTATTGAATCGCGACGCAATTTGAGTGCTCCATCGTCATTTGGAGGCGCTGAACGTTACAATTAACTCTCAGTTTTGCGTCGGATCGAAAATGTAGAATCACCGGAGGCTGACCATACGGTGCCCGAGGTAGCGATATCCCCTTGGAGACAAGTCGGCTGGAGGACGATGTATTGAGTGTAGACGCAATTTGAGTGTTCCATCGTCATTAGGAGGCACTGAACGTTGCAATTAACTATCAGTTTCTTGTCGGAATCGAAAATCTAGACTCACAGGAGACGGACCATACGGTGCCCGAGGCAGCAATGTCCCATTGGAGACAAGTCGGCTGGAGGCCGACGTATTGAATCTCGACGCAATTTGAGTGTTCCATCGTCATTAGAAAGTTCTGATCGTTGCAATTAACTATCAGTTATGCGTCGGGTTCGAAAATCTAGACTCACACGAGAACGATAATAAGGTGCTGCAGGCAGCAATAGACCCTTGGAGACAAGTCCTATGGAAGACGATGTATTGGATCGCGACGCAGTTTGAGTGTTCCATCGTTATTAGAAGGCCCTGAACATTACAATCAACTATCTGATTTGTGTCGGATTCTAAAATCTAGACTCATAGGGGAACGACCATCAGGTGCCCGAGGCAGCAATAGACCCTTGGAGACAAATCAGCTGAATGACGATGTATTGAATCTCGACGCAATTTGAGTGTTCCATCGTCGTTAGGAGGCCCTGAACGTTACAATTAACTATCAGTCTCGCGTCGGATTCGAAAATCTAGACTCACAGGAGAACGACCATATGGTGCCCGAGGCAGCAATAGACCTTTGGAGACAATTCGGCTGGAGGACGATGTAGTGAATCTCGACGAAATTTGAGTGCTCCACCGTCATTAGGAGGCGCTGAACGTTACAATTAACTATCATTTTAGCGTCGGATTCGAAAATCTAGACTCACAGGAGAAGGATCATATGGTACCCGAGACAGCAATATATCTTGGAGACAAGTCGGCTGGAGGACGATGTATTGAATCTCGACGCAATTTGAGTGTCCCATCGTCTTTAGGTGGCCGTGAACGTTACAATTAACTATCAGTTATGCGTCGGATTCGAAAATCTAGACTCACAGCAGAACGACCAATGGTGCCCGAGGCAGCAATAGACACTTGGAGACAAGCCGGCTGGAGGTCGACGTATAGAAGCTCGACGCAATTTGAGTGTTCCATCGCCATTAGGAGGCGCTGAGCGTTACAATTAACTATCAGTTATGCGTCGGATTCGAAAATCTAGACTCACAGGAGAACGACCATAAGGTGCCCTAGGCAACAATAGACCCTTGGAGACAAGTCGGCTGGAGGACGATGTATTGAATTTCGACGCAATTTGAGTGTTCCATCGTCATTCGGAGGTCCTGAACTTTCCAATTAACTATCAGGTATGCGTCGGATTCGAAAATCTAGACTCACAGGTGAACGACCACAAGGTGCCCGAGGCAGCAATAGACATTTGGAGACAAGTCGGCTGGAGACCGATGTATTGAATCTCGACGCAATTTTAGTGTTCCATCGTCATTAGGAGGTTCTGATCGTTGCAATTAACTATCAGTTATGCGTCGGATTCGAAAATCTAGACTCACAGGAGAACGACCATAAGGTGCCCGAGGCAGAAATAGACCCGTGGAGACAAGTCGGCTGGAGGCCGATGTATTGAATCTCGACGCAATATGGGCGTTCCATCGACATTAGGTGGCCCTGAAGGTTGCAATTAACTGTCAGTTTTGCGTCGGAAGCGAAAATCTAGACTCACAGGAGAACGACCATATGGTGCCCAAGGCAGCAATAGACCCTTGGAGACAAGTCGGCTGGAGGACGATGTACTGAATCTCGACGCAATTTGAGTGCTCCATCGTGATTAGGAGGCGCTGAACGTTACAATTAACTATCAGTTATGCGTCGGATTCGAAAATCTAGACTCACAGGAGAACGACCATAAGGTGCCCGAGGCTCCAATAGACACTTTGAGACTAGTCGGCTGGAGGATGATGAATTGGATCTCTGCGCAATTTGAGTGATCCATCGTCTTTAGAAGGCCCTTAATGTTACAATTAACTATCAGTTTCTCGTCAGATTCGAAAATCTAGACTCAGAGGAGACGGATCACATGGTGCCCGAGGCAGCCATACCCCTTCGAGGCAAGTTGGCTGGAGGCCGATATATTGAATCTCGACGCAATTTGAGTGTTCCATCGTCATTAGGAGGCCCTGAGCGTTACAATTAACTATCAGTTTTGCGTCGGGTTCGAAAATCTAGACTCACAGGAGAACGATCATAAGGTGCCCCAGGCAGCAATCGACCCTTGGAGACAAGTCGGCTGGAGGACGATGTATTTAATCCCGACGCAATATGAGTGTTCCATCGACATTAGGTGGCCCTGAACGTTACAATTAACTATCAGTTTCGCGTCGTGTTCGAAAATCTAGACTCACAGGAGAACGATCATAAGGTGCCCGAGGCAGCAATAGACCCTTGAAGACAAGTCGGCTGGAGGGCGATGTATTGAATCTCGACGCAATTTGAGTGTTTCATCGTCATTAGGAGGCCCTGAACGTTATAATTAACTATCAGTTTTGCGTCGGATTCGAAAATGTAGACTCACAGGAGAACGATCATAAGGTGCCCCAGGCAGCAATCGACCCTTGGAGACAAGTCGGCTGGAGGACGATGTATTGGATCGCGACGCAATTTGAATGTTCCATCGTAATTAGGGGGCCCTGAATGTTACAATTAACTATAAGTCTTTCGTCGGATTCGAAAATCTATACTCACTGGAGACGGACCATAAGGTGCCCGAAGCAGCAATATCCCGTTAAGGACAAGTCCCCTGGAGGACGATGTATTGAATCGCGACGCAATTTGAGTTTTCCATCGTCATTAGGAGGCCCTGAACGTTACAATTAACTATCAGTTTTGCGTCGGATTCGAAAATGTAGAATAACCGGAGACTGACCATACGGTGCCCGAGGTGCGATATCCCCTTGGAGACAAGTCGGCCAGAGGACGATGTATTGAATCTCGACGCTATTTGAGTGTTCCATCGTCATTAGGAGGCCCTGAACGTTACAATTAACTATCAGTTTCGCGTCGGATTCGAAAATCTAGACTCACAGGAGAAAGACCATATGGTGCCCGACGTAGCAATAGACACTTGGAGACAAGTCGGCTGGAGGACGATGTATTGAATCTCGACGCAATTTGAGTGCTCCATCGTCATTAGGAGGCGCTGAACGTTACAATTAACTATCAGTTATGCGTCGGATTCGAAAATCTAGACTCACAGGAGAACGACCATAAGGTGCCCGAGGCTGCAATAGACACTTTGAGACAAGTCGGCTGGAGGCCGATGTATTGAATCTCGACGAGATTTGAGTGTTTCATCGTCATTAAGAGGCCCTGAACGATACAATTAACTATCAGTTTTGCGCCGAGTACGAAAACCTAGACTCACAGGAGAACGATCATAAGGTGCCCGCGGCAGCAATAGGCCCTTGGAGACAAGTCGGCTGGAGCACGATGAATTGGATCTCTACGCAATTTGAGTGTTCCATCGTCATTAGGAGGCCCTGAACGATACATTTAACTATCAGTTTTGCGTCGGATTCGAAAATGTAGAATCACCGGAGACGGACCATGTGGTGCCCGAGGCAGCGATATCCCCTTGGAGACGAGTCGGTTGGAGGAGGATGTATTGAATCTCGACGCAATTCGAGTGTTCCATCGTTATTAGGAGGCCCTGAACGTTACAGTTAACTACCTGTTTTGCGTCGGATTCGAAAATCTAGACTCACAGGAGAACGACCATAAGTTGCTCGAGGCAGCAATAGACCCTCGGAGACAAGTCGGCTTGAGGCCGATGTATTGAATCTCGACGCAATTTGAGTGTTCCATCGTCATTAGGTGGTCCTGAACGTTACAATTAACTATCCGTTTTGCGTCGGGTTCGAGAATCTAGACTCACAGGAGATCGATCATAAGGTGCCCCAGGCAGCAATAGACCCTTGGAGACAAGTCGGCTGGAGGCCGATGTAATGGATCGCGACGCAATTTGAGAGTAACATCGTCATTAGGAGGCCCTGAAAGTTACAATTAACTATCAGTTTTTCGTCGGATTCGAAAATCTACACTTATTGGAGACGGACCATAAGGTGCCCGAGGCAGCAATATCCCCTTGGAGACAAGTCGGCTGGAGGACGATGTATCGAATCTCGACGCAATTTGAGTGTTCCATCGTCATTAGCAGGCCCTGAACTTTACAATTAACTAACAGTTATGCGTCGGATTCGAAAATCTAGACTCACAGGATAACGACCACAAGGTGCCCGAGGCAGAAATAGACATTTGGAGACAAGTCGGCTGGAGGCCGATGTATTGAATCTCGACGCAATTTGAGTGTTCCATCGTCATTAGCAGGCCCTGAACGTTACAATTAAATATAAGTTTTGCGTCTGATTCGAAAATCTAGAATCACAGGAGAACGACCATAATGTGTCCGAGGCAGCAATAGACTCTTGGAGACAAGTCAGCTGAAGGACAATGTATTGATTCTCAACGCAATTTGGGTGTTCCATCGTCAGTAGGAGGCCCTGAACGTTACAATTAACTATCAGTTTCACGTCGGATTCGAAAATCTAGACACAGGGGACTGACCTTATGGTGCGCGAGGCAGCAATATCCCCTTGGAGACATGTCGGCTGGAGGACGATGTATTGAATTTCGACGCAATTTGAGTGTTCCATCGTCATTAGGATGCGCTGAGCGTTACAATTAACTATCAGTTATGCGTCGGGTTCGAAATTCTAGACTCACAGGAGAACGACCATAAGTTGCCCGAGGCAGCAATAGACCCTCGGAGACAAGTCGGCTGGAGGCCGATGTATTGAATCTCGACGCAATTTGAGTGTTCCATCGTCATTAGGTGGCCCTGAACGTTATAATTAACTATCAGTTTTGCGTCGGGTTCGAGAACCTAGACTTACAGGAGATCGATCATAAGGTGCCCCAGGCAGCAATAGACCCTTGGAGACAAGTCGTCTGGAGGACGATGTATTGGATCGCGTCGCAATTTGAGAGTAACATCGTCATTAGTAGGCCCTGAACGTTACAATTAACTATCAGTTTTTCGTCGGATTCGAAAATCTACACTCACTGGAGACGGACCATAAGGTGCCCGAGGCAACAATATCCCCTTAAGGACAAGACCGCTGGAGGACGATGTATTGAATCGCGATGCAATTTGAGTGCTCCATCGTCATTAGGAGGCCCTGAACGTTACATTTAACTCTCAGTTTTGCGTCTGATTCGAAAATGTGGAATCACCGGAGACTGACCATACGGTGCCCGAGTTAGCGATATCCCCTTGGAGACAAGTCGGCTGGAGGACGATGTATTGAATCTCAAAGTAATTTGAGTGTTCCATCGTCATTAGGAGGCCCTGAACGTTGCAATTAACTATCAGTTATGCGTCGGATTCGAAAATCTAGACTCATAGGGGAACGACCATGACCTGCGTGAGGCATCAATAGACCCTTGGAGTCAAATCGGCTGAATGTCGATGTATTGAATATCGACGCAATTTGAGTGTTCCATCGTCATTAGGAAGCCCTGAACGTTACAATTATTAGTCAGTATCGCGTCAGATGCGAAAATCTAGACTCACAGGAGAACGACCATAAGGAGCCAGAGGCAGCAATGTCCCATTGGAGACAAGTCGGCTGGAGGCCGACGTATATAATCTCGATTCAATTTGAGTGTTCCATCGTCATTAGCAGGCCCTGAACTTTACAATTAACTATCAGTTATGCGTCGGATTCGGAAATCTAGACTCACAGGATAACGACCACAAGGTGCCCGAGGCAGAAATAGACATTTGGAGACAAGTCGGCTGGAGGCCGATGTATTGAATCTCGACGCAATTTGAGTGTTCCATCGTCTTTAGTAGGCCCTGAACGTTACAATTAAATATAAGTTTTGCGTCTGATTCGAAAATCTAGACTCACAGGAGAACGACCATATGGTGCCCGAGGCAGCAATAGACCCTTGGAGACAAGTCGGCTGGAGGACGATGTAGTGAATCTCGACGCAATTTGAGGGCTCCATCGTCATTAAGAGACGCTGATCGTTGCAATTAACTATCAGTTATGCGTCTGATTCGAAAATCTAGACTCACAGCAGAACGACCACAATGTGCCCGAGGCAGCAATAGACACTTGGAGACAAGTCGGCTGGAGGTCGATGTTTTGAATCTCGACGCAATTTGAGTGTTCCATCGTCATTAGGAGGCACAGAACGTTGCAATTAACTATCAGTTATGCGTCGGATTCGAAAATCTAGTTTCACAGAAGAACGACCATAACGTGCACGAGGCAGCAATAGACCCTTGGAGACAAGTCGGCTGGAGGCCGATGTATTGAATCTCGACGTAATCTGAGTGTTCAGTTGTCATTAGGAGGCCCTGAACGTTACAATTAACTATCAGTTTCTTGTCGGAATCGAAAATCTAGGCTCACAGGAGACGGACCATATGGTGCCCGAGGCAGCAATGTCCCATTGGAGACAAGTCGGCTGGAGGCCGACGTATTGAATCTCGATGCAATTTGAGTGTTCCATCGTCATTAGGAGGACCTGAACATTACAATTAACTATCTATTTTCCGTCGGATTCTAAAATCTAGACTCATAGGGGAACGACCGTGAGCTGCGTGAGGCATAAATAGACCCTTGGAGTCAAATCGGCTGAATGTCGATGTATTAAATATCGACGCAATTTGAGTGTTCCATCGTCATTAGGAAGCCCTGAACGTTACAATTATTAGTCAGTATCGCGTCAGATGCGTAAATCTAGACTCACAGGAGAACGACCATAAGGAGCCCGATGCAGCAATATCCCCTTGTAAACAAGTCGGTTGGAGGACGTGTATTTACTCTCGACGCAATTTAAGTGTTGCATCGTCATTAGGAGGCGCTGAACGTTACAATTAACTATAATTTTTGCATCGGATTCGAAAATCAAGACTCACAGGAGTCGGACCATACGGTGCTCGAGGTAGCGGTATCCCCTTGGAAACAAGTCGGCTGGAGGACGATGTATTGAATCTCGACGCAATTTGAGTGTTCCATCGTCATTAGCAGGCCCTGAACTTTACAATGAACTATCAGTTATGCGTCGGATTCGAAAATCTAGACTCACAGGATAACGACCACAAGGTGCCCGAGGCAGAAATAGACATTTGGAGACAAGTCGGCTGGAGGCCGATGTATTGAATCTCGACGCATTTTGAGTGTTCCATCGTCATTAGTAGGCCTTGAACGTTACAATTAAATATAAGTTTTGCGTCTGATTCGAAAATCTAGACTGACAGGAGAACGACCATAAGTTGCCCGAGGCAGCAATAGACCCTCGGAGACAAGTCGGCTGGAGGCCGATGTATTGAATCTCGACCCAATTTTAGTGTTTCATCGTCATTAGGTGGCCCTGAACGTTACAATTAACTATCAGTTTTGCGTCGGGTTCGAGAACCTAGACTTACAGGAGATCGATCATAAGGTGCCCCAGGCAGCAATAGACCCTTGGAGACAAGTCGTCTGGAGGACGATGTATTGGATCGCGTCGCAATTTGAGAGTAACATCGTCATTAGTAGGCCCTGAACGTTACAATTAACTATCAGTTTTTCGTCGGATTCGAAAATCTACACTCACTGGAGACGGACCATAAGGTGCCCGAGGCAGCAATATCCCCTTAAGGACAAGTCCGCTGGAGGACGATGTATTGAATCGCGATGCAATTTGAGTGCTCCATCGTCATTAGGAGGCCCTGAACGTTACAATTAACTCTCAGTTTTGCGTCTGATTCGAAAATGTAGAATCACCGGAGACTGACCTTACGGTGCCCGAGGTAGCGATATCCCCTTGGAGACAAGTCGGCTGGAGGACGATGTATTGAATCTCAACGTAATTTGAGTGTTCCATCGTCATTAGGAGGCCCTGAACGTTTCAATTAACTATCAGTTTCGCGTCGGATTCGAAAATCTAGACTCACAGGAGAACGAACATATGGTGCCCGAGGCAGCAATAGACACTTGGAGACAAGTCGGCTGGAGACGATGTAGTGAATCTCGACGCAATTTGAGTGCTCCATCGTCATTAGGACTCGCTGAACGTTACAATTAACTATCAGTTATGCGTCGGATTCGAAAATCTAGACTCACAGCAGAACGACCACAAGGTGCCCGAGGCAGCAATAGACACTTGGAGACAAGTGGGCTGGAGGTCGATGTATTGAATCTCGACGCAATTTGAGTGTTCCATCGTCATTAGGAGGCCCTGAACATTACAATTAACTATCTGTTTTGCGTCGGATTCTAAAATCTAGACTCATAGGGGAACGACCATGAGCTGCGTGAGGCATCAATAGACCCTTGGAGTCAAATCGGCTTAATGTCGATGTATTGAATATCGACGCATTTGAGTGTTCCATCGTCATTAGGAAGCCCTGAACGTTACAATTATTAGTCAGTATCGCGTCAGATGCGAAAGTCTAGACTCACAGGAGAACGGCCATAAGGAGCCCGAGGCAGCTATATCCCCTTGTAAACAAGTCGGTTGGAGGACGATGTATTTACTCTCGACGCAATTTGTGTGTTCCATCGTCATTAGGAGGCACTGAACGTTACAATTAACTAACTGTTTTGCGTCGGATTCTAAAATGTAGAATCACAGGAGACGGACCATACGGTGCCCGAAGCAGCAATATGCCCTTGGAGACCAGCCCGCTGGAGGCCGATGTACGGAATCGCGATGTAATTTGAGTGCTCCATCGTCATTAGGAGGCCCTGAAAGTTACAATTAACTATCAGTTTTGCGTCGGATTCGAAAATGTAGAATCACCGGAGACGGACCATACGGTGTTCGAGGTAGCGGTATCCCCTTGGAGACAAGTCGGCTGGAGGACGATGTATTGATTCTCGACGCAATTTGAGTGTTCCATTCTCATTAGGAGGCCCCGAACGTTACAATTAACTATCAGTTTCTTGTCGGAATCGAAAATCTAGGCTCACAGGAGACGGACCATATGGTGCCCGAGGCAGCAATCTCCCATTGGAGACAAGTCGGCTGGAGGCCGACGTATTGAATCTCGATGCAATTTGAGTGTTCCATCGTCATTAGGAGGCCCTGAACATTACAATTAACTATCTGTTTTGCGTCGGATTCTAAAATCTAGACTCATAGGGGAACGACCATGAGCTGCGTGAGGCATCAATAGACCCTTGGAGTCAAATCGGCTTAATGTCGATGTATTGAATATCGACGCAATTTGAGTGTTCCATCGTCATTAGGAAGCCCTGAACGTTACAATTATTAGTCAGTATCGCGTCAGATGCGAAAGTCTAGACTCACAGGAGAACGGCCATAAGGAGCCCGAGGCAGCTATATCCCCTTGTAAACAAGTCGGTTGGAGGACGATGTATTTACTCTCGACGCAATTTGTGTGTTCCATCGTCATTAGGAGGCACTGAACGTTACAATTAACTAACTGTTTTGCGTCGGATTCTAAAATGTAGAATCACAGGAGACGGACCATACGGTGCCCGAAGCAGCAATATGCCCTTGGAGACCAGCCCGCTGGAGGACGATGTACGGAATCGCGATGTAATTTGAGTGCTCCATCGTCATTAGGAGGCCCTGAAAGTTACAATTAACTATCAGTTTTGCGTCGGATTCGAAAATGTAGAATCACCGGAGACGGACCATACGGTGTTCGAGGTAGCGGTATCCCCTTGGAGACAAGTCGGCTGGAGGACGATGTATTGATTCTCGACGCAATTTGAGTGTTCCATTCTCATTAGGAGGCCCCGAACGTTACAATTAACTATCAGTTTCGCGTCGGATTCGAAAATCTAGACTCACAGGAGAACGACCATATGTTGCCCGAGGCAGCAATAGACCCTTGGAGACAAGTTGGCTGGAGGACGATGTATTGAATCTCGACTCAATTTGATTGCACTATCGTCATTAGGAGGCGCTGAACGTTACAATTAACTATCAGTTATGCGTCGGGTTCGAAAATCGAGACTCACAGGAGAACGACCATAAGTTGCCCGAGGCAGCAATAGACCCTCGGAGACAAGTCGGCTGGAGGCCGATGTATTGAATCTCGACGCAATTTGAGTGTTCCATCGTCATTAGGTGGCCCTGAACGTCACAATTAACTATCAGTTTTTCGTCGGGTTCGAGAACCTAGACTCACAGGAGATCGATCGTAAGGTGCCCCAGGCAGCAATAGACCCTTTTAGACAAGTCGTCTAGAGGACGATGTATTGGATCGCGACGCAATTTGAGAGTAACATCGTCATTAGGAGGCCCCGAACGTTACAATTAACTATCAGTTTCTTGTCGGAATCGAAAATCTAGACTCACAGGAGACGGACGAAATGGTGCCCGAAGCAGCAATGTCCCATTGGAGACAAGTCGGCTTGAGGCCGACGTATTGAATCTCGATGCAATTTGAGTGTTCCATCGTCATTAGGAGGCCCTGAACATAACAATTAACTATCTATTTTGCGTCGGATTCTAAACTGTAGAATCACCGGAGACGGACCATACGGTGCCCGAAGCAGCTATATCCCCTTGGAGACCAGCCCGCTGGAGGACGATGTACTGAATCGCGATGTAATTTGAGTGCTCCATCGTCATTAGGAGGCCCTGAAAGTTACAATTAACTATCAGTTTTGCGTCGGATTCGAAAATGTAGAATCACCGGAGACTGACCATACGGTGCTCGAGGTAGCGGTATCCCCTTGGAGACAAGTCGGCTGGAGGACGATGTATTGATTCTCGACGCAATTTGAGTGTTCCATCCTCATTAGGAGGCCCCGAACGTTACAATTAACTATCAGCTTCGCGTCGGATTCGAAAATCTAGACTCACAGGAGAACGACCAAATGGTGCCCGAGGCAGCAATAGACCCTTGGAGACAAGTCGGATGGAGGACGATGTATTGATTCTCGACGCAATTTGAGTGTTCCATCGTCATTAGGAGGCGCCGAGCGTTACAATTAACTATCAGTTATGCGTCGGATTCGAAAATCTAGACTCACAGGAGAACGACCACAAGGTGCCCGAGGAATCAATAGACATTTGGAGACAAGTCAACAGGAGGCCGATGTATTGAATCTGGACGCAATTTGAGTGTTCCATCGTCATTAGTAGGCCCTGAACGTTACAATTAACTATAAGTTTTGCGTCTGATTCGAAAATCTAGACTCACAGGAGAACGACCATAAGGTGTCCGAGGCAGCAATAGACTCTTGGAGACAAGTCGGCTGAAGGACAATGTATTGATTCTCAACGCAATTTGAGTGCTCCAGAGTCAGTAGGAGGCCCTGAACGTTACAATTAACTATCACTTTCACGTCGGATTCGAAAATCTAGACACAGGAGACGGACCTTATAGCGCCCGAGGCAGCAATATCCCCTTGGAGACAAGTCGGCTGGAGGACGATGTATTGAATCTCGACGCAATTTGAGTGTTCCATCGTCATTAGGATGCGCTGAGCGTTACAATTAACTATCAGTTATGTGTCGGGTTCAAAAATCTAGACTCACAGGAGAACGACCATAAGTTACCCGAGGCAGCAATAGACTCTCGCAGACAAGTCGGCTGGAGGCCGATGTATTGAATCTCGACGCATCTTTAGTGTTCCATCGTCATTAGGTGGCCCTGAACGTTACAATTAACTATCAGTTTTGCGTCGGGTTCGAGAATCTACACTCACAGGAGATCGATCATAAGGTGGCCCAGGCAGCAATAGACCCTTGGAGACAAGTCGTCTGGAGGACGATGTATTGGATCGCGATGCAATTTGAGAGTAACATCGTCATTAGGAGGCCCTGAACGTTACAATTAACTATCAGTTTTTCGTTGGATTCGAAAATCTACACTCACAGGAGAAGGAACATAAGGTGCCCGAGGCAGCAATATCGCCTTGGAGACAAGTCGGCTGGAGGACGATGTATTGACTCTCGGCGCAATTTGAGTGTTCCATCGTCACTAGGTGGTCCTGAACGTTACAATTAACTATCAGTTTTGCGTCGGGTTCGAGAACCTAGACTCACAGGAGAACGATCGTAAGGTGCCCCAGGCAGCAATAGACCCTTGGAGACAAGTCGTCTGGAGGACGATGTATTGGATCGCGACGCAATTTGAGAGTAACATTGTCATTAGGAGGCCCTGAACGTTACAATTAACTATAAGTTTTTCGTGGATTCGAAAATCTACACTCACTGGAGACGGACCATAAGGTGCCCGAGGCAGCAATATCCCCTTAAGGACAAGACCGCTGGAGGACGATGTATTGAATCGCGACGCAATTTGAGTGCTCCATCGTCATTAGGAGGCCCTGAACGTTACAATTAACTATCAGTTATCCGTCGGATTCGAAAATCTAGACTCACAGGAGAACGACCATAACGTGCACGAGGCAGCAATAGACCCTTTGGAGACAAGTCGGCTGGAGGCCGACGTATTGAATCTCGATGCAATTTGAGTGTTCCATCGTCATTAGGAAGCCCTGAACGTTACAATTATAAGTCAGTATCGCGTCAGATTCGAAAATCTAGACTCACAGGAGACGGACCATATGGCGCCCGTGGCAGCTATACCCCTTGGAGACGAGTTGGCTTGAGGCCGACGTATTGAATCTCGATGCAATTTGAGTGTTCCATCGTCATTAGGAGGCACTGAACGTTACGATTAACTATCTCTTTTGTGTCGGATTCTAAACTGTATAATCACCGGAGACGGACCATACGGTGCCCGAAGCAGCAATATCCCCTTGGAGACCAGCCCGCTGGAGGACGATGTACTGAATCGCGATGTAATTTGAGTGCTCCATCGTCATTAGGAGGCCCTGAAAGTTACAGTTAACTATCAGTTTTGCGTCGGATTCGAAAATGTAGAATCACCGGAGACGTACCATACGGTGCTCGAGGTAGCGGTATCCCCTTGCAGACAAGTCGGCTGGAGGACGATGTATTGATTCTCGACGCAATTTGAGTGTTCCATCCTCATTAGGAGGCCCCGAACGTTACAATTAACTATCAGTTTCGCGTCGGATTCGAAAATCTAGACTCAAAGGAGAACGACCATATGGTGCCCGAGGCAGCAATAGACCCTTGGAGACAAGTCGGCTGGTGATCGATGTATTGAATCTCGACGCAATTTGAACGTTTCATCGTCATTAGGAAGCCCTGAACGTTACAATTAACTATAAGTTTTGCGTCGGGTACGAAAATATAGAATCACAGGAGAACGATTATAAGGTGCCCGAGGCAGCAATAGATCCTTGGAGACAAGTCGGCTGGAGGACGATGAATTGGATCACTACGCAATTTGAGTGTCTCATAGTCAGTAGGAGGCCCTAAATGTTTCAATTAACTATCAGTTTCTCGTCGGATTCGAAAATGTAGACTCACAGGAGACGGCCCATATGGTGCCCCAGGCAGCAAAATCCCCTTGGAGACAAGTCGGCTGGAAGCCAATGTATTGAATCTCGACGCAATTTGAGTGTACCATCGTCATTAGGAGGCGCCGAGCGTTACAATTAACTATCAGTTATGCGTCGGATTCGAAAATCTAGACTCACAGGAGAACGACCACAAGGTGCCCGTGGAATCAGTAGACATTTGGAGACAAGTCAACAGGAGGCCGATGTATTGAATCTGGACGCAATTTGAGTGTTCCATCGTCATTAGTAGGCCCTGAACGTTAGAATTAACTATAAGTTTTGCGTCTGATTCGAAAATCTAGACTCACAGGAGAACGACCATAAGGTGTCCGAGGCAGCAATAGACTCTTGGAGACAAGTCGGCTGAAGGACAATGTATTGATTCTCAACGCAATTTGAGTGCTCCATCGTCAGTAGGAGGCCCTGAACGTTACAATTAACTATCAGTTTCACGTCGGATTCGAAAATCTAGACACAGGAGACGGATTTTATGGTGCCCGAGGCAGCAATATCCCCTTGGAGACAAGTCGTCTGGAGGACGATGTATTGGATCGCGATGCAAATTGAGAGTAACATCGTCATTAGGAGACCCTGAACGTTACAATTAACTATCAGTTTTTCGTCGGATTCGAAAATCTACACTCACAGGAGACGGAGCATAAGGTGCCCGAGGCAGCAATTTCGCCTTGGAGACAAGTCGGCTGGAGGACGATGTATTGACTCTTGGCGCAATTTGAGTGGTCCATCGTCATTAGGTGGCCCTGAACGTTACAATTAACTATCAGTTTTGCGTCGGGTTCGAGAACCTAGACTCACAGGAGATCGATCGTAAGGTGCCCCAGGCAGCAATAGACGCTTGGAGACAAGTCGTCTGGAGGACGATGTATTGGATCGCGACGCAATTTGAGAGTAACATCGTCATTAGGAGGCCCTGAACGTTACAATTAACTATCAGTTTTTTCGTCGGATTCGAAAAACTACACTCACTGGAGACGGACCATAAGGTGCCCGAGGCAGCAATATCCCCTTAAGGACAAGACCGCTGGAGGACGATGTATTGAATCGCGACGCAATTTGAGTGCTCCATCGTCATTAGGAGGCCCTGAACGTCACAATTAACTATCAGTTATCCGTCGGATTCGAAAATCTAGACTCACAGGAGAACGACCATAACGTGCACGAGGCAGCAATAGACCCTTGGAGACAAGTCGGCTGGAATCCGATGTTTTGAATCTCGACGTAATCTGAGTGTTCCATCGTCAATAGGGGGCCCTGAACGTTACAATTAACTATCAGGTTCTTGTCGGAATCGAAAATCTAGACTCACAGGAGACGGACCAAATGGTGCCCGTGGCAGCAATGTCCCATTGGAGACAAGTCGGCTGGAGGCCGACGTATTGAATCTCGATGCAATTTGAGTGTTCCATCGTCATTAGGAGGCCCTGAACATTACAATTAACTATCTATTTTGCGTCGGATTCTAAAATCTAGACTCATAGGGGAACGACCATTAGGTGCCCGAGGCATCAATAGTCATTTGGAGTCAAATCGGCTGAATGTCGATGTTTTGAATATCGACGCAATTTGAGTGTTCCATCGTCATTAGGAAGCCCTGAACGTTACAATTATTAGTCAGTATCGCGTCAGATTCGAAAATCTAGACTCACAGGAGACGGACCATATGGCGCCCGAGGCAGCTATACCCCTTGGAGACGAATTGGCTTGAGGCCGACGTATTGAATCTCGATGCAATTTCAGTGGTCCATCGTCATTAGGAGGCCCTGAATATTACAATTAACTATCTATTTTGCGTCGGATTCTAAAATCTAGACTCACAGGATAACGACCATAAGGTGTCCGAGGCAGCAATAGACTCTTGGAGACAAGTCGGCTGAAGGACAATGTATTGATTCTCAACGCAATTTGAGTGCTCCATCGTCAGTAGGAGGCCCTGAAAGTTACAATTAACTATCAGTTTCACGTCGGATTCGAAAATCTAGACACAGGAGACGGACCTTATGGTGCCCGAGGCAGCAATATCCCCTTGGAGACAAGTCGGCTGGAGGACGATGTATTGCATCTCGACGCAATTTGAGTGTTCCATCGTCATTAGGATGCGCTGAACGCTACAATTAACTATGATTTTCGCATCGGTTTCGAAAATCTAGACTCACAGGAGAACGACCATATGGTGCCCGAGGCAGCAATAGACCCTTGGAGACTAGTCGGCTGGTGGACAATATATTGAATCTCGACGCAATTTGAGTGTTCCATCGTCATTAGGAGGCCCTGAACGTTACAGTTAACTACCTGTTTTGCGTTGGATTCGAAAATCTAGACTCACAGGAGAACGACCATAAGGTGCCCGAGGCAGCAGTAGACTCTTGGAGGCAAGTCGGCTGAAGGATGATGTATTGAATCTAGACGCAATTTGAGTGTTCCATCGTCATTAGGAGGCGCCGAGCGTTACAATTAACTATCAGTTATGCGTCGGATTCGAAAATCTAGACTCACAGGAGAACGACCACAAGGAGCCCGAGGAATCAATAGACATTTGGAGACAAGTCAACAGGAGGCCGATGTATTGAATCTCGACGTAATTTGAGTGTTCCATCGTCATTAGTAGGCCCTGAACGTTACAATTAACTATAAGTTTTGCGTCTGATTCGAAAATCTAGACTCACAGGAGAACGACCGTAAGGTGTCCGAGGCAGCAATAGACTCTTGGAGACAAGTCGGCTGAAGGACAATGTATTGATTCTCAACGCAATTTGAGTGTTCCATCGTCAGTAGGAGGCCCTGAACGTTACAATTAACTATCAGTTTCACGTCGGATTCGAAAATCTAGACACATGAGACGGACCTTATGGTGCCCGAGGCAGCAATATCCCCTTGGAGACAAGTCGGCTGGAGGACGATGTATTGAATCTCGACGCAATTTGAGTGTTCCATCGTCATTAGGATGCGCTGAGCGTTACAATTAACTATCAGTTATGCGTCGGGTTCGAAAATCTAGACTCACAGGAGATCGACCATAAGTTGCCCGAGGCAGCAATAGACCCTCGGAGACAAGTCGGCTGTAACCCGATGTATTGAATCTCGACGCAATTTGAGTGTTCCATCGTCATTAGGTGGCCTTGAACTTTACAATTAACTATCAGTTTTGCGTCGGGTTCGAGAATCTAGACTCACAGGCGATCGATCATCAGGTGCCCCAGCCAGCAATAGACCCTTGGAGACAAGTCGTCTGGAGGACGATGTATTGGATCGCGATGCAATTTGAGAGTAACGTCGTCATTAGGAGGCCCTGAACGTTACAATTAACTATCAGTTTTTCGTCGGATTCGAAAATCTACACTCACAGGAGACGGACCATAAGGTGCCCGAGGCAGCAATATCGCCTTGGAGACAAGTCGGCTGGAGGACGATGTATTGACTCTCGGCGCAATTGGAGTGTTCCATCGTCATTAGGAGGCGCTGAACGTTACAATTAACTATCAGTTTCGCGTCGGATTCGAAAATCTAGACTCACAGGAGAACGACCATAAGGAGTCCGAGGCAGCAATAGACTCTTGGAGACTAGTCAACAGGAGGCCGATGTATTGAATCTCGACGCAATTTGAGTGGTTCAAATGGTTCAAATGGCTCTGAGCACTATGGGACTCAACTCCTGAGGTCATTAGTCCCCTAGAACGTAGAACTAGTTAAACCTAACTAACCTAAGGACATCACAAACATCTATGCCCGAGGCAGGGTTCGAACCTGCGACCGTAGCGGTCTCGCGGTTCCAGATTGCAGCGCCTTTAACCGCGCGGCCACTTCGGCCTGCGCAATTTGAGTGTTCCATCGTCATTCATAGGCACTGAACGTTACAATTAACTATAAGTTTTGCGTCTGAATCGAAAATTTAGACTCACAGGGGAACGACCATAAGGTTTCCGAGGCAGCAGTAGACTCTTGGAGACAAGTCGGCTGAAGGACAATGTATTGATTCTCAACGCAATTTGAGTGTTCCATCGTCAGTAGGAGGCCCTGAACGTTACAATTAACTATCAGTTTCACGTCGGATTCGAAAATCTAGACACAGGAGACGGACCTTATGATGCCCGAGGCAGCAATATCCCCTTGGAGACAAGTCGGCTGGAGGACGATGTATTGGATCGCGACGCAATTTGAGAGTAACATCGTCATTAGGAGGCCCTGAACGTTACAATTAACTCTCAGTTTTGCGTCGGATTCGAAGATGTAGAATCACCGGAGACTGACCATACGGTGCCCGAGGTAGCGATATCCCCTTGGAGACAAGTCGGCTGCAGGACGATGTATTGAATCACGACGCAATTTGAGTGTTCCATCGTTATTAGGAGGCCCTGAACGTTACAATTAACTATCAGTTATGCGTCGGATTCGAAAATCTAGACTCACAGCAGAACGACCACAAGGTGCCCCAGGCAGCAATCGACCCTTGGAGACAAGTCGGCTGGAGGACTATGAATTGGATCTCTACGCAGTTTGAGTGTTCCATCGTCATTAGGAGGCCCTGAATATTACAATTAACTATCAGTTTCTCGTCGGACTCGAAAATGTAGACTCACAGGAGACGGCCCATATGGTGCCCGAGGCAGCAAAATCCCCTTGGAGACAAGTTGGCTGGAAGCCAATGTATTGAATCTCAACGCAATTTGAGTGTTCCATCGTCATTAGGAGGCGCTGAGCGTTACAATTAACTATCAGGTATGCGTCGGATTCAAAAATCTAGACTCACTGGAGAACGAGCATAAGGTGCCCGAGGCAGCAATAGACTCTTGGAGACAAGTCGGCTGAAGGACAATGTATTGATTCTCAACGCAATTTGAGTGTTCCATCGTCAGTAGGAGGCCCTGAACGTTGCAATTAACTATCAGTTTCACGTCGGATTCGAAAATCTAGACACAGGAGACGGACCTTATCGTGCCCGAGGCAGCAATATCCCCTTGGAGACAAGTCGGCTGGAGGACGATGTATTGAATCTCGACGCAATTTGAGTGTTCCATCGTCATTAGGATGCGCTGAGCGTTACAATTAACTATCAGTTATGCGTCGGGTTCGAAAATCTAGACTCACAGGAGAACGACCATAAGTTGCCCGAGGCAGCAATAGACCCTCGGAGACAAGTCGGCTGGAGGCCGATGTATTGAATCTCGACGCAATTTGAGTGTTCCATCGTCATTAGGTGGCCCTGAACGTTACAATTAACTATCAGTTTTGCGTCGGGTTCGAGAATCTAGACTCACAGGAGATCGATCATCAGGTGCCCCAGCCAGCAATAGACCCTTGGAGACAAGTCGTCTGAAGGACGATGTATTGGATCGCGATGCAATTTGAGAGTAACATCGTCATTAGGAGGCCCTGAACGTTACAATTAACTATAAGTTTTTCGTCGGATTCGAAAATCTACACTCACAGGAGACGGACCATAAGGTGCCCAGGGCAGCAATATCGCCTTGGAGACAAGTCGGCTGGAGGACGATGTATTGACTCTCGGCGCAATTTGAGTGTTCCATCGTCATTAGGAGGCGCTGAACGTTACAATTAACTATCAGTTTCGCGTCGGATTCGAAAATCTAGACTCACAGGAGAACGACCATAAGGAGTCCGAGGCAGCAATAGACTCTTGGACACAAGTTGGCTGAAGGACGATGTATTGAATCTCGACGCAATTTGAGTGTTCCAACGTCATTAGGAGGCCCTGAACGTTACAATTAACTATCAGTTTTTCGTCGGATTCGAAAATCTAGACTCACAGGGGACGGACCATATGGTGCCCGAGGCAGCAATATCCCCTTGGAGACAAGTCGGCTGGAGGACGATGTATTGAATCTCGACGCAATTTGAGTGTTCCATCGTCATTAGCAGGCCCTGAACTTTACAATTAGCTATCAGTTATGCGTCGGATTCGAAAATCTAGACTCACAGGAGCACGACCACAAGGTGCCCGAGGCATCAATAGACATTTGGAGACTAGTCAACAGGAGGCCGATGTATTGAATCTCGACGCAATTTGAGTGGTTCAAATGGTTCAAATGGCTCTGAGCACTATGGGACTCAACTGCTGAGGTCATTAGTCCCCTAGAACGTAGTACTAGTTAAACCTAACTAACCTAAGGACATCACAAACATCTATGCCCGAGGCAGGGTTCGAACCTGCGGCCGAAGCGGTCTCGCGGTTCCAGACTGCAGCGCCTTTAACCGCGCGGCCACTTCGGACTGCGCAATTTGAGTGTTCCATCGTCATTCGTAGGCACTGAACGTTACAATTAACTATAAGTTTTGCGTCTGATTCGAAAATCTAGACTCACAGGGGAACGACCATAAGGTTTCTGAGGCAGCAATAGACTCTTGGAGACAAATCGGCTGAAGGACAATGTATTGATTCTCAACGCAATTTGAGTGTTCCATCGTCAGTAGGAGGCCCTGAACGTTACAATTAACTATCAGTTTCACGTCGGATTCGAAAATCTAGACACAGGAGACGGACCTTATGATGCCCGAGGCAGCAATATCCCCTTGGAGACAAGTCGGCTGGAGGACGATGTATTAAATCTCGACGCAATTTGAGTGTTCCATCGTCATTAGGATTCGCTGAGCGTTACAATTAACTATCAGTTTTGCGTCGGGTTCGAGAATCTAGACTCACAGGAGATCGATCATAAGGTGCCCCAGGCAGCAATAGACCCTTGGAGACAAGTCGTCTGGAGGACGATGTATTGGATCGCGAAGCAATTTGAGAGTAACATCGTCATTAGGAGGCCCTGAACGTTACAATTAACTATCAGTTTTTCGTCGGATTCGAAAATCTACACTCACTGGAGACGGACGATAAGGTGTCCGAGGCAGCAATATCCCCTTAAGGACAAGACCGCTGGAGGACGATGTATTGAATCGCGACGCAATTTGAGTGCTCCATCGTCATTAGGAGGCCCTGAACGTTACAATTAACTCTCAGTTTTGCGTCGGATTCGAAAATGTAGAATCACCGGAGACTGACCATACGGTGCCCGAGGTAGCGATATCCCCTTGGAGAGAAGTCGGCTGCAGGACGATGTATTGAATCTCGACGCAATTTGAGTGTTCCATTGTCATTAGGAGGCCCTGAACGTTACAATAAACTATCAGTTATGCGTCGGATTCGAAAATCTAGACTCACAGGAGAACGACCACAAGGTGCCGGAGGCATCAATAGACATTTGGAGACTAGTCAACAGGAGGCCGATGTATTGAATCTCGACGCAATTTGAGTGGTTCAAATGGTTCAAATGGCTCTGAGCACTATGGGACTCAACTGCTGAGGTCATTAGTCCCCTAGAACTTAGAACTAGTTAAACCTAACTAACCTAAGGACATCACAAACATCTATGCCCGAGGCAGGGTTCGAACCTGCGACCGTAGCGGTCTCGCGGTTCCAGACTGCAGCGCCTTTAACCGCGCGGCCACTTCGGCCTGCGCAATTTGAGTGTTCCATCGTCATTCATAGGCCCTGAAAGTTACAATTAACTATAAGTTTTGCGTCTGATTCGAAAATCTAGACTCACAGGAGAACGACCATAAGGTTTCCGAGGCAGCAATATCCCCTTGGAGACAAGTCGGCTGGAGGCCGATGTGTTGAATCTCGACGCACTTTGAGTGTTCCATCGTCATTAGGATGCGCTGAGCGTTACAATTAACTAACAGTTATGCGTCGGGTTCGAAAATCTAGACTCACAGGAGAACAACCATAAGTTGCCCGAGGCAGCAATAGACCCTCGGAGACAAGTCGGCTGGAGGCCGATGTGTTGAATCTCGACGCACTTTGAGTGTTCCATCGTCATTAGGTGGCCCTGATCGTTACAATTAACTATCTGTTTTGCGTCGGGTTCGAGAATCTAGACTCACAGGAGATCGATCACAAGGTGCCCCAGGCAGCAATAGACCCTTGGAGACAAGTCGTCTGGAGGACGATGTATTGGATCGCGACGCAATTTGAGAGTAACATAGTCAGTAGGAGGCCCTGAACGTTACTATTAACTATCAGTTTTTCGTCGGATTCGAAAATCTACACTCACTGGAGACGGACGATAAGGTGTCCGAGGCAGACATATCCCCTTAAAGACAAGACCGCTGGAGGACGATGTATTGAATCGCGACGCAATTTGAGTGCTCCATCGTCATTAGGAGGCCCTGAACGTTTCAATTAACTCTCAGTTTTGCGTCGGATTCGAAAATGTAGAAACACCGGAGACTGACCATACGGTGCCCGAGGTAGCGATATCCCCTAGGAGACAAGTCGGCTGCAGGACGATGTATTGAATCTCGACGCAATTTGAGTGTTCCATCGTCATTAGGAGGCCCTGAACGTTACAATTAACTACCAGTTATGCGTCGGATTCGAAAATCTAGACTCACAGCAGAACGACCACAAGGTGCCCGAGGCAGCAATAGACACTTGGAGACAAGTCGGCTGGAGGTCGATGTATTGAATCTCGACGCAATTTGAGTGTTCCATCGTCATTAGGAGGCACTGAACGTTACAATTAACTATCAGTTTCTTGTCGGAATCGAAAATCTAGACTCACAGGAGACGGACCATATGGTGCCCGAGGCTGCAGTAGACACTAGGAGACAAGTCGGCTGGAGGACGATGTAGTGAATCTCGACGCAATTTGAGTGCTCTATCGTCATTAGGAGGCGTTGAACGTTACAATTAACTATCAGTTATGCGTCGGGTTCGATAATCTAGACTCACAGTAGAACGATCATAAGGTAACCGAGGCAGCAATTTCCCATTGGAGATAAGTCGGCTGGAGGCCGACGTTTTGAATCTCGACGCAATTAGAGTGTTCCATCGTCATTAGGAGGCCCTTAACATTACAATTAACTATCTATTTTGCGTCGGATTCTAAAATCTAGACTCATAGGAGAACGACCATATGGTGCCCGAGGCAGCAATAGATCCTTGGAGACAAGTCGGCTGGAGGACGATGTAGTGAATCTCGACGCAATTTGAGTGCGCCATCGTCATTAGGAGGCGCTGAACGTTACAATTAACTATCAGTTATGCGTCGAGTTCGAAAATCTAGACTCACAGTACAACGATCATAAGGTGCCCCAGGCAGCAATCGACCCTTGGAGACAAGTCGGCTGGAGGACGATGAATTGGATCTCTACGCAGTTTGAGTGTTCCATCGTCACTAGGAGGCCCTGAATATTACAATTAACTATCAGTTTCTCGTCGGATTCGAAAATGTAGACTCACAGGAGACGGCCCATATGGTGCCCGAGGCAGCAAAATCCCCTTGGAGACAAGTCGGCTGGAAGCCAATGTATTGAATCTCGGCGCAATTTGAGTGGTCCATCGTCATTAGGAGGTGCTGAACGTTACAATTAACTATCAGTTATGCGTCGGATTCAAAAATCTAGACTCACAGGAGAACGAGCATAAGGAGCCCGAGGCAGCAATAGACCCTTGGAGACAAGTCGGCTGGAGGCCAATGTATTGAATCTCGACGCAATATGGGTGTTCCATCGTCATTAGAAAGTTCTGATCGTTGCAATTAACTATCAGTTCTTCGTCCGATTCGAAAATCTATACTCACTGGAGACGGGCCATGAGGTGCCCGAAGCAGCAATATCCCCTTAAGGACAAGTCTTCTGGAGGACGATGTATTGATTCGCGACGCAATTTGAGTGCTCCATCGTCATTTGGAGGCCCTGAACGTTATAATTAACTCTCAGTTTTGCGTCGGATTCGAAAATGTAGAATCATCGGAGGTTGACCATACGGTGCCGGAGGTAGCGATATCCCCTTGGAGACAAGTCGGCTGGAGGACGATGTATTGAATCTCGACGCAGTTTGAGTGTTCCATCGTCATTAGGAGGCACTGAACGTTGCAATTAACTATCAGTTTCTTGTCGGAATCGAAAATCTAGACTCACAGGAGACGGACCATACGGCGCCCGAGGCAGGAAAGTCCCATTGGAGACAAGTCGGCTTGAGGCCGACGTATTGAATCTCGACGCAATTTGAGTGTTCCATCGTCATTAGGAGGCCCTGAACATTACAATTAACTATCTATTTTGCGTCGGATTCTAAAATCTAGACTCATAGGAGAACGACTATAAGGTGCCCGAGGCATCAATAGACCCTTGGAGACAAATCGGCTGAATGACGATGTATTGAATCCCCACGTAATTTGAGTGTTCCATCGACATTAGGAGGCGCTGAGCGTTACAATTAACTATCAGTTATGCGTCGTATTCGAAAATCTAGACTCACAGGAGAACGACCGTAAGGTGCCCGAGGCAGCAATATACCCTTGGAGACAAGGCGGCTGGAGGACCATGTATTGAATCTCGACGCAATTTGAGTGTTCCATCGTCATTAGGAGGCGCTGAACGTTACAATTATTAGCCAGTTTCGCGTCAGATTCGAAATTCTAGACTCACAGGAGAACGACCATATGGCGCTCGAGCTAGCAATACCCCTTGGAGACAAGTTGGCTGGAGGACGATGTATTGAACCTCGACGCAATTTGAGTGTTCCATCGTCATTAGGAGGCCCTGAACGTTACAATTAACTATCAGTTACTTGTCGGAATCAAAAATCTAGACTCACTGGAGAGCGACCATAAGGAGCCCGAGGCAGCAATATCCCCATGGAGACAAGTCTGCTGGAGGACGATGTATTGAATCTCGTCGCAATTTTAGTGTTCCATCGTCATTAGGAGGCCCTGAACGTTACAATTAACTATCAGTTTTGCGTCGGATTCGAAAATATAGACTCACAGGAGAACGATCATAAGGTGCCCCAGGCAGCAATAGACCCTTGGAGACAAGTCGGCTGGAGGACGATGTATTGGATCCGAACGCAATTTGAGTGTTTCATCGTAACTAGGAGGCCCTGAAAGTTACAGTTAACTATCAGTTTTGCGTCGGGTTCAAAAATCTAGACTCACTGGAGACGGACCATATGGTGCCCGAGGCAGCAATGTGCTCTTGGAGACAAGTCGGCTGGAATCCGATGTATTGAATCTGGACTCAAATTGAGTGTTCCATCGTCATTAGAAGGCCCTGAACATTACAATTAACTATCTGTTTTGCGTCGGATTTTAAAATCTAGACTCATAGGGGAACGACCATAAGGTGCCCGAGGCAGCAATAGACCCTTGGAGACAAATCGGCTGAATGACGATGTATTGAATCTGGACTCAATTTGAGTGTTCCATCGTCATTAGGAGGCCCTGAACGTTACAATTATTAATCAGTTTCGCGTCAGATTCGAAAATCTAGACTCACAGGAAACGACCATAAGGAGCCCGAGGCAGCAATATCCCCTTGTAGACAAGTCGGTTGGAGGACGATATATTGTCTCTCGACGCAATTTGAGTGTTCCATCGACATTATGAGGCACTGAACGTTACAAAAACTATAATTTTTGCGTCGGATTCGAAAATCTAGACTCACAGGAGACGGACCATATGGTGCCCCGAGGCAGCAATACCCCTTGGAGACAAGTTGGCTGAAGGACGATGTATTGAACCTCGACGCAATTTGAGTGTTCCATCGTCATTAGGAGGCCCTGAACATTACAATTAACTATCAGTTTCTTGTCTGAATCGAAAATCTAGACTCACAAGAGACGGACAATATGGTGCCCGAGGCAGCCATACCCCTTGGAGACAAGTCGGCTGGAGGCCGATGTATTGAATCTCGACGCAATTTGAGTGTTCCATCGTCATTAGGAGGCCCTGAACGTTACAATTAACTATCAGTTTCTTGTCGGAATCGAAAATCTAGACTCACAGGAGACGGACCATATGGTGCCCGAGGCAGCAATGTCCCATTGGAGACAAGTCGGCTGGAGGCCGACGTATTGAATCTCGACGCAATTTGAGTGTTCCATCGTACACCATGAACCATGGACCTTGCCGTTGGTGGGGAGGCTTGCGTGCCTCAGCGATACAGATAGCCGTACCGTAGGTGTAACCACAACGGATGGGTATCTGTTGAGTGGCCAGACAAACGTGTGGTTCCTGAAGAGAGGTAGCTGCCTTTTCAGTAGTTGCAAGGGCAACAGTCTGGATGATTGACTGATCTGGCCTTGTAACAATAACCAAAACGGCCTTGCTGTGCTGGTACTGCGAACGGCTGAAAGCAAGGGGAAACTACAGCCGTAATTTTTCCCGAGGGCATGCAGCTTTACTGTATGATTACATGATGATGGCGTCCTCTTGGGTAAAATATTCCGGAGGTAAAATAGTCCCCCATTCGGATCTCCGGGCGGGGACTACTCAAGAGGATGTCGTTATCAGGAGAAAGAAAACTGGCGTTCTGCGGATCGGAGCGTGGAATGTCAGATCCCTTAATCGGGCAGGTAGGTTAGAAAATTTAAAAAGGGAAATGGATAGGTTGAAGTTAGATATAGTGGGAATTAGTGAAGTTCGGTGGCAGGAGGAACAAGACTTCTGGTCAGGTGACTACAGGGTTATAAACACAAATTCAAATAGGGGTAATGCAGGAGTAGGTTTAATAATGAATAGGAAAATAGGAATGCGGGGAAGCTACTACAAACAGCATAGTGAACGCATTATTATTGTCCAAGATAGATACGAAGCCCACGCCTACTACAGTAGTTCAAGTTTATATGCCAACTAGCTCTGCAGATGACGAAGAAATTGAAGAAATGTATGATGAAATAAAAGAAATTATTCAGATTGTGAAGGGAGACGAAAATTTAATAGTCATGGGTGGCTGGAATTCGAGTGTAGGAAAAGGGAGAGAAGGAAACATAGTATGTGAATATGGATTGGGGGACAGAAATGAAAGAGGAAGCCGCCTGGTCGAATTTTGCACAGAGCACAACATAATCATAACTAACACTTGGTTTAAGAATCATGAAAGAAGGTTGTATACATGGAAGAACCCTGGAGATACTAAAAGGTATCAGATAGATTATATAATGGTAAGACAGAGATTTAGGAACCAGGTTTTAAATTGTAAGACATTTCCAGGGGCAGATGTGGACTCTGACCAGAATCTATTGGTTATGACCTGTAGATTAAAACTGAAGAAACTGCAAAAAGGTGGGAATTTAAGGAGATGGGACCTGGATAAACTAAAAGAACCAGAGGTTGCACAGAGATTCAGGGAGAGCATAAGGGAGCAATTGACAGGAATGGGGGAAATAAATACAGTAGAAGAAGAATGGGTAGCTTTGAGGGATGAAGTAGTGAAGGCAGCAGAGGATCAAGTAGGTAAAAAGACGAGGGCTAGTAGAAATCCTTGGGTAACAGAAGAAATATTGAATTTAATTGATGAAAGGAGAAAATATAAAAATGCAGTAAGTGAAACAGGCAAAAAGGAACACAAACGTCTCAAAAATGAGATCGACAGGAAGTGCAAAATGGCTAAGCAGGGATGGCTAGAGGACAAATGTAAGGATGTAGAGGCCTATCTCACTAGGGGTAAGAAAGATACCGCCTACAGGAAAATTAAAGAGACCTTTGGAGATAAGAGAACGACTTGTATGAATATCAAGAGCTCAGATGGAAACCCAGTTCTAAGCAAAGAAGGGAAAGCAGAAAGTTGGAAGGAGTATGTAGAGGGTCTATACAAGGGCGATGTACTTGAGGACAATATTATGGAAATGGAAGAGGATGTAGATGAAGATGAAACGGGAGATATGATACTGCGTCAAGAGTTTGACAGAGCACTGAAAGACCTGAGTCGAAACAAGGCCCACGGAGTAGACAATATTCCATTGGAACTACTGACGGCCGTGGGAGAGCCAGTCCTGACAAAACTCTACCATCTGGTGAGCAAGATGTATGAAACAGGCGAAATACCCTCAGACTTCAAGAAGAATGTAATAATTCCAATCCCAAAGAAAGCAGGTGTTGACAGATGTGAAAATTACCGAACTATCAGCTTAATAAGTCACAGCTGCAAAATGCTAACACGAATTCTTTACAGACGAATGGAAAAACTAGTAGAAGCCAACCTCGGGGAAGATCAGTTTGGATTCCGTAGAAACACTGGAACACGTGGGGCAATACTGACCTTACGACTTATCTTAGCAGAAAGATTAAGGAAAGGCAAACCTACGTTTCTAGCATTTGTAGACTTAGAGAAAGCTTTTGACAATGTTGACTGGAATACTCTCTTTCAAATTCTAAAGGTGGCAGGGGTAAAATACAGGGAGCGAAAGGCTATTTACAATTTGTACAGAAACCAGATGGCAGTTATAAGAGTCGAGGGACATGAAAGGGAAGCAGTGGTTGGGAAGGGAGTAAGACAGGGTTGTAGCCTCTCCCCGATGTTGTTCAATCTGTATATTGAGCAAGCAGTAAAGGAAACAAAAGAAAAATTCGGAGTAGGTATTAAAATTCATGGAGAAGAAATAAAAACTTTGAGGTTCGCCGATGACATTGTAATTCTGTCAGAGACAGCAAAGGACTTGGAAGAGAAGTTGAATGGAATGGACAGTGTCTTGAAAGGAGGATATAAGATGAACACCAACAAAAGCAAAACAAGGATAATGGAATGTAGTCTAATTAAGTCGGGTGATGCTGAGGGAATTAGATTAGGAAATGAGGCACTTAAAGTAGTAAAGGAGTTTTGCTATTTGGGGAGCAAAATAACTGATGATGGTCGAAGTAGAGAGGATATAAAATGTAGGCTGGCAATGGCAAGAAAAGCGTTTCTGAAGAAGAGAAATTTGTTAACATCCAGTATAGATTTAAGTGTCTGGAAGTCATTTCTGAAAGTATTCGTATGGAGTGTAGCCATGTATGGAAGTGAAACATGGACGATAAATAGTTTGGACAAGAAGAGAATAGAAGCTTTCGAAATGTGGTGCTACAGAAGAATGCTGAAGATTAGATGGGTAGATCACATAACTAATGAGGAAGTATTGAATTGGATTGGGGAGAAGAGAAGTTTGTGGCACAACTTGACCAGAAGAAGGGATCGGTTGGTAGGACATGTTCTGAGGCATCAAGGGATCACCAATTTAGTATTGGAGGGCAGCGTGGAGGGTAAAAATCGTAGAGGGAGACCAAGAGATGAATACACTAAGCAGATTCAGAAGGATGTAGGTTGCAGTAGGTACTGGGAGATGAAAAAGCTTGCACAGGATAGAGTAGCATGGAGAGCTGCATCAAACCAGTCTCAGGACTGAAGACCACAACAACAACAACTTCGTCATTAGGAGGCCCTGAACATTACAATTAACTATCTATTTTGCGTCGGATTCTAAAATCTAGACTCATAGGGGAACGACCATAAGGTGCCCGAGGCACCAATAGACCCTTGGAGACAAATCGGCTGAATGACGATGTATTGAATCTCGACGCTATTTGAGTGTTCCATCGTCATTAGGAGGCGCTGAACGTTACAATTAACTATAATTGTTGCGTCGGATTCGAAAATCTAGACTTACAGGAGACGACCATATGGCGCCCGAGGTAGCAATACCCCTTGGAGACTAGTTGGCTGGAGGACGATGTATTGAACCTCGACGCAATTTGAGTGTTGCATCGTCATTAGGAGGCCCTGAACGTTACAATTAACTATCAGTTTTGCGTCGGATTCTAAAATGTAGAATCACCGGAGACGGACCATACGGTGCCCGAAGCAGCAATATCCCCTTGGAGACCAGTCCGCTGGAGGACGATGTATGAATCGCGACGCAATTTGAGTGCTCCATCGTCATTAGGAGGCCCTGAACGTTACAATTAACTATCAGTTTTGCGTCGGATTCGAAAATGTAGAATCACCGGAGACGGACCATACGGTGCCCGAGGTAGCGATATCCCCTTCGAGACAAGTCGGCTGGAGGACGATGTATTGAATCTCGACGCAATTTGAGTGTTCCATCGTCATTAGGAGGCCCTGAACGTTACAATTAACTATCAGTTTTGCGTCGGATTCGAAAATCTAGACACACAGGAGAAGGACCATATGGTGCCCGAGGCAGCAATATCACCTTGGAGATATGTCGACTGGAGGACTGTAGCGAGAGCACCAGCAGCAGCGAGTACTGTTTGTATAAAGCGTTTATTTTGCATTTTGTTTACGACCTTCCACTAAGGAAGGGATTCTATTTGTGTTTATCTGCTCTGCATAGTAACTAACGGTTCTTGATAAAACTTTACGTAGTTTTCGTGTTAGATTTCTTAGTGTTTTGTTGCTCGTTTAGAACAGAAAGCGCCCTAAAACCGTCTTTTGTTTGTTTCGCGGCCGTTAGCCACTAGTCACTTGAATCAGCAGTTGTCTTGTGACAGCCAGAGCGAGAGCACCAGCAGCAGCGAGTACTGTTTGTATAAAGCGTTTTTGTACTTATTTGCTGCGCTTAGCTTTTAAATAATTTTTCTGGGAAAACCTAGCGTAGTTTTCGCGTCTCGTATTTCAGTGAGTGTTTCTTGATTATCAGAGTAGCTCATCAGAAGATTATCTTGGGAATTTGTCACCGTATAGAGTAGGGTAAACATAGTCTTGTGTAGGGACTGTGGTTGTTGTGAGCGGACGCAAGGAGAATTGGCCACTCTTCGGAGGCAGGTGGAGGCTTTGTCTGTTAGGCTCATCGAGCTCGAGGCGCAGGCGTCGGCTCGTAGTGGCGTTGGGGCAACTGTGGTGAGACCTATGCCTACTTCGGTGGCCTTGGAATCACATGGAACCCCTGATGTCGCTGCGTCTTCCGGCAGTGAGCATCTTACCGGTCAGCCATCAGTCCAGGGTGAATGGCGGACAGTGGTGGGCTCGCGCGTGCCTGGCCGAAAGGCGAAGGTGGGATCTGGCCGCGTGGCAGCTGCCTTACCCCTTTCCAACAGGTACGGGGTGCTTCCTAGTGGTGATGACATCGTTTCCGAGCCACCGCAGGATGCCTCGCCTGTTGGGCCAGTGGCCGATTCTCCGGCAATGTCCCGACAGTCACAGAGGGCGGGTCTATTAGTTATAGGGAGCTCCAACGTTAGGCGGGTTATGGAGCCCCTTAGGAAAATAGCGGGTAGGTCGGGGAAGAATGCCAGTGTGCACTCGGTGTGCTTGCCGGGGGGTCTCGTCCGTAATGTGGAGGAGGCCCTTCCGGCAGCTATTGAACGCACTGGGTGTGACCGGTTGCAGATAGTAGCACATGTCGGAACGAATGACGCCTGCCGCTTGGGTTCTGAGGCCATCCTTGGTTCCTTCCGGCGGCTGGCTGATTTGGTGAAGACAACCAGCATCGCACGCGGAGTGCAAGCTGAGCTTAATATCTGCAGCATAGTGCCCAGAGTCGATCGCGGTCCTCTGGTTTGGAGCCGTGTGGAGGGTCTAAACCAGAGGCTCAGACGACTCTGCGATTATAATGGTTGCAAATTCATCGACCTCCGTTATTGGGTGGAGAACTGTCGGGCCCTCCTAGACAGGTCAGCCGTGCACTACACACCGGAAGCAGCTACTAGGGTAGCAGAGTACGTGTGGCGTGCACACGGGGGTTTTTTAGGTTAGAGGGACCCCCCCTTGGGCGAAACGATAAAATACCTGACGGTTTACCAGAGAGGACATTATCATCGTTGATAAAGAACGTCCATCCTCAGAGACCAAAAACAGGAAAAGTTAACGTAATATTGGTAAACTGCAGGAGTATCCAGGGCAAGGTTCCTGAATTAGTATCTCTTATTGAAGGAAATAGTGCGCATATAGTATTAGGAACGGTAAGTTGGTTAAAACCGGAAGTGAACAGTAACGAAATCCTAGACACAGAATGGAATATATACCGCAAGGATAGGATAAACGCCAATGGTGGAGGAGTATTTATAGCAGTAAAGAATTCAATAATATCCAGTGAAGTTATTAGCGAATGCGAATGTGAAATAATCTGGGTTAAGTTAAGTATCAAAGGTGGGTCAGATATGATAGTCGGATGCTTCTATAGACCACCTGCATCAGCAACCGTAGTAGTTGAGCGCCTCAGAGAGAACCTGCAGAACGTCGTGAAGAAGTTTCGTGATCATACTATTGTAATAGGGGGAGACTTCAATCTACCAGGTATAGAATGGGATAGTCACACAATCAGAACTGGAGCCAGGGACAGAGACTCTTGTGACATTATCCTGACTGCCTTGTCCGAGAGTTACTTCGAGCAGATAGATAGAGAACCAACTCGTGAAGCTAACGTTTTAGACCTCATAGCAACAAATAGACCGGAACTTTTCGACTCCGTGAATGTAGAAGAGGGTATCAGTGATCATAAGTCAGTGGTTGCATCAATGACTACAAGTGTAATAAGAAATGCCAAGAAAGGAAGGAAAATATATTTGCTTAACAAGAGTGATGGGGCACAAATCGCAGAATATCTGAGTGACCACCATCAAACGTTCATTTCTGAGGAAGAGGATGTGGAACAAAAATGGAAAAAATTCAGAAACATCGTCCAGTACGCCTTAGATAAGTTCGTACCGACAAAGGTCCAAAGCGAGGGGAAAGATCCACCGTGGTATAACAATCATGTACGAAAGGTACTACGGAAACAAAGAAAGCTTCATCATAGGTTTAAGAGTAGTCGAATCATAGCTGATAAGGAAAAGCTGAACGAAGCGAAAAAGAGCGTAAAGAGAGCAATGAGAGAAGCATTCAACGAATTCGAACATAAAACATTGGCAAACAATCTAAACAAGAACCCTAAAAAGTTTTGGTCATATGTAAAATCGGTAAGCGGATCTAAATCCCCTATTCAGTTACTCGTTGACCACGATGGCACCGAAACAGAGGACGACCGAAGAAAGGCAGAAATACTGAATTCAGTGTTCCGAAACTGTTTCACTGCGGAAAATCGTAACACGGTCCCTGACTTCAGCCGTCGCACGGACGCCAAAATGGAAAATATTGAAATAAACGATATCGGAATTGAAAAACAACTGCTATCACTTAGTAGCGGAAAAGCATCCGGACCAGACGAGATACCCTTAAGATTCTACAGTGATTATGCTAAAGAACTTGCCCCCTTTCTATCAGCAATTTATCGTAGATCGCTGGAAGAACGTAAAGTACCTAGCGACTGGAAGAAAGCGCAGGTCGTTCCCATTTTCAAGATGGGTCATAAATCAGATGCGAATAATTATAGGCCTATTTCGCTTACGTCAATCTGTTGTAGAATAATGGAACATGTTTTGTGTTCTCGTATTATGACGTTCTTAGATAATACAAATCTCCTTCATCATAACCAACATGGATTCCGCAAACAGAGATCATGTGAAACTCAGCTCGCCCTATTTACCCAAGAAATTCACAGTGCCGTAGACACTGGCGAGCAGATTGATGCCGTATTCCTGGACTTCAGGAAGGCATTTGATACGGTTCCGCACTTACGTTTAGTGAAAAAAATACGAGCTTACGGAATATCTGACCAGGTTTGTGATTGGATTCAGGATTTCCTAGAAGAAAGAACACAACATGTCATTCTTAACGGTTCAAAATCTGCAGATGTAGAGGTAATTTCGGGAGTACCGCAGGGAAGCGTGATAGGACCTTTATTGTTTACAATATACATAAATGACTTAGTTGACAACATCGGTAGCTCCGTGAGGCTATTTGCAGATTACACGGTTGTCTTCAAGAAAATAGCAACATCAGAAGACTCGTACGTACTCCAGGAGGACCTGCAGAGGATTAATGCATGGTGCGACAGCTGGCAGCTTTCCCTAAACGTAGATAAATGTAATATAATGCGCATACATAGGGGCAGAAATCCATTCCAGTACGATTATGCCATAGGTGGTAAATCACTGGAAGCGGTAACGACCGTAAAATACTTAGGAGTTACTATCCGGAGCGATCTGAAGTGGAATGATCACATAAAACAAATAGTGGGAAAAGCAGGCGCCAGGTTGAGATTCATAGGAAGAATTCTAAGAAAATGTGACTCATCGACGAAAGAAGTAGCTTACAAAACGCTTGTTCGTCCGATTCTTGAGTATTGCTCATCAGTATGGGACACTTACCAGGTTGGATTAATAGAAGAGATAGACATGATCCAGCGAAAAGCAGCGCGATTCGTCATGGGGACATTTAGTCAGCGCGAGAGCGTTACGGAGATGCTGAACAAGCTCCAGTGGCGGACACTTCAAGAAAGGCGTTACGCAATACGGAGAGGTTAACTATAGAAATTACGAGAGAGCACATTCCGGGAAGAGATGGGCAACATATTACTACCGCCCACATATATCTCGCGTAATGATCACAACGAGCAGATCCGAGAAATTAGAGCAAATACGGAGACTTACAAGCAGTCGTTCTTCCCACGCACAATTCGTGAATGGAACAGGGAAGGGGGGATCAGATAGTGGTACAATAAGTACCCTCCGCCACACACCGTAAGGTGGCTCGCGGAGTATAGATGTAGATGTAGATGTAGATCTCGACGCAATTTGAGAGTTCCATCGTCATTTGGAGGCGCTGAATATTACAATTAACTATCAGTTATGCGTCGGATTCGAAATTCTAGACTCACAGGAGAACGAGCATAAGGTGCCCGAGGCAGCAATAGACTCTTGGAGACAAGTCGGCTGGAGGCCGATGTATTGAATCTCGACGCAATTTGAGTGTTCCATTATAATTAGAAGGCCCTGAACGTTACAATTAACTATCGTTTTTGCGTCGTATTCGAAAATCTAGACTCACAGGAGACGGACCACAAGCAGCCCTATGCAGCAATATCCCCTAGTAGACGTCGGCTGGCGGATGATGTATTGACTCTCGACGCATTTGAGTGTTCCATCGTCATTAGGAGGCGCTGAACGTTACAATTAACTATCATTTTAGCGTCGGATTCAAAAATCTAGACTCAGAGGAGAAGGATCATATGGTGCCCGAGACAGCAATATCCCTTGGAGACAAGTCGGCTGGAAGCCGATGTATTGAATCTCGACGCAATTTGAGTGTTCCATCGTCTTTAGATGGCCGTGAACGTTACTATTAACTATCAGTTTTGCGTCGGGTTCAAAAATCTAGACTCACAGGAGAACGATCATAAGGTGCCCCAGGCAGCAATAGACCCTTGGAGACAAGTCGGCTGGAGGACGATGTATTGGATCGCGACGCAATTTGAGTGTTTCATCGTAACTAGGAGGCCCTGAAAGTTACAATTAACTATCAGTATTTCGTCGGATTCGAAAATCTAGACTCACATGAGAAGGATCAAATGGTGCACGAGACAGCAACATCCCCTTGTAGACAAGTCGGTTGTAGGCCGATGTATTGAATCTCGACGCAATTTGAGTGTTCCATCGTCAATAGGTGGCCCTGAACGTTACAAATAACTATCAGTTTTGCGTCGGATTCGAAAATCTAGACTCACATGAGAAGGATCAAATGGTGCACGAGACAGCAACATTCCCTTGTAGACAAGTCGGTTGTAGACCGATGTATTGAATCTCGGCGCAATTTGAGTGTTCCATCGTCATTAGGTGGCCCTGAACGTTACAATTAACTATCAGATTTGCGTCGGATTTGAAAATCTAGATTCACTGGAGACGGACCACAAGGTGCCCCAGGCAGCAATAGACCCTTGGAGACAAGTCTTCTGGAAAAGGACGTATTGGATCGCGACGCAATTAGAGTATTCCATCGTTATTAGGAGGCCCTGAACGTTACAATTAACTATCAGTTTTTCGTCGCATTCGAAAATCTAGACTCACTGGAGACGGCCCAAAAGGTGCCCGAGGAAGCAATATCCCCTTGGTGACCAGTCCTCTGGAGGACGATGTATTGAATCGCGACGCAATTTTAGTGCTCCATCGTCATTAGAAGGCCCTGAACGATACAATTAACTATCAGTTTCGCGTCGGATTCGAAAATCTAGACTCTCTGGAGAAGGACAATATGGTGCCCGAGGCAGCAATTTCCCCTTGGAGACAAGTCGGCTGTAGGACGATGTATTGAATCTCGACGCAATTAGAGTGTTCCATCGTCATTCGGAGGCGCTGAACGTTACAATTCACTATCAGTTATGCGTCGGATTCGAAAATCTAGACCCACGGGAGCACCACCATAAGGTGCCCGAGGCAGCAACAGACCCTTGGAGACAAGTCGGCTGGAGGCCGATGTATTGAATCTCGACGCAATTTGAGTGTTCCATCGTCATTAGGAGGCCTCGAACGTTACAATTAACTATCATTTTTGCGTCGGATTCGAAAATCTAGACTCACAGGAGAACGACCATAAGGTGCCCGAAGCAGCAATATACCCTTGCAGACAAGTCGGCTGGAGGACGATGTATTGACTCTCGAAGCATTTCAGTGTTCCATCGTCATTAGGAGGCGCTGAACGCTACAATTAACTAACATTTTAGCGTCGGATTCGAAAATCTAGACTCACAGGAGAAGGATCAAATGGTGCCCGAGACAGCAACATCCCCTTGGAGTCAAGTCGGCTTGAGGCCGATGTATTGAATCTCGACGCAATTTGAGTGTTCCATCGTCATTAGAAGGCGCTGAACGTTGCAATTAACTATCAGTTATTCGTCGGATTCGAAAATCTAGACTCACAGGAGACGGACCATATGGTGCCCGAGGCAGCAATGTCCCATTGGAGACAAGTCGGCTGGAGGCCGACGTATTGAATCTCGACGCAATTTGAGTGTTCCATCGTCATTCGGAGGCCCTGAACATTACAATTAACTACCTATTTTGCGTCGGATTCCAAAATCTAGACTCATAGGGGAACGACCACAAGGTGCCCGAGGCATCAATAGACCCTTGGAGACAAATCGGCTGATTGACGATGTTTTAAATCTCGACGCAATTTGAGTGATCCATCGTCATTAGGAAGATCTGAACGTTACAATTATTAGTCAGTTTCGCGTCAGATTCGAAAATCTAGACTCACAGGAGAACGACCATAGGGAACCCGAGGCAGCAATATCCCCTTGTAGCCAAGTCGGTTGAAGGACGATGTATTGACTCACAACGCAATTTGAGTGTTCCATCGTCATTAGGATGCGCTGAACGTTACAATTAACTATAATTGTTGCGTCGGATTCGAAAATCTAGACTCACAGGAGAAGGTTCATATGGTGCCCGAGACAGCAATATCTCTTGGAGACAAGTCGGCTGGAAGCCGATGTATTGAATCTCGATGCAATTTGAGTGTTCCATCGTCTTTAGGTGGCCGTGAACGTTACAATTAACTATCAGTTTTTCGTCCGGTTCGAAAACCTAGACTTACAGGAAAACGACCACAATGTACCCGAGGCAGCAATAGACATTTAGAGACAAGTCGGCTGGAGGCCGATGCATTGAATCTCGACGCAATTTGAGTGTTCAATCGTCATTAGGAGGCGCTGAACGTTGCAATTAACTATCAGTTAAACGACGGATTCGAAAATCTAGACTCACAGGAGATCGACCATAAGGTGCCCTAGGCAGCAATAGACCCTTGGAGACAAGTCGGCTGAAGGCCGATGTATTGAATCTCGACGCAATTTGAGTGTTCCATCGTCATTAGGAGGCCCTGAACGTTACAATTAACTATCAATTTCGCGTCGCATTCGAAAATCTAGACTCACAGGAGACGGACCACATGGAGCCCGAGGCACCAATATCCCCTTGTAGACAAGTCGCCTGGAGATCGATGTATTGACTCTCGACGCATTTTGAGTGTTCCATCGTCATTAGGATGCGCTGAAGGTTACAATTAACTATCATTTTTGCGTCGGATTCGAAAATCTAGACTCTCAGGAGACGGACAATATGGTGCCCGAGGCAGCAATATCCCCTTGGAGACAAGTCGGCTGGAGGCCGATGTATTGAATCTCGACGCAATTTGAGTGATCCATCGTCATTAGTAGGCCCTGAACGTTACAATTAACTATCAATTTCGCGTCGCATTCGAAAATCTAGACTCACAGGAGACGGACCACATGGAGCCCGAGGCACCAATATCCCCTTGTAGACAAGTCGCCTGGAGATCGTAGTATTGACTCTCGACGCAATTTCAGAGCTCCATCGTCAAGAGGAAGCCCTGAACGTTACAATTAACAATCATTTTCGTGTCGGATTCGAAATTCTAGACTCACAAGTGAGCGACCATGAGGAGACCGAGGCAGCAATATCCCCATGGAGACAAGTCGGCTGGAGGACGATGTATTGAATCTCGACCCAATTTAAGAGTTCCATCGTCATTAGGAGGCCCTGAACGTTACAATTAACTATCAGTTTTGCGTCGGATTCGAAAATATAGACTCACAGGAGAACGATCATAAGGTGCCCCAGGCAGCAATAGATCCTTGGAGACAAGTCGGCTGGAGGACGATGTATTGGATCACGACGCAATTTGAGTGTTTCATCGTAACTAGGAGGCCCTGAAAGTTATAATTAACTATCAGTTTTTCGTCGGATTCGAAATTCAAGACTCACTGGAGACGGACCATAAGGTGCCCGAACCAGCAATATTCCCTTGGAGACAAGTCGGCATGAGGGCGATGTATTGAATCTCGACGCAATTTGAGTGCTCCATCGTCAACAGGAGGCCCTGAATGTTACAATTAACTATCAGTTTTGCGTCGGATTCGAAAATGTAGAATCACCGGAGACGGACAATGTGGTGCCCGAGTCAGCGATATCCCCTTGGAGAAAAGTCTGCTGGAGGACGATGTATTGAATCTCGACGCAATTTGAGTGTTCCATCGTCATTAAAAGGCCCTGAACGTTACAATTAACTATCTGTTGTGCGTCGGATTCGAAAATCTAGACTCACAAGAGAACGACCATAAGGTGCCCGAGGCAGCAATAGACCCTTGGAGACAAGTCGGCTGGAGGACGATGTATTGAATCTCGACGCAATTTGAGTGTTCCATCGTTATTAGGAGGCGCTGAACGTTGCAAATAACTTTCAGTAATGCGTCGGATTCGAAAATCTAGACTCACAGGAGAACGACCACAAGGTGCCCGAGGCAGCAATAGACCCTTGGAGACAAGTTGGCTGGTGGCTGATAAATTGAATATCGACGCAATTTGAGTGTTCCATCGTCATTAGGGGGCTCTAAACGTTACAATTAACTATCAGTTTTGCGTCGCATTCGAAAATCTAGACTCACAGGAGAACGACAATAAAGTGCCCGAGGAGCAATAGGCCCTTGGAGACAAGTCGCCTGGAGGCCGATGAATTGAATCTCGACGCAATTTGAGTGTTCCATCGTCATTAGGAGGCCCTGAACGTAACAATTAACTATCAGTTTTGCGTCGAATTCGAAAATCTAGACTCACAGGAGAACGACTATAAAGTGCCCGAGGAGCAATAGACCCTTGGAGACAAGTTGCCTGAAGGACGATGTATTCAATCTCGACGCAATTTGAGTGTTCCATCGCCATTAAAGGGCCCTGAACGTTACAACTAACTATGTTTCGCGTCGGATTCAAAAATCTAGACTCACAGGAGACGGACCACAAGGAGACCTATGCAGCAATATCCCCTTGTAGACATGTCGGGTGGAGGACGATGTATAGGCTCTCGACGCATTTGAGTGTTCCATCGTCATTAGGAGGCGCTGAACGTTAGAATTAACTATAATTTTAGCGTCGGATTCGAAAATCTAGACTCACAGGAGAAGGATCATATGGTGCCCGAGACAGCAATATCCCTTGGAGACAAGTCGGCTGGAAGCCGATGTATTGAATCTCGATGCAATTTGAGTGTTCCATCGTCTTTAGGTGGCCGTGAACGTTACAATTAACTATCAGTTTTGCGGCGGGTTCGAAAACCTAGACTCACAGGAAAACGACCACAATGTACCCGAGGCAGCAATAGACATTTAGAGACAAGTCGGCTGGAGGCCGATGTATTGAATCTCGACGCAATTTGAGTGTTCCATCGTCATTAGGAGGCCCTGAACGTTACAATTAACTATCAGTTTCGCGTTGCATTCGAAAATCTAGACTCACGGGAGACGGACCACATGGAGCCCAAGGCACCAATATCCCCTTGTAGTCAAGTCGCTTGGTGGTCGATGTATTGACTCTCGACGCAATTTGAGTGTTCCATCGTCATTAGGAGGCGCTGAAGGTTACAATTAACTATCATATTTGCGTCGGATTCGAAAATCGAGACTCTCAGGAGAAGGACAATATGGTGCCCGAGGCAGCAATAGATCCTTGGAGACAACTCGGCTGGAGGACGATGTATTGGATCGCGACGCAATTTGAGTGTTTCATCGTAACTAGTAGGCCCTGAAAGATATAGTTATCAGTTTTTCGTCGGATTCGAAATACTAGACTCACTGGAGACGGACCATAAGGTGCCCGAAACAGCAATATCCCCTTGGTGACCAGTCCGCTGGAGGACGATGTATTGAATCGCGACGCAAATTGAGTGCTCCATCGTCATTAGGAGGCGCTGAACGTTACAATTAACTATCAGTTATGCGTCGGATTCGAAAATGTAGACTCACAGGAGCACCACCATAAGGGCCCCTAGGCAGCAACACACCCTTGGAGACAAGTCGGCTGGAGGCCGACGTATTGAATCTCGACGCAATTTGAGTGTTCCATCGTCATTAGGTGGCCCTGAACGTTACAATTAACTATCAGTTTTGCGTCGGATTCGAAAATCTAGACTCACATGAGAAGGATCAAATGGTGCACGAGACAGCAACATCCCCTTGTAGACAAGTCGGTTGTAGGCCGATGTATTGAATCTCGGCACAATTTGAGTGTTCCATCGTCATTAGCTGGCCCTGAACGTTGCAATTAACTATCAGATTTGCGTCGGATTCGAAAATCTAGATTCACTGGAGACGGACCACAAGGTGCCCCAGGCAGCAATAGACCCTTGGAGACAAGTCTTCTGGAAAAGGATGTATTGGATCGCGACGCAATTAAAGTGTTCCATCGTTATTAGGAGGCTCTGAACGATACAATTAACTATCAGTTTTTCGTCGCATTCGAAAATCTAGACTCACTGGAGACGGCCCACAAGGTGCCCGAGGAAGCAATATCCCCTTGGTGAACAGTCCTCTGGAGGACGATGTATTGAATCGCGACGCAATTTGAGTGCTCCATCGTCATTAGGAGGCTATGAACGTTACAATTAAGTATCAGTTTCGCGTCGGATTCGAAAATCTAGACTCTCAGGAGAAGGACAATATGGTGCCCGAGGCAGCAATTTCCCCTTGGAGACAAGTCGGCTGGAGGACGATGTATTGAATCTCGACGCAATTAGAGTGTTCAATCGTCATTAGGAGGCGCTGAACGTTACAATTAACTATCAGTTATGCGTCGGATACGAAAATCTAGACCCAGAGGAGTATGACCATAAGGTGCTCGAGGCAGCAACAGACCCTTGGAGACAAGTCGGCTGGAGGCCGATGTATTGAATCTCGACGCAATTTGAGTGTTCCATCGTCATTAGGAGTCCCCGAACGTTACAATTAACTATAATTTTTGCATCGGATTCGAAAATCTAGACTCATAGGAGAACGACCATAAGGTGCCCGAAGCAGCAATATACCCTTGGAGACAAGTTGGCTGGAGGACGATGTATTGGATCGCGACGCAATTTGAGTGTTCCATCGTAACTGGGAGGCCCTGAAAGTTACAATTAACTATCAGTTTTTCGTCGGATTCGAAAATCTAGACTGACTGGAGACGGACCATAAGGTGCCCGAGGCAGCAATATCGCCTTGGAGAGCAGTCCGCTGCAGGACGATGTATTGAATCGCGACGCAATTTGAGTGCTTCATCGTCATTAGGAGGCCTCGCACGTTACAATTAACTATCAGTTTCGCGTCGGATTCGAAAATCTAGACTCACAGGAGAAGGACCATATGGTGCCCGAGGCAGCCATACCCCTTGGAGGCAAGTTGGCTGGAGGCCGATGTATTGAATCTCGACGCAATTTGAGTGTTCCATCGTCATTAGGAAGATCTGAACGTTACAATTATTAGTTAGTTTCACGTCAGATTCGAAAATCTAGACTCACAGGAGAACGACCATAAGGAGCCCGTGGCAGCAATACCCCTTGGAGACAAGTTGGCTGGAGGACGATGTATTGAACCTCGACGCAATTTGAGTGTTCCATCGTCATTAGGAGGCCCTGAACGTTACAATTAACTATCAGTTTCGCGTCGCATTTCAAAATCTAGACTCACAGGAGACGGACCACATGGAGCCCGAGGCACCAATATCCCCTTGTAGTCAAGTCGCCTGGTGGTCGATGTATTGACTCTCGACGCAATTTGAGTGGTCCATCGTCATTAGGAGGCGCTGAAGGTTACAATTAACTATCATTTTTGCGTCGGAATCGAAAATCGAGACTCACATGAGAAGGATCAAATGGTGCACGAGACAGCATCATCGCCTTGTAGACAAGTCGGTTGTAGGCCGATGTATTGAATCTCGGCGCAATTTGAGTGTTCCATCGTCATTAGGTGGCACTGAACGTTACAATTAACTATCAGATTTGCGTCGGATTCGAAAATGTAGAATCACCGGAGACGGACAATGTGGTGCCCGAGTCAGCGATATCCCCTTGGAGAAAAGTCTGCTGGAGGACGATGTATTGAATCTCGACGCAATTTGAGTGTTCCATCGTCATTAAAAGGCCCTGAACGTTACAATTAACTATCTGTTGTGCGTCGGATTCGAAAATCTAGACTCACAAGAGAACGACAATAAAGTGCCCGAGGAGCAATGGGCCCTTGGAGACAAGTCGCCTGGAGGCCGATGAATTGAATCTCGACGCAATTTGAGTGTTCCATCGCCATTAAAAGGCCCTGAACGTTACAACTAACTATGTTTCGCGTCGGATTCAAAAATCTAGACTCACAGGAGACGGACCACAAGGAGACCTATGCAGCAATATCCCCTTGTAGACATGTCGGGTGGAGGACGATGTATAGGCTCTCGACGCATTTGAGTGTTCCATCGTCATTAGGAGGCGCTGAACGTTAGAATTAACTATAATTTTAGCGTCGGATTCGAAAATCTAGACTCACAGGAGAAGGATCATATGGTGCCCGAGACAGCAATATCCCTTGGAGACAAGTCGGCTGGAAGCCGATGTATTGAATCTCGATGCAATTTGAGTGTTCCATCGTCTTTAGGTGGCCGTGAACGTTACTATTAACTATCAGTTTTGCGGCGGGTTCGAAAACCTAGACTCACAGGAAAACGACCACAATGTACCCGAGGCAGCAATAGACATTTAGAGACAAGTCGGCTGGAGGCCGATGAATTGAATCTCGACGCAATTTGAGTGTTCCTTCGTCATTAGGAGGCCCTGAACGTTACAATTAACTATCAGTTTCGCGTCGCATTCGAAAATCTAGACTCACGGGAGACGGACCACATGGAGCCCGAGGCACCAATATCCCCTTGTAGTCAAGTCGCTTGGTGGTCGATGTATTGACTCTCGACGCAATTTGAGTGTTCCATCGTCATTAGGAGGCGCTGAAGTTTACAATTAACTATCATTTTTGCGTCGGATTTGAAAATCGAGACTCAAAGGAGAAGGACAATATGGTGCCCGAAGCAGCAATAGATCCTTGGAGACAAGTCGGCTGGAGGACGATGTATTGGATCGCGACGCAATTTGAGTGTTTCATAGTAACTAGGAGGCCCTGAAAGATATAGTTATCAGTTTTTCGTCGGATTCGAAATTCTAGACTCACTGGAGACGGACCATAAGGTGCCCGAAACAGCAATATCCCCTTGGTGACCAGTCCGCTGGAGGACGATGTATTGAATCGCGACGCAAATTGAGTGCTCCATCGTCATTAGGAGGCGCTGAACGTTACAATTAACTATCAGTTATGCGTCGGATTCGAAAATCTAGACTCACAGGAGCACCACCATAAGGGCCCCTAGGCAGCAACAGACCCTTGGAGACAAGTCGGCTGGAGGCCGATGTATTGAATCTCGACGCAATTTGAGTGTTCCATCGTCATTAGGTGTCCCTGAACGTTACAATTAACTATCAGTTTTGCGTCGGATTCGAAAATCTAGAGTCACATGAGAAGGATCAAATGGTGCACGAGACAGCAACATCCCCTTGTAGACAAGTCGGTTGTAGGCCGATGTATTGAATCTCGGCACAATTTGAGTGTTCCATCGTCATTAGCTGGCCCTGAACGTTACAATTAACTATCAGTTTCGCGTCGCATTTCAAAATCTAGACTCACAGGAGACGGACGACATGGAGCCCGAGGCACCAATATCCCCTTGTAGTCAAGTCGCCTGGTGGTCGATGTATTGACTCTCGACGCAATTTGAGTGGTCCATCGTCATTAGGAGGCGCTGAAGGTTACAATTAACTATCATTTTTGCGTCGGAATCGAAAATCGAGACTCTCAGGAGAAGGACAATATGGTGCCCGAGGCAGCAATAGATCCTTGGAGACAAGTCGGCTGGAGGACACTGTATTGGATCGCGACGCAATTTGAGTGTTTCATCGTAACTAGGAGGCCCTGAAAGGAATAATTAACTATCAGTTTTTCGTCGGATTCTAAATTCTAGACTCACTTGAGACGGACCATAAGGTGCCCGAAGCAGCAATATTCCCTTGGTGACCAGTCCGCTGGAGGACGATGTATTGAATCGCGCCGCAATTTGAGTGCTCCATCGTCATTAGGAGGCGCTGAAGGTTACAATTAACTATCAGTTTTGCGTCGGATTCGAAAATCTAGACTCCCATGAGAAGGATCAAATGGTGCACGTGACAGCATCATCCCCTTGTAGACAAGTCGGTTGTAGGCCGATGTATTGAATCTCGGCGCAATTTGAGTGTTCCATCGTCATTAGGTGGCCCTGAACGTTACAATTAACTATCAGATTTGCGTCGGATTCGAAAATCTAGATTCAATGGAGACGGACCACAAGGTGCCCCAGGCAGCAATAGACCATTGGAGACAAGTCTTCTGGAAAAGGATGTATTGGATCGCGACGCAATTAGAGTGTTCCATCGTTATTAGGAGGACCTGAACGTTACAATTAACTATCAGTTTTTCGTCGCATTCGAAAATCTAGACTCACTGGAGACGGACCACAAGGTGCCCGAGGAAGCAATATCCCCTTGGTGACCAGTCCTCTGGAGGACGATGTATTGAATCGCGACGCAATTTGAGTGCTCCATCGTCAACAGGAGGCCCTGAATGTTACAATTAACTATCAGTTTTGCGTCGGATTCGAAAATGTAGAATCACCGGAGACGGACAATGTGGTGCCCGAGTCAGCGATATCCCCTTGGAGAAAAGTCTGCTGGAGGACGATGTATTGAATCTCGACGCAATTTGAGTGTTCCATCGTCATTAGGAGGCCCTGAACGTTACAATTAACTATCTGTTGTGCGTCGGATTCGAAAATCTAGACTCACACGAGAACGACCATAAGGTGCCCGAGGCAGCAATAGACCCTTGGAGACAAGTCGGCTGGAGGAGGATGTATTGAATCTCGACGCAATTTGAGTGTTCCATCGTCATTAGGAGGCGCTGAACGTTGCAAATAACTTTCAGTTAAGCGTCGGATTCGAAAATCTAGACTCACAGGAGAACGACCACAAGGTGCCCTAGGCAGCAACAGACACTTGGAGACAAGTCGGCTGGAGGCCGATTTATTGAATCTCGACGCAATTTGAGTGTTCCATCGCCATTAAAAGGCCCTGAACGTTACAACTAACTATGTTTCGCGTCGGATTCAAAAACTAGACTCACAGGAGACGGACCATATGGTGCCCGAGGCAGCAATATCCCCTTGGAGACAAGTCGGCTGGAGGACGATGTATTGAATCTCGACGCAATTTGAGTGTTCCATCGTCATTAGGTGGTACTGAACGTTACAATTAACTATCAGTTTTGCGTCGGATTCGAAAATCTAGACTCACAGGAGAAGGACCATATGGTGCCCGAGGCAGCAATATCATCTTGGAGACATGTCGACTGGAGGACGATGTATCGGATCTCGACGCAATTTGAGAGTTCCATCGTCATTTGGAGGCGCTGAACGTTACAATTAACTATCAGTTATGCGTCGGATTCGAAAATCTAGACTCACAGGAGAACAAGCATAAGGTGCCCGAGGCAGCAATAGACTCTTGGAGACAAGTCGGCTGGAGGCCGATGTATTGAATATCGACGCAATTTGAGTGTTCCATCATCATTAGAAGGCCCTGAACGTTACAATTAACTACCGTTTTTGCGTTGGATTCGAAAATCTAGACTCACAGGAGACGGACCACAAGGAGACCTATGCAGCAATATCCCCTTGTAGACAATTCGGCTGGAGGACGATGTATAGACTCTCGACGCATTTGAGTGTTCCATCGTCATTAGGAGGCGCTGAACGTTACAATTAACTATAATTTTAGCGTCGGATTCGAAAATCTAGACTCACAAGAGAAGGATCATATGGTGCCCGAGATAGCAATATCCCTTGGAGACAAGTCGGCTGGAAGCCGATGTATTGAATCTCGATGCAATTTGAGTGTTCCATCGTCTTTAGGTGGCCGTGAACGTTACAATTAACTATCAGTTTTGCGTCGGGTTCGAAAACCTAGACTCACAGGAAAACGACCACAATGTACCAGAGGCAGCAATAGACATTTAGAAACAAGTCGGCTGGAGGCCGATGTATTGAAGCTCGACGCAATTTCAGTGTTCAATTGTCATTAGGAGGCGCTGAACGTTGCAATTTACTATCAGTTATGCGACGGAATCGAATATCTAGGCTCACAGGAGATCGACAAAAGGTGCCCTAGGCAGCAATAGACCCTTGGAAACAGGTCGGCTGAAAGCCGATGTATTGAATCTCGACGCAATTTGAGTGTTCCATAGTCGTTAGGGGGCTCTAAACGTTACAATTAGCTATCTGTTTTGCGTCGAATTCGAAAATATAGACTCACAGGAGAACGACCACAAAGTGCGCGAGGAGCAATAGACCCTTGGAGACAAGTCGCCTGGAGGCCGATGTATTGTATCTCGACGCAATTTGAGTGTTCCATCGTCATTAGGAGGCCCTGAACGTAACAATTAACTATCAGTTTAGCGTCGAATCCGAAAATCTAGACTCACAGGAGAACGACCATAAATTGCCCGAGGAGCAATAGACCCTTGGAGACAAGTTGCCTGAAGGACGATGTATTCAATCTCGACGCAATTTGAGTGTTCCATCGCCATTAAAAGGCCCTGAACGTTACAACTAACTATGTTTCGCGTCGGATTCAAAAATCTAGACTCACAGGAGACGGACCATATGGTGCCCGAGGCAGCAATATCCCCTTGGAGACAAGTCTGCTGGAGGACGATGTATTGAATCTCGACGCAATTTGAGTGATCCATCGTCATTAGGTGGTACTGAACGTTACAATTAACTATCAGTTTTGCGTCGGATTCGTAAATCTAGACTCACAGGAGAAGGATCATATGGTGCCCGAGGCAGCAATATCGCCTTGGAGACATGTCGACTGGAGGACGATGTATCGTATCTCGACGCAATTTGAGAGTTCCATCGTCATTTGGAGGCGTTGAACGTTACAATTAACTATCAGTTATGCGTCGGATTCGAAAATCTAGACTCACAGGAGAAGGATCATATGGTGCCCGAGACAGCAATATCCCTTGGAGACAAGTCGGCTGGAAGCCTTGTATTGAATCTCGATGCAATTTGCGTGTTCCATCGCCTTTAGGTGGCCGTGAACGTTACAATTAACTATCAGTTTTGCGTCGGGTTCGAAAACCTAGACTCACAGGAAAACGACCACAATGTACCCGAGGCAGCAATAGACATTTAGAGACAAGTCGGCTGGAGGCCGATGTATTGAAGCTCGACGCAATTTGAGTGTTCAATTGTCATTAGGAGGCGCTGAACGTTGCAATTAACTATCAGTAATGCGACGGATTCGAAAATCTAGACTCACAGGAGATCGTCCATAAGGTACCCTAGGCAGCAATAGACCCTTGGAGACAAGTCGGCTGAAAGCCGATGTATTGAATCTCGACGCAATTTGAGTGTTCCATCGTCATTAGGAGGCCCTGAACGTTACAATTAACTATCAGTTTCGCGTCGCATTCGAAAATCTAGACTCACAGGAGACGGACCACATGGAGCCCGAGGCACCAATATCCCCTTGTAGTCAAGTCGCCTGGTGATCGATGTATTGACTCTCGACGCAATTTGAGTGTTCCATCGTCATTAGGAGGCGCTGAAGGTTACAATTAACTATCATTTTTGCGTCGGATTCGAAAATCTAGACTCTCAGGAGAAGGACAATATGGTGCCCGAGGCAGCAATATCCCCTTGGAGACAAGTCGGCTGCAGGCCGATGTATTGAATCTCGACGCAATTTGAGTGTTCCATCGTCATTTGGAAGCCCTGAACGTGACAATTAACAATCAGTTTCACGTCGGATTCGAAACTTTAGACTCACAGGAGAGTGACCATTGGGAGACCGAGGCAGCAATATCCGCATGGAGACAAGTCGGCTGGAGGACGATGTATTGAATCTCGACGCAATTTGAGTGTTCCATCGCCACTAAAAGGCCCTGAACGTTACAACTAACTATGTTTCGTGTCGGATTCAAAAACTAGACTCATAGGAGACGGACCATATGGTGCCCGAGGCAGCAATATCCAATTGGAGACAAGTCGGCTGGAGGACGATGTATTGAATCTCGACGCAATTTGAGTGTACCATCGCCACTAAAAGGCCCTGAACGTTACAACTAACTATGTTTCGTGTCGGATTCAAAAACTAGACTCATAGGAGACGGACCATATGGTGCCCGAGGCAGCAATATCCAATTGGAGACAAGTCGGCTGGAGGACGATGTATTGAATCTCGACGCAATTTGAGTGTACCATCATCATTAGAAGGCCCTGAACGTTACAATTAACTATCGTTTTTGCGTCGGATTCGAAAATCTAGACTCACAGGAGACGGACCACAAGGAGACCTATGCAGCAATATCCCCTTGTAGACAAGTCGGCTGGAGGACGATGTATAGACTCTCGACGCATTTCAATCGTCATTAGGACGCGCTGAAGGTTACAATTAACTATAATTTTAGCGTCGGATTCGAAAATCTAGACTCACAAGAGAAGGATCATATGGTGCCCGAGATAGCAATATCCCTTGGAGACAAGTCGGCTGGAAGCCGATGTATTGAATCTCAATGCAATTTGAGTGTTCCATCGTCATTAGGTGGCCGTGAACGTTACAATTAACTATCAGTTTTGCGTCGGGTTCGAAAACCTAGACTCACAGGAAAACCACCACAATGTACCCGAGGCAGCAATAGACAATTAGAGACAAGTCGGCTGGAGGCCGATGTATTGAAGCTCGACGCAATTTGAGTGTTCAATTGTCATTAGGAGGCGCTGAACGTTGCAATTAACTATCAGTTATGCGACGGAATCGAAAATCTAGACTCACAGGAGATCGACAAAAAGGTGCCCTAGGCAGCAATAGACCCTTGGAGACAGGTTGGCTGAAAGCCGATGTATTGAATCTCGACGCAATTTGAGTGTTCCATCGTCGTTAGGGGGCTCTAAACGTTACAATTAACTATCAGTTTTGCGTCGGATTCGAAAATCTAGACTCACAGGAGAACGACCATAAATTGCCCGAGGAGCAATAGACCCTTGGAGACAAGTCGCCTGGAGGCCGATGTATTCTATCTCGACGCAATTTGAGTGTTCCATCGTCATTAGGAGGCCCTGAACGTAACAATTAACTATCAGTTTAGCGTCGAATCCGAAAATCTAGACTCACAGGAGGACGACCATAAAGTGCCCGAGGAGCAATAGACCCTTGGAGACAAGTGGCCTGAAGGACGATGTATTCAATCTCGACGCAATTTGAGTGTTCCATCGCCATTAAAAGGCCCTGAACGTTACAACTAACTATGTTTCGCGTCGGATTCAAAAACTAGACTCACAGGAGACGGACCATATGGTGCCCGAGGCAGCAATATCCCCTTGGAGACAAGTCGGCTGGAGGTCGATGTATTGAATCTCGACGCAATTTGAGTGTTCCATCGTCATTTGAAGGCGCTGAACGTTACAATAAACTATCAGTTATGCGTCGGATTCGAAAATCTAGACTCACAGGAGAAGGATCATATGGTGCCCGAGACAGCAATATCGCCTTGGAGACATGTCGACTGGAGGACGATGTATCGGATCTCGACGCAATTTGGGAGTTCCATCGTCATTAGGAGGCGCTGAAGGTAACAATTAACTATCATTTTTGCGTCGGATTCAAAAATCTAGACTCTCAGGAGGACGACAATATGGTGCCCGAGGCAGCAATTTCCCCTTGGAGACAAGTCGGCTGGAGGCCGATGTATTGAATCTCGGCGCAATTTGAGTGTTCCATCGTCATTTGGAAGCCCTGAACGTTACTATTAACAATCAGTTTCACGTCGGATTCGAAATTTTAGACTCACAGGAGAGCGACCATAAGGAGACCGAGGCAGCATATCCCCATGGAGACAAGTCGGCTGGAGGCCGATGTATTGAATCTCGACGCAATTTGAGTGTTCCATCGTCTTTAGAAGGCCCTGAACGTTACAATTAAGTATCGTTTTTGCGTCGGATTCGTAAATCTAGACTCACAGGAGACGGACCACAAGGAGACCTATGCAGCAATATCCCCTTGTAGACAAGTCGGCTGGAGGACGATGATTAGACTCTCGACGCATTTGAGTGTTCCATTGACATTAGGAGGCGCTGAACGTTACAATTAACTATAATTTTAGCGTCGCATTCGAAAATCTAGACTCACAAGAGAAGGATCATATGGTGCCCGAGATAGCAATATCCCTTGGAGACAAGTCGGCTGGAAGCCGATGTATTGAATCTCGATGCAATTTGAGTGTTCCATCGTCTTTAGGTGGCCGTGAACGTTACAATTAACTATCGGTTTTGCGTCGGGTTCGAAAACCTAGACTCACACGAGAACGACCACAATGTACCCGAGGCAGCAATAGACATTTAGAGACAAGTCGGCTGGAAGCCGATGTACTGAAGCTCGACACAATTTGAGTGTTCAATTGTCATTAGGAGGCGCTGAACGTTGCAATTAACTATCAGTTATGCGACGGAATCGAAAATCTAGACTCACAGGAGATCGACAAAAAGGTGCCCTAGGCAGCAATAGACCCTTGGAGACAGGTCGGCTGAAAGCCGATGTATTGAATCTCGACGCAATTTGAGTGTTCCATCGTCGTTAGGGGGCTCTGAACGTTACAATTAACTATCAGTTTTGCGTCGAATTCGAAAATCTAGACTCACAGGAGAACGACCATAAAGTGCCCGAGGAGCAATGGACCCTTGGAGACAAGTCGCCTGGAGGCCGATGTATTGTATCTCGACGCAATTTGAGTGTTCCATCGTCATTTGGAAGCCCTGAACATTACAATTAACAATCAGTTTCACGTCGGATTCGAAATTTTAGACTCACAGGAGAGCGACCATAAGGAGACCGAGGCAGCAATATCCCCATGGAGACAAGTCGGCTGGAGGACGATGTATTGGATCGCGACGCAATTTGAGTGTTTCATCGTAACTAGGAGGCCCTGAAAGTTACAATTAACTATCAGTTTTTCGTCGGATTCGAAATTCTAGACTCACTGGAGACGGACCATAAGGTGCCCGAAGCAGCAATATCCCCTTGGTAACCAGTCCGCTGGAGGACGATGTATTGAATCGCGACGCAATTTGAGTGCTCCACCGTCATTACGAGGCCCTGAACATTACAATTAACTATCAGTTATGCGTCGGATTCGAAAATCTAGACCCACAGGAGAAGCATCATATGGTGCTCGAGACAGCAATATCCCTTGGAGACAAGTCGGCTGGAAGCCGATGTATTGAATCCCGATGCAATTTGAGTGTTCCATCGTCTTTAGGTGGCCGTGAACGTTACTATTAACTATCAGTTTTGCGTCGGGTTCGAAAACCTAGACTCACAGGAAAACGACCACTATGTACCCGAGGCAGCAATAGACATTTAGAGACAAGTCGGCTGGAGGCCGATGAATTGAAGCTCGACGCAATTTGAGTGTTCAATTGTCATTAGGAGGCGCTGAACGTTGCAATTAACTATCAGTTAAGCGACGGATTCGAAAATCTAGTCTCACAGGAGATCGACCATAAGGTGCCCTAGGCAGCAATAGACCCTTGGAGACAAGTCGGCTGAAAGCCGATGTATTGAATCTCGACGCAATTTGAGTGTTCCATCGACATTAGGAGGCCCTGAACGTTACAATTAACTATCAGTTTCAGGTCGCATTCGAAAATCTAGACTCACAGGTGACGGACCACATGGAGCCCGAGGCACCAATATCCCCTTGTAGTCAAGTCGCCTGGTGGTCGGTGTATTGACTCTCGACGCAATTTGAGTGTTCCATCGTCATTAGGAGGCGCTGAAGGTTACAATTAACTATCATTTTTGCGTCGGATTCGAAAATCTAGACTCTCAGGAGAAGGACAATATGGCGCCCGAGGCAGCAATATCCCCATGGAGACAAGTCGGCTGGAGGACGATGTATTGAATCTCGACGCAATGTAAGTCTCCCATCGTCATTAGGAGGCCCTGAACGTTTCAATTAACTATCAGTTTTGCGTCGGATTCGAAAATCTAGACTCACAGGAGAACGATCATAAGGTGCCCCAGGCAGCAATAGACGCTTGGAGACAAATCGGCTGGAGGACGATGTATTGGATCGCGACGCAATTTGAGTGTTTCATCGTAACTAGGAGGCCCTGAAAGTTACAATTAACTATCAGTTTTTCGTCGGATTCGAAATTCTAGACTCACTGGAGACGGACCATAAGGTGCCCGAAGCAGCAATATCCCCTTGGTAACCAGTCCGCTGGAGGACGATGTATTGAATCGCGACGCAATTTGAGTGCTCCATCGTCATTACGAGGCCCTGAACATTACAATTAACTATCAGTTTTGCGTCGGATTCGAAAATCTAGGCTCACAGGAGAAGGACCATATCGTGCCCGAGGCAGCAATATCACCTTGGAGACATGTCGACTGGAGGACGATGTATCGGATCTCGACGCAATTTGAGAGTTCCATCGTCATTTGGAGGCGCTGAACGATAAAAATAATTATCAGTTATGCGTCGGATTCGAAAATCTAGACTCACAGGAGAACAAGCATAAGGTGCCCGAGGCAGCAATAGACTCTTGGAGACAAGTCGGCTGGAGGCCGTTGTATTGAATCTCGACGCAATTTGAGTGTTCCATCATCATTAGAAGGCCCTGAACGTTACAATTAACTATCGTTTTTGCGTCGGATTCGAAAATCTAGACTCACAGGAGACGGACCACAAGGAGACCTATGCAGCAATATCCCCTTGTAGACAAGTCGGCTGGAGGACGATGTATAGACTCTCGACGCATTTGAGTGTTCCATCGTCATTAGGAGGCGCTGAACGCTACAATTAACTATCATTTTAGCGTCGGATTCGAAAATCTAGACTCACAGGAGAAGGATCAAATGGTGCTCGAGACAGCAACATCCCCTTGGAGTCAAGTTGGCTTGAGGCCGATGTATTGAATCTCGACGCAATTTGAGTGTTCCATCGTCATTAGAAGGCGCTGAACGTTGCAATTAACTATCAGTTATTCGTCGGATTCGAAAATCTAGACTCACAGGAGAACGACCATAGGGAACCCGAGGCAGCAAGACCATATGGTGCCCGAGGCAGCAATGTCCCATTGGAGACAAGTCGGCTGGAGGCCGACATATTGAATCTCGACGCAATTTGAGTGTTCCATCGTCATTCGGAGGCCCTGAACATTACAATTAACTACCTATTTTGCGTCGGATTCCAAAACCTAGACTCATAGGGGAACGACCACAAGGTGCCCGAGGCATCAATAGACCCTTGGAGACAAATCGGCTGATTGACGATGTTTTAAATCTCGACGCAATTTGAGTGATCCATCGTCATTAGGAAGATCTGAACGTTACAATTATTAGTCAGTTTCGCGTCAGATTCGAAAATCTAGACTCACAGGAAAACGACCATAGGGAACCCGAGGCAGCAATATCCCCTTGTAGCCAAGTCGGTTGAAGGACGATGTATTGACTCACAACGCAATTTGAGTGTTCCATCGTCATTAGGATGCGCTGAACGTTACAATTAACTATAATTGTTGCGTCGGATTCGAAAATCTAGACTCACAGGAGAAGGTTCATATGGTGCCCGAGACAGCAATATCTCTTGGAGACAAGTCGGCTGGAAGCCGATGTATTGAATCTCGATGCAATTTGAGTGTTCCATCGTCTTTAGGTGGCCGTGAACGTTACAATTAACTATCAGTTTTTCGTCCGGTTCGAAAACCTAGACTTACAGGAAAACGAACACAATGTACCCGAGGCAGCAATAGACATTTAGAGACAAGTCGGCTGGAGGCCGATGCATTGAATCTCGACGCAATTTGAGTGTTCAATCGTCATTAGGAGGCGCTGAACGTTGCAATTAACTATCAGTTAAACGACGGATTCGAAAATCTAGACTCACAGGAGATCGACCATAAGGTGCCCTAGGCAGCAATAGACCCTTGGAGACAAGTCGGCTGAAGGCCGATGTATTGAATCTCGACGCAATTTGAGTGTTCCATCGTCATTAGGAGGCCCTGAACGTTACAATTAACTATCAATTTCGCGTCGCATTCGAAAATCTAGACTCACAGGAGACGGACCACATGGAGCCCGAGGCACCAATATCCCCTTGTAGACAAGTCGCCTGGAGATCGATGTATTGACTCTCGACGCATTTTGAGTGTTCCATCGTCATTAGGATGCGCTGAAGGTTGCAATTAACTATCATTTTTGCGTCGGATTCGACAATCTAGACTCTCAGGAGACGGACAATATGGTGCCCGAGGCAGCAATATCCCCTTGGAGACAAGTCGGCTGGAGGCCGATGTATTGAATCTCGACGCAATTTGAGTGATCCATCGTCATTAGTAGGCCCTGAACGTTACAATTAACTATCAATTTCGCGTCGCATTCGAAAATCTAGACTCACAGGAGACGGACCACATGGAGCCCGAGGCACCAATATCCCCTTGTAGACAAGTCGCCTGGAGATCGTAGTATTGACTCTCGACGCAATTTCAGAGCTCCATCGTCAAGAGGAAGCCCTGAACGTTACAATTAACAATCATTTTCGTGTCGGATTCGAAATTCTAGACTCACAAGTGAGCGACCATGAGGAGACCGAGGCAGCAATATCCCCATGGAGACAAGTCGGCTGGAGGACGATGTATTGAATCTCGACCCAATTTAAGAGTTCCATCGTCATTAGGAGGCCCTGAACGTTAGAATTAACTATCAGTTTTGCGTCGGATTCGAAAATATAGACTCACAGGAGAACGATCATAAGGTGCCCCAGGCAGCAATAGATCCTTGGAGACAAGTCGGCTGGAGGACGATGTATTGGATCACGACGCAATTTGAGTGTTTCATCGTAACTAGGAGGCCCTGAAAGTTATAATTAACTATCAGTTTTTCGTCGGATTCGAAATTCTAGACTCACTGGAGACGGACCATAAGGTGCCCGAACCAGCAATATTCCCTTGGAGACAAGTCGGCATGAGGGCGATGTATTGAATCTCGACGCAATTTGAGTGCTCCATCGTCATTAGGTGGCCCTGAACGTTACAATTGACTATCAGTTTTGCGTCGGATTCGAAAATCTAGACTCACATGAGAAGGATCAAATGGTGCACGAGACAGCATCATCGCCTTGTAGACAAGTCGGTTGTAGGCCGATGTATTGAATCTCGGCGCAATTTGAGTGTTCCATCGTCATTAGGTGGCCCTGAACGTTACAATTAACTATCAGATTTGCGTCGGATTCGAAAATGTAGAATCACCGGAGACGGACAATGTGGTGCCCGAGTCAGCGATATCCCCTTGGAGAAAAGTCTGCTGGAGGACGATGTATTGAATCTCGACGCAATTTGAGTGTTCCATCGTCATTAAATGGCCCTGAACGTTACAATTAACTATCAGTTTTTCGTCGCATTCGAAAATCTAGACTCACTGGAGACGGACCACAAGGTGCCCGAGGAAGCAATATCCCCTTGGTGACCAGTCCTCTGGAGGACGATGTATTGAATCGCGACGCAATTTGAGTGCTCCATCGTCAACAGGAGGCCCTGAATGTTACAATTAACTATCAGTTTTGCGTCGGATTCGAAAATGTAGAATCACCGGAGACGGACAATGTGGTGCCCGAGTCAGCGATATCCCCTTGGAGAAAAGTCTGCTGGAGGACGATGTATTGAATCTCGACGCAATTTGAGTGTTCCATCGTCATTAAAAGGCCCTGAACGTTACAATTAACTATCTGTTGTGCGTCGGATTCGAAAATCTAGACTCACAAGAGAACGACCATAAGGTGCCCGAGGCAGCAATAGACCCTTGGAGACAAGTCGGCTGGAGGACGATGTATTGAATCTCGACGCAATTTGAGTGTTCCATCGTTATTAGGAGGCGCTGAACGTTGCAAATAACTTTCAGTAATGCGTCGGATTCGAAAATCTAGACTCACAGGAGAACGACCACAAGGTGCCCGAGGCAGCAATAGACCCTTGGAGACAAGTTGGCTGGTGGCTTATAAATTGAATATCGACGCAATTTGAGTGTTCCATCGTCATTAGGGGGCTCTAAACGTTACAATTAACTATCAGTTTTGCGTCGCATTCGAAAATCTAGACTCACAGGAGAACGACAATAAAGTGCCCGAGGAGCAATAGGCCCTTGGAGACAAGTCGCCTGGAGGCCGATGAATTGAATCTCGACGCAATTTGAGTGTTCCATCGTCATTAGGAGGCCCTGAACGTAACAATTAACTATCAGTTTTGCGTCGAATTCGAAAATCTAGACTCACAGGAGAACGACTATAAAGTGCCCGAGGAGCAATAGACCCTTGGAGACAAGTTGCCTGAAGGACGATGTATTCAATCTCGACGCAATTTGAGTGTTCCATCGCCATTAAAAGGCCCTGAACGTTACAACTAACTATGTTTCGCGTCGGATTCAAAAATCTAGACTCACAGGAGACGGACCACAAGGAGACCTATGCAGCAATATCCCCTTGTAGACATGTCGGGTGGAGGACGATGTATAGGCTCTCGACGCATTTGAGTGTTCCATCGTCATTAGGAGGCGCTGAACGTTAGAATTAACTATAATTTTAGCGTCGGATTCGAAAATCTAGACTCACAGGAGAAGGATCATATGGTGCCCGAGACAGCAATATCCCTTGGAGACAAGTCGGCTGGAAGCCGATGTATTGAATCTCGATGCAATTTGAGTGTTCCATCGTCTTTAGGTGGCCGTGAACGTTACAATTAACTATCAGTTTTGCGGCGGGTTCGAAAACCTAGACTCACAGGAAAACGACCACAATGTACCCGAGGCAGCAATAGACATTTAGAGACAAGTCGGCTGGAGGCCGATGTATTGAATCTCGACGCAATTTGAGTGTTCCATCGTCATTAGGAGGCCCTGAACGTTACAATTAACTATCAGTTTCGCGTTGCATTCGAAAATCTAGACTCACGGGAGACGGACCACATGGAGCCCAAGGCACCAATATCCCCTTGTAGTCAAGTCGCTTGGTGGTCGATGTATTGACTCTCGACGCAATTTGAGTGTTCCATCGTCATTAGGAGGCGCTGAAGGTTACAATTAACTATCATATTTGCGTCGGATTCGAAAATCGAGACTCTCAGGAGAAGGACAATATGGTGCCCGAGGCAGCAATAGATCCTTGGAGACAACTCGGCTGGAGGACGATGTATTGGATCGCGACGCAATTTGAGTGTTTCATCGTAACTAGTAGGCCCTGAAAGATATAGTTATCAGTTTTTCGTCGGATTCGAAATACTAGACTCACTGGAGACGGACCATAAGGTGCCCGAAACAGCAATATCCCCTTGGTGACCAGTCCGCTGGAGGACGATGTATTGAATCGCGACGCAAATTGAGTGCTCCATCGTCATTAGGAGGCGCTGAACGTTACAATTAACTATCAGTTATGCGTCGGATTCGAAAATGTAGACTCACAGGAGCACCACCATAAGGGCCCCTAGGCAGCAACACACCCTTGGAGACAAGTCGGCTGGAGGCCGACGTATTGAATCTCGACGCAATTTGAGTGTTCCATCGTCATTAGGTGGCCCTGAACGTTACAATTAACTATCAGTTTTGCGTCGGATTCGAAAATCTAGACTCACATGAGAAGGATCAAATGGTGCACGAGACAGCAACATCCCCTTGTAGACAAGTCGGTTGTAGGCCGATGTATTGAATCTCGGCACAATTTGAGTGTTCCATCGTCATTAGCTGGCCCTGAACGTTGCAATTAACTATCAGATTTGCGTCGGATTCGAAAATCTAGATTCACTGGAGACGGACCACAAGGTGCCCCAGGCAGCAATAGACCCTTGGAGACAAGTCTTCTGGAAAAGGATGTATTGGATCGCGACGCAATTAAAGGGTTCCATCGTCATTAGGAGGCGCTGAACGTTACAATTAACTATCAGTTATGCGTCGGATTCGAAAATCTAGACCCAGAGGAGTATCACCATAAGGTGCTCGAGGCAGCAACAGACCCTTGGAGACAAGTCGGCTGGAGGCCGATGTATTGAATCTCGACGCAATTTGAGTGTTCCATCGTCATTAGGAGTCCCCGAACGTTACAATTAACTATAATTTTTGCATCGGATTCGAAATTCTAGACTCATAGGAGAACGACCATAAGGTGCCCGAAGCAGCAATATACCCTTGGAGACAAGTTGGCTGGAGGACGATGTATTGGATCGCGACGCAATTTGAGTGTTCCATCGTAACTGGGAGGCCCTGAAAGTTACAATTAACTATCAGTTTTTCGTCGGATTCGAAAATCTAGACTGACTGGAGACGGACCATAAGGTGCCCGAGGCAGCAATATCGCCTTGGAGAGCAGTCCGCTGCAGGACGATGTATTGAATCGCGACGCAATTTGAGTGCTTCATCGTCATTAGGAGGCCTCGCACGTTACAATTAACTATCAGTTTCGCGTCGGATTCGAAAATCTAGACTCACAGGAGAAGGACCATATGGTGCCCGAGGCAGCCATACCCCTTGGAGGCAAGTTGGCTGGAGGCCGATGTATTGAATCTCGACGCAATTTGAGTGTTCCATCGTCATTAGGAAGATCTGAACGTTACAATTATTAGTTAGTTTCACGTCAGATTCGAAAATCTAGACTCACAGGAGAACGACCATAAGGAGCCCGTGGCAGCAATACCCCTTGTAGTCAAGTCGCCTGGTGGTCGATGTATTGACTCTCGACGCAATTTGAGTGGTCCATCGTCATTAGGAGGCGCTGATGGTTACAATTAACTATCATTTTTGCGTCGGAATCGAAAATCGAGACTCTCAGGAGAAGGACAATATGGTGCCCGAGGCAGCAATAGATCCTTGGAGACAAGTCGGCTGGAGGACAATGTACTGGATCGCGACGCAATTTGAGTGTTTCATCGTAACTAGGAGGCCCTGAAAGGTATAATTAACTATCAGTTTTTCGTCGGATTCTAAATTCTAGACTCACTTGAGACGGACCATAAGGTGCCCGAAGCAGCAATATTCCCTTGGTGACCAGTCCGCTGGAGGACGATGTATTGAATCGCGACGCAATTTGAGTGCTCCATCGTCATTAGGAGGCCCTGAACGTTACAATTGACTATCAGTTTTGCGTCGGATTCGAAAATCTAGACTCACATGAGAAGGATCAAATGGTGCACGAGACAGCATCATCGCCTTGTAGACAAGTCGGTTGTAGGCCGATGTATTGAATCTCGGCGCAATTTGAGTGTTCCATCGTCATTAGGTGGCACTGAACGTTACAATTAACTATCAGATTTGCGTCGGATTCGAAAATGTAGAATCACCGGAGACGGACAATGTGGTGCCCGAGTCAGCGATATCCCCTTGGAGAAAAGTCTGCTGGAGGACGATGTATTGAATCTCGACGCAATTTGAGTGTTCCATCGTCATTAAAAGGCCCTGAACGTTACAATTAACTATCTGTTGTGCGTCGGATTCGAAAATCTAGACTCACAAGAGAACGACAATAAAGTGCCCGAGGAGCAATGGGCCCTTGGAGACAAGTCGCCTGGAGGCCGATGAATTGAATCTCGACGCATTTTGAGTGTTCCATCGTCATTAGGAGGCCCTGAACGTAACAATTAACTATCAGTTTTGCGTCGAATTCGAAAATCTAGACTCACAGGAGAACGACAATAAAGTGCCCGAGGAGCAATAGGCCCTTGGAGACAAGTCGCCTGGAGGCCGATGAATTGAATCTCGACGCAAAATGAGTGTTCCATCGTCATTAGGAGGTCCTGAACGTAACAATTAACTATCAGTTTTGCGTCGAATTCGAAAATCTAGACTCACAGGAGAACGACTATAAAGTGCCCGAGGAGCAATAGACCCTTGGAGACAAGTTGCCTGAAGGACGATGTATTCAATCTCGACGCAATTTGAGTGTTCCATCGCCATTAAAAGGCCCTGAACGTTACAACTAACTATGTTTCGCGTCGGATTCAAAAATCTAGACTCACAGGAGACGGACCACAAGGAGACCTATGCAGCAATATCCCCTTGTAGACATGTCGGGTGGAGGACGATGTATAGGCTCTCGACGCATTTGAGTGTTCCATCGTCATTAGGAGGCGCTGAACGTTATAATTAACTATAATTTTAGCGTCGGATTCGAAAATCTAGACTCACAGGAGAAGGATCATATGGTGCCCGAGACAGCAATATCCCTTGGAGACAAGTCGGCTGGAAGTCGATGTATTGAATCTCGATGCAATTTGAGTGTTCCATCGTCTTTAGGTGGCCGTGAACGTTACTATTAACTATCAGTTTTGCGGCGGGTTCGAAAACCTAGACTCACAGGAAAACGACCACAATGTACCCGAGGCAGCAATAGACATTTAGAGACAAGTCGGCTGGAGGCCGATGAATTGAATCTCGACGCAATTTGAGTGTTCCTTCGTCATTAGGAGGCCCTGAACGTTACAATTAACTATCAGTTTCGCGTCGCATTCGAAAATCTAGACTCACGGGAGACGGACCACATGGAGCCCGAGGCACCAATATCCCCTTGTAGACAAGTCGCCTGGAGATCGATGTATTGACTCTCGACGCATTTTGAGTGTTCCATCGTCATTAGGATGCGCTGAAGGTTGCAATTAACTATCATTTTTGCGTCGGATTCGACAATCTAGACTCTCAGGAGACGGACAATATGGTGCCCGAGGCAGCAATATCCCCTTGGAGACAAGTCGGCTGGAGGCCGATGTATTGAATCTCGACGCAATTTGAGTGATCCATCGTCATTAGTAGGCCCTGAACGTTACAATTAACCATCAATTTCGCGTCGCATTCGAAAATCTAGACTCACAGGAGACGTACCACATGGAGCCCGAGGCACCAATATCCCCTTGTAGACAAGTCGCCTGGAGATCGTAGTATTGACTCTCGACGCAATTTCAGAGCTCCATCGTCAAGAGGAAGCCCTGAACGTTACAATTAACAATCATTTTCGTGTCGGATTCGAAATTCTAGACTCACAAGTGAGCGACCATGAGGAGACCGAGGCAGCAATATCCCCATGGAGACAAGTCGGCTGGAGGACGATGTATTGAATCTCGACCCAATTTAAGAGTTCCATCGTCATTAGGAGGCCCTGAACGTTACAATTAACTATCAGTTTTGCGTCGGATTCGAAAATATAGACTCACAGGAGAACGATCATAAGGTGCCCCAGGCAGCAATAGATCCTTGGAGACAAGTCGGCTGGAGGACGATGTATTGGATCACGACGCAATTTGAGTGTTTCATCGTAACTAGGAGGCCCTGAAAGTTATAATTAACTATCAGTTTTTCGTCGGATTCGAAATTCTAGACTCACTGGAGACGGACCATAAGGTGCCCGAACCAGCAATATTCCCTTGGAGACAAGTCGGCATGAGGGCGATGTATTGAATCTCGACGCAATTTGAGTGCTCCATCGTCATTAGGTGGCCCTGAACGTTACAATTGACTATCAGTTTTGCGTCGGATTCGAAAATCTAGACTCACATGAGAAGGATCAAATGGTGCACGAGACAGCATCATCGCCTTGTAGACAAGTCGGTTGTAGGCCGATGTATTGAATCTCGGCGCAATTTGAGTGTTCCATCGTCATTAGGTGGCCCTGAACGTTACAATTAACTATCAGATTTGCGTCGGATTCGAAAATGTAGAATCACCGGAGACGGACAATGTGGTGCCCGAGTCAGCGATATCCCCTTGGAGAAAAGTCTGCTGGAGGACGATGTATTGAATCTCGACGCAATTTGAGTGTTCCATCGTCATTAAATGGCCCTGAACGTTACGATTAACTATCAGTTTTTCGTCGCATTCGAAAATCTAGACTCACTGGAGACGGACCACAAGGTGCCCGAGGAAGCAATATCCCCTTGGTGACCAGTCCTCTGGAGGACGATGTATTGAATCGCGACGCAATTTGAGTGCTCCATCGTCAACAGGAGGCCCTGAATGTTACAATTAACTATCAGTTTTGCGTCGGATTCGAAAATGTAGAATCACCGGAGACGGACAATGTGGTGCCCGAGTCAGCGATATCCCCTTGGAGAAAAGTCTGCTGGAGGACGATGTATTGAATCTCGACGCAATTTGAGTGTTCCATCGTCATTAAAAGGCCCTGAACGTTACAATTAACTATCTGTTGTGCGTCGGATTCGAAAATCTAGACTCACAAGAGAACGACCATAAGGTGCCCGAGGCAGCAATAGACCCTTGGAGACAAGTCGGCTGGAGGACGATGTATTGAATCTCGACGCAATTTGAGTGTTCCATCGTTATTAGGAGGCGCTGAACGTTGCAAATAACTTTCAGTAATGCGTCGGATTCGAAAATCTAGACTCACAGGAGAACGACCACAAGGTGCCCGAGGCAGCAATAGACCCTTGGAGACAAGTTGGCTGGTGGCTTATAAATTGAATATCGACGCAATTTGAGTGTTCCATCGTCATTAGGGGGCTCTAAACGTTACAATTAACTATCAGTTTTGCGTCGCATTCGAAAATCTAGACTCACAGGAGAACGACAATAAAGTGCCCGAGGAGCAATAGGCCCTTGGAGACAAGTCGCCTGGAGGCCGATGAATTGAATCTCGACGCAATTTGAGTGTTCCATCGTCATTAGGAGGCCCTGAACGTAACAATTAACTATCAGTTTTGCGTCGAATTCGAAAATCTAGACTCACAGGAGAACGACTATAAAGTGCCCGAGGAGCAATAGACCCTTGGAGACAAGTTGCCTGAAGGACGATGTATTCAATCTCGACGCAATTTGAGTGTTCCATCGCCATTAAAAGGCCCTGAACGTTACAACTAACTATGTTTCGCGTCGGATTCAAAAATCTAGACTCACAGGAGACGGACCACAAGGAGACCTATGCAGCAATATCCCCTTGTAGACATGTCGGGTGGAGGACGATGTATAGGCTCTCGACGCATTTGAGTGTTCCATCGTCATTAGGAGGCGCTGAACGTTAGAATTAACTATAATTTTAGCGTCGGATTCGAAAATCTAGACTCACAGGAGAAGGATCATATGGTGCCCGAGACAGCAATATCCCTTGGAGACAAGTCGGCTGGAAGCCGATGTATTGAATCTCGATGCAATTTGAGTGTTCCATCGTCTTTAGGTGGCCGTGAACGTTACAATTAACTATCAGTTTTGCGGCGGGTTTGAAAACCTAGACTCACAGGAAAACGACCACAATGTACCCGAGGCAGCAATAGACATTTAGAGACAAGTCGGCTGGAGGCCGATGTATTGAATCTCGACGCAATTTGAGTGTTCCATCGTCATTAGGAGGCCCTGAACGTTACAATTAACTATCAGTTTCGCGTTGCATTCGAAAATCTAGACTCACGGGAGACGGACCACATGGAGCCCAAGGCACCAATATCCCCTTGTAGTCAAGTCGCTTGGTGGTCGATGTATTGACTCTCGACGCAATTTGAGTGTTCCATCGTCATTAGGAGGCGCTGAAGGTTACAATTAACTATCATATTTGCGTCGGATTCGAAAATCGAGACTCTCAGGAGAAGGACAATATGGTGCCCGAGGCAGCAATAGATCCTTGGAGACAACTCGGCTGGAGGACGATGTATTGGATCGCGACGCAATTTGAGTGTTTCATCGTAACTAGTAGGCCCTGAAAGATATAGTTATCAGTTTTTCGTCGGATTCGAAATACTAGACTCACTGGAGACGGACCATAAGGTGCCCGAAACAGCAATATCCCCTTGGTGACCAGTCCGCTGGAGGACGATGTATTGAATCGCGACGCAAATTGAGTGCTCCATCGTCATTAGGAGGCGCTGAACGTTACAATTAACTATCAGTTATGTGTCGGATTCGAAAATGTAGACTCACAGGAGCACCACCATAAGGGCCCCTAGGCAGCAACACACCCTTGGAGACAAGTCGGCTGGAGGCCGACGTATTGAATCTCGACGCAATTTGAGTGTTCCATCGTCATTAGGTGGCCCTGAACGTTACAATTAACTATCAGTTTTGCGTCGGATTCGAAAATCTAGACTCACATGAGAAGGATCAAATGGTGCACGAGGCAGCAACATCCCCTTGTAGACAAGTCGGTTGTAGGCCGATGTATTGAATCTCGGCACAATTTGAGTGTTCCATCGTCATTAGCTGGCCCTGAACGTTGCAATTAACTATCAGATTTGCGTCGGATTCGAAAATCTAGATTCACTGGAGACGGACCACAAGGTGCCCCAGGCAGCAATAGACCCTTGGAGACAAGTCTTCTGGAAAAGGATGTATTGGATCGCGACGCAATTAAAGTGTTCCATCGTTATTAGGAGGCTCTGAACGATACAATTAACTATCAGTTTTTCGTCGCATTCGAAAATCTAGACTCACTGGAGACGGCCCACAAGGTGCCCGAGGAAGCAATATCCCCTTGGTGAACAGTCCTCTGGAGGACGATGTATTGAATCGCGACGCAATTTGAGTGCTCCATCGTCATTAGGAGGCCCTGAACGTTACAATTAAGTATCAGTTTCGCGTCGGATTCGAAAATCTAGACTCTCAGGAGAAGGACAATATGGTGCCCGAGGCAGCAATTTCCCCTTGGAGACAAGTCGGCTGGAGGACGATGTATTGAATCTCGACGCAATTAGAGTGTTCCATCGTCATTAGGAGGCGCTGAACGTTACAATTAACTATCAGTTATGCGTCGGATTCGAAAATCTAGACCCAGAGGAGTATCACCATAAGGTGCTCGAGGCAGCAACAGACCCTTGGAGACAAGTCGGCTGGAGGCCGATGTATTGAATCTCGACGCAATTTGAGTGTTCCATCGTCATTAGGAGTCCCCGAACGTTACAATTAACTATAATTTTGGAATCGGATTCGAAATTCTAGACTCATAGGAGAACGACCATAAGGTGCCCGAAGCAGCAATATACCCTTGGAGACAAGTTGGCTGGAGGACGATGTATTGGATCGCGACGCAATTTGAGTGTTCCATCGTAACTGGGAGGCCCTGAAAGTTACAATTAACTATCAGTTTTTCGTCGGATTCGAAAATCTAGACTGACTGGAGACGGACCATAAGGTGCCCGAGGCAGCAATATCGCCTTGGAGAGCAGTCCGCTGCAGGACGATGTATTGAATCGCGACGCAATTTGAGTGCTTCATCGTCATTAGGAGGCCTCGCACGTTACAATTAACTATCAGTTTCGCGTCGGATTCGAAAATCTAGACTCACAGGAGAAGGACCATATGGTGCCCGAGGCAGCCATACCCCTTGGAGGCAAGTTGGCTGGAGGCCGATGTATTGACTCTCGACGCAATTTGAGTGGTCCATCGTCATTAGGAGGCGCTGAAGGTTACAATTAACTATCATTTTTGCGTCGGAATCGAAAATCGAGACTCTCAGGAGAAGGACAATATGGTGCCCGAGGCAGCAATAGATCCTTGGAGACAAGTCGGCTGGAGGACAATGTACTGGATCGCGACGCAATTTGAGTGTTTCATCGTAACTAGGAGGCCCTGAAAGGTATAATTAACTATCAGTTTTTCGTCGGATTCTAAATTCTAGACTCACTTGAGACGGACCATAAGGTGCCCGAAGCAGCAATATTCCCTTGGTGACCAGTCCGCTGGAGGACGATGTATTGAATCGCGACGCAATTTGAGTGCTCCATCGTCATTAGGAGGCCCTGAACGTTACAATTGACTATCAGTTTTGCGTCGGATTCGAAAATCTAGACTCACATGAGAAGGATCAAATGGTGCACGAGACAGCATCATCGCCTTGTAGACAAGTCGGTTGTAGGCCGATGTATTGAATCTCGGCGCAATTTGAGTGTTCCATCGTCATTAGGTGGCACTGAACGTTACAATTAACTATCAGATTTGCGTCGGATTCGAAAATGTAGAATCACCGGAGACGGACAATGTGGTGCCCGAGTCAGCGATATCCCCTTGGAGAAAAGTCTGCTGGAGGACGATGTATTGAATCTCGACGCAATTTGAGTGTTCCATCGTCATTAAAAGGCCCTGAACGTTACAATTAACTATCTGTTGTGCGTCGGATTCGAAAATCTAGACTCACAAGAGAACGACAATAAAGTGCCCGAGGAGCAATGGGCTCTTGGAGACAAGTCGCCTGGAGGCCGATGAATTGAATCTCGACGCATTTTGAGTGTTCCATCGTCATTAGGAGGCCCTGAACGTAACAATTAACTATCAGTTTTGCGTCGAATTCGAAAATCTAGACTCACAGGAGAACGACAATAAAGTGCCCGAGGAGCAATAGGCCCTTGGAGACAAGTCGCCTGGAGGCCGATGAATTGAATCTCGACGCAAAATGAGTGTTCCATCGTCATTAGGAGGCCCTGAACGTAACAATTAACTATCAGTTTTGCGTCGAATTCGAAAATCTAGACTCACAGGAGAACGACTATAAAGTGCCCGAGGAGCAATAGACCCTTGGAGACAAGTTGCCTGAAGGACGATGTATTCAATCTCGACGCAATTTGAGTGTTCCATCGCCATTAAAAGGCCCTGAACGTTACAACTAACTATGTTTCGCGTCGGATTCAAAAATCTAGACTCACAGGAGACGGACCACAAGGAGACCTATGCAGCAATATCCCCTTGTAGACATGTCGGGTGGAGGACGATGTATAGGCTCTCGACGCATTTGAGTGTTCCATCGTCATTAGGAGGCGCTGAACGTTAGAATTAACTATAATTTTAGCGTCGGATTCGAAAATCTAGACTCACAGGAGAAGGATCATATGGTGCCCGAGACAGCAATATCCCTTGGAGACAAGTCGGCTGGAAGTCGATGTATTGAATCTCGATGCAATTTGAGTGTTCCATCGTCTTTAGGTGGCCGTGAACGTTACTATTAACTATCAGTTTTGCGGCGGGTTCGAAAACCTAGACTCACAGGAAAACGACCACAATGTACCCGAGGCAGCAATAGACATTTAGAGACAAGTCGGCTGGAGGCCGATGAATTGAATCTCGACGCAATTTGAGTGTTCCTTCGTCATTAGGAGGCCCTGAACGTTACAATTAACTATCAGTTTCGCGTCGCATTCGAAAATCTAGACTCACGGGAGACGGACCACATGGAGCCCGAGGCACCAATATCCCCTTGTAGTCAAGTCGCTTGGTGGTCGATGTATTGACTCTCGACGCAATTTGAGTGTTCCATCGTCATTAGGAGGCGCTGAAGTTTACAATTAACTATCATTTTTGCGTCGGATTCGAAAATCGAGACTCAAAGGAGAAGGACAATATGGTGCCCGAAGCAGCAATAGATCCTTGGAGACAAGTCGGCTGGAGGACGATGTATTGGATCGCGACGCAATTTGAGTGTTTCATCGTAACTAGGAGGCCCTGAAAGATATAGTTATCAGTTTTTCGTCGGATTCGAAATTCTAGACTCACTGGAGACGGACCATAAGGTGCCCGAAACAGCAATATCCCCTTGGTGACCAGTCCGCTGGAGGACGATGTATTGAATCGCGACGCAAATTGAGTGCTCCATCGTCATTAGGAGGCGCTGAACGTTACAATTAACTATCAGTTATGCGTCGGATTCGAAAATCTAGACTCACAGGAGCACCACCATAAGGGCCCCTAGGCAGCAACAGACCCTTGGAGACAAGTCGGCTGGAGGCCGATGTATTGAATCTTGACGCAATTTGAGTGTTCCATCGTCATTAGGTGTCCCTGAACGTTACAATTAACTATCAGTTTTGCGTCGGATTCGAAAATCTAGAGTCACATGAGAAGGATCAAATGGTGCACGAGACAGCAACATCCCCTTGTAGACAAGTCGGTTGTAGGCCGATGTATTGAATCTCGGCACAATTTGAGTGTTCCATCGTCATTAGCTGGCCCTGAACGTTACAATTAAATATCAGTTTCGCGTCGCATTTCAAAATCTAGACTCACAGGAGACGGACGACATGGAGCCCGAGGCACCAATATCCCCTTGTAGTCAAGTCGCCTGGTGGTCGATGTATTGACTCTCGACGCAATTTGAGTGGTCCATCGTCATTAGGAGGCGCTGAAGGTTACAATTAACTATCATTTTTGCGTCGGAATCGAAAATCGAGACTCTCAGGAGAAGGACAATATGGTGCCCGAGGCAGCAATAGATCCTTGGAGACAAGTCGGCTGGAGGACACTGTATTGGATCGCGACGCAATTTGAGTGTTTCATCGTAACTAGGAGGCCCTGAAAGGTATAATTAAATATCAGTTTTTCGTCGGATTCTAAATTCTAGACTCACTTGAGACGGAGCATAAGGTGCCCGAAGCAGCAATATTCCCTTGGTGACCAGTCCGCTGGAGGACGATGTATTGAATCGCGCCGCAATTTGAGTGCTCCATCGTCATTAGGAGGCGCTGAACGTTACAATTAACTATCAGTTTTGCGTCGGATTCGAAAATCTAGACTCCCATGAGAAGGATCAAATGGTGCACGAGACAGCATCATCCCCTTGTAGACAAGTCGGTTGTAGGCCGATGTATTGAATCTCGGCGCAATTTGAGTGTTCCATCGTCATTAGGTGGCCCTGAACGTTACAATTAACTATCAGATTTGCGTCGGATTCGAAAATCTAGATTCACTGGAGACGGACCACAAGGTGCCCCAGGCAGCAATAGACCATTGGAGACAAGTCTTCTGGAAAAGGATGTATTGAATCGCGACGCAATTAGAGTGTTCCATCGTTATTAGGAGGCCCTGAACGTTACAATTAACTATCAGTTTTTCGTCGCATTCGAAAATCTAGACTCACTGGAGACGGACCACAAGGTGCCCGAGGAAGCAATATCCCCTTGGTGACCAGTCCTCTGGAGGACGATGTATTGAATCGCGACGCAATTTGAGTGCTCCATCGTCAACAGGAGGCCCTGAATGTTACAATTAACTATCAGTTTTGCGTCGGATTCGAAAATGTAGAATCACCGGAGACGGACAATGTGGTGCCCGAGTCAGCGATATCCCCTTGGAGAAAAGTCTGCTGGAGGACGATGTATTGAATCTCGACGCAATTTGAGTGTTCCATCGTCATTAGGAGGCCCTGAACGTTACAATTAACTATCTGTTGTGCGTCGGATTCGAAAATCTAGACTCACACGAGAACGACCATAAGGTGCCCGAGGCAGCAATAGACCCTTGGAGACAAGTCGGCTGGAGGAGGATGTATTGAATCTCGACGCAATTTGAGTGTTCCATCGTCATTAGGAGGCGCTGAACGTTGCAAATAACTTTCAGTTAAGCGTCGGATTCGAAAATCTAGACTCACAGGAGAACGACCACAAGGTGCCCTAGGCAGCAACAGACACTTGGAGACAAGTCGGCTGGAGGCCGATTTATTGAATCTCGACGCAATTTGAGTGTTCCATCGCCATTAAAAGGCCCTGAACGTTACAACTAACTATGTTTCGCGTCGGATTCAAAAACTAGACTCACAGGAGACGGACCATATGGTGCCCGAGGCAGCAATATCCCCTTGGAGACAAGTCGGCTGGAGGACGATGTATTGAATCTCGACGCAATTTGAGTGTTCCATCGTCATTAGGTGGTACTGAACGTTACAATTAACTATCAGTTTTGCGTCGGATTCGAAAATCTAGACTCACAGGAGAAGGACCATATGTTGCCCGAGGCAGCAATATCATCTTGGAGACATGTCGACTGGAGGACGATGTATCGGATCTCGACGCAATTTGAGAGTTCCATCGTCATTTGGAGGCGCTGAACGTTACAATTAACTATCAGTTATGCGTCGGATTCGAAAATCTAGACTCACAGGAGAACAAGCATAAGGTGCCCGAGGCAGCAATAGACTCTTGGAGACAAGTCGGCTGGAGGCCGATGTATTGAATATCGACTTAATTTGAGTGTTCCATCATCATTAGAAGGCCCTGAACGTTACAATTAACTACCGTTTTTGCGTTGGATTCGAAAATCTAGACTCACAGGAGACGGACCACAAGGAGACCTATGCAGCAATATCCCCTTGTAGACAATTCGGCTGGAGGACGATGTATAGACTCTCGACGCATTTGAGTGTTCCATCGTCAATAGGAGGCGCTGAACGTTACAATTAACTATAATTTTAGCGTCGGATTCGAAAATCTAGACTCACAAGAGAAGGATCATATGGTGCCCGAGATAGCAATATCCCTTGGAGACAAGTCGGCTGGAAGCCGATGTATTGAATCTCGATGCAATTTGAGTGTTCCATCGTCTTTAGGTGGCCGTGAACGTTACAATTAACTATCAGTTTTGCGTCGGGTTCGAAAACCTAGACTCACAGGAAAACGACCACAATGTACCAGAGGCAGCAATAGACATTTAGAAACAAGTCGGCTGGAGGCCGATGTATTGAAGCTCGACGCAATTTCAGTGTTCAATTGTCATTAGGAGGCGCTGAACGTTGCAATTAACTATCAGTTATGCGACGGAATCGAATATCTAGGCTCACAGGAGATCGACAAAAGGTGCCCTAGGCAGCAATAGACCCTTGGAAACAGGTCGGCTGAAAGCCGATGTATTGAATCTCGACGCAATTTGAGTGTTCCATACTCGTTAGGGGGCTCTAAACGTTACAATTAGCTATCAGTTTTGCGTCGAATTCGAAAATATAGACTCACAGGAGAACGACCACAAACTGCCCGAGGAGCAATAGACCCTTGGAGACAAGTCGCCTGGAGGCCGATGTATTGTATCTCGACGCAATTTGAGTGTTCCATCGTCATTAGGAGGCCCTGAACGTAACAATTAACTATCAGTTTAGCGTCGAATCCGAAAATCTAGACTCACAAGAGAACGACCATAAATTGCCCGAGGAGCAATAGACCCTTGGAGACAAGTTGCCTGAAGGACGATGTATTCAATCTCGACGCAATTTGAGTGTTCCATCGCCATTAAAAGGCCCTGAACGTTACAACTAACTATGTTTCGCGTCGGATTCAAAAATCTAGACTCACAGGAGACGGACCATATGGTGCCCGAGGCAGCAATATCCCCTTGGAGACAAGTCTGCTGGAGGACGATGTATTGAATCTCGACGCAATTTGAGTGATCCATCGTCATTAGGTGGTACTGAACGTTACAATTAACTATCAGTTTTGCGTCGGATTCGAAAATCTAGACTCACAGGAGAAGGATCATATGGTGCCCGAGGCAGCAATATCGCCTTGGAGACATGTCGACTGGAGGACGATGTATCGGATCTCGACGCAATTTGAGAGTTCCATCGTCATTTGGAGGCGTTGAACGTTACAATTAACTATCAGTTATGCGTCGGATTCGAAAATCTAGACTCACAGGAGAAGGATCATATGGTGCCCGAGACAGCAATATCCCTTGGAGACAAGTCGGCTGGAAGCCTTGTATTGAATCTCGATGCAATTTGCGTGTTCCATCGTCTTTAGGTGGCCGTGAACGTTACAATTAACTATCAGTTTTGCGTCGGGTTCGAAAACCTAGACTCACAGGAAAACGACCACAATGTACCCGAGGCAGCAATAGACATTTAGAGACAAGTCGGCTGGAGGCCGATGTATTGAAGCTCGACGCAATTTGAGTGTTCAATTGTCATTAGGAGGCGCTGAACGTTGCAATTAACTATCAGTTATGCGACGGATTCGAAAATCTAGACTCACAGGAGATCGTCCATAAGGTACCCTAGGCAGCAATAGACCCTTGGAGACAAGTCGGCTGAAAGCCGATGTATTGAATCTCGACGCAATTTGAGTGTTCCATCGTCATTAGGAGGCCCTGAACGTTACAATTAACTATCAGTTTCGCGTCGCATTCGAAAATCTAGACTCACAGGAGACGGACCACATGGAGCCCGAGGCACCAATATCCCCTTGTAGTCAAGTCGCCTGGTGGTCGATGTATTGACTCTCGACGCAATTTGAGTGTTCCATCGTCATTAGGAGGCGCTGAAGGTTACAATTAACTATCATTTTTGCGTCGGATTCGAAAATCTAGACTCTCAGGAGAAGGACAATATGGTGCCCGAGGCAGCAATATCCCCTTGGAGACAAGTCGGCTGCAGGCCGATGTATTGAATCTCGACGCAATTTGAGTGTTCCATCGTCAATTGGAAGCCCTGAACGTGACAATTAACAATCAGTTTCACGTCGGATTCGAAACTTTAGACTCACAGGAGAGTGACCATTGGGAGACCGAGGCAGCAATATCCGCATGGAGACAAGTCGGCTGGAGGACGATGTATTGAATCTCGACGCAATTTAAGTGTTCCATCGTCATTAGGAGGACCTGAACGTTACAATTAACTATCAGTTTTGCGTCGGATTCAAAAATCTACACGCACAGGAGAACGATCATAAGGTGCCCCAGGCAGCAATAGACCCTTGGTGACAAGTCGGCTGGAGGACGATGTATTGGATCGCGACGCAATTAGAGTGTTTCATCGTAACTAGGAGGCCCTGAAAGTTACAATTAACTATCAGTTTTTCGTCGGATTCGAAATTCTAGACTCACTGGAGACGGACCATAAGGTGCCCGAAGCAGCAATATCCCCTTGGTAACCAGTCCGCTGGAGGACGATGTATTGAATCGCGACGCAATTAGAGTGCTCCATCGTCATTACGAGGCCCTGAACATTACAATTAACTATCAGTTTTGCGTCGGATTCGAAAATCTAGGCTCACAGGAGAAGGACCATATGGTGCCCGAGGCAGCAATATCACCTTGGAGACATGTCGACTGCAGGACGATGTATCGGATCTCGACGCAATTTGAGTGTTCCATCGTCATTAGTCGGGCGCTGAACGTTGCAAATAACTTTTAGTTATGCGTCGGATTCGTAAATCTAGATTCACAGGAGAACGACCACAAGGTGCCCTAGGCAGCAGAAGACCCTTGGAGACAAGCCGGCTGGAGGCCGATGTATTGAATCTCGACGCAATTTGAGTGTTCCATCGCCACTAAAAGGCCCTGAACGTTACAACTAACTATGTTTCGTGTCGGATTCAAAAACTAGACTCATAGGAGACGGACCATATGGTGCCCGAGGCAGCAATATCCAATTGGAGACAAGTCGGCTGGAGGACGATGTATTGAATCTCGACGCAATTTGAGTGTTCCATCGCCACTAAAAGGCCCTGAACGTTACAACTAACTATGTTTCGCGTCGGATTCAAAAACTAGACTCACAGGAGACGGACCATATGGTGCCCGAGGCAGCAATATCCCCTTGGAGACAAGTCGGCTGGAGGTCGATGTATTGAATCTCGACGCAATTTGAGTGTTCCATCGTCATTTGAAGGCGCTGAACGTTACAATAAACTATCAGTTATGCGTCGGATTCGAAAATCTAGACTCACAGGAGAAGGATCATATGGTGCCCGAGACAGCAATATCGCCTTGGAGACATGTCGACTGGAGGACGATGTATCGGATCTCGACGCAATTTGAGAGTTCCATCGTCATTAGGAGGCGCTGAAGGTAACAATTAACAATCATTTTTGCGTCGGATTCAAAAATCTAGACTCTCAGGAGGAGGACAATATGGTGCCCGAGGCAGCAATTTCCCCTTGGAGACAAGTCGGCTGGAGGCCGATGTATTGAATCTCGGCGCAATTTGAGTGTTCCATCGTCATTTGGAAGCCCTGAACGTTACTATTAACAATCAGTTTCACGTCGGATTCGAAATTTTAGACTCACAGGAGAGCGACCATAAGGAGACCGAGGCAGCATATCCCCATGGAGACAAGTCGGCTGGAGGATGATGTATTGAATCTCGACGCAATTTAAGCGTTCCATCGTCATTAGGAGGCCCTGAACGTTACAATTAACTATCAGTTTTGCGTCGGATTCGAAAATCTAGACTCACAGGAGAACGATCATAAGGTGCCCCAGGCAGCAATAGACCCTTGGAGACAAGTCGGCTGGAGGACGATGTATAGGATCGCGACACAATTTGAGTGTTTCATCGTAACTAGGAGGCCCTGAAAGTTACAATTAACTATCAATTTTTCGTCGGATTCGAAATTCTAGACTCACTGGAGACGGACCATAAGGTGCCCGAAGCAGCAATATCCCCTTGGTAACCAGTCCGCTGGAGGACGATGTATTGAATCGCGACGCAATTTGAGTGCTCCATCGTCATTACGAGGCCCTGAACATTACAATTAACTATCAGTTTCGCGTCGGATTCGAAAATCTAGACTCACAGGAGAAGGACAATAAGGTGCCCGAGGCAGCGATAGCCCCTTGGAGACAAGTCGGCTGGAGGACGATGTATTGAATCTCGACGCAATTTGAAAGTTCCATCGTCATTAGGAGGCGCTGAACGTTACAATTAGCTATCAGTTATGCGTCGTATTCGAAAATCTAGACTCACAGAGAACGATCATAAGGTGCCCGAAGCAGCAATATACCGTTGGAGACAAGTCGGCTGGAGGACGATGGATTCACTCTCGACAAATTTGAGTGTTCCATCGTCATTAGGTGGTACTGAACGTTACAATTAACTATCAGTTTTGCGTCGGATTCGAAAATCTAGGCTCACAGGAGAAGGACCATATGGTGCCCGAGGTGCCCGAGACATGTCGACTGGAGGACGATGTATCGGATCTCGACGCAATTTGAGAGTTCCATCGTCATTTGGAGGCGCTGAACGTTACAATTAACTATCAGATATGCGTCGGATTCGAAAATCTAGACTTGCAGGAGAACAAACATAAGGTGCCCGAGGCAGCAATAGACTCTTGGAGACAAGTCGGCTGGAGGCCGATGTATTGAATCTCGACGCAATTTGAGTGTTCCATCGTCTTTAGAAGGCCCTGAACGTTACAATTAAGTATCGTTTTTGCGTCGGATTCGTAAATCTAGACACACAGGAGACGGACCACAAGGAGACCTATGCAGCAATATCCCCTTGTAGACAAGTCGGCTGGAGGACGATGAATAGACTCTCGACGCATTTGAGTGTTCCATTGACATTAGGAGGCGCTGAACGTTACAATTAACTATAATTTTAGCGTCGGATTCGAAAATCTAGACTCACAAGAGAAGGATCATATGGTGCCCGAGATAGCAATATCCCTTGGAGACAAGTCGGCTGGAAGCCGATGTATTGAATCTCGATGCAATTTGAGTGTTCCATCGTCTTTAGGTGGCCGTGAACGTTACAATTAACTATCGGTTTTGCGTCGGGTTCGAAAACCTAGACTCACACGAGAACGACCACAATGTACCCGAGGCAGCAATAGACATTTAGAGACAAGTCGGCTGGAAGCCGATGTACTGAAGCTCGACACAATTTGAGTGTTCAATTGTCATTAGGAGGCGCTGAACGTTGCAATTAACTATCAGTTATGCGACGGAATCGAAAATCTAGACACACAGGAGATCGACAAAAAGGTGCCCTAGGCAGCAATAGACCCTTGGAGACAGGTCGGCTGAAAGCCGATGTATTGAATCTCGACGCAATTTGAGTGTTCCATCGTCGTTAGGGGGCTCTGAACGTTACAATTAACTATCAGTTTTGCGTCGAATTCGAAAATCTAGACTCACAGGAGAACGACCATAAAGTGCCCGAGGAGCAATGGACCCTTGGAGACAAGTCGCCTGGAGGCCGATGTATTGAATCTCGACGCAATTTGAGTGTTCCATCGTCGTTAGGGGGCTCTGAACGTTACAATTAACTATCAGTTTTTCGTCGGATTCGAAATTCTAGACTCACTGGAGACGGACCATAAGGTGCCCGAAGCAGCAATATCCCCTTGGTAACCAGTCCGCTGGAGGACGATGTATTGAATCGCGACGCAATTTGAGTGCTCCACCGTCATTACGAGGCCCTGAACATTACAATTAACTATCAGTTATGCGTCGGATTCGAAATTCTAGACCCACAGGAGAAGCATCATATGGTGCTCGAGACAGCAATATCCCTTGGAGACAAGTCGGCTGGAAGCCGATGTATTGAATCTCGATGCAATTTGAGTGTTCCATCGTCTTTAGGTGGCCGTGAACGTTACTATTAACTATCAGTTTTGCGTCGGGTTCGAAAACCTAGACTCACAGGAAAACGACCACTATGTACCCGAGGCAGCAATAGACATTTAGAGACAAGTCGGCTGGAGGCCGATGAATTGAAGCTCGACGCAATTTGAGTGTTCAATTGTCATTAGGAGGCGCTGAACGTTGCAATTAACTATCAGTTATGCGACGGATTCGAAAATCTAGTCTCACAGGAGATCGACCATAAGGTGCCCTAGGCAGCAATAGACCCTTGGAGACAAGTCGGCTGAAAGCCGATGTATTGAATCTCGACGCAATTTGAGTGTTCCATCGTCATTAGGAGGCCCTGAACGTTACAATTAACTATCAGTTTCGGGTCGCATTCGAAAATCTAGACTCACAGGTGACGGACCACATGGAGCCCGAGGCACCAATATCCCCTTGTAGTCAAGTCGCCTGGTGGTCGGTGTATTGACTCTCGACGCAATTTGAGTGTTCCATCGTCATTAGGAGGCGCTGAAGGTTACAATTAACTATCATTTTTGCGTCGGATTCGAAAATCTAGACTCTCAGGAGAAGGACAATATGGCGCCCGAGGCAGCAATATCCCCATGGAGACAAGTCGGCTGGAGGACGATGTATTGAATCTCGACGCAATGTAAGTGTCCCATCGTCATTAGGAGGCCCTGAACGTTACAATTAACTATCAGTTTTGCGTCGGATTCGAAAATCTAGACTCACAGGAGAACGATCATAAGGTGCCCCAGGCAGCAATAGACGCTTGGAGACAAGTCGGCTGGAGGACGATGTATTGGATCGCGACGCAATTTGAGTGTTTCATCGTAACTAGGAGGCCCTGAAAGTTACAATTAACTATCAGTTTTTCGTCGGATTCGAAATTCTAGACTCACTGGAGACGGACCATAAGGTGCCCGAAGCAGCAATATCCCCTTGGTAACCAGTCCGCTGGAGGACGATGTATTGAATCGCGACGCAATTTGAGTGCTCCATCGTCATTACGAGGCCCTGAACATTACAATTAACTATCAGTTTTGCGTCGGATTCGAAAATCTAGGCTCACAGGAGAAGGACCATATCGTGCCCGAGGCAGCAATATCACCTTGGAGACATGTCGACTGGAGGACGATGTATCGGATCTCGACGCAATTTGAGAGTTCCATCGTCATTTGGAGGCGCTGAACGATAAAAATAATTATCAGTTATGCGTCGGATTCGAAAATCTAGACTCACAGGAGAACAAGCATAAGGTGCCCGAGGCAGCAATAGACTCTTGGAGACAAGTCGGCTGGAGGCCGATGTATTGAATCTCGACGCAATTTGAGTGTTCCATCATCATTAGAAGGCCCTGAACGTTACAATTAACTATCGTTTTTGCGTCGGATTCGAAAATCTAGACTCACAGGAGACGGACCACAAGGAGACCTATGCAGCAATATCCCCTTGTAGACAAGTCGGCTGGAGGACGATGTATAGACTCTCGACGCATTTGAGTGTTCCATCGTCATTAGGAGGCGCTGAACGCTACAATTAACTATCATTTTAGCGTCGGATTCGAAAATCTAGACTCACAGGAGAAGGATCAAATGGTGCTCGAGACAGCAACATCCCCTTGGAGACAAGTCGTCTGTAGGCCGATGTATCGAATCTCGACTCAATTTGAGTGTTCCATCGTAACTAGGTGGCCCTGAACGTTACAATTAACTATCAGTTTTGCGTCGGATTCGAAAATCTAGACTCACAAGAGATCGACCATAAGGTGCCCGAGGCAGCAATAGACCCTTGGCGACATGTCGGCTGGAGGACGATGTATTGAATCTCGACGCAATTTGAGTGTTTCATCGTCGTTAGGAGGCGCTGAACGTAGCAAATATCTATCAGTTATGCGTCGGATTCGAAAATCTAGACTCACAGGAGAACGACCACAAGGTGCCCGAGGCAGCAATAGACCCTTGGAGACAAGTTGGCTGGAGGCTGATGTATTGAATCTCGACGCAAATTAAGTGATCCATCGGCATTAGGAGGCCCTAAACGTTACAATTAACTATCAGTTTTGCGTCGAATTCGAAAATCTAGACTCACAGGAAAACGACCATTAAGTGCCCGTGAAGCAATAGACCTTTGGAGACAAATTGGCTGAAGGACGATGTATTCAATCTCGACGCAATTAGATTGTTCCATCTCCATTAAAAGGCCCTGAACGTTACAACTAACTATGTTTCGCGTCGGATTCTAAAATCTAGACTCAGACGAGACGGACCATATGGTTATCGAGGCAGCAATATCCCCTTGGAGACAAGTCGGCTAAGGACGATGTATTGAATCTCAACGCAATTTGAGTGTTCCATCGTCATTAGGAGGCACTTTCGCATCGGATTCGAAAATCTAGACTCACAGGAGACGGACCATATGGTGCCGGAGGCAGCAATATCCCCTTGGACACAGGTCGGCTGGAGGACGATGTATTGAATCTCGACACAATTTGAGTGTTCTATCGTCATTAGGAGGCGCTGAACGTTACAATTCACTCTCATTTTTTGGTCGGATTCGAAAATCTATACTCACAGGAGAAGGATCATATGGTGCCCGAGACAGCAATATCCCCTTGGAAACAAGTTGGTTGTAGGCCGATGTATTGAATCTCGACGCAATTTGAGTGTTCCATCGTCATTAGGTGGCCCTGAACGTTACAATTCACTATCAGTTTTGCGTCGGGTTCGAAAATCTAGACTCACTGGAGAACGATCTTAAGGTGCCCGAGGCAGCAATATCCCCTTGGAGTGGCTGGAGGAAGATGTATTCAATCTCGACGCAATTTGAGTGTTCTATCGTCATTAGAAGGCACTTTCGCATCGGTTTCGAAAATCTAGACTCACAGGAGACGGACCATATGGTGCCCGAGGCAGCAATATCCCCTTGGAGACAAGTTGGCTGGACTCCGATGTATTGAAACTCGACACAATTTGAGTGTTCTATCGTCATTAGGAGGCGCTGAACGTCACAATTCACTATCATTTTTGCGTCGGATTCGAAAATCTGGACTCACAGGAGAAGGATCATATGGTGCCCGGGACAGCATTATCCCCTTGGAAACGAGTTGGTTGTAGGCCGATGTATTGAATCTCGACGCAATTTGAGTGTTCCATCGTCATTAGGTGGCCCTGCACGTTACAATTCACTATCAGTTTTGCGTCGGGTTCGAAAATCTAGACTCACTGGAGAACGATCTTAAGGTGCCCGAGGCAGCAATATCCCCTTGGAGTGGCTGGAGGAAGATGTATTCAATCTCGACGCAATTTGAGTGTTCTATCGTCATTAGGAGGCGCTGAACGTTATATTTCACTATCTTTTTTGCGTCGGATTCGAAAATCTAGACTCACAGGAGAAGGATCAAATGGTGCCCGAGACAGCAATATCCCCTTGGAAACAAGTCGGCTGGAGTCCGATGTATTGTATCTCGACGCAATTTGAGTGTTCCATCGTCATTACGAGGCCCTGAACTTTACAATTAACTATCAGTTTTGCGTCGGATTCGAAAATCTAGACTCACAGGAGAACGACCATAAGGTGCCCGAGGCAACAATAGACCCTAGAAAACAAATCGGCTGGAGGACAATGTATTGAATCTCGACGCAATTTGAGTGATCCATCGTCATTAGGGGGCGCTGGACGTTGCAAGTAACTATCAGTTATGCGTCAGATTCGAAAATCTAGACTCACAGGAGAACGACCATAAAGTGACCGAGGAGCAATAGACCCTTGGAGACAAGTCGGCTGGAGGCCGATGTATTGAATCTCGACGCAATTTGAGAGTTCCATCGACATTAGGAGGCCCTGAACGTAACAATTAACTATCAGTTTTGCGTCGAATTCGATAATCTAGACTCCCAGGAGAACGACCAGAAAGTGCTCGAGGAGCAATATCCCCTTGGAGAGAAGTCGGCTGGAGGACGATGTATTGAAACTTGACACAATATGAGTGTTCTATCGTCATTAGGAGGCGCTGAACTTAACAATTCACTATCATTTTTGCGTCGGATTCGAAAATTTAGACTCACAGGAGACGGACCATATGGTGCCCGGGGCAGCAATATCCACTTGGAGACAAGTCGGATGGAGGACGATGTATTGAATCCCCACGCAATTTGAGTGTTCTATCGTCATTAGGAGGCGCTGAACGTTACAATTCACTATCATTTTTGCTTCGCTTCCGAAAATCTAGACTCACAGATGAAGGATCATATGGTGCCCGAGACAGCAATATCCCCTTGGAAACAAGTCGGCTGTAGGCCGATGTATTGAATCTCGACGCAATTTGAGTCTTCCATCGTCATTAGGTGGCCCTGAACGATACAATTTACTACCTGTTTTGCGTCGGATTCGAAAATCTAGACTCACAAGAGAACGACCCTAAGGTGCCCGAGGCAGCAATAGACCCTTGGTGACAAGTCGGCTGGAGGACGATGTATTGAATCTCGACGCAATTTGAGTGTTCCATTGTCATTAGGAGGTGCTGAACGTTGCAAATAACTATCAGTTATGCGTCGGATTCGAAAATCTAGACTCACAGGAGAACGACCACATGGTGCCCGAGGCAGCAATAGACCCTTGGAGACAAGTCGGCTGGAGGCTGATGTATTGAATCTCGACGCAATTTGAGTGTTCCGTCGTCATTAGGCCCTAAACGTTACAATCAACTATCAATTTTGCGTCGAATTCGAAAATCTAGACTCACAGGAAAACGAGCATAAAGTGACCGAGGAGCAATAGACCCTTGGAGACAAGTCGGCTGGAGCCCGATGTATTGAATCTCGACGCAATTTGAGTGTTCCATCGACATTAGGAGGCCCTGAACGTAACAATTAACTATGAGTTTTGCGTCGAATTCGATAATCTAGACTCACAGGAGAACGACCAGAAAGTGCTCGAGGAGCAATAGACCCTTCTAGACAAGTCGGCTGGAGGCTGATGTACTGAATCTCGACGCAATTTGAGTGTTCCATCGTCATTAAAAGGCCCTGAACGTTACAATTAACTATATTTCGCGTGAGATTCAAAAATATTGACTCACAGGAGACGGACCATATGGTGCCCGAGGCAGCAATATCCACTTGGAGACAAGTCGGCTGGAGGACGGTGTATTGAATCTCGACGCAATTTGAGTGTTCTATCGTCAATAGGAGGCGCTGAACGTAACAATTCACTATCATTTTTGCTTCGCATTCGAAAATCTAGACTCACAGAAGAAGGATCATATGGTGCCCGAGACAACAATATCCCCTTGGAAACAAGTCGGCTGTAGGCCGATGTATTGAATCTCGACGCCAATTGAGTGTTCCATCGTCATTAGGTGGCCCTGAACGATACAATTAACTATTATCTTTGCGTCGGGTTCGAAAATCTAGACTCACAGGAGAACGACCATGAGGTGGCCGAGGCAGCAATAGACTCTTGGAGACAAGTCGGCTGAAGGACGATGTATTGAAACTCAACGCAATTTGAGTGTTCCATCGTCATTAGAAGGCACTTTCGCATCGGTTTCGATAATTTAGACTCACAGGAGACGGACCATATGGTGCCCGATGCAGCAATATCCCCTTGGAGACAAGTCGGCTGGAGGACGATGTATTGAAACTCGACACAATTTGAGTGTTCTATCGTCAGTAGGAGGCGCTGAACGTTACAATTCACTATCATTTTTGCGTCGGATTCGAAAATCTAGACTCACAGGAGAAGGATCATATGGTGCCCGAGACAGCAATATCCCCTTGGAAACGAGTTGGTTGTAGGCCGATGTATTGAATCTCGACGCAATTTGAGTGTTTCATCGTCAATAGGTGGCCCTGAACGTTACAATTAACTATCAGTTTTGCGTCGGGTTCGAAAATCTAGACTCACAGGAGAACGATCATAAGGTTCCCGAGGCAGCAATATCCCCTTGGAGTGAAATCGGCTGGATTAAGATGTATTGAATCTCGACGCAATTTGAGTGTTCTATCGTCATTAGGAGGTGCTTAACGTTATATTTCACTATCAATTTTGCGTCGGATTCGAAAATCTAGAGTCACAGGAGAAGGATCAAATGGTGCCCGAGACAGCAATATCCCCTTGGAAACAAGTCGGCTGGAGTCCGATGTATTGAATCTCGACGCAATTTGAGTGTTCCAATTTCATTAGGTGGCCCTGAACGTTACAATGAACTATCAGTTTTGCGTCGGGTTCGAAAATCTAGACTCACAGATGAACGATCATAAGGTGCCCGAGGCAGCAATAGACCCATGGAGACAAGTCGGCTGGAGGACGATGTATCGGATCGTGACGCAATTTGAGTGTTCCATCGTCATTAGGAGGCCCTGAATGTTACAATTAACTACCAGTTTTACGTCGGATTCGAAAATGTAGAATCACCGGAGACGGACCATGCGGTGCCCGAGGCAGCGATATCCCCTTGGAGACAAGTCGGCTGGAAGACGATTTGTGAATCTCGACGCTATTTGAGTGTTCCTTCGTCATTAGGAGGCCCTGAACTTTACAATTAACTATCAGTTAAGTGTCGGATTCGAAAATCTAGACTCACAGTAGAACGACCACAAGGTGCCCGAGGCAGCAATAGACATTTGGAGACAAATCGGCTGGCGGCCGATGTATTGAATCTCTACGCAATTTGAGTGTTTCATCGTCATTAGGAGGCCCTAAACGTTACAATTAACTATCAGTTTCGCGGCGGATTCGAAAATCTAGACTCACAGGAGACGGATCACATGGAGCCCGAGACAGCAATATCCCCTTATACACAAGTCGGCTGGAGGTCGATATACTGAATCTCGACGCAATTTGAGTGTTCCATCGTCATTAGGAGGCGCTGAACGTTGCAATTAACTATCAGTTATGCGTCGGATTCGAAAATCTAGACTCACAGGAGAACGACCACAAGGTGCCCGAGGCAGCAATAGTCATTTGGAGACAAGTCACCTGGAGGCTGATGTATTTAATCTCGACGCAATTTGAGTGTTCCATCGTCATTAGGAGGCCCTAAACGTTACAATTAACTATCAGTTTTGCGTCGAATTCGAAGATCTAGACTCACAGGAGAACGACCATAAAGTGCCCGAGGAGCAATAGACCCTTGGAGACAAGTCGGCTGGAGGTCGATGTATTGAATCTCGACGCAATTTGAGTGTTCCATCGTCATTATGAGGCCCTGAACGTAACAATTAACTATCAGTTTTGCGTCGATTTCGAAAATCTAGACTCACATTAGAACGGTCAGAAAGTGCCCGAGGGGCAATAGACCCTTGGAGACATGTCGGCTGGAGGCTGATGTATTGCATCTCGACGCAATTTGAGTGTTCCATCGTCATTAAAAGGCCCTGAACGTTACAATTAACTATCAGTTTCGCGTCGGATTCGAAAATCTAGACTCACAGGAGACGGACCATATGGTGCCCGAGGCAGCAATATCCTCTTGGAGACAAGTCGGCTGGAGGACGATGTATTGAATCTCGACGCAATTTGAGTGTTCCATCGTCATTAGGTAGCCCTGAACGTTACAATTAACTATTATTTTTGCGTCGGGTTCGAAAATCTAGACTCACAGGATGCGGACCATATGGTGCCCGAGGCAGCAATATCCCCTTGGAGACAAGTCGGCTGGAGGACGATGTATTGAATCTCGACGCAATTTGAGTGTTCTGTCGTCATTAGGAGGCGCTGAACGTTATATTTCACTACCATTTTTGCGTCGGATACGAAAATATAGACTCACAGGAGAAGGATCATATGGTGCCTGGGACAACAATATCCCCTTGGAAACAAGTCGGCTGGAGTCCGATGTATTGAATCTCGACGCAATTTGAGTGTTCCATCGTCATTAGGTGGCCCTGAACGTTACAATGAACTATCAGTTTTGCGTCGGGTTCGAAAATCTAGACTCACAGATGAACGATCATAAGGTGCCCGAGGCAGCAATTGACCCTTGGAGACAAGACGGATGGAGGACGATGTATTGGATCGCGATGCAATTTGAGTGTTCCATCGTCATTAGGAGGCCCTGATTGTTACAGTTAACTATCTGTTTTTCATCAGATTCGAAAATCTAGACTCACTGGAGACGGACCATAAGGTGCCCGAGGCAGCAAAATACTCTTGGAGACCAGTCCGCTGTGTGACGATGTGTTGAATCGCGACGCAATTTGAGTGCTCCATCGTCATTAGGAGGCCCTGAACGTTACAATTAACTATCAGTTTTGCGTCGGATTCGAAAATCTAGACTCACAGTAGAACGACCACAAGGTGCCCGAGGCAGTAATAGCCATTTGGAGACAAGTCTACTGGAGGCCGATGTATTGAAGCTCGACGCAATATGAGTGTTCCATCGTCATTAGGAGGCCCTAAACGTTACAATTAACTATCTGTTTCGCGTCGGATTCGAAAATCTTGACTCACAGGAGACGAACCATAAGGTGCCCGAGGCAGCAATATCCCCTTGGTGACAAGTCGGCTGGAAGACGATGTATTGAATCTCGACGGAATTTGTGTGTCCTATCGACATTAGGAGGTGCTGAACGTTACAATTCACTATCATTTTTGCGTCGGATTCCAAAATCTAGACTCACTCGAGTCGGACCATAAGGTGACCGAGGCAGCAATATCATCTTGGAGACCAGTCCGTTGGGGGACGATGTATTGAATCGCGACGCAATTTGAGTGCTCCATCGTCATTAGGAGGCCCTGAACGTTACAATTAACTATCAGTTTTGCGTCGGATGCGAAAATGTAGAATCACCGGAGGCGGACCATGTGGTGCCCGAGGCAGCGATATCCACTTGGAGACAACTCGGCTAAAAGACGATGTATTGAAACTCAACGGAATTTGAGTGTTCTATCGTCATTAGGAGGCGCTGAACGTTACAATTCACTATCATTTTTGCGTCGCTTTCGAAAATCTAGACTCACATCAGAAGGATCATAAGGTGCCCGAGACAGCAATATCCCCTTGGAAGCGAGTAGGTTGTAGGCCGATGTAATGAATCTCGACGCAATTTGAGTGTTCCATCGTCATTAGGTGGCCCTGAATGTTACAATTAACTATCAGTTTTGCGTCGGGTTGGAAAATCTAGACTCACATTAGAACGATCATAAGGTGCCCGAGGCAGCAATATCCCCTTGGAGTGTAGTCGGCTGGCTGACGATGTACTGAATCTCGACGCAATTTGAGTGTTCTATCGTCATTAGGAGGCGCTGAACGTTACAATTCACTATCAGTTTTGCGTCGGATTTGAAAATGTAGAATCACCGGAGACGGACCATGTGGTGCCCGAGGCAGCGATATCCCCTTGGAGACAAGTCGGCTGGAAGACGATTTATGGAACCTCGACGCAATTTGAGTGTTCCATCGTCATTAGGAGGCCCTGAACGTTACAATTAACTATCAGCTGTGCGTCGGATTCGAAAATCTAGACTCACAGGAGAACGACCATATGGTGTCCGAGGCAGTAGCAGACTCTTGGAGACAAGTCGGCTGAAAGATGATGTATTGTATCTCAACGCAATTTGAGTGTTCCATCGTCATTAGAAGGCCCTTTTGCGCCGGATTCGAAAATCTAGACTCACAGGAGACGGACCATATGGTGCCCGAGGCAGTATCCCTTTGGAGACAAGTCGGCTGGAGGACGATGTATTGAATCTCGACACAATTTGAGTGTTCAATCGTCATTAGGAGGTGCTGAACGTTACAATTCACTATCATTTTGCGTCGGATTCGAAAATCTAGACTCACAGGAGAAGGATCATATGGTGCCCGAGACAGCAATATCACCTTGGAAACGAGTAGGTTGTAGGCCGATGTAATGAATCTCGACGCAATTTGAGTGTTCCATCGTCATTAGGTGGCCCTGAACGTTACAATTAACTATCAGTTTTGCGTCGGGTTGGAAAATCTAGACTCACATTAGAACGATCATAAGGTGCCCGAGGCAGCAATATCCCCTTGGAGTGAAGTCGGATGGAGGACGATGTACTGAATCTCGACGCAATTTGAGTGTTCTATCGTCATTAGGAGGCGCTGAACGATATATTTCACTATCATTTTTGCGTCGGATTCGAAAATCTAGACTCACAGGAGAAGGCTCATATGGTGCCCGAGACAGCAATATCCCCTTGGAAACAAGCCGGCTGGAGTCCGATGTATTGAATCTCGACGCAATTTGAGTGTTCTATCGTCATTAGGAGCCCAGAATATTACAATTAACTATCAGGTTTTCAACAGATTCGAAAATCTAGACTCACTGGAGACGGACCACAAGGTGCCCGAGGCAGCAAAATACTCTTGGATACCTGTCCGCTGGTTGATGATGTATTGAATCGCGACGCAATTTGAGTGCTCCATCGTCATTAGGAGGCCCTGAACGTTACAATTAACTATCAGTTTTGCGTCGGATTCGAAAATGTAGAATCACCGGAGACGGACCATGTGCTGCCCGAGGCAGCGATATCCCCTTGGAGACAAGTCGGCTGGAAGACGATTTAGTGAATCTCGACGCAATTTGAGTGTTCCATCGTCATTAGGAGGTGCTGAACGTTTCAATTCACAATCATTTTTGCGTCGCATTCCAAAATCTAAACTCACAAGAGAGGGATCATATGGTGCCCGAGACAGTAATATCCCCCTTGAAACAAGTCGGCTGTAGGCCGATGTATTGTATCTCGACGCAATTTGAGTGTTCCATCGTCATTAGGTGGTCCTGAACGTTACAATTAACTATTATTTTTGCGTCGGGTTCGAAAATCTAGACTCACAGGAGAACGACCATAAGGTGCCCGAGGCAGCAATAGACCCTTGCAGTCAAGTCGACTGAACGACGATGTATTGAATCTCGACGCAATTTGAGTGTTCCATCGTCATTGGGAGGCCCTGAACGTTATAATTAGCAATCAGTTTTGCATCAGATTCGAAAATCTAGACTCACAGGAGAACGACCATGAGGTGTCCGAGGCAGCAATAGACTCTTGGAGACAAGTCGGCTGAAGGACGATGTATTGAATTTCAACGCAATTTGAGTGTTCCATCGTCATTAGGAGCCCCTGAACGTTGCAATTAACTTTCGCGTCGGATTCGATAATCTAGACACACAGGAGACGGTCCATATAGTGCCCGAGGCAGCAATATCCCCTTGGAGATAAGTCGGCTGGAGGCCGATGTATTTAATCTCGACGGAATTAGAGTGTTCTATCGTCATTAGGAGGCGCTGAACGTTACATTTCACTATCATTTTTGCGTCGCTTTCGAAAATCTAGACTCACAGGAGCAGGATCATATGGTGCCCGAGACAGCAATATCCCCTTGGAAACAAGTCGGCTGTAGACCGATGTATTGAATCTTGACGCAATTTGAGTGTTCTATCGTCATTAGGAGGCGCTGAACGTTACAATTAACTATCACTTTCGCGTCGAATTCGAAAATATAGAATCACCGGAGACGGACTATGTGGTATCCGAGGCAGCGATATCCCCTTGGAGACAAGTCGGCTGGAAGACGATTTAGTGAATCTCGATGCAATTTGAGTATTCCATCGTCATTAGGAGGCCCTGAACGTTATAATTAACTACCAGTTTTGCGTCGGATTCGAAAATCTAGACTCACAGGAGAACGACCATAAGGTGTCCGAGGCAGCAATATCCCCTTGGAGACAAGTCGGCTGAAGGACAATGTAATGAATCTCAACGCAATTTCACTGTTCCATCGTCATTAGGAGGCACTTTCGCGTCGGATTCGAAAATCTAGACTCACTGGAGACGGACCATAAGGTGCCCGAGGCAGCAATATCCTCTTGGAGACCAGTCCGCTGGGGGACGATGTATTGAATCGCGACGCAATTTGAGTGCTCCACTGTCATTAGGAGGCCCTGAACGACACAATTAACTATCAGTTTTGCGTCGGATTCGAAAATGTAGAATCACCGGAGACGGACCATGTGGTGCCCGAGGCAGCCATATCCCCTTGGAGACAAGTCGGCTGGAAGAAGATTTAATGAATCTCGACGCAATTTGAGTGTTCCATCGTCATTAGGAGGCCCTGAACGTTACAATTAACTATCAGTTTTGCGTCGGGTTGGAAAATCTAGACTCACAGGAGAACGATCATAAAGTGCCCAAGGCAGCAATATCCCCTTGGAGACAAATCGGCTGGAGGAGGATGTATTAAATCTCGACGCAATTTGAGTGTTCTATCGTCATTAGGAAGCGCTGACCGTTACATTTCACTATCATTTTTGCGTCGGATTCAAAAATCTAGACTCACAGGAGAAGGATCATATGGTGCCCGAGACAGTAATATCCCCTTGGAAACAAGTCGGCTGGAGGCCAATGTATTGAATCTCGACGCTATTTAAGGGTTCCATCGTCATTAGGTGGCCCTGAACATTACAATGAGCTATCAGTTTTGCGTCGGGATAGAAAATCTAGACTCACAGATGAACGATCATAAGGTGCCCGAGGCAATAATAGACCCTTGGAGACAAGTCGGCTGGAGGACGATGTATTGGATCGCGACGCAATTTGAGTGTTCCATCGTCAATAGGAGGCCCTAAATGTTACAATTAACTATTAATTTTTCGTCGGATTCGAAAATCTAGAATCTCCGGAAATGGACCATGTGGTGCCCGAGGCAGCGATATCCCCTTGGAGACAATTCGGCTGGAAGACGATTTAGTGAATCTCGCGCAATTTGAGTGTTCCATCGTCATTAGGAGACCCTGAACGTTACAATTAACTATCAGTTTTGCGTCGGATTCGAAAATCTGGACTCACAGGAGAACGACCATAAGGTGTCCGAGGCAGCAATAGACTCTTGGAGACAAGTAGGCTGAAGGATGATGTATTAAATCACAACGCAATTTGATTGTTTCATTGTCTTTAGGAGTCCCTGAATGTTACAATTAACTATCATTTTCGCGTCGGATTCGAAAATCTAGACTCACAGGAGACGGACCACGTGGAGCCCGAGGCAGCAATATCCCCTTGGAGACAAGTCGGCTGGAGACCGATGTATTGACTCTCGACGCAATTTGAGTGTTCCATCATCATTAGGAGGCCCTGAACGTAACAGTTAACTATCAGTTTTGCGTCTAATTCGAAACTCTAGACTCACAGGAGAGCGACAATAAGGTGCCCGAGGCAGCAATAGACCCTCGGAGACACGTCGACTGAAGGACGATGTATTGATTCTCGACGCAATTTGAGTGTTCTATCGTCGTTAGGAGGCGCTGAACGTTACAATTCACTATCAGTTTTGCGTCGGATTCGAAAATGTAGAATCACCGGAGACGGTCCATGTGGTGCCCGAGGCAGCGATATCCCCTTGGAGACAAGTCGGCTGGAAGACGGTTTAGTGAATCTCGATGCAATTTGAGTGTTCCATCGTCATTAGGAGGCCCTGAACGATATAATTAACTACCACATGTGAGTCGGATTCGAAAATCTAGACTCACAGGAGAACGAAAATGAGGTGTCCGAGGCAGCAATATCCCCTTGGAGACAAGTAGGCTGATGGACGATGTATTGAATCTCAACGCAATTTGAGTGTTCCATCGTCATTAGGAGGCACTTTCGCTTCGGATTCGAAAATGTAGACTCACAGGAGACGGGCCATATGGTGCCCGATGCAGCAATATACTCTTGGAGACAAGTCGGCTGGAGGACGATGTATTGATCTCGACGCAATTTGAGTGTTCCATCGTCATTAGGTGGCCCTGAACGTTACAATTAACTATCAGTTTTGCGTCGGTTTCGAAAATCTAGACTCACAGGAGAACGATCATAAGGTGCCCGAGGTAGCAATATCCCCTTGGAGACAAGTCGGCTGGAGGACGTTGTATTGAATCTCGACGCAATTTGAGTGATCTATCGTCATTAGGCGGCGCTGAACGTTATATTTCTTTATCATTTTTGCGTCGGATTCGAAAATCTAGACTCACAGGAGAAGTATCATATGGTGCTCAAGACAGCAATATCCCCTTGGAAACAAGTCGGCTGGAGGACGATGTATTGAATCTCGACGCAATTTGAGGGTTCTATCGTCATTAGGAGGCGCTGAACGTTACATTTCACTATCAGTTTTTCGTCGGATTCGAAAATCTAGAATCACCGGCGACGGACCATGTGGTGCCCGAGGCAGCGATATCCGCTTGGAGACAAGTTGGCTGGAAGACGATTTAGTGAATCTCGACGCAATTTGAGTGTTTCATCGTCATTAGGAGGCCCTGAACGTTACAATTAACTATCACTTTCGCGTCGGATTCGAAAATCTAGACTCACAGGAGGGTGAACATATGGTGTCCGAGGCAGCAATATACCCTTGGAGACAAGTCGGCTGGAGGATGATGTATTGAATCTCGACGAAATTTGAGTGTTCTATCGTCATTAGGAGGCGCTGAACGTTACAATTCACTATCATTTTTGCGACGCATTCGAAAATCTAGACTCACAGCAGAACGATCATAAGGTGCCCAAGGCAGCAATATCGCCTTGGAGACAAATCGGCTGGAGGACGATGTATTGAATCTCGAAGCAATTTGAGTGTTCCATCGTCATTATCAGGCCCTGAACGTTACAATTAACAATCGGTTTTGCGTCGGATTAGAAATTCTAGTCACACAGTAGAACGACCATAAGGCGCCCGAGGCAGCAATAGACCCTTGGAGACGAGTCGGCTGAAGGACGATGTATTGAATCTCTACGGAATTTGTTCCTTCGTCATTAGGTGGCCCTGAACGTTACAATGAACTATCAGTTTTGCGTCAGGTTCGAAAACTAGACTCACAGGAGAAGGATCATATGGTGCCCTAGACAGCAATATCCCCTTGGAAACAATTCGGCTGGAGGCCGATGTATTGAATCTCGACGCAATTTGAGTGTTCCATCGTCATTAGGTGGCCCTGAACATTACAATGAGCTATCAGTTTTGCGTAGGGTTAGAAAATCTAGACTCACAGATGAACGATCATAAGGTGCCCGAGGCAGTAATAGACCCTTGGAGACAAGTCGGCTGGAGGACGATGTATTGGATCGCGACGCAATTTGAGTGTTCCATCGTCAATAGGAGGCCCTTAATGTTACAATTAACTATCAGTTTTTCGTCGGATTCGAAAGTCTAGAATCACCGGAGACGGACCATTTGGTGCCCGAGGCAGCGATATCCCCTTGGAGACAAGTTGGCTGGAAGACGATTTAGTGAATCTCGACGCAGTTTCAGTGTTCCATCGTAATTAGGAGACCCTGAACGTTACAATTAACTATCAGTTTTGCGTCGGATTCTAAAATCTAGACTCACAGGAGAACGACCATAAGGTGTCCGAGGCAGCAATACACTCTTGGAGACAAGTCGGCTGAAGGACGATGTATTGCATCTCAACGCAATTTGAGTGTTCCATCGTCATTAGGAGGCCCTAAACGTTACAATTAACTATCAGTTTCGCGTCGGATCCGAAAATCTAGACTCACAGGAGACGGACCACGTGGAGCCCGAGGCAGCAATATCCCCTTGGAGACAAGTCGGCTGGAGACCGATGTATTGAATCTGGACGCAATTTGAGTGTTCCATCATCATTAGGAGGCCCTGAACGTTACAATTAACTATCACTTTCGCGTCGGATTCGAAAATGAAGACTCACAGTAGACGGACCATATGGTGCCTGAGGCAGCAATATCCCCTTGGAGGCAAGTCTGCTGGAGGACGATGTATTGAATCTCGACGCAATTTGAGTGTTCTATCGTCGTTAGGAGGCGCTGAACGTTACAATTCACTATCAGTTTTGCGTCGGATTCGAAAATGTAGAATCACCGGAGACGGTCAATGTGGTGCCCGAGGCAGCGATATCCCCTTGGAGACAAGTCGACTGGAAGACGATTTAGTCAATCTCGATGCAATTTGAGTGTTCCATCATCATTAGGAGGCCCTGAACGTTATAATTAACTACCAGTTTTGCGTCGGATTCGAAAATCTAGACTCACAGGAGAACGACCATAAGGTGTCGAGGCAGCAATATCCCTTTGGAGACAAGTCGGCTGAAGGATGATGTATTGAATCTGAACGCAATTTGAGTGTTCCATCGTCATTAGGAGGCACTTTCGCGTCGGATTCGAAAATCTAGACTCACAGGAGACGGGTTATATGGTGCCCGAGGCAGCAATATACCCTTGTAGACAAGTCGGCTGGAGACCGATGTATTGAATCTCGACGCAATTTGAGTGTTCCATCGTCATTAGGAGGCCCTGAACGTTACAATTGACTATCAATTTTGGGTCGGATTCGAAATCTAGATTCACTGGAGACGGACCATATGGTGCCCGAGACAGCAATATCCCCTTGGAGACAAGTCGGCTGGAGACCGATGTATTGAATCTCGACGCAATTTGAGTGTTCCATCGTCATTAGGAGGCCCTGAACGTTACAATTAACTATCACTTTCGCGTCGGATTCGAAAATGAAGACTCACAGTGGACGGACCATATGGTGCCTGAGGCAGCAATATCCTCTTGGAGACAAGTCTGCTGGATTACGATGTATTGAATCTCGACGCAATTTGAGTGTTCTATCGTCGTTAGGAGGCGCTGAACGTTACAATTCACTATCAGTTTTGCGTCGGATTCGAAAATGTAGAATCACCGGAGACGGTCAATGTGGTGCCCGAGGCAGCGATATCCCCTTGGAGACTAGTCGGCTGGAAGACGATTTAGTCAATCTCGATGCAATTTGAGTGTTCCATCGTCATTAGGAGGCCCTGAACGTTTTAATTAACGACCAGTTTTGCGTCGGATTCGAAAATCTAGACTCACAGGACACGGGTTATATGGTGCCCGAGGCAGCAATATACCCTTGGAGACAAGTCGGCTGGAGGACGATGTATTGAATCTCGACGCAATTTGAGTGTTCTATCTTCATTAGGAGGCGCTGAACGTTATAATTCACTATCATTATTGCGTCGGATTCGAAAATCTAGACTCACAGGAGAAGGATCATATGGTGCCCGAGACAGCGATATCCCCTTGGAAACGAGTCGGTTGTATTCCGATGTATTGAATCAAGACGCAATTTGAGTGTTCCATCGTCATTAGGTGGCCCTGAACGTTACAATTAACTATCAGTTTTGCGTCGGGTTCGAAAATCTAGACTCACAGGAGAACGATCATAAGGTGCCCGAGGTTGCAATATCCCCTTGGAGACCAGTCCGCTGGGGGACGATGTATTGAATGGCGACGCAATTTGAGTGCTCCATCGTCATTAGGAGGCCCTGAACGTTATAATTAACTACCACATTTGAGTCGGATTCGAAAATCTAGACTCACAGGAGAACGAAAATAAGGTGTCCGAGGCAGCAATATCCCCTTGGAGACAAGTCGGCTGATGGACGATGTAATGAATCTCAACGCAATTTGAGTGTTCCATCGTCATTAGGAGGCCCTGAACGTTACAATTAACAATCAGTTTTGCGTCAGATTCGAAAATCTAGACTCACAGGAGACGGGCCATATGGTGCCCGAGGCAGCAATATACCCTTGGAGACAAGTCTGCTGGAGGACGATGTATTGAATCTCGACGCAATTTGAGTGTTCCATCGTCATTAGGTGGCCCTGAACGTTACAATTAACAATCAGTTTTGCGTCGGGTTCGAAAATCTAGACTCACAGGAGAACGATCATAAGGTGCCCAAGGTAGCAATATCCCCTTGGAGACAAGTCGGCTGGTGGACGTTGTATTGAATCTCGACGCAATTTGAGTGATCTATCGTCATTAGGAGGCGCTGAACGTTATATTTCTTTATAATTTTTGCGTCGGATTCGAAAATCTAGACTCACAGGAGAAGGATCATATGGTGCTCAAGACAGCAATATCCCCTTGGAAACAAGTCGGCTGGAGGACGATGTATTGAATCTGGACGCAATTTGAGTGTTCCATCGTCATTAGGAGGCCCTGAATGTTACAATTAACTATCAGTTTTGCGTCAGATTCGAAAATCTAGACTCACTGGAGACGGACCATAAGGTGCCCCAGGCAGCAATAGACCCTTGGAGACGAGTCGGCTGAAGGATGACGTACTGAATCTCGACGCAATTTGAGTGTTCTATCGTCATTAGGAGGCGCTGAACGTTACATTTCACTATCATTTTTGCGTCGGATTCGAAAATCTAGACTCACAGGAGAAGGATCATATGGTGCCCTAGACAGCAATATCCCCTTGGAAACAATTCGGCTGGAGGCCGATGTATTGAATCTCGACGCAATTTGAGTGTTCCATCGTCATTAGGTGGCCCTGAACATTACAATGAGCTATCAGTTTTGCGTAGGGTTAGAAAATCTAGACTCACAGATGAACGATCATAAGGTGCCCGAGGCAGTAATAGACCCTTGGAGAGAAGTCGGCTGGAGGACGATGTATTGGATCGCGACGCAATTTGAGTGTTCAATCGTCAATAGGAGGCCCTAAATGTTACAATTAACTATCAGTTTTTCGTCGGATTCGAAAATCTAGAATCACCGGAGACGGACCATGTGGTGCCCGAGGCAGCGATGTCCCCTTGGAGACAAGTTGGCTGGAAGACGATTTAGTGAATCTCGACGCAGTTTCAGTGTTCCATCGTCATTAGGAGACCCTGAACGTTACAATTAACTATCAGTTTTGCGTCGGATTCGAAAATCTAGACTCACAGGAGAACGACCATAAGGTGTCCGAGGCAGCAATAGACTCTTGGAGACAAGTCGGCTGAAGGACGATGTATTGCATCTCAACGCAATTTGAGTGTTCCATCGTCATTAGGAGGCCCTAAACGTTACAATTAACTATCAATTTCGCGTCGGATCCGAAAATCTAGACTCACAGGAGACGGACCACGTGGAGCCCGAGGCAGCAATATCCCCTTGTAGACAAGTCGGCTTGAGGTCGATGTATTGACTCTCGACGCAATTTGAGTGTTCCATCGTCATTAGGAGGCGCTGAACATTACAATTAACTATCATTTTTGGGTCGGATTCCTAATCTAGATTCACTGGAGACGGACCATATGGTGCCCGAGACAGCAATATACCCTTGGAGACAAGTCGGCTGGAGACCGATGTATTGAATCTCGACGCAATTTGAGTGTTCCATCGTCATTAGGAGGCCCTGAACGTTACAATTAACTATCACTTTCGCGTCGGATTCGAAAATGAAGACTCACAGTAGACGGACCATATGGTGCCCGAGGCAGCAATATCCCCTTGGAGGCAAGTCTGCTGGAGGACGATGTATTGAATCTCGACGCAATTTGAGTTTTCTATCGTCGTTAGGAGGCGCTGAACGTTACAATTCACTATCAGTTTTGCGTCGGATTCGAAAATGTAGAATCACCGGAGACGGTCAATGTGGTGCCCGAGGCAGCGATATCCCCTTGGAGACAAGTCGGCTGGAAGACGATTTAGTCAATCTCGATGCAATTTGAGTGTTCCATCATCATTAGGAGGCCCTGAACGTTATAATTAACTACCAGTTTTGCGTCGCATTCGAAAATCTAGACTCACAGGAGAACGACCATAAGGTGTCGAGGCAGCAATATCCCTTTGGAGACAAGTCGGCTGAAATACGATGTATTGAATCTGATCGCAATTTGAGTGTTCCATCGTCATTAGGAGGCACTTTCGCTTCGGATTCGAAAATCTAGACTCACAGGAGACGGGCCATATGGTGCCCGAGGCAGCAATATACCCTTGGAGACAAGTCGGCTGGAGGACGATGTATTGAATCTCGACGCAATTTGAGTGTTCCATCGTCATTAGGTGGCCCTGAACGTTACAATTAACTATCAGTTTTGCGTCGGGTTCCAAAATCTAGACTCACAGGAGAACGATCATAAGGTGCCCGAGGTAGCAATATCCCCTTGGAGACAAGTCGGCTGGAGGACGTTGTATTGAATCTCTACGCAATTTGAGTGATCTATCGTCATTAGGAGGCGCTGAACGATACAATTAAATATCAGTTTTGCGTCGGAATCAAAAATCTAGACCCACAGGGGACCGACCATAAGGTGCCCGAGGCAGCAATAGACCCTCGGAGACAAATCGGCTTTAGATAGATGTATTGGATCGCGACGCAATTTGAGTGCTCCATCGTCATTAGGTGGCCCTGAACGTAACAATTAACTATTAGTTTCGCGTCGGTTTCGAAAATCTAAACTCAAAGGAGAGGGACCATATGATGCCCGAGGCAGCAATATCCCCTTGGAGACAAGTCGGCTGGAGGGCGATGTATTGAATCTCGACGAAATTTGAGTGTTCCATCGTCATTAGGAGGCCCTGAACGTTACAATTAACAATCAGTTTCGCGTCGGATTCGAAAATCTATACTCACAGGAAAACGATCATAAGGTGCCCCAGGTAGCAATATCCCCTTGGAGACAAATCGGCTGGAGGAAGATGTATTGAATCTCGAAGCAATTTGAGTGTTCCATCGTCATTATCAGGCCCTGAACGTTACAATTAACAATCAGTTTTGCGTCGGATTAGAAAATCTAGTCTCACAGGAGAACGACCATAAGGCGCCCGAGGCAGCAATAGACCCTTGGAGACGAGTCGGCTGAAGGACGATGTATTGAATCTCTACGGAATTTGTTCCTTCGTCATTAGGTGGCCCGGAACGTTACAATTAACTATCAGTTTTGCGTCGGGTTAGAAAATCTAGACTCACAGGAGAACGATCATAAGGTGCCCTGGGCAGCAATAGACCCTTGGATACAAGTCGACTGATGGACGATGTATTGAATCTCGACGCAATTTGAGTGTTCCATCGTTATTAGGAGGCCCTGAACATTACAATTAACTATCAGTTATGTGTCGGATTCGAAAATGTGGAATCACCGGAGACGGTCAATGTGGTGCCCGAGGCAGCGATATCCCCTTGGAGACAAGTCGGCTGGAAGACGATTTAGTCAATCTCGATGCAATTTGAGTGCTCCATCATCATTAGGAGGCCCTGAACGTTATAATTAACTACCAGTTTTGCGTCGGATTCGAAAATCTAGACTCACAGGAGAACGACCATAAGGTGTCGAGGCAGCAATATCCCTTTGGAGACAAGTCGGCTGAAGGACGATGTATTGAATCTGAACGCAATTTGAGTGTTCCATCGTCATTAGGAGGCACTTTCGCGTCGGATTCGAAAATCTAGACTCACAGGAGAGGGGTTATATGGTGCCCGAGGCAGCAATATACCCTTGGAGACAAGTCGGCTGGAGGACGATGTATTGAATCTCGACGCAATTTGAGTGTTCTATCTTCATTAGGAGGCGCTGAACGTTATAATTCACTACCATCATTGCGTCGGATTCGAAAATCTAGACTCACAGGAGAAGGATCATATGGTGCCCGAGACAGCGATATCCCCTTGGAAACGAGTCGGTTGTAGGCCGATGTATTGAATCTCGACGCAATTTGAGTGTTCCATCGTCATTAGGTGGCCTTGAACGTTACATTTAACTATCAGTTTTGCGTCGGGTTCGATAATCTAGACTCACAGGAGAACGATCATAAGGTGCCCGAGGTTGCAATATCCCCTTGGAGACCAGTCCGCTGGGGGACGATGTATTGAATTTCGACGCAATTTGAGTGCTCCATCGTCATTAGGAGGCCCTGAACGTTACAATTAACTATCAGGTTTGCATCGGATTCGAAAATGTAGAATCACCGGAGACGGACCATGTGGTGCCCGAGGCAGCAATATCCCCTTGGAGACAAGTCCGCAGGAGACCGATGTATTGAATCTCGACGTATTTTGAGTGTTCCATCGTCATTAGGAGGCCCTGAACGTAACAGTTAACTATCAGTTTTGCGTCGAATTCGAAAATCTAGACTCACAGGAGAACGACCATAAGGTGCCCTGGGCAGCAATAGACCCTTGGATACCAGTCAACTGATGGACGATGTATTGAATCTCGACGCAATTTGAGTGTTCCATCGTTATTAGGAGGCCCTGAACTTTACAATTAACTATCAGTTATGTGTCGGATTCGAAAATCTAGACTCACAGGAGAACGACCACAAGGTGCCCGAGGCAGCAACAGACATTTGGAGACAAGTCGGCTGGAGGCCGATGTATTGAATCTCGTCGCAATTTGAGTGTTCCATCGTCATTATGAGGCGCTGAACGTTGCAATTAACTATCAGTTATGCGTCGGATTCGAAAATCTAGACTCACAGGAGATCGACCATAAGGTGCCCGAGGCAGCAATATACCCTTGGATACAAGTCGGCTGGAAGCTGATGTATTGAATCTCGACGCAATTTGAGTGTTCCATCGTCATTAGGAGGCCCTAAACGTTACAATTAACTATCAGTTTCGCGTCGGATCCGAAAATCTAGACTCACAGGAGACGGACCACGTGGAGCCCGAGGCAGCAATATCCCCTTGTAGACAAGTCGGCAGGAGGTCGATGTATTGAATCTCGACGCAATGTGAGTGTTCCATCGTCATTAGGAGGCCCTGAACGTAACAGTTAACTATCAGTTTTGCGTCGAATTCGAAAATCTAGACTCACAGGAGAACGACCATAAGGTGCCCGAGGCAGCAATAGATCCTTGGATACAAGTCGACTGATGGACGATGTATTGAATCACGACGCAATGTGAGTGTTCCATCGTCATTAGGAGGCCCTGAACGTTACAATTAACTATCACTTTCGCATCGGATTCGAAAAGCTAGACTCACAGGAGACGGACCATATGGTGCCCGAGGCAGCAATATCCCATTGGAGACAAGTCTGGTGGAGGACGATGTATTGAATCTCGACGCAATTTGAGTGTTCTATCGTCGTTAGGAGGCGCTGAACGTTACAATTCACTGTCAGTCTTACGTCGGATTCGAAAATGTAGAATCACCGGAGACGGTCCATGTGGTGCCCGAGGCATCGACATCCCCTTGGAGACAAGTCGGCTGGAAGACGATTTAGTGAATCTCGAAGCAATTTGAGTGTTCCATCGTCATTAGGAGGCCCTGAACGGTATAATTAACTACCAGTTTTGAGTCGGATTCGAAAATCTAGACTCACAGACGAACGACCATAAGGTGTCCGAGGCACCAATATCCCCTTGGAGACAAGTCAACTGAAGGACGATGTATTGATTCTCGACGCAATTTGAGTGTTCTATCTTCATTAGGAGGCGCTGAACGTTACAATTCACTATCATTTTTGCGTCGGATTCGAAAATCTAGACTAACAGGAGAAGGATCATATGGTGCCAGAGACAGCGAAATCCCCTTGGAAACGAGTGAGTTGTAGGCCGATGTATTGAATCTCGACGCAATTCGAGTGTTCTATCGTCATTAGGAGGCGCTGAACGTTGCAATTAACTATCAGTTTCGCTTCGGATTCGAAAATCTAGCTCACTGGAGACGGACCATAAGGTGCCCTAGGCAGAAATATCCTATTGGAGACCAGTCCGCTGGGGGATGATGTATTGAATTGCGACGCAATTAGAGTGCTCCATCGTCATTAGGAGGCCCTGAACGTTACAATTAACTATCAGTGTTGCGTCGGATTCGTAAATGTAGAATCACCGGAGACGGAACTTGTGGTGCCCGAGGCAGCGATATCCCCTTTGCGACAAGTCAGCTGGACGACGATTTAGTGAATCTCGACGCAATTTGAGTGTTCCATCGTCAATAGGAGGCCCTGAACGCTACAATTAACTATCATTTTTGCGTCGGATTCGAAAATCTAGACTCACTGGAGACGGACCATGAGGTGCCCGACGTACCAATATCCCCTTGGAGACCAGTCCGCTGGAGGATGATGTATTAAATCGCGACGCAATTTGAGTGCTCCATCGTCATTAGGAGGCCCTGAACGTTACAATTAACTATCAGTTTTGCGTCGGATTCGAAAATGTAGAATCACCGGAGACGGACCATGTGGTGTCCGAGGCAGCGATATCCCCTTGGAGACAAGTCGGCTGGAGGACGATGTATTGAATCTCGACGCAATTTGAGTGTTCCATCGTCATTAGGTGGCCCTGAACGTTACAATTAACTATCAGTTTTGCGTCGGGTTCGAATATCTAGACTCACAGGAGAACGATCATAAGGTGCCCGAGGTAGCAATATCCCCTTGGAGACAAGTCGGCTGGAGGAGGATGTATTGAATCTCGACGCAATTTGAGTGATCTATCGTCATTAGAAGGCGCTGAACGTTATATTTCTTTATCATTTTTGCGTCGGATTCGAAAATCTAGACTCACAGGAGAAGGATCATATGGTGCCCGAGACAGCAATATCCCCTTGGAAACAAGTCGGCTGGAGGCCGATGTATTGAATCTCGACGCAATTTGAGTGTTCCATCGTCATTAGGTGGCCCTGGACGTTACAATGAACTATCAGTTTTGCGTTGGGTTCGAAAATCTAGACTCACAGATGAACGATCATAAAGTGCCCGAGGCAGCAATAGACCCTTGGAGACAAGACGGCTGGAGGACGATGTATTGGATCGCGACGCAATTTGAGTGTTCCATCGTCATTAGGAGGCCCTGAACGTTACAATTAACTATCAGGTTTTCGTCAGATTCGAAAATCTAGACTCACTGGAGACGGACCATAAGGTGCCCGATGCAGCAATATACTCTTGGAGACCAGTCCGCTGGGGGACGATGTATTGAATTGCGACGCAATTTGAGTGCTCCATCGTCATTAGGAGGCCCTGAACTTTACAATTAACTATCAGTTGTGTGTCGGATTCGACTATCTAGTCTCACAGGAGAACGACCACAAGGTGCCCGAGGCAGCAATAGACATTTGGAGACAAGTCGGCTGGAGGCCGATGTATTGAATCTCAACGCAATTTGAGTGTTCCATCGTCATTAGGAGGCCCTGAACTTTACAATTATCTATCAGTTGTGTGTCGGATTCGAAAATCTAAACTCACAGGATTACGACCACAAGGTGCCCGAGGCAACATTAGACATTTGGAGACAAATCGGGTGGAGGTCGATGTTTTTAATCTCAACGCAATTTGAGTGTTCCATCGTCATTAGGAGGCCCTAAACGTTACAATTAACTATCAGTTTCGCGTCGGATTCGAAAATCTAGACTCACAGGAGACGGACCACATGGAGCCCGAGGCAGCAATATCCCCTTGGAGACAAGTCGGCTGGAGGACGATGAATTGGATCGCGACGCAATATAAGTGTTCCATCGTCATTAGGAGGCCCTGAATAATACGATTAACTATCAGTTTTCGTCTGATTCGAAAATCTAGACTCACTGGAGACGGACCATAATGTGCCCGAGGCAGCAATATCCTCTTGGAGACCAGTCCGCTGGGGGACGATGTATTGAATCACGACGCAATTTGAGTGCTCCATCGTCATTAGGAGGCCCTGAACGTTACAATTAACTATCAGTTTTCCGTCGGATTCGAAAATGTAGAATCACCGGAGACGGACCATGTGGTGCCCGAGGCAGCGATATTCCCTTGGAGACAAGTCGGCTGGAAGACGATTTAGTGAATCTCGACGCAATTTGTGTGCTCCATCGTCATTAGGAGGCCCTGAACGTTACAATTAACTATCAGTTTCGCGTCGGATTCGAAAATCTAGACTCACAGGAGACGGACCATATAGTGACCGATGCAGCAATATCGCCTTGCAGACAAGTCGGCTGGAGGGCGATGTATTGAATCTCTACGCAATTTGAGTGTTCCATCGTCATTAGGAGGCGCTGAGCGTTACAATTAACTATCAGGTATGCGTCGGATTCGAAAATCTAGACTCACAGGAGAATGACAACAAGGTGCCCGAGGCAGCAATAGACTTTTGGAGACAAGTCGGCTGGAGGCCGATGTATTCAATCTCGACGCAGTTTGAGTGTTCCATCGTCATTATGAGGCGCTGAACGTTGCAAATAACTATCAGTTATGCGTCGGATTCGAACATCTAGACTCACAGGAGACGGACCATATGGTGCCCGAGGCAGCAATATCCCCTTGGAAGCAAGTCGGCTGGAGGACGATGTATTGATTCTCGACGCAATTTGAGTGTTCTATCGTCATTTGGAGGCGCTGAACGTTACAATTCAGTGTCATTTTTGGGTCGGATTCGAAAATCTAGACTCACAGGAGACGGACCATATAGTGACCGATGCAGCAATATCGCCTTGCAGACAAGTCGGCTGGAGGACAACGTATTGAATCTCGACGCAATTTGAGTGTTCTATCGTCATTAGTAGGCGCTGTACGTTACAATTAACTATGAGTTCCGCGGCGGATTCGAAAATCTAGCTCACTGGAGACGGACCATAAGGTGCCCTAGGCAGCAATATCCTCTTGGAGACCAGTCCGCTGGGGGACGATGTATTGAAATGCGACGCAATTAGAGTGCTTCATTGTCATTAGGAGGCCCTGAACGTTACAATTAACTATCAGTTTTGCGTCGGATTCGTAAATGTAGAATCACCGGATGCGGAACATGTGGTGCCCGAGGCAGCGATATCCCCTTTGAGACAAGTCGGCTGGAAGACGATTTAGTGAATCTCGACGCAATTTGAATATTCCATCGTCATTAGGAGGCCCTGAACGTTACAATTAACTATCAGTTTTGCATCGGATTCGAAAATATAGACTCACAAGAGAACGACCATAAGGTGTCCGAGGCAGCAATATACTCTTGGAGACAAGTCCACTGAAAGACTCTATATTGAATCTCAACCCAATTTGAGTGTTCCATTGTCATTAGGAGGCCCTGATCGTTACAATTAACTATCACTTTCGCGTCGGATTGAAAATCTAGACTCACAGGAGACGGACCATATGGTGTCCGAGGCAGCAATATCCCCTTGGGGACAAGTCGGCTGGAGGACGATGTATTGAATCTCGACGCAATTTGAGTGTTCCATCGTCATTAGGAGGCGCTGAGCGTTACAATTAACTATCAGTTATGCGTCGGTTTCGAAAACCTAGACTCACAGGAGAACGACCATAAGGTGCGCGAGGCAGCAATAGACCGTAGTAGACAAGTCGGCTGGAGGCCGATGTATTGAATCTCGTCGCAATTTGAGTGTTACATTGTCATTAGGAGGCCCTGAACTTTACAATTAACTATCACTTATGTGTCAGATTCGAAAATCTAGACTCACAGGAGAACGACCACAAGGTGCCCGAGGCAGCAATAGACATTTGGAGACAAGTCGGCTGGAGGCCGATGTATTGAATCTGGACGCAGTTTGAGTGTTCCATCGTCATTACGAGGCGCTAAACGTTGCAAATAACTATCAGTTATGCGTCGGATTCGAACATCTAGACTCACAGGAGATCGACCATAAGGTGCCCAAGGCAGCAATAGACCCTTGGAGACAAGTCGGCTGGAGGCTGATGTATTGAATCTCGACGCAATTTGAGTGTTCCAACGTCATTAGGAGGCCCTAACCGTTACAAATAACTATCAGCTTCGCGTCGGATTCGAAAATCTAGACTCACAGGGGACGGACCACATGGAGCCCGAGGCAGCAATATCCCCTTGTAGACAAGACGGCTGGAGGTCGATGTATTGACTCTCGACGCAATTTGAGTGTTCCTTCGACATTAGGAGGCGCTGAACATTGCAATTAACTATCAGTTTTGCGTCGAATTCGAAAATCTTGAATCACAGGAGAACGACCATAAGGTGCCCGAGGCAGCAATAGACCCTTGGAGACAAGTCGACTGAAGGACTATGTATTGAACCTCGACGCAAATTGAGTGTTCCATCGTCATTAGGAGGCACTGAACGTTACAACTAACAATCAGTTTCGCGTCTGAATCAAAAATCTAGACTCACAGGAGACGGACCATATGGTGCCCGAGGCAGCAATATCCCCTTGGAAACAAGTCGGATGGAGGACGATGTATTGAATCTCGACGCATTTTGAGTGTTCTATCGTCATTAGGAGGCGCTGAACGTTACAATTCACTATCATTTTTGGGTCGGGTTCGAAAATCTAGACTCACAGATGAACGGTCATACGGTGTGTGAGGCAGCAATAGACCCTTGGACACAAGTCGGCTGGAGGACGACGTATTGAATCTCGACGCAATTTGAGTGTTCTATCGTCATTAGGAGGCGCTGAACGTTACAATTAACTATCTGTTTTGCGTCGGATTCGAAAATCTAGACTCACTGGAGACGGACCATAAGGTGCCCTAGGCAGCAATATCCTCTTGGGGACCAGTCCGCTGGGGGACGATGTATTGAATTGCGAGGCAATTAGAGTGCTCCATCGTCATTAGGAGGCCCTGAACGTTACAATTAACTATCAGTTTTGCGTCGGATTCGTAAATGTAGAAACACCGGAGACGGAACATGTGGTGCCCGAGGCAGCGATATCCCCTTTGAGACAAGTCGGCTGGAAGACGATTTAGTGAATCTCGACGCAATTTGAGTGTTCCATCGTCAATAGGAGACCCTGAACGTTACAATTAACTATCATTTTTGCGTCGGATTCGAAAATCTAGACTCACTGGAGACGGACCATAAGGTGCCCGACGTACCAATATCCCCTTGGAGACCAGTCCGCTGGAGGATGATGTATTAAATCGTGACGCAATTTGAGTGCTTCATCGTCATTAGGAGGCCCTGAACGCTACAATTAACTATCTGATTTGCGTCGGATACGAAAATCTAGACTCACAAGAGAACGACCATAAGGTGCCTGAGGCAGCAATTGACCCTTGGCTGGAGGACGGTGTATTGAATTTCGACGCAATTTGAGTTTTTCATCGTCATTAGGAGGCCCTGAACTTTACAATTAACTATCTATTATGCCTCGGATTCGAAAATCTAGACTCACAGGAGAACGACCACAAGGTGCCCGAGGCTGCAATAGACATTTGGAGACAAGTCGGCTGGAGGCCGATGTATTGACTCTCGACGCAATTTGAGTGTTCCATCGTCATTAGGAGGCCCTGAACGTTACAATTAACTATCAGTTTCGCGTCAGATTCAAAAATCTAGACTCACAGGAGACGGACCATATGGTGCCCGAGGCAGCAATATCCCCTTGGAAACAAGTCGGCTGGAGGCCGATGTATTGAATCTCGACGCAATTTGAGTGTCCATCGTCATTAGGTGGCCCTGAACGTTACAATGAAGTCTCAGTTTTGCGTCGGGTTCGAAAATCTAGACTCACAGATGAACGAACATAAGGTGCCCGAGGCAGCAATAGACCCTTGGAGACAAGTCGGCTCGAGGCCGGTGTATTGAATCTCGACGCAATTTGAGTGTTCCATCATCATTAGGAGGCCCTGAACATTACAATTAACTATCAGTTTTGCGTCGGATTCTAAAATCTAGACTCACAGGGGACGGACATCATGGAGCCCGAGGTAGCAATATCCCCTTGGAGGCAAGTCGGCTGGAGGACGATGTATTGAATCTCATCGCAATTTGAGTGTTCCAACGTTATTAGGAGGCCCTGAACATTACATTTAACTGTCAGTTTTGCGTCGGATTCTAAAATCTAGACTCACAGGGGAACAACCAAAAGGTGCCCCAGGCAGCAATAAACCCTAGGAGACAAATCGGATGAATGCCGGTGTATTGAATCCCGACGCAATTTGAGTGTTCCATCGTCATTAGAAAGCCCTGAACGTTACAATTAATAATCAGTTTCGCGTCGGATTCGAAAATCTAGACTTACAGGAGAGCGACCATAAGGAGCCGGAGGCAGCATAATCCCCATGGAGACAAGTCGGCTGGAGGACGATGTATTGAATCTCGACGTAATTTGAGTGTTCCATCGTCATTAGGAGGCCCTGAGCGTTAGAATTAACTATCAGTTATGCGTCGGATTCGAAAATGTAGCCTCACAGGAGAACGACCATTAGGTGCCCAAGGCAGCAACAGACCCTTGGAGACAAGTCGGCTGGAGGCCGATGTATTGAAGCTCGACGCAATTTGAGTGTTCCATCGTCATTAGGAGGCCTTGAACGTTACAATTAACTATCACTTTCGCGTCGGATTCGAAATTGTAGACTCACAGGAAACGGACCATATGGTGCCCGAGGCAGCAATATCCCCTTGGAGACAAGTCGGCTGGAGGACGATGTATTGAATCGCGACGCAATTTGAGTGACCCATCGTCATTAGGAGTCCCTCAACTTACAATTAACTATTAGTTGTGCACGGATTCGAAAATCTAGACTCACAGGCGATCGAACATAAGGTGCCCCAGGCGGCAACAGACCCTTGGAGGCAAGTAGGCTGGGGGCCGATGTATTGAATCTCGACGCAATTTGAGCTTTCCATCGTCAATGGGAGGCCCTGAACGTTACAATTAACTGTCATTTTTGCGTCGGATTCGAAAATCTAGACTCACAGGAGAACGACCATATGGTGCCCGAGGCAGCAATATCCCCTTGGAAACAAGTCGGCTGGAGGCCGATGTATTGAATCTCGACGCAATTTGAGTGTCCATCGTCATTAGGTGGCCCTGAACGTTACAATGAAGTATCAGTTTTGCGTCGGGTTCGAAAATCTAGACTCACAGATGAACGAACATAAGGTGCCCGAGGCAGCAATAGACCCTTGGAGCCAAGTCGGCTCGAGGCCGGTGTATTGAATCTCGACGCAATTTGAGTGTTCCATCATCATTAGGAGGCCCTGAACATTACAATTAACTATCAGTTTTGCGTCGGATTCTAAAATCTAGACTCACAAGGGACGGACATCATGGAGCCCGAGGTAGCAATATCCCCTTGGAGGCAAGTCGGCTGGAGGACGATGTATTGAATCTCGACGCAATTTGAGTGTTCCAACGTTATTAGGAGGCCCTGAACATTACATTTAACTGTCAGTTTTGCGTCGGATTCTAAAATCTAGACTCACAGGGGAACAACCAAAAGGTGCCCCAGGCAGCAATAAACCCTAGGAGACAAATCGGATGAATGCCGGTGTATTGAATCCCGACGCAATTTGAGTGTTCCATCGTCATTAGAAAGCCCTGAACGTTACAATTAATAATCAGTTTCGCGTCGGATTCGAAAATCTAGACTCACAGGAGAGCGACCATAAGGAGCCGGAGGCAGCATAATCCCCATGGAGACAAGTCGGCTGGAGGACGATGTATTGAATCTCGACGTAATTTGAGTGTTCCATCGTCATTAGGAGGCCCTGAGCGTTAGAATTAACTATCAGTTATGCGTCGGATTCGAAAATGTAGCCTCACAGGAGAACGACCATTAGGTGCCCAAGGCAGCAACAGACCCTTGGAGACAAGTCGGCTGGAGGCCGATGTATTGAAGCTCGACGCAATTTGAGTGTTCCATCGTCATTAGGAGGCCTTGAACGTTACAATTAACTATCACTTTCGCGTCGGATTCGAAATTGTAGACTCACAGGAAACGGACCATATGGTGCCCGAGGCAGCAATATCCCCTTGGAGACAAGTCGGCTGGAGGACGATGTATTGAATCGCGACGCAATTTGAGTGACCCATCGTCATTAGGAGTCCCTCAACTTACAATTAACTATTAGTTATGCGTCGGATTCGAAAATCTAGACTCACAGGCGATCGAACATAAGGTGCCCCAGGCGGCAACAGACCCTTGGAGGCAAGTAGGCTGGGGGCCGATGTATTGAATCTCGACGCAATTTGAGCTTTCCATCGTCAACGGGAGGCCCTGAACGTTACAATTAACTGTCATTTTTGCGTCGGATTCGAAAATCTAGACTCACAGGAGAACGACCATAAGGTGCCCGAGGCAGCAATATACCCTTGGAGACAAGTCGGGTGGAGGACGATGTATTGACTCTCGACTCTTTTGAGTGTTCCATCGTCATCAGGAGGCGCTGAACGTGACAATTAACTATCAATTTAGCGTCGGATTCGAAAATCTAGACTCACAGGAGAAGGATCATACGGTGCCCGAGGCAGCAATATCCCCTTGGAGACAAGTCGGCTGGAGAACGATGTATTGAATCTCGACGCTATTTGAGTGTTCCGTCGTCATTAGGAGGCGCTGAACGTTACAATTAACTATCATTTTTGCGTCGGATTCGAAAATCTAGACTCACAGGAGACGGACAATATGGTGCCCAAGGCAGCAATATCCCCTTGGAGACAAGTCGGCTGGAGGACGATGTATTGAATCTCGACGCAATTTGAGTGTTCCATCGTTATTAGGAGGCCCTGAACATTACATTTAAATATCAGTTTTGCGTCGGATTCTAAAATCTAGACTCACAGGGGAACAACCATAAGGTGCCCGAGGCAGCAATAAACCCTTGGAGAGAAATCGGCTGAATGCCGATGTATTGAATCTCGACGCAATTTGTGTGTTCCATCGTCATTAGGAAGCCCTGAACGTTACAATTAACAATCAGATTCGCGTCGGATTCGAAAATCTAGACTCACAGGAGAGCGACCATAAGTAGCCGGAGGCAGCATAATCCCTATGGATTCAAGTCGGCTGGAGGTCGATGTATTGAATCTCGACGTAATTTGAGTGTTCCATCGTAATTAGGAGGCGCTGAGTGTTACAATTAACTATCAGTTATGCGTCGGATTCGAAAATCTAGACACACATTAGAACGACCATAAGGTGCCCAAGGCAGCAATAGACCCTAGAAGACAAGTCGGCTAGAGGACGATGTATTGAATTTCGACGCAATTTGAGTGTTCCATCGCCATTAGGAGGCCCTGAACTTTACAATTAACTATCAGTTATGTGTCGGATTCGAAAATCTAGACTCACAGGAGATCGACCACAAGGTGCCCGAGGCAGCAACAGACATCTGGAGACATGTCGGTTGGAGGCCGATGAATTGAATCTCGACGCAATTTGAGTGTTCCATCGTCATTAGGAGGCGCTGAACGTTGCAATTAACTATCAGTTATGCGTCGGATTCGAAAATCTAGACTCACAGGAGAACGATCATTCGGTGCCCGAGGCAGCAATAGACCCTTGGAGACAAGTCGGCTGGAGGACGATCTATTGGATCGCGACGCAATTTGAGTTTTCCATCGTAACTAGGACGCCTTGAATGTTACAATTAACTATCAGTTTTTCGTCGGATTCGAAAATCTAGACTCACAGGAGACGAACCATATGGTGCCCGAGGCAGCAATATCCCCTTGGAGTCAAGTCGGCTGGAGGACGATGTATTGAATCTCGACGCAATTTGAGTGTTCCATCGTCATTAGGAGGTGCTCAACATTACAATTAACTATCAGTTTTGCCTCGGATACTAAAATCTAGACTGACAGGGGAACAACCATAAGGTGCCCGCGGCAGCAATAAACCCTTGGAGAGAAATCGGCTGAATGCCGATGTATTGAATCTCGACGCAATTTGAGTGTTCCATCGTCATAGGGAAGCCCTGACCGTTACAATTAACAATCAGTTTCGAGTCGGACTCGAAAATCTAGACTCACAGGAGAGCGACCATAAGAAGCCGGAGGCAGCATAATCCCCATGGAGACAAGTCGGCAGGCGGACGATGTATTGAATCTCGACGTAATTTGAGTGTTCCATCGTCATTAGGAGGCGCTGAGAGTTACAATTAACTATCAGTTATGCGGGGATTCGAAAATGTAGACTCACAGGAGAACGACCACAAGGTGCCAGAGGCAGCAATAGACATTTGGAGCCAAGACGGCTGGAGGCCGATGTATTGCATCTCGACGCAATTTGAGTGTTGCATTGTCATTGGAGGCGCTGAACGTGGCAATTAACTATCAGTTATGCATCGGATTCGAAAATCTAGGCTCACAGGAGTTAGACCACAAGGAGCCCCAGGCAGCAATAGACCCTTGGAGACAAGTCGGCTGGTGGACGATGTATTGAAACTCGACGCAATTTCAGTGCGCCATCGTCATTAGGAGGCCCTGATCGTTACAATTAACTATCAGTTTCGCGTCGGATTCGAAAATCTAGACTCACAGGAGAACGACCATAAGGTGCCCGAGGCAGCAATATACCGTTGGAGACAAGTCGGCTGGAGGACGATGTATTGACTCACGACGCATTTGAGTGTTCTATCGTCTTTAGGAGGCGCTGAACGTTACAATTAACTATCAGTTTTGCGTCGGGTTCGAAAATCTAGACTCACAGGAGAACTATCATAAGGTGCCCCAGGCAGCAATAGACCCTTGGAGACAAGTCGGCTGGAGGATGATGTATTGGATCGCGCCGCAATTTGAGTGTTCCATCGTAACAAGGAGTCCCTGTAAGTTACAATTAACTATCAGTTTTTCGTCGGATTCGACAATCTAGACTCACTGGAGACAGACCATAAGGTGCCCGAAGCAGCAATATCCCCTTTGAGACCAGTCCGCTGGAGGACGATGTATTGAATCGCGACGAAATTTGAGTGCTCCATCGTCATTATGAGGCGCTGAACTTTACAATTAACTATCAGTTATGCGTCGGATTCAAAAATCTAGACTCACTGGAGACGGACCATATGGTGCCCGAGGCAGCAATATCCCCTTGGAGACAAGTCGGCTGGAGGACGATGTGTTGAATCTCGACGCAATTTGAGTGTTCTATCGTCATTAGGAGGCGCTGAACGTTACAATTCACAATCAATCTTGCGTCTGATTCGAGAATCTAGACTCACAGGAGAAGGATCATATGCTGCCCGAGACAGCAATATCCCCTTGAAACAAGTCGGCTGGAGGCCGATGTATTGAATCTCGACGCAATTTGAGTGTTCCATCGTCATTAGGTGGCCCTGAACGTTACAATGAACTATCAGTTTTGCGTCGGGTGCGAAAATCTAGACGCAATTTAAATGTTTCATCGTCATTAGGATTCGCTGAACGTTACAATTAACTATCATTTTTGCGTCGGATTCGACAATCTAGACTCACAGGAGACGGACCATATGGTGCCCGAAACAGCAATATCCCCTTGGAGACAAGTCGACTGGAGGCCGATCTATTGAATCTCGACGCCATTTGAGTGTTCCATGGTCATTAGGAGGCTCTGAACATTACAATTAACTATCAGTTTTGCGTCGGATTCGAAAATATAGACTCACAGTTGAACACCCATAAGGTGCCCGAGGCAGCAATAAACCCTTGGAGACAAATCGGCTGAATGCCGATGTATTGAATCTCGACGCAATTTTAGTGTTCCATCGTCATTAGGAAGCCCTGAACGTTACAAATATCAATCAGTTTCGCTTCGGATTCGAAAATCTGGACTCACAGGAGAGCGACCATAAGGAGCCGGAGGCAGCATAATCCCCATGGAGACAAGTCGGCTGGAGGACGATGTATTGAATCTCGACGTAATTTGAGTGTTCCATCGTAATTAGGAAGCGCTGAGCGTTAGAATTAACTATCAGTTATGCGTCGGATTCGAAAATCTAAACTCACAGCAGAACGACCATAAGGTGGCCGAGGCAGCAATAGACCCTAGAAGACAAGTCATCTGGAGGACGATGTATTGGATCTCGACGCAATTTGATTGTTCCATCGTCATTAGGAGTCCCTGAACTTTACAATTAACTATAATTTTAGCGTCGGATTCAAAAATCTAGACTCACAGGAGGCGGACCACATGGAGCCCGAGGCAGCAATATCCCCTTGTTGACAAGTCGGCTGGAGGAGGATGTATTGACTCTCTACGCAATTTGAGTGTTCCATCGTCATTTGGAGGCCCTGAACGTAACAATTAACTATCAATTTTGCGTCGACTTCGAAAATATAGACTCACAGGAGAACTACCATAAAGTGCCCGAGGCAGCAATAGACCCTTGGAGACAAGTCGGCTGAAGGACGATGTATTGAATCTCGACTCAATTTGAGTGTTCCATCGTCATTACGAGGCCCTGAACGTTACAATTACCTATCAGTTATGCGTCGGATTCGAAAATCTAGCCTCACAGGAGATCAACCATAAGGTGCCCCAGGCAGCAATAGACCCTTATAGACAAGTCGGCTGGAGGACGATGTATTGACTCTCGACGCAATATGAGTGTTCCATCGTCATTTGGAGGCGCTGAACGTTACAATTAACTATCATTTTAGCGTCGGATTCGAAAATATACTCACAGGAGAAGGTGCCCGAGACAGCAATATCCCCTTGGATACAAGTCTGCTGAAGGACGGTGTATTGAATCTCGACGCAATTTGGTGTTCGATCGTCTTTAGGAGGCCCTGAACGTTACAATTAACTATCAATTTCGCGTCGGATTCAAAAATCTAGACTCACAGGAGACGGACCATGTGGTGTCCGAGGCAGCGATATCCCCTTGGAGACAAGTCGGTTGGAGGACGATGTAGTGAATCTCGACGTAATTTGAGTGTTCCATCGTCATTAGGAGGCGCTGAGCATTACAATTAACTATCAGTTATGCGTCGGATTCGAAAATCTAGACTCACAGGAGATCTACCATAAGGTGTCCGAGGCAGCAATCGACCCTAGAAGACAAGTCGGCTGGAGGACGATGTATAGAATCTCGACGCAATTTGAGTGTTCCATCGTCATTAGGAGGCCATGAACTTTACAATTAACTATCAGTTATGTGTCGGATTCGAAAATCTAAACTCACAGGAGAACGACTTCAAGGTGCCCGAAGCAGCAATATCCCCTTGGAGACCAGTCCGCTGGAGGACGATGTATAGAATCGCGACGCAATTTGAGTGCTCCATCGTCATTAGGAGGCCCTGAAAGTTACAATTATCAGTTTTGCGTCGGATTCGAAAAACTACACTCACAGGAGAAGGACCATATGGTGCACTAGGCAGCAATATCCCGTTGGAGACAAGTCGGCTAGAGGACGATGTATTGAATGTCAACGCAATTTAAGTGTTCCATCGTCATTAGGAGGCGCTGAACGTTACAATTAAGTATCAGGTATGCGTCGGATTCGAAAATCTAGACTCACAAGAGAACGGCCATAAGGTGCCTGAGACAGCTGCAGACCCTTGGCTGGAGGACGATGTATTGTATCTCGACGCAATTTGAGTGTTCCATCGTCATTAGGAGGCCCTGAACGTTACAATTAACTATCAGTTTTGCGTCGATATCGAAAATATAGACTCACAGGAGAACGACCATAAAGTGCCCGAGGCAGCAATAGACCCTTGGAGACAAGTCGGTTGAAGGACGATGTATTGAATCTCGACATAATTTGAGTGTCCCATCGTCATTAGGAGGCCCTGAACGGTACAATTATCAATCAGTTTCGCGTCGGATTCAAAATTCTAGACTCACAGGAGACGTAACATATGGTGATCGAGGCAGCAATATCCCCTTGGAGACAAGTCGGCTGGAGGACGATGTATTGAATCTCGACGCAATTTGAGTGTTCTATCGTCATTAGGAGGCGCTGAACGTTACAATTCACTATCATTTTTGCTTCGGATTCGAAAATCTAGACTCACAGGAGAAGGATCATATGGTGCCCGAGACAGCAATATCCCCTTGAAAACAAGTCGGCTGGAGGCCGATGTATTGAATCTCGAAGCAATTTCAGTGTTCCACCGTCATTAGGTGACCCTGAACGTTACAATGAACTATCAGTTTTACGTCGGGTTCGAAAATCTAGACTCACAGATGAACGATCATAAGGTGCCCGAGGCATTAATAGACCCTTGGAGACAAGTCGGCTGGAGGACGATGTATTGAATCTCGACGCAATTTGAGTGTTCTATCGTCATTAGGAGGCGCTGAACGTTACAATTAACTATCAGTTTTGCGTCGGATTCGAAAATCTAGACTCCCAGGAGACATACCATTTGGTGCCCGAGGCAGCAATATCCCCATGGAGACAAGTCGGCTGGAGGACTGTGTATTGAATCGTGAATAATTTGAGTGCTCCATCGCCATTCGGAGGCCCTGAAAGTTACAATTAACTATCAGTTTTGCGTCGAATTCGAAAATCTAGACTCACAGGAGAAGGACCATATGGTGCCCTAGGGAGCAATATCCCGTTGGAGACAAGTCGGCTGGAGGACGATGTATTTTAATCTCGTCGCAATTTGAGTGTTCCATCGTCATTAGGAGGCGCTGAACGTTACAATTAACTATCAGTTATGCGTCGGATTCGAAAATCTAGACTCACAGGAGAACGACCATAAGGTGCCCGACGCAGCAACAGACCCTTGGAGACAAGTCGGCTGGAGGACGATGTATTGAATCTCGTCGCAATTTGCGGGTTCCATCGTCATTAGGAGGCGCTGAACGTTACAATTAACTATCAGTTATGCGTCGGATTCGAAAATCTAGACTCACAGGAGAACGACCATAAGGTGCCCGACGCAGCAACAGACCCTTGGAGACAAGTCGGCTGGAGGCTGATGTATTGAATCTCGACGCAATTTGAGTGTTCCATCGTCATTAGGAGGCCCTGAACTTTAGAATTAACTATCAGTTATGCGTCGGATTCGAAAATCTAGACTCACAGGAGAACGACCACAAGGTGCCCGAGGCAGCAACAGACATTTGGAGACATGTCGGCTGGAGGACGATGTATTGGATCGCGACGCAATTTGAGTATTCCATCGTCATTAGGAGGCCCTGAATGTTACAATTGACTATCAGTTTTTCGTCGGATTGGAAAATGTAGATTCACCGGAGACGGACCATGTTGTGACCGAGGGAGCGATATCCCCTTGGAGACAAGTCGGCTGGAGGGCGATGTAGTGAATCTCTACGCAATTTGATTGTTCCATCGTCATTAGGAGGCCCTGAACGTTACAATGAACTATCAGTTTTGCATCGGGTGCGAAAATCTTGACTCTCAGATGAACGATCATAAGGTGCACGAGGCAGCAATAGTCCCTTGGAGACAAGTCGGCTGGAGGACGATGTATTGGATCGCGACGCAATTTGAGTGTTCTATCGTCAATAGGAGGCCCTGAATGTTACAATTAACTATCAATTTTTCGTCGGATTGGAAAATGTAGAATCACAGGAGACGGAGCATGTGGTGCCCGAGGCAGCGACATCCCCTTGGAGACAAGTCGGCTGGAGGACGATGTATGGAATCTCGACGTAATTTGAGTGTTCCATCGTCATTAGGAGGCACTGAACGTTGCAATTAACTATCAGTTATGCGTCGGTTTCGAAAATCCAGACTCACAGGAAATCGAGCATAAGGTGCACCAGGCAGCAATATTCCCTTGGAGACCAGTCCGCTGGAGGACAATGTATAGAATCGAGATGCAATTTGAGTGTTCTATCGCCATTAGGAGGCCCTGAAAGTGACAATTACCAGTGTCACGTAGGATTCGAAAAACTAGACTCACTGAAGAAGGACCATATGGTGCCCTAGGCAGCAATATCCCGTTGGAGACAAGTCGGCTGGAGGACGATGCATTGAATCTCGACGCAATTTGAGTGATCCATCGTCATTAGGAGGCGCTAAACGTTACAATTAACTATCAGTTATGCGTCGGATTCGAAAATGTAGACCCACAGGAGAACGACCAAAAGGTGCCCGACGCAGCAACAGACCCTTGGAGACAAGTCGGCTGGAGGCCGATGTATTGAATCTGGCCGCAATTTGAGTGTTCCATCGTCATTAGGAGGCCCCGAACGTTGCAATTAACTATCAGTTATGCGTCGGGTTCGAAAATCCAGACTCACAGGAGAACGACCACAAGATGCCCGAGGCAGCAATAGACATTTGGAGACAAGTCGGCTGGAGGCCGATGTATTGAATCTCGACGCAATTTGAGTGTTCCATCGTCATTAGGAGGCCCTGAACGTTACAATTAACTACCAGTTCCGCGTCGGATTCGAAAATCTAGACTCACAGGGGGCGGACCACATGAAGCCCGAGGCAGCAATATCCCCTTGTAGACAAGTCGGCTGGAGGACTATGTATTGAATCTCGATGCAATTTGAGTGTTCCATCGTCATTTTGAGGCCCTGAACTTTACAATTAACTATCAGTTATGCGTCGGATTCAAAAATCTAGAGTCACAGGAGACAGACCATGTGGTGTCCGAGACAGCGATACCCCCTTGGGGACAAGTCGGCTGGAGGACGATGTAGTGAATCTCGACGTAATGTGAGTGTTCCACCGTCATTAGGAGGCGCTGAGCATTACAATTAACTATCAGTTATGCGTCGGATTGAAAATCTAGACTCACAAGAGAACGACCATAAGGTGCCTGAGACAGCTGCAGACCCTTGGCTGGAGGACGATGTATTAAATCTCGACGCAATTTGAGTGTTCCATCGTCATTTTGAGGCCTTGAAATTTACAACTAACTATCAGTTATGCGTCGGATTCGAAAATCTAGACTTTCAGGAGATGACCACAAGGTGCCCGAGACAGCAATAGACATTTGGAGACAAGTCGGCTGCAGGCCGATGTATTGAATCTCGACGCAATTTGAGTTATCCATCGTCATTGGGAGGCCCTGAACGTTACAATTATTTATCAGTTTCGCGTCGGATTCAAAATTCTAGACTCACAGGAGACGGACCATATGGTGCCCGAGGCAGCAATATCCCCTTAGAGACAAGTCGGCTGGAGGACGATGTATTGAATCTCGACGCAATTTGAGTGTTTATCGTCATTAGGAGGCGCTGAACGTTACAATTCACTATCATTTTTGCTTCGGATTCGAAAATCTAGACTCACAGGAGTTGGATCATATGGTGCCCGAGACAGCAATATGCCCTTGAAGCAAGTCGGCTGGAGGCCGATGTATTGAATCTCGACGCAATTTCAGTGTTCCACCGTCATTAGGTGACCCTGAACGTTACAATGAACTATCAGTTTTACGTCGGGTTCGAAAATCTAGACTCACAGATGAACGATCATAAGGTGCCCGAGGCAGCGATAGACCCTTGGAGACCAGTCGGCTGGAGGACGATGTATTGACTCTCGACGCAATTTGAGTGTTCCATCCTCATTAGGATGTGCTGAACGTTACAATTAACTATCAGTTTCGCGTCGAATGCGAAAATCTAGACTCGCAGGAGAAGGACCATATGGTGCCCTAGGGAGCAGTATCCCGTTGGAGACAAGTCGGCTGGAGGACGATGTATTGAATCTCGTCGCAATTTGAGTGTTCCATCGTCATTAGGAGGCGCTGAACGTTACAATTAACTATCAGTTATGCGTCGGATTCGAAAATCTAGACTCACAGGAGAACGACCATAAGGTGCCCGACGCAGCAACAGACCCTTGGAGACAAGTCGGCTGGAGGACGATGTATTAAATCTCGTCGCAATTTGAGTGTTCCACCGTCATTAGGAGGCGCTGGACGTTACAATTAACTATCAGTTATGCGTCGGATTCGAAAATCTAGACTCACAGGAGAACGACCACAAGGTGCCCGAGGCAGCAACAGACATTTGGAGACAAGTCGGCTGGAGGACGATGTATTGAGTCTCGACGCAATTTGAGTGTTCCATCGTCATTAGGAGGCCCTGAAAATTACAATTAACTATCAGTTTCGCGTCGGATTCAAAAATCTAGACTCACAGGAGACGGACCATTTGGTGCCCGAGGCAGCAATATCCCCAGGGAGACAAGACGGCTGGAGGACGATGTATTGAATCTCGATGCAATTTGAGTGTTCCATCGTCATTAGGAGGCCCTGAACGTTACAATTAACTATCAGTTTCGCGTCGGATTCGAAAATCTAGACTCACAGGAGAAGCACCATATGGTGCCCGAGGCAGCAATATCCCGTTGAAGACAAGTCGGCTGGAGGACGATGTATTGAATCTCGATGCAATTTGAGTGTTCCATCGTCATTAGGAGGCGCTGAACGTTAGAATTAACTATCAGTTATGCGTCGGATTCGAAAATCTATACTCACTGGAGACGGACCATAAGGTGCCCGAAGCAGCAATATCCCCTCGAGACCAGTCCTCTGGAGGACGATGTACTGAATCTCGACACAATTTGAGTGTTCCATCGTCTTTAGGAGGCGCTGAACGTTACAATTAACTATCAGTTATGCGTCGGATCCGAAATTCTAGACTCACAGGAGAACGACCATAAGGTGCCCGACGCAGCAACACACCCTTGGAGGCAAGTCGGCTGGAGGTCGATATATTGAATCTCGACGCAATTTGAGAGTTCCATCGTCATTACGAGACCTTGAACATTGCAATTAACTATCATTTTTGCGTCGGATTCGAAAATCTAGACGCACAGGAGAACGACCATAAGGTGCCCGAGGTAGCAATATACCCTTGGAGACGAGACGGCTGGAGGACGATGTATGACTCTCGACGCATTTGAGTGTTCCATCGTCATTAGGAGGCGCTGAACGTTACAATTAACTATCATCTTAGCGTTGGATTCGAAAATCTACTCTCACAGGAGAATGATCATATGGTGCCCGAAACAGCAATATCCCCTTGGAGACAAGTCGGCTGGAGGCCGATGTATTGAATCTCGACGCAATTTGAGTGTTCCATCGTTATTAGGAGGCCCTGAACTTTACAATTAACTATCAGTTATGTATCGGTTTCGAAAATCTAGACTCACAGGAGAACGACCACAAGGTGCCCGAGACAGCAATAGACATTTAGAGACAAGTCGGCTGGAGGCCGATGTATTGAATCTCGACGCAATTTGAGTGTTCCATCGTCATTAGGAGCGTTGAACGTTGCAATTAACTATCTGTTATGCGTCGGATTCGAAAATCTTACACTCACAGGAGAACGATCATAAGGTGCCCCAGGCAGCAATAGACCCTTGGAGACAAGTCGCCTGGAGGACGATGTATTGGATCGCGACGCAATTTGAGTGTTCCATCGTAACTGGGAGGCCCTGAAAGTTACAATTAACTATCAGTTTTTCGTTGGAATCGAAAATCTAGACTGACTTGAGCCGCACCATAAGGTGCCCGAAGCAGCAATATCCCCTTGGAGACCAGTCCGCTGGAGGACGATGTATTGAATCGCGACGCAATTTGAGTGCTTCATCGTCATTAGGGGGCCCTGCACGTTGCAATTAACTATCGGTTTCGCGTCGGATTCGAAAATCTAGACTCACTGGAGAAGGACCATATGGTGCCCGAGGCAGCAAAATCCCGTTGGAGACAAGTCGGCTGGAGGACGATGTATTGAATCTCGACGCAATTTGAGTGTTCCATCGTCATTAGGAGGCCCTGAACGTTACAATTAACTATGTGTTTGGCGTCGGATTCGAAAATCTAGACTCACAAGAGAACGACCATAAGGTTCCTGAGGCAGCAATAGACCTTTGGAGACAAGTCGGCTGGAGGACGATGTATTAAATCTCGACGCAATTTGAGTGTTCCATCGTCTTTAGGAGGCCCTGAACTTTACAATTAACTATCAGTTATGCGTCGGATTCCAAAATCTAGACTCACAGGAGATCGACCATAAGGTGCCCCAGCCAGCAATAGACCCTTGGAGACAATTCGGCTGGAGGACGATGTATTGAATCTCGACGCAATTTGAGTGTTCCATCGTCATTAGGAGGCCCTGAACGATACAATTAACTATCAGATTGGCATCGGATTCGAAAATCTAGACTCACAGGAGAACGGCCATAAGGTGCCCGAGGCAGCAACAGACCCTTGGAGACAAGTGGCTGAAGGACGATGTATTGATTCTCGACGCAATTTGAGTGATCCATCGTCATTAGGGGGCCCTGAACGTTACAATTAAGTATCAGTTTCGCGACGGATTCAAAAATCTAGACTCACAGGGGACGGACCATTTGGTGTCCGACGCAGCAATATCCCCTTGGAGACAAGTCGCCTGGAGGACGATGAATTGGTCCGCGACGAAATTTGAGTGTTCCATTGTAACTAGGAGGCCCTGAAAGTTACAATTAACTATCAGTTATGCGTCGGATTCGAAAATCTAGACTCACAGGAGATCGACCATAGGGTGCCCCAGGCAGCAAAAGACCCTTGGAGACAAGTCGGCTGGAAGACGATTTATTGGATCGCGACGCAATTTTAGTGTTCCATCGTTACTAGAAGGCCCTGAATGTTACAATTAACTATCAGTTTTTCGTCGGATTCGAAAATCTAGACTCACTGGAGACGTACCATAAGGTGCCCGAAGCAGCAATATCCCCTTGGAGACCAGTCCGCTGGAAGACGCTGTATTGAACCGCGATGCAAATTGAGTGCCCCATCGTCATTAGGAGTCCCTCAACGTTACAATTAACTATCATTTTAGCGTCGGTTTAGAAAATCTACTCACAGGAGATCGACCATAAGGTGCCCCAGGAAGCAACAGACCCTTGGAGTCAAGTCGGCTGGAGGGCGATGTATTGAATCGCGACGCAATTTAAGTGTTCCATCGTCCTTAGGTGGCCCTGAACTTTATAATTAACTATCAGTTATGTGTCGGTTTCGAAAATCTAGACGCACAGGAGAACGACCATAAGGTGCCCCAGGCAGCAATAGACCCTTCGATACAAGTTGACTGGAGGACGATGTATTGAATCTCGACGCAATTTGGGTGTTCCATCGTCATTAGGAGGCCCTGAACTTTACAATTAACTATCAGTTATGTGTCGGATTCGAAAATCTAGACTCACAGGAGAACGACCATAAGGTGCCCCAGGCAGCAATAGAATCTTGGAGACAAGTCGGCTGGAGGACGATGTGGTGGATCGCGACGCAATTTGAATGTTCCATCGTCATTAGGAGGCCCTGAAAGTTGCAATTCAGTATCATTTTAGCGTCGGATTAGAAAATCTACTCACAGGAGGCGGACCATTTGGTGTCCGATGAAGCAAAATACCTATGGATGCAAGTCGGCTGCAGGATGATGTATTGAATCTCGACGCAATTTGAGTGTTCCATCGTCATTAGGATGCCCTGAACGTTACAACCAACTATCAGTTTTGCATCGGATTCGAAAATCTATACTCACGGGAGAACGACCATTAGGTGCCCGAGGCAGCAACAGACCCTTGGAGACAAGTCGGGTGGAGGACGATGTATTGAATCCCGACGCAATTTGAGTGTTCTGTCGTCATTAGGAGGCGCTGAACGTTACAATTAACTATCAGTTTTGCGTCGGATTCGAAAATCTAGACTCACAGGAGCGGGACCATTTGGTGCCCGAGGCAGCAATATCCCCAAGGAGACAAGTCCCCTGGAGGACGATGTATTGAATCTCGATACAATTTGAGTGTTCCATCGTCATTAGGAGGCCGTGAACGTTACAATTAACTATCAGTTTTGCGTACGATTCGAAAATCTAGACTCACAGGAGAACGATCATAAGGTGCCCCAGGCAGCAATAGACCCTTGTAGACAAGTCGGCTGGAGGACGATGTATTGGATCGCGACGCAATTTGAGTGTTCCATCGTAACTGGGAGGCCCCATAAAGTTACTATTAACTATCAGGTTTTCGTCGGATTCGAAAATCTAGACAGACTGGAGACGGACCATAAGGTGCCCGAAGCAGCAATATCCCCTAGGAGACCAGTCCGCTGGATGACAATGTATTGAATCGCGACGCAATTTAAGTGTTCCATCGTCTTTAGGTGGCCCTGAACTATACAATTAACTATCAGTTATGTGTCGGATTCGAAAATCTAGACGAACCGGAGAACGACCATAAGGTGCCTGAGGCAGCAAAAGACCCTTAGAGACAAGTCGGCTGGAGGACGATGTATTGAATCTCGACGCAATTTGAGTGTTCCATCTTCATTAGGAGGCGCTGAACTTTACAATTAACTATCAGTTATGTGTCGGATTCGAAAATCTAGACTCACAGGAGAACGACCATAAGGTGCCCGACGCAGCAACAGACCCTTAGAGAAAAGTCGGCTGGAGGACGATGTATTGACTCTCGACGCATATGAGTGTTCCATCGTCATTAAGAGGCGCTGAACATTACAATTAATATCATTTTAGCGTCGGATTAAAGAATCTAGACTCACAGGACAAAGAACATATGGTGCCCGAGACAGCAATATCCCCTTGAAGACAAGTCGGCTGGAGGCCGATGTATTGAATCGCGACGCAATTTAAGTGTTCCATCGTCCTTAGGTGGCCCTGAACTTTACAATTAACTATCAGTTATGTGTCGGGTACGAAAATCTAGACGCACAGGAGAACGACCATAAGGTGCCCCAGGCAGCAATAGACCCTTAGAGACAAGTCGGCTGGAGGACGATGTATTGAATCTCGACGCAATTTGAGTGCCCCATCGTCATCACGAGTCCCTCAAAGTTACAATTAACTATCAGTTATGTGTCGGAATCGAAAATCTAGACTCACAGGAGAACGACCATAAGGTGCTCCAGGCAGCAATAGACCCTTGGAGACATGTCGGCTGGAGGACGATGTATTGGATCGCGACGCAATTTGAGTGTTCCATCGTCATTAGGAGGCCCTGAACGTTACAATTAACTATAATTTTAGCGTCGGATTAGAAAATCTACTCACAGGAGACGGACCATTTGGTGTCCGAGGAAGCAATATCCCTATGGATACAAGTCGGCTGGAGGATGATGTACTGAATCTCGACGCAATTTGAGTGTTCCATCGTCATTAGGATGCCCTGAACGTTACAATTAACTATCAGTTTTGCATCGTATTCGAAAATCTAGACTCACAGGAGAAAGACCACAAGGTGCCCGAGGCAGTAATAGACCCTTGGAGACAAGTCGGCTGAAGGACGATGTATTGAAACTCGACGCAATTTGAGTGTTCCATCGTCATTAGGAGGCCCTGAACTTTACTACTAACTATCAGTTTTTCGTCGGATTCGAAAATCTAGACTCACTGGAGACGGACCATAAGGTGCCCGAAGCAGCAATATCCCCTTGGAGACCAGTCCGCTGGAAGACGATGTATTGAATCGCGACGCAATTTGAGTGCCCCATCGTCATCAGGAGTCCCTCAACGTTACAATTAACTATCAGTTTCGCGTCGGAATCAAAAATCTAGACTCATCGGAGACGGACCATAAGGTGCCCGAGGCAGCAATAGACCCTTGGGAACAAGTCGGCTGGAGGACGATGAATTGAATCTCGACGCAATTTGAGTGTTCCATCGTCATTAGGAGGCCCTGAACTTTACAATTAACTATCAGTTATGTGTCGGATTCGAAAATCTAGACTCACAGAAGAACGACCACACGGTGCCCGAGGCAGCAATAGACATTCGGAGACAAGTCGGCTGGAGGACGATGTATTGAATCTCAACGCAATTTGAGTGTACCATCGTCATTAGGAGGCCCTGAAAGTTACAATTAACTATCAGTTTTGCGTCGGATTCGAAAATCTAGACACTCAGGAGATCGATCATAAGGTGCGCCAGGCAGCAATAGACCCTTGGAGACAAGTCGGCTGGAGGACGATGAATTGGATCGCGACGCAATTTGAGTGTTCCATTGTAACTAGGAGGCAATGAAAGTTACAATGAACTATCAGTTTTTCGTCGGAGTCGAAAATCTAGACTCACTGGAGACGGACCATAAGGTGCCCGAAGCAGCAATATCCCCTTGGCGACCAGTCCGCTGGAGGACTATGTATTAAATCGCGTCACAATTTGAGTGCTCGATCGTCATTAGGAGGCCCTGTTCGTTACAATTTACTATCAGTTTCGCGTCGGATTCGAAGATCTACACTCACAGGAGAAGGACCATATGGTGCCCGAGGCAGCAATATCCCGTTGGAGACATGTCGGCTGGAGGACGATGTATTGAATCTCGACGCAATTTGAGTGTTCCATCGTCATTAGGAGGCGCTGAACGTTACAATTAACTATCAGTTATGCGTCGGATTTGAAATTCTAACTCACAGGAGAACGACCATAAGGTGCCCGACGCAGCAACAGACCCTTGGAGACAAGTCGGCTGGAGGACGATGTATTGACTCTCGACGCATTTGAGTGTTCCATCGTCATTAGGAGGCGCTGAACGTTACAATTAACTATCATTTTAGCGTCGGATTCGAAAATCTAGACTCACAGGAGAAGGATCATATGGTGCCCGGGACAGCAATATCTAATTGGAGACAAGTCGGCTGGAGGACGATGTATTGATTCTCGACGCAATTTGAGTGTTCTATCGTCATTAGGAGGCCCTGAACGTTACAATTGACTATCAGTTTTGGATTGGATTCGAAAATCTAGACTCACAGGGGAACGACCATAAGGTGACCGCGGCAGCAATAGACCCTTGGATACAAGTCGGCTGAAGGACGATGTATTGATTCTCGACGCAATTTGAGTGATCCATCGTCATTAGGGGGCCCTGAACGTTACAATTAACTATCATTTTAGCGTCGGTTTAGAAAATCTACTCACAGGAGATCGACCATAAGGTGCCCCAGGAAGCAACAGACCCTTGGAGTCAAGTCGGCTGGAGGGCGATGTATTGAATCGCGACGCAATTTAAGTGTTCCATCGTCCTTAGGTGGCCCTGAACTTTATAATTAACTATCAGTTATGTGTCGGATTCGAAAATCTAGACGCACATGAGAACGACCATAAGGTGCCCCAGGCAGCAATAGACCCTTCGATACAAGTTGACTGGAGGACGATGTATTGAATCTCGACGCAATTTGGGTGTTCCATCGTCATTAGGAGGCCCTGAACTTTACAATTAACTATCAGTTATGTGTCGGATTCGAAAATCTAGACTCACAGGAGAACGACCATAAGGTGCCCCAGGCAGCAATAGAATCTTGGAGACAAGTCGGCTGGAGGACGATGTGGTGGATCGCGACGCAATTTGAATGTTCCATCGTCATTAGGAGGCCCTGAAAGTTGCAATTCAGAATCATTTTAGCGTCGGATTAGAAAATCTACTCACAGGAGGCGGACCATTTGGTGTCCGATGAAGCAAAATACCTATGGATGCAAGTCGGCTGCAGGATGATGTATTGAATCTCGACGCAATTTGAGTGTTCCATCGTCATTAGGATGCCCTGAACGTTACAACCAACTATCAGTTTTGCATCGGATTCGAAAATCTATACTCACGGGAGAACGACCATTAGGTGCCCGAGGCAGCAATAGACCCTTGGAGACAAGTCGGCTGGAGGACGATGAATTGGATCGCGACGCAATTTGAGTGTTCCATTGTAACTAGGAGGCAATGAAAGTTACAATGAACTATCAGTTTTGCGTCGGATTCGAAAATCTAGACTCACAGGAGCGGGACCATTTGGTGCCCGAGGCAGCAATATCCCCAAGGAGACAAGTCCCCTGGAGGACGATGTATTGAATCTCGATACAATTTGAGTGTTCCATCGTCATTAGGAGGCCGTGAACGTTACAATTAACTATCAGTTTTGCGTACGATTCGAAAATCTAGACTCACAGGAGAACGATCATAAGGTGCCCCAGGCAGCAATAGACCCTTGTAGACAAGTCGGCTGGAGGACGATGTATTGGATCGCGACGCAATTTGAGTGTTCCATCGTAACTGGGAGGCCCCATAAAGTTACTATTAACTATCAGGTTTTCGTCGGATTCGAAAATCTAGACAGACTGTAGACGGACCATAAGGTGCCCGAAGCAGCAATATCCCCTAGGAGACCAGTCCGCTGGATGACAATGTATTGAATCGCGACGCAATTTAAGTGTTCCATCGTCTTTAGGTGGCCCTGAACTATACAATTAACTATCAGTTATGTGTCGGATTCGAAAATCTAGACGAACCGGAGAACGACCATAAGGTGCCTGAGGCAGCAAAAGACCCTTAGAGACAAGTCGGCTGGAGGACGATGTATTGAATCTCGACGCAATTTGAGTGTTCCATCTTCATTAGGAGGCGCTGAACTTTACAATTAACTATCAGTTATGTGTCGGATTCGAAAAACTAGACTCACAGGAGAACGACCATAAGGTGCTGACGCAGCAACAGACCCTTAGAGAAAAGTCGGCTGGAGGACGATGTATTGACTCTCGACGCATATGAGTGTTCCATCGTCATTAGGAGGCGCTGAACATTACAATTAATATCATTTTAGCGTCGGATTAAAGAATCTAGACTCACAGGACAAAGAACATATGGTGCCCGAGACAGCAATATCCCCTTGAAGACAAGTCGGCTGGAGGCCGATGTATTGAATCGCGACGCAATTTAAGTGTTCCATCGTCCTTAGGTGGCCCTGAACTTTACAATTAACTATCAGTTATGTGTCGGGTACGAAAATCTAGACGCACAGGAGAACGACCATAAGGTGCCCCAGGCAGCAATAGACCCTTGGAGACAAGTCGGCTGGAGGACGATGTATTGAATCTCGACGCAATTTGAGTGCCCCATCGTCATCACGAGTCCCTCAAAGTTACAATTAACTATCAGTTATGTGTCGGAATCGAAAATCTAGACTCACAGGAGAACGACCATAAGGTGCTCCAGGCAGCAATAGACCCTTGGAGACATGTCGGCTGGAGGACGATGTATTGGATCGCGACGCAATTTGAGTGTTCCATCGTCATTAGGAGGCCCTGAACGTTACAATTAACTATCATTTTAGCGTCGGATTAGAATATCTACTCACAGGAGACGGACCATTTGGTGTCCGAGGAAGCAATATCCCTATGGATACAAGTCGGCTGGAGGATGATGTACTGAATCTCGACGCAATTTGAGTGTTCCATCGTCATTAGGATGCCCTGAACGTTACAATTAACTATCAGTTTTGCATCGTATTCGAAAATCTAGACTCACAGGAGAAAGACCACAAGGTGCCCGAGGCAGTAATAGACCCTTGGAGACAAGTCGGCTGAAGGACGATGTATTGAAACTCGACGCAATTTGAGTGTTCCATCGTCATTAGGAGGCCCTGAACTTTACTACTAACTATCAGTTTTTCGTCGGATTCGAAAATCTAGACTCACTGGAGACGGACCATAAGGTGCCCGAAGCAGCAATATCCCCTTGGAGACCAGTCCGCTGGAAGACGATGTATTGAATCGCGACGCAATTTGAGTGCCCCATCGTCATCAGGAGTCCCTCAACGTTACAATTAACTATCAGTTTCGCGTCGGAATAAAAAATCTAGACTCATCGGAGACGGACCATAAGGTGCCCGAGGCAGCAATAGAACCTTGGGAACAAGTCGGCTGGAGGACGATGAATTGAATCTCGACGCAATTTGAGTGTTCCATCGTCATTAGGAGGCCCTGAACTTTACAATTAACTATCAGTTATGTGTCGGATTCGAAAATCTAGACTCACAGAAGAACGACCACACGGTGCCCGAGGCAGCAATAGACATTCGGAGACAAGTCGGCTGGAGGACGATGTATTGAATCTCGACGCAATTTGAGTGTACCATCGTCATTAGGAGGCCCTGAAAGTTACAATTAACTATCAGTTTTGCGTCGGATTCGAAAATCTAGACACTCAGGAGATCGATCATAAGGTGCGCCAGGCAGCAATAGACCCTTGGAGACAAGTCGGCTGGAGGACGATGAATTGGATCGCGACGCAATTTGAGTGTTCCATTGTAACTAGGAGGCAATGAAAGTTACAATGAACTATCAGTTTTTCGTCGGAGTCGATAATCTAGACTCACTGGAGACGGACCATAAGGTGCCCGAAGCAGCAATATCCCCTTGGCGACCAGTCCGCTGGAGGACTATGTATTGAATCGCGTCACAATTTGAGTGCTCGATCGTCATTAGGAGGCCCTGTTCGTTACAATTTACTATCAGTTTCGCGTCGGATTCGAAGATCTACACTCACAGGAGAAGGACCATATGGTGCCCGAGGCAGCAATATCCCGTTGGAGACATGTCGGCTGGAGGACGATGTATTGAATCTCGACGCAATTTGAGTGTTCCATCGTCATTAGGAGGCGCTGAACGTTACAATTAACTATCAGTTATGCGTCGGATTTGAAATTCTAACTCACAGGAGAACGACCATGAGGTGCCCGACGCAGCAACAGACCCTTGGAGACAAGTCGGCTGGAGGACGATGTATTGACTCTCGACGCATTTGAGTGTTCCATCGTCATTAGGAGGCGCTGAACGTTACAATTAACTATCATTTTAGCGTCGGATTCGAAAATCTAGACTCACAGGAGAAGGATCATATGGTGCCCGGGACAGCAATATCTAATTGGAGACAAGTCGGCTGGAGGACGATGTATTGATTCTCGACGCAATTTGAGTGTTCTATCGTCATTAGGAGGCCCTGAACGTTACAATTGACTATCAGTTTTGGATTGGATTCGAAAATCTAGACTCACAGGGGAACGACCATAAGGTGACCGCGGCAGCAATAGACCCTTGGATACAAGTCGGCTGAAGGACGATGTATTGAATCACGAATCAATTTGAGTGTTCCATCGTCATTAGGAGGCCCTGAAAGTCACAATTAAATATCAGTTTCGCGTCGGATTCGAAAATCTGGACTCACAGGAGACGGACCATTTGGTGCCCGAGGCAGCAATATCCCCATGGAGACAAGTCGGCTGGAGGACGCAATTTGAGTGCTATATTGTAACTAGGAGGCCCTGAAACTTACAATTAACTATCAGTTTTTCGGCGGATTCGAAAATCTAGACTCACTGGAGACGGACCATAAGGTGCCCGAAGCAGCAATATCCCCTTGGAGTCCAGTCCGCTGGAGGACGATGTATTGAATCGCGACACAATTTGAGTTCTCCATCGTCATTAGGAGGCCCTGAAAGCTACAATTAACTATCAGTTTTTCGTCGCATTCGAAAATCAAGACTCACTGGAGACGGACCATAAGGTCCCCAACGCAGCAACAGACCTTTGGAGACATGTCGGCTGGAGGCTGATGTATCGAATCCCGACGCAATTTGAGTGTTCCATCGTTATTTGGAGGCCCTAAACGTTACAATTAACTATCATTTTTGCGTCGGATTCGAAAATCTAGACTCACAGGAGAACGACCATAAGGTGACCGAGGCAGCAATAGACCCTTGGATACAAGTCGGCTGAAGGACGATGTATTGAATCTAGACGCAATTTGAGTGTTCCATCGTCATCAGGAGGCCCTGAACGTCACAATTAACTATCAGTTTCGCGTCGGATTCAAAAATCTAGACTCACAGGAGACGGACCATTGGTGCCCGACGCAGCAATATCCCCTTGGAGACAAGTCGGCTGGAGGACGATGTATTGAATCTCGACGCAATTTGAGTGTTCCATCGTGATTAGGAGGCCCTGAACGTTACAATTAACTATCAGTTTTGCATCGGATTCGAAAATCTAGACTCACAGGGGAACGACCATAAGGTGCCCGAGGCAGCAATTGACCCTTGGAGACAAGTCGGCTGAAAGACGATGTATTGAATCTCGACGCAATTTGAGTGTTCCATCGTCATTCGGAGGCCCTGAAAGTCACAATTAACTATCAGTTTCGCGTCGGATTCGAAAATCTAGACTCACAGGAGACGGACCATTTGGTGCCCGAGGCAGCAATATCCCCATGAAGACAAGTCGGCTGGAGGACGCAATTTGAGTGTTCCATTGTAACTAGGAGGCCCTGAAACTTACAATTAACTATCAGTTTTTCGTCGGATTCGAATATCTAGACTCACTGGAGACGGACCATAAGGTGCCCGAAGCAGCAATATCCCCTTGGTGACCAGTCTGCTGGAGGACGATGTATTGAATCGCGACACAATTTGAGTGCTCCATCGTCATTAGGAGGCCCTGAAAGTTACAATTAACTATCAGTTTTTCGTCGCATTCGAAAATCTAGACTCACTGGAGACGGACCATAAGGTGCCCGAAGCAGCAATATCCGATTAGAGACCAGTCCGCTGGAGGACGATGTATTGACTCTTGACGCATATGAGTGTTCCATCGTCATTAGGAGGCGCTGAACGTTACAATTAACATCATTTTAGCGTCGGATTAAAAAATCTAGACTCACAGAAGAAAGATCATATGGTGCGCGAGACAGCAATATCCCCTTGGTGACAAGTCGGCTGGAGGCCGATGTGTTGAATCGCGACGCAATTTAAGTGTTCCATCGTCCTTAGGTGGCCCTGAACTTTACAATTAACTATCAGTTATGTGTCGGATTCGAAAATCTAGACGCACAGGAGAACGACCATTAGGTGTCTGACGTAGCAATAGACCCTTAAGACAAGTCGGCTAGAGGACGATGTATTGAATCTCGATGCAATTTGAGTGTTCCATCGTCGTTAGGAGGCCCTGAACTTTACAATTAACTATCAGTTATGTGTCGGAATCGAAAATCTAGACTCACAGGAGAACGACCATAAGGTGCCCCAGGCAGCAATAGACCCTTGGAGACAAGTCGGCTCGAGGACGATGTACTGAATCTCGACGCAATTTGAGTGTTCCAACGTCATTAGGAGGCCCTGAACGTTACTATTAACTTTCAGTTTTTCGTCGGATTCGAAAATCTAGACTCACTGAAGACGGACCATAAGGTGCCCGAAGCAGCAATATCCCCTTGGAGACCAGTCCGCTGGAAGACGATGTATTGAATCGCGACGCAATTTGAGTGCCCCATCGTCATCAGGAGTCCCTCAACGTTACAATTAACTATCAGTTTCGCGTCGGATTCAAAAACCTAGACTCATAGGAGACGGACCATTTGGTGCCCGAGGCAGCAATATCCCCTTGGAGACAAGTCGGCTGGAGGACGATGTATTGACTCTCGACGCCATTTGAGTGTTCCATCGTCATTAGGAGGCCCTGAAAGTCACAATTAACTATCAGTTTCGCGTCGGATTCGAGAATCTAGACTCACAGGAGACGGACCATTTGGTGCCCGAGGCAGCATTATCCCCATGGAGACAAGTCGGCTGGAGGACGCAATATGAGTGTTCCATTGTAACTAGGAGGCCCTGAGAGTTACAATTAACTATCAGTTTTTCGTCGCATTCGAAAATTTAGACTCACTGGAGACGGACCATAAGGTGCCCGAAGCAGCAATATCCCCTTGGAGACCAGTCCGCTGGAGGACGATGTATTGAATCGCGACACAATATGAGTGCTCCATCGTCTTAGGAGGCCCTGAACGTTACAATTAACTATCAGTTTCGCGTCGGATTCGAAAATCTTGACTCACAGGAGAAGGACCGCAAGGTGCCCGGCGCAGCAACAGACCCTTGGAGACAAGTCGGCTGGAGGACGATGTATTGAATCTCGACGCAATTTGAGTGTTCCATCGTCATTAGGAGGCCCTGAACGTTACAATTAACTATGTGTTTGGCGTCGGATTCGAAAATCTAGACTCACAAGAGAACGACCATAAGGTTCCTGAGGCAGCAATAGACCTTTGGAGACAAGTCGGCCGGAGGACGATGTATTAAATCTCGACGCAATTTGAGTGTTCCATCGTCTTTAGGAGGCCCTGAACTTTACAATTAACTATCAGTTATGCGTCGGATTCGAAAATCTAGACTCACAGGAGATCGACCATAAGGTGCCCCAGCCAGCAATAGACCCTTGGAGACAATTCGGCTGGAGGACGATGTATTGAATCTCGACGCAATTTGAGTGTTCCATCGTTATTTGGAGGCCCTAAACGTTACAATTAACTATCATTTTTGCGTCGGATTCGAAAATCTAGACTCACAGGAGAACGACCATAAGGTGACCGAGGCAGCAATAGACCCTTGGATACAAGTCGGCTGAAGGACGATGTATTGAATCTAGACGCAATTTGAGTGTTCCATCGTCATCAGGAGGCCCTGAACGTCACAATTAACTATCAGTTTCGCGTCGGATTCAAAAATCTAGACTCACAGGAGACGGACCATTGGTGCCCGACGCAGCAATATCCCCTTGGAGACAAGTCGGCTGGAGGACGATGTATTGAATCTCGACGCAATTTGTGTGTTCCATCGTGATTAGGAGGCCCTGAACGTTACAATTAACTATCAGTTTTGCATCGGATTCGAAAATCTAGACTAAGAGGGGAACGACCATAAGGTGCCCGAGGCAGCAATTGACCCTTGGAGACAAGTCGGCTGAAAGACGATGTATTGAATCTCGACGCAATTTGAGTGTTCCAACGTCATTCGGAGGCCCTGAAAGTCACAATTAACTATCAGTTTCGCGTCGGATTCGAAAATCTAGACTCACAGGAGACGGACCATTTGGTGCCCGAGGCAGCAATATCCCCATGAAGACAAGTCGGCTGGAGGACGCAATTTGAGTGTTCCATTGTAACTAGGAGGCCCTGAAACTTACAATTAACTATCAGTTTTTCGTCGGATTCGAATATCTAGACTCACTGGAGACGGACCATAAGGTGCCCGAAGCAGCAATATCCCCTTGGGGACCAGTCTGCTGGAGGACGATGTATTGAATCGCGACACAATTTGAGTGCTCCATCGTCATTAGGAGGCCCTGAAAGTTACAATTAACTATCAGTTTTTCGTCGCATTCGAAAATCTAGACTCACTGGAGACGGACCATAAGGTGCCCGAAGCAGCAATATCCGATTAGAGACCAGTCCGCTGGAGGACGATGTATTGACTCTCGACGCATATGAGTGTTCCATCGTCATTAGGAGGCGCTGAACGTTAGAATTAACATCATTTTAGCGTCGGATTAAAAAATCTAGACTCACAGAAGAAAGATCATATGGTGCGCGAGACAGCAATATCCCCTTGGTGACAAGTCGGCTGGAGGCCGATGTGTTGAATCGCGACGCAATTTAAGTGTTCCATCGTCCTTAGGTGGCCCTGAACTTTTTAATTAACTATGAGTTATGTGTCGGATTCGAAAATCTAGACGCACAGGAGAACGACCATTAGGTGCCTGACGTAGCAATAGACCCTTAAGACAAGTCGGCTAGAGGACGATGTATTGAATCTCGATGCAATTTGAGTGTTCCATCGTCGTTAGGAGGCCCTGAACTTTACAATTAACTATCAGTTATGTGTCGGAATCGAAAATCTAGACTCACAGGAGAACGACCATAAGGTGCCCCAGGCAGCAATAGACCCTTGGAGACAAGTCGGCTCGAGGACGATGTACTGAATCTCGACGCAATTTGAGTGTTCCAACGTCATTAGGAGGCCCTGAACGTTACTATTAACTATCAGTTTTTCGTCGGATTCGAAAATCTAGACTCACTGAAGACGGACCATAAGGTGCCCGAAGCAGCAATATCCCCTTGGAGACCAGTCCGCTGGAAGACGATGTATTGAATCGCGACGCAATTTGAGTGCCCCATCGTCATCAGGAGTCCCTCAACGTTACAATTAACTATCAGTTTCGCGTCGGATTCAAAAACCTAGACTCATAGGAGACGGACCATTTGGTGCCCGAGGCAGCAATATCCCCTTGGAGACAAGTCGGCTGGAGGACGATGTATTGACTCTCGACGCCATTTGAGTGTTCCATCGTCATTAGGAGGCCCTGAAAGTCACAATTAACTATCAGTTTCGCGTCGGATTCGAGAATCTAGACTCACAGGAGACGGACCATTTGGTGCCCGAGGCAGCATTATCCCCATGGAGACAAGTCGGCTGGAGGACGCAATATGAGTGTTCCATTGTAACTAGGAGGCCCTGAAAGTTACAATTAACTATAAGTTTTTCGTCGCATTCGAAAATTTAGACTCACTGGAGACGGACCATAAGGTGCCCGAAGCAGCAATATCCCCTTGGGGACCAGTCCGCTGGAGGACGATGTATTGAATCGCGACACAATATGAGTGCTCCATCGTCTTAGGAGGCCCTGAACGTTACAATTAACTATCAGTTTCGCGTCGGATTCGAAAATCTTGACTCACAGGAGAAGGACCGCAAGGTGCCCGGCGCAGCAACAGACCCTTGGAGACATGTCGGCTGGAGGTCGATGTATTGAATCTCGACGCAATTTGAGTGTTCCATCGTCATTAGGAGGCCCTGAACGTTACAATTAACTATGTGTTTGGCGTCGGATTCGAAAATCTAGACTCACAAGAGAACGACCATAAGGTTCCTGAGGCAGCAATAGACCTTTGGAGACAAGTCGGCTGGAGGACGATGTATTAAATCTCGACGCAATTTGAGTGTTCCATCGTCTTTAGGAGGCCCTGAACTTTACAATTAACTATCAGTTATGCGTCGGATTCGAAAATCTAGACTCACAGGAGATCGACCATAAGGTGCCCCAGCCAGCAATAGACCCTTGGAGACAAATCGGCTGGAGGACGATGTATTGAATCTCGACGCAATTTGAGTGTTCCATCGTCATTAGGAGGCCCTGAACGATACTATTAACTATCAGATTGGCATCGGATTCGAAAATCTAGACTCACAGGAGAACGACCATAAGGTGCCCGAGGCAGCAATAGACCCTTGGAGACAAGTGGCTGAAGGACGATGTATTGATTCTCGACGCAATTTGAGTGATCCATCGTCATTAGGGGGCCCTGAACGTTACAATTAAGTATCAGTTTCGCGACGGATTCAAAAATCTAGACTCACAGGGGACGGACCATTTGGTGTCCGACGCAGCAATATCCCCTTGGAGACAAGTCGCCTGGAGGACGATGAATTGGTCCGCGACGAAATTTGAGTGTTCCATTGTAACTAGGAGGCCCTGAAAGTTACAATTAACTATCAGTTATGCGTCGGATTCGAAAATCTAGACTCACAGGAGATCGACCATAGGGTGCCCCAGGCAGCAAAAGACCCTTGGAGACAAGTCGGCTGGAAGACGATTTATTGGATCGCGACGCAATTTTAGTGTTCCATCGTTACTAGAAGGCCCTGAATGTTACAATTAACTATCAGTTTTTCGTCGGATTCGAAAATCTAGACTCACTGGAGACGTACCATAAGGTGCCCGAAGCAGCAATATCCCCTTGTAGACCAGTCCGCTGGAAGACGCTGTATTGAACCGCGATGCAAATTGAGTGCCCCATCGTCATTAGGAGTCCCTGAACGTTACAATTAACTATCATTTTAGCGTCGGTTTAGAAAATCTACTCACAGGAGATCGACCATAAGGTGCCCCAGGAAGCAACAGACCCTTGGAGTCAAGTCGGCTGGAGGGCGATGTATTGAATCGCGACGCAATTTAAGTGTTCCATCGTCCTTAGGTGGCCCTGAACTTTATAATTAACTATCAGTTATGTGTCGGATTCGAAAATCTAGACGCACAGGAGAACGACCATAAGGTGCCCCAGGCAGCAATAGACCCTTCGATACAAGTTGACTGGAGGACGATGTATTGAATCTCGACGCAATTTGGGTGTTCCATCGTCATTAGGAGGCCCTGAACCTTACAATTAACTATCAGTTATGTGTCGGATTCGAAAATCTAGACTCACAGGAGAACGACCATACGGTGCCCCAGGCAGCAATAGAATCTTGGAGACAAGTCGGCTGGAGGACGATGTGGTGGATCGCGACGCAATTTGAATGTTCCATCGTCATTAGGAGGCCCTGAAAGTTGCAATTCAGTATCATTTTAGCGTCGGATTAGAAAATCTACTCACAGGAGGCGGACCATTTGGTGTCCGATGAAGCAAAATACCTATGGATGCAAGTCGGCTGCAGGATGATGTATTGAATCTCGACGCAATATGAGTGTTCCATCGTCATTAGGATGCCCTGAACGTTACAACCAACTATCAGTTTTGCATCGGATTCGAAAATCTATACTCACGGGAGAACGACCATTAGGTGCCCGAGGCAGCAACAGACCCTTGGAGACAAGTCGGGTGGAGGACGATGTATTGAATCCCGACGCAATTTGAGTGTTCTGTCGTCATTAGGAGGCGCTGAACGTTACAATTAACTATCAGTTTTGCGTCGGATTCGAAAATCTAGACTCACAGGAGCGGGACCATTTGGTGCCCGAGGCAGCAATATCCCCAAGGAGACAAGTCCCCTGGAGGACGATGTATTGAATCTCGATACAATTTGAGTGTTCCATCGTCATTAGGAGGCCGTGAACGTTACAATTAACTATCAGTTTTGCGTACGATTCGAAAATCTAGACTCACAGGAGAACGATCATAAGGTGCCCCAGGCAGCAATAGACCCTTGTAGACAAGTCGGCTGGAGGACGATGTATTGGATCGCGACGCAATTTGAGTGTTCCATCGTAACTGGGAGGCCCCATAAAGTTACTATTAACTATCAGGTTTTCGTCGGATTCGAAAATCTAGACAGACTGGAGACGGACCATAAGGTGCCCGAAGCAGCAATATCCCCTTGGAGACCAGTCCGCTGGATGACAATGTATTGAATCGCGACGCAATTTAAGTGTTCCATCGTCTTTAGGTGGCCCTGAACTATCCAATTAACTATCAGTTATATGTCGGATTCGAAAATCTAGACGAACCGGAGAACGACCATAAGGTGCCTGAGGCAGCAAAAGACCCTTAGAGACAAGTCGGCTGGAGGACGATGTATTGACTCTCGACGCATATGAGTGTTCCATCGTCATTAGGAGGCGCTGAACATTAAAATTAATATCATTTTAGCGTCGGATTAAAGAATCTAGACTCACAGGACAAAGAACATATGGTGCCCGAGACAGCAATATCCCCTTGAAGACAAGTCGGCTGGAGGCCGATGTATTGAATCGCGACGCAATTTAAGTGTTCCATCGTCCTTAGGTGGCCCTGAACTTTACAATTAACTATCAGTTATGTGTCGGGTACGAAAATCTAGACGCACAGGAGAACGACCATAATGTGCCCCAGGCAGCAATAGACCCTTGGAGACAAGTCGGCTGGAGGACAATGTATTGAATCTCGACGCAATTTGAGTGCCCCATCGTCATCACGAGTCCCTCAAAGTTACAATTAACTATCAGTTATGTGTCGGAATCGAAAATCTAGACTCACAGGAGAACGACCATAAGGTGCTCCAGGCAGCAATAGACCCTTGGAGACAAGTCGGCTGGAGGACGATGTATTGGATCGCGACGCAATTTGAGTGTTCCATCGTCATTAGGAGGCCCTGAACGTTACAATTAACTATCATTTTAGCGTCGGATTAGAAAATCTACTCACAGGAGACGGACCATTTGGTGTCCGAGGAAGCAATATCCCTATGGATACAAGTCGGCTGGAGGATGATGTAGTGAATCTCGACGCAATTTGAGTGTTCCATCGTCATTAGGATGCCCTGAACGTTACAATTAACTATCAGTTTTGCATCGTATTCGAAAATCTAGACTCACAGGAGAAAGACCACAAGGTGCCCGAGGCAGTAATAGACCCTTGGAGACAAGTCGGCTGAAGGACGATGTATTGAAACTCGACGCAATTTGAGTGTTCCATCGTCATTAGGAGGCCCTGAACTTTACTACTAACTATCAGTTTTTCGTCGGATTCGAAAATCAAGACTCACTGGAGACGGACCATAAGGTGCCCGAAGCAGCAATATCCCCTTGGAGACCAGTCCGCTGGAAGACGATGTATTGAATCGCGACGCAATTTGAGTGCCCCATCGTCATCAGGAGTCCCTCAACGTTACAATTAACTATCAGTTTCGCGTCGGAATCAAAAATCTAGACTCATCGGAGACGGACCATAAGGTGCCCGAGGCAGCAATAGACCCTTGGGAACAAGTCGGCTAGAGGACGATGAATTGAATCTCGACGCAATTTGAGTGTTCCATCGTCATTAGGAGGCCCTGAACTTTACAATTAACTATCAGTTATGTGTCGGATTCGAAAATCTAGACTCACAGAAGAACGACCACACGGTGCCCGAGGCAGCAATAGACATTCGGAGACAAGTCGGCTGGAGGACGATGTATTGAATCTCAACGCAATTTGAGTGTACCATCGTCATTAGGAGGCCCTGAAAGTTACAATGAACTATCAGTTTTTCGTCGGAGTCGAAAATCTAGACTCACTGGAGACGGACCATAAGGTGCCCGAGGCAGCAATATCCCGTTGGAGCCATGTCGGCTGGAGGACGATGTATTGAATCTCGACGCAATTTGAGTGTTCCATCGTCATTAGGAGGCGCTGAACGTTACAATTAACTATCAGTTATGCGTCGGATTTGAAATTCTAACTCACAGGAGAACGACCATAAGGTGCCCGACGCAGCAACAGACCCTTGGAGACAAGTCGGCTGGAGGACGATGTATTGACTCTCGACGCATTTGAGTGTTCCATCGTCATTAGGAGGCGCTGAACGTTACAATTAACTATCATTTTAGCGTCGGATTCGAAGATCTAGACTCACAGGAGAAGGATCATATGGTGCCCGGGACAGCAATATCTAATTGGAGACAAGTCGGCTGGAGGACGATGTATTGATTCTCGACGCAATTTGAGTGTTCTATCGTCATTAGGAGGCCCTGAACGTTACAATTGACTATCAGTTTTGGATTGGATTCGAAAATCTAGACTCACAGGGGAACGACCATAAGGTGACCGCGGCAGCAATAGACCCTTGGATACAAGTCGGCTGAAGGACGATGTATTGAATCTCGAATCAATTTGAGTGTTCCATCGTCATTAGGAGGCCCTGAAAGTCACAATTAAATATCAGTTTCGCGTCGGATTCGAAAATCTGGACTCACAGGAGACGGACCATTTGGTGCCCGAGGCAGCAATATCCCCATGGAGACAAGTCGGCTGGAGGACGCAATTTGAGTGCTATATTGTAACTAGGAGGCCCTGAAACTTACAATTAACTATCAGTTTTTCGGCGGATTCGAAAATCTAGACTCACTGGAGACGGACCATAAGGTGCCCGAAGCAGCAATATCCCCTTGGAGTCCAGTCCGCTGGAGGACGATGTATTGAATCGCGACACAATTTGAGTTCTCCATCGTCATTAGGAGGCCCTGAAAGCTACAATTAACTATCAGTTTTTCGTCGCATTCGAAAATCAAGACTCACTGGAGACGGACCATAAGGTCCCCAACGCAGCAACAGACCTTTGGAGACATGTCGGCTGGAGGCTGATGTATCGAATCCCGACGCAATTTGAGTGTTCCATCGTTATTTGGAGGCCCTGAACGTTACAATTAACTATCATTTTTCCGTCGGATTCGAAAATCTAGACTCACAGGAGAACGACCATAAGGTGACCGAGGCAGCAATAGACCCTTGGATACAAGTCGGCTGAAGGACGATGTATTGAATCTAGACGCAATTTGAATGTTCCATCGTCATCAGGAGGCCCTGAACGTCACAATTAACTATCAGTTTCGCGTCGGATTCAAAAATCTAGACTCACAGGAGACGGACCATTGGTGCCCGACGCAGCAATATCCCCTTGGAGACAAGTCGGCTGGAGGACGATGTATTGAATCTCGACGCAATTTGAGTGTTCCATCGTGATTAGGAGGCCCTGAACGTTACAACTAACTATCAGTTTTGCATCGGATTCGAAAATCTAGACTCACAGGGGAACGACCATAAGGTGCCCGAGGCAGCAATTGACCCTTGGAGACAAGTCGGCTGAAAGACGATGTATTGAATCTCGACGCAATTTGAGTGTTCCATCGTCATTCGGAGGCCCTGAAAGTCACAATTAACTATCAGTTTCGCGTCGGATTCGAAAATCTAGACTCACAGGAGACGGACCATTTGGTGCCCGAGGCAGCAATATCCCCATGAAGACAAGTCGGCTGGAGGACGCAATTTGAGTGTTCCATTGTAGCTAGGAGGCCCTGAAACTTACAATCAACTATCAGTTTTTCGTCGGATTCGAATATCTAGACTCACTGGAGACGGACCATAAGGTGCCCGAAGCAGCAATATCCCCTTGGGGACCAGTCTGCTGGAGGACGATGTATTGAATCGCGACACAATTTGATTGCTCCATCGTCATTAGGAGGCCCTGAAAGTTACAATTAACTATCAGTTTTTCGTCGCATTCGAAAATCTAGACTCACTGGAGACGGACCATAAGGTGCCCGAAGCAGCAATATCCGATTAGAGACCAGTCCGCTGGAGGACGATGTATTGACTCTCGACGCATATGAGTGTTCCATCGTCATTAGGAGGCGCTGAACGTTACAATTAACATCATTTTAGCGTCGGATTAAAAAATCTAGACTCACAGAAGAAAGATCATATGGTGCGCGAGACAGCAATATCCCCTTTGTGACAAGTCGGCTGGAGGCCGATGTGTTGAATCGCGACGCTATTTAAGTGTTCCATCGTCCTTAGGTGGCCCTGAACTTTACAATTAACTATGAGTTATGTGTCGGATTCGAAAATCTAGACGCACAGGAGAACGACCATTAGGTGCCTGACGTAGCAATAGACCCTTAAGACAAGTCGGCTAGAGGACGATGTATTGAATCTCGATGCAATTTGAGTGTTCCATCGTCGTTAGGAGGCCCTGAACTTTACAATTAACTATCAGTTATGTGTCGGAATCGAAAATCTAGACTCACAGGAGAACGACCATAAGGTGCCCCAGGCAGCAATAGACCCTTGGAGACAAGTCGGCTCGAGGACGATGTACTGAATCTCGACGCAATTTGAGTGTTCCATCGTCATTAGGAGGCCCTGAACTTTACTATTAACTATCAGTTTTTCGTCGGATTCGAAAATCTAGACTCACTGAAGACGGACCATAAGGTGCCCGAAGCAGCAATATCCCCTTGGAGACCAGTCCGCTGGAAGACGATGTATTGAATCGCGACGCAATTTGAGTGCCCCATCGTCATCAGGAGTCCCTCAACGTTACAATTAACTATCAGTTTCGCGTCGGATTCAAAAACCTAGACTCATAGGAGACGGACCATTTGGTGCCCGAGGCAGCAATATCCCCTTGGAGACAAGTCGGCTGGAGGACGATGTATTGACTCTCGACGCCATTTGAGTGTTCCATCGTCATTAGGAGGCCCTGAAAGTCACAATTAACTATCAGTTTCGCGTCGGATTCGAGAATCTAGACTCACAGGAGACGGACCATTTGGTGCCCGAGGCAGCATTATCCCCATGGAGACAAGTCGGCTGGAGGACGCAATATGAGTGTTCCATTGTAACTAGGAGGCCCTGAAAGTTACAATTAACTATCAGTTTTTCGTCGCATTCGAAAATTTAGACTCACTGGAGACGGACCATAAGGTGACCGAAGCAGCAATATCCCCTTGGAGACCAGTCCGCTGGAGGACGATGTATTGAATCGCGACACAATATGAGTGCTCCATCGTCTTAGGAGGCCCTGAACGTTACAATTAACTATCAGTTTCGCGTCGGATTCGAAAATCTTGACTCACAGGAGAAGGACCGCAAGGTGCCCGGCGCAGCAACAGACCCTTGGAGACATGTCGGCTGGAGGCCGATGTATTGAATCCCGAAGCAATTTGAGTGTTCCATCGTCATTAGGAGGCCCTGAACGTTACAATTAACTATCATTTTTGCGTCGGATTCGAAAATCTAGACTTACAGGAGAACGACCATAAGGTGCCCGAGGCAGCAATAGACCCTTGGAGACAAGTCGGCGGAAGGTCGATGTATTGAATCTCGACGCAATTTTAGTGTTCCATCGTCATTAGGAGGCCCTGGAAGTTACAATTAACTATCAGTTTCGCGTCGGATTATAAAATCTACTCACAGGAGACGGACCATTTGGTGTCCGAGGAAGCAATATCCCTATGGATACAAGTCGGCTCTAGGATGATGTACTGAATCTCGACGCAATTTGACTGGTCCTTCGTCATTAGGATGCCCTGAACGTTACAATTAACTATCAGTTTTGCATCGGATTCGAAAATCTAGACTCACAGGAGAAAGACCAGAAGGTGCTCGAGGCAGTAATGGACCCTTGGAGACAAGTCGGCTGAAGGACGATGTATTGAATCTCGACGCAATTTGAGTGTTCCATCGTCATTAGGAGGCCCTGAACTTTACTATTAACTATCAGTTTTTCGTCGGATTCGAAATTCTAGACTCACTGAAGACGGACCATAAGGTGCCCGAAGCAGCAATATCCCCTTGGAGACCAGTCCGCTGGAAGACGATGTATTGAATCGCGACGCAATTTGAGTGCCCCATCGTCATCAGGAGTCCCTCAACGTTACAATTAACTATCAGTTTCGCGTCGGATTCAAAAACCTAGACTCATAGGAGACGGACCATTTGGTGCCCGAGGCAGCAATATCCCCTTGGAGACAAGTCGGCTGGATGACGATGTATTGACTCTCGACGCCATTTGAGTGTTCCATCGTCATTAGGAGGCCCTGAAAGTCACAATTAACTATCAGTTTCGCGTCGGATTCGAGAATCTAGACTCACAGGAGACGGAATATTTGGTGCCCGAGGCAGCATTATCCCCATGGAGCCAAGTCGGCTGGAGGACGCAATATGAGTGTTCCATTGTAACTAGGAGGCCCTGAAAGTTACAATTAACTATCAGTTTTTCGTCGCATTCGAAAATTTAGACTCACTGGAGACGGACCATAAGGTGCCCGAAGCAGCAATATCAACTTGGAGACCAGTCCGCTGGAGGACGATGTATTGAATCGCGACACAATATGAGTGCTCCATCGTCTTAGGAGGCCCTGAACGTTACAATTAACTATCAGTTTCGCGTCGGATTCGAAAATCTTGACTCACAGGAGAAGGACCGCAAGGTGCCCGGCGCAGCAACAGACCCTTGGAGACATGTCGGCTGGAGGCCGATGTATTGAATCCCGATGCAATTTGAGTGTTCCATCGTCATTAGGAGGCCCTGAACGTTACAATTAACTATCATTTTTGCGTCGGATTCGAAAATCTAGACTTACAGGAGAACGACCATAAGGTGCCCGAGGCAGCAATAGACCCTTGGAGACAAGTCGGCGGAAGGTCGATGTATTGAATCTCGACGCAATTTTAGTGTTCCAATGTCATTAGGAGGCCCTGGAAGTTACAATTAACTATCAGTTTCGCGTCGGATTAGAAAATCTACTCACAGGAGACGGACCATTTGGTGTCCGAGGAAGCAATATCCCTATGGATACAAGTCGGCTCTAGGATGATGTACTGAATCTCGACGCAATTTGACTGGTCCTTCGTCATTAGGATGCCCTGAACGTTACAATTAACAATCAGTTTCGAGTCGGATTCAAAAACCTAGACTAATAGGAGACGGACCATTTGGTGCCCGAGGCAGCAATATCCCCTTGGAGATAAGTCGGCTGGAGTACGATGTATTGACTCTCGACGATATTTGAGTGTTCCATCGTCATTAGGAGGCCCTGAAAGTCACAATTAACTATCAGTTTCGCGTCGGAGTCGAAAATCTAGACTCACAGGAGACGGACCATTTGGTGCCCGAGGCAGCAATATCCCCATGGAGACTAGTCGGCTGGAGGACGCAATATGAGTGTTCCATTGTAACTAGGAGGCCCTGAAAGTTACAATTAACTATCAGTTTTTCGTCGGATTCGAAAATCTAGACACACTGGAGACGGACCATAAGGTGCCCGAAGCAGCAATATCCCCTTGGAGACCAGTCCGCTGGAGGACGATGTATTAAATCGCGACACAATTTGAGTGCTCCATTGTCATTAGGAGGCCCTGAAAGTTACAATTATCTATCAGTTTTTCGTCGCATTCGAAAATTTAGACTCACTGGAGACGGACCATAAGGTGCCCGAAGCAGCAATATCCCCTTGGAGACCAGTCCGCTGGAGGACGATGTATTGAATCGCGACACAATATGAGTGCTCCATCGTCTTAGGAGGCCCTGAACGTTACAATTAACTATCAGTTTCGCGTCGGATTCGAAAATCTTGGCTCACAGGAGAAGGACCGTAAGGTGCGCGGCGCAGCAACAGACCCTTGGAGACATGTCGGCTGGAGGCCGATGTATTGATCCCGATGCAATTTGAGTGTTCCATCGTCATTAGGAGGCCCTGAACGTTACAATTAACTATCATTTTTGCGTCGGATTCGAAAATCTAGACTTACAGGAGAACGACCATAAGGTGCCCGAGGCAGCAATAGACCCTTGGAGACAAGTCGGCGGAAGGTCGATGTATTGACTCTCGACGCAATTTGAGTGTTCCATCGTCATTAGGAGGCCCTGGAAGTTAAATTAACTATCAGTTTCGCGTCGGATTCAAACATCTAGACTCACAGGAGACGGACCATTTGGTGCCCGAGGCAGCAATATCCCCATGGAGTCAAGTCGGCTGGAGGACGATGTATTGAATCTCGATGCAATTTGAGTGTTCCATCGTCATTAGGAGGCCCTGAAAGTTACAATTAACTATCAGTTTTGCGTCGGATTCGAAAATCTAGACTCACTGGAGATCGATCATAAGGTGCGCCAGGCAGCAATAGACCCTTGGAGGCAAGTCGGCTGGAGGACGATGAATTGGATCGCGCCGCAATTTGAGTGTTCCATTGTAACTAGAAGGCCCTGAAAGTTACAATTAACTATCAGTTTTTTGTCGGAGTCGAAAATCTAGACCCACTGGAGACGGACCATAAGGTGCCCGAAGCAGCAATATCCCCTTGGAGACCAGTCCGCTGGAGGACGATGTATTATATCGCGTCACAATTTGAGTGCTCCATCGTCATTAGGAGGCCCTGTTCGTTACAATTTACTATCAGTTTCGCGTCGGATTCGAAAATCTAGACTCACAGGAGAAGGACCATATGGTGCCCGAGGCAGCAATATCCCGTTGGAGACATGTCGGCTGGAGGACGATGTATTGAATCTCGACGCAATTTGAGTGTTCCATCGTCATTAGGAGGCGCTGAACGTTACAATTAACTATCAGTTTCGCGTCGGATTCGAAATTCTTGACTCACAGGAGAAGGACCGTAAGGTGCCCGGCGCAGCAACAGACCCTTGGGGACATGTCCGCTGGAGGCCGATGTATTGAATCCTGATGCAATTTGAGTGTTCCATCGTCATTAGGAGGCCCTGACGTTACAATTAACTATCATTTTTGCGTCGGATTCGAAAATCTAGACTTACAGGAGAACGACCGTAAGGTGCCCGAGGCAGCAATAGACCCTTGGAGACAAGTCGCCGGAAGGTCGATGTATTGAATCCCGATGCAATTTGAGTGTTCTATCGTCATTAGGAGGCGCTGAACGTTACAATTAACTATCAGTTTTGCGTCGGATTCGAAAATCTAGACTCACCGGAGACGGACCATTTGGTGCCCGAGGCAGCAATATCCCCATGGAGTCAAGTCGGCTGGAGGACGATGTATTGAATCCCGATGCAATTTGAGTGTTGCATCGTCATTAGGAGGCCCTGAACGTTACAATTAACTATCATTTTTGCGTCGGATTCGAAAATCTAGACTTACAGGAGAACGACCATAAGGTGCCCGAGGCAGCAATAGACCCTTGGAGACAAGTCGGCGGAAGGTCGATGTATTGATTCCCGATGCAATTTGAGTGTTCTATCGTCATTAGGAGGCGCTGAACGTGACAATTAACTATCAGTTTTGCGTCGGATTCGAAAATCTAGACTCACAGGAGTTCGATCATAAGGTGCGCCAGGCAGCAATAGACCCTTGGAGGCAAGTCGGCTGGAGGACGATGAATTGGATCGCGCCGCAATTTGAGTGTTCCATTGTAACTAGGAGGCCCTGAAATTTACAATTAACTATCAGTTTTTCGTCGGAGGCGAAAATCTAGACCCACTGGAGCCGGACCATAAGGTGCCCGAAGCAGCAATATCCCCTTGGATACCAGTCCGCTGGAGGACGATGTATTATATCGCGTCACAATTTGAGTGCTCCATCGTCATTAGGAGGCTCTGTTCGTTACAATTTACTATCAGTTTCGCGTCGGATTCGAAAATCTAGACTCACCGGAGACGGACCATTTGGTGCCCGAGGCAGCAATATCCCCATGGAGTCAAGTCGGCTGGAGGACGATGTATTGAATCTCGATGCAATTTGAGTGTTCCATCGTCATTAGGAGGCCCTGTTCGTTACAATTAACTATCAGTTATGCGTCGGATTTGAAATTCTAGTCTCACAGGAGAACGACCATAAGGTGCCCGTCGCAGCAACAGACCCTTGGAGACAAGTCGGCTGGAGGACGATGTACTGACTCTCGACGCATTTGAGTGTTCCATTGTCATTAGGAGGCGCTGAACGTTACAATTAACTATCATTTTAGCGTCGGATTCGAAAATCTAGACTCACTGGAGAAGGATCATATGGTGCCCGGGACAGCAATATCTCCTTGGAGACAAGTCGGCTGGAGGACGATGTATTGAATCTCGACGCAATTCGAGTGTTCTATCGTCATTAGGAGGCCCTGAACGTTACAATTAACTATCAGTTTTGCATCGGATTCGAAAATCTATACTCACAGGAGAATGACCGTAAGGTGCCCGAGGCAGCAATAGACCCTTGGAGACAAGTCGGCTGAAGGACGATGTAGTGAATCTCGACGCAATTTGAGTGTTCCATCGTCATTAGGAGGCCCTGAAAGTCACAATTAACTATCAGTTTTTCGTCGCATTCGAAAATCAAGACTCACTGGAGACGGACCATAAGGTGCCCGAAGCAGCAATATCCCCTTGGAGACCAGTCCGCTGGAGGACGATGTATTGAATTGCGACACGATATGAGTGCTCCATCGTCATTAGGAGGCCCTGAACGTTACAATTTACTATCAGTTTCGCGTCGGATTCGAAAATCTAGGCTCACAGGAGAAGGACCATAAGGTGCCCGACGCAGCAACAGACCCTTGGAGACATGTCGGCTGCAGGCCGATGTATTGAATCCCGACGCAATTTGAATGTTCCATCGTCATTAGGAGGCCCTGAACGTTACAATTAACTATCATTTTTGCGTAGGATTCGAAAATCTAGACTCACAGGAGAACGACCATAAGGTGACCATGGCAGCAATAGACCCTTGGAGACAAGTCGGCGGATGGACGATGTATTGAATCTCGACGCAATTTGAGTGTTCCATCGTCATTAGGAGGCCCTGGACGTTTCAATTAACTATCAGTTTCACGTCGGATTCGAAAATCTAGACTCACAGGAGAAAGACCATATGGTGCCCGAGGCAGCAATATCCCGTTTGAGACAAGTCGGCTTTAGGACGATGTATTGAATCTCGACGCAATTTGAGTGTTCCATCGACATTAGGAGGCGCTAAACGTTACAATTAACTATCAGTTATGCGTCGGATTCGAATTTCCAGACTCACTGGAGAACGACCATAAGGTGCCCGACGCAGCAACAGACCCTTGGAGACAAGTCGGCTGGAGGACGATGTATTGTCTCTCGACGCATTTGAGTGTTCTATCGTCATTAGGAGGCGCTGAAAGTCACAATTAACTATCAGTTTCGCGTCGGATTCAAACATCTAGACTCACAGGAGACGGACCATTTGGTGCCCGACGCAGCAATATCCCCATGCAGACAAGTCGGCTGGAGGACGATGTATTGAATCTCGATGCAATTTTAGTGTTCCATCGTCATTAGGAGGCCCTGAACGTTATAATTAACTATCAGTTTTGCATTGGATTTGAAAATCTAGACTCACAGGGGAACGACCATAAGGTGCCCGAGGCAGATATAGACCCTTGGATACAAGTCGGCAGGAGGACGATGTATTGAATTGCGACACAATTTGAGTGCTCCATCGTCATTAGGTGGCCCTGTTCGTTACAATTTACTATCAGTTTCGAGTCGGATTCGAAAATCTAGACTCACAGGAGAAAGACCATATGGTGCCCGAGGCAGCAATATCCCGTTGGAGACAAGTCGGCTTTAGGACGATGTATTGAATCTCGACACAATTTGAGTGTTCCATCGTCATTAGGAGGCGTTAAACGTTACAATTAACTATCAGTTATACGTCGGATTCGAATTTCTAGACTCACTGGAGAACGACCATAAGGTGCCCGACGCAGCAACTGACCCTTGGAGACAAGTCGGCTGGAGGACGATGTATTGTCTCTCGACGCATTTGAGTGTTCCATCGTGAACGTTACAATTAACTATCATTTTAGCGTCGAGATCCGAAAATCTAAACTCACAGGAGAACGATCATAAGGTGCCCGAGGCAACAATACACCCTTGGATACAAGTCGGCTGAAGGACGATGTATTGAATCTAGACGCAATTTGAGTGTTCCATCGTCATCAGGAGGCCCTGAACGTCACAATTAACTATCAGTTTCGCGTCGGATTCAAAAATCTAGACTCACAGGAGACGGACCATTGGTGCCCGACGCAGCAATATCCCCTTGGAGACAAGTCGGCTGGAGGACGATGTATTGAATCTCGACGCAATTTGAGTGTTCCATCATGATTAGGAGGCCCTGAACGTTACAATTAACTATCAGTTTTTCGTCGCATTCGAAAATCTAGACTCACAGGAGAAGGACCATAAGGTGCCCGACGCAGCAACAGACCCTTGGAGACATGTCGGCTGGAGGCCGATGTATTGAATCCCGACGCAATTTGAGTGTTCCATCGTCATTAGGAGGCCCTGAACGTTACAATTAACTATCATTTTTGCGTCGGATTCGATAATCTAGACTCACAGGAGAACGACCATAAGGTGCCCGAGGCAGCAATAGACCCTAGGAGACAAGTCGGTGCAAGGACGATGTATTGAATCTCGACGCAATTTGAGTGTTCCATCATCATTAGGAGGCCCTGGACGTTACAATTAACTATTAGTTTCGCGTCGGATTCAAACATCTAGACCTACAGGAGACGGACTATTTGGTGCCCGACGAAGCAATATCCCCTTGAGACACGTCGGCCAGAGGACGATGTATTGAATCTCGACGCAATTTGAGTGTTCTATCATCATTAGGAGGCTCTGAACGTTACAATTAACTATCAGTTTTGCGTCGGATTCGAAAATCTAGACTCACCGGAGACGGACCATTTGGTGCCCGAGGCAGCAATATCCCCATGGAGACAAGTCGGCTGGAGGACGATGTATTGAATCTCGATGCAATTTCAGTGTTCCATCGTCATTAGGAGGCCCTGAAAGTTACAATTAACTATCATTTTTGCGTCGGATTCGAAAACCTAGGCTCACAGGAGATCGATAATAAGGTGCGCCAGTCAGCAATAGACCCTTGGAGACAAGTCGGCTGGAGGACGATGAATTAGATCGCGACGCAATTTGAGTGTTCCATTGTAACTAGGAGGCCCTGAAAGTTACAATTAACTATCAGTTTTTCGTCGGATTCGAAAATCTAGACTCACTGGAGACGGACCATAAGGTGCCCGAAGCAGCAATATCCCCTAGGAGGCCAGTCCGCTGGAGGACGATGTATTGAGTCGCGACACAATTTGAGTGCTCCATTGTCAGTAGGAGGCCCTGTTCGTTACAATTTACTATCAGTTTTGCGTCGGATTCGAAAATCTAGACTCACAGGAGAAGGACCATAAGGTGCCCGACGCAGCAACAGACCCTTGGAGACAAATCGGCTGGAGGACGATGTATTGACTCTCGACGCATTTGAGTGTTCCATCGTCATTAGGAGGCCCTGAACGTTACAATTAACTATCAGTTTCGCGTCGGATTCGAAAATCTTGACTCACAGGGGAAGGACCATAAGGTGCCCGACGCAGCAACAGACCCTTGGGGACATGTCGGCTGGAGGCCGATGAATTGAATCCCGACGCAATTTGAGTGTTCCATCGTCATTAGGAGGCCCTGAAAGTTGCAAGTATCTAACAGTTTTGCGTCGCATTCGATGATCTAGACTCACAGGAGAACGATCATAAGGTGCCCCAGGCAGGAATAGACCCTTGGAGACAAGTCGGCTGGAGGACGATGAATTGTATCGCGACGCAATTTGAGTGTTCCATTGTAACTAGGAGGCCCTGAAAGTTACAAGTAACTATCATTTTAGCGTCGGATTTGAAAATCTATACTCACAGGAGAAGGATCATATGGTGCCCGGGACAGCAATATCTCCTTGGATACAAGTCGGCTGGAGGACGATGTATTAAATCTCGACGCAATTTGAGTGTTCTATCGTCATTAGGAGGCGCTGAACGTTACAATTAACTACCAGTTTTGCCTCGGATTCGTAAATCTAGACTCACAGGAGACGGAACATTTGGTGCCCGAGGCAGCAATATCCCCATTGAGACAAGTCGGCTGGAGGACGATGTATTGCATCTCGAAGCAATTTGAGTGTTCCATCGTCATCAGGAGGCCTGGACGTTACAATTAACTATCAGTTTTGCGTCGGATTAGAAAATCTAGATTCACAGGAGAACGATCATAAGGTGCCCCAGGCAGCAATAGACCCTTGGAGACAAGTCGGCTGAAGGACGATGTTTTGAATCCCGACGCAATTTTAGTGTTCCATCGTCATTAGGAGGCCCTAAACGTTACAATTAACTATCAGTTTCGCGTCGGATTCTAAAATCTAGACTCCCAGGAGACGGACCATTTTGTGCCCGGGGCAGCAGTATCCCCATGGAGACAAGTCGGCTGGAGGACGATGTATTGAATCTCGATGCAATTTGAGTGTTCCATCGTCATTAGGAGGCCCTGAACGTTACAATTAACTATCAGTTTTGCATTGGATTTGAAAATCTAGACTCACAGGAGAACGACCATAAGGTGCCCGAGGCAGATATTGACCGTTGGATACAAGTCGGCTGAAGGACGATGTATTGAATCTCGACGCAATTTGAGTGTTTCATCGTCATTAGGAGGCCCTAAACGTTACAATTAACTATCAGTTTCGCGTCGGATTCAAAAATCTAGACTCACAGGAGACGGACCATTTGGTGCCCGACGCCGCAATATCCCCTTGGATACAAGTCGGCAGGAAGACGATGTATTGAATTGCGACACAATTTGAGTGCTCCATCGTCATTAGGTGGCCCTGTTCGTTACAATTTACTATCAGTTTCGAGTCGGATTCGAAAATCTAGACTCACAGGAGAAAGACCATATGGTGCCCGAGGCAGCAATATCCCGTTGGAGACAAGTCGGCTTTAGGACGATGTATTGAATCTCGACACAATTTGAGTGTTCCATCGTCATTAGGAGGCGTTAAACGTTACAATTAACTATCAGTTATACGTCGGATTCGAATTTCTAGACTCACTGGAGAACGACCATAAGGTGCCCGACGCAGCAACTGACCCTTGGAGACAAGTCGGCTGGAGGACGATGTATTGTCTCTCGACGCATTTGAGTGTTCCATCGTGAACGTTACAATTAACTATCATTTTAGCGTCGAGATCCGAAAATCTAAACTCACAGGAGAACGATCATAAGGTGCCCGAGGCAACAATACACCCTTGGATACAAGTCGGCTGAAGGACGATGTATTGAATCTAGACGCAATTTGAGTGTTCCATCGTCATCAGGAGGCCCTGAACGTCACAATTAACTATCAGTTTCGCGTCGGATTCAAAAATCTAGACTCACAGGAGACGGACCATTGGTGCCCGACGCAGCAATATCCCCTTGGAGACAAGTCGGCTGGAGGACGATGTATTGAATCTCGACGCAATTTGAGTGTTCCATCATGATTAGGAGGCCCTGAACGTTACAATTAACTATCAGTTTTTCGTCGCATTCGAAAATCTAGACTCACAGGAGAAGGACCATAAGGTGCCCGACGCAGCAACAGACCCTTGGAGACATGTCGGCTGGAGGCCGATGTATTGAATCCCGACGCAATTTGAGTGTTCCATCGTCATTAGGAGGCCCTGAACGTTACAATTAACTATAATTTTTGCGTCGGATTCGAAAATCTAGACTCACAGGAGACGGACCATTTGGTGCCCGAGGCAGCAATATCCCCATGGAGACAAGTCGGCTGGAGGACGATGTATTGAATCTCGATGCAATTTCAGTGTTCCATCATCATTAGGAGGCCCTGGACGTTACAATTAACTATTAGTTTCGCGTCGGATTCAAACATCTAGACCTACAGGAGACGGACTATTTGGTGCCCGACGAAGCAATATCCCCTTGAGACACGTCGGCCAGAGGACGATGTATTGAATCTCGACGCAATTTGAGTGTTCTATCATCATTAGGAGGCTCTGAACGTTACAATTAACTATCAGTTTTGCGTCGGATTCGAAAATCTAGACTCACCGGAGACGGACCATTTGGTGCCCGAGGCAGCAATATCCCCATGGAGACAAGTCGGCTGGAGGACGATGTATTGAATCTCGATGCAATTTCAGTGTTCCATCGTCATTAGGAGGCCCTGAAAGTTATAATTAACTATCATTTTTGCGTCGGATTCGAAAACCTAGGCTCACAGGAGATCGATAATAAGGTGCGCCAGTCAGCAATAGACCCTTGGAGACAAGTCGGCTGGAGGACGATGAATTAGATCGCGATGCAATTTGAGTGTTCCATTGTAACTAGGAGGCCCTGAAAGTTACAATTAACTATCAGTTTTTCGTCGGATTCGAAAATCTAGACTCACTGGAGACGGACCATAAGGTGCCCGAAGCAGCAATATCCCCTAGGAGACCAGTCCGCTGGAGGACGATGTATTGAGTCGCGACACAATTTGAGTGCTCCATTGTCAGTAGGAGGCCCTGTTCGTTACAATTTACTATCAGTTTTGCGTCGGATTCGAAAATCTAGACTCACAGGAGAAGGACCATAAGGTGCCCGACGCAGCAACAGACCCTTGGAGACAAATCGGCTGGAGGACGATGTATTGACTCTCGACGCATTTGAGTGTTCCATCGTCATTAGGAGGCCCTGAACGTTACAATTAACTATCAGTTTCGCGTCGGATTCGAAAATCTTGACTCACAGGGGAAGGACCATAAGGTGCCCGACGCAGCAACAGACCCTTGGGGACATGTCGGCTGGAGGCCGATGTATTGAATCCCGACGCAATTTGAGTGTTCCATCGTCATTAGGAGGCCCTGAAAGTTGCAAGTAACTAACAGTTTTGCGTCGCATTCGATGATCTAGACTCACAGGAGAACGATCATAAGGTGCCCCAGGCAGGAATAGACCCTTGGAGACAAGTCGGCTGGAGGACGATGAATTGTATCGCGACGCAATTTGAGTGTTCCATTGTAACTAGGAGGCCCTGAAAGTTACAAGTAACTATCATTTTAGCGTCGGATTTGAAAATCTATACTCACAGGAGAAGGATCATATGGTGCCCGGGACAGCAATATCTCCTTGGATACAAGTCGGCTGGAGGACGATGTATTGAATCTCGACGCAGTTTGAGTGTTCTATCGTCATTAGGAGGCGCTGAACGTTACAATTAACTACCAGTTTTGCGTCGGATTCGTAAATCTAGACTCACAGGAGACGGAACATTTGGTGCCCGAGGCAGCAATATCCCCATGGAGACAAGTCGGCTGGAGGACGATGTATTGCATCTCGAAGCAATTTGAGTGTTCCATCGTCATCAGGAGGTCTGGACGTTACAATTAACTATCAGTTTTGCGTCGGATTAGAAAATCTAGATTCACAGGAGAACGATCATAAGGTGCCCCAGGCAGCAATAGACCCTTGGAGACAAGTCGGCTGAAGGACGATGTTTTGAATCCCGACGCAATTTTAGTGTTCCATCGTCATTAGGAGGCCCTAAACGTTACAATTAACTATCAGTTTCGCGTCGGATTCTAAAATCTAGACTCCCAGGAGACGGACCATTTTGTGCCCGGGGCAGCAGTATCCCCATGGAGACAAGTCGGCTGGAGGACGATGTATTGAATCTCGATGCAATTTGAGTGTTCCATCGTCATTTAGAGGCCCTGAAGGTTGCAACTAACTATCAGTTTTGCGTCGCATTCGATGATCTAGACTCACAGGAGAACGATCATAAGGTGCCCCAGGCAGCAATAGACCCTTGGAGACAAGTCGGCTGGAGGACGATGAATTGGATCGCGACGCAATTTGAGTGTTCCATTGTAACTAGGAGGCCCTGAAAGTTACAATTAACTATCAGTTGTTCGTCGGATTCGAAAATCTAGAATCTCTGGAGACGGACCATAAGGTGCCCGAAGCAGCAATATCCCCTTGGAGACCAATCCGCTGGAGGACGATGTATTCAGTCGCGAAACAATTTGAGTTCTCCATCGTCATTAGGAGGCCCTGAACGTTACAATTAACTATCAGTTTCGCGTCGGATTCGAAAATCTAGACTCAGAGGAGAAGGACAATATGGTGCCCGAGGCAGCAATATCCCGTTGGAGACAAGTCGGCTGGAGGACGATGTATTGAATCTCGAAGCAATTTGAGTGTTCCATCGTCATTAGGAGGCCCAGAACGTTACAATTAACTATCAGTTTTGCGTCGGATTCGAAAATCTTGACTCACAGGAGAACGATCATAAGGTGCCCCAGGCAGCAATAGACCCTTGGAGACAAGTCGGCTGGAGGACGATGTATTGGATCGCGACGCAATTTGAGTGTTCCATCGTAACTGGGAGGCCCTGAAAGTAACAATTAATTATCAGTTTTTCGTCGGATTCGAAAATCTAGACTGACTGGAGACGGATCATAAGGTGCCCGAAACAACAATATTCCCTTGGAGACCAGTCCGCTGGAGGACGATGAATTGAATCGCGACGCAATTTGAGTGCTTCATCGTCATTAGGAGGCCCTGCACGTTACAATTTACTATCAGTTTCGCGTCGGATTCAAAAATCTAGACTCACAGAATACGGACCATTTGGTGCCCGGCGCAGCATTATCCCCTTGAAGACACGTCGGCTGGAGGACGATGTATTGAATCTCGATGCAATTTGAGTGTTCCATCTTCCTTAGGTGGCCCTGAACGTTTCAACTAACTATCAGGTTTGCGTCGGATTCGAAAATCTAGACTCACAGGAGACGGACCATTTGGTGCCCGAGGCAGCAATATCCCCTTTGAGACCAGTCCGCTGGAGGACGATGTATTGAATCGCGACGCAATTTGAGTGCTCCATCGTCGTTAGGAGGCCCTGAACGTTACAATTAACTATCAGTTTTGCGTCGGATTCGACAATGTAGAATCACCGGAGAAATAACATGTGGTGCCCGAGGCAGCGATATCCCCTTGGAGCCAAGTCGGCTGGAGGACGATGTATTGAATCTCGAAGCAATTTGAGTGTTCCATCGTCAATAGGAGGCCCTGAAAGTTACAAGTAACTATCAGTTTTGCGTGGGATTCGAAAATCTAGACTCACAGGAGAACGATCATAGCGTGCCCCAGGCAGCAATATCCCCTTGGAGACAATTCGGCTGGAGCACGATGAATTAGATCGCGACGCTATTTGATTGTTCCATTGTAACTAGGAGGCCCTGAAAGTAACAATTACCTATCAGTTTTTCGTCGGATTCGAAAATCTAGACTCACTTGACACGGACCATAAGGTGCCCGAAGCAGCAATATCCCCTTGGAGACAATTCCGCTGGAGGACGATGTATTCAATCGCTACACAATTCGAGTTCTCCATCATCATTAGGAGGCCCTCAACGTTACAATTAACTATCAGTTTCGCGTCGAATTCGAAAATCTAGACTCACTGGAGAAGGACCATATGGTGCCCGAGGCAGCAATATCCCGTTGGAAACAAGTCGGCTGGAGGACGATATATTGAATTTTGACGCAATTTGAGTGTTCCATCGTCATTAGGAGGCGCTGAACGTTACAATTAACTATCAGTTATGCGTCGGATTCGAAAATCTAGACTCACAGGAGTACGACCATAAGGTGCCCGACGCAGCAACAGACCCTTGGAGACAAGTCGTCTGGAGGACGATGTATTGACTCTCTACGTATTTGAGTGTTCCATCGTCATTAGGAGGCGCTGAACGTTACAATTAACAATAATTTTAGCGTCGGATTCGAAAATCTAGACTCACAGGAGACGGATCATATGGTGCCCGGGACAGCAATATCCCTTGGAGACAAGCCGGTTGGAGGACGATGTATTGAATCTCGACGCAATTTGAGTGTTCTATCATCATTAGGAGGCGCTGAACGTTACAATTAACTATCAGTTTTGCGTCGGATTCGAAAATCTAGACTCACAGGAGTCGAACCATTTGGTGCCCGAGACAGCAATATCCCCATGGAGACAAGTCGGCTGAAGGACGATGTATTGCATCTCGATGCAATTTGAGTGTTCCATCGTCATTAGGAGGCCCTGAACGTTACAATTAACTATCAGTGTTGCGTCGGATTCTAAAATCTAGACTCACAAGAGAACGATCATAAGGTGCCCCAGGCAGCAATAGACCGTTGGAGACAAATCGGCTGGAGGACGTTGTATTGGATCGGGACGCAATTTGAGTGTTCCATCGTAACTGGGAGGCCCTGAAAGTAACAATTAACTATCAGTTTTTCGTCGGATTACAAAATCTAGACTGACTGGAGACGGACCATAAGGTGCCCGAAGCAGCAATATCCCCTTGGTGACCGGTCCGCTGGAGGACGATGAATTGAATCTCGACGCAATTTGAGTGCTTCATCGTCATTAGGAGGACCTGCACGTTACAATTAACTATCAGTTTCGCGTCGGATTCGAAAATCTAGACTCACAGGAGAAAGACCATATGGTGCCCGAGGCAGCAGTATCCCGTTGGAGACAAGTCGGCTGGAGAACGATGTATTGAATCTCGACGCAATTTGAGTGTTCCATCGTCATTAGGAGGCGCTGAACGTTACAATTAACTATCAGTTATGCGTCGGATTCGAAAATCTATACTCACAGGAGAACGACTATAAGGTGCTCGACGCAGCAACAGTCCCTTGGAGACAAGTCGGCTGGAGTACGATGTATTGACTCTCGACTCATTTGAGTGTTCCATGGTCATTAGGAGGCGCTGAACGTTAGAATTAACTGTCATTTTAGCGTCGGATTCGAAAACCTAGACTCACAGGAGGAGGACCATTTGGTGCCCGAGGCAGCAATATCCCCATGGAGACAAGTCGGCTGGAGGACGATGTATTGAATCTCGATGCAATTTCAGTGTTCCATCGTCATTAGGAGGCCCTGAAAGATACAATTAACTATCAGTTATGCGTCGGATTCGAAAATCTATACTCACAGGAGAACGACTATAAGGTGCTCGACGCAGCAACAGACCCTTGGAGTCAAGTCGGCTGGAGTACGATGTATTGACTCTCGACTCATTTGAGTGCTCCATTGTCAGTAGGAGGCCCTGTTCGTTACAATTTACTATCAGTTTTGCGTCGGATTCGAAAATCTAGACTCACAGGAGAAGGACCATAAGGTGCCCGACGCAGCAACAGACCCTTGGAGACAAATCGGCTGGAGGACGATGTATTGACTCTCGACGCATTTGAGTGATCCATCGTCATTAGGAGGCCCTGAACGTTACAATTAACTATCAGTTTCGCGTCGGATTCGAAAATCTAGACTCACAGGGGAAGGACCATAAGGTGCCCGACGCAGCAACAGACCCTTGGGGACATGTCGGCTGGAGGCCGATGTATTGAATCCCGACGCAATTAGAGTGTTCCATCGTCATTAGAAGGCCATGAAAGTTGCAAGTAACTAACAGTTTTGCGTCGCATTCGATGATCTAGACTCACAGGAGAACGATCATAAGGTGTCCCAGGCAGGAATAGACCCTTGGAGACAAGTCGGCTGGAGGACGATGAATTGTATCGCGACGCAATTTGAGTGTTCCATTGTAACTAGGAGGCCCTGAAAGTTACAATTAACTATCATTTTAGCGTCGGATTCGAAAATCTATACTCACAGGAGAAGGATCATATGGTGCCCGGGACAGCAATATCCCCTTGTAGACAAGTCGGCTGGAGGAAGATGTATTGAATCTCGACGCAATTTGAGTGTTCCATCGGCATTAGGAGGCCCTGAACGTTACAATTAACTATCATTTTTGCGTCGGATTCGAAAATCTAGACTCACAAAAGAACGACCATAAGGTGCCCGAGGCAGCAATAGACCCTTGGAGACAAGTCGGCTGGAGGTCGATGTATTGAATCTCGACTGAATTTGAGTATTCCATCGTCATTACGTGGCCCTGAACGTTACAATTAACAATTAGTTTTGCGTCGGGTTCGAAAACCTAGACTCGCAGCAGAACGATCACAAGGTGCCCGTGGCAGCTATTGACCCTTGGAGACCAGTCCGATGGAGGACGATGTATTGAATCGCGACGCAATTTGAGTGCTCCATCGTCATTTGGAGGCCCTGAACCTTACAATTAACTATCAGTTTCTGGTCGGATTCGAAAATCTAGACTCACAGGAGACGGACCACATTGAGCCCGAGGCAGCAATATCCCCTTGGAGAGAAGTCCGCTGGAGGCCGATGGATTGAATCTCGACGCAATTTGAGTGTTCCATCGTCATTAGGAGGCCCTGAACCTTACAATTAACTATCAGTTTCGCGTCGGATTCGAAAATCTAGACTCACAGTAGACGGAATACATGGAGCCCGAGGCAGCAATATCCCCTTGTAGACAAGTCGGCTGGAGGAAGGTGTATTTACTCTCGACGCAATTTGAGTGTTCCATCGTCATTAAGAGGCCCTGAGCATTACATTTAGCTATCATTTTTGCGTCGGATTCTATAATTTTGACTCACAGGGGAACGACCATACGGTGCCCGTGGCAGCAATAGACCCTTGGAGACAAATCGGCTGAATGCCGATGTATTGAATCTCGAGGGAATTTGAGCGTTCCGTCGTCATTAGGAAGCCCCGAACGTTTCAATTAACAATCAGTTTCGCGTCGGATTGGACAATCTAGACTCACATGAGAGCGAACATAAGAGGCCGGAGGCAGTAATATCCCCATGGAGACAAGTCGGCTGGAGGACGATGTATTGAATCTCGACGCAATTTGAGTGTCCCATCGTCATTAGGAGGACCTAAACGTTACAATTAACTATCATTTTTGCGTCGGATTCGATAATCTAAACTCTCAGGAGAACGACCATAAGGTGCCCGAGGCAGCAATAGACCCTTGGAGACAAGTCGGCTGGAGGTCGATGTATTGAATCTCGACGCAATTTGAGTGTTCCATCGCCAATAGGAGGCCCTGAACGTTACAATTAACTATGAGTTTTGCGTCGGATTCGAAAACGTAGAATCACCGGAGACGGACCATGTGGTGCCCGAGGCAGCGATATCCCCTTGGAGACAAGTCGGCTGGAGGCCGATGTTTTGAATCTCGACGCAATTTGAGTGTTCCATCGTCATTAGAAGGCCCTGAAAGTTACAATTAACTATCATTTTTGCTTCGGATTCGAAAATCTAGACTCACGGAAGAACGACCATAAGGTGCCCGAGGCAGCAATAGACCCTTGGAGACAAGTCGGCTGGAGGACGATGTATTGAATCTCGACGCAATTTGAGAGTTCCATCGTCATTAGGAGGCCCTGAACGTTACAATGAACTATCATTTTTGCGTCGGATTCGAAAATCTAGACTTACAAGAGAAAGACCATTCGGTGCCCGAGGCAGCATTAGACCCTTGGAGACAAGTCGGCTGGAGGACGATGTATTGAATCGCGACGCAATTTGAGTGTTCCATCGTCATTAGGAGGCCCTGAATGTTACAATTAACTATCAGTTTTTCGTCGGATTCGAAAATCTAGACTCACAGCAGACGGACCATTTGGTGCCCGAGGCAGCAATATCCCCTTGGTGACAAATCGGCTGGAGGTCGATGTATTGAATCTCGACGCAATTTGAGTCTTCTATCGTCATTAGGAGGCGCTGAACGTTACAATTCACTATCATTTTTGCGTCGGATTCGAAAATCTAGACTCACAGGAGAAGGATCATATTGTGCCCGAGACAGCAATATCCCTTTGGAGACAAGTCGGCTGGAGGCCGATGAATTGTATCTCGACACAATTTGAGTGTTCCATCGTCATTAGGAGGGCCTAAACGTTACAATTAACTATCATTTTTGCGTCGGATTCGATAATCTAAACTCACAGGAGAACTACCATAAGGTGCCCGAGGCAGCAACAGACCCTTGGAGACAAGTCGGCTGGAGGCCGATGTATTGAATCTCGACGCAATTTGAGTGCTCCATCGTCATTACAAGGCCCTGAACGTTACAATTAACTATCATTTTTGCGTCGGATTCGAAAATCTAGACTCACAGGAGAACTACCATAAGGTGCCCGAGGCAGCAATAGACCCTTGGAGACAAGTCGGCTGGAGGCCGATGTATTGAATCTCGACGCAATTTGAGTGTTCCATCGGCATTAGGAGGCCTTGAACCTTACAATTAACTATCAGTTTCGCGTTGGATTCGAAAATCTAGACTCACAGGAGACGGACCACATGGAGCCCGAGGCAGCAATATCCCCTTGTAGAGAAGTCGGCTGGAGGAAGATGTATTGAATCTCGACGCAATTTGAGTGTTCCATCGGCATTAGGAGGCCCTAAACGTTACAATTAGCTATCATTTTTGCGTCGAATTCGAAAATCTAGACTCACAGGAGAACGACCATAAGGTGCCCGAGGCAGCAATAGACCCTTGGAGACAAGTCGGCTGGAGGTCGATGTATTGAATCTCGACTCAATTTGAGTGTTCCATCGTCATTAGCTTGCCCTGAACGTTACAATTAACTATCATTTTTGCGTCGGATTCGAAAATCTAGACTCACAGGAGAACTACCATAAGGTGCCCGAGGCAGCAATAGACCCTTGGAGACAAGTCGGCTGGAGGACGATGTATTGAATCGCGACGCAATATGAGTGCTCCATCGTCATTTGGAGGCCCTGAACCTTACAATTAACTATCAGTTTCGCGTCGGATTCGAAAATCTAGACTCACAGGAGACGGACCACATGGAGCCCGAGGCAGCAATATCCCCTTGGAGAGAAGTCCGCTGGAGGCCGATGGATTGAATCTCGACGCAATTTCAGTGTTCCATCGTCATTAGGAGGCCCTGAACCTTACAATTATCTATCAGTTTCGCGTCGGATTCGAAAATCTAGACTCACAGTAGACGGACCACATGGAGCCCGAGGCAGCAATATCCCCTTGTAGACAAGTCGGCTGGAGGAGGGTGTATTGGCTCTCGACGCAATTTCAGTGTTCCATCGTCATTTAGAGGCCCTGAGCATTACATTTAACTATCAGTTTTGCGTCGGATTCTATAATTTTGACCCACAGGGGAACGACCATACGGTGCCCGAGGCAGCAATAGACACTAGGAGACAAATCGGCTGAATGCCGATGTATTGAATCTCGAGGCAATTTGAGTGTTCCATCGTCATTAGGAAGCCCCGAACGTTACAATTAACAATCAGTTTCGCGTCGGATTCGACAATCTAGACTCACATGAGAGCGAAAATAAGAGGCTGGAGGCAGTAATATCCCCATGGAGACAAGTCGGCTGGAGGACGATGTATTGAATCTCGACGCAATTTGAGTGTCCCATCGTCATTAGGAGGCCCTAAACGTTACAATTAACTGTCATTTTAGCGTCGGATTCCATAATCTAAACTCACAGGAGAAAGACCATAAGGTGCCCGAGGCAGCAACAGACCCTTGGAGACAAGTCGGCTGGAGGCCGATATATTGAATCTCGACGCAATTTGAGTGTTCCATCGTCATTAGGAGGCCCTAAACGTTACAATTAACTATCATTTTTGCGTCGGATTCGACAATCTAAACTCACAGGAGAACGACCATAAGGTGCCCGAGGCAGCAACAGACACTTGGAGACACGTCGGCTGGATGCCGATGTATTGAATCTCGACGCAATTTGAGTGTTCCATCTTCATTACAAGACCCTGAACGTTACAATTTACTATCATTTTTGCGTCGGATTCGAAAATCTAGACTTACAAGAGAAAGACCATTCGGTGCCCGAGGCAGCATTAGACCCTTGGAAACAAGTCGGCTGGATGACGATGTATTGGATCGCGACGCAATTTGAGTGTTCCATCGTCATTAGGAAGCCCTGAATGTTATAATTAACTATCAGTTTTTCGTCGGATTCGAAAATCTAGACTCACAGCAGACGGACCATTTGGTGCCCGAGGCAGCAATATCCCTTTGGAGACAAGTCGGCTGGAGGCCGATGAATTGAATCTCGACGCAATTTGAGTGTTCCATCGTCATTAGGAGGGCCTAAACGTTACAATTAACTATCATTTTTGGGTCGGATTCGATAATCTAAACTCACAGGAGAACGAACATAAGGTGCCCGAGGCAGCAACAGACCCTTGGAGACAAGTCGGCTGGAGGCCGATGTATTGAATCTCGACGCAATTTGAGTGTTCCATCGTCATTACAAGGCCCTGAACGTTACAATTAACTATCATTTTTGCGTCGGATTCGAAAATCTAGGCTCACAGGAGAACTACCATAAGGTGCCCGAGGCAGCAATAGACCCTTGGAGACAAGTCGGCTGGAGGCCGATGTATTGAATCTCGACGCAATTTGAGTGTTCCATCGGCATTAGGAGGCCCTGAACGTTACAGTTAACTATCATTTTAGCGTCGGATTCGAAAATCTATTAACAGGAGAAGGATCATATGGTGCACGAGACTGCAATATCAACTTGGATACAAGTCGACTGGAGGTCGATGTATTGACTCTCGACGCATTTGAGTGTTCCATCGTCATTACAAGGCCCTGAACGTTACAATTAACTATCATTTTTGCGTCGGATTCGAAAATCTAGACTCACAGGGGAACGACCATAAGGTGCCCGAGGCAGCAACAGACCCTTGGAGACAAGTCGGCTGGAGGCCGATGTATTGAATCTCGACGCAATTTGAGTGTTCCATCGGCATTAGGAGAACCTGAACGTTACAATTAACAATCATTTTAGCTTCGGATTCGAAAATCTACTCACAGGAGAAGTTCATACGGTGTTCGAGACAGCAATATACCCCTTGGAGACAAATCGACTGGAGGCCGATGTATTGAATATCGACGCAATTTGAGTGTTCCATCGTCTTTAGGAGTCCCTGAACGTTACAATTAACTATCAGTTTCGCGTCGGATTCGAAAATCTAAACTCACAGGAGAATGACCATAAGGTGCACGAGGCAGCAATAGACCCTTGGAGACAAGTCGGCTGGAGGCCGATGTATTGAATCTCGACGCAATTTGAGTGTTCCATCGGCATTAGGAGGGCTTAAACGTTACAATTATCTATCAGGTGCTTGAGGCAGCAATAGACCCTTGGAGAAAGTGGGCTGGAGGCCGATGTATTGAATCTCGACGCAATGTGAGTGTTCCATCGTCATTAGGAGGCCTTGAACCTTACAATTAACTATCAGTTTCGCGTTGGATTCGAAAATCTAGACTCACAGGTGACGGACCACATGGAGCCCGAGGCAGCAATATCCCCTTGTAGACAAGTCGGCTGGAGGAAGATGTATTGGATCGCGACGCAATTTGAGTGTTCCATCGTCATTAGGAGGCCCTGAATGTTACAATTAACTATCAGTTTTTCGTCGGATTCGAAAATCTAGACTCACAGCAGACGGACCATTTGGTGCCCGAGGCAGCAATATCCCTTTGGAGACAAGTCGGCTGGAGGCCGATGAATTGAATCTCGACGCAATTTGAGTGTTCCATCGTCATTAGGAGTTCCTAAACGTTACAATTAACTATCATTTTTGTGTCGGATTCGATAATCTAAACTCACAGGAGAACGACCATAAGGTGCCCGAGGCAGCAACAGACCCTTGGAGACAAGTCGGCTAGAGGCCGATGTATTGAATCTCGACGCAATTTGAGTGTTCCATCGTCATTACAAGGCCCTGAACGTTACAATTAACTATCATTTTTGCGTCGGATTCGAAAATCTAGACTCACAGGAGAACTACCATAAGGTGCCCGAGGCAGCAATAGACCCTTGGAGACAAGTCGGCTGGAGGCCGATGTATTGAATCTCGACGCAATTTGAGTGTTCCATCGGCATTAGGAGGCCCTGAACGTTACAGTTAACTATCATTTTAGCGTCGGATTCGAAAATGTATTAACAGGAGAAGGATCATATGGTGCACGAGACTGCAATATCAACTTGGATACAAGTCGACTGGATGTCGATGTATTGACTCTCGACGCAATTTGAGTGTTCCATCGTCATTACAAGGCCCTGAACGTTACAATTAACTATCATTTTTGCGTCGGATTCGAAAATCTAGACTCACAGGAGAACGACCATAAGGTGCCCGAGGCAGCAACAGACCCTTGGAGACAAGTCGGCTGGAGGCCGATGTATTGAATCTCGACGCAATTTGAGTGTTCCATCGGCATTAGGAGGCCCTGAACGTTACAATTAACAATCATTTTAGCTTCGGATTCGAAAATCTACTCACAGGAGAAGTTCATACGGTGTTCGAGACAGCAATATACCCCTTGGAGACAAATCGACTGGAGGCCGATGTATTGAATATCGACGCAATTTGAGTGTTCCATCGTCTTTAGGAGTCCCTGAACGTTACAATTAACTATCAGTTTCGCGTCGGATTCTAAAATCTAAACTCACAGGAGAATGACCATAAGGTGCACGAGGCAGCAACAGACCCTTGGAGACAAGTCGGCTGGAGGCCGATGTATTGAATCTCGACGCAATTTGAGTGCTCCATCGGCATTAGGAGGCCTTAAACGTTACAATTAACTATCAGGTGCTTGAGGCAGCAATAAACCCTTGGAGAAAGTGGGCTGGAGGCCGATGTATTGAATCTCGACGCAATGTGAGTGTTCCATCGTCATTAGGAGGCCTTGAACCTTACAATTAACTATCAGTTTCGCGTTGGATTCGAAAATCTAGACTCACAGGTGACGGACCACATGGAGCCCGAGGCAGCAATATCCCCTTGTAGACAAGTCGGCTGGAGGAAGATGTATTGAATCTCGACGCAATTTGAGTGTTCCATCGGCATTAGGAGGCCCTGAACGTTACAATTAACTATCATTTTTGCGTCGGATTCGAAAATCTAGACTCACAGGAGCACGACCATAAGGTGCCCGTGGCAGCAATAGACCCTTGGAGACAAGTCGGTTGGAGGTCGATGTATTGAATCTCGACGCAATTTGAGTGTTCCATCGGCATTAGGAGGCCCTAAACGTTACAATTAACTATCATTTTTGCGTCGAATTCGAAAATCTAGACTCACAGGAGAACGACCATAAGGAGCCCGAGGCAGCAATAGACCCTTGGAGACAAGTCGGCTGGAGGTCGATGTATTGAATCTCGACTCAATTTGAGTGCTCCATCGTCATTTGGAGACCCTGAACCTTACAATTAACTATCAGTTTCGCGTCGGATTCGAAAATCTAGACTCACTGGAGACGGACCACATGGAGCCCGAGGCAGCAATATCCCCTTGGGGAGAAGTCCGCTGGAGGCCGATGGATTGAATCTCGACGCAATTTCAGTGTTCCATCGTCATTAGGAGGCCCTGAACCTTACAATTAACTATCAGTTTCGCGTCGGATTCGAAAATCTAGACTCACAGTAGACGGACCACACGGAGCCCGAGGCAGCAATATCCCCTTGTCGACAAGTCGGCTGGAGGAGGGTGTATTGACTCTCGACGCAATTTGAGTGTTCCATCGTCATTAAGAGGCCCTGAGCATTACATTTAACTATCAGTTTTGCGTCGGATTCTATAATTTAGACTCACAGTGGAACGACCATACGGTGCCCGAGGCAGCAATAGACCCTAGGAGACAAATCGGCTGAATGCCGATGTATTGAATCTCGAGGCAATTTGAGTGTTCCATCGTCATTAGGAAGCCCCGAACGTTACAATTAACAATCAGTTTCGCGTCGGATTCGACAATCTAGACTCACATGAGAGCGAAAATAAGAGGCTGGAGGCAGTAATATCCCCATGGAGACAAGTCGGATGGAGGCCGATGTATTGAATCTCGACGCAATTTGAGTGTTCCATCGGCATTAGGAGGCCTTAAACGTTACAATTAACTATCAGGTGCTTGAGGCAGCAATAAACCCTTGGAGAAAGTGGGCTGGAGGCCGATGTATTGAATCTCGACGCAATGTGAGTGTTCCATCGTCATTAGGAGGCCTTGAACCTTACAATTAACTATCAGTTTCGCGTTGGATTCGAAAATCTAGACTCACAGGTGACGGACCACATGGAGCCCGAGGCAGCAATATCCCCTTGTAGACAAGTCGGCTGGAGGAAGATGTATTGAATCTCGACGCAATTTGAGTGTTCCATCGGCATTAGGAGGCCCTGAACGTTACAATTAACTATCATTTTTGCGTCGGATTCGAAAATCTAGACTCACAGGAGAACGACCATAAGGTGCCCGTGGCAGCAATAGACCCTTGGAGACAAGTCGGTTGGAGGTCGATGTATTGAATCTCGACGCAATTTGAGTGTTCCATCGGCATTAGGAGGCCCTAAACGTTACAATTAACTATCATTTTTGCGTCGAATTCGAAAATCTAGACTCACAGGAGAACGACCATAAGGAGCCCGAGGCAGCAATAGACCCTTGGAGACAAGTCGGCTGGAGGTCGATGTATTGAATCTCGACTCAATTTGAGTGCTCCATCGTCATTTGGAGACCCTGAACCTTACAATTAACTATCAGTTTCGCGTCGGATTCGAAAATCTAGACTCACTGGAGACGGACCACATGGAGCCCGAGGCAGCAATATCCCCTTGGGGAGAAGTCCGCTGGAGGCCGATGGATTGAATCTCGACGCAATTTCAGTGTTCCATCGTCATTAGGAGGCCCTGAACCTTACAATTAACTATCAGTTTCGCGTCGGATTCGAAAATCTAGACTCACAGTAGACGGACCACACGGAGCCCGAGGCAGCAATATCCCCTTGTCGACAAGTCGGCTGGAGGAGGGTGTATTGACTCTCGACGCAATTTGAGTGTTCCATCGTCATTAAGAGGCCCTGAGCATTACATTTAACTATCAGTTTTGCGTCGGATTCTATAATTTAGACTCACAGGGGAACGACCATACGGTGCCCGAGGCAGCAATAGACCCTAGGAGACAAATCGGCTGAATGCCGATGTATTGAATCTCGAGGCAATTTGAGTGTTCCATCGTCATTAGGAAGCCCCGAACGTTACAATTAACAATCAGTTTCGCGTCGGATTCGACAATCTAGACTCACATGAGAGCGAAAATAAGAGGCTGGAGGCAGTAATATCCCCATGGAGACAAGTCGGCTGGAGGACGATGTATTGAATCTCGACGCAATTTGAGTGTCCCATCGTCATTAGGAGGCCCTAAACGTTACAATTAACTATCCTTTTTGCGTCGGATTCGAAAATCTAGACTCACAGGAGAAGGACCATAAGGTGCCCGAGGCAGCAATAGACCCTTGGAGACAAGTCGGCTGGAGGTCGATGTATTGAATCTCGACGCAATTTGAGTTTTCCATCGCCAATAGGAGGCCCTGAGCGTTACAATTAACTATGAGTTTTGCGTCGGATTCGAAAACGTAGAATCACCGGAGACGGACCATGTGGTGCCCGAGGCAGCGATATCCCCTTGGAGACAAGTCGGCTGGAGGCCGATGTATTGAATCTCGACGCAATTTGAGTGTTCCATCGTCATTAGAAGGCCCTGAACGTTACAATTAACTATCATTTTTGCGTCGGATTCGAAAATCTAGGCTCACGGGAGAACGACCATAAGGTGCCCGAGGCAGCAATAGACCCTTGGAGACAAGTCGGCTGGAGGACGATGTATTGAATCTCGACGCAATTTGAGAGTTCCATCGTCATTAGGAGGCCCTGAACGTCACAATTAACTATCATTTTTGCGTCGGATTCGAAAATCTACACTTACAAGAGAAAGACCATTCGGTGCCCGAGGCAGCATTAGACCCTTGGAAACAAGTCGGCTGGATGACGATGTATTGGAACGCGACGCAATTTGAGTGTTCCATCGTCATTAGGAGGCCCTGAATGTTATAATTAACTATCAGTTTTTCGTCGGATTCGAAAATCTAGACTCACAGCAGACGGACCATTTGGTGCCCGAGGCAGCAATATCCCTTTGGAGACAAGTCGGCTGGAGGCCGATGAATTGAATCTCGACGCAATTTGAGTATTCCATCGTCATTAGGAGGGCCTAAACGTTACAATTAACTATCATTTTTGCGTCGGATTCGATAATCTAAACTCACAGGAGAACGACCATAAGGTGCCCGAGGCAGCAACAGACCCTTGGAGACAAGTCGGCTGGAGGCCGATGTATTGAATCTCGACGCAATTTGAGTGTTCCATCGTCATTACAAGGCCCTGAACGTTACAATTAACTATCATTTTTGCGTCGGATTCGAAAATCTAGACTCACAGGAGAACTACCATAAGGTGCCCGAGGCAGCAATAGACCCTTGCAGACAAGTCGGCTGGAGGCCGATGTATTGAATCTCGACGCAATTTGAGTGTTCCATCGGCATTAGGAGGCCCTGAACGTTACAGTTAACTATCATTTTAGCGTCGGATTCGAAAATCTATTGACAGGAGAAGGATCATATGGTGCACGAGACTGCAATATCAACTTGGATACAAGTCGACTGGAGGTCGATGTATTGACTCTCGACGCAATTTGAGTGTTCCATCGTCATTACAAGGCCCTGAACGTTACAATTAACTATCATTTTTGCGTCGGATTCGAAAATCTAGACTCACAGGAGAACGACCATAAGGTGCCCGAGGCAGCAACAGACCCTTGGAGACAAGTCGGCTGGAGGCCGATGTATTGAATCTCGACGCAATTTGAGTGTTCCATCGGCATTAGGAGGCCCTGAACGTTACAATTAACAATCATTTTAGCTTCGGATTCGAAAATCTACTCACAGGAGAAGTTCATACGGTGTTCGAGACAGCAATATACCCCTTGGAGACAAATCGACTGGAGGCCGATGTATTGAATATCGACGCAATTTGAGTGTTCCATCGTTTTTAGGAGTCCCTGAACGTTACAATTAACTATCAGTTTCGCGTCGGATTCGAAAATCTAAACTCACAGGAGAATGACCATAAGGTGCACGAGGCAGCAACAGACCCTTGGAGACAAGTCGGCTGGAGGCCGATGTATTGAATCTCGACGCAATTTGAGTGTTCCATCGGCATTAGGAGGCCTTAAACGTTACAATTATCTATCAGGTGCTTGAGGCAGCAATAGACCCTTGGAGAAAGTGGGCTGGAGGCCGATGTATTGAATCTCGACGCAATGTGAGTGTTCCATCGTCATTAGGAGGCCTTGAACCTTACAATTAACTATCAGTTTCGCGTTGGATTCGAAAATCTAGACTCACAGGTGACGGACCACATTGTGCCCGAGGCAGCAATATCCCCTTGTAGACAAGTCGGCTGGAGGAAGATGTATTGGATCGCGACGCGATTTGAGTGTTCCATCGTCATTAGGAGGCCCTGAATGTTATAATTAACTATCAGTTTTTCGTCGGATTCGAAAATCTAGACTCACAGCAGACGGACCATTTGGTGCCCGAGGCAGCAATATCCCTTTGGAGACAAGTCGGCTGGAGACCGATGAATTGAATCTCGACGCAATTTGAGTGTTCCATCGTCATTAGCAGGGCCTAAACGTTACAATTAACTATCATTTTTGCGTCGGATTCGATAATCTAAACTCACAGGAGAACGACCATAAGGTGCCCGAGGCAGCAACAGACCCTTGGAGACAAGTCGGCTGGAGGCCGATGTATTGAATCTCGACGCAATTTGAGTGTTCCATCGTCATTACAAGGCCCTGAACGTTACAATTAACTATCATTTTTGCGTCGGATTCGAAAATCTAGACTCACAGGAGAACTACCATAAGGTGCCCGAGGCAGCAATAGACCCTTGGAGACAAGTCGGCTGGAGGCCGATGTATTGAATCTCGACGCAATTTGAGTGTTCCATCGGCATTAGGAGGCCCTGAACGTTACAGTTAACTATCATTTTAGCGTCGGATTCTAAAATGTATTAACAGGAGAAGGATCATATGGTGCACGAGACTGCAATATCAACTTGGATACAAGTCGACTGGATGTCGATGTATTGACTCTCGACGCAATTTGAGTGTTCCATCGTCATTACAAGGCCCTGAACGTTACAATTAACTATCATTTTTGCGTCGGATTCGACAATCTAAACTCACAGGAGAACGACCATAAGGTGCCCGAGGCAGCAACAGACACTTGGAGACACGTCGGCTGGAGGCCGATGTATTGAATCTCGACGCAATTTGAGTGTTCCATCTTCATTACAAGGCCCTGAACGTTACAATTAACTATCCTTTTAGCGTCGGATTCGAAAATCTAGACTCACAGGAGAACGACAATAAGGTGCCCGAGGCAGCAATAGACCCTTGGAGACAAGTCGGCTGGAGGTCGATGTATTGAATCTCGACGCAATTTGAGTGTTCCATCGCCAATAGGAGGCCCTGAACGTTACAATGAACTATCATTTTTGCGTCGGATTCGAAAATGTAGACTTACAAGAGAACGACCATTCGGTGCCCGAGGCAGCATTAGACCCTTGGAAACAAGTCGGCTGGATGACGATGTATTGGATCGCGACGCAATTTGAGTGTTCCATCGTCATTAGGAGGCCCTGAATGTTACAATTAACTATCAGTTTTTCGTCGGATTTGAAAATCTAGACTCACAGCAGACGGACCATTTGGTGCCCGAGGCAGCAATATCCCCTTGGAGACAAATCGGCTGGAGGTCGATGTATTGAATCTCGACGCAATTTGAGTCTTCTATCGTCATTAGGAGGCCCTGAACGTTACAATTCACTATCATTTTTGTGGTGTCACCGCCAGACACCACACTTGCTAGGTGGTAGCTTAAATCGGCCGCGGTCCATGTAGAACATGTCGGACCCGCGTGTCGCCACTGTGATCGCAGACCTAGCGCCACCACCAAGGCAGGTCTCGTGATACGAGAGAGCACTCGCCCCAGTTGTACGCGAACCTAGCTATCGCCCAGTTGTACGAGAACCTAGCTACCGCCCAGTTGTATGAGGACCTAGCTACCGACCAGATGTACGAAGCCTTTCTCTCTCATTAGCCGAGAGACAGAATAGCCATCAGCTAAGTTAATGGCTACGAACTAGCAAGGCGCCATTTGTATCAGTGCCTATAGCTTACGAGTATTCAAGAGAGATGTATTCCAAGGACTAATAAAAAGATAAGTAATAAGCATCTACATACTTTTCTTCTTATTCATTTATAAGTTCTCATGTTCCAGACTTCACGCCCGTCTGCTTTAGCCGTGCGTGCCCTATCGGTTACAGCGTTAGTCTAGAGTTCATTTTCAGCCATCTCAACTTCACGGTGTCGGCCAGCTCCCGACACAACATTTATTGGCGACGAGCAAAAGAGTTTGTATTAATTCGTTTACAACATTGGCGACGATTTAAAGTGTTCTGATTGCTTACATTTAATTGTGTCATGGCTTCGCCACATTCTCCAGATGTACTGTCCGAATTTTATCGCTTGCAGAATCAGCAGACTCAGGCGTTACTGGATGCCCTTGGACAGCTCGTCCAGGGTCAACGTGCGCTGCACACCGATGCGGCCGCCGCCGCTTCTTCGCTACCGCTGCCACTAAACGCTGTTGCACCTCCCTTTCGACCATACGTGGCAGCCGATGAGACCTGGCAAGAGTGGTCTCGCCAGTTCAACTTTCACCTCGCTGCCTACAGAATTCAAGGTAATGAGCGGCAGCCGTTTTTGCTTTCTTGTGTCGGTGTGTCCACATACCGTGTGATAGTGAAATTGTTTCCCCGACGCGAAGTAGCAACTCTGTCCTACGAGGAAATTTTGTCTGCATTAGATGCCTATTTTAAAGAAACAATTAATGTGGTTGCAAAACGGTATACGTTCTTTCGTACAAAACGTACGGCCGGTCAAACTAATAGGGAGTGGGTAGCAACATTGCAAGGACTTACTAGGGACTGTGCCTTTGAATGTGACTGTGGTCTTTCTTATTCAGATACAATGGTGCGTGATGCAATTGCACAGAACGTTTCTGATGTTCGCATACGGGAGCAAATTTTGAAACTAGTTAATCCCTCCCTTCAACAAGTGATAGACATATTGGATAGACAGGACACACTTGACTGTGCTCAGGAATCTTTTGAAACTTCGCCAGCCGTGTGTAACATTAACCGGCCCGCTGGACGCGCTGCGCGGCCCGGTAACCGGGCCTTGCGCACGTCGACACAGCGACCGCCGCGTGCTAAGCCAGGTGTGCCGCGCCAGCCCACAAATGCTGTGAAATCATGCCCGCGGTGTGCTACTAGACATTCGCGTGAACATTGCCCGTCACGCCAAGCTATTTGCTTTTTCTGCAATAAGAAAGGACATGTTCAAAGTGTTTGCCAGAAAAAGCTCCGATCAGACAATCACAATCATTCCAGGCCCTTTGCTTCGCGCCGGAATCGAACCAAGGACACTCAGGCTCGTGGACCTTCGCCTATGGACATTCATGTCGTTAATTCCGCTTCGTCCAGTGACACTTTCTCTAACAGTGACTGTGATCGTCCCACAAAAACTGTGCGTCGACGTCGCCGGAAATCACGTCAATTAGCAAGTGATTCTGTACCAGTGTCTGTTCCAATTGCACAAAACAGTCGCTCTTGTCGTCAGCAGAACAATAAACTTTTTGTGGACTTAGACTTTGAAGGCAAAGTGATACCATTCCAGCTCGATACCGGAGCTGCAGTTTCATTGCTCAATCACGACACGTACAAACAACTGGGCAAACCTCCGTTGCGTTCCGCAAATGTTAAGCTAACTACATATTCCGGACAGACAATTCCTGTGTTAGGACAGTGCAGCCTTCTTGCAACATACAAGGGACAAACAAAACTTGTGTCATTTTACGTTCTTCGTTCTTCTTCTGCAGTGAACTTGTTTGGTCTCGACTTGTTTCAGTTGTTTAACATGTCTATTGTAAATCAGGTCCTATCAGTGAATCAGACTGTGCCTTCAGACAGTGTTTCTAGTGTATGTGACGAATTTGCAGACATTTTTGCACCGGGCTTAGGTTGCGCTAAAAACTATGAAGCACATTTGGAACTGGAAGGCAACGCGCAACCGAAATTTTTCAGAGCGCGCAATGTTCCCCACGCATTGCGTCAGGAGGTCGCAAGAACATTGAACAATGTAGAATCACAAGGTGTGAGTGAATGTGCGCAATGCCTCTTTCATTTCAGCTCCGCTTCATCGCTTACGCCGTACAGGTGTTCCGTTCGTCTGGACGACGGAATGCGAACGCGCCTTTCGCCAGTTGAAATCGGCGTTGCTTTCTAATACTTGCCTTACGCCATTCGATCCCCAGAAACCCCTTTTGTTGATGGTCGATGCATCGGATTTCGGGATCGGTGCTGTGCTTGCGCACAAAGTTGGCTCCCATGATCGCCCTATTGCCTTTGCGTCCAAATTGCTCTCGTCTGCGCAAAGAAATTATTCACAGATAGAGAAAGAAGCTTTGGCTCTCGTGTTTGGTGTTACTAAGTTCCATGATTTCTTGTATGGTCGTCACTTTATCATCATCACAGACCACAAACCTTTGACATCGCTGTTTCATCCGACCAAGCCTGTACCTCCACGTACAGCGCAGAAATTCCTTCGCTGGTCTATTTTCCTCTCGCAGTACCGCTACGATATCTTGTATCGGTCCACTGCTAAGCACGGAAACGCCGATGCGTTGTCCCGTTTGCCTGTTGCTGAGGATAAAGCATTCGATTCTTCCGAACTTGCTTGCATGTTCATTGATTCGGAAACCGATGAAGTGGTCGAATCGTTTCCGATTGATTTTCGTCGTGTCGCTACAGCCACAGCTGCTGACCCTGTCCTTGCTACTGTTTTACGTTTTGTTGCTACGCAATGGCCTTTGTCAAAGTCTCGGATCGAGGATCCGTTGGTTCGCCGATTTTTTGCTCACAGGGAGAGACTTTTTGTTCGACGTGGTGTTTTGTTGTTGCGTTCTGATAATGATCAGTCCAGAGTCGTGGTCCCACGTTCGTTACGGTCCTCGGTTTTACGGCTTCTTCACCAAGGACATTGGGGTATAGTGCGAACGAAACAACTTGCTCGTCAGCACTGTACTTGGTTCGGAATCGATGCTGCGATTACGAATATGTGTTCTTCGTGTCCGGCGTGTGCCGAACAACAGTCCGCACCGCCGCGGAAAGTCTTTGCGTGGCCAAACGCCACTTCCCCTTGGCAACGCTTGCACATTGATTTTGCTGGTCCATTCTGGAATGCTCGATGGTTGGTTCTGGTCGATGTCTTCAGTAATTTTCCTTTTGTTGTCCGGATGTCTTCCACGACGTCCTCCGCCACCATCCAAGCGTTGTCTGCTATCTTTTGCATTGAGGGTCTTCCGCAGACTATTGTTTCCGACAATGGCCCACAATTCATGTCCGCAGAATTTCAGTCATTCTGCCAGGCCAATGGTATTCAACATCTGACATCCGCGCCGTTTTCGCCTCAGTCCAACGGTGCCGCTGAACGATTGGTCCGGACTTTCAAGTCACAGATGTTGAAATTGAAAGAGTCGCATTCTCGGGAGGACGCATTGTTGCTCTTTTTGTCTTCGTATCGCTCTCAGCCCCGAGATGGTCGCTCGCCGGCTGAGTTGCTCCACGGTCGTCCTCATCGCACCTTGATGTCTTTGCTGCATCCGCCGCATCAGGTTCCTGTGCAGCGGCAGACTCCTGCTTTTGCTCCAGGCGACGTTGTATTTTATCGCAACTATCGAGGTTCACGGCGTTGGCTCGCCGGGCGCATTCTTCGCTGCCTCGGCCGCGCGATGTATTTGGTTTTGCGGGCCTCTGGTGAGGTGCGTCGGCATCTCAATCAGCTGCGCCTCTGTCGTCGCTCGGGTTCTGCCGCTCCCCGTCTGCTTTCAGCGACGGTGCCGTCCGGTCAGCGCCCTGGGGACCCATCTACTGGCTCGCCTCATCCCCAGGTGTTACCGACGATGCCTTCCATTTTGCCCCATGGCGACGCGCCGCCGCCGCCGCAGCAGCAGCAGCCGCCGCCGCCGCTTGTTCTCCCGCCGGCGCCGCCCGCATTCGACGCTTCGTTGCAGCCGCCAAGCGCCTCCCAGGGTCACGCGCCGCCGATCGCTTCCCGTGGCCAGCTGTCCTCCGCCATGGAACTCCCACCCGCTCCGGACCACATGACGTCATCGCGCGTCGGCTACCCCGACGCAATGGAAATCGACCCTTCGGTCCCTCCTGTCTCATTACGGGCGCATACACCGCATGTTGACGTGCACCCTGGACTAGTTTTCCAGGCGTTTCCTAGCTCCCCTCGGACCGAATGGCCGGGTGCGGGTGGCACAGCCTCGCCTGTTGTTAGGCTCCCCACCTCATCGCATACGTCAACATGTGGTCCTCCCCACGGCGGGCGGAAGCCTTATCACACAACCGTTCGCCGATTTGCGGGGGAGGAATGTGGTGTCACCGCCAGACACCACACTTGCTAGGTGGTAGCTTAAATCGGCCGCGGTCCATGTAGTACATGTCGGACCCGCGTGTCGCCACTGTGATCGCAGACCTAGCGCCACCACCAAGGCAGGTCTCGTGATACGAGAGAGCACTCGCCTCAGTTGTACGCGAACCTAGCTATCGCCCAGTTGTACGAGAACCTAGCTACCGCCCAGTTGTATGAGGACCTAGCTACCGACCAGATGTACGAAGCCTTTCTCTCTCATTAGCCGAGAGACAGAATAGCCATCAGCTAAGTTAATGGCTACGAACTAGCAAGGCGCCATTTGTATCAGTGCCTATAGCTTACGAGTATTCAAGAGAGATGTATTCCAAGGACTAATAAATAGATAAGTAATAAGCATCTACATACTTTTCTTCTTATTCATTTATAAGTTCTCGTGTTCCAGACTTCACGCCCGTCTGCTTTAGCCGTGCGTGCCCTATCGGCTACAGCGTTAGTCTAGAGTTCATTTTCAGCCATCTCAACTTCACGGTGTCGGCCAGCTACCGACACAACAATTTTTGCGTCGGATTCGAAAATCTAGACTCACAGGAGAAGGATCATATTGTGCACGAGACTGCAATATCAACTTGGGTACAAGTCGACTGGAGGTCGATGTATTGACTCTCGACGCAATTTGAGTGTTCCATCGTCATTACAAGGCCCTGAACGTTACAATTAACTATCATTTTTGCGTCGGATTCGAAAATCTAGACTCACAGGAGATCGACCATAAGGTGCCCGAGGCAGCAACAGACCCTTGGAGACAAGTCGGCTGGAGGCCGATGTATTGAATCTCGACGCAATTTGAGTGTTCCATCGGCATTAGGAGGCCCTGAACGTTACAATTAACAATCATTTTAGCTTCGGATTCGAAAATCTACTCACAGGAGAAGTTCATACGGTGTTCGAGACAGCAATATACCCCTTGGAGACAAATCGACTGGAGGCCGATGTATTGAATATCGACGCAATTTGAGTGTTCCATCGTCTTTAGGAGTCCCTGAACCTTACAATTAACTATCAGTTTCGCGTCGGATTCGAAAATCTAAACTCACAGGAGAACGAACATAAGGTGCACGAGGCAGCAACAGACCCTTGGAGACAAGTCGGCTGGAGGCCGATGTATTGAATCTCGACGCAATTTGAGTGTTCCATCGGCATTAGGAGGCCCTGAATGTTACAATTAACTATCATTTTTGCGTCGGATTCGAAAATCTAGACTCACAGGAGAACGACCATAAGGTGCCCGAGGCAGCAATAGACCCTTGGAGAAAGTGGGCTGGAAGCCGATGTATTGATTCTCGACGCAATGTGAGTGTTCCATCGTCATTAGGTGACCCTGAACGTTGCAATTAACAAACAGTTTTGCGGCGGGTTCGAAAATCTAGACTCGCAGGAGAACGATCACAAGGTACCCGTCGCAGCTATTGACCCTTGGAGACCAGTCCGCTGAAGGACTATGTTTTGAATCGCGACGCAATTTGAGTGCTCCATCGTCATTTGGAGGCGCTGAACCTTACAATTAACTATCAGTTTCGCGTCGGATTCAAAAATCCAGACTCACAGGAGACGGACCATTTGGTGCCCGAGGCAGCAATATCCCCTTGGAGACAAATCAGCTGGAGGACGATGTATTGAACCTCGACGCAATTTGAGAGTTCTTTCGTCATCAGGAGGCGCTGAACGTTACTATTCACTATCATTTTTGCGTCGGTTTCGAAAATCTAGACTCACAGGAGACGGACCACATGAGGCCCGAGGCAGCAATATCCCCTTGTAGACAAGTCGGCTGGAGTAAGATGTATTGACTCTCGACGCAATTTGAGTGTTTCTTCGTCATTAAGAGGCCCTGAGCATTACATTTAACTATCAGTTTTGCGTCGGATTCTAAAATGTTGACTCACAGGGGAACGACCATACGGTGCCCGAGGCAGCAATAGACCCTTGGAGACTAATCGGCTGAATGCCGATGTATTGAATCTCGAGGCAATTTGAGTGTTCCATCGTCATTAGGAAATACTGAACGTTACAATTAACAATCAGTTTCGCGTCGGATTCGAAATTCTAGACTCACATGAGAGCGTACATAAGAGGCCGGAGGCAGTAATATCCCCATGGAGACAAGTCGGCTGGAGGACGATGTATTGAATCTCGACGCAATTTGAGTGTCCGATCGTCATTAGGAGGCCCTAAACGTTACAATTAACTATCATTTTTGCGTCGGATTCGATAATCTGAACTCACAGGAGAAAGACCATAAGGTGCCCGAGGCAGCAACAGACCCTTGGAGACAAGTCGGCTGAAGGCCGATGTATTGAATCTCGACGCAATTTGAGTGTTCCATCGTCATTAGGAGGCCCTAAACGTTACAATTAACTATCATTTTTGCGTCGGATTCGATAATCTAAACTCACAGGAGAACGACCATAAGGTGCCCGAGGCAGCAACAGACCCTTGGAGACAAGTCGGCTGGAGGCCGATGTATTGAATCTCGACGCAATTTGAGTGTTCCATCGCCAATAGGAGGCCCTGAACGTTACAATTAACTATGAGTTTTGCGTCGGATTCGAAAACGTAGAATCACCGGAGACGGACCATGTGGTGCCCGAGGCAGCGATATCCCCTTGGAGACAAGTCGGCTGGAGGCCGATGTATTGAATCTCGACGCAATTTGAGTGTTCCATCGTCATTAGAAGGCCCTGAACGTTACAATTAACTATCCTTTTTGCGTCGGATTCGAAAATCTAGACTCACAGGAGAACGACCATAAGGTGCCCGAGGCAGCAATAGACCCTTGGAGACAAGTCGGCTGGAGGAAGATGTATTGGATCGAGACGCAATTTGAGTGTTCCATCGTCATTAGGAGGCCCTGAATGTTACAATTAACTATCAGTTTTTCGTCGGATTCGAAAATCTAGACTCACAGCAGACGGACCATTTGGTGCCCGAGGCAGCAATATCCCCTTGGAGACAAATCGGCTGGAGGTCGATGTATTGAATCTCGACGCAATTCGAGTCTTCTACCGTCATTAGGAGGGCCTAAACGTTACAATTAACTATCATATTTGCGTCGGATTCGATAATCTAAACTCACAGGAGGACGACCATAAGGTGCCCGAGGCAGCAACAGACCCTTGGAGACAAGTCGGCTGGAGGACGATGTATTGAATCTCGACGCAATTTGAGTGTTCCATCGGCATTAGGAGGCCCCGAACGTTACAGTTAACTATCATTTTAGCGTCGGATTCGAAAATCTATTAACAGGAGAAGGATCATATGGTACACGAGACTGCAATATCCCCTTGGAGACAAGTCGGCTGGAGGAGGATGTATTGAATATCGACGCAATTTGAGTGTTCCATCGTCTTTAGGAGTCCCTGAACGTTACAATTAACTATCAGTTTCGCGTCGGATTCGAAAATCTAAACTCACAGGAGAACGACCATAAAGTGCACGAGGCAGCAATAGACCCTTGGAGACAAGTGGGCTGGAGGCCGATGTATTGAATCTCGACGCAATGTGAGTGTTCCATCGTCATTAGGAGGCCTTGAACCTTACAATTAACTATCAGGTTCTCGTTGGATTCGAAAATCTAGACTCACAGGAGACGGACCATTTGGTGCCCGAGGCAGCAATATCCCCTTGGAGACAAATCAGCTGGAGGACGTTGTATTGAACCTCGACGCAATTTGAGAGTTCTATCGTCATCAGGAGGCGCTGAACGTTACTATTCACTATCATTTTTGCGTCGGATTCGAAAACCTAGACTCACAGGAGAAGGATCATAAGGTGCCCGAGACAGCAATATCCCCTTGGAGACAAGTCCGCTGGAGGCCGATGTATTGAATCTCGACGCAATTTGAGTGTCCCATCGTCATTAGGAGGCCCTAAACGTTACAATTAACTACCATTTTTGCGTCGGATTCGATAATCTAAACTCACAGGAGAAAGACCATAAGGTGCCCGAGGCAGCAACAGACCCTTGGAGACAAGTCGGCTGGAGGCCGATGTATTGAATCTCGACGCAATTTGAGTGTTCCATCGTCATTTGGAGGCCCTAAACGTTACAATTAACTATCATTTTTGCGTCGGATTCGATAATCTAAACTCAGAGGAGAACGACCATAAGGTGCCCGAGGCAGCAATAGACCCTTGGAGAAAGTGGGCTGGAAGCCGATGTATTGATTCTCGACGCAATGTGAGTGTTCCATCGTCATTAGGTGACCCTGAACGTTACAATTAACAAACAGTTTCGCGTCGGATTCAAAAATCCAGCCTCACAGGAGACGGACCATTTGGTGCCCGAGGCAGCAATATCCCCTTGGAGACAAATCAGCTGGAGGACGATGTATTGAACCTCGACGCAATTTGAGAGTTCTTTCGTCATCAGGAGGCGCTGAACGTTACTATTCACTATCATTTTTGCGTCGGTTTCGAAAATCTAGACTCACAGGAGACGGACCACATGAGGCCCGAGGCAGCAATATCCCCTTGTAGACAAGTCGGCTGGAGTAAGATGTATTGACTCTCGACGCAATTTGAGTGTTTCTTCGTCATTAAGAGGCGCTGAGCATTACATTTAACTATCAGTTTTGCGTCGGATTCTAAAATGTTGACTCACAGGGGAACGACCATACGGTGCCCGAGGCAGCAATAGACCCTTGGAGACTAATCGGCTGAATGCCGATGTATTGAATCTCGAGGCAATTTGAGTGTTCCATCGTCATTAGGAAGCCCTGAACGTTACAATTAACAATCAGTTTCGCGTCGGATTCGAAATTCTAGACTCACATGAGAGCGTACATAAGAGGCCGGAGGCAGTAATAACCCCATGGAGACAAGTCGGCTGGAGGAGGATGTATTGAATCTCGACGCAATTTGAGTGTCCGATCGTCATTAGGAGGCCCTAAACGTTACAATTAACTATCATTTTTGCGTCGGATTCGATAATCTGAACTCACAGGAGAAAGACCATAAGGTGCCCGAGGCAGCAACAGACCCTTGGAGACAAGTCGGCTGGAGGCCGATGTATTGAATCTCGACGCAATTTGAGTGTTCCATCGTCATTAGGAGGCCCTAAACGTTACAATTAACTATCATTTTTGCGTCGGATTCGATAATCTAAACTCACAGGGAACGACCATAAGGTGCCCGAGGCAGCAACAGACCCTTGGAGACAAGTCGGCTGGAGGCCGATGTATTGAATCTCGACGCAATTTGAGTGTTCCATCGCCAATAGGAGGCCCTGAACGTTACAATTAACTATGAGTTTTGCGTCGGATTCGAAAACGTAGAATAACCGGAGACGGACCATGTGGTGCCCGAGGCAGCGATATCCCCTTGGAGACAAGTCGGCTGGAGACCGATGTATTGAATCTCGACGCAATTTGAGTGTTCCATCGTCATTAGATGGCCCTGAACGTTACAATTAACTATCCTTTTTGCGTCGGATTCGAAAATCTAGACTCACAGGAGAACGACCATAAGGTGCCCGAGGCAGCAATAGACCCTTGGAGACAAGTCGGCTGGAGGAAGATGTATTGGATCGAGACGCAATTTGAGTGTTCCATCGTCATTAGGAGGCCCTGAATGTTACAATTAACTATCAGTTTTTCGTCGGATTCGAAAATCTAGACTCACAGCAGTCGGACCATTTGGTGCCCGAGGCAGCAATATCCCCTTGGAGACAAATCGGCTGGAGGTCGATGTATTGAATCTCGACGCAATTCGAGTCTTCTATCGTCATTAGGAGGGCCTAAACGTTACAATTAACTATCATTTTTGCGTCGGATTCGATAATCTAAACTCACAGGAGGACGACCATAAGGTGCCCGAGGCAGCAACTGACCCTTGGAGACAAGTCGGCTGGAGGACGATGTATTGAATCTCGACGCAATTTGAGTGTTCCATCGGCATTAGGAGGCCCTGAACGTTACAGTTAACTATCATTTTAACGTCGGATTCGAAAATCTATTAACAGGAGAAGGATCATATGGTGCACGAGACTGCAATATCCCCTTGGAGACAAGTCGGCTGGAGGCCGATGTATTGAATATCGACGCAATTTGAGTGTTCCATCGTCTTTAGGAGTCCCTGAACGTTACAATTAACTATCAGTTTCGCGTCGGATTCGAAAATCTAAACTCACAGGAGAACGACCATAAAGTGCATGAGGCAGCAATAGACCCTTGGAGACAAGTGGGCTGGAGGCCGATGTATTGAATCTCGACGCAATGTGAGTGTTCCATCGTCATTAGGAGGCCTTGAACCTTACAATTAACTATCAGGTTCTCGTTGGATTCGAAAATCTACACTCACAGGAGACGGACCATTTGGTGCCCGAGGCAGCAATATCCCCTTGGAGACAAATCAGCTGGAGGACGTTGTATTGAACCTCGACGCAATTTGAGAGTTCTATCGTCATCAGGAGGCGCTGAACGTTACTATTCACTATCATTTTTGCGTCGGATTCGAAAATCTAGACTCACAGGAGAACGATCATAAGGTGCCCGAGACAGCAATATCCCCTTGGAGACAAGTCCGCTGGAGGCCGATGTATTGAATCCCGACGCAATTTGAGTGTTCCATCGTCATTAGGAGGCCTTGAACCTTACAATTAACTATCAGTTTCGCGTCGGATTCGAAAATCTAGACTCACAGGAGACGGACCACATGGAGCCCGAGGCAGCAATATCCCCTTGTAGACAAGTCGGCTGGAAGAAGATGTATTGAATCTCGACGCAATTTGAGTGTCCCATCGTCATTAGGAGGCCCTAAACGTTACAATTAACTACCATTTTTGCGTCGGATTCGATAATCTAAACTCACAGGAGAAAGACCATAAGGTGCCCGAGGCAGCAACAGACCCTTGGAGACAAGTCGGCTGGAGGCCGATGTATTGAATCTCGACGCAATTTGAGTGTTCCATCGTCATTAGGAGGCCCTAAACGTTACAATTAACTATCATTTTTGCGTCGGATTCGATAATCTAAACTCAGAAGAGAACGACCATAAGGTGCCCGAGGCAGCAACAGACACTTGGAGACAAATCGTCTGGAGGCCGATGTATTGAATCTCGACGCAATTTGAGTGTTCCATCGTCATTACAAGGCATTGAACGTTACAATTAACTATCCTTCTTGCGTCGGATTCGAAAATCTAGGCTCACAGGAGAACGACCATAAGGTGCCCGAGGCAGCAATAGACCCTTGGAGACAAGTCGGCTGGAGGACGATCTATTGACTCTCGACGCAATTTGAGTGTTCCATCGTCATTAGGTGGCGCTGAACGTTACAATTAACTGTCATTTTAGCGTCGGATTCGAAAATCTAAATTCACAGGAGAAGGATCATATGGTGCCCGAGACAGCAAAATCCCATTGGATTCAAGTCGGCTGGAGTACGATGTATTAAATCTCGACGCAAATTGAGTGTTTCATCGTCATTAGGAGGCCCAAAACGTTTATATTAACAATCAGTTTTGCGTCGGATTAGAAAATTTAGACTCACAGGAGAACGACCATAAGGTGCCCGAGGCAGCAATAGAACCTTGGAGACCAGTCCGGTGGAGGAAGATGTATTGACTCTCGACGCAATTTAAGTGCTCCATCGTCATTAGGAGGCGCTGAACGTTACAATTAACTATCATTTTTGCGTTGGATTCGAAAATCTAGACTCACAGGAGAACGACCATAAGGTGCCCGAGGCAGCAATATCCCCTTCGAGACAAGTCGGCTGGAGGACGATGTATTGAATCTCGACACAATTTGAGTGTTCCATCATCATTAGGAGGCGCCGAACGTTAGAATTAACTATCAGTTATGCGTCGGATTCGTAAATCTAGACTCACAGGAGAGCGATCATAAGGTGCCCGAGGCAGGAACAGACCCTTGGTGACAAGTCGGCTGGAGGCCGGTGTATTGAATCACGACCCAATTTGAGTGTTCCATCGTCATTAGGAGGCCCTGAAAGTTACAATTAACAATCAGTTTTGGGTCGGATTAGAAAATCTAGACTCACAGGAGAACCATCATAAGGTGCCCGAGGCAGCAATAGACCCTTGGAGACAAGCCGACTGAAGGTCGATGTATTGACTCTCACCGCAATTTGAGTGTTCCATCGTCTTTAGTAGGCCCTGAACGTTACAATTAACTATCAGTTTTGCGTCGGGTTCGAAAATCTAGACTCAGTGGAGACGGACCATAAGCTGCCCGAGGCAGCAATATCCCCTTGGAGACCAGTCCGCTGGAGGACGACGTACTTAATCGCGACGCAATTTGAATGCTCCATCGACATTAGGAGGCCCTGAAAGTTACAATTAACTATCAGTATTTCGTCGGATTCGAGAATCCCGACTCACAGGAGACGGACCACATGGAGCCCGAAGCAGCAATATCCCCTTGTAGAAAAGGCGGCTGGAGGTCGATGTATTGGATCGCGACACAATTTTAGTGTTTCATCGTCATTAGGAACCCTGAATGTTACAATTAGCTATCAGTTTTTCGTCGGATTCGAAAACCTAGACTCACTGGAGACGGACCATACGGTGCCCGAGGCAGCAATATCGCCTTGGAGACCAGTCCGCTGGAGGACGATGTATTGAATCTCGACGCAATTTGAGTGTTCCATCGTCATTAGGAGGCGCTGAACGTTACAATTAACTATCAGTTTTGCGTCGGGTCCGAAAATCTAGACTCACAGGAGAACGATCATAAGGTGCCCGAGGCAGCAATAGACCCTTGGAGACAAGTCTGCTGGAGGACGATGTATTGGATCGCGACGGAATTTGAGTGTTCCATCGTAACTAGGAGGCCCTGAATGTTACAATTAACTATCAGTTTTCGTCGGATTCGTAAATCTGCACTCACTGGAGACGGACCATAAGGTGCCCGAGGCTATATTCCCTTGTAGACAAGTCGGCTGGAGGTCGCTGTATTGACTCTCGAAGCAATTTGAGGGTTTCATCGTCATCAGGAGGCGCTGAACGATACAATTAACTATCATTATTGCGTCGGATTCGAAAATCTAGACTCTCAGGAGACGGACCATATGGTGCCCGAGGCAAAAATATCCCCTTGGAGAAGGTGGGCTGGAGGCCGATGTATTGAATCGCGACGCAATTTGAGTGTTCCATCGTAACTAGAAGGCCCTGAATGTTACAATTAACTATCAGTTATGCGTCGGATTCGCAAATCTAGACTCACAGGAGAACGACCATAAGGTGCCCGAGGCAGCAATAGACCCTTGGAGACATGTCGGCTGGAGGACGATGTATTGACTCTCGACGCATTTTGAGTGTTCCATCGTCAATAGGAGGCGCTGAACGTTACAATTAACTATCATTTTAGCGTCGGATTCGAAAATCTAGACTCACTGGAGACGGACCATAAGGTGCCCGAGGCTTTGTAGACAAGTCGGCTGGAGGTCGATGTATTGACTCTCGACGCAATTTGAGTGTTCCATTGTCATTAGGAGGCGCTGAACGTTACAATTAACTATCAGTTTTGTGTCGGGTTCGAAAATCTAGACTCACTGGAGACAGACCATAAGGTGCCCGAGGCAGCAATTTCCCCTTGGAGACCAGTCCGCTGGAGGACGACGTATTTATTCGCGACGCAATTTGAATGCTCCATCGTCATTAGGAGGCCCTGAACGTTACAACTAACTATCAGTATCTCGTCGGATTCGAAAATCTCCACTCACAGGAGACGCACCGCATGAAGCCAGAGGCAGCAATATCCCCTTGTAGACAGGTCGGCTGGAGGTCGATGAATTGGATCGCGACACAATTTGAGTGTTTCATCGTCATTAGGAACCCTGAATGTTACAATTAACTATCAGTTTTTCGTTGGATTCGAAAATCTAGACTCACTGGAGACGGACCATACAGTGCCCGAGGCAGCAATATCGCCTTGGAGACCAGTCCGATGGAGGACGATGTATTGAATCGGGACGCAATTTGAATGCTCCATCGTCATTAGGAGGCCCTTAACGTTACAATTAACTATGTGATTCGCGTCGGATTCGCAAATCTAGACTCACAGGAGAACGACCGTAAGGTGCCCAAGGCACAACAGACCGTTGGAGACAAGTCGGCTGGAGGCCGATGTACTGAATCTCGACGCAATTTGAGTGTTCCATCGTCATTAGGTGGCCCTGAGCGTTACAATTAACTGTCATTTTAGCGTCGGATTCGAAAATCTAAATTCACAGGAGAAGAATCATATGGTGCCCGAGACAGCAAAATCCCATTGGATTCAAGTCGGCTGGAGTACGATGTATTAAATCTCGACGCAAATTGAGTGTTCCATCGTCATTAGGAGGCCCAAAACGTTTATATTAACAATCAGTTTTGCGTCGGATTAGAAAATTTAGCCTCACAGGAGAACGACCATAAGGTGCCCGAGGCAGCAATAGAACCTTGGAGACCAGTCCGCTGGAGGACGATGTATTGACTCTCGACGCAATTTAAGTGCTCCATCGTCATTAGGAGGCGCTGAACGTTAGAATTAACTATCAGTATTTCGTCGGATTCGAGAATCCCGACTCACAGGAGACGGACCACATGGAGCCCGAAGCAACAATATCCCCTTGTAGACAAGTCGGCTGGAGGTCGATGTATTGGATCGCGACACAATTTTAGTGTTTCATCGTCATTAGGAACCCTGAATGTTACAATTAACTATCAGTTTTTCGTCGGATTCTAAAATCTAGACTCACTGGAGACGGACCATACATTGCCCGAGGCAGCAATATCGCCTTGGAGACCAGTCCGCTGGAGGACGATGTATTGAATCGCGACGCAATTTGAGTGTTCCATCGTCATTAGGAGGCGCTGAACGTTACAATTAACTATCATTTTTGCGTCGGATACGAAAATCTAGACTCACAGGAGACGGACCATATGGTGCCCGAGGCAAAAATATCCCCTTGAAGGAGGTCGGCTGGAGACCGATGTATTGAATCTCGACGCAATTTGAGTGTTCCATCGTGATTAGGAGGCCCTGAGCATTACAATTAACTATCAGTTTTGCGTCGGATTCAAAAATCTAGACTCACAGGGAACGACCATAAGGCCCGAGGCAGCAATAGTCCCTCGGAGAGATATCGGCTGAATGCTGATGTATTGAATCTCGACGCAATTTGAGTGTTCCATCGTCAATAGTAAGCCCTGAACGTTACAATTAACAATTAGTTTCGCATCGGATTCGAAAATCTAGACTCACAGGTGAACGACCTTAACGAGGCCGAGGCAGCAATAGACCCTTGGAGACAAGTCCGCTAAAGAAAGATGTATTGGATCGCGACGCAATTTGAATGCTCCATCGTCATTAGGAGGCCCTGAACGTTACAATTAACTATCTGATTCGCATCGGATTCGAAAATCTAAACTCACAGGAGAAGGACCATATGGTGCCTGAGGCAGCAATATCCCCTTGGAGACAAGTCGGCTGGAGGACGATGTATCGAATCTCGACGCAATTTGAGTGTTCCATCGTGATTAGGTGGCCCTGAGCGTTACAATTAACTATCAGTTTTGCGTCGGGTCCGAAAATCTAGACTCACAGGAGAACGACCATAAGGTGCCCGAGGCAGCAACAGACCCTTGGAGACAAGTCGGCTGGAGGCCGATGTATTGAATCTCAACGCAATTTGAGTGTTCCATCATCATTAGGAGGCTCTGGACGTTACAATTAACTATCATTTTTGCGTCGGATTCGAAAATCTAGACTCACAGGAGAACAACCATAAGGTGCCCGAGGCAGCAATAGACCCTTGGAGACAAGTCGGCTGGAGGACGATGTATTGACTCTCGACGCATTTTGAGTGTTCCATCGTCATTAGGAGGCGCTGAACGTTACAATTAACTATCATTTTAGCGTCGGATTCGAAAATTTAGACTCACTGGAGTCGGACCATAAGGTGCCCGAGACTTTGTAGACAAGTCGGCTGGAGGTTGATGTATTGACTCTCGACGCAATTTGAGTGTTCCATTGTCATTAGGAGGCGCTGAACGTTAGAATTAACTATCAGTTTTGTGTCGGGTTCGAAAATCTAGACTCACTGGAGACAGACCATAAGGTGCCCAAGGCAGCAATTTCCCCTTGGAGACCAGTCCGCTGGAGGACGACGTATTTATTCACGACGCAATTTGAATGCTCCACCGTCATTAGGAGGCCCTGAACGTTACAATTAACTATCAGTATCTCGTCGGATTCGAAAATCCCCACTCACAGGAGACGCACCACATGAAGCCCGAGGCAGCAATATCCCCTTGTAGACAAGTCGGCTGGAGGTCGATGAATTGGATCGCGACACAATTTGAGTGTTTCATCGTCATTAGGAACCCTGAATGTTACAATTTACTATCAGTTTTTCGTCGGATTCGAAAATCTAGACTCACTGGAGACGGACCATACAGTGCCCGAGGCAGCAATATCGCCTTGGAGACCAGTCCGATGGTGGACGATGTATTGAATCGGGACGCAATTTGAATGCTCCATCGTCATTAGGAGGCCCTGAACGTTACAATTAACTATCTGATTCCCGTCGGATTCGCAAATCTAGACTCACAGGAGAACGACCGTAAGGTGCCCAAGGCACAACAGACCGTTGGAGACAAGTCGGCTGGAGGCCGATGTACTGAATCTCGACGCAATTTGAGTGTTCCATCGTCATTATGTGGCCCTGAGCGTTACTATTAACTATCAGGTTTGCGTCGGGTCCGAGAACCTACACTCACAGGAGAACGATCATAAGGTGACCGAGGCAGCAATAGACCCTTGGAGACAAGTCGGCTGGAGGACGATGTATTGGATCGCGACGCAATTTGAGTGTTCCATCGTCATTAGGAGGCCCTGAATGTTACAATTAACTATCATTTTTTGTCGGATTCGAAAATCTAGACTGACTGGAGACGGACCATAAGGTGCCCGAGGCTTTGTAGACAAGTCGGCTGGAGGTCGATGTATTGACTCTCGACGCAATTTGAGTGTTCCATCGTCATTAGGAAGCCCTGAACGTTACAATTAACAATCAGTTTCGCATCGGATTCGAAAATGTAGACTCACAGGTGAACGACCATAAGGAGCCCGAGGCATCAATAGACCCTTGGAGACAAGTCCGCTGGAGAAAGATTTATTGGATCGCGACGCAATTTGAGTGATCTATGGTAAATAGGACGCCCTGAATGTTACAATTAACGATCAGTTTTTCGTCGGATTCGAAAATCTAGACTCACTGGAGACAGACCAGAAGGTGCCCGAAGCAGCAATATACCCCTGGAGACCTGTACGCTGGAGGACGATGTATCAAATCGCGACGCAATTTGAGTACTCCATCGTCATTAGGAGGCCCTGAACGTTACAATTAACTATCAGTTTCGCGTCGGATTCGAAAATCAAGACTCACAGGAGAAGGACCATATGCTGCCCGAGGCAGCAATATCCCCTTGGAAACAAGTCGGCTGGAGGACGATGTATTGAATCTCGACGCAATTTGAGTGTTCCATTGTCATTAGGAGGCGCTGAACGTTACAATTAACTATCACTTATGCGTCGGATTCGCAAATCTAGGCTCACAGGAGAACGACCATAAGGTGCCCGGGGCAGCAACAAACCCTTGGAAAGTCAGCTGGAGGCCGATGTATTGAATCTCGACGCAATTTGTGTGTTCGATCGCCAATAGGAGGCTCTGAACGTTACAATAAACAATCAGTTTCGCGTCGGATTGGAAAATCTAGACTCACAGGAGAAGGACCATATGGTGCCCGAGGCAAAAATACCCCTTAGAGAAGGTCGGCTCTAGGCCGATGTATTGAGTCGCGACGCAATTTGAGTGCTCCATCGTCATTAGGAGGCCCTGAAAATTACAATTAACTATTAGTTTCGCGTCGGTTTCGAAAATCTAAACTCACAGGAGAAGGACCATATGGTGCCCGAGGCAGCAATATCCCATTGGAGACAAGTCGGCTGGAGGACGATGTATTGAATCTCGACGCAGTTTGAGTGTTCCATCGTCATTAGGAGGCCCTGAACGTTACAATTAACAATCAGTTTCGCGTCGGATTCGAAAATCTATACTCACAGGAGACGGTCCATAAGGTGCCCGATGCTATATCCCCTTGTAGACAAGTCGGCTGTAGGTCGCTGTATTTACTCTCGAAGCAATTTGAGGGTTCCATCGTCATTAGGATTCGCTGAACGTTACAATTAACTATCATTATTGCGTCGGATTCGAAAATCTAGACTCTCAGGAGACGGACCATATGGTCCCCGAGGCAAAAATATCCCCTTGGAGAAGGTCGGCTGGAGGCCGATGTATTGAATCTCGACGCAATTTGAGTGTTCCATCGTCATTAGGTGGCTCTGGACGTTACAATTAACTATCATTTTTGCGTCGGATTCGAAAATCTAGACTCACAAGAGAACGACCATAAGGTGCCCGAGGCAGCAATAGACCCTTGGAGACAAGTCGCCTGGAGGACGATAAATTGACTATCGACGCAATTCAGTGTTCCTTCGTCATTAGGAGGCGCTGAACGTTACAATTAACTGTCATTTTAGCGTCGGATTCGAAAATCTAGGCTCACAGGAGAGGGATCATATGGTGCCCGAGACAGCAATATCCCCTTGGATACAAGTCGGCTGGAGGCCGATGTATTGAATCTCGACGCAATTTGAGTGTTCCATCGTCATTAGGAGGCTCTGAACGTTACAATTAACTATCATTTTTGCGTCGGATTCGAAAATCTAGACTCACAGGAGAACGACCATAAGGTGCCCGAGGCAGCAATAGACCCTTGGAGGCAAGTCGGCTGAAGGTCGATGAATTGAATCTCAACGCAATTTGAGTGTTCCATCGTCATTAGGAGGCCCTGAACGTTACAATTAACCATCAGTTTTGCGTTGGATTCGAAAATCTAGACTCACAGGAGAACAATCATAAGGTGAACGAGGCAGACCCTTGGAGACAAGTCAGCTGGAGGACGATGTATTGGATCTCGACGCAATTTGAGTGTTCCATCGCCATTAGGAGGCTCTGAATGTTACAATTAACGATCAGTTTTTCGTCGAATTCGAAAATCTAGACTCACTGGAGACAGACCAGAAGGTGCTCGAAGCAGCAATATCCCCCTGGAGACTTGTACGCTGGAGGACGATGTATCAAATCGCGACGCAATTTGAGTACTCCATCGTCATTAGGAGGCCCTGAACGTTACAATTAACTATCAGTTTCGCGTCGGATTCGAAAATCTAGACTCACAGGAGAAGGACTATATGGTGCCGAGGCAGCAATATCCCCTTGGAGACAAGTCGGCTGGAGGACGATGTATTGAATCTCGACGCAATTTGAGTGTTCCATAGTCATTAGGAGGCGCTGAACGTTACAATTAACTATCACTTATGCGTCGGATTCGAAAATCTAGGCTCACAGGAGAACAACCATAAGGTGCCCGGGGCAGCAACAAACCGTTGGAAAGTCAGCTGGAGGCCGATGTATTGAATCTCGACGGAATTTGTGTGTTCGATCGTCAATAGGAGGCTCTGAACGTTACAATTAACAATCAGTTTCGCGTCGGATTGGAAAATCTAGACTCACAGGAGAAGGACCATATGGTGCCCGAGGCAAAAATACCCCTTAGAGAAGGTCGGCTGGAGGCCGATGTATTGAATCGCGACGCAATTTGAGTGCTCCATCGTCATTAGGAGGCCCAGAACATTACAATTAACTATTAGTTTCGCGTCGGTTTCGAAAATCTAAACTCACAGGAGAAGGACCATATGGTGCCCGAGGCAGCAATATCCCCTTGGAGACCAGTCCGCTGGAGGACGATGTATTGCCTCTCGACGCAATTTAGGTGCTCCATCGTCATTAGGAGGCGCTGAACGTTACAATTAACTATCATTTTTGCGTTGGATTCGAAAATCTAGACTCACAGGATACGACCATAAGGTGCCCGAGGCAGCAATATCCCCTTCCAGACAAGTCGGCTGGAGGACGATGTATTGAATCTCGACACAATTTGAGTGTTCCATCATCATTAGGAGGCGCCGAACGTTAGAATCAACTATCAGTATTTCGTCGGATTCGAGAATCCCGACTCACAGGAGACGGACCACATGGAGCCCGAAGCAGCAATATCCCCTTGTAGACAAGTCGGCTGGAGGTCGATGTATTGGATCGCGACACAATTTTAGTGTTTCATCGTCATTAGGAACCCTGAATGTTACAATTCACTATCAGTTTTTCGTCGGATTCGAAAATCTAGACTCACTGGAGACGGACCATACGGTGCCCGAGGCAGCAATATCGCCTTGGAGACCAGTCCGCTGGAGGACGTTGTATTGAATCGCGACGCAATTTGAGTGTTCCATCGTCATTAGGAGGGTCTGAACGTTACAATTAACTATCATTTTTGCGTCGGATACGAAAATCTAGACTCACAGGAGACGGACCATATGGTGCCCGAGGCAAAAATATCCCCTTGAATGAGGTCGGCTGGAGACCGATGTATTGAATCTCGACGCAATTTGAGTGTTCCATCGTGATTAGGAGGCCCTGAGCATTATAATTAACTATCAGTTTTGCGTCGGATTCAAAAATCTAGACTCACAGGGAACGACCTTAAGGCCCGAGGCAGCAATAGACCCTCGGAGAGATATCGGCTGAATGCTGATGTATTGAATCTCGACGCAATTTGAGTGTTCCATCGGTAATAGTAAGCCCTGAACGTTACAATTAACAATTAGTTTCGCATCGGATTCGAAAATCTAGACTCACAGGTGAACGACTTTAAGGAGGCCGAGGCAGCAATAGACCCTTGGAGACAAGTCCGCTGGAGAAAGATGTATTGGATCGCGACGCAATTTGAATGCTCCATCGTCATTAGGAGGCCCTGAACGTTACAATTAACTATTAGCTTCGCGTCGGTTTCGAAAATCTAAACTCACAGGAGAAGGACCATATGGTGCCCGAGGCAGCAATATCCCCTTGGAGACAAGTCGGCTGGAGGACGATGTATCGAATCTCGACGCAATTTGAGTGTTCCATCGTGATTAGGTGGCCCTGAGCGTTACAATTAACTATCAGTTTTGCGTCGGGTCCGAAAATCTAGACTCACGGGAGAACGACCATAAGGTGCCCGAGGCAGCAACAGACCCTTGGAGACAAGTCGGCTGGAGGCCGATGTATTACATCTCGACGCAATTTGAGTGTTCCATCATCATTAGGAGGCTCTGGACGTTACAATTAACTATCATTTTTGCGTCGGATTCGAAAATCTAGACTCACAGGAGAACGACCATAAGGTGCCCGAGGCAGCAATATCGCCTTGGAGACAAGTCGGCTGGAGGACGATGTATTGACTCTCGACGCATTTTGAGTGTTCCATCGTCATTAGGAGGCGCTGAACGTTACAATTAACTATCATTTTAGCGTCCGATTCGAAAATCTAGACTCACTGGAGACGGACCATAAGGTGCCCGAGGCTTTGTAGACAAGTCGGCTGGAGGTCGATGTATTGTCTCTCGACGCAATTTGAGTGTGCCATCGTCATTAGGAGGCGCTGAACGTTACAATTAACTATCAGTTTTGTGTCGGGTTCGAAAATCTAGACTCACTGGAGACAGACCATAAGGTGCCCGAGGCAGCAATTTCCCCTTGGAGACCAGTCCGCTGGAGGACGACGTATTTATTCGCGACGCAATTTGAATGCTCCACCGTCATTAGGAGGCCCTGAACGTTACAATTAACTATCAGTATCTCGTCGGATTCGAAAATCCCCACTCACAGGAGACGCACCACATGAAGCCCGAGGCAGCAATATCCCCTTGTTAACAAGTCGGCTGGAGGTCGATGAATTGGATCGCGACACAATTTGAGTGTTTCATCGTCATTAGGAACCCTGAATGTTACAATTTACTATCAGTTTTTCGTCGGATTCGAAAATCTAGACTCACTGGAGACGGACCATACAGTGCCCGAGGCAGCAATATCGCCTTGGAGACCAGTCCGATGGAGGACGATGTATTGAATCGGGACGCAATTTGAATGCTCCATCGTCATTAGGAGGCCCTGAACGTTACAATTAACTATCTGATTCGCGTCGGATTCGCAAATCTAGACTCACAGGAGAACGACCGTAAGGTGCCCAAGGCACAACAGACCGTTGGAGACAAGTCGGCTGGAGGCCGATGTACTGAATCTCGACGCAATTTGAGTGTTCCATCGTCATTAGGTGGCCCTGAGCGTTACAATTAACTATCAGGTTTGCGTCGGGTCCGAGAATCTAGACTCACAGGAGAACGATCATAAGGTGCCCGAGGCAGCAATAGACCCTTGGAGACAAGTCGGCTGGAGGACGATGTATTGGATCGCGACGCAATTTGAGTGTTCCATCGTCATTAGGAGGCCCTGAATGTTACAATTAACTATAATTTTTTGTCGGATTCGAAAATCTAGACTCACTGGAGACGGACCATAAGGTGCCCGAGGCTTTGTAGACAAGTCGGCTGGAGGTCGATGTATTGACTCTCGACGCAATTTGAGTGTTCCATCGTCATTAGGAAGCCCTGAACGTTAGAATTAACAATCAGTTTCGCATCGGATTCGAAAATCTAGACTCACAGGTGAACGACCATAAGGAGCCCGAGGCATCAATAGACCCTTGGAGACAAGTCCGCTGGAGAAAGATGTATTGGATCGCGACGCAATTTGAGTGATCTATGGTAAATAGGACGCCCTGAATGTTACAATTAACGATCAGTTTTTCGTCGGATTCGAAAATCTAGACTCACTGGAGACAGACCAGAAGGTGCCCGAAGCAGCAATATCCCCCTGGAGACCTGTACGCTGGAGGACGATGTATCAAATCGCGACGCAATTTGAGTACTCCATCGTCTTTAGGAGGCCCTGAACGTTACAATTAACTATCAGTTTCGCGTCGGATTCGAAAATCTAGACTCACAGGAGAAGGACCATATGGTGCCCGAGGCAGCAATATCCCCTTGGAAACAAGTCGGCTGGAGGACGATGTATTGAATCTCGACGCAATTTGAGTGTTCCATTGTCATTAGGAGGCGCTGAACGTTACAATTAACTATCACTTATGCGTCGGATTCGCAAATCTAATCTCACAGGAGAACGACCATAAGGTGCCCGGGGCAGCAACAAACCCTTGGAAAGTCAGCTGGAGGCCGATGTATTAATTCTCGACGCAATTTGTGTGTTCGATCGCCAATAGGAGGCTCTGAACGTTACAATTAACAATCAGTTTCGCGTCGGATTGGAAAATGTAGACTCACAGGAGAAGGACCATATGGTGCCCGAGGAAAAAATACCCCTTAGAGAAGGTCGGCTCTAAGCCGATGTATTGAATCGCGACGCAATTTGAGTGCTCCATCGTCATTAGGAGGCCCTGAACATTACAATTAACTATTAGTTTCGCGTCGGTTTCGAAAATCTAAACTCACAGGAGAAGGACCATATGGTGCCCGAGGCAGCAATATCCCATTGGAGACAAGTCGGCTGGAGGACGATGTATTGAATCTCGACGCAGTTTGAGTGTTCCATCGTCATTAGGAGGCCCTGAACGTTACAATTAACAATCAGTTTCGCGTCGGATTCGAAAATCTATACTCACAGGAGACAATCCATAAGGTGCCCGATGCTATATCCCCTTGTAGACAAGTCGGCTGTAGGTCGCTGTATTGACTCTCGAAGCAATTTGAGGGTTCCATCGTCATTAGGATTCGCTGAACGTTACAATTAACTATCATTATTGCGTCAGATTCGAAAATCTAGACTCCCAGGAGACGGACCATATGGTTCCCGAGGCAAAAATATCCCCTTGGAGAAGGTCGGCTGGAGGCCGATGTATTGAATCTCGACGCAATTTGAGTGTTCCATCGTCATTAGGTGCCTCTGGACGTTACAATTAACTATCATTTTTGCGTCGGATTCGAAAATCTAGACTCACAGGAGAACGACCATAAGGTGCCCGAGGCAGCAATAGACTCTTGGAGACAAGTCAGCTGGAGGACGATGTATTGACTCTCAACGCAAATTGAGTGCTCCATCGTCATTAGGAGGCGCTGAACGTTACAATTAACTATCATTTTAGCGTCGGATTCGAAAATCTACTCACAGGAGAAGGATCATATGGTGCTCGATGCAACAATATCCCCTTGGATACAAGTCGGCTGGAGGACGATGTATTGAATCTCGACGCAATTTGAGTGTTACATCGTCATTAGGTGGCCCTGAACGTTACAATTAACTATCAGTTTTGCGTCGCATTCGAAAATCTAGACTCACAGGAGAACGACCATAAAGTGCCCGAGGCAGCAATAGACCCTTGGAGACAAGTCGGCTGGAGGACGATGTATTGGATCGCGACGCAATTTGAGTGTTCCATCGTAACTAGGAGGATCTGAATGTTACAATTAACTATCAGTTTTTCGTCGGATTCGAAAATCTACACTCACAGAAGGACCATATGGTGCCCGAGGCAGCAATATCCACTTGGAGACAACTCGGCTGGAGGACGATGTATTGAATCTCGACGCAATTTGAGTGTTCCATCATCATTAGGAGGCTCAGATTGTTACAATTAACTATCAGTTATGCGTCGGATTCGCAAATCTAGACTCACAGGAGAACGACCATAAGGTGCCCGAGGCCGCAACACTCCCTTGGAGACTGGACGTTACAATTAACTATCATTTTTGCGTCGGATTCGAAAATCTAGCCTCACAGGAGAACGACCATAAGGTGCCCGAGGCAGCAATAGACCCTTGGAGACAAATCGGTTGGAGGACGATGAAATGAATCTCGACGCAATTTGAGTGTTCCATCGTCATTACGAGGCCCTGAACGTTACAATTAACAATCAGTTTCGCGTCGGATTCGAAAATCTAGACTCACAGGAGAGCGACCATAAGGAGCCCGAGGCAGCAAAATCCCCATGGAGACAAGTCGGCTGGAGGACGATGTATTGGATCTCGAAGCAATTTGAGTGTTCCATCGCCATTAGGAGGCCCTGAACGTTACAATTAACTATCAGTTTTGCGACGGATTCGAAAATCTAGACTCACAGTAAAACGATGATAAGGTGCCCCAGGCAGCAATAGACCCTTGGAGACAAGTCGGCTGGAGGACGAGGTATTGACTCTCGACGCAATTTGAGTGTTCCATCGTCATTAGGAGGCGCTGAACGTTACAACTAACTATCATTTTAGCGTCGGATTCGAAAATCTACACTCACAGGAGAAGGATCATATGGTGCCCGAGACAGCAATATCCCCTTGGATAGAAGTCGGCTAAAGGCCGATGTATTGAATCTCGACGCAATTTGAGTGTTCCATCGTCATTAGGAGGCTCTGAACGTTACAATTAACTATCATTTTTGCGTCGGATTGGAAAATCTAGACTCACAGGAGTACGACCATAGGGTGCCCGAGTCAGCAATAGACCCTTGAAGACAAGTCGGCTGGAGGACAATGTATTGACTCTCGACGCAATTAGAGTGTTCCATCGTCTTTAGGAGGCCCTGAACGTTACAATTAACTACCAGTTTTTCGTCGGATTCGAAAATCTAGACTAACTGGAGACGGACCATACGGTGTCCGAGGCAGCAATATCGCCTTGGAGACCAGTCCGCTGGAGGACGATGTATTGAATCGCGACGCAATTTGAATGCTCCATCGTCATTAGGAGGCCCTGAACGTTACAAATAACTATCTGATTCCCGTCGGATTCGCAAATCTAGACTCACAGTAGAACGACCGTAAGGTGCCCGAGGCACAACAGACCGTTGGAGACAAGTCGGCTGGAGGCCGATGTATTGAATCTCGACGCAATTTGAGTGTTCCATCGTCATTATGTGGCCCTGAGCGTTACAATTAACTATCAGTTTTGCGTCGGGTCCGAAAATCTAGACTCACAGGAGAACGATCATAAGGTGCCCGAGGAAGCAATAGACCCTTGGAGACAAGTCGGCTGGCGGACGATGTATTGCATCGCGACGCAATTTGAGTGTTCCTTCGTCCTTAGGAGGCCCTGAATGTTACAATTAACTATCAGTTTTTCGTCGGGTTCGAAAATCTAGACTCACTGGAGACGGACCATAAGGTGCCCGAGGCTTTGTAGACAAGTCGGCTGGAGGTCGATGTATTGACTCTCGACGCAATTTGAGTGTTCCATCGTCATTAGGAGGTGCTGAACGTTACAATTAACTATCATTTTTGCGTCGGATACGAAAATCTAGACTCACAGGAGACGGACCATATGGTGCCCGAGGCTATATCCCCTTGTAGACAAGTCGGCTGGAGGTCGCTGCATTGACTCTCGAAGCAATTTGAGGGTTCCATCGTCATTAGGAGGCGCTGAACGTTACAATTAACTATCATAATTGCGTCGGATTCGAAAATCTAGACTCACAGGAGGAGGACCATATGGTGCCCGAGGCAGCAATATCCCCTTGGAGACAAGTCGGCTGGAGGACGATGTATTGAATCTCGACGCAATTTGAGTGTTCCATCGTCATTAGGAGGCCCTGAACGTTACAGTTAACTATCAGTTTCGCGTCGGATTCGAAAATGTAGACTCACAGGAGAAGGACCATATGGTGCCCGAGGCAGCAATATCCCCTTGAAGACTAGTCGGCTGGAGGACGATGTATTGAATCTCGACGCAATTTGAGTGTTCCATCATCATTAGGAGGCCCTGAACGTTACAATTAACTATCAGATATGCGACGGATTCGCAAATCTAGACTCACAGGAGAACGACCATAAGGTGCCCGAGGCAGCAGCAGACCCTGGAGACAAGTCGGCTGGAGGCCGATGTATTGAATCTCGACGCAATTTGAGTGTTCCATCATCATTAGGAGGCTCTGGACTTTACAATTAACTCTCATTTTTGCGTCGGATTCGAAAATCTAGTCTCACAGGAGGACGACCATAAGGTGCCCGAGGCAGCAATAGACCCTTGGAGACAAGTCGGCTGAAGGACGATGTATTGAGTCTCGACGCAATTTGAGTGTTCCATCGTCATTACGAGGCGCTGAACGTTACAATTAACTATCATTTTAGCGTCGGATTCGAAAATCTACACTCACAGGAGAAGGATCATATGGTGCCCGAGACAGCAATATCCCCTTGGAAACAAGTCGGCTGGAGGCCGATGTATTGAATCTCGACGCAATTTGAGTGTTCCATCGTCATTAGGAGGCTCTGAACGTTAGAATTAACTATCACTTTTGAGTCGGATTCGAAAATCTAGACTCACAGGAGTACGACCATAAGGTGCCCAAGGCAGCAATAGACCCTTGAAGACAAGTCGGCTGGAGGACGATGTATTGACTCTCGACGCAATTTGAGTGTACCATCGTCTTTTGGAGGCCCTGAACGTTACAATTAACTACCAGTTTTTCGTCGGATTCGAAAATCTAGACTCAATGGAGACGGAACATACGGAGCCCGAGGCAGCAATATCGCCTTGGAGACCAGTCCGCTGGAGGACGATGTATTGAATCGCGACGCAATTTGAATGCTCCATCGTCATTAGGAGGCCCTGAACGTTACAAATAACTATCTGATTCGCGTCGGATTCGCAAATCTAGACTCACAGGAGAACGACCGTAAGGTGCCTGTGGCACAACAGACCGTTGGAGACAAGTCGGCTGGAGGCCGATGTATTGAATCTCGACGCAATTTGAGTGTTCCATCGTCATTATGTGGCCCTGAGCGTTACAATTAACTATCAGTTTTGCGTCGGGTCCGAAAATCTAGACTCACAGGAGAACGATCATAAGGTGCCCGAGGCAGCAATAGACCCTTGGAGACAAGTCGGCTGGAGGACGATGTATTGCATCGCGACGCAATTTGAGTGTTCCATCGTCATTAGGAGGTCCTGAATGTTACAATTAACTATCAGTTTTTCGTCGGGTTCGAAAATCTAGACTCACTGGAGACGGACCATAAGGTGCCCGAGGCTTTGTAGACAAGTCGGCTGGAGGTCGATGTATTGACTCTCGACGCAATTTGAGTGTTCCATCGTCATTAGGAGGTGCTGAACGTTACAATTAACTATCATTTTTGCGTCGGATACGAAAATCTAGACTCACAGGAGACGGACCATATGGTGCCCGAGGCAAAAATATCCCCTTGAAGAAGGTCGGCTGGAGGCCGATGTATTGAATCTCGACGCAATTTGAGTGTTCCATCGTCATTAGGAGGCCCTGAACATTAAATTAACTATCAGTTTTGCGTCGGATTCAAAATATAGACTCACAGGGGAACGACCATAAGGTGCCCGAGGCAGCAATAGACCCTCGGAGACAAGTCCGCTGGAGAAAGATGTATTGGATCGCGACGCAATTTGAGTGTTCTATCGTAACTAGGTCGCCCTGAATGTTACAATTAACTATCAGTTTTTCGTCGGATTCGAAAATCTAGACTCACTGGAGACAGACAATAAGGTGCCCGAAGCAACAATATCCCCCTGGAGACCAGTACGCTGGAGGACGATGTATTAAATCGGGACGCAATTTGAGTACTCCATCGTCATTAGGAGGCCCTGAACGTTACAATTAACTATCAGTTTCGCGTCGGATTCGAAAATCTAGACTCACAGGAGAAGGACCATATGGTGCCCGAGGCAGCAATAGACCCTTGGAGACAAGTCGGCTGGAGGACGATGTATTGACTCTCGACGCAATTTGAGTGTTCCACCATATTTAGGAGGCGCTGAACATTACAATTAACTATCAGTTAAGCGTCGGATTCGCAAATCTAGACTCACAGGAGAACGACCATAGGGTGCCCGAGGCAGCAACAAACCCTTGGAAAGTCGGCTGGAGGCCGATGTATTGAATCTCGACGCAATTTGGGTGTTCCATCGTCAATAGGAGGCTCTGAACGTTACAATTAATAATCAGTTTCGCGTCGGATAGGGAAATCTAGACTCACAGGAGAAGGACCATACGGTGCCCGAGGCAAAAATTTACCCTTGGAGAGGGTCGGCTGGAGGACGATGTATTGAATCTCTACGCAATTTGAGTGTTCCATCATCATTAGGAGGCGCTGAACGTTACAACTAACTATCAGATAAGCGACGGATTCGCAAATATAGACTCACAGGAGAACGACCATAAGGTGCCCGAGGCAGCAACAGACCCTTGGAGACAAGTCGACTGGAGGCCGATGTATTAAATCTCGACGCAATTTGAGTGTTCCATCATCATTAGGAGGCTTTGGACTTTATAATTAACTATCATTTTTGCGTCGGATTCGAAAATCTAGACTCAAAGGAGAACGACCATAAGGTGCCCGAGGCAGCAATAGACCCTTGGAGACAAGTCGGCTGGAGGACGATGTATTGACTCTCGACGCAATTTGAGTGTTTCATCGTCATTAGGAGGCGCTGAACGTTACAATTAACTATCATTTTAGCGTCGGATTCGAAAATCTACACTCACAGGAGAAGGATCATATGGTGCCCGAGACAGCAATGTCCCCTTGGATACAAGTCGGCTGGAGGCCGATGTATTGAATCTCGACGCAATTTGAGTGTTCCATCGTCATTAGGAGTCTCTGAACGTTACAATTAACTATCATTTTTGCGTCGGATTCGAAAATCTAGACTCACAGGAGTACGACCATACGGTGCCCGAGGCAGCAATAGACCCTTGAAGACAAGTCGGCTGAAGGACGATGTATTGACTCTCGCCGCAATTTGAGTGTTCCATCGTCTTTAGGAGGCCCTGAACGGTACAATTAACTATCAGTTTTGCGTCGGGTTCGAAAATCTAGACTCACTGGAGACGGACAAAAAGGTGCCCGAATCAGCAATATCCCCTTGGAGACCAGTCCGCTGGAGGACGACGTATTTAATCGCGACGCAATTTTGGTGTTCCATCGTCATTAGGAGGCGCTGAACGTTACAATTAACTATCATTTTTGCGTCGGATACGAAAATCTACACTCACAGGAGACGGACCATATGGTGCCCGAGTCAAAAATATCCCCTAGAAGAAGGTCGGCTGGAGGCCGATGTATTGAATCTCGACGCAATTTGAGTGTTCCATCGTCATTAGGAGGCCCTGAACATTACAATTAACTATCAGTTTTGCGTCGGATTCAAAAATATAGACTCACAGGGGAACGACCATAAGGTGCCCGAGGCAGCGATAGACCCTTGGAGACAAATCGGCTGAATGCCGATGTATTGAATCTCAACGCTATTTGAGTGTTCCATCGTCATTAGGAAGCCCTGAACGTTACAATTAACAATCAGTTTCGCATCGGATTCGAAAATCTAGACTCACAGGTGAACGACCATATGGAGCCCGAGGCAGCAATAGACCCTAGGAGACAAGTCCGCTGGAGATAGATGTATAGGATCGTGACGCAATTTGAGTACTCCATCGTCATTAGGAGGCCCTGAACGTTACAATTAACTATCAGTTTCGCGTCGGATTCGAAAATCTAGACTCACAGGTGAAGGACTATATGGTGCCCGAGGCAGCAATATCCACTTGGAGACAAGTCGGCTGGAGGACGATGTATTGAATCTCGACGCAATTTGATTGTTCCATCATATTTAGGAGGCGCTGAACATTACAATTAACTATCAGTTAAGCGTCGGATTCGCAAATCTAGACTCACACGAGGACGACCATAAGGTGCCCGAGGCAGCAACAAACCATGGGAAAGTCGGCTGGAGGCCGATGTATTGAATCTCGACGCAATTTGAGTGTTCCATCGTCAATAGGAGGCTCTAAACGTTACAATTAAGAATCAGTTTCGCGTCGGATACGAAAATCTAGACTCACAGGAGACGGACCATATGGTGCCCGAGGCAAAAATATCCCCTTGAAGAAGGTCGGCTGGAGGCCGATGTATTGAATCTCGACGCAATTTGAGTGTTCCATCGTCATTAGGAGGCCCTGAACATTAAATTAACTATCAGTTTTGCGTCGGATTCAAAATATAGACTCACAGGAGAACGATCATAAGGTGCCCGAGGCAGCAATAGACCCTTGGAGACAAGTCGGCTGGAGGACGATGTATTGCATCGCGACGCAATTTGAGTGTTCCATCGTCATTAGGAGGTCCTGAATGTTACAATTAACTATCAGTTTTTCGTCGGGTTCGAAAATCTAGACTCACTGGAGACGGACCATAAGGTGCCCGAGGCTTTGTAGACAAGTCGGCTGGAGGTCGATGTATTGACTCTCGACGCAATTTGAGTGTTCCATCGTCATTAGGAGGTGCTGAACGTTACAATTAACTATCATTTTTGCGTCGGATACGAAAATCTAGACTCACAGGAGACGGACCATATGGTGCCCGAGGCAAAAATATCCCCTTGAAGAAGGTCGGCTGGAGGCCGATGTATTGAATCTCGACGCAATTTGAGTGTTCCATCGTCATTAGGAGGCCCTGAACATTAAATTAACTATCAGTTTTGCGTCGGATTCAAAATATAGACTCACAGGGGAACGACCATAAGGTGCCCGAGGCAGCAATAGACCCTCGGAGACAAGTCCGCTGGAGAAAGATGTATTGGATCGCGACGCAATTTGAGTGTTCTATCGTAACTAGGTCGCCCTGAATGTTACAATTAACTATCAGTTTTTCGTCGGATTCGAAAATCTAGACTCACTGGAGACAGACCACAAGGTGCCCGAAGCAACAATATCCCCCTGGAGACCAGTACGCTGGAGGACGATGTATTAAATCGGGACGCAATTTGAGTACTCCATCGTCATTAGGAGGCCCTGAACGTTACAATTAACTATCAGTTTCGCGTCGGATTCGAAAATCTAGACTCACAGGAGAAGGACCATATGGTGCCCGAGGCAGCAATAGACCCTTGGAGACAAGTCGGCTGGAGGACGATGTATTGACTCTCGACGCAATTTGAGTGTTCCACCATATTTAGGAGGCGCTGAACATTACAATTAACTATCAGTTAAGCGTCGGATACGCAAATCTAGACTCACAGGAGAACGACCATAGGGTGCCCGAGGCAGCAACAAACCCTTGGAAAGTCGGCTGGAGGCCGATGTATTGAATCTCGACGCAATTTGAGTGTTCCATCGTCAATAGGAGGCTCTGAACGTTACAATTAATAATCAATTTCACGTCGGATTGGAAAATCTAGACTCACAGGAGAAGGACCATACGGTGCCTGAGGCAAAAATATCCCCTTGGAGAAGGTCGGCTGGAGGACGATGTATTGAATCTCGACGCAATTTGAGTGTTCCATCATCATTAGGAGGCGCTGAACGTTACAACTAACTATCAGATAAGCGACGGATTCGCAAATATAGACTCACAGGAGAACGACCATAAGGTGCCCGAGGCAGCAACAGACCCTTGGAGACAAGTCGGCTGGAGGCCGATGTATTAAATCTCGACGCAATTTGAGTGTTCCATCATCATTAGGAGGCTTTGGACTTTATAATTAACTATCATTTTTGCGTCGGATTCGAAAATCTAGACTCAAAGGAGAACGACCATAAGGTGCTCGAGGCAGCAATAGACCCTTGGAGACAAGTCGGCTGGAGGACGATGTATTGACTCTCGACGCAATTTGAGTGTTTCATCGTCATTAGGAGGCGCTGAACGTTACAATTAACTATCATTTTAGCGTCGGATTCGAAAATCTACACTCACAGGAGAAGGATCATATGGTGCCCGAGACAGCAATATCCCCTTGGATACAAGTCGGCTGGAGGCCGATGTATTGAATCTCGACGCAATTTGAGTGTTCCATCGTCATTAGGAGGCTCTGAACGTTACAATTAACTATCATTTTTGCGTCGGATTCGAAATTCTAGACTCACAGGAGTACGACCATACGGTGCCCGAGGCAGCAATAGACCCTTGAAGACAAGTCGGCTGAAGGACGATGTATTGACTCTCGCCGCAATTTGAGTGTTCCATCGTCTTTAGGAGGCCCTGAACGGTACAATTAACTATCAGTTTTGCGTCGGGTTCGAAAATCTAGACTCACTGGAGACGGACCAAAAGGTGCCCGAATCAGCAATATCCCCTTGGAGACCAGTCCCCTGGAGGACGACGTATTTAATCGCGACGCAATTTTGGTGTTCCATCGTCATTAGGAGGCGCTGAACGTTACAATTAACTATCATTTTTGCGTCGGATACGAAAATCTAGACTCACAGGAGACGGACCATATTGTGCCCGAGGCAAAAATATCCCCTTGAAGAAGGTCGGCTGGAGGCCGATGTATTGAATCTCGACGCAATTTGAGTGTTCCATCGTCATTAGGAGGCCCTGAACATTACAATTAACTATCAGTTTTGCGTCGGATTCAAAAATATAGACTCACAGGGGAACGACCATAAGGTGCCCGAGGCAGCAATAGACCCTTGGAGACAAATCGGCTGAATGCCGATGTATTGAATCTCAACGCTATTTGAGTGTTCCATCGTCATTAGGAAGCCCTGAACGTTACAATTAACAATCAGTTTCGCATCGGATTCGAAAATGTAGACTCACAGGTGAACGACCATATGGAGCCCGAGGCAGCAATAGACCCTAGGAGACAAGTCCGCTGGAGAAAGATGTATTGGATCGTGACGCAATTTGAGTACTCCAGCGTCATTAGGAGGCCCTGAACGTTACAATTAACTATCAGTTTCGCGTCGGATTCGAAAATCTAGACTCACAGGAGAAGGACTATATGGTGCCCGAGGCAGCAATATCCACTTGGAGACAAGTCGGCTGGAGGACGATGAATTGAATCTCGACGCAATTTGAGTGTTCCATCATAATTAGGAGGCGCTGAACATTACAATTAACTATCAGTTAAGCGTCGGATTCGCAAATCTAGACTCACAGGAGGACGACCATAAGGTGCCCGAGGCAGCAACAAACCCTTGGAAAGTCGGCTGGAGGCCGATGTATTTAATCTCGACGCAATTTGAGTGTTCCATCGTCAATAGGAGGCTCTAAACGTTACAATTAACAATCTGTTTCGCGTCGGATACGAAAATCTAGACTCACAGGAGACGGACCATATGGTGCCCGAGGCAAAAATATCCCCTTGAAGAAGGTCGGCTGGAGGCCGATGTATTGAATCGCGACGCATTTTGAGTGCTATATCGTCATTAGGAGGCCCTGAACGTTACAATGAACTATTAGTTTCGCGTCGCTTTCGAAAATCTAAACTCTCAGGAGAAGGACCATATGGTGCCCGAGGCAGCAATATCCCCGAGGAGACAAGTCGGATGGAGGACGATGTATTGAATCTCGACGCAATTTGAGTGTTCCATCGTCATTAGGAGGCTCTGAACGTTACAATTAACAATCAGTTTCGCGTCGGATTCAAAAATCTAGACTCACAGGAGACGATCATAAGGTACCCCAGGCAGCAATAGACCCTTGGAGACAAGTCGGCTGGAGGACGATGTATTGGATCGCGACGCATTTTGAGTGTTCCATCGTAACTAGGAGGCCCTGAACCTTGCAATTAACTATGAGTTTTGCGTCGGATTCGAAAACGTAGAATCACCGGAGACGGACCATGTGGTGCCCGAGGCAGCGATATCCCCTTGGAGACAAGTCGGCTGGAGGCCGATGTATTGAATCTCAACGCAATTTGAGTGTTCCATCGTCATTAGGAGGCACTGAATGTTACAATTAACCATCAGTTCTTCGTCGGATTCGAAAATCTAGACTCACTGGAGACGGACCATAAGGTGCCCGAGGCAGCAATATCCCCTTGGAGACCAGTCCGCTGGAGGACGATGTATTGAATCGCGACGCAATTTGAGTGCTCCATCGCCTTTCGGAGGCCCTGAACGTTACAATTAACTAGCAGTTTAGCGTCGGATTCGAAAACGTAGAATCACCGGAGAAGGACCATGTGGTGCCCGAGGCAGCGATATCCCCTTGGAGACAAGTCGGCTGGAGGACGATGCATTGAATCTCGAAGCAATTTGAGTGTTCCATCGTCATTAGAAGGCCCTGAACGTTACAATTAAATATCATTTTTGCGTCGGATTCGAAAATCTACTAACAGGAGAAGGATCATATGGTGCACTAGACTGCAATATCCCCTTGGATACAAGTCGACTGGAGGTTGATGTATTGACTCTCGACGCAATTTGGGTGTTCCATCGTCTTTAGGAGTCCTTGAGCGTTACAATTAACTATCATTTACGCGTAGGATTCGAAAATCTAGAGTCACAGGAGAACGACCATAAGGTGCCCGAGGCAGCAATATCCCCTTGGAGACAAGTCGGCTGGAGGTCGATGTATTGAATCTCGACTCAATTTGAGTGTTCCAACGTCATTAGGTGGCCCTGAACGTTACAATTAACAATCAGTATTGCGTCGGGTTCGAAAATCTAGACTCACAGCAGAACGATCACAAGGTGCTCGTGGCAGCTATTGACCCTTGGAGACAAGTCGGTTGGAGGACGATGTATTGGATCGCGACGCAAAATGAGTGTTCCATCGTCATTAGGAGGCCCTGAATGTTACAATTAACTATCAGTTTTTCGTCGGATTCGAAAATCTAAACTCATAGGAGAACGACCATAAGGTGCCCGATGCAGCAATATCCCCTTGGAGATAAGTCGGCTGGAGGTCGATGTATTGAATCTCGACGCAATTTGACTGTTCCATCGCCATTAGGAGGCCCTGAACGTTACAATTAACTATGAGTTTTGCGTCGGGTTCGAAAACGTAGAATCACCGGAGACGGACCATCTGGTGCCCGAGGCAGCGATATCCCCTTGGAGACAGGTCGGCTGGAGGCCGATGTATTGAATCTCTACGCAATTTGAGTGTTCCATCGTCATTAGAAGGCCCTGAACGTTACAATTAACTATCATTTTTGCGTCGGATTCTAAAATCTATACTCACAGGAGAACGACAATAAGGTGCCCGAGGCAGCATTAGACCCTTGGAGACAAGTCGGCTGGAGGACGATGTATTGAATCTCGACGCAATTTGAGTGCCCCATCGTCATTAGGAGGCCCTGAACGTTACAATTAACTATCATTTTTGCGTCGGATTCGAAAATCTAGACTTACAAGAGAACGACCATAAGTTGCCCGAGGCAGCATTAGATCCTTGGAGACAAGTCGGCTGGAGGACGATGTATAGGATTTCGACGCAATTTGAGTGACCCATCGTCATTAGGAGGCCCTAAACGTTACAATTAACTATCATTTTTGCGTCGGATTCGATAATCTAAACTCGCAGGAGAACGACCATTAGGGGCCCGAGGCAGCAACAGACCCTTGGAGACAAGTCGGCTGGAGGCCGATTTATTGAATCTCGACGCAATTTGAGTGTTCCATCGGCATTAGCAGGCCCTGAACGTTACAATTAACTATCATTTTTGCGTCGGATTCGAAAATCTAGACTCACAGGAGAAGGATCATATTGTGCCCGAGGCAGCAATAGACCCTTGGAGACAAGTCGGCTGGAGGCCGATGTATTGAATCTCGACGCAATTTGAGTGTTCCATCGTCATTAGGAGGCCCTAAACGTTACAATTAACTTTCATTTATGCGTCGGATTCGAAAATCTAGACTCACAGGGGAACGACCATAAGGTGCCCGAGGCAGCATTAGACCCTTGGAGACAAGTCGGCTGGAGGACGATGTATTTAATCGCGACGCAATTTGAGTGTTCTATCGGCATTAGGAGGCCCTGTATGTTACAATTAACTATCAGTTTTTCCTCGGATTCGAAAATCTAGACTCACAGCAGACGGACCATTTGGTGCCCGAAGCAGCAATATCCCCTTGGAGACAAATCGGCTGGAGGACGATGGTACAATTAACTATCATTTTTGCGTCGGATTCGAAAATCTAGACTTACAAGAGAACGACCATAAGGTGCCCGAGGCAGCATTAGACCCTTGGAGACAAGTCAGCTGGAGGACGATGTATTGAATCTCGACGCAATTTGAGTGTCCCATCGTCATTAGGAGGCCCTAAACGTTACAATTAACTATGAGTTTTGCGTCGGATTCGATAATCTAAACTCACAGGAGAACGACCATAAGGTGCCCGAGGCAGCAATAGACCCTTGGAGACCAGTCGGCTGGAGGCCGATGTATTGAATCTCGACGCAATTTGAGTGTTCCATTGTCATTAGGAGGCCCTAAACGTTACAATTAACTATCATTTTTGCGTCGGATTCGAAATTCTAGACTCACAGGAGAACGACCATAAGGTGCCCGAGGCAGCAATAGACCCTTGGAGACAAGTCGGCTGGAGGACGATGTGTTGAATCTCGACGATATTTGAGTTTTCCATCGGCATTAGGAGGACCTGAACGTTACAGTTAACTATCATTTTATCGTCGGATTCGAAAATCTACTAACAGGAGATGGATCATATGGTGCACGAGACTGCAATATCCCCTTGGATACAAGTCGACTGGAGGTCGATGTATTGACTCTCGACGCAATTTGAGTGTTCCATTGTCTTTAGGATTCCCTGAACGTTAAAATTAACTATCATTTACGCGTCGGATTCGAAAATCTAGACTCACAGGAGAACGACCATAAGGTGCCCGAGGCAGCAATATCCCCTTGGAGACAAGTCGGCTGGAGGTCGATGTATTGAATCTCGACTCAATTTGAGTGTTCCATCGTCATTAGGTGGCCCTGAACGTTACAATTAACAATCAGTATTGCGTCGGGTTCGAAAATTTAGACTCACAGCAGAACGATCACAAGGTGCCCGTGGCAGCTATTGACCCTTGGATACAAGTCGGTTGGAGGACGATGTATTGGATCGCGACGCAAAATGAGTGTTCCATCGTCATTAGGAGGCCCTGAATGTTACAATTAACTATCAGTTTTTCGTCGGATTCGAAAATCTAAACTCATAGGAGAACGACCATGAGGTGCCCGATGCAGCAATATCCCCTTGGAGACAAGTCGGCTGGAGGTCGATGTATTGAATCTCGACGCAATTTGACTGTCCCATTGCCAATAGGAGGCCCTGAACGTTACAATTAACTATGTGTTTTGCGTCGGATTCGAAAACGTAGAATCACCGGAGACGGACCATCTGGTGCCCGAGGCGGCGATATCCCCTTGGAGACAAGTCGGCTGGAGGCCGATGTATTGAATCTCGACGCAATTTGAGTGTTCCATCGTCATTAGAAGGCCCTGAACGTTACAATTAACTATCATTTTTGCGTCGGATTCGAAAATCTAGTCCCACAGGAGAACGACAATAAGGTGCCCGAGGCAGCATTAGACCCTTGGAGACAAGTCGGCTGGAGGACGATGTATTGAATCTCGACGCAATTTGAGTGTCCCATCGTCATTAGGAGGCCCTGAACGTTACAATTAACTATCATTTTTGCGTCGGATTCGAAAATCTAGACTTACAAGAGAACGACCATAAGGTGCACGAGGCAGCATTAGACCCTTGGAGACAAGTCTGCTGGAGGACGATGTATTGACTCTCGACGCAATTTGAGTGTTCCATCGTTTTTAGGAGTCCCTGAACGTTACAATTAACTTTCATTTATGCGTCGGATTCGAAAATCTAGCCTCACAGGAGAACGACCATAAGGTGCCCGAGGCAGCATTAGACCCTTGGAGACAAGTCGGCTGGAGGACGATGTATTTAATCGCGACGCAATTTGAGTGTTCTATCGTCATTAGGAGGCCCTGAATGTTACAATTAACTATCAGTTTTTCGTCGGATTCGAAAATCTAGACTCACAGCAGACGGACCATTTGGTGCCCGAAGCAGCAATATCCCCTTGGAGACAAGTCGGCTGGAGGCCGATGTTTTAAATCTCGACGCAATTTCAGTGTTCCATCGTCATTAGAAGGCCCTGAATGTAACAATTAACTATCATTTTTGCGTCGGATTCGAAAATCTAGACTCACAGGAGAACGACAATAAGGTGCCCGAGGCAGCATTAGACCCTTGGAGCAAGTCGGCTGGAGGACGATTTATTGAATCTCGACGCAATTTGAGTGTTCCATCGGCATTAGGAGGCCCTGAACGTTACAATTAACTATCAGTTTCGCGTCGGATTCAAAAATCCAGACTCACAGGAGACGGACCATTTGGTGCCCGAGGCACCAATAGACCCTTGGAGACAAGTCGGCTGGAGGACGATGTATTGAATCTCGACGCAATTTGAGAGTTCTATCGTCATCAGGAGGCGCTGAACGTTACTATTCACTATCATTTATGCGTCGGATTGGAAAATCTAGACACAAAGGAGAAGGATCATATTGTGCCCGAGGCAGCATTAGACCCTTGGAGACAAGTCGGCTGGAGGACGATGTATTGAATCTCGACGCAATTTGAGAGTTCTATCGTCATCAGGAGGCGCTGAACGTTACTATTCACTATCATTTATGCGTCGGATTGGAAAATCTAGACACAAAGGAGAAGGATCATATTGTGCCCGAGGCAGCATTAGACCCTTGGAGACAAGTCGGCTGGAGGACGATGTATTGGATCGCGACGTAATTTGAGTGTCCCATCGTCATTAGGAGGCCCTAAACGTTACAATTAACTATCATTTTTGCGTCGGATTCGATAATCTAAACTCACAGGAGAACGACCATAAGGTGCCCGAGGCAGCAACAGACCCTTGGAGGCAAGTCGGCTGGAGGCTGATGTATTGAATCTCGACGCAATTTGAGTGTTCCATCGTCATTAGGAGGCCCTGAACGTTACAATTAACTATCATTTTATCGTCGGATTCGAAAATCTAGACTTACAAGAGAACGACCATAAGGTGCCCGAGGCAGCATTAGACCCTTGGAGACAAGTCGGCTGGAGGCCGATGTATTGAATCTCGACGCAATTAGAGTGTCCCATCGTCATTAGGAGGCCCTAAACGCTACAATTAATTATGAGTTTTGCGTCGGATTCGATAATCTAAACTCACAGGAGAACGACCATAAGGTGCCCGAGGCAGCAATAGACCCTTGGAGACAAGTCGGCTGGAGGCCGATGTATTGAATCTTTACGCAATTTGAGTGTTCCATCGTCATTAGGAGGCCCTAAACGTTACAATTAACTATCATTTTTGCGTCGGATTCGAAATTCTAGACTCACAAGAGAACGACCATAAGGTGCCCGAGTCAGCAATAGACCCTTGGAGACAAGTCGGCTGGAGGACGATTTATTGAATCTCGACGCAATTTGAGTGTTCCATCGGCATTAGGAGGCCCTGAACGTTACAATTAACTATCAGTTTCGCGTCGGATTCAAAAATCCAGACTCACAGGAGACGGACCATTTGGTGCCCGAGGCACCAATAGACCCTTGGAGACAAGTCGGCTGGAGGACGATGTATTGAATCTCGACGCAATTTGAGAGTTCTATCGTCATCAGGAGGCGCTGAACGTTACTATTCACTATCATTTATGCGTCGGATTGGAAAATCTAGACACAAAGGAGAAGGATCATATTGTGCCCGAGGCAGCATTAGACCCTTGGAGACAAGTCGGCTGGAGGACGATGTATTGAATCTCGACGCAATTTGAGAGTTCTATCGTCATCAGGAGGCGCTGAACGTTACTATTCACTATCATTTATGCGTCGGATTGGAAAATCTAGACACAAAGGAGAAGGATCATATTGTGCCCGAGGCAGCATTAGACCCTTGGAGACAAGTCGGCTGGAGGACGATGTATTGGATCGCGACGTAATTTGAGTGTCCCATCGTCATTAGGAGGCCCTAAACGTTACAATTAACTATCATTTTTGCGTCGGATTCGATAATCTAAACTCACAGGAGAACGACCATAAGGTGCCCGAGGCAGCAACAGACCCTTGGAGGAAAGTCGGCTGGAGGCTGATGTATTGAATCTCGACGCAATTTGAGTGTTCCATCGTCATTAGGAGGCCCTGAACGTTACAATTAACTATCATTTTATCGTCGGATTCGAAAATCTAGACTCACAGGAGAACGACCATAAGGTGCCCGAGGCAGCAACAGACCCTTGGAGACAAGTCGGCTGGAGGCCGATGTATTGAATCTCGACGCAATTTGAGTGTTCCATCGGCATTAGGAGGCCCTGAACGTTACAGTTAACTATCATTTTAGCGTCGGATTCGAAAATCTACTAACAGGAGAAGGATCATATGGTGCACGAACCTGCAATATCCCCTTGGATACAAGTCCGCTGGAGGACGATGTATTGAATCGCGACGCAATTTGAGTGCTCCATCGTCTTTAGGAGGCCCTGAACGTTACAATTGACTAGCAGGTTTGCGTCGGATTCGATAATCTAAACTCACAGGAGAACGACCATAAGGTGCCCGAGGCAGCAACAGACCCTTGGAGACAAGTCGGCTGGAGGCCGATGTATTGAATCTCGACGCAATTTGAGTGTTGCATTGTCATTACAAGGCCCTGCACGTTACAATTAACTATCATTTTTGCGTCGGATTCGAAAATCTAGACTCACAGGAGAACGACCATAAGGTGCCCGAGGCAGCAATAGACCCTTGGAGACAAGTCGGCTGGAGGCCGATGTATTGAATCTCGACGCAATTTGAGTGTTCTATCCGCATTAGGAGGCCCTGAACGTTACAATTAACTATCATTTATGCGTCGGATTCGAAAATCTAGACTTACAAGAGAACGACCATAAGGTGCCCGAGGCAGCAATAGACCCTTGGAGAAAAGTCGGCTGGAGGCCGATGTATTGAATCTCGACGCAATTTGAGTGTTCCATCGGCATTAGGAGGCCCTGAACGTTACAGTTAACTATCGTTTTAGCGTCGGATTCGAAAATCTACTAACAGGAGAAGGATCATATGGTGCACGAGACTGCAATATCCCCTTGGATACAAGTCGACTGGAGGTCGATGTATTGACTCTCAAAGCAATTTGAGTATTCCACCGTCTTTAGGAGTCCCTAAACGTTACAATTAACTATCATTTATGCGTCGGATACGAAAATCTAGACTCACAGGAGAACGACCATAAGGTGCCCGAGGCAGCAATAGACCCTTGGAGACCAGTCGGCTGGAAACCGATGTATTGATTCTTGACGCAATTTGAGTGTTCCATCGTCATTAGGAGGCCCTGAACGTTACAATTAACAATCATTTTAGCGTCGGATTCGAAAATCTACTCACAGGAGAAGTTCATACGGTGCTCGAGACAGCAATATACCCCTTGGAGACAAATCGACTGGAGGCCGATGTACTGAATATCGACGCAATTTGAGTGTTCCATCGTCATTAGGTCGCCCTGAACGTTATAATGAACTATCATTTTTGCGTCGAATTCGAAAATCTAGACTTACATGAGAACGACCATAAGGTGCCCGAGGCAGCATTAGACCCTTGGAGACAAGTCGGCTGGAGGCCGATGTATTGAATCTCGACGCAATTTGAGTGTTCCATCGTCATTACAAGGCCCTGAACGTTACAATTAACAATCAGTTTCGCGTCGGATTCGAAAATCTGGACTCACATGAGAGCGAACATAAGAGGCCGGAGGCAGTAATATCCCCATGGAGACAAGTCGGCTGGAGGACGATGTATTGAATCTCGACGCAATTTGAGTGTCCCATCGTCATTAGGAGGCCCTGAACGTTACAATTAACTATCATTTTTGCGTCGGATTCGAAAATCTAGACTTACAAGAGAACGACCATAAGGTGCCCGAGGCAGCATTAGACCCTTGGAGACAAGTCGGCTGGAGGACGATGTATTGAATCTCGACGCAATTTGAGTGTCCCATCGTCATTAGGAGGCCCTAAACGTTACAATTAACTATCATTTTTGCGTCGGATTCGATAATGTAAAACCCCAGCAGGAGAACGACCATAAGGTGCCCGAGGCAGCAACAGACCCTTGGAGACAAGTCGGCTGGAGGCCGATGTATTGAATCTCGACGCAATTTCAGTGTTCCATCGTCATTAGAAGGCCCTGAACGTTACAATTAACTATCATTTTTGCTTCGGATTCGAAAATCTAGACTCACAGCAGACGGACCATTTGGTGCCCGTAGCAGCAATATCCCCTTGGAGACAAATCGGCTGGAGGACGATGTATTGAATCTCGACGCAATTTGAGTCTTCTATCGTCATTAGGAGGCGCTGAACGTTACAATTAACTATCATCTTTGCGTCGGATTCGAAAATCTAGACTTACAAGAGAACGACCATAAGGTGCCCGAGGTAGCAATAGACCCTTGGAGACAAGTCGGCTGGAGGCCGATGTATTGAATCTTTACGCAATTTGAGTGTTCCATCGTCATTAGGAGGCCCTAAACGTTACAATTAACTATCATTTTTGCGTCGGATTCGAAATTCTAGACTCACAAGAGAACGACCATAAGGTGCCCGAGGCAGCAATAGACCCTTGGAGACAAGTCGGCTGGAGGACGATTTATTGAATCTCGACGCAATTTGAGTGTTCCATCGGCATTAGGAGGCCCTGAACGTTACAATTAACTATCAGTTTCGCGTCGGATTCAAAAATCCAGACTCACAGGAGACGGACCATTTGGTGCCCGAGGCACCAATAGACCCTTGGAGACAAGTCGGCTGGAGGACGATGTATTGAATCTCGACGCAATTTGAGAGTTCTATCGTCATCAGGAGGCGCTGAACGTTACTATTCACTATCATTTATGCGTCGGATTGGAAAATCTAGACACAAAGGAGAAGGATCATATTGTGCCCGAGGCAGCATTAGACCCTTGGAGACAAGTCGGCTGGAGGACGATGTATTGGATCGCGACGTAATTTGAGTGTCCCATCGTCATTAGGAGGCCCTAAACGTTACAATTAACTATCATTTTTGCGTCGGATTCGATAATCTAAACTCACAGGAGAACGACCATAAGGTGCCCGAGGCAGCAACAGACCCTTGGAGGCAAGTCGGCTGGAGGCTGATGTATTGAATCTCGACGCAATTTGAGTGTTCCATCGTCATTAGGAGGCCCTGAACGTTACAATTAACTATCATTTTATCGTCGGATTCGAAAATCTAGACTCACAGGAGAACGACCATAAGGTGCCCGAGGCAGCAACAGACCCTTGGAGACAAGTCGGCTGGAGGCCGATGTATTGAATCTCGACGCAATTTGAGTGTTCCATCGGCATTAGGAGGCCCTGAACGTTACAGTTAACTATCATTTTAGCGTCGGATTCGAAAATCTACTAACAGGAGAAGGATCATATGGTGCACGAACCTGCAATATCCCCTTGGATACAAGTCCGCTGGAGGACGATGTATTGAATCGCGACGCAATTTGAGTGCTCCATCGTCTTTAGGAGGCCCTGAACGTTACAATTGACTAGCAGGTTTGCGTCGGATTCGATAATCTAAACTCACAGGAGAACGACCATAAGGTGCCCGAGGCAGCAACAGACCCTTGGAGACAAGTCGGCTGGAGGCCGATGTATTGAATCTCGACGCAATTTGAGTGTTCCATCGTCATTACAAGGCCCTGCACGTTACAATTAACTATCATTTTTGCGTCGGATTCGAAAATCTAGACTCACAGGAGAACGACCATAAGGTGCCCGAGGCAGCAATAGACCCTTGGAGACAAGTCGGCTGGAGGCCGATGTATTGAATCTCGACGCAATTTGAGTGTTCTATTCGCATTAGGAGGCCCTGAACGTTACAATTAACTATCATTTATGCGTCGGATTCGAAAATCTAGACTTACAAGAGAACGACCATAAGGTGCCCGAGGCAGCAATAGACCCTTGGAGAAAAGTCGGCTGGAGGCCGATGTATTGAATCTCGACGCAATTTGAGTGTTCCATCGGCATTAGGAGGCCCTGAACGTTACAGTTAACTATCGTTTTAGCGTCGGATTCGAAAATCTACTAACAGGAGAAGGATCATATGGTGCACGAGACTGCAATATCCCCTTGGATACAAGTCGACTGGAGGTCGATGTATTGACTCTCAAAGCAATTTGAGTGTTCCACCGTCTTTAGGAGTCCCTAAACGTTACAATTAACTATCATTTATGCGTCGGATACGAAAATCTAGACTCACAGGAGAACGACCATAAGGTGCCCGAGGCAGCAATAGACCCTTGGAGACCAGTCGGCTGGAAACCGATGTATTGATTCTTGACGCAATTTGAGTGTTCCATCGTCATTAGGAGGCCCTGAACGTTACAATTAACAATCATTTTAGCGTCGGATTCGAAAATCTACTCACAGGAGAAGTTCATACGGTGCTCGAGACAGCAATATACCCCTTGGAGACAAATCGACTGGAGGCCGATGTACTGAATATCGACGCAATTTGAGTGTTCCATCGTCATTAGGTCGCCCTGAACGTTATAATGAACTATCATTTTTGCGTCGGATTCGAAAATCTAGACTTACATGAGAACGACCATAAGGTGCCCGAGGCAGCAACAGACCCTTGGAGACAAGTCGGCTGGAGGCCGATGTATTGAATCTCGACGCAATTTGAGTGTTCCATCGTCATTACAAGGCCCTGAACGTTACAATTAACAATCAGTTTCGCGTCGGATTCGAAAATCTGGACTCACATGAGAGCGAACATAAGAGGCCGGAGGCAGTAATATCCCCATGGAGACAAGTCGGCTGGAGGACGATGTATTGAATCTCGACGCAATTTGAGTGTTCCATCGTCATTAGAAGGCCCTGAACGTTACAATTAACTATCATTTTTGCGTCGGATTCGAAAATCTAGACCCACAGGAGAACGACAATAAGGTGCCCGAGGCAGCATTAGACCCTTGGAGACAAGTCGGCTGGAGGACGATGTATTGAATCTCGACGCAATTTGAGTGTCCCATCGTCATTAGGAGGCCCTGAACGTTACAATTAACTATCATTTTTGCGTCGGATTCGAAAATCTAGACTTACAAGAGAACGACCATAAGGTGCACGAGGCAGCATTAGACCCTTGGAGACAAGTCTGCTGGAGGACGATGTATTGACTCTCGACGCAATTTGAGTGTTCCATCGTTTTTAGGAGTCCCTGAACGTTACAATTAACTTTCATTTATGCGTCGGATTCGAAAATCTAGCCTCACAGGAGAACGACCATAAGGTGCCCGAGGCAGCATTAGACCCTTGGAGACAAGTCGGCTGGAGGACGATGTATTTAATCGCGACGCAATTTGAGTGTTCTATCGTCATTAGGAGGCCCTGAATGTTACAATTAACTATCAGTTTTTCGTCGGATTCGAAAATCTAGACTCACAGCAGACGGACCATTTGGTGCCCGAAGCAGCAATATCCCCTTGGAGACAAGTCGGCTGGAGGCCGATGTATTGAATCTCGACGCAATTTCAGTGTTCCATCGTCATTAGAAGGCCCTGAATGTTACAATTAACTATCATTTTTGCGTCGGATTCGAAAATCTAGACTCACAGGAGAACGACAATAAGGTGCCCGAGGCAGCATTAGACCCTTGGAGCAAGTCGGCTGGAGGACGATGTATTGAATCTCGACGCAATTTGAGTGTCCCATCGTCATTAGGAGGCCCTGAACGTTACAATTAACTATCATTTTTGCGTCGGATTCGAAAATCTAGACTTACAAGAGAACGACCATAAGGTGCCCGAGGCAGCATTAGACCCTTGGAGACAAGTCGGCTGGAGGACGATGTATTGGATCGCGACGTAATTTGAGTGTCCCATCGACATTAGGAGGCCCTAAACGTTACAATTAACTATCATTTTTGCGTCGGATTCGATAATCTAAACTCACAGGAGAACGACCATAAGGTGCCCGAGGCAGCAACAGACCCTTGGAGGCAAGTCGGCTGGAGGCTGATGTATTGAATCTCGACGCAATTTGAGTGTTCCATCGTCATTAGGAGGCCCTGAACGTTACAATTAACTATCATTTTATCGTCGGATTCGAAAATCTAGACTTACAAGAGAACGACCATAAGGTGCCCGAGGCAGCATTAGACCCTTGGAGACAAGTCGGCTGGAGGACGATGTATTGAATCTCGACGCAATTAGAGTGTCCCATCGTCATTAGGAGGCCCTAAACGTTACAATTAATTATGAGTTTTGCGTCGGATTCGATAATCTAAACTCACAGGAGAACGACCATAAGGTGCCCGAGGCAGCAATAGACCCTTGGAGACAAGTCGGCTGGAGGCCGATGTATTGAATCTTTACGCAATTTGAGTGTTCCATCGTCATTAGGAGGCCCTAAACGTTACAATTAACTATCATTTTTGCGTCGGAATCGAAATTCTAGACTCACAAGAGAACGACCATAAGGTGCCCGAGGCAGCAATAGACCCTTGGAGACAAGTCGGCTGGAGGACGATTTATTGAATCTCGACGCAGTTTGAGTGTTCCATCGGCATTAGGAGGCCCTGAACGTTACAATTAACTATCAGTTTCGCGTCGGATTCAAAAATCCAGACTCACAGGAGACGGACCATTTGGTGCCCGAGGCACCAATAGACCCTTGGAGACAAGTCGGCTGGAGGACGATGTATTGAATCTCGAAGCAATTTGAGAGTTCTATCGTCATCAGGAGGCGCTGAACGTTACTATTCACTATCATTTATGCGTCGGATTGGAAAATCTAGACACAAAGGAGAAGGATCATATTGTGCCCGAGGCAGCATTAGACCCTTGGAGACAAGTCGGCTGGAGGACGATGTATTGGATCGCGACGTAATTTGAGTGTCCCATCGTCATTAGGAGGCCCTAAACGTTACAATTAACTATCATTTTTGCGTCGGATTCGATAATCTAAACTCACAGGAGAACGACCATAAGGTGCCCGAGGCAGCAACAGACCCTTGGAGGCAAGTCGGCTGGAGGCTGATGTATTGAATCTCGACGCAATTTGAGTGTTCCATCGTCATTAGGAGGCCCTGAACGTTACAATTAACTATCATTTTATCGTCGGATTCGAAAATCTAGACTCACAGGAGAACGACCATAAGGTGCCCGAGGCAGCAACAGACCCTTGGAGACAAGTCGGCTGGAGGCCGATGTATTGAATCTCGACGCAATTTGAGTGTTCCATCGGCATTAGGAGGCCCTGAACGTTACAGTTAACTATCATTTTAGCGTCGGATTCGAAAATCTACTAACAGGAGAAGGATCATATGGTGCACGAACCTGCAATATCCCCTTGGATACAAGTCCGCTGGAGGACGATGTATTGAATCGCGACGCAATTTGAGTGCTCCATCGTCTTTAGGAGGCCCTGAACGTTACAATTGACTAGCAGGTTTGCGTCGGATTCGATAATCTAAACTCACAGGAGAACGACCATAAGGTGCCCGAGGCAGCAACAGACCCTTGGAGACAAGTCGGCTGGAGGCCGATGTATTGAATCTCGACGCAATTTGAGTGTTCCATCGTCATTACAAGGCCCTGCACGTTACAATTAACTATCATTTTTGCGTCGGATTCGAAAATCTAGACTCACAGGAGAACGACCATAAGGTGCCCGAGGCAGCAATAGACCCTTGGAGACAAGTCGGCTGGAGGCCGATGTATTGAATCTCGACGCAATTTGAGTGTTCTATCCGCATTAGGAGGCCCTGAACGTTACAATTAACTATCATTTATGCGTCGGATTCGAAAATCTAGACTTACAAGAGAACGACCATAAGGTGCCCGAGGCAGCAATAGACCCTTGGAGAAAAGTCGGCTGGAGGCCGATGTATTGAATCTCGACGCAATTTGAGTGTTCCATCGGCATTAGGAGGCCCTGAACGTTACAGTTAACTATCGTTTTAGCGTCGGATTCGAAAATCTACTAACAGGAGAAGGATCATATGGTGCACGAGACTGCAATATCCCCTTGGATACAAGTCGACTGGAGGTCGATGTATTGACTCTCAAAGCAATTTGAGTGTTCCACCGTCTTTAGGAGTCCCTAAACGTTACAATTAACTATCATTTATGCGTCGGATACGAAAATCTAGACTCACAGGAGAACGACCATAAGGTGCCCGAGGCAGCAATAGACCCTTGGAGACCAGTCGGCTGGAAACCGATGTATTGATTCTTGACGCAATTTGAGTGTTCCATCGTCATTAGGAGGCCCTGAACGTTACAATTAACAATCATTTTAGCGTCGGATTCGAAAATCTACTCACAGGAGAAGTTCATACGGTGCTCGAGACAGCAATATACCCCTTGGAGACAAATCGACTGGAGGCCGATGTACTGAATATCGACGCAATTTGAGTGTTCCATCGTCATTAGGTCGCCCTGAACGTTATAATGAACTATCATTTTTGCGTCGGATTCGAAAATCTAGACTTACATGAGAACGACCATAAGGTGCCCGAGGCAGCAACAGACCCTTGGAGACAAGTCGGCTGGAGGCCGATGTATTGAATCTCGACGCAATTTGAGTGTTCCATCGTCATTACAAGGCCCTGAACGTTACAATTAACAATCAGTTTCGCGTCGGATTCGAAAATCTGGACTCACATGAGAGCGAACATAAGAGGCCGGAGGCAGTAATATCCCCATGGAGACAAGTCGGCTGGAGGACGATGTATTGAATCTCGACGCAATTTGAGTGTTCCATCGTCATTAGAAGGCCCTGAACGTTACAATTAACTATCATTTTTGCGTCGGATTCGAAAATCTAGACCCACAGGAGAACGACAATAAGGTGCCCGAGGCAGCATTAGACCCTTGGAGACAAGTCGGCTGGAGGACGATGTATTGAATCTCGACGCAATTTGAGTGTCCCATCGTCATTAGGAGGCCCTGAACGTTACAATTAACTATCATTTTTGCGTCGGATTCGAAAATCTAGACTTACAAGAGAACGACCATAAGGTGCACGAGGCAGCATTAGACCCTTGGAGACAAGTCTGCTGGAGGACGATGTATTGACTCTCGACGCAATTTGAGTGTTCCATCGTTTTTAGGAGTCCCTGAACGTTACAATTAACTTTCATTTATGCGTCGGATTCGAAAATCTAGCCTCACAGGAGAACGACCATAAGGTGCCCGAGGCAGCATTAGACCCTTGGAGACAAGTCGGCTGGAGGACGATGTATTTAATCGCGACGCAATTTGAGTGTTCTATCGTCATTAGGAGGCCCTGAATGTTACAATTAACTATCAGTTTTTCGTCGGATTCGAAAATCTAGACTCACAGCAGACGGACCATTTGGTGCCCGAAGCAGCAATATCCCCTTGGAGACAAGTCGGCTGGTGGTCGATGTATTGAATCCCGACGCAATTTGAGTGTTCCATCGCCAATAGGAGGCCCTGAACGTTACAATTAACTATGAGTTTTGCGTCGGATTCGAAATCGTAGATTCACCGGAGACGGACCAAGTGGTGCCCGAGGCAGCGATATCCCCTTGGCGACAAGTCGGCTGGAGGCCGATGTATTGAATCTCGACGCTATTTGAGTGTTCCATCGTCATTAGAAGGCCCTGAACGTTACAATTACCTATCATTTTTGCGTCGGATTCGAAAATCTAGACTCACAGCAGACGGACCATTTGGTGCCCGAGGCAGATATATCCTCTTGGAGCCAAATCGGCTGGAGGACGATGTATTGAATCTCGACGCAATTTGAGTGTTCCATCGGCATTAGGAGGCCCTGAACGTTACAATTAACTATCATTTTTGCGTCGGATTCGATAATCTAAACTCACAGGAGAACGACCATAAGGTGCCCGAGGCAGCAACAGATCCTTGGAAACTAGTCGGCTGGAGGACGATGTATTGAATATCGACGCAATTTGAGTGTTCCATCGTCATTAGGAGGCCCTAAACGTTACAATTAACTATCATTTTTGCGTCGGATTCGATAATCTAAACTCACAGGAGAACGACCATAAGGTGCCCGAGGCAGCAACAGACCCTTGGAGACTAGTCGGCTGGAGGACGATGTATTGAATCTCGACGCAATTTGAGTGTTCCATCGTCATTACAAGGCCCTGAACGTTACAATTAACTATGAGTTTTGCGTCGGATTCGAAATCGTAGAATCACCGGAGACGGACAATGTGGTGCCCGAGGCAGCGAAATCCCCTTAGAGACAAGTCGGCTGGAGGCCGATGTATTGAATCTCGACGCAATTTGAGTGTTCCATCGTCATTAGAAGGCCCTGAACGTTACAATTAACTATCATTTTTGCGTCGGATTCGAAAATCTAGACTCACAGGAGAACGACCATATGGTGCCCGAGACAGCAAAATCCCCTTGGAGACAAGTCGGCTGGAGGCCGATGTATTGAATCTCGACGCAATTTGAGTGTTCCATCGTCATTAGGAGGCCCTGAACGTTACAATTAACTATCAGTTTCGCGTCGGATTCGAAAATCTAGACTCACAGAAGGATCATAAGGTGCCCGAGGCAGCATTAGACCCTCGGAGACAAGTCGGCTGGAGGCCGATGTATTGAATCTCGACAAATTTGAGTGTTCCATCGTCATTACAAGGCCCTGAAAGTTACAATTAACTATCATTTTAGCGTCGGATTCGAAAATCTAGACTCACAGGAGAACGACCATAAGGTGCCCGAGGCAGCAATAGACCTTTGGAGACAAGTCGGCTGGTGGTCGATGTATTGAATCTCGACGCAATTTGAGTGTTCCATCGCCAATAGGAGGCCCTGAACGTTACAATTAACTATGAGTTTTGCGTCGGATTCGAAATCGTAGAATCACCGGAGACGGACAATGTGGTGCCCGAGGCAGCGATATCCCCTTAGAGACAAGTCGGCTGGAGGCCGATGTATTGAATCTCGACGCAATTTGAGTGTTCCATCGTCATTAGAAGGCCCTGAACGTTACATTTAACTATCATTTTTGCGTCGGGTTCGAAAATCTAGACTCACAGGAGAACGACCATATGGTGCCCGAGACAGCAATATCCCCTTGGAGACAAGTCAGCTGGAGGCCGATGTATTGAATCTCGACGCAATTTGAGTGTTCCATCGTCATTACAAGGCCCTGAACGTTACAATTAACTATCATTTTTGCGTCGGATTCGTAAATCTAGACTCACAGGAGAACGACGATAAGGTGCCCGAGGCAGCAGTAGACCCTTGGAGACAAGTCGGCTGGAGGTCGATGTATTGAATCTCGACGCAATTTGAGTGTTCCATCGTCATTAGGAGGCCCTGAACCTCACAATTAACTATCAGTTTCGCGTCGGATTCGAAAATCTAGACTCACAGGAGACGGACCACATGGAGCCCGAGGCAGCAATATCCCCTTGTAGACAAGTCGGCTGGAGGAAGATGTATTGACTCTCGACGCAATTCGAGTGTTCCATCGTCATTAAGAGGACCTGAGCTTTACATTTAACTATCAGTTTCGCGTCGGATTCTAAAATGTTGACTCACAGGGGAACGACCATACGGTGCCCGAGGCAGCAATAGACCCTTGGAGACAAATCGGCTGAATGCCGATGTATTGAATCTCGAGGCAATTTGAGTGTTCCATCGTCATTAGGAAGCCCTGAACGTTACAATTAACAATCAGTTTCGCGTCGGATTCGAAAATCTACACTCACATGAGAGCGAACATAAGAGGCCGGAGGCAGTAAAATCCCCATGGAGACAAGTCGGCTGGAGGACGATGTATTGAATCTCGACGCAATTTGAGTGTCCCATCGTCATTAGGAGGCCCTAAACGTTACAGTTAACTATCATTTTAGCGTCGGATTCGAAAATCTACTAAGAGGACAAGGATCATATGTTGCACGAGGCAGCAACAGACCCTTGGAGACAAGTCGGCTGGAGGCCGATGTATTGAATCTCGACGCAATTGGAGTGTTCCATCGTCTTTACAAGGCCCTGAACGTTACAATTAACTATCATTTTTGCGTCGGATTCGAAAATCTAGACTCACAGGAGAACGACCATAAGGTGCCCGAGGCAGCAATAGACCCTTGGAGACAAGTCGGCTGGAGGCCGATGTATTGAATCTCGACGCTATTTGAGTGTTCCATCGGCATTAGGAGGCCCTGAACGTTACAGTTAACTATCATTTTAGCGTCGGATTCGAAAATCTACTAACAGGAGAAGGATCATATGGTGCACGAGACTGCAATATCCCCTTGGATACAAGTCGACTGGAGGTCGATGTATTGAATCTCGACGCAATTTGAGTGTTCCATCGTCATTAGGAAGCCCTGAACGTTACAATTATCAATCAGTTTCGCGTCGGATTCGAAAATCTAGACTTACATGAGAGCGAACATAAGAGGCCCGAGACAGCAATATCCCCTTGGAGACAAGTGGGCTGGAGGCCGATGTATTGAATTTCGACGCAATTTGAGTGTTCCATCGTCATTAGGAGGCCCTGAACGTTACAATTAACTATCAGTTTCGCGTCGGATTCGAAAATCTAGACTCACAGCAGACGGACCATTTAGTGCCCGAGCCAGCAATATCCCCTTGGAGACAAATCGGCTGGAGGACGTTGTATTGAATCTCGACGCATTTTGAGTCTTCTATCGTCATTAGGAGGCGCTGAACGTTACAATTCACTATCATTTTTGCGACGAATTCGAAAATCTAGACTCACAGGAGAAGGATCATAAGGTGCCCGAGGCAACATTAGACCCTTGGAGACAAGTCGGCTGGAGGCCGATGTATTGAATCTCGACGCAATTTGAGTTTTCCAACGTCATTACAAGGCCCTGAACGTTACAATTAACTATCATTTTTGCGTCGGATTCGTAAATCTAGACTCACAGGAGAACGACGATAAGGTGCCCGAGGCATCAATAGACCCTTGGAGATAAGTCGGCTGGAGGTCGATGTATTGAATCTCGACGCAATTTGAGTGTTCCATCGTCATTAGGAGGCCCTGAACCTCACAATTAACTATCAGTTTCGCGTCGGATTCGAAAATCTAGACTCACAGGAGACGGACCACATGGAGCCCGAGGCAGCAATATCCCTTTGTAGACAAGTCGGCTGGAGGAAGATGTATTGACTCTCGACGCAATTTGAGTGTTCCATCGTCATGTAGAGGCCCTGAGCATTACATTTAACTATCAGTTTCGCGTCGGATTCTAAAATGTTGACTCACAGGGGAACGACCATACGGTGCCCGAGGCAGCAATAGACCCTTGGAGACAAATCGGCTGAATGCCGATGTTTTGAATCTCGAGGCATTTTGAGTGTTCCATCGTCACTACGAAGCTCTGAACGTTACAATTAACAATCAGTTTCGCGTCGGATTCGAAAATCTACACTCACATGAGAGCGAACATAAGAGGCCGGAGGCAGTAATATCCCCATGGAGACAAGTCGGCTGGAGGACGATGTATTGAATCTCGACGCAATTTGAGTGTCCCATTGTCATTAGGAGGCCCTAAACGTTACAGTTAACTATCATTTTAGCGTCGGATTCGAAAATCTACTAACAGGACAAGGATCATAAGGTGCACGAGGCAGCAACAGACGCTTGGAGACAAGTCGGCTGGAGGCCGATGTATTGAATCTCGACGCAATTAGAGTGTTCCATCGTCATTACAAGGACCTGAACGTTACAATTAACTATCATTTTTGCGTCGGATTCGAAAACTAGACTCACAGGAGAACGACAATAAGGTGCACGAGGCAGCAATAGACCCTTGGAGACAAGTCGGCTGGAGGCCGATGTATTGAATCTGGACGCAATTTGAGTGTTCCATCGGCATTAGGAGGCCCTGAACGTTACAGTTAACTATCATTTTAGCGTCGGATTCGAAAATCTACTAACAGGAGAAGGATCATAAGGTGCCCGAGGCAGCAATAGACCCTTGGAGACAAGTCGGCTGGAGGCCGATGTATTGAATCTCGACACTATTTGAGTGTTCCATCGGCATTAGGAGGCCCTGAACGTTACAGTTAACTATCATTTTAGCGTCGGATTCGAAAATCTACTAACAGGAGAAGGATCATATGGTGCACGAGACTGCATTATCCCCTTAGATACAAGTCGACTGGAGGTTGATGTATTGACTCTCGACGCAATTTGAGTGTTCCATCGTCATTAGGAGTCCCTGAACGTTACAATTAACTATCATTTATGCGTCGGATTCGAAAATCTAGACTCACAGGAGAACGACCATTTGGCGCCCGAGGCAGCAATAGACCCTTGGAGACAAGTCGGCTGGAGGACGATGAATTGAATCTCGTCGCAATTTGAGTGTTCCATCGTCATTAGGAGGCCCTGAACGTTACAATTAACTATCATTTTATCGTCGGATTCGAAAATCTACTAAAAGGAGAAGGATCATATGGTGCACGAGACTGCAATATCCCCTTGGATACAGGTCGACTGGAGGTCGATGTATTGAATCTCGACGCAATTTGAGTGTTCCATCGTCATTAGGAGGCCCTAAACGTTACAATTGACTGTCATTTTTGCCTCGGATTCGATAATCTAAACTCACAGGAGAACGACCATAAGGTGCCAAAGGCAGCAACAGACCCTTGGAGACAAGTCGGCTGGAGGCCGATGTATTGAATCTCGACGCAATTTGAGTGTTCCATCGTCATTACAAGGCCCTGAACGTTACAATTAACTATCATTTATGCGTCGGATTCGAAAATCTAGACTCACAGGAGAACGACGATAAGGTGCCCGACGCAGCAATAGACCCTTGGAGACAAATCGGCTGAATGCCGATGTATTGAGCCTCGAGGCAATTTGAGTGTTCCATCGTCATTAGGAGGCCCTGAACCTCACAATTAACTGTCAGTTTCGCGTCGGATTCGAAAATCTAGACTCACAGGAGACGGACCACATGGAGCCCGAGGCAGCAATATCCCCTTGTAGACAAGTCGGCTGGAGGAAGATGTATTGACTCTCGACGCAATTTGAGTGTTCCATCGTCATTAAGAGGCCCTGAGCATTACATTTAACTATCAGTTTCGCGTCGGATTCTAAAATGTAGACTCACAGGGGAACGACCATACGGTGCCCGAGGCAGCAATAGACCCTTGGAGACAAATCGGCTGATTGCCGATGTATTGAATCTCGAGGCAATTTGAGTGTTCCATCGTCATTAGGAAGCCCTGAACGTTACAATTAACAATCAGTTTCGCGTCGGATTCGAAAATCTACACTCACATGAGAGCGAACATAAGAGGCCGGAGGCAGTAATATCCCCATGGAGACAAGTCGGCTGGAGGACGATGTATTGAATCTCGAAGCAATTTGAGTGTCCCATCGTCATTAGGAGGCCCTAAACGTTACAGTTAACTATCATTTTAGCGTCGGATTCGAAAATCTACTAACAGGACAAGGATCATATGGTGCACGAGGCAGCAACAGACCCTTGGAGACAAGTCGGCTGGAGGCCGATGTATTGAATCTCGACGCAATTATAGTGTTCCATCGTCATTACAAGGACCTGAACGTGACAATTAACTATCATTTTTGCGTCGGATTCGAAAATCTATACTCACAGGAGAACGACAATAAGGTGCACGAGGCAGCAATAGACCCTTGGAGACAAGTCGGCTGGAGGCCGATGTATTGAATCTGGACGCAATTTGAGTGTTCCATTGGCATTAGGAGGCCCTGGACGTTACAGTTAACTATCATATTAGCGTCGGATTCGAAAATCTACTAACAGGAGAAGGATCATTTGGTGCACGAGACTGTAATATCCCCTCGGATACAAGTCGACTGGAGGTCGATGTATTGACTCTCGACGCAATTTGAGTGTTCCATCGTCTTTAGGAGTTCCTGAACGTTACAATTTACTATCATTTATGCGTCGGATTCGATAATCTAAACTCACAGGAGAACGACCATAAGGTGCCCGAGGCAGCAACAGGCCCTTGGAGACAAGTCGGCTGGAGGACGATGTAATGAATCTCGTCGCAATTTGAGTGTTCCATCGTCAAGAGGAGGCCCTGAACGTTAATATTAAGTATCATTTTATCGTCGGATTCGAAAATCTACTAACAGGAGAAGGATCATATGGTGCACGAGACTGCAATATCCCCTTGGATACAGGTCTACTGGAGGTCGATGTATTGAATCGCGACGCAATTTGAGTGTTCCATCGTCATTAGGAGGCCCTAAACGTTACAATTAACTATCATTTTTGCGTCGGATTCGATAATCTAAACTCACAGGAGAACGACCATAAGGTGCCCGAGGCAGCAACAGACCCTTGGAGACAAGTCGGCTGGAGGCCGATGTATTGAATCTCGACGCAATTTGAGTGTTCCATCGTCATTAGGAGGCCCTAAACGTTACAATTAACTGTCATTTTTGCGTCGGATTCGATAATCTAAACTCACAGGAGAACGACCATAAGGTGCCCGAGGCAGCAACAGACCCTTGGTGACAAGTCGGCTGGAGGCCGATGTATTGAATCTCGAAGCAATTTGAGTGTTCCATCGTCATTACAAGGCCCTGAACGTTACAATTAACTATCATTTTTGCGTCGGATTCGAAAATCTAGACTCACAGGAGAACGACCATAAGTCGCCCGAGGCAGCAATAGACCCTTGGAGACAAATCGGCTGAATGCCGATGTATTGAGTCTCGAGGCAATTTGAGTGTTCCATCGTCATTAGGAAGCCCTTAACGTTACAATTAACAATCAGTTTCGCGTCGGATTCGAAAATCTAGACTCACATGATAGCGAAAATAAGAGGCCGGATGCAGTAATATCCCCATGGAGACAAGTCGGCTGGAGGACGATGTATTGAATCTCGACGCAATTTGAGTGTCCCATCGTCATTAGGTGGCCCTAAACGTTACAATTAACTATCATTTTTGCGTCGGATTCGATAATCTAAACTCACAGGAGAACGACCATAAGGTGCCCGAGGCAGCGACAAACCCTTGGAGACATGTCGGCTGGAGGCCGATGTATTGAATCTCGACGCAATTTGAGTGTTCCATCGTCATTACAAGGCCCTGAACGTTACAATTAACTATCATTTTTGCGTCGGATTCGAAAATCTAGACTCACAGGAGAACGGCTATAAGGTGCCCGAGGCAGCAATAGACCCTTGGAGACAAGTCGGCTGGAGGCCGATGTATTGAATCTCGACGCAATTTGAGTGTTCCATCGGCATTAGGAGGCCCTGAGCGTTACAATTAACTATCATTTTTGCGTCGGATTCGAAAATCTAGACTTACAAGATAACGACCATAAGGTGCCCGAGGCAGCAATAGACCCTTGGAGACAAGTCGGCTGGAGGCCGATGTATTGAATCTCGACGCAATTTGATTGTTCCATCGGCATTAGGAGGCCCTGAACGTTACAGTTAACTATCATTTTAGCATCGGATTCGAAAATCTACTAACAGGAGAAGGATCATATGGTGCACGAGACTGCAATATCCCCTAGGATACAAGTCGACTGGAGGTCGATGTATTGACTCTCGACGCAATTTGAGTGTTCCATCGTCTTTAGGAGTCCCTGAACGTTACAATTAACTATCATTTATGCGTCGGATTCGAAAATCTAGACTCACAGGAGAACGACCATAAGGTGCCCGAGGCAGCTATAGACCCTTGGAGACAAGTCGGCTGGAACCCGATGTATTGATTCTTGACGCAATTTGACTGTTCCATCGTCATTAGGAGGCCCTGAACGTAATAGTTAACAATCATTTTAGAGTCGGATTCGAAAATCTACTCACAGGAGAAGTTCATACGGTGCTCGAGACAGCAATATACCCCTTGGAGACAAATCGATTGGAGGCCGATGTATTGAATCTCGACGCAATTTGAGTGTTCCATCGTCATTAGGTCGCCCTGAACGTTATAATGAACTATCATTTTTGTGTCGCATTCGAAAATCTAGACTTACAAGAGAACGACCGTAAGGTGCCCGAGGCAGCAACAGACCCTTGGAGACAAGTCGGCTGGAGGCCGATGTATTGAATCTCGACGCAATTTGAGTGTTCCATCGTCATTACAAGGCCCTGAACGTTACAATTAACTATCATTTTGCGTCGGATGCGAAAATCTAGACTCACAGGGGAACGACCATAAGGTGCCCGAAGCAGCAATAGACCCTTCGGAGACAAGTCGGCTGGAGGTCGATGAATTGAATCTCGTCGCAGTTTGAGTGTTCCATCGCCAATAGGAGGCCCTGAACGTAATAATTAACTATGAGTTTTGCGTCGGATTCGAAAACGTAGAATCACCGGAGACGGACCATGTGGTGCCCGAGGCAGCGATATCCCTTTGGAGACAAGTCGGTTGGAGGCCGATGTATTGAATCTCGACGCAATTTGATTGTTCCATCGTCATTAGAAAGCCCTGAACGTTACAATTAACTATCATTTTTGCGTCGGATTCGAAAATCTAGACTCACAGGAGAACGACCATTAGGTGCCCAAGGCAGCAATAGACCCTTGGAGACAAGTCGGCTGGAGGCCGATGTATTGAATCTCGACGCAATTTGAGTGTTCCATCGGCATTAGGAGGCCCTGAACGTGACAATTCACTATCATTTTTGCGTCGGATTCGAAAATCTACTAACAGGAGAAGGATCATATGGTGCACGAGACTGCAATATCCCCTTGGATACAAGTCGACTGGAGGGCGATGTTTTGAATCTTGACGCAGTTTAAATGATCCATCGTCATTAGGAGGCCCTGAACCTTACAATTAACTATCAGTTTCGCGTCGGATTCGAGGATCTAGACTCACAGGAGACGGACCACATGGTGCCCGAGGCAGCAATACACCCATGGAGACAAATCGGCTGAATGCCGATGTATTGAATCTCGAGGCAAATTGAGTGTTCCATCGTCATTAGGAAGCCCTGAACGTTACAATTAACAATCAGTTTCGCGTCGGATTCGAAAATCTAGACTCACATGAAAGCGAACATAAGAGGCCGGAGGCAGTAATATCCCCATGGAGACAAGTCGGCTGGAGTACGATGTATTGAATCTCGACGCAATTTGAGTGTCTCATCGTCATTAGGAGGCCCTAAACGTTACAATTAACTATCATTTTTGCGTCGGATTCGAAAATCTAGACTCACAGGAGAACGACCTTAAGGTGCCCGAAGCAGCAATAGACCCTTGGAGACAAGGCGGCTGGAGGCCGATGTATTGAATCTCGACGCAATTTGAGTGTTCCATCGGCATTAGGAGGCCCTGAACGTTACAGTTAACTATCGTTTTAGCGTAAGATTCGAAAATCTACTAACCGGAGATAGATCATATGGTGCACGAGACTGCGATATCCCCTTGGATACAAGTCGACTGGAGATCGATGTATTGACTCTCGACGCAATTTGAGTGTTCCATCGTCTTTAGGAGTCCCTGAACGTTACATTTAACTATCATTTATGCGTCGGATTCGAAAATCTACTCACAGGAGAATTTCATACGGTGCTCGAGGCAGCAATGGACCCTTTGAGACAAGTCGGCTGGGAACCGATGTATTGATTCTTGAGGCAATTTGAGTGTTCCATCGTCATTAGGAGGCCCTGAACGTTACAATTAACAATCATTTTAGCGTCGGATTCGAAAATCTTCTCACAGGAGAAGTTCATACGGTGCTCGAGACAGCAATATCCCCTTGGAGACAAGTCGGCTGGATGCCGATGTATTGAATCTTGACGCAATTTGAGTGTTCCATCGTCATTAGGAGGCCCTAAACGTTACAATTAGCTATCATTTTTGCGTCAGATTCGATAATCTAAACTCACAGGAGAACGACCATAAGGTGCCCAAGGCAGCAATAGACCCTTGGAGACAAGTCGGCTGGAGGCCGATGTATTGAATTTCGACGCAATTTGAGTGTTCCATCGGCATTAGGAGGCCCTGAACTTTACAGTTAACTATCAGTTTCGCGTCGGATTCGAAAATCTAGACTCACAGGAGAACGACCATAAGGTGCCCGAGGCAGCAATAGACCCTTGGAGACAAGTCGGCTGGAGGACGATGTATTGAATCTCGACGCAGTTTGAGAGTTCCATCGTCATTAGGAGGCCCTGAACGTTACAATTAACTATCATTTTTGCGTCGGATTCGAAAATCTAGAATTACAAGAAAACGACCATAAGGTGCCCGAGGCAGCATTAGACCCTTGGAGACAAGTCGGCTGGAAGACGATGTATTGGATCGCGACGCAATTTGAGTGTTCCATCGTCATTAGGAGGCCCTGAATGTTACAATTAACTATCATTTTTGCGTCGGATTCGAAAATCTAGACTCACAGGAGAACGACCATAAGGTGCCCGAGGCAGCAATAGACCCTTGGAGACAAGTCGGCTGGAGGCCGATGTATTGAATCTCGACTCAATTTGTGTGTTCCATCGTCATTAGGAGGCCCTGAACGTTACAATTATCTATGAGTTTTGCGTCGGATTCGAAAATATAGACTCACAGGAGAACGACCATAAGGTGCCCGAGGCAGCAATAGACCCTTGGAGACAAGTCGGCTGGAGGCCGATGTATTGACTCTCGACACAAAATGAGTGTTCCATCGTCATTAAGAGGCCCTGAGCATTACATTTAACTATCAGTTTTGCGTCGGATTCTAAAATGTTAACTCACAGGGGAACGACCATACGGTGCCCGAGGCAGCAATAGTCCCTTGGAGACAAATCGGCTGAATGCCGATGTATTGAATCTCGAGGCAATTTGAGTGTTCTATCGTCATTAGGAAGCCCTGAAAGTTACAATTAACTATCAGTTTCGCGTCGGATTCGAAAACCTAGACTAACATGAGAGCGAACATAAGAGGACGGAGGCAGTAATATCCCCATGGAGACAAGTGTGCTGGAGGACGATGTATTGAATTTGAGTGTCCCATCGACATTAGGAGGCCCTAAACGTTACAATTACCTATCATTTTTGCGTCGGATTCGATAATCTAAACTCACAGGAGAACGACCATTAGGTGCCTCAGGCAGCAACAGACCCTTGGAGACAAGTCGGCTGGAGGCCGATGTATTGAATCTTGACGCAATTTGAGTGTTCCATCGTCATTAGGAGGCCCTAAACGTTACAATTAACTATCATTTTAGCGTCGGATTCGATAATCTAAACTCACAGGAGAACGACCATAAGGTGCCCGAAGCAGCAATAGACCCTTGGAGACAAATCGGCTGAATGCCGATTTATTTAATCTCGAGGCAATTTGAGTGTTCCATCGTCATTAGGAAGCCCTGAACGTTACAATTAACAATCAGTTTTGCGTCGGATTCGAAAATCTAGACTCACATGAGAGCGAACATAAGAGGCCGGAGGCAGTTATATCCCCATGGAGACAAGTCGGCTGGAGGACGATGTATTGAATCTCGACGCAATTTGAGTGTTCCATCGTCATTAGGAGGCCCTAAACCTTACAATTAACTATCAGTTTTTCGTCGGATTCGAAAATCTACTCACAGGAGAAGTTCATACGGTGCTCCAGACAGCAATATACCCCTTGGAGACAAATCGACTGGAGGCGGATGTATTGAATATCAACGCAATTTGAGTGTTCCATCGTCATTAGGTCGCCATGAACGTCATAATGAACTATCAGTTTTGCGTCGGATTCGAAAATCTAGACTTACAAGAGAACGACCATAAGGTGCCCGAGGCAGCATTAGACCCTTGGAGACAAGTCGGCTGTAGGACGATGTATTGGATCGCGACGCAATTTGAGTGTTCCATCGTCATTAGGAGGCCCTAAACCTTACAATTAACTATCAGTTTTTCGTCGGATTCGAAAATCTACTCACAGGACAAGTTCATACGGTGCTCGAGACAGCAATATACCCCTTGGAGACAAATCGACTGGAGGCGGATGTATTGAATATCGACGCAATTTGAGTGTTCCATCGTCATTAGGTCGCCATGAACGTCATAATGAACTATCAGTTTTGCGTCGGATTCGAAAATCTAGACTTACAAGAGAACGACCATAAGGTGTCCGAGGCAGCATTAGACCCTTGGAGACAAGTCGGCTGTAGGACGATGTATTGGATCGCGACGCAATTTGAGTGTTCCATCGTCATTAGGAGGCCCTGAATGTTACAATTAACTATCAGTTTTTCGTCGGAATCGAAAATCTAGCTTCACAGCAGACGGACCATTTGGTGCCCAAGGCAGTAATATCCCCTTGGAGACAAATCGGCTGGACGACGATGTATTGAATCTCGACGTAATTTGAGTTTTCTATCGTCATTAGGAGGCGCTGAACGTTACAATTCACTATCATTTTTGCGTCGGAGACGAAAATCTAGACTCACAGGAGAAGGATCATATTGTGCCCGAGACAGCAATATCCCCTTGGAGACAAGGCGGCTGGAGGCTGATGTATTGAATCTCGACGCAATTTGAGTGTTCCATCGTCATTAGGAGGCCCTGAACGTTACAATTAACTATCAGTTTCGCGTCGGATTCGAAAATCTAGACTCACAGGAGACGGACCACATGGAGCCCGAGGCAGCAATATCCCCTTGGAGACAAGTCGGCTGGAGGCCGATGTATTGAATCTCGACGCAATTTGAGTGTTCCATCGGCATTAGGAGGCCCTGAACGTTACAATTCACTATCATTTTTGCGTCGGATTAGAAAATCTAGACTCACATGAGAGCGAACATAAGAGGCCGAAGGCAGTAATATCCCCATGGAGAAAAGTCGGCTGGAGGACGATGTATTGAATCTCGACGCAATTTGAGTGTCCCATCGTCATTAGGAGGCCCTAAACGGTACAATTAACTATCATTTTTGCGTTGGATTCGATAATCTAAACTCACAGGAGAACGACCATAAGGTGCCCAAGGCAGCAACAGACCCTTGGAGTCATGTCGGCTGGAGGCCGATGTATTGAATCTCGACGCAATTTCAGTGTTCCATCGTCATTAGGAGGCCCTAAACGTTACAATTAACTATCATTTTTGCGTCGGATTCGATAATCTAAACTCACAGGGGAACGACCATAAGGTGCCCGAGGCAGCAACAGACCCTTGGAGACAAGTCGGCTGGAGGCCGATGTATTGAATCTCGACGCAATTTGAGTGTTCCATCGTCATTACAAGGCCCTGAACGTTACAATTAACTATCATTTTGGCGTCGGATTCGAAAATCTAGACTCACAGGAGAACGACCATAAGGTGCCCGAGGCAGCAATAGACCCTTGGAGACAAGTCGGCTGGAGGTCGATGAATTGAATCTCGACGCAATTTGAGTGTTCCATCGCCAATAGGAGGCCCTGAACGTTACAATTAACTATGAGTTTTGTTTCGGATTCGAAAGCGTAGAATCACCGGAGACGGACCATGTGGTGCCCGAGGCAGCGATATCCCCTGGGAGTTAAGTCGGCTGGATGACGATGTATTGAATCTCGACGCAATTTGAGTCTTCTATCGTCATTAGGAGGCGCTGAACGTTACAATTCACTATCATTTTTGCGTCGGAATCGAAAATCTAAACTCACAGGAGAAGGATCATATTGTGCCCGAGACAGCTATATCCCCTTGGAGACAAGTCGGCTGGAGGCCGATGTATTGAATCTCGACGCAATTTGAGTGTGACATCGGCATTAGGAGGCCCTGAACGTTACAATTAACTATCAGTTTGGCGTCGGATTCGAAAATCTAGACTCACAGGAGACGGACCACATGGAGCCCGAGGCAGCAATATCCCCTTAGAGACAAGTCGGCTGGAGGTCGATGTATTGAATCTCGACTCAATTTGAGTGTTCAATCGTCATTAGGTGGCCCAGAACGTTACAATTCACAATCAGTTTTGCGTCGGGTTCGAAAATCTAGACTCACAGCAGAACGATCAGAAGGTGCCCGTGGCAGCTATTGACCCTTGGAGACAAGTCGGTTGGAGGATGATGTATTGGATCGCGACGCAAAATGAGTGTTCCATCGTCATTAGGAGGCCCTGAATGTTACAATTAACTATCAGTTTTTCGTCGGATTCGAAAATCTAGACTCACTGGAGACGGACCATAAGGTGCCCGATGCAGCAATATCCCCTTGGAGACCAGTCCGCTGGAGGACGATGTATTGAATCGCGACGCAATTTGAGTGCTCCATCGTCATTTGGAGGCCCTGAACGTTACAATTAACTATCAGTTTCGCGTCGGATTCGAAAACGTAGAATCACCGGAGACGGACGATGTGGTGCCCGAGGCAGCGATATCCCCTTGGAGACAAGTCGTCTGGAAGACGATGTATTGAATCTCGACGCAATTTGAGAGTTCCATCGTCTTTAGAAGGCCCTGAACGTTACAATTAACTATCATTGTTGCGTCGGATTTGAAAATCTAGACTCACAGGAGAACGACCATAAGGTGCCCGAGGCAGCAATAGACCCTTGGAGACAAGTCGGCTGGAGGCCGATGTATTGATTCTTGACGCAATTTAAGTGCTCCATCGTCATTAGGAGGCCCTAAACGTTACAATTAACTATCATTTTTGCGTCGGATTCGATAATCTAAACTCACAGGAGAACGACCATAAGGTGCCCGAGGCAGCAACTGACCCTTGGAGACAAGTCGGCTGGAGGCCGATGTATTGAATCTCGACGCAATTTGAGTGTTCCATCGTCATTAGGAGGCCCTGAACGTTACAAATAACTATCAGTTTCGCGTCGGATTCGAAAATCTAGACTCACATGAGAGCGAACATAAGAGGCCGGAGGCAGTAATATCCCCATGGAGACAAGTCGGCTGGATTACGATGTATTGAATCTCGACGCAATTTGAGTGTCCCATCGTCATTAGGAGGCCCTAAACGTTACAATTAACTATCATTTTTGCGTCGGATTCGATAATCTAAACTCACAGGAGAACGACCATAAGGTGCCCGAGGCAGCAACAGACCCTTGGAGACAAGTCGGCTGGAGGCCGATGTATTGAATCTCGACGCAATTTGAGTGTTCCATCGTCATTACAAGGCCCAGAACGTTACAATTAACTATCATTTTGGCGTCGGATTCGAAAATCTAGACTCACAGGAGAACGGCCATAAGGTGCCCGAGGCAGCAACAGACCCTTGGAGACAAGTCGGCTGGAGGTTGATGTATTGAATCTCGACGCAATTTGAGTGTTCCATCGCCAATAGGAGGCCCTGAACGTTACAATTAACTATGAGTTTTGCGTCGGATTCGGAAACGTAGAATCACCGGAGACGGAGCATGTGGTGCCCGAGGCAGCGATATCCCTTTGGAGACAAGTCGGCTGGAGGCCGATGTATTGAATCTCGACGCAATTTGAGTGTTCCATCGTCATTAGAAGGCCCTGAACGTTACAATTAACTATCATTTTTGCGTCGGATTCGAAAATCTAGACTCACAGGAGAAGGATCATATTGTGCCCGAGACAGCTATATCCCCTTGGAGACAAGTCGGCTGGAGGCCGATGTATTGAATCTCGACGCAATTTGAGTGTGACATCGGCATTAGGAGGCCCTGAACGTTACAATTAACTATCAGTTTGGCGTCGGATTCGAAAATCTAGACTCACAGGAGACGGACCACATGGAGCCCGAGGCAGCAATATCCCCTTAGAGACAAGTCGGCTGGAGGTCGATGTATTGAATCTCGACTCAATTTGAGTGTTCAATCGTCATTAGGTGGCCCAGAACGTTACAATTCACAATCAGTTTTGCGTCGGGTTCGAAAATCTAGACTCACAGCAGAACGATCAGAAGGTGCCCGTGGCAGCTATTGACCCTTGGAGACAAGTCGGTTGGAGGATGATGTATTGGATCGCGACGCAAAATGAGTGTTCCATCGTCATTAGGAGGCCCTGAATGTTACAATTAACTATCAGTTTTTCGTCGGATTCGAAAATCTAGACTCACTGGAGACGGACCATAAGGTGCCCGATGCAGCAATATCCCCTTGGAGACCAGTCCGCTGGAGGACGATGTATTGAATCGCGACGCAATTTGAGTGCTCCATCGTCATTTGGAGGCCCTGAACGTTACAATTAACTATCAGTTTCGCGTCGGATTCGAAAACGTAGAATCACCGGAGACGGACGATGTGGTGCCCGAGGCAGCGATATCCCCTTGGAGACAAGTCGTCTGGAAGACGATGTATTGAATCTCGACGCAATTTGAGAGTTCCATCGTCTTTAGAAGGCCCTGAACGTTACAATTAACTATCATTGTTGCGTCGGATTTGAAAATCTAGACTCACAGGAGAACGACCATAAGGTGCCCGAGGCAGCAATAGACCCTTGGAGACAAGTCGGCTGGAGGCCGATGTATTGATTCTTGACGCAATTTAAGTGCTCCATCGTCATTAGGAGGCCCTAAACGTTACAATTAACTATCATTTTTGCGTCGGATTCGATAATCTAAACTCACAGGAGAACGACCATAAGGTGCCCGAGGCAGCAACTGACCCTTGGAGACAAGTCGGCTGGAGGCCGATGTATTGAATCTCGACGCAATTTGAGTGTTCCATCGTCATTAGGAGGCCCTGAACGTTACAAATAACTATCAGTTTCGCGTCGGATTCGAAAATCTAGACTCACATGAGAGCGAACATAAGAGGCCGGAGGCAGTAATATCCCCATGGAGACAAGTCGGCTGGATTACGATGTATTGAATCTCGACGCAATTTGAGTGTCCCATCGTCATTAGGAGGCCCTAAACGTTACAATTAACTATCATTTTTGCGTCGGATTCGATAATCTAAACTCACAGGAGAACGACCATAAGGTGCCCGAGGCAGCAACAGACCCTTGGAGACAAGTCGGCTGGAGGCCGATGTATTGAATCTCGACGCAATTTGAGTGTTCCATCGTCATTACAAGGCCCAGAACGTTACAATTAACTATCATTTTGGCGTCGGATTCGAAAATCTAGACTCACAGGAGAACGGCCATAAGGTGCCCGAGGCAGCAACAGACCCTTGGAGACAAGTCGGCTGGAGGTTGATGTATTGAATCTCGACGCAATTTGAGTGTTCCATCGCCAATAGGAGGCCCTGAACGTTACAATTAACTATGAGTTTTGCGTCGGATTCGGAAACGTAGAATCACCGGAGACGGAGCATGTGGTGCCCGAGGCAGCGATATCCCTTTGGAGACAAGTCGGCTGGAGGCCGATGTATTGAATCTCGACGCAATTTGAGTGTTCCATCGTCATTAGAAGGCCCTGAACGTTACAATTAACTATCATTTTTGCGTCGGATTCGAAAATCTAGACTCACAGGAGAACGACCATAAGGTGCCCGAGGCAGCAATAGACCCTTGGAGACAAGTCGGCTGGAGGACGATGTATTGAATCTCGACGCAATTTGAGAGTTCCATCGTCATTAGGAGGCCCTGAACGTTACAATTAACAATCAGTTTCGCGTCGGATTCGAAACTCTAGACTCACATGAGAGCGAACATAAGAGGTCGGAGGCAGTAATATCCCCATGGAGACAAGTCGGCTGGAGGACGATGTATTGAATCTCGACGCAATTTGAGTGTACCATCGTCATTAGGAGCCCCTAAACGTTACAATTACTATCATTTTTGCGTCGGATTCGATAATCTAAACTCACAGGAGAACGACCATAAGGTGCCCGAGGCAGCAACAGACCCTTGGAGACAAGTCGGCTGGAGGCCGATGTATTGAATCTCGACGCAATTTGAAAGTTTCATCGTCATTAGGTGGCCCTATACGTTACAATTAACTATCATTTTTGCGTCGGATTCGATAATCTAAACTCATAGGAAAACGACCATAAGGTGCCCGAGGCAGCAACAGACCCTTGGAGACAAGTCGGCTGGAGGCCAATGTATTAAATCTCGACGCAATTTGAGTGTTCCATCGTCATTACAAGGCCCTGCATGTTGCAATTAACTATCTTTTTAGCGTCGGATTGGAAAATCTACTCACACGAGAAGTTCATACGGTGTTCGAGACCGCAATATGCCCCTTGGAGACAAATCGACTGGAGGCCGATGTTTTGAATATCGACACAATTTGAGTGTTCCATCGTCATTAGGTCGCCCTGAACGTTATAATGAACTATCAGTTTAGCGTCGGATTCGAAAATCTAGACTTACAAGAGAACGACCATAAGGTGCCCGAGGCAGCATTAGACCCTTGGAGACGAGTCGGCTGGAGGACGATGTATTGGATCCCGACGCAATTTGAGTGTTCCATCGTCATTAGGAGGCACTGAATGTTACAATTAACTATCAGTTTTTCGTCGGATTCGAAAATCTAGACTCACAGCAGACGGACCATTTGGTGCCCGAGGCAGCAATATCCCCTTGGAGACAAATCGGCTGGAGGACGATGTATTGAATCTCGACGCAATTTGAGTCTTCTATCGTCATTAGGAGGCGCTGAACGTTACAATTCACTATCATTTTTGCGTCGGATTCAAACATCTAGACTCACAGGAGAACGACCATAAGGTGCCCGCGGCAGCAACAGACCCATGGAGACAAGTCGGCTGGAGGTCGATGTATTGAATCTCGACGCAATTTGAGTGTTCCATCGCCAATAGAAGGCCCTGAACGTTACAATTCACTATGAGTTTTGCGTCGGATTCGAAAACGTAGAATCACCGGAGACGGACCATGTGGTGCCCGAGGCAGCGATATCCCCTTAGAGACAAGTCGGCTGGAGGTCGATGTATTGAATCTCGACTCAATTTGAGTGTTCCATCGTCATTAGGTGGCCCAGAACGTTACAATTAACAATCAGTTTTGCGTCGGGTTCGAAAATCTAGACTCACAGCAGAACGATCACAAGGTGCCCGTGGCAGCTATTGACCCTTGGAGACAAGTCGGTTGGAGGACGATGTATTGGATCGCGACGCAAAATGAGTGTTCCATCGTCATTAGGAGGCCCTGAATGTTACAATTAACTATCAGTTTTTCGTCGGATTCGAAAATCTAGACTCACTGGAGACGGACCATAAGGTGCCCGATGCAGCAATATCCCCTTGGAGACCAGTCCGCTGGAGGACGATGTATTGAATCGCGACGCAATTTGAGTGCTCCATCGTCATTTGGAGGCCCTGAACGTTACAATTAACTATCAGTTTCGCGTCGGATTCGAAAGCGTAGGATCACCGGAGACGGACCATGTGGTGCCCGAGGCAGCGATATCCCCTTGGAGACAAGTCGGCTGGAGGACGATGTATTGAATCTCGACGCAATTTGAGAGTTCCATCTTCATTAGAAGGCCCTGAACGTTACAATTAACTATCATTTTTGCGTCGGATACGAAAATCTAGACTCACAGGAGAACGACCATAAGGTGCCCGAGGCAGCAATAGACCCTTGGAGACAAATCGGCTGAATGCCGATGTATTGAATCTCGACGCAATTTGAGTGTTCCATCGGCATTAGGAGGCCCTGAACGTTACAATTAACTATCAATTTTGCGTCGGATTCGAAAATCTGGACTCACATGAGAGCGAAAATAAGAGGCCGGAGGCAGTAATATCCCCATGGAGACAAGTCGGCTGGAGCCCGATGTATTGAATCTCGACGCAATTTGAGTGTTCCATCGGCATTAGGAGGCACTGAACGTTACAATTAACTATCATTCTTGCGTCGGATTCGAAAATCTAGACTTACAAGAGAACGACCATAAGGTGCCCGAGGCAGCAATAGACCCTTGGAGACAAGTCGGCTGGAGGCCGATGTATTGATTCTTGACGCAATTTAAGTGTTCCACGGTCATTAGGAGGCTCTGAACGTTACAATTAACAATCATTTTAGCGTCGGATTCGAAAATCTACTCACAGGAGAAGTTCATACGGTGCTCGAGACACGAATATCCCCTTGGAGACAAGTCCGCTGGAAGCCGATGTATTGAATCTCGACGCAATTTTAATGTTCCATCGTCATTAGGAGGCCCTGAACGTTACAATTAACTATCAGTTTCGCGTCGGATTCGAAAATCTAGACTCACATGAGAGCGAACATAAGAGGCCGGAGGCAGTAATATCCCCATGGAGAGAAGTCGGCTGGAGGACGATGTATTGAATCTCGACGCAATTTGAGTGTCCCATCGTCATTAGGAGGCCCTAAACGTTACAATTGACTATAATTTTTGCGTCGGATTCGAAAATATAGACTCACAGGAGAACGACCATAAGGTGCCCGAGGCAGCAATAGACCCTTGGAGACAAGTCGGTTGGAGGACGACGCATTGAATCTCGACGCAATTTGAGTGTTCCATCGTCATTAGAAGGCCCTGAACGTTACAATTAACAATCATTTTTGCGTCGGATTCGAAAATCTAGACTCACAGGAGAACGACCATAAGGTGCCCGAGGCAGCAACAGACCCTTGGAGACAAGTCGGCTGGAGGTCGATGTATTGAATCTCGACGCAATTTGAGTGTTCCATCGCCAATAGAAGGCCCTGAAGGTTACAATTAACTATGAGTTTTGCGTCGGACTCGAAAACGTAGAATCACCGGAGACGGAGCATGTGGTGCCCGAGGCAGCGATATCCCTTTGGAGACAAGTCGGCTGGAGGCCGATGTATTGAATCTCGACGCAATTTGAGTGTTCCATCGTCATTAGAAGGCCCTGAACGTTACAATTAACTATCATGTTTGCGTCGGATTCGAAAATCTAGACTCACAGGAGAACGACCATGAGGTGCCCGAGGCAGCAATAGACCCTTGGAGACAAGTCGGCTGGGGGACGATGTATTGAATCTCGACGCAATTTGAGAGTTCCATCGTCATTAGGAGGCCCTGAACGTTACAATTAACAATCAGTTTCGCGTCGGATTCGAAAATCTAGACTCACATGAGAGAGAACATAAGAGGCCGGAGGCAGAAATATCCCCATGGAGACAAGTCGGCTGGAGGACGATGTATTGAATCTCGACACAATTTAAGTGTCCCATCGTCATTAGGAGGCCCTAAACGTTACAATTAACTATCATTTTTGCGCCGGATTCGAAAATCTAGACTCACACGAGAACGACCATAAGGTGCCCGAAGCAGCAACAGACCCTTGGAGACAAGTCGGCTGGAGGCCGATGTATTGAATCTCGACGCAAATTGAGTATTTCATCGTCATTAGGAGGCCCTAAACGTTACAATTAACTATCATTTTTGCGTCGGATTCGATAATCTAAACTCACAGGAGAACGACCATAAGGTGCCCGAGGCAGCAACAGACCCTTGGAGACAAGTCGGCTGGAGGCCGATGTATTGAATCTCGACGCAATATGAGTGTTCCATCGTCATTACAAGACCCTGAGCGTTACAATTAACTATCTTTTTAGCGTCGGATTCGAAAATCTACTCACAGGAGAAGTTCATACGGTGTTCGAGACAGCAATATACCCCTTGGAGACAAATCGACTGGAGGCCGATGTATTGAATATCGACACAATTTGAGAGTTCCATCGCCATTAGGTCGCCCTGAACGTTATAATGAACTATCAGTTTTGCGTCGGATTCGAAAATCTAGACTTTCAAGAGAACGACCATAAGGTGCCCGAGGCAGCATTAGACCCTTGGAGAGAAGTCGGCTGGAGGACGATGTATTGGATCGCGACGCAATTTGAGTGTTCCATCGTCATTAGGAGGCACTGAATGTTAGAATTAACTATCAGTTTTTCGTCGGATTCGAAAATCTAGACTCACAGCAGACGGACCATTTGGTGCCCGAGGCAGCAATATCCCCTTGGAGACAAATCGCCTGGAGGACGATGTGTTGAATCTCCACGCAATTTGAGTCTTCTATCGTCATTAGGAGGCGCTTAACGTTACAATTCACTATCATTTTTGCGTCGGATTCGAAAATCTAGACTCACAGGAGAACGACCATAAGGTGCCCGAGGCAACAACAGACCTTTGGAGACAAGTCGGCTGGAGGTCGATGTATTGAATCTCGACGCAATTTGAGTGTTCCATCGCCAATAGAAAGCCCTGAAGGTTACAATTAACTATGAGTTTTGCGTCGGATTCGAAAACGTAGAATCACCGGAGACGGACCATGTGGTGCCCGAGGCAGCGATATCCCTTTGGAGACAAGTCGGCTGGAGGCCGATGTATTGAATCTCGACGCAATTTGAGAGTTCCATCTTCATTAGAAGGCCCTGAACGTTACAATTAACTATCATTTTTGCGTCGGATTCGAAAATCTAGACTCACAGGAGAACGACCATAAGGTGCCCGAGGCAGCAATAGACCCTTGGAGACAAATCGGCTGAATGCCGATGTATTGAATCTCGACGCAATTTGAGTGTTCCATCGGCATTAGGAGGCCCTGAACGTTACAATTAACTATCAATTTTGCGTCGGATTCGAAAATCCAGACTCACATGAGAGCGAAAATAAGAGGCCGGAGGCAGTAATATCCCCATGGAGACAAGTCGGCTGGAGGCCTATGTATTGAATCTCGACGCAATTTGAGTGTTCCATCGGCATTAGGAGGCACAGAACGTTACAATTAACTATCATTCTTGCGTCGGATTCGAAAATCTAGACTTACAAGAGAACGACCATAAGGTGCCCGAGGCAGCAATAGACCCTTGGAGACAAGTCGGCTGCAGGCCGATGTATTGATTCTTGACGCAATTTAAGTTTTCCATCGTCATTAGGAGGCTCTGAACGTTACAATTAACAATCATTTCAGCGTCGGATTCAAAAATCTACTCACAGGAGAAGTTCATACGGTGCTCGAGACAGCAATATCCCTTTGGAGACAAGTCCGCTGGAAGCCGATGTATTGAATCTCGACGCAATTTTAATGTTCCATCGTCATTAGGAGGCCCTGAACGTTACAATTAACAATCAGTTTCGCGTCGGATTCGAAAATCTAGACTCACATGAGAGCGAACATAAGAGGCCGGAGGCAGTAATATCCCCATGGAGACAAGTCGGCTGGAGGCCGATGTATTGAATCTCGACGCAATTTGAGTGTTCCATCGTCATTAGGAGTCTCTAAACGTTACAATTGACTATAATTTTTGCGTCGGATTCGAAAATATAGACTCACAGGAGAACGACCATGAGGTGCCCGAGGCAGCAATAGACCCTTGGAGACAAGTCGGCTGGGGGACGATGTATTGAATCTCGACGCAATTTGAGAGTTCCATCGTCATTAGGAGGCCCTGAACGTTACAATTAACAATCAGTTTCGCGTCGGATTCGAAAATCTAGACTCACATGAGAGCGAACATAAGAGGCCGGAGGCAGTAATATCCCCATGGAGACAAGTCGGCTGGAGGACGATGTATTGAATCTCGACACAATTTGAGTGTCCCATCGTCATTAGGAGGCCCTAAACGTTACAATTAACTATCATTTTTGCGTCGGATTCGAAAATCTAGACTCACACGAGAACGACCATAAGGTGCCCGAAGCAGCAACAGACCCTTGGAGACAAGTCGGCTGGAGGCCGATGTATTGAATCTCGACGCAAATTGAGTATTTCATCGTCATTAGGAGGCCCTAAACGTTACAATTAACTATCATTTTTGCGTCGGATTCGATAATCTAAACTCACAGGAGAACGACCATAAGGTGCCCGAGGCAGCAACAGACCCTTGGAGACAAGTCGGCTGGAGGCCGATGTATTGAATCTCGACGCAATATGAGTGTTCCATCGTCATTACAAGGCCCTGAGCGTTACAATTAACTATCTCTTTAGCGTCGGATTCGAAAATCTACTCACAGGAGAAGTTCATACGGTGTTCGCGACAGCAATATACCCCTTGGAGACAAATCGACTGGAGGCCGATGTATTGAATATCGACACAATTTGAGTGTTCCATCGCCATTAGGTCGCCCAGAACGTTATAATGAACTATCAGTTTTGCGTCGGATTCGAAAATCTAGACTTTCAAGAGAACGACCATAAGGTGCCCGAGGCAGCATTAGACCCTTGGAGAGAAGTCGGCTGGAGGACGATGTATTGGATCGCGACGCAATTTGAGTGTTCCATCGTCATTAGGAGGCACTGAATGTTAGAATTAACTATCAGTTTTTCGTCGGATTCGAAAATCTAGACTCACAGCAGACGGACCATTTGGTGCCCGAGGCAGCAATATCCCCTTGGAGACAAATCGCCTGGAGGACGATGTGTTGAATCTCCACGCAATTTGAGTCTTCTATCGTCATTAGGAGGTGCTTAACGTTACAATTCACTATCATTTTTGCGTCGGATTCGAAAATCTAGACTCACAGGAGAACGACCATAAGGTGCCCGAGGCAACAACAGACCCTTGGAGACAAGTCGGCTGGAGGTCGATGTATTGAATCTCGACGCAATTTGAGTGTTCCATCGCCAATAGAAAGCCCTGAAGGTTACAATTAACTATGAGTTTTGCGCCGGATTCGAAAACGTAGAATCACCGGAGACGGACCATGTGGTGCCCGAGGCAGCGATATCCCTTTGGAGACAAGTCGGCTGGAGGCCGATGTATTGAATCTCGACGCAATTTGAGGGTTCCATCTTCATTAGAAGGCCCTGAACGTTACAATTAACTATCATTTTTGCGTCGGATTCGAAAATCTAGACTCACAGGAGAACGACCATAAGGTGCCCGAGGCAGCAATAGACCCTTGGAGACAAATCGGCTGAATGCCGATGTATTGAATCTCGACGCAATTTGAGTGTTCCATCGGCATTAGGAGGCCCTGAACGTTACAATTAACTATCAATTTTGCGTCGGATTCGAAAATCTAGACTCACATGAGAGCGAAAATAAGAGGCCGGAGGCAGTAATATCCCCATGGAGACAAGTCGGCTGGAGGCCGATGTATTGAATCTCGACGCAATTTGAGTGTTCCATCGGCATTAGGAGGCACAGAACGTTACAATTAACTATCATTCTTGCGTCGGATTCGAAAATCTAGACTTACAAGAGAACGACCATAAGGTGCCCGAGCCAGCAATAGACCCTTGGAGACAAGTCGGCTGGAGGCCGATGTATTGATTCTTGACGCAATTTAAGTGTTCCATCGTCATTAGGAGGCTCTGAACGTTACAATTAACAATCATTTTAGCGTCGGATTCGAAAATCTACTCACAGGAGAAGTTCTTACGGTGCTCGAGACAGCAATATCCCTTTGGAGACAAGTCCGCTGGAAGCCGATGTATTGAATCTCGACGCAATTTTAATGTTCCATCGTCATTAGGAGGCCCTGAACGTTACAATTAACTATCAGTTTCGCGTCGGATTCGAAAATCTAGACTCACATGAGAGCGAACATAAGAGGCCGGAGGCAGTAATATCCCCATGGAGACAAGTCGGCTGGAGGACGATGTATTGAATCTCGACGCAATTTGAGTGTCCCATCGTCATTAGGAGGCTCTAAACGTTACAATTGACTATAATTTTTGCGTCGGATTCGAAAATATAGACTCACAGGAGAACGACCATAAGGTGCCCGAGGCAGCAATAGACCCTTGGAGACAAGTCGGTTGGAGGACGATGTATTGAATCTCGACGCAATTTGAGTGTTCCATCGTCATTACAAGGCCCTGAACGTTACAATTAACTATCATTTTGGCGTCGGATTCGAAAATCTAGACTCACAGGAGAACGACCATAAGGTGCCCGAGGCAGCAACAGACCCTTGGAGACAAGTCGGCTGGAGGTCGATGTATTGAATCTCGACGCAATTTGAGTGTTCCATCGTCATTAGGAGGCCCTGAAGGTTACAATTAACTATCATTTTTGCGTCGGATTCGAAAATCTAGACATACAAGAGAACGACCATAAGGTGCCCGAGGCAGCATTAGACCCTTGGAGACAAGTCGGCTGGAGGACGATGTATTGGATCGCGACGCAATTTGAGTGTTCCATCGTCATTAGGAGGCACTGAATGTTACAATTAACTATCAGTTTTTCGTCGGATTCGAAAATCTAGACTCACAGCAGACGGACCATTTGGTGCCCGAGGCAGCAATATCCCCTTGGAGACAAATCGCCTGGAGGACGATGTGTTGAATCTCCACGCAATTTGAGTCTTCTATCGTCATTAGGAGGCGCTGAACGTTACAATTCACTATCATTTTTGCGTCGGATTCGAAAATCTAGGCTCACAGGAGAACGACCATAAGGTGAGCGAGGCAGCAACAGACCCTTGGAGACAAGTCGGCTGGAGGTCGATGTATTGAATCTCGACGCAATTTGAGTGTTCCATCGCCAATAGAAAGCCCTGAAGGTTACAATTAACTATGAGTTTTGCGCCGGATTCGAAAACGTAGAATCACCGGAGACGGACCATGTGGTGCCCGAGGCAGCGATATCCCTTTGGAGACAAGTCGGCTGGAGGCCGATGTATTGAATCTCGACGCAATTTGAGAGTTCCATCTTCATTAGAAGGCCCTGAACGTTACAATTAACTATCATTTTTGCGTCGGATTCGAAAATCTAGACTCACAGGAGAACGACCATAAGGTGCCCGAGGCAGCAATAGACCCTTGGAGACAAATCGGCTGAATGCCGATGTATTGAATCTCGACGCAATTTGAGTGTTCCATCGGCATTAGGAGGCCCTGAACGTTACAATTAACTATCAATTTTGCGTCGGATTCGAAAATCTAGACTCACATGAGAGCGAAAATAAGAGGCCGGAGGCAGTAATATCCCCATGGAGACAAGTCGGCTGGAGGCCGATGTATTGAATCTCGACGCAATTTGAGTGTTCCATCGGCATTAGGAGGCACAGAACGTTACAATTAACTATCATTCTTGCGTCGGATTCGAAAATCTAGACTTACAAGAGAACGACCATAAGGTGCCCGAGCCAGCAATAGACCCTTGGAGACAAGTCGGCTGGAGGCCAATGTATTGATTCTTGACGCAATTTAAGTGTTCCATCGTCATTAGGAGGCTCTGAACGTTACAATTAACAATCATTTTAGCGTCGGATTCGAAAATCTACTCACAGGAGAAGTTCTTACGGTGCTCGAGACAGCAATATCCCTTTGGAGACAAGTCCGCTGGAAGCCGATGTATTGAATCTCGACGCAATTTTAATGTTCCATCGTCATTAGGAGGCCCTGAACGTTACAATTAACTATCAGTTTCGCGTCGGATTCGAAAATCTAGACTCACATGAGAGCGAACATAAGAGGCCGGAGGCAGTAATATCCCCATGGAGACAAGTCGGCTGGAGGACGATGTATTGAATCTCGACGCAATTTGAGTGTCCCATCGTCATTAGGAGGCTCTAAACGTTACAATTGACTATAATTTTTGCGTCGGATTCGAAAATATAGACTCACAGGAGAACGACCATTAGGTGCCCGAGGCAGCAATAGACCCTTGGAGACAAGTCGGTTGGAGGACGATGTATTGAATCTCGACGCAATTTGAGTGTTCCATCGTCATTACAAGGCCCTGAACGTTACAATTAACTATCATTTTGGCGTCGGATTCGAAAATCTAGACTCACAGGAGAACGACCATAAGGTGCCCGAGGCAGCAACAGACCCTTGGAGACAAGTCGGCTGGAGGTCGATGTATTGAATCTCGACGCAATTTGAGTGTTCCATCGTCATTAGGAGGCCCTGAAGGTTACAATTAACTATCATTTTTGCGTCGGATTCGAAAATCTAGACATACAAGAGAACGACCATAAGGTGCCCGAGGCAGCATTAGACCCTTGGAGACAAGTCGGCTGGAGGACGATGTATTGGATCGCGACGCAATTTGAGTGTTCCATCGTCATTAGGAGGCACTGAATGTTACAATTAACTATCAGTTTTTCGTCGGATTCGAAAATCTAGACTCACAGCAGACGGACCATTTGGTGCCCGAGGCAGCAATATCCCCTTGGAGACAAATCGCCTGGAGGACGATGTGTTGAATCTCCACGCAATTTGAGTCTTCTATCGTCATTAGGAGGCGCGAACGTTACAATTCACTATCATTTTTGCGTCGGATTCGAAAATCTAGGCTCACAGGAGAACGACCATAAGGTGAGCGAGGCAGCAACAGACCCTTGGAGACAAGTCGGCTGGAGGTCGATGTATTGAATCTCGACGCAATTTGAGTGTTCCATCGCCAATAGAAAGCCCTGAAGGTTACAATTAACTATGAGTTTTGCGTCGGATTCGAAAACGTAGAATCACCGGAGACGGACCATGTGGTGCCCGAGGCAGCGATATCCCTTTGGAGACAAGTCGGCTGGAGACCGATGTATTGAATCTCGACGCAATTTGAGTGTTCCATCGTCATTAGAAGGCCCTGAACGTTACAATTAACAATCATTTTTGCGTCGGATTCGAAAATCTAGACTCACAGGAGAACGACCATAAGGTGCCCGAGGCAGCAATAGACCCTTGGAGACATGTCGGCTGGAGGACGATGTATTGAATCTCGACGCAATTTGAGAGTTCCATCGCCATTAGGAGGCCCTGAACGTTACAATTAACAATCAGTTTCGCGTCGGATTCGAAAATCTAGACTCACATGAGAGCGAATATAAGAGGCCGGAGGCAGTAATATCCCCATGGAGACAAGTCGGCTGGAGGACCATGTATTGAATCTCGACGGAATTTGAGTGTCCCATCGTCATTAGGAGGAACTAAACGTTACAATTAACTATCATTTTTGCGTCGGATTCGATAATCTAAACTCACAGGAGAACGACCATAAGGTGCCCGAGGCAGCAACAGACCCTTGGAGACAAGTCGGCTGGAGGACGATGTATTGAATCTCGACGCAATTTGAGTGTTCCATCGTCATTACAAGGCCCTGAACGTTACAATTAAATATTTTTTAGCGTCGGATTCGAAAATCTACTCACAGGAGAAGTTCATACGGTGTTCGAGACAGCAATATACCCCTTGGAGACAAATCGACTGGAGGCCGATGTATTGAATATCGACACAATTTGAGTGTTCCATCGTCATTAGGTGGCCCTGAACGTTACAATTAACAATCAGTTTTGCGTCGGGTTTGAAAATCTAGACTCACAGCAGAACGATCATAAAGTGCCCGTGGCAGCTATTGACCCTTGGAGACAAGTCGGTTGGAGGACGATGTATTGGATCGCGACGCAAAATGAGTGTTCCATCGTCATTAGGAGGCCCTGAATGTTACAATAAACTATCAGTTTTTCGTCGGATTCGTAAATCTAGACCCACTGGAGACGGACAATAAGGTGCCCGATGCAGCAATATCCCCTTGGAGACCAGTCCGCTGGAGGACGATGTATTGAATCTCGACGCAATTTGGGTCTTCTATCGTCATCAGGTCGCCCTGAACGTTATAATGAACTATCAGTTTTGCGTCTGATTCGAAAATATAGACTTACAAGAGAACGACCATAAGGTGCCCGAGGCAGCATTAGACCCTTGGAGACAAGTCGGCTGGAGGACGATGTATTGGATCGCGACGCAATTTGAGTGTTCCATCGTCATTAGGAGGCGCTGAAACTTACAATTAACTATCAGTTTCGCGTCGGATTCGAAAATCTAGACTCACAGGAGACGGACCACATGGAGCCCGAGGCAGCAATATCCCCTTGGAGAGAAGTCGGCTGGAGGCCGATGTATTGAATCTCGACGCAATTTGAGTGCTCCATCGTCATTTGGAGGCCCTCAACGTTACAATTAACTATCAGTTTCGCGTTGGATTCGAAAATCTAGACTCACAGGAGACGGACCACATGGAGCCCGAGGCAGTAATATTACCCTTGTAGACAAGTCGGCTGGAGGAAGATGTATTGACTCTCGACGCAATTTGAGTGTTCCATCGTCATTAAGAGGCACTGAGCATTACATTTAACTATCAGTTTTGCGTCGGATTCTAAAATGTTAACTCACAGGGGAACGACCATACGGTGCCCGAGGCAGCAATAGGCCCTTGGAGACAAATCGGCTGAATGCCGATGTATTTAATCTCGAGGCAATTTGAGTGTTCCATCGTCATTAGGATGCCCTGAACGTTACAATTAACAATCACTTTCGAGTCGGATTCGAAAATCTAGACTCACATGAGAGCGAACATAAGAGGCCACAGGCAGTAATATCCCCATGGAGACAAGTCGGCTGGATGACGATGTATTGAATCTCGACGCAATTTGAGTGTCCCATCGTCATTAGGAGGCCCTAAACGTTACAATTAACTATCATTTTTGCGTCGGATTCGATAATCTAAACTCACAGGAGAACGACCATAAGGTGCCCGAGGCACCAACAGACCCTTGGAGACGAGTCATCTGGAGGCCGATGTATTGAATCTCGGCGCAATTCGAGTGTTCCATCGTCATTAGGAGGCCGTAAACGTTACAATTAACTATCATTTTTGCGTCGGATTCGATAATCTAGATTTACAGGAAAACGACCATAAGGTACCCGAGGCAGCAATAGACCCTTGGAGGCAAGTCGGCTGGAGGCCGATGTATTGAATCTCGACGCAATTTGAGTGTTCCATCGGCTGTAGGAGGCCCTGAACGTTACAGTTAGCTATCATTTTAGCGTCGGATTCGAAAATCTACTAAGAGGAGAATTATCATATGGTGCCCGAGACAGCAATATCCCCTTGGAGACAAGTCCGCTGGAGGCCGATGTATTGAATCTCGACGCAATTTGAGTGTTCCATCGTCATTAGGAGGCCCTGAACGTTTCAATTAACTATGAGTTTTGCGTCGGATTCGAAAACGTAGAATCACCGGAGACGGACCATGTGGTGCCCGAGGCAGCGATATCCCCTTGGAAACAAGTCGGCTGGAGGCCGATGTATTGAATCTCGACGCAATTTGAGTGTTCCATCGGCATTAGGAGGCCCTGAACGTTACAATTAACTATCATTTTTGATTCGGATTCGAAAATCTAGACTTACAAGAGAACGACCATAAGGTGCCCGAGGCAGCAATAGACTCTTGGAGACAAGTCGGCTGGAGGCCGATGTATTGAATCTCGTCGCTATTTGAGTGTTCCATCGGCATTAGGAGGCCCTGAACGTTACAGTTAACTATCTTTTTAGCTTCGGATTCGAAAATCTACTAACAGGAGAAGGATCATATGGTGCACGAGACTGCAATATCCCCTTGGATACAAGTCGGCCGGAGGTTGATGTATTGACTCTTGACGCAATTTGAGTGTTCCATTGTCTTTAGGTGTCCCTGAACGTTACAATTAACTATCATTTATGCGTCGGATTCGAAAATCTAGACTCACAGGAGAACGACCATAAGGTGCCCGAGGCAGCAATAGACCCTTGGAGACAAGTCGGCTGGAGGACGATGTATTGAATCTCGACGCAATTTGAGAGTTCCATCGTCATTAGGAGGCCCTGAACGTTACAATTAACAATCAGTTTCGCGTCGGATTCGAAAATCTAGACTCACAGGAGAACGACCATAAGGTGCCCGAGGCAGCAATAGACCCTTGGAGACAAGTCGGCTGGAGGCCGATGTATTGAATCTCGACGCTATTTGAGTGTTCCATCGTCATTTGGAGGCCCTAAACGTTACAATTAACTATCATTTTTGCGTCGGATTCGATAATCTAAACTCAACGGAGAACGACCGTAAGGTGCCCGAGGCAGCAACAGACCCTTGGAGACAAGTCGGCTGGAGGCCGATGTATTGAATCTCGACGCAATTTGAGTGTTCCATCGTCATTAGCAGGCCCTGAAAGTTACAATTAACTTTCATTTTTGCGTCGGATTCGAAAATCTAGACTCACAGGAGAACGACCATAAGGTGCCCGAGGCAGCAACAGACCATAGGAGACAAGTCGGCTGGAGGCCGATGTATTGAATCTCGACGCAATTTGAGTGTTCCATCGCCAATAGGAGGCCCTGAACGTTACAATTAACTATCATTTTTGCGTCGGATTCGAAAATCTAGACTCACAGGAGAACGATCATAAGGTGCCCGAGGCAGCAATAGACCCTTGGAGACAAGTCGGCTGGAGACCGATGTATTGAATCTCGACGCAATTTGAGTGTTCCATTGTCATTACAAGGCCCTGAACGTTACAATTAACTATCATTTTTGCGTCGGATTCGAAAATCTAGACTCACAGGAGAACGACCATAAGGTGCCCGAGGCAGCAATAGACACTTGGTGACAAGTCGGCAGGAAGTCGATGTATTGAATCTCGACGCAATTTGAGTGTTCCATCGGCATTACTAGGCCCTGAACGTTACAGTTAACTATCATTTTACCGTCGGATTCGAAAGTCTACTAACAGGAGAATTATCATATGGTGCCCGAGACAGCAATATCCCCTTGGAGACAAGTCCGCTGGAGGCCGATGTATTGAATCTCGACGCAATTTCAGTGTTCCATCGTCATTACAAGGCCCTGAACGTTACAATTAACTATCATTTTTGCGTCGGATTCGAAAATCTAGACTCACAGGAGAACGACCATAAGGTGCCCGAGGCAGCAATAGACCCTTGGAGACAAGTCGGCTGGAGGCCGATGTATTGAATCTCGACGCAATTTGAGTGTTCCATCGTCATTACAAGGCCCTGAACGTTACAATTAACTATCATTTTTGCGTCGGATTCGAAAATCTAGACTCACAGGAGAACGACCATAAGGTACCCGAGGCAGCAATAGACCCTTGGAGACAAGTTGGCTGGATGCCGATGTATTGAATCTCGACGCAATTTGAGTGTTCCATCGGCATTAGGAGGCCCTGAACGTTACAGTTAACTATCATTTTAGCGTCGGATTCGAAATTCTACTAACAGGAGAAGGATCATATGGTGCACGAGGCAGCAATAGACCCTTTGAGACAAGTCGGCTGGAGGCCGATGTATTGAATCTCGACGCAATTTGAGTGTTCCATCGTCATTAGATGGCCCTGAACGTTACAATTAACTATCATTTTTGCGTCGGATTCGAAAATCTAGACTCACAGGAGAACGACCATAAGGTGCCCGAGGCAGCAATAGACCCTTGGAGACAAGTCGGCTGGAGGCCGATGTATTGGATCTCTACGCAATTTGAGTGTTCCATCGTCATTACAAGGCCCTGAACGTTACAATTAACTATCATTTTTGCGTCGGATTCGAAAATCTAGACTCACAGGAGAATGACCATAAGGTGCCCGAGGCAGCAACAGACCCTTGGAGACAAGTCGGCTGGAGGCCGATGTATTGTATCTCGACGCAATTTGAGTGTTCCATCGTCATTACAAGGCCCTGAACGTTACAATTAACTATCATTTTTCCGTCGGATTCGAAAATCTAGACTCACAGGAGAACGAACATAAGGTGCCCGAGGCAGCAATTGACCCTTGGAGACAAGTCGGCTGGAGGACGATGTAATGAATCTCGACGCAATTTGAGTGTTCCATCGGCATTAGGAGGCCCTGAACGTTACAATTAACTATCATTTTTGCGTCGGATTCGATAATCTAAACTCACAGGAGAACGACCATAAGGTGCCCGAGGCAGCAATAGACCCTTGGAGACAAGTCGGCTGGAGGCCAATGTATTGAATCTCGACGCAATTTGAGTGTTCCATCGGCATTAGAAGGCCCTGAACGTTACAGTTAACTATCATTTTAGCGTCGGATTCGAAAATCTACTAACAGGAGAACGACCATAAGGTGCCCGGGGCAGCAATAGACCCTTGGAGACAAGTCGGCTGGAGGTTGATGTATTGAATCTCGATGCAATTTGAGAGTTCCATCGTCATTAGGAGGCCCTGAACGTTACAATTAACTATCATTTTTGCGTCGGATTCGAAAATCTAGACTTACCACAGAACGACCATAAGGTGCCCGAGGCAGCATTAGACCCTTGGAGACAAGTCGGCTGGAGGACGATGTATTGAATCTCGACGCAATTTGAGTGTTCCATCGTCATTAGGAGGCCCTAAACGCTAGAATTAACTATCATTTTTGCGTCGGATTCGATAATCTAAACTCACAGGAGAGCGAATATAAGATGACCGGGGCAGCAACAGACCCTTGGAGACAAGTCGGCTGGAGGCCGATGTATTGAATCTCGACGCAATTTGAGTGTTCCACCGTCATTACAAGGCCCTAAACGTTACAATTAACTATCATTTTTGCGTCGGATTCGAAAATCTAGACTCACAGGAGAAGGATCATATGGTGCCCGAGACAGCAATATCACCTTGGAGACAAGTCCGCTGGAGGCCGATGTATTGAATCTCGACGCAATTTGAGTGTTACATCGTCTTTAGGAGGCCCTGAACCTTACAATTAACTATCAGTTTCGCGTCGGATTCGAAAATCTAGACTCACAGGAGACGGACCACATGGAGCCCGAGGCAGCAATATCCCCTTGTAGACAAGTCGGCTGGAGGAAGATGTATTGACTCTCGACGCAATTTGAGTGTTCCATTGTCATTAAGAGGCCCTGAGCATTACATTTAACTATCAGTTTTGCGTCGGATTCTAAAATGTTGACTCACAGGGGAACGATCATACGGTGCCCGAGGCAGCAATAGACCCTTGGAGACAAATCGGCTGAATGCCGATGTATAGAATCTCGAGGCAATTTGAGTGCTCCATCGTCATTAGGATGCCCTGAACGTTGCAATTAACAATCAGTTTCGCGTCGGATTCGAAAATCTAGACTCACATGAGAGCGAACATAAGAGGCCGGAGGCAGTAATATCCCCATGGAGACAAGTCGGCTGGAGGACGATGTATTGAATCTCGACGCACTTTGAGTGTCCCATCGTCATTAGGAGGCCCTAAACGTTACAATTAACTATCATTTTTGCGTCGGATTCGAAAATCTAGACTCACAGGAGAACGACCATAAGGTGCAGAGGCAGCAATAGACCCTTGGAGACAAGTCGGCTGGAGGCCGATGTATTGAATCTCGACGCAATTTGAGTGTTCCATCGTCATTACAAGGCCCTGAACGTTACAATTAACTATCATTTTTGCGTCGGATTCGAAAATCTAGACTCACAGGAGAACGACCATAAGGTGCCCGAGGCAGCAATAGACCCTTGGAGACAAGTCGGCTGGAGGCCGATGTATTGAATCTCGACGCAATTTGAGTGTTCCATCGGCATTAGGAGGCCCTGAACGTTACAGTTAACTATCATTTTACCGTCGGATTCGAAAATCTACTAACAGGAGAAGGATCATATGGTGCACGAGACTGCAATATCCCCTTGGATACAAGTCGACTGGAGGTCGATGTATTGACTCTCGACGCAATTTGAGTGTTCCATCGCCAATAGGAGGCCGTGAACGTTACAATTAACTATCATTTTTGCGTCGGATTGGAAAATCTAGACTCACCGGAGAACGACCATAAGGTGCCCGAGGCAGCAATATCCCCTTGGAGACAAGTCCGCTGGAGGCCGATGCATGAATCTCGACTCAATTTGAGTGTTCCATCGTCATTAGGAGGCCCTGAACGTTTGAATTAACTATGAGTTTTGCGTCGGATTCGAAAACGTAGAATCACCGGAGACGGAGCATGTGGTGCCCGAGGCAGCGATATCTCCTTGGAGACAAGTCGGCTGGAGGCCGATGTATTGTATCTCGACGCAATTTGAGTGTTCCATCGGCATTAGGAGGCCCTGAACGTTACAGTTAACTATCATTTTAGCGTGGGATTCGAAAATCCACTAACAGGAGAACGACCATAAGGTGCCCGAGGCAGCAATAGACCCTTGGAGACAAGTCGGCTAGATGTCGATGTATTGAATCTCGACTCAATTTGAGTGTTCCATCGTCATTAGGTGGCCCTGAACGTTACAATTAACAATCGGTTTTGTGTCGGGTTCGAAAATCTAGACTCACAGCTGAACGATCACAAGGTGCCCGTGGCAGCTATTGACCCTTGGAAACCAGGCCGCTGGAGGACGATGTATTGAATCTCGACGCAATTTGAGTGCTCCATCATCATTTGGAGGCCCTGAACCTTACAATTAACTATCAGTTTCGCGTCGGATTCGAAAATCTAGACTCACAGGAGACGTAGCACATGGAGCCCGAGGCAGCAATATCCCCTTGTAGACTAGTCGGCTGGAGGAAGATGTATTGACTCTCGACGCAATTTGAGTGTTCCATCGTCAATCAGAGGCCCTGAGCATTACATTTAACTATCAGTTTTGCGTCGGATTCTAAAATGTTGACTCACAGGGGAACGACCATACGGTGCCCGAGGCAGCAATAGACCCTTGGAGACAAATCGGCTGAATGCCGATGTATTGAATCTCGAGGCAATTTGAGTGTTCCATCGTCATTAGGAGGCCCTGAACGTTACAATTATCTATCAGTTTCGCGTCGGATTCAAAAATCCATACTCACAGGAGACGGACCATTTGGTGCCCGAGGCAGCAATATCCCCTTGGAGAAAAATCAGCTGGAGGACAATGTATTGAATCTCGACGCAATTTGAGAGTTCTATCGTCATCAGGAGGCGCTGAACGTTACTATTCACTATTATTTTTGCGTCGGATTCGAAAATCTAGACTCACAGGAGAAGGATCATATGGTGCCCGAGACAGCAATATCCCCTTGGAGACCAGTCCGCTGGAGGCCGATGTATTGAATCTCGACGCAATTTGAGTGTTCCATCGTCATTAGGAGGCCCTGATCCTTATAATTAACTATCAGTTTCGCGTCGGATTCGAAAATCTAGACTCACAGGAGACGGACCACATGGAGCCCGAGGCAGCAATATCCCCTTGTAGACAAGTCGGCTGGAGGAAGATGTATTGACTCTCGACGCAATTTGAGTGTTCCATCGTCATTACAAGGCCCTGAACGTTACAATTAACTATCATTTTTGCTTCGGATTCGAAAATCTACACTCACAGGAGAACGACCATAAGGTGCCCGAGGCAGCATTAGACCCTTGGAGACAAGTCGGCTGGAGGTCGATGTATTGAATCTCGACGCAATTTGAGTGTTCCATCGCCAATAGGAGGCCCTGAACGTTACAATTAACTATGAGTTTTGCGTCTGATTCGAAAACGTAGAATCACCGGAGACGGACCATGTGGTGCCCGAGGCAGCGATATCCCCTTGGAGACAAGTTGGCTGGAGGCCGATGTATTGAATCTCGACGCAATTTGAGAGTTCCATCGTCATTAGGATGCCCTGAACGTTTAAATAAACTATCATTTTTGCGTCGGATTCGAAAATCTAGACTTACAAGAGAACGACCATAAGGTGCCCGAGGCAGCATTAGACCCTTGGAGAACAGTCCGCTGGAGGACGATGTATTGAATCGCGACGCAATTTGAGTGCTCCATCGCCATTTGGAGGCCCTGAACGTTACAATTAACTATCATATTTGCGTCGGATTCGAAAATCTAGACTCACAGGAGAACGACCATAAGGTGCCCGAGGCAGCAATATCCCCTTGGAGACAATTCAGCTGGAGGACGATGTATTGAATCTCGACGAAATTTGAGAGTTCTATCGTCATCAGGAGGCGCTTAACGTTACTATTCACTATCATTTTTGCGTCGGATTCGAAAATTTAGACTCACAGGAGAAGGATCATATGGTGCCCGAGACAGCAATATCCCCTTGGAGAAAAGTCCGTTGGAGGCCGATGTATTGAATCTCGACGCAATTTGAGTGTTCCATCGTCATTAGGAGGCCCTGAACCTTACAATTAACTATCAGTTTCGCGTCGGATTCGAAAATCTAAACTCACAGGAGAACGACCATAAGGTGCCTGTGGCAGCAACAGACCCTTGGAGACAAGTCGGCTGGAGGCCGATGTGTTAAAACTCGACGCAATTTGAGTGTTCCATCGTCATTACAAGGCCCTGAACGTTACAATTAACTATCATTTTTGCGTCGGATTCGAAAATCTAGACTCACAGGAGACGGACCACATGGAGCCCGAGGCAGCAATAGACCCTTGGAGACAAGTTTGCTGGAGGCCGCAATTTGAGTGTTCCATCGTCATTAGTAGGCCGTGATCGTTACAATTAACTATCATTTTTGCGTCGGATTCGAAAATCTAGACTTACAAGAGAACGACCATAAGGTGCCCGAGGTAGCAATAGACCCTTGGAGACAAGTCGGCTGGAGGACGATGTGTTGAACCTCGACGCAATTTGAGAGTTCCATCGGCATTAGGAGGCCCTGAACGTTACAACTAACAATCAGTTTCGCGTCGGATTCGAAAATCTAGACTCACATGAGAGCGAACATAAGAGGCCGGATGCAGTAATATCCCCATGGAGACAAGTCGGCTGGAGGACGATGTATTGAATCTCGACGCAATTTGAGTGTCCCATCGTCATTTAGAGGCCCTAAATGTTACAATTAACTATCATTTTTGCGTCGGATTCGATAATCTAAACTCACAGGAGAACGACCATAAGGTGCCCGAGGCAGCAATAGACCCTTGGAGACAAGTCGGATGGAGGCCGATGTATTGAATCTCGACGCAATTTGAGTGTTCCATCGGCATTAGGAGGCCCTGAACGTTACAGTTAACTATCATTTTAGCGTCGGATTCGAAAATCTACTAACAGGAGAATTATCATATGGTGCCCGAGACAGCAATATCCCCTTGGAGACAAGTCCGCTGGAGGCCGATGTATTGAATCTCGACGCAATTTGAGTGTTCCATCGTCATTAGGAGGCCCTGAACGTTTGAATTAACTATGAGTTTTACGTCGGATTCGAAAACGTAGAATCACCGGAGACGGACCATGTGGTGCCCGAGGCAGCGATATCTCCTTGGAGACAAGTCGGCTGGAGGCCGATGTATTGTATCTCGACGCAATTTGAGTGTTCCATCGGCATTAGGAGGATCTGAACGTTACAGTTAACTATCATTTTAGCGTGGGATTCGAAAGTCCACTAACAGGAGAACGACCATAAGGTGCCCGAGGCAGCAATAGACCCTTGGAGACAAGTCGGCTAGATGTCGATGTATTGAATCTCGACTCAATTTGAGTGTTCCATCGTCATTAGGTGGCCCTGAACGTTACAATTAACAATCAGTTTTGCGTCGGGTTCGAAAATCTAGACTCACAGCTGAACGATCACAAGGTGCCCGTGGCAGCTATTGACCCTTGGAGACCAGGCCGCTGGAGGACGATGTATTGAATCTCGACGCAATTTGAGTGCTCCATCGTCATTTGGAGGCCCTGAACCTTACAATTAACTATCAGTTTCGCGTCTGATTCGAAAATTTAGACTCACAGGAAACGTACCACATGGAGCCCGAGGCAGCAATATCCCCTTGTAGACAAGTCGGCTGGAGGAAGATGTATTGACTCTCGACGCAATATGAGTGTTCCATCGTCATTCAGAGGCCCTGAGCATTACATTTAACTATCAGTTTTGCGTCGGATTCTAAAATGTTGACTCACAGGGGAACGACCATACGGTGCCCGAGGCAGCAATAGACCCTTGGAGACAAATCTGCTGAATGCCGATGTATTGAATCTCGAGGCAATTTGAGTGTTCCATCGTCATTAGGAAGCCCTGAACGTTACAATTAACAATCAGTTTCGCGTCGGAATCGAAAATCTAGACTCACATGAGAGCGAACATAAGAGGCCGGAGGCAGTAATATCCCCATGGAGACAAGTCGGCTGGAGGACGATGTATTGAATCTCGACGCAATTTGAGTGTCCCATCGTCATTAGGAGGCCCTAAACGTTACAATTAATTATCATTTTTGCGTCGGATTCGATAATCTAAACTCACAGGAGAAGGATCGTATGGTGCCTGAGACAGCAATATCCCCTTGGAGACAAGTCCGCTGGAAGACGATGTATTGAATCGCGACGCAATTTGTGTGCTCCATCGTGATTAGGAGGCCCTGACTTTACAAATGACTATGAGTTTTGCGTCGGATACGAAAACGTAGAATCACCGGAGACGGACCATGTGGTGCCCGAGGCAGCGATATCCCCTTGGAGACAAGTCGACTGGAGGACGATGTAGTGAATCTCGACGCAATTTGAGTGTTCCTTCGTCATTAGGAGGCGCTGAACGTTACAATTCACTATCATTTTTGCGTCGGATTCGAAAATCTAGACTCACAGGAGTAGGACCATTTGGTGCCCGAGGCAGCAAAATCCCCTTGGAGACAAATCAGCTGGAGGACGATGTATTGAATCTCGACGCAATTTGAGAGTTCTATCGTCATCAGGAGGCGCTGAACGTTACTATTCACTATCATTTTTGCGTCGGATTCGAAAATCTAGACTCACAGGAGAAGGATCATATGGTGCCCGGGACAGCAATATCACCTTGGAGACAAGTCCGCTGGAGGCCGATGTATTGAATCTCGACGCAATTTGAGTGTTCCATCGTCATTAGGAGGCCCTGATCCTTATAATTAACTATCAGTTTCGCGTCGGATTCGAAAATCTAGACTCACAGGAGACGGACCACATGGAGCCCGAGGCAGCAATATCCCCTTGTAGACAAGACGGCTGGAGGAAGATGTATTGACTCTCGACGCAATTTGAGTGTTCCATCGTCATTACAAGGGCCTGAATGTTACAATTAACTATCATTTATGCGTCGGATTCGAAAATCTACACTCACAGGAGAACGACCATAAGGTGCCCGAGGCACCATTAGACCCTTGGAGACAAGTCGGCTGGAGGTCGATGTATTGAATCTCGACGCAATTTGAGTGTTCCATCGCCAATAGGAGGCCCTGAACGTTACAATTAACTATGAGTTTTGCGTCTGATTCGAAAACGTATAATCACCGGAGACGGACCATGTGGTGCCCGAGGCAGCGATATCCCCTTGGAGACAAGTCGGCTGGAGGCCGATGTATTGAATCTCGACGCAATTTGAGAGTTCCATCGTCATTGGGATGCCCTGAACGTTACAATAAACTATCATTTTTGCGTCGGATTCGAAAATCTAGACTTACAAGAGAACGACCATAAGGTGCCCGAGGCAGCATTAGACCCTTGGAGACCAGTCCGCTGGAGGACGATGTATTGAATCGCGACGCAATTTGAGTGCTCCATCGCCATTTGGAGGCCCTGAACGTTACAATTAACTATCATTTTTGCGTCGGATTCGAAAATCTAGACTCACAGGAGAACGACCATAAGGTGCCCGAGGCAGCAATATCCCCTTGGAGACAAATCAGCTGGAGGACGATGAATTGAATCTCGACGAAATTTGAGAGTTCTATCGTCATCAGGAGGCGCTTAACGTTACTATTCACTATCATTTTTGCGTCGGATTCGAAAATCTAGACTCACAGGAGAAGGATCATATGGTGCCCGAGACAGCAATATCCCCTTGGAGAAAAGTCCGCTGGAGGCCGATGTATTGAATCTCGACGCAATTTGAGTGTTCCATCGTCATTAGGAGGCCCTGAACCTTACAATTAACTATCAGTTTCGCGTCGGATTCGATAATCTAAACTCACAGGAGAACGACCATAAGGTGCCTGTGGCAGCAACAGACCCTTGGAGACAAGTCGGCTGGAGGCCGATGTATTAAATCTCGACGCAATTTGAGTGTTCCATCGTCATTACAAGGCCCTGAACGTTACAATTAACTATCATTTTTGCGTCGGATTCGAAAATCTAGACTCACAGGAGACGGACCACATGGAGCCCGAGGCAGCAATAGATCCTTGGAGACAAGTTTGCTGGAGGCCGCAATTTGAGTGTTCCATCGTCATTAGGAGGCCGTGATCGTTACAATTAACTATCATTTTTGCGTCGGATTCGAAAATCTAGACTTACAAGAGAACGACCATAAGGTGCCCGAGGCAGCAATAGACCCTTGGAGACAAGTCAACTGGAGGACGATGTGTTGAATCTCGACGCAATTTGAGAGTTCCATCGGAATTAGAAGGCCCTGAACGTTACAATTAACAATCAGTTTCGCGTCGGATTCGAAAATCTAGACTCACATGAGAGCGAACATAAGAGGCCGGATGCAGTAATATCCCCATGGAGACAAGTCGGCTGGAGGAAGATGTATTGACTCTCGACGCAATTTGAGTGTTCCATCGTCATTAAGAGGCCCTGAGCATTACATTTAACTACCAGTTTTGTTTCGGATTCTAAAATGTTGACTCACAGGGGAACGACCATACGGTGCCCGAGGCAGCAATAGACCCTTGGAGAAAAATCATCTGAATGCCGATGTATTGAATCTCGACGCAATTTGAGTGTTCCATCGTCATTAGGAGGCCCTGAACGTTACAATTAACTATGAGTTTTGCGTCGGATTCGAAAACGTAGAATCACCGGAGACGGACCATGTGGTGCCCGAGGCAGCGATATCCCCTTGGAGACAAGTCGGCTGGAGGCCGATGTATTGAATCTCGACGCAATTTGAGTGTTCCATCGGCATTAGGAGGCCGTGATCGTTACAATTAACTATCATTTTTGCGTCGGATTCGAAAATCTAGACTTACAAGAGAACGACCATAAGGTGCCCGAGGCAGCAATAGACCCTTGGAAACAAGTCGGCTGGAGGCCGATGTATTGAATCTCGACGCAATTTGAGTGTTCCATTGGCATTAGGAGGCCCTGAACGTTACAGTTAACTATCATTTTAGCGTCGGATTCGAAAATCTACTAACAGGAGAAGGAACATATGGTGCACGAGACTGCAATATCCCCTTGGATACAAGTCGGCTGGAGGACGATGTGTTGAATCTCGACGCTATTTGAGTGTTCCATCGTCATTAGGAGGCTCTAAACGTTACAATTAACTATCATTTTTCCGTCGGATTCGATAATCTAAACTCACGGGAGAACGACCATAAGGTGCCCGAGGCAGCAACAGACCCTTGGAGACAAGTCGGCTGGAGGCCGATGTATTGAATCTCGACGCAATTTGAGTGTTCCATCGTCATTAGCAGGCCCTAAACGTTACAATTAACTATCATTCTTGCGTCGGATTCGATAATCTATACTCACAGGAGAACGACCATAAGGTGCCCGAGGCAGCAACAGACCCTTGGGGACAAGTCGGCTGGAGGCCGATGTATTGAATCTCGACGCAATTTGAGTGTTCCATCGTCATTACAAGGCCCTGAACATTACAATTAACTATCATTTTTGCGTCGGATTCGAAAATCTAGACTCACATGAGAGCGAACATAAGAGGCCGGAAGCAGCAATATCCCCATGGAGACAAGTCGGCTGGAGGACGATGTATTGAATCTCGACGCAATTTGAGTGTCCCATCGTCATTAGGAGGCCCTAAACGTTACAATTAACTATCATTTTTGCGTCGGATTCGATAATCTAAACTCACAGGAGAACGACCATAAGGTGCCCGAGGCAGCAACAGACCCTTGGAGACAAGTCGGCTGGAGGCCGATCAATTGAATCTCGACGCAATTTGAGTGTTCCATCGTCATTAGGAGGCTCTAAACGTTACAATTAACTATCATTTTTGCGTCGGATTCGATAATCTAAACTCAAGGGAGAACGACCATAAGGTGCCCGAGGCAGCAACAGTCCCTTGGAGACAAGTCGGCTGGAGGCCGATGTATTGAATCTCGACGCAATTTGAGTGTTCCATCGTCATTAGCAGGCCCTAAACGTTACAATTAACTATCATTCTTGCGTCGGATTCGATAATCTATACTCGCAGGAGAACGATCATAAGGTGCCCGAGGCAGCAACAGACCCTTGGGGACAAGTCGGCTGGAGGCCGATGTATTGAAGCTCGACGCAATTTGAGTGTTCCATCGTCATTACAAGGCCCTGAACGTTACAATTAACTATCATTTTTGCGTCGGATTCGAAAATCTAGACTCACAGGAGAACGACCATAAGGTGCCCGAGGCAGCAACAGTCCATAGGATACAAGTCGGCTGGAGGCTGATGTATTGAATCTCGACGCAATTTGAGTGTTCCATCGTCATTAGCAGACCCTAAACGTTACAATTAACTATCATTCTTGCGTCGGATTCGATAATCTATACTCACAGGAGAACGACCATAAGGTGCCCGAGGCAGCAACAGACCCTTGGAGACAAGTCGGCTGGCGGCCGATGTATTGAATCTCGACGCAATTTGAGTGCTCCATCGTCATTACAAGGCCCTGAACGTTACAATTAACTATCATTTATGCGTCGGATTCGAAAACCTAGACTCACAGGAGAACGACCATAAGGTGCCCGAGGCAGCAATAGACCCTTGGAGACAAGTCGGCTGGAGGCCGATGTATTGAATCTCGACGCAATTTGAGTGTTCCATCGGCATTAGGAGGCCCTGAACGTTACAGTTAACTATCATTTTAGCGTCGGATTCAATAATCTACTAACAGGAGAATTATCATATGGTGCCCGAGACAGCAATATCCCCTTGGAGACAAGTCCGCAGGAGGCCGATGTATTGAATCTCGACTCATTTTGTGTGCTCCATCGTCATTAGGAGGCCCTGAACGTTAAATTAACTATGAGTTTTGCGTCGGATTCGGAAACGTAGAATCACCGGAGACGGACCATGTGGTGCCCGAGGCAGCGATATCCCCTTGGAGAAGAGTCGGCTGGAGGCCGATGTATTGAATCTCGACGCAATTTGAGTGTCCCATCGTCATTAGGAGGCCCTAAACGTTACAATTAACTATCATTTCTGCGTCGGATTCGATAATCTAAACTCACAGGAGAACGATTATAAGGTGTCCGAGGCAGCAACACACCCTTGGAGACAAGTCGGCTGGAGGCCGATGTATTGAATCTCGACGCAATTTGAGTGTTCCATCGTCATTACAAAGCCCTGAACGTTACAATTAACTATCATTTTTCCGTCGGATTCGAAAATCTAGACTCACAGGAGAACGACCATAAGGTGGCCGAGGCAGCAATAGACCCTTGGAGACAAGTCGGCTGGAGGCCGATGTATTGAATCTCGACGCAATTTGAGTGTTCCATCGGCATTAGGAGGCCCTGAACGTTACAGTTAACTATCATTTTAGCGTCGGATTCGAAAATCTACTAACAGGAGACGGATCATATTGTGCACGATACTGCAATATGCCCTTTGATACAAGTCGACTGGAGGTCGATGTATTGACTCTCGAAGCAATTTGAGTGATCCATCGTCATTAGGAGTCCCTGAACGTTACAATTAACTATCATTTATGCGTCGGATTCGAAAATCTAGACTCACAGGAGAACGACCATAAGGTGCCCGAGGCAGGAATAGACCCTTGGAGACAAGTCTCCTGGAAACCGATGTATTGATTCTTGACGCAATTTGTGTTTTCCATCGTCATTAGGTGGCCCTGAACGTTACAATTAACAATTATTTCAGCGTCGGATTCGAAAATCTACTCACATGAGAAGTTCATACGGTGCTCGAGACAGCAGTATACCCCTTGGAGATAAATCGACTGGAGGCCGATGTATTAAATATCGACGCAATTTGAGTGTTCCATCGGCTTTAGGAGTCCCTGAACGTTACAATTACCTATCAGTTTCGCGTCGTATTCGAAAATCAAAACTCACAGGAGAACGACCATAAGGTGCCCGAGGCAGCAACAGACCCTTGGAGACAAGTCGGCTGGAGGCCGATGTATAGAATCTCGACGCAATTTGTGTGTTCCATCGGCATTAGGAGGCCCTGAACGTTACAATTAACTATCATTTTTGCGTCGGATTCGAAAATCTAGACTCACAGGAGAACGACCATAAGGTACCCGAGGCAGCAAAAGACCCTAGGAGACAAGTCGGCTGGAGGCCGATGTATTGAATCTCGACGCAATTTGAGTGTTCCATCGTCATTAGGACGCCCTATACGTTACAATTAACTATCATTTTTGCGTCGGATTCGATAATCTAAACTCACAGGAGAACGACCATAAGGTGCCCGAGGCAGCAACAGACCCTTGGAGTCAAGTCGGCTGGAGGCCGATGTATTGAATCTCGACGCAATTTGAGTGTTCCATCGTCATTACAAGGCCCTGAACGTTACAATTAACTATCATTTTTGCGTCGGATTCGAAAATCTAGACTCACAGGAGAACGACCATAAGGTGCCCGAGGCAGCAATAGAACCTTGGAAACAAGTCGGCTGGTGGACGATGTATTGAATCTCGACGGAATTTGAGTGTTCCACCGTCATTAGGAGGCCCTGCACCTTACAATTAACTATCAGTTTCGCGTCGAATTCGAAAATCTAAACTCACAGGAGAACGACCATAAGGTGCCCGAGGCAGCAACAGACCCTTGGAGACAAGTCGGCTGGAGGCCGATGTATTGAATCTCGACGCAATTTGAGTGTTCCATCGTCATTACAAGGCCCTGAACGTTACAATTAACTATCATTTTATCGTCGGATTCGAAAATCTAGACTCACAGGAGAAAGACCATAAGGTGCCCGAGGCAGCAACAGACCATATGAGACAAGTCGGCTGGAGGCCGATGTATTGAATCTCGACGCAATTTGAGTGTTCCATCGCCAATAGGAGGCCCTGAACGTTTCAATTAACTATCATTTTTTGGGTCGGATTCGAAAATCTAGACTCACAGGAGAACGACCATAAGGTGCCCGAGGCAGCAATAGACCCTTGGAGACAAGTCGGCTGGAGGCCGATGTATTGAATGTCGACGCAATTTGAGTACTCCATCGTCATTTGGAGGCCCTGAACCTTACAATTAACTATCAGTTTCGCGTCGGATTCAAAAATCCAGACTCACAGGAGACGGACCATTTGGTGCCCGAGGCAGCAATATCCCCTTGGAGACAAATCAGCTGGAAGACGATGTATTGAATCTCAACGCAATTTGAGAGTTCTGTCGTCATCAGGAGGCGCTGAACGTTACTATTCACTATCATTTTTGCGTCGGATTCGAAAATCTAGGCTCACAGGAGAACGACCATTTGGTGCCCGAGGCAGCAATAGACCCTTGGAGACAAGTCGGCTGGAGGGCGTTGTATTGAATCTCGTAGCAATTTGAGTGTTCCATCGTCATTAGGAGGCCCTGAGCGTTACAATTAACTATCATTTTATCGTCGGATTCGAAAATCTAGACTTACAGGAGAAAGACCATAAGGTGCCCGAGGCAGCAACAGACCATAGGAGACAAGTCGGCTGGAGGCCGATGTATTGAATCTCGAGGCAATTTGAGTGTTCCATCGTCATTAGGAAGCCCTGAACGTTACAATTAACAATCAGTTTCGCGTCGGATTCGAAAATCTAGACTCACATGAGAGCGAACATAAGAGGCCGGAGGCAGTAATATCCCAATGGAGACAAGTCGGCTGGAGGACGATGTATTGAATCTCGACGCAATTTGAGTGTCCCATCGTCATTAGGAGGCCCGAAACGTTACAATTAACAATCATTTTAGCGTCGGATTCGAAAATCTACTCACAGGAGAAATTCATACGGTGCTCGAGACAGCAATATACCCCTTGGAGACAAATCGACTGGAGGCCGATGTATTGAATATCGACGCAATTTGAGTGTACCATCGTCATCAGGTCGCCCTGAACGTTATAATGAACTATCAGTTTTGCGTCGGATTCGAAAATCTAGTTTTACAAGAGAACGACCATAAGGTGCTCGTGGCAGCATCAGACCCTTGGAGACAAGTCGGCTGGAGGACGATGTATTGGATCGCGACGCAATTTGAGTGTTCCATCGTAATTAGGAGGCCCTGAACGTTACAATTAACTATCAGTTTCGCGTCGGATTCGAAAATCTAGACTCACAGGAGACGGACCACATGGAGCCCGAGGCAGCAATATCCGCTTGGAGACAAGACGGCTGGAGGTCGATGTATTGAATCTCGACTCAATTTGAGTGTTCCATCGTCATTAGGTGGCCCTGAACGTTACAATTAACAATCAGTTTTGCGTCGGGTTCGAAAATCTAGACTCACAGCAGAACGATCACAAGGTGCCCGTGGCAGCTATTGACCCAAGGAGACAAGTCGGTTGGAGGACGATGTATTGGATCTCTACGCAATTTGAGAGTTCCATCGTCATTAGGAGGCCCTGACCGTTACAATTAACAATCATTTTAGCTTCGGATTCGAAAATCTACTCACAGGAGAATTTCATACGGTGCTCGAGACAGCAATATACCCCTTGGAGACAAATCGACTGGAGGCCGATGTATTGAGTATCGACCCAATTTGAATGTTCCATCGTCTTTAGGAGTCCCTGAAAGTTACAATTAACTATCAGTTTCGCGTCGGATTCGAAAATCTAGACTCACAGTACACGGACCACATGGAGCCCGAGCCAGCAATATCCCCTTGTAGACAAGTCGGCTGGAGGAAGGTGTATTTACTCTCGACGCAATTTGAGTGTTCCATCGTCATAAAGAGGCCCTGAGCATTACATTTAGCTATCAGTTTTGCGTCGGATTCTATAATTTTGACTCACAGGGGAACGACCATACGGTGCCCGAGGCAGCAATAGACCCTTGGAGACAAATCGGCTGGAGGCCGATGTATTGAATCTCGACGCAATTTGAGTGCTCCATCGTCATTACAAGGCCCTGAACGTTACAATTAACTATCATTTTTGCGTCGGATTCGAAAATCTAGACTCACAGGAGAACTACCATAAGGTGCCCGAGGCAGCAATAGACCCTTGGAGACAAGTCGGCTGGAGGCCGATGTATTGAATCTCGACGCAATTTGAGTGTTCCATCGGCATTAGGAGGCCCTGAACGTTACAGTTAACTATCATTTTAGCGTCGGATTCGAAAATCTATTAACAGGAGAAGGATCATATGGTGCACGAGACTGCAATATCCCCTGGGATACAAGTCGACTGGAGGTCGATGTATTGACTCTCGACGCAATTTGAGTGTTCCATCGTCATTACAAGGCCCTGAACGTTACAATTAACTATCATGTTTGCGTCGGATTCGAAAATCTAGACTCACAGGAGAACGACCAAGAGGTGCCCGAGGCAGCAACAGACCCTTGGAGACAAGTCGGCTGGAGGTCGATGTATTGAATCTCGACGCAATTTGAGTGTTCCATCGGCATTAGGAAGCCTTGAACCTTACAATTAACTATCAGTTTCGCGTTGGATTCGAAAATCTAGACTCACAGGAGACGGACCACATGGAGCCCGAGGCAGCAATATCCCCTTGTAGAGAAGTCGGCTGGAGGAAGATGTATTGAATCTCGACGCAATTTGAGTGTTCCATCGGCATTAGGAGGCCCTGAACGTTACAATTAACTATCATTTTTGCGTCGAATTCGAAAATCTAGACTCACAGGAGAACGACCATAAGGTGCCCGAGGCAGCAATAGGCCCTTGGAGACAAGTCGGCTGGAGGTCGATGTATTGAATCTCGACTCAATTTGAGTGTTCCATCGTCATTAGCTTGCCCTGAACGTTACAATTAACAATCAGTTTTGCGTCGGGTTCGAAAACCTAGACTCGCAGCAGTCCGATGGAGGACCATGTATTGAATCGCGACGCAATTTGAGTGCTCCATCGTCATTTGGAGGCCCTGAACCTTACAATTAACTATCAGTTTCGCGTCGGATTCGAAAATCTAGACTCACAGGAGACGGACCACATGGAGCCCGAGGGAGCAATATCCCCTTGGGGAGAAGTCCGCTGGAGGCCGATGGATTGAATCTCGACGCAATTTCAGTGTTCCATCGTCATTAGGAGGCCCTGAACCTTACAATTAACTATCAGTTTCGCGTCGGATTCGAAAATCTAGACTCACAGTAGACGGACCACATGGAGCCCGAGGCAGCAATATCCCCTTGTAGACAAGTCGGCTGGAGGAAGGTGTATAGACTCTCGACGCAATTTCAGTGTTCCATCGTCATTAAGAGGCCCTGAGCATAACATTTAACTATCAGTTTTGCGTCGGATTCTATAATTTTGACTCACAGGGGAACGACCATTCGGTGCCCGAGGCAGCAATAGACCCTTGGAGACAAATCGGCTGAATGCCGATGTATTGAATCTCGAGGCAATTTGAGTGTTCCATCGTCATTAGGAAGCCCCGAACGTTACAATTAACAATCAGTTTCGCGTCGGATTCGACAATCTAGACTGACATGAGAGCGAACATACGAGGCCGGAGGCAGTAATATCCCCATGGAGACAAGTCGGCTGGAGGACGATGTAGTGAATCTCGACGCAATGTGAGTGTCCCATCGTCATTAGGAGGCCCTAAACGTTACAATTAACTATCATTTTAGCGTCGGATTCGATAATCTAAACTCACAGGAGAAAGACCATAAGGTGCCCGAGGCAGCAACAGACCCTTGGAGACAAGTCGGCTGGAGGCCGATGTATTGAATCTCGACGCAATTTGAGTGTTCCATCTTCATTACAAGGCCCTGAACGTTACAATTAACTATCCTTTTTGCGTCGGATTCGAAAATCTAGACTCACAGGAGAACGACAATAAGGTGCCAGAGGCAGCAATAGACCCTTGGAGACAAGTCGGCTGGAGGTCGATGTATTGAATCTCGACGGAATTTGAGTGTTCCATCGCCAATACGAGGCCCTGAACGTTACAATTAACTATGAGTTTTGCGTCGGATTCGAAAACGTAGAATCACCGGAGACGGACCATGTGGTGCCCGAGGCTGCGATATCCCCTTGGAGACAAGTCGGGTGGAGGCCGATGTATTGAATCTCGACGCAATTTGAGTGTTCCATCGTCATTAGAAGGCCCTGAACGTTACAATGAACTATCATTTTTGCGTCGGATTCGAAAATGTAGACTTACAAGAGAAAGACCATTCGGTGCCCGAGGCAGCATTAGACCCTTGGAAACAAGTCGGCTGGAGGTCGATGTATTGAATCTCGACGCAATTTGAGTCTTCTATCGTCATTAGGAGGCGCTGAACGTTACAATTCACTCTCATTTTTGCGTCGGATTCGAAAATCTAGACTCACAGGAGAAGGATCATATTGTGCCCGAGATAGCAATATCCCTTTGGAGACAAGTCGGCTGGAGGCCGATGAATTGAATCTCGACGCAATTAGAGTGTTCCATCGTCATTAGGAGGGCCTAAACGTTACAATTAACTGTCATTGTTGCGTCGGATTCGATAATCTAAACTTACAGGAGAACGACCATAAGGTGCCCGAGGCAGCAACAGACCCTTGGAGACAAGTCGGCTGGAGGCCGATGTATTGAATCTCGACGCAATTTGAGTGTTCCATCGTCATTACAAGGCCCTGAACATTACAATTAACTATCATTTTAGCGTCGGATTCGAAAATCTATACTCACAGGAGAACTACCATAAGGTGCCCGAGGCAGCAATAGACCCTTGGAGACAAGTCGGCTGGAGGCCGATGTATTGAATCTCGACGCAATTTGAGTGTTCCATCGGCATTAGGAGGCCCTGAACGTTACAGTTTACTATCATTTTAGCGTCGGATTCGAAAATCTATTAACAGGAGAAGGATCATATGGTGCACGAGACTGCAATATCAACTTGGGTACAAGTCGACTGGAGGTCGATGTATTGACTCTCGACGCAATTTGAGTGATCCATCGTCATTACAAGGCCCTGAACGTTACAATTAACTAACATTTTTGCGTCGGATTCGAAAATCTAGACTCACAGGAGAACGACCATAAGGTGCCCGAGGCAGCAACAGACCCTTGGAGACAATTCGGCTGGAGGCCGACGTATTGAATCTCGAAGCAATTTGAGTGTTCCATCGGCATTAGGAGGCCCTGAACGGTATAATTAACAATCATTTTAGCTTCGGATTCGAAAATCTACTCACAGGAGAAGTTCATACGGTGTTCGAGACAGCAATATACCCCTTGGAGACAAATCGACTGGAGGCCGATGTATTGAATATCGACGCAATTTGAGTGTTCCATCGTCTTTAGGAGTCCCTGAACGTTACAATTAAGTATCAGTTTCGCGTCGGATTCGAAAATCTAAACTCACAGGAGAACGACCATAAGGTGCACGAGGCAGCAACAGACCCTTGGAGACAAGTCGGCTGGAGGCCGATGTATTGAATCTCGACGCAATTTGAGTGTTCCATCGGCATTAGGAGGCCCTGAACGTTACAATTAACTATCATTTTTGCATCGGATTCGAAAATCTAGACTCACAGGAGAACGACCATAAGGTGCCCGAGGCAGCAATAGACCCTTGGAGACAAGTCGGCTGGAGGTCGATGTATTGAATCTCGACTCAATTTGAGTGTTCCATCGTCATTAGGTAGCCCTGAACGTTACAATTAACAAACAGTTTTGCGTCGGGTTCGAAAATCTAGACTCGCAGGAAAACGATCACAAGGTGCCCGTGGCAGCTATTGACCCTTGGAGACCAGTCCGCTGGAGGACGATGTATTGAATCGCGACGCAATTTGAGTGCTCCATCGTCATTTGGAGGCCCTAAACCTTACAATTAACTATCAGTTTCGCGTCGGATTCAAAAATCCAGACTCACAGGAGACGGACCATTTGGTGCCCGAGGCAGCAATATCCCCTTGGAGACAAATCAGCTGGAGGACGATGTATTGAACCTCGACGCAATTTGAGAGTTCTTTCGGCATCAGGAGGCGCTGAACGTTACTATTCACTATCATTTTTGCATCGGATTCGAAAATCTAGACTCACAGGAGAAGGATCATATGGTGCCCGAGACAGCAATATCCCCTTGGAGACAAGTCCGCTAGAGGCCGATGTATTGAATCTCGACGCAATTTGAGTGTTCCATCGTCATTTTAGCATCGGATTCGAAATTCTAGACTTACAGGAGAAGGATCATATGGTGCTTGAGACAGCAATATCCCCTTGGATAAAAGTCGGCTGGAGGCCGATGTATTGAATCTCAACGCAATTTGAGTATTCCATTGTCATTAGGAGGCCCTGAACGTTACAATTAACTATCATTTTGGCGTCGGAATCGAAAATCTAGACCCACAGGAGAACGACCTTAAGGTGCCCGAGGCGCAATAGACCGTTGGAGACAAGTCGGCTGATGGACGATGTATTGAGTCTCGACGCAATTTGGGTGTTCCATCGTCATTAGGAGGCCCTGAATGTTACAATTAACTATCAGTTTTGCGTCGGGTTCGAAAAACTAGACTCACTGGAGACGGACCATAAGGTGCCCGAGGCAGCAATATCCCCTTGGAGACCAGTCCGTTCGAGGACGACGTATTTAATCGCGACGCAATTTGATTGCTCCATCGTCATTAGGAGGCCCTGAACGTTACAATTAACTATCAGTATCTCGTCGTATTCGAAAATCCCGACTCACAGGAGACGGACCACATGAAGCCCGAGGCAGCAATATCCCCTTGCAGACAAGTCGGCTGGAGGGCGATGTATTCAATCGCGACGCAATTTGAATGCTCCATCGTCATTAGGAGGCCCTGAACGTTACAATTAACTATCAGTTTTTCGTCGGATTCGAAAATCTAGACTCACAGGAGAACGACCATAAGGTGCCCGAGGCAGCAACAAACCCTTGGAAAGTCGGCTGGAGGCCGATGTATTGAATCTCGACGCATCTTGAGTGTTCCATCGTCATTAGGAGGCCCTGAACGTTACAAGTAACTATCAGTTTTTCGTCGGATTCGAAAATCAACACTCACTGGAGACGGACCATAAGGTGCCCGAGACTATATCCCCTTGTAGACTAGTCGGCTGGAGGTCGCTGTATTGACTCTCGAAGCAATTTGAGGGTTCTATAGTCATAAGGGGGCGCTGAACGTTACAATTAACTATCATTATTGTGTCGGATTCGAAAATCTAGACTCTCAGGAGACGGACCATATGGTGCCCGAGGCAAAAATATGCCCTTGGAGAAGGTCGGCTGGAAGCTGATGTATTGAATCGCGACGCAATTTAAGTGCTCCATCGTCATTAGGAGGCCCTGAATGTTACAATTAACTATCAGTTTTGCGTCGGGTTCGAAAATCTAGACTCACTGGAGGCGGACCTTTTGGTGCCCGAGGCAGCAATATCCCCTTGGAGACAAGTCGGCTGGAGGTCGATGTATTGGATCGCGACGCAATTTGAGTGTTTCATCGTCATTAGGAACCCTGAATGTTATAATTAACTATCAGTTTTTCGTCGGATTCGAAAATCTAGACTCACTGGAGACGGACCATACGGTGCCCGAGGCAGCAATATCACCTTGGAGTCCAGTCCGCTGGAGGACGATGTATTGAATCACGACGCAATTTGAATGCTCCATCGTCATTAGGTGTCCCTGAGCGTTACAACTAACTATCAGTTTTGCGTCGGATTCAAAAATCTAGACTCACAGGGGAACGACCATAAGGTGCCCGAGGCAGCAATAGACCCATGGAGACAAAGCGGCTGAATGCCGATGTATTGAATCTCGACGCAATTTGAGTGTTCCATCGTCATTAGGAAGCCCTGAACGTTACAATTAGCAATCAGTTTCGCATCGGATTCGAAAATCAAGACACAGGTGAACGACCATAAGGAGCCCGAGGCACTAATATCCCCTTGGAGACAAGTAGGCTGGAGGACGATGTATTGAATTTCGACGCAATTTGAGTGTTCCATCATCATTAGGAGGCGCTGGACGTTACAATTAACTCTCAGTTATGCGTCGGATTCGCATATCTAGACTCACAGGAGAACGACCATAAGGTGCTCGAGGCAGCAACAAACCCTTGGAAAGTCGGCTGGATGCCGATGTATTGAATCTCGACGCATTTTGAGTGTTCCATCGTCAATAGGAGGCTCTGAACGTTACAATTAACTATCAGTTTCGCATCGGATTCGAAAATCTAGACTCACAGGAGAAGGACCATTTTGTGCCCGAGGCAAAATATCCCCTTGGAGAAGGTCGGCTGGATGCCGATGTAATGAATCGCGACGCAATTTGAGTGCTCCATCGTCATTAGGAGGCCCTGAACGTGACAATTAACTATTAGTTTCGCGTCGGTTTCAAAATTCTAAACTCACAGGAGACGGACCATTTGGTGCCCGAGGCAGCAATATCCCCTTGGAGATAAGTCGGCTGGAGGCCGATGTATTGAATCTCGACGCAATTTAAGTGTTCCATCGTCATTAGTTGGCCCTGAGCATTACAATTAACCATCAGTTTTGCGTTGGATTCGAAAATCTAGACTCACAGGAGAACGATCATAAGGTGCCCGAGGCAACAATAGACCCTTGGAGACAAGTCAGCTGGAGGACGATGTATTGGATCGCGACGCAATTTGAGTGTTCCATCGTCATTAGGAATCTCTGAACGTTACAATTAACTATCAGTTTCGCGTGGGATTCAAAAATCTAAACTCACAGCAGAAGGACCATATGGTGACCGAGGCAGCAATATCCCCTTGGAGACAAATCGGTTGGAGGACGTTGAATTGAATCTCGACGCAATTTGAGTGTTCCATCGTCATTAGGAGGCCCTGAACGTTAGAATTAACAATCAGTTTCGCGTCGGATTCGAAAATCTAGACTCACAGGAGAGCGACCATAAGGAGCCCGAGGCAGCAAAATCCCCATGGAGACAAGTCGGCTGGAGGACGATGTATTGGATCTCGAATCAATTTGAGTGTTCCATCGCCATTAGGAGGCCCTGAACGTTACAATTAACTATCAGTTTTTCGTCGGATTCGAAAATCTAGAGTCACTGGAAAACGATTATAAGGTGCCCCAGGCAGCAATAGACCCTTGGAGACAAGTCGGCTGGAGGACGATGAATTGGATCGCGACGCAAATTCAGTGTTCCATCGTCATTAGGAGGCCCTGAACGTTACAGTTAACTATCAGTTTCGAGTCGGATTCGAAAATCTAGACTCACAGGAGAAGGACCATATGGTGCCCTAGGCAGCAATATACCCTTGGAGACAAGTCGGCTGGAGGACGATGTATTGAATCTCGACGCAATTTGAGCGTTCCATCGTGATTAGGAGGCCCTGAACGCTACAGTTAACTATCAGTTTCGCGTCGGATTCGAAAATCTAGACTCACAGGAGAGCGACCATATGGAGCCCGAGGCAGCAAAATCCCCATGGAGACAAGTCGGCTGGAGAACTATGTATTGGATCTCGACGCAATTTGAGTGTTCCATCGCCATTAGGAGGCCCTGAACGTTACAATTAACTATCACTTTTGCGTCAAATTCGAAAATCTAGACTCACAGGGAAACGATCATAAGGTGCCCCAGGCAGCAATAGACCCTTGGAGACAAGTCGGCTGGAGGACGAAGTAATGGATCGCGACGCAATTTGAGTGTTCCGTCGTAAATAGGAGGCCCTGAATGTTACAATTAACTATCGGTTTGTCGTCGGATTCGAAAATCTACACCCACTTGCGACGGACCATAAGGTGCCCGAGGCTATATCCCCTTGTAGACAAGTCGGCTGGAGGAAGCTGTATTGACTCTCGAAGCAATTTGAGGGTTCCATCGTCATTAGGAGGCGCTGAACGTTACAATTAACTATCATTTTTGCGTCGGATTCGAAAATCTAGACTCTCAGGAGACGGACCTTATAGGTGCCCAAGGCAAAAATATCCCCTTGGAGAAGGTCGGCTGGAGGCCGATGTATTGAATCGCGACGCAATTTGAGTGCTCCATAGTCATTAGTAGGCCCTGAACGTTACAATTAACTATGAGTTGTGCGTAAGATTCGCAAATCTAGACTCACAGGAGACCGACCATAAGTTGCCCGAGTCAGCAACAAACCCTTGGAAAGTCGGCTGGAGGCCGATGTATTGAATCTCGACGCATTTTGAGTGCTCCATCGTCATTAGTAGGCCCTGAACGTTTCAATTAACTATCAGTTTCGCGTCTTATTCGAAAATCTAGACTCACAGGAGAAGGACCATATGGTGCCCGAGCCTGCAATATACCCTTGGAGACAAGTCGGCTGGAGGACGATGTATTGAATCTCGACGCAATTTGAGTGTTCCATCGTCATTAGGAGGCCCTGAACGTTACAATTAACTGTCATTTTAGCGTCGGATTCGAAAATCTAGATTCAGAGGAGAAGGATCATATGGTGCCCGAGACAGCAAAATCCCATTGGATTTAAGTCGGCTGGAGGACGATGTATTAAATCTCGACGCAAATTGAGTGTTCCATCGTCATTAGGAGGCCCAGAACGTTTATATTAACAATCAGTTTTGCATCGGATTAGAAAATCTAGACTCACAGGAGAACGACCATAAGGAGCCAGAGGCAGCAAAATCCCCATGGATACAAGTCGGCTAGAGAACGATGTATTGGATCTCGACGCAATTTGAGTGTTCCATCGCATTAGGAGGCCCTGAACATTACAATTAAGTATCAGTTTTGCGTCGAATTTGAAAAACTAGACTCACAGGAAAACGATCATAAGGTGCCCCAGGCAGCAATAGACCCTTGGAGACAAGTCAACTGGAGGACGAAGTATTGGATCGCGACGGAATTTGAGTGTTCCATCGTAACTAGGAGGCCCTGAATGTTACAATTAACTATCAGTTTTTCGTCGGATTCGAAAATCTACACTCACTGGAGACGGACCATAAGGTGCCCGAGGCTATATCCCCTTGTAGACAAGTCGGCTGGAGGTCGCTGTATTGACTCTCGAAGCAATTTGAGGGTTCCATCGTCATTAGGAGGCGCTGAACGTTACAATTAACTATCATTATTGCGTCGAATTCGAAAATCTAGACTCTCATGAGACGGACCGTATGGAGCCCATGGCAAAAATATCCCCTTGGAGAAGGTCGGCTGGAGGCCGATGTATTGAATCGCGACGCAATTTGAGTGCTCCATCGTCATTAGGCGGCCCAGAACGTTACAATTAACTATCAGTTTCGCGTCGGATTCGAAAATCTAGACTCACAGGAGAAAGACCATATGGTGCCCGAGGCAGCAATAAACCCTTGGAGACGAGTCGGCTGGAGGACGATGTATTGAATCTCGACGCAATTTGAGTGTTCCATCGTCATTAGGAGGCCCTGAACGTTACAATTAACTATCAGTTTCGCGTCGGAATCAAAAATCTAGACTCACAGGAGACGGACCATTTGGTGCCCGAGGCAGCAATATCCCCTTGGAGATAAGTCGACTGGAGGCCGATGTATTGAATCTCGACGCAATTTAAGTGTTCCATCGTCATTAGTTGGCCCAGAGCGTTACAATTAATTATCAGTTTTGCTTTGGATTCGAAAATCTAGACTCACAGGAGAACGATCATAAGGTGCCCGAGGCAACAATAGACCCTTGGAGACAAGTCAGCTGGAGGATAATGTATTGGATCGCGACGCAATTTGAGTGTTCCATCGTCATTAGGAAACTCTGAACGTTACAATTAACTATCAGTTTCGCGTCGGATTCGAAAATCTAAACTCACAGCAGAAGGACCATATGGTGACCGAGGCAGCAATATCCCCTTGGAGACAGAACGGTTGGCGGACGATGAATTGAATCTCGACGCAATTTGAGTGTTCCATCGTCATTAGGAGGCCCTGAACGTTACAATTAACAATCAGTTTCGCGTCGGATTCGAAAATCTAGACCCACAGGAGAGCGACCATAAAGAGCCCGAGGCGGCAAAATCCCCATGGAGACAAGTCGGCTGGAGGACGATGTATTGGATGTCGAATCAATATGAGTATTCCATCGCCATTAGGAGGCCCTGAACGTTACATTTAACTATCAGTTTTTCGTCGGATTCGAAAATGTAGACTCACAGGGAAACGATTATAAGGTGCCCCAGGCAGCAATAGACCCTTGGAGACAAGTCGGCTGGAGGACGATGTATTGGATCGCGACGCAATTTCAGTGTTCCATCGTCATTAGGAGGCCCTGAACGTTACAGTTAACTATCAGTTTCGCGTCGGATTCGAAAATCTAGACTCACAGGAGAAGGACCATATGGTGCTCGAGGCAGCAATATACCCTTGGTGACAAGTCGGCTGATGGACGATGTATTGTGTCTCGACGCAATTTGGGTGTTCCATCGTCATTAGGAGGCCCTGAATGTTACAATTAACTATCAGTTTCACGTCGGATTAAAAAATCTAGACTCACAGGAGACGGACCATTTGGTGCCCGAGGCAGCAATATCCCCTTGGAGATATGTCGGCTGGAGGCCGATGTATTGAATCTCGACGCAATTTGAGTGTTCCATCGTCATTAGTTGGCCCTGAGAGATACAATTAAGCATCAGTTTTGCGTTGGATTCGGAAATCTAGACTCACAGGAGAACGATCATAAGGTGCCCGAGGCAACAATAGACCCTTGGAAACAAGTCAGCTGGAGGACGATGTATTTGATCGCGACGCAATTTGAGTGTTCCATCGTCATTAGGGGGCCCTGAACGTTACAATTAACAATCAGTTTAGCGTCGGATTCGAAAATCTAGACTCACAGGAGAGCGACCATAATTAGCCCGAGGCAGCAAAATCCCCATGGAGACAAGTCGGCTGGAGGACGATGTATTGGATCTCGAAGCAATTTGAGTGTTCCGTCGCCATTAGGAGGCCGTGAACGTTACAATTAACTATCAGTTTTTCGTCGGATTCGAAAATCTAGACTCACAGGAAAACGATTATAAGGTGCCCCAGGCAGCAATTGACCCTTGGAGACAAGTCGGTTGGAGGACGATGTATTGGATCGCGACGCAATTTCAGTGTTCCATCGTAACTAGGAGGCCTTGAGTGTTACAATTAACTATCAGTTTTTCGTCGGATTCGTAAATCTTGACTCACTGCAGACGGACCATAGGGTGCCCGAGGCTATATCCCCTTGAAGACAAGTCGTCTGGAGGTCGCTATATTGACTCTCGACGCAATTTGAGTGTTCCATCGTCATTAGGAGGCGCTGAACGTTACAATTAACTATCATTATTGCGTCGGATTGGACAATGTAGACTCTCAGGAGACGGACCATATGGAGCCCGAGGCAAAAATAGCCCCTCGGAGAAGGTCGGCTGGAGGCCGATGTATTGAATCGCGACGCAATTTGAGTGTTCCATCGTCATTAGGAGGCCCTGAACGTTACAATTAACTATCAGTTTCGCGTCGGATTCGAAAATCTAGACTCACAGGAGAAGGACCATATGGTGCCCGAGGCTGCAATACACCCTTGGAGACAAGTCGGCTGGAGGACGATGTATTGAATCTCGACGCAATTTGAGTGTTCCATCGTCATTAGGAGGCCCTGACCGTTACAGGTAACTATCAGTTTCGCGTCGGATTCGAAAATCTAGACTCACAGGAGAAGGACCACATGGTGCCCGAGGCAGCTATATCCCCTTGGAGACAAGTCGGCTGGAGGACGATGTATTGAATCTCGACGCAATTTGAGTGTTCCATCATCATTAGGAGGCGCTGGACGTTACAATTAACTATCAGTTATGCGTCGGATTCGCAAATCTAGACTCACAGGAGAACGACCATAAGGTGCCCGAGGCAGCAACAGACCCTTCGAGACAAGTCGGCTGGAGGACGATGTATTGAATCTCGACGCAATTTGAGTGTTCCATCGCCATTAGGAGGCCCTGAACGTTACAATTAAGTATCAGTTTTGCGTCGAATTCGAAAATCTAGACTCACAGGAAAACGATCATAAGGTGCCCCAGGCAGCAATAGACCCTTGGAGACAAGTCAACTGGAGGACGAAGTATTGGATCGCGACGGAATTTGAGTGTTCCATCGTAACTAGGAGGCCCTGAATGTTACAATTAACTATCAGTTTTTCGTCGGATTCGAAAATCTACACTCACTGGAGACGGACCATAAGGTGCCCGAGGCTATATCCTCTTGTAGACAAGTCGGCTGGAGGTCGCTGTATTGACTCTCGAAGCAATTTGAGGGTTCCATCGTCATTAGGAGGCGCTGAACGTTACAATTAACTATCATTATTGCGTCGAAATCGAAAATCTAGAACCTCAGGAGACGGACCATATGGAGCCCGAGGCAAAAATATCCCCTTGGAGAAGGTCGGCTGGAGGCCGATGTATTGAATCGCGACGCAATTTGAGTGCTCCATCGTCATTAGGCGGCCCTGAACGTTACAATTAACTATCGGTTTCGCGTCGGATTCGAAAATCTAGACTCACAGGAGAAAGACCATATGGTGCCCGAGGCAGCAATATACCCTTGGAGACAAGTCGGCTGGAGGACGATGTATTGATTCTCGACGCAATTTGAGTGTTCCATCGTCATTAGGAGGCCCTGAACGTTACAATTAACTATCAGTTTCGCGTCGGAATCAAAAATCTAGACTCACAGGAGACGGACCATTTGGTGCCCGAGGCAGCAATATCCCCTTGGAGATAAGTCGGCTGGAGGCCGATGTATTGAATCTCGACGCAATTTAAGTGTTCCATCGTCATTAGTTGGCCCTGAGAGTTACAATTAACCATCAGTTTTGCTTTGGATTCGAAAATCTAGACTCACAGGAGAACGATCATAAGGTGCCAGAGGCAACAATAGACCCTTGGAGACAGGTCAGCTGGAGGACAATGTATTGTATCGCGACGCAATTTGAGTGTTCCATCGTCATTAGGAATCTCTGAACGTTACAATTAACTATCAGTTTCGCGTCGGATTCGAAGATCTAAACTAACAGCAGAAGGACCATATGGTGACCGAGGCAGCAATATCCTCTTGGAGACAGATCGGTTGGCGGACGATGAATTGAATCTCGACGCAATTTGAGTGTTCCATCGTCATTAGGTGGCCCTGAACGTTACAATTAACAATCAGTTTCGCGTCGGATTCGAAAATCTAGACTCACAGGAGAGCGACCATAAGGAGCCCGAGACAGCAAAATCCCCATGGAGACAAGTCGGCTGGAGGACGATGTATTGGATCTCGAATCAATATGAGTGTTCCATCGCCTTTAGGAGGCCCTGAACGTTACATTTAAATATCAGTTTTTCGTCGGATTCGAAAATCTAGACTCACAGGGAAACGATTATAAGGTGCCCCAGGCAGCAATAGACCCTTGGAGACAAGTCGGCTGGAGGACGATGTATTGGATCGCAACGCAATTTCTATGTTCCATCGTCATTAGGAGGCCCTGAACGTTACAGTTAACTATCAGTTTCGCGTCGGATTCGAAAATCTAGACTCACAGGAGATGGACCATATGGTGCCCGAGGCAGCAAAATACCCTTGGTGAGAAGTCGGCTGATGGACGATGTATTGAGTCTCGACGCAATTTGGGTGTTCCATCGTCATTAGGAGGCCCTGAATGTTACAATTAACTATCAGTTTCACTTCGGATTAAAAAATCTAGACTCACAGGAGACGGACCATTTGGTGCCCGAGGCAGCAATATCCCCTTGGAGATAAGTCGGCTGGAGGCCGATGTTTTGAATCTCGACGCAATTTGAGTGTTCCATCGTCATTAGTTGGCCCTGAGCGTTACAATTAAGCATCAGTTTTGCGTTGGATTCGGAAATCTAGACTCACAGGAGAACGATCATAAGGTGCCCGAGGCAACAATAGACCCTTGGAAACAAGTCAGCTGGAGGACGATGTATTGGATCGCGACGCAATTTGAGTGTTCCATCGTCACTAGGAGGCCCTGAACGTTACAATTAACAATCAGTTTAGCGTCGGATTCGAAAATCTAGACTCACAGGAGAGCGACCATAATTAGCCCGAGGCAGCAAAATCCCCATGGAGACAAGTCGGCTGGAGGACGATGTATTGGATCTCGAAGCAATTTGAGTGTTCCATCGCCATTAGGAGGCCCTGAACGTTACAATTAACTATCAGTTTTTCGTCGGATTCGAAAATCTAGACTCACAGGAAAACGATTATAAGGTGCCCCAGGCAGCAATAGACCCCTGGAGACAAGTCGGTTGGAGGACGATGTATTGGATCGCGACGCAATTTCAGTGTTCCATCGCAACTAGGAGGCCTTGAGTGTTACAATTAACTATCAGTTTTTCGTCGGATTCGTAAATCTTGACTCACTGCAGACGGACCATAAGGTGCCCGAGGCTATATCCCCTTGTAGACAAGTCGTCTGGAGGTCGCTATATTGACTCTCGACGCAATTTGAGTGTTCCATCGTCATTAGGAGGCCCTGAACGTTACAATTAACTATCATTATTGCGTCGGATTCGAAAATGTAGACTCTCAGGAGACGGACCATATGGAGCCCTAGGCAAAAATATCCCCTTGGAGAAGGTCGGCTGGAGGCCGATGTATTGAATCGCGACGCAATTTGAGTGCTCCATCGTCATTAGGAGGCCCTGAACGTTACAATTAACTATCAGTTTCGCGTCGGATTCGAAAATCGAGACTCACAGGAGAAGGACCATATGGTGCCCGAGGCTGCAATACACCCTTGGAGACAAGTCGGCTGGAGGACGATGTATTGAATCTCGACGCAATATGAGTGTTCCATCGTCATTAGGAGGCCCTGAACGTTACAGGTAACTATCAGTTTCGCGTCGGATTCGAAAATCTAGACTCACAGGAGAAGGACCACATGGTGCCCGAGGCAGTTTTATCCACTTGGAGACAAGTCGGCTGGAGGACGATGTATTGAATCTCGACGCAATTTGAGTGTTCCATCATCATTAGGAGGCGCTGGACGTTACAAATAACTATCAGTTATGCGTCGGATTCGCAAATCTAGACTCACTGGAGAACGACCATAGGGTGCCCGAGGCAGCAACAGACCCTTCGAGACAAGTCGGCTGGAGGACGATGTATTGAATCTCGACGCAATTTGAGTGTTCCATCATCATTAGGAGGCGCTGAACGTTACAATTAACTATCATTTTAGCGTCGGATTCGAAAATCTATACTCACAGGAGAAGGATCATATGGTGCTTGAGACAGCAATATCCCCTTGGATACAAGTCGGCTGGAGGCCGATGTATTGAATCTCGACGCAATTTGAGTGTTCCATCGTCATTACGAGAATCTGAACGTTTCAATTACCTATCATTTTTGCGTCGGATTCTAAAATCTAGACTCACAGGAGAACGACCATAAGGTGCCCGAGGCAGCAATAGACCCTTGTAGACAAGTCGGCTGGAGGACGATCTATTGACTCTCGACGCAATTTGAGTGTTCCATCGTCATTAGGTGGCGCTGAACGTTACAATTAACTGTCATTTTAGCGTCGGATTCGAAAATCTAAATTCACAGGAGAAGGATCATATGGTGCCCGAGACAGCAAAATCCCATTGGATTCAAGTCGGCTAGAGTACGATGTATTAAATCTCGACGCAAATTGAGTGTTTCATCGTCATTAGGAGGCCCAAAACGTTTATATTAACAATCAGTTTTGCGTCGGATTAGAAAATTTAGACTCACAGGAGAACGACCATAAGGTGCCCGAGGCAGCAATAGAACCTTGGAGACCAGTCCGGTGGAGGACGATGTATAGACTCTCGACGCAATTTAAGTGCTCCATCGTCATTAGGAGGCGCTGAACGTTACAATTAACTATCATTTTTGCGTTGGATTCGAAAATCTAGACTCACAGGATAACGACCATAAGGTGCCCGAGGCAGCAATATCCCCTTCGAGACAAGTCGGCTGGAGGACGATGTATTGAATCTCGACACAATTTGAGTGTTCCATCATCATTAGGAGGCGCCGAACGTTAGAATTAACTATCAGTTATGCGTCGGATTCGTAAATCTAGACTCACAGGAGAGCGATCATAAGGTGCCCGAGGCAGGAACACACCCTTGGTGACAAGTTGGCTGGAGGCCGGTGTATTGAATCACGACCCAATTTGAGAGTTCCATCGTCATTAGGAGGCACTGAAAGTTACAATTAACAATCAGTTTTGCGTCGGATTAGAAAATCTAGACTCACAGGAGAACCATCATAAGGTTGCCCGAGGCAGCAATAGACTCTTGGAGACAAGCCGACTGAAGGTCGATGTATTGACTCTCACCGCAATTTGAGTGTTCCATCGTCTTTAGGAGGCCCTGAACGTTACAATTAACTATCAGTTTTGCGTCGGGTTCGAAAATCTAGACTCAATGGAGACGGACCATAAGGTGCCCGAGGCAGCAATATCCCCTTGGAGACCAGTCCGCTGGAGGACGACGTATTTAATCGCGACGCAATTTGAATGCTCCATCGTCATTAGGAGGCCCTGAAAGTTCCAGTTAACTATCAGTATTTCGTCGGATTCGCGAATCCCGACTCACAGGAGACGGACCTCATGGAGCCCGAAGCAGCAATGTCCCCTTGTAGAAAAGGCGGCTGGAGGCCGATGTATTGGATCGCGACTCAATTTTAGTGTTTCATCGTCATTAGGAACCCTGAGTGTTACAATTAGCTATCAGTTTTTTGTCGGATTCGAAAATCTAGACTCACTGGAGACGGACCATACGGTGCCCGAGGCAGCAATATCGCCTTGGAGACCAGTCCGCTGGAGGACGATGTATTGAATCGCGACGCAATTTGAGTGTTCCATCGTCATTAGGAGGCGCTGGACGTTACAATTAACTATCATTTTTGCGTCGGATACGAAAATCTAGACTCACAGGAGACGGACCATATGGTGCCCGAGGCAAAAATATCCCATTGAAGGAGGTCGGCTGGAGACCGATGTATTGATTCTCGACGCAATTTGATTGTTCCATCGTGATTAGGAGGCCCTGAGCATTACAATTAACTATCAGTTTAGCGTCGGATTCAAAAATCTAGACTCACAGGGGAACGACCATAAGGCCCGAGGCAGCAATAGACCCTCGGAGAGATATCGGCTGAATGCTGATGTATTGAATCTCGACGCAATTTGAGTGTTCCATCGTCAATAGTAAGCCCTGAACGTTACAATTAACTATTAGTTTCGCGTCGGTTTCGAAAATCTAAACTCGCAGGAGAAGGACCATATGGTGCCCGAAGCAGCAATATCCCCTTGGAGACAAGTCGGCTGGAGGACGATGTATCGAATCTCGACGCAATTTGAGTGTTCCATCGTGATTAGGTGGCCCTGAGCGTTACAATTAACTATCAGTTTTGCGTCGGGTCCGAAAATCTGGACTCACAGGAGAACGATCATAAGGTGCCCGAGGCAGCAATAGACCCTTGGAGACAAGTCTGCTGGAGGACGATGTATTGAATCGCGACGGAATTTGAGTGTTCCATCGTAACTAGGAGGCCCTGAATGTTACAATTAACTATCAGTTTTTCTTCGGATTCGAAAATCTGCACTCACTGGAGACGGACCATAAGGTGCCCGAGGCTATATTCCCTTGTAGACAAGTCGGCTGGAGGTCGCTGTATTGACTCTCGAAGCAATTTGAGGGTTTCATCGTCATTAGGAGGCCCTGAACGATACAATTAACTATCATTATTGCGTCGGATTCGAAAATCTAGACTCTCAGGAGACGGACCATACGGTGCCCGAGGCAGCAATATCGCCTTGGAGACCAGTCCGCTGGAGGACGATGTATTGAATCGCGACGCAATTTGAGTGTTCCATCGTAACTAGAAGGCCCTGAATGTTACAATTAACTATCAGTTATGCGTCGGATTCGCAAATCTAGACTCACAGGAGAACGACCATAAGGTGCCGGAGGCAGCAACAGACCCTTGGAGACAAGTCGGCTGGAGGCCGATGTATTGAATCTCGACGCAATTTGAGTGTTCCATCATCATTAGGAGGTTCTGGACGTTACAATTAACTATCATTTTTGCGTCGGATTCGAAAATCTAGACTCACAGGAGAACGACCATAAGGTGCCCGAGGCAGCAATAGACCCTTGGAGACATGTCGGCTGGAGGACGATGTATTGACTCTCGACGCATTTTGAGTCTTCCATCGTCATTAGGAGGCGCTGAACGTTACAATTAACTCTCATTTTAGCGTCGGATTCGAAAATCTAGACTCACTGGAGACGGACAATAAGGTGCCCGAGGCTTTGTAGACAAGTCGGCTGGAGGTCGATGCATTGACTCTCGACGCAATTTGAGTGTTCCATTGTCATTAGGAGGCGCTGAACGTTACAATTAACTATCAGTTTTGTGTCGGGTTCGAAAATCTAGACTCACTGGAGACAGACCATAAGGTGCCCGAGGCAGCAATTTCCCCTTGGAGACCAGTCCGCTGGAGGACGACGTATTTATTCGCGATGCAATTTGAATGCTCCATCGTCATTAGGAGGCCCTGAACGTTACAATTAACTATCTGATTCGCGTCGGATTCACAAATCTAGACTCACAGGAGAACGACCGTAAGGTGCCCAAGGCACAACAGACCGTTGGAGACAAGTCGGCTGGAGGCCGATGTACTGAATCTCGACGCAATTTGAGTGTTCCATCGTCATTAGGTGGCCCTGAGCGTTACAATTAACTGTCATTTTAGCGTCGGATTCGAAAATCTAAACTCACAGGAGAAGGATCATATGGTGCCCGAGACAGCAAAATCCCATTGGATTCAAGTCGGCTGGAGTACGATGTATTAAATCTCGACGCAAATTGAGTGTTCCATCGTCATTAGGAGGCCCAAAACGTTTATATTAACAATCAGTTTTGCGTCGGATTAGAAAATTTAGACTCACAGGAGAACGACCATAAGGTGCCCGAGGCAGCAATAGAACCTTGGAGACCAGTCCGCTGGAGGACGATGTATTGACTCTCGACGCAATTTAAGTGCTCCATCGTCATTAGGAGGCGCTGAACGTTACAATTAACTATCATTTTTGCGTTGGATTCGAAAATCTAGACTCACAGGATACGACCATAAGGTGCCCGAGGCAGCAATATCCCCTTCGAGACAAGTCGGCTGGAGGACGATGTATTGAATCTCGACACAATTTGAGTGTTCCATCATCATTAGGAGGCGCCGAACGTTAGAATTAACTATCAGTATTTCGTCGGATTCGAGAATCCCGACTCACAGGAGGCGGACCACATGGAGCCCGAAGCAGCAATATCCCCTTGTAGACAAGTCGGCTGGAGGTCGTTGTATTGGATCGCGACACAATTTTAGTGTTTCATCGTCATTAGGAACCCTGAATGTTACAATTAACTATCAGTTTTTCGTCGGATTCGAAAATCTAGACTCACTGGAGACGGACCATACGGTGCCCGAGGCAGCAATATCGCCTTGGAGACCAGTCCGCTGGAGGACGATGTGTTGAATCGCGACGCAATTTGAGTGTTCCATCGTCATTAGGAGGCGCTGAAAGTTACAATTAACTATCATTTTTGCGTCGGATACGAAAATCTAGACTCACAGGAGACGGACCATATGGTGCCCGAGGCAAAAATATCCCCTTGAAGGAGGTCGGCTGGAGACCGATGTATTGAATCTCGACGCAATTTGAGTGTTCCATCGTGATTAGGAGGCCCTGAGCATTACAATTAATTATCAGTTTTGCGTCGGATTCAAAAATCTAGACTCACAGGGAACGACCATAAGGCCCGAGGCAGCAATAGACCCTCGGAGAGATATCGGCTGAATGCTGATGTATTGAATCTCGACGCAATTTGAGTGTTCCATAGTCAATAGTAAGCCCTGAACGTTACAATTAACAATTAGTTTCGCATCGGATTCGAAAATCTAGACTCACAGGTGAACGACCTTAACGAGGCCGAGGCAGCAATAGACCCTTGGAGAGAGGTCCGCTGGAGAAAGATGTATTGGATCGCGACGCAATTTGAATGCTCCATCGTCATTAGGAGGCCCTGAACGTTACAATGAACTATTAGTTTCGCGTCGGTTTCGAAAATCTAAACTCACAGGAGAACGACCATAAGGTGCCCGAGGCAGCAATAGACCCTTGGAGACAAGTCGGCTGGAGGCCGATGTATTGAATCTCAACGCAATTTGAGTGTTCCATCATCATTAGGAGGCTCTGGACGTTACAATTAACTATCATTTTTGCGTCGGATTCGAAAATCTAGACTCACAGGAGAACGACCATAAGGTGCCCGAGGCAGCAATAGACCCTTGGAGACAAGTCGGCTGGAGGACGATGTATTGACTCTCGACGCATTTTGAGTGTTCCATCGTCATTAGGAGGCGCTGAACGTTACAATTAACTATCATTTTAGTGTCGGATTCGAAAATCTAGACTCACTGGAGACGGACCAAAAGGTGCCCGAGGCTTTGCAGACAAGTCGGCTGGAGGTCGATGTATTGACTCTCGACGCAATTTGAGTGTTCCATTGTCAGTAGGAGGCGCTGAACGTTACAATTAACTATCAGTTTTGTCTCGGGTTCGAAAATCTAGACTCACTGGAGACAGACCATAAGGTGCCCGAGGCAGCAATTTCCCCTTGGAGACCAGTCCGCTGGAGGACGACGTATTTATTCGCGACGCAATTTGAATGCTCCATCGTCATTAGGAGGCCCTGAACGTTACAATTAACTATCAGTATCTCGTCGGATTCGAAAATCCCCACTCACAGGAGACGCACCGCATGAAGCCCGAGGCAGCAATATCCCTTTGTAGACATGACGGCTGGAGGTCGATGAATTGGATCGCGACACAATTTGAGTGTTTCATCGTCATTAGGAACCCTGAATGTTACAATTAACTATCAGTTTTTCGTTGGATTCGAAAATCTAGACTCACTGGAGACGGACCATACAGTGCCCGAGGCAGCAAAATCGCCTTGGAGACCAGTCCGATGGAGGACGATGTATCAAATCGCGACGCAATTTGAGTACTCCATCGTCATTAGGAGGCCCTGAACGTAACAACTAACTATCAGTTTCGCGTCGGATTCGAAAATCTAGACTCACTGGAGAAGGACCATATGGTGCCCAAGGCAGCAATATCCCCTTGGAAACAAGTCGGCTGGAGGACGATGTATTGAATCTCGACGCAATTTGAGTGTTCCATTGTCATTAGGAGGCGCTGAACGTTACAAGTAACTATCACTTATGCGTCAGATTCGCAAATCTAGGCTCACAGGAGAACGACCATAAGGTGCCCGGGGCAGCAAAAAACCCTTGGAAAGTCAGCTGGAGGCCGATGTATTGAATCTCGACGCAATTTGTGTGTTCGATCGCCAATTGGAGGCTCTGAACGTTACAATTAACAATCAGTTTCGCGTCGGATAGGAAAATCTAGACTCACAGGAGAAGGACCATATGGTGCCCGAGGCAAAAATACCCCTTAGAGAAGGTCGGCTCAAGGCCGATGTATTGAATCGCGACGCAATTTGAGTGCTCCATCGTCATTAGGTGGCTCTGGACGTTACAATTAACTATCATTTTTGCGTCGGATTCGAAAATCTAGACTCACAAGAGAACGACCATAAGGTGCCCGAGGCAGCAATAGACCCTTGGAGACAAGTCGCCTGGAGGACGATAAATTGACTATCGACGCAATTTGAGTGTTCCTTCGTCATTAGGAGGCGCTGAACGTTACAATTAACTGTCATCTTAGCGTCGGATTCGAAAATCTAGGCTCAAAGGAGAGGGATCATATGGTGCCCGAGACAGCAATATCCCCTTGGATACAAGTCGGCTGGAGGCCGATGTATTGAATCTCGACGCAATTTGAGTGTTCCATCGTCATTAGGAGGCTCTGAACGTTACAATTAACTATTATTTTTGCGTCGGATTCGAAAATCTAGACTCACAGGAGAACGACCATAAGGTGCCCGAGTCAGCAATAGACCCTTGGAGACAAGTCGGCTGAAGGTCGATGAATTGAATCTCAACGCAATTTGAGTGTTCCATCGTCATTAGGAGACCCTGAACGTTACAATTAACAATCAGTTTCGCGTCGGATTCGAAAATCTATACTCACAGGAGACGGTCCATAAGGTGCCCGATGCTATGTCCCCTTGTAGACAAGTCGGTTGTAGGTCGCTGTATTGACTCTCGAAGCAATTTAAGGGTTCCATCGTCATTAGGATTCGCTAAACGTTACAATTGACTATCATTATTGAGTCGGATTCGAAAATCTAGACTCTCAGGAGACGGACCATATGGTCCCCGAGGCAAAAATATCCCCTTGGAGAAGGTCGGCTGGAGGCCGATGTATTGAATCACGACGCAATTTGAGTGTTCCATCGTCATTAGGTGGCTCTGGACGTTACAATTAACTATCATTTTTGCGTCGGATTCGAAAATCTAGACTCACAAGAGAACGACCATAAGGTGCCCGAGGCAGCAATAGACCCTTGGAGACATTCGCCTGGAGGACGATAAATTGACTATCGACGCAATTTGAGTGTTCCTTCGTCATTAGGAGGCGCTGAACGTTACAAATAACAGTCTTTTAAGCGTCGGATTCGAAAATCTAGGCTCACAGGAGAGGGATCATATGGTGCCCGAGACAGCAATATCCCCTTGGATAGAAGTCGGCTGGAGGCCGATGTATTGAATCTCGACGCAATTTGAGTGTTCCATCGTCATTAGGAGGCTCTGAACGTTACAATTAACTATCATTTTTGCGTCGGATTCGAAAATCTAGACTACAGGAGAACGACCATAAGGTGCCCGAGGCAGCAATAGACCCTTGGAGACAAGTCGGCTGGAGGACGATAAATTGACTATCGACGCAATTTTAGTATTCCTTCGTCATTAGGAGGCGCTGAACGTTACAATTAACTGTCATTTTAGCGTCGGATTCGAAAATCTAGGCTCACAGGAGAAGGATCATATGGTGCCCGAGACAGCAATATCCCCTTGGATACAAGTCGGCTGGAGGCCGATGTATTGAATCTCGACGCAATTTGAGTGTTCCATCGTCATTAGGAGGCTCTGAACGTTACAATTAACTATCATTTTTGCGTCGGATTCGAAAATCTAGACTCACAGGAGAACGACCATAAGGTGCCCGAGGCAGCAATATACCCTTGGAGACAAGTCGGCTGAAGGTCGATGAATTGAATCTCAACGCAATTTGAGTGTTCCATCGTCATTAGGAGGCCCTGAACGTTACAATTAACCATCAGTTTTGCGTTGGATTCGAAAATCTAGACTCACAGGAGAACAATCATAAGGTGCCCGAGGCAGCAATAGACCCTTGGAGACAAGTCAGCTGGAGGACGATGTATTGACTCTCAACGCAAATTGAGTGCTTCATCGTCATTAGGAGGCGCTGAACGTTACAATTAACTATCATTTTAGCGTCGGATTCGAAAATCTACTCACAGGAGAAGGATCATATGATGCTCGATACAGCAATATCCCCTTGGATACAAGTCGGCTGGAGGACGATGTATTGAATCTCGACGCAATTTGAGTGTTACATCGTCATTAGGTGGCCCTGAACGTTACAATTAACTATCAGTTTTGCGTCGCATTCGAAAATCTAGACTCACAGGAGAACGACCATAAGGTGCCCGAGGCAGCAATAGACCCTTGGAGACAAGTCGGCTGGAGGACGATGTATTGGATCGCGACGCAATTTGAGTGTTCCATCGTAACTAGGAGGACCTGAATGTTACAATTAACTATCAGTTTTTCGTCGGATTCGAAAATCTACACTCACTGGAGACGGACCATAAGGTGCCCGAGGCTATATCCCCTTGTAGACAAGTCGGCTGGAGGTCGCTGTATTGACTCTCGAAGCAATTTAAGGGTTCCATCGTCATTAGGAGGCGCTGAACGTTACAATTAACTATCATTATTGCGTCGGATTCGAAAATCTAGACTCTCAGGAGACGGACCATATGGTGCCCGAGGCAAAAATATCCCCTTGGAGAAGGTCGGCTGGAGGCCGATGTATTGAATCGCGACGCAATTTGAGTGCTCTATCGTCATTAGGAGGCCCTGAACGTTACAATTAACATTCAGTTTCGCGTCGGATTCGAAAATCTACACTCACAGAAGGACCATATGGTGCCAGAGGCAGCAATATCCCCTTGGAGACAACTCGGCTGGAGGACGATGTATTGAATCTCGACGCAATTTGAGTGTTCCATCATCATTAGGAGGCGCAGATTGTTACAATTAACTATCAGTTATGCGTCGGATTCGCAAATCTAGACTCACAGGAGAACGACCATAAGGTGCCCGAGGCCGCAACAGTCCCTTGGAGACAAGTCGGCTGGAGGCCGATGTATTGAATCTCGACGCAATTTGAGTGTTCCATCGTCATTAGGAGGCTCTGGACGTTACAATTAACTATCATTTTTGCGTCGGATTCGAAAATCTAGCCTCACAGGAGAACGACCATAAGGTGCCCGAGGCAGCAATAGACCCTTGGAGACAAATCGGTTGGAGGACGATGAAATGAATCTCGACGCAATTTGAGTGTTCCATCGTCATTACGAGGCCCTGAACGTTACAATTAACAATCAGTTTCGCGTCGGATTCGAAAATCTAGACTCACAGGAGAGCGACCATAAGGAGCCCGAGGCAGCAAAATCCCCATGGAGACAAGTCGGCTGGAGGACGATGTATTGGATCTCGAAGCAATTTGAGTGTTCCATTGCCATTAGGAGGCCCTGAACGTTACAATTAACTATCAGTTTTGCGACGGATTCGAAAATCTAGACACACAGTAAAACGATTATAAGGTGCCCCAGGCAGCAATAGACCCTTGGAGACAAGTCGGCTGGAGGACGAGGTATTGACTCTCGACGCAATTTGAGTGTTCCATCGTCATTAGGAGGCGCTGAACGTTAAAACTAACTATCATTGTAGCGTCGGATTCGAAAATCTACACTCACAGGAGAAGGATCATATGGTGCCCGAGACAGCAATATCCCCTTGGATACAAGTCGGCTAAAGGCCCATGTATTGAATCTCGACGCAATTTGAGTGTTCCATCGTCATTAGGAGGCTCTGAACGTTACAATTAACTATCATTTTTGGGTCGGATTCGAAAATCTAGACTCACAGGAGTACGACCATAAGGTGCCCGAGGCAGCAATAGACCCTTGAAGACAAGTCGGCTGGAGGACGATGTATTGACTCTCGACGCAATTAGAGTGTTCCATCGTCTTTAGGAGGCCCTGAACGTTACAATTAACTACCAGTTTTTCGTCGGATTCGAAAATCTAGACTAACTGGAGACGGACCATACGGTGTCCGAGGCAGTAATATCGCCTTGGAGACCAGTCCGCTGGAGGACGATGTATTGAATCGCGACGCAATTTGAATGCTCCATCGTCATTAGGAGGCCCTGAACGTTACAAATAACTATGTGAATTGCGTCGGATTCGCAAATCTAGACTCACAGTAGAACGACCGTAAGGTGCCCGAGGCACAACAGACCGTTGGAGACAAGTCGGCTGGAGGCCGATGTATTGAATCTCGACGCAATTTGAGTGTTCCATCGTCATTATGTGGCCCTGAGCGTTACAATTAACTATCAGTTTTGCGTCGGGTCCGAAAATCTAGACTCACAGGAGAACGATCATAAGGTGACCGAGGCAGCAATAGCCCTTGGAGACAAGTCGGCTGGAGGACGATGTATTGCATCGCGACGCAATTTGAGTGTTCCTTCGTCCTTAGGAGGCCCTGAATGTTACAATTAACTATCAGTTTTTCGTCGGGTTCGAAAACCTAGACTCACTGGAGACGGACCATAAGGTGCCCGAGGCTTTGTAGACAAGTCGGCTGGAGGTCGATGTATTGACTCTCGACGCAATTTGAGTGTTCCATCGTCATTAGGAGGTGCTGAACGTTACAATTAACTATCATTTTTGCGTCGGATACGAAAATCTAGACTCACAGGAGACGGACCATATGGTGCCCGAGGCTATATCCCCTTGTAGACAAGTCGGCTGGAGGTCGCTGTATTGACTCTCGAAGCAATTTGAGGGTTCCATCGTCATTAGGAGGCGCTGAACGTTACAATTAACTATCATTATTGCGTCGGATTCGAAAATCTAGACTCTCAGGAGACGGACCATATGGTGCCCGAGGCAAAAATATCCCCTTGGAGAAGGTCGGCTGGAGGCCGATGTATTGAATCTCGACGCAACTTGAGTGCTCCATCGTCATTAGGAGGCCCTGAACGTTACAGTTAACTATCAGTTTCGCGTCGGATTCGAAAATGTAGACTCACAGGAGAAGGACCATATGGTGCCCGAGGCAGTAATATCCCCTTGAAAACAAGTCGGCTGGAGGACGATGTATTGAATCTCGACGCAATTTGAGTGTTCCATCATCATTAGGAGGCCCTAAACGTTACAATTAACTATCAGATATGCGACGGATTCGCAAATCTAGACTCACAGGAGAACGACCATAAGGTGCCCGAGGCAGCAGCAGACCCTGGACACAAGTCGGCTGGAGGCCGATGTATTGAATCTCGACGCAATTTGAGTGTTCCATCATCATTAGGAGGCTCTGGACTTTACAATTAACTCTAATTTTTGCGTCGGATTCGAGAATCTAGTCTCACAGGAGGACGACCATAAGGTGCCCGAGGCAGCAATAGACCCTTGGAGACAAGTCGGCTGAAGGACGATGTATTGAGTCTCGACGCAATTTGAGTGTTCCATCGTCATTACGAGGCGCTGAACGTTACAATTAACTATCATTTTAGCGTCGGATTCGAAAATCTACTCTCACAGGAGAAGGATCATATGGTGCCCGAGACAGCAATATCCCCTTGGATACAAGTCGGCTGGAGGCCGATGTATTGAATCTCGACGCAATTTGAGTGTTCCATCGTCATTACGAGGCTCTGAACGTTACAATTAACTATCATTTTTGCGTCGGATTCGAAAATCTAGACTCACAGGAGTACGACCATAAGGTGCCCGAGGCAGCAATAGACCCTTGAAGACAAGTCGGCTGGAGGACGATGTATTGACTCTCGACGCAATTTGAGTGTTCCATCGTCTTTTGGAGGCCCTGAACGTTACAATTAACTACCAGTTTTTCGTCGGATTCGAAAATCTAGACTCACTGGAGACGGAACATACGGTGCCCGAGGCAGCAATATCGCCTTGGAGACCAGTCCGCTGGAGGACGATGTATTGAATCGCGACGCAATTTGAATGCTCCATCGTCATTAGGAGGCCCTGAACGTTACAAATAACTATCTGATTCGCGTCGGATTCGCAAATCTAGACTCACAGGAGAACGACCGTAAGGTGCCCGTGGCACAACAGACCGTTGGAGACAAGTCGGCTGGAGGCCGATGTATTGAATCTCGACGCAATTTGAGTGTTCCATCGTCATTATGTGGCCCTGAGCGTTACAATTAACTATCAGTTTTGCGTCGGGTCCGAAAATCTAGACTCACAGGAGAACGATCATAAGGTGCCCGAGGCAGCAATAGACCCTTGGAGACAAGTCGGCTGGAGGACGATGTATTGCTTCGCGACGCAATTTGAGTGTTCCATCGTCATTAGGAGGTCCTGAATGTTACAATTAACTATCAGTTTTTCGTCGGGTTCGAAAATCTAGACTCACTGGAGACGGACCATAAGGTGCCCGAGGCTTTGTAGACAAGTCTGCTGGAGGTCGATGTATTGACTCTCGACGCAATTTGAGTGTTCCATCGTCATTAGGAGGTGCTGAACGTTACAATTAACTATCATTTTTGCGTCGGATACGAAAATCTAGACTCACAGGAGACGGACCATATGGTGCCCGAGGCAAAAATATCCCCTTGAAGTAGGTCGGCTGGAGGCCGATGTATTGAATCTCGACGCAATTTGAGTGTTCCATCGTCATTAGGAGGCCCCGAACATTAAATTAACTACCAGTTTTGCGTCGGATTCAAAATATAGACTCACAGGGGAACGACCACAAGGTGCCCGAGGCAGCAATAGACCCTCGGAGACAAGTCCGCTGGGGAAAGATGTATTGGATCGCGACGCAATTTGAGTGTTCTATCGTAACTAGGTCGCCCTGAATGTTACAATTAACTATCAGTTTTTCGTCGGATTCGAAAATCTAGACTCACTGGAGACAGACCATAAGGTGCCCGAAGCAACAATATCCCCCTGGAGACCAGTACGCTGGAGGACGATGTATTAAATCGGGACGCAATTTGAGTACTCCATCGTCATTAGGAGGCCCTGAACGTTACAATTAACTATCAGTTTCGCGTCGGATTCGAAAATCTAGACTTACAGGAGAAGGACCATATGGTGCCCGAGGCAGCAATAGACCCTTGGAGACAAGTCGGCTGGAGGACGATGTATTGACTCTCGACGCAATTTGAGTGTTCCACCATATTTAGGAGGCGCTGAACATTACAATTAACTATCAGTTAAGCGTCGGATTCACAAATCTAGACTCACAGGAGAACGACCATAAGGTGCCCGAGGCCGCAACAGTCCCTTGGAGACAAGTCGGCTGGAGGCCGATGTATTGAATCTCGACGCAATTTGAGTGTTCCATCGTCATTAGGAGGCTCTGGACGTTACAATTAACTATCATTTTTGCGTCGGATTCGAAAATCTAGCCTCACAGGAGAACGACCATAAGGTGCCCGAGGCAGCAATAGACCCTTGGAGACAAATCGGTTGGAGGACGATGAAATGAATCTCGACGCAATTTGAGTGTTCCATCGTCATTACGAGGCCCTGAACGTTACAATTAACAATCAGTTTCGCGTCGGATTCGAAAATCTAGACTCACAGGAGAGCGACCATAAGGAGCCCGAGGCAGCAAAATCCCCATGGAGACAAGTCGGCTGGAGGACGATGTATTGGATCTCGAAGCAATTTGAGTGTTCCATTGCCATTAGGAGGCCCTGAACGTTACAATTAACTATCAGTTTTGCGACGGATTCGAAAATCTAGACACACAGTAAAACGATTATAAGGTGCCCCAGGCAGCAATAGACCCTTGGAGACAAGTCGGCTGGAGGACGAGGTATTGACTCTCGACGCAATTTGAGTGTTCCATCGTCATTAGGAGGCGCTGAACGTTACAACTAACTATCATTTTAGCGTCGGATTCGAAAATCTACACTCACAGGAGAAGGATCATATGGTGCCCGAGACAGCAATATCCCCTTGGATACAAGTCGGCTAAAGGCCCATGTATTGAATCTCGACGCAATTTGAGTGTTCCATCGTCATTTGGAGGCTCTGAACGTTACAATTAACTATCATTTTTGGGTCGGATTCGAAAATCTAGACTCACAGGAGTACGACCATAAGGTGCCCGAGGCAGCAATAGACCCTTGAAGACAAGTCGGCTGGAGGACGATGTATTGACTCTCGACGCAATTAGAGTGTTCCATCGTCTTTAGGAGGCCCTGAACGTTACAATTAACTACCAGTTTTTCGTCGGATTCGAAAATCTAGACTAACTGGAGACGGACCATACGGTGTCCGAGGCAGCAATATCGCCTTGGAGACCAGTCCGCTGGAGGACGATGTATTGAATCGCGACGCAATATGAATGCTCCATCGTCATTAGGAGGCCCTGAACGTTACAAATAACTATCTGAATTGCGTCGGATTCGCTAATCTAGACTCACAGTAGAACGACCGTAAGGTGCCCGAGGCACAACAGACCGTTGGAGACAAGTCGGCTGGAGGCCGATGTATTGAATCTCGACGCAATTTGAGTGTTCCATCGTCATTATGTGGCCCTGAGCGTTACAATTAACTATCAGTTTTGCGTCGGGTCCGAAAATCTAGACTCACAGGAGAACGAATATAAGGTGCCCGAGGCAGCAATAGACCCTTGGAGACAAGTCGGCTGGAGGACGATGTATTGCATCGCGACGCAATTTGAGTGTTCCTTCGTCCTTAGGAGGCCCTGAATGTTACAATTAACTATCAGTTTTTCGTCGGGTTCGAAAACCTAGACTCACTGGAGACAGACCATAAGGTGCCCGAGGCTTTGTAGACAAGTCGGCTGGAGGTCGATGTATTGACTCTCGACGCAATTTGAGTGTTCCATCGTCATTAGGAGGTGCTGAACGTTACAATTAACTATCATTTTTGCGTCGGATACGAAAATCTAGACTCACAGGAGGCGGACCATATGGTGCCCGAGGCTATATCCCCTTGTAGACAAGTCGGCTGGAGGTCGCTGTATTGACTCTCGAAGCAATTTGAGGGTTCCATCGTCATTAGGAGGCACTGAACGTTACAATTAACTATCATTATTGCGTCGGATTCGGAAATCTAGACTCTCAGGAGACGGACCACATGGTGCCCGAGGCAAAAATATCCCCTTGGAGACAAGTCGGCTGGAGGACGATGTGTTGAATCTCGACGCAATTTGAGTGTTCCATCGTCATTAGGAGGCCCTGAACGTTGCAGTTAACTATCAGTTTCGCGTCGGATTCGAAAATGTAGACTCACAGGAGAAGGACCATATGGTGCCCGAGGCAGTAATATCCCCTTGAAGACAAGTCGGCTGGAGGACGATGTATTGAATCTCGACGCAATTTGAGTGTTCCATCATCATTAGGAGGCCCTGAACGTTACAATTAACTATCAGATATGCGACGGATTCGCAAATCTAGACTCACAGGAGAACGACCATAAGGTGCCCGAGGCAGCAGCAGACCCTGGAGACAAGTCGGCTGGAGGCCGATGTATTGAATCTCGACGCAATTTGAGTGTTCCATCATCATTAGGAGGCTCTGGACTTTACAATTAACTCTATTTTTGCGTCGGATTCGAAAATCTAGTCTCACAGGAGGACGACCATAAGGTGCCCGAGGCAGCAATAGACCCTTGGAGACAAGTCGGCTGAAGGACGATGTATTGTGTCTCGACGCAATTTGAGTGTTCCATCGTCATTACGAGGCGCTGAACGTTACAATTAACTATCATTTTAGCGTCGGATTCGAAAATCTACACTCACAGGAGAAGGATCATATCGTGCCCGAGACAGCAATATCCCCTTGGATACAAGTCGGCTGGAGGCCGATGTATTGAATCACGACGCAATTTGAGTGTTCCATCGTCATTAGGAGGCATTGAACGTTACAATTAACTATCATTTTTGCGTCGGATTCAAAAATCTAGACTCACAGGAGTACGATAATAAGGTGCCCGAGGCAGGAATAGACCCTTGAAGACAAGTCGGCTGGAGGACGATGTATTGACTCTCGACGCAATTTGAGTGTTCCATCGTCTTTTGGAGGCCCTGAACGTTACAATTAACTACCAGTTTTTCGTCGGATTCGAAAATCTAGACTCACTGGAGACGGGACATACGGTGCCCGAGGCAGCAATATCGCCTTGGAGACCAGTCCGCTGGAGGACGATGTATTGAATCGCGACGCAATTTGAATGCTCCATCGTCATTAGGAGGCCCTGAACGTTACAAATAACTATCTGATTCGCGTCGGATTCGCAAATCTAGACTCACAGGAGAACGACCGTAAGGTGCCCGTGGCACAACAGACCGTTGGAGACAAGTCGGCTGGAGGCCGATGTATTGAATCTCGACGCAATTTGAGTGTTCCATCGTCATTATGTGGCCCTGAGCGTTACAATTAACTATCAGTTTTGCGTCGGGTCCGAAAATCTAGACTCACAGGAGAACGATCATAAGGTGCCCGAGGCAGCAATAGACCCTTGGAGACAAGTCGGCTGGAGGACGATGTATTGCATCGCGACGCAATTTGAGTGTTCCAACGTCATTAGGAGGTCCTGAATGTTACAATTAACTATCAGTTTTTCGTCGGGTTCGAAAATCTAGACTCACTGGAGACGGACCATAAGGTGCCCGAGGCTTTGTAGACAAGTCAGCTGGAGGTCGATGTATTGACTCTCGACGCAATTTGAGTGTTCCATCGTCATTAGGAGGTGCTGAACGTTACAATTAACTATCAGTTTCGCGTCGGATTCGAAAATCTAGACTCACAGGAGAAGGACCATATGGTGCCCGAGGCAGCAATAGACCCTTGGAGACAAGTCGGCTGGAGGACGATGTATTGACTCTCGACGCAATTTGAGTGTTCCACCATATTTAGGAGGCGCTGAACATTACAATTAACTATCAGTTAAGCGTCGGATTCGCAAATCTAGACTCACAGGAGAACGACCATAAGGTGCCCGAAGCAGCAACAAACCCTTGGAAAGTCGGCTGGAGGCCGATGTGTTGAATCTCGACGCAATTTGAGTGTTCCATCGTCAATAGGAGGCTCTGAACGTTACAATTAATAATCAGTTTCGCGTCGGATTGGAAAATCTAGACTCACAGGAGAAGGACCATACGGTGCCCGAGGCAAAAATATCCCCTTGGAGGAGGTCGGCTGGAGGACGATGTATTGAATCTCGACGCAATTTGAGTGTTCCATCATCATTAGGAGGCGCTGAACGTTACAATTAACTATCAGATAAGCGACGGATTCGCAAATATAGACTCACAGGAGAACGACCATAAGGTGCCCGAGGCAAAAATATCCCCTTGAAGAAGGTCGGCTGGAGGCCGATGTATTGAATCTCGACGCAATTTGAGTGTTCCATCGTCATTAGGAGGCCCAGAACATTACAATTAACTATCAGTTTTGCGTCGGATTCAAAAATATAGACTCACAGGGGAACGACCATAAGGTGCCCGAGGCAGCAATAGACCCTTGGAGACAAATCGGCTGAATGCCGATGTATTGAATCTCAACGCTATTTGAGTGTTCCATCGTCATTAGGAAGCCCTGAACGTTACAATTAACAATCAGTTTCGCATCGGATTCGAAAATCTAGACTCACAGGTGAACGACCATATGGAGCCCGAGGCAGCAATAGACCCTAGGAGACAAGTCCGCTGGAGAAAGATGTATTGGATAGTGACGCAATTTGAGTACTCCATCGTCATTAGGAGGCCCTGAACGTTACAATTAACTATCAGTTTCGCGTCGGATTCGAAAATCTAGACTCACAGGAGAAGGACTATATGGTGCCCGAGGCAGCAATATCCACTTGGAGACAAGTCGGCTGGAGGACGATGTATTGAATCTCGACGCAATTTGAGTGTTCCATCATAATAAGGAGGCGCTGAACATTACAATTAACTATCAGTTAAGCGTCGGATTCGCAAATCTAGACTCACAGGAGGACGACCATAAGGTGCCCGAGGCAACAACAAACCCTTGGAAAGTCGGCTGGAGGCCGATGTATTAAATCTCGACGCAATTTTAGTGTTCCATCGTCAATAGGAGGCTCTAAACGTTACAATTAACAATCAGTTTCGCGTCGGATACGAAAATCTAGACTCACAGGAGACGGACCATATGGTGCCCGAGGCAAAAATATCCCTTTGAAGAAGGTCGGCTGGAGGCCGATGTATTGAATCGCGACGCATTTTGAGTGCTATATCGTCATTAGGAGGCCCTGAACGTTACAATGAACTATTAGATTCGCGTCGGTTTCGAAAATCTAAACTCTCAGGAGAAGGACCATTTGGTGCCCGAGGCAGCAATATCCCCTTGGAGACAAGTCGGCTGGAGGACGATGTATTGAATTTCGACGCAATTTGAGTGTTCCATCATCATTAGGAGGCGCTGAACGTTACAATTAACTATCAGTTATGCGTCGGATTCGAAAATCTAGACTCACAGGAGAACGACCATAAGGTGCCCGAGGCAGCAATAGACCCTTGGAGACATGTCGGCTGGTCTCCGATGTATTGAATCTCGACGCAATTTGAGTGTTCCATCGTCATTAGGAGGCTCTGGAGGCTACAATTAACCATCATTTTAGCGTCGGATTCGAAAATCTAGACTCACAATAGAAGGATCATATGGTGCCCCAGACAGCAATATCCCCTTGGATACAAGTCGGCTGCAGGCCGATGTATTGAATCTCGACGCAATCTCAGTGTTCCATCGTCATTAGGAGGCACTGAACGTTACAATTAACTATCATTTTTGTGTCGGATTCGAAAATTTAGACTCACAGGAGAACGAACATAAGGTGCCCGAGGCAGCAATAGACCCTTGAAGACAAATCGGCTGGAGGACGATGTATTGGCTCTCGACGCTAATTGAGTGTTCCATCGTCATTAGGAGGCGCTGAACGTTACAATTAACTGTCATTTTAGCGTCGGATTCGAAAATCTAGACTCACAGGAGAAGGATCATATGGTGTCCGAGACAGCAAAATCCCCTTGGATTCAAGTCGGTTGGAGGACGTTGTATTGAATCTCGACGCAATTTGAGTGTTCCATCGTCATTAGGACGCCCTGAAAGTTTCAATTAACAATCAGTTTTGCATCGGAATAGAAAATCTAGCCTCACAGGAGAACGACCATAAGGTGCCCGACGCAGCAATAGACGCTTGGAGACAAGTCGGCTGGAGGACGATGTATTGGATCGCGACGCAATTTGAGTGTTCCATCGTAACTAGGAGGCCCCGAATGTTACAATTAACTATCAGTTTTTCGTCGGATTCGAAAATCTACACTCACTGGAGACGGGCCATAAGGTGCCCGAGGCTATATCCCCTTGTAGACAAGTCGGCTGGAGGTCGCTGAATTGACTCTCGAAGCAATTTAAGGGTTTCATAGTCATTAGGGGGCGCTGAACGTTACAATTAACTATCAGTTTCGCGTCGGATTCAAAAATGTAGACTCACAGGAGACGGACCATTTGGTGCCCGAGGCAGCAATATCCCCTAGGAGACAAGTCGGCTGCAGGCCAATGTATTGAATCTCGACGCAATTTGGGTGTTACATCGTCATTAGGTGGCCCTGAACGTTACAATTAACTATCAGTTTTGCGTCGGATTCGAAAATCTAGACTCACAGGAGAACGACCATAAGGTGCCCGAGGCAGCAATAGACCCTTAAGGACAAGTCGGCTGAAGGACGATGTATTGAATCTCGACGCCATTTGAGTGTTCCAACGTAACTAGGTGGCTCTGAATGTTACAATTAACTATCAGTTTTTCGTCGGATTCGAAAATCTACACTCACTGGAGAACGACCATAGGGTGACCGAGGCAGCAACAGACCCTTGGAGACAAGTCGGCTGAAGGCCGATGTATTGAATCTCGATGCAATTTGAGTGTTCCATCGTTATTAGGAGGCCTTGAACGTTACAATTAACTATCAGTTTCGCGTCGGATTCGAAAATCTAGACTCACAGGAGAACGACCATAAGGTGCCCGAGGCAGCAATAGACCCTTGGAGACAAGTCGGCTAAAGGACAATGTATTGAATCTCGACGCAATTTGAGTGTTCCATTGTCATTAGGAGGCCCTGAACTTTACAATTAACTATCAGTTATGCGTCGTATTCGAAAACCTAGACTCTCAGGAGAACGACCTCAAGGTGCCCGAGGCAGCAATAGACATTTGGAGACAAGTCGGCTGGAGTCCGATGTATTTAATCTCTTTGCAATTTGAGTGTTCCATCGTAGTTAGGAAGCCCTGAACGTTACAATTAACAATCACTTTCGCGTCGGATTCGATAATCTAGACTCACAGAAGAAGGACAATAAGGTGCCCGAGGCAACAATATCCCCATGGAGAGAAGCCGGCTGGAGGACGATGTATTGAATCTCGACGCAATTTGGGTATTCCATCGTCAATAGGAGGCCCTGAACGTTGCAATTAACTATCAGTTTTGCGTCGGATTCGAAAATGTAGACTCACAGGTGTCCGAGGCAGCAATAGACCCTTGGAGACAAGTCGGCGTGAGGACGATGTATTGAATCTCGACGCATCTTAAGTGTTCCATCGTCATTAGGAGGCCCAGAACGTTACAATTACCTATCATTTTTGCTTCGGATTCGAATATCTAGACTCACAGGTGAACGACCATAAGGTGCCCGAGGCAGCAATAGACCTTTGGAGACAAGTCTGCTGGAGGCCGATGTATTGAATATCGACGCAATTTGAGTGTTCCATCGTCATTAGGAGGCCCTGAAAGTTACAATTAACTATCAGTTTCGCGTCGCATTCGAAAATCTAGACTCACAGGAGAACGACCACAAGGTGCCCGAGGCAGCAATAGACCCTTGGAGACAAGTCGGCTGAAGGACGATGTATTGAATCTCGACGCAATTTGAGTGTTCCATCGTCATTAGGAGGCCCTGAACGTTACAGGTAACTATCAGTTTCGCGTCGGATTCGACAATCTAGACTCACAGGAGAAGGACCATATGGTGCCCGAGGCAGCAATATCCCCTAGGAGACAAGTCGGCTGGAGGACGATGTATTGAATCTCGACGCAATTTGAGTGTTCCATCGTCATTAGGAGGCCCTGAACGTTACAGGTAACTATCAGTTTCGCGTCGGATTCGAAAATCTAGACTCACAGGAGAAGGACCATATGGTGCCCGAGGCAGCAATATCCCCTTGGAGACAAGTCGGCTGGAGGACGATGTATTGAATCTCGACGCAATTTCAGAGTTCCATCATCATTAGGAGGCGCTGAACGTTAGAATTAACTATCAGTTTCGCGTCGGATTCGCAAATCTAGACTCACAGGAGAACAACCATAAGGTGCCCGAGGCAGCAACAGACCCGTGGAGACAAGTCGGCTGGAGGACGATGTATTGAATCTCGTCGCAATTTGAGTGTTCCAGTGTCATTAGGAGGCCCTGAACTTTACAATTAACTATCAGTTATGCGTCGTATTTGAAAACCTAGACTCACAGGAGAACGACCACAAGGTGCCCGAGGCAGCAATAGACCCTTGGAGACAATTCGGCTGGAGGCCGATGTATTGACTCTCGACGCAATTTGAGTGTTCCATCGTAAATAGGAAGCCCTGAACGTTACAATTAACAATCAGTTTCGCGTCGGGTTCGAAAATCTAGACTCACAGGAGAAGGACCATAAGGTGCCCGAGGCAGCAATATCCCCATGGAGAGAAGTCGGCTGGAGGACGATGTAATGAATCTCGACGCAATTTGGATAATCCATCGTCAATAGGAGGCCCTGAACGTTACAATTAACTGTCAGTTTTGCGTCGGATTCGAAAATCTAGACTCACAGGTGCCCGAGGCAGCAATAGACCCTTGGAGACAAGTCGTCGTGAGGACGATGTATTGAATCTCGACGCAATTTGAGTGTTCCATCGTCATTAGGAGGCCCTGAACATTGCAATTAACTATCAGTTTTGCGTCGGATTCGAAAATCTAGTCACAGGAGACGGACCATAAGGTGCCCGAGGCAGCAGTCGACCCTTGGAGACAAGTCGGCTGGAGGACGATCTATTGAATCTCGACGCAATTTGATTGTTCCATCGTCATTAGGAGACCCTGAGCGTTACAATTAACTATCAGTTTTGCTTCGGATTCGAGAATCTAGACTCACAGGAGAACGAACATAAGGTGTCCGAGGCAGCAATAGACTCTTGGAGACAAGTCGGCTGAAGGACGATGTATTGAATCTCGACCCAATCTTAGTGTTCCATCGTCATTAGGAGGCCATGAACGTTACAATTAACTATCACTTTTGCTTCGGATTCGAAAATCTAGACTCACAGGAGAACGACCATAAGGTGTCCGAGGCAGGAATAGCCTCTTGGAGACAAGTCTGCTGATGGACGATGTATTGAATCTCGACCCAATCTGAGTGTTCCATCGTCATTAGGAGGCGCAGAAAGTTGCATTTAACCACCAGTTATGCGTCGGATTCGAAAATCTAGACTCACAGGGGAACTACCATAAGGTACCCGAGGCAGCAATAGACCCTTGGAGACAAGTCGGTTGTAGGCCGATGTATTGAATCTCGACGCAATTTGAGTGTTCCATCGTCATTAGGAGGCCCTGAACGTTACAATTAACTATCATTTTTGCGTCGGATTCGTAAATCTGGAGTCACAGGAGACGGACCATATTGAGCCCGAGGCAGCAATACCCCTTGGAGATATGTCGGCTGGAGGCCGATGTATTGATTCTCGACGCGATTTGAGTGTTCCGTCGTCAATAGGAAGCCCTGAACAATACAATTAACTATCAGTTTTGCGTCGGATTTAAAAATCTAGACCCACAGGGAAACGACCATAAGGTGCCCGAGGCAGCAATAGACCCTTGAAGACAAATCGGCTGAATGACGATGAATTGAATCTCGACGCAATTTAAGTGTTCCATCGTCATTAGGATGCCCTGAACGTTACGATTAACAATCAGTTTCGCGTTGGATCTGAAAATCTAGACTCAAAGGAGAACGACCATAAGGTGCCCGAGGCAGCATTATCCCCATGAAGCGAAGTCGGCTGGAGGACGATGTATTAAATCTCGACGCAATTTGAGTGTTCCATCGTCATTAGGAGGCCCTGAACTTTACAATTAACTATCAGTTATGCGTCGGATTCGAAAAGCCAGACTCCCTGGAGACGGACCATAAGGTGCCTGAGGCAACAATATCCCCTTGGAGACCGGTCCGCTGGATTACGATGTATTGAATCGCGACGCAATTTGAGAGCCCCATCGTCATTAGAAGGCCCTGAACGTTAGAACTAACTATCAGTTTTGCGTCGGATACGAAAATGTAGAATCACCGGAGACGGACCATGTGGTGAACGAGGATACAAGTCGGCTGGAGGACGATGTATTGAATCTCGACGCAATTTGAGTGTTCCATCGTCATTAGGAGGCCCTGAACTTTACAATTCATAACTATCAGTTATGCGTCGAATTCCAAAATCTAGCCACACAGGAGAGCGACCACATGGTGCCCGAGGGGGCAATTGACATTTGGAGACATACTGGCTGGAGGCCGATGTATTGAATCTCGATGCCATTTGAGTGTTCCATCGTCATTAGGAGGCCCTGAACGTTACAATTAACTATCATTTTTGCGGCGGAATCGAAAATCTAGAAACACAGGAGACGGACCATATGGTGCCCGAGGCGGCGATAGCCCTTGGAGACAATTCGGCTGGAGGACGATGTATTCCACCTCGACGCAATTTGAGTGTTCCATCGTCATTAGGATGATCTGAACGTTACAATTAACAATCAGTTTCGCGTCGGATTAGAAATCTAGACTCACAGAAGAACGACCATAAGGTGCCCGACGCAGCATTATCCCCATGAAGAGAAGTCGGCTGGAGGGCGATGTATTGAATCACGACGCAATTTGAGTGTCCATCGTCATTAGGAGGCCCTGAACGTTACAATTAACTATCAGTTTCGCGTCGGATTCGGAAATCTAGACTCGCAGGAGACGGACCATATGGTGCCCGAGGCAGCAATATCCCCTTAGAGAGAAGTCTGCTTGAGGCAGATTTATTGAATCTCGACGCAATTTGAGTGTTCCATCGTCATTAGGATGCCCTGAACGTTACAATTAACTATCATTTTTGGGGCGGATTCGAAAATCTAGACCCACAGGAGACGGACCATATGGTGCCCGAGGCAGCAATACCCCTTAGAGACAATTCGGCTGGAGGACGAGGTATTCATCCTCGACGTAATATGAGTGTTCCATCGTCATTAGGAGGCCCTGAACGTTGCAATTAACTATCAGTTTTGCGTCGGATTCGAAAATCTAGACCCACAGGAGAACGACCATTAGGTGCCCGAGGCAGCAATATAACCTTGGAGACAAGTCGGCTGAAGGACGATGTATTGAATCTCGACGCAATTTGAGTGTTCAATCGTCATTAGGAGGCCCTGAACGTTACAATTAACAATCAGTTTCGCGTCGGATTAGAAATCTAGACTCACAGAAGAACGACCATAAGGTGCCCGACGCAGCATTATCCCCATGAAGAGAAGTCGGCTGGAGGCCGATGTATTGAATCTCGACGCAATTTGAGTGTTCCATCGTCATTAGGATTCCCTGAACGTTACAATTAACTATCAGTTTTGCGTCGGATTCGAAAATCTAGACTCACAGGAGAACGACCATTAGGTGCCCGAGGCAGCAATGGAACCGTGGAGACAAGTCTGCTTTAGGCCGATGTATTGTATCTCGACGCAATTTGAGTGTTCCGTCGTCATTAGGAGGCCCTGAACGTTACAATTAACTATCATTTTTGAGTCGGATTCGAAAATCTAGAATCACAGGAGACTAACGATATGGTGCACGAGGCAGCAATACCCCTTGGAGACAATTCGGCCGGAGGACGATGTATTTAACCTCGACGTAACTTGAGTGCTCCATCGTCATTAGGAGGCCCTGAACGTTGCAATTAACTATCAGTTTTGCGTCGGATTAGAAATCTAGACTCACAACAGAACGACCATAAGGTGCCCGAGGCAGCATTATCCCCATGAAGAGAAGTCGGCTGGAGGACGATGTATTTAACCTCGACGTAATTTGAGTGTTCCATCGTCATTAGGAGGCCCTGAACGTTGCAATTAACTATCAGTTTTGCGTCGGATTCGAAAATCTAGACTCACAGGAGAACGACCATATGGTGCCTGAGGCAACAATATCCCATTGGAGACAAGACTGCTGGAGGCCGAAGTATTGAATCTCGACGCAATTTGAGTGTTCAATTGTCTTTAGGAGGCCCTGAACGTTACAATTAACAGTCATTTTTGCGTCGGATTCGAAAAATCTAGGCTTACAGGAGACGGACCATATGGTGCACGAGGCAGCAATAGAACCTTGGAGACAAGTCGGCTAAAGGACGATGTATTGAATCTCGACGCAATTTGAGTGTTCCATCGTCATTAGGAGGCCCTGAACGTTACAATTAACTATCATTTCTGCGGCGGAATCGAAAATCTAGAAACACAGGAGACGGACCATATGGTGCCCGAGGCGGCGATAGCCCTTGGAGACAATTCGGCTGGAGGACGATGTATTCCACCTCGACGCAATTTGAGTGTTCCATCGTCATTAGGATGCCCTGAACGTTACAATTAACAATCAGTTTCGCGTCGGATTAGAAATCTAGACTCACAGAAGAACGACCATAAGGTACCCGAGGCAGCATTATCCCCATGAAGAGAAGTCGGCTGGAGGGCGATGTATTGAATCTCGACGCAATTTGAGTGTTCCATCGTCATTTGGTGGCCCTGAACGTTACAATTAACTATCATTTTTGCGTCGGATTCGAAAATCTAGACTCACAGGAGACGGACCATATGGTGCCCGAGGCAGCAATACCCCTTGGAGACAATTCGGCTGGAGGACGATGTATTCAACCTCGACGCAATTTGAGTGTTCCATCGCCATTAGGAGGCCCTGAACGTTACAATTAACTATCAGTTTCGCGTCGGATTCGGATATCTAGACTCGCTGGAGACGGACCATATGGTGCCCGAGGCAGCAATAGAACCTTGGAGATAAGTCGGCTGATGGACGATGTATTGAATCACGACGAAATTTGAGTGTCCATCGTCATTAGGAGGCCCTGAACGTTACAATTAACTATCAGTTTCGCGTCGGATTCAGAAATCTAGACTCGCAGGAGACGGACCATATGGTGCCCGAGGCAGCAATATCCCCTTAGAGAGAAGTCTGCTTGAGGCAGATGTATTGAATCTCGACGCAATTTGAGTGTTCCATCGTCATTAGGATGCCCTGAACGTTACAATTAACTATCATTTTTGGGGCGGATTCGAAAATCTAGACTCACAGGAGACGGACCATATGTGCCCGAGGCAGGAATACCCCTTAGAGACAATTCGGCTGGAGGACGAGGTATTCATCCTCGACGTAATATGAGTGTTCCATCGTCATTAGGAGGCCCTGAACGTTGCAGTTAACTATCAGTTTAGCGTCGGATTCGAAAATCTAGACCCACAGGTGAACGACCATTAGGTGCCCGAGGCAGCAATAGAACCTTGGAGACAAGTCGGCTGAAGGACGATGTATTGAATCTCGACGCAATTTGAGTGTTCCATCGTCATTAGGATTCCCTGAACGTTACAATTAACTATCAGTTTCGCGTCGGATTCGTAAATCTAGACTCGCAGGAAACGGACCATATGGTGCCCGAGGCAGCAATATACCCTTGGAGACAAGTCTGCTTTAGGCCGATGTATTGTATCTCGACGAAATTTGAGTGTTCCGTCGTCATTAGTAGGCCCTAAACGTTACAATTAACTATCATTTTTGAGTCGGATTCGAAAATCTAGAAACACAGGAGACGGACCATATGGTGCCCGAGGCGGCGATAGCCCTTGGAGACTTTTCGGCTGGAGGACGATGTATTGAATCTCGACGCAATTTGAGTGTTCCATCGTCATTAGGATGCCCTGAACGTTACAATTAACAATCAGTTTCGCGTCGGATTAGAAATCTAGACTCACAGAAGAACGACCATAAGGTGCCCGAGGCAGCATTATCCCCATGAAGAGAAGTCGGCTGGAGGGCGATGTATTGAATCTCGACGCAATTTGAGTGTTCCATCGTCATTAGGAGGCCCTGAACGTTACAATTAACTATCATTTTTGCGTCGGATTCGAAAATCTAGACCCACAGGAGACGGACCATATGGTGCCCGAGGCAGCAATACCCCTTAGAGACAATTCGGCTGGAGGACGAGGTATTCATCCTCGACGTAATATGAGTGTTCCATCGTCATTAGGAGGCCCTGAACGTTGCAATTAACTATCAGTTTTGCGTCGGATTCGAAAATCTAGACCCACAGGAGAACGACCATTAGGTGCCCGAGGCAGCAATATAACCTTGGAGACAAGTCGGCTGAAGGACGATGTATTGAATCTCGACGCAATTTGAGTGTTCAATCGTCATTAGGAGGCCCTGAACGTTACAATTAACAATCAGTTTCGCGTCGGATTAGAAATCTAGACTCACAGAAGAACGACCATAAGGTGCCCGACGCAGCATTATCCCCATGAAGAGAAGTCGGCTGGAGGCCGATGTATTGAATCTCGACGCAATTTGAGTGTTCCATCGTCTTTAGGAGGCCATGAACGTTGCAATTAACTATCAGTTTTGCGTCGGATTCGAAAATCTAGACTCACAGGAGAACGACCATTAGGTGCCCGAGGCAGCAATGGAACCGTGGAGACAAGTCGGCCGAAGGACGATGTATTGAATGTCGACGCAATTTGAGTGTTCCATCGTCATTAGGATTCCCTGAACGTTACAATTAACTATCAGTTTCGCGTCGGATTCGTATATCTAGACTCGCAGGAAACGGACCATATGGTGCCCGAGGCAGCAATATACCCTTGGAGACAAGTCTGCTTTAGGCCGATGTATTGTATCTCGACGCAATTTGAGTGTTCCGTCGTCATTAGGAGGCCCTGAACGTTACAATTAACTATCATTTTTGAGTCGGATTCGAAAATCTAGAATCACAGGAGACTAACGATATGGTGCACGAGGCAGCAATACCCCTTGGAGACAATTCGGCCGGAGGACGATGTATTTAACCTCGACGTAACTTGAGTGCTCCATCGTCATTAGGAGGCCCTGAACGTTGCAATTAACTATCAGTTTTGCGTCGGATTAGAAATCTAGACTCACAACAGAACGACCATAAGGTGCCCGAGGCAGCATTATCCCCATGAAGAGAAGTCGGCTGGAGGACGATGTATTTAACCTCGACGTAATTTGAGTGTTCCATCGTCATTAGGAGGCCCTGAACGTTGCAATTAACTATCAGTTTTGCGTCGGATTCGAAAATCTAGACTCACAGGAGAACGACCATATGGTGCCCGAGGCAACAATATCCCATTGGAGACAAGACTGCTGGAGGCCGAAGTATTGAATCTCGACGCAATTTGAGTGTTCAATTGTCTTTAGGAGGCCCTGAACGTTACAATTAACAGTCATTTTTGCGTCGGATTCGAAAAATCTAGGCTTACAGGAGACGGACCATATGGTGCACGAGGCAGCAATAGAACCTTGGAGACAAGTCGGCTAAAGGACGATGTATTGAATCTCGACGCAATTTGAGTGTTCCATCGTCATTAGGAGGCCCTGAACGTTACAATTAACTATCATTTCTGCGGCGGAATCGAAAATCTAGAAACACAGGAGACGGACCATATGGTGCCCGAGGCGGCGATAGCCCTTGGAGACAATTCGGCTGGAGGACGATGTATTCCACCTCGACGCAATTTGAGTGTTCCATCGTCATTAGGATGCCCTGAACGTTACAATTAACAATCAGTTTCGCGTCGGATTAGAAATCTAGACTCACAGAAGAACGACCATAAGGTACCCGAGGCAGCATTATCCCCATGAAGAGAAGTCGGCTGGAGGGCGATGTATTGAATCTCGACGCAATTTGAGTGTTCCATCGTCATTTGGTGGCCCTGAACGTTACAATTAACTATCATTTTTGCGTCGGATTCGAAAATCTAGACTCACAGGAGACGGACCATATGGTGCCCGAGGCAGCAATACCCCTTGGAGACAATTCGGCTGGAGGACGATGTATTCAACCTCGACGCAATTTGAGTGTTCCATCGCCATTAGGAGGCCCTGAACGTTACAATTAACTATCAGTTTCGCGTCGGATTCGGATATCTAGACTCGCTGGAGACGGACCATATGGTGCCCGAGGCAGCAATAGAACCTTGGAGATAAGTCGGCTGATGGACGATGTATTGAATCACGACGAAATTTGAGTGTCCATCGTCATTAGGAGGCCCTGAACGTTACAATTAACTATCAGTTTCGCGTCGGATTCAGAAATCTAGACTCGCAGGAGACGGACCATATGGTGCCCGAGGCAGCAATATCCCCTTAGAGAGAAGTCTGCTTGAGGCAGATGTATTGAATCTCGACGCAATTTGAGTGTTCCATCGTCATTAGGATGCCCTGAACGTTACAATTAACTATCATTTTTGGGGCGGATTCGAAAATCTAGACTCACAGGAGACGGACCATATGTGCCCGAGGCAGGAATACCCCTTAGAGACAATTCGGCTGGAGGACGAGGTATTCATCCTCGACGTAATATGAGTGTTCCATCGTCATTAGGAGGCCCTGAACGTTGCAATTAACTATCAGTTTAGCGTCGGATTCGAAATTCTAGACCCACAGGTGAACGACCATTAGGTGCCCGAGGCAGCAATAGAACCTTGGAGACAAGTCGGCTGAAGGACGATGTATTGAATCTCGACGCAATTTGAGTGTTCCATCGTCATTAGGATTCCCTGAACGTTACAATTAACTATCAGTTTCGCGTCGGATTCGTAAATCTAGACTCGCAGGAAACGGACCATATGGTGCCCGAGGCAGCAATATACCCTTGGAGACAAGTCTGCTTTAGGCCGATGTATTGTATCTCGACGAAATTTGAGTGTTCCGTCGTCATTAGTAGGCCCTAAACGTTACAATTAACTATCATTTTTGAGTCGGATTCGAAAATCTAGAATCACAGGAGACTAACGATATGGTGCACGAGGCAGCAATACCCCTTGGAGACAATTCGGCCGGAGGACGATGTATTTAACCTCGACGTAACTTGAGTGCTCCATCGTCATTAGGAGGCCCTGAACGTTGCAATTAACTATCAGTTTTGCGTCGGATTCGAAAATCTAGACTCACAGGCGAACGACCATAAGGTGCCCGAGGCAACAATAGAACCTTGGAGATAAGTCGGCTGATGGACGATGTATTGAATCACGACGCAATTTGAGTTTCCATCATCATTAGGAGGCCCTGAACGTTACAATTAACTATCAGTTTCGCGTCGGATTCGGAAATCTAGAATCGCAGGAGACGGACCATATGGTGCCCGAGGCAGCATTATCCCCTTAGAGAGAAGTCTGCTGGAGGCCGATGTATTGAATGTCGACGCAATTTGTGTGTTCCATCGTCATTAGGATGCCCTGAACGTTACAATTAACTATCATTTTTGGGGCGGATTCGAAAATCTAGACTCACAGGAGACGGACCATATGGTGCCTGAGGCAGCAATACCCCTTGGAGACAATTCGGCTGGAGGACGAGGTATTCAACCTCGACGCAATTTGAGTGTTCCATCGTCATTAGGATGTCCTGAACGTTACAATTAACAATCAGTTTCGCGTCGGATTAGAAATCTAGACTCACAACAGAACGACCATAAGGTGCCCGAGGCAGCATTATCCCCATGAAGAGAAGTCGGCTGGAGGACGATGTATTTAACCTCGACGTAATTTGAGTGTTCCATCGTCATTAGGAGGCCCTGAACGTTGCAATTAACTATGAGTTTTGCGTCGGATTCGAAAATCTAGACTCACAGGAGAACGACCATATGGTGCCCGAGGCAACAATATCCCATTGGAGATAAGACTGCTGGAGGCCGAAGTATTGAATCTCGACGCAATTTGAGTGTTCAATTGTCATTAGGAGGCCCTGAACGTTACAATTAACAGTCATTTTTGCGTCGGATTCGAAAAATCTAGGCTCACAGGAGACGGACCATATGGTGCACGAGGCAGCAATAGAACCTTGCAGACAAGTCGGCTGAAGGACGATGTATTGAATCTGGACGCAATTTGAGTGTTCCATCGTCATTAGGAGGCCCTGAACGTTGCAATTAACTATCATTTTTGCGGCGGAATCGAAAATCTAGAAACACAGGAGACGGACCATATGGTGCCCGAGGCGGCTATAGCCCTTGGAGACTTTTCGGCTGGAGGACGATGTATTGAATCTCGACGCAATTTGAGTGTTCCATCGTCATTAGGATGCCCTGAACGTTACAATTAACAATCAGTTTCGCGTCGGATTAGAAATCTAGACTCACAGAAGAACGACCATAAGGTGCCCGAGGCAGCATTATCCCCATGAAGAGAAGTCGGCTGGAGGGCGATGTATTGAATCTCGACGCAATTTGAGTGTTCCATCGTCATTAGGAGGCCCTGAACGTTACAATTAACTATCATTTTTGCGTCGGATTCGAAAATCTAGACTCACAGGAGACGGACCATATGGTGCCCGAGGCAGCAGTACCCCTTGGAGACAATTCGGCTGGAGGACGATGTATTCAACCGCGACGCAATTTGAGTGTTCCATCGCCATTAGGAGGCCCTGAACGTTACAATTAACTATCAGTTTCGCGTCGGATTCGGATATCTAGACTCGCTGGAGACGGACCATATGGTGCCCGAGGCAGCAATAAAACCTTGGAGATAAGTCGGCTGATGGACGACGTATTGAATCACGACGCAATTTGAGTGTCCATCGTCATTAGGAGGCCCTGAACGTTACAATTAACTATCAGTTTCGCGTCGGATCCGGAAATCTAGACTCGCAGGAGACGGACCATATGGTGCCCGAGGCAGCAATATCCCCTTAGAGAGAAGTCTGCTTGAGGCCGATGTTTTGAATCTCGACGCAATTTGAGTGTTCCATCGTCATTAGGATGCCCTGAACGTTACAATTAACTATCATTTTTGGGGCGGATTCGAAAATCTAGACTCACAGGAGACGGACCATATGGTGCCCGAGGCAGCAATACCCCTTAGAGACAATTCGGCTGGAGGACGAGGTATTCATCCTCGACGTAATATGAGTGTTCCATCGTCATTAGGAGGCCCTGAACGTTACAATTAACTATCAGTTTAGCGTCGGATCCGGAAATCTAGACTCGCAGGAGACGGACCATATGGTGCCCGAGGCAGCAATATCCCCTTAGAGAGAAGTCTGCTTGAGGCCGATGTATTGAATGTCGACGCAATTTGAGTGTTCCATCGTCATTAGGATTCCCTGAACGTTACAATTAACTATCAGTTTCGCGTCGGATTCGTAAATCTAGACTCGCAGGAAACGGACCATATGGTGCCCGAGGCAGCAATATACCCTTGGAGACAAGTCTGCTGGAGGCCGATGTATTGTATCTCGACGCAATTTGAGTGTTCCGTCGTCATTAGGAGGCCCTGAACGTTACAATTAACTATCATTTTTGAGTCGGATTCGAAAATCTAGAATCACAGGAGACTAACGATATGGTGCACGAGGCAGCAATACCCCTTGGAGACAATTCGGCCGGAGGACGATGTATTTAACCTCGACGTAACTTGAGTGCTCCATCGTCATTAGGAGGCCCTGAACGTTGCAATTAACTATCAGTTTTGCGTCGGATTCGAAAATCTAGACTCACAGGCGAACGACCATAAGGTGCCCGAGGCAACAATAGAACCTTGGAGATAAGTCGGCTGATGGACGATGTATTGAATCACGACGCAATTTGAGTTTCCATCGTCATTAGGAGGCCCTGAACGTTACAATTAACTATCATTTTTGCGTCGGATTCGAAAATCTAGACTCACAGGAGACGGACCATATGGTGCCCGAGGCAGCAATACCCCTTGGAGACAATTCGGCTGGAGGACGATGTATTCAACCTCGACGTAATTTGAGTGTTCCATCGTCATTATGAGGCCCTGAACGTTGCAATTAACTATCAGTTTTGCGTCGGATTCGAAAATCTAAACCCACAGGAGAACGACCATAAGGTGCCCGAGGCAGCAATAGAACCTTGGAGACAAGTCGGCTGAAGGACGATGTATTGAATCTCGACGCAATTTGAGTGTCCATCGTCATTAGGAGGCCCTGAACGTTACAATTAACTATCATTTTTGCGTCGAATTCGAAAATCTAGACTCACAGGAGACGGACCATATGGTCCCCGAGGCAGCAATACCCCTTGGAGACAATTCGGCTGCAGGACGATGTATTCAACCTCGACGCAATTTGAGTGTTCCAACGTTATTAGGAGGCCCTGAACGTTGCAATTACCAATCAGTTTTGCGTCGGACTCGAAAATCTAGACTCACAGGAGAACGACTATAAGGTGCCCGAGGCAGCAATGGAACCTTGGAGACAAGTCGGCTGAAGGACGATGTATTGAATCTCGACGCTATTTTAGTGTTCCATCGTCATTAGGAGGCCCTGAACATTACAGTTAACTATCAGTTATGCGTCGGATTCGAAAATCCAGACTCACTGGAGACGGACCATAAGGTGCCTGAGGCAACAATATCCCCTTGGAGACCAGTCCGCTGGTTTACGATGTATTGAAGCGCGACGCAATTTGAGAGCCCCATCGTCATTAGGAGGCCCTGAACGTTAGAATTAACTATCAGTTTTTCGTCGGATACGAAAATGTAGAATCACCTTAGACGGACCATGTGGTGAACGAGGCAGCTATATCCCCTTGGATACAAGTCGGTTGGAGGACGATGTATTGAATCTCGACGCAATTTGAGTGTTCCATCGTCATTAGGAGGCCCTGAACGTTGCAAATAACTATCAGTTATGGGTCGGATTCGTAAATCTAGACTTCAGGAGAACAACCATAAGGTGCCCGAGGCTGCAATAGACCCTTGGAGACAAGTCGGCTAGAGGCCGATGTATTGAATCTCGATGCAATTTGAGTGGTCCATCGTCATTAGGAGGCCCTGAACGTTACAATTTACTATCAGTTTCGCGTCGGATTCAACAATCTACACTCACATGAGACGGTCCACATAGAGCCCGAAGCAGCAATATCCCCTTGTAGACCAGTCGGCTGGAAGACGATGTATTGAATCTCGACGCAATTTGAGTGTTCCATCGTCATTAGGAGGCCATGAACGTTGCAATTGACTATCAGTTTTGCGTCGGATTCGACAATCGAGACTCATAGGAGAAAGACCATAAGGTGCCCGATGCAGCTATAGAACCTTGGAGACAAATCGGCTCAAGGGCGATGGATGAAACCTCTAGGCAATTTGAGTGTTCCATCGTCATTAGGAGGCCCTGAACGTTACAATTAACTATCAGTTTCGCGTCGGATTCGGAAATCTAGACTCTTAGGAGACGGACCATATGGTGCCCGAGGCAGCAATATCCCCTTGGAGACAAGTCTGCTGGAGACCGACGTATTGAATCTCGGCGCAATTTGAGTGTTCCATCGTCATTAGGAGGCCATGAACGTTGCAATTAACTGTCAGTTTTGCGTCGGATTCGAAAATCTAGACTCACAGGAGAACGACCATAAGGTGCCCGAGGCAGCAATAGAACCTTGGAGACAAGTCGGTTGTAGGACGATGTATTGAATCTCAACGCAATTTGAGTGTCCATCGTCATTAGGAGGCCCTGAACGTTACAATTAACTATCAGTTTCGCGTCGGATTCGGAAATCTAGACTCGCAGGAGACTGACCATATGGTGTCCGAGGCAGCAATATCCTCTTAGAGACAAGTCTGCTGGAGGCCGATGTAATGAATCTCGACGCAATTTGAGTGTTCCATCGTCATTAGGAAGCCCTGAACGTTACAATTAACTATCATTTTTGCGCCGGATTCGAAAATCTAGACTCACAGGAGACTGAACATATGATGCCCGAGGAAGCAATACCCCTTGGAGACAATTCGGCTGGAGGACGATGTATTCAACCTCGTCGCAATTTGAGTGACCCATCGTCATTAGGAGGCCATGAACGTTGCAATTAACTATTAGTTTTGCGTCGGATTCGAAAATCTAGACTCACAGGAGAACGACCATAAGGTGCCCGAGGCAGCAATAGAACCTTAGGGACAAGTCGGCTGAAGGACGATGTACTGAATCTCGACGTAATTTGAGTGTCCATCGTCATTAGGAGGCCCTGAACGTTACAATTAACTATCAGTTTCGCGTCGGATTCGGAAATGTAGACTCGCAGGAAACGGACCATATGGTGCCTGAGGCAGCAATATCACCTTGGAGACAAGTCTGCTGGAGGCCGATGTATTGTATCTCGACGCAATTTGAGTGTTCCATCGTCATTAGGAGGCCCTGAACGTTACAATTAACTATCATATTTGAGTCGGATTCGAAAATCTAGATTCACAGGAGACTAACCATATGGTGCACGAGGCAGACAATATCCCCTTGGAGTCAATTCGGCCGGAGGACGATGTATTTAACCTCGACGTAATTTGAGTGTTCCATCGTCATTAGGAGGCCCTGAACGTTGCAATTAACTATCAGTTTCGCGTCGGATTCGAAAATCTAGACTCGCAGGAGACGGACCATATGGTGCCCGAGGCAGCAATATCCCCTTCGAGACAAGTCTGTTGGAGGCCGATGTATTGAATCTCGACGCAATTTGAGTGACCCATCGTCATTAGGAGGCCATGAAAGTTGCAATTAACTATTAGTTTTGCGTCGGATTCGAAAATCTAGACTCACAGGAGAACGGCCATTAGGTGCCCGATGCAACAATAGAACTTTGGAGACAAGTCGGCTGAAGGACGATGTATTGAATCTCGACGCAATTTGAGGGTTTCCATCGTTATTAGGAGGCCCTGAACGTTACAATTGATTAACAGTTTCGCGTCAGATTCGGAAATCTAGACTGGCAGGAGACGGACCATATGGTGCCCGAGGCAGCAATATCCCCTTGGAGACAAGTCTGCTGAAAGGCCGATGTATTGAATCTCGACGCAATTTTAGGGTTCCATCGTCATTAGGAGGCCCTGAACGTTACAATTAACTATAATTTTTGCGTTGGATTCGAAAATCTAATCTCACAGGAGACGGACCATATGGTGCCCGAGGCAGCAATACCCTTTGGAGACAGTTCGGCTGGAGGACGATGTATTCAACCTCGACGTAATTTGAGTGTTCCTTCGTCATTAGGAGGTCCTGAACGTTGCAATTAATTATCAGTTTTGCGTCGGATTCGATAATCTAGACTCAAAGGAGAACGACCATAAGGTGCCCGAGGCAGCAATAGAACCTTAGGGACAAGTCGGCTGAAGGACGATGTACTGAATCACGACGTAATTTGAGTGTCCATCGTCATTAGGAGGCCCTGAACGTTACAATTAACTATCCGTTTCGCGTCGGATTCGGAAATTTAGACTCGCAGGAGACGGACCATATGGTGCCCGAGGCAGCAATATCCCCTTAGAGACAAGTCTGCTGGAGGCCGATGTATTGAATCTCGACGCAATTTGAGTGTTCCATCGTCATTAGGAGGCCCTGAACGTTACAATTAACTATCAGTTTCGCGTCGGATTCGAAAATCTAGACTCGCAGGAGGCGGACCATGGGGTGCCCGAGGCAGCAATATCCCATTGGAGACAAGTTTTTGGAGGCCGATGTATTGTATCTCGACGCAATTTGAGTGTTCCATCGTCATTAGGAGGCCATGAACGTTGCAATTAATTATCAGTTTTGCGTGGCATTCGGAAATCTAGACTCACAGGAGAACGACCATTAGATGCACGAGGCAGCAATAGAACCTTGGAGACAAGTCGGCCGAAGGACGATGTATTGAATCTCGACGCAATTTGAGTGTTACATCGTCATTAGGAGGCCCAGAACGTTACAATTAACTATCAGTTTCGCGTCGGATTCGGAAATGTAGACTCGCAGGAAACGGACCATATGGTGCCTGAGGCAGCAATATCCCTTTGGTGACAAGTCTGCCTGAGGCCGATGTATTGTATCTCGACGCAATTTGAGTGTTCCATCGTCATTAGGAGGCCCTGAACGTTACAATTAACTATCATTTTTGAGTCGGATTCGAAAATCTAGATTCACAGGAGACTAACCATATGGTGCTCGAGGCAGACAATATCCCCTTGGAGACAATTCGGCCGGAGGACGATGTATTTAACCTCGACGTAATTTGAGTGTTCCATCGTCATTAGGAGGCCCTGAACGTAGCAATTAACTATCAGTTTTGCGTCGGATTCGAAAATCTAGACTCACAGGAGAACGACCATAAGGTGCCCGAGGCAGCAATAGAACCTTGGAGATAAGTCGGCTGATAGACGATGTATTGAATCACGACGCAATTTGAGTGTCCATCGTCATTAGGAGGCCCTGAACGTTACAATTAACTATCAGTTTCGCGTCGGATTCGGAAATCTAGACTCGCAGGAGACGGACCATATGGTGCCCGAGGCAGCAATATCCCCTTAGAGACAAGTCTGCTGGAGGCCGATGTATTGAATCTCGACGCAATTTGAGTGTTCCATTGTCATTAGGATGCCCTGAACGTTACAATTAACTATCATTTTTGCGGCGGATTCGTAAATCAAGACTCACAGGAGACGGACAATATGGTGCCCGAGGCAGCAATACCCCTTGGAGACAATTCGGCTGGAGGACGAGGTATTCAACCTCGACGCAATTTGAGTGTTCCATCGTCATTAGGATGTCCTGAACGTTACAATTAACAATCAGTTTCGCGTCGGATTAGAAATCTAGACTCACAGGAGATCGACCATAAGGTGCACGAGGCAGCAAAAGAACCTTGGAGACAAGTCGGCTGAAGGACGATGTATTGAATCTCGACGCAATTTGAGTGTTCCATCGTCATTAGGAGGCCCTGAACGTTACAATTAACTATCATTTGTGCGGCGGAATCGAAAATCTAGAAACACAGGAGACGGACCATATGGTGCCCGAGGCTGCAATACCCCTAGGAGACAATTCGGCTGGAGGACGATGTATTCAACCTCGACGTAATTTGAGTGTTCCATCGTCATTAGGAGGCCCTGAACGTTGCAATTAGCTATCAGTTTCGCGTCGGATTCGAAAATCTAGACTCGCAGGAGACGGACCATATGGTGCCCGAGGCAGCAATATCCCCTTCGAGACAAGTCTGTTGGAGGCCGATGTATTGAATCTCGACGCAATTTGAGTGACCCATCGTCATTAGGAGGCCATGAAAGTTGCAATTAACTATTAGTTTTGCGTCGGATTCGAAAATCTAGACTCACAGGAGAACGACCATTAGGTGCCCGATGCAACAATAGAACTTTGGAGACAAGTCGGCTGAAGGACGATGTATTGAATCTCGACGCAATTTGAGGGTTTCCATCGTTATTAGGAGGCCCTGAACGTTACAATTGATTAACAGTTTCGCGTCAGATTCGGAAATCTAGACTGGCAGGAGACGGACCATATGGTGCCCGAGGCAGCAATATCCCCTTGGAGACAAGTCTGCTGAAAGGCCGATGTATTGAATCTCGACGCAATTTTAGGGTTCCATCGTCATTAGGAGGCCCTGAACGTTACCATTAACTATAATTTTTGCGTTGGATTCGAAAATCTAATCTCACAGGAGACGGACCATATGGTGCCCGAGGCAGCAATACCCCTTGGAGACAATTCGGCTGGAGGACGATGTATTCAACCTCGACGTAATTTGAGTGTTCCTTCGTCATTAGGAGGTCCTGAACGTTGCAATTAATTATCAGTTTTGCGTCGGATTCGATAATCTAGACTCAAAGGAGAACGACCATAAGGTGCCCGAGGCAGCAATAGAACCTTAGGGACAAGTCGGCTGAAGGACGATGTACTGAATCTCGACGTAATTTGAGTGTCCATCGTCATTAGGAGGCCCTGAACGTTACAATTAACTATCCGTTTCGCGTCGGATTCGGAAATTTAGACTCGCAGGAGACGGACCATATGGTGCCCGAGGCAGCAATATCCCCTTAGAGACAAGTCTGCTGGAGGCCGATGTATTGAATCTCGACGCAATTTGAGTGTTCCATCGTCATTAGGAGGCCATGAACGTTGCAATTAATTATCAGTTTTGCGTCGCATTCGGAAATCTAGACTCACAGGAGAACGACCATTAGATGCACGAGGCAGCAATAGGACCTTGGAGACAAGTCGGCCGAAGGACGATGTATTGAATCTCGACGCAATTTGAGTGTTACATCGTCATTATGAGGCCCTGAACGTTACAATTAACGATCAGTTTCGCGTCGGATTCGGAAATGTAGACTCGCAGGAAACGGACCATATGGTGCCTGAGGCAGCATTATCCCTTTGGAGACAAGTCTGCCTGAGGCCGATGTATTGTATCTCGACGCAATTTGAGTGTTCCATCGTCATTAGGAGGCCCTGAACGCTACAATTAACTATCATTTTTGAGACGGATTCGAAAATCTAGATTCACAGGAGACTAACCATATGGTGCTCGAGGCAGTCAATATCCCCTTGGAGACAATTCGGCCGGAGGACGATGTATTTAACCTCGACGTAATTTGAGTGTTCCATCGTCATTAGGAGGCCCTGAACGTTGCAATTAACTATCAGTTTTGCGTCGGATTCGAAAATCTAGACTCACAGGAGAACGACCATAAGGTGCCCGAGGCAGCAATAGAACCTTGGAGATAAGTCGGCTGATGGACGATGTATTGAATCACGACGCAATTTGAGTGTCCATCGTCATTAGGAGGCCCTGAACGTTACAATTAACTATCAGTTTCGCGTCGGATTCGGAAATCTAGACTCGCAGGAGACGGACCATATGGTGCCCGAGGCAGCAATATCCCCTTAGAGACAAGTCAGCTGGAGGCCGATGTATTGTATCTCGACGCAATTTGAGTGTTCCATTGTCATTAGGATGCCCTGAACGTTACAATTAACTATCATTTTTGCGGCGGATTCGTAAATCAAGACTCACAGGAGACGGACAATATGGTGCCCGAGGCAGTAATACCCCTTGGAGACAATTCGGCTGGAGGACGAGGTATTCAACCTCGACGCAATTTGAGTGTTCCATCGTCATTAGGATGTCCTGAACGTTACAATTAACAATCAGTTTCGCGTCGGATTAGAAATCTAGACTCACAGGAGATCGACCATAAGGTGCACGAGGCAGCAAAAGAACCTTGGAGACAAGTCGGCTGAAGGACGATGTATTGAATCTCGACGCAATTTGAGTGTTCCATCGTCATTAGGAGGCCCTGAACGTTACAATTAACTATCATTTTTGCGGCGGAATCGAAAATCTAGAAACACAGGAGACGGACCATATGGTGCCCGAGGCTGCAATACCCCTTGGAGACAATTCGGCTGGAGGACGATGTATTCAACCTCGACGCAATTTGAGTGTTCCATCGTCTTTAGGATGCCCTGAACGTTACAATTAACAATCAGTTTCGCGTCGGATTAGAACTCTAGACTCACAGGAGAACGACCATAAGGTGCCCGAGGCAGCATTATCCACATGAAGAGAAGTCGGCTGGAGGACGATGTATTGAAACTAGACGCAATTTGATTGTTCCATCGTCATTAGGAGGCCCTGAACGTTACAATTAACTATCATTTTTGCGTCGGATTCGAAAATCTTGACTCACAGGAGACGGACCATATGGTGCCCGAGGCAGCAATACCCCTTGGAGACAATTCTTCTGCAGGACGATGTATTCAACCTCGACGCAATTTGAGTGTTCCAACGTTACTAGGAGGCCCTGAACGTTGCAATTATCTATGTTTTGCGTCGGACTCGAAAATCTAGTCTCACAGGAGAACGACCATAAGGTGCCCGAGGCAGCAATAGAACCTTGGAGACAAGTCGGCTGAAGGACGATGTATTGAATCTCGACGCAATTTGAGTGTTCTATCGTCATTAGGAGTCCGTGAACGTTACAATTAACTATCAGTTTCGCGACGGATTCGAAAATCTAGACTCGCAGGAGACGGACCATATGGTGGCCAAGGCAGCAATATCCCCTTGGGGACAAGTCTGTTGGAGGCCGATGTATTAAATCTCGACGCAATTTGAGGGTTCCATCGTCATTAGGAGGCCCTGAACGTTACAATTAACTACCATTTTCGGGTTGGATTCGAAAATCTAGACTCACAAGAGACGGACCATAATTTGCCCGAGGCAGCAATACCCCTAGGAGACAATTCGGCTGGAGGACGATGTATTCAACCTCGACGTAATTTGAGTGTTCCATCGTCATTAGGAGGCCCTGAACGTTGCAATTAACTATCAGTTTTGCGTCGGATTCGAAAATATAGACCCACAGGAGAACGACCATAAGGTGCCCGAGGCAGCAATAGAACCTTGGAGACAAGTCGGCTGAAGGACGATGTATTGAATCTCGACGCAATTTGAGTGTCCATCGTCATTAGGAGGCCCTGAACGTTACAATTAACTATCATTTTTGCGTCGGATTCGAAAATCTAGACTCACAGGAGACGGACCATATGGTGCCCGAGGCAGCAATACCCCTTGGAGACAATTCGGCTGCAGGACGATGTAGTCAACCTCGACGCAATTTGAGTGTTCCATCGTCATTAGGAGGCCCTGAACGTTACAATTAATTATCATTTTTGCGTCGGATTCGAAAATCTAGACTTACAGGAGACGGACCATATGGTGCCCGAGGCAGCAATACCCATTGGAGACAATTCGGCTGGAGGACGATGTATTCAACCTCGACGTAATTTGAGTGTTCCATCGTCATTAGGAGGCCCTGAACGTTACAATTAACTATCAGTTTCGCGTCGGATTCGGAAATGTAGACTCGCAGGAAACGGACTATATGGTGCCCGAGGCAGCAATATCCCCTAGGAGACAAGTCTGCTGGAGGCCGATGTATTGAATCTCGACGCAATTTGAGTGTTCCATAGTCATTAGGAGGCCCTGAACGTTACAATTAACTATCATTTTTGCGGCGGATTCGAAAATCTATACTCACAGGAGACGGACCATATGGTGCCCGAGGCAGCAATACCCCTTGGAGACAATTCGGCTAAAGGACGAGGTATTCAACCTCGACGCAATTTGAGTGATCCATCGTCATTAGGATGTCCTGAACGTTACAATTAACAATCAGTTTCGCGTCGGATTCGAAGATCTAGTCTCGCAGGAGACGGACCATATGGTGCCCGAGGCAGCAATATCCCCTTGGAGACAAGTCGGCTGGAGGACGATGTATTGAATCTCGACTCAATTTGAGTGTTCCATCGTCATTAGGAGGCCCTGAACGTTACAATTAACTAACAGTTTCGCGTCGAATTCGGAAATCTAGACTCGCAGGAGACGGACCATATGGTGCTTGAGGCAGCAATATCCCCTTGGAGACAAGTCTGCTGGAGGCCGATGTATTGATTCTCGACGCAATTTGAGTGTTCCATCGTCATTAGGAGGCCCTGAACGTTACAATTAACTATCAGTTTCGCGTCGGATTCGAAGATCTAGTCTCGCAGGAGACGGACAATATGGTGCCCGAGGCAGCAATAACCCCTTTTAGACAAGTCGGCTGGAGGACGATGTGTTGAATCTCGACGCAATTTGAGTGTTCCATCGTCATTAGGAGGCCCTGAACGTTACAATTAACTATCAGTTTCGCGTCAGATTCGGAAATCTATCCTCGCAGGAGACGGACCATATGGTGCTCGAGGCAGCAATATCCCCTTGGAGACAAGACTGCTGGAGGCCGATGTATTGAAACTCCACGCAATTTGAGTGTTCCATCGTCATTAGGAGGCCCTGAACGTTACAATTAACTATCATTTTTGTGTCGGATTCGAAAATCTAGACTCACAGGAGACAGACCATATGGTGCCAGAGGCAGCAATACCCCATGGAGACAATTCGGCTGGAGGACGATGTATTCAACCTCGACGTAATTTGAGTGTTCCATCGTCATTAGGAGGCCCTGAACGTTGCAATTAACTATCAGTTTTGCGTCGGAACGAAAATCGAGACTCACAGGAGAACGACTATAAGGTGCCCGAGGCAGCAATAGAACCTTGGAGACAAATCTGCTGGAGGCCGATGTATTGAATCTCGACGCAATTTGAATGTTCCATCGTCATTAGGAGGCCCTGAACGTTGCATTTAACTATCATTTTTGGGTCGGATTCGAAAATCGAGACTCACAGGAGATCGACCATAAGGTGCCCGAGGCAGCAATAGAACTTTGGAGACAAGTCGGATGAAGTACGATGTATTGAATCCCGACGCAATTTGAGTGTTCCATCGTCATTAGGAAGCCCTGAACGTTGCAATTAACTATAAGTTTCGCGTCGATTCGGAAATCTAGACTCACAGGAAACGGACCACATGGGGCCCGAGACTCACAGGAGAACGACCATAAGGTGCCCGAGGCAGCAATAGAACCTTGGAGACAAGTCGGCTGAAGTACGATGTATTGAATCTCGACGCAATTGTCCCCTTGTAGACAAGTCGGCTGGAGGAAGATGTATTATTTACTCTCGACGCAATTTGAGTGTTCCATCTTCATTAGGAGGCCCTGAACGTTACAATTAACTATCATTTTGGCGTCGGATTTGAAAATCCATACTCACAGGAGAACGACCATAAGGTGCCCGAGGCAGCAATATCCCCATGGAGAGAAGTCGGCTGGAGGACGATGTCTTGAATCTCGACGCAATTTGAGTATTGCATCGTCATTAGGAGGCCCTGAACGTTAAAATTAACTATCAGCTTTCCGTCGGATTCGAAAATCTAGACTCACAGGAGGACCACATGGAGCCCGAGGCAGCAATATCCCCTTGTAGACAAGTCGGCTGGAGGACGATGTTTTGACTGTCGGCGCAATTTGAGTGTTGCATCGTTGTTAGGAGGCGCTGAACGTTACAATTAACTATCATTTTTGCGTCGGATTCGAAAATCTAGACTCACAGGAGACGGACCATATGGTGCCCGGGGCAGCAATACCCCTTGGAGACACTTCGGCTAGAGGACGATGTCTTCAACCTCGACGCCATTTGAGTGTTCCATCGTCATTAGGAGGCCCTGAACGCTGCAATTAACTATCAGTTTTGCGTCGGATTCGTAAATCGAGACTCACAGGAGAACGACCTTAAGGTGCCCGAGGCAGCAATAGAAAATTGGAGACAAGTCGGCTGAAGGTCGATGTATTGAATCTCGACGCAATTTGAGTGTTCCATCGTCCTTAGAAGGACCCGAATGTTACAATTAACTATCAGTTATGCGTCGGATTCGAAAATCTAGACTCACAGGAGAACGACCTCAAGGTGCCCGAGGCAGCAATAGACATTTGGAGACAAGTCGGCTGGAGGCCGCAGTATTGAATCTCTACGCAATTTGAGTGTTCCATCGTTATTAGGAGGCCCTGAACGTTACAATTAACTAACAGTTTCGCGTCGAATTCGGAAATGTAGACTCGCAGGAGACGGACCATATGGTGCCCGAGGCAGCAATATCCCCTTGGAGACAAGTCTGCTGGAGGCCGATGTATTGAATCTCGACGCAATTTGAGTGTTCCATCTTCATTAGGAGGCCCTGAACGTTACAATTAACTATCATTTTTGAGTCGGATTCGAAAATATAGAATCACAGGAGACGGACCATATGGTGCACGAGTGTTCCATCGTCATTAGGAGGCCTTGAACGATGCAATTAACTATCATTTTTGCGTCGGATTCGAAAATCTAGACTCACAGGAGAACGACCATAAGGTGCCCGCGGCAGCAATAGAACCTTGGAGACAAGTCGGCTGAAGGACGATGTATTGAATCTCGCAAATCTAGACTCACAGGAGAACGACCATAAGGTGCCCGAGGCAGCAATAGAACCTTGGAGACAAGTCGGCTGATGGACAATTTATTGAATCTCGACGCAATTTGGGTGTTCCATCGTCATTAGGAGGCGCTGAACGTTACAATTAACAATCAGTTTCGCGTCGGATTCGGAAATCTAGACTCGCAGGAGACGGACCATATGGTGCCTGATGCAGCAATATCCCCTTGGAGACAAGTCTGCTGGAGGCCGAAGTATTGAATCTCGACGCAATTTGAGTGTTCCATCGTCATTAGGAGGCCGTGAACGTTGCAATTAACTATCAGTTTTGCGTCGGATTCGAAAATCGAGACTCACAGGAGATCGACCATAAGGTGCCCGAGGCAGCAAAAGAAACCTTGGAGACAAGTCGGCTGAAGGACGATGTATTGAATCTCGACGCAATTTGAGTGTTCCGTCGTCATTAGGAGGCCCTGAACGTTACAATTATCTATCAGTTTCGCGTCGGATTCGGAAATCTAGACTCGCAGGAAACGGACTATATGGTGCCCGAGGCAGCAATATCCCCTTGGAGACAAGTCGGCTGGAGGACGATGTATTGAATCTCGACGCAATTTGAGTGTTCCATCGTCATTAGGAGGCCCTGAACGTTACAATTAACTAACAGTTTCGCGTCTAATTCGGAAATCTAGACTCGCAGGAGGCGGACCATATGGTGCCCGAGGCAGCAATATCCCCTTGGAGACAAGTCTGCTGGAGGCCGATGTATTGATTCTCGACGCAATTTGAGTGTTCCATCGTCATTAGGAGGCCCTGAACGTTACAATTAACTATCAGTTTCGCGTCGGATTCGAAGATCTAGTCTCGCAGGGGACGGACCATATGGTGCCCGAGGCAGCAATATCCCCTTGGAGACAAGTCGGCTGGAGGACGATGTATTGAATCTCGACGCAATTTGAGTGTTCCATCGTCATTAGGAGGCCCTGAACGTTACAATTAACTATCAGTTTCGCGTCAGATTCGGAAATCTAGCCTCGCAGGAGACGGACCATATGGTGCTCGAGGCAGCAATATCCCCTTGGAGACAAGACTGCTGGAGGCCGATGTATTGAATCTCCACGCAATTTGAGTGTTCCATCGTCATTAGGAGGCCCTGAACGTTACAATTAACTATCATTTTTGCGTCGGATTCGAAAATCTAGACTCACAGGAGACAGACCATATGGTGCCCGATGCAGCAATACCCCTTGGAGACAATTCGGCTGGAGGACGATGTATTCAACCACGACGTAATTTGAGTGTTCCATCGTCAGTAGGAGGCCCTGAACGTTGCAATTAACTATCAGTTTTGTGTCGGATTCGCAAATCGAGACTCACAGGAGAACGACCATAAGGTGCCCGAGGCAGCAATAGAACCTTGGAGACAAACCTGCTGGAGGCCGATGTATTGAATCTCGACGCAATTTGAGTGTTCCATCGTCATTTGGAGGCCCTGAACGTTGCAATTAACTATCATTTTTGGGTCGGATTCGAAAATCGAGACTCACAGGAGAACGACCATAAGGTGCCCGAGGCAGCAATAGAACTTTGGAGACAAGTCGGATGAAGTACGATGTATTGAATCTCGACGCAATTTGAGTGTTCCATCGTCATTAGGAAGCCCTGAACGTTGCAATTAACTATCAGTTTCGCGTCGGATTCGGAAATCTAGACTCACAGGAAACGGACCACATGGGGCCCGAGACTCACAGGAGAACGACTATAAGGTGCCCGAGGCAGCAATAGAATCTTGGAGACAAGTCGGCTGAAGTACGATGTATTGAATCTCGACGCAATTGTCCCCTTGTAGACAGGTCGGCTGGAGGAAAATGTATTATTGACTCTCGACGCAATTTGAGTGTTCCATCTTCATTAGGAGGCCCTGAACGTTACAATTAACTATCATTTTGGCGTCGGATTCGAAAATCTATACTCACACGAGAACGACCATAAGGTGCCCGAGGCAGCAATATCCCCATGGAGAGAAGTCGGCTGGAGGACGATGTCTTGAATCTCGACGCAATTTGAGTATTGCATCGTCATTAGGTGGCCCTGAACGTTAAACTTAACTATCAGTTTTGCGTCGGGTTCGAAAATCTAGACTCACAGGAGAAAGATCATAAGGTGCCCGAGGCAGCAATAGACCTTTGGAGACAAGTCGGCTGGAGGACGATGTATTGGATCGCGACGCAATTTGAGTGCCCCATCGTCATTAGGTGGCCGTGAATGTTACAATTAACCATCAGTTTTCCGTCGGATTCGAAAATCTAGACTCACAGGAGGACCAAATGGAGCCCGAGGCAGCAATATCCCCTTGTAGACAAGTCGGCTGGAGGACGATGTTTTGACTGTCGGCGCAACTTGAGTGTTGCATCGTTGTTAGGAGGCGCTGAACGTTACAATTAACTATCATTTTTGCGTCGGATTCGAAAATCTAGACTCACAGGAGACGGACCATATGGTGCCCGGTGCAGCAATACCCCTTGGAGACACTTCGGCTAGAGGACGATGTCTTCAACCTCGACGCCATTTGAGTGTTCCATCGTCATTAGGAGGCCCTGAACGCTGCAATTAACTATCAGTTTTGCGTCGGATTCGTAAATCGAGACTCACAGGAGAACGACCTTAAGGTGCCCGAGGCAGCAATAGAAAATTGGAGACAAGTCGGCTGAAGGTCGATGTATTGAATCTCGACGCAATTTGAGTGGTCCATCGTCCTTAGGAGGACCCGAATGTTACAATTAACTATCAGTTATGCGTCGGATTCGAAAATCTAGACTCACAGGAGAACGACCTCAAGGTGCCCGAGGCAGCAATAGACATTTGGAGACAAGTCGGCTGGAGGCCGATGTATTGCATCTCGACGCAATTTGAGTGTTCCATCGTTATTAGGAGGCCCTGAACATTACAATTAACTAACAGTTTCGCGTCGAATTCGGAAATCTAGACTCGCAGGAGACGGACCATATGGTGCCCGAAGCAGCAATATCCCCTTGGAGACAACTCTGCTGGAGGCCGATGTATTGAATCTCGACGCAATTTGAGTGTTCCATCTTCATTAGGATGCCCTGAACGTTACAATTAACTATCATTTTTGAGTCGGATTCGAAAATATAGAATCACAGGAGACGGACCATATGGTGCACGAGTGTTCCATCGTCATTAGGAGGCCCTGAACGTTGCAATTAACTATCATTTTTGCGTCGGATTCGAAAATCTAGACTCACAGGAGAACGACCATAAGGTGCCCGCGGCAGCAAAAGAACCTTGGAGACAAGTCGGCTGAAGGACGATGTATTGAATCTCGCAAATCTAGACTCACAGGAGAACGACCATAAGGTGCCCGAGGCAGCAATAGAACCTTGGAGACAAGTCGGCTGAAGGACAATGTATTGAATCTCGACGCAATTTGGGTGTTCCATCGTCATTAGGAGGCGCTGAACGTTACAATTAACTATCAGTTTCGCGTCGGATTCGGAAATCTAGACTCGCAGGAGACGGACCATATGGTGTCTGATGCAGCAATATCCCCTTGGAGACAAGTCTGCTGGAGGCCGAAGTATTGAATCTCGACGCAATTTGAGTGTTCCATCGTCATTAGGAGGCCGTGAACGTTGCAATTAACTATCAGTTTTGCGTCGGATTCGAAAATCGAGACTCACAGGAGAACGACCATAAGGTGCCCGCGGCAGCAAAAGAACCTTGGAGACAAGTCGGCTGAAGGACGATGTATAGAATCTCGACGCAATTTGAGTGTTCCATCGTCATTAGGAGGCCCTGAACGTTACAATTAACTATCAGTTTCGCGTCGGATTCGAAGATCTAGTCTCGCAGGAGACGGACCTTATGGTGCCGAGGCAGCAATATCCCCTTGGAGAGAAGTCGGCTGGAGGACGATGTATAGAATCTCGACGCAATTTGAGTGTTCCATCGTCATTAGGAGGCCCTGAACGTTACAATTAACTGTCAGTTTCGCGACGGATTCGGAAATCTAGCCTCGCAGGAGACGGACCATATGGTGCTCGAGGCAGCAATATCCCCATGGAGACAAGTCTGCTGGAGGCTGATGTATTGAATCTCCACGCAATTTGAGTGTTCCATCGTCATTAGGAGGCCCTGAACGTTACAATTAATTATCATTTTTGCGTCGGATTCGAAAATCTAGACTCACAGGAGACAGACCACATGGAGCCCGAGGCAGCAATATCCCCTTGGAGACAATTCGGCTGGAGTACGATGTATTCAACCTCGACGTAATTTAAGTGTTCCATCGTCATTAGGAGGCCCTGAACGTTGCATTTAACTATCATTTTTGGGTCGGATTCGAAAATGGAGACTCACAGGAGAACGACCATAAGGTGCCCGAGGCAGCAATAGAAGTTTGGAGACAAGTCGGCTGAAGTACGATGTATTGAATCTCGACGCAATTTGAGTGTTCCAACGTCATTAGGAGGCCCTGAACTTTACAATTAACTATCAGTCATGCGTCGGATTCGAAAATCTAGACTCACAGGAGAACGACCACAAGGTGCCCGAGGCAGCAATAGACATTTGGAAACAGGTCGGCTGGAGGCCGATGTATTGAATCTCGAAGCAATTTGAGTGTTCCATCGTCAATAGGGGGCGCTTAACGTTGCAATTAACTATCAGTTATGCGTCGGATTCGAAAATTTAGACTCACAGGGGTTGACCGTAAGGTGCTCGATGCAGCAATGGACAATTGGAGACAAGTCGGCAGGAGGCCGATGTATTGAATCTCGACGCAATTTGAGTGTTCCATCGTCATTAGGGGGCCCTTAACGTTGCAGATAACTATCAGTTATGCGTCGGATTCGAAAATCTAGACTCACGTTGCAATTAACTATCATTTTTGGGTCGGATTCGAAAATCGTGACTCACAGGAGAACGACCGTAAGGTGCCCGAGGCAGCAATAGAACCTTGGACCACATGGTCCCCGAGTCTTACAGGAGAACAACCATAAGGTGCCCGAGGCAGCAATAGAACCTTGGAGACAAGTCGGCTGAAGTACGATGTATTGAATCTCGACGCAATTGTCCCCTTGTAGACAAGTCGGCTGGAGGAAGATGTATTATTGACTCTCGACGCAATTTGAGTGTTCCGTCTTCATTAGGAGTCCCTGAACGTTACAAATAACTATCATTTTGGCGTCGGATTCGAAAATCTATACTCACAGGAGAACGACCATAAGGTGCCCGAGGCAGCAATATCCCCATGGAGAGAAGTCGGCGGGAGGACGATGTCTTGAATCTCGACGCAATTTGAGTATTGCATCGTCATTAGGAGGCCCTGAACGTTAAAATTAACTATCAGTTTTGCGTCGGGTTCGAAAATCTAGACTCACAGGAGAACGATCATAAGGTGCCCGAGGCAGCAATAGACCCTTGGAGGCAAGTCGGCTGGAGGACGATGTATTGGATCGCGACGCAATTTGAGTGCCCAATCGTCATTAGGTGGCCGTGAATGTTACAATTAACTATCAGTTTTTCGTCTTATTCGAAAATCTAGACACACAGGAGGACCACATGGAGCCCGAGGCAGCAATATCCCCTTGTAGACAAGTCGGCTGGAGGACGATGTTTTGACTGTCGGCGCAATTTGAGTGTTCCATCTTCGTTAGGAGGCGCTGAACGTTACAATTAACTATCATTTTTGCGTCGGATTCGTAAATCTAGACTCACAGGAGACGGACCATATGGTGCCCGAGGCAGCAATACCCCTTGGAGACAATTCGGCTGGAGGACGATGTCTTCAACCTCGACGCAATTTGAGTGTTCCATCGTCATTAGGAGGCCCTGAACGTTACAATTAACTATCAGTTATGCGTCTAATTCGAAAATCTAGGCTCACAGGAGAACGACCTGAAGGTGGCCGAGGCAGCAATAGACATTTGGAGACAAGTCGGCTGGAGGCCGATGTATTGAATTTCGACGCAATTTGAGTGTTCCATCGTCATTAGGGGCCCCTTAACGTTGCAATTAACTATCAGTTATGCGTCGGCTTCGAAAATCTAGACTCACAGGAGAACGACCACAAGGTTCTCGATGCAGCAATAGACAATTGGAGACAAGTCGGCTGGAGGCCGATGTATTGAATCTCGACGCAATTTGAGTGTTCCATCGTCATTAGGAAGCCCTGAACGTTACAATTAACTATCAGTTTCGCGTCGGATTCGGAAATCTAGACTCACAGGAAACGGACCACATGGGGCCCGAGACTCACAGGAGAACGACCATAAGGTGCCCGAGGCAGCAATAGAACCTTGGAGACAAGTCGGCTGAAGTACGATGTATTGAATCTTGAAGCAATTTGAGTGTTCCATCGTCATTATTAGGCCCTGAACGTTACAATTAACTACCAGTTATGCGTCGGATTCGAAAATCTAGACTCACAGGAGAACGACCTCAAGGTGCCCGAGGCAGCAATAGACATTTGGAGACAAGTCGGCTGGAGGCCGATGTACTGAATCTCGACGCAATTTGAGTGTTCCATCGTCATTAGGGGGCGCTTAACGTTGCAGTTAACTATCAGTTATGCGTCGGATTCGAAAATCTAGACTCACGTTGCAATTAACTACACTCCTGGAAATTGAAATAAGAACACCGTGAATTCATTGTCCCAGGAAGGGGAAACTTTATTGACACATTCCTGGGGTCAGATACATCACATGATCACACTGACAGAACCACAGGCACATAGACACAGGCAACAGAGCATGCACAATGTCGGCACTAGTACAGTGTATATCCACCTTTCGCAGCAATGCAGGCTGCTATTCTCCCGTGGAGACGATCGTAGAGATGCTGGATGTAGTCCTGTGGAACGGCTTGCCATGCCATTTCCACCTGGCGCCTCAGTTGGACCAGCGTTCGTCCTGGACGTGCAGACCGCGTGAGACGACGCTTCATCCAGTCCCAAACATGCTCAATGGGGGACAGATCCGGAGATCTTGCTGGCCAGGGTAGTTGACGTACACCTTCTAGAGCACGTTGGGTGGCACGGGATACATGCGGACGTGCATTGTCCTGTTGGAACAGCAAGTTCCCTTGCCGGTCTACAAATGGTAGAACGATGGGTTCGATGACGGTTTGGATGTACCGTGCACTATTCAGTGTCCCATCGACGATCACCAGTGGTGTACGGCCAGTGTAGGAGATCGCTCCCCACACCATGATGCCGGGAGTTGGCCCTGTGTGCCTCGGTCGTATGCAGTCCTGATTGTGGCGCTCACCTGCACGGCGCCAAACACGCATACGACCATCATTGGCACCAAGGCAGAAGCGACTCTCATCGCTGAAGACGACACGTCTCCATTCGTCTCTCCATTCACGCCTGTCGCGACACCACTGGAGGCGGGCTGCACGATGTTGGGGCGTGAGCGGAAGACGGCCTAACGGTGTGCGGGACCGTAGCCCAGCTACATGGAGACGGTTGCGAATGGTCCTCGCCGATACCCCAGGAGCAACAGTGTCCCTAATTTGCTGGGAAGTGGCGGTGCGGTCCCCTACGGCACTGCGTAGGATCCTACGGTCTTGGCGTGCATCCGTGCGTCGCTGCGGTCCGGTCCCAGGTCGACGGGCACGTGCACCTTCCGCCGACCACTGGCAAAAACATCGATGTACTGTCGACACCTCACGCCCCACGTGTTGAGCAATTCGGCGGTACGTCCACCCGGCCTCCCGCAAGCCCACTATACGCCCTCGCCCAAAGTCCGTCAACTGCACATACGGTTCACATCCACGCTGTCGCGGCATGCTACCAGTGTTAAAGACTGCGATGGAGCTCCGTATGCCACGGCAAACTGGCTGACACTGACGGCGGCGGTGCACAAATGCTGCGCAGCTAGCGCCATTCGACGGCCAACACCGCGGTTCCTGGTGTGTCCGCTGTGCCGTGCGTGTGATCATTGCTTGTACAGCCCTCTCGCAGTGACCGGAGCAAGTATGGTGGGTCTGACACACCGGTGTCAATGTGTTCTTTTTTCCATTTCCAGGAGTGTATCATTCTTGCGTCGGATTCGAAAATCGAGACTCACAGGAGAACGACCATAAGGTGCCCGAGGCAGCAATAGAACCTTGGACCACATGGGGCCCGAGACTTACAGGAGAACGACCATAAGGTGCCCGAGGCAGCAATAGAACATTGGAGACAAGTCGGCTGAAGTACGATGTATTGAATCTCGACGCAATTGTCCCCTTGTAGACAAGTCGGCTGGAGGAAGATGTATTATTGACTCTCGACGCAATTTGAGTGTTCCATCTTCATTAGGAGGCCCTGAACGTTACAATTAACCATCATTTTGGCGTCGGATTCGAAAATCTATACTCACAGGAGAACGACCATAAGGTGCCAGAGGCAGCAATATCCCCATGGAGAGAAGTCCGCTGGAGGACGATGTCTTGAATCTCGACGCAATTTGAGTATTGCATCGTCATTAGGAGGCCCTGAACGTTAAAATTAACTATCAGTTTTTCGTCGGGTTCGAAAATCTAGACCCACAGGAGAACGATCATAAGGTGCCCGAGGCAGCAATAGACCCTTGGAAACAGGTCGGCTGGAGGACGATGTATTGGATCGCGACGCAATTTGAGTGCCCCATCGTCATTAGGTGGCCGTGAATGTTACAATTAACTATCAGTTTTTCGTCGGATTCGAAAATCTAGACTCACAGGCGGACCACATGGAGCCCGAGGCAGCAATATCCCCTTGTAGACAAGTCGGCTGGAGGACGATGTTTTGACTGTCGGCGCAATTTGAGTGTTCCATCGTCGTTAGGAGGCGCTGAACGTTACAATTAACTATCATTTTTGCGTCGGATGCGTAAATCTAGACTCACAGGAGACGGACCATATGGTGCCCGAGGCAGCAATACCCCTTGGAGACAATTCGGCTAGAGGACGATGTCTTCAACCTCGACGCAATTTGAGTGTTCCATCGTCATTAGGAGACCCTGAACGTTGCAATTAACTATCAGTTTTGCGTCGGATTCGTAAATCGAGACTCACAGGTGAACGACCATAAGGTGCCCGAGGCAGCAATATAACCTTGGAGACAAGTCGGCTGAAGGACGATGTATTGAATCTCGACGCAATTTGAGTGCTCCATCGTCATTAGGAGGACCCGAACGTTACAATTAACTATCAGTTATGCGTCGGATTCGAAAATCTAGACTCACAGGAGAACGACCTCAAGGTGCCCGAGGCAGCAATAGACATTTGGAGACAAGTCCGCTGGAGGCCGATGTATTGAATCTCGACGCAATTTGAGTGTTCCATCGTCATTAGGAGGCACTGAGAGTTGCAATTAACTATCAGTTTTGCGTCGGATTCGTAAATCGAGACTCACAGGAGAACGACCATAAGGTGCCCGAGGCAGCAATAGAACCCTGGAGACAAGTCGGCTGAAGGACGATGTATTGAATCTCGACGCAAATTGAGTGTTCCATCGTCATTAGGAGGACCTGAACTTTACAATTAACTATCAGTTATGCGTCGGATTCGAAAATCTAGACTCACAGGAGAACGACCATAAGGTGCCCGAGGCAGCAATATCCGCATGGAGAGAAGTCGGCTGGAGGACGATGTCTAGAATCTCGACGCAATTTGAGTATTGCATCGTCATTAGGAGGCCCTGAATGTTACAATTAACTATCAGCTTCGCATCGGATTCGAAAATCTAGACTCACAGGAAACGGACCACATGGGGACCGAGGCAGCATCATCCCCTTGTAGACAATTCAGCTACAGGACGATGTATTCAACCTCGACGCAATTTGATTGTTCCATCGTCATTAGGAGGCCATGAACGTTGCAATTAACTATCAGTTTTGCGTCGGATTCGAAAATCGAGACTCACAGGAGAACGACCATAAGGTGCCCGAGGCAGCAATAGAACCTTGGAGACAAGTCGGCTCAAGGACGATATATTAAATCTCGACGCAAATTAAGTGTTCCATCGTCATTAGGAGGCCTTGAGCGTTACAATTAACTATCAGTTTCGCATCGGAATCGAAAATCTAGACTCACTGGAGACGGACCATTTGGTGCCCGAAGCAGCAATGTCCCCTTGGAGACAAGTCGGCTGGAAGCCGAAGTATTGAATCTCGACGCAATTTGAGTGTTCCATCGTCATTAGGAGGCGCTGAACGTTGCAATTAACTATCAGTTATGCGTCGGATTCGAAAATCTATACTCACAGGAGAACGACCATAAGGTGCCCGAGGCAGCAATAGACCCTCTGAGACAAGTCGGCTGGAGGCCGATGTATTGAATCTCGACGCAATTTGAGTGTTCCATCGTCATTAGGAGGCCCTGAACGTTACAATTAACTATCAGTTTTGCGTCGGATTCGAAAATCTAGACTCACAGGAGAACGACCTCCAGGTGCCCGAGGCAGCAATAGACATTTGGAGACAAGTCTGCTGGAGGCCGATGTATTGAATCTCGACGCAATTTGAGTGTTGCATCATCATTAGGAGGCCCTGAACTTTACAATTAACTATCAGTTATGCGTCGGGTTCGAAAATCTAGACTCACAGGAGAACGACCTCAAGGTGCCCGAGGCAGCAATAGACATTTGGAGACAAGTAGGCTGGAGGCCGATGTATTGAATCTCGACGCAATTTGAGTGCCCCATCGTCATTAGGAGGCCCTGAACGTTACAATTAACTATGAGTTTTGCGTCGGATTCGAAAATGTAGATCACCGGAGACGGACAATGTGGTCCCCGAGGCAGCGATATCCCCTTGGAGGCAAGTCGGCTAGAGGACGATGTATTCAACCTAGACGCAATTTGAGTGTTCCATCGTCATTAGGAGGTCCTGAACTTTACAAATAACTATCAGTTATGCGTTGGATTCGAATATCTAGACTCACAGGAGAACGACCACAAGGTGCCCGAGGCAACAATAGACATTTGGAGACAAGTTGGCTGGAGGCCGATGTATTGAATCTCGACGCAATTTGAGTGCCCCATCGTCATTAGGAGGTCCTGAACGTTACAATTAACTATGAGTTTTGCGTCGGATTCGAAAATGTAGAATCACCGGAGACGGACAATGTGGTCCCCGAGGCAGCGATATCCCCTTGGAGGCAAGTCGGCTAGAGGACGATGTATTCAACCTAGACGCAATTTGAGTGTTCCATCGTCATTAGGAGGTCCTGAACTTTACAAATAACTATCAGTTATGCGTCGGATTCGAAAATCTATACTCACAGGAGAACGACCATAAGGTGCCCGAGGCAGCAATATCCGCATGGAGAGAAGTCGGCTGGAGGACGATGTCTAGAATCTCGACGCAATTTGAGTATTGCATCGTCATTAGGAGGCCCTGAACGTTACAATTAACTATCAGTTTTGCGCCAGGTTCGAAAATCTAGACTCACAGGAGAACGACCATAAGGTGCCCGAGGCAGCAATAGAACCTTGGAGACAAGTCGGCTGAAGGACGATGTATTGAACCTCGACGCAATTTGATTGTTCCATCGTCATTAGGACGCCCTGAACGTTGCAATTAACTATTAGTTTTGCGTCGGATTCGAAAAACGAGACTCACAGGAGAACGACCATATGGTGCCCGAGGCAGCAATAGAACCTTGGAGACAAGACGGCTGAAGAACAATGTATTGAATCTCGACGCAACTTGAGTGTTCCATCGTCATTAGTAGGCTTGAACGTTACAATTAACTATCAGTTTCACTACGGAATCGAAAATCTAGACTCACTGGAGACGGACCATTTGGTGCCGGAGGCAACATGTCTCCTTGGAGACAAGTCGGCTCGAGGCCGATGTATTGAATCTCGACGCAATTTGAGTATTCCATCGTCATTAGGAGGCAATGAACGTTACAATTAACTATCAATTTTGCTTCGGATTCGAAAATCTAGACTCACAGCAGAACGATTATAAGGTGTCCGAGGCAGCAATAGACTCTTGGAGACAAGTCGGCTGAAGGAAGATGCATTGAATCTCGACACAATTTGAGTCTTCCATCGTCTTCAGGAGGCCCTGAACGTTGCAATTAACTATCAGTTTCGCGTCGGATTCGAAAATCTAGACTCACCGGAGACGGACAATACGGTGCCCGGGGCAGCAATATCCCCTTGGAGACAAGGCGGCTGGAGGACGATGTATTGAATCTCGACGCAACTTGAGTGTTCCATCGTCATTAGGAGGCGCTGAGCGTTACAATTAACTATCAGTTATGCGTCGGATTCGAAACTCTAGACTCACAGGAGAACGAACATAAGGAGCCCGAGGCAGCAATAGACCCTTGGAGACAAGTCGGCTGGAGGACGATGTATAGAATCTCGACGCAATTTGAGTGTTCCATCGTCATTAGGGGGCGCTGAACGTTGCAATTAAATATCAGTTTTTCGTCGGATTCGAAAATCTAGACTCACTGGAGACGGACGATAAGGTGCCCGAGACAGCAATATACCCTTGGAGACCAGTCCGCATGGAGGGCGATGTATTGAATCTCGACGCAATTTAATTGTTCCATCGTCATTAGGAGGCGCTGATCGTTACAATTAACTTTCATTTTTGCGTCGAATTCGAAAATCTAGACTCACGGGAGACGGACCATATGGTGCCCGAGGCATCAATACCCCTTGGAGACAAGTCGGCTGGAGGACGATGTATTGAACCTCGACGCAATTTGAGTGTTCCATCTTCATTAGGAGGCCCTGAACGTTGCAATTAACTATTAGTTTTGCGTCGTATTCGAAAATCGAGAATCACAGGAGAACGAACATAAGGTGCCCGAGGCAGCAATAGAACCTTGGAGACAAGTCGGCTCAAGGACGATATATTAAATCTCGACGCAATTTGAGTGTTCCATCGTCATTAGGAGGCCTTGAGCGTTACAATTAACTATCAGTTTCGCATCGGAATCGAAAATCTAGACACACTTGAGAACGACCATAAGGTGGCCTAGGCAGCAATAGAACCTAGGAGACAAGTCGGCTGGAGGACGATGTATTGGATCGCGACGCAATTTGAGTGTTCCATCGTCATTAGGAAGCCCTGAACGTTACAATTATCTATCAGTTTTTCGTCGTATTCGAAAATCTAGACTCACTGGAGACGGTCCATAAGGTGCCCGAGGCAGCAATATCCCCTTGGAGACCAGTCCGCTGGAGGACGATGTATTGAATCGCGACGCAATTTGAGTGCCCCATCGTAATTAGGAGGCCCTGAACGTTACAATTAACTATCAGTTTTGCGTCGGATTCGAAAATATAGAATCACCGGAGACGGACCAAATGGTGCCCGAGGCAGCGATATCCGTTTGGAGACAAGTCTGCTGGAGGGCGATATATTGAGTTTGGACGCAATTTAAGTGTTCCATCGTCATTACGAGGCCCTGAATTAACTATCCGTTTTGCGTCAGATTCGAAAATGTAGACTCACAGGAGAACGACCATAAGGTTCCCGAGGCAGGAATAGACCCTTGGAGACAAGTGGGCTCGAGGCCCTGTGCGTAACAATTAACTATCAGTTTTGCGTCCGATTCGAAAATCTAGACTCACAAGTGAACGAGCAAAAGGTGCCCGAGATAGCAATAGACATTTGGAGACAAGTCGGATGGAGGCCGATGTTTTGAATCTCGACGCAATTTGCGTGTTCCATCGTCATTAGGAGGCGCTGAACTTTGCAATTAACTATCAGTTACGCGTCGGATTCGAAAATCTAGACTCACAGGAGAACGACCATAAGGTGCCCGAGGCAGCAATAGACCCTATGAGACAAGTCGGCTGGAATCCGATGTATTGAATCTCGACGAAATTTGAGTGTTCCATCGTCATTAGGAGGCCCTGAACGTTACAATTAACTATCAGTTTTGCGTCGGATTCGAAAATCTAGACTCACAGGAGAACGACCTCAAGGTGCCCGAGGCAGCAATAGACATTTGGAGACAAGTCGGCTGGAGGCCGATGTATTGAATCTCGACGCAATTTGAGTGTTCCATCGTCATTAGGAGGCCCTCAACTTTACAGTTATCTATCAGTTATGCGTCGGATTCGAAAATCTAGACTCACAGGAGAACGACCTCATGGTGCCCGAGGCAGCAATAGACATGTGGAGACAAGTCGGCTGGAGGCCGATGTATTGAATCTCGACGCAATTTGAGTGTTCCATCGTCATTAGGAGGCCGTGAACGTTACAATTAACTATCAGTTTTGCGTCGGGTTCGAAAATCTAGACTCACAGGAGGACGATCATAAGGTGCCCGAGGCAGCAATGGACCCTTGGAGACAAGTCGGCTGAAGGACGATGTATTGAATCTCGACGCAATTTGAGTGTTCCATCGTCATTAGGAGGCCCTGAACGTTACAATTAACTATCAGTTTCGCTACGGAATCGAAAATCTAGATTCACAGGGGACGGATAATATGGTGCCCTAGGCAACATGTACCCTTGGAGACAAGTCGGCTCGAGGCCGATGTATTGAATCTCGACGCAATTTGAGTGTTCCATCGTCAATAGGAGGCCCTGAACTTTACAATTAACTATCAGTTATGCGTCGGATTCGAAAATCTATACTCACAGGAGAACGACCATAAGGTGCCCGAGGCAGCAATATCCGCATGGAGAGAAGTCGGCTGGAGGACGATGTCTAGAATCTCGACGCAATTTGAGTATTGCATCGTCATTAGGAGGCCCTGAACGTTACAATTAACTATCAGTTTTGCGCCGGGTACGAAAATCTAGACTCACAGGAGGACGACCATAAGGTGCCCGAGGCAGCAATAGAACCTTGGAGACAAGTCGGCTGAAGGACGATGTATTGAACCTCGACGCAATTTGATTGTTCCATCGTCATTAGGACGCCCTGAACGTTGCAATTAACTATCAGTTTGGCGTCGGATTCGAAAAACGAGACTCACAGGAGAACGACCATATGGTGCCCGAGGCAGCAATAGAACCTTGGAGACAAGACGGCTGAAGAACAATGTATTGAATCTCGACGCAATTTGAGTGTTCCATCGTCATTAGGAGGCTTGAACGTTACAATTAACTATCAGTTTCACTACGGAATCGAAAATCTAGACTCACTGGAGACGGACCATTTGGTGCCGGAGGCAACATGTCTCCTTGGAGACAAGTCGGCTCGAGGCCGATGTATTGAATCTCGACGCAATTTGAGTATTCCATCGTCATTAGGAGGCAATGAACGTTACAATTAACTATCAATTTTGCTTCGGATTCGAAAATCTAGACTCACAGCAGAACGATTATAAGGTGTCCGAGGCAGCAATAGACTCTTGGAGACAAGTCGGCTGAAGGAAGATGCATTGAATCTCGACACAATTTGAGTCTTCCATCGTCTTCAGGAGGCCCTGAACGTTGCAATTAACTATCAGTTTCGCGTCGGATTCGAAAATCTAGACTCACCGGAGACGGACAATACGGTGCCCGGGGCAGCAATATCCCCTTGGAGACAAGGCGGCTGGAGGACGATGTATTGAATCTCGACGCAACTTGAGTGTTCCATCGTCATTAGGAGGCGCTGAGCGTTACAATTAACTATCAGTTATGCGTCGGATTCGAAACTCTAGACTCACAGGAGAACGAACATAAGGAGCCCGAGGCAGCAATAGACCCTTGGAGACAAGTCGGCTGGAGGACGATGTATTGAATCTCGACGCAATTTGAGTGTTCCATCGTCATTAGGGGGCGCTGAACGTTGCAATTAAATATCAGTTTTTCGTCGGATTCGAAAATCTAGACTCACTGGAGACGGACGATAAGGTGCCCGAGACAGCAATATCCCCTTGGAGACCAGTCCGCATGCAGGGCGATGTATTGAATCACGACGCAATTTAATTGTTCCATCGTCATTAGGAGGCGCTGATCGTTACAATTAACTTTCATTTTTGCGTCGGATTCGAAAATTTAGACTCACGGGAGACGGACCATATGGTGCCCGAGGCATCAATACCCCTTGGAGACAAGTCGGCTGGAGGACGATGTATTGAACCTCGACGCAATTTGAGTGTTCCATCTTCATTAGGAGGCCCTGAACGTTACAATTAACTATCAGTTTTGCGTCGTATTCGAAAATCGAGAATCACAGGAGAACGAACATAAGGTGCCCGAGGCAGCAATAGAACCTTGGAGACAAGTCGGCTCAAGGTCGATATATTAAATCTCGACGCAATTTGAGTGTTCCATCGTCATTAGGAGGCCTTGAGCGTTACAATTAACTATCAGTTTCGCATCGGAATCGAAAATCTAGACACACTTGAGAACGACCATAAGGTGGCCTAGGCAGCAATAGAACCTTGGAGACAAGTCGGCTGGAGGAAGATGTATTGGATCGCGACGCAATTTGAGTGTTCCATCGTCATTAGGAAGCCCTGAACGTTACAATTAACTATCAGTTTTTCGTCGGATTCGAAAATCTAGACTCACTGGAGACGGTCCATAAGGTGCTCGAGGCAGCAATATCCCCTTGGAGACCAGTCCGCTGGAGGACGATGTATTGAATCGCGACGCAATTTGAGTGCCCCATCGTAATTAGGAGGCCCTGAACGTTACAATTAACTATCAGTTTTGCGTCGGATTCGAAAATATAGAATCACCGGAGACGGACCATGTGGTGCCCGAGGCAGCGATATCCGTTTGGAGACAAGTCTGCTGGAGGACGATATTTTGAGTTTGGACGCAATTTAAGTGTTCCATGGTCATTAGGAGGCCCTGAATTAACTATCCGTTTTGCGTCGGATTCGAAAATGTAGACTCACAGGAGAACGACCATAAGGTTCCCGAGGCAGCAATAGACCCTTGGAGACAAGTGGACTCGAGGCCCTGAGCGTAACAATTAACTATCAGTTTTGCGTCCGATTCGAAAATCTAGACTCACAGGTGAACGAGCAAAAGGTGCCCGAGATAGCAATAGACATTTGGATACAAGTCGGATGGAGGCCGATGTTTTGAATCTCGACGCAATTTGCGTGTTCCATCGTCATTAGGAGGCGCTGAACGTTGCAATTAAATATCAGTTACGCGTCGGATTCGAAAATCTAGACTCACAGGGGAACGACCATAAGGTGCCCGAGGCAGCAATAGACCCTCTGAGACAAATCGGCTGGAATCCGATGTATTGAATCTCGACGCAATTTGAGTGTTCCATCGTCATCAGGAGGCCCTGAACGTTACAATTAACTATCAGTTTCGCTACGGAATCGAATATCTAGATTCACAGGGGACGGATAATATGGTGCCCTAGGCAACATGTACCCTGGGAGACAAGTCGGCTCGAGGCCGATGTATTGAATCTCGACGCAATTTGAGTGTTCCATCGTCAATAGGAGGCGCTGAACGTAACAATTAACTATCATTTTTGCGTCGGATTCTAAAATCTAGACTCACTGGAGACGGACCATATGGTGCCCGAGGCAGCGATATCCCCTTGGAGACAAGTCGGCTGGAGGACGATGTATTGGATCGCGACGCAATTTGAGTGTTCCATCGCCATTAGGAAGCCCAGAATGATACAATTAACTATCAGTTTTTCGTCGGATTCGAAAATCTAGACTCCCTGGAGACGGTCCATAAGGTGCCCGAGGCAGCGATATCCCCTTGGAGACAAGTCGGCTGGAGGACGATGTATTGAGTTTCGACGCAAATTGAGTGTTCCATCGTCATTAGGAGGCCCTGAATTAACAATACGTTTTGCGTCGGATTCGAAAATGTAGACTCACAGGAGAACGACCTTAAGGTTCCCGAGGCAGCAATAGACCCTTGGAGACAAGTCGGCTCGAGGCCCTGAGCGTTACAATTAACTAGCAGTTTTGCGTCCGATTCGAAAATCTAGACTCACAGGTGAACGACCACAATGTGCCTGAGGTAGCAATACACATTTGGAGACAAGTCGGCTGGAGGCCGATGTATTGAATCTCGACGCAATTTGAGTGTTCCATCGTCATTAGGAGGCGCTGAACGTTGCAATTAACTATCAGTTATGCGTCGGATTCGAAAATCTATACTCACAGGGGAACGACCATAAGGTGCCTGAGGAAGCAATAGACCCTCTGAGACAAGTCGGCTGGAGGCCGATGTAATGACTCTCGACGCAATTTGAGTGTTCCATCGTCATTAGGAGGCACTGATCGTTACAATTCACTATTATTTGTTCGACGGATACGAAAATCTAGACTCACAGGAGAACGACCATAATGTGCCCGAGGCAGCAATAGACTCTTGGAGACAAGTCGGCTGAAGGCCGATGTATTGAATCTCGACGCAATTTGAGTGTTCCATCGTCATTAGGAGGTCCTGAACTTTACAATTAAGTATCAGTTATGCGTCGGATTCGAAAATCTAGACTCACAGGAGAACGACAACAAGGTGCCCGAGGCAGCAATAGACATTTGGTGACAAGTCGGCTGGAGGCTGACGTATTGAATCTCGACGCAATTTGAGTGTTCCATCGTCATTAGGAGGCGCTGAACGTTGCAAATAACTATCAGTTATGCGTCGAATTCGAAACTCTAGACTCACCTGAGAACGACCATAAGGTGCCCGAGGCAGCAATATCCCCTTGTAGACAAGCCGGCTGGAGGACGATGAATTGACTCTCGACGCAATTTGAGTGTTCCATCGCCATTAGGAGGCGCTGAACGTTACAATTAAATATCATTTTTGCGACGGATTCGAAAATCTAGACTCACAAGAGAACGACCATAAGGTGCCCGAGGCAGCAATAGACCCTTGGAGAAAGACGGCTGGAGGACAATGAATTGCATCTCGACGCAATTTGAGTGTTCCATCGTCATTAGGAGGCCCTGAACTTTACAATTAAATATCAGTTTTTCGTCGGATTCAAAAATCTAGACTCACAGGAGTACGACCATAAGGTGCCCGATGCAGCAATATCCCCTTGTAGACAAATGGCTGGAGGACAATGTATTATTGACATTCTACGCAATTTGAGTGTTCCATCATCATTAGGAGGCCCTGAAAGTTACACTTAACTATCATTTTTGCGTCGGATTCGAAAATGTAGACTCACAGGAGACGGACCATATGGTGCCCGAGGCAGGAATACCCCTTGGAGACAAGTCGGCTGGAGGACGATGTATTGAACCTCGACGCAATTTATGTGTTCCATCGTCATTAGGAGGCCCTGAACGTTGCAAATAACTATGAGTTTTGCGTCGGATTCGAAAATTGAGACTCACAGGAGAACGACCATAAGGTGCCCCAGGCAGCAATAGAACCTTGGAGACAAGTCGGCTCAAGGACGATGTATTAAATCTCGACGCAATTTGAGTGTTCCATCGTCATTAGGAGACCCTGATCGTTTCAATTAACAATCAGTTTCGCATCGGAATCGAAAATCTAGACTCACAGGAGACGGAACATATGGTGCCCAAGGCAGCAATGTCCCCTTGGAGACAAGTCGGCTGGAAGCCGAAGTATTAATTCTCGACGCAATTTGAATGTTCCATCGTCATTAGGAGGCCCTGAACGTTACCATTAACTATCAGTTTTGCGTAGGATTCGAAAATCTAGACTCACTGGAGACGGTCCATAAGGTGCCCGAGGCAGGAATACCCCTTGGAGACAAGTCGGCTGGAGGACGATGTATTGAACCTCGACGCAATTTATGTGTTCCATCGTCATTAGGAGGCCCTGAACGTTGCAAATAACTATCAGTTTTGCGTCGGATTCGAAAATCTAGACTCACAGGAGAACGACCATAATGTGCCCGAGGCAGCAATAGACCCTTGGAGACAAGTCGGCTGGAGGCCGAAGAATTGAATCACGACGCAATTTGATTGTTCCATCGTCATTAGGATTTCCTGAACTTTACAATTAAATATCAGTTATGCGTCGGATTCGAAAATCTAGACTCACAGGAGAACGACCACAAGGTGCCCGAGGCAGCAATAGACATTTGGAGACAAGTCGGCTGGAGGTCGATGTATTGAATCTCGACGCAATTTGAGTGTTCCATCGACATTAGGAGGCGCTGAACTTTGCAATTAACTATCAGTTATTGGTCGGAATCGAAAATCTAGACTAGCAGGAGATCGACCATAAAGTGCCACAGGCAGCAATAGGTCCTTGGAGACAAGTCGGCTGGAGGACGATGTATTGAATCGCGATGCAAATTGAATGTTCCATCGTCATTAGGAGGCCCTGAGCGTTACAATTAACTATCGGTTATGCGTCAGATTCGACAATCTAGACTCACAGGAGACGGACCATAAGGTGCAGGAGGCAGCAATCGACCCTTGGAGGCAAGTCGGCTGGAGGACGATGTATTGAATCTCGACGCAATGTGAGTGTTCCATCGACATTAGGAGGACTTGAACGTTACAATTAACTATCAGTTTTGCGTCGGATTCGAAAATCTAGACTCACAGGAGACGGACCATAAGGTGCAGGAGGCAGCAATCGACACTTGGAAACAAGTCGGCTGGAGGACGATGTATGGAATCGCGAGCAATCCTCGTTAGCATGGTCGGAACGTTTGAATTAAACATCAGTTTTGCGTCGGGTTCGAAAATTTAGACGTACAGGACAACGACAATAAGGTGCCCAGGCAGCAATAGAACCTTGGAGACATGTCGGCTGGAGGACGATGTATTGAATCGCGTCGCAATATGCGTGTTCCATCGTCATTAGGAGGCCCTGAACGTTACAACTAACCATCAGTTTTGCGTCGGATTCGACAATCTAGACTCACAGGAGAACGACCATTAGGTGCGCGAGGCAGCAACATCCTCATGGAGACAAGTCAGCTGGAGGACGATGTATTGAATCTCGACGCAATTTGAGTGTTTCATCGTCATTAGGAGTTCCTGAACGTTACAATTAACTATCAGTTTTGCGTCGCATTCGAAAATGTAGGATCACCGGAGACGGACCATGTGGTGCCCGAGGCAGTGATATCCCCTTGGAGACATGTCGGCTTTAGGACGATGAATTGAATCACGACGCAATTTGAGTGTTCCATCGTCATTAGGAGGCGCTGAACGTTACAATTAAATATCATTTTTGCGACGGATTCGAAAATCTAGTCTCACAGGAGAACGACCACAAGGTGCCCGAGGCAGCAATAGACATTTGGAGACAAGTCGCCCGGAGGCCGATGTATTGAATTTCGACGCAATTAGAGTGTTCCATCGTCATTAGGAGGCGCTGAACGTTGCAATTAACTATCAGTTATGCGTCGGATTCGAAAATCTGGACTCACAGGAGAACGACCATAAGGTGCCCGAGGCAGCAATATCCCCTTGGAGACAAGTCGGCTGGAGGACGATGTATTGAATCTCGACGCAATTTGAGTGTACCATCGTCATAAGAGGCGATGAGCGTTACAATTAACTATCAGTTATGCGTCGGATTCGAAACTCTAGACTCACAGGAGACCGATCATAAGGTGCCCGAGGCAGCAATATCCCCTTGTAAACAAGTCGGCTGGAGGACGATGTATTGACTCTCGACGCAACTTGAGTGTTGCATCGTCATTAGGAGGCGCTGAGCGTTACAATTAAATATCATTTTTGCGACGGATTCGAAAATCTAGACTCACAGGAGACGGACCATGTGGTGCCCGAGGCAGCGATATCCCCTTGGAGACAAATCGGCTGGAGGACAATGTATTGAATCTCGACGCAATTTGAGTGTTCCATCGTCATTAGGAGGTCCTGAACTTTACAATTAAGTATCAGTTATGCTTCGGATTCGAAATTCTAGTCCCACAGGGGAACGACCACAAGGTGCCCGAGGCAGCAATAGACAATTGGAGACAAGTTGGCTGGGAGCCGATGTATTGAATCTCGACGCAATTTGAATGATCCATCGTCATTAGGAGGCGCTGAACGTTGCAATTAGCTATCAGTTACGCGTCGGATTCGAAAATCTAGACTCACAGGAGAACGACCATAAGGTGCCCGAGGCAGCAGTAAACCCTTGGAGACAAGTCGGCTGGAGGCCGATGTATTGAATCTCGACGCAACTTGAGTGTTCCATCATCATTAGGAGGTCCTGAACGATACAATTAAATATCAGTTTTTCGTCGGATTCGAAAATCTAGACTCAGAGGAGACGGACCATATGGTGCCTGGGGCAGCAATATCCCTTTGGAAACAAGTCGGCTGGAGGACGATGTAATGAACCTCGACGCAATGTGAGTGATCCATCGTCATTAGGAGGCCCTGAACGTTACAATTAACTATCATTTTAGCATCGGATTCGAAAATCTAGACTCACAGGAGACGGACCATATGGTGCCCGAGACAAGTCGGCTGGAGGACGATGTATTGAACCTCGACGCAATTTGAGTGTTCCATCGTCATTAGGAGGCCCTGAACCTTACAATTAACTATCAGTTTTGCGTCGGAATCGAAATTCTAGACTCACAGGAGACGGACCATATGGTGACCGAGGCAGCAATATCTCCTTGGAGACAAGTAGGCTGGAGGACGGTGTATTGAATCTCGACGCAATTTGAATGTTCCATCGTCATTAGGAGGCCCTTAACGTCACAATTAACTATGAGTTTTGCGTCGGATTCGAAAATCTAGACTCACAGGCAGCAATCGACCCTTGGAGACAAATCGGCTGGAGGACGATGTATTGAAATGCGATGCAATTTGAGTGTTACTTCGTCATTAGGAGGCCCTGAACATTACAATTAACTATCAGTTTTGCGTCGGATTCGATAATCTAGGCTCACAGGAGAACGACCATAAGGTGCCCGAGACAGCAATAGTCCCTTGGAGACCAGTCGGCTGAAGGACGATGTATTGAATCTCGACGCAATTTGAGTGTTCCATCGTCATTAGGTGGCCCTGAACGTTACAATTAACTATCAGTTTCGCTTCTGATACGAAAATCTAGACTAACAGCAGACTGTCTATATGGTGCCCAAGGCAGCAATATCCCTTTGGAGACAAGACGGCTGGAGGACGATGTATTGAATCTTGACGCAATTTGAGTGTTCCATCGTCATTAGGAGGCCCTTAACGTTACAATTAACTATCAGTTTCGCGTCGGATACGAAAATCTAGACTAACAGGTGACGGACCATATGGTGCCCGAGGCAGAAACATCCCCTTGGAGACAAGTCGGCTGGAGGACGATGTATCGAATCTCGAAGCAATTTGAGTATTCCATCGCCATTAGGAGGCTCTGACCGTTACAATTTACTATCAGTCTTGCGTCGTATTCGAAAATCTAGAGTCACAGGAGAACGACCATAAGGTGCCCGAGGCAGCAATATCCCCTCGGAGACAAGTCGGCTGGAGGACGATGTATTGAATCTCGACGCTATTTGAGTGTTCCATCGTCATTAAGAGGCCATGAACGTTACAATTAACCATCTGTTTTGCGTCGGATTCGAAAATCAAGACTCTCAGGAGAACGACGAAAAGGCGCCTGAGGCAACAATAGACCCTTGGAGACAAGTCGGTTGGAGGACGATGTATTGAATCGCGACGCAGTTCGAATGTTCCATCGTCATTCGTAGGCCCTAAACGTTTCAATTAAGTATGAGTTTTGCGTCGGATTCGATAATCTGGGACTCACAGGAGAACGACCAAGAGGTGCCCGAGGCAGCAATAGACCCTTGAAGACAAGTCGGCTGGACGACGATGTATTGAATCTCGACGCAATGTGGTGTTCCATCGTCAATAGGAGGCCCTGAACGTTACAATTAACTATCAGATTTGCGTCGGATTCGAAAATCTAGAGTCACAGGAGAACGACCATAAGGTGCCAGAGGCAGCAATATCCCCTTGGAGACAAGTCGGCTGGAGGACGATGTATTGAATCTCGACGCAATTTGAGTGTTCCATCGTCATTAGGAGGCCCTGAACGTTACAATTTATTATCAGTTTTGCGTCGAATTCCATAATGTAAACTCACAGGATAACGACCATAAGGTGCCCGAGGCAGCAATAGACACTAGGAGGCAAGTCGCCTGGAGGACGATGTATTGAATCTCGACGCAATTTGAGTGTTCCATCGTCATTAGGAGGCCCTGAACGTTACAATTAACTATCAGTTTCGCTTCGGATACGAATATCTAGACTAACAGGAGACTGACCATATGGTGCCCGAGGCAGCAATATCCCCTTGGAGACAAGTCGGCTCAAGGCTGATGTATTGAATCTCGTCGCAATTTGAGTGTTCCATCGTCATTAGGAGGCCCTGAAAGTTACAATTAACTATCAGTTTTGCGTCGGATTCGAAATGTAGAATCACCGGAGACGGACCATGTGGTGCCTGAGGCAGCGATATCACACTGGAGACGAGTCGGCTGGAGGGCGATGTATTGAGTTTCGACGCAATTTGAGTGATCCATCGTCATTAGGAGGCCTTGAGTTATCTATCCGTTTTGCGTCGGATTCGAAAATGTAGACTCACAGGAGAACGACCATAAGGTGCCCGAGGCAGCAGTAGACCCTTGGAGAGAAGTCGGCTCGAGGCCCTGAGCGTTACAATTAACCATCAGTTACGCGTCGGATTCGAAAATCTAGACTCACAGGAGACGGACCATATGGTGCCCGAGGCAACAATACCCCTTGGAGACAAGTCGGCTGGAGGACGATGTATTGAATCTCGACGCAATTTGAGTGTTCCATCGTCATTAGGGGGCACTGAACGTTGCAATTAGCTATCAGGTTGGCTTCGCATTCGAAAATCTAGACTCACAGGAGAACGACCATAAGGTTCCCGAGGCAGCAATATCCCCTGGTAGACAACTTGGCTGGAGGACGATGTATTGACTCTCGACGCAATTTCAGTGTTCCATCGTCATTAGGAGGCCCTGAACTTTACAATTAACTATCAGTTAGTCGTCGGATTCGAAAATCTAGACTCACAGGAGAACGACCACAAGGTGCCCGAGGCAGCAATAGACTCTTGGAGACAAGTCGGCTGAAGGACGATGTATTGATTCTCGACGCGATTTGAGTGTTCCATCGTCATCACGAGGCCCTGAACGTTGCAATTAACTATCAGTTTTGCGTCGGATTCGAAATGTAGAATCACCGCAGACGGACCATGTGGTGCCTCAGGCAGCAATATCACCTTGGAGACGAGTCGGCTGGAGGGCGATGTATTGAGTTTCGACGCAATTTGAGTGTTCCATCGTCATTAGGAGGCCTTGAATTATCTATCAGTTTTGCGTCGGATTCGAAAATCTAGACTCACAGGAGACGGACCATAAGGTGCAGGAGGCAGCAATCGACACTTGGAGACAAGTCGGCTGGAGGACGATGTATGGAATCGCGAGCAATCCTCGTTAGCATGGTCGGAACGTTTGAATTAAACATCAGTTTTGCGTCGGGTTCGAAAATCTAGACGTACAGGACAACGACAATAAGGTGCCCAGGAAGCAATATCCCCATGGAGACCAGTCCGCTGGAGGACGATGTATGGAATCGCGACGCAATTTGAGTGCTCCATCGTCATTAGAAGGCATTGACCGTTACAATTAACTATCAGTTTTGCGTCGCATTCGAAAATGTAGGATCACCGGAGACGGACCATGTGGTGCCCGAGGCAGTGATATCCCCTTGGAGACATGTTGGCTGGAGGACGATGTATTGAATCACGACGCAATTTGAGTGTTCCATCGTCATTAGGAGGCGCTGAACGTTACAATAAAATATCAGTTTTTCGTCGGATTCGAAAATGTAGACTCACAGGGGAACGTCCATAAGGTGCCCGAGGCAGCAATAGACCCTTGGAGACAAGTCGCCCGGAGGCCGATGTATTGAATTTCGACGCAATTAGAGTGTTCCATCGTCATTAGGAGGCGCTGAACGTTGCAATTAACTATCAGTTATGCGTCGGATTCGAAAATCTGGACTCACAGGAGAACGACCATAAGGTGCCCGAGGCAGCAATACGCCCTTGGAGACAAGTCGGCTGGAGGACGATGTATTGAATCTCGACGCAATTTGAGTGTACCATCGTCATAAGAGGCGATGAGCGTTACAATTAACTATCAGTTATGCGTCGGATTCGAAACTCTAGACTCACAGGAGAACGATCATAAGGTGCCCGAGGCAGCAATATCCCCTTGTAAACAAGTCGGCTGGAGGACGATGTATTGACTCTCGACGAAATTAGAGTGTTCCATCGTCATTAGGAGGCGCTGAACGTTGCAATTAACTATCAGTTATGCGTCGGATTCGAAAATCTAGACTGACAGGAGAACGAACATAAGGTGCCCGAGGCAGCAGTGAACCCTTGGAGACAAGTCGGTTGGAGGCCGATGTATTGAATCTCGACGCAACTTGACTGTTCCATCATCATTGGGAGGTCCTAAACGATACAATTAAATATCAGTTTTTCGTCGGATTCGAAAATCTAGACTCACAGGAGACGGACCAAATGGTGCCCGGGGCAGCAATATCCCTTTGGAGACAAGTCGGCTTGAGGACGATGTATTGAACCTCGACGCAATGTGAGTGATCCATCGTCATTAGGAGGCCCTGAACGTTACAATTAACTATCATTTTAGCATCGGATTCGAAAACTAGACTCACAGGAGACGGATCACATGGAGCCCGAGGCAGCAATATTCCCTTGTAGACAAGTCGGCTGTAGGACGATGAATTGACTCTCGACGCAATTTGAGTGTTCCATCGTCATTAGGAGGCGTTGAACGTTACAATTAACTATCATTTTAGCACCGGATTCGAAAATCTAGACTCACAGGAGTCGGACCATATGGTGCCCGAGACAAGTCGGCTGGAGGACGATGTATTGAACCTCGACGCAATTTGAGTGTTCCATCGTCATTAGGAGGCCCTGAACGTAGCAATTAACTATCAGTTTTTCGTCGGATTCGAAAATCTGGACCCACGGGAGAACGTCCATAAGGTTCCCGAGGGAGCAATAGACCCTTCGAGACAAGACGGCTGGATTCCGATGTATTGAATTTCGACGCAATTTGAGTGTTCCATCGTCATTAGGTGGCGCTGAACGTTGCAAGTAACCATCAGTTATGCGTCGGATTCGAAAATCTAGACTCACAGGATAACGACCATAAGGTGCCCGAGGCAGCAATATCCCCTTGTAGACAAGTCGGCTGGAGGACGATGTATTATTGACTCTCGACGCAATTTGAGTGTTCCATCATCATTAGGTGGCCCTGAACGTTACAATTAACTATCATTTTTGCGTCGGATTCGACAATCTAGACTCACAGGAGACGGACAATATGGTGCCCGCGGCAGCAATACCCCTTGGAGAAAAGTCGGCTGGAGGACGATGTATTGAATCTCGACGCAATTTGAGTGTTCCATTGTCATTAGGGGTCGCTGAACGTTGCAATTAACTATCAGTTTTGCTTCGGATTCGAAAATCTAGACTCACAGGAGGACAACCATAAGGTGTCCGTGGAAGCAATAGAATCTTGGAGAGAAGGCGGCTGAAGGACGATGTATTGAATCTCGACGAAATTTGAGTGTTCCACCGTCGTCAGGAGGCCCTGATCGTTGCAATTAACTATCAGTTTCGCGTTGGATTCGAAACTCTAGACTCACAGGAGAACGACCATAAGGTGGCGGAGGCAGCAATAGACCCTTGGAGACAAGTCGGCTGGAGGCCGATGTATTGAATTTCGACGCAATTTGAGTGTTCCATGGTTATCAGGCGGCGCTGAACGTTGCAATTAACTATCAGTTATGCGTCGGATTCGAAAATCTAGACTCACAGGAGACGGACAGCAATACCCCTTGGAGACAAGTCGGCTGGAGGACGATGTATGGAATCTCGACGCAATTTGAGTGTTCCATTGTCATTAGGGGGCGCTGACATTGCAATTAACTATCAGTTTTGCGTCGGATCCGAAAATCTAGACTCACAGGAGAACGACCATAAGGTGACCGAGGCAGTAATAGACTCTTGGAGAGAAGTCGGCTGAAGGACGATGTATTGAATCTCGACGATATTTGAGTGTTCCATCGTCATCAGGAGGCCCTGAACGTTGCAATTAACTATCAGTTATGCGTCGGATTCGAAAATCTAGACTGACAGGAGAACGAACATAAGGTGCCCGAGGCAGCAGTAAACCCTTGGAGACAAGTCGGCTGGAGGCCGATGTATTGAACCTCGACGCAACTTGACTGTTCCATCATCATTAGGAGGTCCTAAACGATACAATTAAATATCAGTCTTTCGTCGGATTCGAAAATCTAGACTCACAGGAGACGGACCATATGGTGCCCGGGGCAGCAATATCCCTTTGGAGACAAGTCGGCTGGAGGACGATGTATTGCTCGACGCAATGTGAGTGATCCATCGTCATTAGGAGGCCCTGAACGTTACAATTAACTATCATTTTAGCATCGGATTCGAAAACTAGACTCACAGGAGACGGATCACATGGAGCCCGAGGCAGCAATATTCCCTTGTAGACAAGTCGGCTGTAGGACGATGAATTGGCTCTCGACGCAATTTGAGTGTTCCATCGTCATTAGGAGGCGCTGAACGTTACAATTAACTATCATTTTAGCACCGGATTCGAAAATGTAGACTCACAGGAGTCGGACCATATGGTGCTCGAGACAAGTCGCCTGGAGGACGATGTATTGAACCTCGACGCAATTTGAGTGTTCCATCGTCATTAGGAGGCCCTGAACGTAGCAATTAACCATCAGTTTTGCGTCGGGTTCGAAAATCGAGACTCACAGGAGAACGACCATAAGGTGCCCGAGGCAGCAATAGAACCTTGGAGACAAGTCGGCTCAAGGATGATATATTAAATCTCGACGCAGTTTGAGTGTTCCATCGTCATTAGGAGGCCCTGAATGTTGCAATTAACTATCAGTGATGCGTCGGATTCGAAAATTTAGACTCACAGGAGAACGACCATAAGGTGCCCAAAGCAGCAATAGACCCTTGGAGACATGTCGGCTGGAGGCCGATGTATTGAATATCGACGCAATTTGAGTGTTCCATCGTCATTAGGAGGTCCTGAACGTTACAATTAAATATCAGTTTTTCGTCGGATTCGAAAATCTAGACCCACGGGAGAACGTCCATAAGGTTCCCGAGGGAGCAATAGACCCTTGGAGACAAGACGGCTGGATTCCGATGTATTGAATTTCGACGAAATTTGAGTGTTCCACCGTCATTAGGTGGCGCTGAACGTTGCAAGTAACCATCAGTTATGCGTCGGATTCGAAAATCTAGACTCACAGGATAACGACCATAAGGTGCCCGAGGCAGCAATATCCCCTTGTAGACAAGTCGGCTGGAGGACGATGTATTATTGACTCTCGACGCAATTTGAGTGTTCCATCATCATTAGGTGGCCCTGAACGTTACAATTAACTATCATTTTTGCGTCGGATTCGACAATCTAGACTCACAGGAGACGGACAATATGGTGCCCGCGGCAGCAATACCCCTTGGAGAGAAGTCGGCTGGAGGACGATGTATTGAATCTCGACGCAATTTGAGTGTTTCATTGTCATTAGGGGTCGCTGACCGTTGCAATTAACTATCAGTTTTGCTTCGGATTCGAAAATCTAGACTCACAGAAGAACGACCATAAGGTGTCCGTGGAAGCAATAGACTCTTGGAGAGAAGTCGGCTGAAGGACGATGTATTGAATCTCGACGATATTTGAGTGTTCCATCGTCATCAGGAGGCCCTGAACGTTGCAATTAACTATCAGTTTCGCGTCGGATTCGAAAATCTAGACTCGGACCATATGGTGCCCGGGGCAGCAATTACCCCTTGGAGACAAGTCGGCTGGAGGACGATGTATTGAATCTCGACAAAATTTGAGTGTTCCATCGTCATTAGGAGGCCCTGAACTTTACAATTAACTGTCAGTTAGTCGTCGGATTCGAAAATCTAGACTCACAGGTGAACGATCACAGGGTGCCCGAGGCAGCAATAGACATTTGGAGACAAGTCGGCTGGAGGCCGATGTATAGAATCTCGACACAATTTGAGTGTTCCATCGTCATTAGGGGGCGCTGAACGTTGTAATTAGCTATCAGTTTTGCTTCGGATTCGAAAATATAGACTCACAGGAGAACGAAAATAAGGTGTCCGAAGCAGCAATAGACTCTTGGAGACAAGTCGCCTGATGGACGATGAATTGAATCTCGACGCAATTTGAGTGTTCCATCGTCATCAGGTGGTCCTCAACGTTGCAATTAACTATCAGTTTCGCGTCGGATTCGAAAATCTAGACTCACAGGAGACGGACCATACGGTGAACAGGGCAGCAATATCCCCTTGGAGACAAGTCGGCTGGAGGTTGATGTATTGAATCTCGACGCAATTTGAGTGTTCCATCGTCATTAGGAGGCGCAGAACGTTGCAATTAACTATCAGTTATGCGTCGGATTCAAAAATCTAGACTCACAGGAGAACGACCATAAGGTGTCCGAGGCAGTAATATCCCCATGGAGAGATGTCGGCTGGAGGATGATGTATTGAATCTCGACGCAATTTGAGTATTCCATCGTCATACGGAGGCCCTGAATGTTACAATTAACTATCAGTTTCGCGTCGGATTCGAAAATCTAGACTCAAAGGAGACGGACCACATGGAGCCCGAGGCAGCAATATTCCCTTGTAGTCAAGTCGGCTGGAGGACGATGAATTGGCTCTCGACGCAATTTGAGTGTTCCATCGTCATTAGGAGGCGCTGAACGTTACAATTAACTATCATTTTTGCATCGGATTCGAAAATCTAGACTCACAAGAGACGGACCATATGGTGCCCGAGACAAGTCGGCTGGAGGACGATGTATTGAACCTGGACGCAATTTGAGTCTTCCATCGTCATTAAGAGGCCCTGAACGTTGCAATTAACTATCATTTTTTCGTCGGATTCGAAAATCGAGACTCACAGGAGAACGACCATAAGGTGCCCGAGGCAGCAACAGAACCTTGGAGACAAGTCGGCTGGAGGACGATGTATTGAATCTCGACACAATTTGAGTGTTCCATCGTCATTAGGGGGCGCTGAACGTTGTAATTAGCTATCAGTTTTGCTTCGGATTCGAAAATATAGACTCACAGGAGAACGACAATAAGGTGTCCGAGGCAGCAATAGTCTCTTGGAGACAAGTCGCCTGAAGGACGATGAATTGAATCTCGACGCAATTTGAGTGTTCCATCGTCATCAGGTGGCCCTGAACGTTGCAATTAACTATGAGTTTTGCGTCGGATTCGAAAATGTAGAATCACCGGAGAAGGACCATGTGGTGCCCGAGACAGCGATATCCCCTTGGAGCCAAGTCGGCTGGTGAACGATGAATTGAATCTCGACGCAACTTGAGTGTTCCATCGTCATTAGGAGGTCCTGAACTTTACAATTAAGTATCAGATATGCGTCGGATTCGAAAATCTAGACTCATAGGAGAACGACCACAAGGTGCCCGAGGCAGCAATAGACATTTGGAGACAAGTCGGCTGGAGGCCGATGTATTAAATCTCGACGCAATTTTAGTGTTCCATCGACATTAGGACGCGCTGAACGTTGCAATTAACTATCAGTTATGCGTCGGATTCGAAAATCTAGACTCGCTTGAGATCGACCATAAAGTGCCACAGGCAGCAATAGGCCCTTGGAGACAAGTCTTCTGGAGGACGATGTATTGAATCCCGATGCAATTTGAATGTTCCATCGTCATTAGGAGGCCCTGAACGTTACAATTAACTATCGGTTATGCGTCAGATTCGAAAATCTAGACTCACATTAGAACTACCATAAGGTGCCCGATGCAGCAATAGACCCTTAAAAACCATTCGGCTGGAGGCCGATGTATTGAATCTCGACGCAATTTGATTGTTCCATCGTCACTAGGAGGCGCTGAACGTTACAATTAACTATCATTTTTGCATCGGATTCGAAAATCTAGACTCTCAGGAGACAGACCATATGGTGCCCGAGGCAGCAATAAATCCTAGGAGACAAGTCGGCTCAAGGACGATGTGTTAAATCTCGACGCAGTTTGAGTGTTCCGTCGTCATTAGGAGGCCTAGAGCATTACAATTAACTATCAGTATCGCATCGGAATCGAAAATCTAGACTAACAGGAGACGGACCATATGGTGCCCGACGCAGCAATGTCCTACTGGAGACAAGTCGGCTGGAAGCCGAAGTATTGAATCTCGACGCAATTTGAGTGTTCCATCGTCATTAGGAGGCCCTGAACGTTACAATTAACAATCAGTTTTGCGTCGGATTCGAAAATCTGGACTCACAGGACAACGACCATAAGGTGCCCTAGGCAGCAATAGACCCTTGGAAACAAGTCGGCTGGAGGACGATGTATTGGATCGCGACGCAATACGAGTGTTCCATCGTCATTAGGAAGCCCTGAATGTTACAATTAACTATCAGTTTTTCGTCGGATTAGAAAATCTAGACTCACTGGAGACGGTCCATAAGGTGCCCCAGACAGCAATATCCCCATGGAGACCAGTCCGCTGGAGGTCGATGTATTGAATCGCGACGCAATTTGAGTGCCCTATCGTCATTAGGTAGCTCTGAACGTTACAATTAACTATCAGTTTTGCGTCGGATTCGAAAATGTAGAATCACCAGAGACGGACCATGTGGTGCCCGAGACAGCGATATCCCCTAGGAGACAAGTCGGCTGGAGGACGATGTATTGAGTTTCGACGAAATTTGAGTGTTAGATCGTCATTAGGAGGCCCTGAACGTTACAATTAACTATCAGTTATGCGTCGGATTCGAAAATCTAGACTCACAGGAGTACGACCATAATGGTCCCGAGGCAGCAATAGACCCTTGGAGACAAGTCGGTTCGAGGCCCTGAGCCATACAATTAACTATCTGTTTTGCGTCGGATTCGAAACTGTAGAATCACCGGAGACGGACCATGTGGTGCCCGAGGCAGCGATATCCCCGTGGAGGCAAGTCGGCTGGAGGTCGATGTATTGAATCACGACGCAATCTGAGTGTTCCATCGTCATTAGGAGTTCCTGAACTTTACAATTAAGTATCAGTTATGCGTCGGATTCGAAAATCTAGACTCACAGAAGAACGACCACAAGATGCCCGAGGCAGCAATAGACATTTGGAGACAAGTCGGCTGGAGGCCGATGTATTAATTCTCGACGCAATTTGAGTGTTCCATCGACTTTAGGACGCGCTGAACTTTGCAATTAACTATCAGTTATGCGTCGGATTCGAAAATCTAGACTCGCAGGAGATCGACCATAAAGTGCCACAGGCAGCAATAGGCCCTTGGAGACAAGTCGGCTGGAGGACGATGTATTGAATCGTGATGCATTTTGAATGTTCCATCGCCATTAGGAGGCCCTGAACGTTACAATTAACTATCGGTTATGCGTCAGATTCGAAAATCTAGACTCACATTAGAACGACCATAAGGTGCCCGATGCAGCAATAGACCCTTGGAAACCATTCGCCTGGAGGCCGATGTGTTGAATCTTGACGCAATTTGAGTGTTCCATCGTCATTAGGAGGCCCTGAACGTTACAATTAACTATCTGTTGTGCGTCGGATTCGAAAATCTAGACTCTCAGGAGACGGACCATAAGGTGCAGGAGGCAGCAATCGACCCTTGGAGACAAGTCGGCTGGAGGACGATGTATGGAATCGCGACGCAATCCTCGTTAGCATGGTCGGAACGTTAGAATTAAACATCAGTTTTGCGTCGGGTTCGCAAATCTAGACTTACAGGAGATCGACAATAAGGTGCCCAGGCAGCAATAGACCCTTGGAGACATGTCGGCTGGAGGATGATGTATTGAATCGCGACGCAATATGAGTGTTCCATCGTCATTAGGAGGCCCTGAACGTTACAACTAACCATTAGTTTTGCGTCGGGTTCGACAATCTTGACTCACAGGAGAACGACCATGAGGTGCCCGAGGCAGCAATATCCCCACGGAGACAAGTCAGCTGGAGGACGACGTATTGAATCTCGACGCAATTTGAGTGTTTCACCGTCATTAGGAGTTTCTGAACGTTACAATTAACTATCGGTTATGCGTCGGATTCCATAATCTAGACACACTGGAGACGGACCATAAGGTGCCCGAGGCAGCAATATCCCCATGGAGACCAGTCCGCTGGAGGACGATGTATGGAGTCGCGACGAAATTTGAGTGCTCCATCGTCATTAGGAGGCCCTGACCGTTACAATTAACTATCAGTTTTGCGTCGCATTCGAAAATGTAGAATCACCGGAGACGGACCATGTGGTGCCCGAGGCAGCAATACCCCGTGGAGACAAGTCGGCTGGAGGACGATGTATTGAACATCGAAGCAATTTGAGTGATCCATCGTCATTACGAGGCCCTGAATGTTACAATTAACTATCAGGTTTTCGTCGGATTCGAAAATCTAGACTCACTGGAGACGGACCATAAGGTGCCCGAGTTTGCAATATCCCCTTGGAGACCACTCCGCTGGAGGACGATGTATTGAATCGCGACGCCATTTGAGTGCCCCATCGTCATTAGGAGGCCCTGAAAGTTACAATTAACTATGAGTTTTGCGTCGGATTCCAAAATGGAGAATCACCGGAGACGGACCATGTGGTGCCTAGGCAGCGATATCCCCTTGGAGTGAAGTCGGCTGGAGGACGATGTATTGAATCACGACGCAATCTGAGTGTTCCATCGTCATTAGGAGGCCCTGAACTTTACAATTAACTATCGGTTAGGCGTCCGTTTCGAAAATCTAGACTCACGGGGGACGGACCATATAGTGCCCGAGGCAGCAATACCCCTTGGAGACACGTCGGCTGGAAGACGATGTATTGAACCTCGAAGCAATTTGAGTGTTCCATCGTCATTAGGAGGCCCTGAACGTTACAATTAACAATCAGTTTTGCGTCGGATTCGAAAATCTGGACTCACAGGACAACGACCATAAGGTGCCCTAGGCAGCAATAGACCCTTGAAAACAAGTCGGCTGGAGGACGATGTATTGGATCGCGACGCAATATGAGTGTTCCATCGTCATTAGGAAGCCCTGAATGTTACAATTAACTATCAGTTTTTCGTCGGATTAGAAAATCTAGACTCACTGGAGACGGTACATAAGGTGCCCGAGACAGCAATATCCCCATGGAGACCAGTCCGCTGGAGGTCGATGTATTGAATCGCGACGCAATTTGAGTGCCCTATCGTCATTAGGTGGCTCTGAACGTTACAATTAACTATCAGTTTTGCGTCGGATTCGAAAATGTAGAATCACCGGAGACGGACCATGTGGTGCCCGAGACAGCGATATCCCCTAGGAGACAAGTCGGCTGGAGGACGATGTATTGAGTTTCGACGAAATTTGAGTGTTCCATCGTCATTAGGAGGCCCTGAACGTTACAATTAACTATCAGTTATGCGTCGGATTCGAAAATCTAGACTCACAGGAGTACGACCATAATGGTCCCGAGGCAGCAATAGACCCTTGGAGACAAGTCGGTTCGAGGCCCTGAGCCATACAATTAACTAACTGTTTTGCGTCGGATTCGAAACTGTAGAATCACCGGAGACGGACCATGTGGTGCCCGAGGCAGCGATATCCCCGTGGAGGCAAGTCGGCTGGAGGACGATGTATTGAATCACGACGCAATCTGAGTGTTCCATCGTCATTAGGAGGTCCTGAACTTTACAATTAAGTATCAGTTATGCGTCGGATTCGAAAATCTAGACTCGCAGGAGATCGACCATAAAGTGCCACAGGCAGCAATAGGCCCTTGGAGACAAGTCGGCTGGAGGACGATGTATTGAATCGTGATGCATTTTGAATGTTCCATCGCCATTAGGAGGCCCTGAACGTTACAATTAACTATCGGTTATGCGTCAGATTCGAAAATCTAGACTCACATTAGAACGACCATAAGGTGCCCGATGCAGCAATAGACCCTTGGAAACCATTCGCCTGGAGGCCGATGTGTTGAATCTTGACGCAATTTGAGTGTTCCATCGTCATTAGGAGGCCCTGAACGTTACAATTAACTATCAGTTGTGCGTCGGATTCGAAAATCTAGACTCTCAGGAGACGGACCATAAGGTGCAGGAGGCAGCAATCGACCCTTGGAGACAAGTCGGCTGGAGGACGATGTATGGAATCGCGACGCAATCCTCGTTAGCATGGTCGGAACGTTAGAATTAAACATCAGTTTTGCGTCGGGTTCGCAAATCTAGACTTACAGGAGATCGACAATAAGGTGCCCAGGCAGCAATAGACCCTTGGAGACATGTCGGCTGGAGGATGATGTATTGAATCGCGACGCAATATGAGTGTTCCATCGTCATTAGGAGGCCCTGAACGTTACAACTAACCATTAGTTTTGCGTCGGGTTCGACAATCTTGACTCACAGGAGAACGACCATGAGGTGCCCGAGGCAGCAATATCCCCACGGAGACAAGTCAGCTGGAGGACGACGTATTGAATCTCGACGCAATTTGAGTGTTTCACCGTCATTAGGAGTTTCTGAACGTTACAATTAACTATCGGTTATGCGTCGGATTCCATAATCTAGACACACTGGAGACGGACCATAAGGTGCCCGAGGCTGCAATATCCCCTTGGAGACCAGTCCGCTGGAGGACGATGTATTGAATCGCGACGCCATTTGAGTGCCCCATCGTCATTAGGAGGTCCTGAACTTTACAATTAAGTATCAGTTATGCGTCGGATTCGAAAATCTAGACTCACAGGAGAACGACCACAAGGTGCCTGAGGCAGCAATAGACATTTGGAGACAAATCGGCTGGAGGCCGATGTACTGAATCGCGACGCAATTTGAGTGTTCCATCGTCATTAGGAAGCCCTGAATGTTAAAATTAACTATTAGTTTCTCGTCGGATTGGAAAATCTAGACTCACTGGAAACGGTCCATTAGGTGCCCGAGGCTGCAATATCCCCTTGGAGACCAGTCCGCTGGAGGCCGATGTATTGAATCTCGACGCAATTTGAGTGTTCCATCGTCATTAGGAGGCCCTAATCGTTACAATTAACTATCAGCTTTGCGTCGGTTTCGAAAATCTAGACTCACCGGAGACGGTCCATAAGGTGCCCGAGACAGCAATATCCCCATGGAGTCCAGTCCGCTGGAGGACGAAGTATTGAATCGCGACGCAATTTGAGTGCCCTATCGTCATTAGGAGGCGCTGAAAGTTACAATTAACTATCACTTTTGCGTCGGATTCGAAAATGTAGAATCACCAGAGACTGACCATGTGGTGCCTAGGCAGCGATATCCCCTTGGAGTGGAGTCGTGCTGGAGGACGATGTATTGAATCACGACGCAATCTGAGTGTTCCATCGTCTTAGGAAGCGCTGAGCGTTACAATTAACTATCAGTTATGCCTCGGATTCGAAACCCTAGACTCACAGGAGAACGACCATAAGGTGCACGAGGCAGCAATATCCCCTTGTAGACAAGACGGCTGGAGGACGATGTATTGACTCTCGACGCAATCTGAGTGTTCCATCGTCATTAAGAGGCGCTGAACGTTACAATTAAATATCATTTTTGCGACAGATTCGAAAATCTAGACTCACAGGAGAACGACCATAAGGTGCAAGAAGCAGCAATAGACCCTTGGAGAAAGTCGGCTGGAGGACGATGAATTGAATCCCGACGCAATTTGAGTGTTCCATAGTCATTAGGAGGCCCTGAACTTTACAATTAACTATCAGTTAGGCGCCAGATTCGAAAATCTAGGCTCACAGGAGAACGACCACAAGGTGCCCGAGGTAGCAATAGACATTTGGAGACAAGTCGACTGGAGGCCCATGTATTGAATCTCGACGCAATTTGAGTGTTCCATCGTCATTAGGAGGCGCTGAACGTTGCAATTAACTATCAGTTATGCGTCGGATTCGAAAATCTAGACTCACAGGAGAACGACCATAAGGTGCCCAAGGCACCAATAGACCCTTGTACACAAGTCGGCTGGAGGCCGATGTATTGAATCTCGACGCACTTTGAGTGTTCCATCGTCTTTAGGAGGCCCTGAACTTTACAATTAACTATCGGTTAGGCGTCGGTTTCGAAAATCTAGACTCACAGGAGACGGACCATATGGTGCCCGGGGCAGCAATACCCCTTGGAGACACGTCGGCTGGAGGACGATGTATTGAACCTCGAAGCAATTTGAGTGCCCCATCGTCATTAGGAGGCCCTGAATGTTACAATTAACTATCAGTTTTTCGTCGGATTCGAAAACCTAGACTCACTGGAGACGGACCATAAGGTGCCCGAGGCTGCAATATCCCCTTGGAGACCAGTCCGCTGGAGGACGATGTATTGAATCGCGACGCCATTTGAGTGCCCCATCGTCATTAGGAGGCCCTGAACGTTACAATTAACTATGAGTTTTGGGCCGGATTCGACAATGTAGAATCACCAGAGACGGACCATTTGGTGCCCGAGGCAGCGATATCCCCTTGGAGACAAGTCGGCTGGAGGACGATGTATTGATTCTCGACGCAATTTGAGTGTTCCATCGTCATTAGGAGGTCCTGAACTTTACAATTAAGTATCAGTTATGCGTCGGATTCGAAAATCTAGACTCACAGGAGAACGACCACAAGGTGCCCGAGGCAGCAATAGACATTTGGAGACAAGTCGGCTGGAGGCCGATGTATTGAATTTCGACACAATTTGAGTGTTCCATCGTCATTAGGAGGCGCTGAACGTTGCAATTAGCTATCAGTTATGCGTCGGATTCGAAAATCTAGACTCACAGGAGAACGACCATAAGGTGCCCGAGGCAGCAATAGACCCTTGGAGAAAAGTCGGCTGGAGGCCGATGTATTGAATCTCGACGCAATTTGAGTGTTCCGTTGTCATTAGGAGGTCCTGAACGTTACAATTCAATATCAGTTTTGCGTCGGATTCGAAAATCTAGACTCACAGGAGAACGACCACAAGGTGCCTGAGGCAGCAATAGATATTTGGAGACAAGTCGGCTGGAGGCCGATGAATTGAATCGCGACGCAATTTCAGTGTTCCATCGTCATTAGGAAGCCCTGAATGTTAAAATTAACTATTAGTTTTTCGTCTGATTCGAAAATCTAGACTCACTGGAGACGGTCCATTAGGTGCCCGAGGCTGCAATATCCCCTTGGAGACCAGTCCGCTGGAGGACGATGTATTGAATCGCAACGCCATTTGAGTGCCCCATCGTCATTAGGAGGCACTGAATGTTTCAATGAACTATGAGTTTTGCGTCGAATTCGAAAATGTAGAATCACCGGATACGGACGATGTGGTGCCCGAGGCAGCGATATCCCCTTGGAGACAAGTCGGCTGGAGGCCGATGTATTGAATCTCGACGCAATTTGAGTGTTCCATCGTCATTAGGAGGCCCTAATCGTTACAATTAACTATCAGCTTTGCGTCGGTTTTGAAAATCTAGACTCACACGAGACGGACCATATGGTGCCCGAGGCAGCAATACCCCTTGGAGACAAGTCGGCTGGAGGACGATGTATTGAACCTCGAAGCAATTTGAGTGCCACATCGTCATTAGGAGGCCCTGAATGTTACAATTAACTATCAGTTTTTCGTCGGATTCGAAAATCTAGACTCACTGGAGACGGGCCATAAGGTGCCCGAGGCTTCAATATCCCCTTGGAGACCATTCCGCTGGAGGACGATGTATTGATTCGCGACGCCATTTGAGTGCCCCATCGTCATTAGGAGGCCCTGAAAGTTACAATTAACTATGAGTTTTGCGTCGGATTCGAAAATGTAGAATCACCGGAGACGGACCATGTGGTGCCCGAGGCAGCGATATCCCCTTGGAGACAAGTCGGCTGGAGGACGATGTATTGAATCTCGACGCAATTTGAGTGTTCCATCGTCATTAGGAGGTCCTGAACTTTGCAATTAAGTATCGGTTTAGCGTCGTATTCGAATATCTAGACTCACATGAGAACGACAATAAGGTGCCCTAGGCAGCAATAGACCCTTGGAGACAAGTCGGCTGGAGGCCGATGTATTGAATGGCGACGCAATTTGAGTGTTCCATCGTCATTAGGAAGCCCTGAATGTTAAAATTAACTATTAGTTTTTCGTCTGATTCGAAAATCTAGACTCACTGGAGACGGTCCATTAGGTGCCCGAGGCTGCAATATCCCCTTGGAGACCAGTCCGCTGGATGACGATGAATTGAATCGCAATGCCATTTGAGTGCCCCATCGTCATTAGGAGGCACTGAATGTTTCAATTAACAATGAGTTTTGCGTCGAATTCGATAATGTATAATCACCGGATACGGACGATGAGGTGCCCGCGGCAGCGATATCCCCTTGTAGACAAGTCGGCTGGAGGCCGATGTATTGAATCTCGACGCAATTTGAGTGTTCCTTCGTCATTAGGAGGCCCTGAACTTTACAATTAACTATCGGTTAGGCGTCCGTTTCGAAAATCTAGACTCACAGAAGACGGACCATATGGTGCCCGAGGCAGCAATACCCCTTGGAGACACGTCGGCTGGAAGACGATGTATTGAACCTCGAAGCAATTTGAGTGCCCCATCGTCATTAGGAGGCCCTGAATGTTACAATTAACTATCAGTTTTTCGTCGGATTCGAAAACCTAGACTCACTGGACACGGACCATAAGGTGCCCGAGGCTGCAATATCCCCTTGGAGAGCAGTCCGCTGGAGGACGATGTATTGAATCGCGACGCCATTTGAGTGCCCCATCGTCATTAGGAGGTCCTGAACTTTACAATTAAGTATCAGTTATGCGTCGGATTCGAAAATCTAGACTCACAGGAGAACGACCACAAGGTGCCCGAGGCAGCAATAGACATTTGGAGACAAGTCGGCTGGAGGCCGATGTATTGAATCTCGACACAATTTGAGTGTTCCATCGTCATTAGGAGGCGCTGAACGTTGCAATTAGCTATCAGTTATGCGTCGGATTCGAAAATCTAGACTCACAGGAGAACGACCATAAGGTGCCCGAGGCAGCAATAGACCCTTGGAGAAAAGTCGGCTGGAGGCCGATGTATTGAATCTCGACGCAATTTGAGTGTTCCATTGTCATTAGGAGGTCCTGAACGTTACAATTCAATATCAGTTTTGCGTCGCATTCGAAAATCTAGACTCACAGGAGAACGACCACAAGGTGCCTGAGGCAGCAATAGACATTTGGAGACAAGTCGGCTGGAGTCCGATGTATTGAATCGCGACGCAATTTGAGTGTTCCATCGTCATTAGGAAGCCCTGAATGTTAAAATTAACTATTAGTTTTTCGTCGGATTCGAAAATCTAGACTCACTGGAAACGGTCCATTAGGTGCCCGAGGCTGCAATATCCCCTTGGAGACCAGTCCGCTGGAGGACGATGTATTGAATCGCGACGCCATTTGAGTGCCCCATCGTCATTAGGAGGCCCTGAACGTTACAATTAACTATGAGTTTTGGGCCGGATTCGACAATGTAGAATCACCAGAGACGGACCATTTGGTGCCCGAGGCAGCGATATCCCCTTGGAGACAAGTCGGCTGGAGGCCGATGTATTGAATCTCGACGCAATTTGAGTGTTCCATCGTCATTAGGAGGCCCTAATCGTTACAATTAACTATCAGCTTTGCGTCGGTTTCGAAAATCTAGACTCACAGGAGACGGACCATATGGTGCACGAGGCAGCAATACCCCTTGGAGACAAGTCGGCTGGAGGACGATGTATTGAACCTCGAACCAATTTGAGTGCCACATCGTCATTAGGAGGCCCTGAATGTTACAATTAACTATCAGTTTTTCATCGGAATCGAATATCTAGACTCACCGGAGACGGTCCATAAGGTGCCCGAGACTGCAATATCCCCATGGAGTCCAGTCCGCTGGGGGACGAAGTATTGAATCGCGACGCAATTTGAGTGCCCTATCGTCATTAGGAGGCGCTGAAAGTTACAAATAACTATCGGTTTTGCGTCGGATTCGAAAATGTAGAATCACCAGAGACGGACCATGTGGTGCCTAGGCAGCGATATCCCCTTGGAGTGAAGTCGGCTGGAAGACGATGTTTTGAATCACGACGCAATCTGAGTGTTCCATCGTCATTAAGAGGCGCTGAACGTTACAATTAAATATCATTTTTGCGACGGATTCGAAAATCTAGACTCACAGGAGAACGACCATAAGGTGCAAGAGGCAGCAATAGACCCTTGGAGAAAGTCGGCTGGAGGACAATGAATTGAATCCCGACGCAATTTGAGTGTTCCATAGTCATTAGGAGGCCCTGAACTTCACAATTAACTATCAGTTAGGCGCCAGATTCGAAAATCTAGGCTCACAGGAGAACGACCACAAGGTGCCCGAGGTAGCAATAGACATTTGGAGACAAGTCGGCTGGAGGCCCATGTATTGAATCTCGACGCAATTTGAGTGTTCCATCGTCATTAGGAGGCGCTGAACGTTGCAATTAACTATCAGTTATGCGTCGGATTCGAAAATCTAGACTCACAGGAGAACGACCATAAGGTGCCCGAGGCACCAATAGACCCTTGTACACAAGTCGGCTGGAGGCCGATGTATTGAATCTCGACGCAATTTGAGTGTTCCATCGTCTTTAGGAGGCCCTGAACTTTACAATTAACTATCGGTTAGGCGTCGGTTTCGAAAATCTAGACTCACAGGAGACGGACCATATGGTGCCCGGGGCAGCAATACCCCTTGGAGACACGTCGGCTGGAGGACGATGTATTGAACCTCGAAGCAATTTGAGTGCCCCATCGTCATTAGGAGGCCCTGAATGTTACAATTAACTATCAGTTTTTCGTCGGATTCGAAAACCTAGACTCACTGGAGACGGACCATAAGGTGCCCGAGGCTGCAATATCCCCTTGGAGACCAGTCCGCTGGAGGACGATGTATTGAATCGCGACGCCATTTGAGTGCCCCATCGTCATTAGGAGGCCCTGAACGTTACAATTAACTATGAGTTTTGGGCCGGTTTCGTCAATGTAGAATCACCAGAGACGGACCATTTGGTGCCCGAGGCAGCGATATCCCCTTGGAGACAAGTCGGCTGGAGGACGATGTATTGATTCTCGACGCAATTTGAGTGTTCCATCGTCATTAGGAGGTCCTGAACTTTACAATTAAGTATCAGTTATGCGTCGGATTCGAAAATCTAGACTCACAGGAGAACGACCACAAGGTGCCCGAGGCAGCAATAGACATTTGGAGACAAGTCGGCTGGAGGCCGATGTATTGAATTTCGACACAATTTGAGTGTTCCATCGTCATTAGGAGGCGCTGAACGTTGCAATTAGCTATCAGTTATGCGTCGGATTCGAAAATCTAGACTCACAGGAGAACGACCACAAGGTGCCTGAGGCAGCAATAGACATTTGGAGACAAGTCGGCTGGAGGCCGATGAATTGAATCGCGACGCAATTTGAGTGTTCCATCGTCATTAGGAAGCCCTGAATGTTAAAATTAACTATTAGTTTTTCGTCTGATTCGAAAATCTAGACTCACTGGAGACGGTCCATTAGGTGCCCGAGGCTGCAATATCCCCTTGGAGACCAGTCCGCTGGAGGACGATGTATTGAATCGCAACGCCATTTGAGTGCCCCATCGTCATTAGGAGGCACTGAATGTTTCAATTAACTATGAGTTTTGCGTCGAATTCGAAAATGTAGAATCACCGGATACGGACGATGTGGTGCCCGAGGCAGCGATATCCCCTTGGAGACAAGTCGGCTGGAGGCCGATGTATTGAATCTCGACGCAATTTGAGTATTCCATCGTCATTAGGAGGCCCTAATCGTTACAATTAACTATCAGCTTTGCGTCGGTTTTGAAAATCTAGACTCACAGGAGTCGGACCATATGGTGCCCGAGGCAGCAATACCCCTTGGAGACAAGTCGGCTGGAGGACGATGTATTGAACCTCGAAGCAATTTGAGTGCCACATCGTCATTAGGAGGCCCTGAATGTTACAATTAACTATCAGTTTTTCGTCGGATTCGAAAATCTAGACTCACTGGAGACGGGCCATAAGGTGCCCGAGGCTTCAATATCCCCTTGGAGACCATTCCGCTGGAGGACGATGTATTGATTCGCGACGCCATTTGAGTGCCCCATCGTCATTAGGAGGCCCTGAACGTTACAATTAACTATGAGTTTTGCGTCGGATTCGAAAATGTAGAATCACCGGAGACGGACCATGTGGTGTCCGAGGCAGCAATATCCCCTTGGAGACAAGTCGGCTGGAGGACGATGTATTGAATCTCGACGCAATTTGAGTGTTCCATCGTCATTAGGAGGTCCTGAACTTTGCAATTAAGTATCGGTTTAGCGTCGTATTCGAATATCTAGACTCACATGAGAACGACAATAAGGTGCCCTAGGCAGCAATAGACCCTTGGAGACAAGTCGGCTGGAGGCCGATGTATTGAATGGCGACGCAATTTGAGTGTTCCATCGTCATTAGGAAGCCCTGAATGTTAAAATTAACTATTAGTTTTTCGTCTGATTCGAAAATCTAGACTCACTGGAGACGGTCCATTAGGTGCCCGAGGCTGCAATATCCCCTTGGAGACCAGTCCGCTGGAGGACGATGTATTGAATCGCAATGCCATTTGAGTGCCCCATCGTCATTAGGAGGCACTGAATGTTTCAATTAACTATGAGTTTTGCGTCGAATTCGATAATGTAGAATCACCGGATACGGACGATGTGGTGCCCGCGGCAGCGATATCCCCTTGTAGACAAGTCGGCTGGAGGCCGATGTATTGAATCTCGACGCAATTTGAGTGTTCCTTCGTCATTAGGAGGCCCTGAACTTTACAATTAACTATCGGTTAGGCGTCCGTTTCGAAAATCTAGACTCACAGGAGACGGACCATATGGTGCCCGAGGCAGCAATACCCCTTGGAGACACGTCGGCTGGAAGACGATGTATTGAATCTCGAAGCAATTTGAGTGCCCCATCGTCATTAGGAGGCCCTGAATGTTACAATTAACTATCAGTTTTTCGTCGAATTCGAAAACCTAGACTCACTGGAGACGGACCATAAGGTGCCCGAGGCTGCAATATCCCCTTGGAGACCAGTCCGCTGGAGGACGATGTATTGAATCGCGACGCCATTTGAGTGCCCCGTCGTCATTAGGAGGTCCTGAACTTTACAATTAAGTATCAGTTATGCGTCGGATTCGAAAATCTAGACTCACAGGAGAACGACCACAAGGTGCCCGAGGCAGCAATGGACATTTGGAGACAAGTCGGCTGGAGGCCGATGTATTGAATCTCGACACAATTTGAGTGTTCCATCGTCATTAGGAGGCGCTGAACGTTGCAATTAGCTATCAGTTATGCGTCGGATTCGAAAATCTAGACTCACAGGAGAACGACCATAAGGTGCCCGAGGCAGCAATAGACCCTTGGAGAAAAGTCGGCTGGAGGCCGATGTATTGAATCTCGACGCAATTTGAGTGTTCCATTGTCATTAGGAGGTCCTGAACGTTACAATTCAATATCAGTTTTGCGTCGCATTCGAAAATCTAGACTCACAGGAGAACGACCACAAGGTGCCTGAGGCAGCAATAGACATTTGGAGACAAGTCGGCTGGAGTCCGATGTATTGAATCGCGACGCAATTTGAGTGTTCCATCGTCATTAGGAAGCCCTGAATGTTAAAATTAACTATTAGTTTTTCGTCGGATTCGAAAATCTAGACTCACTGGAAACGGTCCATTAGGTGCCCGAGGCTGCAATATCCCCTTGGAGACCAGTCCGCTGGAGGACGATGTATTGAATCGCGACGCCATTTGAGTGCCCCATCATCATTAGGAGGCACTGAATGTTTCAATTAACTATGAGTTTTGCGTCGAATTCGAAAATGTAGAATCACCGGATACGGACGATGTGGTGCCCGAGGCAGCGATATCCCCTTGGAGACAAGTCGGCTGGAGGCCGATGTATTGAATCTCGACGCAATTTGGGTGTTCCATCGTCATTAGGAGGCCCTAATCGTTACAATTAACTATCAGCTTTGCGTCGGTTTCGAAAATCTAGACTCACAGGAGACGGACCATATGGTGCACGAGGCAGCAATACCCCTTGGAGACAAGTCGGCTGGAGGACGATGTATTGAACCTCGAAGCAATTTGAGTGCCACATCGTCATTAGGAGGCCCTGAATGTTACAATTAACTATCAGTTTTTCATCGGAATCGAATATCTAGACTCACCGGAGACGGTCCATAAGGTGCCCGAGACTGCAATATCCCCATGGAGTCCAGTCCGCTGGAGGACGAAGTATTGAATCGCGACGCAATTTGAGTGCCCTATCGTCATTAGGAGGCGCTGAAAGTTACAATTAACTATCAGTTTTGCGTCGGATTCGAAAATGTAGAATCACCAGAGACGGACCATGTGGTGCCTAGGCAGCGATATCCCCTTGGAGTGAAGTCGGCTGGAAGACGATGTTTTAAATCACGACGCAATCTGAGTGTTCCATCGTCATTAAGAGGCGCTGAACGTTACAATTAAATATCATTTTTGCGACGGATTCGAAAATCTAGACTCACAGGAGAACGACCATAAGGTGCAAGAGGCAGCAATAGACCCTTGGAGAAAGTCGGCTGGAGGACGATGAATTGAATCCCGACGCAATTTGAGTGTTCCATAGTCATTAGGAGGCCCTGAACTTTACAATTAACTATCAGTTAGGCGCCAGATTCGAAAATCTAGGCTCACAGGAGAACGACCACAAGGTGCCCGAGGTAGCAATAGACATTTGGAGACAAGTCGGCTGGAGGCCCATGTATTGAATCTCGACGCAATTTGAGTGTTCCATCGTCATTAGGAGGCGCTGAACGTTGCAATTAACTATCAGTTATGCGTCGGATTCGAAAATCTAGACTCACAGGAGAACGACCATAAGGTGCCCGAGGCACCAATAGACCCTTGTACACAAGTCGGCTGGAGGCCGATGTATTGAATCTCGACGCAATTTGAGTGTTCCATCGTCTTTAGGAGGCCCTGAACTTTACAATTAACTATCGGTTAGGCGTCGGTTTCGAAAATCTAGACTCACAGGAGACGGACCATATGGTGCCCGAGGCAGCAATACCCCTTGGAGACACGTCGGCTGGAGGACGATGTATTGAACCTCGAAGCAATTTGAGTGCCCCATCGTCATTAGGAGGCCCTGAATGTTACAATTAACTATCATTTTTTCGTCGGATTCGAAAACCTAGACTCACTGGAGACGGACCATAAGGTGCCCGAGGCTGCAATATCCCCTTGGAGACCAGTCCGCTGGAGGACGATGTATTGAATCGCGACGCCATTTGAGCGCCCCATCGTCATTTGGAGGCCCTGAACGTTACAAGTAACTATGAGTTTTGGGCCGGATTCGACAATGGCGAATCACCGGAGACGGACCATTTGGTGCCCGAGGCAGCGATATCCCCTTGGAGACAAGTCGGCTGGAGGACGATGTATTCATTCTCGACGCAATTTGAGTGTTCCATCGTCATTAGGAGGTCCTGAACTTTACAATTAAGTATCAGTTATGCGTCGGATTCGAAAATCTAGACTCACAGGAGAACGACCACAAGGTGCCAGAGGCAGCAATAGACATTTGGAGAAAAGTCGGCTGGAGGCCGATGCATTGATTCTCGACGCATTTTGAGTGTTCCGTTGTCATTAGGAGGTCCTGAACGTTACAATTCAATATCAGTTTTGCGTCGGATTCGAAAATCTAGACTCACAGGAGAACGACCACAAGGTGCCTGAGGCAGCAATAGACATTTGGAGACAAGTTGGCTGGAGGCCGATGTATTGAATCGCGACGCAATTTGAGTGTTCCATCGTCATTAGGAAGCCCTGAATGTTAAAATTAACTATTAGTTTTTCGTCTGATTCGAAAATCTAGACTCACTGGAGACGGTCCATTAGGTGCCCGAGGCTGCAATATCCCCTTGGAGACCAGTCCGCTGGAGGACGATGTATTGAATCGCAACGCCATTTGAGTGCCCCATCGTCATTAGGAGGCACTGAATGTTTCAATTAACTACGAGTTTTGCGTCGAATTCGAAAATGTAGAATCACCGGATACGGACGATGTGGTGCCCGAGGCAGCGATATCCCCTTGGAGACAAGTCGGCTGGAGGCCGATGTATTGAATCTCGACGCAATTTGAGTGTTCCATCGTCATTAGGAGGCCCTAATCGTTACAATTAACTATCAGCTTTGCGTCGGTTTTGAAAATCTAGACTCACAGGAGACGGACCATATGGTGCCCGAGGCAGCAATACCCCTTGGAGACAAGTCGGTTGGAGGACGATGTATTGAACCTCGAAGCAATTTGAGTGCCACATCGTCATTAGGAGGCCCTGAATGTTACAATTAACTATCAGTTTTTCGTCGGATTCGAAAATCTAGACTCACTGGAGACGGGCCATAAGGTGCCCGAGGCTTCAATATCCCCTTGGAGACCATTCCGCTGGAGGACGATGTATTGAATCGCGACGCCATTTGTGTGCCCCATCGTCATTAGGAGGCCCTGAACGTTACAATTAACTATGAGTTTTGCGTCGGATTCGAAAATGTAGAATCACCGGAGACGGACCATGTGGTGCCCGAGGCAGCGATATCCCCTTGGAGACAAGTCGGCTGGAGGACGATGTATTGAATCTCGACGCAATTTGAGTGTTCCATCGTCATTAGGAGGTCCTGAACTTTGCAATTCAGTATCGGTTTAGCGTCGTATTCGAATATCTAGACTCACATGAGAACGACCATAAGGTGCCCTAGGCAGCAATAGACCCTTGGAGACAAGTCGGCTGGAGGACGATGTATTGGATCGCGACGCAATTTGAATGCCCTATCGTCATTCGGAGGCGCTGAACGTTACAATTAACTATCAGTTTTGCGTCGGATTCGAAAATGTAGAATCACCAGAGACGGACCATGTGGTGCCCGAGGCAGCGATATCCCCTTGGAGACAAGTCGGCTGGAGGACGATGTATTGAGTTTCGAAGAAATTTGAGTGTTCCATCGACATTAGGAGGCCCTGAATTAAATATCAGTTTTGCGTCGGATTCGAAAATGTAGACTCGCAGGAGAGCGACCATAATGTTCCCGAGGCAGCAATAGACCCTTGGAGACAAGTCGGTTCGAGGCCCTGAGCGTTACAATTAACTATCAGTTTTGCGTCGGATTCGAAATTCAAGACCCACAGGTGAACTACCACAAGGTGCCCGAGGTAGCAATAGACATTTCCTGACAAGTCGGCTGGAGGGCTATGTATTGAATCTCGACGCAATTTGAGAGTTCCATCGTCATTAGGAGGCGCAGAACGTTGCAATTAACTATCAGTTATGCGTCGGATTCGAAAATCTAGACTCACAGGAGAACGACCATAAGGTGCCCGAGGCAGCAATAGACCCGCTGAGACAAGTCGGCTGGAGGCCGATGTATTGAATCTCGACGCAATTTGAGTGTTCCATCGTCATTAGGAGGCCCTGAACGTTACAATTAACTATCATTTTCGCGTCGGATTCAAAAATCTAGCCTCACAGGAGGCGGACCACATGGAGCCAAAGGCAGCAATATCCCCTTGTAGACATGTCGGCTGGAGGACGATGTATTGACTCTCGACGCAATTTGAGTATTCCATCGTTATTAGTAGGCGCTGAACGTTACAATTAACTATCATTTTTGCGACGGATTCGGAAATCTAGACTTACAGGAGAACGACCATAAGGAGCCCGAGGCAGCAATAGACCCTTGGAAAAGTCGGTTGGAGGACGATGTATTGAATCTTGACGCAATTTGAGTGTTCCATCGTCATTAGGAGGCCCTGAACTTTGCAATTAACTATCAGTTAGGCGTCGGATTCGAAAATCTAGACTCACAGGAGAACGACCACAAGGTGCCCGAGGCAGCAATAGACCCTTTTACACAAGTCGGCTGGGGGACGATGAATTGATTCTTGATGCAATTTGAGTGTTCCATCGTCATTAGGAGGCGCTGAACATTACAATTAACTCTCATTTTTGCGTCGGATTCGAAAATCTAGACTCACAGGAGACGGACCATATGGTGCCCGAGGCAGCAATACCCCTTGGGGACAAGTCGGCTGAGGGACGATGAATTGACTCTTGATGCAATTTGAGTGTTCCATCGTCATTAGGAGGCGCTGAACATTACAATTAACTCTCAATTTTGCTTCGGATTCGAAAATCTAGACTCACAGGAGACGGACCATAAGGGGCCCGAGGCTGCAATATCACCTTTGAGACCAGTCCGCTGGAGGAAGATGTATTGAATCGCGACTCCATTTGAGTGCCCCATCGTCATTAGGAGGCCCTGAGCGATACATTTAACTAAGAGTCTTGCGTCGGATTCGAAAATGTAGAATCACCTTCTGCCTTGCGTCAAAAGGGAGAGCTGCGACCCAACCCGATGCGAAAGCGAAGGGTGCGTGGCACAGGGGGTGCTGTGTCGACGGACCGAACACCAGTCCCTTTCTGTTCGCAGGGCACAGACCAGCAGGTGCTCTGCATGCCGGCGACCTCGTTCATCGGCGCGGGATCGCGGCGCGAGTCGGCAAGGGTGCTTCGCCGCGCCCCTGGGTAACCGGGGCGTGTTCTGCCAAACCCAGGAGGTGGTGACATCGCCTGGGCTAGGCTAGATGGGCCCAGACCGCCGAACGACTGGGGGACCGACCCACCACCTGAGTAGGAGTGGGTCCTTGGCCTTCAGGTGGAAACTCGGGCTAGTAGGCGGCGAAGGGCGAGGGGTGCATCCGCCTCTCCGGAGTGCGGGGTGCACTTGCCGAGGAGCGTCGAGTGAAATCGTCGACGACGAGGCCTTCGACGGGGACCAGTGCGCTGGCAACGGCGCGCTGAACCCTGCAGCTCAGGAGTGCCCTTGACCTAGGGGCGAGGTCGGTGGGCGAGCTGCAACAGTCCCCCCCCATGCCAGAGGAGCCGGTCCGGGGCAAGAGACGGGCTCCCAACTTTTTCACTCGTCAAATAAATCATGGCTGACCAAGAGACGAGTGAGTCGAGTGTTATTTCGAGGTGTTCGACACTTACTGTTCCCACCCCTGAAGAGGGCCTGGGGCAGAACGCAGAGAACGTGGCAGAATGGCATACTAAGATAAATCAATTGTTAGACACTAGTATCAAAAACGGTAAAATTAGTAACACAGCAGTACTCTCAATTAAGAAGGAGCTCGCCGCCTGGGCTATCGCTAGCGCGAAGCTCGAGGGACGACTCGAGGAATTGGAAAAGGAAAACGAACGACTACGGAAACAGCCCACCAAAACGTGGGCAGGAGTGGTCGCACAAGCGGCCACCAAAGCACAATCCACAAAAGAGACTATTGAAAAGGTATCCAAAAAGCGTGACACGGCTGTCTTCTTAAGACCCCTGCCAGGCCAGGATATCAAAAAAGTACAGGAATTATTTACAACTACTATAAATCCTGCAGCAGACAAAATAAAAATAAACAAGGTAAAGGCAACAAAAAACGTTGTTATAGTAGATGTTGCGACTGAAGAGGACAGGGACAAAATATTAAAACATGAAAAACTCAAAAAGGTTGTCAAGTGTGAACCGCCCAAAAAGCGGAATCCCTTAGTAATCCTATACCACGTACCCACTGCAATAAACGAAAACGACATCTATGAGACAATAAATCAACAAAACTTTGAGAACATGAGTCTGGACAATTTCAAAAAAGAGTTCAAATTACGATTTAGAACTGGACCCAGAGAGCGCGATGTTGTACACCATGTAGCTGAAGTTTCGGGGAATATGTGGCGTAAGCTCACTACTATGGGCAGAATCTACATGGGGTTCCACTCGATAAACGTTAGGGACTACCTTGTAGTTCCCCGGTGTCATAATTGTGGAGACCTCGATCATGTTCACAAACACTGTGAGCGAAAGCCGGCTTGCTCCAGGTGCGGTGCAGAAGATCACACCAGGAAAACGTGTGGCAAAACAGGGATATGTATCCCTTGTACAAGACGAGGAAAAAAGAACTGTAATGCCACGGGAAGAAATTGCCCCACATATAGGTTATTAGAACAAAGACTTATCTCGAGAACTGATTATGGCTGAGTCCATATCAGGCGGCAGGAAGCCTAAGAGAAAGTCTCCGAGTAAAAGGGCGAGGGATGCACTAAGGGCCAGCAGATTTAGGGAGTTCTTACAAGGAGTTACCAATATCCGAATCATGAAAGTAGACACGAAAGACGCTGGTGTACAAACGGACCCCTGTGGTTACATTGGTGCTTCCTCTCCCCCAAGACGGGGACTAGGGTCGCTTAAAGAGCTAGAACGACCAAAAGGGCATCCTGTGGCAAAACCACAGACGAACGTACCAGAGAAACAAGACATACAAGTCAATATAATAAACAGTACATTTTCCTCTACCAACTCTGGCATACAAAAAGGTTTGGGCGTAGATCCCAAAAGGGTATACCCCAACCTAGAACACGCACTACAATTAGCACGCCTGGAGGAGCCGGCGGTCCTCACCACAGCCCTGAGGCATGTGGTACGTGTCGGTCATGAGTACGGCAGAGACGTCACCTTCTCGGTGATGGAGGCTGTCGACAGAATACAGCTGAAGACAATGAATCTCCCCACCGACTTTGGAGCCCTGCGTGACCTGATCAAAAAAGTATTTGGCAGACGAAATGAGAAATTTGATCTAGATGAACTTTACAGTCAATCTGTCATAACAAATGGAAGAATAGCCCACGACTGGAACAAGAACTGGCCCGAATCACATATAAGAACATATTATGCACGAGACCCATTTAAACGTAGTACAGATTAACTCACATAACAGCAAATTAGTCATGCAGGAACTCCGCAGAGTCGTGGAGGAGAGGAGTCTGGATGTGCTCTGTTTGCAGGAACCATACTCCCTGGCTGGGCGAATCCCATTTGCGGCAGCAAGTTGGCAGGTCATTCACAGTGGAGCAGAACCCAGAGCAGCTATAATGATCATCAACAAAGCGCTAAGAGCCACGGTTCTCTCCCAGTTTTCCGACGATCACTGCAACGTCGTGGAACTACAAACACCAGCTGGAGTACTATACATCATAAACATGTATTTCCAGTACGGCCGGACAATAGATGAATTCCTTGACAAGCTTACACAAGTAACCACGGCGTTGCGGGGACGTCGATGTGTTATTACAGCAGACATAAATGCCAAGTCCCCCCTGTGGTTCAGCGGCACACGAGATGACCGAGGAGAAAAGGCTGAAGAGACCATCATGGCGCTACAGCTAATGGTCGCCAATAAGCAAGGAAACCCGCCCACCTACGCAGGAGGTGGGGGCGAGGGCACTAACATTGACGTTACATTGGTCACGCCCAATCTCGCCACCAAAGTAACAAACTGGATGGTCTGGGACCAGGTAACAACCAGTGACCACAATCTCATCACATTCTCATTGGGAGACGAAGAATGCCGCTGGGACATGGGGTGGGAGACACAGCTAAACTACAACAGAGCTGACTGGGATCGCCTGGCAAGGGAGTGTGAAATACCGACATTGCCCGACGGTGACGAAAATGTCGAGGGATACGCAGAGGAGCTGGTGAAAGCAGTCGTAAGGGCGGTAAAGGCCGCTGTACCAACCAGGAGGAGAGCCATAGTGGCCTCTCCGTCACCATGGTCAACCGAGCTGGGACAGATGCGCCAGTCTGTCAGGAGGGCCAGGAGGTACTACCAGCGAAGTGTCGTCTGGGAAGAAAAGCAACGTTGGCTGCTGAGATATAGAGAGGCCAAGGAGCACTTCCAGCAAGAGCTCAAAGCCGTGAGGCTACAGAGTTGGGAAAAATATGTACAAAACGCAATTAGCTACAGACCCATGGGGTGTACCATATAAGTTGGTGCGGGAAAAGATCAGGTCACCCATGGTGTTGTCCACCGTCAGGGATCAGGGCAGGATGACGGAAACCTGGCAGGAGACTGCTGAGGTCCTCCTCCGTGTCCTGCTGCCTGACGATGGCGAAAATGAGGACTCTGAGGCACAACGGCAGATTCGGAGACAAGATCTAGAGGAATACCGAAACAACAATATGGTATATCCCTTCTCCGAGGAAGAAGTAGCTACACAAATAAAAGCCCTTAAAAGAGGCAAGGCTCCAGGCCCAGACGGCATCACCGCAGAGGTGGTGCAATTCCTGGCTCCCCAATTGGTGGCACCTCTCACAAAGTTGTACAACGAGTGTCTGCGGCTCGGGAAATTCCCCCAAATATGGAAAAGGGCTACAGTTGTAATAATCAAGAAAAGTCGAGACAAAGATCCACGAGAACCCAAATCCTACAGGCCCATATGTCTATTAGACACACTGGGGAAACTTTTTGAGAGGTTGCTGGCAGACAGACTGGCAGCACATCGAGTGTTGTGCGGGATGAGTAACAGACAATTCGGTTTCAGGACGGTGAGATCGGCGTCTGACGCCATCGCCCTGGCTGCTGAGGTCTGCGCCTCTACCCCGTACAAATACGTGGTCGGCATCATGGTGGATATCAGTGGCACCTTTGACCGCCTGTGGTGGCCCTCGCTCTTCTCTCGATTGCGAGAGAAGGAGTGCCCAGCGTCGCTATATGGCTGTCTCAGGAGCTATTGTGAGAATAGGGAGGTCTGGCTATCGTCCCCTAGCGGAAGAGTAAGCAAAAAGATCACCAAGGGGTGTCCACAGGGGTCAGTCCTGGGGCCACTCTTTTGGGATGTTAATATGGAACCTCTTTTGGACAACCTTCAGAACAGCGACGATGTGCTAGAGGGCATAGCCTACGCGGACGACCTCCTTCTGCTGGTTGGTGGCCGTAGCCGCGAAGACTTAGAGCCGAAAATTGAAAGGGCCATAACAATCCTAAGTACATGGTGCCACCTGTCCAAAATGAAGATTTCTCCAACAAAATCTACATATCTACTCTTAAAAGGACAACTAGTTAGAAATCCAACTGTGAGGATAGACGGCTCACCAGTTCTTCGACGCCATGAAGCGCGATACCTGGGCGTAGTCGTCGATGAGAGGTGGACATATACATCACACATAGATACCGTTACACAAAAATCCTTAGAAACATTAAATCATCTCATTGCAATTGGACACAAGCGATTTCACCTACCACCGGAACTAATCAAACTATATCATAATAGCATATTGACTTCAATTGTAGGATATGGATCAGGAATCTGGGCCCACAGACTCACGAGGGTTATGCCTGCCATGGCTGTGAGAAGAGTGCAGCGGAGCATGTTACTAAGATCAGTGGGAGCATACAGAACTACACCTGGAGGAGCCCTAACAGTACTGATGGGGCTCTGCCCGCTCGACATTAAAATCCGGGAACAGGCAGCATGGTACTGGATAAAAAAGGGAAACAGGGACAAAGTAGTTGAATTGATGGGGGTATACGTGGGGAACAAAATTGAAATCAAACGAAGGGGGGAAGAACTTTGGCAAGAACAATGGGATAACGAGGAAACCGGTCGGCGAACACATGAACTGCTGCCCAATATTAGGGAAAGGTTACAACTAAAGCACTTCACACCATCACGAGGACTGCTGCACTTCCTTACAGGTCATGGACCCTACCCGGCATATCTATGCCGGTTTGGGAAACAGGCGACACCAGCGTGTGACTGTGGGGCCACACCAGGCACCCCGGAACACGTGGTGTATGAGTGCCACCTCTTCGACGATGTAGCCGCGCAACTTCGTCAGCAATTACCAAATCACGACACGTATCACCTGCTCAGACATGAGGACCACTTTACAATCTTGAATAAATTATCTAACGAAATATCACTCAAAGTGATAAGGGACTATTTAAGGAACAACAATTAAGACCTAACTATTCCCAAATTAGACTCTGCGCATTCTGACCTGTTCCGCCGAGGCGAGGACTTGGCCAGCCGCTTTACGGCTGGAATCCGCCATGCCTGGGATTAGGAGGTAGGGTGCGCCCAACTACCGATTTGAGACACTCACCAACTTTGACACAAGGTTAAGATAAAGTAGACGTAGGATAAGCTAGGATAGAAACCATTAGTGTAGTACTGCAGCGTATCGAAACTCCGGCCAGCCTGGTGCCAGGGGCACCTTCACCGGGATTAGCTCGGTGAACAAGGCCAACAATGTAGGTTTATACTATTCTGGCACAAATGTAAACGCTGCAGGTAGAAGTAGCTTAGCATAAGTAGAATATAACAATGTAGGAAAATAGACAGAAGTGCCCATAGTGTGAGCAACATAAAGTAACAAATTGTGTTAGCTGTAGTACTAATATAAAATACAAATGTATCAAATAGGACCCACTAATTGTATAAGGTGGTGGGTTGTTTGTATGATATAAGAATATTGAGAATAAAGAATTTTTTTAAAAAAAAAAAATCACCGGACACGGACCATGTGGTGCCCGAGGTAGCGATATCCCATTGGAGACAAGTCGGCTGGAGGACGATGTATTGAATCTCGACGCAATTTGAGTGTTCCATCGTCATTAGGAGGTCCTGAACTTTACAATTAAGTATCAGTATGCGTCGTATTCGCAAAACTAGACTCACAGGAGAACGACCACAAGGTGCCCGAGGCAGCAATAGACATTTGGAGACAAGTCAACTGGAGGCCGATGTTTTGAATCTCGACGCAATTTGAGTGTTCCATCGTCTTTAGGAGTTCCTGAACGTTACAATTAACTATCAGTTTTTCGTCGGATTCGAAAATCTAGACTCACATTAGACGGACCGTAGGGTGCAGGAGGCAGCAATATCACCTTGGTTACAAGTCGGCTGGAGGACGAAGTATTGAATCTCGACGCAATTTGAGTGTTCCATCGTTATTAGGAGGAGCTGAACGTTGCAATTAGCTATTAGTTATGCGTCGGATTCGAAAATCTAGACTCGCAGGAGATCGACCATAAAGTACCACAGGCAGCAATATCCCCAAGGAGACAAGTCAGCTGGAGGACGATGTTTTGAATCTCGACGCAATTTGAGTGTTCCTTCGGCATTAGGAGGCGCTGAACATTACAATTAACTCTCATTTTTGCGTCGGATTCGAAAATCTATACTCACAGGAGACGGACCATATGGTGCCCGAGGCAGCAATACAACTTGGAGACAAGTAGGCTGGAGGACGATGAATTGAATCGCGACGCAATATGAGTGTTCCATCGTCATTAGGAGGCCCTGAACGTTTCAACTAACCATCAGTTTTGCGTCGGATTTGACAATCTAGACTGACAGGAGAACGACCCTGAGGTGCCCGAAGCAGCTATATCCCCATGGAGACAAGTCAGCTGGAGGACGATGTATTGAATCTCGACGCAGTTTGAGTGTTCCATCGTCATTAGGAGCTCCTGAACGTTACAATTAACTACCAGATTTACGTCGGATTCCATAATCTAGACTCACTGGAGACGGACCATAAGGTGCACGAGGCAGCAATATCCCCTTGGAGACAAGTCCGCTGGAGGACGATGTAAGGAATCGCGACGCAATTTGAGTGCTCCATCGTCATTAGGAGGCCCTGACCGTTACAATTAACTATCAGTATTGCGTCGCATTCGAAAATTTAGAATCACCGGAGACGGACCATATGGTGCCCGAAGCAGCGATATCCCCTTGGAGACAAGTCGGCTGGACGACGATGTATTGAATCTCGACGCAATTTGAGTGTTTCATCGTCATTAGGAGGCCCTGAACGTTACAATATACTATCAGTTTCGCGTCGGATTCGAAAATCTAGACTCACAGGAGAAGGACTTTTGGTGCCCGAGGCAGCAATAGACCCTTGGAGACAAGACGGCTGGAGGTAGACGTATTGAATCGCGACGCAAATTGAGTGTTCCATCGTCATTAGGAGGCAATGAACGTGACAATTAACTATCAGTTTTGCGTCGGATTGGATAATCTAGACTCACAGGAGAACGACCATTGGGTGCCCGAGGCAGCGATAGACCCTTGGAGACAAAACGGCTGGAGGACGACGTATTGAATCTCGACGCAATTTGAGTGTTCCATCGTCATTCGGAGGCCCTGAACTTTACAATTAACTATCAGTTAAGCGTCGGATTCGAAAACCTAGACTCACAGGAGAACGACCATAAGGTGCCCGAGGCACCAATGAACCCTTTTAGACAAGTCGGCTGGGGGACGATGTATTGACTCTCGACCTAATTTGAGTGTTCGATCGTCATTAGGAGGCGCTGAACATTACAAATAACTCACATTTTTGCGTCGGATTCGAAAATCTAGACTCACAGGAGACGGACCATATGGTGCCCGAGGCAGCAATACCCCTTGGAGACAAGTTGGCTGGAGGACGATGTGTTGAACCTCGAAGCAATTTGAGTGCCCCATCGTCATTAGAAGGCCCTGAATGTTACAATTAACTATCAGTTTTTCGTCGGATTCGAAAATCTAGACTCACTGGAGACGGACCATAAGGTGCCCGAGGCTGCAATATCCCCTTGGAGACCAGTCCGCTGCAGGACGATGTATTGAATCGCGACTCCATTTGAGTGACCCATCGTCATTAGGAGGCCCTGAACGTTACAATTAACTATGAGTTTTGCGTCGGATTCGAAAATGTAGAATCACCGGAGACGGACCATGTGGTGCCCGAGGTAGCGATATCCCATTGGAGGCAAGTCGGCTGGAGGACGATGTATTGAATCTCGACGCAATTTGAGTGTTCCATCGTCATTAGGAGGTCCTGAACTTTACAATTAAGTATCAGTATGCGTCGGATTCGAAAATCTAGACTCACAGGAGAACGACCACAAGGTGCCCGAGGCAGCAATAGACATTTGGAGACAAGTCAGCTGGAGGCCTATGTATTGAACCTGGACGCAATTTGAGTGGTCCATCGACATTAGGAGGCGCTGAATGTTGCAATTAGCTATCAGTTATGCGTCGGATTCGAAAATCTAGACTCGCAGGAGATCGACCATAAAGTGCCACAGGCAGCAATATCGGTGACTAGTCAGCTGGAGGACGTCGTTTTGAATCTCTACGCAATTTGAGTGTTCCATCGTCATTAGGAGTTCCTGAACGTTACAATAAACTATCAGTTTTGCGTCGGATTCCATAATCTAGACTCACTGGAGACGGACCATAAGGTGCACGAGGCAGCAATATGCCCTTGGAGACAAGTCCGCTGGAGGACGATGTATGGAATCGCGACGCAATTTGAGTACTCCATCGTCATTAGGAGGCCCTGACCGTTACAATTATCTATCAGTATTGAGTCGCATTCGAAAATGTAGAATCACCGGAGACGGACCATAAGGTGCCCGAAGCGGCGATATCCCCTTGGAGACAAGTCGGCTGGACGACGATGTATTGAATCTCGACGCAATTTGAGTGTTTCATCGTCATTAGGAGGTCCTGAACGTTACAAAATACTATCAGTTTCGCGTCGGATTCGAAAATCGAGACTCACAGGAGAAGGACCATTTGGTGCCCGAGGCAGCAATACACCCTTGGAGACAAGACGGCTGGTGGACGACGTATTGAATCGCGACGCAAATTGAGTGCTCCATCGTCATTAGGAGGCCCTGAACGTGACAATTAACTATCAGTTTTGCGTCGGATTCGATAATCTAGACTCACAGGAGAACGACCATTAGGTGCCCGAGGCAGCGATAGACCCTTGGAGACAAAACGTCTGGAGGACGACGTATTGAATCGAGACGCAAATTGAGTGTTCCATCGTCATTAGGAGGCCCTGAACGTGACAATGAACCAACAGTTTTTCGTCGGATTCGTAAATATAGACTCAAAGGAGACTTACCTTAAGGTGACCGAATAAGCAATATCCCCTTGGAGACAAGTCGGCTGGAGTCCGATGTATTGAATCTCGACGCATTTTGAGTGTTCCATCGTCATTAGGAGGCCCTGAAAGTTACAATTAACCATCAGTTTCGCGTCGGATTCGAAAATCTAGACTAACAGGGGACATACCACACGGAGCCCGAGGCAGCAATATTCCCTTGTAGACAAGTCGGCTGGAGGATTATGTATTGACTCTCGACGCAATTTCAATGTTCCATCGTCACTAGGAGGCGCTGAACGTTACAATTAACCATTAGTTTTGCGTGGGATTCGAAAATCTAGACTCACAGGAGAAGGACCATATGGTGCCCGAGGCAGCAATACCCCTTGGAGAGAAGTCGGCTGGAGGCCGATGTACTGAATCTCGACGCAATTTGTGTGTTCCATCGTCATTAGACGGCCCTGAACGTGACAATGAACCATCAGGATTTCATCGGATTCGTAAATCTAGACTCACAGGAGACTTACCTTAAGGTGCCCAAGGCAGCAATACCCCTTGGAGACAAGTCGGCTGGAGGCCGATGTACTGAATCTCGACGCAATTTGTGTGTTCCATCGTCAATAGGGGGCCCTGAACGTGACAATGAACCATCAGTTTTTGTCGGATTCGTAAATCTAGATTCACAGGAGACTTACCATAAGGTGCCCGAGGCAGCAATATCCCGTTGGAGACAAGTCAGCTCGAGGACGATGTATTGAATCTCGACGCCAATTGAGTGTTCCATCGTCATAAGGAGGCCCTGAACGTTACAATTAACTATCAGTTAGGCGTCAGATTCGATAATCTAGACTCACATTAGAACAACCATAAGGTGCCCGATGCAACAATAGACCCTTGTAAACAATTCGCCTGGTGGCCGATGTGTTGAATCCCGACGCAATTTGAGTGATCCATCGTCATTAGGAGGCCCTGAATGTTACAATTAACTATCAGTTTCGCGTCGGATTCGAAAATCTAGACTCACAGGGGACGGACCTCATGGAGCCCGAGGCAGCAATATTCGCTTGTAGACAAGACGGCTGGAGGACGATGTATTGACCCTCACCGCAATTTGAGTGTTCCATCGTCATTAGGAGGCGCTGAACGTTACAATCAACTATCATTTTTGCGTCGGCTTCGATAATCTAGACTCATAGGAGACGGACCATATGGTGCCCGAGGCAGCAATACCCCTTGGAGACAAGTCGGCTGGAGGACGATGTAATGAACCTCGAAGCAATTTGAGTGCCCCATCGTCATTAGGAGGCCCTGAATGTTACAATTAACTATCAGTTTTTCGTCGGATTCGAAAACCGAGACTCACTGGAGACGGACCATAAGGTGCCCGAGGCTGCAATATCCCCTTGGAGACCAGTCCGCTGGAGGACGATGTATTGAATCGCGACGCCATTTGAGTGCCCCATCGTCATTAGGAGGCTCTGAACGTTACAATTAACTATGAGTTTTGGGCCGGATTCGACAATGTAGAATCACCGGAGACGGACCATGTGGTGCCCGAGGCAGCGATATCCCCTTGGAGACAAGTCGGCTGGAGGACGATGTATTGATTCTCGACGCAATTTGAGTGTTCCATCGTTATTAGGAGGTCCTGAACTTTACAATTAAGTATCAGTTATGCGTCGGATACGAAAATCTAGACTCACAGGAGAACGACCACAAGGTGCCCGAGGCAGCAATAGACTTTTGCAGACAAGTCGGCTGGAGGACGATGTATTGAATCTCGACACAATTTGAGTGTTCCATCGTCATTAGGAGGCGCTGAACGTTGCAATTAGCTATCAGTTATGCGTCGGATTCGAAAATCTAGACTCACAGGAGAACGACCGTAAGGTGCCCGAGGCAGCAATAGACCCTTGGAGAAAAGTCGGCTGGAGGCCGATGTATTGAATCTCGACGCAATTTGAGTGTTCCATTGTCATTAGGACGTCCTGAACGTTACAATTCAATATCAGTTTTGCGTCGGATTCGAAAATCTAGACTCACAGGAGAACGACCATAAGGTGCCTGAGGCAGCAATAGACATTTGGAGCAAGTCGGCTGGAGGCCGATGTATTAAATCGCGACGCAATTTGAGTGTTCCATCGTCATTAGGAAGCCCTGAATGTTAAAATTAACTATTAGTTTTTCGTCGGATTCGAAAATCTAGACTCACTGGAGACGGTCCTTTAGGTGCCCGAGGCTGCAATATCCCCTTGGAGACCAGTCCGCTGGAGGACGATGTATTGAATCGCGACGCCATTTGAGTGCCCCATCGTCATTAGGAGGCCCTGAACGTTACAATTAACTATGGGATTTGGGCCGGATTCAACAATGTAGAATCACCGGATACGGACCATGTGGTGCCCGAGGCAGCGATATCCCCTTGGGGGCAAGTCGGCTGGAGGACGATGTAATGAGTTTCGACGAAATTTGAGTGTTCCATCGTCATTAGGAGGCCCTGAATTAACTATCAGTTTTGCATCGGATTCGAAAATGTTGACTCACAGGAGAGCGACCATAATGTTCCCGAGGCAGCAATAGACCCTTGGAGACAAGTCGGTTCAAGGCCCTGAGCGTTACAATTAACTATCCGTTTTGCGTCGGATTCGAAATTCAAGACTCACAGGTGAACTACCACAAGGTGCCCGAGGCAGCAATAGACCCTCTGATACAAGTCGGGTGGAGGCGGATGTATTGAATGTCGACGCAATTTGAGTGTTCCATCGTCATTAGGAGGCCCTGAACGTTACAATTAACTATCATTTTCGCGTCGGATTCGAAAATCTAGACTCACAGGAGGCGGACCACATGGAGCCAAAGGCAGCAATATCCCTTGTAGACATGTCGGCTGGAGGACGATGTATTGATCCTCGAAGCAATTTGAGTATTCCATCGTCATTAGGAGGCGCTGAACGTTACAATTAACTATCATTTTTGCGACGGATTCGGATATCTAGACTCACAGGAGAACGACCATAAGGTGCCCAAGGCAGCAATAGACCCTTGGAAAAGTCAGCTGGAGGACGATGTATGGAATCGCGACTCCATTTGAGTGCCCCATCGTCATTAAGAGGCCCTGAGCGTTACAATTAACTCTGAGTTTTCGTCGGATTCGAAAATGTAGAATCACCGGAGACGGACCATGTGGTGCCCGAGGTAGCGATATCCCATTGGAGACAAGTCGGCTGGAGGACGATGTATTGAATCTCGACGCAATTTGAGTGTCCCATCGTCATTAGGAGGTCCTGAACTTTACAATTAAGTATCAGTATGCGTCGGATTCGAAAATCTAGACTCACAGGAGAACGACCACAAGGTGCCCGAGGCAGCAATAGACATTTGGAGACAAGTCAACTGGAGGCCGATGTTTTGCATCTCGACGCAATTTGAGTGTTCCATCGTCTTTAGGAGTTCCTGCACGTTACAATTAACTATCAGTTTTGCGTCGGATTCCATAATCTAGACTCACTGGAGACGGACCATAAGGTGCACGAGGCAGCAATATCCCCTTGGAGACAAGTCCGCTGGAGGACGATGTATGGAATCGCGACGCAATTTGAGTACTCCATCGTCATTAGGAGGCCCTGACCGTTACAATTATCTATCAGTATTGAGTCGCTATCGAAAATGTAGAATCACCGGAGACGGACCATATGGTGCAAGAAGCGGCGATATCCCCTTGGAGACAAGTCGGCTGGACGACGATGTATTGAATCTCGACGCAATTTGAGTGTTCCATCGTCATTAGGAGGCCCTGAACGTTACAATATACTATCAGTTTCGCGTCGGATTCGAAAATCGAGACTCACAGGAGAAGGACCATTTGGTGCCCGAGGCAGCAATACACCCTTGGAGACAAGACGGCTGGAGTACGACGTATTGATTCGCGACGCAAATTGAGTGTTCCATCGTCATTAGGAGGCCCTGAACGTGACAATTAACTATCAGTTTTGCGTCGGATTCGATAATCTAGACTCACAGGAGAACGACCATTAGGTGCCCGAAGCAGCGGTAGACCCTTGGAGACAAAACGTCTGGAGGACGACGTATTGAATCGCGACGCAAATTGAGTGTTCCATCGTCATTAGGAGGCCCTCAACGTGACAATGAACCAACAGTTTATCGTCGGATTCGTAAATATAGTCTCACAGGAGACTTCCCTTAAGGTGACCGAGGCAGCAATATCCCCTTGGAGACAAGTCGGCTGGAGTCCGATGTATTGAATCTCGACGCATTTTGAGTGTTCCATCGTCATTAGGAGGCCCTGAACGTTACAATTAACTATCAGTTTCGCGTCAGATTCGAAAATCTAGACTAACAGGGGACATACCACACGGAGCCCGAGGCAGCAATATTCCCTTGTAGACAAGTCGTATGGAGGATTATGTATTGACTCTCGACGCAATTTCAGTGTTCCATCGTCACTGGGAGGCGCTGAACGTTACAATTAACTATCATATTTGCGTCGGATTCGAAAATCTAGACTCATAGGAGACGGACCACATGGTACTCGAAGCAGCAATACCCCTTGGAGACAAGTCGGCTGGAGGACGATGATATGAATCTCGACGCAATTTGAGTGTTCCATCGTCATTAGGAGGCCCTGAACTTTACAATTAAGTATCATTTATGCGTCGGATTCGAAAATCTAGACACACAGGAGAACGACCACAAGGTGCCGGAGGCAGCAATAGACATTTGGAGACAAGTCGGCTGGAGGCCGATGTGTTGAATCCCGACGCAATTTGAGTGTTCCATCGTCATTAGGCGGCCCTGAACGTTACAATTAACTATCAGTTTCGCGTCGGATTCGAAAATCTAGACTCACAGGAGACGGATCATATTGTGCCTGAGGCAGTAATATCCCCTTGGAGACAAGTCGGCTGGTGGACGACGTATTGAATCTCGACGCAATTTGAGTGTTCCATCGTCATTAGGAGGCGCAGAGAGTTACAATTAACTATCAGTTATGCGTCGGATTCGATAATCTAGACTCACACGAGAACGACCATAAAGTGCCCGAGGTAGCAATAGACCACTGGCGTCAAGTCGGCTGGAGGACGATGTATTGAACCTCGACGCAATTTGAGTGATCCATCGTCATTAGGAGGCCCTGAGCGTTACTATTAACTGTCAGTTTCGCATCGGAATCGAAAATCTAGACTCACAGGAGACGGACCATATGGTGCCCGAGGCAGCAATGTCCAATTGGAGACAAGTTGGCTGGAAGCCGAAGTATTGAATCTCGACGCAATTTGAGTGTTCCATCGTCATTAGGAGGCCCTAAACTTTACAATTAACTATCAGTTTTGCGTCGGATTCGAAAATGTAGAATCACAGGAGAACGACCATAAGGTGCCCTGGGCAGCAATAGACCCTTGGAGACAAGTCGGCTGGAGGACGAAGTATTGGATCGCGACGCAATTTGAGTGTTCCATCGTCAATTGGAAGCCCTGATTGTTACAATTAACTATCAGATTTTCGTCGGATTCGAAAATTCAGACTCACTGGAGACGGTCCATAAAGTGCTCGAGGCAGCAATATCCCCTTGGAGACCAGTCCGCTGGAGGACGATGTATTGAATCGCGACGCAATTTGAGTGTTCCATCGTCATTAGGAGGCTCAGAACGTTACAATTAACTATCATTTTGGCGACGGATTCGAAAATCTAGACTCACAGGAGAACGACCATAAGGTTCCCGATGCAGCAATAGACCCTTGGAGACAAGTCGGCTCGAGGCCCTGAGCGTTACAATTAACTATCAGTTTTGCGTCGGATTCGAAAATCTAGATTCACAGAAGAACGACCATAAGGTGCCCTAGGCAGCAATAGACCCTCTGAGACTAGTCGGCGGGAGGCCGATGTATTGAATCTCGAAGCAATTTGAGTGTTCCATCGTCATTAGGAGGCCCTGAACTTTAGAATTAACTATCATTTTCGCGTCGGATTCGAAAATCTAGACTCACAGGAAACGGTCCACATGGAGCCCGAGGCAGCAATATCCCCTTGTGGACAAGTCGGCTGGAGGACGATGTATTGACTCTCGACGCAATTTGAGTGTTCCATCGTCATTAGGAGGCGCTGAACATTACAATTAACGCTCTTTTTTGCGTCGGATTCGAAAATCTAGACTCACAGGAGAAGGACCATATGGTGCCCGAGGCAGCAATACCCCTTGGAGACAAGTCGGCTGGAGGACGATGTATTGAATCTCGACGCAATTTGAGTGTTCCATCGTCATTAGGAGGTCCTGAACTTTACAATTAAGTATCATTTATGCGTCGGATTCGAAAATCTAGACTCACAGGAGACGGACCATTAGGTGCAGGAGGCAGCAATCGACCCTTGGATACAAGTCGGCTGGAAGACGATGTATGGAATCGTGAAGCAATCCTCGTTAGCATGGTCGGAACGTTAGAATTAAACATCAGTTTCGCGTCGGAACGATAATCTAGACTAACAGGAGAACGACCATAAGGTGCCCTAGGCAGCAATAGACACTTGGAGACAAGTCGGCTGGAGGACGATGTATTGGATCGCGACGCAATTTGAGTGTTCCATCGTCATTAGGAAGCCCTGAATGTTACAATTAACTATCAGTTTTTCGTCGGATTCGAAAATTCAGACTCACTGGAGACGGTCCTTAAGGTGCTCGAGGCAGCAATATCCCCTTGGAGACCAGTCCGCTGGAGGACGATATATTGAATCGCGACGCAATTTGAGTGTTCCATCGTCATTAGGAGGCGCTGAACGTTACAATTAACTATCATTTTTGCGACGGATTCGAAAATCTAGACTCACAGGAGAACGACCATAAGGTTCCCGAGGCAGCAATAGACCCTTGGAGACAAGTCGGCTCGAGGCCCTGAGCGTTACAATTGACTATCAGTTTTGCGTCGGATTCGACAATCTAGACTCACAGGAGAACGACCATAAGGTGCCCTAGGCAGCAATAGACCCTCTGAGACTAGTCGGCTGGAGGCCGATGTATTGAATCTCGACGCTATCAGAGTGTTCTATCGTCATTAGGAGGCCCTGAACGTTACAACTAACTATCATTTTCGCGTCGGATTCGAAAATCTAGACTCACAGGAGACGGACCACATGGAGCCCGAGGCAGCAATATCCCCTTGTTGACAAGTCGGCTGGTGGAGGATATATTGACTCTCGACGCAACTTGAGTGTTCCATCGTCATTAGGAGGCCCTGAATGTTACAATTAACTATCAGATTTTCGTCGGATTGGAAAATCTAGACTCACTGGAGACAGACCATAAGGTGCCCGAGGCACCAATAGACCCTTGGAGACCAGTACGCTGGAGGACGATGTATTGAATCGCGACGCCATTTGAGTGCCCAATCGTTATTAGGAGGCCCTGAACATTACTATTAACAATGAGTTTTGCGTCGGATTCGCAAATGTTGAATCACCGGAGACGGACCATGTGGTGCCCGAGGCAGCGTTATCCACTTGGAGACAAGTCGGCTGGAGGCCGATGTATTGAATCTCGACGCAATTTGAGTGTTCCATCATCATTAGGAGGTCCTGAACTTTACAATTAAGTATCAGTTACATGTCGGATTCAAAAATCTAGACTCACAAGAGAACGACCTCAAGGTGCCCGAAGCAGCAATAGACATTTGGAGACAAGTCGGCTGGAGGCCGATGTATTGAACCTCGACACAATTTGAGTGTTCCATCGACATTAGGAGGCGCTGAACGTTGCAATTAGCTATCAGTTATGCGTCGGATTCGAAAATCTAGACTCACAGGAGACGGACCAAAAGGTGCAGGAGGCAGCAATCGACCCTCGGAGACAAGTCAGTTGGAGGACCATGTATTGAATCTCGACGCAATGTGAGTGTTCCATCGACATTAGGAGGCACTGAACGTTACAATTAACTATCAGATTTGCGTCGGATTCGAAAATCTAGACTCACAGGAGACGGACCATAAGGTGCAGGAGGCAGCAATCGACCCTCGGAGACAAGTCAGCTGGAGGACCATGTATTGAATCTCGACGCAATGTGAGTGTTCCATCGACATTAGGAGGCACTGAACGTTACAATTAACTATCAGATTTGCGTCGGATTCGAAAATCTAGACTCACAGGAGACGGATCATAAGGTGCAGGAGGCAGCAATCGACCCTTGGAGACTACTCGGACGGAGGACGATGAATAGAATCTCGACGCAATTAGAGTGTTCCATCTTCGTTACTAGGCGCTGAGCGTTACAATTAACTATCAGTTATGCGTCGGATTCGAAAATCTAGACTCACAGGAGAACGACCATTAGGTGCCCGAGGCAGCTATAGACCCTTGGAGACAAGATGGCTGGAGGACGACGTATTGAATCGCGACGTAAATTGAGTGTTCCATCGTCATTAGGAAGCCCTGAACGTGACAATGAACCGTCAGTTTTTCGTCGGATTCGTAAATCTTGACTCACAGGAGAATTACCTTAAGGTGCCCGACTCAGCAATATCCCCTTGGAGACAAGTCGGCTGGAGGACGATGAATTGAATCTCGACGCAATTAGAGTGTTCCATCTTCATTAGGAGGCGCTGAGCGTTACAATTAACTATCAGTTATGCGTCAGATTCGATAATCTAGACTCACTTTAGAACGACCATAAGGTGCCCGATGCATTAATAGACCCTTGTAAACAATTCGCCTGGAGACAGATGTGTTGAATCTCGACGCAATTTGAGTGTTCCATCGTCATTAGGAGGCCCTGAACGTTACAATTAAATATAAGTTTTGCATCGGATTCGAAAATCTAGACTCACAGGAGAACGACCATAAGGTGCCCGAGGTAGCAATGGACCCTTGGAGACTAGTCGGCTGGAGGACAATGAATTGAATCTCGACGCAATTAGAGTGTTCCATCTTCATTAGGAGGCGCTGAGCGTTACAATTAACTATCAGTTATGCGTCAGATATGAAAATCTAGACTCACATTAGAACGACCATAAGGTGCCCGAGGCAGCTATAGACCCTTGGAGACAAGATGGCTGGAGGACGACGTATTGAATCGCGACGTAAATTGAGTGTTCCATCGTCATTAGGAAGCCCTGAACGTGACAATGAACCTTGGAAACCATTCGGCTGGAGGCCGATGTGTTGAATCTCGACGCAATTTGAGTGTTCCATCGTCTTTAGGATTCCCTGAACATTACAATTAACAATCAGTTTTGCGTCGGATTCGAAAATCTAGTCTCACAGGAGAACGACCATAAGGTGTTCGAGACAGCAATAAATTCTTGGAGTGAAGTCGGCTGAAGGACGATGTATTGAATCTCGACGCAAATTGGGTGTTCCATCGTCATTAGGAGGCCCTGAACGTAACAATTTACAATCACTTTAGCGTCGGATTCGAAAATCTAGACTCACAGGAGACCAGAAGGTGCCCGAGGTAGCAATAGACATTTGGAGACAAGTCGGCTGGAGGAAGATGTATTGAATCTCGACGCAATTTGAGTGTTCCATCGTCATTTTAGAGGCGCTGAACGTTGCAATTAACTATCAGTTATGCGTCGGATTCGAAAATCTAGACTCACAGGAGAACGACCATAAGTTGCCCTAGGCAGCAATAGACCCTCTGAGACAAGTCGGCTGGAGGCCGATGTATTGATTCTCGACGCAATTTGAGTGTTCCATCGTCATTAAATGGCCCTGAACGTTACAATTAACAATCAGTTTCGCGTCGGATTCGAAAATCTAAACTCACAGGAGAACGACCGTAAAGTGCAGGGTGCAGCAATCGACCCTTGGAGACAAGTCGGCTGGAGGACGATGTATTGAAACGCGACGCAATTTGAGTGTTCCATCGTCATTAGGAAGCCCTCAACGTTACAATTAACCATCATTTTTGCGTCGGATTCGACAATCTAGACTGACAGGAGAACGATCATAAGGTGCTCGAAGCAGCAATAGACCCTTGGAGACCAGTTGGCTGGAGGTCGATGTATTGAATCGCGATGCAATTTGAGTGTTCCATCGTTATTTGAAGGCCCTGAACGTTACAATTAACTATCTGTTTAGCGTCGGATTCGAAAATCTAGACTCACAGGAGACGGACCATAAGGTGCCCGAGGCAGCAATATACCCTTGGAGACAAGTCGGCTTTAGGACGATGTATTGAATCGCGGCGCAATTTGTGTGTTCCATCATAGTTAGAAGGGTCGGAACGTTACAATAAACAGTCCGTTTTGCGTCGGATTCGAAAATGTAGAATCACCGGATGCGGACCATGTGGTGCCCGAGGCAGCGATATCCCATTGGAAACAAGTCGGCTGGAGGACGTTGTATTGAATCTTGACGCAATTTGAGTGTTCCATCGTCATTAGGAGGGCCTGAACGTTTCAATTAACTATCAGTTTCGCGTCGGATTCGAAAATCCAGACTCACAGGAGACGGATCATATGATGCCCGAGGCAGCAATATCCCCTTGGAGACAAGTCGGCTGGTGGACGATGTATTGAATCTCGACGCAATTTGAGTGTTCCATCTTCATTAGGAGGCGCTGACCGTTACAATTATCTATCAGTTATGCGTCGGATTCGAAAATCTAGACTCACAGGAGAACAACCATAAGGTGCCCGAGGTAGCAATAGACCCTAGGAGACAAGTCGGCTGGAGGATGATGAATTGAATCTCGACGCAATTTGAGTGTTCCATCGTCATTAGGAGGCCCTGAACGTTACAATTAACTATCATTTTTGCGACGGATTCGAAAATCTAGACTCACAGGAGAACGACCATAAGGTTCCCGAGGCTGCAATAGACCCTTGGAGACAAGTCGGCTCGAGGCCCTGAGCGTTACAATTGACTATCAGTTTTGCGTCGGATTCGACAATCTAGACTCACATTAGAACGACCATAAGGTGCCCTAGGCAGCAATAGACCCTCTGAGACTAGTCGGCTGGAGGCCGATGTATTGAATCTCGACGCTATCGGAGTGTTCCATCGGCATTAGGAGGCCCTGTACGTTACAACTAACTATCATTTTCGCGTCGGATTCGAAAATCTAGACTCACAGGAGACGGACCACATGGAGCCCGAGGCAGCAATATCCCCTTGTAGACAAGTCGGCTGGTGGAGGATATATTGACTCTCGACGCAACTTGAGTGTTCCATCGTCATTAGCAGGGGCTGAACGTTCCAATTAACTATCATTTTTGCGACGGATACGAAAATCTAGACTCACAGGAGATCGACCACAAGGTGCCCAAGGTAGCAATAGACATTTGGAAACAAGTCGGCTGGAGGCCGATGTATTGACTCTCGACGCAATTTGAGTGTTCCATCGTCATTAGGAGGCCCTGAATGTTACAATTAACTATCAGATTTTCGTCGGATTTGAAAATCTAGACTCACTGGAGACAGACCATAAGGTGCCCGAGGCCGCAATATCCCCTTGGAGACCAGTACGCTGGAGGACGATGTATTGAATCGCGACGCCATTTGAGTGCCCAATCGTTATTAGGAGGCCCTGAAAATTACTATTAACAATGAGTTTTGCGTCGGATTCGCAAATGTTGAATCACCGGAGACGGACCATGTGGTGCCCGAGGCAGCGTTATCCACTTGGAGATAAGTCTTCTGGAGGCCGATGTATTGAATCGCGACGCAATATGAGTGTTCCATCTTCATTAGGAGGCCCTGAACGTTACAACTAACCATCAGTTTTGCGTCGGATTCGACAATCTAGACTCACAGGAGAACGACCATGAGGTGCCCGAGGAAGCAATATCCCCATGGAGACAAGTCAGCAGGAGGACGATGTATTGAATCTCGTCGCAATTTGAGTGATCCATCGTCGTTAGGAGTTCCTGAACGTTACAATTAACTATCAGTTTTGCGCCGGATTCCATAATCTAGACTCACTGGAGACGGACCATAAGGTGCCCGAGGTAGCAATATCCCCTTGGAGACCAGTCCGCTACATCTACATCTACATCTACATTGATACTCCGCAAGCCACCCAACGGTGTGTGGCGGAGGGCACTTTACGTGCCACTGTCATTACCTCCCTTTCCTGTTCCAGTCGCGTATGGTTCGCGGGAAGAACGACTGTCTGAAAGCCTCCGTGCGCGCTCTAATCTCTCTAATTTTACATTCGTGATCTCCTCGGGAAGTATAAGTAGGGGGAAGCAATATATTCGATACCTCATCCAGAAACGCACCCTGTCGAAACCTGGAGAGCAAGCTACACCGCGATGCAGAGCGCCTCTCTTGCAGAGTCTGCCACTTGAGTTTATTAAACATCTTCGTAACGCTATCACGGTTACCAAATAACCCAGTGACGAAACGCGCCGCTCTTCTTTGGATCTTCTCTATCTCCTCCGTCAACCCGACCTGGTACGGATCCCACACTGATGAGCAATACTCAAGTATAGGCCGAACGAGTGTCCTGCAAGCCACCTCCTTTGTTGACGGACTACACCTTCTAAGCACTCTCCCAATGAATCTCAACCTGGTACCCGCCTTACCAACAATTAGTTTTATATGATCATTCCACTTCAAATCGTTCCGTACGCATACTCCCAGATATTTTACAGAAGTAACTGCTACCAGTGTTTGATCCGCTATCATATAATCATACAATAAAGGATCCTTCTTTCTATGTATTCGCTAGAGGACGATGTATGGAATCGCGACGCAATTTGAGTGCTCCATCGTCTTTAGGAGGCCCTGACCGTTACAATTAACTATCAGTTTTGGGTCGCATTCGAAAATGTAGAATTACCAGAGAAGGACCATATGGTGCCCGAAGCAGCGATATCCCCTTGGAGACAAGTCGGCTGCACGACGATGTATTGAATCTCGACGCAATTTGAGTGTTCTATCGCCATTAGGAGGCCCTGAACGTTGCAATTAACTATCAGTTTTGCGTCGGATTCGAAAATCTAGACTCACAGGAGAATGACCATAAGGTGCCCGAGGTAGCAATAGACCCTTGGAGACTACTCGGACGGAGGACGATGAATAGAATCTCGACGCAATTAGAGTGTTCCATCTTCGTTAGGAGGCGCTGAGCGTTACAATTAACTATCAGTTATGCGTCGGATTCGAAAATCTAGACTCACAGGAGAACGACCATTAGGTGCCCGACGCAGCTATAGACCCTTGGAGATAAGATGGCTGGAGGACGTCGTATTGAATCGCGACGTAAATTGAGTGTTCCATCGTCATTAGGAAGCCCTGAACGTGACAATGAACCGTCAGTTTTTCGTCGGATTCGTAAATCTTGACTCACAGGAGAATTACCTTAAGGTGCCCGACTCAGCAATAGCCCCTTGGAGACAAGTCGGCTGGAGGACGATGAATTGAATCTCGACGCAATTAGAGTGTTCCATCTTCATTAGGAGGCGCTGAGCGTTACAATTAACTATCAGTTATGCGTCAGATTCGATAATCTAGACTCACATTAGAACGACCATAAGGTGCCCGATGCATTAATAGACCCTTGTAAACAATTCGCCCGGAGACCGATGTGTTGAATCTCGACGCAATTTGAGTGTTCCATCGTCATTAGGAGGCCCTGAACGTTACAATTAAATATAAGTTTTGCATCGGATTCGAAAATCTAGACTCACAGGAGAACGACCATAAGGTGCCCGAGGTAGCAATGGACCCTTGGAGACTAGTCGGCTGGAGGACGATGAATTGAATCTAGACGCAATTAGAGTGTTCCATCTTCATTAGGAGGCGCTGAGCGTTACAATTAACTATCAGTTATGCGTCAGATATGAAAATCTAGACTCACATTAGAACGACCATAAGGTGCCCGAGGCAGCAACATCCCCTTGGAAACCATTCGGCTGGAGGCCGATGTGTTGAATCTCGACGCAATTTGAGTGTTCCATCGTCTTTAGGAGGCCCTGAACGTTACAATTAACTATCAGTTTTGCGTCGGATTCGAAAATCTAGACTCACAGGAGAACGACCATATAGTGTTCGAGACAGCAATAAATTCTTGGAGTGAAGTCGGCTGACGGACGATGTATTGAATCTCGACGCAATTTGAGTGTTCCATCGTCATTAGGAGGCCCTGATCGTTACAATTTACAATCAGTTTCGCGTCCGATTCGAAAATCTAGACTCACAGGAGACGGATCATATGATGCCCGGGGCAGCAATATCCCATTGGAGACAAGTCGGCTGGTGGACAATGTATTGAATCTCGACGGAATTTGAGTGTTTCATCATCAACGCCCTGAGCGTTCCAATTAACTATCAGTTTTGCGTCGGATTCGAAAATCTAGACTCACAGGAGACAGACCATAAGGTGCCCGAGGCCGCAATATCCCCTTGGAGACCAGTACGCTGGAGGACGATGTATTGAATCGCGACGCCATTTGAGTGCCCAATCGTTATTAGGAGGCCCTGAAAATTACTATTAACAATGAGTTTTGCGTCGGATTCGCAAATGTTGAATCACCGGAGACGGACCATGTGGTGCCCGAGGCAGCGTTATCCACTTGGAGATAAGTCTTCTGGAGGCCGATGTATTGAATCGCGACGCAATATGAGTGTTCCATCTTCATTAGGAGGCCCTGAACGTTACAACTAACCATCAGTTTTGCGTCGGATTCGACAATCTAGACTCACAGGAGAACGACCATGAGGTGCCCGAGGAAGCAATATCCCCATGGAGACAAGTCAGCAGGAGGACGATGTATTGAATCTCGTCGCAATTTGAGTGATCCATCGTCGTTAGGAGTTCCTGAACGTTACAATTAACTATCAGTTTTGCGCCGGATTCCATAATCTAGACTCACTGGAGACGGACCATAAGGTGCCCGAGGTAGCAATATCCCCTTGGAGACCAGTCCGCTACATCTACATCTACATCTACATTGATACTCCGCAAGCCACCCAACGGTGTGTGGCGGAGGGCACTTTACGTGCCACTGTCATTACCTCCCTTTCCTGTTCCAGTCGCGTATGGTTCGCGGGAAGAACGACTGTCTGAAAGCCTCCGTGCGCGCTCTAATCTCTCTAATTTTACATTCGTGATCTCCTCGGGAAGTATAAGTAGGGGGAAGCAATATATTCGATACCTCATCCAGAAACGCACCCTGTCGAAACCTGGAGAGCAAGCTACACCGCGATGCAGAGCGCCTCTCTTGCAGAGTCTGCCACTTGAGTTTATTAAACATCTCCGTAACGCTATCACGGTTACCAAATAACCCAGTGACGAAACGCGCCGCTCTTCTTTGGATCTTCTCTATCTCCTCCGTCAACCCGACCTGGTACGGATCCCACACTGATGAGCAATACTCAAGTATAGGCCGAACGAGTGTCCTGCAAGCCACCTCCTTTGTTGACGGACTACACCTTCTAAGCACTCTCCCAATGAATCTCAACCTGGTACCCGCCTTACCAACAATTAGTTTTATATGATCATTCCACTTCAAATCGTTCCGTACGCATACTCCCAGATATTTTACAGAAGTAACTGCTACCAGTGTTTGATCCGCTATCATATAATCATACAATAAAGGATCCTTCTTTCTATGTATTCGCTAGAGGACGATGTATGGAATCGCGACGCAATTTGAGTGCTCCATCGTCTTTAGGAGGCCCTGACCGTTACAATTAACTATCAGTTTTGGGTCGCATTCGAAAATGTAGAATTACCAGAGAAGGACCATATGGTGCCCGAAGCAGTGATATCCCCTTGGAGACAAGTCGGCTGCACGACGATGTATTGAATCTCGACGCAATTTGAGTGTTCTATCGCCATTAGGAGGCCCTGAACGTTGCAATTAACTATCAGTTTTGCGTCGGATTCGAAAATCTAGACTCACAGGAGAATGACCATAAGGTGCCCGAGGTAGCAATAGACCCTTGGAGACTACTCGGACGGAGGACGATGAATAGAATCTCGACGCAATTAGAGTGTTCCATCTTCGTTAGGAGGCGCTGAGCGTTACAATTAACTATCAGTTATGCGTCGGATTCGAAAATCTAGACTCACAGGAGAACGACCATTAGGTGCCCGAGGCAGCTATAGACCCTTGGAGATAAGATGGCTGGAGGACGTCGTATTGAATCGCGACGTAAATTGAGTGTTCCATCGTCATTAGGAAGCCCTGAACGTGACAATGAACCGTCAGTTTTTCGTCGGATTCGTAAATCTTGACTCACAGGAGAATTACCTTAAGGTGCCCGACTCAGCAATAGCCCCTTGGAGACAAGTCGGCTGGAGGACGATGAATTGAATCTCGACGCAATTAGAGTGTTCCATCTTCATTAGGAGGCGCTGAGCGTTACAATTAACTATCAGTTATGCGTCAGATTCGATAATCTAGACTCACATTAGAACGACCATAAGGTGCCCGATGCATTAATAGACCCTTGTAAACAATTCGCCCGGAGACCGATGTGTTGAATCTCGACGCAATTTGAGTGTTCCATCGTCATTAGGAGGCCCTGAACGTTACAATTAAATATAAGTTTTGCATCGGATTCGAAAATCTAGACTCACAGGAGAACGACCATAAGGTGCCCGAGGTAGCAATGGACCCTTGGAGACTAGTCGGCTGGAGGACGATGAATTGAATCTAGACGCAATTAGAGTGTTCCATCTTCATTAGGAGGCGCTGAGCGTTACAATTAACTATCAGTTATGCGTCAGATATGAAAATCTAGACTCACATTAGAACGACCATAAGGTGCCCGAGGCAGCAACATCCCCTTGGAAACCATTCGGCTGGAGGCCGATGTGTTGAATCTCGACGCAATTTGAGTGTTCCATCGTCTTTAGGAGGCCCTGAACGTTACAATTAACTATCAGTTTTGCGTCGGATTCGAAAATCTAGACTCACAGGAGAACGACCATATAGTGTTTGAGACAGCAATAAATTCTTGGAGTGAAGTCGGCTGACGGACGATGTATTGAATCTCGACGCAATTTGAGTGTTCCATCGTCATTAGGAGGCCCTGATCGTTACAATTTACAATCAGTTTCGCGTCCGATTCGAAAATCTAGACTCACAGGAGACGGATCATATGATGCCCGGGGCAGCAATATCCCATTGGAGACAAGTCGGCTGGTGGACAATGTATTGAATCTCGACGGAATTTGAGTGTTTCATCATCAACGCCCTGAGCGTTCCAATTAACTATCAGTTTTGCGTCGGATTCGAAAATCTAGACTCACAGGAGTCCAGAAGGTGCCCGAGATAGCAATAGACATTTGGAGACAAGTCGGCTGAAGGAAGATGTATTGAATCTCGACGCAATTTGAGTGTTCCATCGTCATTTTAGAGGCGCTGAACGTTGCAATTAACTATCAGTTATGCGTCGGATTCGAAAATCTAGACTCACAGGAGAACGACCATAAGTTACCCTAGGCAGCAATAGACCCTCTGAGACAAGTCGGCTGGAGGCCGATGTATTGAATCTCGACGCAATTTGAGTGTTCCATCGTCATTAGGAGGCCCTGAACGTTGCAATTAACAATCAGTTTCGCGTCGGATTCGAAAATCTAAACTCACAGGAGAACGACCATAAGGTGCAGGGGGCAGTAATCGACCCTTGGAGACAAGTCGGCTGGAGGACGATGTATTGAAACGCGACGCAATTTGAGTGTTCCATCGTCATTAGGAGGCCCTCAACGTTACAATTAATCATCATTTTTGCGTCGGTTTCGATAATCTAGACTGACAGGAGAAGGATCATAAGGTGCTCGAAGCAGCAATAGACCCTTGGAGACCAGTTGGCTGGAGGTCGATGTATTGAATCGCGATGCAATTTGAGTGTTCCATCGTTATTTGAAGGCCCTGAACGTTACAATTAACTATCTGTTTAGCGTCGGATTCGAAAATCTAGACTCACAGAAGACGGACCATAAGGTGCCCGAGGCAGCAATATACCCTTGGAGACAAGTCGGCTTTAGGACGATGTATTAAATCGCGGCGCAATTTGTGTGTTCCATCATAGTTAGAAGGGTCGGAACGTTACAATAAACAGTCCGTTTCGCGTCGGATTCGAAAATGTAGATTCACCGGAGGCGGACCATGTGGTGCCCGAGGCAGCGATATCCCATTGGAAACAAGTCGGCTGGAGGACGATGTATTGAATCTCGACGCAATTTGAGTGTTCCATCGTCAATAGGAGGGCCTGAACGTTACAATTAACTATCAGTTTCGCGTCGGATTCGAAAATCCAGACTCACAGGAGACGGATCATATGATGCCCGAGGCAGCAATATCCCCTTGGAGACAAGTCGGCAGGTGGACGATGTATTGAATCTCGACGCAATTTGAGTGTTCCATCTTCATTAGGAGGCGCTGACCGTTACAATTAACTATCAGTTATGCGTCGGATTCGAAAATCTAGACTCACTGGAGAACAACCATAAGGTGCCCGAGGTAGCAATAGACCCTAGGAGACAAGTCGGCTGGAGGATGATGAATTGAATCTCGACGCAATTTGAGTGTTCCATCGTCATTAGGAGGCCCTGAACGTTACAATTAACTATCAGTTATGCGTCAGATTCGATAATCTAGACTCACATTAGAACGACAATAAGGTGCCCGATGCAGCAATAGACCCTTGTAAACAATTCACCTGGAGGCCGATGTGTCGAATCTCAACGCAATTTGAAAGTTACATCGTCATTAGGATGCCCTGAACGTTACAATTAACTATCAGTTTTGCGTCGGATTCGAAAATCTAGACTCACAGGAGAACGACCATAACGTGTCCGAGACAGCAATAGATTCTTGGTGTCAAGTCGGCTGAAGGACGATGTATTGAATCTCGACGCAATTTGAGTGTTCCATCGTAATTAGGAGGCCCTGAACGTTACAATTAACAATCAGTTTCGCGTCGGATTCGAAAATCTAGACTCACAGGAGGCAGCAATATCCCCTTGGAGACTCGTCGGCTGGTGGACGATGTATTGAATCTCGACTCAATTTGAGTGTTCCATCTTCATTTGGAGGCGCTGAGCGTTACAATTAACAATCAGTTATGCGTCGGATTCGAAAATCTAGACTCACAGGAGAACGACCATAAGCTGCCGGGGTAGCAATAGACCCTAGGAGACAAGTCGGCTGGAGGACGATGAATTGAATCTCGACGCAATTTGAGTGTTTAATCGTCATTAGAAGGCCCTGAAATTTGCAATTAGCTATCAGTTATGCGTCGGATTTGAAAATCTAGACTCACAGTAGAACGACCATAGGGTGCCGGAGGCAGCAATTGACCCTCTGAGACAAGTCGGCTGGAGGCCGATGTATTAAATCTCGACACAATTTGAGTGTTCCATCGTCAATAGGAGGCGCTGAACGTTGCAGTTACCTATCAGTTTTTCGTCGGATTCGAAAATTTAGAATCACCGGAGACGTACCATGTGGTGCCCGAGGCAGCGATTTCCCCTTGGAGACAATTCGGCTGGAGGACGATGTATTAAAGCTCAACGCAATTTGAATGTTCCATCGTCATTAGGAGGCCCTGAGCGTTCCAATTAACTATCAGTTTTGCGTCGGATTCGAAAATCTAGACTCACTGGAGAACGACCACAAGGTGCCCGAGGTAGCAATAGACATTTGGAGACAAGTCCTCTGGAGGAAGATGCATTGAATCTCGACGCAATTTGAGTGTTCCATCGTCATTTTAGAGGCGCTGAACGTTGCAATTAACTATCAGTTATGCGTCGGATTCGAAAACCTAGACTCACAGGAGAACGACCATAAGGTGGCCTAGGCAGCAATAGACCCTCTGAGACAAGTCGGCTGGAGGCCGATGTATTGAATCTCGACGCAATTTGAGTGTTGCATCGTCATTAGGAGGCCCTGAACGTTACAATTAACATTCAGTTTCGCGTCGGATTCGAAAATCTAGACTCACAGGAGAACGACCATAAGGTGCAGGGGGCAGCAATCGACCCTTGGAGACAAGTCGGCTGGAGGACGATGTATTGAATCGCGATGCAATTTGCTTGTACCATCGTCATTAGGAGGCCCTCAACGTTACAATTAACCATCATTTTTGCGTCGGATTCGATAATCTAGACTGACAGGAGAACGATCATAAGGTGCTCGAAGCAGCAATAAACCCTGGGAGACAAGTTGGCTGGAGGTCGATGTATTGAATCGCGATGCAATTTGAGTGTTCCATCGTTATTTGAGGGCCCTGAACGTTACAATTAACTATCTGTTTAGCGTCGGATTCGAAAATCTAGACTCACAGGAGACGGACCAGAAGGTGCCCGAGGCAGCAATATACCCTTGGAGACAAGTCGGCTGGAGGACGATGTATTGAATCGCGATGCAATTTGAGTGTTCCATCGTTATTAGGAGGTCCTGAACTTTACAATTAACTATCAGTTTCGCGTCGGATTCGAAAATCTAGACTCACTGGAGAACGACCACAGGGTGCACGAGGTAGCAATAGAAATTTGGAGACAAGTCCTCTGGAGGAAGATGTATTGAATCTCGACGCTATTTGAGTGTTCCATCGTCATTTTAGAGGCGCTGAACGTTGCAATTAACTATCAGTTATGCGTCGGATTCGGAAATCTAGACTCAAAGGAGAACGACCATAAGGTGCCCTAGGCAGCAATAGACCCTCTGAGACAAGTCGGCTGGAGGCCGATGTATTGAATCTCGACGCAATTTGAGTGTTAAATCTTCATTAGGAGGCGCTGAGCGTTGTAATTAACTATCAGTTATGCGTCGGATTCGAAAATTTAGACTGACAGGAGAACGACCATAAGGTGCCCGAGGTAGCAATAGACCCTAGGAGACAAGTCGGCTCGAGGATGATGAATTGAATCTCGACGCAATTTGAGTGTTCCATCGTCATTAGGAGGCCCTGAACTTTACAATTAACTATCAGTTATGCGTCGGATTCGAAATTCTAGACTCACAGGAGAACGACCACAAGGTGTCCGAGGTAGCAATAGACATTTGAAGACAAGTCGGCTGGAGGCCGATGTATTGGATCCCGACGCAATTTGAGTGTTCCATCGTTATTAGGAGGCCCTTAACGTTACAATTAACTATCAGTTTCGCGTCGGAATCGAAAATCTAGATTCACAGGAGACGGATCATATGGTGCAAGAGGCAGCAATATCCCCTTGGAGACAAGTCGGCTGGTGGACGATGTATTGAATCTCGACGCAATTTGAGTGTTCCATCGTCATTAGGAGGCGGTGAGCGTTACAATTAATTATCAGTTATGCGTCGGATTCGAAAATCTAGACTCACAGGAGAACGACCATAAAGTGCCCGAGGTAGCAATAGACCCTTGGAGATAAGTCGGCTGGAGGACGATGTATTGAATCTCGACGCAATTTGAGTGTTCCATCGTCATTAGGAGGCCCTGAACTTTCCAATTAACTGTCAGTTATGCGTCGGATTTGAAAATCTAGACTCACAGGAGAAGGACCATATGGTGCCCAAGCTTCAATATCCCCTTGGAGCCATATCTGCTGCAGGACGATGTATTGAATCTCGACGCAATGTGAGTGTTCCATCGACATTAGGAGGCCCTGAACGCTTCAATTAACTATCAGTTTGGCGTCGGATTCGAAAATCTAGACTCACAGGAGACGGACCATAAGGTGCAGGAGGCAGCAATCGACCCTTGGAGACAAGCCGGCTGGAGGACGATGTATAAAATCGCGACGCAATCCTCGTTAGCATGGTCGGAACGTTAGAATTAATCATCAGTTTTGCGTCGTATTCGATAATCTAGACTGACAGGAGAACGATCATAAGGTGCTCGAAGCAGCAATAGACCCTTGGAGACAAGATGGCTGGAGGTCGATGTATTGAATCGCGATGCAATTTGAGTGTTCCATCGTTTTTAAAAGGCCCTGAACGTTACAATTAACTATCCGTTTAGCGTCGGATTCGAAAATCTAGACTCACAGGAGACAGACCATAAGGTGCCCTAGGCAGCAATAGAACCTTGGAGACAAGTCGGCTCGAGGCCGATGTATTGAATCTCGACGCAATTTGAGTGTTCCATCGTCATTAGGAGGCCCTGAACGTTACAATTAACCATCAGTTTTGCGTTGCATTCGAAAATCTAGACTCACAGGAGAAGGACCATATGGTGCCCAAGCTTCAATATCCCCTTGGAGCCATATTTGCTGCAGGACGATGTATTGAATGTCGACGCAATGTGAGTGTTCCATCGACATTTGGACGCCTTGAACGTTAAAATTAACTATCAGTTTGGCGTCGGATTCGAAAATCTAGACTCACAGGAGACGATCCTAAGGTGCAGGAGGCAGCAATCGACCCTTGGAGACAAGTCGGCTGGAGGACGATGTATGGAATCGCGACGCAATTCTCGTTAGCATGGTCGGAACGTTAGAATCAAACATCAGTTTCGCGTCGGATTCGAAAATCTAGACTTACATTAGAACGACAATAAGGTGCCCAGGCAGCAATAGAGCCTTGGAGACATGTCGGCTGGAGGACGATGTATTAAATCGCGACGCAATTTGTGTGTTCCATCATAGTTAGAAGGGTCGGAACGTTACAATAAACAGTCCGTTTTGCGTCGGATTCGAAAAAGTAGAATCACCGGAGACGGACCATGTGGTGCCCGAGGCAGCGATATCCCCTTGGAGACAATTCGGCTGGAGGACGATGTATTGAATCTCAACGCAATTTGAGTGTTCCATCGAGATTAGGAGGCCCTGAACGTTACAATTAACCATCAGATTTGCGTCGGATTCGATAATCTAGACTGACAGGAGAAGAATCATAAGGTGCTCGAAGCAGCAATAGACCCCTGGAGACAAGTCGGCTGGAGGACGATGTATTGAATCTCGATGCAATGTGAGTGTTCCATCGACATTAGGAGGCCCTGACGTTACAATTAACTATCAGTTTGGAGTCGGAATCGAAAATCTAGACTCACAGGAGACGGACCATAAGGTGCAGGAGGCAGCAATCGACCCTTGGAGACAAGTCGGCTGGAGGAGGATGTATGGAATCGCGACGCAATCCTCGTTAGCATAGTCGGAACGTTAGAATTAAACATCAGTTTTTCGTCGGATTCGAAAATCTAGACTTACAGGAGAACGACAATAAGGTGCCCAGGCGGCAATAGACCCTTGGAGACATATCGGCTGGAGGACGATGTATTGAATCGCGAGGCCATATGAGTGTTCCATCGTCATTAGGAGGCCCTGAACGTTACAATTAAACATCAGTTTTGCGTCGGATTCGATAATCTAGACTGACAGGAGAACGATCATAAGGTGCTCGAAGCAGCAATAGCCCCTTGGAGACAAGTTGGCTGGAGGTCGATGTATTCAATCGCGATGCAATTTGAGTGTTCCATCATTATTTGAAGGCACTGAACGTTACAATTAACTATCTGTTTAGCGTCGGATTCGAAAATCTAGACTCACAGGAGACGGACCATAAGGAGCCCGAGGCAGCAATATACCCTTGGAGACAAGTCGGCTGGAGTACGATGTATTAAATCGCGACGCAATTTGTGTGTTCCATCATAGTTAGAAGGGTCGGAACGTTACAATAAACAGTCCATTTTGCGTCGGATTCGAAAATGTAGAATCACCGGAGACGGACCATGTTGTGCCCCAGGCAGCGATATCCCCTTGGAGACAAGTAGGCTGGAGGACGATGTATTGAATCTCGACGCAATTTGAGTGTTCCATCGTCATTAGGAGGCCCTGAACGTTACAATTAACCATCAGTTTTGCGTTGGTTTCGAAAATCTAGACTCACAGGAGGAGGACCATGTGGTGCCCAAGGCAGCAATATCCCCTTGGAGCCATATCTGCTGCAGGACGATGGATTGAATCTCGACGCAATGTGAGTGTTCCATCGACATTAGGAGGCCCTGACGTTACAATTAACTATCAGTTTGGAGTCGGATTCGAAAATCTAGACTCACAGGAGACGGACCATAAGGTGCAGGAGGCAGCAATCGACCCTTGGAGACAAGTCGGCTGGAGGAGGATGTATGGAATCGCGACGCAATCCTCGTTAGCATGGTCGGAACGTTAGAATTAAACATCAGTTTTTCGTCGGATTCGAAAATCTAGACTTACAGGAGAACGACAATAAGGTGCCCAGGCAGCAATAGACCCTTGGAGACATATCGGCTGGAGGACGATGTATTGAATCGCGAGGCAATATGAGTGTTCCATCGTCATTAGGAGGCCCTCAACGTTACAATTAACCATCATTTTGGCGTCGGATTCGAAAATCTAGACTGACAGGAGAAGGATCATAAGCTGCTCGAAGCAGCGATAGACCACTGGAGACAAGTTGGCTGGAGGTCGATGTATTGAATCGCGATGCAATTTGAGTGTTCCATCGTTATTTGAAGGCCCTGAACGTTATAATTAACTATCTGTTTAGCGTCGGATTGGAAAATCTAGACTCACAGGAGACGGATCATAAGGAGCCCGAGGCAGCAATATACCCTTGGAGACAAGTCGGCTGGAGGACGATGTATTAAATCGCGACGCAATTTGTGTGTTCCATCATAGTTTGACGGGTCGGAACGATACAATAAACAGTCCGTTTTGCGTCGGATTAGAAAATGTAGAATCACCGGAGACGGACCATGTGGTGCCCGAGGCAGCGATATCCCATTGGAGACAAGTAGGCTGGAGGACGATGTACTGATTCTCGACGCAATTTCAGTGTTCCATCGTCATTAGGAGGCCCTAAACGTTACAATTAACTATCAGTTAAGCGTCAGATTCGATAATCTAGACTCACATCAGAACGACAATAAGGTGCCCGATGCAGCAATAGACCCTTGTAAACAAATCGCCTGGAGGCCGTTGTGTTGAATCTCGACGCAATTTGAGTGTTCCATCGTCATTAGGAGGCCCTGAACGTTACAATTAACTATCAGTTTTGCGTCGGATTCGAAAATCTAGACTCACAGGAGAACGACCATAAGGTGCAGGGGCAGCAATCGACTCTTGGAGACAAGTCGGCTGGAGGACGATGTATTGAATCGCGACGCAATTTGAGTGTTCCATCGTCATTAGGAGGCCCTCAACGTTACAATTAACCATCATTTTTGCGACGGATTCGATAATCTAGACTGACAGGAGAAGAATCATAAGGTGCTCGAAGCAGCAATAGACCCCTGGAGACAAATTGGCTGGAGGTCGATGTATTGAATCGCGATGCAATTTGAGTGTTCCATCGTTATTTGAAGGCCCTGAACGCTACAATTAACTATCTGTTTAGCGTTGGATTCGAAAATCTAGACTCACAGGAGACGGACCATAAGGTGCCCGAGGCAACAATATACCCTTGGAGACAACTCGGCTGGAGGACGATGTATTAAATCGCGACGCAATTTGAGTGTTCCATCACAGTTAGAAGGGTCGTAACGTTACAATAAACAGTCCGTTTTGCGTCGGATTAGAAAATGTAGAATCGCCGGAGACGGACTATGTGGTGCCCGAGGCAGCGATATCCCATTGGAGACAAGTCGGCTGGAGGACGATGTATTGATTCTCGACGCAATTTGAGTGTTCCATCGTCATTAGGAGGCCCTGAACGTTACAATTAACTATCAGTTTTGCGTCGGATTCGAAAATCTTTATTCACAGGAGAACGACCGAAAGGTGCCTGAGGTAGCAATAGACCCTAGGAGACAAGTCGGCTGGAGGATGATGAATTGAATCTCGACGCAATTTGAGTGTTCCATCGTCATTAGGAGGCCCTGAACGTTACAATTAACCATCAGTTTTGCGTCGGATTCGATAATCTAGACTGACAGGAGAACGACTATAAGGTGCTCGAAGCAGCAATAGACCCTTGGAGACAAGTTGGCTGGAGGTCGATGTATTGATTCGCGATGCAATTTGAGTGTTCCATCGTTATTAAAAGGCCCTGAACGTTACAATTAACTATCAGTATAGCGTCGGATTCGAACATGTAGACTCACAGGAGACATACCATAAGGTGCCCGAGGCAGCAATAGACCCTTGGAGACAAGTCGGCTGGAGGACGATGTATTAAATCGCGACGCAATTTGTGTGTTTCATTATAGTTAGAAGGGTCGGAACGTTACAATAAACATTCAGTTTTGCGTCGGATTCGAAAATGTAGAATCACCGGAGACGCACCATGTAGTGCCCGAGGCAGCGATATTCCCTTGGAGACAATTCGGCTGGAGGACGATGTATTGAATCTCAACGCAATTTGAGTGTTCCATCATCATTAGGAGGCCCTGAGCGTTCCAATTAACTATCAGTTTTGCGTCGGATTCGAAAATCTAGACTCACAGGAGACGGACCATAACTTGCAGGAGGCAGCAATCGACCCTTGGAGACAAGTCGGCTGGAGGACGATGTATTGAATCTCGACGCAATTTGAGTGTTCCATCGTCATTAGGAGGCCCTGAACGTTACAATTAACAATCAGTTTCGCGTCGGATTCGAAAATCTAGACTCACAGGAGAACGACCATAAGGTGCAGGGGGCAGCAATCGACCCTTGGACACAAGTCGGCTGGAGGACGATATATTGAATCGCGACGCAATTTGAGTGTTCCATCGTCATTAGGAGGCCCTCAATGTTACAATTAACCATCATTTTTGCGTCGGATTCGATAATCTAGACTGACAGGAGAAGAATCATAAGGTGCTCGAAGCAGCAATAGACCCCTGGAGACAAATTGGCTGGAGGTCGATGTATTGAATCGCGATGCAATTTGAGTGTTCCATCGTTATTTGAAGGCCCTGAACGCTACAATTAACTATCTGTTTAGCGTTGGATTCGAAAATCTAGACTCACAGGAGACGGACCATAAGGTGCCCTAGGCAACAATATACCCTTGGAGACAACTCGGCTGGAGGACGATGTATTAAATCGCGACGCAATTTGAGTGCTCCATCACAGTTAGAAGGGTCGGAACGTTACAATAAACAGTCCGTTTTGCGTCGGATTAGAAAATGTAGAACCGCCGGAGACGGACTATGTGGTGCCCGAGGCAGCGATATCCCATTGGAGACAAGTCGGCTGGAGGACGATGTATTGATTCTCGACGCAATTTGAGTGTTCCATCGTCATTAGGAGGCCCTGAACGTTACAATTAACTATCAGTTTTGCGTCGGATTCGAAAATCTTTATTCACAGGAGAACGACCGAAAGGTGCCTGAGGTAGCAATAGACCCTAGGAGACAAGTCGGCTGGAGGATGATGAATTGAATCTCGACGCAATTTGAGTGTTCCATCGTCATCAGGAGGCCCTGAACGTTACAATTAACCATCAGTTTTGCGTCGGATTCGATAATCTAGACTGACAGGAGAAGGATTATAAGGTGCTCGAAGCAGCAATAGACCCTTGGAGACAAGTTTCCTGGAGGTCGATGTATTGATTCGCGATGCAATTTGAGTGTTCCATCGTTATTAAAAGGCCCTGAACGTTACAATTAACTATCAGTATAGCGTCGGATTCGAACATGTAGACTCACAGGAGACATACCATAAGGTGCCCGAGGCAGCAATAGACCCTTGGAGACAAGTCGGCTGGAGGACGATGTATTAAATCGCGACGCAATTTGTGTGTTTCATTATAGTTAGAAGGGTCGGAACGTTACAATAAACAGTCAGTTTTGCGTCGGATTCGAAAATGTAGAATCACCGGAGACGCACCATGTAGTGCCCGAGGCAGCGATATTCCCTTGGAGACAATTCGGCTGGAGGACGATGTATTGAATCTCAACGCAATTTGAGTGTTCCATCATCATTAGGAGGCCCTGAGCGTTCCAATTAACTATCAGTTTTGCGTCGGATTCGAAAATCTAGACTCACAGGAGACGGACCATAACTTGCAGGAGGCAGCAATCGACCCTTGGAGACAAGTCGGCTGGAGGACGATGTATTGAATCTCGACGCAATTTGAGTGTTCCATCGTCATTAGGAGGCCCTGAACGTTACAATTAACAATCAGTTTCGCGTCGGATTCGAAAATCTAGACTCACAGGAGAACGACCATAAGGTGCAGGGGGCAGCAATCGACCCTTGGACACAAGTCGGCTGGAGGACGATATATTGAATCGCGACGCAATTTGAGTGTTCCATCGTCATTAGGAGGCCCTCAATGTTACAATTAACCATCATTTTTGCGTCGGATTCGATAATCTAGACTGACAGGAGAAGAATCATAAGGTGCTCGAAGCAGCAATAGACCCCTGGAGACAAATTGGCTGGAGGTCGATGTATTGAATCGCGATGCAATTTGAGTGTTCCATCGTTATTTGAAGGCCCTGAACGCTACAATTAACTATCTGTTTAGCGTTGGATTCGAAAATCTAGACTCACAGGAGACGGACCATAAGGTGCCCGAGGCAACAATATACCCTTGGAGACAACTCGGCTGGAGGACGATGTATTAAATCGCGACGCAATTTGAGTGTTCCATCACAGTTAGAAGGGTCGGAACGTTACAATAAACAGTCCGTTTTGCGTCGGATTAGAAAATGTAGAATCGCCGGAGACGGACTATGTGGTGCCCGAGGCAGCGATATCCCATTGGAGACAAGTCGGCTGGAGGACGATGTATTGATTCTCGACGCAATTTGAGTGTTCCATCGTCATTAGGAGGCCCTGAACGTTACAATTAACTATCAGTTTTGCGTCGGATTCGAAAATCTTTATTCACAGGAGAACGACCGAAAGGTGCCTGAGGTAGCAATAGACCCTAGGAGACAAGTCGGCTGGAGGATGATGAATTGAATCTCGACGCAATTTGAGTGTTCCATCGTCATCAGGAGGCCCTGAACGTTACAATTAACCATCAGTTTTGCGTCGGATTCGATAATCTAGACTGACAGGAGAAGGATTATAAGGTGCTCGAAGCAGCAATAGACCCTTGGAGACAAGTTTCCTGGAGGTCGATGTATTGATTCGCGATGCAATTTGAGTGTTCCATCGTTATTAAAAGGCCCTGAACGTTACAATTAACTATCAGTATAGCGTCGGATTCGAAAATGTAGACTCACAGGAGACATACCATAAGGTGCCCGAGGCAGCAATAGACCCTTGGAGACAAGTCGGCTGGAGGACGATGTATTAAATCGCGACGCAATTTGTGTGTTTCATTATAGTTAGAAGGGTCGGAACGTTACAATAAACAGTCAGTTTTGCGTCGGATTCGAAAATGTAGAATCACCGGAGACGCACCATGTAGTGCCCGAGGCAGCGATATTCCCTTGGAGACAATTCGACTGGAGGACGATGTATTGAATCTCAACGCAATTTGAGTGTTCCATCATCATTAGGAGGCCCTGAGCGTTCCAATTAACTATCAGTTTTGCGTCGGATTCGAAAATCTAGACTCACAGGAGACGGACCATAACTTGCAGGAGGCAGCAATCGACCCTTGGAGACAAGTCGGCTGGAGGACGATGTATTGAATCTCGACGCAATTTGAGTGTTCCATCGTCATTAGGAGGCCCTGAACGTTACAATTAACAATCAGTTTCGCGTCGGATTCGAAAATCTAGACTCACAGGAGAACGACCATAAGGTGCAGGGGGCAGCAATCGACCCTTGGACACAAGTCGGCTGAAGGACGATATATTGAATCGCGACGCAATTTGAGTGTTCCATCGTCATTAGGAGGCCCTCAACGTTACAATTAACCATCATTTTTGCGTCGGATTCGATAATCTAGACTGGCAGGAGAACGATCATAAGGTGCTCGAAGCAGCAATAGACCCTTGGAGACAAGTTGGCTGGAGGTCGATGTATTCAATCGCGATGCAATTTGAGTGTTCCATCATTATTTTAAGGCCCTGAACGTTACAATTAACTATCTGTTTAGCGTCGGATTCGAAAATCTAGACTCACAGGAGACGGACCATAAGGTGCCCGAGGCAGCAATATACCCTTGGAGACAAGTCGGCTGGAGTACGATGTATTAAATCGCGACGCAATTTGTGTGTTCCATCATAGTTAGATGGGTCGGAACGTTACAGTAAACAGTCCGTTTTGCGTCGGATTCGAAAATGTAGAATCACCGGAGACGGACCATGTGGTGCCCGAGGCAGCGTTATCCCCTTGGAGACAAGTCGGCTGGAGGACGATGTATTGAATCTCGACGCAATTTGAGTGTTCCATCGTCATTAGGAGGCCCTGAACGTTACAATTAACAATCAGTTTCGCGTCGGATTCGAAAATCTAGACTCACAGGAGAACGACCATAAGGTGCAGGGGGCAGCAATCGACCATTGGACACAAGTCGACTGGAGGACGATATATTGAATCGCGACGCAATTTGAGTGTTCCATCGTCATTAGGAGGCCCTGAACGTTACAATTAACTATCAGTTATGCGTCAGATTCGATAATGTAGACTCACATTAGAACGTCCATAAGGTGCCCGATGCAGCAATAGACCCTTGTAAACAATTCGCCTGGAGGCCGATGTGTTGAATCTCGACGCAATTTGAGTGTTCCATCGTCATTAGGAGGCCCTGAACGATACAATTAACTATCAGTTATGCGTCAGATTCGATAATGTAGACTCACATTAGAACGTCCATAAGGTGCCCGATGCAGCAATAGACCCTTGTAAACAATTCGCCTGGAGGCCGATGTGTTGAATCTCGACGCAATTTGAGTGTTCCATCGTCATTAGGAGGCCCTGAACGTTACAATTAACTATCAGTTTTGCGTCGGATTCGAAAATCTAGACTCACAGGAGAACGACCATAAGGTGCCAGAGGTAGCAATAGACCCTAGGAGACAAGTCGGCTGGAGGATGATGAATTGAATCTCGACGCAATTTGAGTGTTCCATCGTCATTAGGAGGCCCTGAACGTTACAATTAACTATCAGTTATGCGTCAGATTCGATAATGTAGACTCACATTAGAACGTCCATAAGGTGCCCGATGCAGCAATAGACCCTTGTAAACAATTCGCCTGGAGGCCGATGTGTTGAATCTCGACGCAATTTGAGTGTTCCATTGGCATTAGGATACCCTGAACGTTACAATTAACAATCAGTTTCGCGTTTGATTCGAAAATCTAGACTCACAGGAGAACGACCATAAGGTGCCAGAGGTAGCAATAGACCCTAGGAGACAAGTCGGCTGGAGGATGATGAATTGAATCTCGACGCAATTTGATTGTTCCATCGTCATTAGGAGGCCCTGAACGTTACAATTAACTATCAGTTATGCGTCAGATTCGATAATGTAGACTCACATTAGAACGTCCATAAGGTGCCCGATGCAGCAATAGACCCTTGTAAACAATTCGCCTGGAGGCCGATGTGTTGAATCTCGACGCAATTTGAGTGTGCCATCGTCATTAGGATGCCCTGAACGTCACAATTAACAATCAGTTTCGCGTTGGATTCGAAAATCTAGACTCACAGGAGAACGACCATAAGGTGCCAGAGGTAGCAATAGACCCTAGGAGACAAGTCGGCTTGAGGATGATGAATTGAATCTCGACGCAATTTGAGTGTTCCATCGTCATTAGGAGGCCCTGAACGTTACAATTGACTATCAGTTATGCGTCAGATTCGATAATGTAGACTCACATTAGAACGTCCATAAGGTGCCCGATGCAGCAATAGACCCTTGTAAACAATTCGCCTGGAGGCCGATGTGTTGAATCTCGAAGCAATTTGAGTGTTCCATCGTCATTAGGATGCCCTGAACGTTACAATTAACAATCAGTTTCGCGTTGGATTCGAAAATCTTGACTCACAGGAGAACGACCATAAGGTGCCAGAGGTAGCAATAGACCCTAGGAGACAAGTCGGCTCGAGGATGATGAATTGAATCTCGACGCAATTTGAGTGTTCCATCGTCATTAGGAGGCCCTGAACGTTACAATTAACTATCAGTTATGCGTCAGATTCGATAATGTAGACTCACATTGGAACGTCCATAATGTGCCCGATGCAGCAATACACCCTTGTAAACAATTCGCCTGGAGGCCGATGTGTTGAATCTCGACGCAATTTGAGTGTTCCATCGTCATTAGGAGGCCCTGAACGTTACAATTAACAATCAGTTTTGCGTCGGATTCGAAAATCTAGACTCACAGGAGAACGAGCATAAGGTGCCAGAGGTAGCAATAGACCCTAGGAGACAAGTCGGCTGGAGGTTGATGAATTGAATCTCGACGCAATTTGAGTGTTCCATCGTCATTAGGAGGCCCTGAACGTTACAATTAACTATCAGTTATACGTCAGATTCGATAATGTAGACTCACATTAGAACGTCCATAAGGTGCCCGATGCAGCAATAGACCCTTGTAAACAATTCGCCTGGAGGCCGATGTGTTGAATCTCGACGCAATTTGAGTTTTCCATCGTCATTAGGATGCCCTGAACGTTACAATTAACAATCAGTTTCGCGTTGGATTCGAAAATCTAGACTCACAGGAGAACGACCATAAGGTGCCAGAGGTAGCAATAGACCCTAGGAGACAAGTCGGCTGGAGGATGATGAATTGAATCTCGACGCAATTTGAGTGTTCCATCGTCATTAGGAGGCCCTGAACGTTACAATTAACTATCAGTTATGCGTCAGATTCGATAATGTAGACTCACATTAGAACGTCCATAAGGTGCCCGATGCAGCAATAGACCCTTGTAAACAATTCGCCTGGAGGCCGATGTGTTGAATCTCGACGCTATTTGAGTGTTCCATCGTCATTAGGATGCCCTGAACGTTACAATTAACAATCAGTTTCGCGTTGGATTCGAAAATCTAGACTCACCGGAGAACGACCATAAGGTGCCAGAGGTAGCAATAGACCCTAGGAGACAAGTCGGCTGGAGGATGATGAATTGAATCTCGACGCAATTTGAGTGTTCCATCGTCATTAGGAGGCCCTGAACGTTACAATTAACTATCAGTTATGCGTCAGATTCGATAATGTAGACTCACATTAGAACGTCCATAAGGTGCCCGATGCAGCAATAGACCCTTGTAAACAATTCGCCTGGAGGCCGATGTGTTGAATCTCGACGCAATTTGAGTGTTCCATCGTCATTGGGATGCCCTGAACGTTACAATTAACTATCAGTTTTGCGTCGGATTCGAAAATCTAGACTCACAGGAGAACGACCATAAGGTGCCAGAGGTAGCAATAGACCCTAGGAGACAAGTCGGCTGGAGGATGATGAATTGAATCTCGACGCAATTTGAGTGTCCCATCGTCATTAGGAGGCCCTGAACGTTACAATTAACTATCAGTTATGCGTCAAATTCGATAATGTAGACTCACATTAGAACGTCCATAAGGTGCCCGAGGCAGCAATATACCCTTGGAGACAAGTCGGCTGGAGGACGATGTATTAAATCGCGACGCAATTTGTGTGTTCCATCATAGTTTGAAGGGTCGGAACGTTACAATAAACAGTCAGTTTTGCGTCGGATTAGAAAATATAGAATCACCGGAGACGCACCATGTGGTGCCCGAGGCAGCGATATTCCCTTGGATACAAGTCGGCTGGAGGACGATGTACTGATTCTCGACGCAATTTGAGTGCTCCATCGTCATTAAGAGGCCCTAAACGTTACAATTAACTATCAGTTAAGCGTCAGATTCGATAATCTAGACTCACATTAGAACGACCATAAGGTGCCCGATGCAGCAATAGACCCTTGTAAACAATTCGCCTGGAGGCCGATGTGTTGAATCTCGACGCAATTTGAGTGTTCCATCGTCATTAGGAGGCCCTGAACGTTACAATTAACTATCAGTTTTGCGTCGGATTCGAAAATCTAGACACACAGGAGTACGACCATAAGGTGCCAGAGGTAGCAATAGACCCTAGGAGACAAGTCGGCTGGAGGATGATGAATTGAATCTCGACGCAATTTGAGTGTTCCATCGTCATTAGGAGGCCCTGAACGTTACAATTAACTATCAGTTATGCGTCAGATTCGATAATGTAGACTCACATTAGAACGACCATAAGGTCCCCGATGCAGCAATAGACCTTTGTAAACAATTCGCCTGGAGGCCGATGTGTTGAATCTCGACGCAATTTGAGTGTACCATCGTCATTAGGAGGCCCTGAACGTTACCATTAACTATCAGTTTTGCGTCGGATTCGAAAATCTAGACTCAGGAGAACGATCATAAGGTGCCAGAGGTAGCAATAGACCCTAGGAGACAAGTCGGCTGGAGGATGATGAATTGAATCTCGACGCAATTTGAGTGTTCCATCGTCATTAGGAGGCCCTGAACGTTACAATTAACTATCAGTTATGCGTCAGATTCGATAATGTAGACTCACATTAGAACGTCCATAAGGTGCCCGATGCAGCAATAGACCCTTGAAACAATTCGCCTGGAGGCCGATGTGTTGAATCTCGACGCAATTTGAGTGTTCCATCGTCATTAGGATGCCCTGAACGTTACAATTAACAATCAGTTTCGCGTTGGATTCGAAAATCTAGACTCACAGGAGAACGACCATAAGGTGCCAGAGGTAGCAATAGACCCTAGGAGACAAGTCGGCTGGAGGATGATGAATTGAATCTCGACGCAATTTGAGGGTTCCATCGTCATTAGGAGGCCCTGAACGTTACAATTAACTATCAGTTATGCGTCAGATTCGATAATGTAGACTCACATTAGAACGTCCATAAGGTGCCCGATGCAGCAATAGACCCTTGTAAACAATTCGCCTGGAGGCCGATGTGTTGAATCTCGACGCAATTTGAGTGTTCCATCGTCATTAGGATGCCCTGAACGTTACAATTAACAATCACTTTCGCGTTGGATTCGAAAATCTAGACTCACAGGAGAACGACCATAAGGTGCCAGAGGTAGCAATAGACCCTAGGAGACAAGTCGGCTGGAGGATGATGAATTGAATCTCGACGCAATTTGAGTGTTCCATCGTCATTAGGAGGCCCTGAACGTTACAATTAACTATCAGTTATGCGTCAGATTCGATAATGTAGACTCACATTAGAACGTCCATAAGGTGCCCGATGCAGCAATAGACCCTTGTAAACAATTCGCCTGGAGGCCGATGTGTTGAATCTCGACGCAATTTGAGTGTTCCATCGTCATTAGGATGCCCTGAACGTTACAATTAACTATCAGTTTCGCGTCGGATTCGAAAATCTAGACTCACAGGAGAACGACCATAAGGTGTCCGAGACAGCAATAGATTCTTGGAGTCAAGTCGGCTGAAGGACGATGTATTGAATCTCGACGCAATTTGAGTGTTCAATCGTCATTAGGAGGCCCTGAACGTTACAATTAACAATCAGTTTCGCGTTGGATTCGAAAATCTAGACTCACAGGAGACGGATCATATGATGCATGAGGCAGCAATATCCCCTTGGAGACAAATCGGCTGGTGGACGATGTATTGAATCTCGACGCAATTTGAGTGTTCCATCTTCATTAGGAGGCGCTGAGCGTTACAATTAACTATCAGTTATGCGTCGGATTCGAAAATCTAGACTCACAGGAGAACGACCATAAGGTGCGTGAGGTAGCAATACACCCTAGGAGACAAGTCGGCTGGAGGACGATGAATTGAATCTCGACGCAATTTGAGTGTTTTATCGTCATTAGGAGACGCTGAACGTTGCAATTAACTATCAGTTATGCGTCGGATTCGAAAATCTAGACTCACAGGAGAACGACCATAAGGTGCCCGAGGCAGCAATTGACCCCCTGAAACAAGTCGGCTGGAGGCCGATGTATTGATTCTCGATAAAATTTGAGTGTTCCATCGACATTAGGAGGCCCTGAACGTTGCAATTAACTATGAGTTTTGCGTCGGATTCGCAAATGTAGAATCACCGGAGACGGACCATGTGGTGCCCGAGGCAGCGATATCCCCTTGGAGTCAAGTCGGCTGGAGGACGATGTATTGAATCTCGTCGCAATTTGAGTGTTCAATCGTCATTAGGAGGCCCTGAACGTTACAATTAACAATCAGTTTCGCGTCGGATTCGAAAATCTAGACTCACAGGAGACGGATCATATGATGCATGAGGCAGCAATATCCCCTTGGAGACAAATCGGCTGGTGGACGATGTATTGAATCTCGACGCAATTTGAGTGTTCCATCTTCATTAGCAGGCGCTGAGCGTTACAATTAACTATCAGTTATGCGTCGGATTCGGAAATCTAGACTCACAGGAGAACGAGCATAAGGTGCCCGAGGTAGCAATAGACCCTAGGAGACAAGTCTGCTGGAGGACGATGAATTGAATCTCGACGCAATTTGAGTGTTTTATCGTCATTAGGAGGCGCTGAACGTTGCAATTAACAATCAGTTATGCGTCGGATACGCAAATCTAGACTCACAGGAGAACGACCATAAGGTGCCCGAGGCAGCAATTGACCCCCTGAGACAAGTCGGCTGGAGGCCGATGTATTGAATCTCGACAAAATTTGGTTGTTCCATCGTCATTAGGAGGCCCTGAACGTTGCAATTAACTATGAGTTTTGCGTCGGATTCGAAAATGTAGAATCACCGGAGACGGACCATGTGGTGCCCGAGGCAGCGATATCCCCTTGGAGTCAAGTCGGCTGGAGGACGATGTATTGAATCTCGACGCAATTAGAGTGTTTCATCGTCATTAGGAGGTCCTGAACTTTACAATTAAGTATCAGTTATGCGTCGGATTCGAAAATCTAGACTCACAGGAGAACGACCACAAGGTGCCCGAGGCAGCAATAGACATTTGGAGACAAGTCGGCTGGAGGGCGATGTATTGAATCCCGACGCAATTTGAGTGTTCCATCGCCATTATGAGACCCTGAACTTTACAATTAACTATTAGTTATGCGTCGGATTCTAAAATGTAGACTCACAGGTGAACGACCATAAGGTGCCCGAAGCAGCAGTAGACCCTCTGAGACAAGTCGGCTGGAGGCCGATGTATTGAATCTCGTCACAATTTGAGTGTTCCATCGTCATTAGGATCCCCTGAACGTTACAATTAACTATCAGTTTCGCGTCGAGTTCGAAAATCTGGACTCACAGGAGACAGTCCACATGGAGCCCGAGGCAGCAATATCCCCTTGTAGACAAGTCGGCTGGAGGCCGATGTATTGATTCTCGACGCAATTTGAGTGTTCCATCGTCATTAGGAGGCCCTGAACGTTACAATTAACCATGACTTTTGCGTCGGATTCGAAACTCTAGACTCACAGGATAAGGACCATATGGTGCCCAATCCAGCAATATCCCCTTGGAGCCATATCTGCTGCAGGACTAAGTATTGAATCTCGACGCAATGTGAGTGTTCCATCGACATTAGGAGGCCCTGAACGTTCCAATTAACTATCAGTTGGCGTCGGATTCGAAAATCTAGACTCACAGGAGACGGACCATAACGTGCATTAGGCAGCAATCGACCCTTGGAGACAAGTCGGCTGGAGGACGATGTATGGAATCGCGTCGCAATCCTCGTCAGCATGGTCGTAACGTTAGAATTAAACATCAGTTTTGCGTCGGATTCGAAAATCTAGACTTACAGGAGAACGACAATAAGGTGCCCAGGCAGCAATAGACCCTTGGAGACATGTCGGCTGGAGGACGATGTATTGAGTCGCGAGGCAATATGAGTGTTCCATCGTCATTAGGAGGGCCTGAACGTTACAATTAACCATCAGTTTGGCGTCGGATTCGATAATCTAGACTGACAGGAGAACGATCATAAGGTGCTCGAAGCAGCAATAGACCCTTGGAGACAAGTTGGCTGGTGGTCGATGTATTGAATCGCAATGCAATTTGAGTGTTCCATCGTTATTAAAAGGCCCTGAACGTTACAATTAACTATCACTTTAGCGTCGGATTCGAAAATCTAGACTCACAGGAGACAGACCATAAGGTGCCCGAGGCAGCTATACACCCTTGGAGACAAGTCGGCTGGAGGACGATGTTTTAAATCGCGACGCAATTTGTGTGTTCCATCATAGTTAGAAGGGTCGGAACGTTACAATAAACAGTCCGTTTTGCGTCGGATTCGAAAATCTAGACTCACAGGAGAACGACCATAAGGTGCAGGGGGCAGCAATCGACCCTTGGAGACAAGTCGGCTGGAGGACGATGTATTGAATCGCGACGCAATTTGAGTGTTCCATCGTCATTAGGAGGCCCTCAACGTTACAATTAACCATCAATTTTACGTCGGATTCGATAATCTAGACCGACAGGAGAACGATCATTAGGTACTCGAAGCAGCAATAGGCCCTTGGAGACAAGTTGGCTGTAGGTCGATGTATTGAATCGCGATGCAATTTGAGTGTTCCATCGTTTTTTGAAGGCCCTGAACGTTACAATTAACTATCTGTCTAGCGTCGGATTCGAAAATATAGACTCACAGGAGACGGGCCATAAGGTGCCCGAGGCAGCAATTTACCCTTGGAGACAAGTCGGCTGGAGGACGATGTATTAAATCGCGACGCAATTTGTGTGTTCCATCATAGTTAGAAGGGTCGGAACGTTACAATAAACAGTCCGTTTTGCGTCGGATTCGAAAATGTAGAATCACCGGAGACGGACCATGTGGTGCCCGAGGCAGCGATATCCCATTGGAGACAAGTCGGCTGGAGGACGATGTATTGAATCTCGACGCAATTTGAGTGTTCCATCGTCATTAGGAATCCCTGAACGTTACAATTAGCTATCAGTTTCGCGTCGGATTCGAAAATCTAGACTCACAGGAGACGGATCATATGATGCTCGAGGCAGCAATATCCCCGTGGAGACAAGTCATCTGGTGGACGATGTATTGAATCTCGACGCAATTTGAGTGTTCCATCTTCATTAGGAGGCGCTGAGCGTTACAATTAACTATCAGTTATGCGTCGGATTCGAAAATCTAGACTCACAGGAGCACAACCAAAAGGTGCCCGAGGTAGCAATAGACCCTAGGAGACAAATCGGCTGGAGGATGATGAATTGAATCTCGACGCAATTTGAGTGTTCTATCGTCATTAGGAGGCCCTGAACTTTACAATTAACTATCAGTTATGCGTCGGATTCTAAATTCTAGACTCACAGGAGAACGACCACAAGGTGTCCGAGGTAGCAATAGACATTGGAGACAAGTCGGCTGGAGGTCGATGTATTGAATCTCGACGCAATTTGAGTGTTCCATCGTCCTTAGGAGGCGCTGAACGTTGCAATTAACTATCAGTTATGCGTCGGATTCGAAAATCTAGACTCACAGGAGAACGACCATAAGGTACCCGAGGCAGCATTTGACCCTCTGAGACAAGTCGGCTGGAGGCCGATGTAATGAATCTCGACACAATTTGAGTGTTCCATCGTCAGTAGGAGGCCCTGAACGTTGCAATTAACTATGAGTTTTGCGTCGGATTCAAAAATGTAGAATCACCGGAGACGGACCATGTTGTGCACGAGGCAGCGATATCCCCTTGGAGACAAGTCGGCTGGAGGACGATGTATTGAATCTCGACGCAATTTGAGTGTTCCATCGTCATTAGGAGGCCCTGAACGTTACAATTAACCATCAGTTTTGCGTTGGATTCGAAAATCTAGACTCACAGGAGAAGGACCATATGGTGCCCAAGGCAGCAATATCCCCTTGGAGCCAAATCTGCTGCAGGACGATGTATTGAATCTCGACGCAATGTGAGTGATCCATCGACATTAGGAGGCCCTGAACGTTACAATTAACTATCAGTTTGGCGTCGGATTCGAAAATCTAGATTCACAGGAGACGGACCATAAGGTGCAGGAGCCAGCAATCGAACCTTGGAGACAAGTCGGCTGGAGGACGATGTATTAAATCGCGACGCAATTTGTGTGTTCCATCATCGTTGGAAGGGTCGGAACGTTACAATAAACAGTCAGTTTTGCGTCGGATTCGAAAATGTAGAATCACCGGAGACGCACCATATGGTGCCCGAGGCAGCGATATTCCCTTGGAGACAATTCGGTTGGAGGGCGATGTATTGAATCTCAACACAATTTGAGTGTTCCATCGTCATTGGGAGGCCCTGAACGTTACAATTAACTATCCGTTTTGCGTCGGATTCGAAAATGTAGACTCACAGGAGAACGACCATAAAGTTCCCGAGGCAGCAATAGACCCTTGGAGTCAAGTCGGCTGAAGGACGAAGTATTGAATTTCGACGCAATTTTAGTGTTCCATCGTCATTAGGAGGCCCTTAACGTTACAATTAACTATCAGTTTCGCGTCGGATTCGAAAATCTAGACTCACAGGAGACGGATCATATGGTGCAAGAGGCAGCAATATCCCCTTGGAGACAAGTCGGCCGGTGGACGATGTATTGAATCTCGACACAATTTGAGTGTTCTATCGTCAATACGAGGCGCTGAACGTTGCAGTTAACTATCAGTTTTTCATCGGATTCGAAAATGTAGAATCACCGTAGACGGACCATGTGGTGCCCGAGGCAGCGATATCCCCTTCGAGACAAGTCGGCTGGAGGACGATGTATGGAATCGCGACGCAATCCTCGTTAGCATGGTCGGAACGTTAGAATTAAACATCAGTTTTGCGTCGGATTCGAAAATCTAGACGTACAGGAGAACGACAATAAGGTGCCCAGGCAGCAATAGACCCTTGGAGACATGTCGGCTGGAGGACGACGTATTGAATCGCTAGGCGATATGAGTGTTCCATCGTCATTAGGAGGCCCTGAACGTTACAATTAACCATCAGTTTTGCGTCGGATTCGATAACCTAGACTGACAGGAGAACGATCATAAGGTGCTCGAAGCAGCAATAGACCCTTGGAGACAAGTAGGCTGGAGGTCGATGTATTGAATCGCGATGCAATTTGAGTGTTCCATCGTTTTTAAAAGGCCCTGAACGTTACAATTAACTATCAGTTTAGCGTCGGATTCGAAAATCTAGACTCACAGGAGACAGACCATAAGGTGCCCGAGGCAGCAATAGACCCTTGGAGACAAGTCGGCTGGAGGACGATGTATGAAATCGCGACGCAATTTGTGTGTTCCATCATAGTTGGAAGGGTCGGAACGTTACAATAAACAGTCAGTTTTGCGACGGATTCGAAAATGTAGAATCACCGGAGACCCACCATGTGGTGCCCGAGGCAGCGATATTCCCTTGGAGACAATTCGGTTGGAGGGCGATGTATTGAATCTCAACGCAATTTGAGTGTTCCAACGTCATTTTAGAGGCGCTGACGTTGCAATTAACTATCAGTTATGCGTCGGGTTCGAAAATCTTGACTCACAGGAGAACGACCATAAGGTGCCCTATGCAGCAATAGACCCTCTGAGACAAGTCGGCTGGAGGCCGATGTATTGAATCTCGACGCAATTTGAGTGTTCCATCGTCATTTGGAGGCCCTGAACGTTACAATTAACAATCAGTTCGCGTCGGATTCGAAAATCTAGACTCACAGGAGAACAACCATAAGGTGCAGGGAGCAGCAATCGACCCTTGGAGACAAGTCGGCTGGAGGACGATGTATAGAAACGCGACGCAATTTGAGTGTTCCATCGTCACTAGGAGGCCCTCAACGTTACTATTAACCATCAATTTTGCGTCGGATTCGATAATCTAGACTGACAGGATAACGATCATAAGGTGCTCGAAGCTGCAATAAACCCTTGGAAACAAGTTGGCTCGAGGTCGATGTATTGAATCGCGATGCAATTTGAGTGTTCCATCGTTATTTGAAGGCCCTGAACGTTACAATTAACTATCTGTTTAGCGTCGGATTCGAAAATCTAGACTCACAGGGGACGGACCATAAGGTGCCCGAGGCAGCAATAGACATTTGGAGACAAGTCGGCTGGAGGACAATGTATTGAATCTCGACGCAAATTGAGTGTTCCATTGTCATTAGGATGCCCTGAACGTTACAATTAACTATCAGATTCGCGTCGATTTCGAAAATCTAGACTCACAGGAGAACGACCATAAGGTGCCCGATGCAACAATATCCCCTTCTAGACAAGTCGGCTGGAGGACGATGTATTGAATCTCGACGCAATTTGAGTGTTCCATCGTCATTAGGAGGCGCTGAGCGTTACAATTAACTATCAGTTATGCGTCGGATTCGAAAATCTAGACTCACAGGATAACGAACATAAGGTGCCCGAGGCAGCAATAGACCCTTGGAGACAAGTCGGCTGGAGGACGATGTATTGAATCTCGACGCAATTTGAGTGTTCCATCGTCATTAGGAGGCGCTGAGCGTTACAATTAATTATCAGTTATGAGTCGGATTCGAAAATCTAGACTCACAGCAGAACGACCATAAGGTGCCCGAGGCAGCAATAGACCCTTGGAGACAAGTCGGCTGGAGGACGATGTACTGAATCTCGACGCAATTTGAGTGTTCCATCGTGAATAGGGGGTTCTGATCGTTGCAATTAACTATCAGTTATGCGTCGGATGCGAAATTCTAGACTCACAGGAAAACGACCATAAAGTGCCCGAGGCATCAATAGACATTTGGAGACACGTCGGCTGAAGGACAATGTATTGAATCTCGAAACAAATAGAGTGTTCCATTGTCATTAGGAGGCCCTGAACGGTACAATTAAATATCAGTTTCGCGTCGGATTCGAAAATCTAGACTCACAGGAGAACGACCATAAGGTGCCCGATGCAACAATATCCCCTTGTAGACAAGTCGGCTGGAGGACGATGTATTGGTTTGCGACGCAATTTCAGTGTTCCATCGTAATTAGGGGGCCCTGAATGTTACAATTAACTATCAGTTTTTCGTCGGATACGAAAATCTATACTCTCTGGAGACGGACCACAAGATGCCCGAAGCAGCAATTTCCCCTTGTAGACAAGTCGGCTGGAGGACGATGTATTGAATCTCGACGCAATTTGAGTGTCCCATCGTCATTAGGAGGCCCTGAACGTTACAATTAACTATCAGTTATGCGTCGGATTCGAAAATCTAGACTCGCAGGAGAACGACCATAAGGTGCCCGTGGCAGCAATAGACCCTTGGAGACTAGTCGGCTGGAGGACGATGTATTGAATCTCGACGCAATTTGAGTGCTCCATCGTCATTAGGAGGCGCTGAACGTTACAATTAACTATCAGTTATGCGTCGGATTCGAAAATCTAGACTCACAGGAGAACGACCATAAGGTGCCCGCGGCAGCAAAACCTCTTGGAGACAAGTCGGCTGGAGGACGATGTATTGAATCTCGACGCAATTTGAAAGTTCCATCGTCATTAGGAGGCGCTGAGTGTTACAATTAACTATCAGTTATGCGTCGGATTCGAAAATCTAGACTCACAGGAGAACGACCATAAGGTGCCGAGGCAGCAATATACCCTTGGAGACAAGGCGGCTGGAGGACGATGTATTGAATCTCGACGCAATTTATGTGTTCCATCGTCATTAAGAGGCCCTGAACTTTACAATTAACTATCAGTTTTGCGTCGGATACGAAAATCTAGACTCACAGGAGAACGACCACAAGGTGCCCGAGGCTGCAATTGACATTTGGGTACAAGTCGGCTGGAGGACGATGTATTGAATCTCGACGCAATTTGAGTGTTCCATCGTGAATAGGAGGTTCTGATCGTTGCAATTAACTATCAGTAATGCGTCGGATTCGAAATTCTAGACTCACAGGAAAACGACCATAAGGTGCCCGAGGCAGCAATAGACATTTGGAGACAAGTCGGCTGGAGGACAATGTATTGAATCTCGAGGCAAATTGAGTGTTCCATTTTCATTAGGAAGCCCTGAACGTTACAATTAACTATCAAATTCGCGTCGGATTCGAAAATCTAGACTCACAGGAGAACGACCATAAGGGGCCCGATGCAACAATATCCCCTTCTAGACAAGTCGGCTGGAGGACGATGTATTGAATCTCGACGCAATTTGAGTGTTCCATCGTCATTAGGAGGCGCTGGGCGTTACAATTAACTATCAGTTATGCGTCGAATTCGAAAATCTCGACTCACAGGAGCACGACCATATGGTGCCCGAGGCAGCAATAGACCCTTGGAGACAAGTCGGCTGGAGGACGATGTATTGAACCTCGACGCAATTTGAGTGTTCCATCGTCATTAGGAGGCGCTGAGCGTTACAATTAACTTTCAGTTATGAGTCGGATTCGAAAATCTAGATTCACAGCAGAACGACCATAAGGTGCCCAAGGCAGCAATAGACCCTTGGAGACAAGTCGGCTGGATGACGATGTACTGATTCTCGACGCAATTTGAGTGTTCCATCGTGAATAGGAGGTTCTGATCGTTGCAATTAACTATCAGTTATGCGTCGGATTCGAAATTCTAGACTCACAGGAAAACGACCATAAGGTGCCCGAGGCAGCAATAGACATTTGGAGACAAGTCGGCTGAAGGACAATGTATTGAATCTCGACGCAAATTGAGTGTTCCATTGTCATTAGGAGGCCCTGAACGTTACAATTAACTATCAGTTTCGCGTCGGATTCGAAAATCTAGACTCACAGGAGAACGACCATAAGGTGCCCGATGCAACAATATCCCCTTGTGGACGAGACGGCTGGAGAACGATGTATTGGTTTGCGACGCAATTTGAGTGTTCCATCGTAATTGGGGGCCCTGAATGTTACAATTAACTATCAGTTTTTCGTCGGATTCGAAAATCTGTACTCACTGGAGACGGACCACAAGGTGCCCGAAGCAGCAATTTCCCCTTGTAGACAAGTCGGCTGGAGGACGATGTATTGAATCTCGACGCAATTTGAGTGTCCTATCGTCATTAGGAGGCCCTGAACGTTACAATTAACTATCAGTTATGCGTTGGATTCGAAAATCTAGACTCACAGGAGAACGACCATAACGTGCCCGAGGCAGCAATTGACCCTTGGAGACAAGTCGGCTGGAGGACGATGTATTGAATCTCGACTCAATTTGAGTGCTCCATCGTCATTAGGAGGCGCTGAACGTTACAATTAACTATCAGTTATGCGTCGGATTCGAAAATCTAGACTCACAGGAGAACGACCATAAGGTGCCCGCGGCAGCAAAACCCCTTGGAGACAAGTCGGCTGGAGGACGATGTATTGAATCTCGACGCAATTTGAGTGTTCCATCGTCATTAGGAGGCGCTGAGCGTTACAATTAACTATCAGTTATACGTCGGATTCGAAAATCTAGACTCACAGGAGAACGACCATAAGGTGCCGAGGCAGCAATATAACCTTGGAAACAAGGCGGCTGGAGGACGATGTATTGAATCTCGACGCAATTTATGTGTTCCATCGTCATTAGGAGGCCCTGAATTTTACAATTAACTATCAGTTATGCGTTGGATACGAAAATCTAGACTCACAGGAGAACGACCACAAGGTGCCCGAGGCAGCAAATGACACTTGGAGACAAGTCGGCTGGAAGACAATGTATTGAATCTCGACGCAATTTGAGTGTTCCATCGTCATTAGGAGGCGCTGAGCGTTACAATTAACTATCAGTTATGAGTCGGATTCGAAAATCTAGACTCACAGCAGAACGACCATAAGGTGCCCGAGGCAGCAATAGACCCTTGCAGACAACTCGGCTCGAGGACGATGTACTGAATCTCGACGCAATTTGAGTTTTCCATCGTGAATAGGAGGTTCTGATCGTTGTAATTAACTATCAGTTATGCGTCGGAATCGAAATTCTAGACTCACAGGAAATCGACCATAAGGTGCCCGAGGCAGCAATAGACATTTGGAGACAAGTCGGCAGGAGGACAATGTATTGAATCTCGACGCAAATTGAGTGTTCCATTGTCATTAGGAGGCCCTGAAAGTTACAATTAACTGTCAGTTTCGCGTCGGATTCGAAAATCTAGACTCACAGGAGAACGACCATAAGGTGCCCGATGCAACAATATCCCCTTGTGGACAAGTCGGCTGGAGGACGATGAATTAGTTTGCGACGCAATTCGAGTGTTCCATCGTAATTAGGGGGCCCTGAATGTTACAATTAACTATCAGTTATGCGTCGGATTCGAAAATATAGACTCACAGGAGAACGACCATAAGGTGCACGAGGCAGCAATAGACCCTTGGAGACTAGTAGGCTGGAGCCCGATGTATTGAATCTCGACGCTATTTGAGTGTTCCATCGTCATTAGGAGGCTCTGGACGTTACAATTAACTATCATTTTTGCGTCGGATTCGATAATCTAGACTCACAGGAGAACGACCATAAGGTGCCCGAGACAGCAATAGACCCTTGGAGACAAGTCGGCTGGAGGACGATGTATTGAATCTCGACGCAATTTGAGTGTTCCATCGTCATTAGGAGGCCCTGAGCTTTACAATTAACTATCAGGTATGCGTCGGATACGAAAATCTAGACTCACAGGAGACGGACCACATGGAGCCCGAGGCAGCAATATCCCCTTGTTGACAAGTCAGTTGGAGGACGATGTATTGACTCTCGACGCAATTTGAGTGTTCCATCGTCATTAGGAGGCCATGAACGTTACAATTAACTATCAGTTTTGCGTCGGGTTCGAAAATCTAGACTCACAGGAGGCGGACCACATGGTGCCCGAGGCAGCAATCGACCCTTGGAGACAAGTCGGCTGGAGGACGGTGTATTGGATCGCGACGCAATTTGAGTGTTCCTTCGTAATTAGGGGGCCCTGAATGTTACAATTAACTATCAGCTTTTCGTCGGTTTCGAAAATCTATACTCACTGGAGACGGAGCATAAGGTGCCCGAAGCAGCAATATCCCCTTGAGGACAAGTCCGCTGGAGTACGATGTATTGAATCGTGACGCAATTTGAGTGCTCCATCGTCATTAGGACGCCCTGAACGTTACAATTAACTATCAGTTTTGCGTCGAATTCAAAAATGTAGAATCACCGGAGACTGACCATACGGTGCCCAAGGTAGCGATATCCCCTTGGAGACAAGTCGGCTGGAGGACGATGTATTGAATCTCGACGCAATTTGAGTGTTCCATCGTCATTAGGCGGCCCTGAACGTTACAATTAACTATCCGGTTTGCGTCGGATTCGAAAATGTAAACTCACAGGAGAACGACCATAAAGTTCCCGAAGCAGCAATAGACCCTTGGAAGCAAGTCGGCTGGAGGACGATGTATTGAATCTCGATGCAATTTGAGTGATCCATCGTCATTAGGAATCGCTGAGCGTTACAATTAACCATCAGTTATGCGTCGGATTCGAAAATCTAGACTCACAGGAGAACGACCATAAGGTGCCCGAGGCAGCAATAGACCCTTGGAGACAAGTCGGCTGGAGGAGGATGTATTGAATCTCGACGCAATTTGAGTTTTCCATCGTCATTAGGAGGCCCTGAACTTTATAATTAACTATCAGGTATGCGTCGGATTCGAAAATCTAGACTCACAGGAGAACGACCACAAGGTGCCCGATACAGCAATAGACATTTGGAGACAAGACGGCTGGAGGCCGATGTATTGAATCTCGACGCAATTTAAGTGTTCCATCGTCATTAGGCGGCCCTGAACGTTACAATTAACTATCCGTTTTGCGTCGGATTCGAAAATGTAAACTCACAGGAGAACGACCATAAAGTTCCCGAAGCAGCAATAGACCCTTGGAAGCAAGTCGGCTGGAGGACGATGTATTGAATCTCGACGCAATTTAAGTGTTCCATCGTCATTAGGAGGCCCTGAACGTTACAATTAACTATCAGTTACGCGTCGGATTCGAAAATCTAGACTCACAGGGGAACGACCATAAGGTTTACGTTGCAGCAAGATCCCCTTCTAGACAAGTCGGCTGGAGGACGCAGTATTGAATCTCGACGCAATTTGAGTGATCCATCGTCATTAGGAGGCGTTGAGCGTTACAATTAACTATCAGTTATGCGTCGGATTCGAAAATCTAGCCTCTCAGGAGAACGACCATAAGGTGCCCGAGGCAGTTATAGGCATTTGGAGACAAGTCGGCTGGAGGCCTATGTATTGAATCTCGACGCAATTTGAGTGATCCATCGTCATTAGGAGGCTCTGATCGGTGCAATTAACTATCAGTTATGCGTCGGATTCGAAAATCTCGACTCACAGGAGAACGACCATAAGGTGCCCGAGGCTGCAGTAGACACTTTGAGACAAGTCGGCTGGAGGACGATGAATTGGATCTCTGCGCAATTTGAGTGTTCCATCGTCTTTAGGAGGCCCTTAATGTTACAATTAACTATCAGTTTTTCGTCAGATTCGAAAACCTAGACTCACAGGAGACGGAAAACATGGTACCCGAGGCAGCCATACCCCTTCGAGGCAAGTTGGCTGGAGGCCGATGTATTGAATCTCGACGCAATTTGAGTGTTCCATCGGCATTAGGAGGCCCTGAACGTTACAATTAACTGTCAGTTTTACGTCGGGTTTGAAAATCTAGACTCACAGGAGAACGAACATAAGGTGCCCCAGGCAGCAATCGACCCTTGGAGACAAGTCGGCTGGAGGACGATGTATTGAATCTCGACGCAATTTGAGTGTTTCATCGTCATTAGGAGGCCCTGAAAGTAACAATTAACTATCAGTTTTGCGTCGGGTTCGAAAATCTATAGTCACTGGAGTCGGACCATAAGGTGCCCGAAGCGGCAATATCCCCTTAAGGACAAGTCCGCTGGAGGACGATGTATTGAATCGCGACGCAATTTGAGTGCTCCATCGCCATTAGGAGGCCCTGAACGTTGCATTTAACTATCAGTTTTGCGTCGGATTCGAAAATGTAGAATCACCGGAGACGGACCATGTGGTGTCCGGGGCAGCGATATCCCCTTGGAGCCAAGTCGGCTGGAACACGACGTATTGAATCTCGACGCAATTTATGTGTTCCATCGTAATTAGGAGGCCCTGAACTTTACAAATAACTATCAGTTATGCGTCGGATACGAAAATCTAGACTGACAGGAGAACGACCACAAGGTGCCCGAGGCAGCAATAGACACTTGGAGACAAGTCGGCTGGAGGACAATCTCGACGCAATTTGAGTGTTCCATCGTCATTAGGAGGCGCTGAGCGTTACAATTAACTATCAGTTATGAGTCGGATTCGAAAATCTAGACTCACAGCAGAACGACCATAAGGTGCCCGAGGCAGCAATAGACCCTTGGAGACAAGTCGGCTGGAGGACGATGTACTGAATCTCGACGCAATTTGAGTGTTCCATCGTGAATAGGAGGTTCTGATCGTTGCAATTAACTATCAGTTTTGCGTCGGATTCGAAAATCAATACTCACAGGAGACAGACCTTATGGTTTCCGAGGCTGCAATATCCCCTTGGAGACAAGTCGGCTGGAAGACGACGTATTGAATCTCGACGCAGTTTATGTGTTCCATCGTAATTAGGAGGCCCTGAACTTTACAAATAACTATCAGTTATTCGTCGGATACGAAAATCTAGACTCACAGGAGAACGACCACAAGGTGCCCGAGGCAGCAATAGACACTTGGAGACAAGTCGGCTGGAGGACAATCTCGACGCAATTTGAGTGTTCCATCGTCATTAGGAGGCGCTGAGCGTTACAATTAACTATCAGTTATGAGTCGGATTCGAAAATCTAGACTCACAGCAGAACGACCATAAGGTGCCCGAGGCAGCAATAGACCCTTGGAGACAAGTCGGCTGGAGGACGATGTACTGAATCTCGACGCAATTTGAGTGTTCCATCGTGAATAGGAGGTTCTGATCGTTGCAATTAACTATCAGTTATGCGTCGGATTCGAAATTCTAGACTCACAGGAAAACGACCATAAGGTGTCCGATGCAACAATATCCCCTTGTAGACAAGTCGGCTGGAGGACGATGTATTAGTTTGCGACGCAATTTGAGTGCTCCATCGTAATTAGGGGGCCCTGAATGTTACAATTAACTATCAGTTTTTCGTCGGATTCGAAAATCTATACTCACTGGAGACGGACCATAAGGTGCCCGAAGCAGCAATTTCCTCTTGTAGACAAGTCGGCTGGAGGACGATGTATTGAATCTTGACGTAATTTAAGTGTCCCATTGTCATTAGGAGGCCCTGAACGTTACAATTAACTATCAATTATGCGTCGGATTCGAAAATCTAGACTCACAGGAGAACGACCATAAGGTGCACGAGGCAGCAATAGACCCTTGGAGACAAGTAGGCTGGAGGACGATGTATTGAATCTCGACGCAATTTGAGTGCTCCATCGTCATTAGGAGGCGCTGAACGTTACAATTAACTATCAGTTATGCGTCGGATTCGAAAATCTAGACTCACAGGAGACCGACCATAAGGTACCCGATGCAACAATATCCCCTTGTAGACAAGTCGGCTGGAGGACGATGTATTGAATCTCGGCGCAAATTGTGTGTTCCATCGTCATTAGGAGGCGCTGAGCGTTACAATTAACTATCAGTTATGCGTCGGATTCGAAAATCTAGACTCACAGGAGAACGACCATAAGGTGCCCGAGACAGCAATAGACCCTTGGAGACAAGTTGGCTGGAGGACGATGTATTGAATCTCGACGCAATTTGAGTGTTACATCGTCATTAGGAGGCCCTGAGCTTTACAATTAACTATCAGGTATGCGTCGGATTCGAAAATCTAGACTCACAGGAGAACGACCACAGGGTGCCCGAGGCAGCAATAGACATTTGCAGACAAGTCGGCTGGAGGCCGATGTATTGAATCTCGACGCAATTTGAGTTTTCCATCGTCATTAGGAGGTTCTGATCGTTGCAATTAACTATCAGTTATGCGTCGGATTCGAAAATCGAGACTCACAGGAAAACGACCATAAGGTGTCCGATGCAAAAATATCCCCTTGTAGACAAGTCGGCTGGAGGCCGATGTATTGAATCTCGACGCAATTTGAGTTTTCCATCGTCATTAGGAGGTTCTGATCGTTGCAATTAACTATCAGTTATGCGTCGGGCTCGAAAATCTAGACTCACAGGAGAACGATCATAAGGTGCCCCAGGCAGCATCGATCCTTGGAGACAAGTCGGCTGGAGGACGATGTATGGGATCGCGACGCAATTTGAGTGTTCCATCGTAATTAGGGGGCCCTGAATGTTACAATTATTTATCAGTTTTTCGTCGGATTCGAAATTCTATACTCACTGTAGACGGACCATAAGGTGCCCGAAGCAGCAATATCCCTTTAAGGACAAGTCCGCTGGAGGACGATGTATTGAATCACGACGCAATTTGAGTGCTCCATCGTCATTAGGAGGCCCTGAACGTTAATATTAACTTTCAGTTTTGCGTCGAATTCGAAAATGTAGAATCACCGGAGACTGACCATACAGTGCCCGAGGTAGTATATCCCCTTGGAGACAAGTCGGCTGGAGGACGATGTGTTGAATCTCGACGCAATTTGAGTGTTCCATCGTCATTAGGAGGCGCTGAGCGTTGCAATTAACTATCAGTTATGCGTCGGATTCAATAATCTAGACTCACAGGAGAACGACCATAAGGTGCCGAGGCAGCAATATACCCTTGAAGACAAGGCGGCTGGAGGACGATGTATTGAATCTGGACGCAATTTGAGTGGTCCATCGACATTAGGAGGCCCTGAACGTTACAATTATCTATCAGTTTCCCGTCGGATTCGAAAATCTAGACTCACAGGATACGGACCACATGGAGCCCGAGGCAGCAATATCCCCTTGTAGACAAGTCGGTTGGAGGACGATGTATTGACTCTCGACGCAATTTGAGAGTTCCATCGTCATTAGGAGGCCCTGAACATTACAATTAACTATCAGTTTGCGTCGGGTTCGAAAATTTAGACTCACAGGAGACGGACCACATGGTGCCCGATGCAGCCATACCCCTTGGAGTCAAGTTGGCTGGAGGCCGATGTATTGAATCTCGACGCAATTTGAGTGCTCCATCGTCATTAGGAGGCGCTGAACGTTACAATTAACTATTACTTATGCGTCGGATTCGAAATTCTAGACTCACAGGAGGAGGAATACATGGTGCCCGAGGCAGCCATACCCCTTGGAGTCAAGTTGGCTGGATGCCGATGTATTGAATCTCGACGCAATTTGAGTGTTCCATCGTTATAAGGAGGGCTTGAACGTTACTATTAACTATCAGTTTTGCGTCGGGTTCGAAATTCTATACTCACAGGTGAACGATCATAAGGTGCCCCAGGCAGCAATCGACCCTTGGAGACAAGTCTGCTGGAGGACGGTGTATTGAATCTCGACGCAATATGAGTGTTCCATCGACATTAGGTGGCCCTGAACGTTACAATTAACTATCAGTTTTGCGTCGGGTTCGAAAATCTAGACTCACAGGAGAACGATCATAAGGTGCCCGAGGCAGCAATCGACCCTTGGAGACAAGTCGGCTGGAGGACGATGTATTGGATCGCGACGCAATTTGAGTGTTCCATCGTAATTAGGGGGCCCTGAATGTTACAATTAACTATCAGCTTTTCGTCGGTTTCGAAAATCTATACTCACTGGAGACGGAGCATAAGGTGCCCGAAGCTGCAATATCCCCTTGAGGACAAGTCCGCTGGAGTACGATGTATTGAATCGTGACGCAATTTGAGTGCTCCATCGTCATTAGGCGGCCCTGAACGTTACAATTAACTATCAGTTTTGCGTCGAATTCGAAAATGTAGAATCACCGGAGACTGACCATACGGTGCCCAAGGTAGCGATATCCCCTTGGAGACAAGTCGGCTGGAGGACGATGTATTGAATCTCGACGCAATTTGAGTGTTCCATCGCCATTAGGAGGCCCTGGACGTTACGTTTAACTATTAGTTTCGCGTCGGATTCGAAAATCTCTACTCTTAGGTGAACGACATTACGGTGCCCGAGGCTACAATAGACCGTTGGAGACAAGTCGGCTGGAGGACGATGTATTAAATCCCGACGCAATGTGAGTGTTCCATCATCATTAGAAGGCCCTGAACGTTACAATTAACAATCAGTTTCGCGTCGGATTCGAAAATCTAGACGCACAGGAGAACGACCATAAGGTGCAGGGGGCAGCAATCGACCCTTGGAGACAAGTCGGATGGAGGGCGATGTATTGAATCGCAACGCAATTTGAGTGTTGCATCGTCATTAGGAGGCCCTTAACGTTACAATTAACCATCATTTTTGCGTCGGATTCGATAATCCAGACTGATAGGAGAACGATCATAAGGTGCTCGGAGCAGCAATAGACCCTTGGTGACAAGTTGGCTGGAGGTCGATGTATTGAATTGCGACCCAGTTTGAATGTTCCATCGTTATTAGAAGGCCCTGAGCGTTACAATTAACTATCTGTTTAGCGTCGGATTCGAGAATCTAGACTCACTGGAGACGGATCATAAGGTGCCCGAGTCAGCAATTGAGCCTTGGAGACAAGTCGGCTGGAGGAGGATGTATTGAATCTCGACGCAATTTGAGTGTTCCATCGTCATTAGGAGGCCCTGAACTTTATAATTAACTATCAGGTATACGTCGGATTCGAAAATCTAGACTCACAGGAGAACGACCACAAGGTGCCCGATACAGCAATAGACATTAGGGGACAAGTCGGCTAGAGGCCGATGTATAGAATCTTGACGCAATTTGAGTGTTCCATCGTCATTAGGAGGTTCTGAACGTTGCAATTAACTATCAGTTATGCGTCGGATTCGAAACTCTAGACTCACAGGAGAACGACCATAAGGTGCCCGAGGCAGCAATAGATGTTTGGAGACAAGTCGGCTGGAGGACAATGTATTGAATCTCGACGCAAATTGAGTGTCCCATTGTCATTAGGAGGCCCTGAACGTTACAATTAACTATCAGTTACGCGTCGGATTCGAAAATCTAGACTCACAGGGGAACGACCATAAGGTTTACGATGCAGCAAGATCCCCTTCTAGACAAGTTGGCTGGAGGACGATGTATTGAATCTCGACGCAATTTGAGTGATCCACCGTCATTAGGAGGCGTTGAGCGTTACAATTAACTATCAGTTATACGTCGGATTCGAAAATCTCGACTCACAGGAGAACGACCATAAGGTGCCCCAGGCTGCAGTAGACACTTTGAGACAAGTCGGCTGGAGGACGATGAATTGGATCTCAGCGCAATTTGAGTGTTCCATCGTCTTTAGGAGGCCCTTAATGTTATAATTAACTATCAGTTTCTCGTCAGATTCGAAAACCTAGACTCACAGGAGACGGAAAACATGGTACCCGAGGCAGCCATACCCCTTCGAGGCAAGTTGGCTGGAGGCCGATGTATTGAATCTCGACGCAATTTGAGTGTTCCATCGTCATTAGGAGGCCCTGAACGTTACAATTAACTATCAGTTTTACGTCCGGTTCGAAAATCTAGACTTACAGGAGAACGAACATAAGGTGCCCCAGGCAGCAATCGACCCTTGGAGACAAGTCGGCTGGAGGACGATGTATTGAATCTCGACGCAATTTGAGTGTTTCATCGTCATTAGGAGGCCCTGAAAGTAACAATTAACTATCAGTTTTGCGTCGGGTTCGAAAATCTATACTCACTGGAGACGGACCATAAGGTGCCCATAGCGGCAATATCCCATTAAGGACAAGTCCGCTGGAGGACGATGTATTGAATCTCGTCGCAATTTGAGTGTTCCATCGTCATTACGAGGCCCTGAACGTTACAATTAACTACCTGTTTTGCGTCGGATTCGAAAATCTAGACTCACAGGAGAACGACCATAAGGTGCCCGAGGCAAGTCGGCTGAAGTGTGATGTATTGAATCTCGACGCAATTTGAGTGTTCCATCGTCATTAGGAGGCCCTGAACTATACAATTAACTATCAGTTTAGCGTCGGATTCGAAAATCTAGAGTCACAGGAGACAGACCATATGGTGCTCGAGGCAGCAATATCCCCTTGGAGACAAGTCGGCTGGAGGACGGTGTATTGAATCGCGACGTAATTTGAGTGTTCCATCGTCATTAGGAGGCACCGAGAGTTACAATTAACTATCAGTTATGCGTCGGATTCGAAAATCTAGACTCACAGGAGTACGACCACAAGGTGCCCGAGGCATCAATAGACATTTGGAGGCAAGTCAGCAGGAGACCGATGTATTGAATCTCGACGCAATTTGAGTGTTCCATCGTCATTAGGAGGCCCTGAACGTTACAATTAGCTATAAGTTTTGCGTCTGATTCGAAAATCTAGACTCACAGGAGAACGACCATAAGGTGTCCGTTGCAGCAATAGACTCTTGGAGACAAGTCGGCTGAAGGACAATGTATTGAATCTCAACGCAATTTGAGTGTTCCATCGTCAGTAGGAGGCCCTGAGCGTTACAATTAACTATAAGTTTCACGTCGGATTCGAAAATCAAGACTCACAGGAGACAGACCTTATGGTTTCTGAGGCTGCAATATCCCCTTGGAGACAAGTCGGCTGGAGGACGATATATTGAATCTCGACGCGATTTGAGTGCTCCATCGTCAGTAGGGGGCGCTGAACGTTAGAATTAACTATTAGTTATGCGTCGGATTCGAAAAATCTAGACTTACAGGAGAACGACCATAAGGTGCCCGAGGCAGCAATTTGGAGACAAGTCGGCTGGAGGCCGATGTATGGAATCGCGACGCAATTTGAGTGTTGCATCGTCATTAGGAGGCCCTCAACGTTACAATTAACCATCATTTTTGCGTCGGATTCGATAATCTAGACTGACAGGAGAACGATCATATGGTGCTCGAAGCAGCAATAGACCCTTGGTGAGAAGTTGGTTAGAGGTCGATGTATTGAATCGCTATGCAATTTGAGTGTTCCAACGTTATTAGAAGGCCCTGAACGTTACAATTAACTATCTGTTTAGTGTCGGATTCGAAAATCTAGACTCACAGGAGACGGACCATAAGGTGCCCGGGGCAGCAATAGACCCTTGGAGACAAGTCGGCTGGAGGACGATGAATTAAATCGCGACGCAATTTGTGTGTTCCATCATAGTTAGAAGGGTCGGAACGTTACAATAAACAGTCCGTTTTGCGTCGGAATCGAAAATGTACAATCACCGGAGACGGACCATGTGGTGCCCGAGGCAGCGATATCCCCTTGGAGACAAGTCGGCTGGAGAACGATATATTGGATCTCGACGCAATGTGAGTGTTCCATCGTCATTAGGAGGCCCTGAGCGTTACAATTAACTATAAGTTTCACGTCGGATTCGAAAATCAAGACTCACAGGAGACAGACCTTATGGTTTCTGAGGCTGCAATATCCCCTTGGAGACAAGTCGGCTGGAGGACGATGTATTGAATTTCGACGCAATTTGAATTTCCATCGTCATTAGGAGGCCCTGAACGTTACAATTAACTATAAGTTTTGCGTCTGATTCGAAAATCTAGACTCACAAGAGACGGATCATACGGTGCCCGAGGCAGCAATATCCCCTTGGAGACAAGTGGGCTGGAGGACGATGAATTGAATCGCGACGCAATTTGAGTGTTCCATCGTCATTAGGAGGCGCCGAGGGTTACAATTAACTATCAGTTTTGCGTCGGATTCGAAAATCTAGACTCACAGGAGAACGGCCACAAGGTGCCCGAGGCATCAATTGACATTTGGCGACAATTCAGCAGGAGGCCGATGTATTGAATCTCGACGCAATTTGAGTGTTCCATCGTCATTAGGATGCCCTGAACGTTACAATTAACTATAAGTTTCACGTCGGATTCGAAAATCAAGACTCACAGGAGACGGACCTTATGGTGCCCGAGGCAGCAATATCCCCTTGGAGACAAGTCGGCTGGAGGACGATATATTGATTCTCGACGCAATTTTGTGCTCCATCGTCATTAGGAGGCGCTGAACGTTACAATTAACTATTAGTTATGCGTCGGATTCGAAAATCTAGAATCACAGGAGAACGACCACAAGGTGCCCGAGGCAGCAATAGACACTTGGAGACAAGTCGGCTTGAGGCCGATGTATTGAATCTCGACGCAATTTGAATGTTCCATCGTCATCAGGAGGCCCTTAACGTTACAATTAACTATCAGTTTCGCGTTGGATTCGAAAATTTAGACTCACAGGAGACGAACCACATGGAGCCCGAGGCAGCAATATCCCTTTGTAGACAAGTCGGTTGGAGGACGGTGTATGACTCTCGACGCAATTTGAGTGTTCCATCGTCATTAGGAGGCCCTGAACGTTACAATTAACTATCAGGTTTGTGTCGGGTTCGAAAATCTAGACTCACAGGAAAATGACCATAAGGTGCCCGAGGCAGCAATATCCCCTTGGAGATCTGTCCGCTGGAGGCCGATGTATTGAATCGCGACGCAATTTGAGTGTTCCATCGTCATTAGGAGGTTCCGATAGTTGCAATTAACTATCACTTATGCGTCGGATTCGAAACTCTAGACTCACAGGAGAACGACCATGAGGTGCCCTAGGCAGCAATAGATATTTGGAGACAAGTCGGCTGGAGGACAATGTATTGAATCTCGACGCAAATTGAGTGTTCCATTGTCATTAGGAGGCCCTGAACATTACAATTAACTATCAGTTACGCGCCTGATTCGAAAATCTAGACTCACAGGAGAACGACCATAAGGTTTCTGATGCAGCAATATCCCTTTCTAGACAAGTCGGCTGGAGGACGATGTATTGAATCTCGATGCAATTTGAGTGATCCATCGTCATTTGGAGGCGCCGAGCGTTACAATTAACTATCAAATATGCGTCGGATTCGAAAATCTAGACACTCAGGAGAACGACCATAAGGAGCCCGAGGCAGCAATAGACCCTTGGAGACAAGTCGGCTGGAGGACGATGTATTGATTTTCGACGCAATTTGAATGTTCCATCGTCAGTAGGAGGCCCTGAACTCTCCAATTAACTATCAGGTATGCGTCGGATTCGAAAATCTAGACTCACAGGAGAACGACCACAAGGTGCCCGAGCCAGCAATAGGCATTTGGAGACAAGCCATCTGGAGGACGATGTATTGAATCTCGACGCAATATGAGTGTTCCATCGACATTAGCTGGCCCTTAACGTTACAATTAACTATCAGTTTGGCGTCGGTTTCGAAAATCTAGACTCACAGGAGAACGATCATAAGGTGCCCGAGGCAGCAATAGACCCTTGGAGACAAGACGGCTCCAGGACGATGTATTGAATCTCGACGTAATTTGAGTGTTTCATCGTCATTAGGAGGCCCTGAAAGTAACAATTAACTATCAGTTATGCGTCGGGTTCGAAAAACTAGACTCACAGGAGAACGATCATAAGGTGCTCCAGGCAGCACTCGACCCTTGGAGACAAGTCGGCTGGAGGACGTTGTATTGGATCGCGACGCAATTTGAGTATTCCATCGTAATTAGGGGGCCCTGAATGTTACAATTAACTATCAGTTTTTCGTCGGATTCGATAATCTATACTCACTGGAGACGGACCATTCGGGTCCCGAAGCAGCAATATCCCCTTAAGGACAAGTCCGCTGGAGGACGATGTATTGAATCGCGACGCAATTTGTGTGCTCCATCGTCATTAGGAGGCCCTGAACGTTGCAATTAACTATCAGTTTTGCGTCGGATTTGAAAACGTAGAATAACCGCAGACTGACCATACGGTGCCCGAGGTAGCGATATCCCCTTGGAGACAAGTCGGCTGGAGGACGATGTATTGAATCTCGACGAAATTTGAGTGTTTCATCGTCATTAGGAGGCCCTGAACGTTACAATTAACTATCAGTTTTGCGTCGGGTACGATAATCTAGACTCACAGGAGAACGATCATAAGATGCCCGAGGCACCAATAGACCCTTGGAGACAAGTCGGCTGGAGGACGATGAATTGGATCTCTACGCAAATTGAGTGTTCCATCGTCATTAGGAGGCGCTGCACGTTACAATTAACTATCAGTTTTGCGTCGGATTCGAAAATGTAGAATCACCGGAGACGGACCATGTGGTGCCCGAGGTAGCGATATCCCCTTGGAGACAAGTCGGCTGGAGGACGATGTATTGAATCTCGACGCAATTTGAGTCTTCCATCGTCAATAGGAGGCCCTGAACGTTACAATTAACTACCTGTTTTGCGTCGGATTCGAAAATCTAGACTGACAGGAGAGCGACCATAAAGAGCCCGAGGCAAGTCGGCTGAAGTATGATGTATTGAATCTCGACGCAATTTGAGTGTTCCATCGTCATTAGGAGGCCCTGAACGATACAATTAACTATCAGTTTAGCGTCCGATTCGAAATTCTAGACTCACAAGAGACGGACCATTTGATGCTCGAGGCAGCAATATCACCTTGGAGACAAGTCGGCTGAAGTATGATGTATTGAATCTCGACGCAATTTGAGTGTTCCATCGTCATTAGGAGGCCCTGAACGATACAATTAACTATCAGTTATGCGTCGGATTCGAAAATCTAGACTCACAGGAGAACGACCATAAGGTGCGCGAGGCAGCAATAGACATTTACTGACAATTTGGCTGGAGGACGATGTATTGAATCTCGACGTAATTTGAGTGTTTCATCGTCATTAGGAGGCCCTGAACGTTACAAATAAGTATCAGTTTAGCGACGGATTCGAAAATCTAGACTCACAGGAGACAGACAATATGGTGCTCGAGGCAGCAATATCCACTTGGAGACAAGTCGGCGGGATGACGATGTATTGAATCTCGACGCAATTTGATTGTTCCATCGTCATTAGGAGGCGCCGAGCGTTACAATTATCTATCAGTTATGCGTCGGATTCGAAAATCTAGACTCACAGGAGAACGACCACAAGGTGCCCGAGGCATCAATAGACATTTGGAGACAAGTCAGCAGGAGGCCGATGTATTGAATCTCGACGCAATTTGAGTGTTCCATCGTCATTAGGACTCCCTGAATGTTACAATTAACTATAAGTTTTGCGTCTGTTTCGAAAATCTAGACTCACAGGAGAACGACCATAAGGTGTCCGAGGCAGCAATATCCACTTGGAGACAAGTCGGCTGGAGGACGATGAATTGGATCTCTGCGCAATTTGAGTGTTCCATCGTCTTTAGGATGCCCTTAATATTACAATTATCTATCAGTTTCTCGTCAGATTCGAAAATCTAAACTCACAGGAGACTGTTTCGAAAATCTAGACTCACAGGAGAACGACCATAAGGTGTCCGAGGCAGCAATATCCACTTGGAGACAAGTCGGCTGGAGGACGATGAATTGGATCTCTGCGCAATTTGAGTGTTCCATCGTCTTTAGGATGCCCTTAATATTACAATTATCTATCAGTTTCTCGTCAGATTCGAAAATCTAAACTCACAGGAGACGGACCGTATGGTGCCCGAGGCAGCAAAACCCCTTTGAGACAAGTCGGCTGGAGGACGATGTATTGAATCTCGACGTAATTTGAGTGTTCCATCGTCATTAGGAGGCGCTGAACTTTACTTTTAACTATTAGTTATGCGTCGGATTCGAAAATCTAGAATCACAGGAGAACGACCACAAGGTGCCCGAGGCAGCAATAGACACTTGGAGACAAGTCGGCTGGAGGCCGATGTATTGAATCTCGACGCAATTTGAATGTTCCATCGTCAGTAGGAGGCCCTTAACGTTACAATTAACTATCAGTTTCGCGTTGGATTCGAAAATCTAGACTCACAGGAGACGAACCACATGGAGCCCGAGGCAGCAATATCCGTTTGTAGACAAGTCGGTTGGAGGACGGTGTATGACTCTCGACGCAATTTGAGTGTTCCATCGTCATTAGGAGGCCCTGAACGTTACAATTAACTATCAGTTTTGTGTCGGGTTCGAAAATCTAGACTCACAGGAAAATGATCATAAGGTGCCCCAGGCAGCAATCGACCCTTGGAGACAAGTCGGCTGGAGGCCGATGTATTGAATCGCGACGCAATTTGAGTGTTCCATCGTCATTAGGAGGTTCCGATAGTTGCAATTAACTATCAGTTATGCGTCGGATTCGAAACTCTAGACTCACAGGAGAACGACCATAAGGTGCCCGAGGCTGCAGTAGACCCTTGGAGACAAGTCGGCTGGAGGACGATGTATTGAATCTCGACGCTATATGAGTGTTCCATCGACATTAGCTGGCCCTTAACGTTACAATTAACTATCAGTTTGGCGTCGGTTTCGAATATCTAGACTCACAGGAGAACGATCATAAGGTGCTCCAGGCGGTAATCGACCCTTGGAGACAAGTCGGCTGGAGGACGATGTATTGGATCGCGACGCAATTTGAGTATTCCATCGTAATTAGGGGGCCCTGAATGTTACAATTAACTATCAGTTTTTCGTCGGATTCGAAAATCCATACTCACTGCAGACGGACCATAAGGTGCCCGAAGCAGCAATATCCCCTTAAGGACAAGTCCGCTGGAGGACGATGTATTGAATCGCGACGCAATTTGTGTGCTCCATCGTCATTAGGAGGCCCTGAACGTTGCAATTAACTATCAGTTTTGCGTCGGATTCGAAAATCTAGACTCACAGGAGACGGACCACATGGAGCCCGAGGCAGCAATATCCCCTTGTAGACAAGTCGGCTGGAGGACGATGAATTGGATCTCTACGCAATTTGAGTGTTCCATCGTCATTAGGAGGCACTGAACGTTACAATTAACTATCAGTTTTGCGTCGGATTCGAAAATGTAGAATCACCGGAGACGGACCATGTGGTGCCCGAGGTAGCGATATCCCCTTGGAGACAAGTCGGCTGGAGGACGATGTATTAAATCGCGACGCAATTTGAGTGTTCCATCGTCATTAGGAGGCGCCGAGCGTTACAATTAACTATCAGTTATGCGCCGGATTCAAAAATCTAGACTCACAGGAGAACGACCATAAGGTGCGCGAGGCAGCAATAGACATTTATTGACAATTTGGCTGAAGGACGATGTATTGAATCTCGACGCAATTTGAGTGTTTCATCGTCATAAGGAGGCCCTGAACGTTACAAATAATTATCAGTTTAGCGTCGGATTCGAAAATCTAGACTCACAGGAGACAGACCATATGGCGCTCGAGGCAGCAATATCCCCTTGGAGACAAGTCGGCTGGAGGACGATATATTGAATCTCGACGCATTTTGGGTGCTCCATCGTCATTAGGAGGCGCTGAACGTTACAATTAACTATTACTTATGCGTCGGATTCGAAAATCTAGAGTCACAGGAGAACGACCATAAGGGGCCCGAGGCTGCAGTAGACACTTGGAGACAAGTCGGCTGGAGGACGATGAATTGGATCTCTGCGCAATTTGAGTGATCCATCGTCTTTAGGAGGCCCTTAATGTTACAATTAACTATCAGTTTCTTGTCAGATTCGAAAATCTAAACTCACAGGAGACGGACCGTATGGTGCCCGAGGCAGCTAAACCCCTTTGAGACAAGTCGGCTGGAGGACGATGTATTGTATCTCGACGCAATTTGAGTGTTCCATCGTCATTAGGAGGCGCTGAACTTTACAATTAACTATCAGTTATGCGTCGGATTCGAAAATCTAGACTCACAAGAGAACGACCAGAAGGTGACCGAGGCTGCAATAGACACTTGGAGACAAGTCGGCTGGAGGCCGATGTATTGAATCTTGACGCAATGTGAGTGTTCCATCGTCATTAGGAGGCGCTGAACTTTACAATTAACTATAAGTTTCGCGTTGGATTCGAAAATCTAGACTCACAGGAGACGAACCACATGGAGCCCGAGGCAGCAATATCCCTTTGTAGACAAGTCGGTTGGAGGACGATGTATGACTCTCGACGCAATTTGAGTGTTCCATCGTCATTAGGAGGCCCTGAACGTTACAATTAACTGTCAGTTTTGTGTCGGGTTCGGAAATCTAGACTCACAGGAAAATGATCATAAGGTGCCCCAGGCAGCAATCGACCCTTGGAGACAAGTCGGCTGGAGGACGATGTATTGGATCGCGACGCAACTTGAATGTTCCATCGTAATTAGGGGGCCCTGAATGTTACAATTAACTATCAGTTTTTCGACGGATTCGAAAATCTATACTCACTGGAGACGGACCATAAGGTGCCCGAAACAGCAATATCCCCTTAAGGACAAGTCGGCTGGAGGACGATGAATTGGATATCTGCGCAATTTGAGTGATCCATCGTCTTTAGGAGGCCCTTAATGTTACAATTAACTATCAGTTTCTTGTCAGATTCGAAAATCTAAACTCACAGGAGACGGACCGTATGGTGCCCGAGGCAGCAAACCCCTTTGAGACAAGTCGGCTGGAGGACGATGTATTGAATCTCGACGCAATGTGAGTGTTCCATCGTCATTAGGAGGCCCTGAACGTTACAATTAACTATCAGTATCGCGTCGGATTCGAAAATCTATACTCTCAGGTGAACGACATTACGGTGCCCGAGGCTACAATAGACCCTTGGAGACAGGTCGGCTGGAGGACGATGTATTGAATCCCGTCGCAATTTGAGTGTTCCATCGTGATTAGGAGGCCCTGAACGTTACAATTAACAATCAGTTTCGCGTCGGATTCGTAAATCTAGACTCACAGGAGACGGACCATAAGGTGCCCGAGGCAGCAATATCCCCTTGGAGACCTGTCCGCTGGAGGCCGATGTATTGAATCGCGACGCCATTTGAGTGTTCCATCGTCATTAGGAGGTCCTGAACTTTACAATTAAGTATCAGATATGCGTCGGATTCGAAAATCTAGACTCACAGGAGAACGACCATAAGGTGCCCGACGCAGCAATTTGGTGACAAGTCGGCTGGACTCCGATGTACTGAATCTCGACGCAATTTGAGTGTTCCATCGTCATTAGGAGGCCCTATACGTTACAATTAACAATCAGTTTCCCGTCGGATTCGAAAATCTAGACTCACAGGAGAATGACCGTAAGGTGCAGGGGGCAGCAATCGACCCTTGGAGACAAGTCGGCTGGAGGACGATGTATTGAATCGCGACGCAAGTTGAGTGTTGCATCGTCATTAGGAGGCCCTCAACGTTACAATTAACCATCATTTTTGCGTCGGATTCGATAATCTAGACAGACAGGAGAACGATCATAAGGTTCTCGAAGCAGCAATAAACCCTTGGTGACAAGTCGGCTGGAGGACGATGTATTGAATGTCGACGCAATTTGAGTGTTCCATCGTCATTAGTAGGTTCTGATCGTTGCAATTAACTATCAGTTATGCGTCGGATTCGAAACTCTAGACTCACAGGAGAACGACCATAAGGTGCCCGAGGCTGCAGTAGACTCTTGGAGACAAGTCGGCTGGAGGACAATGTATTGAATCTCGATGCAAATTGAGTGTTCCATTGACATTAGGAGGCCCTGAACATTACAATTAACTATCAGTTACGCGTCAGATTCGAAAATCTAGACTCACAGGAGAACGACCATAAGGTTTCCGATGCTGCAATATCCCTTTCTAGACAATTCGGCTGGAGGACGATGTATTGAATCTCGACGCAATTTGAGTGATCCATCGTCAATAGGAGAGGCTGAGCGTTACAATTAACTATTAGTTATGCATCGGATTCGAAAATCTAGACTCACAGGAGAACGACCATAAGGTGCCCGAGGCAGCAATAGACTCTTGGAGACAAGTCGGCTGGAGGACGATGTATTGAATTTCGACGAAATTTGAATGTTCCATCGCCATTAGGAGGCCCTGAACTCTCCAATTAACTATCAGGTATGCGTCGGATTAGAAAATCTAGACTCACAGGAGAACGATCATAATTTGCCCGAATCAGCAATAGACCCTTTGAGACAAGTCGGCTTCAGGACGATGTATTGAATCTCGACGCAATTTTAGTGTTTCATCGTCATTAGGAGGCCCTGAAAGTAACAATCAACTATCAGTTTTGCGTCGGGTTCGAAAATCTAGACTTACAGGAGAACGATCATAAGGTGCCCCAGGCAGCAATCGTCCCCTTGGAGACAAGTCGGCTGGAGAACGATGTATTGGATCGCGACGCAATTTGAGTATTCCATCGTAATTAGGGGGCCCTGAATGTTACAATTAACTATCAGTTTTTCGTCGGATTCGAAAATCTATACTCACTGGAGACGGACCATAAGGTGCCCGAAGCAGCAATATCCCCTTAAGGACAAGTCCGCTGGAGGACGATGTATTGAATCGCGACGCAATTTGAGTGCTCCATCGTCATTAGGATGCCCTGAACGTTGCAATTAACTATCAGTTTTGCGTCGGATTCGAAAACGTAGAATAACCGCAGACTGACTATACGGTGCCCGAGGTAGCGATATCCCCTTGGAGACAAGTCGGCTGGAGGGCGATGTATTGAATCTCGACAATATTTGAGTGTTTCATCGTCATTAGGAGGCCCTGAACGTTACAATTAACTATCAGTTTTGCGTCGGGTACGAAAATCTAGACTCACAGGAGAACGATCATAAGGTGCCCGAGGCAGCAATAGACACTTGGAGACAAGTCGGCTGGAGAACGATGTATTGGATCTCTACGCATTTGAGTGTTCCATCGTCATTAGGAGGCGCTGAACGTTACAATTAACTATCAGTTTTGCGTCGGATTCGAAAATGTAGAATCACCGGAGACGTTCCATGTGGTGCCCGAGGTAACGATATCCCCTTGGAGACTAGTCGGCTGGAGGACGATGTATTGAATCTCGACGCAATTTGAGTCTTCCATCGTCAATAGGGGGCCCTGAACGTTACAATTAACTACCGGTTTTGCGTCGGATTCGAAAATCTAGACTGACAGGAGAACGACCATAAGGTGCCCGAGGCAGCAATAGACACTAGGAGACAAGTCGGCTGGAGGACGATGTATTGGATCTCTACGCATTTGAGTGTTCCATCGTCATTAGGAGGCGCTGAACGTTACAATTAACTATCAGTTTTGCGTCGGATTCGAAAAAGGAGAATCACCGGAGACGGACCATGTGGTGCCCGAGGTAGCGATATCCCTTGGAGACAAGTCGGCTGGAGGACGATGTATTAAATCGCGACTGAATTTCAGTGTTCCATTGTCATTAGGAGGCGCCGAGCGTTACAATTAACTATCAGTTATGCGTCGGATTCGAAAATCTAGACTCACAGGAGAACGACCACAAGGTGCCCGAAGCATCAATAGACATTTGGAGACAAGTCAGCAGGAGGCCAATGTATTGAATCTCGGCGCAATTTGAGTGCTCCATCGTCATTAGGACTCCCTGAACGTTGCAATTAACTATAAGTTTTGCGTCTGTTTCGAAAATCTACACTCACAGGAGAACGAACATAAGGTATCCGAGGCAGCAATAGACTCTTGGAGACAAGTCGGCTGAAGGACAATGTATTGAATCTCAACGCAATTTGAGTGTTCCATCGTCAGTAGGAGGCCCTGAACGTTACGATTAACTATCAGTTTCACGTCGGATTCGAAAATCAAGACTCACAGGAGACGGACCTTATGATGCCCGAGGCAGCAATATACCCTTGGAGACTAGTCGGCTGGAGGACGATATATTGAATCTCGACGCTATTTGAGTGCTCCATCGTCATTAGGAGGCGCTGAACGTTACAATTAACTATTACTTATTTGTCGGATTCGAAAATCTAGACTCACAGGAGAACGACCATAAGGTGCCCGAGGCTGCAATAGACACTTGGAGACAAGTCGGCTGGAGGACGATGAATTGGATCTCAGCGCTATTTGAGTGTTCCATCGTCTTTCGGAGGCCATTAATGTTACAATTAACTATCAGTTTCACGTCAGATTCGAAAATCTATACTCACAGGAGACGGACCATATGGTGCCCGAGGCAGCAAATCCCCTTGGAGACAAGTCGGCTGGAGGACGATGTATTGAATCTCGACGCAATTTGAGTGTTCCATCGTCATTAGGAGGCGCTGAACTTTACAATTAACTATCAGTTACGCGTCGGATTCAAAAATCTAGATTCACAAGAGAACGACCACAAGGTGCCCGAGGCAGCAATAGACACTTGGAGACAAGTCTCCTGGAGGCCGATGTACTGAATCTCGACGCAATTTGAGTGTTCCATCGTCATTAGGAGGCCCTGAACGTTACAATTAACTATCAGTTTTGCGTCGGGATCGAAAATCTAGACTCACGGGAGAACGATCATAAGGTGCCCGAGGCAGCAATAGACATTTGGAGACAAGTCGGCTGGAGTACGATGTATTGAATCTCGGCGCAATTTGAGTGTTTCATCGTCATTAGGAGGCCCTGAACGTTTCAATTAACTATCAGTTTTGCGTCGGGTTCGAAAAACTAGACTCACAGGAGAACGATCATAAGGTGCCCCAGGCAGCAATCGACCCTTGGAGACAAGTCGGCTGGAGGACGATGTATTGGATCGCGACGCAATTTGAATGTTCCATCGTAATTAGGGGGCCCTGAATGATACAATTAACTTTCAGTTTTTCGTCGGATTCGAAAATCTATACTCACTGGAGACGGACCATAAGGTGCCCGAAGCAGCACTATCCCCTTAAGGACAAGTCCGCTGGAGGACGATGTATTGAATCGCGACGCAATTTGATTGCTCCAACGTCATTAAGAGGCCCTGAACGTTCCAATGAACTATCAGTTTTGCGTCGGGTTCGATAATATAGACTCACAGGAGACGGACCACATGGTGCCCGAGGCAGCCATACCCCTTCGAGGCAAGTTGGCTGGAGTCCGATGTATTGAATCTCGACGCAATTTGAGTGTTCCATCGTCATTGGGAGGTCCTGAACGTTACAATTAACTATCAGTTTTGCGTCGGGTTCGAAAATCTAGACTCACAGGAGAACGAACATATGGTGCCCCAGGCAGCAATCGACACTTGGAGAAAAGTCGGCTGGAGGACGATGTATTGAATCTCGACGCAATTTGAATGTTCCATCGTAATTAGGGGGCCCTGAATGTTACAATTAACTATCAGTTTTTCGTCGGATTCGAAAATCTATACTCACTGGAGACGGACCATAAGGTGCCCGAAGCAGCAATATCCCCTTAAGGACAGGTCCACTGGAGGACGATGTATTGAATCTCGACGCAATTTGAGTGTTCCATCGACATTAGGTGGCCCTGAACGTTACAATTAACTATCAGTTTTGCGTCGGGTTCGAAAATCTAGACTCACAGGAGAACGATCATAAGCTGCCCGAGGCAGCAATAGACATTTGGAGACAAGTCGGCTGGAGGACGATGTATTGAATCTCGACGCAATTTGAGTGTTTCATCGTCGTTAGGAGGCCCTGAACGTTTCAATTAACTATCAGTTTTGCGTCGGGTTCGAAAATCTACACTCACAGGAGAACGATCATAAGGTGCCCCAGGCAGCAATCGACCCTTGGAGACAAGTCGGCTGGAGGACGATGTATTGGATCGCGACGCAATTTGAATGTTCCATCGTAATTAGGGGGCCCTGAATGTTACAATTAACTATCAGTTTTTTGTCGGATTCGAAAATCTATACTCACTGGAGACGGACCATAAGGTGCCCGAAGCAGCAATATCCCCTTAAGGACAAGTCCGCTGGAGGACGATGTATTGAATCGCGACGCAATTTGAGTGCTCCATCGTCATTAAGAGGCCCTGAACGTTACAATTAACTATCAGTTTTGCGTCGGATTCGAAAATGTAAAATAACCATACGTTGCCCGAGGTAGCGATATCCCCTTGGAGGCAAGTCGGCTGGAGGACGATGTATTGAATCTCGACGTAATTTGAGTGTTCCATCGTCATTAGGAGGCCCTGAACGTTACAATTAACTATCCGTTTTGCGTCGGATTCGAAAATGTAGACTCACAATAGAACGACCATAATGTTCCCGAGGCAGCAATAGACCCTTGGAGGCAAGTCGGCTGGAGGACGATGTATAGAATCTTTTACGTTTTTTATTATCGCATATACGATTTAGAGCTGCGAAATATCTGTTAATAATGCTGTGCTTTGCTTTTCTTCATCATCATTACCCTTTAGCGGAATAAAATGTATATATGGAAGTCTTATTGTTCTGTATCTGGCCTACAATTTAAGGAACGATTTTTCGTAACTGCAACTCATGCTAAGAATCAATATATCTTCCCTACTTCATAGTGATTAAAAGTTGAAATTACTTCGTTATGAGCACTGATGTTACAGTCCGTGTGATCGTTCAAAAACACAAGTTCGCAGTGGATTTTATTTCTCGTTAAAATGCTATTTCATACCACGACTAGCCCAAGAACATGAGACTCTCATTAAAAAATACGTTGTCACTATAAAGTTTGCCAGATCAGAACGGAGCACAGCAAGATTCCTATCAGATTCTGAAGGTACATTAAATTATTTGCACTGTAAATTATATCCTATCAGCAGCCCGCGTCAATCTGCGACACATCATAAAATCTGCTGATCTTCACTGCCAGTCTGGGAGCTAAAAGAAATAATATTATTTTACTATTATTTTACCGCTTCCCTGCGGTATGCTCGACTATATTGTAAGTCGTTTAAATACGCCGCGGCAGCAGCTCTTCGTTCTCCACGCAGCTCAGCACCACAGATAATATTTATATAACTGAAAAATGTCTCAACAGGTTGGTATAATATGCAAGCAAGCTTAACAATAAATAATACAAGTTTTCATTTAAACAACTCTATTAAAACCTTTAAATATCTCAGTGATTACAGACCTTTGTGAATTCACACGTAATGGCGTACATTGCTTAGTCTCGACAAAAGAATGCTACACTAGCGTTCACATATAACAAAGGCTATTTGTGAGAGCATGTTAAACCTTTAGTCTCTTTGTTACCCATATAATATTTGTGTTTTGGATTGTAATGAAAGTCACTTATTACACATTTTTACAGTAGTATCATGAATCGTCCTTGCATTTACTCGCGACAATTGGTTTAAAATGTCTAGCATTCATGCGAGTATACTTCATTAACATGACGAAAACATATTATATCTATATATCACTGAACCAATGAATACTTTGGGTCCGTATTGAATAATTCAAGAAAAAAAAACAAATGTTTGTCACGTCATTTCGTGTCCACTAAACCCTATTCATGTTAGTGCATTAAACACATATTTGGTAGTTCATTTGAATGACAACAATGTTGTACGGAGCTGGCGGCGCGAAGCAATTGTTGAGTCGCGTCGTCTGGAACGCCGCGCGCCGACGGCCGCTGGGTTCGACGACCTGCTCTCAGTAACAGCGACGTCGTGCTGACGTGGCGCCCAAGCAGTCGCGAACCGCGGCGAACCATTCGCCGATGTCGGTGAGTGGCAGTGGTTTACCGCGACCGGCTGGCTGGCGGCACGGCACTCGTCTCGGCTTCTCCACATGGCTCCCCGTTGTAGCGCATGAAACAAACATTCCACAACGGTGTACTGCCTTTAAGGACACAGATTACTAGCTGTGGAAGAAGATGCAACTTGTTAAAAGCGATTATTGTTCAGTAAGCCGTCGCTTCACTGGTATGCACAGGATGGTTTGGCGTGATAACAGGTTTCTTGTGGCATTGTGACACTGGTATTCAAGGTTCGTCACACGCACATTGTACTACACATTTTCACTCACTCCACGGTTGGTACACTGCCAGAGCGTCTTTCAACACGTGAAAATGTTTCGTAACACACATACTAAATGTCCCCGTCGATCGATGTTCGTTTAACTCGACTCCGAACGAATCAATAACTACTGTTTTTATACACTGTCTATTGTTCGTTGAGCACTGCCCTAGGACAGTCTGTCACTCAACAATAGACTTATCGACGTATGTATTGGTGCAGATACAACAGTCATTTTCTGTTGCAGATACAACAGTCATTTTCTGTCCCTGCTACACACAATATTCCGCCCTTTCCTCCATTGTTTATGCACACAGTTTATTTTTTAATACCTTTTAACTGTTTTTCGCATACTCACTCTCATCTACATGGCGTCTATTTGTTTTTACCTTATCACAACACACTTTTCATATTGTTACTAGGCGTATACAGCCCTTTTGTAAAAATTTTTTAATTTTCTTATCAGTGTAGCTTGCCTGGTTATCACCCATCTATCAAACAGATTTTACCATGTGCATGACAGCTTGACTTGGGCATATTGATCAATAAATACTTCATTTAGCACTAGCATTATTTTTAATGATTTTTCCTATATGACCACAGTGTAGGTTCCACATTGGTTGACTTAATTCGCGTATCGCGTAATGAATATTCAAGGGCGTGTACCAAGTACACAGGCTTCAATTGAAGCATTGTTATATACAAAGCGGATTTTCCACGGAACGGGCTTGTTTTTTGATTAGCTTATGCTCCAGTGTCGTTCTCATATCACTACTGGCAGCAAACATCACATAATTGTTGCATATTACAGAGTCCATGTTTGGCTAGTCAAGACTCTCTCTCTCAGGGTTCCTTATCCTAATACAATTACAACAGTTACCTTACTATATTAGATTGCATCATTAATTGCACTTACATACTACACATAGAAAATGGTTCAAGAAATTAATCCTTTGTATAATGATTCAAGAAATTAATCCTCACTTTATCAACAAGAAGATTGTTCGTTGCTTAATGAGCCTATAATTTTTAAATGGCTCTAATTGTCTGTAAACAAAATCGTTCCTGTGTAAGCTATTGCCTACTTTCTGAATCCACTTCCTCCAAGTTTCATTACACACAAATTTCTTTCTTAATACTAACATACTTATATTCTAAAACACAATTAAAATCTTCTTACAACTATTACTCTTTATATGTGATATGTCACTGAATAAATAACTTCACACCTTTACGTGGATACAATCCTTTGATCTTCCCCGTATGGGGATGTGCTAACATATAGCTACATTCGTGTGGCACGCTTATTACTTCAAAAGGCCCTGAATATAGCAATTGCCACTTACTATTCTGTTTTAAGGTGGCTGAGGATTTAGCGTGGTTACGAATAAGTACTAGATCTCCTACATTATATTTCTGTTCGTTAGTTACACCTCGGTCGTACTTCCTTTTCCTCTTTGCCGCACAGCTGGTTAGTCTGTTCCATATCTTTTTCATCATTTCCTCCCTTGTTTCTGCCTTGACTGGTAGTCCCGGCAAAGGCGTGAGCCATTCATTCGGTGTCTCATTAAATCCCTTCAATATCTCTACCGGTGGATAGCCTGTACTTGAATGGGGTGTTAAATTGTGTATTTCTACAAATTTCGGTACTAGCCCTGGCCATTTTGTATGTCGGTTCCCTATGTAGATTCTAAGGAACTTATTCAATTCTCTGAATATTCTTTCAACTAGACTGGCTTCGGGATGGAACCGGGATACCAGAATATGCTGTATATTTTGTTCCCGTAGGTAATTTTTCCAAGTTCGACCCGTGAAATAAGAAGCATTATCAGTCGTTATGGCTTCGGGTTTTCCCGCTAGGGGCAAGTATTCTTGACTGATCCGCCTGACCATGGTTTTGGCAGTAGCTGATTTTATGCAATAAATTGCACAGTATTTGGAAAAAATATCGTACATGGCCAGTATATATTTCATACCTCCTCTGGCCATAGGATAAGGACCGGCTACATCCACAGATACTATTTGAAGCGGCCTGAGTGGAACTATGGGATGTAATTCAAACTTAGTGGATCTATTGTAATGTTTTGCCTTTTGACATATCACGCAAGTTCTAACTGTTGCCTGAATCTGGTGTTTCATACGAGGAAAGTAGCAGTATCTCGCCATGATCTCTGCACACTTTCCAATCGCTGCATGGCCCCATGCCAAGTGCGTGTGCCATATCATAACTTTTACCGACTGGTTAGGTATACATACCGTCCAGCAGTCTTCTTTCGTATTAAGTTTATGATACAAAATATGGTTCACTATTTTAAAACCTTGCTCATCTCTATTGTTAACACCCTCTTCAATATTATTAATGATTTTTTTTTCCACATCGGATCTGCCCTTTGTAATTCGCACAGGTTTTTACATATATATAAAAAATCCTTCATGTAAGTATTGTCACGCACTAACAGCACTTTATACTCCGCGGATTGCTCTAACATTTCTGCTAAATCCGGTAATCCTACCGGCAGTCGCGACAGAGCATCCGCTATTACATTCTCTTGGCCTTTTATGTACATAATCTTTATCCGGTATTCTTGTAAGACAAGCATCCATCTCCTCAGTCTGGTATGGAATAGTTTGCATGACATCAAAAAACTTAACGCCTGGTGGTCACTATACACTTTAATCTCATTCCCTTGTAAATAATAATTAAACTTTTTCACAGCCCGGACTACTGCAAGTGCTTCCAGTGCGGTTGCCAAGTAGGCTCTCTCGCAGCTAGTTAAAGTCCTACTGGCGAAGCCGATAATCTTTATTGTTGTCGGGTCGTTTCCTTCCTCCCACTGAAATAAGCACGCTCCCAGGCCATAGGAACATGAATCCGTCGGAAGACAAAAATCTTTTGACAGATCTGGGTGCTGCAAAATATTTGCATTCAGTAGGGCGGTTTTAATCGCTTTAAAAGCTTGTTGACATTTGTCAGTCCAAACCCACTGCACACTTTTTCGTAGCAGATTTAGTAGCGACGCGTCATTTAACAACTGATTGGGCACGAACCTTCTGAAAAAAGACGTGAGCCCAAGGAATGCTATCAATTGCCTCTTAGTGCGGGGGCTTGGAAATTCTCGGATAGCCTGTAGTTTTTTGTTGTCTGGGCGTATACCAAGTGGTGTAATAAGATGGCCTAAAAATTTAATTTTATTTCGTCCAAATTTTGACTTTTCTAGGTTTGCTGTCACACCTGCTTGCTTAAATCTCTCTAGTACTCTACGCAACAATTCCATATGTTCGTCCCAAGTAGCAGTAGCGATTACCAGATCATCAACATATACAGTGATTTTTTCTAATAAGTCTGGACCCAGTACCGTGTCCAGTGCAGTAATAAACACTCCAGCACTCACATTCAATCCGAAGGGAAGTACCTTGAATTGGTAACTCCGCCCTCCGAATTTGAAAGCTGTGTACTTCCTGGATTCCGGTGTAAGGGAAATTTGCCAATATGAACTTTTCAGATCGACCGAGGTCAAGTACTGTGCTCCATGAAATTTTTGTATCTGCTCATCTAAATTCTCAGGGCGAGTCCGGACAGGTACGATAATTTTGTTAATGTCCCTCGCATCTAACACTAGCCTGATTTTTCCATTGGCTTTCGCCACTGCTACAAGAGAACTACTGTATGGAGAGAAGGAGGGCTCAATGATATCCCACTCTAACATCTTCCGAATCTCTTTAGCTACTAATTCCCTCCTCGACCAAGGGATGGAGTAAGTTGCGCGACAGTATGTTTTGTGGGGCGTCACCTCTATGTGATAGTGGTACCCTTTGACTATTCCTGGTCGGTCGGTCAGTACCATAGTGTATTCCGATAGCAGCTGCGTCAACTGTTGCTTTTGTTTACCGCTTAAACCTTCAGATTCCTGCACTTTGGTTTGAAATGCCTCAACATTTGTTTCAAAATTTCGATCCTCTAAATTCGGGTAATAGAGGTCTGCTGCATGTGACAAATCATCAAGGTGTAGTACCCAAGGGTTCCTACCCTTGATATTGATTCGATTACAACACGGCACAAGTACCTCCTTCGATTTCATCATAGATAACTCAATCCTCCTACCCCTATTAACTATGCTTAATTTCCCTAAGGAGAGGTCGATCAATGCGTCCCTCTCACGGAGAAAATCTACTCCCAGAATGCAGGCCACCTTCAATCCTTTAACAACGAGGAATGAGCTCACTATGGCTTCGCCCTCCTTACAAATCTCCACCTGCACCTGGTACTTAACTGATTGGCTCTGTGCACCAATGGCTCCAGACACCTTACAATTATTAACCGGGAAAGTCGGAATGCTATGTCCTTTTCCGAGTGCCTTAAATAACTCCATACTCATTACACTTACTGAGGCACCTGTGTCAATGTTTATATTCACTGCAACATCATTGATTTTCGCTTCGATAATAGCTTGCACATTTTCGTTATTATCTTTCTTACATTCGTGTGGTTCGTTCAGTAGATCTTTATCCATACTGACACCATCGTTGTATCGCAGCATACGTATCCCAGGTATATTATTATCACTCGTGTTGCTCTCACTCCATCCCTCGGCCATCGATGGAGAGCATATCGAGGCCGATTCTAGTTTGTTGGATTAGTTGCTTGTGAAGTACTTGAAAGGCTATTGTCCGCGACCTCCACCATACGTACACTCTGATTTGTCGGCCGCCACGGCTGCGCAATAGGCGCGTTTTGCGGCGGTGGTCTATTGTTGTCATACCGGTCATTACCCTGTCGCTCTGGGCTTCTTCGCTGATTTTGCTGCCAATTTCGATTACTATCACTATAATTGCTCTGCCACTGACCTCGCGCATTTTTCCAGCGGTTGGTCCCTGACATTCCAGATTCGTACCGGTCGTCAAATCGACGCCTTTTGTTATAAGTTGTTTGTCCATACCCGTTCTGGCCTCTACCATTACTACCATTTTGCGAATGTTCTTGCCGCTTGTTACCACCCCCACCATTTCCATGGTTGTGGTTTTGTGCACTACTATTTCTGTCATGTTTACATCCTGACCCATTATTCCGCGAGTGATCACACGCTGATTTTGCGTCTTCCTGTATCAAGTCTATAGAATCTAGAACAGACAGGAAGTTTTCCATATCGCTTTCTGGTACGTGTATTAATTTCTCTTTGATATGAATGGGTAAATGTGATTTTAGTAGTCTTATTATGTCTCTTGGTGATATAGACTCGTCCCAGTAGCGTGTTTTGTTTATATATTTTTCAAAATACCGTCTCAAATTCCCCAGACGAGGTGAGTACGGTTCGGGATTATATACTTCTTTTCTTAGCCGCTCTTGTATACAAGGCGACCAATATTTCGATAGAAATGCCCTTTCGAACTGTTCATATGTCATGCAGCTGTCTGCTACTTCTGTAGCCCACAACGCTGCATCACCTTGAATGTACGACATTACGTATTGAATTTTCTGTGTTTCGTTGCACACACTGGGCAAGACATTTTTAAAGCTTTTTATGAATACTACTGGGTGTACTGATTTCCGTTCAGTAGTAAACGTTTGAAATTGTCTATTTTTGATTAAACTTTCTTCCACTAATACTTTTGAACTACATGGTTTTGCTCCTTGGACATATGCTGTGTGCTCCGAGCCGAAGCTACAGCTCTTCGCATTATCGACTACAGATTCCCCATTGTTGTATCGCGTATAAGTTTGTGCGTTGCCGAAACCATGGGCTGTTGGCGACAGAGGTTCCTGTTCCAAATGTTTTCTGCTTTGTGCTAAACCCTTCTCCAGGTCGGATATCCGTTTGTTCATATTCACTTGCCACTGCGGAATATCCTCACTGAGTATTTGTTTGATGGTTTGCACGTCGTTCTGTACCTGACTATTCATTGCGGTACTGAACGATTCGGAGTCTCTATTTGCTATGGCTGCTTGTACTTTGGAATTAATGTTCTTGTCAATCTCACACTCCTTCACTTCTAGCCATTAGTTGAATTCTGTTTCAATTTTAGTTGCTTGATCGTTCCACTTCTGCTCTACAAGATGCGTGGAATCTATTTCTAGCTTTTCTACTCGATTGGCTAATTCACCTATTTCGTCTACCCTGTTAGTGTTTGCTACTTGCAGGTTGTTGACCTGTTCAGTCAGCTCCTGCACGGCCTTAGGTATCGACTCATAATTCTGTTTCATATCTGCAATCTCTTTTCTCATGTTTTCTAACGATTGCACAAGTTGCTGGTCCCACTCAGCTTGCCGGCGATCTCGCTCAGCTTGCTGGCGGTCTCGCTCGACTTGCTGTTGCGCAAATTCTGCCTGGTAATTCAGCACGCGCTCTAATATAGCCTGAAGCGAATACCCACCAGGCAGATTACCACTCTCTGGTTCCTGCTTTTCTGGTGGTGGTACAACTTCTTTCTCTACATCCCCTTGAGGACTAGTGGGCGGTGGCACCACTTCCTGAGCCCCTGCCCCCACATTCTCACATGTTATATCCTCAAAGAGAGTACTAGTACTACTTGAGGTACCCGGTTCCACATTTCCTGCACTAACTAATTGTTGTTCCTCAGTATCCATATTGCTCGGACGTTGACTACGCAACGTAACCATATTCATAAATTGCTTACTAAACCAAAAAGTCTGACAGTTTTGCCCCTTGCACACAAAATACGTTAATTTATCTACACTAACTGCACACTAAAAATTACTATCTACCATCAACTTTGTCCTGTCACAAACACTAACATCAAACTACGCACAATATGCACACCACTAGCGAAATGAGATCACTTCACTGGAGCTCGACTTCTACAAACAGGACAACTACACTGTAGTCTTACCTTTAGTTTATCTTATCTCGGGGTTCGGCTGCCCCCGGATTACGTAGTCGTTACAGCTTCTCAGTACTATCAGGATCGTCTTCTCAGACTCGTTTGCAGTAGTACGTTTTGTCATGAAAGAGTGTTTACACATTCATTAATACATAGCATTGATCATGATATACATACATACATTTATCACTAAATACATATATATCTACACATACATAACAATCAACACTGAAAGAAAAATACATAAAATTTTATATTTGTGGCCACTGCAAAATCGGGCCCCGCGTGTGTACATTCAAGGTGATGCAGCGTTGTGGGCTACAGAAGTGGCAGACAGCTGCATGACATATGAACAGTTCGAAAGGGCATTTCTATCGAAATATTGGTCACCTTGTATACAAGAGCGGCTAAGAAAAGAAGTATATAATCCCGAACCGTACTCACCTCGTCTGGGGAATTTGAGACGGTATTTTGAAAAATATATAAACAAAACACGCTACTGGGACGAGCCTATATCACCAAGAGACATAATAAGACTACTAAAATCACATTTACCCATTCATATCAAAGAGAAATTAACACACGTACCAGAAAGCGATATGGAAAACTTCCTGTCTGTTCTAGATTCAATAGACTTGATCCAGGAAGACGCAAAATCAGCGTGCGATCACTCGCGGAATAATGGGTCAGGATGTAAACATGACAGAAATAGTAGTGCACAAAACCACAACCATGGAAATGGTGGGGGTGGTAACAAGCGGCAAGAACATTCGCAAAATGGTAGTAATGGTAGAGGCCAGAACGGGTATGGACAAACAACTTATAACAAAAGGCGTCGATTTGACGACCGGTACAAATCTGGAATGTCAGGGACCAACCGCTGGAAAAATGCGCGAGGTCAGTGGCAGAGCAATTATAGTGATAGTAATCGAAATTGGCAGCAAAATCAGCGAAGAAGCCCAGAGCGACAGGGTAATGACCGGTATGACAACAATAAACCACCGCCGCAAAACGCGCCTATTGCGCAGCCGTGGCGGCCGACAAATCAGAGTGTACGTATAGTGGAGGTCGCGGACAATAGCCTTCCAAGTACTTCACAAGCAACTAATCCAACAAACTAGAATCGGCCTCGATATGCTCTCCATCGATGGCCGAGGGATGGAGTGAGAGCAACACGAGTGATAATAATATACCTGGGATACGTATGCTGCGATACAACGATGGTGTCAGTATGGATAAAGATCTACTGAACGAACCACACGAATGTAAGAAAGATAATAACGAAAATGTGCAAGCTATTATCGAAGCGAAAATCAATGATGTTGCAGTGAATATAATCATCGACACAGGTGCCTCAGTAAGTGTAATGAGTATGGAGTTATTTAAGGCACTGGGAAAAGGACATAGCATTCCGACTTTCCCGGTTAATAATTGTAAGGTGTCTGGAGCCATTGGTGCACAGAGCCAATCAGTTAAGTACCAGGTGCAGGTGGAGATTTGTAAGGAGGGCGAAGCCATAGTGAGCTCGTTCCTCGTTGATAAAGGATTGAAGGTGGCCTGCATTCTGGGAGTAGATTTTCTCCGTGAAAGGGACGCATTGATCGACCTCTCCTTGGGGAAATTAAGCATAGTTAATAGGGGTAGGAGGATTGAGTTATCTATGATGAAATCGAAGGAGGTACTTGTGCCGTGTTGTAATCGAATCAATATCAAGGGTAGGAACCCTTGGGTACTACACCTTGATGATTTGTCACATGCAGCAGACCTCTATTACCCGAATTTAGAGGATCGAAATTTTGAAACAAATGTTGAGGCATTTCAAACCAAAGTGCAGGAATCTGACGGTTTAAGCGGTAAACAAAAGCAACAGTTGACGCAGCTGCTATCGGAATACACTATGGTATTGACCGACCGACCAGGAATAGTCAAAGGGTACCACTATCACATAGAGGTGATGCCCCACAAAACATACTGTCGCGCAACTTACTCCATCTCTTGGTCGAGGAGGGAATTAGTAGCTAAAGAGATTCGGAAGATGTTAGAGTGGGATATCATTGAGCCCTCCTTCTCTCCATACAGTAGTCCTCTTGTAGCAGTGGCGAAAGCCAATGGAAAAATCAGGCTAGTGTTAGATGCGAGGGACATTAACAAAATTATCGTACCTGTCCGGACTCGCCCTGAGAATTTAGATGAGCAGATACAAAAATTTCATGGAGCACAGTACTTGACCTCGGTCGATCTGAAAAGTTCATATTGGCAAATTCCCCTTACACCGGAATCCAGGAAGTACACAGCTTTCATATTCGGAGGGCGGAGTTACCAATTCAAGGTACTTCACTTCGGATTGAATGTGAGTGCTGGAGTGTTTATTACTGCACTAGACACGGTACTGGGTCCAGACTTATTAGAAAAAATCACTGTATATGTTGATGATCTGGTAATCGCTACTGCTACTTGGGACGAACATATGGAATTGTTGCGTAGAGTACTAGAGAGATTTAAGCAAGCAGGTGTGACAGCAAACCTAGAAAAGTCAAAATTTGGACGAAATAAAATTAAATTTTTAGGCCATCTTATTACACCACTTGGTATACGCCCAGACAACAGAAAACTACAGGCGATCCGAGAATTTCCAAGCCCCCGCACTAAGAGGCAATTGAAAGCGTTCCTTGGGCTCACGTCTTTTTTCAGAAGGTTCGTGCCCAATCAGTTGTTAAATGACGCGTCGCTACTAAATCTGCTACGAAAAAGTGTGCAGTGGGTTTGGACTGACAAATGTCAACAAGCTTTTGAAGCGATTAAAACCGCCCTACTGAATGCAAATATTTTGCAGCACCCAGATCTGTCAAAAGATTTTTGTCTTGCGACGGATTCATGTTCCTATGGCCTGGGAGCGTGCTTATTTCAGTGGGAGGAAGGAAACGACCCGACAACAATAAAGATTATCGGCTTCGCCAGTAGGACTTTAACTAGCTGCCTACTCGGCAACCGAACTGGAAGCACTTGCAGTAGTCTGGGCTGTGAAAAAGTTAGTTTCACTTACAACTCTCTCGCGGATTGTAAAATTGTTGCTCTTTGGTTTATTTATTCTCTTTGTAACAACACATTTACGAAAAGAGTTACGTGAAATACTTTTACGTAATGCTGTGCTTTGCTTTTCTTTATCATCATTACCCTTTAGCAGAATTAAATGTATATATGGAAGTCTTATTGTTCTGTATCTGGCCTACAATTTAAGGAACGATTTTTCGTAACTGCAACTCATGCTAAGAATCAATACATCTTCCCTACTTCATAGTGATTAAAAGTTGAAATTACTTTGTTATGGGCACTGATGTTACAGTCCATGTGATCGTTCAAAAACTCAAGTTCGCGGTGGATTTTATTCCTCGTTAAAAAGCTATTTCATACCACGACTAGCCCAAGAACATGAGACTCTCACTAAAAAATAAGTTGTCACTATAAAGTTTGCCAGATCAGAACGGAGCACAGCAAGATTCCTATCAGATTCTGAATGTACATTAAATTATTTGCACTGTAAATTATATCCTCTCAGCAGCCCGCGTCTCTCTGCAACACATCATAAAATCTGCTGATCTTCACTGCCAGTCTGGGAGCTAAAAGAAATAATATTATTTTACTATTATTTTACCGCTTCCTTGCGGTATGCTCGACTATATTGTAAGTCGTTTAAATACGCCGCGGCAGCGGCTCTTCGTTCTCCACGCAGCTCAGCACCACAGATAATATTTATATAGCTGAAAAATGTCTCAACAGGATGGGATAATATGCAAGCAAGCTTAACAATAAATAATGCAAGTTTTCATTTAAACAACTCTATTAAAGCCTTTAAATATCTCAGTGATTACAGACCTTTGTGAATTCACACGTAATGGCGTACATTGCTTAGTCTCGACAAAAGAATGCTACACTAGCGTTCGCTACTACGACACAGGATATCTTACTCGTTCGACTCCCAGATGAAGAAGACAAAGAAATTGCTATTCGTCACGTATTATATACTAGTTACTTATTTTAATCTTTGTTCGACATTTATCGTCTGTGGCGGTTTCATTACTCGCCGACGCAGATATTCTCAAAAATAAATAATAAAAAAAATACATAATTTTATACAATAACACAATATGATACATATAATTTTCTCTTTACTACATAATATGTTGTTTTTGTTTCTTACTAGACGTTACAATGCCCCCTGGCAGCAATTGACTAACGTTAAGAATGTTCGGCAATATGCTGCCACTAACGTCTGTTTGGTTATTGTCTGTTACCTTGGTTAGAACATTCACTTTAAACTTCTTAGTTCTTTTACACTGTAGGTTTAATTACACTTTTTATACTGTTCTTACACTTTGCGAGGTGACCATAAACCTAGTCCCAGGGTCATTACATCTATTTGGCTCCCCCATTCGGGCTACGTGCGATCAGAAAATCTGGGAAAACTGCGCCGGAGCCATGGTCATCTCGTCTGGTTTGTTTTAATACCCAGTTTGATCACAAAAAGTTCAGATTCTATCCAATGTTCACATATAACAAAGGCTATTTGTGAGAGCATGTTAAACCCTAAGTCTCTTTGTTACCCATATAATATTTGTGTTTTGGATTGTAATGAAAGTCACTTATTACACATTTTTACAGTAGTATCATGAATCGTCCTTGCATTTACTCGCGACAATTGGTTTAAAATGTCTAGCATTCATGCGAGTATACTTCATTAACATGACGAAAACATATTATATCTATATATCACTTAACCAATGAATACTTTGGGTCCGTATTGAATAACTCAAGAAAAAAAAAACAAATGTTTGTCACGTCATTTCGTGTCCACTAAACCCTATTCATGTTAGTACATTAAACGCATATTTGGTAGTTCATTTGAATGACAACAATGTTGTACGGAGCTGGCGGCGCGAAGCAATTGTTGAGTCGCGTCGTCTGGAACGCCGCGTGCCGACGGCCGCTGAGTTCGACGACCTGCTCTCAGTAACAGCGACGTCGTGCTGACGTGGCGCCCAAGCAGTCGCGAACCGCGGCGAACCATTCGCCGATGTCGGTGAGTGGCAGTGGTTTACCGCGACCGGCTGGCTGGCGGCACGGCACTCGTCTCGGCTTCTCCACATGGCTCCCCGTTGTAGCGCATGAAACAAACATTCCACAACGGTGTACTGCCTTTAAGGACACAGATTACTAGCTGTGGAAGAAGATGCAACTTGTTAAAAGCGATTATTGTTCAGTAAGCCGTCGCTTCACTGGTATGCACAGGATGGTTTGGCGTGATAACAGGTTTCTTGTGGCATTGTGACACTGGTATTCAAGGTTCGTCACACGCGCATTGTACTACACATTTTCACTCACTCCACGGTTGGTACACTGCCAGAGCGTCTTTCAACACGTGAAAATGTTTCGTAACACACATACTACATGTCCCCGTCGAGCTAGGTTCGTTTAACTCGACTCCGAACGGATCAATAACTACTGTTTTTATACATTGTCTATTGTTCGTTGAGCACTGCACTAGGACAGTCTGTCACTCAACACTAGACTTATCGACGTATATATTGGTGCAGATACAACAGTCATTTTCTGTCCCTGCTACACACAATATTCCGTCCTTTCCTCCATTGTTTATGCACACAGTTTATTTTTTAATACCTTTTAACTGTTTTTCGCATACTCACTCTCATCTACATGGCGTCTATTTGTTTTTACCTTATCACAACACACTTTTCATATTGTTACTAGGCGTATATAGCCCTTTTGTGAAATTTTTTAATTTTCTTATCAGTGTAGCTTGCCTGGTTATCACCCATCTATCAAACAGATTTTACCATGTGCATGACAGCTTGACTTGGGCATATTGATCAATAAATACTTCATTTAGCACTAGCATTATTTTTAATGATTTTTCCTATATGACTACAGTGTAGGTTCCACATTGGTTGACTTAATTCGCGTATCGCGTAATGAATATTCAAGGGCGTGTACCAAGTACACAGGCTTCAATTGAAGCATTGTTATATACAAAGCGGATTTTCCACGGAACTGGCTTGTTTTTTGATTAGCTTATGCTCCAGTGTCGTTCTCATATCACTACTGGCAGCAAACATCACATAATTGTTGCATATTACAGAGTCCATGTTTGGCTAGTCAAGACTCTCTCTCTCAGGGTTCCTTATCCTAATACAATTACAACAGTTACCTTACTATATTAGATTGCATCATTAATTGCACTTACATACTACACATAGAAAATGGTTCAAGAAATTAATCCTTTGTATAATGATTCAAGAAATTAATCCTCACTTTATCAACAAGAAGATTGTTCGTTGCTTAATGAGCCTATAATTTTTAAATGGCTCTAATTGTCTGTAAACAAAATCTTTCCTGTGTAAGCTATTGCCTACTTTCTGAATCCACTTCCTCCAAGTTTCATTACACACAAATTTCTTTCTTAATACTAACATACTTATATTCTAAAACACAATTAAAATCTTCTTACAACTATTACTCTTTATATGTGATATGTCACTGAATAAATAACTTCACATCTTTACGTGGATACAATCCTTTGATCTTCCTCGGATGGGGATGTGCTAACAAATAGCTACATTCGTGTGGCACGCTTATTACTTCAAAAGGCCCTGAATATAGCAATTGCCACTTACTATTCTGTTTTAAGGTGGCTGAGGATTTAGCGTGGTTACGAATAAGTACTAGATCTCCTACATTATATTTCTGTTCGTTAGTTACACTTCGGTCGTACTTCCTTTTCCTCTTTGCTGCACAGCTGGTTAGTCTGTTCCATATCTTTTTCATCTTTTCCTCCCTTGTTTCTGCCTTGACTGGTAGTCTCGGCAAAGGCGTGAGCCATTCATTCGGTGTCTCATTAAATCCCTTCAATATCTCTACCGGTGGATAGCCTGTACTTGAATGGGGTGTTAATTTGTATATTTCTACAAATTTCGGTATTAGCCCTGGCCATTTTGTATGTTGGTTTCCTATGTAGATTCTAAGGAATTTATTCAATTCTCTGAATATTCTTTCAACTAGACTGGCTTCGGGATGGAACCAGGATACCAGAATATGCTGTATATTTTGTTCCCGTAGGTAATTTTTCCAAGTTCGACCCGTGAAATAAGAAGCATTATCAGTCGTTATGGCTTCGGGTTTTCCCACTTGAGGCAAGTATTCTTGACTGATCCGCCTGACCATGGTTTTGGCAGTAGCTGATTTTATGCAATAAATTGCCAAATATTTGGAAAAAATATCGTACATGGCCAGTATATATTTCATACCTCCTCTGGCCATGGGATAAGGACCGGCTACATCCACAGATACTATTTGAAGCGGCCTGAGTGTAACTATGGGATGTAGCTCAAACTTAGTGGATCTATTATAATGTTTTGCTTTTTGACATATCACGCAAGTTCTAACTGTTGCCTGAATCTGGTGTTTCATACGGGGAAAGTAGCAGTATCTCGCCATGATCTCTGCACACTTTCCAATCCCTGCATGGCCCCATGCCAAGTGCGTGTGCCATATCATAACTTTTACCGACTGGTTAGGTATACATACTGCCCAGCAGTCTTCTTTCGTCCTAAGTTTATGATACAAAATATGGTTCACTATTTTAAAACTTTGCTCATCTCTATTGTTAACATCCTCTTCAATATTATTAATGATTTTTTTTTACATCGGATCTGCCCTTTGTAATTCGCACATGTTTTTACATATATATAAAAAATCCTTCATGTAAGTATTGTCACGCACTAACAGCACTTTATACTCCGCGGAATGCTCTAACATTTCTGCTAAATCCGGTAATCCTACCGGCAGTCGCGACAGAGCATCCGCTATTACGTTATCTTGGCCTTTTATGTACATAATCTTTATCCGATATTCTTGTAAGACAAGCATCCATCTCCTCAGTCTGGTATGGAATAGTTTGCATGACATCAAAAAAGTTAACGCCTGGTGGTCCCACGATGGTCCCACGTTTTTTATTATCGCATATACGAAAAGAGCCGCGAAATATCTGTTAATAATGCTGTGCTTTGCTTTTCTTTATCATCATTACCCTTTAGCGGAATAAAATGTATATATGGAAGTCTTATTGTTCTGTATCTGGCCTACAATTTAAGGAACGATTTTTCGTAACTGCAACTCATGCTAAGAATCAATATATCTTCCCTACTTCATAGTGATTAAAAGTTGAAATTACTTTGTTATGAGCACTGATGTTACAGTCCGTGTGATCGTTCAAAAACACAAGTTCGCAGTGGATTTTATTTCTCGTTAAAATGCTATTTCAAACCACGACTAGCCCAAGAACATGAGACTCTCATTAAAAAAATACGTTGTCACTATAAAGTTTGCCAGATCAGAACGGAGCACAGCAAGATTCCTATCGGATTCTGAAGGTACATTAAATTATTTGCACTGTAAATTATATCCTATCAGCAGCCCGCGTCAATCTGCAACACATCATAAAATCTGCTGATCTTCACTGCCAGTCTGGGAGCTAAAAGAAATAATATTATTTTACTATTATTTTACCGCTGCCTTGCGGTATGCTCGACTATATTGTAAGTCGTTTAAATACGCCGCGGCAGCGGCTCTTCGTTCTCCACGCAGCTCAGCACCACAGATAATATTTATATAACTGAAAAATGTCTCAACAGGATGGGATAATATGCAAGCAAGCTTAACAATAAATAATACAAGTTTTCATTTAAACAACTCTATTAAAACCTTTAAATATCTCAGTGATTACATATCTTTGTGAATTCACACGTAATGGCGTACATTGCTTAGTCTCGACAAAAGAATGCTACACTAGCGTTCGCTACTACGACACAGGATATCTTACTCGTTCGACTCCCAGATGAAGAAGACAAAGAAATTGCTATTCGTCACGTATTATATACTAGTTACTTATTTTAATCTTTGTTCGACATTTATCGTCTGTGGCGGTTTCATTACTCGCCGACGCAATTTGAGTGTTCCATCGTCATTAGGAGGCGCTGAGCGTTACATTTAACTATTAGTCATGCATCGGATTCGAAAATCTAGACTCACAGGAGAACGACCACAAGGTGCCCGAGGTAGCAATAGACCCTTGGAGACAAGTCGGCTGGAGGACGATGTATTGAATCTCGACGCAATTTGAGTGTTCCATCGTCATTAGGAGGCCCTGAACTTTATAATTAACTATCAGGTATGCGTCGGATTCGAAAATCTAGACTCACAGGAGAACGACCATAAGGTGCCCGAGGCAGCAATAGATATTTGGAGACAAGTCGGCTGGAGGACAATGTATTGAATCTCGACGCAAATTGAGTGTTCCATTGTCATTAGGAAGCCCTGAACATTACAATTAACTATCAGTTACGCGTCGGATTCGAAAATCTAGACTCACAGGAGAACGACCATAAGTTGCTCGAGGCAGCAATAGACACTCGGAGACAAGTCGGCTGGACACCGATGTATTGAATCTCGACGCAATTTGAGTGTTCAATCGTCATTAGGTGGCCCTGAACGTTACAATTAACTATCAGTTTTTTCGTCGGATTCGAAAATCTAGACTCACAGGAGAACGACCACAAGGTGGCCGAGGCATCAATAGACATTTGGAGACAAGTCAACAGGAGGCCGATGTATTGAATCTCGACGCAATTTGAGTGTTCCATCGTCATTAGTAGGCCGTGAACGTTACAATTAACTATAAGTTTTGCGTCTGATTCGAAAATCTAGACTCACAGGAGAACGACCATAAGGTGTCCGAGGCAGCAATAGACTCTTGGAGACAAGTCGACTGAAGGACAATGTATTGATTCTCAACGCAACTTGAGTGTTCCATCGTCAGTAGGAAGCCCTGAACGTTACAATTAACTATCAGTTTCACGTCGGATTCGAAAATCTAGACACAGGAGACGGACCTTATGGTGCACGAGGCAGCAATATCCCCTTGGAGACAAGTCGGCTGGAGGACGATGTATTGAATCTTGACGCAATTTGAGTGTTCCATCGTCATTAGGATGCGCTGAGCGTTACAATTAACTATCAGTTATGCGTCGGGTTCGAAAATCTAGACTCACAGGAGAACGACCTTAAGTTGCCCGAGGCAGCAATAGACCCTCGGAGACAAGTCGGCTGGAGGCCGATGTATTGAATCTTGACACAATTTGAGCGTTCCATCGTCATTAGGTGGCCCTGAACGTTACAATTAACTATCAGTTTTGCGTCGGGTTCGAGAACCTAGACTCACAGGAGATCGATCATAAGGTGCCCCAGGAAGCAATAGACCCTTGGAGACAAACCGTCTGGAGGACGATGTATTGGATCGCGACGCAATTTGAGAGTAACATCGACATTAGGAGGCCCTGAACGTTACAATTAACTATCAGTTTTTCGTCGGATTCGAAAATCTACACTCACTGGAGACGGACCGTAAGGTGCCCGAGGTAGCAATATCCCCTGAAGGACAAGACCGCTGGAGGACGATTTATTGAATCGCGACGCAATTTGAGTGCTCCATCGTCATTAGGAGGCCCTGAACGTTACAATTAACTCTCAGTTTTGCGTCGGATTCGAAAATGTAGAATCACCGGAGACTGACCATACGGTGCCCGAGGTACCGGTATCCCCTTGGAGACAAGTCGGCTGGAGGACGATGTATTGAATCTCGACGCAATTTGAGTGTTCCATCGTCATTAGGAGGCCCTGAACGTTACAATTAACTATCAGTTTCGCGTCGGATTAGAAAATCTAGACTCACAGGAGAACGACCATATGGTACCCGAGGCAGCAATAGACCCTTGGAGACAAATCGGCTGGAGGACGATGTATAGAATCTCGACGCAATTTCAGTGTTCCATCGTCATTAGGAGGCACTGAACGTTACAATTAACTATCAGTTTTTCGTCGGATTCGAAAATCTACACTCACTGGAGACGGACCGTAAGGTGCCCGAGGTAGCAATATCCCCTGAAGGACAAGACCGCTGGAGGACGATTTATTGAATCTCGACGCAATTTGAGTGCTCCATCGTCATTAGGAGACGCTGAACGTTACAATTAACTATCAGTTATGCGTCGGATTCGAAAATCTAGACTCACAGCAGAACGACCGAAGGTGCCCGAGGCAGCAATAGACACTTGGAGACAAGTCGGCTGGAGGACGATGTATAGAATCTCGACGCAATTTCAGTGTTCCATCGTCATTAGGAGGCACTGAACGTTGCAATTAACTATCAGTTAAGCGTCGGATTCGAAAATCTAGACTCACAGGAGAACGACCATAACGTGCACGAGGCAGCAATAGACCCTTGGAGACTAGTCGGCTGGAGGCCGATGTATTGAATCTCGACGCAATTTGAGTGTTCCATCGTCATTAGGAGGCCCTGAACTTTATAATTAACTATCAGGTATGCGTCGGATTCGAAAATCTATACTCACAGGAGAACGACCCCAAGGTGCCCGAGACAGCAATAGACATTTGGAGACAAGTCGGCTGGAGGCCGATGTATTGAATCTCGACGCAATTTTAGTGTTCCATCGTCATTAGGAGGTTGTGATCGTTGCAATTAACTATCAGTTATGCGTCGGATTCGAAAATCTAGACTCACAGGAGAACGACCATAAGGTGCCCGAGGCAGAAATAGATCCTTGGAGACAAGACGGCTGGAGGCCGATGTATTGTATCTCGACGCAATATGGGCGTTCCATCGACATTAGGTGGCCCTGAACGTTACAATTAACTGTCAGTTATGCGTCGCATTCGAAAATCTAGACTCACAGGAGAACGACCCGAGGCAGCAATAGACCATTGGAGACAAGTCGGCTGGAGGACGATGTATTGAATCTCGACGCAGTTTGAGTGCTCCATCGTCATTAGGAAGCGCTGAACGTTACAATTAACTATCAGTTATGCGTCGGATTCGAAAATCTGGACTCACAGGAGAACGACCATAAGGTGCCCGAGGCTGCAATAGACACTTGGAGACAAGTCGGCTGGAGGACGATGAATTTTATCTCTGCGCAATTTGAGTGTTCCATCGTAATTAGGGGGCCCTGAATGTTACAATTAACTATCAGTTTTTCGTCGGATTCGAAAATCTATACTCACTGGAGACGGACCATAAGCGGCCCGAAGCAGCAATATCCCCTTAAGGACAAGTCCGCTGGAGGACGATGTATTGATTCGCGTCGCAATTTTAGTGTTCCATCGTCATTAGGATGCGCTGAGCGTTACAATTAACTATCAGTTATGCGTCGGGTTCGAAAATCTAGACTCACAGGAGAACGACCTTAAGTTGCACGAGGCAGCAATAGACCCTCGGAGGCAAGTCGGCTGGAGACCGATGTATTGAATCTTGACGCAATTTGAGCGTTCCATCGTCATTAGGTGGCCCTGAACGTTACAATTAACTATCAGTTTTGCGTCGGGTTCGAGAACCTAGACTCACAGGAGATCGATCATAAGGTGCCCCAGGAAGCAATAGACCCTTGGAAACAAGTCGTCTGGAGGACGATGTATTGGATCGCGACGCAATTTGAGAGTAACATGGTCATTAGGAGGCCCTGAACGTTACAATTAACTATCAGTTTTTCGTCGGATTCGAAAATCTACATTCACTGGAGACGGACCGTAAGGTGCCCGAGGCAGCAATATCTTCTGAAGGACAAGACCGCTGGAGGACGATGTATTGAATCGCGACGCAATTTGAGTGCTCCATCGTCATTAGGAGGCCCTGAACGTTACAATTAACTCTCAGTTTTGCGTCGGATTCGAAAATGTAGAATCACCGGAGACTGACCATACGGTGCCCGAGGTAGCGATATCCTCTTGGAGACAAGTCGGCTGGAGGACGATGTATTGAATCTCGACGCAATTTGAGTGTTCCATCGTCATTATGAGGCGCTGAACGTTAAATTAACTATCAGTTATGCGTCGGATTCGAAAATCTAGACTCACAGCAGAACGACCAAGGGTCCCGAGGCAGCAATAGACACTTGGAGACAAGTCGGCTGGAGGACGATGTATTGAATCTCGACGCAATTTGAGTGCTCCATCGTCATTAGGAAGCGCTGACCGTTACAATTAACTATCAGTTATGCGTCGGATTCGAAAATCTAGACTCACAGGAGAACGACCATAAGGTGCCCGAGGCTGCAATAGACACTTGGAGACAAGTCGGCTGGAGAACGATGAATTGGATCTCTGAGCAATTTGTGTGTTTCATCGTAATTAGGGGGCCCTGAATGTTACAATTAACTATCAGTTTTTCGTCGGATTCGAAAATCGATACTCACTGGAGACGGACCATAAGCTGCCCGAAGCAGCTATATCCCCTTAAGGACAAGTCCGCTGGAGGACGATGTATTAATTCGCGTCGCAATTTGAGTGCTCCATCGTCATTAGGAGGCCCTGAAAGTTACAATTAACTATCAGTTTTGCGTCGGATTCGAAAATGTAGAATAACCGGAGACTGACCATACGGTGCCCGAGGTAGCGATATCCCCTTGGAGACAAGTCGTCTGGAGGACGATGTATTGAATCTCGACGCAATTTGAGTGTTCTACCGTCATTAGGAGGCACTGAACGTTGCAATTAACTATCAGTTAAGCGTCGGATTCGAAAATCTAGACTCACAGGAGAACGACCATAAGGTGCCCGAGGCTGCAATAGACACTTGGAGACAAGGCGGCTGGAGGCCGATGTATTGAATCTCGACGAGATTTGAGTGTTTCATCGTCATTAGGAGGCCGTGAACGTTACAATTAACTATCAGTTTTGCGTCGGATTCGAAAATGTAGTATAACCGGTGACTGACCATACGGTGCCCGAGGTAGCGATATCCCCTTGGAGCCAAGTCGGCTAGAGGACGATGTATTGAATCTCGACGCAATTTGAGTGTTCCATCGAAATTAGGTGGCATTGAACGTTACAATTAACTATCAGTTTCGCGTCGGATTCGAAAATCTAGACGCACAGGAGAAAGACCATATGGTGCCCGACGCAGCAATAGACCCTTGGAGACAAGTCGCCTGGAGGACGATGTATTGAATCTCGACGCAATTTAAGTGCTCCATCGTCATTAGGAGGCACTGAACGTTACAATTAACTACCAGTTATGCGTCGGATTCGAAAATCTAGACTCACAGGAGAACGACCATAAGGTGCCCGAGGCTGCAATAGACACTTGGAGACAAGTCGGCTGGAGGCCGATGTATTGAATCTCGACGAGATTTGAGTGTTTCATCGTCATTAAGAGGCCCTGAACGTTACAATTAACTATCAGTTTTGCGTCGAGTACGAAAATCTAGACTCACAGGAGAACGATCTAAGGTGCCCGCGGCAGCAATAGACTCTTGGAGCCAAATCGGCTGGAGCACGATGAATTAGATCTCTACGCAATTCGAGTGTTCCATCGTTATTAGGAGGCCCTGAACGTAACAATTAACTATCAGTTTTGCGTCGGATTCGAAAATGTAGTATCACCGGAGACGGACCATACGGTGCTCGAGGTAGCGATATCCCCTTGAAGACAAGTCGGCTGGTGGACGATGTATTGAATCTCGACGCAATTTGAGTGTTCCATCGTCATTAGGAGGCCCCGAACGTTACAATTAACTATCAGTTTCGCGTCGGATTCGAAAATGTAGAATAACCGGTGACTGACCATACGGTGCCCGAGGTAGCGATATCCCCTTGGAGACAAGTCGGCCAGAGGACGATGTATTGAATCTCGACGCAATTTGAGTGTTCCATCGACATTAGGTGGCATTGAACGTTACAATTAACTATCAGTTTCGCGTCGGATTCGAAAATCTAGACTCACAGGAGAAAGACCATATGGTGCCCGACGAAGCAATAGACCCTTGGAGACAAGTCGGCTGGAGGACGATGTATTGAATCTCGACGCAATTTAAGTGCTCCATCGTCATTAGGAGGCGCTGAACGTTACAATTAACTATCAGTTATGCGTCGGATTCGAAAATCTAGACTCACAGGAGAACGACCATAAGGTGCCCGAGGCTGCAATAGACACTTGGAGACAAGTCGGCTGGAAGCCGATGTATTGAATCTCGACGAGATTTGAGTGTTTCATCGTCATTAAGAGGCCCTGAACGTTACAATTAACTTTCCGTTTTGCGTCGAGTACGAAAATCTAGACTCACAGGAGAACGATCATAAGGTGCCCGCGGCAGCAATAGACCCTTGGAGACAAATCGGCTGGAGCACGATGAATTAGATCTCTACGCAATTTGAGTGTTCCATCGTCATTAGGAGGCCCTGAACGTTACAATTAACTATCAGTTTTGCGTCGGATTCGAAAATGTAGAATCACCGGAGACGGACCATACGGTGCTTGAGGCAGCGATATCCCCTTGGAGACAGGTCGGCTGGAGGACGATGTATTGAATCTCGACGCAATTTGAGTGTTCCATCGTCATTAGGAGGCCCCGAACGTTACAATTAACTATCAGTTTCGCGTCGGATTCGAAAATGTAGAATAACCGGTGACTGACCATACGGTGCCCGAGGTAGCGATATCCCCTTGGAGACAAGTCGGCCAGAGGACGATGTATTGAATCTCGACGCAATTTGAGTGTTCCATCGACATTAGGTGGCATTGAACGTTACAATTAACTATCAGTTTCGCGTCGGATTCGAAAATCTAGACTCACAGGAGAAAGACCATATGGTGCCCGACGAAGCAATAGACCCTTGGAGACAAGTCGGCTGGAGGACGATGTATTGAATCTCGACGCAATTTAAGTGCTCCATCGTCATTAGGAGGCGCTGAACGTTACAATTAACTATCAGTTATGCGTCGGATTCGAAAATCTACACTCACAGGAGAACGACCATAAGGTGCCCGAGGCTGCAATAGACACTTGGAGACAAGTCGGCTGGAAGCCGATGTATTGAATCTCGACGAGATTTGAGTGTTTCATCGTCATTAAGAGGCCCTGAACGTTACAATTAACTTTCAGTTTTGCGTCGAGTACGAAAATCTAGACTCACATGAGAACGATCATAAGGTGCCCGCGGCAGCAATAGACCCTTGGAGACAAATCGGCTGGAGCACGATGAATTAGATCTCTACGCAATTTGAGTGTTCCATCGTCATTAGGAGGCCCTGAACGTTACAATTAACTATCAGTTTGGCGTCGGATTCGAAAATGTAGAATCACCGGAGTCGGACCATACGGTGCTCGAGGCGGCGATATCCCCTTGGAGACAGGTCGGCTGGAGGACGATGTATTGAATCTCGACGCAATTTGAGTGTTCCATCGTCATTAGGAGGCCCCGAACGTTACAATTAACTATCAGTTTCGCGTCGGATTCGAAAATCTAGACTCACAGGAGAACGACCATAAGTTGCCCGAGGCAGCAATAGACCCTCGGAGACAAGTCGGCTGGAGGCCGATGTATTGAATCGCGACGCAATTTGAGTGTTCCATCGTCATTAGGTGGCCCTGAACGTTACAATTAACTATCAGTTTTACGTCGGGTTCGAGAACCTAGACTCACAGGAGATCGATCATAAGGTGCCCCAGGCAGCAATAGACCCTTGGAGACAAGTCGTCTGGAGGACGATGTATTGGATCGCGACGCAATTTGAGAGTAACATCGTCATTAGGAGGCCCTGAACGTTACAATTAGCTATCAGTTTTTCGTCGGATTCGAAAATCTACACTCACTGGAGACGGACCATAAGGTGCCCGAGGCAGCAATATCCCCTTAAGGACAAGACCGCTGGAGGACGATGTATTGAATCGCGACGCAATTTGAGTGCTCCATCGTCATTAGGAGGCCCTGAACGTTACAATTAACTCTCAGTTTTGTGTCGGATTCGAAAATGTAGAATCACCGGAGACTGACCATACGGTGCCCGAGGTAGCGATATCCCCTTGGAGACAAGTCGTCTGGAGGACGATGTATTGAATCTCGAAGCAATTTGAGTGTTCCATCGTCATTAGGAGGCCATGAACGTTATAATTAACTATCAGTTTCGCGTCGGATTCGAAAATCTAGGCTCACAGGAGAACGACCATATGGTGCCCGAGGCAGCAATAGACCCTTGGAGCAAGTCTGCTGGAGGACGATGTAGTGAATCTCGACGCAATTTGAGTGCTGCATCGTCATTAGGATGCGCTGAACGTTACAATTAACTATCAGTTATGCGTCGGATTCGAAAATCTAGACTCACAGCAGAACGACCACAAGGTGCCCGAGGCAGCAATAGACACTTGGAGACAAGTCGGCTGGAGGGCGATGTATTGAATCTCGACGCAATTTGAGTGTTCCATCGTCATTAGGAGGCACTGAACGCTGCAATTAACTATCAGTTATGCGTCGGGTTCGAAAATCTACACTCACAGGAGAACGACCATAACGTGCACGATTCAGCAATAGACCCTTGGAGACAAGTCGGCTGGAGGCCGATGTTTTGCATCTCGACGTAATCTGTCTGTTCCATCGTCATTAGGGGGCCCTGAACGTTACAATTAACTATCAGTTTCTTGTCGGAATAGAAAATCTAGACTCACAGGAGACGGACCAAATGGTGCCCGAGGCAGCAATGTCCCATTGGAGACAAGTCGGCTGGAGGCCGACGTATTGAATCTCGATGCAATTTGAGTGTTCCATCGTCATTAGGAGGCCCTGAACATAACAATTAACTATCTATTTTGCGTCGGATTCTAAAATCTAGACTCATAGGGGAACGACCATTAGGTGCCCGAGGCATCATTAGACCCTTGGAGACAAATCGGCTGAATCTCGATATATTGAATATCGACGCAATTTGAGTGTTCCATCGTCATTAGGAAGCCCTGAACGTTACAATTATTAGTCAGTATCGCGTCAGATTCGAAAATCTAGACTCACAGGACAACGACCATAAGGAACCCGACGCAGCAATATCCCCTTGTAGACAAGTCGGTTGGAGGACGATGTATTGACTTTCGACGCAATTTGAGTGATCTATCGTCAATACGAGGCGCTGAACGTTACAAATAACTATAATTTTTGCATCGGATTCGAAAATCTAGACTCACAGGAGACGGACCAAATGGTGCCCGAGGCAGCAATGTCCCATTGGAGACAATTCGGCTGGAGGCCGTCGTATTGAATCTCGATGCAATTTGAGTGTTCCATCGTCATTAGGAGGCCCTGATCATAACAATTAACTATCTATTTTGCGTCGGATTCTAAAACCTAGACTCATAGGGGAACGACCATTAGGTGCCCGAGGCATCATTAGACCCTTGGAGACAAATCGGCTGAATCTCGATGTATTGAATATCGACGCAATTTGAGTGTTCCATCGTCATTAGGAGGCACTGAACGTTACAATTAACTATCTGTTTTGCATCGGATTCAAAATGTAGAATCACCGGAGACGGACCATACGGTGCCCGAAGCAGCAATATCCCCTTGGAGACCAGCCCGCTGGAGGACGATGTACTGAATCGCGATGTAATTTGAGTGCTCCATCGTCATTAGGAGGCCCTGAACGTTACAATTAACTATCTGTTTCGCGTCGGATTCAAAAATCTAGACTCACAGGAGAACGACAATATGGTGCCCGAGGCAGCAATAGACCCTTGGAGACAAGTCGGCTGGTGGAGGATGTATTGAATCTCGACGCAATTTGAGTGCTCCATCGTCATTAGGAGGCGCTGAACGTTACAATTAACTATCAGTTATGCTTCGGATTCCAAAATCTAGACTCACAGGAGAACGACCATAAGGTGCCAGAGGCTGCAATAGACACTTGGAGACAAGTCGGCTGCAGGCCGATGTATTGAATCGCGACGAAATTTGAATGTTTCATCTTCATTAAGAGGCCCTGAACGTTACAATTAACTATAAGTTTAGCGTCGGGTACGAAAATATAGACTCACAGGAGAACGATCATAAGGTGCCCGAGGCAGCAATAGACCCTTGGAGACAAGTCGGCTGGAGGACGATGAATTGGATCTCTACGCAATTTGAGTGTTTCATCGTCATTAGGAGGCCCTGAATATTACAATTAAGTATCAGTTTCTCGTCGGATTCGAAAATGTAGACTCACAGGAGACGGCCCATATGGTGCCCGAGGCAGCAAAATCCCCTTGGAGACAAGTCGGCTGGAAGCAGATGTATTGAATCTCGACGCAATTTGAGTGTTCCATCGTCATTAGGAGGCCCTGAACGTTACAATTAACTATCAGTCTCGCGTCGGATTCGAAAATCTAGACTCACAGGAGAACGACCAAATGGTGCCCGAGGCAGCAATTGACCCTTGGAGCCAAGTCGGCTGGTGGACGATGTATTGAATCTCGACGCAATTTGAGTGCTCCATCGTCATTAGGAGGCGCTGAACGTTACAATTAACTATCAGTTATGCTTTGGATTCCAAAATCTAGACTCACAGGAGAACGACCCTAAGGTGCCCGAGGCTGCAATAGACACTTGGAGACAAGTCGCCTGGAGGCCGATGTATTGAATCTCGACGAAATTTGAATGTTTCATCTTCATTAGGAGGCCCTGAACGTTACAATTAACTATAAGTTTTGCGTCGGGCACGAAATTATAGACTCACAGGAGAACGATCATAAGGTGCCCGAGGCAGCAATAGACCCTTGGAGACAAGTCGTTTGGAGGACGATGTATTGGATCGCGATGCAATTTGAGAGTAACATCGTCATTAGGAGGCCCTGAACGTTACAATTAACTATCAGTTTCACGTCGGATTCGAAAATCTAGACACAGGAGACGGACCTTATGGTGCCCGAGGCAGCAATATCCCCTTGGAGACAAGTCGGCTGGAGGACGATGTATTGAATCTCGACGCAATTTGAGTGTTCCATCGTGATTAGGATGCGCTGAGCGTTTCAATTAACTATCAGTTATGCGTCGGGTTCGAAAATCTAGACTCACAGGAGAACGACCATAGGTTGCCCGAGGCAGCAATAGACCCTCGGCGACAAGTCGGCTGGAGGCCGATGTATTGAATCTCGACGCAATTTGGGTGTTCCATCGTCATTAGGTGGCCCTGAACGTTACAATTAACTATCAGTTTTGCGTCGGGTTCGAATATCTAGACTCACAGGAGATGGATCATAAGGTGCCCCAGGCAGCAATAGACCCTTGGAGACAAGTCGTTTGGAGGACGATGTATTGGATCGCGATGCAATTTGAGAGTAACATCGTCATTAGGAGGCCCTGAACGTTACAATTAACTATCAGATTTTCGTCGGATTCGAAAATCTACACTCACTGGAGACAGACCATAAGGTGCCCGAGGCAGCAATATCCCCTTGGAGACAAGTCGGCTGGAGGACGATGTATTGACTCTCGGCGCAATTTGAGTGTTCCATCGTCATTAGGAGGCGCTGAACGTTACAATTAACTATCAGTTTCGCGTCGGATTCGAAAATCTAGACTCACAGGAGAACGACCATACGGAGTCCGAGGCAGCAATAGACTCTTGGAGACAAGTTGGCTGACGGAGGATGTATTGAATCTCGACGCAATTTGAGTGTTCCAACGTCATTAGGAACCCCTGAACGTTACAATTAACTATCAGTTTCGCGTCGGATTCGAAAATCTAGATTCACAGGGGACGGACCATATGGTGCCCGAGTCAGCAATATCCCCTTGGAGACAAGTCGGCTGGAGGACGATGTATTGAATCTCGACGCAATTTGAGTGTTCCATCGTCATTATCAGGCCCTGAACTTTACAATTAGCTATCAGTTATGCGTCGGATTCGAAAATCTAGACTGACAGGAGAACGACCACAAGGTGCCCGCGGCATCAATAGACATTTGGAGACTAGTCTACAGGAGGCGGATGTATTGAATCTCGACGTAATTTGAGTGGTTCAAATGGTTCAAATGGCTCTGAGCACTATGGGACTCAACTGCTGAGGTCATTAGTCCCCTAGAACTTAGAACTAGTTACACCTAACTAACCTAAGGACATCACAAACATCTATGCCCGAGGCAGGGTTCAAACCTGCGACCGTAGCGGTCTCGCGGTTCCAGACTGCAGCGCCTTTAACCGCGCGGCCACTTCGGCCTGCGCAATTTGAGTGTTCCATCGTCATTCATAGGCCCTGAACGTTACAATTAACAATAAGTTTTGCGTCTGATTCGAAAATCTAGACTCACAGGAGAACGACCATAAGGTTTCCGAGGCAGCAATAGACTCTTGGAGACAAGCCGGCTGAAGGACAATGTATTGATTCTCAACGCAATTTGAGTGTTCCATCGTCAGTAGGAGGCCCTGAACGTTACAATTAACTATCAGTTTCACGTCGGATTCGAAAATCTAGACACAGGAGACGGACCTTATGGTGCCCGAGGCAGCAATATCCCCTTCTAGACAAGTCGGCTATAGGACGATGTATTGAATCTCGATGCAATTTGAGTGTTCCATCGTTATTAGGATGCGTTGAGCGTTACAATTAACTAACAGTTATGCGTCGGGTTCGAAAATCTAGACTCACAGGAGAACGACCATAAGTTGCCCGAGGCAGCAATAGACCCTCGGAGACAAGTCGGCTGGAGGCCGATGTGTTGAATCTCGACGCAATTTGAGTGTTCCATCGTCATTAGGTGGCCCTGAACGTTACAATTAACTCTCAGTTTTGTGTCGGATTCGAAAATGTAGAATCACCGGAGACTGACCATACGGTGCCCGAGGTAGCGATATCCCCTTGGGGACAAGTCGTCTGGAGGACGATGTATTGAATCTCGAAGCAATTTGAGTGTTCCATCGTCATTAGGAGGCCATGAACGTTATAATTAACTATCAGTTTCGCGTCGGATTCGAAAATCTAGGCTCACAGGAGAACGACCATATGGTGCCCGAGGCAGCAATAGACCCTTGGAGCAAGTCTGCTGGAGGACGATGTAGTGAATCTCGACGCAATTTGAGTGCTGCATCGTCATTAGGATGCGCTGAACGTTACAATTAACTATCAGTTATGCGTCGGATTCGAAAATCTAGACTCACAGCAGAACGACCACAAGGTGCCCGAGGCAGCAATAGACCCTTGGAGACAAGTCGGCTGGAGGGCGATGTATTGAATCTCGACGCAATTTGAGTGTTCCATCGTCATTAGGAGGCACTGAACGCTGCAATTAACTATCAGTTATGCGTCGGGTTCGAAAATCTACACTCACAGGAGAACGACCATAACGTGCACGATTCAGCAATAGACCCTTGGAGACAAGTCGGCTGGATGCCGATGTTTTGCATCTCGACGTAATCTGTCTGTTCCATCGTCATTAGGGGGCCCTGAACGTTACAATTAACTATCAGTTTCTTGTCGGAATAGAAAATCTAGACTCACAGGAGACGGACCAAATGGTGCCCGAGGCAGCAATGTCCCATTGGAGACAAGTCGGCTGGAGGCCGACGTATTGAATCTCGATGCAATTTGAGTGTTCCATCGTCATTAGGAGGCCCTGAACATAACAATTAACTATCTATTTTGCGTCGGATTCTAAAATCTAGACTCATAGGGGAACGACCATTAGGTGCCCGAGGCATCATTAGACCCTTGGAGACAAATCGGCTGAATCTCGATATATTGAATATCGACGCAATTTGAGTGTTCCATCGTCATTAGGAAGCCCTGAACGTTACAATTATTAGTCAGTATCGCGTCAGATTCGAAAATCTAGACTCACAGGACAACGACCATAAGGAACCCGACGCAGCAATATCCCCTTGTAGGCAAGTCGGTTGGAGGACGATGTATTGACTTTCGACGCAATTTGAGTGCTCTATAGTCAATACGAGGCGCTGAACGTTACAATCAACTATAATTTTTGCATCGGATTCGAAAATCCAGACTCACAGGAGACGGACCAAATGGTGCCCGAGGCAGCAATGTCCCATTGGAGACAATTCGGCTGGAGGCCGTCGTATTGAATCTCGATGCAATTTGAGTGTTCCATCGTCATTAGGAGGCCCTGATCATAACAATTAACTATCTATTTTGCGTCGGATTCTAAAATCTAGACTCATAGGGGAACGACCATTAGGTGCCCGAGGCATCATTAGACCCTTGGAGACAAATCGGCTGAATCTCGATTTATTGCATATCGACGCAATTTGAGTGTTCCATCGTCATTAGGAGGCACTGAACGTTACAATTAACTATCTGTTTTGCATCGGATTCAAAATGTAGAATCACCGGAGACGGACCATACGGTGCCCGAAGCAGCAATATCCCCTTGGAGACCAGCCCGCTGGAGGACGATGTACTGAATCGCGATGTAATTTGAGTGCTCCATCGTCATTAGGAGGCCCTGAACGTTACAATTAACTATCTGTTTCGCGTCGGATTCAAAAATCTAGACTCACAGGAGAACGACAATATGGTGCCCGAGGCAGCAATAGACCCTTGGAGACAAGTCGGCTGGTGGAGGATGTATTGAATTTCGACGCAATTTGAGTGCTCCATCGTCATTAGGAGGCGCTGAACGTTACAATTAACTATCAGTTATGCTTCGGATTCCAAAATCTAGACTCACAGGAGAACGACCATAAGGTGCCAGAGGCTGCAATAGACACTTGGAGACAAGTCGGCTGCAGGCCGATGTATTGAATCGCGACGAAATTTGAATGTTTCATCTTCATTAAGAGGCCCTGAACGTTACAATTAACTATAAGTTTAGCGTCGGGTACGAAAATATAGACTCACAGGAGAACGATCATAAGGTGCCCGAGGCAGCAATAGACCCTTGGAGACAAGTCGGCTGGAGGACGATGAATTGGATCTCTACGCAATTTGAGTGTTTCATCGTCATTAGGAGGCCCTGAATATTACAATTAAGTATCAGTTTCTCGTCGGATTCGAAAATGTAGACTCACAGGAGACGGCCCATATGGTGCCCGAGGCAGCAAAATCCCCTTGGAGACAAGTCGGCTGGAAGCAGATGTATTGAATCTCGACGCAATTTGAGTGTTCCATCGTCATTAGGAGGCCCTGAACGTTACAATTAACTATCAGTCTCGCGTCGGATTCGAAAATCTAGACTCACAGGAGAACGACCAAATGGTGCCCGAGGCAGCAATTGACCCTTGGAGCCAAGTCGGCTGGTGGACGATGTATTGAATCTCGACGCAATTTGAGTGCTCCATCGTCATTAGGAGGCGCTGAACGTTACAATTAACTATCAGTTATGCTTTGGATTCCAAAATCTAGACTCACAGGAGAACGACCCTAAGGTGCCCGAGGCTGCAATAGACACTTGGAGACAAGTCGCCTGGAGGCCGATGTATTGAATCTCGACGAAATTTGAATGTTTCATCTTCATTAGGAGGCCCTGAACGTTACAATTAACTATAAGTTTTGCGTCGGGCACGAAATTATAGACTCACAGGAGAACGATCATAAGGTGCCCGAGGCAGCAATAGACCCTTGGAGACAAGTCGTTTGGAGGACGATGTATTGGATCGCGATGCAATTTGAGAGTAACATCGTCATTAGGAGGCCCTGAACGTTACAATTAACTATCAGTTTCACGTCGGATTCGAAAATCTAGACACAGGAGACGGACCTTATGGTGCCCGAGGCAGCAATATCCCCTTGGAGACAAGTCGGCTGGAGGACGATGTATTGAATCTCGACGCAATTTGAGTGTTCCATCGTGATTAGGATGCGCTGAGCGTTTCAATTAACTATCAGTTATGCGTCGGGTTCGAAAATCTAGACTCACAGGAGAACGACCATAGGTTGCCCGAGGCAGCAATAGACCCTCGGCGACAAGTCGGCTGGAGGCCGATGTATTGAATCTCGACGCAATTTGGGTGTTCCATCGTCATTAGGTGGCCCTGAACGTTACAATTAACTATCAGTTTTGCGTCGGGTTCGAAAATCTAGACTCACAGGAGATCGATCATAAGGTGCCCCAGGCAGCAATAGACCCTTGGAGACAAGTCGTTTGGAGGACGATGTACTGGATCGCGATGCAATTTGAGAGTAACATCGTCATTAGGAGGCCCTGAACGTTACAATTAACTATCAGATTTTCGTCGGATTCGAAAATCTACACTCACTGGAGACAGACCATAAGGTGCCCGAGGCAGCAATATCCCCTTGGAGACAAGTCGGCTGGAGGACGATGTATTGACTCTCGGCGCAATTTGAGTGTTCCATCGTCATTAGGAGGCGCTGAACGTTACAATTAACTATCAGTTTCGCGTCGGATTCGAAAATCTAGACTCACAGGAGAACGACCATAAGGAGTCCGAGGCAGCAATAGACTCTTGGAGACAAGTTGGCTGACGGAGGATGTATTGAATCTCGACGCAATTTGAGTGTTCCAACGTCATTAGGAACCCCTGAACGTTACAATTAACTATCAGTTTCGCGTCGGATTCGAAAATCTAGATTCACAGGGGACGGACCATATGGTGCCCGAGTCAGCAATATCCCCTTGGAGACAAGTCGGCTGGAGGACGATGTATTGAATCTCGACGCAATTTGAGTGTTCCATCGTCATTATCAGGCCCTGAACTTTACAATTAGCTATCAGTTATGCGTCGGATTTGAAAATCTAGACTGACAGGAGAACGACCACAAGGTGCCCGCGGCATCAATAGACATTTGGAGACTAGTCTACAGGAGGCGGATGTATTGAATCTCGACGTAATTTGAGTGGTTCAAATGGTTCAAATGGCTCTGAGCACTATGGGACTCAACTGCTGAGGTCATTAGTCCCCTAGAACTTAGAACTAGTTAAACCTAACTAACCTAAGGACATCACAAACATCTATGCCCGAGGCAGGGTTCGAACCTGCGACCGTAGCGGTCTCGCGGTTCCAGACTGCAGCGCCTTTAACCGCGCGGCCACTTCGGCCTGCGCAATTTGAGTGTTCCATCGTCATTCATAGGCCCTGAACGTTACAATTAACAATAAGTTTTGCGTCTGATTCGATAATCTAGACTCACAGGAGAACGACCATAAGGTTTCCGAGGCAGCAATAGACTCTTGGAGACAAGCCGGCTGAAGGACAATGTATTGATTCTCAACGCAATTTGAGTGTTCCATCGTCAGTAGGAGGCCCTGAACGTTACAATTAACTATAAGTTTTGCGTCGGGCACGAAATTATAGACTCACAGGAGAACGATCATAAGGTGCCCGAGGCAGCAATAGACCCTTGGAGACAAGTCGGCTGGAGGACGATGAATTGGATCTCTACGCAATTTGAGTGTTTCATCGTCATTAGGAGGCCCTGAATATTACAATTAACTATCAGTTTCTGGTCGGATTCGAAAATGTAGACTCACAGGAGACGGCCCATATGGTGCCCGAGGCATCAAAATCCCTTTGGAGACAAGTCGGCTGGAAGCCAATGTATTCAATCTCGACGCAATTTGAGTGTTCCATCGTCATAAGGAGGCCCTGAACGTTACAGTTAACTACCTGTTTTGCGTCGGATTCGAAAATCTAGACTCACAGGAGAACGACCATAAGGTGCCTGAGGCAGCAGTAGACTCTTGGAGACAAGTCGGCTGAAGGATGATGTATTGAATCTCGACGCAATTTGAGTGTTCCATCGTCATTAGGAGGCGCCGAGCGTTCCAATTAACTATCAGTTATGCGTCGGATTCGAAAATCTAGACTCACAGGAGAACGACCACAAGGTGCCCGAGGCATCAACAGACATTTGCAGACAAGTCAACAGGACGCCGATGTATTGAATGTCGACGCAATTTTAGTGTTCCATCGTCATTAGGTAGCCCTGAACGTTACAATTAACCATCAGTTTCGCGTCGGATTCGAAATTCTAGATTCACAGGGGACGGACCATATGGTGCCCGAGGCAGCAATATCTCCTTGGAGACAAGTCGGCTGGAGGACGATGTATTGAATCTCGACGCAATTTGAGTGTTCCATCGTCATTAGGAGGCGCTGAACGTTACAATTAACTATCAGTTTTGCGTCTGATTCGAAAATCTAGACTCACAGGAGAACGACCATAAGGTGTCCGAGGCAGCAATAGACTCTTGGAGACAAGTTGGCTGAATTAGGATATATTGAATCTCGACGCAATTTGAGTGTTCCAACGTCATTAGGCGGCCCTGAACGTTACAATTAACCATCAGTTTCGCGTCGGATTCGAAAATCTAGATTCACAGGGGACGGACCATATGGTGCCCGAGGCAGCAATATCTCCTTGGAGACAAGTCGGCTGGAGGATGATGTATTGAATCTCGACGCAATTTGAGTGTTCCATCGTCATTAGGAGGCGCCGAGCGTTCCAATTAACTATCAGTTATGCGTCGGATTCGAAAATCTAGACTCACAGGTGAACGACCACAAGGTGCCCGAGGCATCAATAGACATTTGGAGACTAGTCAACAGGAGGCCGATGTATTGAAACTCGACGCAATTTGAGTGGTTCAAATGGTTCAAATGGCTCTGAGCACTATGGGACTCAACTGCTGAGGTCATTAGTCCCCTAGAACTTAGAACTAGTTAAACCTAACTAACCTAAGGACATCACAAACATCTATGCCCGAGGCAGGGTTCGAACCTGCGAGCGTAGCGGTCTCGCGGTTCCAGACTGCAGCGCCTTTAACCGCGCGGCCACTTTGGCCTGCGCAATTTGAGTGTTCCATCGTCATTCATAGGCCCTGAACGTTACAATTAACTATAAGTTTTGTGTCTGATTCGAATATCTAGACTCACAGGAGAACGATCATAAGGTGCCACAGGAAGCAATCGAGAATTGGAGACAAGTCGGCTGGAGGACGATGTATTGAATCGCGACGCAATTTGAGTGCTCCATCGTCATTTGGAGGCCCAGAACGTTACAATTAACTCTCAGTTTTGCGTCGGATCGAAAATGTAGAATCACCGGAGGCTGACCATACGGTGCCCGAGGTAGCGATATCCCTTGGAGACAAGTCGGCTGGAGGACGCTGTATTGAGTGTAGACGCAATTTGAGTGTTCCATCGTCATTAGGAGGCACTGAACGTTGCAACTAACTATCAGTTTCTTGTCGGAATCGAAAATCTAGACTCACAGGAGACGGACCATACGGTGCCCGAGACAGCAAAGTCCCATTGGAGACAAGTCGGCTGGAGGCCGACGTATTGAATCTCGACGCAATTTGAGTGTTCCATCGTCATTAGGAGGCCCTGAAAATTACAATTAACTATCTATTTTGCGTCGGATTCTAAAATCTAGCCTCATAGGAGAACGACCATAAGTTGCCCGAGGCATCAATAGACCCTTGGAGACAAATCGGCTGAATGACCATGTATTGAATCTCGACGTAATTTGAGTGTTCCATCGTCATTAGGAGGCGCTGAGCATTACAATTAACTATCAGTTATGCGTCGATTTCGAAAATCTAGACTCACAGGAGAACGACCGTAAGGTGCCCGAGGCAGCAATATACCCTTGGAGACAAGGCGGCTGGAGGACGATGTATTGAATCTCAACGCAATTTGAGTGTTCCATCGTCATTAGGAGGCGCTGAACGTTACAATTATTAGTCAGTTTCGCGTCAGATTCGAAAATCTAGACTCACAGGAGAACGACCATATTGCGCTCGAGGCAGCAATACCCCTTGGAGACAAGTCGGCTGGATGCCGATGTATTGAATCTCGACGCAATTTGAGTGTCCCATCGTCTTTAGGGGGCCGTGAACGTTACAATTAACTATCAGTTTTGCGTCGGGTTCGAAAATCTAGACTCACAGGAGAACGATAATAAGGTGCTGCAGGCAGCAATAGACCCTTGGAGACAAGTCCTATGGAGGACGATGTATTGGATCGCGACGCAGCTTGAGTGTTCCATCGTTATTAGAAGGCCCTGAACATTACAATCAACTATCTGTTTTGTGTCGGATTCTAAAATCTAGACTCATAGGGGAACGACCATCAGGTGCCCGAGGCAGCAATAGACCCTTGGAGACAAATCTGCTGAATGACGATGTATTGAATCTCGACGCAATTTGAGTGTTCCGTCGTCGTTAGGAGGCCCTGAACGTTACAATTAACTATCAGTCTCGCGTCGGATTCGAAAATCTAGACTCACAGGAGAACGACCATATGGTGCCCGAGGCAGCTATAGACCCTTGGAGACAATTCGGCTGGAGGACGATGTAGTGAATCTCGACGAAATTTGAGTGCTCCATCGTCATTAGGAGGCGCTGAATGTTACAATTAACTATCATTTTAGCGTCGGATTCGAAAATCTAGACTCACAGGAGAAGGATCATATGGTACCCGAGACAGCAATATCTCTTGGAGACAAGTCGGCTGGATGCCGATGTATTGAATCTCGACGCAATTTGAGTGTCCCATCGTCTTTAGGTGACCGTGAACGTTACAATTAACTATCAGTTATGCGTCGGATTCGAAAATCTAGACTCACAGCAGAACGACCAATGGTGCCCGAGGCAGCAATAGACACTTGGAGGCAAGCCGGCTGGAGGTCGACGTATAGAAGCTCGACGCAATTTGAGTGTTCCATCGCCATTAGGAGGCGCTGAGCGTTACAATTAACTATCAGTTATGCGTCGGATTCGAAAATCTAGACTCACAGGAGAACGACCATAAGGTGCCCTAGGCAACAATAGACCCTTGGAGACAAGTCGGCTGGAGGACGATGTATTGAATTTCGACGCAATTTGAGTGTTCCATCGTCATTCGCAGGTCCTGAACTTTCCAATTAACTATCAGGTGTGCGTCGGATTCGAAAATCTAGACTCACAGGAGAACGACCATAAGGTGCCCGAGGCTGCAATAGACACTTTGAGACAAGTCGGCTGGAGGCCGATGTATTGAATCTCGACGAGATTTGAGTGTTTCATCGTCATTAAGAGGCCCTGAACGATACAATTAACTATCACTTTTGCGCCGAGTACGAAAACCTAGATTCACAGGAGAACGATCATAAGGTGCCCGCGGCAGCAATAGGCCCTTGGAGACAAGTCGGCTGGAGCACGATGAATTGGATCTCTACGCAATTTGACTGTTCCATCGTCATTAGGAGGCCCTGAACGATACATTTAACTATCAGTTTTGCGTCGGATTCGAAAATGTAGAATCACCGGAGACGGACCATGTGGTGCCCGAGGCAGCGAAATCCCCTTGGAGACGAGTCGGCTGGAGGAGGATGTATTGAATCTCGACGCAATTTGAGTGTTCCATCGTCATTAGGAGGCCCTGAACGTTACAGTTAACTAGCTGTTTTGCGTCGGATTCGAAAATCTAGACTCACAGGAGAACGACCATAAGTTGCTCGAGGCAGCAATAGACCCTCGGAGACAAGTCGGCTTGAGGCCGATGTATTGAATCTCGACGCAATTTGAGTGTTCCATCGTCATTAGGTGGCCCTGAACGTTACAATTAACTATCCGTTTTGCGTCGGGTTCGAAAATCTAGACTCACAGGAGAACGACCATAAGGTGCCCGAGGCTGCAATAGACCCTTGGAGACAAGTCGGCTGGAGGCCGATGTATTGGATCGCGACGCAATTTGAGTGTTCCATCGTCATTAGGAGGCCCTGAAAATTACAATTAACTATCTATTTTGCGTCGGATTCTAAAATCTAGCCTCATAGGAGAACGACCATAAGTTGCCCGAGGCATCAATAGACCCTTGGAGACAAATCGGCTGAATGACCATGTATTGAATCTCGACGTAATTTGAGTGTTCCATCGTCATTAGGAGGCGCTGAGCATTACAATTAACTATCAGTTATGCGTCGATTTCGAAAATCTAGACTCACAGGAGAACGACCGTAAGGTGCCCGAGGCAGCAATATACCCTTGGAGACAAGGCGGCTGGAGGACGATGTATTGAATCTCAACGCAATTTGAGTGTTCCATCGTCATTAGGAGGCGCTGAACGTTACAATTATTAGTCAGTTTCGCGTCAGATTCGAAAATCTAGACTCACAGGAGAACGACCATATTGCGCTCGAGGCAGCAATACCCCTTGGAGACAAGTCGGCTGGATGCCGATGTATTGAATCTCGACGCAATTTGAGTGTCCCATCGTCTTTAGGGGGCCGTGAACGTTACAATTAACTATCAGTTTTGCGTCGGGTTCGAAAATCTAGACTCACAGGAGAACGATAATAAGGTGCTGCAGGCAGCAATAGACCCTTGGAGACAAGTCCTATGGAGGACGATGTATTGGATCGCGACGCAGCTTGAGTGTTCCATCGTTATTAGAAGGCCCTGAACATTACAATCAACTATCTGTTTTGTGTCGGATTCTAAAATCTAGACTCATAGGGGAACGACCATCAGGTGCCCGAGGCAGCAATAGACCCTTGGAGACAAATCTGCTGAATGACGATGTATTGAATCTCGACGCAATTTGAGTGTTCCGTCGTCGTTAGGAGGCCCTGAACGTTACAATTAACTATCAGTCTCGCGTCGGATTCGAAAATCTAGACTCACAGGAGAACGACCATATGGTGCCCGAGGCAGCTATAGACCCTTGGAGACAATTCGGCTGGAGGACGATGTAGTGAATCTCGACGAAATTTGAGTGCTCCATCGTCATTAGGAGGCGCTGAATGTTACAATTAACTATCATTTTAGCGTCGGATTCGAAAATCTAGACTCACAGGAGAAGGATCATATGGTACCCGAGACAGCAATATCTCTTGGAGACAAGTCGGCTGGATGCCGATGTATTGAATCTCGACGCAATTTGAGTGTCCCATCGTCTTTAGGTGACCGTGAACGTTACAATTAACTATCAGTTATGCGTCGGATTCGAAAATCTAGACTCACAGCAGAACGACCAATGGTGCCCGAGGCAGCAATAGACACTTGGAGGCAAGCCGGCTGGAGGTCGACGTATAGAAGCTCGACGCAATTTGAGTGTTCCATCGCCATTAGGAGGCGCTGAGCGTTACAATTAACTATCAGTTATGCGTCGGATTCGAAAATCTAGACTCACAGGAGAACGACCATAAGGTGCCCTAGGCAACAATAGACCCTTGGAGACAAGTCGGCTGGAGGACGATGTATTGAATTTCGACGCAATTTGAGTGTTCCATCGTCATTCGCAGGTCCTGAACTTTCCAATTAACTATCAGGTGTGCGTCGGATTCGAAAATCTAGACTCACAGGAGAACGACCATAAGGTGCCCGAGGCTGCAATAGACACTTTGAGACAAGTCGGCTGGAGGCCGATGTATTGAATCTCGACGAGATTTGAGTGTTTCATCGTCATTAAGAGGCCCTGAACGATACAATTAACTATCACTTTTGCGCCGAGTACGAAAACCTAGATTCACAGGAGAACGATCATAAGGTGCCCGCGGCAGCAATAGGCCCTTGGAGACAAGTCGGCTGGAGCACGATGAATTGGATCTCTACGCAATTTGACTGTTCCATCGTCATTAGGAGGCCCTGAACGATACATTTAACTATCAGTTTTGCGTCGGATTCGAAAATGTAGAATCACCGGAGACGGACCATGTGGTGCCCGAGGCAGCGAAATCCCCTTGGAGACGAGTCGGCTGGAGGAGGATGTATTGAATCTCGACGCAATTTGAGTGTTCCATCGTCATTAGGAGGCCCTGAACGTTACAGTTAACTAGCTGTTTTGCGTCGGATTCGAAAATCTAGACTCACAGGAGAACGACCATAAGTTGCTCGAGGCAGCAATAGACCCTCGGAGACAAGTCGGCTTGAGGCCGATGTATTGAATCTCGACGCAATTTGAGTGTTCCATCGTCATTAGGTGGCCCTGAACGTTACAATTAACTATCCGTTTTGCGTCGGGTTCGAAAATCTAGACTCACAGGAGAACGACCATAAGGTGCCCGAGGCTGCAATAGACCCTTGGAGACAAGTCGGCTGGAGGCCGATGTATTGGATCGCGACGCAATTTGAGAGTAACATCGTCATTAGGAGGCCCTGAAAGTTACAATTAACTATCAGTTTTTCGTAGGATTCGAAAATCTACACTCATTGGAGACGGACCATAAGGTGCCCGAGGCAGCAATATCCCCTTGGAGACAAGTCGGCTGGAGGACGATGTATCGAATCTCGACGCAATTTGAGTGTTCCATCGTCATTAGCAGGCCCTGAACTTTACAATTAACTAACAGTTATGCGTCGGATTCGAAAATCTAGACTCACAGGATAACGACCACAAGGTGCCCGAGGCTGCAATAGACACTTGGAGACAAGTCGGCTTGAGGCCGATGTTTTGAATCTCGACGCAATTTGAGTGTTCCAACATCATTAGTAGGCCCTGAACGTTACAATTAAATATAAGTTTTGCGTCTGATTCGAAAATCTAGACTCACAGGAGAACGACCATAAGGTGTCCGAGGCAGCAATAGACTCTTGGAGACATGTCGGCTGAAGGACAATGTATTGATTCTCAACGCAATTTGGGTGTTCCATCGTCAGTAGGAGGCCCTGAACGTTACAATTAACTATCAGTTTCACGTCGGATTCCAAAATCTAGACACAGGAGACGGACCTTATGGTGCGCGAGGCAGCAATATCCCCTTTGAGACATGTCGGCTGGAGGACGATGTATTGAATTTCGACGCAATTTGAGTGTTCCATCGTCATTAGGATGCGCTGAGCGTTACAATTAACTATCAGTTATGCGTCGGGTTCGAAAATCTTGACTCACAGGAGAACGACCATAAGTTGCCCGAGGCAGCAATAGACCCTCGGAGACAAGTCGGCTGGAGGCCGATGTATTGAATCTCGACGCAATTTGAGTGTTCCATCGTCATTAGGTGGCCCTGAACGTTACAATTAACTATCAGTTTTTCGTCGGATTCGAAAATCTACACTCACTGGAGACGGACCATAAGGTGCCCGAGGCAACAATATCCCCTTAAGGACAAGACCGCTGGAGGACGATGTATTGAATCGCGATGCAATTTGAGTGCTCCATCGTCATTAGGAGGCCCTGAACGTTACAATTAACTCTCAGTTTTGCGTCTGATTCGAAAATGTGGAATCACCGGAGACTGACCATACGGTGCCCGAGTTAGCGATATCCCCTTGGAGACAAGTCGGCTGGAGGACGATGTATTGAATCTCAACGTAATTTGAGTGTTCCATCGTCATTAGGAGGCCCTGAACGTTGCAATTAACTATCAGTTATGCGTCGGATTCGAAAATCTAGACTCATAGGGGAACGACCATGAGCTGCGTGAGGCATCAATAGACCCTTGGAGTCAAATCGGCTGAATGTCGATGTATTGAATATCGACGCAATTTGAGTGTTCCATCGTCATTAGGAAGCCCTGAACGTTACAATTATTAGTCAGTATCGCGTCAGATGCGAAAATCTAGACTCACAGGAGAACGACCATAAGGAGCCCGAGGCAGCAATGTCCCATTGGAGACAAGTCGGCTGGAGGCCGACGTATTGAATCTCGATGCAATTTGAGTGTTCCATCGTCATTAGCAGGCCCTGAACTTTACAATTAACTATCAGTTATGCGTCGGATTCGGAAATCTAGACTCACAGGATAACGACCATAAGGTGCCCGAGGCAGAAATAGACATTTGGAGACAAGTCGGCTGGAGGCCGATGTATTGAATCTCGACGCAATTTGAGTGTTCCATCGTCTTTAGTAGGCCCTGAACGTTACAATTAAATATAAGTTTTGCGTCTGATTCGAAAATCTAGACTCACAGGAGAACGACCATATGGTGCCCGAGGCAGCAATAGACCCTTGGAGACAAGTCGGCTGGAGGACGATGTAGTGAATCTCGACGCAATTTGAGTGCTCCATCGTCATTAAGAGGCGCTGAACGTTGCAATTAACTATCAGTTATGCGTCGGATTCGAAAATCTAGACTCACAGCAGAACGACCACAAGGTGCCCGAGGCAGCAATAGACACTTGGAGACAAGTCGGCTGGAGGTCGATGTTTTGAATCTCGACGCAATTTGAGTGTTCCATCGTCATTAGGAGGCACTGAACGTTGCAATTAACTATCAGTTATGCGTCGGATTCGAAAATCTAGTTTCACAGAAGAACGACCATAACGTGCACGAGGCAGCAATAGACCCTTGGAGACAAGTCGGCTAGAGTCCGATGTATTGAATCTCGACGTAATCTGAGTGTTCAGCAGTCATTAGGAGGCCCTGAACGTTACAATTAACAATCAGTTTCTTGTCGGAATCGAAAATCTAGGCTCACAGGAGACGGACCATATGGTGCCCGAGGCAGCAATGTCCCATTAGAGACAAGTCGGCTGGAGGCCGACGTATTGAATCTCGATGCAATTTGAGTGTTCCATCGTCATTAGGAGGCCCTGAACATTACAATTAACTGTCTATTTTGCGTCGGATTCTAAAATCTAGACTCATAGGGGAACGACCATGAGCTGCGTGAGGCATCAATAGACCCTTGGAGTCAAATCGGCTGAATGTCGATGTATTAAATATCGACGCAATTTGAGTGTTCCATCGTCATTAGGAAGCCCTGAACATTACAATTATTAGTCAGTATCGCGTCAGATGCGTAAATCTAGACTCACAGGAGAACGACCATAAGGAGCCCGATGCAGCAATATCCCCTTGTAAACAAGTCGGTTGGAGGACGTGTATTTACTCTCGACGCAATTTAAGTGTTCCATCGTCATTAGGAGGCGCTGAACGTTACAATTAACTATAATTTTTGCATCGGATTCGAAAATCAAGACTCACAGGAGTCGGACCATACGGTGCTCGAGGTAGCGGTATCCCCTTGGAAACAAGTCGGCTGGAGGACGATGTATTGAATCTCGACGCAATTTGAGTGTTCCATCGTCATTAGCAGGCCCTGAACTTTAAAATGAACTATCAGTTATGCGTCGGATTCGAAAATCTAGACTCACAGGATAACGACCACAAGGTGCCCGAGGCAGAAATAGACATTTGGAGACAAGTCGGCTGGAGGCCGATGTATTGAATCTCGGCGCAATTTGAGTGTTCCATCGTCATTAGTAGGCCCTGAACGTTACAATTAAATATAAGTTTTGCGTCTGATTCGAAAATCTAGACTGACAGGAGAACGACCATAAGTTGCCCGAGGCAGCAATAGACCCTCGGAGACAAGTCGGCTGGAGGCCGATGTATTGAATCTCGACCCAATTTTAGTGTTCTATCGTCATTAGGTGGCCCTGAACGTTACAATTAACTATCAGTTTTGCGTCGGGTTCGAGAACCTAGACTTACAGGAGATCGATCATAAGGTGCCCCAGGCAGCAATAGACCCTTGGAGACAAGTCGTCTGGAGGACGATGTATTGGATCGCGTCGCAATTTGAGAGTAACATCGTCATTAGTAGGCCCTGAACGTTACAATTAACTATCAGTTTTTCGTCGGATTCGAAAATCTACACTCACTGGAGACGGACCGTAAGGTGCCCGAGGCAGCAATATCCCCTTAAGGACAAGTCCGCTGGAGGACGATGTATTGAATCGCGACGCAATTTGAGTGCTCCATCGTTATTAGGAGGCACTGAACGTTGCAATTAACTATCAGCTATGCGTCGGATTCGAAAATCTAGTCTGACAGAAGAACGACCATAACGTGCACGAGGCAGCAATAGACCCTTGGAGACAAGTCGGCTGGAGGCCGATCTATTGATTCTCGACGTAATCTGAGTGTTCCATCGTCATTATTAGGCCCTGAACAATACAATTAACTATCAGTTTCCTGTCGGAATCGAAAATCTAGGCTCACAGGAGACGGACCATATGGTGCCCGAGGCAGCAATCTCCCATTGGAGACAAGTCGGCTGGAGGCCGACGTATTGAAGCTCGATGCAATTTGAGTGTTCCATCGTCATTAGGAGGCCCTGAACATTACAATTAACTATCTATTTTGCGTCGGATTCTAAAATCTAGACTCTTACTGGAACGACCATGAGCTGCGTGAGGCATCAATAGACCCTTGGAGTCAAATCGGCTGAATGTCAATGTATTGAATTTCGACGCAATTAGAGTGTTCCATCGTCATTAGGAAGCCCTGAACGTTACAATTATTAGTCAGATCGCGTCAGATGCGAAAATCTAGACTCACAGGAGAACGACCATAAGGAGCCCGAGGCAGCTATATCCCCTTGTAAACAAGTCGGTTGGAGGACAATGTATTTACTCTCGACGCAATTTGTGTGTTCCATCGTCATTAGGAGACACTGAACGTTACAATTAACTAACTGTTTTGCGTCGGATTCTAAAATGTAGAATCACAGGAGACGGACCATACGGTGCCCGAAGCAGCAATATGCCCTTGGAGACCAGCCCGCTGGAGGACGATGTACGGAATCGCGATGTAATTTGAGTGCTCCATCGTCATTAGGAGGCCATGAAAGTTACAATTAACTATCAGTTTTGCGTCGGATTCGAAAATGTAGAATCACCGGAGACGGACCATACGGTGTTCGAGGTAGCGGTATCCCCTTGGAGACAAGTCGGCTGGAGGACGATGTATTGATTCTCGACGCAATTTGAGTGTTCCATTCTCATTAGGAGGCCCCGAACGTTACAATTAACTATCAGTTTCGCGTCGGATTCGAAAATCTAGACTCACAGGAGAACGACCATATGTTGCCCGAGGCAGCAATAGACCCTTGGAGACAAGTCGGCTGGAGGACGATGTATTGAATCTCGACGCAATTTGATTGCACCATCGTCATTAGGAGGCGCTGAACGTTACAATTAACTATCAGTTTTTCGTCGGGTTCGAGAACCTAGACTCACAGGAGATCGATCGTAAGGTGCCCCAGGCAGCAATAGACCCTCTTATACAAGTCGTCTGGAGGACGATGTATTGGATCGCGACGCAATTTGAGAGTAACATCGTCATTAGGAGGCCCCGAACGTTACAATTAACTATCAGTTTCTTGTCGGAATCGAAAATCTAGACGCACAGGAGACGGACGAAATGGTGCCCGAAGCAGCAATGTCCCATTGGAGACAAGTCGGCTTGAGGCCGACGTATTGAATCTCGATGCAATTTGTGTGTTCCATCGTCATTAGGAGGCCCTGAACATTACAATTAACTATCTATTTTGCGTCGGATTCTAAAATATAGACTCATAGGGGAACGACCATTAGGTGCCCGAGGCATCAATAGACCCTTGGAGTCAAATCGGCTGAATGTTGATGTATTGAATATCGACGCAATTTGAGTGTTCCATCGTCATTAGGAAGCCCTGAACGTTACAATTGTTAGTCAGTATCGCGTCAGATTCGAAAATCTAGACTCACAGGAGACGGACCATATGGCGCCCGAGGCAGTAATACCCCTTGGAGACGAGTTGGCTGGAGGACGATGTATTGAATCTCGATGCAATTTGAGTGTTCCATCGTCATTAGGAGGCACTGAACGTTACAATTAACTATCTGTTTTGCGTCGGATTCTAAACTGTTGAATCACCGGAGACGGACCATACGATGCCCGAAGCAGCAATATCCCCTTGGAGACCAGCCCGCTGGAGGACGATGTACTGAATCGCGATGTAATTTGAGTGCTCCATCGTCATTAGGAGGCCCTGAAAGTTACAATTAACTATCAGTTTTGCGTCGGATTCGAAAATGTAGAATCACCGGAGACGGACCATACGGTGCTCGAGGTAGCGGTATCCCCTTGGAGACAAGTCGGCTGGAGGACGATGTATTGATTCTCGACGCAATTTGAGTGTTCCATCCTCATTAGGAGGCCCCGAACAGGGTTCGAAAATCTAGACTCACAGGAGAACGACCATAAGTTACCCGAGGCAGCAATAGACCCTCGGAGACAAGTCGGCTGGAGGCCGATGTATTGAATCTCGACGAATCTTGAGTGTTCCATCGTCATTAGGTGGCCCTGAACGTTACAATTAACTATCAGTTTTGCGTCGGGTTCGAGAATCTAGATCGATCATAACGTGGCCCAGGCAGCAATAGACCCTTGGATACAAGTCGCCTGGAGGACGATGTATTGGATCGCGATGCAATTTGAGAGTAACATCGTCATTAGGAGGCCCTGAACGTTACAATTAACTATCAGTTTTTCGTCGGATTGGAAAATCTACACTCACAGGAGAAGGAACATAAGGTGCCCGAGGCAGCAATATCGCCTTGGAGACAAGTCGGCTGGAGGACGATGTATTGACTCTCGGCGCAATTTGAGTGTTCCATCGTCATTAGGTGGCCCTGAACGTTACAATTAACTATCAGTTTTGCGTCGGGTTCGAGAACCTAGACTCACAGGAGAACGATCGTAAGGTGCCCCAGGCAGCAATAGACCCTTGGAGACAAGTCGTCTGGAGGACGATGTATTAGATCGCGACGCAATTTGAGAGTAACATTGTCATTAGGAGGCCCTGAACGTTACAATTAACTATCAGTTTTTCGTCGGATTCGAAAATCTACACTCACTGGAGACGGACCATAAGGTGCCCGAGGCAGCAATATCCCCTTAAGGACAAGACCGCTGGAGGACGATGTATTGAATCGCGACGCAATTTGAGTGCTCCATCGTCATTAGGAGGCCCTGAACGTTACAATTAACTATCAGTTATCCGTCGGATTCGAAAATCTAGACTCACAGGAGAACGACCATAACGTGCGCGAGGCAGCAATAGACCCTTGGAGACAAGTCGGCTGGAGGCCGATGTTTTGAATCTCGACGTAATCTGAGTGTTCCATCGTCAATAGGGGGCCCTGAACGTTACAATTAACTATCAGTTTCTTGTCGGAATCGAAAATCTAGACTCACAGGAGACGGACCAAATGGTGCCCGAGGCAGCAATGTCCCATTGGAGACAAGTGGGCTTGAGGCCGACGTATTGAATCTCGATGCAAATTGAGTGTTCCATCGTCATTAGGAGGCCCTGAACATTACATTTAACTATCTATTTTGCGTCGGATTCTAAAATCTAGACTCATAGGGGAACGACCATTAGGAGCCCGAGGCATCAATAGACCCTTGGAGTCAAATCGGCTGAATGTCGATGTATTGAATATCGACGCAATTTGAGTGTTCCATCGTCATTAGGAAGCCCTGAACGTTACAATTATAAGTCAGTATCGCGTCAGATTCGAAAATCTAGACTCACAGGAGACGGACCATATGGCGCCCGAGGCAGCTATACCCCTTGGAGTCGAGTTGGCTTGAGGCCGACGTATTGAATCTCGATGCAATTTGAGTGTTCCATCGTCATTAGGAAGCACTGAACGTTACAATTAACTATCTGTTTTGCGTCGGATTCTAAACTGTAGAATCACCGGAGACGGACCATACGGTGCCCGAAGCAGCAATTTCCCCTTGGAGACCAGCCCGCTGGAGGACGATGTACTGATTCGCGATGTAATTTGAGTGCTCCATCGTCATTAGGAGGCCCTGAAAGTTACAATTAACTATCAGTTTTGCATCGGATTCGAAAATGTAGAATCACCGGAGACGGACCATACGGTGCTCGAGGTAGCGGTATCCCCTTGCAGACAAGTCGGCTGGAGGACGATGTATTGATTCTCGACGCAATTTGAGTGTTCCATCCTCATTAGGAGGCCCCGAACGTTACAATTAACTATCAGTTTCGCGTCGGAATCGAAAATGTAGACTCACAGGAGACGGCCCATATGGTGCCCCAGGCAGCAAAATCCCCTTGGAGACAAGTCGGCTGGAAGCCAATGTATTGAATCTCGACGCAATTTGAGTGTTCCATCGTCATTAGGAGGCGCCGAGCGTTACAATTAACTATCAGTTATGCGTCGGATTCGAAAATCTAGACTCACAGGAGAACGATCACAAGGTGCCCGTGGAATCAGTAGACATTTGGAGACAAGTCAACAGGAGGCCGATGTATTGAATCTGGACGCAATTTGAGTGTTCCATCGTCATTAGTAGGCCCTGAACGTTAGAATTAACTATAAGTTTTGCGTCTGATTCGAAAATCTAGACTCACAGGAGAACGACCATAAGGTGTCCGAGGCAACAATAGACTCTTGGAGACAAGTCGGCTGAAGGACAATGTATTGATTCTCAACGCAATTTGAGTGCTCCATCGTCAGTAGGAGGCCCTGAACGTTACAATTAACTATCAGTTTCACGTCATATTCGAAAATCTAGAAACAGGAGACGGACCTTATGGTGCCCGAGGCAGCAATATCCCCTTGGAGACAAGTCGGCTGGAGGACGATGTATTGAATCTCGACGCAATTTGAGTGTTCCATCGTCATTAGGATGCGCTGAGCGTTACAATTCACTATCAGTTATGCGTCGGGTTCGAAAATCTAGACTCACAGGAGAACGACCATAAGTTACCCGAGGCAGCAATAGACCCTCGGAGACAAGTCGGCTGGAGGCCGATGTATTGAATCTCGACGCATCTTGAGTGTTCCATTGTCATTAGGTGGCCCTGAACGTTACAATTAACTATCAGTTTTGCGTCGGGTTCGAGAATCTAGACTCACAGGAGATCGATCATAAGGTGCCCCAGGCCGCAGTAGACCCTTGGAGACAAGTCGTCTGGAGGACGATGTATTGGATCGCGATGCAATTTGAGAGTAACATCGTCATTAGGAGACCCTGAACGTTACAATTAACTATCAGTTTTTCGTCGGATTCGAAAATCTACACTCACAGGAGACGGAGCATAAGGTGCCCGAGGCAGCAATATCGCCTTGGAGACAAGTCGGCTGGAGGACGATGTATTGACTCTTGGCGCAATTTGAGTGTTCCATCGTCATTAGGTGGCCCTGAATGTTACAATTAACTATCAGTTTTGCGTCGGGTTCGAGAATCTAGACTCGCAGGAGATCGATCATAAGGTGCCCCAGGTAGCAATAGACCCTTGGAGACAAGTCGTCTGGAGGACGATGTATTGGATCCCGATGCAATTTGAGAGTAACATCGTCATTAGGAGGCCCTGAACGTTACAATTAACTATCAGTTTTTCGTCGGATTTGAAAATCTACACTCACCGGAGACGGCCCATACGGTCCCCGAAGCAGCGATATCCCCTTGGAGACCAGCCCGCTGGAGGACGATGTACTGAATCGCGATGTAATTTGTGTGCTCCATCGTCATTAGGAGGCCCTGAAAATTACAATTAACTATCAGTTTTGCGTCGGATTCGAAAATGTAGAATCACCGGAGACCGACCATACGGTGCTCGAGGTAGCGATATCCCCTTGGAGACAAGTCGGCTGGAGGACGATGTATTGAATCTCGACGCAATTTGAGTGTTCCATCGTCATTAGGAGGCCCTGAACGATACAGTTAACTACCGGTTTTGCGTTGGATTCGAAAATCTAGACTCACAGGAGAACGACCATAAGGTGCCCGAGGCAGCAGTAGACCCTTGGAGGCAAGTCGGCTGAAGGATGATGTATTGAATCTCGACGCAATTTGAGTGTTCCATCGTCATTAGGAGGCGCCGAGCGTTACAATTAACTTTCAGTTATGCGTCGGATTCGAAAATCTAGACTCACAGGAGAACGACCACAAGGTGCCCGAGGAATCAATAGACATTTGGAGACAAGTCAACAGGAGGCCGATGTATTGAATCTCGACGTAATTTGAGTGTTCCATCGTCATTAGTAGGCCCTGAACGTTACAATTAACTATAAGTTTTGCGTCTGATTCGAAAATCTAGACACAGGAGACGGACCTTATGGTCCCCGAGGCAGCAATATCCCCTTGGAGACAAGTCGGCTGGAGGACGATGTACTGAATCTCGACGCAATTTGAGTGTTCCATCGTCATTAGGATGCGCTGAACGCTACAATTAACTATGAGTTTCGCATCGGATTCGAAAATCTAGACTCACAGGAGAACGACCATATGGTGCCCGAGGCAGCAATAGACCCTTGGAGACTAGTCGGCTGGTGGACGATGTATTGAATCTCGACGCAATTTGAGTGTTCCATCGTCATTAGGAGGCCCTGAACGTTACAGTTAACTACCTGTTTTGCGTTGGATTCGAAAATCTAGACTCACAGGAGAACGACCATAAGGTGCCCGAGGCAGCAGTAGACTCCTGGAGGCAAGTCGGCTGAAGGATGATGTATTGAATCTCGACGCAATTTGAGTGTTCCATCGTCATTAGGAGGCGCCGAGCGTTACAATTAACTTTCAGTTATGCGTCGGATTCGAAAATCTAGACTCACAGGAGAACGACCACAAGGTGCCCGAGGAATCAATAGACATTTGGAGACAAGTCAACAGGAGGCCGATGTATTGAATCTCGACGTAATTTGAGTGTTCCATCGTCATTAGTAGGCCCTGAACGTTACAATTAACTATAAGTTTTGCGTCTGATTCGAAAATCTAGACTCGCAGGAGAACGACCATAAGGTGTCCGAGGCAGCAATAGACTCTTGGAGACAAGTCGGCTGAAGGACAATGTATTGATTCTCAACGCAATTTGAGTGTTCCATCGTCAGTAGGAGGCCCTGAACGTTACAATTAACTATCAGTTTCACGTCGGATTCGAAAATCTAGACACAGGAGACGGACCTTATGGTGCCCGAGGCAGCAATATCCCCTTGGAGACAAGTCGGCTGGAGGACGATGTATTGAATCTCGACGCAATTTGAGTGTTCCATCGTCATTAGGTGGCCTTGAACTTTACAATTAACTATCAGTTTTGCGTCGGGTTCGAGAATCTAGACTCACAGGCGATCGATCATCAGGTGCCCCAGCCAGCAATAGACCCTTGGAGACAAGTCGTCTGGAGGACGATGTATTGGATCGCGATGCAATTTGAGAGTAACATCGTCATTAGGAGGCCCTGAACGTTACAATTAACTATCAGTTTTTCCTCGGATTCGAAAATCTACACTCTAAGGAGACGGACCATAAGGTGCCCGAGGCAGCAATATCGCCTTGGAGACAAGTCGGCTGGAGGACGATGTATTGACTCTCGGCGCAATTTGAGTGTTCCATCGTCATTAGGAGGCGCTGAACGTTACAATTAACTATCAGTTTCGCGTCGGATTCGAAAATCTAGACTCACTGGAGAACGACCATAAGGAGTCCGAGGCAGCAATAGACTCTTGGAGACAAGTTGGCTGAAGGACGATGTATTGAATCTCGACGCAATTTGAGTGTTCCAACGTCATTAGGAGGCCCTGAACGTTACAATTAACTATCAGTTTTTCGTCGGATTCGAAAATCTAGACTCACAGGGGACGGACCATATGGTGCCCGAGGCAGCAATATCCCCTTGGAGACAAGTCGGCTGGAGGACGATGTATTGAATCTCGACGCAATTTGAGTGTTCCATCGTCATTACAAGGCCCTGAACTTTACAATTAGCTATCAGTTATGCGTCGGATTCGAAAATCTAGACTCACAAGAGAACGACCACAAGGTGCCCGAGGCATCAATAGACATTTGGAGACTAGTCAACAGGAGGCCGATGTATTGAATCTCGACGCAATTTGAGTGGTTCAAATGGTTCAAATGGCTCTGAGCACTATGGGACTCAACTCCTGAGGTCATTAGTCCCCTAGAACGTAGAACTAGTTAAACCTAACTAACCTAAGGACATCACAAACATCTATGCCCGAGGCAGGGTTCGAACCTGCGACCGTAGCGGTCTCGCGGTTCCAGATTGCAGCGCCTTTAACCGCGCGGCCACTTCGGCCTGCGCAATTTGAGTGTTCCATCGTCATTCATAGGCACTGAACGTTACAATTAACTATAAGTTTTGCGTCTGATTCGAAAATCTAGACTCACAGGGGAACGACCATAAGGTTTCCGAGGCAGCAATAGACTCTTGGAGACAAGTCGGCTGAAGGACAATGTATTGATTCTCAACGCAATTTGAGTGTTCCATCGTCAGTAGGAGGCCCTGAACGTTACAATTAACTATCAGTTTCACGTCGGATTCGAAAATCTAGACACAGGAGACGGACCTTATAATGCCCGAGGCAGCAATATCCCCTTGGAGACAAGTCGGCTGGAGGACGATGTATTGGATCGCGACGCAATTTGAGAGTAACATCGTCATTAGGAGGCCCTGAACGTTACAATTAACTATCAGTTTTTCGTCGGATTCGAAAATCTACACTCACTGGAGACGGACGATAAGGTGTCCGAGGCAGCAATATCCCCTTAAGGACAAGACCGCTGGAGGACGATGTATTGAATCGCGACGCAATTTGAGTGCTCCATCGTCATTAGGAGGCCCTGAACGTTACAATTAACTCTCAGTTTTGCGTCGGATTCGAAAATGTAGAATCACCGGAGACTGACCATACGGTGCCCGAGGTAGCGATATCCCCTTGGAGACAAGTCGGCTGCAGTACGATGTATTGAATCTCGACGCAATTTGAGTGTTCCATCGTCATTAGGAGGCCCTGAACGTTACAATTAACTATCAGTTATGCGTCGGATTCGAAAATCTAGACTCACAGGAGATCGACCATATGGTGCCCGAGGCAGCAATAGACCCTTGGAGAGTAGTCGGCTGGTGGACGATGTATTGAATCTCGACGCAATTTGAGTGTTCCATCGTCATTAGGAGGCCCTGAACGTTACAGTTAACTACCTGTTTTGCGTTGGATTCGAAAATCTAGACTCACAGGAGAACGACCATAAGGTGCCCGAGGCAGCAGTAGACTCTTGGAGGCAAGTCGGCTGAAGGATGATGTATTGAATCTCGACGCAATTTGAGTGTTCCATCGTCATTAGGAGGCGCCGAGCGTTACAATTAACTTTCAGTTATGCGTCGGATTCGAAAATATAGACTCACAGGAGAACGACCACAAGGTGCCCGAGGAATCAATAGACATTTGGAGACAAGTCAACAGGAGGCCGATGTATTGAATCTCGACGTAATTTGAGTGTTCCATCGTCATTAGTAGGCCCTGAACGTTACAATTAACTATAAGTTTTGCGTCTGATTCGAAAATCTAGACTCGCAGGAGAACGACCATAAGGTGTCCGAGGCTGAAGGACAATGTATTGATTCTCAACGCAATTTGAGTGTTCCATCGTCAGTAGGTGGCCCTGAACGTTACAATTAACTATCAGTTTCACGTCGGATTCGAAAATCTAGACACAATAGACGGACCTTATGGTGCCCGAGGCAGCAATATCCCCTTGGAGACAAGTCGGCTGGAGGACGAATTATTGAATCTCGACGCAATTTGAGTGTTCCATCGTCATTAGGATGCGCTGAGCGTTACAATTAACTATCAGTTATGCGTCGGGTTCGAAAATCTAGACTCACAGGAGATCGACCATAAGTTGCCCGAGGCAGCAATAGACCCTCGGAGACAAGTCGGCTGTAACCCGATGTATTGAATCTCGACTCAATTTGAGTGTTCCATCGTCATTAGGTGGCCTTGAACTTTACAATTAACTATCAGTTTTGCGTCGGGTTCGAGAATCTAGACTCACAGGCGATCGATCATCAGGTGCCCCAGCCAGCAATAGACCCTTGGAGACAAGTCGTCTGGAGGACGATGTATTGGATCGCGATGCAATTTGAGAGTAACATCGTCATTAGGAGGCCCTGAACGTTACAATTAACTATCAGTTTTTCCTCGGATTCGAAAATCTACACTCACAGGAGACGGACCATAAGGTGCCCGAGGCAGCAATATCGCCTTGGAGACAAGTCGGCTGGAGGACGATGTTTTGACTCTCGGCGCAATTTGAGTGTTCCATCGTCATTAGGAGGCGCTGAACGTTACAATTAACTATCAGTTTCGCGTCGGATTCGAAAATCTAGACTCACAGGAGAACGACCATAAGGAGTCCGAGGCAGCAATAGACTCTTGGAGACAAGTTGGCTGAAGGACGATGTATTGAATCTCGACGCAATTTGAGTGTTCCAACGTCATTAGGAGGCCCTGAACGTTACAATTAACTATCAGTTTTTCGTCGGATTCGAAAATCTAGACTCACAGGGGACGGACCATATGGTGCCCGAGGCAGCAATATCCCCTTGGAGACAAGTCGGCTGGAGGACGATGTATTGAATCTCGACGCAATTTGAGTGTTCCATCGTCATTAGCAGGCCCTGAACTTTACAATTAGCTGTCAGTTATGCGTCGGATTCGAAAATCTAGACTCACAGGAGAACGACCACAAGGTGCCGGAGGCATCAATAGACATTTGGAGACTAGTCAACAGGAGGCCGATGTATTGAATCTCGACGCAATTTGAGTGGTTCAAATGGTTCAAATGGCTCTGAGCACTATGGGACTCAACTCCTGAGGTCATTAGTCCCCTAGAACGTAGAACTAGTTAAACCTAACTAACCTAAGGACATCACAAACATCTATGCCCGAGGCAGGGTTCGAACCTGCGACCGTAGCGGTCTCGCTGTTCCAGATTGCAGCGCCTTTAACCGCGCGGCCACTTCGGCCTGCGCAATTTGAGTGTTCCATCGTCATTCATAGGCACTGAACGTTACAATTAACTATCAGTTTTGCGTCTGATTCGAAAATCTAGACTCACAGGGGAACGACCATAAGGTTTCCGAGGCACCAATAGACTCTTGGAGACAAGTCGGCTGAAGGACAATGTATTGATTCTCAACGCAATTTGAGTGTTCCATCGTCAGTAGGAGGCCCTGAACGTTACAATTAACTATCAGTTTCACGTCGGATTCGAAAATCTAGACACAGGAGACGGACCTTATGATGCCCGAGGCAGCAATATCCCGTTGGAGACAAGTCGGCTGGAGGACGATGTATTGGATCGCGACGCAATTTGAGAGTAACATCGTCATTAGGAGGCCCTGAACGTTACAATTAACTATCAGTTTTTCGTCGGATTCGAAAATCTACACTCACTGGAGACGGACGATAAGGTGTCCGAGGCAGCAATATCCCCTTAAGGACAAGACCGCTGGAGGACGATGTATTGAATCGCGACGCAATTAGGGTGCTCCATCGTCATTAGGAGGCCCTGAACGTTACAATTAACTCTCAGTTTTGCGTCGGATTCGAAAATGTAGAATCACCGGAGACTGACCATACGGTGCCCGAGGTAGCGATATCCCCTTGGAGACAAGTCGGCTGCAGGACGATGTATTGAATCTCGACGCAATTTGAGTGTTCCATCGTCATTAGGAGGCCCTGAACATTACAATTAACTATCTATTTTGCGTCGGATTCTAAAATCTAGACTCATAGGGGAACGACCATATGGTGCCCGAGGCAGCAATAGATCCTTGGAGACAAGTCGGCTGGAGGACGATGTAGTGAATCTCGACGCAATTTGAGTGTTCCATCGTCAGTAGGAGGCGCTGAACGTTACAATTAACTATCAGTTATGCGTCGGGTTCGAAAATCTAGACTCACAGTAGAACGATCATAAGGTGCCCCAGGCAGCAATCGACCCTTGGAGACAAGTCGGCTGGAGGACGATGAATTGGATCTCTATGCAGTTTGAGTGTTCCATCGTCATTAGGAGGCCCTGAATATTACAATTAACTATCAGTTTCTCGTCGGATTCGAAAATGTAGACTCACAGGAGACGGCCCATATGGTGCCCGAGGCAGCAAAATCCCCTTGGAGACAATCGGCTGGAAGCCAATGTATTGAATCTCAACGCAATTTGAGTGTTCCATCGTCATTAGGAGGCGCTGAGCGTTACAATTAACTATCAGGTATGCGTCGGATTCAAATATCTAGACTCACAGGAGAACGAGCATAAGGTGCCCGAGGCAGCAATAGACTCTTAGAGACAAGTCGGCTTAAGGACAATGTATTGATTCTCAACGCAATTTGAGTGTTCCATCGTCAGTAGGAGGCCCTGAACGTTGCAATTAACTATCAGTTTCACGTTGGATTCGAAAATCTAGACACAGGAGACGGACCATAAGGTGCCCGGGGCAGCAATATCGCCTTGGAGACAAGTCGGCTGGAGGACGATGTATTGACTCTCGGCGCAATTTGAGTGTTCCATCGTCATTAGTAGGCGCTGAACGTTACAATTAACTATCAGTTTCACGTCGGATTCGAAAATCTAGACTCACAGGAGAACGACCATAAAGAGTCCGAGGCAGCAATAGACTCTTGGACACAAGTTGGCTGAAGGACGATGTATTGAATCTCGACGCAATTTGAGTGTTCCAACGTCATTAGGAGGCCCTGAACGTTACAATTAACTATCAGTTTTTCGTCGGATTCGAAAATCTAGACTCACAGGGGACGGACCATATGGTGCCCGAGGCAGCAATATCCCCTTGGAGACAAGTCGGCTGGAGGCCGATGTTTTGAATCTCGACGCAATTTGAGTGTTCCATCGTCATTAGCAGGCCCTGAACTTTACAATTAGCTATCAGTTATGCGTCGGATTCGAAAATCTAGACTCACAGGAGAACGACCACAAGGTGCCCGAGGCATCAATAGACATTTGGAGACTAGTCAACAGGAGGCCGATGTATTGAATCTCGACGCAATTTGAGTGGTTCAAATGGTTCAAATGGCTCTGAGCACTATGGGACTCTACTGCTGAGGTCATTAGTCCCCTAGAACGTAGAACTAGTTAAACCTAACTAACCTAAGGACATCACAAACATCTATGCCCGAGGCAGGGTTCGAACCTGCGACCGTAGCGGTCTCGCGGTTCCAGACTGCAGCGCCTTTAACCGCGCGGCCAATTCGGCCTGCGCAATTTGAGTGTTCCATCGTCATTCATAGGCACTGAACGTTACAATTAACTATAAGTTTTGCGTCTGATTCGAAAATCTAGACTCACAGGGGAAGGACCATAAGGATTCCGAGGCAGCAATAGACTCTTGGAGACAAGTCGGCTGAAGGACTATGTATTGATTCTCAACGCAATTTGAGTGTTCCATCGTCAGTAGGAGGCCCTGAACGTTACAATTAACTATCAGTTTCACGTCGGATTCGAAAATCTAGACACAGGAGACGGACCTTATTATGCCCGAGGCAGCAATATCCCCTTGGAGACAAGTCGACTGGAGGACGATGTATTGAATCTCGACGCAATTTGAGTGTTCCATCGTCATTAGGATGCGCTGAGCGTTACAATTAACTAACAGTTATGCGTCGGGTTCGAAAATCTAGACTCACAGGAGAACGACCATAAGTTGCCCGAGGCAGCAATAGACCCTCGGAGACAAGTCGGCTGGAGGCCGATGTCTTGAATCTCGACGCACTTGGAGTGTTCCATCGTCATTAGGTGGCCCTGATCGTTACAATTAACTATCTGTTTTGCGTCGGGTTCGAGAATCTAGACTCACAGGAGATCGATCATAAGGTGCCCCAGGCAGCAATAGACCCTTGGAGACAAGTCGTCTGGAGGACGATGTATTGGATCGCGGCGCAATTTGAGAGTAACATCGTCATTAGGAGGCCCTGAACGTTACAATTAACTATCAGTTTTTCGTTGGATTCGAAAATCTACACTCACTGGAGACGGACGATAAGGTGTCCGAGGCAGCAATATCCCCTTAAGGACAAGACCGCTGGAGGACGATGTATTGAATCGCGACGCAATTTGAGTGCTCCATCGTCATTAGGAGGCCCTGAACGTTACAATTAACTCTCAGTTTTGCGCCGGATTTGAAAATGTAGAATCACCGGAGACTGACCATACGGTGCCCGAGGTAGCGATATCCCCTTGGAGACAAGTCGGCTGCAGGACGATGTATTGAATCTCGACGCAATTTGATTGTTCCATCGTCAGTAGGAGTCGCTGAACGTTACAATTAACTATCAGTTATGCGTCGGGTTCGAAAATCTAGACTCACAGTAGAACGATCATAAGGTGCTCCAGGCAGCAATCGACCCTTGGAGACAAGTCGGCTGGAGGACGATGAATTGGATCTCTTCGCAGTTTGAGTGTTCCATCGTCATTAGGAGGCCCTGAATATTACAATTAACTATTAGTTTCTCGTCGGATTCGAAAATGTAGACTCACAGGTGACGGCCCATATGGTGCCCGAGGCAGCAAAATCCCCTTGGAGACAAGTCGGCTGGAAGCCAATGTATTGAATCTCAACGCAATTTGAGTGTTCCATCGTCATTAGGAGGCGCTGAGCGTTACAATTAACTATCTATTTTGCGTCGGATTCTAAAATCTAGACTCATAGGGGAACGACCATATGGTGCCCGAGGCAGCAATAGATCCTTGGAGACAAGTCGGCTGGATGACGATGTAATGAATCTCGACGCAATTTGAGTGTTCCATCGTCAGTAGGAGGCGCTGAACGTTACAATTAACTATCAGTTATGCGTCGGGTGCGAAAATCTAGACTCACAGTAGAACGATCATAAGGTGACCCAGGCAGCAATCGACCCTTGGAGACAAGTCGGCTGGAGGACGATGAATTGGATCTCTACGCAGTTTGAGTGTTCCATCGTCATTAGGAGGCCCTGAATATTACAATTAACTATCAGTTTCTCGTCGGATTCGAAAATGTAGACTCACAGGAGACGGCCCATATGGTGCCCGAGGCAGCAAAATCCCCTTGGAGACAAGTCGGCTGGAAGCCAATGTATTGAATCTCAACGCAATTTGAGTGTTCCATCGTCATTAGGAGGCGCTGAGCGTTACAATTAACTATCAGGTATGCGTCGGATTCAAAAATCTAGATTCACAGGAGAACGAGCATAAGGTGCCCGAGGCAGCAATAGACTCTTGGAGACAAGTCGGCTGAAGGACAATGTATTGATTCTCAACGCAATTTGAGTGTTCCATCGTCAGTAGGAGGCCCTGAACGTCGCAATTAACTATCAGTTTCACGTTGGATTCGAAAATCTAGACACAGGAGACGGACCATAAGGTGCCCGGGGCAGCAATATCGAATTGGAGACAAGTCCGCTGGAGGACGATGTATTGACTCTCGGCGCAATTTGAGTGTTCCATCGTCATTAGTAGGCGCTGAACGTTACAATTAACTATCAGTTTCACGTCGGATTCGAAAATCTAGACTCACAGGAGAACGACCATAAAGAGTCCGAGGCAGCAATAGACTCTTGGACACAAGTTGGCTGAAGGACGATGTATTGAATCTCGACGCAATTTGAGTGTTCCAACGTCATTAGGAGGCCCTGAACGTTACAATTAACTATCAGTTTTTCGTCGGATTCGAAAATCTAGACTCACAGGGGACGGACCATATGGTGCCCGAGGCAGCAATATCCCCTTGGAGACAAGTCGGCTGGAGGCCGATGTATTGAATCTCGACGCAATTTGAGTGTTCCATCGTCATTAGCAGGCCCTGAACTTTACAATTAGCTATCAGTTATGCGTCGGATTCGAAAATCTAGACTCACAGGAGAACGACCACAAGGTGCCCGAGGCATCAATAGACATTTGGAGACTAGTCAACAGGAGGCCGATGTATTGAATCTGGACGCAATTTGAGTGGTTCAAATGGTTCAAATGGCTCTGAGCACTATGGGACTCTACTGCTGAGGTCATTAGTCCCCTAGAACGTAGAACTAGTTAAACCTAACTAACCTAAGGACATCACAAACATCTATGCCCGAGGCAGGGTTCGAACCTGCGACCGAAGAGGTCTCGCGGTTCCAGACTGCAGCGCCTTTAACCGCGCGGCCAATTCGGCCTGCGCAATTTGAGTGTTCCATCGTCATTCATAGGCACTGAACGTTACAATGAACTATAAGTTTTGCGTCTGATTCGAAAATCTAGACTCACAGGGGAAGGACCATAAGGATTCCGAGGCAGCAATAGACTCTTGGAGACAAGTCGGCTGAAGGACTATGTATTGATTCTCAACGCAATTTGAGTGATCCATCGTCAGTAGGAGGCCCTGAACGTTACAATTAACTATCAGTTTCACGTCGGATTCGAAAATCTAGACACAGGAGACGGACCTTATGATGCCCGAGGCAGCAATATCCCCTTGGAGACAAGTCGGCTGGAGGACGATGTATTGAATCTCGACGCAATTTGAGTGTTCCATCGTCATTAGGATGCGCTTTGCGTTACAATTAACTAACAGTTATGCGTCGGGTTCGAAAATCTAGACTCACAGGAGAACGACCATAAGTTGCCCGAGGCAGCAATAGACCCTCGGAGACAAGTCGGCTGGAGGCCGATGTCTTGAATCTCGACGCACTTGGAGTGTTCCATCGTCATTAGGTGGCCCTGATCGTTACAATTAACTATCTGTTTTGCGTCGGGTTCGAGAATCTAGACTCACAGGAGATCGATCATAAGGTGCCCCAGGCAGCAAGAGACCCTTGGAGACAAGTCGTCTGGAGGACGATGTATTGGATCGCGGCGCAATTTGAGAGTAACATCGTCATTAGGAGGCCCTGAACGTTACAATTAACTATCAGTTTTTCGTTGGATTCGAAAATCTACACTCACTGGAGACGGACGATAAGGTGTCCGAGGCAGCAATATCCCCTTAAGGACAAGACCGCTGGAGGACGATGTATTGAATCGCGACGCAATTTGAGTGCTCCATCGTCATTAGGAGGCCCTGAACGTTACAATTAACTCTCAGTTTTGCGCCGGATTTGAAAATGTAGAATCACCGGAGACTGACCATACGGTGCCCGAGGTAGCGATATCCCCTTGGAGACAAGTCGGCTGCAGGACGATGTATTGAATCTCGACGCAATTTGAGTGTTCCATCGTCAGTAGGAGGCGCTGAACGTTACAATTAACTATCAGTTATGCGTCGGGTTCGAAAATCTAGACTCACAGTAGAACGATCATAAGGTGCTCCAGGCAGCAATCGACCCTTGGAGACAAGTCGGCTGGAGGACGATGAATTGGATCTCTTCGCAGTTTGAGTGTTCCATCGTCATTAGGAGGCCCTGAATATTACAATTAACTATTAGTTTCTCGTCGGATTCGAAAATGTAGACTCACAGGTGACGGCCCATATGGTGCCCGGGGCAGCAAAATCCCCTTGGAGACAATTCGGCTGGAAGCCAATGTATTGAATCTCAACGCAATTTGAGTGTTCCATCGTCATTAGGAGGCGCTGAGCGTTACAATTAACTATCTATTTTGCGTCGGATTCTAAAATCTAGACTCATAGGGGAACGACCATATGGTGCCCGAGGCAGCAATAGATCCTTGGAGACAAGTCGGCTGGAGGACGATGTAATGAATCTCGACGCAATTTGAGTGTTCCATCGTCAGTAGGAGGCGCTGAACGTTACAATTAACTATCAGTTATGCGTCGGGTTCGAAAATCTAGACTCACAGTAGAACGATCATAAGGTGCCCCAGGCAGCAATCGACCCTTGGAGACAAGTCGGCTGGAGGACGATGAATTGGATCTCTACGCAGTTTGAGTGTTCCATCGTCATTAGGAGGCCCTGAATATTACAATTAACTATCAGTTTCTCGTCGGATTCGAAAATGTAGACTCACAGGAGACGGCCCATATGGTGCCCGAGGCAGCAAAATCCCCTTGGAGACAAGTCGGCTGGAAGCCAATGTATTGAATCTCAACGCAATTTGAGTGTTCCATCGTCATTAGGAGGCGCTGAGCGTTACAATTAACTATCAGGTATGCGTCGGATTCAAAAATCTAGACTCACAGGAGAACGAGCATAAGGTGCCCGAGGCAGCAATAGACTCTTGGAGACAAGTCGGCTGAAGGACAATTTATTGATTCTCAACGCAATTTGAGTGTTCCATCGTCAGTAGGAGGCCCTGAACGTTGCAATTAACTATCAGTTTCACGTCGGATTCGAAAATCTAGACACAGGAGACGGACCTTATGGTGCCCGAGGCAGCAGTATCCCCTTGGAGACAAGTCGGCTGGAGGACGATGTATTGAATCTCGACGCAATTTGAGTGTTCCGTCGTCATTAGGATGCGCTGAGCATTACAATTAACTATCAGTTATGCGTCGGGTTCGAAAATCTAGACTCACAGGAGAACGACCATTAGTTGCCCGAGGCAGCAATAGCCCGTCGGAGACAAGTCGGCTGGAGGCCGATGTATTGAATCTCGACGCAATTTGAGTGTTCCATCGTCATTAGGTGGCCCTGAACGTTACAATTAACTATCAGTTTTGCGTCGGGTTCGAGAATCTAGACTCACAGGAGATCGATCATCAGGTGCCCCAGCCAGCAATAGACCCTTGGAGACAAGTCGTCTGGAGGACGATGTATTGGATCGTGATGCAATTTGAGAGTAACATCGTCATTAGGAGGCCCTGAACGTTACAATTAACTATCAGTTTTTCGTCGGATTCCAAAATCTACACTCACAGGAGACGGACCATAAGGTGCCCGGGGCAGCAATATCGCCTTGGAGACAAGTCGGCTCGAGGACGATGTATTGACTCTCGGCGCAATTTGAGTGTTCCATCGTCATTAGGAGGCGCTGAACGTTACAATTAACTTTCAGTTTCGCGGCGGATTCGAAAATCTAGACTCACAGGAGAACGACCATAAGGAGTCCGAGGCAGCAATAGACTCTTGGAGACAAGTTGGCTGAAGGACGATGTATTGAATCTCGACGCAATTTGAGTGTTCCAACGTCATTAGGAGGCCCTGAACGTTACAATTAACTATCAGTTTTTCGTCGGATTCGAAAATCTAGACTCACAGGGGACGGACCATAAGGTGCCCGAGGCAGCAATATCCCCTTGGAGACAAGTCGGCTGGAGGACGATGTATTGAATCTCGACGCAATTTGAGTGTTCCATCGTCATTAGCAGGCCCTGAACTTTACAATTAGCTATCAGTTATGCGTCGGATTCGAAAATCTAGACTCACAGGAGAACGACCACAAGGTGCCGGAGGCATCAATAGACATTTGGAGACTAGTCAACAGGAGGCCGATGTATTGAATCTCGACGCAATTTGAGTGGTTCAAATGGTTCAAATGGCTCTGAGCACTATGGGACTCAAATGCTGAGGTCATTAGTCCCCTAGAACTTAGAACTAGTTAAACCTAACTAACCTAAGGACATCACAAACATCTATGCCCGAGGCAGGGTTCGAACCTGCGACCGTAGCGGTCTCGCGGTTCCAGACTGCAGCGCCTTTAACCGCGCGGCCACTTCGGCCTGCGCAATTTGAGTGTTCCATCGTCATTCATAGGCCTTGAAAGTTACAATTAACTATAAGTTTTGCGTCTGATTCGAAAATCTAGACTCACAGGAGAACGACCATAAGGTTTCCGAGGCAGCAATAGACTCTTGGAGACAAGTCGGCTGAAGGGCAATGTATTGATTCTCAACGCAATTTGAGTGTTCCATCGTCAGTAGGAAGCCCTGAACGTTACAATTAACTATCAGTTTCACGTCGGATTCGAAAATCTAGACACAGGAGACGGACCTTATGATGCCCGAGGCAGCAGTATCCCCTTGGAGACAAGTGTTGAATCTCGACGCACTTTGAGTGTTCCATCGTCATTAGGATGCGCTGAGCGTTACAATTAACTAACAGTTATGCGTCGGATTCGAAAATCTACACTCACTGGAGACGGACGATAAGGTGTCCGAGGCAGACATATCCCCTTAAGGACAAGACCGCTGGAGGACGATGTATTGAATCGCGACGCAATTTGAGTGCTCCATCGTCATTAGGAGGCCCTGACGTTACAATTAACTCTCAGTTTTGCGTCGGATTCGAAAATGTAGAAACACCGGAGACTGACCATACGGCGCCCGAGGTAGCGTTATCTCCTTGGAGACAAGTCGGCTGCAGGACGATGTATTGAATCTCGACGCAATTTGAGTGTTCCATCGTCATTAGGAGGCCCTGAACGTTACAATTAACTATCAGTTATGCGTCGGATTCGAAAATCTAGACTCACAGCAGAACGACCACAAGGTGCCTGAGGCAGCAATAGACACTTGGAGACAAGTCGGCTGGAGGTCGATGTATTGAATCTCGACGCAATTTGAGTGTTCCATCGTCATTAGGAGGCACTGAACGTTACAATTAACTATCAGTTTCTTGTCGGAATCGAAAATCTAGACTCACAGGAGACGGACCATATGGTGCCCGAGGCTGCAATAGACACTTGGAGACAAGTCGGCTGGAGGACGATGTAGTGAATCTCGACGCAATTTGAGTGCTCCATCGTCATTAGGAGGCGTTGAACGTTAAAATTAACTATCAGTTATGCGTCGGGTTCGATAATCTAGACTCACAGTAGAACGATCATAAGGTGCCCGAGGCAGCAATTTCCCATTGGAGATAAGTCGGCTGGAGGCCGACGTTTTGAATCTCGACGCAATTTGAGTGTTCCATCGTCATTAGGAGGCCCTGAACATTACAATTAACTATCTATTTTGCGTCGGATTCTAAAATCTAGACTCATAGGAGAACGACCATATGGTGCCCGAGGCAGCAATAGATCCTTGGAGACAAGTCGGCTGGAGGACGATGTAGTGAATCTCGACGCAATTTGAGTGCTCCATCGTCATTAGGAGGCGCTGAACGTTACAATTAACTATCAGTTATGCGTCGAGTTCGAAAATCTAGACTCACAGTACAACGATCATAAGGTGCCCCAGGCAGCAATCGACCCTTGGAGACAAGTCGGCTGGAGGACGATGAATTGGATCTCTACGCAGTTTGAGTGTTCCATCGTCACTAGGAGGCCCTGAATATTACAATTAACTATCAGTTTCTCGTCGGATTCGAAAATGTAGACTCACAGGAGACGGCCCATATGGTGCCCGAGGCAGCAAAATCCCCTTGGAGACAAGTCGGCTGGAAGCCAATGTATTGAATCTCGGCGCAATTTGAGTGTTCCATCGTCATTAGGAGGTGCTGAGCGTTACAATTAACTATTAGTTATGCGTCGGATTCAAAAATCTAGACTCACAGGAGAACGAGCATAAGGAGCCCGAGGCAGCAATAGACTCTTGGAGACAAGTCGGCTGGAGGCCAATGTATTGAATCTCGACGCAATATGGGTGTTCCATCGTCATTAGAAAGTTCTGATCGTTGCAATTAACTATCAGTTCTTCGTCCGATTCGAAAATCTATACTCACTGGAGACGGGGCCATGAGGTGCCCGAAGCTGCAATATCCCCTTAAGGACAAGTCTTCTGGAGGACGATGTATTGATTCGCGACGCAATTTGAGTGCTCCATCGTCATTTGGAGGCCCTGAACGTTATAATTAACTCTCAGTTTTGCGTCGGATTCGAAAATGTAGAATCATCGGGGGCTGACCATACGGTGCCGGAGGTAGCGATATCCCCTTGGAGACAAGTCGGCTGGAGGACGATGTATTGAATCTCGACGCAATTTGAGTGTTCCATCGTCATTAGGAGGCACTGAACGTTGCAATTAACTATCAGTTTCTTGTCGGAATCGAAAATCTAGACTCACAGGAGACGGACCATACGGCGCCCGAGGCAGGAAAGTCCCATTGGAGACAACTCGGCTTGAGGCCGACGTATTGAATCTCGACGCAATTTGAGTGTTCCATCGTCATTAGGAGGCCCTGAACATTACAATTAACTATCTATTTTGCGTCGGATTCTAAAATCTAGACTCATAGGAGAACGACCATAAGGTGCCCGAGGCATCAATAGACCCTTGGAGACAAATCGGCTGAATGACGATGTATTGAATCCCTACGTAATTTGAGTGTTCCATCGTCATTAGGAGGCGCTGAACTTTACAATTAACTATCAGTTATGCGTCGTATTCGAAAATCTAGACTCACAGGAGAACGACCGTAAGGTGCCCGAGGCAGCAATATACCCTTGGAGACAAGGCGGCTGGAGGACCATGTATTGAATCTCGACGCAATTTGAGTGTTCCATCGTCATTAGGAGGCGCTGAACGTTACAATTATTAGTCAGTTTCGCGTCAGATTCGAAAATCTAGACTCACAGGAGAACGACCATATGGCGCTCGAGGCAGCAATACCCCTTGGAGACAAGTTGGCTGGAGGACGATGTACTGAACCTCGACGCAATTTGAGTGTTCCATCGTCATTAGGAGGCCCTGAACGTTACAATTAACTATCAGTTTCTTGTCGGAATCAAAAATCTAGACTCACTGGAGACGGACCATATGGTGCCCCTTGGAGACAAGTCGGGTGGAGGCCGATGTATTGAATCTCGACGCAATTTCAGTGTTCCATCGTCATTCGAAGGCCCTGAACATTACAATTAACTATCTGTTTTGCGTCGGATTCCAAAATCTAGACTCATAGGGGAACGACCATCAGGTGCCCGAGGCAGCAATAGACCCTTGGAGACAAATCAGCTGAATGACGATGTATTGAATCTCGACGCAATTTGAGTGTTCCATCGTCATTAGGAGGCCCTGAACGTTACAATTATTAATCAGTTTCGCGTCAGATTTGAAAATCTAGACTCACAGGAAACGACCATAAGGAGCCCGAGGCAGCAATATCCCCTTGTAGACAAGACGGTTGGAGGACGATGTATTGTCTCTCGACGCAATTTGAGTGTTCCATCGACATTAGGAGGCGCTGAACATTACAAAAACTATAATTTTTGCGTCGGATTCGAAAATCTAGACTCACAGGAGACGAACCATATGGTGCCCGAGGCTGCAATAGACACTTGGAGACAAATCAGCTGAATGACGATGTATTGAATCTCGACGCAATTTGAGTGTTCCATCGTCATTAGGAGGCCCTGAACTTTACAATTAACTATCAGTTATGTGTCGGATTCAAAAATCTAGACTCACAGGAGAACGACCACAATGTGCCCGAGGCAGCAATAGACATTTAGAGACAAGTCGGCTGGAGGCCGATGTATTCAATCTCGACGCAATTTTAGTGTTCCATCGTCATTAGGAGGCGCTGAACGTTACAATTAACTATCATTTTTGCGTCGGATTCGAAAATCTAGACTCTCAGGACACGGACAATATGGAGCCCTAGGCAGCAATATCCCCTTGGAGACAAGTCGGCTGGAGGCCGATGTATTGATCCTCGACGCAATTTGAGTGTTCCATTGTCATTAGGAAGCCCTGAACGTTACAATTAACAAACAGTTTCGCGTCGGATTCGAAATTCTAGACTCACAGGAGAGCGACCATAAGGAGCCCGAGGCAGCAATATCCCCATGGAGACAAGTCGGCTGGAGGACGATGTATTGAATCTCGACGCAATTTAAGTGTTCCATCATCATTAGGAGGCCCTGAACGTTACAATTAACTATCAGTTTTGCGTCGGATTCGAAAATATAGACTCACAGGAGAACGATCATAAGGTGCCCCAGGCAGCAATAGACCCTTGGAGACAAGTCGGCTGGAGGACGATGTATTGGATCCGAACGCAATTTGAGTGTTTCATCGTAACTAGGAGGCCCTGAAAGTTACAGTTAACTATCAGATTTTCGTCGGATTCGAAATTCTAGACTCACTGGAGACGGACCATAAGGTGCCCGAAGCAGCAATATCCCCTTGGTGACCAGTCCGCTGGAGGACGATGTATTGAATCGCGACGCAATTTAAGTGCTCCATCGTCATTAGGATGCCCTGAACGTTACAATTAACTATCAGTTTCGCGTCGGAGTCGAAAATCTAGACTGACAGGAGAAGGACAATATGGTGGCCGAGGCAGCATTATCCCCTTGGAGACAAGTCGGCTGGAGGACGATGTATTGAATCTCGACGCAATTTGAGTGTTCCATCGTCATTAGGAGGCGCTGAACGTTACAATTAACTATCAGTTATGCGTCGGATTCGAAAATCTAGACTCACAGGAGCACCACCATAAGGTGCCCGAGGCAGCAACAAACCCTTGGAGACATGTCGGCTGGAGGCCGATGTATTGAATCTCGACGCAATTTGAGTGTTCCATCGTCATTAGGAGGCCCCGAACGTTACAATCAACTATCATTTTTGCGTCGGATTCGAAAATCTAGACTCACAGGAGAACGACCATAAGGTGCCCGAAGCAGTGATATATCCTTGCAGACAAGTCGGCTGGAGGACGATGTATTGACTCTCGACGCATTTGAGTGTTCCATCGTCATTAGGAGGCCTTGAACGCTACAATTAACTAACATTTTACCGTCGGATCCGAAATTCTAGACTCACAGGAGACGGATCAAATGGTGCCCGAGACAGCAACATCCCCTTGGAGACAAGTCGGCTGGAGGCCGATGTATTGAATCTCGACGCAGTTTGAGTGCTCCATCGTCCTTAGGTGGCCCTGAACGTTACAATTAACTATCAGTTTTGCGTCGGGTTCTAAAATCTAGACTCACTGGAGACGGACCATATGGTGCCCGAGGCAGCAATGTGCTCTTGGAGACAAGTCGGCTGGAATCCGATGTATTGAATCTGGACTCAATTTGAGTGTTCCATCGTCATTAGAAGGCCCTGAACAATACAATTATCTGTTTTGCGTCGGATTTTAAAATCTAGACTCATAGGGGAACGACCATAAGGTGCCCGAGGCACCAATAGACCCTTGGAGACAAATCGGCTGAATGACGATGTATTGAATCTGGACTCAATTTGAGTGTTCCATCGTCATTAGGAGGCGCTGAACGTTACAATTATTAATCAGTTTCGCGTCAGATTCGAAAATCTAGACTCACAGGAAACGACCATAAGGAGCCCGAGGCAGCAATATCCCCTTGTAGACAAGTCGGTTGGAGGACGATATATTGTCTCTCGACGCAATTTGAGTGTTCCATCGACATTATGAGGCACTGAACGTTACAAAAACTATAATTTTTGCGTCGGATTCGAAAATCTAGACTCACAGGAGACGGACCATATGGTGCCCCAAGGCAGCAATACCCCTTGGAGACAAGTTGGCTGAAGGACGATGTATTGAACCTCGACGCAATTTGAGTGGTCCATCGTCATTAGGAGGCCCTGAACATTACAATTAACTATCAGTTTCTTGTCTGAATCGAAAATCTAGACTCACAAGAGACGGACAATATGGTGCCCGAGGCAGCCATACCCCTTGGAGACAAGTCGGCTGGAGGCCGATGTATTGAATCTCGACGCAATTTGAGTGTTCCATCGTCATTAGGAGGCCCTGAACGTTACAATTAACTATCAGTTTCTTGTCGGAATCGAAAATCTAGACTCACAGGAGACGGACCATATGGTGCCCGAGGCAGCAATGTCCCATTGGAGACAAGTCGGCTGGAGGCCGACGTATTGAATCTCGACGCAATTTGAGTGTTCCATCGTCCACCATGAACCATGGACCTTGCCGTTGGTGGGGAGGCTTGCGTGCCTCAGCGATACAGATAGCCGTACCGTAGGTGTAACCACAACGGATGGGTATCTGTTGAGTGGCCAGACAAACGTGTGATTCCTGAAGAGGGGTAGCTGCCTTTTCAGTAGTTGCAAGGGCAACAGTCTGGATGATTGACTGATCTGGCCTTGTAACAATAACCAAAACGGCCTTGCTGTGCTGGTACTGCGAACGGCTGAAAGCAAGGGGAAACTACAGCCGTAATTTTTCCCGAGGGCATGCAGCTTTACTGTATGATTACATGATGATGGCGTCCTCTTGGGTAAAATATTCCGGAGGTAAAATAGTCCCCCATTCGGATCTCCGGGCGGGGACTACTCAAGAGGATGTCGTTATCAGGAGAAAGAAAACTGGCGTTCTGCGGATCGGAGCGTGGAATGTCAGATCCCTTAATCGGGCAGGTAGGTTAGAAAATTTAAAAAGGGAAATGGATAGGTTGAAGTTAGATATAGTGGGAATTAGTGAAGTTCGGTGGCAGGAGGAACAAGACTTCTGGTCAGGTGACTACAGGGTTATAAACACAAATTCAAATAGGGGTAATGCAGGAGTAGGTTTAATAATGAATAGGAAAATAGGAATGCGGGGAAGCTACTACAAACAGCATAGTGAACGCATTATTATTGTCCAAGATAGATACGAAGCCCACGCCTACTACAGTAGTTCAAGTTTATATGCCAACTAGCTCTGCAGATGACGAAGAAATTGAAGAAATGTATGATGAAATAAAAGAAATTATTCAGATTGTGAAGGGAGACGAAAATTTAATAGTCATGGGTGGCTGGAATTCGAGTGTAGGAAAAGGGAGAGAAGGAAACATAGTATGTGAATATGGATTGGGGGACAGAAATGAAAGAGGAAGCCGCCTGGTCGAATTTTGCACAGAGCACAACATAATCATAACTAACACTTGGTTTAAGAATCATGAAAGAAGGTTGTATACATGGAAGAACCCTGGAGATACTAAAAGGTATCAGATAGATTATATAATGGTAAGACAGAGATTTAGGAACCAGGTTTTAAATTGTAAGACATTTCCAGGGGCAGATGTGGACTCTGACCACAATCTATTGGTTATGACCTGTAGATTAAAACTGAAGAAACTGCAAAAAGGTGGGAATTTAAGGAGATGGGACCTGGATAAACTAAAAGAACCAGAGGTTGCACAGAGATTCAGGGAGAGCATAAGGGAGCAATTGACAGGAATGGGGGAAATAAATACAGTAGAAGAAGAATGGGTAGCTTTGAGGGATGAAGTAGTGAAGGCAGCAGAGGATCAAGTAGGTAAAAAGACGAGGGCTAGTAGAAATCCTTGGGTAACAGAAGTAATATTGAATTTAATTGATGAAAGGAGAAAATATAAAAATGCAGTAAGTGAAACAGGCAAAAAGGAACACAAACGTCTCAAAAATGAGATCGACAGGAAGTGCAAAATGGCTAAGCAGGGATGGCTAGAGGACAAATGTAAGGATGTAGAGGCCTATCTCACTAGGGGTAAGATAGATACCGCCTACAGGAAAATTAAAGAGACCTTTGGAGATAAGAGAACGACTTGTATGAATATCAAGAGCTCAGATGGAAACCCAGTTCTAAGCAAAGAAGGGAAAGCAGAAAGGTGGAAGGAGTATATAGAGGGTCTATACAAGGGCGATGTACTTGAGGACAATATTATGGAAATGGAAGAGGATGTAGATGAAGATGAAACGGGAGATATGATACTGCGTCAAGAGTTTGACAGAGCACTGAAAGACCTGAGTCGAAACAAGGCCCACGGAGTAGACAATATTCCATTGGAACTACTGACGGCCGTGGGAGAGCCAGTCCTGACAAAACTCTACCATCTGGTGAGCAAGATGTATGAAACAGGCGAAATACCCTCAGACTTCAAGAAGAATGTAATAATTCCAATCCCAAAGAAAGCAGGTGTTGACAGATGTGAAAATTACAGAACTATCAGCTTAATAAGTCACAGCTGCAAAATGCTAACACGAATTCTTTACAGACGAATGGAAAAACTAGTAGAAGCCAACCTCGGGGAAGATCAGTTTGGATTCCGTAGAAACACTGGAACACGTGGGGCAATACTGACCTTACGACTTATCTTAGCAGAAAGATTAAGGAAAGGCCAACCTACGTTTCTAGCATTTGTAGACTTAGAGAAAGCTTTTGACAATGTTGACTGGAATACTCTCTTTCAAATTCTAAAGGTGGCAGGGGTAAAATACAGGGAGCGAAAGGCTATTTACAATTTGTACAGAAACCAGATGGCAGTTATAAGAGTCGAGGGACATGAAAGGGAAGCAGTGGTTGGGAAGGGAGTAAGACAGGGTTGTAGCCTCTCCCCGATGTTGTTCAATCTGTATATTGAGCAAGCAGTAAAGGAAACAAAAGAAAAATTCGGAGTAGGTATTAAAATTCATGGAGAAGAAATAAAAACTTTGAGGTTCGCCGATGACATTGTAATTCTGTCAGAGACAGCAAAGGACTTGGAAGAGAAGTTGAATGGAATGGACAGTGTCTTGAAAGGAGGATATAAGATGAACACCAACAAAAGCAAAACAAGGATAATGGAATGTAGTCTAATTAAGTCGGGTGATGCTGAGGGAATTAGATTAGGAAATGAGGCACTTAAAGTAGTAAAGGAGTTTTGCTATTTGGGGAGCAAAATAACTGATGATGGTCGAAGTAGAGAGGATATAAAATGTAGGCTGGCAATGGCAAGAAAAGCGTTTCTGAAGAAGAGAAATTTGTTAACATCCAGTATAGATTTAAGTGTCTGGAAGTCATTTCTGAAAGTATTCGTATGGAGTGTAGCCATGTATGGAAGTGAAACATGGACGATAAATAGTTTGGACAAGAAGAGAATAGAAGCTTTCGAAATGTGGTGCTACAGAAGAATGCTGAAGATTAGATGGGTAGATCACATAACTAATGAGGAAGTATTGAATTGGATTGGGGAGAAGAGAAGTTTGTGGCACAACTTGACCAGAAGAAGGGATCGGTTGGTAGGACATCTTCTGAGGCATCAAGGGATCACCAATTTAGTATTGGAGGGCAGCGTGGAGGGTAAAAATCGTAGAGGGAGACCAAGAGAAGAATACACTAAGCAGATTCAGAAGGATGTAGGTTGCAGTAGGTACTGGGAGATGAAAAAGCTTGCACAGGATAGAGTAGCATGGAGAGCTGCATCAAACCAGTCTCAGGACTGAAGACCACAACAACAAGAACATCGTCATTAGGAGGCCCTGAACATTACAATTAACTATCTATTTTGCGTCCGATTCTAAAATCTAGACTCATAGGGGAACGACCATAAGGTGCCCGAGGCACCAATAGACCCTTGGAGACAAATCGGCTGAATGACGATGTATTGAATCTCGACGCTATTTGAGTGTTCCATCGTCATTAGGAAGCACTGACGTTACAATTATTAGTCAGTTTCGCGTCAGATTCGAAAATCTAGACTGACAGGAGAACGACAATAAGGAGCCCGAGGCAGCAATATCCCCTTGTAGACAAGTCGGTTGGAGGACGATGTATTGACTCTCGACGCAATTTGAGTGTTCCATCGTCATTAGGAGGCGCTGAACGTTACAATTAACTATAATTGTTGCGTCGGATTCGAAAATGTTGACTTACAGGAGACGACCATATGGCGCCCGAGGTAGCAATACCCCTTGGAGACTAGTTGGCTGGAGGACGATGTATTGAACCTCGACGCAATTTGAGTGTTGTATCGTCATTAGGAGGCCCTGAACGTTACAATTAACTATCAGTTTTGCGTCGGATTCTAAAATGTAGAATCACCGGAGACGGACCATACGGTGCCCGAAGCAGCAATATCCCCTTGGAGACCAGTCCGCTGGAGGACGATGTATGAATCGCGACGCAATTTGAGTGCTCCATCGTCATTAGGAGGCCCTGAACGTTACAATTAACTATCAGTTTTGCGTCGGATTCGAAAATGTAGAATCACCGGAGACGGACCATACGGTGCCCGAGGTAGCGATATCCCCTTCGAGACAAGTCGGCTGGAGGACGATGTATTGAATCTCGACGCAATTTGAGTGTTCCATCGTCATTAGGAGGCCCTGAACGTTACAATTAACTATCAGTTTTGCGTCGGATTCGAAAATCTAGACTCACAGGAGAAGGACCATATGGTGCCCGAGGCAGCAATATCACCTTGGAGACATGTCGACTGGAGGACTGTAGCGAGAGCACCAGCAGCAGCGAGTACTGTTTGTATAAAGCGTTTATTTTGCATTTTGTTTACGACCTTCCACTAAGGAAGGGATTCTATTTGTGTTTATCTGCTCTGCATAGTAACTAACGGTTCTTGATAAAACTTTACGTAGTTTTCGTGTTAGATTTCTTAGTGTTTTGTTGATCGTTTAGAACCGAAAGCGCCCTAAAACCGTCTTTTGTTTGTTTCGCGGCCGTTAGCCACTAGTCACTTGAATCAGCAGTTGTCTTGTGACAGCCAGAGCGAGAGCACCAGCAGCAGCGAGTACTGTTTGTATAAAGCGTTTTTGTACTTATTTGCTGCGCTTAGCTTTTAAATAGTTTTTCTGGGAAAACCTAGCGTAGTTTTCGCGTCTCGTATTTCAGTGAGTGTTTCTTGATTATCAGAGTAGCTCATCAGAAGATTATCTTGGGAATTTGTCACCGTATAGAGTAGGGTAAACATAGTCATGTGTAGGGACTGTGGTTGTTGTGAGCGGACGCAAGGAGAATTGGCCACTCTTCGGGGGCAGGTGGAGGCTTTGTCTGTTAGGCTCATCGAGCTCGAGGCGCAGGCGTCGGCTCGTAGTGGCGTTGGGGCAACTGTGGTGAGACCTATGCCTACTTCGGTGGCCTTGGAATCACATGGAACCCCTGATGTCGCTGCGTCTTCCGGCAGTGAGCATCTTACCGGTCAGCCATCAGTCCAGGGTGAATGGCGGACAGTGGTGGGCTCGCGCGTGCCTGGCCGAAAGGCGAAGGTGGGATCTGGCCGCGTGGCAGCTGCCTTACCCCTTTCCAACAGGTACGGGGTGCTTCCTAGTGGTGATGACATCGTTTCCGAGCCACCACAGGATGCCTCGCCTGTTGGGCCAGTGGCCGATTCTCCGGCAAGGTCCCGACAGTCACAGAGGGCGGGTCTATTAGTTATAGGGAGCTCCAACGTTAGGCGAGTTATGGAGCCCCTTAGGAAAATAGCGGGTAGGTCGGGGAAGAATGCCAGTGTGCACTCGGTGTGCTTGCCGGGGGGTCTCGTCCGTAATGTGGAGGAGGCCCTTCCGGCAGCTATTGAACGCACTGGGTGTGACCGGTTGCAGATAGTAGCACATGTCGGAACGAATGACGCCTGCCGCTTGGGTTCTGAGGCCATCCTTGGTTCCTTCCGGCGGCTGGCTGATTTGGTGAAGACAACCAGCATCGCACGCGGAGTGCAAGCTGAGCTTAATATCTGCAGCATAGTGCCCAGAGTCGATCGCGGTCCTCTGGTTTGGAGCCGTGTGGAGGGTCTAAACCAGAGGCTCAGACGACTCTGCGATTATAATGGTTGCAAATTCATCGACCTCCGTTATTGGGTGGAGAACTGTCGGGCCCTCCTAGACAGGTCAGGCGTGCACTACACACCGGAAGCAGCTACTAGGGTAGCAGAGTACGTGTGGCGTGCACACGGGGGTTTTTTAGGTTAGAGGGACCCCCCCTTGGGCGAAACGATAAAATACCTGACGGTTTACCAGAGAGGACATTATCATCGTTGATAAAGAACGTCCATCCTCAGAGACCAAAAACAGGAAAAGTTAACGTAATATTGGTAAACTGCAGGAGTATCCAGGGCAAGGTTCCTGAATTAGTATCTCTTATTGAAGGAAATAGTGCGCATATAGTATTAGGAACGGAAAGTTGGTTAAAACCGGAAGTGAACAGTAACGAAATCCTAGACACAGAATGGAATATATACCGCAAGGATAGGATAAACGCCAATGGTGGAGGAGTATTTATAGCAGTAAAGAATTCAATAATATCCAGTGAAGTTATTAGCGAATGCGAATGTGAAATAATCTGGGTTAAGTTAAGTATCAAAGGTGGGTCAGATATGATAGTCGGATGCTTCTATAGACCACCTGCATCAGCAACCGTAGTAGTTCAGCGCCTCAGAGAGAACCTGCAGAACGTCGTGAAGAAGTTTCGTGATCATACTATTGTAATAGGGGGAGACTTCGATCTACCAGGTATAGAATGGGATAGTCACACAATCAGAACTGGAGCCAGGGACAGAGACTCTTGTGACATTATCCTGACTGCCTTGTCCGAGAATTACTTCGAGCAGATAGATAGAGAACCAACTCGTGAAGCTAACGTTTTAGACCTCATAGCAACAAATAGACCGGAACTTTTCGACTCCGTGAATGTAGAAGAGGGTATCAGTGACCATAAGTCAGTGGTTGCATCAATGACTACAAGTGTAATAAGAAATGCCAAGAAAGGAAGGAAAATATATTTGCTTAACAAGAGTGATGGGGCACAAATCGCAGAATATCTGAGTGACCACCATCAAACGTTCATTTCTGAGGAAGAGGATGTGGAACAAAAATGGAAAAAATTCAGAACCATCGTCCAGTACGCCTTAGATAAGTTCGTACCGACAAAGGTCCAAAGCGAGGGGAAAGATCCACCGTGGTATAACAATCATGTACGAAAGGTACTACGGAAACAAAGAAAGCTTCATCATAGGTTTAAGAGTAGTCGAATCATAGCTGATAAGGAAAAGCTGAACGAAGCGAAAAAGAGCGTAAAGAGAGCAATGAGAGAAGCATTCAACGAATTCGAACATAAAACATTGGCAAACAATCTAAACAAGAACCCTAAAAAGTTTTGGTCATATGTAAAATCGGTAAGCGGATCTAAATCCCCTATTCAGTTACTCGTTGACCACGATGGCACCGAAACAGAGGACGACCGAAGAAAGGCAGAAATACTGAATTCAGTGTTCCGAAACTGTTTCACTGCGGAAAATCGTAACACGGTCCCTGACTTCAGCCGTCGCACGGACGCCAAAATGGAAAATATTGAAATAAACGATATCGGAATTGAAAAACAACTGCTATCACTTAGTAGCGGAAAAGCATCCGGACCAGACGAGATACCCTTAAGATTCTACAGTGATTATGCTAAAGAACTTGCCCCCTTTCTATCAGCAATTTATCGTAGATCGCTGGAAGAACGTAAAGTACCTAGCGACTGGAAGAAAGCGCAGGTCGTTCCCATTTTCAAGAAGGGTCATAAATCAGATGCGAATAATTATAGGCCTATTTCGCTTACGTCAATCTGTTGTAGAATAATGGAACATGTTTTGTGTTCTCGTATTATGACGTTCTTAGATAATACAAATCTCCTTCATCATAACCAACATGGAGGCCGATGTATTGAATCTCGACGCAATTTGAGTGTTCCATTATAATTAGAAGGCCCTGAACGTTACAATTAACTATCGTTTTTGCGTCGTATTCGAAAATCTTGACTCACAGGAGACGGACCACAAGCAGCCCTATGCAGCAATATCCCCTTGTAGACAAGTCGGCTGGCGGATGATGTATTGACTCTCGACGCATTTGAGTGTTCCATCGTCATTAGGAGGCGCTGAACGTTACAATTAACTATCAGTTTTTCGTCGGATTCGAAAATCTAGACTCACATGAGAAGGATCAAATGGTGCACGAGACAGCAACATCCCCTTGTAGACAAGTCGGTTGTAGGCCGATGTATTGAATCTCGACGCAATTTGAGTGTTCCATCGTCAATAGGTGGCCCTGAACGTTACAAATAACTATCAGTTTTGCGTCGGATTCGAAAATCTAGACTCACATGAGAAGGATCAAATGGTGCACGAGACAGCAACATTCCCTTGTAGACAAGTCGGTTGTAGACCGATGTATTGAATCTCGGCGCAATTTGAGTGTTCCATCGTCATTAGGTGGCCCTGAACGTTACAATTAACTATCAAATTTGCGTCGGATTTGAAAATCTAGATTCACTGGAGACGGACCACAAGGTGCCCCAGGCAGCAATAGACCCTTGGAGACAAGTCTTCTGGAAAAGGATGTATTGGATCGCGACGCAATTAGAGTATTCCATCGTTATTAGGAGGCCCTGAACGTTACAATTAACTATCAGTTTTTCGTCGCATTCGAAAATCTAGACTCACTGGAGACGGCCCACAAGGTGCCCGAGGAAGCAATATCCCCTTGGTGACCAGTCCTCTGGAGGACGATGTATTGAATCGCGACGCAATTTTAGTGCTCCATCGTCATTAGAAGGCCCTGAACGATACAATTAACTATCAGTTTCGCGTCGGATTCGAAAATCTAGACTCAGGAGAAGGACAATATGGTGCCCGAGGCAGCAATTTCCCCTTGGAGACAAGTCGGCTGTAGGACGATGTATTGAAACTCGACGCAATTAGAGTGTTCCATCGTCATTCGGAGGCGCTGAACGTTACAATTAACTATCAGTTATGCGTCGGATTCGAAAATCTAGACCCACAGGAGCACCACCATAAGGTGCCCGAGGCAGCAACAGACCCTTGGAGACAAGTCGGCTGGAGGCCGATGTATTGAATCTCGACGCAATTTGAGTGTTCCATCGTCATTAGGAGGCCCCGAACGTTACAATTAACTATCATTTTTGCGTCGGATTCGAAAATCTAGACTCACAGGAGAACGACCATAAGGTGCCCAAAGCAGCAATATACCCTTGCAGACAAGTCGGCTGGAGGACGATGTATTGACTCTCGACGCATTTCAGTGTTCCATCGTCATTAGGAGGCGCTGAACGCTACAATTAACTAACATTTTAGCGTCGGATTCGAAAATCTAGACTCACAGGAGAAGGATCAAATGGTGCCCGAGACAGCAACATCCCCTTGGAGTCAAGTCGGCTTGAGGCCGATGTATTGAATCTCGACGCAATTTGAGTGTTCCATCGTCATTAGAAGGCGCTGAACGTTGCAATTAACTATCAGTTATTCGTCGGATTCGAAAATCTAGACTCACAGGAGACGGACCATATGGTGCCCGAGGCAGCAATGTCCCATTGGAGACAAGTCGGCTGGAGGCCGACGTATTGAATCTCGACGCAATTTGAGTGTTCCATCGTCATTCGGAGGCCCTGAACATTACAATTAACTACCTATTTTGCATCGGATTCTAAAATCTAGACTCATAGGGGAACGACCACAAGGTGCCCGAGGCATCAATACACCCTTGGAGACAAATCGGCTGATTGACGATGTATTAAATCTCGACGCAATTTGAGTGATCCATCGTCATCAGGAAGATCTGAACGTTACAATTATTAGTCAGTTTCGCGTCAGATTCGAAAATCTAGACTCACAGGAGAACGACCATAGGGAGCCCGAGGCAGCAATATCCCCTTGTAGCCAAGTCGGTTGAAGGACGATGTATTGACTCACAACGCAATTTGAGTGTTCCATCGTCATTAGGATGCGCTGAACGTTACAATTAACTATAATTGTTGCGTCGGATTCGAAAATCTATTCTCACAGGAGAAGGTTCATATGGTGCCCGAGACAGCAATATCCCTTGGAGACAAGTCGGCTGGAAGCCGATGTATTGAATCTCGATGCAATTTGAGTGTTCCATCGTCTTTAGGTGGCCGTGAACGTTAGAATTAACTATCAGTTTTTCGTCCGGTTCGAAAACCTAGACTTACAGGAAAACGACCACAATGTACCCGAGGCAGCAATAGACATTTAGAGACAAGTCGGCTGGAGGCCGATGCATTGAATCTCGACGCAATTTGAGTGTTCCATCGTCATTAGGAGGCCCTGAACGTTACAATTAACTATCAATTTCGCGTCGCATTCGAAAATCTAGACTCACAGGAGACGGACCACATGGAGCCCGAGGCACCAATATCCCCTTGTAGACAAGTCGCCTGGAGATCGATGTATTGACTCTCGACGCATTTTGAGTGTTCCATCGTCATTAGGATGCGCTGAAGGTTACAATTAACTATCATTTTTGCGTCGGATTCGAAAATCTAGACTCTTAGGAGACGGACAATATGGTGCCCGAGGCAGCAATATCCCCTTGGAGACAAGTCGGCTGGAGGCCGATGTATTGAATCTCGACGCAATTTGAGTGATCCATCGTCATTAGTGGGCCCTGAAGGTTACAATTAACTATCAATTTCGCGTCGCATTCGAAAATCTAGACTCACAGGAGACGGACCACATGGAGCCCGAGGCACCAATATCCCCTTGTAGACAAGTCGCCTGGATATCGTAGTATTGACTCTCGACGCAATTTCAGAGCTCCATCGTCAAGAGGAAGCCCTGAACGTGACAATTAACAATCATTTTCGTGTCGGATTCGAAATTCTAGACTCACAAGTGAGCGACCATGAGGAGACCGAGGCAGCAATATCCCCATGGAGACAAGTCGGCTGGAGGACGATGTATTGAATCTCGACCCAATTTAAGAGTTCCATCGTCATTAGGAGGCCCTGAACGTTACAATTAACTATCAGTTTTGCGTCGGATTCGAAAATATAGACTCACAGGAGAACGATCATAAGGTGCCCCAGGCAGCAATAGATCCTTGGAGACAAGTCGGCTGGAGGACGATGTATTGGATCACGACGCAATTTGAGTGTTTCATCGTAACTAGGAGGCCCTGAAAGTTATAATTAACTATCAGTTTTTCGTCGGATTCGAAATTCTAGACTCACTGGAGACGGACCATAAGGTGCCCGAACCAGCAATATTCCCTTGGAGACAAGTCGGCATGAGGGCGATGTATTGAATCTCGACGCAATTTGAGTGCTCCATCGTCATTAGGTGGCCCTGAACGTTACAATTGACTATCAGTTTTGCGTCGGATTCGAAAATCTAGACTCACATGAGAAGGATCGAATGGTGCACGAGACAGCATCATCGTCTTGTAGATAAGTCGGTTGTAGGCCGATGTATTGAATCTCGGCGCAATTTGAGTGTTCCATCGTCATTAGGTGGCCCTGAACGTTACAATTAACTATCAGATTTGCGTCGGATTCGAAAATGTAGAATCACCGGAGACGGACAATGTGGTGCCCGAGTCAGCGATATCCCCTCGGAGAAAAGTCTGCTGGAGGACGATGTATTGAATCTCGACGCAATTTGAGTGTTCCATCGTCATTAAATGGCCCTGAACGTTACAATTAACTATCAGTTTTTCGTCGCATTCGAAAATCTAGACTCACTGGAGACGGACCACAAGGTGCCCGAGGAAGCAATATCCCCTTGGTGACCAGTCCTCTGGAGGACGATGTCTTGAATCGCGACGCCATATGAGTGCTCCATCGTCAACAGGAGGCCCTGAATGTTACAATTAACTATCAGTTTCGCGTCGGATTCGAAAATGTAGAATCACCGGAGACGGACAATGTGGTGCCCGAGTCAGCGATATCCCCTTGGAGAAAAGTCTGCTGGAGGACGATGTATTGAATCTCGACGCAATTTGAGTGTTCCATCGTCATTAAAAGGCCCTGAACGTTACAATTAACTATCTGTTGTGCGTCGGATTCGGAAATCTAGACTCACAGGAGAACGACCACAAGGTGCCCGAGGCAGCAATAGACCCTTGGAGACAAGTTGGCTGGTGGCTGATAAATTGAATATCGACGCAATTTGAGTGTTCCATCGTCATTAGGGGGCTCTAAACGTTACAATTAACTATCAGTTTTGCGTCGAATTCGAAAATCTAGACTCACAGGAGAACGACAATAAAGTGCCCGAGGAGCAATAGGCCCTTGGAGACAAGTCGCCTGGAGGCCGATGAATTGAATCTCGACGCAATTTGAGTGTTCCATCGTCATTAGGAGGCCCTGAACGTAACAATTAACTATCAGTTTTGCGTCGAATTCGAAAATCTAGACTCACAGGAGAACGACTATAAAGTGCCCGAGGAGCAATAGACCCTTGGAGACAAGTTGCCTGAAGGACGATGTATTCAATCCCTATGTTTCGCGTCGGATTCAAAAATCTAGACTCACAGGAGACGGACCACAAGGAGACCTATGCAGCAATATCCCCTTGTAGACATGTCGGGTGGAGGACGATGTATAGGCTCTCGACGCATTTGAGTGTTCCATCGTCATTAGGAGGCGCTGAACGTTAGAATTAACTATAATTTTAGCGTCGGATTCGAAAATCTAGACTCACAGGAGAAGGATCATATGGTGCCCGAGACAGCAATATCCCTTGGAGACAAGTCGGCTGGAAGCCGATGTATTGAATCTCGATGCAATTTGAGTGTTCCATCGTCATTAGGAGGCCCTGAACCTTACAATTAACTATCAGTTTCGCGTCGCATTCGAAAATCTAGACTCACGGGAGACGGACCACATGGAGCCCGAGGCACCAATATCCCCTTGTAGTCAAGTCGCTTGGTGGTCGATGTATTGACTCTCGACGCAATTTGAGTGTTCCATCGTCATTAGGAGGCGCTGAAGGTTACAATTAACTATCATTTTTGCGTCGGATTCGAAAATCGATACTCTCAGGAGAAGGACAATATGGTGCCCGAGGCAGCAATAGATCCTTGGAGACAAGTCGGCTGGAGGACGATGTATTGGATCGCGACGCAATTTGAGTGTTTCATCGTAACTAGGAGGCCCTGAAAGATATAGTTATCAGTTTTTCGTTGGATTCGAAATACTAGACTCACTGGAGACGGACCATAAGGTGCCCGAAACAGCAATATCCCCTTGGTGACCAGTACGCTGGAGGACGATTTATTGAATCGCGACGCAAATTGAGTGCTCCATCGTCATTAGGAGGCGCTGAACGTTACAATTAACTATCAGTTTTGCGTCGGATTCGAAAATCTAGACTCACATGAGAAGGATCAAATGGTGCACGAGACAGCAACATCCCCTTGTAGACAAGTCGGTTGTAGGCCGATGTATTGAATCTCGGCACAATTTGAGTGTTCCATCGTCATTAGGAAGATCTGAACGTTACAATTATTAGTTAGTCTCACGTCAGATTCGAAAATCTAGACTCACAGGAGAACGACCATAAGGAGCCCGAGGCAGCAATATCCCCTTGTAGTCAAGTCGGTTGAAGGACGATGTATTGACTCACGACGCAATTTGAGTTTTCCATCGTTATTAGGATGCGCTGAGCGTTACAATTAACTACAATTGTTGCGTCGGATTCGAAAATCTAGACTCACAGGACACGGACCATACGGCGCCCGAGGCAGCAATACCCCTTGGAGACAAGTTGGCTGGAGGAGGATGTATTGAACCTCGACGCAATTTGAGTGTTCCATCGTCATTAGGAGGCCCTGAACGTTACAATTTACTATCAGTTTCGCGTCGCATTTCAAAATCTAGACTCACAGGAGACGGACCACATGGAGCCCGAGGCACCAATATCCCCTTGTAGTCAAGTCGCCTGGTGGTCGATGTATTGACTCTCGACGCAATTTGAGTGGTCCATCGTCATTAGGAGGCGCTGAAGGTTACAATTAACTATCATTTTTGCGTCGGAATCGAAAATCGAGACTCTCAGGAGAAGGACAATATGGTGCCCGAGGCAGCAATAGATCCTTGGAGACAAGTCGGCTGGAGGACAATGTATTGGATCGCGACGCAATTTGAGTGTTTCATCGTAACTAGGAGGCCCTGAAAGGTATAATTAACTATCAGTTTTTCGTCGGATTCTATATTCTAGACTCACTTGAGACGGACCATAAGGTGCCCGAAGCAGCAATATTCCCTTGGTGACCAGTCCGCTGGAGGACGATGTATTGAATCGCGACGCAATTTGAGTGCTCCATCGTCATTAGGAGGCCCTGAACGTTACAATTGACTATCAGTTTTGCGTCGAATTCGAAAATCTAGACACACATGAGAAGGATCAAATGGTGCACGAGACAGCATCATCGCCTTGTAGACAAGTCGGTTGTAGGCCGATGTATTGAATCTCGGCGCAATTTGAGTGTTCCATCGTCATTAGGTGGCCCTGAACGTTACAATTAACTATCAGATTTGCGTCGGATTCGAAAATGTAGAATCACCGGAGACGGACAATGTGGTGCCCGAGTCAGCGATATCCCCTTGGAAAAAAGTCTGCTGGAGGACGATGTATTGAATCTCGACGCAATTTGAGTGTTCCATCGTCATTAAATGGCCCTGAACGTTACAATTAACTATCAGTTTTTCGTCGCATTCGAAAATCTAGACTCACTGGAGACGGACCACAAGGTGCCCGAGGAAGCAATATCCCCTTGGTGACCAGTCCTCTGGAGGACGATGTATTGAATCGCGACGCAATTTGAGTGCTCCATCGTCAACAGGAGGCCCTGAATGTTACAATTAACTATCAGTTTTGCGTCGGATTCGAAAATGTAGAATCACCGGAGACGGACAATGTGGTGCCCGAGTCAGCGATATCCCCTTGGAGAAAAGTCTGCTGGAGGACGATGTATTGAATCTCGACGCAATTTGAGTGTTCCATCGTCATTAAAAGGCCCTGTACGTTACAATTAACTATCTGTTGTGCGTCGGATTCGAAAATCTAGACTCACAAGAGAACGACAATAAAGTGCCCGAGGAGCAATAGGCCCTTGGAGACAAGTCGCCTGGAGGCCGATGAATTGAATCTCGACGCAATTTGAGTGTTCCATCGTCATTGGGAGGCGCTGAACGTTAGAATTAACTATAATTTTAGCGTCGGATTCGAAAATCTAGACTCACAGGAGAAGGATCATATGGTGCCCGAGACAGCAATATCCCTTGGAGACAAGTCGGCTGGAAGCCGATGTATTGAATCTCGACGCAGTTTGAGTGTTCCATCGTCATTAGGAGGCCCTGAACGTTACAATTAACTATCAGTTTCGCGTCGCATTCGAAAATCTAGACTCACGGGAGACGGACCACATGGAGCCCGAGGCACCAATATCCCCTTGTAGTCAAGTCGCCTGGTGGTCGATGTATTGACTCTCGACGCAATTTGAGTGGTCCATCGTCATTAGGAGGCGCTGAAGGTTACAATTAACTATCATTTTTGCGTCGGAATCGAAAATCGAGACTCTCAGGAGACGGACAATATGGTGCCCGAGGCAGCAATAGATCCTTGGAGACAAGTCGGCTGGAGGACATTGTATTGGATCGCGACGCAATTTGAGTGTTTCATCGTAACTAGGAGGCCCTGAAAGGTATAATTAACTATCAGTTTTTCGTCGGATTCTAAATTCTAGACTCACTTGAGACGGACCATAAGGTGCCCGAAGCAGCAATATTCCCTTGGTGACCAGTCCGCTGGAGGACGATGTATTGAATCGCGACGCAATTTGAGTGCTCCATCGTCATTAGGAGGCGCTGAACGTTACAATTAACTATCAGTTTTGCGTCGGATTCGAAAATCTAGACTCTCCATGAGAAGGATCAAATGGTGCACGAGACAGCATCATCCCCTTGTAGACAAGTCGGTTGTAGGCCGATGTATTGAATCTCGGCGCAATTTGAGTGTTCCATCGTCATTAGGTGGCCCTGAACGTTACAATTAACTATCAGATTTGCGTCGGATTCGAAAATCTAGATTCACTGGAGACGGACCACAAGGTGCCCCAGGCAGCAATAGACCATTGGAGACAAGTCTTCTGAAAAGGATGTATTGGATCGCGACGCAATTAGAGTGTTCCATCGTTATTAGGAGGCCCTGAACGTTACAATTAACTATCAGTTTTTCGTCGCATTCGAAAATCTAGACTCACTGGAGACGGACCACAAGGTGCCCGAGGAAGCAATATCCCCTTGGTGACCAGTCCTCTGGAGGACGATGTATTGAATCGCGACGCAATTTGAGTGCTCCATCGTCAACAGGAGGCCCTGAATGTTACAATTAACTTTCAGTTTTGCGTCGGATTCGAAAATGTAGAATCACCGGAGACGGACAATGTGGTGCCCGAGTCAGCGATATCCCCTTGGAGAAAAGTCTGCTGGAGGACGATGTATTGAATCTCGACGCAATTTGAGTGTTCCATCGTCATTAGGAGGCCCTGAACGTTAGAATTAACTATCTGTTGTGCGTCGGATTCGAAAATCTAGACTCACACGAGAACGACCATAAGGTGCCCGAGGCAGCAATAGACCCTTGGTGACAAGTCGGCTGGAGGAGGATGTATTGAATCTCGACGCAATTTGAGTGTTCCATCGTCATTAGGAGGCGCTGAACGTTGCAAATAACTTTCAGTTATGCGTCGGATTCGAAAATCTAGACTCACAGGAGAACGACCACAAGGTGCCCTAGGCAGCAACAGACACTTGGAGACAAGTCGGCTGGAGGCCGATTTATTGAATCTCGACGCAATTTGAGTGTTCCATCGCCATTAAAAGGCCCTGAACGTTACAACTAACTATGTTTCGCGTCGGATTCAAAAACTAGACTCACAGGAGACGGACCATATGGTGCCCGAGGCAGCAATATCACCTTGGAGCCAAGTCGGCTGGAAGACGATGTATTGAATCTCGACGCAATTTGAGTGTTCCATCGTCATTAGGTGGTACTGAACGTTACAATTAACTATCAGTTTTGCGTCGGATTCGAAAATCTAGACTCTCTGGAGAAGGACCATATGGTGCCCGAGGCAGCAATATCACCTTGGAGACATGTCGACTGGAGGACGATGTATCGGATCTCGACGCAATTTGAGAGTTCCATCGTCATTTGGAGGCGCTGAACGTTACAATTAACTATCAGTTATGCGTCGGATTCGAAAATCTAGACTCACAGGAGAACAAGCATAAGGTGCTCGAGGCAGCATTAGACTCTTGGAGACAAGTCGGCTGGAAGCCGATGTATTGAATCTCGACGCAATTTGAGTGTTCCATCATCATTAGAAGGCCCTGAACGTTACAATTAACTATCGTTTTTGCGTTGGATTCGAAAATCTAGACTCACAGGAGACGGACCACAAGGAGACCTATGCAGCCATATCCCCTTGTAGACAATTCGGCTGGAGGACGATGTATAGACTCTCGACGCATTTGAGTGTTCCATCGTCATTAAGAGGCGCTGAACGTTACAATTAACTATAATTTTAGCGTCGGAATCGAAAATCTAGACTCACAAGAGAAGGATCATATGGTGCCCGAGATAGCAATATCCCTTGGAGACAAGTCGGCTGGAAGCCGATGTATTGAATCTCGATGCAATTTGAGTGTTCCATCGTCTTTAGGTGGCCGTGAACGTTACAATTAACTATCAGTTTTGCGTCGGGTTCGAAAACCTAGACTCACAGGAAAACGACCACAATGTACCAGAGGCAGCAATAGACATTTAGGAACAAGTCGGCTGGAGGCCGATGTATTGAAGCTCGACGCAATTTGAGTGTTCAATTGTCATTAGGAGGCGCTGAACGTTGCGATTAACTACCAGTTATGCGACGGAATCGAAAATCTAGACTCACAGGAGATCGACAAAGAGGTGCCCTAGGCAGCAATAGACCCTTGGAGACAGGTCGGCTGAAAGCCGATGTATTGAATCTCGACGCAATTTGAGTGTTCCATCGTCGTTAGGGGGCTCTATACGTTACAATTAACTATCAGTTTTGCGTGGAATTCGAAAATCTAGACTCACAGGAGAACGACCATAAAGTGCCCGGGGAGCAATAGACCCTTGGAGACAAGTCGCCTGGAGGCCGATGTATTGTATCTCGACGCAATTTGAGTGTTCCATCGTCATTAGGAGGCCCTGAACGTAACAATTAACTATCAGTTTAGCGTCGAATCCGAAAATCTAGACTCACAGGAGAACGACCATAAAGTGCCCGAGGAGCAATAGACCCTTGGAGACAAGTTGCCTGAAGGACGATGTATTCAATCTCGACGCAATTTGAGTGTTCCATCGCCATTAAAAGGCCCTGAACGTTACAACTAACTATGTTTCGCGTCGGATTCAAAAATCTAGACTCACAGGAGCCGGACCATATGGTGCCCGAGGCAGCAATATCCCCTTGGAGACAAATCGGCTGGAGGACGATGTATTGAATCTCGACGCAATTTGAGTGATCCATCGTCATTAGGTGGTACTGAACGTTACAATTAACTATCAGTTTTGCGTCGGATTCGAAAATCTAGACTCACAGGAGAAAGACCATATGGTGCCCGAGGCAGCAATATCGCCTTGGAGACATGTCGACTGGAGGACGATGTATCGGATCTCGACGCAATTTGAGAGTTCCATCGTCATTTGGAGGCGTTGAAGGTTACAATTAACTATCAGTTATGCGTCGGATTCGAAAATCTAGACTCACAGGAGAAGGATCATATGGTGCCCGAGACAGCAATATCCCTTGGAGACAAGTCGGCTGGAAGCCTTGTATTGAATCTCGATGCAATTTGCGTGTTCCATCGTCTTTAGGTGGCCGTGAACGTTACAATTAACTATCAGTTTTGCGTCGGGTTCGAAAACCTAGACTCACAGGAAAACGACCACAATGTACCCGAGGCAGCAATAGACATTTAGAGACAAGTCGGCTGGAGGCCGATGTATTGAAGCTCGACGCAATTTGAGTGTTCAATTGTCATTAGGAGGCGCTGAACGTTGCAATTAACTATCAGTTATGCGACGGATTCGAAAATCTAGACTCACAGGAGATCGACCATAAGGTACCCTAGGCAGCAATAGACCCTTGGAGACAAGTCGGCTGAAAGCCGATGTATTGAATCTCGACGCAATTTGAGTGTTCCATCGTCATTAGGAGGCCCTGAACGTTACAATTAACTATCAGTTTCGCGTCGCATTCGAAAATCTGGACTCACAGGAGACGGACCACATGGAGCCCGAGGCACCAATATCCCCTTGTAGTCAAGTCGCCTGGTGGTCGATGTATTGACTCTCGACGCAATTTGAGTGTTCCATCGTCATTAGGAGGCGCTGAAGGTTACAATTAACTATCATTTTTGCGTCGGATTCGAAAATCTAGACTCTCAGGAGAAGGACAATATGGTGCCCGAGGCAGCAATATCCCCTTGGAGACAAGTCGGCTGCAGGCCGATGTATTGAATCTCGACGCAATTTGAGTGTTCCATCGTCATTTGGAAGCCCTGAACGTGACAATTTACAATCAGTTTCACGTCGGATTCGAAATTTTAGACTCACAGGAGAGTGACCATTGGGAGACCGAGGCAGCAATATCCGCATGGAGACAAGTCGGCTGGAGGACGATGTATTGAATCTCGACGCAATTTAAGTGTTCCATCGTCATTAGGAGGACCTGAACGTTACAATTAACTATCAGTTTTGCGTCGTATTCAAAAATCTACACTCACAGGAGAACGATCATAAGGTGCCCCAGGCAGCAATATCCCCTTGGTAACCAGTCCGCTGGAGGACGATGTATTGAATCGCGACGCAATTTTCGTGCTCCATCGTCATTACGAGGCCCTGAACATTACAATTAACTATCAGTTTTGCGTCGGATTCGAAAATCTAGGCTCACAGGAGAAGGACCATATGGTGCCCGAGGCAGCAATATCACCTTTGAGACATGTCGACTGCAGGACGATGTATCGGATCTCGACGCAATTTAGGTGTTCCATCTGCACTAAAAGGCCCTGAACGTTACAACTAACTATGTTTCGCGTCGGATTCAAAAACTAGACTCACAGGAGACGGACCATATGGTGCCCGAGGCAGCAATATCCCCTTGGAGACAACTCGGCTGGAGGACGATGTTTTGAATCTCGACGCAATTTGAGTGTTCCATCGTCATTAGTCGGGCGCTGAACGTTGCAAATAACTTTTAGTTATGCGTCGGATTCGTAAATCTAGATTCACAGGAGAACGACCACAAGGTGCCCTAGGCAGCAACAGACCCTTGGAGACAAGTCGGCTGGAGGCCGATGTATTGAATCTCGACGCAATTTAGGTGTTCCATCGCCACTAAAAGGCCCTGAACGTTACAACTAACTATGTTTCGCGTCGGATTCAAAAACTAGACTCACAGGAGACGGACCATATGGTGCCCGAGGCAGCAATATCCCCTTGGAGACAACTCGGCTGGAGGACGATGTATTGAATCTCGACGCAATTTGAGTGTACCATCATCATTAGAAGGCCCTGAACGTTACAATTAACTATCGTTTTTGCGTCGGATTCGAAAATCTAGACTCACAGGAGACGGACCACAAGGAGACCTATGCAGCAATATCCCCTTGTAGACAAGTCGGCTGGAGGACGATGTATAGACTCTCGACGCATTTCAGTGTTCCATCGTCATTAGGACGCGCTGAAGGTTACAATTAACTATAATTTTAGCGACGGATTCGAAAATCTAGACTCACAAGAGAAGGATCATATGGTGCCCGAGATAGCAATATCCCTTGGAGACAAGTCGGCTGGAAGCCGATGTATTGAATCTCGATGCAATTTGAGTGTTCCATCGTCTTTAGGTGGCCGTGAACGTTACAATTAACTATCAGTTTTGCGTCGGGATCGAAAAACTAGACTCACAGGAAAACCACCACAATGTACCCGAGGCAGCAATAGACATTTAGAGACAAGTCGGCTGGAGGCCGATGTATTGAAGCTCGACGCAATTTGAGTGTTCAATTGTCATTAGGAGGCGCTGAACGTTGCAATTAACTATCAGTTATGCGACGGAATCGAAAATCTAGACTCACAGGAGATCGACAAAAAGGTGCCCTAGGCAGCAATAGACCCTTGGAGACAGGTTGGCTGAAAGCCGATGTATTGAATCTCGACGCAATTTGAGAGTTCCATCGTCGTTAGGGGGCTCTAAACGTTACTATTAACTATCAGTTTTGCGTCGGATTCGAAAATCTAGACTCACAGGAGAACGACCATAAAGTGATCGAGGAGCAATAGACCCTTGGAGACAAGTCGCCTGGAGGCCGATGTATTCTATCTCGACGCAATTTGAATCTCGACGCAATTTGAGTGTTCCATCGTCGTTAGGGGGCTCTAAACGTTACAATTAACCATCAGTTTTGCGTGGAATTCGAAAATCTAGACTCACAGGAGAACGACCATAAAGTGCCCGAGGAGCAATAGACCCTTGGAGACAAGTCGCCTGGAGGCCGATGTATTGTATCTCGATGCAGTTTGAGTGTTCCATCGTCATTAGGAGGCCCTGAACGTAACAATTAACTATCAGTTTAGCGTCGAATCCGAAAATCTAGACTCACAGGAGAACGACCATAAAGTGCCCGAGGAGCAATAGACCCTTGGAGACAAGTTGCCTGAAGGACGATGTATTCAATCTCGACGCAATTTGAGTGTTCCATCGCCATTAAAAGGCCCTGAACGTTACAACTAACTATGTTTCGCGTCGGATTCAAAAATCTAGACTCACAGGAGACGGACCATATGGTGCCCGAGGCAGCAATATCCCCTTGGAGACAAGTCTGCTGGAGGACGATGTATTGAATCTCGACGCAATTTGAGTGATCCATCGTCATTAGGTGGTACTGAACGTTACAATTAACTATCAGTTTTGCGTCGGATTCGAAAATCTAGACTCACAGGAGAAGGATCATATGGTGCCCGAGGCAGCAATATCGCCTTGGAGACATGTCGACTGGAGGACGATGTATCGGATCTCGACGCAATTTGAGAGTTCCATCGTCATATGGAGGCGTTGAACGTTACAATTAACTATCAGTTATGCGTCGGATTCGAAAATCTAGACTCACAGGAGAAGGATCATATGGTGCCCGAGACAGCAATATCCCTTGGAGACAAGTCGGCTGGAAGCCTTGTATTGAATCTCGATGCAATTTGCGTGTTCCATCGTCTTTAGGTGGCCGTGAACGTTACAATTAACTATCAGTTTTGCGTCGGGTTCGAAAACCTAGACTCACAGGAAAACGACCACAATGTACCCGAGGCAGCAATAGACATTTAGAGACAAGTCGGCTGGAGGCCGATGTATTAAAGCTCGACGCAATTTGAGTGTTCAATTGTCATTAGGAGGCGCTGAACGTTGCAATTAACTATCAGTTATGCGACGGATTCGAAAATCTAGACTCACAGGAGATCGACCATAAGGTACCCTAGGCAGCAATAGACCCTTGGAGACAAGTCGGCTGAAAGCCGATGTATTGAATCTCGACGCAATTTGAGTGTTCCATCGTCATTAGGAGGCCCTGAACGTTACAATTAACTATCAGTTTCGCGTCGTATTCGAAAATCTAGACTCACAGGAGACGGACCACATGGAGCCCGAGGCACCAATATCCCCTTGTAGTCAAGTCGCCTGGTGGTCGATGTATTGACTCTCGACGCAATTTGAGTGTTCCATCGTCATTAGGAGACGCTGACGGTAACAATTAACTATCATTTTTGCGTCGGATTCAAAAATCTAGACTCTCAGGAGGAGGACAATATGGTGCCCGAGGCAGCAATTTCCCCTTGGAGACAAGTCGGCTGGAGGCCGATGTATTGAATCTCGACGCAATTTGAGTGTTCCATCGTCATTTGGAAGCCCTGAACGTTACAATTAACATACAGTTTCACGTCGGATTCGAAATTTTAGACTCACAGGAGAGCGACCATAAGGAGACCGAGGCAGCAATATCCCCATGGAGACAAGCCGGCTGGAGGACGATGTATTGAATCTCGACGCAATGTAAGTGTTCCATCGTCATTAGGATGCCCTGAACGTTACAATTAACTATCAGTTTTGCGTCGAATTTGAAAATCTAGACTCACAGGAGAACGATCATAAGGTGCCCCAGGCACCAATAGACCCTTGGAGACAAGTCGGCTGGAGGACGATGTATTGTATCGCGACGCAATTTGAGTGTTCCAGCGTCATTAGGTGGCCCTGAACGTTACAATTAACTATCAGTTTTGCGTCGGGTTCGAAAATCAAGACTCACAGCAGAACGATCATAAGGTGCCCAAGGAAGCAATATCGCCTTGGAGACAAATCGGCTGGAGGACGATGTATTGAATCTCGACGCAATTTGAGTGTTCCATCGTCCTTAGGTGGCCCTGAACGTTACAATTAACTATCAGACTTGCGTCGGGTTCGAAAATTTAGAGTCACAGGAGAACAATCATAAGGTGCCCCAGGCAAAAATAGACCCATGGGGACAAGTCTTCTGGAGGACGATGTATTGGATCGCGACGCAATTTGAGTGTTTCATCGTAACTAGGAGGCCCTGAAAGTTACAATTAACTATCAGTTTTTCGTCGGATTCGAAATTCTAGACTCACTGGAGACGGACCATAAGGTGCCCGAAGCAGCAATATCCCCTTGGTAACCAGTCCGCTGGAGGACGATGTATTGAATCGCGACGCAATTTGAGTGCTCCATCGTCATTACGAGGCCCTGAACATTACAATTAACTATCAGTTATGCGACGGATTCGAAAATCTAGGCTCACAGGAGAAGGACCATATCGTGCCCGAGGCAGCAATATCACCTTGGAGACATGTCGACTGGAGGACGATGTTTCGGATCTCGACGCAATTTGAGAGTTCCATCGTCATTTGGAGGCGCTGAACGATAAAAATAATTATCAGTCATGCGTCGGATTCGAAAATCTAGACTCACAGGAGAAGGATCAAATGGTGCTCGAGACAGCAACATCCCCTTGGAGACAAGTCGTCTGTAGGCCGATGTATTGAATCTCGACGCAATTTGAGTGTTCCATCGTAACTAGGTGGCCCTGAACGTTACAATTAACTATCAGTTTTGCGTCGGATTCGAAAATCTAGACTCACAAGAGATCGACCATAAGGTGCCCGAGGCAGCAATAGACCCTTGGCGACAAGTCGGCTGGAGGACGATGTATTGAATCTCGACGCAATTTGAGTGTTTCATCGTCGTTAGGAGGCGCTGAACGTAGCAAATATCTATCAGTTATGCGTCGGATTCGAAAATCTAGACTCACAGGAGAACGACCACAAGGTGCCCGAGGCAGCAATAGACCCTTGGAGACAAGTTGGCTGGAGGCTGATGTATTGAATCTCGACGCAATTTAAGTGATCCATCGGCATTAGGAGGCCCTAAACGTTACAATTAACTATCAGTTTTGCGTCGAATTCGAAAATCTAGACTCACAGGAAAACGACCATAAAATGCCCGTGAAGCAATAGACCCTTGGAGACAAATTGGCTGAAGGACGATGTATTCAATCTCGACGCAATTTGACTGTTCCATCTCCATTAAAAGGCCCTGAACGTTACAACTAACTATGTTTCGCGTCGGATTCTAAAATCTAGACTCACACGAGACGGACCATATGGTTATCGAGGCAGCAATATCCCCTTGGAGACAAGTCGGCAGGAGGACGATGTATTGAATCTCGACGCAATTTGATTGTTCCATCGTCACTAGGTGGCCCTGAACGTTACAATTAACTGTCAGTTTTGCGTCGGATTCGAAAATCTAGACACACTGGAGACGGAATACAATGTGCCCCAGGTAGCAATAGACCATTGGAGGCAAGTCTTCTGGAAAAGGATGTATTGGATCGCGACGCAATTAGAGTGTTACATCGTTATTAGGAGGCCATGAACGTTACAATTAACTATCAGTTTCTCGTCGGATTCGAAAATCTAGACTCACTGGAGATGGACCACAAGGTGCCCGAGGAAGCAATATCCCCTTGGTGACCAGTCCTCTGGAGGACGATGTATTGAATCGCGACGCAATTTGAGTGCTCCATCGTCAATAGGAGGCCCTGTATGTTACAAATAACTATCAGTTTTGCGTCTGTTTCGAAAATGTAGAATCACCGGAGACGGACCATGTGGTGCCCGAGGCAGCGATATCCCCTTGGAGACAAGTCAGCTGGAGGACGATGTATTGAATCCCGACGCAATTTGAGTGTGCCATCGTCATTAGGAGGCCCTGAACCTTACAATTAACTATCTGTTTTGCGTCGGATTCGAAAATCTAGACTCACAAGAGAACGACCATATGGTGCCCGAGGCAGCAATAGACCCTTGGAGACAAGTCGGCTGGAGGACGATGTATTGAATCTCGAAGCAATTTGAGTGTCCCATCGTCATTAGGAGGCGCTGAACGTTGCAAATAACTATCAGTTATGCGTCGGATTCGAAAATCTAGACTCACAGGAGAACGACCACAAGGTGCCCGAGGCAGCAATAGACCCTTGGAGACAAGTCGGCTGGAGGCTGATGTATTGAATCTCGAAGCAATTTGAGTGTTCTATCGTCATTAGGAGGCGCTGAACGATACATTTCACTATCAGTTTTGCGTCGGATTCGAAAATGTAGAATCACCGGAGACGGTCCATGTTGTGCACGAGGCAGCGATATCCCCTTGGAGACAAGTCGGCTGGAAGACGGTTTAGTGAATCTCGATGCAATTTGAGTGTTCCATCGTCATTAGGAGGCCCTGAACGTTATAATTAACTACCACATGTGAGTCGGATTCGAAAATCTAGACTCACAGGAGAACGAAAATGAGGTGTCCGAGGCAGCAATATCCCCTTGGAGACAAGTCGGCTGAAAGACGATGTATTGAATCTCAACGCAATTTGAGTGTTCCATCGTCATTAGGAGGCACTTTCGCTTCGGATTCGAAAATGTAGACTCATAGGAGACGGGCCATATGGTGCCCGAGGCAGCAATATACTCTTGGAGACAAGTCGGCTGGAGGACGATGTATTGAATCTCGACGCAAATTGAGTGTTCCAGCGTCATTAGGTGGCCCTGAACGTTACAATTAACTATCAGTTTTGCGTCGGGTTCGAAAATCAAGACTCACAGCAGAACGATCATAAGGTGCCCAAGGAAGCAATATCGCCTTGGAGACAAATCGGCTGGAGGACGATGTATTGAATCTCGACGCAATTTGAGTGTTCTATCGTCATTAGGAGGCGCTGAACGTTACATTTCACTATCAGTTTTGCGTCGGGTTCGAAAATCTAGACTCACAGGAGAACGATCATAAGGTGCCCGAGGTTGCAATATCCCCTTGGAGACCAGTCCGCTGGGGGACGATGTATTGAATGGCGACGCAATTTGAGTGCTCCATCGTCATTAGGAGGCCCTGAACGTTATAATTAACTACCACATTTGAGTCGGATTCGAAAATCTAGTCTCACAGGAGAACGACCATAAGGCGCCCGAGGCAGCAATAGATCCTTGGAGACGAGTCGGCTGAAGGACGATGTATTGATTCTCTACGGAATTTGTTCCTTCGTCATTAGGTGGCCCTGAACGTTACAATTAACTATCAGTTTTGCGTCGGGTTCGAAAATCTAGACTCACAGGAGAACGATCATAAGGTGCCCAAGGCAGCAATATCCCCTTGGAAACAAATCGGCTGGAGGACGATGTATTGAATCTCGACGCAATTTGAGTGTTCTATCGTCATTAGGAGGCGCTGAACGTTACATTTCACTATCAGTTTTTCGGCGGATTCGAAAATCTAGAATCACCGGCGACGGACCATGTGGTGCCCGAGGCAGCGATATCCCCTTGGAGACAAGTTGGCTGGAAGACGATTTAGTGAATCTCGACGCAGTTTCAGTGTTCCATCGTCATTAGGAGACCCTGAACTTTACAATTAACTATCAGTTTCGCGTCGGATCCGAAAATCTAGACTCACAGGAGACGGACCACGTGGAGCCCGAGGCAGCAATATCCCCTTGTAGACAAGTCGGCTTGAGGTCGATGTATTGACTCTCGACGCAATTTGAGTGTTCCTTCGTCATTAGGAGGCGTTGAACGCTACAATTAACTATCCTTTTCGGTTCGGATTCGAAATCTAGATTCACTGGAGACGGACCATATGGTGCCCGAGACAGCAATATCCCCTTGGAGACAAGTCGGCTGGAGGACGTTGTATTGAATCTCAACGCAATTTGAGTGTTCCATCGTCATTAGGAGGCCCTGATCGTTATAATTAACTACCACATTTGAGTCGGATTCGAAAATCTAGACTCACAGGAGAACGAAAATAAGGTGTCCGAGGCAGCAATATCCCCTTGGAGACAAGTCGGCTGAAGGACGTTGTATTGAATCTCAACGCAATTTGAGTGTTCCATCGTCATTAGGAGGCCCTGAACGTTACAATTAACTATCACTTTCGCGTCGGATTCGAAAATGAAGACTAACAGTAGACGGACCATATGGTGCCCGAGGCAGCAATATCCCCTTGGAGACAAGTCTGCTGGAGGACGATGTATTGAATCTCGACGCAATTTGAGTTTTCTATCGTCGTTAGGAGGCGATGAACGTTACAATTCACAATCAGTTTTGCGTCGGATTCGTAAATGTAGAATCACCGGAGACGGTCAATGTGGTGCCCGAGGCAGCGATATCCCCTTGGAGACAAGTCGGCTGTAGGACGTTGTATTGAATCTCAACGCAATTTGAGTGTTCCATCGTCATTAGGAGGCACTTTCGCTTCGGATTCGAAAATCTAGACTCACAGGAGACGGGCCATATGGTGCCCGAGGCAGATATATACCCTTGGAGACAAGTCGGCTGGAGGACGATGTATTGAATCTCGACGCAATTTGAGTGTTCCATCGTCATTAGGTGGCCCTGAACGTTACAATTAACTATCAGTTTTGCGTCGGGTTCGAAAATCTAGACTCACAGGAGAACGATCATAAGGTGCCCGAGGTAGCAATATCCCCTTGGAGACAAGTCGGCTGGAGGACGTTGTATTGAATCTCGACGCAATTTGAGTGTTCCATCGTCATTAGGAGGCCCTGAACGTTACAGTTAACTATCAGTTTTGCGTCGGATTCGAAAATGTAGAATCACCGGAGACGGACCATGTGGTGCCAGAGGCAGCGATATCCCCTTGGAGACAAGTCGGCTGGAAGACGATTTAGTGAATCTCGACGCAATTTGAGTGTTTCATCGTCATTAGGAGGCCCTGAACGTTACAATTAACTATCACTTTCGCGTCGGATTCGAAAATCTAGACTCACAGGAGAGTGAACATATGGTGTCCGAGGCAGCAATATACCCTTGGAGACAAGTCGGCTGGAGGATGATGTATTGAATCTCGAGGAAATTTGTGTGTTCTATCGTCATTAGGAGGCGCTGAACGTTACAATTCACTATCATTTTTGCGACGCATTCGAAAATCTGGACTCACAGCAGAACGATCATAAGGTGCCCAAGGCAGCAATATCCCCTTGGAGACAAATCGGCTGGAGGAAGATGTATTGAATCTCGAAGCAATTTGAGTGTTCCATCGTCATTATCAGGCCCTGAACGTTACAATTAACAATCAGTTTTGCGTCGGATTAGAAAATCTAGTCTCACAGTAGAACGACCATAAGGCGCCCGAGGCAGCAACAGACCCTTGGAGACGAGTCGGCTGAAGGACGATGTAATGAATCTCGACGCAATTTGAGTGTTCTATCGTCGTTAGGAGGCGCTGAACGTTACAATGCACCATCATTTTTGCGTCGGATTCGAAAATGTAGAATCACCGGAGACGGTCAATGTGGTGCCCGAGGCAGCGATATCCCCTTGGAGACAAGTCGACTGGAAGACGATTTAGTCAATCTCGATGCAATTTGAGTGTTCCATCATCATTAGGATGCCCTGAACGTTATAATTAACTACCAGTTTTGCGTCGGATTCGAAAATCTAGACTCACAGGAGAACGACCATAAGGTGTCGAGGCAGCAATATCTATTTGGAGACAAGTCGGCTGAAGGATGATGTATTGAATCTGAACGCAATTTGAGTGTTCCATCGTCATTAGGAGGCACTTTCGCGTCGGATTCGAAAATCTAGACTCACAGGAGACGGGTTATATGGTGCCCGAGGCAGCAATATACCCTTGGAGACAAGTCGGCTGGAGGACGATGTATTGAATCTCGACGCAATTTGAGTGTTCTATCTTCATTAGGAGGCGCTGAACGTTATAATTCACTATCATTATTGCGTCGGATTCGAAAATCTAGACTCACAGGAGAAGGATCATATGGTGCCCGAGACAGAGATATCCCCTTGGAAACGAGTCGGTTGTAGGCCGATGTATTGAATCTCGACGCAATTTGAGTGTTCCATCGTCATTAGGCGGCCCTGAACGTTACATTTAACTATCAGTTTTGCGTCGGGTTCGAAAATCTAGACTCACAGGAGAACGATCATAAGGTGCCCGAGGTTGCAATATCCCCTTGGAGACCAGTCCGCTGGGGGACGATGTAATGAATGGCGACGCAATTTGAGTGCTCCATCGTCATTAGGAGGCCCTGAACGTTACAATTAACTATCATTTTTGGGTCGGATTCGAAATCTAGATTCACTGGAGACGGACCATATGGTGCCCGAGACAGCAATATCCCCTTGGAGACAAGTCGGCTGGAGACCGATGTATTGAATCTCGACGTATTTTGAGTGTTCCATCGTCATTAGGAGTCCCTGAACGTAACAGTTAACTATCAGTTTTGCGTCGAATTCGAAAATCTAGACTCACAGGAGAACGACTATAAGGTGCCCTGGGCAGCAATAGACCCTTGGATACAAGTCGACTGATGGACGATGTATTGAATCTCGACGCAATTTGAGTGTTCCATCGTTATTAGGAGGCCCTGAACTTTACAATTAACTATCAGTTATGTGTCGGATTCGATAATCTAGACTCACCGGAGAACGACAACAAGGTGCCCGAGGCAGCAACAGACATTTGGAGACAAGTCGGCTGGAGGCCGATGTATTGAATCTCGACGCAATTTGAGTGTTCCATCGTCATTATGAGGCGCTGAACGTTGCAATTAACTATCAGTTATGCGTCGGATTCGAAAATCTAGACTCACAGGAGATCGAACATTAGGTGCCCGAGGCAGCAATATAACCTTGGATACAAGTCGGCTGGAAGCTGATGTATTGAATCTCGACGCAATTTGAGTGTTCCATCGTCATTAGGAGGCCCTAAACGTTACAATTAACTATCAGTTTCGCGTCGGATCCGAAAATCTAGACTCACAGGAGACGGACCACGTGGAGCCCGAGGCAGCAATATCCCCTTGTAGACAAGTCGGCTGGAGACCGATGTATTGAATCTCGACGCAATTTGAGTGTTCCATCGTCATTAGGATGCCCTGAACGTTACAATTAACTATCATTTTTGGGTTGGATTCGAAATCTAGATTCACTGGTGACGGACCATATGGTGCCCGCGACAGCAATATCCCCTTGGAGACAAGTCGGCTGGAGACCGATGTATTGAATCTCGACGCAATTTGAGTGTTCCATCGTCATTAGGAGGCCCTGAACGTTACAATTAACTATCACTTTCGCGTCGGATTCGAAAATGAAGACTCACAGTAGACGGACCATATGGTGCCCGAGGCAGCAATATCCTCTTGGAGACAAGTCTGCTGGAGGACGATGTATTGAATCTCGACGCAATTTGAGTGTTCTATCGTCGTTAGGAGGCGCTGAACGTTACAATTCACTATCAGTTTTGCGTCGGATTCGAAAATGTAGAATCACCGGAGACGGTCAATGTGGTGCCCGAGGCAGCGATATCCCCTTGGAGACAAGTCGGCTGGAAGACGATTTAGTCAATCTCGATGCAATTTGAGTGTTCCATCGTCATTAGGAGGCCCTGAACGCTATAATTAACTACCAGTTTTGCGTCGGATTCTAAAATCTAGACTCACAGGAGAACGACCATAAGGTGTCGAGGCAGCAATATCCCTTTGGAGACAAGTCGGCTGAAGGACGATGTATTGAATCTGAACGCAATATGAGTGTTCCATCGTCATTAGGAGGCACTTTCGCGTCGGACTCGAAAATCTAGACTCACAGGAGACGGGTTATATGGTGCCCGAGGCAGCAATATACCCTTGGAGACAAGTCGGCTGGAGGACGATGTATTGAATCTCGACGCAATTTGAGTGTTCTATCTTCATTAGGAGGCGCTGAACGTTATAATTCACTATCATTATTGCGTCGGATTCGAAAATCTAGACTCACAGGAGAAGGATCATATGGTGCCCGAGACAGTGATATCCCCTTGGAAACGAGTCGGTTGTATTCCGATGTATTGAATCAAGACGCAATTTGAGTGTTCCATCGTCATTAGGTGGCCCTGAACGTTACAATTAACTATCAGTTTTGCGTCGGGTTCGAAAATCTAGACTCACAGGAGAACGATCATAAGGTGCCCGAGGTTGCAATATCCCCTTGGAGACCAGTCCGCTGGGGGACGATGTATTGAATGGCGACGCAATTTGAGTGCTCCATCGTCATTAGGAGGCCCTGAACGTTATAATTAACTACCACATTTGAGTCGGATTCGAAAATCTAGACTCACAGGAGAACGAAAATAAGGTGTCCGAGGCAGCAATATCCCCTTGGAGACAAGTCGGCTGATGGACGATGTATTGAATCTCAACGCAATTTGAGTGTTCCATCGTCATTAGGAGGCACTTTCGCTTCGGATTCGAAAATCTAGACTCACAGGAGACGGGCCATATGGTGCCCGAGGCAGCAATATACCCTTGGAGACAAGTCGGCTGGAGGACGATGTATTGAATCTCGACGCAATTTGAGTGTTCCATCGTCATTAGGTGGCCCTGAACGTTACAATTAACTATCAGTTTTGCGTCGGGTTCGAAAATCTAGACTCACAGGAGAACGATCATAAGGTGCCCGAGGTAGCAATATCCCCTTGGAGACAAGTCGGCTGGAGGACGTTGTATTGAATCTAGACGCAATTTGAGTGATCTATCGTCATTAGGAGGCGCTGAACGTTATATTTCTTTATCATTTTTGCGTCGGATTCGAAAATCTACACTCACAGGAGAAGGATCATATGGTGCTCAAGACAGCAATATCCCCTTGGAAACAAGTCGGCTGGAGGACGATGTATTGAATCTCGACGCAATTTGAGTGTTCCATCGTCATTAGGAGGCCCTGAATGTTACAATTAACTATCAGTTTTGCATCAGATTCGAAAATCTAGACTCACTGGAGACGGACCATAAGGTGCCCCAGGCAGCAATATACTCTTGGAGACCAGTCCGCTGGGGGACGATGTATTGAATCGCGACGCAATTTGAGAGCTCCATCGTCATTTGGAGGCCCTGAACGTTACAGTTAACTATCAGTTTTGCGTCGGATTCGTAAATGTAGAATCACCGGAGACGGACCATGTGGTGCCAGAGGCAGCGATATCCCCTTGGAGACAAGTCGGCTGGAAGACGATTTAGTGAATCTCGACGCATTTTGAGTGTTTAATCGTCATTAGGAGGCCCTGAACGTTACAATTAACTATCACTTTCGCGTCGGATTCGAAAATCTAGACTCACAGGAGAGTGAACATATGGTGTCCGAGGCAGCAATATACCCTTGGAGACAAGTCGGCTGGAGGATGATGTATTGAATCTCGACGAAATATGAGTGTTCTATCGTCATTAGGAGGCGCTGAACGTTACAATTCACTATCATTTTTGCGACGCATTCGAAAATCTAGATTCACAGCAGAACGATCATAAGGTGCCCAAGGCAGCAATATCCCCTTGGAGACAAATCGGCTGGAGGAAGATGTATTGAATCTCGAAGCAATTTGAGTGTTCCATCGTCATTATCAGGCCCTGAACGTTACAATTAACAATCAGTTTTGCGTCGGATTAGAATATCTAGTCTCACAGGAGAACGACCATAAGGCGCCCGAGGCAGCAATAGACCCTTGGAGACGAGTCGGCTGAAGGACGATGTATTGAATCTCTACGGAATTTGTTCCTTCGTCATTAGGTGGCCCTGAACGTTACAATTAACTATCAGTTTTGTGTCGGGTTCGAAAATCTAGACTCACAGGTGAACGATCATAAGGTGCCCAAGGCAGCAATATCCCCTTGGAAACAAATCGGCTGGAGGACGATGTATTGAATCTCGACGCAATTTGAGTGTTCTATCGTAATTAGGAGGCGCTGAACGTTACATTTCACTATCATTTTTGCGTCGGATTCGAAAATCTAGACTCACAGGAGAAGGATTATATGGTGCCCTAGACAGCAATATCCCCTTGGAATCAATTCGGCTGGAGGCCGATGTATTGAATCTCGACGCAATTTGAGTGTTCCATCGTCATTAGGTGGCCCTGAACATTACAATGAGCTATCTGTTTTGCGTAGGGTTAGAAAATCTAGACTCACAGATGAACGATCATAAGGTGCCCGAGGCAGTAATAGACCCTTGGAGACAAGTCGGCTGGAGGACGATGTATTGGATCGCGACGCAATTTGAGTGTTCAATCGTCAATAGGAGGCCCTAAATGTTACAATTAACTATCAGTTTTTCGTCGGATTCGAAAATCTAGAATCACCGGAGACGGACCATGTGGTGCCCGAGGCAGCGATATCCCCTTGGAGACAAGTTGGCTGGAAGACGATTTAGTGAATCTCGACGCAGTTTCAGTGTTCCATCGTCATTAGGAGACCCTGAACGTTACAATTAACTATCAGTTTTGCGTCGGAATCGAAAATCTAGACTCACAGGAGAACGACCATAAGGTGTCCGAGGCAGCAATAGACTCTTGGAGACAAGTCGGCTGAAGGACGTTGTATTGCATCTCAACGCAATTTGAGTGTTCCATCGTCATTAGGAGGCCATAAACGTTACAATTAACTATCAGTTTCGCGTCGGATCCGAAAATCTAGACTCACAGGAGACGGACCACGTGGAGCCCGAGGCAGCAATATCCCCTTGTAGACAAGTCGGCTTGAGGTCGATGTATTGACTCGCGACGCAATTTGAGTGTTCCATCGTCATTAGGAGGCGCTGAACGTTACAATTAACTATCATTTTTGGGTCGGATTCGAAATCTAGATTCACTGGAGACGGACCATATTGTGCCCGAGACAGCAATATCCCCTTGGAGACAAGTCGGCTGGAGACCGATGTATTGTATCTCGACGCAATTTGAGTGATCCATCGTCATTAGGAGGCCCTGAACTTTACAATTAACTATCACTTTCGCGTCGGATTCGAAAATGGAGACTCACAGTAGACGGACCATATGGTGCCCGAGGCAGCAATATCCCCTTGGAGGCAAGTCTGCTGGAGGACGATGTATTGAATCTCGACGCAATTTGAGTTTTCTATCGTCGTTAGGAGGCGCTGAACGTTACAATTCACTATCAGTTTTGCGTCGGATTCGAAAATGTAGAATCACCGGAGACGGTCAATGTGGTGTCCGAGGCAGCGATATCCCCTTGGAGACAAGTCTGCTGGAAGACGATTTAGTCAATCTCGATGCAATTTGAGTGTTCCATCATCATTAGGAGGCCCTGAACGTTATAATTAACTACCAGTTTTGCGTCGCATTCGAGAATCTAGACTCACAGGAGAACGACCATAAGGTGTCGAGGCAGCAATATCCCTTTGGAGACAAGTCGGCTGAAGGACGATGTATTGAATCTGATCGCAATTTGAGTGTTCCATCGTCATTAGGAGGCACTTTCGCGTCGGATTCGAAAATCTAGACTCACAGGAGACGGGTTATATGGTGCCCGAGGCAGCAATATACCCTTGGAGGCAAGTCGGCTGGAGGACGACGTATTGAATCTCGACGCAATTTGAGTGTTCTATCTTCATTAGGAGGCGCTGAACGTTATAACTCACTATCATTATTGCGTCGGATTCGAAAATCTAGACTCACAGGAGAAGGATCATATGGTGCCCGAAACAGCGATATCCCCTTGGAAACGAGTCGGTTGTAGGCCGTTGTATTGAATCTCGACGCAATTTGAGTGTTCCATCGTCATTAGGAGGCACTTTCGCTTCGGATTCGAAAATCTAGACTCACAGGAGACGGGCCATATGGTGCCCGAGGCAGCAATATACCCTTGGAGACAAGTCGGCTGGAGGACGATGTATTGAATCTCGACGCAATTTGAGTGTTCCATCGTCATTAGGTGGCCCTGAACTTTACAATTAACTATCAGTTATGTGTCGGATTCGAAAATCTAGACTCACAGGAGAACGACCACAAGGTGCCCGAGGCAGCAACAGACATTTGGAGACAAGTCGGCTGGAGGCCGATGTATTGAATCTCGACGCAATTTGAGTGTTCCATCGTCATTATGAGGCGCTGAACGTTGCAATTAACTATCAGTTATGCGTCGGATTCGAAAATCTAGACTCACAGGAGATCGACCATAAGGTGCCCGAGGCAGCAATATACCCTTGGATACAAGTCGGCTGGAAGCTGATGTATTGAATCTCGACGCAATTTGAGTGCTCCATCGTCATTAGGAGGCCCTAAACGTTACAATTAACTATCAGTTTCGCGTCGGATCCGAAAATCTAGACTCACAGGAGACGGACCACGTGGAGCCCGAGGCAGCAATATCCCCTTGTAGACAAGTCGGCAGGAGGTCGATGTATTGAATCTCGACGCAATGTGAGTGTTCCATCGTCATTAGGAGGCCCTGAACGTAACAATTAACTATCAGTTTTGCGTCGAATTCGAAAATCTAGACTCACAGGAGAACGACCATAAGGTGCCCGAGGCAGCAATAGACCCTTGGATACAAGTCGACTGATGGACGATGTATTGAATCACGACGCAATGTGAGTGTTCCATCGTCATTAGGAGGCCCTGAACGTTACAATTAACTATCACTTTCGCATCGGATTCGAAAAGCTAGACTCACAGGAGACGGACCATATGGTGCCCGAGGCAGCAATATCCCATTGGAGACAAGTCTGGTGGAGGACGATGTATTGAATCTCGACGCAATTTGAGTGTTCTATCGTCGTTAGGAGGCGCTGAACGTTACAATTCACTATCAGTCTTGCGTCGGATTCGAAAATGTAGAATCACCGGAGACGGTCCATGTGGTGCCCGAGGCAGTGACATCCCCTTGGAGACAAGTCGGCTGGAAGACGATTTAGTGAATCTCGAAGCAATTTGAGTGTTCCATCGTCATTAGGAGGCCCTGAACGGTATAATTAACTACCAGTTTTGAGTCGGATTCGAAAATCTAGACTCACAGACGAACGACCATAAGGTGTCCGAGGCACCAATATCCCCTTGGAGACAAGTCAACTGAAGGACGATGTATTGAATCTCGACGCAATTTGAGTGTTCTATCTTCATTAGGAGGCGCTGAACGTTACAATTCACTATCATTTTTGCGTCGGATTCGAAAATCTAGACTAACAGGAGAAGGATCATATGGTGCCAGAGACAGCGAAATCCCCTTGGAAACGAGTCAGTTGTAGGCCGATGTAGTGAATCTCGACGCAATTCGAGTGTTCTATCGTCATTAGGAGGCCCTGAACGTTGCAATTAACTATCAGTTTCGCTTCGGATTCGAAAATCCAGCTCACTGGAGACGGACCATAAGGTGCCCTAGGCAGCAATATCCTATTGGAGACCAGTCCGCTGGGGGATGATGTATTGAATTGCGACGCAATTAGAGTGCTCCATCGTCATTAGGAGGCCCTGAACGTTACAATTAACTATCAGTGTTGCGTCGGATTCGTAAATGTAGAATCACCGGAGACGGAACTTGTGGTGCCCGAGGCAGCGATATCCCCTTTGACACAAGTCGGCTGGACGACGATTTAGTGAATCTCGACGCAATTTGAGTGTTCCATCGTCAATAGGAGGCCCTGAACGTTACAATTAACTATCAGTTTTGCGTCGCATTCGAAAATCTAGACTCACTGGAGACGGACCATGAGGTGCCCGACGTACCAATATCCCCTTGGAGACCAGTCCGCTGGAGGATGATGTATTAAATCGCGACGCAATTTGAGTGCTCCATCGTCATTAGGAGGCCCTGAACGTTACAATTAACTATCAGTTTTGCGTCGGATTCGAAAATGTAGAATCACCGGAGACGGACCATGTGGTGTCCGAGGCAGCGATATCCCCTTGGAGACAAGTCGGCTGGAGGACGATGTATTGAATCTCGACGCAATTTGAGTGTTCCATCGTCATTAGGTGTCCCTGAACGTTACAATTAACTATCAGTTTTGCGTCGGGTTCGAATATCTAGACTCACAGGAGAACGATCATAAGGTGCCCGAGGTAGCAATATCCCCTTGGAGACAAGTCGGCTGGAGGAGGATGTATTGAATCTCGACGCAATTTGAGTGATCTATCGTCATTAGAAGGCGCTGAACGTTATATTTCTTTATCATTTTTGCGTCGGATTCGAAAATCTAGACTCACAGGAGAAGGATCATATGGTGCCCGAGACAGCAATATCCCCTTGGAAACAAGTCGGCTGGAGGCCGATGTATTGAATCTCGACGCAATTTGAGTGTTCCATCGTCATTAGGTGGCCCTCAACGTTACAATGAACTATCAGTTTTGCGTTGGGTTCGAAAATCTAGACTCACAGATGAACGATCATAAAGTGCCCGAGGCAGCAATAGACCCTTGGAGACAAGACGGCTGGAGGACGATGTATTGAATCGCGACGCAATTTGAGTGTTCCATCGTCATTAGGAGGCCCTGAACGTTACAATTAACTATCAGGTTTTCGTCAGATTCGAAAATCTAGACTCACTGGAGACGGACCATAAGGTGCCCGATGCAGCAATATACTCTTGGAGACCAGTCCGCTGGGGGACGATGTATTGAATTGCGACGCAATTTGAGTGCTCCATCGTCATTAGGAGACCCTGAACTTTACAATTAACTATCAGTTGTGTGTCGGATTCGACTATCTAGTCTCACAGGAGAACGACCACAAGGTGCCCGAGGCAGCAATAGACATTTGGAGACAAGTCGGCTGGAGGCCGATGTATTGAATCTCAACGCAATTTGAGTGTTCCATCGTCATTAGGAGGCCCTGAACTTTACAATTATCTATCAGTTGTGTGTCGGATTCGAAAATCTAAACTCACAGGATTACGACCACAAGGTGCCCGAGGCAACATTAGACATTTGGAGACAAATCGGGTGGAGGTCGATGTTATGAATCTCAACGCAATTTGAGTGTTCCATCGTCATTAGGAGGCCCTAAACGTTACAATTAACTATCAGTTTCGCGTCGGATTCGAAAATCTAGACTCACAGGAGACGGACCACATGGAGCCCAAGGCAGCAATATCCCCTTGGAGACAAGTCGGCTGGAGGACAATGAATTGGATCGCGACGCAATATAAGTGTTCCATCGTCATTAGGAGGCCCTGAATAATACAATTAACTATCAGTTTTCGTCGGATTCGAAAATCTAGACTCACTGGAGACGGACCATAATGTGCCCGAGGCAGCAATATCCTCTTGGAGACCAGTCCGCTGGGGGACGATGTATTGAATCACGACGCAATTTGAGTGCTCCATCGTCATTAGGAGGCCCTGAACGTTACAATTAACTATCAGTTTTCCGTCGGATTCGAAAATGTTGAATCACCGGAGACGGACCATGTGGTGCCCGAGGCAGCGATATCCCCTTGGAGACAAGTCGGCTGGAAGACGATTTAGTGAATCTCGACGCAATTTGAGTGCTCCATCGTCATTAGGAGGCCCTGAACGTTACAATTAACTATCAGTTTCGCGTCGGATTCGAAAATCTAGACTCACAGGAGACGGACCATATAGTGACCGATGCAGCAATATCGCCTTGCAGACAAGTCGGCTGGAGGGCGATGTATTGAATCTCTACGCAATTTGAGTGTTCCATCGTCATTAGGAGGCGCTGAGCGTTACAATTAACTATCAGTTATGCGTCGGATTCGAAAATCTAGACTCACAGGAGAATGACAACAAGGTGCCCGAAGCAGCAATAGACTTTTGGAGACAAGTCGGTCGGAGGCCGATGTATTGAATCTCGACGCAATTTGAGTGTGTCATCGTCATAAGGTGGCAATGAACGTTACAATTAACAATCAGTTTTGCGTCGGGATCGAAAATCTAGACTCACAGATCAACGGTCATAAGGTGTGTGAGGCAGCAATAGACCCTTGGAGACAAGTCGGCTGGAGGACAACGTATTGAATCTCGACGCAATTTGAGTGTTCTATCGTCATTAGTAGGCGCTGTACGTTACAATTAACTATGAGTTCCGCGGCGGATTCGAAAATCTAGCTCACTGGAGACGGACCATAAGGTGCCCTAGGCAGCAATATCCTCTTGGAGACCAGTCCGCTGGGGGACGATGTATTGAATTGCGACGCAATTAGAGTGCACCATTGTCATTAGGAGGCCCTGAACGTTACAATTAACTATCAGTTTTGCGTCGGATTCGTAAATGTAGAATCACCGGATGCGGAACATGTGGTGCCCGAGGCAGCGATATCCCCTTTGAGACAAGTCGGCTGGAAGACGATTTAGTGAATCTCGACGCAATTTGAATATTCCATCGTCATTAGGAGGCCCTGAACGTTACAATTAACTATCAGTTTTGCATCGGATTCGAAAATATAGACTCACAAGAGAACGACCATAAGGTGTCCGAGGCAGCAATATACTCTTGGAGACAAGTCCACTGAAGGACGCTTTATTGAATCTCAACCCAATTTGAGTGTTCCATTGTCATTAGGAGGCCCTGATCGTTACAATTAACTATCACTTTCGCGTCGGATTCGAAAATCTAGACTCACAGGAGACGGACCATATGGTGTCCGAGGCAGCAATATCCCCTTGGGGACAAGTCGGCTGGAGGACGATGTATTGAATCTCGACGCAATTTGAGAGTTCCATCGTCATTAGGAGGCGCTGAGCGTTACAATTAACTATCAGTTATGCGTCGGTTTCGAAAACCTAGACTGACAGGAGAACGACCATAAGGTGCGCGAGGCAGCAATAGACCGTAGAAGACAAGTCGGCTGGAGGCCGATGTATTGAATCTCGTCGCAATTTGAGTGTTACATTGTCATTAGCAGGCCCTGAACTTTACAATTAACTATCACTTATGTGTCAGATTCGAAAATCTAGACTCACAGGAGAACGACCACAAGGTGCCCGAGGCAGCAATAGACATTTGGAGACAAGTCGGCTGGAGGCCGATGTATTGAATCTGGACGCAGTTTGAGTGTTCCATCGTCATTACGAGGCGCTGAACGTTGCAAATAACTATCAGTTATGCGTCGAATTCGAACATCTAGACTCACAGGAGATCGACCATAATGTGCCCAAGGCAGCAATAGACCCTTGGAGACAAGTCGGCTGGAGGCTGATGTATTGAATCTCGACGCAATTTGAGTGTTCCATCGTCATTAGGAGGCCCTAACCGTTACAATTAACTATCAGCTTCGCGTCGGATTCGAAAATCTAGACTCACAGGGGACGGACCACATGGAGCCCGAGGCAGCAATATCCCCTTGTAGACAAGACGGCTGGAGGTCGATGTATTGACTCTCGACGCAATTTGAGTGTTCCTTCGACATTAGGAGGCGCTGTACATTGCAATTAACTATCAGTTTTGCGTCGAATTCGAAAATCTTGACTCACAGGAGAACGACCATAAGGTGCCCGAGGCAGCAATAGACCCTTGGAGACAAGTTGACTGAAGGACTATGTATTGAACCTCGACGCAAATTGAGTGTTCCATCGTCATTAGGAGGCACTGAACGTTACAACTAACAATCAGTTTCGCGTCTGAATCAAAAATCTAGACTCACAGGAGACGGACCATATGGTGCCCGAGGCAGCAATATCCCCTTGGAAACAAGTCGGATGGAGGACGATGTATTGAATCTCGACGCATTTTGAGTGTTCTATCGTCATTAGGAGGCGCTGAACGTTACAATTAACAATCAGTTTTGCGTCGGGTTCGAAAATCTAGACTCACAGATGAACGATCATACGGTGTGTGAGGCAGCAATAGACCCTTGGAGACAAGTCGGCTGGAGGACGACGTATTGAATCTCGACGCAATTTGAGTGTTCTATCGTCATTAGGAGGCGCTGAACGTTACAATTAACTATCAGTTTCGCGTCGGATTCGAAAATCTAGCTCACTGGAGACGGACCATAAGGTGCCCTAGGCAGCAATATCCTCTTGGAGACCAGTCCGCTGGGGGACGATGTATTGAATTGCGACGCAATTAGAGTGCTCCATCTTCATTAGGAGGCCCTGAACGTTACAATTAACTATCAGTTTTGCGTCGGATTCGTAAATGTAGAAACACCGGAGACGGAACATGTGGTGCCCGAGGCAGCGATATCCCCTTTGAGACAAGTCGGCTGGAAGACGATTTAGTGAATCTCGACGCAATTTGAGTGTTCCATCGTCAATAGGAGGCCCTGAACGTTACAATTAACTATCATTTTTGCGTCGGATTCGAAAATCTAGACTCACTGGAGACGGACCATAAGGTGCCCGACGTACCAATATCCCCCTGCAGACCAGTCCGCTGGAAGATGATGTATTAAATCGCGACGCAATTTGAGTGCTCCATCGTCATTAGGAGGCCCTGAACGTTACAATTAACTATCTGATTTGCGTCGGATACGAAAATCTAGACTCACAAGAGAACGACCATAAGGTGCCTGACGCAGTAATTGACCCTTGGCTGGAGGACGGTGTATTGAATTACGACGCAATTTGAGTGTTTCATCGTCATTAGGAGGCCCTGAACTTTACAATTAACTATCAATTATGCCTCGGATTCGAAAATCTAGACTCACAGGAGAACGACCACAAGGTGCCCGCGGCTGCAATAGACATTTGGAGACAAGTCGGCTGGAGGCCGATGTATTGACTCTCGACGCAATTTGAGTGTTCCATCGTCATTAGGAGGCCCTGAACGTTACAATTAACTATCAGTTTCGCGTCAGATTCAAAAATCTAGACTCACAGGAGACGGACCATATGGTGCCCGAGGCAGCAATATCCCCTTGGAAACAAGTCGGCTGGAGGCCGATGTATTGAATCTCGACGCAATTTGAGTGTCCATCGTCATTAGGTGGCCCTGAACGTTACAATGAAGTATCAGTTTTTCGTCGGGTTCGAAAATCTAGACTCACAGATGAACGAACATAAGGTGCCCGAGGCAGCAATAGACCCTTGGAAACAAGTCGGCTCGAGGCCGGTGTATTGAATCTCGACGCAATTTGAGTGTTCCATCATCATTAGGAGGCCCTGAACATTACAATTAACTATCAGTTTTGCGTCGGATTCTAAAATCTAGACTCACAAGGGACGGACATCATGGAGCCCGAGGTAGCAATATCCCCTTGGAGGCAAGTCGGCTGGAGGACGATGTATTGAATCTCGACGCAATTTGAGTGTTCCAACGTTATTAGGAGGCCCTGAACATTACAATTAATAATCAGTTTCGCGTCGGATTCGAAAATCTAGACTCACAGGAGAGCGACCATAAGGAGCCGGAGGCAGCATAATCCCCATGGAGACAAGTCGGCTGGAGGACGATGTATTGAATCTCGACGTAATTTGAGTGTTCCATCGTCATTAGGAGGCCCTGAGCGTTAGAATTAACTGTCAGTTATGCGTCGGATTCGAAAATGTAGCCTCACAGGAGAACGACCATTAGGTGCCCAAGGCAGCAACAGACCCTTGGAGACAAGTCGGCTGGAGGCCGATGTATTGAATCTCGACGCAATTTGAGTGTTCCATCGTCATTAGGAGGCTTTGAACGTTACAATTAACTATCACTTTCGCGTCGGATTCGAAATTGTAGACTCACAGGAAACGGACCATATGGTGCCCGAGGCAGCAATATCCCCTTGGCGACAAGTCGGCTGGAGGACGATGTATTGAATCGCGACGCAATTTGAGTGACCCATCGTCATTAGGAGTCCCTCAACTTACAATTAACTATTAGTTATGCGTCGGATTCGAAAATCTAGACTCACAGGCGATCGAACATAAGGTGCCCCAGGCGGCAACAGACCCTTGGAGGCAAGTAGGCTGGGGGCCGATGTATTGAATCTCGACGCAATTTGAGCTTTCCATCGTCAATGGGAGGCCCTGAACGTTACAATTGACTGTCATTTTTGCGTCGGATTCGAAAATCTAGACTCACAGGAGAACGACCATAAGGTCCCCGAGGCAGCAATATACCCTTGGAGACAAGTCGGGTGGAGGACGATGTATTGACTCTCGACTCTTTTGAGTGTTCCATCGTCATCAGGAGGCGCTGAACGTGACAATTAACTATCAATTTAGCGTCGGATTCGAAAATCTAGACTCACAGGAGACGGACCATATGGTGTCCGAGGCAGCAATATCCCCTTGGGGACAAGTCGGCTGGAGGACGATGTATTGAATCTCGACGCAATTTGAGTGTTCCATCGTCATTAAGAGGCGCTGAGCGTTACAATTAACTATCAGTTATGCGTCGGTTTCGAAAACCTAGACTCACAAGAGAACGACCATAAGGTGCGCGAGGCAGCAATAGACCGTAGAAGACAAGTCGGCTGGAGGCCGATGTATTGAATCTCGTCGCAATTTGAGTGTTACATTGTCATTAGCAGGCCCTGAACTTTACAATTAACTATCACTTATGTGTCAGATTCGAAAATCTAGACTCACAGGAGAACGACCACAAGGTGCCCGAGGCAGCAATAGACATTTGGAGACAAGTCGGCTGGAGGCCGATGTATTGAATCTGGACGCAGTTTGAGTGTTCCATCGTCATTACGAGGCGCTGAACGTTGCAAATAACTATCAGTTATGCGTCGAATTCGAACATCTAGACTCACAGGAGATCGACCATAAGGTGCCCAAGGCAGCAATAGACCCTTGGAGACAAGTCGGCTGGAGGCTGATGTATTGAATCTCGACGCAATTTGAGTGTTCCATCGTCATTAGGAGGCCCTAACCGTTACAATTAACTATCAGCTTCGCGTCGGATTCGAAAATCTAGACTCACAGGGGACGGACCACATGGAGCCCGAGGCAGCAATATCCCCTTGTAGACAAGACGGCTGGAGGTCGATGTATTGACTCTCGACGCAATTTGAGTGTTCCTTCGACATTAGGAGGCGCTGAACATTGCAATTAACTATCAGTTTTGCGTCGAATTCGAAAATCTTGACTCACAGGAGAACGACCATAAGGTGCCCGCGGCTGCAATAGACATTTGGAGACAAGTCGGCTGGAGGCCGATGTATTGACTCTCGACGCAATTTGAGTGTTCCATCGTCATTAGGAGTCCCTCAACTTACAATTAACTATTAGTTATGCGTCGGATTCGAAAATCTAGACTCACAGGCGATCGAACATAAGGTGCCCCAAGCGGCAACAGACCCTTGGAGGCAAGTAGGCTGGGGGCCGATGTATTGAATCTCGACGCAATTTGAGCTTTCCATCGGCAATGGGAGGCCCTGAACGTTACAATTAACTGTCAATTTTGCGTCGGATTCGAAAATCTAGACTCACAGGAGAACGACCATAAGGTGCCCGAGGCAGCAATATACCCTTGGAGACAAGTCGGGTGGAGGACGATGTATTGACTCTCGACTCTTTTGAGTCTTCCATCGTCATCAGGAGGCGCTGAACGTGACAATTAACTATCAATTTAGCGTCGGATTCGAAAATCTAGACTCACAGGAGAAGGATCATACGGTGCCCGAGGCAGCAATATCCCCTTGGAGACAAGTCGGCTGGAGAACGATGTATTGAATCTCTACGCTATTTGAGTGTTCCGTCGTCATTAGGAGGCGCTGATCGTTACAATTAACTATCATTTTTGCGTTGGATTCGAAAATCTAGACTCACAGGAGACGGACAATATGGTGCCCAAGGCAGCAATATCCCCTTGGAGACAAGTCGGCTTGAGGACGATGTATTGAATCTCGACGCAATTTGAGAGTTCCATCGTTATTAGGAGGCCCTGAACATTACATTTAAATATCAGTTTTGCGTCGGATTCTAAAATCTAGACTCACAGGGGAACAACCATAAGGTCCCCGAGGCAGCAATAAACCCTTGGAGACAAATCGGCTGAATGCCGATGTATTGAATCACGACGCAATTTGTGTGATCCATCATCATTAGGAAGCCCTGAACGTTACAATTAACAATCAGATTCGCGTCGGATTCGAAAATCTAGACTCACAGGAGAGCGACCATAAGTAGCCGGAGGCAGCATAATCCCTATGGATACAAGTCGGCTGGAGGTCGATGTATTGAATCTCGACGTAATTTGAGTGTTCCATCGTAATTTGGAGGCGCTGAGTGTTACAATTAACTATCAGTTATGCGTCGGATTCGAAAATCTAGACTCACAGGAGATCGACCACAAGGTGCCCGAGGCAGCAACAGACATCTGGAGACATGTCGGTTGGAGGCCGATGAATTGAATCTCGACGCAATTTGAGTGTTCCATCGTCATTAGGAGGCGCTGAACGTTGCAATTAACTATCAGTTATGCGTCGGATTCGAAAATCTAGACTCACAGGAGAACGATCATTCGGTGCCCGAGGCAGCAATAGACCCTTGGAGACAAGTCGGCTGGAGGACGATCTATTGGATCGCGACGCAATTTGAGTTTTCCATCGTAACTAGGACGCCCTGAATGTTACAATTAACTATCAGTTTTTCGTCGGATTCGAAAATCTAGACTCACAGGAGACGAACCATATGGTGCCCGAGGCAGCAATATCCCCTTGGAGTCAAGTCGGCTGGAGGACGATGTATTGAATCTCGACGCAATTTGAGTGTTCCATCGTCATTAGGAGGTGCTCAACATTACAATTAACTATCAGTTTTGCCTCGGATACTAAAATCTAGACTGACAGGGGAACAACCATAAGGTGCGCGCGGCAGCAATAAACCCTTGGAGAGAAATCGGCTGAATGCCGATGTATTGAATCTCGACGCAATTTGAGTGTTCCATCGTCATAGGGAAGCCCTGACCGTTACAATTAACAATCAGTTTCGAGTCGGACTCAAAATCTAGACTCACACGAGAGCGACCATAAGGAGCCGGAGGCAGCATAATCCCCATGGAGACAAGTCGGCAGGCGGACGATGTATTGAATCTCGACGTAATTTGAGTGTTCCATCGTCATTAGGAGGCGCTGAGAGTTACAATTAACTGTCAGTTATGCGGGGATTCGAAAATGTAGACTCACAGGAGAACGACCACAAGGTGCCCGAGGCAGCAATAGACATTTGGAGCCAAGACGGCTGGAGGCCGATGTATTGCATCTCGACGCAATTTGAGTGTTGCATTGTCATTAGGAGGCGCTGAACGTGGCAATTAACTATCAGTTATGCATCGGATTCGAAAATCTAAGCTCACAGGAGTTAGACCATAAGGAGCCCCAGGCAGCAATAGACCCTTGGAGACAAGTCGGCTGGCGGACGATGTATTGAAACTCGACGCAATTTCTGTGCGCCATCGTCATTAGGAGGCCCTGATCGTTACAATTAACTATCAGTTTCGCGTCGGATTCGAAAATCTAGACTCACAGGAGAAGGACCATATGGTGCCCGAGGCAGCAATATCCCCTTGGAGACAAATCGGCTGGAGGACGATGTATTGATTCTCGACGCAATTTGAGTGTTCCATCGTCATTAGGAGGCGCTGACGTTACAACTAACTATCAGTTTTGCGTCGGATTCGAAAATCTAGACTCACAGGAGAACGACCATAAGGTGCCCGAGGCAGCAATATACCGTTGGAGACAAGTCGGCTGGAGGACGATGTATTGACTCACGACGCATTTGAGTGTTCTATCGTCTTTAGGAGGCGCTGAACGTTACAATTAACTATCAGTTTTGCGTCGGGTTCGAAAATCTAGACTCACAGGAGAACTATCATAAGGTGCCCCAGGCAGCAATAGACCCTTGGAGACAAGTCGGCTGGAGGACGATGTATTGGATCGCGACGCAATTTGAGTGTTCCATCGTAACAAGGAGGCCCTGTAAGTTACAATTAACTATCAGTTTTTCGTCGGATTCGACAATCTAGACTCACTGGAGACAGACCATAAGGTGCCCGAAGCAGCAATATCCCCTTGGAGACCAGTCCGCTGGAGGACGATGTATTGAATCGCGACGAAATTTGAGTGCTCCATCGTCATAATGAGGCGCTGAACGTTACAATTAACTATCAGTTATGCGTCGGATTCAAAAATCTAGACTCACTGGAGACGGACCATATGGTGCCCGAGGCAGCAATATCCCCTTGGAGACAAGTCGGCTGGAGGACGATGTATTGAATCTCGACGCAATATGAGTGTTCCATCGTCATTAGGTGGCCCTGAACGTTACAATGAACTATCAGTTTTGCGTCGGGTGCGAAAATCTAGACTCACAGATGAACGATCATAAGCTGCACGAGGCAGCAATAGACCCTTGGAGACAAGTCGGCTGGAGGACGACGTATTGGATCGCGACGCAATTTGAGTGTTCCATCGTTATTAGGAGGCCCTGAACATTACATTTAACTATCAGTTTTGCGTCGGATTCTAAAATCTAGACTCACAGGGGAACAACCATAAGGTGCCCGAGGCAGCAATAAACCCTTGGAGACAAATCGGCTGAATGCCGATGTATTGAATCTCGACGCAATTTGAGTGTTCCATCGTCATTATGAAGCGTTGATCGTTACAATTAACAATCAGATTCGCGTCGGATTCGAAAATCTAGACTCACAGGAGAGCGACCATAAGGAGCCGGAGGCAGCATAATCCCCATGGAGACAAGTCGGCTGGAAGACGATGTATTGAATCTCGACGTAATTTGAGTGTTCCATCGTAATTAGGAGGCGCTGAGTGTTACAATTAATTATCAGTAATGCGTCGGATTCGACAATCTAGACTCACAGGAGAACGACCATAAGGTGCCCGAGGCAGCAATAGACCCAAGAAGCAAGTCGGCTGGAGGACGATGTATTGAATCTCGACGCAATTTGAGTGTTCCATCGCCATTAGGAGGCCCTGAACTTTACAATTAACTATCAGTTATGTGTCGGATTCGAAAATCTAGACTCACAGGAGATCGACCACAAGGTGCCCGAGGCAGCAATAGACTTCTGGAGACAAGTCGGTTGGAGGCCGATGTATTGAATCTCGAAGCAATTTGAGTGTTCCATCGTCATTAGGAGGCGCTGAACGTTGCAATTAACTATCAGTTATGCGTCGGACTCGAAAATCTAGACTCACAGGAGAAAGATCATACGGTGCCCGAGACAGCAATATTCCTTGGACACAAGTCGGCTGGAGGCCGGTGTATTGAATCTCGACGCAATTTGAGTGTTCCATTGTCATTAGGGGGCGCTGAACGTTGCAATTAACTATCAGTTATGCGTCGGATTCGAAAATCTAGACTCACAGCGGATCGACCATAAGGTGCCCCAGGCAGCAACAGACCCTTGGAGACAATCGGCTGGTGGACGATGTATTGGATCGCGACGCAATTTGAGTGTGCCATCGTAACTAGGAGGCCCTGAATGTTACAATTAAGTATCAGTTTTTCGTCGGATTCGAAAATCTAGACTCACAGGAGATCGACCATAAGGTGCCCCAGGCAGCAATAGACCCTTGGAGACAAGTCGGCTGGTGGACGATGTATTGAATCACGACGCAATTTGAGTGCCCCATCGTCATTATCAGTTCCTCAACGTTACAGTTAACAATCAGTTATGCGGCGGATTCGAAAATCTAGACTCACAGGAGATCGAACATAAGGTGCCCCAGGCAGCAACAGACCCATGGAGACAAGTCGGCTGGAGGCCGATGTACTGAATCTCGACGCAATTTGAGTGTTCCATGGTCATTAAGAGGCGCTGAACGTTACAATTAACTATCATTTTAGCGTTGGATTCGAAAATCTAGACTCACAGGAGAAGGATCATATGGTGCCGAGGCAGCAATATCCCCTTGGAGACAAGTCGGCTGGAGGACGATGTATTGCATCTCGACGCAATTTAAATGTTTCATCGTCATTAGGATTCGCTGAACGTTACAATTAACTATCATATTTGCGTCGGATTCGACAATCTAGACTCACAGGAGAACGACCATAAGGTGCCCGAGGCAGCAATAGACCCTAGAAGACAAGTCATCTGGAGGACGATGTATTGGATCTCGACGCAATTTGATCGTTCCATCGTCATTAGGAGTCCCTGAACTTTACAATTAACTATCATTTTAGTGTCGGATTCAAAAATCTAGACTCACAGGAGGCGGACCACATGGAGCCCGAGGCAGCAATATCCCCTTGTAGACAAGTCGGCTGGAGGAGGATGTATTGACTCTCTACGCAATTTGAGTGTTCCATCGTCATTTGGAGGCCCTGAACGTAACAATTAACTATCAATTTTGCGTCGACTTCGAAAATATAGACTCACAGGAGAACTACCATAAAGTGCCCGAGGCAGCAATAGACCCTTGGAGACAAGTCGGCTGAAGGACGATGTATTGAATCTCGACTCAATTTGAGTTCCATCGTCATTACGAGGCCCTGAACGTTACAATTACCTATCAGTAATGCGTCGGATTCGAAAATCTAGCCTCACAGGAGATCAACCATAAGGTGCCCCAGGCAGCAATAGACCCTTATAGACAAGTCGGCTGCAGGACGATGTAATGACTCTCGACGCAATATGAGTTTTCCATCGTCATTTGGAGGCGCTGAACGTTACAATTAACTATCATTTTAGCGTCGGATTCGAAAATATACTCACAGGAGAAGGTGCCCGAGACAGCAATATCCCCTTGGATACAAGTCTGCTGAAGGACGGTGTATTGAATCTCGACGCAATTTGGTGTTCGATCGTCTTTAGAAGGCCCTGAACGTTACAATTAACTATCAATTTCGCGTCGGATTCAAAAATCTAGACTCACAGGAGACAGACCATTTGGTGCCCGAGGCAGCAATATCCCCTTGGAGACAAGTCGGCTGGATGACGATGTATTGAATCTCGATGCAATTTGAGTGTTCTATCGTCTTTAGGAGGCGCTGAACGTTACTATTAACTATCAGTTTTGCGTCGGATTCGAAAATCTAGACTCCCAGGAGAACTATCATAAGGTGCCCCAGGCAGCAATAGACCCTTGGAGACAAGTCGGCTGGAGGACGATGTATTGGATCGCGACGCAATTTGAGTGTTCCATCGTAATTAGGAGGCCCTGTAAGTTACAATTAACTGTCAGTTTTTCGTCGGATACGACAATCTAGACTCACTCGAGACGGACCATAAGGTGCCCGAAGCAGCAATATCCCCTTGGAGACCAGTCCGCTGGAGGCCGATGTATTGAATCTCGACGTAATTTGAGTGTTCCATCGTCATTAGGAGGTCCTGAACGTTACAATTAACTACCAGTTCCGCGTCGGATTCGAAAATCTAGACTCACAGGAGGCGGACCACATGGAGCCCGAGGCAGCAATATCCCCTTGTAGACAAGTCGGCTGGAGGAGGATGTATTGACTCTCTACGCAATTTGAGTGTTCCATCGTCATTTGGAGGCCCTGAACGTAACAATTAACTATCAATTTTGCGTCGAATTCGAAAATATAGACTCACAGGAGAACGACCATAAAGTGCCTGAGGCAGCAATAGACCCTTGGAGACAAGTCGGCTCATGGACGATGTATTGAATCTCGACGCAATTTGAGTGTTCCATCGTCATTAGGAGGCCCTGAACGTTACAATTAACTATCAGTTTCGCGTCGGGTTCAAAAATCTAGACTCACAGGAGACGGAGCATTTGGTGCCCGAGGCAGCAATATCCCCTTGGAGACAAGTCGGCTGGAGGACGATTTATTGAATCTCGACGAAATTTGAGTGTTCTATTGTCGTTAGGAAGCGCTGAACGTTACAATTAACTATCAGTTTTGCGGCGGATTCGAAAATCTAGACTCACAGGAGACGGAACATTTGGTGCCCGAGGCAGCAATATCCCCATGGAGACAAGTCGGCTGGAGGACTATGTATTGAATCTCGATGCAATTTGAGTGTTCCATCGTCATTACGAGGCCCTGAACTTTACAATTAACTATCAGTTATGCGTCGGATTCAATAATCTAGACTCACAGGAGACGGACCATGTGGTGTCCGAGGCAGCGATATCCCCTTGGAGACAAGTCGGCTGGAGGACGATGTAGTGAATCTCGACGTAATTTGAGTGTTCCATCGTCATTAGGAGGCGCTGAGCATTACAATTAACTATCAGTTATGCGTCGGATTCGAAAATCTAGACTCACAGGAGATCTACCATAAGGTGTCCGAGGCAGCAATCGTCCCTAGAAGACAAGTCGGCTGGAGGACGATGTATAGAATCTCGACGCAATTTGAGTGTTCCATCGTCATTAGTAGGCCATGAACTTTACAATTAACTATCAGTTATGTGTCGGATTCGAAAATCTAGACTCACAGGAGAACGACTTCAAGGTGCCCGAAGCAGCAATATCCCCTTGGAGACCAGTCCGCTGGAGGACGATGTATAGAATCGCGACGCAATTTGAGTGCACCATCGTCATTAGGAGGCACTGAAAGTTACAATTATCAGTTTCGCGTCGGATTCGAAAAACTACACCCACAGGAGAAGGACCATATGGTGCACTAGGCAGCAATATCCCGTTGGAGACAAGTCGGCTAGAGGACGATGTATTGAATGTCAACGCAATTTAAGTGTTCCATCGTCATTAGGAGGCGCTGAACGTTACAATTAACTATCAGGTATGCGTCGGATTCGAAAATCTAGACTCACAAGAGAACGACCATAAGGTGCCTGAGACAGCTGCAGATCCTTGGCTGGAGGACGATGTATTGTATCTCGACGCAATTTGAGTGTTCCATCGTCATTAGGAGGCCCTGAACGTTACAATTAACTATCAGTTTTGCGTCGATATCGAAAATATAGACTCACAGGAGAACGACCATAAAGTGCCCGAGGCAGCAATAGACCCTTGGAGACAAGTCGGCTGAAGGACGATGTATTGAATCTCGACGTAATTTGAGTGTCCCATCGTCATTAGGAGGCCCTGAACGGTACAATTATCAATCAGTTTCGCGTCGGATACAAAATTCTAGACTCACAGGAGACGGAACATATGGTGATCGAGGCAGCAATATCCCCTTGGAGGCAAGTCGGCTGGAGGACGATGTATTGAATCTCGACGCAATTTGAGTGTTCTATCGTCATTAGGAGGCGCTGAACGTTACAATTCACTATCATTTTTGCTTCGGATTCGAAAATCTAGACTCACAGGAGAAGGATCATATGGTGCCCGAGGCAGCAATATCCCCATGGAGACAATTCGCCTGGAGGACTATGTATTGAATCGTGAATAATTTGAGTGCTCCATCGCAATTAGGAGGCCCTGAAAGTTACAATTAACTATCAGTTTTGCGTCGAATTCGAAAATCTAGACTCACAGAAGAAGGACCATATGGTGCCCTAGGGAGCAATATCCCGTAGGAGACAAGTCGGCTGGAGGACGATGTATTGAATCTCGTCGCAATTTGAGTGTTCCATCGTCATTAGGAGGCGCTGAACGTTACAATTAACTATCAGTTATGCGTCGGGATCGAAAATCTAGACTCACAGGAGAACGACCATAAGGTGCCCGACGCAGCAACAGACCCTTGGAGACAAGTCGGCTGGAGGACGATGTATTGAATCTCGTCGCAATTTGAGGGTTCCATCGTCATTAGGAGGCGCTCAACGTTACAATTAACTATCAGTTATGCGTCGGATTCGAAAATCTAGACTCACAGGAGGACGACCATAAGGTGCCCGACGCAGCAACAGACCCTTGGAGACAAGTTAGCTGGAGGCCGATGTATTGAATCTCGACGCAATTTGAGTGTTCCATCGTCATTAGGAGGCCCTGAACGTTACAATTAACTATCATTTTTGCGTCGGATTCGACAATCTGGACTCACAAGAGAACGACCATAAGGTGCCTGAGGCAGCAATAGACCCTTGGCTGGAGGACGATGTACTGAATCTCGACGCAATTTGAGTGGTCCATCGTCATTAGGAGGCCCTGAACTTTAGAATTAACTATCAGTTATGCGTCGGATTCGAAAATCTAGACTCACAGGAGGGCGACCACAAGGTGCCCGAGGCAGCAACAGACATTTGGAGACATGTCGGCTGGAGGACGATGTATTGGATCGCGACGCAATTTGAGTATTCCATCGTCATTAGGAGGCCCTGAATGTTACAATTGACTATCAGTTTTTCGTCGGATTGGATAATGTAGAATCACCGGAGACGGACCATGTGGTGACCGAGGGAGCGATATCCCCTTGGAGACAAGTCGGCTGGAGGGCGATGTAGTGAATCTCTACGCAATTTGATTGTTCCATCGTCATTAGGAGGCCCTGAACGTTAGAATTAACTATCTGCTTTGCGTCGGATTCGAAAATCTAGACTCACAGGAGACAGACCATTTGGTGCCCGTCGCAGCAATATCCCCTTGGAGACAAGTCGGCTGGATGACGATGTATTGAATCTCGATGCAATTTGAGTGTTCTATCGTCTTTAGGAGGCGCTGAACGTTACTATTAACTATCATTTTTGCGTCGGATTCGAAAATCTAGACTCACAGGAGAACTATCATATGGTGCCCCAGGCAGCAATAGACCCTTGGAGACAAGTCGGCTGGAGGACGATATATTGGATCGCGACGCAATTTGAGTGTTCCATCGCAACTAGGAGGCCATGTAAGTTACAATTAACTATGAGTTTATCGTCGGATTCGACAATCTAGACTCACTGGAGACGGACCATAAGGTGCCCGAAGCAGCAATATCCCGTTGGAGACAAATCGGGTGTAGGACGATGAATTGAATCTCGCGCAAATTTGAGTGTTCCATCGTCATAATGAGGCGCTGAATGTTACAATTAACTATCAGTTTTTCGTCGGATTGGAAAATGTAGAATCACAGGAGACGGAGCATGTGGTGCCCGAGGCAGCGATATCCCCTTGGAGACAAGTCGGCTGGAGGACGATGTATGGAATCTCGACGTAATTTGAGTGTTCCATCGTCATTAGGAGGCGCTGAACGTTGCAATTAACTATCAGTTATGCGTCGGTTTCGAAAATCCAGACTAACAGGAAATCGACCATAAGGTGCACCAGGCAGCAATATTCCCTTGGAGACCAGTCCGCTGGAAGACGATGTATAGAATCGAGACGCAATTTGAGTGTTCTATCGCCATTAGGAGGCCCTGAAAGTGACAATTACCAGTGTCACGTAGGATTCGAAAAACTAGACTCACTGAAGAAGGACCATATGGTGCCTTAGGCAGCAATATCCCGTTGGAGACAAGTCGGCTGGAGGACGATGTATTGAATCTCGACGCAATTTGAGTGTTCCATCGTCATTAGGAGGCGCTGAACGTTACAATTAACTATCAGTTATGCGTCGGATTCGAAAATGTAGACCCACAGGAGAACGACCAAATGGTGCCCGACGCAGCAACAGACCCTTGGAGACAAGTCGGCTGGAGGCCGATGTATTGAATCTGGCCGCAATTTGAGTGTTCCATCGTCATTAGGAGGCCCCGAACGTTGCAATTAACTATCAGTTATGCGTCGGGTTCGAAAATCCAGACTCACAGGAGAACGACCACAAGATGCCCGAGGCAGCAATAGATACTTGGAGACAAGTCGGCTGGAGGCCGATGTATTGAATCTCGACGCAATTTGAGTGTTCCATCGTCATTAGGAGGCCCTGAACGTTACAATTAACTACCAGTTCCGCGTCGGATTCGAAAATCTAGACTCACAGGGGGCGGACCACATGAAGCCGAGGCAGCAATATCCCCTTGTAGACAAGTCGGCTGGAGGAGGATGTATTGACTCTCTACGCAATTTGAGTGTTCCATCGTCATTTGGAGGCCCTGAACGTAACAATTAACTATCAGTTTAGCGTCGAATTCGAAAATATGGACTCACAGGAGAACGACCATAAAGTGCCCGAGGCAGCAATAGACCCTTGGAGACAAGTCGGCTGAAGAACGATGTATTGAATCTCGACGCAATTTGAGTGTTCCATCGTAATTAGGAGGCCCTGAACGTTACAATTAACTATCAGTTTCGCGTCGGATTCAAAAATCTAGACTCACAGGAGACGGAACATATGGTGCCCGAGGCAGCAATATCCCCTTGAAAGAAGTCGGCTGGAGGCCGATGTATTGAATCTCGACGCAATTTGAGTGTTCCATCGTCATTAGGTGGCCCTGAACGTTACAATGAACTATCAGTTTTGCATCGGGTGCGAAAATCTTGACTCTCAGATGAACGATCATAAGGTGCACGAGGCAGCAATAGTCCCTTGGAGACAAGTCGGCTGGAGGACGATGTATTGGATCGCGACGCAATTTGAGTGTTCTATCGTCAATAGGAGGCCCTGAATGTTACAATTAACTATCAGTTTCTCGTCGGATTGGAAAATGTAGAATCACAGGAGACGGAGCATGTGGTGCCCGAGGCAGCGATATCCCCTTGGAGACAAGTCGGCTGGAGGACGATGTATGGAATCTCGACGTAATTTGAGTGTTCCATCGTCATTAGGAGGCGCTGAACGTTGCAATTAACTATGAGTTATGCGTCGGTTTCGAAAACCAGACTCACAGGAAATCGACCATAAGGTGCACCAGGCAGCAATATTCCCTTGGAGACCAGTCCGCTGGAAGACGATGTATAGAATCGAGACGCAATTTGAGTGTTCTATCGCCATTAGGAGGCCCTGAAAGTGACAATTACCAGTGTCACGTAGGATTCGAAAAACTAGACTCACTGAAGAAGGACCATATGGTGCCTTAGGCAGCAATATCCCGTTGGAGACAAGTCGGCTGGAGGACGATGTATTGAATCTCGACGCAATTTGAGTGTTCCATCGTCATTAGGAGGCGCTGAACGTTACAATTAACTATCAGTTATGCGTCGGATTCGAAAATGTAGACCCACAGGAGAACGACCAAAAGGTGCCCGACGCAGCAACAGACCCTTGGAGACAAGTCGGCTGGAGGCCGATGTATTGAATCTGGCCGCAATTTGATTGTTCCATCGTCATTAGGAGGCCCCGAACGTTGCAATTAACTATCAGTTATGCGTCGGGTTCGAAAATCCAGACTCACAGGAGAACGACCACAAGATGCCCGAGGCAGCAATAGACATTTGGAGACAAGTTGGCTGGAGGCCGATGTATTGAATCTCGACGCAATTTGAGTGTTCCATCGCCATTAGGAGGCCCTGAACGTTACAATTAACTACCAGTTCCGCGTCGGATTCGAAAATCTAGACTCACAGGGGGCGGACCACATGAAGCCCGAGGAAGCAATATCCCCTTGTAGACAAGTCGGCTGGAGGAGGATGTATTGACTCTCTACGCAATTTGAGTGTTCCATCGTCATTTGGAGGCCCTGAACGTAACAATTAACTATCAGTTTTGCGTCGAATTCGAAAATATAGACTCACAGGAGAACGACCATAAAGTGCCCGAGGCAGCAATAGACCCTTGGAGACAAGTCGGCTGAAGAACGATGTATTGAATCTCGACGCAATTTGAGTGTTCCATCGTAATTAGGAGGCCCTGAACGTTACAATTAACTATCAGTTTCGCGTCGGATTCAAAAATCTAGACTCACAGGAGACGGAACATATGGTGCCCGAGGCAGCAATATCCCCGTGGAGACAAGTCGGCTGGAGGACGATGTATTGAATCTCGACGCAATTTGAGTGTTCCATCGTCATTAGGAGGCCCTGAACGTTACAATTAACTATCAGTTTCGCGTCGGGTTCAAAAATCTAGACTCACAGGAGACGGAACATATGGTGCCCGAGGCAGCAATGTCCCCGTGGAGACAAGTCGGCTGGAGGACGATGTATTGAATCTCGACGCAATTTGAGTGTTCTATCGTCATTAGGATGTGCTGAACGTTACAATTAACTATCAGTTTCGCGTCGAATGCGAAAATCTAAACTCACAGGAGAAGGACCATATGGTGCCCTAGGGAGCAGTATCCCGTTGGAGACAAGTCGGCTGGAGGACGATGTATTGAATCTCGTCGCAATTTGAGTGTTCCATCGTCATTAGGCGGCGCCGAACGTTACAATTAACTATCAGTTTCGCGTCGGATTCGAAAATCTAGACTCACAGGAGAACGACCATAAGGTGCCCGACGCAGCAACAGACCCTTGGAGACAAGTCGGCTGGAGGACGATGTATTAAATCTCGTCGCAATTTGAGTGTTCCACCGTCATTTGGAGGCGCTGAACGTTACAATTAACTATCAGTTATGCGTCGGATTCGAAAATCTAGACTCACAGGAGAACGACCGTAAGGTGCCCGACGCAGCAACAAACCCTTGGAGACAAGTCGGCTGGAGGCCGATGTGTTGAATTTCGACGCAATTTGAGTGTTCCATCGTCTTTAGGAGGCCCTGAACGTTGCAATTAACTATCATTTTTGCGTCGGATTAGACAATCTGGACTCACAAGAGAACGACCATAAGGTGCCTGAGGTAGCAATAGACCCTTGGCTGGAGGACGATGTACTGAATCTCGACGCAATTTGAGTGGTCCATCGTCATTAGGAGGCCCTGAACTTTAGAATTTACTATCAGTTATGCGTCGGATTCGAAAATCTAGACTCACAGGAGAACGACCACAAGGTGCCCGAGGCAGCGACAGACATTTGGAGACAAGTCGGCTGGAGGACGATGTATTGAGTCTCGACGCAATTTGAGTGTTCCATCGTCATTAGGAGGCCCTGAAAATTACAATTAACTATCAGTTTCGCGTCGGATTCAAAAATCTAGACTCACAGGAGACGGACCATTTGGTGCCCGAGGCAGCAATATCCCCTTGGAGACAAGTCGGCTGGAGGACGATGTATTGAATCTCGACGCAATTTGAGTGTTCTATCGTCATTACGAGGCGCTGAACGTTACAATTAACTGTCAGTTTTGCGTCGGATTCGAAAATCTAGACTCACAGGAGACGGACCATTTGGTGCCCGAGGCAGCAATATCCCCAGGGAGACAAGACGGCTGGAGGACGATGTATTGAATCTCGATGCAATTTGAGTGTTCCATCGTCATTAGGAGGCCCTGAACGTTACAATTAACTATCAGTTTCGCGTCGGATTCGAAAATCTAGACTCACAGGAGAAGGACCATATGGTGCCCGAGGCAGCAATATCCCGTTGAAGACAAGTCGGCTGGAGGACGATGTATTGAATCTCGATGCAATTTGAGTGTTCCATCGTCATTAGGAGGCGCTGAACGTTAGAATTAACTATCAGTTATGCGTCGGATACGAAAATGTAGACTCACAGGAGAACGACCATAAGGTGCCCGACGCAGCAATATCCCCTTGGAGGCAAGTCGGCTGGAGGACGATGAATTGGTCCGCGACGAAATTTGAGTGTTCCTTTGTAACTAGGAGGCCCTGAAAGTTACAATTAAATATCAGTTTTTCGTCGGATTCGAAAATCTATACTCACTGGAGACGGACCATAAGGTGCCCGAAGCAGCAATATCCCCTCGAGACCAGTCCTCTGGAGGACGATGTACTGAATCACGACGCAATTTGTGTGTTCCATCGTCATTAGGAGGCGCTGAACGTTACAATTAACTATCAGTTATGCGTCGGATTCGAAATACTAGACTCACAGGAGAACGACCATAAGGTGCCCGACGCAGCAACAGACCCTTGGAGGCAAGTCGGCTGGAGGTCGATATATTGAATCTCAACGCAATTTGAGTGTTCCATCGTCATTACGAGACCTTGAACATTGCAATTAACTATCATTTTTGCGTCGGATTCGAAAATCTAGACTCACAGGAGAACGACCATAAGGTGCCCGAGGCAGCAATATACCCTTGGAGACGAGACGGCTGGAGGACGATGTATTGACTCTCGACGCATTTGAGTGTTCCATCGTCATTAGGAGGCGCTGAACGTTACAATTAACTATCATCTTAGCGTCGGATTCGAAAATCTACTCTCACAGGAGAATGGTCATATGGTGCCCGAGACAGCAATATCCCCTTGGAGACAAGTCGGCTGGAGGCCGATGTATTGAATCTCGACGCAATTTGAGTGTTCCATCGTTATTAGGAGGCCCTGAACTTTACAATTAACTATCAGTTATGTATCGGTTTCGAAAATCTAGACTCACAGGAGAACGACCACAAGGTGCCCGAGGCAGCAATAGACATTTAGAGGACAAGTCGGCTGGAGGCCGATGTATTGAATCTCGACGCAATTTGAGTGTTCCATCGTCATTAGGAGCGTTGAACGTTGCAATTAACTATCTGTTATGCGTCGGATTCGAAAATCTAGACTCACAGGAGAACGATCATAAGGTGCCCCAGGCAGCAATAGACCCTTGGAGACAAGTCGGCTGGAGGACGATGTATTGGATCGCGACGCAATTTGAGTGTTCCATCGTAACTGGGAGGCCCTGAAAGTTACAATTAACTATCAGTTTTTCGTTGGAATCGAAAATCTAGACTGACTTGAGCCGCACCATAAGGTGCCCGAAGCAGCAATATCCCCTTGGAGACCAGTCCGCTGGAGGACGATGTATTGAATGGCGACGCAATTTGAGTGCTTCATCGTCATTAGGAGGCCCTGCACGTTGCAATTAACTATCAGTTTCGCGTCGGATTCGAAAATCTAGACTCACTGGAGAAGGACCATATGGTGCCCGAGGCAGCAAAATCCCGTTGGAGACAAGTCGGCTGGAGGACGATGTATTGAATCTCGACGCAATTTGAGTGTTCCATCGTCATTAGGAGGCCCTGAACGTTACAATTAACTATGTGTTTTGCGTCGGATTCGAAAATCTAGACTCACAAGAGAACGACCATAAGGTTCCTGAGGCAGCAATAGACCTTTGGAGACAAGTCGGCTGGAGGACGATGTATTAAATCTCGACGCAATTTGAGTGTTCCATCGTCTTTAGGAGGCCCTGAACTTTACAATTAACTATCAGTTATGTGTCGGATTCGAAAATCAAGAATTACAGGAGAACGACCACTAGGTGCCCGAGGCAGCAATAGACATTTGGAGGCAAGTCGCCTGGAGGCCGATGTATTGAATTTCGACGCAATTTGAGTGTTCCATCGTCATTAGGAGGCGCTGAACGTTGCAATTAACTATCAGTTATGCGTCGGATTCGAAAATCTAGACTCACAGGAGATCGACCATAAGGTGCCCCAGCCAGCAATAGACCCTTGGAGACAATTCGGCTGGAGGACGATGTATTGAATCTCGACGCAATTTGAGTGTTCCGTCGTCATTAGGAGGCCCTGAACGATACAATTAACTATCAGATTGGCATCGGATTCGAAAATCTAGACTCACAGGAGAACGACCATAAGGTGCCCGAGGCAGCAATAGACCCTTGGAGACAAGTGGCTGAAGGACGATGTATTGATTCTCGACGCAATTTGAGTGATCCATCGTCATTAGGGGGCCCTGAACGTTACAATTAAGTATCAGTTTCGCGACGGACTCCAAAATCTAGACTCACAGGGGACGGACCATTTGGTGTCCTACGCAGCAATATCCCCTTGGAGACAAGTCGCCTGGAGGACGATGAATTGGTCCGCGACGAAATTTGAGTGTTCCATTGTAACTAGGAGGCCCTGAAAGTTACAATTATCTATCAGTTATGCGTCGGATTCGAAAATCTAGACTCACAGGAGATCGACCATAGGGTGCCCCAGGCAGCAAAAGACCCTTGGAGACAAGTCGGCTGGAAGACGATTTATTGGATCGCGACGCAATTTTAGTGTTCCATCGTTACTAGGAGGCCCTGAATGTTACAATTAACTATCAGTTTTTCGTCGGATTCGAAAATCTAGACTCACTGGAGACGTACCATAAGGTGCCCGAAGCAGCAATATCCCCTTGGATACCAGTCCGCTGGAAGACGCTGTATTGAACCGCGACGCAAATTGAGTGCCCCATCGTCATTAGGAGTCCCTCAACGTTACAATTAACTATCAGTTATGCGTCGGATTCGAAAATCTAGACTCACAGGAGATCGACCATAAGGTGCCCGAGGCAGCAATAGATCCTTGGAGACAAGACGGCTGGAGGACGATGGATTGACTCTCGACGCAATTTTAGTGTTCCATCGTCATTAGGAGGCCCTGAACGTTACAATTAACTATCATTTTAGCGTCGGTTTAGAAAATCTACTCACAGGAGATCGACCATAAGGTGCCCCAGGAAGCAACAGACCCTTGGAGTCAAGTCGGCTGGAGGGCGATGTATTGAATCGCGACGCAATTTAAGTGTTCCATCGTCCTTAGGTGGCCCTGAACTTTACAATTAACTATCAGTTATGTGTCGGATTCGAAAATCTAGACGCACAGGAGAACGACCATAAGGTGCCCGACGCAGCAACAGACCCTTAGAGAAAAGTCGGCTGGAGGACGATGTATTGACTCTCGACGCATATGAGTGTTCCATTGTCATTAGGAGGCGCTGAACGTTACAATTAATATCATTTTAGCATCGGATTGAAAAAACTAGACTCACAGGAGAAAGAACATATGGTGACCGAGACAGCAATATCCCCTTGGAGACAAGTCGGCTGGAGGCCGATGTATTTAATCGCGACGCAATTTAAGTGTTCCATCGTCCTTAGGTGGCCCTGAACTTTATAATTAACTATCAGTTATGTGTCGGATTCGAAAATCTAGACGCACAGGAGAACGACCATTAGGTGCCCGAGGCAGCAACAGACCCTTGGAGACAAGTCGGGTGGAGGACGATGTATTGAATCTCGACACAATTTGAGTGTTCTGTCGTCATTAGGAGGCGCTGAACGTTACAATTAACTATCAGTTTTGCGTCGGATTCGAAAATCTAGACTCACAGGAGCGGGACCATTTGGTGCCCGAGGCAGCAATATCCCCAAGGAGACAAGTCCCCTGGAGGACGATGTATTGAATCTCGATACAATTTGGTGTTCCATCGTCATTAGGAGGCCGTGAACGTTACAATTAACTATCAGTTTTGCGTCGGATTCGAAAATCTACACTCACAGGAGAACGATCATAAGGTGCCCCAGGCAGCAATAGACCCTTGTAGACAAGTCGGCTGGAGGACGATGTATTGGATCGCGACGCAATTTGAGTGTTCCATCGTAACTGGGAGGCCCCATAAAGTTACTATTAACTATCAGGTTTTCGTCGGATTCGAAAATCTAGACAGACTGGAGACGGACCATAAGGTGCCCGAAGCAGCAATATCCCCTTGGAGACCAGTCCGCTGAATGACAATGTATTGAATCGCGACGCAATTTAAGTGTTCCATCGTCCTTAGGTGGCCCTGAACTTTACAATTAACTATCAGTTATGTGTCGGGTACGAAAATCTAGACGCACAGGAGAACGACCATAAGGTGCCCCAGGCAGCAATAGACCCTTGGAGACAAGTCGGCTGGAGGACGATGTATTGAATCTCGACGCAATTTGAGTGCCCCATCGTCATCACGAGTCCCTCAAAGTTACAATTAACTATCAGTTATGTGCCGGAATCGAAAATCTAGACTCACAGGAGAACGAACATAAGGTGCCCCAGGCAGCAATAGACCCTTGGAGACAAGTCGGCTGGAGGACGATGTATTGACTCTCGACGCATTTGAGTGTTCCATCGTCATTAGGAGGCGCTGAACGTTACAATTAACTATCATTTTAGCGTCGGATTCGAAAATCTAGACTCACAGGAGAAGGATCATATGGTGAGAGGACAGCAATATCTAATTGGAGACAAGTCGGCTGGAGGACGATGTATTGATTCTCGACGCAATTTGAGTGTTCTATCGTCATTAGGAGGCCCTGAACGTTACAATTGACTATCAGTTTTGGATTGGATTCGAAAATCTAGATTCACAGAGGAACGACCATAAGGTGACCGCGGCAGCAATAGACCCTTGGATACAAGTCGGCTGAAGGACGATGTATTGAATCTCGAATCAATTTGGGTGTTCCATCGTCATTAGGAGGCCCTGAAAGTCACAATTAACTATCAGTTTCGAGTCGGATTCGAAAATCTAGACTCACAGGAGACGGACCATTTGGTGCCCGAGGCAGCAATATCCCCATGGAGACAAGTCGGCTGGAGGACGCAATTAGAGTGCTATATTGTAACTAGGAGGCCCTGAAACTTACAATTAACTATCAGTTTTTCGTCGGATTCGAAAATCTAGACTCACTGGAGACGGACCATAAGGTGCCCGAAGCAGCAATATCCCCTTGGAGTCCAGCCCGCTGGAGGACGATGTAGTGAATCGCGACACAATTTGAGTGCTCCATCGTCATTAGGAGGCCCTGAAAGCTACAATTAACTATCAGTTTTTCGTCGCATTCGAAAATCAAGACTCACTGGAGACGGACCATAAGGTGCCCGAAGCAGCAATATCCCCTTGGAGACAAGTCCGCTGGAGGACGATGTATTGAATCGCGACACAATATGAGTGCTCCATCGTCATTAGGAGGCCCTGAACGTTACAATTTACTATCAGTTTCGCGTCGGATTCGAAAATCTAGGCTCACAGGAGAAGGACCATTAGGTCCCCAACGCAGCAACAGACCTTTGTAGACATGTCGGCTGGAGGCTGATGTATCGAATCCCGACGCAATTTGAGTGTTCCATCGTTATTTGGAGGCCCTGAGCGTTACAATTAACTATCATTTTTGCGTCGGATTCGAAAATCTAGACTCACAGGTGAACGACCATAAGGTGACCGAGGCAGCAATAGACCCTTGGATACAAGTCGGCTGAAGGACGATGTATTGAATATAGACGCAATTTGAGTGTTCCATCGTCATCAGGAGGCCCTGAACGTCACAATTAACTATCAGTTTCGCGTCGGATTCAAAAATCTAGACTCACAGGAGACGGAACATTGGTGCCCGACGCAGCAATATCCCCTTGGAGACAAGTCGGCTGGAGGACGATGTATTGAATCTCGACGCAATTGGAGTGTTCCATCGTGATTAGCAGGCCCTGAACGTTACAATTAACTATCAGTTTTGCATCGGATTCGAAAATCTAGACTCACAGGGGAACGACCATAAGGTGCCCGAGGCAGCAATTGACCCTTGGAGACAAGTCGGCTGAAAGACGATGTATTGAATCTCGACGCAATTTGAGTGTTCCATCGTCATTCGGAGGCCCTGAAAGTCACAATTAACTATCAGTTTCGCGTCGGATTCGAAAATCTAGACTCACAGGAGACGGACCATTTGGTGCCCGAGGCAGCAATATCCCCATGAAGACAAGTCGGCTGGAGGACGCTATTAGAGTGCTATATTGTAACTAGGAGGCCCTGAAACTTACAATTAACTATCAGTTTTTCGTCGGATTCGAAAATCTAGACTCACTGAAGACGGACCATAAGGTGCCCGAAGCAGCAATATCCCCTTGGAGACCAGTCCGCTGGAAGACGATGTATTGAATCGCGACGCAATTTGAGTGCCCCATCGTCATCAGGAGTCCCTCAACGTTACAATTAACTATCAGTTTCGCGTCGGATTCAAAAACCCAGACTAATAGGAGACGGACCATTTGGTGCCCGAGGCAGCAATATCCCCTTGGAGACAAGTCGGCTGGAGGACGATGTATTGACTCTCGACGCCATTTGAGTGTTCCATCGTCATTAGGCGGCCCTGAAAGTCACAATTAACTATCAGTTTCGCGTCGGATTCGAAAATCTAGACTCACAGGAGACGGACCATTTGGTGCCCGAGGCAGCAATATCCCCATGGAGACAAGTCGGCTGGAGGACGCAATGTGAGTGTTCCATTGTAACTAGGAGACCCTGAAAGTTACAATTAACTATCAGTTTTTCGTCGGATTCGAAAATCTAGACACACTGGAGACGGACCAAAAGGTGCCCGAAGCAGCAATATCCCCTTGGAGACCAGTCCGCTGGAGGACGATGTATTAAATCGCGACGCAATTTGAGTGCTCCATCGTCATTAGGAGGCCCTGAAAGTTACAATTAACTATCAGTTTTTCGTCGCATTCGAAAATCTAGACTCACTGGAGACGGACCATAAGGTGCCCGAAGCAGCAATATCCAATTAGAGACCAGTCCGCTGGAGGACGATGTATTGACTCTCGACGCATATGAGTGTTCCATCGTCATTAGGAGGCGCTGAACGTTACAATTAACATCATTTTAGCGTCGGATTAAAAAATCTAGACTCACAGAAGAAAGATCATATGGTGCGCGAGACAGCAATATCCCCTTGTTGACAAGTCGGCTGGAGGCCGATGTGTTGAATCGCGACGCAATTTAAGTGTTCCATCGTCCTTAGGTGGCCCTGAACTTTACAATTAACTATCAGTTATGTGTCGGATTCGAAAATCTAGACGCACAGGAGAACGACCATTAGGTGCCTGAGGCAGCAATAGACCCTTGAAGACAAGTCGGCTAGAGGACGATGTATTGGATCGCGACGCAATTTGAGTGTTCCATCGTCATTAGGAGGCCCTGAACGTTACAATTAACTATCATTTTAGCGTCGGATTAGAAAATCTACTCACAGGAGACGGACCATTTGGTGTCCGAGGAAGCAATATCCCTATGGATACAAGTCGGCTCTAGGATGATGTACTGAATCTCGACGCAATTTGACTGGTCCATCGTCATTAGGATGCCCTGAACGTTACAATTAACTATCAGTTTTGCATCGGATTCGAAAATCTAGACTCACAGGAGAAAGATCAGAAGGTGCTCGAGGCAGTAATAGACCCTTGGAGACAAGTCGGCTGAAGGACGATGTATTGAATCTCGACGCAATTTGAGTGTTCCATCGTCATTAGGAGGCCCTGGAAGTTACATTTAACTATCAGTTTCGCGTCGGATTAGAAAATCTACTCACAGGAGACGGACCATTTGGTGTCCGAGGAAGCAATATCCCTATGGATACAAGTCGGCTCTAGGATGATGTACTGAATCTCGACGCAATTTGACTGGTCCATCGTCATTAGGATGCCCTGAACGTTACAATTAACTATCAGTTTTGCATCGGATTCGAAAATCTAGACTCACAGGAGAAAGATCAGAAGGTGCTCGAGGCAGTAATAGACCCTTGGAGACAAGTCGGCTGAAGGACGATGTATTGAATCTCGACGCAATTTGAGTGTTCCATCGTCATTAGGAGGCCCTGAACTTTACTATTAACTATCAGTTTCGCGTCGGATTAGAAAATCTACTCACAGGAGACGGACCATTTGGTGTCCGAGGAAGCAATATCCCTATGGATACAAGACGGCTCTAGGATGATGTACTGAATCTAGACGCAATTTGACTGGTCCATCGTCATTAGGATGCCCTGAACGTTACAATTAACTATCAGTTTTGCATCGGATTCGAAAATCTAGACTCACAGGAGAAAGACCAGAAGGTGCTCGAGGCAGTAATAGACCCTTGGAGACAAGTCGGCTGAAGGACGATGTATTGAATCTCGACGCAATTTGAGTGTTCCATCGTCATTAGGAGGCCCTGAACTTTACTATTAACTATCAGTTTTTCGTCGGATTCGAAAATCTAGACTCACTGAAGACGGACCATAAGGTGCCCGAAGCAGCAATATCCCCTTGGAGACCAGTCCGCTGGAAGACGATGTATTGAATCGCGACGCAATTTGAGTGCCCCATCGTCATCAGGAGTCCCTCAACGTTACAATTAACTATCAGTTTCGCGTCGGATTCAAAAACCCAGACTAATAGGAGACGGACCATTTGGTGCCCGAGGCAGCAATATCCCCTTGGAGACAAGTCGGCTGGAGGACGATGTATTGACTCTCGACGCCATTTGAGTGTTCCATCGTCATTAGGAGGCCCTGAAAGTCACAATTAACTATCAGTTTCGCGTCGGATTCGAAAATCTACACTCACAGGAGACGGACCATTTGGTGCCCGAGGCAGCAATATCCCCATGGAGACAAGTCGGCTGGAGGACGCAATATGAGTGTTCCATTGTAACTAGGAGACCCTGAAAATTACAATTAACTATCAGTTTTTCGTCGGATTCGAAAATCTAGACACACTGCAGACGGACCAAAAGGTGCCCGAAGCAGCAATATCCCCTTGGAGACCAGTCCGCTGGAGGACGATGTATTAAATCGCGACACAATTTGAGTGCTCCATTGTCATTAGGAGGTCCTGAAAGTTACAATTAACTATCAGTTTTTCGTCGCATTCGAAAATTTAGACTCACTGGAGACGGACCATAAGGTGCCCGAAGCAGCAATATCCCCTTGGAGACCAGTCCGCTGGAGGACGATGTATTGAATCGCGACACAATATGAGTGCTCCATCGTCTTAGGAGGCCCTGAACGTCACAATTAACTATCAGTTTCGCGTCGGATTCGAAAATCTTGACTCACAGGAGAAGGACCGTAAGGTGCGCGGCGCAGCAACAGACCCTTGGAGACATGTCGGCTGGAGGCCGATGTATTGAATCCCGATGCAATTTGAGTGTTCCATCGTCATTAGGAGGCCCTGAAGGTTACAATTAACTATCATTTTTGCGTCGGATTCGAAAATCTAGACTTACAGTAGAACGACCATAAGGTGCCCGAGGCAGCAATAGACCCTTGGAGACAAGTCGGCGGAAGGTCGATGTATTGACTCTCGACGCAATTTGAGTGTTCCATCGTCATTAGGAGGCCCTGGAAGTTACAATTAACTATCAGTTTCGCGTATGGTTCGAAAATCTAGACTCACAGGAGACGGACCATTTGGTGCCCGACGCAGCAATATCCCCTTGGAGACACGTCGGCTGGAGGACGATGTATTGAATCTCGACGCATTTTGAGTGTTCTATCGTCATTAGGAGGCACTGAACGTTACAATTAACTATCAGTTTTGCGTCGGATTCGAAAATCAAGACTCACCGGAGACGGACCATTTGGTGCCCGAGGCAGCATTATCCCCATGGAGTCAAGTCGGCTGGAGGACGATGTATTGAATCTCGATGCAATTTGAATGTTCCATCGTCATTAGGAGGCCCTGAAAGTTACAATTAACTATCAGTTTTGCGTCGGATTCGAAAATCTAGACTCACAGGAGATCGATCATAAGGTGCGCCAGGCAGCAATAGACCCTTGGAGGCAAGTCGGCTGGAGGACGATGAATTGGATCGCGCCGCAATTTGAGTGGTCCATTGTAACTAGGAGGCCCTGAAAGTTACAATTAACTATCAGTTTGTCGTCGGAGTCGAAAATCTAGACCCACTGGAGACGGACCATAAGGTGCCCGAAGCAGCAATATCCCCTTGGAGACCAGTCCGCTGGAGGACGATGTATTATATCGCGTCACAATTTGAGTGCTGCATCGTCATTAGGAGGCCCTGTTCGTTACAATTTACTATCAGTTTCGCGTCGGATTCGAAAATCTAGACTCACAGGAGAAGGACCATATGGTGCCCGAGGCAGCAATATCCCGTTGGAGACATGTCGGCTGGAGGTCGATGTATTGAATCTCGACGCAATTTGAGTGTTCCATCGTCATTAGGAGGCGCTGAACGTTACAATTAACTATCAGTTTCGCGTCGGATTCGAAATTCTTGACCCACAGGAGAAGGACCGTAAGGTGCCCGGCGCAGCAACAGACCCTTGGGGACATGTCCGCTGGAGGCCGATGTATTGAATCCCGATGCAATTTGAGTGTTCCATCGTCATTAGGAGGCCCTGAACGTTACAATTAACTATCATTTTTGCGTCGGATTCGAAAATCTAGACTTACAGGAGAACGACCATAAGGTGCCCGAGGCAGCAATAGACCCTTGGAGACAAGTCGGCGGAAGGTCGGTGTATTGAATCCCGATGCAACTTGAGTGTTCTATCGTCATTAGGAGGCGCTGAACGTTACAGTTAACTATCAGTTTTGCGTCGGATTCGAAAATCTACACTCACCGGAGACGGACCATTTGGTGCCCGAGGCAGCAATATCCCCATGGAGTCAAGTCGGCTGGAGGACGATGTATTGAATCGCGATGCAATTTGAGTGTTCCATCGTCATTAGGAGGCCCTGAACGTTACAATTAACTATCAGTTATGTGTCGGATTCGAAAATCTAGACGCACAGGAGAACGACCATTAGGTGCCTGAGGCAGCAATAGACCCTTGAAGACAAGTCGGCTAGAGGACGATGTATTGGATCGCGACGCAATTTTAGTGTTCCATCGTCATTAGGAGGCCCTGAACGTTACAATTAACTATCATTTTAGCGTCGGATTAGAAAATCTACTCACAGGAGACGGACCATTTGGTGTCCGAGGAAGCAATATCCCTATGGATACAAGTCGGCTCTAGGATGATGTACTGAATCTCGACGCAATTTGACTGGTCCATCGTCATTAGGATGCCCTGAACGTTACAATTAACTATCAGTTTTGCATCGGATTCGAAAATCTAGACTCACAGGAGAAAGATCAGAAGGTGCTCGAGGCAGTAATAACCCTTGGAGACAAGTCGGCTGAAGGACGATGTATTGAATCTCGACGCAATTTGAGTGTTCCATCGTCATTAGGAGGCCCTGGAAGTTACATTTAACTATCAGTTTCGCGTCGGATTAGAAAATCTACTCACAGGAGACGGACCATTTGGTGTCCGAGGAAGCAATATCCCTATGGATACAAGTCGGCTCTAGGATGATGTACTGAATCTCGACGCAATTTGACTGGTCCATCGTCATTAGGATGCCCTGAACGTTACAATTAACTATCAGTTTTGCATCGGATTCGAAAATTTAGACTCACAGGAGAAAGATCAGAAGGTGCTCGAGGCAGTAATAGACCCTTGGAGACAAGTCGGCTGAAGGACGATGTATTGAATCTCGACGCAATTTGAGTGTTCCATCGTCATTAGGAGGCCCTGAACTTTACTATTAACTATCAGTTTCGCGTCGGATTAGAAAATCTACTCACAGGAGACGGACCATTTGGTGTCCGAGGAAGCAATATCCCTATGGATACAAGACGGCTCTAGGATGATGTACTGAATCTAGACGCAATTTGACTGGTCCATCGTCATTAGGATGCCCTGAACGTTACAATTAACTATCAGTTTTGCATCGGATTCGAAAATCTAGACTCACAGGAGAAAGACCAGAAGGTGCTCGAGGCAGTAATAGACCCTTGGAGACAAGTCGGCTGAAGGACGATGTATTGAATCTCGACGCAATTTGAGTGTTCCATCGTCATTAGGAGGCCCTGAACTTTACTATTAACTATCAGTTTTTCGTCGGATTCGAAAATCTAGACTCACTGAAGACGGACCATAAGGTGCCCGAAGCAGCAATATCCCCTTGGAGACCAGTCCGCTGGAAGACGATGTATTGAATCGCGACGCAATTTGAGTGCCCCATCGTCATCAGGAGTCCCTCAACGTTACAATTAACTATCAGTTTCGCGTCGGATTCAAAAACCCAGACTAATAGGAGACGGACCATTTGGTGCCCGAGGCAGCAATATCCCCTTGGAGACAAGTCGGCTGGAGGACGATGTATTGACTCTCGACGCCATTTGAGTGTTCCATCGTCATTAGGAGGCCCTGAAAGTCACAATTAACTATCAGTTTCGCGTCGGATTCGAAAATCTAGACTCACAGGAGACGGACCATTTGGTGCCCGAGGCAGCAATATCCCCATGGAGACAAGTCGGCTGGAGGACGCAATATGAGTGTTCCATTGTAACTAGGAGACCCTGAAAGTTACAATTAACTATCAGTTTTTCGTCGGATTCGAAAATCTAGACACACTGGAGACGGACCAAAAGGTGCCCGAAGCAGCAATATCCCCTTGGAGACCAGTCCGCTGGAGGACGATGTATTAAATCGCGACACAATTTGAGTGCTCCATTGTCATTAGGAGGCCCTGAAAGATACAATTAACTATCAGTTTTTCGTCGCATTCGAAAATTTAGACTCACTGGAGACGGACCATAAGGTGCCCGAAGCAGCAATATCCCCTTGGAGACCAGTCCGCTGGAGGACGATGTATTGAATCGCGACACAATATGAGTGCTCCATCGTCTTAGGAGGCCCTGAACGTCACAATTAACTATCAGTTTCGCGTCGGATTCGAAAATCTTGACTCACAGGAGAAGGACCGTAAGGTGCGCGGCGCAGCAACAGACCCTTGGAGACATGTCGGCTGGAGGCCGATGTATTGAATCCCGATGCAATTTGAGTGTTCCATCGTCATTAGGAGGCCCTGAAGGTTACAATTAACTATCATTTTTGCGTCGGATTCGAAAATCTAGACTTACAGTAGAACGACCATAAGGTGCCCGAGGCAGCAATAGACCCTTGGAGACAAGTCGGCGGAAGGTCGATGTATTGACTCTCGACGCAATTTGAGTGTTCCATCGTCATTAGGAGGCCCTGGAAGTTACAATTAACTATCAGTTTCGCGTCTGGTTCGAAAATCTAGACTCACAGGAGACGGACCATTTGGTGCCCGACGCAGCAATATCCCCTTGGAGACTCGTCGGCTGAGGACGATGTATTGAATCTCGACGCATTTTGAGTGTTCTATCGTCATTAGGAGGCACTGAACGTTACAATTAACTATCAGTTTTGCGTCGGATTCGAAAATCAAGACTCACCGGAGACGGACCATTTGGTGCCCGAGGCAGCATTATCCCCATGGAGTCAAGTCGGCTGGAGGACGATGTATTGAATCTCGATGCAATTTGAGTGTTCCATCGTCATTAGGAGGCCCTGAAAGTTACAATTAACTATCAGTTTTGCGTCGGATTCGAAAATCTAGACTCACAGGAGATCGATCATAAGGTGCGCCAGGCAGCAATAGACCCTTGGAGGCAAGTCGGCTGGAGGACGATGAATTGGATCGCGCCGCAATTTGAGTGGTCCATTGTAACTAGGAGGCCCTGAAAGTTACAATTAACTATCAGTTTTTCGTCGGAGTCGAAAATCTAGACCCACTGGAGACGGACCATAAGGTGCCCGAAGCAGCAATATCCCCTTGGAGACCAGTCCGCTGGAGGACGATGTATTATATCGCGTCACAATTTGAGTGCTGCATCGTCATTAGGAGGCCCTGTTCGTTACAATTTACTATCAGTTTCGCGTCGGATTCGAAAATCTAGACTCACAGGAGAAGGACCATATGGTGCCCGAGGCAGCAATATCCCGTTGGAGACATGTCGGCTGGAGGACGATGTATTGAATCTCGACGCAATTTGAGTGTTCCATCGTCATTAGGAGGCGCTGAACGTTACAATTAACTATCAGTTTCGCGTCGGATTCGAAATTCTTGACCCACAGGAGAAGGACCGTAAGGTGCCCGGCGCAGCAACAGACCCTTGGGGACATGTCCGCTGGAGGCCGATGTATTGAATCCCGATGCAATTTGAGTGTTCCATCGTCATTAGGAGGCCTTGAACGTTACAATTAACTATCATTTTTGCGTCGGATTCGAAAATCTAGACATACAGGACAACGACCATAAGGTGCCCGAGGCAGCAATAGACCCTTGGAGACAAGTCGGCGGAAGGTCGATGTATTGAATCCCGATGCAATTTGAGTGTTCTATCGTCATTAGGAGGCGCTGAACGTTACAATTAACTATCAGTTTTGCGTCGGATTCGAAAATCTACACTCACCGGAGACGGACCATTTGGTGCCCGAGGCAGCAATATCCCCATGGAGTCAAGTCGGCTGGAGGACGATGTATTGAATCGCGATGCAATTTGAGTGTTCCATCGTTATTAGGAGGCCCTGAACGTTACAATTAACTATCATTTTTGCGTCGGATTCGAAAATCTAGACTTACAGGAGAACGACCATAAGGTGCCCGAGGCAGCAATAGACCCTTGGAGACAAGTCGGCGGAAGGTCGATGTATTGAATCCCGATGCAACTTGAGTGTTCTATCGTCATTAGGAGGCGCTGAACGTTACAATTAACTATCAGTTTTGCGTCGGATTCGAAAATCTAGACTCACAGGAGTTCGATCATTAGGTGCGCCAGGCAGCAATAGACCCTTGGAGGCAAGTCGGCTGGAGGACGATGAATTGGATCGCGCCGCAATATGAGTGTTCCATTGTAACTAGGAGGCCCTGAAATTTACAATTAACTATCAGTTTTTCGTCGGAGTCGAAAATCTAGACCCACTGGAGCCGGACCATAAGGTGCCCGAAGCAGCAATATCCCCTTGGATACCAGTCCGCTGGAGGACGATGTATTATATCGCGTCACAATTTGAGTGCTCCATCGTCATTAGGAGGCCCTGTTCGTTACAATTAACTATCAGTTATGCGTCGGATTTGAAATTCTAGTCTCGCAGGAGAACGACCATAAGGTGCCCGTCGCAGCAACAGACCCTCGGAGACAAGTCGGCTGGAGGACGATGTACTGACTCTCGACGCATTTGAGTGTTCCATTGTCATTAGGAGGCGCTGAACGTTACAATTAACTATCATTTTAGCGTCGGATTCGAAAATCTAGACTCACAGGAGAATGACCGTAAGGTGCCCGAGGCAGCAATAGACCCTTGGAGACAAGTCGGCTGAAGGACGATGTATTGAATCTCGACGCAATTTGAGTGTTCCATCGTCATTAGGAGGCCCTGAAAGTCACAATTAACTATCAGTTTCGCGTCGGATTCGAAAATCTAGACTCACAGGAGACGGATCATTTGGTGCCCGAGGCAGCAATATCCCCATGGAGACAAGTCGGCTGGAGGACCCCAATTGAGTGTTCCATTGTAACTAGGAGGCCCTGAAACTTACAATTAACTATCAGTTTTTCGTCGGATTCGAAAATCTAGACTCACTGGAGACGGACCATAAGGTGCCTGAAGCAGCAATATCCCCTTGGAGAATAGTCCGCTGGAGGACGATGTATTGAATCGCGACACAATTTGAGTGCTCCATCGTCATTAGGAGGCCCTGAAAGCTATAATTAACTATCAGTTTTTCGTCGCATTCGAAAATCAAGACTCACTGGAGACGGACCATAAGGTGCCCGAAGCAGCAATATCCCCTTGGAGACCAGTCCGCTGGAGGACGATGTATTGAATTGCGACACGATATGAGTGCTCCATCGTCATTAGGAGGCCCTGAACGTTACAATTTACTATCAGTTTCGCGTCGGATTCGAAAATCTAGGCTCACAGGAGAAGGACCATAAGGTGCCCGACGCAGCAACAGACCCTTGGAGACATGTCGGCTGGAGGCCGATGTATTGAATCCCGACGCAATTTGAATGTTCCATCGTCATTAGGAGGCCCTGAACGTTACAATTAACTATCATTTTTGCGTAGGATTCGAAAATCTAGACTCACAGGAGAACGACCATAAGGTGACCATGGCAGCAATAGACCCTTTGAGACAAGTCGGCGGATGGACGATGTATTGAATCTCGACGCAATTTGAGTGTTCCATCGTCATTAGGAGGCGCTGAACGTTACAATTAACTATCAGTTTCGCGTCGGATTCAAACATCTAGACTCACAGGAGACGGACCATTTGGTGCCCGACGCAGCAATATCCCCTTGGAGACACGTCGGCTCGAGGACGATGTATTGAATCTCGACGCAATTTGAGTGTTCCATCGTCATTAGGAGGCCCTGAACGTTACAATTAACTATCAGTTTCGCTTCGGATTCAAAAATCTAGACTCACAGGAGACGGACCATTTGGTGCCCGACGCCGCAAATCCCCTTGGATACAAGTCGGCTGGAGGACGATGTATTGAATTGCGACACAATTTGAGTGCTCCATCGTCATTAGGTGGCCCTGTTCGTTACAATTTACTATCAGTTTCGCGTCGGATTCGAAAATCTAGACTCACAGGAGAAAGACCATATGGTGCCCGAGGCAGCAATATCCCGTTGGAGACAAGTCGGCTTTAGGACGATGTATTGAATCTCGACACAATTTGAGTGTTCCATCGTCATTAGGAGGCGCTAAACGTTACAATTAACTATCAGTTATGCGTCGGATTCGAATTTCTAGACTCACTGGAGAACGACCATAAGGTGCCCGACGCAGCAACAGACCCTTGGAGACAAGTCAGCTGGAGGACGATGCATTGTCTCTCGACGCATTTGAGTGTTCTATCGTCATTAGGAGGCGCTGAACGTAACAATTAACTATCAGTTTTGCATCGGATTCGAAAATCTAGACTCACAGGAGAACGACCGTAAGGTGCCCGAGGCAGCAATAGACCCTTGGAGACAAGTCGGCGGATGGACGATGTATTGAATCTCGACGCAATTTGAGTGTTCCATCGTCATTAGGAGGCCCTGGACGTTTCAATTAACTATCAGTTTCGCGTCGGATTCAAACATCTAGACTCACAGGAGACGGACTATTTGGTGCCCGACGCAGCAATATCCCCTTGGATACACGTCGGCTGGAGGACGATGTATTGAATCTCGACGCAATTTGAGTGTTCTATCGTCATTAGGAGGCGCTAAACGTCACAATTAACTATCAGTTTTGCGTCGGATTCGAAAATCTAGACTCACCGGAGACGGACCATTTGGTGCCCGAGGCAGCAATATCCCCATGCAGACAAGTCGGCTGGAGGACGATGTATTGAATCTCGATGCAATTTTAGTGTTCCATCGTCATTAGGAGGCCCTGAACGTTACAATTAACTATCAGTTTCGCGTCGGATTCAAACATCTAGACTCACAGGAGACGGACTATTTGGTGCCCGACGCAGCAATATCCCCTTGGATACACGTCGGCTGGAGGACGATGTATTGAATCTCGACGCAATTTGAGTGTTCTATCGTCATTAGGAGGCGCTAAACGTCACAATTAACTATCAGTTTTGCGTCGGATTCGAAAATCTAGACTCACCGGAGACGGACCATTTGGTGCCCGAGGCAGCAATATCCCCATGCAGACAAGTCGGCTGGAGGACGATGTATTGAATCTCGATGCAATTTTAGTGTTCCATCGTCATTAGGAGGCCCTGAACGTACCAATTAACTATCAGTTTTGCATTGGATTTGAAAATCTAGACTCACAGGAGAACGACCATAAGGTGCCCGAGGCAGATATAGACCCTTGGATACAAGTCGGCTGAAGGACGATGTATTGAATCTCGACGCAATTTGAGTGTTCCATCGTCATTAGGAGGCCCTGGACGTCTCAATTAACTATCAGTTTCGCGTCGTATTCAAAAATCTAGACTCACAGGAGACGGACCATTTGGTGCCCGACGCCGCAATATCCCCTTGGAGACAAGTCGGCAGGAGGACGATGTATTGAATTGCGACACAATTTGAGTGCTCCATCGTCATTAGGTGGCCCTGTTTGTTACAATTTACTATCAGTTTCGCGTCGGATTCGAAAATCTAGACTCACAGGAGAAAGACCATAATGTGCCCGAGGCAGCAATATCCCGTTGGAGACAAGTCGGCTTTAGGACGATGTATTGAATCTCGACACAATTTGAGTGTTCCATCGTCATTAGGAGGCGTTAAACGTTACAATTAACTATCAGTTATGCGTCGGATTCGAATTTCTAGACTCACAGGAGAACGACCATAAGGTGCCCGACGCAGCAACAGACCCTTGGAGACAAATCGGCTGGAGGATTATGTATTGACTCTCGACGCAATTTGATTGTTCTATCGTCATTAGGAGGCGCTGAACGTTACAATTAACTATCAGTTTTGCGTCGGATTCGAAAACCTAGGCTCACAGGAGATCGATAATAAGGTGCGCCAGTCAGCAATAGACCCTTGGAGACAAGTCGGCTGGAGGACGATGAATTAGATCGCGACGCAATTTGAGTGTTCCATTGTAACTAGGAGGCCCTGAAAGTTACAATTAACTATCAGTTTTTCGTCGGATTCGAAAATCTAGACTCACTGGAGACGGACCATAAGGAGCCCGAAGCAGCAATATCCCCTAGGAGACCAGTCCGCTGGAGGACGATGTATTGAGTCGCGACACAATTTGAGTGCTCCATTGTCAGTAGGAGGCCCTGTTCGTTACAATTTACTATCAGTTTTGCGTCAGATTCGAAAATCTTGACTCACAGGGGAAGGACCATAAGGTGCCCGACGCAGCAACAAACCCTTGGGGACATGTCGGCTGGAGGCCGATGTATTGAATCCCGACGCAATTTGAGTGTTCCATCGTCATTAGGAGGCCCTGAAAGTTGCAAGTAACTAACAGTTTTACGTCGCATTCGATGATCTAGACTCACAGGAGAACGATCATAAGGTGCCCCAGGCAGGAATAGACCCTTGGAGACAAGTCGGCTGGAGGACGATGAATTGTATCGCGACGCAATTTGAGTGTTCCATTGTAACTAGGAGGCCCTGAAAGTTACAATTAACTATCATTTTAGCGTCGGATTCGAAAATCTATACTCACAGGAGAAGGATCATATGGTGCCCGGGACAGCAATATCTCCTTGGAAACAAGTCGGCTGGAGGACGATGTACTGAATCTCGACGCAATTTGAGTGTTCTATCGTCATTAGGAGGCGCTGAACGTTACAATTAACTATCAGTTTTGCGTCGGATTCGTAAATCTAGACTCACAGGAGACGGAACATTTGGTGCCCGAGGCAGCAATATCCCCATGGAGACAAGTCGGCTGGAGGACGATGTATTGCATCTCGAAGCAATTTGAGTGTTCCATCGTCATCAGGAGGCCTGGACGTTACAATTAACTATCAGTTTTGCGTCGGATTAGAAAATCTAGATTCACAGGAGAACGATCATAAGGTGCCCCAGGCAGCAATAGACCCTTGGAGACAAGTCGGCTGAAGGACGATGTTTTGAATCCCGACGCAATTTGAGTGTTCCATCGTCATTAGGAGGCCCTAAACGTTACAATTAACTATCAGTTTCGCGTCGGATTCAAAAATCTAGACTCACAGGAGACGGACCATTTGGTGCCCAGGGCAGCAGTATCCCCATGGAGACAAGTCGGCTGGAGGACGATGTATTGAATCTCGATGCAATTTGAGTGTTCCATCGTCATTTAGAGGCCCTGAAAGTTGCAACTAACTATCAGTTTTACGTCGCATTCGATGATCTAGACTCACAGGAGAACGATCATAAGGTGCCCCAGGCAGCAACATACCCTTGGAGACAAGTCGGCTGGAGGACGATGAATTGGATCGCGACGCAATTTGAGTGTTCCATTGTAACTAGGAGGCCCTGAAAGTTACAATTAACTATCAGTTGTTCGTCGGATTCGAAAATCTAGAATCTCTGGAGACGGACCATAAGGTGCCCGAAGCAGCAATATCCCCTTGGAGACCAGTCCGCTGGAGGACGATGTATTCAGTCGCGAATCAATTTGAGTTCTCCATCGTCATTAGGAGGCCCTGAACGTTACAATTAACTATCAGTTTCGCGTCGGATTCGAAAATCTAGACTCAGAGGAGAAGGACAATATGGTGCCCGAGGCAGCAATATCCCGTTGGAGACAAGTCGGCTGGAGGACGATGTATTGAATCTCGAAGCAATTTGAGTGTTCCATCGTCATTAGGAGGCCCTGAACGTTACAATTAACTATCAGTTTTGCGTCGGATTCGAAAATCTTGACTCACAGGAGAACGATCATAAGGTGCCCCAGGCAGCAATAGACCCTTGGAGACAAGTCGGCTGGAGGACGATGTATTGGATCGCGACGCAATTTGAGTGTTCCATCGTAACTGGGAGGCCCTGAAAGTAACAATTAATTATCAGTTTTTCGTCGGATTCGAAAATCTAGACTGACTGGAGACGGACCATAAGGTGCCCGAAACAACAATATTCCCTTGGAGACCAGTCCGCTGGAGGACGATGAATTGAATCGCGACGCCATTTGAGTGCTTCATCGTCATTAGGAGGCCCTGCACGTTACAATTAACTATCAGTTTCGCGTCGGATTCAAAAATCTAGACTCACAGAATACGGACCATTTGGTGCCCGGCGCAGCATTATCCCCTTGAAGACACGTCGGCTGGAGGACGATGTATTGAATCTCGATGCAATTTGAGTGTTCCATCCTCCTTAGGTGGCCCTGAACGTTTCAACTAACTATCAGTTTTGCGTCGGATTCGAAAATCTAGACTCACAGGAGACGGACCATTTGGTGCCCGAGGCAGCAATATCCCCTTGGAGACCAGTCCGCTGGAGGACGATGTATTGAATCGCGACGCAGTTTGAGTGCTCCATCGTCGTTAGGAGGCCCTGAACGTTACAATTAACTATCAGTTTTGCGTCGGATTCGACAATGTAGAATCACCGGAGAAATAACATGTGTTGCCCGAGGCAGCGATATCCCCTTGGAGCCAAGTCGGCTGGAGGACGATGTATTGAATCTCGACGCAATTTGAGTGTTCCATCGTCAGTTGGAGGCCCTGAACGTTACAATTAACTATCAGTTTCGAGACGGATTCAAAAATCTAGACTCACAGGAGTTGGACCATTTGGTGCCCGAGGCAGCAATATCCCCATGGAGACAAGTCGGCTGGAGGACGATGTATTGAATCTCGATGCAATTTCAGTGTTCCATCGTCATTAGGAGGCCCTGAAAGTTACAATTAACTATCAGTTATGCGTCGGATTCGAAAATCTATACTCACAGGAGAACGACTATAAGGTGCTCGACGCAGCAACAGACCCTTGGAGACAAGTCGGCTGGAGTACGATGTATTGACTCTCGACTCATTTGAGTGCTCCATTATCAGTAGGAGGCCCTGTTCGTTACAATTTACTATCAGTTTTGCGTCGGATTCGAAAATCTAGACTCACAGGAGAAGGACCATAAGGTGCCCGACGCAGCAACAGACCCTTGGAGACAAATCGGCTGGAGGACGATGTATTGACTCTCGACGCATTTGAGTGTTCCATCGTCATTAGGAGGCCCTGAACGTTACAATTAACCATCAGTGTCGCGTCGGATTCGAAAATCTAGACTCACAGGGGAAGGACCATAAGGTGCCCGACGCAGCAACAGACCCTTGGGGACATGTCGGCTGGAGGCCGATGTATTGAATCCCGACGCAGTTTGAGTGTTCCATCGTCATTAGGAGGCCCTGAAAGTTGCAAGTAACTAACAGTTTTGCGTCGCATTCGATGATCTAGACTCACAGGAGAACGATCATAAGGTGTCCCAGGCAGGAATAGACCCTTGGAGACAAGTCGGCTGGAGGACGATGAATTGTATCGCGACGCAATTTGAGTGTTCCATTGTAACTAGGAGGCCCTGAAAGTTACAATTAACTATCATTTTAGCGTCGGATTCGAAAATCTATACTCACAGGAGAAGGATCATATGGTGCCCGGGACAGCAATATCTCCTTGGATACAAGTCGGCTGGAGGACGATGTATTGAATCTCGACGCAATTTGAGTGTTCTATCGTCATTAGGAGGCGCTGAACGTTACAATTAACTATCAGTTTTGCGTCGGATTCGTAAATCTAGACTCACAGGAGACGGAACATTTGGTGCCCGAGGCAGCAATATCCCCATGGAGACAAGTCGGCTGGAGGACGATGTATTGCATCTCGAAGCAATTTGAGTGTTCCATCGTCATCAGGAGGCCTGGACGTTACAATTAACTATCAGTTTTGCGTCGGATTAGAAAATCTAGATTCACAGGAGAACGATCATAAGGTGCCCCAGGCAGCAATGGACCCTTGGAGACAAGTTGGCTGAAGAACGATGTTTTGAATCCCGACGCAATTTGAGTGTTCCATCGTCATTAGGAGGCCCTAAACGTTACAATTAACTGTCAGTTTCGCGTCGGATTCAAAAATCTAGACTCACAGGAGACGGACCATTTGGTGCCCGGGGCAGCAGTATCCCCATGGAGACAAGTCGGCTGGAGGACGATGTATTGAATCTCGATGCAATTTGAGTGTTCCATCGTCATTTAGAGGCCCTGAAAGTTGCAACTAACTATCAGTTTTGCGTCGCATTCGATGATCTAGACTCACAGGAGAACGATCATAAGGTGCCCCAGGCAGCAATAGACCCTTGGAGACAAGTCGGCTGGAGGACGATGAATTGAATCGCGACGCAATTTGAGTATTCCATTGTAACTAGGAGGCCCTGAAAGTTACAATTAACTATCAGTTGTTCGTCGGATTCGAAAATCTAGAATCTCTGGAGACGGACCATAAGGTGCCCGAAGCAGCAATATCCCCTTGGAGACCAGTCCGCTGGAGGACGATGTATTCAGTCGCGAAAAATTTGAGTTCTCCATCGTCATTAGGAGGCCCTGAACGTTACAATTACCTATCAGTTTCGCGTCGGATTCGAAAATCTAGACTCAGAGGAGAAGGACAATATGGTGCCCGAGGCAGCAATATCCCGTTGGAGACAAGTCGGCTGGAGGACGATGTATTGAATCTCGAAGCAATTTGAGTGTTCCATCGTCATTAGGAGGCCCTGAACGTTACAATTTACTATCAGTTTTGTGTCGGATTCGAAAATCTTGACTCACAGGAGAACGATCATAAGGTGCCCCAGGCAGCAATAGACCCTTGGAGACAAGTCGGCTGGAGGACGATGTATTGGATCGCGACGCAATTTGAGTGTTCCATCGTAACTGGGAGGCCCTGAAAGTAACAATTAATTATCAGTTTTTCGTCGGATTCGAAAATCTAGACTGACTGGAGACGGACCATAAGGTGCCCGAAACAGCAATATTCCCTTGGAGACCAGTCCGCTGGAGGACGATGAATTGAATCGCGACGAAATTTGAGTGCTTCATCGTCATTAGGTGGCCCTGAACGTTTCAACCATCTATCAGTTTTGCGTCGGATTCGAAAATCTAGACTCACAGGAGACGGACCATTTGGTGCCCGAGGCAGCAGTATCCCCTTGGAGACGTGTCCGCTGGAGGACGATGTATTGAATCGCGACGCAATTTGAGTGCTCCATCGTCGTTAGGAGGCCCTGAACGTTACAATTAACTATCAGTTTTGCGTCGGATTCGACAATGTAGAATCACCGGAGAAATAACATGTGGTGCCCGAGGCAGCGATATCCCCTTGGAGCCAAGTCGGCTGGAGGACGATGTATTGAATCTCGACGCAATTTGGGTGTTCCATCGTCAGTTGGAGGCCCTGAACGTTACAATTAACTATCAGTTTCGAGTCGGATTCAAAAATCTAGACTCACAGGAGTTGGACAATTTGGTGCCCGAGGGAGCAGTAACCCCATGGAGACAAGTCGGCTGGAGGACGATGTATTGAATCTCGAAGCAATTTGAGTGTTCCATCGTCAATAGGAGGCCCTGAAAGTTACAAGTAACTATCAGTTTGGCGTGGGATTCGAAAATCTAGACTCACAGGAGAACGATCATAGCGTGCCCCAGGCAGCAATATTCCCTTGGAGACAAGTCGGCTGTAGCACAATGAATTGGATCGCGACGCAATTTGATTGTTCCATTGTAACTAGGAGGCCCTGAAAGTAACAATTACCTATCAGTTTTTCGTCGGATTCGAAAATCTAGACTCACAGGAGTAAGACCATAAGGTGCCCGACGCAGCAACAGACCCTTGGAGACAAGTCGGCTGGAGGACGATGTATTGACTCTCTACGTATTTGAGTGTTATATCGTCATTAGGAGGCGCTGAACGTTACAATTAACAATAATTTTAGCGTCGGATTCGAAAATCTAGACTCACAGGAGACGGATCATATGGTGCCCGGGACAGCAATATCCCCTTGGAGACAAGCCGGCTGGAGGACGATGTATTGAATCTCGACGCAATTTGAGTGTTCTATCATCATTAGGAGGCGCTGAACGTTACAATTAACTATCAGTTTTGCGTCGGATTCGAAAATCTAGACTCACAGGAGTCGAACCATTTGGTGCCCGAGGCAGCAATATCCCCATGGAGGCAAGTCGGCTGGAGGACGATGTATTGCATCTCGATGCAATTTGAGTGTTCCATCGTCATTAGGAGGCCCTGAACGTTACAATTAACTATCAGTGTTGCGTCGGATTCTAAAATCTAGACTCACAAGAGAACGATCATAAGGTGCAACAGGCAGCAATATACCGTTGGAGACAAATCGGCTGGAGGACGATGTATTGGATCGGGATGTAATTTGGGTGTTCCATCGTAACTGGGAGGCCCTGAAAGTAACAATTAACTATCAGTTTTTCGTCGGATTCCAAAATCTAGACTGACTGGAGACGGACCATAAGGTGCCCGAAGCAGCAATATCCCCTTGGAGACCAGTCCGCTGGAGGACGATGATTTGAATCTCGACGCAATTTGAGTGCTTCATCGTCATTACGAGGACCTGCACGTTACAATTAACTATCAGTTTCGCGTCGGATTCGAAAATCTAGACTCACAGGAAAAAGACCATATGGTGCCCGAGGCAGCAGTATCCCGTTGGAGACAAGTCGGCTGGAGGACGATGTATTGAATCCGACGCAATTTGAGTGTTCCATCGTCATTAGGAGGCGCTGAACGTTACAATTAACTATCAATTATGCGTCGGATTCGAAAATCTATACTCACAGGAGAACGACTATAAGGTGCTCGACGCAGCAACACACCCTTGGAGACAAGTCGGCTGGAGTACGATGTATTGACTCTCGACTCATTTGAGTGTTCCATCGTCATTAGGAGGCGCTGAACGTTAGAATTAACTATCATTTTAGCGTCGGATTCGAAAATCTAGACTCACAGGAGGAGGATCATATGGTGCCCGAGACAGCAATATTCCCTTGGAGACAAGTCGGCTGGAGGCCGATGTATTGAATCTCGACGCAATTTAAGTGTTCCATCGACCTTAGGTGGCCCTGAACGTAACAATTAACTATCAGTTTTGCGTCGGGTTCGAAATTCTAGACTCACAGGAGAAGGATCATATGGTGCCCGAGACAGCAATATCCCCTTGGAGACAAGTCGGCTGGAGGCCGATTTATTGAATCTCGACGCAATTTGAGTGTTCCATCGTCCTTAGGTGGCCCTGAACGTTACAATTAACTATCAGTTTTGTGTCGGGTTCGAAAATCTAGACTCACAGGACAACGATCATAAGGTGCCCCAGGCAGCAATACACCCATGGAGCCAAGTCTTCTGGAGGACGATGTATTGGATCGCGACGCAATTTGAGTGTTCCATCGTCATTAGGAGGCCCTGAACGTTACAATTAACTATCACTTTTTTGTCGGATTCGAAAATCTAGACTTACTGGAGACGGACCATAAGGTGCCCGAGGCAGCAATATCCCCTTGGAGACCAGTCCGCTGGAGGCCGATGTATTGAATCTCGACGCAATTTGAGTGGTCCATCGTCATTAGTAGGCCCTGAACGTTACAATTAACTATCAGTTTTGCGTCGGATTCGAAAATGTAGAATCACCGGAGACGGACCATTTGGTGCCCGATGCAGCGACATCCCCTTGGAGACAAGTCGGCTGGAGGACGATGTATTGAATCTCGACGCAATTTGAGTGTTCCATCGTCATTAGGAGGCCCTGAACGTTACAATTAACTATGTGTTTTGCGTCGGTTTCGAAAATCTAGGCTTACAAGGGATCGACCACAAGGTGCCTGAGGCAGCAGTAGACCGTTACAGACAAGTCGGCTGGAGGACGATGATTTGAATCTTGACGCAATTTGAGTGTTCCACCGTTATTTGGATGCCCTGAACGTTACAATTAACTATCAGTTATGCGTCGGATTCGAAAATCTAGACTCACAGGAGTACGACTACAAGGTGCCCGAGGCAGCATTAGACATTTGGAGACAGGTAGGCTGGAGAACGATGTATTGAATCTCGACGCAATTGGAGTGTTCCATCGTCATTAGGAGGCGCTGAACGTTACAATTAACTATCATTTTTGCGTCGGATTCGAAAATCTAGACTCACAGTATACGGAACATATGGTGCCCGAGGCAGCAATACCCCTTGGAGTCAAGTCGGCTGGAGGACGATGTATTGAATCTCGACGCAATTTGAGTGTTCCAACGTTATTAGGAGGCGCTGAACGTTACAATTCACTATCAGTTATGCGTCGGATTCGAAAATCTAGACTCACAGGAGAAAGATCATAAGGTGCCCCAGGCAGCAATAGGCCCTTGGAGACAAGTTGGCTGGAGAACGATGTATTGGATTGCGACGCAATTTGAGTGTTCCTTCGTAACTAGGAGGCGCTGAACGTTACAATTAACAATTAGTTATGCGTCGGATTCGAAAATCCAGACTCAAGGGAGAACGACCAAAAGGGGCCCGAGGCAGCAATAGACATTTTGAGACAAGTCGGCTGGAGGTCGATGTATTGAATCTCGACGCAATTTGAGTATTCCATCGTCATTAGGAGGCACTGGACGTTACAATTAACTATCATTTTTGCGACGGATTCTAAAATCTAGACTCACAGGGGAACGACCATAAGATGCCCGAGGCAGCAAAAGACCCTTGGACACAAATCGGCTGAATGCCGATGTATTGAATCTCGACGCAATTTGAGTGTTCCATCGTTATTAGGAAGACCTGAACATTAAAATTAACAATCAGTTTCGCGTCGGATTCGAAAATCTAGACTCACAGGAGGGCGACCATAAGGAGCCCGGACCAGCAACAGACCCTTGGAGACAAGTCGGCTGGTGGCCGATGTATTGAATCTCGACGCAATTCGAGTGTTCCAACGTCATTAGGAGGGCATGAACGTTACAATTAACTATCATTTTTGCGTCGGATTCGCAAATCTAGACTCACAGGAGAACGACCATGAGGTGTCCGAGGCATCAATAGACCCTTGGAGACAAGTCGGCTGGAGGACGATGTATTGACTCTCGGCGCAATTTGAGTGTTCCATCGTCAATAGGATGCGCTGAACGTTACAATTAACTATCATTTTAGCGTCGGATTCGAAAGTCTACTCACAGGAGATGGATCATATGGTGCCCGAGTCAGCAATTTCCTCTTGGATACAAGTCGGCCGGAGGACGATATATTGAATCTCGACGCAATTTGAGTGTTCCATCGTCATTAGGAGGCCCTGAACGTTACAATTAACTATCAGTTTTGCGTCGGGTTCGAAAATCTAGACTCACAGGAGAAAGATCATAAGGTGTCCGAGGCAGCAATAGACCCTTGGAGACAAGTGGGCTGGAGGACGATGTAATGGATCGCGATGCAATTTGCGTGTTTCATCGTCATTAGGAGGCCCTGAATGTTACAATTAACTATCAGTTTTTGGTCGGATTCAAAAAACTAGACACACTGGAGACGGACCTTAAGGTGCCCGAGGCAGCAATAGACCCTTGCAGACAAGTGGGCTTGAGGTCGATGTATTGACTCTCGACGCAATTTGAGTGTTCCATCGTCATTAGGAGAACATAAACTTTACAATTAACAATCAGTTTTGCGTCGGATTCGAAAATCTAGGGTCTCAGGGGAACGACCATTTGGTGCCCGAGGCAGCAAAAGCCCCTTGGAGACAAATCGGCTGAATGGCGATGTATTGAATCGCGACGCGATTTGAGTGCCCCATCGTCATTAGGAGTCCCTCAACGTTACAATTAACAATCAGTTATGCGTCGGATAGGAAAATCTAGTCTCACAGGATATCGACCATAAGGTGCCCCAGGCAGCAATAGACCCTTGGAGACAAGTCGGCTGGAGGACGATGTAGTGACTCTCGACGCAATTTGTGTGTTCCATTGTCATTAGGAGGCGCTGAAAGTTACAATTAACTATCAGTTATGCGTCGGATTCGAAAATCTAAAATCACAGGAGAACGACCTTAAGGTGCCCGAGGCAGCAATAGTGCCTTGGAGGCAAGTCGGCTGGAGGAGGATGTATTGAATCTTGACGCAATTTGAGTGTTCTAACGTCATTAGGAGGGCCTGAACGTTATAATTCACAATCATTTTTGCGTCGGTTTCGAAAATCTAGACTCACAGGAGAACGACCATGAGGTGTCCGAGGCAGCAATAGACCCTTGGAGACAAGTCGGCTGGAGGACGATGTATTGACTCTCGGCGCAATTTGAGTGTTCCATCGTCAATAGGATGCGCTGAACGTTACAATTAACTATCATTTTAGCGTCGGATTCGAAAGTCTACTCACAGGAGATGGATCATATGGTGCCCGAGTCAGCAATTTCCTCTTGGATACAAGTCGGCCGGAGGACGATATATTGAATCTCGACGCAATTTGAGTGTTCCATCGTCATTAGGAGGCCCTGAACGTTACAATTAACTATCAGTTTTGCGTCGGGTTCGAAAATCTAGACTCACAGGAGAAAGATCATAAGGTGTCCGAGGCAGCAATAGACCCTTGGAGACAAGTGGGCTGGAGGACGATGTAATGGATCGCGATGCAATTTGCGTGTTCCATCGTCATTAGGAGGCCCTGAATGTTACAATTAACTATCAGTTTTTGGTCGGATTCAAAAAACTAGACTCACTGGAGACGGACCTTAAGGTGCCCGAGGCAGCAATAGACCCTTGCAGACAAGTGGGCTTGAGGTCGATGTATTGACTCTCGACGCAATTTGAGTGTTCCATCGTCATTAGGAGAACATAAACTTTACAATTAACAATCAGTTTTGCGTCGGATTCGAAAATCTAGGGTCTCAGGGGAACGACCATTTGGTGCCCGAGGCAGCAAAAGCCCCTTGGAGACAAATCGGCTGAATGGCGATGTATTGAATCGCGACGCGATTTGAGTGCCCCATCGTCATTAGGAGTCCCTCAACGTTACAATTAACAATCAGTTATGCGTCGGATAGGAAAATCTAGTCTCACAGGATATCGACCATAAGGTGCCCCAGGCAGCAATAGACCCTTGGAGACAAGTCGGCTGGAGGACGATGTAGTGACTCTCGACGCAATTTGTGTGTTCCATTGTCATTAGGAGGCGCTGAAAGTTACAATTAACTATCAGTTATGCGTCGGATTCGAAAATCTAGAATCACAGGAGAACGACCTTAAGGTGCCCGAGGCAGCAATAGTGCCTTGGAGGCAAGTCGGCTGGAGGAGGATGTATTGAATCTTGACGCAATTTGAGTGTTCTAACGTCATTAGGAGGGCCTGAACGTTATAATTCACAATCATTTTTGCGTCGGTTTCGAAAATCTAGACTCACAGGAGAAGGATCATATGGTGCCCGAGACAGCAATATCCCCTTGTAGACAAGTCGGCTGGAGGCCGATGTATTGAATCTCGACGCAATTTGAGTGTTCCATCGTCATCAGAAGGCCCTGAACATTACAATTGACTATCAGATTTGCGTCGGGTTCGAAAATCTAGACTCACAGGAGAACGATCATAAGGTGCCCGAGGCAGCAATATCCCCTTGGTGACCAGTCCGCTGGAGGACGATGTATTGAATCGCGAAGCGATTTGAATGCTCCATCGTCATTAGAGGGCCCTGAACGTTACAATTAACTATCAGTCTCGCGTCGGATTCGAAAATCCCGACTCACAGGAGACGGACCACATGGAGCCCGAGGCAGCAATATTCCCTTGTAGAAAAGTCGGCTGGAGGTCGATGTATTGACTCTCGACGCAATTTGAGTATTCCATCGTCATTAGGAGGCGCTGGACGTTACAATTAACTATCATTTTTGCGACGGATTCTAAAATCTAGACTCACAGGGGAACGACCATAAGATGCCCGAGGCAGCAAAAGACCCTTGGACACAAATCGGCTGAATGCCGATGTATTGAATCTCGACGCAATTTGAGTGTTCCATCGTTATTAGGAAGACCTGAACATTAAAATTAACAATCAGTTTCGCGTCGGATTCGAAAATCTAGACTCACAGGAGGGCGACCATAAGGAGCCCGGAGCAGCAACAGACCCTTGGAGACAAGTCGGCTGGTGGCCGATGTATTGAATCTCGACGCAATTCGAGTGTTCCAACGTCATTAGGAGGGCATGAACGTTACAATTAACTATCATTTTTGCGTCGGATTCGCAAATCTAGACACACAGGAGAACGACCATGAGGTGTCCGAGGCAGCAATAGACCCTTGGAGACAAGTCGGCTGGAGGACGATGTATTGACTCTCGACGCAATTTGAGTGTTCCATCGTCAATAGGATGCGCTGAATGTTACAATTAACTATCATTTTAGCGTCGGATTCGAAAGTCTACTCACAGGAGATGGATCATATGGTGCCCGAGTCAGCTATTTCCTCTTGGATACAAGTCGGCCGGAGGACGATATATTGAATCACGACGCAATTTGAGTGTTCCATCGTCATTAGGAGGCCCTGAACGTTACAATTAACTATCAGTTTTGCGTCGGGTTCGAAAATCTAGACTCACGGGAGAAAGATCATAAGGTGTCCGAGGCAGCAATAGACCCTTGGAGACAAGTTGGCTGGAGGACGATGTAATGGATCGCGATGCAATTTGCGTGTTCCATCGTCATTAGGAGGCCCTGAATGTTACAATTAACTATCAGTTTTTGGTCGGATTCAAAAAACTAGACTCACTGGAGACGGACCTTAAGGTGCCCGAGGCAGCAATAGACCCTTGCAGACAAGTGGGCTTGAGGTCGATGTATTGACTCTCGACGCAATTTGAGTGTTCCATCGTCATTAGGAGAACATAAACTTTACAATTAACAATCAGTTTTGCGTCGGATTCGAAAATCTAGGGTCTCAGGGGAACGACCATTTGGTGCCCGAGGCAGCAAAAGACCCTTGGAGACAAATCGGCTGAATGGCGATGTATTGAATCGCGACGCGATTTGAGTGCCCCATCGTCATTAGGAGTCCCTCAACGTTACAATTAACAATCAGTTATGCGTCGGATAGGAAAATCTAGTCTCACAGGATATCGACCATAAGGTGCCCCAGGCAGCAATAGACCCTTAGAGACAAGTCGGCTGGAGGACGATGTAGTGACTCTCGACGCAATTTGTGTGTTCCATTGTCATTAGGAGGCGCTGAAAGTTACAATTAACTATCAGTTATGCTTCGGATTCGAAAATCTAGAATCACAGGAGAACGACCTTAAGGTGCCCGAGGCAGCAATAGTGCCTTGGAGGCAAGTCGGCTGGAGGAGGATGTATTGAATCTTGACGCAATTTGAGTAATCCATCGTCATTAGGAGGCCCTGAACTTTACAATTAACTATCAGTTATGCGTCGGATTCGAAAAACTAGACTCACAGGAGAACGACGACAAGGTGCCCGAGGCAGAAATAGACATTTGGAGACAAGTAGGCTGGAGGCCGATGTATTGAATCTCGACGCAATTTGAGTGTTCCATCGTCATTAGGAGGCCCTGAACGTTACAATTAACTATCACTTTCGCGTCGGATCCGAAAATCTAGACTCACAGGAGACGGACCACATGGAGCCCGAGGCAGCAATATCCCCTTGGAGACAAGTCGGCTGGAGGCCGATGTATTGAATGTAGACGCAATTTGAGTGTTCCATCGTCATAAAAAGGCCCTGAACTTTACAATTAACTATCAGTTATGTGTCGGATTCGTAAATCTAGACTCACAGGAGAAGAACCTCAAGGTGCCCGAGGCAGCAACAGACATTTGGAGACAAGTCGGCTGGAGGCCGAAGTATTGAATCTCGACGCAATTTGAGTTTTCTATCGTCATTGGGAGGTACTGAACGTTACAATTAACTATCATTTTAGCGGCGTATTCGAAACGACCAGAAGGTGCCCGAGGCAGCAATAGACCCTTGGAGACAAATCGGATGAATGCCCATGTATTGAATCTCGACGCAGTTTGAGTGTTCCATCGTCATTAGGAAGCCCTGAACGTTACAATTAACAATCAGTTTCGCATAGGATTCGAAAATCTAGGCTCACAGGTGAACGACCATAAGGAGCCCGAGGCAGCAATAGACCCTTGGAGACAAGTCGGCTGGAGAAAGATGTATTGGATCGCGACGCAGTTTGAGTGTTCCATCGTAACTAGGAGGCCCTCAATGTTACAATTAACTATCAGTTTTTCGTCGGATTCGAAAATCTAGACTCACTGGACACGGACCATAAGGTGCCCGAAGCAGCAACATCCCCCTGGAGACCAATCCGCTGGAGGACGATGTATTAAATTGCGACGCAATTTGAGTACTCCATCGTCATAAGGAGGCCCTGAACGTTACAATTAACTATCAGTTTCGCGTCGGATTCGAAAATCTAGACTCACAGGGGAAGGACCATATGGTGCCCGAGGCAGAAATATCCCCTTGGAGACAAGTCGGCTGGTGGACGATGTATTGAATCTCGACGCAATTTGAGTGTTCCATCAAAATTAGGAGGCCTGAACTTTACAATTAACTATCAGTTTTGCGTCGGATTGGAAAATCTAGACTCACAGGAAAACGATCATAAGCTGCCCCAGGCAGCAATAGACTCTTGGAGACAAGTCGTCTGGAGGACGATGCATTGGATCGCGACGCAATTTGAGTGTTCCATCGTAACTAGGAGGCTCTGAATGTTACAATCAACTATCAGTTTTTCGTCGGATTCGAAAATCTAGACTCACTGGAGACGGACCATAAGGTGCCCGAGGCTATATCCCATTGTAGACAAGTCGGCAGGAGGTCGCTGTATTGACTCTCGACGCAATTTGAGTGTTCCATCGTCATTAGGAGGCGCTGAACGTTACAATTAACTATCATTATTGCGTCGGATTCGAAAATCTAGACTCTCAGGAGACGGACCATATGGTGATCGAGGCAGCAATATCCCCTTGGAGACAAGTCGGCTGGAGGACGATGTATTGAATCTCGACGCAATTTGAGTGTTCCATCATCATTAGGAGGCGCTGAACGTTACAATTAACTATCAGTTATGCGTCGGATTCGCAAATCTAGACTCACAGGAGAACGACCATAAGGTGCCTGAGGCAGCAACAGACCCTTGGAGACAAGTCGGCTGGATTCCGATGTATTGAATCACGACGCAATTTGAGGGTTCCATCATCATTAGGATTCTCTGTACGTTACAATTAACTATCATTTTTGCGTCGGATTCGAAAATCTAGACTCACAGGAGAACGACCATAAGGTGCCCGAGGCAGCAATAGACCCTTCGAGACAAGTCGGCTGGAGGACGATCTATTGACTCTCGACGCAATTTGAGTGTTCCATTGTCATTAGGAGGCGCTGAACGTTACAATTAATTGTCATTTTAGCGTCGGATTCGAAAATCTAGACTCACAGGAGAAGGATCATATGGCCTCCAGGGGGATATTGCTGCTTCGGCCACCTTATGGTCGGTCTCCAGTGAGTCTTGATTTTTGAATCCGACGAAAAACTGATAGTTATTTGTAACATTCAGGGAGTCCTAGTTACGATAGAACACTTAAATTGCGTCGCGACCCAATACATCTTTCTCCAGCGGACTTGTCTCCAAGGGTCTATTGCTGCCTCGGGCTCCTAATGATCGTTCACCTGTGAGTCTAGATTTTCGAGTCCGATGCGAAACTGATAGTTAATTGTAACGTTCAGGGCTTCCTAATGACGATGGAACACTAAAATTGCGTCGAGATTCAATACATCGGCATTCAGCCGATTTGCCTCCAAGGGCCTATTGCTGCCTCGAGCACCTTATGGTCGTTCCCCTGTGAGTCTAGATTTTTGAATCCGACGCAAAACTAATTGTTAATTGTAATGTTCTGGGCCTCCTAATGACGATGGAACACTCAAAAATGGAGACAAGTCGGCTGGAGGACGATGTATTGAATCTCGACGCAATTTGAGTGTTCCATCATAATTAGGAGGCGCTGAACGTTACAATTAACTATCAGTTTTGCGTCGGATTCGAAAATCTAGACTCACAGGAGAACGACCATAAGGTGCCCGAGGCAGCAACAGACCCTTCAAGAGAAGTCGGCTGGATTCCGATGTATTGAATCTCGACGCAATTTGAGGGTTCCATCGTCATTAGGAGGCTCTGAACGTTACAATTAACTATCATTTTTACGTCGGATTCGAAAATCTAGACTCACAGGAGAACGACCATAAGGAGCCCGAGGCAGCAATAGACCCTTGGAGACAAGTCGGCTGGAGAAAGATGTATTGGATCGCGACGCAATTTGAGTGTTCCATCGTAACTAGGAGGCCCTGAAGGTTACAATTAACTATCAGTTTTTCGTCGGATTCGAAAATCTAGACTCACTGGACACGGACCATAAGGTGCCCGAAGCAGCAACATCCCCCTCGAGACCAGTCCGCTGGAGGACGACGTATTAAATCGCGACGCAATTTCAGTACTCCATCGTCATTAGGAGGCCCTGAACGATACAATTAACTATTAGTTTCGCGTCGGATTCGAAAATATAGACTCACAGGAGAAGGACCATATGGTGCCCGAGGCAGCAATATCCCCTTGGAGACAAGTCGGCTGCAGGACGATGTATTGAATCTCGACGCAATTTGAGTGTTCCATCATAATTAGGAGGCGCTGATCGTTACAATTAACTATCAGTTTTGCGTCGGGTTCGAAAATCTAGACTCACAGGAAAACGATCATAAGGTGCCCCAGGCAGCAATAGACCCTTGGAGACAAGTCGGCTGGAGGACGATGCATTGGATCGCGACGCATATTGAGTGATCCATCGTAACTAGGAGGCCCTGAATGTTACAATTAACTATCAGTTTTTCGTCGGATTTGAAAATCTAGACTCACTGGACACGGACCATAAGGTGCCCGAGGCTATATCCCCTTGTAGACAAGTCGGCAGGAGGTCGCTGTAGTGACTCTCGACGCAATTTGAGTGTTCCAACGTCATTAGGAGGCGCTGAACGTTACAATTAACTATCATTATTGCGTCGGATTCGAAAATCTAGACTTTCAGGAGATGGACCATATGGTGATCGAGGCAGCAATATCCCCGTGGAGACAAGTCGGCTGGAGGACGGTGTATTGAATCTCGACGCAATTTGAGTGTTCCATCACCATTAGGAGGCGCTGAACGTTACAATTAACTATCAGTTATGCGTCGGATTCGCAAATCTAGACTCACAGGAGAACGAGCATAAGGTGCCCGAGGCAGCAACAGACCCTTGGAGACAAGTCTGCTGGATTCCGAAGTATTGAATCTTGACGCAATCTGAGGGTTCCACCCTCATTAGGAGGCTCTGTACGTTACAATTAACTATCATTATTGCGTCGGATTCGAAAATCTAGACTCTCAGCGGACGGACCATATGGTGCCCGAGGCAAAAATATCCCCTTGGTGAAGGTCGGCTGGAGGCCGATGTATTGAATCGCGACGCAATTTGATTGCTCCATCGTCATTAGGAGGTCCTGAACGTTACAATTAACTATGAGTTTCGCGTCGGATTCGAAAATCTAGACTGAGAGGAGAAGGACCATATGGTGCCCGAGGCAGCAATATCCCCTTGGAGACAAGTCGGCGGGAGGACGATGTATTGAATCTCGACGCAATTTGAGTCTTCCATCGTCATTAGGAGGCCCTGAACGTTACAGTTAACTATCAGTTTCGCGTCGGATTCGATAATGTAGACTCACAGGAGAAGGACCATATGGTGATCGAGGCAGCAATATCCCCTTGGAGTCAAGTCGGCTGGAGGACGATGTATTGAATCTCGAAGCAATTTGAGTGTTCCATCATTATTAGGAGGCGCTGAACGTTACAATTAACTATCAGATATGCGTCGGATTCGCAAATCTAGACTCACAGGAGAACGACCATAAGGTGCCCGAGGCAGCAACAGACCCTTGGAGACAAGTCGGCTAGATTCCGATGTATTGAATCTCGACGCAATTTGAGGGTTCCATCGTCATTAGGAGGCTCTGAACGTTAGAATTAACTATCATTTTTGCGTCGGATTCGAAAATCTAGACTCACAGGAGAACGACCATAAGGTGCCCGAGGCAGCAATGGACCCTTCGAGACAAGTCGGTTGGAGGACGATGTATTGAATCTCGACGCAATTTGAGTGTTCCATCGTCATTAAGAGGCGCTGAACGTTACAATTAACTAACATTTTAGCGTCGGATTCGAAAATCTAGACTCACAGGAGAAGGATCATATGGTGCCCGAGGCAAAAATATCCCCTTGGAGAAGGTCGGCTGGAGGCCGATGTATTGAATCTCGAGGCAATTTGAGTGCTCCATCGTCATTAGGAGGCTCTGAACGTTAGAATTAACTATCATTTTTGCGTCGGATTCGAAAATCTAGACTCACAGGAGAACGACCATAAGGTGCCCGAGGCAGCAATAGACCCTTGAAGACAAGTCGGCTGGAGGACGATCTATTGACTCTCGACGCAATTTGAGTGTTCCATCGTCATTAGGAGGCGCTGAACGTTACAATTAACTGTCATTTTAGCGTCGGATTCGAAAATCTAGACTCACAGGAGAACAACCTTAAGGTGCCCGAGGCAGCAATAGACCCTTGGAGACAAGTCGGCTGGAGGCCGATGTATCGAATCTCGACGCAATTTGAGTGTTCCATCGTCATTAGGAGGCCCTGAACGTAACAATTAACTATCAGATTCGCGCTGAATTCGAAAATCTAGACTCACAGGCGACGGACCATTTGGTGCCCGAGGCAGCAATATCCCCTTGGAGTCAAGTCGGCTGGAGGACGATGTATTGAATCTCGACGCAATTTGAGTGTTCTAACGTTATTAGGAGGCGCTGAACGTTACAATTCACTATCAGTTTTGCGTCGGATTCGAAAATCTAGACTCACAGGAGAAAGATCATAAGGTGCCCCAGGCAGCAATAGGCCCTTGGAGACAAGTTGGCTGGAGAACGATGTATTGGATTGCGACGTAATTTGAGTGTTCCTTCGTAACTAGGAGGCGCTGAACGTTACAATTAACAATTAGTTATGCGTCGGATTCGAAAATCCAGACTCAAGGGAGAACGACCAAAAGGGGCCCGGGGCAGCAATAGACATTTTGAGACAAGTCGGCTGGAGGCCGATGTATTGAATCTCGACGCAATTTGAGTGTTCCATCGTCATTAGAAGGCGCTGAACGATGAAATTAACTATCAGTTATGCGTCGGATTCGAAAATCTAGGCTCACAGGAGATCGACCATAATGTGCCTCAGGCAGCAATAGACCCTTGGAGACAAGTCGGCTGGAGGACGATGTCTTGGATCGCGACGCAATTTGAGTGTTCCATCGTCCTTAGGTGGCCCTGAACGTTACAATTAACTATCAGACTTGCGTCGGGTTCGAAATTTTAGAGTCACAGGAGAACAATCATAAGGTGCCCCAGGCAAAAATAGACCCATGGGGACAAGTCTTCTGGAGGACGATGTATTGGATCGCGACGCAATTTGAGTGTTCCATCGTAACTAGGAGGCCCTGAATGTTACAATTAACTATCAGTTTTTCGTCGGATTCGAAAATCTAGACTCACTGGAGACGGACCATAAGGTGCCCGAAGCAGCAATATCCCCTTGGAGTCAAGTCGGCTGGAGGACGATGTATTGAATCTCGACGCAATTTGAGTGTTCTAACGTCATTAGGAGGCGCAGAACGTTACAATTCACTATCATTTTTGCGTCGGATTCGAAAATCTAGACTCACAGGAGAAGGATCATATGGTACACGAGACAGCAATATCCCCTTGTAGACAAGGCGGCTGGAGGCCGATGTATTGATACTCGACGCAATTTGAGTGTTCCATCGTCATTAGCTGGCCCTGAACGTTACAATTAACTATCAGTTTTGCGTCGGGATCGAAAGTCTAGACTCACAGGAGAACGATCATAAGGTGCCCGAGGCAGCAATAGTTCCTTGGAGACAAGACGGCTGGAGGGCGATGTAATGGATCGCGACGCAATTTGAATGCTCCATCGTCATTTGGAGGCCCTGAACGTTACAAATAACTATCTGTTTCGCGTCGGATTCGAAAATCTAGACTCACAGGGGAACGACCATAAGGTGCCCGAGGCAGCAATAGACCCTTGGAGACAAATCGGCTGAATGCCGATGTATTGAATCTCGACGCAATTTGAGTGTTCCGTCGTCATTAGGAAGCCCTGAACGTTACAATTAACAAACAGTTTCGCGTCGGATTCGAAAATCTAGACTCACAGGAGAGCGACCATAGGGAGCCGGAGGCAGCAATATCCCCAACGAGACAAGTCGGCTGGAGGCCGATGTATTGAATCTCGACGCAATTTGAGTGTTCTAGGCGTTAGGTGTTAGGAGGCGCTGAACGTTACAATTAACTAACAGTTTTGCGTCGGATTCGAAGATCTAGACTCACTGGAGACGGACCATAAGGTGCCCGAGGCAGCGATATTCCCTTGGAGACCAGTCCGCTGGAGAACGATGTATTGAATCGCGACGCTATTTGAGTGTTCCATCGTCATTAGGAGGCCATGAACGTTACAATTTACTATCATTTTTGCGTCGGATTCGAAAATCTAGAGTCACAGGAGATCGACCGTAAGGTGCCCGAGTCAGCACTATGCCCTTGGATACAAGTCGGCTGGAGTGCGATGTATTGAATCTCGACGCAATTTGAGTGTTCTAACGTCATTAGGAGGGCCTGAACGTTATAATTCACAATCATTTTTGCGTCGGTTTCGAAAATCTAGACTCACATGAGAAGGATCATATGGTGCCCGAGACAGCAATATCCCCTTGTAGACAAGTCGGCTGGAGGCCGATGTATTGAATCTCGACGCAATTTGAGTGTTCCATCGTCATCAGATGGCCCTGAACATTACAATTGACTATCAGATTTGCGTCGGGTTCGAAAATCTAGACTCACAGGAGAACGATCATAAGGTGCCCGAGGCAGCAATATCCCCTTGGAGACCAGTCCGCTGGAGGACGATGTATTGAATCGCGAAGCGAATTGAATGCTCCATCGTCATTAGAGGGCCCTGAACGTTACAATTAACTATCAGTCTCGCGTCGGATTCGAAAATCCCGACTCACAGGAGACGGACCACATGGAGCCCGAGTCAGCAATTTCCTCTTGGATACAAGTCGGCCGGAGGACGATATATTGAATCTCGACGCAATTTGAGTGTTCCATCGTCATTAGGAGGCCCTGAACGTTTCAAATAACTATCAGTTTTGCGTCGGGTTCGAAAATCTAGACTCACAGGAGAATGATCATAAGGTGTCCGAGGCAGCAATAGACCCTTGGAGACAAGTGGGCTGGAGGACGATGTAATGGATCGCGATGCAATTTGCGTGTTCCATCGTCATTAGGAGGCCCTGAATGTTACAATTAACTATCAGTTTTTGGTCGGATTCAAAAAACTAGACTCACTGGAGACGGACCTTAAGGTGCCCGAGGCAGCAATAGACCCTTGCAGACAAGTGGGCTTGAGGTCGATGTATTGACTCTCGACGCAATTTGAGTGTTCCATCGTCATTAGGAGAACATAAACTTTACAATTAACAATCAGTTTTGCGTCGGATTCGAAAATCTAGGGTCTCAGGGGAACGACCATTTGGTGCCCGAGGCAGCAAAAGACCCTTGGAGACAAATCGGCTGAATGGCGATGTATTGAATCGCTACGCGATTTGAGTGCCCCATCGTCATTAGGAGTCCCTCAACGTTACAATTAACAATCAGTTATGCGTCGGATAGGAAAATCTAGTCTCACAGGATATCGACCATAAGGTGCCCCAGGCAGCAATAGACCCTTGGAGACAAGTCGGCTGGAGGACGATGTAGTGACTCTCGACGCAATTTGTGTGTTCCATTGTCATTAGGAGGCGCTGAAAGTTACAATTAACTATCAGTTATGCGTCGGATTCGAAAATCTAGAATCACAGGAGAACGACCTTAAGGTGCCCGAGGCAGCAATAGTGCCTTGGAGGCAAGTCGGCTGGAGGAGGATGTATTGAACCTTGACGCAATTTGAGTAATCCATCGTCATTAGGAGGCCCTGAACTTTACAATTAACTATCAGTTATGCGTCGGATTCGAAAAACTAGACTCACAGGAGAACGACGACAAGGTGCCCGAGGCAGAAATAGACATTTGGAGACAAGTAGGCTGGAGGCCGATGTATTGAATCTCGACGCAATTTGAGTGTTCCATCGTCATTAGGAGGCCCTGAACGTTACAATTAACTATCACTTTCGCGTCGGATCCGAAAATCTAGACTCACAGGAGACGGACCACATGGAGCGCGAGGCAGCAATATCCCCTTGTAGACAAGTCGGCTGGAGGACGATGTATTGACTCTCGACGCAATTTGAGTGTTCCATCGTCATAAGAAGGCCCTGAACTTTACAATTAACTATCAGTTATGTGTCGGATTCGTAAATCTAGACTCACAGGAGAACAACCTCAAGGTGCCCGAGGCAGCCACAGACATTTGGAGACAAGTCGGCTGGAGGCCGAAGTATTGAATCTCGACGCAATTTGAGTTTTCTATCGTCATTGGGAGGCGCTGAACGTTACAATTAACTATCATTTTAGCGGCGTATTCGAAACGACCAGAAGGTGCCCGAGGCAGCAATAGACCCTTGGAGACAAATCGGCTGAATGCCGATGTATTGAATCTCGACGCAGTTTGAGTGTTTCATCGTCATTAGGAAGCCCTGAACGTTACAATTAACTATCAGTTTCGCATCGGATTCGAAAATCTAGGCTCACAGGTGAACGACCATAAGGAGCCCGACGCAGCAATAGACCCTTGGAGACAAGTCGGCTGGAGAAAGATGTATTGGATCGCGACGCAATTTGAGTGTTCCATCGTAACTAGGAGGCCCTCAATGTTACAATTAACTATCAGTTTTTCGTCGGATTCGAAAATCTAGACTCACTGGACACGGACCATAAGGTGCCCGAAGCAGCAACATCCCCCTGGAGACCAATCCGCTGGAGGACGATGTATTAAATCGCGACGCAATTTGAGTACTCCATCGTCATAAGGAGGCCCTGAACGTTACAATTAACTATCAGTTTCTCGTCGGATTCGAAAATCTAGACTCACAGGGGAAGGACCATATGGTGCCCGAGGCAGCAATATCCCCTTGGAGACAAGTCGGCTGGTGGACGATGAATTGAATCTCGACGCAATTTGAGTGTTCCATCAAAATTAGGAGGCTCTGAACTTTACAATTAACTATCAGTTTTGCGTCGGATTGGAAAATCTAGACTCACAGGAAAACGATCATAAGGTGCCCCAGGCAGCAATAGACACTTGGAGACAAGTCGTCTGGAGGACGATGCATTGGATCGCGACGCAATTTGAGTGTTCCATCGTAACTAGGAGTCTCTGAATGTTACAATCAACTATCAGTTTTTCGTCGGATTCGAAAATCTAGACTCACTGGAGACGGACCATAAGGTGCCCGAGGCTATATCCCATTGTAGACAAGTCGGCAGGAGGTCGCTGTATTGACTCTCGACGCAATTTGAGTGTTCCATCGTCATTAGGAGGCGCTGAACGTTACAATTAACTATCATTATTGCGTCGGATTCGAAAATCTAGACTCTCAGGAGACGGACCATATGGTGATCGAGGCAGCAATATCCCCTTGGAGACAAGTCGGCTGGAGGACGATGTATTGAAACTCGACGCTATTTGAGTGTTCCATCATCATTAGGAGGCACTGAACGTTACAATTAACTATCAGTTATGCGTCGGATACGCAAATCTAGACTCACAGGAGAACGACCATAAGGTGCCTGAGGCAGCAACAGACCCTTGGAGACAAGTCGGCTGGATTCCGATGTATTGAATCACGACGCAATTTGAGGGTTCCATCATCATTAGGATTCTCTGTACGTTACAATTAACTATCATTTTTGCGTCGGATTCGAAAATCTAGACTCACAGGAGAACGACCATAAGGTGCCCTAGGCAGCAATAGACCCTTCGAGACAAGTCGGCTGGAGGACGATCTATTGACTCTCGACGCAATTTGAGTGTTCCATTGTCATTAGGAGGCGCTGAACGTTACAATTAATTGTCATTTTAGCGTCGGATTCGAAAATCTAGACTCACAGGAGAAGGATCATATGGTCTCCAGGGGGATATTGCTGCTTCGGCCACCTTATGGTCTGTCTCCAGTGAGTCTAGATTTTTGAATCCGACGAAAAACTGATAGTTATTTGTAACATTCAGGGAGTCCTAGTTACGATAGAACACTTAAATTGCGTCGCGACCCAATACATCCTTCTCCAGGGGACTTGTCTCCAAGGGTCTATTGCTGCCTCGGGCTCCTTATGGTCGTTCACCTGTGAGTCTAGATTTTCGAGTCCGATGCGAAACTGATAGTTAATTGTAACGTTCAGGGCTTCCTAATGAAGATGGAACACTCAAATTGCGTCGAGATTCAATACATCGGCATTCAGCCGATTTGCCTCCAAGGGCCTATTGCTGCCTCGGGCACCTTATGGTCGTTCCCCTGTGAGTCTAGATTTTTGAATCCGACGCAAAACTGATAGTTAATTGTAATGTTCTGGGCCTCCTAATGACGATGGAACACTCAAAAATGGAGACAAGTCGGCTGGAGGACGATGTATTGACTCTCGACGCAATTTGAGTGTTCCATTGTCATTAGGAGGCGCGTAACGTTACAATTATCTATCATTATTGCGTCGGATTCGAAAATCTAGACTCTCAGGAGACGGACCATATGGTGCCCGAGGCAAAAATATCCCCTTGGAGAAGGTCGGCTGGAGGCCAATGTATTGAATCGCGACGCAATGTGATTGCTCCATCGTCATTAGGAGGCCTTGAACGTTACAATTAACTATCAGTTTCGCGTCGGATTCGAAAATCTAGACTCAGAGGAGAAGGACCATGTGGTGCCCGAGGCAGCTATATCCCCTTGGAGACAAGTCGGCGGGAGGACGATGTATTGAATCTCGACGCAATTTGAGTCTTCCATCGTCATTAGGAGGCCCTGAACGTTACAGTTAACTATCAGTTATGCGTCGGATTCGCAAATCTAGACTCACAGGAGAACGACCATAAGGTGCCCGAGGCAGCAACAGACCCTTGAAGAGAAGTCGGCTGGATTCCGATGTATTGACTCTCGACGCAATTTGAGGGTTCCATCGTCATTAGGAGGCTCTGAACGTTACAATTAACTATCATTTTTACGTCGGATTCGAAAATCTAGACTCACAGGAGAACGACCATAAGGAGCCCGAGGCAGCAATTGACCCTTGGAGACAAGTCGGCTGGAGAAAGATGTATTGGATCGCGACGCAATTTGAGTGTTCCATCGTAACTAGGAGGCCCTGAATGTTACAATTAACTATCAGTTTTTCGTCGGATTCGAAAATCTAGACTCACTGGACACGGACCTTAAGGTGCCCGAAGCAGCAACATCCCCCTGGAGACCAGTCCGCTGGAGGACGATGTATGATATCGCGACGCAATTTCAGTCCTCCATCGTCATTAGGAGGCCCTGAACGATACAATTAACTATTAGTTTCGCGTCGGATTCGAAAATCTAGACTCACAGGAGAAGGACCATATGGTGCCCGAGGCAGCAATATCCCCTTGGAGACAAGTCGGCTGGAGGACGATGTATTGAATCTCGACGCAATTTGAGTGTTCCATCATAATTAAGAGGCGCTGATCGTAACAATTAACTATCAGTTTTGCGTCGGGTTCGAAAATCTAGACTCACAGGAAAACGATCATAAGGTGCCCCAGGCAGCAATAGACCCTTGGAGACAAGTCGGCTGGAGGACGATGCATTGGATCGCGACGCATATTGAGTGATCCATCGTAACTAGGAGGCCCTGAATGTTACAATTAACTATCAGTTTTTCGTCGGATTCGAAAATCTAGACTCACTGGAGACGGACCATAAGGTGCCCGAGGCTATATCCCCTTGTAGACAAGTCGGCAGGAGGTCGCTGTAGTGACTCTCGACGCAATTTGAGTGTTCCATCGTCATTAGGAGGCGCTGAACGTTACAATTAACTATCATTATTGCGTCGGATTCGAAAATCTAGACTTTCAGGAGATGGACCATATGGTGATCGAGGCAGCAATATCCCCATGGAGACAAGTCGGCTGGAGGACGATGTATTGAATCTCGTCGCAATTTGAGTGTTCCATCACCATTAGGAGGCGCTGAACGTTACAATTAACTATCAGTTATGCGTCGGATTCCCAAATCTAGACTCACAGGAGAACGAGAATAAGGTGCCCGAGGCAGCAACAGACCCTTGGAGACAAGTCTGCTGGATTCCGATGTATTGAATCTTGACGCAATCTGAGGGTTCCATCGTCATTAGGAGGCTCTGTACGTTACAATTAACTATCATTATTGCGTCGGATTCGAAAATCTAGACTCTCAGGGGACGGACCATATGGTGCCCGAGGCAAAAATATCCCCTTGGTGAAGGTAGGCTGGAGGCCGATGTATTGAATCGCGACGCAATTTGATTGCTCCATCGTCATTAGGAGGTCCTGAACGTTACAATTAACTATGAGTTTCGCGTCGGATTCGAAAATCTAGACTGAGAGGAGAAGGACCATATGGTGCCCGAGGCAGCAATATCCCCTTGGAGACAAGTCGGCGGGAGGACGATGTATTGAATCTCGACGCAATTTGAGTCTTCCATCGTCATTAGGAGGCCCTGAACGTTACAGTTAACTATCAGTTTCGCGTCGGATTCGAAAATGTAGACTCACAGGAGAAGGACCATATGGTGATCGAGGCAGCAATATCCCCTTGGAGACAAGTCGGCTGGAGGACGATGTATTGAATCTCGAAGCAATTTGAGTGTTCCATCATCATTAGGAGGCGCTGAACGTTACAATTAACTATCAGTTATGCGTCGGATTCGCAAATCTAGACTCACAGGAGAACGACCATAAGGTGCCCGAGGCAGCAACAGACCCTTGGAGACAAGTCGGCTAGATTCCGATGTATTGAATCTCGACGCAATTTGAGGGTTCCATCGTCATTAGGAGGCTCTGAACGTCAGAATTAACTATCATTTTTGCGTCGGATTCGAAAATCTAGACTCACAGGAGAACGACCATAAGGTGCCCGAGGCAGCAATAGACCCTTCGAGACAAGTCGGTTGGAGGACGATGTGTTGAATCTCGACGCAATTTGAGTGTTCCATCGTCATTAAGAGGCGCTGAACGTTACAATTAACTAACATTTTAGCGTCGGATTCGAAAATCTAGACTCACAGGAGAACGACCATAAGGTGCCCGAGGCAGCAATAGACCCTTGAAGACAAGTCGGCTGGAGGACGATCTATTGACTCTCGACGCAATTTGAGTGTTCCATCGTCATTAGGAGGCGCTGAACGTTACAATTAACTGTCATTATAGCGTCGGATTCGAAAATCTAGACTCACAGGAGAACAACCTTAAGGTGCCCGAGGCAGCAATAGACCCTTGGAGACCGGTCCGCTGGAGGACGATGTATTAAATCGCGACGCAATTTGAGTACTTCATCGTCATTAGGAGGCCCTGAACGTTACAATTAACTATCAGTTTCGCGTCGGATTCGAATATCTAGACTTACAGGAGAAGGACCATATGGTGCCCGAGGCAGCAATATCCTCTTGGAGACAAGTCGGCTGGAGGACGATGTATTGAATCTCGACGCAATTTGAGTTTTCCATCACAATTAGGAGGCGCTGAACGTTACAATTAACTATCAGTTATGCGTCGGATTCGCAAATCTAGACTCACAGGAGAACGACCATAAGGTGCCCGAGGCAGCAACAAGTCCTTGGAAAGTCGGCTGGAGGCCGATGTATTAAATCTCGACGCATTTAGAGTGGTCCATCGTCAATAGGAATCTCTGAACGTTACAATTAACTGTCAGTTTTGCGTCGGATTCGAAAATCTAGACTCATAGGAGAAGGACCACTTGGTGCCCGAGGCAAAAATATCCCCTTGCAGAAGGTCGCCTGGAGGCCGATGTATTGAATCACGACGCAATTTGAGTGCTCCATCGTCATTAGGAGGCCCTGAACGTAACAATGAACTATTAGTTTCGCGTCGGTTTCGAAAATCTAAACTCACAGGAGAAAGACCATATGGTGCCCGAGGCAGCAATATCCCCTTGGAGACAAGTCGGCTGGAGGACGATGTATTGAATCTCGACGCAATTTGCATGTTCCATCGTCATTAGGAGGCCCTGAACGTTAGAATTAATAATCAGTTTCTCGTCGGATTCGAAAATCTAGACTCACAGGAGAGCGACCATAAGGAGCCCGAGGCGGCAAAATCCCATGGAGGCAAGTCTGCTGGTGGACGATGTATTGGATCTCGACGCAATTTGAGTGTTCCTTAGCCAATAGGAGGCCCTGAACGTTACAATTAACTATCAGTTTTGCGTCGAATTCGAAAATCTAGACTCACAGGAAAACGATCATAAGGTGCCCCAGGCAGCAATAGACCCTTGGAGACAAGTCAGCTGGAGGACGATGTATTGGATCGCGACGCAATTTGAGTGTTCAATCGTCATTAAGAGGCTCTGAACGTTTCAATTAACTATCAGTTTCGCGTCGGATTCGAAAATCTAAACTCACAGCAGAAGGACCATATGGTGCCCGAGGCAGCAATATCCCCTTGGAGACAAGTCGGCTGGAGGACGATGTATTGGATCTCGAAGCAATTTGAGTGTTCCATCGCCATTAGGAGGCCCTGAACGTTACAATTAACTATCAGTTTTGCGTCGGATTCGAAAATCTAGACTCACAGGAAAACGATTATTAGGTGCCCCATTCAGCAATAGACCCTTGGAGACAAGTCGGCTGGAGGACGATGTATTGGATCGCGACGCAATTTGAGAGTTCCATCGTAACAAGGAGGCCCTGAGTGTTACAATTAGCTATCAGTTTTTCGTCGGATTCGAAAACCTTGACTCACTGGAACTGGACCATAAGGTGCCCGAGGCTATATCTCGTTGTAGACAAATCGTCTGGATGTCTCTATATTGACTCTCGACGCAATTTGAGTGTTCCATCGTCATTAGGAAGCGCTGAACGTTACAATTAACTATCATTATTGCGTCGGATTCGAAAATCTAGACTCTCAGGAGACGGACCATACGGAGCCCGAGGCAAAAATATCCCCTTAAGGAAGGTCGGCTGGAGGCCGATGTATTGAATCGCGACGCAATTTGAGTGCTCCATCGTCATTAGGAGGCCCTTAACGTTACAATTAACTATCATTTTAGCGTCGGATTCGAATATCTAGACTCACAGGAGAAGGATCATTTGGTGCTTGAGACAGCAATATCCCTTGGATACAAGTCGGCTGGAGGCCAATGTATTTAATCTCGACGCAATTTGAGTGTTCCATCGTCATTAGGAGGCTCTGAACGTTACAATTAACTATCATTTTTGCGTCGGATTCGAAAATCTAGACTCACAGGAGAACGACCATAAGGTGCCCGAGGCAGCAATACACCTTTCGAGACAAGTCGGCTGGAGGACGATGTATTGGATCGCGACGCAATTTGAGTGTTCCATCGTCATTAGGAGGCCCTGAACATTACAATTAACTATCAGTTTTGCAACGGATTCAAAAATCTAGACTCACAGGGGAACGACCATAAGGTGCCCGAGGCAGCAATAGACCCTCGGAGGCAAATCGGCTGAATGCCGATGTATTGAATCTCGACGCAATTTGATTGTTCCATCGTCATTAGGATGCCCTGAACGTTACAATTAACAATCAGTTTCGCATCGGATTCGAAAATCTAGACTCACAGGTGAACGACCATAAGGAGCCCGAGGCAGCAATAGACCCTTGGAGACAAGTCCGCTGGCGAAAGATGTATTGGATCGCGACGCAATTTGAGTGTTCCATCGTCATTAGGAGGCGCTGAACGTTACAATTAACTATCAGTTATGCGTCGAATTCGCAAATCTAGACTCACAGGAGAACGACCATAAGGTGCCCGAGGCAGCAACAGACCCTTCGAGACAAGTCGACTGGAGGACGATGTATTGAATCTCGACGCAATTTGAGTGTTCCATCGTCATTAGGAGGCACTGAACGTTACAATTAACTATCATTTTAGCGTCGGATTCGAAAATCTAGACTCACAGGAGAAGGATCATATGGTGCTTGAGACAGCAATATCCCTTGGATACAAGTCGGCTGGAGGCCAATGTATTTAATCTCGACGCAATTTGGGTGTTCAATCGTCATTAGGAGGCTCTGAACGTTACAATTAACTATCATTTTTGCGTCGGATTCGAAAATCTAGACTCACAGGAGAACGACCATTAGGTGCCCGAGGCAGCAATAGACCCTTCGAGACAAGTCGGCTGGAGGACGATGTATTGGATCGCGACGCAATTTGAGTGTTCCATCGTCATTAGGAGGCCCTGAACGTTACAATTAACAATGAGTTTCGCGTCGGATTCGAAAATCTAACCTCACAGGAAAACGATTATAATGTGCCCCAGGCAGCAATAGACCCTTGGAGACAAGTCGGCTGGAGGACGATGTTTTTTAATCGCGACGCAATTTGAGTGTTCCATCGTAACTAGAAGGCCCTGAATGTTACAATTAACTATTAGTTTTTCGTCGGATTCGAAAACCTTGACTCACTGGAACCGGACCATAAGGTGCCCGAGGCTATATCCCCTTGAAGACAAGTCGTCTGGAGGTCGCTATATTGACTCTCGACGCAATTTGAGTGTTCAATCGTCATTAGGAGGCGCTGAACGTTACAATTAACTAACATTTTAGCGTCGGATTCGAAAATCTAGACTCACAGGAGAAGGATCATATGGTGCCCGAGGCAAAAATATCCCCTTGGAGAAGGTCGGCTGGAGGCCGATGTATTGAATCTCGAGGCAATTTGAGTGCTCCATCGTCAATAGGAGGCTCTGAACGTTAGAATTAACTATCATTTTTGCGTCGGATTCGAAAATCTAGACTCACAGGAGAACGACCATAAGGTGCCCGAGGCAGCAAAAGACCCTTGAAGACAAGTCGGCTGGAGGACGATCTATTGACTCTCGACGCAATTTGAGTGTTCCATCGTCATTAGGAGGCGCTGAACGTTACAATTAACTGTCATTTTAGCGTCGGATTCGAAAATCTAGACTCACAGGAGAAGGATCATATGGTGCCCGAGACAGCTAAATCCCCTAGGATAAAAGTCGGCTGGAGGACGATGTAATGAATCTCGACGCAATTTGAGTGTTCCATCGTCATTAGGAGGACCTGAACGTTTAAATTAACAATCAGTTTTGCGTCGGATTAGAAAATCTAGACTCACAGGAGAAGGACCATAAAGTGCCCGAGGCAGCAATAGACCCTTGGAGACAAGTAGGCTGAAGGTCGATGATTTCAATCTCAACGCAATTTGAGTGTTCCATCGTCATGAGGAGGCCCTGAACGTTACAATTAACTATCAGTTATGCGTCGGATTCGCAAATCTAGACTCACAGGAGAACGACCATAAGGTGCCCGAGGCAGCAACAAACCCTTGGAAAGTCGGCTGGAGGCCGATGTATTAAATCTCGACGCATTTAGAGTGGTCCATCGTCAATAGGAGGCTCTGAACGTTACAATTAACTGTCAGTTTCGCGTCGGATTCAAAAATCTAGACTCATAGGAGAAGGACCACTTGGTGCCCGAGGCAAAAATATCCCCTTGGAGAAGGTCGCCTGGAGGCCGATGTATTGAATCACGACGCAATTTGAGTGCTCCATCGTCATTAGGAGGCCCTGAACGTAACAATGAACTATTAGTTTCGCGTCGGTTTCGAAAATCTAAACTCACAGGAGAAAGACCATATGGTGCCCGAGGCAGCAATATCCCCTTGGAGACAAGTCGGCTGGAGGACGATGTATTGAATCTCGACGCAATTTGCATGTTCCATCGTCATTAGGAGGCCCTGAACGTTAGAATTAATAATCAGTTTCGCGTCGGAATCGAAAATCTAGACTCACAGGAGAGCGACCATAAGGAGCCCGAGGCGGCAAAATCCCCATGGAGGCAAGTCTGCTGGTGGACGATGTATTGGATCTCGACGCAATTTGAGTGTTCCATCGCCAATAGGAGGCCCCGAACGTTACAATTAACTATCAGTTTTGCGTCGAATTCGAAAATCTAGACTCACAGGAAAACGATCATAAGGTGCCCCAGGCAGCAATAGACCCTTGGACACAAGTCCGCTGGAGGACGAAGTATTGGATCGCGACGCAATTTGAGCGTTCCATCGTAACTAGGATGCCCTGAATGTTACAATTAACTATCAGTTTTTCGTCGGATTCGAAAATCTACACTCACTGGAGACGGACTATAAGGTGCCCGAGGCTATATCCCCTTGTAGACAAGTCGGCTGGAGGTCGCTGTATTGACTCTCGAAGCGATTTGAGGGTTCCATCGTCATTAGGAGGCCCTGAACGTTACAATTAACAATCAGTATCGCGTCGGATTCGAAAATGTAGACTCACAGGAGAAGGAACATATGGTGCCCGAGGCAGCAATATCCCCTTGGAGAGAAATCGGCTGGAGGACGATGTATTGAATCTCGACGCAATTTGAGTGTTCCATCGTCATTAGTTGGCCCTGAGCGTTACAATTAACCATCCGTTTAGCGTTGGATTCGAAAATCTAGACTCACAGGAGAACGATCATAGGGTGCCCGAGGCAACAATAGACCCTTGGAGACAAGTCAGCTGGAGGACGAAGTATTGGATCGCGACGCAATTTGAGTGTTCCATCGTCATTAAGAGGCTCTGAACGTTTCAATTAACTATCAGTTTCGCGTCGGATTCGAAAATCTAAACTCACAGCAGAAGGACCATATGGTGCCCGAGGCAGCAATATCCCCTTGGAGACAAGTCGGCTGGAGGACGATGTATTGGATCTCGAAGCAATTTGAGTGTTCCATCGCCATTTGGAGGCCGTGAACGTTACAATTAACTATCAGTTTTGCGTCGGATTCGAAAATCTAGACTCACAGGAAAACGATTATTAGGTGCCCCAGGCAGCAATAGACCCTTGGAGACAAGTCGGCTGGAGGACGATATATTGGATCGCGACGCAATTTGACAGTTCCATCGTAACTAGGAGGCCCTGAGTGTTACAATTAGCTATCAGTTTTTCGTCGGATTCGAAAACCTTGACTCACTGGAACTGGACCATAAGGTGCCCGAGGCTATATCTCGTTGTAGACAAATCGTCTGGATGTCTCTATATTGACTCTCGACGAAATTTGAGTGTTCCATCGTCATTAGGAAGCGCTGAACGTTACAATTAACTATCATTATTGCGTCGGATTCGAAAATCTAGACTCTCAGGAGACGGACCATACGGAGCCCGAGGCAAAAATATCCCCTTGAGGAAGGTCGGCTGGAGGCCGATGAATTGAATCGCGACGCAATTTGAGTGCTCCATCGTCATTAGGAGGCCCTGAACGTTACAATTAACTATCATTTTAGCGTCGGATTCGAATATCTAGACTCACAGGAGAAGGATCATTTGGTGCTTGAGACAGCAATATCCCTTGGATACAAGTCGGCTGGAGGCCAATGTATTTAATCTCGACGCAATTTGAGTATTCCATCGTCATTAGGAGGCTCTGAACGTTACAATTAACTATCATTTTTGCGTCGGATTCGAAAATCTAGACTCACAGGAGAACGAACATAAGGTGCCCGAGGCAGCAATAGACCCTTCGAGACAAGTCGGCTGGAGGACGATGTATTGGATCGCGACGCAATTTGAGTGTTCCATCGTCATTAGGAGCCCTGAACATTACAATTAACTATCAGTTTTGCAACGGATTCAAATATCTAGACTCACAGGGGAACGACCATAAGGTGCCCGAGGCAGCAATAGACCCTCGGAGGAAATCGGCTGAATGCCGATGTATTGAATCTCGACGCAATTTGAGTGTTCCATCGTTATTAGGATGCCCTGAACGTTACAATTAACAATCAGTTTCGCATCGGATTCGAAAATCTAGACTCACAGGTGAACGACCATAAGGAGCCCGAGGCAGCAATAGACCCTTGGAGACAAGTCCGCTGGAGAAAGATGTATTGGATCGCGACGTAATTTGAGTGTTCCATCGTCATTAGGAGGCGCTGAACGTTACAATTAACTATCAGTTATGCGTCGAATTCGCAAATCTAGACTCACAGGAGAACGACCATAAGGTGCCCGAGGCAGCAACAGACCCTTCGAGACAAGTCGACTGGAGGACGATGTATTGGATCGCGACGCAATTTGAGTGTTCCATCGTAACTAGGAGGCCCTGAATGTTAGAATTAACTATCAGTTTTTCGTCGGATTCGAAAACCTTGACTCACTGGAACCGGACCATAAGGTGCCCGAGGCTATTTCCCCTTGAAGACAAGTCGTCTCGAGGTCGCTATATTGACTCTCGACGCAATTTGAGTGTTCCATCGTCATTAGGAGGCGATGAACGTTACAATTAACTATCATTATTGCGTCGGATTCGAAAATCTAGACTCTCAGGAGACGGACCATACGGAGCCCGAGGCAAAAATATCCCCTTGGAGAAGTTCGGCTGGAGGCCGATGTATTGAATCGCGACGCAATTTGAGTGCTCCATCGTCATTAGGAGGCCCTGAACGTTACAATTAACTTTCAGTTTCGCGTCGGATTCTAAAATCTAGACTCACAGGAGAAGGACCATATGGTGCCCGAGGCAGCTATATCCCCTTGGAGATAAGTCTGCTGGAGGACGATGTATTGAATCTCGACGCAATTTGAGTGTTCCATCATCATTAGGAGGCGCTGAACGTTACAATTAACTATCAGTTATGCGTCGGATTCGCAAATCTAGACTCACAGGAGAACGACCATAAGGTGCCCGAGGCAGCAACAGACCCTTCGAGACAAGTCGGCTGGAGGACGATGTATTGAATCTCGACGCAATTTGAGTGTTTCATCGTCATTAGGAGGCGCTGAACGTTACAATTAACTATCATTTTAGCTTCGGATTTGAAAATCTAGACTCACAGGAGAAGGATCATATGGTGCTTGAGACAGCAATATCCCTTGGATGCAAGTCGGCTGGAGGCCAATGTATTTAATCTCGACGCAATTTGAGTGTTCCATCGTCATTAGGAGGCTCTGAACGTTACAATTAACTATCATTTTTGGGTCGGAATCGAAAATCTAGACTCACAGGAGAACGACCATAAGGTGCCTGAGGCAGCAATAGACCCTTCGAGACAAGTCGGCTGGAGGACGAGATATTGACTCTCGCGCAATTTGAGTGTTCCATCGTCATTAGGAGGCGCTGAACGTTACTATTAACTATCATTTTGCGTCGGATTCGAAAATCTAGACTCACAGGAGAAGGTTCAAATGGTGCCCGAGACAGCAATAGACCCTTGGAGACAAGTCGGCTGGAGGACGATGTATTGAATCTCGACGCAATTTGAGTGTTCCATCGTAATTAGGAGGCCCTGAACATTACAATTAAATATCAGTTTTGCGTCGGAATCAAAAATCTAGACCCACAGGGGACCGACCATAAGGTGCCCGAGGCAGCAATAGACCCTCGGATACAAATCGGCTTTAGAAAGATGTATTGGATCGCGACGCAATTTGAGTGCTCCATCGTCATTAGGAGGCCCTGAACGTAACAATTAACTATTAGTTTCGCGTCGGTTTCGAAAATCTAAACTCAAAGGAGAAGGACCATATGATGCCCGAGGCAGCAATATCCCCTTGGAGACAAGTCGGCTGGAGGGCGATGTATTGAATCTCGACGCAATTTGAGTGTTCCATCGTCATTAGGAGGCCCTGAACGTTACAATTAACAATCAGTTTCGCGTCGGATTCGAAAATCTAGACTCACAGGAAAACGATCATAAGGTGCCCCAGGCAGCAATAGACCCTTGGAGACAAGTCTTCTGGAGGACGATGTATTGGATCGCGACGCAATTTGAGTGTTGCATCGTAACTAGGAGGCCCTGAATGTTACAATTAACTATCAGTTTCTCGTCGGATTCGAAAATCTACACTCACTGGAGACGGACCATAAGGTGCCCAAGGCTATATCCCCTTGTAGACAAGTCGGCTGGAGGTCGCTGTATTGACTCTCGAAGCAATTTGAGGGTTCCATCGTCATTAGGAGGCGCTGAACGTTACAATTAACTATCATTATTGCGTCGGATTCGAAAGTCTAGACTCTCAGGAGACGGACCATATGGTGCTCGAGGCAAAAATATCCCCTTGGGAAAGGTCGGCTGGAGGCCGATGTATTGAATCGCGACGCAATTTGAGTGCTCCATCGTCATTAGGAGGCCCTGAACGTTACAGTTAACTATCAGTTTCGCGTCGGATTCGAAAATGTAGACTCACTGGAGAAAGACCATATGGTGCCCGAGGCAGCAATATCCTCTTGGAGACAAGTCGGCTGGAGGATGATGTATTGAATCACGACTCAATTTGAGTGTTCCATCATCATTAGGAGGCGCTGAACGTTATAATTAAATATCAGTTATGCGTCGGATTCGCAAATCTTGACTCACAGGAGAACGACCATAAGGTGCCCGAGGCAGCAACAGACCCTTGGAGACAAGTCGGCTGGTGGCCGATGTATTGAATCTCGACGCAATTTGAGTGTTCCATCATCATTAGGAGGCTCTGGACGTTACAATTAACTATCATTTTTGTGTCGGATTCGAAAATCTAGACTCACAGGAGAACGACCATAAGGTGCCTGAGGCAGCAATAGACCCTTGAAGACAAGTCGGCTGGAGGACGATGTATTGGCTCTCGACGCAATTTGAGTGTTCCATCGCCTTTTGGAGGCCCTGAACGTTACAAGTAACTATCAGTTTTGCGTGGGTTCGAAAATCTAGACTCACTGGGGACGGACCATAAGGTGCCCGAGGCAGCAATATCCCCTTGGAGACCAGTCCGCTGCAGGACAACGTATATAATCGCGACGCAATTTGAATGTTCCATCGTCATTAGGAGGCCCTGATCGTTACAATTAAATATCAGTATCTCGTCGGATTCGAAAATCCCGACTCACAGGAGACGGACCACATGGAGCCCGAGGCAGCAATATCCCCTTGTAGACAAGTAGGCTGGAGGTCGATGTATCGGATCGCGACACAATTTGAGTGTTTCATCGTCATTAGGAACCCTGAATGTTTCAAGTAACTATCAGTTTTTCGTCGGATTCGAAAATCTAGACTCACTGGAGGCGGACCATACGGTGCCCGAGGCAGCAATATCGCCTTGGAGACCAGTCCGCTGGAGGATGATGTATTGAATCGCGTCGCAATTTGAATGCTCCATCGTCATTAGGAGGATCTGATCGTTACAATTAACTATCAGATTCGCGTCGGATTCGCAAATCTAGACTCACAGGAGAACGACCGTAAGGTGCCCGAGGCACAACAGACCGTTGGAGACAAGTCGGCTGGAGGCCGATGTATTGAACCTCGACGCAATTTGAGTGTTCCATCGTCATTAGCTGGCCCTGAGCGTTACAATTAACTATCAGTTTTGCGTCGGGTCCGAAAATCTAGACTCACAGGAGAACGATCATAAGGTGCCCGAGGCAGCAATAGACCCTTGGAGACAAGTCTTCTGGAGGACGATGAATTGGATCGCGACGCAATTTGAGTGTTCCATCGTCATTAGGAGGCCCAGAATGTTACAATTAACTATCAGTTTTTCGTCGGATTCGAAAATCTAGACTCACTGGAGACGGACCATATGGTGCCCGAAACAGCAATATCCCCTTGGAGAGAAGTCGGCTGGAGGACGATGTATTGAATCTCGACGCAATTTGAGTGTTCCATCGTAATTAGTTGGCCCTGAGCGTTACAATTAACCATCAGTTTTGCGTTGGATTCGAAATTCTAGACTCACAGGAGAACGATCATATGGTGCCCGAGGCAACAATAGACCCTTGGAGACAAGTCAGCTGGAGGACGATGTATTGGATTGCGACGCAATTTGAGTGTTTCATCGTCATTAGGAGGCACTGAACGTTACAATTAACTATCAGTTTCGCGTCGGATTCGAAAATCTAAACTCATAGCAGAAGGACCATATGGTGCCCGAGGCAGCAGTATCCCCTTGGAGACAAATCGGTTGTTGGACGATGTATTGAATCTCGACGCAATTTGAGTGTTCCATCGTCATTAGGAGGCCCTGAACGTTACAATTAACAATCAGTTTCGCGTCGGATTCGAAAATCTAGACTCACAGGAGAGCGACCATAAGGAGCCCGAGGCAGCAAAATCCCCCTGGAGACAAGTCGGCTGGAGGACGATGTATTGGATCTCGAATCAATTTGAGTGTTCCATCGCCATTAGGAGGCCCTGAAAGTTACAATTAACTATCAGTTTTGCGTCGGATTGGAAAATCTAGACTCACAGTAAAACGATTATAAGGTGCCCCAGGCAGCAATAGACCCTTGGAGACAAGTCGGCTGGAGGACGATGTATTGGATCGCGAAGCAATTTGAGTGTTCCATCGTAACTAGGACGCCCTGAGTGTTACAATTAACTATCAGTTTTTCGTCGGATTCGAAAACCTTGACTCACTGGAACCGGACCATAAGGTGCCCGAGGCTATATCCCCTTGTAGACAAGTCGTCTGGAGGTCGCTATATTGACTCTCGAAGCAATTTGAGTGTTCCATCGTCAATAGGAGGCGCTGAACGTTACAATTAACTATCATTATTGCGTCGGATTCGAAAATCTAGACTCTCAGGAGACGGATCATACGGAGCCCGAGGCAAAAATATCCATTTCGAGAAGGTCGGCTGGAGGCCGATGTATTGAATCGCGACGAATTTGAGTGCTCCATCGTCATTAGGAGGCCCTGAACGTTACAATTAACTATCAGTTTCGCGTTGGATTCGAAAATGTAGACTCACAGGAGAAGGTCCATATGGTGCCTGAGGCAGCAATATACCCTTGGAGGCAAGTAGGCTGGAGGACGATGTATTGAATCTCGACGCAATTTGAGTGTTCCATCGTCATTAGGAGGCCCTGAACGTTACAGTTAACTATCAGTTTCGCGTCGGATTCGAAAATGTAGACTCACAGGAGAAGGAGCATATGGTGCCCGAGGCAGCTATATCCCCTTGGAGACAAGTCTGCTGGAGGACGATGTATTGAATCTCGACGCAATTCGAGTATTCCATCATCATTAGGAGGCGCGAACGTTACAATTAACTATCATTTTAGCGTCGGATTCGAAAATCTAGACTTACAAGAGTACGACCATTAGGTGCCCGAGGCAGCATTAGACCCTTGGAGACAAGTCGGCTGGAGGCCGATGTATTTAATCTCGACGGAATTTGAGTGTTCCATCGTCATTAGGAGGCTCTGAACGTTACAATTAACTATCAGTGTTGCGTCGGATTCGAAAATCTAGACTCACAGGAGAACGACCATAAGGTGCCCGAGGCAGCAATAGACCCTTCGAGACAAGTCGGCTGGAAGACGAGATATTGACTCTCGCGCAATTTGAGTGTTCCATCGTCATTAGGAGGCGCTGAACGTTACAATTAACTATCATTTTGCGTCGGATTCGAAAATCTAGACTCACAGGAGAAGGTTCATATGGTGCCCGAGACAGCAATATCCCCTTGGAGACAAGTCGGCTGGAGGACGATGTATTGGATCGCGACGCAATTTGAGTGTTCCATCGTCACTAAGAGGCCCTGAATGTTACAATTAACTATGAGTTTTTCGTCGGATTCGAAAATCTAGATTCACCGGAGACGGACCATAAGGTGCCCGAGGCTTTGTATACAAGTCGGCTGGAGGTCGATGTATTGACTCTCGACGAAATTTGAGTGTTCCATCGTCATTAGGAGGCGCTGATCGTTACAATTAACTATAATTTTTGCGTCGGATACGAAAATCTAGCCTCACAGGAGACGGACCATATGGTGCCCGAGGCAAAAATATCCCCTTGAAGAAGGTCGGCTGGAGGCTGATGTATTGAATCTCGACGCAATTTGAGTGTTCCATCGTAACTAGGAGGCCCTGAATGTTACAATTAACTATCAGTTTTTCGTCGGATTCGAAAATCTACACTCACTGGAGACGGACCATGAGGTGCCCAAGGCTATATCCCCTTGTAGACAAGTCGGCTGGATGTCGCTGTGTTGACTCTCGATGCAATTTGAGGGTTCCATCGTCATTAGGAGGCGCTGAACGTTACAATTAACTATCATTATTGCGTCGGATTCGACTATCTAGACTCTCAGGAGACGGACCATATGGTGCCCGAGGCAAAAATATCCCCTTGGAGAAGGTTAACTGGAGGCCGATGTATTGAATCGCGACGCAATTTGAGTGCTCCATCGTCATTAGGAGGCCCTGAACGTTACAATTAACTATCATTATTGCGTCGGATTCGAAAATCTAGACTCTCAGGAGACGGACCATACGGAGCCCGAGACAAAAATATCACCTTGGAGAAGGTCGGCTGGGGGCCGATGTATTGAATCGCGACGCAATTTGAGTGCTCAATCGTCATTAGGAGGCCCTGAACGTTACAATTAACTATCAGTTTCGCGTCGGATTCGAAAATCCAGACTCACAGGAGACGGATCATATGGTGCCCGAGGCATCTATATCCCCTTGGAGATAAGTCTGCTGGAGGACGATGTATTGAATCTCGACGCAATTTGAGTGTTCCATCATCATTAGGAGGCGCTGAACGTTACAATTAACTATCAGTTATGCGTCGGATTCGCAAATCTAGACTCACAGGAGAACGACCATAAGGTGCCCGAGGCAGCAACAGACCCTTCAAGTCGGCTGGAGGACGATGTATTGAATCTCGACGCAATTTGTGTGTTTCGTCGTCATTAGGAGGCGCTGAACGTTACAATTAACTATCATTTTAGCGTCGGATTCGAAAATCTAGACTCACAGGAGAAGGATCATATGGTGCTTGAGACAGAAATATCCCTTGGATACAAGTCGGCTGGAGGCAAATGTATTTAATCTCGACGCAATTTGAGTTTTCCATCGTCATTAGGAGGCTCTGAACGTTACAATTAACTATCATTCTTGCGTCGGATTCGAAAATCTAGACTCACAGGAGAACGACCATAAGGTGCCCGAGGCAGCAATAGACCCTTCGAGACAAGTCGGCTGGAGGACGAGATATTGACTCTCGCGCAATTTGAGTGTTCCATCGTCATTAGGAGGCGCTGAACGTTACAATTAACTATCATTTTTCGTCGGATTCGAAAATCTAGACTGACAGGAGAAGGTTCATATGGTGCCCGAGACAGCAATAGACCCTTGGAGACAAGTCGGCTGGAGGACGATGTATTGGATCGCGACGCAATTTGAGTGTTCCATCGTCATTAGGAGGCCGTGAATGTTACAATTAACATTGAGTTTTTCGTCGGATTCGAAAATTTAGATTCACTGGAGACGGACCATAAGGTGCCCGAGGCTTTGTAGACAAGTCGGCTGGAGGTCGATGTATTGAGTCTCGACGCAATTTGAGTGTTCCATCGTCATTAGGAGGCGCTGAACGTTACAATTAACTATCATTTTTGCGTCGGATACGAAAATCTAGGCTCACAGGAGACGGACCATATGGTGCCCGAGGCAAAAATATCCCCTTGAAGAAGGTCGGCTGGAGGCCCATGTATTGAATCCCTACGCAATTTGAGTGTTCCATCGTCGTTAGGAGGCCCTGAAAATTGCAATTAAATATCAGTTTTGCGTCGGATTCAAAAATCTAGACTCACAGGGGACCGACCATAAGGTGCCCGAGGCAGCAACAGACCCTTGGAGACAAGTCGGTTGGAGGCCGATGTATTGAATCTCGACGCAATTTGAGTGATCCATCATCATTAGGAGGCTCTGGACGTTACAATTAACTATTATTTTTGCGTCGGATTCGAAAATCTAGACTCACAGGAGAACGACCATAAGGTGCCCGAGGCAGCAATAGACCCTTGAAGACAAGTCGGCTGGAGGACGATGTATTGACTCTCGACGCAATTTGAGTGTTTCAACGCCTTTTGGAGGCCCTGAACGTTACAAGTAACTATCAGTTTTGCGTCGGGTTCGAAAATCTAGACTCACTGGAGACGGACCATAAGGTGCCCGAGGCAGCAATATCCCCTTGGAGACCAGTCCGCTGGAGGACGACGTATTTCATCGCGACGCAATTTGAATGTTCCATCGTCATTAGGAGGCCCTGAACGTTACAATTAACTATCAGTATCTCGTCGGATTCGAAAATCCCGACTCACAGGAGACGGACCACATGGAGCCCGAGGCAGCAATAACGCCTTGTAGACAAGTAGGCTGGATGTCGATGTATTGGATCGCGACACAATTTGAGTGTTTCATCGTCATTAGGAACCCTGAATGTTACAATTAACTATCAGTTTCTCATCGGATTCGAAAATCTAGACTCACAGGAGAACGTCCGTAAGGTGCCCGAGGCACAACAGACCGTTGGAGACAAGTCGGTTTGAGGCCGATGTATTGAATCTCGACGCAATTTGAGTGTTCCATCGTCATTAGGTGGCCCTGAGCGTTTCAATTAACTATCAGTTTTTCGTCGGGTCCGAAAATCTAGACTCACAGGAGAACGATCATAAGGTGCCCGAGGCAGCAATAGACCCTTGGAGACAAGTCGGCTGGAGGACGATGAATTGGATCGCGACGCAATTTGAGAGTTCCATCGTCATTAGGAGGCCCTGAATGTTACTATTAACTACCAGTTTTTCGTCGGATTCGAAAATCTAGACTCACTGGAGACGGACCATAAGGTGCCCGAGGCTTTGTAGACAAGTCGACTGGAGGTCGATGTTTTGACTCTCGACGCAATTTGTGTGTTCCATCGTCATTAGGAGGCGCTGAACGTTACAATTAACTGTCATTTTTGCGTCGGATACGAAAATCTAGACTCACAGGAGACGGACCATATGGTGCCCGAGGCAATAATATCCCCTGGAAGATTGTCGGCTGGAGGCCGATGTATTGAATCTCGACGCAATTTGAGTGTTCCATCGTCATTAGGAGGCCCTGAACATTGCAATTAACTATCAGTTTTGCGTCGGATTCAAAAATGTAGACTCACAGGGGAACGATCATAAGGTGCCCGAGGCAGCAATAGACCCTCGGAGACAAATCGGCTGAATGCCGATGTATTGAATCTCAACGCAATTTGAGTGTTCCATCGTCATTAGGTAGCCCTGAACGTTACAATTAACAATCAGTTTCGCATCGGATTCGAAAATCAAGACTCACAGATGAACGACCATAAGGAGCCCGAGGCAGCAATAAACCCTTGGAGACAAGTCCGCTGGAGAATGATGTATTGGATCGCGACGCAATTTGAGTGTTCTGTCGTAACTAGTACGCCCTGAATATTACAATTAACTATCACTTTTTCGTCGGATTCGAAAATCTAGACTCACTGGAGACAGACCATATGGTGCCCGAGGCAGCAATATCCCCTTGGAGACAAGTCGGCTGGAGGACGATGTATTGAATCTCGACGCAATTTGAGTGTTCCATCATAATTAGGAGGCGCTGAACGTTACAATCAACTATCAGTAATGCTTCGGATTCGCAAATCTAGACTCACAAGAGAACGACCATAAGGTGCCCGAGGCAGCAACAAACCCTTGGAAAGTCGGCTGCATGCCGATGTATTGAATCTCGACGCAATTTGAGTGTTCCATCGACAATAGGAGGCTCTGAACGTTACAATTAACAATCAGTTTCGCGTCGGATTCGAAAATTTAGACTCACAGGAGAAGGACCATATGGTGCCCGAGGCAAAAATATCCCCTTGGAGAAGGTCGGCTGGAGGCCGATATATTAAATCGCGACGCAATTTGAGTGCTCCATCGTCATTAGGAGGCCCTGAACGTTACAATTAACAATCAGTTTCGCGTCGGATTCGAAAATTTAGACTCACAGGAGAAGGACCATATGGTGCCCGAGGCAAAAATATCCCCTTGGAGAAGGTCGGCTGGAGGCCGATGTATTAAATCGCGACGCAATTTGAGTGTTACATCGTCATTAGGAGGCCCTGAACGTTACAATTAACAATCAGTTTCGCGTCGGATTCCAAAATCTAGACTCACAGGAAAACGATCATAGGGTGCCCCACGCAGCAATAGACCCTTGGAGACAAGTCGGCTGGAGGACGAAGTTTGGAAGGTAGGAGACGAGGTACTGGCAGAAGTAAAGCTGTGAGTACCGGGCGTGAGTCGTGCTTCGGTAGCTCAGATGGTAGAGCACTTGCCCGCGAAAGGCAAGGGTGCCGAGTTCGAGTCTCGGTCGGGCACACAGTTTTAATCTGCCAGGAAGTTTCATATCAGCGCACACTCCGCTGCAGAGTGAAAATCTCATTCTGGAAACATCCTCCAGGCTGTGGCAAAGCCATGTCTCCACAATATCCTTTCTTTCACGAGTGCTAGTTCTGCAAGGTTCGCAGGAGAGCTTCTGTAAAGTTTGGAAGGTAGGAGACGAGGTACTGGCAGAAGTAAAGCTGTGAGTACCGGGCGTGAGTCGTGCTTCGGTAGCTCAGATGGTAGAGCACTTGCCCGCGAAAGGCAAAGGTGCCGAGTTCGAGTCTCGGTCGGGCACACAGTTTTAATCTGCCAGGAAGTTTCATATCAGCGCACACTCCGCTGCAGAGTGAAAATCTCATTCTGGAAACATCCTCCAGGCTGTGGCTAAGCCATGTCTCCACAATATCGTTTCTTTCAGGAGTGTTAGTTCTGCAAGGTTCGCAGGAGAGCTTCTGTAAAGTTTGGAAGGTAGGAGACGAGGTACTGGCAGAAGTAAAGCTGTGAGTACCGGGCGTGAGTCGTGCTTCGGTAGCTCAGATGGTAGAGCACTTGCCCACGAAAGGCAAAGGTGCCGAGTTCGAGCCTCGGTCGGGCACACAGTTTTAATCTGCCAGGAAGTTTCATATCAGTGCACACTCCGCTGCAGAGTGAAAATCTCATTCTGGAAACATACCCCAGGCTGTGGCTAAGCCATGTCTCCACAATATCGTTTCTTTCAGGAGTGCTAGTTCTGCAAGGTTCGCAGGAGAGCTTCTGTAAAGTTTGGAAGGTAGGAGACGAGGTACTGGCAGAAGTAATGCTGTGAGTACCGGGCGTGAGTCGTGCTTCTGTAGCTCAGATGGTAGAGCACTTGCCCGCGAAAGGCAAAGGTGCCGAGTTCGAGTCTCGGTCGGGTACACGGTTTTAATCTGCCAGGAAGTTTCATATCAGCGCACACTCCGCTGCAGAGTGAAAATCTCATTCTGGAAACTTCCCCCAGGCTGTGGCTAAGCCATGTCTCCACAATATCCTTTCTTTCAGGAGTGCTAGTTCTGCAAGGTTCGCAGGGGAGCTTCTGTAGAGTTTGGAAGGTAGGAGACGAGGTACTGGCAGAAGTAAAGCTGTGAGTACCGGGCGTGAGTCGTGCTTCGGTAGCTCAGGTGGTAGAGCACTTGCCCGCGAAAGGCAAAGGTGCCGAGTTCGAGTCTCGGTCGGGCACACAGTTTTAATCTGCCAGGAAGTTTCATATCAGCGCACACTCCGCTGCAGAGTGAAAATCTCATTCTGGAAACATCCCCCAGGCTGTGGCTAAGCCATGTCTCCACAATATCGTTTCTTTCAGGAGTGCTAGTTCTGCAAGTTTCGCAGGAGAGCTTCTGTAAAGTTTGGAAGGTAGGAGACGAGGTACTGGCAGAAGTAAAGCTGTGAGTACCGGGCGTGAGTCGTGCTTCGGTAGCTCAGGTGGTAGAGCACTTGCCCGCGAAAGGCAAAGGTGCCGAGTTCGAGTCTCGGTCGGGCACACAGTTTTAATCTGCCAGGAAGTTTCATATCAGCGCACACTCCGCTGCAGAGTGAAAATCTCATTCTGGAAGCATCCCCCAGGCTGTGGCTAAGCCATATCTCCACAATATCCTTTCTTTCAGGAATGCTAGTTCTGCAAGGTTCGCAGGAGAGCTTCTGTAAAGTTTGGAAGGTAGGAGACGAGGTACTGGCAGAAGTAAAGCTGTGAGTACCGGGAGTGAGTCGTGCTTCGGTGGCTCAGATGGTAGAGCACTTGCCCGCGAAAGGCAAAGGTGCCGAGTTCGAGTCTCGGTCGGGCACACAGTTTTAATCTGCCAGGAAGTTTCATATCAGCGCACACTCCGCTGCAGAGTGAAAATCTCATTCTGGAAGCATCCCCCAGGCTGTGGCTAAGCCATGTCTCCACAATATCCTTTCTTTCAGGAGTGCTAGTTCTGCAAGGTTCGCAGGAGAGCTTCTGTAAAGTTTGGAAGGTAGGAGACGAGGTACTGGCAGAAGTAAAGCTGTGAGTACCGGGCGTGAGCCGTGGTTCGGTGGCTCAGATGGTAGAGCACTTGCCCGCGAAAGGCAAAGGTGCCGAGTTCGAGACTCGGTCGGGCACACAGTTTTAATCTGCCAGGAAGTTTCATATCAGCGCACACTCCGCTGCAGAGTGAAAATCTCATTCTGGAAACATCCCCCAGGCTGTGGCTAAGCCATGTCTCCACAATATCCTTTCTTTCAGGAGTGCTAGTTCTGCAAGGTTCGCAGGAGAGCTTCTGTAAAGTTTGGAAGGTAGGAGACGAGGTACTGGCCGAAGTAAAGCTGTGAGTACCGGGCGTGAGTCGTGCTTCGGTAGCTCAGATGGTAGAGCACTTGCCCGCGAAAGGCAAAGGTGCCGAGTTCGAGTCTCGGTCGGGCACACTGTTTTAATCTGCCAGGAAGTTTCATATCAGCGCACACTCCGCTGCAGAGTGAAAATCTCATTCTGGAAACATCCCCCAGGCTGTGGCTAAGCCATGTCTCCACAATATCGTTTCTTTAAGGAGTGCTAGTTCTGCAAGGTTCGCAGGAGAGCTTCTGTAAAGTTTGGAAGGTAGGAGACGAGGTACTGGCAGAAGTAAAGCTGTGAGTACCGGGCGTGAGTCGTGCTTCGGTAGCTCAGATGGTAGAGCACTTGCCCGCGAAAGGCAAAGGTGCCGAGTTCGAGTCTCGGTCGGGCACACAGTTTTAATCTGCCAGGAAGTTTCATATCAGCGCACACTCCGCTGCAGAGTGAAAATCTCATTCTGGAAACATCTCCCAGGCTGTGGCTAAGCTATGTCTCCACAATATTCTTTCTTTCGGGAGTGCTAGTTCTGCAAGGTTCGCAGGAGAGCTTCTGTAAAGTTTGGAATGTAGGAGACGAGGTACTGGCAGAAGTAAAGCTGTGAGTACCGGGCGTGGTCGTGCTTCGGTAGCTCAGGTGGTAGAGCACTTGCCCGCGAAAGGCAAAGGTGCCGAGTTCGAGTCTCGGACGGGCACACAGTTTTAATCTGCCAGGAAGTTTCATATCAGCGCACACTCCGCTGCAGAGTGAAAATCTCATTCTGGAAACATCCCCCAGGCTGTGGCTAAGCCATGTCTCCACAATATCCTTTCTTTCAGGAGTGCTAGTTCTGCAAGGTTCGCAGGAGAGCTTCTGTAAAGTTTGGAAGGTAGGAGACGAGGTACTGGCAGAAGTAAAGCTGTGAGTACCGGGCGTGAGTCGTGCTTCGGTAGCTCAGATGGTAGAGCACTTGCCCGCGAAAGGCAAAGGTGCCGAGTTCGAGTCTCGGTCGGGCACACAGTTTTAATCTGCCAGGAAGTTTCATATCAGCGCACACTCCGCTGCAGAGTGAAAATCTCATTCTGGAAACATCCCCCAGGCTGTGGCTAAGCCATGTCTCCACATTATCGTTTCTTTCAGGAGTGCTAGTTCTGCAAGTTTCGCAGGAGAGCTTCTGTAAAGTTTGGAAGGTAGGAGACGAGGTACTGGCAGAAGTAAAGCTGTGAGTACCGGGCGTGAGTCGTGCTTCGGTAGCTCAGATGGTAGAGCACTTGCCCGCGAAAGGCAAAGGTGCCGAGTTCGAGTCTCGGTCGGGCACACAGTTTTAATCTGCCAGGAAGTTTCATATCAGCGCACACTCCGTTGGAGAGTGAAAATCTCATTCTGGAAACATCCCCCAGGCTGTGGCTAAGCCATGTCTCCACAATATCCTTTCTTTCACGAGTGCTAGTTCTGCAAGGTTCGCAGGAGAGCTTCTGTAAAGTTTGGAAGGTAGGAGACGAGGTACTGGCAGAAGTAAAGCTGTGAGTACCGGGCGTGAGTCGTGCTTCGGTAGCTCAGATGGTAGAGCACTTGCCCGCGAAAGGCAAAGGTGCCGAGTTCGAGTCTCGGTCGGGCACACAGTTTTAATCTGCCAGGAAGTTTCATATCAGCGCACACTCCGCTGCAGAGTGAAAATCTCATTCTGGAAACATCCCCCAGGCTGTGGCTAAGCCATGTCTCCACAATATCCTTTCTTTCAGGAATGCTAGTTCTGCAAGTTTCGCAGGAGAGCTTCTGTAAAGTTTGGAAGGTAGGAGACGAGGTACTGGCAGAAGTAAAGCTGTGAGTACCGGGCGTGAGTCGTGCTTCGGTAGCTCAGATGGTAGAGCACTTGCCCGCGAAAGGCGAAGGTGCCGAGTTCGAGGCTCGGTCGGGCACACAGTTTTAATCTGCCAGGAAGTTTCATATCAGCGCACACTCCGCTGCAGAGTGAAAATCTCATTCTGGAAACATCCCCCAGGCTGTGGCTAAGCCATGTCTCCACAATTTCGTTTCTTTCAGGAGTGCTAGTTCTGCAAGGTTCGCAGGAGAGCTTCTGTAAAGTTTGGAAGGTAGGAGACGAAGTACTGGCAGAAGTAAAGCTGTGAGTACCGGGCGTGAGTCGTTCTTCGGTAGCTCAGATGGTAGAGCACTTGCCCGCGAAAGGCAAAGGTGCCGAGTTCGAGTCTCGGTCGGGCACACAGTTTTAATCTGCCAGGAAGTTTCATATCAGCGCACACTCCGCTGCAGAGTGAAAATCTCATTCTGGAAACATCCCCCAGGCTGTGGCTAAGCCATGTCTCCGCAATATCCTTTGTTTCAGGAGTGCTAGTTCTGCAAGGTTCGCAGGAGAGCTTCTGTAAAGTTTGGAAGGTAGGAGACGAGGTACTGGCAGAAGTAAAGCTGTGAGTACCGGGCGTGAGTCGTGCTTCGGTAGCTCAGGTGGTAGAGCACTTGCCCGCGAAAGGCAAAGGTGCCGAGTTCGAGTCTCGGTCGGGCACACAGTTTAGTCTGCCAGGAAGTTTCATATCAGCGCACACTCCGCTGCAGAGTGAAAATCTCATTCTGGAAACATCCCCCAGGCTGTGGCTAAGCCATGCTCCACATTTTCCTTTCTTTCAGGAGTGCTAGTTCTGCAAGGTTCGCAGGAGAGCTTCTGTAAAGTTTGGAAGGTAGGAGACGAGGTACTGGCAGAAGTAAAGCTGTGAGTACCGGGCGTGAGTCGTGCTTCGGTAGCTCAGATGGTAGAGCACTTGCCCGCGAAAGGCAAAGGTGCCGAGTTCCAGTCTCGGTCGGGCACACAGTTTTAATCTGCCAGGAAGTTTCGTATCAGCGCACACTCCGCTGCAGAGTGAAAATCTCATTCTGGAAACATCCCCCAGGCTGTGGCTAAGCCATGTCTCCACAATATCGTTTCTTTCAGGAGTGCTAGTTCTGCAAGGTTCGTAGGAGAGCTTCTGTAAAGTTTGGAAGGTAGGAGACGAGGTACTGGCAGAAGTAAAGCTGTGAGTACCGGGCGTGAGTCGTGCTTCGGTAGCTCAGATGGTAGAGCACTTGCCCGCGAAAGGCAAAGGTGCCGAGTTCGAGTCTCGGTCGGGCACAGAGTTTTAATCTGCCAGGAAGTTTCATATCAGCGCACACTCCGCTGCAGAGTGAAAATCTCATTCTGGAAACATCCCCCAGGCTGTGGCTAAGCCATGTCTACACAATATCCTTTCTTTCAGGAGTGCTAGTTCTGCAAGGTTCGCAGGAGAGCTTCTGTAAAGTTTGGAAGGTAGGAGACGAGGTACTGGCAGAAGTAAAGCTGTGAGTACCGGGCGTGAGTCGTACATCGGTAGCTCAGATGGTAGAGCACTTGCCCGCGAAAGGCAAAGGTGCCGAGTTCGAGTCTCGGTCGGGCACACAGTTTTAATCTGCCAGGAAGTTTCATATCAGCGCACACTCCGCTGCAGAGTGAAAATCTCATTCTGGAAACATCCCCCAGGCTGTGGCTAAGCCATGTCTCCACAATATCCTTTCTTTCAGGAGTGCTAGTTCTGCAAGGTTCGCAGGAGAGCTTCTGTAAGGTTTGGAAGGTAGGAGACGAGGTACTGGCAGAAGTAAAGCTGTGAGTACCGGGCGTGAGTCGTGCTTCGGTAGCTCAGATGGTAGAGCACTTGCCCGCGAAAGGCAAAGGTGCCGAGTTCGAGTCTCGGTCGGGCACACAGTTTTAATCTGCCAGGAAGTTTCATATCAGCGCACTCTCCGCTGCAGAGTGAAAATCTCATTCTGGAAACATCCCCCAGGCTGTGGCTAAGCCATGTCTCCACAATATCGTTTCTTTCAGGAGTGCTAGTTCTGCAAGTTTCGCAGGAGAGCTTCTGTAAAGTTTGGAAGGTAGGAGACGAGGTACTGGCAGAAGTAAAGCTGTGAGTACCGGGCGTGAGTCGTGCTTCGGTAGCTCAGATGGTAGAGCACTTGCCCGCGAAAGGCAAAGGTGCCGAGTTCGAGTCTCGGTCGGGCACACAGGTTTAATCTGCCAGGAAGTTTCATAACAGCGCACACTCCGCTGCAGAGTGAAAATCTCATTCTGGAAACAACCCCCAGGCTGTGGCTAAGCCATGTCTCCACAATATCCTTTCTTTCAGGAGTGCTAGTTCTGCAAGGTTCGCAGGAGAGCTTCTGTAAAGTTTGGAAGGTAGGAGACGAGGTACTGGCAGAAGTAAAGCTGTGAGTACCGGGCGTGAGTCGTGCTTCGGTAGCTCAGATAGTAGAGCACTTGCCCGCGAAAGGCAAAGGTGCCGAGTTCGAGTCTCGGTCGGGCACACAGTTTTAATCTGCCAGGAAGTTTCATATCAGCGCACACTCCGCTGCAGAGTGAAAATCTCATTCTGGAAACATCCCCCAGGCTGTGGCTAAGCCATGTCTCCACAATATCCTATCTTTCAGGAGTGCTAGTTCTGCAAGGTTCGCAGGAGAGCTTCTGTAAAGTTTGGAAGGTAGGAGACGAGGTACTGGCAGAAGTAAAGCTGTGAGTACCGGGCGTGAGTCGTGCTTCGGTAGCTCAGATGGTAGAGCACTTGCCCGCGAAAGGCAAAGGTGCCGAGTTCGAGTCTCGGTCGGGCACACAGTTTTAATCTGCCAGGAAGTTTCATATCAGCGCACACTCCGCTGCAGAGTGAAAATCTCATTCTGGAAACATCCCCCAGGCTGTGGCTAAGCCATGTCTCCACAATATCGTTTCTTTCAGGAGTGCTAGTTCTGCAAGGTTCGCAGGAGAGCTTCTGTAAAGTTTGGAAGGTAGGAGACGAGGTACTGGCAGAAGTAAAGCTGTGAGTACCGGGCGTGAGTCGTGCTTCGGTAGCTCAGATGGTAGAGCACTTGCCCGCGAAAGGCAAAGGTGCCGAGTTCGAGTCTCGGTCGGGCACACAGTTTTTATCTGCCAGGAAGTTTCATATCAGCGCACACTCCGCTGCAGAGTGAAAATCTCATTCTGGAAACATCCCCCAGGCTGTGGCTAAGCCATGTCGCCACAATATCCTTTCTTTTGGAGTGCTAGTTCTGCAAGGTTCGCAGGAGAGCTTCTGCAAAGTTTGGAAGGTAGGAGACGAGGTACTGGCAGAAGTAAAGCTGTGAGTACCGGGCGTGAGTCGTGCTTCGGTAGCTCAGATGGTAGAGCACTTGCCCGCGAAAGGCAAAGGTGCCGAGTTCGAGTCTCGGTCGGGCACACAGTTTTAATCTGCCAGGAAGTTTCATATCAGCGCACACTCTTCTGCAGAGTGAAAATCTCATTCTGGAAACATCCCCCAGGCTGTGGCTAAGCCATGTCTCCACAATATCCTTTGTTTCAGGAGTGCTAGTTCTGCAAGGTTCGCAGGAGAGCTTCTGTAAAGTTTGGAAGGTAGGAGACGAGGTACTGGCAGAAGTAAAGCTGTGAGTACCGGGCGTGAGTCGTGCTCTCGGTAGCTCAGATGGTAGAGCACTTGCCCGAGAAGGGCAAAGGTGCCGAGTTAGAGTCTCGGTCGGGCACACAGTTTTAACCTGCCAGGAAGTTTCATATCAGCGCACACTCCGCTGCAGAGTGAAAATTTCATTCTGGAAACATCCCCCAGGCTGTGGCTAAGCCATGTCTCCACAATATCCTTTCTTTCGGGAGTGCTAGTTCTGCAAGGTTCGCAGGAGAGCTTCTGTTAAGTTTGGAAGGTAGGAGACGAGGTACTGGCAGAAGTAAAGCGGTGAGTACCGGGCGTGAGTCGTGCTTCGGTAGCTCAGATGGTAGAGCATTTGCCCGCGAAAGGCAAAGGTGCCGAGTTCGAGTCTCGGTCGGACACACAGTTTTAATCTGCCAGGAAGTTTCGTATCAGCGCACACTCCGCTGCAGAGTGAAAATCTCATTCTGGAAACATCCCCCAGGCTGTGGGTAAGCCATGTCTCCACAATATCGTTTCTTTCAGGAGTGCTAGTTTTGCAAGTTTCACAGGAGAGCTTCTGTAAAGTTTGGAAGGTAGGAGACGAGGTACTGGCAGAAGTAAAGCTGTGAGTACCGGGCGTGAGTCGTGCTTCGGTAGCTCAGATTGTAGAGCACTTGCCCGCGAAAGGCAAAGGTGCCGAGTTCGAGTCTCGCTCGGGCACACAGTTTTAATCTGCCAGGAAGTTTCATATCAGCGCACTCTCCGCTGCAGAGTGAAATTCTCATTCTGGAAACATCCCCCAGGCTGTGGCTAAGCCATGTCTCCACAATATCCTTTCTTTCAGGAGTGCTAGTTCTGCAAGGTTCGCAGGAGAGCTTCTGTAAAGTTTGGAAGGTAGGAGACGAGGTACTGGCAGAAGTAAAGCTGTGAGTACCGGGCGTGAGTCGTGCTTCGGTAGCTCAGATGGTAGAGCACTTGCCCGCGAAAGGCAAAGGTGCCGAGTTCGAGTCTCGGTCGGGCATACAGTTTTAATCTGCCTGGAAGTTTCATATCAGCGCACACTCCGCTGCAGAGTGAAAATCTCATTCTGGAAACATCCCCCAGGCTGTGGCTAAGCCATGTCTCCACAATATCGTTTCTTTCAGGAGTGCTAGTTCTGCAAGGTTCGCAGGAGAGCTTCTGTAAAGTTTGGAAGGTAGGAGACGAGCTACTGGCAGAAGTAAAGCTGTAAGTACCGGGCGTGAGTCGTGCTTCGGTAGCTCAGATGGTAGAGCACTTGCCCGCGAAAGGCAAAGGTGCCGAGTTCGAGTCTCGGTCGGGCACACAGTTTTAATCTGCCAGGAAGTTTCATATCAGCTCACACTCCGCTGCAGAGTAAAAATCTCATTCTGGAAACATCCCCAAGGCTGTGGCTAAGCCATGTCTCCAAAATATCCTTTCTTTCAGGAGTGCTAGTTCTGCAAGGTTCGCAGGAGAGCTTCTGTAAAGTTTGGAAGGTAGGAGACGAGGTACTGGCAGAAGTAAAGCTGTGAGTACCGGGCGTGAGTCGTGCTTCGGTAGCTCAGATGGTAGAGCACTTGCCCGCGAAAGGCAAAGGTGCCGAGTTCGAGTCTCGGTCGGGCACACAGTTTTAATCTGCCAGGAAGTTTCATATCAGCGCACACTCCGCTGCAGAGTGAAAATCTCATTCTGGAAACATCCGCCAGGCTGTGGCTAAGCCATGTCTCCACAATATCGTTACTTTCAGGAGTGCTAGTTCTGCAAGGTTCGCAGGAGAGCTTCTGTAAAGTTTGGAAGGTAGGAGACGAGGTACTGGCAGAAGTAAAGCTGTGAGTACCGGGCGTGAGTCGTGCTTCGGTAGCTCAGATGGTAGAGCACTTGCCCGCGAAAGGCAAAGGTGCCGAGTTCGAGTCTCGGTCGGGCATACAGTTTTAATCTGCCAGGAAGTTTCATATCAGCGCACACTCCGCTTCAGAGTGAAAATCTCATTCTGGAAACATCCCCCAGGCTGTGGCTAAGCCATGTCTCCACAATATCCTTTCTTTCAGGAGTGCTAGTTCTGCAAGTTTCGCAGGAGAGCTTCTGTAAAGTTTGGAAGGTAGGAGACGAGGTACTGGCAGAAGTAAAGCTGTGAGTACCGGGCGTGAGTCGTGCTTCGGTAGCTCAGATGGTAGAGCACTTGCCCGCGAAAGGCAAAGGTGCCGAGTTCGAGTCTCGGTCGGGCACACAGTTTTAATCTGCCAGGAAGTTTCATATCAGCGCACACTCCGCTGCAGAGTGAAAATCTCATTCTGGAAACATCCCCCAGGCTGTGGCTAAGCCATGTCTCCACAATATCCTTTCTTTCAGGAGTGCTAGTTCTGCAAGGTTCGCAGGAGAGTTTCTGTAAAGTTTGGAAGGTAGGAGACGAGGTACTGGCAGAAGTAAAGCTGTGAGTACCGGGCGTGAGTCGTGCTTCGGTAGCTCAGATGGTAGAGCACTTGCCCGCGAAAGGCAAAGGTGCCGAGTTCGAGTCTCGGTCGGGCACACAGTTTTAATCTGCCAGGAAGTTTCATATCAGCGCACACTCCGCTGCAGAGTGAAAATCTCATTCTGGAAGCATCCCCCAGGCTGTGGCTAAGCCATGTCTCCACAATATCGTTTCTTTCAGGAGTGCTAGTTCTGCAAGGTTCGCAGGAGAGCTTCTGTAAAGTTTGGAAGGTAGGAGACGAGGTACTGGCAGAAGTAAAGCTGTGAGTACCGGGCGTGAGTCGTGCTTCGGTAGCTCAGATGGTAGAGCACTTGCCCGCGAAAGGCAAAGGTGCCGAGTTCGAGTTTCGGTCGGGCACACAGTTTTAATCTGCCAGGAAGTTTCATATCAGCGCACACTCCGCTGCAGAGTGAAAATCTCATTCTGGAAACATCCCCCAGGCTGTGGCTAAGCCATGTCTCCACAATATCCTTTGTTTCAGGAGTGCTAGTTCTGCAAGGTTCGCAGGAGAGCTTCTGTAAAGTTTGGAAGGTAGGAGACGAGGTACTGGCAGAAGTAAAGCTGTGAGTACCGGGCGTGAGTCGTGCTTCGGTAGCTCAGATGGTAGAGCACTTGCCCGCGAAAGGCAAAGGTGCCGAGATCGAGTCTCGGTCGGGCACACAGTTTTAATCTGCCAGGAAGTTTCATATCAGCGAACACTCCGCTGCAGAGTGAAAATCTCATTCTGGAAACATCCCCCAGGCTGTGGCTAAGCCATGTCTCCACAATATCCTTTCTTTCAGGAGTGCTAGTTCTGCAAGGTTCGCAGGAGAGCTTCTGTAAAGTTTGGAAGGTAGGAGACGAGGTACTGGCAGAAGTAAAGCTGTGAGTACCGGGCGTGAGTCGTGCTTCGGTAGCTCAGATGGTAGAGCACTTGCCCGCGAAAGGCAAAGGTGCCGAGTTCGAGTCTCGGTCGGGCACACAGTTTTAATCTGCCAGGAAGTTTCATATCAGCGCACACTCCGCTGCAGAGTGAAAATCTCATTCTGGAAACATCCCCCAGGCTGTGGCTAAGCCATGTCTCCACAATATCCTTTCTTTCAGGAGTGCTAGTTCTGCAAGGTTCGCAGGAGAGCTTCTGTAAAGTTTGGAACGTAGGAGACGAGGTACTGGCAGAAGTAAAGCTGTGAGTACCGGGCGTGAGTCGTGCTTCGGTAGCTCAGATGGTAGAGCACTTGCCCGCGAAAGGCAAAGGTGCCGAGTTCGAGTCTCGGTCGGGCACACAGTTTTAATCAGCCAGGAAGTTTCATATCAGCGCAACTCCGCTGCAGAGTGAAAATCTCATTCTGGAAACATCCCCCAGGCTGTGGCTAAGCCATGTCTCCACAATATCCTTTCTTTCAGGAGTGCTAGTTCTGCAAGGTTCGCAGGAGAGCTTCTGTAAAGTTTGGAAGGTAGGAGACGAGGTACTGGCAGAAGTAAAGCTGTGAGTACCGGGCGTGAGTCGTGCTTCGGTAGCTCAGATGGTAGAGCACTTGCCCGCGAAAGGCAAAGGTGCCGAGTTCGAGTCTCGGTCGGGCACACAGTTTTAATCTGCCAGGAAGTTTCATATCAGCGCACACTCCGCAGCAGAGTGAAAATATCATTCTGGAAACATCCCCCAGGCTGTGGCTAAGCCATGTCTCCACAATATCCTTTCTTTCAGGAGTGCTAGTTCTGCAAGTTTCGCAGGAGAGCTTCTGTAAAGTTTGGAAGGTAGGAGACGAGGTACTGGCAGAAGTAAAGCTGTGAGTACCGGGCGTGAGTCGTGCTTCGGTAGCTCAGATGGTAGAGCACTTGCCCGCGAAAGGCAAAGGTGCCGAGATCGAGTCTCGGTCGGGCACACAGTTTTAATCTGCCAGGAAGTTTCATATCAGCGCACACTCCGCTGCAGAGTGAAAATCTCATTCTGGAAACATCCCCCAGGCTGTGGCTAAGCCATGTCTCCACAATATCGTTTCTTTCAGGAGTGCTAGTTCTGCAAGTTTCGCAGGAGAGCTTCTGTAAAGTTTGGAAGGTAGGAGACGAGGTACTGGCAGAAGTAAAGCTGTGAGTATCGGGCGTGAGTCGTGCTTCGGTAGCTCAGATGGTAGAGCACTTGCCCGCGAAAGGCAAAGGTGCCGAGTTCGAGTCTCGGTCGGGTACACAGTTTTAATCTGCCAGGAAATTTCATATCAGCGCACACTCCGCTGCAGTGTGAAAATCTCATTCTGGAAACATCCCCCAGGCTGTGGCTAAGCCATGTCTCCACAATATCCTTTCTTTCAGGAGTGCTAGTTCTGCAAGGTTCGCAGGAGAGCTTCTGTAAAGTTTGGAAGGTAGGAGACGAGGTACTGGCAGAAGTAAAGCTGTGAGTACCGGGCGTGAGTCGTGCTTCGGTAGCTCAGATGGTAGAGCACTTGCCCGCGAAAGGCAAAGGTGCCGAGTTCGAGTCTCGGTCGGGCACACAGTTTTAATCTGCCAGGAAGTTTCATATCAGCGCACACTCCGCTGCAGAGTGAAAATCTCATTCTGGAAACATCCCCCAGGCTGTGGCTAAGCCATGTCTCCACAATATCGTTTCTTTCAGGAGTGCTAGTTCTGCAAGGTTCGCAGGAGAGCTTCTGTAAAGTTTGGAAGGTAGGAGACGAGGTACTGGCAGAAGTAAAGCTGTGAATACCGGGCGTGAGTCGTGCTTCGGTAGCTCAGATGGTAGAGCACTTGCCCGCGAAAGGCAAAGGTGCCGAGTTCGAGTTTCGGTCGGGCACACAGTTTTAATCTGCCAGGAAGTTTCATATCAGCGCACACTCCGCTGCAGAGTGAAAATCTCATTCTGGAAACATCCCCCAGGCTGTGGCTAAGCCATGTCTCCACAATATCCTTTCTTTCAGGAGTGCTAGTTCTGCAAGGTTCGCAGGAGAGCTTCTGCAAAGTTTGGAAGGTAGGAGACGAGGTACTGGCAGAAGTAAAGCTGTGAGTACCGGGCGTGAGTCGTGCTTCGGTAGCTCAGATGGTAGAGCACTTGCCCGCGAAAGGCAAAGGTGCCGAGATCGAGTCTCGGTCGGGCACATAGTTTTAATCTGCCAGGAAGTTTCATATCAGCGCACACTCCGCTGCAGAGTGAAAATCTCATTCTGGAAACATCCCCCAGGCTGTGGCTAAGCCATGTCTCCACAATATCCTTTCTTTCACGAGTGCTAGTTCTGCAAGGTTCGCAGGAGAGCTTCTGTAAAGTTTGGAAGGTAGGAGACGAGGTACTGGCAGAAGTAAAGCTGTGAGTACCGGTCGTGAGTCGTGCTTCGGTAGCTCAGATGGTAGAGCACTTGCCCGCGAAAGGCAAAGTGGCCGAGTTCGAGTCTCGGTCGGGCACAGAGTTTTAATCTGCCAGGAAGTTTCATATCAGCGCACACTCCGCTGCAGAGTGAAAATCTCATTCTGGAAACATCCCCCAGGCTGTGGCTAAGCCATGTCTCCACAATATCCTTTCTTTCAGGAGTGCTAGTTCTGCAAGGTTCGCAGGAGAGCTTCTGTAAAGTTTGGAAGGTAGGAGACGAGGTACTGGCAGAAGTAAAGCTGTGAGTACCGGGCGTGAGTCGTGCTTCGGTAGCTCAGATGGTAGAGCACTTGCCCGCGAAAGGCAAAGGTGCCGAGTTCGAGTCTCGGTCGGGCACACAGTTTTAATCTGCCTGGAAGTTTCATATCAGCGCACACTCCGCTGCAGAGTGAAAATCTCATTCTGGAAACATCCCCCAGGCTGTGGCTAAGCCATGTCTCCACAATATCCTTTCTTTCAGGAGTGCTAGTTCTGCAAGGTTCGCAGGAGAGCTTCTGTAAAGTTTGGAAGGTAGGAGACGAGGTACTGGCAGAAGTAAAGCTGTGAGTACCGGGCGTGAGTCGTGCTTCGGTAGCTCAGATGGTAGAGCACTTGCCCGCGAAAGGCAAAGGTGCCGAGTTCGAGTCTCGGTCGGGCACACAGTTTTAATCTGCCAGGAAGTTTCGTATCAGCGCACACTCCGCTGCAGAGTGAAAATCTCATTCTGGAAACATCCCCCAGGCTGTGGCTAAGCCATGTATCAACAATATCCTTTCTTTCAGGAGTGCTAGTTCTGCAAGGTTCGCAGGAGAGCTTCTGTAAAGTTTGGAAGGTAGGAGACGAGGTACTGGCAGAAGTAAAGCTGTGAGTACCGGGCGTGAGTCGTGCTTCGGTAGCTCAGATGGTAGAGCACTTGCCCGCGAAAGGCAAAGGTGCCGAGTTCGAGTCTCGGTCGGGCACACAGTTTTAATCTGCCAGGAAGTTTCATATCAGCGCACTCTCCGCTGCAGAGTGAAAATCTCATTCTGGAAACATCCCCCAGGCGGTGGCTAAGCCATGTCTCCACAAAATCGTTTCTTTCAGGAGTGCTAGTTCTGCAAGTTTCGCAGGTGTGCTTCTGTAAAGTTTGGAAGGTAGGAGACGAGGTACTGGCAGAAGTAAAGCTGTGAGTACCGGGCGTGAGTCGTGCTTCGGTAGCTCAGATGGTAGAGCACTTGCCCGCGAAAGGCAAAGGTGCCGAGTTCGAGTCTCGGTCGGGCACACAGTTTTAATCTGCCAGGAAGTTTCATATCAGCGCACACTCCGCTGCAGAGTGAAAATCTCATTCTGGAAACATCCCCCAGGCTGTGGCTAAGCCATGTCTCCACAATATCCTTTCTTTCAGGAGTGCTAGTTCTGCAAGGTTCGCAGGAGAGCTTCTGTAAAGTTTGGAAGGTAGGAGACGAGGTACTGGCAGATGTAAAGCTGTGAGTACCGGGCGTGAGTCGTGCTTCGGTAGCTCAGATGGTAGAGCACTTGCCCGCGAAAGGCAAAGGTGCCGAGTTCGAGTCTCGGTCGGGCACACAGTTTTAATCTGCCAGGAAGTTTCATATCAGCGCACACTCCGCTGCAGAGTGAAAATCTCATTCTGGAAACATCCCCCAGGCTGTGGCTAAGCCATGTCTCCACAATATCGTTTCTTTCAGGAGTGCTAGTTCTGCAAGGTTCGCAGGAGAGCTTCTGTAAAGTTTGGAAGGTAGGAGACGAGGTACTGGCAGAAGTAAAGCTGTGAGTACCGGGCGTGAGTCGTGCTTCGGTAGCTCAGATGGTAGAGCACTTGCCCGCGAAAGGCAAAGTGGCCGAGTTCGAGTCTCGGTCGGGCACAGAGTTTTAATCTGCCAGGAAGTTTCATATCAGCGCACACTCCGCTGCAGAGTGAAAATCTCATTCTGGAAACATCCCCCAGGCTGTGGCTAAGCCATGTCTCCACAATATCCTTTCTTTCAGGAGTGCTAGTTCTGCAAGGTTCGCAGGAGAGCTTCTGTAAAGTTTGGAAGGTAGGAGACGAGGTACTGGCAGAAGTAAAGCTGTGAGTACCGGGCGTGAGTCGTGCTTCGGTAGCTCAGATGGTAGAGCACTTGCCCGCGAAAGGCAAAGGTGCCGAGTTCGAGTCTCGGTCGGGCACACAGTTTTAATCTGCCAGGAAGTTTCATATCAGCGCACACTCCGCTGCAGAGTGAAAATCTCATTCTGGAAACATCCCCCAGGCTGTGGCTAAGCCATGTCTCCACAATATCCTTTCTTTCAGGAGTGCTAGTTCTGCAAGGTTCGCAGGAGAGCTTCTGTAAAGTTTGGAAGGTAGGAGACGAGGTACTGGCAGATGTAAAGCTTTGAGTACCGGGCGTGAGTCGTGCTTCGGTAGCTCAGATGGTAGAGCACTTGCCCGCGAAAGGCAAAGGTGCCGAGTTCGAGTCTCGGTCGGGCACACAGTTTTAATCTGCCAGGAAGTTTCATATCAGCGCACACTCCGCTGTAGAGTGAAAATCTCATTCTGGAAACATCCCCCAGGCTGTGGCTAAGCCATGTCTCCACAATATCGTTTCTTTCAGGAGTGCTAGTTCTGCAAGGTTCGCAGGAGAGCTTCTGTAAAGTTTGGAAGGTAGGAGACGAGGTACTGGCAGAAGTAAAGCTGTGAGTACCGGGCGTGAGTCGTGCTTCGGTAGCACAGATGGTAGAGAACTTGCCCGCGAAAGGCAAAGGTGCCGAGTTCGAGTCTCGGTCGGGCACACAGTTTTAATCTGCCAGGAAGTTTCATGTCAGCGCACACTCCGCTGCAGAGTGAAAATCTCATTCTGGAAACATCCCCCAGGCTGTGGCTAAGCCATGATTCCACAATATCCTTTCTTTCAGGAGTGCTAGTTCTGCAAGTTTCGCAGGAGAGCTTCTGTAAAGTTTGGAAGGTAGGAGACGAGGTACTGGCAGAAGTAAAGCTGTGAGTACCGGGCGTGAGTCGTGCTTCGGTAGCTCAGATGGTAGAGCACTTGCCCGCGAAAGGCAAAGGTGCCGAGTTCGAGTCTCGGTCGGGCACACAGTTTTAATCTGCCAGGAAGTTTCATATCAGCGCACACTCCGCTGTAGAGTGAAAATCTCATTCTGGAAACATCCCCCAGGCTGTGGCTAAGCCATGTCTCCACAATATCGTTTCTTTCAGGAGTGCTAGTTCTGCAAGGTTCGCAGGAGAGCTTCTGTAAAGTTTGGAAGGTAGGAGACGAGGTACTGGCAGAAGTAAAGCTGTGAGTACCGGGCGTGAGTCGTGCTTCGGTAGCACAGATGGTAGAGAACTTGCCCGCGAAAGGCAAAGGTGCCGAGTTCGAGTCTCGGTCGGGCACACAGTTTTAATCTGCCAGGAAGTTTCATGTCAGCGCACACTCCGCTGCAGAGTGAAAATCTCATTCTGGAAACATCCCCCAGGCTGTGGCTAAGCCATGTCTCCACAATATCCTTTCTTTCAGGAGTGCTAGTTCTGCAAGTTTCGCAGGAGAGCTTCTGTAAAGTTTGGAAGGTAGGAGACGAGGTACTGGCAGAAGTAAAGCTGTGAGTACCGGGCGTGAGTCGTGCTTCGGTAGTTCAGATGGTAGAGCACTTGCCCGCGAAAGGCAAAGGTGCCGAGTTCGAGTCTCGGTCGGGCTAACAGTTTTAATCTGCCAGGAAGTTTCATATCAGCGCACACTCCGCTGCAGAGTGAAAATCTCATTCTGGAAACATCCCCCAGGCTGTGGCTAAGCCATGTCTCCACAATATCCTTTGTTTCAGGAGTGCTAGTTCTGCAAGGTTTGCAGGAGAGCTTCTGTAAAGTTTGGAAGGTAGGAGACGAGGTACTGGCAGAAGTAAAGCTGTGAGTACCGGGCGTGAGTCGTGGTTCGGTAGCTCAGATGGTAGAGCACTTGCCCGCGAAAGGCAAAGGTGCCGAGTTCGAGTCTCGGTCTGGCACACAGTTTTAACCTGCCACGAAGTTTCATATCAGCGCACACTCCGCTGCAGAGTGAAAATCTCATCCTGAAACATCCCCCAGGCTGTGGCTAAGCCATGTCTCCACAATATCCTTTCTTTCAGGAGTGCTAGTTCTGCAAGTTTCGCAGGAGAGCTTCTGTAAAGTTTGGAATGTAGGAGACGAGGTACTGGCAGAAGTAAAGCTGTGAGTACCGGGCGTGAGTCGTGCTTCGGTAGCTCAGATGGTAGAGCACTTGCCCGCGAAAGGCAAAGGTGCCGAGTTCGAGTCTCGGTCGGGCACACAGTTTTAATCTGCCAGGAAGTTTCATATCAGCGCACACTCCGCTGCAGAGTGAAAATCTCATTCTGGAAACATCCCCCAGGCTGTGGCTAAGCCATGTCTCCACAATATCCTTTCTTTCAGGAGTGCTAGTTCTGCAAGGTTCGCAGGAGAGCTTCTGTAAAGTTTGGAAGGTAGGAGACGAGGTACTGGCAGATGTAAAGCTTTGAGTACCGGGCGTGAGTCGTGCTTCGGTAGCTCAGATGGTAGAGCACTTGCCCGCGAAAGGCAAAGGTGCCGAGTTCGAGTCTCGGTCGGGCACACAGTTTTAATCTGCCAGGAAGTTTCATATCAGCGCACACTCCGCTGTAGAGTGAAAATCTCATTCTGGAAACATCCCCCAGGCTGTGGCTAAGCCATGTCTCCACAATATCGTTTCTTTCAGGAGTGCTAGTTCTGCAAGGTTCGCAGGAGAGCTTCTGTAAAGTTTGGAAGGTAGGAGACGAGGTACTGGCAGAAGTAAAGCTGTGAGTACCGGGCGTGAGTCGTGCTTCGGTAGCACAGATGGTAGAGAACTTGCCCGCGAAAGGCAAAGGTGCCGAGTTCGAGTCTCGGTCGGGCACACAGTTTTAATCTGCCAGGAAGTTTCATGTCAGCGCACACTCCGCTGCAGAGTGAAAATCTCATTCTGGAAACATCCCCCAGGCTGTGGCTAAGCCATGTCTCCACAATATCCTTTCTTTCAGGAGTGCTAGTTCTGCAAGTTTCGCAGGAGAGCTTCTGTAAAGTTTGGAAGGTAGGAGACGAGGTACTGGCAGAAGTAAAGCTGTGAGTACCGGGCGTGAGTCGTGCTTCGGTAGTTCAGATGGTAGAGCACTTGCCCGCGAAAGGCAAAGGTGCCGAGTTCGAGTCTCGGTCGGGCACACAGTTTTAATCTGCCAGGAAGTTTCATATCAGCGCACACTCCGCTGCAGAGTGAAAATCTCATTCTGGAAACATCCCCCAGGCTGTGGCTAAGCCATGTCTCCACAATATCCTTTCTTTCAGGAGTGCTAGTTCTGCAAGGTTTGCAGGAGAGCTTCTGTAAAGTTTGGAAGGTAGGAGACGAGGTACTGGCAGAAGTAAAGCTGTGAGTACCGGGCGTGAGTCGTGCTTCGGTAGCTCAGATGGTAGAGCACTTGCCCGCGAAAGGCAAAGGTGCCGAGTTCGAGTCTCGGTCTGGCACACAGTTTTAACCTGCCACGAAGTTTCATATCAGCGCACACTCCGCTGCAGAGTGAAAATCTCATTCTGGAAACATCGCCCAGGCTGTGGCTAATCCATGTCTCCACAATATCCTTTCTTTCAGGAGTGCTAGTTCTGCAAGGTTCCCAGGAGAGCTTCTGTAAAGTTTGGAAGGTAGGAGACGAGGTACTGGCAGAAGTAAAGCTGTGAGTACCGGGCGTGAGTCGTGCTTCGGTAGCTCAGATGGTAGAGCACTTGCCCGCGAAAGGCAAAGGTGCCGAGTTCGAGTCTCGGTCGGGCACACAGTTTTAATCTGCCAGGAAGTTTCATATCAGCGCACACTCCGCTGCAGAGTGAAAATCTCATTCTGGAAACATCCCCCAGGCTGTGGCTAAGCCATGTCTCCACAATATCCTTTGTTTCAGGAGTGCTAGTTCTGCAAGGTTCGCAGGAGAGCTTCTGTAAAGTTTGGAAGGTAGGAGACGAGGTACTGGCAGAAGTAAAGCTGTGAGTACCGGGCGTGAGTCGTGCTTCGGTAGCTCAGATGGTAGAGCACTTGCCCGCGAAAGGCAAAGGTGCCGAGTTCGAGTCTCGGTCGGGCACAGAGTTTTAATCTGCCAGGAAGTTTCATATCAGCGCACACTCCGCTGCAGAGTGAAAATCTCATTCTGGAAACATCCCCCAGGCTGTGGCTAATCCATGTCTCCACAATATCCTTTCTTTCAGGAGTACTAGTTCTGCAAGTTTCGCAGGAGAGCTTCTGTAAAGTTTGGAAGGTAGGAGACGAGGTACTGGCAGAAGTAAAGCTGTGAGTACCGGGCGTGAGTCGTGCTTCGGTAGCTCAGATGGTAGAGCACTTGCCCGCGAAAGGCAAAGGTGCCGAGTTAGAGTCTCGGTCGGGCACACAGTTTTAATCTGCCAGGAAGTTTCATATCAGCGCACACTCCGCTGCAGAGTGAAAATCTCATTCTGGAAACATCCCCCAGGCTGTGGCTAAGACATGTCTCCACAATATCGTTTCTTTCAGGAGTGCTAGTTCTGCAAGGTTCGCAGGAGAGCTTCTGTAAAGTTTGGAAGGTAGGAGACGAGGTACTGGCAGAAGTAAAGCTGTGAGTACCGGGCGTGAGTCGTGCTTCGGTAGCACAGATGGTAGAGAACTTGCCCGCGAAAGGCAAAGGTGCCGAGTTCGAGTCTCGGTCGGGCACACAGTTTTAATCTGCCAGGAAGTTTCATGTCAGCGCACACTCCGCTGCAGAGTGAAAATCTCATTCTGGAAACATCCCGCAGGCTGTGGCTAAGCCATGTCTCCACAATATCCTTTCTTTCAGGAGTGCTAGTTCTGCAAGGTTCGCAGGAGAGCTTCTGTAAAGTTTGGAAGGTAGGAGACGAGGTACTGGCAGAAGTAAAGCTGTGAGTACCGGGCGTGAGTCGTGCTTCGGTAGGTCAGATGGTAGAGCACTTGCCCGCGAAAGGCAAAGGTGCCGAGTTCGAGTCTCGGTCGGGCACACAGTTTTAATCTGCCAGGAAGTTTCATATCAGCGCACACTCCGCTGCAGAGTGAAAATCTCATTCTGGAAACATCCCCCAGGCTGTGGCTAAGCCATGTCTCCACAATATCGTTTCTTTCAGGAGTGCTAGTTCTGCAAGGTTTGCAGGAGAGCTTCTGTAAAGTTTGGAAGGTAGGAGACGATGTACTGGCAGAAGTAAAGCTGTGAGTACCGGGCGTGAGTCGTGCTTCGGTAGCTCAGATGGTAGAGCACTTGCCCGCGAAAGGCAAAGGTGCCGAGTTCGAGTCTCGGTCTGGCACACAGTTTTAACCTGCCACGAAGTTTCATATCAGCGCACACTCCGCTGCAGAGTGAAAATCTCATTCTGGAAACATCCCCCAGGCTGTGGCTAATCCATGTCTCCACAATATCCTTTCTTTCAGGAGTGCTAGTTCTGCAAGTTTCGCAGGAGAGCTTCTGTAAAGTTTGGAAGGTAGGAGACGAGCTACTGGCAGAAGTAAAGCTGTGAGTACCGGGCGTGAGTCGTGCTTCGGTAGCTCAGATGGTAGAGCACTTGCCCGCGAAAGGCAAAAGTGCCGAGTTCGAGTCTCGGTCGGGCACACAGTTTTAATCTGCCAGGAAGTTTCATATCAGCGCACACTCCGCTGCAGAGTGAAAATCTCATTCTGGAAACATCCCCCAGGCTGTGGCTAAGACATGTCTCCACAATATCCTTTCTTTCAGGAGTGCTAGTTCTGCTAGGTTCGCAGGAGAGCTTCTGTAAAGTTTGGAAGGTAGGAGACGAGGTACTGGCAGAAGTAAAGCTGTGAGTACCGGGCGTGAGTCGTGCTTCGGTAGCTCAGATGGTAGAGCACTTGCCCGCGAAAGGCAAAGGTGCCGAGTTCGAGTCTCGGTCGGGCACACAGTTTTAATCTGCCAGGAAGTTTCATATCAGCGCACACTCCGCTGCAGAGTGAAAATCTCATTCTGGAAACATCCCCCAGGCTGTGGCTAAGCCATGTCTCCACAATATCCTTTCTTTCAGGAGTGCTAGTTCTGCAAGTTTCGCAGGAGAGCTTCTGTAAAGTTTGGAAGGTAGGAGACGAGGTACTGGCAGAAGTAAAGCTGTGAGTACCGGGCGTGAGTCGTGCTTCGGTAGCTCAGATGGTAGAGCACTTGCCCGCGAAAGGCAAAGGTGCCGAGTTCGAGTCTCGGTCGGGCACACAGTTTTAATCTGCCAGGAAGTTTCATATCAGCGCACACTCCGCTGCAGAGTGAAAATCTCATTCTGGAAACATCCCCCAGGCTGTGGCTAAGCCATGTCTCCACAATATCCTTTCTTTCAGGAGTGCTAGTTCTGCAAGGTTCGCAGGAGAGCTTCTGTAAAGTTTGGAAGGTAGGAGACGAGGTACTGGCAGAAGTAAAGCTGTGAGTACCGGGCGTGAGTCGTGCATCGGTAGCTCAGATGGTAGAGCACTTGCCCGCGAAAGGCAAAGGTGCCGAGTTCGAGTCTCGGTCGGGCACACAGTTTTAATCTGCCAGGAAGTTTCATATCAGCGCACACTCCGCTGCAGAGTGAAAATCTCATTCTGGAAACATCCCCCAGGCTGTGGCTAAGCCATGTCTCCACAATATCGTTTCTTTCAGGAATGCTAGTTCTGCAAGGTTCGCAGGAGAGCTTCTGTAAAGTTTGGAAGGTAGGAGACGAGGTACTGGCAGAAGTAAAGCTGTGAGTACCGGGCGTGAGTCGTGCTTCGGTAGCTCAGATGGTAGAGCACTTTCCCGCGAAAGGCAAAGGTGCCGAGTTCGAGTCTCGGTCGGGCACACAGTTTTAATCTGCCAGGAAGTTTCATATCAGCGCACACTCCGCTGCAGAGTGAAAATCTCATTCTGGAAACATCCCCCAGGCTGTGGCTAAGCCATGTCTCCACAATATCCTTTCTTTCAGGAGTGCTAGTTCTGCAAGGTTCGCAGGAGAGCTTCTGTAAAGTTTGGAAGGTAGGAGACGAGGTACTGGCAGAAGTAAAGCTGTGAGTACCGGGCGTGAGTCGTGCTTCGGTAGTTCAGATGGTAGAGCACTTGCCCGCGAAAGGCAAAGGTGCCGAGTTCGAGTCTCGGTCGGGCACACAGTTTTAATCTGCCAGGAAGTTTCGTATCAGCGCACACTCCGCTGCAGAGTGAAAATCTCATTCTGGAAACATCCCCCAGGCTGTGGCTAAGCCATGTATCCACAATATCCTTTCTTTCAGGAGTGCTAGTTCTGCAAGGTTCGCAGGAGAGCTTCTGTAAAGTTTGGAAGGTAGGAGACGAGGTACTGGCAGAAGTAAAGCTGTGAGTACCGGGCGTGAGTCGTGCTTCGGTAGTTCAGATGGTAGAGCACTTGCCCGCGAAAGGCAAAGGTGCCGAGTTCGAGTCTCGGTCGGGCACACAGTTTTAATCTGCCAGGAAGTTTCATATCAGCGCACTCTCCGCTGCAGAGTGAAAATCTCATTCTGGAAACATCCCCCAGGCGGTGGCTAAGCCATGTCTCCACAATATCCTTTCTTTCATAAGTGCTAGTTCTGCAAGGTTCGCAGGTGAGCTTCTTTAAAGTTAGGAAGGTAAGAGACGAGGTACTGGCAGAAGTAAAGCTGTGAGTACCGGGCGTGAGTCGTGCTTCGGTAGCTCAGATGGTAGAGCACTTGCCCGCGAAAGGCAAAGGTGCCGAGTTCGAGTCTCGGTCGGGCACACAGTTTTAATCTGCCAGGAAGTTTCATATCAGCGCACACTCCGCTGCAGAGTGAAAATCTCATTCTGGAAACATCCCCCAGGCTGTGGCTAATCCATGTCTCCACAATATCCTTTCTTTCAGGAGTGCTAGTTCTGCAAGGTTCGTAGGAGAGCTTCTGTAAAGTTTGGAAGGTAGGAGACGAGGTACTGGCAGATGTAAAGCTGTGAGTACCGGGCGTGAGTCGTGCTTCGGTAGCTCAGATGGTAGAGCACTTGCCCGCGAAAGGCAAAGGTGCCGAGTTCGAGTCTCGGTCGGGCACACAGTTTTAATCTGCCAGGAAGTTTCATATCAGCGCACACTCCGCTGCAGAGTGAATATCTCATTCTGGAAACATCCCCCAGGCTGTGGCTAAGCCATGTCTCCACAATATCGTTTCTTTCAGGAGTGCTAGTTCTGCAAGGTTCGCAGGAGAGCTTCTGTAAAGTTTGGAAGGTAGGAGACGAGGTACTGACAGAAGTAAAGCTGTGAGTACCGGGCGTGAGTCGTGCTTCGGTAGCACAGATGGTAGAGAACTTGCCCGCGAAAGGCAAAGGTGCCGAGTTCGAGTCTCGGTCGGGCACACAGTTTTAATCTGCCAGGAAGTTTCATGTCAGCGCACACTCCGCTGCAGAGTGAAAATCTCATTCTGGAAACATCCCCCAGGCTGTGGCTAAGCCATGTCTCCACAATATCCTTTCTTTCAGGAATGCTAGATCTGCAAGGTTCGCAGGAGAGCTTCTGTAAAGTTTGGAAGGTAGGAGACGAGGTACTGGCAGAAGTAAAGCTGTGAGTACCGCGCGTGAGTCGTGCTTCGGTAGCTCAGATGGTAGAGCACCTGCCCGCGAAAGGCAAAGGTGCCGAGTTCGAGTCTCGGTCGGGCACACAGTTTTAATCTGCCAGGAAGTTTCATATCAGCGCACACTCCGCTGCAGAGTGAAAATCTCATTCAGGAAACATCCGCCAGGCTGTGGCTAAGCCATGTCTCCACAATATCCTTTCTTTCAGGAGTGCTAGTTCTGCAAGTTTCGCAGGAGAGCTTCTGTAAAGTTTGGAAGGTAGGAGACGAGGTACTGGCAGAAGTAAAGCTGTGAGTACCGGGCGTGAGTCGTGCTTCGGTAGCTCAGATGGTAGAGCACTTGCCCGCGAAAGGCAAAGGTGCCGAGTTCGAGTCTCGGTCGGGCACACAGTTTTAACCTGCCACGAAGTTTCATATCAGCGCACACTCCGCTGCAGAGTGAAAATCTCATTCTGGAAACATCCCCCAGGCTGTGGCTAATCCATGTCTCCACAATATCCTTTCTTTCAGGAGTGCTAGTTCTGCAAGTTTCGCAGGAGAGCTTCTGTAAAGTTTGGAAGGTAGGAGACGAGGTACTGGCAGAAGTAAAGCTGTGAGTACCGGGCGTGAGTCGTGCTTCGGTAGCTCAGATGGTAGAGCACTTGCCCGCGAAGGGCAAAGGTGCCGAGTTCGAGTCTCGGTCGGGCACACAGTTTTAATCTGCCAGGAAGTTTCATATCAGCGCACACTCCGCTGCAGAGTGAAAATCTCATTCTGGAAACATCCCCCAGGCTGTGGCTATGCCATGTCTCCACAATATCCTTTCTTTCAGGAGTGCTAGTTCTGCAAGGTTTGCAGGAGAGCTTCTGTAAAGTTTGGAAGGTAGGAGACGAGGTACTGGCAGAAGTAAAGCTGTGAGTACCGGGCGTGAGTCGTGCTTCGGTAGCTCAGATGGTAGAGCACTTGCCCGCGAAAGGCAAAGGTGCCGAGTTCGAGTCTCGGTCGGGCACACAGTTTTAACCTGCCACGAAGTTTCATATCAGCGCACACTCCGCTGCAGAGTGAAAATCTCATTCTGGAAACATCCCCCAGGTTGTGGCTAATCCATGTCTCCACAATATCCTTTCTTTCAGGAGTGCTAGTTCTGCAAGGTTCCCAGGAGAGCTTCTGTAAAGTTTGGAACTTAGGAGACGAGGTACTGGCAGAAGTAAAGCTGTGAGTACCGGGCGTGAGTCGTGCTTCGGTAGCTCAGATGGTAGAGCACTTGCCCGCGAAAGGCAAAGGTGCCGAGTTCGAGTCTCGGTCGGGCACACAGTTTTAATCTGCCACGAAGTTTCATATCAGCGCACACTCCGCTGCAGAGTGAAAATCTCATTCTGGAAACATCCCCCAGGCTGTGGCTAAGCCATGTCTCCACAATATCGTTTCTTTCAGGAGTGCTAGTTCTGCAAGGTTCGCAGGAGAGCTTCTGTAAAGTTTGGAAGGTAGGAGACGAGGTACTGGCAGAAGTAAAGCTGTGAGTACCGGGCGTGAGTCGTGCTTCGGTACCTCAGATGGTAGAGCACTTGCCCGCGAAAGGCAAAGGTGCCGAGTTCGAGTCTCGGTCGGGCACACAGTTTTAATCTGCCAGGAAGTTTCATATCAGCGCACACTCCGCTGCAGAGTGAAAATCTCATTCTGGAAACATCCCCCAGGCTGTGGCTAAGCCATGTCTCCACAATATCGTTTCTTTCAGGAGTGCTAGTTCTGCAAGGTTCGCAGGAGAGCTTCTGTAAAGTTTGGAAGGTAGGAGACGAGGTACTGGCAGAAGTAAAGCTGTGAGTACCGGGCGTGAGTCGTGCTTCGGTAGCACAGATGGTAGAGAACTTGCCCGCGAAAGGCAAAGGTGCCGAGTTCGAGTCTCGGTCGGGCACACAGTTTTAATCTGCCAGGAAGTTTCATATCAGCGCACACTCCGCTGCAGAGTGAAAATCTCATTCTGGAAACATCCCCCAGGCTGTGGCTAAGCCATGTCTCCACAATATCGTTTCTTTCAGGAGTGCTAGTTCTGCAAGATTCGCAGGAGAGCTTCTGTAAAGTTTGGAAGGTAGGAGACGAGGTACTGGCAGAAGTAAAGCTGTGAGTACCGGGCGTGAGTCGTGCTTCGGTAGCACAGATGGTAGAGAACTTGCCCGCGAAAGGCAAAGGTGTCGAGTTCGAGTCTCGGTCGGGCACACAGTTTTAATCTGCCAGGAAGTTTCATGTCAGCGCACACTCCGCTGCAGAGTGAAAATCTCATTCTGGAAACATCCCCCAGGCTGTGGCTAAGCCATGTCTCCACAATATCGTTTCTTTCAGGAATGCTAGATCTGCAAGGTTCGCAGGAGAGCTTCTGTAAAGTTTGGAAGGTAGGAGACGAGGTACTGGCAAAAGTAAAGCTGTGAGTACCGGGCGTGAGTGGTGCTTCGGTAGCTCAGATGGTAGAGCATTTGCTCGCGAAAGGCAAAGGTGCCGAGTTCGAGTCTCGGTCGGGCACACAGTTTTAATCTGCCAGGAAGTTTCATATCAGCGCACACTCCGCTGCAGAGTGAAAATCTCATTCTGGAAACATCCCCCAGGCTGTGGCTAAGCCATGTCTCCACAATATCCTTTCTTTCAGGAGTGCTAGTTCTGCACGGTTCGCAGGAGAGCTTCTGTAAAGTTTGGAAGGTAGGAGACGAGGTACTGGCAGAAGTAAAGCTGTGAGTACCGGGCGTGAGTCGTGTTTCGGTAGCTCAGATGGTAGAGCACTTGCCCGCGAAAGGCAAAGGTGCCGAGTTCGAGTCTCGGTCGGGCACACAGTTTTAATCTGCCAGGAAGTTTCATATCAGCGCACACTCCGCTGCAGAGTGAAAATCTCATTCTGGAAACATCCCCCAGGCTGTGGCTAAGCCATGTCTCCACAATATCGTTTCTTTCAGGAGTGTTGGTTCTGCAAGGTTCGCAGGAGAGCTTCTGTAAAGTTTGGAAGGTAGGAGACGAGGTACTGGCAGAAGTAAAGCTGTGAGTACCGGGCGTGAGTCGTGCTTCGGTAGCTCAGATGGTAGAGCATTTGCCCGCGAAAGGCAAAGGTGCCGAGTTCGAGTCTCGGTCGGGCACACAGTTTTAATCTGCCAGGAAGTTTCATATCAGCGCACACTCCGCAGCAGAGTGAAAATCTCATTCTGGAAACATCCCCCAGGCTATGGCTAAGCCATGTCTCCACAATATCCTTTCTTTCAGGAGTGCTAGTTCTGCAAGGTTCGCAGGAGAGCTTCTGTAAAGTTTGGAAGGTAGGAGACGAGGTACTGGCAGAAGTAAAGCTGTGAGTACCGGGCGTGAGTCGTGCTTCGGTAGCTCAGATGGTAGAGCACTTGCCCGCGAAATGCAAAGGTGCCGAGTTCGAGTCTCGGTCGGGCACACAGTTTTAATCTGCCAGGAAGTTTCATATCAGCGCACACTCCGCTGCAGAGTGAAAATCCCATTCTGGAAACATCCCCCAGGCTGTGGCTAAGCCATGTCTCCACAATATCCTTTCTTTCAGGAGTGCTAGTTCTGCAAGGTTTGCAAGAGAGCTTCTGTAAAGTTTGGAAGGTAGGAGACGAGGTACTGGCAGAAGTAAAGCTGTGAGTACTGGGCGTGAGTCGTGCTTCGGTAGCTCAGATGGTAGAGCACTTGCCCGCGAAAGGCAAAGGTGCCGAGTTCGAGTCTCGGTCGGGCACACAGTTTTAATCTGCCAGGAAGTTTCATATCAGCGCACACTCCGCTGCAGAGTGAAAATCTCATTCTGGAAACATCCGCCAGGCTGTGGCTAAGCCATGTCTCCACAATATCCATTCTTTCAGGAGTGCTAGTTCTGCAAGTTTCGCAGGAGAGCTTCTGTAAAGTTTGGAAGGTAGGAGACGAGGTACTGGCAGAAGTAAAGCTGTGAGTACCGGGCGTGAGTCGTGCTTCGGTAGCTCAGATGGTAGAGCACTTGCCCGCGAAGGGCAAAGGTGCCGAGTTCGAGTCTCGGTCGGGCACACAGTTTTAATCTGCCAGGAAGTTTCATATCAGCGCACACTCCGCTGCAGAGTGAAAATCTCATTCTGGAAACATCCCCCAGGCTGTGGCTAAGCCATGTCTCCACAATATCCTTTCTTTCAGGAGTGCTAGTTCTGCAAGGTTTGCAGGAGAGCTTCTGTAAAGTTTGGAAGGTAGGAGACGAGGTACTGGCAGAAGTAAAGCTGTGAGTACCGGGCGTGAGTCGTGCTTCGGTAGCTCAGATGGTAGAGCACTTGCCCGCGAAAGGCAAAGGTGCCGAGTTCGAGTCTCGGTCGGGCACACAGATTTAACCTGCCACGAAGTTTCATATCAGCGCACACTCCGCTGCAGAGTGAAAATCTCATTCTGGAAACATCCCCCAGGCTGTGGCTAATCCATGTCTCCACAATATCCTTTCTTTCAGGAGTGCTAGTTCTGCAAGGTTCCCAGGAGAGCTTCTGTAAAGTTTGGAAGGTAGGAGACGAGGTACTGGCAGAAGTAAAGCTGTGAGTACCGGGCGTGAGTCGTGCTTCGGTAGCTCAGATGGTAGAGCACTTGCCCGCGAAAGGCAAAGGTGCCGAGTTCGAGTCTCGGTCGGGCACACAGTTTTAATCTGCCACGAAGTTTCATATCAGCGCACACTCCGCTGCAGAGTGAAAATCTCATTCTGGAAACATCCCCCAGGCTGTGGCTAAGCCATGTCTCCACAATATCGTTTCTTTCAGGAGTGCTAGTTCTGCAAGGTTCGCAGGAGAGCTTCTGTAAAGTTTGGAAGGTAGGAGACGAGGTACTGGCAGAAGTAAAGCTGTGAGTACCGGGCGTGAGTCGTGCTTCGGTACCTCAGATGGTAGAGCACTTGCCCGCGAAAGGCAAAGGTGCCGAGTTCGAGTCTCGGTCGGGCACACAGTTTTAATCTGCCAGGAAGTTTCATATCAGCGCACACTCCGCTGCAGAGTGAAAATCTCATTCTGGAAACATCCCCCAGGCTGTGGCTAAGCCATGTCTCCACAATATCGTTTCTTTCAGGAGTGCTAGTTCTGCAAGGTTCGCAGGAGAGCTTCTGTAAAGTTTGGAAGGTAGGAGACGAGGTACTGGCAGAAGTAAAGCTGTGAGTACCGGGCGTGAGTCGTGCTTCGGTAGCACAGATGGTAGAGAACTTGCCCGCGAAAGGCAAAGGTGCCGAGTTCGAGTCTCGGTCGGGCACACAGTTTTAATCTGCCACGAAGTTTCATATCAGCGCACACTCCGCTGCAGAGTGAAAATCTCATTCTGGAAACATCCCCCAGGCTGTGGCTAAGCCATGTCTCCACAATATCGTTTCTTTCAGGAGTGCTAGTTCTGCAAGGTTCGCAGGAGAGCTTCTGTAAAGTTTGGAAGGTAGGAGACGAGGTACTGGCAGAAGTAAAGCTGTGAGTACCGGGCGTGAGTCGTGCTTCGGTACCTCAGATGGTAGAGCACTTGCCCGCGAAAGGCAAAGGTGCCGAGTTCGAGTCTCGGTCGGGCACACAGTTTTAATCTGCCAGGAAGTTTCATATCAGCGCACACTCCGCTGCAGAGTGAAAATCTCATTCTGGAAACATCCCCCAGGCTGTGGCTAAGCCATGTCTCCACAATATCGTTTCTTTCAGGAGTGCTAGTTCTGCAAGGTTCGCAGGAGAGCTTCTGTAAAGTTTGGAAGGTAGGAGACGAGGTACTGGCAGAAGTAAAGCTGTGAGTACCGGGCGTGAGTCGTGCTTCGGTAGCACAGATGGTAGAGAACTTGCCCGCGAAAGGCAAAGGTGCCGAGTTCGAGTCTCGGTCGGGCACACAGTTTTAATCTGCCAGGAAGTTTCATATCAGCGCACACTCCGCTGCAGAGTGAAAATCTCATTCTGGAAACATCCCCCAGGCTGTGGCTAAGCCATGTCTCCACAATATCGTTTCTTTCAGGAGTGCTAGTTCTGCAAGATTCGCAGGAGAGCTTCTGTAAAGTTTGGAAGGTAGGAGACGAGGTACTGGCAGAAGTAAAGCTGTGAGTACCGGGCGTGAGTCGTGCTTCGGTAGCACAGATGGTAGAGAACTTGCCCGCGAAAGGCAAAGGTGCCGAGTTCGAGTCTCGGTCGGGCACACAGTTTTAATCTGCCAGGAAGTTTCATGTCAGCGCACACTCCGCTGCAGAGTGAAAATCTCATTCTGGAAACATCCCCCAGGCTGTGGCTAAGCCATGTCTCCACAATATCGTTTCTTTCAGGAATGCTAGATCTGCAAGGTTCGCAGGAGAGCTTCTGTAAAGTTTGGAAGGTAGGAGACGAGGTACTGGCAGAAGTAAAGCTGTGAGTACCGGGCGTGAGTCGTGCTTCGGTAGCTCAGATGGTAGAGCATTTGCTCGCGAAAGGCAAAGGTGCCGAGTTCGAGTCTCGGTCGGGCACACAGTTTTAATCTGCCAGGAAGTTTCATATCAGCGCACACTCCGCTGCAGAGTGAAAATCTCATTCTGGAAACATCCCCCAGGCTGTGGCTAAGCCATGTCTCCACAATATCCTTTCTTTCAGGAGTGCTAGTTCTGCACGGTTCGCAGGAGAGCTTCTGTAAAGTTTGGAAGGTAGGAGACGAGGTACTGGCAGAAGTAAAGCTGTGAGTACCGGGCGTGAGTCGTGTTTCGGTAGCTCAGATGGTAGAGCACTTGCCCGCGAAAGGCAAAGGTGCCGAGTTCGAGTCTCGGTCGGGCACACAGTTTTAATCTGCCAGGAAGTTTCATATCAGCGCACACTCCGCTGCAGAGTGAAAATCTCATTCTGGAAACATCCCCCAGGCTGTGGCTAAGCCATGTCTCCACAATATCGTTTCTTTCAGGAGTGTTGGTTCTGCAAGGTTCGCAGGAGAGCTTCTGTAAAGTTTGGAAGGTAGGAGACGAGGTACTGGCAGAAGTAAAGCTGTGAGTACCGGGCGTGAGTCGTGCTTCGGTAGCTCAGATGGTAGAGCATTTGCCCGCGAAAGGCAAAGGTGCCGAGTTCGAGTCTCGGTCGGGCACACAGTTTTAATCTGCCAGGAAGTTTCATATCAGCGCACACTCCGCAGCAGAGTGAAAATCTCATTCTGGAAACATCCCCCAGGCTATGGCTAAGCCATGTCTCCACAATATCCTTTCTTTCAGGAGTGCTAGTTCTGCAAGGTTCGCAGGAGAGCTTCTGTAAAGTTTGGAAGGTAGGAGACGAGGTACTGGCAGAAGTAAAGCTGTGAGTACCGGGCGTGAGTCGTGCTTCGGTAGCTCAGATGGTAGAGCACTTGCCCGCGAAATGCAAAGGTGCCGAGTTCGAGTCTCGGTCGGGCACACAGTTTTAATCTGCCAGGAAATTTCATATCAGCGCACACTCCGCTGCAGAGTGAAAATCTCATTCTGGAAACATCCCCCAGGCTGTGGCTAAGCCATGTCTCCACAATATCCTTTCTTTCAGGAGTGCTAGTTCTGCAAGGTTCGCAGGAGAACTTCTGCAAAGTTTGGAAGGTAGGAGACGAGGTACTTGCAGAAGTAAAGCTGTGAGTACCGGGCGTGAGTCGTGCTTCGGTAGCTCAGATGGTAGAGCACTTCCCCGCGAAAGGCAAAGGTGCCGAGTTCGAGTCTCGGTCGGGCACACAGTTTTAATCTGCCAGGAAGTTTCATATCAGCGCACACTCCGCTGCAGAGTGAAAATCTCATTCTGGAAACATCCCCCAGGCTGTGGCTAAGCCATGTCTCCACAATATCCTTTCTTTCAGGAGTGCTAGTTCTGCAAGTTTCGCAGGAGAGCTTCTGTAAAGTTTGGAAGGTAGGAGACGAGGTACTGGCAGAAGTAAAGCTGTGAGTACCGGGCGTGAGTCGTGCTTCGGTAGCTCAGATGGTAGAGCACTTGCCCGCGAAGGGCAAAGGTGCCGAGTTCGAGTCTCGGTCGGGCACACAGTTTTAATCTGCCAGGAAGTTTCATATCAGCGCACACTCCGCTGCAGAATGAAAATCTCATTCTGGAAACATCCCCCAGGCTGTGGCTAAGCCATGTCTCCACAATATCCTTTCTTTCAGGAGTGCTAGTTCTGCAAGTTTCGCAGGAGAGCTTCTGTAAAGTTTGGAAGGTAGGAGACGAGGTACTGGCAGAAGTAAAGCGGTGAGTACCGGGCGTGAGTCGTGCTTCGGTAGCTCAGATGGAAGAGCACTTGCCCGCGAAAGGCAAAGGTGCCGAGGTCGTGTCTCGGTCGGGCACACAGTTTTAATCTGCCAGGAAGTTTCATATCAGCGCACACTCCGCTGCAGAGTGAAAATCTCATTCTGGAAACATCCCGCAGGCTGTGGCTAAGCCATGTCTCCACAATATCCTTTCTTTCAGGAGTGCTAGTTCTGCAAGGTTCGCAGGAGAGCTTCTGTAAAGTTTGGAAGGTAGGAGACGAGGTACTGGCAGAAGTAAAGCTGTGAGTACCGGGCGTGAGTCGTGCTTCGGTACCTCAGATGGTACAGCACCTGCCCGCGAAAGGCAAAGGTGCCGAGTTCGAGTCTCGGTCGGGCACACAGTTTTAATCTGCCAGGAAGTTTCGTATCAGCGCACACTCCGCTGCACAGTGAAAATCTCATTCTGGAAACATCCCCCAGGCTGTGGCTAAGCCATGTCTCCACAATATCGTTTCTTTCAGGAGTGCTAGTTCTGCAAGGTTCGCAGGAGAGCTTCTGTAAAGTTTGGAAGGTAGGAGACGAGGTACTGACAGAAGTAAAGCTGTGAGTACCGGGCGTGAGTCCTGCTTCGGTAGCACAGATGGTAGAGAACTTGCCCGCGAAAGGCAAAGGTGCCGAGTTCGAGTCTCGGTCGGGCACACAGTTTTAATCTGCCAGGAAGTTTCATGTCAGCGCACACTCCGCTGCAGAGTGAAAATCTCATTCTGGAAACATCCCCCAGGCTGTGGCTAAGCCATGTCTCCACAATATCCTTTCTTTCAGGAATGCTAGATCTGCAAGGTTCGCAGGAGAGCTTCTGTAAAGTTTGGAAGGTAGGAGACGAGGTACTGGCAGAAGTAAAGCTGTGAGTACCGCGCGTGAGTCGTGCTTCGGTAGCTCAGATGGTAGAGCACCTGCCCGCGAAAGGCAAAGGTGCCGAGTTCGAGTCTCGGTCGGGCACACAGTTTTAATCTGCCAGGAAGTTTCATATCAGCGCACACTCCGCTGCAGAGTGAAAATCTCATTCTGGAAACATCCCCCAGGCTGTGGCTAAGCCATGTCTCCACAATATCCTTTCTTTCAGGAGTGCTAGTTCTGCAAGGTTCCCAGGAGAGCTTCTGTAAAGTTTGGAAGGTAGGAGACGAGGTACTGGCAGAAGTAAAGCTGTGAGTACCGGGCGTGAGTCGTGCTTCGGTAGCTCAGATGGTAGAGCACTTGCCCGCGAAAGGCAAAGGTGCCGAGTTCGAGTCTCGGTCGGGCACACAGTTTTAATCTGCCAGGAAGTTTCATATCAGCGCACACTCCGCTGCAGAGTGAAAATCTCATTCTGGAAACATCCCCCAGGCTGTGGCTAAGCCATGTCTCCACAATATCCTTTCTTTCAGGAGTGCTAGTTCTGCAAGGTTCGCAGGAGAACTTCTGCAAAGTTTGGAAGGTAGGAGACGAGGTACTTGCAGAAGTAAAGCTGTGAGTACCGGGCGTGAGTCGTGCTTCGGTAGCTCAGATGGTAGAGCACTTCCCCGCGAAAGGCAAAGGTGCCGAGTTCGAGTCTCGGTCGGGCACACAGTTTTAATCTGCCAGGAAGTTTCATATCAGCGCACACTCCGCTGCAGAGTGAAAATCTCATTCTGGAAACATCCCCCAGGCTGTGGCTAAGCCATGTCTCCACAATATCCTTTCTTTCAGGAGTGCTAGTTCTGCAAGTTTCGCAGGAGAGCTTCTGTAAAGTTTGGAAGGTAGGAGACGAGGTACTGGCAGAAGTAAAGCTGTGAGTACCGGGCGTGAGTCGTGCTTCGGTAGCTCAGATGGTAGAGCACTTGCCCGCGAAGGGCAAAGGTGCCGAGTTCGAGTCTCGGTCGGGCACACAGTTTTAATCTGCCAGGAAGTTTCATATCAGCGCACACTCCGCTGCAGAATGAAAATCTCATTCTGGAAACATCCCCCAGGCTGTGGCTAAGCCATGTCTCCACAATATCCTTTCTTTCAGGAGTGCTAGTTCTGCAAGTTTCGCAGGAGAGCTTCTGTAAAGTTTGGAAGGTAGGAGACGAGGTACTGGCAGAAGTAAAGCGGTGAGTACCGGGCGTGAGTCGTGCTTCGGTAGCTCAGATGGTAGAGCACTTGCCCGCGAAAGGCAAAGGTGCCGAGGTCGTGTCTCGGTCGGGCACACAGTTTTAATCTGCCAGGAAGTTTCATATCAGCGCACACTCCGCTGCAGAGTGAAAATCTCATTCTGGAAACATCCCGCAGGCTGTGGCTAAGCCATGTCTCCACAATATCCTTTCTTTCAGGAGTGCTAGTTCTGCAAGGTTCGCAGGAGAGCTTCTGTAAAGTTTGGAAGGTAGGAGACGAGGTACTGGCAGAAGTAAAGCTGTGAGTACCGGGCGTGAGTCGTGCTTCGGTACCTCAGATGGTACAGCACCTGCCCGCGAAAGGCAAAGGTGCCGAGTTCGAGTCTCGGTCGGGCACACAGTTTTAATCTGCCAGGAAGTTTCGTATCAGCGCACACTCCGCTGCACAGTGAAAATCTCATTCTGGAAACATCCCCCAGGCTGTGGCTAAGCCATGTCTCCACAATATCGTTTCTTTCAGGAGTGCTAGTTCTGCAAGGTTCGCAGGAGAGCTTCTGTAAAGTTTGGAAGGTAGGAGACGAGGTACTGACAGAAGTAAAGCTGTGAGTACCGGGCGTGAGTCCTGCTTCGGTAGCACAGATGGTAGAGAACTTGCCCGCGAAAGGCAAAGGTGCCGAGTTCGAGTCTCGGTCGGGCACACAGTTTTAATCTGCCAGGAAGTTTCATGTCAGCGCACACTCCGCTGCAGAGTGAAAATCTCATTCTGGAAACATCCCCCAGGCTGTGGCTAAGCCATGTCTCCACAATATCCTTTCTTTCAGGAATGCTAGATCTGCAAGGTTCGCAGGAGAGCTTCTGTAAAGTTTGGAAGGTAGGAGACGAGGTACTGGCAGAAGTAAAGCTGTGAGTACCGCGCGTGAGTCGTGCTTCGGTAGCTCAGATGGTAGAGCACCTGCCCGCGAAAGGCAAAGGTGCCGAGTTCGAGTCTCGGTCGGGCACACAGTTTTAATCTGCCAGGAAGTTTCATATCAGCGCACACTCCGCTGCAGAGTGAAAATCTCATTCTGGAAACATCCCCCAGGCTGTGGCTAAGCCATGTCTCCACAATATCCTTTCTTTCAGGAGTGCTAGTTCTGCAAGGTTCCCAGGAGAGCTTCTGTAAAGTTTGGAAGGTAGGAGACGAGGTACTGGCAGAAGTAAAGCTGTGAGTACCGGGCGTGAGTCGTGCTTCGGTAGCTCAGATGGTAGAGCACTTGCCCGCGAAAGGCAAAGGTGCCGAGTTCGAGTCTCGGTCGGGCACACAGTTTTAATCTGCCAGGAAGTTTCATATCAGCGCACACTCCGCTGCAGAGTGAAAATCTCATTCTGGAAACATCCCCCAGGCTGTGGCTAAGCCATGTCTCCACAATATCCTTTCTTTCAGGAGTGCTAGTTCTGCAAGTTTCGCAGGAGAGCTTCTGTAAAGTTTGGAAGGTAGGAGACGAGGTACTGGCAGAAGTAAAGCTGTGAGTACCGGGCGTGAGTCGTGCTTCGGTAGCTCAGATGGTAGAGCACTTGCCCGCGAAGGGCAAAGGTGCCGAGTTCGAGTCTCGGTCGGGCACACAGTTTTAATCTGCCAGGAAGTTTCATATCAGCGCACACTCCGCTGCAGAGTGAAAATCTCATTCTGGAAACATCCCCCAGGCTGTGGCTAAGCCATGTCTCCACAATATCCTTTCTTTCAGGAGTGCTAGTTCTGCAAGGTTTGCAGGAGAGCTTCTGTAAAGTTTGGAAGGTAGGAGACGAGGTACTGGCAGAAGTAAAGCTGTGAGTACCGGGCGTGAGTCGTGCTTCGGTAGCTCAGATGGTAGAGCACTTGCCCGCGAAAGGCAAAGGTGCCGAGTTCGAGTCTCGGTCGGGCACACAGTTTTAACCTGCCACGAAGTTTCATATCAGCGCACACTCCGCTGCAGAGTGAAAATCTCATTCTGGAAACATCCCCCAGGCTGTGGCTAATCCATGTCTCCACAATATCCTTTCTTTCAGGAGTGCTAGTTCTGCAAGGTTCCCAGGAGAGCTTCTGTAAAGTTTGGAAGGTAGGAGACGAGGTACTGGCAGAAGTAAAGCTGTGAGTACCGGGCGTGAGTCGTGCTTCGGTAGCTCAGATGGTAGAGCACTTGCCCGCGAAAGGCAAAGGTGCCGAGTTCGAGTCTCGGTCGGGCACACAGTTTTAATCTGCCACGAAGTTTCATATCAGCGCACACTCCGCTGCAGAGTGAAAATCTCATTCTGGAAACATCCCCCAGGCTGTGGCTAAGCCATGTCTCCACAATATCGTTTCTTTCAGGAGTGCTAGTTCTGCAAGGTTCGCAGGAGAGCTTCTGTAAAGTTTGGAAGGTAGGAGACGAGGTACTGGCAGAAGTAAAGCTGTGATTACCGGGCGTGAGTCGTGCTTCGGTACCTCAGATGGTAGAGCACTTGCCCGCGAAAGGCAAAGGTGCCGAGTTCGAGTCTCGGTCGGGCACACAGTTTTAATCTGCCAGGAAGTTTCATATCAGCGCACACTCCGCTGCAGAGTGAAAATCTCATTCTGGAAACATCCCCCAGGCTGTGGCTAAGCCATGTCTCCACAATATCGTTTCTTTCAGGAGTGCTAGTTCTGCAAGGTTCGCAGGAGAGCTTCTGTAAAGTTTGGAAGGTAGGAGACGAGGTACTGGCAGAAGTAAAGCTGTGAGTACCGGGCGTGAGTCGTGCTTCGGTAGCACAGATGGTAGAGAACTTGCCCGCGAAAGGCAAAGGTGCCGAGTTCGAGTCTCGGTCGGGCACACAGTTTTAATCTGCCATTAAGTTTCATATCAGCGCACACTCCGCTGCAGAGTGAAAATCTCATTCTGGAAACATCCCCCAGGCTGTGGCTAAGCCATGTCTCCACAATATCGTTTCTTTCAGGAGTGCTAGTTCTGCAAGGTTCGCAGGAGAGCTTCTGTAAAGTTTGGAAGGTAGGAGACGAGGTACTGGCAGAAGTAAAGCTGTGAGTACCGGGCGTGAGTCGTGCTTCGGTAGCACAGATGGTAGAGAACTTGCCCGCGAAAGGCAAAGGTGCCGAGTTCGAGGCTCGGTCGGGCACACAGTTTTAATCTGCCAGGAAGTTTCATGTCAGCGCACACTCCGCTGCAGAGTGAAAATCTCATTCTGGAAACATCCCCCAGGCTGTGGCTAAGCCATGTCTCCACAATATCGTTTCTTTCAGGAATGCTAGATCTGCAAGGTTCGCAGGAGAGCTTCTGTAAAGTTTGGAAGGTAGGAGACTAGGTACTGGCAGAAGTAAAGCTGTGAGTACCGGGCGTGAGTCGTTTTTCGGTAGCTCAGATGGTAGAGCACTTGCCCGCGAAAGGCATAGGTGCCGAGTTCGAGTCTTGGTCGGGCACACAGTTTTAATCTGCCAGGAAGTTTCATATCAGCGCACACTCCGCTGCAGAGTGAAAATCTCATTCTGGAAACATCCCCCAGGCTGTGGCTAAGCCATGTCTCCACAATATCGTTTCTTTCAGGAGTGTTGGTTCTGCAAGGTTCGCAGGAGAGCTTCTGTAAAGTTTGGAAGGTAGGAGACGAGGTACTGGCAGAAGTAAAGCTGTGAGTACCGGGCGTGAGTCGTGCTTCGGTAGCTCAGATGGTAGAGCACTTGCCCGCGAAAGGCAAAGGTGCCGAGTTCGAGTCTCGGTCGGGCACACAGTTTTAATCTGCCAGGAAGTTTCATATCAGCGCACACTCCGCAGCAGAGTGAAAATCTCATTCTGGAAACATCCCCCAGGCTATGGCTAAGCCATGTCTCCACAATATCCTTTCTTTCAGGAGTGCTAGTTCTGCAAGGTTCGCAGGAGAGCTTCTGTAAAGTTTGGAAGGTAGGAGACGAGGTACTGGCAGAAGTAAAGCTGTGAGTACCGGGCGTGAGTCGTGCTTCGGTAGCTCAGATGGTAGAGCACTTGCCCGCGAAATGCAAAGGTGCCGAGTTCGAGTCTCGGTCGGGCACACAGTTTTAATCTGCCAGGAAATTTCATATCAGCGCACACTCCGCTGCAGAGTGAAAATCTCATTCTGGAAACATCCCCCAGGCTGTGGCTAAGCCATGTCTCCACAATATCCTTTCTTTCAGGAGTGCTAGTTCTGCAAGGTTCGCAGGAGAGCTTCTGCAAAGTTTGGAAGGTAGGAGACGAGGTACTTGCAGAAGTAAAGCTGTGAGTACCGGGCGTGAGTCGTGCTTCGGTAGCTCAGATGGTAGAGCACTTCCCCGCGAAAGGCAAAGGTGCCGAGTTCGAGTCTCGGACGGGCACACAGTTTTAATCTGCCAGGAAGTTTCATATCAGCGCACACTCCGCTGCAGAGTGAAAATCTCATTCTGGAAACATCCCCCAGGCTGTGGCTAAGCCATGTCTCCACAATATCCTTTCTTTCAGGAGTGCTAGTTCTGCAAGTTTCGCAGGAGAGCTTCTGTAAAGTTTGGAAGGTAGGAGACGAGGTACTGGCAGAAGTAAAGCTGTGAGTACCGGGCGTGAGCCGTGCTTCGGTAGCTCAGATGGTAGAGCACTTGCCCGCGAAGGGCAAAGGTGCCGAGTTCGAGTCTCGGTCGGGCACACAGTTTTAATCTGCCAGGAAGTTTCATATCAGCGCACACTCCGCTGCTGAGTGAAAATCTCATTCTGGAAACATCCCCCAGGCTGTGGCTAAGCCATGTCTCCACAATATCCTTTCTTTCAGGAGTGCTAGTTCTGCAAGTTTCGCAGGAGAGCTTCTGTAAAGTTTGGAAGGTAGGAGACGAGGTACTGGCAGAAGTAAAGCTGTGAGTACCGGGCGTGAGTCGTGCTTCGGTAGCTCAGATGGTAGAGCACTTGCCCGCGAAAGGCAAAGGTGCCGAGTTCGTATCTCGGTCGGGCACACAGTTTTAATCTGCCAGGAAGTTTCGTATCAGCGCACACTCCGCTGCAGAGTGAAAATCTCATTCTGGAAACATCCCCCAGGCTGTGGCTAAGCCATGTCTCCACAATATCCTTTCTTTCAGGAGTGCTAGTTCTGCAAGGTTCGCAGGAGAGCTTCTGTAAAGTTTGGAAGGTAGGAGACGAGGTACTGGCAGAAGTAAAGCTGTGAGTACCGGGCGTGAGTCGTGCTTCGGTACCTCAGATGGTACAGCACTTGCCCGCGAAAGGCAAAGGTGCCGAGTTCGAGTCTCGGTCGGGCACACAGTTTTAATCTGCCAGGAAGTTTCGTATCAGCGCACACTCCGCTGCACAGTGAAAATCTCATTCTGGAAACATCCCCCAGGCTGTGGCTAAGCCATGTCTCCACAATATCGTTTCTTTCAGGAGTGCTAGTTCTGCAAGGTTCGCAGGAGAGCTTCTGTAAAGTTTGGAAGGTAGGAGACGAGGTACTGGCAGAAGTAAAGCTGTGAGTACCGGGCGTGAGTCGTGCTTCGGTAGCTCAGATGGTAGAGCACTTGCCCGCGAAAGGCAAAGGTGCCGAGTTCGAGTCTCGGTCGGGCACACAGTTTTAATCTGCCAGGAAGTTTCATATCAGCGCACACTCCGCTGCAGAGTGAAAATCTCATTCTGGAAACATCCCCCAGGCTGTGGCTAAGCCATGTCTCCACAATATCCTTTCTTTCAGGAGTGCTAGTTCTGCAAGGTTCGCAGGAGAGCTTCTGTAAAGTTTGGAAGGTAGGAGACGAGGTACTGGCAAAAGTAAAGCTGTGAGTACCGGGCGTGAGTCGTGCTTCGGTAGCTCAGATGGTAGAGCACTTGCCCGCGAAAGGCAAAGGTGCCGAGTTCGAGTCTCGGTCGGGCACACAGTTTTAATCTGCCAGGAAGTTTCATATCAGCGCACACTCCGCTGCAGAGTGAAAATCTCATTCTGGAAACATCCCCCAGGCTGTGGCTAAGCCATGTCTCCACAATATCGTTTCTTTCAGGAGTGCTAGTTCTGCAAGGTTCGCAGGAGAGCTTCTGTAAAGTTTGGAAGGTAGGAGACGAGCTACTGGCAGAAGTAAAGCTGTGAGTACCGGGCGTGAGTCGTGCTTCGGTAGCTCAGATGGTAGAGCACTTGCCCGCGAAAGGCAAAGGTGCCGAGTTCGAGTCTCGGTCGGGCACACAGTTTTAATCTGCCAGGAAGTTTCATATCAGCGCACACTCCGCTGCAGAGTGAAAATCTCATTCTGGAAACATCCCCCAGGCTGTGGCTAAGCCATGTCTCCACAATATCCTATCTTTCAGGAGTGCTAGTTCTGCAAGGTTCGCAGGAGAGCTTCTGTAAAGTTTGGAAGGTAGGAGACGAGGTACTGGCAGAAGTAAAGCTGTGAGTACCGGGCGTGAGTCGTGCTTCGGTAGCTCAGATGGTAGAGCACTTGCCCGCGAAAGTCAAAGGTGCCGAGTTCGAGTCTCAGTCGGGCACACAGTTTTAATCTGCCAGGAAGTTTCATATCAGCGCACACTCCGCTGCAGAGTGAAAATCTCATTCTGGAAACATCCCCCAGGCTGTGGCTAAGCCATGTCTCCACAATATCCTTTCTTTCAGGAGTGCTAGTTCTGCAAGGTTCGCAGTAGAGCTTCTGTAAAGTTTGGAAGGTAGGAGACGAGCTCCTGGCAGAAGTAAAGCTGTGAGTACCGGGCGTGAGTCGTGCTTCGGTAGCTCAGATGGTAGAGCACTTGCCCGCGAAAGGCAAAGGTGCCGAGTTCGAGTCTCGGTCGGGCACACAGTTTTAATCTGCCAGGAAGTTTCATATGAGCGCACACTCCGCTGCAGAGTGAAAATCTCATTCTGGAAACATCCCCCAGGCTGTGGCTAAGCCATGTCTCCACAATATCCTTTCTTTCAGGAGTGCTTGTTCTGCAAGGTTCGCAGGAGAGCTTCTGTAAAGTTTGGAAGGTAGGAGACGAGGTACTGGCAGAAGTAAAGCTGTGAGTACCGGGCGTGAGTCGTGCTTCGGTAGCTCAGATGGTAGAGCACTTGCCCGCGAAAGGCAACGGTGCCGAGTTCGAGTCTCAGTCGGGCACACAGTTTTAATCTGCCAGGAAGTTTCATATCAGCGCACACTCCGCTGCAGAGTGAAAATCTCATTCTGGAAACATCCCCCAGGCTGTGGCTAAGCCATGTCTCCACAATATCCTTTCTTTCAGGAGTGCTAGTTCTGCAAGGTTCGCAGGAGAGCTTCTGTAAAGTTTGGAAGGTAGGAGACGAGGTACTGGCAGAAGTAAAGCTGTGAGTACCGGGCGTGAGCCGTGCTTCGGTAGCTCAGATGGTAGAGCACTTGCCCGCGAAAGGCAAAGGTGCCGATTTCGAGTCTCGGTCGGGCACACAGTTTTAATCTGCCAGGAAGTTTCATATCAGCGCACCTTCCGCAGCAGAGTAATATCTCATTCTGGAAACATCCCCCAGGCTGTGGCTAAGCCATGTCTCCACAATATCCTTTCTTTCAGGAGTGCTAGTTCTGCAAGGTTCGCAGGAGAGCTTCTGTAAAGTTTGGAAGGTAGGAGACGAGGTACTGGCAGATGTAAAGCTGTGAGTACCGGGCGTGAGTCGTGCTTCGGTAGCTCAGATGGTAGAGCACTTGCCCGCGAAAGGCAAAGGTGCCGAGTTCGAGTCTCGGTCGTGCACACAGTTTTAATCTACCAGGAAGTTTCATATCAGCGCACACTCCGCTGCAGAGTGAAAATCTCATTCTGGAAACATCCCCCAGGCTGTGGCTAAGTCATGTCTCCACAATATCGTTTCTTTCAGGAGTGCTAGTTCTGCAAGGTTCGCAGGAGAGCTTCTGTAAAGTTTGGAAGGTAGGAGACGAGGTACTGGCAGAAGTAAAGCTGTGAGTACCGGGCGTGAGTCGTGCTTCGGTAGCTCAGATGGTAGAGCACTTGCCCGCGAAAGGCAAAGGTGCCGAGTTCGAGTCTCGGTCGGGCACACAGTTTTAATCTGCCAGGAAGTTTCATATCAGCGCACACTCCGCTGCAGAGTGAAAATCTCATTCTGGAAACATCCCCCAGGCTGTGGCTAAGCCATGTCTCCACAATATCCTTTCTTTCAGGAGTGCTAGTTCTGCAAGGTTCGCAGGAGAGCTTCTGTAAAGTTTGGAAGGTAGGAGACGAGGTACTGGCAGAAGTAAAGCTGTGAGTACCGGGCGTGAGTCGTGCTTCGGTAGCTCAGATGGTAGAGCACTTGCCCGCGAAAGGCAAAGGTGCCGAGTTCGAGTCTCGGTCGGGCACACAGTTTTAATCTGCCAGGAAGTTTCATATCAGCGCACACTCCGCTGGAGAGTGAAAATCTCATTCTGGAAACATCCCCCAGGCTGTGGCTAAGCCATGTCTCCACAATATCGTTTCTTTCAGGAGTGTTGGTTCTGCAAGGTTCGCAGGAGAGCTTCTGTAAAGTTTGGAAGGTAGGAGACGAGGTACTGGCAGAAGTAAAGCTGTGAGTACCGGGCGTGAGTCGTGCTTCGGTAGCTCAGATGGTAGAGCATTTGCCCGCGAAAGGCAAAGGTGCCGAGTTCGAGTCTCGGTCGGGCACACAGTTTTAATCTGCCAGGATGTTTCATATCAGTGCACACTCCGCAGCAGAGTGAAAATCTCATTCTGGAAACATCCCCCAGGCTGTGGCTAAGCCATGTCTCCACAATATCCTTTCTTTCAGGAGTGCTAGTTCTGCAAGGTTCGCAGGAGTGCTTCTGTAAAGTTTGGAAGGTAGGAGACGAGGTACTGGCAGAAGTAAAGCTGTGAGTACCGGGCGTGAGTCGTGCTTCGGTAGCTCAGATGGTAGAGCACTTGCCCGCGAAAGGCAAAGGTGCCGAGTTCGAGTCTTGGTCGGTCACACAGTTTTAATCTGCCAGGAAATTTCATATCAGCGCACACTCCGCTGCAGAGTGAAAATCTCATTCTGGAAACTTCCCCCAGGCTGTGGCTAAGCCATGTCTCCACAATATCCTTTCTTTCAGGAGTGCTAGTTCTGCAAGTTTCGCAGGAGAGCTTCTGTAAAGTTTGGAAGGTAGGAGACGAGGTACTGGCAGAAGTAAAGCTGTGAGTACCGGGCGTGAGTCGTGCTTCGGTAGCTCAGATGGTAGAGCACTTGCCCGCGAAAGGCAAAGGTGCCGAGTTCGAGTCTCGGTCGGGCACACAGTTTTAATCTGCCAGGAAGTTTCATATCATCGCACACTCCGCTGCAGTGTGAAAATCTCATTCTGGAAACATCCCCCAGGCTGTGGCTAAGCCATGTCTCCACAATATCCTTTCTTTCAGGAGTGCTAGTTCTGCAAGTTTCGCAGGAGAGCTTCTGTAAAGTTTGGAAGGTAGGAGACGAGGTACTGGCAGAAGTAAAGCTGTGAGTACCGGGCGTGAGTCGTGCTTCGGAAGCTCAGATGGTAGAGAACTTGCAAGCGAAGGGCAAAGGTGCCGAGTTCGAGTCTCGGTCGGGCACACAGTTTTAATCTGCCAGGAAGTTTCATATCAGCGCACACTCCGCTGCAGAGTGAAAATCTCATTCTGGAAACATCCCCCAGGCTGTGGCTAAGCCATGTCTCCACAATATCCTTTCCTTCAGGAGTGCTAGTTCTGCAAGTTTCGCAGGAGAGCTTCTGTAAAGTTTGGAAGGTAGGAGACGAGGTACTGGCAGAAGTAAAGCGGTGAGTACCGGGCGTGAGTCGTGCTTCGGTAGCTCAGATGGTAGAGCACTTGCCCGCGAAAGGCAAAGGTGCCGAGTTCGTGTCTCGGTCGGGCACACAGTTTTAATCTGCCAGGAAGTTTCGTATCAGCGCACACTCCGCTGCAGAGTGAAAATCTCATTCTGGAAACATCCCCCAGGCTGTGGCTAAGCCATGTCTCCACAATATCCTTTCTTTCAGGAGTGCTAGTTCTGCAAGTTTCGCAGGAGAGCTTCTGTAAAGTTTGGAAGGTAGGAGACGAGGTAATGGCAGAAGTAAAGCTGTGAGTACCGGGCGTGAGTCGTGCTTCGGTACCTCAGATGGTAGAGCACTTGCCCGCGAAAGGCAAAGGTGCCGAGTTCGAGTCTCGGTCGGGCACACAGTTTTAATCTGCCAGGAAGTTTCATATCAGCACACACTCCGCTGCACAGTGAGAATCTCATTCTGGAAACATCCCCCAGGCTGTGGCTAAGCCATGTCTCCACAATATCGTTTCTTTCAGGAGTGCTAGTTCTGCAAGGTTCGCAGGAGAGCTTCTGTAAAGTTTGGAAGGTAGGAGACGAGGTACTGGCAGAAGTAAAGCTGTGAGTACCGGGCGTGAGTCGTGCTTCGGTAGCTCAGATGGTAGAGCACTTGCCCGCGAAAGGCAAAGGTGCCGAGTTCGAGTCTCGGTCGGGCACACAGTTTTAATCTGCGAGGAAGTTTCATATCAGCGCACACTCCGCTGCAGAGTGAAAATCTCATTCTGGAAACATCCCCCAGGCTGTGGCTAAGCCATGTCTCCACAATATCGTTTCTTTCAGGAGTGCTAGTTCTGCAAGGTTCGCAGGAGAGCTTCTGTAAAGTTTGGAAGGTAGGAGACGAGGTACTGGCAGAAGTAAAGCTGTGAGTACCGGGCGTGAGTCGTGCTTCGGTGGCTCAGATGGTAGAGCACTTGCCTGCGAAAGGCAAAGGTGCCGAGTACGAGTCTCGGTCGGGCACACAGTTTTAATCTGCCAGGAAGTTTCATATCAGCGCACACTCCGCTGCAGAGTGAAAATCTCATTCTGGAAACATCCCCCAGGCTGTGGCTAAGCCATGTCTCCACAATATCGTTTCTTTCAGGAGTGCTAGTTCTGCAAGGTTCGCAGGAGAGCTTCTGTAAAGTTTGGAAGGTAGGAGACGAGCTACTGGCAGAAGTAAAGCTGTGAGTACCGGGCGTGAGTCGTGCTTCGGTAGCTCAGATGGTAGAGCACTTGCCCGCGAAAGGCAAAGGTGCCGAGTTCGAGTCTCGGTCGGGCACACAGTTTTAATCTGCCAGGAAGTTTCATATCAGCGCACACTCCGCTGCAGAGTGAAAATCTCATTCTGGAAACATCCCCCAGGCTGTGGCTAAGCCATGTCTCCACAATATCCTTTCTTTCAGGAGTGCTAGTTCTGCAAGGTTCGCAGGAGAGCTTCTGTAAAGTTTGGAAGGTAGGAGACGAGGTACTGGCAGAAGTAAAGCTGTGAGTACCGGGCGTGAGTCGTGCTTCGGTAGCTCAGATGGTAGAGCACTTGCCCGCGAAAGGCAAAGGTGCCGAGTTCGAGTCTCGGTCGGGCACACAGTTTTAATCTGCCAGGAAGTTTCATATCAGCGCACACTCCGCTGCAGAGTGAAAATCTCATTCTGGAAACATCCCCCAGGCTGTGGCTAAGCCATGTCTCCACAATATCCTTTCTTTCAGGAGTGCTAGTTCTGCAAGGTTCGCAGGAGAGCTTCTGTAAAGTTTGGAAGGTACGAGACGAGGTACTGGCAGAAGTAAAGCTGTGAGTACCGGGCGTGAGTCGTGCTTCGGTAGCTCAGATGGTAGAGAACTTGCCCGCGAATGGCAAAGGTGCCGAGATCGAGTCTCGGTCGGGCACACAGTTTTAATCTGCCAGGAAGTTTCATATCAGGGCACACTCCGCAGCAGAGTGAATATCTCATTCTGGAAACATCCCCCAAGCTGTGGCTAAGCCATGTCTCCACAATATCCTTTCTTTCAGGAGTGCTAGTTCTGCAAGGTTCGCAGGAGAGCTTCTGTAAAGTTTGGAAGGTAGGAGACGAGGTACTGGCAGAAGTAAAGCTGTGAGTACCGGGCGTGAATCGTGCTTCGGTAGCTCAGATGGTAGAGCACTTGCCCGCGAAAGGCAAAGGTGCCGAGTTCGAGTCTCGGTCGTACACACAGTTTTAATCTGCCAGGAAGTTTCATATCAGCGCACACTCCGCTGCAGAGTGAAAATCTCATTCTGGAAACATCCCCCAGGCTGTGGCTAATCCATGTCTCCACAATATCCTTTCTTTCAGGAGTGCTAGTTCTGCAAGGTTCGCAGGAGAGCTTCTGTAAAGTTTGGAAGGTAGGAGACGAGGTACTGGCAGAAGTAAAGCTGTGAGTATCGGGCGTGAGTCGTGCTTCGGTAGCTCAGATGGTAGAGCACTTGCCCGCGAAATGCAAAGGTGCCGAGTTCGAGTCTCGGTCGGGCACACAGTTTTAATCTGCCAGGAAATTTCATATCAGCGCACACTCCGCTGCAGAGTGAAAATCTCATTCTGGAAACATCCCCCAGGCTGTGGCTAAGCCATGTCTCCACAATATCCTTTCTTTCAGGAGTGCTAGTTCTGCAAGGTTCGCAGGAGAGCTTCTGTAAAGTTTGGAAGGTAGGAGACGAGGTACTGGCAGAAGTATAGCTGTGAGTACCGGGCGTGAGTCGTGCTTAGGTAGCTCAGATGGTAGAGAACTTGCCCGCGAAAGGCAAAGGTGCCGAGTTCGAGTCTCGGTCGGGCACACAGTTTTAATCTGCCAGGAAGTTTCATATCAGCGCACACTCCGCTGCAGAGTGAAAATCTCATTCTGGAAACATCCCCCAGGCTGTGGCTAAGCCATGTCTCCACAATATCGTTTCTTTCAGGAGTGCTAGTTCTGCAAGGTTCGCAGGAGAGCTTCTGTAAAGTTTGGAAGGTAGGAGACGAGGTACTGGCAGAAGTAAAGCTGTGAGTACCGGGCGTGAGTCGTGCTTCGGTAGCTCAGATGGTAGAGCACTTACCCGCGAAGGGCAAAGGTGCCGAGTTCGAGTCTCGGTCGGGCACACAGTTTTAATCTGCCAGGAAGTTTCATATCAGCGCACACTCCGCTGCAGAGTGAAAATCTCATTCTGGAAACATCCCCCAGCCTGTGGCTAAGCCATGTCTCCACAATATCCTTTCTTTCAGGAGTGCTAGTTCTGCAAGGTTCGCAGGAGAGCTTCTGTAAAGTTTGGAAGGTAGGAGACGAGGTACTGGCAGAAGGAAAGCTGTGAGTACCGTGCGTGAGTCGTGCTTCGGTAGCTCAGATGGTAGAGCACTTGCGCGCGAAAGGCAAAGGTGCCGAGTTCGAGTCTCGGTCGGGCACACAGTTTTAATCTGCCAGGAAGTTTCATATCAGCACACACTCCGCTGCAGAGTGAAAATCTCATTCTGGAAACATCCCCCAGGCTGTGGCTAAGCCATGTCTCCACAATATCCTTTCTTTCAGGAGTGCTAGTTCTGCAAGGTTCGCAATAGAGCTTCTGTAAAGTTTGGAAGGTAGGAGACGAGGTACTGGCAGAAGTAAAGCTGTGAGTACCGGGCGTGAGTCGTGCTTCGGTAGCTCAGATGGTAGAGCACTTGCCCGCGAAAGGCAAAGGTGCCGAGTTCGAGTCTCGGTCGGGCACACAGTTTTAATCTGCCAGGAAGTTTCATATCAGCGCACACTCCGCTGCAGAGTGAAAATCTCATTCTGGAAACATCCCCCAGGCTGTGGCTAAGCCATGTATCCACAATATAATTTCTTTCAGGAGTGCTAGTTCTGTAAGGTTCGCAGGAGAGCTTATGTAAAGTTTGGAAGGTAGGAGACGAGGTACTGGCAGAAGTAAAGCTGTGAGTACCGGGCGTGAGTCGTGCTTCGGTAGCTCAGATGGTAGAGCACTTGCCCGCGAAAGGCGAAGGTGCCGAGTTCGAGTCTCGGTCGGGCACACAGTTTTAATCTGCCAGGAAGTTTCATATCAGCGCACACTCCGCTGCAGAGTGAAAATCTCATTCTGGAAACATCCCCCAGGCTGTGGCTAAGCCATGTCTCCACAATATCGTTTCTTTCAGGAATGCTAGTTCTGCAAGGTTCGCAGGAGGGCCTCTGTAAAGTTTGGAAGGTAGGAGACGAGGTACTGGCAGAAGTAAAGCTGTGAGTACCGGGCGTGAGTCGTGCTTCGGTAGCTCAGATGGTAGAGCACTTGCCCGCGAAAGGCAAAGGTGCCGAGTTCGAGTCTCGGTCGGGCACACAGTTTTAATCTGCCAGGAAGTTTCATATCAGCGCACACTCCGCTGCAGAGTGAAAATCTCATTCTGGAAACATCCCCCAGGCTGTGGCTAAGCCATGTCTCCACAATATCGTTTCTTTCAGGAGTGCTAGTTCTGCTAGGTTCGCAGGAGAGCTTCTGTAAAGTTTGGAAGGTAGGAGACGAGGTACTGGCAGAAGTAAAGCTGTGAGTACCGGGCGTGAGTCGTGCTTCGGTAGCTCAGATGGTAGAGCACTTGCCCGCGAAAGGCAAAGGTGCCGAGTTCGAGTCTTGGTCGGGCACACAGTTTTAATCTGCCAGGAAGTTTCATATCAGCGCACACTCCGCTCCAGAGTGAAAATCTCATTCTGGAAACATCCCCCAGGCTGTGGCTAAGCCATGTCTCCACAATATCCTTTCTTTCAGGAGTGCTAGTTCTGCAAGGTTCGCAGGAGAGCTTCTGTAAAGTTTGGAAGGTAGGAGACGAGGTACTGGCAGAAGTAAAGCTGTGAGTACCGGGCGTGAGTCGTGCTTCGGTAGCTCAGATGGTAGAGCACTTGCCTGCGAAAGGCAAAGGTGCCGAGTTCGAGTCTCGGTCGGGCACACAGTTTTAATCTGCCAGGAAGTTTCATATCAGCGCACACTCCGCTGCAGAGTGAAAATCTCATTCTGGAAACATTACCCAGGCTGTGGCTAAGCCATGTCTCCACAATATCCTTACTTTCAGGAGTGCTAGTTCTGCAAGGTTCGCAGGAGAGCTTCTGTAAAGTTTGGAAGGTAGGAGACGAGGTACTGGCAGAAGTAAAGCTGTGAGTACCGGGCGTGAGTCGTGCTTCGGTAGCTCAGATGGTAGAGCACTTGCCCGCGAAAGGCAAAGGTGCCGAGTTCGAGTCTCGGTCGGGCACACAGTTTTAATCTGCCAGGAAGTTTCATATCAGCGCACACTCCGCTGCAGAGTGAAAATCTCATTCTGGAAACATCCCCCAGGCTGTGGCTAAGCCATGTCTCCACAATATCCTTTCTTTCAGGAGTGCTAGTTCTGCAAGGTTCGCAGGAGAGCTTCTGTAAAGTTTGGAAGGTAGGAGACGAGGTACTGGCAGAAGTAAAGCTGTGAGTACCGGGCGTGAGTCGTGCTTCGGTAGCTCAGATGGTAGAGCACTTGCCCGCGAAAGGCAAAGGTGCAGAGTTCGAGTCTCGGTCTAGCACACAGTTTTAATCTGCCAGGAAGTTTCATATCAGCGCACACTGCGCAGCAATGTGAATATCTCATTCTGGAAACATCCCCCAGGCTGTGGCTATGCCATGTCTCCACAATATCCTTTCTTTCAGGAGTGCTAGTTCTGCAAGGTTCGCAGGAGAGCTTCTGTAAAGTTTGGAAGGTAGGAGACGAGGTACTGGCAGAAGTAAAGCTGTGAGTACCGGCCGTGAGTCGTGCTTCGGTAGCTCAGATGGTATAGCACTTGCCCGCGAAAGGCAAAGGGGCCGAGTTCGAGTCTCGGTCGGGCACACAGTTTTAGTCTGCCAGGAAGTTTCATATCAGCGCACACTCCGCTGCAGAGTGAAAATCTCATTCTGGAAACATCCCCCAGGCTGTGGCTAAGCCATGTCTCCACAATATCCTTTCTTTCAGGAGTGCTAGTTCTGCAAGGTTCGCAGGAGAGCTTCTGTAAAGTTTGGAAGGTAGGAGACGAGGTACTGGCAGAAGTAAAGCTGTGAGTACCGGGCGTGAGTCGTGCTTCGGTAGCTCAGATGGTAGAGCACTTGCCCGCGAAAGGCAAAGGTGCCGAGTTCGAGTCTCGGTCGTACACACAGTTTTAATCTGCCACGAAGTTTCATATCAGCGCACACTCCGCTGCAGAGTGAAAATCTCATTCTGGAAACATCCCCCAGGCTGTGGCTAATCCATATCTCCACAATATCCATTCTTTCAGGAGTGCTAGTTCTGCAAGGTTCGCAGGAGAGCTTCTGTAAAGTTTGGAAGGTAGGAGACGAGGTACTGGCAGAAGTAAAGCTGTGAGTACCGGGCGTGAGTCGTGCTTCGGTGGCTCAGATGGTAGAGCACTTGCCTGCGAAAGGCAAAGGTGCCGAGTACGAGTCTCGGTCGGGCACACAGTTTTAATCTGCCAGGAAGTTTCATATCAGCGCACACTCCGCTGCAGAGTGAAAATCTCATTCTGGAAACATCCCCCAGGCTGTGGCTAAGCCATGTCTCCACAATATCGTTTCTTTCAGGAGTGCTAGTTCTGCAAGGTTCGCAGGAGAGCTTCTGTAAAGTTTGGAAGGTAGGAGACGAGCTACTGGCAGAAGTAAAGCTGTGAGTACCGGGCGTGAGTCGTGCTTCGGTAGCTCAGATGGTAGAGCACTTGCCCGCGAAAGGCAAAGGTGCCGAGTTCGAGTCTCGGTCGGGCACACAGTTTTAATCTGCCAGGAAGTTTCATATCAGCGCACACTCCGCTGCAGAGTGAAAATCTCATTCTGGAAACATCCCCCAGGCTGTGGCTAAGCCATGTCTCCACAATATCCTTTCTTTCAGGAGTGCTAGTTCTGCAAGGTTCGCAGGAGAGCTTCTGTAAAGTTTGGAAGGTAGGAGACGAGGTACTGGCAGAAGTAAAGCTGTGAGTACCGGGCGTGAGTCGTGCTTCGGTAGCTCAGATGGTAGAGCACTTGCCCGCGAAAGGCAAAGGTGCCGAGTTCGAGTCTCGGTCGGGCACACAGTTTTAATCTGCCAGGAAGTTTCATATCAGCGCACACTCCGCTGCAGAGTGAAAATCTCATTCTGGAAACATCCCCCAGGCTGTGGCTAAGCCATGTCTCCACAATATCCTTTCTTTCAGGAGTGCTAGTTCTGCAAGGTTCGCAGGAGAGCTTCTGTAAAGTTTGGAAGGTACGAGACGAGGTACTGGCAGAAGTAAAGCTGTGAGTACCGGGCGTGAGTCGTGCTTCGGTAGCTCAGATGGTAGAGAACTTGCCCGCGAATGGCAAAGGTGCCGAGATCGAGTCTCGGTCGGGCACACAGTTTTAATCTGCCAGGAAGTTTCATATCAGGGCACACTCCGCAGCAGAGTGAATATCTCATTCTGGAAACATCCCCCAAGCTGTGGCTAAGCCATGTCTCCACAATATCCTTTCTTTCAGGAGTGCTAGTTCTGCAAGGTTCGCAGGAGAGCTTCTGTAAAGTTTGGAAGGTAGGAGACGAGGTACTGGCAGAAGTAAAGCTGTGAGTACCGGGCGTGAATCGTGCTTCGGTAGCTCAGATGGTAGAGCACTTGCCCGCGAAAGGCAAAGGTGCCGAGTTCGAGTCTCGGTCGTACACACAGTTTTAATCTGCCAGGAAGTTTCATATCAGCGCACACTCCGCTGCAGAGTGAAAATCTCATTCTGGAAACATCCCCCAGGCTGTGGCTAATCCATGTCTCCACAATATCCTTTCTTTCAGGAGTGCTAGTTCTGCAAGGTTCGCAGGAGAGCTTCTGTAAAGTTTGGAAGGTAGGAGACGAGGTACTGGCAGAAGTAAAGCTGTGAGTATCGGGCGTGAGTCGTGCTTCGGTAGCTCAGATGGTAGAGCACTTGCCCGCGAAATGCAAAGGTGCCGAGTTCGAGTCTCGGTCGGGCACACAGTTTTAATCTGCCAGGAAATTTCATATCAGCGCACACTCCGCTGCAGAGTGAAAATCTCATTCTGGAAACATCCCCCAGGCTGTGGCTAAGCCATGTCTCCACAATATCCTTTCTTTCAGGAGTGCTAGTTCTGCAAGGTTCGCAGGAGAGCTTCTGTAAAGTTTGGAAGGTAGGAGACGAGGTACTGGCAGAAGTATAGCTGTGAGTACCGGGCGTGAGTCGTGCTTAGGTAGCTCAGATGGTAGAGCACTTGCCCGCGAAAGGCAAAGGTGCCGAGTTCGAGTCTCGGTCGGGCACACAGTTTTAATCTGCCAGGAAGTTTCATATCAGCGCACACTCCGCTGCAGAGTGAAAATCTCATTCTGGAAACATCCCCCAGGCTGTGGCTAAGCCATGTCTCCACAATATCGTTTCTTTCAGGAGTGCTAGTTCTGCAAGGTTCGCAGGAGAGCTTCTGTAAAGTTTGGAAGGTAGGAGACGAGGTACTGGCAGAAGTAAAGCTGTGAGTACCGGGCGTGAGTCGTGCTTCGGTAGCTCAGATGGTAGAGCACTTACCCGCGAAGGGCAAAGGTGCCGAGTTCGAGTCTCGGTCGGGCACACAGTTTTAATCTGCCAGGAAGTTTCATATCAGCGCACACTCCGCTGCAGAGTGAAAATCTCATTCTGGAAACATCCCCCAGCCTGTGGCTAAGCCATGTCTCCACAATATCCTTTCTTTCAGGAGTGCTAGTTCTGCAAGGTTCGCAGGAGAGCTTCTGTAAAGTTTGGAAGGTAGGAGACGAGGTACTGGCAGAAGGAAAGCTGTGAGTACCGTGCGTGAGTCGTGCTTCGGTAGCTCAGATGGTAGAGCACTTGCGCGCGAAAGGCAAAGGTGCCGAGTTCGAGTCTCGGTCGGGCACACAGTTTTAATCTGCCAGGAAGTTTCATATCAGCACACACTCCGCTGCAGAGTGAAAATCTCATTCTGGAAACATCCCCCAGGCTGTGGCTAAGCCATGTCTCCACAATATCCTTTCTTTCAGGAGTGCTAGTTCTGCAAGGTTCGCAATAGAGCTTCTGTAAAGTTTGGAAGGTAGGAGACGAGGTACTGGCAGAAGTAAAGCTGTGAGTACCGGGCGTGAGTCGTGCTTCGGTAGCTCAGATGGTAGAGCACTTGCCCGCGAAAGGCAAAGGTGCCGAGTTCGAGTCTCGGTCGGGCACACAGTTTTAATCTGCCAGGAAGTTTCATATCAGCGCACACTCCGCTGCAGAGTGAAAATCTCATTCTGGAAACATCCCCCAGGCTGTGGCTAAGCCATGTATCCACAATATAATTTCTTTCAGGAGTGCTAGTTCTGTAAGGTTCGCAGGAGAGCTTATGTAAAGTTTGGAAGGTAGGAGACGAGGTACTGGCAGAAGTAAAGCTGTGAGTACCGGGCGTGAGTCGTGCTTCGGTAGCTCAGATGGTAGAGCACTTGCCCGCGAAAGGCGAAGGTGCCGAGTTCGAGTCTCGGTCGGGCACACAGTTTTAATCTGCCAGGAAGTTTCATATCAGCGCACACTCCGCTGCAGAGTGAAAATCTCATTCTGGAAACATCCCCCAGGCTGTGGCTAAGCCATGTCTCCACAATATCGTTTCTTTCAGGAATGCTAGTTCTGCAAGGTTCGCAGGAGAGCCTCTGTAAAGTTTGGAAGGTAGGAGACGAGGTACTGGCAGAAGTAAAGCTGTGAGTACCGGGCGTGAGTCGTGCTTCGGTAGCTCAGATGGTAGAGCACTTGCCCGCGAAAGGCAAAGGTGCCGAGTTCGAGTCTCGGTCGGGCACACAGTTTTAATCTGCCAGGAAGTTTCATATCAGCGCACACTCCGCTGCAGAGTGAAAATCTCATTCTGGAAACATCCCCCAGGCTGTGGCTAAGCCATGTCTCCACAATATCGTTTCTTTCAGGAGTGCTAGTTCTGCTAGGTTCGCAGGAGAGCTTCTGTAAAGTTTGGAAGGTAGGAGACGAGGTACTGGCAGAAGTAAAGCTGTGAGTACCGGGCGTGAGTCGTGCTTCGGTAGCTCAGATGGTAGAGCACTTGCCCGCGAAAGGCAAAGGTGCCGAGTTCGAGTCTTGGTCGGGCACACAGTTTTAATCTGCCAGGAAGTTTCATATCAGCGCACACTCCGCTCCAGAGTGAAAATCTCATTCTGGAAACATCCCCCAGGCTGTGGCTAAGCCATGTCTCCACAATATCCTTTCTTTCAGGAGTGCTAGTTCTGCAAGGTTCGCAGGAGAGCTTCTGTAAAGTTTGGAAGGTAGGAGACGAGGTACTGGCAGAAGTAAAGCTGTGAGTACCGGGCGTGAGTCGTGCTTCGGTAGCTCAGATGGTAGAGCACTTGCCCGCGAAAGGCAAAGGTGCCGAGTTCGAGTCTCGGTCTAGCACACAGTTTTAATCTGCCAGGAAGTTTCATATCAGCGCACACTGCGCAGCAGTGTGAATATCTCATTCTGGAAACATCCCCCAGGCTGTGGCTATGCCATGTCTCCACAATATCCTTTCTTTCAGGAGTGCTAGTTCTGCAAGGTTCGCAGGAGAGCTTCTGTAAAGTTTGGAAGGTAGGAGACGAGGTACTGGCAGAAGTAAAGCTGTGAGTACCGGCCGTGAGTCGTGCTTCGGTAGCTCAGATGGTATAGCACTTGCCCGCGAAAGGCAAAGGGGCCGAGTTCGAGTCTCGGTCGGGCACACAGTTTTAGTCTGCCAGGAAGTTTCATATCAGCGCACACTCCGCTGCAGAGTGAAAATCTCATTCTGGAAACATCCCCCAGGCTGTGGCTAAGCCATGTCTCCACAATATCCTTTCTTTCAGGAGTGCTAGTTCTGCAAGGTTCGCAGGAGAGCTTCTGTAAAGTTTGGAAGGTAGGAGACGAGGTACTGGCAGAAGTAAAGCTGTGAGTACCGGGCGTGAGTCGTGCTTCGGTAGCTCAGATGGTAGAGCACTTGCCCGCGAAAGGCAAAGGTGCCGAGTTCGAGTCTCGGTCGTACACACAGTTTTAATCTGCCACGAAGTTTCATATCAGCGCACACTCCGCTGCAGAGTGAAAATCTCATTCTGGAAACATCCCCCAGGCTGTGGCTAATCCATATCTCCACAATATCCATTCTTTCAGGAGTGCTAGTTCTGCAAGGTTCGCAGGAGAGCTTCTGTAAAGTTTGGAAGGTAGGCGACGAGGTACTGGCAGAAGTAAAGCTGTGAGTACCGGGCGTGAGTCGTGCTTCGGTAGCTCAGATGGTAGAGCACTTGCCCGCGAAAGGCAAAGGTGCCGAGTTCGAGTCTCGGTCGGGCACACAGTTTTAATCTGCCAGGAAGTTTCATATCAGCGCACACTCCGCTGCAGAGTGAAAATCTCATTCTGGAAACATCCCCCAGGCTGTGGCTAAGCCATGTCTCCACAATATCCTTTCTTTCAGGAGTGCTAGTTCTGCAAGGTTCGCAGGAGAGCTTCTGTAAAGTTTGGAAGGTAGGAGACGAGGTACTGGCAGAAGTAAAGCTGTGAGTACCGGGCGTGAGTCGTGCTTCGGTAGCTCAGATGGTAGAGCACTTGCCCGCGAAAGGCAAAAATGCCGAGTTCGAGTCTCGGTCGGGCACACAGTTTTAATCTGCCAGGAAGTTTCATATCAGCGCACACTCCGCTGCAGAGTGAAAATCTCATTCTGGAAACATCCCCCAGGCTGTGGCTAAGCCATGTCTCCACAATATCCTTTCTTTCAGGAGTGCTAGTTCTGCAAGGTTCGCAGGAGAGCTTCTGTAAAGTTTGGAAGGTAGGAGACGAGGTACTGGCAGAAGTAAAGCTGTGAGTACCGGGCGTGAGTCGTGCTTCGGTAGCTCAGATGGTAGAGCACTTGCCTGCGAAAGGCAAAGGTGCCGAGTTCGAGTCTCGGTCGGGCACACAGTTTTAATCTGCCAGGAAGTTTCATATCAGCGCACACTCCGCTGCAGAGTGAAAATCTCATTCTGGAAACATTACCCAGGCTGCGGCTAAGCCATGTCTCCACAATATCCTTACTTTCAGGAGTGCTAGTTCTGCAAGGTTCGCAGGAGAGCTTCTGTAAAGTTTGGAAGGTAGGAGACGAGGTACTGGCAGAAGTAAAGCTGTGAGTACCGGGCGTGAGTCGTGCTTCGGTAGCTCAGGTGGTAGAGCACTTGCCCGCGAAAGGCAAAGGTGCCGAGTTCGAGTCTCGGTCGGGCACACAGTTTTAATCTGCCAGGAATTTTCATATCAGCGCACACTCCGCTGCAGAGTGAAAATCTCATTCTGGAAACATCCCCCAGGCCGTGGCTAAGCCATGTCTCCACAATATCCTTTCTTTCAGGAGTGCTAGTTCTGCAAGGTTCGCAGGAGAGCTTCTGTAAAGTTTGGAAGGTAGGAGACGAGGTACTGGCAGAAGTAAAGCTGTGAGTACCGGGCGTGAGTCGTGCTTCGGTAGCTCAGATGGTAGAGCACTTGCCCGCGAAAGGCAAAGATGCCGAGTTCGAGTCTCGGTCGTACACACAGTTTTAATCTGCCAGGAAGTTTCATATCAGCGCACACTCCGCTGCAGAGTGAAAATCTCATTCTGGAAACATCCCCCAGGCTGTGGCTAATCCATATCTCCACAATATCCATTCTTTCAGGAGTGCTAGTTCTGCAAGGTTCGCAGGAGAGCTTCTGTAAAGTTTGGAAGGTAGGCGACGAGGTACTGGCAGAAGTAAAGCTGTGAGTATCGGGCGTGAGTCGTGCTTCGGTAGCTCAGATGGTAGAGCACTTGCGCGCGAAAGGCAAAGGTGCCGAGTTCGAGCCTCGGTAGGGCACACAGTTTTAATCTGCCAGGAAGTTTCATATCAGCGCACACTCCGCTGCAGAGTGAAAATCTCATTCTGGAAACATCCCCCAGGCTGTGGCTAAGCCATGTCTCCACAATATCCTTTCTTTCAGGAGTGCTAGTTCTGCACGGTTCGCAGGAGAGCTTCTGTAAAGTTTGGAAGGTAGGAGACGAGGTAGTGGCAGAAGTAAAGCTGTGAGTACCGGGCGTGAGTCGTGCTTCGGTAGCTCAGATGGTAGAGCACTTGCCCGCGAAAGGCAAAGGTGCCGAGTTCGAGTCTCGGTCGGGCACACAGTTTTAATCTGCCAGGAAGTTTCATATCAGCGCACACTCCGCTGCAGAGTGAAAATCTCATTCTGGAAACATCCCCCAGGCTGTGGCTAAGCCATGTCTCCACAATATCCTTTCTTTCAGGAGTGCTAGTTCTGCAAGGTTCGCAGGAGAGCTTCTGTAAAGTTTGGAAGGTAGGAGACGAGGTACTGGTAGAAGTAAAGCTGTGAGTACCGGGCGTGAGTCGTGCTTCGGTAGCTCAGATGGTAGAGCACTTGCCCGCGAAAGGTAAAGGTGCCGAGTTCGAGTCTCGGTCGGGCACACAGTTTTAATCTGCCAGGAAGTTTCATATCAGCGCACACTCCGCTGCAGAGTGAAAATCTCATTCTGGAAACATCCCCCAGGCTGTGGCTAAGCCATGTCTCCACAATATCCTTTCTTTCAGGAGTGCTATTTCTGCAAGGTTCGCAGGAGAGCTTCTGTAAAGTTTGGAAGGTAGGAGACGAGGTACTGGCAGAAGTAAAGCTGTGAGTACCGGGCGTGAGTCGTGCTTCGGTAGCTCAGATGGTAGAGCACTTGCCCGCGAAAGGCAAAGGTGCCGAGTTCGAGTCTCGGTCGGGCACACAGTTTTAATCTGCCAGGAAGTTTCATATCAGCGCACACTCCGCTGCAGAGTGAAAATCTCATTCTGGAAACATCCCCCAGGCTGTGGCTAAGTCATGTCCCCACAATATCCTTTCTTTCAGGAGTACTAGTTCTGCAAGGTTCGCAGGAGAGCTTCTGTAAAGTTTGGAAGGTAGGAGACGAGGTACTGGCAGAAGTAAAGCTGTGAGTACCGGGCGTGAGTCGTGCTTCGGTAGCTCAGATGGTAGAGCACTTGCCCGCGAAAGGCAAAGGTGCCGAGTTCGAGTCTCGGTCGGGCACACAGTTTTAATCTGCCAGGAAGTTTCATATCAGCGCACACTCCGCTGCAGAGTGAAAATCTCCTTCTGGAAACATCCCCCAGGCTGTGGCTAAGCCATGTCTCCACAATATCCTTTCTTTCAGGAGTGCTAGTTCTGCAAGGTTTGCAGGAGAGCTTCTGTAAAGTTTGGAAGGTAGGAGACGAGGTACTGGCAGAAGGAAAGCTGTGAGTACCGGGCGTGAGTCGTGCTTCGGTGGCTCAGATGGTAGAGCACTTGCCCGCGAAAGGCAAAGGTGCCGAGTTCGAGTCTCGGTCGGTCACACAGTTTTAATCTGCCAGGAAGTTTCATATCAGCGCACACTCCGCTGCAGGGTGAAAATCTCATTCTGGAAACATCCCCCAGGCTGTGGCTAAGCCGAGTCTCCACAATATCCTTTCTTTCAGAAGTGCTAGTTCTGCAAGGTTCGCAGGAGAGCTTCTGTAAAGTTTGGAAGGTAGGAGACGAGGTACTGGCAGAAGTAAAGCTGTGAGTACCGGGCGCGGGTCGTGCTTCGGTAGCTCAGATGGTAGAGCACTTGCCCGCGAAAGGTAAAGGTGCCGAGTTCGAGTCTCGGTCGGGCACACAGTTTTAATATGCCAGGAAGTTTCATATCAGCGCACACTCCGCTGCAAAGTGAAAATCTCATTCTGGAAACATCCCCCAGGCTGTGGCTAAGCCATGTCTCCACAATATCCTTTCTTTCAGGAGTGCTAGTTCTGCAAGGTTCGCAGGAGAGCTTCTGTAAAGTTTGGAAGGTAGGAGACGAGGTACTGGCAGAAGTAAAGCTGTGAGTACCGGGCGTGAGTCGTGCTTCGGTAGCTCAGATGGTAGAGCACTTGCGCGCGAAAGGCAAAGGTGCCGAGTTCGAGTCTCGGTAGGGCACACAGTTTTAATCTGCCAGGAAGTTTCATATCAGCGCACACACCGCTGCAGAGTGAAAATCTTATTCTGGAAACATCCCCCAGGCTGTGGCTAAGCCATGCCTCCACAATATCCTTTCTTTCAGGAGTGCTAGTTCTGCAAGGTTCGCAATAGAGCTTCTGTAAAGTTTGGAAGGTAGGAGACGAGGTACTGGCAGAAGTAAAGCTGTGAGTACCGATCGTGAGTCGTGCATCGGTAGCTCAGATGGTAGAGCACTTGCCCGCGAAAGGCAAAGGTGCCGAGTTCGAGTCTCGGTCGGGCACACAGTTTTAATCTGCCAGGAAGTTTCATATCAGCGCACACTCCGCTGCAGAGTGAAAATCTCATTCTGGAAACATCCCCCAGGCTGTGGCTAAGCCATGTCTCCACAATATCCTTTCTTTCAGGAGTGCTAGTTCTGCAAGGTTCGCAGGAGAGCTTCTGTAAAGTTTGGAAGGTAGGAGACGAGTTACTGGCAGAAGTAAAGCTGTGAGTACCGGGCGAGAGTCGTGCTTCGGTAGCTCAGATGGTAGAGCACTTGCCCGCGAAAGGCAAAGGTGCCGAGTTCGAGTCTCGGTCGGGCACACAGTTTTAATCTGCCAGGAAGTTTCGTATCAGCGCACACTCCGCTGCAGAGTGAAAATCTCATTCTGGAAACATCCCCCAGGCTGTGGCTAAGCCATGTCTCCACAATATCCTTTCTTTCAGGAGTGCTAGTTCTGCAAGGTTCGCAGGAGAGCTTCTGTAAAGTTTGGAAGGTAGGAGACGAGATACTGGCAGAAGTAAAGCTGTGAGTACCGGGCGTGAGTCGTGCTTCGGTAGCTCAGATGGTAGAGCACTTGCCCGCGAAAGGTAAAGGTGCCGAGTTCGAGTCTCCTTCGGGCACACAGTTTTAATCTGCCAGGAAGTTTCATATCAGCGCACACTCCGCTGCAGAGTGAAAATCTCATTCTGGAAACATCCCCCAGGCTGTGGCTAAGCCATGTCTCCACAATAACCTTTCTTTCAGGAGTGCTATTTCTGCAAGGTTCGCAGGAGAGCTTCTGTAAAGTTTGGAAGGTAGGAGACGAGGTACTGGCAGAAGTAAAGCTGTGAGTACCGGGCGTGAGTCGTGCTTCGGTAGCTCAGATGGTAGAGCATTTGCCCGCGAAAGGCAAAGGTGCCGAGTTCGAGTCTCGGTCGGGCACACAGTTTTAATCTGCCAGGAAGTTTCATATCAGCGCACACTCCTCTGCAGAGTGAAAATCTCATTCTGGAAACATCCCCCAGGCTGTGGCTAAGCCATGTCTCCACAATATCCTTTCTTTCAGGAGTGCTAGTTCTGCAAGGTTCGCAGGAGAGCTTCTGTAAAGTTTGGAAGGTAGGATACGAGGTACTGGCAGAAGTAAAGCTGTGAGTACCGGGCGTGAGTCGTGCTTCGGTAGCTCAGATGGTAGAGCACTTGCCCGCGAAAGGCAAAGGTGCCGAGTTCGAGTCTCGGTCGGGCACACAGTTTTCATCTGCCAGGAAGTTTCATAACAGCGCACACTCCGCTGCAGAGTGAAAATCTCATTCTGGAAACATCCCCCAGGCTGTGGCTAAGCCATGTCTCCACAATATCCTTTCTTTCAGGAGTGCTAGTTCTGCAATGTTCGCAGGAGAGCTTCTGTAAAGTTTGGAAGGTAGGAGACGAGGTACTGGCAGAAGTAAAGCAGTGAGTACCGGGCGCGAGTCGTGCTTCGGTGGCTCAGATGGTAGAGCACTTGCCCGCGAAAGGTAAAGGTGCCGAGTTCGAGTCTCGGTCGGGCACACAGTTTTAATCTGCCAGGAAGTTTCATATCAGCGCACACTCCGCTGCAAAGTGAAAATCTCATTCTGGAAACATCCCCCAGGCTGTGGCTAAGCCATGTGTCCACAATATCCTTTCTTTCAGGAGTGCTAGTTCTGCAAGGTTCGCAGGAGAGCCTCTGTAAAGTTTGGAAGGTAGGAGACGAGGAACTGGCAGAAGTAAAGCTGTGAGTACCGGGCGTGAGTCGTGCTTCGGTAGCTCAGATGGTAGAGCACTTGCCCGCGAAAGGCAAAGGTGCCGAGTTCGAGTCTCGGTCGGGCACACAGTTTTAATCTGCCAGGAAGTTTCATATCAGCGCACACTCCGCTGCAGAGTGAAAATCTCATTCTGAAAACATCCCCCAGGCTGTGGCTAAGCCATGTCTCCACAATATCCTTTCTTTCAGGAGTGCTAGTTCTGCAAGGTTCGCAGGAGAGCTTCTGTAAAGTTTGGAAGGTAGGAGACGAGGTACTGGCAGAAGTAAAGCTGTGAGTACCGGGCGTGAGTCGTGCTTCGGTAGTTCAGATGGTAGAGCACTTGCCCGCTAAAGGCAAATGTGCCGAGTTCGAGTCTCGGTCGGGCACACAGTTTTAATCTGCCAGGAAGTTTCATATCAGCGCACACTCCGCTGCAGAGTGAAAATCTCATTCTGGAAACATCCCCCAGGCTGTGGCTAAGCCATGTCTCCACAATATCCTTTCTTTCAGGAGTGCTAGTTCTGCAAGGTTCGCAGGAGAGCTTTTGTAAAGTTTGGAAGGTAGGAGACGAGGTACTGGCAGAAGTAAAGCTGTGAGTACCGTGCGTGAGTCGTTCTTCGGTCGCTCAGATGGTAGAGCACTTGCCCGCGAAAGGCAAAGGTGCCGAGTTCGAGTCTCGGTCGGGCACACAGTTTTAATCTGCCAGGAAGTTTCATATCAGCGCACACTCCGCTGCAGAGTGAAGATCTCATTCTGGAAACATCCCCCAGGCTGTGGCTAAGCCATGTCTCCACAATATCGTTTCTTTCAGGAGTGCTAGTTCTGCAAGGTTCGCAGGAGAGCTCCTGTAAAGTTTGGAAGGTAGGAGACGAGGTACTGGCAGAAGTAAAGCTGTGAGTACCGGGCGTGAGTCGTGCTTCGGTAGCTCAGATGGTAGAGCACCTGCCCACGAAAGGCAAAGGTGCCGAGTTCGAGTCTTGGTCGGGCACACAGTTTTAATCTGCCAGGAAGTTTCATATCAGCGCACACTCCGCTGCAGAGTGAAAATCTCATTCTGGAAACATCCCCCAGGCTGTGGCTAAGCCATGTCTCCACAATATCCTTTCTTTCAGGAGTGCTAGTTCTGCAAGCTTCGCAGGATAGCTTCTGTAAAGTTTGGAAGGTAGGAGACGAGGTACTGGCAGAAGTAAAGCTGTGAGTACCGGGCGTGAGTCGTGCTTCGGTAGCTCAGATGGTAGAGCACTTGCCCGTGAAAGGCAAAGGTGCCGAGTTCGAGTCTCGGTCATACACACAGTTTTAATCTGCCATTAAGTTTCATATCAGCGCACACTCCGCTGCAGAGTGAAAATCTCATTCTGGAAACATCCCCCAGGCTGTGGCTAAGCCATGTCTCCACAATATCCTTTCTTTAAGGAGTGCTAGTTTTGCAAGGTTCGCAGGAGAGCTTCTGTAAAGTTTGGAAGGTAGGAGACGAGGTACTGGCAGAAGTAAAGCTGTGAGTACCGGGCGTGAGTCGTGCTTCGGTAGCTCAGATGGTAGAGTACTTGCCCGCGAAAGGCAAAGGTGCCGAGTTCGAGTCTCGGTCGGGCACACAGTTTTAATCTGCCAGGAAGTTTCATATCAGCGCACACTCCGCTGCAGAGTGAAAATCTCATTCTGGAAACATCCCCCAGGCTGTGGCTAAGCCATGTCTCCACAATATCCTTTCTTTCAGGAGTTCTAGTTCTGCAAGTTTCGCAGGAGAGCTTCTGTAAAGTTTGGAAGGTAGGAGACGAGGTAATGGCAGAAGTAAAGCTGTGAGTACCGGGCGTGAGTCGTGCTTCGGTAGTTCAGATGGTAGAGCACTTGCCCGCGAAAGGCAAAGGTGCCGAGTTCGAGTCTCGGTCGGGCACACAGTTTTAATCTGCTAGGAAGTTTCATATCAGCGCACACACCGCTGCAGAGTGAAAATCTCATTTTGGAAACATCCACCAGGCTGTGGCTAAGCCATGTCTCCACAATATCCTTTCTTTCAGGAGTGCTAGTTCTGCAAGGTTCGCAGGAGAACTTCTGCAAAGTTTGAAAGGTAGGAGAAGAGGTACTGGCAGAAGTAAAGCTGTGAGTACCGGGCGTGAGTCGTGCTTCGGTAGCTCAGATGGTAGAGCACTTGCCCGCAAAAGGCAAAGGTGCCGAGTTCGAGTCTCGGTCGGGCACACAGTTTTAATCTGCCAGGAAGTTTCATATCAGCGCACACTCCGCTGCAGAGTGAAAATCTCATTCTGGAAACATCCCCCAGGCAGTGGCTAAGCCATGTCTCCACAATATCCTTTCTTTCAGGAGTGCTAGTTCTGCAAGGTTCGCAGGAGAGCTTCTGTAAAGTTTGGAAGGTAGGAGACGAGGTACTGGCAGAAGTAAAGCTGTGAGTACCGGGCGTGAGTCGTGCTTCGGTAGCTCAGATGGTAGAGCACTTGCCCGCGAACGGCAAAGGTGCCGAGTTCGAGTCTCGGTAGGGCACACAGTTTTAATCTGCCAGGAAGTTTCATATCAGCGCACACTCCGCTGCAGAGTGAAAATCTCATTCTGGAAACATCCCCCAGGCTGTGGCTAAGCCATGTCTCCACAATATCCTTTCTTTCAGGAGTGCTAGTTCTGCGCGGTTCGCAGGAGAGCTTCTGTAAAGTTTGGAAGGTAGGAGACGAGGTACTGGCAGAAGTAAAGCTGTGAGTACCGGGCGTGAGTCGTTCTTCGGTCACTCAGATGGTAGAGCACTTGCCCGCGAAAGGCAAAGGTGCCGAGTTCGAGTCTCGGTCATACACACAGTTTTAATCTGCCATTAAGTTTCATATCAGCGCACACTCCGCTGCAGAGTGAAAATCTCATTCTGGAAACATCCCCCAGGCTGTGGCTAAGCCATATCTCCACAATATTCTTTCTTTAAGGAGTGCTAGTTTTGCAAGGTTCGCAGGAGAGCTTCTGTAAAGTTTGGAAGGTAGGAGACGAGGTACTGGCAGAAGTAAAGCTGTGAGTACCGGGCGTGAGTCGTGCTTCGGTAGCTCAGATGGTAGAGTACTTGCCCGCGAAAGGCAAAGGTGCCGAGTTCGAGTCTCGGTCGGGCACACAGTTTTAATCTGCCAGGAAGTTTCATATCAGCGCACACTCCGCTGCAGAGTGAAAATATCATTCTGGAAACATCCCCCAGGCTGTGGCTAAGCCATGTCTCCACAATATCCTTTCTTTCAGGAGTTCTAGTTCTGCAAGTTTCGCAGGAGAGCTTCTGTAAAGTTTGGAAGGTAGGAGACGAGGTAATGGCAGAAGTAAAGCTGTGAGTACCGGGCGTGAGTCGTGCTTCGGTAGTTCAGATGGTAGAGCACTTGCCCGCGAAAGGCAAAGGTGCCGAGTTCGAGTCTCGGTCGGGCACACAGTTTTAATCTGCTAGGAAGTTTCATATCAGCGCACACTCCGCTGCAGAGTGAAAATCTCATTTTGGAAACATCCACCAGGCTGTGGCTAAGCCATGTCTCCACAATATCCTTTCTTTCAGGAGTGTTAGTTCTGCATGGTTCGCAGGAGAGCTTCTGTAAAGTTTGGAAGGTAGGAGACGAGGTACTGGCAGAAGTAAAGCTGTGAGTACCGGGCGTGAGTCGTGCTTCGGTAGCTCAGATGGTAGAGCACTTGCCCGCGAAAGGCAAAGGTGCCGAGTTCGTGTCTCGGTCGGGCACACAGTTTTAATCTGCCAGGAAGCTTCGTATCAGCGCACACTCCGCTGCAGAGTGAAAATCTCATTCTGGAAACATCCCCCAGGCTGTGGCTAAGCCATGTCTCCACAATATCCTTTCTTTCAGGAGTGCTAGTTCTGCAAGGTTCGCAGGAGAGCTTCTGTAAAGTTTGGAAGGTAGGAGACGAGGTACTGGCAGAAGTAAAGCTGTGAGTACCGGGCGTGAGTCGTGCTTCGGTACCTCAGATGGTAGAGCACTTGCCCGCGAAAGGCAAAGGTGCCGAGTTCGAGTCTCGGTCGGGCACACAGTTTTAATCTGCCAGGAAGTTTCATATCAGCGCACACTCCGCTGCACAGTGAAAATCTCATTCTGGAAACATCCCCCAGGCTGTGGCTAAGCCATGTCTCCACAATATCGTTTCTTTCAGGAGTGCTAGTTCTGCAAGGTTCGCAGGAGAGCTTCTGTAACGTTTGGAAGGTAGGAGACGAGGTACTGGCAGAAGTAAAGCTGTGAGTACCGGGCGTGAGTCGTGCTTCGGTAGCTCAGATGGTAGAGCACTTGCCCGCGAAAGGCAAAGGTGCCGAGTTCGAGTCTCGGTCGGGCACACAGTTTTAATCTGCCAGGAAGTTTCATATCAGCGCACACTCCGCTGCAGAGTGAAAATCTCATTCTGGAAACATCCCCCAGGCTGTGGCTAAGCCATGTCTCCACAATATCCTTTCTTTCAGGAGTGCTAGTTCTGCAAGGTTCGCAGGAGAGCTTCTGTAAAGTTTGGAAGGTAGGAGACGAGCTACTGGCAGAAGTAAAGCTGTGAGTACCGGGCGTGAGTCGTGCTTCGGTAGCTCAGATGGTAGAGCACTTGCCCGCGAAAGGCAAAGGTGCCGAGTTCGAGTCTCGGTCGGGCACACAGTTTTAATCTGCCAGGAAGTTTCATATCAGCGCACACTCCGCTGCAGAGTGAAAATCTCATTCTGGAAACATCCCCCAGGCTGTGGCTAAGCCATGTCTCCACAATATCGTTTCTTTCAGGAGTGCTAGTTCTGCAAGGTTCGCAGGAGAGCTTCTGTAAAGTTTGGAAGGTAGGAGACGAGCTACTGGCAGAAGTAAAGCTGTGAGTACCGGGCGTGAGTCGTGCTTCGGTAGCTCAGATGGTAGAGCACTTGCCCGCGAAAGGCAAAGGTGCCGAGTTCGAGTCTCGGTCGGGCACACAGTTTTAATCTGCCAGGAAGTTTCATATCAGCGCACACTCCGCTGCAGAGTGAAAATCTCATTCTGGAAACATCCCCCAGGCTGTGGCTAAGCCATGTCTCCACAATATCCTTTCTTTCAGGAGTGCTAGTTCCGCAAGGTTCGCAGGAGAGCTTCTGTAAAGTTTGGAAGGTAGGAGACGAGGTACTGGCAGAAGTAAAGCTGTGAGTACCGGGCGTGAGTCGTGCTTCGGTAGCTCAGATGGTAGAGCACTTGCCCGCGAACGGCAAAGGTGCCGAGTTCGAGTCTCGGTAGGGCACACAGTTTTAATCTGCCAGGAAGTTTCATATCAGCGCACACTCCGCTGCAGAGTGAAAATCTCATTCTGGAAACATCCCCCAGGCTGTGGCTAAGCCATGTCTCCACAATATCCTTTCTTTCAGGAGTGCTAGTTCTGCGCGGTTCGCAGGAGAGCTTCTGTAAAGTTTGGAAGGTAGGAGACGAGGTACTGGCAGAAGTAAAGCTGTGAGTACCGGGCGTGAGTCGTTCTTCGGTCGCTCAGATGGTAGAGCACTTGCCCGCGAAAGGCAAAGGTGCCGAGTTCGAGTCTCGGTCATACACACAGTTTTAATCTGCCATTAAGTTTCATATCAGCGCACACTCCGCTGCAGAGTGAAAATCTCATTCTGGAAACATCCCCCAGGCTGTGGCTAAGCCATATCTCCACAATATTCTTTCTTTAAGGAGTGCTAGTTTTGCAAGGTTCGCAGGAGAGCTTCTGTAAAGTTTGGAAGGTAGGAGACGAGGTACTGGCAGAAGTAAAGCTGTGAGTACCGGGCGTGAGTCGTGCTTCGGTAGCTCAGATGGTAGAGTACTTGCCCGCGAAAGGCAAAGGTGCCGAGTTCGAGTCTCGGTCGGGCACACAGTTTTAATCTGCCAGGAAGTTTCATATCAGCGCACACTCCGCTGCAGAGTGAAAATCTCATTCTGGAAACATCCCCCAGGCTGTGGCTAAGCCATGTCTCCACAATATCCTTTCTTTCAGGAGTTCTAGTTCTGCAAGTTTCGCAGGAGAGCTTCTGTAAAGTTTGGAAGGTAGGAGACGAGGTAATAGCAGAAGTAAAGCTGTGAGTACCGGGCGTGAGTCGTGCTTCGGTAGTTCAGATGGTAGAGCACTTGCCCGCGAAAGGCAAAGGTGCCGAGTTCGAGTCTCGGTCGGGCACACAGTTTTAATCTGCTAGGAAGTTTCATATCAGCGCACACTCCGCTGCAGAGTGAAAATCTCATTTTGGAAACATCCACCAGGCTGTGGCTAAGCCATGTCTCCACAATATCCTTTCTTTCAGGAGTGTTAGTTCTGCATGGTTCGCAGGAGAGCTTCTGTAAAGTTTGGAAGGTAGGAGACGAGGTACTGGCAGAAGTAAAGCTGTGAGTACCGGGCGTGAGTCGTGCTTCGGTAGCTCAGATGGTAGAGCACTTGCCCGCGAAAGGCAAAGGTGCCGAGTTCGAGTCTCGGTCGGGCACACAGTTTTAATCTGCCAGGAAGCTTCGTATCAGCGCACACTCCGCTGCAGAGTGAAAATCTCATTCTGGAAACATCCCCCAGGCTGTGGCTAAGCCATGTCTCCACAATATCCTTTCTTTCAGGAGTGCTAGTTCTGCAAGGTTCGCAGGAGAGCTTCTGTAAAGTTTGGAAGGTAGGAGACGAGGTACTGGCAGAAGTAAAGCTGTGAGTACCGGGCGTGAGTCGTGCTTCGGTACCTCAGATGGTAGAGCACTTGCCCGCGAAAGGCAAAGGTGCCGAGTTCGAGTCTCGGTCGGGCACACAGTTTTAATCTGCCAGGAAGTTTCATATCAGCGCACACTCCGCTGCAGAGTGAAAATCTCATTCTGGAAACATCCCCCAGGCTGTGGCTAAGCCATGTCTCCACAATATCGTTTCTTTCAGGAGTGCTAGTTCTGCAAGGTTCGCAGGAGAGCTTCTGTAACGTTTGGAAGGTAGGAGACGAGGTACTGGCAGAAGTAAAGCTGTGAGTACCGGGCGTGAGTCGTGCTTCGGTAGCTCAGATGGTAGAGCACTTGCCCGCGAAAGGCAAAGGTGCCGAGTTCGAGTCTCGGTCGGGCACACAGTTTTAATCTGCCAGGAAGTTTCATATCAGCGCACACTCCGCTGCAGAGTGAAAATCTCATTCTGGAAACATCCCCCAGGCTGTGGCTAAGCCATGTCTCCACAATATCCTTTCTTTCAGGAGTGCTAGTTCTGCAAGGTTCGCAGGAGAGCTTCTGTAAAGTTTGGAAGGTAGGAGACGAGGTACTGGCAGAAGTAAAGCTGTGAGTACCGGGCGTGAGTCGTGCTTCGGTAGCTCAGATGGTAGAGCACTTGCCCGCGAAAGGCAAAGGTGCCGAGTTCGAGTCTCGGTCGGGCACACAGTTTTAATCTGCCAGGAAGTTTCATATCAGCGCACACTCCGCTGCAGAGTGAAAATCTCATTCTGGAAACATCCCCCAGGCTGTGGCTAAGCCATGTCTCCACAATATCGTTTCTTTCAGGAGTGCTAGTTCTGCAAGGTTCGCAGGAGAGCTTCTGTAAAGTTTGGAAGGTAGGAGACGAGCTACTGGCAGAAGTAAAGCTGTGAGTACCGGGCGTGAGTCGTGCTTCGGTAGCTCAGATGGTAGAGCACTTGCCCGCGAAAGGCAAAGGTGCCGAGTTCGAGTCTCGGTCGGGCACACAGTTTTAATCTGCCAGGAAGTTTCATATCAGCGCACACTCCGCTGCAGAGTGAAAATCTCATTCTGGAAACATCCCCCAGGCTGTGGCTAAGCCATGTCTCCACAATATCCTTTCTTTCAGGAGTGCTAGTTCCGCAAGGTTCGCAGGAGAGCTTCTGTAAAGTTTGGAAGGTAGGAGACGAGGTACTGGCAGAAGTAAAGCTGTGAGTACCGGGCGTGAGTCGTGCTTCGGTAGCTCAGATGGTAGAGCACTTGCCCGCGAAAGGCAAAGGTGCCGAGTTCGAGTCTCAGTCGGGCACACAGTTTTAATCTGCCAGGAAGTTTCATATCAGCGCACACTCCGCTGCAGAGTGAAAATCTCATTCTGGAAACATCCCCCAGGCTGTGGCTAAGCCATGTCTCCACAATATCCTTTCTTTCAGGAGTGCTATTTCAGCAAGGTTCGCAGGAGAGCTTCTGTAAAGTTTGGAAGGTAGGAGACGAGGTACTGGCAGAAGTAAAGCTGTGAGTACCGGGCGTGAGTCGTGCTTCGGTAGCTCAGATGGTAGAGCACTTGCCCGCGAAAGGCAAAGGTGCCGAGTTCGAGTCTCGGTCGGGCACACAGTTTTAATCTGCCAGGAAGTTTCATATCAGCGCATACTCCGCTGCAGAGTGAAAATCTCATTCTGGAAACATCCCCCAGGCTGTGGCTAAGCCATGTCTCCACAATATCGTTTCTTTCAGGAGTGCTAGTTCTGCAAGGTTCGCAGGAGAGCTTCTGTAAAGTTTGGAAGGTAGGAGACGAGCTACTGGCAGAAGTAAAGCTGTGAGTACCGGGCGTGAGTCGTGCTTCGGTAGCTCAGATGGTAGAGCACTTGCCCGCGAAAGGCAAAGGTGCCGAGTTCGAGTCTCGGTCGGGCACACAGTTTTAATCTGCCAGGAAATTTCATATCAGCGCACACTCCGATGCAGAGTGAAAATCTCATTCTGGAAACATCCCCCAGGCTGTGGCTAAGCCATGTCTCCACAATATCCTTTCTTTCAGGAGTGCTAGTTCTGCAAGGTTCGCAGGAGAGCTTCTGTAAAGTTTGGAAGGTAGGAGACGAGGTACTGGCAGAAGTAAAGCTGTGAGTACCGGGCGTGAGTCGTGCTTCGGTCGCTCAGATGGTAGAGCACTTGCCCGCGAAAGGCAAAGGTGTCGAGTTCGAGTCTCGGTCGGGCACACAGTTTTAATCTGCCAGGAAGTTTCATATCAGCGCACACTCCGCTGCAGAGTGAAAATCTCATTCTGGAAACATCCCCCAGGCTGTGGCTAAGCCATGTCTCCACAATATCCTTTCTTTCAGGAGTGCTAGTTCTGCAAGGTTCGCAGGAGAGCTTCTGTAAAGTTTGGAAGGTAGGAGACGAGGTACTGGCAGAAGTAAAGCTGTGAGTACCGGGCGTGAGTCGTGCTTCGGTAGCTCAGATGGTAGAGCACTTGCCCGCGAAAGGCAAAGGTGCCGAGTTCGAGTCTCGGTCGGGCACACAGTTTTAATCTGCCAGGAAGTTTCATATCAGCGCACCTTCCGCAGCAGAGTGAATATCTCATTCTGGAAACATCCCCCAGGCTGTGGCTAAGCCATGTCTCCACAATATCCTTTCTTTCAGGAGTGCTAGTTCTGCAAGGTTCGCAGGAGAGCTTCTGTAAAGTTTGGAAGGTAGGAGACGAGGTACTGGCAGAAGTAAAGCTGTGAGTACCGGGCGTGAGTCGTGCTTCGGTAGCTCAGATGGTAGAGCACTTGCCCGCGAAAGGCTAAGGTGCCGAGTTCGAGTCTCGGTCGGGCACACAGTTTTAATCTGCCAGGAAGTTTCATATCAGCGCACACTCCGCTGCAGAGTGAAAATCTCATTCTGGAAACATCCCCCAGGCTGTGGCTAAGCCATGTCTCCACAATATCGTTTCTTTCAGGAGTGCTAGTTCTGCAAGGTTCGCAGGAGAGCTTCTGTAAAGTTTGGAAGGTAGGAGACGAGCTACTGGCAGAAGTAAAGCTGTGAGTACTGGGCGTGAGTCGTGCTTCGGTAGCTCAGATGGTAGAGCACTTGCCCGCGAAAGGCAAAGGTGCCGAGTTCGAGTCTCGGTCGGGCACACAGTTTTAATCTGCCAGGAAGTTTCATATCAGCGCACACTCCGCTGCAGAGTGAAAATCTCATTCTGGAAACATCCCCCAGGCTGTGGCTAAGCCATGTCTCCACAATATCCTTTCTTTCAGGAGTGCTAGTCTGCAAGGTTCGCAGGAGAGCTTCTGTAAAGTTTGGAAGGTAGGAGACGAGGTACTGGCAGAAGTAAAGCTGTGAGTACCGGGCGTGAGTCGTTCTTTGGTAGCTCAGATGGTAGAGCACTTGCCCGCGAAAGGCAAAGGTGCCGAGTTCGAGTCTCGGTCGGGCACACAGTTTTAATCTGCCAGGAAGTTTCATATCAGCGCACACTCCGCAGCAAAGTGAATATCCCATTCTGGAAACATCCCTCAGGCTGTGGCTAAGCCATGTCTCCACAATATCCTTTCTTTCAGGAGTGCTAGTTCTGCAAGGTTCGCAGGAGAGCTTCTGTAAAGTTTGGAAGGTAGGAGACGAGGTACTGGCAGAAGTAAAGCTGTGAGTACCGGGCGTGAGTCGTGCTTCGGTAGCTCAGATGGTAGAGCACTTGCCCGCGAAAGGCAAAGGTGCCGAGTTCGAGTCTCGGTCGGGCACACAGTTTTAATCTGCCAGGAAGTTTCATATCAGCGCACACTCCGCTGCAGAGTGAAAATCTCATTCTGGAAACATCCCCCAGGCTGTGGCTAAGCCATGTCTCCACAATATCCTTTCTTTCAGGAGTGCTAGTTCTGCACGGTTCGCAGGAGAGCTTCTGTAAAGTTTGGAAGGTAGGAGACGAGGTACTGGCAGAAGTAAAGCTGTGAGTACCGGGCGTGAGTCGTGTTTCGGTAGCTCAGATGGTAGAGCACTTGCCCGCGAAAGGCAAAGGTGCCGAGTTCGAGTCTCGGTCGGGCACACAGTTTTAATCTGCCAGGAAGTTTCATATCAGCGCACACTCCGCTGCAGAGTGAAAATCTCATTCTGGAAACATCCCCCAGGCTGTGGCTAAGCCATGTCTCCACAATATGGTTTCTTTCAGGAGTGTTGGTTCTGCAAGGTTCGCAGGAGAGCTTCTGTAAAGTTTGGAAGGTAGGAGACGAGGTACTGGCAGAAGTAAAGCTGTGAGTACCGGGCGTGAGTCGTGCTTCGGTAGCTCAGATGGGAGAGCACTAGCCCGCGAAAGGCAAAGGTGCCGAGTTCGAGTCTCGGTCGGGCACACAGTTTTAATCTGCCAGGAAGTTTCATATCAGCGCACACTCCGCAGCAGAGTGAAAATCTCATTCTGGAAACATCCCCCCAGGCTGTGGCTAAGCCATGTCTCCACAATATCCTTTCTTTCAGGAGTGCTAGTTCTGCAAGGTTCGCAGGAGTGCTTCTGTAAAGTTTGGAAGGTAGGAGACGAGGTACTGGCAGAAGTAAAGCTGTGAGTACCGGGCGTGAGTCGTGCTTCGGTAGCTCAGATGGTAGAGCACTTGCCCGCGAAAGGCAAAGGTGCCGAGTTCGAGTCTCGGTCGGTCACACAGTTTTAATCTGCCAGGAAATTTCATATCAGCGCACACTCCGCTGCAGAGTGAAAATCTCATTCTGGAAACTTCCCCCAGGCTGTGGCTAAGCCATGTCTCCACAATATCCTTTCTTTCAGGAGTGCTAGTTCTGCAAGTTTCGCAGGAGAGCTTCTGCAAAGTTTGGAAGGTAGGAGACGAGGTACTGGCAGAAGTAAAGCTGTGAGTACCGGGCGTGAGTCGTGCTTCGGTAGCTCAGATGGTAGAGCACTTGCCCGCGAAAGGCAAAGGTGCCGAGTTCGAGTCTCGGTCGGGCACACAGTTTTAATCTGCCAGGAAGTTTCATATCAGCGCACACTCCGCTGCAGAGTGAAAATCTCATTCTGGAAACATCCCCCAGGCTGTGGCTAAGCCATGTCTCCACAATATCCTTTCTTTCAGGAGTGCTAGTTCTGCAAGTTTCGTTGGAGAGCTTCTGTAAAGTTTGGAAGGTAGGAGACGAGGTACTGGCAGAAGTAAAGCTGTGAGTACCGGGCGTGAGTCGTGCTTCGGTAGCTCAGATGGTAGAGCACTTGCAAGCGAAGGGCAAAGGTGCCGAGTTCGAGTCTCGGTCGGGCACACAGTTTTAATCTGCCAGGAAGTTTCATATCAGCGCACACTCCGCTGCAGAGTGAAAATCTCATTCTGGAAACATCCCCCAGGCTGTGGCTAAGCCATGTCTCCACAATATCCTTTCCTTCAGGAGTGCTAGTTCTGCAAGTTTCGCAGGAGAGCTTCTGTAAAGTTTGGAAGGTAGGAGACGAGGTACTGGCAGAAGTAAAGCGGTGAGTACCGGGCGTGAGTCGTGCTTCGGTAGCTCAGATGGTAGAGCACTTGCCCGCGAAAGGCAAAGGTGCCGAGTTCGTGTCTCGGTCGGGCACACAGTTTTAATCTGCCAGGAAGTTTCGTATCAGCGCACACTCCGCTGCAGAGTGAAAATCTCATGCTGGAAACATCCCCCAGGCTGTGGCTAAGCCATGTCTCCACAATATCCTTTCTTTCAGGAGTGCTAGTTCTGCAAGTTTCGCAGGAGAGCTTCTGTAAAGTTTGCAAGGTAGGAGACGAGGTACTGGCAGAAGTAAAGCTGTGAGTACCGGGCGTGAGTCGTGCTTCGGTACCTCAGATGGTAGAGCACTTGCCCGCGAAAAGCAAAGGTGCCGAGTTCGAGTCTCGGTCGGGCACACAGTTTTAATCTGCCAGGAAGTTTCATATCAGCGCACACTCCGCTGCACAGTGAAAATCTCATTCTGGAAACATCCCCCAGGCTGTGGCTAAGCCATGTCTCCACAATATCGTTTCTTTCAGGAGTGCTAGTTCTGCAAGGTTCGCAGGAGAGCTTCTGTAAAGTTTGGAAGGTAGGAGACGAGGTACTGGCAGAAGTAAAGCTGTGAGTACCGGGCGTGAGTCGTGCTTCGGTAGCTCAGATGGTAGAGCACTTGCCCGCGAAAGGCAAAGGTGCCGAGTTCGAGTCTCGGTCGGGCACACAGTTTTAATCTGCCAGGAAGTTTCATATCAGCGCACACTCCGCTGCAGAGTGAAAATCTCATTCTGGAAACATCCCCCAGGCTGTGGCTAAGCCATGTCTCCACAATATCGTTTCTTTCAGGAGTGCTAGTTCTGCAAGGTTCGCAGGAGAGCTTCTGTAAAGTTTGGAAGGTAGGAGACGAGGTACTGGCAGAAGTAAAGCTGTGAGTACCGGGCGTGAGTCGTGCTTCGGTAGCGCAGATGATAGAGCACTTGCCTGCGAAAGGCAAAGGTGCGGAGTTCGAGTCTCGGTCGGGCACACAGTTTTAATCTGCCAGGAAGTTTCATATCAGCGCACACTCCGCTGCAGAGTGAAAATCTCATTCTGGAAACATCCCCCAGGCTGTGGCTAAGCCATGTCTCCACAATATCGTTTCTTTCAGGAGTGCTAGTTCTGCAAGGTTCGCAGGAGAGCTTCTGTAAAGTTTGGAAGGTAGGAGACGAGCTACTGGCAGAAGTAAAGCTGTGAGTACCGGGCGTGAGTCGTGCTTCGGTAGCTCAGATGGTAGAGCACTTGCCCGCGAAAGGCAAAGGTGCCGAGTTCGAGTCTCGGTCGGGCACACAGTTTTAATCTGCCAGGAAGTTTCATATCAGCGCACACTCCGCTGCAGAGTAAAAATCTCATTCTGGAAACATCCCCCAGGCTGTGGCTAAGCCATGTCTCCACAATATCCTTTCTTTCAGGAGTGCTAGTTCTGCAAGGTTCGCAGGAGAGCTTCTGTAAAGTTTGGAAGGTAGGAGACGAGGTACTGGCAGAAGTAAAGCTGTGAGTACCGGGCGTGAGTCGTGCTTCGGTAGCTCAGATGGTAGAGCACTTGCCCGCGAAAGGCAAAGGTGCCGAGTTCGAGTCTCGGTCGGGCACACAGTTTTAATCTGCCAGGAAGTTCCATATCAGCGCACACTCCGCTGCAGAGTGAAAATCTCATTCTGGAAACATCCCCCAGGCTGTGGCTAAGCCATGTCTCCACAATATCCTTTCTTTCAGGAGTGCTAGTTCTGCAAGGTTCGCAGGAGAGCTTCTGTAAAGTTTGGAAGGTAGGAGACGAGGTACTGGCAGAAGTAAAGCTGTGAGTACCGGGCGTGAGTCGTGCTTCGGTAGCTCAGATGGTAGAGCACTTGCCCGCGAAAGGCAAAGGTGCCGAGATCAAGTCTCGGTCGGGCACACAGTTTTAATCTGCCAGGAAGTTTCATATCAGGGCACACTCCGCAGCAGAGTGAATATCTCATTCTGGAAACATCCCCCAGGCTGTGGCTAAGCCATGTCTCCACAATATCCTTTCTTTCAGGAGTGCTAGTTCTGCAAGGTTCGCAGGAGAGCTTCTGTAAAGTTTGGAAGGTAGGAGACGAGGTACTGGCAGAAGTAAAGCTGTGAGTACCGGGCGTGAGTCGTGCTTCGGTAGCTCAGATGGTAGAGCACTTGCCCGCGAAAGGCAAAGGTGCCGAGTTCGAGTCTCGGTCGTACACACAGTTTTAATCTGCCAGGAAGTTTCATATCAGCGCACACTCCGCTGCAGAGTGAAAATCTCATTCTGGAAACATCCCCCAGGCTGTGGCTAATCCATGTCTCCACAATATCCTTTCTTTCAGGACTGCTAGTTCTGCAAGGTTCGCAGGAGAGCTTCTGTAAAGTTTGGAAGGTAGGAGACGAGGTACTGGCAGAAGTAAAGCTGTGAGTATCGGGCGTGAGTCGTGCTTCGGTAGCTCAGATGGTAGAGCACTTGCCCGCGAAATGCAAAGGTGCCGAGTTCGAGTCTCGGTCGGGCACACAGTTTTAATCTGCCAGGAAATTTCATATCAGCGCACACTCCGCTGCAGAGTGAAAATCTCATTCTGGAAACATCCCCCAGGCTGTGGCTAAGCCATGTCTCCACAATATCCTTTCTTTCAGGAGTGCTAGTTCTGCAAGGTTCGCAGGAGAGCTTCTGTAAAGTTTGGAAGGTAGGAGACGAGCTACTGGCAGAAGTATAGCTGTGAGTACCGGGCGTGAGTCGTGCTTCGGTAGCTCAGATGGTAGAGCACTTGCCCGCGAAAGGCAAAGGTGCCGAGTTCGAGTCTCGGTCGGGCACACAGTTTTAATCTGCCAGGAAGTTTCATATCAGCGCACACTCCGCTGCAGAGTGAAAATCTCATTCTGGAAACATCCCCCAGGCTGTGGCGAAGCCATGTCTCCACAATATCGTTTCTTTCAGGAGTGCTAGTTCTGCAAGGTTCGCAGGAGAGCTTCTGTAAAGTTTGGAAGGTAGGAGACGAGGTACTGGCAGAAGTAAAGCTGTGAGTAACGGGCGTGAGTCGTGCTTCGGTAGCTCATATGGTAGAGCACTTGCCCGCGAAAGGCAAAGGTGCCGAGTTCGAGTCTCGGTCGGGCACACAGTTTTAATCTGCCAGGAAGTTTCATATCAGCGCACACTCCGCTGCAGAGTGAAAATCTCATTCTGGAAACATCCCCCAGGCTGTGGCTAAGCCATGTCTCCACAATATCCTTTCTTTCAGGAGTGCTAGTTCTGCGCGGTTCGCAGGAGAGCTTCTGTAAAGTTTGGAAGGTAGGAGACGAGGTACTGGCAGAAGTAAAGCTGTGAGTACCGGGCGTGAGTCGTGCTTCGGTAGCTCAGATGGTAGAGCACTTGCCCGCGAAAGGCAAAGGTGCCGAGTTCGAGTCTCGGTCGGGTACACAGTTTTAATCTGCCAGGAAGTTTCATATCAGCGCACACTCCGCTGCAGAGTGAAAATCTCATTCTGGAAACATCCCCCAGGCTGTGGCTAAGCCATGTCTCCACAATATCCTTTCATTCAGGAGTGCTAGTTCTGCAAGGTTCGCAGGAGAGCTTCTGTAACGTTTGGAAGGTAGGAGACGAGGTACTGGCAGAAGTAAAGCTGTGAGTACCGGGCGTGAGTCGTGCTTCGGTAGCTCAGATGGTAGAGCACTGGCCTGCGAAAGGCAAAGGTGCCGAGTTCGAGTCTCGGTCGGGCACACAGTTTTAATCTGCCAGGAAGTTTCATATCAGGGCACACTCCGCTGCAGAGTGAAAATCTCATTCTGGAAACATTACCCAGGCTGTGGCTAAGCCATGTCTCCACAATATCCTTACTTTCAGGAGTGCTAGTTCTGCAAGGTTCGCAGGAGAGCTTCTGTAAAGTTTGGAAGGTAGGAGACGAGGTACTGGCAGAAGTAAAGCTGTGAGTACCGGGCGTGAGTCTTGCTTCGGTAGCTCAGATGGTAGAGCACTAGCCCGCGAGAGGTAAAGGTGCCGAGTTCGAGTCTCGGTCGGGCACACAGTTTTAATCTGCCAGGAAGTTTCATATCAGCGCACACTCCGCTGCAGAGTGAAAATCTCATTCTGGAAACATCCCCCAGGCTGTGGCTAAGCCATGTCTCCACAATATCCTTTCTTTCAGGAGTGCTATTTCTGCAAGGTTCGCAGGAGAGCTTCTGTAAAGTTTGGAAGGTAGGAGACGAGGTACTGGCAGAAGTAAAGCTGTGAGTACCGGGCGTGAGTCGTGCTTCGGTAGCTCAGATGGTAGAGCACTTGCCCGCGAAAGGCAAAGGTGCCGAGTTCGAGTCTCGGTCGGGCACACAGTTTTAATCTGCCAGGAAGTTTCATATTAGCGCACACTCCGCTGCAGAGTGAAAATCTCATTCTGGAAACATCCCCCAGGCTGTGGCTAAGTCATGTCTCCACAATATCCTTTCTTTCAGGAGTGCTAGTTCTGCAAGGTTCGCAGGAGAGCTTCTGTAAAGTTTGGAAGGTAGGAGACGAGGTACTGGCAGAAGTAAAGCTGTGAGTACCGGGCGTGAGTCGTGCTTCGGTAGCTCAGATGGTAGAGCTCTTGCCCGCGAAAGGCAAAGGTGCCGAGTTCGAGTCTCGGTCGGGCACACAGTTTTAATCTGCCAGGAAGTTTCATATCAGCGCACACTCCGCTGCAGAGTGAAAATCTCATTCTGGAAACATCCCCCAGGCTGTGGCTAAGCCATGTCTCCACAATATCCTTTCTTTCAGGAGTGCTAGTTCTGCAAGGTTCGCAGGAGAGCTTCTGTAAAGTTTGGAAGGTAGGAGACGAGGTACTGGCAGAAGGAAAGCTGTGAGTACCGGGCGTGAGTCGTGCTTCGGTAGCTCAGATGGTAGAGCACTTGCCCGCGAAAGGCAAAGGTGCCGAGTTCGAGTCTCGGTCGGGCACACAGTTTTAATCTGCCAGGAAGTTTCATATCAGCGCACACTCCGCTGCAGAGTGAAAATCTCATTCTGGAAACATCCCCCAGGCTGTGGCTAAGCCATGTCTCCACAATATCCTTACTTTCAGGAGTGCTAGTTCTGCAAGGTTCGCAGGAGAGCTTCTGTAAAGTTTGGAAGGTAGGAGACGAGGTACTGGCAGAAGTAAAGCTGTGAGTACCGGGCGCGGGTCGTGCTTCGGTAGCTCAGATGGTAGAGCACTTGCCCGCGAAAGGTAAAGGTGCCGAGTTCGAGTCTCGGTCGGGCACACAGATTTAATATGCCAGGAAGTTTCATATCAGCGCACACTCCGCTGCAAAGTGAAAATCTCATTCTGGAAACATCCCCCAGGCCGTGGCTAAGCCATGTCTCCACAATATCCTTTCTTTCAGGAGTGCTAGTTCTGCAAGGTTCGCAGGAGAGCTTCTGTAAAGTTTGGAAGGTAGGAGACGAGGTACTGGCAGAAGTAAAGCTGTGAGTACCGGGCGTGAGTCGTGCTTCGGTAGCTCAGATGGTAGAGCACTTGCGCGCGAAAGGCAAAGGTGCCGAGTTCGAGTCTCGGTCGGGCACACAGTTTTAATCTGCCAGGAAGTTTCATATCAGCGCACACTCCGCTGCAGAGTGAAAATCTTATTCTGGAAACATCCCCCAGGCTGTGGCTAAGCCATGTCTCCACAATATCCTTTCTTTCAGGAGTGCTAGTTCTGCAAGGTTCGCAATAGAGCTTCTGTAAAGTTTGGAAGGTAGGAGACGAGGTACTGGCAGAAGTAAAGCTGTGAGTACCGGGCGTGAGTCGTGCTTCGGTAGCTCAGATGGTAGAGCACTTGCCCGCGAAAGGCAAAGGTGCCGAGTTCGAGCCTCGGTCGGGCACACAGTTTTAATCTGCCAGGAAGTTTCATATCAGCGCACACTCCGCTGCAGAGTGAAAATCTCATTCTGGAAACATCCCCCAGGCTGTGGCTAAGCCATGTCTCCACAATATCCTTTCTTTCAGGAGTGCTAGTTCTGCAAGGTTCGCAGGAGCGCTTCTGTAAAGTTTGGAAGGTAGGAGACGAGTTACTGGCAGAAGTAAAGCTGTGAGTACCGGGCGTGAGTCGTGCTTCGGTAGCTCAGATGGTAGAGCACTTGCCCGCGAAAGGCAAAGGTGCCGAGTTCGAGTCTCGGTCGGGCACACAGTTTTAATCTGCCAGGAAGTCTCGTATCAGCGCACACTCCGCTGCAGAGTGAAAATCTCATTCTGGAAACATCCCCCAGGCTGTGGCTAAGCCATGTCTCCACAATATCCATTCTTTCAGGAGTGCTAGTTCTGCAAGGTTCGCAGGAGAGCTTCTGTTAAGTTTGGAAGGTAGGAGACGAGGTACTGGCAGAAGTAAAGCTGTGAGTACCGGGCGTGAGTCGCGCTTCGGTAGCTCAGATGGTAGGGCACTTGCCCGCGAAAGGTAAAGGTGCCGAGTTCGAGTCTCCTTCGGGCACACAGTTTTAATCTGCCAGGAAGTTTCATATCAGCGCACACTCCGCTGCAGAGTGAAAATCTCATTCTGGAAACATCCCCCAGGCTGTGGCTAAGCCATGTCTCCACAATATCCTTTCTTTCAGGAGTGCTATTTCTGCAAGTTTCGCAGGAGAGCTTCTGTAAAGTTTGGAAGGTAGGAGACGAGGTACTGGCAGAAGTAAAGCTGTGAGTACCGGGCGTGAGTCGTGCTTCGGTAGCTCAGATGGTAGAGCACTTGCCCGCGAAAGGCAAAGGTGCCGAGTTCGAGTCTCGGTCGGGCACACAGTTTTAATCTGCCAGGAAGATTCATATCAGCGCACACTCCGCTGCAGAGTGAAAATCTCATTCTGGAAACATCCCCCAGGCTGTGGCTAAGCCATGTCTCCACAATATCGTTTCTTTCAGGAGTGCTAGTTCTGCAAGGTTCGCAGGAGAGCTTCTGTAAAGTTTGGAAGGTAGGAGCCGAGGTACTGGCAGAAGTAAAGCTGTGAGTACCGGGCGTGAGTCGTGCTTCGGTAGCTCAGATGGTAGAGCACTTGCCCGCGAAAGGCAAAGGTGCCGAGTTCGAGTCTCGGTCGGACACACAGTTTTAATCTGCCAGGAAGTTTCATATCAGCGCACACTCCGCTGCAGAGTGAAAATCTCATTCTGGAAACATCCCCCAGGCTGTGGCTAAGCCATGTCTCCACAATATCCTTTCTTTCAGGAGTGCTATTTCTGCAAGGTTCGCAGGAGAGCTTCTGTAAAGTTTGGAAGGTAGGAGACGAGGTACTGGCAGAAGTAAAGCTGTGAGTACCGGGCGTGAGTCGTGCTTCGGTAGCTCAGATGGTAGAGCACTTGCCCGCGAAAGGCAAAGGTGCCGAGTTCGAGTCTCGGTCGGGCACACAGTTTTAATCTGCCAGGAAGTTTCATATTAGCGCACACTCCGCTGCAGAGTGAAAATCTCATTCTGGAAACATCCCCCAGGCTGTGGCTAAGTCATGTCTCCACAATATCCTTTCTTTCAGGAGTGCTAGTTCTGCAAGGTTCGCAGGAGAGCTTCTGTAAAGTTTGGAAGGTAGGAGACGAGGTACTGGCAGAAGTAAAGCTGTGAGTACCGGGCGTGAGTCGTGCTTCGGTAGCTCAGATGGTAGAGCTCTTGCCCGCGAAAGGCAAAGGTGCCGAGTTCGAGTCTCGGTCGGGCACACAGTTTTAATCTGCCAGGAAGTTTCATATCAGCGCACACTCCGCTGCAGAGTGAAAATCTCATTCTGGAAACATCCCCCAGGCTGTGGCTAAGCCATGTCTCCACAATATCCTTTCTTTCAGGAGTGCTAGTTCTGCAAGGTTCGCAGGAGAGCTTCTGTAAAGTTTGGAAGGTAGGAGACGAGGTACTGGCAGAAGGAAAGCTGTGAGTACCGGGCGTGAGTCGTGCTTCGGTAGCTCAGATGGTAGAGCACTTGCCCGCGAAAGGCAAAGGTGCCGAGTTCGAGTCTCGGTCGGGCACACAGTTTTAATCTGCCAGGAAGTTTCATATCAGCGCACACTCCGCTGCAGAGTGAAAATCTCATTCTGGAAACATCCCCCAGGCTGTGGCTAAGCCATGTCTCCACAATATCCTTACTTTCAGGAGTGCTAGTTCTGCAAGGTTCGCAGGAGAGCTTCTGTAAAGTTTGGAAGGTAGGAGACGAGGTACTGGCAGAAGTAAAGCTGTGAGTACCGGGCGCGGGTCGTGCTTCGGTAGCTCAGATGGTAGAGCACTTGCCCGCGAAAGGTAAAGGTGCCGAGTTCGAGTCTCGGTCGGGCACACAGATTTAATATGCCAGGAAGTTTCATATCAGCGCACACTCCGCTGCAAAGTGAAAATCTCATTCTGGAAACATCCCCCAGGCCGTGGCTAAGCCATGTCTCCACAATATCCTTTCTTTCAGGAGTGCTAGTTCTGCAAGGTTCGCAGGAGAGCTTCTGTAAAGTTTGGAAGGTAGGAGACGAGGTACTGGCAGAAGTAAAGCTGTGAGTACCGGGCGTGAGTCGTGCTTCGGTAGCTCAGATGGTAGAGCACTTGCGCGCGAAAGGCAAAGGTGCCGAGTTCGAGTCTCGGTCGGGCACACAGTTTTAATCTGCCAGGAAGTTTCATATCAGCGCACACTCCGCTGCAGAGTGAAAATCTTATTCTGGAAACATCCCCCAGGCTGTGGCTAAGCCATGTCTCCACAATATCCTTTCTTTCAGGAGTGCTAGTTCTGCAAGGTTCGCAATAGAGCTTCTGTAAAGTTTGGAAGGTAGGAGACGAGGTACTGGCAGAAGTAAAGCTGTGAGTACCGGGCGTGAGTCGTGCTTCGGTAGCTCAGATGGTAGAGCACTTGCCCGCGAAAGGCAAAGGTGCCGAGTTCGAGCCTCGGTCGGGCACACAGTTTTAATCTGCCAGGAAGTTTCATATCAGCGCACACTCCGCTGCAGAGTGAAAATCTCATTCTGGAAACATCCCCCAGGCTGTGGCTAAGCCATGTCTCCACAATATCCTTTCTTTCAGGAGTGCTAGTTCTGCAAGGTTCGCAGGAGCGCTTCTGTAAAGTTTGGAAGGTAGGAGACGAGTTACTGGCAGAAGTAAAGCTGTGAGTACCGGGCGTGAGTCGTGCTTCGGTAGCTCAGATGGTAGAGCACTTGCCCGCGAAAGGCAAAGGTGCCGAGTTCGAGTCTCGGTCGGGCACACAGTTTTAATCTGCCAGGAAGTCTCGTATCAGCGCACACTCCGCTGCAGAGTGAAAATCTCATTCTGGAAACATCCCCCAGGCTGTGGCTAAGCCATGTCTCCACAATATCCATTCTTTCAGGAGTGCTAGTTCTGCAAGGTTCGCAGGAGAGCTTCTGTTAAGTTTGGAAGGTAGGAGACGAGGTACTGGCAGAAGTAAAGCTGTGAGTACCGGGCGTGAGTCGCGCTTCGGTAGCTCAGATGGTAGGGCACTTGCCCGCGAAAGGTAAAGGTGCCGAGTTCGAGTCTCCTTCGGGCACACAGTTTTAATCTGCCAGGAAGTTTCATATCAGCGCACACTCCGCTGCAGAGTGAAAATCTCATTCTGGAAACATCCCCCAGGCTGTGGCTAAGCCATGTCTCCACAATATCCTTTCTTTCAGGAGTGCTATTTCTGCAAGTTTCGCAGGAGAGCTTCTGTAAAGTTTGGAAGGTAGGAGACGAGGTACTGGCAGAAGTAAAGCTGTGAGTACCGGGCGTGAGTCGTGCTTCGGTAGCTCAGATGGTAGAGCACTTGCCCGCGAAAGGCAAAGGTGCCGAGTTCGAGTCTCGGTCGGGCACACAGTTTTAATCTGCCAGGAAGATTCATATCAGCGCACACTCCGCTGCAGAGTGAAAATCTCATTCTGGAAACATCCCCCAGGCTGTGGCTAAGCCATGTCTCCACAATATCGTTTCTTTCAGGAGTGCTAGTTCTGCAAGGTTCGCAGGAGAGCTTCTGTAAAGTTTGGAAGGTAGGAGCCGAGGTACTGGCAGAAGTAAAGCTGTGAGTACCGGGCGTGAGTCGTGCTTCGGTAGCTCAGATGGTAGAGCACTTGCCCGCGAAAGGCAAAGGTGCCGAGTTCGAGTCTCGGTCGGACACACAGTTTTAATCTGCCAGGAAGTTTCATATCAGCGCACACTCCGCTGCAGAGTGAAAATCTCATTCTGGAAACATCCCCCAGGCTGTGGCTAAGCCATGTCTCCACAATATCCTTTCTTTCAGGAGTGCTAGTTCTGCAAGGTTCGCAGGAGAGCTTCTGTAAAGTTTGGAAGGTACGAGACGAGGTACTGGCAGAAGTAAAGCTGTGAGTACCGGGCGTGAGTCGTGCTTCGGTAGCTCAGATGGTAGAGCACTTGCCCGCGAAAGGCAAAGGTGCCGAGTTCGAGTCTCGGTCGGGCACACAGTTTTAATCTGCCAGGAAGTTTCATATCAGCGCACACTCCGCTGCAGAGTGAAAATCTCATTCTGGAAACATCCCCCAGGCTGTGGCTAAGCCATGTCTCCACAATATCCTTTCTTTCAGGAGTGCTAGTTCTGCAATGTTCGCAGGAGAGCTTCTGTAAAGTTTGGAAGGTAGGAGACGAGGTACTGGCAGAAGTAAAGCTGTGAGTACCGGGCGCGAGTCGTGCTTCGGTAGCTCAGATGGTAGAGCACTTGCCCGCGAAAGGTAAAGGTGCCGAGTTCGAGTCTCGGTCGGGCACACAGTTTTAATCTGCCAGGAAGTTTCATATCAGCGCACACTCCGGTGCAAAGTGAAAATCTCATTCTGGAAACATCCCCCAGGCTGTGGCTAAGCCATGTGTCCACAATATCCTTTCTTTCAGGAGTGCTAGTTCTGCAAGGTTCGCAGGAGAGCCTCTGTAAAGTTTGGAAGGTAGGAGACGAGGTACTGGCAGAGGTAAAGCTGTGAGTACCGGGCGTGAGTCGTGCTTCGGTAGCTCAGATTGTAGAGCACTTGCCCGCGAAAGGCAAAGGTGCCGAGTTCGAGTCTCGGTCGGGCACACAGTTTTAATCTGCCAGGAAGTTTCATATCAGCGCACACTCCGCTGCAGAGTGAAAATCTCATTCTGGAAACATCCCCCAGGCTGTGGCTAAGCCATGTCTCCACAATATCCTTTCTTTCAGGAGTGCTAGTTCTGCAAGGTTCGCAGGAGAGCTTCTGTAAAGTTTGGAAGGTAGGAGACGAGGTACTGGCAGAAGTAAAGCTGTGAGTACCGGGCGTAAGTCGTGCTTCGGTAGTTCAGATGGTAGAGCACTTGCCCGCTAAAGGCAAATGTGCCGAGTTCGAGTCTCGGTCGGGCACACAGTTTTAATCTGCCAGGAAGTTTCATATCAGCGCACACTCCGCTGCAGAGTGAAAATCTCATTCTGGAAACATCCCCCAGGCTCTGGCTAAGCCATGTCTCCACAATATCCTTTCTTTCAGGAGTGCTAGTTCTGCAAGGTTCGCAGGAGAGCTTTTGTAAAGTTTGGAAGGTAGGAGACGAGGTACTGGCAGAAGTAAAGCTGTGAGTACCGGGCGTGAGGCGTTCTTCGGTCGCTCAGATGGTAGAGCACTTGCCCGCGAAAGGCAAAGGTGCCGAGTTCGAGTCTCGGTCGGGCACACAGTTTTAATCTGCCAGGAAGTTTCATATCAGCGCACACTCCGCTGCAGAGTGAAGATCTCATTCTGGAAACATCCCCCAGGCTGTGGCTAAGCCATGTCTCCACAATATCGTTTCTTTCAGGAGTGCTATTTCTGCAAGGTTCGCAGGAGAGCTTCTGTAAAGTTTGGAAGGTAGGAGACGAGGTACTGGCAGAAGTAAAGCTGTGAGTACCGGGCGTGAGTCGTGCTTCGGTAGCTCAGATGGTAGAGCACCTGCCCGCGAAAGGCAAAGGTGCCGAGTTCGAGTCTTGGTCGGGCACACAGTTTTAATATGCCAGGAAGTTTCATATCAGCGCACACTCCGCTGCAAAGTGAAAATCTCATTCTGGAAACATCCCCCAGGCTGTGGCTAAGCCATGTCTCCACAATATCCTTTCTTTCAGGAGTGCTAGTTCTGCAAGGTTCGCAGGAGAGCTTCTGTAAAGTTTGGAGGGTAGGAGACGAGGTACTGGCAGAAGTAAAGCTGTGAGTACCGGGCGTGAGTCGTGCTTCGGTAGCTCAGATGGTAGAGCACTAGCCCGCGAGATGTAAAGGTGCCGAGTTCGAGTCTCGGTCGGGCACACAGTTTTAATCTGCCAGGAAGTTTCATATCAGCGCACACTCCGCTGCAGAGTGAAAATCTCATTCTGGAAACATCCCCCAGGCTGTGGCTAAGCCATGTCTCCACAATATCCTTTCTTTCAGGAGTGCTATTTCTGCAAGGTTCGCAGGAGAGCTTCTGTAAAGTTTGGAAGGTAGGAGACGAGGTACTGGCAGAAGTAAAGCTGTGAGTACCGGGCGTGAGTCGTGCTTCGGTAGCTCAGATGGTAGAGCACTTGCCCGCGAAAGGCAAAGGTGCCGAGTTCGAGTCTCGGTCGGGCACACAGTTTTAATCTGCCAGGAAGTTTCATATTAGCGCACACTCCGCTGCAGAGTGAAAATCTCATTCTGGAAACATCCCCCAGGCTGTGGCTAAGTCATGTCTCCACAATATCCTTTCTTTCAGGAGTGCTAGTTCTGCAAGGTTCGCAGGAGAGCTTCTGTAAAGTTTGGAAGGTAGGAGACGAGGTACTGGCAGAAGTAAAGCTGTGAGTACCGGGCGTGAGTCGTGCTTCGGTAGCTCAGATGGTAGAGCTCTTGCCCGCGAAAGGCAAAGGTGCCGAGTTCGAGTCTCGGTCGGGCACACAGTTTTAATCTGCCAGGAAGTTTCATATCAGCGCACACTCCGCTGCAGAGTGAAAATCTCATTCTGGAAACATCCCCCAGGCTGTGGCTAAGCCATGTCTCCACAATATCCTTTCTTTCAGGAGTGCTAGTTCTGCAAGGTTCGCAGGAGAGCTTCTGTAAAGTTTGGAAGGTAGGAGACGAGGTACTGGCAGAAGGAAAGCTGTGAGTACCGGGCGTGAGTCGTGCTTCGGTAGCTCAGATGGTAGAGCACTTGCCCGCGAAAGGCAAAGGTGCCGAGTTCGAGTCTCGGTCGGGCACACAGTTTTAATCTGCCAGGAAGTTTCATATCAGCGCACACTCCGCTGCAGAGTGAAAATCTCATTCTGGAAACATCCCCCAGGCTGTGGCTAAGCCATGTCTCCACAATATCCTTACTTTCAGGAGTGCTAGTTCTGCAAGGTTCGCAGGAGAGCTTCTGTAAAGTTTGGAAGGTAGGAGACGAGGTACTGGCAGAAGTAAAGCTGTGAGTACCGGGCGCGGGTCGTGCTTCGGTAGCTCAGATGGTAGAGCACTTGCCCGCGAAAGGTAAAGGTGCCGAGTTCGAGTCTCGGTCGGGCACACAGTTTTAATATGCCAGGAAGTTTCATATCAGCGCACACTCCGCTGCAAAGTGAAAATCTCATTCTGGAAACATCCCCCAGGCCGTGGCTAAGTCATGTCTCCACAATATCCTTTCTTTCAGGAGTGCTAGTTCTGCAAGGTTCGCAGGAGAGCTTCTGTAAAGTTTGGAAGGTAGGAGACGAGGTACTGGCAGAAGTAAAGCTGTGAGTACCGGGCGTGAGTCGTGCTTCGGTAGCTCAGATGGTAGAGCACTTGCGCGCGAAAGGCAAAGGTGCCGAGTTCGAGTCTCGGTAGGGCACACAGTTTTAATCTGCCAGGAAGTTTCATATCAGCGCACACTCCGCTGCAGAGTGAAAATCTTATTCTGGAAACATCCCCCAGGCTGTGGCTAAGCCATGTCTCCACAATATCCTTTCTTTCAGGAGTGCTAGTTCTGCAAGGTTCGCAATAGAGCTTCTGTAAAGTTTGGAAGGTAGGAGACGAGGTACTGGCAGAAGTAAAGCTGTGAGTACCGGGCGTGAGTCGTGCTTCGGTAGCTCAGATGGTAGAGCACTTGCCCGCGAAAGGCAAAGGTGCCGAGTTCGAGCCTCGGTCGGGCACACAGTTTTAATCTGCCAGGAAGTTTCATATCAGCGCACACTCCGCTGCAGAGTGAAAATCTCATTCTGGAAACATCCCCCAGGCTGTGGCTAAGCCATGTCTCCACAATATCCTTTCTTTCAGGAGTGCTATTTCTGCAAGTTTCGCAGGAGAGCTTCTGTAAAGTTTGGAAGGTAGGAGACGAGGTACTGGCAGAAGTAAAGCTGTGAGTACCGGGCGTGAGTCGTGCTTCGGTAGCTCAGATGGTAGAGCACTTGCCCGCGAAAGGCAAAGGTGCCGAGTTCGAGTCTCGGTCGGGCACACAGTTTTAATCTGCCAGGAAGTTTCATATCAGCGCACACTCCGCTGCAGAGTGAAAATCTCATTCTGGAAACATCCCCCAGGCTGTGGCTAAGCCATGTCTCCACAATATCCTTTCTTTCAGGAGTGCTAGTTCTGCAATGTTCGCAGGAGAGCTTCTGTAAAGTTTGGAAGGTAGGAGACGAGGTACTGGCAGAAGTAAAGCTGTGAGTACCGGGCGCGAGTCGTGCTTCGGTAGCTCAGATGGTAGAGCACTTGCCCGCGAAAGGTAAAGGTGCCGAGTTCGAGTCTCGGTCGGGCACACAGTTTTAATCTGCCAGGAAGTTTCATATCAGCGCACACTCCGCTGCAGAGTGAAAATCTCATTCTGGAAACATCCCCCAGGCTGTGGCTAAGCCATGTCTCCACAATATCCTTTCTTTCAGGAGTGCTAGTTCTGCAAGGTTCGCAGGAGAGCTTCTGTAAAGTTTGGAAGGTAGGAGACGAGGTACTGGCAGAAGTAAAGCTGTGAGTACCGGGCGTAAGTCGTGCTTCGGTAGTTCAGATGGTAGAGCACTTGCCCGCTAAAGGCAAATGTGCCGAGTTCGAGTCTCGGTCGGGCACACAGTTTTAATCTGCCAGGAAGTTTCATATCAGCGCACACTCCGCTGCAGAGTGAAAATCTCATTCTGGAAACATCCCCCAGGCTCTGGCTAAGCCATGTCTCCACAATATCCTTTCTTTCAGGAGTGCTAGTTCTGCAAGGTTCGCAGGAGAGCTTTTGTAAAGTTTGGAAGGTAGGAGACGAGGTACTGGCAGAAGTAAAGCTGTGAGTACCGGGCGTGAGGCGTTCTTCGGTCGCTCAGATGGTAGAGCACTTGCCCGCGAAAGGCAAAGGTGCCGAGTTCGAGTCTCGGTCGGGCACACAGTTTTAATCTGCCAGGAAGTTTCATATCAGCGCACACTCCGCTGCAGAGTGAAGATCTCATTCTGGAAACATCCCCCAGGCTGTGGCTAAGCCATGTCTCCACAATATCGTTTCTTTCAGGAGTGCTATTTCTGCAAGGTTCGCAGGAGAGCTTCTGTAAAGTTTGGAAGGTAGGAGACGAGGTACTGGCAGAAGTAAAGCTGTGAGTACCGGGCGTGAGTCGTGCTTCGGTAGCTCAGATGGTAGAGCACCTGCCCGCGAAAGGCAAAGGTGCCGAGTTCGAGTCTTGGTCGGGCACACAGTTTTAATCTGCCAGGAAGTTTCATATCAGCGCACACTCCGCTGCAGAATGAAAATCTCATTCTGGAAACATCCCCCAGGCTGTGGCTAAGCCATGTCTCCACAATATCCTTTCTTTCAGGAGTGCTAGTTCTGCAAGCTTCGCAGGATAGCTTCTGTAAAGTTTGGAAGGTAGGAGACGAGGTACTGGCAGAAGTAAAGCTGTGAGTACCGGGCGTGAGTCGTGCTTCGGTAGCTCAGATGGTAGAGCACTTGCCCGTGAAAGGCAAAGGTGCCGAGTTCGAGTCTCGGTCATACACACAGTTTTAATCTGCCATTAAGTTTCATATCAGCGCACACTCCGCTGCAGAGTGAAAATCTCATTCTGGAAACATCCCCCAGGCTGTGGCTAAGCCATGTCTCCACAATATCCTTTCTTTAAGGAGTGCTAGTTTTGCAAGGTTCGCAGGAGAGCTTCTGTAAAGTTTGGAAGGTAGGAGACGAGGTACTGGCAGAAGTAAAGCTGTGAGTACCGGTCGTGAGTCGTGCTTTGGTAGCTCAGATGGTAGAGCACTTGCCCGCGAAAGGCAAAGGTGCCGAGTTCGAGCCTCGGTCGGGCACACAGTTTTAATCTGCCAGGAAGTTTCATATCAGCGCACACTCCGCTGCAGAGTGAAAATCTCATTCTGGAAACATCCCCCAGGCTGTGGCTAAGCCATGTCTCCACAATATCCTTTCTTTCAGGAGTTCTAGTTCTGCAAGGTTCGCAGGAGAGCTTCTGTAAAGTTTGGAAGGTAGGAGACGAGGTACTGGCAGAAGTAAAGCTGTGAGTACCGGGCGTGAGTCGTGCTTCGGTAGTTCACATGGTAGAGCACTTGCCCGCGAAAGGCAAAGGTGCCGAGTTCGAGTCTCGGTCGGGCACACAGTTTTAATCTGCTAGGAAGTTTCATATCAGCGCACACTCCGCTGCAGAGTGAAAATCTCATTTTGGAAACATCCACCAGGCTGTGGCTAAGCCATGTCTCCACAATATCCTTTCTTTCAGGAGTGCTAGTTCTGCAAGGTTCGCAGGAGAACTTCTGTAAAGTTTGGAAGGTAGGAGAAGAGGTACTGGCAGAAGTAAAGCTGTGAGTACCGGGCGTGAGTCGTGCTTCGGTAGCTCAGATGGTAGAGCACTTGCCCGCAAAAGGCAAAGGTGCCGAGTTCGAGTCTCGGTCGGGCACACAGTTTTAATCTGCCAGGAAGTTTCATATCAGCGCACACTCCGCTGCAGAGTGAAAATCTCATTCTGGAAACATCCCCCAGGCAGTAGCTAAGCCATGTCTCCACAATATCCTTTCTTTCAGGAGTGCTAGTTCTGCAAGGTTCGCAGGAGAGCTTCTGTAAAGTTTGGAAGGTAGGAGACGAGGTACTGGCAGAAGTAAAGCTGTGAGTACCGGGCGTGAGTCGTGCTTCGGTAGCTCAGATGGTAGAGCACTTGCCCGCGAACGGCAAAGGTGCCGAGTTCGAGTCTCGGTAGGGCACACAGTTTTAATCTGCCAGGAAGTTTCATATCAGCGCACACTCCGCTGCAGAGTGAAAATCTCATTCTGGAAACATCCCCCAGGCTCTGGCTAAGCCATGTCTCCACAATATCCTTTCTTTCAGGAGTGCTAGTTCTGCAAGGTTCGCAGGAGAGCTTCTGTAAAGTTTGGAAGGTAGGAGACGAGGTACTGGCAGAAGTAAAGCTGTGAGTACCGGGCGTGAGTCGTGCTTCGGTAGCTCAGATGGTAGAGCACTTGCCCGCGAAAGGCAAAGGTGCCGAGTTCGAGCCTCGGTAGGTCACACAGTTTTAATCTGCCAGGAAGTTTCATATCAGCGCACACTCCGCTGCAGAGTGAAAATCTCATTCTGGAAACATCCCCCAGGCTGTGGCTAAGCCATGTCTCCACAATATCGTTTCTTTCAGGAGTGCTAGTTCTGCAAGGTTCGCAGGAGAGCTTCTGTAAAGTTTGGAAGGTAGGAGACGAGTTACTGGCAGAAGTAAAGCTGTGAGTACCGGGCGTGAGTCGTGCTTCGGTAGCTCAGATGGTAGAGCACTTGCCCGCGAAAGGTAAAGGTGCCGAGTTCGAGTCTCCTTCGGGCACACAGTTTTAATCTGCCAGGAAGTTTCATATGAGCGCACACTCCGCTGCAGAGTGAAAATCTCATTCTGGAAACATCCCCCAGGCTGTGGCTAAAACATGTCTCCACAATATCCTTTCTTTCAGGAGTGCTATTTCTGCAAGGTTCGCAGGAGAGCTTCTGTAAAGTTTGGAAGGTAGGAGACGAGGTACTGGCAGAAGTAAAGCTGTGAGTACCGGGCGTGAGTCGTGCTTCGGTAGCTCAGATGGTAGAGCACTTGCCCGCGAAAGGCAAAGGTGCCGAGTTCGAGTCTCGGTCGGGCACACAGTTTTAATCTGCCAGGAAGTTTCATATCAGCGCACACTCCGCTGCAGAGTGAAAATCTCATTCTGGAAACATCCCCCAGGCTGTGGCTAAGCCATGTCTCCACAATATCCTTTCTTTCAGGAGTGCTAGTTCTGCAAGGTTCGCAGGAGAGCTTCTGTAAAGTTTGGAAGGTAGGAGACGAGGTACTGGCAGAAGTAAAGCTGTGAGTACCGGGCGTGAGTCGTGCTTCGGTAGCTCAGATGGTAGAGCACTTGCCCGCGAAAGGCAAAGGTGCCGAGTTCGAGTCTCGGTCGGGCACACAGTTTTAATCTGCCAGGAAGTTTCATATCAGCGCACACTCCGCTGCAGAGTGAAAATCTCTTTCTGGAAACATCCCCCAGGCTGTGGCTAAGCCATGTCTCCACAATATCCTTTCTTTCAGGAGTGCTAGTTCTGCAAGGTTCGCAGGAGAGCTTCTGTAAAGTTTGGAAGGTAGGAGACGAGGTACTGGCAGAAGGAAAGCTGTGAGTACCGGGCGTGAGTCGTGCTTCGGTAGCTCAGATGGTAGAGCACTTGCCCGCGAAAGGCAAAGGTGCCGAGTTCGAGTCTCGGTCGGGCACACACTTTTAATCTGCCAGGAAGTTTCATATCAGCGCACACTCCGCTGCAGAGTGAAAATCTCATTCTGGAAACATCCCCCAGGCTGTGGCTAAGCCATGTCTCCTCAATATCCTTTCTTTCAGGAGTGCTAGTTCTGCAATGTTCGCAGGAGAGCTTCTGTAAAGTTTGGAAGGTAGGAGACGAGGTACTGGCAGAAGTAAAGCTGTGAGTACCGGGCGCGAGTCGTGCTTCGGTAGCTCAGTTGGTAGAGCACTTGCCCGCGAAAGGTAAAGGTGCCGAGTTCGAGTCTCGGTCGGGCACACAGTTTTAATCTGCCAGGAAGTTTCATATCAGCGCACACTCCGCTGCAGAGTGAAAATCTCATTCTGGAAACATCCCCCAGGCAGTAGCTAAGCCATGTCTCCACAATATCCTTTCTTTCAGGAGTGCTAGTTCTGCAAGGTTCGCAGGAGAGCTTCTGTAAAGTTTGAAGGTAGGAGACGAGGTACTGGCAGAAGTAAAGCTGTGAGTACCGGGCGTGAGTCGTGCTTCGGTAGCTCAGATGGTAGAGCACTTGCCCGCGAACGGCAAAGGTGCCGAGTTCGAGTCTCGGTAGGGCACACAGTTTTAATCTGCCAGGAAGTTTCATATCAGCGCACACTCTGCTGCAGAGTGAAAATCTCATTCTGGAAACATCCCCCAGGCTCTTGCTAAGCCATGTCTCCACAATATCCTTTCTTTCAGGAGTGCTAGTTCTGCAAGGTTCGCAGGAGAGCTTCTGTAAAGTTTGGAAGGTAGGAGACGAGGTACTGGCAGAAGTAAAGCTGTGAGTACCGGGCGTGAGTCGTGCTTCGGTAGCTCAGATGGTAGAGCACTTGCGCGCGAAAGGCAAAGGTGCCGAGTTCGAGTCTCGGTAGGGCACACAGTTTTAATCTGCCAGGAAGTTTCATATCAGCGCACACTCCGCTGCAGAGTGAAAATCTTATTCTGGAAACATCCCCCAGGCTGCGGCTAAGCCATGTCTCCACAATTTCCTTTCTTTCAGGAGTGCTAGTTCTGCAAGGTTCGCAATAGAGCTTCTGTAAAGTTTGGAAGGTAGGAGACGAGGTACTGGCAGAAGTAAAGCTGTGAGTACCGGGCGGGAGTCGTGCTTCGGTAGCTCAGATGGTAGAGCACTTGCCCGCGAAAGGCAAAGGTGCCGAGTTCGAGCCTCGGTCGGGCACACAGTTTTAATCTGCCAGGAAGTTTCATATCAGCGCACACTCCGCTGCAGAGTGAAAATCTCGTTCTGGAAACATCCCCCAGGCTGTGGCTAAGCCATGTCTCCACAATATCCTTTCTTTCAGGAGTGCTAGTTCTGCAAGGTTCGCAGGAGAGCTTCTGTAAAGTTTGGAAGGTAGGAGACGAGTTACTGGCAGAAGTAAAGCTGTGAGTACCGGGCGTGATTCGTGCTTCGGTAGCTCAGATGGTAGAGCACTTGCCCGCGAAAGGTAAAGGTGCCGAGTTCGAGTCTCCTTCGGGCACACAGTTTTAATCTGCCAGGAAGTTTCATATCAGCGCACACTCCGCTGCAGAGTGAAAATCTCATTCTGGAAACATCCCCCAGGCTGTGGCTAAGCCATGTCTCCGCAATATCCTTTCTTTCAGGAGTGCTATTTCTGCAAGGTTCGCAGGAGAGCTTCTGTAAAGTTTGGAAGGTAGGAGACGAGGTACTGGCAGAAGTAAAGCTGTGAGTACCGGGCGTGAGTCGTGCTTCGGTAGCTCAGATGGTAGAGCACTTGCCCGCGAAAGGCAAAGGTGCCGAGTTCGAGTCTCGGTCGGGCACACAGTTTTAATCTGCCAGGAAGTTTCATATCAGCGCACAATCCGCTGCAGAGTGAAAATCTCATTCTGGAAACATCCCCCAGGCTGTGGCTAAGCCATGTCTCCACAATATCCTTTCTTTCAGGAGTGCTAGTTCTGCAAGGTTCGCAGGAGAGCTTCTGTAAAGTTTGGAAGGTAGGAGACGAGGTACTGGCAGAAGTAAAGCTGTGAGTACCGGGCGTGAGTCGTGCTTCGGTAGCTCAGATATTAGAGCACTTGCCCGCGAAAGGCAAAGGTGCCGAGTTCGAGTCTCGGTCGGGCACACAGTTTTAATCTGCCAGGAAGTTTCATATCAGCGCACACTCCGCTGCAGAGTGAAAATCTCTTTCTGGAAACATCCCCCAGGCTGTGGCTAAGCCATGTCTCCACAATATCCTTTCTTTCAGGAGTGCTAGTTCTGCAAGGTTCGCAGGAGAGCTTCTGTAAAGTTTGGAAGGTAGGAGACGAGTTACTGGCAGAAGTAAAGCTGTGAGTACCGGGCGTGATTCGTGCTTCGGTAGCTCAGATGGTAGAGCACTTGCCCGCGAAAGGTAAAGGTGCCGAGTTCGAGTCTCCTTCGGGCACACAGTTTTAATCTGCCAGGAAGTTTCATATCAGCGCACACTCCGCTGCAGAGTGAAAATCTCATTCTGGAAACATCCCCCAGGCTGTGGCTAAGCCATGTGTCCACAATATCCTTTCTTTCAGGAGTGCTAGTTCTGCAAAGTTCGCAGGAGAGCCTCTGTAAAGTTTGGAAGGTAGGAGACGAGGTACTGGCAGAAGTAAAGCTGTGAGTACCGGGCGTGAGTCGTGCTTCGGTAGCTCAGATGGTAGAGCACTTGCCCGCGAAAGGCAAAGGTGCCGAGTTCGAGTCTCTGTCGGGCACACAGTTTTAATCTGCCAGGAAGTTTCATATCAGCGCACACTCCGCTGCAGAGTGAAAATCTCATTCTGGAAACATCCCCCAGGCTGTGGCTAAGCCGTGTCTCCACAATATCCTTTCTTTCAGGAGTGCTAGTTCTGCAAGGTTCGCAGGAGAGCTTCTGTAAAGTTTGGAAGGTAGGAGACGAGGTACTGGCAGAAGTAAAGCTGTGAGTACCGGGCGTGAGTCGTGCTTCGGTAGATCAGATGGTAGGGCACTTGCCCGCTAAAGGCAAATGTGCCGAGTTCGAGTCTCGGTCGGGCACACAGTTTTAATCTGCCAGGAAGTTTCATATCAGCGCACACTCCGCTGCAGAGTGAAAATCTCATTCTGGAAACATCCCCCAGGCTGTGGCTAAGCCATGTCTCCACAAAATCCTTTCTTTCAGGAGTGCTACTTCTGCAAGATTCGCAGGAGAGCTTTTGTAAAGTTTGGAAGGTGGGAGACGAGGTACTGGCAGAAGTAAAGCTGTGAGTACCGGGCGTGAGTCGTTCTTCGGTCGCTCAGATGGTAGAGCACTTGCCCGCGAAAGGCAAAGGTGCCGAGTTCGAGTCTCGGTCGGGCACACAGTTTTAATCTGCCAGGAAGTTTCATATCAGCGCACACTCCGCTGCAGAGTGAAGATCTCATTCTGGAAACATCCCCCAGGCTGTGGCTAAGCCATGTCTCCACAATATCGTTTCTTTCAGGAGTGCTATTTCTGCAAGGTTCGCAGGAGAGCTTCTGTAAAGTTTGGAAGATAGGAGACGAGGTACTGGCAGAAGTAAAGCTGTGAGTACCGGGCGTGAGTCGTGCTTCGGTAGCTCAGATGGTAGAGCACCTGCCCGCGAAAGGCAAAGGTGCCGAGTTCGAGTCTTGGTCGGGCACACAGTTTTAATCTGCCAGGAAGTTTCATATCAGCGCACACTCCGCTGCAGAGTGAAAATCTCATTCTGGAAACATCCCCCAGGCTGTGGCTAAGCCATGTCTCCACAATATCCTTTCTTTCAGGAGTGCTAGTTCTGCAAGCTTCGCAGGATAGCTTCTGTAAAGTTTGGAAGGTAGGAGACGAGGTACTGGCAGAAGTAAAGCTGTGAGTATCGGGCGTGAGTCGTGCTTCGGTAGCTCAGATGGTAGAGCACTTGCCCGTGAAAGGCAAAGGTGCCGAGTTCGAGTCTCGGTCATACACACAGTTTTAATCTGCCATTAAGTTTCATATCAGCGCACACTCCGCTGCAGAGTGAAAATCTCATTCTGGAAACATCCCCCAGGCTGTGGCTAAGCCATGTCTCCACAATATCCTTTCTTTAAGGAGTGCTAGTTTTGCAAGGTTCGCAGGAGAGCTTCTGTAAAGTTTGGAAGGTAGGAGACGAGGTACTGGCAGAAGTAAAGCTGTGAGTACCGGGCGTGAGTCGTGCTTCGGTAGCTCAAATGGTAGAGCACTTGCCCGCGAAAGGCAAAGGTGCCGAGTTCGAGTCTCGGTCGGGCACACACTTTTAATCTGCCAGGAAGTTTCATATCAGCGCACACTCCGCTGCAGAGTGAAAATCTCATTCTGGAAACATCCCCCAGGCTGTGGCTAAGCCATGTCTCCACAATATCCTTTCTTTCAGGAGTTCTAGTTCTGCAAGGTTCGCAGGAGAGCTTCTGTAAAGTTTGGAAGGTAGGAGAAGAGGTACTGGCAGAAGTAAAGCTGTGAGTACCGGGCGTGAGTCGTGCTTCGGTAGCTCAGATGATAGAGCACTTGCCCGCAAAAGGCAAAGGTGCCGAGTTCGAGTCTCGGTCGGGCACACAGTTTTAATCTGCCAGGAAGTTTCATATCAGCGCACACTCCGCTGCAGAGTGAAAATCTCATTCTGGAAACATCCCCCAGGCAGTGGCTAAGCCATGTCTCCACAATATCCTTTCTTTCAGGAGTGCTATTTCTGCAAGGTTCGCAGGAGAGCTTCTGTAAAGTTTGGAAGGTAGGAGACGAGGTACTGGCAGAAGTAAAGCTGTGAGTACCGGGCGTGAGTCGTGCTTCGGTAGCTCAGATGGTAGAGCACTTGCCCGCGAACGGCAAAGGTGCCGAGTTCGAGTCTCGGTAGGGCACACAGTTTTAATCTGCCAGGAAATTTCATATCAGCGCACACTCCGCTGCAGAGTGAAAATCTCATTCTGGAAACATCCCCCAGGCTGTGGCGAAGCCATGTCTCCACAATATCCTTTCTTTCAGGAGTGCTAGTTCTGCAAGGTTCGCAGGAGAGCTTCTGTAAAGTTTAGAAGGTAGGAGACGAGGTACTGGCAGAAGTAAAGGTGTGAGTACCGGGCGTGAGTCGTGCTTCGGTGGCTCAGATGGTAGAGCACTTGCCCGCGAAAGGCAAAGGTGCCTAGTTCGAGTCTCGGTCGGGCACACAGTTTTAATCTGCCAGGAAGTTTCATATCAGCGCACACTCCGCTGCAGAGTGAAAATCTCATTCTGGAAACATCCCCCAGGCTGTGGCTAAGCCATGTCTCCACAATATCGTTTCTTTCAGGAGTGCTAGTTCTGCAAGGTTCGCAATAGAGCTTCTGTAAAGTTTGGAAGGTAGGAGACGAGGTACTGGCAGAAGTAAAGCTGTGAGTACCGGGCGTGAGTCGTGCTTCGGTAGCTCAGATGGTAGAGCACTTGCCCGCGAAAGGCAAAGGTGCCGAGTTCGAGTCTCGGTCGGTCACACAGTTTTAATCTGCCAGGAAGTTTCATATCAGCGCACACTCCGCAGCAGAGTGAATATCTCATTCTGGAAACATCCCCCAGGCTGTGGCTAAGCCATGTCTCCACAATATCCTTTCTTTCAGGAGTGCTAGTTCTGCAAGTTTCGCAGGAGAGCTTCTGTAAAGTTTGGAAGGTAGGAGACGAGGTACTGGCAGAAGTATAGCTGTGAGTACCGGGCGTGAGTCGTGCTTCGGTAGCTCAGATGGTAGAGCACTTGCCCGCGAAAGGCAAAGGTGCCGAGTTCGAGTATCGGTCGGGCACACAGTTTTAATCTGCCAGGAAGTTTCATATCAGCGCACACTCCGCTGCAGATTGGAAATCTCATTCTGGAAACATCCCCCAGGCTGTGGCTAAGCCATGTCTCCACAATATCCTTTCTTTCAGGAGTGCTAGTTCTGCAAGGTTCGCAGGAGAGCTTCTGTAAAGTTTGGAAGGTAGGAGACGAGGTACTGGCAGAAGTAGAGCTGTGAGTACCAGGCGTGAGTCGTGCTTCGGTCGCTCAGATGGTAGAGCACTTGCCCGCGAAAGGCAAAGGTGCCGAGTTCGAGTCTCGGTAGGGCACACAGTTTTAATCTGCCAGGAAGTTTTATATCAGCGCACACTCCGCTGCAGAGTGAAAATCTCATTCTGGAAACAACCCTCAGGCTGTGGCTAAGCCATGTCTCCACAATATCCTTTCTTTCAGGAGTGCTAGTTCTGCAAGGTTCGCAGGAGAGCTTCTGTAAAGTTTGGAAGGTAGGAGACGAGGTACTGGCAGAAGTAAAGCTGTGAGTACCGGGCGTGAGTCGTGCTTCGGTAGCTCAGATGGTAGAGCACTTGCCCGCGAAAGGCAAAGGTGCCGAGTTCGAGTCTCGGTCGGGCACACAGTTTTAATCTGCCAGGAAGTTTCATATCAGCGCACACTCCGCTGCAGAGTGAAAATCTCATTCTGGAAACATCCTCCCGGCTGTGGCTAAGCCATGTCTCCACAATATCGTTTCTTTCAGGAGTGCTAGTCCTGCAAGGTTCGCAGGAGAGCTTCTGTAAAGTTTGGAAGGTAGGAGACGAGGTACTGGCAGAAGTAAAGCTGTGAGTACCGGGCGTGAGTCGTGCTTCGGTAGCTCAGATGGTAGAGCAGCTGCCCGCGAAAGGCAAAGGTGCCGAGTTCGAGTCTCGGTCGGGCACAAAGTTTTAATCTGCCAGGAAGTTTCATATCAGCGCACACTCCGCTGCAGAGTGAAAATCTCATTCTGGAAACATCCCCCAGGCTGTGGCTAAGCCATGTCTCCACAATATCCTTTCTTTCAGGAGTGCTAGTTCTGCAAGGTTCGCAGGAGAGCTTTGGTAAAGTTTGGACGGTAGGAGACGAGGTACTGGCAGAAGTAAAGCTGTGAGTACCGGGCGTGAGTCGTGCTTCGGTAGCTCAGATGGTAGAGAACTTGCCCGCGAAAGGCAAAGGTGCCGAGTTCGAGTCTCGGTCGGGCACACAGTTTTAATCTGCCAGGAAGCTTCAATTAACTATCAGTTTTTCGTCGGATTCGAAAATCTAGACTCACAGGAGAACGACCTTAAGGTGGCCGAGGCAGCAATAAACCCTTGGAGACATGTCGGCTGGAGGACGATGTATTGGATCGCGACGCAATTTGAGTGTTCCATCGTAACTAGGAGGCCCTTAATGTTACAATTAACTATCAGTTTCGCGTCGGATTCAAAAATCTACACTCACAGGAGACGGACCATTTGGTGCCCAAGGCAGCAATATCCCCTTGGAGACAAGTCGGCTGGCGGCCGATCTACTGAATCTCGACACAATTTGAGTGTTCCATCGTCAATAGGAGGCCCTGAACGTTACAATTAACAATCAGTTTTGCGTCGGATTAGAAAATCTAGACTCACAGGAGAACGACCATAAGGTGCCCGAGGCAGCCATAGACCCGTGGAGACAAGTCGGCTGAAGGACGATGTATTGAATCTCGACGCAATTTGAGTGTTTCACCGTCATTAGGTGGCCCTGAACGTTACAATTAACTATCAGTTTTGCGTCGGATTCGAAAATCTAGACTCACAGGAGAACGACCATAAGGTGGCCGAGGCAGCAATAGACCCTTGGAGACAAGTCGGCTGGAGGACGATGTATTGGATCGCGACGCAATTTGAGTGTTCCATCGTAACTAGGAGGCCCTGAATGTTACAATTAACTATCAGTTTTTCGTCGGATTCGAAAATCTACACTCACTGGTGACGGACCATAAGGTGCCCGAGGCTATATCCCCTTGTAGGCAAGTCGGCTGGAGGTCGCTGTATTGACTCTCGAAGCAATTTAAGGGTTCCATCGTCACTAGGAGGCGCTGAACGTTACAATTAACTATCATTATTGCGTCGGATTCGAAAATCTAAGCTTTCAGGAGACGGACCATGTGGTGCCCGAGGCAAAAATATCCCCTTGGAGAAGGTCGGCTGGAGGCCGATGTATTGAATCGCGACGCAATTTGAGTGCTACATCGTCATTCGGAGGCCCTGAACGTTACAATTAACAATCAGTTTCGCGTTGGATTCGAAAATCTAGACTCAAACGAGAAGGACCATTTGGTGCCCGAGGCAGCAATATCCCCTTGGAGACAAGTCGGCTGGAGGACGATGTATTGAATCTCGACGCAATTTGAGTGTTCCATCGTCATTAGGAGGCCCTGAACGTTACAGTTAACTATCAGTTTCGCGTCGGATTCGAAAATCTACTCACAGGAGAACGACCATAAGGTGCCCGAGGCAGCAATAGACCCTTGAAGACAAGTCGGCTGGAGGACGATGTATTGACTCTCGACGCAATTTGAGTGTTCCATCGTCCTTAGGAGGCGCTGAACGTTACAATTAACTGTCGTTTTAGCGTCGGATTCGAAAATCTAGACTCACAGGATAAGGATCATATGGTGTGCGAGACAGCAAAATCCCCTTGGATACAAGTCGGCTGGAGAACGATGTATTGAATCTCGACTCAATTTGAGTGTTCCATCGTCATTAGGAAGCCCTGAACGTTTCAATTAACAATCAGTTTTGCGTCGGATTTGAAAATCTAGACTCACAGGAGAACGACCATAAGGTGCCCGAGGCAGCAATACACCATTGGAGACAAGTCGGCTGATGAACGATGAATTGATTCTCGACGGAATTTGGGTGTTCCGTCGTCATTAGGAGGCCCTGAATGTTACAATTAACTGTCAGTTTCGCGTCGGATTCAAAAATCTAGACTCACAGGAGACGGACCATTTGGTGATCGAGGCAGCAAAATCCCCTTGGAGACAATTCGGCTGGAGGCCTATGTATTGGATCGCGACGCAATTTGTGTGTTCCATCGTCAATAGGAGGCCCTGAATGTTACAATTAAGTCTCTTTTTTTCGTCGGATTCGAAAATCTTGACTCACTGGAGAAGGACCATGAGGTATCCGAGGCTATATCCCCTTGGAGACCAGTCCGCTGGAGGACGATGTATTGACTCTCGACGCAATTTGAGTGCTCCATCGTCATTAGGAGGCGCTGAACGTTACAATTAACTATAATTTTAGCGTCGGATTCGAAAATCTACTCACAGGAGAAGGATCATATGGTGCTCGATACAGCAATATCCCCTTGGATACAAATCGGCTGGAGGACGATGTATTGAATCTCGACGCAATTTGAGTGTTCCATCGTCAATAGGAGGCCCTGAACGCTACAATTAACAATCGGTTTTGCGTCGGATTAGAAAATCTAGACTCACAGGAGAACGACCATAAGGTGGCCGAGGCAGCAATAGACCCTTGGAGACAAGTCGGCTGGAGGACGATGTATTGGATCGCGACGCAATTTGAGTGTTCCATCGTAACTAGGAGGCCCTGAATCTTACAATTAACTATCAGTTTTTCGTCGGATTCGAAAATCTACACTCACTGGAGACGGATCATAAGGTGCCCGAGGCTATATCCCCTTGTAGACAAGTCGGCTGGAGGTCACTGTATTGACTCTTGAAGCAATTTAAGGGTTCCATCGTCACTAGGAGGCGCTGAACGTTACAATTAACTATCATTATTGCGTCGGATTCGAAAATCTATGCTCTCAGGAGACGGACCATATGGTGCCCGAGGCAATAATATCCCCTTGGAGAAGGTAGGCTGGAGGCCGATGTATTGAATCGCGACGCAATTTGAGTGTTCCATCGTCATTAGGAGGCCCTGAACGTTACAGTTAACTATCAGTTTCGCGTCGGATTCGAAAATCTAGACTCACAGGAGAAGGACCATATGGTGCCCGAGGCAGCAATATCCCCTTGGAGACAAGTCGGCTGGAGGACGATGTATTGAATCTCGACGCAATTTGAGTGCTCCATCGTCATTAGGAGGCCATGAACGTTACAATTAACGATCATTTTTGCGTCGGATTCGAAAATCTAGACTCACAAGACAACGACCATAAGGTGCCCGAGGCAGCAATAGACTCTTGAAGACAAGTCGGCTGGAGGACGATGTATTGAATCTCGACGCAATTTGAGTGTTCCATCGTCATTAGGAAGCCCTGAACGTTACAATTAACGATCATTTTTGCGTCGGATTCGAAAATCTAGACTCACAAGACAACGACCATAAGGTGCCCGAGGCAGCAATAGACTCTTGAAGACAAGTCGGCTGGAGGACGATGTATTGAATCTCGACGCAATTTGAGTGTTCCATCGTCATTAGGAAGCCCTGAACGTTACAATTAACTATCATTTTAGCGTCGGAAATCGAAAATTTACTCACAGGAGAAGGATCATATGGTGCTCGATACAGCAATATCCCCTTGGATACAAGTCGGCTGGAGGACGATGTATTGGATCGCGACGCAATTTGAGTGTTCCATCGTAACTAGGAGGCTCTGAATGTTACAATTAACTATCAGTTTATCGTCGGATTCGAAAATCTTGACTCACTGGAGAAGGACCATAAGGTATCCGAGGCAAAATCCCCTTGGAGACCAGTCCGCTGGAGGACGATGTATTGACTCTCGTCGCAATTTGAGAGCTCCATCGTCATTAGGAGGCGCTGAACGTTACAATTAACTATCATTATTGCGTCGGATTCGAAAATCTAAGCTCTCAGGAGTCGGACCATATGGTGCCCGAGGCAAAAATATCCCCTTGGAGAAGGTCGGCTGGAGGCCGATGTATTGAATCGCGACGCAATTTGTGTGCTCCATCGTCATTAGGAGGCCCTGAACGTTACAATTAACAATCAGTTTCGTGTTGGATTCGAAAACCTAGACTCACAGGAGTAGGACCATATGGTGCCCGAGGCAGCAATATCCCCTTGGAGACAAGTCGGCTGGACGACGATGTATTGAATCTCGACGCAATTTGAGTGTTCCATCGTCATTAGGAGGCTCTGAACGTTACAATTAACTATCATTTTTGCGTCGGATTCGAAAATCTAGACTCACAGGAGAACGACCATAAGGTGCCCGAGAGAGCAATAGACCCTTGAAGACAAGTCGGCTGGAGGACGAAGTATTGACTCTCTACGCAATTTGAGTGTTCCATCGTCATTAGGAGGCGCTGAACGTTACAATTAACTGTCATTTTGGCGTCGGATTCGAAAATCTAGACTCACAGGAGAAGGATCATATGGTGTCCGAGACAAGTAAGTCCCCTTGGATACAAGTCGGCTGGAGGACGATGTATTGAATCTCGGCGCAATTTGAGTGTTCCATCGTCATTAGGAAGCTCTGAACGTTACAAATAACTATCAGTTTTGCGTCGGATTCGAAAATATAGTCTCACAGGAGAACGACCATAAGGTGCCCGAGGCAGCAATGGACCCTTGGAGACATGTCGGCAGGAGGACGATGTATTGAATCTCGACGCAATTTGTGTGTTCCATCATCATTAGGAGGCGCAGAACGTTACAATTAACTATCAGATATGCGTCGGATTCGCAAATCTAGACTCACAGGAGAACGACCATAAGGTGCCCGAGGCAGCAACAGACCCTTGGAGACAAGTCGGCTGTAATCCGATGTATTGAATCTCGACGCAATTTGAGTTTTCCATCGTCATTAGGAGGCTCTGGACGTTACAATTAACTATCATTTTTGCGTCGGATTCGAAAATCTAGACTCACTGGACAACGACCATAAGGTGCCCGAGGCAGCAATAGACCCTTGAAGACAAGTCGGCTGGAGGACGATGTATTGAATCTCGACGCAATTTGAGTGTTCCTTCGGCATTAGGAGGCCCTGAACGTTACAATTAACTATCATTTTCGCGTCGGATTCAAAAATCTAGACTCACAGGAGACGGACCATTGGCTGATCGAGGCAGCAATATCCCCTTGGAGACATTTCGGCTGGAGGCCGATGTATTGGACCGCGACGCAATTTGAGTGTTCCATCGTCATTAGGAGGCGCTGAACGTTACAATTAACTGTCATTTTAGCGTCGGATTCAAAAATCTAGACTCACAGGAGAAGGATCATATGGTGTCCCAGACAGCAAAATCCCCTTGGAGTCAAGTCGGCTGGAGGCCGATGTATAGGATCACGACGCAATTTGAGTGTTCCATCGTCATTAGGAGGCCCTGAATGTTGCAATTAACTATCAGTTTTTCGTCGGATTCGAAAATCTTGACTCACTGGAGAAGGACCACAAGGTATCCGAGACTATATCCCCTTGGAGACCAGTCCGCTGGAGGACGATGTATTGACTCTCGACGCAATTTGAGTGCTCCATCTTGATTAGGAGGCGCTGAACGTTACAATTAACTATCATTTTAGCGCGGGATTCGAAAATTTACTCACAGGAGAAGGATCATATGGTGCTCGATACAGCAATATCCCCTTGGATACAAGTCGGCTGGAGGACGACGTATTGAATCTCGACGCAATTTGAGTGTTCCATTGTCATTAGGATGCCCTGAAGGTTACAATTAACAATCAGTTTTGCGTCGGATTAGAAAATCTAGACTCACAGGAGAAGGACCATAAGGTGGCCGAGGCAGCAATAGACCCGTGGAGACAAGTCGGCTGAAGGACGATGTATTGAATCTCGACGCAATTTGAGTGTTCCATCGTCATTAGGAGGCCCTGAACGTTACAGTTAACTATCAGTTTCGCGTCGGATTCAAAAACCTAGACTAACAGGAGAAGGAACATATGGTGCCCGAGGCAGCAATATCCCCCTGGAGACAAGTCGGCTGGAGGACGTTGTATTGAATCTCGACGCAATTTGAGTGTTCCATCGTCATTAGGAGGCTCTGAACGTTACAATTAACTATCATTTTTGCGTCGGATTCGAAAATCTAGACTCACAGGAGAACGACCATAAGGTGCCCGAGGCAGCAATAGACCCTTGAAGACAAGTCGGCTGGAAGACGATGTATTGACTCTCGACGCAATTTGAGTGTTCCATCGTCATTAGGAGGCGCTGAACGTTACAATTAACTGTCATTTTAGCGTCGGATTCGAAAATCTAGACTCACAGGAGAAGGTTCATATGGTGTCCGAGACAGCAAAATCCCCTTGGATACAAGTCGGCTGGAGGACGATGTATTGAATCTCGACGCAATTTGAGTGTTCCATCGTCATTAGGAAGCCCTGAACGTTACAATTAACTATCAGTTTTGCGTCGGATTCGAAAATATAGACTCACAGGAGAACGACCATAAGGTGCCCGAGGCAGCAATAGACCCTTGGAGACAAGTCGGCTGTAATCCGATGTATTGAATCTCGACGCAATTTGAGTGTTCCATCGTCATTAGGAGGCTCTGGACGTTACAATTAACTATAATTTTTGCGTCGGATTCGAAAATCTACACCCACAGGAGAACGACCATAAGGTGCCCGAGGCAGCAGTAGACCCTTGGAGACAAGTCGGCTGGAGGACGTAGGTTTGACTCTCGACGCAATTTGAGTGTTCCATCGTCATTAGGAGGCGCTGAACGTTACAATTAACTATCATTTTAGCATCGGATTCGAAAATCTAGGCTCCCAGGAGAAGGATCATATGGTGCCCGAGACAGCAATATCCCCTTGGATCCAAGTCGGCTGGAGGACGTTGTATTGAATCTCGACGCAATTTGAGTGTTCCATCGTCATTAGGAGGCTCTGAACGTTACAATTAACTATCATTTTTGCGTCGTATTCGAAAATCTAGACTCACAGGCGAACGACCATAAGGTGCCCGAGGCAGCAATAGACCCTTAAAGACAAGTCGGCTGAAGGACGATGTATTGACTTTCGACGCAATTTGAGTGTTCCATCGTCATTAGGAGGCGCTGGACGTTACAATTAACTGTCATTTTAGCGTCGGATTCGAAAATCTAGACTCACAGGATAAGGATCATATTGTGTCCGAGACAGCAAAATCCCCTTGGAAACAAGTCGGCTGGAGGACGATGTATTGAATCTCGACGCAATTTGAGTGTTCCATCGTCATTAGGAAGCCCTGAACGTTTCAATTAACAATCAGTTTTGCGTCGGATTTGAAAATCTAGACTCACAGGAGAACGACCATAAGGTGCCCGAGGCAGCAATACACCATTGGAGACAAGTCGGCTGATGGACGATGAATTGAATCTCGACGCAATTTGGGTGTTCCGTCGTCATTAGGAGGCCCTGAGTATTACAATTAACTATCATTTTCGCGTCGGATTCAAAAATCTAGACTCACAGGAGACGGACCATTTGCTGATCGAGGCAGCAATATCCCCTTGGATACAAGTCGGCTGGAGGACGACGTATTGAATCTCGACGCAATTTGAGTGTTCTTGTCATTAGGATGCCCTGAAGGTTACAATTAACAATCAGTTTTGCGTCGGATTAGAAAATCTAGACTCACAGGAGAAGGACCATAAGGTGCCCGAGGCAGCAATAGACCCGTGGAGACAAGTCGGCTGAAGGACGATGTATTGAATCTCGACGCAATTTGAGTGTTCCATTGTCATTAGGATGCCCTGAAGGTTACAATTAACTATCAGTTTTGCGTCGGATTCGAAAATGTAGACTCACAGGAGAAGGACCATAAGGTGCGAGAGGCAGCAGTAGACCCTTGGAGACAAGTCGGCTGAAGGACGATGTATTTAATCCCGACGCAATTTGAGTGTTTCATCGTCATTAGGAGGCCTGAACGTTACAATTAACTATCAGTTTCACGTCGGATTCAAAAATGTAGACTCACAGGAGACGGAACATTTGGTGCTCGAGGCAGCGATATCCCCTTGGAGACAAGTCGGCTGGAGGACGATGTATTGAATCTCAAAGCAATTTGAGTGTTCTATCGTCATCAGGAGGCACTGAACGTTACAATTCACTATCATTTTAGCGTCGGATTCGAAAATCAAGACTTACAGGAGAAGGATCATATGGTGCCCGAGACAGCAATATCCCCTTGGAGACAAGTCGGCTGGAGGCTCATGTATTGAATCTCGACGAAATTTGAGTGTTCCATCGTCATTAGGTGGCCCTGAACTTTACAATTAACTATCAGTTTTGCGTCGGTTCGAAAATGTAGACTTACAGGAGAGCAATCATTAGGTGCCCGAGGCAGCAATTGACCCTTGGAGACAAGTCGGCTGGAGGACGATGTATTGAATCTCGACGGATTTTGAGTGTTCCATCGTCATTAGGAGGCCCTGAACGTTACAATTAACTATCTGTTTTGCGTCGGATTTGAAAATCTAGACTCACATTAGAACGAGCATATGGTGCCCGAGGCAGCGATAGACTCTTGGAGACAAACCGGCTGAAGGCCGATGAATTTAATCTCGACGCAATTTGAGTGTTCCCTCGTCATAAGGAGGCTCTGAACGTTACAATTAACTATCTGTTTTGCGTCGGATTCGAAAATCTAGACTCACAGGAGACGGACATATGGTGCCCGAGGCAGCAATATCCCCTTGCAGACAAGTCGGCTGGAGGCCGATGTATTGAATCTCGACGCAATTTGAGTGTTCCATCGTCATTAGGGGGCCCTGAACGTTACAATTAACTATCAGTTTTGCGTCGGAATCGAAAATCTAGACTCACAGGAGAACGACCATAAGGTGCCCGAGGCAGCAATAGACCCTTGAAGACAAGTCGGCTGGAGGACGATGTATTGACTCTCGACGCAATTTGAGTGTTCCATCGTCATTAGGAGGCGCTGAACGTTACAATTAACTGTCATTTTAGCGTCGGATTCGAAAATCTAGACTCACAGGAGAAGGATCATATGGTGTCCGAGACAGCAAAATCCCCTAGGATACAAGTCGGCTGGAGGACGATGTATTGAATCTCGACGCAATTTGAGTGTTCCATCGTCATTAGGAAGCCCTGAACGTTACAATTAACTATCAGTTTTGCGTCGGATTCGAAAATCTAGACTCACAGGAGAACGTCCATAAGGTGCCCGAGGCAGCAATAGACCCTTGGAGACAAGCCAGCTGAAGGACGATGTATCGAATCTCGATGCAATTTTGGGGAACCATCGTCATTAGGAGGCCCTGAATGTTGCAATTAACTATCAGTTTCGCGTCGGATACTAAATCTAGACTCACAGGAGGCGGACTTTTTTGGTGCCCGAGGCTGCAATATCCCCTCGGAGACAAGTCGGCTGGATGCGGATGTAATGAATCTCGACGCCATTTGAGTGTTCCATCGTCATTACTAGGTCCTGAACGTTACAATTAACAATCAGTTTCGCGTTGGATTCGAAAATCTAGACTCAAAGGAGAAGGACCATATGGTGCCCGAGGCAGCTATATCCCCTTGGAGACAAGTCGGCTGGTGGACGATGAATTGAATCTCGACGCAATTTGAGTGTTCCATCGTCATTAGGAGGCCCTGAACGTTACAGTTAACTATCAGTTTCGCGTCGGATTCGAAAACCTAGACTAACAGGAGAAGGAACATATGGTGCCCGAGGCAGCAATATCCCCCTGGAGACAAGTCGGCTGGAGGACGTTGTATTGAATCTCGACGCAATTTGAGTGTTCCATCGTCATTAGGAGGCTCTGAACGTTACAATTAACTATCATTTTTGCGTCAGATTCGAAAATCTAGACTCACAGGAGAACGACCATAAGGTGCCCGAGGCAGCAATAGACCCTTGAAGACAAGTCGGCTGGAAGACGATGTATTGACTCTCGACGCAATTTGAGTGTTCCATCGTCATTAGGAGGCGCTGAACGTTACAATTAACTGTCATTTTAGCGTCGGATTCGAAAATCTAGACTCACAGGAGAAGGTTCATATGGTGTCCGAGACAGCAAAATCCCCTTGGATACAAGTCGGCTGGAGGACGATGTATTGAATCTCGACGCAATTTGAGTGTTCCATCGTCATTAGGAAGCCCTGAACGTTACAATTAACTATCAGTTTTGCGTCGGATTCGAAAATATAGACTCACAGGAGAACGACCATAAGGTGCCCGAGGCAGCAATAGACCCTTGGAGACAAGTCGGCTGGAGGACGATGTATTGAATCTCGACGCAATTTGTGTGTTCCATCATCATTAGGAGGCGCAGAACGTTACAATTAACTATCAGATATGCGTCGGATTCGCAAATCTAGACTCACAGGAGAATGACCATAAGGTGCCCGAGGCAGCAACAGACCCTTGGAGACAAGTCGGCTGTAATCCGATGTATTGAATCTCGACGCAATTTGAGTGTTCCATCGTCATTAGGAGGCTCTGGACGTTACAATTAACTATCATTTTTGCGTCGGATTCGAAAATCTAGACCCACAGGAGAACGACCATAAGGTGCCCGAGGCAGCAGTAGACCCTTAGAGACATGTCGGCTGGAGGACGTAGGTTTGACTCTCGACGCAATTTGAGTGTTCCATCGTCATTAGGAGGCGCTGAACGTTGCAATTAACTATCATTTTAGCGTCGGATTCGAAAATCTAGGCTCCCAGGAGAAGGATCATATGGTGCCCGAGACAGCAATATCCCCTTGGATCCAAGTCGGCTGGAGGACTATGTATTGAATCTCGACGCAATTTGAGTGTTCCATCGTCATTAGGAGGCTCTGAACGTTACAATTAACTATCATTTTTGCGTCGTATTCGAAAATCTAGACTCACAGGCGAACGACCATAAGGTGCCCGAGGCAGCAATAGACAATTAAAGACAAGTCGGCTGAAGGACGATGTATTGACTTTCGACGCAATTTGAGTGTTCCATCGTCATTAGGAGGCGCTGGACGTTACAATTAACTGTCATTTTAGCGTCGGATTCGAAAATCTAGACTCACAGGATAAGGATCATATTGTGTCCGAGACAGCAAAATCCCCTTGGAAACAAGTCGGCTGGAGGACGATGTATTGAATCTCGACGCAATTTGAGTGTTCCATCGTCATTAGGAAGCCCTGAACGTTTCAATTAACAATCAGTTTTGCGTCGGATTTGAAAATCTAGACTCACAGGAGAACGACCATAAGGTGCCCGAGGCAGCAATACACCATTGGAGACAAGTCGGCTGATGGACGATGAATTGAATCTCGACGCAATTTGGGTGTTCCGTCGTCATTAGGAGGCCCTGAGTATTACAATTAACTATCATTTTCGCGTCGGATTCAAAAATCTAGACTCACAGGAGACGGACCATTTGCTGATCGAGGCAGCAATATCCCCTTGGATACAAGTCGGCTGGAGGATGACGTATTGAATCTCGACGCAATTTGAGTGATCTTGTCATTAGGATGCCCTGAAGGTTACAATTAACAATCAGTTTTGCGTCGGATTAGAAAATCTAGACTCACAGGAGAAGGACCATAAGGTGCCCGAGGCAGCAATAGACCCGTGGAGACAAGTCGGCTGAAGGACGATGTATTGAATCTCGACGCAATTTGAGTGTTCCATTGTCATTAGGATGCCCTGAAGGTTACAATTAACTATCAGTTTTGCGTCGGATTCGAAAATGTAGACTCACAGGAGAAGGACCATAAGGTGCGAGAGGCAGCAGTAGACCCTTGGAGACAAGTCGGCTGAAGGACGATGTATTTAATCCCGACGCAATTTGAGTGTTTCATCGTCATTAGGAGGCCTGAACGTTACAATTAACTATCAGTTTCACGTCGGATTCAAAAATGTAGACTCACAGGAGACGGAACATTTGGTGCTCGAGGCAGCGATATCCCCTTGGAGACAAGTCGGCTGGAGGACGATGTATTGAATCTCAAAGCAATTTGAGTGTTCTATCGTCATCAGGAGGCACTGAACGTTACAATTCACTATCATTTTAGCGTCGGATTCGAAAATCAAGACTTACAGGAGAAGGATCATATGGTGCCCGAGACAGCAATATCCCCTTGGAGACAAGTCGGCTGGAGGCTCATGTATTGAATCTCGACGAAATTTGAGTGTTCCATCGTCATTAGGTGGCCCTGAACTTTACAATTAACTATCAGTTTTGCGTCGGTTCGAAAATGTAGACTTACAGGAGAGCAATCATTAGGTGCCCGAGGCAGCAATTGACCCTTGGAGACAAGTCGGCTGGAGGACGATGTATTGAATCTCGACGGATTTTGAGTGTTCCATCGTCATTAGGAGGCCCTGAACGTTACAATTAACTATCTGTTTTGCGTCGGATTTGAAAATCTAGACTCACATTAGAACGAGCATATGGTGCCCGAGGCAGCAATAGACTCTTGGAGACAAACCGGCTGAAGGCCGATGAATTTAATCTCGACGCAATTTGAGTGTTCCCTCGTCATAAGGAGGCTCTGAACGTTACAATTAACTATCAGTTTTGCGTCGGATTCGAAAATCTAGACTCACAGGAGACGGACCATATGGTGCCCGAGGCAGCAATATCCCCTTGCAGACAAGTCGGCTGGAGGCCGATGTATTGAATCTCGACGCAATTTGAGTGTTCCATCGTCATTAGGGGGCCCTGAACGTTACAATTAACTATCAGTTTTGCGTCGGAATCGAAAATCTAGACTCACAGGAGAACGACCATAAGGTGCCCGAGGCAGCAATAGACCCTTGAAGACAAGTCGGCTGGAGGACGATGTATTGACTCTCGACGCAATTTGAGTGTTCCATCGTCATTAGGAGGCGCTGAACGTTACAATTAACTGTCATTTTAGCGTCGGATTCGAAAATCTAGACTCACAGGAGAAGGATCATATGGTGTCCGAGACAGCAAAATCCCCTAGGATACAAGTCGGCTGGAGGACGATGTATTGAATCTCGACGCAATTTGAGTGTTCCATCGTCATTAGGAAGCCCTGAACGTTACAATTAACTATCAGTTTTGCGTCGGATTCGAAAATCTAGACTCACAGGAGAACGTCCATAAGGTGCCCGAGGCAGCAATAGACCCTTGGAGACAAGCCAGCTGAAGGACGATGTATCGAATCTCGATGCAATTTTGGGGAACCATCGTCATTAGGAGGCCCTGAATGTTGCAATTAACTATCAGTTTCGCGTCGGATACTAAATCTAGACTCACAGGAGGCGGACTTTTTTGGTGCCCGAGGCTGCAATATCCCCTCGGAGGCAAGTCGGCTGGATGCGGATGTAATGAATCTCGACGCCATTTGAGTGTTCCATCGTCATTAGGAGGTCCTGAACGTTACAATTAACAATCAGTTTCGCGTTGGATTCGAAAATCTAGACTCAAAGGAGAAGGACCATATGGTGCCCGAGGCAGCTATATCCCCTTGGAGACAAGTCGGCTGGTGGACGATGTATTGAATCTCGACGCAATTTGAGTGTTCCATCGTCATTAGGAGGCCCTGAACGTTACAGTTAACTATCAGTTTCGCGTCGGATTCGAAAACCTAGACTAACAGGAGAAGGAACATATGGTGCCCGAGGCAGCAATATCCCCCTGGAGACAAGTCGGCTGGAGGACGTTGTATTGAATCTCGACGCAATTTGAGTGTTCCATCGTCATTAGGAGGCTCTGAACGTTACAATTAACTATCATTTTTGCGTCGGATTCGAAAATCTAGACTCACAGGAGAACGACCATTAGGTGCCCGAGGCAGCAATAGACCCTTGAAGACAAGTCGGCTGGAAGACGATGTATTGACTCTCGACGCAATTTGAGTGTTCCATCGTCATTAGGAGGCGCTGAACGTTACAATTAACTGTCATTTTAGCGTCGGATTCGAAAATCTAGACTCACAGGAGAAGGTTCATATGGTGTCCGAGACAGCAAAATCCCCTTGGATACAAGTCGGCTGGAGGACGATGTATTGAATCTCGACGCAATTTGAGTGTTCCATCGTCATTAGGAAGCCCTGAACGTTACAATTAACTATCAGTTTTGCGTCGGATTCGAAAATATAGACTCACAGGAGAACGACCATAAGGTGCCCGAGGCAGCAATAGACCCTTGGAGACAAGTCGGCTGGAGGACGATGTATTGAATCTCGACGCAATTTGTGTGTTCCATCATCATTAGGAGGCGCAGAACGTTACAATTAACTATCAGATATGCGTCGGATTCGCAAATCTAGACTCACAGGAGAATGACCATAAGGTGCCCGAGGCAGCAACAGACCCTTGGAGACAAGTCGGCTGTAATCCGATGTATTGAATCTCGACGCAATTTGAGTGTTCCATCGTCATTAGGAGGCTCTGGACGTTACAATTAACTATCATTTTTGCGTCGGATTCGAAAATCTAGACCCACAGGAGAACGACCATAAGGTGCCCGAGGCAGCAGTAGACCCTTAGAGACATGTCGGCTGGAGGACGTAGGTTTCACTCTCGACGCAATTTGAGTGTTCCATCGTCATTAGGAGGCGCTGAACGTTGCAATTAACTATCATTTTAGCGTCGGATTCGAAAATCTAGGCTCCCAGGAGAAGGATCATATGGTGCCCGAGACAGCAATATCCCCTTGGATCCAAGTCGGCTGGAGGCCGATGTATAGGATCACGACGCCATTTGAGTGTTCCATCGTCATTAGGAGGCCCTGAATGTTACAATTAACTATCAGTTTTTCGTCGGATTCGAAAATCTTGTCTCACTGGAGAAGGACCACAAGGTATCCGAGACTATATCCATTTGGAGACCAGTCCACTGGAGGACGATGTATTGACTCTCGACGCAATTTGAGTGCTCCATCCTCATTAGGAGGCGCTGAACGTTACAATTCACTATCATTTTTGCGTCGGATTCGAAAATCAAGACTTACAGGAGATGGATCATATGGTGCCCGAGACAGCAATATACCCTTGGAGACAAGTCGGCTGGAGGCTCATGTATTGAATCTCGACGAAATTTGAGTGTTCCATCGTCATTAGGTGGCCCTGAACTTTACTATTAACTATCAGTTTTGCGTCGGTTCGAAAATGTAGACTTACAGGAGAGCAATCAGTAGGTGCCCGCGGCAGCAATTGACCCTTGGAGACAAGTCGGCTGGAGGACGATGTATTGAATCTCGACGGATTTTGAGTGTTCCATCGTCATTAGGAGGCCCTGAACGTTACAATTAACTATCTGTTTTGCGTCGGATTTGAAAATCTAGACTCACATTAGAACGAGCATATGGTGCCCGAGGCAGCAATAGACTCTTGGAGACAAGTCGGCTGAAGGCCGATGAATTTATTCTCGACGCAATTTGAGTGTTCCCTCGTCATAAGGAGGCTCTGAACGTTACAATTAACTATCTGTTTTGCGTCGGATTCGAAAATCTAGACTCACAGGAGACGGACCAAATATAATGCTTTCCTCAAGACTTTTCTCGTGCTCTTTGAAAGTTGCTTTCCGTTAGAACGTTCAAAACAGGGTACTAGCACAAACAGGCAGCCTGGGTGGCTGACTAAAGGGGTAAGAATATCTTGTAGAACAAAGTGGCAATTATATCAAAACGTTAGAAACAGTCAAAATCTAAATGCAGCAGCCCATTACAAACAGTATTGTAAGGTGCTTAAAAAAGTTATTAGGAAGGCAAAAAGTATGTGGTATGCAGATAGAATAGCTAAGTCTCAGGATAAAATTAAAACTATATGGTCAGTCGTAAAGGAAGTGGCTGGTCTGCAGAGACAGGTCGAGAATATAGAATCAGTGCGTAGTGGTGATGTCCGTGTTACTGATAAGTCACATATATGTACAGTATTTAATAATCACTTTCTGAATATAGCAGGTGAACTAAATAGAAACCTATTCCCAACAGGGAATCATATAGCGCTCTTAGAGAAAAGTGTTCCGAGACTGTTACCTGAAATGCTCCTCCATGATACTGACAAGAGGGAGATTGAGTTAATAATTAAATCACTAAAGACCAAGAACTCTCATGGATATGACGGGGTATCTAGCAGAATACTGAAGTATTGTTCCACGTATGTTAGCTCAGTACTTAGCCATATCTGTAACATTTCCTTTAGGAGTGGTCGGTTTCCTGACCGATTAAAGTACTCGGTAGTGATGCCACTTTATAAAAAGGGAGACAGGGATAATGTTGACAATTATAGACCTATTTCTATGCCATCGGTGTTTGCTAAAGTTATCGAGAGGGTTGTATATACAAGGTTACTGCAGCATTTAAATTCACATAATTTGCTGTCAAATGTACAGTTTGGTTTTAGAAATGGCTTAACAACTGAAAATGCTATAGTCTCTTTTCTCTGTGAGGTTTTGGATGGATTAAATAAAAGGTTGCGAACGTTAGGTGTTTTCTTTGATTTAACGAAGGCTTTTGACTGTGTTGACCACAAAATATTACTGCAAAAGTTGGAACATTATGGAGTAAGGGGAGTAGCTTACAATTGGTTCGCCTCCTACTTTAAGAACAGAAAGCAAAAGGTAATCCTCCGCAATATTGAGAGTGGTAATGATGTTCAGTCCCAATGGGGCACTGTTAAATGGGGCGTTCCCCAAGGGTTGGTGCTGGGGCCACTGCTGTTTCTTATTTATGTAAATGATATGCCTTCTAGTATTACAGGTGATTGAAAAATATTTCTGTTTGCTGATGACACCACCTTGGTAGTGAAGGATCTTGTGTGTAATATTGAAACATTATCAAATAATGTAGTTCATGATATAAGTTCGTGGCTTGTGGAAAATAATCTGATGCTAAATCACAGTAAGACTCAGTTTTTACAGTTTCTAACCCACAATTCAACAAGAACTGACATTTTAATCAGACAGAATGGGCATGTTATAAGCGAGACGGAACAGTTCAAGTTCCTAGGCGTACGGATAGATAGTAAGCTGTTGTGGAAAGCCCATGTTCAGGATCTTGTTCAGAAACTAAATGCCGCTTTATTTACCATTAGAACAGTATCTGAAATAAGTGACATTTCAACACGAAAAGTAGTATACTTCGCATATTTTCATACGCTTATGTCATATGGTATTATTTTTTGGGGTAATTCTTCTGATTCAAAAAGGGTATTTTTGGCTCAAAAACGGGCCGTTCGAGCTATGTATGGTGTAAGTTCTAAAACCTCTTGTCGACCCCTATTCAATAGTCCGGGAATTTTGACATTGCCCTCACAGTATGTATTTTCTTTAATGTCGTTTGTTGTTAGCAATAATAGCTTATTCCCAAGAGTTAGCAGCTTTCACTCAGTTAATACTAGGCAGAAATCAAATCTGCATGTGGAATGCACTTCCTTGACTCTTGTGCAGAAAGGAGTGCAGTATTCTGCTGCATCCATTTTCAATAAGCTACCACAAGAACTCAGAAATCTTAGCAGTAGCCCAAACACTTTTAAGTCTAAACTGAAGAGTTTCCTCATGGCTCACTCCTTCTATTCTGTCGAGGAGCTCCTGGAAGAGCTAAAAAATTAAGCAAATTCCAGTGTTACATTCTTGATTTTCTTTATTTAAACTAACGACTTGTCGCCTGAATATGTTTCTTATATTTCATTTTATCTGTTTCTACAATCGTGTTATAATTTCATGTATTGACTCGTTCCATGACCATGGAGACTTCTCCTAAATGTGGTCCCACCGAACAATAAATAAATAAATAAATAAAAAAAAAACCATAATGGTGCCCGAGGCAGCAATATCCCCTTGCAGACAAGTCGGCTGGATGCCGATGTATTGAATCTCGACGCAATTTCAGTGTTCTATCGTCATTAGGGGGCCCTGAACGTTACAATTAACTATCAGTTTTGCGTCAGATTCGAAAATCTAGACTCACAGGAGAACGATCATAAGGTACCCCAGGCAGCAATAGACCCTTGGAGACAAGTCGGCTGCAGGACGTTGAATTGAATCTCAACGCAATTTGAGTGTTCCATCGTCATTAGGAGGCCCTGAACGTTACAATTAACTATCAGTTTTGCGTCGGATTCGAAAATCTAGACTCACAGGAGAACGTCCATTAGGTGCCCGAGGCAGCAATAGACCCTTGGAGACAAGTCAGCTGAAGGACGATGTATCGAATCTCGACGCAATTTTGGTGAACCATCGTCATTAGGAGGCCCTGAATGTTGCAATTAACTATCAGTTTCGCGTCGGATACCAAATCTAGACTCACAGGAGACGGACAATTTGGTGCCCGAGGCTGCAATATCCCCTCGGAGACAAGTCGGCTGGATGCCGATGTATTGAATCTCGACGCAAAATTGAGTGTTCTATCGTCATTAGAAAGCGCTGAACGTTACAATTAACTATCATTTTTGCGTCGGATTCGAAAATCTAGACTCACAGGAGAACGACCATAAAGTGCACGAGGCAGCAATAGACCCTTGGAGACAAGTCGGCCGAAGGACGATTTATTGAATCTCGACGCAATTTGGGGTTTCCATCGTCATTAGGAGGCCCTGAATGTTACAATTAACTATCAGATTCGCGTCGGATTCAAAAATCTAGACTCACAGGAGACGGAATATTTGGTGCCCGAGGCAGCAATATCCCCTTGGAGTCAAGTCGGCTGGAGACCGATGTATTGAATCTCGACGCAATTTGAGTGTTCCATCGTCATTAGGGGGCCCTGAACGTTACAATTAACTATCAGTTTTGCGTCGGATTCGAAAATCTAGACTCACAGGAGAACGATCATAAGGTGCCCCTGGCAGCAATAGACCCTTGGAGACAAGTCGTCTGAAGGACGTTGAATTGAATCTCAACGCGATTTGAGTGTACCATCGTCATTAGGACGCCCTGTACGTTACAATTAACTATCAGTTTTGCGTCGGATTCGAAAATCTAGACTCACAGGAGAACGTCTATAAGGTGCCCGAGGCAGCAATAGACCCTTGGAGACAAGTCAGCTGAAGGACGATGTATCGAATTTCGACGCAATTTGGGGATTCCATCGTCATTAGGAGGCCCTGAATGTTACAATTAACTATAAGTTTCGCGTCGGATTCAAAAATCTAGATTCACAGGAGACGGACCATTTGGTGCCCGAGGCAGCAATATCCCCTCAGAGACAAGTCGGCTGGAGGCCGATGTATTGATTCTCGACGCAATTTGAGAGTTCCATCGTCATTAGGAGGCCCTGAACGTTACAATTAACAATCAGTTTTGCGTCGGATTAGAAGATCTAGACTCACAGTAGAACGATCATAAGGTGCCCGAGGCAGCAATTGACCCATGGAGACAAGTCGGTTGGAGTACGATGTATTGGATCGCGAAGCAATTTGAGTGATCCATCGTCATTAGGGGGCCCTGAATGTTACAATTAACTATCAGTTTTTCGTCGGATTCGAAAATCTAGACTCACAGGAGAACGACCATAAGGTGCCCGAGGCAGCAATAGACCCTTGGAGACGAGTCGGCTCGAGGCCGATGTATTGAATCTCGACGCAATTTGAGTGTTCCATCGTCATTAGGTGGCCCTGAACGTTACAATTAACTATCTGTTTTGCGTCGGATTCGAAAATCTAAACTCACAGGAGAACGACCATATGGTGCCCGAGGCAGCAATATCCCCTTGGAGACAAGTCGGCTGGAGGCCGATGTATTGAATCTCGACGCAATTTGAGTGTTCCATCGTCATCAGGGGGCCCTGAACGTTACAATTGGCTATCAGTTTTGCGTCGGATTCGAAAATCTAGACTCACAGGAGAACGATCATAAGGTGCCCCAGGCAGCAATTGACCCTTGGAGACAAGACAGCTGGAAGACGATGTATTGGATCGCGACGAAATTTGAGTGTTCCATTGTAACTAGGAGGCTCTGAATGTTACAATTAACTATCAGTTTTTCGTCGGATTCGAAAATCTAGACTCACTGGAGACGGACCATAAGGTGCCCGAAGCAGCAATATCCCCTTGGGGACCAGTCCGCTGTTGGACGATGTATTGAATCGCGACGCAATTAGAGTGCTCCATCGTCATGAGGTGGCCCTGAACGTTACAATTAACTATCAGTATCGCGTCGGATGCGAAAACCTAGACTCACAGGAGAAGGACCATATCGTGCCCGAGGCAGCAATATCCCCTTGGAGACAAGTCGGCTGGAGGCCGATGAATTGAATGTCGACGTAATTTGAGTGTTCCATCGTCATTAGGAGGCCCTGAAAGTTACAATTAACTATCAGTTTTGCGTCGGATTCGAAAATATAGACCCACAGGAGAACGACCATAAGGTGCCCGAGGCAGCAATAGAGCCTTGGAGACAAGTCGGCTGGAGGACGATGTATTGAATCTCGACGCAATTTGAGTGTTCCATCGGCATTAGGAGGCCCTGAACGTTACAATTAAATATCATTCTAACGTCGGATTCGAAAATCTACACACAGGAGAATGACCATAAAGTGCACGAGGCAGCAATAGACCCTTGGAGACAAGTCGGCTGAAGGACGATTTATTGAATCTCGACGCAATTTGGGGTTTCCATCGTCATTAGGAGGCCCTGAATGTTACAATTAACTATCAGATTCGCGTCGGATTCAAAAATCTAGACTCACAGGAGACGGAACATTTGGTGCCCGAGGCAGCAATATCCCCTTGGAGTCAAGTCGGCTGGAGACCGATGTATTGAATCTCGACGCAATTTGAGTGTTCCATCGTCATTAAGGGGTCCTGAACGTTACAATTAACTATCAGTTTTAGTCGGATTCGAAAATCTAGTCTCACATTAGAACGAGCATAAGGTGCCCGAGGCAGCAATAGACTCTTGGAGACAAGTTGGCCTAAGGACGATGAATTGAATCTCAACGCAATTTGAGTGTTACATCGTCAATATTATGCCCTAAACGTTACAATTAACTATCATTTTTGCGTCGGATTCGAATATCTAGACTCACAGGAGAGCGACCATAAAGTGCACGAGGCAGCAATAGACCCTTGGAGACAAGTCGGCTGAAGGACGATGTATTGAATCTCGACGGAATTTGGGGTTTCCATCGTCATTAGGAGGCCCTGAAAGTTACAATTAACTATCAGATTCGCGTCAGATTCAAAAATTTAGACTCACAGGAGACGGAACATTTGGTGCCCGAGGCAGCAATATCCCCTTGGAGGCAAGTCGGCTTGAGGCCGATGTATTGAATCTCGACGCAATTTGAGTGTTCCATCGTCATTAAGGGGCCCTGAACGTTACTATTAACTATCAGTTTTGCGTCGGATTCGATAATCTAGACTCACAGGAGAACGATCATAAGGTGCCCCTGGCAGCAATAGACCCTTGGAGACAAGTCGGCTGAAGGACGTTGATTTGAATCTCAACGCGATTTGAGTGCTCCATCGTCATTAGGACGCCCTGAACGTTACAATTAACTATCAGTTTTGCGTCGGAATCGAAAATCTAGACTAACAGGAGAACGTCCATAAAGTGCCCGAGGCAGCAATAGACCCTTGAAGACAAGTCGGCTGGAGGACGATGTATTGACTCTCGACGCAATTTGAGTGTTCCATCGTCATTAGGAGGCCCTGAAAGTTACAATTAACAATCCGTTTTGCGTCGGATTAGAAAATCTAGACTCACAGGATAACGACCATAAGCTGCCCGAAGCAGCAATAGACCCGTGGAGACAAGTCGGCTGAAGGACGATGTATTGAATCTCGACGCAATTTGAGTGTTCCATCGTCATTAGGTGGCCCTGAACGTTACAATTAACTATCAGTTTTGCATCGGATTCGAAAATCTAGACTCACAGGAGAACGACCATAAGGTGCCCAAGGTAGCAATAGACCCTTGGAGACAAGTCGGTTGAAGGACGATGTATTGAATCTCGACGCAATTTGAGTGTTACATCGTCATTAGGAGGCCCTGAATGTTACAATTAACTATCAGTTTCGAGTCGGATTCAAAAATCTAGACTCAAAGGAGACGGACCAGTTGGTGCCCGAGGCAGCGATATCCCCTTGGAGACAAGTCGGCTGTAGGACGATGTATTGAATCTCGACGCAATTTGAGTGTTCTATCGTCATTAGAAGGCGCTGAACGTTACAATTCACTATCATTTTTGCGTCGGATTCGAAAATCAAGGCTCACAGGAGATGGAACCTATGGTGCCCGAGACAGCAATATCCCCTTGGAGACAAGTCGGCTGGAGGCCCATGTATTGAAGCTCGACAGAATTTGAGTGTTCCATCGTCATTAGGTGGCCCTGAACGTTACAATTAACTATCTGTTTTGCGTCGGATTCGAAAATCTAAACTCACAGGAAAACGACCATAAGGTGCCCGAGGCACCAATAGACCCTTGGAGACAAGTCGGCTGAAGGACGATGAATTGAATCTCGACGCAATTTGGGGTTTCCATCGTCATTAGGAGGCCCTGAATGTTACAATTAACTATCAGATTCGCGTCGGATTCAAAAATCTAGACTCACAGGAGACGGAACATTTGGTGCCCGAGGCAGCAATAACCCCTTGGAGTCAAGTCGGCTGGTGACCGATGTATTGAATCTCGACGCAATTTGAGTGTTCCATCGTCATTAAGGGGCCCTGAACGTTACAATTAACTATCAGTTTTGCGTCGGATTCGAAAATCTAGACTCACAGGAGAACGATCATAAGGTGCCCCGGGCAGCAATAGACCCTTGGAGACAAGTCGTCTGAAGGACGTTGAATTGAATCTCAACGCGATTTGAGTGTTCCATCGTCATTAGTACGCCCTGAACGTTACAATTAACTATCAGTTTTGCGTCGGATTCGAAAATCCAGACTCACAGGAGAACGTCCATAAGGTGCCCGAGGCAGCAATAGACCCTTGGAGACAAGTCAGCTGAAGAACGATGTATCGAATTTCGACGCAATTTGGGTATTCCATCGTCATTAGGAGGCCCTGATGTTACAATTAACTATAAGTTTCGCGTCGGATTCAAAAATCTAGATTCACAGGAGACGGACCATTAGGTGCCCGTGGCAGCAATATCCCCTCGGAGACAACTCGGCTGGAGGCCGATGTATTGATTTTCGACGCAATTTGAGTGTTCCATCGTCATTAGGAGGCCCTGAACGTTACAATTAACAATCAGTTTTACGTCGGATTAGAAAAACTAGACTCACAGGAGAACGACCATAAGCTGCCCGAGGCAGCAATAGACCCGTGGAGACAAGTCGGCTGAAGGACGATGTATTGAAACTCGACGCAATTTGAGTGTTACATCGTCATTACGATGCCCTGAACGTTACAATTAACTATCAGTTTCGCGTCGGATTCAAAAATCTAGACTCAAAGGAGACGGACCAGTTGGTGCCCGAGGCAGCGATATCCCCTTGGAGACAAGTAGGCTGGAGGACGATGTATTGAATCTCGACGCAATTTGAGTGTTCTATCGTCATTAGAAGGCGCTGAACGTTACAATTCACTATCATTTTTGCGTCGGATTCGAAAATCAAGGCTCACAGGAGATGGATCATATGGTGCCCGAGACAGCAATATCCCCTTGGAGACAAGTCGGCTGGAGGCCCATGTATTGAAGCTCGACGCAATTTGAGTGTTCCATCGTCATTAGGTGGCCCTGAACTTTACAATTAACTATCAGTTTTTCGTCGGATTCGAAAATCTAGACTCACAGGAGAACGACCATAAGGTGCCCGAGGCAGCAATAGACCCTTGGAGACAAGTCGGCTGAAGGACGATGAAGTGAATCTCAACGCAATTTGAGTGTTACATCGTCAATAGGAGGCCCTAAACGTTACAAGTAACTATTATTTTAGCGTCGGATTCGAAAATCTAGACTCACCGGAGAATGACCATAAGGTGCCCGAGGCAGCAATAGACCCTTGGGGACAAGTCGGCTGAAGGACGATTTATTGAATCTCGACGCAATTTGGGGTTTCCATCGTCATTAGGAGGCCCTGAATGTTACAATTAACTATCAGATTCGCGTCGGATTCAAAAATCTAGACTCACAGGAGACGGAACGTTTGGTGCCCGAGGCAGCAATATCCCCTTGGAGTCAAGTCGGCTGGAGACCGATGTATTGAATCTCGACGCAATTTGAGTGTTCCATCGTCATTAAGGGGCCCTGAACGTTACAATTAACTATCAGTTTTGCGTCGGGTTCGAAAATCTAGACTCACAGTAGAACGATCATAAGATGCCCGAGGCAGCAATTGACCCATGGAGACAAGTCGGTTGGAGTGCGATGTATTGGATCGCGAAGCAATTTGAGTGTTCCATCGTCATTAGGGGGCCCTGAATGTTACAATTAACTATCAGTTTTTCGTCGCATTCGAAAATCTAGACTCACAGGAGAACGACCATAAGGTGCCCGAGGCAGCAATAGACCCTTGGGGACAAGTCGGCTGAAGGACGATTTATTGAATCTCGACGCAATTTGGGGTTTCCATCGTCATTAGGAGGCCCTGAATGTTACAATTAACTATCAGATTCGCGTCGGATTCAAAAATCTAGACTCACAGCAGACGGAACATTTGGTGCCCGAGGCAGCAATATCCCCTTGGAGTCAAGTCGGCTGGAGACCGATGTATTGAATCTCGACGCAATTTGAGTGTTCCATCGTCATTAAGGGGCCCTGAACGTTACAATTAACTATCAGTTTTGCGTCGGATTCGAAAATCTAGACTCACAGGAGAACGATCATAAGGTGCCCCTGGCAGCAATAGACCCTTGGAGACAAGTCGTCTGAAGGACGTTGAATTGAATCTCAACGCGATTTGAGTGTTCCATCGTCATTAGGACGCCCTGAACGTTACAATTAACTATCAGTTTTGCGTCGGATTCGAAAATCTAGACTCACAGGAGAACGTCCATAAGGTGCCCGAGGCAGCAATAGACCCTTGGAGACAAGTCAGCTGAAGGTCGATGTATCGAATTTCGACGCAATTTGGGTATTCCATCGTCATTAGGAGGCCCTGAATGTTACAATTAACTACAAGTTTCGCGTCGGATTCAAAAATCTAGATTCACAGGAGACGGACCATTTGGTGCCCGAGGCAGCAATATCCCCTCGGAGACAAGTCGGCTGGAGGCCGATGTATTGATTCTCGACGCAATTTGAGTGTTCCATCGTCATTAGGAGGCCCTGAACGTTACAATTAACAATCAGTCTTGCGTCGGATTAGAAAATCTAGACTCACAGGAGAACGACCATAAGCTGCCCGAGGCAGCAATAGACCCGTGGAGACAAGTAGGCTGAAGGACGATGTATTGAATCTCGACGCAATTTAAGTGTTCCATCGTCATTAGGTGGCCCTGAAAGTTAGAATTAACTATCAGTTTTGCGTCGGATTCGAAAATCTAGACTCACAGGAGAACGACCATAACTTGCCCAAGGCAGCAATAGACCCTTGGAGACAAGTCGGTTGAAGGACGATGTATTGAATCTCGACGCAATTTGAGTTTTACATCGTCATTAGGAGGCCCTGAACGTTACAATTAACTATCAGTTTCGCGTCGGATTCAAATATCTAGACTCAAAGGAGACGGACCAGTTGGTGCCCGAGGCAGCGATATCCCCTTGGAGACAAGTAGGCTGGAGGACGATGTATTGAATCTCGACGCAATTTGAGTGTTCTATCGTCATTAGAAGGCGCTGAACGTTACAATTAACTATCTGTTTTGCGTCGGATTCGAAAATCTAAACTCACAGGAAAACGACCATATGGTGCCCGAGGCAGCAATATCCCCTTGGAGACAAGTCGGCTGGAGGCCGATGTATTGAATCTCGACGCAATTTGAGTGTTCCATCGTCATTAGGGGGCCCTGAACGTTACAATGAACTATCAGTTTTGCGTCGGATTCGAAAATCTAGACTCACAGGAGAACGATCATAAGGTGCCCCAGGCAGCAATTGACCCTTGGAGACAAGTCGGCTGGAGGACGATGTATTGGATCACGACGAAATTTGAGTGTTCCATCGTAACTATGAGGCCCTGAATGTTACAATTAACTATCAGTTTTTCGTCGGATTCGAAAATCTAGACTCACTGGAGACGGACCATAAGGTGCCCGAAGCAGCAATATCCCCTTGGGGACCAGTCCGTTGGAGGACGATGTATTGAATCGCGACGCAATTAGAGTGCTCCATCGTCATTAGGAGGCCCTGAACGTTACAATTATCAATTTCCCGTCGGATTCGAAAATCTAGACTCACAGGAGAAGGACCATATCGTGCCCGAGGCAGCAATATCCCCTTGGAGGCAAGTCGCTGGAGGCCGATGTATTGAATGTCGACGCAATTTGAGTGTTCCATCGTCATTCGGAGGCCCTGAAAGTTACAATTAACTATCAGTTTTGCGTCGGATTCGAAAATCTAGACCCACAGGAGAACGACCATAGGGTGCCCGAGGCAGCAATAGAGCCTTGGAGACAAGTCGGCTGGAGGACGATGTATTGAATCTCGACGCAATTTGAGTGTTCCATCGTCATTAGGAGGCCCTGAACGTTACAATTAACTATCATTTTAGCGTCGGATTCGAAAATCTTGACTCACTGGAGAAGGACCATAAGGTATCCGAGACTATATCCCCTTGTAGACCAGTCCGCTGGAGGACGATGTAGTGACTCTCGACGCAATTTCAGTGCTCCATCTTCATTAGGAGGCGCTGAACGTTACAATTAACTATCATTTTAGCGTCGGATTCAAAAATTTACTCACAGGAGAAGGATCATATGGTGCTCGATACAGCAATATCCCCTTGGAGATATGTCGGCTGGAGGCTCATGTACTGAATCTCGACGCAATTTGAGTGTTCCATCGTCATTAGGAGGCCCTGAACGTTACAATTATCTATCTGTTTCGCGTCGGATTCGAAAATCTAGACTCACAGGAGAACGACCATAAGGTGCCCGAGGCACCAATATACTCTTGGAGACAAGTCGGCTGAAGGACGTTGTATTGAGACTCGACGCAATTTGAGTGTTCCATCGTCATTAGGAGGCCCTGAACGTTACAATTAACTATCAGTTTCGCGTCGGATTCGAAAATCAAGACTCACATTAGAACGAGTATAAGGTGCCCGAGGCAGCAATAGACTCTTGGAGACAAGTCGGCTGAAGGACGATGAATTGAATCTCAACGCAATTCGAGTGTTACATCGTCAATAGGTGGCCCTAAACGTTACAATTAACTATCATTTTTGCGTCGGATTCGAAAATCTAGACTCACAGGAGAACGACCATAAGGTGCCCGAGGCAGCAATAGACCCTTGGAGACAAGTCAGCTGAAGGACGATGTATTGAATCTCAACGCAATTTGGGGTTTCCATCGTCATTAGGAGGCCCTGAATGTTACAATTAACTATCAGATTCGCGTCGGATTCAAAAATCTAGACTCACAGGAGACGGAACATTTGGTGCCCGAGGCAGCAAGATCCCTTTGGAGACAAGTCGGCTGGAGGACGATGTATTGAATCTCGACGGAATTTGAGTGTTCCATCGTCATTAGGGGGCCCTGAACGTTACAATTAACTATCAGTTTTGCGGCGGATTCGAAAATCTAGACTCACAGGAGAACGATCATAATTTGCCCCTGGCAGCAATAGACCCTTGGAGAAAAGTCGGCTGATGGACGTTGAATTGAATCTCAACGCGATTTGAGTGTTCCATTGTCATTAGGACGCCCTGAACGTTACAATTAACTATCAGTTTTGCGTCGGATTAGAAAATCTAGACTCACAGGAGAACGACCATAAGCTGCCCGAGGCAGCAAAAGACCCGTGGAGACAAGTCGGCTGAAGGACGATGTATTGAATCTCAACGCAATTTGAGTGTTATATCGTCATTAGGTGGCCCTGAACGTTACAATTAACTATCAGTTTTGCGTCGGATTCGAAAATCTAGACTCACAGGAGAACGACCATAAGGTGCCCAAGGCAGCAATAGACCCTTGGAGACAAGTCGGTTGAAGGACGATGTATTGAATCTCGACGCAATTTGAGTGTTACATCGTCATTAGGAGGCCCTGAACGTTACAATTAAATATCAGTTTCGCGTCGGATTCAAAAATCTAGACTCAAAGGACACGGACCAGTTGGTGCCCGAGGCAGCGATATCCCCTTGGAGACAAGTCGGCTGGAGGACGATGTATTGAATCTCGACGCAATTTGATTGTTCTATCGTCATTAGAAGTTGCTGAATGTTACAATTCACTATCATTTTTGCGTCGGATTCGAAAATCAAGGCTCACGGGAGATGGAACATATGGTGCCCGAGACAGCAATATCCCCTTGGAGACAAGTCGGCTGGAGGCCCATGTATTGAAGCTCGACGCAATTTGAGTGTTCCATCGTCATTAGGTGGCCCTGAACTTTACAATTAACTATCAGTTTTGAGTCGGGTTCGAAAATCTAGACTCACAGTAGAACGATCACAAGGTGCCCGAGGCAGCAATTGACCCATGGAGACAAGTCGGTTGGAGTACGATGTATTGGATCGCGAAGCAATTTGAGTGTTCCATCGTCATTAGGGGGCCCTGAATGTTACAATTAACTATCGGTTTTTCGTCGGATTCGAAAATCTAGACTCACAGGAGAACGACCATAAGGTGCCCGAGGCAGAAATAGACCCTTGGAGACAGGTCGGATGGATTCCCATGTATTGAATCTCGACGCAATTTGAGTGTTCCATCGTCATTAGGAGGCCCTGAATGTTACAATTAACTATATTTTAGCGTCGGATTCGAGAATCTACTCACAGGAGAAGGATCATATGGTGCCCGTGACAGCAATATCCCCTTGGAGACAAGTCGGCTGGAATCCGATGTGTTGAATCTCGACGCAATTTGAGTGTTCCATCGTCATTAGATTGCCCTGAACGTTACAATTAACTATCAGTTTCGCGTCGGATTCAAAAATCTAGACTCACAGGAGACGGACCATTTGGTGCCCGAGGCAGCAATATCCCCTTGGAGACAAATCAGCAGGAGGACAATGTATTGAATCTCGACGCAATTTCAGTATTCTATCGTCATCAGGAGGCCCTGAGCACTACAATTAACTGTCAGTCTTGCGTCGGATTCTAAAATGTAGACTCACAGGGGAACGACCATACGGTTCCCGAGGCAGCAATAGACCCTTGGAGACATATCGGCTGAATGCCAATGTATTGAATCTCGACGAAATTTGAGTGTATATCATCGTCTTTAGGAAGCCCTGAACGTTACAATTAACAATCAGTTTCGCGTCGGATTCGAAAATCTAGACTCACTGGAGAGCGAACATGAGAGGCCCGAGGCAGTAATATCTCCATGGAGACAAGTCGGCTGAAGCACGATGTATTTAATCTCGACGCAATTTGAGAGTTCCATCGTCCTTAGGAGGCCCCGAACGTTACAATTATCTATCATTTTTGCGACGAAAGTCTAGACTCACAGAAGAACGACCATAAGGTGCCCGAGGCAGCAATATCCCCTTGGAGTCAAATCAGCCCCAGGACGATGTATTGAATCTCGACGCAATTTAAGTGTTCTATCGTCATTAGGAGGCCCTGATCATTAGAATTAACAATCAGTTTTCCGTCGGATTCTAAAATGTAGACTCACAATGGAACGACCATACGGTGCCCGAGGCAGCAATAGACCCTTGGAGACAATTCGGCAGAATCCCGATGTATTGAATTTCGACGCGATTTGAGTGTTACATCGTCATTAGGAAGCCCTGAACGTTACAATTAACTATCAGTTTCGCGTCGGATTCAAAAATCTAGACTCACAGGAGACGGACAATTTGGTGCCCGAGGCAGCAATATCCCCTTGGAGACAAATCAGCTCCAGGACGATGTATTGAATCTCGACGCAATTTGAGTGTTCTATCGTCATTAGAACGCCCTGCGCATTAGAATTAACTATCAGTTTTCCGTCGGATTCTAAAATGTAGACTCACAGGGGAACGACCATACGGTGCCCGAGGCAGCAATAGTCCCTTGGAGACAATTCGGCAGAATCCCGATGTATTGAATCGCGACGCAATTTGAGTGTTCCATCGTCATTAGGAGGCCCTGAACGTTACAATTAAGTATCAGTTTCGCGTCGGATTCAAAAATCTAGACTCACAGGAGACGGAACACATGGAGCCCGAGGCAGCAATATCCTCTTGTAGACAAGTCGGCTGGAGGTCGATGTATTGACTCTCGACGCAATTTGAGTGTTCCATCGTCATTAGGAAGCCCTGAGCACTACAATTAACTATCAGTTTTGCGTCGGATTCTAAAACGTAGACTCACAGGGGAACGACCATAAGGTGCCCGAGGCAGCAATAGACCCATGGAGACAAATCGGCTGAATGCCGATGTATTGAATCTCGATGCAATTTGAGTGTTCCATCGTCATTAGGAAGCCCTGAACGTTACAATTAACAATCAGTTTCGCGTCGGAATCGAAAATCTAGACTCACAGGAGAGCGAACATAAGAGGCCCGAGGCAGTAATACCCCATGGAGTCAAGTCGGCTGGTGGATGATGTATTGAATTTCGACGCAATTTGAGTGTTCCATCGTCATTAGGAGGCCCTGAACGTTACAATTCACTATCATTTTTGCGTCGGATTCGAAAATCTAGACTCACAGGAGAACGACCATAAGGTGCCCGTGGCAGCAATAGACCCTTGGAGACAAGTCGGCTGGAGGCAGATGTATTGAATCTCGACGCAATTTGAGTGTTCCATCGTCATTAGGAGGCCCTGAATGTTACAATTAACTATCAGTTTCGCGTCGGATTCGAAAATCTAGACCTACAGGAGACGGACCGCATGGAGCCCGAGGCAGCAATATCCCCTTGGAGACAAGTCGGCTGGAGGCCGATGTATTGAATCTCGACACAATTTGAGTGTTCCATCGTCATTAGGTGGCCCTGAACGTTACAATTAACTATCAGTTTCGCGTCGGATTCAAAAATCTAGACTCACAGGAGACGGACCATTTGGTGCCCGAGGCAGCAATATCCCCTTGGAGACAAATCGGATGGTGGACGATGTATTCAATCTCGACGCAATTTGAGTATTCTATTGTCATTAGGAGAACCTGAACGTTACGATTAACTATCAGTTTCGCGTTGGATTCAAAAATCTAGACTCACAGGAGACGGACCATTTGGTGATCGAGGCAGCAATATCCCCTTGGAGACAAATCGCCTGGAGGATGATGTATTGAATCTCGACGCAATTTGAGTGTTCCATCGTCATTAGGTTACAATTAACTATCAGTTTTGCGTCGGGTTCGAAAATCTAGACTCACAGCAGAACGATCATAATTAGCACGAGGCAGCAATATCCTCTTGTAGACCAGCCGCTGGAGGAAGCTGTATTGAATCGCGACGCAATTTGAGTGCTCCATCGTCATTAGGCGGCCCTCAACGTTACAATTAACTATCTGTTTTGCGTCCGATTCGAAAATCTAGACTCTCAGGAGAACGACCATAAGGTGCCCGAGGCAGCAAAAGACCCTTGGAGTCAAGTCGGCTCGAGGCCGATGCACTGATTCTCGACGTAATTTGTGTGTTCCATCGTCATTAGGAGGCCCTGAACGTAACAATTAACTATCAGTTTTGCGTCGGATTCAAAAATCTAAACTCACTGGAGACGGAACATTTGGTGCCCGAGGCAGCAATATCCCCTTGGAGGCAAGTCGGCTGGAGGACGATGTATTGAATCTCGACGCAATGTGAGTGTTCCATTGTCATTAGGAGAAGCTGAACGTTACAATTAATTTTCACCTATGCGGCGGATTCGAGAATCTAGACTCACCGGAGAACGACCATAAGGTGCCAGAGGCAGCAACAGACCCTTGGAGACAGTTCGGCTGGATTCCTATGTATTGAATCTCGACGCAATTTGAGTGTTCCATCGTCATTAGGAGGCGCTGAACGTTACAATTAACTATCATTTTAGCGTCGGATTCGAAAATCTACTCACAGGAGAAGGATCATATGGTGCCCGAGACAGCAATATCCCCTTGGAGATAAGTCGGCTGGAGGCCGATGTGTTGAATCTCGACGCAATTTGAGTGTTCCATCGTCATTAGGTGGCCCTGAACGTTACAATTAACTATCAGTTTTGCGTCGGATTCAAAAATCTAGACTCACTGGAGACGGACCATAAGGTGCCCGAGGCAGCAATATCCCCTTGGTGACCAGTCCGCTGGAGGAAGATGTATTGAATCGCGACGCAATTTGAGTGCTCCATCGTCATTTGGAGGCCCTGACCGTTACAAGTAACTATCAGTTTCGCGTCGGATTCAAAAATCTAGACTCACAGGAGACGGACCATTTGGTGCCCGAGGCAGCAATATCCCCTTGGAGACAAATCAGCTGGAGGACAATGTATTGAATCTCGACGCAATGTCAGTGTTCTATCGTCATCAGGAGGCGCTGAACGTTACAATTCACTATCACTTTTGAGTTGGATTCGAAAATCTAGACTCACAGGAGAAGGATCATATGGTGCCCGAGACAGCAATATCCCGTTGGAGACAAGTCGGCTGGAGGACGATGTATGAATCTCGACGCAATTTGAGTGTTCCCTCGTCATTAGGAGGCCCTGAACGTTACAATTAAGTATCAGTTTCGCGTCGGATTCGAAAATCTAGACTCACAGGGGACTGACCATACGGTGCCCGAGGCAGCAATAGACCCTTGGAGACAAATCGGCTGAATGCCGATGTATTGAATCTCGACGCAATTTGAGTGTTCCATCGTCTTTAGGAAGCCCTGAACGTTACAATTAACAATCAGTTTCGCGTCGGATTCGAAAACCTAGACTCACTGGAGAGCGAACATAAGAGGCCCGAGGCAGTAATATCCCCATGGTGGCAAGTCGGCTGAAGGACGATGTATTTAATCTCGACGCAATTTGAGTGTTCCATCGTCCTTAGGAGGCCCTGAACGTTACAATTAACTATCATTTTTGCGTCGAATTCGAAAATCTAGACTCACAGGAGAATGACCATAAGGTGCCCGAGGTAGCAACAGACCCGTGGAGACAAGTCGGCTCGAGGCCGATGTATTGAATCTCGACGCAATTTGAGTGTTCCATCGTCATTAGGAGGCCCTCAACGTTACAATTAACTATCATTTTTGCGTCGAAAATCTAGACCCACAGAAGAACGACCATAAGGTGCCCGAGGCAGCAATATCCCCTTGGAGACAAGTCGGCTGGAGGCCGATGTATTGAATCTCGACACAATTTGAGTGTTCCATCGTCATTAGGTGGCCCTGAACGTTACAATTAACTATCAGTTTCGCGTCGGATTCAAAAATCTAGACTCACAGGAGACGGACCATTTGGTGCCCGAGGCAGCAATATCCCCTTGGAGACAAATCGGATGGTGGACGATGTATTCAATCTCGACGCAATTTGAGTATTCTATTGTCATTAGGAGAACCTGAACGTTACGATTAACTATCAGTTTCGCGTTGGATTCAAAAATCTAGACTCACAGGAGACGGACCATTTGGTGATCGAGGCAGCAATATCCCCTTGGAGACAAATCGGCTGGAGGATGATGTATTGAATCTCGACGCAATTTGAGTGTTCCATCGTCATTAGGTTACAATTAACTATCAGTTTTGCGTCGGGTTCGAAAATCTAGACTCACAGCAGAACGATCATAATTAGCACGAGGCAGCAATATCCTCTTGTAGACCAGCCGCTGGAGGAAGCTGTATTGAATCGCGACGCAATTTGAGTGCTCCATCGTCATTAGGCGGCCCTGAACGTTACAATTAACTATCTGTTTTGCGTCCGATTCGAAAATCTAGACTCTCAGGAGAACGACCATAAGGTGCCCGAGGCAGCAAAAGACCCTTGGAGTCAAGTCGGCTCGAGGCCGATGCACTGATTCTCGACGTAATTTGTGTGTTCCATCGTCATTAGGAGGCCCTGAACGTAACAATTAACTATCAGTTTTGCGTCGGATTCAAAAATCTAAACTCACTGGAGACGGAACATTTGGTGCCCGAGGCAGCAATATCCCCTTGGAGGCAAGTCGGCTGGAGGACGATGTATTGAATCTCGACGCAATGTGAGTGTTCCATTGTCATTAGGAGAAGCTGAACGTTACAATTAATTTTCACCTATGCGGCGGATTCGAGAATCTAGACTCACCGGAGAACGACCATAAGGTGCCAGAGGCAGCAACAGACCCTTGGAGACAGTTCGGCTGGATTCCTATGTATTGAATCTCGACGCAATTTGAGTGTTCCATCGTCATTAGGAGGCGCTGAACGTTACAATTAACTATCATTTTAGCGTCGGATTCGAAAATCTACTCACAGGAGAAGGATCATATGGTGCCCGAGACAGCAATATCCCCTTGGAGATAAGTCGGCTGGAGGCCGATGTGTTGAATCTCGACGCAATTTGAGTGTTCCATCGTCATTAGGTGGCCCTGAACGTTACAATTAACTATCAGTTTCGCGTCGGATTCAAAAATCTAGACTCACAGGAGACGGACCATTTGGTGCCCGAGGCAGCAATATCCCCTTGGAGACAAATCAGCTGGAGGACAATGTATTGAATCTCGACGCAATGTCAGTGTTCTATCGTCATCAGGAGGCGCTGAACGTTACAATTCACTATCACTTTTGAGTTGGATTCGAAAATCTAGACTCACAGGAGAAGGATCATATGGTGCCCGAGACAGTAATATCCCGTTGGAGACAAGTCGGCTGGAGGACGATGTATGAATCTCGACGCAATTTGAGTGTTCCCTCGTCATTAGGAGGCCCTGAACGTTACAATTAAGTATCAGTTTCGCGTCGGATTCGAAAATCTAGACTCACAGGGGACTGACCATACGGTGCCCGAGGCAGCAATAGACCCTTGGAGACAAATCGGCTGAATGCCGAAGTATTGAATCTCGACGCAATTTGAGTGTTCCATCGTCTTTAGGAAGCCCTGAACGTTACAATTAACAATCAGTTTCGCGTCGGATTCGAAAACCTAGACTCACTGGAGAGCGAACATAAGAGGCCCGAGGCAGTAATATCCCCATGGTGGCAAGTCGGCTGAAGGACGATGTATTTAATCTCGACGCAATTTGAGTGTTCCATCGTCCTTAGGAGGCCCTGAACGTTACAATTAACTATCATTTTTGCGTCGAATTCGAAAATCTAGACTCACAGGAGAATGACCATAAGGTGCCCGAGGTAGCAACAGACCCGTGGAGACAAGTCGGCTCGAGGCCGATGTATTGAATCTCGACGCAATTTGAGTGTTCCATCGTCATTAGGAGGCCCTCAACGTTACAATTAACTATCATTTTTGCGTCGAAAATCTAGACCCACAGAAGAACGACCATAAGGTGCCCGAGGCAGCAATAGACCCTTGGAGACAAGTCGGCTGGAGGCCGATGTATTGAATCTCGACGCAATTTGAGTGTTCCATCGGCATTAGGAGGCCCTGAACGTTACAATTAACTATCATTTTAACGTCGGATTCGAAAATCTACTAACAGGAGAAGTTCATATGGTGCCCAAGACAGCAATATCCTCTTGGATACAAGTCGGCTGGAGGACGATGTATTGAATCTCGACGCAATTTGAGTGTTCCATCGTCATTAGGAGGCCCTGAACGTTACAATTAACTATCAGTTTCGCGTCCGATTCGAAAATCTAGACTCACAGGTGACGGACCACATGGAGCCCGAGGCAGCAATATCTCCTTGTAGACAAGTCGGCTGGAGGTCGATGTATTGATTCTCGACGCAATTTGAGTGTTCCATCGACATTACAATTGAATATCAGTTTTGCGTCGGATTCTAAAATGTAGACTCACAGGGGAACGACCATAAGGTGCCTGAGGCAGCATTAGACCCATGGAGACAAATCGGCTGAATGCCGATGTATTGAATCTCGATGCAATTTGAGTGTTCCGTCGTCATTAGGAAGCATTGAACGTTACAATTAACAATTAGTTTCGCGTCGGAATCGAAAATCTAGACTCACAGGAGAGCGAACATAAGAGGCCCGGGGCAGTAATACCCCATGGAGACAAGTCGGCTGGTGGACGACGTATTGAATTTCGACGCAATTTGAATGTTCCATCGTCATTAGGAAGCCCTGAACGTTACAATTAACTATCATTATTGCGTCGGATTCGAAAATCTAGCCTCACAGAAGAACGACCATAAGGTGCCCGATGCAGCAACAGACCCTTGGAGACAAGTTGGCTGGAGGCCGATGTATTGAATCTCGACGCAATTTGAGTGTTCCATCGTCATTAGGAGGCCCTGAACGTCTCAATTCACTATCATTTTTGCGTCGGATTCGAAAATCTAGTCTCACAGGAGAACGACCATAAGGTGCCCGTGGCAGCAATAGACCCTTTTAGACAAGTCGGTTGGAGGCCGATGTATTGAATCTCGACGCAATTTGAGTGTTCCATCGTCATTAGGAGGCCCTGAACGTTACAATTAACTATGAGTTTCACGTCGGATTCAAAAATCTAGACTCACAGGAGACGGACCATTTGGTGCCCAAAGCAGCACATCCCCTTGGAGACAAATCAGCTCCAGGACGATGTATTGAATCTCGACGCAATTTGAGTGTTCTATCGTCATTAGGAGGCCCTGAGCATTAGAATTAACTATCAGTTTTCCGTCGGATTCTAAACTGTAGACTCACAGGGGAACGACCGTACGGTGCCCGAGGCAGCAATAGACCCTTGGAGACAATTCGGCAGAATCCCGATGTATTGAATTTCGACGCAATTTGAGTGTTCCATCGTCATTAGGAGGCCCTGAACGTTACAATTAACTATGAGTTTCGCGTCGGATTCTAAAATCTAGACTCACAGGAGAGCGAACATAAGAGGCCCGAGGCAGTAATATCCCCATTGAGACAAGTCGGCTGGAGGACGATGTATTGAATCTCGACTCAATTTGAGTGTTCCATCGTCATTAGGAGGCCCTGAATGTTACAATTAACTATCAGTTTTTCGTCGGATTCGAAAATCTAGACTAACTGGAGACGGACCATAAGGTGCCCGAGGCAGCAAGGTCCCATTGGAGACCAGTCCGCTGGAGGACGATGTTTTGATCGCGACGCAATTTGAGTGTTCCATCGTCATTAGGAGGCCCTGAATGTTACAATTAACTATCAGTTTTTCGTCGGATTCGAAAATCTAGACTAACTGGAGACGGACCATAAGGTGCGCGAGGCAGCAATGTCCCATTGGAGACCAGTCCGCTGGAGGACGATGTATTGATCGCGACGCAATTTGAGTGCTCCATCGACATTTGGAGGCACTGAACGTTACAATTAACTATCAGTTTTGCGTCGGATTCTAAAATGTAGACTCACAGGGGAACGACCATAAGGTGCCCGAGGCAGCAATAGACCCTTGGAGACAAATCGGGTGAATGCCGATGGATTGAATCTCGATGCATTTGAGTGTTCCATCGTCATTAGGAAGCCCTGAACGTTACAATTAACAATCAGTTTCGCGTCGGATTCGAAAATCTAGACTCACAGGAGACGGACCACTTGGAGACCGAGGTAGCAACAGACCGTTGGAGACAAGTCGGCTGGAGGACGATGTATTGGATCGCGTCGCAATTTGAGTGTTTTATCGTCATTAGGAGGCCCTGATCGTTACAATTAACTATCAGTTTCGCGTCGGATTCAAAAATCTAGACTAACAGGATACGGAACATTTGGTGCCCGAGGCAGTAATATCCCCTTGGAGTCAAATCGGCTGCAGGCCGATGTATTGAAGCTCGACGCAATTTGAGTGTTTTATCGTCATTAGGAGGCCCTGATCGTTACAATTAACTATCAGTTTCGTGTCGGATTCAAAAACCTAGACTCACAGGATACGGACCATTTGGTGTCCGAGGCAGTAATATCCCCTTGGAGACAAATCGGCTGGAGGCCGATGTATTGAATCTCGACGCAATTTCAGTGCTCCATCGTCATTAGCTCACAATTAACTATCAGTTTTGCGTCGGGTTCGAAAATCTAGACTAACAGGAGAACGATCATAAGGAGCCCGAGGCAGCAATAGACCCTTGGAGACAAGTCGGCTGGAGGACGATGTATTGGATCGCGACGCAATTTGAGTGTTCCATCGTCATTAGGAGGCCCTGAATGTTACAATTAACTATCAGTTTTTCGTCGGGTTCGAAAATCTAGACTCACTGGAGACGGGACCATAAGGTGCGCGAGGGAGCAATATCCCCTTGGAGACCAGCCGCTGGAGGAAGATTTATTGACTCTCGACGCAATTTGAGTGTTCCATCGTCATTACAATTAACTATCAGTTTTGCGTCGGATTCTAAAATGTAGACTCACAGGGGAACGACCATAAGGTGCCCGAGGCAGCAATAGACCCATGGAGACAAATCGACTGAATGCCGATGTATTGAATCTCGATGCAATTTGAGTGTTCCGTCGTCATTAGGAAGCATTGAACGTTACAATTAACAATCAGTTTCGCGTCGGAATCGAATATCTAGACTCACAGGAAAGCGAACATAAGAGGCTCGGGGCAGTAATACCCCATGGAGACAAGTCGGCTGGTGGACGACGTATTGAATTTCGACGCAATTTGAGTGTTCCATCGTCATTAGGAAGCCCTGAACGTTACAATTAACTATCATTATTGCGTCGGATTCGAAAATCTAGCCTCACAGAAGAACGACCATAAGGTGCCCGAGGCAGCAACAGACCCTTGGAGACAATTCGGCAGAATCCCGATGTATTAAATTTCGACGCAATTTGAGTGTTCCATCGTCATTAGGAAGCCCTGAACGTTACAATAAACAGTTTCGCGTCGGATTCGAAAATCTAGACTCACAGGAGAGCGAACATAAGAGGCCCGAGGCAGTAATATCCCCATAGAGACAAGTCGGCTGGAGGACGATGTATTGAATCTCGACGCAATTTGAGAGTTCCATCGTCATTAGGAGCCCCTGAACGTTACAATTAACTATCAGTTTCGCGTTGGATTCGAAAATATAGACTCACAGGAGACGGACCACATGCAGCCTGAGGCAGCAATATCCGCTTGGAGACAAGTCGCCTGGAGGCCGATGTATTAAATCTCGACTCAATTTGAGTGTTCCAGCGTCATTAGGTGGCCCTGAACGTTACAATTAACTATCAGTTTTGCGTCGGGTTCGAAAATCTAGACTCACAGCAGAACGATCATAAGCAGCCCGAGGCAGCTATTGATCCTTGGAGTTAAGTTGGCTGGAGGACGATGTATTAAATCGCCACGCAATTTGAGTGTTCCATCGTCATTAGGAGGCCCTGAATGTTACAATTAACTATCAGTTTTTCGTCGGATTCGAAAATCTAGACTAACTGGAGACGGACCATAAGGTGCCCGAGGCAGCAATGTCCCATTGGAGACAAGTCGCCTGGAGGACGATGTATTAAATCGCGACGCAATTTGAGTGTTCCATCGTCATTAGGAGGCCCTGAATGTTACAATTAACTATCAGTTTTTCGTCGGATTCGAAAATCTAGACTAACCGGAGACGGACCATAAGGTGCGCGAGGCAGCAATGTCCCATTGGAGACCAGTCCGCTGGAGGACGATGTATTGATCGCGACGCAATTTGAGTGCTCCATCGACATTTGGAGGCCCTGAACGTTACAATTAACTATCAGTTTCGCGTCGGATTCAAAAATCTAGACTCACAGGAGCCGGACCATTTGGTGCCCGAGGCAGCAATACCCCTTGGAGACAAATCAGCTGGAGGACGATTAATTGACACTCGACGCAATTTGAGTGTTCTATCGTCATCAGGAGGCGCTGAACGTTACAATTCACTATCATTTTTGCGTCGGATTCGAAAATCTATTTTCACAGAAGAAGGATCATATGGTGCCCGAGACAGCAATATCCCCATGGAGACAAGTCGGCTGGAGGCCGATGTATTGAATCTCGACGCAATTTGAGTGTTCCATCGTCATTAGGAGGCCCGGAACGTTACAATTAAGAATGAGTTTCGCGTCGGATTCGAAAATCTAGACTCAAGGGAGACGGACCACATGGAGCCCGAGGCAGCAATATCCCCTTGTAGACAAGTCGGCTGGAAGTCGATGTATTGACTCTCGACGCAATTTGAGTGTTCCATCGTCAATAGGAGGCTCTGAACTTTACAATTAACTATCAGTTTTGCGTCGGGTTCGAAAATCCAGACTCACCGCAGAACGACCATAAGGTGCCAGAGGCAGCAACAGACCCTTGGAGACAAGTCGGCTGTAGGCCGATGTATTGAATCTCGACGCAATTTGAGTGTTCCATCGTCATTAGGAGGCCCTGAACGTTACAATTCACTATCATTTTAGCGTCGGATTCGAAAATCTACTCACAGGGGAACGACCATAAGGTGCCCGAAGCAGCAATATCCCCTTGGGGAACAGTCCGCTGGAGGACGATGTATTGGATCGCGACGCAATTAGAGTGCTCCATCGTCATTAGGAGGCCCTGAACGTTACAATTCACTATCAGTTTCGCGTCGGATTCGAAAATCTAGACTCACAGGAGACGGACCACTTGGACCCCGCGGCAGCAATATGCCCTTGTAGACAAGTCGGCTGGAGGTCGATGTATTGACTCTCGACGCAATTTGAGTGTTCCATCGTCATTAGGTTACAATTAACTATCAGTTTTGCGTCGGGTTCGAAAATCTAGACTAACACGAGAACGATCATAAGGTGCTCGAGGCAGCAATACACCCTTGGAGACAAGTCGGCTGGAGGACGATTTAGTGAATCTCGACGCAATTTGAGTGTTCCTTCGTCATTAGGAGGCCCTGAACGTTACAATTAACTATCACTTTTGCGTCGGATTCGAAAATCTAGTCTCACAGGAGAACGACCATAAGGTGCCCGTGGCAGCAATATCCCCTTGGAGACCAATCCGCTGTAGGAAGATGTATTGAATCGCGACTCAATTTGAGTGCTCCATCGTCATTTGGATGCCCTGAACGTTACAATTGACTATCAGTTTCGCGTCGGATTCAAAAATCTAGACTCACAGGAGACGGACCATTTGGTGCCCGAGGCAGCAATATCCCCTTGGAGACAAATCAGCTGGAGGACGATGTATTGAATCTCGACGCAATTTGAGTGTTCCATCGGCATTAGGAGGCCCTGAACGTTACAATTAACTATCATTTTAGGGTCGGATTCGAAAATCTACTAACAGGAGAAGGATCATATTGTGCCCGAGACTACAATATCCCCTTGGATACAAGTATGCTGGAGGACGATGTATTGAATCTCGACGCAATTTGAGTGTTCCATCGTCATTAGGAGGCCCTGAACGTTAGAATTAACTATCAGTTTCGCGTCGGATTCGAAAATCTAGACTCACAGGAGACGGACCACATGGAGCCCGAGGCAGCAATATCCCCTTGTAGACAAGACGGCTGGAGGTCGATGTATTGACTCTCGACGCAATTTGAGTGTTCCATCGTCATATGGAGGCCCTGAACAATACAATTGACTATCAGTTTTGCGTCGGATTCTAAAATGGAGACTCACAGGGGAACGACCTTAAGGTGCCCGAGGCAGCAATAGACCCTTGGAGACAAATCGGCTGAATGCCGATGTATTGAATATCGACGCAATTTGAGTGTTCCATCGTCATTAGGAGGCCCTGAACGTTACAATTAACAATCAGTTTCGCGTCGGATTCGAAAATCTAGACTGACAGGAGAGCGAACATAAGAGGCCCTTGGCAGTAATATCCCCATGGAGACAAGTCGGTTGGAGGACGATGTATTGAATCTCATCGCAATTTGAGTGTTCCATCGTCATTAGGAGGCCCTGAACGTTACAATTAACTATCATTTTATCGTCGGATTCGAAAATCTAGACTCACAGGAGAACGACCATAAGGTGCCCGAGGCAGCAACAGACCATTGGAGACAAGTCGGCTGGAGGCCGATGTATTGAATCTCGACGCAATTTGAGTGTTCCATCGTCTATAGGAGGCCCTGAACGTTACAATGAACTATCATTTTAGCAAATCAGACTGAGAACAGCCGACCAGTTGCAAAGGATAAAGTAATCTTTACCTAGGTTTCAATAGATATAAATCTATCTTCTTCAGAAGAAGGCAGTATTGGTCGGCTGTTCTTAGTCTGATTTACGTGGAACCATTGCTGTAGCGCAGCTATGTTTAATGTACTATCATTTTTGCGACGGATTCGAAAATCTAGACTCACAGGAGAACGACCATAAGGTGCCCGAGGCAGCAATAGACCCTTGGAAACAAGTCGGCTGGAGGCCGATGTATTGAATCTCGACGCAATTTGAGTGTTCCTTCGGCATTAGGAGGCCCTGAACGTTACAATTAACTATCATTTTAGCGTCGGATTCGAAAATCTACTAACAGGAGAAGTTTATATGGTGCCCGAGACAGCAATATCCCCTTGGATACAAATCGGCTGGAGGACGATGTATTGAATCTCGACGCAATTTGAGTGTTCCATCGTCATTATGAGGCCCTGAAAGTTACAATTAATTATCAGTTTCGCGTCGGATCCGAAAATCTAGACTCACGGGAGACGGACCACATGGAGCCCGAGGCAGCAATATCCCCTTGGAGACAAGTCGGCTGGAGGTCGATGTATTGAATCTCGACTCAATTTCAGTGTTCCATCGTCATTAGGTGGCAATGAACGTTACAATTAACAATCAGTTTTGCGTCTGGTTCGAAAATCTAGACTCACAGCAAAACGATCACGAGGTGCCCGTGGCAGCTATTGACCCTTGGAGACAAGTCGGTAGGAGGACGATATATTGCATCGCGACGCAAAATGAGTGTTCCATCGTCATTAGGAGGCCCTGAATGTTACAATTAACTATCATTTTTTCGTCGTATTCGAAAATCTAGACTCACTGGAGACGGACCATAAGGTGCCCGTTGCAGCAATATCCCCTTGGAGACCAGTCCGCTGGAGGACGATGTATTGAATCGCGACGCAAATTGAGTGCTCCATCGTCATTTGGAGGCCCTGAACGTTACAATTAACTATCAGTTTCGCGTCGGATTCAAAAATCCAGACTCACAGGAGACGGACCATTTGGTGCCCGAGGCAGCAATATCCCCTTGGAGACAAATCAGCTGGAGGACGATGTATCGAATCTCGACGCAATTTGAGAGTTCTATCGTCATCAGGAGGCGCTGAACGTTACAATTCACTATCATTTTTGCGTCGGATTCGAAAATCTAGACTCACAGCAGAAGGATCATATGGTGCCCGAGACAGCAATATCCCCTTGGAGACAAGTCCGCTGGAGGCCGATGTATTGAATCTCGACGCAAATTTGAGAGTTCCATCGTCATTAGGAGGCCCTAAACGTTACAATTAACTATCATTTTTGCGTCGGATTCGAAAATCTAGACTCACAGGAGAACGACCATAAGTTGCCCGAGGCAGCAATAGACCCTTGGAGACAAGTCGGCTGGAGGCCGATGTATTGAATCTCGACGCAATTTGAGTGTTCCATCGGCATTAGGAGGCCCTGAACGTTACAGTTAACTATCATTTTAGCGTCGGATTCGAAAATCTACTAACAGGAGAAAGATCAAATGGTGCACGAGACTGCAATATCCCTTTGGATACAAGTCGACTGGAGGTCGATGTATTGACTCTCGACGCAATTTGAGTGTTCCATCGTCATTAGGAGTCCCTGAACGTTACAATTAACTATCATTTATGCGTCGGATTCGAAAATCTAGACTCACAGGAGAACGACCATAAGGTGCCCGAGGCTGCAATAGACCCTTGGAGACAAGTCGGCTGGAGGACGATGTATAGAATCTCGTCGCAATTTGAGTGTTCCATCGTCATTTGGAGGCGTTGAACGTTACAATTAACTATCATTTTATCGTCGGATTCGAAAATCTAGACTCACAGGAGAACGACCATAAGGTGCCCGAGGCAGCAACAGACCATAGGAGACAAGTCGGCTGGAGGTCGATGTATTGACTCTCGACGCAATTTTAATGTGTTCCATCGTCATTAGGAGTCCCTGAACGTTACAATTAACTATCATTTATGCGTCGGATTCGAAAATCTAGACTCACAGGAGAACGACCATGAGTTGCCCGAGGCAGCAATAGACCTTTGGAGACAAGTCGGCTGGAAACCGATGTATTGATTCTTGACGCAATTTGAGTGTTCCATCGTCATTAGGAGGCCCTGAACGTTATAATGAACTATCAGTTTAGCGTCGGATTCGAAAATCTAGACTTACAAGAGAACGACCATAAGGTGCCCGAGGCAGCATTAGACCCTAGGAGACAAGTCGGCTGGAGGACGATGTATTGGATCGCGACGCAATTTGAGTGTTCCATCGTCATTAGGAGGCCCTGAATGTTACAATTAACTATCAGTTTTTCGTCGGATTCGAAAATCTAGACCCACAGCAGAAGGAACATTTGGTGCCCGAGGCAGCAATATCCCCTTGGAGACAAATCGGCTGGAGGACGATGTATTGAATCTCGACGCAATTTGAGTCTTCTATCGTCATTAGGAGGCGCTCAACGTTATAATTCACTATCAGTTTTGCGTCGGATTCGAAAATCTAGACTCACAGGAGAAGGATCATATTGCGGCCGAGACAGCAATATCCCCTTGAGAGACAAGTCGGCTGGAGGCCGATGTATTGAATCTCGACGCAATTTGAGTGTTCCATCGTCATAAGGATGCCCTGAACGTTACAATTAACTATCAGTTTCGCGTCGGATTCGGAAATCTAGACTCACAGGAGACGGACCTCATGGAGCCCGAGGCAGCAATATCCCCTTGTAGACAAGTCGGCTGGAGGCCGAAGTATTGAATCTCGACGCAATTTGAGTGTTCCATCGTCATAAGGATGCCCTGAACGTTACAATTAACTATCAGTTTCGCGTCGGATTCGGAAATCTAGACTCACAGGAGACGGACCTCATGGAGCCCGAGGCAGCAATATCCCCTTGTAGACAAGTCCGCTGGAGGACGATGTATTGAATCGCGACGCAATATAAGTGCTCCATCGTCATTAGGAGACCCTGAACGTTGCAATTAACTATCAGTTTTGCGTCGGATTCGAAAACGTAGAATAACCGCAGACTGACCATACGGTGCCCGAGGTAGCGATATCCCCTTGGAGACAAGTCGGCTGGAGGACGATGTATTGAATCCCGACGAAATTTGAGTGTTTAATCGTCATTAGGAGGCCCTGAACGTTACAATTAACTATCAGTTTTGCGTCGGGTACGAAAATCTAGACTCACAGGAGAACGATCATAAGGTGCCCGAGGCAGCAATAGACCCTTGGAGACAAGTCGGCTGGAGGACGATGAATTGGATCTCTACGCATTTGAGTGATCCATCGTCATTAAGAGGCGCTGAACGTTATAATTAACTATCAGTTTTGCGTCGGATTTGAAAATGTAGAATCACCGGAGACGGACCATGTGGTGCCCGAGGTCGCGATATCCCCTTGGAGACAAGTCGGCTGGAGGACGATGTATTGAATCTCGACGCAATTTGAGTGTTCCATCGTCAATAGGAGGCCCTGAACGTTACATTTAACTACCTGTTTTGCGTCGGATTCGAAAATCTATACTGACAGGAGAACGACCATAAGGTGCCCGAGGCAAGTCGGCTGAAGTATGATGTATTGAATCACGACGCAATTTGAGTGTTCCATCGTCATTAGGAGGCCCTGAACGGTACAATTAACTATCATTTTGGCGTCGGATTCGTAAATCTAGACTTACAAGAGAACGACCATAAAGTGCCCGAGGCAGCATTAGACACCCTTGGAGACAAGTCGGCTGGAGGACGATGTATTGGATCGCGACGCAATTTGAGTGTTCCATCGTCATTAGGAGGCCCTGAATGTTACAATTAACTATCAGTTTTTCGTCGGATTCGAAAATCTAGACTCACAGCAGACGAACCATTTGGTGCGCGAGACAGCAATATCCATTTGGAGACAAATCGGCTGGAGGACGATGTATTGAATCCCGACGCAATTTGAGTCTTCTATCGTCATTAGGAGGCGCTGAACGTTACAATTCACTATCATTTTTGCGTCGGATTCGAAAATCTAGACTCACAGGAAAAGGATCATATTGTGCCCGAGACAGCAATATCCCCTTGGAGACAAGTCGGCTGGAGGACGATGTAATGAATCTCGACGCAATTTGAGTGTCCCATCGTCATTAGGAGGCCCTAAACGTTACAATTAACTATCATTTTTGCGTCGGATTCGATAATCTAAACTCACAGGGGAACGACCATACGGTGCCCGAGGCAGCTATTGACCCTTGGAGACAAGTCGGTTGGAGGACGATGTATTGGATCGCGACGCAAAACGAGTGTTCCATCGTCATTACAAGGCCCTGAACCTTACAATTAACTATCAGTTTCGCGTCGGATTCGAAAATCTACTCACAGGAGAAGTTCATACGGTAATCGAGACAGCAATATACCCCTTGGAGACAAATCGGCTGGAGGACGATGTATTGAATCTCGACGCAATTTGAGTCTTCTATCGTCATTAGGAGGCGCTGAACGTTACAATTCACTATCATTTTTGCGTCGGATTCGAAAATCTAGACTCACAGGAGAAAGATCATATTGTGCCCGAGACAGCAATAGACCCTTAGAGACAAGTCGGCTGGAGGAGGATGTATTGAATCTCGACGCAATTTGAGTGTCCCATCGTCATTAGGAGGCCCTAAACGTTACAATTAACTATCATTTTTGCGTCGGATTCGATAATCTAAACTCACAGGGGAACGACCATACGGTGCCCGAGGCAGCTATTGACCCTTGGAGACAAGTCGGTTGGAGGACGATGTATTGGATCGCGACGCAAAATGAGTGTTCCATCGTCATTACAAGGCCCTGAACCTTACAATTAACTATCAGTTTCGCGTCGGATTCGAAAATCTACTCACAGGAGAAGTTCATACGGTAATCGAGACAGCAATATACCCCTTGGAGACAAATCGGCTGGAGGACGATGTATTGAATCACGACGCAATTTGAGTGTTCCATCGTCATTAGAAGGCCCTGAACGTTACAATTAACTATCATTTTTGCGTCGGATTCGAAAATCTAGACTCACAGGAGAACGACCATAAGGTGCCCGAGGCAGCAATAGACCCTTGGAAACAAGTCGGCTGGAGGACGATGTATTTGATCGCGACGCAATTTGAGTCTTCTATCGTCATTAGGAGGCGCTGAACGTTACAATTCACTTTCATTTTTGCGTCGGATTCGAAAATCTAGACTCACAGGAAAAGGACCATGTGGTGCCCGAGGCAGCGATATCCCCTTGGAGACAAGTCGGCTGGAGGCCGATGTATTGAATCACGACGCAATTTGAGTGTTCCATCGTCATTAGAAGGCCCTGAACGTTACAATTAACTATCATTTTTGCGTCGGATTCGAAAATCTACTCACAGGAGAAGTTCATACCGTGCTCGAGACAGCAATATACCCCTTGGACACAAATCGGCTGGAGGCCGATGTATTGAATATCGACGCAATTTGTGTGTTCCATCGTCATTAGGAGGCCCTAAACGTTATAGTTAACTATCATTTTTGCGTCGGATTCGATAATCTAAACTCACAGGGGTACGACCATAAGGTGCCCGAGGCAGCAGCAGACCCTTGGAGACAAGTCGGCTGGAGGCCGATGTATTGAATCTCGACGCAATTTGAGTGTTCCATCGCCATTCGGAGGCTCTGAACGTTACAATTAACTATCATTTTTGCGTCGGATTCGAAAATCTAGACTTACAAGAGAACGACCATAAGGTGCCCGAGGCAGCATTAGACCCTTGGAGACAAGTCGGCTGGAGGACGATGTATTGAATCTCGACGCAATTTGAGTGTCCCATCGTCATTACAAGGCCCTAAACGTTACAATTAACTATAATTTTTGCGTCGGATTCAATAATCTAAACTCACAGGAGAACGACCATAAGGTGCCCGAGGCAGCAACAGACCCTTGGAGACAAGTCGGCTGGAGGCCGATGTATTGATTCTTGACGCAATTTGAGTGTTCCATCGTCATTAGGAGGCCCTGAACGTTATAATGAACTATCAGTTTAGCGTCGGATTCGAAAATCTAGACTTACAAGAGAACGACCATAAGGTGCCCGAGGCAGCATTAGACCCTAGGAGACAAGTCGGCTGGAGGACGATGTATTGGATCGCGACGCAATTTGAGTGTTCCATCGTCATTAGGAGGCCCTGAATGTTACAATTAACTATCAGTTTTTCGTCGGATTCGAAAATCTAGACCCACAGCAGAAGGAACATTTGGTGCCCGAGGCAGCAATATCCCCTTGGAGACAAATCGGCTGGAGGACGATGTATTGAATCTCGACGCAATTTGAGTCTTCTATCGTCATTAGGAGGCGCTCAACGTTATAATTCACTATCATTTTTGCGTCGGATTCGAAAATCTAGACTCACAGGGGAAGGATCATTTGCGGCCGAGACAGCAATATCCCCTTGAGAGACAAGTCGGCTGGAGGCCGATGTATTGAATCTCGACGCAATTTGAGTGTTCCATCGTCATAAGGATGCCCTGAACGTTACAATTAACTATCAGTTTCGCGTCGGATTCGGAAATCTAGACTCACAGGAGACGGACCTCATGGAGCCCGAGGCAGCAATATCCCCTTGTAGACAAGTCCGCTGGAGGACGATGTATTGAATCGCGACGCAATATAAGTGCTCCATCGTCATTAGGAGGCCCTGAACGTTGCAATTAACTATCAGTTTTGCGTCGGATTCGAAAACGTAGAATAACCGCAGACTGACCATACGGTGCCCGAGGTAGCGATATCCCCTTGGAGACAAGTCGGCTGGAGGACGATGTATTGAATCTCGACGAAATTTGAGTGTTTAATCGTCATTAGGAGGCCCTGAACGTTACAATTAACTATCAGTTTTGCGTCGGGTACGAAAATCTAGACTCACAGGAGAACGATCATAAGGTGCCCGAGGCAGCAATAGACCCTTGGAGACAAGTCGGCTGGAGGACGATGAATTGGATCTCTACGCATTTGAGTGATCCATCGTCATTAAGAGGCGCTGAACGTTATAATTAACTACCTGTTTTGCGTCGGATTCGAAAATCTATACTGTCAGGAGAACGACCATAAGGTGCCCGAGGCAAGTCGGCTGAAGTATGATGTATTGAATCACGACGCAATTTGAGTGTTCCATCGTCATTAGGAGGCCCTGAACGGTACAATTAACTATCAGTTTAGCGTCCGATGCGAAATTCTAGACTCACAAGAGACGGACCATATGATTCTCGAGGCAGCAATATCACCTTGGAGACAAGTCGGCTGGAGGACGATGTATTGAATCTCGACGCAATTTGAGTGTTACATCGTCATTAGGAGGCGCCGAGCGTTACAATTATCTATCAGTTATGCGTCGGATTCGAAAATCTAGACTCACAGGAGAACGAACATAAGGTGCGCGAGGCAGCAATAGACAGTTAATGACAATTTGGCTGGAGGACGATGTATTGAATCTCGACGCAATTTGAGTGTTTCATCGTCATTAGGAGGCCCTGAACGTTACAATTAATTATCAGTTTAGCGCCGGATTCGAAAATCTAGACTCACAGGAGACAGACCATATGGTGCCCGAGGCTGCAATAGACACTTGGAGACAAGTCGGTAGGAGGACGATGAATTGGATCTCTGCGCAATTTGAGTGTTCCATCGTCTTTAGGAGGCCCTTAATGTTACAATTAACTATCAGTTTCTTGTCAGATTCGAAAATCTATACTCACAGGAGACGGACCATATGGTGCCCGAGGCAGCAAAACCCCTTAGAGACAAGTCGGCTGGAGGACGATGTATTGAATCTCGACGCAATTTGAGTGTTCCATCGTCATTAGGAGGCGCTGAACTTTACAATTAACTATCAGTTATGCGCCGGATTCGAAAATCTAGACTCACAAGAGAACGACCACAAGGTGCCCGAGGCAGCAATAGACACTTGGAGACAAGTCGCCTGGAGGACGATGAATTGGATCTCTACGCATTTGAGTGATCCATCGTCATTAAGAGGCGCTGAACGTTATAATTAACTATCAGTTTTGCGTCGGATTCGAAAATGTAGAATCACCGGAGACGGACCATGTGGTGCCCGAGGTCGCGATATCCCCTTGGAGACAAGTCGGCTGGAGGACGATGTATTGAATCTCGACGCAATTTGAGTGTTCCATCGTCAATAGGAGGCCCTGAACGTTACATTTAGCTACCTGTTTTGCGTCGGATTCGAAAATCTATACTGACAGGAGAACGACCATAAGGTGCCCGAGGCAAGTCGGCTGAAGTATGATGTATTGAATCACGACGCAATTTGAGTGTTCCATCGTCATTAGGAGGCCCTGAACGGTACAATTAACTATCAGTTTAGCGTCCGATGCGAAATTCTAGACTCACAAGAGACGGACCATATGATTCTCGAGGCAGCAATATCACCTTGGAGACAAGTCGGCTGGAGGACGATGTATTGAATCTCGACGCAATTTGAGTGTTACATCGTCATTAGGAGGCGCCGAGCGTTACAATTATCTATCAGTTATGCGTCGGATTCGAAAATCTAGACTCACAGGAGAACGAACATAAGGTGCGCGAGGCAGCAATAGACAGTTAATGACAATTTGGCTGGAGGACGATGTATTAAATCTCGACGCAATTTGAGTGTTTCATCGTCATTAGGAGGCCCTGAACGTTACAATTAATTATCAGTTTAGCGCCGGATTCGAAAATCTAGACTCACAGGAGACTGACCATATGGTGCCCGAGGCTGCAATAGACACTTGGAGACAAGTCGGTAGGAGGACGATGAATTGGATCTCTGCGCAATTTGAGTGTTCCATCGTCTTTAGGAGGCCCTTAATGTTACAATTAACTATCAGTTTCTTGTCAGATTCGAAAATCTATACCCACAGGAGACGGACCATATGGTGCCCGAGGCAGCAAAACCCCTTAGAGACAAGTCGGCTGGAGGACGATGTATTGAATCTCGACGCAATTTGAGTGTTCCATCGTCATTAGGAGGCCCTGAACGTTCCAATGAACTATCAGTTTTGCGTCGGGTTCGAAAATCTAGACTCACAGGAGATGGACTACATGGTGCCCGAGGCAGCCATACCCCTTCGAGGCAAGTTTGCTGGAACCCGATGTATTGAATCTCGACGCAATTTGAGTGTTCCATCGTCATTAGGAGGCCCTGAACGTTACAATTAACTATCAGTTTTGCGTCGGGTCCGAAAATCTAGACTCACAGGAGAACGATCTTAAAGTGCCCGAGGCAGCAATAGACATTTGGAGACAAGTCGGCTGGAGGACGATGTATTGAATCTCGACGCGATTAGAGTGTTCCATCGTCATTAGGAGGCCCTGAACGTTGAAATTAACTATAAGTTTTGCGTCGGGTTCGAAAATCTAGACTCACAGGAGAACGAACATAAGGTGCCCCAGGCAGCAATCGACCCTTGGAGACAAGTCGGCTGGAGTACGATGTATCGAATCCCGACGCAATTTGAGTGTTTCATCGTCATTAGGAGGCCCTGAACGTTTCAAATAACTATCAGTTTTGCGTCGGGTTCGAAAATCTAGACTCACAGGTGAACGATCATAAGGTGCCCCAGGCAGCAATCGACCGTTGGAGACAAGTCGGCTGGAATACGATGTATTGGATCGCGACGCAATTTGAATGTTCCATCGTAATTAGGGGGCCCTGAATGTTACAATTAACTATCAGTTTTTCGTGGGATTCAAAAATCTATACTCACTGGAGACGGACCATAAGGTGCCCGAAGCAGCAATATCCCCTTAGGGACAAGTCCGCTGGAGGACGATGTATTGAATCGCTACGCAATTTGAGTGCTCCATCGTCATTAAGAGGCCCTGAACGTTACAATTAAATATCCGTTTTGCGTCGGATTCGAAAATGTAAAATAACCGGAAACTGACCATACGGTGCCCGAGGTAGTGATATCCCCTTGGAGGCAAGTCGGCTGGGGGACGATGTATTGAATCTCGACGTAATTTGAGTGTTCCATCGTCATTAGGAGGCCCTGAACGTTACAATTAACTATCCATTTTGAGTTGGATTCGAAAATGTAGACTCACAATAGAACGACCATAAAGTTCCCGAGGCAGCAATAGACCCTTGGAGGCAAGTCGGCTGGAGGACGATGTATTGGATCTCGACGCAATTTGAGTGTTCCATCGTCGTTAGGAGGCGCTGAGCGTTACAATTAACTATTAGTTATGCATCATATTCGAAAATCTAGACTCACAGGAGAACGACCATAAGGGGCCCGAGGCAGCAATAGACCCTTGGAGAAAAGTCGGCTGGAGGACGATGTATTGAATCTCGACGCAATTTGAGTGTTCCATCGTCATTAGGAGGCCCTGAACTTTATAATTAGCTATCAGGTATGCGTCGGATTCGAAAATCTAGACTCACAGGAGAACGACCACAATGTGCCCGAGACAGCAATAGACATTTGGAGACAAGTCGGCTGGAGGACGATGTATTGAATCTCGACGCAATTTGAGTATTCCATCGTCATTAGGAGGTTCTGATCGTTGTAATTAGCTATCAGTTATGCGTCAGATTCGCAACTCTAGACTCACAGGAGAATTACCATAAGGTGCCCGAGGCAGCAATTGATATTTGGAGACAATTCGGCTGGAGGACAATGTATTGAATCTCGACGCAAATTGAGTGTTCCATTGTCATTAGGAGGCCCTGTGCTTTTCAATTAACTATCAGTTACGCGTCGGATTCGAAAATCTAGACTCACAGGAGAACGACCATAAGGTTTCCGATGCAACAATATCCCCTTCTAGACAAGTCGTCTGGAGGACGATGTATTGAATCTCGACGCAATTTGAGTGATCCATCGTCATTAGGAGGCGCTGAACGTTACAGTTAACTATCAGTTATGCGTCGGATTCGAAAATCTAGACTCACAGGAGAACGACCACAAGGTGCCCGAGCCAGCAATCGACCCTTGGAGACAAGTCGGCTGGAGGACGATGTATTGGATCGCGACGCAATTTGAATGTTCCATCGCAATTAAGGCTCCCTGAATGTTACAATTAACTATCAGTTTTTCGTCGGATTCGAAAATCTATACTCACTGGAGACGGAACATAAGGTGCCCGAAGCAGCAATATCCCCTTAAGGACAAGTCCGCTGGAGGACGATGTATTGAATCGCGACGCAATTTGAGTGCTCCATCGTCATTAGGAGGCCCTGAACGTTACAATTAACTATCAGTTTTGCTTCGGATTCGAAAATGTAGTATAACCGGAGACTGACCATACGGTGCCCGAGGTAGCGATATCCCCTTGGAGACAAGTCGGCTGGAGGACGATGTATTGAATCTCGGCGCAATTTGAGTGTTCCATCGTCATTAGGAGGCCCTGAACGTTACAATTAACTATCAGTTTCGCGTCGGAATCGAAAATCTAGACTCACAGGAGTACGACGATAAGGTGCCCGAGGCTGCAATAGACACTTGGAGACAAGTCGGCTGGAGGCCGATGTATTGAATCTCGACGAAATTTGAGTGTTTCATCGTCATTAAGAGGCCCTGAACGTTACAATTATCTATCAGTTTTGCGTCGAGTACGGAAATCTAGACTCACAGGAGAACGATCATAAGGTGCACGCGGCAGCAATAGACCCTTGGAGACAAGTCGGCTGGAGCACGATGAATTGGATCTCTACGCAATTTGAGTGTTCCATCGTCATTAGGAGGCCCACAACGTTACAGTTAACTACCTGTCTTGCATCGGATTCGAAAGTCTAGACTCACAGGAGAACGACCATAAGGTGCCCGAGCCATCAGTAGACTCTTGGAGACAAGTCGGCTGAAGGATGAAGTAATGAATCTCGACGCAATTTGAGTGTTCCATCGTCATTAGGAGGCGCCGAGCGTTACAATTAACTTTCAGTTATGCGTCGGATTCGAAAATCTAGACTCACAAGAGAACGACCACAAGGTGCCCGAGGCATCAATAGACATTTGGAGGCAAGTCAACAGGAGGCCGATGTATTGAATCTCGACGCAATTTGAGTGTTCCATCGTCATTAGTAGGGCCTGAACGCTACAATTAAGATTTGCGTCTGATTTGAAAATCTAGACTCACAGGAAAACGACCATAAGGTGTCCGAGGCAGCAATAGACTCTTGGAGACAAGTCGGCTGAAGGACAATGTATTGATTCTCAACGCAATTTGAGAGTTCCATCGTCAGTAGGAGGCCCTGAACATTACAATTAACTATCAGTTTCACGTCGGATTCGAAAATCTAGACACAGGAGACGGATCCTATGGTGCCCGAGGCAGCAATATCCCCTTAAAGTCAAGTCGGCTGGAGAACGATGTATTGAATCTCGACGCAATTTGAGTGTTCCATCGTCATTAGGATGCGCTGAGCGTTACAATTGAAATCAGTTATGCGTCGGGTTCGAAAATCTAGACTCTCAGGAGAACGACCATAAGTTGCCCGAGGCAGCAATAGACACTCGGAGACAAGTCGGCTGGAGGCCGATGTATTGAATCTCGACGCAATTTGAGTGTTCCATCGTCATTAGGTGGCCCTGAACGTTACAATTAACTATCAGTTTTGCGTCGGGTTCGAGAATCTAGACTCACAGGAGATCGATCATAAGGTGCCCCTGGCAGCAATAGACCCTTGGAGACAAGTCGTCTGGAGAACGATGTATTGGATCGCAACGCAACTTGAGAGTAACATCGTCATTAGGAGGCCCTGAACGTTACAATTAACTATCAGTTTTTCGTCGGATTCGAAAATCTACACTCACTGGAGACGGACCATAAGGTGCCCGAGGCAGCAATATCCCCTTGGAGACAAGTCGGCTGGAGGACGATGTATTGAATCTCGACGCAATTTGAGTGTTCCATCGTCAATAGGAGGCCCTGAACGTTACAATTAATTATCAGTTTAGCGCCGGATTCGAAAATCTAGACTCACAGGAGACAGACCATATGGTGCCCGAGGCTGCAATAGACACTTGGAGACAAGTCGGTAGGAGGACGATGAATTGGATCTCTGCGCAATTTGAGTGTTCCATCGTCTTTAGGAGGCCCTTAATGTTACAATTAACTATCAGTTTCTTGTCAGATTCGAAAATCTATACTCACAGGAGACGGACCATATGGTGCCCGAGGCAGCAAAACCCCTTAGAGACAAGTCGGCTGGAGGACGATGTATTGAATCTCGACGCAATTTGAGTGTTCCATCGTCATTAGGAGGCGCTGAACTTTACAATTAACTATCAGTTATGCGCCGGATTCGAAAATCTAGACTCACAAGAGAACGACCACAAGGTGCCCGAGGCAGCAATAGACACTTGGAGACAAGTCGCCTGGAGGACGATGAATTGGATCTCTACGCATTTGAGTGATCCATCGTCATTAAGAGGCGCTGAACGTTATAATTAACTATCAGTTTTGCGTCGGATTCGAAAATGTAGAATCACCGGAGACGGACCATGTGGTGCCCGAGGTCGCGATATCCCCTTGGAGACAAGTCGGCTGGAGGACGATGTATTGAATCTCGACGCAATTTGAGTGTTCCATCGTCAATAGGAGGCCCTGAACGTTACATTTAGCTACCTGTTTTGCGTCGGATTCGAAAATCTATACTGACAGGAGAACGACCATAAGGTGCCCGAGGCAAGTCGGCTGAAGTATGATGTATTGAATCACGACGCAATTTGAGTGTTCCATCGTCATTAGGAGGCCCTGAACGGTACAATTAACTATCAGTTTAGCGTCCGATGCGAAATTCTAGACTCACAAGAGACGGACCATATGATTCTCGAGGCAGCAATATCACCTTGGAGACAAGTCGGCTGGAGGACGATGTATTGAATCTCGACGCAATTTGAGTGTTACATCGTCATTAGGAGGCGCCGAGCGTTACAATTATCTATCAGTTATGCGTCGGATTCGAAAATCTAGACTCACAGGAGAACGAACATAAGGTGCGCGAGGCAGCAATAGACAGTTAATGACAATTTGGCTGGAGGACGATGTATTAAATCTCGACGCAATTTGAGTGTTTCATCGTCATTAGGAGGCCCTGAACGTTACAATTAATTATCAGTTTAGCGCCGGATTCGAAAATCTAGACTCACAGGAGACTGACCATATGGTGCCCGAGGCTGCAATAGACACTTGGAGACAAGTCGGTAGGAGGACGATGAATTGGATCTCTGCGCAATTTGAGTGTTCCATCGTCTTTAGGAGGCCCTTAATGTTACAATTAACTATCAGTTTCTTGTCAGATTCGAAAATCTATACCCACAGGAGACGGACCATATGGTGCCCGAGGCAGCAAAACCCCTTAGAGACAAGTCGGCTGGAGGACGATGTATTGAATCTCGACGCAATTTGAGTGTTCCATCGTCATTAGGAGGCCCTGAACGTTCCAATGAACTATCAGTTTTGCGTCGGGTTCGAAAATCTAGACTCACAGGAGATGGACTACATGGTGCCCGAGGCAGCCATACCCCTTCGAGGCAAGTTTGCTGGAACCCGATGTATTGAATCTCGACGCAATTTGAGTGTTCCATCGTCATTAGGAGGCCCTGAACGTTACAATTAACTATCAGTTTTGCGTCGGGTCCGAAAATCTAGACTCACAGGAGAACGATCTTAAAGTGCCCGAGGCAGCAATAGACATTTGGAGACAAGTCGGCTGGAGGACGATGTATTGAATCTCGACGCGATTAGAGTGTTCCATCGTCATTAGGAGGCCCTGAACGTTGAAATTAACTATAAGTTTTGCGTCGGGTTCGAAAATCTAGACTCACAGGAGAACGAACATAAGGTGCCCCAGGCAGCAATCGACCCTTGGAGACAAGTCGGCTGGAGTACGATGTATCGAATCCCGACGCAATTTGAGTGTTTCATCGTCATTAGGAGGCCCTGAACGTTTCAAATAACTATCAGTTTTGCGTCGGGTTCGAAAATCTAGACTCACAGGTGAACGATCATAAGGTGCCCCAGGCAGCAATCGACCGTTGGAGACAAGTCGGCTGGAATACGATGTATTGGATCGCGACGCAATTTGAATGTTCCATCGTAATTAGGGGGCCCTGAATGTTACAATTAACTATCAGTTTTTCGTGGGATTCAAAAATCTATACTCACTGGAGACGGACCATAAGGTGCCCGAAGCAGCAATATCCCCTTAGGGACAAGTCCGCTGGAGGACGATGTATTGAATCGCTACGCAATTTGAGTGCTCCATCGTCATTAAGAGGCCCTGAACGTTACAATTAAATATCCGTTTTGCGTCGGATTCGAAAATGTAAAATAACCGGAAACTGACCATACGGTGCCCGAGGTAGTGATATCCCCTTGGAGGCAAGTCGGCTGGGGGACGATGTATTGAATCTCGACGTAATTTGAGTGTTCCATCGTCATTAGGAGGCCCTGAACGTTACAATTAACTATCCATTTTGAGTTGGATTCGAAAATGTAGACTCACAATAGAACGACCATAAAGTTCCCGAGGCAGCAATAGACCCTTGGAGGCAAGTCGGCTGGAGGACGATGTATTGGATCTCGACGCAATTTGAGTGTTCCATCGTCGTTAGGAGGCGCTGAGCGTTACAATTAACTATTAGTTATGCATCATATTCGAAAATCTAGACTCACAGGAGAACGACCATAAGGGGCCCGAGGCAGCAATAGACCCTTGGAGAAAAGTCGGCTGGAGGACGATGTATTGAATCTCGACGCAATTTGAGTGTTCCATCGTCATTAGGAGGCCCTGAACTTTATAATTAGCTATCAGGTATGCGTCGGATTCGAAAATCTAGACTCACAGGAGAACGACCACAATGTGCCCGAGACAGCAATAGACATTTGGAGACAAGTCGGCTGGAGGACGATGTATTGAATCTCGACGCAATTTGAGTATTCCATCGTCATTAGGAGGTTCTGATCGTTGTAATTAGCTATCAGTTATGCGTCAGATTCGCAACTCTAGACTCACAGGAGAATTACCATAAGGTGCCCGAGGCAGCAATTGATATTTGGAGACAATTCGGCTGGAGGACAATGTATTGAATCTCGACGCAAATTGAGTGTTCCATTGTCATTAGGAGGCCCTGTGCTTTTCAATTAACTATCAGTTACGCGTCGGATTCGAAAATCTAGACTCACAGGAGAACGACCATAAGGTTTCCGATGCAACAATATCCCCTTCTAGACAAGTCGTCTGGAGGACGATGTATTGAATCTCGACGCAATTTGAGTGATCCATCGTCATTAGGAGGCGCTGAACGTTACAGTTAACTATCAGTTATGCGTCGGATTCGAAAATCTAGACTCACAGGAGAACGACCACAAGGTGCCCGAGCCAGCAATCGACCCTTGGAGACAAGTCGGCTGGAGGACGATGTATTGGATCGCGACGCAATTTGAATGTTCCATCGCAATTAAGGCTCCCTGAATGTTACAATTAACTATCAGTTTTTCGTCGGATTCGAAAATCTATACTCACTGGAGACGGAACATAAGGTGCCCGAAGCAGCAATATCCCCTTAAGGACAAGTCCGCTGGAGGACGATGTATTGAATCGCGACGCAATTTGAGTGCTCCATCGTCATTAGGAGGCCCTGAACGTTACAATTAACTATCAGTTTTGCTTCGGATTCGAAAATGTAGTATAACCGGAGACTGACCATACGGTGCCCGAGGTAGCGATATCCCCTTGGAGACAAGTCGGCTGGAGGACGATGTATTGAATCTCGGCGCAATTTGAGTGTTCCATCGTCATTAGGAGGCCCTGAACGTTACAATTAACTATCAGTTTCGCGTCGGAATCGAAAATCTAGACTCACAGGAGTACGACGATAAGGTGCCCGAGGCTGCAATAGACACTTGGAGACAAGTCGGCTGGAGGCCGATGTATTGAATCTCGACGAAATTTGAGTGTTTCATCGTCATTAAGAGGCCCTGAACGTTACAATTATCTATCAGTTTTGCGTCGAGTACGGAAATCTAGACTCACAGGAGAACGATCATAAGGTGCACGCGGCAGCAATAGACCCTTGGAGACAAGTCGGCTGGAGCACGATGAATTGGATCTCTACGCAATTTGAGTGTTCCATCGTCATTAGGAGGCCCACAACGTTACAGTTAACTACCTGTCTTGCATCGGATTCGAAAGTCTAGACTCACAGGAGAACGACCATAAGGTGCCCGAGCCATCAGTAGACTCTTGGAGACAAGTCGGCTGAAGGATGAAGTAATGAATCTCGACGCAATTTGAGTGTTCCATCGTCATTAGGAGGCGCCGAGCGTTACAATTAACTTTCAGTTATGCGTCGGATTCGAAAATCTAGACTCACAAGAGAACGACCACAAGGTGCCCGAGGCATCAATAGACATTTGGAGGCAAGTCAACAGGAGGCCGATGTATTGAATCTCGACGCAATTTGAGTGTTCCATCGTCATTAGTAGGGCCTGAACGCTACAATTAAGATTTGCGTCTGATTTGAAAATCTAGACTCACAGGAAAACGACCATAAGGTGTCCGAGGCAGCAATAGACTCTTGGAGACAAGTCGGCTGAAGGACAATGTATTGATTCTCAACGCAATTTGAGAGTTCCATCGTCAGTAGGAGGCCCTGAACATTACAATTAACTATCAGTTTCACGTCGGATTCGAAAATCTAGACACAGGAGACGGATCCTATGGTGCCCGAGGCAGCAATATCCCCTTAAAGTCAAGTCGGCTGGAGAACGATGTATTGAATCTCGACGCAATTTGAGTGTTCCATCGTCATTAGGATGCGCTGAGCGTTACAATTGAAATCAGTTATGCGTCGGGTTCGAAAATCTAGACTCTCAGGAGAACGACCATAAGTTGCCCGAGGCAGCAATAGACACTCGGAGACAAGTCGGCTGGAGGCCGATGTATTGAATCTCGACGCAATTTGAGTGTTCCATCGTCATTAGGTGGCCCTGAACGTTACAATTAACTATCAGTTTTGCGTCGGGTTCGAGAATCTAGACTCACAGGAGATCGATCATAAGGTGCCCCTGGCAGCAATAGACCCTTGGAGACAAGTCGTCTGGAGAACGATGTATTGGATCGCAACGCAACTTGAGAGTAACATCGTCATTAGGAGGCCCTGAACGTTACAATTAACTATCAGTTTTTCGTCGGATTCGAAAATCTACACTCACTGGAGACGGACCATAAGGTGCCCGAGGCAGCAATATCCCCTTGGAGACAAGTCGGCTGGAGGACGATGTATTGACTCTCGGCGCAATTTGAGTGTTCCATCGTCATTAGGAGGCGCTGAACAATACAATTAACTATCAGTTTCGCGTCGGATTCGAAAATCTAGACTCACAGGAGAACGACCATAAGGAGTCCGGGGCAGCAATAGACTCTTGGAGACAAGTCGGCTGAAGGATGATGTATTGAATCTCGACGCAATTTGAGTGTTCCAACGTCATTAGGATGCCCTGAACGTTACAATTAACTATCAGTTTCGCGTCGGATTCGAAAATCTAGACTCACAGGGGACGGTACATATGGTGCCCGAGGCAGCAATATCCCGTTGGAGACAAGTCGGCTGAAGGACGATGTATTGAATCTCGACGCAATTTGAGTGTTCCATCGTCATTAGCAGGCCCTGAACTTTACAGTTAACTATCAGTTATGCATCGGATTCGAAAATCTAGACTCACAGGACAACGACCACAAGGTGCCCGAGGCAGAAATAGACATTTGGAGACAAGTCGGCTGGAGGCCGATGTATTGAATCTCGACGCAAGTTGTGTGTTCCATCGTCATTAGGAGGCGCCGAGCGTTACAGTTAACTATCAGTTATGCGTCGGATTCGAAAATCTAGACTGACAGGAGAACGACCACAAGGTGGCCGAGGCATCAATAGACATTTGGAGACAAGTCAACAGGAGGCCGATGTACTGAATCTCGACGCAATTTGAGTGTTCCATCGTCATTAGTAGGCCCTGAACGTTACAACTAACTATAATTTTTGCGTCTGATTCGAAAATCTAGACTCACAGGAGAACGACCATAAGCTGTCCAAGGCAGCAATAGACTCTAGGAGACAAGTCGACTGAAGGGCAATGTATTGATTCTCAACGCAACTTGAGTGTTCCATCGTCAGTAGGAAGTCCTGAACGTTACAATTAACTATCAGTTTCACGTCGGATTCGAAAATATAGACACAGGAGACGGACCTTATGGTGCGCGAGGCAGCAATATCCCCTTGGAGACAAGTCGGCTGGAGGCCGATGTATTGAATCTCGACGCAAGTTGTGTGTTCCATCGTCATTAGGAGGCGCCGAGCGTTACAATTAACTATCAGTTATGCGTCGGGTTCGAAAAGCTAGACTCACAGGAGAACGACCTTAAGTTGCCCGAGGCAGCAATAGACCCTCGGAGACAAGTCGGCTGGAGGCCGATGTATTGAATGTCGACGCAATTTGAGTGTTCCATCATCATTAGGTGGGCCTGAACGTTACAATTAACTATCAGTTTTTCGTCGGATTCGAAAATCTACACTCACTGGAGACGGACCATAAGGTGCCCCAAGCAGCAATATCCCCTTAAGGACAAGTCCGCTGGAGGACGATGTATTGAATTGCGACGCAATTTGCGTGCACCATCGTCATTAGGAGGCCCTGAACGTTACAATTAACTATCAGTTTTGCGTCGGATTCGAAAATGTAGTATAACCGGAGACTGACCATACGGTGCCCGAGGGAGCGGTATCCCCTTGGAGACAAGTCGGCCAGAGGACGATGTATTGATTCTCGACGCAATTTGAGTGTTCCATCGTCATTAGGAGGCCCTGAACGTTACAATTAACTATCAGTTTCGCATCGGATTCGAAAATCTAGACTCACAGGAGAAAGACCATATGGTGCCAGACGCAGCAATAGACCCTTGGAGACAAGTCGGCTGGAGGACGATGTATTGAATCTCGACGCAATTTGAGTGCTCCATCGTCATTAGGAGGCGCTGAAAGTTACAATTAACTATCAGTTATGCGTCGGATTCGAAAATCTAGACTCACAGGAGAACGACCATATGGTGCCCGATTCTGCAGTAGACACTTGGGGATAAGTCGGCTGGAGGCCGATGTATTGAATCTCGATGAGATTTGAGTGTTTCATCGTCATTAAGAGGCCCTGAACGTTACAATTGACTATCAGTTTTGCGTCGAGTACGAAAATCTAGACTCTCAGGAGAACGATCATAAGGTGCCCGCGGCAGCAATAGACCCTTGGAGACAAGTCGGCTGGAGCACGATGAATTGGTTCTCTACGCAATTTGAGTGTTCCATCGTCAGTAGGAAGCCCTGAACGTTACAATTAACTATCAGTTTCACGTCGGATTCTATAATCTAGACACAGGAGACGGACCTTATGGTGGGCGAGGCAGCAATATCCCCTTGGAGACAAGTCGGCTGGAGGACGATGTCTTGAATCTAGACGCAATTTGAGTGTTCCATCGTCATTAGGTGGCCCTGAACGTTACAATTAACTATCAGTTTTGCGTCGGGTTCGAGAACCTAGACTCACAGGAGATCGATCGTAAGGTGCCCCAGGCAGCAATAGACCCTTGGAGACAAGTCGTCTGGAGGACGATGTATTGGATCGCGACGCAATTTGAGAGTAACATCGTCATTAGGAGGCTCTGAACGTTACAACTAACTATCAGTTTTCCGTCGGATTCGAAAATCTACACTCACTGGAGACGGACCATAAGGTGCCCGAGGCAGCAATATCCCCTTAAGGACAAGACCGCTGGAGGACGATGTATTGAATCGCGACGCAATTTGAGTGCTCCTTCGTCATTAGGAGGCCCTGAACGTTACAATTAACTCTCAGTTTTGTGTCGGATTCGAAAATGTAGAATCACCGGATACTCACCATACGGTGCCCGAGGTAGCGATATCCCCTTGGAGAGAAGTCGTCTGGAGGACGATGTATTGAATCTAGACGCAATTTGAGTGTTCCATCGTCATTAGGAGGCCCTGAACGTTACAATTAACTATCAGTTTCGCGTCGGATTCGAAAATCTAGACTCACAGGAGAACGACCATATGGTGCCCGAGGCAGCATTAGACCCTTGGAGACAAGCCGTCTGGAGGACGATGTAGTGAATCTCGACGCACTTTGAGTGGTCCATCGTCATTAGGATGCGCTGAACGTTACAATTAACTATCAGTTATGCGTCGGATTCGAAAATCTAGACTCACAGGAGAACGACCACAAGGTGCCTGAGGCATCAATAGACATTAGGAGACAAGTCAACAGGAGGCCGATGTATTGAATCTCGACGCAATTTGAGTGTTCCATTGTCATTAGTAGGCCCTGAACGTTACAATTAACTATAAGTTTTGCGTCTGATTCGAAAATCCAGACTCACAGGAGAACGACCATAGGGTGTCCGAGGCAGCAATAGACTCTTGGAGACAAGTCGGCTGAAGGACAATGTATTGATTCTCAACGCAATTTGAGTGTTCCATCGTCAGTAGGAGGCCCTGAACGTTACAATTAACTATCAGTTTCACGTCGGATTCGAAAATCTAGACACAGGGGACGGACCTTATGGTGCCCGAGGCAGCAATATCCCCCTAAGGACAAGACCGCTGGAGGACGATGTATTGAATCGCGACGCAATTTGAGTGCTCCTTCGTCATTAGGAGGCCCTGAACGTTACAATTAACCCTCAGTTTTGTGTCGGATTCGAAAATGTCGAATCACCGGAGACTCACCATACGGTGCCCGAGGTAGCGATATCCCCTTGGAGACAAGTCGTCTGGAGGACGATGTATTGAATCTCGACGCAATTTGAGTGTTCCATCGTCATTAGGAGGCCCTGAACGTTAGAATTAACTATCAGTTTCGCGTCGGATTCGAAAATCTAGACTCACAGGAGAACGACCATATGGTGCCCGAGGCAGCAATAGACCCTTGGAGACAAGTCGGCTGGAGGACGATGTAGTGAATCTCGACGCATTTTGAGTTCTCCATCGTCATTAGGATGCGCTGAACGTTACAATTAACTATCAGTTATGCGTCGGATTCGAAAATCTAGACCGATTCAGAACGAACACAAGGTGCACGAGGCAGCAATAGACCCTTGGAGACAAGTCGGCTGGAGGCCGATGTTTTGAATCTCGACGTAATCTGAGTGTTCCATCGTCATTAGGGGGCCCTGAACGTTACAATTAACTATCAGTTTCTTGTCGGAATCGAAAATCTAGACTCACAGGAGACGGACCAAATGGTGCCCGAGGCAGCAATGTCCCATTGGAGACAAGTCGGCTGGAGGATGACGTATTGAATCTCAATGCAATTTGAGTGTTCCATCGTCATTAGGAGGCGCAGAGCGTTACAATTAACTATAAGTTTTGCGTCGGGTACGAAAATATACACTCACAGGAGAAAGATCATAAGGTGACAAGTCGGCTGGAGGACGATGAATTGGATTTCTACGCAGTTTGAGTGTTCCATCGTCATTAGGAGGCCCTGAATATTACTATTAACTATTAGTTTCTCGTCGGATTCGAAAATGTAGACTCACAGGAGACGGCCCATATAGTGCCCGAGGCAGCAAAATCCCCTTGGAGACAAGTCGGCTGGAAGCCAATGTATTGAATCTCGACGCAATTTGAGTGTTCCATCGTCATTAGGAGGCGCTGAGCGTTGCAATTAACTATCAGTTATGCATCGGATTCAAAAATCTAGACTCACAGGAGAACGAGCATAAGGTGCCCGAGCCTGCAATAGACTCTTGGAGACAAGTCGGCTGGAGGCCGATGTATTGAATCTCGACGCAATATGAGTGTTCCATCGTCATTAGAAAGTTCTGATCGTTGCAATTAACTATCAGTTATGCGTCGGGTTCGAAAATCTAGACTCACAGTAGAACGATCATAAGGTGCCCCAGGCAGCAATCGAGCCTTGGAGGCAAGTCGGCTGGTGGACGATATATTGGATCGCGACGCAATTTGAGTGTTCCATCGTAATTAGGGGGCCCTGAATGTTACAATTAACTATCAGTTTTTCGTCCGATTCGAAAATGTATACTCACTGGAGACCGACCATGAGGTGCCCGAAGCAGCAATATCCCCTTAAAGACAAGTCTTCTGGAGGACGATGTATTGAATCGCGACGCAATTTGAGTGCTCCATCGTCATTTGGAGGCCCTGAACATTACAATTAACTCTCAGTTTTGCGTCGGATTCGAAAATGTAGAATCACCGGAGGCTGACCATACGGTGCACGAGGTAGCGATATCCCCTTGGAGACAAGTCGGCTGGAGGACGATGTATTGAATCTCGACGCAATTTGAGAGTTCCATCGTCATTAGGAGGCACTGAACGTTGCAATTAACTATCAGTTTCTTGTCGGAATCGAAAATCTAGACTCACAGGAGACGGACCATACGGTGCCCGAGGCAGCAATGTCCCATTGGAGACAAGTCAGCAGGAGGCCGACGTATTGAATCTTGACGCAATGTGAGTGTTCCATCGTCATTAGGAGGCCCTGAACATTACAATTAACTATCTATTTTGCGTCGGATTCTAAAATCTAGACTCATAGGAGAACGACCATAAGGTGCCCGAGGCATCAATAGACCCTTGGGGACTAATCGGCTGAATGACGATGTATTGAATCTCGACGTAATTTGAGGGTTCCATCGTCATTAGGAGGCGCTGAGCGTTACAATTAACTATCAGTTACGCGTCGGATTCGAAAATCTAGACTCACAGGAGAACGACCGTAAGGTGCCCGAGGCAGCAATATACCCTTGGAGACAAGGCGGCTGGAGGACGATGTATTGAATCTCGACGCAATTTGAGTGTTCCATCGTCATTAGGAGGCGCTGAACGTTACAATTATTAGTCAGTTTCGCGTCAGATTCGAAAATCTAGATTCACAGGAGAACGACCATATGGCGCTCGAGGCAGCAATACCCCTTGGAGACAAGTTTGCTGAAGGACGATGTATTGAACCTCGACGCAATTTGAGTGTTCCATCGTCATTAGGAGGCGCTGAACGTTACAATTAACTATCATTTTAGCGTCGGATTCGAAAATCTAGACTCACAGGAGAAGGATCATATGGTGCCCGAGACAGCAATATCTCTTGGAGACAAGTCGGCTGGATGCCGATGTATTGAATCTCGACGCAATTTGAGTGTCCCATCGTCTTTAGGTGGCCGTGAACGTTACAATTAACTATTAGTTTTGCGTCGGGTTCGAAAATCTAGACTCACAGGAGAACGATAATAAGGTGCTCCAGGCAGCAATAGACGCTTAGAGACAAGTCTTATGGAGGACGATGTATTGGATCGCGACGCAATTTGAGTTTTCCATCGTCATTAGAAGGCCCTGAACATTACAATTAACTATCTGTTTTGCGTCGGATTCTAAAATCTAGACTCATAGGGGAACGACCATCAGGTGCCCGAGGCAGCAATAGACCCTTGGAGACAAATCAGCTGAATGACGATGTATTGAATCTCGACGCAATTTGAGTGTTCCATCGTCATTAGGAGGCCCTGAACGTTACAATTATTAATCAGTTTCGCGTCAGATTCGAAAATCTAGACTCACAGGAAACGACCATAAGGAGCCCGAGGCAGCAATAAACCCTTGGAGACAAGTCGGCTGGAGGACGATGAATTGGATCTCTACGCAGTTTGTGTGCTCCATCGTCATTAGGAGGCGCTGAACGTTACAATTAACTATCAGTTATGCGTCGGATTCGAAAATCTAGACTCACAGGAGAACGAGCATAAGGTGCCCGAGGCAGCAATAGACCCTTGGAGACAAGTCGGCTGGAGGACGATGAATTGGATCTCTACGCAGTTTGAGTGTTCGATCGTCATTAGGAGGCCCTGAATATTACAATTCACTATCAGTTTCTCGTCGGATTCGAAAATGTAGACTCACAGGAGACGGCCCATATGGTGCCCGAGGCAGCAAAATCCCCTTGGAGACAAGTCGGCTGGAAGCCAATGTATTGAATCTCGACGCAATTTGAGTGTTCCATCGTCATTAGGAGGCGCTGAGCGTTACAATTAACTATCAGTTATGCGTCGGATTCGAAAATCTAGACTCACAGGAGAACGAGCATAAGGTGCCCGAGGCAGCAATAAACTCTTGGAGACAAGTCGCCTGGAGGCCGATGTATTGAATCTCGACGCAATATGAGTGTTCCATCGTCATTAGAAAGTTCTGATCGTTGCAATTAACTATCAGTTATGCGTCGGGTTCGAAAATCTAGACTCACAGTAGAACGATCATATGGTGTCCCAGGCAGCAATCGAGCCTTGGAGACAAGTCGGCTGGAGGACGATGTATTGGATCGCGATGCAATTTGAGTGTTCCACCGTAATTAGGGGGCCCTGAATGTTACAATTAACTATCAGTTTTTCGTCCGGTTCGAAAATCTATACTCAATGGAGACGGACCATGACGTGCCCGAAGCAGCAATATCCCCTTAAGGACAAGTCTTCTGGTGGACGATGTATTGAATCGCGACTCAATTTGAGTGCTCCATCGTCATTTGGAGGCCCTGAACGTTACAATTAACTCTCTGTTTTGCGTCGGATTCGAAAATGTAGAATGACCGGACGCTGACCATACGGTGCCCGGGGTAGCGATATCCCCTTGGAGACAAGCCGGCTGGAGGACGATGTATTGAATCTCGACGCAATTTGAGTGTTCCATCGTCATTAGGAGGCCTTGAACATTACAATTAACTATCAGTTATGCGTCGGATTCGAAAATCTAGACTCACAGGAGAACGACCGTAAGGTGCCCGAGGCAGCAATATACCCTTGGAGACAAGGCGGCTGGAGGACGATGTATTGATTCTCGACGCAATTTGAGTGTTCCATCGTCATTAGGAGGCGCTGAACGTTACAATTATCAGTCAGTTTCGCGTCAGATTCGAAAATCTAGACTCACAGGAGAACGACCATATGGCGCTCGAGGCAGCAATACCCCATGGAGACAAGTTGGCTGGAGGACGATGTATTGAACCTCGTCGCAATTTGAGTGTTCCATCGTCATTAGGAGGCCCTGAACACTACAATTAACTATCTGGTTTGCGTCGGGTTTCGAAAATCTAGACTCACAGGAGAACGACCGTAAGGTGCCCGAGGCTGCAATAGACACTTGGAGACAAGTCGGCTGGACGCCGATGTATTGAATCTCGACGAAATTTGTATGTTTCATCGTCATTAGGAGGCCCTGAACGTTGCAATTAACTATAAGTTTTGCGTCGGGTACGAAAATATACACTCACAGGAGAACGATCATAAGCTACCCGAGGCAGCAATAGACTCTTGGAGACAAGTCGGCTGGAAGACGAAGAATTGGATCTCTACGCAGTTTGAGTGTTCCATCGTCTTTAGGAGGCCCTGAATATTACAATTCACTATCAGTTTCTCGTCTGATTCGAAAATGTAGACTCACAGGAGACGTCCCATATGGTGCCCGTGGCAGCAAAATCCCCTTGGAGACAAGTAGGCTGGAGGCTGACGTATTGAATCTCGACGCAATTTGAGTGTTCCATCGTCATTAGGAGGCCCTGAACATTACAATTAACTATCTATTTTGCGTCGGATTCTAAAATCTAGACTCATAGGAGAACGACCATAAGGTGCCCGAGGCAGCAATATACCCTTGAAGACAAGGCGGCTGGAGGACGATGTATTGAATCTCGTCGCAATTTGAGTGTTCCATCGTCATTAGGAGGCGCTGAACGTTACAATTATTAGTCAGTTTCGCGTCAGATTCGAAAATCTAGACTCACAGGAGGACGACCATATGGCGTTCGAGGCAGCAATACCCCTTGGAGACAAGTTGGATGGAGGACGATGTATTGAACCTCGACGCAATTTCAGTGTTCCATCGTCATTAGGAGGCGCTGAACGTTACAGTTAATTATCATTTTAGCGTCGGATTCGAAAATCTAGACTCACAGGAGAAGGATTATATGGTGCCCGAGACAGCAATATCTCTTGGAGACAAGTCGGCTGGAAGCCGATGTATTGAATCTCGATGCAATTTGAGTGACCCATCGTCTTTAGGTGGCTGTGAACGTTAGAATTAACTATCAGTTTTGCGTCGGATTCTAAAATCTAGACTCATAGGGGAACGACCATCAGGTGCCCGAGGCAACAATAGACCCTTGGAGACAAATCAGCTGAATGACGATGTATTGAGTCTCGACGCAATTTGAGTGTTCCATCGTCATTAGGATGCCCTGAACGTTACAATCATTAATCAGTTTCGCGTCAGATTCGAAATTCTAGACTCACAGGAAACGACCATAAGGAGCCCGAGGCAGCAATATCCCCTTGTAGACAAGCCGGTTGGAGGACGATGTATTGTCTCTCGACGCAATTTGAGTGTTCCATCGACATTATGAGGCGCTGAGCGTTACAAAAACTATAATTTTTGCGTCGGATTCGAAAATCTAGACTCACAGGAGACGGACCATATGGTGCCAGAGGCTGCAATAGACACTTGGAGACAAGTCGGCTGGAGGACGATGAATTGGATCTCAACGCAATTTGAGTGTTCCATCATCATTAGGAGGCCCTGAATGTTACAATTAACTATCAGTTTCTCGTCGGATTCGAAAATGTAGACTCACAGGAGACGGATCATATGGTGCCCGAGGCTGCATAATCCCATTGGAGACAAGTCGGCTGGAGAACGATGTATTGAATCTCGACGCAATTTGAGTGTTCCATCGTCTTTAGGAAGGGCTGAGCGTTACAATTAACTATCAGTTATTTGTCGGATTCGAAAATCTAGACTTACAGGAGAACGACCATAAGGTGCCCGAAGCAGCAATATGCCCTTGGAGACAAGGCGGCTGGAGGACCATATATTGAATCACGACGCAATTTGTGTGATCCATCGTAATTAGGAGGCCCTGAACGTTACAATTAGCTATCAGTTATGCGTCGGATTCGAAAATCTATGCTCACAGGTGAACGACCACAAGGTGCCCGAGGCAGCAATTGACACTTGGAGACAAGTTGGCTGGAGGCCGATGTATTGAATCTCGACGCAATTTGAGTGTTCCATCGTCATTAGGAGGCCCTTAACGTTACAATTAACTATTAGTTTCGCGTCGGATTCGAAATTCTAGACTCACAGGAGAACGACCATAAGGAGCCCGAGGCAGCAACACCCCTTGGAGACAAGTTGGCTGGAGGACGATGTATTGAACCTCGACGCAATTTGAGTGTTCCATCGACTTTATGAGGCGCTGAACGTTACAAAAACTATAATTTTTGCGTCGGATTCGAAAATCTAGACTCACAGGAGACGGACCATATGGTGCCCGAGGCTGCAATAGACACTTGGAGACAAGTCGGCTGCAGGACGATGAATTGGATCTCCACGCAATTTGAGTGTTCCATCGTCATTAGGAGGCCCTGAATGTTACAATTAACTATCAGTTTCTCGTCGGATTCGAAAATGTAGACTCACAGGAGACGGATCATATGGTGCCCGAGGCAGCACAATCCCCTTGGAGACAAGTCGGCTGAAGAACGATGTATTGAATCTCGACGCAATTTGAGTGTTCCATCGTCATTAGGAGGCGCTGAGCGTAACAATTAACTATCAGTTATTTCTCGGATTCGAAAATCTAGACTCACAGGAGAACGACCATAAGAAGCCTGAGACAGCAATATCACTTGGAGACAAGTCGGCTGGAAACCGATATATTGAATCTCGACGCAATTTGAGTGTTCCATCGTCTATAGGTGGCCGTGAACGTCACAATTAACTATCAGTTATGTGTCGGATTCAAAAATCTAGAATCACAGGAGAACGACCACAATGTGCCCGAGGCAGCAATAGACTTTTAGAGACAAGTCGGCTGGAGGCCGATGTATTCAATCTCGACGCAATTTGAGTGTTCCATCGTCATTAGGAGGCGCTGAACGTTGCAATTAACTATCAATTATGCGTCTGATTCGAAAATCTAGACTCACAGGAGAACGACCATAAGGTGCCCGAGGCAGCAATAGACCCTTGGAGACAAGTCGGCTGGAGGCCGATGTATTGGATCGCGACGCAGTTTCAGTGTTCCATCGTCATTAGGAGGCCCTGAACTTTACTATTAATTATCAGTTATGTGTCGGATTCAAAAATCTAGACTCACAGGAGAACGACCACAATGTGCCCGAGAGTGCAATAGACATTTAGAGACAAGTCGGCTGGAGGCCGATGTATTCAATCTCGACGCAATTTGAGTGTTCCATCGTCATTACGAGTCCCTGAACGTTACAATTAACTATCAGTTTTGCGTCGGATTCGAAAATATAGACTCACAGGAGAACGATCATAAGGTGCCCCAGGCAGCAACAGACCCTTGGAGACAAGTCGGCTGGAGGACGATGTATTGGATCGCGACGCAATTTGAGTGCTCCATCGTCATTAGGATGCCCTGTACGTTACAATTAACTATCAGTTTCGCGTCGGAGTCGAAAATCTAGACTCACAGGAGAAGGACAATATGGTGGGAGAGGTAGCATTATCCCCATGGAGACAAGTCGGCTGGAGGACGATGTATTGAATGTCGACGCAATTTGAGTGTTTCATCGTCATTAGGAGGCGCTGAACGTTACAATTAACTATCAGTTATGCGTCGGATTCGAAAATCTAAACTCACAGGAGCACCACCATAAGGTGCCCGAGGCAGCAACAAACCCTTGGAGACATGTCGGCTGGAGGCCGATGTATTGAATCTCGACGCAATTTGAGTGTTCCATCGTCATTAGGAGGCCCCGAATGTACAATTAACTATCATTTTTGCGTCGGACTCGAAAATCTAGACTCACAGGAGAACGACCATAAGGTGCCCGAAGCAGCAATATATCCTTGCAGGCAAGTCGGCTGGAGGACGATGTATTGACTCTCGACGCATTTGAGTGTTCCATCGTCATTAGGAGGCGCTGAACGCTACAATTAACTAACATTTTAGCGTCGGATTCGAAATTCTAGACTCACAGGAGACGGATCAAATGGTGCCCGAGACAGCAACATCCCCTTGGAGGCTAGTCGGCTGGAGGCCGATGCATTGAATCTCGACGCAGTTTGAGTGTTCCATCGTCCTTAGGTGGCCCTGAACGTTACAATTAACTATCAGTTTTGCGTCGGGTTCGAAAATCTAGACTCACTGGAGACGGACCATATGGTGCCCGAGGCAGCAATGTCCTCTTGGAGACAAGTCGGCTGGAGGCCGATGTATTGAATCACGACGCAATTTGAGTGTTCCATCGTCATTAGAAGGCCCTAAACATTACAATTAACTATCTGTTTTGCGTCGGATTCTAAAATCTAGACTCATAGGGGAACTACCATAAGGTGCCCGAGGCAGCAATAGACCCTTGGAGACAAATCGGCTGAATGACGATGTATTGAATCTGGACTCAATTTGAGTGTTCCATCGTCATTAGGAGGCCCTGAACGTTACAATTATTAATCAGTTTCGCGTCAGATTCGAAAATCTAGACTCACAGGAAACGACCAAAAGGAGCCCGAGGCAGCAATATCCCCTTGTAGACAAGTCGGTTGGAGGACGATGTATTGTCTCTCGACGCAATTTGAGTGTTCCATCGACATTATGAGGCACTGGACGTTACAAAAACTATAATTTTTGCGTCGGATTCGAAAATCTAGACTCGCAGGAGACGGACCATATGGTGCCCCTAGGCAGCAATACCCCTTGGAGACAAGTTGGCTGAAGGACGATGTATTGAACCTCGACGCAATTTGAGTGTTCCATCGTCATTAGGAGGCCCTGAACGTTACAATTAACTATCAGTTTCTTGTCGGAATCGAAAATCTAGACTCACAGGAGACGGACCATATGGTGCCCGAGGCAGCAATGTCCCATTGGAGACAAGTCGGCTGGAGGCCGACGTATTGAATCTCGACGCAATTTGAGTGTTCCATCGTCCACCATGAACCATGGACCTTGCCGTTGGTGGGGAGGCTTGCGTGCCTCAGCGATACAGATAGCCGTTCCGTAGGTGTAACCACAACGGATGGGTATCTGTTGAGAGGCCAGACAAACGTGTGGTTCCTGAAGAGGGGCAGCTGCCTTTTCAGTAGTTGCAAGGGCAACAGTCTGGATGATTGACTGATCTGGCCTTGTAACAATAACCAAAACGGCCTTGCTGTGCTGGTACTGCGAACGGCTGAAAGCAAGGGGAAACTACAGCCGTAATTTTTACCGAGGGCATGCAGCTTTACTGTATGATTACATGATGATGGCGTCCTCTTGGGTAAAATATTCCGGAGGTAAAATAGTCCCCCATTCGGATCTCCGGGCGGGGACTACTCAAGAGGATGTCGTTATCAGGAGAAAGAAAACTGGCGTTCTACGGATCGGAGCGTGGAATGTCAGATCCCTTAATCGGGCAGGTAGGTTAGAAAATTTAAAAAGGGAAATGGATAGGTTGAAGTTAGATATAGTGGGAATTAGTGAAGTTCGGTGGCAGGAGGAACAAGACTTCTGGTCAGGTGACTACAGGGTTATAAACACAAATTCAAATAGGGGTAATGCAGGAGTAGGTTTAATAATGAATAGGAAAATAGGAATGCGGGTAAGCTACTACAAACAGCATAGTGAACGCATTATTATTGTCCAAGATAGATACGAGGCCCACGCCTACTGCAGTAGTTCAAGTTTATATGCCAACTAGCTCTGCAGATGACGAAGAAATTGAAGAAATGTATGATGAAATAAAAGAAATTATTCAGATTGTGAAGGGAGACGAAAATTTAATAGTCATGGGTGGCTGGAATTCGAGTGTAGGAAAAGGGAGAAAAGGAAACATAGTATGTGAATATGGATTGGGGGACAGAAATGAAAGAGGAAGCCGCCTGGTCGAATTTTGCACAGAGCACAACATAATCATAACTAACACTTGGTTTAAGAATCATGAAAGAAGATTGTATACATGGAAGAACCCTGGAGATACTAAAAGGTATCAGATACATTATATAATGGTAAGACAGAGATTTAGGAACCAGGTTTTAAATTGTAAGACATTTCCAGGGGCAGATGTGGACTCTGACCAGAATCTATTGGTTATGACCTGTAGATTAAAACTGAAGAAACTGCAAAAAGGTGGGAATTTAAGGAGATGGGACCTGGATAAACTAAAAGAACCAGAGGTTGTACAGAGATTCAGGGAGAGCATAAGGGAGCAATTGACAGGAATGGGGGAAATAAATACAGTAGAAGAAGAATGGGTAGCTTTGAGGGATGAAGTAGTGAAGGCAGCAGAGGATCAACTAGGTAAATAGACGAGGGCTAGTAGAAATCCTTGGGTAACAGAAGAAATATAGAATTTAATTGATGAAAGGAGAAAATATAAAAATGCAGTAAGTGAAACAGGCAAAAAGGAATACAAACGTCTCAAAAATGAGATCGACAGGAAGTGCAAAATGGCTAAGCAGGGATGGCTAGAGGACAAATGTAAGGATGTAGAGGCCTATCTCACTAGTGGTAAGATAGATACCGCCTACAGGAAAATTAAAGAGACCTTTGGAGATAAGAGAACGACTTGTATGAATATCAAGAGCTCAGATAGAAACCCAGTTCTAAGCAAAGAAGGGAAAGCAGAAAGGTGGAAGGAGTATATAGAGGGTCTATACAAGGGCGATGTACTTGAGGACAATATTATGGAAATGGAAGAGGATGTAGATGAAGATGAAATGGGAGATATGATACTGCGTCAAGAGTTTGACAGAGCACTGAAAGACCTGAGTCGAAACAAGGCCCACGGAGTAGACAATATTCCATTGGAAATACTGACGGCCGTGGGAGAGCCAGTCTTGACAATACTCTACCATCTGGTGAGCAAGATGTATGAAACAGGCGAAATACCCTCAGACTTCAAGAAGAATGTAATAATTCCAATCCCAAAGAAAGCAGGTGTTGACAGATGTGAAAATTACAGAACTATCAGCTTAATAAGTCACAGCTGCAAAATGCTAACACGAATTCTTTACAGACGAATGGAAAAACTAGTAGAAGCCAACCTCGGGGAAGATCAGTTTGGATTCCGTAGAAACACTGGAACACGTGAGGCAATACTGACCTTACGACTTATCTTAGCAGAAAGATTAAGGAAAGGCAAACCTACGTTTCTAGCATTTGTAGACTTAGAGAAAGCTTTTGACAATGTTGACTGGAATACTCTCTTTCAAATTCTAAAGGTGGCAGGGGTAAAATACAGGGAGCGAAAGGCTATTTACAATTTGTACAGAAACCAGATGGCAGTTATAAGAGTCGAGGGACATGAAAGGGAAGCAGTGGTTGGGAAGGGAGTAAGACAGGGTTGTAGCCTCTCCCCGATGTTGTTCAATCTGTATATTGAGCAAGCAGTAAAGGAAACAAAAGAAAAATTCGGAGTAGGTATTAAAATTCATGGAGAAGAAATAAAAACTTTGAGGTTCGCCGATGACATTGTAATTCTGTCAGAGACAGCAAAGGACTTGGAAGAGCAGTTGAATGGAATGGACAGTGTCTTGAAAGGAGGATATAAGATGAACACCAACAAAAGCAAAACAAGGATAATGAAATGTAGTCTAATTAAGTCGGGTGATGCTGAGGGAATTAGATTAGGAAATGAGGCACTTAAAGTAGTAAAGGAGTTTTGCTATTTGGGGAGCAAAATAACTGATGATGGTCGAAGTAGAGAGGATATAAAATGTAGGCTGGCAATGGCAAGAAAAGCGTTTCTGAAGAAGAGAAATTTGTTAACATCCAGTATAGATTTAAGTGTCTGGAAGTCATTTCTGAAAGTATTCGTATGGAGTGTAGCCATGTATGGAAGTGAAACATGGACGATAAATAGTTTGGACAAGAAGAGAATAGAAGCTTTCGAAATGTGGTGCTACAGAAGAATGCTGAAGATTAGATGGGTAGATCACATAACTAATGAGGAAGTATTGAATTGGATTGGGGAGAAGAGAAGTTTGTGGCACAACTTGACCAGAACAAGGGATCGGTTGGTAAGACATGTTCTGAGACATCAAGGGATCACCAATTTAGTATTGGAGGGCAGCGTGGAGGGTAAAAAACGTAGAGGGAGACCAAGAGATGAATACACTAAGCAGATTCAGAAGGATGTAGGTTGCAGTAGGTACTGGGAGATGAAAAAGCTTGCACAGGATAGAGTAGCATGGAGAGCTGCATCAAACCAGTCTCAGGACTGAAGACCACAACAACAACAACATCGCCATTAGGAGGCCCTGAACATTACAATTAACTATCTATTTTGCGAAGGATTCTAAAATCTAGACTCATAGGGGAACGACCATAAGGTGCCCGAGAAACCAATAGACCCTTGGAGACAAATCGGCTGAATGACGATGTTCTGAATCTCGACGCAATTTGAGTGTTACATCGTCATTAGGAAGCACTGAACGTTACAATTATTAGTCAGTTTCGCGTCAGATTCGAAAATCTAGACTGACAGGAGAACGACAATAAGGAGCCCGAGGCAGCAATATCCCCTTGTAGACATGTCGGTTGGAGGACGATGTATTGACTCTCGACGCAATTTGAGTGTTCCATCGTCATTAGGAGGCGCTGAACGTTACAATTAACTATAATTGTTGCGACGGATTCGAAAATCCAGACTCACAGGAGACGACCATATGGCGCCCGAGGTAGCAATACCCCTTGGAGACTAGTTGGCTGGAGGACGATGTATTGAACCTCGACGCAATTTGAGTGTTGCATCGTCATTAGGAGGCCCTGTACGTTACAATTAACTATCAGTTTTGCGTCGGATTCTAAAATGTAGAATCACCGGAGACGGACCATACGGTGCCCGATGCAGCAATATCCCCTTGGAGACAAGTCCGCTGGAGGACGATGTACTGAATCGCGACGCAATTTGAGTGCTCCATCGTCATTAGGAGGCCCTGAACGTTACAATTAACTATCAGTTTTGCGTCGGATTCGAAAATGTAGAATCACCGGAGACGGACCATACGGTGCCCGAGGTAGCGATATCCCCTTCGAGACAAGTCGGCTGGAGGACGATGTATTGAATCTCGACGCAATTTGAGTGTTCCATCGTCATTAGGAGGCCCTGAACGTTACAATTAACTATCAGTTTTGCGTCGGATTCGAAAATCTAGACTCACAGGAGAAGGACCATATGGTGCCCGAGGCAGCAATGTCACCTTGGAGACATGTCGACTGGAGGACGATGTATCGGATCTCGACGCAATTTGAGAGTTCCATCGTCATTTGGAGGCGCTGAACTTTACAATTAACTACCAGTTATGCGTCGGATTCGAAAATCTAGACTCACAGGAGAACGAGCATAAGGTGCCCGAGGCAGCAATTGATCTTGGAGACAAGTCGGCTGGAGGCCGATGTATTGAATCTCGACGCAATTTGAGTGTTCGATTATAATTAGAAGGCCCTGAACGTTACAATTAGCTATCGTTTTTGCGTCGTATTCGAAAATCTAGACTCACAGGAGACGGACCACAAGGAGCCCTATGCAGCAATATCCCATTGTAGACAAGTCGGCTGGCGGATGATGTATTGACTCTCGACGCATTTGAGTGTTCCATCGTCATTAGGAGGCGCTGAACGTTACAATTAACTATCATTTTAGCGTCGGATTCAAGAATCTAGACTCACAGGAGAAGGATCATGGGGTGCCCGAGACAGCAATATCCCTTGGAGACAAATCGGCTGGAAGCCGATGTATTGAATCTCGACGCAATTTGAGTGTTCCATCGTCTTTAGATGGAGGTGAACGTTACAATTAACTATCAGTTTTGCGTCGGGTTCAAAAATCTAGACTCACAGGAGAACGATCATAAGGTGCCCCAGGCAGCAATAGACCCTTGGAGACAAGTCGGCTGGAGGACGATGTATTGGATCGCGACGCAATTTGAGTGTTTCATCGTAACTAGGAGGCCCTGAAAGTTACAATTAACTATCAGTTTTTCGTCGGATTCGAAATTCTTAACTCACTGGAGACGGACCATAAGGTGCCAGAAGCAGCAATATCCACTTGGTGACCAATCCGCTGGAGGAGGATGTATTGAATCGCGACGCAATTTGAGTGCTCCATCGTCATTAGGAGGCCCTGACCGTTACAATTAACTATCAGTTTCGCGTCGGATTCGAAAATCTAGACTCTCAGGAGAAGGACAATAAGGTGCCCGAGGCAGCAATTTCCCCTTGGAGACAAGTCGGCTGGAGGACGATGTATTGAATCTCGACGCAATTAGAGTGTTCCATCGTCATTAGGAGGCGCTGAACGTTACAATTAACTATAATTGTTGCGACGGATTCGAAAATTTAGACTCACAGGAGACGACCATATGGCGCCCGAGGTAGCAATACCCCTTGGAGACTAGTTGGCTGGAGGACGATGTATTGAACCTCGACGCAATTTGAGTGTTGCATCGTCATTAGGAGGCCCTGAACGTTACAATTAACTATCAGTTTTGCGTCGGATTGTAAAATGTAGAATCACCGGAGACGGACCATACGGTGCCCGAAGCAGCAATATCCCCTTGGAGACCAGTCCGCTGGAGGACGATGTACTGAATCGCGAAGCAATTTGAGTGCTCCATCGTCATTAGCAGGCCCTGAAAGTTACAATTAACTATCAGTTTTGCGTCGGATTCGAAAATCTAGATTCACTGGAGACGGACCACATGGTGCCCCAGGCAGCAATAGACCCTTGGAGACAAGTCTTCTGGAAAAGGATGTATTGGATCGCGACGCAATTAAAGTGTTCCATCGTTATTAGGAGGCCCTGAACGTTACAATTAAATATCAGTTTTTCGTCGCATTCGAAAATCTTGACTCACTGGAGACGGACCACAAGGTGCCCGAGGAAGCAATATCCCCTTGGTGACCAGTCCTCTGGACGACGATGTATTGAATCGCGACGCAATTTGAGTGCTCCATCGTCATTAGGAGGCCCTGAACGTTACAATTAACTATCAGTTTCGCGTCGGAATCGAAAATCTAGACTCTCAGGAGAAGGACAATATGGTGCCCGAGGCAGCCATACCCCTTGGAGGCAAGTTGGCTGGAGGCCGATGTATTGAATCTCGACGCAATTTGAGAGTTCCATTGTCAATAGGAGGCCCTGAGCGTTACAATTAACTTTCAGTTTCTTGTCGGAATCGAAAATCTAGACTCACAGGAGACGGACCATAAGGTGCCCGAGGCAGCAATGTCCCATTGGAGACAAGTCGGCTGGAGGCCGACGTATTGAATCTCGACGCAATTTGAGTGTTCCATTGTCATTCGGAGGCCCTGAACATTACAATTAACTATCTATTTTGCGTCGGATTCTAAAATCTAGACTCATAGGGGAACGACCATAAGGTGCCCGAGGCAGCAATAGACCCTTGGAGACAAATCGGCTGAATGACGATGTATTGTATCTCGACGCAATTTGAGTGTTCCATTGTCATTAGGAAGATCTGAACGTTACAATTATAAGTCTGTATCGCGTCAGATTCGAAAATCTAGACTCACAGGAGAATGACCATAAGGAGCCCGAGGCAGCAATATCCCCTTGTAGTCAAGTCGGTTGAAGGACGATGTATTGACTCACGACGCAATTTGAGTGTTCCATCGTCATTAGGAGGCCCTGAACGTTACAATTAACTATCAATTTCGCGTCGCATTCGAAAATCTAGACTCACAGGAGACGGACCACATGGAGCCTGAGGCCCCAATATCCCCTCGTAGACAAGTCGCCTGGAGATCGATGTATTGACTCTCGACGCAATTTGAGTGTTCCATCGTCATTAGGAGGCGCTGGAGGTTACAATTAACTATAATTTTTGCGTCGGATTCGAAAATCTAGACTCTCTGGAGACACAATATGGTGCCCGAGGCAGCAATATCCCATTGGAAACAAGTCGGCTGGAGGCCGATATATTGAGTCTCGACGCAATTTGAGTGTTCCATCGTCATTAGGGGGCCCTAAACGTTACAATTAACTATCAGTTTTGCGTTGAATTCGAAAATCTGGACTCACAGGAGAACGACCATTAAGTGCCCGAGGAGCAATAGGCCCTTGGAGACAAGTCGCCTGGAGGCCGATGAATTGAATCTCGACGCAATTTGAGTGTTCCATCGCCATTAAAAGGCCCTGAACGTTACAACTAACTATATTTCGCGTCGGATTCAAAAATCTAGACTCACAGGAGACGGACCATATGGTGCCCGAGGCAGCAATATCCCCTTGGAGTCAAGTCGGCTGCAGGACGATGTATTGAATCTCGACGCAATTTGAGTGTTCCATCGTCATTAGGAGGCCCTGAACGTTACAATTAACTATCAGTTTTGCGTCGGATTCGAAATTCTATACTCACAGGAGAATGACTATATGGTGCCCGAGGCAGCAATATCACCTTGGAGACATGTCGACTGGAGGACGATGTATCGGATCTCGACGCAATTTGAGAGTTCCATCGTCATTTGGAGGCGCTGAACGTTACAATTAACTATCAGTTATGCGTCGGATTCGAAAATCTAGACTCACAGGAGAACAAGCACAAGGTGCCCGAGGCAGCAATAGACTCTTGGAGACAAGTCGGCTGGAGGCCGATGTATTGAATCTCGACGCAATTTGAGTGTTCCATCATCATTAGAAGGCCCTGAACGTTACAATTAACTATCGTTTTTGCGTCTTATTCGAAAATCGAGACTCACAGGAGATGGACCACAAGGAGACCTATGCAGCAATATCCCCTTGTAGACAAGTCGGCTGGAGGACGATGTATAGACTCTCGACGCATTTGAGTGTTCCATCGTCATTAGGAGGCACTGAACCTTACAATTAACTATCAGTTTCGCGTCGGATTCGAAAATCTAAACTCACAGGAGAACGACCATAAGGTGCCCGAGGCAGCAACAGACCCTTGGAGACAAGTCGGCTGAAAGCCGATGTATTGAAGCTCGACGCAATTTGAGTGTTCAATTGTCATTAGGAGGCGCTAAACGTTGCAATTAACTATCAGTTATGCGACGGAATCGAAAATCTAGACTCACAGGAGACCGACAAAAAGGTGCCCTAGGCAGCAATAGACCCTTGGAGACAAGTCGGCTGAAAGCCGATGTATTGAATCTCGACGCAATTTGAGTGTTCCATCGTCGTTAGGGGGCTCTAAACGTTACAATTAACTATCAGTTTTGCGTCGAATACGAAAATCTAGACTCACAGGAGAACGACCATAAAGTGCCCGAGGAGCAATATACCCTTGGAGACAAGTCGCCTGGAGGCCGATGTATTGTATCTCGACGCATTTTGAGTATTCCATCGTCATTAGGAGGCCCTGAACGTAACAATTAACTATCAGTTTAGCGTCGAATCCGAAAATCTAGACTCACAGGAGAACGACCATAAAGTGCCCGAGGAGCAATAGACCCTTGGAGACAAGATGCCTGAAGGACGATGTATTCAATCTCGACGCAATTTGGGTGTTCCACCGCCATTAAAAGGCCCTGAACGTTACAACTAACCTTGTTTCGCGTCGGATTCAAAAATCTAGACTCACAGGAGACGGACCATATGGTGCCCGAGGCAGCAATATCCCCTTGGAGACAAGTCGGCTGGAGGACGATGTATTGAATCCCGACGCAATTTGAGTGTTCCATCGTCATTATTTGGTACTGAACGTTACAATTAACTATCAGTTTTGCGTCGGATTCGAAAATCTAGACTCACAGGAGAAGGACCATATGGTGCCCGAGGCAGCAACATCACCTTGGAGACATGTCGACTGGAGGACGATGTATTGAATCTCGACGCAATTTAAGTGTTGCATCGTCATTAGGGGGCCCTGAACCTTACAATTAACTATCTGTTTTGCGTCGGATTCGAAAATCTAGACTCACAAGAGAACGACCACAAGGTGCCCGAGGCAGCAATAGACCCTTGGAGACAAGTCGGCTGGAGGACGATGTATTGAATCTCGACGCAATTTGAGTGTTCCATCGTCATTAGGAGGCGCTGAACGTTGCAAATAACTATCAGTTATGCGTCGGATTCGAAAACCTGGACTCACAGGAGAACGACCACAAGGTGCCCGAGGCAGCAATAGACCCTTGTAGAGATGTCGGGTGGAGGATGATGTATTGAATCTCGACGCAATTTGAGTGTTCCATCGTCATTAGGCCCTAAACGTTACAATTAACTATCAGTTTTGCGTCGAATTCGAAAATCTAGACTCACAGGAAAACGACCATAAAGCGCCCGAGGAGCAATAGACCCATGGAGACAAGTTGCCTGGAGGCCGATGTCTTGAATCTCGATGCAATTTGAGTGTTCCATCGTCATTAGGAGGCCCTGAACGTAACAATTAACTATCAGTTTTGCATCGAATTCGAAAATCTATACTCACAGGAGAAGGATCATATGGTGCCCGAGACAGCAATATCCCCTTGGAAACGAGTATTTTGTAGGCCGATGTATTGAATCTCGACGCAATTTGAGTGCTCCATCGTCATTAGGAGGCCCTGAACGCTACAATTAACTATCAGCTTTGCGTCGGATTCGAAAATCTAGACTCACAGGAGAACGACCATAAGGTGTCCGAGGCAGCAATAGACTCTTGGAGAAAGTCGGCTGAAGGACGATGTATTGAATCTCAACGCAATTTGAGTGTTCCATCGTCATTAGAAGGCACTTTCGCATCGGCTTCGAAAATCTAGACTCACATAAGACGGACCATATGGTGCCCGAGGCAGCAATATCCCCTTGGAGACAAGTCGGCTGGAGGACGATGTATTGAATCTCGACGCAATTTGAGTGATCTATCGTCATTAGGAGGCGCTGAACGTTATATTTCACTATCTTTTCTGCGTCGGATTCGAAAATCTAGACTCACAGGAGAAGGATCATATGGTGCCCGAGACAGCAATATCCCCTTGGAGACAAGTCGGCTGGAAGACGATTTAGTGAATCTCGACGCAATTTGAGTGTTCCATCGTCGTTAGGAGGCCCTGAACGTTACAATTAACTATATGTCGCGTCGGATTCAAAAATCTAGACTCACAGGAGACGGACCATATGGTGCCCGAGGCAGCAATATCCACTTGGAGACAAGTCGGCTGGAGGACGACGTATTGAATCTCGACGCAATTTGAGTGTTCTATCGTCATTAGGAGGCGCTGAACGTTACAATTCACTATCATTTTTGCGTCGCTTTCGAAAATCTAGACTCACAGAAGAAGGATCATATGCTGCCCGAGACAGCAATATCCCCTTGGAAACAAGTCGGCTGTAGACCGATGTATTGAATCTCGACGCAATTTGAGTGTTCCATCGTCATTAGGTGGCCCTGAACGATACAATTAACTCTTATTTTTGCGTCAGGTTCGAAAATCTAGACTCACAGGAGAACGACCATAAGGTGCCCGAGGCAGCAATAGACCCTTGGCGACAAGTCGGCTGGAGGACGATGTATTGAATCTCGACGCAATTTGAGTGTTCCATCGTCGTTAGGAGGCGCCGAACGTTGCAAATATCTATCAGTTATGCGTCGGATTCGAAAATCTAGACTCACAGGAGAACGACCACAAGGTGCCCGAGGCAGCAATAGACCCTTGGAGACAAGTCGGCTGGAGGCTGATGTATTGAATCTCGACGCAATTTAAGTGATCCATCGTCATTAGGAGGCCCTAAACGTTACAATTAACTATCAGTTTTGCGTCTGTTTCGAAAATGTAGAATCACCGGAGACGGACCATGTGGTTCCCGAGGCAGTGATATCCCCTTGGAGACAAGTCGGCTGGAAGACGATTTAGTGAATCTCGACGCAATTTGAGTGTTCCATCGTCATTAAGAGGCCCTGAACCTTACAATTACCTATCTGTTTTGCGTCGGATTCGAAAATCTAGACTCACAAGGAAACGACCATAAGGTGCTCGAGGCAGCAATAGACCCTTGGAGACAAGTCGGCTGGAGGACGATGTATTGAATCTCGACGCAATTTGAATGTTCCATCGTCATTAGGAGGCTCTGAACGTTGCAAATAACTATCAGTTATGCGTCGGATTCGAAAATCTAGACTCACAGGAGAACGACCACAAGGTGCCCGAGGCAGCAATAGACCCTTGGAGACAAGTCGGCTGGAGGCTGATGTATTGAATCTCGACGCAATTTGAGTGTTCCATCGTCATTAGGCCCTAAACGTTACAATTAACTATCAGTTTTGCGTCGAATTCGAAAATCTAGACTCACAGGAAAACGACCATAAAGTGACCGAGGAGCAATATACCCTTGGAGACAATTCGGCTGGAGGCCGATGTATTGAATCTCGACGCAATTTGAGTGTTCCATCGACATTAGGAGGCCCTGAACGTAACAATTAACTATCAGTTTTGCGTCGAATTCGATAATCTAGACTCACAGGAGAACGACCAGAAAGTGCCCGAGGAGCAATAGACCCTCGGAGACAAGTCGGCTGGAGGCTGATGTATTGAATCTCGACGCTATTTGAGTGTTCCATCGTCATTAGGTGGCCCTGAACGATACAATTAACTATTATTTTTGCGTCGGGTTCGAAAATCTAGACTCACAGGAGAACGACCATAAGGTGCCCGAGGCAGCAATATACTCTTGGAGACAAGTCGGCTGGAGGACGATATATTGAATCTCGACGCGATTTGAGTGTTCTATCGTCATTAGGAGGCGCTGAACGTTTCAATTCACTATCATTCTTGCTTCGCTTTCGAAAATCTAGACTCACAGAAGAAGGATCATATGGTGCCCGAGACAGCAATATCCCCTTGGAAACAAGTCGGCTGCAGGCCGATGTATTGAATCTCGACGCAATGTGAGTGTTCCATCGTCATTAGGTGGCCCTGAACGATACAATTAACTATTATTTTTGCGTCGGGTTCGAAAATCTAGACTCACAGGAGAACGACCATAAGGTGCCCGAGGCAGCAATAGACCCTTGGATACAAGTCGGCTGGAGGACGATGTAATGAATCTCGACGCAATTTGAGTGTTCTATCGTCATTAGGAGGCGCTGAAAGTTACAATTCACTATCAGTTTAGCGTCGGATTCGAAAATGTAGAATCACCGGAGACGGACCATGTAGTGCCCGAGGCAGCGATATCCCCTTGGAGACAAGTCGGCTGGAAGACGATTTAGTGAATCTCGACGCAATTTGAGTGTTTCATCGTCATTATGAGGCCCAGAACGTTACAATTAACCATCAGCTTTGCGTCGGATTCGAAAATCTAGACTCACAGTAGAACGACCATAAAGTGTCCGAGGCAGCAATAGACTCCTGGAGACAAGTCGGCTGGAGGCCGATGTATTGAATCTCGACGCAATTTGAGTGTTCCATCGTCATTAGGGGGTGCTGAACGTTGCGATTAACTATCATTTTTGCGTCGGATTCGAAAATCTAGACTCAGAGGAGAAGGATCATATGGTGCCCGAGACAGCAATATCCCCTTGGAGTGAAGTCGGCTGGAGGAAGATGTATTGAATCTCGACGCAATTTGAGTGTTCTATCGTCATTAGGAGGCGCTGAACGTTATATTTCACTATCTTGTTTGCGACGGATTCGAAAATCTAGACTCACAGGAGAAGGATCAAATGGTGCCCGAGACAGCAATATCCCCTTGGAAACAAGTCGGCTGGAGTCCGATGTGTTGAATCTCGACGCAATTTGAGTGTTCCATCGTCATTAGGAGGCCCTGAACGTTACAATTAACGATCAGTTTTGCGTCGGATTCGAAAATGTAGAATAACCGGAGACGGACCATGTGGTGCCCGAGGCAGCGATATCCCCTTGGAGACAAGTCGGCTGGAGGTCGATGTATTGAATCTCGACGCAATTTGAGTGTTCCATCGTCATTAGGGGGTGCTGAACGTTGCAATTAACTATCAGTTATGCGTCAGATTCGAAAATGTAGACTCACAGGAGAACGACCACAAGGTGCCCGAGGCAGCAATAGACCCTTGGAGACAAGACGGCTGCAGGCTGATGTATTGAATCTCGACGCAATTTGATTGTTCCATCGTCATTAGGAGGCCCCAAACGTTACAATGAACTATCAGTTTTGCGTCGGGTTCGAAAATCTATACTCAAAGATGAACGATCATAAGGTGCCCGAGGCAGCAATAGACGCATGGAGACAAGTCGGCTGGTGGACGATGTATTGGATCGCGACGCAATTTGAGTGTTCCATCGTCATTAGGAGGCCCTGAATGTTACAATTAACTATCAGTTTTTCATCAGATTCGAAAATGTAGACTCATTGGAGACGAACCGTAAGGTGCCCCAGGCAGCGAAACACTCTTGGAGACCAGTCCGCTGGGTGACGATGTATTGAATCGCGACGCAATTTGAGTGCTCCATTGTCATTAGGAGGCCCTGAACGTTACAATTAACGATCAGTTTTGCGTCGGATTCGAAAATGTAGAATAACCGGAGACGGACCATGTGGTGCCCGAGGCAGCGATATCCCCTTGGAGACAAGTCGGCTGGAGGCCGATGTATTGAATCTCGACGCAATTTCATTGTTCCATCGTCATTACGAGGCCCTAAACGTTACAATTAACTATCAGTTTTGCGTCGAATTCGAAAATCTAGACTCACAGGAGAACGACCATAAATTGACCGATGAGCAACAGACCCTTGGAGACAAGTCGGCTGGAGGCCGATGTATGAATCTCGACGCAATTTGAGTGTTCCATCGACATTAGGAGACCCTGATCGTAACAATTAACTATCAGTTTTGCATCGAATTCGATAATCTAGACTCACAGGAGAACGACCAGAAAGTGCCCGAGGAGCAATAGACCCTTGGAGACAAGTCGGCTGGAGGCTGATGAATTGAATCTCGACGCAATTTGAGTGTTCCATCGTCATTAAAAGGCCCTGAACGTTACAATTAACTATCAGTTTCGCGTCGGATTCGAAAATCTAGACTCACAGGAGACGGACCATATGGTGCCCGAGGCAGCTATATCCTCTTGGAGAAAAGTCGGCTGGAGAACGATGTATTGAATCTCGACGCAATTTGAGTGTTCCATCGTCATTAGGTAGCCCTGAACGTTACAATTACCTATTATTTTTGCGTCGGATTCGAAAAACTAGACTCACAGGAGACGGACCATATGGTGCCCGAGGCAGCAATATCCCTTTGGAGACAAGTCGGCTGGAGGACGATGTATTGAATCTCGACACAATTTGAGTGTTCAATCGTCATTAGGAGGTGCTGACGTTACAATTCACTATCATTTTGCGTCGGATTCGAAAATCTAGACTCACAGGAGAAGTATCATATGGTGCCCGAGACAGCAATATCCCCATGGAAACGAGTAGGTTGTAGGCCGATGTAATGAATCTCGACGCAATTTGAGTGTTCCATCGTCATTAGGTGGCCCTGAACGTTTCAATTAACTATCAGTTTTGCGTCGGGTTCGAAAATCTAGACCCACATTAGAACGATCATAAGGTGCCCGAGGCAGCAATATCCCCTTGGAGTGAAGTCGGCTGGAGGACGATGTACTGTATCTCGACGCAATTTGAGTGATCTATCGTCATTAGGAGGCGCTGAACAATATATTTCACTATCATTTTTGCGTCGGAATCGAAAATCTAGACTCAAAGGAGGAGGATCATATGGTGCCCGAGACAGCAATATCCCCTTGGAAACAAGCCATCTGGTGTCCGATGTATTGAATCGCGACGCAATTTGAGTGTTCCATCGTCATTAGGAGGCCCTGAATGTTACAATTAACTATCAGTTTTTCATCAGATTCGAAAATCTAGACTCACTGGAGACTTACCATAAGGTGCCCGAGGCAGCAAAATACTCTTGGAGACCAGTCCGCTGGTTGACGATGTATTGAATCGCGACGCAATTTGAGTGCACCATCGTCATTAGGAGGCCCTGAACGTTACAATTAACTATCAGTTTTGCGTCGGACTCGAAAATGTAGAATCACTGGAATCGGACCATGTGCTGCCCGAGGCAGCATTATCCCCTTGGAGACAAGTCGGCTGGAAGACGATTTAGTGAATCTCGACGCAATTTGAGTGTTCCATCGTCATTAGGAGGTGCTGAACGTTACAATTCACTATCACTTTTGCGTCGCATTCGAAAATCTAGACTCACAAGAGAGAGATCATATGGTGCCCGAGACAGTAATATCCCCTTTGAAACAAGTCGGCTGTAGGCCGATGTATTGAATCTCGACGCAATTTGAGTCTTCCATCGTCATTAGGAGGCCCTGAATGTTACAATTAGCTTTCAGTTTTTCGTCGGATTCCAAAATCTAGACTCACTGGAGACGGACCATTAGGTGCCCGAGGCAGCAATATCCTCTTGGAGATAAGTCGGCTGGAGGCCGATGTATTGAATCTCGACGGAATTTGAGTGTTCTATCGTCATTAGGAGGCGCTGAACGTTACATTTCACTATCATTTTTGCGTCGCTTTCGAAAATCTAGACTCACAGGAGACGGACCATAAGGTGCCCGAGGCAGCAATATACTCAGGGAGACCAGTCCGCTGGGGGACGATGTATTGAATCGCGACGCAATTTGAGTGCTCCATCGTCATTAGGAGGCCCTGTACGATACAATTAACTATCAGTTTTGCGTCGGATTCGAAAATGTAGAATCACCGGAGACGGACCATGTGGTGCCCGAGGCAGCCATATCCCTTTGGAGACAAGTCGGCTGGAAGACGATTTAGTGAATCTCGACGCAATTTGAGTGTTCGATCGTCATTAGGAGGCCCTGATCGTTACAATTAACTATCACTTTCGCGTCGGATTCGAATATCTAGACTCACAGGAGACGGACCATGTGGTGCCCGAGGCAGCAATATCCCCTTGGAGACAAGTCGGCTGGAGGACGATGTATTGAATCTCGACGCAATTTGAGTGTTCTATCGTCATTAGGAGACGCTGAACGTTACAATTCACTATCATTTTTGCGACGCATTCCAAAATCTAGACTCACAGCAGAACGATCATAAGGTGCCGAGGCAACAATATCACCTTGGAGGCATGTCGGCTGGAGGTCGATGTATTGAATCTCATCGCAATTTTGGTGTTCCATCGTCATTAGGAGGCCCTGAATGTTACAATTAACTATCCGTTTATCGTCGGATTCGAAAATCTAGACTCAGTGGAGACGGACCATAATGCGCCCGAGGCAGCAATAACCTCTTGGAGACCAGTCCGCTGGGGGACGATGTATTGAATCGCCACGCAATTTGAGTGTTCCATCGTCATTATCAGGCCCTGAACGTTACAATTGACAATCAGTTTTGCGTCGGATTAGAAAATCTAGACTCACAGGAGAACGACCATAAGGCGCCCGAGGCAGCAACAGACACTTGGAGACGAGTCGGCTGTAGGACGATGTATTGAATCTCTACGGAATTTGTTCCATCGTCATTAGGTGGCTCTGAACGTTACAATTAACTATCAGTTTTGCGTCGGGTTCGAAAATCTAGACTCACAGGAGAACGATCATCAGGCGCCCAAGGCAGCAATATCCCCTTGGGACAAATCGGCTGGAGGACGATGTATTGAATCTCGACCCAATTTGAGTGTTCTATCGTCATTAGGAGGCGCTGACCGTTACATTTCAATATCATTTTTGCGTCGGATTCGAAAATCTAGACTCACAGGAGAAGGATCATATCGTGCCCGATACAGTAATATCCCCTTGGAAACAAGTCGGCTGGAGGCCAATGTATTGAATCTCGACGCTATTTAAGTGTTCCATCGTCATTAGGTGGCCCTGAACATTACAATGAGCTATCAGTTTTGCGTCGGGTTAGAAAATCTAGACTCACAGGAGAACGACCATAAGGTGTCCGAGGCAGCAATAGACTCTTGGAGACAAGTCGGCTGAAGGACGATTTATTGAATCACAACTCAATTTGATTATTCCATCGTCATTAGGAGTCCCTGAACGTTACAATTAACTATCAATTTCGCGTCGGAATCGAATAACTAGACTCACAGGAGACGGACCATATGGTGCCCGAGGCAGCAATATCCCCCTGCAGACAAGTCGTCTGGAGGTCGATGTATTGAAGCCCGACGCAATTTGAGTGTTCCATCGTCATTAAGAGGCCCTGAACATTACAATTAACTATCAGTTATGTGTCGGATTCGGAAATCTAGACTCACAGGAGAACGACCACAAGGTGCCCGAGGCAGCAACATCCATTTGGAGACAAGTCGGCTGGAGGCCGATGTATTGAATCTCGACGCAATTTGGGTGTTCCATCGTCATTAGGAGGCGCTGAACGTAGCAATTAACTTTCAGTTATGCGTCGGATTCGAAAATCTAGACTCACAGGAGATCGACCACAAGGTGCCCGAGGCAGCAATAGAACCTTGGAGACAAGTCGGCTGGAAGCTGATGTATTGGATCTCGACGCAATTTGAGTGTTCCATCGTCATTAGGAGGCCCTAAACGTTACAATTAACTATCAGTTTCGCGTCGGGTCCGAAAATCTAGACTCACAGGAGACGGACCACGTGGAGCCCGAGGCAGCAATATCCCCTTGGAATCAAGTCGGCTGGAGGACGTTGTATTGAATCTCGACGCAATTTGAGTGATCTATCGTCATTAGGAGGCGCTGAACGTTATATTTCTTTATCATTTTTGCGTCGGATTCGAAAATCTAGACTCACAGGAAAAGGATCATATGGTGCTCGAGACAGCAATATCCCCTTGGAAACAAGTCGGCTGGAGGACGATGTATTGAACCTCGACGCAATTTGAGTCTTCCATCGTCATTAGGAGGCGCTGAATGTTATAATTAACTATCAGTTTTGCGTCAGATTCGAAAATCTAGACTCGCTGGAGACGGACCATAAGGCGCCCGAGGCAGCAATATACTCTTGGAGACCAGTCCGCTGGAGGACGATGTATTGAATCGCGACGCAATTTGAATGCTCCATCGTCATTAGGAGGCCCTGAACGTTACAGTTAACTATCAGTTTTGCGTTGGATTCGAAAATGTAGAATCACCAGAGACGGACCATGTGGTGCCCGAGGCAGCGATATCCCCTTGGAGACAAGTCGGCTGGAAGACGATTTAGTGAATCTCGATGCAATTTGAGTGTTCCATCGTCATTAGGTGGCCCTGAACATTACAATGAGCTATCAGTTTTGCGTTGGGTTAGAAAATCTAGACTCACAGATGAACGATAATAAGGTGCCCGAGGCAGTAATAACCCTTGGAGACAAGTCGGCTGGAGGACGGTGTATTGGATCGCGACGCAATTTGAGTGTTCCATCGTCAATAGGAGGCCCTAAATGTTACAATTAAGTATCAGTTTTTCCGTCGGATTCGAAAATCTAGAATCACCGGAGACGGACCATGTGGTGCCCGAGGCAGCGTTATCCCCTTGGAGACAAGTTGGCTGGAAGACGATTTAGTGAATCTCGACGCAATTTCAGTGTTCCATCGTCATTAGGAGACCCTGAACGTTACAATTAACTATCAGTTTCGCGTCGGATCCGAAAATCTAGACTCACAGGAGACGGACACGTGGAGCCCGAGGCAGCAATATCCCCTTGTAGACAAGTCGGCTGGAGGAAGATGTATTGACTCTGGACGCAATTTGAGTGTTCCATCTTCACTAAGAGGCCCTGAGTATTACATTTAACTATCAGTTTTGCGTCGGATTCTAAAATGTTGACTCACAGGCGAACGACCATACGGTGCCTGAGGCAGCTATTGACCCTTGGAGACAAGTCGGTTGGAGGACGATGTATTGACTCTCGACGCAATTTGAGTGTTCCATCGTCATTAGGAGGCCCTGAACGTTACAATTAACTATCACTTTCGCGTCGGATTCGAAAATCTAGACTCACAGTAGACGGACCATATCGTGCCCGAGGCAGCAATATCCACTTGGAGACAAGTCTGCTGGAGGACGATGTATTGATTCTCGACGCAATTTGAGTGTTCTATCGTCGTTAGGAGGCGCTGAACGTTACAATTCACTATCAGTTTTGCCTCGGATTCGAAAATGTAGAATCACCGGAGACGGTCCATGTGGTGCTCGAGGCGGCGATATCCCTTTGGAGACAAGTCGGCTGGAAGACGATTTAGTCAATCTCGATTCAATTTGAGTGTTCCATCGTCATTAGGAGGCCCTGAACGTTATAATTAACTACCAGTTTTGCGTCGGAATCGAAAAGCTAGTCTCACAGGAGAACGACCATAAAGTGTCGAGGCAGCAATATCCCCATGGAGACAAGTCGGCTGAAGGACGATGTATTGAATCTGAACGCAATTTTAGTGTTCCATCGTCATTAGGAGGCACTTTCGCGTCGGATTCGAAAATCTAGACTCACAGGAGACGGGCCATATGGTGCCCGAGGCAGCAATATACCCTTGGAGACAAGTCGGCTGGAGGACGATGTATTGAATATCGACGCAATTTGAGTGTTCCATCTTCATTAGGAGGCGCTGAACGATAGAATTCACTATCATTAATGCGTCGGATTCGAAAATCTAGACTCACAGGAGAAGGGTCATATGGTGCCCGAGACAGCGATATCCCCTTGGAACGAGTCGGTTGTAGGCCGATGTATTGAATCTCGACGCAATTTGGGTGTTCCATCGTCATTAGGTGGCCCTGAACGTTACAATTAACTATCAGTTTTGCGTCGGATTCGAAAATGTAGAATCACCGGAGACGGACCATGTGGTGGCCGAGGCAGCGATATCCCCTTGTAGACAAGTCGGCTGGAAACCGATTTAGTGAATCTCGACCCAATTTGAGTGTTTCATCGTCATTAGGAGGCCCTGAAGGTTACAATTAACTATCACTTTCGCGTCGGATTCGAAAATCTAGACTCACAGGAGAACGACCATATGGTGCCCGAAGAAGCAATAGACCCTAGAAGACAAGTCGGCTGGAGGACGATGTATTGAATCTCGACGCAATTTGAGTGTGCCATCGTCATTAAGAGGCCCTGAACATTACAATTAACTATCAGTTATGTGTCGGATTCTGAAATCTAGACTCACAGGAGGACGACCACAAGGTGCCCGAGGCAGTAACATACATTTGGAGACAAGTCGGCTGGAGGCCAATGTTCTGAATCTCGACGCAATTTGGGTGTTCCATCGTCATTAGGAGGCGCTGAACGTAGCAATTAACTTTCAGTTATGCGTCGGATTCGAAAATCCAGACTCACAGGAGATCGACCATAAGGTGCCCGAGGCAGATATAGACCCTTGGAGACAAGTCGGCTGGAAGCTGATGTATTGAATCTCGACGCAATTTGAGTGTTCCATCGTCATTAGGAGGCGCTGAACGTTACAATTAACTATCATTTTTGCGTCGGATTCGAAAATCTAGACTCACAGGAGACGGAGCACGTGGAGCCCGAGGCAGCGATAACCCCTTGGAGACAAGTCGGCTGGAAGACGATTTAGTGAATCTCGACGCAATTTGAGTGTTCCATCGTCATTATCAGGCACTGAACGTTACAACTAACAATCAGGTTTTGCGTCGGATTAGAAAATCTAGACTCACAGGAGAACGACCATAAGGCGCCCGAGGCAGCAATAGACCCTTGGAGACGAGTCGGCTGAAGGACGATGTATTGAATCTCTACGGAATTAGTTCCTTCGTCATTAGTTGGCCCTGAACGTTACAATTAACTATCAGTTTTGCGTCGGGTTCGAAAATCTAGACTCACAGGAGAACGATCATAAGGTGCCCAAGGCAGCAATATCCCATTGGAGACAAATCGGCTGGAGGACGATGTATTGAATCTCGACGCAATTTGAGTGTTCTATCGTCATTATGAGGCGCTGAACGATTCATTTCATTATCATTTTTGCGTCGGATTCGAAAATCTAGACTCACAGGAGAAGGGTCATATGGTGGCCGAGACAGCGATATCCCCTTGGAAACGAGTCGGTTGTAGGCCGATGTATTGAATCTCGACGCATTTTGGGTGTTCCATCTTCATTAGGTGGCCCTGAACGTTACAATTAACTATCAGATTTGCGTCGGGTTCGAAAATCCAGACTCACAGGAGAACGATTGTAAGGTGCCCGAGGTAGCAATATCCCCTTGGAGACCAGTCCGCTGGGGGACGATGTATTGAATCGCGACGCAATTTGAGTGCTCCATCGTCATTAGAAGGCCCTGACCGTTACAATTAACTATCAGTTTTGCGTCGGATTCGAAAATGTAGAATCGCCGGAGACGGACCATGTGGTGCCCGAGGCAGCGATATCCCCTTGGAGACAAGTCGGCTGGAGGACGATGTATTGAATCTCGACGCAATTTGAGTGTGCCATCGTCATTAGGAGGCCCTGAACTTCACAATTAACTATCAGTTATGTGTCGGACTCGAAAATCTAGACTCACAGGAGAACGACCACAAGGTGCCCGAGGCAGCAACAGACATTTGGAGACAAGTCGGCTGGAGGCCGATGTATTGAATCTCGACGCAATTTGAGTGTTCCATCGTCATTAGGTGGCCCTGAACGTTACAATTAACTATCAGTTTTGCGTTGGGTTCAAAAATCTAGACTCACAGATGAACGATCATAAAGTGCCCGACGCAGCAATAGACCCTTGGAGACAAGTCGGCTGGAGGACGATGTATTGGATCGCGACGCAATTTGAGTGTTCCATCGTCATTAGGAGGCCCCGAACGTTACAATTAACTATCAGTTTTTCGTCAGATTCGAAAATCTAGACCCACTGGAGACGGAGCATAAGGTGCCCGATGCAGCAATATACCTTTGGAGACCAGTCCGCTCGGGGACGATGTATTAAATTGCGACGCAATTTGAGTGTTCCATCGTCATTAGGAGGCCCTGAATGTTACAATTAACTATCAGTTTTCGTCGGATTCGAAAATTTAGACTCACTGAAGACGGACCATAATGTGCCCGAGGCAGCAATATCCTCTTGGAAACCAGTCCGCTGGGGGACGATGTATTAAATCGCGACGCAATTTGAGTGCTCCATCGTCATTAGGAGGCCCTGAACGTAACAATTATCTATCAGTATCGCGTCGGATTCGAAAATCTAGACTCACAGGAGACGGACCATATAGTGCCCGAGGCAGCAATATCCCCTTGCAGACAAGTCGGCTGGAGGACAATGTTTTGAATCTCGACGCAATTTGAGTGTTCCATCGTCATTAGGTGGCCCTGAACGTTACAATTAACTATCAGTTTTGCGTTGGGTTCAAAAATCTAGACTCACAGATGAACGATCATAAAGTGCCCGAGGCAGCAATAGACCCTTGGAGACAAGTCGGCTGGAGGCTGATGTATTGAATCTCGACGCAATTTGAGAGTTCCATCGTCATTAGGAGGCCCTAAACGTTACAATTAACTATCAGCTTTGCGTCGGATTCGAAAATCTAGACTCACAGGGGACGGACCACATGGAGCCCGAGGCAGCAATATCCCCTTGTAGACAAGACGGCTGGAGGTCGATGTATTGACTCTCGACGCAATTTGAGTGTTCCTTCGACATTAGGAGGCGCTGAACGTTGCAAATAACTATCAGTTTTGCGTCGAATTCGAAAATCTTGACTCACAGGAGAACGACCATAAGGTGCCCAAGGCAGCAATAGACCCTTGGAGACAAGTCGACTGAAGGACGATGTATTGAACCTCGACGCAATTTGAGTGTTCCATCGTCATAGGAGGCCCTGAACGTTACAATTAACTATCACGTTCGCATCGGATTCGAAAATCTAGACTCACAGGGGACGGACCACATGGAGCCCGAGGCAGCAATATCCCCTTATAGACAAGACGGCTGGAGGTCGATGTATTGACTCTCGACGCAATTTGAGTGTTCCTTCGACATTAGGAGGCGCTGAACGTTGGAAATAACTATCAGTTTTGCGTCAGATTCGAAAATCTAGACTCACTGGAGATGGACCATAAGGCGCCCGAGGCAGCAATATACTCTTGGAGACCAGTCCGCTGGGGGGACGATGTATTGAATCGCCACGCAATTTGAGTGCTCCATCGTCATTAGGAGGCCCTGAACGTTACAGTTAACTATCAGTTTTGCGTCGGATTCGAAAATGTAGAATCACCGGAGACGGACCATGTGGTGCCCGAGGCAGCGATATCCCCTTGGAGACAAGTCGGCTGGAAGACGATCTAGTGAATCTCGATGCAATTTGAGTGTTTCATCGTCATTAGGAGGCCCTGAACGTTACAATTAACTATCACTTTCGCGTCGGATTCGAAAATCTAGACTCACAGGAGACGGACCATATGGTGCCCGAGGCAGCAATATACCCTTGGAGACAAGTCGGCTGGAGGATGATGTATTGAATCTCGACGCAATTTGAGAGTTCTATCGTCATTAGGAGGCGCTGAACGTTACAATTCACTATCATTTTTGCGACGCATTCGAAAATCTAGACTCACAGCAGAACAATCATAAGTTGCCGAGGCAACATTATCACCTTGGAGACAAGTCGGCTGGAGGACGACGTATTGAATCTCGACGCAATTTGAGTGTTCTATCGTCATTAGGAGGCGCTGAACGTTACATTTCACTATCATTTTTGCTTCGGATTCGAAAATCTAGACTCACAGGAGCAGGATCATATGGTGCCCGAGACAGCAATATCCCCTTGGAAACAAGTCGGCTGGAGGCCGATGTATTGAATCTCGACGCAATTTGAGTGTTCCATCGTCATTAGGTGGCCCTGAACATTACAATGAGCTATCAGTTTTGCGTAGGGTTAGAAAATCTAGACTCACAGATGAACGATCATAAGGTGCCCGAGGCAGTAATAGACCCTTGGAGACAAGTCGGCTGGAGGACGATGTATCGGATCGCGACGCAATTTGAATGTTCCATCGTCAATAGGAGGCCCTAAATGTTACAATTAACTATCAGTTTTTCGTCGGATTCGAAAATCTAGAATCACCGGAGCCGGAACATGTGGTGCCCGAGGCAGCGATATCCCCTTGGAGACAAGTTGGCTGGAAGACGATTTAGTGAATCTCGACGCAATTTCAGTGTTCCATCGTCATTAGGAGACCCTGAACGTTACTATTAACTATCAGTTTTGCGTCGGATTCGAAAATCTAGACTCACAGGAGAACGACCATAAGGTGTCCGAGGCAGCAATAGACTCTTGGAGACAAGTCTGCTGGAGGACGATGTATTGAATCTCGACGCAATTTGAGTGTTCTATCGTCGTTAGGAGGCGCTGAACGTTACAATTCACTATCAGTTTTGCCTCGGATTCGAAAATGTAGAATCACCGGAGACGGTCCATGTGGTGCTCGAGGCAGCGATATCCCTTTGGAGACAAGTAGGCTGGAAGACGATTTAGTCAATCTCGATGCAATTTGAGTGTTCCATCGTCATTAGGAGGCCCTGAACGTTATAATTAACCACCAGTTTTGCGTCGGATTCGAAAATCTAGTCTCTCAGGAGAACGACCATAAAGTGTCGAGGCAGCAATATCCCCTTGGAGACAAGTCTGCTGACGGACGATGTATTGAATCTGAACGCAATTTGAGTGTTCCATCGTCATTAGGAGGCACTTTCGCGTCGGATTCGAAAATCTAGACTCACAGGAGACGGGCCATATGGTGCCCGAGGCAGCAATATACCCTTGGAGACAAGTCAGCTAGAGGACGATGTATTGAATCTCGACGCAATTTGAGTGTTCTATCTTCATTAGGAGGCGCTGAACGTTAGAATTCACTATCATTATTGCGTCGGATTCGAAAATCTAGACTCACAGGAGAAGGGTCATATGGTGCCCGAGACAGCGATATCCCTTTGGAAACGAGTCGGTTGTAGGCCGATGTATTGAATCTCGACGCAATTTGAGTGTTCCATCGTCATTAATTGGCCCTGAACGTTACAATTAACTATCAGTTTTGCGTCGGGTTCGAAAATCTAGACTCACAGGAGAACGATCATAAGGTGCCCGAGGTAGCAATATCCCCTTGGAGACCAGTCCGCTGGGGGACGATGTATTGAATCGCGACGCAATTTGAGTGTTCCATCGTCATTAGGAGGCCCTAAACGTAACAGTTAACTATCAGTTTTGCGTCGAATTCGAAAATCTAGACTCACATGAGGGCGACAATAAGGTGCCCGAGGCAGCAATAGACCCCTGGAGACAAGTCGACTGAAGGACGATGTATTGAATCTCGACGCAATTTGAGTGTTCCATCGTCATTGGGAGGCCCTGAACGTTACAATTAACTATCACTTTCGCGTCCGATTTGAAAATCTAGACTCACAGTAGACGGACCATATGGTGCCCGATGCAGCAATATCCCCTTGGAGACAAGTCGGCTGAAGGACGATGTATTGAATCTCAACGCAATTTGAGTGTTCCATCGTCATTAGGTGGCCCTGAACGTTACAATTAACTATCAGTTTTGCGTCGGGTTCGAAAATCTAGACTCACAGGAGAACGATCATAAGGTGCCCGAGGTAGCAATATCCCCTTGGAGACAAGTCGGCTGGAGGACGTTGTATTGAATCTCGACGCAATTTGAGTGATCTATCGTCATTAGGAGGCGCTGAACGTTATTTTTCTTTATCATTTTTGCGTCGGATTCGAAAATCTAGACTCACAGGAGACGGCCATATGGTGCCCGAGGCAGTAATATACCCTTGGAGACAAGTCAGCTGGAGGACGATGTATTGAATCTCGACGCAATTTGAGTGTTCCATCGTCATTAGGTGGCCCTGAACGTTACAATTAACTATCAGTTTTGCGTCGGGTTCGAAAATCTAGACTCACAGGAGAACGATCATAAGGTGCCCGAGATAGCAATATCCCCTTGGAGACAAGTCGGCTGGAGGACGTTGTATTGAATCTCGACGCAATTTGAGTGATCTATCGTCATTAGGAGGCGCTGAACGTTATTTTTCTTTATCATTTTTGCGTCGGATTCGAAAATCTAGACTCACAGAAGGAGGATCATATGGTGCTCGAGACAGCAATATCCCCTTGGAAACAAGTCGGCTGGAGGACGATGTATTGAATGTCGACGCAATTTGAGTCTTCCATCGTCATTAGGAGGCCCTGAATGTTACAATTAACTATCAGTTTTGCGTCAGATTCGAAAATCTAGACTCACTGGAGACGGACCATAAGGCGCCCGAGGCAGCAATAGACCCTTGGGGACCAGTCCGCTGGAGGACGATGTATTGAATCTCGAAGCAATTTGAGTGTTCCATCGTCAATAGGAGGCCCTAAATGTTACAATTAACTATCAGTTTTTCGTCGGATTCGAAAATCTAGAATCACTGGAGACGGACCATGTGGTGCCCGAGGCAGCGTTATCCCCTTGGAGACAAGTTGGCTGGAAGACGATTTAGTGAATCTCGACGCAATTTCAGTGTTCCATCGTCATTAGGAGACCCTGAACGTTACAATTAACTATCAGTTTCGCGTCGGATCCGAAAATCTAGACTCACAGGAGACGGACCACGTGGAGCCCGAGGCAGCAATATCCCGTTGTAGACAAGTCGGCTTGAGGCCGATGTATTGACTCTCGACGCAATTTGAGTGTTCCATCGTCATTAGGAGGCGCTGAACGTTACAATTAACTATCATTTTTGGGTCGGATTTGAAATCTAGACTCACTGGAGACGGACCATATGGTGCCAGAGACAGCAATATCACCTTGGAGACAAGTCGGCTGGAGACCGATGTATTGAATCTCGACTCAATTTGAGTGTTCCATCGTCATTAGGAGGCCCTGAACATTACAATGAGCTATCAGTTTTGCGTAGGGTTAGAAAAACTAGACTCACAGATGAACGATCATAAGGTGCCCGAGGCAGTAATAGACCCTTGGAGACAAGTCAGCTGGAGGACGATGTATTGGATCGCGACGCAATTTGAGTGTTCCATCGTCAATAGGAGGCCCTAAATGTTACAATTAACTATCAGTTTTTCGTCGGATTCGAAAATCTAGAATCACCGGAGACGGACCATGTGGTGCCCGAGGCAGCGTTATCCCCTTGGAGACAAGTTGGCTGGAAGACGATTTAGTGAATCTCGACGCAATTTCAGTGTTCCATCGTCATTAGGAGACCCTGAACGTTACAATTAACTATCAGTTTCGCGTCGGATCCGAAAATCTAGACTCACAGGAGACGGACCACGTGGAGCCCGAGGCAGCAATATCCCGTTGTAGACAAGTCGGCTTGAGGCCGATGTATTGACTCTCGACGCAATTTGAGTGTTCCATCGTCATTAGGAGGCGCTGAACGTTACAATTAACTATCAATCTTGGGTCGGATTCGAAATCTAGGATCACTGGAGACGGACCATATGGTGCCCGAGACAGCAATATCACCTTGGAGACAAGTCGGCTGGAGACCGATGTATTGAATCTCGACGCAATTTGAGTGTTCCATCGTCATTAGGAGGCCCTGAACGTTACAATTAACTATCACTTTCGCGTCGGATTCGAAAATCTAGACTCACAGTAGACGGACCATATCGTGCCCGAGGCAGCAATATCCACTTGGAGACAAGTCTGCTGGAGGACGCTGTATTGAATCTCGACGCAATTTGAGTGTTCTATCGTCGTTAGGAGGCGCTGAACGTTACAATTAACTATCAGTTTTGCGTCGGGTTCGAAAATCTAGACTCACAGGAGAACGATTGTAAGGTGCCCGAGGTAGCAATATCCCCTTGGAGACCAGTCCGCTGGGGGACGATGTATTGAATCGCGACGCAATGTGAGTGCTCCATCGTCATTAGGAGGCCCTGAACGTTACAATTAACTATCAGTTTTGCGTCGGAATCAAAAATGTAGAATCACCGGAGACGGACCATGTGGTGGCCGAGGCAGCGATATCCCCTTGGAGACAAGTCGGCTGGAAGACGATTTAGTGAATCTCGACCCAATTTGAGTGTTTCATCGTCATTAGGAGGACCTGAACTTCACAATTAACTATCAGTTATGTGTCAGATTCGAAAATCTAGACTCACAGGAGAACGACCACAAGGTGCCTGAGGCAGCAACAGACATTTGGAGACAAGTCGGCTGGAGGCCGATGTATTGAATCTCGACGCAATTTGAGAGTTCCATCGTCATTAGGAGTCCCTGAACGTAACAGTTAACTATCAGTTTTGCGTCGAATTCGAAAATCTAGACTCACAGGAGAACGACCATAACGTGCCCGAGGCTGCAATAGACCCTTGGATACAAGTCGACAGATGGACGATGTATTGAATCTCGACGCAATTTGAGTGTTCCATCGTCATTATGAGGCACTGAACGTTGCAATTAACTATCAGTTATGCGTCGGATTAGAAAATCTAGACTCACAGGAGATCGACCATAAGGTGCCCGAGGCAGCAATATACCCTTGGATACAAGTCGGCTGGAAGCTGATGTATTGAATCTCGACGCAATTTGAGTGTTCCATCGTCACTAGGAGGCCCTGAACGTTACAATTAAGTATCACTTTCGCATCGCATTCGAAAATCTAGACTCACAGGAGACGGACCATATGGTGCCCGAGGCAGCAATATCCCATTGGAGACAAGTCTGCTGGAGGACGATGTATTGAATATCGACGCAATTTGAGTGTTCTATCGTCGTTAGGAGGCGCTGAACGTTACAATTCACTATCTGTCTTGCGTCGGATTCGAAAATGTAGAATCACCGGAGACGGTCCATGTGGTGCCCGAGGCAGTGATATCCCCTTGGAGACAAGTCGGCTGGAAGACGATTTAGTGAATCTCGATGCAATTTGAGTGTTCCATCGTCATTAGGAGGCCCTGAACGGAATAATTAGCTACCAGTTTTGCGTCGGATTTGAAAATCTAGACTCACAGGAGAACGACCATAAGGTGTCCGAGGCAGCAATATCCCCTTGGAGACAAGTCGGCTGAAGGACGATGTATTGAATCTCAACGCAATTTGAGTGTTCGATCTTCATTAGGAGGCGCTGAACGTTACAATTCACTACCATTTTTGCGTCGGATTCGAAATCTAGACTCACTGGAGACGGACCATATGGTGCCCGAGACAGCCTAATCCCCTTGGAGACAAGTCGGCTGGAGGACGATGTAATGAATCTCGACGCAATTTGAGTGTTCGATCTTCATTAGGAGGCGCTGAACGTTACAATTCACTATCATTTTTGCGTCGGATTCGAAAATCTAGACTCAAAGGAGAAGGATCATATGGTGCCGGAGACAGCGATATCCCCTTGGAAACGAGTCAGTTGTAGGCCGATGTATTGAATCTCGACGCAATTTGAGTGTTCCATCGTCATTAGGTGGCCCTGAACGTTACAATTAACTATCAGTTTTGCGTTGGGTTCAAAAATCTAGACTCACAGATGAACGATCATAAAGTGCCCGAGGCAGCAATAGACCCTTGGAGACAAGTCGGCTGGAGGACGATGTATTGGATCGCGACGCAATTTGAGTGTTCCATCGTCATTAAGAGGCCCTGAACGTTACAATTAACTATCAGTTTCGCGTCGGATTCGAAAAGCTAGACTCACAGGAGACGGACCACATGGAGCCCGAGGCAGCAATATCCCCTTGTAGACAAGTCGGCTGGAGGTCGATGTATTGACTCTCGACGCAATTTGAGTGGTCCATCGTCATTAGGAGGCGCTGAACATTACAATTAACTATCATTTTTGCGTAGGATTCGAAAATCTAGACTCACAAGAGACGGATCATATGGTGCCCGAGGCACCCTAATCCCCTTGGAGACAAGTCGGCTGGAGGCCGGTGTATTGAATCTCGACGCAATGTGAAAGTTCCATCGTCACTAGGAGGCCCTGAACGTAACAGTTAACTATGAGTTTTGCGTCGAATTCGAAAATCTTGTCTCACAGGAGAACGACCATAAGGTGCCCGAGGCAGCAATAGACCCTTGAGACAAGTCGGCTGAAGGACGATGTATTGAATCTCGACGCAATTTGAGTGTTCCATCGTTATTAGGAGGCCCTGAACGTTACAATTAACTATCATTTTCGCGTCGGATTCGAAAACCTAGACTCAAAGGAGACGGACCATATGGTGCCCGAGGCAGCAATATCCCCTTGGAGACAAGTCGGCTGGAGGACGATGTATTGGATCGCGACGCAATTTGAGTGTTCCATCGTCATTAGGAGGCCCTGAATGTTATAATTGACTATCAGTTTTCGTCGGATTCGAAAATCTAGACTCACTGAAGACGGACCATAATGTGCCCGAGGCAGCAATATCCTCTTGGAAACCAGTCCGCTGGGGGACGATGTATTGAATCGCGACGCAATTTGAGTGCTCCATCGTCATTAGGAGGCCCTGAACGTTACAATTATCTATCAGTATCGCGTCGGATTCGAAAATCTAGACTCGCAGGAGACGGACCATATAGTGCCCGAGGCAGCAATATCCCCTTGCAGACAAGTCGGCTGGAGGACAATGTATTGAATCTCTACGCAATTTGAGTGTTCCATCGTCATTAGGAGGCGCTGAGCGTTACAACTAAATATCAGTTATGCGTCGGATTCGAAAATCTAGACTCACAGGAGAATGACAACAAGGTGCCCGAGGCAGCAATTGACTTTTGGAGACAAATCGGTTGGAGGCCGATGTATTGAATCTCGACGCAGTTTGAGTGTACCATCGTCATTATGAGGCGCTGAAAGTTGCAAATAACTATCAGTTATGCTTCGGATTCGAACATCTAGACTCACAGGAGATCCACCATAAGGTGCCCAAAGCAGCAATAGACCCTTGGAGACAAGTCGGCTGGAGGCTGATGTATTGAATCTCGACGCAATTTGAGTGTTCCATCGTCATTAGGAGGCCCTAAACGTTACAATTAACTATCACGTTCGCGTCGGATTCGAAAATCTAGACTCACAGGGGACGGACCACATGGAGCCCGAGGCAGCAATATCCCCTTGTATACAAGACGGCTGGAGGTCGATGTATTGACTCTCGACGCAATTTGAGTGTTCCTTCGACATTAGGAGGCGCTGAACGTTGCAAATAACTATCAGTTTTGCGTCAGATTCAAAAATCTAGATTCACTGGAGACGGACCATAAGGCGCCCGAGGCAGCAATATACTCTTGGAGACCAGTCCGCTGGGGGGACGATGTATTGAATCGCGACGCAAAATGAGTGCTCCATCGTCATTAGGAGGCCCTGAACGTTATAGTTAACTATCAGTTTTGCGTCGGATTCGAAAATGTAGAATCACCGGAGACGGACCATGTGGTGCCCGAGACAGCGATATCCCCTTGGAAACGAGTCGGTTGTAGGCCGATGTATTGAATCTCGACGCAATTTGGGTGTTCCATCGTCATTAGGTGGCCCTGAACGTTACAATTAACTATCAGTTTTGCGTCGGGTTCGAAAATCTAGACTCACAGGAGAACGATTGTAAGGTGCCCGAGGTAGCAATATCCCCTTGGAGACCAGTCCGCTGGGGGACGATGTATTGAATCGCGACGCAATTTGAGTGCTCCATCGTCATTAGGAGGCCCTGAACGTTACAATTAACTATCACTTTCGCGTCGGATTCGAAAATCTAGACTCACAGGAGAACGACCATAAGGTGCCCGAGGAAGCAATAGACCCTAGAAGACAAGTCGGCTGGAGGACGATGTATTGAATCTCGACGCAATTTGAGTGTGCCATCGTCATTAGGTGCCCCTGAACTTCACAATTAACTATCAGTTATGTGTCGGATTCGAAAATCTAGACTCACAGGAGAACGACCACAAGGTGCCCGAGGCAGCAACAGACATTTGGAGACAAGTCGGCTGGAGGCCGATGTATTGAATCTCGACGCAATTTGAGTGTTCCATCGTCATTAGGAGTCCCTGAACGTAACAGTTAACTATCAGTTTTGCGTCGAATTCTAAAATCTAGACTCACAGGAGAACGACCATAAGGTGCCCGAGGCTGCAATAGACCCTTGGATACAAGTCGACAGATGGACGATGTATTGAATCTCGACGCAATTTGAGTGTTCCATCGTCATTATGAGGCACTGAACGTTACAATTAACTATCAGTTATGCGTCGGATTCGAAAATCTAGACTCACAGGAGATCGACCGTAAAGTGCCCGAGGCAGCAATATACCCTTGGATACAAGTCGGCTGGAAGCTGATGTATTGAATCTCGACGCAATTTGAGTGTTCCATCGTCACTAGGAGGCCCTGAACGTTACAATTAAGTATCACTTTCGCATCGGATTCGAAAATCTAGACTCACAGGAGACGGACCATATGGTGCCCGAGGCAGCAATATCCCATTGGAGACAAGTCTGCTGGAGGACGATGTATTGAATCTCGACGCAATTTGAGTGTTCTATCGTCGTTAGGAGGCGCTGAACGTTACAATTCACTATCTGTCTTGCGTCGGATTCGAAAATTTAGAATCACCGGAGACGGTATCTGTGGTGCCCGAGGCAGCGATATCCCCTTGGAGACAAGTCGGCTGGAAGACGATTTAGTGAATCTCGATGCAATTTGAGTGTTCCATCGTCATTAGGAGGCCCTGAACGGTATAATTAACTACCAGTTTTGCGTCGGATTTGAAAATCTAGACTCACAGGAGAACGACCATAAGGTTTCCGAGGCAGCAATATCCCCTTGGAGACAAGTCGGCTGAAGGACGATGTAATGAATCTCGACGCAATTTGAGTGTTCCATCTTCATTAGGAGGCGCTGAACGTTACAATTCACTATCATTTTTGAGTCGGATTCGAAAATCTAGACTCAAAGGAGAAGGATCATATGGTGCCGGAGACAGCGATATCCCCTTGGAAACGAGTCAGTTGTAGGCCGATGTATTGAATCTCGACGCAATTTGAGTGTTCCATCGTCATTAGGTGGCCCTGAACGTTACAATTAACTATCAGTTTTGCGTTGGGTTTAAAAATCTAGACTCACAGATGAACGATCATAAAGTGCCCGAGGCAGCAATAGACCCTTGGAGACAAGTCGGCTGGAGGCCGATGTATTGAATCTCAACGCAATTTGAGTGTTCCATCGTCGTTAGGAGGCACTTTCGCGTCGGATTCGAAAATCTAGACTCACAGGAGACGGGCCATATGGTGCCCGAGAAAGCAATATACCCTTAGAGACAAGTCGTCTGGAGGACGATGTAATGAATCTCGACGCAATTTGAGTGTTCGATCTTCATTAGGAGGCGCTGAACGTTACAATTAACTATCATTTTTGCGTCGGATTCGAAAATCTAGACTCAAAGGAGAAGGATCATATGGTGCCGGAGACAGCGATATCCCCTTGGAAACGAGTCAGTTGTAGGCCGATGTATTGAATCTCGACGCAATTTGAGTGTTCCATCGTCATTAGGTGGCCCTGAACGTTACAATTAACTATCAGTTTTGCGTTGGGTTCAAAAATCTAGACTCACAGATGAACGATCATAAAGTGCCCGAGGCAGCAATAGACCCTTGGAGACAAGTCGGCTGGAGGCCGATGTATTGAATCTCAACGCAATTTGAGTGTTCCATCGTCGTTAGGAGGCACTTTCGCGTCGGATTCGAAAATCTAGACTCACAGGAGATGGGCCATATGGTGCCCGAGAAAGCAATATACCCTTAGAGACAAGTCGGCTGGAGGACGATGTAATGAATCTCGACGCAATTTGAGTGTTCGATCTTCATTAGGAGGCGCTGAACGTTACAATTCACTATCATTTTTGCGTCGGATTCGAAAATCTAGACTCAAAGGAGAAGGATCATATGGTGCCGGAGACAGCGATATCCCCTTGGAAACGAGTCAGTTGTAGGCCGATGTATTGAATCTCGACGCAATTTGAGTGTTCCATCGTCATTAGGTGGCCCTGAACGTTACAAATAACTATCAGTTTTGCGTTGGGTTCAAAAATCTAGACTCACAGATGAACGATCATAAAGTGCCCGAGGCAGCAATAGACCCTTGGAGACAAGTCGGCTGGAGGCCGATGTATTGAATCTCAACGCAATTTGAGTGTTCCATCGTCGTTAGGAGGCACTTTCGCGTCGGATTCGAAAATCTAGACTCACAGGAGACGGGCCATATGGTGCCCGAGAAAGCAATATACCCTTAGAGACAAGTCGGCTGGAGGACGATGTAATGAATCTCGACGCAATTTGAGTGTTCGATCTTCATTAGGAGGCGCTGAACGTTACAATTCACTATCATTTTTGCGTCGGATTCGAAAATCTAGACCCAAAGGAGAAGGATCATATGGTGCCGGAGACAGCGATATCCCCTTGGAAACGAGTCAGTTGTATGCCGATGTATTGAATCTCGACGCAATTTGAGTGTTCCATCGTCATTAGGTGGCCCTGAACGTTACAATTAACTATCAGTTTTGCGTTGGGTTCAAAAATCTAGACTCACAGATGAACGATCATAAAGTGCCCGAGGCAGCAATAGACCCTTGGAGACAAGTCGGCTGGAGGCCGATGTATTGAATCTCAACGCAATTTGAGTGTTCCATCGTCGTTAGGAGGCACTTTCGCGTCGGATTCGAAAATCTAGACTCACAGGAGACGGGCCATATGGTGCCCGAGAAAGCAATATACCCTTAGAGACAAGTCGGCTGGAGGACGATGTAATGAATCTCGACGCAATTTGAGTGTTCGATCTTCATTAGGAGGCGCTGAAAGTTACAATTCACTATCATTTTTGCGTCGGATTCGAAAATCTAGACCCAAAGGAGAAGGATCATATGGTGCCGGAGACAGCGATATCCCCTTGGAAACGAGTCAGTTGTAGGCCGATGTATTGAATCTCGACGCAATTTGAGTGTTCCATCGTCATTAGGTGGCCCTGAACGTTACAATTAACTATCAGTTTTGCGTTGGGTTCAAAAATCTAGACTCACAGATGAACGATCATAAAGTGCCCGAGGCAGCAATAGACCCTTGGAGACAAGTCGGCTGGAGGCCGATGTATTGAATCTCAACGCAATTTGAGTGTTCCATCGTCATTAGGAGGCCCCGAACGTTACAATTCACTATCATTTTTGCGTCGGATTCGAAAATCTAGACTCAAAGGAGAAGGATCATATGGTGCCGGAGACAGCGATATCCCCTTGGAAACGAGTCAGTTGTAGGCCGATGTATTGAATCTCGACGCAATTTGAGTGTTCCATTGTCATTAGGTGGCCCTGAACGTTACAATTAACTATCAGTTTTGCGTTGGGATCAAAAATCTAGACTCACAGATGAACGATCATAAAGTGCCCGAGGCAGCAATAGACCCTTGGAGACAAGTCGGCTGGAGGCCGATGTATTGAATCTCAACGCAATTTGAGTGTTCCATCGTCGTTAGGAGGCACTTTCGCGTCGGATTCGAAAATCTAGACTCACAGGAGACGGGCCATATGGTGCCCGAGAAAGCAATATACCCTTAGAGACAAGTCGGCTGGAGGACGATGTAATGAATCTCGACGCAATTTGAGTGTTCGATCTTCATTAGGAGGCGCTGAACGTTACAATTCACTATCATTTTTGCGTCGGATTCGAAAATCTAGACCCAAAGGAGAAGGATCATATGGTGCCGGAGACAGCGATATCCCCTTGGAAACGAGTCAGTTGTAGGCCGATGTATTGAATCTCGACGCAATTTGAGTGTTCCATCGTCATTAGGTGGCCCTGAACGTTACAATTAACTATCAGTTTTGCGTTGGGTTCAAAAATCTAGACTCACAGATGAACGATCATAAAGTGCCCGAGGCAGCAATAGACCCTTGGAGACAAGTCGGCTGGAGGCCGATGTATTGAATCTCAACGCAATTTGAGTGTTCCATCGTCGTTAGGAGGCACTTTCGCGTCGGATTCGAAAATCTAGACTCACAGGAGACGGGCCATATGGTGCCCGAGAAAGCAATATACCCTTAGAGACAAGTCGGCTGGAGGACGATGTAATGAATCTCGACGCAATTTGAGTGTTCGATCTTCATTAGGAGGCGCTGAACGTTACAATTCACTATCATTTTTGCGTCGGATTCGAAAATCTAGACCCAAAGGAGAAGGATCATATGGTGCCGGAGACAGCGATATCCCCTTGGAAACGAGTCAGTTGTAGGCCGATGTATTGAATCTCGACGCAATTTGAGTGTTCCATCGTCATTAGGTGGCCCTGAACGTTACAATTAACTATCAGTTTTGCGTTGGGTTCAAAAATCTAGACTCACAGATGAACGATCATAAAGTGCCCGAGGCAGCAATAGACCCTTGGAGACAAGTCGGCTGGAGGCCGATGTATTGAATCTCAACGCAATTTGAGTGTTCCATCGTCGTTAGGAGGCACTTTCGCGTCGGATTCGAAAATCTAGACTCACAGGAGACGGGCCATATGGTGCCCGAGAAAGCAATATACCCTTAGAGACAAGTCGGCTGGAGGACGATGTAATGAATCTCGACGCAATTTGAGTGTTCGATCTTCATTAGGAGGCGCTGAACGTTACAATTCACTATCATTTTTGCGTCGGATTCGAAAATCTAGACCCAAAGGAGAAGGATCATATGGTGCCGGAGACAGCGATATCCCCTTGGAAACGAGTCAGTTGTAGGCCGATGTATTGAATCTCGACGCAATTTGAGTGTTCCATCGTCATTAGGTGGCCCTGAACGTTACAATTAACTATCAGTTTTGCGTTGGGTTCAAAAATCTAGACTCACAGATGAACGATCATAAAGTGCCCGAGGCAGCAATAGACCCTTGGAGACAAGTCGGCTGGAGGCCGATGTATTGAATCTCAACGCAATTTGAGTGTTCCATCGTCGTTAGGAGGCACTTTCGCGTCGGATTCGAAAATCTAGACTCACAGGAGACGGGCCATATGGTGCCCGAGAAAGCAATATACCCTTAGAGACAAGTCGGCTGGAGGACGATGTAATGAATCTCGACGCAATTTGAGTGTTCGATCTTCATTAGGAGGCGCTGAACGTTACAATTCACTATCATTTTTGCGTCGGATTCGAAAATCTAGACCCAAAGGAGAAGGATCATATGGTGCCGGAGACAGCGATATCCCCTTGGAAACGAGTCAGTTGTAGGCCGATGTATTGAATCTCGACGCAATTTGAGTGTTCCATCGTCATTAGGTGGCCCTGAACGTTACAATTAACTATCAGTTTTGCGTTGGGTTCAAAAATCTAGACTCACAGATGAACGATCATAAAGTGCCCGAGGCAGCAATAGACCCTTGGAGACAAGTCGGCTGGAGGCCGATGTATTGAATCTCAACGCAATTTGAGTGTTCCATCGTCGTTAGGAGGCACTTTCGCGTCGGATTCGAAAATCTAGACTCACAGGAGACGGGCCATATGGTGCCCGAGAAAGCAATATACCCTTAGAGACAAGTCGGCTGGAGGACGATGTAATGAATCTCGACGCAATATGAGTGTTCGATCTTCATTAGGAGGCGCTGAACGTTACAATTCACTATCATTTTTGCGTCGGATTCGAAAATCTAGACCCAAAGGAGAAGCATCATATGGTGCCTGAGACAGCGATATCCCCTTGGAAACGAGTCAGTTGTAGGCCGATGTATTGAATCTCGACGCAATTTGAGTGTTCCATCGTCATTAGGTGGCCCTGAACGTTACAATTAACTATCAGTTTTGCGTTGGGTTCAAAAATCTAGACTCACAGATGAACGATCATAAAGTGCCCGAGGCAGCAATAGACCCTTGGAGACAAGTCGGCTGGAGGCCGATGTATTGAATCTCAACGCAATTTGAGTGTTCCATCGTCGTTAGGAGGCACTTTCGCGTCGGATTCGAAAATCTAGACTCACAGGAGACGGGCCATATGGTGCCCGAGAAAGCAATATACCCTTAGAGACAAGTCGGCTGGAGGACGATGTAATGAATCTCGACGCAATTTGAGTGTTCGATCTTCATTAGGAGGCGCTGAACGTTACAATTCACTATCATTTTTGCGTCGGATTCGAAAATCTAGACCCAAAGGAGAAGGATCATATGGTGCCTGAGACAGCGATATCCCCTTGGAAACGAGTCAGTTGTAGGCCGATGTATTGAATCTCGACGCAATTTGAGTGTTCCATCGTCATTAGGTGGCCCTGAACGTTACAATTAACTATCAGTTTTGCGTTGGGTTCAAAAATCTAGACTCACAGATGAACGATCATAAAGTGCCCGAGGCAGCAATAGACCCTTGGAGACAAGTCGGCTGGAGGCCGATGTATTGAATCTCAACGCAATTTGAGTGTTCCATCGTCGTTAGGAGGCACTTTCGCGTCGGATTCGAAAATCTAGACTCACAGGAGACGGGCCATATGGTGCCCGAGAAAGCAATATACCCTTAGAGACAAGTCGGCTGGAGGACGATGTAATGAATCTCGACGCAATTTGAGTGTTCGATCTTCATTAGGAGGCGCTGAACGTTACAATTCACTATCATTTTTGCGTCGGATTCGAAAATCTAGACCCAAAGGAGAAGGATCATATGGTGCCGGAGACAGCGATATCCCCTTGGAAACGAGTCAGTTGTAGGCCGATGTATTGAATCTCGACGCAATTTGAGTGTTCCATCGTCATTAGGTGGCCCTGAACGTTACAATTAACTATCAGTTTTGCGTTGGGTTCAAAAATCTAGACTCACAGATGAACGATCATAAAGTGCCCGAGGCAGCAATAGACCCTTGGAGACAAGTCGGCTGGAGGCCGATGTATTGAATCTCAACGCAATTTGAGTGTTCCATCGTCGTTAGGAGGCACTTTCGCGTCGGATTCGAAAATCTAGACTCACAGGAGACGGGCCATATGGTGCCCGAGAAAGCAATATACCCTTAGAGGCAAGTCGGCTGGAGGACGATGTAATGAATCTCGACGCAATTTGAGTGTTCGATCTTCATTAGGAGGCGCTGAACGTTACAATTCACTATCATTTTTGCGTCGGATTCGAAAATCTAGACCCAAAGGAGAAGGATCATATGGTGCCTGAGACAGCGATATCCCCTTGGAAACGAGTCAGTTGTAGGCCGATGTATTGAATCTCGACGCAATTTGAGTGTTCCATCGTCATTAGGTGGCCCTGAACGTTACAATTAACTATCAGTTTTGCGTTGGGTTCAAAAATCTAGACTCACAGATGAACGATCATAAAGTGCCCGAGGCAGCAATAGACCCTTGGAGACAAGTCGGCTGGAGGCCGATGTATTGAATCTCAACGCAATTTGAGTGTTCCATCGTCGTTAGGAGGCACTTTCGCGTCGGATTCGAAAATCTAGACTCACAGGAGACGGGCCATATGGTGCCCGAGAAAGCAATATACCCTTAGAGACAAGTCGGCTGGAGGACGATGTAATGAATCTCGACGCAATTTGAGTGTTCGATCTTCATTAGGAGGCGCTGAACGTTACAATTCACTATCATTTTTGCGTCGGATTCGAAAATCTAGACCCAAAGAAGAAGGATCATATGGTGCCGGAGACAGCGACATCCCCTTGGAAACGAGTCAGTTGTAGGCCGATGTATTGAATCTCGACGCAATTTGAGTGTTCCATCGTCATTAGGTGGCCCTGAACGTTACAATTAACTATCAGTTTTGCGTTGGGTTCAAAAATCTAGACTCACAGATGAACGATCATAAAGTACCCGAGGCAGCAATAGACCCTTGGAGACAAGTCGGCTGGAGGCCGATGTATTGAATCTCGACGTAATTTGAGTGTTCCATCGTCATTAGGAGGCCCCGAACGTTACAATTCACTATCATTTTTGCGTCGGATTCGAAAATCTAGACCGAAAGGAGAAGGATCATATGGTGCCGGAGACAGCGATATCCCCTTGGAAACGAGTCAGTTGTAGGCCGATGTATTGAATCTCGACGCAATTTGAGTGTTCCATCGTCATTAGGTGGCCCTGAACGTTACAATTAACTATCAGTTTTGCGTTGGGTTCAAAAATCTAGACTCACAGATGAACGATCATAAAGTGCCCGAGGCAGCAATAGACCCTTGGAGACAAGTCGGCTGGAGGCCGATGTATTGAATCTCAACGCAATTTGAGTGTTCCATCGTCGTTAGGAGGCACTTTCGCGTCGGATTCGAAAATCTAGACTCACAGGAGACGGGCCATATGGTGCCCGAGAAAGCAATATACCCTTAGAGACAAGTCGGCTGGAGGACGATGTAATGAATCTCGACGCAATTTGAGTGTTCGATCTTCATTAGGAGGCGCTGAACGTTACAATTCACTATCATTTTTGCGTCGGATTCGAAAATCTAGACCCAAAGGAGAAGGATCATATGGTGCCGGAGACAGCGATATCCCCTTGGAAACGAGTCAGTTGTAGGCCGATGTATTGAATCTCGACGCAATCTGAGTGTTCCATCGTCATTAGGTGGCCCTGAACGTTACAATTAACTATCAGTTTTGCGTTGGGTTCAAAAATCTAGACTCACAGATGAACGATCATAAAGTGCCCGAGGCAGCAATAGACCCTTGGAGACAAGTCGGCTGGAGGCCGATGTATTGAATCTCAACGCAATTTGAGTGTTCCATCGTCGTTAGGAGGCACTTTCGCGTCGGATTCGAAAATCTAGACTCACAGGAGACGGGCCATATGGTGCCCGAGAAAGCAATATACCCTTAGAGACAAGTCGGCTGGAGGACGATGTAATGAATCTCGACGCAATTTGAGTGTTAGATCTTCATTAGGAGGCGCTGAACGTTACAATTCACTATCATTTTTGCGTCGGATTCGAAAATCTAGACCCAAAGGAGAAGGATCATATGGTGCCGGAGACAGCGATATCCCCTTGGAAACGAGTCAGTTGTAGGCCGATGTATTGAATCTCGACGCAATTTGAGTGTTCCATCGTCATTAGGTGGCCCTGAACGTTACAATTAACTATCAGTTTTGCGTTGGGTTCAAAAATCTAGACTCACAGATGAACGATCATAAAGTGCCCGAGGCAGCAATAGACCCTTGGAGACAAGTCGGCTGGAGGCCGATGTATTGAATCTCAACGCAATTTGAGTGTTCCATCGTCGTTAGGAGGCACTTTCGCGTCGGATTCGAAAATCTAGACTCACAGGAGACGGGCCATATGGTGCCCGAGAAAGCAATATACCCTTAGAGACAAGTCGGCTGGAGGACGATGTAATGAATCTCGACGCAATTTGAGTGTTCGATCTTCATTAGGAGGCGCTGAACGTTACAATTCACTATCATTTTTGCGTCGGATTCGAAAATCTAGACCCAAAGGAGAAGGATCATATGGTGCCGGAGACAGCGATATCCCCTTGGAAACGAGTCAGTTGTAGGCCGATGTATTGAATCTCGACGCAATTTGAGTGTTCCATCGTCATTAGGTGGCCCTGAACGTTACAATTAACTATCAGTTTTGCGTTGGGTTCAAAAATCTAGACTCACAGATGAACGATCATAAAGTGCCCGAGGCAGCAATAGACCCTTGGAGACAAGTCGGCTGGAGGCCGATGTATTGAATCTCAACGCAATGTGAGTGTTCCATCGTCGTTAGGAGGCACTTTCGCGTCAGATTCGAAAATCTAGACTCACAGGAGACGGGCCATATGGTGCCCGAGAAAGCAATATACCCTTAGAGACAAGTCGGCTGGAGGACGATGTAATGAATCTCGACGCAATTTGAGTGTTCGATCTTCATTAGGAGGCGCTGAACGTTACAATTCACTATCATTTTTGCGTCGGATTCGAAAATCTAGACTCAAAGGAGAAGGATCATATGGTGCCTGAGACAGCGATATCCCCTTGGAAACGAGTCAGTTGTAGGCCGATATATTGAATCTCGACGCAATTTGAGTGTTCCATCGTCATTAGGTGGCCCTGAACGTTACAATTAACTATCAGTTTTGCGTTGGGTTCAAAAATCTAGACTCACAGATGAACGATCATAAAGTGCCCGAGGCAGCAATAGACCCTTGGAGACAAGTCGGCTGGAGGCCGATGTATTGAATCTCAACGCAATTTGAGTGTTCCATCGTCGTTAGGAGGCACTTTCGCGTCGGATTCGAAAATCTAGACTCACAGGAGACGGGCCAAATGGTGCCCGAGAAAGCAATATACCCTTAGAGACACGTCGGCTGGAGGACGATGTAATGAATCTCGACGCAATTTGAGTGTTCGATCTTCATTAGGAGGCTTTGAACGTTACAATTCACTATCATTTTTGCGTCGGATTCGAAAATCTAGACTCAAAGGAGAAGGATCATATGGTGCCTGAGACAGCGATATCCCCTTGGAAACGAGTCAGTTGTAGGCCGATGTATTGAATCTCGACGCAATTTGAGTGTTCCATCGTCATTAGGTGGCCCTGAACGTTACAATTAACTATCAGTTTTGCGTTGGGTTCAAAAATCTAGACTCACAGATGAACGATCATAAAGTGCCCGAGGCAGCAATAGACCCTTGGAGACAAGTCGGCTGGAGGCCGATGTATTGAATCTCAACGCAATTTGAGTGTTCCATCGTCGTTAGGAGGCACTTTCGCGTCGGATTCGAAAATCTAGACTCACAGGAGACGGGCCATATGGTGCCCGAGAAAGCAATATACCCTTAGAGACAAGTCGGCTGGAGGACGATGTAATGAATCTCGACGCAATTTGAGTGTTCGATCTTCATTAGGAGGCGCTGAACGTTACAATTCACTATCATTTTTGCGTCGGATCCGGAAATCTAGACTCAAAGGAGAAGGATCATATGGTGCCTGAGACAGCGATATCCCCTTGCAAACGAGTCAATTGTAGGCCGATGTATTGAATCTCGACGCAATTTGAGTGTTCCATCGTCATTAGGTGGCCCTGAACGTTACAATTAACTATCAGTTTTGCGTTGGATTCAAAAATCTAGACTCACAGATGAACGATCATAAAGTGCCCGAGGCAGCAATAGACCCTTGGAGACAAGTCGGCTGGAGGCCGATGTATTGAAGCTCAACGCAATTTGAGTGTTCCATCGTCGTTAGGAGGCACTTTCGCGTCGGATTCGAAAATCTAGACTCACAGGAGACGGGCCATATGGTGCCCGAGAAAGCAATATACCCTTAGAGACAAGTCGGCTGGAGGACGATGTAATGAATCTCGACGCAATTTGAGTGTTCGATCTCCATTAGGAGGCGCTGAACGTTACAATTCACTATCATTTTTGCGTCGGATTCGAAAATCTAGACTCAAAGGAGAAGGATCATATGGTGCCTGAGACAGCGATATCCCCTTGGAAACGAGTCAGTTGTAGGCCGATGTATTGAATCTCGACGCAATTTGAGTGTTCCATCGTCATTAGGTGGCCCTGAACGTTACAATTAACTATCAGTTTTGCGTTGGGTTCAAAAATCTAGACTCACAGATGAACGATCATAAAGTGCCCGAGGCAGCAATAGACCCTTGGAGACAAGTCGGCTGGAGGCCGATGTATTGAATCTCAACGCAATTTGAGTGTTCCATCGTCGTTAGGAGGCACTTTCGCGTCGGATTCGAAAATCTAGACTCACAGGAGACGGGCCATATGGTGCCCGAGAAAGCAATATACCCTTAGAGACAAGTCGGCTGGAGGACGATGTAATGAATCTCGACGCAATTTGAGTGTTCGATCTTCATTAGGAGGCGCTGAACGTTACAATTCACTATCATTTTTGCGTCGGATTCGAAAATCTAGACTCAAAGGAGAAGGATCATATGGTGCCGGAGACAGCGATATCCCCTTGGAAACGAGTCAATTGTAGGCCGATGTATTGAATCTCGACGCAATTTGAGTGTTCCATCGTCATTAGGTGGCCCTGAACGTTACAATTAACTATCAGTTTTGCGTTGGGTTCAAAAATCTAGACTCACAGATGAACGATCATAAAGTGCCCGAGGCAGCAATAGACCCTTGGAGACAAGTCGGCTGGAGGACGGTGTATTGGATCGCGACGCAATTTGAGTGTTCCATCGTCATTAGGAGGCCCTGAACGTTACAATTAACTATCAGTTTCGCGTCGGATTCGAAAATCTAGACTCACAGGAGACGGACCACATGGAGCCCGAGACAGCAATATGCCCTTGTAGACAAGTCGGCTGGAGGTCGATGTATTGACTCTCGACGCCATTTGAGTGGTCCATCGTCATTAGGAGGCGCTGAACATTACAATTAACTATCATTTTTGCGTAGGATTCGAAAATCTAGACTCACAGGTGACGGACCATATGGTGCCCGAGGCAGCCTAATCCCCTTGGAGACAAGTCGGCTGGAGGCCGGTGTATTGAATCTCGACGCAATGTGAAAGTTCCATCGTCACTAGGAGGCCCTGAACGTAACAGTTAACTATGAGTTTTGCGTCGAATTCGAAAATCTTGACTCACAGGAGAACGACCATAAGGTGCCCGAGGCAGCAATAGACCCTTGAGACAAGTCGGCTGAAGGACGATGTATTGAATCTCGACGCAATTTGAGTGTTTTATCGTTATTAGGCGGCCCTGAACGTTACAATTAACTATCATTTTCGCGTCGGATTCGAAAACCTAGACTCAAAGGAGACGGACCATATGGTGCCCGAGGCAGCAATATCCCCTTGGAGACAAGACGGCTGGAGGACGATGTATTGGATCGCGACGCAATTTGAGTGTTCCATCGTCATTAGGAGGCGCTGAGCGTTACAACTAAATATCAGTAATGCGTCGGATTCGAAAATCTAGACTCACAGGAGAATGACAACAAGGTGCCCGAGGCAGCAATAGATTTTTGGAGACAAATCGGTTGGAGGCCGATGTATTGAATCTCGACGCAGTTTGAGTGTACCATCGTCATTATGAGGCGCTGAAAGTTGCAAATAACTATCAGTTTTGCGTCGAAGTCGAAAATCTTGACTCACAGGAGAACGACCATAAGGTGCCCGAGGCAGCAATAGACCCTTGGAGACAAGTCGACTGAAGGACGATGTATTGAAACTCGACGCAATTTGAGTGTTCCATCGTCATTAGGAGGCCCTGAACGTTACAATTAACTATCACGTTCGCGTCGGATTCGAAAATCTAGACTCACAGGGGACGGACCACATGGAGCCCGAGGCAGCAATATCCCCTTGTAGACAAGACGGCTGGAGGTCGATGTATTGACTCTCGACGCAATTTGAGTGTTCCTTCGACATTAGGAGGCGCTGAACGTTGCAAATAACTATCAGTTTTGCGTCAGATTCGAAAATCTAGAATCACCGGAGCCGGACCATGTGGTGCCCGAGGCAGCGATATCCCCTTGGAGACAAGTTGGCTGGAGGACGATTTAGTGAATCTCGACGCAATTTCAGTGTTCCATCGTCATTAGGAGACCCTGAACGTTATAGTTAACTATCACTTTCGCGTCGGATTCGAAAATGTAGAATCACAGGAGACGGACCATATGGTGCCCGAGGCAGCAATATACCCTTGGAGACAAGTCGGCTGGAGGATGATGTATTGAATCTCGACGCAATTTGAGAGTTCTATCGTCATTAGGAGGCGCTGAACGTTACAATTCACTATCATTTTTGCGACGCATTCGAAAATCTAGACTCACAGCAGAACAATCATAAGGTGCCGAGGCAACATTATCACCTTGGAGACAAGTCGGCTGGAGGACGATGTATTGAATCTCGACGCAATTTGAGTGTTCTTTCGTCATTAGGAGGCGCTGAACGTTACATTTCACTATCATTTTTGCATCGGATTCGAAAATCTAGACTCACAGGAGCAGGATCATATGGTGCCCGAGACAGCAATATCCCCTTGGAAACAAGTCGGCTGGAGGCCAATGTATTGAATCTTGACGCAATTTGAGTGTTCCATCGTCATTAGGTGGCCCTGAACATTACAATGAGCTATCAGTTTTGCGTAGGGTTAGAAAATCTAGACTCACAGATGAACGATCATAAGGTGCCCGAGGCAGTAATAGACCCTTGGAGACAAGTCTGCTGGAGGACGATGTATTGAATCTCGACGCAATTTGAGTGTTCTATCGTCGTTAGGAGGCGCTGAACGCTACAATTCACTATCAGTTTTGCTTCGGATTCGAAAATGTAGAATCACCGGAGACGGTCCATGTAGTGCTCGAGGCAGCGATATCCCTTTGGAGACAAGTAGGCTGGAAGACGATTAAGTCAATCTCGATGCAATTTGGGTGTTCCATCGTCATTAGGTGGCCCTGAACGTTATAATTAACTACCAGTTTTGCGTCGGATTCGAAAATCTAGTCTCACAGGAGAACGACCATAAAGTGTCGAGGCAGCAATATCCCCTTGGAGACAAGTCTGCTGAAGGACGATGTATTGAATCTGAACGCAATTTGAGTGTTCCATCGTCATTAGGAGGCACTTTCGCGTCGGATTCGAAAATCTAGACTCACAGGAGACGGGCCATATGGTGCCCGAGGCAGCAATATACCCTTGGAGACAAGTCGGCTGGAGGACGATGTATTGAATCTCGTCGCAATTTGAGTGTTCTATCTTCATTAGGAGGCGCTGAACGTTAGAATTCACTATCATTATTGCGTCGGATTCGAAAATCTAGACTGACAGGAGAAGGGTCATATGGTGCCCGAGACAGCGATATCCCTTTGGAAACGAGTCGGTTGTATGCCGATGTATTGAATCTCGACGCAATTTGAGTGTTCCATCGTCATTAGGTGGCCCTGAACGTTACAATTAACTATCAGTTTTGCGTCGGGTTCGAAAATCTAGACTCACAGGAGAACGATCATAAGGTGCCCGAGGTAGCAATATCCCCTTGGAGACCAGTCCGCTGGGGGACGATGTATTGAATCGCGACGCAATATGAGTGCTCCATCGTCATTAGGAGGCCCTGAACGTTACAATTAACTATCAGTTTTGCGTCGGATTCGAAAATATAGAATCACCGGAGACGGACCATGTGGTGGCCGAGGCAGCGATATCCCCTTGTAGAGAAGTCGGCTGGAAGACGATTTAGTGAATCTCGACCCAATTTGAGTGTTTCATCGTCATTAGGAGGCCCTGAACTTTACAATTAACTATCAGTTAAGAGTCGGATTCGAAAATCTAGACTCACAGGAGAACGAACACAAGGTGCCCGAGTCAGCAACAGACATTTGGAGACAAGTCGGCTGGAGGCCGATGTATTGAATCTCGATGCAATTTGAGTGATCCATCGTCATTATGAGGCCCTGAACGTTTCATTTAACTATCAGTTATGCGTCGGTTTCGAAAATCTAGACTCACAGGAGCTCGACCATGAGGTGCCCGAGGCAGCAATATACCCTTGGATACAAGTCGGCTGGAAGCTGATGTATTGAATCTCGACGCATTTTGAATGTTCCATCGTCATTAGTAGTCCCTGAACGTAACAGTGAACTATCAGTTTTGCGTCGAATTCGAAAATCTAGACTCACAGGAGAACGACCATAAGGTGCCCGAGGCTGCAATAGACCCTTGGATACAAGTCGACAGATGGACGATGTATTGAATCTCGACGCAATTTGAGTGGTCCATCGTCATTACGAGGCCCTGAACGTTACAATTAACTATCACTTTCGCGTCGGATTCGAAAATCTAGACTCACAGGAGACGGACCATTTGGCGCCCGAGGCAGCAATATCCCCTTGCGGACAAGTCGTCTGGAGGACGATGTATTGAATCTCGACGCAATTTGAGTGTTCCATCGTCATTAGGAGGCGCTGAGCGATACAATTAACTATCAGTTATGGGTCGGATTCGAAAATCTAGACTCACAGGAGAACGACTATAAGGTGCCCGAGGCAGCAATAGACCCTAGAAGACAAGTCGGCTGGAGGACGATGTATTGAATCTCGACGCAATTTGAGTGTTCCATCGTTATTAGGAGGCCCTGAACTTTACAATTATTTATCAGTTATGTGTCGGATTCGAAAATCTAGACTCACAGGTGAACGACCACAAGGTGCCCGAGGCAGCAACAGACATTTGGAGACAAGTCGGCTGGAGGCCGATGTATTGAATCTCGACGCAATTTGAGTGTTCCATCGTCATTATGAGGCGCTGAACGTTGCAATTAACTATCAGTTATGCGTCGGATTCGAAAATCTAGACTCACAGGAGATCGACCATAAGGTGCCCGAGGAAGCAATATACCCTTAGAGACTATTCGGCTGGAGGACGATGTATTGAATCACGACGCAATTTGAGTGTTCCATCTTCATTAGGAGGCCCTGAACGTTACAATTCACTATCATTTTTGCGTCGGATTCGAAAATCTAGACTCATGGGAGTAGGACCATATGGAGCCGGAGACAGCGATATCCCCTTTGAAACGAGTCAGTTGTAGGCCGATGTATTGAATCTCGACGCAATTTGAGTGTTCCATAGTCATTAGGAGGCCCTGAACTTTACAATTAACTACCAGTTGTGTGTCGGATTCGAAAATCTAGACTCACAGGAGAACGACCACAAGGTGCCCGAGGCAGCAATAGACATTTGGAGACAAGTCGGCTGGTGGCGGATGTATTGAATCTCAACGCAATTTGAGTGTTCCATCGTCATTAGGAGGCCCTGAACTTTACAATTAACTATTAGTTGTGTGTCCTATTCAAAAATCTAGACTCACAGGAGAACGACCACAAGGTGCCCGAGGCAGCATTAGAGATTTGCAGACAAGTCGGCTGGAGGCCGATGTATTGAATCTCGACGCAATTTGAGTGTTCCATCGTCATTAGGAGGCCCTAAACGTTACAATTAACTATCAGTTTCGCGTCGGATTCGAAAATCTAGACTCACAGGAGACGGACCACATGGAGCCCGAGGCAGCAATATCCCCTTATAGACAAGTCGGCTGGAGTTCGTTGTATTGAATTTCGACGCAATTTGAGTGGTCCATCGTGATTAGGAGGCGCTGAACATTACAATTAACTATCATTTTTGCGTCGGATTCGAAAATCTAGACTCACAGGAGACGGACCATATGGTGCCCGAGGCAGCATAATCCCCTTGGAGACAAGTCGGCTGGAGGCCGGTGTATTGAATCTCGACGCAATGTGAGTGTTCCATCGTCACTAGGAGGCCCTGAATGTAACAGTTAACTATGAGTTTTGCGTCGAATTCGAAAATCTTGACTCACAGGAAAACGACCATAAGGTGCCCGAGTCAGCAAAGACCCTTGAGACAAGTCGGCTGAAGGACGATGTATTGAATCTCGACGCAATTTGAGTGTTCCATCGTCATTAGGAGGCCCTGAACGTTACAATTAACTATCATTCTCGCGTCGGATTCGAAAACCTAGACTCAATGAAGACGGACCATTTAGTGCCCGAGGCAGCAATATCCCCTTGCAGGGAAGTCCGCTGGAGGACGATGTATTGAATCTCTACGCAATTTGAGTGGTTCATCGTCATTAGGAGGCGCTGAGCGTTACAATTAACTATCTCTTATGCGTCGGATTCGAAAATCTAGACTCAGAGGAGAATGACAACAAGGTGCCCGAGGCAGCAATAGACTTTTGGAGACAAATCGGCTGGAGGCCGATGTATTGAATCTCGACGCAGTTTGAGTGTTCCATCGTCATTATGAGGCGCTGAACGTTGCAAATAACTATCAGTTATGCTTCGGATTCGAACATCTAGACTCACAAGAGATCGACCATAAGGTGCTCAAGGCAGCAATAGACCCTTGGAGACAAGTCGGCTGGAGGCTGATGTATTGAATCTCGACGCAATTTGAGTGTTCCATCGTCATTAGGGGGCCCTAAACGTTACAATTAACTATCAGCTTCGCGTCGGATTCGAAAATCTAGACTCACAGGCGACGGACCACATGGAGCCCGAGGCAGCAATATCCCCTTGTAGACAAGACGGCTGGAGGTCGATGTATTGACTCTCGACGCAATTTGAGTGTTCCTACGACATTAGGAGGCGCTGAACGTTGCAAATAACTATCAGTTTTGCGTCGAATTCGAAAATCTTGACTCACAGGAGAACGACCATAAGGTGCCCGAGGCAGCAATAGACCCTTGGAGACATGTCGACTGAAGGACGATGTATTGAACCTCGACGCAATTTGAGTGTTCCATCGTCATTAGGAGGCCCTGAACGTTACAATTAACAATCAGTTTCGCGTCGGATTCAAAAATCTAGACTCACAGAAGACGGACCATATGGTGCCCGAGGCAGCAATATCCCCTTGGAAGCAAGTCGGCTGGAGGACGATGTATTGATTCTCGACGCAATTTGAGTGTTCTATCGTCATTAGGAGGCGCTGAACGTTACAATTCACTATCATTTTTGGGTCGGATTCGAAAATCTAGACTCACAGGAGAAGGATCATATGTTGCCCGAGACAGCAATTTCCCCTTGGAAACAAGTCGGCTGCAGGCCGATGTATTGAATCTCGACGCAATTTGAGTGTGTCATCGTCATAATGTGGCAATGAACGTTACAATTAACAATCAGTTTTGCGTCGGGTTCGAAAATCTAGACTCACAGATGAACGGTCATAAGGTGTGTGAGGCAGCAATAGACCCTTGGAGACAAGTCGGCTGGAGGACGACGTATTGAATCTCGACGCAATTTGAGTGTTCTATCGTCATAAGTAGGCGCTGTACGTTACAATTATCTATTAGTTTCGCGTCGGATTCGAAAATCTAGCTCACTGGAGACGGACCATAAGGTGCCCTAGGCAGCAATATCCTCTTGGAGACCAGTCCGCTGGGGGACGATGTATTGAATTGCGACGCAATTAGAGTGCTCCATCGTCATTAGGAGGCCCTGAACGTTACAATTAACTATCAGTCTTGCGTCGGATTCGTAAATGTAGAATCACCGGAGGCGGAACATGTGGTGCCCGAGGCAGCGATATCCCCTAAGAGACAAGTCGGCTGGAAGACGATTCAGTGAATGTCGACGCAATTTGAGTGTTCCATCGTCACTAGGAGGCCCTGAACGTAACAATTAAGTATCATTTTTGCGTCGGATTCGAAAACCTAGACTCACTGGAGACGGAACATAAAGTGCCCGACGTACCAATATCCCGTTGGAGACCAGTCCGCTGGAGGATGATGTATTAAATCGCGACGCAATTTGAGTGCTCCATCGTCATTAGGAGGCCCTGAATGTTACAATTAACTATCAGTTTCGCGTCGGATTCGAAAATGTAGAATCACCGGAGACGGACCATGTGGTGCCCGAGGCAGCGATATCCCCTTGGAGACAAGTCGGCTGGAGGAAGATGTATTGAATCTCGACGCAATTTGAGTGTTCCATCGTCATTCGGAGGCCCTGAACGTTACAATTTACTATCTGTTTTGCGTCGGATACGAAAATCTAGACTCACAAGAGAACGACCATAAGGTGCCTGAGGCAGCAATTGACCCTTGGCTATAGGACGGTGTATTGAATTTCGACGCAATTTGAGTGTTTCATCGTCATTAGGAGGCCCTGAACTTTACAATTAACTATCAGTTATGCGTCGGATTCGAAAATCTAGACTCACAGGAGAACGACCACAAGGTGCCCGAGGCAGCAATAGACATTTGGAGACAAGTCGGCTGGAGGCCGATGTATTGACTCTCGACGCAATTTCAGTGTTCCATCGTCATTAGGTGGCCCTGAACGTTACAATGAAGTATCAGTTTTGCGTCGGGTTCGTAAATCTAGACTCACAGATGATCGAACATCAGGTGCCCGAGGCAGCAATAGACCCTTGGAGACAAGTCGGCTCGAGGCCGGTGTATTGAATCCCGACGCAATTTGAGTGTTCCATCATCATTAGGAGGCCCTGAACGTTACAATTAACAATCATTTTTGCGTCGGATTCGTAAATGTAGAATCACCGGAGGCGGAACATGTGGTGCCCGAGGCAGCGATATCCCCTTTGAGACAAGTCGGCTGGAAGACGATTTTGTGAATCTCGACGCAATTTGAGTATTCCATCGTCATTAGGAGGCCGTGAACGTTACAATTAACTGTCATTTTTGCGTCGGATTCGAAAATATAGACTCACAAGAGGACGACCATAAGGTGTCCGAGGCAGCAATATACTCTTGGAGACGAGTCCACTGAAGGACGCTGTATTGAATCTCAAACCAATTTGAGTGTTCCATTGTCATTAGGAGGCCCTGAACGTTACAATTAATAATCAGTTTCGCGTCGGATTCGAAAATCTAGACTCACAGGAGAGCGACCATAAGGAGCCGGAGGCAGCATAATCCCCATGGAGACAAGTCGGCTGGAGGACGATGTATTTAATCTCGACGTAATTTGAGTGTTCCATCATCATTAGGAGGCCCTGAGCGTTACAATTAACTATCAGTTATGCGTCGGATTCGAAAATCTAGACTCACAGGAGGCGGACCATATAGTGCCCGAGGCAGCAATATCCCCTTGCAGACAAGTCGGCTGGAGGTCGATGTATTGACTCTCGACGCAATTTGAGTGTTCCTTCGACATTAGGAGGCGCTGAACGTTGCAAATAACTATCAGTTTTGCGTCGAATTCGAAAATCTTGACTCACAGGAGAACGACCATAAGGTGCCCGAGGCAGCAATAGACCCTTGGAGACAAGTCGACTGAAGGACGATGTATTGATCCTCTACGCAATTTGAGTGTTCCATCGTCATTAGGAGGCCCTGAACGTTACAATTAACAATCAGTTTCGCGTCGGATTCAAAAATCTTGATTCGCAGGAGACGGACCATATGGTGCCCGAGGCAGCAATATCCCCTTGGAAGCAAGTCGGCTGGAGGACGATGTATTGATTCTCGACGCAATTTGAGTGTTCTATCGTCATTAGGAGGCGCTGAACGTTACAATTCACTATCATTTTTGGGTCGGATTCGAAAATCTAGACTCACAGGAGAAGGATCATATGGTGCCCGAGACAGCAATTTCCCCTTGGAAACAAGTCGGCTGTAGGCCGATGTATTGAATCTCTACGCAATTTGACTGTGTCATCGTCATTAGTAGGCGCTGTACGTTACAATTAACTACGAGTTTCGCGTCTGGTTCGAAAATCTAGCTCACTGGAGACGGACCAAAAGGTGCCCTAGGCAGCGTTATCCTCTTCGAGACCAGTCCGCTGGAGGACGATGTATTGAATAGCGACGCAATTAGAGTGCTCCATCGTCATTAGGAGGCCCTGAACGTTACAATTAACTATCATTTTTGCGTCGGATTCGTAAATGTAGAATCACCGGAGGCGGAACATGTGGTGCCCGAGGCAGCGATATCCCCTTTGAGACAAGTCGGCAGGAAGACGATTTTGTGAATCTCGACGCAATTTGAGTATTCCATCGTCATTAGGAGGCCGTGAACGTTACAATTAACTGTCATTTTTGCGTCGGATTCGAAAATATAGACTCACAAGAGGACGACCATAAGGTGTCCGAGGCAGCAATATACTCTTGGAGACGAGTCCACTGAAGGACGCTGTATTGAATCTCAAACCAATTTGAGTGTTCCATTGTCATTAGGAGGCCCTGAACGTTACAATTAACTATCACTTTCGCGTCGGATTCGAAAATCTAGACTCACAGGAGACGGACCATATGGTGCCCAAAGCAGCAATATCCCCTTGGAGACAAGTCGGCTGGAGGACGATGTATTGAATCTCGACGCAATTTGAGTTTTCCATCGTCATTAGGAGGCGCTGAGCGTTACAATTAACTATCAGTTATGCGTCGGTTTCGAAAACCTAGACTCACAGGAGAATGACCATAAGGTGCCCGAGGCAGCAATAGACCCTAGAAGACAAGTCGGCTGGAGACCGATGTATTGAATCTCGACGCATTTTGAGTGTTACATTGTCATTAGGAGGCCCTGAACTTTACAATTAACTATCACTTATGTGTCGGATTTGAAAATCTAGACTCACAGGAGAACGACCACAAGGTGCCCGAGGCAGCAATAGACATTTGGAGACAAGTCGGCTGGAGGCCGATGTATTGAATCTCGACGCAGTTTGAGTGTTCCATCGTCATTATGAGGCGCTGAACGTTGCAAATAACTATCAGTTATGCGTCGGATTCGAACATCTAGACTCACAGGAGATCGACCATAAGGTGCCCAAGGCAGCAATAGACCCTTGGAGACAAGTCGGCTGGAGGCTGATGTATTGAATCTCGACGCAATTTGAGTGTTCCATCGTCATTAGGAGGCCCTAACCGTTACAATTAACTATCAGCTTCCCGTCGGATTCGAAAATCTAGACTCACATGTGACGGACCACATGGAGCCCGAGGCAGCAAAATCGCCTTGTAGACAAGACGGCTGGAGGTCGATGTATTGACTCTCGACGCAATTTGAGTGTTCCTTCGACATTAGGAGGCGCTGAACGTTGCAATTAACTATCAGTTTTGCGTCGAATTCGAAAATCTTGACTCACAGGAGAACGACCATTAGGTGCCCGAGGCAGCAGTAGACCCTTGGGAACAAGTCGACTGAAGGACGATGTATTGTATCCTTGACGCAATTTGAGTGTTCCATCGTCATTAGGAGGCACTGAACGTTACAATTAACAATCAGTTTCGCGTCGGATTAAAAAATCTAGACTCACAGGAGACGGACTATATGGTGCCCGCGGCAGCAATATCCCCTTGGAAACAAGTCGCCTGGAGGACGATGTATTGAATCTCGACGCATTTTGAGTGTTCTATCGTCATTAGGAGGCGCTGAACGTTACAAATCCCTATCATTTTTGGGTCGGAATCGAAAATCTAGAGTCACAGGAGATGGATCATATGGTGCCCGAGACAGCAATATCCCCTTGGAAACAAGTTGGCTGTAGGCCGATGTATTGAATCTCGATGCAATTTGAGTGTGTCATCGTCATAAGGTGGCAATGAAGGTTACAATTAACAATCAGTTTTGCGTCGGGTTCGAAAATCTAGACTCACAGATGAACGGTCATACGGTGTGTGAGGCAGCAATAGACCCTTGGAGACAAGTCGGCCGGAGGACGACGTATTGAATCTCGATGCAATTTGAGTGTTCTATCGTCATCAGGAGGCGCTAACCGTTACAATTATCTATCAGTTTCGCGTCGGATTCGAAAATCTAGCTCACTGGAGACGGACCATAAGGTGCCCGACGTACCAATATCCCCTTGGAGACCAGTCCGCTGGAGGATCATGTATTAAATCGCGACGCAATTTGAGTGTTCCATCGTCATTCGGAGGCCCTGAACGTTACAATTAAATATCAGTTTTGCGTCGGATTCGTAAATGTAGAATCACCGGAGACGGAACATGTGGTGCCCGAGGCAGCGATATCCCCCTTGAGACAAGTCGGCTGGAAGACGATTTAGTGAATCTCGACGCAATTTGAGTGTTCCATCGTCAATAGGAGGCCCTGAACGTTACAATTAACTATCAATGTTGGGTCGGATTCGAAAATCTAGACTCACTGGAGACGGACCATAAGGTGCCCGACGTACCAATATCCCCTCGGAGACCAGTCCGCTGGAGGATGATGTATTAAATCGCGACGCAATTTGAATGCTCCATCGTCATTAAGAGGCCCTGAACGTTACAATTAACTATAAGTTTTGCGTCGGATTTGAAAATGTAGAATCACCGGAGACGGACCATGTGGTGCCCGAGGCAGATATATCCCCTTGGAGACAAGTCGGCTGGAGGATATGTATTGAATGCCGACGCAATTTGAGTGTTCCATCGTCATTCGGAGGCCCTGAACGTTACAATTAACTATCTGTTTTGCGTCGGATACGAAAATCTAGACACACAAGAGAACGACCATAAGGTGCCTGAGGCAGCAATTGACCTTTGGCTGGAGGACGGTGTATTAAATTTCGACGCAATTTGAGTGTTTCATCGTCATTAGGAGGCCCTGAAAATTACAATTAACTATCAGTTATGCGTCGGATTCGAAAATCTAGACTCACAGGAGAACGACCACAAGGTGCCCGAGGTAGCAATAGACATTTGGAGACAAGTCGGCTGGAGACCGATGTATTGACTCTCGACGCAATTTGAGTGTTCCATCGTCATTAGGAGGCCCTGAACGTTACAATTAACTACCAGTTTCGCGTCAGATTCAAAAATCTAGACTCACAGGAGACGGACCATATGGTGCCCGAGGCAGCAATATCCCCTTGGAGACATGTCGGCTGGAGGACGATGTATTGAATCTCGACGCAATTTGAGTGTTCTATCGTCATTAGGAGGCGGTGACCGTTACAATTAACTATCAGTTTTGCGTCGGATTCTAAAATCTAGACTCACAGGGGAACAACTATAAGGTGCCCCAGGCAGCAATAAACCCTAGGAGACAATTCGGATGAATGCCGGTGTATTGAATCCCGACGCAATTTAAGTGTTCCATCGTCATTAGAAAGCCCTGAACGTTACAATTAATAATCAGTTTCGCGTCGGATTCGAAAATCTAGATTCACAGGAGGACGACCATAAGGAGCCGGAGGCAGCATAATCCCCATGGAGACAAGTCGGCTGGAGGACGATGTATTGAATCTCGACGTAATTTGATTGTTCCATCGTCATTAGGAGGCCCTGAGCGTTACAATTAACTATCAGTTATGCGTCTAATTCGAAAATGTAGACTCACAGGAGAACGACCATTAGGTGAACAAGGCAGCAACAGACCCTTGGAGACGAGTCGGCTGGAGGCCGATGTATTGAATCTCGACGCAATTTGAGTGTTCCATCGTCATTAGGAGGCCCTGAACGTTACAATTAACTATCACATTCGCGTCGGATTTGAAATTCTAGACTCACAGGAAACGGACCATATGGTGACCGAGGCAGCAATATCCCCTTGGAGACAAGTCGGCTGGAGGATGATGTATTGAATCTCGACGCAATTTGAGTGTTCCATGGTTATTAAGAGACCCTGAACATTACATTTAACTATCAGTTTTGCGTCGGATTCTAAAATCTAGACTCACAGGGGAACAACCATAAGGTGCCCGAGGCAGCAATAAACCCTTGGTGACAAATCGGCTGAATGCCAATGTGTTGAATCTCGACGCAATTTGAGTGTTCCATCGTCATTAGGAAGCCCTGAACGTTAGAATTAACAATCAGTTTCGCGTCGGACTCGAAAATCTAGAGTCACAGGAGGGCGACCATAAGGAGCCGGAGGCAGCATAATCCCCATGGAGACAAGTCGGCTGGAGGACGTTGTATTGACTCTCGACTCATTTGAGTGTTCCATCGTCATTAGGAGGCGCTGAACGTTACAATTAACTATCATTTTAGCGTCGGACTCGAAAATCTAGACTCACAGGAGAAGGATCATATGGTACCCGGGACAGCAATATCCCCATGGAGACAAGTCGGCTGGAGGCCGCTGAATTTAATCTCGACGCAATTTGAGAGTTCCATTGTCATTAGGAGACGCTGAACGTTGCAATTAACTATCAGTCATGCGTCGGATTCGAAAATCAAGAATCACAGGAGATCGACCATAAGGTGCCCCAGGCAGCAATAGAACCTTGGAGACAAGTCCGCTGGAAGACGATGTATTGAATCGCGACGCAATTTTAATGACCCATCGTCATTAGGAGTCCCTCAACGTTACAATCAACTATTAGTTATGCCTCGGATTCGAAAATCTAGACTCACAGGCGATCGAACATAAGGTGCCCCAGGCAGCAACAGACCCTTGGAGGCAAGTCGGCTGGAGGCCGATGAATTGAATCTCGACGCAATTAGAGTGTTCCATCGTCAATGGGAGGCCCTGAACGTTACAATTAACTGTCATTTTTGCGTCGGATTCGAAAATCTAGACTCACAGGAGAACGACCATAAGGTGCCCGAGGCAGCAATATACCCTTGGAGACAAGTCGGGTAGAGGACGATGTATTGACTCTCGACGCTTTTGAGTGTTCCATCGTCATCAGGAGGCGCTGAACGTGACAATTAACTATCATTTTAGCGTCGGATTCAAAAATCTAGACTCACAGGAGACGGACCATATGGTGAACGAGGTAGCAATATCCCCTTGGAGACAAGTCGGCTGGAGGACGATGTATTGAATCTCGACGCAATTTGAGTGTTCCGTCGTCATTAGGAGGCGCTGAACGTTACAATTAACTATCATTTTTGCGTCGGATTCAAAAATCTAGACTCACAGGAGACGGACCATATGGTGCCCGAGGCAGCAATATCCCCATGGAGACAAGTCGGCTGGAGGCCGATGTATTGAATCTCGACGCAATTCGAGTGTTTCATCGTCATTAGGAGGCTGTGAACATTACAATTAACTATCAGTCTTGCGTCGGATTCTAATTTCTAGTCTCACAGGGGAACAACCATAAGGTGCCCGAGGCAGCAATTAACCCTTGGAGACAAATCGGCTGAATGCCGAAGTATTGAATCTCGACGCAATTTGAGTGTTCCATCGTCATTATGAGGCCCTGGGCTTTACAATTAACTATCAGTTTCGCGCAGGATTCGAAAATCTAGACTCACAAGGGACGGACATCATGGAGCCCGATGCAGCAATATCCCCTAGGAGACAAGTCGGCTGGAGGACGATGTATTGAATCTCGACGTAATTTCAGTGTTCCATCGTAATTAGGATGCGCTGAGTGTTATAATTAACTATCAGTTATGCGTCGGATTCGAAAATCTAGACTCACAGGAGAACGACCATAAGGTGCCCGAGGCAGCAATAGACCCTAGAAGACAAGTCGGCTGGAGGACGATGTATTGAATCTCGACGCAATTTGAGTGTTCCATCGCCATTAGGAGGCCCTGAACTTCACAATTAACTATCAGTTATGTGTCGGATTCGAAAATCTAGACTCACAGGAGATCGACCACAAGGTGCCAGAGGCAGCAACAGACATCTGGAGACATGTCGGTTGGAGGCCGATGAATTGAATCTCGACGCAATTTGAGTGATCCATCGTCATTAGGAGGCGCTGAACGTTGCAATTAACTATCAGTTATGCGTCGGATTCGAAAATCTAGACTCACAGGAGAACGATCATACGGTGCCCGAGGCAGCAATAGACCCTTGGAGGCAAGTCGGCTGGAGGACGATCTATTGGATCGCGACGCAATTTGAGTGTTCCATCGTAACTAGGACGCCCTGAATGTTACAATTAACTATCAGTTTTTCGTCGGATTCGAAAATCTAGACTCACAGGAGACGGACCATATGGTGCCCGAGGCAGCAATATCCCCTTGGAGTCAAGTCGGCTGGAGGACGATGTATTGAATCTCGACGCAATTTGAGTGTTCCATCGTCATTAGGCAGCGCTCAACATTACAAATAACTATCAGTTTTGCCTCGGATACTAAAATCTAGACTGACAGGGGAACAACAATAAGGTGCCCGCGGCAGCAATAAACCCTTGGAGAGAAATCGGCTGATTGCCGATGTATTGAATCTCGACGCAATTTGAGTGTTCCATCGTCATTAGGAGGCGCTGAGAGTTACAATTAACTATCAGTTATGCGTCGGATTCCAAAATCTAGACTCACAGGAGAACGACCTCAAGGTGCCCGAGGCAGCAATAGACATTTGGAGTCAAGACGGCTGGAGGCCGATGTATTGCATCTCGACGCAATTTGAGTGTTGCATTGTCATTAGGAGGCGCGGAACGTGGCAATTAACTATCAGTTATGCGTCGGATTCGAAAATCTAGGCTCACAGGAGTTAGACCATAACGTGCCCCAGGCAGCAATAGACCCTTGGAGACAAGTCGGCTGGTGGACGATGTATTGAAACTCGACGCAATTTCAGTGCGTCATAGTCATTAGGAGGCCCTGATCGTTACAATTAACTATCAGTTTCGCGTCGGATTCGAAAATCTAGACTCACAGGAGAAGGACCATATGGTGCCCGAGGCAGCAATATCCCCTTGGAGACAAGTCGGCTGGAGGACAATGAATTGATTCTCGACGCATTTTGAGTGTTCCATCGTCATTAGGAGGCGCTGACGTTACAATTAACTATCATTTTAGCGTCGCACTCGAAAATCTAGACTCGCAGGAGAAACATCATATGGTGCCCGAGACAGCAATATCCCCTTGAAACAAGTCGGCTGGAGGCCGATGTATTGAATCTCGACGCAATTTGAGTGTTCCAGCGCCATTAGGTGGCCCTGAACGTTACAATGAACTATCAGTTTTGCGTCGGGTGCGAAAATCTAGACTCACAGATGAACGATTATAAGGTGCACGAGGCAGCAATAGACCCTTGGAGACAGGTCGGCTGGAGGACGATGTGATGGATCGCGACGCAAGTTGAGTGTTCCATCGTTATTAGGAGGCTCTGAACATTACATTTAACTTTCAGTTATGCGTCGGATTCGAAAATCTAGACTCACAGGAGAACGATCATACGGTGCCCGAGGCAGCAATAGACCCTTGGAGACAAGTCGGCTGGAGGACGATCTATTGGATCGCGACGCAATTTGAGTGTTCCATCGTAACTAGGACGCCCTGAATGTTATAATTAACTATCAGTTTTTCGTCGGATTCGAAAATCTAGACTCACAGGAGACTGACCATATGGTGCCCGAGGCAGCAATATCCCCTTGGAGTCAAGTCGGCTGGAGGACGATGTATTGAATCTCGACACAATTTGAGTGTTCCATCGTTATTGGGAGGCCCTGAACATTACATTTAACTATCAGTTTTGCATCGGATTCTAAAATCTAGACTCACAGGGGAACAACCATAAGGTGCCCGAGGCAGCAATAAACCCTTGGAGACAATTCGGCTGAATGCCGATGTATTGAATCTCGACGCAATTTGAGTGTTCCATCGTCATTAGGAAGCCCTGAACGTTACAATTAACAATAAGATTCGCGTCGGATTCGAAAATCTAGACTCACAGGAGAGCGACCATAAGGAGTCGGAGGCAGCATAATCCCCATGGAGACAAGTCGGCTAGAGGACGATGTATTGAATCTCGATGTAATTTGAGTGTTCCATCGTAATTAGGAGGCGCTGAGTGTTACAATTAACTATCAGTTATGCGTCGGATTCGAAAATCTAGACTCACAGGAGAACGACCATAAGGTGCCCGAGGCAGCAATATACCGTTGGAGACAAGTCGGCTGGAGGACGATGTGTTGCATCTCGACGTAATTTGAGTGTTCCATCGTAATTAGGAGGCGCTGAGAGTTACAATTAACTATCAGTTATGCGTCGGATTCGAAAATCTAGACTCACAGGAGAACGACCACAAGGTGCCCGAGGCAGCAATAGACATTTGGAGTCAAGACGGCTGGAGGCCGATGTATTGCATCTCGACGCAATTTGAGTGTTGCATTGTCATTAGGAGGCGCTGAACGTGGCAATTAACTATCAGTTATGCGTCGGATTCGAAAATCTAGACTCACAGGAGATCGACCATAAGGTGCCCCAGGCAGCAATAGACCCTTGGAGACAAGTCGGCTGGTGGACGATGTATTGGATTGCGACGCAATTTGAGTGTGCCGTCGTAACTAGGAGGCCCTGAATGTTACAATTAAATATCAGTTTTTCGTCGGATTCGAAAATCTAGACTTACTGGAGACGGACCATAAGGTGACCGAAGCAGCATTATCCCCTTGGAGACCAGCCCGCCGGAAGACGATGTATTGAATCACGACGCAATTTTAAGTGCCCCATCGTCATTAGGAGTCCCTCAACGATACAATTAACTATCAGTTATGCGGCGGATTCGAAAATCTAGACACACAGGAAATCGACCATAAGGTGCCCCAGGCAGCAACAGACCCATGGAGACAAGTCGGCTGGAGGCCGATGTAGTGAATCTCGATGCAATTTGAGTGTTCTATCGTCTTTAGGAGGCGCGGAACGTTACTATTAACTATCAGTTTTGCGTCGGATTCGAAAATCTAGACTCACAGGAGAACTATCATATGGTGCCCCAGGCAGCAATAGACCCTTGGAGACCAGTCCGCTGGAGGACGATGTATTGAATCGCGACGAAATTTGAGTGCTCCTTCGTCATTTGGAGGACTTGAACGTTACAATTAACTAACAGTTTCGCGTCGGATACGAAAATCTAGACTCACAGGAGAGTGACCATATGGTGAACGATGCAGCAATATCCCGTTGGAGACAAATCGGCTGTAAGACGATGTATTGAATCTCGACGCAATTTGAGTGTTCCATCGTCATAATGAGGCGCTGAACGTTACAATTAACTATCAGTTATGCGTCGGATCAAAAATCTAGACCCACTGGAGACGGACCATATGGTGCCCGAGGCAGCAATATCCCCTTGGAGACAAGTCGGCTGGAGGACGATGTATTGAATCTCGACGCAATTTGAGTGTTCTATCGTCATTAGGAGGCGCTGAACGTTACAATTCACAATCAATCTTGCGTAGGATTCGAGAATCTAGACTCACAAAAGAGGGATCATATGGTGCCCGAGACAGCAATATCCCCTTGAAACAAGACGGCTGGAGGCCGATGTATTGAATGTCGACGCAATTTGAGTTATCCATCGTCATTAGGAGGCCCTGAACGTTACAATTATCTATCAGTTTCGCGTCGGATTCAAAATTCTAGACTCACAGGAGACGGACCAGATGGTGCCAGAGGCAGCAATATCCCCTTGGAGACAAGTCGGCTGGAGGACGATGTATTGAATCTCGACGCAATTTGAGTGTTCTATCGTCATTAGGAGGCGCTGAACGTTACAATTCACTATCATTTTTGCTTCGGATTCGAAAATCTAGACTCACAGGAGAAGGATAATATGGTGCCCGAGACAGCAATATCCCCTTGAAAACAAGTCGGCTGGAGGCCGTTGTATCGGATCTCGACGCAATTTCAGTGTTCCACCGTCATTAGGTGATCCTGAACGTTACAATGAACTATCAGTTTTACGTCGGGTTCGAAAATCTAGACTCACAGATGAACGATCATAAGGTGCCCGAGGCAGCAATAGACCCTTGGAGGCAAGTCGGCTGGAGGACGATGAATTGGATCGCGACGCAATTTGAGTGTTCCATCGTCATTAGGAGGCCCTGAAGGTTACAATTAACTATCAGTTATGCGTCGGATTCGAAAATGTAGACTCACAGGAGATCGACCGTAAGGTGCCCCAGGCAGCAATAGACCCTTGGAGACAAGTCGGCTGGAGGACGATGTATTGACTCTCGACGCAATTTGAGTGTTTCATCGCCATTAGGATGCCCTGAACGTTACAATTCACTATCAGTTTCGCGTCGGATTCAAAAATCTAGACTCACAGGAGACGGTCCATTTGGTGCCCGAGGCAGCAATATCCCCTTGGAGACAAGTCGGCTTGGGGACTATGTATTGAATCTCGACGCAATTTGAGTGTTCAATCGTCATTAGGAGGCGCTGAACGTTACAATTAACTATCAGTTTTGCGTCGGATTCGAAAATCTAGACTCCCAGGAGTCGGACCATTTGGTGCCCGAGGCAGCAATATCCCCATGGAGACAAGTCGGCTGGAGGACGATGTATTGAATCGCGAATAATTTGAGTGCTCCATTGTCATTAGGAGGCCCTGAAAGTTACAACTAACTATCAGTTTTGCGTCGAATTCGAAAATCTAGACTCACAGGAGAAGGACCATATGGTGCCCTAGGGAGCAGTATCCCGTTGGAGACAAGTCGGCTGGAGGACGTTGTATTGAATCTCGTCGCAATTTGAGTGTTCCATCGTCATTAGGAGGCGCTGAACGTTACAATTAACTATCAGTTATGCGTCGGATTCGAAAATCTAGACTCACAGGAGAACGACCATAAGGTGCTCGACGGAGCAACAGACCCTTGGAGACAAGTCGGCTGGAGGCCGATGTATTGAATCTCGACGCAATTTGAGTGTTCCATCGTCATTAGGAGGCCCTGAACGTTACAATTAACTATCATTTTTGCGTCGGATTCGACAATCTGGACTCACAAGAGAACGACTATAAGGTGCCTGAGGCAGCAATAGACCCTTGGCTGGAGGACGATGTACTGAATCTCGACGCAATTTGAGTAGTCCATCGTCATTAGGAGGCCCTGAACTTTAGAATTAACTATCATTTATGCGTCGGATTCGACAATCTAGACTCACAGGAGAACGACCACAAGGTGCCCGAGGCAGCAACAGACATTTGGAGACAAGTCGGCTGGAGGACGATGTATTGGATCGCGACGCAATTTGAGTATTCCATCGTCATTACGAGGCCCTGAATGTTAAAATTGACTATCAGTTTTTCGTCGGATTGGAAAATGTAGAATCACCGGAGACGGACCATGTGGTGAACGAGGGAGCGATATCCCATAGGAGACAAGTCGGCTGGATGGCGATGTAGTGAATCTCTACGCAATTTGATGGTTCCATCGTCATTACGAGGCGCTGAACGTTACAATTAACTATCAGTTTTGCGTCGGATTCGAAAATCTAGACTCACAGGAGACGGACCATTTGGTGCCCGAGGCAGCAATATCCCCATGGAGACAAGTCTGCTGGAGGACGATGTAGTGAATCTCGACGTAATTTGAGTGTTCCTTCGTCATTAGGAGGCGCTGAACGTTACAATTAACTATCATTTTAGCGTCGGATTCGAAAATCTAGACTCACAGGAGAATGATCATATGGTGCCCGAGACAGCAATATCCCCTTGGAGACAAGTCGGCTGGAGGCCGATGTATTGAATCTCGACGTAATTTGAGTGTTCCTTCGTCATTAGGAGGCGCTGAACGTTACAATTAACTATCATTTTAGCGTCGGATTCGAAAATCTAGACTCACAGGAGAATGATCATATGGTGCCCGAGACAGCAATATCCCCTTGGAGACAAGTCGGCTGGAGGCCGATGTATTGAATCTCGACGCAATTTGAGTGTTCCTTCGTCATTAGGAGGCGCTGAACGTTGCAATTAACTATCTGTTATGCGTCGGATTCGAAAATCTAGACTCACAGGAGAACGATCATAAGGTGCCCCAGGCAGCAATAGATCCTTGGAGACAAGTCTTCTGGAGGACGATGTATTGGGTCGCGACGCAATTTGAGTGTTCCATCGTCATTGGGAAGCCCTGAACGTTACAATTAACTATTAGTTTTTAGTCGGATTCGAAAATCTAGACTCACTGGAGACGGACCATTAGGTGCCCGAGGCAGCAATATCCCCTTGGAGACCAGTCTGCAGGAGGATGATGTATTGAATCGCGACGCAATTTGAGTGCTCCATCGTCATTTGGAGGCCCTGAACGTTACAATTTACTATCAGTTTTGCGTCGAATTCGAAAATGTAGAATCACCGGAGACGGGCCATGTGGTGCCCGAGGCAGCGATATCCCCTTGGAGACAAGTCGGCTGGAGGACGATGTATTGAATCTCGACGCAATTTGAGTGTTCTATCGTCATTACGAGGCGCTGAACGTTACAACTAACTATCAGTTTTGCGTCGGATTCGAAAATCTAGACTCACAGGAGACGGACCATTTGGTGCCCGAGGCAGCAATATCCCCTTGGAGACAAGTCGGCTGGATGACGATGTATTGAATCTCGATGCAATTTGAGTGTTCTATCGTCTTTATGAGGCGCTGAACGTTACTATTAACTATCAGTTTTGCGTCGGATTTGAAAATCTAGACTCACAGGAGAACTATCATAAGGTGCCCCAGACAGCAATAGACCCTTGGAGACAAGTCGGCAGGAGGACGATGTATTGAATCTCGACGCAATTTGAGTGTTCTATCGTCATTAGGAGGCGCTGAAACTTACAATTCACAATCAATCTTGCGTCGGATTCGAGAATCTAGACTCACAGGAGAAGGATCATTTGGTGCCCGAGACAGCAATATCCCCTCGAAACAAGTCGGCTGGAGGCCGATGTATTGAATCTCGACGCAATTTGAGTGTTCCATCGTCATTAGGAGGCCCTGAACGTTACAATTAACTATCTGTTTTGCGTCGGATTCGAAAGTTTAGACTCACAGGAGATAGACCATTTGGTGCCCGAGGCAGCAATATCCCCTTGGAGACAAGTCCGCTGGAGGACGATGTATAGAATCGAGACGCAATTTGAGTGTTCCATCGTCATTAGGAGGCGCTGAACGTTGCAAATAACTATCAGTTATGCGTCGGATTCGAAAATGTAGACCCACAGGAGAACGACCAAAAGGTGCCCGACGCAGCAACAGACCCTTGGAGACAAGTCGGCTGGAGGCCGATGTATTGAATCTGGCCGCAATTTGAGTGTTCCATCGTCATTAGGAGGCCCTGAATGTTAAAACTGACTATCAGTTTTTCGTCGGATTGGAAAATGTAGAATCACCGGAGACGGACCATGTGGTGACCAAGGGGGCGATATCCCCTTGGAGACAAGTCGGCTGGATGGCGATGTAGTGAATCTCTACGCAATTTGATGGTTCCATCGTCATTAGGAGGCCCTGAACGTTACAATTAACTATCTGTTTTGCGTCGGATTCGAAAATTTAGACTCACAGGAGACAGACCATTTGGTGCCCGAGGCAGCAATATCCCCTTGGAGACAAGTCCGCTGGAGGACGATGTATGGAATCGAGACGCAATTTGAGTGTTCCATCGTCATTAGGAGGCGCTGAACGTTGCAAATAACTATCAGTTATGCGTCGGATTCGAAAATGTAGACCCACAGGAGAACGACCAAAAGGTGCCCGACGCAGCAACAGACCCTTGGAGACAAGTCGGCTGGAGGCCGATGTATTGAATCTGGCCGCAATTTGAGTGTTCCATCGTCATTAGGAGGCCCCGAACGTTGCAATTAACTATCAGTTATGCGTCGGATTCGAAAATCCAGACTCACAGGAGAACGACCACACGATGCCCGAGGCAGCAATAGACATTTGGAGACAAGTCGGCTGGAGGCCGATGTTTTGAATCTCGACGCAATTTGAGTGTTCCATCGTCATTAGGAGGCCCTGAACGTTACAATTAACTACCAGTTCCGCGTCGGATTCAAAAATCTAGACTCACAGGAGGCGGACCACATGGAGCCCGAGGCAGCAATATCCCCTTGTAGACAAGTCGACTGGAGGGGGATGTTTTACTCTCTATGCAATTTGAGTGTTCCATCGTCATTTGGAAGCCCTGAACGTAACAATTAACTATCAGTTTTGCGTCGAATTCGAAAATATAGACTCACAAGAGACGGAGCATTTGGTGCCCGAGGCAGCACTATCCCCTTGGAGACAAGTCGGCTGGAGGACGATTTATTGAATCTCGACGCAATTTGAGTGTTCTATTGTCATTAGGAAGCGCTGAGCGTTACAATTAACTATCAGATTTGCGTCGGATTCGAAAATCTAGACTCACAGGAGACGGATCATTTGGTGCCCAAGGCAGCAATATCCCCATGGAGACAAGTCTGCTGGAGGACGATGTAGTGAATCTCGACGTAATTTGAGTGTTCCATCGTCAATAGGAGGCGCTGAGCATTACAATTGACTATCAGTTGTGCGTCGGATTCGAAAATCTAGACTCACAGGAGAACGACCATAAGGTGCCCGAGGCAGCAATCGACCCTAGAAGACAAGTCGGCTGCCGGACGATGTATTGAACATCGACGCAATTTAAGTTATCCATCGTCATTAGGAGGCCCTGAACGTTACAATTAACTATCAGTTTTGCGTCGATATCGCAAAAATAGACTCACAGGAGAACGACCATAAAGTGCCCGAGGCAGCTATAGACCCTTGGAGACAAGTCGGCTGAAGGACGATGTATTGAATCTCGACGCAATTTGAGTGTGCCATCGTCATTAGGAGGCCCTGAAAGTTACAATTAACTATCATTTTTGCTTCGGATTCGAAAATCTAGACTTCCAGGAGACGGACCATTTGGTGCCCGATCCAGCAATATCCCCATGGAGACAAGTCGGCTGGAGGACGATGTATTGAATCGCGAATAATTTGAGTGCCCCATCGTCATTAGGTGGCCCTGAAAGTTACAATTAACTATCAGTTTTGCGTCGAATTGAAAATCTAGACTCACAGGAGAAGGACCATATGGTGCCCTAGGGAGCAATATCCCGTTGGAGACAAGTCGGCTGGAGGACGATGTATTGAATCTCGTCGCAATTTGAGTGTTCCATCGTCAATTGGAGGCGCTGAACGTTACAATTAACTATCAGTTATGCGTCGGATTCGAAAATCTAGACTCACAGGAGAACGACCATAAGGTGCCCGACGCAGCAACAGACCCTTGGAGACAAGTCGGCTGGAGGCCGATGTATTGAATCTCGACGCAATTTGAGTGTTCCATCGTCATTAGGAGGCCCTGAACGTTACAATTAACTATCATTTTTTCGTCGGACTCGACAATCTACACTCACAGGAGAACGACCACAAGGTGCCCGAGGCAGCAACAGGCATTTGGAGACAAGTCGGCTGGAGGACGATGTATTGGATCGCGACGCAATTTGAGTATTCCCTCGTCATTAGGAGGCCCTGAATGTTACAATTGACTATCAGTTTTTCGTCGGATTGGAAAATGTAGAATCACCGGAGACGGACCATGTGGTGACCGAGGGAGCGATATCCCCTTGGAGACAAGTCGGCTGGAGGGTGATGTAGTGAATCTCTACGCAATTTGATTGTTCCATCGTCATTAGGAGGCCCTGAACGTGACAATTAACTATCATTTTTGCGTCTGATTCGAAAATCTAGACTCACAGGAGAACGACCATAAGGTGCCCGAGGCAGCAATATACCCTTGGAGATGAGTCGGCTGGAGGACGATGTATTGACTCTCGACGCATTTGAGTGTTCCTTCGTCATTAGGAGGCGCTGAACGTTACAATTAACTATCATTTTAGCGTCGGGTTCGAAAATCTAGACTCACAGGAGAATGATCATATGGTGCCCGAGACCGCAATATCCCCTTGGAGACAAGTCGGCTGGAGGCCGATGTATTGAATCTCGACGCAATTTGAGTGTTCCATCGTTATTAGGAGGCCCTGAACTTTAGAATTAACTATCAGTTATGTATCGGTTTCGAAAATCTAGACTCACAGGAGAACGACCACAAGGTTCCCGAGGCAGCAATAGACTTTTAGAGAAGTCGGCTGGAGGCCGATGTATTGAATCTCGACGTAATTTGAGTGTTCCATCGTCAATACGAGGCGCTGAGCATTACAATTGACTATCAGTTGTGCGTCGGATTCGAAAATCTAGACTCACAGGAGAACGATCATAAGGTGCCCCAGGCAGCAATAGACCCTTGGAGACAAGTCTTCTGGAGGACGATGTATTGGGTCGCGACGCAATTTGAGTGTTCCATCGTCATTGGGAAGCCCTGAACGTTACAATTAACTATTAGTTTTTCGTCGGATTCGAAAATCTAGACTCACTGGAGACGGACCATTAGGTGCCCGAGGCAGCAATATCCCCTTTGAGACCAGTCTGCAGGAGGACGATGTATTGAATCGCGACGCAATTTGAGTGCTCCATCGTCATTTGGAGGCCCTGAACGTTACAATTTACTATCAGTTTTGCGTCGAATTCGAAAATGTAGAATCACCGGAGACGGGCCATGTGGTGCCCGAGGCAGCGATATCCCCTTGGAGACAAGTCGGCTGGAGGACGATGTATTGAATCTCGACGCAATTTGAGTGTTCTATCGTCATTACGAGGCGCTGAACGTTACAATTAACTATCAGTTTTGCGTCGGATTCGAAAATCTAGACTCACAGGGGACGGACTATTTGGTGCCCGAGGCAGCAATATCCCCATGGAGACAAGACGGCTGTAGGACGATGTATTGAATCTCGATGCAATTTGAGTGTCCCATCGTCATTAGGAGGCCCTGAACGTTACAATTAACTATCAGTTTTGCGTCGGATTCGAAAGTCTAGACTCACAGGAAAACGATCATAAGGTGCCCCAGGCAGCAATAGACCCTTGGAGACAAGTCGGCTGGAGGACGATGTATTGGATCGCGACGCAATTTGAGTGTTCCATCGTAACTGGGAGGCCCTGAAAGTTACAATTAACTATTAGTTTTTCTTTGGATTCGAAAATCTAGACTGACTGGAGACGGACCATAAGGTGCCCGAAGCAACAATATCGCCTTGGAGACCAGTCCGCTGGAGGACGATGTATTGAATCGCGACGCAATTTGAGTGTTTCATCGTCATTAGGAGGCCTTGCACGTTGCAATTAAGTATCAGTTTCGCGTCGGATTCGAAAATCTAGACTCACAGGAGAAGGACCATATGGTGCCCGAGGCAGCAATATCCCGTTGAAGACAAGTCGGCTGGAGGACGATGTATTGAATCTCGACGCAATTTAAGTGTTCCATCGTCATTAGGAGGCGCTGAAAGTTACAATTAATTATCAGTTATGCGTCGGATACGAAAATCTAGACCCACAGGAGAACGACCATAAGGTGCCCGACGCAACAATATCCACTTGGAGACAAGTCGGCTGGAGGACGATGAATTGGTCCGCGACGAAATTTGAGTGCTCCATTGTAACTAGGAGGCCCTGAAAGTTACAATTAAATATCAGTTTTTCGTCGGATTCGAAAATCTATACTCACTGGAGACGGACCATAAGGTGCCCGATGCAGCAATATCCCCTTGGAGACCAGTCCTCTGGAGGACGATGTATTGAATCTCGACGCAATTTCAGTGTTCCATCGTCATTAGGAGGCGCTGAACGTTACAATTAACTATCAGTTATGCGTCGGATTCGAATTTCTAGACTCACAGGAGAACGACCATAAGGTGCCCGAGGCAGCAATATACCCTTGGAGACGAGATGGCTGGAGGACGATGTATTGACTCTCGACGCATTTGAGTGTTCCATCGTAATTAAGAGGCGCTGAACGTTACAATTAACTATCATTTTAGCGTCGGATTCGAAAATCTAGACTCACAGGAGAATGATCATATGGTGCCCGAGACAGCAAAATCCCCTTGGAGACAAGTCGGCTGGAGGGCGATGTATTGAATCTCGACGCAATTTGAGTGTTCCATCGTTATTAGGAGGCCCTGAACTTTACAATTAACTATCAGTTATGTATCGGTTTCGAAAATCTATACTCACAGGAGAACGACCACAAGGTGCCCGAGGCAGTAATAGACATTTAGAGAAAAGTCGGCTGGAGGCCGATGTATTGAATCTCGACGCAATTTGAGTGTTCCATCGTCATTAGGAGGCGCTGAACGTTACAATTAACTATCAGTTATGCGTCGGATACGAAAATCTAGACTCACAGGAGAACGACCATAAGGTGCCCGACGCAGCAACAGAACCCTTGGAGACAAGTCTTCTGGAGGACGATGTATTGGGTCGCGACGCAATTTTAGTGTTCCATCGTCATTGGGAGGCCCTGAACGTTACTATTAACTATCAGTTTTTCGTCGGATTCGAAAATCTAGACTCACTGGAGACGGACCATTAGGTGCCCGAGGCAGCAATATCCCCTTGGAGACCAGTCTGCTGGAGGACGAGGTATTGAATCGCGACGCAATTTGAGTGCTCCATCGTCATTTGGAGGCCCTGAACGTTACAATTATGTATGAGTTTTGCGTCGATATCGCAAAAATAGACTCACAGGAGAACGACCATAAAGTGCCCGAGGCAGCAATAGACCCTTGGAGACAAGTCGGGTGAAGGACGATGTATTGAATCTCGACGCAATTTGAGTGTTCCATCGTCATTAGGAGTCCCTGAAAGTTACAATTCACTATCATTTTTGCTTCGGATTCGAAAATCTAGACTCACAGGAGAAGGATCATATGGTGCCCGAGACAGCAATTTCCCCTTGAAAACAAGTCGGCTGGAGGCCGCTGTATTGAATCATGACGCAATTTCAGTGTTCCACCGTCATTAGGTGACCCTTAACGTTACAATGAACTATCAGTTTTAAGTCGGGTTCGAAAATCTAGACTCACAGATGAACGAACATAAGGTGCTCGAGGCAGCAATAGACCCTTGGAGGCAAGTCGGCTGGAGGACGATGAATTGGATCGCGACGCAATTTGAGTGTTCCATCGTCATTAGGAGGCCCTGAACGTTACAATTAACTATCAGTTATGCGTCGTATTCGAAAATCTAGACTCACAGGAGATCGACCATAAGGTGCCCCAGGCAGCAATAGACCCTTGGAGACAAGTCGGCTGGAGGACGATGTATTGAATCTCGACGCAATTTAGGTGTTCTATCGTCATTAGGAGGCGCTCAACGTTACAATTAACTATCAGTTTTGCGTCGGATTCGAAAATCTAGACTCCCAGGAGACGGACCATTTGGTGCCCGATCCAGCAATATCCCCATGGAGACAAGTCGGCTGGAGGACGATGTATTGAATCGCGAATAATTTGAGTGCTCCATCGTCATTAGGTGGCCCTGAAAGTTACAATTAACTATCAGTTTTGCGTCGAATTGAAAATCTAGACTCACAGGAGAAGGACCATATAGTGCCCTACGGAGCAATATCCCCTTGGAGACAAGTCGGCTGGAGGACGATGTATTGAATCTCGTCGCAATTTGAGTGTTCCATCGTCATTTGGAGGCGCTGAACGTTACAATTAACTATCAGTTATGCGTCGGATTCGAAAATCTAGACTCACAGGAGAACGACCATAAGGTGCCCGACGCAGCAACAGACCCTTGGAGACAAGTCGGCTGGAGGACGATGTATTGAATCTCGTCGCAATTTGAGTGTTACATCGTCATTAGGAGGCGCTGAACGTTATAATTAACTATCAGTTTTGCGTCGGATTCGAAAATCTAGACTCACAGGAGAACGACCATAAGGTGCCCGACACGGCAACAGACATTTGGAGACAAGTCGGCTGGAGGACGATGTATTGGATCGCGACGCAATTTGAGTATTCCATCGTCATTAGGAGGCCCTGAATTTTACAATTGACTATCAGTTTTTCGTCGGATTGGAAAATGTAGAATCACCGGAGACGGACCATGTGGTGACCGAGGGAGCGATATCCCCTTGGAGACAAGTCGGCTGGAGTGCGATGTAGTGAATCTCTACGCAATTTGATTGTTCCAACGTCATTAGGAGGCCCTGAACGTGACAATTAACTATCATTTTTGCGTCTGATTCGACAATCTGGACTCACAAGAGAACGACCATAAGGTGCCTGAGGCAGCAATAGACCCTTGGCTGGAGGACGATGTACTGAATCTCGACGCAATTTGAGTGTTCCATCGTCATTACGAGACCTTGAACGTTGCAATTAACTATCATTTTTGCGTCGGATTCGAAAATCTAGACTCACAGGAGAACGACCATAAGGTGCCCGAGGCAGCAATATACCCTTGGAGACGAGTCGGCTGGAGGACGGTGTATTGACTCTCGACGCATTTGAGTGTTCCTTCGTCATTAGGAGGCGCTGAACGTTACAATTAAGTATCATTTTAGCGTCAGATTCGAAAATCTAGACTCACAGAAGAATGATCATATGGTGCCCCAGACAGCAATATCCCCTTGGAGACAAGTCGGCTGGAGGCCGATGTATTGAATCTCGACGCAATTTGAGTGTTCCATCGTTATTAGGAGGCCCTGAACTTTACAATTAACTATCAGATATGTATCGGTTTCGAAAATCTAGACTCACAGGAGAATGACCACAAGGTTCCCGAGGCAGCAATAGACTTTTAGAGTTAAGTCGGCTGGAGGCCGATGTATTGAATCTCGACGCAATTTGAGTGTTCCATCGTCATTAGGAGGCGCTGAACGTTGCAATTAACTATCTGTTATGCGTCGGATTCGAAAATCTAGACTCACAGGAGAACGATCATAAGGTGCCCCAGGCAGCAATAGACCCTTGGAGACAAGTCTTCTGGAGGACGATGTATTGGGTCGCGACGCAATTTGAGTGTTCCATCGTCATTGGGAAGCCCTGAACGTTACAATTAACTATTAGTTTTTCGTCGGATTCGAAAATCTAGACTCACTGGAGACGGACTGTTAGGTGCCCGAGGCAGCAATATCCCCTTGGAGACCAGTCTGCAGGTCTATTGCTGCCTGGGGCACCTTATGATCGTTCTCCTGTGAGTCTAGATTTTCGAATCCGACGCATAACAGATAGTTAATTGCAACGTTCAGCGCCTCCTAATGACGATGGAACACACAAATTGCGTCGAGATTCAATACATCGGCCTCCAGCCGACTTAACTCTAAAAGTCTATTGCTGCCTCGGGAACCTTGTGGTCATTCTCCTGTGAGTATAGATTTTCGAAACCGATACATAACTGATAGTTAATTGTAAAGTTCAGGGCCTCCTAATAACGATGGAACACTCAAATTGCGTCGATATTCAATACATCGCCCTCCAGCCGACCTGTCTCCAAGGGGATATTGCTGTCTCGGGCACCATATGATCATTCTCCTGTGAGTCTAGATTTTCGAATCCGACGCTAAAATGATAGTTAATTGTAACGTTCAGCGCCTCTTAATTACGATGGAACACTCAAATGCGTCGAGAGTCAATACATCGTCCTCCAGCCGTCTCGTCTCCAAGGGTATATTGCTGCCTGGGGCACCTTATGGTCGTTCTCCTGTGAGTCTAGAAATTCGAATCCGACGCATAACTGATAGTTAATTGTAACGTTCAGCGCCTCCTAATGACGATGGAACACTCAAATTGCGTCGAGATTCAATACATCGTCCTCCAGAGGACTGGTCTCCAAGGGGATATTGCTGCATCGGGCACCTTATGGTCCGTCTCCAGTGAGTATAGATTTTCGAATCCGACGAAAAACTGATATTTAATTGTAACTTTCAGGGCCTCCCAGTTACGATGGAACACTCAAATTGCGTCGCGATCCAATACATCGTCCTCCAGCCGACTTGTCTCCAAGGGTCTATTGCTGCCTGGGGCACCTTATGGTCGTTTTCCTGTGAGTCTTGAATTTCGAATCCGACGCAAAACTGATAGTTAATTGTAACGTTCAGGGCCTCCTAATGACGATGGAACACTCAAATTGCATCGAGATTCAATACATCGTCCTCCAGCCGTCTTGTCTCCATGGGGATTTCGGATTCGAAAATCTAGACTCACAGGAGAATGATCATATGGTGCCTGAGACAGCAATATCCCCTTGGAGACAGGTCGGCTGGAGGGCGATGTATTGAATATCGACGCAATTTGAGTGTTCCATCGTTATTAGGAGGCCCTGAACTTTACAATTAACTATCAGTTATGTATCGGTTTCGAAAATCTATACTCACAGGAGAACGACCACAAGGTGCCCGAGGCAGTAATAGACATTTAGAGAAAAGTCGGCTGGAGGCCGATGTATTGAATCTCGACGCAATTTGAGTGTTCCATCGTCATTAGGAGGCGCTGAACGTTACAATTAACTATCAGTTATGCGTCGGATACGAAAATCTAGGCTCACAGGAGAACGACCATAAGGTGCCCGACGCAGCAACAAAACCCTTGGAGACAAGTCTTCTGGAGGACGATGTATTGGGTCGCGACGCAATTTGAGTGTTCCATCGTCATTGGGAGGCCCTGAACGTTACTATTAACTATCAGTTTTTCGTCGGATTCGAAAATCTAGACTCACTGGAGACGGACCATTAGGTGCCCGAGGCAGCAATATCCCCTTGGAGACCAGTCTGCAGGAGGACGATGTATTGAATCGCGACGCAATTTTAGTGCTCCATCGTCATTTGGAGGCCCTGAACGTTACAATTTAATATCATTTTTGCGTCGGATTCGAAAATCTAGACCCACAGGAGAACGACCATAAGTTGCCCGAGGCAGCAATATACCCTTGGAGACGAGTCGGCAGGAGGACGATGTATTGACTCTCGACGCATTTGAGTGTTCTATCGTCATTAGGAGGCGCTGAACGTTACAATTAACTATCATTTTAGCGTCGGATTCGAAAATCTAGGCTCACAGGAGAATGATCATATGGTGCTCGAGACAGCAATATCCCCTCGGAGACAAGTCGGCTGGAGGCCGATGTATTGAATCTCGACGCAATTTGAGTGTTCCATCGTCATTAGGAGGCGCTGAACGTTGCAATTAACTATCAGTTATGCGTCGGATTCGAAAATCTAGACTCACAGGAGATCGACCATAAGGAGCCCCAGGCAGCAATAGACCCTTGGAGACAAGTCGGCTGGAAGACGATTTATTGGATCGCGACGCAATTTTAGTGTTCCATCGTTACTAGGAGGCCCTGAATGTTACAATTAACTATCAGTTTTTCGTCGAATTCGAAAATGTAGAATCACCGGAGACGGACCATGTGGTGCCCGAGGCAGAGGTATCCCCTTGGAGACAAGTCGGCTGGAGGACGATGTATTGAATCTCGACGCAATTTGAGTGTTCCATCGTCATTAGGAGGCCCTGAACTTTACAATTAACTATCAGTTATGTGTCGGATTCGAAAATCAAGCCTTACAGGAGAACGACCACAAGGTGCCAGAGGCAGCAATAGACATTTGGAGGCAAGTCGGCTGGAGGTCGATGTATTGAATCTCGACGCAATTTGAGTGTTCCATCGTCATTAGGAGGCGCTGAACGTTGCAATTAACTATCAGTTATGCGTCGGATTCGAAAATCTAGTCTCACAGGAGATCGACCATAAGGTGCCCCAGCCAGCAATAGACCCTTGGAGACAAGTCGGCTGGAGGACGATGTATTGAATCTCGACGCAATTTGAGTGTTCCATCGTCATTAGGAGGCCCTGAACGTTACAATTAACTATCAGATTGGAATCGGATTCGAAAATCTAGACTCACAGGAGAACGACCATAAGGTGTACGAGGCAGCAATATACCCTTGGAGACAAGTGGCTAAAGGACGATGTATTGAATCTCGACGCAATTTGAGTGTTCCATCGTCATTAGGGGGCCCTGAACGTTACAATTAAGTATCAGTTTCGCGTCGGATTCAAAAATCTAGACTCACAGGGGACGTACCATTTGGTGCCCGACGCAACAATATCCCCTTGGAGACCAGTCCTCTGGAGGACGATGTGTTGAATCTCGACGCAATTTGAGTGTTCCGTCGTCATTACGAGGCCTTGAACGTTACAATTAACTATCATTTTTGCGTCGGATTCGAAAATCTAGACTCACAGGAGAACGACCATAAGTTGCCCGAGGCAGCAATATACCCTTGGAGACGAGTCGGCTGGAGAACGATGTATTGACTCTCGACGCATTTGAGTGTTCCATCGTCATTAGGAGGCGCTGAACGTTACAATTAACTATCATTTTAGCGTCGGATTCGAAAATCTAGACTCACAGGAGAATGATCATATGGTGCCCGAGACAGCAATATCCCCTTGGAGACAAGTCGGCTGGAGGCCGATGTATTGAATCTCGACGCAATTTGAGTGTTCCATCGTCATTAGGAGGCGCTGAACGTTGCAATTAACTATCAGTTATGCGTTGGATTCTAAAATCTAGACTTACAGGAGATCGACCATAAGGTGCCCCAGGCAGCAATAGACCCTTTGAGACAGTCGGCTGGAAGACGATTTATTGGATCGCGACGCAATTTTAGTGTTCCATCGCCATTAAAAGGCCCTGAACGTTACAACCAACTATATTTCGCGTCGGATTCGAAAATCTAGACTCACTGGAGACGGACCAATTGGTGTCCGTGGAAGCAATATCCCTATGGATACAAGTCGGCTGGAGGATGATGTATTGAATCTCTACGCAATTTGAGTGTTCCATCGTCATTAGGTGGCGCTGACCGTTACAGTTAACTATCATTTTAGCGTCGGATTCGAAAATCTAGACTCACAGGAGAATGATCATATGGTGCCCGAGACAGCAATATCTCCTTGGAGACCAGTCCGCTGGAAGACGCTGTATTATATCGCGACGCAAATTGAGTGCCCCATCGTCATTAGGAGTCCCTCAACGTTACAATTAACTATCAGTTATGCGTCGGATTCGAAAATCTAGACTCACAGGAGATCGACCATAAGGTGCCCCAGGCAGCAATAGACCCTTGGAGACAAGTCGGCTGGAGGACGATGGATTGACTCTCGACGCAATTTGAGAGTTCCATCGTCATTAGGAGGCCCTGAACGTTACAATTAACTATCATTTTAGCGTCGGATTAGAAAATCTACTCACAGGAGACGGACCATTTGGTGTCCGAGGAAGCAATATCCCTACGGATACAAGTCGGCTGGAGGATGATGTATTGAATCTCGACGCAATTTGAGTGTTCCATCGTCATTAGGAGGCCCTGAACGTTACAATTAACTATCAGTTTTGCATCGGATTCGAAAATCTAGACTCGCAGGAGAAAGACCAAAAGGTGCCCGAGGCATCAATTGACCCTTGGAGACAAGTCGGCTGGAGGACGATGTATTGAATCTCGACGCAATTTGAGTGTTCTATCTTCATTAGGAGGCGCTGAACGTTACAATTAACTATCAGTTTTGCGTCGGATTCGAAAATCTAGACTCACAGGAGCGGGACCATTTGGCGCCCGAGGCAGCAATATCCCCATGGAGACAAGTCGGCTGGAGGACGATGTATTGAATCTCGATGCAATTTGAGTGTTCCATTGTCATTAGGAGGCCCTGAACGTTACAATTAACTATCAGTTTTATGTCGGATTCGAAAATCTAGACTCACAGGAGAACGATCATAAGGTACCCCAGGCAGCAATAGACCCTTGGAGACAAGTCGGCTGGAGGACGATGTATTGACTCTCGACGCATATGAGTGTTCCATCGTCATTAGGAGGCGCTGAACGTTACAATTAACATCATTTTAGCGTCGGATTAAAAAATCTAGACTCACAGGAGAAAGATCATATGGTGCCCGAGACAGCAATATCCCCCGATGACAAGTCGGCTGGAGGCCGATGTATTGAATCGCGACGCAATTTAAGTGTTCCATCGTCCTTAGGTGGCCCTGAACTTTACAATTAACTATCAGTTATGTGTCGGATTCGAAAATCTAGACGCACAGGAGAACGACCATTAGGTGCCTGAGGCAGCAATAGACAATTGGAGACAAGTCGGCTGGAGGACGATGTAATGAATCTCGATGCAATTTGTATGTTCCATCGTCATTAGGAGGCCCTGAACTTTACAATTAACTATCAGTTATGTGTCGGAATCGAAAATCTAGACTCACAGGAGAACGACTTCAAGGTGACCGAAGCAGCAATATCCCCTTGGAGACCAGTCCGCTGGAGGACGATGTATGGAATATCGACGCAATTTGAGTGTTCCATTGTCATTAGGAGGCCCTGAAAGTTACAATTATCAGTTTCGCGTCGGATTCGAAAAACTAAACTCACAGGAGAAGGACAATAATTTGCCCTAGGCAGCAATTTCCCGTTGGAGACAAGTCGGCTAGAGGACGATATATTGAATCTCGACGCAATTTAAGTGTTCCATCGTCATTAGGAGGCGCTGAACGTTACAACTAACTATCAGGTATGTATCGGATTCGAAAATCTAGACTCACAAGAGAACGACTATAAGGTGCCTGAGACAGCTGCAGACCCTTGGCTGGAGGACGATGTATTGAATCACGACGCAATTTGAGTGTTCCATCGTCATTTGGAGGCCTTGAATTTTACAATTAACTATCAGTTATGCGTCGGATTCGAAAATCTAGACTCTCAGGAGATGACCACAAGGTGCCCGAGGCAGCAATAGACATTTGGAGACAAGTCGGCTGGAGGCCGATGTATTGAACCTCGATGCAATTTAAGTTATCCATCGTCATTAGGAGGCCCTGAACGTTACAATGAACTATCAGTTTTACGTCGTGTTCGAAAATCTAGACTCACAGATGAACGAACATAAGGTGCTCGAGGCAGCAATAGACTTTTAGAGTTAAGTCGGCTGGAGGCCGATGTATTGAATCTCGACGCAATTTGAGTCTTCCATCGTCATTATGAGGCGCAGAACGTTGCAATTAACTATCTGTTATGCGTCGGATTCGAAAATCTAGACTCACAGGACAACGATCATAAGGTGCCCCAGGCAGCAATAGACCCTTGGAGACAAGTCTTCTGGAGGACGATGTATTGGGTCGCGACGCAATTTGAGTGTTCCATCGTCATTGGGAAGCCCTGAACGTTACAATTAACTATTAGTTTTTCGTCGGATTCGAAAATCTAGACTCACTGGAGACGGACCATTAGGTGCCCGAGGCAGCAATATCCCCTTGGAGACCAGTCTGCTGGAGGACGATGTATTGAATCGCGACGCAATTTGAGTGCTCCATCGTCATTTGGAGGCCCTGAACGTTACAATTTACTATCAGTTTTGCGTCGAATTCGAAAATGTAGAATCACCGGAGACGGGCCATGTGGTGCCCGAGGCAGCGATATCCCCTTGGAGACAAGTCGGCTGGAGGACGATGTATTGAATCTCGACGCAATTTGAGTGTTCTATCGTCATTACGAGGCGCTGAACGTTACAATTAACTATCAGTTTTGCGTCGGATTCGAAAATCTAGACTCACAGGAGACGGACCATTTGGTGCCCGAGGCAGCAATATCCCCATGGAGACAAGACGGCTGGAGGACGATGTATTGAATCTCGATGCAATTTGAGTGTTCCATCGTCATTAGGAGGCCCTGAACGTTACAATTAACTATCAGTTTTGCGTCGGATTCGAAATTCTAGACTCACAGGAAAACGATCATAAGGTGCCCCAGGCAGCAATAGACCCTTGGAGACAAGTCGGCTGGAGGACGATGTATTGGATCGCGACGCAATTTGAGTGTTCCATCGTAACTGGGAGGCCCTGAAAGTTACAATTAACTATCAGTTTTTCGTCGGATTCGAAAATCTAGACTGACTGGAGACGGACCATAAGGTGCCCTAAGCAACAATATCGCCTTGGAGACCAGTCCGCTGGAGGACGATGTATTGAATCGCGACGCAATTTGAGTGCTTCATCGTCATTAGGAGGCCTTGCACGTTACAATTAACTATCAGTTTCGCGTCGGATTCGAAAATCTAGACTCACAGGAGAAGGACCATATGGTGCCCGAGGCAGCAATATCCCGTTGAAGACAAGTCGGCTGGAGGACGATGTATTGAATCTCGACGCAATTTGAGTGTTCCATCGTCATTAGGAGGCGCTGAACGTTACAATTAATTATCAGTTATGCGTCGGATACGAAAATCTAGACCCAGAGGAGAACGACCATAAGGTGCCCGATGCAGCAATATCCCCTTGGAGACAAGTCGGCTGGAGGACGATGAATTGGTCCGCGACGAAATTTGAGTGCTCCATTGTAACTAGGAGGCCCTGACAGTTACAATTAAATATCAGTTTTTCGTCGGATTCGAAAATCTATACTCACTGGAGACGGACCATAAGGTGCCCGATGCAGCAATATCCCCTTGGAGACCAGTCCTCTGGAAGACGATGTATTGAATCTCGACGCAATTTGAGTGTTCCATCGTCATTAGGAGGCGCTGAACGTTACAATTAACTATCAGTTATGCGTCGGATTCGAATTTCTAGACTCACAGGAGAACGAGCATAAGGTGCCCGAGGCAGCAATATACCCTTGGAGACGAGACGGCTGGAGGACGATGTATTGACTCTCGACGCATTTGAGTGTTCCATCGTAATTAAGAGGCGCTGAACGTTACAATTAACTATCATTTTAGCGTCGGATTCGAAAATCTAGACTCACAGGAGAATGATCATATGGTGCCCGAGACAGCAATATCTCCTTGGAGACCAGTCAGCTGGAAGACGCTGTATTATATCGCGACGCAAATTGAGTGCCCCATCGTCATTAGGAGTCCCTCAACGTTACAATTAACTATCAGTTATGCGTCGGATTCGAAAATCTAGACTCACAGGAGATCGACCATAAGATGCCCCAGGCAGCAATAGACCCTTGGAGACAAGTCGGCTGGAGGACGATGGATTGACTCTCGACGCAATTTGAGTGTTCCATCGTCATTAGGAGGCCCTGAACGTTACAATTAACTATCATTTTAGCGTCGGATTAGAAAATCTACTCACAGGAGACGGACCATTTGGTGTCCGAGGAAGCAATATCCCTACGGATACAAGTCGGCTGGAGGATGATGTATTGAATCTCGACACAATTTGAGTGTTCCATCGTCATTAGGAGGCCCTGAACGTTACAATTAACTATCAGTTTTGCATCGGATTCGAAAATCTAGACTCGCAGGAGAAAGACCAGAAGGTGACCGAGGCATCAATTGACCCTTGGAGACAAGTCGGCTGGAGAACGATGTATTGAATCTCGACGCAATTTGAGTGTTCTATCTTCATTAGGAGGCGCTGAACGTTACAATTAACTATCAGTTTTGCGTCGGATTCGAAAATCTAGACTCACAGGAGCGGGACCATTTGGTGCCCGAGGCAGCAATATCCCCATGGAGACAAATCGGCCGGAGGACGATGTATTGAATCTCGATGCAATTTGAGTGTTCCATCGTCATTAGGAGGCGCTGAACGTTACAATTAACTTTAAGTTTTGCGTCGGATTCGAAAATCTAGACTCACAGGAGAACGATCATAAGGTGCCCCAGGCAGCAATAGACCCTTGGAGACAAGTCGGCTGGAGGCCGATGTATTGAATCTCGACGCAATTTGAGTGTTCCATCGTTATTAGGAGGCCCTGAACTTTACAATTAACTATCAGTTATGTGTCGGTTTCGAAAATCTATACTCACAGGAGAACGAGGACAAGGTGCCCGAGGCAGCAATAGACATTTAGAGATAAGTCGGCTGGAGGCCGATGTATTGAATTTCGACGCAATTTGAGTGTTCCATCGTCATTAGGAGGCGCTGAACGTTACAATTAACTATCAGTTATGCGTCGGATACGAAAATCTAGACTCACAGGAGAACGACCATAAGGTGCCCGACGCAGCAACAGACCCTTGGAGACAAGTCTTCTGGAGGACGATGTATTGGGTCGCGACGCAATTTGAGTGTTCCATCGTCATTGGGAGGCCCTGAACGTTACTATTAACTATCAGTTTTTCGTCGGATTCCAAAATCTAGACTCACTGGAGACGGACCATTAGGTGCCCGAGGCAGCAATATCCCCTTGGAGACCAGTCTACTGGAGGACGATGTATTGAATCGCGACGCAATTTGAGTGCTCCAGCGTCATTTGGAGGCCCTGAACGTTACAATTTACTATCATTTTTGCGTCGGATTCGAAAATCTAGACCCACAGGAGAACGACCATAAGGTGCCCGAGGCAGCAATATACCCTTGGAGACGAGATGGCTGGAGGACGATGTATTGACTCTCGACGCATTTGAGTGTTCCATCGTAATTAAGAGGCGCTGAACGTTACAATTAACTATCATTTTAGCGTCGGATTCGAAAATCTAGACTCACAGGAGAATGATCATATGGTGCCCGAGACAGCAAAATCCCCTTGGAGACAAGTCGGCTGGAGGGCGATGTATTGAATCTCGACGCAATTTGAGTGTTCCATCGTTATTAGGAGGCCCTGAACTTTACAATTAACTATCAGTTATGTATCGGTTTCGAAAATCTATACTCACAGGAGAACGACCACAAGGTGCCCGAGGCAGTAATAGACATTTAGAGAAAAGTCGGCTGGAGGCCGATGTATTGAATCTCGACGCAATTTGAGTGTTCCATCGTCATTAGGAGGCGCTGAACGTTACAATTAACTATCAGTTATGCGTCGGATACGAAAATCTAGACTCACAGGAGAACGACCATAAGGTGCCCGACGCAGCAACAGAACCCTTGGAGACAAGTCTTCTGGAGGACGATGTATTGGGTCGCGACGCAATTTTAGTGTTCCATCGTCATTGGGAGGCCCTGAACGTTACTATTAACTATCAGTTTTTCGTCGGATTCGAAAATCTAGACTCACTGGAGACGGACCATTAGGTGCCCGAGGCAGCAATATCCCCTTGGAGACCAGTCTGCTGGAGGACGAGGTATTGAATCGCGACGCAATTTGAGTGCTCCATCGTCATTTGGAGGCCCTGAACGTTACAATTATCTATGAGTTTTGCGTCGATATCGCAAAAATAGACTCACAGGAGAACGACCATAAAGTGCCCCAGGCAGCAATAGACCCTTGGAGACAAGTCGGCTGGAGGACGATGTATTGAATCTCGACGCAATTTGAGTGTTCCATCGTCATTTGGAGGCGCTGAACGTTACAATTAACTATCAGTTATGCGTCGGATTCGAAAATCTAGACTCACAGGAGAACGACCATAAGGTGCCCGACGCAGCAACAGACCCTTGGAGACAAGTCGGCTGGAGGACGATGTATTGAATCTCGTCGCAATTTGAGTGTTACATCGTCATTAGGAGGCGCTGAACGTTATAATTAACTATCAGTTTTGCGTCGGATTCGAAAATCTAGACTCACAGGAGAACGACCATAAGGTGCCCGACACGGCAACAGACATTTGGAGACAAGTCGGCTGGAGGACGATGTATTGGATCGCGACGCAATTTGAGTATTCCATCGTCATTAGGAGGCCCTGAATTTTACAATTGACTATCAGTTTTTCGTCGGATTGGAAAATGTAGAATCACCGGAGACGGACCATGTGGTGACCGAGGGAGCGATATCCCCTTGGAGACAAGTCGGCTGGAGTGCGATGTAGTGAATCTCTATGCAATTTGATTGTTCCAACGTTATTAGGAGGCCCTGAACGTGACAATTAACTATCATTTTTGCGTCTGATTCGACAATCTGGACTCACAAGAGAACGACCATAAGGTGCCTGAGGCAGCAATAGACCCTTGGCTGGAGGACGATGTACTGAATCTCGACGCAATTTGAGTGTTCCATCGTCATTACGAGACCTTGAACGTTGCAATTAACTATCATTTTTGCGTCGGATTCGAAAATCTAGACTCACAGGAGAACGACCATAAGGTGCCCGAGGCAGCAATATACCCTTGGAGACGAGTCGGCTGGAGGACGGTGTATTGACTCTCGACGCATTTGAGTGTTCCTTCGTCATTAGGAGGCGCTGAACGTTACAATTAAGTATCATTTTAGCGTCAGATTCGAAAATCTAGACTCACAGAAGAATGATCATATGGTGCCCCAGACAGCAATATCCCCTTGGAGACAAGTCGGCTGGAGGCCGATGTATTGAATCTCGACGCAATTTGAGTGTTCCATCGTTATTAGGAGGCCCTGAACTTTACAATTAACTATCAGATATGTATCGGTTTCGAAAATCTAGACTCACAGGAGAATGACCACAAGGTTCCCGAGGCAGCAATAGACTTTTAGAGTTAAGTCGGCTGGAGGCCGATGTATTGAATCTCGACGCAATTTGAGTGTTCCATCGTCATTAGGAGGCGCTGAACGTTGCAATTAACTATCTGTTATGCGTCGGATTCGAAAATCTAGACTCACAGGAGAACGATCATAAGGTGCCCCAGGCAGCAATAGACCCTTGGAGACAAGTCTTCTGGAGGACGATGTATTGGGTCGCGACGCAATTTGAGTGTTCCATCGTCATTGGGAAGCCCTGAACGTTACAATTAACTATTAGTTTTTCGTCGGATTCGAAAATCTAGACTCACTGGAGACGGACTGTTAGGTGCCCGAGGCAGCAATATCCCCTTGGAGACCAGTCTGCAGGTCTATTGCTGCCTGGGGCACCTTATGATCGTTCTCCTGTGAGTCTAGATTTTCGAATCCGACGCATAACAGATAGTTAATTGCAACGTTCAGCGCCTCCTAATGACGATGGAACACACAAATTGCGTCGAGATTCAATACATCGGCCTCCAGCCGACTTAACTCTAAAAGTCTATTGCTGCCTCGGGAACCTTGTGGTCATTCTCCTGTGAGTATAGATTTTCGAAACCGATACATAACTGATAGTTAATTGTAAAGTTCAGGGCCTCCTAATAACGATGGAACACTCAAATTGCGTCGATATTCAATACATCGCCCTCCAGCCGACCTGTCTCCAAGGGGATATTGCTGTCTCGGGCACCATATGATCATTCTCCTGTGAGTCTAGATTTTCGAATCCGACGCTAAAATGATAGTTAATTGTAACGTTCAGCGCCTCTTAATTACGATGGAACACTCAAATGCGTCGAGAGTCAATACATCGTCCTCCAGCCGTCTCGTCTCCAAGGGTATATTGCTGCCTGGGGCACCTTATGGTCGTTCTCCTGTGAGTCTAGAAATTCGAATCCGACGCATAACTGATAGTTAATTGTAACGTTCAGCGCCTCCTAATGACGATGGAACACTCAAATTGCGTCGAGATTCAATACATCGTCCTCCAGAGGACTGGTCTCCAAGGGGATATTGCTGCATCGGGCACCTTATGGTCCGTCTCCAGTGAGTATAGATTTTCGAATCCGACGAAAAACTGATATTTAATTGTAACTTTCAGGGCCTCCCAGTTACGATGGAACACTCAAATTGCGTCGCGATCCAATACATCGTCCTCCAGCCGACTTGTCTCCAAGGGTCTATTGCTGCCTGGGGCACCTTATGGTCGTTTTCCTGTGAGTCTTGAATTTCGAATCCGACGCAAAACTGATAGTTAATTGTAACGTTCAGGGCCTCCTAATGACGATGGAACACTCAAATTGCATCGAGATTCAATACATCGTCCTCCAGCCGTCTTGTCTCCATGGGGATTTCGGATTCGAAAATCTAGACTCACAGGAGAATGATCATATGGTGCCTGAGACAGCAATATCCCCTTGGAGACAGGTCGGCTGGAGGGCGATGTATTGAATATCGACGCAATTTGAGTGTTCCATCGTTATTAGGAGGCCCTGAACTTTACAATTAACTATCAGTTATGTATCGGTTTCGAAAATCTATACTCACAGGAGAACGACCACAAGGTGCCCGAGGCAGTAATAGACATTTAGAGAAAAGTCGGCTGGAGGCCGATGTATTGAATCTCGACGCAATTTGAGTGTTCCATCGTCATTAGGAGGCGCTGAACGTTACAATTAACTATCAGTTATGCGTCGGATACGAAAATCTAGGCTCACAGGAGAACGACCATAAGGTGCCCGACGCAGCAACAAAACCCTTGGAGACAAGTCTTCTGGAGGACGATGTATTGGGTCGCGACGCAATTTGAGTGTTCCATCGTCATTGGGAGGCCCTGAACGTTACTATTAACTATCAGTTTTTCGTCGGATTCGAAAATCTAGACTCACTGGAGACGGACCATTAGGTGCCCGAGGCAGCAATATCCCCTTGGAGACCAGTCTGCAGGAGGACGATGTATTGAATCGCGACGCAATTTTAGTGCTCCATCGTCATTTGGAGGCCCTGAACGTTACAATTTAATATCATTTTTGCGTCGGATTCGAAAATCTAGACCCACAGGAGAACGACCATAAGTTGCCCGAGGCAGCAATATACCCTTGGAGACGAGTCGGCAGGAGGACGATGTATTGACTCTCGACGCATTTGAGTGTTCTATCGTCATTAGGAGGCGCTGAACGTTACAATTAACTATCATTTTAGCGTCGGATTCGAAAATCTAGGCTCACAGGAGAATGATCATATGGTGCTCGAGACAGCAATATCCCCTCGGAGACAAGTCGGCTGGAGGCCGATGTATTGAATCTCGACGCAATTTGAGTGTTCCATCGTCATTAGGAGGCGCTGAACGTTGCAATTAACTATCAGTTATGCGTCGGATTCGAAAATCTAGACTCACAGGAGATCGACCATAAGGAGCCCCAGGCAGCAATAGACCCTTGGAGACAAGTCGGCTGGAAGACGATTTATTGGATCGCGACGCAATTTTAGTGTTCCATCGTTACTAGGAGGCCCTGAATGTTACAATTAACTATCAGTTTTTCGTCGAATTCGAAAATGTAGAATCACCGGAGACGGACCATGTGGTGCCCGAGGCAGAGGTATCCCCTTGGAGACAAGTCGGCTGGAGGACGATGTATTGAATCTCGACGCAATTTGAGTGTTCCATCGTCATTAGGAGGCCCTGAACTTTACAATTAACTATCAGTTATGTGTCGGATTCGAAAATCAAGCCTTACAGGAGAACGACCACAAGGTGCCAGAGGCAGCAATAGACATTTGGAGGCAAGTCGGCTGGAGGTCGATGTATTGAATCTCGACGCAATTTGAGTGTTCCATCGTCATTAGGAGGCGCTGAACGTTGCAATTAACTATCAGTTATGCGTCGGATTCGAAAATCTAGTCTCACAGGAGATCGACCATAAGGTGCCCCAGCCAGCAATAGACCCTTGGAGACAAGTCGGCTGGAGGACGATGTATTGAATCTCGACGCAATTTGAGTGTTCCATCGTCATTAGGAGGCCCTGAACGTTACAATTAACTATCAGATTGGAATCGGATTCGAAAATCTAGACTCACAGGAGAACGACCATAAGGTGTACGAGGCAGCAATATACCCTTGGAGACAAGTGGCTAAAGGACGATGTATTGAATCTCGACGCAATTTGAGTGTTCCATCGTCATTAGGGGGCCCTGAACGTTACAATTAAGTATCAGTTTCGCGTCGGATTCAAAAATCTAGACTCACAGGGGACGTACCATTTGGTGCCCGACGCAACAATATCCCCTTGGAGACCAGTCCTCTGGAGGACGATGTGTTGAATCTCGACGCAATTTGAGTGTTCCGTCGTCATTACGAGGCCTTGAACGTTACAATTAACTATCATTTTTGCGTCGGATTCGAAAATCTAGACTCACAGGAGAACGACCATAAGTTGCCCGAGGCAGCAATATACCCTTGGAGACGAGTCGGCTGGAGAACGATGTATTGACTCTCGACGCATTTGAGTGTTCCATCGTCATTAGGAGGCGCTGAACGTTACAATTAACTATCATTTTAGCGTCGGATTCGAAAATCTAGACTCACAGGAGAATGATCATATGGTGCCCGAGACAGCAATATCCCCTTGGAGACAAGTCGGCTGGAGGCCGATGTATTGAATCTCGACGCAATTTGAGTGTTCCATCGTCATTAGGAGGCGCTGAACGTTGCAATTAACTATCAGTTATGCGTTGGATTCTAAAATCTAGACTTACAGGAGATCGACCATAAGGTGCCCCAGGCAGCAATAGACCCTTTGAGACAGTCGGCTGGAAGACGATTTATTGGATCGCGACGCAATTTTAGTGTTCCATCGCCATTAAAAGGCCCTGAACGTTACAACCAACTATATTTCGCGTCGGATTCGAAAATCTAGACTCACTGGAGACGGACCAATTGGTGTCCGTGGAAGCAATATCCCTATGGATACAAGTCGGCTGGAGGATGATGTATTGAATCTCTACGCAATTTGAGTGTTCCATCGTCATTAGGTGGCGCTGACCGTTACAGTTAACTATCATTTTAGCGTCGGATTCGAAAATCTAGACTCACAGGAGAATGATCATATGGTGCCCGAGACAGCAATATCTCCTTGGAGACCAGTCCGCTGGAAGACGCTGTATTATATCGCGACGCAAATTGAGTGCCCCATCGTCATTAGGAGTCCCTCAACGTTACAATTAACTATCAGTTATGCGTCGGATTCGAAAATCTAGACTCACAGGAGATCGACCATAAGGTGCCCCAGGCAGCAATAGACCCTTGGAGACAAGTCGGCTGGAGGACGATGGATTGACTCTCGACGCAATTTGAGAGTTCCATCGTCATTAGGAGGCCCTGAACGTTACAATTAACTATCATTTTAGCGTCGGATTAGAAAATCTACTCACAGGAGACGGACCATTTGGTGTCCGAGGAAGCAATATCCCTACGGATACAAGTCGGCTGGAGGATGATGTATTGAATCTCGACGCAATTTGAGTGTTCCATCGTCATTAGGAGGCCCTGAACGTTACAATTAACTATCAGTTTTGCATCGGATTCGAAAATCTAGACTCGCAGGAGAAAGACCAAAAGGTGCCCGAGGCATCAATTGACCCTTGGAGACAAGTCGGCTGGAGGACGATGTATTGAATCTCGACGCAATTTGAGTGTTCTATCTTCATTAGGAGGCGCTGAACGTTACAATTAACTATCAGTTTTGCGTCGGATTCGAAAATCTAGACTCACAGGAGCGGGACCATTTGGCGCCCGAGGCAGCAATATCCCCATGGAGACAAGTCGGCTGGAGGACGATGTATTGAATCTCGATGCAATTTGAGTGTTCCATTGTCATTAGGAGGCCCTGAACGTTACAATTAACTATCAGTTTTATGTCGGATTCGAAAATCTAGACTCACAGGAGAACGATCATAAGGTACCCCAGGCAGCAATAGACCCTTGGAGACAAGTCGGCTGGAGGACGATGTATTGACTCTCGACGCATATGAGTGTTCCATCGTCATTAGGAGGCGCTGAACGTTACAATTAACATCATTTTAGCGTCGGATTAAAAAATCTAGACTCACAGGAGAAAGATCATATGGTGCCCGAGACAGCAATATCCCCCGATGACAAGTCGGCTGGAGGCCGATGTATTGAATCGCGACGCAATTTAAGTGTTCCATCGTCCTTAGGTGGCCCTGAACTTTACAATTAACTATCAGTTATGTGTCGGATTCGAAAATCTAGACGCACAGGAGAACGACCATTAGGTGCCTGAGGCAGCAATAGACAATTGGAGACAAGTCGGCTGGAGGACGATGTAATGAATCTCGATGCAATTTGTATGTTCCATCGTCATTAGGAGGCCCTGAACTTTACAATTAACTATCAGTTATGTGTCGGAATCGAAAATCTAGACTCACAGGAGAACGACTTCAAGGTGACCGAAGCAGCAATATCCCCTTGGAGACCAGTCCGCTGGAGGACGATGTATGGAATATCGACGCAATTTGAGTGTTCCATTGTCATTAGGAGGCCCTGAAAGTTACAATTATCAGTTTCGCGTCGGATTCGAAAAACTAAACTCACAGGAGAAGGACAATAATTTGCCCTAGGCAGCAATTTCCCGTTGGAGACAAGTCGGCTAGAGGACGATATATTGAATCTCGACGCAATTTAAGTGTTCCATCGTCATTAGGAGGCGCTGAACGTTACAACTAACTATCAGGTATGTATCGGATTCGAAAATCTAGACTCACAAGAGAACGACTATAAGGTGCCTGAGACAGCTGCAGACCCTTGGCTGGAGGACGATGTATTGAATCACGACGCAATTTGAGTGTTCCATCGTCATTTGGAGGCCTTGAATTTTACAATTAACTATCAGTTATGCGTCGGATTCGAAAATCTAGACTCTCAGGAGATGACCACAAGGTGCCCGAGGCAGCAATAGACATTTGGAGACAAGTCGGCTGGAGGCCGATGTATTGAACCTCGATGCAATTTAAGTTATCCATCGTCATTAGGAGGCCCTGAACGTTACAATGAACTATCAGTTTTACGTCGTGTTCGAAAATCTAGACTCACAGATGAACGAACATAAGGTGCTCGAGGCAGCAATAGACTTTTAGAGTTAAGTCGGCTGGAGGCCGATGTATTGAATCTCGACGCAATTTGAGTCTTCCATCGTCATTAGGAGGCGCAGAACGTTGCAATTAACTATCTGTTATGCGTCGGATTCGAAAATCTAGACTCACAGGACAACGATCATAAGGTGCCCCAGGCAGCAATAGACCCTTGGAGACAAGTCTTCTGGAGGACGATGTATTGGGTCGCGACGCAATTTGAGTGTTCCATCGTCATTGGGAAGCCCTGAACGTTACAATTAACTATTAGTTTTTCGTCGGATTCGAAAATCTAGACTCACTGGAGACGGACCATTAGGTGCCCGAGGCAGCAATATCCCCTTGGAGACCAGTCTGCTGGAGGACGATGTATTGAATCGCGACGCAATTTGAGTGCTCCATCGTCATTTGGAGGCCCTGAACGTTACAATTTACTATCAGTTTTGCGTCGAATTCGAAAATGTAGAATCACCGGAGACGGGCCATGTGGTGCCCGAGGCAGCGATATCCCCTTGGAGACAAGTCGGCTGGAGGACGATGTATTGAATCTCGACGCAATTTGAGTGTTCTATCGTCATTACGAGGCGCTGAACGTTACAATTAACTATCAGTTTTGCGTCGGATTCGAAAATCTAGACTCACAGGAGACGGACCATTTGGTGCCCGAGGCAGCAATATCCCCATGGAGACAAGACGGCTGGAGGACGATGTATTGAATCTCGATGCAATTTGAGTGTTCCATCGTCATTAGGAGGCCCTGAACGTTACAATTAACTATCAGTTTTGCGTCGGATTCGAAATTCTAGACTCACAGGAAAACGATCATAAGGTGCCCCAGGCAGCAATAGACCCTTGGAGACAAGTCGGCTGGAGGACGATGTATTGGATCGCGACGCAATTTGAGTGTTCCATCGTAACTGGGAGGCCCTGAAAGTTACAATTAACTATCAGTTTTTCGTCGGATTCGAAAATCTAGACTGACTGGAGACGGACCATAAGGTGCCCTAAGCAACAATATCGCCTTGGAGACCAGTCCGCTGGAGGACGATGTATTGAATCGCGACGCAATTTGAGTGCTTCATCGTCATTAGGAGGCCTTGCACGTTACAATTAACTATCAGTTTCGCGTCGGATTCGAAAATCTAGACTCACAGGAGAAGGACCATATGGTGCCCGAGGCAGCAATATCCCGTTGAAGACAAGTCGGCTGGAGGACGATGTATTGAATCTCGACGCAATTTGAGTGTTCCATCGTCATTAGGAGGCGCTGAACGTTACAATTAATTATCAGTTATGCGTCGGATACGAAAATCTAGACCCAGAGGAGAACGACCATAAGGTGCCCGATGCAGCAATATCCCCTTGGAGACAAGTCGGCTGGAGGACGATGAATTGGTCCGCGACGAAATTTGAGTGCTCCATTGTAACTAGGAGGCCCTGACAGTTACAATTAAATATCAGTTTTTCGTCGGATTCGAAAATCTATACTCACTGGAGACGGACCATAAGGTGCCCGATGCAGCAATATCCCCTTGGAGACCAGTCCTCTGGAAGACGATGTATTGAATCTCGACGCAATTTGAGTGTTCCATCGTCATTAGGAGGCGCTGAACGTTACAATTAACTATCAGTTATGCGTCGGATTCGAATTTCTAGACTCACAGGAGAACGAGCATAAGGTGCCCGAGGCAGCAATATACCCTTGGAGACGAGACGGCTGGAGGACGATGTATTGACTCTCGACGCATTTGAGTGTTCCATCGTAATTAAGAGGCGCTGAACGTTACAATTAACTATCATTTTAGCGTCGGATTCGAAAATCTAGACTCACAGGAGAATGATCATATGGTGCCCGAGACAGCAATATCTCCTTGGAGACCAGTCAGCTGGAAGACGCTGTATTATATCGCGACGCAAATTGAGTGCCCCATCGTCATTAGGAGTCCCTCAACGTTACAATTAACTATCAGTTATGCGTCGGATTCGAAAATCTAGACTCACAGGAGATCGACCATAAGATGCCCCAGGCAGCAATAGACCCTTGGAGACAAGTCGGCTGGAGGACGATGGATTGACTCTCGACGCAATTTGAGTGTTCCATCGTCATTAGGAGGCCCTGAACGTTACAATTAACTATCATTTTAGCGTCGGATTAGAAAATCTACTCACAGGAGACGGACCATTTGGTGTCCGAGGAAGCAATATCCCTACGGATACAAGTCGGCTGGAGGATGATGTATTGAATCTCGACACAATTTGAGTGTTCCATCGTCATTAGGAGGCCCTGAACGTTACAATTAACTATCAGTTTTGCATCGGATTCGAAAATCTAGACTCGCAGGAGAAAGACCAGAAGGTGACCGAGGCATCAATTGACCCTTGGAGACAAGTCGGCTGGAGAACGATGTATTGAATCTCGACGCAATTTGAGTGTTCTATCTTCATTAGGAGGCGCTGAACGTTACAATTAACTATCAGTTTTGCGTCGGATTCGAAAATCTAGACTCACAGGAGCGGGACCATTTGGTGCCCGAGGCAGCAATATCCCCATGGAGACAAATCGGCCGGAGGACGATGTATTGAATCTCGATGCAATTTGAGTGTTCCATCGTCATTAGGAGGCGCTGAACGTTACAATTAACTTTAAGTTTTGCGTCGGATTCGAAAATCTAGACTCACAGGAGAACGATCATAAGGTGCCCCAGGCAGCAATAGACCCTTGGAGACAAGTCGGCTGGAGGCCGATGTATTGAATCTCGACGCAATTTGAGTGTTCCATCGTTATTAGGAGGCCCTGAACTTTACAATTAACTATCAGTTATGTGTCGGTTTCGAAAATCTATACTCACAGGAGAACGAGGACAAGGTGCCCGAGGCAGCAATAGACATTTAGAGATAAGTCGGCTGGAGGCCGATGTATTGAATTTCGACGCAATTTGAGTGTTCCATCGTCATTAGGAGGCGCTGAACGTTACAATTAACTATCAGTTATGCGTCGGATACGAAAATCTAGACTCACAGGAGAACGACCATAAGGTGCCCGACGCAGCAACAGACCCTTGGAGACAAGTCTTCTGGAGGACGATGTATTGGGTCGCGACGCAATTTGAGTGTTCCATCGTCATTGGGAGGCCCTGAACGTTACTATTAACTATCAGTTTTTCGTCGGATTCCAAAATCTAGACTCACTGGAGACGGACCATTAGGTGCCCGAGGCAGCAATATCCCCTTGGAGACCAGTCTACTGGAGGACGATGTATTGAATCGCGACGCAATTTGAGTGCTCCAGCGTCATTTGGAGGCCCTGAACGTTACAATTTACTATCATTTTTGCGTCGGATTCGAAAATCTAGACCCACAGGAGAACGACCATAAGTTGCCCGAGGCAGCAATATACCCTTGGAGACGAGTCGGCTGGAGGACGATGTATTGAACTCGACGCAATTTGAGTGTTCCATCGTCATTAGGAGGCGCTGAACGTTGCAATTAACTATCAGTTATGCGTCGGATTCGAAAATCTAGACTCACAGGAGATCGACCATAAGGTGCCCCAGGCAGCAATAGACCCTTGGAGACAAGTCGTCTGGAAGACGATTTATTGGATCGCGACGCAATTTTAGTGTTCCATCGTTACTAGGAGGCCCTGAATGTTACAATTAACTATCAGTTTTTCGTCGAATTCGAAAATGTAGAATCACCGGAGACGGACCATGTGGTGCCCGAGGCAGCGATATCCCCTTGGAGACAAGTCGGCTGGAGGACGATGTATTGAATCTCGACGCAATTTGAGTGTTCCATCGTCATTAGGAGGCCCTGAACTTTAAAATTAACTATCAGTTATGTGTCGGATTCGAAAATCAAGCCCTACAGGAGAACGACCACAAGGTGCCAGAGGCAGCAATAGACATTTGGAGGCAAGTCGGCTGGAGGTCGATGTATTGAATCTCGACGCAATTTGAGTGTTCCATCGTCATTAGGAGGCGCTGAACGTTGCAATTAACTATCAGTTATGCGTCGGATTCGAAAATCTAGACGCACAGGAGATCGACCATAAGGTGCCCCAGCCAGCAATAGACCCTTGGAGACAAGTCGGCTGGAGGATGATGTATTGAATCTCGACGCAATTTGAGTGTTCCATCGTCATTAGGAGGCCCTAAACGTTACAATTAACTATCAGATTGGCATCGGATTCGAAAATCTAGACTCACAGGAGAACGACCATAAGGTGTACGAGGCAGCAATATAACCTTGGAGACAAGTGGCTGAAGGACGATGTATTGAATCTCGACGCAATTTGAGTGTTCCATCGTCATTAGGGGGCCCTGAACGTTACAATTAAGTATCAGTTTCGCGTCGGATTCAAAAATCTAGACTCACAGGAGACGTACCATTTGGTGCCCGACGTAGCAATATCCCCTTGGAGACCAGTCCTCTGGAGGACGATGTGTTGAATCTCGACGCAATTGAGTGTTCCATCGTCATTAGGAGGCGCTGAACGTTACAATTAACTATCATTTTAGCGTCGGATTCGAAAATCTAGACGCACAGGAGAATGATCATATGGTGCCCGAGACAGCAATATCCCCTTGGAGACAAGTCGGCTGGAGGCCGATGTATTGAATCTCGACGCAATTTGAGTGTTCCATCGTCATTAGGAGGCGCTGAACGTTGCAATTAACTATCAGTTATTTGTTGGATTCGAAAATCTAGACTTACAGGAGAACGACCATAAGGTGCCCCAGGCAGCAATAGACCCTTGGAGACAAGTCGGCTGGAAGACGATTTATTGGATCGCGACGCAATTTTAGTGTTCCATCGTTACTAGGAGGCCCTGAATGTTACAATTAACTATCAGTTTTTCGTCGGATTCGAAAATCTAGACTCACTGGAGACGGACCAATTGGTGTCCGTGGAAGCAATATCCCTATGGATACAAGTCGGCTGGAGGATGATGTATTGAATCTCTACGCAATTTGAGTGTTCCATCGTCATTAGGAGGCGCTGACCGTTACAGTTAACTATCATTTTAGCGTCGGATTCGAAAATCTAGACTCACAGGAGAATGATCATATGGTGCCCGAGACAGCAATATCTCCTTGGAGACCAGTCCGCTGGAAGACGCTGTATTATATCGCGACGCAAATTGAGTGCCCCATCGTCATTAGGAGTCCCTCAACGTTACAATTAACTATCAGTTATGCGTCGGATTCGAAAATCTAGACTCACAGGAGAACGACCATAAGGTGCCCCAGGCTGCAATAGACCCTTGGAGACAAGTCGGCTGGAGGACGATGAATTGGATCGCGACGCAATTTGAGTGTTCCATCGTCATTAGGATGACTTGAACGTTACAATTAACTATCAGTTTTGCATCGGATTCGAAAATCTAGACTCACAGGAGAAAGACCAGAAGGTGCCCGAGGCAGTAATAGACCCTTGGAGACAAGTCGGCTGAAGGACGATGTATTGAATCTCGACGCAACTTGAGTGTTCCATCGTCATTAGGAGGCCCTGAACTTTACTATTAACTATCAGTTTTTCGTCGGATTCGAAAATCTAGACTCACTGGAGACGGACCATAGGGTGCCCGATGCAGCAATATCCCCTTGGAGACCAGTCCTCTAGAGGACGATGTATTGAATCTCGACGCAATTAGAGTGTTCCATCGTCATTAGGAGGCGCTGAACGTTACAATTAACTATCAGTTATGCGTCGGATTCGAATTTCTAGACTCACAGGAGAACGACCATTAGGTGCCCGAGGCAGCAATATACCCTTGGAGACGAGACGGCTGGAGGACGATTATTGACTCTCGACGCATTTGAGTGTTCCATCGTCATTAAGAGGCGCTGAACGTTACAATTAACTATCATTTTAGCGTCGGATTCGAAAATCTAGACTCACAGGAGAATGATCATATGGTGCCCGAGACAGCAATATCCCCTTGGAGACAAGTCGGCTGGAGGCCGAGGTATTGAATCTCGACGCAATTTCAGTGTTCCATCGTTATTAGGAGGCCCTGAACTTTACAATTAACTATCAGTTATGTATCGGTTTCGAAAATCTATACTCACAGGAGAACGACGACAAGGTGCCCGAGGCACCAATAGACATTTAGAGACAAGTCGGCTGGAGGCCGATGTATTGAATCTCGACGCAATTTGAGTGTTCCATCGTCATTAGGAGGCGCTGAACGTTACAATTAACTATCAGTTATGCGTCGGATACGAAAATCTAGACTCACAGGAGAACGACCATAAGGTGCCCGACGCAGCAACAGACCCTTGGAGACAAGTCTTCTGGAGGACGATGTATTGGGTCGCGACGCAATTTGAGTGTTCCATCGTCATTGGGAGACCCTGAACGTTACTATTAACTATCAGTATTTCGTCGGATTCGAAAATCTAGACTCACTGGAGAATGATCATATGGTGCCCGAGACAGCAATATCCCCTTGGAGACAAGTCGGCTGGAGGCCGAGGTATTGAATCTCGACGCAATTTCAGTGTTCCATCGTTATTAGGAGGCCCTGAACTTTACAATTAACTATCAGTTATGTATCGGTTTCGAAAATCTATACTCACAGGAGAACGACGACAAGGTGCCCGAGGCACCAATAGACATTTAGAGACAAGTCGGCTGGAGGCCGATGTATTGAATCTCGACGCAATTTGAGTGTTCCATCGTCATTAGGAGGCGCTGAACGTTACAATTAACTATCAGTTATGCGTCGGATACGAAAATCTAGACTCACAGGAGAACGACCATTAGGTGCCCGAGGCAGCAATATCCCCTTGGAGTCCAGTCTGCTGGAGGACGATGTATTGAATCGCGACGCAATTTGAGTGCTCCATCGTCATTTGGAGGCCCTGAACGTTACAAATTACTATCATTTTTGCGTCGGATTCGAAAATCTAGACCCACAGGAGAACGACCATAAGTTGCCCGAGGCAGCATTATACCCTTGGAGACGAGTCGGCTGGAGGACGATGTATTGACTCTCGACGCATTTGAGTGTTCCATCGTCATTAGGAGGCGCTGAACGTTACAATTAACTATCATTTTAGCGTCGGATTCGAAAATCTAGACTCACAGGAGAATGATCATATGGTACTCGAGACAGCAATATCCCCTTGGAGACAAGTCGGCTGGAGGCCGATGTATTGAATCTCGACGCAATTTGAGTGTTCCATCGTCATTAGGAGGCGCTGAACGTTGCAATTAACTATCAGTTATGCGTCGGATTCGAAAATCTAGACTCACAGGAGATCGAACATAAGGTGCCCCAGGCAGCAATAGACCCTTGGAGACAAGTCGGCTGGAAGACGATTTATTGGATCGCGACGCAATTTTAGTGTTCCATCGTTACTAGGAGGCCCTGAATGTTACAATTAACTGTCAGTTTTTCGTCGAATTCGAAAATGTAGAATCACCGGAGACGGACCATGTGGTGCCCGAGGCAGCTATATCCCCTTGGAGACAAGTCGGCTGGAGGACGATGTATTGAATCTCGACGCAATTTGAGTGTTCCATCGTCATTAGGAGGCGCTGAACGTTGCAATTAACTATCAGTTATGCGTCGGATTCGAAAATCTAGACTCACAGGAGATCGACCATAAGGTGCCCCAGCCAGCAATAGACCCTTGGAGACAAGTCGGCTGGAGGACGATGTATTGAATCTCGACGCAATTTGAGTGTTCCATCGTCATTAGGAGGCCCTAAACGTTACATTTAACTATCAGATTGCCATCGGATTCGAAAATCTAGACTCACAGGAGAACGACCATAAGGTGTACGAGGCAGCAATATACCCTTGGAGACAAGTGGCTGAAGGACGATGTATTGAATCTCGACGCAATTTGAGTGTTCCATCGTCATTAGGGGGCCCTGAACGTTACAATTAAGTATCAGTTTCGCGTCGGATTCAAAAATCTAGACTCACAGGAGACGTACCATTTGGTGCCCGACGCAGCAATATCCCCTTGGAGTCCAGTCCTCTGGAGGACGATGTGTTGAATCTCGACGCAATTTGAGTGTTCCATCGTCATTACGAGGCCTTGAACGTTACAATTAACTATCATTTTTGCGTCGGATTCGAAAATCTAGACCCACAGGAGGACGACCATAAGTTGCCCGAGGCAGCAATATACCCTTGGAGACGAGTCGGCTGGAGGCCGATGTATTGAATCTCGACGCAATTTGAGTGTTCCATCGTCATTAGGAGGCGCTGAACGTTGCAATTAACTATCAGTTATTTGTTGGATTCGAAAATCTAGACTTACAGGAGATCGACCATAAGGTGCCCCAGGCAGCAATAGACCCTTGGAGACAAGTCGTCTGGAAGACGATTTATTGGATCGAGACGCAATTTTAGTGTTCCATCGTTACTAGGAGGCCCTGAATGTTACAATTAACTATCAGTTTTTCGTCGGATTCGAAAATCTAGACTCACTGGAGACGGACCAATTGGTGTCCGTGGAAGCAATATCCCTATGGATACAAGTCGGCTGGAGGATGATGTATTGAATCTCTACGCAATTTGAGTGTTCCATCGTCATTAGGAGGCGCTGACCGTTACTGTTAACTATCATTTTAGCGTCGGATTCGAAAATCTAGACTCACAGGAGAATGATCATATGGTGCCCGAGACAGCAATATCTCCTTGGAGACCAGTCCGCTGGAAGACACTGTATTATATCGCGACGCAAATTGAGTGCCCCATCGTCGTTAGGAGTCCCTCAACGATACAATTAACTATCAGTTATCCGTCGGATTCGAAAATCTAGACTCACAGGAGATCGACCATAAGGTGCCCCAGGCAGCAATAGACCCTTGGAGACAAGTCGGCTGGAGGACGATGGATTGACTCTCGACGCAATTTGAGTGTTCCATCGTCATTAGGAGGCCCTGAACGTTACAATTAACTATCATTTTAGCGTCGGATTAGAAAATCTACTCACAGGAGACGGACCATTTGGTGTCTGAGGAAGCAATATCCCTACGGATACAAGTCGGCTGGAGGATGATGTATTGAATCTCGACGCAATTTGAGTGTTCCATCGTCATTAGGAGGACCTGAACGTTACAATTAACTATCAGTTTTGCATCGGATTCGAAAATCTAGACTCACAGGAGAAAGACCAGAAGGTGCCCGAGGCATCAATTGACCCTTGGAGACAAGTCGGCTGGAGGACGATGTATTGAATCTCGACGCAATTTGAGTGTTCTACCTTCATTAGGAGGCGCTGAACGTTACAATTAACTATCAGTTTTGCGTCGGATTCGAAAATCTAGACTCACAGGAGCGGGACCATTTGGTGCCCGAGGCAGCAATATCCCCATGGAGACAAGTCGTCTGGAGGACGATGTATTGAATCTCGATGCAATTTGAGTGTTCCATCGTCATTAGGAGGCGCTGAACGTTACAATTAACTTTAAGTTTTGCGTCGGATTCGAAAATCTAGACTCACAGGAGCGGGACCATTTGGCGCCCGAGGCAGCAATATCCCCATGGAGACAAGTCGGCTGGAGGACGATGTATTGAATCTCGATGCAATTTGACTGTTCCATCGTCATTAGGAGGCCCTGAACGTTACAATTAACTATCAGTTTTATGTCGGATTCGAAAATCTAGACTCACAGGAGAACGATCATAAGGTGCCCCAGGCAGCTATAGACCCTTGGAGACAAGTCGGCTGGAGGACGATGTATTGACTCTCGACGCATATGAGTGTTCCATCGTCATTAGGAGGCGCTGAACGTTACAATTAACATCATTTTAGCGTCGGATTAAAAAATCTAGACTCACAGGAGAAAGATCATATGGTGCCCGAGACAGCAATATCCCCCGGTGACAAGTCGGCTGGAGGCCGATGTATTGAATCGCGACGCAATTTAAGTGTTCGATCGTCCTTAGGTGGCCCTGAACTTTACAATTAACTATCAGTTATGTGTCGGATTCGAAAATCTAGACGCACAGGAGAACGACCATTAGGTGCCTGAGGCAGCAATAGACAATTGGAGACAAGTCGGCTGGAGGACGATGTATTGAATCTCGATGCAATTTGTGTGTTCCATCGTCATTAGGAGGCCCTGAACTTTACAATTAACTATCAGTTATGTGTCGGAATCGAAAATCTAGACTCACAGGAGAACGACCATAAGGTGCCCCAGGCAGCAATAGAACCTTGTAGACAAGTCGGCTGGAGGACGATGTATTGGATCGCGACGCAATTTGAGAGTTCCATCGTCATTAGGAGGCCCTGAACGTTACAATTAACTATCATTTTAGCGTCGGATTAGAAAATCTACTCACAGGAGACGGACCATTTGGTGTCCGAGGAAGCAATATCCCTATGGATACAAGTCGGCTGGAGGATGATGTACTGAATCTCGACGCAATTTGAGTGTTCCATCGTCATTAGGATGACTTGAACGTTACAATTAACTATCAGTTTTGCATCGGATTCGAAAATCTAGACTCACAGGAGAAAGAACAGAAGGTGCCCGAGGCAGAAATAGACCCTTGGAGACAAGTCGGCTGAAGGACGATGTATTGAATCTCGACGCAACCTGAGTGTTCCATCGTCATTAGGAGGCCCTGAAAGTTACAATTAACTATCAGTTTTTCGTCGGATTCGAAAATCTAGACTCACTGGAGACGGACCATATGGTGCCCGAAGCAGCAATATCCCTTTGGAGACCAGTCCGCTGGAGGACGATGTATTGAATCGCGACACAATATGAGTGCTCCATCGTCATTAGGAGGACCTGAACGTTACAATTAACTATCAGTTTCGCGTCGGATTCGAAAATCTAGACTCATTGGAGACGGACCATTTGGTGCCCGAGGCAGCAATATCCCCATGGAGACAAGTCGGCTGGAGGACGATGTATTGAATCTCGATGCAATTTGAGCGTCCCATCGTCATTAGGAGGCCCTGAAAGTTACAATTAACTATCAGTTTTTCGTCGGATTCGAAAATCTAGACTCACTGGAGACGGACCATAAGGTGCCCGAAGCAGCAATATCCCCTTGGAGACCAGTCCGCTGGAGGACGATGTATTATATCGCGTCACAATTTGAGTGCTCCTTCGTCATTAGGAGGCCCTGAAAGTTACAATTAACTATCAGTTATTTGTCGGATTAGACAATCTAGACTCACTGGGGACGGACCATAAGGTGCCGAAGCAGCAATATCCCATTGGAGACCAGACCGCTGGAGGACGATGTATTGAATCGCGACACAATTTGAGTGCTCCATCGTCATTAGGAGGCCCAGTTCGTTACAATTTACTATCAGTTTCGCGTCGGATTCGAAAATCTAGACTCACAGGAGAAGGACCATATGGTGCCCGAGGCAGCAATATCCCGTTGGAGACAAGTCGGCTGAAAGACGATGTATTGAATCTCGACGCAATTTGTGTGTTCCATCGTCATTAGGAGGCCCTGAAAGTCACAATTAACTATCAGTTTCGCGTCGGATTCGAAAATCTAGACTCACAGGAGACGGACCATTTGGTGCCTGAGGCAGCAATATCCCCATGGAGACAAGTCGGCTGGAGGACGCAATTTGAATGTTCCATTGTAACTAGGAGGCCCTGAAACTTACAATTAACTATCAGTTTTTCGTCGGATTCGAAAATCTAGACTCACTGGAGACGGACCATAAGGTGCCCGAAGCAGCAATATCCCCTTGGAGACCAGTCCGCTGGAGGACGATGTATTGAATCGCGACACAATTTGAGTGCTCCATCGTCATTAGGTGGCCCTGAAAGTTACAATTAACTATCAGTATTTCGTCGCATTCGAAAATCTAGACTCACTGGAGACGGACCATAAGGTGCCCGAAGCAGCAATATCCCATTGGAGACCAGTCCGCTGGAGGACGATGTATTGAATCGCGACACAATATGAGTGCTCCATCGTCATTAGGAGGCCCTGAACGTTACAGTTTAATATCAGTTTCGCGTCGTATTCGAAAATCTAGACTAACAGGAGAAGGACCATAAGGTGCCCGACGCAGCAACAGACCCTTGGCGACATGTCGGCTGGAGGCCGATGTATTGAATCCCGACGCAATTTGAGTGATAAATCGTCATTAGGAGGCCCTGAACGTTACAATTAACTATCATTTTTGCGTCGGATTCGAAAATCTAGACTCACAGGAGAACGACCATAAGGTGCCCGAGGCAGCAATAGACCTTAGGAGACAAGTCGGTGGAAGGACGATGTATTGAATCTCGACGCAATTTGAGTGTTCCATCGTCATTAGGAGGCGCTGAACGTTGCAATTAACTATCAGTTATTTGTTGGATTCGAAAATCTAGACCTACAGGAGATCGACCATAAGGTGCCCCAGGCAGCAATAGACCCTTGGAGACAAGTCGGCTGGAAGACGATTTATTGGATCGCGACGCAATTTTAGTGTTCCATCGTTACTAGGAGGCCCTGAATGTTACAATTAACTATCAGTTTTTCGTCGGATTCGAAAATCTAGACTCACTGGAGACGGACCAATTGGTGTCCGTGGAAGCAATATCCCTATGGATACAAGTCGGCTGGAGGATGATGTATTGAATCTCTACGCAATTTGAGTGTTCCATCGTCATTAGGAGGCGCTGACCGTTACAGTTAACTATCATTTTAGCGTCGGATTCGAAAATCTAGACTCACAGGAGAATGATCATATGGTGCCCGAGACAGCAATATCCCCTTGGAGACAAGTCGGCTGGAGGCCGAGGTATTGAATCTCGACGCAATTTGAGTGTTCCATCGTTATTAGGAGGCCCTGAACTTTACAATTAACTATCAGTTATGTATCGGTTTCGAAAATCTATACTCACAGGAGAACGACGACAAGGTCCCCGAGGCACCAATAGACATTTAGAGACCAGTCCGCTGGAGGACGATGTATTGAATCGCGACACAATATGAGTGCTCCATCGTCATTAGGAGGCCCTGAACGTTACAGTTTAATATCAGTTTCGCGTCGTATTCGAAAATCTAGACTAACAGGAGAAGGACCATAAGGTGCCCGACGCAGCAACAGACCCTTGGCGACATGTCGGCTGGAGGCCGATGTATTGAATCCCGACGCAATTTGAGTGATAAATCGTCATTAGGAGGCCCTGAACGTTACAATTAACTATCATTTTTGCGTCGGATTCGAAAATCTAGACTCACAGGAGAACGACCATAAGGTGCCCGAGGCAGCAATAGACCTTAGGAGACAAGTCGGTGGAAGGACGATGTATTGAATCTCGACGCAATTTGAGTGTTCCATCGTCATTAGGAGGCGCTGAACGTTGCAGCCCTGCAGTCAAGCGACTAGCGCGAGGTTTGGTGTTCTCGTAAAGATAAGTTATTTTAGATTATAAAACACATAGATTAGTACTGATTACGTGGTAAATAAGTGTATTAGTGTGCCGTTTAAGTGTACCATTAAAGGTTTCATTTCTCATTACGTAATATAGCAGAAAACGCGAAAAGACCGTACAGTCGTATTTTCTGTTTACGTTCTGCTGCAGCAAATCTATAGAATTTCGTTTAGTTGTTCCTTGCTCTCTCCAGCAATTTAACTTAGCGTACCTCTTCATTATTTAACTAGCATTTCCGGAAAGTAGCGTAAAGTTTAACTTGTTGTTTCAGAAACTTTGCACTTTTGTTTTTGTTTACACACAGTTGCGTATAGGCCAAATTTGTGTAACCATATTTTCGTGTTTATCTGTAATTTAACTGACTTATTCTTAATAAATTATTACGTTTATCATGAGTGAAAAGTGCTTGACTTGCCGTAGAATTGTTAGGTCGGGGCTTTGGTGTGATGGGTGCTGTAGTTTTTTCCATGTGGGTGACTGTAGTGGCGTGGGAATAGGGGAAGTAAATGAGACTCATCAGTGGTTTTGTAGGATTTGTAGTAGAGATAGGAAGATACTGGAACAGGAGGGGAAAATTGCTGCCCTTCAGGCTGAGTTAGACAAGGCCAGGGGAGATCTTGACAGGTTAAGGAGGGAGAAGGGTAAAGAGAGGTGGGAAGTGGCAACAGGCAACAGGAGGAACAGGCCTAGAACTTTGTCTGACAGCTTTATGGTGAATGTGGAAAATAGATTTGACCTGTTGCTTCAGTTAGAAGCTGGTGAGCCTCAAGCAGTTACAGGTGTAGACAGGGCACAACAAACTTTCAGCAGCAAATTGAAAAGTAAGAATGTAGGGAAATCAGTAAAGAGAAAGAAAGTGTTGTTGTTAGGTAGTTCCCATGGAAGAGGTGTTGGCCAACTCTTGCAGGATGAACTAGGATCAGAATACCAGGTCACCAATTTTTTTAAACCTAGTGCTGGTCTGGAGCAGGTGACAGAGGATTTAGGATCACTTTGCAAAGATTTCACTAAGGAAGACACCGTGGTTATAGTGGGTGGGGCAGGTAACAGTATTGACAGAGATCCTGGGTACAGCATAGAGTGTGACCTGGCGAAGATTGCATCAGCATCGAGGCATACCAGTGTTGAGTTTGTATCTGTTCTTGGGCGCCATGACCGACCTCATTTGAACTCTTCTGTCAAGAGAGTTAATTTGGAGCTGGAACGGCTGCTCATGTCGGGTGCGGGGTCACACATTGGTGTGGTTCATGTTGATTCTGTCAGTAGGTGGGATTATACTAGGCATGGCCTTCACCTCAACAGGAAGGGGAAGGGTAAACTGGCTGGGGAAATAGCAGGAAAGTTAAAGGGGGGAGGCACTGTCATGAGTGGTAAAATACCAGTGGTTATAGGATTCAGAAAAGACCCTTTTTTAGGGTAGGGAGGACAGAAAGAAAACAAATTTTAAGAGAGGTTAGAACTGAGACAAACCTTCAGTTTGAGAAAGAAATCAAAAAACATAATTCCAGCTTATTACATCAACATAAACAGCCATTGGTTAAGAATTTTCAACTGTCAGCAGATATTTTAACTCCATCCAATTTTAAGTCAGTCAATGTGAAATGTCAGCTATCTTTATTGCATCAAAATATTCGAGGACTGAGAAATAAAATTAATGAATTAACTATCTGCATAGATGAATTAGAGTCTTCAAACCCAGCTGACATAATCTGCCTCTCTGAACATCATGTGACCACTGGTATAGAACTTTTAAGTGTTACAGGGTTTAGGTTAGCATCTCACTATTGTAGATCAGAAATGGAGAAAGGAGGAGTTGCCACATTCATCAGGAACTGTCATAAATTTAAGAACATAGACATTCATAAATTTTGCCTAGAACAGCATATGGAAGCATGTGCAACAGAATTAGATTTTCACAAAAAATCTTTCATAATATTAAGTGTATATCGAGCACCTGCAGGTAACTTTAATCTGTTTGTAAACCACCTTGAAGCTGTACTGGCCCATTTAACAACCAAAAACAAAGAAATAGTGGTTGCTGGTGATTTCAATGTAGATTTCCTTAAAGACTCTCCCAATAAGAACCTATTTGAGTTAGTAACACTATCATTCAACTTAATTCCCACAGTAAAGTTCCCCACTAGGATAACCACTTGCTCACAAACAGCCATTGATAATATCTTTATAGAAAAGTCAAATGAACAAAATTATATTACAAAACCAATAGTCAATGGCCTCTCAGACCATGACATGCAGTTCCTTCTGTTAAATGTTAATACTGAACAGGATATAAAATCTGTTAAATCTGAGCTCAAGAGGGTAATCAGTAAGCCAAAAATTGATTATTTTAGGACACTCCTCAGAGACATTCACTGGACTGATGTTTACAGTGCTCATGGCATGAATGAAAAATATAACATTTTTGCTAATAAAGTGCTTACCTTATTTGAACACTGCTTTCCCCCAAAACTTACCAAGGTTAGAGCAAAGTCTACAAAGAAGCCATGGATTACTCGAGGAATAGGGGTATCTTGTAAAACAAAAAGAAAACTGTATCTGTCAATCCGAAACATTTCCAATGTTGATGCTATAGCACATTATAAGAAATACTGCAAAATATTAAAGACTGTAATACGGATGTCAAAGCAAATATATTACAAGGAAAAGATAGTCATATCAGATAACAAAATAAAGACAATATGGGATATAGTGAAGGAGGAGACCGGTAGAACCAGACATGAAGAGGAACAAATAGCATTAAGAGTAAATGATGCATTGGTGACAGATGTGTATAGTGTTGCAGAACTTTTTAACAAACATTTTATAACTGTTACTGAAAAGATGGGGTTGTCAGGTTCGGTAGATGCTGCTATGGATTACCTTAGACCAGACATTTCAAGTAACTTCCATAATATGAATTTGACCCTCACTACCCCAACAGAAATAATGTCCATCATAAAATCTTTAAAATCAAAAACATCTAGTGGGTATGATGAAATATCAACAAAGTTAATTAAAGAATGTGATTCTGAGCTAAGTAACATATTAAGCTATCTGTGTAACCAGTCGTTTATCAGTGGAATATTTCCCGAATGGCTGAAATATGCTGAAGTTAAGCCACTGTTTAAGAAGGGAGATAAAGAAATAGCATCAAATTTCCGTCCAATTTCACTGTTGCCAGCATTCTCAAAAATTTTCGAAAAAGTAATGTACAGTCGTCTTTATAACCATCTTATCTCAAATAACATACTGTCAAAGTCACAGTTTGGATTTCTAAAAGGTTCTGATATTGAGAAGGCTATCTACACTTACAGTGAAAATGTACTTAATTCATTAGACAAAAAATTGCAGGCAACTGGTATATTTTGTGATCTGTCAAAGGCATTTGACTGTGTAAATCACAATATCCTTTTAAGTAAACTAGAATATTATAGTGTAACAGGAAATGCTGCAAAATGGTTCAAATCTTATATCTCTGGCAGGAAACAAAGGGTGTTATTAGGAAAGAGACATGTATCAAGCTATCAGGCATCATCCAACTGGGAACTAATTACATGTGGGGTACCACAAGGTTCCATTTTGGGGCCCTTACTTTTTCTTGTGTATATCAATGACCTTTCATCAGTAACATTACCAGATGCCAAGTTTGTTTTGTTTGCTGATGATACAAACATTGCAATAAATAGCAAATCAAGTGTAGTCTTAGAAAGATCAGCCAATAAAATATTTGTAGACATTAATCACTGGTTCCTAGCCAATTCTTTGTCACTAAACTTTGAAAAAACACACTACATGCAGTTCAGAACTTGTAAGGGGTGTCCCAAGAGTATATGTCTAACATATGATGACAAGAAGATAGAAGAAGTGGACGGTGTTAAATTCTTGGGATTACAGCTTGATAATAAATTCAACTGGGAGGAGCACACCACAGAACTGCTGAAGCGTCTTAACAAATCTCTGTTTGCAATGCGAATTTTGTCAGACATAGGGGATATAAAAATGAAAAAGCTGGCATACTATGCTTACTTTCATTCCATAATGTCATATGGGATTATTTTCTGGGGTAATTCATCAAGCCAAGCTAAAGTTTTCCGGGCACAAAAACGTGCAGTAAGAATTATATGTGGTGTGAACTCAAGAACATCCTGCAGAAGCCTGTTTAGGGAACTAGGGATACTAACTACAGCTTCCCAATATATTTATTCCTTAATGAAATTTGTCATTAAAAATATATCACTTTTTCAAACCAACAGCTCAATTCATGGAATCAATACTAGAAATAAGAATAATCTTCACAAGGATTTAAAGTCACTTAGTCTTGTACAAAAAGGTGTGCATTATTCAGGAACACACATTTTCAATAACTTGCCAGCAGCCATAAAAAGCTTAACAACCAATGAAATTCAGTTTAAGAGAAGCCTAAAGGATTTATTGGTGGCCAACTCCTTCTACTCCATTGATGAATTTCTGAGGAAAACCAACTGATTTGTATATAAGTACAACATAACTTCTGCACAATTTCAGTGCAGTAATGTGTTCACTGAAAATTTGTGTGTGTGTGTGTGTGTGTGTGTGTGTGTAAGTATAATCTAACTTCTGCACCATTTCAGTGCAGTAATGTGTTCATTGTAAATAAGTATTACAGTAGTTGTATTACATGTTTCTTACCTTATAAATAAATATAAAACTTTTTTATTTTAAATTCAGTGCAATAGTATTTGTAAAATGACTCTTAGTGTTCATTAAAAAATGACGATCATTCCACTTGGGACCTGTGGAATGGTACATTAGCTTATTTGTTTTAGCTTAAATATTTGTATGTATTGTTGTTTTTCTGACATGTTCCACATCCTGGAGGACCTCCTCACTACGGATCAATTGGAATGAAAGTAAATCTAATCTAAATCTAATCTATCAGTTATTTGTTGGATTCGAAAATCTAGACCTACAGGAGATCGACCATAAGGTGCCCCAGGCAGCAATAGACCCTTGGAGACCAGTCCGCTGGAGGACGATGTATTGAATCGCGACACAATTTGAGTGCTCCATCGTCATTAGGTGGCCCTGAAAGTTACAATTAACTATCAGTATTTCGTCGCATTCGAAAATCTAGACTCACTGGAGACGGACCATAAGGTGCCCGAGACAGCAATATCTCCTTGGAGACCAGTCCGCTGGAAGACGCTGTATTATATCGCGACGCAAATTGAGTGCCCCATCGTCATTAGGAGTCCCTCAACGTTACAATTAACTATCAGTTATGCGTCGGATTCGAATATCTAGACTCACAGGAGAACGACCATAAGGTGCCCCAGGCAGCAATAGACCCTGGGAGACAAGTCGGCTGGAGGACGATGTATTGGATCGCGACGCAATTTGAGTGTTCCATCGTCATTAGGAGGCCCTAAACGTTACAATTAACTATCATTTTAGCGTCGGATTAGAAAATCTACTCACAGGAGACGGACCATTTGGTGTCTGAGGAAGCAATATCCCTATGGATACAAGTCGGCTGGAGGATGATGTACTGAATCTCGACGCAATTTGAGTGTTCCATCGTCATTAGGATGACTTGAACGTTACAATTAACTATCAGTTTTTCATCGGATTCGAAAATCTAGACTCACAGGAGAAAGACCAGAAGGTGCCCGAGGCAGTAATAGACCCTTGGAGACAAGTCGGCTGAAGGACGATGTATTGAATCTCGACGCAACTTGAGTGTTCCATCGTCATTAGGAGGCCCTGAACTTTACTATTAACTATCAGTTTTTCGTCGGATTCGAAAATCTAGACTCACTGGAGACGGACCATAGGGTGCCCGATGCAGCAATATCCCCTTGGAGACCAGTCCTCTAGAGGACGATGTATTGAATCTCGACGCAATTAGAGTGTTCCATCGTCATTAGGAGGCGCTGAACGTTACAATTAACTATCAGTTATGCGTCGGATTCGAATTTCTAGACTCACAGGAGAACGACCATTAGGTGCCCGAGGCAGCAATATACCCTTGGAGACGAGACGGCTGGAGGACGATTATTGACTCTCGACGCATTTGAGTGTTCCATCGTCATTAAGAGGCGCTGAACGTTACAATTAACTATCATTTTAGCGTCGGATTCGAAAATCTAGACTCACAGGAGAATGATCATATGGTGCCCGAGACAGCAATATCCCCTTGGAGACAAGTCGGCTGGAGGCCGAGGTATTGAATCTCGACGCAATTTGAGTGTTCCATCGTTATTAGGAGGCCCTGAACTTTACAATTAACTATCAGTTATGTATCGGTTTCGAAAATCTATACTCACAGGAGAACGACGACAAGGTCCCCGAGGCACCAATAGACATTTAGAGACAAGTCGGCTGGTGGCCGATGTATTGAATCTCGACGCAATTTGAGTGTTCCATCGTCATTAGGCGGCGCTGAACGTTACAATTAACTATTAGTTATGCGTCGGATACGAAAATCTAGACTCACAGGAGAACGACCATAAGGTGCCCGACGCAGCAACAGACCCTTGGAGACAAGTCTTCTGGAGGACGATGTATTGGGTCGCGACGCAATTTGAGTGTTCCATCGTCATTGGGAGACCCTGAACGTTACTATTAACTATCAGTATTTCGTCGGATTCGAAAATCTAGAGTCACTGGAGACGGACCATTAGGTGCCCGAGGCAGCAATATCCCCTTGGAGTCCAGTCTGCTGGAGGACGATGTATTGAATCGCGACGCAATTTGAGTGCTCCATCGTCATTTGGAGGCCCTGAACGTTACAAATTACTATCATTTTTGCGTCGGATTCGAAAATCTAGACCCACAGGAGAACGACCATAAGTTGCCCGAGGCAGCAATATACCCTTGGAGACGAGTCGGCTGGAGGACGATGTATTGACTCTCGACGCATTTGAGTGTTCCATCGTCATTAGGAGGCGCTGAACGTTACAATTAACTATCATTTTAGCGTCGGATTCGAAAATCTAGACTCACAGGAGAATGATCATATGGTGATCGAGACAGCAATATCCCCTTGGAGACAAGTCGGCTGGAGGCCGATGTATTGAATCGCGACGCAATGTGAGTGTTCCATCGTCATTAGGAGGCGCTGAACGTTGCAATTAACTATCAGTTATGCGTCGGATTCGAAAATCTAGACTCACAGGAGATCGAACATAAGGTGCCCCAGGCAGCAATAGACCCTTGGAGACAAGTCGGCTGGAAGACGATTTATTGGATCGCGACGCAATTTTAGTGTTCCATCGTTACTAGGAAGCCCTGAATGTTACAATTAACTGTCAGTTTTTCGTCGAATTCGAAAATGTAGAATCACCGGAGACGGACCATGTGGTGCCCGAGGCAGCTATATCCCCTTGGAGACAAGTCGGCTGGAGGACGATGTATTGAATCTCGACGCAATTTGAGTGTTCCATCGTCATTAGGAGGCCCTGAACTTTACAATTAACTATCGGTTATGTGTCGGATTCGAAAATCAAGCCTTACAGGAGAACGACCACAAGGTGCCAGAGGCAGCAATAGACATTTGGAGGCAAGTCGGCTGGAGGTCGATGTATTGAATCTCGACGCAATTTGAGTGTTCCATCGTCATTAGGAGGCGATGAACGTTGCAATTAACTATCAGTTATGCGTCGGATTCGAAAATCTAGACTCACAGGAGATCGACCATAAGGTGCCCCAGCCAGCAATAGACCCTTGGAGACAAGTCGGCTGGAGGACGATGTATTGACTCTCGACGCAATTTGAGTGTTCCATCGTCATTAGGAGGCCCTAAACGTTACATTTAACTATCAGATTGGCATCGGATTCGAAAATCTAGACTCACAGGAGAACGACCATAAGGTGTACGAGGCAGCAATATACCCTTGGAGACAAGTGGCTGAAGGACGATGTATTGAATCTCGACGCAATTTGAGTGTTCCATCGTCATTAGGGGGCCCTGAACGTTACAATTAAGTATCAGTTTCGCGTCGGATTCAAAAATCTAGACTCACAGGAGACGTACCATTTGGTGCCCGACGCAGCAATATCCCCTTGGAGTCCAGTCCTCTGGAGGACGATGTGTTGAATCTCGACGCAATTTGAGTGTTCCATCGTCATTACGAGGCCTTGAACGTTACAATTAACTATCATTTTTGCGTCGGATTCGAAAATCTAGACCCACAGGAGGACGACCATAAGTTGCCCGAGGCAGCAATATACCCTTGGAGACGAGTCGGCTGGAGAACGATGTATTGACTCTCGACGCATTTGAGTATTCCATCGTCATTAGGAGGCGCTGAACGTTACAATTAACTATCATTTTAGCGTTGGATTCGAAAATCTAGGCTCACAGGAGAATGATCATATGGTGCCCGAGACAGCAATATCCCCTTGGAGACAAGTCGGCTGGAGGCCGATGTATTGAATCTCGACGCAATTTGAGTGTTCCATCGTCATTAGGAGGCGCTGAACGTTGCAATTAACTATCAGTTATTTGTTGGATTCGAAAATCTAGACTTACAGGAGATCGACCATAAGGTGCCCCAGGCAGCAATAGACACTTGGAGACAAGTCGTCTGGAAGACGATGTATTGGATCGCGACGCAATTTTAGTGTTCCATCGTTACTAGGAGGCCCTGAATGTTACAATTAACTATCAGTTTTTCGTCGGATTCGAAAATCTAGACTCACTGGAGACGGACCAATTGGTGTCCGTGGAAGCAATATCCCTATGGATACAAGTCGGCTGGAGGATGATGTATTGAATCTCTACGCAATTTGAGTGTTCCATCGTCATTAGGAGGCGCTGACCGTTACTGTTAACTATCATTTTAGCGTCGGATTCGAAAATCTAGACTCACAGGAGAAAGAACAGAAGGTGCCCGAGGCAGTAATAGACCCTTGGAGACAAGTCGGCTGAAGGACGATGTATTGAATCTCGACGCAACTTGAGTGTTCCATCGTCATTAGGAGGCCCTGAACTTTACTATAAACTATCAGTTTTTCGTCGGATTCGAAAATCTAGACTCACTGGAGACGGACCATAAGGTGCCCGAAGCAGCAATATCCCCTTGGAGACCAGTCCGCTGGAAGACGATGAATTTAATCGCGACGCAATTTGAGTGATCCATCGTCATTAGGAGGCCCTGAAAGTCACAATTAATTATCAGTTTCGCATCGGATTCGAAAATCTAGACTTACAGGAGACGGACCATTTGGTGCCCGAGGCAGCAGTATCCCCATGGAGACTAGTCGGCTGGAGGACGCAATTTGAGTGTTCCATTGTAACTAGGAGGCCCTGAAAGTTACAATTAACTATCAGTTTTTCGTCGGATTCGAAAATCTAGACTCACTGGAGACGGAGCATATGGTGCCCGAAGCAGCAATATCCCCTTGGAGACCAGTCCGCTGGAGGACGATGTATTGAATCGTGACACAAGTTGAGAGCTCCATCGTCATTAGGAGGCCCTGAAAGTTACAATTAACTATCAGTTTTCGTCGCATTCGAAAATCTAGACTCACTGGAGACGGACCATATGGTGCCCGAAGCAGCAATATCCCTTTGGAGACCAGTCCGCTGGAGGACGATGTATTGAATCGCGACACAATATGAGTGCTCCATCGTCATTAGGAGGCGCTGAACGTTACAATTAACTATCAGTTTCGCGTTGGATTCGAAAATCTAGACTCATTGGAGACGGACCATTTGGTGCCCGAGGCAGCAATATCCCCATGGAGACAAGTCGGCTGGAGGACGATGTATTGAATCTCGATGCAATTTGAGCGTTCCATCGTCATTAGCAGGCCCTGAAAGTTACAATTAACTATCAGTTATTTGTCGGATTAGACAATCTAGACTCACTGGAGACGGACCATAAGGTGCCGAAGCAGCAATATCCCATTGGAGACCAGACCGCTGGAGGACGATGTATTGAATCGCGACACAATTTGAGTGCTCCATCGTCATTAGGAGGCCCAGTTCGTTACAATTTACTATCAGTTTCGCGTCGGATTCGAAAATCTAGACTCACAGGAGAAGGACCATATGGTGCCCGAGGCAGCAATATCCCGTTGGAGACAAGTCGGCTGAAAGACGATGTATTGAATCTCGACGCAATTTGTGTGTTCCATCGTCATTAGGAGGCCCTGAAAGTCACAATTAACTATCAGTTTCGCGTCGGATTCGAAAATCTAGACTCACAGGAGACGGACCATTTGGTGCCTGAGGCAGCAATATCCCCATGGAGACAAGTCGGCTGGAGGACGCAATTTGAATGTTCCATTGTAACTAGGAGGCCCTGAAACTTACAATTAACTATCAGTTTTTCGTCGGATTCGAAAATCTAGACTCACTGGAGACGGACCATAAGGTGCCCGAAGCAGCAATATCCCCTTGGAGCCCAGTCCGCTGGAGGACGATGTATTGAATCGCGACACAATTTGAGTGCTCCATCGTCATTAGGTGGCCCTGAAAGTTACAATTAACTATCAGTATTTCGTCGCATTCGAAAATCTAGACTCACTGGAGACGGACCATAAGGTGCCCGAAGCAGCAATATCCCATTGGAGACCAGTCCGCTGGAGGACGATGTATTGAATCGCGACACAATATGAGTGCTCCATCGTCATTAGGAGGCCCTGAACGTTACAGTTTACTATCAGTTTCGCGTCGTATTCGAAAATCTAGACTAACAGGAGAAGGACCATAAGGTGCCCGACGCAGCAACAGACCCTTGGCGACATGTCGGCTGGAGGCCGATGTATTGAATCCCGACGCAATTTGAGTGTTAAATCGTCATTAGGAGGCCCTGAACGTTACAATTAACTATCAGTTTCGCGTCGGATTCAAACATCTAGACTCACAGGAGACGGACCATTTGGTGCCCGACGCAGCAATATCCCCTTGGAGACACATCGACTGGATAACGATGTATTGACTCTCGACGCATTTGAGTGTTCCATCGTCATTAGGAGGCGCTGGACGTTACAATTAACTATCAGTTTTGCGTCGGATTCGAAAATCTAGACTCACAGGAGACGGAACATTTGGTGCCCGAGGCAGCAATATCCCCATGGAGACAAGTCGGCTGGAGGACGATGTATTGAATCTCGAAGCAATTTGAGTGTTCCATCGTCATCAGGAGGCCCTGAACGTTACAATTAACTATCAGTTTTGCGTCGGATTAGAAAATCTAGACTCACAGGAGAACGCTCATAAGGTGCCCCAGGCAGCAATAGACCCTTGGAGACAAATCGGCTGGAGGACGATGTATTGAATCTCGACGCAATTTGAGTGTTCTATCGTCATTAGGAGGCGCTCAACGTTACTATTAACGATCAGTTTTGCGTCGGATTCGAAAATCTAGACTCACAGGACACGGACCATTTGGTGCCCGAGGCAGCAATATCCCCTTGGAGACAAGTCGGCTGGAGGACGATGTACTGAATCTCGATGCAATTTGAGTGTTCGATCGTCATAAGGAGGCCCTGAACGTTCCAATTAACTATCAGTTTTGCGTGCGATTCTAAAATCTAGACTCACACGAGAACGATCATCAGGTGCCCCAGGCAGCAATAGACCCTTGGAGACAAATCGGCTGGAGGACGATGTATTAGATCGCGACGCAATTTGAGTGTTCCATCGTAACTGGGAGGCCCTGAAAGTAACAATTAACTATCAGTTTTTCGTCGGATTCCAAAATGTAGACTGACTGGAGAGGGACCATAGGTGCCCGAAGCAGCAATAACCCCTTGGAGACCATCCCCGCTGGAGGACGATGAATTGAATCGCGACGCAATTTGAGTGCTTCATCGTCATTAGGAGGCCCTGCACGTTACAATTAACTTTCAGTTTGGCGTCGGATTCGAAAATCTAGACTCACAGGAGAAGGACCATATGGTGCCCGAGGCAGCTGTATCCCGTTGCAGACAAGTCGGCTGGACGACGATGTGTTGAATCTCTACGCAATTTGAGTGTTCCATCGTCATTAGGAGGCGCTGAACGTTACAATTAACTATCAGATTAGGCGTCGGATTCGAAAATGTAGACTCATAGGAGAACGACCATAAGGTGCTCGACGCAGCAACAGACCCTTGGAGACAAGTCGGCTGGAGGACGATGTATTGACTCTCGACTCATTTGAGTATTCCATCGTCATTAGGAGGCGCTGAACGTTACAATTAACTATCATTTTAGCGTCGGATTCGAAAATCTAGACTCACAGGAGGAGGATCATATGGTGCCCGAGACAGCAATATCCCCTTGGAGACAAGTCGGCTGGAGGCCGATGTATTGAATCTCGACGCAATTTAAGTGTTCCATCGTCCATAGGTGGCCCTGAACGTTACAATTAACTATCAGTTTTGCGTCGGGTTCGAAAATCTAGACTCACAGGACAACGATCATAAGGTGCCCCAGGCAGCAATAGACCCATGGAGACATATCTTCTGGAGGACGATGTATTGAATCTCGACGCAATTTGAGTGTTCCATCGTATTAGGAGGCCCTGAACGTTACAATTAACTATGTGTTTGGCGTCGGATTCGAAAATCTAGGCTCATAAGAGATCGACCACAAGGTGCCTGAGGCAGCAGTAGACCGTTGGAGACAAGTCGGCTGGAGGACGATGATTTGAATCTTGACGCAATTTGAGTGTTCCATCGTTATTTGGAGGCCCTGAACGTTACAATTAACTATCAGTTATGCGTCGGATTCGAAAATCTAGACTCACAGGAGAACGACCACAAGGTGCCCGAGGCAGCAATAGACATTTGGAGACAGGTAGGCTGGAGAACGATGTATTGAATCTCGACGCAATTGGAGTGTTCCATCGTCATAAGAAGGCCCTGAACTTTACAATTAACTATCAGTTATGTGTCGGATTCGTAAATCTAGGCTCACAGGAGAACAACCTCAAGGTGGCCGAGGCAGCAATAGACATTTGGAGACAAGTCGGCTGTAGGCCGATGTATTGAATCTCGACGCAATATGAGTGTTCTATCGTCATTGGGAGGCGCTGAACGTTACAATTAACTATCATTTTAGCGGCGTATTCGAAACGACCAGAAGGTGCCCGAAGCAGCAACATCCCCCTGGAGACCAGTCCGCTGGAGGACAATGTATTAAATCGCGACGCAATTTGGGTACTCCATCGTCATTAGGAGGCCCTGAAAGTTACAATTAACTATCAGTTTCGCGTCGGATTCGAAAATCTAGACTTACAGGGGAAGGACCATATGGTTCCCGAGGCAGCAATATCCCCTTGGAGACAAGTCGGCTGGTGGACGATGTATTGAATCTCGACGCAATTAGAGTGTTCCATCATAATTAGGAGGCGCTGAACGTTACAATTAACTATCAGTTTTGCGTCGGATTCGAAAATCTAGACTCACTGGAAAACGATCATAAGGTGCCCCAGGCAGCAATAGACCCTTGGAGACAAGTCGGCTGGGGACGATGCATTGGATCGCGACGCAATTTGAGTGTTCCATCGTAACTAGGTGGCCCTGAATGTTACAATTAACTATGAGTTTTTCGTCGGATTCGAAAATCTAGACTCACTGGAGACGTACTATAAGGTGCCCGAGGCTATATCCCCTTGTAGACAAGTCGGCAGGAGGTCGCTGTATTGACTCTCGACGCAATTTTTGTGTTCCATTGTCATTAGGAGGCCCTGAACGTTACAATTAACTATCAGTTTCGCGTCGGATTCGAAAATCTAGACTCACAGGAGAAGGACCATATGGTGATCGAGGCAGCAATATCCCCTTGGAGACAAGTCGGCTGGAGGACGATGTATTGAATCTCGACGCAATTTGAGTGTTCCATCATAATTAGGAGGCGCTGAACGTTACAATTAACTATCAGTTTTGCGTCGGATTCGAAAATCTAGACTCACTGGAAAACGATCATAAGGTGCCCCAGGCAGCAATAGACCCTTGGAGACAAGTCGGCTGGGGACGATGCATTGGATCGCGACGCAATTTGAGTGTTCCATCGTAACTAGGTGGCCCTGAATGTTACAATTAACTATGAGTTTTTCGTCGGATTCGAAAATCTAGACTCACTGGAGACGTACTATAAGGTGCCCGAGGCTATATCCCCTTGTAGACAAGTCGGCAGGAGGTCGCTGTATTGACTCTCGACGCAATTTTAGTGTTCCATTGTCATTAGGAGGCCCTGAACGTTACAGTTAACTATCAGTTTCGCGTCGGATTCGAAAATCTAGACTCACAGGAGAAGGACCATATGGTGATCGAGGCAGCAATATCCCCTTGGAGACAAGTCGGCTGGAGGACGATGTATTGAATCTCGACGCAATTTGAGTGTTCCATCATAATTAGGAGGCGCTGAACGTTACAATTAACTATCAGTTTTGCGTCGGAATCGAAAATCTAGACTCACTGGAAAACGATCATAAGGTGCCCCAGGCAGCAATAGACCCTTGGACACAAGTCGGCTGGGGACGATGCATTGGATCGCGACGCAATTTGAGTGTTCCATCTTAACTAGGTGGCCCTGAATGTTACAATTAACTATGAGTTTTTCGTCGGATTCGAAAATCTAGACTCACTGGAGACGTACTATAAGGTGCCCGAGGCTATATCCCCTTGTAGACAAGTCGGCAGGTGGTCGCTGTATTGACTCTCGACGCAATTTTAGTGTTCCATTGTCATTAGGAGGCCCTGAACGTTACAGTTAACTATCAGTTTCGCGTCGGATTCGAAAATCTAGACTCACAGGAGAAGGACCATATGGTGATCGAGGCAGCAATATCCCCTTGGAGACAAGTCGGCTGGAGGACGATGTATTGAATCTCTACGCAATTTGAGTGTTCCATCGTCATTAGGAGGCGCTGATCGTTACAATTAACTATCAGATTATGCGTCGGATTCTAAAATGTAGACTCATAGGAGAACGATCATAAGGTGCTCGATGCAGCAATAGACCCTTGGAGACAAGTCGGCTGGAGGACGATGTATTGACTCTCGACTCATTTGAGTGTTCCATCGTCATTAGGAGGCGCTGAACGTTACAATTAACTATCATTTTAGCGTCGGATTCGAAAATCTAAACTCATAGGAGGAGGATCATATGGTGCCCGAGACAGCAATATCCCCTTGGAGACAAGTCGGCTGGAGGCCGATGTATTGAATCTCGACGCAATTTAAGTGTTCCATCGTCCTTAGGTGGCCCTGAACGTTACAATTAACTATCAGTTTTGCGTCGGGTTCGAAAATCTAGACTCACAGGAGAACGACCTTAAGGTGCCCGAAGCTGCAATAGACCCTTGGAGACAAATCGGCTGAATGCTGATGTATTGAGTCTCGACGAAAATTGGGTGTTCCATTGTCATTAGGAAGCCATGAACGTTACAATTAACAATCAGTTTCGCATCGGATTCGAAAATCTAGACTCACAGGTGAACGACCATAAGGAGCCCGAGGCAGCAATAGACCCTTTGAGACAAGTCCGCTGGATAAAGATGTATTGGATCGCGACGCAATTTAAGTGTTCTATCGTAACTAGGACGCCCTGATGTTACAAATAACTATCAGTTTTTCGTCGGATTCGAAAATCTACACCCACTGGAGACAGACCATAAGGTGCCCGAAACAGCAATATTCCCCCGGAGACCAGTCCGCTGGAGAACAATGTATTAAATCGCGACGCAATTTGAGTACTCCATCGTCATTGGGAGGCCCTGAACGTTACAATTGACTATCAGTTTCGCGTCGGATTCGAATATCTAGACTTACAGGAGAAGGATCATATGGTGCCCGAGGCAGCAATATCCCCTTGGAGACAAGTCGGCTATAGGACGATGTATTGAATCTCGACGCAATGTGAGTTTTCCATCACAATTAGGAGGCGCTGAACGTCACAATTAACTATCAGTTATGCGTCGGATTCGCAAATCTGTACTCACAGGAGAACGACCATAAGGTGCCCGAGGCAGCAACAAACCCTTGGAAAGTCGGCTGGAGGCCGATGTATTGAATCGCGACGCAATTTGAGTGCTCCATCGTCATTAGGAGGCCCTGAACGTAATAATTAACTATTAGTTTCGCGTCGGTTTCGAAAATCTAAACTCACAGGAGAGCGACCATAAGGAGCCCGAGGCGGCAAAACCCCCATGGAGACAAGTCGGCTGGTGGACGATGTATTGGATCTCGACGCAATTTGAGTATTCCATCGCCAATAGGAGGCCCTGAACGTTACAATTAACTATCAGTTTTGCGTCGAATTCGAAAATCTAGACTCACAGGAAATCGATCATAAGGTGCCCCAGGCAGCAATAGACCCTTGGAGACAAGTCGGCTGGAGGACGACGTATTGGATCGCGACGCAATTTGAGTGTTCCATCGTAACTAGGAGGCACTGAATGTTACAATTAACTATCAGTTTTTCGTCGGATTCGAAAATCTACACTCACAGGAGAGCGACCATAAGGAGCCCGAGGCAGCAAAATCCCCATGGAGACAAGTCGGCTGGTGGACGATGTTTTGGATCTCGACGCAATTTGAGTGTTCCATCGCCAATAGGAGGCCCTGAACGTTACAATTAACTATCAGTTTTGCGTCGAATTCGAAAATCTGGACTCACAGGAAAACGATCATAAGGTGCCCCAGGCAGCAATAGACCCTTGGAGACAAGTCGGCTGGAGGACGAAGTATTGGATCGCGACGCAATTTGAGTGTTCCATCGTATTTTGGAGGCCCTGAATGTTACAATTAACTATCATTATTGCGTCGGATTCGAAAATCTAGACTCTCAGGAGACGGACCTTATGGTGCCCGAGGCAAAAATATCCCCTGGGAGAAGGTCGGCTGGAAGCCGATGTATTGAATCGCGACGCAATTTGAGTGCTCCATCGTCATTAGGAGGCCCTGAACGTTACAACTATCAATCAGTTTCGCGTCGGATGCGAAAATGTAGACTCACAGGAGAAGGACCATATGGTGCCCGAGGCAGCAATATCCCCTTGGAGAGAAGTCGGCTGGAGGACGATGTATTGAATCTCGACGCAATTTGAGTGTTCCATCGTCATTAGTTGGGCCTGAGCGTTACAATTAACCATCAGTTTTGCATTGGATTCGAAAATCTAGACTCACAGGAGAACGATCATAAGGTGCAATAGGGAACAATAGACCCTTGGAGACAAGTCCGCTGGAGGACGATGTATTGGATCGCGACGCAATTTGAGTGTTCCATCGTCATTAGGAGGCTCTGAACGTTTCAATTAACTATCAGTTTCGCGTCGGATTCGAAAATCTAGACTTACAGGGGGAGGACCATATGGTTCCCGAGGCAGCAATATCCCCTTGGAGACAAGTCGGCTGGTGGACGATGTATTGAATCTCGACGCAATTTGAGTGTTCCATCATAATTAGGAGGCGCTGAACGTTACAATTAACTATCAGTTTTGCGTCGGATTCGAAAATCTAGACTCACTGGAAAACGATCATAAGGTGCCCCAGGCAGCAATAGACCCTTGGAGACAAGTCGGCTGGGGACGATGCATTGGATCGCGACGCAATTTGAGTGTTCCATCGTAACTAGGTGGCCCTGAATGTTACAATTAACAATGAGTTTTTCGTCGGATTCGAAAATCTAGACTCACTGGAGACGTACTATAAGGTGCCCGAGGCTATATCCCCTTGTAGACAAGTAGGCAGGAGGTCGCTGTATTGACTCTCGACGCAATTTTAGTGTTCCATTGTCATTAGGAGGCCCTGAACGTTACAGTTAACTATCAGTTTCGCGTCGGATTCGAAAATCTAGACTCACAGGAGAAGGACCATATGGTGATCGAGGCAGCAATATCCCCTTGGAGACAAGTCGGCTGGCGGACGATGTATTGAATCTCGACGCAATTTGAGTGTTCCATCATCATTAGGAGGCGCTGAACGTTACAATTAACTATCAGTTATGCGTCGGATTCGCAAATCTAGACTCACAGGAGAACGACCATAAGGTGCCCGAGGCAGCAACAGACCGTTGGAGAGAAGTCGGCTGGATTCCGATGTATTAAATCTCGACGCAATTTGAGGGTTCCATCGTCAATAGGAGGCTCTGAACGTTACAATTAACTATAATTTTTGCGTCGGATTCGAAAATCTAGACTCACAGGAGAACGACCATAAGGTGCCTGAGGCAGCAGTAGACCCCTCGAGACAAGTCGGCTGGAGGACGATGTATTGAATCTCGACGCAATTTGAGTGTTCCATCGTCATTAGGAGGCGCTGAACGTTACAATTAACTATCATTTTAGCGTCGGAGACGAAAATCTTGACTCACAGGAGAAGGATCATATGGTGCTTGAGACAGCAATATCCCCTTGGATACAAGTCGGCTGGAGGCCGATGTATTGAATCTCGACGCAATTTGAGTGTTCCAACGTCATTAGGAGGCGCTGAACGTTACAATTAACTGTCATTTTAGCGTCGGATTCGAAAACCTTGACTCACAGGAGAAGGATCATACGGTGCCCGAGACAGCTAAATGCCCTTGGATACAAGTCGGCTGGAGGACGATGTAATGAATCTCGACGCAATTTGAGTCTTCCATCGGCATTAGGAGAACATGAACGTTTCAATTAACAATCTGTTTTGCGTCGGATTAGAAAATCTTGACTCACAGGAGAAGGACCATAAGGTGCCCGAGGCAGCAATAGACCCTTCGAGACAAGTCGGCTGATGGTCGATGATTTGAATCTCAACGCAATTTGAGTGTTCCATCGTCATTAGGAGGCCCTGAACGTTACAATTAAGTATCAGTTTTGCGTCGGATTCGAAAATCTAGACTCACAGGAGAACGACCTCAAGGTGCCCGAAGCTGCAATAGACCCTTGGAGACAAATCGGCTGAATGCCGATGTATTGAGTCTCGACGAAAATTGGGTGTTCCATTGTCATTAGGAAGCCCTGAACGTTACAATTAACAGTCAGTTTCGCATCGGATTCGAAAATCTAGACTCACAGGTGAACGACCATAAGGAGCCCGAGGCAGCAATAGACCCTTTGAGACAAGTCCGCTGGATAAAGATGTATTGGATCGCGACGCAATTTAAGTGTTCTATCGTAACTAGGACGCCCTGATGTTACAAATGACTATCAGTTTTTCGTCGGATTCGAAAATCTACACCCACTGGAGACAGACCATAAGGTGCCCGAAACAGCAATATTCCCCCGGAGACCAGTCCGCTGGAGAACAATGTATTAAATCGCGACGCAATTTGAGTACTCTATCGTCATTGGGAGGCCCTGAACGTTACAATTGACTATCAGTTTCGCGTCGGATTCGAATATCTAGACTTACAGGAGAAGGATCATATGGTGCCCGAGGCAGCAATATCCCCTTGGAGACAAGTCGGCTATAGGACGATGTATTGAATCTCGACGCAATGTGAGTTTTCCATCACAATTAGGAGGCGCTGAACGTTACAATTAACTATCAGTTATGCGTCGGATTCGCAAATCTGTACTCACAGGAGAACGACCATAAGGTGCCCGAGGCAGCAACAAACCCTTGGAAAGTCGGCTGGAGGCCGATGTATTGAATCTCGACGCATTTTGAGTGTTCCATCGTCAATAGGAGGCTCTGAACGTTACAATTAACTGTCAGTTTCGCGTCGGATCGAAAATCTAGACTCACAGGAGAAGGACCATTTGGTGCCCGAGGCAAAAATATCCCCTTGGAGAAGGTCGGCTGGAGGCCGATGTATTGAATCGCGACGCAATTTGAGTGCTCCATCGTCATTAGGAGGCCCTGAACGTAACAATTAACTATTAGTTTCGCGTCGGTTTCGAAAATCTAAACTCACAGGAGAGCGACCATAAGGAGCCCGAGGCGGCAAAACCCCCATGGAGACAAGTCGGCTGGTGGACGATGTATTGGATCTCGACGCAATTTGAGTGTTCCATCGCCAATAGGAGGCCCTGAACGTTACAATTAACTATCAGTTTTGCGTAGAATTCGAAAATCTAGACTCACAGGAAATCGATCATAAGGTGCCCCAGGCAGCAATAGACCCTTGGAGACACATCGGCTGGAGGACGAAGTATTGGATCGCGACGCAATTTGAGTGTTCCATCGTAACTAGGAGGCACTGAATGTTACAATTAACTATCAGTTTTTCGTCGGATTCGAAAATCTACACTCACAGGAGAGCGACCATAAGGAGCCCGAGGCAGCAAAATCCCCATGGAGACAAGTCGGCTGGTGGACGATGTTTTGGATCTCGACGCAATTTGAGTGTTCCATCGCCAATAGGAGGCCCTGAACGTTACAATTAACTATCAGTTTTGCGTCGAATTCGAAAATCTGGACTCACAGGAAAACGATCATAAGGTGCCCCAGGCAGCAATAGACCCTTGGAGACAAGTCGGCTGGAGGACGAAGTATTGGATCGCGACGCAATTTGAGTGTTCCATCGTATTTTGGAGGCCCTGAATGTTACAATTAACTATCAGTTATTCGTCGGATTCGAAAATCTACACTCACTGGAGGCGGACCATAAGGGGCCCGAGGCTATATCCCCTAGTAGACAAGTCGGCTGGAGGTCGCTGTATTGACTCTCGAAGCAATTTGAGGGTTCCATCGTCATTAGGAAGCGCTGAACGTTACAATTAACTATCATTATTGCGTCGGATTCGAAAATCTAGACTCTCAGGAGACGGACCTTATGATGCCCAAGGCAAAAATATCCTCTGGGAGAAGGTCGGCTGGAAGCCGATGTATTGAATCGCGACGCAATTTGAGTGCTCCATCGTCATTAGGAGGCCCTGAACGTTACAATTATCTATCAGTTTCGCGTCGGATGCGAAAATGTAGACTCACAGGAGAAGGACCATATGGTGCCCGAGGCAGCAATATCCCCTTGGAGAGAAGTCGGCTGGAGGACGATGTATTGAATCTCGACGCAATTTGAGTGTTCCATCGTCATTAGTTGGGCCTGAGCGTTACAATTAATCATCAGTTTTGTGTTGGATTCGAAAATCTAGACTCACAGGAGAACGATCATAAGGTGCCCGAGGCAACAATAGACCCTTGGAGACAAGTCAGCTGGAGGACGATGTATTGGATCGCGACGCAATTTGAGTGTTCCATCGTCATTAGGAGGCTCTGAACGTTTCAATTAACTATCAGTTTCGCGTCGGATTCGAAAATCTAAACTCACAGCAGAAGGACCATATGGTGCCCGAGGCAGCAGTATCCCCTTGGAGACAAATCGGTTGGAGGACGATGTATTGAATCTCGACGCAATTTGAGGGTTCCATCGTCATTAGGAGGCCCTGAACGTTACAATTACCATCAGTTTCGCGTCGGATTCGAAAATCTAGACTCACGGGAGAGCGACCATAAGGAGCCCGATGCAGCAAAATCCCCCTGGAGACAAGTCGGCTGGAGGACGATGTATTGGATCGCGACGCAATTTGAGTGTTCCATCGTAACATGGAGGCCTGAGTGTTACAATTAACTATCAGTTTTTCGTCGGATTCGAAAACCCTGACTCACTGGAACCGGACCATAAGTTGCCCGAGGCTATATCTCCTTGTAGACAAGTCATCTGGAGATCGCTATATTGACTCTCGACGTAATTTGAGTGTTCCATCGTCATTAGGAAGCGCTGAACGTTACAATTAACTATCATTATTGCGTCGGATTCGAAAATCTAGACTCTCAGGAGACGGACCATACGGAGCCCAAGGCAAAAATATCCCCTTGGAGAAGGTCGGCTGGAGGCCGATGTATTGAATCGCGACGCAATTTGAGTGCTACATCGTCATTCGGAGGCCCTGAACGTTACAATTAACTATCAGTTTCGCGTCGGATTCGAAAATCGAGACTCACAGGAGAAGGACCATATGGTGCCCGAGGCAGCAATATACCCTTGGAGACAAGTCGGCTGGAGGACGATGTATTGAATCTCGACGCAATTTGAGTTTTCCATCGTCATTAGGAGGCCCTGAACGTTACAGTTAACTATCAGTTTCGCGTCGGATTCGAAAATCTAGACTCACAGGAGAAGAACCATATGGTACCCGAGGCAGCTATATCCCCTTGGAAACAAGTCTGCTGGAGGACGATGTATTGAATGTCGACGCAATTTGAGTGTTCCATCATCATTAGGAGTCGCTGAACGTTACAATTAACTATCAGTTATGCTTCGGATTCGCAAAACTAGACTCACAGGAGAACAACCAAAGGTGCCGAGTTCGAGTCTCGGTCGGGCACACAGTTTTAATCTGCCAGGAAGTTTCATATCAGCGCACACTCCGCTGCAGAGTGAAAATCTCATTCTGGAAACATCCCCCAGGCTGTGGCTAAGCCATGTCTCCACAATATCCTTTCTTTCAGGAGTGCTAGTTCTGCAAGGTTCGCAGGAGAGCTTCTGTAAAGTTTGGAAGGTAGGAGACGAGGTACTGGCAGTAGTAAAGCTGTGAGTACCGGGCGTGAGTCGTGTTTCGGTAGCTCAGATGGTAGAGCACTGGATCTCGAAGCAATTTGAGTGTTCCATCGCCATTAGGAGGCGCTGAACGTTACAATTAACTATCAGTTATGCGTCGGATTCGCAAATCTAGACTCACAGGAGAGCGACCATAAGGTGCCCGATTCAGCAACAGACCCTTCGAGACAAGTCGGCTGGAGGACGATGTATTGAATCTCGACGCAATTTGAGTGTTCCATCATCATTAGGAGGCGCTGAACGTTACAATTAACTATCATATTAGCGTCGGATTCGAAAATCTAGACTCACAGGAGAAGGATCATATGGTGCTTGAGACAGCAATATCCCTTGGATACAAGTGGCTGGAGGCCGATGTATTTAATCTCGACGCAATTTGAGTGTTCCATCGTCATTAGGAGGCTCTGAACGTTACAATTAACTATCATTTTGGCGTCGGATTCTAAAATCTAGACTCACAGGAGAACGACCATAAGGTGCCCGAGGCAGCAATAGACCCTTCGAGACAAGTCGGCTGGAGGACGAGATATTGACTCTCGACGCAATTTGAGTGTTCCATCGTCATTAAGAGGCGCTGAACGTTACAATTAACTATCATTGTTGCGTCGGATTCGAAAATCTAGACTCTCAGGAGACGGACCATACGGAGCCCGAGGCAAAAATATCCCCTTGGAGAAGGTCGGCTGGAGGCCGATGTTTTGAATCGCGACGCAATTTGAGTGCTCCATCGTCATTTGGAGGCCCTGATCGTTACAAATAACTATCAGTTTCGCGTCGGATTCGCAAATCTAGACTCACAGGAGAAGGAAAATATGGGGCCCGAGGCAGCTATATCCCCTTGGAGACAAGTCTGCTGGAGGACGATGTATTGAATCTCGACGCAATTTGAGTGTTCCATCATCATTAGGAGGCGCTGAACGTTACAATTAACTATCAGTTATGCGTCGGATTCGCAAATCTAGACTCACAGGAGAACGACCATCAGGTGCCCGAGGCAGCAACAGACCCTTCGAGACAAGTCGGCTGGACGACGATGTATTGAATCTCGACGCAATTTGAGTGTTCCATCGTCATTAGGAGGCGCTGAACGTTACAATTAACTATCATTTTAGCGTCGGATTCGAAAATCTAGACTCACAGGAGAAGGATCACATGGTGCTTGAGACAGCAATATCCCTTGGATACAAGTGGCTGGAGGCCGATGTATTTAATCTCAACGCAATTTGAGTGTTCCATCGTCATTAGGAGACGCTGAACGTTACAATTAACTATCATTTTAGCGTCGGATTCGAAAATCTAGACTCACAGGAGAAGGTTCATATGGTGCCCGAGACAGCAATATCCCCTTGGATACAAGTCGGCTGGAGGCCGATGGATTGAATCTCGACGCAATTTGAGTGTTCCATCGTCATTAGGAGGCACTGAACTTTACAATTAACTATCAGATTCGCGTCGGATTCGCAAATCTAGACTCACAGGAGAACGACCGTAAGGTGCCCGAGGCACAGCAGACCGTTGGAGACAAGTCGGCTGGAGGCCGATGTATTGAATCTCGACGCAATTTGAGTGTTCCATCGTCATTAGCTGGCCCTGAGCGTTACAATTAACTATCAGTTTTGCGTCGGGTCCGAAAATCTAGACTCACAGGAGTACGTTCATAAGGTGCCTGAGGCAGCAATAGACCCATGGAGACAAGTCGGCTGGAGGACGATGTATTGAATCTCGACGCAATTTGAGTGTTCTATCGTCATTAGAAGACGCTGAACGTTACAATTCACTATGATTTTTGCGTCGGATTCGAAAATCAAGGCTCACAGGAGATGGATCATATGGTGCCCGAGACAGCAATATCCCCTTCGAGACAAGTCCACTGGAGGCCGATGTATTGAAGCTCGACGCAATTTGAGTGTTCCATCGTCATTAGGTGGCCCTGAACTTTACAACTAACTATCAGTTTTGCGTCGGGTTCGAAAATATAGACTCACAGTAGAACGATCTTAAGGTGCCCGAGGCAGCAATTGACCCATGGAGACAAGTCGGTTGGAGTACGATGTATTGGATCGCGAAGCAATTTGAGTGTTCCATCGTCATTAGGGGGCCCTGAATGTTACAATTAACTATCAGTTTTTCGCCGGATTCGAAAATCTAGACTCACTGGAGACGGACCATAAGGTGCCCGAGGCAGCAATAGAGCCTTGGAGTCAAGTCGGCTGGAGGTCGATGTATTAACTCTCGACGCAATTTGAGTGTTCCATCGTCATTTGGAGGCCCTGAGCACTACAATTAACTATCAGTTTTGCGTCGGATTCTAAAATGTAGATTCACAGGGGAACGACCATACGGATCCCGAGGCAGCAATAGACCCTTGGAGACAAATCGGCTGAATGCCGCTGTATTGAATCTCGACGCAATTTGAGTGTTCCATCGTCTTTAGGAAGCCCTCAACGTTACAATTAACAATCAGTTTCGCGTCGGATTCGAAAATCTAGACTCACTGGAGAGCGAACATAGGAGGCCCGAGGCAGTAATATCTCCATGGAGACAGGTCCGCTGAAGCACGATGTATTTAATCTCGACGCAATTTGAGTGTTCCATCGTCCTTAGGAGGCCCTGAACGTTACAATTAACTATCATTTTTGCGTTTGATTCGAAAATCTAGACTCACAGGAGAACGACCATAAGGTGCCCGAGGTAGCAACAGACCCGTGGAGACAAGTCGGCTGGAGGCCGATGTATTGAATCTCGACGCAATTTGAGTGTTCCATCGTCATTTGGAGGCCCTCAACATTACAATTAACCATCATTTTTGCGTCGAAAATCTAGACTCACAGAAGAACGACCATAAGGTGCCCGAGGGTGCAATAGGCCCTTGGAGACAAGTCAGCTGGAGGCCGATTGATTCAATCTCGACCAATTTGAGTGTTCCATCGGCATTAGGAGGCCCTGAACGTTACAATTAACTAACAGTTTCGCGTCGGATTCGAAAATCTAGACTCACAGGTGACGGACCACATGGGGCCCGAGGCAGCAATATCCCCTTGTAGACAAGTCGGCTGGAGGTCGATGTATTGACTCTCGACGCAATTTGAGTGCTCCATCGTCATTACAATTAACTATCAGTTTTGCGTCGGATTCTAAAGTGTAGACTCACAGGGGAACGACCGTAAGGTGCCCGATGCAGCAATAGACCCACGGAGACAAATCGGCTGAATGCCGATGTAATGAATCTCGATGCAATTTGAGTGTTCCATCATTAGGAAGCCCTGAACGTTACAATTAACAATCAGTTTCGCGTCGGAATCGAAAATCTAGACTCACAGGAGAGCGAACGTAAGAGGCCCGAATCAGTAATACCCCATGGAGACAAGTCGGCTGGTGGACGACGTATTGAATTTCGACGCAATTTGAGTGTTCCATCGTCATTAGGAGGCCCTGAACATTACAATTCACTATCATTTTTGCGTCGGTTTCGAAAATCTAGACTCACAGGAGAACGACCATAAGGTGCCCGTGGCAGCAATAGAGCCTTGGAGACCAGTCGGCTGGAGGCCGATGTATTGAATCTCGACGCAATTTGAGTGTTCCATCGGCATTAGGAGGCCCTGCACGTTACAATTAACTATCATTTTAACGTCGGATTCGAAAATCTAAAAACAGGAGAAGTTCATATGGTGCCCAAGACAGCAATATCCCCTTGGATACAAGACGACTGGAGGACGATGTATTGAATCTCGACGCAATTTGAGTGTTCCATCGTCATTAGGAGACCCCGAACGTTACAATTAACTATCATTTTTGCGTCGGATTTGAAAATGTAGACTCACAGGGGAGGATCATATGGTGTCCGCGACAGCAATATCCCCTTGGAAACAAGTCGGCTGGAGGCCGATGTATTGAATCTCGACGCAATTTGAGTGTTCCATAGTCATTAGGAGGCCCTGAATGTTACAATTAACTATCAGTTTTTCGTCGGATTCGAAAATCTAGACTCACTGGAGACAGACCGTAAGGTTCCCGAGGAAACAATATCACCTTGGAGACCAGTCCGCTGGAGGAAGATGTATTGAATCGCTACGCAATTTGAGTATTCCATCGTCATTTGGAGGCCCTAAACGTTACAATTAACTATCAGTTTTGCGTCGGATTCGAAAACGTAGAATCACCGGAGACGGACCATGTGATGCCCGAGGCAGCGTTATTCCCCTGCAGACAAGTCGGCTGGAGGATGATGAGTGAATCTCGACGCAATTTGAGTGTTCCATCGTCATTAGGAGAAGCTGAACGTTACAATTAATTTTCAGTTAAGCGGCGGATTCGAGATACTAGACTCACCGGAGAACGACCATAAGGTGCCAGTGGCAGCAACAGACCCTTGGAGACAAGTCGGATGGATTCCTATGTATTGAATCTCGACGCAATTTGAGTGTTCCATCGTCATTAGGAGGCGCTGATCGTTACAATTAACTTTCATTTTAGCGTCGGATTCGAAAATCTACTCACAGGAGATGGATCATATGGTGCCCGAGACAGCAATATCCCCTTGGAGACAAGTCGGCAGGAGGCCGATGTGTTGAATCTCGACGCAATTTGAGTGTTCCATCGTCATTAGGTGGCCCTGAACGTTACAATTAACTATCAGTTTTGCGTCGGGTTCGAAAATCTAGACTCACAGCAGAACGATCATAAGGTGCCCGAGGCAGTTATTGACCCTTGGAGACAAGTCGGCTGGAGGCCGATGTGTTGAATCTCGACGCAATTTGAGTGTTCCATCGTCATTAGGTGGCCCTGAACGTTACAATTAACTATCAGTTTTGCGTCGGGTTCGAAAATCTAGACTCACAGCAGAACGATCATAAGGTGCCCGAGGCAGTTATTGACCCTGGGAGACCAGTCCGCTGGAGGAAAATGTATTGAATAGCGACGCAATTTGAGTGCTCCATCGACATTTGGAGGCCCTGACCGTTACAATTAACTATCAGTTTCGCGTCGGATTCAAAAGTCAAGACTCACAGGAGACGGACTACTTGGTGCCCGAGGCAGCAATATCCCCTTGGAGACAAATCAGCTGGAGGACAATGTATTGAATCTCGACGCAATTTCAGTGTTCTATCGTCATCAGGAGGCGCTGAACGTTACAATTCACTATCATTTTTGAGTTGGATTCGAAAATCTAGACTCACAGGAGAAGGATCATATGGTGCCCCAGACAGCAATATCCCGTTGGAGACAAGTCGGCTGGAGGACGATGTATTGAATGGCGACGCAATTTGAGTGTTCCCTCGTCATTAGGAGGCCCTGAAAGTTACAATTAAGTACCAGTTTCGCGTCGGATTCGAAAATCTAGACTCACAGGAGACGGAACACATGGAGCCCGAGGCAGCAATATCCTCTTGTAGACAAGACGGCTGGAGGTCGATGTATTGACTCTCGACGCAATTTGAGTGTTCCATCGTCATTAGGAGGCCCTGAGCACTACAGTTGACTATCAGTTTTGCGTCGGATTCTAAAATGTAGACTCACAGGGGAACGACCATAAGGTGCCCGAGGCAGCAATAGACCCATGGAGACAAATCGGCTGCATGCCGATGTATTGAATCTCGATGCAATTTGAGTGTTGCATCGTCATTAGGAAGCCCTGAACGTTACAATTAACAATCAGTTTCGCGTCGGAATCGAAAATCGAGACTCACAGGAGAGCGAACATAAGAGGCCCGAGGCAGTAATACCCCATGGAGACAAGTCGGCTGGTGGACGACGTATTGAATTTCGACGCAATTTGAGTGTTCCATCGTCATTAGGAGGCCCTGAACGTTACAATTCACTATCATATTTGCGTCGGATTCGAAAATCTAGACTCACAGGAGAACGACCATAAAGTGCCCGTGGCAGCAATAGACCCTTGGAGACAAGTCGGCTGGAGGCCGATGTATTGAATCTCGACGCAATTTGAGTGTTCCATCGTCATTAGGAGGTCCTGAACGTTACAATTAACTATCAGTTTCGCGTCGGATTCGAAAATCTAGACCTACAGGAGACGGACCACATGGAGCCCGGGGCAGCTATATCCCCTTTTAGACAAGTCGGCTGGAGGCCGATGTATTGAATCTCGACACAATTTGAGTGTTCCATCGTCATTAGGTGGCCCTGAACGTTACAATTAACTATCAGTTTTGAGTCGGGTTCGAAAATCGAGACTCACAGTAGAACGATCATAAGGTGCCCGAGGCAGCTGTTGACCATTGGAGACAAGTCGGCTGGAGGACGATGTATTGGATCGCGACGCAATTTGAGTGTTCCATCGTCATTAGGCGGCCCTGAATGTTACAATTAACTATCAGTTTTGCGTCGGATTCGAAAATCTAGACTCAACGGAGAACGACCATAAGGTGCCAGAGGCAGCAACAGACCCTTGGAGACAGGTCGGCTGGATTCCTATGTATTGAATCAGGGCGCAATATGAGTGTTCCATCGTCATTAGAAGGCGCTGAACGTTACAATTAACTATCATTTTAGCGTCGGATTCAAAAATCTACTCACAGGAGAAGGATCATATGGTGCCCGAGACAGCAATATCTCCTTGGAGCCAAGTCGGCTGGATGCCGATGTGTTGAATCTCGACGCAATTTGAGTGTTCCATCGTCATTAGGTGGCCCTGAACGTTACAATTAACTATCAGTTTTGCGTCGGGTTCGAAAATCTAGACTCACAGCAGAACGATCATAAGAAGCCCGAGGCAGGTATTGACCCTTTGAGACAAGTCGGCTGGAGGACGATGTATTGGATCGCGACGTAATTTGAGTGTTCCATCGTCATTAGGCGGCCCTGAATGTTGCAATTAACTATCAGTCTTTCGTCGGATTCGAAAACTAGACTCACTGGAGACGGACCATTAGGTGCCCGTGGCAGCAATATCCCCTTGGAGACCAGTCCGCTGGAGGAAGATGTATTGAATCGCGACGCAATTTGAGTGCTCCATCGTCATTTGGAGGCCCTGACCGTTACAATTAACTATCAGTTTCGCGTCGGATTCAAAAATCTAGACTCACAGGAGACGGACCATTTGGTGCCCGAGGCAGCAATATCCCCTTGGAGACAAATCAGCTGGAGGACAATGTATTGAATCTCGACGCAATTTCAGTGTTCTATCGTCATCAGGAGGCGCTGAACGTTACAATTCACTATCACTTTTGAGTTGGATTCGAAAATCTAGATTTACGGGAGAAGGATTATATGGTGCCCGAGACAGCAATATCCCGTTCGAGACAAGTCGGCTGGAGGACGATGTATTGAATCTCGACGCAATTTGAGTGTTCCCTCGTCATTAGGAGGCCCTGAACGTTACAATTAAGTATCAGTTTCGCGTCGGATTCGAAAATCTAGACTCACTGGAGACGGACCACATGGAGCCCGAGGCAGCAATATCCTCTTGTAGACAAGTCGGCTGGAGGTCGATGTATTGACTCTCGATGCAATTTGAGTGTTCCATCGTCATTAGGAGGCCCTGAGCACTACAATAAACTATTAGTTTTGCGTCGGATTCTAAAATGTAGACTCACAGGGGAATGACCATACGGTGCCCGAGGCAGCAATAGACCCTTGGAGACAAATCGGCTGAATGCCGATGTATTGAATCTCGACGCAATTTGAGTGTTCCATCGTCTTTAGGAAGCCCAGAACGCTACAATTAACAATCAGTTTCGCGTCGGATTCGAAAATCTAGACTCACTGGAGAGCGAACATAAGAGGCCCGAGGCAGAATATCCCCATGGAGGCAAGTCGGCTGAAGGACGATGTATTTAATCTCGACGCAATTTGAGTGTTCCATCGTCCTTAGGAGGCTCTGAACGTTACAATTAACTATCCTTTTTGCGTCGGATTCGAAAATCTAGACTCACAGGAGAACGACCATAAGGTGCCCGATTTAGCAACAGACCCGTGGAGACAAGTCGGCTGGAGGCCGATGTATTCAATCTCGACGCAATTTTAGTGTTCCATCGTCATTAGGAGGTCCTCAACGTTACCATTAACTATCATTTTTGCGTCGATAATCTAGAATCACAGAAGAACGACCATAAGGTGCCCGAGGCAGCAATAGACCCTTGGAGACAAGTCGGCTGGAGGCCGATGTAATGAATCTCGACGCAATTTGAGTGTTCCATCGGCATTAGGAGGCCCTGCATGTTACAATTAACTATCATTTTAACGTCGGATTCGAAAATCTACTAAGAGGAGAAGTTCATATGGTGCCCAAGACACCAATATCCCCTTGGATACAAGTCGACTGGAGGACGATGTATTGAATCCCGACGCAATTTGAGTGTTCCATCGTCATTAGGAAGCCCTGAACGTTACACTTAACTATCAGTTTTGCGTCGGATTCGAAAATCTAGACTCAAAGGTGACGGACCACATGGAGCCCGAGGCAGCAATATCCCCTTGTAGACAAGTCGGCTGGACGTCGATGTATTGACTCTCGACGCAATTTGAGTTTTCCATCGTCATTACAATTAACTATCGGTTTTGCGTCGGATTCTAAAATGTAGACTCACAGGGGAACGACCATAAGGTGCTCGAGGCAGCAATAGACCCATGGAGACAAATCGGCTGAATGCCGATGTATTGAATCTCGATGCAATTTGAGTGTTCCGTCGTCATTAGGTAGCCCTGAACGTTACAATTAACAATCAGTTTCGCGTCGGAATCGAAAATCTAGATTCACAGGAGAGCGAACGTAAGAGGCCCGAGGCAGTAATACCCCATGGAGACAAGTCGGCTGGTGGACGACGTATTGAGTTTCGACGCAATTTGAGTGTTCCATCGTCATTAGGAGGCCCTGAACGTTACAATTAACTATCATTATTGCGTCGGATTCGAAAATCTAGACACACAGAAGAACGACCATAAGGTGCCCGAGGCAGCAACAGACCCTTGGAGACAAGTCGGCTGGAGGCCGATGTATTGAATCTCGACGCAATTTGAGTGTTCCATCGTCATTAGGAGGCCCTGAACGTTGCAATTCACTATCATTTTTGCGTCGGATTCGAAAATCTAGACTCACAGGAGAACGAATATAAGGTGCCCGTGGCAGCAATAGACCCTTGGAGACAAGTCGGCTGGAGGCCGATGTATTGTATCTTGACGCAATTTGAGTGCTCCATCGTCATTTGGAGGCCCTGACCGTTACAATTAACTATCAGTTTCGCGTCGGATTCAAAAATCTAGACTCACAGGAGACGGACCATTTGGTGCCCGAGGCAGCAATATCCCCTTGGAGACAAATCAGCTGGAGGACAATGTATTGAATCTCGACGCAATTTCAGTGTTCTATCGTCATCAGGAGGCGCTGAACGTTACAATTCACTATCACTTTTGAGTTGGATTCGAAAATCTAGATTTACGGGAGAAGGATTATATGGTGCCCGAGACAGCAATATCCCGTTCGAGACAAGTCGGCTGGAGGACGATGTATTGAATCTCGACGCAATTTGAGTGTTCCCTCGTCATTAGGAGGCCCTGAACGTTACAATTAAGTATCAGTTTCGCGTCGGATTCGAAAATCTAGACTCACTGGAGACGGACCACATGGAGCCCGAGGCAGCAATATCCTCTTGTAGACAAGTCGGCTGGAGGTCGATGTATTGACTCTCGATGCAATTTGAGTGTTCCATCGTCATTAGGAGGCCCTGAGCACTACAATAAACTATTAGTTTTGCGTCGGATTCTAAAATGTAGACTCACAGGGGAATGACCATACGGTGCCCGAGGCAGCAATAGACCCTTGGAGACAAATCGGCTGAATGCCGATGTATTGAATCTCGACGCAATTTGAGTGTTCCATCGTCTTTAGGAAGCCCAGAACGCTACAATTAACAATCAGTTTCGCGTCGGATTCGAAAATCTAGACTCACTGGAGAGCGAACATAAGAGGCCCGAGGCAGAATATCCCCTGGAGGCAAGTCGGCTGAAGGACGATGTATTTAATCTCGACGCAATTTGAGTGTTCCATCGTCCTTAGGAGGCTCTGAACGTTACAATTAACTATCCTTTTTGCGTCGGATTCGAAAATCTAGACTCACAGGAGAACGACCATAAGGTGCCCGATTTAGCAACAGACCCGTGGAGACAAGTCGGCTGGAGGCCGATGTATTCAATCTCGACGCAATTTTAGTGTTCCATCGTCATTAGGAGGTCCTCAACGTTACCATTAACTATCATTTTTGCGTCGATAATCTAGAATCACAGAAGAACGACCATAAGGTGCCCGAGGCAGCAATAGACCCTTGGAGACAAGTCGGCTGGAGGCCGATGTAATGAATCTCGACGCAATTTGAGTGTTCCATCGGCATTAGGAGGCCCTGCATGTTACAATTAACTATCATTTTAACGTCGGATTCGAAAATCTACTAAGAGGAGAAGTTCATATGGTGCCCAAGACACCAATATCCCCTTGGATACAAGTCGACTGGAGGACGATGTATTGAATCCCGACGCAATTTGAGTGTTCCATCGTCATTAGGAAGCCCTGAACGTTACACTTAACTATCAGTTTTGCGTCGGATTCGAAAATCTAGACTCAAAGGTGACGGACCACATGGAGCCCGAGGCAGCAATATCCCCTTGTAGACAAGTCGGCTGGACGTCGATGTATTGACTCTCGACGCAATTTGAGTTTTCCATCGTCATTACAATTAACTATCGGTTTTGCGTCGGATTCTAAAATGTAGACTCACAGGGGAACGACCATAAGGTGCTCGAGGCAGCAATAGACCCATGGAGACAAATCGGCTGAATGCCGATGTATTGAATCTCGATGCAATTTGAGTGTTCCGTCGTCATTAGGTAGCCCTGAACGTTACAATTAACAATCAGTTTCGCGTCGGAATCGAAAATCTAGATTCACAGGAGAGCGAACGTAAGAGGCCCGAGGCAGTAATACCCCATGGAGACAAGTCGGCTGGTGGACGACGTATTGAGTTTCGACGCAATTTGAGTGTTCCATCGTCATTAGGAGGCCCTGAACGTTACAATTAACTATCATTATTGCGTCGGATTCGAAAATCTAGACACACAGAAGAACGACCATAAGGTGCCCGAGGCAGCAACAGACCCTTGGAGACAAGTCGGCTGGAGGCCGATGTATTGAATCTCGACGCAATTTGAGTGTTCCATCGTCATTAGGAGGCCCTGAACGTTGCAATTCACTATCATTTTTGCGTCGGATTCGAAAATCTAGACTCACAGGAGAACGAATATAAGGTGCCCGTGGCAGCAATAGACCCTTGGAGACAAGTCGGCTGGAGGCCGATGTATTGTATCTTGACGCAATTTGAGTGTTCCATCGTCATTAGGAGGCCCTCAACGTTACAATTAACTATCAGTTTCGCGTCGGATTTGAAAATCTAGACTTACAGGAGACGGACCACATGGAGCCCGAGGCAGTAATATCCCCATGGAGACAAGTCGGCTGGAGGACGATGTATTGAATCTCGACGCAATTTGAGTGTTCCATCGTCATTAGGAGGCGCTGAACGTTACAATTCACTAACATTTTTGCGTCGTATTCGAAAATCTAGTTTCACAGAAGAAGGATCATATTGTGCCCGAGACAGCAATATCCCCATGGAGACAAGTCGGCTGGAGGCCGATGTATTGAATCTCGACGCAATTTGAGTGTCCCATCGTCATTAGGAGGCCCTGAACGTTACAATTAACAATGAGTTTCGCGTCGGATTCGAAAATCTAGACTCACCGCAGAACGACCATAAGGTGCCAGAGCCAGCAACAGACCCTTGGAGACAAGTCGGCTGGAGGCCGATGTATTGAATCTCGACGCAATTTGAGTGTTCCATCGTCATTAGGAGGCACTGAACGTTACAATTAACTATCATTTTAGCGTCGGATTCGAAAATCTACTCACAGGAGAACGACCATAAGGTGCCCGAAGCAGCAATATCCCCTTGGGGACCAGTCCGCTGGAGGACGATGTATTAAATCGCGACGCAATTAGAGAGCTCCATCGTCATTAGGAGGCCCTGAACGTCACAATTCACTATCATTTTTGCGTCGGATTCGAAAATCTAGACTCACAGGAGACGGTCCATTTGGTGCCCGAGGCAGCAATATCCCCTTGTAGACAAATCGGTTGGAGGACGAGGTATTGAATCCCGAAGCAATTTGAGTGTTCTATCGTCATTAGGAGGCCCTGAACGTTACAATTAACTATCAGTTTCGCGTCGGATTCAAAAATCTAGACTCACAGGAGACGGACCACATGGAGTCCGAGGCAGCAATATCCCCTTGTAGACAAGTCGGCTGGAGAACGATGTATTGACTCTCGACGCAATTTGAGTGATACATCGTCATTTGGAGGCCCTGAACATTACAATTAACTATCAGTTTTGCGTCGGATTCTAAAATGTAGACTCACAGGGGAACGACCATAAGGTGCCCGAGGCAGCAATAGACCCTTGGAGACAAATCGGGTGAATGCCGATGGATTGAATCTCGATGCAATTTGAGTGTTCCATTGTCATTAGGAAGCCCTGAACGTTACAATTAACAATCAGTTTCGCGTCGGATTCGAAAATCTAGACTCACAGGAGAGCGAACATTGGAGGCCTGGGGCAGTAATAAACCCATGGATACAAGTCGGCTGGAGGACGATGTATTGAATCTCGACGCAATCTGAGTGTTCCATCGTCATTAGGAGGCCCTGAACGTTACAATTAACTATAATTTTTGCGTCGGATTCGAAAATCTAGACTCACAGGAGACGGACCACATGGAGCCGGAGGCAGTAATATCCCCATGGAGACAAGTCGGCTGGAGGACGATGTATTGAATCTCGACGCAATTTGAGTGTTCCATCGTCATTAGGAGGCGCTGATCGTTACAATGCACTGTCATTTTTGCGTCGGATTCGAAAATTTAGTTTCACAGAAGAAGGATCATATGGTGCCCGAGACAGCAATATCCCCATGTGGACAAGTCGGCTGGAGGCCGATGTATTAAATCTCGACGCAATTTGAGTGTTCCATCGTCATTAGGAGGCCCTGAACGTTACAATTAACAATGAGTTTCGCGTCGGATTCGAAAATCTAGACTCACCGCAGAACGACTATAAGGTGCCAGAGGCAGCAACAGACCCTTGGAGACAAGTCGGCTGGAGGCCGATGTATTGAATCTCGATGCAATTTGAGTGTTCCATCGTCATTAGGAGGCCCTGAACGTTACAATTCACTATCATTTTTGCGTCGGATTCGAAAATCTAGACTCACAGGAGACGGTCCATTTGGTGCCCGAGGCAGCAATATCCCCTTGGAGACAAATCGGTTGGAGGACGATGTATTGAATCCCGAAGCAATTTGAGTGTTCTATCGTCATTAGGAGGCCCTGAACGTTACAATTAACTATCAGTTTCGCGTCGGATTCAAAAATCTAGACTCACAGGAGACGGACCACATGGAGTCCGAGGCAGCAATATCCCCTTGTAGACAAGTCGGCTGGAGAACGATGTATTGACTCTCGACGCAATTTGAGTGATCCATCGTCATTTGGAGGCCCTGAACATTACAATTAACTATCAGTTTTGCGTCGGATTCTAAAATGTAGACTCACAGGGGAACGACCATAAGGTGCCCAAGGCAGCTATAGACCCTTGGAGACAAATCGGGTGAATGCCGATGGATTGAATCTCGATGCAATTTGAGTATTCCATCGTCATTAGGAAGCCCTGAACGTTACAATTGACAATCAGTTTCGCGTCGGATTCGAAAATCTATACTCACAGGAGAACGACCATAAGGTGCACGAGGCAGCAACAGACCCTAGGAGACAAGTCGGCTAGAGGCCGATGTATTGAATCTCGACGCAATTTGAGTGTTCCATCGTCACTAGGAGGCCCTGAACGTTACAATTAACTATCATTTTAGCGTCGGATTCGAAAATCTACTCACAGGAGAACGACCATATGGTGCCAGAAGCAGTCCGCTGGGGACCAGTCCGCTGGAGGACGATGTATTGAATCGCGACGCTATTAGAGTGCTACATCGTCATTAGGAGGCCCTGAACGTTACAACTAACTATCAGTTTCGCGTCGGATTCGAAAATCTAGACTCACAGGAGAACGATCATAAGGTGCCCGAGGCAGTAATACACCCTTGGAGACAAGTCGGCTGGAGGTCCATGTATTGGATCGCGACGCAATTTGAGTGTTCCATCGTCATTAGGAGGCCCTGAATAATACAATTAACTATCAGTTTTCGTCGGATTCGAAAATCTAGACTCAGTGGAGACGGACAATAAGGTGCTGGAGGCAGCAATATCCCCTTTGAGGCCAGTCCGCTGGATGACGATGTATTGAATCGCGACGGAATTTGAGTGCTCCATCGTCATTTGGAGGCCCTGAACGTTACAATTAACTATCAGTTTCGCGTCGGATTCGAAAATCTAGACTCACAGGAGACGGACCATTTGGTGCCCGAGGCAGCAATATCCCCTTAAAGACAAATCGGCTGGAGTACGATGTATTGAATCTCGACGCATTTTGAGTGTTCTATCGTCGTTAGGAGGCCCTGAACGTTACAATTAACTATCAGTTTCGCGTCGGATTCAAAAATTCAAACTCACTTGAGACGGACCATTTGGTGCCCGAGACAGCAATATCCGCTTGGAGACAAATCGGCTGGAGGACGATGTATTGATCTCGACGCAATTTGAGTGTTCCATCGTCATTAGGTTACAATTAACTATCAGTTTGGCGTTGGGTTCGAAAATCTAGACTCACAGGAGAACGATCATAAGGTGCCCGAGGCAGCAATACACCCTTGGAGACAAGTCGGCTGGAGGACGATGTATTGGATCGCGACGCAATTTGAGTGTTCCATCGTCATTAGGAGGCTCTGAATGTTACAATTAACTATCAGTTTTTCGTCGGATTCGAAAATCTAGACTAACTGGAGACGGACCATAAGGTGCACGAGGCAGCAATATCCCCTTGGAGACCAACCGCTGGAGGAAGCTGTATTGAATCGCGACTCAATTTGAGTGCTCCATCGTCATTAGGAGGCCCTGAACGTTACAATTAACTATAAGTTTTGCGTAGGATTCGAAAACGTAGAATCGCTGGAGACGGACCATGTGGTGCCCGAGGCAGCGATATCCGCTTGGAGACAAGTCGGCTGGAGGCCGATGTATTGAAGCTCGACGCAATTTGAGTGTTCCATCGGCATTAGAAGGCCCTGAACGTTACAACTAGCGTCGGATTCGAAAATCTACTAACAGGAGAAGTTCATATGGCGCCCGAGACAGCAATATCCCCTTGGATACAAGTCGGCTGGAGGACGATGTATTGAATCTCGACGCAATTTGAGTGTTCCATCGGCATTAGGAGGCATTGAACGTTACAATTGACTATCAGTTTCGCGTCGGATTCGAAAATCTAGACTCTCAGGAGACGGACCACATGCAGTCCGAGGCATCAATATCGCCTTGGAGACAAGTCGCTGGAGGCCGATGCATTGAATCTCGACTCAATTTGAGTGTCCCATCGTCATTAGGTGGCCCTGAACGTTACAATTAAGTATCAGTTTTGCGTCGGGTTCGAAAATCTAGACTCACAGCAGAACGATCATAACGTGCCCGAGGCAGCTATTGACCCTTAGAGACAAGTCGGCTGGAGGACGATGTATTGGATCGCGACGCAAAAAGAGTGTTCCATCGTCATTAGGAGGCCCTCAACAGTATAATTCACTATCATTTTTGCTTCGGATTCGTAAATCTAGACTCACAGGAGACGGACCATTTGGTGCCCGAGACAGCAATATCCCCTTGGAGACAAGTCCGCTGGAGGCCGATGTATTGAATCTCGACGCAATTTGAGTGTTCCATCGTCATTAGGAGGCCCTGAACCTTACAATTAACTATCAGTTTCGCGTCGGATTCAAAAATCTAGACTCACAGGAGACGGACCACATGGAGCCCGAGGCAGCAATATCCCCTTGTAGACAAGTCGGCTGGAGGAAGATGTATTGACTCTCGACGCAATTTGAGTGTTCCATCGTCATTAAGAGGCCCTGAGCATTACATTTAACTATCAGTTTTGCGTCGGATTCTAAAATGTTGACTCACAGGGGAACGACCATACGGTGCCCGAGGCAGCAATAGACCCTTGGAGACAAATCGGCTGAATGCCGATGTACTGAATCTCGAGGCAATTTGAGTGTTCCATCGTCATTAGGAAGCCCTGAACGTTACAATTAACAATCAGTTTTGTGTCGGGTTCGAAAAACTAGACTCACAGCAGAACGATCATAAGGTGCCCGAGGCAGCTATTGACCCTTGGAGACAAGTCGGCTGGAGGACGATGTATTGGATCGCGACGCAATTTGAGTGTTCCATCGTCATTAGGAGGCCCTGAACGTTTTAATTAACTATCGGTTTTTCGTCGGAATCGAAAATCTAGACTCACAGGAGACGGACCATAAGGTACCCGAGGCAGCAATATCCCCTTGGAGACATGTCCGCTGGAGGACAATGTATTGAATTTCGATGCAATTTGAGTGTTCCATCGTCATTAGGAGGCCCTGAACGTTACAATTAACTATCAGTTACGCGTCGGATTCGAAAATCTAGACTCACAGGAGACGGACCACATGGAGTCCGAGGCAGCAATATCCCCTTGTAGACAAGTCGGCTGGAGGACGATGTATTGACTCTCGACGCAATTTCAGTGTTCCATCGTCATATGGAGGCCCTGATCATTACAATTAACTATCAGTTTTGCGTCGGATTCTAAAATGTAGACTCACAGGGGAACGACCATAAGGTGCCCGAGGCAGCAATAGACCCTTGGAGACAAATCGGCTGAATGCCGATGTATTGAATCTCGATGCAATTTGAGTGTTCCATCGTCATTAGGAAGCCCTGAACGTTACAATTAACAATCAGTTTCGTGTCGGATTCGAAAATCTAGACTCACAGGAGAACGACCATAAGGTGCACGAGGCAGCAACAGACCCTGGGAGACAAGTCGGCTAGAGGCCGATGTATTGAATCTCGACGCAATTTGAGTGTTCCATCGTCACTAGGAGGCCCTGAACGTTAGAATTAACTATCATTTTAGCGTCGGATTCGAAAATCTACTCACAGGAGAACGACCATATGGAGCCCGAAGCAGCAATATCCCCTTGGGGACCAGTCCGCTGGAGGACGATGTATTGAATCGCGACGCTATTAGAGTGCTACATCGTCATTAGGAGGCCCTGAACGTTACAACTAACTATCAGTTTCGCGTCGGATTCGAAAATCTAGACTCACAGGAGAACGATCATAAGGTGCCCGAGGCAGTAATACACCCTTGGAGACAAGTCGGCTGGAGGTCCATGTATTGGATCGCGACGCAATTTGAGTGTTCCATCGTCATTAGGAGGACCTGAATAATACAATTAACTATCAGTTTTCGTCGGATTCGAAAATCTAGACTCACAGGAGACGGACAATAAGGTGCTAGAGGCAGCAATATCCCCTTTGAGACCAGTCCGCTGGATGACGATGTATTGAATCGCGACGCAATTTGAGTGCTCCATCGTCATTTGGAGGCCCTGAACGTTACAATTAACTATCAGTTTCGCGTCGGATTCGAAAATCTAGACTCACAGGAGACGGACCATTTGGTGCCCGAGACAGCAATATCCCCTTGGAGACAAATCGGCTGGAGGACGATGTATTGATCTCGACGCATTTTGAGTGTTCCATCGTCATTAGGTTACAATTAACTATCAGTTTTGCGTCGGGTTCGAAAATCTAGACTCACAGGAGAAGGATCATAAGGTGCCCGAGGCAGCAATACACCCTTGGAGACTAGTCGGCTGGAGGACGATGTATTGGATCGCGACGCAATTTGAGTGTTCCATCGTCATTAGGAGGCCCTGAATGTTACAATTAACTATCAGTTTTTCGTCGGATTCGAAAATCTAGACTAACTGGAGACGGACCATAGGGTGCACGAGGCAGCAATATCCCTTGGAGACCAACCGCTGGAGGAAGCTGTATTGAATCGCGACTCAATTTGAGTGCTCCATCGTCATTAGGAGGCCCTGAACGTTACAATTAACTATAAGTTTTGCGTAGGATTCGAAAACGTAGAATCACTGGAGACGGACCATGTGGTGCCCGAGGCAGCGATATCCGCTTGGAGACAAGTCGGCTGGAGGCCGATGTATTGAATCTCGACGCAATTTGAGTGTTCCATCGGCATTAGGAGGCCCTGAACGTTACAACTAGCGTCGGATTCGAAAATCTACTAACAGGAGAAGTTCATATGGCGCCCCAGACAGCAATATCCCCTTGGATACAAGTCGGCTGGAGGACGATGTATTGAATCTCGACGCAATTTGAGTGTTCCATCGGCATTAGGAGGCATTGAACGTTACAATTAACTATCAGTTTCGCGTCGGATTCGAAAATCTAGACTCTCAGGAGACGGACCACATGCAGCCCGAGGCATCAATATCCCCTTGGAGACAAGTCGCTGGAGGCCGATGCATTGAATCTCGACTCAATTTGAGTGTTCCATCGTCATTATGTGGCCCTGAACGTTACAATTGAGTATCAGTTTTGCGTCGGGTTCGAAAATCTAGACTCACAGCAGAACGATCATAACGTGCCCGAGGCAGCTATTGACCCTTAGAGACAAGTCGGCTGGAGGACGATGTATTGGATCGCGACGCAAGAAGAGTGTTCCATCGTCATTAGGAGGCCCTCAACAGTATAATTCACTATCATTTTTGCTTCGGATTCGTAAATCTAGACTCACAGGAGACGGACCATTTGGTGCCCGAGACAGCAATTTCCCCTTGGATACAAGTCGGCTGGAGGCCGATGTATTGAATCTCGACGCAATTTGAGTGTTCCATCGTCATTAGGAGGCCCTGAACCTTACAATTAACTATCAGTTTCGCGTCGGATTCAAAAATCTAGACTCACAGGAGACGGACCACATGGAGCCCGAGGCAGCAATATCCCCTTGTAGACAAGTCGGCTGGAGGAAGATGTATTGACTCTCGACGCAATTTGAGTGTTCCATCGTCATTAAGAGGCCCTGAGCATTACATTTAACTATCAGTTTTGCGTCGGATTCTAAAATGTTGACTCACAGGGGAACGACCATACGGTGCCCGAGGCAGCAATAGACCCTTGGAGACAAATCGGCTGAATGCCGATGTACTGAATCTCGAGGCAATTTGAGTGTTCCATCGTCATTAGGAAGCCCTGAACGTTACAATTAACAATCAGTTTCGCGTCGGATTAGAAAATCTAGACTCACATGAGAGCGAACATAAGAGGCCGGTGGCAGTAATATCCCCATGGAGACAAGTCGGCTGGAGGACGATGTATTAAATCTCGACGCAATTTGAGTGTCCCATCGTCATTAGGAGGCCTTAAACGTTACAATTAACTATCATTTTGGCGTCGGAAAAGATAATCTAAACTCACAGGAGAACGACCATAAGGTGCCCGAGGCAGCAACAGACCCTTGGATACAAGTCGGCTGGAGGCCGATGTATTGAATCTCGACGCAATTTGAGTGTTCCATCGTCATTACAAGGCCCTGAACGTTACAATTAACTATCAATTTTGCGATGGATTCGAAAATCTAGACTCACAGGAGAACGACCATAATGTGCCCGAGGCAGTAATAGACCCTTGGAGACAAGTCGGCTGGAGGCCGATGTATTGAGTCTCGACGCAATTTGAGTGTTCCATCGGCATTAGGAGGCCCTGAACGTTACAGTTAACAATCATTATAGCGTCGGATTCGAAAATCTACTAACAGGAAAAATTCATACGGTGCTCGAGACAGCAATATACCCCTTGGAGACAAATCGACTGGAGGCCGATGTATTGAATATCGACGCAATTTGAGTGTTCCATCGTCTTTAGGAGTCCCTGAACGTTACAATTAACTATCAGTTTCGCGTCGGATTCGAAAATCTAAACTCACAGGAGAACGTCCATAAGGTTCCTGAGGCAGCAACAGACCGTTGGAGGCAAGTCGGCTGGAGGCCGATGTATTGAATCTCGACGCAATTTGAGTGTTCCATCGGCATTAGGAGGCCCTGAACGTTACAATTAACTATCATTTTTGCGTCGGATTCGATTATCTAAACTCACAGGAGAACGCGCATAAGGTGCCCGAGGCAGCAACGGACCCTTGGAGACAAGTCGGCTGGAGGCCGATGTATTGAATCTCGACGCAATTTTAGAGTTCCATCGTCATTAGGAGGCCCTAAACGTTACAATTAACTATCATTTTTGCGTCGGATTCGATAATCTAAACTCACAGGAGAACGACCATAAGGTGCCCGAGGCAGCAACAGACCCTTGGAGACAAATCGGCTGGAGGCCGATGTATTGAATCTCGACGCAATTTGAGTGTTCCATCGTCATTACAAGGCCCTGAACGTTACAATTAACTATCATTTTTGCGTCGGATTCGAAAATCTAGACTCACAGGAGAACGACCATAAGGTGCCCGAGGCAGCAATAGACCCTTGGAGACAAGTCGGCTGGAGGTCGATGTATTGAATCTCGAAGCAATTTGAGTGTTCCATCGCATATAGGAGGCCCTGAACGTTACAATTAACTATGAGTTTTGCGTCGGATTCGAAAACGTAGAATCACCGGAGACGGACCATGTGGTGCCCGAGGCAGCGATATCCCCATGGAGACAAGTCGGCTGGAGGCCGATGTATTGAATCTCGACGCAATTTGAGTGTTCCATCGTCATTAGAAGGCCCTCAACGTTGCAATTAACTATCATTTTTGCGTCGGGTTCGAAAATCTAGACTCACAGGAGAACGACCATAAGGTGCCCGAGGCAGCAATAGACCCTTGGAGACAAGTCGGCTGGAGGATGATGTGTTGAATCTCGACGCAATTTGAGAGTTCCATCGTCATTAGGGGGCCCTGAACGTTACAATTAACTATCATTTTTGCGTCGGATTCGAAAATCTAGACTTACAAGAGAACGACCACAAGGTGCCCGAGGCAGCATTAGACCCTTGGAGACAAGTCGGCTGGAGGACCATGTATTGGATCGCGACGCAATTTGAGTGTTCCATCGTCATTAGGAGGCACTGAATATTACAATTCACTATCAGTTTTGCGTCGGGTTCGAAAATCTAGACTCACAGCAGAACGATCACAAGGTGCCCGTGGCAGCTATTGGCCCTTGGAGACAAGTCGGTTGGAGGACGATGTATTGGATCGCGACGCAATTTGAGTGCGCCATCGTCTTTAGGAGTCCCTGAACGTTACAATTAACTATCATTTATGCGTCGGATTCGAAAATCTAGACTCACAGGAGAACGACCATAAGGTGCCCGAGGCAGCAATAGACCCTTGGAGACAAGTCGGCTGGAGGCCGATGTATTGAATCTCGACGCAATTTGAGTGTTCCATGGGCATTAGGAGGCCCTGAATGTTACCATTAACTATCATTTTAACGTCGGATTCGAAAATCTACTAAGAGGAGAAGTTCATATGGTGCCCAAGACACCAATATCCCCTTGGATACAAGTCGACTGGAGGACGATGTATTGAATCCCGACGCAATTTGAGTGTTCCATCGTCATTAGGAAGCCCTGAACGTTACACTTAACTATCAGTTTCGCGTCGGATTCGAAAATCTAGACTCAAAGGTGACGGACCACATGGAGCCCGAGGCAGCAATATCCCCTTGTAGACAAGTCGGCTGGACGTCGATGTATTGACTCTCGACGCAATTTGAGTTTTCCATCGTCATTACAATTAACTATCGGTTTTGCGTCGGATTCTAAAATGTAGACTCACAGGGGAACGACCATAAGGTGCTCGAGGCAGCAATAGACCCATGGAGACAAATCGGCTGAATGCCGATGTATTGAATCTCGATGCAATTTGAGTGTTCCGTCGTCATTAGGTAGCCCTGAACGTTACAATTAACAATCAGTTTCGCGTCGGAATCGAAAATCTAGATTCACAGGAGAGCGAACGTAAGAGGCCCGAGGCAGTAATACCCCATGGAGACAAGTCGGCTGGTGGACGACGTATTGAGTTTCGACGCAATTTGAGTGTTCCATCGCCATTAGGAGGCCCTGAACGTTACAATTAACTATCATTATTGCGTCGGATTCGAAAATCTAGACACACAGAAGAACGACCATAAGGTGCCCGAGGCAGCAACAGACCCTTGGAGACAAGTCGGCTGGAGGCCGATGTATTGAATCTCGACGCAATTTGAGTGTTCCATCGTCATTAGGAGGCCCTGAACGTTGCAATTCACTATCATTTTTGCGTCGGATTCGAAAATCTAGACTCACAGGAGAACGAATATAAGGTGCCCGTGGCAGCAATAGACCCTTGGAGACAAGTCGGCTGGAGGCCGATGTATTGTATCTCGACGCAATTTGAGTGTTCCATCGTCATTAGGAGGCCCTCAACGTTACAATTAACTATCAGTTTCGCGTCGGATTTGAAAATCTAGACTTACAGGAGACGGACCACATTTAGCCCGAGGCAGTAATATCCCCATGGAGACAAGTCGGCTGGAGGACGATGTATTGAATCTCGACGCAATTTGAGTGTTCCATCGTCATTAGGAGGCGCTGAACGTTACAATTCACTATCATTTTTGCGTCGGATTCGAAAATCTAGTTTCACAGAAGAAGGATCATATGGTGCCCGAGACAGCAATATCCCCATGGAGACAAGTCGGCTGGAGGCCGATGTATCGAATCTCGACGCAATTTGAGTGTTCCATCGTCATTAGGAGGCCCTGAACGTTACAATTAACAATGAGTTTCGCGTCGGATTCGAAAATCTAGACGCACCGCAGAACGACCATAAGGTGCCCGAGGCAGCAACAGACCCTTGGAGACAAGTCGGCTGGAGGCCGATGTATTGAATCTCGACGCAATTTGAGTGTTCCATCGTCATTAGGAGGCACTGAACGTTACAATTAACTATCATTTTAGCGTCGGATTCGAAAATCTACTCACAGGAGAACGACCATAAGGTGCCCGAAGCAGCAATATCCCCTTGGGGACCAGTCCGCTGGAGGACGATGTATTAAATCGCGACGCAATTAGAGTGCTCCATCGTCATTAGGAGGCCCTGAACGTTACAATTCACTATCATTTTTGCGTCGGATTCGAAAATCTAGACTCACAGGAGACGGTCCATTTGGTGCCCGAGGCAGCAATATCCCCTTGGAGACAAATCGGTTGGAGGACGATGTATTGAATCCCGAAGCAATTTGAGTGTTCTATCGTCATTAGGAGGCACTGAACGTTACAATTAACTAACAGTTTCGCGTCGGATTCAAAAATCTAGACTCACAGGAGACGGACCACATGGAGTCCGAGGCAGCAATATCCCCTTGTAGACAAGTCGGCTGGAGAACGATGTATTGACTCTCGACGCAATTTGAGTGATCCATCGTCATTTGGAGGCCCTGAACATTACAATTAACTATCAGTTTTGCGTCGGATTCTAAAATGTAGACTCACAGGTGAACGACCATAAGGTGCCCGAGGCAGCAATAGACCCTTGGAGACAAATCGGGTGAATGCCGATGGATTGAATCTCGATGCAATTTGAGTGTTCCATCGTGATTAGGAAGCCCTGAACGTTACAATTAACAATCAGTTTCGCATCGGATTCGAAAATCTAGACTCACAGGAGAGCGAACATAGGAGGCCCGGGGCAGTAATAAACCCATGGATACAAGTCGGCTGGAGGACGATGTATTGAATCTCGACGCAATCTGAGTGTTCCATCGTCATTAGGAGGCCCTGAACGTTACAATTAACTATAATTTTTGCGTCGTATTCGAAAATCTAGACTCACAGGAGACGGACCACATGGAGCCCGAGGCAGTAATATCCCCATGGAGACAAGTCGGCTGGAGGACGATGTATTGAATCTCGACGCAATTTGAGTGTTCCATCGTCATTAGGAGGCGCTGATCGTTACAATGCACTGTCATTTTTGCGTCGGATTCGAAAATTTAGTTTCACAGAAGAAGGATCATATGGTGCCCGAGACAGCAATATCCCCATGGAGACAAGTCGGCTGGAGGCCGATGTATTAAATCTCGACGCAATTTGAGTGTTCCATCGTCATTCGGAGGCCCTGAACGTTACAATTAACAATGAGTTTCGCGTCGGATTCGAAAATCTAGACTCACCGCAGAACGACCATAAGGTGCCAGAGGCAGCAACAGACCCTTGGAGACAAGTCGGCTGGAGGCCGATGTATTGAATCTCGATGCAATTTGAGTGTTCCATCGTCATTAGGTGGCCCTGAACGTTACAATTAACTATCATTTTAGCGTCGGATTCGAAAATCTACTCACAGGAGAACGACCATAAGGTGCCCAAAGCAGCAATATCCCCTTGGGGACCAGTCCGCTGGAGGACGATGTATTAAATCGCGACGCAATTTGAGTGCTCCATCGTCATTAGGAGGCCCTGAACGTTACAATTCACTATCATTTTTGCGTCGGATTCGAAAATCTAGACTCACAGGAGACGGTCCATTTGGTGCCCGAGGCAGCAATATCCCCTTGGAGACAAATCGGTTGGAGGACGATGTATTGAATCCCGAAGCAATTTGAGTGTTCTATCGTCATTAGGAGGCCCTGAACGTTACAATTAACTATCAGTTTTGCGTCGGATTCAAAAATCTAGACTCACAGGAGACGGACCACATGGAGTCCGAGGCAGCAATATCCCCTTGTAGACAAGTCGGCTGGAGAACGATGTATTGACTCTCGACGCAATTTGAGTGATCCATCGTCATTTGGAGGCCCTGAACATTACAATTAACTATCAGTTTTGCGTCGGATTCTAAAATGTAGACTCACAGGGGAACGACCATAAGGTGCCCGAGGCAGCAATAGACCCTTGGAGACAAATCGGGTGAATGCCGATGGATTGAATCTCGATGCAATTTGAGTATTCCATCGTCATTAGGAAGCCCTGAACGTAACAATTAACTATCATTTTAGCGTCGGATTCGATAATCTAAACTCACAGGAGAATGACCATAAGGTGCCCGAGGCAGCAACAGACCCTTGGAGACAAATCGGCTGGAGGCCGATGTATTGAATCTCGACGCAATTTGAGTGTTCCATCGTCATTAGAAGGCCCTCAACGTTGCAATTAACTATCATTTTTGCGTCGGATTCGAAAATCTAGACTCACAGGAGAACGACCATAAGGTGCCCGAGGCAGCAATAGACCCTTGGAGACAAGTCGGCTGGAGGACGATGTATTGAATCTCGACGCAATTTGAGTGTTCCATCGTCATTAGGAGGCCCTGAACGTTACAATTAACAATGAGTTTCGCGTCGGATTCGAAAATCTAGACTCACCGCAGAACGACCATAAGGTGCCAGAGGCAGCAACAGACCCTTGGAGACAAGGCGGCTGGAGGCCGATGTATTGAATCTCGACGCAATTTGAGTGTTCCATCGTCATTAGGAGGCACTGAACGTTACAATTAACTATCATTTTAGCGTCGGATTCGAAAATCTACTCAAGGGAGAACGACCATAAGGTGCCCGAAGCAGCAATATCCCCTTGGGGACCAGTCCGCTGGAGGACGATGTATTAAATCGCGACGCAATTAGAGTGCTCCATCGTCATTAGGAGGCCCTGAACGTTACAATTCACTATCATTTTTGCGTCGGATTCGAAAATCTAGACTCACAGGAGACGGTCCATTTGGTGCCCGAGGCAGCAATATCCCCTTGGAGACAAATCGGTTGGAGGACGATGTATTGAATCCCGAAGCAATTTGAGTGTTCTATCGTCATTAGGAGGCCCTGAACGTTACAATTAACTATCAGTTTCGCGTCGGATTCAAAAATCTAGACTCACAGGAGACGGACCACATGGAGTCCGAGGCAGCAATATCCCCTTGTAGACAAGTCGGCTGGAGAACGATGTATTGACTCTCGACGCAATTTGAGTGTTCCATCGTCATTAGGAAGCCCTGAACGTTACACTTAACTATCAGTTTCGCGTCGGATTCGAAAATCTAGACTCAAAGGTGACGGACCACATGGAGCCCGAGGCAGCAATATCCCCTTGTAGACAAGTCGGCTGGACGTCGATGTATTGACTCTCGACGCAATTTGAGTTTTCCATCGTCATTACAATTAACTATCGGTTTTGCGTCGGATTCTAAAATGTAGACTCACAGGGGAACGACCATTAGGTGCTCGAGGCAGCAATAGACCCATGGAGACAAATCGACTGAATGCCGATGTATTGAATCTCGATGCAACTTGAGTGTTCCGTCGTCATTAGGTAGCCCTGAACGTTACAATTAACAATCAGTTTCGCGTCGGAATCGAAAATCTAGATTCATAGGAGAGCGAACGTAAGAGGCCCGAGGCAGTAATACCCCATGGAGACAAGTCGGCTGGTGGACGACGTATTGAGTTTCGACGCTATTTGAGTGTTCTATCGTCATTAGGAGGCCCTGAACGTTACAATTAACTATCATTATTGCGTCGGATTCGAAAATCTAGACACACAGAAGAACGACCATAAGGTGCCCGAGGCAGCAACAGACCCTTGGAGACAAGTCGGCTGGAGGCCGATGTATTGAATCTCGACGCAATTTGAGTGTTCCATCGTCATTAGGAGGCCCTGAACGTTGCAATTCACTATCATTTTTGCGTCGGATTCGAAAATCGAGACTCACAGGAGAACGAATATAAGGTGCCCGTGGCAGCAATAGACCCTTGGAGACAAGTCGGCTGGAGGCCGATGTATTCTATCTCGACGCAATTTGAGTGTTCCATCGTCATTAGGAGGCCCTCAACGTTACAATTAACTATCAGTTTCGCGTCGGATTTGAAAATCTAGACTTACAGGAGACGGACCACATGGAGCCCGAGGCAGTAATATCGCCATGGAGACAAGTCGGCTGGAGGACGATGTATTGAATCTCGACGCAATTTGAGTGTTCCATCGTCATTAGGAGGCGCTGAACGTGACAATTCACTATCATTTTTGCGTCGGATTCGAAAATCTAGTTTCACAGAAGAAGGATCATATGGTGCCCGAGACAGCAATATCCCCATGGAGACAAGTCGGCTGGAGGCCGATGTATTGAATCTCGACGCAATTTGAGTGTTCCATCGTCATTAGGAGGCCCTGAACGTTACAATTAACAATGAGTTTCGCGTCGGATTCGAAAATCTAGACTCACCGCAGAACGACCATAAGGTGCCAGAGGCAGCAACAGACCCTTGGAGACAAGGCGGCTGGAGGCCGATGTATTGAATCTCGACGCAATTTGAGTGTTCCATCGTCATTAGGAGGCACTGAACGATACAATTAACTATCATTTTAGCGTCGGATTCGAAAATCTACTCACAGGAGAACGACCATAAGGTGCCCGAAGCAGCAATATCCCCTTGGGGACCAGTCCGCTGGAGGACGATGTATTAAATCGCGACGCAATTAGAGTGCTCCATCGTCATTAGGAGGCCCTGAACGTTACAATTCACTATCATTTTTGCGTCGGATTCGAAAATCTAGACTCACAGGAGACGGTCCATTTGGTGCCCGAGGCAGCAATATCCCCTTGGAGACAAATCGGTTGGAGGACGATGTAGTGAATCCCGAAGCAATTTGAGTGTTCTATCGTCATTAGGAGGCCCTGAACGTTACAATTAACTATCAGTTTCGCGTCGGATTCAAAAATCTAGACTCACAGGAGACGGACCACATGGAGTCCGAGGCAGCAATATCCCCTTGTAGACAAGTCGGCTGGAGAACGATGTATTGACTCTCGACGCAATTTGAGTGATCCATCGTCATTTGGAGGCCCTGAACATTACAATTAACTATCAGTTTTGCGTCGGATTCTAAAATGTAGACTCACAGAGGAACGACCATAAGGTGACCGAGGCAGCAATAGACCCTTGGAGACAAATCGGGTGTATGCCGATGGATTGAATCTCGATGCAATTTGAGTGTTCCATCGTCATTAGGAAGTCCTGAACGTTACAATTAACAATCAGTTTCGCGTCGGATTCGAAAATCTAGACTCACAGGAGAGCGAACATAGGAGGATCGGGGCAGTAATAAACCCATGGATACAAGTCGGCTGGAGGACGATGTATTGAATCTCGACGCAATCTGAGTGTTCCATCGTCATTAGGAGGCCCTGAACGTTACAATTAACTATAATTTTTGCGTCGGATTCGGAAACCTAGACTCACAGGATACGGACCATTTGGTGCCCGAGGCAGTAATATCCCCATGGAGACAAATCGGCTGGAGGACGATGTATTGAATCTCGACGCAATTTGAGTGTTCCATCGTCAATAGCTTACAATTAACTATCAGTTTTGCGTCGGGTTCGAAAATCTAGACTCACAGGAGAACGATCATAAGGTGCCCGAGGCAGCAATAGACCCTTGGAGACAAGTCGGCTGGAGGACGATGTATTGGATCGCGACGCAATTTGAGTGTTCCATCGTCATTAGGAGGCCCTGAATGTTATAATTAACTATCAGTGTTAAGTCGGATTCGAAAATCTAGACTCACTAGAGACGGACCATAAGGTGCACGAGGCAGCAATAACCCCTTGGAGACCAGCCGCTGGAGGAAGATGTATTGAATCGTGACGCAATTTGAGTGCTCCATCGTCATTAGGGACCCTGAACGTTACAATTAACTATAAGTTTTGCGTCGGATTGGAAAACGTAGAATCATCGGAGACGGACCATGTGGTGCCCGAGGCAGCGATATCCCCTTGGAGACAAGTCGGCTGGAGGACGATTTAGTGAATCTCGACGCAATTTGAGTGTTCCTTCGACATTAGGAGGCCCTGACCGTGACAATTAACTATCATTTTTGCATCGGATTCGAAAATCTAGTCTCACTGGAGAACGACCATAATGTGAACGAGGCAGCAATAGACCCTTGGAGACAAATCGGCTGAATGCCGATGTATTGAATCTCGATGCAATTTCAGTGTTCCATCGTCATTAGGAAGCCCTGAACGTTACAATTAACAATCAGTTTCGCGTCGGATTCGAAAATCTAGACTCAAAGGAGAGAAAACATAAGAGGCCCGAGGCAGTAATACCCCATGGAGACAAGTCGGCTGGAGGACGATGTATTGAATGTCGACGCAATTTGAGTGTTCCATCGTCATTAGGAGGCCCTGAACGTTACAATTAACAATCAGTTTGGTGTCGGGTTCGAAAAACTAGACTCACAGCAGAACGATCATAAGGTGCCCGAGGCAGCTATTGACCCTTGGAGACAAGTCGGCTGGAGGACGATGTATTGGATCGCGACGCAATTTGAGTGTTCCATCGTCATTAGGAGGCCCTGAACGTATTAATTAACTATCGGTTTTTCGTCGGAATCGAAAATCTAGACTCACAGGAGACGGACCATAAGGTACCCGAGGCAGCTATTGACCCTTGGAGACAAGTCGGCTGGAGGCCGATGTATTGAATCTCGATGCAATTTGAGTGTTCCATCGTCATTAGGAGGCCCTGAACGTTACAATTAACTATCAGTTACGCGTCGGATTCGAAAATCTAGACTCACAGGAGACGGACCACATGGAGTCCGAGGCAGCAATATCCCCTTGTAGACAAGTCGGCTGGAGGACGATGTATTGACTCTCGACGCAATTTGAGTGTTCCATCGTCATATGGAGGCCCTGATCATTACAATTAACTATCAGTTTGGCGTCGGATTCTAAAATGTAGACTCACAGGGGAACGACCATAAGGTGCCCGAGGCAGCAATAGACCCTTGGAGACAAATCGGCTGAATGCCGATGTATTGAATCTCGATGCAATTTGAGTGTTCCATCGTCATTAGGAAGCCCTGAACGTTACAATTAACAATCAGTTTCGTGTCGGATTCGAAAATCTAGACTCACAGGAGTGCGAACATAAGAGGCCCGAGGCAGTAATATCCCAATGGAGACAAGTCGGCTGGAGGACGATGTATTGAATCTCGACGCAATTTGAGTGTTCCATCGTCATTCGGAGGCCCTGAACGTTACAATTAACTATCATTTTTGCGTCGGATTCGAAAATCTAGACTCACAGGAGAACGACCATAAGGTGCACGAGGCAGCAACAGACCCTAGGAGACAAGTCGGCTAGAGGCCGATGTATTGAATCTCGACGCAATTTGAGTGTTCCATCGTCACTAGGAGGCCCTGAACGTTACAATTAACTATCATTTTAGCGTCGGATTCGAAAATCTACTCACAGGAGAACGACCATATGGTGCCCGAAGCAGCAATATCCCCTTGGGGACCAGTCCGCTGGAGGACGATGTATTGAATCGCGACGCTATTAGAGTGCTACATCGTCATTAGGAGGCCCTGAACGTTACAACTAACTATCAGTTTCGCGTCGGATTCGAAAATCTAGACTCACAGGAGTACGATCATAAGGTGCCCGAGGCAGTAATACACCCTTGGAGGCAAGTCGGCTGGAGGTCCATGTATTGGATCGCGACGCAATTTGAGTGTTCCATCGTCATTAGGAGGCCCTGAATAATACAATTATCTATCAGTTTTCGTCGGATTCGAAAATCTAGACTCAGTGGAGACGGACAATAAGGTGCTGGAGGCAGCAATATGCCCTTTGAGACCAGTCCGCTGGATGACGATGTATTGAATCGCGACGCAATTTGAGTGCCCCATCGTCATTTGGAGGCCCTGAACGTTACAATTAACTATCAGTTTCGCGTCGGCTTCGAAAATCTAGACTCACAGGAGACGGACCATTTTGTGCCCGAGGCAGCAATAACCCCTTAAAGACAAATCGGCTGGAGTATGATGTATTGAATCTCGACGCATTTTGAGTGTTCTATCGTCATTAGGAGGGCCTGAACGTTACAATTAACTATCAGATTCGCGTCGGATTCAAAAATTCAAACTCACTTGAGACGGACCATTTGGTGCCCGAGACAGCAATATCCCCTTGGAGACAAATCGGCTGGAGGACGATGTATTGATCTCGACGCAATTTGAGTGTTCCATCGTCATTAGGTTACAATTAACTATCAGTTTTGCGTCGGGTTCGAAAATCTAGACTCACAGGAGAACGATCATAAGGTGCCCGAGGCAGCAATACACCCTTGGAGACAAGTCGGCTGGAGGACGATGTATTGGATCGCGACGCAATTTGAGTGTTCCATCGTCATTAGGAGGCCCTGAATGTTACAATTAACTATCAGTTTTTCGTCGGATTCGAAAATGTAGACAAACTGGAGACGGACCATAAGGTGCACAAGGCAGCAATATCCCCTTGGAGACCAACCGCTGGAGGAAGCTGTATTGAATCGCGACTCAATTTGAGTGCTCCATCGTCTTTAGGAGGCCCTGAACGTTACAATTAACTATAAGTTTTGCGTAGGATTCGAAAACGTAGAATCACTGGAGACGGACCATGTGGTGCCCGAGGCAGCGATATCCGCTTGGAGACAAGTCGGCTGGAGGCCGATGTATTGAATCTCGACGCAATTTGAGTGTTCCATCGGCATTAGGAGGCCCTGAACGTTACAACTAGCGTCGGATTCGAAAATCTACTAACAGGAGAAGTTCATATGGCGCCCGAGACAGCAATATCCCCTTGGATACAAGTCGGCTGGAGGACAATGTATTGAATCTCGACGCAATTTGAGTGTTCCATCGGCATTAGGAGGCATTGAACGTTACAATTAACTATCAGTTTCGCGTCGGATTCGAAAATCTAGACTCTCAGGAGACGGACCACATGCAGCCCGAGGCATCAATATCCCCTTGGAGACAAGTCGGCTGGAGGCCGATGCATTGAATCTCGACTCAATTTGAGTGTTCCATCGTCATTAGGTGGCCCTGAACGTTACAATTAAGTATCAGTTTTGCGTCGGGTTCGAAAATCTAGACTCACAGCAGAACGATCATAACGTGCCCGAGGCAGCTATTGACCCTTAGAGACAAGTCGGCTGGAGGACGATGTATTGGATCGCGACGCAAAAAGAGTGTTCCATCGTCATTAGGAGGCCCTGAATGTTACAATTAACTATCAGTTTTTCGTCGGATTCGAAAATCCAGACTCACTGGAGACGGACAATAAGGTGCCCGAGGCAGCAATATCCCCTTGGAAACCAGTCCGCTGGATGACGATGTTTTGAATCCCGACGCAATTTGAGTGCTCCATCGTCATTAGGAGGCCCTCAACGGTATAATTCACTATCATTTTTGCTTCGGATTCGTAAATCTAGACTCACAGGAGACGGACCATTTGGTGCCCGAGACAGCAATATCCCCTTGGAGACAAGTCCGCTGGAGGCCGATGTATTGAATCTCGACGCAATTTGAGTGTTCCATCGTCATTAGGAGGCCCTGAACCTTACAATTAACTATCAGTTTCGCGTCGGATTCAAAAATCTAGACTCACAGGAGACGGACCACATGGAGCCCGAGGCAGCAATATCCCCTTGTAGACAAGTCGGCTGGAGGAAGATGTATTGACTCTCGACGCAATTTGAGTGTTCCATCGTCTTTAGGAGTCCCTGAACGTTACAATTAACTATCAGTTTCGCGTCGGATTCGAAAATCTAAACTCACAGGAGAACGTCCATAAGGTTCCTGAGGCAGCAACAGACCGTTGGAGGCAAGTCGGCTGGAGGCCGATGTATTGAATCTCGACGCAATTTGAGTGTTCCATCGGCATTAGGAGGCCCTGAACGTTACAATTAACTATCATTTTTGCGTCGGATTCGATTATCTAAACCCACAGGAGAACGAGCATAAGGTGCCCGAGGCAGCAACGGACCCACGGAGACAAGTCGGCTGGAGGCCGATGTATTGAATCTCGACGCAATTTTAGAGTTCCATCGTCATTAGGAGGCCCTAAACGTTACAATTAACTATCATTTTTGCGTCGGATTCGATAATCTAAACTCACAGGAGAACGACCATAAGGTGCCCGAGGCAGCAACAGACCCTTGGAGACAAGTCGGCTGGAGGCCGATGTATTGAATCTCGACGCAATTTGAGTGTTCCATCGTCATTACAAGGCCCTGAACGTTACAATTAACTATCATTTTTGCGTCGGATTCGAAAATCTAGACTCACAGGAGAACGACCATATGGTGCCCGAGGCAGCAATAGACCCTTGGAGACAAGTCGGCTGGAGGTCGATGTATTGAATCTCGAAGCAATTTGAGTGTTCCATCGCATATAGGAGGCCCTTAACGTTACAATTAACTATGAGTTTTGCGTCGGATTCGAAAACGTAGAATCACCGGAGACGGACCATGTGGTGCCCGAGGCAGCGATATCCCCATGGAGACAAGTCGGCTGGAGGCCGATGTAGTGAATCTCGACGCAATTTGAGTGTTCCATCGTCATTAGAAGGCCCTCAACGTTGCAATTAACTATCATTTTTGCGTCGGATTCGAAAATCTAGACTCACAGGAGAACGACCATAAGGTGCCCGAGGCAGCAATAGACCCTTGGAGACAAGTCGGCTGGAGGACGATGTATTGAATCTCGACGCAATTTGAGAGTTCCATCGTCATTAGGGGGCCCTGAACGTTACAATTAACTATCATTTTTGCGTCGGATTCGAAAATCTAGACTTACAAGAGAACGACCACAAGGTGCCCGAGGCAGCATTAGACCTTTGGAGACAAGTCGGCTGGAGGACGATGTATTGGATCGCGACGCAATTTGAGTGTTCCATCGTCATTAGGAGGCACTGAATATTATAATTCACTATCAGTTTTGCGTCGGGTTCGAAAATCTAGACTCACAGCAGAACGATCACAAGGTGCCCGTGGCAGCTATTGGCCCTTGGAGACAAGTCGGTTGGAGGACGATGTATTGGATCGCGACGCAATTTGAGTGCGCCATCGTCTTTAGGAGTCCCTGAACGTTACAATTAACTATGAGTTTTGCGTCGGATTCGAAAATCTAGACTCACAGGAGAACGACCATAAGGTGCCCGAGGCAGCAATAGACCCTTGGAGACATGTCGGCTGGTGGCCGATGTATTGAATCTCGACGCAATTTGCGTGTTCCATCGCCATTAGGAGGCCCTAAACGTTGCAATTAACTATCATTTTTGCGTCGGATTCGATAATCTAAAGTCACAGGAGAACGACCATAAGGTGCCCGAGGCAGCAACAGACCCTTGGAGACAAGTCGGCTGGAGGCCGGTGAATTGAATCTCGACGCAATTTGAGAGTTCCATCGTCATTAGGAGGCCCTACACGTTACAATTAACTATCATTTTTGCGTCGGATTCGATAATCTAAACTCACAGGAGAACGACCATAAGGTGCCCGAGGCAGCAACAGACCCTTGGAGACACGTCGGCTGGAGGCCGATGTATTGAATCTCGACGCAATTTGAGTGTTCCATCGTCATTACAAGGCCCTGAACGTTACAATTAACTATCATTTTTGCGTCGGATTCGAAAATCTAGACTCACAGGAGAACGACCATAAAGTGCCCGAGGCAGCAATAGACCCTTGGAGACAAGTCCGCTGGAGGTCGATGTATTGAATCTCGAAGCAATTTGAGTGTTCCATCGCCAATAGGAGGCCCTGAACGTAACAATTACTATGAGTTTTGCATCGGATTCGAAAACGTAGAATCAACGGAGACGGACCATGTGGTGCCCGAGGCAGCGATATCCCCATGGAGACAAGTCGGCTGGAGGCCGATGTATTGAATCTCGACGCAATTTGAGTGTTCCATCGTCATTAGAAGGCCCTGAACGTTGCAATTAACTATCATTTTTGCGTCGGATTCGAAAATCTAGACTCACAGGAGAACGACCATAAGGTGCCCGAGGCAGCAATAGACCCTTGGAGACAAGTCGGCTGGAGGACGATGTATTGAATCTCGACGCAATTTGAGAGTTCCATCGTCATTAGGAGGCCCTGAACGTTACAATTAACTATCATTTTTGCGTCGGATTCGAAAATCTAGACTTACAAGAGAACGACCATAAGGTGCCCGAGGCAGCATTAGACCCTTGGAGACAAGTCGGCTGGAGGACGATGTATTGGATCGCGACGCAATTTGAGTGTTCCATCGTCATTAGGAGGCACTGAATATTACAATTAACTATCAGTTTTTCGTCGGATTCGAAAATCTAGACTCACAGCAGACGGAGCATTTGGTGCCCGAGGCAGCAATATACCCTTGGAGACAAATCGGCTGGAGGACGATGTATTGAATCTCGACGCAATTTGAGTCTTCTATCGTCATTAGGAGGCGCCGAACGTCACAATTCACTATCATTTTTGCGTCGGATTCGAAAATCTAGACTCACTGGAGAAGGATCATATTGTGCCCAAGACAGCAATATCTCCTTGGAGACAAGTAGGCTGGAGGCCGATGTATTGAATCTCGACGCAATTTGAGTGTTCCATCGTCATCAGGAGGCCCTGAACGTTACAATTAACTATCGGTTTCGCGTCGGATTCGAAAATCTAGACTCACAGGAGACGGACCACATGGAGCCCAAGGCAGCAATATCCCCTTGGAGTCAAGTCGGCTGGAGGTCGATGTATTGAATCCCAACTCAATTTGAGTGTTCCATCTTCATTAGGTGGCCCTGAACGTTACAATTAACAATCAGTTTTGCGTCGGGTTCGAAAATCTAGACTCACAGCAGAACGATCACAAGGTGCCCGTGGCAGCTATTGACCCTTGGAGACAAGTCGGTTGGAGGACGATGTATTGGATCGCGACGCAAAATGAGTGTTCCATCGTCATTAGGAGGCCCTGAATGTTACAATTAACTATCAGTTTCGCGTCGGATTCGAAAATCTAGACTCACTGGAGACGGACCATAAGGTGCCCGATGCAGCAATATCCCCTTGGAGTCCAGTCAGCTGGAGGACGATGTATTGAATCACGACGCAATTTGAGAGTTCTATCGTCATCAGGAGGCGCTGAACGATACTATTCACTATCATTTTTGCGTCGGATTCGAAAATCTAGACTCACAGGAGAAGGACCATGTGGTGCCCGAGGCAGCGATATCCCCTTGGACACAAGTCGGCTGGAGGCCGATGTATTGAATCTCGGCGCAATTTGAGTGTTCCATCGTCATTAGAAGGCCCTGAACGTTACAATTAACTATCATTTTTGCGTCGGATTCGAAAATCTAGACTCACAGAAGAACGACCATAAGGTACCCGAGGCAGCAATAGACCCTTGGAGACAAGTCGGCTGGAGGACGATGTATTGAATCTCGACGCAATTTCAGAGTTCCATCGTCATTACGAGGCCCTAAACGTTACAATTAACTATCATTTTTTCGTCGGATTCGAAAATCTAGACTTACAAGAGAACGACCATGAGGTGCCCGAGGCAGCATTAGACCCTTGGAGACAAGTCGGCTGGAGGACGATGTATTGGATCGCGACGCAATTTGAGTGTTCCATCGTCATTAGGAGGCCCGGAATGTTACAATTAACTATCAGTTTTTCATCGGATTCGAAAATCTAGACTCATAGCAGACGGACTATTTGGTGCCCGAGGCAGCAATATCCCCTTGGAGACAAATCGGCTGGAGGACGATGTATTGAATCTCGACGCAATTTGAGTCTTCTATCGTCATTAGGAGGCGCTGAACGTTACAATTCACTATCATTTTTGCGTCGGATTCGAAAATCTACACTCACAGGAGAAGGATCATATTGTGCCCGAAACAGCAATATCCCCTTGGAGACAAGTCGGCTGGAGGACGATGTATTGAATCACTACGCAATTTGAGTGTCCCATCGTCATTAGGAGGCCCTAAACGTTACAATTAACTATCATTTTTGCGTCGGATTCGTTAATCTAAACTCACAGGAGAACGACCATAAGGTGCCCGAGGCAGCAACAGATCCTTGGAGACAAGTCGGCTGGAGGCCGATGTATAGAATCTCGACGCAATTTGAGAGTTCCATCGTCATTAGGAGGCCCTGAATGTTACAATTAACCATCAGTTCTTCGTCGGATTCGAAAATCAAGACTCACTGGAGACGGACCATAAGGTGCCCGAGGCAGCAATATCCGCTTGGGACCAGTCCGCTGGAGGACGATGTATTGAATCGCGACGCAATTTCAGTGCTCCATCGTCTATAGGAGGCCTTGAACGTTACCATTAACTAGCAGTTTTGCGTCGGATTCTAAAACGTAGAATCACCGGAGAAGGACCATGTGGTGCCCGAGGCAGCGATATCCCCTTGGAGACAAGTCGGCTGGAGGACGATGTATAGAATCTTGACGCAATTTGAGTGTTCCATCGTCATTAGGTGGCCCTGAACGTTACAATTAACAATCAGTTTTGCGTCGGGTTCGAAAATCTAGACTCACAGCATAACGATCACAAGGTGCCCGTGGCAGCTATTGACCCTTGGAGACAAGTCGGTTGGAGGACGATGTATTGGATCGCGACGCAAAATGAGTGTTCCATCGTCATTAGGAGGCCCTGAATGTTACAATTAACTATCAGTTTTTCGTCGGATTCGAAAATCTAAACTCACAGGAGAACGACCATTAGGTGCCCGATGCCGCAATATCCCGTTGGAGACAAGTCGGCAGGAGGTCGATGTATTGAATCTCGACGCAATTTGAGAGTTCCATCGTCATTAGGAGGCGCTGAACGTTACTATTCACTATCATTTTTGCGTCGGATTCGAAAATCTAGACTCAGAGGAGAAGGACCATGTGGTGCCCGAGGCAGCGATATCCCCTTGGAGACAAGTCGGCTGGAGGCCGATGTATTGAATCTCGGCGCAATTTTAGGGTTCCATCGTCATTAGAAGGCCCTGAACGTTACAATTAACTATCATTCTTGCGTCGGATTCGAAAATCTAGACTTACAGGAGAATGACCATAAGGTGCCCGAATCAGCAATAGACCCTTGGAGACAAGTCGGCTGAGGACGATGTATTGAATCTCGACGCAATTTGAGTGTTCCATCGGCATTAGGAGGCCCTGAACGTTACAATTAACTATCATTTTTGCGTCGGATTCGAAAATCTAGACTCACAGGAGAAGGATCATATTGTGCCCGAGACTGCAATATCCCCTTGGATAAAAGTCGACTGGAGGTCGATGTATTGACTCTCGACATAATTTGAGTGTTCCATCGTCTTTAGGATTCCCTGAACGTTACAATTAACTATCATTTATGCGTCGGATTCGAAAATCTAGACTCACAGTAGAACGACCATAAGGTGCCCGAGGCAGCATTAGACGCTTGGAGACAAGTCGGCTGGAGGACGATGTATTGGATCGCGACGCAATTTGAGTGTCCCATCGTCATTAGGAGGCCCTGAATGTTACAATTAACTATCAGTTTTTCGTCGGATTCGAAAATCTAGACTCACAGCAGACGGACCATTTGGTGCCCGAGGCAGCAATATCCCCTTGGAGACAAATCCGCTGGAGGACGATGTATTGAATCTCGACGCAATTTGAGTCTTCTATCGTCATTTTGAGGCGCTGAACGTTACAATTCACTATCATTTTTGCGTCGGATTCGAAAATCTTGACTCACAGGAGAAGGATCATATTGTGCCCGAGACTGCAATATCCCCTTGGATACAAGTCGACTGGAGGTCGATGTATTGGCTCTCGACGCAATTTGAGTGTTCCATCGTCTTTAGGAGTCCCTTAACGTTACAATTAACTATCATTTTTGCGTCGGATTCGAAAATCTAGACTCACAGGAGAACGACCATAAGGTGCCCGAGGCAGCAATAGACCCTTGGAGACAAGTCGGCTGGAAACCGATGTATTGATTCTTGACGCAATTTGAGTGTTCCATCGTCATTAGGAGGCCCTGAACGTTACAATTAACTATGAGTTTTGCGTCGGATTCGAAAATCTAGACTCACAGGAGAACGACCATAAGGTGCCCAAGGCAGCAACAGACCCTTGGAGACAAGTCGGCTGGAGGCCGATGTATTGAATCTCGACGCAATTTGAGTGTTCCATCGCCAATAGGAGGCCCTGAACGTTACAATTAACTATCATTTTTGCGTCGGATTCGAAAATCTAGACTCACAGGAGAACGACCATAAGGTGCCCGAGGCAGCAACAGACCCTTGGAGACAAGTCGGCTGAAGGCCGATGTATTGAATCTCGACACAATTTCAGTGTTCCATCGTCATTACAAGACCCTGAACGTTACAATTAACTATCATTTTTGCGTCGGATTCGAAAATCTAGACTCACAGGAGAACGACCATAAGGTGCCCGAGGCAGCAATAGACCCTTGGAGACAAGTCGGCTGGAGGCCGATGTATTGAATCTCGACGCAATTTGAGTGTTCCATCGTCATTAGGAGGCCCTGAACCTTACAATTAACTATCAGTTTCGCGTCGGATTCGAAAATCTAGTCTCACAGGAGACGGACCACATGGAGCCCGAGGCAGCAATATCCCCTTGTAGACAAGACGACTGGAGGAAGATGTATTGACTCTCGACGCAATTTGAGTGTTCCATCGTCATTAAGAGGCCCTGAGCATAGCATTTAACTATCAGTTTTGCGTCGGATTCTAAAATGTTGACTCACAGGGGAACGACCATACGGTGCCCGAGGCAGCAATAGACCCTTGGAGACAAATCGGCTGAATGCCGATGTATTGACTCTCGACGCAATTCGAGTGTTCCATCGTCTTTAGGAGTCCCTGAACGTTACAATTAACTATCATTTTTGCGTCGGATTCGAAAATGTAGACTCACAGGAGAACGACCATAAGGTGCCCGAGGCAGCAATAGACCCTTGCAGACAAGTCGGCTGGAGGCCGATGTATTGAATCTCGACGCAATTTGAGTGTTCCATCGTCATTAGAAGGCCCTCAACGTTGCAATTAACTATCATTTTAGCGTCGGATTCGAAAATCTAGACTCACAGGAGAACGACCATAAGGTGCCCGAGGCAGCAATAGACCCTTGGAGACAAGTCGGCTGGAGGACGATGTATTGAATCTCGACGCAATTTGAGAGTTCCATCGTCATTAGGAGGCCCTGAACGTTACAATTAACTATCATTTTTGCGTCGGATTCGAAAATCTAGACTTACAAGAGAACGACCATAAGGTGCCCGAGGCAGCATTAGACCCTTGGAGACAAGTCGGCTGGAGGACAATGTATTGGATCGCGACGCAATTTGAGTGTTCCATCGTCATTAGGAGGCACTGAATATTACAATTAACTATCAGTTTTTCGTCGGATTCGAAAATCTAGGCTCACAGCAGACGGTGCATTTGGTGCCCGAGGCAGCAATATACCCTTGGAGACAAATCGGCTGGAGGACGATGTATTGAATCTCGACGCAATTTGAGTCTTCTGTCGTCATTAGGAGGCGCCGAACGTCACAATTCACTATCATTTTTGCGTCGGATTCGAAAATCTAGACTCACAGGAGAAGGATCATATTGTGCCCGAGACAGCAATATCCCCTTGGAGACAAGTCGGCTGGAGGCCGATGTATTGAATCTCGACGCAATTTGAGTGTTCCATCGTCATCAGGAGGCCCTGAACGTTACAATTAACTATCGGTTTCGCGTCGGATTCGAAAATCTAGACTCACAGGAGACGGTCCACATGGAGTCCGAGGCAGCAATATCCCCTTGGAGTGAAGTCGGCTGGAGGTCGATGTATTGAATCTCAACTCAATTTGAGTGTTCATCGTCATTAGGTGACCCTGAACGTTACAATTAACAATCAGTTTTGCGTCGGGTTCGAAAATCTAGACTCACAGCAGAACGATCACAAGGTGCCCGTGGCAGCTATTGACCCTTGGAGACAAGTCGGTTGGAGGACGATATATTGGATCGCGACGCAAAATGAGTGTTCCATCGTCATTAGGAGGCCCTGAACGTTACAATTAACTATCATTTTTGCGTCGGATTCGAAAATCTAGACTCACAGGAGAACGACCATAAGGTGCCCGAGGCAGCAATAGACCCTTGGAGACAAGTCGGCTGGAGGACGATGTATTGAATCGCGACGCAATTTGAGTTCTCCATCGTCATTTGGAGGCCCTGAACGTTACAATTAACTATCAGTTTCGCGTCGGAATCAAAAATCCAGACTCACAGGAGACGGACCATTTGGTGCCCGAGGCAGCAATATCGCCTTGGAGACAAATCAGCTGGAGGCCGATGTATTGAATCTCGACGCAATTTGAGTGTTCCATCGTCATTAGGAGGCCCTGAACCTTACAATTAACTATCAGTTTCGCGTCGGATTCGAAAATCTAGTCTCACAGGAGACGGACCACATGGAGCCCGAGGCAGCAATATCCCCTTGTAGACAAGACGACTGGAGGAAGATGTATTGACTCTCGACGCAATTTGAGTGTTCCATCGTCATTAAGAGGCCCTGAGCATAGCATTTAACTATCAGTTTTGCGTCGGATTCTAAAATGTTGACTCACAGGGGAACGACCATACGGTGCCCGAGGCAGCAATAGACCCTTGGAGACAAATCGGATGAATGCCGATGTATTGACTCTCGACGCAATTCGAGTGTTCCATCGTCTTTAGGAGTCCCTGAACGTTACAATTAACTATCATTTTTGCGTCGGATTCGAAAATGTAGACTCACAGGAGAACGACCATAAGGTGCCCGAGGCAGCAATAGACCCTTGCAGACAAGTCGGCTGGAGGCCGATGTATTGAATCTCGACGCAATTTGAGTGTTCCATCGTCATTAGAAGGCCCTCAACGTTGCAATTAACTATCATTTTAGCGTCGGATTCGAAAATCTAGACTCACAGGAGAACGACCATAAGGTGCCCGAGGCAGCAATAGACCCTTGGAGACAAGTCGGCTGGAGGACGATGTATTGAATCTCGACGCAATTTGAGAGTTCCATCGTCATTAGGAGGCCCTGAACGTTACAATTAACTATCATTTTTGCGTCGGATTCGAAAATCTAGACTTACAAGAGAACGACCATAAGGTGCCCGAGGCAGCATTAGACCCTTGGAGACAAGTCGGCTGGAGGACAATGTATTGGATCGCGACGCAATTTGAGTGTTCCATCGTCATTAGGAGGCACTGAATATTACAATTAACTATCAGTTTTTCGTCGGATTCGAAAATCTAGGCTCACAGCAGACGGTGCATTTGGTGCCCGAGGCAGCAATATACCCTTGGAGACAAATCGGCTGGAGGACGATGTATTGAATCTCGACGCAATTTGAGTCTTCTGTCGTCATTAGGAGGCGCCGAACGTCACAATTCACTATCATTTTTGCGTCGGATTCGAAAATCTAGACTCACAGGAGAAGGATCATATTGTGCCCGAGACAGCAATATCCCCTTGGAGACAAGTCGGCTGGAGGCCGATGTATTGAATCTCGACGCAATTTGAGTGTTCCATCGTCATCAGGAGGCCCTGAACGTTACAATTAACTATCGGTTTCGCGTCGGATTCGAAAATCTAGACTCACAGGAGACGGTCCACATGGAGTCCGAGGCAGCAATATCCCCTTGGAGTGAAGTCGGCTGGAGGTCGATGTATTGAATCTCAACTCAATTTGAGTGTTCATCGTCATTAGGTGACCCTGAACGTTACCATTAACAATCAGTTTTGCGTCGGGTTCGAAAATCTAGACTCACAGCAGAACGATCACAAGGTGCCCGTGGCAGCTATTGACCCTTGGAGACAAGTCGGTTGGAGGACGATATATTGGATCGCGACGCAAAATGAGTGTTCCATCGTCATTAGGAGGCCCTGAACGTTACAATTAACTATCATTTTTGCGTCGGATTCGAAAATCTAGACTCACAGGAGAACGACCATAAGGTGCCCGAGGCAGCAATAGACCCTTGGAGACAAGTCGGCTGGAGGACGATGTATTGAATCGCGACGCAATTTGAGTTCTCCATCGTCATTTGGAGGCCCTGAACGTTACAATTAACTATCAGTTTCGCGTCGGAATCAAAAATCCAGACTCACAGGAGACGGACCATTTGGTGCCCGAGGCAGCAATATCGCCTTGGAGACAAATCAGCTGGAGGACGATGTATTGAATCTCGACGCCATTTGAGAGTTCTATCGTCATCAGGAGGCGCTGAACGATACTATTCACTATCATTTTTGCGTCGGATTCGAAAATCTAGACTCACAGGAGAAGGACCATGTGGTGCCCGAGGCAGCGATATCCCCTTGGACACAAGTCGGCTGGAGGCCGATGTATTGAATCTCGGCGCAATTTGAGTGTTCCATCGTCATTAGAAGGCCCTGAACGTTACAATTAACTATCATTTTTGCATCGGATTCGAAAATCTAGACTCACAGGAGAACGACCATAAGGTGCCCGAGGCAGCAATAGACCCTTGGAGACAAGTCGGCTGGAGGACGATGTATTGAATCTCGACGCAATTTGAGAGTTCCATCGTCATTAGGAGGCCCTAAACGTTACAATTAACTATCATTTTTTCGTCGGATTCGAAAATCTAGACTTACAAGAGAACGACCATGAGGTGCCCGAGGCAGCATTAGACCCTTGGAGACAAGTCGGCTGGAGGACGATGTATTGAATCACTACGCAATTTGAGTGTCCCATCGTCATTAGGAGGCCCTAAACGTTACAATTAACTATCATTTTTGCGTCGGATTCGATAATCTAAACTCACAGGAGAACGACCATAAGGTGCCCGAGGCAGCAACAGACCCTTGGAGACAAGTCGGCTGGAGGCCGATGTATAGAATCTCGACGCAATTTGAGTGTTCCATCGTCATTAGGAGGCCCTGAATGTTACAATTAACCATCAGTTCTTCGTCGGATTCAAAAATCTAGACTCACTGGAGACGGACCATAAGGTGCCCGAGGCAGCAATATCCCCTTGGAGACAAGTCTGCTGGAGGTCGATGTATTGAATCTCGACTCAATTTGAGTGTTCCATCGTCATTAGGTGGCCCTGAACGTTACAATTAACAATCAGTTTTGCGTCGGGTTCGAAAATCTAGACTCACAGCATAACGATCACAAGGTGCCCGTGGCAGCTATTGACCCTTGGAGACAAGTCGGTTGGAGGACGATGTATTGGATCGCGACGCAAAATGAGTGTTCCATCGTCATTAGGAGGCCCTGAATGTTACAATTAACTATCAGTTTTTCGTCGGATTCGAAAATCGAAACTCACAGGAGAACGACCATTAGGTGCCCGATGCCGCAATATCCCCTTGGAGACAAGTCGGCTGGAGGTCGATGTATTGAATCTCGACGCAATTTGAGTGTTCCCTCGCCAATAGGAGGCCCTGAACGTTACAATTAACTATGAGTTTTGCGTCGGATTCGAAAACGTAGAATCACCGGAGACGGACCAAGTGGTGCCCGAGGCAGCGATATCCTCTTGGAGACAAGTCGGCTGGAGGCCGATGTATTGAATCTCGACGCAATTTGAGTGTTCCATCGTCATCAGGAGGCCCTGAACGTTACAATTAACTATCAGTTTCGCGTCGGATTCGAAAATCTAGACTCACTGGAGACGGACCATAAGGTGCCCGATGCAGCAATATCCCCTTGGAGTCCAGTCAGCTGGAGGACGATGTATTGAATCACGACGCAATTTGAGAGTTCTATCGTCATCAGGAGGCGCTGAACGATACTATTCACTATCATTTTTGCGTCGGATTCGAAAATCTAGACTCACAGGAGAAGGACCATGTGGTGCCCGAGGCAGCGATATCCCCTTGGACACAAGTCGGCTGGAGGCCGATGTATTGAATCTCGGCGCAATTTGAGTGTTCCTTCGTCATTAGAAGGCCCTGAACGTTACAATTAACTATCATTTTTGCGTCGGATTCGAAAATCTAGACTCACAGAAGAACGACCATAAGGTACCCGAGGCAGCAATAGACCCTTGGAGACAAGTCGGCTGGAGGACGATGTATTGAATCTCGACGCAATTTGAGAGTTCCATCGTCATTACGAGGCCCTAAACGTTACAATTAACTATCATTTTTTCGTCGGATTCGAAAATCTAGACTTACAAGAGAACGACCATGAGGTGCCCGAGGCAGCATTAGACCCTTGGAGACAAGTCGGCTGGAGGACGATGTATTGGATCGCGACGCAATTTGAGTGTTCCATCGTCATTAGGAGGCCCGGAATGTTACAATTAACTATCAGTTTTTCATCGGATTCGAAAATCTAGACTCATAGCAGACGGACTTTTTGGTGCCCGAGGCAGCAATATCACCTTGGAGACAAATCGGCTGGAAGACGATGTATTGAATCTCGACGCAATTTGAGTCTTCTATCGTCATTAGGAGGCGCTGAACGTTACAATTCACTATTATTTTTGCGTCGGATTCGAAAATCTACACTCACAGGAGAAGGATCATATTGTGCCCGAAACAGCAATATCCCCTTGGAGACAAGTCGGCTGGAGGACGATGTATTGAATCACTACGCAATTTGAGTGTCCCATCGTCATTAGGAGGCCCTAAACGTTACAATTAACTATCATTTTTGCGTCGGATTCGTTAATCTAAACTCACAGGAGAACGACCATAAGGTGCCCGAGGCAGCAACAGATCCTTGGAGACAAGTCGGCTGGAGGCCGATGTATAGAATCTCGACGCAATTTGAGTGTTCCATCGTCATTAGGAGGCCCTGAATGTTACAATTAACCATCAGTTCTTCGTCGGATTCGAAAATCTAGACTCACTGGAGACGGACCATAAGGTGCCCGAGGCAGCAATATCCGCTTGGAGACCAGTCCGCTGGAGGACGATGTATTGAATCGCGACGCAATTTGAGTGCTCCATCGTCTATAGGAGGCCTTGAACGTTACCATTAACTAGCAGTTTTGCGTCGGATTCTAAAACGTAGAATCACCGGAGAAGGACCATGTGGTGCCCGAGGCAGCGATATCCCCTTGGAGACAAGTCGGCTGGAGGACGATGTATAGAATCTTGACGCAATTTGAGTGTTCCATCGTCATTAGGTGGCCCTGAACGTTACAATTAACAATCAGTTTTGCGTCGGGTTCGAAAATCTAGACTCACAGCATAACGATCACAAGGTGCCCGTGGCAGCTATTGACCCTTGGAGACAAGTCGGTTGGAGGACGATGTATTGGATCGCGACGCAAAATGAGTGTTCCATCGTCATTAGGAGGCCCTGAATGTTACAATTAACTATCAGTTTTTCGTCGGATTCGAAAATCTAAACTCACAGGAGAACGACCATTAGGTGCCCGATGCCGCAATATCCCCTTGGAGACAAGTCGGCAGGAGGTCGATGTATTGAATCTCGACGCAATTTGAGAGTTCCATCGTCATTAGGAGGCGCTGAACGTTACTATTCACTATCATTTTTGCGTCGGATTCGAAAATCTAGACTCAGAGGAGAAGGACCATGTGGTGCCCGAGGCAGCGATATCCCCTTGGAGACAAGTCGGCTGGAGGCCGATGTATTGAATCTCGGCGCAATTTTAGTGTTCCATCGTCATTAGAAGGCCCTGAACGTTACAATTAACTATCATTCTTGCGTCGGATTCGAAAATCTAGACTCACAGGAGAAGGATCATATTGTGCCCGAGACTGCAATATCCCCTTGGATAAAAGTCGACTGGAGGTCGATGTATTGACTCTCGACATAATTTGAGTGTTCCATCGTCTTTAGGATTCCCTGAACGTTACAATTAACTATCATTTATGCGTCGGATTCGAAAATCTAGACTCACAGGAGAACGACCATAAGGTGCCCGAGGCAGCATTAGACGCTTGGAGACAAGTCGGCTGGAGGACGATGTATTGGATCGCGACGCAATTTGAGTGTCCCATCGTCATTAGGAGGCCCTGAATGTTACAATTAACTATCAGTTTTTCGTCGGATTCGAAAATCTAGACTCACAGCAGACGGACCATTTGGTGCCCGAGGCAGCAATATCCCCTTGGAGACAAATCCGCTGGAGGACGATGTATTGAATCTCGACGCAATTTGAGTCTTCTATCGTCATTTTGAGGCGCTGAACGTTACAATTCACTATCATTTTTGCGTCGGATTCGAAAATCTTGACTCACAGGAGAAGGATCATATTGTGCCCGAGACTGCAATATCCCCTTGGATACAAGTCGACTGGAGGTCGATGTATTGGCTCTCGACGCAATTTGAGTGTTCCATCGTCTTTAGGAGTCCCTTAACGTTACAATTAACTATCATTTTTGCGTCGGATTCGAAAATCTAGACTCACAGGAGAACGACCATAAGGTGCCCGAGGCAGCAATAGACCCTTGGAGACAAGTCGGCTGGAAACCGATGTATTGATTCTTGACGCAATTTGAGTGTTCCATCGTCATTAGGAGGCCCTGAACGTTACAATTAACTATGAGTTTTTCGTCGGATTCGAAAATCTAGACTCACAGGAGAACGACCATAAGGTGCCCGAGGCAGCAACAGACCCTTGGAGACAAGTCGGCTGGAGGCCGATGTATTGAATCTCGACGCAATTTGATTGTTCCATCGCCAATAGGAGGCCCTGAACGTTACAATTAACTATCATTTTTGCGTCGGATTCGAAAATCTAGACTCACAGGAGAACGACCATAAGGTGCCCGAGGCAGCAACAGACCCTTGGAGACAAGTCGGCTGAAGGCCGATGTATTGAATCTCGACACAATTTCAGTGTTCCATCGTCATTACAAGACCCTGAACGTTACAATTAACTATCATTTTTGCGTCGGATTCGAAAATCTAGACTCACAGGAGAACGACCATAAGGTGCCCGAGGCAGCAATAGACCCTTGGAGACAAGTCGGCTGGAGGCCGATGTATTGAATCTCGACGCAATTTGAGTGTTCCATCGTCATTAGGAGGCCCTGAACCTTACAATTAACTATCAGTTTCGCGTCGGATTCGAAAATCTAGTCTCACAGGAGACGGACCACATGGAGCCCGAGGCAACAATATCCCCTTGTAGACAAGACGACTGGAGGAAGATGTATTGACTCTCGACGCAATTTGAGTGTTCCATCGTCATTAAGAGGCCCTGAGCATAGCATTTAACTATCAGTTTTGCGTCGGATTCTAAAATGTTGACTCACAGGGGAACGACCATACGGTGCCCGAGGCAGCAATAGACCCTTGGAGACAAATCGGCTGAATGCCGATGTATTGACTCTCGACGCAATTCGAGTGTTCCATCGTCTTTAGGAGTCCCTGAACGTTACAATTAACTATCATTTTTGCGTCGGATTCGAAAATGTAGACTCACAGGAGAACGACCATAAGGTGCCCGAGGCAGCAATAGACCCTTGCAGACAAGTCGGCTGGAGGCCGATGTATTGAATCTCGACGCAATTTGAGTGTTCCATCGTCATTAGAAGGCCCTCAACGTTGCAATTAACTATCATTTTAGCGTCGGATTCGAAAATCTAGACTCACAGGAGAACGACCATAAGGTGCCCGAGGCAGCAATAGACCCTTGGAGACAAGTCGGCTGGAGGACGATGTATTGAATCTCGACGCAATTTGAGAGTTCCATCGTCATTAGGAGGCCCTGAACGTTACAATTAACTATCATTTTTGCGTCGGATTCGAAAATCTAGACTTACAAGAGAACGACCATAAGGTGCCCGAGGCAGCATTAGACCCTTGGAGACAAGTCGGCTGGAGGACAATGTATTGGATCGCGACGCAATTTGAGTGTTCCATCGTCATTAGGAGGCACTGAATATTACAATTAACTATCAGTTTTTCGTCGGATTCGAAAATCTAGGCTCACAGCAGACGGTGCATTTGGTGCCCGAGGCAGCAATATACCCTTGGAGACAAATCGGCTGGAGGACGATGTATTGAATCTCGACGCAATTTGAGTCTTCTGTCGTCATTAGGAGGCGCCGAACGTCACAATTCACTATCATTTTTGCGTCGGATTCGAAAATCTAGACTCACAGGAGAAGGATCATATTGTGCCCGAGACAGCAATATCCCCTTGGAGACAAGTCGGCTGGAGGCCGATGTATTGAATCTCGACGCAATTTGAGTGTTCCATCGTCATCAGGAGGCCCTGAACGTTACAATTAACTATCGGTTTCGCGTCGGATTCGAAAATCTAGACTCACAGGAGACGGTCCACATGGAGTCCGAGGCAGCAATATCCCCTTGGAGTGAAGTCGGCTGGAGGTCGATGTATTGAATCTCAACTCAATTTGAGTGTTCATCGTCATTAGGTGACCCTGAACGTTACAATTAACAATCAGTTTTGCGTCGGGTTCGAAAATCTAGACTCACAGCAGAACGATCACAAGGTGCCCGTGGCAGCTATTGACCCTTGGAGACAAGTCGGTTGGAGGACGATATATTGGATCGCGACGCAAAATGAGTGTTCCATCGTCATTAGGAGGCCCTGAACGTTACAATTAACTATCATTTTTGCGTCGGATTCGAAAATCTAGACTCACAGGAGAACGACCATAAGGTGCCCGAGGCAGCAATAGACCCTTGGAGACAAGTCGGCTGGAGGACGATGTATTGAATCGCGACGCAATTTGAGTTCTTCATCGTCATTTGGAGGCCCTGAACGTTACAATTAACTATCAGTTTCGCGTCGGAATCAAAAATCCAGACTCACAGGAGACGGACCATTTGGTGCCCGAGGCAGCAATATCGCCTTGGAGACAAATCAGCTGGAGGACGATGTATTGAATCTCGACGCCATTTGAGAGTTCTATCGTCATCAGGAGGCGCTGAACGATACTATTCACTATCATTTTTGCGTCGGATTCGAAAATCTAGACTCACAGGAGAAGGACCATGTGGTGCCCGAGGCAGCGATATCCCCTTGGACACAAGTCGGCTGGAGGCCGATGTATTGAATCTCGGCGCAATTTGAGTGTTCCATCGTCATTAGAAGGCCCTGAACGTTACAATTAACTATCATTTTTGCATCGGATTCGAAAATCTAGACTCACAGGAGAACGACCATAAGGTGCCCGAGGCAGCAATAGACCCTTGGAGACAAGTCGGCTGGAGGACGATGTATTGAATCTCGACGCAATTTGAGAGTTCCATCGTCATTAGGAGGCCCTAAACGTTACAATTAACTATCATTTTTTTGTCGGATTCGAAAATGTAGACTTACAAGAGAACGACCATGAGGTGCCCGAGGCAGCATTAGACCCTTGGAGACAAGTCGGCTGGAGGACGATGTATTGGATCGCGACGCAATTTGAGTGTTCCATCGTCATTAGGAGGCCCGGAATGTTACAATTAACCATCAGTTCTTCGTCGGATTCGAAAATCTAGACTCACAGCAGACGGACCATTTGGTGCCCGAGGCAGCAATATCCCCTTGGAGACATATCGGCTGGAGGACGATGTATTGAATCTCGACGCAATTTGAGTCTTCTATCGTCATTAGGAGGCGCTGAACGTTACAATTCACTATCATTTTTGCGTCGGATTCGAAAATCTACACTCACAGGAGAAGGATCATATTGTGCCCAAAACAGCAATATCCCCTTGGAGACAAGTCGGCTGGAGGACGATGTATTGAATCACTACGCAATTTGAGTGTCCCATCGTCATTAGGAGGCCCTAAACGTTACAATTAACTATCATTTTTGCGTCGGATTCGATAGTCTAAACTCACAGGAGAACGACCATAAGGTGCCCGAGGCAGCAACAGACCCTTGGAGACAAGTCGGCTGGAGGCCGATGTATAGAATCTCGACGCAATTTGAGTGTTCCATCGTCATTAGGAGGCCCTGAATGTTACAATTAACCATCAGTTCTTCGTCGGATTCAAAAATCTAGACTCACTGGAGACGGACCATAAGGTGCCCGAGGCAGCAATATCCCCTTGGAGACAAGTCTGCTGGAGGTCGATGTATTGAATCTCGTCTCAATTTGAGTGTTCCATCGTCATTAGGTGGCCCTGAACGTTACAATTAACAATCAGTTTTGCGTCGGGTTCGAAAATCTAGACTCACAGCATAACGATCACAAGGTGCCCGTGGCAGCTATTGACCCTTGGAGACAAGTCGGTTGGAGGACGATGTATTGGATCGCGACGCAAAATGAGTGTTCCATCGTCATTAGGAGGCCCTGAATGTTACAATTAACTATCAGTTTTTCGTCGGATTCGAAAATCGAAACTCACAGGAGAACGACCATTAGGTGCCCGATGCCGCAATATCCCCTTGGAGACAAGTCGGCTGGAGGTCGATGTATTGAATCTCGACGCAATTTGAGTGTTCCCTCGCCAATAGGAGGCCCTGAACGTTACAATTAACTATGAGTTTTGCGTCGGATTCGAAAACGTAGAATCACCGGAGACGGACCAAGTGGTGCCCGAGGCAGCGATATCCTCTTGGAGACAAGTCGGCTGGAGGCCGATGTATTGAATCTCGACGCAATTTGAGTGTTCCATCGTCATCAGGAGGCCCTGAACGTTACAATTAACTATCAGTTTCGCGTCGGATTCGAAAATCTAGACTCACTGGAGACGGACCATAAGGTGCCCGATGCAGCAATATCCCCTTGGAGTCCAGTCAGCTGGAGGTCGATGTATTGAATCCGTACGCAATTTGAGTGCTCCATCGTCATTTGGAGGCCCTGAACGTTACAATTAACTATCAGTTTCGCGTCGGAATCAAAAATCCAGACTCACAGGAGACGGACCACTTGGTGCCCGAGGCAGCAATATCCCCTTGGAGACAAATCAGCTGGAGGATGATGTATTGAATCTCGACGCCATTTGAGAGTTCTATCGTCATCAGGAGGCGCTGAACGTTACTATTCACTATCATTTTTGCGTCGGATTCGAAAATCTAGACGCACAGGAGAAGGACCATGTGGTGCCCGAGGCAGCGATATCCCCTTGGAGACAAGTCGGCTGGAGGCCGATGTATTGAATCTCGACGCAATTTGAGTGTTCCATCGGCATTAGGAGGCCCTGAACGTTACAATTAACTATCATTTTTGCGTCGGATTCGAAAATCTAGACTCACAGGAGAAGGATCATATTGTGCCCGAGACTGCAATATCCCCTTGGATAAAAGTCGACTGGAGGTCGATGTATTGACTCTCGACGTAATTTGAGTGTTCCATCGTCTTTAGGAGTCCCTGAACGTTACAATTAACTATCATTTATGCGTCGGATTTTAAAATATAGACTCACAGGAGAACGACCATAAGGTGCCCGAGGCAGCATTAGACCCTTGGAGACAAGTCGGCTGGAGGACGATGTATTGGATCGCGACGCAATTTGAGTGTCCCATCGTCATTAGGAGGCCCTGAATGTTACAATTAACTATCAGTTTTTCGTCGGATTCGAAAATCTAGACTCACAGCAGACGGACCATTTGGTGCCCCAGGCAGCAATATCCCCTTGGAGACAAATCCGCTGGAGGACGATGTATTGAATCTCGACGCAATTTGAGTCTTCTATCGTCATTAGGAGCCGCTGAACGTTACAATTCACTATCATTTTTGCGTCGGATTCGAAAATCTTGACTCACAGGAGAAGGATCATATTGTGCCCGAGACTTCAATATCCCCTTGGATACAAGTCGACTGGAGGTCGATGTATTGGCTCTCGACGCAATTTGAGTGTTCCATCGTCTTTAGGAGTCCCTTAACGTTACAATTAACTATCTTTTTTGCGTCGTATTCGAAAATCTAGACTCACAGGCGAACGACCATAAGGTGCCCGAGGCAGCAATAGACCCTTGGAGACAAGTCGGCTGGAAACCGATGTATTGATTCTTGACGCAATTTGAGTGTTCCATCGTCATTAGGAGGCCCTGAACGTTACAATTAACTATGAGTATTGCGTCGGATTCGAAAATCTAGACTCACAGGAGAACGACCATAAGGTGCCCGAGGCAGCAACAGACCCTTGGAGACAAGTCGGCTGGAGGCCAATGTATTGAATCTCGACGCAATTTGAGTGTTCTATCGTCATTAGGAGGCCCTAAACGTGACAATTAACTATCATTTTTGCGTCGGATTCGATAATCTAAAATCACAGGAGAACGACCATAAGGTGCCCGAGGCAGCAATAGACCCTTGGAGACAAGTCGGCTGGAGGCCGATGTATTGAATCTCGACGCAATTTGGGTGCTCCATCGTCATTACAAGGCCCCGAACGTTACAATTAACTATCATTTTTGCGTCGGATTGGAAAATCTAGACTCACAGGAGAACGCCCATAAGGTGCCCGAGGCAGCAATAGACCCTTGGAGACTAGTCGGCTGGAGGTCGATGTAACGAATCTCGACGCAATATGAGTGTTCGATCGCCAATAGGAGGCTCTGAACTTTACAATTAACTATGAGTTTTGCGTCGGATTCGAAAATCTAGACTCACAGGAAAACGACCATTTGGTGCCCGAGGCAGCAATAGACCCTTGGAGACAAGTCGGCTGGAGGACGATGTATTGAATCTCGTCGCAATTTGAGTGTTCCATCGTCATTAGGAGGCCCTGAACGTTACAATTAACTATCATTTTATCATCGGATTCGAAAATCTAGACTCACAGGAGAACGACAATAAGGTGCCCGAGGCAGCAATAGACCATAGGAGACAAGTCGGCTGGAGGCCGATGTATTGTATCTCGACGCAATTCGAGTGTTCCATCGCCAATAGGAGGCCCTGAACGTTACAATTAACTATCATTTTTGCGTCGCATTCGAAAATCTAGACTCACAGGAGAACGACCATAAGGTGCCCGAGGCAGCAACAGACCCTTGGAGACAAGTCGGCTGGAGGCCGATGTACTGAATCTCGACGCAATTTGAGTGTTCCATCGGCATTAGGAGGCCCTGAACGTTACAATTAACTATCATTTTTGCGTCGGATTTGAAAAGCTAGACACACAGGAGAACGACCATAAGGTGCCCGAGGCAGCAACAGACCCTTGGAGACAAGTCGGCTGGAGGTCGATGTATTGAATCTCGACGCAATTTGAGTGTTCCATCGTCATTAGGAGGCCCTGAACCTTACAATTAACTATCAGTTTCGCGTCGGATTCGAAAATCTAGACTCACAGGAGACGGACCACATGGAGCCCGAGGCAGCAATATCCCCTTGTTGACAAGTCGGCTGGAGGAAGATGTATTGACTCTCGACGCAATTTGAGAGTTCCATCGTCATTTAGAGGCCCTGAGCATTACATTTAACTATCAGTTTTGCGTCGGATTCTAAAATCTAGACTCACAGGAGAACGACCATACGGTGCCCGAGGCAGCAATAGACCCTTGGAGACAAGTCGGCTGGAGGACGATGTATTGAATCTCGACGCAATTTGAGAGTACCATCGTCATTAGGAGGCCCTGAACGTTACAATTAACTATCATTTTTGCATCGGATTCGAAAATCTAGACTTACAAGAGAACGACCATAAGGTGCCCGAGGCAGCATTAGACCCTTGGAGACAAGTCGGCTGGAGGACGATATATTGGATCGCGACGCAATTTGAGTGTTCCATCGTCATTAGGAGGCCCTGAATGTTACAATTAACTATCAGTTTTTCGTCGGATTCGAAAATCTAGACTCACAGCAGGCGGACCATTTGGTGCCCGAGGCAGCAATATCCCCTTGGAGACAAATCGGCTGGAGGACGATGTATTGAAACTCGACGCAATTTGAGTCTTCTATCGTCATTAGGAGGCGCTGAACGTTACAATTCACTATCATTTTTGCGTCGGATTCGAGAATCTAGACTCACAGGAGAAGGATCATATTGTGCCCGAGACTGCAATATCCCCTTGGATACAAGTCGACTGGAGGACGATGTATTGAATCTCGTCGCAATTTGAGTGTTCCATCGTCATTAGGAGGCCCTGAACGTTACAATTAACTATCATTTTATCGTCGGAATCGAAAATCTAGACTCACAGGAGAACGACCATAAGGTGCCCGAGGCAGCAACAGACCATAGGAGACAAGTCGGCTGAAGGCCGATGTATTGAATCTCGACACAATTTGAGTGTTCCATCGTCATTACAAACCCTGAACGTTACAATTAACTATCATTTTTGCGTCGGATTCGAAAATCTAGACTCACAGGAGAACGACCATAAGGTGCCCGAGGCAGCAATAGACCCTTGGAGACAAGTCGGCTGGAGGCCGATGTATTGAATCTCGACGCAGTTTGAGTGTTCCATCGTCATTAGGAGGCCCTGAACCTTACAATTAACTATCAGTTTCGCGTCGGATTCGAAAATCTAGTCTCACAGGAGACGGACCACATGGAGCCCGAGGCAGCAATATCCCCTTGTAGACAAGACGGCTGGAGGAAGATGTATTGACTCTCGACGCAATTTGAGTGTTCCATCGTCATTAAGAGGCCCTGAGCATAGCATTTAACTATCAGTTTTGCGTCGGATTCTAAAATGTTGACTCACAGGGGAACGACCATACGGTGCCCGAGGCAGCAATAGACCCTTGGAGACAAATCGGCTGAATGCCGATGTATTGACTCTCGACGCAATTCGAGTGTTCCATCGTCTTTAGGAGTCCCTGAACGTTACAATTAACTATCATTTATGCGTCGGATTCGAAAATGTAGACTCACAGGAGAACGACCATAAGGTGCCCGAGGCAGCAATAGACCCTTGCAGACAAGTCGGCTGGAGGACGATGAATTGAATCTCGTCGCAATTTGAGTGTTCCATCGTCATTAGGAGGCCTTAACGTTACAATTAACTATCATTTTATCGTCGGATTCGAAAATCTAGACTCACAGGAGAACGACCATAAGGTGCCCGAGGCAGCAACAGACCATAGGAGACAAGTCGGCTGAAGGCCGATGTATTGAATCTCGACACAATTTGAGTGTTCCATCGGAATTAGGAGGCCCTTAACGTTACAATTAACTATCATTTTTGCGTCGGATTTGAAAAGTTAGACACACAGGAGAACGACCATAAGGTGCCCGAGGCAGCATTAGACCCTTGGAGACAAGTCGGCTGGAGGTCGATGTATTGAATCTCGACGCAATTTGAGTGTTCCATCGTCATTAGGAGGCCCTGAACGTTACAATTAACTATCAGTTTCGCGTCGGATTCGAAAATCTAGACATACAGGAGACGGACCACATAGAGCCCGAGGCAGCAATATCCCCTTGTCGACAAGTCGGCTGGAGGAAGATGTATTGACTCTCGACGCAATTTGAGAGTTCCATCGTCATTAAGAGGCCCTGAGCATTACATTTAACTATCAGTTTTGCGTCGGATTCTAAAATCTAGACTTACAGGAGAACGACCATACGGTGCCGGAGGCAGCAATAGACCCTTGGAGGCAAGTCGGCTGGAGGACGATGTATTGAATCTCGACGCAATTTGAGAGTTCCATCGTCATTAGGAGGCCCTGAACGTTACAATTAACTATCATTTTTGCGTCGGATTCGAAAATCTAGACTTACAAGAGAACGACCATAAGGTGCCCGAGGCAGCATTAGACCCTTGGAGACAAGTCGGCTGGAGGACGATATATTGGATCGCGACGCATTTTGAGTGTTCCATCGTCATTAGGAGGCCCTGAATGTTACAATTAACTATCAGTTTTTCGTCGGATTCGAAAATCTAGACTCACAGCAGACGGACCATTGGAAGCCCGAGGCAGCAATATCCCCTTGGAGACAAATCGGCTGGAGGACGATGTATTGAAACTCGACGCAATTTGAGTCTTCTATCGTCATTAGGAGGCGCTGAACGTTACAATTCACTATCATTTTTGCGTCGGATTCGAGAATCTAGACTCACAGGAGAAGGATCATAAGGTGCACGAGGCAGCAATAGACCCTTGGAGACAAGTCGGCTGGAGGACGATGTATTGAATCTCGACGCATTTTGAGTGTTCCATCGGCATTAGGAGGCCCTGAACGTTACAATTAACTATCATTTTTGCGTCGGATTCGATAATCTAAACTCACAGGAGAACGACCATAAGGTGCCCGAGGCAGCAACAGACCCTTGGAGAAACGTCGGCTGGAGGCCGATGTATTGACTCTCGACGCAATTTCAGTGTTCCATCGTCATTACAAGGCCCTGAACGTTACAATTAACTATCATTTCTGCGTCTAATTCGAAAATCTAGACTCACAGGAGAACGACCATAAGGTGCCCGAGGCAGCAATAGACCCTTGGAGACAAGTCGGCTGGAAACCGATGTATTGATTCTTGACGCAATTTGAGTGTTCCATCGTCATTAGGAGGCCCTGAACGTTACAATTAACTATGAGTATTGCGTCGGATTCGAAAATCTAGACTCACAGGAGAACGACCATAAGGTGCCCGAGGCAGCAACAGACCCTTGGAGACAAGTCGGCTGGAGGCCAATGTATTGAATCTCGACGCAATTTGAGTGTTCTATCGTCATTAGGAGGCCCTAAACGTGACAATTAACTATCATTTTTGCGTCGGATTCGATAATCTAAAATCACAGGAGAACGACCATAAGGTGCCCGAGGCAGCAATAGACCCTTGGAGACAAGTCGGCTGGAGGCCGATGTATTGAATCTCGACGCAATTTGGGTGCTCCATCGTCATTACAAGGCCCCGAACGTTACAATTAACTATCATTTTTGCGTCGGATTGGAAAATCTAGACTCACAGGAGAACGCCCATAAGGTGCCCGAGGCAGCAATAGACCCTTGGAGACTAGTCGGCTGGAGGTCGATGTAACGAATCTCGACGCAATATGAGTGTTCGATCGCCAATAGGAGGCCCTGAACTTTACAATTAACTATGAGTTTTGCGTCGGATTCGAAAATCTAGACTCACAGGAAAACGACCATTTGGTGCCCGAGGCAGCAATAGACCCTTGGAGACAAGTCGGCTGGAGGACGATGTATTGAATCTCGTCGCAATTTGAGTGTTCCATCGTCATTAGGAGGCCCTGAACGTTACAATTAACTATCATTTTATCATCGGATTCGAAAATCTAGACTCACAGGAGAACGACAATAAGGTGCCCGAGGCAGCAATAGACCATAGGAGACAAGTCGGCTGGAGGCCGATGTATTGTATCTCGACGCAATTCGAGTGTTCCATCGCCAATAGGAGGCCCTGAACGTTACAATTAACTATCATTTTTGCGTCGCATTCGAAAATCTAGACTCACAGGAGAACGACCATAAGGTGCCCGAGGCAGCAACAGACCCTTGGAGACAAGTCGGCTGGAGGCCGATGTACTGAATCTCGACGCAATTTGAGTGTTCCATCGGCATTAGGAGGCCCTGAACGTTACAATTAACTATCATTTTTGCGTCGGATTTGAAAAGCTAGACACACAGGAGAACGACCATAAGGTGCCCGAGGCAGCAACAGACCCTTGGAGACAAGTCGGCTGGAGGTCGATGTATTGAATCTCGACGCAATTTGAGTGTTCCATCGTCATTAGGAGGCCCTGAACCTTACAATTAACTATCAGTTTCGCGTCGGATTCGAAAATCTAGACTCACAGGAGACGGACCACATGGAGCCCGAGGCAGCAATATCCCCTTGTTGACAAGTCGGCTGGAGGAAGATGTATTGACTCTCGACGCAATTTGAGAGTTCCATCGTCATTTAGAGGCCCTGAGCATTACATTTAACTATCAGTTTTGCGTCGGATTCTAAAATCTAGACTCACAGGAGAACGACCATACGGTGCCCGAGGCAGCAATAGACCCTTGGAGACAAGTCGGCTGGAGGACGATGTATTGAATCTCGACGCAATTTGAGAGTACCATCGTCATTAGGAGGCCCTGAACGTTACAATTAACTATCATTTTTGCATCGGATTCGAAAATCTAGACTTACAAGAGAACGACCATAAGGTGCCCGAGGCAGCATTAGACCCTTGGAGACAAGTCGGCTGGAGGACGATATATTGGATCGCGACGCAATTTGAGTGTTCCATCGTCATTAGGAGGCCCTGAATGTTACAATTAACTATCAGTTTTTCGTCGGATTCGAAAATCTAGACTCACAGCAGGCGGACCATTTGGTGCCCGAGGCAGCAATATCCCCTTGGAGACAAATCGGCTGGAGGACGATGTATTGAAACTCGACGCAATTTGAGTCTTCTATCGTCATTAGGAGGCGCTGAACGTTACAATTCACTATCATTTTTGCGTCGGATTCGAGAATCTAGACTCACAGGAGAAGGATCATATTGTGCCCGAGACTGCAATATCCCCTTGGATACAAGTCGACTGGAGGACGATGTATTGAATCTCGTCGCAATTTGAGTGTTCCATCGTCATTAGGAGGCCCTGAACGTTACAATTAACTATCATTTTATCGTCGGAATCGAAAATCTAGACTCACAGGAGAACGACCATAAGGTGCCCGAGGCAGCAACAGACCATAGGAGACAAGTCGGCTGAAGGCCGATGTATTGAATCTCGACACAATTTGAGTGTTCCATCGTCATTACAAACCCTGAACGTTACAATTAACTATCATTTTTGCGTCGGATTCGAAAATCTAGACTCACAGGAGAACGACCATAAGGTGCCCGAGGCAGCAATAGACCCTTGGAGACAAGTCGGCTGGAGGCCGATGTATTGAATCTCGACGCAGTTTGAGTGTTCCATCGTCATTAGGAGGCCCTGAACCTTACAATTAACTATCAGTTTCGCGTCGGATTCGAAAATCTAGTCTCACAGGAGACGGACCACATGGAGCCCGAGGCAGCAATATCCGCTTGTAGACAAGACGGCTGGAGGAAGATGTATTGACTCTCGACGCAATTTGAGTGTTCCATCGTCATTAAGAGGCCCTGAGCATAGCATTTAACTATCAGTTTTGCGTCGGATTCTAAAATGTTGACTCACAGGGGAACGACCATACGGTGCCCGAGGCAGCAATAGACCCTTGGAGACAAATCGGCTGAATGCCGATGTATTGACTCTCGACGCAATTCGAGTGTTCCATCGTCTTTAGGAGTCCCTGAACGTTACAATTAACTATCATTTATGCGTCGGATTCGAAAATGTAGACTCACAGGAGAACGACCATAAGGTGCCCGAGGCAGCAATAGACCCTTGCAGACAAGTCGGCTGGAGGACGATGAATTGAATCTCGTCGCAATTTGAGTGTTCCATCGTCATTAGGAGGCCTTAACGTTACAATTAACTATCATTTTATCGTCGGATTCGAAAATCTAGACTCACAGGAGAACGACATAAGGTGCCCGAGGCAGCAACAGACCATAGGAGACAAGTCGGCTGAAGGCCGATGTATTGAATCTCGACACAATTTGAGTGTTCCATCGGAATTAGGAGGCCCTTAACGTTACAATTAACTATCATTTTTGCGTCGGATTTGAAAAGTTAGACACACAGGAGAACGACCATAAGGTGCCCGAGGCAGCATTAGACCCTTGGAGACAAGTCGGCTGGAGGTCGATGTATTGAATCTCGACGCAATTTGAGTGTTCCATCGTCATTAGGAGGCCCTGAACGTTACAATTAACTATCAGTTTCGCGTCGGATTCGAAAATCTAGACATACAGGAGACGGACCACATAGAGCCCGAGGCAGCAATATCCCCTTGTCGACAAGTCGGCTGGAGGAAGATGTATTGACTCTCGACGCAATTTGAGAGTTCCATCGTCATTAAGAGGCCCTGAGCATTACATTTAACTATCAGTTTTGCGTCGGATTCTAAAATCTAGACTTACAGGAGAACGACCATACGGTGCCGGAGGCAGCAATAGACCCTTGGAGGCAAGTCGGCTGGAGGACGATGTATTGAATCTCGACGCAATTTGAGAGTTCCATCGTCATTAGGAGGCCCTGAACGTTACAATTAACTATCATTTTTGCGTCGGATTCGAAAATCTAGACTTACAAGAGAACGACCATAAGGTGCCCGAGGCAGCATTAGACCCTTGGAGACAAGTCGGCTGGAGGACGATATATTGGATCGCGACGCATTTTGAGTGTTCCATCGTCATTAGGAGGCCCTGAATGTTACAATTAACTATCAGTTTTTCGTCGGATTCGAAAATCTAGACTCACAGCAGACGGACCATTGGGAGCCCGAGGCAGCAATATCCCCTTGGAGACAAATCGGCTGGAGGACGATGTATTGAAACTCGACGCAATTTGAGTCTTCTATCGTCATTAGGAGGCGCTGAACGTTACAATTCACTATCATTTTTGCGTCGGATTCGAGAATCTAGACTCACAGGAGAAGGATCATAAGGTGCCCGAGGCAGCAATAGACCCTTGGAGACAAGTCGGCTGGAGGACGATGTATTGAATCTCGACGCATTTTGAGTGTTCCATCGGCATTAGGAGGCCCTGAACGTTACAATTAACTATCATTTTTGCGTCGGATTCGATAATCTAAACTCACAGGAGAACGACCATAAGGTGCCCGAGGCAGCAACAGACCCTTGGAGAAACGTCGGCTGGAGGCCGATGTATTGACTCTCGACGCAATTTCAGTGTTCCATCGTCATTACAAGGCCCTGAACGTTACAATTAACTATCATTTCTGCGTCTAATTCGAAAATCTAGACTCACAGGAGAACGACCATAAGGTGCCCGAGGCAGCAATAGACCCTTGGAGACAAGTCGGCTGGAAACCGATGTATTGATTCTTGACGCAATTTGAGTGTTCCATCGTCATTAGGAGGCCCTGAACGTTACAATTAACTATGAGTTTTGCGTCGGATTCGAAAATCTAGACTCACAGGAGAACGACCATAAGGTGCCCGAGGCAGCAACAGACCCTTGGAGACAAGTCGGCTGGAGGCCGATGTATTGAATCTCGACGCAATTTGAGTGTTCTATCGTCATTAGGAGGCCCTAAACGTGACAATTAACTATCATTTTTGCGTCGGATTGGATAATCTAAAATCACAGGAGAACGACCATAAGGTGCCCGAGGCAGCAATAGACCCTTGGAGACAAGTCGGCTGGAGGCCGATGTATTGAATCTCGACGCAATTTGGGTGCTCCATCGTCATTACAAGGCCCTGAACGTTACAATTAACTATCATTTTTGCGTCGGATTGGAAAATCTAGACTCACAGGAGAACGACCATAAGGTGCCCGAGGCAGCAATAGACCCTTGGAGACAAGTCGGCTGGAGGTCGATGTAACGAATCTCGACGCAATATGAGTGTTCCATCGCCAATAGGAGGCCCTGAACTTTACAATTAACTATGAGTTTTGCGTCGGATTCGAAAATCTCGACTCACAGGAGAACGACCATTTGGTGCCCGAGGCAGCAATAGACCATTGGAGACAAGTCGGCTGGAGGACGATGTATTGAATCTCGTCGCAATTTGAGTGTTCCATCGTCATTAGGAGGCCCTGAACGTTACAATTAACTATCATTTTATCGTCGGATTCGAAAATCTAGACTCACAGGAGAACGACCATAAGGTGCCCGAGGCAGCAACAGACCATAGGAGACAAGTCGGCTGGAGGCCGATGTATTGTATCTCGACGCAATTTGAGTGTTCCATCGCCAATAGGAGGCCCTGAACGTTACAATTAACTATCATTTTTGCGTCGCATTCGAAAATCTAGACTCACAGGAGAACGACCATAAGGTGCCCGAGGCAGCAACAGACCCTTGGAGACAAGTCGGCTGAAGGCCGATGTATTGAATCTCGACACAATTTGAGTGTTCCATCGTCATTACAAGACCCTGAACGTTACATTTAACTATCATTTTTGCGTCGGATTCGAAAATCTAGACTCACAGGAGAACGACCATAAGGTGCTCGAGGCAGCAATAGACCCTTGGAGACAAGTCGGCTGGAGGCCGATGTATTGAATCTCGACGCAGTTTGAGTGTTCCATCGTCATTAGGAGGCCCTGAACCTTACAATTAACTATCAGTTTCGCGTCGGATTCGAAAATCTAGTCTCACAGGAGACGGACCACATGGAGCCCGAGGCAGCAATATCCCCTTGTAGACAAGACGGCTGGAGGAAGATGTATTGACTCTCGACGCAATTTGAGTGTTCCATCGTCATTAAGAGGCCCTGAGCATAGCATTTAACTATCAGTTTTGCGTCGGATTCTAAAATGTTGACTCACAGGGGAACGACCATACGGTGCCCGAGGCAGCAATAGACCCTTGGAGACAAATCGGCTGAATGCCGATGTATTGACTCTCGACGCAATTCGAGTGTTCCATCGTCTTTAGGAGTCCCTGAACGTTACAATTAACTATCATTTAAGCGTCGGATTCGAAAATGTAGAACCACAGGAGAACGACCATAAGGTGCCCAAGGCAGCAATAGACCCTTGCAGACAAGTCGGCTGCAGGACGATGAATTGAATCTCGTCGCAATTTGAGTGTTCCATCGTCATTAGGAGGCCTTAACGTTACAATTAACTATCATTTTATCGTCGGATTCGAAAATCTAGACTCACAGGAGAACGACCATAAGGTGCCCGAGGCAGCAACAGACCATAGGAGACAAGTCGGCTGAAGGAAGATGTATTGAATCTCGACGCAATTTGAGTGTTCCATCGCCAATAGGAGGCCCTGAACGTTACAATTAACTATCATTTTTGCGTCGGATTCGAAAATCTAGACTCACAGGAGAACGACCATAAGGCGCCCGAGGCAGCAATAAACCCTTGGAGACAAGTCGGCTGGAGGCCGATGTACTGAATCTCGACGCAATTTGAGTGTTCCATCGTCATTAGGAGGCCCTGAACGTTACAATTAACTATCAGTTTCGCGTCGGATTCGAAAATCTAGACTCACAGGAGACGGACCACATAGAGCCCGAGGCAGCAATATCCCCTTGTCGACAAGTCGGCTGGAGGAAGATGTATTGACTCTCGACGCAATTTGAGAGTTCCATCGTCATTAAGAGGCCCTGAGCATTACATTTAACTATCAGTTTTGCGTCGGATTCTAAAATCTAGACTCACAGGAGAACGACCATACGGTGCCCGAGGCAGCAATAGACCCTTGGAGACAAGTCGGCTGGAGGACGATGTATTGAATCTCGACGCAATTTGAGAGTTCCATCGTCATTAGGAGGCCCTGAACGTTACAATTAACTATCATTTTTGCGTCGGATTCGAAAATCTAGACTTACAAGAGAACGACCATAAGGTGCCCGAGGCAGCATTAGACCCTTGGAGACAAGTCGGCTGGAGGACGATATATTGGATCGCGACGCAATTTGAGTGTTCCATCGTCATTAGGAGGCCCTGAATGTTACAATTAACTATCAGTTTTTCGTCGGATTCGAAAATCTAGACTCACAGCAGACGGACCATTTGGTGCCCGAGGCAGCAATATCCCCTTGGAGACAAATCGGCTGGAGGACGATGTATTGAAACTCGACGCAATTTGAGTCTTCTATCGTCATTAGGAGGCGCTGAACGTTAAAATTCACTATCATTTTTGCGTCGGATACGAGAATCTAGACTCACAGGAGAAGGATCATAAGGTGCCCGAGGCAGCAATAGACCCTTGGAGACAAGTCGGCTGGAGGACGATGTATTGAATCTCGACGAATTTTGAGTGTTCCATCGTCATTAGGTGGCCCTGAACGTTACAATTAACTATCATTTTTGCGTCGGATTCGATAATCTAAACTCACAGGAGAACGACCATAAGGTGCCCGAGGCAGCAACAGACCCTTGGAGACACGTCGGCTGGAGGCCGATGTATTGACTATCGACGCAATTTCAGTGTTCCATCGTCATTACAAGGCCCTGAACGTTACAATTAACTATCATTTCTGCGTCTAATTCGAAAATCTAGACTCACAGGAGAACGACCATAAGGTGCCCGAGGCAGCAATAGACCCTTGGAGACAAGTCGGCTGGAGGACGATGTATTGAATCTCGACGCATTTTGAGTGTTCCATCGGCATTAGGAGGCCCTGAACGTTACAATTAACTATCATTTTTGCGTCGGATTCGAAAATATAGACTCACAGGAGAAGGATCATATTGTGCCCGAGACTGCAATATCCCCTTGGATACAAGTCGGCTAGAGGTCGATGTATTGACTCTCGACGCAATTTGAGTGTTCCATCGTCTTTAGGAGCCCCTGAAGGTTACAATTAACTATCATTTATGCGTCGGATTCGAAAAGCTAGACTCACAGGAGAACGACCATAAGGTGTTAGAGGCAGCATAAGACCCTTGGAGACATGTCGGCTGGAGGACGATGTATTGGATCGCGACGCAATTTGAGTGTTCCATCGTCATTAGGAGGCTCCGAATGTTACAATTAACTATCAGTTTTTCGTCGGATTCGAAAATCTAGACTCACATCAGACGGACCATTTGGTGCCCGAGGCAGCAATATCCCCTTGGAGACAAATCGGCTTCAGGACGATGTATTGAATCTCGACGCAATTTGAGTCTTCTATCGTCATTAGGAGGCGCTGAACGTTACAATTCACTATCATTTTTGCGTCGGATTCGAAAATCTAGACTGACAGGAGAACGACCATAAGGTGCCCGAGGCAGCATTAGACCCTTGGAGACAAGTCGGCTGGAGGACGATGTATTGAATCTCGACGCAATTTGAGTGTTCCATCGTCATTAGGAGGCCCTGAATGTTACAATTAACTATCAGTTTTTCGTCGGATTCGAAAATCTAGACTCACAGCACACGGACCATTTGGTGCCCGAGGCAGCAATATCCCCTTGGAGACAAATCGGCTGGAGGACGATGTATTGAATCTCGACGCAATTTGAGTCTTCTATCGTCATTAGGAGGCGCTGAACGTTACAACTCACTGTAATTTTTGCGTCGGATTCGAAAATCTAGACTCACAGGAGAAGGATCATAATGTGCCCGAGACAGCAATATCCCCTTGAAGACAAGTCGGCTGGAGGACGATGTATTGAATTTCGACGCAATTTGAGTGTCCCATCGTCATTAGGAGGCCCTAAACGTTACAATAAACTATCATTTTTGCGTCGGATTCGATAATCTAAACTCACAGGAGAACGACCATAAGGTGCCCGAGGCAGCAACAGAACCTTGGAGACAAGTCGGCTGGAGGCCGATGTATTAAATCTCGACGCAATTTGAGTGTTCCATCGTCATTACAAGGCCCTGAACGTTACAATTAACTTTCAGTTTCGCGTCGGATTCGAAAATCTGGACTCACAGGAGACGGACCACATGGAGCCCGAGGCAGCAATATCCCCTTGGAGACAAGTCGGCTGGAGGTCGATGTATTGAATTTCGACTCAATTTGAGTGTTCCATCGTCATTAGGTGGCCCTGAACGTTACAATTAACTATCAGTTTTTCGTCAGATTCGAAAATCTAAACTCACAAGAGAACGACCATAAGGTGCCCGATGCAGCAATATCCCCTTGGAGACAAGTCGGCTGGAGGTCGATGTATTGAATCTCGACGCAATTTGAGTGTTCCATCGCCAATAGGAGGCCCTGAACGTTACAATTAACTATGAGTTTTGCGTCGGATTCGAAAACGTAGAATCAACGGAGACGGACCATGTGGCGCCCGAGGCAGCGATATCCCCTTGGAGACAAGTCGGCTGGAGGCCGATGTATTGAATCTCGACGCAATTTGAGTGTTCCATCGTCATTAGGAGGCCCTAAATGTTACAATTAACCATCAGTTCTTCGTCGGATTCGAAAATCTAGACTCACTGCAGACGGACCATAAGGTGCCCGAGGCAGCAATATCCCCTTGGAGACCAGTACGCTGGAGGACGATGTATTGAATCTCGACGCAATTTGAGTGTCCCATCGTCATTAGGAGGCCCTGAACGTTACAATTAACTATCATTTATGCGTCGGATTCGAAAATCTAAACTTACAAGAGAACGACCATAAGGTGCCCGTGGCAGCATTGGACCCTTGGAGACAAATCGGCTGGAGGACGATGTATTGGATCGCGACGCAATTTGAGTGCTCCATCGTCTTTAGGAGGCCCTGAAAGTTACAATTAACTAGCAGTTTTGCGTCGGATTCGAAAACATAGAATCACCGGAGTAGGACCATGTGGTGCACGAGGCAGCGATATCCCCTTGGAGACAAGTCGGCTGGAGGACGATGTATTGAATCTCGACGCAATTTGAGTGTTCCATCGTCATTAGAAGGCCCTGAACGTTACAATTAACTATCATTTTTGCGTCGGATTCGACTATCTAGACTCACAGGAGAACGACCATAAGGTGCCCGAGGCAGCAATAGACCCTTGGAGATAAGTCGGCTGGAGGCCGATGTATTGAATCTCGACGCAATTTGTGTGTTCCATCGGCAATAGGAGGCCCTGAACGTTACAGTTAACTATCATTTTAGCGTCGGATTAGAAAATCTACTAACAGGAGAAGGATCATATGGTGCACGAGACTGCAATATCCCCTTGGATACAAGTCTACTGGAGGTCGATGTATTGACTCTCGACGAAATTTGTGTGTTCCATCGTCTTTAGGAGTCCCTGAACGTTACAATTAACTATCATTTATGCGTCGGATTCGAAAATCTAGACTCACAGGAGAACGACCATAAGGTGCCCTAGGCAGCAATATCCCCTTGGAGACAAGTCGGCTGGAGGTCGATGTATTGAATCTCGACGCAATTTGAGTGTTCCATCGCCAATAGGAGGCCCTGAACGTTACAATTAACTATGAGTTTTGCGTCGGATTCGAAAACGTAGAATCACCGGAGACGGACCATGTGGTGCCCGAGGCAGCGATATCCCCTTGGAGACAAGTCGGCTGGAGGCCGATGTATTGAATCTCGACGCAATTTGAGTGTTCCATCGTCATTAGAAGGCCCTGAACGTTACAATTAACTATCATTTTTGCGTGGGATTCGAAAATCTAAACTTACAAGAGTACGACCATTAGGTGCCCGAGGCAGCATTAGACCCTTGGAGACAAGTCGGCTGGAGGACGATGTATTGAATCTCGACGCAATTTGAGTGTCCCATCGTCATTAGGAGGCCCTAAACGTTGCAATTAACTATCATTTTTGCGTCGGATTCGAAAATCTAGACTTACAAGAGAACGACCGTTAGGTGCCCGAGGCAGCATTAGACCCTTGGAGACAAGTCGGCTGGAGGACGATGTATTGGATCGCGACGCAATTTGTGTGTTCCATCGTCATTAGGAGGCCCTGAATGTTACAATTAACTATCAGTTTTTCGTCGGATTCGAAAATCTAGACTCACAGCAGACGGACCATTAGGTGCCCGAGGCAGCAATATCCCCTTGGAGACAAATCGGCTGGAGGACGATGTATTAAATCTCGACGCAATTTGAGTCTTCTATCGTCATTAGGAGGCGCTGAACGTTACAATTAACTATCATTTTTGCGTCGGATTCGAAAATCTAGACTTACAAGAGAACGACCATAAGGTGCCCGAGGCAGCATTAGACACTTGGAGACAAGTCGGCTGGAGGACGATGTATTGAATCTCGACGCAATTTGAGTGTCCCATCGTCATTAGGAGGCCCTAAACGTTACAATTAACTATGAGTTTTGCGTCGGATTCGATAATCTAAACTCACGGGAGAACGACCATAAGGTGCCCGAGGCAGCAATAGACCCTTGGAGACAAGTCGGCTGGAGGCCGAAGTATTGAATCTCGACGCAATTTGAGTGTTCCATCGTCATTAGGAGGCCCTAAACGTTACAATTAACTATCATTTTTGCGTCGGATTCGAAAATCAAGACTCACAGGAGAACGACCATAAAGTGCCCGAGGCAGCAATAGACCCTTGGAGACAAGTCGGCTGGAGGACGATGTATTGAATCTCGACGCAATTTGAGTGTTCCATCGGCATTAGGAGGCCCTGAACGTTACAATTAACTATCAGTTTCACGTGGGATTCAAAAATCCAGACTCACAGCAGACGGACCATAAGGTGCCCGAAGCAGCAATAGACCCTTGGAGACAAGTCGGCTGGAGGACGAAGTATTGAATCTCAACGCAATTTGAGAGTTCTATCGTCATCAGGAGGCGCTGAACGCTACTATTCACTATCATTTATGCGTCGGATTCGAAAATCTAGACTCACAGGAGAAGGATCATATTGTGCCCGAGGCAGCATTAGACCCTTGGAGACAAGTCGGCTGGAGGACGATGTATTGGATCGCGACGCAATTTGAGTGTCCCATCGTCATTAGGAGGCCCTAAACGTTACAATTAACTATCATTTTTGCGTCGGATTCGATAATCTAAACTCACAGGAAAGCGACCATAAGGTGCCAGAGCCAGCAACAGACCCTTGGAGACAAGTCGGCTGGAGGCCGATGAATTGAATCTCGACGCAATTTGAGTGTTCCATCGTCATTAGGAGGCCCTGAACCTTACAATTAACTATTAGTTTCGCGTCGGATTCGAAAATCTAGACTCACAGGAGAACGACCATAAGGTGCCCGAGGCAGCTATAGACCCTTGGAGTCAAGTCGGCTGGAGGACGATGTATTGAATCTCGACGCAATTTGAGTGTTCCATCGTCTTTAGGAGTCCCTGAACGTTACAATTAACTATCATTTATGCGTCGGATTCGAAAATCTAGACTCACAGGAGAACGACCATAAGGTGCCCGAGGCAGCAATAGACCCTTGGAGACAAGTCGGCTGGAGGACGATGTATTGAATCTCGTCGCAATTTGAGTGTTCCACCGTCATTAGGAGCCCCTGAACGTTACAATTAACTATCAGTTTATCGTCGGATTCGAAAATCTAGACTCACAGGAGAACGACCAAAAGGTGCCCGAGGCAGCAACAGACCCTTGGAGACAAGTCGGCTGGAGGTCGATGTATTGAATCTCGACGCAATTTGAGTGTTCCATCGGCATTAGGAGGCCCTGAACGTTACAGTTAACTATCATTTTAGCGTCGGATTTGAAAATCTACTAACAGGAGAAGGATCATATGGTGCACGAGACTGCAATACCCCCTTGGATACAAGTCCGCTGGAGGACGATGTATTGAATCGCGACGCAATTTGAGTGCTCCATCGTCTTTAGGAGTCCCTGAACGTTACAATTAACTATCATTTACGCGTCGGATTCGAAAATCTAGACTCACAGGAGAACGACCATAAGGTGACCGAGGCAACAATAGACCCTTGGAGACAAGTCGGCTGGAAACCGATGTATTGTTTCTTGACGCAATTTGAGTGTTCCATCGTAATTAGGAGGCACTGAACGTTACAATTAACTATGAGTTTTGCGTCGGATTCGAAAATCTAGACTCACAGGAGAACGACCATAAGGTGCCCGAGACAGCAATAGACCCTTGGAGACAAGTCGGCTGGAGGCCGATGTATTGAATCTCGACGCAATTTGAGTGTTCCATCGTCATTAGGAGGCCCTAAACGTTACATTTAACTATCATTTTTGCGTCGGATTCGATAATCTAAATTCACAGGAGAACGACCATAAGGTGCCCGAGGCAGCAACAGACCCTTGGAGACAAGTCGGCTGGAGGCCGATGTATTGAATCTCGACGCAATTTGAATGTTCCATCGTCATTAGGAGACCCTGAACGTTACAATTAACTATCAGTTTCGCGTCGGATTCGAAAATCTAGACTCACAGCAGACGGACCATTTGGTGCCCGAGGCAGCAATATCCCCTAGGAGACAAATCTGCTGGAGGAAGATGTATTGAATCTCGACGCAATTTGAGTCTCCTATCGTCATTAGGAGGCGCTGAACGTTACAATTCACTATCATTTTTGCGTCGGATTCGAAAATCTAGTCTCGCAGGAGACGGACCACATGGAGCCCGAGGCAGCAATATCCCCTTGTAGACAGGACGGCTGGAGGAAGATGTATTGACTCTCGACGCAATTTGAGTGTTCCATCGTCATTAAGAGGCCCTGAGCATTACATTTAACTATCAGTTTTGCGTCGGATTCTAAAATGTTGAGTCACAGGGGAACGACCATACGGTGCCCCAGGCAGCAATAGACCCTTGGGGACAAATCGGCTGAATGCCGATGTATTGAATCTCGAGGCAATTTGAGTTTTCCATCGTCGTTAGGAAGCCCTGAACGTTACAATTAACAATCAGTTTCGCGTCGGATTCGAAAATCTAGACTCACATGAGAGCGAACATAAGAGGCCGGAGGCAGTAATGTCCCCATGGAGACAAGTCGGCTGGAGGACGATGTATTGAATCTCGACGCTATTTGAGTGTCCCATCGTCATTAGGAGGCCCTAAACGTTACAATTAACTATCATTTTTGCGTCGGATTCGATAATCTAAACTCACAGGAGAACGAACATAAATTGCCCGAGGCAGCAACAGACCCTTGGAGACAATTCGGCTGGAGGCCGATGTATTGAATCTCGACGCAATTTGAGTGTTCCATCGTCATTACAAGGCCCTGAACGTTACAGTTAATTATCATTTTTGCGTCGGATTCGAAAATCTAGACTCACAGGAGAACGACAATAAGGTGCACGAGACTGGAATATCCCCTTGGATACAAGTCGACTGGAGGTCGATGTATTGACTCTCGTCGCAATTTGAGTGTTCCATCGTCATTAGGAGGCCCTGTACGTTACAATTAACTATCATTTTTGCGTCGGATTCGAAAATCTAGACTTACAAGAGAACGACCATAACGTGCCCGAGGCAGCAATAGACCCTTGGAGACAAATCGGCTGAATGCCGATGTATTGAATCTCGAGGCAATTTGAGAGTTCCATCGTCATTAGGAAGCCCTGAACGTTAGAATTAACAATCAGTTTCGCGTCGGATTCGAAAATCTAGACTCACATGAGAGCGAACATAAGAGGCCGGAGGCAGTAATATCCGCATGGAGACAAGTCGGCTGGTGGACGATGTATTGAATCTCGACGCAATTTGAGTGTCCCATCGTCATTAGGAAGCAGTAAACGTTACAATTAACTATCATTTTTGCGTCGGATTCGATAATCTAAACTCACAGGAGAACGACCATAAGGTGCCCGAGGCAGCAACAGACCCTTGGAGACAAGTCGGCTGGAGACCGATGTATTGAATCTCGACGCAATTTGAGTGTTCCATCGTCATTAAAAGGCCCTGAACGTTACAATTAACTATCATTTTTGCGTCGGATTCGAAAATCTAGACTCACAGGAGAACGACAATAAGGTGCCCGAGGCAGCAATAGACCCTTGGAGACAAGTCGGCTGGAGGCCGATGTGTTGAATCTCGACGCAATTTGAGTGTTCCATCGGCATTAGGAGGCCCTGAACGTTATAATGAACTTTCATTTTTGCGTCGGATTCGAAAATCTAGACTCACAGGAGAACGAACATAAGATGCCCGAGGCAGCTATAGACCCTTGGAGACAAGTCGGATGTAAACCGATGTATTGATTCTTGACGCAATTTGAGTGTTCCATCGTCATTAGGAGGCCCTGAACGTTACAATTAACAATCATGTTAGCGTCGGATTCGAAAATGTAATCACAGGAGAAGTTCATACGGTGCTCGAGACAGCAATATACCCCTTGGAGACAAATCGACTGGAGGCCGATGTATTGACTCTCGAAGCAATTTGAGTGTTCCATCGTCATTAGGTCGCCCTCAACGTTATAATGAACTATCATTTTTGCGTCGGATTCGAAAAACTAGACTCACAGGAGAACGACCATAAGGTGCCCGAGGCAGCAATAGACCCTTGGAGACAAGTCGGCTGGAGGCCGATGTATTGAATCTCGACGCAATTTGAGTGTTCCATCGGAATTAGGAAACCCTGAACGTTACAGTTAACTATCATTTTAGCGTCGGATTCGAAAATCTACTAACAGGAGAGGGATCATATGGTGCACGAGACTGCAATATCCCCTTGGATACAAGTCGCCTGGAGGTCGATGTATTGACTCTCGACGCAATTTGAGTGTTCCATCGTCTTTAGGAGGCCCTAAACGTTACAATTAACAATCATTTTAGCGTCGGATTCGAAGGTCTACTCACAGGAGAAGTTCATACGGTGCTCGAGACCGCAATATCCCCTTGGAGACAAGCCCGCTGGAGGCCGATGTATTGAATCTCGACGCAATTTGAGTGTTCCATCGTCATTAGGAGGCCCTGAACGTTACAATTAACTATCAGTTTCGCGTGGGATTCAAAAATCTAGACTCACATGAGAGCGAACATAAGAGGCCGGAGGCAGTAATATCCCCATGGAGACAAGTCGGCTGGAGGACGATGTATTGAATCTCGACGCAATTTGAGAGTTCCATCGTCATTAGGAGGCCCTGAACGTTACAATTAACTATCATTTTTGCGTCGGATTCGAAAATCTAGAATTACAAGAGAACGACCATAAGGTGCCCGAGGCAGCAATAGACCCTTGGAGACAAGTCGGCTGGAGGCCGATGTATTGAATCACGACGCAATTCGAGTGTTCCATCGGCATTAGGAGGCCCTGGACGTTACAGTTAACTATCATTTTAGCGTCGGATTCGAAAATCTACTAACAGGAGAAGGATCATATGGTGCACGAGACTGCAATATCCCCTTGGATACAAGTCGACTGGAGGTCGATGTATTGACTCTCGACGCAATTTGAGTGTTCCATCGTCTTTAGCAGTCCCTGAAGGTTACAATTAACTATCATTTATGCGTCGGATTCGAAAATCTAGACTCACAGGAGAACGACCATAAGGTGCCCTAGGCAGCAATAGACCCTTGGAGACAAGTCGGCTGGAGGTCGATGTATTGAATCTCGACGCAATTTGAGTGTTCCATCGCCAATTGGAGGCCCTGAACGTTACAATTAACTATGAGTTTTGCGTCGGTTTCGAAAACGTAGAATCACCGGAGACGGACCATGTGGTGCCCGAGGCAGCGATATCCCCTTGGAGACAAGTCGGCTGGAGGCCGATGTATTGAATCTCGACGCAATTTGAGTGTTCCATCGGTATTAGGAGGGCCTGAACGTTACCGTTAACTATCAGTTTCGCGTCGGATTCGAAAATCTAGACTCACAGAAGAACGACCATATAGTAACCGAAGCAGCAATAGACCCTTGGAGACAAGTCGGCTGGAGGCCGATGTATTACATCTCGACGCAATTAGAGCGTTCCATCGTCTTTACAAGGCCCTGAACGTTATAATTAACTATCATTTTTGCGTCGGATTCGAAAATCTAGACTCACAGGAGAACGACCATAAGGTGCCCTAGGCAGCTATAGACCCTTGGAGACAAGTCGGCTGGAGGTCGATGTATTGAATCTCGACGCAATTTGAGTGTTCCATCGCCAATTGGAGGCCCTGAACGTTACAATTAACTATGAGTTTTGCGTCGGTTTCGAAAACGTAGAATCACCGGAGACGGACCATCTGGTGCCCGAGGCAGCGATATCCCCTTGGAGACAAGTCGGCTGGAGGCCAATGTATTGAATCTCGACGCAATTTGAGTGTTCCATTGTCATTAGAAGGCCCTGAACGTTACAATTAACTATAATTTTTGCGTCGGATTCGAAAATCTAGACTCACAGGAGAACGACCATAAGGTGCCCGAGGCAGCAATAGACCCTTGGAGACAAGTCGGCTGGAGGACGATGTTTTGAATCTCGACGCAATTTGAGTGTTCACTCGGCATTAGGAGGCCCTGAACGTTACAATTCACTATCATTTTTGCGTCGGATTCGAAAATCTACTAACAGGAGAAGGATCCTATGGTGCACGAGACTGCAATATCCCCTTGGATACAAGTCGACTGGAGGTCGATGTATTGAATCTCGACGCAGTTCGAATGTTCCATCGTCATTAGGAGGCCCTGAAGCTTACAATTAACTATCAGTTTCTCGTCGGATTCGAAAATCTAAACTCACAGGAGACGGACCACATGGAGCCCGAGGCAGCAATATCCCCTTGTAGGCAAGTCGGCTGGAGGAAGATGTATTAACTCTCGACGCAATTTGAGTGTTCCATCGTCATTAAGAGGCCCTGAGCATTACATTTAACTATCAGTTTTGCGTCGGATTCTAAAATGTTGACTCACAGGGGAACGACCATACGGTGCCCGAGGCAGCAATAGACCCTTGGAGACAAATCGGCTGAATGCCGATGTATTGAATCTCGAGGCAATTTGAGTGTTCCATCGTCATTAGGAAGCCCTGAACGTTACAATTAACAATCAGTTTCGCGTCGGATTCGAAAATCTAGACTCACATGAGAGCGAACATAAGAGGCCGGAGGCAGTAATATCCCCATGGAGACAAGTCGGCTGGAGGACGATGTATTGAATCTCGACGCAATTTGAGTGTCCCATCGTCATTAGGAGGCCCTAAACGTTACAATTAACTATCATCTTTGCGTCGGATTCGATAATCTAAACTCACAGGAGAACGACCATGAGGTGCCGAGGTAGCAACAGACCCTTGGAGACAAGTCGGCTGGAGGCCGATGTATTGAATCTCGACGCAATTTGAGTGTTCCATCGTCATTAGGAGGCCCTAAACGTTACAATTAACTATCATTTTTGCGTCGGATTCGATAATCTAAACTCACAGGAGAACGACCATAAGGTGCCCGAGGCAGCAATAGACCCTTGGAGACAAATCGGCTGAATGCCGATGTATTGAATCTCGAGGCAATTTGAGTGTTCCATCGTCATTAGGAAGCCCTGAACGTTACAATTAACAATCAGTTTCGCGTCGGATTCGAAAATCTAGACTCACATGAGAGCGAACATAAGAGGCAGGAGGCAGTAATATCCCCATGGAGACAAGTCGGCTGGAGGACGATGTATTGAATCTCGACGCAATTTGAGTGTCCCATCGTCATTAGGAGGCCGTAAACGTTACAATTAACAACCATTTTAGCGTCGGATTCGAAAATCTACTCACAGGAGAAGTTCATACAGTGCACGAGACAGCAATATCCCCTTGGAGACAAGTCCGCTGGAGGCCGATGTATTGAATCTCGACGCAATTTGAGTGTTCCATCGTCATTAGGAGGCCCTGAACGTTACAATTAAGTATCAGTTTCGCGTCGGATTCGAAAATCTAGACTCACATGAGAGCGAACATACGAGGCCGGAGGCAGTAATATCCCCAAGGAGACAAGTCGGCTGGAGGACGATGTATTGAATCTCGACGCAATTTGAGTGTTCCATCGGCATTAGGAGGCCCTGAACGTTACAGTTAACTATCAGTTTCGTGTCGGATCCGAAAATCTAGACTCACAGAAGAACGACCATAAGGTGAACGAGGCAGCAATAGAGCCTTGGAGACAAGTCGGCTGGGGCCGATGTATTGAATCTCGACGCAATTTGAGTGTTCCATCGGCATTAGGAGGCCCTGAACGTTACAGTTAACTATCAGTTTCGTGTCGGATCCGAAAATCTAGACTCACAGAAGAACGACCATATAGTGCCCGAGGCAGCAATAGACCCTTGGAGACAAGTCAGCTGGAGGACGATGTATTGAATCTCGACGCAATTTGAGAGTTCCATCGTCATTAGGAGGCCCTGAACGTTACAATTAACTATCATTTTTGCGTCGGATTCGAAAATCTAGAATTACAAGAGAACGACCATAAGGTGCCCGAGGCAGCATTAGACCCTTGGAGACAAGTCGGCTGGAGGACGATGTATTGGATCGCGACGCAATTTGAGTGTTCCATCGTCATTAGGAGGCCTTGAATGTTACAATTAACTATCAGTTTTTCGTCGGATTCGAAAATCTAAACTCACAGGAGAACGACCATAAGGTGCCCGAGCCAGCAATATCCCCTTGGAGACCAGTCCGCTGGAGGACGATGTATTGAATCGCGACGCAAAATGAGTGTTCCATCGTCATTAAGAGGCCCTGACCATTACATTTAACTATCATTTTTGCGTCGGATTCGATAATCTAAACTCACAGGAGAACGACCATAAGGTGCCCGAGGCAGCAATAGACCCTTGGAGACAAATCGGCTGAATGCCGATGTATTGAATCTCGAGGCAATTTGAGTGTTCCATCGTCATTAGGAAGCCCTGAACGTTACAATTAACAATCAGTTTCGCGTCGGATTCGAAAACCTAGACTCACATGAGAGCGAACATAAGAGGCCGGAGGCAGTAATATCCCCATGGAGACAAGTCGGCTGGAGGACGATGTATTGAATCTCGACGCAATTTGAGTGTCCCATCGTCATTAGGAGGCCCTAAACGTTACAATTAATTATCATTTTTGCGTCGGATTCGATAATCTAAACTCACAGGAGAACGACCCTAAGGTGCCCGAGGCAGCAACAGACCCTTGGAGACAAGTCGGCTGGAGGCCGATGTATTGAATCTCGACGCAATTTGAGTGTTCCATCGTCATTACAAGGCCCTGAACGTTACAATTAAGTATCATTTTTGATTCGGATTTGAGAATCTAGACTCACAGGAGAACGACCATAAGGTGAACGAGGCAGCAATAGACCCTTGGAGACAAGTCGGCTGGAGGCCGATGTATTTAATCTCGACTCAATCTGTGTGCTCCATCGTCATTAGGAGGCCCTGAACGTTACAATTAACTATGAGTTTTGCGTCGGATTCGAAAACGTAGAATCACCGGAGACATACCATGTGGTGTCCGAGGCAGCGATATCCCCTTGCAGACAAGTCGCCTGGAGGCCGATGTATTGAATCTCGACGCAATTTGAGTGTTCCATCGTCATTAGAAGGCCATGAACGTTACAATTAACTATCATTTTTGCGTCGGATTCGAAAATCTAGAATCACAGGAGAACGACCATAAGATGCCCGAGGCAGCAATAGAGCCTTGGAGAGAAGTCGGCTGGGGCCGATGTATTGAATCTCGACGCAATTTGAGTGTTCCATCGGCATTAGGAGGCCCTGAACGTTACAGTTAACTATCAGCTTCGTGTCGGATTCGAAAATCTAGACTCACAGAAGAACGACCATATAGTGCCCGAGGCAGCAATAGACCCTTGGAGACAAGTCGGCTGGAGGACGATGTATTGAATCTCGACGCAATTTGAGAGTTCCATCGTCATTAGGAGGCCCTGAACGTTACAATTAACTATCATTTTTGCGTCGGATTCGAAAATCTAGAATTACAAGAGAACGACCATAAGGTGCCCGAGGCAGCATTAGACCCTTGGAGACAAGTCGGCTGGAGGACGATGTATTGGATCGCGACGCAATTTGAGTGTTCCATCGTCATTAGGAGGCCTTGAAAGTTACAATTAACTATCAGTTTTTCGTCGGATTCGAAAATCTAAACTCACAGGAGAACGACCATAAGGTGCCCGAGGCAGTAATATCCCCTTGGAGACCCGTCCGCTGGAGGACGATGTATTGAATCGCGACGCAATTTGGGTGTTCCATTGTCATTAGGAGGCCCTGAACGTTACAATTATCTATGAGTTTTGCGTCGGATTCGAAAATCTAGACTCACAGGAGAACGACCATAAGGTGCCCGAAGCAGCAATAGACCCTTGGGGACAAGTCGGCTGGAGGCCGATGTATTGAATCTCGACGCAATTTGAGTGTTCCATCGTCATTAGGAAGCCCTGAACGTTACAATTAACAATCAGTAACGCGTCGGATTCGAAAATCTAGACTCACATGAGAGCGAACATAAGAGGCCGGAGGCAGTAATATCCCCATGGAGACAAGTCGGCTGGAGGACGATGTATTGAATCGCGACGCAATTTGGGTGTTCCATCGTCATTAGGAGGCCCTGAACGTTACAATTATCTATGAGTTTTGCGTCGGATTCGAAAATCTAGACTCACAGGAGAACGACCATAAGGTGCCCGAAGCAGCAATAGACCCTTGGGGACAAGTCGGCTGGAGGCCGATGTATTGAATCTCGACGCAATTTGAGTGTTCCATCGTCATTAGGAGGCCCTAAACGTTACAATTAACTATCATTTTTGCGTCGGATTCGATAATCTAATCTCACAGGAGAACGACCATAAGGTGCCCGAGGCAGCAATAGACCCATGGAGACATATCGGCTGAATGGCGATGTATTGAATCTCGAGGCAATTTGAGTGTTCCATCGTCATTAGGAGGCCTTAAACGTTGCAATTAACTATCATTTTTGCGTCGGAATAGATATTCTAATCTCACAGGAGAGCGACCATAAGGTGCCCGAGGCAGAAATAGACCCATGGAGACAAATCGGCTGAATGCCGATGTATTGAATCTCGAGGCAATTTGAGTGTTACATCGTCATTAGGAGGCCCTGAACGTTACAATTAACTATCAGTTTAGCGTCGGATTCGAAAATCTAGACTCACATGACAGCCAACATAAGAGGCCGGAGGCAGTAATATCCCCATGGAGACAAGTCGGCTGGAGGACGATGTATTGAATCTCGACGGAATTTGAGTGTTCCATCGTCATTAGGAGGCCCTAAACGTTACAATTAACTATCATTTTTGCGTCGGATTCGATAATCTAATCTCACAGGAGAACGACCATAAGGTGCCCGAGGCAGCAATAGACCCATGGAGACAAATCGGCTGAATGCCGATGTATTGAATCTCGAGGCAATTTGAGTGCTCCATCGTCATTAGGAGGCCCTGAACGTTACAATTAACTATGAGTTTTGCGTCGGATTCGAAAACGTAGAATCACCGGAGAAGGACCATGTGGTGCCCGAGGCAGCGATATCCCCTTGGAGACAAGTTAGCTGGAGGCCGATGTATTGAATCTCGACGCATAATGAGTGTTCCATCGTCATTAAGAGGCCCTGAGCATTACATTTAACTATCAGTTTTGCGTCGGATTCTAAAATGTTGACTCACAGGGGAACGACCATACGGTGCCCGAGGCAGCAATAGACCCTTGGAGACAAATCGGCTGAATGCCCATGTTTGAATCTCGAGGCAATTTGAGTGTTCCATCGTCATTAGGAGGCCCTAAACGTTACAATTAACTATCATTTTTGCGTCGGATTCGATAATCTAAACTCACAGGAGAACGACCATAAGATGCCCGGGCAGCAATTGAGCCTTGGAGACAAGTCGGCTGGAGGCCGATGTATTGAATCTCGACGCAATTTGAGTATTCCATCGGCATTAAGAGGCCCTGAACGTTACAATTAACTATCAGTTTCACGTCGGATTCGAAAATCTAGTCTCACAGGAGAACGACCATAAGGTGCCCGAGGCAGCAATAGACCCTTGGAGACAAGTAGGCTGGAGGCCGATGTATTGACTCTCGACGCAAAATGAGTGTTCCATCGTCATTAAGACGCCCTGAGCATTACATTTAACTATCAGTTTTGCGTCGGATTCTAAAATGTTGACTCACAGGGGAACGACCATACGGTGCCCGAGGCAGCAATAGACCCTTGGAGACAAATCGGCTGAATGCCCATGTATTGAATCTCGAGGCAATTTGAGTGTTCCATCGTCATTAGGAAGCCCTGAACGTTACATTTAACAATCAGTTTCGCGTCGGATTCGAAAATCTAGACTCACATGAGAGCGAACACAAGAGGCCGGAGGCAGTAATATCCCCATGGAGACAAGTCGGCTGGAGGACGATGTATTGAATCTCGACGCAATTTGAGTGTCCCATCGTCATTAGGAGGCCCTAAACGTTACAATTAACTATCATTTTTGCGTCGGATTCGATAATCTAAACTAACAGGAGAACGACCATAAGGTGCCCGAGGCAGCAACAGACACTTGGAGACAAGTCGGCTGGACGCCGCTGTATTGAATCTTGACGAAATTTGAGTGTTTCATCGTCATTAGGAGGCCCTAAACCTTACAATTAACTATCAGTTTCTTGTCGGATTCGAAAATCTACTCACAGGAGAAGTTCATACGGTGCTCGAGACAACAATATACCCCTTGGAGACAAATCGACTTGAGGCCGATGTATTGAATATCGACGCAATTTGAGTGTTCCATCGTCATTAGGTCGCCCTGAACGTTATAATGAACTATCAGTTTTGCGTCGGATTCGAAAATGTAGGCTTACAAGAGAACGACCATAAGGTGCCCGAGGCAGCATTAGACACTTGGAGACAAGTCGGCTGGAGAACGATGTATTGGATCGCGACGCAATTTGAGTGTTCCATCGGCATTAGGATGCCCTGAACGTTACAATTCACTATCATTTTTGCGTCGGATTCGAAAATCTACTAACAGGAGAAGGATCATATGGTGCGCGAGACTGCAATATCCCCTTGGATACAAGTCGACTGGAGGTCGATGTATTGAATCTCGACGCAATTTGAGTGTTCCATCGTCATTAGGAGGCCCTGAACCTTACAATTAACTATCACTTTCGCGTCGGATTCGAAAATCTAGACTCACAGGAGACGGACCACATGGAGCCCGAGGCAGCAATATCCCCTTGTAGACAAGTCGGCTGGAGGAAGATGTATTGACTCTCGACGCAATTTGAGTGTTCCATCGTCATTAAGAGGCCCTGAGCATTACATTTAACTATCAGTTTTGCGTCGGATTCTAAAATGTTGACTCACAGGGTAACGACCATACGGTGCCCGAGGCAGCAATAGACCCTTGGAGACAATTCGGCTGAATGCCGATGTATTGAATCTCGAGGCAATTTGAGTGTTCCAACGTCAATAGGAAGCCCTGAACGTTACAATTAACAATCAGTTTCGCGTCGGATTCGAAAATCTAGACTCACATGAGAGCGAACATAAGAGGCCGGAGGCAGTATTATCCCCGTGGAGAAAAGTCGGCTGGAGGACGATGTATTGAATCCCGACGCAATTTGAGTGTTCCATCGTCATTAGGGGGCGCTGAACGTTACAATTAACTATCAGTTTCGCGTCGGATTCGAAAATCTAGACTCACAGGAGACGGACCACATGGAGCCCGAGGCAGCAATATCCCCTTGGAGACAAGTCGGCTGGAGGTCGATGTATTGAATCTCGACTCAATTTGAGTGTTCCATCGTCATTAGGTGGCCCTGAACGTTACAATTAACAATCAGTTTTGCGTCGGGTTCGAAAATCTAGACTCACAGCAGAACGATCACAAGGTGCCCGTGGTAGCTATTGACCCTTGGAGACAAGTAGGTTGGAGGACGATGTATTGGATCGCGACGCAGAATGTGTGTTCCATCGTCATTAGGAGGCCCTGAATGTTACAATTAACTATCAGTTTTTCGTCGGATTCGAAAATCTAGACTCACTGGAGACGGACCATAAGGTGCCCGATGCAGCAAAATCCCCTTGGAGACCAGTCCGCTGGATGACGATGTATTGAACCGCGACGCAATTTGAGTGCTCCATCGTCATTTGGAGGCCCTGAACGTTACAATTAACTATCAGTTTCGCGTCGGATTCGGAAACGTAGAATTACCGGAGACGGACCATATGGTGCCCGAGGCAGCAATAGACCCTTGGAGACAAATCGGCTGATTGCCGATGTATTGAATCTCGACGCAATTTGAGTGTTCCATCGGCATTAGGAGGCCCTGAACGTTACAATTAACTATCATTTTTGCGTCGGATTCGAAAATCTAGACTCACCGGAGAACGACAATAAGGTGCCCAAGGCAGCAATAGACCCTTGGAGACAAGTCGGCTGGAGGCCGATGTATTGAATCTCGACGCAATTTGAGTGTTCCATCGGCATTAGGAGGCCCTGAACGTTACAATTAACTATCATTTTTGCGTCGGATTCGAAAATCTAGACTTACAAGAGAACGACCATAAGGTGCCCGAGGCAGCAATAGACCCTTGGAGACAAGTCGGCTGGAGGCCGATGTATTGATTCTTGACGCAATTTGAGTGTTCCATCGTCATTAGGAGGCCCTGAAGGTTACAATTAACAATCATTTTAGCGTCGGATTCGAAAATCTACTCACAGGAGAAGTTCATACGGTGCTCGAGACAGCAATATCCCCTTGGAGACAAGTCGGCTGGAGGCCGATGTATTGAATCTCGACGCAATTTGAGTGTTCCATCGTCATTACAAGGCCCTGAACGTTACAATTAACTATAATTTTTGCGACGGATTCGAAAATCTAGACTCACAGGAGAACGACCATAAGGTGCCCGAGGCAGCAACAGACCCTTGGAGACAAGACGGCCTGAGGCCGATGTATTGAATATCGACGCAATTTGAGTGTTCCATCGCCATTAGGTCGCCCTGAACGTTATAATGAACTATCAGTTTTGCGTCGGATCCGAAAATCTAGACTTACAAGAGAACGACCATAAGGTGCCCGAGGCAGCATTAAACCCTTGGAGACAAGTCGGCTGGAGGACGATGTACTGGATCGCGACGCAATTTGAGTGTTCCATCGTCGTTAGGAGGCCCTGAATGTTACAAATAACTATCAGTTTTTCGTCGGATTCGAAAATCTACACTCACAGCAGACGGACCATTTGGTGCCCGAGGCTGCAATATCCCCTTGGAGACAAATCGGCTGGAGGACGATGTATTTAGTCTCGACGCAATTAGAGTGTTCCATCGTCATTAGGAGGCCCTGAACGTTACAATTAACTATCAGGTTCGCGTCGGATTTGAAAATCTAGACTCACAGGAGACGGACCACATGGAGCCCGAGGCAGCAATATCCCCTTGGAGACAAGTCGGCTGGAGGTCGATGTATTGAATCTCGACTCAATTTGAGTGTTCCATCGTCATTAGGTGGCCCTGAACGTTACAATTAACAATCAGTTTTGCGTCGGGTTCGAAAATCTAGACTCACAGCAGAACGATCACAGGGTGCCCGTGGCAGCTATTGACCCTTGGAGACAAGTCGGTTGGAGGACGATGTTTTGGATCGCGACGCAAAATGAGTGTTCCATCGTCATTAGGAGGTCCTGAATGTTACAATTAACTATCAGTTTTTCGTCGGATTCGAAAATCTAGACTCACTGGAGACGGACCATAAGGTGCCCGATGCAGCAATATCCCCTTGGAGACCAGTCCGCTGGAGGACGATGTATTGAATCGCGACGCAATCTGAGTGTTCCATCGTCATTAGGAGGCCTTGAATGTTACAATTAACTATCAGTTTTTCGTCGGATTCGAAAATCTAGACTCACAGAAGACGGACCATTTGGTGCCCGAGGTAGCAATATCCCCTTGGAGACAAATCAGCTGGAGGACGATGTATTGAATCTCGACGCAATTTGAGTCTTCTATCGGCATTAGGTCGCCCTGAACGTTATAATGAACTATCAGCTTTGCGTCGGATTCGAAAATCTAGACTTACAAGAGAACGATCATAAGGTGCCCAAGGCAGCAATAGACCCTTGGAGACAAGTCGGCTGGAGGACGATGTATTGGATCGCGACGCAATTTGAGTGTTCCATCGTCATTAGGAGGCGCTGAACCTTACAATTAACTATCAGTTTCGCGTCGGATTCGAAAATCTAGACTCACAGGAGAAGGACCACATGGAGCCCGAGGCAGCAATATCCCCTTGGAGGCAAGTCGGCTGGAGGCCGATGTATTGAATCTCGACGCAATTTGAGTGCTCCATCGTCATTTGGAGGCCCTGAACGTTACAATTAACTATCAGTTTCGCGTCGGATTCGAAAATCTAAACTCACAGGAGACGGACCACATGGAGCCCGAGGCAGCAATATCCCCTTGAAGACAAGTCGGCTGGAGGAAGATGTATTGACTCTCGACGCAATTTGAGTGTTCCATCGTCATTAAGAGGCCCTGAGAATTACATTTAACAATCAGTTTCGCGTCGGATTCTAAAATGTTGACTCACAGGGGAACGACCATACGGTGCCCGATGCAGCAATAGACCCTTGGAGACAAATCGGCTGAATGCCGATGTATTGAATCTCGAGGCAATTTGATTGTTCCATCGTCATTAGGAAGCCCTGAACATTACAATTAACAATCAGTTTCGCGTCGGATTAGAAAATCTAGACTCACTTGAGAGCGAACATAAGAGGCCGGAGGCAGTAATATCCCCATGGAGACAAGTCGGCTCGAGGACGATGTATTGAATCTCGACGCAATTTGAGTGTCCCATTGTCATTAGGAAGCCCTAAACGTTACAATTAACTATCATTTTTGCGTCGGATTCGATAACCTAAACTCACTGGAGAACGACCATAAGGTGCCCGAGGCAGCAAGAGACCCTTTGAGACAAGTCGGCTGGAGGCCGATGTATTGAATCTCGACGCAATTTGAGTGTTCCATCGTCATTAGGCGGCCCTAAACGTTACAATTAACTATCATTGTTGCGTCGGATTCGATAATCTAGACTCACAGGAGAACGACCATAAGGTGCCCGAGGCAGCAATAGACCCTTGGAGACAAGTCGGCTGGAGGCAGATGTATTGAATCTCGACGCAAATTGAGTGTTCCATCGGCATTAGGACGCCTTGAACGTTACAGTTAACTATCATTTTAGCGTCGGATTCGAAAATCTACTAACAGGAGAAGGATCATATGGTGCACGAGACTGCAATATACCCTTGGATACAAGTCGACTGGAGGTCGATGTATTGACTCTCGACGCAATTTGAGGGTTCCATCGCCAATAGGAGGCCCTGAACGTTACAATTAACTATCATTTTTGCGTCGGATTCGAAAATCTAGACTCACACGAGAACGACCATAAGGTGCCCGAGGCAGCAATAGACCCTTGCAGACAAGTCGGCTGGAGGCCGATGTATTTAATCTCGACGCAATTTGAGTGTTCCATCGGCATTAGGAGGCCCTGAAAGTTACAGTTAACTATCATTTTAGCGTCGGATTCGAAAATCTACTAACAGGAGAAGGATCATATGGTGCCCGAGACAGCAACAGACCCTTGGAGACAAGTCGGCCTGAGGCCGATGTATTGAATATCGACGCAATTTGAGTGTTCCATCGTCATTAGGTCGCCCTGAACGTTATAATGATCTATCAGTTTTGCGTCGGATCCGAAAATCTAGACTTACAAGAGAACGACCATAAGGTGCCCGAGGCAGCATTAGACCCTTGGAGACAAGTCGGCTGGAGGACGATGTATTGAATCTCGACGCAATTTGAGTGTCCCATCGTCATTAGGAGGCCCTAAACGTTACAATTAACTATGAGTTTTGCGTCGGATTCGATAATCTAAACTCACGGGAGAACGACCATAAGGTGCCCGAGGCAGCAATAGACCCTTGGAGACAAGTCGGCTGGAGGCCGAAGTATTGAATCTCGACGCAATTTGAGTGTTCCATCGTCATTAGGAGGCCCTAAACGTTACAATTAACTATCATTTTTGCGTCGGATTCGAAAATCAAGACTCACAGGAGAACGACCATAAAGTGCCCGAGGCAGCAATAGACCCTTGGAGACAAGTCGGCTGGAGGCCGATGTATTGAATCTCGATGCAATTTGAGTGTTCCATCGTCATTAGGAGGCCCTGAACGTTACAATTAACTATCAGGTTCGCGTCGCATTCGAAAATCTAGACTCACAGGAGACGGACCACATGGAGCCCGAGGCAGCAATATCACCTTGGAGACAAGTCGGCTGGAGGTCGATGTATTGAATCTCGACTCAATTTGAGTGTTCCATCGTCATTAGGTGGCCCTGAACGTTACAATTAACAATCAGTTTTGCGTCGGGTTCGAAAATCTAGACTCACAGTAGAACGATCACAAGGTGCCCGTGGCAGCTATTGACCCTTGGAGACAAGTCGGTTGGAGGACGATGTATTGGATCGCGACGCAATATGAGTGTTCCATCGTCATTAGGAGGCCCTGAATGTTACAATTAACTATCAGTTTTTCGTCAGATTCGAAAATCTAGACTCACTGGAGGCGGATCATAAGGTGCCCGATGCAGCAATATCCCCTTGGAGACCAGTCCGCAGGAGGACGATGTATTGAATCGCGACGCAATTTGAGTGTTCCCTCGTCATTAGGAGGCCTTGAATGTTACAATTAACTATCAGTTTTTCGTCGGATTCGAAAATCTAGACTCACAGAAGACGGACCATTTGGTGCCCGAGGCAGCAATATCCCCTTGGAGACAAATGGGCTGGAGGACGATGTATTGAATCTCGACGCAATTTGAATCTTCTATCGTCATTAGGTCGCCCTGAACGTTATAATGAACTATCAGCTTTGCGTCGGATTCGAAAATCTAGACTTACAAGAGAACGATCATAAGGTGCCCAAGGTAGCATTAGACCCTTGGAGACAAGTCGGCTGGAGGACGATGTATTGGATCGCGACGAAATTTGAGTGTTCCATCGTCATTAGGAGGCGCTGAACCTAAGAATTAACTATCAGTTTCGCGTCGGATTCGAAAATCTAGACTCACAGGAGACGGACCACATGGAGCCCGAGGCAGCAATATCCCCTTGGAGACAAGTCGGCTGGAGGCCGATGTATTGAATCTCGACGCAATTTGAGTGCACCATCGTCATTTGGAGGCCCTGAACGTTACAATTAACTATCAGTTTCGCGTCGGATTCGAAAATCTAGACTCACAGGAGTCGCACCACAAGGAGGCCGAGGCAGCAATATCCCCTTGTAGACAAGTCGGCTGGAGGAAGATGTATTGACTCTCGACTCAATTTGAGTGTTCCATCGTCATTAAGAGGCCCTGAGCATTACATTTAACTATCAGTTTTGCGTCGGATTCTAAAATGTTGACTCACAGGGGAACGACCATACGGTGCCCGAGGCAGCAATAGACCCTTGGAGACAAATCGGCTGAATGCCGATGTATTGAATCTCGAGGCAATTTGAGTGTTCCATCGTCATTAGGAAGCCCTGAACGCTACAATTAACAATCAGTTTGGCGTCGGATTCGAAAATCTAGACTCACATGAGAGCGAACATAAGAGGCCGGAGGCAGTAATATCCCCATGGAGACAAGTCGGCTGGAGGACGATGTATTGAATCTCGAAGCAATTTGAGTGTCCCATTGTCATTAGGAGGCCCTAAGCGTTACAATTAACTATCATTTTTGCGTCGGATTCGATAACCTAAAGTCACTGGAGAACGACTATAAGGTGCCCGAGGCAGCAACAGACCCTTGGAGACAAGTCGGCTGGAGGCCGATGTATTGAATCTCGACGCAATTTGAGTGTTCCATCGGCATTAGGACGCCTTGACCGTTACAGTTAACTATCATTTTAGCGTCGGATTCGAAAATCTACTAACAGGAGAAGGATAATATGGTGCACGAGACTGCAATATCCCCTTGGATACAAGTCGACTGGAGGTCGATGTTTTGAGTCTCGACGCAATTTGAGTGTTCCATCGCCAATAGGAGGCCCTGAACGTTACAATTAACTATCATTTTTGCGTCGGATTCGAAAATCTAGACTCACAGGAGAACGACCATAAGGTGCCCGAGGCAGCAATAGACCCTTGCAGACAAGTCGGCTGGAGGAAGATGTATTTAATCTCGACGCAATTTGAGTGTTCCATCGGCATTAGGAGGCCCTGAACGTTACAGTTAACTATCATTTTAGCATCGGATTCGAAAATCTACTAACAGGAGAAGGATCATATGGTGCCCGAGACAGCAATATCCCCTTGGAGACAAGTCCGCTGGAGGCCGATGTATTTAATCTCGACGCAATTTGAGTGTTCCATCGTCATTAGGAGGCCCTGAACCTTACAATTAACTATGAGTTTCGCGTCGGATTCGAAAATCTAGAATCACCGGAGACGGGCCATGTGGTGCCCGAGGCAGCGATATCCCCTTGGAGACAAGTCGTCTGGAGGCCGATGTATTGAATCTCGACGCAATTTGAGTGTTCCATCGGCATTAGGAGGCCCTGAACGTTACAATTAACTATCATTTTTGCGTCGGATTCGAAAATCTAGACTTACAAGAGAACGACCATAAGGTGCCGGAGGCAGCAATAGACCCTTGGAGACAAGTCGGCTGGAGGCCGATGTATTGAATCTCGACGCAATTTGAGTGTTCCATCGTCTTTAGGAGTCCCTGAACGTTACAATTACCTATCATTTATGCGTCGGACTCGAAAATCTAGACACACAGGAGAACGACCATAAGGTGCCCGAGGCAGCAATAGACATTTGGAGACAAGTCGGCTGGAGGCCGATGTATTGAATCTCGACGCAATTTGAGTGTTCCATCGGCATTAGGAGGCCCTGAACCCTACAATTAACTATCAATTTTGCGTCGGATTCGATAATCTAAACTCACAGGAGAACGACCATAAGGTGCCCGAGGAGCAATAGACACTTGGAGACAAGTCGGCTGGAGGACGATGTATTGAATCTCGACGCAATTTGAGAGTTCCATCGTCATTAGGAGGCCCTGAACGTTACAATTAACTATCATTTTTGCGTCGGATTCGAAAATGTAGACTTACAAGAGAACGACCATAAGGTGCCCGAGGCAGCATTAGACCCTTGGAGACAAGTCGGCTGGAGGACGATGGATTGAATCTCGACGCAATTTGTGTGTTCCATCGTCATTAGGAGGCCCTAAACGTTACAATTAACTATCATTTTTGCGTCGGATTCGATAATCTAAACTCACTGTAGAACGACCATAAGGTGCCCGAGGCAGCAACAGACCCTTGGAGGCAAGTCGGCTGGAGGCCGATGTATTGAATCTCGAGGCAATTTGAGTGTACCATCGTCATTACAAGGCCCTGAACGTTACAATTAACTATCATTTTTGCGTCGGATTCGAAAATCTAGACTCACAGGAGAACGACCATAAGGTGCCCGAGGCAGCAATAGACCCTTGGAGACAAGTCGGCTGGAGGCCGATGTATTGAATCTCGACGCAATTTGAGTGTTCCATCGGCATTAGGAGGCCCTGAAAGTTACAGTTAATTATCATTTTAGCGTCGGATTCGAAAATCTAGACTCACAGGAGACGGACCATAAGGTGCCCGATGCAGCAATATCCCCTTGTAGACAAGTCGGCTGGAGGAAGATGTATTGAATCTCGACGCAATTTGATTGTTCCATCGTCATTAGGTGGCCCTGAACGTTACAATTAACAATCAGTTTTGCGTCGGGTTCGAATATCTAGACTCACAGCAGAACGATCACAAGGTGCCCGTGGCAGCTATTAACCCTTGGAGACAAGTCGGTTGGAGGACGATGTTTTGGATCGAGACGCAAAATGAGTGTTCCATCGTCATTAGGAGGTCCTGAATGTTACAATTAACTATCAGTTTTTCGTCGGATTCGAAAATCTAGACTCACTGGAGACGGACCATAAGGTGCCCGATGCAGCAATATCCCCTTGGAGACCAGTCCGCTGGAGGACGATGTATTGAATCGCGACGCAATTTGAGTGTTCCATCGTCATTAGGAGGCCTTGAATGTTACAATTAACTATCAGTTCTTCGTCGGATTCGAAAATCTTGACTCACAGAAGACGGACCATTTGGTGCCCGAGGCAGCAATATCCCCTTGGAGACAAATCAGCTGGAGGACGATGTATTGAATCTCGACGCAATTTGAGTCTTCTATCGTCATTAGGTCGCGCTGAACGTTATAATGAACTATCAGCTTTGCGACGGATTCGAAAATCTAGACTAACAAGAGAACGATCATAAGGTGCCCAAGGCAGCAATAGACCCTTGGAGACAAGACGCCTGGAGGACGATGTATTGAATCTCGACGCAATTTGAGTGCTCCATCGTCATTTGGAGGCCCTGCACGTTACAATTAACTATCAGTTTCGCGTCGGATTCGAAAATCTAGACTCACAGGAGACGGACCACATGGAGCCCGAGGCAGAAATATCCCCTTGTAGACAAGTCGGCTGGAGGAAGATATATTGACTCTCGACGCAATTTGAGTGTTCCATCGTCATTGAGAGGCCCTGAGCATTACATTTAACTATCAGTCTCGCGTCGGATTCCATAATGTTGACTCACAGGGGAACGACCATACGGTGCCCGAGGCAGCAATAGACCCTTGGAGACAAATCGGCTGAATGCCGATGTATTGAATCTCAAAGCAATTTGAGTGTTCCATCGTCATTAGGAAGCCCTGAACGTTACAATTAACAATCAGTTTCGCGTCGGATTCGAAAATCCAGACTCACATGAGAGCGAACATAAGAGGCCGGAGGCAGTAATATCCCCATGGAGACAAGTCGGCTGTAGGACGATGTATTGAATCTCGACGCAATTTGAGTGTCCCATTGTCATTAAGAAGCCCTAAACGTTACAATTAACTATCATTGTTGCGTCGGATTCGATAACCTAAACTCACTGGAGAACGACCATAAGGTGCCCGAGGCAGCAAGAGACCCTTTGAGACAAGTCGGCTGGAGCCGATGTATTGAATCTCGACGCAATTTGAGTGTTCCATCGTCATTAGGCGGCCCTAAACGTTACAATTAACTATCATTGTTGCGTCGGATTCGATAATCTAGACTCACAGGAGAACGACCATAAGGTGCCCGAGGTAGCAATAGACCCTTGGAGACAAGTCGGCTGGAGGCAGATGTATTGAATCTCGACGCAAATTGAGTGTTCCATCGGCATTAGGACGCCTTGAACGTTACAGTTAACTATCATTTTAGCGTCGGATTCGAAAATCTACTAACAGGAGAAGGATCATATGGTGCACGAGACTGCAATATACCCTTGGATACAAGTCGACTGGAGGTCGATGTATTGACTCTCGACGCAATTTGAGTGTTCCATCGCCAATAGGAGGCCCTGAACGTTACAATTAACTATCATTTTTGCGTCGGATTCGAAAATCTAGACTCACATGAGAACGACCATAAGGTGCCCGAGGCAGCAATAGACCCTTGCAGACAAGTCGGCTGGAGGCCGATGTATTTAATCTCGACGCAATTTGAGAGTTCCATCGGCATTAGGAGGCCCTGAAAGTTACAGTTAACTATCATTTTAGCGTCAGATTCGAAAATCTACTAACAGGAGAAGGATCATATGGTGCCCGAGGCAGCAACAGACCCTTGGAGACAAGTCGGCCTGAGGCCGATGTATTGAATATCGACGCAATTTGAGTGTTCCATCGTCATTAGGTCGCCCTGAACGTTATAATGATCTATCAGTTTTGCGTCGGATCCGAAAATCTAGACTTACAAGAGAACGACCATAAGGTGCCCGAGGCAGCATTAGACCCTTGGAGACAAGTCGGCTGGAGGACGATGTATTGAATCTCGACACAATTTGAGTGTCCCATCGTCATTAGGAGGCCCTAAACGTTACAATTAACTATGAGTTTTGCGTCGGATTCGATAATCTAAACTCACGGGAGAACGACCATAAGGTGCCCGAGGCAGCAATAGACCCTTGGAGACAAGTCGGCTGGAGGCCGAAGTATTGAATCTCGACGCAATTTGAGTGTTCCATCGTCATTAGGAGGCCCTAAACGTTACAATTAACTATCATTTTTGCGTCGGATTCGAAAATCAAGACTCACAGGAGAACGACCATAAAGTGCCCGAGGCAGCAATAGACCCTTGGAGACAAGTCGGCTGGAGGCCGATGTATTGAATCTCGATGCAATTTGAGTGTTCCATCGTCATTAGGAGGCCCTGAACGTTACAATTAACTATCAGGTTCGCGTCGCATTCGAAAATCTAGACTCACAGGAGCCCGACCACATGGAGCCCGAGGCAGCAATATCACCTTGGAGACAAGTCGGCTGGAGGTCGATGTATTGAATCTCGACTCCATTTGAGTGTTCCATCGTCATTAGGTGGCCCTGAACGTTACAATTAACAATCAGTTTTGCGTCGGGTTCGAAAATCTAGATTCACAGCAGAACGATCACAAGGTGCCCGTGGCAGCTATTGACCCATGGAGACAAGTCGGTTGGAGGACGATGTATTGGATCGCGACGCAATTTGAGTGTTCCCTCGTCATTAGGAGGCCTTGAATGTTACAATTAACTATCAGTTTTTCGTCAGATTCGAAAATCTAGACTCACTGGAGGCGGACCATAAGGTGCCCGATGCAGCAATATCCCCTTGGAGACCAGTCCGCAGGAGGACGATGTATTGAATCGCGACGCAATTTGAGTGTTCCCTCGTCATTAGGAGGCCTTGAATGTTACAATTAACTATCAGTTTTTCGTCGGATTCAAAAATCTAGACTCACAGAAGACGGACCATTTGGTGCCCGAGGCAGCAATATCCCCTTGGAGACAAGTCGGCTGGAGGCCGATGTATTGAATCTCGACGCAATTTGAGTGCACCATCGTCATTTGGAGGCCCTGAACGTTACAATTAACTATCAGTTTCGCGTCGGATTCGAAAATCTAGACTCACAGGAGTCGGACCACATGGAGGCCGAGGCAGCAATATCCCCTTGTAGACAAGTCGGCTGGAGGAAGATGTATTGACTCTCGACTCAATTTGAGTGTTCCATCGTCATTAAGAGGCCCTGAGCATTACATTTAACTATCAGTTTTGCGTCGGATTCTAAAATGTTGACTCACAGGGGAACGACCATACGGTGCCCGAGGCAGCAATAGACCCTTTGAGACAAATCGGCTGAATGCCGATGTATTGAATCTCGAGGCAATTTGAGTGTTCCATCGTCATTAGGAAGCCCTTAACGCTACAATTAACAATCAGTTGGCGTCGGATTCGAAAATCTAGACTCACATGAGAGCGATCATAAGAGGCCGGAGGCAGTAATATCCCCATGGAGACAAGTCGGCTGGAGGACGATGTATTGAATCTCGAAGCAATTTGAGTGTCCCATTGTCATTAGGAGGCCCTAAGCGTTACAATTAACTATCATTTTTGCGTCGGATTCGATAACCTAAAGTCACTGGAGAACGACTATAAGGTGCCCGAGGCAGCAACAGACCCTTGGAGACAAGTCGGCTGGAGGCCGATGTATTGAAACTCGACGCAATTTGAGTGTTCCATCGGCATTAGGACGCCTTGACCGTTACAGTTAACTATCATTTTAGCGTCGGATTCGAAAATCTACTAACAGGAGAAGGATAATATGGTGCACGAGACTGCAATATCCCCTTGGATACAAGTCGACTGGAGGTCGATGTTTTGACTCTCGACGCAATTTGAGTGTTCCATCGCCAATAGGAGGCCCTGAACGTTACAATTAACTATCATTTTTGCGTCGGATTCGAAAATCTAGACTCACAGGAGAACGACCATAAGGTGCCCGAGGCAGCAATAGAACCTTGCAGACAAGTCGGCTGGAGGCCGATGTATTTAATCTCGACGCAATTTGAGTGTTCCATCGGCATTAGGAGGCCCTGAACGTTACAGTTAACTATCATTTTAGCATCGGATTCGAAAATCTACTAACAGGAGAAGGATCATATGGTGCCCGAGACAGCAATAGACCCTTGCAGACAAGTCGTCTGGAGGCCGATGTATTGAATCTCGACGCAATTTGAGTGTTCCATCGGCATTAGGAGGCCCTGAACGTTACAATTAACTATCATTTTTGCGGCGGATTCGAAAATCTAGACTTACAAGAGAACGACCATAAGGTGCCGGAGGCAGCAATAGACCCTTGGAGACAAGTCGGCTGGAGGCCGATGTATTGAATCTCGACGCAATTTGAGTGTTCCATCGGCATTAGGAGGCCCTGAACGTTACAGTTAACTATCATTTTGGCGTCGGATTGGAAAATCTACTAACAGGAGAAGGATCATATGGTGCACGAGACTGCAATATCCCCTTGGATACAAGTCGATTGTAGGCCGATGTATCGACTCTCGACGCAATTTGAGTGTTCCATCGTCTTTAGGAGTCCCTGAACGTTACAATTACCTATCATTTATGCGTCGGACTCGAAAATCTAGACACACAGGAGAACGACCATAAGGTGCCCGAGGCAGAAGTAGACATTTGGAGACAAGTCGGCTGGAGGCCGATGTATTGAATCTCGACGAAATTTGAGTGTTCCATCGGCATTAGGAGGCCCTGAACCCTACAATTAACTATCAATTTTGCGTCGGATTCGATAATCTAAACTCACAGGAGAACGACCATAAGGTGCCCGAGGAGCAATAGACACTTGGAGACAAGTCGGCTGGAGGACGATGTATTGAATCTCGACGCAATTTGAGAGTTCCATCGTCATTAGGAGGCCCTGAACGTTACAATTAACTATCATTTTTGCGTCGGATTCGAAAATGTAGACTTACAAGAGAACGACCATAAGGTGCCCGAGGCAACATTAGACCCTTGGAGACAAGTCGGCTGGAGGACGATGGATTGAATCTCGACGCAATTTGTGTGTTCCATCGTCATTAGGAGGCCCTAAACGTTACAATTAACTATCATTTTTGCGTCGGATTCGATAATCTAAACTCACTGTAGAACGACCATAAGGTGCCCGAGGCAGCAACAGACCCTTGGAGGCAAGTCGGCTGGAGGCCGATGTATTGAATCTCGAGGCAATTTGAGTGTTCCATCGTCATTACAAGGCCCTGAACGTTACAATTAACTATCATTTTTGCGTCGGATTCGAAAATCTAGACTCACAGGAGAACGACCATAAGGTGCCCGAGGCAGCAATAGACCCTTGGAGACAAGTCGGCTGGAGGCCGATGTATTGAATCTCGACGCAATTTGAGTGTTCCATCGGCATTAGGAGGCCCTGAAAGTTACAGTTAATTATCATTTTAGCGTCGGATTCGAAAATCTAGACTCACAGGAGACGGACCATAAGGTGCCCGATGCAGCAATATCCCCTTGTAGACAAGTCGGCTGGCGGAAGATGTATTGAATCTCGACGCAATTTGATTGTTCCATCGTCATTAGGTGGCCCTGAACGTTACTATTAACAATCAGTTTTGCGTCGGGTTCGAATATCTAGACTCACAGCAGAACGATCACAAGGTGCCCGTGGCAGCTATTAACCCTTGGAGACAAGTCGGTTGGAGGACGATGTTTTGGATCGAGACGCAAAATGAGTGTTCCATCGTCATTAGGAGGTCCTGAATGTTACAATTAACTATCAGTTTTTCGTCGGATTCGAGAATCTAGACTCACTGGAGACGGACCATAAGGTGCCCGATGCAGCAATATCCCCTTGGAGACCAGTCCGCTGGAGGACGATGTATTGAATCGCGACGCAATTTGAGTGTTCCATCGTCATTAGGAGGCCTTGAATGTTACAATTAACTATCAGTTCTTCGTCGGATTCGAAAATCTTGACTCACAGAAGACGGACCATTTGGTGCCCGAGGCAGCAATATCCCCTTGGAGACAAATCAGCTGGAGGACGATGTATTGAATCTCGACGCAATTTGAGTCTTCTATCGACATAAGGTCGCGCTGAACGTTATAATGAACTATCAGCTTTGCGTCGGATTCGAAAATCTAGACTAACAAGAGAACGATCATAAGGTGCCCAAGGCAGCAATAGACCCTTGGAGACAAGACGGCTGGAGGACGATGTATTGAATCTCGACGCAATTTGAGTGCTCCATCGTCATTTGGAGGCCCTGCACGTTACAATTAACTATCAGTTTCGCGTCGGATTCGAAAATCTAGACTCACAGGAGACGGACCACATGGAGCCCGAGGCAGCAATATCCCCTTGTAGACAAGTCGGCTGGAGGAAGATATATTGACTCTCGACGCAATTTGAGTGTTCCATCGTCATTGAGAGGCCCTGAGCATTACATTTAACTATCAGTCTCGCGTCGGATTCCATAATGTTGACTCACAGGGGAACGACCATACGGTGCCCGAGGCAGCAATAGACCCTTGGAGACAAATCGGCTGAATGCCGATGTATTGAATCTCAAAGCAATTTGAGTGTTCCATCGTCATTAGGAAGCCCTGAACGTTACAATTAACAATCAGTTTCGCGTCGGATTCGAAAATCCAGACTCACATGAGAGCGAACATAAGAGGCCGGAGGCAGTAATATCCCCATGGAGACAAGTCGGCTGGAGGACGATGTATTGAATCTCGACGCAATTTGAGTGTCCCATTGTCATTAGGAAGCCCTAAACGTTACAATTAACTATCATTTTTGCGTCGGATTCGATAACCTAAACTCACTGGAGAACGACCATAAGGTGCCCGAGGCAGCAACAGACCCTTGGAGACAAGTCGGCTGGAGGCCGATGTATTGAATCTCGACGCAATTTGAGTGTTCCATCGTCATTAGGCGGCCCTAAACGTTACAATTAACTATCATTTTTGCGTCGGATTCGATAATCTAGACACACAGGAGAACGACCATAAGGTGCCCGAGGCAGCAATAGACCCTTGGAGACAAGTCGGCTGGAGGCAGATGTATTGAATCTCGACGCAATTTGAGTGTTCCATCGGCATTAGGACGCCTTGAACGTTACAGTTAACTATCATTTTAGCGTCGGATTCGAAAATCTACTAACAGGAGAAGGATCATATGGTGCACGAGACTGCAATATCCCCTTGGATACAAGTCGACTGGAGGTCGATGTATTGACTCTCGACGCAATTTGAGTGTTCCATCGCCAATAGGAGGCCCTGAACGTTACAATTAACTATCATTTTTGCGTCGGATTCGAAAATCTAGACTCACAGGAGAACGACCATAAGGTGCCCAAGGCAGCAATAGACCCTTGCAGACAAGTCGGCTGGAGGCCGATGTATTTAATCTCGACGCAATTTGAGTGTTCCATCGGCATTAGGAGGCCCTGAACGTTACAGTTAACTATCATTTAAGCGTCGGATTCGAAAATCTACTAACAGGAGAAGGATCATATGGTGCCCGAGGCAGCAACAGACCCTTGGAGACAAGTCGGCCTGAGGCCGATGTATTGAATATCGACGCAATTTGAGTGTTCCATCGTCATTAGGTCGCCCTGAACGTTATAATGAACTATCAGTTTTGCGTCGGATCCGAAAATCTAGACTTACAAGAGAACGACCATAAGGTGCCCGAGGCAGCATTAGACCCTAGGAGACAAGTCGGCTGGAGGACGATGTATTGAGTCTCGACGCAATTTGAGTCTTCTATCGTCATTAGGAGGCGCTGAACGTTACAATTCACTATCATTTTTGCGTCGGATTCGAAAATCTAGGCTCACAGGAGAAGGATCATATTGTGCCCGAGACAGCAATATCCCCTTGGAGACAAGGCGGCTGGAGGCCGATGTATTGAATCTCGACGCAATTTGAGTGTTCCATCGTCATTAGGAGGCCCTGAACGTTACAATTAACTATCAGGTTCGCGTCGGATTCGAAAATCTAGACTCACAGGAGACGGACCACATGGAGCCCGAGGCAGCAATATCCCCTTGTAGACAAGTCGGCTGGAGGAAGATGTATTGACTCTCGACTCAATTTGAGTGTTCCATCGTCATTAAGAGGCCCTGAGCATTACATTTAACTATCAGTTTTGCGTCGGATTCTAAAATGTTGACTCACAGGGGAACGACCCTACGGTGCCCGAGGCAGCAATAGACCCTTGGAGACAAATCGGCTGAATGCCGATGTATTGAATCTCGAGGCAATTTGAGTGTTCCATCGTTATTAGGAAGCCCTGAACGTTACAATTAACAATCAGTTTCGCGTCGGATTCGAAAATCTAGACTCACATGAGAGCGAACATAAGAGGCCGGAGGCAGTAATATCCCCATGGAGACAAGTCGGCTGGAGGACGATGTATTGAATCTCGACGCAATTTGAGTGTTCCATCGGCATTAGGAGGCCCTGAACGTTACAATTAACTATCATTTTTGCGTCGGATTCGAAAATCTAGACTTACAAGAGAACGACCATAAGGTGCCCGAGGCAGCAATAGACCCTTGGAGACAAGTCGGCTGGAGGCCGATGTATTGAATCTCGACGCAATTTGAGTGTTCCATCGGCATTAGGAGGCCCTGAACGTTACAGTTAACAATCATTTTAGCGTCGGATTCGAAAATCTACTAACAGGAGAAGGATCATATGGTGCACGAGACTGCAATATCCCCTTGGATACAAGTCGACTGGAGGTCGATGTATCGACTCTCGACGCAATTTGAGTGTTCCATCGTCTTTAGGAGTCCCTGAACGTTACAATTACGTATCATTTATGCGTCGGATTCGAAAATCTAGACTCACAGGAGAAGGATCATATGGTGCCCGAGACAGCAATAGACCCTTGGAGACAAGTCGGCTGGAGGACGATGTATTGAATCTCGACGCAATTTGAGAGTTCCATCGTCATTAGGAGGCCCTAAACGTTACAATTAACTATCATTTTTGCGTCGGATTCAAAAATCTACTAACAGGAGAAGGATCATATGGTGCACGAGACTGCAAAATCCCCTTGGATACAAGTCGACTGGAGGTCGAAGTATTGACTCTCGACGAAATTTGAGTGTTCCATCGTCTTTAGGAGTCCCTGAACGTTACAATTACCTATCATTTATGCGTCGGATTCGAAAATCTAGACTCACAGGAGAACGACCATAAGGTGCCCGAGGCAGCAATAGACCCTTGGAAACAAGTCGGCTGGAGGACGATGTATTGAATCTCGACGCAATTTGAGAGTTCCATCGTCATTAGGAGGCCCTGAACGTTACAATTAACAATCAGTTTCGCGTCGGATTTGAAAATCTAGACTCCCATGAGAGCGAACATAAGAGGCCGGAGGCAGTAATATCCCCATGGAGACAAGTCGGCTGGAGGACGATGTATTGAATCTCGACGCAATTTGAGTGTCCCATCGTCATTAGGAGGCCCTAAACGTTACAATTAACTATCATTTTAGCGTCGGATTCGATAATCTAAACTCACAGGAGAACGACCATAAGGTGCCCGAGGCAGCAACAGACCCTTGGAGACAAGTCGGCTGGAGGCCGATGTATTGAGTCTCGACGCAATTTGAGTGTTCCATCGTCATTAGGAGGCCCTAAACGTTACAACTAACAATCATTTTTGCGTCGGATTCGATAATCTAAACTCACAGGAGAACGACCATAAGGTGCCCGAGGCAGCAACAGACCCTTGGAGACAAGTCGGCTGGAAGCCGATGTATTGAATCTCGACGCAATTTGAGTGTTCCATCGGCATTAGGAGGCCCTGAACATTACAGTTAACTATAATTTTAGCGTCGGATTCAAAAATCTACTGACAGGAGATGGATCATATGGTGCACGAGACAGCTATAGACCCTTGGAGACAAGTCGGCTGGAGGCCGATGTATTGAATCTCGACCCAATTTGAGTGTTCCATCGTCATTACAAGGACCTGAACGTTACAATTAACTATCATTTTTGCGTCGGTTTCCAAAATCTAGACTCACAGGAGAACGACCATAAGGTGCCCGAGGCAGCAATAGACCCTTGGAGACAAGTCGGCTGGAGGCCGATGTATTGAATCTCGACGCAATTTGATTGTTCCATCGTCATTACAAGGCCCTGAACGTTACAATTAACTATCATTTTTGCGTCGGATTCGAAAATGTAGACTCTCAGGAGAACGACCATAAGGTGCCCGAGGCAGCATTACACCCTTGGAGACAAGTCGGCTGGAGGACGATGTATTGGATCGCGACGCAATTTGATTGTTCCATCGTCATTAGGAGGCCCTGAATGTTACAATTAACTATCAGTTTTTCGTCGGATTCGAAAATCTAGACTCACAGCAGACGGACCACTTGGTGCCCGAGGCAGCAATATACCCTTGGAGACAAATCGGCTGGAGGACGATGTATTGAGCCTCGACGCAATTTGAGTCTTCTATCGTCATTAGGAGGCGCTGAACGTTACAATTCACTATCATTTTTGCGTCGGATTCGAAAATCTAGACTCACAGGAGACGGATCATATTGTGCCCGAGACAGCAATATCCCCTTGGACCCAAGTCGGCTGGAGGCTCATGTATTGAATCTCGACGCAATTTGAGTGATCCATCGTCATTAGGAGGCCCTGAACGTTACAATTAACTATCAGGTTCGCGTCGGATTCGAAAATCTAGACTCACAGGAGACGGACCACATGGAGCCCGAGGCAGCAATATCCCCTTGGAGACAAGTCGGCTGGAGGTCAATGTATTGAATCTCGACTCAATTTGAGTGTTCCATCGTCATTAGGTGGCCCTGAACGTTACAATTAACAATCAGTTTTGCGTCGGGTTCGAAAATCTAGACTCACAGCAGAACGATCACAAGGTGCCCGTGGCACCTATTGACCCTTGGAGACAAGTCGGTTGGAGGACGATGTATTGGATCGCGACGCAAAATGAGTGTTCCATCGTCATTAGGAGGCCCTGAATGTTACAATTAACTATCAGTTTTTCGCCGGATTCGAAAATCTAGACTCACTGGAGACGGACCATAAGGTGCCCGATGCAGCGATATCCCCTTGGAGACCAGTCCGCTGGAGGACGATGTATTGATTCGCGACGCAATTTGAGTGTTCCATCGTCATTAGGAGGCCTTGAATGTTACAATTAACAATCAGTTTTTCGTCGGATTCGAAAATCTAGACTCACAGAAGACGGACCATTTGGTGCCCGAGGCAGCACTATCCCCTTGGAGACAAATCGGCTGGAGGACGATGTATTGAATCTCGACGCAATTTGAGTCTTCTATCGTCATTAGGTCGCCCTGAAAGTTATAATGAACTATCAGCTATGCGTCGGATTCGAAAATCTAGACTTACAAGAGAACGATCATAAGGTGCCCAAGGGTGCATTAGACCCTTGTAGACAAGTCGGCTGGAGGACGATGGATTGGATCGCGACGCAATTTGAGTGTTCCATCGTCATTAGGAGGCGCTGAACCTTACAATTAACTATCAGTTTCGCGTCGGATTCGAAAATCTAGACTCACAGGAGACGGACCATATGGAGCCCGAGGCAGCAATATCCCCTTGGAGACATGTCGGCTGGAGGCCGATGTATTGAATCTCGACGCAATTTGAGTGTTCCATCGTCATTAAGAGGCCCTGAGCATTACATTTAACTATCAGTTTTGCGTCGGATTCAAAAATGTTGACTCACAGGGGAACGACCATAAGGTGCCCGAGGCAGCAATAGACCCTTGGAGACACATCGGCTGAATGCCGATGTATTGAATCTCGAGGCAATTTGAGTGTTCCATCGTCATTAGGAAGCCCTGAACGGTACAATTAACAATCAGTTTCGTGTCGGATTCGAAAATCTAGACTCACATGAGACCTAACATAACAGGCCGGAGGCAGTAATATCCCCATGGAGACAAGTCGGCTGGAGGACGATGTATTGAATCTCGACGCTATTTGAGTGTCCCATCGTCATTAGGAGGCCCTAAACGTTTCAATTAACTATCATTTTTGCGTCGGATTCGAAAATCTAGACTCACAGGAGAATGACCATAAGGTGCCCGAGGTAGCAATAGACCCTTGGAGACAAGTCGGCTGGAGGCCGATGTATTGAATCTCGACGCAATTTGAGTGTTCCATCGTCATTACAAGGCCCTGAACGTTACAATTAACTATCATTTTTGCGTCGGATTCGAAAATCTAGACTCACAGGAGAACGACCATAAGGTGCCCGAGGCAGCAATAGACCCTTGGAGACTAGTCGGCTGGAGGCCGATGTATTGAATCTCGACGCAATTTGAGTGTTCTATCGGCATTAGGAGGCCCTGAACGTTACAGTTAATTATCATTTTAGCGTCGGATTCGAAAATCTACTACCAGGAGAAGGATCATATGGTGCACGAGACTGCAATATCCCCTTGGATACAAGTCGACTGGAGGTCGATGTATTGAATCTCGACTCAATTTGAGTGTTCCATCGTCATTAGGTGGCCCTGAACGTTACAATTAACTATCAGTTTCGCGTCGGATTCGAAAATCTAGATTCACAGTAGACGGACCACATGGAGCCCGAGGCAGCAATATCCCCTTGTAGACAAGTCGGCTGGAGGAAGATGTATTGAATCTCGACGCAATTTGAGTGTTCCATCGTCATTACAAGGCCCTGAACGTTACAATTAACTATCATTTTCGCGTCGGATTCGAAAATCTAGACTCACAGGAGAACGACCATAAGGTGCCGAGGCAGCAATAGACACTTGCAGACAAGTCGGCTGGAGGCCGATGTATTTAATCTCGACGCAATTTGAGTGTTCCATCGGCATTAAGAGGCCCTGAACGTTACAGTTAAATATCAGTTTCGCGTCGGATTCGAAAATCTAGAATCACCGGAGACGGACTATGTGGTGCCCGAGGCAGCGATATCCCCTTGGAGACAAGTCGGCTGGAGGCCGATGTATTGGATCTCGACGAAATTTGAGTGTTCCATCGGCATTAGGAGGCCCTGAACGTTACAATTAACTATCATTTTTGCGTCGGATTCGAAAATCTAGACTTACAAGAGAACGACCATAAGGTTCCTGAGGCAGCAATAGACCCTTGGAGACAAGTCGGCTGGAGGCCGATGTATTGAATCTCGACGCAATTTGAGTGTTCCATCGGCATTAGGAGGCCTTGAACGTTCAAGTAACTATCATTTTAGCGTCGGATTCGAAAATCTACTAACAGGAGAAGGATCATATGGTGCACGAGACTGCAAAATCCCCTTGGATACAAGTCGACTGGAGGTCGAAGTATTGACTCTCGACGAAATTTGAGTGTTCCATCGTCTTTAGGAGTCCCTGAACGTTACAATTACCTATCATTTATGCGTCGGATTCGAAAATCTAGACTCACAGGAGAACGACCATAAGGTGCCCGAGGCAGCAATAGACCCTTGGAAACAAGTCGGCTGGAGGACGATGTATTGAATCTCGACGCAATTTGAGAGTTCCATCGTCATTAGGAGGCCCTGAACGTTACAATTAACAATCAGTTTCGCGTCGGATTTGAAAATCTAGACTCCCATGAGAGCGAACATAAGAGGCCGGAGGGAGTAATATCCCCATGGAGACAAGTCGGCTGGAGGACGACGTATTGAATCTCGACGCAATTTGAGTGTCCCATCGTCATTAGGAGGCCCTAAACGTTACAATTAACTATCATTTTAGCGTCGGATTCGATAATCTAAACTCACAGGAGAACGACCATAAGGTGCCCGAGGCAGCAACAGACCCTTGGAGACAAGTCGGCTGGAAGCCGATGTATTGAATCTCGACGCAATTTGAGTGTTCCATCGGCATTAGGAGGCCCTGAACATTACAGTTAACTATCATTTTAGCGTCGGATTCAAAAATCTACTGACAGGAGAAGGATCATATGGTGCACGAGACAGCTATAGACCCTTGGAGACAAGTCGGCTGGAGGCCGATGTATTGAATCTCGACCCAATTTGAGTGTTCCATCGTCATTACAAGGACCTGAACGTTACAATTAACTATCATTTTTGCGTCGGTTTCCAAAATCTAGACTCACAGGAGAACGACCATAAGGTGCCCGAGGCAGCAATAGACCCTTGGAGACAAGTCGGCTGGAGGCCGATGTATTGAATCTCGACGCAATTTGATTGTTCCATCGTCATTACAAGGCCCTGAACGTTACAATTAACTATCATTTTTGCGTCGGATTCGAAAATGTAGACTCTCAGGAGAACGACCATAAGGTGCCCGAGGCAGCATTACACCCTTGGAGACAAGTCGGCTGGAGGACGATGTATTGAATCTCGACGCAATTTGAGTGTTCCATTGTCATTAAGAGGCCCTGAGCATTACATTTAACTATCAGTTTTGCGTCGGATTCGATAATCTAGACTCACAGGCGAACGACCATAAGGTGCCCGAGGCAGAAATAGACCCTTGGAGACAAGTAGGCTGGAGGCAGATGTATTGAATCTCGACGCAATTTGAGTGTTCCATCGGCATTAGGAGGCCCTGAACGTTACAGTTAACTGTCATTTTAGCGTCGGATTCGAAAATCTACTAACAGGAGAAGGATCATATGGTGCCCGAGACAGCAATATCCCCTTGGAGACAAGTCCGCTGGAGGCCGATGTATTGAATCTCGACGCAATTTGAGTGTTCCATCGTCATTAGGAGGCCCTGAACCTTACAATTAACTATCAGTTTCGCGTCGGATTCGAAAATCTAGAATCACCGGAGACGGACCTTGTGGTGCCCGAGGCAGCGATATCCCCTTGGAGACAAGTCGGCTGGAGGCCAGTGTATTGAATCTCGACGCAATTTGAGTGCTCCATCGGCATTAGGAGGCCCTGAACGTAACAATTAACTATCATTTTTGCGTCGGATTCGAAAATCTAGACTTACAAGAGAACGACCATAAGGTGCCCGAGGCAGCAATAGACCCTTGGAGACAAGTCGGCTGGAGGCCGATGTATTGAATCTCGACGCAATTTGAGTGTTCCATCGGCATTAGGAGGCCCTGAACGTTACAGTTAACTATCATTTTAGCGTCGGATTCGAAAATCAACTAACAGGAGAAGGATCATATGGTGCACGAGACTGCAATATCCCCTTGGATACAAGTCGACTGGAGGTCGATGTATTGACTATCGACGCAATTTGAGTGTTCCATCGTCTTTAGAAGTCCCTGAACGTTACAATTACCTATCATTTATGCGTCGGATTCGAAAATCTAGACTCACAGGAGAACGACCATAAGGTGCCCGAGGCAGCAATAGAACCTTGGAGACAAGTCGGCTGGAGGACGATGTATTGAATCTCGACGCAATATGAGAGTTCCATCGTCTTTAGGAGGCCCTGAACGTTGCAATTAACAATCAGTTTCGCGTCGGATTCGAAAATCTAGACTCACATTAGAGCGAACATAAGAGGCCGGAGGCAGTAATATCCCCATGGAGACAAGTCGGCTGGAGGACGATGTATTGAATCTCGACGCAATTTGAGTGTCCCATCGACATTAGGAGGCCATAAACGTTACAATTAACTATCATTTTTGCGTCGGATTCGATAATCTAAACTCACAGGAGAACGACTATAAGGTGCCCGAGGCAGCAACAGACCCTTGGAGACACGTCGGCTGGAGGCCGATGTATTGAATCTCGACGCAATTTGAGTGTTCCATCGTCATTAGGAGGCCCTAAACGTTACAATTAACTATCATTTTTGCGTCGGATTCGATAATCTAAACTCACAGGAGAACGACCATAAGGTGCCCGAGGCAGCAACAGACCCTTGGAGACAAGTCGGCTGGAGGCCGATGTATTGAATCTCGACGCAATTTGAGTGTTCCATCGTCATTAGGAGGCCCTAAACGTTACAATTAACTATCATTTTTGCGTCGGATTCGATAATGTAAACTCACAGGAGAGCGACCATAAGGTGCCCGAGGCAGCAACAGACCCTTGGAGATAAGTCAGCTGGAGGCCGATGTATTGAATCTCGACGCAATTTGAGTGTTCCATCGTCATTAGGAGGCCCTGAACGTTACAATTAACTATCAGTTTCGCGTCGGATTCGAAAATCTAGACTCACAGGAGATGGACCACATGGGGCCCGAGCCAGCAATATCCCCTTGTAGACAAGTCGGCTGGAGGAAGATGTATTGACTCTCGACGCAATTTGAGTGTTCCATCGTCATTAGGTCGCCCTGAACGTTATAATGAACTATCAGTTTTGCGTCGGATCCGAAAATCTAGACTTACAAGAGAACGACCATAAGGTGCCCAAGGCAGCATTAGACCCTTGGAGACAAGTCGGCTGGAGGACGATGTATTGGATCGCGACGCAATTTGAGTGTTCCATCGTCATTAGGAGGCCCTGAATGTTACAATTAACTATCAGTTTTTCGTCGGATTCGAAAATCTAGACTCACAGCAGACGGACCATTTGGTGCCCGAGGCAGCAATATCCCCTTGGAGACAAATCGGCTGGAGGACGATGTATTGAGTCTCGACGCAAGTTGAGTCTTCTATCGTCATTAGGAGGCGCTGAACGTTACAATTCACTATCATTTTTGCGTCGGATTCGAAAATCTAGACTCACAGGAGAAGGATCATATTGTGCCCGGGACAGCAATATCCCCTTGGAGACAAGTCGGCTGGAGGCCGATGTATTGAATCTCGACTCAATTTGAGTGTTCCATCGTCATTAGGAGGCCCTGAACGTTACAATTAACAATCAGTTTTGCGTCGGGTTCGAAAATCTAGACTCACAGCAGACCGATCACAAGGTGCCCGTGGCAGCTATTGACCCTTGGAGACAAGTCGGTTGGAGGACGATGTATTGGATCGCGACGCAAAATGAGTGTTCCATCGTCATTAGGAGGCCCTGAATGTTACAATTAACTATCAGTTTTTCGTCGGATTTGAAAATCTAGACTCACTGGAGACGGACCATAAGGTGCCCGATGCAGCAATATCCCCTTGGAGACCAGTCCGCTGGAGGACGATGTATTGAATCGCGACGCAATTTGAGTGTCCCATTGTCATTAGGAGGCCCTAAACGTTACAATTAACTATCATTTTTGCGTCGGATTCGATAATCTAAACTCACTGTAGAACGACCATAAGGTGCCCGAGGCAGCAACAGACCCTTGGAGACAAGTCGGCTGGAGGCCGATGTATTGAATCTCGACGCAATTTGAGTGTTCCATCGTCATTAGGAGGCCCTAAACGTTACAATTAACTATCATTTTTGCGTCGGATTCGATTATCTAGACTCACAGGAGAACGACCATAAGGTGCCCGAGGCAGCAATAGACCCTTGGAGACAAGTCGGCTGAGGGCAGATGTATTGAATCTCGACGCAATTTGAGTGTTCCATCGGCATTAGGACGCCTTGAACGTTACGGTTAACTATCATTTTAGCGTCGGATTCGAAAATCTACTAACAGGAGAAGGATCATATGGTGCACGAGACTGCAATGTCCCCTTGGATACAAGTCGACTGGAGGTCGATGTATTGACTCTCGACGCAATTTGAGTGTTCCATCGTCATTAGGAGGCCCTGAACGTTACAATTAACTATCATTTTTGCGTCGGATTCGATAATCTAAACTCACAGGAGAACGACAATAAGGAGCCCGAGGCGGCAATAGACCCTTGGAGACACGTCGGCTGGAGGCCGGTGTATTGAATCTCGACGCAATTTGAGTGTTCCATCGTCATTAGGAGGCCCTAAACGTTACAATTAACTATCATTTTTGCGTCGGATTCGATAATCTAAACTCACAGGAGAACGACCATAAGGTGCCCGAGGCAGCAACAGACCCTTGGAGACAAGTCGGCTGGAGGCCGATGTATTGAATGTCGACGCAATTTGAGTGTTCCATCGTCATTAGGAGGCCCTAAACGTTACAATTAACTATCATTTTAGCGACGGATTCGATAATGTAAACTCACAGGAGAACGACCATAAGGTGCCCGAGGCACCAACAGACCCTTGGAGACAAGTCGGCTGTGGGCCGATGTATTGAATCTCGACGCAATTTGAGTGTTCCATCGTCATTAGGAGGCCCTGAACGTTACAATTAACTATCATTTTTGCGTCGGATTCGAAAATCTAGACTCACATGAGAACGACCATAAGGTGCCCGAGGCAGCAACAGACCATAGGAGACAAGTCGGCTGGAGGCCGATGCATTGAATCTCGACGCAATTTGAGTGTTGCATCGCCAATAGGAGGCCCTGAACGTTACAATTAACTATCATTTTTGAGTCGGATTCGAAAATCTAGACTCACAGGAGAACGACCATAAAGTGCCCGAGGCAGAAATAGACCCTTGGAGACAAGTCGGCTGGAGGCAGATGTATTGAATCTCGACGCAATTTGAGTGTTCCATCGGCATTAGGAGGCCCTGAACGTTACAGTTAACTGTAATTTTAGCGTCGGATTCGAAAATCTACTAACAGGAGAAGGATCATATGGTGCCCGAGACAGCAATATCCCCTTGGAGACAAGTCCGCTGGAGGCCGATGTATTGAATCTCGACGCAATTTGAGTGTTCCATCGTCATTAGGAGGCCCTGAACCTTACAATTAACTATCAGTTTCGCGTCGGATTCGAAAATCTAGAATCACCGGAGACGGACCATGTGGTGCCCGAGGCAGCGATATCCCCTTGGAGACAAGTCGGCTGGAGGCCAGTGTATTGAATCTCGACGCAATTTGAGTGCTCCATCGGCATTAGGAGGCCCTGAACGTAACAATTAACTATCATTTTTGCGTCGGATTCGAAAATCTAGACTTACAAGAGAACGACCATAAGGTGCCCGAGGCAGCAACAGACCCTTGGAGACACGTCGGCTGGAGGCCGATGTATTGAATCTCGACGCAATTTGAGTGTTCCATCGTCATTAGGAGGCCCTAAACGTTACAATTAACTATCATTTTTGCGTCGGATTCGATAATCTAAACTCACAGGAGAACGACCATAAGGTGCCCGAGGCAGCAACAGACCCTTGGAGACAAGTCGGCTGGAGGCCGATGTATTGAATCTCGACGCAATTTGAGTGTTCCATCGTCATTAGGAGGCCCTAAACGTTACAATTAACTATCATTTTTGCGTCGGATTCGATAATGTAAACTCACAGGAGAGCGACCATAAGGTGCCCGAGGCAGCAACAGACCCTTGGAGATAAGTCAGCTGGAGGCCGATGTATTGAATCTCGACGCAATTTGAGTGTTCCATCGTCATTAGGAGGCCCTGAACGTTACAATTAACTATCAGTTTCGCGTCGGATTCGAAAATCTAGACTCACAGGAGATGGACCACATGGGGCCCGAGCCAGCAATATCCCCTTGTAGACAAGTCGGCTGGAGGAAGATGTATTGACTCTCGACGCAATTTGAGTGTTCCATCGTCATTAGGTCGCCCTGAACGTTATAATGAACTATCAGTTTTGCGTCGGATCCGAAAATCTAGACTTACAAGAGAACGACCATAAGGTGCCCAAGGCAGCATTAGACCCTTGGAGACAAGTCGGCTGGAGGACGATGTATTGGATCGCGACGCAATTTGAGTGTTCCATCGTCATTAGGAGGCCCTGAATGTTACAATTAACTATCAGTTTTTCGTCGGATTCGAAAATCTAGACTCACAGCAGACGGACCATTTGGTGCCCGAGGCAGCAATATCCCCTTGGAGACAAATCGGCTGGAGGACGATGTATTGAGTCTCGACGCAAGTTGAGTCTTCTATCGTCATTAGGAGGCGCTGAACGTTACAATTCACTATCATTTTTGCGTCGGATTCGAAAATCTAGACTCACAGGAGAAGGATCATATTGTGCCCGGGACAGCAATATCCCCTTGGAGACAAGTCGGCTGGAGGCCGATGTATTGAATCTCGACTCAATTTGAGTGTTCCATCGTCATTAGGAGGCCCTGAACGTTACAATTAACAATCAGTTTTGCGTCGGGTTCGAAAATCTAGACTCACAGCAGACCGATCACAAGGTGCCCGTGGCAGCTATTGACCCTTGGAGACAAGTCGGTTGGAGGACGATGTATTGGATCGCGACGCAAAATGAGTGTTCCATCGTCATTAGGAGGCCCTGAATGTTACAATTAACTATCAGTTTTTCGTCGGATTTGAAAATCTAGACTCACTGGAGACGGACCATAAGGTGCCCGATGCAGCAATATCCCCTTGGAGACCAGTCCGCTGGAGGACGATGTATTGAATCGCGACGCAATTTGAGTGTCCCATTGTCATTAGGAGGCCCTAAACGTTACAATTAACTATCATTTTTGCGTCGGATTCGATAATCTAAACTCACTGTAGAACGACCATAAGGTGCCCGAGGCAGCAACAGACCCTTGGAGACAAGTCGGCTGGAGGCCGATGTATTGAATCTCGACGCAATTTGAGTGTTCCATCGTCATTAGGAGGCCCTAAACGTTACAATTAACTATCATTTTTGCGTCGGATTCGATTATCTAGACTCACAGGAGAACGACCATAAGGTGCCCGAGGCAGCAATAGACCCTTGGAGACAAGTCGGCTGAGGGCAGATGTATTGAATCTCGACGCAATTTGAGTGTTCCATCGGCATTAGGACGCCTTGAACGTTACGGTTAACTATCATTTTAGCGTCGGATTCGAAAATCTACTAACAGGAGAAGGATCATATGGTGCACGAGACTGCAATGTCCCCTTGGATACAAGTCGACTGGAGGTCGATGTATTGACTCTCGACGCAATTTGAGTGTTCCATCGCCAATAGGAGGCCCTGAACGTTACAATTAACTATCATTTTTGCGTCGGATTCGATAATCTAAACTCACAGGAGAACGACAAGAAGGAGCCCGAGGCGGCAATAGACCCTTGGAGACACGTCGGCTGGAGGCCGGTGTATTGAATCTCGACGCAATTTGAGTGTTCCATCGTCATTAGGAGGCCCTAAACGTTACAATTAACTATCATTTTTGCGTCGGATTCGATAATCTAAACTCACAGGAGAACGACCATAAGGTGCCCGAGGCAGCAACAGACCCTTGGAGACAAGTCGGCTGGAGGCCGATGTATTGAATGTCGACGCAATTTGAGTGTTCCATCGTCATTAGGAGGCCCTAAACGTTACAATTAACTATCATTTTAGCGACGGATTCGATAATGTAAACTCACAGGAGAACGACCATAAGGTGCCCGAGGCACCAACAGACCCTTGGAGACAAGTCGGCTGTGGGCCGATGTATTGAATCTCGACGCAATTTGAGTGTTCCATCGTCATTAGGAGGCCCTGAACGTTACAATTAACTATCATTTTTGCGTCGGATTCGAAAATCTAGACTCACATGAGAACGACCATAAGGTGCCCGAGGCAGCAACAGACCATAGGAGACAAGTCGGCTGGAGGCCGATGCATTGAATCTCGACGCAATTTGAGTGTTGCATCGCCAATAGGAGGCCCTGAACGTTACAATTAACTATCATTTTTGAGTCGGATTCGAAAATCTAGACTCACAGGAGAACGACCATAAAGTGCCCGAGGCAGAAATAGACCCTTGGAGACAAGTCGGCTGGAGGCAGATGTATTGAATCTCGACGCAATTTGAGTGTTCCATCGGCATTAGGAGGCCCTGAACGTTACAGTTAACTGTCATTTTAGCGTCGGATTCGAAAATCTACTAACAGGAGAAGGATCATATGGTGCCCGAGACAGCAATATCCCCTTGGAGACAAGTCCGCTGGAGGCCGATGTATTGAATCTCGACGCAATTTGAGTGTTCCATCGTCATTAGGAGGCCCTGAACCTTACAATTAACTATCAGTTTCGCGTCGGATTCGAAAATCTAGAATCACCGGAGACGGACCATGTGGTGCCCGAGGCAGCGATATCCCCTTGGAGACAAGTCGGCTGGAGGCCAGTGTATTGAATCTCGACGCAATTTGAGTGCTCCATCGGCATTAGGAGGCCCTGAACGTAACAATTAACTATCATTTTTGCGTCGGATTCGAAAATCTAGACTTACAAGAGAACGACCATAAGGTGCCCGAGGCAGCAACAGACCCTTGGAGACACGTCGGCTGGAGGCCGATGTATTGAATCTCGACGCAATTTGAGTGTTCCATCGTCATTAGGAGGCCCTAAACGTTACAATTAACTATCATTTTTGCGTCGGATTCGATAATCTAAACTCACAGGAGAACGACCATAAGGTGCCCGAGGCAGCAACAGACCCTTGGAGACAAGTCGGCTGGAGGCCGATGTATTGAATCTCGACGCAATTTGAGTGTTCCATCGTCATTAGGAGGCCCTAAACGTTACAATTAACTATCATTTTTGCGTCGGATTCGATAATGTAAACTCACAGGAGAGCGACCATAAGGTGCCCGAGGCAGCAACAGACCCTTGGAGATAAGTCAGCTGGAGGCCGATGTATTGAATCTCGACGCAATTTGAGTGTTCCATCGTCATTAGGAGGCCCTGAACGTTACAATTAACTATCAGTTTCGCGTCGGATTCGAAAATCTAGACTCACAGGAGATGGACCACATGGGGCCCGAGCCAGCAATATCCCCTTGTAGACAAGTCGGCTGGAGGAAGATGTATTGACTCTCGACGCAATTTGAGTGTTCCATCGTCATTAGGTCGCCCTGAACGTTATAATGAACTATCAGTTTTGCGTCGGATCCGAAAATCTAGACTTACAAGAGAACGACCATAAGGTGCCCAAGGCAGCATTAGACCCTTGGAGACAAGTCGGCTGGAGGACGATGTATTGGATCGCGACGCAATTTGAGTGTTCCATCGTCATTAGGAGGCCCTGAATGTTACAATTAACTATCAGTTTTTCGTCGGATTCGAAAATCTAGACTCACAGCAGACGGACCATTTGGTGCCCGAGGCAGCAATATCCCCTTGGAGACAAATCGGCTGGAGGACGATGTATTGAGTCTCGACGCAAGTTGAGTCTTCTATCGTCATTAGGAGGCGCTGAACGTTACAATTCACTATCATTTTTGCGTCGGATTCGAAAATCTAGACTCACAGGAGAAGGATCATATTGTGCCCGGGACAGCAATATCCCCTTGGAGACAAGTCGGCTGGAGGCCGATGTATTGAATCTCGACTCAATTTGAGTGTTCCATCGTCATTAGGAGGCCCTGAACGTTACAATTAACAATCAGTTTTGCGTCGGGTTCGAAAATCTAGACTCACAGCAGACCGATCACAAGGTGCCCGTGGCAGCTATTGACCCTTGGAGACAAGTCGGTTGGAGGACGATGTATTGGATCGCGACGCAAAATGAGTGTTCCATCGTCATTAGGAGGCCCTGAATGTTACAATTAACTATCAGTTTTTCGTCGGATTTGAAAATCTAGACTCACTGGAGACGGACCATAAGGTGCCCGATGCAGCAATATCCCCTTGGAGACCAGTCCGCTGGAGGACGATGTATTGAATCGCGACGCAATTTGAGTGTCCCATTGTCATTAGGAGGCCCTAAACGTTACAATTAACTATCATTTTTGCGTCGGATTCGATAATCTAAACTCACTGTAGAACGACCATAAGGTGCCCGAGGCAGCAACAGACCCTTGGAGACAAGTCGGCTGGAGGCCGATGTATTGAATCTCGACGCAATTTGAGTGTTCCATCGTCATTAGGAGGCCCTAAACGTTACAATTAACTATCATTTTTGCGTCGGATTCGATAATCTAGACTCACAGGAGAACGACCATAAGGTGCCCGAGGCAGCAATAGACCCTTGGAGACAAGTCGGCTGAGGGCAGATGTATTGAATCTCGACGCAATTTGAGTGTTCCATCGGCATTAGGACGCCTTGAACGTTACGGTTAACTATCATTTTAGCGTCGGATTCGAAAATCTACTAACAGGAGAAGGATCATATGGTGCACGAGACTGCAATGTCCCCTTGGATACAAGTCGACTGGAGGTCGATGTATTGACTCTCGACGCAATTTGAGTGTTCCATCGCCAATAGGAGGCCCTGAACGTTACAATTAACTATCATTTTTGCGTCGGATTCGATAATCTAAACTCACAGGAGAACGACAATAAGGTGCCCGAGGCGGCAACAGACCCTTGGAGACACGTCGGCTGGAGGCCGGTGTATTGAATCTCGACGCAATTTGAGTGTTCCATCGTCATTAGGAGGCCCTAAACGTTACAATTAACTATCATTTTTGCGTCGGATTCGATAATCTAAACTCACAGGAGAACGACCATAAGGTGCCCGAGGCAGCAACAGACCCTTGGAGACAAGTCGGCTGGAGGCCGATGTATTGAATGTCGACGCAATTTGAGTGTTCCATCGTCATTAGGAGGCCCTAAACGTTACAATTAACTATCATTTTTGCGACGGATTCGATAATGTAAACTCACAGGAGAACGACCATAAGGTGCCCGAGGCACCAACAGACCCTTGGAGACAAGTCGGCTGGAGGCCGATGTATTGAATCTCGACGCAATTTGAGTGTTCCATCGTCATTAGGAGGCCCTGAACGTTACAATTAACTATCATTTTTGCGTCGGATTCGAAAATCTAGACTCACATGAGAACGACCATAAGGTGCCCGAGGCAGCAACAGACCATAGGAGACAAGTCGGCTGGAGGCCGATGCATTGAATCTCGACGCAATTTGAGTGTTGCATCGCCAATAGGAGGCCCTGAACGTTACAATTAACTATCATTTTTGAGTCGGATTCGAAAATCTAGACTCACAGGAGAACGACCATAAGGTGCCCGAGGCAGCAATAGACCCTTGGAGACAAGTCAGCTGGTGACCGATGTATTGAATCTCGACGCAATTTGAGTGTTCCATCGTCATTACAAGGCCCTGAATGTTACAATTAACTATCATCTTGCGTCGGATTCGAAAATCTAGACCCACAGGAGAACGGCCATAAGCTGCCCGAGGCAGCAATAGACCCTTGGAGACAAGTCGGCTGGAGGTCGATGTATTGAATCTCGACGCAATTTGAGTGTTCCATCGGCATTAGGAGGCCCTGAACGTTACAGTTAACTATCATTTTAGCGTCGGATTCAAAAATCTACTAACAGGAGAAGGATCATATGGTGCACGAGTCGGCAATAGACCCTTGGAGGCAAGTCGGCTGGAGGCCGATGTATTGAATGTCGAGGCAATTTGAGTGTTCCATCGTCATTACAAGGCCCTGAACGTTACAATTATGTATCATTTTTGCGTCGGATTCGAAAATCTAGACTCACAGGAGAACGACCATATGGTGCCCGAGGCTGCAATAGACCCTTGGAGACAAGTAGGCTGGAGGACGATGTATTGAATCTCGACGCAATTTGAGTGTTCCATCGCCATTAGGAAGCCCTGAACGTTACAATTAACTATCATTTTTGCGTCGGATTCGATAATCTAAACTCATAGGAGAACGACTATAAGGTGCCCGAGGAGCAATAGACTCTTGGAGACAAGTCGGTTGGAGGCCGATGTATTGAATCTCGACGCAATTTGAGTGTTCCATCGGCATTAGGAGGCCCTGAACGTTACAGTTAACTATCATTTTAGCGTCGGATTCGAAAATCTACTAACAGGAGAACGACCATAAGGTGCCCGAGGCAGCAATAGACCCTTGGAGACAAGTCGGCTGGAGGTCGATGTATTGAATCTCGACTCAATTTGAGTGTTCCATCGTCATTAGGTGGCCCTGAACGTCACAATTAACAACCAGTTTTGCGTTGTGTTCGAAAATCTAGACTCACAGGAGAACGACCATAAGGTGCCCGAGGCAGCAATAGACCCTTGGAGACAAGTCGGCTGGAGGTCGATGTATTGAATCTCGACGCGAAATGGGTGTTCCATCGTCATTAGAAGGCCCTGAATGTTACAATTAACTATCAGTTTATCGTCGGAATCGAAAATCTAGACTCACAGGAGAACGACCATAAGGTGCCCGAGGCAGCAATAGACCCTTGGAGACAAGTCGGCTGGAGGACGATGTATTGAAACTCGACGCAATTTGAGAGTTCCATCGTCATTAGGAGGCCCTGAACGTTACAATTAACTATCATCTTAGCGTCGGATTCGAAAATCTAGACCCACAGGAGAACGACAATAAGCTGCCCGAGGCAGCAATAGACCCTTGGAGACAAGTCGGCTGGAGGTCGATGTATTGAATCTCGACGCAATTTGAGTGTTCCATCGGCATTAGGAGGCCCTGAACGTTACAGTTAACTATCATTTTAGCGTCGGATTCAAAAATCTACTAACAGGAGAAGGATCTTATGGTGCACGAGGCAGCAATAGACCCTTGGAGACAAGTCGGCTGGAGGCCGATGTATTGAATGTCGAGGCAATTTGAGTGTTCCATCGTCATTACAAGGCCCTGAACGTTACAATTAAGTATCATTTTTGCGTCGGATTCGAAAATCTAGACTCACAGGAGAACGACCATATAGTGCCCGAGGCAGCAATAGACCCTTGGAGACAAGTCGGCTGGAGGACGATGTATTGAATCTCGACGCAATTTGAGTGTTCCATCGGCATTAGGAAGCCCTGAACGTTACAATTAACTATCATTTTTGCGTCGGATTCGATAATCTAAACTCACAGGAGAACGACCATAACGTGCCCGAGGAGCAATAGACTCTTGGAGACAAGTCGGTTGGAGGCCGATGTATTGAATCTCGACGCAATTTCAGTGTTCCATCGGCATTAGGAGGCCCTGAACGTTACAGTTAACTATCATTTTAGCGTCGGATTCGAAAATCTACTAACAGGAGAACGACCATAAGGTGCCCGAGGCAGCAATAGACCCTTGGAGACAAGTCGGCTGGAGGTCGATGTATTGAATCTCGACTCAATTTGAGTGTTCCATCGTCATTAGGTGGCCCTGAACGTTACAATTAACAATCAGTTTTGCGTTGGGTTCGAAAATCTAGACTCACAGGAGAACGACCATAAGGTGCCCGAGGCAGCAATAGACCCTTGGAGACAAGTCGGCTGGATGTCGATGTATTGAATCTCGACGCGAAATGGGTGTTCCATCGTCATTAGGAGGCCCTGAGTGTTACAATTAACTATCAGTTTTTCGTCGGATTCGAAAATCTAGACTCACTGGAGAACGACCATAAGGTGCCCGAGGCAGCAATAGACCCTTGGAGACAAGTCGGCTGGAGGACGATGTATTGAATCTCGACGCAATTTGAGAGTTCCATCGTCATTAGGAGGCCCTGAACGTTACAATTAACTATCATTTCTGCGGTGGATTCGAAAATGTAGACTTACAAGAGAACGACCATAAGGTGACCGAGGCAGCATTAGACCCTTGGAGACAAGTCGGCTGGAGGACGATGGATTGAATCTCGACGCAATTTGTGTGTTCCATTGTCATTAGGAGGCCCTAAACGTTACAATTAACTATCATTTTTGCGTCGGATTCAAAAATCTAGACTGACAGGAGAAGGATCATATGGTGCCCGAGACAGCAATGGACCCTTGGAGACAAGTCGGCTGGAGGCCGATGTATTGAATCTCGAGGCAATTTGAGTGTTCCATCGCCAATAGGAGGCCCTGAACGTTACAATTAACTATCATTTTTGCGTCGGATTCGAAAATCTAGACTCACAGGAGAACGACCATAAGGTGCCCGAGGCAGCAATAGACCCTTGGAGACAAGTCGGCTGGAGACCGATGTATTGAATCTCGACGCAATTTGAGAGTTCCATCGTCATTACAAGGCCCTGAACGTTACAATTAACTATCATTTTTGCGTCGGATTCGAAAATCTAGACTCACAGGAGAACGACCATAAGGTGCCCGAGGCAGCAATAGACCTTTGGAGACAAGTCGGCTGGAGGCCGATGTATTGAATCTCGACGCAATTTGAGTGTTCCATCGGCATTAGGAGGCCCTGAACGTTACAGTTAACTATCATTTTAGCGTCGGATTCAAAAATCTACTAACAGGAGAAGGATCATATGGTGCACGAGGCAGCAATAGACCCTAGGAGACAAGTCGGCTGGAGGCCGATGTTTTGAATCTCCACGCAATTAGAGTGTTCCATCGTCATTACAAGGCCCTGAACGTTACAATTAACTATCATTTTTGCGTCGGATTCGAAAATCTAGACTCACAGGAGAACGACCATAAGGTGCCCGAGGCAGCAACAGACCCATGGAGACAAGTCGGCTGGAGGCCGATGTATTGAATCTCGACGCAATTTGAGTTTTCCATCGTCATTACAAGGCCCTGAACGTTACAATTAACTATAATTTTTGCGTCGGATTCGAAAATCTAGACTCACAGGAGAACGACCATAAGGTGCCCGAGACAGCAATAGACCCTTGGAGACAAGTCGGCTGGAGGCCGATGTATTGAAGCTCGACGCAATTTGAGTGTTCAATCGGCATTAGGAGGCCCTGAACGTTACAATTAACTATCATTTTTGCGTCGGATTCGATATTGTAAACTCACAGGAGAACGACCATAAGGTGCCCGAGGCAGCAATAGACCCTTGGAGACAAGTCGGTTGGAGGCCGATGTATTGAACCTCGTTGCAATTTGAGTGATCCATCGGCATTAGGAGGCCCTGAACGTTACAGTTAACTATCATTTTAGCGTCGGATTCGAAAATCTACTAACAGGAGAACGACCATAAGGTGCCCGAGGCAGCAATAGACCCTTGGAGACAAGTCGGCTGGAGGTCGATGTATTAAATTTCGACTCAATTTGAGTGTTCCATCGTCATTAGGAGGCCCTGAATGTTACAATTAACTATCAGTTTTTCGTCGGATTCGAAAATCTAGACTCACAGGGGAACGACCATAAGGTGCCCGAGATAGCAATAGACCCTTGGAGACAAGTCGGCTGGAGGACGATGTGTTGAATCTCGACGCAATTTGAGAGTTCCATCGTCATTAGGAGGCCCTGAACGTTACAATTAACTATCATTTTAGCGTCGGATTCGAAAATCTACTAACAGGAGAAGGATCATATGGTGCACGACACTGCAATATCCCCTTGGATACAAGGCGACTGGAGGTCGATGTATTGACTCTCGACGCAATTTGAGTGTTCCATCGCCAATAGGAGGCCCTGAAAGTTACAATTAACAATCATTTTTGCGTCGGATTCGAAAATCTAGACTCACAGGAGAACGACCATAAGGTGCCCGAGGCAGCAATAGACCCTTGGAGACAAGTCGGCTGGAGGCCGATGTATTGAATCTCGACGCAATTTGAGTGTTCCATCGGCATTAGGAGGCACTGAACGTTACAGTTAACTATCATTTTAGCGTCGGATTCGAAAATCTACTAACAGGAGAAGACTGCAATATTCCTTTGGATACAAGTCGACTGGAGGTCGATGTATTGAATCGCGACTCAATTTGAGTGTTCCATCGTCAGTAGGTGGCCCTGAACGTTACAATTAACAATCAGTTTTGCGTCGGGTTCGAAAATCTAGACTCACAGCAGAACGATCACAAGGTCCCCGTGGCAGCTATTGACCCTTGGAGACAAGTCGTTTGGAGGACGATGTATTGGATCGCGACGCAAAATGAGTGTTCCATCGTCATTACAAGGCCCTGAACGTTACAATTAACTATCATTTTTGCGTCGGATTCGAAAATCTAGACTCACAGGAGAACGACCATAAGGTGCCCGAGGCAGCAATAGACCCTTGGAGACTAGTCGGCTGGAGACCGATGTATTGAATCTCGACGCAATTTGAGTGTTCCATCGGCATTAGGAGGCCCTGAACGTTACAATTAACTATCATTTTTGCGTTGGGTTCGAAAATCTAGACTCACAGCAGAACGATCACAAGGTGCCCGTGGCAGCTATTGACCCTTGGAGACCAGTCCGCTGGAGGACGATGTATTGAATCTCGACGCAATTTGAGTGCTCCATCGTCATTTGGAGGCCCTGAACCTTACAATTAACAATCAGTTTCGCGTGGGATTCAAAAATCCAGACTCACAGGAGACGGACCATTTGGTGCCCGAGGCAGCAATATCCCCTTGGAGACAAATCAGCTGGAGGACGATGTATTGAATCTCGACGCAATTTGAGAGTTCTATCGTCATCAGGAGGCGCTGAACGTTACTATTCACTATCATTTTTGCGTCGGATTTGAAAATCTAGTCTCACAGGAGAAGGATCATATGGTGCCCGTGACAGCAATATCCCCTTGGAGACAAGTCCGCTGGAGGCCGATGTATTGAATCTCGACGCAATTTGAGTGTCCCATCGTCATTAGGAGGCCCTAATCGTTACAATTAACTATCATTTTTGCGTCGGATTCGATAATCTAAACTCACAGGAGAACGTCCATAAGGTGCCCGAGGCAGCAACAGACCCTTGGAGACAAGTCGGCTGGAGGCCGATGTATTGAATCTCGACGCAATTTGAGTGTTCCATCGTCATTACAAGGATCTGAACGTTACAATTAACTATCATTTTTGCGTCGGATTCGAAAATCTAGACTCACAGGAGAACGACCATAAGATGCCCGAGGCAGCAATAGACCCTTGGAGACAAGTCGGCTGGAGGCCGATGTATTGAATCTCGACGCAATTTGAGTTTTCTATCGGCATTAGGAGGCCCTGAACGTTACAATTAACTATCATTTTTGCGTCGGGTTCGAAAATCTAGACTCACAGCAGAACGATCACAAGGTGCCTGTGGCAGCTATTGACCCTTGGAGACCAGTCCGCTGGAGGACGATGTATTGAATCTCGACGCAATTTGAGTGCTCCATCGTCATTTGGAGGCCCTGAACCTTACAATTAACTATCAGTTTCGCGTCGGATTCAAAAATCCAGACTCACAGGAGACGGACTATTTGGTGCCCGAGGCAGCAATATCCCCTTGGAGACAAATCAGCTGGAGGACGATGTATTGAATCTCGACGCAATTTGAGAGTTCTATCGTCATCAGGAGGCGCTGGACGTTACTATTCACTATCATTTTTGCGTCGGATTCGAAAATCTAGACTCACAGGAGAAGGATCATATGGTAACCGAGACAGCAATATCCCCTTGGATACAAGTCCGCTGGAGGCCGACGTATTGAATCTCGACGCAATTTGAGTGTTCCATCGTCATTAGGAGGCCCTAAACCTTACAATGAACTTTCAGTTTCGCGTCGGATTCGAAAATCTAGACTCACAGGAGACGGACCACATGAAGCCCGAGCCAGCAATATCCGCTAGTAGACAAGTCGGCTGGAGGAAGATGTATTGACTCTCGACGCAATTTGAGTGTTCCATCGTCATTAAGAGGCCCTGAGCATTACATTTAACTATCAGTTTTGCGTCGGATTCTAAAATGTTGACTCACAGGGGAACGACCATACGGTGCCCGAGGCAGCAATAGACCCTTGGAGACAAATCGGCTGAATGCCGATGTATTGAATCTCGAGGCAATTTGAGTGTTCCATCGTCATTAGGTAGCCCTGAACGTTACAATTAACAATCAGTTTCGCGTCGGATTCGAAAATCTAGACTCACATGAGAGCGAACATAAGAGGCCGGAGGCAGTAATATCCCCATGGGGACAAGTCGGCTTGAGGACGATGTATTGAATCTCGACGCAATTTGAGTGTCCCATCGTCATTAGGAGGCCCTAAACGTTACAATTAACTATCATTTTTGCGTCGGATTCGATAATCTAAACTCACAGGAGAACGACCATAAGGTGCCCGAGGCAGCAACAGACCCTTGGAGACAAGTCGGCTGGAGGCCGATGTATTGAATCTCGACGCAATTTGAGTGTTCCATCGTCATTACAAGGCAGTGAACGCTACGATTAACTATCATTTTTGCGTCGGATTCGAAAATCTAAACTCACAGGTGAACGACCATAAGGTGCCCGAGGCAGCAATAGACCCTTAGAGACAAGTCGGCTGGAGGTCGATGTATTGAATCTCGACTCAATTTGTGTGCTCCATCGTCACTAGGAGGCCCTGAACGTTACAATTAACTATGAGTTTTGCGTCGGATTCGAAAACGTAGAATCACCGGAGACGGACCATGTGGTGCCCGAGGCAGCGATATCCTATTGGAGACAATTCGGCTGGAGGCCGATGTATTGAATCTCGACGCAATTTGAGTGTTCCGTCGGCATTAGGAGGCCCTGAACGTTGCAATTAACTATCATTTTTGCGTCGGATTCGAAAATCTAGACTTACAAGAGAACGACCATAAGGTGCCCGAGGCAGCAATAGACCCTTGGAGACAAGTCGGCTGGAGGCCGATGTATTGAATCTCGACGCAATTTGAGTGTTCCATCGGCATTAGGAGGCCCTGAACGTTACAATTAACTATCATTTTTGCGTCGGATTCGATAATCTAAACTCACAGGAGAACGACCATAAGGTGCCCGAGACAGCAATAGACCCTTGGAGACAAGTCGGTTAAAGGCCGATGTATTGAATCTCGACGCAATTTGAGTGTTCCATTGGCATTAGGTGGCCCTGAACGTTACAGTTAACTATCATTTTAGCGTCGGATTCGAAAATCTACTAACAGGAGAACGACCATAAGGTGCCCGAGGCAGCAATAGACCCTTGGAGACAAGTCGGCTGGAGGTCGATGTATTGAATCTCGACTCAATTTGAGTGTTCCATCGTCATTAGGTGGCCCTCAACGTTACAATTAACAATCAGTTTTGCGTCGGGTTCGAAAATCTAGACTCACAGGAGAACGACCATATGGTGCCCGAGGCAGCAATAGACCCTAGGAGACAATTCGGCTGGAGGCCGATGTATTGAATCTCGACGCAAAATGAGTGATCCATCGTCATTAGGAGGCCCTGAATGTTACAATTAACTATCAGTTTTTCGTCGGATTCGAAAATCTAGACTCACAGGAGAACGACCATAAGGTGCCTGAGGCAGCAATAGACCCTTGGAGTCAAGTCGGCTGGAGGACGATGTATTGAATCTCGACGCAATTTGAGAGTTCCATCGTCATTAGGAGGCCCTGAACGTTACAATTAACTATCATTTTTGCGTCGGATTCGAAAATCTAGACTTACAAGAGAACGACCATAAGGTGCCCGAGGCAGCATTAGACCCTTGGAGACAAGTCGGCTGGAGGACGATGTATTGAATCTCGACGCAATTTGTGTGTTCCATTGTCATTAGGAGGCCCTAAACGTTACAATTAACTATCATTTTTGCGTCGGATTCAAAAATCTAGACTGACAGGAGAAGGATCATATGGTGCCCGAGACAGCAATGGACCCTTGGAGACAAGTCGGCTGGAGGCCGATGTATTGAATCTCGACGCAATTTGAGTGTTCCATCGTCATTACAAGGCCCTGAACGTTACAATTAACTATCAGTTTCGCGTCGGATTTGAAAATCTAGACTCACAGGAGACGGACCACATGGAGCCCGAGGCAGCAATATCCCCTTGTAGACAAGTCGGCTGGAGGAACATGTATTGACTCTCGACGCAATTTGAGTGTTCCATCGTCATTAAGAGGCCCTGAGCATTACATTTAACTATCAGTTTTGCGTCGGATTCTAAAATGTTGACTCACAGGGGATCGACCATACGGTGCCCGAGGCAGCAATAGACCCTTGAAGACAAATCGGCTGAATGCCTATGTATTGAATCTCGAGGCAATTTGAGTTTTCCATCGTCATTAGGAAGCCCTGAACGTTACAATTAACAATCAGTTTCGTGTCGGATTCGAAAATCTAGACTCACATGAGAGCGAACATAAGAGGCCGGAGGCAGTAATATCCCCATGGAGACAAGTCGGCTGGGGGACGATTTATTGAATCTCGACGCAATTTGAGTGTTTCATCGTCATTAGGAGGCCCTAAACGTTACAATTAACTATCATTTTTGCGGCGGATTCGATAATCTAAACTCACAGGAGAACGACCATAAGGTGCCCGAGGCAGCAACAGACCCTTGGAGACAAGTCGGCTGGAGGCCGATGTATTGAGTCTCGACGCAATTTGAGTGTTCCATCGTTATTAGGAGGCCCTAAACGTTACAATTAACTATCATTTTTGCGTCGGATTCGATAACCTAAACTCACAGGAGAACGACCAAAAGGTGCCCGAGGCAGCAACAGACCCTTGGAGACAAGCCGGCTGGAGGCCGATGTATTGAATCTTGACGCAATTTGAGTGTTCCATCGTCATTACAAGGCCCTGAACGTTAGAATTAACTATCATTTTTGCATCGGATTCGAAAATCTAGACCCACAGGAGAACGACCATAAGGTGCCCGAGGGAGCAACAGACCATAGGAGACAAGTCGGCTGGAGGCCGATGTATTGAATCTCGAGGCAATTTGAGTGTTCCATCGCCAATAGGAGGCCCTGAACGTTACAATTAACTATCATTTTTGCGTCGGATTCAAAAATCTACTAACAGGAGAAGGATCATATGGTGCACGAGGCAGCAATAGACCCTAGGAGACAAGTCGGCTGGAGGCCGATGTTTTGAATCTCCACGCAATTAGAGTGTTCCATCGTCATTACAAGGCCCTGAACGTTACAATTAACTATCATTTTTGCGTCGGATTCGAAAATCTAGACTCACAGGAGAACGACCATAAGGTGCCCGAGGCAGCAACAGACCCTTGGAGACAAGTCGGCTGGAGGCCGATGTATTGAATCTCGACGCAATTTGAGTGTTCCATCGTCATTACAAGGCCCTGAACGTTACAATTAACTATAATTTTTGCGTCGGATTCGAAAATCTAGACTCACAGGAGAACGACCATAAGGTGCCCGAGACAGCAATAGACCCTTGGAGACAAGTCGGCTGGCGGCCGATGTATTGAAGCTCGACGCAATTTGAGTGATCAATCGGCATTAGGAGGTCCTGAACGTTACAATTAACTATCATTTTAGCGTCGGATTCGAAAATCTACTAACAGGAGAACGACCATAAGGTGCCCGAGGCAGCAATAGACCCTTGGAGACAAGTCGGCTGGAGGTCGATGTATTGAATTTCGACTCAATTTGAGTGTTCCATCGTCATTAGGTGGCCCTGAACGTTACAATTAACAATCAGTTTTGCGTCGGGTTCGAAAATCTAGACTCAAAGGATAACGACAATAAGGTGCCCGAGGCAGCAATAGACCCTTGGAGACAAGTCGGCTGGAGGCCGATGTATTGAATCTCGACGCAAAATGAGTGTTCCATCGTCATTAGGAGGCCCTGAATGTTACAATTAACTATCAGTTTTTCGTCGGATTCGAAAATCTAGACTCACAGGGGAACGACCATAAGGTGCCCGAGATAGCAATAGACCCTTGGAGACAAGTCGGCTGGAGGACGATGTGTTGAATCTCGACGCAAGTTGAGAGTTCCATCGTCATTAGGAGGCCCTGAACGTTACAATTAACTATCATTTTAGCGTCGGATTCGAAAATCTACTAACAGGAGAAGGATCATATGGTGCACGACACTGCAATATCCCCTTGGATACAAGGCGACTGGAGGTCGATGTATTGACTCTCGACGCAATTTGAGTGTTCCATCGCCAATAGGAGGCCCTGAAAGTTACAATTAACAATCATTTTTGCGTCGGATTCGAAAATCTAGACTCACAGGAGAACGACCATAAGGTGCCCGAGGCAGCAATAGACCCTTGGAGACAAGTCGGCTGGAGGCCGATGTATTGAATCTCGACGCAATTTGAGTGTTCCATCGGCATTAGGAGGCACTGAACGTTACAGTTAACTATCATTTTTGCGTCGGATTCGAAAATCTACTAACAGGAGAAGACTGCAATATTCCTTTGGATACAAGTCGACTGGAGGTCGATGTATTGAATCGCGACTCAATTTGAGTGTTCCATCGTCAGTAGGTGGCCCTGAACGTTACAATTAACAATCAGTTTTGCGTCGGGTTCGAAAATCTAGACTCACAGCAGAACGATCACAAGGTCCCCGTGGCAGCTATTGACCCTTGGAGACAAGTCGTTTGGAGGACGATGTATTGGATCGCGACGCAAAATGAGTGTTCCATCGTCATTACAAGGCCCTGAACGTTACAATTAACTATCATTTTTGCGTCGGATTCGAAAATCTAGACTCACAGGAGAACGACCATATGGTGCCCGAGGCAGCAATAGACCCTTGGAGACTAGTCGGCTGGAGACCGATGTATTGAATCTCGACGCAATTTGAGTGTTCCATCGGCATTAGGAGGCCCTGAACGTTACAATTAACTATCATTTTTGCGTTGGGTTCGAAAATCTAGACTCACAGCAGAACGATCACAAGGTGCCCGTGGCAGCTATTGACCCTTGGAGACCAGTCCGCTGGAGGACGATGTATTGAATCTCGACGCAATTTGAGTGCTCCATCGTCATTTGGAGGCCCTGAACCTTACAATTAACAATCAGTTTCGCGTGGGATTCAAAAATCCAGACTCACAGGAGACGGACCATTTGGTGCCCGAGGCAGCAATATCCCCTTGGAGACAAATCAGCTGGAGGACGATGTATTGAATCTCGACGCAATTTGAGAGTTCTATCGTCATCAGGAGGCGCTGAACGTTACTATTCACTATCATTTTTGCGTCGGATTTGAAAATCTAGTCTCACAGGAGAAGGATCATATGGTGCCCGTGACAGCAATATCCCCTTGGAGACAAGTCCGCTGGAGGCCGATGTATTGAATCTCGACGCAATTTGAGTGTCCCATCGTCATTAGGAGGCCCTAATAGTTACAATTAACTATCATTTTTGCGTCGGATTCGATAATCTAAACTCACAGGAGAACGTCCATAAGGTGCCCGAGGCAGCAACAGACCCTTGGAGACAAGTCGGCTGGAGGCCGATGTATTGAATCTCGACGCAATTTGAGTGTTCCATCGTCATTACAAGGATCTGAACGTTACAATTAACTATCATTTTTGCGTCGGATTCGAAAATCTAGACTCACAGGAGAACGACCATAAGATGCCCGAGGCAGCAATAGACCCTTGGAGACAAGTCGGCTGGAGGCCGATGTATTGAATCTCGACGCAATTTGAGTTTTCTATCGGCATTAGGAGGCCCTGAACGTTACAATTAACTATCATATTTTGTCGGGTTCGAAAATCTAGACTCACAGCAGAACGATCACAAGGTGCCTGTGGCAGCTATTGACCCTTGGAGACCAGTCCGCTGGAGGACGATGTATTGAATCTCGACGCAATTTGAGTGCTCCATCGTCATTTGGAGGCCCTGAACCTTACAATTAACTATCAGTTTCGCGTCGGATTCAAAAATCCAGACTCACAGGAGACGGACTATTTGGTGCCCGAGGCAGCAATATCCCCTTGGAGACAAATCAGCTGGAGGACGATGTATTGAATCTCGACGCAATTTGAGAGTTCTATCGTCATCAGGAGGCGCTGGACGTTACTATTCACTATCAATTTTGCGTCGGATTCGAAAATCTAGACTCACAGGAGAAGGATCATATGGTAACCGAGACAGCAATATCCCCTTGGATGCAAGTCCGCTGGAGGCCGATGTGTTGAATCTCGACGCAATTTGAGTGTTCCATCGTCATTAGGAGGCCCTAAACCTTACAATGAACTTTCAGTTTCGCGTCGGATTCGAAAATCTAGACTCACAGGAGACGGACCACATGAAGCCCGAGCCAGCAATATCCCCTAGTAGACAAGTCGGCTGGAGGAAGATGTATTGACTCTCGACGCAATTTGAGTGTTCCATCGTCATTAAGAGGCCCTGAGCATTACATTTAACTATCAGTTTGGCGTCGGATTCTAAAATGTTGACTCACAGGGGAACGACCATACGGTGCCCGAGGCAGCAATAGACCCTTGGAGACAAATCGGCTGAATGCCGATGTATTGAATCTCGAGGCAATTTGAGTGTTCCATCGTCATTAGGTAGCCCTGAACGTTACAATTAACAATCAGTTTCGCGTCGGATTCGAAAATCTAGACTCACATGAGAGCGAACATAAGAGGCCGGAGGCAGTAATATCCCCATGGAGACAAGTCGGCTTGAGGACGATGTATTGAATCTCGACGCAATTTGAGTGTGTCATCGTCATTAGGAGGCCCTAAACGTTACAATTAACTATCATTTTTGCGTCGGATTCGATAATCTAAACTCACAGGAGAACGACCATAAGGTGCCCGAGGCAGCAACAGACCCTTGGAGACAAGTCGGCTGGAGGCCGATGTATTGAATCTCGACGCAATTTGAGTGTTCCATCGTCATTACAAGGCAGTGAACGCTACGATTAACTATCATTTTTGCGTCGGATTCGAAAATCTAAACTCACAGGTGAACGACCATAAGGTGCCCGAGGCAGCAATAGACCCTTAGAGACAAGTCGGCTGGAGGTCGATGTATTGAATCTCGACTCAATTTGTGTGCTCCATCGTCACTAGGAGGCCCTGAACGTTACAATTAAATATGAGTTTTGCGTCGGATTCGAAAACGTAGAATCACCGGAGACGGACCATGTGGTGCCCGAGGCAGCGATATCCTATTGGAGACAATTCGGCTGGAGGCCGATGTATTGAATCTCGACGCAATTTGAGTGTTCCGTCGGCATTAGGAGGCCCTGAACGTTGCAATTAACTATCATTTTTGCGTCGGATTCGAAAATCTAGACTTACAAGAGAACGACCATAAGGTGCCCGAGGCAGCAATAGACCCTTGGAGACAAGTCGGCTGGAGGCCGATGTATTGAATCTCGACGCAATTTGAGTGTTCCATCGGCATTAGGAGGCCCTGAACGTTACAATTAACTATCATTTTTGCGTCGGATTCGATAATCTAAACTCACAGGAGAACGACCATAAGGTGCCCGAGGCAGCAATAGACCCTTGGAGACAAGTCGGTTAAAGGCCGATGTATTGAATCTCGTCGCAATTTGAGTGTTCCATCGGCATTAGGTGGCCCTGAACGTTACAGTTAACTATCATTTTAGCGTCGGATTCGAAAATCTACTAACAGGAGAACGACCATTAGGTGCCCGAGGCAGCAATAGACCCTTGGAGACAAGTCGGCTGGAGGTCGATGTATTGAATCTCGACTCAATTTGAGTGTTCCATCGTCATTAGGTGGCCCTCAACGTTACAATTAACAATCAGTTTTGCGTCGGGTTCGAAAATCTAGACTCACAGGAGAACGACCATATGGTGCCCGAGGCAGCAATAGACCCTAGGAGACAATTCGGCTGGAGGCCGATGTATTGAATCTCGACGCAATTTGAGTGTTCCATCGTCATTACAAGGATCTGAACGTTACAATTAACTATCATTTTTGCGTCGGATTCGAAAATCTAGACTCACAGGAGAACGACCATAAGATGCCCGAGGCAGCAATAGACCCTTGGAGACAAGTCGGCTGGAGGCCGATGTATTGAATCTCGACGCAATTTGAGTTTTCTATCGGCATTAGGAGGCCCTGAACGTTACAATTAACTATCATATTTGCGTCGGGTTCGAAAATCTAGACTCACAGCAGAACGATCACAAGGTGCCTGTGGCAGCTATTGACCCTTGGAGACCAGTCCGCTGGAGGACGATGTATTGAATCTCGACGCAATTTGAGTGCTCCATCGTCATTTGGAGGCCCTGAACCTTACAATTAACTATCAGTTTCGCGTCGGATTCAAAAATCCAGACTCACAGGAGACGGACTATTTGGTGCCCGAGGCAGCAATATCCCCTTGGAGACAAATCAGCTGGAGGACGATGTATTGAATCTCGACGCAATTTGAGAGTTCTATCGTCATCAGGAGGCGCTGGACGTTACTATTCACTATCAATTTTGCGTCGGATTCGAAAATCTAGACTCACAGGAGAAGGATCATATGGTAACCGAGACAGCAATATCCCCTTGGATGCAAGTCCGCTGGAGGCCGATGTGTTGAATCTCGACGCAATTTGAGTGTTCCATCGTCATTAGGAGGCCCTAAACCTTACAATGAACTTTCAGTTTCGCGGCGGATTCGAAAATCTAGACTCACAGGAGACGGACCACATGAAGCCCGAGCCAGCAATATCCCCTAGTAGACAAGTCGGCTGGAGGAAGATGTATTGACTCTCGACGCAATTTGAGTGTTCCATCGTCATTAAGAGGCCCTGAGCATTACATTTAACTATCAGTTTGGCGTCGGATTCTAAAATGTTGACTCACAGGGGAACGACCATACGGTGCCCGAGGCAGCAATAGACCCTTGGAGACAAATCGGCTGAATGCCGATGTATTGAATCTCGAGGCAATTTGAGTGTTCCATCGTCATTAGGTAGCCCTGAACGTTACAATTAACAATCAGTTTCGCGTCGGATTCGAAAATCTAGACTCACATGAGAGCGAACATAAGAGGCCGGAGGCAGTAATATCCCCATGGAGACAAGTCGGCTTGAGGACGATGTATTGAATCTCGACGCAATTTGAGTGTGTCATCGTCATTAGGAGGCCCTAAACGTTACAATTAACTATCATTTTTGCGTCGGATTCGATAATCTAAACTCACAGGAGAACGACCATAAGGTGCCCGAGGCAGCAACAGACCCTTGGAGACAAGTCGGCTGGAGGCCGATGTATTGAATCTCGACGCAATTTGAGTGTTCCATCGTCATTACAAGGCAGTGAACGCTACGATTAACTATCATTTTTGCGTCGGATTCGAAAATCTAAACTCACAGGTGAACGACCATAAGGTGCCCGAGGCAGCAATAGACCCTTAGAGACAAGTCGGCTGGAGGTCGATGTATTGAATCTCGACTCAATTTGTGTGCTCCATCGTCACTAGGAGGCCCTGAACGTTACAATTAAATATGAGTTTTGCGTCGGATTCGAAAACGTAGAATCACCGGAGACGGACCATGTGGTGCCCGAGGCAGCGATATCCTATTGGAGACAATTCGGCTGGAGGCCGATGTATTGAATCTCGACGCAATTTGAGTGTTCCGTCGGCATTAGGAGGCCCTGAACGTTGCAATTAACTATCATTTTTGCGTCGGATTCGAAAATCTAGACTTACAAGAGAACGACCATAAGGTGCCCGAGGCAGCAATAGACCCTTGGAGACAAGTCGGCTGGAGGCCGATGTATTGAATCTCGACGCAATTTGAGTGTTCCATCGGCATTAGGAGGCCCTGAACGTTACAATTAACTATCATTTTTGCGTCGGATTCGATAATCTAAACTCACAGGAGAACGACCATAAGGTGCCCGAGGCAGCAATAGACCCTTGGAGACAAGTCGGTTAAAGGCCGATGTATTGAATCTCGTCGCAATTTGAGTGTTCCATCGGCATTAGGTGGCCCTGAACGTTACAGTTAACTATCATTTTAGCGTCGGATTCGAAAATCTACTAACAGGAGAACGACCATTAGGTGCCCGAGGCAGCAATAGACCCTTGGAGACAAGTCGGCTGGAGGTCGATGTATTGAATCTCGACTCAATTTGAGTGTTCCATCGTCATTAGGTGGCCCTCAACGTTACAATTAACAATCAGTTTTGCGTCGGGTTCGAAAATCTAGACTCACAGGAGAACGACCATATGGTGCCCGAGGCAGCAATAGACCCTAGGAGACAATTCGGCTGGAGGCCGATGTATTGAATCTCGACGCAAAATGAGTGTTCCATCGTCATTAGGAGGCCCTGAATGTTACAATTAACTATCAGTTTTTCGTCGGATTCGAATATCTAGACTCACAGGAGAACGACCATAAGGTGCCTGAGGCAGCAATAGACCCTTGGAGTCAAGTCGGCTGGAGGACGATGTATTGAATCTCGACGCAATTTGAGAGTTCCATCGTCATTAGGAGGCCCTGAACGTTACAATTAACTATCATTTTTGCGTCGGATTCGAAAATCTAGACTTACAAGAGAACGACCATAAGGTGCCCGAGGCAGCATTAGACCCTTGGAGACAGGTCGGCTGGAGGCCGATGTATTGAATCTCGACGCAATTTGAGTGTTCCATCGGCATTAGGAGGCACTGAACGTTACAGTTAACTATCATTTTTGCGTCGGATTCGAAAATCTACTAACAGGAGAAGACTGCAATATTCCTTTGGATACAAGTCGACTGGAGGTCGATGTATTGAATCGCGACTCAATTTGAGTGTTCCATCGTCAGTAGGTGGCCCTGAAAGTTACAATTAACAATCAGTTTTGCGTCGGGTTCGAAAATCTAGACTCACAGCAGAACGATCACAAGGTCCCCGTGGCAGCTATTGACCCTTGGAGACAAGTCGTTTGGAGGACGATGTATTGGATCGCGACGCAAAATGAGTGTTCCATCGTCATTACAAGGCCCTGAACGTTACAATTAACTATCATTTTTGCGTCGGATTCGAAAATCTAGACTCACAGGAGAACGACCATATGGTGCCCGAGGCAGCAATAGACCCTTGGAGACTAGTCGGCTGGAGACCGGTGTATTGAATCTCGACGCAATTTGAGTGTTCCATCGGCATTAGGAGGCCCTAATCGTTACAATTAACTATCATTTTTGCGTCGGATTCGATAATCTAAACTCACAGGAGAACGTCCATAAGGTGCCCGAGGCAGCAACAGACCCTTGGAGACAAGTCGGCTGGAGGCCGATGTATTGAATCTCGACGCAATTTGAGTGTTCCATCGTCATTACAAGGATCTGAACGTTACAATTAACTATCATTTTTGCGTCGGATTCGAAAATCTAGACTCACAGGAGAACGACCATAAGATGCCCGAGGCAGCAATAGACCCTTGGAGACAAGTCGGCTGGAGGCCGATGTATTGAATCTCGACGCAATTTGAGTTTTCTATCGGCATTAGGAGGCCCTGAACGTTACAATTAACTATCATATTTGCGTCGGGTTCGAAAATCTAGACTCACAGCAGAACGATCACAAGGTGCCTGTGGCAGCTATTGACCCTTGGAGACCAGTCCGCTGGAGGACGATGTATTGAATCTCGACGCAATTTGAGTGCTCCATCGTCATTTGGAGGCCCTGAACCTTACAATTAACTATCAGTTTCGCGTCGGATTCAAAAATCCAGACTCACAGGAGACGGACTATTTGGTGCCCGAGGCAGCAATATCCCCTTGGAGACAAATCAGCTGGAGGACGATGTATTGAATCTCGACGCAATTTGAGAGTTCTATCGTCATCAGGAGGCGCTGGACGTTACTATTCACTATCATTTTTGCGTCGGATTCGAAAATCTAGACTCACAGGAGAAGGATCATATGGTAACCGAGACAGCAATATCCCCTTGGATACAAGTCCGCTGGAGGCCGATGTGTTGAATCTCGACGCAATTTGAGTGTTCCATCGTCATTAGGAGGCCCTAAACCTTACAATGAACTTTCAGTTTCGCGTCGGATTCGAAAATCTAGACTCACAGGAGACGGACCACATGAAGCCCGAGCCAGCAATATCCCCTAGTAGACAAGTCGGCTGGAGGAAGATGTATTGACTCTCGACGCAATTTGAGTGTTCCATCGTCATTAAGAGGCCCTGAGCATTACATTTAACTATCAGTTTGGCGTCGGATTCTAAAATGTTGACTCACAGGGGAACGACCATACGGTGCCCGAGGCAGCAATAGACCCTTGGAGACAAATCGGCTGAATGCCGATGTATTGAATCTCGAGGCAATTTGAGTGTTCCATCGTCATTAGGTAGCCCTGAACGTTACAATTAACAATCAGTTTCGCGTCGGATTCGAAAATCTAGACTCACATGAGAGCGAACATAAGAGGCCGGAGGCAGTAATATCCCCATGGAGACAAGTCGGCTTGAGGACGATGTATTGAATCTCGACGCAATTTGAGTGTGTCATCGTCATTAGGAGGCCCTAAACGTTACAATTAACTATCATTTTTGCGTCGGATTCGATAATCTAAACTCACAGGAGAACGACCATAAGGTGCCCGAGGCAGCAACAGACCCTTGGAGACAAGTCGGCTGGAGGCCGATGTATTGAATCTCGACGCAATTTGAGTGTTCCATCGTCATTACAAGGCAGTGAACGCTACGATTAACTATCATTTTTGCGTCGGATTCGAAAATCTAAACTCACAGGTGAACGACCATAAGGTGCCCGAGGCAGCAATAGACCCTTAGAGACAAGTCGGCTGGAGGTCGATGTATTGAATCTCGACTCAATTTGTGTGCTCCATCGTCACTAGGAGGCCCTGAACGTTACAATTAAATATGAGTTTTGCGTCGGATTCGAAAACGTAGAATCACCGGAGACGGACCATGTGGTGCCCGAGGCAGCGATATCCTATTGGAGACAATTCGGCTGGAGGCCGATGTATTGAATCTCGACGCAATTTGAGTGTTCCGTCGGCATTAGGAGGCCCTGAACGTTGCAATTAACTATCATTTTTGCGTCGGATTCGAAAATCTAGACTTACAAGAGAACGACCATAAGGTGCCCGAGGCAGCAATAGACCCTTGGAGACAAGTCGGCTGGAGGCCGATGTATTGAATCTCGACGCAATTTGAGTGTTCCATCGGCATTAGGAGGCCCTGAACGTTACAATTAACTATCATTTTTGCGTCGGATTCGATAATCTAAACTCACAGGAGAACGACCATAAGGTGCCCGAGGCAGCAATAGACCCTTGGAGACAAGTCGGTTAAAGGCCGATGTATTGAATCTCGTCGCAATTTGAGTGTTCCATCGGCATTAGGTGGCCCTGAACGTTACAGTTAACTATCATTTTAGCGTCGGATTCGAAAATCTACTAACAGGAGAACGACCATTAGGTGCCCGAGGCAGCAATAGACCCTTGGAGACAAGTCGGCTGGAGGTCGATGTATTGAATCTCGACTCAATTTGAGTGTTCCATCGTCATTAGGTGGCCCTCAACGTTACAATTAACAATCAGTTTTGCGTCGGGTTCGAAAATCTAGACTCACAGGAGAACGACCATATGGTGCCCGAGGCAGCAATAGACCCTAGGAGACAATTCGGCTGGAGGCCGATGTATTGAATCTCGACGCAAAATGAGTGTTCCATCGTCATTAGGAGGCCCTGAATGTTACAATTAACTATCAGTTTTTCGTCGGATTCGAAAATCTAGACTCACAGGAGAACGACCATAAGGTGCCTGAGGCAGCAATAGACCCTTGGAGTCAAGTCGGCTGGAGGACGATGTATTGAATCTCGACGCAATTTGAGAGTTCCATCGTCATTAGGAGGCCCTGAACGTTACAATTAACTATCATTTTTGCGTCGGATTCGAAAATCTAGACTTACAAGAGAACGACCATAAGGTGCCCGAGACAGCATTAGACCCTTGGAGACAAGTCGGCTGGAGGACGATGTATTGAATCTCGACGTAATTTGTGTGTTCCATCGTCATTAGGAGGCCCTAAACGTTACAATTAACTATCAATTTTGCGTCGGATTCAAAAATTTAGAATCACAGGAGAAGGATCATATGGTGCCCGAGACAGCAATATCCCCTTGGAGACAAGTCCGCTGCAGGCCGATGTATTGAATCTCGACGCAATTTGAGTGTTCCATCGCCATTAGGAGGCCCTGAACCTTACAATTAACTATCAGTTTGGCGTCGGATTCGAAAATCTAGACTCACAGGAGACGGACCACATGGAGCCCGAGGCAGCGATATCCCCTTGTAGACAAGTCGGCTGGAGGAAGATGTATTGACTCTTGACGCAATTTGAGTGTTCCATCGTCATTAAGAGGCCCTGAGCATTACATTTAACTATCAGTTTTGCGTCGGATTCTAAAATGTTGACTCACAGGGAAACGACCATACGGTGCCCGAGGCAGCAATAGACCCTTGGAGGCAAATCGGCTGATTGCCGATGTATTGAATCTCGAGGCAATTTGAGTGTTCCATCGTCATTAGGAATCCCTGAAAGTTACAATTAACAATCAGTTTCGCGTCGGATTCGAAAATCTAGACTCACATGAGAGCGAACATAAGAGGCCGGAGGCAGTAATATCCCCATGGAGACAAGTCGGCCGGAGGACGATGTATTGAATCTCGACGCAATTTGAGTGTCCCATCGTCATTAGGAGGCCCTAAACGTTACAATTAACTATCATTTTTGCGTCGGATTCGATAATCTAAACTCACACGAGAACGACCATAAGGTGCCCGAGGCAGCAACAGACCCTTGGAGACAAGTCGGCTGGAGGCCGATGTATTGAATCTCGACGCAATTTGAGTGTTCCATCGTCATTACAAGGCAGTGAACGCTACGATTAACTATCATTTTTGCGTCGGATTCGAAAATCTAAACTCACAGGAGAACGACCATAAGGTGCCCGAGGCAGCAATAGACCCTTAGAGACAAGTCGGCTGGAGGTCGATGTATTGAATCTCGACTCAATTTGTGTGCTCCATCGTCATTAGGAGGCCCTGAACGTTACAATTAACTATGAGTTTTGCGTCGGATTCGAAAACGTAGAATCACCGGAGACGGACCATGTGGTGCCCGAGGCAGCGATATCCTATTGCAGACAAGTCGGCTGGAGGCCGATGTATTGAATCTCGACGCAATTTGAGTGTTCCATCGGCATCAGGAGGCCCTGAACGTTACAATTAACTATCATTTTTGCGTCGGATTCGATAATCTAAACTCACAGGAGAACGACCATAAGGTGCCCGAGGCAGCAATAAACCCTTGGAGACAAGTCGGTTAAAGGCCGATGTATTGAATCTCGACGCAATTTGAGTGTTCCATCGGCATTAGGTGGCCCTGAACGTTACAGTTAACTATCATTTTAGCGTCGGATTCGAAAATCTACTAACAGGAGAACGACCATAAGGTGCCCGAGGCAGCAATAGACCCTTGGAGACAAGTCGGCTGGAGGTCGATGTATTGAATCTCGACTCAATTTGAGTGTTCCATCGCCATTAGGAGGCCCTGAACCTTACAATTAACTATCAGTTTGGCGTCGGATTCGAAATTCTAGACTCACAGGAGACGGACCACATGGAGCCCGAGGCAGCGATATCCCCTTGTAGACAAGTCGGCTGGAGGAAGATGTATTGACTCTTGACGCAATTTGAGTGTTCCATCTTCATTAAGAGGCCCTGAGCATTACATTTAACTATCAGTTTTGCGTCGGATTCTAAAATGTTGACTCACAGGGAAACGACCATACGGTGCCCGAGGCAGCAATAGACCCTTGGAGGCAAATCGGCTGATTGCCGATGTATTAAATCTCGAGGCAATTTGAGTGTTCCATCGTCATTAGGAATCCCTGAAAGTTACAATTAACAATCAGTTTCGCGTCGGATTCGAAAATCTAGACTCACATGAGAGCGAACATAAGAGGCCGGAGGCAGTAATATCCCCATGGAGACAAGTCGGCCGGAGGACGATGTATTGAATCTCGACGCAATTTGAGTGTCCCATCGTCATTAGGAGGCCCTAAACGTTACAATTAACTATCATTTTTGCGTCGGATTCGAAAATCTAGACTTACAAGAGAACGACCATAAGGTGCCCGAGGCAGCATTAGACTCTAGGAGACCAGTCCGCTGGAGGACGATGTATTGAATCGCGACGCAATTTGAGTGCTCCATCGTCATTTGGAGGCCCTGAACGTTACAATTAACTATCAGTTTCGCGTCGGATTCAAAAATCCAGACTCACAGGAGACGGACCATTTGGTGCCCGAGGCAGCAATATCCCCTTGGAGACAAATCAGCTGGAGGACGATGTATTGAATCTCGACGCAATTTGAGTGTTCCATCGGCATTAGGAGGCCCTGAACGTTACAATTAACTATCATTTTTGCGTCGGGTTCGAAAATCTAGACTCACAGCAGAACGATCACAAGGTGCCCGTGGCAGCTATTGACCCTTGGAGACCAGTCCGCTGGAGGACGATGTATTGAATCTCGACGCAATTTGAGTGCTCCATCGTCATTTGGAGGCCCTGAACCGCACAATTAACTATCAGTTTCGCGTCGGATTCAAAAATCCAGACTCACAGGAGACGGACCATTTGGTGGCCGAGGCAGCAATAGACCCTTGGAGGCAAATCGGCTGATTGCCGATGTATTGAATCTCGAGGCAATTTGAGTGTTCCATCGTCATTAGGAATCCCTGAAAGTTACAATTAACAATCAGTTTCGCGTCGGATTCGAAAATCTAGACTCACATGAGAGCGAACATAAGAGGCCGGAGGCAGTAATATCCCCATGGAGACAAGTCGGCTGGAGGCCGATGTATTGAATCTCGACGCAATTAGAGTGTTCCATCGTCATTAGGAGGCCCTGAACGTTACATTTAACTATCAGTTTCGCGTCGGATTCAAAAATCCAGACTCACAGGAGACGGACCATTTGGTGCCCGAGGCAGCAATATCCCCTTGGAGACAAATCAGCTGGAGGACGATGTATTGCATCTTGACGCAATTTAAGAGTTCTATCGTCATCAGGAGGCGCTGAACGTTACTATTCACTATCATTTTTGCGTCGGATTATAAAATCTAGACTCACAGGAGAAGGATCATATGGTGCCCGAGACAGCAATATCCCCTTGGAGACAAGTCCGCTGGAGGCCGATGTATTGAATGTCGACGCAATTTGAGTGTTCCATCGTTATTAGGAGACCCTGAACCTTACAATTAACTATCAGTTTCGCGTCGGATTCGAAATCTAGACTCACAGGAGACGCACCACATGGAGCCCGAGGCAGCAATATCCCCTTGTAGACAAGTCGGCTGGAGGAAGATGTATTGACTCTCGACGCAATTTGAGTGTTCCATCGTCATTAGGAGGTCCTAAACGTTACAATTAACTATCATTTTTGCGTCGGATTCGATAATCTAAACTCACAGGAGAACGACCATAAGGTGCCCGAGGCAGCAACAGACCCTTGGAGACTAGTCAGCTGGAGGCCGATGTATTGAATCTCGACGCAATTTGAGTGTTCCATCGTCATTACAAGGCCCTGAACGTTACAATTAACTATCATTTTTGCGTCGGATTCGAAAATCTAGACTCACAGAAGAACGAACATAAGGTGCCCGTGGCAGCAATAGACCCTTGGAGACAAATCGGCTGGAGGTCGATGTATTGAATCTCGACGCAATTTGAGTGTTCCATCGCCAATAGGAGGCCCTGAACGTTACAATTAACTATCATTTTAGCGTCGGATTCGAAAATCTACTAACAGGAGAAGGATCATATGGTGCACGAGACTGCAATATCCCCTTGGATAGAAGTCGACTGGAGGTCGATGTATTGACTCTCGACGCAATTTGAGTGTTCCATCGTCTTTAGGAGTCCCTGAACGTTACAATTAACTATCATTTATGCGTCGGATTAGAAAATCTAGACTCACAGGAGAACGACCATAAGGTGCCGAGGCAGCAATAGACCCTTGGAGACAAGTCGGCTGGAGGCCGATGTATTGATTCTCGACGCAGTTTGAGAGTTCCATCGTCATAAGGAGGCCCTGAACGTTACAATTAACTATCATTTTTGCGTCGGATTCGAAAACCTAGAGTTACAAGAGAACGACCATAAGGTGCCCGAGGCAGCATTAGACCCTTGGAGACCAGTCAGCTGGAGGACGATGTATTGAATCTCGACGCAATTTGAGTGCTCCATCGTCATTTGGAGGCCCTGAACGTTACAATTAACTATCAGTTTCGCGTCGGATTCAAAAATCCAGACTCACAGGAGACGGACCATTTGGTGCCCGAGGCAGCAATATCCCCTTGGAGACAAATTAGCTGGAGGACGATGTATTGATTCTCGACGCAATTTGATTGTTCCATCGGCATTAGGAGGCCCTGAACGTTACAATTAACTATCATTTTGCGTCGGATTCGAAAATCTAGACTCACAGGAGAACGACCATAAGGTGCCCGAGGCAGCAATATCCCCTTGGAGGCAAATCAGCTGGAGGACGATGTGTTGAATCTCGACGCAATTTGAGAGTTCTATCGTCATCAGGAGGCGCTGAACGTTACTATTCACTATCATTTTTGCGTCGGATTCGAATATCTAGACTCACAGGAGAGGATCATATGGTGAACGAGACAGCAATATCCCCTTGGAGACAAGTCCGCTGGAGGCCGATGTATTGACTCTCGACGCAATTTGAGTGTTCCATCGCCATTAGGAGGTCCTAAACCTTACAATTAACTATCAGTTTCGCGTCGGATTCGAAAATCTAAACTCACAGGAGAACGACCATAAGGTGCCCGAGGCAGCAACAGACCCTTTGAGACAAGTCGGCTGGAGGCCGATGTATTGAATCTCGACGCAATTTGAGTGTTCCATCGTCATTACAAGGCTCTGATCGTTACAATTAACTTTCATTTTTGCGTCGGATTCGAAAATCTAGACTCACAGGAGAACGACCATAAGGTGCCCGAGGCAGCAATAGACCCTTGGAGACAAGTCGGCTGGAGGCCGATATATTAAATCTCGACGCAATTTGAGTGTTCCATCGGCATTAGGAGGCCCTGAACGTTACAGTTAACTATCATTTTAGCGTCGGATTCGAAAATCTACTAACAGGAGAAGGATCATATGGTGCACGAGACTGCAATATCCCCTTGGATACAAGTCGACTGGAGGTCGATGTATTGACTCTCGACGCAATTTGAGTGTTCCATCGTCATTAGGAGGCCCTGAACCTTACAATTAACTATCAGTTTCGCGTCGGATTCGAAAATCTAGACTCACAGGAGACGCACCACATGGAGCCCGAGGCAGCAATATCCCCTTGTAGACAAGTCGGCTGGAGGCCGATGTATTGACTCTCGACGCAATTTGAGTGTTCCATCGTCATTAGGAGGCCCTAAACGTTACAATTAACTATCATTTTTGCGTCGGACTCGATAATCTAAACTCACAGGAGATCGACCATAAGGTGCCCGAGGCAGCAACAGACCCTTGGAGACAAGTCGGCTGGAGGCCGATGTATTGAATCTCGACGCAATTTGAGTGTTCCATCGTCATTACAAGGCCCTGAACGTTACAATTAACTATCATCTTTGCGTCGGATTCGAAAATCTAGACTCACAGGAGAACGACCATAAGGTGCCCGAGGCAGCAATAGACCCTTGGAGACAAGTCGGCTGGAGGTCGATGTATTGAATCTCCACGCAATTTGAGTGTTCCATCGCCAATAGGAGGCCTGAACGTTACAATTAACTATGAGTTTTGCGTCGGATTCGAAGACGTAGAATCACCGGAGACTGACCATGTGGTGCCCGAGGCAGCGATATCCCCTTGGAGACAAGTCGGCTGGAGGCCGATGTATTGAATCTCGACGCAATTTGAGAGTTCCATCGTCATTAGGAGGCCCTGAACGTTACAATTAACTATCATTTTTGCGTCGGATTCGAAAATCTAGACTTACAAGAGAACGACCATAAGGTGCCCGAGGCAGCATTAGACCCTTGGAGACCAGTCCGCTGGAGGACGATGTATTGGATCGCGACGCAATTTGAGTGCTCCATCGTCATTTGGAGGCCCTGAACGTTACAAACAACTATCAGTATCGCGTCGGATTCAAAAACCCAGACTCACAGGAGACGGACCATTTGGTGCCCGAGGCAGCAATATCCCCTTGGAGACAAATCAGCTGGAGGACGATGTATTGAATCTTGTGGCGATATAAATAAAAAACATTTTACGTTTTAAATTCCACGTCATTGTTGATTTAATCAGAGTTCTCACCTTAGACGTAGAATTTGTTCTTCTGCCACAATATTAATTCATTAGTCGCCATCGATGTTCTTCTCTTTGTTGACCGTGTGTACCATCATGAGTCGGCATCGGTTCACTTCACGAAGACGGTGGAAACCAAGGAATACTATGCTGCGTCGCTATAAATAATTTTCGTAACACTTCGATACTTTTCACTATTTTTTTTATTCACAACACAATAAGACTTGCTGTGCTCGTCGCACAAACCATAATTACCAGCCATATGGCTGTCTTTCCGCACAGTCCAAAAATCACGTCCATCCTCCACAAGGCAACAATCGAAAGTGTCCCTTAGCTCCTTGGAGTATCAAACAAAAGAGAATCCAATGTGAACTTTACAAAGATTATAATATACATACCTCTCAATTTATCTTAGGCGCAGCTTTTAAGATATTGTATGTCTCTGCATAGGAATGTGTCATTACAACTGATTCCCTACTGTATACTGTCACTAGAAAATTTTATTTGATTGACAGGATACAGTAGTCGACCTTGCAATTGATAGGTTTGGGGGTCTTTTATTTACACACTTCATTTTTATTGTCTCATTTTCATGGCACTGTTAATTCTTTGGTATTTCTGAGTGTGTGTCAGTTTTTTGGTATACTTATGCTAATATTTACAAACCTTAATCCTAATATACAAAGTTCTGGTTAATACTGAGAAAATGACATCATGTAGTAAAGTTTGTACAATAAAATATACACTGAATACAACGTTACATACAAATGTTTCCTTCCTCATCAGAGGTGAAAATGAAGTCCTTGTATTGCTTTCTGTATTTATTCTGGGGCGACGAGCTTTGTTCGCTAGCCCGTGTTGAATATGGGCGGGTGATACGCGCGCCTGATTGTTTGGTCGTCCGTTAGCGGCGACGTTGGTTGAATGCGCGCGCCAGTGCACTGAATATACACCGACGTGTGGGTACCGTCGAGACTTCCGAACCTCAGTATGCGTGTGCTTTTTGTATTTCCTTCCAGTACTTAGACTGGATACGACGAGGTACACTGGAATATGTGCCCCGAAGAACACACCACACTATGTGCGAGGCGGAGGACGATCCCGTCGATTCAGCTCCTGGTAAGAAGCGTACCATGTCAAACTTGTTTGGCATTGTCCTTTCGTACTGTGACGCCATGGATCGTTTGACGATACAAGCTTCAATTTTCGATGTCACTTGTTTAGGCTCGCTGACACTTGCAACGTAGCACTACTTTGCACAATTTTAATTTCTACACACACACCACTTTAAGCGCGAGTATTGCGATCGAAACTTCCTTTTCACTACACTTTTTTTTTTTTTTTTTTCGCATTAACACCTTTTACCTATTGTACTGAGATTCATTCCCCTCAATACTTCTGGTCAATGTACATAATTTGTAAGTCACGGGACTTGGCATGAAATACAAAATACATCACATACAATGGAATAACATATAATACATACAATACATTGTTTACATTAACTGCAGGAAAAAACTATCGACTAAAATTGAAAAAATTTTTGACCACTCATAGTGGCTTCTTCGTCTTGGATTTTACTGACACACACACTCGCCTTTTCCCATTAATCTGTTAGAAGGAACAAGTCCTTTGTTTTCCTTCTTGAACTCGAGTATAAGTTAAGGTTTACCTCCGTTACGTATTCTTCATACGCAACGACATGCATCAGCATGCAGAGAATACACCTGTAGCCGCTCCACTGAAGCTTGGGAAGGGATTTTTCTACCTTCTACTTAGGGTAGTGGCAACGACTACGTGTATGCTACGGTTTTTTGCGTATAAAATCTGAAAATGCACGAAATAATCATTTATATGCAGCATAACCCTAATATGTACAGTGCTTTGTGCTTAAGCACGTTCTGGTGTGCTTATAAATCGTTAACCCTAATAAAACTTCCTACCTTAACATGGACATATAAACATAAAATTTTGAAGTTCAGGGTGTAGCTACTATTAATATGTACAGTGTTTCACAATAGCGGCACGCCCTTGTGTGCGTTTATCATTTTCAATTAAAGTGCGCTTATAGGCGTCTTGTGTTATCATGGGAGAAAAAATACAGACATTTTAATGCATCGGTTGTCATAAAAATCTATGTACACGAACAATCAGACTTTCATAGCTTCAGTGCAGCATGAAATTCTTTATGACGTTTTGTTCATAATTCATTTTACAGGCGATTCCTTTGCTTACAGGTCGTCGATCACACTACTTACCTGTTTCTCGTATAGCGGCGATATCATTTTCATTCCTTGTGACTGTAAATTGTTATATGTGTGAAAGATATAATTTTGACATGATTTTTCCTTTCATGTTTCAAGTGGGTAAAGTAATTCATACCTTCCTTTTGCATACATGAGTGAAGCATCGCTAATGTTGCACTTTGTATCAGGTTTTTCGCATTTTCTCGTAAACTCGTAGAGTCTTACGGTTTTAATTAAGTTGTTTCTTGACGTTAGGTATACCTGTTTATATGAGGTTGTCTTACAGTTTAATTTTCCTTATACACTTCTACGTTGTTTAAGTTCAGTACATGTACAGGGCTTCTTTCGCCTTTCACACATTCATACATACGTTTATACACAAAAAAATATCTACCACTATAATATACAATTGCTGGTGGGGCCCTTTTTCGGTACCCTGCACCATTCCTTCAATATTCCAAAATAATTCAGGGTGTGCTGAGCATCGTCCCTTACACTAATAATACTTACAAGTAAATATTTCTTCTTACATACATAACTGCCTTACGGTCCATTAATGTGCAACATTCCCTATTTTCCTCCTTTACACTTTAGCTTTCGTACATGTACCCTCGTGTATAGCTTATATATTCTACAAAGTTGTTTGCTGAGTGCTTCAGGTGTTTCCTAAAGTTAATGTGTGTCTCTCTCTCTATAAACCCTAGGTATTTGTTTTGAGAGCGATTCAGTTCATTACTCACGCTGGATAGGTCTGTTTATTATTACCCTATTTTAAAGCTTGTGTCACTCTTTTCCTTAGTCACAAAAATTCCCGCGTTTACCTTGTTGTTCATTCTGAAAATCGCTAGCTACTGTGTAATGTAAATGTATGCGTTATCTCTTTGATATCCTCTTTGCTGCTTTTTCCCTATATGTAAATGTGTGCTGTTCTCGTGTACATAGCCTTTCTTCCGGTTATATATCTGCATTATTTATTTATTTATTTATTTTTCTATTTTCTTTCTCCTTCCGTACAAGCTAAGATTTTACTCAGTATAATATAATATTACAATACCGTCCATGACCAGTATGTACTTGTATGTTCACTTTTATTACGTAATACCAGCTTATAATTAAATTTTCTAAGTTACTATTTACAAGACTTGTGTACCCTTTCCTTTCTTGTTTTTGAATGACTTTCGTCTCTGTGTCTCATAGTAAGAGTGGTCTAAAACTTTTAAACTTTCCGCGCATGCGCGCTTACGTACCACGACTGGACTGTAGGTGCGGGGAAAACTCTGCATTGTTGGTGAACATTATTCGTGATAGCCACCATCGTGTAATAGTCACGTGACGCCTGGACTCGACCGCGCATGCGCCTCCTTGCTTTGTATACACTCAGCTGATCGGACAGGGAAGGGAGAAGATTTCTCCCCGGCTCGCTGCCTACAGCGCGGCCAATGACCTCGTCTTGACATGCAGCTATCGCGTGCTCATGAGCTGAGCGTTGGATTGCAACTTCGACGTGTGGTTTGTTGCTCGTCTCAAGCGAACAAACTCTGACCTTCCGCTAATTTGTCTTTGTTCCCCTCTCTTAAATAACTGAATTAGACTACAAAAGTACCGTATGGTTTATTTTATAGTGTTAAGACTCACAGTAACACATGTTTCATTAGGTTTGGTTAAATATGCGTTTTTAAGCTGGCATATGCCCCCAGTTGTTCGCAAGTTTCTTAGGTTAATGACAGCAATTTTACTATGTGATCCAAGGTTGTACAATTTCAATTTTGCTAAAATAACATATAACCTTTAATGAAAAAATTCCTTGATGTCCTTGTGGGGGTATAACCCTTTCACCTTGCCCGTTCGTGTGTTACCTAACAGATAACATCCTGGGTGAGGTTTGTCTATTATAATGAAAGGGCCATCATACAACAACTGCCACTTTTTGTTTAATGCCTTAATTTTAGGGGATTTTGGGTGGGTACGTAATAGTACTTCCTGTCCAATGTTAAATTCTGTAACGTTTCCTATCTTTTTGTTGTTATTACAGCCTGCACGAGGTCACTTACCTTGTCCGGTGCTTTCATCTCTTCTTCACATAGATCATCTTCTACGGTCGCATCCTGATCATATCTTAAAAATAATTGTCTAAGATGTAATGTGTGCTTGTTTGTGCCCCCTGTTGTCAAATCGGGCGGCCGGTGGGGGCTCATTACGACCGATTGTTGTTTACCGGGGGAGACAAAGGCGTTGCTTCAGTACTGTCCGTTACCTCTACAAAGTGTACTGAGTGGTTATTCTGTCGCCAATTAGTTTCCGGACCGCTGCGTGCAACATTTTCTTGCGACCGGCCGTCGCTATTCCTCCTTGGTCTATCATTCCTATTACTGTAACTATTGTAATTTTCATTTGTGTGCCGCCTTTCATCACGCGGGCCTGACCAATCATTCACGTGATTTCTATCATTTCCATACCGGCGTGGACCGTAATCTATACTGTACCTTCGGTCTTCACGTCTCTGTGGCGCCGAATTCCTCCGATTTCCGTAATTCCAGGTTCCATTATTTGGCCTTGTCGCATACGGATGCCAACTGTGTGGGTTTTGTCCACTGCCATTAAAATGATATCCGTTACCGTTGTTTTGATTGGTTCCGGAATATTCATTCCGATTACTTGTGCTCGGCTCTTCTTCGTATATTAGATCAATTGAGTCAAGCACGGAAAGAAGGTATTCAAGGTCGTTCTCCGGTATGGTTACCAATTTTTCGCGTAAGTTCGCGGGTAGTCTGTTTTTCAGAATTTTGAGAACATCTACGTGCGGTATTGGATTGTTCCAATAGCGCGTCTTATTCAAGTACTTTTCGAAATACTTTCTCAACCCGCCGTTTTTGAGGTTGAACGGTTGTGGGTTGAATACCTGACGTCGCAGTCTTTCTTGGACCCCAGCAGACCAATATTTCTCCAAGAAAGCCCGTTCAAATTGTTCGTAGGTGACGCACTGTTCAGCCATGTCTGTGGCCCACAAAAGTGCGTCGCCTTGTGTGAAGCCTACTACATATCTAATCTTCTGTGCCTCAGTCCAGTTTCTTGGTAAGACATTTTTAAATGCTCTTACAAATACGACTGGATGAGTTTTTCTGGATTCTGTGGAGAAAACTGGAAACTGTCTATGTTTCAACAGGCTCTCATCGACTAGAATCGTCGAGATGCAAGGCGACACGCCTACTGCCTGTTGCAGCACCGCGTTTGGCGAATAGCCATTGTTTGCCTGTGCCGGTGCGTGCACATACGCCGGACAGGGCGCGTGATGTTCTGCGTTATTGACATCGTAATCTGGCACGGGCGAATAAGTGTCGCGCTGCTTGTTGGTTGACGTAGGCAAGTCATTTGAAACGTTTATTCTACCAGCAATTTCCTTACGTATTCTGTCCTCGGCTACTTTGATTTCATTACCTAATTTTTCAAAAAGTTTTGTTTCCCGGTCAGTTATTGATTCATTTACATTACCGTTTTCTAAAGTTTCATTTATTTTGATAATGTCGGCGTTGATACGTCGAGTCTCCTGTTACAGAAAACCGACTTCTTCGTTAACTTTATTAACTTGGTCAGGTATTTCTTCACATGCGGACTGTACTCTTGTTAAATTTAATTGAATAGCCTGTACGTTTTCATGTATTTCCTTTTGTATGGTTTGTGTTTGATTGTGTGTTTCTACTATTTCTGACAGTTCCTGTTCCTGTTTGTTTGTAAGATCTGACAATTTCTTTTCTTAATCATTTGCCAATACATTTTATACACTATTGACGGTTTTGATGACTTTGTCTTCGATCTTTTGATCGATTTCATTGGTGAGTTTATTTAAGCGTTGATCGAAATGTCTGTGCATGTTCGCCAGTTTTGTGTTCGTTGTGTTGTGGCTGACTTCTTGATTCGCCAGTTTTGTGTTCGTTGTGTTGTGACTCATCTTTAAATCAGATAATTGCTCGCTCACGTTTGACATCAGACTATATAATGCCTCAAGCGTAACTGACGAAGCTTGTGTGTTTGTATTTATGCCATTATTTGTTGCCATTGTTTCTCTGCCACGGTCTGATTGAATCGAAACCGGGCTAGGTTCACTGATTTCACGCGAAATATTTTCATCTGATCTGGTAATCGATGCTTCATCGACTGTGCACAAGGTTTCATTTGCAAGTGGTTCATTATTGTTAATCCCTGTGGAGTGCAATTGAATCGTATTTACTTCTACATTATGTTGTGCTGTAAAACTAATTGCGTCATCATTTACGTCACTATTGTCAGAATCGGTGACGTGTCCATGAACATTTGTTAAATTAAAGTTCTCCGATTCCATTGTGAAGATATTATTTTTATCTGTACTTTACTGTTAATCTAAATCTTTAAATTCTCTCGCAGTTGAATTAATAAAAATATCTCGCGATTGTTATTTGTTGCGCGTCGGAAATTTACAAGATGGCGCACTACGTCTTGTAATTCTGCGATTGTTGAACATAAAAAGTAATTATCAAAGTGTAATTGTGTGTTGCCACAAACACTACCAGGATTTTAATATGGACAGGAAAAGGTTCTGCTTTAAGTGGAGCTAAGCCAAGGTGCCGCCACTGCATGCGTTTGCGCTTTCCTACCTTAATTCCGACTGAACTGTATCACTCACGATTACGTTAGTTTTGTAAATCCTTGTCCTTGTTCCTTCTGGTTATTGTGCCATCCGTTTATACAGTTAATACTGTTTCACTTTATTCGTCATTTTCCATGTGCGTCATGTAACAGAGAAACAGTAATTAGTACAAGTATATTTGTAGCACAACAATGAAGTACTTACTCTTTGTTCCACCAGCACTGTCCTGTCAGCGGTCGCCAGTGTGGCGAAATAAATAAAAAACATTTTACATTTTAAATTCCACGTCATTGTTGATTTAATCAGAGTTCTCACCTTAGACGTAGAATTAGTCCTTCTGCCACAATATTAATTCATTAGTCGCCATCGATGTTCTTCTCTTTGTTGACCGTGTGTACCATCATGAGTCGGCATCGGTTCACTTCACGAAGACGGTGGAAACCAAGGAATACTATGCTACGTCGCTATAAATAATTTTCGTAACACTTCGATACTTTTCACTATTTTTTTTATTCACAACACAATAAGACATGCTGTGCTCGTCGCACAAACCATAATTACCAGCCATATGGCTGCCTTTCCGCACAGTCCAAAAATCACGTCCATCCTCCACAAGGCAACAATCGAAAGTGTCCCTTAGCTCCTTGGAGTATCAAACAAAAGAGAATCCAATGTGAACTTTACAAAGATTATAATATACATGCCTCCCAATTTATCTTTGGCGCAGCTTTTAAGATATTGTATGTCTCTGCATAGGAATGTGTCATTACAATCTCGACGCAATTTGGGTGTTCCATCGGCATTAGGAGGCCCTGAACGTTACAATTAACTATCATTTTTGCGTCGGATTCGAAAATCTAGACTCACAGGAGAACGACCATAAGGTGCCCGAGGCAGGAATATCCCCTTGGAGGCAAATCAGCTGGAGGACGATGTATTGAATCTCGACGCAATTTGAGAGTTCTATCGTCATCAGGAGGCCCTGAACCTTACAATTAACTATCAGTTTCGCGTCGGATTCGAAAATCTAAACTCACAGGAGAACGACCATAAGGTGCCCGAGGCAGCAACAGACCCTTGGAGACAAGTCGGCTGGAGGCCGATGTATTGAATCTCGACGCAATTTGAGTGTTCCATCGTCATTACAAGGCCCTGAACGTTACAATTAACTATCATTTTTGCGTCGGATTCGAAAATCTAGACTCACAGGAGAACGACCATAAGGTGCCCGAGGCTGCAATAGACCCTTGGAGACAAGTCGGCTGGAGGCCGATGTATTGAATCTCGACGCAATTTGAGTGTTCCATCGGCATTAGGAGGCCCTGAACGTTACAATTAACAATCATTTTAGCGTCGGATTCGAAAATCTACTCACAGGAGAAGTTCATACGGTGCTCGAGACAGCAATACACCCCTTGGAGACAAATCGACTGCAGGCCGATGTATTGAATATCGACGCAATTTGGGTGTTCCATCGTCTTTAGGAGTCCCTGAACGTTACAATTAACTATCAGTTTCGCGTCGGATTCGAAAATCTAAACTCACAGGAGAACGACCATAAGGTGCCCGAGGCAGCAACAGACCCTTGGAGACAAGTCGGCTGGAGGCCGATGTATTGAATCTCGACGCAATTTGAGAGTTCCATCGGCATTAGGAGGCCCTGAACGTTACAATTAACTATCATTTTTGCGTCGGATTCCATAATCTAAACTCACAGGAGAACGACCATAAGGTGCCCGAGGCAGCAACAGACCCTTGGAGACAAGTCGGCTGGAGGACGATGTATTGAATCTCGACGCAATTTGAGAGTTCCATCGTCATTAGGAGGCCCTGAACGTTACAATTAACTATCATTTTTGCGTCGGATTCGAAAATCTAGATTTACAAGAGAACGACCATAAGGTGCCCGAGGCAGCATTAGACCCTTGGAGACAAGTCGGCTGGAGGCCGATGTATTATATCTCGACGCAATTTGAGTGTTCCATCGGCATTAGGAGGCCCTGAACGTTACAGTTAACCATCATTTTAGCGTCGGATTCGAAAATCTGCTAACAGGAGAAGGATCATATGGTGCACGAGACTGCAATATCTCCTTGGATACAAGTCGACTGGAGGTCGATGCATTGACTCTCGACGCAATGTGAGTGTTCCATCGTCATTAGGAGTCCCTGAACGTTACAATTAACTATCATTTATGCGTCGGATTCGAAAATCTAGACTCACAGGAGACGGACCACATGGAGCCCGAGGCAGCAATAGACCCTTGGAGACAAGTTTGCTGGAGGACGCAATTTGAGTGTTCCATCGTCATTAGGAGGCCCTGAACGTGACAATTAACTATCAGTTTCGCGTCGGATTCGAAAATCTAGACTCACAGGAGACGGACCACATGGAGCCCGAGGCAGCAATAGACCCTTGGAGACAAGTTTGCTGGAGGACGCAATTTGAGTGTTCCATCGTCATTAGGAGGCCCTGAACGTTACAATTAACTATCAGTATTTCGTCGGATTCGAAAATCTAGACTCACTGGAGACGGATCATAAGGTGCCCGAAGCAGCAATATCCAGTTGGAGACCAGTCCGCTGGAGGACGATGTATTGAATCGCGACGCAATTTGAGTGCTCCATCGTCATTAGGAGGCCCTGAACGGTACAATTAACTATCATTTTAGCGTCGGATTCGATAATCTAAACTCACAGGAGAACGACCATAAGGTGCCCGAGGCAGCAACAGACCCTTGGAGACAAGTCGGCTGGAGGCCGATGTATTGAATCTCGACGCAATTTGAGTGTTCCATCGGCATTAGGAGGCTCTGAACGTTACAGTTAACTATCATTTTAGCGTCGGATTCGAAAATCTACTAACAGGAGAAGGATCATATGGTGCACGAGACTGCAATATCCCCTTTGATACAAGTCGACTGGAGGTCGATGTATTGACTATCGACGCAATTTGAGTGTTCCATCGTCTTTAGGAGTCCCTGAACGTTACAATTAACTATCATTTATGCGTCAATTCGAAAATCTAGACTCACAGGAGAACGACCATAAGGTGCCCGAGGCAGCAATAGACCATAGGAGACAAGTCGGCTGGAAACCGATGTATTGATTCTTGACGCAATTTGAGTGATCCACCGTCATTAGGAGGCCCTGAACGTTACAATTAACAATCATTTTAGCGTCGGATTCGAAAATCTACTCACAGGTGAAGTTCATACGGTGCTCGAGACAGCAATATCCCCTACGAGACAAGTCCGCTGGATGCCGATGTATTGAATCTCGACGCAATTTGAGTGTTCCATCGTCATTAGGAGGCCCTGAACCTTACAATTAGCTATCAGTTTCGCGTCGGATTCGAAAATCTAGACTCACAGGAGACAGACCACATGGAGCCCGAGGCGGCAGTATCCCCTTGGAGACAAGTCGGCTGGAATACGATGTATTGAATCTCGACACAATTTCAGTGTTCCATCGCCATTGGGAGGCGCTGAACGTTACAATTAACTATCTGTTTTGCGTCGGATACGAAAATCTAGACTCACTGGAGAACGACCATAAGGTGCCCGAAGCAGCAATAGACCCTTGGAGACAAGTCGGCTGGAGGACGATGTATTGAATCTCGTCGCAATTTGAGTGTTCCTTCGTCATTAGGAGGCCCTGAACGTTACAATTAACTATCATTTTATCTTCGGATTCGACAATCTATACTCACAGGAAAACGACCATAAGGTGCCCGAGGCAACAATAGACCCTTGGAGACAAGTCGGCTGGAGGCCAATGTATTGAATCTCGACGCAATTTGAGTGTTCTATCGTCATTAGGAGGCCCTGAACGTGACAATTAAGTAGCAGTTTCGCGTCGGATTCGAAAATCTAGACTCACAGGAGACGGACCACATGGAGCCCGAGGCAGGAATAGACCGTTGGAGACAAGTTTGCTGGAGGACGCAATTTGAGTCTTCCAACGTCATTAGGAGGCCCTGAACGTGACAATTAACTATCAGTTTCGCGCCGGATTCGAAAATCTAGACTCACAGGAGACGGACCACATGGAGCCCGAGGCAGCAATAGACCCTTGGAGACAAGTTTGCTGGAGGACGCAATTTGAGTGTTCCATCGTCATTAGGAGGCCCTGAACGTTACAATTAACTATCAGTATTTCGTCGGATTCGACAATCTAGACTCACTGAAGACGGATCATAAGGTGCCCGAAGCAGCAATATCCCCTTGGAGACCAGTCCGCTGGAGGACGATGTATTGAATCGCGACGCAGTTTAAGTGCTCCATCGTCATTAGGAGGCCCTGAACGGTACAATTAACTATCAGTTTCGCGTCAGATTCGAAAATCTAGACTCACAGGAGACAGACAACATGGAGCCCGGGGCGGCAGTATCCCCTTGGAGACAAGTCGGCTGGAATACGATGTATTGAATCTCGACTCAATTTGAGTGTTCCATCGTCATTAGGAGGCGCTGAACGTTACAATTAACTATCTGTTTTGCGTCGGATACGAAAATCTAGACTCACTGGAGAACGACCATAAGGTGCCCGAGGCAGCAATAGACCCTTGGAGACAAGTCGGCTGGAGGACGATGTATTGAATCTCGTCGCAATTTGAGTGTTCCATCGTCATTAGGAGGCCCTGATCGTTACAATTAACTATCATTTTATCGTCGGATTCGAAAATCTAGACTCACAGGAGAACGACCATAAGCTGCCCGAGGCAGCAATAGACCCTTGGAGACAAGTCGGCTGGAGGCCGATGTAATGAATCTCGACGCAATTTGAGTGTTCCATCGTCATTAGGAGGCCCTAAACGTTACAATTAACTATCATTTATTCGTCGGATTCGATAATCTAAACTCACAGGAGAACGACCATAAGGTGCCCGAGGCAGCAACAGACCCTTGGAGACAAGTCGGCTGGAGGCCGATGTATTGAATCTCGACGCAATTTGAGTGTTCCATCGGCATTAGGAGGCTCTGAACGTTACAGTTAACTATCATTTTAGCGTCGGATTCGATAATCTACTAACAGGAGAAGGATCATATGGTGCACGAGACTGCAATATCCCCTTTGATACAAGTCGACTGAAGGTCGATGTATTGACTCTCGACGCAATTTGAGTGTTCCATCGTCTTTACGAGTCGCTGAACGTTATAATTAACTATCATTTATGCGTCGGATTCGAAAATCTAGACCCACAGGAGAACGACCATAAGGTGCCCTAGGCAGCAATAGACCCCTGGAGACAAGTCGGCTGGAAACCGATGTATTGATTCTTGACGCAATTTGAGTGTTCCGTCGTCATTAGGAGGCCCTGAACGTTACAATTAACAATCATTTTAGCGTCGGATTCGAAAATCTACTCACAGGTGAAGTTCATACGGTGCTCGAGACAGCAATATCCCCTACGAGACAAGTCCGCTGGAGGCCGATGTATTGAATCTCGACGCATTTTGAGTGTTCCATCGTCATTAGGAGGCCCTGAACCTTACAATTAACTATCAGTTTCGCGTCGGATTCGAAAATCTAAACTCACAGGAGAACGACCATAAGGTGCCCGAGGCACCAACAGGCCCTTGGAGACAAGTCGGCTGGAGGCCGATGTATTGAATCTCGACGCAATTTGAGTGTTCCATCGGCATTAGGAGGCGCTGAACGTTACAGTTAACTATCATTTTAGCGTCGGATTCGAAAATCTACTAACAGGCGAAGGATCATGTGGTGCACGAGACTGCAATATCCCCTTGGATACAAGTCGACTGGAGGTCGATGTATTGACTCTCGACGCAATTTGAGTGTTCCATCGTCATTAGGAGTCCATGAACGTTACAATTAACTATCATTTATGCGTCGGATTCGAAAATCTAGACTCACAGGAGAACGACCATAAGGTGCCCGAGGCAGCAACAGACCATAGGAGACAAGTCGGCTGGAGGCCGATGTATTGAATCCCGAAGCAATTTGAGTGTTCCATCGCCAATAGGAGGCCCTGAACGTTACAATTAACTATGAGTTTTGCGTCGGATTCGAAAATCTAGACTCACTGGAGACGGATCATAAGGTGCCCGAAGCATCAATATCCCCTTGGAGACCAGTCCGCTGGAGGACGATGTATTGAATCGCGACGCAATTTGAGTGCTCCATCGTCATTAGGAGGCCCTGAACGGTACAATTAACTATCATTTTAGCGTCAGATTCGATAATCTAAACTCACAGGAGAACGACCATAAGGTGCCCGAGGCAGCAACAGACCCTTGGAGACAAGTCGGCTGGAGGCCGATGTATTGAATCTCGACGCAATTTGAGTGTTCCATCGGCATTAGGGGGCTCTGAACGTTACAGTTAACTATCATTTTAGCGTCGGATTCGAAAATCTACTAACAGGAGAAGGATCATATGGTGCACGAGACTGCAATTTCCCCTTTGATTCAAGTCGACTGGAGGTCGATGTATTGACTATCGACGCAATTTGAGTGTTCCATCGTCTTTAGGAGTCCCTGAACGTTACAATTAACTATCATTTATGCGTCAATTCGAAAATCTAGACTCACAGGAGAACGACCATAAGGTGCCCGAGGCAGCAATAGACCATAGGAGACAAGTCGGCTGGAAACCGATGTATTGATTCTTGACGCAATTTGAGTGATCCACCGTCATTAGGAGGCCCTGAACGTTACAATTAACAATCATTTTAGCGTCGGATTCGAAAATCTACTCACAGGTGAAGTTCATACGGTGCTCGAGACAGCAATATCCCCTACGAGACAAGTCCGCTGGATGCCGATGTATTGAATCTCGACGCAATTTGAGTGTTCCATCGTCATTAGGAGGCCCTGAACCTTACAATTAGCTATCAGTTTCGCGTCGGATTCGAAAATCTAGACTCACAGGAGACAGACCACATGGAGCCCGAGGCGGCAGTATCCCCTTGGAGACAAGTCGGCTGGAATACGATGTATTGAATCTCGACACAATTTCAGTGTTCCATCGCCATTGGGAGGCGCTGAACGTTACAATTAACTATCTGTTTTGCGTCGGATACGAAAATCTAGACTCACTGGAGAACGACCATAAGGTGCCCGAAGCAGCAATAGACCCTTGGAGACAAGTCGGCTGGAGGACGATGTATTGAATCTCGTCGCAATTTGAGTGTTCCTTCGTCATTAGGAGGCCCTGAACGTTACAATTAACTATCATTTTATCTTCGGATTCGACAATCTATACTCACAGGAAAACGACCATAAGGTGCCCGAGGCAACAATAGACCCTTGGAGACAAGTCGGCTGGAGGCCAATGTATTGAATCTCGACGCAATTTGAGTGTTCTATCGTCATTAGGAGGCCCTGAACGTGACAATTAAGTAGCAGTTTCGCGTCGGATTCGAAAATCTAGACTCACAGGAGACGGACCACATGGAGCCCGAGGCAGGAATAGACCGTTGGAGACAAGTTTGCTGGAGGACGCAATTTGAGTCTTCCAACGTCATTAGGAGGCCCTGAACGTGACAATTAACTATCAGTTTCGCGCCGGATTCGAAAATCTAGACTCACAGGAGACGGACCACATGGAGCCCGAGGCAGCAATAGACCCTTGGAGACAAGTTTGCTGGAGGACGCAATTTGAGTGTTCCATCGTCATTAGGAGGGCCTGAACGTTACAATTAACTATCAGTATTTCGTCGGATTCGAAAATCTAGACTCACTGAAGACGGATCATAAGGTGCCCGAAGCAGCAATATCCCCTTGGAGACCAGTCCGCTGGAGGACGATGTATTGAATCGCGACGCAGTTTAAGTGCTCCATCGTCATTAGGAGGCCCTGAACGGTACAATTAACTATCAGTTTCGCGTCAGATTCGAAAATCTAGACTCACAGGAGACAGACAACATGGAGCCCGGGGCGGCAGTATCCCCTTGGAGACAAGTCGGCTGGAATACGATGTATTGAATCTCGACTCAATTTGAGTGTTCCATCGTCATTAGGAGGCGCTGAACGTTACAATTAACTATCTGTTTTGCGTCGGATACGAAAATCTAGACTCACTGGAGAACGACCATAAGGTGCCCGAGGCAGCAATAGACCCTTGGAGACAAGTCGGCTGGAGGACGATGTATTGAATCTCGTCGCAATTTGAGTGTTCCATCGTCATTAGGAGGCCCTGATCGTTACAATTAACTATCATTTTATCGTCTGATTCGAAAATCTAGACTCACAGGAGAACGACCATAAGCTGCCCGAGGCAGCAATAGACCCTTGGAGACAAGTCGGCTGGAGGCCGATGTAATGAATCTCGACGCAATTTGAGTGTTCCATCGTCATTAGGAGGCCCTAAACGTTACAATTAACTATCATTTATTCGTCGGATTCGATAATCTAAACTCACAGGAGAACGACCATAAGGTGCCCGAGGCAGCAACAGACCCTTGGAGACAAGTCGGCTGGAGGCCGATGTATTGAATCTCGACGCAATTTGAGTGTTCCATCGGCATTAGGAGGCTCTGAACGTTACAGTTAACTATCATTTTAGCGTCGGATTCGATAATCTACTAACAGGAGAAGGATCATATGGTGCACGAGACTGCAATATCCCCTTTGATACAAGTCGACTGAAGGTCGATGTATTGACTCTCGACGCAATTTGAGTGTTCCATCGTCTTTAGGAGTCGCTGAACGTTATAATTAACTATCATTTATGCGTCGGATTCGAAAATCTAGACCCACAGGAGAACGACCATAAGGTGCCCTAGGCAGCAATAGACCCCTGGAGACAAGTCGGCTGGAAACCGATGTATTGATTCTTGACGCAATTTGAGTGTTCCGTCGTCATTAGCAGGCCCTGAACGTTACAATTAACAATCATTTTAGCGTCGGATTCGAAAATCTACTCACAGGTGAAGTTCATACGGTGCTCGAGACAGCAATATCCCCTACGAGACAAGTCCGCTGGAGGCCGATGTATTGAATCTCGACGGATTTTGAGTGTTCCATCGTCATTAGGAGGCCCTGAACCTTACAATTAACTATCAGTTTCGCGTCGGATTCGAAAATCTAAACTCACAGGAGAACGACCATAAGGTGCCCGAGGCACCAACAGGCCCTTGGAGACAAGTCGGCTGGAGGCCGATGTATTGAATCTCGACGCAATTTGAGTGTTCCATCGGCATTAGGAGGCGCTGAACGTTACAGTTAACTATCATTTTAGCGTCGGATTCGAAAATCTACTAACAGGCGAAGGATCATGTGGTGCACGAGACTGCAATATCCCCTTGGATACAAGTCGACTGGAGGTCGATGTATTGACTCTCGACGCAATTTGAGTGTTCCATCGTCATTAGGAGTCCCTGAACGTTACAATTAACTATCATTTATGCGTCGGATTCGAAAATCTAGACTCACAGGAGAACGACCATAAGGTGCCCGAGGCAGCAACAGACCATAGGAGACAAGTCGGCTGGAGGCCGATGTATTGAATCTCGACGCAATTTGAGTGTTCCATCGCCAATAGGAGGCCCTGAACGTTACAATTAACTATGAGTTTTGCGTCGGATTCGAAAATCTAGACTCACTGGAGACGGATCATAAGGTGCCCGAAGCAGCAATATCCCCTTGGAGACCAGTCCGCTGGAGGACGATGTATTGAATCGCGACGCATTTTGAGTGCTCCATCGTCATTAGGAGGCCCTGAACGGTACAATTAACTATCATTTTAGCGTCGGATTCGATAATCTAAACTCACAGGAGAACGACCATAAGGTGCCCGAGGCAGCAACAGACCCTTGGAGACAAGTCGGCTGGAGGCCGATGTATTGAATCTCGACGCAATTTGAGTGTTCCATCGGCATTAGGGGGCTCTGAACGTTACAGTTAACTATCATTTTAGCGTCGGATTCGAAAATCTACTAACAGGAGAAGGATCATATGGTGCACGAGACTGCAATATCCCCTATGATTCAAGTCGACTAGAGGTCGATGTATTGACTATCGACGCTATTTGAGTGTTCCATCGTCTTTAGGAGTCCCTGAACGTTACAATTAACTATCATTTATGCGTCAATTCGAAAATCTAGACTCACAGGAGAACGACCATAAGGTGCCCGAGGCAGCAATAGACCCTTGGAGACAAGTCGGCTGGAAACCGATGTATTGATTCTTGACGCAATTTGAGTGATCCACCGTCATTAGGAGGCCCTGAACGTTACAATTAACAATCAGTTTAGCGTCGGATTCGAAAATCTACTCACAGGTGAAGTTCATACGGTGCTCGAGACAGCAATATCCCCTACGAGACAAGTCCGCTGGAGGCCGATGTATTGAATCTCGACGCAATTTGAGTGTTCCATCGTCATTAGGAGGCCCTGAACCTTACAATTAGCTATCAGTTTCGCGTCGGATTCGAAAATCTAGACTCACAGGAGACAGACCACATGGAGCCCGAGGCGGCAGTATCCCCTTGGAGACAAGTCGGCTGGAATACGATGTATTGAATCTCGACACAATTTCAGTGTTCCATCGCCATTAGGAGGCGCTGAACGTTACAATTAACTATCTGTTTTGCGTCGGATACGAAAATCTAGACTCACTGGAGGACGACCATAAGGTGCCCGAAGCAGCAATAGACCCTTGGAGACAAGTCGGATGGAGGACGATGTATTGAATCTCGTCGCAATTTGAGTGTTCCTTCGTCATTAGGAGGCCCTGAACGTTACAATTAACTATCATTTTATCTTCGGATTCGACAATCTAGACTCACAGGAAAACGACCATAAGGTGCCCGAGGCAACAATAGACCCTTGGAGACAAGACGGCTGGAGGCCAATGTATTGGATCTCGACGCAATTTGAGTGTTCTATCGTCATTAGGAGGCCCTGAACGTGACAATTAAGTAGCAGTTTCGCGTCGGATTCGAAAATCTAGACTCACAGGAGACGGACCACATGGAGCCCGAGGCAGCAATAGACCGTTGGAGACAAGTTTGCTGGAGGACGCAATTTGAGTGTTCCAACGTCATTAGGAGGCCCTGAACGTGACAATTAACTATCAGTTTCGCGTCGGATTCGAAAATCTAGACTCACAGGAGACGGACCACATGGAGCCCGAGGCAGCAATAGACCCTTGGAGACAAGTTTGCTGGAGGACGCAATTTGAGTGTTCCATCGTCATTAGGAGGCCCTGAACGTTACAATTAACTATCAGTATTTCGTCGGATTCGAAAATCTAGACTCACTGAAGACGGATCATAAGGTGCCCGAAGCAGCAATATCCCCTTGGAGACCAGTCCGCTGGAGGACGATGTATTGAATCGCGACGCAGTTTAAGTGCTCCATCGTCATTAGGAGGCCCTGAACGGTACAATTAACTATCAGTTTCGCGTCAGATTCGAAAATCTAGACTCACAGGAGACAGACAACATGGAGCCCGGGGCGGCAGTATCCCCTTGGAGACAAGTCGGCTGGAATACGATGTATTGAATCTCGACTCAATTTGAGTGTTCCATCGTCATTAGGAGGCGCTGAACGTTACAATTAACTATCTGTTTTGCGTCGGATACGAAAATCTAGACTCACTGGAGAACGACCATAAGGTGCCCGAGGCAGCAATAGACCCTTGGAGACAAGTCGGCTGGAGGACGATGTATTGAATCTCGTCGCAATTTGAGTGTTCCATCGTCATTAGGAGGCCCTGATCGTTACAATTAACTATCATTTTATCGTCGGATTCGAAAATCTAGACTCACAGGAGAACGACCATAAGCTGCCCGAGGCAGCAATAGACCCTTGGAGACAAGTCGGCTGGAGGCCGATGTAATGAATCTCCACGCAATTTGAGTGTTCCATCGTCATTAGGAGGCCCTAAACGTTACAATTAACTATCATTTATTCGTCGGATTCGATAATCTAAACTCACAGGAGAACGACCATAAGGTGCCCGAGGCAGCAACAGACCCTTGGAGACAAGTCGGCTGGAGGCCGATGTATTGAATCTCGACGCAATTTGAGTGTTCCATCGGCATTAGGAGGCTCTGAACGTTACAGTTAACTATCATTTTAGCGTCGGATTCGAAAATCTACTAACAGGAGAAGGATCATATGGTGCACGAGACTGCAATATCCCCTTTGATACAAGTCGACTGGAGGTCGATGTATTGACTCTCGACGCAATTTGAGTGTTCCATCGTCTTTAGGAGTCGCTGAACGTTATAATTAACTATCATTTATGCGTCGGATTCGAAAATCTAGACCCACAGGAGAACGACCATAAGGTGCCCTAGGCAGCAATAGACCCTTGGAGACAAGTCGGCTGGAAACCGATGTATTGATTCTTGACGCAATTTGAGTGTTCCGTCGTCATTAGGAGGCCCTGAACGTTACAATTAACAATCATTTTAGCGTCGGATTCGAAAATCTACTCACAGGTGAAGTTCATACGGTGCTCGAGACAGCAATATCCCCTACGAGACAAGTCCGCTGGAGGCCGATGTATTGAATCTCGACGCAATTTGAGTGTTCCAGCGTCATTAGGAGGCCCTGAACCTTACAATTAACAATCAGTTTCGCGTCGGATTCGAAAATCTAAACTCACAGGAGAACGACCATAAGGTGCCCGAGGCAGTAACAGACCCTTGGAGACAAGTCGGCTGTAGGCCGATGTATTGAATCTCGACGCAATTTGAGTGTTCCATCGGCATTAGGTGGCGCTGCACGTTACAGTTAACTATCATTTTAGCGTCGGATTCGAAAATCTACTAACAGGAGAAGGATCATATGGTGCACGACACTGCAATATCCCCTTGGATACAAGTCGACTGGAGGTCGATGTATTGACTCTCGACGCAATTTGAGTGTTCCATCTACATTAGGAGTCCCTGAACGTTGCAATTAACTATCAATTATGCGTCGGATTCGAAAATCTAGACTCACAGGAGAACGACCATAAGGTGCCCGAGGCAGCAACAGACCATAGGAGACAAGTCGGCTGGAGGCCGATGTATTGAATCTCGACGTAATTTGAGTGTTCCATCGCCAATAGGAGGCCCTGAACGTTACAATTAACTATCATTTTTGCGTCGGATTCGAAAATCTAGACTTACAGGAGACCGACCATAAGGAGCCCGAGGCAGCAATAGACCCTTGGAGACAAGGCGGCTGGAGGCCGATGTATTGAATCTCGACGCAATTTGAGTGTTCCATCGGCATTACGAGGCCCTGAAAGTTACAGTTAACTATCATTTTAGCATCGGATTCGAAAATCTACTAACAGGAGAAGGATGATATGGTGCACGAGACTGCAATATACAATTGGATACAAGTCGACTGGAGGTCCATGTATTGACTCTCGACGCAATTTGAGTGTTCCATCGTCTTTAGGAGTCCCAGAACGTTACAATTAACTGTCAGTTATTCGTCGGATTCGAAAATCTAGACTCACAGGAGAACGACCATAAGGTGCCCGAGTCAGCAATAGACCATTGGAGACAAGTCGGCTGGAAACCGATGTATTGATTCTTGACGCAATTTGGGTGTTCCATCGTCATTAGGATTCCCTGAACGTTACAATTAACAATCATTTTAGCGTCGGATTCGAAAATCTACTCACAGGAGAAGTTCATACGGTGCTCGGGACAGCAATATCCCCTTGGAGACAAGTCCGCTGGAGGCCGATGTATTGAATCTCGACGCAATTTGAGTGTTCCATCGTCATTAGGAGGCCCTGAACCTTACAATTAACTATCAGTTTCGCGTCGGATTCGAAATCTAAACTCACAGGAGAACGACCATAAGGTGCCCGAGGCAGCAACAGACCCTTGGAGACAAGTCGCCTGGAGGCCGATGTATTGAATCTCGACGCAATTTGAGTGTTCCATCGGCATTAGGAGGCGCTGAAAGTTACAATTAACAATCATTTTAGCGTCGGATTCGAAAATCTACTCACAGGTGAAGTTCATACGGTGCTCGAGACAGCAATATCCCCTACGAGACAGGTCCGCTGGAGGCCGATGTATTGAATCTCGACGCAATTTGAGTGTTCCATCGTCATTAGGAGGCCCTCAACCTTACAATTAACTATCAGGTTCGCGTCGGATTCGAAAATCTAAACTCACAGGAGAACGACCATAAGGTGCCCGAGGCAGCAACAGACCCTTGGAGACAAGTCAGGTGGAGGCCGATGTATTGAATCTCGACGCAATTTGAGTGTTCCATCATCATTAGAAGGCCCTGAACGTTACAATTAACTATCATTTTTGCGTCGGTATCGAAAATCTAGACTCACAGGAGAACGACCATAAGGTGCCCGAGGCAACAATAGACCCTTGGAGACAAGTCGGCTGGAGGACGATGTATTGAATCTCGTCGCAATTTGAGTGTTCCATCGACATTAGGAGGCCCTGAACCTTAGTATTAACTATCACTTTATCGTCGGATTCGAAAATCTAGACTCACAGGAGAACGACCATTTGGTGCCCGAAGTAGCAATAGACCCTTGGAGACAAGTCGGCTGGAGGCCGATGTTATGAATCTCGACGCAATTTGAGTGTTCCATCGGCATTAGGAGGCAATGAACGTTACAGTTAACTATCATTTTAGCGTCGGATTCGAAAATCTACTAACAGGAGAAGGATCATATGGTGCACGAGACTGCAATATCCCCTTGGATACAAGTCGACTGGAGGTCGATGTATTGACTCTCGACGCAATTTGAGTGTTCCATCGTCTTTAGGAGTCCCTGAACGTTACAATTAACTATCATTTATGCGTCGGATTCGAAAATCTAGACTCACAGGAGAACGAGCATAAGATGCCCGAGACAGCAATAGACCCTTGGAGACAAGTCGGCTGGAAACCGATGTATTGATTCTTGACGCAATTTGAGTGTTCCATCGTCATTAGGAGGCCCTGAACGTTACAATTAACAATCATTTCAGCGTCGGATTCGAAAATCTACTCACAGGAGAAGTTCATACGGTGCTCGAGACAGCAATATCCCCTTGGAGACAAGTCCGCTGGAGGCCGATGTATTGAATCTCGACTCAATTTGAGTGTTCCATCGCCAATAGAAGGCCCTGAACGTTACAATTAACTATCATTTTTGCGTCGGATTTGAAAATCTAGACTCACAGTAGAATGACCATAAGGTGCCCGAGGCAGCAATAGACCCTTGGAGACAAGTCGGCTGGAGGCCGATGTATTGAATCTCAACGCAATTTGAGTGTTCCATCGGCATTAGGAGGCCCTGAACGTTACAGTTAACTATCATTTTAGCGTCGGATTCGAAAATCTACTAACAGGAGAAGGATCATATGGTGCACGAGACTGCAATATACCCTTTATACAAGTCGACCGGAGGTCGATGTATTGACTCTCGACGCATTTTGAGAGTTCCATCGTCTTTAGGAGTCCCTGAACGTCACAATTAACTATCATTTATGCGTCGGATTCGAAAATCTAGACTCACAGGATAACGAATATAAGGTGCCCGAGGCAACAACAGACCCTTGGAGACACGTCGGCTGGAGGCCGATGTATTGAATCTCGACGCAATTTGAGTGTTCCATCGTCATTACAAGGCCCTGAACGTTACAATTAACTATCATTTTTGCGTCGGATTCGAAAATCTAGACTCACAGGAGAACGACCATAAGGTGCCCGAGGCAGCAATAGACCCTTGGAGACAAGTCGGATGGAGGCCGATGTAATGAATCTCGACGCAATTTGAGTGTTCCATCGTCATTAAGAGGCCCTAAACGTTACAATTAACTATCATTTTTGCGTCGGATTCGATAATCTAAACTCACAGGAGAACGACCATAAGGTGCCCGAGGCAGCAACAGACCCTTGGAGACAAGTCGGCTGGAGGCCGATGTATTGAATCTCGACGCAACTTGAGTGTTCCATCGTCATTACATGGCCCTGAACGTTACAATTAACTATCATTTATGCGTCGGATTCGAAAATCTAGACTCACAGGAGAACGACCATAAGGTGCCCGAGGCAGCAATAGACCCTTGGAGACAAGTCGAATGGAAACCGATGTATTGATTCTTGACGCAATTTGAGTGTTCCATCGTCATTAGGAGGCCCTGAACGTTACAATTAACAATCATTTTAGCGTCGGAATCGAAAATCTACTCACAGGAGAAGTTCATACGGTGCTCGAGACAGCAATATCCCCTTGGAGACAAGTCCGCTGGAGGCCGATGTATTGAATCTCGACGCAATTTGAGTGTTCCATCGTCATTAGGAGGCCCTGAACCTTACAATTGACTATCAGTTTCGCGTCGGATTCGAAAATCTAAACTCACAGGAGAACGACCATAAGGTGCCCGAGGCAGCAACAGACCCTTGGAGACAAGTCGGCTGGAGGCCGATGTATTGAATCTCGACGCAATTTGAGTGTTCCATCGACATTAGGAGGCGCTGAACGTTACAGTTAACTATCATTTTAGCGTCGGATTCGAGAATCTACTAACAGGAGAAGGATCATATGGTGCACGAGACTGCAATATCCCCTTGGATACAAGTCGACTGGAGGTCGATGTATTGACTCTCGACGCAATTTGAGTGTTCCATCGTCATTAGGAGTCCCTGAACGTTACAATTAACTATCATTTATGCGTCGGATTCGAAAATCTAGACTCACAGGAGAACGACCATAAGGTGCCCGAGGCAGCAACAGACCATAGGAGAAAAGTCGGCTGGAGGCCGATGTATTGAATCTCGACGCAATTTGAGTGTTCCATCGCCAATAGGAGGCCCTAAACGTTACAATTAACTATCATTTTTGCGTCGGATTCGAAAATCTAGACTCACAGGAGAACGACCATAAGGTGCCCGAGGCAGCAATAGACCCTTGGAGACAAGTCGGCTAGAGGCCGATGTATTGAATCTCGACGCAATTTGAGTGTTCCATCGGCATCAGGAGGCCCTGAACGTTACAGTTAACTATCATTTTAGCGTCGGATTCGAAAATCTACTATCAGGAGAAAGATCATATGGTGCACGAGACTGCAGTATCCCCTTGGATACAAGTCGACTGGAGGTCGATGTATTGACTCCCGACGCAATTTGAGTGTTCCATCGTCTTTAGGAGTCCCTGAACGTTACAATTAACTATCATTTATGCGTCGGATTCGAAAATCTAGACTCACAGGAGAACGACCATAAGGTGCCCGAGGCAGCAATAGACCCTTGGAGACAAGTCGGCTGGAAACCGATGTATTGATTCTTGACGCAATTTGAGTGTTCATCGTCATTAGGAGGCCCTGAACGTTAAAATTAACAATCATTTTAGCGTCGGATTCGAAACTCTACTCACAGGAGAAGTTCATACGGTGCTCGAGACAGCAATATCCCCTTGGAGACAAGTCCGCTGGAGGCCGATGTATTAAATCTCGACGCAATTTGAGTGTTCCATCCTCATTAGGAGGCCCTGAACCTTACAATTAACTATCAGTTTCGCGTCGGATTCGAATATCTAAACTCACAGGAGAACCACCATAAGGTGCCCGAGGCAGCAACAGACCCTTGGAGACAAGTCGGGTGGAGGGCGATGTATTGAATCTCGACGCAATTTGAGTGTTCCATCGTCATTAGAAGGCCCTGAACGTTACATATAACTATCATTTTTGCGTCGGATTCGAAAGTCTAGACTCACAGGAGAACGACCATAAGGTGCCCGAGGCAGCAATAGACCCTTGGAGACAAGTCGGCTGGAGGACGATGTATTGAAACTCGTCGCAATTTGAGTGTTCCATCGTCATTAGGAGGCCCTGAACCTTACAATTAACTATCATTTTATCGTCGGATTCGAAAACCTAGACTCACAGGAGAACGAGCATAAGGTGCCCGAGACAGCAATAGACCCTTGGAGACAAGTCGGCTGGAAACCGATGTATTGATTCTTGACGCAATTTGAGTGTTCCATCGTCATTAGGAGGCCCTGAACGTTACAATTAACAATCATTTTAGTGTCGGATTCGAAAATCTACTCACAGGAGAAGTTCATACGGTGCTCGAGCCAGCAATATCCCCTTGGAGACAAGTCCGCTGGAGGTCGATGTATTGAATCTCGACGCAATTCGAGTGTTCCATCGTCATTAGGAGGCCCTGATCCTTACAATTAACTATCAGTTTCGCGTCGGATTCGAAAATCTAACCTCACAGGAGAACGACCATAAGGTGCCCGAGGCAGCAACAGACCCATTGAGACAAGTCGGCTGGAGGCCGATGTATTGAATCTCGACGCAATTTGAGTGTTCCATCGGCATTAGGAGGCGCTGAACGTTACAATTAACAATCATTTTAGCGTCGGATTCAAAAATCTACTCTCAGGTGAAGTTCATACGGTGCTCGAGACAGCAATATACCCTATGGGACAAGTCCGCTGGAGGCCGATGTATTGAATCTCGACGCAATTTGAGTGTTCCATCGTCATTAGGAGGCCCTGAACCTTACAATTAACTATCAGTTTCGCGTCGGATTCGAAAATCTAAACTCACAGGAGAACGACCATAAGGTGCCCGAGGCAGTAACAGACCCTTGGAGACAAGTCGGCTCTAGGCCGATGTATTGAATCTCGACGCAATTTGAGTGTTCCATCGGCATTAGGTGGCGCTGAACGTTACAGTTAACTATCATTTTAGCGTCGGATTCGTAAATCTACTAACAGGAGAAGGATCATATGGTGCACGAGACTGCAATATCCCCTTGGATACAAGTCGACTGGAGGTCGATGTATTGACTCTCGACGCAATTTGAGTGTTCCATCGTCATTAGGAGTCCCTGAACGTTACAATTAACTATCAATTATGCGTCGGATTCGAAAATCTAGACTCACAGGAGAACGACCATAAGGTGCCCGAGGCAGCAACAGACCATAGGAGACAAGTCGGCTGGAGGCCGATGTATTGAATCTCGACGTAATTTGAGTGTTCCATCGCCAATAGGAGGCCCTGAACGTCACAATTAACTATCATTTTTGCGTCGGATTCGAAAATCTAGACTCACAGGAGGACGACCATAAGGTGCCCGAGTCAGCAATAGACCCTTGGAGACAAGTGGGCTGGAAACCGATGTATTGATTCTTGACGCAATTTGGGTGTTCCATCGTCATTAGGATTCCCTGAACGTTACAATTAACAATCATTTTAGCGTCGGATTCGAAAATCTACTCACAGGAGAATTCATACGGTGCTCGAGACAGCAATATCCCCTTGGAGACAAGTCCGCTGGAGGCCGATGTATTGAATCTCGACGCAATTTGAGTGTTCCATCGTCATTAGGAGGCCCTGAACCTTACAATTAACTATCAGTTTCGCGTCGGATTCGAAAATCTAAACTCACAGGAGAATGACCATAAGGTGCCCGAGGCAGCAACAGACCCTTGGAGACAAGTCGGCTGGAGGCCGATGTATTGAATCTCGACGCAATTTGAGTGTTCCATCGGCATTAGGAGGCGCTGAACGTTACAATTAACAATCATTTTAGCGTCGGATTCGAAAATCTACTCACAGGTGAAGTTCATACGGTGCTCGAGACAGCAATATCCCCTACGAGACCAGTCCGCTGGAGGCCGATGTATTGAATCTCGACGCAATTTGAGTCATTAGGAGGCCCTGAACCTTACAATTAACTATCAGTTTCGCGTCGGATTCGAAAATCTAAACTCACAGGAGAACGACCATAAGGTGCCCGAGGCAGCAACAGACCCTTGGAGACAAGTCAGGTGGAGGCCGATGTATTGAATCTCGACGCAATTTGAGTGTTCCATCGTCATTAGAAGGCCCTGAACGTTACAATTAACTATCATTTTTGCGTCGGATTCGAAAATCTAGACTCACAGGAGAACGACCATAAGATGCCCGAGGCAGCAATAGACCCTTGGAGACAAGTCGGCTGGAGGACGATATATTGAATCTCGTCGCAATTTGAGTGTTCCATCGACATTAGGAGGCCCTGAACCTTACAATTAACTATCATTTTATCGTCGGATTCGAAAATCTAGACTCACAGGAGAACGACCATTTGGTGCCCGAAGTAGCAATAGACCCTTGGAGACAAGTCGGCTGGAGGCCGATGTTATGAATCTCGACGCAATTTGAGTGTTCCATCGGCATTAGGAGGCCCTGAACGTTACAGTTAACTATCATTTTAGCGTCGGATTCGAAAATCTACTAACAGGAGAAGGATCATATGGTGCACGAGACTGCAGTATCCCCTTGGATACAAGTCGACTGGAGGTCGATGTATTGACTCTCGACGCAATTTGAGTGTTCCATTGTCTTTAAGAGTCCCTGAACGTTACAATTAACTATCATATTTGCGTCGGATTCGAAAATCTAGACTCACAGGAGAACGACCATAAGGTGCCCGAGGCAGCAATAGACCCTTGGAGACAAGTCGGCTGGAAACCGATGTATTGATTCTTGACGCAGTTTGAGTGTTCCATCGTCATTAGGAGGCCCTGAACGTTACAATTAACTATCAGTTTCGCGTCGGATACGAATATCTAACCTCACAGGAGAACGACCATAAGGTGCCCGAGGCAGCAACAGACCCATTGAGACAAGTCGGCTGGAGGCCGATGTATTGAATCTCGACGCAATTTGAGTGTTCCATCGGCATTAGGAGGCGCTGAACGTTACAATTAACAATCATTTTAGCGTCGGATTCAAAAATCTACTCACAGGTGAAGTTCATACGGTGCTCGAGACAGCAATATCCCCTATGGGACAAGTCCGCTGGAGGCCGATGTATTGAATCTCGACGCAATTAGAGTGTTCCATCGTCATTAGGAGGCCCTGAACCTTACAATTAACTATCAGTTTCGCGTCGGATTCGAAAATCTAAACTCACAGGAGAACGACCATAAGGTGCCCGAGGCAGTAACAGACCCTTGGAGACAAGTCGGCTGTAGGCCGATGTATTGAATCTCGACGCAATTTGAGTGTTCCATCGGCATTAGGTGGCGCTGAACGTTACAGTTAACTATCATTTTAGCGTCGGATTCGAAAATCTACTAACAGGAGAAGGATCATATGGTGCACGAGACTGCAATATCCCCTTGGATACAAGTCGACTGGAGGTCGATGTATTGACTCTCAACGCAATTTGAGTGTTCCATCGTCATTAGGAGTCCCTGAACGTTACAATTAACTATCAATTATGCGTCGGATTCGAAAATCTAGACTCACAGGAGAACGACCATAAGGTGCCCGAGGCAGCAACAGACCATAGGAGACAAGTCGGCTGGAGGCCGATGTATTGAATCTCGACGTAATTTGAGTGTTCCATCGCCAATAGGAGGCCCTGAACGTTACAATTAACTATCATATTTGCGTCGGATTCGAAAATCTAGACTTACAGGAGAACGACCATAAGGAGCCCGAGGCAGCAATAGACCCTTGGAGACAAGTCGGCTGGAGGCCGATGTATTGAATCTCGACGCAATTTGAGTGTTCCATCGGTATTACGAGGCCCTGAACGTTACAGTTAACTATCATTTTAGCGTCGGATTCGAAAATCTACTAACAGGAGAAGAATCATATGGTGCACGAGACTGCAATATACAATTGGATACAAGTCGACTGGAGGTCCATGTATTGACTCTCGACGCAATTTGAGTGTTCCATCGTCTTTAGGAGTCCCTGAACGTTACAATTAACTATCATTTATGCGTCGGATTCGAAAATCTAGACTCACAGGAGAACGACCATAAGGTGCCCGAGTCAGCAATAGACCCTTGGAGACAAGTCGGCTGGAAACCGATGTATTGATTCTTGACGCAATTTGGGTGTTCCATCGTCATTAGGATTCCCTGAACGTTACAATTAACAATCATTTTAGCGTCGGATTCGAAAATCTACTCACAGGAGAAGTTCATACGGTGCTCGAGACAGCAATATCCCCTTGGAGACAAGCCCGCTGGAGGCCGATGTATTGAATCTCGACGCAATTTGAGTGTTCCATCGTCATTAGGAGGCCCTGAACCTTACAATTAACTATCAGTTTCGCGTCGGATTCGAAAATCTAAACTCACAGGAGAACGACCATAAGGTGCCCGAGGCAGCAACAGACCCTTGGAGACAAGTCGGCTGGAGGCCGATGTATTGAATCTCGACGCAATTTGAGTGTTCCATCGGCATTAGGAGGCGCTGAACGTTACAATTAACAATCATTTTAGCGTCGGATTCGAAAATCTACTCACAGGTGAAGTTCATACGGTGCTCGAGACAGCAATATCCCCTACGAGACAAGTCCGCTGGAGGCCGATGTATTGAATCTCGACGCAATTTGAGTGTTCCATCGTCATTAGGAGGCCCTGAACCTTACAATTAACTATCAGTTTCGCGTCGGATTCGAAAATCTCAACTCACAGGAGAACGACCATAAGGTGCCCGAGGCAGCAACAGACCCTTGGAGACAAGTCAGGTGGAGGCCGATGTATTGAATCTCGACGCAATTTGAGTGTTCCATCGTCATTAGAAGGCCCTGAACGTTACAATTAACTATCATTTTTGCGTCGGATTCGAAAATCTAGACTCACAGGAGAACGACCATAAGGTGCCCGAGGCAGCAATAGACCCTTGGAGACAAGTCGGCTGGAGGACGATGTATTGAATCTCGTCGCAATTTGAGTGTTCCATCGACATTAGGAGGCCCTGAACCTTACAATTAACTATCATTTTATCGTCGGATTCGAAAATCTAGACTCACAGGAGAACGACCATTTGGTGCCCGAAGTAGCAATAGACCCTTGGAGACAAGTCGGCTGGAGGCCGATGTTATGAATCTCGACGAAATTTGAGTGTTCCATCGGCATTAGGAGGCCCTGAACGTTACAGTTAACTATCATTTTAGCGTCGGATTCGAAAATCTACTAACAGGAGAAGGATCATATGGTGCACGATACTGCAATATCCCCTTGGATACAAGTCGACTGGAGGTCGATGTATTGACTCTCGACGCAATTTGAGTGTTCCATCGTCTTTAGGATTCCCTGAACGTTACAATTAACTATCATTTATGCGTCGGATTCGAAAATCAAGACTCACAGGAGAACGAGCATAAGATGCCCGAGACAGCAATAGACCCTTGGAGACAAGTCGGCTGGAAACCGATGTATTGATTCTTGACGCAATTTGAGTGTCCATCGTCATTAGGAGGCCATGAACGTTACAATTAACAATCATTTCAGCGTCGGATTCGAAAATCTACTCACAGGAGAAGTTCATACGGTGCTCGAGACAGCAATATCCCCTTGGAGACAAGTCCGCTGGGGGCCGATGTATTGAATCTCAACGCAATTTGAGTGTTCCATCGGCATTAGGAGGCCCTGAACGTTACAGTTAACTATCATTTTAGCGTCGGATTCGAAAATCTACTAACAGGAGAAGGATCATATGGTGCACGAGACTGCAATATACCCTTTATACAAGTCGACTGGAGGTCGATGTATTGACTCTCGACGAAATTTGAGAGTTCCATCGTCTTTAGGAGTCCCTGAACGTCACAATTAACTATCATTTATGCGTCGGATTCGAAAATCTAGACTCACAGGATAACGACCATAAGGTGCCCGAGGCAACAACAGACCCTTGGAGGCATGTCGGCTGGAGGCCGATGTATTGAATCTCGACGCAATTTGAGTGTTCCATCGTCATTACAAGGCCCTGAACGTTACAATTAACTGTCATTTTTGCGTCGGATTCGAAAATCTAGACTCACAGGAGAACGACCATAAGGTGCCCGAGGCAGCAATAGACCCTTGGAGACAAGTCGGATGGAGGCCGATGTAATGAATCTCGACGCAATTTGAGTGTTCCATCGTCATTAGGAGGCCCTAAACGTCACAATTAACTATCATTTTTGCGTCTGATTCGATAATCTAAACTCACAGGAGAACGACCATAAGGTGCCCGAGGCAGCAACAGACCCTTGGAGACAAGTCGGCTGGAGGCCGATGTATTGAATCTCGACGCAATTTGAGTGTTCCATCGTCATTACATGGCCCTGAACGTTACAATTAACTATCATTTATGCGTCGGATTCGAAAATCTAGACTCACAGGAGAACGACCATAAGGTGCCCGAGGCAGCAATAGACCCTTGGAGACAAGTCGGATGGAGGCCGATGTAATGAATCTCGACGCAATTTGAGTGTTCCATCGTCATTAGGAGGCCCTAAACGTCACAATTAACAATCATTTTAGCGTCGGATTCGAAAATCTACTCACAGGAGAAACTCATACGGTGCTCGAGACAGCAATATCCCCTTGGAGACAAGTCCGCTGGAGGCCGATGTATTGAATCTCGACGCAATTCGAGTGTTCCATCGTCATTAGGAGGCCATGAACCTTACAATTAACTATCAGTTTCGCGTCGGATTCGAAAATCTAACCTCACAGGAGAACGACCATAAGGTGCCCGAGGCAGCAACAGACCCATTGAGACAAGTCGGCTGGAGGCCGATGTATTGAATCTCGACGCAATTCGAGTGTTCCATTGGCATTAGGAGGCGCTGAACGTTACAATTAACAATCATTTTAGCGTCGGATTCAAAAATCTACTCACAGGTGAAGTTCATACGGTGCTCGAGACAGCAATATCCCCCATGGGACAAGTCCGCTGGAGGCCGATGTATTGAATCTCGACGCAATTTGAGTGTTCCATCGTCATTAGGAGGCCCTGAACCTTACAATTAACTATCAGTTTCGCGTCGGATTCGAAAATCTAAACTCACAGGAGAACGACCATAAGGTGCCCGAGGCAGTAACAGACCCTTGGAGACAAGTCGGCTGTAGGCCGATGTATTGAATCTCGACGCAATTTGAGTGTTCCATCATCATTAGGAGGCCCTGAACGTTACAATTAACTATCATTTTTGCGTCGGATTCGAAAATCTACTAACAGGAGAAGGATCATATGGTGCACGAGACTGCAATATCCCCTTGGATACAAGTCGACTGGAGGTCGATGTATTGACTCTCGACGCAATTTGAGTGTTCCATCGTCATTAGGAGTCCCTGAACGTTACAATTAACAATCAATTATGCGTCGGATTCGAAAATCTAGACTCACAGGAGAACGACCATAAGGTGCCCGAGGCAGCAACAGACCATAGGAGACAAGTCGGCTGGAGGCCGATGTATTGAATCTCGACGTAATTTGAGTGTTCCATCGCCAATAGGAGGCCCTGAACGTTACAATTAACTATCATTTTTGCGTCGGATTCGAAAATCTAGACTTACAGGAGAACGACCATAAGGAGCCAGAGGCAGCAATAGACCCTTGGAGACAATTCGGCTGGAGGCCGATGTATTGAATCTCGACGCAATTTGAGTGTTCCATCGGCATTACGAGGCCCTGAACGTTACAGTTAACTATCATTTTAGCGTCGGATTCGAAAATCTACTAACAGGAGAAGGATCATATGGTGCACGAGACTGCAATATACAATTGGATACAAGTCGACTGGAGGTCCATGTATTGACTCTCGACGCAATTTGAGTGTTCCATCGTCTTTAGGAGTCCCTGAACGTTACAATTAACTATCATTTATGCGTCGGATTCGAAAATCTAGACTCACAGGAGAACGACCATAAGGTGCCCGAGTCAGCAATAGACCCTTGGAGACAAGTCGGCTGGAAACCGATGTATTGATTCTTGACGCAATTTGGGTGTTCCATCGTCATTAGGATTCCCTGAACGTTACAATTAACAATCATTTTAGCGTCGGATTCGAAAATCTACTCACAGGAGAAGTTCATACGGTGCTCGAGACAGCAATATCCCCTTGGAGACAAGTCCGCTGGAGGCCGATGTATTGAATCTCGACGCAATTTGAGTGTTCCATCGTCATTAGGAGGCCCTGAACCTTACAATTAACTATCAGTTTCACGTCGGATTCGAAAATCTAAACTCACAGGAGAACGACCATAAGGTGCCCGAGGCAGCAACAGACCCTTGGAGACAAGTCGGCTGGAGGCCGATGTATTGAATCTCGACGCAATTTGAGTGTTCCATCGGCATTAGGAGGCACTGAACGTTACAATTAACAATCATTTTAGCGTCGGATTCGAAAATCTACTCACAGGTGAAGTTCATACGGTGCTCGAGACAGCAATATCCCCTACGAGACCAGTCCGCTGGAGGCCGATGTATTGAATCTCGACGCAATTTGAGTGTTCCATCGTCATTAGGAGGCCCTGAACCTTACAATTAACTATCAGTTTCGCGTCGGATTCGAAAATCTAAACTCACAGGAGAACGACCATAAGGTGCCCGAGGCAGTAACAGACCCTTGGAGACAAGTCGGCTGTAGGCCGATGTATTGAATCTCGTCGCAATTCGAGTGTTCCATCGGCATTAGGTGGCGCTGAACGTTACAGTTAACTATCATTTTAGCGTCGGATTCGAAAATCTACTAACAGGAGAAGGATCATATGGTGCACGAGACTGCAATATCCCCTTGGATACAAGTTGACTGGAGGTCGATGTATTGACTCTCGACGCAATTTGAGTGTTCCATCGTCATTAGGAGTCCCTGAACGTTACAATTAACAATCAATTATGCGTCGGATTCGAAAATCTAGACTCACAGGAGAACGACCATAGGGTGCCCGAGGCAGCAACAGACCATAGGAGACAAGTCGGCTGGAGGCCGATGTATTGAATCTCGACGTAATTTGAGTGTTCCATCGCCAATAGGAGGCCCTGAACGTTACAATTAACTATCATTTTTGCGTCGGATTCGAAAATCTAGACTTACAGGAGAACGACCATAAGGAGCCCGAGGCAGCAATAGACCCTTGGAGACAATTAGGCTGGAGGCCGATGTATTGAATCTCGACGCAATTTGAGTGTTCCATCGGCATTACGAGGCCCTGAACGTTACAGTTAACTATCATTTTAGCGTCGGATTCGAAAATCTACTAACAGGAGAAGGATCATATGGTGCACGAGACTGCAATATACAATAGGATACAAGTCGACTGGAGGTCCATGTATTGGCTCTCGACGCAATTTGAGTGTTCCATCGTCTTTAGGAGTCCCTGAACGTTACAATTAACTATCATTTATGCGTCGGATTCGAAAATCTAGACTCACAGGAGAACGACCATAAGGTGCCCGAGTCAGCAATAGACCCTTGGAGACAAGTCGGCTGGAAACCGATGTATTGATTCTTGACGCAATTTGAGTGTTCCATCGTCATTAGGATTCCCTGAACGTTACAATTAACAATCATTTTAGCGTCGGATTCGAAAATCTACTCACAGGAGAAGTTCATACGGTGCTCGAGACAGCCATATCCCCTTGGAGACAAGTCCGCTGGAGGCCGATGTATTGAATCTCGACGCAATTTGAGTGTTCCATCGTCATTAGGAGGCCCTGAACCTTACAATTAACTATCAGTTTCGCGTCGGATTCGAAAATCTAAACTCACAGGAGAACGACCATAAGGTACCCGAGGCAGCAACAGACCCTTGGAGACAAGTCGGCTGGAGGCCGATGTATTGTATCTCGACGCAATTTGAGTGTTCCATCGGCATTAGGAGGCGCTGAACGTTACAATTAACAATCATTTTAGCGTCGGATTCGAAAATCTACTCACAGGTGAAGTTCATACGGTGCTCGAGACAGCAATATCCCCTACGAGACAAGTCCGCTGGAGGCCGATGTATTGAATCTCGACGCAATTTGAGTGTTCCATCGTCATTAGGAGGCCCTGAATCTTACAATTAACTATCAGTTTCGCGTCGGATTCGAAAATCTAAACTCACAGGAGAACGACCATAAGGTGCCCGAGGCAGCAACAGACTCTTGGAGACAAGTCAGGTGGAGGCCGATGTATTGAATCTCGACGCAATTTGAGTGTTCCATCGTCATTAGAAGGCCCTGAACGTTACAATTAACTATCATTTATGCGTCGGATTCGAAAATCTAGACTCACAGGAGAACGACCATAAGGTGCCCGAGTCAGCAATAGACCCTTGGAGACAAGTCGGCTGGAAACCGATGTATTGATTCTTGACGCAATATGGGTGTTCCATCGTCATTAGGATTCCCTGAACGTTACAATTAACAATCATTTTAGCGTCGGATTCGAAAATCTACTCACAGGAGAAGTTCATACGGTGCTCGAGACAGCAATATCCCCTTGGAGTCAAGTCCGCTGGAGGCCGATGTATTGAATCTCGACGCAATTTGAGTGTTCCATCGTCATTAGGAGGCCCTGAACCTTACAATTAACTATCAGTTTCGCGTCGGATTCGAAAATCTAAACTCACAGGAGAACGACCATAAGGTGCCCGAGGCAGTAACAGACCCTAGGAGACAAGTCGGCTGTAGGCCGATGTATTGAATCTCGACGCAATTCGAGTGTTCCATCGGCATTAGGTGGCGCTGAACGTTACAGTTAACTATCATTTTAGCGTCTGATTCGAAAATCTACTAACAGGAGAAGGATCATATGGTGCACGAGTCTGCAATATCCCCTTGGATACATGTCGACTGGAGGTCGATGTATTGACTCTCGACGCAATTTGAGTGTTCCATCGTCATTAGGAGTAACTGAACGTTACAATTAACAATCAATTATGCGTCGGATTCGAAAATCTAGACTCACAGGAGAACGACCATAAGGTGCCCGAGGCAGCGACAGACCATAGGAGACAAGTCGGCTGGAGGCCGATGTATTGAATCTCGACGTAATTTGAGTGTTCCATCGCCAATAGGAGGCCCTGAACGTTACAATTAACTGTCATTTTTGCGTCGGATTCGAAAATCTAGACTTACAGGAGAACGACCATAAGGAGCCCGAGGCAGCAACAGACCATAGGAGACAAGTCGGCTGGAGGCCGATGTATTGAATCTCGACGTAATTTGAGTGTTCCATCGCCAATAGGAGGCCCTGAACGTTACAATTAACTATCATTTTTGCGTCGGATTCGAAAATCTAGACTTACAGGAGAACGACCATAAGGAGCCCGAGGCAGCAATAGACCCTTGGAGACAATTAGGCTGGAGGCCGATGTATTGAATCTCGACGCAATTTGAGTGTTCCATCGGCATTACGAGGCCCTGAACGTTACAGTTAACTATCATTTTAGCGTCGGATTCGAAAATCTACTAACAGGAGAAGGATCATATGGTGCACGAGACTGCAATATACAATAGGATACAAGTCGACTGGAGGTCCATGTATTGGCTCTCGACGCAATTTGAGTGTTCCATCGTCTTTAGGAGTCCCTGAACGTTACAATTAACTATCATTTATGCGTCGGATTCGAAAATCTAGACTCACAGGAGAACGACCATAAGGTGCCCGAGTCAGCAATAGACCCTTGGAGACAAGTCGGCTGGAAACCGATGTATTGATTCTTGACGCAATTTGAGTGTTCCATCGTCATTAGGATTCCCTGAACGTTACAATTAACAATCATTTTAGCGTCGGATTCGAAAATCTACTCACAGGAGAAGTTCATACGGTGCTCGAGACAGCCATATCCCCTTGGAGACAAGTCCGCTGGAGGCCGATGTATTGAATCTCGACGCAATTTGAGTGTTCCATCGTCATTAGGAGGCCCTGAACCTTACAATTAACTATCAGTTTCGCGTCGGATTCGAAAATCTAAACTCACAGGAGAACGACCATAAGGTACCCGAGGCAGCAACAGACCCTTGGAGACAAGTCGGCTGGAGGCCGATGTATTGTATCTCGACGCAATTTGAGTGTTCCATCGGCATTAGGAGGCGCTGAACGTTACAATTAACAATCATTTTAGCGTCGGATTCGAAAATCTACTCACAGGTGAAGTTCATACGGTGCTCGAGACAGCAATATCCCCTACGAGACAAGTCCGCTGGAGGCCGATGTATTGAATCTCGACGCAATTTGAGTGTTCCATCGTCATTAGGAGGCCCTGAATCTTACAATTAACTATCAGTTTCGCGTCGGATTCGAAAATCTAAACTCACAGGAGAACGACCATAAGGTGCCCGAGGCAGCAACAGACTCTTGGAGACAAGTCAGGTGGAGGCCGATGTATTGAATCTCGACGCAATTTGAGTGTTCCATCGTCATTAGAAGGCCCTGAACGTTACAATTAACTATCATTTATGCGTCGGATTCGAAAATCTAGACTCACAGGAGAACGACCATAAGGTGCCCGAGTCAGCAATAGACCCTTGGAGACAAGTCGGCTGGAAACCGATGTATTGATTCTTGACGCAATATGGGTGTTCCATCGTCATTAGGATTCCCTGAACGTTACAATTAACAATCATTTTAGCGTCGGATTCGAAAATCTACTCACAGGAGAAGTTCATACGGTGCTCGAGACAGCAATATCCCCTTGGAGTCAAGTCCGCTGGAGGCCGATGTATTGAATCTCGACGCAATTTGAGTGTTCCATCGTCATTAGGAGGCCCTGAACCTTACAATTAACTATCAGTTTCGCGTCGGATTCGAAAATCTAAACTCACAGGAGAACGACCATAAGGTGCCCGAGGCAGTAACAGACCCTAGGAGACAAGTCGGCTGTAGGCCGATGTATTGAATCTCGACGCAATTCGAGTGTTCCATCGGCATTAGGTGGCGCTGAACGTTACAGTTAACTATCATTTTAGCGTCTGATTCGAAAATCTACTAACAGGAGAAGGATCATATGGTGCACGAGTCTGCAATATCCCCTTGGATACATGTCGACTGGAGGTCGATGTATTGACTCTCGACGCAATTTGAGTGTTCCATCGTCATTAGGAGTAACTGAACGTTACAATTAACAATCAATTATGCGTCGGATTCGAAAATCTAGACTCACAGGAGAACGACCATAAGGTGCCCGAGGCAGCGACAGACCATAGGAGACAAGTCGGCTGGAGGCCGATGTATTGAATCTCGACGTAATTTGAGTGTTCCATCGCCAATAGGAGGCCCTGAACGTTACAATTAACTGTCATTTTTGCGTCGGATTCGAAAATCTAGACTTACAGGAGAACGACCATAAGGAGCCCGAGGCAGCAATAGACCCTTGGAGACAATTCGGCTGGAGGCCGATGTATTGAATCTCGACGCAATTTGAGTGTTCCATCGGCATTACGAGGCCCTGAACGTTACAGTTAACTATCATTTTAGCGTCGGATTCGAAAATCTACTAACAGGAGAAGGATGATATGGTGCACGAGACTGCAATATACAATTGGATACAAGTCGATTGGAGGTCCATGTATTGACTCTCGACGCAATTTGAGTGTTCCATCGTCTTTAGGAGTCCCTGAACGTTACAATTACTATCATTTATGCGTCGGATTCGAAAATCTAGACTCACAGGAGAACGACCATAAGGTGCCCGAGTCAGCAATAGACCCTTGGAGACAAGTCGGCTGGAAACCGATGTATTGATTCTTGACGCAATTTGGGTGTTCCATCGTCATTAGGATTCCCTGAACGTTACAATTAACAATCATTTTAGCGTCGGATTCGAAAATCTACTCACAGGAGAAGTTCATACGGTGCTCGAGACAGCAATATCCCCTTGGAGACAAGTCCGCTGGAGGCCGATGTATTGAATCTCGACGCAATTTGAGTGGTCCATCGTCATTAGGAGGCCCTGAACCTTACAATTAACTATCAGTTTCGCGTCGGATTCGAAAATCTAAACTCACAGGAGAACGACCATAAGGTGCCCGAGGCAGCAACAGACCCTTGGAGACAAGTCCGCTGGAGGCCGATGTATTGAATCTCGACGCAATTTGAGTGTTCCATCGGCATTAGGAGGCGCTGAACGTTACAATTAACAATCATTTTAGCGTCGGATTCGAAAATCTACTCACAGGTGAAGTTCATACGGTGCTCGAGACAGCAATATCCCCTACGAGACAAGTCCTCTGGAGGCCGATGTATTGAATCTCGACGCAATTTGAGTGTTCCATCGTCATTAGGAGGCCCTGAACCTTACAATTAACTATCAGTTTCGCGTCGGATTCGAAAATCTAAACTCACAGGAGAACGACCATAAGGTGCCCGAGGCAGCAACAGACCCTTGGAGACAAGTCAGGTGGAGGCCGATGTATTGAATCTCGACGCAATTTGAGTGTTCCATCGTCATTAGAAGGCCCTGAACGTTACAATTAACTATCATTTTTGCGTCGGATTCGAAAATCTAGACTCACAGGAGAACGACCATAAGGTGCCCGAGGCAGCAATAGACCCTTGGAGACAAGTCGGCTGGAGGACGATGTATTGAATCTCGTCGCAATTTGAGTGTTCCATCGCCAATAGGAGGCCCTGAACGTTACAATTAACTATCATTTTTGCGTCGGATTCGAAAATCTAGACTTACAGGAGAACGACCATAAGGAGCCCGAGGCAGCAATAGACCCTTGGAGACAATTCGGCTGGAGGCCGATGTATTGAATCTCGACGCAATTTGAGTGTTCCATCGGCATTACGAGGCCCTGAACGTTACAGTTAACTATCATTTTAGCGTCGGATTCGAAAATCTACTAACAGGAGAAGGATCATATGGTGCACGAGACTGCAATATACAATTGGATACAAGTCGACTGGAGGTCCATGTATTGACTCTCGACGCAATTTGAGTGTTCCATCGTCTTTAGGAGTCCCTGAACGTTACAATTAACTATCATTTATGCGTCGGATTCGAAAATCTAGACTCACAGGAGAACGACCATAAGGTGCCCGAGTCAGCAATAGACCCTTGGAGACAAGTCGGCTGGAAACCGATGTATTGATTCTTGACGCAATTTGGGTGTTCCATCGTCATTAGGATTCCCTGAACGTTACAATTAACAATCATTTTAGCGTCGGATTCGAAAATCTACTCACAGGAGAAGTTCATACGGTGCTCGAGACAGCAATATCCCCTTGGAGACAAGTCCGCTGGAGGCCGATGTATTGAATCTCGACGCAATTTGAGTGTTCCATCGTCATTAGGAGGCCCTGAACCTTACAATTAACTATCAGTTTCGCGTCGGATTCGAAAATCTAAACTCACAGGAGAACGACCATAAGGTGCCCGAGGCAGCAACAGACCCTTGGAGACAAGTCGGCTGGAGGCCGATGTATTGAATCTCGACGCAATTTGAGTGTTCCATCGGCATTAGGAGGCGCTGAACGTTACAGTTAACTATCATTTTAGCGTTGGATTCGAGAATCTAGACTCACAGGAGAACGACCATAAGGTGCCCGAGGCAGCAATAGACCCTTGGAGACAAGTCGGCTGGAGGCCGATGTATTGACTCTCGACGCAATTTGAGTGTTCCATCGTCATTAGGAGTCCCTGAACGTTACAATTAACTATCATTTATGCGTCGGATTCGAAAATCTAGACTCACAGGAGAACGACCATAAGGTGCCCGAGGCAGCAACAGACCATAGGAGACAAGTCGGCTGGAGGCCGATGTATTGAATCTCGACGCAATTTGAGTGTTCCATCGCCAATAGGAGGCCCTAAACGTTACAATTAACTATCATTTTTGCGTCGGATTCGACAATCTAGACTCACAGGAGAACGACCATAAGGTGCCCGAGGCAGCAATAGACCCTTGGAGACAAGTCGGCTAGAGGCCGATGTATTGAATCTCGACGCAATTTGAGTGTTCCATCGGCATCAGGAGGCCCTGAACGTTACAGTTAACTATCATTTTAGCGTCGGATTCGAAAATCTACTATCAGGAGAAAGATCATATGGTGCACGAGACTGCAGTATCCCCTTGGATACAAGTCGACTGGAGGTCGATGTATTGACTCTCGACGCAATTTGAGTGTTCCATCGTCTTTAGGAGTCCCTGAACGTTACAATTAACTATCATTTATGCGTCGGATTCGAAAATCTAGACTCACAGGAGAACGACCATAAGGTGCCCGAGGCAGCAATAGACCCTTGGAGACAAGTCGGCTGGAATCTGATGTATTGATTCTTGACGCAATTTGAGTGTTCATCGTCATTAGGAGGCCCTGAACGTTAAAATTAACAATCATTTTAGCGTCGGATTCGAAACTCTACTCACAGGAGAAGTTCATACGGTGCTCGAGACAGCAATATCCCCTTGGAGACAAGTCCGCTGGAGGCCGATGTATTGAATCTCGACGCAATTTGAGTGTTCCATCGTCATTAGGAGGCCCTGAACGTTACAATTGACTATGAGTTTTGCGTCGGATTCGAAAACGTAGAATCACCGGAGACGGACCATGTTGTGCCCGAGGCAGCGATATCCCCTTGGAGACAAGCCGGCTGGAGGCCGATGTATTGAATCTCGACGCAATTTGAGTGTTCCATCGTCATTAGAAGGCCCTGAACGTTACAATTAACTCTCATTTTTGCGTCGGATTCGAAAATCTAGACTCACAGGAGAACGACCATAAGGTGCCCGAGGCAGCAATAGACCCTTGGAGACAAGTCGGCTGGAGGCCGATGTATTGAATCTCGACGCAATTTGAGTGTTCCATCGTCATTAGAAGGCCCTGAACGTTACAATTAACTCTCATTTTTGCGTCGGATTCGAAAATCTAGACTCACAGGAGAACGACCGTAAGGTGCCCGAGGCAGCTATAGACCCTTGGAGACAAGTCCGCTGGAGGCCGATGTATTGAATCTCGACGCAATTTGAGTGTTCCATCGTCATTAGGAGGCCCGGAACCTTACAATTAACTATCAGTTTCGCGTCGGATTCGAAAATCTAAACTCACAGGAGAACGACCATAAGGTGCCTGAGGCAGCAACAGACCCTTGGAGAAAAGTCGGCTGGAGGCCGATGTGTTGAATCTCGAAGCAATTTGAGTGTTCCATCGGCATTAGGAGGCCCTGAACGTTACAGTTAACTATCATTTTAGGGTCGGATTCGAAAATCTACTAACAGGAGAAGGATCATATATTGCACGAGACTGCAATATCCCTTTGATCCAAGTCGACTGGAGGCCGATGTATTGACTCTCGACGCAATTTGAGTGTTCCATCGTCATTAGGAGTCCCTGAACGTTTCAATTAACTATCATTTATGCGTCGGATTCGAAAATCTAGACTCACAGGAGAACGACCATTTGGTGCCCGAGGCAGCAATAAACCCTTGGAGACAAGCCGGCTGGAGGACGATGTATTGAATCTCGTCGCAAATTGAGTGTTCCATCGTCATAAGGAGGCCCTGAACGTTACAATTAACTATCATTTTATCGTCGGATTCGAAAATCTAGACTCACAGGAGAACGACAATAAGGTGCCCTAGGCAGCAATATCCCCTTGGAGACAAGTCCGCTGGAGGCCGATGTATTTAATCTCGACGCAATTTGAGTGTTCCATCGTCATTAGGAGGCCCTGAACCTTACAATTAACTATCAGTTTCGCGTCGGATTCGAAAATCTAAACTCACAGGAGAACGACCATAAGGTGCCTGAGGCAGCAACAGACCCTTGGAGAAAAGTCGGCTGGAGGCCGATGTGTTGAATCTCGAAGCAATTTGAGTGATCCATCGGCATTAGGAGGCCCTGAACGTTACAGTTAACTATCATTTTAGCGTCGGATTCCAAAATCTACTAACAGGAGAAGGATCATATATTGCACGAGACTGCAATATCCCTTTGGATCCAAGACGACTGGAGGCCGATGTATTGACTCTCGACGCAATTTGAGTGTTCCATCGTCATTAGGAGTCCCTGAACGTTACAATTAACTATCATTTATGCGTCGGATTCGAAAATCTAGACTCACAGGAGAACGACCATTTGGTGACCGAGGCAGCAATAAACCCTTGGAGACAAGCCGGCTGGAGGACGATGTATTGAATCTCGTCGCAATTTGAGTGTTCCATCGTCATAAGGAGGCCCTGAACGTTACAATTAACTATCATTTTATCGTCGGATTCGAAAATCTAGACTCACAGGAGAACGACAATAAGGTGCCCGAGGCAGCAATGTCCCCTTGGAGACAAGTCCGCTGGAGGCCGATGTATTGAATCTCGACGCAATTTGAGTGTTCCATCGTCATTAGGAGGCGCTGAACCTTACAATTAACTATCAGTTTCGCGTCGTAAAAGAAAATCTAAACTCACAGGAGAACGAACATAAGGTGCCCGAGGCAGCAACAGACCCTTGGAGACAAGTCGGCTGGAGGCCGATGTATTGAATCACGACGCAATTTGAGTGTTCCATCGGCATTAGGAGGCCCTGAACGTTACAACTAACTATCATTTTTGCGTCGGATTCGAAAATCTAGACTCACAGGAGAACGACCATAAGGTGCCGGAGGCAGCAATATCCCCTTGGAGACAAATTAGCTGGAGGACGATGTATTGAATCTCGACGCAATTTGAGAGTTCTATCGTCATCAGGAGGCGCTGAACGTTACAATTAACTATCATTTTTGCGTCGGATTCGAAAATCTAGACTCACAGCAGAAGGATCATATGGTGCCCGAGACAGCAATATCCCCTTGGCGACAAGTCCGCTGTAGGCCGATGTATTGAATCTCGACGCAATTTGAGAGTTCCATCGTCATTAGGAGGCCCTGAACGTTACAATTAACTCTCATTTTTGCGTCGGATTCGAAAATCTAGACTCACAGGAGAACGACCATAAGGTGCCCGAGGCAGCTATAGACCCTTGGAGACAAGTCGGCTGGAGGCCGATGTATTGAATCTCGACGCAATTTGAGTGTTCCATCGGCATTAGGAGGCCCTGAACGTTACAATTGTCTATGAGTTTTGCGTCGGATTCGAAAACGTAGAATCACCGGATACGGACCATGTTGTGCCCGAGGCAGCGATATCCCCTTGGAGACAAGCCGGCTGGAGGCCGATGTATTGAATCTCGACGCAATTTGAGTGTTCCATCGTCATTAGAAGGCCCTGAACGTTACAATTAACTCTCATTTTTGCGTCGGATTCGAAAATCTAGACTCACAGGAGAACGACCATAAGGTGCCCGAGGCAGCAATAGACCCTTGGAGACAAGTCGGCTGGAGGCCGATGTATTGAATCTCGACGCAATTTGAGTGTTCCATCGTCATTAGAAGGCCCTGAACGTTACAATTAACTCTCATTTTTGCGTCGGATTCGAAAATCTAGACTCACAGGAGAACGACCGTAAGGTGCCCGAGGCAGCTATTGACCCTTGGAGACAAGTCCGCTGGAGGCCGATGTATTGAATCTCGACGCAATTTGAGTGTTCCATCGTCATTAGGAGGTCCTGATGCTTACGTTTAACTATCAGTTTCGCGTCGGATTCGAAAATCTAAACTCACAGGAGAACGACCATAAGGTGCCCGAGGCAGCAATAAACCCTTGGAGACAAGCCGGCTGGAGGACGATGTATTGAATCTTGTCGCAATTTGAGTGTTCCATCGTCATAAGGAGGCCCTGAACGTTACAATTAACTATCATTTTATCGTCGGATTCGAAAATCTAGACTCACAGGAGAACGACAATAAGGTGCCCGAGGCAGCAATATCCCCTTGGAGACAAGTCCGCTGGAGGCCGATGTATTGAATCTCGACGCAATTTGAGTGTTCCATCGTCATTAGGAGGCGCTGAACCTTACAATTAACTATCAGTTTCGCGTCGGAAAAGAAAATCTAAACTCACAGGAGAACGACCATAAGGTGCCCGAGGCAGCAACAGACCCTTGGAGACAAGTCGGCTGGAGGCCGATGTATTGAATCACGACGCAATATGAGTGTTCCATCGGCATTAGGAGGCCCTGAACGTTACAACTAACTATCATTTTTGCGTCGGATTCGAAAATCTAGACTCACAGGAGAACGACCATAAGGTGCCGGAGGCAGCAATATCCCCTTGGAGACAAATCAGCTGGAGGACGATGTATTGAATCTCGACGCAATTTGAGAGTTCTATCGTCATCAGGAGGCGCTGAAAGTTACAATTAACTATCAATTTTGCGTCGGATTCGAAAATCTAGACTCACAGCAGAAGGATCATATGGTGCCCGAGACAGCAATATCCCCTTGGCGACAAGTCCGCTGTAGGCCGATGTATTGAATCTCGACGCAATTTGAGTGTTCCATCGTCATTACAAGGCCCTGAACGTTACAATTAACTATCATTTTTGCGTCGGATTCGAAAATCTAGACTCACAGGAGAACGACCATAAGGTGCCCGAGGCAGCAATAGACCCTTGGAAACAAGTCGGCTGGAGGCCGATGTATTGAATCTCGACGCAATTTGAGTGTTCGATCCGCATTAGGAGGCCCTGAACGTTACAGTTAACTATCATTTTAGCGTCGGTTTCGTAAATCTACTAACAGGAGAAGGATCATATGGTGCACGAGACTGCAATATCCCCTTGGATACAAGTCGACTGGAGGTGGATGTATTGACTCTCGACGCAATTTGAGTGTTCCATCGTCATTAGGAGTCCCTGAACGTTACAATTAACTATCATATATGCGTCGGATTCGAAAATCTAGACTCACAGGAGAACGACCATTTGGTGCCCGAGGCAGCAATAGACCCTTGGAGACAAGTCGGCTGGAATTCGATGTATTGAATCTCGACTCAATTTGAGTGTTCCATCGTCATAAGGAGGCCCTGAACGTTACAATTAACTATCATTTTATCGTCGGATTCGAAAATCTAGACTCACAGGAGAACGACAATAAGGTGCCCTAGGCAGCAATATCCCCTTGGAGACAAGTCCGCTGGAGGCCGATGTATTGAATCTCGACGCAATTTGAGTGTTCCATCGTCATTAGGAGGCCCTGAACCTTACAATTAACTATCAGTTTCGCGTCGGATTCGAAAATCTAAACTCACAGGAGAACGACCATAAGGTGCCTGAGGCAGCAACAGACCCTTGGGGAAAAGTCGGCTGGAGGCCGATGTGTTGAATCTCGAAGCAATTTGAGTGATCCATCGGCATTAGGAGGCCCTGAACGTTACAGTTAACTATCATTTTAGCGTCGGATTCGAAAATCTACTAACAGGAGAAGGATCATATATTGCACGAGACTGCAATATCCCTTTGGATCCAAGACGACTGGAGGCCGATGTATTGACTCTCGACGCAATTTGAGTGTTCCATCGTCATTAGGAGTCCCTGAACGTTACAATTAACTATCATTTATGCGTCGGATTCGAAAATCTAGACTCACAGGAGAACGACCATTTGGTGACCGAGGCAGCAATAAACCCTTGGAGACAAGCCGGCTGGAGGACGATGTATTGAATCTCGTCGCAATTTGAGTGTTCCATCGTCATAAGGAGGCCCTGAACGTTACAATTAACTATCATTTTATCGTCGGATTCGAAAATCTAGACTCACAGGAGAACGACAATAAGGTGCCCGAGGCAGCAATGTCCCCTTGGAGACAAGTCCGCTGGAGGCCGATGTATTGAATCTCGACGCAATTTGAGTGTTCCATCGTCATTAGGAGGCGCTGAACCTTACAATTAACTATCAGTTTCGCGTCGGAAAAGAAAATCTAAACTCACAGGAGAACGACCATAAGGTGCCCGAGGCAGCAACAGACCCTTGGAGACAAGTCGGCTGGAGGCCGATGTATTGAATCACGACGCAATTTGAGTGTTCCATCGGCATTAGGAGGCCCTGAACGTTACAACTAACTATCATTTTTGCGTCGGATTCGAAAATCTAGACTCACAGGAGAACGACCATAAGGTGCCGGAGGCAGCAATATCCCCTTGGAGACAAATCAGCTGGAGGACGATGTATTGAATCTCGACGCAATTTCAGAGTTCTATCGTCATCAGGAGGCGCTGAACGTTACAATTAACTATCATTTTTGCGTCGGATTCGAAAATCTAGACTCACAGCAGAAGGATCATATGGTGCCCGAGACAGCAATATCCCCTTGGCGACAAGTCCGCTGTAGGCCGATGTATTGAATCTCGACGCAATTTGAGAGTTCCATCGTCATTAGGAGGCCCTGAACGTTACAATTAACTCTCATTTTTGCGTCGGATTCGAAAATCTAGACTCACAGGAGAACGACCATAAGGTGCCCGAGGCAGCTATAGACCCTTGGAGACAAGTCGGCTGGAGGCCGATGTATTGAATCTCGACGCAATTTGAGTGTTCCATCGGCATTAGGAGGCCCTGAACGTTACAATTGTCTATGAGTTTTGCGTCGGATTCGAAAACGTAGAATCACCGGATACGGACCATGTTGTGCCCGAGGCAGCGATATCCCCTTGGAGACAAGCCGGCTGGAGGCCGATGTATTGAATCTCGACGCAATTTGAGTGTTCCATCGTCATTAGAAGGCCCTGAACGTTACAATTAACTCTCATTTTTGCGTCGGATTCGAAAATCTAGACTCACAGGAGAACGACCATAAGGTGCCCGAGGCAGCAATAGACCCTTGGAGACAAGTCGGCTGGAGGCCGATGTATTGAATCTCGACGCAATTTGAGTGTTCCATCGTCATTAGAAGGCCCTGAACGTTACAATTAACTCTCATTTTTGCGTCGGATTCGAAAATCTAGACTCACAGGAGAACGACCGTAAGGTGCCCGAGGCAGCTATAGACCCTTGGAGACAAGTGCGCTGGAGGCCGATGTATTGAATCTCGACGCAATTTGAGTGTTCCATCGTCATTAGGAGGTCCTGATGCTTACATTTAACTATCAGTTTCGCGTCGGATTCGAAAATCTAAACTCACAGGAGAACGACCATAAGGTGCCCGAGGCAGCAACAGACCATAGGAGACAAGTCGGCTGGAGGCCGATGTATTGAATCTCGACGCAATTTGAGTGTTCCATCGCCAATAGGAGGCCCTGAACGTTACAATTAACTATCATTTTTGCGTCGGATTCGATAATCTAGACTCACAGGAGCACGACCATAAGGTGCCCGAGGCAGCAATATCCCCTTGGAGACAAGTCCGCTGGAGGCCGATGTATTGAATCTCGACGCAATTTGAGTGTTCCATCGTCATTAGGAGGCGCTGAACCTTACAATTAACTATCAGTTTCGCGTCGGAAAAGAAAATCTAAACTCACAGGAGAACGACCATAAGGTGCCCGAGGCAGCAACAGACCCTTGGAGACAAGTCGGCTGGAGGCCGATGTATTGAATCACGACGCAATATGAGTGTTCCATCGGCATTAGGAGGCCCTGAACGTTACAACTAACTATCATTTTTGCGTCGGATTCGAAAATCTAGACTCACAGGAGAACGACCATAAGGTGCCGGAGGCAGCAATATCCCCTTGGAGACAAATCAGCTGGAGGACGATGTATTGAATCTCGACGCAATTTGAGAGTTCTATCGTCATCAGGAGGCGCTGAAAGTTACAATTAACTATCAATTTTGCGTCGGATTCGAAAATCTAGACTCACAGCAGAAGGATCATATGGTGCCCGAGACAGCAATATCCCCTTGGCGACAAGTCCGCTGGAGGCCGATGTATTTAATCTCGACGCAATTTGAGTGTTCCATCGTCATTAGGAGGCCCTGAACCTTACAATTAACTATCAGTTTCGCGTCGGATTCGAAAATCTAAACTCACAGGAGAACGACCATAAGGTGCCTGAGGCAGCAACAGACCCTTGGAGAAAAGTCGGCTGGAGGCCGATGTGTTGAATCTCGAAGCAATTTGAGTGATCCATCGGCATTAGGAGGCCCTGAACGTTACAGTTAACTATCATTTTAGCGTCGGATTCCAAAATCTACTAACAGGAGAAGGATCATATATTGCACGAGACTGCAATATCCCTTTGGATCCAAGACGACTGGAGGCCGATGTATTGACTCTCGACGCAATTTGAGTGTTCCATCGTCATTAGGAGTCCCTGAACGTTACAATTAACTATCATTTATGCGTCGGATTCGAAAATCTAGACTCACAGGAGAACGACCATTTGGTGACCGAGGCAGCAATAAACCCTTGGAGACAAGCCGGCTGGAGGACGATGTATTGAATCTCGTCGCAATTTGAGTGTTCCATCGTCATAAGGAGGCCCTGAACGTTACAATTAACTATCATTTTATCGTCGGATTCGAAAATCTAGACTCACAGGAGAACGACAATAAGGTGCCCGAGGCAGCAATGTCCCCTTGGAGACAAGTCCGCTGGAGGCCGATGTATTGAATCTCGACGCAATTTGAGTGTTCCATCGTCATTAGGAGGCGCTGAACCTTACAATTAACTATCAGTTTCGCGTCGTAAAAGAAAATCTAAACTCACAGGAGAACGAACATAAGGTGCCCGAGGCAGCAACAGACCCTTGGAGACAAGTCGGCTGGAGGCCGATGTATTGAATCACGACGCAATTTGAGTGTTCCATCGGCATTAGGAGGCCCTGAACGTTACAACTAACTATCATTTTTGCGTCGGATTCGAAAATCTAGACTCACAGGAGAACGACCATAAGGTGCCGGAGGCAGCAATATCCCCTTGGAGACAAATTAGCTGGAGGACGATGTATTGAATCTCGACGCAATTTGAGAGTTCTATCGTCATCAGGAGGCGCTGAACGTTACAATTAACTATCATTTTTGCGTCGGATTCGAAAATCTAGACTCACAGCAGAAGGATCATATGGTGCCCGAGACAGCAATATCCCCTTGGCGACAAGTCCGCTGTAGGCCGATGTATTGAATCTCGACGCAATTTGAGAGTTCCATCGTCATTAGGAGGCCCTGAACGTTACAATTAACTCTCATTTTTGCGTCGGATTCGAAAATCTAGACTCACAGGAGAACGACCATAAGGTGCCCGAGGCAGCTATAGACCCTTGGAGACAAGTCGGCTGGAGGCCGATGTATTGAATCTCGACGCAATTTGAGTGTTCCATCGGCATTAGGAGGCCCTGAACGTTACAATTGTCTATGAGTTTTGCGTCGGATTCGAAAACGTAGAATCACCGGATACGGACCATGTTGTGCCCGAGGCAGCGATATCCCCTTGGAGACAAGCCGGCTGGAGGCCGATGTATTGAATCTCGACGCAATTTGAGTGTTCCATCGTCATTAGAAGGCCCTGAACGTTACAATTAACTCTCATTTTTGCGTCGGATTCGAAAATCTAGACTCACAGGAGAACGACCATAAGGTGCCCGAGGCAGCAATAGACCCTTGGAGACAAGTCGGCTGGAGGCCGATGTATTGAATCTCGACGCAATTTGAGTGTTCCATCGTCATTAGAAGGCCCTGAACGTTACAATTAACTCTCATTTTTGCGTCGGATTCGAAAATCTAGACTCACAGGAGAACGACCGTAAGGTGCCCGAGGCAGCTATTGACCCTTGGAGACAAGTCCGCTGGAGGCCGATGTATTGAATCTCGACGCAATTTGAGTGTTCCATCGTCATTAGGAGGTCCTGATGCTTACGTTTAACTATCAGTTTCGCGTCGGATTCGAAAATCTAAACTCACAGGAGAACGACCATAAGGTGCCCGAGGCAGCAATAAACCCTTGGAGACAAGCCGGCTGGAGGACGATGTATTGAATCTTGTCGCAATTTGAGTGTTCCATCGTCATAAGGAGGCCCTGAACGTTACAATTAACTATCATTTTATCGTCGGATTCGAAAATCTAGACTCACAGGAGAACGACAATAAGGTGCCCGAGGCAGCAATATCCCCTTGGAGACAAGTCCGCTGGAGGCCGATGTATTGAATCTCGACGCAATTTGAGTGTTCCATCGTCATTAGGAGGCGCTGAACCTTACAATTAACTATCAGTTTCGCGTCGGAAAAGAAAATCTAAACTCACAGGAGAACGACCATAAGGTGCCCGAGGCAGCAACAGACCCTTGGAGACAAGTCGGCTGGAGGCCGATGTATTGAATCACGACGCAATATGAGTGTTCCATCGGCATTAGGAGGCCCTGAACGTTACAACTAACTATCATTTTTGCGTCGGATTCGAAAATCTAGACTCACAGGAGAACGACCATAAGGTGCCGGAGGCAGCAATATCCCCTTGGAGACAAATCAGCTGGAGGACGATGTATTGAATCTCGACGCAATTTGAGAGTTCTATCGTCATCAGGAGGCGCTGAAAGTTACAATTAACTATCAATTTTGCGTCGGATTCGAAAATCTAGACTCACAGCAGAAGGATCATATGGTGCCCGAGACAGCAATATCCCCTTGGCGACAAGTCCGCTGTAGGCCGATGTATTGAATCTCGACGCAATTTGAGTGTTCCATCGTCATTACAAGGCCCTGAACGTTACAATTAACTATCATTTTTGCGTCGGATTCGAAAATCTAGACTCACAGGAGAACGACCATAAGGTGCCCGAGGCAGCAATAGACCCTTGGAAACAAGTCGGCTGGAGGCCGATGTATTGAATCTCGACGCAATTTGAGTGTTCGATCCGCATTAGGAGGCCCTGAACGTTACAGTTAACTATCATTTTAGCGTCGGTTTCGTAAATCTACTAACAGGAGAAGGATCATATGGTGCACGAGACTGCAATATCCCCTTGGATACAAGTCGACTGGAGGTCGATGTATTGACTCTCGACGCAATTTGAGTGTTCCATCGTCATTAGGAGTCCCTGAACGTTACAATTAACTATCATATATGCGTCGGATTCGAAAATCTAGACTCACAGGAGAACGACCATTTGGTGCCCGAGGCAGCAATAGACCCTTGGAGACAAGTCGGCTGGAATTCGATGTATTGAATCTCGACTCAATTTGAGTGTTCCATCGTCATAAGGAGGCCCTGAACGTTACAATTAACTATCATTTTATCGTCGGATTCGAAAATCTAGACTCACAGGAGAACGACAATAAGGTGCCCTAGGCAGCAATATCCCCTTGGAGACAAGTCCGCTGGAGGCCGATGTATTGAATCTCGACGCAATTTGAGTGTTCCATCGTCATTAGGAGGCCCTGAACCTTACAATTAACTATCAGTTTCGCGTCGGATTCGAAAATCTAAACTCACAGGAGAACGACCATAAGGTGCCTGAGGCAGCAACAGACCCTTGGGGAAAAGTCGGCTGGAGGCCGATGTGTTGAATCTCGAAGCAATTTGAGTGATCCATCGGCATTAGGAGGCCCTGAACGTTACAGTTAACTATCATTTTAGCGTCGGATTCGAAAATCTACTAACAGGAGAAGGATCATATATTGCACGAGACTGCAATATCCCTTTGGATCCAAGACGACTGGAGGCCGATGTATTGACTCTCGACGCAATTTGAGTGTTCCATCGTCATTAGGAGTCCCTGAACGTTACAATTAACTATCATTTATGCGTCGGATTCGAAAATCTAGACTCACAGGAGAACGACCATTTGGTGACCGAGGCAGCAATAAACCCTTGGAGACAAGCCGGCTGGAGGACGATGTATTGAATCTCGTCGCAATTTGAGTGTTCCATCGTCATAAGGAGGCCCTGAACGTTACAATTAACTATCATTTTATCGTCGGATTCGAAAATCTAGACTCACAGGAGAACGACAATAAGGTGCCCGAGGCAGCAATGTCCCCTTGGAGACAAGTCCGCTGGAGGCCGATGTATTGAATCTCGACGCAATTTGAGTGTTCCATCGTCATTAGGAGGCGCTGAACCTTACAATTAACTATCAGTTTCGCGTCGGAAAAGAAAATCTAAACTCACAGGAGAACGACCATAAGGTGCCCGAGGCAGCAACAGACCCTTGGAGACAAGTCGGCTGGAGGCCGATGTATTGAATCACGACGCAATTTGAGTGTTCCATCGGCATTAGGAGGCCCTGAACGTTACAACTAACTATCATTTTTGCGTCGGATTCGAAAATCTAGACTCACAGGAGAACGACCATAAGGTGCCGGAGGCAGCAATATCCCCTTGGAGACAAATCAGCTGGAGGACGATGTATTGAATCTCGACGCAATTTCAGAGTTCTATCGTCATCAGGAGGCGCTGAACGTTACAATTAACTATCATTTTTGCGTCGGATTCGAAAATCTAGACTCACAGCAGAAGGATCATATGGTGCCCGAGACAGCAATATCCCCTTGGCGACAAGTCCGCTGTAGGCCGATGTATTGAATCTCGACGCAATTTGAGAGTTCCATCGTCATTAGGAGGCCCTGAACGTTACAATTAACTCTCATTTTTGCGTCGGATTCGAAAATCTAGACTCACAGGAGAACGACCATAAGGTGCCCGAGGCAGCTATAGACCCTTGGAGACAAGTCGGCTGGAGGCCGATGTATTGAATCTCGACGCAATTTGAGTGTTCCATCGGCATTAGGAGGCCCTGAACGTTACAATTGTCTATGAGTTTTGCGTCGGATTCGAAAACGTAGAATCACCGGATACGGACCATGTTGTGCCCGAGGCAGCGATATCCCCTTGGAGACAAGCCGGCTGGAGGCCGATGTATTGAATCTCGACGCAATTTGAGTGTTCCATCGTCATTAGAAGGCCCTGAACGTTACAATTAACTCTCATTTTTGCGTCGGATTCGAAAATCTAGACTCACAGGAGAACGACCATAAGGTGCCCGAGGCAGCAATAGACCCTTGGAGACAAGTCGGCTGGAGGCCGATGTATTGAATCTCGACGCAATTTGAGTGTTCCATCGTCATTAGAAGGCCCTGAACGTTACAATTAACTCTCATTTTTGCGTCGGATTCGAAAATCTAGACTCACAGGAGAACGACCGTAAGGTGCCCGAGGCAGCTATAGACCCTTGGAGACAAGTGCGCTGGAGGCCGATGTATTGAATCTCGACGCAATTTGAGTGTTCCATCGTCATTAGGAGGTCCTGATGCTTACATTTAACTATCAGTTTCGCGTCGGATTCGAAAATCTAAACTCACAGGAGAACGACCATAAGGTGCCCGAGGCAGCAACAGACCATAGGAGACAAGTCGGCTGGAGGCCGATGTATTGAATCTCGACGCAATTTGAGTGTTCCATCGCCAATAGGAGGCCCTGAACGTTACAATTAACTATCATTTTTGCGTCGGATTCGATAATCTAGACTCACAGGAGCACGACCATAAGGTGCCCGAGGCAGCAATAGACCCTTGGAGACAAGTCGGCTGGAGGCCGATGTATTGAATCTCGACGCAATTTGAGTGTTCCATCGGCATTAGGAGGCCCTGAACGTTACAGTTAACTATCATTTTAGCGTCGGATTCAAAAATCTACTAACAGGAGAAGGATCATATAGTGCACGAGACTGCAATATCCCCTTGGATACAAGGCGACTGGAGGTCGATATATCGGCTCTCGACGCAATTTGAGTGTTCCATCGTCATTAGGAGGCCCTGAACCTTACAATTGACTATCAGTTTCGCGTCGGATTCGAAAATCTAAACTCACAGGAGAACGACCATAAGGTGCCCGAGTCAGCAACGGACCCTTGGAGACAAGTCGGCTGGAGGCCGATGTATTGAATCACGACGCAATTTGAGTGTTCCATCGGCATTAAGAGGCCCTGAAAGTTACAATTAACTATCATTTTTGCGTCGGATTCGAAAATCTAGACTCACAGGAGAACGACCATAAGGTGCCCGAGGCAGCAATATCCCCTTGGAGACAAATATGCTGGAGGACGTTGTATTGAATCTCGACGCAATTTGAGAGTTCTATCGTCATCAGGAGGCGCTGAACGTTACTATTCACTATCATTTTTGCGTGGGATTCGAAAATCTAGACTCACAGGAGAAGGATCATATGGTGCCCGAGACATCAATATCCCCTTGGAGACAAGTACGCTGGAGGCCGATGTATTGAATCTCGACGCAAATTGAGTGTTCCATCGTCATTAGGAGGCCCGGAACCTTACAATTAACTATCAGTTTCGCGTCGGATTCGAAAATCTAAACTCACAGGAGAACGACCATAAGGTGCCTGAGGCAGCAACAGACCCTTGGAGAAAAGTCGGCTGGAGGCCGATGTGTTGAATCTCGAAGCAATTTGAGTGTTCCATCGGCATTAGGAGGCCCTGAACGTTACAGTTAACTATCATTTTAGGGTCGGATTCGAAAATCTACTAACAGGAGAAGGATCATATATTGCACGAGACTGCAATATCCCTTTGATCCAAGTCGACTGGAGGCCGATGTATTGACTCTCGACGCAATTTGAGTGTTCCATCGTCATTAGGAGTCCCTGAACGTTACAATTAACTATCATTTATGCGTCGGATTCGAAAATCTAGACTCACAGGAGAACGACCATTTGGTGCCCGAGGCAGCAATAAACCCTTGGATGCAAGCCGGCTGGAGGACGATGTATTGAATCTCGTCGCAAATTGAGTGTTCCATCGTCATAAGGAGGCCCTGAACGTTACAATTAACTATCATTTTATCGTCGGATTCGAAAATCTAGACTCACAGGAGAACGACAATAAGGTGCCCTAGGCAGCAATATCCCCTTGGAGACAAGTCCGCTGGAGGCCGATGTATTTAATCTCGACGCAATTTGAGTGTTCCATCGTCATTAGGAGGCCCTGAACCTTACAATTAACTATCAGTTTCGCGTCGGATTCGAAAATCTAAACTCACAGGAGAACGACCATAAGGTGCCTGAGGCAGCAACAGACCCTTGGAGAAAAGTCGGCTGGAGGCCGATGTGTTGAATCTCGAAGCAATTTGAGTGATCCATCGGCATTAGGAGGCCCTGAACGTTACAGTTAACTATCATTTTAGCGTCGGATTCCAAAATCTACTAACAGGAGAAGGATCATATATTGCACGAGACTGCAATATCCCTTTGGATCCAAGACGACTGGAGGCCGATGTATTGACTCTCGACGCAATTTGAGTGTTCCATCGTCATTAGGAGTCCCTGAACGTTACAATTAACTATCATTTATGCGTCGGATTCGAAAATCTAGACTCACAGGAGAACGACCATTTGGTGACCGAGGCAGCAATAAACCCTTGGAGACAAGCCGGCTGGAGGACGATGTATTGAATCTCGTCGCAATTTGAGTGTTCCATCGTCATAAGGAGGCCCTGAACGTTACAATTAACTATCATTTTATCGTCGGATTCGAAAATCTAGACTCACAGGAGAACGACAATAAGGTGCCCGAGGCAGCAATGTCCCCTTGGAGACAAGTCCGCTGGAGGCCGATGTATTGAATCTCGACGCAATTTGAGTGTTCCATCGTCATTAGGAGGCGCTGAACCTTACAATTAACTATCAGTTTCGCGTCGGAAAAGAAAATCTAAACTCACAGGAGAACGACCATAAGGTGCCCGAGGCAGCAACAGACCCTTGGAGACAAGTCGGCTGGAGGCCGATGTATTGAATCACGACGCAATTTGAGTGTTCCATCGGCATTAGGAGGCCCTGAACGTTACAACTAACTATCATTTTTGCGTCGGATTCGAAAATCTAGACTCACAGGAGAACGACCATAAGGTGCCGGAGGCAGCAATATCCCCTTGGAGACAAATCAGCTGGAGGACGATGTATTGAATCTCGACGCAATTTGAGAGTTCTATCGTCATCAGGAGGCGCTGAACGTTACAATTAACTATCATTTTTGCGTCGGATTCGAAAATCTAGACTCACAGCAGAAGGATCATATGGTGCCCGAGACAGCAATATCCCCTTGGCGACAAGTCCGCTGTAGGCCGATGTATTGAATCTCGACGCAATTTGAGAGTTCCATCGTCATTAGGAGGCCCTGAACGTTACAATTAACTCTCATTTTTGCGTCGGATTCGAAAATCTAGACTCACAGGAGAACGACCATAAGGTGCCCGAGGCAGCTATAGACCCTTGGAGACAAGTCGGCTGGAGGCCGATGTATTGAATCTCGACGCAATTTGAGTGTTCCATCGGCATTAGGAGGCCCTGAACGTTACAATTGTCTATGAGTTTTGCGTCGGATTCGAAAACGTAGAATCACCGGATACGGACCATGTTGTGCCCGAGGCAGCGATATCCCCTTGGAGACAAGCCGGCTGGAGGCCGATGTATTGAATCTCGACGCAATTTGAGTGTTCCATCGTCATTAGAAGGCCCTGAACGTTACAATTAACTCTCATTTTTGCGTCGGATTCGAAAATCTAGACTCACAGGAGAACGACCATAAGGTGCCCGAGGCAGCAATAGACCCTTGGAGACAAGTCGGCTGGAGGCCGATGTATTGAATCTCGACGCAATTTGAGTGTTCCATCGTCATTAGAAGGCCCTGAACGTTACAATTAACTCTCATTTTTGCGTCGGATTCGAAAATCTAGACTCACAGGAGAACGACCGTAAGGTGCCCGAGGCAGCTATAGACCCTTGGAGACAAGTCCGCTGGAGGCCGATGTATTGAATCTCGACGCAATTTGAGTGTTCCGTCGTCATTAGGAGGTCCTGATGCTTACATTTAACTATCAGTTTCGCGTCGGATTCGAAAATCTAAACTCACAGGAGAACGACCATAAGGTGCCCGAGGCAGCAACAGACCATAGGAGACAAGTCGGCTGGAGGCCGATGTATTGAATCTCGACGCAATTTGAGTGTTCCATCGCCAATAGGAGGCCCTGAACGTTACAATTAACTATCATTTTTGCGTCGGATTCGATAATCTAGACTCACAGGAGCACGACCATAAGGTGCCCGAGGCAGCAATAGACCCTTGGAGACAAGTCGGCTGGAGGCCGATGTATAGAATCTCGACGCAATTTGAGTGTTCCATCGGCATTAGGAGGCCCTGAACGTTACAGTTAACTATCATTTTAGCGTCGGATTCAAAAATCTACTAACAGGAGAAGGATCATATGGTGCACGAGACTGCAATATCCCCTTGGATACAAGGCGACTGGAGGTCGATATATCGGCTCTCGACGCAATTTGAGTGTTCCATCGTCATTAGGAGGCCCAGAACCTTACAATTGACTATCAGTTTCGCGTCGGATTCGAAAATCTAAACTCACAGGAGAACGACCATAAGGTGCCCGAGTCAGCAACGGACCCTTGGAGACAAGTCGGCTGGAGGCCGATGTATTGAATCTCGACGCAATTTGAGTGTTCCATCGGCATTAAGAGGCCCTGAAAGTTACAATTAACTATCATTTTTGCGTCGGATTCGAAAATCTAGACTCACAGGAGAACGACCATAAGGTGCCCGAGGCAGCAATATCCCCTTGGAGACAAATATGCTGGAGGACGTTGTATTGAATCTCGACGCAATTTGAGAGTTCTATCGTCATCAGGAGGCGCTGAACGTTACTATTCACTATCATTTTTGCGTGGGATTCGAAAATCTAGACTCACAGGAGAAGGATCATATGGTGCCCGAGACATCAATATCCCCTTGGAGACAAGTCCGCTGGAGGCCGATGTATTGAATCTCGACGCAATTTGAGTGTTCCATCGTCATTAGGAGGCCCGGAACCTTACAATTAACTATCAGTTTCGCGTCGGATTCGAAAATCTAAACTCACAGGAGAACGACCATAAGGTGCCTGAGGCAGCAACAGACCCTTGGAGAAAAGTCGGCTGGAGGCCGATGTGTTGAATCTCGAAGCAATTTGAGTGTTCCATCGGCATTAGGAGGCCCTGAACGTTACAGTTAACTATCATTTTAGGGTCGGATTCGAAAATCTACTAACAGGAGAAGGATCATATATTGCACGAGACTGCAATATCCCTTTGATCCAAGTCGACTGGAGGCCGATGTATTGACTCTCGACGCAATTTGAGTGTTCCATCGTCATTAGGAGTCCCTGAACGTTACAATTAACTATCATTTATGCGTCGGATTCGAAAATCTAGACTCACAGGAGAACGACCATTTGGTGCCCGAGGCAGCAATAAACCCTTGGAGACAAGCCGGCTGGAGGACGATGTATTGAATCTCGTCGCAAATTGAGTGTTCCATCGTCATAAGGAGGCCCTGAACGTTACAATTAACTATCATTTTATCGTCGGATTCGAAAATCTAGACTCACAGGAGAACGACAATAAGGTGCCCTAGGCAGCAATATCCCCTTGGAGACAAGTCCGCTGGAGGCCGATGTATTTAATCTCGACGCAATTTGAGTGTTCCATCGTCATTAGGAGGCCCTGAACCTTACAATTAACTATCAGTTTCGCGTCGGATTCGAAAATCTAAACTCACAGGAGAACGACCATAAGGTGCCTGAGGCAGCAACAGACCCTTGGAGAAAAGTCGGCTGGAGGCCGATGTGTTGAATCTCGAAGCAATTTGAGTGATCCATCGGCATTAGGAGGCCCTGAACGTTACAGTTAACTATCATTATAGCGTCGGATTCCAAAATCTACTAACAGGAGAAGGATCATATATTGCACGAGACTGCAATATCCCTTTGGATCCAAGACGACTGGAGGCCGATGTATTGACTCTCGACGCAATTTGAGTGTTCCATCGTCATTAGGAGTCCCTGAACGTTACAATTAACTATCATTTATGCGTCGGATTCGAAAATCTAGACTCACAGGAGAACGACCATTTGGTGCCCGAGGCAGCAATAAACCCTTGGAGACAAGCCGGCTGGAGGACGATGTATTGAATCTTGTCGCAATTTGAGTGTTCCATCGTCATAAGGAGGCCCTGAACGTTACAATTAACTATCATTTTATCGTCGGATTCGAAAATCTAGACTCACAGGAGAACGACAATAAGGTGCCCGAGGCAGCAATATCCCCTTGGAGACAAGTCCGCTGGAGGCCGATGTATTGAATCTCGACGCAATTTGAGTGTTCCATCGTCATTAGGAGGCGCTGAACCTTACAATTAACTATCAGTTTCGCGTCGGAAAAGAAAATCTAAACTCACAGGAGAACGACCATAAGGTGCCCGAGGCAGCAACAGACCCTTGGAGACAAGTCGGCTGGAGGCCGATGTATTGAATCACGACGCAATTTGAGTGTTCCATCGGCATTAGGAGGCCCTGAACGTTACAACTAACTATCATTTTTGCGTCGGATTCGAAAATCTAGACTCACAGGAGAACGACCATAAGGTGCCGGAGGCAGCAATATCCCCTTGGAGACAAATCAGCTGGAGGACGATGTATTGAATCTCGACGCAATTTGAGAGTTCTATCGTCATCAGGAGGCGCTGAACGTTACAATTAACTATCAATTTTGCGTCGGATTCGAAAATCTAGACTCACAGCAGAAGGATCATATGGTGCCCGAGACAGCAATATCCCCTTGGCGACAAGTCCGCTGTAGGCCGATGTATTGAATCTCGACGCAATTTGAGTGTTCCATCGTCATTACAAGGCCCTGAACGTTACAATTAACTATCATTTTTGCGTCGGATTCGAAAATCTAGACTCACAGGAGAACGACCATAAGGTGCCCGAGGCAGCAATAGACTCTTGGAAACAAGTCGGCTGGAGGCCGATGTATTGAATCTCGACGCAATTTGAGTGTTCGATCCGCATTAGGAGGCCCTGAACGTTACAGTTAACTATCATTTTAGCGTCGGTTTCGTAAATCTACTAACAGGAGAAGGATCATATGGTGCACGAGACTGCAATATCCCCTTGGATACAAGTCGACTGGAGGTCGATGTATTGACTCTCGACGCAATTTGAGTGTTCCATCGTCATTAGGAGTCCCTGAACGTTACAATTAACTATCATTTATGCGTCGGATTCGAAAATCTAGACTCACAGGAGAACGACCATTTGGTGCCCGAGGCAGCAATAGACCCTTGGAGACAAGTCGGCTGGAATTCGATGTATTGAATCTCGACTCAATTTGAGTGTTCCATCGTCATAAGGAGGCCCTGAACGTTACAATTAACTATCATTTTATCGTCGGATTCGAAAATCTAGACTCACAGGAGAACGACAATAAGGTGCCCTAGGCAGCAATATCCCCTTGGAGACAAGTCCGCTGGAGGCCGATGTATTGAATCTCGACGCAATTTGAGTGTTCCATCGTCATTAGGAGGCCTTGAACCTTACAATTAACTATCAGTTTCGCGTCGGATTCGAAAATCTAAACTCACAGGAGAACGACCATAAGGTGCCTGAGGCAGCAACAGACCCTTGGGGAAAAGTCGGCTGGAGGCCGATGTTTTGAATCTCGAAGCAATTTGAGTGATCCATCGGCATTAGGAGGCCCTGAACGTTACAGTTAACTATCATTTTAGCGTCGGATTCGAAAATCTACTAACAGGAGAAGGATCATATATTGCACGAGAATGCAATATCCCTTTGGATCCAAGTCGACTGGAGGCCGATGTATTGACTCTCGACGCAATTTGAGTGTTCCATCGTCATTAGGAGTCCCTGAACGTTACAATTAACTATCATTTATGCGTCGGATTCGAAAATCTAGACTCACAGGAGAACGACCATTTGGTGACCGAGGCAGCAATAAACCCTTGGAGACAAGCCGGCTGGAGGACGATGTATTGAATCTCGTCGCAATTTGAGTGTTCCATCGTCATAAGGAGGCCCTGAACGTTACAATTAACTATCATTTTATCGTCGGACTCGAAAATCTAGACTCACAGGAGAACGACAATAAGGTGCCCGAGGCAGCAATGTCCCCTTGGAGACAAGTCCGCTGGAGGCCGATGTATTGAATCTCGACGCAATTTGAGTGTTCCATCGTCATTAGGAGGCGCTGAACCTTACAATTAACTATCAGTTTCGCGTCGGAAAAGAAAATCTAAACTCACAGGAGAACGACCATAAGGTGCCCGAGGCAGCAACAGACCCTTGGAGACAAGTCGGCTGGAGGCCGATGTATTGAATCACGACGCAATTTGAGTGTTCCATCGGCATTAGGAGGCCCTGAACGTTACAACTAACTATCATTTTTGCGTCGGATTCGAAAATCTAGACTCACAGGAGAACGACCATAAGGTGCCGGAGGCAGCAATATCCCCTTGGAGACAAATCAGCTGGAGGACGATGTATTGAATCTCGACGCAATTTGAGAGTTCTATCGTCATCAGGAGGCGCTGAACGTTACAATTAACTATCATTTTTGCGTCGGATTCGAAAATCTAGACTCACAGCAGAAGGATCATATGGTGCCCGAGACAGCAATATCCCCTTGGCGACAAGTCCGCTGTAGGCCGATGTATTGAATCTCGACGCAATTTGAGTGTTCCATCGTCATTACAAGGCCCTGAACGTTACCATTAACTATCATTTTTGCGTCGGATTCGAAAATCTAGACTCACAGGAGAACGACCATAAGGTGCCCGAGGCAGCAATAGACCCTTGGAAACAAGTAGGCTGGAGGCCGATGTATTGAATCTCGACGCAATTTGAGTGTTCGATCCGCATTAGGAGGCCCTGAACGTTACAGTTAACTATCATTTTAGCGTCGGTTTCGAAAATCTACTAACAGGAGAAGGATCATATGGTGCACGAGACTGCAATATCCCCTTGGATACAAGTCGACTGGAGGTCGATGTATTGACTCTCGACGGAATTTGAGTGTTCCATCGTCATTAGGAGTCCCTGAGCGTTACAATTAACTATCATTTATGCGTCGGATTCGAAAATCTAGACTCACAGGAGAACGACCATTTGGTGCCCGAGGCAGCAATAGACCCTTGGAGACAAGTCGGCTGGAAGTCGATGTATTGAATCTCGACTCAATTTGTGTGCTCCGTCGTCATTAGGAGGCCCTGAACGTTACAATTGACTATGAGTTTTGCGTCGGATTCGAAAACGTAGAATCACCGGAGACGGACCATGTTGTGCCCGAGGCAGCGATATCCCCTTGGAGGCAAGCCGGCTGGAGGCCGATGTATTGAATCTCGACGCAATTTGAGTGCTCCATCGTCATTAGAAGGCCCTGAACGTTACAATTAACTCTCATTTTTGCGTCTGATTCGAAAATCTAGACTAACAGGAGAACGACCATAAGGTGCCCGAGGCAGCAATAGACCCTTGGAGACAAGTCGGCTGGAGGCCGATGTATTGAATCTCGACGCAATTTGGGTGTTCCATCGTCATTAGAAGGCCATGAACGTTACAATTAACTATCATTTTTGCGTCGGATTCGAAAATCTAGACTCACAGGAGAAGGATCATATGGTGCCCGAGACAGCAATATCCCCTTGGAGACAAGTACGCTGGAGGCCGATGTATTGAATCTCGACGCAATTTGAGTGTTCCATCGTAATTAGGAGGTCCTGAACCTTACAATTAACTATCAGTTTCGCGTCGGATTCGAAAATCTAAACTCACAGGAGAACGACCATAAGGTGCCCGAGGCAGCAACAGACCATAGGAGACAAGTCGGTTGGAGGCCGATGTATTGAATCTCGACGCGATTTGAGTGTTCCATCGCCAATAGGAGGCCCTGAACGTTACAATTAACTATCATTTTTGCGTCGGATTCGAAAATCTAGACTCACAGGAGAACGACCATAAGGTGCCCGAGGCAGCAATAGACCCTTGGAGACAAGTCGGCTGGAGGACGATGTATTGTATCTCGTCGCAATTTGAGTGTTCCATCGTCATTAGGAGGCCCTGAACGTTACAATTAACTATTATTTTATCGTCGGATTCGAAAATCTAGACTCACAGGAGAGCGACTATAAGGTGCCCGAGGCAGCAACAGACCATAGGAGACAAGTCGACTGGAGGCCGATGTATTGAATCTCGACGCAATTTGAGTGTTCCATCGCCAATAGGAGGCCCTGAACGTTACAATTAACCATCATTTTTGCGTCGGATTCGAAAATCTAGACTCACAGGAGAACGACCGTAAGGTGCCCGAGGCAGCAATAGACCCTTGGAGACAAGTCGGATGGAGGCCGATGTATTGAATCTCGACGCAATTTGAGTGTTCCATCGTCATTAGGAGGCCCTAAACGCTACAATTAACTATCATTTTTGCGTCGGATTCGATAATCTAAACTCACAGGAGAACGACCATAAGTTGCCCGAGGCAGCAACAGACCCTTGGAGACAAGTCGGCTGGAGGCCGATGTATTGAATCTCGACGCAATTTGAGTGTCCCATCGTCATTACATGGCCCTGAACGTTACAATTAACTATCATTTGTGCGTCGGATTCGAAAATCTAGACTCACAGGAGAACGACCATAAGGTGCCCGAGGCAGCAATAGACCCTTGGAGACAAGTCGAATGGAAACCGATGTATTGATTCTTGACGCAATTTGAGTGTTCCATCGCCAATAGGAGGCCCTGAACGTTACAATTAACAATCATTTTAGCGTCGGAATCGAAAATCTACTCACAGGAGAAGTTCATACAGTGCTCGAGACAGCAATATCCCCTTGGAGACAAGCCCGCTGGAGGCCGATGTATTGAATCTCGACGCAATTTGAGTGTTCCATCGTCATTAGGAGGCCCTGAAACTTTCAATTGACTATCAGTTTCGCGTCGGATTCGAAAATCTAAACTCACAGGAGAACGACCATAAGGTGCCCGAGGCAGCAACAGACCCTTGGAGACAAGTCGGCTGGAGGCCGATGTATTGAATCTCGACGCAATTTGAGTGTTCCATCGGCATTAAGAGGCCCTGAACGTTACAATTAACTATCATTTTTGCGTCGGATTCGAAAATCTAGACTCACAGGAGAACGACCATAAGGTGCCCGTGGCAGCAATATCCCCTTGGAGACAAATCAGCTGGAGGACGATGTATTGAATCTCGACGCAATTTGAGAGTTCTATCGTCATCAGGAAGCGCTGAACGTTACTATTCACTATCATTTTTGCGTGGGATTCGAAAATCTAGACTCACAGGAGAAGGATCATATGGTGCCCGAGACATCAATATCCCCTTGGAGACAAGTCCGCTGGAGGCCGATGTATTGAATCTCGACGCAATTTGAGTGTTCCATCGTGATTAGGAGGCCCTGAACCTTACAATTAACTATCAGTTTCGCGTCGGATTCGAAAATCTAAACTCACAGGAGAACGACAATAAGGTGCCTGAGGCAGCAACAGACCCTTGGAGAAAAGTCGGCTGGAGGCCGATGTGTTGAATCTCGACGCAATTTGAGTGTTCCATCGGCATTAGGAGGCCCTGAACGTTACAGTTAACTATCATTTTAGCGTCGGATTCGAAAATCTACTAACAGGAGAAGGATCATATATTGCACGAGACTGCAATATCCCTTTGGATCCAAGTCGACTGGAGGCCGATGTATTGACTCTCGACGCAATTTGAGTGTTCCATCGTCATTAGGAGTCCCTGAACGTTACAATTAACTATCATTTATTTGTCGGATTCGAAAATCTAGACTCACAGGAGAACGACCATTTGGTGCCCGGGGCAGCAATAAACCCTTGGAGACAAGCCGGCTGGAGGACGATGTATTGAAGCTCGTCGCAATTTGAGTGTTCCATCGTCATAAGGAGGCCCTGAACGTTACAATTAACTATCATTTTATCGTCGGATTCGAAAATCTAGACTCACAGGAGAACGACAATAAGATGCCCGAGGCAGCAATATCCCCTTGGAGACAAGTCCGCTGGAGGCCGATGTATTGAATCTCGACGCAATTTGAGTGTTCCATCGTCATTAGGAGGCGCTGAACCTTACAATTAACTATCAGTTTCGCGTCGGATTCGAAAATCTAAACTCACAGGAGAACGACCATAAGGTGCCCGAGGCAGCAACAGACCCTTGGAGACAAGTCGGCTGGAGGCCGATGTATTGAATCACGACGCAATTTGAGTGTTCCATCGGCATTAGGAGGCCCTGAACGTTACAACTAACTATCATTTTTGCGTTGGATTCGAAAATCTAGACTCACAGGAGGACGACCATAAGGTGCCCGAGGCAGCAATATCCCCTTGGAGACAAATCAGCTGGAGGACGATGTATTGAATCTCGACGCAATTTGAGAGTTCAATCGTCATCAGGAGGCGTTGAACGTTACAATTAACTACCAGTTTTGCGTCGGATTCGAAAATCTAGACTCACAGCTGAAGGATCATATGGTGCCCGAGACAGCAATATCCCCTTGGAGACAAGTCCGCTGTAGGCCGATGTATTGAATCTCGACGCAATTTGAGTGTTCTATCGTCATTAGGAGGCCCTGAACCTTACAATTAACTATCAGTTTCGCGTCGGATTCGAAAATCTAAACTCACAGGAGAACGACCATAAGGTGCCCGAGGCATCAACAGACCCTTGGAGACAAGTCGGCTGGAGGCCGATGTATTGAATCTCGACGCAATTTGAGTGTTCCATCGTCATTACAAGGCCCTGAACGTTACAATTAACTATCATTTTTGCGTCGGATTCGAAAATCTAGACTCACAGGAGAACGACCATAAGGTGCCCGAGGCAGCAATAGACCCTTGGAGACAAGTCGGCTGGAGGCCGATGTATTGAATCTCGACGCAATTTGAGTGTTCGATCGGCATTAGGAGGCCCTGAACGTTACAGTTAACTATCATTTTAGCGTCGGATTCGAAAATCTACTAACAGGAGAAGGATCATATGGTGCACGAGACTGCAATATCCCCTTGGATACAAGTCGACTGGAGGTCGATGTATTGACTCTCGACGCAATTTGAGTGTTCCATCGTCATTAGGAGTCCCTGAACGTTACAATTAACTATCATTTTATCGTCGGATTCGAAAATCTAGACTCACAGGAGAGCGACCATAAGGTGCCCGAGGCAGCAACAGACCATAGGAGACAAGTCGGCTGGAGGCCGATGTATTGAATCTCGACGCAATTTGAGTGTTCCATCGCCAATAGGAGGCCCTGAACGTTTCAATTAACTATCATTTTTGCGTCGGATTCGAAAATCTAGACTCACAGGAGAACCACCATAAGGTGCTCGAGGCAGCAACAGACCCTTGGAGACAAGTCGGCTGGAGGCCGATGTATCGAATCTTGACGCAATTTGAGTGTTCCATCGTCATTACATGGCCCTGAACGTTACAATTAACTATCATTTATGCGTCGGATTCGAAAATCTAGACTCACAGGAGACGACCATAAGGTGCCCGAGGCAGCAATAGACCCTTGGAGACAAGTCGAATGGAAACCGATGTATTGATTCTTGACGCAATTTGAGTGTTCCATCGTCATTAGGAGGCCCTGAACGTTACAATTAACAATCATTTTAGCGTCGGAATCGAAAATCTACTCTCAGGAGAAGTTCATACAGTGCTCGAGACAGCAATATCCCCTTGGAGACAAGTCCGCTGGAGGCCGATGTATTGAATCTCGACGCAATTTGAGTGGTCCATCGTCATTAGGAGGCCCTGAAACTTACAATTGACTATCAGTTTCGCGTCGGATTCGAAAATCTAAAGTCACAGGAGAACGCCCATAAGGTGCCCGAGGCAGCAACAGACCCTTGGAGACAAGTCGGCTGGAGGCCGATGTATTGAATCTCGACGCAATTTGAGTGTTCCATCGGCATTAAGAGGCCCTGAACGTTACAATTAACTATCATTTTTGCGTCGGATTCGAAAATCTAGACTCACAGGAGAACGACCATAAGGTGCCCGAGGCAGCAATATCCCCTTGGAGACAAATCAGCTGGAGGACGATGTATTGAATCTCGACGCAATTTGAGAGTTCTATCGTCATCAGGAGGCGCTGAACGTTACTATTCACTATCATTTTTGCGTGGGATTCGAAAATCTAGACTCACAGGAGAAGGATCATATTGTGCCCGAGACATCAATATCCCCTTGGAGACAAGTCCGCTGGAGGCCGATGTATTGAATCTCGACGCAATTTGAGTGTTCCATCGTCATTAGGAGGCCCTGAACCTTACAATTAACTATCAGTTTCGCGTCGGATTCGAAAATCTAAACTCACAGGAGAACGACCATAAAGTGCCTGAGGCAGCAACAGACCCTTGGAGAAAAGTCGGCTGGAGGCCGATGTGTTGAATCTCGACGCAATTTGAGTGTTTCATCGGCATTAGGAGGCCCTGAACGTTACAGTTAACTATCATTTTAGCGTCGGATTCGAAAATCTACTAACAGGAGAAGGATCATATATTGCACGAGACTGCAATATCCCTTTGGATCCAAGTCGACTGGAGGCCGATGTATTGACTCTCTACGCAATTTGAGTGTTCCATCGTCATTAGGAGTCCCTGAACGTTACAATTAACTATCATTTATGCGTCGGATTCGAAAATCTAGACTCACAGGAGAACGACCATTTGGTGCCCGAGGCAGCAATAAACCCTTGGAGACAAGCCGGCTGGAGGACGATGTATTGAATCTCGTCGCAATTTGAGTGTTCCATCGTCATAAGGAGGCCCTGAACGTTACAATTAACTATCATTTTATCGTCGGATTCGAAAATCTAGACTCACAGGAGAACGACAATAAGATGCCCGAGGTAGCAATATCCCCTTGGAGACAAGTCCGCTGGAGGCCGATGTATTGAATCTCGGCGCAATTTGAGTGTTCCATCGTCATTAGGAGGCGCTGAACCTTACAATTAACTATCAGTTTCGCGTCGGATTCGAAAATCTAAACTCACAGGAGAACGACCATAAGGAGCCCGAGGCAGCAACAGACCCTTGGAGACAAGTCGGCTGGAGACCGATGTATTGAATCACGACGCAATTTGAGTGTTCCATCGGCATTAGGAGGCCCTTAACGTTACAACTAACTATCATTTTTGCGTTGGATTCGAAAATCTAGACTCACAGGAGGACGACCATAAGGTGCCCGAGGCAGCAATATCCCCTTGGAGACAAATCAGCTGGAGGACGATGTATTGAATATCGACGCAAGTTGAGAGTTCAATCGTCATCAGGAGGCGCTGAACGTTACAATTAACTATCATTTTTGCGTCGGATTCGAAAATCTAGACTCACAGCAGAAGGTTCATATGGTGCCCGAGACAGCAATATCCCCTTGGAGACAAGTCCGCTGTAGGCCGATGTATTGAATCTCGACGCAATTTGAGTGTTCTATTGTCATTAGGAGGCCCTGAACCTTACAATTAACTATCAGTTTCGCGTCGGATTCGAAAATCTAAACTCACAGGAGAACGACCATAAGGTGCCCGAGGCAGCAACAGACCCTTGGAGACAAGTCGGCTGGAGGCCGATGTATTGAATCTCGACGCAATTTGAGTGTTCCATCGTCATTACAAGGCCCTGAACGTTACAATTAACTATCATTTTTGCGTCGGATTCGAAAATCTAGTCTCACAGGAGAACGACCATAAGGTGCCCGAGGCAGCAATAGACCCTTGGAGACAAGTCGGCTGGAGGCCGATGTATTGAATCTCGACGCAATTTGAGTGTTCGATCGGCATTAGGAGGCCCTGAACGTTACAGTTAACTATCATTTTAGCGTCGGATTCGAAAATCTACTAACAGGAGAAGGATCATATGGTGCACGAGACTGCAATATCCCCTTGGATACAAGTCGACTGGAGGTCGATGTATTGACTCTCGACGCAATTTGTGTGTTCCATCGTCATTAGGAGTCCCTGAACGTTACAATTAACTATCATTTATGCGTCGGATACGAAAATCTAGACTCACAGGAGAACGACCATTTGGTGCCCGGGGCAGCAATAGACCCTTGGAGACAAGTCGGCTGGAGGCCGATGTATTGAATCTCGACGCAATTTGAGTGTTCGATCGGCATTAGGAGGCCCTGAACGTTACAGTTAACTATCATTTTAGCGTCGGATTCGAAAATCTACTAACAGGAGAAGGATCATATGGTGCACGAGACTGCAATATCCCCTTGGATACAAGTCGGCTGGAGGTCGATGTATTGAATCTCGACTCAATTTGTGTGCTCCGTCGTCATTAGGAGGCCCTGAACGTTACAATTGACTATGAGTTTTGCGTCGGATTCGAAAACGTAGAATCACCAGAGACGGACCATGTTGTGCCCGAGGCAGCGATATCCCCTTGGAGACAAGCCGGCTGGAGGCCGATGTATTGAATCTCGACGCAATTTGAGTGTTCCATCGTCATTAGGAGGTCCTGAACCTTACAATTAACTGTCAGTTTCGCGTCGGATTCGAAAATCTAGACTCACAGGAGAACGACCATAAGGTGCCCGAGGCAGCAATAGACCCTTGGAGACAAGTCGGCTGGAGGACGATGTATTGTATCTCGTCGCAATTTGAGTGTTCTATCGTCATTAGGAGGCCCTGAATGTTACAATTAACTATCATTTTATCGTCGGATTCGAAAATCTAGACTCACAGGAGAGCGACCATAAGGTGCCCGAGGCAGCAACAGACCATAGGAGACAAGTCGGCTGGAGGCCGATGTATTGAATCTCGACGCAATTTGAGTGTTCCATCGCCAATAGGAGGCCCTGAACGTTACAATTAACTATCATTTTTGCGTCGGATTCGATAAACTAAACTCACAGGAGAACGACCATAAGGTGCTCGAGGCAGCAACAGACCCTTGGAGACAAGTCGGCTGGAGGCCGATGTATTGGATCTCGACGCAATTTGAGTGTTCCATCGTCATTACATGGCCCTGAACGTTACAATTAACTATCATTTATGCGTCGGATTCGAAAATCTAGACTCACAGGAGACGACCATAAGGTGCCCGAGGCAGCAATAGACCCTTGGAGACAAGTCGAATGGAAACCGATGTATTGATTCTTGACGCAATTTGAGTGTTCCATCGTCATTAGGAGGCCCTGAACGTTACAATTAACAATCATTTTAGCGTCGGAATCGAAAATCTACTCACAGGAGAAGTTCATACAGTGCTCGAGACAGCAATATCCCCTTGGAGACAAGTCCGCTGGAGGCCGATGTATTGAATCTCGACGCAATTTGAGTGTTCCATCGTCATTAGGAGGCCCTAAACGTTACAATTAACTATCATTTTTGCGTCGGATTCGATAATCTAAACTCACAGGAGAACGACCATAAGGTGCTCGAGGCAGCAACAGACCCTTGGAGACAAGTCGGCTGGAGGCCGATGTATTGAATCTCGACGCAATTTGAGTGTTCCATCGTCATTACATGGCCCTGAACGTTACAATTAACTATCATTTTTGCGTCGGATTCGAAAATCTAGGCTCACAGGAAAACGACCATAAGGTGCCCGAGGCAGCAATATCCCCTTGGAGACAAATCAGCTGGAGGACGATGTATTGAATCTCGACGCAATTTGAGAGTTCTATCGTCATCAGGAGGCGCTGAACGTTACTATTCACTATCATTTTTGCGTGGGATCCGAAAATCTAGACTCACAGGAGAAGGATCATATGGTGCCCGAGACATCAATATCCCCTTGGAGACAAGTCCGCTGGAGGCCGATGTATTGAATCTCGACGCAATTTGAGTGTTCCATCGTCATTAGGAGGCCCTGAACCTTACAATTAACTATCATTTATGCGTCGGATTCGAAAATCTAGACTCACAGGAGAACGACCATTTGGTGCCCGAGGCAGCAATAAACCCTTGGAGACAAGTCGGCTGGAGGACGATGTATTGAATCTCGTCGCAATTTGAGTGTTCCATCGTCATAAGGAGGCCCTGAACGTTACAATTAACTATCATTTTATCATCGGATTCGAAAATCTAGACTCACAGGAGAACGACAATAAGGTGCCCGAGGCAGCAATATCCCCTTGGAGACAAGTCCGCTGGAGGCCGATGTATTGAATCTCGACGCAATTTGAGTGTTCCATCGTCATTAGGAGGCGCTGAACCTTACAATTAACTATCAGTTTCGCGTCGGATTCGAAAATCTAAACTCACAGGAGAACGACCATAAGGTGCCCGAGGCAGCAACAGACCCTTGGAGACAAGTCGGCTGGAGGCCGATGTATTGAATCACGACGCAATTTGAGTGTTCCATCGGCATTAGGAGGCCCTGAACGTTACAGTTAACTATCATTTTAGCGTCGGATTCGAAAATCTACTAACAGGAGAAGGATCATACGGTGCTCGAGACAGCAATATCCCCTTGGAGACAAGTCCGCTGTAGGCCGATGTATTGAATCTCGACGCAATTTGAGTGTTCTATCGTCATTAGGAGGCCCTGAACCTCACAATTAACTATCAGTTTCGCGTCGGATTCGAAAATCTAAACTCACAGGAGAACGACCATAAGGTGCCCGAGGCTGCAACAGACCCTTGGAGGCAAGTCGGCTGGAGGCCGATGTTTTGAATCTCGACGCAATTTGAGTGTTCCATCGTCATTACAAGGCCCTGAACGTTACAATTAACTATCATTTTTGCGTCGGATTCGAAAATCTAGACTCACAGGAGAACGACCATAAGGTGCCCGAGGCAGCAATAGACCCTTGGAGACAAGTCGGCTGGAGGCCGATGTATTGAATCTCGACGCAATTTGAGTGTTCGATCGGCATTAGGAGGCCCTGAACGTTACAGTTAACTATCATTTTAGCGTCGGATTCGAAAATCTACTAACAGGAGAAGGATCATATGGTGCACGAGACTGCAATATCCCCTTGGATACAAGTCGACTGGAGGTCGATGTATTGACTCTCGATGCAATTTGTGTGTTCCATCGTCATTAGGAGTCCCTGAACGTTACAATTAACTATCATTTATGCGTCGGATACGAAAATCTAGACTCACAGGAGAACGACCATTTGGTGCCCGAGGCAGCAATAGACCCTTGGAGACAAGCCGGCTGGAGGTCGATGTATTGAATCTCGACTCAATTTGTGTGCTCCGTCGTCATTAGGAGGCCCTGAACGTTACAATTGACTATGAGTTTTGCGTCGGATTCGAAAACGTAGAATCACCAGAGACGGACCATGTTGTGCCCGAGGCAGCGATATCCCCTTGGAGACAAGCCGGCTGGAGGCCGATGTATTGAATCTCGACGCAATTTGAGTGTTCCATCGTCATTAGGAGGTCCTGAACCTTACAATTAACTGTCAGTTTCGCGTCGGATTCGAAAATCTAGACTCACAGGAGAACGACCATAAGGTGCCCGAGGCAGCAATAGACCCTTGGAGACAAGTCGGCTGGAGGACGATGTATTGTATCTCGTCGCAATTTGAGTGTTCTATCGTCATTAGGAGGCCCTGAATGTTACAATTAACTATCATTTTATCGTCGGATTCGAAAATCTAGACTCACAGGAGAGCGACCATAAGGTGCCCGAGGCAGCAACAGACCATAGGAGACAAGTCGGCTGGAGGCCGATGTATTGAATCTCGACGCAATTTGAGTGTTCCATCGTCATTACATGGCCCTGAACGTTACAGTTAACTATCATTTTAGCGTCGGATTCGAAAATCTACTAACAGGAGAAGGATCATACGGTGCTCGAGACAGCAATATCCCCTTGGAGACAAGTCCGCTGTAGGCCGATGTATTGAATCTCGACGCAATTTGAGTGTTCTATCGTCATTAGGAGGCCCTGAACCTCACAATTAACTATCAGTTTCGCGTCGGATTCGAAAATCTAAACTCACAGGAGAACGACCATAAGGTGCCCGAGGCTGCAACAGACCCTTGGAGGCAAGTCGGCTGGAGGCCGATGTTTTGAATCTCGACGCAATTTGAGTGTTCCATCGTCATTACAAGGCCCTGAACGTTACAATTAACTATCATTTTTGCGTCGGATTCGAAAATCTAGACTCACAGGAGAACGACCATAAGGTGCCCGAGGCAGCAATAGACCCTTGGAGACAAGTCGGCTGGAGGCCGATGTATTGAATCTCGACGCAATTTGAGTGTTCGATCGGCATTAGGAGGCCCTGAACGTTACAGTTAACTATCATTTTAGCGTCGGATTCGAAAATCTACTAACAGGAGAAGGATCATATGGTGCACGAGACTGCAATATCCCCTTGGATACAAGTCGAATGGAGGTCGATGTATTGACTCTCGATGCAATTTGTGTGTTCCATCGTCATTAGGAGTCCCTGAACGTTACAATTAACTATCATTTATGCGTCGGATACGAAAATCTAGACTCACAGGAGAACGACCATTTGGTGCCCGAGGCAGCAATAGACCCTTGGAGACAAGCCGGCTGGAGGTCGATGTATTGAATCTCGACTCAATTTGTGTGCTCCGTCGTCATTAGGAGGCCCTGAACGTTACAATTGACTATGAGTTTTGCGTCGGATTCGAAAACGTAGAATCACCAGAGACGGACCATGTTGTGCCCGAGGCAGCGATATCCCCTTGGAGACAAGCCGGCTGGAGGCCGATGTATTGAATCTCGACGCAATTTGAGTGTTCCATCGTCATTAGGAGGTCCTGAACCTTACAATTAACTGTCAGTTTCGCGTCGGATTCGAAAATCTAGACTCACAGGAGAACGACCATAAGGTGCCCGAGGCAGCAATAGACCCTTGGAGACAAGTCGGCTGGAGGACGATGTATTGTATCTCGTCGCAATTTGAGTGTTCTATCGTCATTAGGAGGCCCTGAATGTTACAATTAACTATCATTTTATCGTCGGATTCGAAAATCTAGACTCACAGGAGAGCGACCATAAGGTGCCCGAGGCAGCAACAGACCATAGGAGACAAGTCGGCTGGAGGCCGATGTATTGAATCTCGACGCAATTTGAGTGTTCCATCGCCAATAGGAGGCCCTGAACGTTACAATTAACTATCATTTTTGCGTCGGATTCGATAAACTAAACTCACAGGAGAACGACCATAAGGTGCTCGAGGCAGCAACAGACCCTTGGAGACAAGTCGGCTGGAGGCCGATGTATTGAATCTCGACGCAATTTGAGTGTTCCATCGTCATTACATGGCCCTGAACGTTACAATTAACTATCATTTATGCGTCGGATTCGAAAATCTAGACTCACAGGAGACGACCATAAGGTGCCCGAGGCAGCAATAGACCCTTGGAGACAAGTCGAATGGAAACCGATGTATTGATTCTTGGCGCAATTTGAGTGTTCCATCGTCATTAGGAGGCCCTGAACGTTACAATTAACAATCATTTTAGCGTCGGAATCGAAAATCTACTCACAGGAGAAGTTCATACAGTGCTCGAGACAGCAATATCCCCTTGGAGACAAGTCCGCTGGAGGCCGATGTATTGAATCTCGACGCAATTTGAGTGTTCCATCGTCATTAGGAGGCCCTAAACGTTACAATTAACTATCATTTTTGCGTCGGATTCGATAATCTAAACTCACAGGAGAACGACCATAAGGTGCTCGAGGCAGCAACAGACCCTTGGAGACAAGTCGGCTGGAGGCCGATGTATTGAATCTCGACGCAATTTGAGTGTTCCATCGTCATTACATGGCCCTGAACGTTACAATTAACTATCATTTTTGCGTCGGATTCGAAAATCTAGGCTCACAGGAAAACGACCATAAGGTGCCCGAGGCAGCAATATCCCCTTGGAGACAAATCAGCTGGAGGACGATGTATTGAATCTCGACGCAATTTGAGAGTTCTATCGTCATCAGGAGGCGCTGAACGTTACTATTCACTATCATTTTTGCGTGGGATCCGAAAATCTAGACTCACAGGAGAAGGATCATATGGTGCCCGAGACATCAATATCCCCTTGGAGACAAGTCCGCTGGAGGCCGATGTATTGAATCTCGACGCAATTTGAGTGTTCCATCGTCATTAGGAGGCCCTGAACCTTACAATTAACTCTCATTTATGCGTCGGATTCGAAAATCTAGACTCACAGGAGAACGACCATTTGGTGCCCGAGGCAGCAATAAACCCTTGGAGACAAGTCGGCTGGAGGACGATGTATTGAATCTCGTCGCAATTTGAGTGTTCCATCGTCATAAGGAGGCCCTGAACGTTACAATTAACTATCATTTTATCATCGGATTCGAAAATCTAGACTCACAGGAGAACGACAATAAGGTGCCCGAGGCAGCAATATCCCCTTGGAGACAAGTCCGCTGGAGGCCGATGTATTGAATCTCGACGCAATTTGAGTGTTCCATCGTCATTAGGAGGCGCTGAACCTTACAATTAACTATCAGTTTCGCGTCGGATTCGAAAATCTAAACTCACAGGAGAACGACCATTAGGTGCCCGAGGCAGCAACAGACCCTTGGAGACAAGTCGGCTGGAGGCCGATGTATTGAATCACGACGCAATTTGAGTGTTCCATCGGCATTAGGAGGCCCTGAACGTTACAGTTAACTATCATTTTAGCGTCGGATTCGAAAATCTACTAACAGGAGAAGGATCATACGGTGCTCGAGACAGCAATATCCCCTTGGAGACAAGTCCGCTGTAGGCCGATGTATTGAATCTCGACGCAATTTGAGTGTTCTATAGTCATTAGGAGGCCCTGAACCTCACAATTAACTATCAGTTTCGCGTCGGATTCGAAAATCTAAACTCACAGGAGAACGACCATAAGGTGCCCGAGGCTGCAACAGACCCTTGGAGGCAAGTCGGCTGGAGGCCGATGTTTTGAATCTCGACGCAATTTGAGTGTTCCATCGTCATTACAAGGCCCTGAACGTTACAATTAACTATCATTTTTGCGTCGGATTCGAAAATCTAGACTCACAGGAGAACGACCATAAGGTGCCCGAGGCAGCAATAGACCCTTGGAGACAAGTCGGCTGGAGGCCGATGTATTGAATCTCGACCCAATTTGAGTGTTCGATCGGCATTAGGAGGCCCTGATCGTTACAGTTAACTATCATTTTAGCGTCGGATTCGAAAATCTACTAACAGGAGAAGGATCATATGATGCACGAGACTGCAATATCTCCTTGGATACAAGTCGACTGGAGGTCGATGTATTGACTCTCGATGCAATTTGAGTGTTCCATCGTCATTAGGAGTCCCTGAACGTTACAATTAACTATCATTTATGCGTCGGATTCGAAAATCTAGACTCACAGGAGAACGACCATTTGGTGCCCGAGGGAGCAATAGACCCTTGGAGACAAGTCGGCTGGAGGTCGATGTATTGAATCTCGACTCAATTTGTGTGCTCCGTCGTCATTAGGAGGCCCTGAACGTTACAATTGACTATGAGTTTTGCGTCGGATTCGAAAACGTAGAATCACCGGAGACGGACCATGTTGTGCCCGAGGCAGCGATATCCCCTTGGAGACAAGCCGGCTGGAGGTCGATGTATTGAATCTCGACGCAATTTGAGTGTTCCATCGTCATTAGAAGGCCCTGAACGTTACAATTAACTCTCATTTTTGCGTCGGATTCGAAAATCTAGACTCACAGGAGAACGACCATAAGGTGCCCGAGGCAGCAATAGACCCTTGGAGACAAGTCGGCTGGAGGCCGATGTATTGAATCTCGACGCAATTTGAGTGTTCCATCGTCATTAGAAGGCCCTGAACGTTACAATTAACTATCATTTTTGCGTCGGATTCGAAAATCTAGACTCACAGGAGAACGACCATAAGGTGCCCGAGGCAGCAATATCCCCTTGGAGACAAATCAGCTGGAGGACGATGTATTGAATCCCGACGCAATTTGTGAGTTCTATCGTCATCAGGAGGCGTTGAACGTTGCTATTCACTATCATTTTTGCGTCGGATTCGAAAATCTAGACTCACAGGAGAAGGATCATATGGTGCCCGAGACAGCAATATCCCCTTGGAGACAAGTCCGCTGGAGGCCGATGTATTTAATTTTGACTCAATTTGAGTGTTCCATCGTCATTAGGAGGTCCTGAACCTTACAATTAACTATCAGTTTCGCGTCGGATTCGAAAATCTAAACTCACAGGAGAACGACCATAAGGTGCCCGAAGCAGCAACAGACCATAGGAGACCAGTCGGCTGGAGGCCGATGTATTGAATCTCGACGCAATTTGAGTGTTCCATCGCCAATAGGAGGCCCTGAACGTTACAATTAACTATCATTTTTGCGTCGGATTCGAAAATCTAGACTCACAGGAGAACGACCATAAGGTGCCCGAGTCAGCAATAGACCCTTGGAGACAAGTCGGCTGGAGGCCGATGTATTGAATCTCGACGCAATTTGAGTGTTCCATCGGCATTAGGAGGCCCTGAACGTTACAGTTAACTATCATTTTAGCGTCGGATTCGAAAATCTACTAACAGGAGAAGGATCATATGGTGCACGAGACTGCAATATCCCCTTGGATACAAGTCGACTGGAGGTCGATGTATCGACTCTCGACGCAATTTGAGTGTTCCATCGTCATTAGGAGTCCCTGAACGTTACAATTAACTATCATGATTCGTCGGATTCGAAAATCTAGACTCACAGGAGAACGACCATTTGGTGCCCGTGGCAGCAACAGACCCTTGGAGACAATTCGGCTGGAGGACGATGTATTGTATCTCGTCGCAATTTGAGTGTTCCATCGTCATTAGGAGGCCCTGAACGTTACAATTAACTATCATTTTATCGTCGGATTCGAAAATCTAGACTCACAGGAGAGCGACCATAAGGTGCCCGAGGCAGCAACAGACCATAGGAGACAAGTCGGCTGGAGGCCGATGTATTGAATCTCGACGCAGTTTGAGTGTTCCATCGCCATTAGGAGGCCCTGAACGTTACAGTTAACTATCATTTTAGCGTCGGATTCGAAAATCTACTAACAGGAGAAGGATCATACGGTGCTCGAGACAGCAATATCCCCTTGGAGACAAGTCCGCTGGAGGCCGATGTATTGAATCTCGACGCAATTTGAGTGTTCCATCGTCATTAGGAGGCCCTGAACCTTACAATTAACTATCAGTTTCGCGTCGGATTCGATAATCTAAACTCACAGGAGAACGACCATAAGGTGCCCGAGGCAGCAACAGACCCTTGGAGACAAGTCGGCTGGAGGCCGATGTATAGAATCTCGACGCAATTTGAGAGTTCCATAGTCATTACAAGGCCCTGAACGTTACAATTAATTATCATTTTATCGTCGGATTCGAAAATCTAGACTCACAGGAGAACGACCATAAGGTGCCCGAGGCAGCAACAGACCATAGGAGACAAGTCGGCTGGAGGCCGATGTATTGAATCTCGACGCAATTTGAGTGTTCCATCGCCAATAGGAGGCCCTGAACGTTACAATTAACTATCATTTTTGCGTCGGATTCGAAAATCTAAACTCACAGGAGAACGACCATAAAGTGCCCGAGGCAGCAATAGACCCTTGGAGACAAGTCGGCTGGCGGCCGATGTATTGAATCTCGACGCAATTTGAGTGTTCCATCGGCATTAGGAGGCCCTGAACGTTACAGTTAACTATCATTTTAGCGTCGGATTCGAAATTCTACTAACAGGAGAAGGATCATATGGTGAACGAGACTGCAATATCCCCTTGGATACAAGTCGACTGGAGGTCGATGTATTGACTCTCGACGCAATTTGAGTGTTCCATCGTCTTTAGGAGTCCCTGAACGTTACAATTAACTATCATTTATTCGTCGGATTCGAAAATCTAGACTCACAGGAGAACGACCATAAGGTTCCCGAGGCAGCAATAGACCCTTGGAGACAAGTCGGCTGGAAACCGATGTATTGATACTTGACGCAATTTGAGTGTTCCATCGTCATTAGGAGGCCCTGAACGTTACAATTAACAATCATTTTAGCGTGGGATTCGAAAATCTACTCACAGGAGAAGTTCGTACGGTGCTCGAGACAGCAATATCCCCTTGGAGACAAGTCCGCTGGAGGCCGATGTATTGAATCTCGACGCAATTTGCGTGTTCCATCGTCATTAGGAGCCCCTGAACCTTACAATTAACTATCAGTTTCGCGTCGGATTCGAAAATCTAAACTCACAGTAGAACGACCATAAGGTGCCCGAGGCAGCAACAGACCCTTGGAGACAAGTCGGCTGGAGGCCGATGTATTGAATCTCGACGCGATTTGAGTGTTCCATCGTCATTACAAGGCCCTGAACGTTACAATTAACTATCATTTTTGAGTGGGAATCGAAAATCTAGACTCACAGGAGAATGACCATAAGGTGCCCGAGTCAGCAATAGACCCTTGGAGACAAGTCGGCTGGAGGCCGATGTATTGAATCTCGGCGCAATTTGAGTGTTCCATCGGCATTAGGAGGCCCTGAACGTTACAGTTAACTATCATTTTAGCGTCGGATTCGAAAATCTACTAACAGGAGAAGGATCATATGGTGCACGAGACTGCAATATCCCCTTGGATACAAGTCGACTGGAGGTCGATGTATTGACTCTCGACGCAATTTGAGTGTTCCATCTGTAAGTAGGCTGTTTATGTTTTCTTATTGGCAACGTTACGTAGCGCTCAATATGAAAATCACTGGCTGTGCTGTGTGCAGTCTGTGGCTAGTTTGCATTGTTGTCTGCCATTGTAGAGTTGGGCAGCGGCAGCTGGATGTTAACAGCGCGTAGCGTTGCGCAGTTGGAGGTGAGCCGCCAGCAGTGGTGGATGTGGGGAGAGAGATGGCGGAGTTATGAAATTTGTCATGAACTGCTATATTTATATATGATGATATCAAGGTAAATACATTGTTTGTTCTCTATTAATATCTTTCATTTGCTAACTATCCCTATCAGTAGTTAGTGCCTTCCATAGTTTGAATCTTTTATTTAGCTGGCAGTTGTGGCGCTCGCTATATTGCAGTAGCTTGAGCAGCGAAGATTTTTGTGAGGTACGTGATTTGTGAAAGGTATAATAGTTTAATGTTAGTCAGGGCCATTTGTTTGTAGGGAATTTTGAAAGTCAGATTGCGTTGCGCTAACAAAATATTGTGTGTCAGTTTAAGGACAGTCGTGTATAATTTTTCTAAAGGGGATGTTTCATATGGCGACCCTGCCAGGATACCTCACTGGAATCTTCTGATTTTTTTCTTGTAGTTTGTGTATTTAGTGTAGCTTTTGTTTGTTGCTAGCGCGTAATTGTAGAGAGAATCTCCTTTGTAGTTGTAGCCTTTCATTGTTGTACAGTAAAACAGTTGTGTCATGCTCTTAGATTTGCACCAAGTATTTCGCAGCTACGCTTGCAATTAACTAGATATTATTTTCAGTGCTATGTTAATGTGTTCTCCTATTTTTGCACTTCAAATTGTGCTTTTCTGTGTTATCGTGTGTAATATTGTGACAATTATGGTGTGTGAAAAACGTAACACTAGGCTCCAAACTAAACTGTAAATAATAGTGACGACGAGCGTAGCTTATCAGCGCCGCAGAGTAATGAATTTACTAATGTTCAAAGTAGTAATTTGGTAACTGTGCACAGGGAAATGGAGCGGGCGTCAAACAATGGCGTGGACAGTGAAACAATTAGTGAAGAGGGAAGCATTATCGATCGATCGGTCGGCAATAGCTCGCCTCAGGAAGCCGAAATGACAGGACACGATCTCGCAAATACTGTAGATTCAGGTTTTGGATCCTCACCGTTTTCTCAAATAAGTCAAGACACATTTTCTGCTTGTCAAAATGTGAATGTTTCCGGTGTAAATTCACTGCCGAAAAGCACTGAGGAACATGTTTCAGACACCAATGCATTGTTATTACAATTAATACAACAAGTGGGACAAACACAGCAAAAGCTTCAAAAGTTAGACACAGTGGAACAAAATCTTAAAAAGTTAGACACAATGGAACAACACCAGAGACAAACACAGCAACAGTTATACACACTGGAACAAAATCAGAGACAAACACAGCAACAGCTTCAAAAGTTAGACTCATTGGAACAAACTCTTGAACAAACACGTGAAGATTTAACTACTGAGTTACATAACATTGAATCGAAATGTCAAAAAGTCTGTAACGACGTAAAAACACAAATTTGTGAGCATTTTCAACCAATTTTTTTGCGGCATGAAAAGGCATTACAGAATCACAAAGCAGCCATAAAAGAACTGCAAATTATTGTTCATGAAAATCATGAGACCTTGCAAGCTAAATTTGACTCAGTTGCATCTACCGATTTGGTTACGCAACTTGCAAAAACTCAGGAAAACTTAAAGAACACAGTAGATTCGATTTCAACACAAATGGACACTCTGAAACTTGGTTCAGAAAAACACATTGAGGAAATGTGTTCACTATCGGAGAAAGTAGCCGAACTTTCGGATCAGTTCACTAACTTATCTACAAAGGTAGATGATGATCTGAACGACACAAAACCGGTAGTCTTTAATGACACAGAAGAGTACGAACAAATTAGGAAATTCAAACAAAATCAGAATCAAATTAATACACAACACCAAAGAGAAATCCGGGAAGTACAAGATCAGCTGACACTGGTAATACAAGAATTACGTATTTCAGAGGACACTCGCGCTCCAACACGGGAAGAGGGACTTAGAAATACGGAAAAGCCGCAAAATAATAACACAGGGCATTTCGGAAGTTATGAAAGAAATTGGCAATGTGCACCGAATTTTGAGATGGAACGGCCGACACGACCTAACAATGACCGATATGCGACTCGCCGACATGATGATTTTGACTATAAGCTGTTCGTTACTACACTTAAATTCAAAACATTTAAAAATTCTGGCAACGACATTCATCCACAAGCATGGCTCCATCAATTCTCTCATTGTTTTCCTCCCAACTGGTCATTGGAGTACAGATTAGAATTTATGTGTGGCTACTTAGAGAATGAACCAGCTGTAAGAATGCGATCGGTCATTCACGATTGCCACAGTGAAGGAGAATTTTACCATGCCTTCCTCTCAGCATATTGGTCTCAAGCCACACAAGATCGAGTAAAACATGGTATCATAATGATGAAACATTTCGAACAATCTGAATTCTCCAGTCTTGTGAAATATTTTGAAGACATGTTGCACAAGAATCAGTACCTGTCAAACCCATACAGCCCCTCAGAACTCATCCGCATTTGCTTAATCAAATTACCTGAACATTTACGACATATTATTTTGGCAGGACGTTGCAAAGACGACATTGAAGCTTTTCAGGGACTGTTACAAGAACTGGAAAGTGACACTGACAATCGCGGAATGCAGGAGCACAACAATTACAGATCACATCAGTCGCAATTCCGCGATGAAAGAAATAATAACTGGACGCGACAAGGCTATTCTCACAACACAAATCGTGACCGAAACAGACACCACCCGTATTACAACCGTTGGCAGAGTAGTAATAATTACAGGGAAAGATCACCTCTCCGCGGTAGTGACTATCACAGAGACAATCTGAGAAACAGACAATTTGGGAACCAAAATAATTATTATCAAGGGAGACAGAATAACTCTAGACGCAACGGTCCAGCGCGCAGTTACGATTCAAGGAGAAATTCTCCACCACTTGACCGACAAGAAAGAAACTACAGGAACTACCGACACGACGACAGACGATGTGATCGTAACGACAGACCTGAATTGCATCAGAACTGGCGGGATTCAAACAGAGCAGGGCCCTCTCGTCACGGTGAATTTGTAGAAGTTAGGTCTCCAAACCCCAATAACGACGAGCGCCAACAAAGAGACAATAGGCAATGACTCACACCGCTGGCAGCCACAAAACGTTCTTATGACACTAACGACGCAGCTGCCGTAGCTAGAAATTACGTAAAAATGGAAGACATTAGGGACATCTTACTCCAGGAACACGACATAAAACATAACAATATTGCATATCCTGTGATTCACATTACAGTAAATGATGTAAAATTTACGGCAGTACTTGACTCTGGCAGTCCCATTTCAGTAATTAGTGAAACAGCCTTTAGCAAATGCAACAAATCGAACGATTGTCCCACACTTCCGTTACGTAAGATTAAATTACAAGGTGCAATCTTTGGAAAAAGTGTAGATGTACGCCAACAAACCAACTTAGAATTCTATTGTCAAAGCCACAGCTTCTCTGTGAGCTTTCTTATTGTTCCATTATTGTCGACAGAAATTATATTGGGAGTAGACTTTTTGAATGAATACAAAGCAATCTTAAACTTTCACGATTCTGAAATAAGTTTAGAGAAAGAAAGTAAGTCAATAGCTTTGAAATTTGAAGGTTGGCTCTCAAACCATGACGAGGAAATTAATCGGCTTTACCTTCTGTTAGACAACAGTTCGGACTTTTCTACGGAACTAGACACTAACAATCACTCTGCAAGTACTGACAGGGATGATATCGACGGCGCATTTGACACTAATAAGTTAATTCAGAATAAAATTCAAACAATTGAGAATTGTAATGACACTGATAGGCAGGACCTTTTTGAGATTTTACAAGCACATTCCACAGTTTTTACTCATAAAACAGGAACAATCAAGGGATTTGAATACCAATTTCGTGTTCGTGAGCATACTAAATTTTGTGTTAGACCATATGTAATTCCAGCACATTATAGGGACCGTGTTAGAACAGAAATACAATCTATGCTCGACGAGGGCATTATTGAGCCTGCAGTAAGCTCATACAACAATCCATTACATGTTGTTGAGAAGAAAAATGGATCGATCAGACTTGTCTTAGATTCGAGACAAATCAATACTATCATTATTCCTGAAACAGACAGGCCGCAAACGTTGGAAGAACTTCTTCAAAATTTTAATGGTGTAAAAGTGTTGTCTTCCATTGATCTCAGATCCAGCTTTTATCAGATCGAACTTCATCCAGAATGTAGAAAATACACAGCTTTCCTTTGTTTCGGCGTTTGTTATCAGTTTCGGAAACTTCCCTTTGGTTTGAACATTTCTTCAGCAGCATTCATTCGCGGGCTAAATTCCATATTGCCTGAGTTCTTAAAACGTCACATCACCTTATATGTGGACGATATTCTAATAGCAGAAGCTTCATGGGAACAACATAATCGCATCCTCAACAGTTTGTTACGTATTTTTGCAGAATCTGGAATTACAGTTAACTTGGAAAAGTCTGAATTCGGTAGGTCAAAGGTGAGGTTTTTGGGACATATTATTTCTTCTGAAGGCATTCAGCCGGATCCTGAAAAGTTAGAAGCAATCAGAGCCATTCCAGTTCCATCCACAAAAAGACAAGTCCGCAGTTTTCTAGGTCTCGTAAATTTTTACCGTCGTTTTCTGAATATGCAAATTCTTGTTACACCAAAACTTTTTTCTCTCACTGGAAAAAATACTATTTGGAACTGGGACGAACAAGCACAGTTGGAATTCAATTCTTTGAAAGAAGCGTTACTTCATGCGCCAATCTTAGCTCATCCAGATCTGTCACAAGATTTCTGCCTTAGCACGGATTCTTCTAAAGTCGGTCTTGGTGCCCATTTATTTCAAGAAGCCATAGAAAATGACATTACTGTTCAGAAAACCATTGCTTTTGCTAGCCGAGTGCTAACAAAATCTGAAAAAATTATTCCGTTACTGAATTAGAAGCTTTAGCAATCGTTTGGGCATTTAACAAATTCCGTTTCTTTCTTTCTGGTAAGCACGTAAAAGTATACAGTGATCATCGTGCATTACAATTTCTTATGTCTTCAAAATTAAATCATGACAGGTTAAAACGTTGGGCATTGTTTCTGCAAGAATTCCGCTTCACAGTAGTCTACATTCCCGGCAAGGAGAACATTGTTGCGGACGCACTGTCACGCGCACCGGCTGGGCTTGAGAAAAGTACCACAGAAGGCAACCTCGAGAAAAATTTCAGTATTCTTTACATTCAGAAAGTCGCCTTTGAAAACTTCATCACCACATCTTTAAAGGACATTGCTCATGAACAAGATAAAGATCCGATTTGGAAAGACATCAAGAGCAAATGGCATGAAAAGACACACACACAGATTCGGCATTATTACCCGGTTAGAAACAACATACTCTTCAAACGCTGCACTGTTGATGACAAGCTATGGGTACTTTGCATTCCAGACGATTTTGTTAATAAGCTCATTTGGTACATTCATTTCAGCTACGCACATTTTGGCCCACGAAAATGTTATCATATTCTTCGAACGACTTGTTATTTTAACAATATGGAAAAGCGAATTCGAAGAGTCTTGTCTATTTGTAAACTTTGTCAAAAGGCGAAACCATCTACTGTCTCACATCGTGCTCCGTTGTTTCCTATCATTCCTTCTAAATTAAAAGAATTTGCTGCTGTTGATCTCTTGGGACCGCTTGTCAGAACATCTAATGGATTTTCGTACGTTCTAGTCGCTGTTGAACTTACTTCAAAATTTGTTTCTTTCACTCCGTTGCGTAAAGCCACTGGACGGTCTGTATCCAACGCCTTTGTTAAAAATTTCTTACGTGAAGTTGGACACGTTAGTAAAGTCATTTCAGATAACGGACCGAAATTCAGATCTGCTGTTTAGTCACGCATGCTTCGCAACCATAAAATCAAACTTGTTTCTATTTCATTGTACTCACCACATTGCAACCCGTCTGAACGGATTATGAAAGAAATCAATAAGCTTTGCAGACTTTATTGTCACAGAAAGCATCAGCATTGGGACAGATATTTACACTTATTTCAAAACGTGCTGAATGAAATGCCTCACGACTCCACTGCTTTACCACCTACTCTTGTACTGAAGAATGAAGAACCACCGAACAGAATCAGAGAGCTTGTACCTTTCCCGAATACACGTAAACTTCGACACAAAGACATAATTGATTTGGCTCTTAAAAATATAAAATCTGCAGCAGACAAAAGGAGAAAACTACACGGTAAAGCAAATGCAAAGAAGTTGTATATTGGTCAGAAAGTTCTCATTAAAGCTCATTCATTGTCACATAAGAAGAAACACTTGAGTCACAAATTCTTTCTAGTTTACAATGGACCTTACAGAATCCGACGCATACCACATGATAATTGCGTTGAAGTTGAAACTCTGCGTACTAGGAAGAGTAAAGGTTTACACCACATTTCACATGTAAAACCGTTTATTGAAAGATAATCTGCTTTTTAACTTAGTCTTTGTCATAAAATTTTTCGCTTCACATTACTAATATGCTTTGTCAGACTTAGAATCTGTTAACATACAACAATGTTTGAAGTTAAATATCCAATCAAGAACCAAGAGAACTTATTTAAACAGAAATGACGAATGCATTGTTACAGTAAACAGACGTCACAGTGTTATTGTGTGTGTACATTCTTGCTTGTTTGTTGCAAGATTACGTAACGACTATAAGGCTCACATACTTAGAACATTTACCAGTACTGCTAATGAGATTTTAATGCAACATTTTGGTTTATTTGAAAATACATTCTGAATTTAAAGTGCTTTCTGAGAGATACCAGATGACACAGAGGTTAGTTTATGTGACAGCTACACGATTTTTATCACGACGCTACTAATGAGTGACAATTTACAATGTTGCTTTTGCGGTGTATCTGTTTTATATCTGCACAGTTTTCTGAATTCTTCTGGAAAGAAAAACATGTTTTAGTAGTAACTTTTGTGGTATAGCAACAATGAGACAGCCTTTTTCGTGGCACAACATTACGTTACTGTACAGTACTTTCTTCATCACGCCAATAAGCATAATAACTACGATATCTATACGCAAAGCATTTCACTTTTGTTTATCATGAGGTAAGTACATTGGCTTCTGCAGAACTTAGCTTTCAGAGGAAAATAACTACGACACTGCCACAGAGATTATCTTAGAACAAGATGCACATTTAGCGCTACAGGACACGCATTTCAGTGATCAATTTTATACTTTAAACATTTATTTTTAAAAAATTTTTGAATTACAAAGAAAGTTTTCCGTGATATATTTCATTCCATTGGTGTAATCTGTAACACCTGAGGGTATAATTACATTAATCCTCAGGGGGGTACACGCTTACTTTGTGTACCATGTGTGTGGCAACCACAAGGAACCCTAGCTAATATGGTATTTGCTTATACAACTTTACACATCGGTACCATATTTCTTTAACACACAAATTACACAGCTGTCTGATTATTTAACTGAGAGAGACAAGCATTTATTTTACTACATCACTGACAGACGTTTACGTAATTACACCGTTGGATAACTTCACACTTACAAAATTGTATGTTGTTTGTACTTTGTGAACTGTTCATATATTTTCGGAACCATTGTGATACTATGAGAGCTTTGAATGATGTATTTGGTATGAGATCATGATTTTTAAAGTACGTTTGAGGCAGCTGACACTTTTGACATGAGCAGAGAATTTTTTTAGGCTTAGAAATTATTGGAGGAAGTTACGACGATTTTGAGATTTGACTGAAGTGTTATGATGTTATTATTACGACGACGATGTGTATTATGATGTTGAGGAATGTTTATTATGCTACATATTTCTCATGATGAAATATTGAAGAAGTGTCGACGAATATGTATATGTATAATGAGGTAAGGATTTATGAAAAGGATGTTGGAAACCAAGAAACGTACTTTAAGAGTTATGAAATGTGTGACTGTATCACAATGCTGACCAATATTTTTTTTTGGACACTTATATTTATAGGATTTTGTTTCTACAGATTTGCAACGCTAATTCTTGACCTGTGAAATATTTTTATATGAGACTGCCACGGTAGCAGAAACTGCTGTCGTAAATATTTCCATACGAAAGTTAAGTGACCACCTGCACGTAATACGTCGCAGGCACCCAGCTGTGTCAGACGCCTGGAGAAAAAGCCATTACTGCGAGCCCATTTCAGCGGCACAGGTAGAACAAAAAAAAGGGGAGGCCATTATCCTTGGAAATATTCTTACATCTGCAAACCTGATAATGACAAGTGTCTTTCTACGAGAATTGAGAGCTACTGACTTACGAAATGCCACATAGCTATTGAATGATGTTTTTATGCTTTGGTTTGCGTAATTGCTTACTTCATTTGATATCTGGTTTCCAGCTGTGTTGCAGCATTGCTTTTATAAAATGAAATGCATTTGCTAATGTGAACACTTTCTGTCAACAGATCTATTAAATAATTATTTTATGATCCACATTCTTTAAAAAAGGAGCACTTGGGAAGGAAAGAACAATAAGAAGGAACTAGTAACAGTAACACATAATTTTCTTTTCAAGTACATGGTAATATTTCTTTTTACAATCAGTTGTTGTGGTGCACCACTTTAATTAGTTAGACATTAAGATGTGATTATACATTTCCCTTATCTGCATTGTTATCTTTAGTGTACTATTTTCCCTGCTTGAGCTATGTCATGTTTAGGTATAAGTTACTGTTGTTTGCCAGGCATAGTGTTACTGAATTTGACTTTGTGTTACTCTGCTAAGCCAATTTTACTACTCATTTATTTTTCATGTTGCTGCACATTGGCTCATATTAGTTGTAATTTTGCATTTTATCTGTTAATCTAGATTTACTGCTGCTTGCTTTGCACTCTGCATTTTTTTGTCATTGCTATTTGGGTTAATTGTTTTATGTGCTGCTGCATTGCCTCGTCCCTTAGTGTAGCATCTGAGCTCAGTAGATTTAAGTTAGCTTAAGAGGGGGTAGCATATAAGAGAATGAGTTGCGATGAATTGGAAGAAACGCATTGAAAAGATATAAGAAACAGATTTGGCTAAAATGACTATTGTGCACTGAGAAATATTTATTTTGAAAGAAATACGAATACAATACAGAAAGCAGGTATAGATAGGACTTTTTGAAAATAATGAAGAACAAAGGGAGATCTCCATGCAAAATATTGCAGTAAAACAAACCCTGTCCTTTCCCTTTTGTGTTATCCCACTATATGTTTGTGTACCCTTGTGTATTTGTTTTCTTCCTGTCTCTGTGTAGTTTCATAGAATTTTTTCTTCTTTTAATATTAAGCTACATTCACTATGATGAGGAATACTGTTATCCTCAAATATAATTGGCATTAATAATATGTTATTTACTTTGTAAAGATGTTAGACATTATTAATTCTGTTCTGTCTAATGCTCACATGTGAAGGTGATGTTTCAAAAGTTCTTGTGATCTTTATGTATTTACTTATGTCATAATTCCTGTAACACTGATGTATATGTCTACTTCTATTCTTTTGTAAAGCCTGTACTACAAATGTTATCTGTATTATTATGTTCTTTAATGATGTATTTTGTACCTTTATAATTGTATTTTCACGTTGTAAATTTATAAAATTGTAATTGACACCAGTTCATCTTATTATTAACTTGTAAGTTACATTTCACTGCACACGTTTCTGTTGGTCATAGTATATGGACAATATGTGAGAAGTAGGGACTGTTAGTGTTTGCACGTGTGTTACTAATTCAGCAAGGGACTGGATAACAGCATTGCTAGTTCTAAGGACAATTCCAAAAACTTTGTGAGTGCACAAGTGGTGGTTATGGACTTGCTATATTATCCGCAAGACTCTTCAATGGTGATTGTGCACCTGCACAGTCACAACAGATGGCTGCTGGGTATCTCACAAGGACTACAGTGGGTCTACATCTTTGATGATCCATCAATACCATTATTTCTACAAGGACTGCAGTGGGTCTGCACCTCTGGTGGCCCACCAATACCGTAATCTCTACCAGGACTACAGTGGGTCTGCACCTCTGGTGGCCCACCAATACCATAATCTCTACCAGGACTACAGTGGGTCTGCTCTGTGGTGACCTACCTACCAATACTCTTCAAAATTCCGACTGACTCTGCTGTGGGTTTTCTCTGTTGTGGCCCATTACCTGTCTGCATGTCGAGAGTCAGCACTGTCTTTCCATTGGAAGGACAACAATACTTCTTCATGACTGCATGGAAATCCACTACTTCTGTGTACATTCTCTTTTACTAATGAGACTTTGTAAAAAAAACTGTAATTACTATTATGATGAATGATCAGGACTGTCTTTATGGACTGTGAGAAAATTTGACCTTTGACCAACATTGTATCAATAAGTGTGTGCATTTGATTTCTTTGTTATTGTAATTATGAAAAATTTTATCAAATCATTATTGGCCACTGCCCAAAAAAAAATTTGTTAAATTTTTTGTGGGGAGCATGGGGGCTATGTAAGTAGGCTGATTATGTTTTCTTATTGGCAACGTTACGTAGCGCTCAATATGAAAATCACTGGCTGTGCTGTGTGCAGTCTGTGGCTAGTTTGCATTGTTGTCTGCCATTGTAGTGTTGGGCAGCGGCAGCTGGATGTTAACAGCGCGTAGCGTTGCGCAGTTGGAGGTGAGCCGCCAGCAGTGGTGGATGTGGGGAGAGAGATGGCGGAGTTTTGAAATTTGTCATGAACTGCTATATTTATATATGATGATATCAAGGTAAATACATTGTTTGTTCTCTATTAATATCTTTCATTTGCTAACTATCCCTATCAGTAGTTAGTGCCTTCCATAGTTTGAATCTTTTATTTAGCTGGCAGTAGTGGCGCTCGCTGTATTGCAGTAGCGTGAGCAGCGAAGATTTTTGTGAGGTAAGTGATTTGTGAAAGGTATAGTTTAATGTTAGTCAGGGCCATTTTTTTGTAGGGAATTTTGAAAGTCAGATTGCGTTGCGCTAACAAAATAATGTGTATCAGTTTAAGGACAGTCGTGTATAATTTTTCTAAAGGGGATGTTTCACATCGTCAATAGGAGTCCCTGAAAGTTACAATTAACTATCATTTATGCGTCGGATTCGAATATCTAGACTCACAGGAGTACGACCATTTGGTGCCCGAGGCAGCAATAGACCCTTGGAGACAAGTCGGCTGGAGGCCGATGTATTGAATCTCGACGCAATTTGAGTGTTCCATCGGCATTAGGAGGCCCTGAACGTTACAGTTAACTATCATTTAAGCGTCGGATTCGAAAATCTACTAACAGGAGAAGGATCATATGGTGCACGAGACTGCAATATCCCCTTGGATACAAGTCGACTGGAGGTCGATGTAATGACTCTCGACGCAAATTGAGTGTTCCATCGTCTTTAGGAGCCCCTGAACGTTACAATTAACTATCATTTATGCGTCGAATTCGAAAATCTAGACTCACAGGAGAACGACCATAAGGTGCCCGAGGCAGCAATATCCCCTTGGAGACAAATCAGCTGAAGGACGATGTATTGAATCTCGACGCAATTTGAGAGTTCTATCGTCATCAGGAGGCGCTGAACGTTACTATTCACTATCATTTTTGCGTAGGATTCAAAAATCTAGACTCACAGGAGAAGGATCATATGGTGCCGGAGACAGCAATATCCCCTTGGAGACAAGTCCGCTGGAGGCCGATGTATTGAATCTCGACGCAATTTGAGTGTTCCATCGTCATTACAAGGAACTGAACGTTACAATTAACTATCATTTTTGCGTCGGATTCGAAAATCTAGACTCAAAGGACAACGACCATAAGGTGCCCGAGGCAGCAATAGACCCTTGGAGACAAATCAGCTGGAGGACGATGTATTGAAACTCGACGCAATTTGAGTGTTCCATCGTCATTAGAAGGCCCTAAACGTTACAATTAACTATCATTTTTGCGTCGGATTCGAAAATCTAGACTGACAGGAGAACGAGCATAAGGTGCCCGATGCAGCAATATCCCCTTGGAGACAAATCGGCTGGAGAACAATGTATTGAATCTCGACGCAATTTGAGTCTTCTATCGTCATTAGGAGGCGCTGAACGTTACAATTCACTATCATTTTTGCGTCGGATTCGAAAATCTAGACTCACAGGAGAAGGATCATATTGTGCCCGAGACTGCAATATCCCCTTGGATACAAGTCGACTGGAGGTCGATGTATTGACTCTCGACGCAATTTGAGTGTTCCATCGTCTTTAGGAGTCCCTGAACGTTACAATTAACTATCATTTATGCGTCGGATTCGAAAATCTAGACTCACAGGAGAACGCCCATAAGGTGCCCGAGGCAGCAATAGACCCTTGGAGACACGTCGGCTGGAAACCGATGTATTGATTCTTGACGCAATTTGGGTGTTCCATCGTCATTAGGAGGCCCTGAACGTTACAATTAACTATCATTTTTGCGTCGGAATCGAAAATCTAGACTCAGAGGAGAACGGCCATAAGGTGCCCGAGGCAGCGATAGACCCTTGGAGACAAGTCGGCTGGAGGCCGATGTATTGAATCTCGACGCAATTTGAGTATTCCATCGTCATTAGGAGGCCCTAAACGTTACAATTAACTATCATTTTTGCGTCGCATTCGATAATTTAAACTCACAGGAGAACGACCATAAGGTGCCCGAGGCAGCAATAGACCCTTGGAGACAAGTCGGCTGGAGGCCGATGTATTGAATCTCGACGCAATTTGAGTGTTCCATCGACATTAGGAGGCCCTGAACGTTACAATTAACTATCATTTTAGCGTCGGATTCGAAAATCTACAAACAGGAGAAGGATCATATGGTGCACGAGACTGAAATATCCCCTTGGATACAAGTCGATTGGAGGTCGATGTATTGACTCTCGACGCAATTTGAGTGTTCCATCGTCTTTAGGAGTCCCTGAACGTTACAATTAACTATCATTTACGCGTCGGATTCGAAAATCTAGACTCACAGGAGAACGAACATAAGGTGCCCGAGGCAGCAATAGACCCTTGAAGACAAGTCGGCTGGAAACCGATGTATTGATTCTTGACGCAATTTGATTGTTCCATCGTCATTAGGAGGCCCTGAACGTTACAATTAACAATCATTTTAGCGTCGGATTCGAAAATCTACTCACAGGAGAAGTTCATACGGTGCTCGAGACAGCAATATACCCCTTGGAGACAAATCTACTGGAGGCCGATGTATTGAATATCGACGCAATTTGAGTGTTCCATCGTCATTAGGTCGCCCTGAACGTTGTAATGAACTATCAGTTTCGCGTCGGATTCGAAAATCTAGACTCACAGGAGACGGACCACATGGAGCCCGAGGCAGCAATATCCCCTTGGAGACAAGTCGGCTGGAGGTCGATGTATTGAATCTCGACTCAATTTGAGTGCTCCATCGACATTAGGTGGCCCTGAACGATACAATTAACAATCATTTTTGCGTCGGATTCGAAAATCTAGACTTACAAGAGAACGACCATATGGTGACCGAGGCAGCATTAGACCCTTGGGGACAAGTCGGCTGGAGGACGATGTATTGAATCTCGACGCAATTTGAGTGTCCCATCGTCATTAGGAGGCCCTAAACGTTACAATTAACTAACATTTTTGCGTCGGATTCGATAATCTATACTCACAGGAGACCTACCATAAGGTGCCCGAGGCAGCAACAGACCCTTGGAGACAAGTCGGCTGGAGGCCGATGTATTGAATCTAGACGCAATTTGAGTGTTCCATCGTCATTACTAGGCCCGGAACGTTACAATTAACTATCAGTTTCGCGTCGGATTCGAAAATCTAGACTCACAGGTGACGGACCACATGGAGCCCGAGGCAGCAATATCCCCTTGGAGACAAGTCGGCTGGAGGTCGATGTATTGAATCTCGACCCAATTTGAGTGTTCCATCGACATTAGGTGGCCCTGAACGTTACAATTAACAATCAGTTTTGCGTCGGGTTCGAAAATCTAGACTTACAAGAGAACGACCATATGGTGCCCGAGGCAGCATTAGACCCTTGGAGACAAGTCGGCTGGAGAACGATGTATTGAATCTCGACGCAATTTCAGTGTCCCATCGTCATTTGGAGGCCCTGAACGTTACAGTTAACTATCATTTTAGCGTCGGATTCGAAAATCTACTAACAGGAGAAGGATCATATGGTGCACGAGGCAGCGATATCCCCTTGGGGACAAGTCGACTGGAGGACGATGTATTGAATCTCGACGCATTTTGAGTCTTCTATCGTCATTAGGAGGCGCTGAACGTTACAATTAACTATGAGTTTAGCGTTGGATTCGAAAATCTAGACTCACAGGAGACGGACCACATGGAGCCCGAGGCAGCAATATCCCCTTGGAGACAAGTCGGCTGGAGGTCGATGTATTGAATCTCGACTCAATTTGAGTGTTCCATAGTCATTTGGTGGCCCTGAACGTTACAATTAACAATCAGTTTTGCGTCGGGTTCGAAAATCTATACTCACAGCAGAACGTTCACAAGGTGCCCGTGGCAGCTATTGACCCTTGGAGACAAGTCGGCTGGAGGACGATGTATTGAATCTCGACGCAATTTGAGAGTTCTATCGTCATCAGGAGGCGCTGAACGTTACTATTCACTATCATTTTTGCGTCGGATTCGAAAATCTAGACTTACAAGAGAACGACCATAAGGTGCCCGAGGCAGCATTAGACCCTTGGAGACAAGTCGGCTGGAGGACGATGTATTGGATCGCGACGCAATTTGAGGGTTCCATCGTCATTAGGAGGCCCTGAATGTTACCATTAACTATCAGTTTTTCGTCGGATTCGAAAATCTAGACTCACAGCAGACGGACCATTCGGTGCCCGAGGCAGCAAAATCCCCTTGGAGACTAATCGGCTGGAGGACTATGTATTGAATCTCGACGCAATTTGAGTCTTCTATCGTCATTAGGAGGCGCTGAACGTTACAATTCACTATCTTTTTTGCGTCGGATTCGAAAATCTAGACTCACAGGAGAAGGATCATATTGTGCCCGAGACTGCAATATCCCCTTGGATACAAGTCGACTGGATGTCGATGTATTGACTCTCGACGCAATTTGAGTGTTCCATCGTCTTTAGGAGTCCCTGAACGTTACAATTAACGATCATTTATGTGTCGGATTCGAAACTCTAGACTCACAGGAGAACGACCATAAGGTGCCCGAGGCAGCAATAGACCCTTGGAGACAAGTCGGCTGGAAACCGATGTATTGATTCTTGACGCAATTTGAGTGTTCCATCGTCATTAGGAGGCCCTGAACGTTACAATTAACTATGAGTTTTGCGTCGGATTCGAAAATCTAGACTCACAGGAGAACGACCATAAGGTGCCCGAGGCAGCAATAGACCCTTGGAGACAAGTCGGCTGTAGGCCGATGTATTAAATCTCGACGCAATTTGAGTGATCCATCGTCATTAGGTGGCCCTAAACGTTACAATTAACTATCATTTTTGCGTCGGATTAGATAATCTAAACTCACAGGAGAACGACAATAAGGTGGCCGAGGCAGCAATAGACCCTTGGAGACAAGTCAGGTGGAGGACGATGTATTGAATCGCGACGCAATTTGAGTGTCCCATCGTCATTAGGAGGCCCTGAATGTTACAATTAACTACCAGTTTTTCGTCGGATTCGAAAATCTAGACTCACAGCAGAAGGACCATTTGGTGCCCGAGGCAGCAATATCCCCTTGGAGACAAATCGACTGGAGGACGATGTATTGAATCTCGACGCAATTTGAGAGCTCTATCGACATCAGGAGGCGCTGAACGTTACTATTCACTATCATTTTTGCGTCGGATTCGAAATTCTAGACTCACAGGAGAAGGATCATATGGTGCCCGAGACAGCAATATCCCCTTGGAGACAATTCCGCTGGGGGCCGATGTATTGAATCTCGACGCAATTTGAGTGTTCCATCGTCATTAAGAGGCCCTGAACGTTACAATTAACTATCAGTTTTGCGTCGGATTCGAAAACGTAGAATCACCGGAGACTGACCATGTGGTGCCCGAGGCAGCGATATCCCCTTGGAGAAAAGTCGGCTGGAGGCCGATGTATTGAATCTCGACGCAATTTGAGTGTTCCATCGTCATTAGAAGGCCCTGAACGTTACAATTAACTATCATTTTTGCGTCGGCTTCGAAAATCTAGACTCACAGCAGAACGATCACAAGGTGCCCGTGGCAGCTATTGACCCTTGGAGACAAGTCGGTTGGAGGACGATGTATTGGATCGCGACGCAAAATGAGTGTTCCATCGTCATTAGGAGGCCCTGAATGTTACAATTAACTATCAGTTTTTCGTCGGATTCGAAAATCTAAACTCACAGGAGAACGACCATAAGGTGCCCGATGCAGCAATATCCCCTTGGAGACAAGTCGGCTGGAGGTCGATGTATTGAATCTCGACGCAATTTGAGTGTTCCATCGCCAATAGGAGGCCCTGAACGTTACAAATAACTATGAGTTTTGCGTCGGATTCGAAAACGTAGAATCACCGGAGCCGGACCATATGGTAACCGAGGCAGCCATATCCCCTTGGAGACAAGTCGGCTGGAGGCCGATGTATTGAATCTCGACGCAATTTGAGTGTTCCATCGTCATTAGAAGGCCCTGAACGTTACAATTAACTATCATTTTTGCGTCGGCTTCGAAAATCTAGACGTACAGGAGAACGAACATAAGGTGCCCGAGGCAGCAATAGACCCTTGGAGACAAGTCGGCTGGAGGACGATGTATTGAATCTCGACGCAATTTGAGAGTTCCATCGTCATTAGGAGGCCCTGAACGTTACAATTAACTATCATTTTTGAGTGGGATTCGAAAATCTAGACTTACAAGAGAACGACTATAAGGTGCCCGAGGCAGCATTAGACTCTTTGAGACAAGTCGGCTGGAGGACGATGTATTGAATCTCGACGCAATTTGAGTGTCCCATCGTCATTAGAAGGCCCTGAACGTTACAATTAACTATCATTTTTGCGTCGGATTCGATAATCTAAACTCACAGGAGAACGACCATAAGGTGCCCGAAGCAGCAACATACCCTTGGAGACAAGTCGGCTGGAGGCCGATGTATTGAATCTCGACGCAATTTGAGTGTTCCATCGCCAATAGGAGGCCCTGAACGTTACAATTAACTATCATTTTTGCGTCGCATTCGAAAATCTAGACCCACAGGAGAACGACCATAAGGTGCCCGAGGCAGCAATAGACCCTTGGAGACAAGTCGGCTGCAGGCCGATGTATTGAATCTCGACGCAATTTGAGTGTTCCATCGGCATTAGGAGGCCCTGAACGTTGCAGTTAACTATCATTTTAGCGTCGGATCCGAAAATCGAAACTCACAGGAGAACGACCATATGGTGCCCGAGGCAGCAACAGACCCTTGGAGACAAATCGGCTGGAGGACGATGTATTGAATCTCGACGCAATTTGAGTGTTCCATCGTCATTAGGTGGACCTGAACCTTACAATTAACTATCAGTTTCGCGTCGGATTCGAAAATCTAGACTCACAGGAGACGGACCACATGGAGCCCGAGGCAGCAATATCCCCTTGTAGACAAGTCGGCTGGAGGTCGATGTATTGAATCTCGACTCAATATGAGTGTTCCATCGCCAATAGGAGGCCCTGAACGTTACAATTACCTATGAGTTTTGCGTCGGATTCGAAAACGTAGAATCACCGGAGACGGACCATGTGGTGCCCGAGGCAGCGATATCCCCTTGGAGACAAGTCGGCTGGAGGCCAATGTTTTGAATCTCGACGCAATTTGAGGGTTCCATCGCCAATAGGAGGCCCTGAACGTTACAATTAACTATGAGTTTTGCGTCGGTTTCGAAAACGTAGAATCACCGGAGACGGACCATGTGGTGCCCGAGGCAGCGATATCCCCTTGGAGACAAGTCGGCTGGAGGCCGATGTATTGAATCTCGACGCAATTTGAGTATTCCATCGTCATTAGAAGGCCCTGAACGTTACAATTAACTATCATTTTTGCGTCGGCTTCGAAAATCTAGACTTACAGGAGAACGAACATAAGGTGCCCGAGGCAGCAATAGACCCTTGGAGACAAGTCGGCTGGAGGACGATGTATTGAATCTCGACGCAATTTGAGAGTTCCATCGTCATTAGGAGGCCCTGAACGTTACAATTAACTATCATTTTTGAGTGGGATTCGAAAATCTAGACTTACAAGAGAACGACTATAAGGTGCCCGAGGCAGCATTAGACTCTTTGAGACAAGTCGGCTGGAGGACGATGTATTGAATCTCGACGCAATTTGAGTGTCCCATCGTCATTAGAAGGCCCTGAACGTTACAATTAACTATCATTTTTGCGTCGGATTCGATAATCTAAACTCACAGGAGAACGACCATAAGGTGCCCGAAGCAGCAACAGACCCTTGGAGACAAGTCGGCTGGAGGCCGATGTATTGAATCTCGACGCAATTTGAGTGTTCCATCGCCAATAGGAGGCCCTGAACGTTACAATTAACTATCATTTTTGCGTCGCATTCGAAAATCTAGACTCACAGGAGAACGACCATAAGGTGCCCGAGGCAGCAATAGACCCTTGGAGACAAGTCTGCTGGAGGCCGATTTATTGAATCTCGACGCAATTTGAGTGTTCCATCGGCATTAGGAGGCCCTGAACGTTGCAGTTAACTATCATTTTAGCGTCGGATCCGAAAATCGAAACTCACAGGAGAACGACCATATGGTGCCCGAGGCAGCAACAGACCCTTGGAGACAAATCGGCTGGAGGACGATGTATTGAATCTCGACGCAATTTGAGTCTTCTATAGTCATTAGGAGGCGCTGAACGTTACAATTCACTATCATTTTTGCGTCGGATTCGAAAATCTATACTCACAGGAGAAGGATCATATTGTGCCCGAGACAGCAATATCCCCTTGGAGACAAGTCGGCTGGAGGCCATGGTATTGAATCTCGACGCAATTTGAGTGTTCCATCGTCATTAGGTGGACCTGAACCTTACAATTAACTATCAGTTTCGCGTCGGATTCGAAAATCTAGACTAACAGGAGACGGACCACATGGAGCCCGAGGCAGCAATATCCCCTTGTAGACAAGTCGGCTGGAGGTCGATGTATTGAATCTCGACTCAATATGAGTGTTCCATCGCCAATAGGAGGCCCTGAACGTTACAATTACCTATGAGTTTTGCGTCGGATTCGAAAACGTAGAATCACCGGAGACGGACCATGTGGTGCCCGAGGCAGCGATATCCCCTTGGAGACAAGTCGGCTGGAGGCCAATGTTTTGAATCTCGACGCAATTTGAGTGTTCCATCGCCAATAGGAGGCCCTGAACGTTACAATTAACTATGAGTTTTGCGTCGGTTTCGAAAACGTAGAATCACCGGAGACGGACCATGTGGTGCCCGAGGCAGCGATATCCCCTTGGAGACAAGTCGGCTGGAGGCCGATGTATTGAATCTCGACGCAATTTGAGTGTTCCATTGTCATTAGAAGGCCCTGAACATTACAATTAACTATCAGTTTTGCGTCGGCTTCGAAAATCTAGACTCACAGGAGAACGACCATAAGGTGCCCGAGGCAGCAATAGACCCTTGGAGACAAGTCGGCTGGAGGACGATGTATTGAATCTCGACGCAATTTGAGAGTTCCATCGTCATTAGGAGGCCCTGAACTTTACAATTAACTATCATTTTTGCGTCGGATTCGAAAATCTAGACTTACAAGAGAACGACCATAAGGTGCCCGAGGCAGCATAAGACCCTTTGAGACAAGTCGGCTGGAGGACGATGTATTGAATCTCGACGCAATTTGAGTGTCCCATCGTCATTAGAAGGCCCTAAACGTTACAATTAACTATCATTTTTGCGTCGGATTCGATAATCTAAACTCACAGGAGAACGACCATAAGGTGCCCGAAGCAGCAACAGACCCTTGGAGACAAGTCGGCTGGAGGCCGATGTATTGAATCTCGACGCAATTTGAGTGTTCCATCGGCATTAGGAGGCCCTGAACGTTACAGTTAACTATCAGTTTCGCGTCGGATTCGAAAATCTAAATTCACAGGAGAACGACCATAAGGTGCCCGAGGCAACAACAGACCCTTGGAGACAAGATGCTGGAGGCCGATGTATTGAATCGCGACGCAATTTGAGTGTTCCATCGTCATTACTAGGCCCTGATAGTTACAATTAACTATCAGTTTCGCGTCGGATTCGAACATCTAGACTCACAGGAGACGAACCACATGGAGCCCGAGGCAGCAATATCCACTTGGAGACATGTCGGCTGGAGGTCGATGTATTGAATCTCGACTCAATTTGAGTGTTCCATCGTCATTAGGTGGCCCTGAACGTTACAATTAGCAATCTGTTTTGCGTCGGGTTCAAATATCTAGACTCACAGCAGAACGATCACAAGGTGCCCGTGGCAGCTATTGACCCTTGGAGACAAGTCGGTTGGAGGACGATGTATTGGGTCGCGACGCAAAATGAGTGTTCCATCGTCATTAGAAGGCCCTGAATATTACAATTAACTATCAGTTTTTCGTCGGATTCGAAAATCTAAACTCACAGGAGAACGACCATAAGGTGCCCGATGCAGCAATATCCCCTTGGAGACAAGTCGGCTGGAGGTCGATGTATTGAATCTCGACGCAATTTGAGTGTTCCATCGCCAATAGGAGGCCCTGAACGTTACAATTAACTATGAGTTTTGCGTCGGATTCGAAAACTTAGAATCACCGGAGACGGACCATATGGTGCCCGAGGCAGCGATATCCCCTTGGAGACAAGTCGGCTGGAGGCCGATGTATTGAATCTCGACGCAATTTGAGTGTTCCATCGTCATTAGAAGGCCCTGAACGTTACAATTAACTATCATTTTTGCATCAGCTTCGAAAATCTAGACTCACAGGAGACCGACCATAAGGTGCCCGAGGCAGCAATAGACCCTTGGAGTCAAGTCGGCTGGAGGACGATGTATTGAATATCGACGCAATTTGAGAGTTCCATCGTCATTTGGAGGCCCTGATCGTTACAATTAACTATCATTTTTGCGTCGGATTCGAAAATATAGACTTACAAGAGAACGACCATAAGGTGCCCGAGGCAGCTTTAGACCCTTTGAGACAAGTCGGCTGGAGGACGATGTATTGAATCTCGACTCAATTTGAGTGTCCCATCGTCATTAGAAGGCCCTAAACGTTACAATTAACTATCATTTTTGCGTCGGATTTGATAATCTAAACCCACAGAAGAACGACCATAAGGTGCCCGAGGCAGCAACAGACCCTTGGAGACAAGTCGGCTGGAGGCCGATGTATTGAATCTCGACGCAATTTGAGTGTTCCATCGCCAATAGGAGGCCCTGAACGTTACAATTAACTATCATTTTTGCGTCGGATTCGAAAATCTAGACTCACAGAAGAACGACCATAAGGTGCCCGAGGCAGCAATAGACCCCTGGAGACAAGTCGGCTGGAGGCCGATGTATTGAATCTCGACGCAATTTGAGTGTTCCATCGGTATTAGGAGGCCCTGAACGTTACAGTTAACTATCATTTTAGCGTCGGATTCGAAAATCTAGACTTACAAGAGAACGACCATACGGTGCCCGAGGCAGCCTTTGACCCTTGGAGACAAGTCGGCTGGAGGACGATGTATTGAATCTCGACGCAATTTGAGTGTCCCATCGTCATTAGGAGGCCCTAAACGTTACAATTAACTATCATTTTTGCGTCGGATTCGATAATCTAAACTCACAGGAGAACGACCATAAGGTGCCCGAGGCAGCAACAGAGCCTTGGAGACAAATCGGCTGCAGGACGATGTATTGAATCTCGACGCAATTTGAGTCTTCTATCGTCATTAGGAGGCGCTGAACGTTACAATTCACTATCATTTTTGCGTCGGATTCGAAAATCTAGACTCACGGGAGAACGACCATAAAGTGCCCGAGGCAGCAATAGACCCTTGGAGACAAGTCGGCTGGAGGCCGATGTATTGAATCTCGACGCAATTTGAGTGTTCCATCGGCATTAGGAGGCCCTGAACGTTACAGTTAACTATCATTTTAGCGTCGGATTCGAAAATCTAGACTCACGGGAGAACGACCATAAAGTGCCCGAGGCAGCATTAGACCCTTGGAGACAAGTCGGCTGGAGGACGATGTATTGAATCTCGACGCAATTTGAGTGTCCCATCGTCATTAGGAGGCCCTAAACGTTACAATTAACTATCATTTTTGCGTCGGATTCGATAATCTAAACTCACACGAGAACGACCATAAGGTGCCTCAGGCAGCAACAGACCCTTGGAGACAAATCGGCTGGAGGACGATGAATTGAATCTCGACGCATTTTGAGTCTTCTGTCGTCATTAGGAGGCGCTGAACGTTGCAATTCACTATCATTTTTGCGTCGGATTCGAAAACCTATACTCACAGGAGAAGGATCATATTGTGCCCGAGACAGCAATATCCCCTTGGAGACAAGTCGGCTGGAGGCCGATGTATTGAATCTCGACGCAACTTGAGTGTTCCATCGTCATTAGGTGGACCTGAACCTTACAATTAACTATCAGTTTCGCGTCGGATTCGAAAATCTAGACTCACAGGAGACGGACCACATGGAGCCCGAGGCAGCAATATCCCCTTGTAGACAATTCGGCTGGAGGTCGATGTATTGAATCTCGACTCAATTTGAGTGTTCCATCGTCATTAGGTGGCCCTGAAAGTTACAATTAACAATCAGTTTTGCGTCGGGCTCAAAAATCTAGACTCACAGCAGAACGATCACAAGGTGCCCGTGGCAGCTATTGAACCTTGGAGACAAGTCGGTTGGAGGACGATGTATTGAATCGCGACGCAAAATGAGTGTTCCATCGTCATTAGGAGGCCCTGAATGTTACAGTTAACTATCAGTTTTTCGTCGGATTCGAAAATCTAAACTCACAGGAGAACGACCATAAGGTGCCCGATGCAGCAATATCCCCTTGGAGACAAGTCGGCTGGAGGTCGATGTATTGAACCTCGACGCAATTTGAGTGTTCCATCGCCAATAGGAGGCCCTGAACGTTACAATTAACTATGAGTTTTGCGTCGGATTTGAAAACGTAGAATCACCGGAGACGGACCATGTGGTGCCCGGGGCAGCGATATCCCCTTGGAGACAAGTCGGCTGGAGGCCGATGTATTGAATCTCGACGCAATTTGAGTGTTCCATTGTCATTAGAAGGACCTGAACATTACAATTAACTTTCATTTTTGCGTCGTCTTCGGAAATCTAGACTCACAGGAGAACGACCATAAGGTGCCCGAGGCAGCAATAGACCATTGGAGACAAGTCGGCTGGAGGACGATGTATTGAATCTCGACGCAATTTGAGAGTTCCATCGTCATTAGGAGGCCCTGAACGTTACAATTAACTATCATTTTTGCGTCGGATTCGAAAATCTAGACTTACAAGAGAACGACCATAAGGTGCCCGAGGCAGCATAACACCCTTTGAGACAAGTCGGCTGGAGGACGATGTATTGAATCTCGACGCAATTTGAGTGTCCCATCGTGATTAGAAGGCCCTAAACGTTACAATTAACTATCATTTTTGCGTCGGATTCGATAATCTAGACTCACAGGAGAACGAACATAAGGGATCCGAGGCAGCAACAGACCATAGGAGACAAGTCGGCTGGAGGCCGATGTATTGAATCTGGACGCAATTTGAGTGTTCCATCGCTAATAGGAGGCCCTGAACGTTACAATTAACTATCATTTTTGCGTCGGATTCGAAAATCTAGACTCACAGGAGAACGACCTCATGGTGCCCGAGGCAGCAATAGACCCCTGGAGACAAGTCGGCTGGGGGCCGATGTATTGATTCTCGACGCAATTTGAGTGTTCCATCGGCATTAGGAGGCCCTGAACGTTACAGTTAACTATCATTTTAGCGCCGGATTCGAAAATCTAGACTTACAAGAGAACGACCATAAGGTGCCCGAGGCAGCATTAGACCCTTGGAGACAAGTCGGCTGGAGGACGATGTATTGAATCTCGACGCAATTTGAGTGTCCCATCGTCATTAGGAGGCCCTAAACGTTACAATTAAATATCATTTTTGCGTCGGATTCGATAATCTAAACTCACAGGAGAACGACCATAAGGTGCCCGAGGCAGCAACTGACCCTTGGAGACAAATCGGCTGGAGAACGATGTATTGAATCTCGACGCACTTTGAGTCTTCTATCGTCATTAGGAGGCGCTGAACGTTACAATTCACTATCATTTTTGCGTCGGATTCGAAAATCTATACTCACAGGAGAAGGATCATATTGTGCCCGAGACAGCAATATCCCCTTGGAGACAAGTCGGCTGGAGGCCGATGTATTGAATCTCGACGCAATTTGAGTGTTCCATCGTCTTTAGGTGGACCTGAACCTTACATTTAACTATCATTTTCGCGTCGGATTCGAAAATCTAGACTCACAGGAGACGGACCACATGGAGCCTGAGGCAGCAATATCCCCTTGTAGACAAGTCGGCTGGAGGTCGATGTATTGAATCTCGACTGAATTTGAGTGTTCCATCGTCATTAGGTGGCCCTGAACGTTACAATTAACAATCAGTTTTGCGTCGGGTTCAAAAATCTAGACTCACAGGAGAACGACCATAAGGTGCCCGAGGCAGCAATAGACACCTGGAGACAAGTCGGCTGGAGGCCGATGTATTGAATCTCGACGCAATTTGAGTGTTCCATCGGCATTAGGAGGCAATGAACGTTACAGTTAACTATCATTTTAGCGTCGGATTCGAAAATCTAGACTTACAAGAGAACGACCATAAGGTGCCCGAGGCAGCATTAGACCCTTGGAGACAAGTCGGCTGGAGGACGATGTATTGAATCTCGACGCAATTTGAGTGTTCCATCGTCATTAGGAGGCCCTGAACGTTACAATTAACTATCATTTTTGCGTCGGATTCGAAAATCTAGACTTACAAGAGAACGACCATAAGGTGCCCGAGGCAGCATAACACCCTTTGAGACAAGTCGGCTGGAGGCCGATGTATTGAATATTGACTCAATTTGAGTGTTCCATCGTCATTAGGCGGCCCTGAACGTTACAATTCACTATCACTTTTGCGTCGGATTCGAAAATCTAGACTCACAGGAGATGGATCATATTGTGCCCGATGCAGCAATATCCCCTTGGAGACAAGTCGGCTGGAGGTCGATGTATTGAATCTCGACGCAATTTGAGTGTTCCATCGCCAATAGGAGGCCCTGAACGTTACAATTAACTATGAGTTTTGCGTCGGATTCGAAAACGTAGAATCACCGGAGACGGACCATATGGTGCCCGAGGCAGCGATATCCCCATGGAGACAAGTCGGCTGGAGGCCGATGTATTGAATCTCGACGCAATTTGAGTGTTCCATCGTCATTAGAAGGCCCTGAACGTTACAATTAACTATCATTTTTGCGTCGGCTTCGAAAATCTAGACTCACAGGAGAACGACCATAAGGTGCCCGAGGCAGCAATAGACCCTTGGAGACAAGTCGGCTGGAGGACGATGTATTGAATATCGACGCAATTTGAGAGTTCCATCGTCATTAGGAGGCCCTAAACGTTAGAATTAACTATCATTTTTGCGTCGGATTCGATAATCTAAACTCACAGGAGAACGACCATAAGGTGCCCGGGGCAGCAACAGACCCTTGGAGACAAGTCGGCTGGAGGCCGATGTATTGAATCTCGACGCAATTTGAGTGTTCCATCGTCATTAATAGGCCCTGAACCTTACAATTAACTACCAGTTTCGCGTCGGATTCGAAAATCTAGACTCACAGGAGAACGACCATAAGGTGCCCGAGGCAGCAATAGACCCTTGGAGACAAGTCGGCTGGAGGACGATGTATTGAATCTCGACGCAATTTGAGTGTTCCATCATCTTTAGGAGTCCCTGAACGTTACAATTAACTATCATTTATGCGTCGGATTCGAAAATCTAGACTCACAGGAGAAGGATCATATTGTGCCCGAGGCAGCATTAGACCCTTGGAGACAAATCGGCTGGAGGTCGATGTATTGAATCACGTCCCAATTTGAGTGTTCCATCGTCATTAGGGGGCCCTGAACGTTACAATTATCTATCATATTATCGTCGGATTCTTAAATCTAGACTCACATGAGAGCGAACATAAGAGGCCGGAGGCAGTAATATCCCCATGGAGACAAGTCGGCTGGAGGACGATGTATTGAATCGCGACGCAATTTGAGTGTCCCATCGTCATTAGGAGCCCCTAAACGTTAGAATTAACTATCATTTTTGCGTCGGATTCGATAATCTAAACTCACAGGAGAACGACCATAAGGTGCCCGAGGCAGCAACAGACCCTTGGAGACAAGTCGGCTGGAGGCCGATGTATAGAATCTCGACGCAATTTGAGTGTTCCATCGTCCTTAGGAGTCCCTGAACGTTACAATTAACTATCATTTATGCGTCGGATTCAAAAATCTAGACTCACAGGAGAAGGATCATGTTGTGCCCGAGGCAGCATTAGAACCTTGGAGACAAATCAGCTGGAGGACGATGTATTGAATCTCGACGCAATTTGAGAGTTCTATCGTCATCAGGAGGCGCTGAACGTTACTATTCACTATCATTTTGGCGTCGGATTCGAAAATCTAGACTCACAGGGGAAGGATCATATGGTGCCCGAGTCAGCAATATCCCCTTGGAGACAAGTCCGCTGGAGGCCGATGTATTGAATCTCGACGCAATTTGAGTGTTCCATCGTCATTAGGAGGCCCTGAACCTTACAATTAACTATCAGTTTCGCGTCGGATTCGAAAATCTAGACTCACAGGAGACGGTCCACATGGAGCCCGAGGCAGCAATATCCCCTTGTAGGCAAGTCGGCTGGAGGAAGATGTATTGACTCTCGACGCAATTTGAGTGTTCCATCGTCATTAAGAGGCCCTGAGCATTACATTTAACTATCAGTTTTGCGTCGGATTCTAAAATCTAGACTCACAGGAGAACGACCATAAGGTGCCCGAGGCAGCAGTAGACCCTTGGAGACAAGTCGGCTGGAGGACGATGTATTGAATCTCGACGCAATTTGAGAGTTCTATCGTCATCAGGAGGCGCTGAACGTTACTATTCACTATCATTTTTGCGTCGGAATCGAAAATCTAGACTTACAAGAGAACGACCATAAGGTGCCCGAGCCAGCATTAGACCCTTGGAGACAAGTCGGCTGGAGGACGATGTATTGGATCGCGACGCAATTTGAGTGTTCCATCGTCATTAGGAGGCCATGATTGTTACAATTAACTATCAGTTTTTCGTCGGATTCGAAAATCTAGACTCACAGCAGACGGACCACTTGGTGCCCGAGGCAGCAATATCCCCTTGGAGACAAATCGGCTGGAGCACGATGTATTGAATCTCGACGCAATTTGAGTCTTCTATCGTCATTAGGAGGCGCTGAACGTTACAATTCACTATCATTTTTGCGTCGGATTCGAAAATCTAGACTCACAGGAGAAGGATCATATTGTGCCCGAGACTGCAATATCCCCTTGGATACAAGTCGACTGGAGGTCGATGTATTGACTCTCGACGCAATTTGAGTGTTCCATCGTGTTTAGGAGTCCCTGAACGTTACAATTAACTATCATTTTTGCGTCGGATTCGAAAATCTAGACTCACAGGAGAACGACCATAAGGTGCCCGAGGCAGCAATAGACCCTTGGAGACAAGTCGGCTGGAGGACGATGTATTGAATCTCGACGCAATTTGAGTGTTCCATCGGCATTAGGAGGCCCTGAACCTTACAATTAACTATCAGTTTCGCGTCGGATTCGAAAATCTAGACTCACAGGAGACGGTCCACATGGAGCCCGAGGCAGCAACATCCCCTTGTAGAAAAGTCGGCTGGGGGAAGATGTATTGACTCTCGACGCAATTTGAGTGATCCATCGTCATTAAGAGGCCCTGAGCATTACATTTAACTATCAGTTTTGCGTCGGATTCTAAAACCTAGACTCACAGGAGAACGACCATAAGGTGCCCGAGGCAGCAATAGACCCTTGGAGACCAGTCCGCTGGAGGACGATGTATTGAATCGCGACGCAATTTGAGTGCTCCATCGTCATTTGGAGGCCCTGAACGTTACAATTAACTATCAGTTTCGCGTCGGATTCAAAAATCCAGACTCACAGGAGACGGACCATTTGGTGCCCGAGGCAGCAATATCCCCTTGGAGAGAAATCAGCTGGAGGACGATGTATTGAATCTCGACGCAATTTGAGAGTTCAATCGTCATCAGGAGGCTCTGAACGTTACTATTCACTATCATTTTGGCGTCGGATTCGAAAATCTAGACTCACAGGAGAAGGATCATATGGTGCCCGAGACAGCAATATCCCCTTGGAGACAAGTCCGCTGGAGGCCGATGTATTGAATCTCGACGCAATTTGAGTGTTCCATCGTCATTAGGAGGCCCTGAACCTTACAATTAACTATCAGTTTCGCGTCGGATTCGAAAATCTAGACTCACAGGAGACGGTCCACATGGAGCCCGAGGCAGCAATATCCCCTTGTAGAAAAGTCGGCTGGGGGAAGATGTATTGACTCTCGGCGCAATTTGAGTGTTCCATCGTCATTAAGAGGCCCTGAGCATTACATTTAACTATCAGTTTTGCGTCGGATTCTAAAATCTAGAATCACAGGAGAACGACCATAAGGTGCCCGAGGCAGCAATAGACCCTTGGAGACAAGTCGGCTGGAGGACGATGTATTGAATCTCGACGCAATTTGAGAGATCTATCGTCATCAGGAGGCGCTGAACGTTACTATTCACTATCATTTTTGCGTCGGATTCGAAAATCTAGACTTACAAGAGAACGACCATAAGGTGCCCGAGGCAGTATTAGACCCTTGGAGACAAGTCGGCTGGAGGACGATGTATTGGATCGCGACGCAATTTGAGTGTTCCATCGTCATTAGGAGGCCCTGAATGTTACAATTAACTATCAGTTTTTCGTCGGATTCGAAAATCAAGACTCACAGCAGACGGACCACTTGGTGCCCGTGGCAGCAATATCCCCTTGGAGACAAATCGGCTGGAGGACGATGTATTGAATCTCGACGCAATTTGAGTCTTCTATCGTCATTAGGAGGCGCTGAACGTTACAATTCACTATCATTTTTGCGTCGGATTCGAAAATCTAGACTCACAGGAGAAGGATCATATTGTGCCCGAGACTGCAATATCCCCTTGGATACAAGTCGACTGGAGGTCGATGTATTGACTCTCGACGCAATTTGAGTGTTCCATCGTCTTTAGGAGTCCCTGAACGATACAATTAACTATCATTTTTGCGTCGGATTCGAAAATCTAGACTCACAGGAGAACGACCATACGGTGCCCGAGGCAGCAATAGACCCTTGGAGACAAGTCGGCTGGAGGACGATGTATTGAATCTCGACGCAATTTGAGTGTTCCATCGGCATTAGGAGGCCCTGAACCTTACAATTAACTATCAGTTTCGCGTCGGATTCGAAAATCTAGACTCACAGGAGAAGGATCATGTTTTGCCCGGGGCAGCATTAGAACCTTGGAGACAAGTCGGCTGGAGGACGATGTATTGGATCGCGACGCAAATTGAGTGTCCCATCGTCTTTAGGAGGCCCTAAACGTTACAATTAACTATCATTTTTGCGTCGGATACGATAATCTAAACTCACAGGAGAACGACCATAAGGTGCCCGAGGCAGCAACAGACCCTTGGAGACAAGTCGGCTGGAGGCCGATGTATTGAATCTCGACGCAATTTGAGTGTTCCATCGTCATTAATAGGCCCTGAATCTTACAATTAACTATCAGTTTCGCGTCGGATTCGAAAATCTAGACTCACAGGAGAACGACCATAAGGTGCCCGAGGCAGCAATAGACCCTTGGAGACAAGTCGGCTGGAGGACGATGTATTGAATCTCGTCGCAATTTGAGTGTTCCATCGTCTTTAGGAGTCCCTGAACGTTACAATTAACTATCATTTATGCGTCGGATTCGAAAATCTAGACTCACAGGAGAAGGATCATATTGTGCCCGAGGCAGCATTAGACCCTTGGAGACAAATCGGCTGGAGGTCGATGTATTGAATCTCGTCGCAATTTGAGTGTTCCATCGTCATTAGGGGGACCTGAACGTTACAATTATCTATCATTTTATCGTCGGATTCTTAAATCTAGACTCACATGAGAGCGAACATAAGAGGCCGGAGGCAGTAATATCCCCATGGAGACAAGTCGGCTGGAGGACGATGTATTGAATCGCGACGCAATTTGAGTGTCCCATCGTCATTAGGAGGCCCTAAACGTTAGAATTAACTATCATTTTTTCGTCGGATTCGATAATTTAAACTCACAGGAGAACGACCATAAGGTGCCCGAGGCAGCAACAGACCCTTGGAGACAAGTCGGCTGGAGGCCGATGTATTGAATCTCGACGCAATTTGAGTGTTCCATCGTCTTTAGGAGTCCCTGAACGTTACAATTAACTATCATTTATGCGTCGGATTCGAAAATCTAGACTCACAGGAGAAGGATCATGTTGTGCCCGAGGCAGCATTAGAACCTTGGAGACAAATCAGCTGGAGGACGATGTATTGAATCTCGACGCAATTTGAGAGTTCTATCGTCATCAGGAGGCGCTGAACGTTACTATTCACTATCATTTTGGCGTCGGATTCGAAAATCTAGACTCACAGGAGAAGGATCATATGGTGCCCGAGTCAGCAATAGACCCTTGGAGACAAGTCGGCTGGAGGACGATGTATTGAATCTCGACGCAATTTGAGAGTTCTATCGTCATCAGGAGGCGCTGAACGTTACTATTCATTATCATTTTTGCGTCGGATTCGAAAATCTAGACTTACAAGAGAACGACCATAAGGTGCCCGAGCCAGCATTAGACCCTTGGAGACAAGTCGGCTGGAGGACGATGTATTGGATCGCGACGCAATTTGAGTGTTCCATCGTCATTAGGAGGCCATGAATGTTACAATTAACTATCAGTTTTTCGTCGGATTCGAAAATCTAGACTCACAGCAGACGGACCACTTGGTGCCCGAGGCAGCAATATCCCCTTGGAGACAAATCGGCTGGAGGACGATGTATTGAATCTCGACGCAATTTGAGTCTTCTATCGTCATTAGAAGGCGCTGAACGTTACAATTCACTATCATTTTTGCGTCGGATTCGAAAATCTAGACTCACAGGAGAAGGATCATATTGTGCCCGAGACTGCAATATCCCCTTGGAGACAAGTCGGCTGGAGGACGATGTATTGAATCTCGACGCAATTTGAGTGTTCCATCGGAATTAGGAGGCCCTGAACCTTACAATTAACTATCAGTTTCGCGTCGGATTCGAAAATCTAGACTCACAGGAGAACGACCATAAGGTGCCCGACGCAGCAATAGACCCTTGGAGACAACTCGGCTGGAGGACGATGTATTGAATCTCGACGCAATTTGAGTGTTCCATCGTCTTTAGGAGTCCCTGAACGTTACAATTAACTATCATTTATGGGTCGGATTCGATAATCTAAACTCACAGGAGAACGACCATAAGGTGCCCGAGGCAGCAACAGACCCTTGGAGACAATTCGGCTGGAGGACGATGTACTGAATATCGACGCAATTTGAGTGTTCCATCGTCATTAGGTCGCCCTGAACATTATAATGAACTATCAGTTTGGCGTCGGATTCGAAAATCTAGACTTACAAGACAACGACCATAAGGGGCCCGAGGCAGCAATAGACCCTTGGAGACAAGTTGCCTGGAGGCCGATGTATTGAATCTCGACGGAATTTGAGTGTTCCATCGGCATTAGGAGGCCCTGAACGTTACAGTTAACTATCATTTATGCGTCGGATTCGAAAATCTAGACTCACAGGAGAACGACCATAAGGTGCCCGAGGCAGCAATAGACCCTTGGAGACAAGTCGGCTGGAAACCGATGTATTGATTCTTGACGCAATTTGAGTGTTCCATCGTCATTAGGAGGCCCTGAACGTTACAATTAACAATCATTTTAGCGTCGGATTCGAAAATCTACTCACAGGAGAAGTTCATACGGTGCTCGAGACAGCAATATACCCCTTGGAGACAAGTCGGCTGGAAACCGATGTATTGACTCTCGAAGCAATTTGAGTGTTCCATCGTCTTTAGGAGTCCCTGAACGTTACAATTAACTATCATTTATGCGTCGGATTCGAAAATCTAGACTCACAGGAGAACGACCATAAGGTGCCCGAGGCAGCATTAGACCCTTGGAGACAAGTCGGCTGGAGGACGATGTATTGAATCTCGACGCAATTTGAGAGTTCCATCGTCATTAGGAGGCCCAGAACGTTAAAATTAACTATAATTTTTGCGTCGGATTCGAAATTCTAGACTTACAAGAGAACGACCATAAGGTGCCCGAGGCAGCATTAACCCTTGGAAACAAGTCGGCTGGAGGACGATGTATTGGATCGCGACGCAATTTGAGTGTTCCATCGTCATTAGGAGGCCCTGAATGTTACAATTAACTATCAGTTTTTCGTCGGATTCGAAAATCTAGACTCACGGCAGACGGTCCACTTGGTGCCCGAGGCAGCAATATCCCCTTGGAGACAAATCGGCTGGAGGACGATGTATGGAATCTCGACGCAATTTGAGTCTTCTATTGTCATTAGGAGGCGCTGAACGTTATAATTCACTATCATTTTTGCGTCGGATTCGAAAATCTAGACTCACAGGAGAAGGATCATATTGTGCCCGAGACTGCAATATCCCCTTGGATACAAGTCGACTGGAGGTCGATGTATTGACTCTCGACGCAATTTGAGTGTTCCATCGTGTTTAGGAGTCCCTGAACGTTACAATTAACTATCATTTTTGCGTCGGATTCGAAAATCTAGACTCACAGGAGAACGACCATAAGGTGCCCGAGGCAGCAATAGACCCTTAGAGACAAGTCGGCTGGAGGACGATGTATTGAATCTCGACGCACTTTGAGTGTTCCATCGGCATTAGGAGGCCCTGAACCTTAAAATTATCTATCATTTTTGCGTCGGATTCGAAAATCTAGACTCACAGGAGAACGACCATAAGGTGCCCGAAGCAGCAATAGATCCTTGGAGACAAGTCGGCTGGAGGACGATGTATTGAATCTCGACGCAATTTGAGAGTTCCATCGTCATTAGGAGGCCCTGAACGTTACAATTAACTATGATTTTTGAGTCGGATTCGAAAATCTAGACTTACAAGAGAACGGCCATAAGGTGCCCGAGGCAGCATTAGACCCTTGGAGACAAGTCGGCTGGAGGACGATGTATTGGATCGCGTCGCAATTTGAGCGTTCCATCGTCATTAGGAGGCCCTGAATGTTACAATTAACTATCAGTTTTTCGTCGGATTCGAAAATCTAGACTCACAGCAGACGGACCACTTGGTGCCCGAGGCAGCAATATCCCCTTGGAGACAAATCAGCTGGAGGACGATGTATTGAATCTCGACGCAATTTGAGAGTTCTATCGTCATCAGGAGGCGCTGAACGTTACTATTCACTATCATTTTGGCGTCGGATTCGAAAATCTAGCCTCACAGGAGAAGGATCATATGGTGCCCGAGACAGCAATATCCCCTTGGAGACAAGTCCGCTGGAGGCCGATGTATTGAATCTCTACGCAATTTGAGTGTTCCATCGTCATTAGGAGGCCCTGAACCTTACAATTAACTATCAGTTTCGCGTCGGATTCGAAAATCTAGACTCACAGGAGACGGTCCACATGGAGCCCGAGGCAGCAATATCCCCTTGTAGGCAAGTCGGCTGGAGGAAGATGTATTGACTCTCGACGCAATTTGAGTGTTCCATCGTCATTAAGAGGCCCTGAGCATTACATTTAACTATCAGTTTTGCGTCGGATTCTAAAATCTAGACTCACAGGAGAACGACCATAAGGTGCCCGAGGCAGCAATAGACACTTGGAGACAAGTCGGCTGGAGGACGATGTATTGAATCTCGACGCAATTTGAGAGTTCTATCGTCATCAGGAGGCGCTGAACGTTACTATTCACTATCATTTTTGCGTCGGATTCGAAAATCTAGACTTACAAGAGAACGACCATAAGGTGCCCGAGGCAGCATTAGCCCTTGGAGACAAGTCGGCTGGAGGACGATGTATTGTATCGCGACGCAATTTGAGTGTTCCATCGTCATTAGGAGGCCCTGAATGTTACAATTAACTATCAGTTTTTCTTCGGATTCGAAAATCTAGACTCACAGCAGACGGTCCACTTGGTGCCCGAGGCAGCAATATCCCCTTGGAGACAAATCGGCTGGAGGACGATGTATTGAATCTCGACGCAATTTGAGTCTTCTATCGTCATTAGGAGGCGCTGAACGTTACAATTCACTATCATTTTTGCGTCGCATTCTAAAATCTAGACTCACAGGAGAAGGATCATATTGTGCCCGAGACTGCAATTTCCCCTTGGATACAAGTCGACTGGAGGTCGATGTATTGACTCTCGACGCAATTTGAGTGTTCCATCGTCTTTAGGAGTCCCTGAACGATACAATTAACTATCATTTTTGCGTCGGATTCGAAAATCTAGACTCACAGGAGAACGACCATAAAGTGCCCGAGGCGGCGATAGACCCTTGGAGACAAGTCGGCTGGAGGACGATGTATTGAATCTCGACGCACTTTGAGTGTTCCATCGGCATTAGGAGGCCCTGAACCTTACAATTAACTATCAGTTTCGCGTCGGATTCGAAAATCTAGACTCACAGGAGAACGACCATAAGGTGCCCGAGGCAGCAATAGACCCTTGGAGACAAGTCGGCTGGAGAACGATGTATTGAATCTCGACTCAATTTGAGTGTTCCATCGTCTTTAGGAGTCCCTGAACGTTACAATTAACTATCATTTATGCGTCGGATTCGAAAATCTAGACTCACAGGAGATGGATCATGTTGTGCCAGAGGCAGCATTATAACCTTGGAGACAAGTCGGCTGGAGGACGATGTATTGGATCGCGACGCAATTTGAGTGTCCCATCGTCATTAGGAGGCCCTAAACGTTACAATTAACTATCATTTTTGCGTCGGATTCGATTATCTAAACTCACAGGAGAACGACCATAAGGTGCGCGAGGCAGCAACAGACCCTTGGAGACAATTCGGCTGGAGGATGATGTATTGAATCTCGACGCAATTTGAGTGTTCCATCGTCATTAGGAGGCCCTAAACGTTACAATTAACAATCATTTTTGCGTCGGATTCGATAATCTAAACTCACAGGAGAACGACCATAAGGTGCCCGAGGCAGCAATAGACCCTTGGAGACAAGTCGGCTGGAAACCGATGTATTGATTCTTGACGCAATTTGAGTGTTTCATCGTCATTAGGAGGCCCTGAACGCCACTATTGACAATCATTTTAGCGTCGGATTCGAAAATCTACTCACAGGAAAAGTTCATACGGTGCTCGAGACAGCAATATTCCCCTTGGAGACAAATCGACCGGAGGCCGATGTACTGAATATCGACGCAATTTGAGTGTTCCGTCGTCATTAGGTCGCTCTGAACGTTATAATGAACTATCAGTTTTGCGTCGGTTTCGAAAATCTAGACTTACAAGACAACGACCATAAGGGGCCCGAGGCTGCTGCCTCAGGACCCTTGGAGACAAGTCGGCTGGAGGCCGATGTATTGAATCTCGACGGAATTTGAGTGTTCCATCGGCATTAGGAGGCCCTGAACGTTACAGTTAACTATCATTTTAGCGTCTGATTCGAAAATCTACTAACAGGAGAAGGATCATATGGTGCACGAGGCTGCAATATCCCCTTGGATACAATTCGACTGGAGGTCGATGTATTGACTCTCGACCCAATTTGAGTGTTCCATCGTCTTTAGGAGTCCCTGAACGTTACAATTAACTATCATTTATGCGTCGGATTCGAAAATCTAGACTCACAGGAGAACGACCATAAGGTGCCCGAGGCAGCAATAGACCCTTGGAGACAAGTCGGCTGGAAACCGATGTATTGATTCTTGACGCAATTTGAGTGTTCCATCGTCATTAGGTGGCCCTGAACGTTACAATTAACAATCATTATAGCGTCGGATTCGAAAATCTACTCACAGGAGAAGTTCATACGGTGCTCGAGACAGCAATATACCCCTTGGAGACAAGTCGGCTGGAAACCGATGTATTGACTCTCGACGCAATTTGAGTGTTCCATCGTCTTTAGGAGTCCCTGAACGTTACAATTAACTATAATTTATGCGTCGGATTCGAAAATCTAGACACACAGGAGAACGACCATAAGGTGCCCGAGGCAGCAATAGGCCCTTGGAGACAAGTCGGCTGGAAACCGATGTATTGATTCTTGACTGAATTTGAGTGTTCCATCGTCTTTAGGAGTCCCTGAACGTTACGATTAACTATCATTTATGCGTCGGATTCGAAAATCTAGACTCACAGGAGAACGACCATAAGGTGCCCGAGGCAGCATTAGAACCTTGGAGACAAGTCGGCTGGAGGACGATGTATTGGATCGCGACGCAATTTGAGTGTTCCATCGTCATTAGGAGGCACTGAATGTTACAATTAACTATCAGTTTTTCGTCGGATTCGAAAATCTAGACTCACAGCAGACGGACCATTTGGTGCCCGATTCAGCAATATCCCCTTGGAGACAAATCGGCTGGAGGACGATGTATTGAATCTCGACGCAATTTGAGTCTTCTATCGTCATTAGGAGGCGCTGAACGTTACAATTCACTATCATTTTTGCGTCGGATTCGAAAATCTAGACTCACAGGAGAAGGATCATATTGTGCCCGAGACTGCAATATCCCCTTGGATACAAGTCGACTGGAGGTCGATGTATTGACTCTCGACGCAATTTGAGTGTTCCATCGTCTTTAGGAGTCCCTGAACGTTACAATTAACTATCATTTATGCGTCGGATTCGAAAATCTAGACTCACAGGAGAACGACCATAAAGTGCCCGTGGCAGCAATAGACCCATGGAGACAAGTCGGCTGGAAACCGATGTATTGATTCTTGACGCAATTTGGGTGTTCCATCGTCATTAGGACGCCCTGTACGTTACAATTAACTATCATTTTTGCGTCGGATTCGAAAATCTAGACTCACAGCAGACGGACCATTTGGTGCCCGAGGCAGCAATATCCCCTTGGAGACAAATCGGCTGGAGGACGATGTATTGAATCTCGACGCAATTTGAGTCTTCTATCGTCATTAGGAGGCGCTGAACGTTACAATTCACTATCATTTTTGCGTCGGATTCGAAAATCTAGACTCACAGGAGAATGATCATATTGTGCCCGATAGCAATATCCCCTTGGAGACAAGTCGGCTGGAGGACGATGTATTGAATCTCGACGCAATTTGAGTGTCCCATCGTCATTAGGAGGCCCTAAACGTTTCAATTAACTATCATTTTTGCGTCGGATTCGTTAATCTAAACTCACAGGAGAACGACCATAAGGTGCCCGAGGCAGCAACAGACCCTTGGAGACAAGTCGGCTGGAGGCCGATGTATTGAATCTCGACGCAATTTGAGTGTTCCATCGTCATTACAAGGCCCTGAACGTTACAATTAACTATCAGTTTCGCGTCGGATTCGAAAATCTAGACTCACAGGAGAACGAGCATAAGGTGCCCGATGCAGCAATATCCCCTTGGAGACAAGTCGGCTGGAGGTCGATGTATTGACTCTCGACTCAATTTGAGTGTTCCATCGTCATTAGGTGGCCATGAACGTTACAATTAACAATCAGTTTTGCGTCGGGTTCGAAAATCTAGACTCACAGCTGAACGATCACAAGGTGCCCGTGGCACCTATTGACCATTGGAGACAAGTCGGTTGGAGGACGATGTATTGGATCGCGACGCAAAATGAGTGTTCCATCGTCATTAGGAGGCCCTGAATGTTACAATTAACTATCAGTTTTTCGTCGGATTCGAAAAACTAAACTCACAGGAGAACGAGCATAAGGTGCCCGATGCAGCAATATCCCCTTGGAGACAAGTCGGCTGGAGGCCGATGTATTGAACCTCGACGTAATTTGAGTGTTCCATCGTCATTAGGAGGCCCTGAATGATACAATTAACCATCAGTTCTTCGTCGGATTCGAAAATCTAGACTCACTAGAGACGGACCATAAGGTGCCCGAGGCAGCAATATCCCCTTGGAGACCAGTCCGCTGGAGGACGATGTATTCAATCGCGACGCAATTTGAGTGCCCCATCTTCTTTAGGAGGCCCTGAACGTTACAATTAACAAGCAGTTTTGCGTCGGATTCGAAATCGTAGAATCAACGGAGAAGGAACATGTAATGCCCGAGGCAGCGATATCCCCTTGGAGACAAGTCGGCAGGAGGACGATGTATTGAATCTCGACGCAATTAGAGAAGTCTATCGTCATCAGGAGGCGCTGAACGTTACTATTAACTATCATTTTTGCGTCGGATTCTAAAATCTAGACTTACAAGAGAACGACCATAAGGTGCCCGAGGCAGCATTAGACCCTTGGAGACAAATCGGCTGGAGGACGATGTATTGAATCTCGACGCAATTTGAGTCTTCTATCGTCATTAGAAGGCGCTGAACGTTACAATTCACTATCATTTTTGCGTCGGATTCGAAAATCTAGACTCACAGGAGATGGATCATATTGTGCCCGAGACTGCTATATCCCCTTGGATACAAGTCGACTGGAGGACGATGTATTGTATCTCGACGCAATTTGAGTATCCCATCGTCATTAGGAGGCCCTAAACGATACAATTAACTATCATTTTTGCGTCGGATTCGTTAATCTAAACTCACAGGAGAACGACCATAAGGTGCCCGAGGCAGCAACAGACCCTTGGAGACAAGTCGGCTGGAGGCCGATGTATTGAATCTCGATCAATTTGAGTGTTCCATCGTCATTACAAGGCCCTGAACGTTACAATTAACTATCAGTTTCGCGTCGGATTCGAAAATCTAGACTCACAGGAGAACGAGCATAAGGTGCCCGATGCAGCAATATCTCCTTGGAGACAAGTCGGCTGGAGGTCGATGTATTGAATCTCGACTCAATTTGAGTGTTCCATCGTCATTAGGTGGCCATGAACGTTACAATTAACAATCAGTTTTGCGTCGGGTTCGAAAATCGAGACTCACAGCTGAACGATCACAAGGTGCCCGTGGCAGCTATTGACCATTGGAGACAAGTCGGTTGGAGGACGATGTATTGGATCGCGACGCAAATTGAGTGTTCCATCGTCATTAGGAGGCCCTGAATGTTACAATTAACTATCAGTTTTTCCTCGGATTCGAAAATCTAAACTCACAGGAGAACGAGCATAAGGTGCCCGATGCAGCAATATCCCCTTGGAGACAAGTCGGCTGCAGGCCGATGTATTGAATCTCGACGCAATTTGAGTGTTCCATCGGCATTAGGAGGCCCTGAACCTTACAATTAACTATCAGTTTCGCGTCGGATTCGAAAATCTAGACTCACAGGAGAACGACCATAAGGTGCCCGAGGCAGCAATAAACCCTTGGAGACAAGTCGGCTGGAGGACGATGTATTGGATCGCGACGCAATTTGAGTGTTCCATCGTCATTAGGAGGCCCTGAATGTTACAATTAACTATCAGTTTTTCGTCGGATTCGAAAATCTAGACTCACAGCAGACGGACCATTTGCTGCCCGAGGCAGCAATATCCCCTTGGAGACAAATCGGCTGGAGGACGATGTATTGAATCTCGACGGAATTTGAGTGTTCCATCGTCTTTAGGAGGCCCTGAACGTTTCAATTAACTATTATTTTTGCGTCGGATTCGAAAATCTAGACTCACAGGAGAACGACCATAAGGTGCCCGAGGCAGCAATAGACCCTGGGAGAAAAGTCGGCTGGAGGACGATGTATTGAATCTCGACGCAATTTGAGTGTTCCATCGGCATTAGGAAGCCCTGAACCTTACAATTAACTATCAGTTTCGCGTCGGATTCGAAAATCTAGACTCACAGGAGAACGACCATAAGGTGCCCGAGGCAGCAATAGACCCTTGGAGACAAGTCGGCTGGAGGACGATGTATTGAATCTCGACGCAATTTGAGTGTTCCATCGGCATTAGGAAGCCCTGAACCTTACAATTAACTATCAGTTTCGCGTCGGATTCGAAAATCTAGACTCACAGGAGAACGACCATAAGGTGCCCGAGGCAGCAATAGACCCTTGGAGACAAGTCGGCTGGAGGACGATGTATTGAATCTCGACGCAATTTGAGTGTTCCATCATCTTTAGGAGTCCCAGAACGTTACAATTAACTACCATTTATGCGTCGGATTCGAAAATCTAGACTCACAGGAGAAGGATCATATTGTGCCCGAGGCAGCATTAGACCCTTGGAGACAAGTCAGCTGGAGGTCGATGTATTGAATCTCGTCGCAATTTGAGTGTTCCATCGTCATTAGGAGGCCAAGAACTTTACAATTAACAATCAGTTTTGCGTCGGGTTCGAATATCTAGACTCACAGCTGAACGATCACAAGGTGCCCGTGGCAGCTATTGACCATTGGAGACAAGTCGGTTGGAGGACGATGTATTGGATCGCGACGCAAAATGAGTGTTCCATCGTCATTAGGAGGCCCTGAATGTTACAATTAACTATCAGTTTTTCGTCGGATTCGAAAATCTAAACTCACAGGAGAATGATCATATTGTGCCCGAGACAGCAGTATCAACTTGGAGACAAGTCGGCTGGAGGACGATGTATTGAATCTCGACGCAATTTGAGTGTCCCATCGTCATTAGGAGGCCCTAAACGTTACAATTAACTATCATTTTTGCGTCGGATTCGTTAATCTAAACTCACAGGAGAACGACCATAAGGTGCCCGAGGCAGCAACAGACCCTTGGAGACAAGTCGGCTGGAGGCCGATGTATTGAATCTCGACGCAATTTGAGTGTTCCATCGTCATTACAAGGCCCTGAACGTTACAATTAACTATCAGTTTCGCGTCGGATTCAAAAATCTAGACTCACAGGAGAACGAGCATAAGGTGCCCGATGCAGCAATATCGCCTTGGAGACAAGTCGGCTGGAGGTCGATGTATTGAACCTCGACGCAATTTGAGTGTTCCATCGTCATTAGGAGGCCCTGAAAGTTACAATTAACTATCAGTTCTTCGTCGGATTCGAAAATCTAGGCTCACTAGAGACGGACCATGAGGTGCCCGAGGCAGCAATATCCCCTTGGAGACCAGTCCGCTGCAGGACGATGTATTCAATCGCGACGCAATTTCAGTGCTCCATCGTCTTTAGGAGGCCCTGAACGTTACAATTAACAAGCAGTTTTGCGTCGGATTCGAAAACGTAGAATCACTGGAGAAGGACAATGTAAAGCCCGAGGCAGCGATATCCCCTTGGAGACAAGTCGGCTGGAGGACGATGTATTGAATCTCGACGCAATTTGAGAGTTCTATCGTCATCAGGAGGCGCAGAACGTTACTATTCACTATCATTTTTGCGTCGGATTCGAAAATCTAGAATTACAAGAGAACGACCATAAGGTGCCCGAGGCAGCATTAGACCCTTGGAGACAAGTCGGCTGGAGGACGATGTATTGGATCGCGACGCAATTTGAGTGTTCCATCGTCAATAGGAGGCCCTGAATGTTAGAATTAACTATCAGTTTTTCGTCGGATTCGAAAATCTAGACTCACAGCAGACGGACCATTTGCTGCCCGAGGCAGCAATATCCCCTTGGAGACAAATCGGCTGGAGGACGATGTATTGAATCTCGACGCAATTTGAGTCTTCTATCGTCATTAGGAGGCGCTGAACGTTACAATTCACTATCATTTTTGCGTCGGATTCAAAAATCTAGACTCACAGGAGATGGATCATATTGTGCCCGAGACTGCAATATCCCCTTGGATTCAAGTCGACTGGAGGTCGATGTGTTGACTCTCGACGCAATTTGAGTGTTCCATCGTCTTTAGGAGTCCCTGAACGTTACAATTAACTATTATTTTTGCGTCGGATTCGAAAATCTAGACTCACAGGAGAACGACCATAAGGTGCCCGAGGCAGCAATAGACCCTTGGAGACAAGTCGGCTGGAGGACGATGTATTGAATCTCGACGCAATTTGAGTGTTCCATCGGCATTAGGAGGCCCTGAACCTTACAATTAACTATCAGTTTCGCGTCGGATTCGAAAATCTAGACTCACAGGAGAACGACCATAAGGTGCCCGAGGCAGCTATAGACCCTTGGAGACAAGTCGGCTGGAGGACGATGTATTGAATCTCGACGCAATTTGAGTGTTCCATCATCTTTAGGAGTCCCTGAACGTTACAATTAACTATCATTTATGCGTCGGATTCGAAAATCTAGACTCACAGGAGAAGGATCATATTGTGCCCGAGGCAGCATTAGACCCTTGGAGACAAGTCGGCTGGAGGTCGATGTATTGAATCTCGACGCAATTTGAGTGTCCCATCGTCATTAGGAGGCCCTAAACGTTACAATTAACTATCAATTTTGCGTCGGATTCGTTAATCTAAACGCACAGGAGAACTACCATAAGGTGCCCGAGGCAGCAACAGACCCTTGGAGACAAGTCGGCTGGAGGTCGATGTATTGAATCTCGATGCTATTTGAGTGTTCCATCGTCATTACAAGGCCCTGAACGTTACAATTAACTATCAGTTTCGCGTCGGATTCGAAAATCTAGACTCACAGGAGAAGGATCATATTGTGCCCGAGGCAGCATTAGACCCTTGGAGACAAGTCGGCTGGAGGACGATGTATTGAATCTCGACTCAATTTGAGTGTTCCATCGTCATTAGGTGGCCATGAACGTTACAATTAACAATCAGTTTTGCGTCGGGTTCGAAAATTTAGACTCCCAGCTGAACGATCACAAGGTGCCTGTGGCAGCTATTGACCATTGGAGACAAGTCGGTTGGAGGACGATGCATTGGATCGCGACGCAAAATGAGTGTTCCATCGTCATTAGGAGGCCCTGAATGTTGCAATTAACTATCAGTCTTCGTCGGATTCGAAAATCTAAACTCACAGGAGAACGAGAATAAGGTGCCCGATGCAGCAATATCCCCTTGGAGACAAGTCGGCTGGAGGTCGATGTATTGAATCTCGACGCAATTTGAGTGTTCCATCGCCAATAGGAGGCCCTGAACGTTACAATTAGCTATGAGTTTTGCGTCGGATTCGAAAACGTAGAATCACCGGAGAAGGACCATGTGGTGCCCGAGGCAGCGATATCCCCTTGGAGACAAGTCGGCTGGAGGCCGATGTGTTGGACCTCGACGCAATTTGAGTGTTCCATCGTCATTAGGAGGCCCTGAATGTTACAATTAACTATAAGTTTTTCGTCAGATTCGAAAATCTAAACTCACAGGAGAACGAGCATAAGGTGCCCGATGCAGCAATATCACCTTGGAGACAAGTCGGCTGGAGGTCGATGTATTGACTCTCGACGCAATTGGAGTGTTCCATCGCCAATAGGAGGCCCTGAACGTTACAATTACCTATGAGTTTTGCGTCGGATTCGAAAACGTAGAATCACCGGAGACGGACCATGTGGTGCCCGAGGCAGCGATATCCCCTTGGAGACCAGTCCGCTGGAGGGCGATGTATTGAATCGTGACGCAATTTGAGTGCTCCATCGTCTTTAGGACTCCCTGAATGTTACAATTAACTATCAGTTTTTCGTCGGATTCGAAAATCTAGACTCACAGCAGACGGAGCATTTGCTGCCCGAGGCAGCAATATCCCCTTGGAGACAAATCGGCTGGAGGACGATGTATTGAATCTCTACGCAATTTGAGTCTTCTATCGTCTTTAGGAGGCGCTGAACGTTACAATTCACAATCATTTTTGCGTCGGATTCGAAAATCTAGACTCACAGGAGATGGATCATATTCTGCCCGAGACTGCAATATCCCCTTTGGATACAAGTCGACTGGAGGTCGATGTGTTGACTGTCGACGCAATTTGAGTGTTCCACCGTCTTTAGGAGTCCCTGAACGTTACAATTAACTATTATTTTTGCGTCGGAATCGAAAATCTAGACTCACAGGAGAACGACCATAAGGTGCCCGAGGCAGCAATAGACCCTTGGAGACAAATCGGCTGGAGGACGATGTATTGAATCTCGACACAATTTGAGTGTTCCATCGGCATTAGGAGGCCCTGAACCTTACAATTAACTATCAGTTTCGCGTCGGATTCGAAAATCTAGACTCACAGGAGAACGACCATAAGGTGCCCGAGGCAGCAATATCCCCTTGGAGACAAGTCTGCTGGAGGACGATGTATTGAATCTCGACGCAATTTGAGTGTCCCATCGTCATTAGGAGGCCCTAAACGTTACAATTAACTATCATTTTTGCGTCGGATTCGTTAATCTAAACGCACAGGAGAACGACCATAAGGTGCCCGAGGCAGCAACAAACCCTTGGAGACAAGTCGGCTGGAGGCCGATGTATTGATTCTCGACGCAATATGAGTGTTCCATCGTCATTACAAGACCCTGAACGTTACAATTAACTATCAGTTTCGCGTCGGATTCGAAAATCTAGACTCACAGGAGAACGAGCATAAGGTGCCCGATGCAGCAATATCCCCTTGGAGACAAGTCGGCAGGAGGTCGATGTATTGAATCTCGACTCAATTTGAGTGTTCCATCGTCATTAGGTGGCCATGAACGTTACAATTAACAATCAGTTTTGTTTCGGGTTCGATAATCTAGACTCACAGCTGAACGATCACAAGGTGCCCGTGGCAGCTATTGACAATTGGAGACAAGTCGGTTGGAGGACGATGTATTGGATCGCGACGCAAAATGAGTGTTCCATCGTCATTAGGAGGCCCTGAATGTTACAATTAACTATCAGTTTTTCGTCGGATTCGAAAATCTAAACTCACAGGAGAACGAGCATAAGGTGCCCGATGCATCAATATCCCTTTGGAGACAAGTCGGCTGGAGGCCGATGTATTGAACCTCGACGCAATTTGAGTGTTCCATCGTCATTAGGAGGCCCTGAATGTTACAATTAACCATCAGTTCTTCGTCAGATTCGAAAATCTAGACTCACTAGAGACGGACCATAAGGTGCCCGAGGCAGCAATATCCCCTTGGAGACCAGTCCGCTGGAGGACGATATATTGAAACCCGACGCAATTTGAGTGCTCCATCGTCTTTAGAAGGCCCTGAACGTTACAATTAACAAGCAGTTTTGTGTCGGATTCGAAAACGTAGAATCACCGGAGAAGGACCATATAATGCCCGAGGCAGCGATATCCCCTTGGAGACAAGTCGGCTGGAGGACGATGTATTGAATCTCGACGCAATTTGAGTGTCCCATCGTCATTAGGAGCCCCTAAACGTTACAATTAACTATCATTTTTGCGTCGGATTCGATAATCTAAACTCACAGGAGAACGACCATAAGGTGCCCGAGGCAGCAATAGACCCTTGGAGACAAGTCGGCTGGAAACCGATGTATTGATTCTTGACGAAATTTGAGTGTTTCATCGTCATTAGGAGGCCCTGAACGCTACAATTAACAATCATTTTAGCTTCGGATTCGAAAATCTACTCACAGGAGAAGTTCAAACGGTGCTCCAGACAGCAATATACCCCTTGGGGACAAGTCGGCTGGAAACCGATGTATTGACTCTCGACGCAATTTGAGTGTTCCATCGTCTTTAGGAGTCCCTGAACGTTACAATTAACTATCATTTAACCGTCGGATTCGAAAATCTAGACTCACAGGAGAACGACCATAAGGTGCCCGAGGCAGCATTAGACCCTTGGAGACAAGTCGGCTGGAGGACGATGTATTGGATCGCGACGCAATTTGAGTGTTCCATCGTCATTAGGAGGCCCTGAATGTTAAAATTAACTATCAATTTTTCGTCGGATTCGAAAATCTAGACTCACAGCAGACGGACCATTTTGTGCCCGAGGCAGCAATATCCCCTTGGAGACAAATCGGCTGGAGGACGATGTATTGAATCTCGACGCAATTTGAGTTTTCTATCGTCATTAGGAGGCGCTGAACGTTACAATTCACTATCATTTTTGCGTCGGTTTCGAAAATCTAGACTCACAGGAGAAGGATCATATTGTGCCCGAGACTGCAATATCCCCTTGGATACAAGTGGACTGGAGGTCGATGTATTGACTCTCGACGCAATTTGAGTGTTCCATCGTCTTTAGGAGTCCCTGAACGTTACAATTAAGTATCATTTATGCGTCGGATTCGAAAATCTAGACTCACTGGAGAACGACCATAAGGTGCCCGACGCAGCAATAGACCCTTGGAGACAAGTCGGCTGGAAACCGATGTATTGTCTCTTGACGCAATTTGAGTGTTCCATCGTCATTAGGACGCCCTGAACGTTACAATTAACTATCATTTTTGCGTCGGATTCGAAAATCTAGACTCACAGGAGAACGAGCATAAGGTGCCCGATGCAGCAATATCCCCTTGGAGACAAGTCGGCTGGAGGTCGATGTATTGAATCTCAACTCAATTTGAGTGTTCCATCGTCATTAGGTGGCCATGAACGTAACAATAAACAATCAGTTTTGCGTCGGGTTCGAAAATCTTGACTCACAGCAGAACGATCACAAGGTTCCCGTGGCAGCTATTGACCATTGGAGACAAGTCGGTTGGAGGACGATGTATTGGATCGCAACGCAAAATGAGTGTTCCATCGTCATTAGGAGGCCCTGAATGTTACAATTAACTATCAGTTTTTCGTTGGATTCGAAAATCTAAACTCACAGGAGAACGAGCATAAGGTGCCCGATGCAGCAATATCCCCTTGGAGACAAGTCGGCTGGAGGTCGATGTATTGAATCTCGACGCAATTTGAGTGTTCCATCGCCAATAGGAGGCCCTGAACGGTACAATTAACTATGAGTTTTGCGTCGGATTCGAAAACGTAGAATCACCGGAGACGGACCATGTGGTGCCCGAGGCAGCGATATCCCCTTGGAGACAAGTCGGCTGGAGGCCGATGTATTGAATCTCGACGCAATTTGAGTGTTCCATCGTCATTAGGAGGCCCTGAACGCTACAATTAACAATCATTTTAGCTTCGGATTCGAAAATCTACTCACAGGAGAAGTTCAAACGGTGCTCCAGACAGCAATATACCCCTTGGAGACAAGTCGGCTGGAAACCGATGTATTGACTCTCGACGCAATTTGAGTGTTCCATCGTCTTAAGGAGTCCCTGAACGTTACAATTAACTATCATTTATGCGTCGGATTCGAAAATCTAGACTCACAGGAGAACGACAATAAGGTGCCCGAGGCAGCATTAGACTCTTGGAGACAAGTCGGCTGGAGGACGATGTATTGGATCGCGACGCAATTTGAGTGTTCCATCGTCATTAGGAGGCCCTGAATGTTAAAATTAACTATCAATTTTTCGTCGGATTCGAAAATCTAGACTCACAGCAGACGGACCATTTGGTGCCCGAGGCAGCAATATCCCCTTGGAAACAAATCGGCTGGAGGACGATGTATTGAATCTCGACGCAATTTGAGTCTTCTATCGTCATTAGGAGGCGCTGAACGTTACAATTCACTATCATTTTTGCGTCGGATTCGAAAATCTAGACTCACAGGTGAAGGATCATATTGTGCCCGAGACTGCAATATCCCCTTGGATACAAGTCGACTGGAGGTCGATGTATTGACTCTCGACGCAATTTGAGTGTTCCATCGTCTTTAGGAGTCTCTGAACGTTACAATTAACTATCATTTATGCGTCGGATTCGAAAATCTAGACTCACAGGAGAACGACCATAAGGTGCCCGAGGCAGCAATAGACCCTTGGAGACAAGTCGGCTGGAAACCGATGTATTGTCTCTTGACGCAATTTGCGTGTTCCATCGTCATTAGGAGGCCCTGAATGTTACAATTAACTATCAGTTTTTCGTCGGATTCGAAAATCTAGACTCACAGCAGACGGACCATTTGGTGCCCGAGGCAGCAATATCCCCTTGGAGACAAATCGGCTGGAGGACGATGTATTGAATCTCGACGCAATTTGAGTCTTCTATCGTCATTAGGAGGCGCTGAACGTTACAATTCACTATCATTTTTGTGTCGGATTCGAAAATCTAGACTCACAGGAGAAGGATCATATTGTGCCCGAGACAGCAATATCCCCTTGGAGACAAGTCGGCTGGAGGACGATGTATTGAATCTCGACGCAATTTGAGTGTTCCATCGTCATTACGAGGCCCTAAACGTTACAATTAACTATCATTTTTGCATCGGATTCGTTAATCTAAACTCACAGGAGAACGACCATAAGGTGCCCGAGGCAGCAACAGACCCTTGGAGACAAGTCGGCTGGAGGCCGATGTATTGAATCTCGACGCAATTTGAGTGTTCCATCGTCATTACAAGGCCCTGAACGTTACAATTAACTATCAGTTTCGCGTCGGATTCGAAAATCTAGACTCACAGGAGAACGAGCATAAGGTGCCCGATGCAGCAATATCCCCTTGGAGACAAGTCGGCTGGAGGTCGAAGTATTGAATCTCGACTCAATTTGAGTGTTCCATCGTCATTAGGTGGCCATGAACGTAACAATTAACAATCAGTTTTGCGTCGGGTTCGAAAATCTAGACTCACAGCAGAACGATCACAAGGTTCGCGTGGCAGCTATTGACCATTGGAGACAAGTCGGTTGGAGGACGATGTATTGGATCGCGACGCAAAATGAGTGTTCCATCATCATTAGGAGGCCCTGAATGTTACTATTAACTATCAGTTTTTCGTCGGATTCGAAAATCTAAACTCACAGGAGAACGAGCATAAGGTGCCCGATGCAGCATTATCCCCTTGGAGACAAGTCGGCTGGAGGTCGATGTATTGAATCTCGACGCAATTTGAGTGTTCCATCGCCAATAGGAGGCCCTGAACGTTACAATTAACTATGAGTTTTGCGTCGGATTCGAAAACGTAGAATCACCGGAGACGGACCATGTGGTGCCCGAGGCAGCGATATCCCCTTGGAGACAAGTCGGCTGGAGGCCGATGTATTGAATCTCGACGCAATTTGAGTCTTCTATCGTCATTAGGAGGCCCTGAATGTTACAATTAACCATCAGTTCTTAGTCGGATTCGAAAATCTAGACTCACTGGAGACGGACCATAAGGTGCCCGAGGCAGCAATATTCCCTTGGAGACCAGTCCGCTGGAGGACGATGTATTGAATCGCGACGCAGTTTGAGTGCTCCATCGTCTTTAGGAGGCCCTGAAAGTTACAATTAACAAGCAGTTTTGCATCGGATTCGAAAACGTAGAATCACCGGAGAAGGACCATGTAATGCCCGAGGCAGCAATATCCCCTTGGAGACAAGTCGGCTGGAGGCCGATGTATTGAATCTCGACGCAATTTGAGAGTTCCATCGTCATTAGGAGGCCCTAAACGTTACAATTAACTATCATTTTTGCGTCGGATTCGATAATCTAAACTCACAGGACAACGACCATAAGGTGCCCGAGGCAGCAACAGACCCTTGGAGACAAATCGGCTGGAAGACGATGTATTGAATCAAGACGCAATTTGAGTCTTCTATCGTCATTAGGAGGCGCTGAACGTTACAATTCACTATCATTTTTGCGTCGGATTCGAAAATCTAGACTCACAGGTGAAGGATCATATTGTGCCCGAGACTGCAATATCCCCTTGGATACAAGTCGACTGGAGGTCGATGTATTGAATCTCGACGATATTTGAGTGTTCCATCGTCTTTAGGAGTCCCTGAACGTTACAATTAACTATCAATTATGCGTCGGATTCGAAAATCTAGACTCACAGGAGAACGACCATAAGGTGCCCGAGGCAGCAATAGACCCTTGAAGACAAGTCGGCTGGAAACCGATGTATTGTCTCTTGACGCAATTTGAGTGTTCCATCGTCATTAGGACGCCCTGAACGTTACAATTAACTATCATTTTTGCGTCGGATTCGAAAATCTAGAGTCACAGGAGAACGACCATAAGGTGCCCGAGGCAGCAATAGACCCTTGGAGACAAGTCGGCTGGAGGACGATGTATTGAATCTCGACGCAATTTGAGAGTTCCATCGTCATTAGGAGGCCCTGAACGTTACAATTAACTATCATTTTTGCGTCGGATTCGAAAATCTAGACTTACAAGAGAACGACCATAAGGTGCCCGAGGCAGCATTAGACCCGTGGAGACAAGTCGGCTGGAGGACGATGTATTGGATCGCGTGCAATTTGTGTGTTCCATCCTCATTAGGAGGCCCTGAATGTTACAATTAACTATCAGTTTTTGTCGGATTCGAAAATCTAGACTCACAGCAGACGGACCATTTGGTGCCCGAGACAGCAATATCCCCTTGGAGACAAATCGGCTGGAGGACGATGTATTGAATCTCGACGCAATTTGAAACTTCTATCGTCATTAGGAGGCGCTGAACGTTACAATTCACTATCATTTTTGTGTCGGATTCGAAAATCTAGACTCACAGGAGAAGGATCATATTGTGAACGAGACAGCAATATCCCCTTGGAGACAAGTCAGCTGGAGGACAATGTATTGAATCTCGACGCAATTTGAGTGTTCCATCGTCATTACAAGGCCCTGAACGTTACAATTAACTATCAGTTTCGCGTCGGAATCGAAAATCTAGACTCACAGGAGAACGAGCATAAGGTGCACGATGCAGCAATATCCCCTTGGAGACAAGTCGGCTGGAGGCCGATGTATTGAATCTCGACGCAATTTGAGTGTTCCATCGTCATTAGGATGCCCTGAATGTTACAATTAACTATCAGTTTTTCGTCGGATTCGAAAATCTAAACTCACAGGAGAACGAGCATAAGGTGCCCGATGCAGCAATATCCCCTTGGAGACAAGTCGGCTGGAGGTCGATGTATTGAATCTCGACGCAATTTGAGTGTTCCATCGCCAATAGGAGGCCCTGAACGTTACAATTAACTATGAGTTTTGCGTCGGATTCGAAAACGTAGAATCACCGGAGACGGACCATGTGGTGCCCGAGGCAGCGATATCCCCTTGGAGAGAAGTCGGCTGGAGGTCGATGTATTGAATCGCGACGCAATTTGAGTGCTCCATCGTCTTTAGGAGTCCCTGAACGTTACAATTAACTATCATTTATGCGTCGGATTCGAAAATCTAAACTCTCAGTAGAACGTCCATAAGGTGCCCGAGGCAGCAATATCCCCTTGGAGACAAGTCGGCTGGAGGCCGATGTATTGAATCTCGACGCAATTTGAGTGTTCCATCGTCATTAGGTGGCCATGAACGTTACAATTAACAATCAGTTTTGCGTCGGGTTCGAAAATCTAGACTCGCAGCAGAACGATCACAAGGTGCCCGTGGCAGCTATTGACCCATGGAGACAAGTCGGTTGGAGGACGATGTATTGGATCGCGACGCCAAATGAGTGTTCCATCGTCATTAGGAGGCCCTAAACGTTACAATTAACTATCATTTTTGCGTCGGAGTCGATAATCTAAACCCACAGGACAACGACCATAAGGTGCCCGAGGCAGCAACTGACCCTTGGAGACAAATCGGCTGGAGGACGATGTATTGAATCTCGACGCAATTAGAGTCTTCTATCGTCATTAGGAGGCGCTGAACGTTACAATTCACTATCATTTTTGCGGCGGATTCGAAAATCTAGACTCACAGGAGAAGGATTATATTGTGCCCGAGACTGCCAAATCCCCTTGGATACAAGTCGACTGGAGGTCGATGTATTGACTCTCGACGCAATTTGAGTGTTCCATCGTCTTTAGGAGTACCTGAACGTTACAATTAACTATCTTTTATGCGTCGGATTCGAAAATCTAGACTCACAGGAGAACGACCATAAGGTGCCCGAGGCAGCAATAGACCCTTGGAGACTAGTCGGCTGGAAACCGATGTATTGATTCTTGACGCAATTTGAGTGATGCATCGTCATTAGGACGCCCTGAACGTTACAATTCACTATCATTTTTGCGTCGGAATCGAAAATCTAGACTCACAGGAGAACGACCATAAAGTGCCCGACGCAGCAATAGACCCTTGGAGACAAGTCGGTTGGAGGACGATGTATTGAATCTCGACGCAATTTGAGAGTTCCATCGTCATTAGGAGGCCCTGAACGTTACAATTAACTATCATTTTTGCGTCGGATTCGAAAATCTAGACTTACAAGACAACGACCATAAGGTGCCCGAGGCAGCAATATCCCCTTGGAGACAAGTCGGCTGGAGGTCGATGTATTGAATCTCGACGCAATTTGAGTGTTCCATCGCCAATAGGAGGCCCTGAACGTTACAATTAACTATGAGTTTTGCGTCGGATTCGAAAACGTAGAATCACCGGAGACGGACCATGTGGTGCCCGAGGCAGCGATATCCCCTTGGAGACAAGTCGGCTGGAGGCCGATGTATTGAATCTCGACGTAATTTGAGTGTTCCATCGTCATTAGGAGGCCCTGAATGTTACAACTAACCATCAGTTCTTAGTCGGTTTCAAAAATCTAGACTCACTGGAGACGGACCATAAGGTGCCCGAGGCAGCAATATTCCCTTGGAGACCAGTCCGCTGGAGGACGATGTATTGAATCGCGACGCAATTTGAGTGCTCCATCGTCTTTAGGAGGCCCTGAACGTTACAATTAACTATGAGTTTTGCGTCGGATTTGAAAACGTAGAATCACCGGAGACGGACCATGTGCTGCCCGAGGCAGCGATATCCCCTTGGAGACAAGTCGGCCGGAGGACGATGTATTGAATCTCGACGCAATTTGATTGTTCCATCGTCATTAGAAGGCCCTGAACGTTACAATTACCTATCATTTTTGCGTCGGATTCGAAAATCTAGACTTACAAGAGAACGACCATAAGGTGCCCGAGGCAGCATAAGACACTTGGAGACAAGTCGGCTGGAGGACGATGTATTGGATCGCGACGCTATTTTAGAGGTCCATCGTCATTAGGAGGCCCGGAATGTTACAATTAACTATCTGTTTTTCATCGGATTCGAAAATCTAGACTCACAGCAGACGGACCATTTGGTGCCCGAGGCAGCAATATCCCCTTGGAGACAAATCGGCTGGAGGACGATGTATGGAATCTCGACGCAATTTGAGTCTTCTATCGTCATTAGGAGGCGCTGAACGTTACAATTCAATATCATTTTTGCGTCGGATTCGAAAATCTAGACTCACAGGAGAAGGATCATATTGTGCCCGAGACAGCAATATCCCCTTGGAGACAAGTCGGCTGGAGGACGATGTATTGAATCTCGACGCAATATGAGTGTTCCATCGTCATTACAAGGCCCTGAACGTTACAATTAACTATCAGTTTCGCGTCATATTCAAAAAACTAGACTCACAGGAGACGGACCACATGGAGCCCGAGGCAGCAATATCCCCTTGGAGACAAGTCGGCTGGAGGTCGATGTATTGAATCTCGACTCAATTTGAGTGTTCCATCGTCATTAGGTGGCCCTGAACGTTACAATTAACAATCAGTTTTGCGTCGGTTTCGAAAATCTAGACTCACAGCAGAACGATCACAAGGTGCCCGTGGCAGCTATTGACCATTGGAGACAAGTCGGTTGGAGGACGATGTATTGGATCGCGGCGCAAAATGAGTGTTCCATCGTCATTAGGATGCCCTGAATGTTACAATTAACTATCAGTTTTTCGTCGGATTCGAAAATCTAAACTCACAGGAGAACGAGCATAAGGTGCCCGATGCAGCAATATCCCCTTGGAGACAAGTCGGCTGGAGGTCGATGTATTGAATCTCGACGCAATTAGAGTGTACCATCGCCAATAGGAGCCCCTGAACGTTACAATTAACTATCAGTTTTGCGTCGGAATCGAAAACGTTGAATCACCGGAGACGGACCATGTGGTGCCCGAGGCAGCGATATCCCCTTGAAGACAAGTCGGCTGGAGGCCGATGTATTGAATCTCGACGCAATTTGAGTGTTCCATCGTCATTAGGAGGCCCTGAATGTTACAATTAACCATCAGTTCTTCGTCGGATTCGAAAATCTAGACTCACTGGAGACGGACCATAAGGTGCCCGAAGCAGCAATATCCCCTTGGGGACCAGTCCGCTGGAGGACGATGTATTGAATCTCGACGCAATTTTAGTGTACCATCGCCAATAGGAGGCCCTGAACGTTACAATTAACTATGAGTTTTGCGTCGGATTCGAAAACTTTGAATCACCGGAGACGGACCATGTGGTGCCCGAGGCAGCGATATCCCCTTGGAGCCAAGTCGGCTGGAGGCCGATGTATTGAATCTCGACGCAATTTGAGTGTTCCATCGTCATTAGGAGGCCCTGAATGTTACAATTAACCATCAGTTCTTCGTCGGATTCGAAAATCTAGACTCACTGGAGACGGACCATAAGGTGCCCGAAGCAGCAATATCCCCTTGGAGACCAGTCCGCTGGAGGACGATGTATTGAATCGCGACGCAATTTGAGTGATCCATCGTCTTTAGGAGGCCCTGAACGTTACAATTAACTATGAGTTTTGCGTCGGATTCGATAACGTAGAATCACCGGAGACGGACCATGTGGTGCCCGAGGCAGCGATATCCCCTTGGAGACAAGTCGGCTGGAGGACGATGTATTAAATCTCGACGCAATTTGATGGTTCCATCGTCTTTAGAAGGCCCTGAACGTTACAATTATCTATCATTTTTGCGTCGGATTCGAAAATCTAGACTTACAACAGAACGACCATAAGGTGCCCGAGGCAGCATTAGACACTTGGAGACAAGTCGGCTGGAGGACGATGTATTGGATCGCGACGCTATTTTAGAGGTCCATCGTCATTAGGAGGCCCTGAATGTTACAATTAACTATCAGTTTTTCATCGGATTCGAAAATCTAGACTCACAGGTGAAGGATCATATTGTGCCCGAGACAGCAATATCCCCTTGGAGACAAGTCGGCTGGAGGACGATGTATTGAATCTCGACGCAATTTGAGTGTTCCATCGTCATTACAAGGCCCTGAACGTTACAATTAACTATCAGTTTCGCGTCGGATTCAAAAATCTAGACTCACAGGAGACGGACCACATGGAGCCCGAGGCAGCAATATCCCCTTGGAGACAAGTCGGCTGGAGGTCGATGTATTGAATTTCGACTCAATTTGAGTGTTCCATCGTCATTAGGTGGCCCTGAACGTTACAATTAACATTCAGTTTTGCGTCGGGTTCGAAAATCTAGACTCACAGCAGAACGATCACAAGGTGCCCGTGGCAGCTATTGACCATTGGAGACAAGTCGGTTGGAGGACGATGTATTGGATCGCGGCGCAAAATGAGTGTTCCATCGTCATTAGGATGCCCTGAATGTTACAATTAACTATCAGTTTTTCGTCGGATTCGAAAATCTAAACTCACAGGAGAACGAGCATAAGGTGCCCGATGCAGCAATATCCCCTTGGAGACAAGTCGGCTGGAGGTCGATGTATTGAATCTCGACGCAATTTGAGTGTACCATCGCCAATAGGAGGCCCTGAACGTTACAATTAACTATGAGTTTTGCGTCGGATTCGAAAACGTAGAATCACCGGAGACGGACCATGTGGTGCCCGAGGCAGCGATATCCCCTTGGAGACAAGTCGGCTGGAGGCCGATGTATTGAATCTCGACGCAATTTGAGTGTTCCATCGTCATTAGGAGGCCTTGAATGTTACAATTAACCATCAGTTCTTCGTCGGATTCGAAAATCTAGACTCACTGGAGACGGACCATAAGGTGCCCGAAGCAGCAATATCCCCTTGGAGACCAGTCCGCTGGAGGACGATGTATTGAATCGCGACGCAATTTGAGTGCTCCGTCGTCTTTAGGAGGCCCTGAACGTTACAATTAACAAGCAGTTTTGCGTCGGATTCGAAAACGTAGAATCACCGGAGAAGGATCATGTGGTGCCCGAGGCAGCGATATCCCCTTGGAGACAAGTCGGCTGGAGGCCGATGTATTGAATCTTGACGCAATTTGAGTGTTCCATCGGCATTAGGAGGCCCTGAACGTTACAGTTAACTATCATTTTAGCGTCGGATTCGAAAATGTACTAACAGGAGAAGGATCATATGGTGCACGAGACTGCAATATCCCCTTGGATACAAGTCGGCTGGAGGTCGATGTATTGAATCTCGACTCAATTTGAGTGTTCCATCGTCATTAGGTGGCCCTGAACGTTACAATTGACAATCAGTTTTGCGTCGGGTTCGAAAATCTAGACTCACAGCAGAACGATCACAAGGTGCCCGTGGCAGGTATTGACCCTTGGACACAAGTCGGTTGGAGGACGATGTATTGGATCGCGACGCAAAATGAGTGTTCCATCGTCATTAGGAGGCCCTAAACGTTACAATTAACTATCATTTTTGCGTCGGATTCGATTATCTAAACTCACAGGAGAACGACCATAAGGTGCCCGAGGCAGCAACAGACCCTTGGAGACAAATCGGCTGGAAGACGATGTATTGAATCTCGACGCAATTTGAGTCTTCTATCGTCATTAGGAGGCGCTGAACGTTACAATTCACTATCATTTTTGCGTCGGATTCGAAAATCTAGACTCACAGGAGAAGGATCATATTGTGCCCGAGACTGCAATATCCCCTTGGATACAAGTCGACTGGAGGTCGATGTATTGACTCTCGACGCAATTTGAGTGTTCCATCGTCTTTAGGAGTACCTGAACGTTACAATTAACTATCATTTATGCGTCGGATTCGAAACTCAAGACTCACAGGAGAACGACCATAAGGTGCCCGAGGCAGCAATAGACCCTTGGAGACAAGTCGGCTGGAAACCGATGTATTGATTCTTGACGCAATTTGAGTTTTCCATCGTCATTAGGACGCCCTGAACGTTACAATGAACTATCATTTTTGCTTCGGATTCGAAAATCTAGACTCACAGGAGAACGAACATAAGGTGCCCGAGGCATCAATAGACCCTTGGAGACAAGTCGGCTGGAGGACGATGTATTGAATCTCGACGCAATTTGAGAGTTCCATCGTCATTAGGAGGCCCTGAACGTTACAATTAACTATCATTTTTGCGTCGGATTCGAAAATCTAGACTTACAAGAGAACGACCATAAGGTGCCCGAGGCAGCATTAGACACTTGGAGACAAGTAGGCTGGAGGACGATGTATTGGATCGCGACGCAATTTGGGTGTTCCATCGTCATTAGGAGGCCCTGAATGTTACAATTAACAATCAGTTTTTCGTCGGATTCGAAAATCTAGACTCACAGCAGACAGACCATTTGGTGCCCGAGGCAGCAATATCCCCATGGAGACAAATCGGCTGGAGGACGATGTATTGAATCTCGACGCAATTTAAGTCTTCTATTGTCATTAGGAGGCGCTGAACGTTACAATTCACTATCATTTTGGCGTCGGATTCGAAAATCTAGACTCACAGGAGAAGGATCATATTGTGCCCGAGACAGCAATATCCCCTTAGAGACAAGTCAGCAGGAGGACGATGTATTGAATCTCGACGCAATTTGAGTGTCCCATCGTCATTAGGAGGCCCTAAACGTTACAATTAACTATCATTTTTGCGTCGGATTCGTTAATCTAAACTCACAGGAGAACGACCATAAGGTGCCCGAGGCAGCAACAGACCCTTGGAGACAAGTCGGCTGGAGGCCGATGTATTGAATCTCGACGCAATTTGAGTGTTCCATCGTCATTACAAAGCCCTGAACGTTACAATTAACTTTCAGTTTCGCGTCGGATTCAAAAATCTAGACTCACAGGAGACGGACCACATGGAGCCCGAGGCAGCAATATCCCCTTGGAGACAAGTCGGCTGGAGGTTGATGTATTGAATCTCGACTCAATTTGAGTGTTCCATCGTCATTAGGTGGCCCTGAACGTTACAATTAACAATCAGTTTTGCGTCGGGCTCGAAAATCTAGACTCACAGCAGAACGATCACAAGGTGCCCGTGGCAGCTATTTACCATTGGAGACAAGTCGGTTGGAGGACGATGTATTGGATCGCGACGCAAAATGAGAGTTCCATCGTCATTAAGAGGCCCTGAATGTTACAATTAACTATCAGTTTTTCGTCGAATTCGAAAATCTAAACTCACAGGAGAACGAGCATAAGGTGCCCGAAGCAGCAATATCCCCTTGAAGACAAGTCGGCTGGAGGTCGATGTATTGAATCTCGACGCAATTTGAGTGTTCCATCGCCAATAGGAGGCCCTGAACGTTACAATTAACTATGAGTTTTGCGTCGGATTCGAAAACGTAGAATCATCGGAGACGGACCATGTGGTGCCCGAGGCAGCGATATCCCCTTGGAGACAAGTCGGCTGGAGGCCGATGTATTGAATCTCGACGCAATTTGAGTGTTCCATCGTCATTAGGAGGCCCTGAATGTTACAATTAACCATCAGTTCTTCGTCGGATTCGAAAATCTAGACTCTCTGGAGACGGACCATAAGGTGCCCGAGGCAGCAATATTCCCTTGGAGACCAGTCCGCTGGAGGACGATGTATTGAATCGCGACGCAATTTCAGTGCTCCACCGTCTTTAGGAGGCCCTGAACGTTACAATTAACAAGCATTTTAGCTTCGGATTCGAAAACGTAGAATCACCGGAGAAGGACCATGTGGTGCCCGAGGCAGCGATATCACCTTCGAGACAAGTCGGCTGGAGGACGATGTATTGAATCTCGACGCAATTTGAGTGTTCCATCGGCATTAGGAGGCCCTGAACGTTACAGTTAACTATCATTTTAGCGTCGGATTCGAAAATCTACTTACAGGAGAAGGATCATATGGTGCACGAGACTGCAATATCCCCTTGGATACAAGTCGACTGGAGGTCGATGTATTGACTCTCGACGCAATTTGAGTGTTCCATCGTCTTTAGGAGTCCCTGAACGTTACAATTAACTATCATTTATTCGTCGGATTCGAAAATCTAGACTCACAGGAGAACGACCATAAGGCGCCCGAGGCAGCAATATCCCCTTGGAGACAAGTCGGCTGGAGGTCGATGTATTGAATCTCGACTCAATTTGAGTGTTCCAATGTCATTAGGTGGCCCTGAACGTTACAATTGACAATCAGTTTTGCGTCGGATTCGATAATCTAAACTCACAGAAGAACGACCATAAGGTGCCCGAGGCAGCAACAGACCCTTGGAGACAAGTCGGCTGGAGGCCGATGTATTGAATCTCGACGCAATTTGAGTGTTCCATCGTCATTACAAGGCCCTGAACGTTACAATTAACTATCAGTTTCGCGTCGGATTCGAAAATCTAGACTCACAGCAGAACGATCACAAGGTTCCCGTGGCAGCTATTGACCATTGGAGACAAGTCGGTTGGAGGACGATGTATTGGATCGCGACGCAAAATGAGTGTTCCATCATCATTAGGAGGCCCTGAATGTTACTGTTAACTATCAGTTTTTCGTCGGATTCGAAAATCTAAACTCACAGGAGAACGAGCATAAGGTGCCCGATGCAGCATTATCCCCTTGGAGACAAGTCGGCTGGAGGTCGATGTATTGAATCTCGACGCAATTTGAGTGTTCCATCGCCAATAGGAGGCCCTGAACGTTACAATTAACTATGAGTTTTGCGTCGGATTCGAAAACGTAGAATCACCGGAGACGGACCATGTGGTGCCCGAGGCAGCGATATCCCCTTGGAGACAAGTCGGCTGGAGGCCGATGTATTGAATCTCGACGCAATTTGAGTGTTCCATCGTCATTAGGAGGCCCTGAATGTTACAATTAACCATCAGTTCTTAGTCGGATTCGAAAATCTAGACTCACTGGAGACGGACCATAAGGTGCCCGAGGCAGCAATATTCCCTTGGAGACCAGTCCGCTGGAGGACGATGTATTGAATCGCGACGCAATTTGAGTGCTCCATCGTCTTTAGGAGGCCCTGAAAGTTACAATTAACAAGCAGTTTTGCATCGCATTCGAAAACGTAGAATCACCGGAGAAGGACCATGTAATGCCCGAGGCAGCAATATCCCCTTGGAGACAAGTCGGCTGGAGGCCGATGTATTGAATCTCGACGCAATTTGAGAGTTCCATCGTCATTAGGAGGCCCTAAACGTTACAATTAACTATCATTTTTGCGTCGGATTCGATAATCTAAACTCACAGGACAACGACCATAAGGTGCCCGAGGCAGCAACAGACCCTTGGAGACAAATCGGCTGGAGGACGATGTATTGAATCAAGACGCAATTTGAGTCTTCTATCGTTATTAGGAGGCGCTGAACGTTACAATTCACTATCATTTTTGCGTCGGATTCGAAAATCTAGACTCACAGGTGAAGGATCATATTGTGCCCGAGACTGCAATATCCCCTTGGATACAAGTCGACTGGAGGTCGATGTATTGACTCTCGACGATATTTGAGTGTTCCATTGTCTTTAGGAGTCCCTGAACGTTACAATTAACTATCATTTATGCGTCGGATTCGAAAATCTAGACTCACAGGAGAACGACCATAAGGTGCCCGAGGCAGCAATAGACCCTTGGAGACAAGTCGGCTGGAAACCGATGTATTGTCTCTTGACGCAATTTGAGTGTTCCATTGTCATTAGGACGCCCTGAACGTTACAATTAACTATCAGTTTCGCGTCGGAATCGAAAATCTAGACTCACAGGAGAACGAGCATAAGGTGCACGATGCAGCAATATCCCCTTGGAGACAAGTCGGCTGGAGGCCGATGTATTGAATCTCGACGCAATTTGAGTGTTCCATCGTCATTAGGATGCCCTGAATGTTACAATTAACTATCAGTTTTTCGTCGGATTCGAAAATCTAAACTCACAGGAGAACGAGCATAAGGTGCCCGATGCAGCAATATCCCCTTGGAGACAAGTCGGCTGGAGGTCGATGTATTGAATCTCGACGCAATTTGAGTGTTCCATCGCCAATAGGAGGCCCTGAACGTTACAATTAACTATGAGTTTTGCGTCGGATTCGAAAACGTAGAATCACCGGAGACGGACCATGTGGTGCCCGAGGCAGCGATATCCCCTTGGAGAGAAGTCGGCTGGAGGTCGATGTATTGAATCGCGACGCAATTTGAGTGCTCCATCGTCTTTAGGAGTCCCTGAACGTTACAATTAACTATCATTTATGCGTCGGATTCGAAAATCTAAACTCTCAGTAGAACGTCCATAAGGTGCCCGAGGCAGCAATATCCCCTTGGAGACAAGTCGGCTGGAGGCCGATGTATTGAATCTCGACGCAATTTGAGTGTTCCATCGTCATTAGGTGGCCATGAACGTTACAATTAACAATCAGTTTTGCGTCGGGTTCGAAAATCTAGACTAGCAGCAGAACGATCACAAGGTGCCCGTGGCAGCTATTGACCCATGGAGACAAGTCGGTTGGAGGACGATGTATTGGATCGCGACGCCAAATGAGTGTTCCATCGTCATTAGGAGGCCCTAAACGTTACAATTAACTATCATTTTTGCGTCGGAGTCGATAATCTAAACTCACAGGACAACGACCATAAGGTGCCCGAGGCAGCAACTGACCCTTGGAGACAAATCGGCTGGAGGACGATGTATTGAATCTCGACGCAATTTGAGTCTTCTATCGTCATTAGGAGGCGCTGAACGTTACAATTCACTATCATTTTTGCGCCGGATTCGAAAATCTAGACTCACAGGAGAAGGATTATATTGTGCCCGAGACTGCCAAATCCCCTTGGATACATGTCGACTGGAGGTCGATGTATTGACTCTCGACGCAATTTGAGTGTTCCATCGTCTTTAGGAGTACCTGAACGTTACAATTAACTATCATTTATGCGTCGGATTCGAAAATCTAGACTCACAGGAGAACGACCATAAGGTGCCCGAGGCAGCAATAGACCCTTGGAGACTAGTCGGCTGGAAACCGATGTATTGATTCTTGACGCAATTTGAGTGTTGCATCGTCATTAGGACGCCCTGAACGTTACAATTCACTATCATTTTTGCGTCGGAATCGAAAATCTAGACTCACAGGAGAACGACCATAAGGTGCCCGACGCAGCAATAGACCCTTGGAGACAAGTCGGTTGGAGGACGATGTATTGAATCTCGACGCAATTTGAGAGTTCCATCGTCATTAGGAGGCCCTGAACGTTACAATTAACTATCATTTTTGCGTCGGATTCGAAAATCTAGACTTACAAGAGAACGACCATAATTTGCCCGAGGCAGCAATATCCCCTTGGAGACAAGTCGGCTGGAGGTCGATGTATTGAATCTCGACGCAATTTAAGTGTTCCATCGCCAATAGGAGGCCCTGAACGATACAATTAACTATGAGTTTTGCGTCGGATTCGAAAACGTAGAATCACCGGAGACGGACCATGTGGTGCCCGAGGCAGCGATATCCCCTTGGAGACAAGTCGGCTGGAGGCCGATGTATTGAATCTCGACGTAATTTGAGTGTTCCATCGTCATTAGGAGGCCCTGAATGTTACAATTAACCATCAGTTCTTAGTCGGATTCGAAAATCTAGACTCACTGGAGACGGACCATAAGGTGCCCGAGGCAGCAATATTCCCATGGAGACCAGTCCGCTGGAGGACGATGTATTGAATCGCGACGCAATTTGAGTGCTCCATAGTCTTTAGGAGTCCCTGAACGTTACAATTAACTATCATTTTTGCGTCGGATTCGAAAATCTAGACTCACAGGAGAACGACCATTAGGTGCCCGAGGCAGCAATAGACACTTGGAGACAAGTCGGCTGGAGGACGATGTATTGAATCTCGACGCAATTTGAGTCTTCTATCGTCATTAGGAGGCGCTGAACGTTACAATTCACTATCATTTTTGCGTCGGATTCGTTAATCTATACTCACAGGAGAATGTCCATAAGGTGCCCGAGGCAGCAACAGACCCTTGGCGACATGTCGGCTGGAGGCCTATGTATTGAATCTCGACGCAATTTGAGTGTTCCATCGTCATTACAAGGCCCTGAACGTTACAATTAACTATCAGTTTCGCGTCGGATTCAGAAATCTAGACTCACAGGAGAAGGACCACATGGCGCCCGAGGCAGCAATATCCCCTTGGAGACAAGTCGGCTGGTGGTCGATGTATTGAATCTCGACTCAATTTGAGTGTTCCATCGTCATTAGGTGGCCCTGAACGTTACAATTAACAATCAGTTTTGCGTCGGGTTCGAAAATCTAGACTCACAGCAGAACGATCACAAGGTGCCCGTGGCAGCTATTGACCATTGGAGACAAGTCGGCTGGAGGTCGATGTATTGAATCTCGACGCAATTTGAGTGTACCATCGCCAATAGGAGGCCCTGAACGTTACAATTAACTATTAGTTTTGCGTCGGATTCGAAAACGTTGAATCACCGGAGACGGACTATGTGGTGCCCGAGGCAGCGATATCCCCTTGGAGACAAGTCGGCTGGAGGCCAATGTATTGAATCTCGACGCAATTTGAGTGTTCCATCGTCATTAGGAGGCCCTGAATGTTACAATTAACCATCAGTTCTTCGTCGGACTCGAAAATCTAGACTCACTGGAGACGGACCATAAATTGCCCGAAGCAGCAATATCCCCTTGGAGACCAGTCCGCTGGAGGACGATGTATTGAATCGCGACGCAATTTGAGTGCTCCATCGTCTTTAGGAGGCCCTGAACGTTACAATTAACTATGAGTTTTGCGTCGGATTTGAAAACGTAGAATCACCGGAGACGGACCATGTGCTGCCCGAGGCAGCGATATCCCCTTGGAGACAAGTCGGCTGGAGGACGATGTATTGAATCTCGACGCAATTTGATTGTTCCATCGTCATTAGAAGGCCCTGAACGTTACAATTACCTATCATTTTTGCGTCGGATTCGAAAATCTAGACTTACAAGAGAACGACCATAAGGTGCCCGAGGCAGCATAAGACACTTGGAGACAAGTCGGCTGGAGGACGATGTATTGGATCGCGACGCTATTTTAGAGGTCCATCGTCATTAGGAGGCCCGGAATGTTACAATTAACTATCTGTTTTTCATCGGATTCGAAAATCTAGACTCACAGCAGACGGACCATTTGGTGCCCGTGGCAGCAATATCCCCTTGGAGACAAATCGGCTGGAGGACGATGTATGGAATCTCGACGCAATTTGAGTCTTCTATCGTCATTAGGAGGCGCTGAACGTTACAATTCAATATCATTTTTGCGTCGGATTCGAAAATCTAGACTCACAGGAGAAGGATCATATTGTGCCCGAGACAGCAATATCCCCTTGGAGACAAGTCGGCTGGAGGACGATGTATTGAATCTCGACGCAATTTGAGTGTTCCATCGTCATTACAAGGCCCTGAACGTTACAATTAACTATCAGTTTCGCGTCATATTCAAAAAACTAGACTCACAGGAGACGGACCACATGGAGCCCGAGGCAGCAATATCCCCTTGGAGACAAGTCGGCTGGAGGTCGATGTATTGAATCTCGACTCAATTTGAGTGTTCCATCGTCATTAGGTGGCCCTGAACGTTACAATTAACAATCAGTTTTGCGTCGGTTTCGAAAATCGAGACTCACAGCAGAACGATCACAAGGTGCCCGTGGCAGCTATTGACCATTGGAGACAAGTCGGTTGGAGGACGATGTATTGGATCGCGGCGCAAAATGAGTGTTCCATCGTCATTAGGATGCCCTGAATGTTACAATTAACTATCAGTTTTTCGTCGGATTCGAAAATCTAAACTCACAGGAGAACGAGCATAAGGTGCCCGATGCAGCAATATCCCCTTGGAGACAAGTCGGCTGGAGGTCGATGTATTGAATCTCGACGCAATTAGAGTGTACCATCGCCAATAGGAGCCCCTGAACGTTACAATTAACTATCAGTTTTGCGTCGGAATCGAAAACGTTGAATCACCGGAGACGGACCATGTGGTGCCCGAGGCAGCGATATCCCCTTGGAGACAAGTCGGCTGGAGGCCGATGTATTGAATCTCGACGCAATTTGAGTGTTCCATCGTCATTAGGAGGCCCTGAATGTTACAATTAACCATCAGTTCTTCGTCGGATTCGAAAATCTAGACTCACTGGAGACGGACCATAAGGTGCCCGAAGCAGCAATATCCCCTTGGGGACCAGTCCGCTGGAGGACGATGTATTGAATCTCGACGCAATTTGAGTGTACCATCGCCAATAGGAGGCCCTGAACGTTACAATTAACTATGAGTTTTGCGTCGGATTCGAAAACGTTGAATCTCCGGAGACGGACCATGTGGTGCCCGAGGCAGCGATATCCCCTTGGAGACAAGTCGGCTGGAGGCCGATGTATTGAATCTCGACGCAATTTGAGTGTTCCATCGTCATTAGGAGGCCCTGAATGTTACAATTAACCATCAGTTCTTCGTCGGATTCGAAAATCTAGACTCACTGGAGACGGACCATAAGGTGCCCGAAGCAGCAATATCCCCTTGGAGACCAGTCCGCTGGAGGACGATGTATTGAATCGCGACGCAATTTGAGTGATCCATCGTCTTTAGGAGGCCCTGAACGTTACAATTAACTATGAGTTTTGCGTCGGATTCGAAAACGTAGAATCACCGGAGACGGACCATGTGGTGCCCGAGGCAGCGATATCCCCTTGGAGACAAGTCGGCTGGAGGACGATGTATTGAATCTCGACGCAATTTGATTGTTCCATCGTCATTAGAAGGCCCTGAACGTTATAATTATCTATCATTTTTGCGTCGGATTCGAAAATCTAGACTTACAACAGAACGACCATAAGGTGCCCGAGGCAGCATTAGACACTTGGAGACAAGTCGGCTGGAGGACGATGTATTGGATCGCGACGCTATTTTAGAGGTCCATCGTCATTAGGAGGCCCTGAATGTTACAATTAACTATCAGTTTTTCATCGGATTCGAAAATCTAGACTCACAGGAGAAGGATCATATTGTGCCCGAGACAGCAATATCCCCTTGGAGACAAGTCGGCTGGAGGACGATGTATTGAATCTCGACGCAATTTGAGTGTTCCATCGTCATTACAAGGCCCTGAACGTTACAATTAACTATCAGTTTCGCGTCGGATTCAAAAATCTAGACTCACAGGAGTCGGACCACATGGAGCCCGAGGCAGCAATATCCCCTTGGAGACAAGTCGGCTGGAGGTCGATGTATTGAATTTCGACTCAATTTGAGTGTTCCATCGACATTAGGTGGCCCTGAACGTTACAATTAACATTCAGTTTTGCGTCGGGTTCGAAAATCTAGACTCACAGCAGAACGATCACAAGGTGCCCGTGGCAGCTATTGACCATTGGAGACAAGTCGGTTGGAGGACGATGTATTGGATCGCGGCGCAAAATGAGTGTTCCATCGTCATTAGGATGCCCTGAATGTTACAATTAACTATCAGTTTTTCGTCGGATTCGAAAATCTAAACTCACAGGAGAACGAGCATAAGGTGCCCGATGCAGCAATATCCCCTTGGAGACAAGTCGGCTGGAGGTCGATGTATTGAATCTCGACGCAATTTGAGTTTACCATCGCCAATAGGAGGCCCTGAACGTTACAATTAACTATGAGTTTTGCGTCGGATTCGAAAACATTGAATCACCGGAGACGGACCATGTGGTGCCCGAGGCAGCGATATCCCCTTGGAGACAAGTCGGCTGGAGGCCGATGTATTGAATCTCGACGCAATTTGAGTGTTCCATCGTCATTAGGAGGCCTTGAATGTTACAATTAACCATCAGTTCTTCGTCGGATTCGAAAATCTAGACTCACTGGAGACGGACCATAAGGTGCCCGAAGCAGCAATATCCCCTTGGAGACCAGTCCGCTGGAGGACGATGTATTGAATCGCGACGCAATTTGAGTGCTCCGTCGTCTTTAGGAGGCCCTGAACGTTACAATTAACAAGCAGTTTTGCGTCGGATTCGAAAACGTAGAATCACCGGAGAAGGACCATGTGGTGCCCGAGGCAGCGATATCCCCTTGGAGACAAGTCGGCTGGAGGCCGATGTATTGAATCTTGACGCAATTTGAGTGTTCCATCGGCATTAGGAGGCCCTGAACGTTACAGTTAACTATCATTTTAGCGTCGGATTCGAAAATGTACTAACAGGAGAAGGATCATATGGTGCACGAGACTGCAATATCCCCTTGGATAGAAGTCGGCTGGAGGTCGATGTATTGAATCTCGACTCAATTTGAGTGTTCCATCGTCATTAGGTGGCCCTGAACGTTACAATTGACAATCAGTTTTGCGTCGGGTTCGAAAATCTAGACTCACAGCAGGACGATCACAAGGTGCCCGTGGCAGGTATTGACCCTTGGACACAAGTCGGTTGGAGGACGATGTATTGGATCGCGACGCAAAATGAGTGTTCCATCGTCATTAGGAGGCCCTAAACGTTACAATTAACTATCATTTTTGCGTCGGATTCGATTATCTAAACTCACAGGAGAACGACCATAAGGTGCCCGAGACAGCAACAGACCCTTGGAGACAAATCGGCTGGAAGACGATGTATTGAATCTCGACGCAATTTGAGTCTTCTATCGTCATTAGGAGGCGCTGAACGTTACAATTCACTATCATTTTTGCGTCGGATTCGAAAATCTAGACTCACAGGAGAAGGATCATATTGTGCCCGAGACTGCAATATCCCCTTGGATACAAGTCGACTGGAGGTCGATGTATTGACTCTCGACGCAATTTGAGTGTTCCATCGTCTTTAGGAGTACCTGAACGTTACAATTAACTATCATTTATGCGTCGGATTCGAAACTCAAGACTCACAGGAGAACGGCCATAAGGTGCCCGAGGCAGCAATAGACCCTTGGAGACAAGTCGGCTGGAAACCGATGTATTGATTCTTGACGCAATTTGAGTTTTCCATCGTCATTAGGACGCCCTGAACGTTACAATGAACTATCATTTTTGCTTCGGATTCGAAAATCTAGACTCACAGGAGAACGAACATAAGGTGCCCGAGGCATCAATAGACCCTTGGAGACAAGTCGGCTGGAGGACGATGTATTGAATCTCGACGCAATTTGAGAGTTCCATCGTCATTAGGAGGCCCTGAACGTTACAATTAACTATCATTTTTGCGTCGGATTCGAAAATCTAGACTTACAAGAGAACGACCATAAGGTGCCCGAGGCAGCATTAGACACTTGGAGACAAGTAGGCTGGAGGACGATGTATTGGATCGCGACGCAATTTGGGTGTTCCATCGTCATTAGGAGGCCCTGAATGTTACAATTAACAATCAGTTTTTCGTCGGATTCGAAAATCTAGACTCACAGCAGACAGACCATTTGGTGCCCGAGGCAGCAATATCCCCATGGAGACAAATCGGCTGGAGGACGATGTATTGAATCTCGACGCAATTTAAGTCTTCTATTGTCATTAGGATGCGCTGAATGTTACAATTCACTATCATTTTTGCGTCCGATTCGAAAATCTAGACTCACAGGAGAAGGATCATATTGTGCCCGAGACAGCAATATCCCCTTAGAGACAAGTCGGCAGGAGGACGATGTATTGAATCTCGACGCAATTTGAGTGTCCCATCATCATTAGGAGGCCCTAAACGTTACAATTAACTATCATTTTTGCGTCGGATTCGTTAATCTAAACTCACAGGAGAACGACCATAAGGTGCCCGAGGCAGCAACAGACCCTTGGAGACAAGTCGGCTGGAGGCCGATGTATTGAATCTCGACGCAATTTGAGTGTTCCATCGTCATTACAAGGCCCTGAACGTTACAATTAACTTTCAGTTTCGCGTCGGATTCAAAAATCTAGACTCACAGGAGACGGACCACATGGAGCCCGAGGCAGCAATATCCCCTTGGAGACAAGTCGGCTGGAGGTTGATGTATTGAATCTCGACTCAATTTGAGTGTTCCATCGTCATTAGGTGGCCCTGAACGTTACAATTAACAATCAGTTTTGCGTCGGGCTCGAAAATCTAGACTCACAGCAGAACGATCACAAGGTGCCCGTGGCAGCTATTTACCATTGGAGACAAGTCGGTTGGAGGACGATGTATTGGATCGCGACGCAAAATGAGAGTTCCATCGTCATTAGGAGGCCCTGAATGTTACAATTAACTATCAGTTTTTCGTCGAATTCGAAAATCTAAACTCACAGGAGAACGAGCATAAGGTGCCCGAAGCAGCAATATCCCCTTGAAGACAAGTCGGCTGGAGGTCGATGTATTGAATCTCGACGCAATTTGAGTGTTCCATCGCCAATAGGAGGCCCTGAACGTTACAATTAACTATGAGTTTTGCGTCGGATTCGAAAACGTAGAATCATCGGAGACGGACCATGTGGTGCCCGAGGCAGCGATATCCCCTTGGAGACAAGTCGGCTGGAGGCCGATGTATTGAATCTCGACGCAATTTGAGTGTTCCATCGTCATTAGGAGGCCCTGAATGTTACAATTAACCATCAGTTCTTCGTCGGATTCGAAAATCTAGACTCTCTGGAGACGGACCATAAGGTGCCCGAGGCAGCAATATTCCCTTGGAGACCAGTCCGCTGGAGGACGATGTATTGAATCGCGACGCAATTTCAGTGCTCCACCGTCTTTAGGAGGCCCTGAACGTTACAATTAACAAGCATTTTAGCTTCGGATTCGAAAACGTAGAATCACCGGAGAAGGACCATGTGGTGCCCGAGGCAGCGATATCACCTTCGAGACAAGTCGGCTGGAGGACGATGTATTGAATCTCGACGCAATTTGAGTGTTCCATCGGCATTAGGAGGCCCTGAACGTTACAGTTAACTATCATTTTAGCGTCGGATTCGAAAATCTACTAACAGGAGAAGGATCATATGGTGCACGAGACTGCAATATACCCTTGGATACAAGTCGACTGGAGGTCGATGTATTGACTCTCGACGCAATTTGAGTGTTCCATCGTCTTTAGGAGTCCCTGAACGTTACAATTAACTATCATTTATTCGTCGGATTCGAAAATCTAGACTCACAGGAGAACGACCATAAGGCGCCCGAGGCAGCAATATCCCCTTGGAGACAAGTCGGCTGGAGGTCGATGTATTGAATCTCGACTCAATTTGAGTGTTCCAATGTCATTAGGTGGCCCTGAACGTTACAATTGACAATCAGTTTTGCGTCGGATTCGATAATCTAAACTCACAGGAGAACGACCATAAGGTGCCCGAGGCAGCAACAGACCCTTGGAGACAAGTCGGCTGGAGGCCGATGTATTGAATCTCGACGCAATTTGAGTGTTCCATCGTCATTAGGAGGCCCTGAATGTTACAATTACCTATCAGTGTTTCGTCGGATTCGAAAATCTAGACTCACAGCAGACGGAGCATTTGGTGCCCGAGGCAGCAATATCCCCTTGGAAACAATTCGGCTGGAGGACAATGTATTGAATCTCGACGCAATTTGAGTCTTCTATCGCCATTAGGAGGCCCTGAACGTTACTATTCACTTTCATTTTGGCGTCGGATTCGAAAATCTAGACTCACAGGAGAAGGATCATATGGAGCCCGAGACAGCAATATCCCCTTGGAGACAAATCGGCTGGAGGACGATGTATTGAATCTCGACGCAATTTAAGAGTTCTATCGTCATCAGGAGGCGCTGAACGTTAAAATTGACAATCAGTTTTGCGTCGGGTTCGAAAATCTAGACTCACAGCAGAACGATCACAAGGTGCCCGTGGCAGCTATTGACCCTTGGAGACAAGTCGGTTGGAGGACGATGTATTGGATCGCGACGCAAAATGAGTGTTCCATCGTCATTGAGAGGCCCTAAACGTTACAATTAACTATCATATTTGCGTCGGATTCGATAATCTGAACTCACAGGAGAACGATCATAAGGTGCCCGAGGCAGCAACAGACCCTTGGAGACAAGTCGGCTGGAGGCCGATGTATTGAATCTCGACGCAATTTGAGTGTTCCATCGTCATTAGAAGGCCCTGAACGTTACAATTAACTATCATTTTTGCGTCGGATTCGAAAATCTAGACTCACAGGAGAACGACCATAAGGTGCCCGAGGCAGCAATAGACCCTTGGAAACAAGTCGGCTGGAGGACGGTGTATTGAATCTCGACGCAATTTGAGAGTTCCATCGTCATTAGGAGGCCCTGAACGTTACAATTAACTATCATTTTTGCGTCGCATTCGGAAATCTAGACTTACAAGAGAACGACCATAAGGTGCCCGAGGCAGCATTAGAGCCTTGGAGACAAGTCGGCTGGAGGACGATGTACTGGATCGCGACGCAATTTGAGTGTTCCATCGTCGTTAGGAGGCCCTGAATGTTACAATTAACTATCAGTTTTTCGTCGGATTCGAAAATCTAGACTCACAGCAGACGGACCATTTGGTGCCCGAGGCAGCAATATCCCCTTGGAGTCAAATCGGCTGGAGGACGATGTATTGAATCTCGACGCGATTTGAGTCTTCTATCGTCATTAGGAGGCCCTGAATGTTACTATTCACTATCATTTTTGCGTCGGATTCGAAAATCTAGACTCACAGGAGTAGGATCATATGGTGCCCGAGACAGCAATATCCCCTTGGAGACAAGTCGGCTGGAGGCCGGTGTATTGAATCTCGACGCAATTTGACTGTTCCATCGGCATTAGGAGGCCCTGAGCATTACAATTAACTATCATTTTTGCGTCGGATTCGATAATCTAAACTCACAGGGGAACGACCATAAGGTGCTCGAGGCAGCAATAGACCCTTGGAGACAAGTCGGCTGGAGGACGATGTATTGAATCTCGACGCAATTTGAGAGGTCCATCGTCATTAGAAGGCCCTGAACGTTACAATTAACTATCATTTTTGCGTCGGATTCGAAAATCTAGACTCACAGGAGAACGACCATAAGGTGCCCGAGGCAGCAATAGACCCTTGGAGACAAGTCGGCTGGAGGACGATGTATTGAATCTCGACGCAATTTGAGTGTTCCATCTGCATTAGGAGGCCCTGAACGTTACAATTAACTATCATTTTTGCGTCGGATTCGATAATCTAAACTCACAGGAGAACGACCATAAGGTGCCCGAGACAGCAATATCCCCTTGGAGACTAGTCCGCTGGAGGCCGATGTATTGAATCTCGACTCAATTTGAGTGTTCCATCGTCATTAGGTGGCCCTGAACGTTACAATTGACAATCATTACTGCGTCGTATTCGAAAATCTAGACTCACAGGAGAACGACCACAAGGTGCCCGAGGCAGCAATAGACCCTTGGAGGCAGGTCGGCTGGAGGACGATGTATTGAATCTCGACGCAATTTGAGAGATCCATCGTCATTAGGAGGCCCTGAACGTTACAATTAACTATCATTTTTTCATCGGATTCGAAAATCTAGACTTACAAGAGAACGACCATAAGGTGCCCGAGGCAGCGTTAGACCCTTGGAGACAAGTCGGCTCGAGGACGATGTATTGAATCTCAACGCAATTTGAGAGTTCCATCGTCATTAGGAGGCCCTGAACGTTACAATTAACTATCATTTTTGCGTCGGATTCGAAAATCTAGACTTACAAGAGAACGACCATTAGGTGCCCGAGGCAGCAGTAGACCCTTGGAGACAAGTCGGCTGGAGAACGATGTATTGAATCTTGACGCAATTTGAGTGTTCCATCGTCATTAGGAGGCCCTGAATGTTACAATTACCTATCAGTGTTTCGTCGGATTCGAAAATCTAGACTCACAGCAGACGGACCATTTGGTGCCCGAGGCAGCAATATCCCCTTGGAGACAAATCGGCTGGAGGACAATGTATTGAATCTCGACGCAATTTGAGTCCTCTATCGCCATTAGGAGGCCCTGAACGTTACTATTCACTATCATTTTGGCGTCGGATTCGAAAATCTAGACTCACAGGAGAAGGATCATATGGAGCCCGAGACAGCAATATCCCCTTGGAGACAAATCGGCTGGAGGACGATGTATTGAATCTCGACGCAATTTAAGAGTTCTATCGTCATCAGGAGGCGCTGAACGTTAAAATTGACAATCAGTTTTGCGTCGGGTTCGAAAATCTAGACTCACAGCAGAACGATCACAAGGTGCCCGTGGCAGCTATTGACCCTTGGAGACAAGTCGGTTGGAGGACGATGTATTGGATCGCGACGCAAAATGAGTGTTCCATCGTCATTGAGAGGCCCTAAACGTTACAATTAACTATCATTTTTGCGTCGGATTCGATAATCTAAACTCACAGGAGAACGATCATAAGGTGCCCGAGGCAGCAACAGTTCCTTGGAGACAAGTCGGCTGGAGGCCGATGTATTGAATCTCGACGCAATTTGAGTGTTCCATCGTCATTAGAAGGCCCTGAACGTTACAATTAACTATCATTTTTGCGTCGGATTCGAAAATCTAGACTCACAGGAGAACGACCATAAGGTGCCCGAGGCAGCAATAGACCCTTGGAGACAAGTCGGCTGGAGGACGGTGTATTGAATCTCGACGCAATTTGAGAGTTCCATCGTCATTAGGAGGCCCTGAACGTTACAATTAACAATCATTTTTGCGTCGCATTCGAAAATCTAGACTTACAAGAGAACGACCATAAGGTGCCCGAGGCAGCATTAGAGCCTTGGAGACAAGTCGGCTGGAGGACGATGTATTGGATCGCGACGCAATTTGAGTGTTCCATCGTCATTAGGAGGCCCTGAATGTTACAATTAACTATCAGTTTTTCGTCGGATTCGAAAATCTAGACTCACAGCAGACGGACCATTTGGTGCCCGAGGTAGCAATATCCCCTTGGAGACAAATCGGCTGGAGGACAATGTATTGAATCTCGACGCAATTTGAGTCTTCTATCGTCATTAGGAGGCCCTGAACGTTACTATTCACTATCATTTTGGCGTCGGATACGAAAATCTAGACTCACAGGAGAAGGATCAGATGGTGCCCGAGACAGCAATATCCCCTTGGAGACAAGTCGGCTGGAGGCCGATGTATTGAATCTCGACGCAATTTGAGTGTTCCATCGGCATTAGGAGGCCCTGAACGTTACAATTAACTATCATTTTTGCGTCGGATTCGATAATCTAAACTCACAGGAGAACGACCATAAGGTGCCCGAGACAGCAATATCCCCTTGGAGACAAGTCCGCTGGAGGCCGATGTATTGAATCTCGACGCAATTTGAGTGTTTCATCGTCATTAGGAGGCCCTGAACGTTACAATTAACTATCATTTTTGCGTCGGATTCGATAATCTAAACTCACAGGAGAACGACCATAAGGTGCCCGAGGCAGCAATAGACCCTTGGAGACAAGTCGGCTGGAGGCAGAAATATTGAATCTCGACGCAATTTGAGTGTTCCATCGGCATTAGGAGGCCCTGAACGTTACAGTTAACTATCATTTTAGCGTCGGATTCGAAAATCTACTAACAGGAGAACGACCATAAGATGCCCGAGGCAGCAATAGACCCTTGGAGACAAGTCGGCTGGAGGATGATGTATTGAATCTCGACGCAATTTGAATGTTCCATCGTCATTAGAAGGCCCTGAACGTTACAATTAACTATCATTTTTGTGTCGGATTCGAAAATCTAGACTCACAGGAGAACGACCATAAGGTGCCCGAGGCAGCAATAGACCTTGGAGACAAGTCGGCTGGAGGCCGATGTATTGAATCTCGACGCAATTTGTGTGTCCCATCGTCATTAGGAGGTCCTAAACGTTACAATTAACTATCATATTTGCGTCGGATTCGATAATCTAAACTCACAGGAGAACGACCATAAGGTGCCAAAGGCAGCAATAGACCCTTGGAGGCAAGTCGGCTGGAGGCCGATGTATTGAATCTCGACGCAATTTGAGAGTTCCATCGTCATTAGGAGGCCCTGAACGTTACAATTAACTATCAGTTTTTCGTCGGATTCGAAAATCTAGACTCACAGCAGACGGACCATTTGTTGCCCGAGGCAGCAATATCCCCTTGGAGACAAATCGGCTGGAGGACGATGTATTGAATCTCGACGCAATTTGAGTCTTCTATCGTCATTAGGACGCCCTGAACGTCACTATTCACTATCATTTTTGCGTCGGATTCGAAAATCTAGAATCACAGGAGAAGGATCATATGGTGCCCGAGACAGCAATATGCCCTTGGAGGCAAGTCGGCTGGAGGCCGATGTATCGAATCTCGACGCAATTTGAGTGTTCCATCGGCATTTGGAGGCCCTGAACGTTACAATTAACTATCATTTTTGCGTCGGATTCGACAATCTAAACTCACAGGAGAACGACCATAAGGTGCCCGAGACAGCAATATCTCCTTGGAGACAAGTCTGCTGGAGGCCGATGTATTGAATCTCGACGCAATTTGAGTGTTCCATCGTCATTAGGAGGCCCTGAACGTTACAATTAACTATCATTTTTGCGTCGGATTCGATAATGTAAACTCACAGGAGAACGACCATAAGGTGCCCGAGGCAGAAATAGACCCTTGGAGACAAGTCGGCTGGAGTCCGATATATTGAATCTCGACGCAATTTGAGTGTTCCATCGGCATCAGGAGGCCCTGAACGTTACAATTAACTATAATTTTTGCGTCGGATTCGATAATCTAAACTCGCAGGAGATTGACCATAAGGTGCCCGAGGCAGCAATAGACCCTTGGAGACAAGTCGGCTGGAGGCCGATGTATTGAATCTCGACGCAATTTGAGTGTTCCATCGGCATTAGGAGGCTCTCAACGTTACAGTTAACTATCATTTTAGCGTCGGATTCGAAAATCTAGACTCACAGCAGACGGTCCATTTGGTGCCCGAGGCAGCAATATCCCTTTGGAGACAAATCGGCTGGAGGACGATGTATTGATTCTCGACGCAATTTGAGAGTACTATCGTCATCAGGAGGCGCTGAACGTTACTATTCACTATCATTTTTGCGTCGGATTCGAAAATCTAGACTCACAGGAGAAGGATCATATGGTGCCCGAGACAGCAATATCCCCTTCGAGACAAGTTCGCTGGAGGCCGATGTATTGAATCTCGACGCAATTTGAGTGTTCCATCGTCATTAGAAGGCCCTCAACGTTACAGTTAACTATCATTTTAGCGTCGGATTCGAAAATCTAGACTCACAGCAGACGGACCATTTGGTGCCCGAGGCAGCAATATCCCCTTGGAGACGAATCGCCTGGAGGACGATGTATTGAATCTCGACGCAATTTGAGAGTACTATCGTCATCAAGAGGCGCTGAACGTTACTATTCACTATCATTTTTGCGTCGGATTCGAAAATCTAGACTCACAGGAGAACGACCATAAGGTGCCCGAGGCAGCAATAGACCCTTGGAGACAAGTCGGCTGGAGGATGATGTATTGAAACTCGACGCAATTTGAATGTTCCATCGTCATTAGAAGGCCCTGAACGTTACAATTAACTATCATTTTTGTGTCGGATTCGAAAATCTAGACTCACAGGAGAACGACCATAAGGTGCCCGAGGCAGCAATAGACCCTTGGAGACAAGTCGGCTGGAGGCTGATGTATTGAATCTCGACGCAATTTGTGTGTCCCATCGTCATTAGGAGGTCCTAAACTTTACATTTAACTATCATTTTTGCGTCGGATTCGTTAATCTAAACTCACAGGAGAACGACCATAAGGTTCCCGATGCAGCAACAGACCCTTGGAGACAAGTCGGCGGGAGGCCGATGTATTGAATCTCGACGCAATTTGTGTGTTCCATCGTCATTAGGAAGCCCTAAACGTTACAATTAACTTTCATTTTTGCGTCGGATTCGATAATCTAAACTCACAGGAGAACGACCATAAGGTGCCCGAGGCAGCAACAGACCCATGGAGGCAAGTCGGCTGAAGGCCAATGTATTGAATCTCGACGCAATTTGAGTGTTCCATCGTCATTACAAGGCCCTGAACGTTACAATTAACTATCATTTTTGCGTCGGATTCGAAAATCTAGACTCACAGGAGAACGACCATAAGGTGCCCGAGGCAGCAACAGACCCTTGGAGACAAGTCGGCTGGAGGCCGATGTATTGAATCTCGACGCAATTTGAGTATTCCATCGGCATTAGGAGGCCCTGAACGTTACAATTAACTATCATTTTTGCGTCGGATTCGAAAATCTAGACTTACAAGAGAATGACCATAAGGTGCCCGAGGCAGCAATAGACCCTTGGAGACAAATCGGCTGGAGGCCGATGTATTGAATCTCGACGCAATTTGAGTGTTCCATCGGCATTAGGAGGCCCTGAACGTTACAGTTAACTATCATTTTAGCGTCGGATTCGAAAATCTACTAACAGGAGAAGGATCATATGGTGCACGAGACTGCAATATCCCCTTGGATACAAGTCGACTGGAGGTCGATGTATTGACTCTCGACGCAATTTGAGTGTTCCATCGCCTTTAGGAGTCCCTGAACGTTACAATTAACTATCATTTATGCGTCGGATTCGAAAATCTAGACTCCCAGGAGAACGACAATAAGGTGCCCGAGGCAGCAATAGACCCTTGGAGACAAGTCGGCTGGAGGACGATGTATTATATCTCGACGCAATTTGAGTGTTCCATCGACATTAGGTCGCCCTGAACGTTGTAATGAACTATCATTTTTGCGTCGGATTCGAAAATCTAGACTTACAAGAGAACGACCATAAGGTGCCCGAGGCAGCAACAGACCCTTGGAGACAAGTCGGCTGGAGGCCGATGTATTGAATCTCGACGCAATTTGAGAGTTCCATCGTCATTAGGAGGCCTTAAACATTACAATTAACAATCAGTTCCGCGTCGGATTCGAAAATCTAGACTCACATGAGAGCGAACATAAGAGGCCGGAGGCAGTAATATCCCCATGGAGACAAGTCGGCTGGAGGACGATGTATTGAATCTCGACGCAATTTTAGAGTCCCATCGTCATTAGGGGCCCTAAACGTTACAATTAACTATCATTTTTGCGTCGGATTCGATAATCTAAACTCACGGGAGAACGACCATAAGGTGCCCGAGGCAGCAACAGACCCTTGGAGACAAGTCGGCTGGATTCCGATGTATTGTATCTCGACGGAATTTGAGTGTTCCATCGTCATTACAAGGCCCTGAACGTTACAATTAACTATCATTTTTGCGTCGGATTCGAAAATCTAGGCTCACAGGAGAACGACCATAAGGTGCCCGAAGCAGCAATAGACCCTTGGAGACAAGTCGGCTGGAGGTCGATGTATTGAATCTCGACGCAATTTGAGTGTTTCATCGCCAATAGGAGGCCCTGAACGTTACAATTAACTATGAATTTTGCGTCGGATTCGAAAACGTAGAATCACCGGAGACAGACCATGTGGTGCCCGAGGCAGCGTTATCCCCTTGGAGACAAGTAGGCTGGAGGCCGATGTATTGAATCTCGACGCAATTTGAGAGTTCTATCGTCATCAGGAGGCGATGAGCGTTACTATTCACTATCATTTTTGCGTCGGATTCGATAATCTAAACTCACAGGAGAACGACCATAAGGTGCCCGAGGCAGCAATAGACCCTTGGAGACAAGTCGGCTGGAGGCCGATGTATTGAATCTCGACGCAATTTGAGTGTTCCATCGCCAATAGGAGGCTCTGAACGTTACAATTAACTATCATTTTTGCGTCGGATTCGAAAATCTAGACTCACAGGAGAATGACCATAAGGTGCCCGAGGCAGCAATAGACCCTTGGAGACAAGTCGGCTGGAGGACGATGTATTGAATATCGACGCAATTTGAGAGTTCCATCGTCATTAGGAGGCCCTGAACGTTACAATTTCCTATCAGTTTTTCGTCGGATTCGAAAATCTAGACTCACAGCAGACGGACCATTTGGTGCCCGAGGCAGGAATATCCCCTTGGAGACAAATCGGCTGGAGGACGATGTATTTAATCTCGACGCAATTTGAGTCTTCTATCGTCATTAAAGGCCCTGAACGTTACTATTCACTATCATATTTGCGTCGGATTCGAAAATGTAGACTCACAGGAGAAGGATCATATGATGCCCGAGACAGCAATATCCTCTTGGAGACAAGTCGGCTGGAGGCCGATGTATTGAATCTCGACGCAATTTGAGTGTTCCATCGTCATTACAAAACCCTGAACGTTACAATTAACTATCATTTTTGCGTCGGATTCGAAAATCTAGACTCACAGGAGAACGACCATAAGGTGCCCGAGGCAGCAATAGACCCATGGAGACAAGTCGGCTGGAGGACGATGTATTGAATCTCGACGCAATTTGAGTGTTCGATCGTCATTAGAAGGCCCTGAACGTTACAATTAACTGTCATCTTTGCGTCGGATTCGAAAATCTAGACTCACAGGAGAACGACCATAAGGTGCCCGAGGCAGCAATAGACCCTTGGAGACAAGTCGGCTGGATGCCGATGGATTGAATCTAGACGCAATTTGAGTGTTCCATCGTCTTTAAAAAGCCCTCAACGTTACAATTAACTATCATTTTTGCGTCGGAATCGAAAATCTAGACTCACAGGAGAACGACCATTAGGTGCCCGAGGCAGGAATAGACCCTTGGAGGCATGTCGGCTGGAGGACGATGTATTGATTCTTGACGCAATTTGAGTGTTCCATCGTCTTTAGAAGGCCCTGAACGTTACAATTAACAATCATTTTGGCGTCGGATTCGAAAATCTACTCACAGGAGAAGTTCATACGGTGCTCGAGACAGCAATATACCCCTTGGAGACAAGTCGGCTGGAAACCGATGTATTGACTCTCAACGCAATTTGAGTGTCCCATCGTCTTTAGGAGTCCCTGAACGTTACAATTAACTATCATTTATGCGTCGGATTCGAAAATCTAGACTCACAGGAGAACGACCATAAGGTGCCCGAGGCAGCAATAGACCCTTGGAGACAAGTCGGCTGGAAACCGATGTATTTATTCTTGACGCAATTTGAGTGTTCCATCGTCTTTAGGAGTCCCTGAACGTTACAATTTACTATCATTTATGCGTCTTATTCGAAAATCTAGACTCACAGGAGAACGACCATAAGGTGCCCGAGGCAGCATTAGTCCCTTGGAGACAAGTCGGCTGGAGGACGATGTATTGGATCGCGACGCAAATTGAGTGTTCCATCGTCATTAGGAGGCCCTGAATGTTACAATTAAGTATCAGTATTTCGTCGGATTCGAAAATCTAGACTCACAGCAGACGGACCATTTGGTGCCCGAGGCAGCAATATCCCCTTGGAGACAAATCGGCTGGAGGACGATGTATTGAATCTCGACGCAATTTGAGTCTTCTACCGTCATTAGGAGGCCCTGAACGTTACAACTAACTATCATTTTTGCGTCGGATACGAAAATCTAGACTCATAGGAGAAGGATCATATGGTGCCCGAGACAGCAATACCCCCTTGGAGACAAGTCGGCTGGAGGCCGATGTATTGAATCTCACCGCAATTTGAGTGTTCCATCGGCATTAGGAGGCCCTGAACGTTAAAGTTAACTATCATTTTTGCGTCGGATTCGAAAATCTAGACTCACAGGAGAACGACCATAAGGTGCCCGAGGCAGCAATAGACCCTTGGAGACAAGTCGGCTGGGGGACGATGTATTGAATCTGGACGCAATTTGAGAGTTCCATCGTCATTAGGAGGCCCTGAACGTTACAATTAACTATCATTTTTGCGTCGGATTCGAAAATCTACACTTACAAGAGAACGACCATAAGGTGCCCGAGGCAGCATTAGACCCTTGGAGACAAGTCGGCTGGAGGACGATGTATTGATTCTTGACACAATTTGAGTGTTCCATCGTCATAAGAAGGCCCTGAACGTTACAATTAACAATCATTTTGGCGTCGGATTCGAAAATCTACTCACAGGAGAAGTTCATACGGTGCTCGAGACAGCAATATACCCCTTGGAGACAAGTCGGCTGGAAACCGATGTATTGACTCTCAACGCAATTTGAGTGTCCCATCGTCTTTAGGAGTCCCTGAACGTTACAATTAACTATCATTTATGCGTCGGATTCGAAAATCTAGACTCACAGGAGAACGACCATAAGGTGCCCGAGGCAGCAATAGACCCTTGGAGACAAGTCGGCTGGAAACCGATGTATTTATTCTTGACGCAATTTGAGTGTTCCATCGTCTTTAGGAGTCCCTGAACGTTACAATTTACTATCATTTATGCGTCTTATTCGAAAATCTAGACTCACAGGAGAACGACCATAAGGTGCCCGAGGCAGCATTAGTCCCTTGGAGACAAGTCGGCTGGAGGACGATGTATTGGATCGCGACGCAAATTGAGTGTTCCATCGTCATTAGGAGGCCCTGAATGTTACAATTAACTATCAGTTTTTCGTCGGATTCGAAAATCTAGACTCACTGGAGACGGACCATAAGGTGCCCGATGCAGCAATATCCCCTTGGAGACCAGTCCGCTGGAGGACGATCTATCAGTTATGCGTCGCAGTCGAAAATCTAGACTCACAGGAGAACGACCATAAGGTGCCCGAGGCAGCAATAGACCCTTGGAGACAAGTCGGCTGGAAACCGATGTATTCATTCTTGACGCAATTTGAGTGTTCCATCGTCATTAGGAGGCCCTGAACGTTACAATTAACAATCATTTTAGCGTCGGATTCGAAAATCTACTCACAGGAGAAGTTCATACGGTGCTCGAGACAGCAATATACCCCTTGGAAACAAATCGACTGGACGCCGATGTACTGAATATCGACGCAATTTGAGTGTTCCATCGTCTTTAGGAGTCCCTGAACGTTACAATTAACTATCAGTATCGCGTCGGATTCGAAAATCTAAACTCACAGGAGAACGACCATAAGGTGCCCGAGGCAGCAACAGACCCTTGGAGACAAGTCGGCTGGAGGCCGATGTATTCAATCTCGACGCAATTTGTGTGCTCCATCGTCATTAGGAGGTCCTAAACATTACAATTAACTATCATTTTTGCGTCGGATTCGATAATCTAAACTCACAGGAGAACGACCATATGGTGCCCGAGGCAGCAACAGACCCTTGGAGACAAGTCGGCTGGAGGCCGATGTATTGAATCTCGACGCAATTTGAGTGTTCCATCGTCATTACAAGGCCCTGAACGTTACAATTAACTATCATTTTTGCGTCGGATTCGAAAATCTAGACTCACAGGAGAACGACCATAAGGTGCCCGAGGCAGCAATAGACCCTTGGAGACAAGTCGGCTGGAGGTCGATGGATTGAATCTCGACTCAATTGGTGTGCTCCATCGTCATTAGGAGGCCCTGAACGTTACAATTAACTATGAGTTTTGCGTCGGATTCGAAAACGTAGAATCACCGGAGACGGACCATGTGGTGCCCGAGGCAGCGATATCCCCTTGGAGACAAGTCGGCTGGAGGCCGATGTATTGAATCTCGACGCAAGCTGAGTGTTCCATCGTCATTAGATGGCCCTGAACGTTACAATTAACTATCATTTTTGCGTCGGATTCGAAAATTTAGACTCACAGGATAACGACCATAAGGTGCCCGAGGCAGCAATAGACCCTTAGAGACAAGTCGGCTGGAGGACGATGTATTGAATCTCGACGCAATTTGAGTGTTCCATCGCCAATAGGAGGCCCTGAACGTTACAATTAACTATGAATTTTGCGTCGGATTCGAAAACGTAGATTCACCGGAGACGGACCATGTGGTGCCCGAGGCAGCGATATCCCCTTGGAGACAAGTCGGCTGGAGGCTGATGTATTGAACTCGACGCAATTTGAGAGATCTATCGTCGTCAGGAGGCGATGAACGTTACTATTCACTATCATTTTTGCGTCGGATTCGATAATCTAAACTCACAGGAGAACGACCATAAGGTGCCCGAGGCAGCAATAGACCCTAGGAGACAAGTCGGCTGGAGGCCGATGTATTGAATCTCGACGCAATTTGAGTGTTCCATCGCCAATAGGAGGCCCTGAACGTTACAATTAACTATCATTTTTGCGTCGGATTCGAAAATCTAGACTCACAGGAGAACGACCATAAGGTGCCCGAGGCAGCAATAGACCCTTGGAGACAAGTCGGCTGGAGGACGATGTATTGAATCTCGACGCAATTTGAGAGTTCCATCGTCATTAGGAGGCCCTGAACGTTACAATTAACTATCAGTTTTTCGTCGGATTCGAAAATCTAGACTCACAGCAGACGGACCATTTGGTGCCCGAGGCAGCATTAGACCCTTGGAGACAAGTCGGCTGGAGGACGATGTATTGAATCTCGACGCAATTTGAGTGTCCCATCGTCATTAGGAGGCCCTGAACGTTACAATTAACTCTCAGTTTCGCGTCGGATTCGATAATCTAAACTCACAGGAGAACGACCATAAGGTGCCCGAGGCAGCAACAGACCCTTGGAGACAAGTCGGCTGGAGGTCGATGTATTGAATCTCGACTCAATTTGAGTGTTCCATCGTCATTAGGTGGCCCTGAACGTTACAATTAACTATCATTTTTGCGTCGGATTCGAAAATCTAGACTCACAGGAGAAGGATCATATGGTGCCCGAGACAGCAATACCCCCTTGGAGACAAGTCGGCTGGAGGCCGATGTATTGAATCTCGACGCAATTTGAGTGTTCCATCGACATTAGGAGGCCCTGAACGTTTCAATTAACTATCATTTTTGCGTCGGATTCGAAAATCTAGACTCACAGGAGAACGACCATTAGGTGCCCGAGGCAGCAATAGACCCTTGGAAACATGTCGGCTGGAGGTCGATGTATTGGATCGCGACGCAGTTTGAGTGTTCCATCATCATTAGGAGGCCCTGAATGTAACAATTAACTATCAGTTTTTCGTCGGATTCGAAAATCTAGACTCACAGCAGACGGACCATTTGGTGCCCGAGGCAGCAATATCCCCTGGGAGACAAATCGGCTGGAGGACGATATATTGAATCTCGACGCAATTTGAGTCTTCTACCGTCATCAGGAGTCCCTGAACGTTACAATTAACTATCATTTTTGCGTCGGATTCGAAAATCTAGACTCACAGGAGAAGGATCATATGGTGCCCGAGACAGCAATACGCCCTTGGAGACAAGTCGGCTGGAGGCCGATGTATTGAATCTCGACGCAATTTGAGTGTTCCATCGGCCTTAGGAGGCCCTGAACGTTACAATTAACTATCATTTTTGCGTCGGATTCGAAAATCTAGACTCACAGGAGAACGACCATAAGGAGCCCGAGGCAGCAATAGACCCTTGGAGACAAGTCGGCTGGAAACCGATGTATTGATTCTTGACGCAATTTGAGTGTTCCATCGTCATTAGGAGGCCCTGAACGTTACAGTTAACTATCATTTTTGCGTCGGATTTGATAATCTATACTCACAGGAGAACGACCATAAGGTGCCCGAGGCAGCAATAGACCCTTGGAGACAAGTCGGCTGGAGGTCGATGTATTGAATCTCGACGCAATTTGAGTGTTCCATCGGCATTAGGAGGCCCTGAACGTTACAGTTAACTATCATTTTTGCGTCGGATTCGAAAATCTAGACTCACAGGAGAACGACCATAAGGTGCCCGAGGCAGCAATAGACCCTTGGAGACAAGTCGGCTGGAGGCCGATGTATTGAATCTCGACGCAATTTGAGTGTTCCATCGGCATTAGGAGGCCCTGTACGTTACAATTAACTATCTTTTTTGCGTCGGATTCGAAAATCTAGACTTACAAGAGAACGACCATCAGGTGCCCGAGGCAGCATTAGACCCTTGGAGACAAGTCGGCTGGAGGACGATGTATTGATTCTAGACGCAATTTGAGTGTTCCATCGTCATTAGGAGGCGCTGAACGTTACAATTCGCTATCATTTTGGCGTCGGATTAGAAAATCTACTCACAGGAGAAGTTCATGCGGTGCTCGAGACAGCAATATACCCCTTGGAGACAAGTCGGCTGGAAACCGATGTATTGACTCTCAACGCAATTTGAGTGTCCCATCGTCTTTAGGAGTCCCTGAACGTTACAATTAACCATCATTTATGCGTCGGATTCGAAAATCTAGACTCACAGGAGAACGACCATAAAGTGCCCGAGGCAGCAATAGACCCTTGGAGACAAGTCGGCTGGAAACCGATGTATTGATTCTTGACGCAATTTGAGTGTTCCATCGTCTTTAGGTGTCCCTGAACGTTACAATTAACTATCATTTATGCGTCGGATTCGAAAATCTAGACTCACAGGAGAACGACCATAAGGTGCCCGAGGCAGCATTAGACCCTTGGAGACAAGTCGGCTGGAGGACGATGTATTGGATCGCGACGCAATTTGAGTGTTCCATCGTCGTTAGTGTTACAATTAACTATCAGATTTTCGTCGGATTCGAAAATCTAGACTCACTGGAGACGGCCCATTTGGTGCCCGAGGCGGCAATATCCCCTTGGAGACAAATCAGCTGGAGGACGAAGTATTGAATCTCGACGCAATTTGAGAGTTCTATCGACATCAGGAGGCGCTGAACGTTACTATTCACTATCATTTTTGCGTCGGATTCGAAAATATAGACTCGCAGGAGAAGGATCATATGGTGCCCGAGACAGCAATATCCCCTTGGAGGCAAGTCCGCTGGGGGCCGATGTATTGAATCTCGACGCAGTTTGAGTGTTCCATCGTCATTAGGAGGCCCTGAACCTTACAATTAACTATCAGTTTCGCGTCGTATTCGAAAATCTAGACTCACAGGAGACGGACCACATGGAGCCCGAGGCAGCAATATCCCCTTGTAGACAAGTCGGCTGGAGGCCGATGTATTGAATCTCGACGCAATTTGTGTGCTCCATCGTCATTAGGAGGCCCTAAACGTTACAATTAACTATCATTTTTGTGTCGGATTCGATAATCTAAACTCACAGGAGAACGACCATAGGGTGCCCGAGGCAGCAACAGACCCTTGGAGACAAGTCGGCTGGAGGACGATGTATTCAATCTCGACGCAATTTGAGTGTTCCATCGTCATTACAAGGCCCTGAACGTTACAATTAACAATCATTTTTGCGTCGGATTCGAAAATCTAGACTCACAGGAGAACGACCATAAGGTGCCCGAGGCAGCAATAGACCCTTGGAGACAAGTCGGGTGGAGGTCGATGTATTGAATCTCGACTCAATTTGTGTGCTCCATCGTCATTAGGAGGCCCTGAACGTTACAATTAACTATGAGTTTTGGGTCGGATTCGAAAACGTAGAATCACCAGAGACGGACCATGTGGTGCCCGAGGAAGCGATATCCCCTTGGAGACAAGTCGGCTGGAGGCCGATGTATTGAATCTCGACGCAATTTGAGTGCTCCATCGTCATTAGAAGGCCCTGAACGTTACAATTAACTATCATTTTTGCGTCGGATTCGAAAATTTAGACTCACAGGAGAACGACCATAAGGTGCCCGAGGCAGCAATAGACCCTTGGAGACAAGTCGGCTGGAGGACGATGTATTGAATCTCGACGCAATTTGAGAGTTCCATCGTCTTTAGGAGGCCCGGAACGTTACAATTTGCTATCATTTTATAGTCGGATTCGAAAATCTAGACTCACAGGAGAACGACCATAAGGTGCCCGAGGCAGCAACAGATCATAGGAGACAAGTCGGCTGGAGGCCGATGTATTGATCTCGACGCAATTTGAGTGTTCTATCGTCATTTGGGGGCCCTAAACGTTACAATTAACTATCATTTTTGCGTCGCATTCGATAATCTAAACTCACAGGAGAACGACCATAAGGTGCCCGAGGCAGCAACAGACCCTTGGAGACAAGTCGGCTGGAGGCCGATGTATTGAATCTCGACGCAATTTGAGTGTTCCATCGTCATTACAAGGCCCTGAACGTTACAAGTAACTATCATTTTGGCGTCGGATTCGAAAATCTAGACTCACAGGAGACGGACCACATGGAGCCTGAGGCAGCAATATCCCTTGGAGACAAGTCGGCTGGAGGTCGATGTATTGAATCTCGACTCAATTTGAGTGTTCCATCGTCATTAGGTGGCCCTGAACGTTACAAATAACTATCATTTTTGCGTCGGTTTCGAAAATCTAGACTCACAGGAGAACGACCATAAGGTGCCCGAGGCAGCAATAGACCCATGGAGACAAGTCGGCTGGAGGACGATGTATTGAATCTCGATGCAATTTGAGTGTTCCATCGTCATTAGAAGGCCCTGAACGTTACAATTAACTATCATTTTTGCGTCGGATTCGAAAATCTAGACTTACAAGAGAACGACCATAAGGTGCCCGAGGCAGCAATAGACCCTTGGAGACAAGTCGGCTGGAAACCGATGTATTGATTCTTGACGCAATTTGAGTGTTCCATCGTCACTAGGAGGCCCTGAACGTTACAGTTAACTATCATTTTTGCGTCGGATTTGATAATCTAAACTCACAGGAGAACGACCATAAGGTGCCCGAGGCAGCAATAGACCTTTGGAGACAAGTCGGCTGGAGGCCGATGTATTGAATCTCGTCGCAATTTGAGTGTTCCATCGTCTTTAGAAGGCCCTCAACGTTACAATTAACTATCATTTTTGCGTCGGATTCGAAAATCTAGACTCACAGGAGAACGACCATTAGGTGCTCGAGGCAGCAATAGACCCTTGGAGACATGTCGGCTGGAGGTCGATGTATTGGATCGCGACGCAATTTGAGTGTTCCATCGTCATTAGGAGGCCCTGAATGTAACAATTAACTATCAGTTTTTCGTCGGATTCGAAAATCTAGACTCACAGCAGACGGACCATTTGGTGCCCGAGGCAGCAATATCCCCTTGGAGGCAAATCGCCTGGAGGACGATGTATTGAATCTCGACGCAATTTGAGGTTTCTACCGTCATTAGGAGGCCCTGAAGGTTACAATTAACTATCATTTTTGCGTCGGATTCGAAAATCTAGACTCACAGGAGAAGGATCATATGGTGCCGGAGACAGCAATACCCCCTTGGAGACAAGTCGGCTGGAGGCCGATGTATTGAATCTCGACGCAATTTGAGTAATCCATCGGCATTAGGAGGCCCTGAACGTTACAATTAACTATGATTTTTGCGTCGGATTCGATAATCTAAACTCACAGGAGAACGACCATGAGGTGCCCGAGACAGAATTTATCCACTTGGAGACAAGTCCGCTGGAGGCCGATGTATTGAATCTCGACGCAATTTGAGTGTTCCATCGTCATTAGAAGGCCCTGAACGTTACAATTAACTATCATTTTTGCGTCGGATTCGAAAATCTAGACACACAGGAGAACGACCATAAGGTGCCCGAGGCAGCAATAGACCCTTGGAGACAAGTCGGCTGGAAACCGATGTATTGATTCTTGACGCAATATGAGTGTTCCATCGTCATTAGGAGGCCCTGAACGTTACAGTTAAATATCATTTTTGCGTCGGATTTGATAATCTAAACTCACAGGAGAACGACCATAAGGTGCCCGGGGCAGCAATAGACCCTTGGAGACAAATCGGCTGGAGGCCGATGTTTTGAATCTCGACGCAATTTGAATGTTCCATCGTCTTTAGAAGGCCCTCAACGTTACAATTAACTATCATTTTTGCGTCGGATTCGAAAATCTAGACTCACAGGAGAACGACCATTAGGTGCCCGAGGCAGCAATAGACCCTTGGAGACATGTCGGCTGGAGGTCGATGTATTGGATCGCGACGCAATTTGAGTGTTCCATCGTCATTAGGAGGCCCTGAATGTAACAATTAACTATCAGTTTTTCGTCGGATTCGAAAATCTAGACTCACAGCAGACGGACCATTTGGTGACCGAGGCAGCAATATCCCCTTGGAGACAAATCGGCTGGAGGACGATGTATTGAATCTCGACGCAATTTGAGTCTTCTATCGTCATTAGGAGGCCCTGAACATTACAATTAACTATCATTTTTGCGTCGGATTCGAAAATCTAGACTCACAGGAGAAGGATCATGTGGTGCCCGAGACAGCAATACCCCGTTGGAGACAAGTCGGCTGGAGGCCGATGTATTGAATCTCGACGCAATTTGAGTGTTCCACCGACATTAGGAGGCCCTGAACGTTAGAATTAACTATCATTTTTGCGTCGGATTCGACAATCTAAACTCACAGGAGAACGACCATGAGGTGACCGAGACAGCAATATCCCCTTGGAGACAAGTCCGCTGGAGGGCGATGTATTGAATCTCGACGCAATTTGAGTGTTCCATCGTCATTAGAAGGCCCTGAACGTTACAATTAACTATCATTTTTGCGTCGGATTCGAAAATCTAGACTCACAGGAGAACGACCATAAGGTGCCCGAGGCAGCAATTGACCCTTGGAGACAAGTCGGCTGGAAACCGATGTATTGATTCTTGACGCAATTTGAGTGTTCCATCGTCATTAGGAGGCCCTGAACGTTACAGTTAACTATCATTTTTGCGTCGGATTCCTAAATCTAGACTCACAGGAGAACGACCATTAGGTGCCCGAGGCAGCAATAGACCCTTGGAGACATGTCGGCTGGAGGTCGATGTATTTGATCGCGACGCAATTTGAGTGTTCCATCGTCATTAGGAGGCCCTGAATGTTACAATTAACTATCAGTTTTTCGTCGGATTCGAAAATCAAGACTCACAGCAGACGGACCATTTGGTGCCCGAGACAGCAATACCCCCTTGGAGACAAGTCGGCTGGAGGCAGTTGTACTGAATCTCGACGCAATTTGAGTGTTCCATCGGCATTAGGAGGCCCTGAACGTTACAATTAACTATCATTTTTGCGTCGGATTCGATAATCTAAACTCACAGGAGAACGACCATGAGGTGCCCGAGACAGCTATATCCCCTTGGAGACAAGTCCGCTGGAGGCCGATGTATTGAATCTCGACGCAATTTGAGTGTTCCATCGTCATTAGAAGGCCCTGAACGTTACAATTAACTATCATTTTTGCGTCGGATTCGAAAATCTAGACTCACAGGAGAACGACCATAAGGTGCCCGAGGCAGCAATAGACCCTTGGAGACAAGTCGGCTGGAGGCCGATGTATTGAATCTCGACGCAATTTGAGAGTTCCATCGTCATTAGGAGGCCCTGAACGTTACAATTAACTATCATTTTTGCGTCGGATTCGAAAATCTAGACTTACAAGAGAACGACCATAAGGTGCCCGAGGCAGCATTAGACCCTTGGAGACAAGTCGGCTGGAAACCGATGTATTGACTCTCAACGCAATTTGAGTGTCCCTTCGTCTTTAAGAGTCCCTGAACGTTACAATTAACTATCATTTATGCGTCGGATTCGAAAATCTAGTCTCACAGGAAAACGACCATAAGGTGCCCGAGGCAGCAATAGACCCTTGGAGACAAGTCGGCTGGAAACCGATGTATTGATTCTTGACGCAATTTGAGTGCTCCATCGTCATTTGGAGGCGCTGAACGTTACAATTTACTATCATTTTTGCGACGGATTCGAATATCTAGACTCACAGGAGACGGACCATTTGGTGCCCGAGGCGGCAATATCCCCTTGGAGACAAATCAGCTGGAGGACGATGTATTGAATCTCGACGCAATTTGAGAGTTCTATCGTCATCAGGAGGCGCTGAACGTTACTATTCACTATCATTTTTGCGTCGGATTCGAATATCTAGACTCGCAGGAGAAGGATCATATGGTGCCCGAGACAGCAATAGACCCTTGGAGACAAATCGGCTGAATGCCGATGTATTGAATCTCGAGGCAATTTGAGTGTTCCATCGTCATTAGGAAGCCCTGAACGTTACAATTAACAATCAGTTTCGCGTCGGATTCGTAAATCTAGACTCACATGAGAGCGAACATAAGAGGCCGGAGGCAGTAATATCCCCATGGAGACAAGTCGGCTGGAGGACGAAGTATTGAATCTCGACGCAATTTGAGTGTTCCATCGGCATTAGGAGGCCCTGAACGTTACAGTTAACTATCATTTTAGCGTCGGATTCGAAAATCTACTAACAGGAGAAGGTTCTTATGGTGCACGAGACTGCAATATCCTCTTGGATACAAGTCGACTGGAGGTCGATGTATTGACTCTCGACGCAATTTGAGTGTTCCATCGTCATTAGGAGTCCCTGAACGTTACAATTAACTATCAGTTATGCGTCGGATTCGAAAATCTAGACTCACGGGAGAACGACAATAAGGTGCCCGAGGCAGCAATAGACCCTTGGAGACAAGCCGGCTGGAAACCGATGTATTGATTCTTGACGCAATTTGAGTGTTCCATCGTCATTAGGAGGCCCTGAAAGTTACAATTAACAATCATTTTAGCGTCGGATTCGAAAATCTACTCACAGGAGAAGTTCATACGGTGCTCGAGACAGCAATATACCCCTTGGTAACAAATCGACTGGAGACCGATGTATTGAATATCGACGCAATTTGAGTGTTCCATCGTCATTAGGAGGCCCTAAACGTTACAATTAACTATCATTTTTGCGTCGGATTCGACAATCTAAACTCACAGGAGAACGACCATAAGGTGCCCGAGGCAGCAACAGACCCTTGGAGACAAGTCGGCTGGGGGCCGATGTATTGAAGCTCGACGCAATTTGAGTGTTCCATCGTCATTACAAGGCCCTGAACGTTGCAATTAACTATCATTTTTGCGTCGGATTTGAAAATCTAGACTCACAGGAGATCAATCATAAGGTGCCCGAGCCAGCAATAGACCCTTGGAGACAAGTCGGCTGGAGGTCGATGTATTGAATCTCGACTCAATTTGTGTGCTCCATCGTCATTAGGAGGCCCTGAACGTTACAATTAACTATGAGTTTTGCGTCGGATTCGAAAACGTAGAATCACCGGAGACGGACCATGTGGTGCCAGAGGCAGCGTTATCCCCTTGGAGACAAGTCGGCTGGAGGCCGATGTATTGTATTTCGACGCAATTTGAGTGTTCCATCGTCATTAGAAGGCCCTGAACGTTACAATTAACTATCATTTTTGCGTCGGATTCGAAAATCTAGACTCACACGAGAACGAACATAAGGTGCCCGAGGCAGCAACAGATCATAGGAGACAAGTCGGCTGGAGGCCGATGTATTGAATCTCGACGCAATTTGAGTGTTCCATCGTCATTTGGAGGCCCTAAACGTTACAATTAACTATCATTTTTGCGTCGGATTCGATAATCTAAACTCACAGGAGAACGACCATAAGGTGTCCGAGGCAGCAACAGACCCTTGGACACAAGTCGGCTGGAGGCCGATGTATTGAATCTCGACGCAATTTGAGTGTTCCATCGTCATTACAAGGCCCTTAACGTTACAATTAACTATCATTTTTGCGTCGGATTCGAAAATCTAGACTCACAGGAGAACGACCATAAGGTGCCCGAGGCAGATATATCCCCTTGGAGACAAATCAGCTGGAGGACGATGTATTCAATCTCGACGCAATTTGAGAGTTCTATCGTCATCAGGAGGCGCTAAACGTTACACTTCACTATCATTTTTGCGTCGGATTCGAAAATCTATACTCACAGGAGAAGGATCATATGGTGCCCGAGACAGCAATATCCCCTTGGAGACAAGTCCGCTGGAGGCCGATGTATTGAATCTCGACGCAATTTGAGTGTTCCATCGTCATTAGGAGGCCCTGAACCTTACTATTAACTATCAGTTTCGCGTCGGATTCGAAAATCTAGACTCACAGGAGAACGACCATAAGGTACCCGAGGCAGCAACAGACCCTTGGAGACAAGTCGGCTGGAGGCCGATGTATTGAATCTCGACGCAATTTGTGTGCTCCATCGTCATTAGGAGGCCCTAAACGTTACAATTAACTATCATTTTTGCGTCGGATTCGATAATCTAAACTCACAGGAGAACGACCATAAGGTGCCCGAGGCAGCAACGGACCCTTGGAGGCAAGTCGGCTGGAGGCCGATGTATTGAATCTCGACGCAATTTGAGTGTTCCATCGTCATTACAAGGCCCTGAACGTTGCAATTAACTATCATTTTTGCGTCGGATTTGAAAATCTAGACTCACAGGAGAACGACCATATGGTGCCCGAGGCAGCAATAGACCCTTGGAGACAAGTCGGCTGGAGGTCGATGTATTGAATCTCGACTCAATTTGTGTGCTCCATCGTCATTAGGAGGCCCTGAACGTTACAATTAACTATGAGTTTTGCGTCGGATTCGAAAACGTAGAATCACCGGAGACGGACCATGTGGTGCCAGAGGCAGCGTTATCCCCTTGGAGACAAGTCGGCTGGAGGCCGATGTATTGAATCTCGACGCAATTTGAGTGTTCCATCGTCATTAGGAGGCCCTGAACTTTACAATTAACTATCATTTTTGCGTCGGATTCGAAAATCTAGACTTACAAGAGAACGACCATAAGGTGCCCGAGGCAGCATTAGACCCTTGGAGACAAGTCGGCTGGAGGACGATGTATTGATTCTTGACGCAATTTGAGTGTTCCATCGTCATTAGGAGGCCCTGAACGTTACAATTAACAATCATTTTGGCGTCGGATTCGAAAATCTACTCACAGGAGAAGTTCATACGGTGCTCGAGACAGCAATATACCCCTTGTAGACAAGTCGGCTGGAAATCGATGTATTGACTCTCAACGCAATTTGAGTGTCCCATCGTCATTAAGAGTCCCTGAACGTTACAATTAACTATCATTTATGTGTCGGATTCGAAAATCTAGACTCACAGGAGAACGACCATTAGGTGCCCTAGGCAGCAATAGACCCTTGGAGACAAGTCGGCTGGAAACCGATGTATTGATTCTTGACGCAATTTGAGTGTTCCATCGTCTTTAGGAGTCCCTGAACGTTACAATTAACTATCATTTATGCGTCGGATTCGAAAATCTAGACTCACAGGAGAACGACCATAAGGTGCCCGAGGCAGCATTAGACCCTTGGAGACAAGTCGGCTGGAGGACGATGTATTGGATCGCGACGCAATTTGAGTGTTCCATCGTCATTAGGAGGCCCTGAATGTTATAATTAACTATCAGTTTTTCGTCGGATTCGAAAATCTAGACTCTCTGGAGACGGACCATAAGGTGCCCGATGCAGCAATATCCCCTTGGAGACCAGTCCGCTGGAGGACGATGTATTGAATCGCGACGCAGTTTGAGTGCTCCATCGTCGTTTGGAGGCGCTGAACGTTACAATTTACTATCATTTTTGCGTCGGATTCGAAAATCTAGACTCACAGGAGGCAGACCATTTGGTGCCCGAGGCGGCAATATCCCCTTGGAGACAAATCAGCTGGAGGACGATGTATTGAATCTCGACGCAATTTGAGAGATCTATCGTCATCAGGAGGCGCTGAACGTTACTATTCACTATCATTTTTGCGTCGGATTCGAAAATCTAGACTCGCAGGAGAAGGATCATATGGTGCCCGAGACAGCAATAGACCCTTGGAGGCAAATCGGCTGAATGCCGATGTATTGAATCTCGAGGCAATTTGAGTGTTCCATCGTCATTAGAAAGCCCTGAACGTTACAATTAACAATCAGTTTCGCGTCGGATTCGTAAATCTAGACTCACATGAGAGCGAACATAAGAGGCCAGAGGCAGTAATATCCCCATGGAGACAAGTCGGCTGGAGGACGATGTATTGAATCTCGACGCAATTTGAGTGTTCCATCGGCATTAGGAGGCCCTGAACGTTACAGTTAACTATCATTTTAGCGTCGGATTCGAAAATCTACTCACAGGAGAAGTTCATACGGTGCTCGAGACAGCAATATACCCCTTGGAAACAAATCGACTGGATGCCGATGTATTGAATATCGACGCTATTTGAGTGTTCCATCGTCTTTAGGAGTCCCTGAACGTTACAATTAACTATCAGTTTTGCGTCGGATTCGAATATCTAGACTCACAGGAGAACGACCATAATGTGCCCGAGGCAGCAACAGACCCTTGGAGACAAGTCGGCTGGAGGCCGATGTATTGAATCTCGACTCGATTTGTGTGCTCCATCTTCATTAGGAGGCCCTGAACGTTACAATTAACTATCAGTTTTGCGTCGGATTCGAAAACGTAGAATCGCCGGAGACGGACCATGTGGTGCCCGAGGCAGCGTTATCCCCTTGGAGACAAGTCGGCTGGAGGCCGATGTATTGAATCTCGACGCAATTTGAGTGCTCCATCGTCATTAGAAGGCCCTGAACGTTACAATTAACTTTCATTTTTGCGTCGGATTCGAAAATCTAGACTCACAGGAGAATGACCACAAGGTGCCCGAGGCAGCAACAGATCATAGGAGACAAGTCGGCTGGAGGCCGATGTATTGAATCTCGACGCAATTTGAGTGTTCCATCGTCATTTGGAGGCCCTAAACGTTACAATTAACTATCATTTTTGCGTCGGATTCGATAATCTAAACTCACAGGAGAACGACCATAAGGTGCCCTAGGCAGCAATATGCCCTTGGAGACAAATCAGCTGGAGGACGATGTATTCAATCTCGACTCAATTTGAGAGTTCTATCGTCATCAGGAGGCGCTGAACGTTACTCTTCACTATCATTTTTGCGTCGGATTCGAAAATCTATACTCACAGGAGAAGGATCATATGGTGCCCGAGACAGCAATATCCCCTTGGAGACAAGTCCGCTGGAGGCCGATGTATTGAATCTCGACGCAATTTGAGTGTTCCATCGTCATTAGGAGGCCCTGAACCTTACAATTAACCATCAGTTTCACGTCGGATTCGAAAATCTAAACTCACAGGAGAACGTCCATAAGGTGCCCGAGGCAGCAACAGACCCTTGGAGACAAGTCGGCTGGAGGCCGATGTATTGTATCTCGACGCAATTTGAGTGTTCCATCGTCATTACAAGGCCCTGAACGTTACAATTAACTATCATTTTTGCGTCGGATTCGAAAATCTAGACTCACACGAGGACGACCATAAGGTGCCCGAGGCAGCAATAGACCCTTGTAGACAAGTCGGCTGGAGGACGATGTATTGAATCTCGTCGCAATTTGAGTGTTCCATCGTCACTAGGAGGCCCTGAACGTTACAATTAACTATGAGTTTTGCGTCGGATTCGAAAACGTAGAATCACCGGAGACGGACCATGTGGTGCCAGAGGCAGCGTCATCCCCTTGGAGACAAGTCGGCTGGAGGCCGATGTATTGAATCTCGACGCAATTTGAGTGTTCCATCGTCATTAAAAGGCCCTGAACGTTACAATTAACTATCATTTTAGCGTCGGATTCGAAAATCTAGACTCACACGAGAACGAACATAAGGTGCCCGAGGCAGCAACAGATCATAGGAGACAAGTCGGCTGGAGGCCGATGTATTGAATCTCGACGCAATTTGAGTGTTCCATCGTCATTTGGAGGCCCTAAACGTTAGAATTAACTATCATTTTTGCGTCGGATTCGATAATCTAAACTCACAGGAGAACGACCATAAGGTGCCCGAGGCAGCAACAGACCCTTGGAGACAAGTCGGCTGGAGGCCGATGTATTGAATCTCGACGCAATTTGAGTGTTCCATCGTCATTACAAGGCCCTGAACGTTACAATTAACTATCATTTTTGCGTCGGATTCGAAAATCTAGACTCACAGGAGAACGACTATAAGGTGCCCGAGGCAGCAATAGACCCTTGGAGACAAGTCGGCTGGAGGTCGATGTATTGAATCGCGACGCAATTTGAGTGTTCCATCGTCATTAGAAGGCCCTGAACGTTACAATTAACTATCATTTTTGCGTCGGATACGAAAATCTAGACTCACAGGAGAACGACCATAAGGTGCCCGAGGCAGATATATCCCCTTGGAGACAAATCAGCTGGAGGACGATGTATTCAATCTCGACGCAATTTGAGAGATCTATCGGCATCAGGAGGCGCTAAATGCTACACTTCACTATCATTTTTGCGTCGGATTCGAAAATCAATACTCACAGGAGAAGGATCATATGGTGCCCGAGACAGCAATATCCCCTTGGGGACAAGTCCGCTGGAGGCCGATGTATTGAATCTCGACGCAATTTGAGTGTTCCATCGTCATTAGGATTCCCTGAACGTTACAATTAACTATCATTTTCGCGTCGGATTCGATAATCTAAACTCACAGGAGAACGACCATAAGGTGCCCGAGGCAGCAATAGACCCTTGGAGACAAGTCTGCTGGAGGCCGATGTATTGAATCTCGACGCAATTTGAGTGTTCCATCGGCATTAGGAGGCCCTGAACGTTACAGTTAACTATCATTTTTGCGTCGGATTCGAAAATCTAGACTCACAGGAGAACGACCATAAGGTGCCCGAGGCAGCAATAGACCCTTGGAGACAAGTCGGCTGGAGGACGATGTATTGAATCTAGACGCAATTTGAGTGTTCCATCGTCATTAGGAGGCCCTGAACGTTACAATTAACAATCATTTTGGCGTCGGATTCGAAAATCTACTCACAGGAGAAGTTCATACGGTGCTCGAGACAGCAATATACCCCTTGGAGACAAGTCGGCTGGAAACCGATGTATTGACTCTCAACGCAATTTGAGTGTCCCATCGTCCTTAAGAGTCCCAGAACGTTACAATTAACTATCATTTATGCGTCGGATTCGAAAATCTAGACTCACAGGAGAACGACCATAAGGTGCCCTAGGCAGCAATAGACCCTTGGAGACAAGTCGGCTGGAAACCGATGTATTGATTCTTGACGCAATTTGAGTGTTCCATCGTCTTTAGGAGTCCCTGAACGTTACAATTAACTATCATTTATGCGTCGGATTCGTAAATCTAGACTCACAGGAGAACGACCATAAGGTGCCCGAGGCAGCATTAGACCCTTGGAGACAAGTCGGCTGGAGGACGATGTATTGGATCGCGACGCAATTTGAGTGTTCCATCGTCATTAGGAGGCCCTGAATGTTACAATTAACTAGCAGTTTCTCGTCGGATTCGAAAATCTAGACTCACTGGAGACGGACCATAAGGTGCCCGATGCAGCAATATCCCCTTGGAGACCAGTCCGCTGGAGGACGATGTATTGAATCGCGACGCAGTTTGAGTGCTCCATCGTCGATTGGAGGCGCTGAACGTTACAATTTACTATCATTTTTGCGTCGGATTCGAAAATCTATACTCACAGGAGAGAGACCATTTGGTGCCCGAGGCGGCAATATCCCCTTGGAGACAAATCAGCTGGAGGACGATGTATTGAATCTTGACGCAATTTGAGAGATCTATCGTCATCAGGAGGCGCTGAACGTTACTATTCACTATCATTTTTGCGTCGGATTCGAAAATCTAGACTCGCAGGAGAAGGATCATATGGTGCCCGAGACAGCAATAGACCCTTGGAGACAAATCGGCTGAATGCCGATGTATTGAATCTCGAGGCAATTTGAGTGTTCCATCGTCATTAGGAAGTCCTGAACGTTACAATTAACAATCAGTTTCGCGTCGGATTCGTAAATCTAGACTCACATGAGAGCGAACATAAGGGGCCGGAGGCAGTAATATCCCCATGGAGACAAGTCGGCTGGAGGACGATGTATTGAATCTCGACGCAATTTGAGTGTTCCATCGGCATTAGGAGGCCCTGAACGTTACAGTTAACTATCATTTTAGCGTCGGATTCGAAAATCTACTCACAGGAGAAGTTCATACGGTGCTCGAGACAGCAATATACCCCTTGGGAACAAATCGACTGGAGGCCGATGTATTGAATATCGACGCTATTTGAGTGTTCCATCGTCTTTAGGAGTCCCTGAACGTTACAATTAACTATCAGTTTCGCGTCGGATTCGAAAATCTAGACTCACAGGAAAACGACCATAAGGTGCCCGAGGCAGCAACAGACCCTTGGAGACAAGTCAGCTGGAGGCCGATGTATAGAATGTCGACGCAATTTGTGTGCTCCATCGTCATTAGGAGGCCCTAAACGTTACAATTAACTATCATTTTTGCGTCGGATTCGATAATCTAAACTCACAGGAGAACGACCATAAGGTGCCCGAGGCAGCAACAGACCCTTGGAGACAAGTCGGCTGGAGGCCGATGTATTGAATCTCGACGTAATTTGAGTGTTCCATCGTCATTACAAGGCCCTGAACGTTGCAATTAACTATCATTTTTGCGTCGGATTTGAAAATCTAGACTCACAGGAGAACGACCATATGTGGCCCGAGGCAGCAATAGACCCTTGGAGACAAGTCGGCTGGAGGTCTATGTATTGAATCTCGACTCGATTTGTGTGCTCCATCTTCATTAGGAGGCCCTGAACGTTACAATTAACTATGAGTTTTGCGTCGGATTCGAAAACGTAGAATCGCCGGAGACGGACCATGTGGTGCCCGAGGCAGCGTTATCCCCTTGGAGACAAGTCGGCTGGAGGCCGATGTATTGAATCTCGACGCAATTTGAGTGCTCCATCGTCATTAGAAGGCCCTGAACGTTACAATTAACTATCATTTTTGCGTCGGATTCGAAAATCTAGACTCACAGGAGAATGACTATAAGGTGCCCGAGGCAGCAACAGATCATAGGAGACAAGTCGGCTGGAGGCCGATGTATTGAATCTCCACGCAATTTGAGTGTTCCATCGTCATTTGGAGACCCTAAACGTTACAATTAACTATCATTTTTGCGTCGGATTCGATAATCTAAACTCACAGGAGAACGACCATAAGGTGCCCGAAGCAGCAACAGCCCCTTGGAGTCAAGTCGGCTGGAGGCCGATGTATTGAATCTCGACGCAATTAGAGTGTTCCATCGTCATTACAAGGCCCTGAACGTTACAATTAACTATCATTCTTGCGTCGGATTCGAAAATCTAGACTCACAGGAGAACGACTATAAGGTGCCCGAGGCAGCAATAGACCCTAGGAGACAAGTCGGCTGGAGGCCGATGTATTGAATCTCGACGCAATTTGAGTGTTCCATCGTCATTAGAAGGCCCTGAACGTTACAATTAACTATCATTTTTGCGTCGGATTCGAAAATCTAGACTCACAGGAGAACGACCATAAGGTGCCCGAGGCAACAATATGCCCTTGGAGACAAATCAGCTGGAGGACGAAGTATTCAATCTCGACGCAATTTGAGAGTTCTATCGTCATCAGGAGGCGCTGAACGTTACTCTTCACTATCAATTTTGCGTCGGATTCGAAAATCTATACTCACAGGAGAAGGATCATATGGTGCCCGAGACAGCAATATCCCCTTGGAGACAAGTCCGCTGGAGGCCGATGTATTGAATCTCGACGCAATTTGAGTGTTCCATCGTCATTAGGAGGCCCTGAACCTTACAATTAACTATCAGTTTCACGTCGGATTCGAAAATCTAAACTCACAGGAGAACGTCCATAAGGTGCCCGAGGCAGCAACAGACCCTTGGAGACAAGTCGGCTGGAGGCCGATGTATTGTATCTCGACGCAATTTGAGTGTTCCATCGTCATTAGAAGGCCCTGAACGTTACAATTAACTATCATTTTTGCGTCGGATTCGAAAATGTAGACTCACACGAGAACGACCATAAGGTGCCCGAGGCAGCAATAGACCCTTGGAGACAAGTCGGCTGGAGGACGATGTATTGAATCTCGTCGCAATTTGAGTGTTCCATCGTCACTAGGAGGCCCTGAACGTTACAATTAACTATCATTTCATCGTCGGATTCGAAAATCTAGACTCACAGGAGAAGGATCATATGGTGCCCGAGACAGCAATATCCCCTAGGAGACAAGTCCGCTGGAGGCCGATGTATTGAATCTCGACGCAATTTGAGTGTTCCATCGTCATTAGGAGGCCCTGAACCTTACAATTAACTATCAGTTTTGCGTCGGATTCGAAAATCTAGACTCACATGAGAGCGAATATAAGAGGCCGGAGGCAGTAATATCCCCATGGAGACATGTCTCCTGGAGAACGATGTATTGAATCTCGACGCAATTTGAGTGTCCCATCGTCATTACAAGGCCCTGAACGTTACAATTAACTATCATTTTTGCGTCGGATTCGAAAATCTAGACTCACACGAGGACGACCATAAGGTGCCCGAGGCAGCAATAGACCCTTGTAGACAAGTCGGCTGGAGGACGATGTATTGAATCTCGTCGCAATTTGAGTGTTCCATCGTCACTAGGAGGCCCTGAACGTTACAATTAACTATGAGTTTTGCGTCGGATTCGAAAACGTAGAATCACCGGAGACGGACCATGTGGTGCCAGAGGCAGCGTCATCCCCTTGGAGACAAGTCGGCTGGAGGCCGATGTATTGAATCTCGACGCAATTTGTGTGTTCCATCGTCATTAAAAGGCCCTGAACGTTACAATTAACTATCATTTTAGCGTCGGATTCGAAAATCTAGACTCACACGAGAACGAACATAAGGTGCCCGAGGCAGCAACAGATCATAGGAGACAAGTCGGCTGGAGGCCGATGTATTGAATCTCGACGCAATTTGAGTGTTCCATCGTCATTTGGAGGCCCTAAACGTTAGAATTAACTATCATTTTTGCGTCGGATTCGATAATCTAAACTCACAGGAGAACGACCATAAGGTGCCCGAGGCAGCAACAGACCCTTGGAGACAAGTCGGCTGGAGGCCGATGTATTGAATCTCGACGCAATTTGAGTGTTCCATCGTCATTACAAGGCCCTGAACGTTACAATTAACTATCATTTTTGCGTCGGATTCGAAAATCTAGACTCACAGGAGAACGACTATAAGGTGCCCGAGGCAGCAATAGACCCTTGGAGACAAGTCGGCTGGAGGTCGATGTATTGAATCTCGACGCAATTTGAGTGTTCCATCGTCATTAGAAGGCCCTGAACGTTACAATTAACTATCATTTTTGCGTCGGATACGAAAATCTAGACTCACAGGAGAACGACCATAAGGTGCCCGAGGCAGATATATCCCCTTGGAGACAAATCAGCTGGAGGACGATGTATTCAATCTCGACGCAATTTGAGAGATCTATCGGCATCAGGAGGCGCTAAATGTTACACTTCACTATCATTTTTGCGTCGGATTCGAAAATCAATACTCACAGGAGAAGGATCATATGGTGCCCGAGACAGCAATATCCCCTTGAGGACAAGTCCGCTGGAGGCCGATGTATTGAATCTCGACGCAATTTGAGTGTTCCATCGTCATTAGGATTCCCTGAACGTTACAATTAACTATCATTTTCGCGTCGGATTCGATAATCTAAACTCACAGGAGAACGACCATAAGGTGCCCGAGGCAGCAATAGACCCTTGGAGACAAGTCTGCTGGAGGCCGATGTATTGAATCTCGACGCAATTTGAGTGTTCCATCGGCATTAGGAGGCCCTGAACGTTACAGTTAACTATCATTTTTGCGTCGGATTCGAAAATCTAGACTCACAGGAGAACGACCATAAGGTGCCCGAGGCAGCAATAGACCCTTGGAGACAAGTCGGCTGGAGGACGATGTATTGAATCTAGACGCAATTTGAGTGTTCCATCGTCATTAGGAGGCCCTGAACGTTACAATTAACAATCATTTTGGCGTCGGATTCGAAAATCTACTCACAGGAGAAGTTCATACGGTGCTCGAGACAGCAATATACCCCTTGGAGACAAGTCGGCTGGAAACCGATGTATTGACTCTCAACGCAATTTGAGTGTCCCATCGTCCTTAAGAGTCCCAGAACGTTACAATTAACTATCATTTATGCGTCGGATTCGAAAATCTAGACTCACAGGAGAACGACCATAAGGTGCCCTAGGCAGCAATAGACCCTTGGAGACAAGTCGGCTGGAAACCGATGTATTGATTCTTGACGCAATTTGAGTGTTCCATCGTCTTTAGGAGTCCCTGAACGTTACAATTAACTATCATTTATGCGTCGGATTCGTAAATCTAGACTCACAGGAGAACGACCATAAGGTGCCCGAGGCAGCATTAGACCCTTGGAGACAAGTCGGCTGGAGGACGATGTATTGGATCGCGACGCAATTTGAGTGTTCCATCGTCATTAGGAGGCCCTGAATGTTACAATTAACTAGCAGTTTCTCGTCGGATTCGAAAATCTAGACTCACTGGAGACGGACCATAAGGTGCCCGATGCAGCAATATCCCCTTGGAGACCAGTCCGCTGGAGGACGATGTATTGAATCGCGACGCAGTTTGAGTGCTCCATCGTCGATTGGAGGCGCTGAACGTTACAATTTACTATCATTTTTGCGTCGGATTCGAAAATCTATACTCACAGGAGAGAGACCATTTGGTGCCCGAGGCGGCAATATCCCCTTGGAGACAAATCAGCTGGAGGACGATGTATTGAATCTTGACGCAATTTGAGAGATCTATCGTCATCAGGAGGCGCTGAACGTTACTATTCACTAACATTTTTGCGTCGGATTCGAAAATCTAGACTCGCAGGAGAAGGATCATATGGTGCCCGAGACAGCAATAGACCCTTGGAGACAAATCGGCTGAATGCCGATGTATTGAATCTCGAGGCAATTTGAGTGTTCCATCGTCATTAGGAAGTCCTGAACGTTACAATTAACAATCAGTTTCGCGTCGGATTCGTAAATCTAGACTCACATGAGAGCGAACATAAGGGGCCGGAGGCAGTAATATCCCCATGGAGACAAGTCGGCTGGAGGACGATGTATTGAATCTCGACGCAATTTGAGTGTTCCATCGGCATTAGGAGGCCCTGAACGTTACAGTTAACTATCATTTTAGCGTCGGATTCGAAAATCTACTCACAGGAGAAGTTCATACGGTGCTCGAGACAGCAATATACCCCTTGGGAACAAATCGACTGGAGGCCGATGTATTGAATATCGACGCTATTTGAGTGTTCCATCGTCTTTAGGAGTCCCTGAACGTTACAATTAACTATCAGTTTCGCGTCGGATTCGAAAATCTAGACTCACAGGAGAACGACCATAAGGTGCCCGAGGCAGCAACAGACCCTTGGAGACAAGTCAGCTGGAGGCCGATGTATAGAATGTCGACGCAATTTGTGTGCTCCATCGTCATTAGGAGGCCCTAAACGTTACAATTAACTATCATTTTTGCGTCGGATTCGATAATCTAAACTCACAGGAGAACGACCATAAGGTGCCCGAGGCAGCAACAGACCCTTGGAGACAAGTCGGCTGGAGGCCGATGTATTGAATCTCGACGTAATTTGAGTGTTCCATCGTCATTACAAGGCCCTGAACGTTGCAATTAACTATCATTTTTGCGTCGGATTTGAAAATCTAGACTCACAGGAGAACGACCATATGTGGCCCGAGGCAGCAATAGACCCTTGGAGACAAGTCGGCTGGAGGTCTATGTATTGAATCTCGACTCGATTTGTGTGCTCCATCTTCATTAGGAGGCCCTGAACGTTACAATTAACTATGAGTTTTGCGTCGGATTCGAAAACGTAGAATCGCCGGAGACGGACCATGTGGTGCCCGAGGCAGCGTTATCCCCTTGGAGACAAGTCGGCTGGAGGCCGATGTATTGAATCTCGACGCAATTTGAGTGCTCCATCGTCATTAGAAGGCCCTGAACGTTACAATTAACTATCATTTTTGCGTCGGATTCGAAAATCTAGACTCACAGGAGAATGACTATAAGGTGCCCGAGGCAGCAACAGATCATAGGAGACAAGTCGGCTGGAGGCCGATGTATTGAATCTCCACGCAATTTGAGTGTTCCATCGTCATTTGGAGACCCTAAACGTTACAATTAACTATCATTTTTGCGTCGGATTCGATAATCTAAACTCACAGGAGAACGACCATAAGGTGCCCGAAGCAGCAACAGCCCCTTGGAGTCAAGTCGGCTGGAGGCCGATGTATTGAATCTCGACGCAATTAGAGTGTTCCATCGTCATTACAAGGCCCTGAACGTTACAATTAACTATCATTCTTGCGTCGGATTCGAAAATCTAGACTCACAGGAGAACGACTATAAGGTGCCCGAGGCAGCAATAGACCCTAGGAGACAAGTCGGCTGGAGGCCGATGTATTGAATCTCGACGCAATTTGAGTGTTCCATCGTCATTAGAAGGCCCTGAACGTTACAATTAACTATCATTTTTGCGTCGGATTCGAAAATCTAGACTCACAGGAGAACGACCATAAGGTGCCCGAGGCAACAATATGCCCTTGGAGACAAATCAGCTGGAGGACGAAGTATTCAATCTCGACGCAATTTGAGAGTTCTATCGTCATCAGGAGGCGCTGAACGTTACTCTTCACTATCAATTTTGCGTCGGATTCGAAAATCTATACTCACAGGAGAAGGATCATATGGTGCCCGAGACAGCAATATCCCCTTGGAGACAAGTCCGCTGGAGGCCGATGTATTGAATCTCGACGCAATTTGAGTGTTCCATCGTCATTAGGAGGCCCTGAACCTTACAATTAACTATCAGTTTCACGTCGGATTCGAAAATCTAAACTCACAGGAGAACGTCCATAAGGTGCCCGAGGCAGCAACAGACCCTTGGAGACAAGTCGGCTGGAGGCCGATGTATTGTATCTCGACGCAATTTGAGTGTTCCATCGTCATTAGAAGGCCCTGAACGTTACAATTAACTATCATTTTTGCGTCGGATTCGAAAATGTAGACTCACACGAGAACGACCATAAGGTGCCCGAGGCAGCAATAGACCCTTGGAGACAAGTCGGCTGGAGGACGATGTATTGAATCTCGTCGCAATTTGAGTGTTCCATCGTCACTAGGAGGCCCTGAACGTTACAATTAACTATCATTTCATCGTCGGATTCGAAAATCTAGACTCACAGGAGAAGGATCATATGGTGCCCGAGACAGCAATATCCCCTAGGAGACAAGTCCGCTGGAGGCCGATGTATTGAATCTCGACGCAATTTGAGTGTTCCATCGTCATTAGGAGGCCCTGAACCTTACAATTAACTATCAGTTTTGCGTCGGATTCGAAAATCTAGACTCACATGAGAGCGAATATAAGAGGCCGGAGGCAGTAATATCCCCATGGAGACATGTCGGCTGGAGAACGATGTATTGAATCTCGACGCAATTTGAGTGTCCCATCGTCATTACAAGGCCCTGAACGTTACAATTAACTATCATTTTTGCGTCGGATTCGAAAATCTAGACTCACAGGAGAACGACCATAAGGTGCCCCAGGCAGCAATAGACCCTTGGAGACAAGTCGGCTGGAGGTCGATGTATTGAATCTCGACGCAATTTGAGCGCTCCATCGTCATTTGGAGGCCCTGAACCTTACAATTAACTATCAGTTTCGCGTCGGATTCAAAAATCCAGACTCACAGCAGACGGACAATTTGGTGCCCGAGGCAGCAATATCCCCTTGGAGACAAATCGGCTGGAGGACGATGTATTGAATATCGACGCAATTTGAGTCTTCTATCGTCATTAGGAGGCGCTGAACGTTACAATTCGCTATCATTTTTGCGTCGGATTCGAAAATCTAGACTCACAGGAGAAGGATCATATTGTGCCCGAGACTGCAATATCCCCTTGGATACAAGTAGACTGGAGGTCGATGTATTGACTCTCGACGCAATTTGAGTGTTCCTTCGTCTTTAGGAGTCCCTGAACGTTACAATTAACTATCATTTATGCGTCGGATTCGAAAATCTAGACTCACAGGAGAACGACCATAAGGTGCCCGAATCAGCAATAGACCCTTGGAGACAAGTCGCCTGGAAACCGATGTATTGAATCTCGACGCAGTTTGAGTGTTCCATCGTCTTTAGGCGTCCCTGAACGTTACAATTAACGATCATTTTTGCGTCGGATTCGAAAATCTAGACTCACAGGAGAACGACCATAAGGTGCCCGAGGCAGCAATAGACCCTTGGAGACAAGTCGGCTGGAGGTCGATGTATTGAATCTCGACTCAATTTGAGTGTTCCATCGTCATTAGGAGGCCCTGAACCTTACAATTAACTATCAGTTTCGCGTCGGATTCGAAAATCTAGATTCACAGGAGACGGACCACATGGAGCCCGAGGCAGCAATATCCCCTTGTAGACAAGTCGGCTGGAGGAAGATGTATCGACTCTCGACGCAATTTGAGTGTTCCATCGTCATTAAGAGGCCCTGAGCAATACATTTAACTATCAGTTTTGCGTCGGATGCTAAAATGTTGACTCACAGGGGAACGACCATACGGTGCCCGAGGCAGCAATAGACCCATGGAGACAAATCGGCTGAATGCCGATGTATTTAATCTCGAGGCAATTTGAGTGTTCCATCGTCATTACAAGGCCCTGAACGTTACAATTAACTATCATTTTTTCGTCGGATTCGAAAATCTAGACTCACAGGAGAACGACCATAAGGTGCCCAAGGCAGCAATAGACCCTTGGAGACAAGTCGGCTGGAGGTCGATGTATTGAATCTCGACGCAATTTGAGTGTTCCATCGCCAATAGGAGGCCCTGAACGTTACAATTTACTATGAGTTTGGCGTCGGATTCGAAAACGTAGAATCACCGGAGACAGACCATGTGGTGCACGAGGCAGCGATATCCCCTTGGAGACAATTCGGCTGGAGGCCGATGTATTGAATCTCGACGCAATTTGAGTGTTCCATCGGCATTAGGAGGCCCTGAACGTTACAATTAACTATCATTTTTGCGTCGGATTCGAAAATCTAGACTCACAGGAGAACGTCCATAAGGTGCCCGTGGCAGCAATAGACCCTTGGAGGCAAGTCGGCTGGAGGTCGATGTATTGAATCTCGACTCAATTTGAGTGTTCCATCGTCATTAGGTCTCCATGAACGTTACAATTAACAATCAGTTTTGCGTCGGGTTTGAAAATCTAGACTCACAGCAGAACGATCACAAGGTGCCCGTGGCAGCTATTGACCCTTGGAGACCAGTCCGCTGGAGGACGATGAATTGAATCGCGATGCAATTTGAGTGCTCCATCGTCATTTGGAGGCCCTGAACCTTACAATACACTATCAGTTTCGCGTCGGATTTAAAAATCCAGACTCACAGGAGACGGACCATTTGGTGCCCGAGGCAGCAATATCCCCTTGGAGACAAATCAGCTGGAGAACGATGTATTGAACCTCGACGCAATTTGAGAGTTCTATCGTCATCACGAGGCGCTGAACGTTACTATTCACTATCATTTTTGCGTCGGATTCGAAAATCTAGACTCACAGGAGAAGGATCATATTGTGCCCGAGACAGCAATATCCCCTTGGAGACAAGTCGGCTGGAGACCGATGTATTGAATCTCGACGTAATTTGAGTGTTCCATCGTCATTAGGAGGCCCTAAACGTTACAATTAACTATCATTATTGCGTCGGATTCGATAATCTAAACTCACAGGAGAGCGACCATAAGGTGCCCGAGGCAGCAACAGACCCTTGGAGCCAAGTCGGCTGGAGGCCGATGTATTGAATCTCGACGCAATTTGAGTGTTCCATCGTCATTCCAAGGCCCTGAACGTTACAATTAACTATCATTTTTGGGTCGGATTCGATAATCCAAACTCACAGGAGAACGACCATAAGGTGCCTGAGGCAGCAATATCCCCTTGGAGACAAGTCGGCTGGAGGTCGATGTATTGAATCTCGACTCAGTTTGAGTGTTCCATCGTCATTAGGTGGCCCTGAACGTTACAATTAACAATCAGTTTTGCGTCGGGTTCGAAAATCTAGACTCACAGGAGAACGATCACAAGGTGCCCGTGGCAGCTATTGACCCTTGGAGAAAAGTCGGTTGGAGGACGATGTATTGGATCTCGACGCAATTTGAGAGTTACATCGTCATTAGGAGGCCCTGAACGTTACAATTAACTATCATCTTTGCAACGGATTCGAAAATCTAGACTTACAAGAGAACGACCATAAGGTGCCCGAGGCAGCATTAGACCCTTGGAGATAAGTCGGCTGGAGGACGATGTATTGAATCTCGACGCAATTTGAGTGTCCCATCGTCATTAGGAGGCCCTAAACGTTACAATTAACTATCATTTTTGCGTCGGATTCGATAATCTAAACTCACAGGAGAACGACCATAAGGTGCCCGAGGCAGCAACAGACCCTTGGAGACAAGTCGGCTGCAGGCCGATGTATTGAATCTCGACGCAATTTGAGTGTCCCATCGTCATTACAAGGCCCTGAACGTTACAATTAACTATCATTTTTGCGTCGGATTCGAAAATCTAGACTCACAGGAGAACGACCATAAGGTGCCCGAGGCAGCGATAGACCCTTGGAGACAAGTCAGCTGGAGGTCGATGTACTGAATCTCGACGCAATTTGAGTGTTCCATCGTCATTAGGTGGCCCTGAACGTTACAATTAACAATCAGTTTTGCGTCGGGTTCGAAAATCTAGACTCTCAGCAGAACGATCACACGGTGCCCGTGGCAGCTATTGACCCTTGGAGACCAGTCCGCTGGAGGACGATGTATTGAATCGCGACGCAATTTGAGTGTTCCATCGTCATTTGGAGGCCCTGAACCTTACAATTAACTATCAGTTTCGCGTCGGATTCAAAAGCCCAGACTCACAGGAGACGGACCATTTGGTGCCCGAGGCAGCAATATCACTTTGGAGACAAATCAGCTGGAGGACGATGTATTGAACCTCGACGCAATTTGAGAGTTCTATCGTCATCAGAAGGCGCTGAAAGTTACTATTCACTATCATTTTTGCGTCGGATTCGAAAATCTAGACTCACAGGAGAAGGATCAAATGGTGCCCGAGACAGCAATATCCCCTTGGAGACAAGTCCGATGGAGGCCGATGTATTGAATCTCGACGCAATTTGAGTGTTCCATCGTCATTAGGAGGCCCTGAACCTTACAATTAACTATCAGTTTCGCGTCGGATTCGAAAATCTAGACTCACAGGAGACGGACCACATGGAGCCCGAGGCAGCAATATCCCCTTGTAGACAAGTCAGCTGGAGGAAGATGTATTGACTCTCGACGCAATTTGAGTGTTCCATCGTCATTAAGAGGCCCTGAGCATTACATTTAACTATCAGTTCTGCGTCGGATTCTAAAATGTTGACTCACAGGGGAACGACCATACGGTGACAGAGGCAGCAATAGACCCTTGGAGACAAATCGGCTGAATGCCAATGTATTGAATCTCGATGCAATTTGAGTGTTACATCGTCATTAGGAGGCCCTAAACGTTACAATTAACTATCATTTATGCGTCGGATTCGAAAATCTAGACTCACAGGAGAACGACCATAAGGTGCCCGAGGCAGCAATAGACCCTTGGAGACAAGTCGGCTGGAAACTGATGTATTGATTCTTGACGCAATTTGAGTGTTCCATCGTCATTAGGAGGCCCTGAACGTTACAATTAACAATCATTTTAGCGTCGGATTCGAAAATCTACTCATAGGAGAAGTTCATACGGTGCTCGAGACAGCAATATACCCCATGGAGACAAATCGACTGGAGGCCGATGTATTGAATCTCGACGCAATTTGAGTGTTCCATCGTCATTAGGAGGCCCTGAACCTTACAATTAACTATCAGTTTCGCGTCGGATTCGAAAATCTAGACTCACAGGAGACGGACCACATGGAGCACGAGGCAGCAATATCCCCTTGGAGACAAGTCGGCTGGAGGAAGATATATCGAATCTCGACGCAATTTGAGTGTTCCATCGGCATTAGGAGGCCCTGAACGTTACAATTAACTATCATTTTTGCGTCGGATTCGAAAATCTAGACTCACAGGAGAACGACCATAAGGTGCCCGAGGCAGCAATAGACCCTTGGAGACAAGTCGGCTGGAGGTCGATGTATTGAATCTCGACTAAATTTGAGTGATCCATCGTCGTTAGGTGTCCCTGAACGTTACAATTAACAATCAGTTTTGCGTCGGGTTCGAAAATCTAGACTCACAGCAGAGCGATCACAAGGTGCCCGTGGCAGCTATTGACCCTTGGAGACCAGTCCGCTGGAGGACGATGTATTGAATCGCGACGCAATTTGAGTGCTCCATCGTCATTTGGAGGCCCTGAACCTTACAATTAACTATCAGTTTCGCGTCGGATTCAAAAATCCAGACTCACAGGAGACGGACCATTTGGTGCCCGAGGCAGCGATATCCCCTTGGAGACAAATCAGCTGGAGGACGATGTATTGAACCTTGACGCAATTTGAAAGTTCTATCGTCATCAGGAGGCGCTGAAAGTTACTATTCACTATCATTTTGGCGTCGGATTCGAAAATCTTGACTCACAGGAGAACGATCATATGGTGCCCGAGACAGCAATATCCCCTTGGAGACAAGTCCGCTGGAGGCCGATGTATTGAATCTCGACGCAATTTGAGTGTTCCATCGTCATTAGGAGGCCCTGAACCTTACCATTAACTATCAGTTTCGCGTCGGATTCGAAAATCTAGACTCACATGAGTGCGATAATAAGAGGCCGGAAGCAGTAATATCCCCATGGAGACAAGTCGGCTGGAGGACGATGTATTGAATCTCGACGAAATTTGAGTGTCCCATCGTCATATGGAGGCCCTAAACGTTACAATTAACTATCATTTTTGCGTCGGATTCGATAATCTAAACTGACAGGAGATCGACCATAAGGTGCCCGAGGCAGCAACAGACCCTTGGAGACAAGTCGGCTGGAGGCCGATGTATTGAATCTCGACGCAATTTGAGTGTTCCATCGTCATTAAAAGGCCCTGAACGTTACAATTAACTATCATTTTTGCGTCGGATTCGAAAATCTAGACTCACAGGAGAACGACCATAAGGTGCCCGAGACAGCAATAGACCCTTGGAGACAAGTCGGCTGGAGGTCGATGTATTGAATCTCGACGCAATTTGAGTCTTCTATCGTCATTAGGAGGCGGTGAACGTTACAATTCACTATCATTTTTGCGTCGGATTCGAAAATCTAGACTCACAGGAGAAGGATCATATTGTGCCCGAGACAGCAATATCCCCTTGGAGACAATTCGGCTGGAGGCCGATGTATTGAATCTCGACGCAATTTGAGTGTTCCATCGTCATTAGGAGACCCTAAACGTTACAATTAACTATCATTTTTGCGTCGGATTCGATAATCTAAACTCACAGGAGAACGACCATAAGGTGCCCGAGGCAGCAACAGACCCTTGGGGACAAGTCGGCTGGAGGCCGATGTATTGAATCTCGACGCAATTTGAGTGTTCCATCGTCATTACAAGGCCCTGAACGTTACAATTAACTCTCATTTTTGCGTCGGATTCGAAAATCTAGACTCACAGGAGAACGACCATAAGGTGCCCGAGGCAGCAATAGACCCTTGGAGACAAGTCGGCTGGAAACCTATGTATTGATTCTTGGCGCAGTTTGAGTGTTCCATCGTCATTAGGAGGCCCTGAACGTTACAAATAACAATCATTTTAGCGTCGGATTCGAAAATCTACTCACAGGAGAAGTTCATACGGTGCTCGAGACAGCAATATACCCCTTGGAGACAAATCGACTGGAGGCCGATGTATTGAATATCGACGCAATTTGAGTGTTCCATCGTCATTAGGTCGCCCTGAACGTTATAATGAACTATTAGTTTTGCGTCGGATTCGAAAATCTAGACTTACAAGAGAACGACCATAAGGTGCCCGAGGCAGCATTAGACCCTTGGAGACAAGTCGGCTGGAGGACGATGTATTGGATCGCGACGCAATTTGAGTGTTCCATCGTCATTAGGAGGCCCTGAATGTTACAATTAACTATCAGTTTTTCGTCGGATTCGAAAATCTAGACTCACAGCAGACGGACCATTTGGAGCCCGAGGCAGCAATATCCCCTTGGAGACAAATCGGCTGGAGGACGATGTATTGAATCTCGACGCAATTTGAGTCTTCTATCGTCATTAGGAGGCGCTGAACGCTACAATTCACTATCATTTTTGCGTCGGATTCGAAAATCTAGACTCACAGGAGAAGGATCATATTGTGCCCGAGACAGCAATATACCCTTGGAGACAAGTCGGCTGGAGGCCGATGTATTGAATCTCGACGCAATTTGAGTTTTCCATCGTCATTAGGAGGCCCTGAATGTTCCAATTAACTATCAGTTTCGCGTCGGATTCGAAAATCTAGACTCACAGGAGACGGACCACATGGAGCCCGAGGCAGCAATATCCCCTTGGAGACAAGTCGGCTGGAGGTCGATGTATTGAATCTCGACTCAATTTGAGTGTTCCATCGTCATTAGGTGGCCCTGAAAGTTACAATTAACAATCAGTTTTGCGTCGGGTTCGAAAATCTAGACTCACAGCAGAACGATCACAAGGTGCCCGTGGCAGCTATTGACCCTTGGAGACAAGTCGGTTGGAGGACGATGTATTGGATCTCGACGCAATTTGAGAGTTCCATCGTCATTAGGAGGCCCTGAACGTTACAATTAACTATCATTTTTGCGTCGGATTCGAAAATCTAGACTTACAAGAGAACGACCATAAGGTGCCCGATGCAGCATTAGACCCTTGGAGACAAGTCGGCTGGAGGACGATGTATTGAATCTCGACGCAATTTTAGTGTCCCATCGTCATTAGGAGGCCCTAAACGTTACAATTAACTATCATTTTTGCGTCGGATTCGATAATCTAAACTCACAGGAGAACGACCATAAGGTGCGCGAGGCAGCAACAGACCCTTGGAGACAAGTCGGCTGGAGGCCGATGTATTGAATCTCGACGCAATTTGAGTGTTCCATCGTCATTACAAGGCCCTGAACGTTACAATTAACTATCATTTTTGCGTCGGATTCGAAAATCTAGACTTACATGATAACGACCATAAGGTGCCCGAGGCAGCAATAGACCCTTGGAGACAAGTCGGCTGGAGGACGATGGATTGGATCGCGACGCAATTTGAGTGTTCCATCGTCATTAGGAGGCCCCGAATGTTACAATTAACTATCAGTTTTTCGTCGGATTCAAAAATCTAGACTCACAGCAGACGGACCATTTTGTGCCCGAGGCAGCAATATCCCCTTGGAGACAAATCGGCTGGAGGACGATGTAATGAATCTCGACGCAATTTGAGTCTTCTATCGTCATTAGGAGGCGCTGAACGTTACAATTCACTATCATTTTTGCGTCGGATTCGTAAATCTATACTCACAGGAGAAGGATCATATTATGCCCGAGACAGCAATATCCCCTTGGAGGCAAGTCGGCTGGAGGCCGATGTATTGAATCTCGACGCAATTTGAGTGTTCCACCGTCTTTAGGAGGCCCTGAACATTACAATTAGCTATCAGTTTCGTGTCGGATTCGAAAATCTCGACTCACACGAGACGGACCATATGGAGCCCGAGGCAGCAATATCCGCTTGGAGACAAGTCGGCTGGAGGTCGATGTATTGAATCTCGACTCAATTTGGGTGTTCCATCGTCATTAGGTGGCCCTGAACGTTACAATTAACAACCGGTTTTGCGTCGGATTCAAAAATCTAGACTCACAGCAGAACGATCACAAGGTGCCCGTGGCAGCTATTGACCCTTGGAGACAAGTCGGTTGGAGGACGATGTATTGGATCGCGACGCAAAATGAGTGTTCCATCGTCATTAGGAGGCCCTGAATGTTACAATTAACAATCAGTTTTTCGTCGGATTCGAAAATCTAAATTCACAGGAGAACGACCATAAGGTGCCCGATGCAGCAATATCCCCTTGGAGACCAGTCCGCTGGAGGACGATGTATTGAATCGCGACGCAATTTGAGTGCTCCATCGTCATTTGGAGGCCCTGAACCTTACAATTAACTATCAGTTTCGCGTCGGATTCAAAAATCCAGACTCACAGGCGACGGACCATTTGGTGCCCGAGGCAGCAATATCCCCTTGGAGACAAATCAGCTGGAGGACGATGTATTGAATCTCGACGTAATTTGAGAGTTCTATCGTCATCAGGAGGCGCTGAACGTTACTATTCACTATCATTTTTGCGTCGGATTCGAAAATCTAGACTCACAGGAGAAGGATCATATGGTGCCCGAGACAGCAATATCCCCTTGGAGACAAGTCCGCTGGAGGCCGATGTATTGAATCTCGACGCAATTTGAGTGTTCCATCGTCATTAGGAGGCCCTGAACCGTACAATTAACTATCAGTTTCGCGTCGGATTCGAAAATCTAGACTCATAGGAGAACGACCATAAGGTGCCCGAGGCAGCAATAGACCCTTGGAGTCAAGTCGGCTGGAGGACGATGTATTGAATCTCGACGCAATTTGAGAGTTCCATCGTCATTAGGAGGCCCTGAACGTTACAATTAATTATCATTTTTGCGTCGGATTTGAAACTCTAGACTTACAAGATAACGACCATAAGGTGCCCGAGGCAACAATAGACCCTTGGAGACAAGCCGGCTGGAGGACGATGTATTGGATCGCGACGCAATTTGAGTGTTCCATCGTCATTAGGAGGCCCCGAATGTTACAATTAACTATCAGTTTTTCGTCGGATTCGAAAATCTAGACTCACAGCAGACGGACCATTTTGTGCCCGAGGCAGCAATATCCCCTTGGAGACAAATCGGCTGGAGGACTATGTATTGAATATCGACGCAATTTGAGTCTTCTATCGTCATTAGGAGGCGCTGAACCTTACAATTCACTTTCATTTTTGCGTCGGTTTCGAAAATCTAGACTCACAGAAGAAGGATCATATTGTGCCCGAGACAGCAATATCCCCTTGGAGACAAGTCGGCTGGAGGCCGATGTATTGATTCTCGACGCAATTTGAGTGTTACATCGTCTTTAGGAGGCCCTGAACGTTACAATTAACTATCAGTTTCGTGTCGGATTCGAAAATCTCGACTCACAGGAGACGGACCATATGGAGCCCGAGGCAGCAATATCCCCTTGGAGACAAGTCGGCTGGAGGTCGATGTATTGAATCTCGACTCAATTTGGGTGTTCCATCGTCATTAGGTGGCCCTGAACGTTACAATTAACATTCAGTTTTGCGTCGGATTCGAAAATCTAGACTCACAGCAGAACGATCACAAGGTGCCCGTGGCAGCTACTGACCCTTGGAGACAAGTCGGTTGGAGGACGATGTATTGGATCGCGACGCAAAATGAGTGTTCCATCGTCATTAGGAGGCCCTGAATGTTACAATTAACTATCAGTTTTTCGTCGGATTCGAAAATCTAAATTCACAGGTGAACGACCATTAGGTGCCCGATGCAGCAATATCCCCTTGGAGACAAATCGGTTGGAGGACGATGTATTGAATCTCGACGCAATTTGAGTCTTCTATCGTCATTAGGAGGCGCTGAACCTTACAATTCACTTTCATTTTTGCGTCGGATTCGAAAATCTAGACTCACAGGAGAAGGATCATATGGTGCCCGAGACAGCAATATCCCCTTGGAGACAAGTCCGCTGGAGGCCGATGTATTGAATCTCGACGCAATTTGAGTGATCCATCGTCATTAGGAGGCCCTGAACCTTACAATTAACTATCAGTTTCGCGTCGGATTCGAAAATCTAGACTCACATGAGTGCGAACATAAGAGGCCGGAGGCAGTAATATCCCCATGGAGACAAGTCGGCTCGAGGACGATGTATTGAATCTCGACGCAATTTGAGTGTCCCATCGTCATTAGGAGGCCCTAAACATTACAATTAACTATCATTTTTGCGTCGGATTCGATAATCTAACTCACAGGAGAACGACCATAAGGTGCCCGAGGCAGCAACAGACTCTTGGAGACAAGTCGGCTGGAGGCCGATGTATTGAATCTCGACGCAATTTGAGTGTTCCATCGTCATTAGGAGGCCCTAAACGTTACAATTAACTATCATTTTTGCGACGGATTCGACAATCTAAACTCACAGGAGAACCACCATAAGGTGCCCGAGGCAGCAACAGACCCTTGGAGACAAGTCGGCTGGAGGCCGATGTATTGAATGTCGACGCAATTTGAGTGTTCCATCGTCATTACAAGGCCCTGAACGTTACAATTAACTATCATTTTTGCGTCGGATTCGAAAATCTAGACTCACAGGAGAACGACCAAAAGGTGCCCGAGGCAGCAATAGACCTCTGGAGACAAGTCGGCTGGAGGTCGATGTATTGAATCTCGACACATGAGTTTTGCGGCGGACTCGAAAACGTAGAATCACCGGAGACGGAACATGTGGTGCCCGAGGCAGCGATATCCCCATGCAGACAAGTCGGCTGGAGGCCGATGTATTGAATCTCGACGCAATTTGAGTGTTCCATCGTCATTACAAGGCCCTACACGTTACAATTAACTATCATTTTTGCGTCGGATTCGAAAATCTAGACTCACAGGAGAACGACCATAAGGTGCCCGAGGCAGCAATAGACCCTTGGAGACAAGTCGGCTGGAGGACGATGTATTGAATCTCGACGCAATTTGAGAGTTCCATCGTCATTAGGAGGCCCTGAACGTTACAATTAATTATCATTTTTGCGTCGGATTCGAAAATCTAGACTTACAAGAGAACGACCATAAGGTGCCCGAGGCAGCATTAGACCCTTGGAGACAAGTCGGCTGGAGGACGATGTATTGGATCGCGACGCAATTTGAGTGTTCCATCGTCATTAGGAGGCCCTGAATGTTACAGTTAACTATCAGTTTTTCGTCGGATTCGAAATTCTAGACTAACAGCAGACGGACCATTTGGTGCCCGAGGCAGCAATATCCCCTTGGAGACAAATCGGCTGGAGGACGATGTATTGAATCTCGACGCAATTTGAGTCTTCTATCGTCATTAGGAGGTGCTGAACGTTACAATTCACTATCATTTTTGCGTCGGATTCGAAAATCTAGACTCACAGGAGAAGGATCATATTGTGCCCGAGACAGCAATATCCCCTTGGAGACAAGTCGGCTGGAGGCCGATGTATTAAATCTCGACGCAATTTGAGTGTTCCATCGTCATTAGGAGTCCCTAAACGTTACAATTAACTATCATTTTTGCGTGGGATTCAAAAATCTAATCTCACAGGAGAACGACCATAAGGTGCCCGAGGCAGCAACAGACCCTTGGAGACAAGTCGGCTGGAGGCCGATGCATTGATTCTCGACGCAATTTGAGTGTTCCATCGTCATTAGGTCGCCCTGAAGGTTATAATGAACTATCAGTTTTGCGTCGGATTCGAAAATCTAGTCTTACAAGAGAAAGACCATAAGGTGCCCGAGGAAGCATTAGACCCCTGGAGACAAGTCGGCTGGAGGCCAATGTATTGAATCTCGACGCAATTTGAGTGTTCCATCGTCATTACAAGGCCCTGAACGTTACAATTATCTATCATTTTTGCGTCGGATTCGAAAATCTAGACTCACAGGAGAACGACCATAAGGTGCCCGAGGCAGCAATAGACCCTTGGAGACAAGTCGGCTGGAGGTCGATGTATTGAATCTCGACGCAATTTGAGTGTTCCATCGCCAATAGGAGGCCCTGAACGTTACAATTAACTATGAGTTTTGCGTCGGATTCGAAAACGTAGAATCACCGGAGACGGACCATGTGGTGCCCGAGGCAGCTATATCCCCTTGGAGACAAGTCGGCTGGAAGCCGATGTATTGAATCTCGACGCAATTTGAGTGTTCCATCTTCATTAGAAGGCCCTGAACGTTACAATTAACTATCATTTTAGAGTCGGATTCGAAAATCTACTAACAGGAGAAGGATCATATGGTGCACGAGACTGCAATATCCCCTTGGATACAAGTCGACTGGAGGTCGATGTATTGACTCTCGACGCAATTTGAGTGTTCCTTCGTCTTTAGGAGTCCCTGAACGTTACAATTAACTATCATTTATGCGTCGGATTCGAAATTCTACTCACAGGAGAAGTTCATACGGTGGTCAAGGCAGCAATAGACCCTTGGAGACAAGTCGGCTGGAAACCGATGGATTGATTCTTGACGCAATTTGAGTGTACCATCGTCATTAGGAGGCCCTGAACGTTACAATTAACAATCATTTTAGCGCCGGATTCGAAAATCTGCTCACAGGAGAAGTTCATACGGTGCTCGAGACAGCAATATCCCCTTGGAGACAAGTCCGCTGGAGGCCGATGTATTGAATCTCGACGCAATTTGAGTGTTCCATCGTCATTAGGAGGCCCTGAACCTTACAATTAACTATCAGTTTCGCGTCGGATTCGAAAATCTAAACTCACAGGAGAACGACCATAAGGTGCCCGAGGCAGCAACAGACCCTTGGAGACAAATCAGCTGGAGGACGATGTATTGAATCTCGACGCAATTTGAGAGTTCTATCGTTATCAGGAGGCGCTGAACGTTACTATTCACTATCAAATTTGCGTCGGATTCGAAAATCTAGACTCACAGGAGAAGGATCATATGGTGCCCGAGACAGCATTATCCCCTTGGAGACAAGTCCGCTGGAGGCCGATGTATTGAATCTCGACGCAATTTGAGTGTTCCATCGTCATTAGGAGGCCCTGAACCCTACAATTAACTATCAGTTTCGCGTCGGATTCGATAATCTAAACTCAGAGGAGAACGACCATAAGGTGCCGAAGCAGCAACAGACCCTTGGAGACAAGTCGGCTGGAGGCCGATGTATTGAATCTCGACGCAATTTGAGTGTTCCATCGTCATTACAAGGCCCTGAACGTTACAATTAACTATCATTTTTGCGTCGGATTCGAAAATCTAGACTCACAGGAGAACGACCATAGGTGCCGGAGGCAGCAGAAGACCCTTGGAGACAAGTCGGCTGGAGGCCGATGTATTGAATCTCGACGCAATTTGAGTGTTCCATCGGCATTAGGAGGCCCTGACCGTTACAGTTAACTATCATTTTAGCGTCGGATTCGAAAATCTACTAACAGGAGAAGGATTATATGGTGCACGAGACTGCAATATATCCTTGGATACAAGTCGACTGGAGGTCGATGTATTGACTCTCGACGCAATTTTAGTGTTCCATCGTCATTAGGAGTCTCTGAACGTTACAATTAACTATCATTTATGCGTCGGATTCGAAAATCTACTCACAGGAGGACGACCATAAGGTGCCCGAGGCAGCAATATACCCTTGGAGACAAGTCGGATGGAGGACGATGTATTGAATCTCGACGCAATTTGAGAGTTCCATCGTCATTAGCAGGCCCTGAACGTTACAATTAACTATCATTTTTGCGTCGTATTCGAAAATCTAGACTTACAAGAGTACGACCATAAGGTGCCCGAGGCAGCATTAGACCCTTGGAGACAAGTCGGCTGGAGGACGATGTAATGGATCGCGACGCAATTTGAGTGTTCCATCGTCATTAGGAGGCCCTGAATGTTACAATTAACTATCAGTTTTTCGTCGGATTCGAAAATCTAGACTCACAGCAGACGGACCATTTGGTGCCCGAGACAGCAATATCCCCTTGGAGACAAATCGGCTGGAGGACTATGAATTGAATCTCGACGCAATTTGAGTCTTCTATCGTCATTAGGAGGCGATGAACGTTACAATTCACTATCATTTTTGCGTCGGATTCGAAAATCTAGACTCACAGGAGAAGGATCATATTGTGCCCGAGACAGCTATATCCCCTTGGAGACAAGTCGGCTGGAGGCCGATGTATTGAATCTCGACGCAATTTGAGTGTTCCATCGGCATTAGGAGGCCCTGAACGTTACAGTTAACTATCATTTTAGCGTCGGATTCGAAAATCTACTAACAGGAGAGGGATCATATGGTGCACGAGACTGCAATATCCGCATGGATACAAGTCGACTGGAGGTCGATGTATTGACTCTCGACGCAATTTGAGTGTTCCATCGCCAATAGGAGGCCCTGAACGTTGCAATTAACTATCACTTTTGCGTCGGATTCGAAAATCTAGACTCACAGGAGAACGACCATATGGTGCCCGAGGCAGCAATAGACCCTTGGAGACAAGTCGGCTGGAGGCCGATGTATTGAATCTCGACGCAATTTAAGTGTTCCATCGTCATTACAAGGCCCTGAACGTTACAATTAACTATCATTTTAGCGTCGGATTCGAGAATCTACTCACAGGAGATGTTCATACAGTGCTCGAGACAGCAATATACCCCTTGGAGACAAATCGACTGGAGGCCGATGTATTGAATATCGACGCAATTTGAGTGTTCCATCGTCATTAGGTCGCCCTGAACGTTATAATGAACTATCAGTTTTGCGTCGGATTCGAAAATCTAGACTTACAAGAGAACGACCATAAGGTGCCCGAGGCAGCATTAGACCCTTGGAGACAACGGTATGTTGATGATTTACACTTATGGACCGTCTGACAGCAACTGAATAAAACACAATTTTAGTGCCATACGCGTTTCGCCTTTATTTTCTGCAAGGCATCATCAGTGGCCTGTAATATGTACATATGTCAGCTATTTTATTTACATTTTTGTCACTGTGCTATAGGTTCTAAACAGTTCTGGTGGTTGGTATTTCCTATTAAGTAGTAATGTTTTGAACTGTACTTACAGGTTGCGTAGACAGTTTCTTACATATTACGCTCCTGTTGCATTTTTTGTCTTGTTCGTCTTCCTATGAGCGCCAATTTGCTGTTTTTTCTGCATTTCACAGCTCTATGCACTGAACGCTTTTTTTAATGCAATGTTTTGGTTTCTGTTGCCGACTGTCAAATGTTTTTGACAAAGATCGAATATTACCGCCAAACTTATGAGTCTAACTATCGAAGTATCTGTGGTCTGTTCGTGTATGCATTTGTGTGTGCGCTTGTGTATATATATGTGTGTGTGTGTGTGTGTGTGTGTATGTGTGTGTGTGTGTGTGTGTGTGTGTGTGTGTGTGTGTGTGGTTTTTTTTGTGTCATATTATTTAATTTTATTTTATTGTATTTAGTTATTTATTTTTGTTTATGTCCTGTGTATGTGTGTGTGTGTGTTTTGGTGATATATATATATATTTTTTTGTGCTTTGTATGTGTGTCTGTCTGTATTTTGGTGTTATGCAATTTTCTTTTTTTTTTTTTTTTTTTTTTTTGTGAGGGTGTGGGCGGCTGTTTATGTGTGTGTGTGTGTGTGTGTGTGTATATTGGTGTTATATACTTTTTTTTATGTTATCATTTCCTTTATTAAGTGTAGTAAGGAGCCTGTGCTGATGTGTGTTTGTTCATTTATCACATGTTTGTTTTCTGCTATGGCTTTCTGGATGTGGAAGTTTTCTTGCATTTGTATAAGATGTTTGTCATGGTTGCTTATTCTCATTATTTTCATTTCTTGTTCCATGTTTGTAGGATGATGGTTGTAGTATTTTAAATGCTCTGCAAATGTGGAATGGTTTGTTTCATACTTCCAACATCTGATATGTTCTTTGTATCTTGTTTCAAAATTCCTGCATGTCATGCCTATGTATACTGCATCACAACTTTGACATTCAAGTTTATATATTCCTGATTGTTGGAATTTGTCCCTCTTGGTAGCTGGCTGGCTTAGGTGTGATTGAAGGGTTTGCCCAGGCTTATATGCTATTTTGAAGCCCTGTCTCTTTAGGATGTTTGCAACTCTGTGTGTTAGTTTATGTGTGTAGGTCATGGTGTACCATCTGGTTCTTTTCTGTGTGGTGTTGTCATTGTGTGTGTTTGTTGAGTGTGTTTGTAAGTTTTCATCTTGTGAGTTCTTTTGTATTGTGGAAATGTTGTGTTTGTTTTTTATTTGTGTTTTTATTTTTTGATTTAGCCTGTGTACCACATGTGTGTCATACCCGTTGTTCCTAGCTATTTGTATGATCGTGTTCATTTCTTGTTCGTAGTTTCTCTTACTGAGTGGGATTATGTTTAATCTATGTAACATGTGTCTTAGTGCTGCAAATTTCTGGCTTTGGGGGTGGTTGGATGTGGAATGTATTATTGTGTCCGTGGCTGTTGGTTTTCTAAAGATGTTAAATGTATGTTTTCCATTTTCTTTTTTAATTGTAATGTCAAGAAAATTTATTTGATTTTCTTTTTCTTTTTCAAGTGTGAATTTTATGTTCTTATGAGCTTTGTTTATTTCTGAATGGAGTTCATCTATTTTTTCACTTGGCTCGTCTACCAAACAAATAATGTCATCCACGTATCTGTACCAATATATGATTTTGAAACTTTCATTTGTGGTTATCTTATCAAATATCTGATTTTCAAGGTGACTGATGAAAATGTTTGCTAGTGTTCCTGATATTGGGGATCCCATGGGCAGTCCATCAGTTTGTAGATAATATTCTTCCTCAAACTGAAAGTAGTTTTGTTCAGTTGTCAGTCTGAGCATATCTGTTATTACTTTTATTGCGTCTGTGGTGAGGTTGCTGTGGGATGAGAGATTTTGTTCTATGATTTCTGTTGTTTCTGTGATAGGGATGGAGGTATACATATTTTCTATATCGAATGAAATTAGTGATGCTGTGTGTGGTACCTGTATGTTCTGTATATTTTCTATTAGGTTTCCTGTGTTTATCACTGTTCTGTTGTTTTCTACTTTATAGTGTTTTGTAACTAACTTTTGGAGGTGTTTGGCTATGCGGTATGTTGGGGCTTTCTTGAAGTTGATAACAGGTCTCATTGGCATTCCGTCTTTATGTACTTTCGGTTGCCTGCGGAGTGATGGTGCTTGTGGGTTTTTCTGTGTTAAGTAGTATATTTGTTTGTCTGTGAGTGTGTGTTCAATGTTTTTCAGTGTTCGTTTCACATTTGCCTGGAATCGTGTAGTGGGATCTGACTTCAGTTTTTGTATTGCGTTGGTGTTTATGTATTCCTTGGTTTTTGTGATGTATTGCTCTTTATCCATGAGTACTGTTACATTTCCCTTGTCTGCTCTTGTTATTAATACGTTGTTGTTTGTTAACTTTTGTTTTAACCTTTTCATAGTAGCTGCTTCTGTTTGGTTGTTCTTATTGTGTGTCTGCTGTGTTTGTTTTATTATGCCTTTTATTTCTTCTTTTACTAGTTCTCTTGTCAGTCCTATGTTTATTTCACAATTATTTTGTTGTTCTTCACGTGTAAGGATGTGTTCGGTTTCTACTATGAGATTTTCTATGTATTGATTGTTCACCTTGCTATTGGTGCAGTGTTTCAAACCTTTTTCCAAGAGCATTTTTTCGTTTTCGTGTAGTTCTGTCTCTGTTAGGTTAACTAAGCGTGGATGGAATGAGTGTTGGTGTTCATGTGGTTTCACATTTAAAATGTAAACGTATTTTTGCGTCTTTTTTACTGTTAGTTTCATTATCTTGTGTTTATGTTTGTTTTGTAAATGTTTCATTGCTATGTATGTGTTGTGCTCAGTTTTTTCTACTAGTGCCATGAAAACTGCGGCGTTTCCTACGTTTTTTGCCAATTCTAGATGAGTCTCATAGAGCATCATGTTTAGGTACTGTTTTTTCGAATAGAGCATCTTAATTTCATGTAGTAACCAATATCGTTCTGCAAATGATTTCGACTTTTGTGCCACTGTAGAACTGTTTTTAACCTTTACATTAATGTAGCTTGGAATTAAATCGTTCTTTTTGCATGTTCTGTTGAATTTTATATGCTGTATCGTCTTATGGAGTCTCAGGTGTATTTTCTTGAACCTGTTGTACACGTTGACAGGGAATGCTTGACATAGCTGTATTGCCATCTTCAATTTTTTGGTCCTGTCCTCCTCAGTTGCGCGTAATACTACGGTATGTTGATGATTTTCACTTATGGACCGTCTGACAGCAACTGAATAAAACACAATTTTAGTGCCATACGCGTTTCGCCTTTATTTTCTGCAAGGCATCATCAGTGGCCTGTAATATGTACATATGTTAGCTATTTTATTTACATTTTTGTCACTGTGCCTATAGGTTATAAACAGTTCTGGTGGTTGGTATTTCCTATTAAGTAGTAATGTTTTGAACTGTACTTACAGGTTGCGTAGACAGTTTCTTACATATTACGCTCCTGTTGCATTTTTGGTCTTGTTCGTCTTCCTATGAGCGCCAATTTGCTGTTTTTTCTGCATTTCACAGCACTATGCACTGAACGCTTTTTTTAATGCAATGTTTTGGTTTCTGTTGCCGACTGTCAAATGTTTTTGACAAACATCGAATATTACTGCCTAACTTACGAGCCTAACTATCGAAGTATCTGTGGTCTGTTCGTGTATGCATTTGTGTGTACGCTTGTGTATATATATATGTGTGTGTGTGTGTGTGTGTGTATGTGTGTGTGTGTGTGTGTGTGTGTGTGTGTGTGTGTGTGTGGTTTTTTTTGTGTCATATTATTTAATTTTATTTTATTGTATTTAGTTATTTATTTTTGTTTATGTCCTGTGTATGTGTGTGTGTGTGTTTTGGTGATATATACATATATTTTTTTGTGCTGTGTATGTGTGTCTGTCTGTATTTTGGTATTATGCCATTATTATTTTTTTTTTTTTTTTTTTTTTTAGGGTGTGGGCGGCTGTTTATGTGTGTGTGTGTGTGTGTGTGTGTATTTTGGTGTTATATACTTTTTTTTATGTTATCATTTCCTTTATTAAGTGTAGTAAGGAGCCTGTGCTGATGTGTGTTTGTTCATTTATCACATGTTTGTTTTCTGCTATGGCTTTCTGGATGTGGAAGTTTTCTTGCATTTGTATAAGATGTTTGTCATGGTTGCTTATTCTCATTATTTTCATTTCTTGTTCCATGTTTGTAGGATGTTGGTTGTAGTATTTTAAATGCTCTGCAAATGTGGAATGTTTTGTTTCATACTTCCAACATCTGATATGTTCTTTGTATCTTGTTTCAAAATTCCTGCATGTCTTGCCTACGTATACTGCATCACAACTTTGACATTCAAGTTTATATATTCCTGATTGTTGGAATTTGTCCCTCTTGGTAGCTGGCTGGCTTAGGTGTGATTGAAGGGTTTGCCAAGGCTTATATGCTATTTTGAAGCCCTGTCTCTTTAGGATGTTTGCAACTCTGTGTGTTGGTTTATGTGTGTAGGTCATGGTGTACCATCTGGTTCTTTTCTGTGTGGTGTTGTCATTGTGTGTGTTTGTTGAGTGTGTTTGTAAGTTTTCAGCTTGTGAGTTCTTTTGTATTGTGGAAATGTTGTGTTTGTTTTTTATTTGTGTTTTTATTTTTTGATTGAGCCTGTGTACCACATGTGTGTCATACCCGTTGTTCCTAGCTATTTGTATGATCGTGTTCATTTCTTGTTCGTAGTTTCTCTTACTGAGTGGGATTATGTTTAATCTATGTAACATGTGTCTTAGTGCTGCAAATTTCTGGCTTTGGGGGTGGTTGAATGTGGAATGTATTATTGTGTCCATGGCTGTTGATTTTCTAAAGATGTTAAATGTATGTTTTCCATTTTCTTTTTTAATTGTAATGTCAAGAAAATTTATTTGATTTTCTTTTTCTTTTTCAAGTGTGAATTTTATGTTCTTATGAGCTTTGTTTATTTCTGAATGGAGTTCATCTATTTTTTCACTTGGCTCGTCTACCAAACAAATAATGTCATCCACGTATCTGTACCAATATATGATTTTGAAACTTTCATTTGTGGTTATCTTATCAAATATCTGATTTTCAAGGTGACTGATGAAAATGTTTGCTAGTGTTCCTGATATTGGGGATCCCATGGGCAGTCCATCAGTTTGTAGATAATATTCTTCCTCAAACTGAAAGTAGTTTTGTTCAGTTGTCAGTCTGAGCATATCTGTTATTTCTTTTATTGCGTCTGTGGTGAGGTTGCTGTGGGATGAGAGATTTTGTTCTATGATTTCTATTGTTTCTGTGATAGGGATGGAGGTATACATATTTTCTATATCGAATGAAATCAGTGATGCTGTGTGTGGTACCTGTATGTTCTGTATATTTTCTATTAGGTTTCCTGTGTTTATCACTGTTCTGTTGTTTTCTACTTTATAGTGTTTTGTAACTAACTTTTGGAGGTGTTTGGCTATGCGGTATGTTGGGGCTTTCTTGAAGTTCATAACAGGTCTCATTGGCATTCCGTCTTTATGTACTTTCGGTTGACTGCGGAGTGATGGTGCTTGTGGGCTTTTCTGTGTTAAGTAGTATATTTGTTTGTCTGTGAGTGTGTGTTCAATGTTTTTCAGTGTTCGTTTCACATTTGCCTGGAATCGTGTAGTGGGATCTGACTTCAGTTTTTGTATTGCGTTGGTGTTTATGTATTCCTTGGTTTTTGTGATGTATTGCTCTTTATCCATGAGTACTGTTACATTTCCCTTGTCTGCTCTTGTTATTAATACGTTGTTGTTTGTTAACTTTTGTTTTAACCTTTTCATAGTAGCTGCTTCTGTTTGGTTGTTCTTATTGTGTGTCTGCTGTGTTTGTTTTATTATGCCTTTTATTTCTTCTTTTACTAGTTCTCTTGTCAGTCCTATGTTTATTTCACAATTATTTTGTTGTTCTTCACGTGTAAGGATGTGTTCGGTTTCTACTATGAGATTTTCTATGTATTGATTGTTCACCTTGCTATTGGTGCAGTGTTTCAAACCTTTTTCCAAGAGCATTTTTTCGTTTTCGTGTAGTTCTGTCTCTGTTAGGTTAACTAAGCGTGGATGGAATGAGTGTTGGTGTTCATGTGGTTCCACATTTAAAATGTAAATGTATTTTTGCGTCTTTTTTACTGTTAGTTTCATTATCTTGTGTTTATGTTTGTTTTGTAAATGTTTCATTGCTATGTATGTGTTGTGCTCAGTTTTTTCTACTAGTGCCATGAAAACTGCGGCGTTTCCTACGTTTTTTGCCAATTCTAGATGAGTCTCATAGAGCATCATGTTTAGGTACTGTTTTTTCGAATAGAGCATCTTAATTTCATGTAGTAACCAATATCGTTCTGCAAATGATTTCGACTTTTGTGCCACTGTAGAACTGATTTTAACCTTTACATTAATGTAGCTTGGAATTAAATCGTTCTTTTTGAATGTTCTGTTGAATTTTATATGCTGTATCGTCTTATGGAGTCTCAGGTGTATTTTCTTGAACCTGTTGTACACGTTGACAGGGAATGCTTGACATAGCTGTATTGACATCTTCAATTTTTTGGTCCTGTCCTCCTCAGTTGCGCGTAATACTACGGTATGTTGATGATTTTCACTTATGGACCGTATGACAGCAACTGAATAAAACACAATTTTAGTGCCATACGCGTTTCGCCTTTATTTTCTGCAAGGCATCATCAGTGGCCTGTAATATGTACATATGTTAGCTATTTTATTTACATTTTTGTCACTGTGCCTATAGGTTATAAACAGTTCTGGTGGTTGGTATTTCCTATTAAGTAGTAATGTTTTGAACTGTACTTACAGGTTGCGTAGACAGTTTCTTACATATTACGCTCCGGTTGCATTTTTGGTCTTGTTCGTCTTCCTATGAGCGCCAATTTGCTGTTTTTTCTGCATTTCACAGCACTATGCACTGAACGCTTTTTTTTAATGCAATGTTTTGGTTTCTGTTGCCGACTGTCAAATGTTTTTGCCAAAGATCGAATATTACTGCCAAACTTATGAGTCTAACTATCGAAGTATCTGTGGTCTGTTCGTGTATGCATTTGTGTGTGCGCTTGTGTATATATATGTGTGTGTGTGTGTGTGTGTGTGTGTGTGTGTGTGTGTGTGTGTGTGGTTTTTTTTGTGTCATATTATTTAATTTTATTTTATTGTATTTAGTTATTTATTTTTGTTTATGTCCTGTGTATGTGTGTGTGTGTGTTTTGGTGATATATACATATATTTTTTTGTGCTGTGTATGTGTGTCTGTCTGTATTTTGGTGTTATGCAATTTTTTTTTATTTTTTTTTTATTTTGAGGGTGTGGGCGGCTGTTTATGTGTGTGTGTGTGTGTGTGTATTTTGGTGTTATATACTTTTTTTTATGTTATCATTTCCTTTATTAAGTGTAGTAAGGAGCCTGTGCTGATGTGTGTTTGTTCATTTATCACATGTTTGTTTTCTGCTATGGCTTTCTGGATGTGGAAGTTTTCTTGCATTTGTATAAGATGTTTGTCATGGTTGCTTATTCTCATTATTTTCATTTCTTGTGCCATGTTTGTAGGATGATGGTTGTAGTATTTTAAATGCTCTGCAAATGTGGAATGGTTTGTTTCATACTTCCAACATCTGATATGTTCTTTGTATCTTGTTTCAAAATTCCTGCGTGTCATGCCTATGTATACTGCATCACAACTTTGACATTCAAGTTTATATATTCCTGATTGTTGGAATTTGTCCCTCTTGGTAGCTGGCTGGCTTAGGTGTGATTGAAGGGTTTGCCCAGGCTTATATGCTATTTTGAAGCCCTGTCTCTTTAGGATGTTTGCAACTCTGTGTGTTAGTTTATGTGTGTAGGTCATGGTGTACCATCTGGTTCTTTTCTGTGTGGTGTTGTCATTGTGTTTGTTTGTTGAGTGTGTTTGTAAGTTTTCAGCTTGTGAGTTCTTTTGTGTTGTGGAAATGTTGTGTTTGTTATGAGTCTAACTATAGAAATATCTGTGGTCTGTTCGTGTATGCATTTGTGTGTGCGCTTGTGTATATATATAAATATATGTGTGTGTGTGTGTGTGTTTATGTGTGTGTGTGTGTGTGTGTGTGTGTGTGTGTGTGTGTGTGTGTGTGGTTTTTTTTTTGTGTCATATTATTTAATTTTATTTTATTGTATTTAGTTATTTATTTTTGTTTATGTCCTGTGTATGTGTGTGTGTGTGTTTTGGTGATATATATATATATATTTTTTTGTGCTGTGTATGTGTGTCTTTCTGTATTTTAGTGTTATGCAATTTTTTTTTTTTTTTTTTTTTTTTGAGGGTGTGGGCGGCTGTTTATGTGTGTGTGTGTGTGTGTGTGTGTATTTTGGTGTTATATACTTTTTTTTATGTTATCATTTCCTTTATTAAGTGTAGTAAGGAGCCTGTGCTGATGTGTGTTTGTTCATTTATCACATGTTTGTTTTCTGCTATGGCTTTCTGGATGTGGAAGTTTTCTTGCATTTGTATAAGATGTTTGTTATGGTTGCTTATTCTCATTATTTTCATTTCTTGTTCCATGTTTGTAGGATGATGGTTGTAGTATTTTAAATGCTCTGCAAATGTGGAATGATTTGTTTCAGACCACAGATACTTCGATAGTTAGACTCATAAGTTTGGCAGTAATATTCGATCTTTGGCAAAAACATTTGACAGTCGGCAACAGAAACCAAAACATTGCATTAAAAAAAGCGTTCAGTGCATAGTGCTGTGAAATGCAGAAAAAACAGCAAATTGGCGCTCATAGGAAGACGAACAAGACCAAAAATGCAACAGGAGCGTAATATGTAAGAAACTGTCTACGCAACCTGTAAGTACAGTTCAAAACATTACTACTTAATAGGAAATACCAACCACCAGAACTGTTTATAACCTATAGGCACAGTGACAAAAATGTAAATAAAATAGCTAACATATGTACATATTACAGGCCACTGATGATGCCTTGCAGAAAATAAAGGCGAAACGCGTATGGCACTAAAATTGTGTTTTATTCAGTTGCTGTCAGACGGTCCATAAGTGAAAATCATCAACATACCGTAGTATTACGCGCAACTGAGGAGGACAGGACCAAAAAATTGAAGATGTCAATACAGCTATGTCAAGCATTCCCTGTCAACGTGTACAACAGGTTCAAGAAAATACACCTGAGACTCCATAAGACGATACAGCGTATAAAATTCAACAGAACATGCAAAAAGAACGATTTAATTCCAAGCTACATTAATGTAAAGGTTAAAATCAGTTCTACAGTGGCACAAAAGTCGAAATCATTTGCAGAACGATATTGGTTACTACATGAAATTAAGATGCTCTATTCGAAAAAACAGTACCTAAACATGATGCTCTATGAGACTCATCTAGAATTGGCAAAAAACGTAGGAAACGCCGCAGATTTCATGGCACTAGTAGAAAAAACTGAGCACAACACATACATAGCAATGAAACATTTACAAAACAAACATAAACACAAGATAATGAAACTAACAGTAAAAAAGACGCAAAAATACATTTACATTTTAAATGTGGAACCACATGAACACCAACACTCATTCCATCCACGCTTAGTTAACCTAACAGAGACAGAACTACACGAAAACGAAAAAATGCTCTTGGAAAAAGGTTTGAAACACTGCACCAATAGCAAGGTGAACAATCAATACATAGAAAATCTCATAGTAGAAACCGAACACATCCTTACACGTGAAGAACAACAAAATAATTGTGAAATAAACATAGGACTGACAAGAGAACTAGTAAAAGAAGAAATAAAAGGCATAATAAAACAAACACAGCAGACACACAATAAGAACAACCAAACAGAAGCAGCTACTATGAAAAGGTTAAAACAAAAGTTAACAAACAACAACGTATTAATAACAAGAGCAGACAAGGGAAATGTAACAGTACTCATGGATAAAGAGCAATACATCACAAAAACCAAGGAATACATAAACACCAACGCAATACAAAAACTGAAGTCAGATCCCACTACACGATTCCAGGCAAATGTGAAACGAACACTGAAAAACATTGAACACACACTCACAGACAAACAAATATACTACTTAACACAGAAAAACCCACAAGCACCATCACTCCGCAGTCAACCGAAAGTACATAAAGACGGAATGCCAATGAGACCTGTTATCAACTTCAAGAAAGCCCCAACATACCACATAGCCAAACACCTCCAAAAGTTAGTTACAAAACACTATAAAGTAGAAAACAACAGAACAGTGATAAACACAGGAAACCTAATAGAAAATATACAGAACATACAGGTACCACACACAGCATCACTGATTTCATTCGATATAGAAAATATGAATACCTCCATCCCTATCACAGAAACAATAGAAATCATAGAACAAAATCTCTCACCCCACAGCAACCTCACCACAGACGCAATAAAAGAAATAACAGATATGCTCAGACTGACAACTGAACAAAACTACTTTCAGTTTGAGGAAGAATATTATCTACAAACTGATGGACTGCCCATGGGATCCCCAATATCAGGAACACTAGCAAACATTTTCATCAGTCACCTTGAAAATCAGATATTTGATAAGATAACCACAAATGAAAGTTTCAAAATCATATATTGGTACAGATACGTGGATGACATTATTTGTTTGGTAGACGAGCCAAGTGAAAAAATAGATGAACTCCATTCAGAAATAAACAAAGCTCATAAGAACATAAAATTCACACTTGAAAAAGAAAAAGAAAATCAAATAAATTTTCTTGACATTACAATTAAAAAAGAAAATGGAAAACATACATTTAACATCTTTAGAAAACCAACAGCCACGGACAAAATAATACATTCCACATCCAACCACCCCCAAAGCCAGAAATTTGCAGCACTAAGACACATGTTACATAGATTAAGCATAATCCCACTCAGTAAGAGAAACTACGAACAAGAAATGAACACGATCATACAAATAGCTAGGAACAACGGGTATGACACACATGTGGTACACAGGCTCAATCAAAAAATAAAAACACAAATAAAAAACAAACACAACATTTCCACAATACAAAAGAATTCACAAGCGGAAAACTTACAAACACACTCAACAAACACACACAATGACAACACCACACAGAAAAGAACCAGATGGTACACCATGACCTACACACATAAACTAACACACAGAGTTGCAAACATCCTAAAGAGACAGGGCTTCAAAATAGCATATAAGCCTGGGCAAACCCTTCAATCACACCTAAGCCAGCCAGCTACCAAGAGGGACAAATTCCAACAATCAGGAATATATAAACTTGAATGTCAAAGTTGTGACGCAGTATACATAGGCATGACATGCAGGAATTTTGAAACAAGATACAAAGAACATATCAGATGTTGGAAGTATGAAACAAACCATTCCACATTTGCAGAGCATTTAAAATACTACAACCATCATCCTACAAACATGGAACAAGAAATGAAAATAATGAGAATAAGCAACCATGACAAACATCTTATACAAATGCAAGAAAACTTCCACATCCAGAAAGCCATAGCAGAAAACAAACATGTGATAAATGAACAAACACACATCAGCACAGGCTCCTTACTACACTTAATAAAGGAAATGATAACATAAAAAAAAAGTATATAACACCAAAATACACACACACACACACACACACATAAACAGCCGCCCACACACTCAAAATAAAAAAAAAAATTGCATAACACCAAAATACAGACAGACACACATACACAGCACAAAAATATATATATATATATATCACCAAAACACACACACACACATACACAGGACATAAACAAAAATAAATAACTAAATACAATAAAATAAAATTAAATAATATGACACAAAAAAAAACCACACACACACACACACACACACACACACACACACACACACACACACACACATACACACACACACACACACACACACATATATATACACAAGCGCACACACAAATGCATACACGAAGAGACCACAGATACTTCGATAGTTAGACTCATAAGTTTGGCAGTAATATTCGATCTTTGGCAAAAACATTTGACAGTCGGCAACAGAAACCAAAACATTGCATTAAAAAAAGCGTTCAGTGCATAGTGCTGTGAAATGCAGAAAAAACAGCAAATTGGCGCTCATAGGAAGACGAACAAGACCAAAAATGCAACAGGAGCGTAATATGTAAGAAACTGTCTACGCAACCTGTAAGTACAGTTCAAAACATTACTACTTAATAGGAAATACCAACCACCAGAACTGTTTATAACCTATAGGCACAGTGACAAAAATGTAAATAAAATAGCTAACATATGTACATATTACAGGCCACTGATGATGCCTTGCAGAAAATAAAGGCGAAACGCGTATGGCACTAAAATTGTGTTTTATTCAGTTGCTGTCAGACGGTCCATAAGTGAAAATCATCAACATACCGTAGTATTACGCGCAACTGTGGAGGACAGGACCAAAAAATTGAAGATGTCCTTGGAGACAAGTCGGCTGGAGGACGATGTATAGGATCGCGACGCAATTTGAGTGTTCCATCGTCATTAGGAGGCCCTGAATGTTACAATTAACTATCATTTTTGCGTCGGATTCGATAATCTAAACTCACAGGAGAACGACCATAAGGTGCCCGAGGCAGCAACAGACCCTTGGAGACAAGTCGGCTGGAGGCCGATGTATTGAATCTCGACGCAATTTGAGTGTTCCATCGTCATTACAAGGCCCAGAACGTTACAATTAACTATCATTTTTGCATCGGATTCGAAAATCTAGACTCACAGGAGAACGACCGTAAGGTGCCCGAGGCAGCAATAGACCCTTGGAGACAAGTCGGCTGGAGGTCGATGTATTGAATCTCGACGCAATTTGAGTGTTCCATCGCCAATAGGAGGCCCTGAACGTTACAATTAACTATTAGTTTTGCGTCGGATTCGAAAACGTAGAATCACCGGAGACGGACCATGTGGTGCCCGAGGCAGCGATATCCCCTTGGAGACAAGTCGGATGGACGCCGATGTATTGGATCTCGACGCAATTTGAGAGTTCCATCGTCATTAGGAGGCCCTGAACGTTACAATTAACTATCAGTTTAGCGTCGGATTCGAAAATCTAGACGCACAGGAGACGGACCATTTGGTGCCCGAGGCAGCAATATCCCCTAGGAGACAAATCAGCTGGAGGACGATGTATTGAATCTCGACGCAATTTGAGAGTTCTATCGTCATCAGGAAGCGCTGAACGTTACTATTCACTATCATTTTTGCGTCGGATTCGAAAATCTAGACTTACAAGAGAACGACCATAAGGTGACCGAGGCAGCATTAGACCCTTGGAGACAAGTCGGCTGGAGGACGATGTGTTGGATCGCGACGTAATTTGAGTGTTCCATCGTCATTAGCAGGCCCTGAATGTTACAATTAACTATCAGTTTTTCGTTGGATTCGAAAATCTAGACTCACAGGAGAACGACCATAAGGTGCCCGAGGCAGCAATAGACCCTTGGAGCCAAGACGGCTGGAGACCGATGTATTGAATCTCGACGCAATTTGATTGTTCCATCGGCATTAGGAGGCCCTAAACGTTACAGTTAACTATCATTTTAGCGTCGGATTCGAAAATCTACTAACAGGAGAAGGATCGTATGGTGCACGAGACTGCAATATCCCCTTGGATACAAGTCGACTGTAGGTCGATGTATTGACTCTCGACGGAATTTGAGGGTTCCATCGCCAATAGGAGGCCCTGAACGTTACAATTAACTATCATTTTTGCGTCGGATTCGAAAATCTAGACTCACAGCAGACGGACCATTTGGTGCCCGAGGCAGCAATATCCCCTTGTGGACAAATCGGCTGGAGGACGATGTATTCAATCTCGATGCAATTTGAGTCTTCTATCGTCATTAGGAGGCGCTGAACGTTACAATTCACTATCATTTTTGCGTCGGATTCGAAAATCTGGACTCACAGGAGAAGGATCATATTGTGCCCGAGACAGCAATATCCCCTTGGAGAGAAGTCGGCTGGAGGACGATGTATTGAATCTCGACGAAATTTGAGTGTCCCATCGTCATTAGGAGGCCCTAAACGTTACAATTAACTATCATTTATGCGTCGGATTCGATAATCTAAACTCACAGCAGAACGACCATAAGGTGCCCGAGGCAGCAACAGACCCTTGGAGACAATCGGCTGGAGGCCGATGTATTGAATCTCGACGCAATTTGAGTGTTCCATCGTCATTACAAGGGCCAGAACGTTACAATTAACTATCATTTTTGCGTCGGATTCGAAAATCTAGACTCACAGGAGAACGACCATAAGGTGCCCGAGGCAGCAATAGACCCTTGGAGCCAAGAGGCTGGAGACCGATGTATTGAATCTCGACGCAATTTGATTGTTCCATCGGCATTAGGAGGCCCTGAACGTTACAGTTAACTATCATTTTAGCGTCGGATTCGAAAATCTACTAACAGGAGAAGGATCGTATGGTGCACGAGACTGCAATATCCCCTTGGATACAAGTCGACTGTAGGTCGATGTATTGACTCTCGACGCAATTTGAGGGTTCCATCGCCAATAGGAGGCCCTGAACGTTACAATTAACTATCATTTTTGCGTCGGATTCGAAAATCTAGACTCACAGGGGAACGACCATATGGTGCCCGAGGCAGCAATAGACCCTTGAAGACAAGTCGGCTGGAGGCCGATGTATTGAATCTCGACGCAATTTGAGTGTTCCATCGGCATTAGGAGGCCCTGAACGTTACAGTTAACTATCATTTTAGCGTCGGATTCGAAAATCTACTAAGTGGAGAAGGATCATATAGTGCACGAGACTGCTATATCCCCTTGGATACAAGTCGACTGGAGGTCGATGTATTGACTCTCGACGCAATTTGAGTGTTCCATCGTCTTTAGGAGTCCCTGAACGTTACAATTAACTATCATTTATGCGTCGGATTCGAAAATCTACTCACAGGAGAACGACCATAAGGTGCCCGAGGCAGCAATAGACCCTTGGAGACAAGTCGGCTGGAGGACGATGTATTGGATCGCGACGCAATTTGAGTGTTCCATCGTCATTAGGAGGCCCTGAATGTTACAATGTTTATCGTCGGATTTGTAAATCTAGACTCACAGCAGACGGACCATTTGGTGCCCGAGACAGCAATATCCCCTTGGAGACAAATCGGATGGAGGACGATGTATTGAATCTCGACGCAATTTGAGTCTTCTATCGTCATTAGGAGGCGCTGAACGTTACAATTCACTATCATTTTTGCGTCGGACTCGAAAATCTAGACTCACAGGAGAAGGATCATATTGTGCCCGAGACAGCAATATCCCCTTGGAGGCAAGTCGGCTGGAGGCCGATGTATTGTATCTCGACGCAATTTGAGTGTTCCATCGGCATTAGGAGGCCCTTAACGTTACAGTTAACTATCATTTTAGCGTCGGATTCGAAAATCTACTAACAGGAGAAGGATCATATGGTGCACGAGACTGCAATATCCCCTTGGATACAAGTCGACTGGAGGTCGATGTATTGACTCTCGACGCAATTTGAGTGTTCCATCGTCTTTAGGAGTCCCTGAACGTTACAATTAACTATCATTTTAGCGTCGGATTCAAAAATCTGCTCACAGGAGAAGTTCGTACGGTGCTCGAGACAGCAATATCCCCTTGGAGACAAGTCCGCTGGAGGCCGATGTATTGAATCTCGACGCATTTTGAGTGTTCCATCGTCATTAGGAGGCCCTGAACCTTACAATTAACTATCAGTTTCGCGTCGGATTCGAAAATCTAAACTCACAGGAGAACGACCATAAGGTGCCCGAGGCAGCAACAGACCCTCGGAGACAAATCAGCTGGAGGGCGATGTATTGAATCTCGACGCAATTTGAGAGTTCTATCGTCATCAGGAGGCGCTGAACGTTACTATTCACTATCAAATTTGCGTCGGATTCGAAAATCTAGACTCACAGGAGAAGGATCATATGGTGCCCGAGACAGAATTATCCCCTTGGAGACAAGTCCACTGGAGGCCGATGTATTGAATCTCGACGCAATTTGAGTGTTCCATCGTCATTAGGAGGCCCTGAACCCTACAATTAACTATCAGTTTCGCGTCGGATTCGATAATCTAAACTCAGAGGAGAACGACCATAAGGTGCCCGAGGCAGCAACAGACCCTTGGAGACAAGTCGGCTGGAGGCCGATGTATTGAATCTCGACGCAATTTGAGTGTTCCATCGTCATTACAAGGCTCTGAACGTTACAATTAACTATCATTTTTGCGTCGGATTCGAAAATCTAGACTCACAGGAGAACGACCATAAGGTGCCCGAGGCAGCAGAAGACCCTTGGAGACAAGTCGGCTGGAGGCCGATGTATTGAATGTCGACGCAATTTGAGTGTTCCATCGGCATTAGGAGGCCCTGACCGTTACAGTTATCTATCATTTTAGCGTCGGATTCGAAAATCTACTAACAGGAGAAGGATCATATGGTGCACGAGACTGCAATATCCCCTTGGATACAAGTCGACTGGAGGTCGATGTATTGACTCTCGACGCAATTTTAGGGTTCCATCGTCATTAGGAGTCCCTGAACGTTACAATTAACTATCATTTATGCGTCGGATTCGAAAATCTAGACTCACAGGAGAACGACCATAAGGTGCCAGAGGCAGCAATAGACCTTTGGAGACAAGTCGGCTGGAGGTCGATGTATTGAATGTCGACGCAATTTGAGTCTTCCATCGCCAATAGGAGGCCCTGAACGTTACAATTAACTATGAGTTTTGCGTCGGATTCGAAAACGTAGAATCACCGGAGACGGACCATGTGGTGCCCGAGGCAGCGATATCCCCATGGAGACAAGTTGGCTGGAGGCCGATGTATTGAATCTCGACGCAATTTGAGTGTTCCAACGTCATTAGAAGGCCCTGAACGTTACAATTAACAATCATTTTTGAGTCGAATTCAAAATTCTAGACTCACAGGAGAACGACCATAAGGTGCCCGAGGCAGCAACAGACCCTTGGAGACAAGTCGGCTGGAGGCCGATGTATTGAATCTCGACGCAATTTGAGTGTTCCATCGTCATTACAAAGCCCTGAACGTTACAATTAACTATCATTTTTGCGTCGGATTCGAAAATCTAGACACACAGGAGAACGACCATAAGGTGCCCGAGGCAGCAATAGACCCTTGGAGACAAGTCGGCTGGAGGCCGATGTATTGAATCTCGACGCAATTTGAGTGTTCCATCGGCACTAGGAGGCCCTGAACGTTACAGTTAACTATCATTTTAGCGTCGGATTCGAAAATCTACTAACAGGAGAAGGATCATATGGTGCACGAGACTGCAATATCCCCTTGGATTCAAGTCGACTGGAGGTCGATGTATTGACTCTCGACGCAATTTGACTGTTCCATCGCCAATAGGAGGACCTGAACGTTACAATTAACTATCATTTTTGCGTGGGATTCGAAAATCTAGAATCACAGGAGAGCGACTATATGGTGCCCGAGGCAGCAGTAGACCCTTGGAGACAAGTCGGCTGGAGGCGATGTATTGAATCTCGACGCAATTTGAGTGTTCCATCGGCATTAGGAGGCCCTGAACGTTACAGGTAACTATCATTTTAGCGCCGGATTCGAAAATCTACTAACAGGAGAAGGATCATATGGTGCACGAGACTGCAATATCCCCTTGGATACAAGTCGACTGGAGGTCGATGTATTGACTCTCGACGCAATTTGAGTGTTCCACCGTCTTTAGGAGTCCCTGAACGTTACAATTAATTATCATTTATGCGTCGGATTCGAAAATCTACTCACAGGAGAACGACCATAAGGTGCCCGAGGCAGCAATATACCCTTGGAGACAAGTCGGCTGGAGGACGATGTATTGAATCTCGACGCAATTTGAGAGTTCCATCGTCATTAGGAGGTCCTGAACGTTACAATTAACTATCATTTTTGCGTCGTATTCGAAAATCTAGACTTACAAGAGAACGACCATAAGGTGCCCGAGGCAGCATTAGACCCTTGGAGACAAGTCGGCTGGAGGACGATGTATTGGATCGCGACGCCATTTGAGTGTTCCATCGTCATTAGGAGGCCCTGAATGTTACAATTAACTATCAGTTTTTCGTCGGATTCGAAAATCTAGACTCACAGCAGACGGACCATTTGGTGCCCGAGACAGCAATATCCCCTTGGAGACAAATCGGCTGGAGGACTATGTATTGAATCTCGACGCAATTTGAGTCTTCTATCGGTATTAGGAGGCGATGAACGTTACAATTCACTATCATTTTTGCGTCGGATTCGAAAATCTAGACTCACAGGAGAAGGATCATATTGTGCCCGAGACAGCTATATCCCCTTGGAGACAAGTCGGCTGGAGGCCGATGTATTGAATCTCGACGCAATTTGAGTGTTCCATCGGCATTAGGAGGCCCTGAACGTTACAGTTAACTATCATTTTAGCGTCGGATTCGAAAATCTACTAACAGGAGAAGGATCATATGGTGCACGAGACTGCAATATCCGCATGGATACAAGTCGACTGGAGGTCGATGTATTGCCTCTCGACGCAATTTGAGTGTTCCATCGCCAATAAGAGGCCCTGAACGTTGCAATTAACTATCACTTTTGCGTCGGATTCGAACATCTAGACTCACAGGAGAACGACCATATGGTGCCCGAGGCAGCAATAGACCCTTGGAGACAAGTCGGCTGGAGGCCGATGTATTGAATCTCGACGCAATTTAAGTGTTCCATCGTCATTACAAGGGCCTGAACGTTACAATTAACTATCATTTTAGCGTCGGATTCGAAAATCTACTCACAGGAGATGTTCATACGGTGCTCGAGACAGCAATATACCCCTTGGAGACAAATCGACTGGAGGCCGATGTATTGAATATCGACGCAATTTGAGTGTTCCATCGTCATTAGGTCGCCCTGAACGTTATAATGAACTATCAGTTTTGCGTCGGATTCGAAAATCTAGACTTACAAGAGAACGACCATAAGGTGCCCGAGGCAGCATTACACCCATGGAGACAACGGTATGTTGATGATTTTCACTTATGGACCGTCTGACAGCAACTGAATAAAACACAATTTTAGTGCCATACGCGTTTCGCCTTTATTTTCTGCAAGGCTTCATCAGTGGCCTGTAATATGTACATATGTCAGCTATTTTATTTACATTTTTGTCACTGTGCCTATAGGTTATAAACAGTTCTGGTGGTCTGTATTTCCTATTAAGTAGTAATGTTTTGAACTGTACTTACAGGTTGCGTAGACAGTTTCTTACATATTACGCTCCTGTTGCATTTTTGGTCTTGTTCGTCTTCCTATGAGCGCCAATTTGCTGTTTTTTCTGCATTTCACAGCACTATGAACTGAACGCTTTTTTTAATGCAATGTTTTGGTTTCTGTTGCCGACTGTCAAATGTTTTTGCCAAAGATCGAATATTACTGCCAAACTTATGAGTCTAACTATCGAAGTATCTGTGGTCTGTTCGTGTATGCATTTGTGTGTGCGCTTGTGTATATATATGTGTGTGTGTGTGTGTGTATGTGTGTGAGTGTGTGTGTGTGTGTGTGTGGTTTTTTTTGTGTCATATTATTTTATTTTATTTTATTGTACTTAGTTATTTATTTTTGTTTATGTCCTGTGTATGTGTGTGTGTGTGTTTTGGTGATATATATATATATATATATATTTTTTTTTTGTGCTGTGTATGTGTGTCTGTCTGTATTTTGGTGTTATGCAATTTTTTTTTTTTTTTTTTTTGAGGGTGTGGGCGGCTGTTTATGTGTGTGTGTGTGTGTGTGTGTATTTTGGTGTTATATACTTTTTTTTATGTTATCATTTCCATATTAAGTGTAGTAAGGAGCCTGTGCTGATGTGTGTTTGTTCATTTATCACATGTTTGTTTTCTGCTATGGCTTTCTGGATGTGGAAGTTTTCTTGCATTTGTATAAGATGTTTGTCATGGTTGCTTATTCTCATTATTTTCATTTCTTGTTCCATGTTTGTAGGATGATGGTTGTAGTATTTTAAATGCTCTGCAAATGTGGAATGGTTTGTTTCATACTTCCAACATCTGATATGTTCTTTGTATCTTGTTTCAAATATCCTGATGTCATGCCTATGTATACTGCATCACAACTTTGACATTCAAGTTTATATATTCCTGATTGTTGGCATTTGTCCCTCTTGGTAGCTGGCTGGATTAGGTGTGATTGAAGGGTTTGCCCAGGCTTATATGCTATTTTGAAGCCCTGTCTCTTTAGGATGTTTGCAACTCTGTGTGTTAGTTTATGTGTGTAGGTCATGGTGTACCATCTGGTTCTTTTCTGTGTGGTGTTGTCATTGTGTGTGTTTGTTGAGTGTGTTTGTAAGTTTTCAGCTTGTGAGTTCTTTTGTATTGTGGAAATGTTGTGTTTGTTTTTTATTTGTGTTTTTATTTTTTGATTGAGCCTGTGTACCACATGTGTGTCATACCCGTTGTTCCTAGCTATTTGTATGATCGTGTTCATTTCTTGTTCGTAGTTTCTCTTACTGAGTGGGATTATGTTTAATCTATGTAACATGTGTCTTAGTGCTGCAAATTTCTGGCTTTGGGGGTGGTTGGATGTGGAATGTATTATTGTGTCCGTGGCTGTTGGTTTTCTAAAGATGTTAAATGTATGTTTTCCATTTTCTTTTTTAATTGTAATGTCAAGAAAATTTATTTGATTTTCTTTTTCTTTTTCAAGTGTGAATTTTATGTTCTTATGAGCTTTGTTTATTTCTGAATGGAGTTCATCTATTTTTTCACTTGGCTCGTCTACCAAACAAATAATGTCATCCACGTATCTGTACCATTATATGATTTTGAAACGTTCATTTGTCGTTATCTTATCAAATATCTGATTTTCAAGGTGACTGATGAAAATGTTTGCTAGTGTTCCTGATATTGGGGATCCCATGGGCAGTCCATCAGTTTGTAGATAATATTCTTCCTCAAACTGAAAGTAGTTCTGTTCAGTTGTCAGTCTGAGCATATCTGTTATTTCTTTTATTGCGTCTGTGGTGAGGTTGCTGCGGGGTGAGAGATTTTGTTCTATGATTTCTATTGTTTCTGTGATAGGGATGGAGGTATACATATTTTCTATATCGAATGAAATCAGTGATGCTGTGTGTGGTACCTGTATGTTCTGTATATTTTCTATTAGGTTTCCTGTGTTTATCACTGTTCTGTTGTTTTCTACTTTATAGTGTTTTGTAACTAACTTTTGGAGGTGTTTGGCTATGCGGTATGTTGGGGCTTTCTTGAAGTTGATAACAGGTCTCATTGGCATTCCGTCTTTATGTACTTTCGGTTGACTGCGGAGTGATGGTGCTTGTGGGCTTTTCTGTGTTAAGTAGTATATTTGTTTGTCTGTGAGTGTGTGTTCAATGTTTTTCAGTGTTCGTTTCACATTTGCCTGGAATCGTGTAGTGGGATCTGACTTCAGTTTTTGTATTGCGTTGGTGTTTATGTATTCCTTGGTTTTTGTGATGTATTGCTCTTTATCCATGAGTACTGTTACATTTCCCTTGTCTGCTCTTGTTATTAATACGTTGTTGTTTGTTAACTTTTGTTTTAACCTTTTCATAGTAGCTGCTTCTGTTTGGTTGTTCTTATTGTGTGTCTGCTGTGTTTGTTTTATTATGCCTTTTATTTCTTCTTTTACTAGTTCTCTTGTCAGTCCTATGTTTATTTCACAATTATTTTGTTGTTCTTCACGTGTAAGGATGTGTTCGGTTTCTACTATGAGATTTTCTATGTATTGATTGTTCACCTTGCTATTGGTGCAGTGTTTCAAACCTTTTTCCAAGAGCATTTTTTCGTTTTCGTGTAGTTCTGTCTCTGTTAGGTTAACTAAGCGTGGATGGAATGAGTGTTGGTGTTCATGTGGTTTCACATTTAAAATGTAAATGTATTTTTGCGTCTTTTTTACTGTTAGTTTCATTATCTTGTGTTTATGTTTGTTTTGTAAATGTTTCATTGCTATGTATGTGTTGTGCTCAGTTTTTTCTACTAGTGCCATGAAATCTGCGGCGTTTCCTACGTTTTTTGCCAATTCTAGATGAGTCTCATAGAGCATCATGTTTAGGTACTGTTTTTTCGAATAGAGCATCTTAATTTCATGTAGTAACCAATATCGTTCTGCAAATGATTTCGACTTTTGTGCCACTGTAGAACTGTTTTTAACCTTTACATTAATGTAGCTTGGAATTAAATCGTTCTTTTTGCATGTTCTGTTGAATTTTATATGCTGTATCGTCTTATGGAGTCTCAGGTGTATTTTCTTGAACCTGTTGTACACGTTGACAGGGAATGCTTGACATAGCTGTATTGCCATCTTCAATTTTTTGGTCCTGTCCTCCTCAGTTGCGCGTAATACTACGGTAAGTTGATGATTTTCACTTATGGACCGTATGACAGCAACTGAATAAAACACAATTTTAGTGCCATACGCGTTTCGCCTTTATTTTCTGCAAGGCATCATCAGTGGCCTGTAATATGTACATATGTTAGCTATTTTATTTACATTTTTGTCACTGTGCCTATAGGTTATAAACAGTTCTGGTGGTTGGTATTTCCTATTAAGTAGTAATGTTTTGAACTGTACTTACAGGTTGCGTAGACAGTTTCTTACATATTACGCTCCTGTTGCATTTTTGGTCTTGTTCGTCTTCCTATGAGCGCCAATTTGCTGTTTTTTCTGCATTTCACAGCACTATGCACTGAACGCTTTTTTTTAATGCAATGTTTTGGTTTCTGTTGCCGACTGTCAAATGATTTTGCCAAAGATCGAATATTACTGCCAAACTTATGAGTCTAACTATCGAAGTATCTGTGGTCTGTTCGTGTATGCATTTGTGTGTGCGCTTGTGTATATATATGTGTGTGTGTGTGTGTGTGTGTGTGTGTGTGTGTGTATGTGTGTGTGTGTGTGTGTGTGTGTGTGTGTGTGTGTGTGTGGTTTTTTTTGTGTCATATTATTTAATTTTATTTTATTGTATTTAGTTATTTATTTTTGTTTATGTCCTGTGTATGTGTGTGTGTGTGTTTTGGTGATATATATATATATTTTTTTGTGCTGTGTATGTGTGTCTGTCTGTATTTTGGTGTTATGCAATTTTTTTTTTTTTTTATTTTGAGGGTGTGGGCGGCTGTTTATGTGTGTGTGTGTGTGTGTGTGTGTATTTTGGTGTTATATACTTTTTTTTATGTTATCATTTCCTTTATTAAGTGTAGTAAGGAGCCTGTGCTGATGTGTGTTTGTTCATTTATCACATGTTTGTTTTCTGCTATGGCTTTCTGGATGTGGAAGTTTTCTTGCATTTGTATAAGATGTTTGTCATGGTTGCTTATTCTCATTATTTTCATTTCTTGTTCCATGTTTGTAGGATGATGGTTGTAGTATTTTAAATGCTCTGCAAATGTGGAATGGTTTGTTTCATACTTCCAACATCTGATATGTTCTTTGTATCTTGTTTCAAAATTCCTGCGTGTCATGCCTATGTATACTGCATCACAACTTTGACATTCAAGTTTATATATTCCTGATTGTTGGAATTTGTCCCTCTTGGTAGCTGGCTGGCTTAGGTGTGATTGAAGGGTTTGCCCAGGCTTATATGCTATTTTGAAGCCCTGTCACTTTAGGATGTTTGCAACTCTGTGTGTTAGTTTATGTGTGTAGGTCATGGTGTACCATCTGGTTCTTTTCTGTGTGGTGTTGTCATTGTGTGTGTTTGTTGAGTGTGTTTGTAAGTTTTCAGCTTGTGAGTTCTTTTGTATTGTGGAAATGTTGTGTTTGTCATGAGTCTAACTATCGAAGTATCTGTGGTCTGTTCGTGTATGCATTTGTGTGTGCGCTTGTGTATATATATATATGTGTGTGTGTGTGTGTGTGTGTGTTTATGTGTGTGTGTGTGTGTGTGTGTGTGTGTGTGTGTGTGTGTGTGTGTGGTTTTTTTTGTGTCATATTATTTAATTTTATTTTATTGTATTTAGTTATTTATTTTTGTTTATGTCCTGTGTATGTGTGTGTGTGTGATTTGGTGATATATATATATATATATATATATATATATATATATATATATATATATATATATATTTTTGTGCTGTGCATGTGTGTCTGTCTGTATTTTGGTGTTATGCAATTTTTTTTTTTTTTTTTTTTTGAGGGTGTGGGCGGCTGTTTATGTGTGTGTGTGTGTGTGTGTGTGTGTGTGTGTGTATTTTGGTGTTATATACTTTTTTTTATGTTATCATTTCCTTTATTAAGTGTAGTAAGGAGCCTGTGCTGATGTGTGTTTGTTCATTTATCACATGTTTGTTTTCTGCTATGGCTTTCTGGATGTGGAAGTTTTCTTGCATTTGTATAAGATGTTTGTCATGGTTGCTTATTCTCATTATTTTCATTTCTTGTTCCATGTTTGTAGGATGATGGTTGTAGTATTTTAAATGCTCTGCAAATGTGGAATGATTTGTTTCAGACCACAGATACTCCGATAGTTAGACTCATAAGTTTGGCAGTAATATTCGATCTTTGGCAAAAAACATTTGACAGTCGGCAACAGAAACCAAAACATTGCATTAAAAAAAGCGTTCAGTGCATAGTGCTGTGAAATGCAGAAAAAACAGCAAATTGGCGCTCATAGGAAGACGAACAAGACCAAAAATGCAACAGGAGCGTAATATGTAAGAAACTGTCTACGCAACCTGTAAGTACAGTTCAAAACATTACTACTTAATAGGAAATACCAACCACCAGAACTGTTTATAACCTATAGGCACAGTGACAAAAATGTAAATAAAATAGCTAACATATGTACATATTACAGGCCACTGATGATGCCTTGCAGAAAATAAAGGCGAAACGCGTATGGCACTAAAATTGTGTTTTATTCAGTTGCTGTCAGACGGTCCATAAGTGAAAATCATCAACATACCGTAGTATTACGCGCAACTGAGGAGGACAGGACCAAAAAATTGAAGATGTCAATACAGCTATGTCAAGCATTCCCTGTCAACGTGTACAACAGGTTCAAGAAAATACACCTGAGACTCCATAAGACGATACAGCAAATAAAATTCAACAGAACATGCAAAAAGAACGATTTAATTCCAAGCTACATTAATGTAAAGGTTAAAAACAGTTCTACAGTGGCACAAAAGTCGAAATCATTTGCAGAACGATATTGGTTACTACATGAAATTAAGATGCTCTATTCGAAAAAACAGTACCTAAACATGATGCTCTATGAGACTCATCTAGAATTGGCAAAAAACGTAGGAAACGCCGCAGTTTTCATGGCACTAGTAGAAAAAACTGAGCACAACACATACATAGCAATGAAACATTTACAAAACAAACATAAACACAAGATAATGAAACTAACAGTAAAAAAGACGCAAAAATACATTTACATTTTAAATGTGAAACCACATGAACACCAACACTCATTCCATCCACGCTTAGTTAACCTAACAGAGACAGAACTACACGAAAACGAAAAAATGCTCTTGGAAAAAGGTTTGAAACACTGCACCAATAGCAAGGTGAACAATCAATACATAGAAAATCTCATAGTAGAAACCGAACACATCCTTACACGTGAAGAACAACAAAATAATTGTGAAATAAACATAAGACTGACAAGAGAACTAGTAAAAGAAGAAATAAACGGCATAATAAGACAAACACAGCAGACACACAATAAGAACAACCAAACAAAAGCAGCTACTATGAAAAGGTTAAAACAAAAGTTAACAAACAACAACGTATTAATAACAAGAGCAGACAAGGGAAATGTAACAGTACTCATGGATAAAGAGCAATACATCACAAAAACCAAGGAATACATAAACACCAACGCAATACAAAAACTGAAGTCAGATCCCACTACACGATTCCAGGCAAATGTGAAACGAACACTGAAAAACATTGAACACACACTCTACAGACAAACAAATATACTACTTAACACAGAAAAACCCACAAGCACCATCACTCCACAGTCAACCGAAAGTACATAAAGACGGAATGCCAATGAGACCTGTTATCAACTTCAAGAAAGCCCCAACATACCGCATAGCCAAACACCTCCAAAAGTTAGTTACAAAACACTATAAAGTAGAAAACAACAGAACAGTGATAAACACAGGAAACCTAATAGAAAATATACAGAACATACAGGTACCACACACAGCATCACTGATTTCATTCGATATAGAAAATATGTATACCTCCATCCCTATCACAGAAACAATAGAAATCATAGAACAAAATCTCTCATCCCACAGCAACCTCACCACAGACGCAATAAAAGTAATAACAGATATGCACAGACTGACAACTGAACAAAACTACTTTCAGTTTGAGGAAGAATATTATCTACAAACTGATGGACTGCCCATGGGATCCCCAATATCAGGAACACTAGCAAACATTTTCATCAGTCACCTTGAAAATCAGATATTTGATAAGATAACGACAAATGAAAGTTTCAAAATCATATAATGGTACAGATACGTGGATGACATTATTTGTTTGGTAGACGAGCCAAGTGAAAAAATAGATGAACTCCATTCAGAAATAAACAAAGCTCATAAGAACATAAAATTCACACTTGAAAAAGAAAAAGAAAATCAAATAAATTTTCTTGACATTACAATTAAAAAAGAAAATGGAAAACATACATTTAACATCTTTAGAAAACCAACAGCCACGGACACAATAATACATTCCACATCCAACCACCCCCAAAGCCAGAAATTTGCAGCACTAAGACACATGTTACATAGATTAAACATAATCCCACTCAGTAAGAGAAACTACTAACAAGAAATGAACACGATCATACAAATAGCTAGGAACAACGGGTATGACACACATGTGGTACACAGGCTCAATCAAAAAATAAAAACACAAATAAAAAACAAACACAACATTTCCACAATACAAAAGAACTCACAAGCTGAAAACTTACAAACACACTCAACAAACACACACAATGACAAACACCACACAGAAAAGAACCAGATGGTACACCATGACCTACACACATAAACTAACACACAGAGTTGCAAACATCCTAAAGAGACAGGGCTTCAAAATAGCATATAAGCCTGGGCAAACCCTTCAATCACACCTAAGCCAGCCAGCTACCAAGAGGGACAAATTCCAACAATCAGGAATATATAAACTTGAATGTCAAAGTTGTGATGCAGTATACATAGGCATGACATGCAGGAAATTTGAAACAAGATACAAAGAACATATCAGATGTTGGAAGTATGAAACAAACCATTCCACATTTGCAGAGCATTTAAAATACTACAACCATCATCCTACAAACATGGAACAAGAAATGAAAATAATGAGAATAAGCAACCATGACAAACATCTTATACAAATGCAAGAAAACTTCCACATCCAGAAAGCCATAGCAGAAAACAAACATGTGATAAATGAACAAACACACATCAGCACAGGCTCCTTACTACACTTAATAAAGGAAATGATAACATAAAAAAAAAAGTATATAACACCAAAATACACACACACACACACACATAAACAGCCGCCCACACCCTCAAAATAAAAAAAAAAAAAATTGCATAACAACAAAATACAGACAGACACACATACACAGCACAAAAAAATATATATATATATCACCAAAACACACACACACACACATACACAGGACATAAACAAAAATAAATAACTAAATACAATAAAATAAAATTAAATAATATGACACAAACCCCCCCCCCCCCACACACACACACACACATACACACACACACACACACACACACACATATATATACACAAGCGCACACACAAATGCATACACGAACAGACCACAGATACTTCGATAGTTAGACTCATAAGTTTGGCAGTAATATTCGATCTTTGGCAAAAACATTTGACAGTCGGCAACAGAAACCAAAACATTGCATTAAAAAAAGCGTTCAGTGCATAGTGCTGTGAAATGCAGAAAAAACAGCAAATTGGCGCTCATAGGAAGACGAACAAGACCAAAAATGCAACAGGAGCGTAATATGTAAGAAACTGTCTACGCAACCTGTAAGTACAGTTCAAAACATTACTACTTAATAGGAAATAGCAACCACCAGAACTGTTTATAACCTATAGGCACAGTGACAAAAATGTAAATAAAATAGCTAACATATGTACATATTACAGGCCACTGATGATGCCTTGCAGAAAATAAAGGCGAAACGCGTATGGCACTAAAATTGTGTTTTATTCAGTTGCTGTCAGACGGTCCATAAGTGAAAATCATCAACATACCGTAGTATTACGCGCAACTGAGGAGGACAGGACCAAAAAATTGAAGATGTCCTTGGAGACAAGTCGGCTGGAGGACGATGTATTGGATCGCGACGCAATTTGAGTCTTCCATCGTCATTAGGAGGCCCTGAATGTTACAATTAACTATCATTTTTGCGTCGGATTCGATAATCTAAACTCACAGGAGAACGACCATAAGGTGCCCGAGGCAGCAACAGACCCTTGGAGACAAGTCGGCTGGAGGCCGATGTATTGAATCTCGACGCAATTTGAGTGTTCCATCGTCATTACAAGGCCCAGAACGTTACAATTAACTATCATTTTTGCGTCGGATTCGAAAATCTAGACTCACAGGAGAACGACCGTAAGGTGCCCGAGGCAGCAATAGACCCTTGGAGACAAGTCGGCTGGAGGTCGATGTATTGAATCTCGACGCAATTTGAGTGTTCCATCGCCAATAGGAGGCCCTGAACGTTACAATTAACTATGAGTTTTGCGTCGGATTCGAAAACGTAGAATCACCGGAGACGGACCATGTGGTGCCCGAGGCAGCGATATCCCCTTGGAGACAAGTCGCCTGGACGCCGATGTATTGGATCTCGACGCAATTTGAGAGTTCCATCGTCATTAGGAGGCCCTGAACCTTACAATTAACTATCAGTTTCGCGTCGGATTCGAAAATCTAGACTCACAGGAGACGGACCATTTGGTGCCCGAGGCAGCAATATCCCCTTGGAGACAAATCAGCTGGAGGACGATGTATTGAATCTCGACGCAATTTGAGAGTTCTATCGTCATCAGGAAGCGCTGAACGTTACTATTCACTATCATTTTTGCGTCGGATTCGAAAATCTAGACTTACAAGAGAACGACCATAAGGTGCCCGAGGCAGCATTAGACCCTTGGAGACAAGTCGGCTGGAGGACGATGTGTTGGATCGCGACGTAATTTGAGTGTTCCATCGTCATTAGCAGGCCCTGCATGTTACAATTAACTATCAGTTTTTCGTCGGATTCGAAAATCTAGACTCACAGGAGAACGACCATAAGGTGCCCGAGACAGCAATAGACCCTTGGATACAAGTCGGCTGGAGGCCGATGTATTGAATCTCGACGCAATTTGAGTGTTCCATCGGCATTAGGAGGCCCTGAACGTTACAGTTAACTATCATTTTAGCGTCGGATTCGAAAATCTACTAACAGGTGAAGGATCATATGGTGCACGAGACTGCAATATCCCCTTGGATACAAGTCGACTGGAGGTCGATGTATTGACTCTCGACGCAATTTGAGTGTTCCATCGTCATTAGGAGTCCCTGAACGTTACAATTAACTATCATTTATGCGTCGGATTCGAAAATTTAGACTCACAGGAGAACGGCCATAAGGTGCCCGAGGCAGCAATAGACCCTTGGAGACAAGTCGGCTGGAGGTCGATGTATTGAATCTCGACGCCATTTGAGTGTTCCATCGCCAATAGGAGGCCCTGAACGTTACAATTAACTATGAGTTTTGCGTCGGATTCGAAAACGTAGAATCACCGGAGACGGACCATGTGGTGCCCGAGGAAGCGATATCCCCTTGGAGACAAGTCGGCTGGAGGCCGATGTATTGAATCTCGACGCAATTTGAGTGTTCCATCGTCATTAGAAGGCTCTGATCGTTACAATTAACTATCATTTTTGCGTCGGATTCGAAAATCTAGACTCACAGGAGAACGATCATAAGGTGCCCGAGGCAGCAATAGACCCTTGGAGACAAGTCGGCTGGAGGACGGTGTATTGAATCTCGACGCAATTTGAGAGTTCCATCGTCATTAGGAGGCCCTGAACGTTACAATTAACTATCATTTTTGCGTCGGATTCGAAAATCTAGACTTACAAGAGAACGACCATAAGCTGCCCGAGGCAGCATTAGACCCTTGGAGACAAGTCGGCTGGAGGACGATGTATTGGATCGCGACGCAATTTGAGTGTTCCATCGTCATTAGGAGGCCCTGAATGTTACAATTAACTATCATTTTTGCGTCGGATTCGAAAATCTAGACTCACAGCAGACGGACCATTTGGTGCCCGAGGCAGCAATATCCCCTTGGAGACAAATCGGCTGGAGGACGATGTATTGGATCTCGATGCAATTTGAGTCTTCTATCGTCATTAGGAGGCTCTGAACGTTACAATTCACTATCATTTTTGTGTCGGATTCGAAAATCTAGACTCACAGGAGAAGGATCATATTGTGCCCGAGACAGCAATATCCCCTTGGAGACAAATCGGCTGGAGGACGATGTATTGAATCTCGATGCAATTTGAGTTTTCTATCGTTATTAGGAGGCGCTGAACGTTACAATTCACTATCATTTTTGCGTCGGATTCGAAAATCTAGACTCACAGGAGAACGACCATAAGGTGCCCGAGGCAGCAATAGACCCGTGGAGCCAAGACGGCTGGAGACCGATGTATTGAATCTCGACGCAATTTGATTGTTCCATCGGCATTAGGAGGCCCTGAACGTTACAGTTAACTATCATTTTAGCGTCGGATTCGAAAATCTACTAACAGGAGAAGGATCGTACGGTGCACGAGACTGCAATATCCCCTTGGATACAAGTCGACTGTAGGTCGATGTATTGACTCTCTACGCAATTTGAGGGTTCCATCGCCAATAGGAGGCCCTGAACGTTACAATTAACTATCATTTTTGCGTCGGATTCGAAAATCTAGACTCACAGGGGAACGACCATAAGGTGCCCGAGGCAGCAATAGACCCTTGGAGACAAGTCGGCTGGAGGACGATGTATTGGATCGCGACGCAATTTGAGTGTTCCTTCGTCATTAGGAGGCCCTGAATGTTACAATTAACTATCAGTTTTTCGTCGGATTCGTAAATCTAGACTCACAGCAGACGGACCATTTGGTGCCTGAGACAGCAATATCCCCTTGGAGACAAATCGGCTGGAGGACGATGTATTGAATCTCGATGCAATTTGAGTCTTCTATCGTCATTAGGAGGCGCTGATCGTTACAATTCACTATCATTTTTGCGTCGGACTCGAAAATCTAGACTCACAGGAGAAGGATCATATAGTGCCCGAGACAGCAATATCCCCTTGGAGGCAAGTCGGCTGGAGGCCGATGTATTGTATCTCGACGCAATTTGAGTGTTCCATCGGCATTAGGAGGCCCTTAACGTTACAGTTAACTATCATTTTAGCGTCGGATTCGAAAATCTACTAACAGGAGAAGGATCATATGGTGCACGAGACTGCAATATCCCCTTGGATACAAGTCGACTGGAGGTCGATGTATTGACTCTCGACGCAATTTGAGTGTTCCATCGCCAATATTAGGCCCTGAACGTTACAATTAACTAAGAGTTTTGCGTCGGATTCGAAAACGTAAAATCACCGGAGACGGACCATGTGTTGCCCGAGGCAGCGATATCCCCTTGGAGAAAAGTCGGCTGGAGGCCGATGTATTGGATCTCGACGCAATTTGAGAGTTCCATCGTCATTAGGAGGCCCTGAACGTTACAATTAACTATCAGTTTCGCGTCGGATTCGAAAATCTAGACGAACAGGAGACGGACCACATGGAGCCCGAGGCAGCAATATCCCCTTGGAGACAAGTCGGCTGGAGGCCGATGTATTGAATCTCGACGCAATTTGAGTGTTCCATCGTCATTAGGAGGCCCTCAACGTTACAATTAACTATCAGTTTCGCGTCGGATTCGAAAATCTAGACTCACAGGACACGGACCACATGGAGTCCGAGGCAGCAATATCCCCTTGGAGACAAGTCGGCTGGAGGTCGATGTATTGAATCTCGACTCAATTTGAGTGTTCCATCGTCATTAGGTGGCCCTGAACGTTACAATTAACAATCAGTTTTGCGTCGGGTTCGAAAATCTAGACTCACAGCAGATCGATCACAAGGTGCCCGTGGCAGCTCTTGACCCTTGGAGACAAGTCGGTTGGAGGACGATCTATTGGATCGCGACGCAAAATGAGTGTTCCATCGTCATTAGGAGGCCCTGAATGTTACAATTAACTATCAGTTTTTCGTCGGATTCGAAAATCTAGACTCACTGGAGACGGACCATAAGGTGCACGATGCAGCAATATCCCCTTGGTGACCAGTCCGCTGGAGGACGATGTATTGAATCGCGACGCAATTTGAGTGCTCCATCCTCATTTGGAGGCCCTGAACGTTACAATTAACTATCAGTTTCGCGTCGGATTCAAAAATCCAGACTCACAGGAGACGGACCATTTGGTGCCCGAGGCAGCAATATCCCCTTGGAGACAATACAGCTGGAGGACGATGTATTGATTCTCGACGCAATTTGAGAGTTCTATCGTCATCAGGAGGCGCTGAATGTAACTATTCACTATCATTTTTGAATCGGATTCGAAAATCCAGACTCACAGGAGAAGGATCATATGGTGCCCGAGACAGCAATATCCCCTTGGAGACAAGTCGGCTGGAGGCCGATGTATTGAATCTCGACGCAATTTGAGAGTTCTATCGTCATCAGGAGGCGCTGAACGTTACTATTCACTATCATTATTGCGTCGGATTCGAAAATCTAGACTTACAAGAGAACGACCATAAGGTGCCCGAGGCAGAATTAGACCCTTGGAGACAAGTCGGCTGGAGGACGATGTATTGGATCGCGACGCAATTTGAGTGTTCCATCGGCATTAGGAGGCCCTGAACGTTACAGTTAACTATCATTTTAGCGTCGGATTCGAAAATCTACTATCAGGAGAAGGATCATATGGTGCACGAGACTGCAATATCCCCTTGGATACAAGTCGACTGGAGGTCGATGTATTGACTCTCGACGCAATTTGAGTGTTCCATCGTCTTTAGGAGTCCCTGAACGTTACAATTAACTATCATTTATGCGTCGGATTCGAAAATCTAGACCCACAGGAGAACGACCATAAGGTGCCCGAGGCAGCAATAGACCCTTGGAGACAAGTCGGCTGGAAACCGAAGTATTGATTCTTGACGCAATTTTAGTGTTCCATCGTCATTAGGAGGCCCAGAACGTTACAATTAACAAACATTTTAGCGTCGGAATCGAAAATCTACTCACAGGAGAAGTTCATACGGTGCTCGAGACAGCAATATCCCCTTGGAGACAAGTCCGCTAGAGGCCGATGTATTGAATCTCGACGCAATTTGAGTGTTCCATCGTCATTAGGAGGCCCTGAACCTTTCAATTAACTATCAGTTTCGCGTCGGATTCCAAAATCTAAACTCACAGGAGAACGACCATAAGGTGCCCGAGGCAGCAACAGACCCTTGGAGACAAGTCGGCTGGAGGCCGCTGTATTGAATCTCGACGCAATTTGAGTGTTCCATCGTCATTACAAGGCCCTGAACGTTACAATTAACTATCATTTTATCGTCGGATTCGAAAATCTAGACTCATAGGAGAACGACCATAAGGTGCCCGAGGCAGCAACAGACCATAGGAGACAAGTCGGCTGCAGGCCGATGTATTGAATCTCGACGCAATTTGAGTGTTCCATCGGCATTAGGAGGCCCTGAACGTTACAGTTAACTATCAGTTTCGCGTCGGATTCGAAAATCTAGACTCACAGGAGAACGACCATAAGGTGCCCGAGGCAGCAATAGACCCTTGGAGACAATTCGGCCGGAGGACGACGTATTGAATCTCGACGCAATTTGAGAGTTCCATCGTCATTACGAGGCCCTGAACGTTACAATTAACTATCATTTTTGCGTCGGATTCGAAAATCTAGACTTACAAGAGAACGACCATAAGCTGCCCGAGGCAGCATTAGACCCTTGGAGACAAGTCGGCTGCAGGAAGAAGTATTGAATCTCGACGCAATTTGAGTCTTCTATCGTCTTTAGGAGGCGCTGAACGTTACAATTCACTATCATTTTTGCGTAGGATTCGAAAATCTAGACTCACAGGAGAAGGATCATATTGTGCCCGAGAATGCAATATCTCCTTGGATACAAGTCGACTGGAGGTCGATGTATTGACTCTCGACGCAATTTGAGTGTTCCATCGCCAATAGGAGGCCCTGAACGTTACAAATAACTATCATTTTTGCGTCGGATTAGAAAATCTAGACTCACAGGAGAACGACGATATGGTGCCCGAGGCAGCAATAGACCCTTGGAGACAAGTCGGCTGGAGGCCGATGTATTGAATCTCGACGCAATTTGAGTGTTCCATCGGCATTAGAAGGCCCTGAACGTTACAGTTAACTATCATTTTTGCATCGGATTCGAAAATCTACTATCAGGAGAAGGATCATATGGTGCACGAGACTGCAATATGCCCTTGGATACAAGTCGACTGGAGGTCGATGTATTGACTCTCGACGCAATTTGAGTGTTCCATCGTCTTTAGGAGTCCCTGAACGTTACAATTAACTATCATTTATGCGTCGGATTCGAAAATCTACTCACAGGAGAACGACCATAAGGTGCCCGAGGTAGTAATAGACCCCTGGAGACAAGTCGGATGGAGGACGATGTATTGAATCTCGACGCAACTTGAGAGTTCCATCGTCATTAGGAGGCCCTGAACGTTACAATTAACTATCATTTTTGCGTCGGATTCGAAAATCTAGACTTACAAGAGAACGACCATAAGGTGCCCGAGGCAGCATTAGACCCTTGGAGACAAGTCGGCTGGAGGACGATGTATTGGATCGCGACGCAATTTGAGTGTTCCATCGTCATTAGGAGGCCCTGAACGTTACAATGAAGTATCACTTTTTCGTCGGATTCGAAAATCTAGACTCACAGCAGACGGACCATTTGGTGCCCGAGACAGCAATATCCCCTTGGAGACAAATCGGCTGGAGGACGATGTATTGAATCTCGACGCAATTTGAGTCTTCTATCGTCATTAGGAGGCGCTGAACGTTACAATTCACTATCATATTTGCGTCGGATTCGAAAATCTAGACTCACAGGAGAAGGATCATATTGTGCCTGAGACAGCAATAGCCCCTTGGAGACAAGTCGGCTGGAGGCCGATGTATTGTATCTCGACGCAATTTGAGTGTTCCATCGGCATTAGGAGGCCCTTAACGTTACAGTTAACTATCATTTTAGCGTCGGATTCGAAAATCTACTAACAGGAGAAGGATCATATGGTGCACGAGACTGCAATATCCCCTTGGATACAAGTCGACTGGAGGTCGATGTATTGACTCTCGACGCAATTTGAGTGTTCCATCGCCAATATTAGGCCCTGAACGTTACAATTAACTATGAGTTTTGCGTCGGATTCGAAAACGTAAAATCACCGGAGACGGACCATGTGTTGCCCGAGGCAGCGATATCCCCTTGGAGAAAAGTCGGCTGGAGGCCGATGTATTGGATCTCGACGCAATTTGAGAGTTCCATCGTCATTAGGAGGCCCTGAACGTTACAATTAACTATCAGTTTCGCGTCGGATTCGAAAATCTTGACGCACAGGAGACGGACCACATGGAGCCCGAGGCAGCAATATCCCCTTGGAGACAAGTCGGCTGGAGGCCGATGTATTGAATCTCGACGCAATTTGAGTGTTCCATCGTCATTAGGAGGCCCTCAACGTTACAATTAACTATCAGTTTCGCGTCGGATTCGAAAATCTAGACTCACAGGACACGGACCACATGGAGTCCGAGGCAGCAATATCCCCTTGGAGACAAGTCGGCTGGAGGTCGATGTATTGAATCTCGACTCAATTTGAGTGTTCCATCGTCATTAGGTGGCCCTGAACGTTACAATTAACAATCAGTTTTGCGTCGGGTTCGAAAATCTAGACTCACAGCAGATCGATCCCAAGGTGCCCGTGGCAGCTCTTGACCCTTGGAGACAAGTCGGTTGGAGGACGATCTATTGGATCGCGACGCAAAATGAGTGTTCCGTCGTCATTAGGAGGCCCTGAATGTTACAATTAACTATCAGTTTTTCGTCGGATTCGAAAATCTAGACTCACTGGAGACGGACCATAAGGTGCACGATGCAGCAATATCCCCTTGGTGACCAGTCCGCTGGAGGACGATGTATTGAATCGCGACGCAATTTGAGTGCTCCATCCTCATTTGGAGGCCCTGAACGTTACAATTAACTATCAGTTTCGCGTCGGATTCAAAAATCCAGACTCACAGGAGACGGACCATTTGGTGCCCGAGGCAGCAATATCCCCTGGGAGACAATACAGCTGGAGGACGATGTATTGATTCTCGACGCAATTTGAGAGTTCTATCGTCATCAGGAGGCGCTGAACGTAACTATTCACTATCATTTTTGAATCGGATTCGAAAATCCAGACTCACAGGAGAAGGATCATATGGTGCCCGAGACAGCAATATCCCCTTGGAGACAAGTCGGCTGGAGGCCGATGTATTGAATCTCGACGCAATTTGAGAGTTCTATCGTCATCAGGAGGCGCTGAACGTTACTATTCACTATCATTATTGCGTCGGATTCGAAAATCTAGACTTACAAGAGAACGACCATAAGGTGCCCGAGGCAGAATTAGACCCTTGGAGACAAGTCGGCTGGAGGACGATGTATTGGATCGCGACGCAATTTGAGTGTTCCATCGGCATTAGGAGGCCCTGAACGTTACAGTTAACTATCATTTTAGCGTCGGATTCGAAAATCTACTATCAGGAGAAGGATCATATGGTGCACGAGACTGCAATATCCCCTTGGATACAAGTCGACTGGAGGTCGATGTATTGACTCTCGACGCAATTTGAGTGTTCCATCGTCTTTAGGAGTCCCTGAACGTTACAATTAACTATCATTTATGCGTCGGATTCGAAAATCTAGACTCACAGGAGAACGACCATAAGGTGCCCGAGGCAGCAATAGACCCTTGGAGACAAGTCGGCTGGAAACCGATGTATTGATTCTTGACGCAATTTTAGTGTTCCATCGTCATTAGGAGGCCCAGAACGTTACAATTAACAAACATTTTAGCGTCGGAATCGAAAAACTACTCACAGGAGAAGTTCATACGGTGCTCGAGACAGCAATATCCCCTTGGAGGCAAGTCCGCTAGAGGCCGATGTATTGAATCTCGACGCAATTTGAGTGTTCCATCGTCATTAGGAGGCCCTGAACCTTTCAATTAACTATCAGTTTCGCGTCGGATTCCAAAATCAAAACTCACAGGAGAACGACCATAAGGTGCCCGAGGCAGCAACAGACCCTTGGAGACAAGTCGGCTGGAGGCCGATGTATTGAATCTCGACGCAATTTGAGTGTTCCATCGTCATTACAAGGCCCTGAACGTTACAATTAACTATCATTTTATCGTCGGATTCGAAAATCTAGACTCATAGGAGAACGACCATAAGGTGCCCGAGGCAGCAACAGACCATAGGAGACAAGTCGGCTGCAGGCCGATGTATTGAATCTCGACGAAATTTGAGTGTTCCATCGGCATTAGGAGGCCCTGAACGTTACAGTTAACTATCAGTTTCGCGTCGGATTCGAAAATCTAGACTCACAGGAGAACGACCATAAGGTGCCCGAGGCAGCAATAGACCCTTGGAGACAATTCGGCCGGAGGACGACGTATTGAATCTGGACGCAATTTGAGAGTTCCATCGTCATTACGAGGCCCTGAACGTTACAATTAACTATCATTTTTGCGTCGGATTCGAAAATCTAGACTTACAAGAGAACGACCATAAGGTGCCCGAGGCAGCATTAGACCCTTGGAGACAAGTCGGCTGCAGGAAGAAGTATTGAATCTCGACGCAATTTGAGTCTTCTATCGTCTTTAGGAGGCGCTGAACGTTACAATTCACTATCATTTTTGCGTAGGATTCGAAAATCTAGACTCACAGGAGAAGGATCATATTGTGCCCGAGAATGCAATATCTCCTTGGATACAAGTCGACTGGAGGTCGATGTATTGACTCTCGACGCAATTTGAGTGTTCCATCGCCAATAGGAGGCCCTGAACGTTACAAATAACTATCATTTTTGCGTCGGATTCGAAAATCTAGACTCACAGGAGAACGACGATATGGTGCCCGAGGCAGCAATAGACCCTTGGAGACAAGTCGGCTGGAGGCCGATGTATTGAATCTCGACGCAATTTGAGTGTTCCATAGGCATTAGAAGGCCCTGAACGTTACAGTTAACTATCATTTTTGCATCGGATTCGAAAATCTACTATCAGGAGAAGGATCATATGGTGCACGAGACTGCAATATGCCCTTGGATACAAGTCGACTGGAGGTCGATGTATTGACTCTCGACGCAATTTGAGTGTTCCATCGTCTTTAGGAGTCCCTGAACGTTACAATTAACTATCATTTATGCGTCGGATTCGAAAATCTACTCACAGGAGAACGACCATAAGGTGCCCGAGGTAGTAATAGACCCCTGGAGACAAGTCGGATGGAGGACGATGTATTGAATCTCGACGCAACTTGAGAGTTCCATCGTCATTAGGAGGCCCTGAACGTTACAATTAACTATCATTTTTGCGTCGGATTCGAAAATCTAGACTTACAAGAGAACGACCATAAGGTGCCCGAGGCAGCATTAGACCCTTGGAGACAAGTCGGCTGGAGGACGATGTATTGGATCGCGACGCAATTTGAGTGTTCCATCGTCATTAGGAGGCCCTGAACGTTACAATGAAGTATCACTTTTTCGTCGGATTCGAAAATCTAGACTCACAGCAGACGGACCATTTGGTGCCCGAGACAGCAATATCCCCTTGGAGACAAATCGGCTGGAGGACGATGTATTGAATCTCGACGCAATTTGAGTCTTCTATCGTCATTAGGAGGCGCTGAACGTTACAATTCACTATCATATTTGCGTCGGATTCGAAAATCTAGACTCACAGGAGAAGGATCATATTGTGCCTGAGACAGCAATAGCCCCTTGGAGACAAGTCGGCTGGAGGCCGATGTATTGAATCTCGACGCAATTTGAGTGTTCCATCGGCATTAGGAGGCCCTGAACGTTAAGGTTAACTATCATTTTAGCGTCGGATTCGTAAATCTACTAACAGGAGAAGGATCATATGGTGCACGAGACTGCAATATCCCCTTGGATACAAGTCGACTGGAGGTCGATGTATTGACTCTCGACGCAATTTGAGTGTTCCATCGTCCTTAGGAGTCTCTGAACGTTACAATTAACTATCATTTATGCGTCGGATACGAAAATCTAGACTCACAGGAGAACGAACATAAGGTGCCCGAGGCAGCTATAGGCCCTTGGAGACAAGTCGGCTGGAAACCGATGTATTGATTCTTGACGAAATTTGAGTGTTCCATCGTCATTAGGAGGCCCTGAACGTTACAATTAACAAACATTTTAGCGTCGGATTCGAAAATCTAGTCACAGGAGAAGTTCATACGGTGCTCGAGACAGCAATATCCCCTTGGAGACAAGTCCGCTGGAGGCCGATGTATTGAATCTCGACGCAATTTGAGTGTTCCATCGTCATTAGGAGGCCCTGAAACTTAAATTAACTATCACTTTCGCGTCGGATTCGAAAATCTAAACTCACAGGAGAACGACCATTAGGAGCCCGAGGCAGCAACAGACCCTTGGAGACAAGTCGGCTGGAGGCCGATGTATTGAATCTCGACGCAATTTGTGTGTTCCATCGTCATTACAAGGCCCTGCACGTTACAATTAACTATCATTTTATCGTCGGATTCGACAATCTAGACTCACAGGAGAACGACCATAAGGTGCCCGACGCAGCAACAGACCATAGGAGACATGTCGGCTGGAGGCCGATGTATTAAATCTCGACGCAATTTGAGTGTTCCATCGAAAATAGGAGGCCCTGAACGTTACAATTAACTATCATTTTTGCGTCGGATTCGAAAATCTAGACTCACAGGAGAACGACCATAAGGTGCCCGAGGCAGCAATAGACCCTTGAAGACAAGTCGGCTGGAGGCCGATGTATTGAATCTCGACGCAATTTGAGTGTTCCATCGGCATTAGGAGGCCCTAAACGTTACAATTAACTATCATTTTTGCGTCGGATTCGAAAATCTAGACTCACAGGAGAACGACCATAAGGTGCCCGAGGCAGCAATAGACCCTTGGAGACAAGTCGGCTGGAGGACGATGTATTGAATCTCGACGCAATTTGAGAGTTCCATCGTCATTAGGAGGCCCTGAACGTTACAATTAACTATCATTTTTGCGTCGGATTCGAAAATCTAGACTTACAAGAGAACGACCATAAGGTGCCCGAGGCAGCATTAGACCCTTGGAGACAAGTCTTCTGGAGGACGATGTATTGAATCTCGACGCAATTTGAGTCTTCTATCGTCATTAGAAGGCGCTGAACGTTACAATTCACTATCATTTTTGCGTCGGATTCGAAAATCTAGACTCACGGGAGAAGGATCATATTGTGCCCGAGACTGCAATATCCCCTTGGATACAAGTCGACTGGAGGCCGATGAATTGAATCTAGACGCAATTTGAGTATTCCATCGTCATTACAAGGCCCTGAACGTTACAATTAACTATGAGTTTTGCGTCGGATTCGGAAATCTAGACTCACAGGAGAATGACCATAAGGTGCCCGAGGCAGCAACAGACCCTTGGAGACAAGTCGGCTGGAGGCCGATGTATTAAATCTCGACGCAATTTGAGTCATCCATCGTCATTACAAGGCCCTGAACGTTACAATTAACTATCATTTTTGCGTCGGATTCGAAAATCTAAACTCACAGGAGAACGACCATAAGGTGCCCGAGGCAGCAACAGACCATACGATATAAGTCGGCTGGAGGCCGATGTATTGAATCTCGACGCAATTTGAGTGTTCCATCGTCATTAGGAGGCCCTGAACGTTACAATTAACTATCAGTTTCGCGTCGGATTCGAAAATCTAGACTCACAGGAGACAGATTACATGGAGCCCGAGGCAGCAATATCCCCTTGGAGACAAGTCGGCTGGAGGTCGATGTTTTGAATCTCGACTCAATTTGAGTGTTCCATCGTCATTAGGTGGCCCTGAAAGTTACAATTAACAATCAGTTTTGCGTCGGGTTGGATAATCTAGACTCACAGCAGATCGATCACAAGGTGCCCGTGGCAGCTATTGACCCTTGGAGACAAGTCGGTTGGAGGTCGATGTATTGGATCGCGACGCAAAATAAGTGTTCCGTCGTCATTAGGAGACCCTGAATGTTCCAATTAACTTTCAGTTTTTCGTCGGATTCGAAAATCTAGACTCACTGGAGACGGACCATAAGGTGCCCGATGCAGCAATATCCCCTTGGAGACCAGTCCGCTGGAGGACGATGTATTGAATCGCGACGCAATTTGAGTGCTCCATCGTCATTTGGAGGCCCTGAACGTTACAATTAACTATCAGTTTCACGTCGGATTCAAAAATCCAGACTCACAGGAGACGGACCATTTGGTGCCCGAGGAAGCAATATCCCCTTGGAGACAAATCAGCTGGTGGACGATGTATTGAATCTCGACGCAATTTGAGAGTTCTATCGTCATCAGGAGGCGCTGAACGTAACTATTCACTATCATTTTTGCGTCTGATTCGAAAATCTAGACTCACAGGAGAAGGATCAGATGGTGCCCGAGACAGCAATATCCCCTTGGAGACAAGTCCGCTGGAGGCCGATGTATTGCATCTCGACCCAATTTGAGTATTCCATCGTCATTAGGAGGCCCTGAACCTTACAATTAACTATCAGTTTCGCGTCGGGTTCAAAAATCTAGACTCACAGGAGACGGACCACATGGAGCCCGAGGCAGCAATATCCCCTTGTAGACAAGTCGGCTGGAGGAAGATGTATTGACTCTCGACGCAATTTTGAGTGTTCCATCGTCATTAGGAGGCCCTGAATGTTACAATTAACTATCAGTTTTTCGTCGGATTCGAAAATCTAGACTCACAGGAGAACGACCATAAGGTGCCCGAGGCAGCAACAGACCATAGGAGCCAAATCGGCTGGAGGCCGATGTATTGAATCTCGACGCAATTTGAGTGTTCCATCGCCAATAGGAGGCCCTGAACGTTACAATTAACTATCATTTTTGCGTCGGATTCGAAAATCTAGACTCACAGGAGAACGACCCTAAGGTGCCCGAGGCAGCAATAGACCCTTGGAGAAAAGTCGGCTGGAGGCCGATGTATTGAATCTCGACGCAATTTGAGTGTTCCATCGGCATTAGGAGGCCCTGAACGTTACAATTAACTATCATTTATGCGTCGGATTCTAAAATCTAGACTCACAGGAGAACGACCATAAGGTGCCCGAGGCAGCAATAGGCCCTTGGAGACAAGTCGGCTGGAAACCGTTGTATTGATTCTTGAAGCAATTTGAGTGTTCCATCGTCATTAGGAGGCCCTGAACGTTACAATTAACAAACAATTTAGCGTCGGATTCGAAAATCTACTCACAGGAGAAGATCATACGGTGCTCGAGACAGCAATATCCCCTTGGAGACAAGTCCGCTGGGGGCCGATGTATTGAATCTCGACGCAATTTGAGTGTTCCATCGTCATTAGGAGGCCCTGAACCTTACAATTAACTATCAGTTTCGCGTCGGATTCGAAAATCTAAACTCACAGGAGATCGACCATAAGGTGCCCGAGGCAGCAACAGACCCTTGGAGACAAGTCGGCTGGAGGCCGATGTATTGAATCTCGACGCAATTTGAGTGTTCCATCGTCATTAGGAGGCCCTAAACGTTACAATTAACTATCATTTTTGCGTCGGATTCGATAATCTAAACTCACAGGAGAACGACCATAAGGTGCCCGAGGCAGCAACAGACCCTTGGAGACAGGTCGGCTGAATGCCGATGTATTGACTCTCGAGGCAATTTGAGTATTCCATCGTCATTAGGAAGCCCTGAACTTTACAATTAACAATCAGTTTCGCGTCGGATTCGAAAATCTAGACTCACATGAGAGCGAACATAAGAGGCCGGAGGCAGTAATATCCCCATGGAGACAAGTCGGCTGGAGGACGATGTATTGAATCTCGACGCAATTTGAGTGTCCCATCGTCATTAGGAGGCCATAAACGTTACAATTAACTATCATTTTTGCGTTGGATTCGAAAATCTAGACTCACAGAAGAACGACCATAAGGTGCCCGAGGCAGCAATAGACCCTTGGAGACATGTCGGCTGGAGGTCGATGTATTGAATCTCGACTCAATTTGTGTGCTCCATCGTCATTAGGAGGCCCTGACCGTTACAATTAACTATGGGTTTTGCGTCACATTCGAAAACGTAGAATCTCCGGAGACGGACCATGTGGTGCCCGAGGCAGCGATATCCCCTTGGAGACAAGTCGGCTGTAGGCCGATGTATTGAATCTCGACGCAATTTGAGTGTTCCATCGTCATTAGAAGGCCCTGAACGTTACAATTAACTATCATTTTTTCGTCGGTTTCGAAAATCCAGACTCACACGAGACGGACCATTTGGTGCCCGAGGCTGCAATATCCCCTTGGAGACAAATCAGCTGAAGGACGATGTATTGAATCTCGACGCAATTTGAGAGTTCCATCGTCATTAGGAGGCCCTCAACGTTACAATTAACTATCATTTTTGCGTCGGATTCGAAAATCGAGACTTACAAGAGAACGACCATAAGGTGCCCGAGGCAGCATTAGACCCTTGGAGACAAGTCGGCTGGAGGACGATGTATTGAATCTCGACGCAATTTGAGTGTCCCATCGTCATTTGGAGACCCTAAACGTTACAATTAACTATCATTTTTGCGTCGGATTCGAAAATCTAGACTCACAGGAGACGGACCACATGGAGCCCGAGGCAGGAATATCCCCTTGTAGACAAATCGGCTGGAGGAAGATGTATTGACTCTCGACGCAATTTGAGTGTTCCATCGTCTTTAGGAGTCCCTGAACGTTACAATTAACTATCAGTTTTGAGTCGGATTCTAAAATGTTGACTCACAGGGGGACGACCATACGGTGCCCGAGGCAGCAATAGACCCTTGGAGACAAGTTGGCTGGAGGCCACTGTATTGAATCTCGACGCAATTTGAGTGTTCCATCGGCATTAGGAGGCCCTGAACGTTACAATTAACTATCATTTTTGCGTCGGATTCGAAAATCTAGACTTACAAGAGAACGACCATTAGGTCCCCGAGGCAGCATCAGACCATTGGAGACAAGTCGGCTGGAGGACGATGTATTGGATCGCGACGCAATTTGAGTGTTCCATCGTCATTAGGAAGCCCAGAATGTTACAATTAACTATCAGTTTTTCGTCGGATTCGAAAATCTAGACTTACAGCAGACGGACCATTTGGTTCCCGAGGCAGCAATATCCCCTTGGAGACAAATCGGCTGGAGGACGATGTATTGAAACTCGACGCAATTTGAGAGTTCTATCGTCATCAGGAGGCGCTGAACGTTACTATTCACTATCATTTTTGCGTCGGATTTGAAAATCTAGACTTACAAGAGGACGACCATAAGGTGCCCGAGGCAGCATTAGACCCTTGGAGACAAGTCGGCTGGAGGATGATGTATTGAATCTCGACGCAATTTGAGTGTCCCATCGTCATTAGGAGGCCCTAAACGTTATAATTAACTATCATTTTTGCGTCGGATTCGATAATCTAAACTCACAGGAGAACGACCATAAGGTGCCCGAGGCAGCAACAGACCCTTGGAGACAAGTCGGCTGGAAGCCGATGTATTGAATCTCGACGCAATTTGAGTGTTCCTTCGTCTTTAGGAGGCCCTGAACGTTACAATTAACTAGCAGTTTTGCGTCGGATTCGAAAACGTAGAATCACTGGAGAAGGACCATGTGGTGCCCGAGGCAGCGATATCCCCTTGGAGACAAATCGGCTGGAGGCCGAGGTATTGAATCTCGACGCAATTTGAGTGTTCCATCGTCATTAGAAGGCCCTGAACGTTACAATTAACTATCATTTTTGCGTCGGATTTGAAAATCTAGACTCACAGGAGACGGACCACATGGAGCCCGAGGCAGCAATATCCTCTTGTAGACAAGTCGGCTGGAGGAAGATGTATTGACTCTCGACTCAAAATGAGTGTTCCATCGTCATTAAGAGGCCCTGAGCATTACAATTAACTATCAGTTTTGCGTCGGATTCAAAAATTTTGACTCACAGGGCAACGACCATACGGTGCCCGAGGCAGCAATAGACCCTTGGAGACAAATCGGCTGAATGCCGATGTATTGAATCTCGAGGCCATTTGAGTGTTCCATCGTCATTAGGAAGCCCTGAACGTTACAATTAACAATCAGTTTCGCGTCGGATTCGAAAATCTAGTTTCACATGAGAGCGAACATAAGAGGCCGGAGGCAGTAATATCCCCATGGAGACAAGTCGGCTGGAGGACGATGTATTGAATCTCGACGCAATTTGAGTGTCCCATCGTCATTAGGAGGCCCTAAACGTTACAATTAACTATCATTTTTGCGTCGGATTCGATAATCTAAACTCACAGGAGAACGACCATAAGGTGCCCGAGGCAGCAACAGACCCTTGGAGACAAGTCGGCTGGAGGCCGATGTATTGAATCTCGACGCAATTTGAGTGTTCCATCGTCATTAGGAGGCCCTAAACGTTACAATTAACTATCATTTTTGCGTCGGATTCGATAATCTAAACTCACAGGAGAACGACCATATGGTGCCCGAGGCAGCTACAGACCCTTGGAGACAAGTCGGCTGGAGGCCGATGTATTGAATCTCGACGCAATTTGAGTGATCCATCGTCATTACAAGGCCCTGAAAGTTACAAATAACTATCATTTTTGCGTCGGATTCGAAAATCTAGACTCACAGGAGAACGACCATAAGGTTGCCGAGGCAGCAATAGACCCTTGGAGACAAGTCGGCTGGAGGACGATTTATTGAATCTCGACGCAATTTGAGAATTCCATCGTCATTAGGAGGCCCTGAACGTTACAATTAACTATCATTTTTGCGTCGGATTTAAAAATCTAGACTTACAAGAGAACGACCATAAGGTGCCCGAGGTAGCATTTGACCCTTGGAGACAAGTCGGCTGGAGGACGATGTATTGGATCGCGACGCAATTTGAAAGTTCCATCGTCATTAAGAGGCCCTGAATGTTACAATTAACTATCAGTTTTTCGCCGGATTCGAAAATCTAGACTCACAGCAGACGGAACATTTGGTGCCCGAGGCAGCAATATCCCTTTGGAGACAAATCGGCAGGAGGACGATGTATTGAATCTCGACGCAATTTGAGAGTTCTATCGTCATCAGGAGGCGCTGAACGTTACTATTCACTATCATTTTTGCGTCGGATTCGAAAATCTAGACTCACAGGAGAAGGATCATATGGTGCCCGAGACAGCAATATCCCCTTGGATACAAGTCCGCTGGAGGCCGATGTATTGAATCTCGACGCAATATGAGTGTTCCAACGTCATTAGGAGGCCATGAACCTTACAATTAACTATCAGTTTCGCGTCGGATTCGAAAATCTAGACTCACAGGAGACGGACCACATGGAGCCCGAGGCAGCAATATCCCCTTGTAGACAGGTCGGCTGGAGGAAGATGTATTGACTCTCGACCCAATTTGAGTGTTCCATCGTCATTACAAGGCCCTGAACGTTACAATTAACTATCATTTTTGCGTCGGATTCGAAAATCTAGACTCACATGAGAGCGAACATAAGAGGCCGGAGGCAGTAATATCCCCATGGAGACAAGTCGGCTGGAGGACGATTTATTGAATATCGACGCAATTTGAGTGTTCCATCGTCATTAGGAGGCCTTAACCTTACAATTAACTATCAGTTTCGCGTCGGATTCGAAAATCTAGACTCACAGGGGACGGACCACATGGAGCCCGAGGCAGCAATAATCCCTTGTAGACAAGTCGGCTGGAGGAAGATGTATTGACTCTCGACGCAATTTGAGTGTTCCATCGTCATTAAGAGGCCCTGAGCATTACAATTAACTATCAGTTTTGCGTCCAATTCTAAAATGTTGTCTCACAGGGGAACGACCATACGGTGCCCGAGGCAGCAATAGACCCTTGGAGACAAATCGGCTGAATACCGATGTATTGAATCTCGAGGCCATTTGAGTGTTCCATCGTCATTAGGAAGCCCTGAACGTTACAATTAACTATCATTTTTGCGTCGGATTCGATAATCTAAACTCACAGGAGAACGACCATAAGGTGCCCGAGGCAGCAACAGACCCGTGGAGACAAGTCGGCTGGAGGCCGATGTATTGAATCTCGACGCAATTTGAGTGTTCCATCGTCATTAGGAGGCCCTAAACGTTACAATTAACTATCATTTTTGCGTCGGATTCGATAATCTAAACTCACAGGAGAACGACCATAAGGTGCCCGAGGCAGCAACAGACCCGTGGAGACAAGTCGGCTGGAGGCCGATGTATTGAATCTCGACGCAATTTGAGTGTTCCATCGTCATTAGGAGGCCCTAAACGTTACAATTAACTATCATTTTTGCGTCGGATTCGATAATCTAAACTCACAGGAGAACGACCATAAGGTGCCCGGGGCAGCAACAGACCCTTGGAGACAAGTCGGCTGGAGGCCGATGTATTGAATCTCGACGCAATTTGAGTGTTCCATCGTCATTGCAAGGCCCTGAAAGTTACAAATAACTATCATTTTTGCGTCGGATTCGAAAATCTAGACTCACAGGAGAACGACCATAAGGTGCCCGAGGCAGCAATAGACCCTTGGAGACAAGTCGGCTGGAGGCCGATGTATTGAATCTCGACGCAATTTGAGTGTTCCATCGGCATTAGGAGGCCCTGAACGTTACAATTAACTATCATTTTTGCGTCGGATTCGAAAATCTAGACTTACAAGAGAACGACCATAAGGTGCCAGAGGCAGCAATAGACCCTTGGAGACAAGTCGGCTGGAGGCCGATGTATTGAATCTCGACGCAATTTAAGTGTTCCATCGGCATTAGGAGGCCCTGAACGTTACAGTTAACTATCAGTTTCGCCACGGATTCGAAAATCTAGACTCACAGGAGAACGACCATAAGGTTGCCGAGGCAGCAATAGATCCTTGGAGACAAGTCGGCTGGAGGACGATGTATTGATTCTCGACGCAATTTGTGAGTTCCATCGTCATTAGGAGGCCCTGAACGTTACAATTAACTATCATTTTTGCGTCGGATTCGAAAATCTAGACTTACAAGAGAACGACCATAAGGTGCCCGAGGCAGCATTAGACCCTTGGAGACAAGTCGGCTGGAGGACGATGTATTGGATCGCGACGCAATTTGAAAGTTCCATCGTCATTAGGAGGCCCTGAATGTTACAATTAACTATCAGTTTTTCGTCGGATTCGAAAATCTAGACTCACAGCAGACGGACCATTTGGTGCCCGAGGCAGCAATATCCCCTTGGAGGCAAATCGGCTGGAAGATGATGTATTGAATCTCGACGCAATTTGAGAGTTCTAACGTCATCAGGAGGCGCTGAACGTTACTATTCACTAACATTTTTCCGTCGGATTCGAAAATCTAGACTTACAAGAGAACGACCATAAGGTGCCCTAGGCAGCATTAGACCCTTGGAGACAAGTCGGCTGGAGGACGATGTATTGAATCTCGACGCAATTTTAGTGTCCCATCGTCATTAGGAGGCCCTAAACGATACAATTAACTATCATTTTTGCGTCGGATTCGATAATCTAAACTCACAGGATAACGACCATAAGGTGCCCGAGGCAGCAACGGACCCTTGGAGACAAGTCGGCTGAGGCCGATGTATTGAATCTCGACGCAATTTGAGTGTTCCATCGTCTTTAGGAGGCCCTGAACGTTACAATTAACTAGCAGTTTTGCGTAGGGTTCGAAAACGTAGAATCACCGGAGAAGGAACATGTGGTGCCCGATGCAGCGATATCCCCTTGGAGACAAGTCGGCTGGAGGACGATGTATTGAATCTCGACGCAATTTGAGTGTTCCATCGTCATTAGAAGGCCCTGAACGTTACAATTAACTATCATTTTTGCGTCGGATTCGAAAGTCTAGACTCACAGGAGAACGACCATAAGGTGCCCGAGACTGCTATATCCCCATGGATACAAGTCGACTGGAGGTCGATGTATTGAATCTCGACGCAATTTGAGTGTTCCATCGCCATTAGGAGGCCCTGAACCTTACAATTAACTATCACTTTCGCGTCGGATTCGAAAATCTAGACTCACAGGAGACGGACCACATGGAGCCCGAGGCAGCAATAACCCCTTGTAGACAAGTCGGCTGGAGGAAGATGAATTGACTCTCGACGCAATTTGAGTGTTCCATCGTCATTAAGAGGCCCTGAGCATTACATTTAACTATCAGTTTTGGGTCGGATTCTAAAATGTTGACTCACAGGAGAACGACCATAAGGTTCCCGAGGCAGCAACAGACCCTTGGAGACAAGTCGGCTGGAGGCCGATGTATTGAATCTCGACGCTATTTGAGTGTTCCATCTTCATTACAAGGCCCTGAACGTTACGATTAACTATGAGTTTTGCGTCGGATTCGAAAATCTAGACTCACAGGAGAACGACCATAAGGTGCCCGAGGCAGCAATAGACCCTTGGAGACAAGTCGGCTGGAGGCCGATGTATTGAATCTCGACGCAATTTGAGTGTTCCATCGTCATTAGGAGGCCCTAAACGTTACAATTAACTATCATTTTAGCGTCGGATTCGATAATCTAAACTCATAGGAGAACGACCATAAGGTGCCCGAGGCAGCAACAGACCCTTGGAGACAAGTCGGTTGGAGACCGATGTATTGAATCTCGACGCAATTTGAGTGCTCCATCGTCATTACAAGGCCCTGAACGTTACAATTAACTATCATTTTTGCGTCGGATTCGATAATCTAAACTCACAGGAGAACGACCTTAAGGTGCCCGAGGCAGCATTAGACCCTTGGAGACAAGTCGGCTGGAGGACGATGTATTGAATCTCGACGCAATTTGAGTGTCCCATCGTCATTAGGAGGCCCTAAACGTTACAATTAACTATCATTTTTGCGTCGGATTCGATAATCTAAACTCACAGGAGAACGACCTTAAGGTGCCCGAGGCAGCATTAGACCCTTGGAGACAAGTCGGCTGGAGGCCGATGTATTGAATCTCGACGCAATTTGAGTGTTCCATCGTCATTAGGAGGCCCTGAACCTTACAATTAAGTATCAGTTTCGCGTCGGATTCGAAAATCTAGACTCACAGGAGACGGACCACATGGAGCCAGAGGCAGCAATATCCCCTTGTAGACAAGTCGGCTGGAGGAAGATGTATTGAATCTCGACGCAATTTGAGTGTTCCATCGTCATTAGGAGGCCCTAAACGTTACAATTAACTATCATTTTAGCGTCGGATTCGATAATCTAAACTCATAGGAGAACGACCATAAGGTGCCCGAGGCAGCAACAGACCCTTGGAGACAAGTCGGCTGGAGACCGATGTATTGAATCTCGACGCAATTTGAGTGCTCCATCGTCATTACAAGGCCCTGAACGTTACAATTAACTATCATTTTTGCGTCGGATTCGATAATCTAAACTCACAGGAGAACGACCTTAAGGTGCCCGAGGCAGCATTAGACCCTTGGAGACAAGTCGGCTGGAGGACGATGTATTGAGTCTCGACGCAATTTGAGAGTTCTATCGTCATCAGGAGGCGCTGAACGTTACTATTCACTATCATTTTTGCGTCGGATTCGAAAATCTAGACTCACAGGAGAAGGATCATATGGTGCCCGAGACAGCTATATCCCCTTGGAGACAAGTCCGCTGGAGGCCGATGTATTGAATCTCGACGCAATTTGAGTGTTCCATCGTCATTAGGAGGCCCTGAACCTTACAATTAAGTATCAGTTTCGCGTCGGATTCGAAAATCTAGACTCACAGGAGACGGACCACATGGAGCCAGAGGCAGCAATATCCCCTTGTAGACAAGTCGGCTGGAGGAAGATGTATTGACTCTCGACGCAATTTGAGTGTTCCATCGTCATTACAAGGCCCTGAACGTTACAATTAACTATCATTTTTGCGTCGGATTCGAAAATCCAGACTCACAGCAAAACGACCATAAGGTGCCCGAGGCAGCAATAGACCCTTGGAGACAAGTCGGCTGGAGGACGATGTATTGAATCTCGACGCAATTTGAGTGTTCCATCGTCATTAGGAGGCCCTAAACGTTACAATTAACTATCGGTTTCGCGTCGGATTCGAAAATCTAGACTCACAAGAGACGGACCACATGTAGCCCGAGGTAGCAATATCCCCTTGTAGACAAGTCATCTGGAGGAAGATGTATTGACTCTCGACGCAATTTGAGTGTTCCATCGTCATTAAGAGGCCCTGAGCATTACATTTAACTATCAGTTTTGCGTTGGATTCTAAAATGTTGACTCACAGGAGAACGACCATAAGGTGCCCGAGGCAGCAACAGACCCTTGGAGACAAGTCGGCTGGAGGCCGATGAATTGAATCTCGACGTAATTTGAGTGTTCCATCGTCATTACAAGGCCCTGAACGATACAATTAACTATGAGTTTTGCGTCGGATTCGAAAATCTAGACTCACAGGAGAACGACCATAAGGTGCCCGAGGCAGCAATAGACCCTTGGAGACAAGTCGGCTGGAGGCCGATGTATTGAATCTCGACGCAATTTGAGTGTTCCATCGTCATTACAAGGCCCTGAACGTTACAATTAACTATCATTTTTGCGTCGGATTCGAAAATCTAGTCTCACAGCAGACGGACCATTTGGTGCCCGAGACAGCAATATCCCCTTGGAGACAAATCGGCTGGAGGACGATGTATTGAATCTCGACGCAATTTGAGTCATCTAACGTCATTAGGTCGCCCTGAACGTTATAATGAACTATCAGTTTTGCATCGGATTCGAAAATCTAGACTTACAAGAGAACGACCATAAGGTGTCCGAGGCAGCATTAGACCCTTGGAGACAAGTCGGCTGGAGGACGATGTATTGGATCGCGACGCAATTTGAGTGTTCCATCGTCATTTAAAGGCCCTCAACGTTACAATTAACTATCATTTTTGCGTCGGATTCGAAAATCTAGACGCACAGGAGAAGGATCATATTGTGCCCGAGACTGCAATATCCCCTTGGATACAAGTCGACTGGAGGTCGATGTATTGACTCACGACGCAATTTGAGTGTTCCATCGTCTTTAGGAGTCCCTGAACGTTACAATTAACTATCAATATTGCGTCGGATTCGAAAATTTAGACTCACAGGAGAACGACAATAAGGTGCCCGAGGCAGCATTAGACCCTTGGAGACAAGTCGGCTGGAGGACGATGTATTGGATCGCGATGCAATTTGACTGTTCCATCGTCATTAGGAGGCCCTGAATGTTACAATTAACTATCAGTTTTTCGTCGGATTCGAAAATCCAGACTCACAGCAGACGGACCATTTGGTGCCCGAGGCAGCAATATCCCCTTGGAGAAAAATCGGCTGGAGGACGATGTATTGAATCTCGACGCAATTTGAGTCTTCTATCGTCATTAGGAGGCGCTGATCGTCACAATTCACTATCATTTTTGCGTCGGATTCGAAAATCTAGACTCACAGGAGAAGGATCATATTGTGCCCGAGACTGCAATATCCCCTTGGATACAAGTCGACTGGAGGTCGATGTATTGACTCTCGACGCAATTTGAGTGTTCCATCGGCATTAGGAGGCCCTGAACGTTACAATTAACAATCAGTTTCGCGTCGGATTCGAAAATCTAGACTCACATGAGTGCGAACATAAGAGGCCGGAGGTAGTACTACCCCCATGGAAACAAGTCGGCTGGAGGACGATGTATTGATCCTCGCCGCAATTTGAGTGTCCCATCGTCATTAGGAGGCCTTAAACGTTACAATTAACTATCATTTTTGCGTCGGATTCGATAATCTAAACTCACAGGAGAACGACCATAAGGTGCCCGAGGCAGCAACAGACCCTTGGAGACAAGTCGGCTGGAGGACGATGTATTGAACCTCGACGCAATTTGAGTGTCCCAACGTCATTAGGAGGCCATAATCGTTACCCGTAACTATCATTTTTGCGTCGGATTCGAAAATCTAGACTCACAGCAGACGGACCATTTGGTGCCCGAGGCAGCAATAGACCCTTGGAGACAAGTCGGCTGGAGGCCGATGTATTGAATCTCGACGCAATTTGAGTGTTCCATCGGCATTAGGAGGCCCTGAACGTTACAATTAACTATCAATTTTGCGTCGGATTCGAAAATCTGGACTTACAAGAGAACGACCATAAGGTGCCCGAGGCAGCAATAGACCCTTGGAGACAAGTCGGCTGGATGCCGATGTATTGAATCTCGACGCAATTTGAGTGTTCCATCGGCATTAGGAGGCCCTGAACGATACAGTTAACTATCAGTTTCGCGTCGGATTCGAAAATCTAGACTCACAGAAGAACGACCATAAGGTTGCCGAGGCAGCAATAGACCCTTGGAGACAAGTCGGCTGGAGGTCGATGTATTGAATCTCGACGCAATTTGAGAGTTCCATCGTCATTAGGAGGCCCTGAACGTTACAATTAACTATCATTTTTGCGTCGGATTCGAAAATCTAGACATACAAGAGAACGACCATAAGGTGCCCAAGGCAGCATTAGACCCTTGGAGACAAGTCGGCTGGAGGACGATGTATTGGATCGCGACGCAATTTGTAAGTTCCATCGTCATTAGGAGGCCCTGAATGTTACAATTAACTATCAGTTTTTCGTCGGATTCGAAAATCTAGACTCACAGCAGACGGACCATTTGGTGCCCGAGGCAGCAATATCCCCTTGGAGACATATCGGCTGGAGGACGATGTATTGAATCTCGACGCAATTTGAGAGTTCTAACGTCATCAGGAGGCGCTGAACGTTACTATTCACTATCATCTTTCCGTCGGATTCGAAAATCTAGACTTACAAGAGAACGACCATAAGGTGCCCGAGGCAGCATTAGACCCTTGGAGACAAGTCGGCTGGAGGACGATGTATTGAATCTCGACGCAATTTTAGTGTCCCATCGTCATTAGGAGGCCCTAAACGTTACAATTAACTATCATTTTTGCGTCGGATTCGATAATCTAAACTCACAGGAGAACGACCATAAGGTGCCCGAGGCAGCAACAGACCCTTGGAGACAAGTCGGCTGGAGGCCGATGTATTGAATCTCGACGCAATTTGAGAGTTCCATTGTCATTAGGACGTCCTGAACGTTACAATTAGCTATCATTTTTGCATCGGATTCGAAAATCTAGACTTACAAGAGAACGACCATAAGGTGCCCGAGGCAGCATTAGACCCTCGGAGACAAGTCGGCTGGAGGACAATGTATTGGATCGCGACGCAATTTGAGTGTTCCGTCGTCATTTGGATGCCCTGAAAGTTACAATTAACTATCATTTTTGCTTCGGATTCGAAAATCTAGACTCACAGGAGTAGGATCATATTGTGCCCAAGACGGCAATATCCCCTTGGATACAAGTCGACTGGAGGTCGATGTATTGACTCTCGACGCAATTTGAGTGTTCCATCGTCTTTAGGAGTCCCTGAACGTTACAATTAACTATCAATTATGCGTCGGATTCGAAAATCTAGACTCACAGGAGAACGACAATAAGGTGCCCGAGGCAGCATTAGACCCTTGGAGACAAGTCGGCTGGAGGACGATGTATTGGATCGCGTTGCAATTTGACTGTTCCATCGTCATTAGGAGGCCCTGAATGTTACAATTAACTATCAGTTTTTCGTCGGATTCGAAAATCTAGACTCACAGCAGACGGAACATTTGGTGCCCGAGGCAGCAATATCCCCTTGGAGACAAATCGGCTGGAGGACGATGTATTGAATCTCGACGCAATTTGAGTCTTCTATCGTCATTAGGAGGCGCTGAACGTCACAATTCACTATCATTTTTGCGTCGGATTCGAAAATCTAGACTCACAGGAGAAGGATCATATTGTGCCCGAGACTGCAATATCCCCTTGGATCCAAGTCGACTGGAGGTCGATGTATTGAATCTCGGCGCAATTTGAGTGTTCCATCGTCATTAGGAGGCCCTGAACCTTACAATTAACTATCAGTTTCGCGTCGGATTCGAAAATCTAGACTCACAGGAGACGGACCACATGGAGCCCGAGGAAGATGTATTGACTCTCGACGCAATTTGAGTGTTCCATCGCCATTACAAGGCCCTGAACGTTACAATTAACTATCATTTTTGCGTCGGATTCGAAAATCTAGACTTACATGATAACGACCATAAGGTGCCCGAGGCAGCATTAGACCCTTGGAGACAAGTCGGCTGGAGGACGATGTATTGAATCTCGACGCAATTTGAGTGTTCCATCGGCATTAGGAGGTCCTGAACGTTACAATTAACTATCATTTTTGCGTCGGATTCGAAAATCTAGACTCACAGAAGAAGGATCATATTGTGCCCGAGACTGCAATATTCCCTTGGATACAAGTCGAGTGGAGGTCGATGTATTGACTCTCGACGCAATTTGAGTGTTCCATCGTCTTTAGGAGTCTCTGAACGTTACAATTAACTATCACTTATGCGTCGGATTCGAAAATCTAGACTCACAGGAGAACGACCATAAGGTGCCCGAGGCAGCATTTGACCCTTGGAGACAAGTCGGCTGGAGGACGATGTATTGAATCTAGACGCAATTTGAGTGTTCCATCGTCATTAGGAGACCCTAAACGTTACAAATAACTATCAGTTTCGCGTCGGATTCGAAAATCTAGACTCACAAGAGACGGACCACATGGAGCCCGAGGCAGCAATATCCCCTTGTAGACAAGTCGGCTGGAGGAAGATGTATTGACTCTCGACGCAATTTGAGTGTTCCATCGTCATTAAGAGGCCCTGAGCATTACATTTAACTATCAGTTTTGCGTTGGATTCTAAAATGTTGACTCACAGGAGAACGACCATAAGGTGCCCGAGGCAGCAATAGACCCTTGGAGACAAGTATGATGTATTGAATCTCGACGCAATTTGAGTGTTCCATTGTCATTAGGAGGCCCTAAACGTTACAATTAACTATCATTTTTGCGTCGGATTCGAAAATCTAGTCTCACAGCAGACGGACCATTTGGTGCCCGAGACAGCAATATCCCCTTGGAGACAAATCGGCTGGAGGACGATGTATTGAATCTCGACGCAATTTGAGTCTTCTATCGTCATTAGGTCGCCCTGAAAGTTATAATGATCTATCAGTTTTTTGTCGGATTCGAAAATCTAGACTTACAAGAGAACGACCATAAGGTGCCCGAGGCAGCATTAGACCCTTGGAGACAAGTCGGCTGGACGACGATGTATTGGATCGCGACGCAATTTGAATGTTCCATCGTCATTTGGAGGCCCTGAAAGTTACAATTAACTATCATTTTTGTGTCGGATTCAAAAATCTAGACTCACAGGAGAAGGATCATATTGTGCCCGAGACTGCAATATCCCCTTGGATACAAGTCGACTGGAGGTCGATGTATTGACTCTCGACGCAATTTGAGTGTTCCATCGGCTTTAGGAGTCCCTGAACGTTACAATTAACTATCAATTATGCGTCGGATTCGAAAATCTAGACTCACAGGAGAACGACAATAAGGTGCCCGAGGCAGCATTAGACCCTTGGAGACAAGTCGGCTGGAGGACGATGTATTGGATCGCGTTGCAATTTGACTGTTCCATCGTCATTAGGAGGCCCTGAATGTTGCAATTAACTATCAGTTTTTCGTCGGATTCGAAAATCTAGACTCACAGCAGACGGACCATTTGGTGCTAGAGGCAGCACTATCCCCTTGGAGACAAATCGGCTGGAGGACGATGTATTAAATCTCGACGCAATTTGAGTCTTCTATCGTCATTAGGAGGCGCTGAACGTCACAATTCACTATCATTTTTGCGTCGGATTCGAAAATCTAGAGTCAAAGGAGAAGGATCATATTGTGCCCGAGACTGCAATATCCCCTTGGATACAAGTCGACTGGAGGTCGATGTATTGACTCTCGACGCAATTTGAGTGTTCCATCGGCATTAGGAGGCCCTGAACGTTACAGTTAACAATCAGTTTCGCGTCGGGTTCGAAAATCTAGACTCACATGAGATCGAACATAAGAGGCCGGAGGTAGTAATTTCCCCATGGAAACAAGTCGGCTGGAGGACGATGTATTGAATCTCGACGCAATTTGAGTGTCCCATCGTCATTAGGAGGCCCTAAACGTTACAATTAACTATCATTTTTGCGTCGGATTCGATAATCTAAACTCACAGGAGAACGACCATAAGGTGCCCGAGGCAGCAACAGACCCTTGGAGACAAGTCGGCTGGAGGACGATGTATTGAATCTCCACGCAATTTTAATGTCCCATCGTCATTAGGAGGCCATAATCGTTACAAATAACTATCATTTTTGCGTCGGATTCGAAAATCTAGACACACAGCAGACGGACCATTTGGTGACCGAGGCAGCAATAGACCCTTGGAGACAAGTCGGCTGGAGGCCGATGTATTGAATCTCGACGCAATTTGAGTGTTCCATCGGCATTAGGAGGCCCTGAACGTTACAATTAACTATCATTTTGCGTCGGATTCGAAAATCTAGACTTACAAGAGAACAACCATAAGGTGCCCGAGGCAGCAATAGACCCTTGGAGACAAGTCGGCTGGAGGCCGATGTATTGAATCTCGACGCAATTTGAGTGTTCCATCGGCATTAGGAGGCCCTGAACGTTACAGTTAACTATCAGTTTCGCGTCGGATTCGAAAATCTAGACTCACAGGAGAACGACCATGAGGTTGCCGAGGCAGCAATAGACCCTTGGAGACAAGTCGGCTGGAGGACGATGTATTGAATCTCGACGCAATTTGAGAGTTCCATCGTCATTAGGAGGCCCTGAACGTTACAATTAACTATCATTTTTGCGACGGATTCGAAAGTCTAGACTTACAAGAGAACGACCATAAGGTGCCCGAGGCAGCATTAGACCCTTGGAGACAAGTCGGCTGGAGGGCGATGTATTGGATCGCGACGCAATTTGTAAGTTCCAGCGTCATAAGGAGGCCCTGAATGTTACAATTAACTATCAGTTTTTCGTCGGATTCGAAATTCTAGACTCACAGCAGACGGACCATTTGGGGCCCGAGGCAGCAATATCCCCTTGGAGACAAATCGGCTGGAGGATGATGTATTGAATCTCGACGCAATTTGAGAGTTCTAACGTCATCAGGAGGCGCTGAAGGGTACTATTCACTATCATTTTTCCGTCGGATTCGAAAATCTAGACTTACAAGAGAACGACCATAAGGTGCCCGAGCCAGCATTAGACCCTTGGAGACAAGTCGGCTGGAGGACGATATATTGATCTCTACGCAATTTTAGTGTCCCATCGTCATTAGGAGGCCCTAAACGTTACAATTAACTATCATTTTTGCGTCGGATTCGATAATCTAAACTCACAGGAGAACGACCATAAGGTGCCCGAGGCACCAACAGACCCTTGGAGACAAGTCGGCTGGAGGCCGATATATTGAATCTCGACGCAATTTGATTGTTCCATCGTCTTTAGGAGGCCCTAAACGTTACAATTAACTAGCAGTTTTGCGTCGGATTCGAAAACATAGAATCACCGGAGAAGGACCATGTGGTGCCCGATGCAGCGATATACCCTTGGAGACAAGTCGGCTGGAGGACGATGTATTGAATCTCGACGCAATTTGAGTGTTCCATCGTCATTAGAAGGCCCTGAACGTTACAATTACCTATCATTTTTGCGTCGGATTCGATAATCTAAACTCACAGGAGAACGACCATAAGGTGCCCGATGCAGCAACAGACCCTTGGAGACAAGTCGGCTGGAGGCCGATGTATTGAATCTCGACGCAATTTGATTGTTCCATCGTCTTTAAAAAGCCCTGAACGTTACAATTAACTAGCAGTTTTGCGTCGGATTCGAAAACGTAGAATCACCGGAGAAGGACCATGTGGTGCCCGATGCAGCGATATCCCCTTGGAGACAAGTCGGCTGGAGGACGATGTATTGAATCTCGACGCAATTTGAGTGTTCCATCGTCATTAGAAGGCCCTGAACGTTACAATTAACTAGCATTTTAGCGTCGGATTCGAAAATCTAGACTCACAGGAGAACGACCATAAGGTGCCCGAGACTGCAATATCCCCTTGGATACAAGTCGACTGGAGGTCGATGTATTGAATCTCGACGCAATTTGAGTGTTCCATCGACATTAGGAGGCCCTGAACCTTACAATTAACTATCACTTTCGCGTCGGATTCGAAAATCTAGACTCACAGGAGACGGACCACATGGAGCCCGAGGCAGTAATAACCCCTTGTAGACAAGTCGGCTGGAGGAAGTTGTATTGACTCTCGACGCAATTTAAGTGTTCCATCGTCATTAAGAGGCCCTGAGCATTAGATTTAACTATCAGTTTTGCGTCGGATTCTAAAATGTTGACTCACAGGAGAACGACCATAAGGTTCCCGAGGCAGCAACAGACCCTTAGAGACAAGTCGGCTGGAGGCCGATGTATTGAATCTCGACGCTATTTAAGTGTTCCATCGTCATTACAAGGCCCTGAACGTTACAATTAACTATGAGTTTTGCGTCGGATTCGAAAATCTAGACTCACAGGAGAAAGACCATAAGGTGACCGAGGCAGCAATAGACCCTTGGAGACAAGTCGGCTGGAGGCCGATGTATTGAATCTCGACGCAATTTGAGTGTTCCATCGTCATTAGGAGGCCCTAAACGTTACAATTAACTATCATTTTTGCGTCGGATTCGATAATCTAAACTCACAGGAGAACGACCATAAGGTGCCCGAGGCAGCAACAGACCCTTGGAGACAAGTCGGCTGGAGGCCGATGTATTGAATCTCGACGCAATTTGAGTGTTCCATCGTCATTACAAGGCCCTGAACGTTACAATTAACTATCATTTTTGCGTCGGATTCGAAAATCTAGTCTCACAGCAGACGGACCATTTGGTGCCCGAGACAGCAATATCCCCTTGGAGACAAATCGGCTGGAGGACGATGTATTGGTTCTCGACGCAATTTGAGTCTTCTATCGTCATTAGGTCGCCCTGAACGCTATAATGAACTATCAGTTTTTCGTCGGATTCGAAAATCTAGACTTAGAAGAGAACGACCATAAGGTGCCCGAGGCAGCATTAGACCCTTGGAGACAAGTCGGCAGGACGACGATGTATTGGATCGCGACGGAATTTGAGTGTTCCATCGTCATTAGGAGGCCCTGAATGTTACAATTAACTATCAGTTTTTCGTCGGATTCGAAAATCTAGACTCACAGCATTCGGACCATTTGGTGCCCGAGGCAGCAATATCCCCTTGGAGACAAATCGGCTGGAGGACGATGTATTGAATCTCGACGCAATTTGAGTCATCTAACGTCATTAGGTCGCCCTGAACGTTATAATGAACTATCAGTTTTGCATCGGATTCGAAAATCTAGACTTACAAGAGAACGACCATAAGGTGCCCGAGGCAGCTTTAGACCCTCGGGGACAAGTCGGCTGGAGGACGATGTATTGGATCGCGACGCAATTTGAGTGTTCCAACGTCATTAGGAGGCCCTGAATGTTACAATTAACTATCAGTTTTTCGTCGGATTCGAAAATCTAGACTCACAGCAGACGGACCATTTGGTGCCCGAGGCAGCAATATCCCCTTGGAGACAAATCGGCTGGAGGACGATGTATTGAATCTCGACGCAATTTGAGAGTTCTAACGTCATCAGGAGGCGCTGAACGTTACTATTCACTGTCATTTTTCCGTCGGATTCGAAAATCTAGACTTACAAGAGAACGACCATAAGGTGCCCGAGCCAGCATTAGACCCTTGGAGACAAGTCGGCTGGAGGACGATATATTGAATCTCGACGCAATTTGATTGTTCCATCGTCTTTAGGAGGCCCTGAACGTTACAATTAACTAGCAGTTTTGCGTCGGATTCGAAAACGTAGAATCACCGGATAAGGACCATGTGGTGCCCGATGCAGCGATATCCCCTTGGAGACAAGTCGGCTGGAGGACGATGTATTGAATCTCGACGCAATTTGAGTGTTCCATCGTCATTAGAAGGCCCTGAACGTTACAATTTACTATCATTTTTGAGTCGGATTCGATAATCTAAACTCACAGGAGAACGACCATAAGGTGCCCGAGGCAGTAACAGAACCTTGGAGACAAGTCGGCTGGAGGCCGATGTATTGAATCTCGACGCAATTTGATTGTTCCATCGTCTTTAAAAGGCCCTGAACGTTACAATTAACTAGCAGTTTTGCGTCGGATTCGAAAACGTAGAATCACCGGAGAAGGACCAAGTGGTGCCCGATGCAGCGATATCCCCTTGGAGACCATTCGGCTGGAGGACGATGTATTGAATCTCGACGCAATTTGAGTGTTCCATCGTCATTAGAAGGCCCTGAACGTTACAATTAACTATCATTTTTGCGTCGGATTCGAAAATCTAGACTCACAGGAGAACGACCATAAGGTGCCCGAGACTGCAATATCCCCATGGATACAAGTCGACTGGAGGTCGATGTATTGAATCTCGACGCAATTTGAGTGTTCCATCGCCATTAGGAGGCCCTGAACCTTAAAATTAACTACCACTTTCGCGTCGGATTCGAAAATCTAGACTCACAGGAGACGGACCACATGGAGCCCGAGGCAGCAATAACCCCTTGTAGACAAGTCGGCTGGAGGAAGATGTATTGACTCTCGACGCAATTTAAGTGTTCCATCGTCATTAAGAGGCCCTGAGCATTACATTTAACTATCAGTTTTGCGTCAGATTCTAAAATGTTGAGTCACAGGAGAACGACCATAAGGTTCCCGAGGCAGCAACAGACCCTTGGAGACAAGTCGGCTGGAGGCCGATGTATTGAATCTCGACGCTATTTGAGTGTTCCATCGTCATTACAAGGCCCTGAACGTTACAATTAACTATGAGTTTTGCGTCGGATTCGAAAATCTAGACTCACAGGAGAAAGACCATAAGGTGACCGAGGCAGCAATAGACCCTTGGAGACAAGTCGGCTGGAGGCCGATGTATTGAATCTCGACGCAATTTGAGTGTTCCATCGTCATTAGGAGGCCCTAAACGTTAGATTTAACTATCATTTTTGCGTCGAATTCGATAATCTAAACTCACAGGAGAACGACCATAAGGTGCCCGAGGCAGCAACAGACCCTTGGAGACAAGTCGGCTGGAGGCCGATGTATTGAATCTCGACGCAATTTGAGTGATCCATCGTCATTACAAGGCCCTGAACTTTACAATTAACTATAATTTTTTCGTCGGATTCGAAAATCTAGTCTCACAGCAGACGGACCATTTGGTGCCCGAGACAGCAATATCCCCTTGGAGACAAATCGGCTGGAGGACGATGTATTGGTTCTCGACGCAATTTGAGTCTTCTATCGTCATTAGGTCGCCCTGAACGTTATAATGAACTATCAGTTTTTCGTCGGATTCGAAAATCTTGACTTACAAGAGAACGACCATAAGGTGCCCGAGGCAGCATTAGACCCTTGGAGACAAGTCGGCAGGACAACGATGTATTGGATCGCGACGCAATTTGAGTGTTCCATCGTCATTAGGAGGCCCTGAATGTTACAATTAACTATCAGTTTTTCGTCGGATTCGAAAATCTAGACTCACAGCATTCGGACCATTTGGTGCCCGAGGCAGCAATATCCCGTTGGAGACAAATCGGCTGGAGGACGATGTATTGAATCTCGACGCAATTTGAGTCATCTAACGTCATTAGGTCGCCCTGAACGTTATAATGAACTATCAGTTTTGCATCGGATTCGAAAATCTAGACTTACAAGAGAACGACCATAAGGTGCCCGAGGCAGCATTAGACCCTTGGAGACAAGTCGGCTGGAGGACGATGTATTGGATCGCGTTGCAATTTGACTCTTCCATCGTCATTAGGAGGCCCTGAATGTTACAGTTAACTATCAGTTTTTCGTCGGATTCGAAAATCTAGACTCACAGCAGACGTACCATTTGGTGCCCGAGGCAGCAATATCCCCTTGGAGACAAATCGGCTGGAGGACGATGTATTGAATCTCGACGCAATTTGAGTCTTCTATCGTCATTAGGAGGCGCTGAACGTCACAATTCACTATCATTTTTGCGTCGGATTCGAAAATCTAGACTCACAGCAGAAGGATCATATTGTGCCCGAGACTGCAATATCCCCTTGGATACAAGTCGACTGGAGGTCGATGTATTGACTCGCGACGCACTTTGAGTGTTCCATCGGCATTAGGAGGCCCTGAACGTTACAATTAACAATGAGTTTCGCGTCGGAATTCGAAAATCTAGACTCACATGAGAGCGAACATAAGAGGCCGGAGGTAGTAATATCCCCATGGAAACAAGTCGGCTGGAGGACGATGTATTGAATCTCGACGCAATTTGAGTGTCCCATCGTCATTAGGAGGCCCTAAACGTAACAATTAACTATCATTTTTGCGTCGGATTCGAAAATCTAGACTTACAAGAGAACGAACATAAGGTGCCCGAGGCAGCATTAGACCCTTGGAGACAAGTCGGCTGGAGGACGATGTATTGGATCGCGACGCAATTTGTAAGTTCCATCGTCATTAGGAGGCCCTGAATGTTACAATTAACTATCAGTTTTTCGTCGGATTCGAAAATCTAGACTCACAGCAGACGGACCATTTGGTGCCTGAGGCAGCAATATCCCCTTGGAGACAAATCGGCTGGAGGAAGATGTATTGACTCTCGACGCAATTTGAGTGTTCCATCGTCATTAAGAGGCCCTGAGCATTACATTTAACTATCAGTTTTGCGTCGGATTCTAAAATGTTGACTCACAGGAGAACGACCTTAAGGTTCCCGAGGCAGATACAGACCCTTGGAGACAAGTCGGCTGGAGGCCGATGTATTGAATCTCGACGCTATTTGAGTGTTCCATCGTCATTACAAGGCCCTGAACGTTACAATTATTTATGAGTTTTGCGTCGGATTCGAAAATCTAGACTCACAGGAGAAAGACCATAAAGTGCCCGAGGCAGCAATAGACCCTTGGAGACAAGTCGGCTGGAGGCCGATGTATTGAATCTCGACCCAATTTGATTGTTCCATCGTCTTTAGGAGGCCCTGAACGTTGCAATTATCTAGCAGTTTTGCGTCGGATTCGAAAACGTAGAATCACCGGAGAAGGACCATGTGTTGCCCGATGCAGCGATATCCCCTTGGAGACAAGTCGGCTGGAGGACGATGTATTGAATCTCGATGCAATTTGAGTGTTCCATCGTCATTAGAAGGCCCTGAACGTTACAATTAACTATCATTTTAGCGTCGGATTCGTTAATCTAAACTCACAGGAGAACGACCATAAGGTGCCCGAGGCAGCAACAGACCCTTGGAGACAAGTCGGCTGGAGGCCGATGTATTGAATCTAGACGCAATTTGATTGTTCCATCGTCTTTAGGAGGCCCTGAACATTACAATTAACTAGCAGTTTTGCGTCGGATTCGAAAACGTAGAATCACCGGAGAAGGACCATGTGGTGCCCGATGCAGCGATATCCCCTTGGAGACAAGTCGGCTGGAGGACAATGTATTGAATCTCGACGCTATTTCATTGTTCCATCGGCATTAGGAGGCCCTGAGCGTTACAGTTAACTATCATTTTAGCGTCGGATTCGAAAATCTACTAACAGGAGAAGGATCGTATGGTGCACGAGACTGCAATATCCCCTTGGATACAAGTCGACTGGAGGTCGATGTATTGAATCTCGACGCAATTTGAGTGTTCCATCGCCATTAGGAGGCCCTGAACCTTACAATTAACTATCACTTTCGCGTCGGATTCGAAAATCTAGACTCACAGGAGACGGACCACATGGAGCCCGAGGCAGCAATAACCCCTTGTAGACAAGTCGGCTGGAGGAAGATGTATTGACTCTCGACGCAATTTGAGTGTTCCATCGTCATTAAGAGGCCCTGAGCATTACATTTAACTATCAGTTTTGCGTCGGATTCTAAAATGTTGACTCACAGGAGAACGACCATAAGGTTCCCGAGGCAGCAACAGACCCTTGGAGACAAGTCGGCTGGAGGCCGATGTATTGAATCTCGACGCTATTAGAGTGTTCCATCGTCATTACAAGGCCCTGAACGTTACAATTAACTATGAGTTTTGCGTCGGATTCGAAACTCTAGACTCACAGGAGAAAGACCATAAGGTGCCCGAGGCAGCAATAGACCCTTGGAGACAAGTCGGCTGGACGACGATGTATTGAATCTCGACGCAATTTGAGTCTTCCATCCTCATTAGGAGGCCCTAAACGTTACAATTAACTATCATTTTTGCGTCGGATTCGATAATCTAAACTCATAGGAGAACGACCATAAGGTGCCCGAGGCAGCAACAGACCCTTCTAGACAAGTCGGCTGGAGACCGATGTATTGAATCTCGACGCAATTTGAGTGTTCCATCGTCATTACAAGGCCCTGAACGTTACAATTAACTATCATTTTTGCGTCGGATTCGAAAATCTAGACTTACAGGAGAACGACCATAAGGTGCCCGAGGCAGCAATAGACCCTTGGAGACAAATCGGCTGAATGCCGATGTATTGAATCTCGAGGCAATTTGAGTGTTCCATCGTCATTAGGAAGCCCCGAACGTTACAATTAACAATCAGTTTCGCGTCGGATTCGAAAATCTAGACTCACATGAGAGCGAACATACGAGGCCGGAGGCAGTAATATCCCCATGGAGACAAGTCGGCTGGAGGACGATGTATTGAATCTCGACGCAACTTGAGTGTCCCATCGTCATTAGGAGGCCCTAAACGTTACAATTAACTATCATTTTTGCGTCGGATTCGATAATCTAAACTCAAGGGAGAACGACCATTAGGTGCCCGAGGCAGCAACAGACCCTTGGAGACAAGTCGCCTGGAGGCCGATGTATTGAATCTCGACGCAATTTGAGTGTTCCATCGTCATTACAAGGCCCTGAACGTTACAATTAACTATCATTTTTGCGTCGGATTCAAAAATCTAGACTTACAAGAGGACGACCATAAGGTGCCCGAGGCAGCATTAGAATCTTGGAGACAAGTCGGCTGGAGGACGATGTATTGAATCTCGACGTAATTTGAGAGTTCTATCGTCATCAGGAGGCGCTGAAAGTTACTATTCACTATCATTTTTGCGTCGGATTCGAAAATCTAGACTCACAGGAGAAGGATCATATGGTGCCCGAGACAGCAATATCCCCTTGGAGACAAGTCCGCTGGAGGCCGAAGTATTGAATCTCGACGCAATTTGAGTGTTCCATCGTCATTAGGAGGCCCTGAACCTTACAATGAACTATCAGTTTCGCGTCGGATTCGGAAATCTAGACTCACAGGAGACGGACCACATGGAGCCCGAGGCAGCAATATCCCCTTGTAGACAAGTCGGCTGGAGGAAGATGTATTGACTCTCGATGCAATTTGAGTGTTCCATCGCCATTACAAGGCCCTGAACGTTACAATTAACTATCATTTTTGCGTCGGATTCGAAAATCTACACTCACAGCAAAACGACCATAAGGTGCCCGAGGCATCAATAGACCCTTGGAGACAAGTCGGCTGGAGGACGATGTATTGAATCTCGACGCAATTTGAGTGTTCCATCGGCATTAGGAGTCTCTGAACGTTACAATTAACTATCACTTATGCGTCGGATTCGAAAATCTAGACTCACAGGAGAACGACCATAAGGTGCCCGAGGCAGCATTAGACCCTTGGAGACAAGGCTGGAGGACGATGTATTGAATCTCGACGCAATTTGAGTCTTCTATCGTCATTAGGTCGCCCTGAACGTTATAATGAACTATCAGTTTTTCGTCGGATTCGAAAATCTAGACTTACAAGAGAACGACCATTAGGTGCACGAGGCAGCATTAGACCCTTGGAGACAAGTCGGCTGGAGGACGATGTATTGTATCGCGACGCAATTTGAGTGTTCCATCGTCATTTGGAGGCCCTGAACGTTACAATTAACTAGCATTTTTGCGTCGGATTCGAAAATCTAGACTCACAGGAGAAGGATCATATTGTGCCCGAGACTGCAATATCCCCTTGGATACAAGTCGACTGGAGGTCGATGTATTGACTCTCGATGCAATTTGGGTGTTCCATCGTCTTTAGGAGTCCCTGAACGTTACAATTAACTATCAATTATGCGTCGGATTCGAAAATCTAGACTCACAGGAGAACGACAATAAGGTGCCCGAGGCAGCATTAGACCCTTGGAGACAAGTCGGCTGGAGGACGATGTATTGGATCGCGTTGCAATTTGACTGTTCCATCGTCATTAGCAGGCCCTGAATGTTACAATTAACTATCAGTTTTTCGTCGGATTCGAAAATCTAGACTCAGAGCAGACGGACCATTTGGTGCCCGAGGCAGCAATATCTCCTTGGACACAAATCGGCTGGAGGACGATGTATTGAATCTCGACGCAATTTGAGTCTTCTATCGTCATTAGGAGGCGCTGAACGTCACAATTCACTATCATTTTTGCGTCGGATTCGAAAATCTAGACTCACAGGAGAAGGATCATATTGCGCCCGAGACTGCAATATCCCCTTGGATACAAGTCGACTGGAGGTCGATGTATTGACTCTCGACGCAATTTGAGTGTTCCATCGGCATTAGGAGGCCCTGAACGTTACAATTAACAATCAGTTTCGCGTCGGATTCGAAAATCTAGACTCACATGAGTGCGAACATAAGAGGCCGGAGGTAGTACTATCCCCATGGGAACAAGTCGGCTCGAGGACGATGTATTTAATCTCGACGCAATTTGAGTGTCCCATTGTCATTAGGAGGCCCTAAACGTTACAATTAACTATCATTTTAGCGTCGGATTCGATAATCTAAACTCACAGGAGAACGACCATAAGGTGCCCGAGGCAGCAACAGACCCTTGGAGACTAGTCGGCTGGAGGACGATGTATTGAATCTCGACGCAATTTGAGTGTCCCATCGTCATTAGGAGACCATAATCGTTACAAGTAACTATCATTTTTGCATCGGATTCGAAAATCTAGACTCACAGCAGACGGACCATTTGGTGCCCGAGGCAGCAATATCCCCTTGGAGACAAGTCGGCTGGAGGACGATGTATTGAATCTCGACGCAATTTGAGTGTTCCATCGGCATTAGGAGGCCCTGAACGTTACAGGTAACTATCATTTTAGCGTCGGATTCGAAAATCTACTAACAGGAGAAGGATCATATGGTGCACGAGACTGCAATATCCCCTTGGATACATGTCGACTGGAGGTAGATGTATTGACTCTCGACGCAATTTGAGTGTTCCATCGTCTTTAGGAGGCCCTGAACGTTACAATTAACTATTATTTATGCGTCGGATTCGAAAATCTAGTCTCACAGGAGAACGACCACAAGGTGCCCGAGGCAGCATTAGACCCTTGGAGACAATTCGGCTGGAAACCGATGTATTGATTCTTGACGCAATTTGAGTGTTCCATCGACATTAGGAAGCCCTGAACGTTACAATTAACAATCATTTTAGCGTCGGATTCGAAAATCTACTCACAGGAGAAGTTCATACGGTGCTCGAGACAGCAATATACCCCTTGGAGACAAATCGACTGGAGGCCGATGTATTGAGTCTCGACGCAATTTGAGTCTTCTATCGTCATTAGGAGGCCCTGAATGTTACAATTAACTATCAGTTTTTCGTCGGATTCGAAAATCTAGACTCACAGCAGACGGACCATTTGGTGCCCGAGGCAGCAATATCCCCTTGGAGACAAATCGGCTGGAGGACGATGTATTGAATCTCGACGCAATTTGAGTCTTCTATCGTCATTAGGAGGCGCTGAACGTTACAATTAACAATCAGTTTTGCGTCGGGTTCGAAAATCTAGACTCACAGCAGAACGATCACAAGGTGCCCGTGGCAGCTATTGACCATTGGAGACAAGTCGGTTGGAGGACGATGTATTGGATCGCGACGCAAAATGTGTGTTCCATCGTCATTAGGAGGCCCTGAATGTTACAATTAACTATCAGTTTTTCGTCGGATTCGAAAATCTAGACTCACTGGAGACGGACCATAAGGTGCCCGATGCAGCAATATCCCCTTGGAGACCAGTCGGCTGGAGGACGATGTATTGAATCGCGAGGCAATTTGAGTGCTCCATCGTCATTTGGAGGCCCTGAACGTTACAATTAACTATCATTTTTGCGTCGGATTCGATAATCTAAACTCACAGGAGAACGACCATAAGGTGCCCGAGGCAGCAACAGACCCTTGGAGACAAGTCGGCTGGAGGCCGATGTATTGAATCTCGACGCAATTTGATTGTTCCATCGTCTTTAGGAGGCCCTGAACGTTACAATTAACTAGCAGTTTTGCGTCGGATTCGAAAACGTAGAATCACCGGAGAAGGACCATGTGGTCCCCGATGCAGCGATATCCCCTTGGAGACAAGTCGGCTGGAGGACGATGTATTGTATCTCACCGCAATTTGAGTGTTCCATCGTCATTAGAAGGCCCTGAACGTTACAATTAACTATCATTTTTGCGTCGGATTCGATAATCTAAACTCACAGGAGAACGACCATAAGGTGCCCGAGGCAGCAACAGACCCTTGGAGACAAGTCGGCTGGAGGCCGATGTATTGAATCTCGACGCAATTTGATTGTTCCATCGTCTTTAGGAGGCCCTGAACGTTACAATTAACTAGCAGTTTTGCGTCGGATTCGAAAACGTAGAATCACCGGAGAAGGACCATGTGGTGCCCGATGCAGCGATATCCCCTTGGAGACAAGTCGGCTGGAGGACAATGTATTGAATCTCGACGCAATTTGAGTGTTCCATCGTCAATAGAAGGCCCTGAACGTTACAATTAACTATCATTTTTGCGTCGGATTCGAAAATCTAGACTCACAGGAGAACGACCATAAGGTGCCCGAGACTGCAATATCCCCTTGGATACAAGTCGACTGGAGGTCGATGTATTGAATCTCGACGCAATTTGAGTGTTCCATCGCCATTAGGAGGCCCTGAACCTTACAATTAACTATCACTTTCGCGTCGGATTCGAAAATCCAGACTCACAGGAGACGGACCACATGGAGCCCGAGGCAGCAATAACCCCTTGTAGACAAGTCGGCTGGAGGAAGATGTATTGACTCTCGACGCAATTTGAGTGTTCTATCGTCATTAAGAGGCCCTGAGCATTACATTTAACTATCAGTTTTGCGTCGGATTCTAAAATGTTGACTCACAGGAGAACGACCATAAGGTTCCCGAGGCAGCAACAGAGCCTTGGAGACAAGTCGGCTGGAGGCCGATGTATTGAATCTCGACGCTATTTGAGTGTTCCATCATCATTACAAGGCCCTGAACGTTACAATTAACTATGAGTTTTGCGTCGGATTCGAAAATCTAGACTCACAGGAGAAAGACCATAAGGTGCCCGAGGCAGCAATAGACCCTTGGAGACAAGTCGGCTGGAGGCCAATGTATTGAATCTCGACGCAATTTGAGTGTTCCATCGTCATTAGGAGGCCCTAAACGTTACAATTAACTATCATTTTTGCGTCGGATTCGATAATCTAAACTCATAGGAGGACGACCATAAGGTGCCCGAGGCAGCAACAGACCCTTGGAGACAAATCGGCTGAATGCCGATGTATTGAATCTCGAGGCAATTTGAGTGTTCCATCGTCATTAAGAAGCCCTGAATGTTACGATTAACAATCAGTTTCGCGTCGGATTCGAAAATCTAGACTCACATGAGAGCGAACATAAGAGGCCGGAGGCAGTAATATCCCCATGGAGACAAGTGGGCTGGAGGACGATGTATTGAATCTCGACGCAATTTGAGTGTCCCATCGTCATTAGGAGGCCCTAAACGTTACAATTAACTATCATTTTTGCGTCGGATTCGATAATCTAAACTCACAGGAGAACGACCATAAGGTGCCCGTGGCTGCAACAGACCCTTGGAGACAAGTCGCCTGCAGGCCGATGCATTGAATCTGGACGCAATTTGAGTGTTCCATCGTCATTACAAGGCCCTGAACGTTACAATTAACTATCATTTTTGCGTCGGATTCGAAAATCTAGACTTACAAGAGGACGACCATAAGGTGCCCGAGGCAGCATTAGACCCTTGGAGACAAGTCGGCTGGAGGACGATGTATTGAATCTCGACGTAATTTGAGAGTTCTATCGTCATCAGGAGGCGCTGAACGTTACTATTCACTATCATTTTTGCGTCGGATTCGAAAATCTAGACTCACAGGAGAAGGATCATATGGTGCCCGAGACAGCAATATCCCCTTGGAGACAAGTCCGCTGGAGGCCGATGTATTGAATCTCGACGCAATTTGAGTGTTCCATCGTCATTAGGAGGCCCTGAACCTTACAATTAACTATCAGTTTCGCGTCGGATTCGAAAATCTAGACTCACAGGAGACGGACCACATGGAGCCCGAGGCAGCAATATCCCCTTGTAGACAAGTCGGCTGGAGGAAGATGTATTGACTCTCGACGCAATTTGAGTGTTCCATCGCCATTACAAGGCCCTGAACGTTACAATTAACTATCATTTTTGCGTCGGATTCGAAAATCTAGACTCACAGCAAAACGACCATAAGGTGCCCGAGGCAGCAATAGACCCTTGGAGACAAGTCGGCTGGAGGACGATGTATTGAATCTCGACGCAATTTGAGGGTTCCATCGGCATTAGGAGGTCCTGATCGTTACAATTAACTATCATTTTAGCGTCGGATTCGAAAATCTTGACTCACAGAAGAAGGATAATATTGTGCCCGAGACTGCAATATTCCCTTGGATACAAGTCGAGTGGAGGTCGATGTATTCACTCTCGACGCAATTTGAGTGTTCCATCGTCTTTAGGATTCTCTGAACGTTACAATTAACTATCACTTATGCGTCGGATTGGAAAATCTAGACTCACAGGAGAACGACCATAAGGTGCCCGAGGCAGCATTAGACCCTTGGAGACAAGTCGGCTGGAGGACGATGTATTGAATCTCGACGCAATTTGAGTGTTCCATCGTCATTAGGAGGAACTGAACGTTACAATTAACTATGAGTTTTGCGTCGGATTCGAAAATCTAGACTCACAGGAGAACGACTATAAGGTGCCCGAGGCAGCAATAGACTCTTGGAGACAAGTCGGCTGGAGGCCGATGTATTGAATCTCGACGCAATTTGAGTGTTCCATCGTCATTAGGAGGCCCTAAACGTTGCAATTAACTATCATTTTTGCGTCGGATTCGAAAATCTAGTCTCACAGTAGACGGACCATTTGGTGCCCGAGACAGCAATATCCCCTTGGAGACAAATCGGCTGGAGGACGATGTATTGAATCTCGACGCAATTTGAGTCTTCTATCGTCATTAGGTCGCCCTGAACGTTATAATGAACTATCAGTTTTTCGTCGGATTCGAAAATCTAGACTTACAAGAGAACGACCATAAGGTGCCCGAGGCAGCATTAGACCCTTGGAGACAAGTCGGCTGGACGACGATGTATTGGATCGCGACGCAATTTGAGTGTTCCATCGTCATTAGGAGGCCCTGAATGTTACAATTAACTATCAGTTTTTCGTCGGATTCGTAAATCTAGACTCACAGCAGACGGACCATTTGGTGCCCGAGGCAGCAATATCCCCTTGGAGACAAATCGGCTGGAGGACGATGTATTGAATCTCGACGCAATTTGAGTCTTCTATCGTCATTAGGAGGCGGTGAACGATACAATTCACTATCATTTTTGCGTCGGATTCGAAAATCTAGACTCACAGGGGAAGGATTATATTGTGCCCGAGACGGCAATATCCCCTTGGAGACAAGTCGGCTGGAGGCCGATGTATTGAATCTCGACGCAATTTGAGTGTTCCATCGTCATTAGGTGGCCCTGAACGTTACAATTAACAATCAGTTTTGCGTCGGGTTCGAAATTCTAGACTCACAGCAGAACGATCACAAGGTGCCCGTGGCAGCTATTGACCCTTGGAGACAAGTCGGTTGGAGGACGATGTATTGGATCGCGACGCAAAATGTGTGTTCCATCGTCATTAGGAGGCCCTGAATGTTACAATTAACTATCAGTTTTTCGTCGGATTCGAAAATCTAGACTCACTGTGTAACGCCGGAAATGCATTTCCTCCTATTTTCATCTATTGTACTATTATTTTTTTCCTTGTTTTGTTACCTCAAGATATGACATATCTGTGTCTTTATATATTGTAATTGTTTTACTATTTGTATATACATATATATTTATGCATTTATGTCGATGTATAATTGGTTTATTTTCGTAAATATTATTTGTATTTTACGCTGGGTCTTGCCTAGGGAAAGCTGCTATCGAACGATTACATCGATAGGTCGTGTGAAGAATCAAAGTGTGTAGGATCTTTGGTAGTGAACTCTGCCGCGTGGAGCGCGGGCAGAGCGGAGGGAGTCTGGCTGGGGTAGCGAGTGGAGCAGGTGTGTTGTGTGACGCTCCCGCGAGGTGCCGCGCTTTCGGGGTTTGGCAGCATGTAATTGCGCTCGACTCGCGATGATAGTTTCTGACATGGTGTCGCGGACGGGAAGCATTAGCTGGCGCACATCAAGAGCCCGTTTCGCCTGGTGACCGTGTCGAGAAGAAGGCGCGCCAACATCCAGCTTCTGCAACAGCGACGGCCGACAATGAGTGACTGTCGCCACCTCCTCGATCGACGGCTTCAAACCTTCAATCAACCAACAAGGAAGACTAAAAGCACGTAAAGTTTCAGAACTGTATGGCAGACCTCAGCTTTTCAAATTGTTCCATTTGCCTCGCAAAATTACAGCAACTTAGCATGAACCTTTGTTGCTCATTGTCCCAATTGCATTGCCAAGCAGGGTCCCTTCCTTTTCCGAAATGAACCCGAGTGTCGTTGAAATTCAAACGCCAGCATTAAAATAATATAATTAGATTTCACTGCTTTAATTTCAAAGTTCAGTAGCTGGCTACAATATTTAGGTTACACGAGCACAAATTTAGAGTGCGAGTTTTGTTAGCATATTTTAGCTTACCTGTGACTGCAGCTCAGCTTGGTACGCACTAAATTTTACTATTCTTAATAGTTCAGAATCATTTAATTCAAGTTCAAAGTTAAATCTCTTGTTGCTAAATTGCGTAGAGTCAAGTTGCTTTTGAAATGATTGTTGAGGTAGTCCAAGACTAACCGTATTTTACTGGATTTCGATGTGCTTCAGAAATAAAGCTCACTATTAACTTCAGTCACTAAATTAACTTTCGATTTTCCGGTTTTATTAATTCTTTTGCTAAATTAAGTCAGAGTGTAGCGAAATTTATTACTTCTGACAAACTTTCAGTTTTCACACTACACGTGTCAACCTTCAGTTGCCATGCTTCTAGTGTTATTTATATGAGTAATAACCTTTCTTTTTCAGTTACTATAGTAATTGTCCATAGGACTGGCGACCGTGATTTCCCCCAAATCTCAAATATCTAATTACAGCTAGTTAATTGTTAACGTAACGGCCGCACATTTACTTTCTTTATTAACTTTACCCCTTTTCAAAATTAATTTCCACCAGTTTCATTTGCATTTTTCCTTTCATTTAGATGTAACCCTTTCCTCCCTCTTTACCGATAGATTAACTTCGGTGACGATTGCTTTTCCCAAATTTCCATTAGGTACACGCGGTTTAATTTTTCACTGTCATTAAGGTCGGTAAGTGAGGGGGAGGTTACACGTGGCGACCTGGTGACAGGACAATCTTCAGATTTGAGGTTGTTCTGGACACGAATTTTCTTTGGTGCAAATGTCGTAACAAAGTACTGGTTACGTACAGGCCGTTACGTCAGCGAGAATAAGTAGTGTGAGTAATCCTAATTACATTTGAGATTTGTCATTTATATTGAAAATTATTAAAATGAGTGAAGGCAACAATTACCAAAATTTGGTAGACTTGGATACGGAACAATCGGTCGAACAGTGGGAAACGCGCACGGCGGTTCCCATTGTTCAGGGGCAGGCGGCTAGCATGAAAGACGTGACCGCCGAAACGCAACAAAGAGCAGAAATGGAATTCCAAACTTTAGAAAATGTTTCGGAATCGGAAGCGAAAATCAAATCTGTACCCCTTGATGATGAATACGGGGGAACATGTATAGAGGAACCAGCTACGGAAGTAAAACCGGTAGTCTCCGGGAATTTAACTGATTTATTGAATGTTTTGATTAATGAAATCAAGAGTCAATCGGCAGATATTATAGCTCTGTCTGCCAAGCAAGAAGCTCAGTCTGAAAAGATTGAACGAAAGCTAGACAATCAGAACAAAGCTATTAATGTTGTTAACAACAATGTTGGAGTTGTTAATACAAAAGTTGATAAAATCAAAGAAGATATTGTAGTAATTAATACCGAAATCGGTAATCTTAAACAGGAAATGATAGGCGTTCAGGCGGAAATTGCGAGCATAAATACTCGTTTTGATTCCGAAATTAGCAGAATCGAGAAAAGTGTAGGAGACGCAGTTGCTTCGATCATCGCGAATAAGGTGACGGAACAAATTCAATTAGTGAGAAAAGAGGATCAACAGAAGGTGGAAACTTTAAAGGCTTTAGTATCCGAAGTAGATACCAAAGTGACGAAGCAGGCTAACACCTGCGAAGAGAAAAAGAGGGAAGTGGAAACGCTTGCGACAACCACTTGCCAAGTGATTACGAGGGTGTCGGAATTAGAAAGGAGACTTGACGAAAACCAGAGCTATGTGCCAATCTGTGCACATAGTTCGGAGTTGTTGACGAAAGAGGAGCGGTTCGACCCCTTGAAAAAAGGCGGTATACACCCGACGGATTTCATTAAAAATTGTGAAAGAGTTTTACCCAGATCATGGACTAATGAGAGAAAAATTAATGCGGTTATTGATGTGTTGGCTGGTGATGCCAAGCGTTGGGGCTTAAACCTCAACATTACGAACCTGACTTTTGACGAGTTTAAAAATTTGTTTCTGGCTGAATACTGGTCAGAGCAAAAACAGCAAAGTGTCTGGCGCGAATTTGTCGTATCGAGGCCTTTCGATGCGAATTCGCGCGGTTCCATGAAGGAGTTTTGTGAGGGCTGGATCCGCAAGTTGGATTATTTGCGTGATCGCCGCACGGAATCCGAAATAGTCTGGGAACTCTACATGAAGCTTCCAGATGATACAAAACGCTACGTAGGAAGCAATTACAGGACAATAAATGATTTCCTGGAAAGAGTGGAGGACGAGGACAATTGGCACAATAATCGCGACAGTGGTAGAGGCCGTGGTAACAACAACGGGTACCAACGCAACCACACCAACGATAACCATGGGAATAATGCATACCGCAACCATGGCAGCAATAACAATAAAGGTTCGGACCGTAATAACAATCGGTACAATGCAAATAATAACCGGAATGACGGAAACCAGTATCATACTAGCGTGATACGGGCTGCGCAGAATAGTAATAACGCCAGAGGGTGTGACCAGCCGCCTCAGCAGTATCCGGGGAGCTAATCTGCTGGGACGAGACAGGAAAACCATTAGCCGCGCCGGTGAGGGGCCGACCGGGCGTGGAGAAATTTTGGCGGCCCAATAACAGGAGAAAACCCAGGTGTCGTCGTTATGAAAATTCCGTATGGAATAATCAACGGCGGGAGAGTGTGCCAGTGTTAGGAGAAAGGAGTGCGCCCACAAGTAGTAGATCAGCTGTAGACACGGCAGTAGGAAGTACATTCACTGTCAGTGAGAACAATTTAAGTAGTGTTCCGGAAATCGATTATAAAGTGGCAGCTGTAATACCCACAGCGGAACTGGAGATTGAGTTTAAGAATGATTCGCAAGTGTTGAAAGAAGATCAGATGTCGGATAAAACGTCCGTCATCGAGCGAGGAGATGCAGAGAGGGATGAGGTCTGGTTAAGGCAGTTCGGTCGCTTATACGACGAACTAAGAGATTATAGGGGCCTGTACGGGAGAAGTGTTTATGGGGAGCGCGGGCAGGATTTGCCGCGTCTCGTCCCGCAGGAAGATAGTGATTGTGAAGTGATAGAAAGTTCTGGCCCTAACCGGCAGACTTTACTAGAAGTAGTTGATGTTAATGGGGAGCACGAGCAAGATGCGTCGTGTTTCGTCCCGCAGGAGTTGAATGTTGAAGTAGTAACGGAAAGTTCTGGCCCTAACCGGCAGACTTTACCGAAAGTTGTAATGGTAGAAGTAGCCGACCCATCCGACGCGAACATCCAGTTTAAACATTGCGAGAGTATTAAGGAGAAAGATTACGAAAATTTTAGTGATAGCCGAACACGATTGGTAGAAAAGCACGTAGATTACAGCGTGTATGAGGTTAGAGCTGACATTATACGGTCAGAAGATAACAGTGTGGGTTGCGCAGATCTAGAGGAAGTAATTGCAGATGCGACTGGGCACATTCCTCCAGGTAGATTGGCAGATGAGATCGATCTGACCAAAGAGGAATCAACGAAGGTGACAATTAGTGAATCGATAGCAAAGCAACACTCACTAGTTGACGAGTTACAGGAAAAGGTTTCGGTATTGGAGGCGAAGCTACAGACTAAGCCTCAGGACAGACGTGTTGAAATTAAAACTGTATGTGAACAGAGGCTGAAAAAGCCGCCAGATAAACCGGATTTGGGATCAAAGCCGGATGGTTTTTTCTGGAATGACCTGGATATAGACGAGGATTTACTGTGGGAAAATAAAGAAACAGTCGAGGACAAGTGTAGACAGATAGTAGTGTCTGTTAATATGCACGACCTACAACTAAACGTGTTGATTGACACCGGTGCAGAATTGAGTGCTGTATCTGGGAAAATATTTGAGTTATTGAAAGATAGACCTGGCATCGTAGTTACGCCAGTAACAGGAGTGAAAATTATCGGTGCTACTGGGAAGGCCAGTAAACCGGTCACAAAACAGATTTTTGTCCACTTCGAGATATGTGGGGTACGATTTGAACAAGAGTTTGTCGTCGTGCCAGACTTAACTACGGAGGTAATTATTGGGTTAGATTGGCTATTAAAGTACCGTGCAGTGATTAACTGCGAAAGCAAAAGTTTGACATATATGTCACTAGATAAAACAATGGTAGTTGGTTTTGACGAGGCAGGAGACGGTGTGCATAGGCAATACCAGCCTATACACATTGTTAACTGGCCGGATGACATTGACGTAGGAATGAGTTTGAACTGCCGTAACATGAGGAATTTCGGCATTGACAAAAGTGTAGAAGTAAAAGTTTAGTGGAAGAGATAATCAAATTCCCTCCACGGATTGACATTAGTATTGGTGTGAAAAAAGATCGTTTGCGAGAAGTAATGAAGCTTAAAGCCGATGCTCGCATACGTCGTCATGACGCTAAAGCGCGTTTTGTTAAGTTTGCGATCGGAGACTTAGTACTTGTAAAAGCTCATGAGAAATCGAGCGAGATAGACAATGAAATCTCTAAATTTAAGTTTGTTTATAATGGACCATATAAAGTCATTGGTATACCTCACGCAAATGCTTATTGCTTAGAGTATCCAAGCTCTGGAAAGCTATTAGGTATACGAAACATTGTAGACCTGAAATTGTACCAACCAAGGATTGATTAGTACCACAGATAGGGTAATTTGTACAGTATGTAGATATAGAGTGTAAGATTTAAGGATGTGCCATGTGGCGATGCTTTTGCCTGACCTAGAGGTCATTAAAGAAGTTGTAATTAATAAGTAATTTATGTTGATTAAATGATTTAAGAGTTACTGAATATTAATCAATTTAAAAATCCAAGCTGCTAGTTTAAGTTTTCAGCTGAGTCACAGTAGATTAATCAATGTAAATATGATTTTGTAACTAGCTGTAAGATTCCATGAATATGTGTTTTACTAGTCATTTCCGATGTACTTAGACGCTGTTTTAAGTTTCAGGCTTGTACATGTGTGATGATGGACAGTGTTGAGTTATCCACTGTGATAGTGTTAATGGACTCCTTGAGATTACTCGGGAGTGAGTTTTTCCGAAAGAATTCAGTAACGGACGTTCTGGAACTGCCGTTACGCAGGCGAGTGAGATCAAGCGTGCCGCACAGCCGCGCGCAACAATACTGGCGAGGCGGTGCCGCTGTCGGCTCTTGTGCCGCTGTCGGCATTCTTTGTACTTGCGAATACGGAAGGCGGAATTGTTTTTCTTCCCGGACAGATGATGTGAAAGAATTCTGCTGTCAATACTTATGTTTTTTTCGATCTACTGAATATTATTTTCTTGTTTAGCATTAAGTGGACTCTCATGGCAAGCGTATTAATTACGAAAAGGTTATATAAAATGTGTATTCTATGTAATTAATAATTAATTTGCGTATTTTGATCCACCTGTTTTTATGACCATGCAATCTGATTAATTTTGTAAATAGTATTCCATTTCTTGATACTGTTAGGAATTTAGATTTTTAGAATAGCTAAACCATTTTCTATGTTTTCTATGAATTTTGATATGTTGTCAACCTGTTTTATTTTGTGCAAGATGACAGAGTGGAATACGATTAGGAGTGTCTCCACTCAATTATTATGGTCTAAAAATTGATTTATGGTTAATTAGACGAATGCTAAATTTTGTTGATGTTTTGAGCATATGCATTTCCGCTGTTTTTTTTTGGGGACATTTTCTGAGTCTGTTTACGTTACACGAACATCCTCAGACAATATGGGGCACGTGTAACGCCGGAAATGCATATCCTCCAATTCCATCTATTGTACTATTATTTTTTCCTTGTTTTGTTACCTCAAGATATGACATATCTGTGTCTTTATATATTGTAATTGTTTTACTATTTGTATATACATATATATTTATGCATTTATGTCGATGTATAATTGGTTTATTTTCGTAAATATTATTTGTATTTTACGCTGGGTCTTGCCTAGGGAAAACTGCTATCGAACGATTACATCGATAGGTCGTGTGAAGAATCAAAGTGTGTAGTATCTTTGGTAGTGAACTCTGCCGCGTGGAGCGCGGGCAGAGCGGAGGGAGTCTGGCTGGAGTAGCGAGTGGAGCAGGTGTGTTGTGTGACGCTCCCGCGAGGTGCCGCGCTTTCGGGGTTTGGCAGCATGTAATTGCGCTCGACTCGCGATGATAGTTTCTGACATGGTGTCGCGGACGGGAAGCATTAGCTGGCGCACATCAAGAGCCCGTTTCGCCTGGTGACCGTGTCGAGAAGAAGGCGCGCCAACATCCAGCTTCTGCAACAGCGACGGCCGACAATGAGTGACTGTCGCCACCTCCTCGATCGACGGCTTCAAACCTTCAATCAACCAACAAGGAAGACTAAAAGCACGTAAAGTTTCAGAACTGTATGGCAGACCTCAGCTTTTCAAATTGTTCCATTTGCCTCGCAAAATTACAGCAACTTAGCATGAACCTTTGTTGCTCATTGTCCCAATTGCATTGCCAAGCAGGGTCCCTTCCTTTTCCGAAATGAACCCGAGTGTCGTTGAAATTCAAACGCCAGCATTAAAATAATATAATTAGATTTCACTGCTTTAATTTCAAAGTTCAGTAGCTGGCTACAATATTTAGGTTACACGAGCACAAATTTAGAGTGCGAGTTTTGTTAGCATATTTTAGCTTACCTGTGACTGCAGCTCAGCTTGGTACGTACTAAATTTTACTATTGTTAATAGTTCAGAATCATTTAATTCAAGTTCAAAGTTAAATCTCTTGTTTCTAAATTGCGTAGAGTCAAGTTGCTTTTGAAATGATTGTTGAGGTAGTCCAAGATTAACCGTATTTTACTGGATTTCGATGTGCTTCAGAAATAAAGCTCACTATTAACTTCAGTCACTAAATTAACTTTCGATTTTCCGGTTTTATTAATTCTTTTGCTAAATTAAGTCAGAGTGTAGCGAAATTTATTACTTCTGACAAACTTTCAGTTTTCACACTACACGTGTCAACCTTCAGTTGCCATGCTTCTAGTGTTATTTATATGAGTAATAACCTTTCTTTTTCAGTTACTATAGTAATTGTCCATAGGACTGGCGACCGTGATTTCCCCCAAATCTCAAATATCTAATTACAGCTAGTTAATTGTTAACGTAACGGCCGCACATTTACTTTCTTTATTAACTTTACCCCTTTTCAAAATTAATTTCCACCAGTTTCATTTGCATTTTTCCTTTCATTTAGATGTAACCCTTTCCTCCCTCTTTACCGATAGATTAACTTCGGTGACGATTGCTTTTCCCAAATTTCCATTAGGTACACGCGGTTTAATTTTTCACTGTCATTAAGGTCGGTAAGTGAGGGGGAGGTTACAACTGGAGACGGACCATAAGGTGCCCGATGCAGCAATATCCCCTTGGAGACCAGTCCGCTGGAGGACGATGTATTGAATCGCGACGCAATTTGAGTGCTCCATCGTCATTTGGAGGCCCTGAACGTTACAATTAACTATCATTTTTGCGTCGGATTCGATAATCTAAACTCACAGGAGAACGACCATAAGGTGCCCGAGGCAGCAACAGACTCTTGGAGACAAGTCGGCTGAGGCCGATGTATTGAATCTCGACGCAATTTGATTGTTCCATCGTCTTTAGGAGGCCCTGAACGTTACAATTAACTAGCAGTTTTGCGTCGGATTAGAAAACGTAGAATCACCGGAGAAGGACCATGTGGTGACCGATGCAGCGATATCCCCTTGGAGACAAGTCGGCTGGAGGACGATGTATTGAATCTCGACGCAATTTGAGTGTTCCATCGTCATTAGAAGGCCCTGAACGTTACAATTAACTATCATTTTTGCGTCGGATTCGAAAATCTAGACTCACAGGAGAACGACCATAAGGTGCCCGAGACTGCAATATCCCCTTGGATACAAGTCGACTGGAGGTCGATGTATTGAATCTCGACGCAATTTGAGTGTTCCATCGCCATTAGGAGGCCCTGAACCTTACAATTAACTATCACTTTCGCGTCGGATTCGAAAATCTAGACTCACAGGAGACGGACCACATGGAGCCCGAGGCAGCAATAACCCCTTGTAGACAAGTCGGCTGGAGGAAGATGTATTGACTCTCGACGCAATTTGAGTGTTCCATCGTCATTAAGAGGCCCTGAGCATTACATTTAACTATCAGTTTTGCGTCGGATTCTAAAATGTTGACTCACAGGAGAACGACCATAAGGTTCCCGAGGCAGCAACAGACCCTTGGAGACAAGTCGGCTGGAGGCCGATGTATTGAATCTCGACGCTATTTGAGTGTTCCATCGTCATTACAAGGCCCTGAACGTTACAATTAACTATGAGTTTTGCGTCGGATTCGAAAATCTAGACTCACTTGAGAAAGACCATAAGGTGCCCATGGCAGCAATAGACCCTTGGAGACAAGTCGGCTGGAGGCCGATGTATTGAATCTCGACGCAATTTGAGTGTTCCATCGTCATTAGGAGGCCCTAAACGTTACAATTAACTATCATTTTTGCGTCGGATTCGATAATCTAAACTCATAGGAGGACGACCATAAGGTGCCCGAGGCAGCAACAGACCCTTGGAGACAAGTCGGCTGGAGATCGATGTATTGAATCTCGACGCAATTTGAGTGTTCCATCGTCATTACAAGGCCCTGAACGTTACAATTAACTATCATTTTTGCGTCGGATTCGAAAATCTAGACTCACAGGAGAACGACCATAAGGTGCCCGAGGCAGCAATAGACCCTTGGAGACAAATCGGCTGAATGCCGATGTATTGAATCTCGAGGCAATTTGAGTGTTCCATCGTCATTAGGAAGCCCTGAACGTTACGATTAACAAACAGTTTCGCGTCGGATTCGAAAATCTAGACTCACATGAGAGCGAACATAAGAGGCCGGAGGCAGTAATATCCCCATGGAGACAAGTCGGCTGGAGGACGATGTATTGAATCTCGACGCAATTTGAGTGTCCCATCGTCATTAGGAGGCCCTAAACGTTACAATTAACTATCATTTTTGCGTCGGATACGATAATCTAAACTCACAGGAGAACGACCATAAGGTGCCCGTGGCAGCAACAGACCCTTGGAGACAAGTCGACTGGAGGACGATGTATTGAATCTCGACGTAATTTGAGAGTTCTATCGTCATCAGGAGGCGCTGAACGTTACTATTCACTATCATTTTTGCGTCGGATTCGAAAATCTACACTCTCAGGAGAAGGATCATATGGTGCCCGAGACAGCAATATCCCCTTGGAGACAAGTCCGCTGGAGGCCGATGTATTGAATCTCGACGCAATTTGAGTGTTCCATCGTCATTAGGAGGCCCTGAACCTTACAATTAACTATCAGTTTCGCGTCGGATTCGAAAATCTAGACTCACAGGAGACGGACCACATGGAGCCAGAGACAGCAATGTCCCCTTGTAGACAAGTCGGCTGGAGGAAGATGTATTGGCGCTCGACGCAATTTGAGTGTTCAATCGCCATTACAAGGCCCTGAACGTTACAATTAACTATCATTTTTGCGTCGGATTCGAAAATCTAGACTCACAGCAAAACGACCATAAGGTGCCCGAGGCAGCAATAGACACTTGGAGACAAGTCGGCTGGAGGACGATGTATTGAATCTCGACGCAATTTGAGTGTTCCATCGGCATTAGGAGGTCCTGATCGTTACAATTAACTATCATTTTTGCGTCGGATTCGAAAATCCAGACTCACAGAAGAAGGATCATATTGTGCCCGAGACTGCAATATTCCCTTGGATACAAGTCGAGTGGAGGTCGATGTATTGACTCTCGACGCAATTTGAGTGTTCCATCGTCTTTAGGAGTCTCTGAACGTTACAATTAACTATCACTTATGCGTCGGATTCGAAAATCTAGACTCACAGGAGAACGACCATAAGGTGCCCGAGGCAGCATTAGACCCTTGGAGACAAGTCGGCTGGAGGACGATGTATTGAATCTCGACGCAATTTGAGTGTTTCATCGTCATTAGGAGGCCCTAAACGTTACAAATAACTATCAGTTTCGCGTCGGATTCGAAAATCTAGACTCACAATAGACGGACCACATGGAGCCCGAGGCAGCAATATCCCCTTGTAGACAAGTCGGCTGGAGGAAGATGTATTGACTGTGGACGCAATTTGAGTGTTCCATCGTCATTAAGAGGCCCTGAGCATTACATTTAACTATCAGTTTTGCGTTGGATTCTAAAATGTTGACTCACAGGAGAACGACCATAAGGTGCCCGAGGCAGCAACAGACCCTTGGAGACAAGTCAGCTGGAGGCCGATGTATTGAATCTCGACGCAATTTGAGTGTTCCATCGTCTTTAGGAGGAACTGAACGTTACAATTAACTATGAGTTTTGCGTCGGATTCGAAAATCTAGACTCACAGGAGAACGACCATAAGGTGCCCGAGGCAGCAATAGACCCTTGGAGACAAGTCGGCTGGAGGCCGATGTATTGAATCTCGACGCAATTTGAGTGTTCCATCGTCATTAGGAGGCCCTAAACGTTGCAATTAACTATCATTTTTGCGTCGGATTCGAAAATCTAGTCTCACAGTAGACGGACCATTTGGTGCCCGAGACAGCAATATCCCCTTGGAGACAAATCGGCTGGAGGACGAAGTATTGAATCTCGACGCAATTTGAGTCTTCTATCGTCATTAGGTCGCCCTGAACGTTATAATGAACTATCAGTTTTTCGTCGGATTCGAAAATCTAGACTTAGAAGAGAACGACCATAAGGTGCCCGAGGCAGCATTAGACCCTTGGAGACAAGTCGGCTGGACGACGATGTATTGGATCGCGACGCAATTTGAGTGTTCCATCGTCATTAGGAGGCCCTGAATGTTAATATTAACTACCAGTTTTTCGTCGGATTCGAAAATCTAGACTCACAGCATTCGGACCATTTGGTGCCCGAGGCAGCAATATCCCCTTGGAGACAAATCGGCTGGAGGACGATGTATTGAATCTCGACGCAATTTGAGTCATCTAACGTCATTAGGTCGCCCTGAACGTTATAATGAACTATCAGTTTGGCATCGGATTCGAAAATCTAGACTTACAAGAGAACGACCATAAGGTGCCCGAGGCAGCATTAGATGCTTGGAGACAAGTCGGCTGGAAGACGATGTATTGGATCGCGACGCAATTTGAGTGTTCCAACGTCATTTGGAGGCCCTGAACGTTACAATTAACTATCATTTTTGCGTCGGATTCGAAAATCTAGACTCACAGGAGAAGGATCATATTGTGCCCGAGACTGCAATATCCCCTTGGATACAAGTCGACTGGAGGTCGATGTATTGACTCTCGACGCTATTTGAGTGTTCCATCGTCTTTAGGAGTCCCTGAAAGTTACAATTAACTATCAATTATGCGTCGGATTCGAAAATCTAGACTCACAGGAGAACGACAATAAGGTGCCCGAGGCAGCATTAGACCCTTGGAGACAAGTCGGCTGGAGGACGATGTATTGGATCGCGTTGCAATTTGACTGTTCCATCGTCATTAGGAGGCCCTTAATGTTACAATTAACTATCAGTTTTTCATCGGATCCGAAAATCTAGACTCACAGCAGACGGACCATTTGGTGCCCGAGGCAGCAATATCCCCTTGGATACAAATCGGCTGGAGGACGATGTATTGAATCTCGACGCAATTTGAGTCTTCTATCGTCATTAGGAGGCGCTGAGCGTCACAATTCACTATCATTTTTGCGTCGGATTCGAAAATCTAGACTCACAGGAGAAGGATCATATTGTGCCCGAGACTGCAATATCCCCTTGGATACAAGTCGACTGGAGGTTGATGTATTGACTCTCGACGCAATTTGAGTGTTCCATCGTCATTAGGAGGCCCTAAACGTTACAATTAACTATCATTTTTGCGTCGGATTCGATAATCTAAACTCATAGGAGGACGACCATAAGGTGCCCGAGGTAGCAACAGACCCTTGGAGACAAGTCGGCTGGAGATCGATGTATTGAATCTCGACGCAATTTGAGTGTTCCATCGTCATTACAAGGCCCTGAACGTTTCAATTAACTATCATTTTTGCGTCGGATTCGAAAATCTAGACTCACAGGAGAACGACCATAAGGTGCCCGAGGCAGCAATAGACCCTTGGAGACAAATCGGCTGAATGCCGATGTATTGAATCTCGAGGCAATTTGAGTGTTCCATCGTCATTAGGAAGCCCTGAACGTTACGATTAACAATCAGTTTCGCGTCGGATTCGAAAATCTAGACTCACATGAGAGCGAACATAAGAGGCCGGAGGCAGTAATATCCCCATGGAGACAAGTCGGCTGGAGGACGATGTATTGAATCTCGACGCAATTTGAGTGTCCCATCGTCATTAGGAGGCCCTAAACGTTACAATTAACTATCATTTTTGCGTCGGATTCGATAATCTAAACTCACAGGAGAACGACCATAAGGTGCCCGTGGCAGCAACAGACCCTTGGAGACAAGTCGGCTGGAGGACGATGTATTGAATCTCGACGTAATTTGAGAGTTCTATCGTCATCAGGAGGCGCTGAACGTTACTATTCACTATCATTTTTGCGTCGGATTCGAAAATCTACACTCTCAGGAGAAGGATCATATGGTGCCCGAGACAGCAATATCCCCTTGGAGACAAGTCCGCTGGAGGCCGATGTATTGAATCTCGACGCAATTTGAGTGTTCCATCGTCATTAGGAGGCCCTGAACCTTACAATTAACTATCAGTTTCGCGTCGGATTCGAAAATCTAGACTCACAGGAGACGGACCACATGGAGCCAGAGACAGCAATGTCCCCTTGTAGACAAGTCGGCTGGAGGAAGATGTATTGGCGCTCGACGCAATTTGAGTGTTCAATCGCCATTACAAGGCCCTGAACGTTACAATTAACTATCATTTTTGCGTCGGATTCGAAAATCTAGACTCACAGCAAAACGACCATAAGGTGCCCGAGGCAGCAATAGACACTTGGAGACAAGTCGGCTGGAGGACGATGTATTGAATCTCGACGCAATTTGAGTGTTCCATCGGCATTAGGAGGTCCTGATCGTTACAATTAACTATCATTTTTGCGTCGGATTCGAAAATCCAGACTCACAGAAGAAGGATCATATTGTGCCCGAGACTGCAATATTCCCTTGGATACAAGTCGAGTGGAGGTCGATGTATTGACTCTCGACGCAATTTGAGTGTTCCATCGTCTTTAGGAGTCTCTGAACGTTACAATTAACTATCACTTATGCGTCGGATTCGAAAATCTAGACTCACAGGAGAACGACCATAAGGTGCCCGAGGCAGCATTAGACCCTTGGAGACAAGTCGGCTGGAGGACGATGTATTGAATCTCGACGCAATTTGAGTGTTTCATCGTCATTAGGAGGCCCTAAACGTTACAAATAACTATCAGTTTCGCGTCGGATTCGAAAATCTAGACTCACAATAGACGGACCACATGGAGCCCGAGGCAGCAATATCCCCTTGTAGACAAGTCGGCTGGAGGAAGATGTATTGACTGTGGACGCAATTTGAGTGTTCCATCGTCATTAAGAGGCCCTGAGCATTACATTTAACTATCAGTTTTGCGTTGGATTCTAAAATGTTGACTCACAGGAGAACGACCATAAGGTGCCCGAGGCAGCAACAGACCCTTGGAGACAAGTCAGCTGGAGGCCGATGTATTGAATCTCGACGCAATTTGAGTGTTCCATCGTCTTTAGGAGGAACTGAACGTTACAATTAACTATGAGTTTTGCGTCGGATTCGAAAATCTAGACTCACAGGAGAACGACCATAAGGTGCCCGAGGCAGCAATAGACCCTTGGAGACAAGTCGGCTGGAGGCCGATGTATTGAATCTCGACGCAATTTGAGTGTTCCATCGTCATTAGGAGGCCCTAAACGTTGCAATTAACTATCATTTTTGCGTCGGATTCGAAAATCTAGTCTCACAGTAGACGGACCATTTGGTGCCCGAGACAGCAATATCCCCTTGGAGACAAATCGGCTGGAGGACGAAGTATTGAATCTCGACGCAATTTGAGTCTTCTATCGTCATTAGGTCGCCCTGAACGTTATAATGAACTATCAGTTTTTCGTCGGATTCGAAAATCTAGACTTACAAGAGAACGACCATAAGGTGCCCGAGGCAGCATTAGACCCTTGGAGACAAGTCGGCTGGACGACGATGTATTGGATCGCGACGCAATTTGAGTGTTCCATCGTCATTAGGAGGCCCTGAATGTTAATATTAACTACCAGTTTTTCGTCGGATTCGAAAATCTAGACTCACAGCATTCGGACCATTTGGTGCCCGAGGCAGCAATATCCCCTTGGAGACAAATCGGCTGGAGGACGATGTATTGAATCTCGACGCAATTTGAGTCATCTAACGTCATTAGGTCGCCCTGAACGTTATAATGAACTATCAGTTTGGCATCGGATTCGAAAATCTAGACTTACAAGAGAACGACCATAAGGTGCCCGAGGCAGCATTAGATGCTTGGAGACAAGTCGGCTGGAAGACGATGTATTGGATCGCGACGCAATTTGAGTGTTCCAACGTCATTTGGAGGCCCTGAACGTTACAATTAACTATCATTTTTGCGTCGGATTCGAAAATCTAGACTCACAGGAGAAGGATCATATTGTGCCCGAGACTGCAATATCCCCTTGGATACAAGTCGACTGGAGGTCGATGTATTGACTCTCGACGCTATTTGAGTGTTCCATCGTCTTTAGGAGTCCCTGAAAGTTACAATTAACTATCAATTATGCGTCGGATTCGAAAATCTAGACTCACAGGAGAACGACAATAAGGTGCCCGAGGCAGCATTAGACCCTTGGAGACAAGTCGGCTGGAGGACGATGTATTGGATCGCGTTGCAATTTGACTGTTCCATCGTCATTAGGAGGCCCTTAATGTTACAATTAACTATCAGTTTTTCATCGGATCCGAAAATCTAGACTCACAGCAGACGGACCATTTGGTGCCCGAGGCAGCAATATCCCCTTGGATACAAATCGGCTGGAGGACGATGTATTGAATCTCGACGCAATTTGAGTCTTCTATCGTCATTAGGAGGCGCTGAGCGTCACAATTCACTATCATTTTTGCGTCGGATTCGAAAATCTAGACTCACAGGAGAAGGATCATATTGTGCCCGAGACTGCAATATCCCCTTGGATACAAGTCGACTGGATGTTGATGTATTGACTCTCGACGCAATTTGAGTGTTCCATCGTCATTAGGAGGCCCTAAACGTTACAATTAACTATCATTTTTGCGTCGGATTCGATAATCTAAACTCATAGGAGGACGACCATAAGGTGCCCGAGGTAGCAACAGACCCTTGGAGACAAGTCGGCTGGAGATCGATGTATTGAATCTCGACGCAATTTGAGTGTTCCATCGTCATTACAAGGCCCTGAACGTTTCAATTAACTATCATTTTTGCGTCGGATTCGAAAATCTAGACTCACAGGAGAACGACCATAAGGTGCCCGAGGCAGCAATAGACCCTTGGAGACAAATCGGCTGAATGCCGATGTATTGAATCTCGAGGCAATTTGAGTGTTCCATCGTCATTAGGAAGCCCTGAACGTTACGATTAACAATCAGTTTCGCGTCGGATTCGAAAATCTAGACTCACATGAGAGCGAACATAAGAGGCCGGAGGCAGTAATATCCCCATGGAGACAAGTCGGCTGGAGGACGATGTATTGAATCTCGACGCAATTTGAGTGTCCCATCGTCATTAGGAGGCCCTAAACGTTACAATTAACTATCATTTTTGCGTCGGATTCGATAATCTAAACTCACAGGAGAACGACCATAAGGTGCCCGTGGCAGCAACAGACCCTTGGAGACAAGTCGGCTGGAGGACGATGTATTGAATCTCGACGTAATTTGAGAGTTCTATCGTCATCAGGAGGCGCTGAACATTACTATTCACTATCATTTTTGCGTCGGATTCGAAAATCTAGACTCACAGGAGAAGGAACATATGGTGCCCGAGACAGCAATATCCCCTTGGAGACAAGTCCGCTGGAGGCCGATGTATTGAATCTCGACGCAATTTGAGTGTTCCATCGTCATTAGGAGGCCCTGAACCTTACAATTAACTATCAGTTTCGCGTCGGATTCGAAAATCTAGACTCACAGGAGACGGACCACATGGAGCCCGAGGCAGCAATATCCCCTTGTAGACAAGTCGGCTGGAGGAAGATGTATTGACTCTCGACGCAATTTGAGTGTTCCATCGCCATTACAAGGCCCTGAACGTTACAATTAAATATCATTTTTGCGTCGGATTCGAAAATCTAGACTCACAGCAAAACGACCATAAGGTGCCCGAGGCAGCAATAGACACTTGGAGACAAGTCGGCTGGAGGACGATGTATTGAATCTCGACGCAATTTGAGTGTTCCATCGGCATTAGGAGGTCCTGATCGTTACAATTAACTATCATTTTTGCGTCGGATTCGAAAATCTAGACTCACAGAAGAAGGATCATATTGTGCCCGAGACTGCAATATTCCCTTGGATACAAGTCGAGTGGAGGTCGATGTATTGACTCTCGACGCAATTTGAGTGTTCCATCGTCTTTAGGAGTCTCTGAACGTTACAATTAACTATCACTTATGCGTCGGATTCGAAAATCTAGACTCACAGGAGAACGACCATAAGGTGCCCGAGACTGCAATATCCCCTTGGATACAAGTCGACTGGAGGTCGATGTATTGAATCTCGACGCAATTTGAGTGTTCCATCGCCATTAGGAGGCCCTGAACCTTACAATTAACTATCACTTTCGCGTCGGATTCGAAAATCTAGACTCACAGGAGACGGACCACATGGAGCCCGAGGCAGCAATAACCCCTTGTAGACAAGTCGGCTGGAGGAAGATGTATTGACTCTCGACGCAATTTGAGTGTTCCATCGTCATTAAGAGGCCCTGAGCATTACATTTAACTATCAGTTTTGCGTCGGATTCTAAAATGTTGACTCACAGGAGAACGACCATAAGGTTCCCGAGGCAGCAACAGACCCTTGGAGACAAGTCGGCTGGAGGCCGATGTATTGAATCTCGACGCTATTTGAGTGTTCCATCGTCACTACAAGGCCCTGAACGTTACAATTAACTATGAGTTTTGCGTCGGATTCGAAAATCTAGACTCACAGGAGAAAGACCATAAGGTGCCCGAGGCAGCAATAGACCCTTGGAGACAAGTCGGCTGGAGGCCGATGTATTGAATCTCGACGCAATTTGAGTGTTCCATCGTCATTAGGAGGCCCTAAACGTTACAATTAACTATCATTTTTGCGTCGGATTCGATAATCTAAACTCATAGGAGGACGACCATAAGCTGCCCGAGGCAGCAACAGACCCTTGGAGACAAGTCGGCTGGAGATCGATGTATTGAATCTCGACGCAATTTGAGTGTTCCATCGTCATTACAAGGCCCTGAACGTTACAATTAACTATCATTTTTGCGTCGGATTCGAAAATCTAGACTCACAGGAGAACGACCATAAGGTGCCCGAGGCAGCAATAGACCCTTGGAGACAAATCGGCTGAATGCCGATGTATTGAATCTCGAGGCAATTTGAGTGTTCCATCGTCATTAGGAAGCCCTGAACGTTACGATTAACAATCAGTTTCGCGTCGGATTCGAAAATCTAGACTCACACGAGAGCGAACATAAGAGGCCGGAGGCAGTAATATCCCCATGGAGACAAGTCGGCTGGAGGACGATGTATTGAATCTCGACGCAATTTGAGTGTCCCATCGTCATTAGGAGGCCCTAAACGTTACAATTAACTATCATTTTTGCGTCGGATACGATAATCTAAACTCACAGGAGAACGACCATAAGGTGCCCGTGGCAGCAACAGACCCTTGGAGACAAGTCGGCTGGAGGACGATGTATTGAATCTCGACGTAATTTGAGAGTTCTACCGTCGTCAGGAGGCGCTGAACGTTACTATTCACTATCATTTTTGCGTCGGATTCGAAAATCTAGACTCTCAGGAGAAGGATCATATGGTGCCCGAGACAGCAATATCCCCTTGGAGACAAGTCCGCTGGAGGCCGATGTATTGAATCTCGACGCAATTTGAGTGTTCCATCGTCATTAGGAGGCCCTGAACCTTACAATTAACTATCAGTTTCGCGTCGGATTCGAAAATCTAGACTCACAGGAGACGGACCACATGGAGCCAGAGACAGCAATATCCCCTTGTACACAAGTCGGCTGGAGGAAGATGTATTGACTCTCGACGCAAATTGAGTGTTCCATCGCCATTACAAGGCCCTGAACGTTACAATTAACTATCATTTTTGCGTCGGATTCGAAAATCTAGACTCACAGCAAAACGACCATAAGGTGCCCGAGGCAGCAATAGACACTTGGAGACAAGTCGGCTGGAGGACGATGTATTGAATCTCGACGCAATTTGAGTGTTCCATCGGCATTAGGAGGTCCTGATCGTTACAATTAACTATCATTTTTGCGTCGGATTCGAAAATCTAGACTCACAGAAGAAGGATCATATTGTGCCCGAGACTGCAATATTCCCTTGGATACAAGTCGAGTGAAGGTCGATGTATTAACTCTCGACGCAATTTGAGTGTTCCATCGTCTTTAGGAGTCTCTGAATGTTACAATTAACTATCACTTATGCGTCGGATTCGAAAATCTAGACTCACAGGAGAACGACCATAAGGTGCCCGAGGCAGCATTAGACCCTTGGAGACAAGTCGGCTGGAGGACGATGTATTGAATCTCGACGCAATTTGAGTGTTCCATCGTCATTAGGAGGCCCTAAACGTAACAAATAACTATCAGTTTCGCGTCGGATTCGAAAATCTAGACTCACAATAGACGGACCACATGGAGCCCGAGGCAGCAATATCCCCTTGTAGACAAGTCGCCTGGAGGAAGATGTATTGACTGTGGACGCAATTTGAGTGTTCCATCGACATTAAGAGGCCCTGAGCATTACATTTAACTATCAGTTTTGCGTTGGATTCTAAAATGTTGACTCACAGGAGAACGACCATAAGGTGCCCGAGGCAGCAACAGACCCTTGGAGACAAGTCGGCTGGAGGCCGATGTATTGAATCTCGACGCAATTTGAGTGTTCCATCGTCATTAGGAGGAACTGAACGTTACAATTAACTATGAGTTTTGCGTCGGATTCGAAAATCTAGACTCACAGGAGAACGACCATAAGGTGCCCGAGGCAGCAATAGACCCTTGGAGACAAGTCGGCTGGAGGCCGATGTATTAAATCTCGACGCAATTTGAATGTTCCATCGTCATTAGGAGGCCCTAAACGTTGCAATTAACTATCATTTTTGCGTCGGATTCGAAAATCTAGTCTCACAGTAGACGGACGATTTGGTGCCCGAGACAGCTATATCCCCTTGGAGACAAATCGGCTGGAGGACGATGTATTGAATCTCGACGCAATTTGAGTCTTCTATCGTCATTAGGTCGCCCTGAACGTTATAATGAACTATCAGTTTTTCGTCGGATTCGAAAATCTAGACTTACAAGAGAACGACCATAAGGTGCCCGAGGCAGCTTTAGACCATTGGAGACAAGTCGGCTGGACAACTATGTATTGGATCGCGACGCAATTTGAGTGTTCCATCGTCATTAGGAGGCCCTGAATGTTACAATTAACTATCAGTTTTTCGTCGGATTCGAAAATCTAGACCTACAGCATTCGGACCATTTGGTGCCCGAGGCAGCAATATCCCCTTGGAGACAAATCGGCTGGAGGACGATGTATTGAATCTCGACGCAATTTGAGTCATCTAACGTCATTAGGTCGCCCTGAACGTTATAATGAACTATCAGTTTTGCATCGGATTCGAAAATCTAGACTTACAAGAGAACGACCATAAGGTGCCCGAGGCAGCATTAGACCCTTGGAGACAAGTCGGCTGGAGGACGATGTATTGGATCGCGACGCAATTTGAGTGTTCCATCGTCATTTGGAGGCCCTGAACGTTACAATTAACTATCATTTTTGCGTCGGATTCGAAAATCTAGACTCACAGGAGAAGGATCATATTGTGCCCGAGACTGCAATATCCCCTTGGATACAAGTCGACTGGAGGTCGATGTATTGACTCTCGACGCAATTTGAGTGTTCCATCGTCTTTAGGAGTCCCTGAACGTTACAATTAACTATCAATTATGCGTCGGATTCGAAAATCTAGACTCACAGGAGAACGACAATAAGGTGCCCGAGGCAGCATTAGACCCTTGGAGACAAGTCGGCTGAAGGACGATGTATTGGATCGCGTTGCAATTTGACTGTTCCATCGTCATTAGGAGGCCCTGAATGTTACAATTAACTATCAGTTTTTCGTCGGATTCGAAAATCTAGACTCTCAGCAGACGGACCATTGGTGCCCGAGGCAGCAATATCCCCTTGGAGACAAATCGGCTGGAGGACGATGTATTGAATCTCGACGCAATTTGAGTCTTCTATCGTCATTAGGAGGCGCTGAGCGTCACAATTCACTATCATTTTTGCGTCGGATTAGAAAATCTAGACTCACAGAAGAAGGATCATATTGTGCCCGAGACTGCAATATCCCCTTGGATACAAGTCGACTGGAGGTTGATGTATTGACTCTCGACGCAATTTGAGTGTTCCATCGTCATTAGGAGGCCCTAAACGTTACAATTAACTATCATTTTTGCGTCGGATTCGATAATATAAACTCATAGGAGGACGACCATAAGGTACCCGAGGCAGCAACAGACCCTTGGAGACAAGTCGGCTGGAGATCGATGTATTGAATCTCGACGCAATTTGAGTGTTCCATCGTCATTAGAAGGCCCTGAACGTTACAATTAACTATCATTTTTGCGTCGCATTCGAAAATCTAGACTCACAGGAGAACGACCATAAGGTGCCCGAGGCAGCAATAGACCCTTGGAGACAAATCGGCTGATTGCCGATGTATTGAATCTCGAGGCAATTTGAGTGTTCCATCGTCATTAGGAAGCCCTGAACGTTACGATTAACAATCAGTTTTGCGTCGGATTCGAAAATCTAGACTCACATGAGAGCGAACATAAGAGGCCGGAGGCAGTAATATCCCCATGGAGACAAGTCGGCTGGAGGACGATGTATTGAATCTCGACGCAATTTGAGTGTCCCATCGTCATTAGGAGGCCCTAAACGTTACAATTAACTATCATTTTTGCGTCGGATTCGATAATCTAAACTCACAGGAGAACGACCATAAGGTGCCCGTGGCAGCAACAGACCCTTGGAGACAAGTCGGCTGGAGGACGATGTATTGAATCTCGACGTAATTTGAGAGTTCTATCGTCATCAGGAGGCGCTGAACGTTACTATTCACTATCATTTTTGCGTCGGATTCGAAAATCTAGACTCACAGGAGAAGGATCATATGGTGCCCGAGACAGCAATATCCCCTTGGAGACAAGTCCGTGGAGGCCGATGTATTTAGTCTCGACGCAATTTGAGTGTTCCATCGTCATTAGGGTGCCCTGAACCTTACAATTAACTATCAGTTTCGCGTCGGATTCGAAAATCTAGACTCACAGGAGACGGACCACATGGAGCCCGAGGCAGCAATATCCCCTTGTAGACAAGTCGGCTGGAGGAAGATGTATTGACTCTCGACGCAATTTGAGTGTTCCATCGCCATTACAAGGCCCTGAACGTTACAATTAACTATCATTTTTGCGTCGGATTCGAAAATCTAGACTCACAGAAGAAGGATCATATTGTGCGCGAGACTGCAATATTCCCTTGGATACAAGTCGAGTGGAGGTCGATGTATTGACTCTCGACGCAATTTGAGTGTTCCATCGTCTTTAGGAGTCTCTGAACGTTACAATTAACTATCACTTATGCGTCGGATTCGAAAATCTAGACTCACAGGAGAACGACCATAAGGTGCCCGAGACTGCAATATCCCCTTGGATACAAGTCGACTGGAGGTCGATGTATTGATTTTCGACGCAATTTGAGTGTTCCATCGCCATTAGGAGGCCCTGAACCTTACAATTAACTATCACTTTCGCGTCGGATTCGAAAATCTAGACTCACAGGAGACGGACCACATGGAGCCGGAGGCAGCAAAAACCCCTTGTAGACAAGTCGGCTGGAGGAAGATGTATTGACTCTCGACGCAATTTGAGTGTTCCATCGTCATCAAGAGGCCCTGAGCATTACATTTAACCCTGCTGTTCTGTTCGGGTCTATATGACCCGAAACGAATATGAACGTTATTTTACATTATGTAAATACCAATATATATTTATGAAACTTTGTGACTTTGTCTGAAAATGGATGAGCAGCATGTGTTTTAAAAGGTTTTAAAAAAGTTTAAGAAGTTTGGGCTTCAACTGTAATAGTTGCATATGTAATGTTCGGGTCATAATGACCCGACACAAATATGTTTAGTGTAACTCGTATTTATTTCTAAAATCTGGAAATGGCGAAAATTATTTTTGTTGTGTTGTGTGGGAATAGTGACTGCATCATTCCAACTTACTCTCAACAATCACCTAAAGCTCCATGCGTTCACAACAATGGGCTTGTTTGTTGCTTTCCCCAGGAAATAATAATTGGCAGTTCTCAATAATTGGAATGCTTTGTTTCTGCCCAGTTTGACTTGTGACACCATGGCGATGAGACCATTGAATGATCGTGAGTTGGAAGAAATAGTAAATGCCTCACCAGATGAAGGATCACTTTCTGAGTTTGAAGATCACATCAGCAATGCATCTGAAAGCGAGTGTTCCGATGACAGTTACGACAGTCCACAGCCCATACAAAATAGTGTAGAGACTTTTCTTTCTAAAAATGGGAATATAGAATGGCAGTTGCATCCACCAGCACAACATGGTCGCCTACCAGCTTCGAACATCATCAAGAGTACCCCAGGAGTTACCAGGTATGCAGTCAGCAGAATATCTGATGTAAAATGTTCATTTGAAGCAGTATTTCACACAGCGCTTCAAAATGAAATAATAGAGATGACAAATATTGAAGGGCAGCGAGTTTATGGTGAACAGTGGACAGATATTGATGGTTCTGTTTTCCATGCATACTTAGGACTCTTACTCCTAGCGGGTGTATATCGATCTCATGGGGAGTCTACAAAAAGTTTGTGGGATAAAGATACTGGGCGAAACATATTTCGAGCAACCATGTCTCATGAAACATTCTGTAAGATATCACGTGTCCTGCGATTTGACAAGAAATCTACTAGAGAGGAAAGACGACGTACTGACAAACTTGCCGCAATTCGTAGTATTTGGGAGAAGTGGGTAGAGGTCCTTCCTAAACTGTATAATCCAGGAGAAAATGTTACTGTTGACGAGCAGTTAGTAGCATTTAGAGGTCGCTGTCCATTCAAGCAGTATATCCCAAGTAAACCGGCAAAATATGGGATCAAAATATGGACCATGTGTGACAGCAAAACTTCATACGTACTGAAAGCCCAAATTTATACAGGAAAGGTGAGTGGAGCGGCACCAGAAAGAAATCAGGGAATGAGGGTGGTATCTGATCTCACTTCTGAGTTACGTGGTCAGAATATCACGTGTGACAACTTTTTTACGTCGTACAATTTGGGGCAGCTGCTTCTGAAAAGGAAATTGACTATGTTGGGAACTATACGGAAAAATAAGCCGGAGCTTCCACACAAAATGACCAACAAGGAGGTACACAGCTCTTCATTTTACTTCACAAATGACACTACTGTGGTTAATTATATTCCTAAGAGACACAAGAATGTTGTACTTATGAGCACTCTCCACCATGATGCGGAAATCAGTGACAGGGCTGATAAGAAGCCAAAAATGATTTTGGACTATAATTCAACCAAAGGTGCTGTAGACACGCTTGATCAGTTATTAGGTACATATACATGCAAACGAAAAAGTAATAGGTGGCCAATGATAGTTTTCTACAATATTCTTGATGTTTCTGCTTATAATGCATACGTTTTGTGGATTTCGGTTGACCCTAATTGGAATGCAAGCAAATTGACTAGAAGGAGAATATTCTTGGAGGAACTTGGAAAGTCACTGATAAAAGAACATATTGCATCAAGAACGCATTTCCCAAGAACAGAAGATTCTTTGAGAATGGTCACAAGCATCCAAAACCCGAATGATGTGGGTGGTGTGTCAGAATCGGTAACAACAAGAAAATCTACAAAACGTGCACGCTGTAAGTTCTGTCCATCAAGTAATGACAATAAAACAAACATGGTGTGTGGAAAATGTAGTAAACATATTTGCAAGAAACATGTAACCTACTTGTGTCCACAGTGCAAGCAGTAAGAAAAGAACTGTAGTATTTTATAAGATGATTGTATTGAAAATTCTGTTGTTTCAAATTTATGTGAATACTTGTGCCTAAACTACAATCAGTAAGAAGAGAGGATTCTAAAGTTGTAGTGCTTTCTATGTTGGAATGTAATAAAAAAACTGTAGTGTGTTCTGTACTGTAGTGTGCTCTAAGATGAATATCTGTAATGACAACTGTCTGTTGTTAGAAAATGTCAATACTTACGTCTAAACTGTCAACAATAAGAATAGAAGTATGGAAAAACTGTAGTGCTTTCTAAGTTGAATGCCTGTAATGGAAACTGTCTGTTGTTTCAAATTTATGTGCATATTTAAATGAAAAATATCCCTCAATAAAGTTGTATGCATTGTTATTATTATTATTATTACCATTATTATTATTATTATTATTATTATTATTATTACTAACAAGGTACTGGAATAGAACAACAATGTCGATAGCTAAAACTGTACCAAAATTTATGTTTCTAAAGCATTTTGATATGTCGGGTCATATTGACCCGAACAGTATATATGTCAAGTAAAAGTGAACAGAACAGCAGGGTTAACTATCAGTTTTGCGTCGGATTCTAAAATGTTGACTCACAGGAGAACGACCATAAGGTTCCCGAGGCAGCAACAGACCCTTGGAGACAAGTCGGCTGGAGGCCGATGTATTGAATCTCGACGCTATTTGAGTGTTCCATCGTCATTACAAGGCCCTAAACGTTACAATTAACTATGAGTTTTGCGTCGGATTCGAAAATCTAGACTCACAGGAGAAAGACCATAAGGTGCCCGAGGCAGCAATAGACACTTGGAGACAAGTCGGCTGGAGGCCGATGTATTGAATCTCGACGCAATTTGAGTGTTCCATCGTCATTAGGAGGCCCTAAACGTTACAATTAACTATCATTTTTGCGTCGGATTCGATAATCTAAACTCATATCAGGACGACCATAAGGTGCCCGAGGCAGCAACAGACCCTTGGAGACAAGTCGGCTGGAGATCGATGTATTGAATCTCGACGCAATTTGAGTGTTCCATCGTCATTACAAGGCCCTGAACGTTACAATTAACTATCATTTTTGCGTCGGATTCGGAAATCTAGACTCACAGGAGAACGACCATAAGGTGCCCGAGGCAGCATTAGACCCTTGGAGACAAGTCGGCTGGAGGACGATGTATTGAATCTCGACGCAATTTGAGTGTTCCATCGTCATTAGGAGGCCCTAAACGTTACAAATAACTATCAGTTTCGCGTCGGATTCGAAAATCTAGACTCACAATAGACGGACCACATGGAGCCCGAGGCAGCAATATCCCCTTGTAGACAAGTCGGCTGGAGGAAGATGTATTGACTGTGGACGCAATTTGAGTGTTCCATCGTCATTAAGAGGCCCTGAGCATTACATTTAACTATCAGTTTTGCGTTGGATTCTAAAATGTTGACTCACAGGAGAACGACCATAAGGTGCCCGAGGCAGCAACAGACCCTTGGAGTCAAGTCGGCTGAAGGCCGATGTATTGAATCTCGACGCAATTTGAGTGTTCCATCGTCATTAGGAGGAACTGAACGTTACAATTAACTATGAGTTTTGCGTCGGATTCGAAAATCTAGACTCACAGGAGAACGACCATAAGGTGCCCGAGGCAGCAATAGACCCTTGGAGACAAGTCGGCTGGAGGCCGATGTATTGAATCTCGACGCAATTTGAGTGTTCCATCGTCATTAGGAGGCCCTAAACGTTGCAATTAACTATCATTTTTGCGTCGGATTCGAAAATCTAGTCTCACAGTAGACGGACCATTTGGTGCCCGAGACAGCAATATCCCCTTGGAGACAAATCGGCTGGAGGACGATGTATTGAATCTCGACGCAATTTGAGTCTTCTATCGTCATTAGGTCGCCCTGAACGTTATAATGAACTATCAGTTTTTCGTCGGATTCGAAAATCTAGACTTACAAGAGAACGACCATAAGGTGCCCGAGGCAGCAGTAGACCCTTGGAGACAAGTCGGCTGGACGACGATGTATTGGATCGCGACGCAATTTGAGTGTTCCATCGTCATTAGGAGGCCCTGAATGTTACAATTAACTATCAGTTTTTCGTCGGATTCGAAAATCTAGACTCACAGCATTCGGACCATTTGGTGCCCGAGGCAGCAATATCCCCTTGGAGACAAATCGGCTGGAGGACGATGTATTGAATCTCGACGCAATTTGAGTCATCTAACGTCATTAGGTCGCCCTGAACGTTATAATGAACTATCAGTTTAGCATCGGATTCGAAAATCTAGACTTACAAGAGAACGACCATAAGGTGCCCGAGGCAGCATTAGACCCTTGGAGACAAGTCGGCTGGAGGACGATGTATTGGATCGCGACGCAATTTGAGTGTTCCATTGTCATTTGGAGGCCCTGAACGTTACAATTAACTATCAGTTTTGCGTCGGATTCGAAAATCTAGACTCACAGGAGAAGGATCAAATTGTGCCCGAGACTGCAATATCCCCTTGGATACAAGTCGACTGGAGGTCGATGTATTGATTCTCGACGCAATTTGAGTGTTCCATCGTCTTTAGGAGTCCCTGAACGTTACAATTAACTATCAATTATGCGTCGGATTCGAAAATCTAGACTCACAGGAGAACGACAATAAGGTGCCCGAGGCAGCATTAGACCCTTGGAGACAAGTCGGCTGGAGGACGATGTATTGGATTGCGTTGCAATTTGACTGTTCCATCGTCATTAGGAGGCCCTGAATGTTACAATTAACTATCAGTTTTTCGTCGGATTCGAAAATCAAGACTCACAGCAGTCGGACCATTTGGTGCCCGAGGCAGCAATATCCCCTTGGAGACAAATCGGCTGGAGGACGATGTATTGAATCTCGACGCAATTTGAGTCTTCTATCGTCATTAGGGGGCGCTGAGCGTCACAATTCACTATCATTTTTGCGTCGGATTCGAAAATCTAGACTCACAGGAGAGGGATCATATTGTGCCCGAGACTGCAATATCCCCTTGGATACAAGTCGACTGGAGGTTAATGTATTGACTCTCGACGCAATTTGAGTGTTCCATCGTCATTAGGAAGCCCTGAACGTTACGATTAACAATCTGTTTCGCGTCGGATTCGAAAATCTAGACTCACATGAGAGCGAACATAAGAGGCCGGAGGCAGTAATATCCCCATGGAGACAAGTCGGCTGGAGGACGATGTATTGAATCTCGACGCAATTTGAGTGTCCCATCGTCATTAGGAGGCCCTAACCGTTACAATTAACTATCATTTTTGCGTCGGATTCGATAATCTAAACTCACAGGAGAACGACCATAAGGTGCCCGTGGCAGCAACAGACCCTTGGAGACAAGTCGGCTGGAGGACGATGTATTGAATCTCGACGTAATTTGAGAGTTCTATCATCATCAGGAGGCGCTGAACGTTACTATTCACTATCATTTTTGCGTCGGATTCGAAAATCTAGACTCACAGGAGAAGGATCATATGGTCCCCGAGACAGCAATATCCCCTTGGAGACAAGTCCGCTGGAGGCCGATGTATTGAATCTCGACGCAATTTGAGTGTTCCATCGTCATTAGGAGGCCCTGAACCTTACAATTAACTATCAGTTTCGCGTCGGATTCGAAAATCTAGACTCACAGGAGACGGACCACATGGAGCCCGAGGCAGCAATATCCCCTTGTAGACAAGTCGGCTGGAGGAAGATGTATTGACTTTCGACGCAATTTGAGTGTTCCATCGCCATTACAAGGCCCTGAACGTTAAAATTAACTATCATTTTTGCGTCGGATTCGAAAATCTAGACTCAAAGCAAAACGACCATAAGGTGCCCGAGGCAGCAATAGGCACTTGGAGACAAGTCGGCTGGAGGACGATATATTGAATCTCGACGCAATTTGAGTGTTCCATCGGCATTAGGAGGTCCTGATCGTTACAATTAACTATCATTTTTGCGTCGGATTCGAAAATCTAGACTCACAGAAGAAGGATCATATTGTGCCCGAGACTGCAATATTCCCTTGGATACAAGTCGAGTGGAGGTCGATGTATTGACTCTCGACGCAATTTGAGTGTTCCATCGTCTTTAGGAGTCTCTGAACGTTACAATTAACTATCACTTATGCGTCGGATTCGAAAATCTAGACTCACAGGAGAACGACCATAAGGTGCCCGAGGCAGCATTAGACCCTTGGAGACAAGTCGGCTGGAGGACAATGTATTGAATCTCGACGCAATTTGAGTGTTCCATCGTCATTAGGAGGCCCTAAACGTTACAAATAACTATCAGTTTCGCGTCGGATTCGAAAATCTAGACTCACAATAGACGGACCACATTGAGCCCGAGGCAGCAATTTCCCCTTTTAGACAAGTCGGCTGGAGGAAGATGTATTGACTCTCGACGCAATTTGAGTGTTCCATCGTCATTAAGAGGCCCTGAGCATTACATTTAACTATCAGTTTTGCGTTGGATTCTAAAATGTTGACTCACAGGAGAACGACCATAAGGTGCCCGAGGCAGCAACAGACCCTTGGAGACAAGTCGGCTGGAGGCCAATGTATTGAATCTCGACGCAATTTGAGTGTTCCATCGTCATTAGGAGGAACTGAACGTTACAATTAACTATGAGTTTTGCGTCGGATTCGAAAATCTAGACTCACAGGAGAACGACCATAAGGTGCCCGAGGCAGCAATAGACCCTTGGAGACAAGTCGGCTGGAGGCCGATGTATTGAATCTCGACGCAATTTGAGTGTTCCATCGTCATTAGGAGGCCCTGAACGTTACAATTAACTATCATTTTTGCGTCAGATTCGAAAATCTAGACTCACAGGAGAAGGATCATATTGTGCCCGAGACTACAATATCCCCTTGGATACAAGTCGACTGGAGGTCGATGTATTGACTCTCGACGCAATTTGAGTGTTCCATCGTCTTTAGGAGTCCCTGAACGTTACAATTAACTATTATTTATGCGTCGGATTCGAAAATCTAGACTCACAGGAGAACGACCATAAGGTGCCCGAGGCAGCAATAGACCCTTGGAGACAAGTCGGCTGGAAACCGATGTATTGATTCTTGACGCAATTTGAGTGTTCCATCGTCATTAGGAGGACCTGAACGTTACAATTAACAATCATTTTAGCGTTGGATTCGAAATTCTACTCACAGGAGAAGTTCATACGGTGCTCGAGACAGCAATATACCCATTGGAGACAAATCGACTGGAGGCCGATGTATTGAATTTCGACGCAATTTGAGTGTTCCATCGTCATTAGGTCGCCCTGAACGTTATAATGAACTATCAGTTTTGCGTCAGAATCGAAAATCTAGACTTACAGGAGAAGGATCATATTGTGCCCGAGACTGCAATATCCCCTTGGATACAAGTCGACCGGAGGTCGATGTATTGACTCTCGACGCAATTTGAGTGTTCCATCGTCTTTAGGAGTCCCTGAACGTTACAATTAACTATCAATTATGCGTCGGATTCGAAAATCTAGACTCGCAGGAGAACGACAATAAGGTGCCCGAGGCAGCATTAGACCCTTGGAGTCAAGTCGGCTAGAGGACGATGTATTGGATCGCGTTGCAATTTGACTGTTCCATCGTCATTAGGAGGCCCTGAAAGTTACAATTAACTATCAGTTTTTCGTCGGATTCGAAAATCTAGACTCACAGCAGACGGACCATTTGGTGCCCGAGGCAGCAATATCCCCTTGGAGACAAATCGGCTGGAGGACGATGTATTGAATCTCGACGCAATTTGAGTCTTCTATCGTCATTAGGAGGCGCTGAACGTAACAATTCACTATCATTTTTGCGTCGGATTCGAAAATCTAGACTCACAGGAGAAGGATCATATTGTGCCCGAGACTGCAAGATCCCTTTGGATACAAGTCGACTGGAGGTCGATGTATTGACTCTCGACGCAATTTGAGTGTTCCATCGGCATTAGGAGGCCCTGAACGTTACAATTAACAATCAGTTTTGCGTCGGATTCGAAAATCTAGACTCACATGAGAGCGAACATAAGAGGCCGGATGTAGTAATATCCCCATGGAAACAAGTCGGCTGGAGGACGATGTATTGAATCTCGACGCAATTTGAGTGTCCCATCGTCATTAGGAGGCCCTAAACGTTACAATTAACTATCATTTTTGCGTCGGATTCGATAATCTAACCTCACAGGAGAACGACCATAAGGTGCCCGAGGCAGCAACAGACCCTTGGAGACAAGTCGGCTGGAGGACGATGTATTGAATCTCGACGCAATTTGAGTGTCCCATCGTCATTAGGAGGCCACAATCGTTACAAGTAACTATCATTTTTGCATCGGATTCGAAAATCTAGACTCACAGCAGACGGACCATTTGGTGCCCGAGGCAGCAATATCCCCTTGGAGACAAGTCGGCTGGAGGACGATGTATTGAATCTCGACGCAATTGGAGTGTTCCATCGGCATTAGGAGGCCCTGAACGTTACAGGTAACTATCATTTTAGCGTCGGATTCGAAAATCTACTAACAGGAGAAGGATCATATGGTGTACGAGACTGCAATATCCCCTTGGATACATGTCGACTGGAGGTAGATGTATTGACTCTCGACGCAATTTGAGTGTTCCATCGTCTTTAGGAGTCCCTGAACGTTAGAATTAACTATCATTTCTGCGTCAGATCGAAAATCTAGACTCACAGGAGAGAGACCATAAGGTGCCCGAGGCAGCAATAGACCCTTTGAGACAATTCGGCTGGAAACCGATGTATTGATTCTTGACGCAATTTGAGTGTTCCATCGTCATTAGGAAGCCCTGAACGTTACAATTAACAATCATTTTAGCGTCGGATTCGAAAATCTACTCACAGGAGAAGTTCATACGGTGCTCGAGACAGCAATATACCCCTTGGAGACAAATCGACTGGAGAACGATGTATTGAGTCTCGACGCAATTTGAGTCTTCTATCGTCATTAGGAGGCCCTGAATGTTACAATTAACTATCAGTTTTTCGTCGGATTCGAAAATCTAGACTCACAGCAGACGGACCATTTGGTGCCCGAGGCGGCAATATCCCCTTGGAGACAAATCGGCTGGAGGACGATGTATTGAATCTCGACGCAATTTGAGTCTTCTATCGTCATTAGGGGGCGCTGAACGTTACAATTCACTATCATTTTTGCGTCGGATTCGAAAATCTAGACTCATGGGTGAAGGATGATATTGTGCCCGAGACGGCAATATCCGCTTGGAGACAAGTCGGCTGGAGACCGATGTATTGAATCTCGACGCAATTTGAGTGTTCCATCGTCATTAGGAGGCCCTGAACCTTACAATTAACTATCACTTTCGCGTCGGATTCGAAAATCTAGACTCAAAGGAGACGGACCACATGGAGGCGGAGGCAGCAATATCCCCTTGGAGACAAGTCGCCTGGAGGTCGATGTATTGAATCTCGACTCAATTTGAGTGTTCCGTCGTCATTAGGTGGCCCTGAACGTTACAATTAACAATCAGTTTTGTGTCGGGTTCGGAAATCTAGACTCACAGCTGAACGATCACAAGGTGCCCGTGGCAGCTATTGACCCTTGGAGACAAGTCGGTTGGAGGACGATGTATTGGATCGCGACGCAAAATGTGTGTTCCATCGTCATTAGGAGGCCCTGAATGTTACAATTAACTATCAGTTTTTCGTCGGATTCGAAAATCTAGACTCACTGGAGACTGACCATAAGGTGCCCGATGCAGCAATATCCCCTTGGAGACCAGTCCGTTGGAGGACGATGTATTGAATCGCGACGCAATTTGAGTGCTCCATCGTCATTTGGAGGCCCTGAACGTTACAATTAACTATCAGTTTCGCATCGGATTCAAAAATCCAGACTCGCAGGAGACGGACCATTTGGTGCCCGAGACAGGAATATCCCCTTGGAGACAAATCAGCTGGAGGACGATGTATTGAATCTCGACGCAATTTGAGTCTTCTATCGTCATTAGGTCGCCCTGAACGTTATAATGAATTATCAGTTTTGCGTCGGATTCGAAAATCTAGACTTACAAGAGAACGACCATAAGGTGCCCGAGGCAGCATTAGACTCTTGGAGACAAGTCGGCTGGAGGAAGATGTATTGGATCGCGACGCAATTTGAGTGTTCCATCGTCGTTTGGAGGCGCTGAACCTTACAATTAACTATCAGTTTCGCCTCGGATTCGAAAATCTAGACTCACAGGAGACGGACCACATGGAGCCCGAGGCAGCAATATCCCCTTGGAGACAAGTCGGCTGGAGGCCGAATTATTGAATCTCGACGCAATTTGAGTGCTCCATCGTCATTTGGAGGCCCTGAACGTTACAATTAACTATCAGTTTCGCGTCGGATTCGAAAATCTAGACTCACATGAGAGCGAACATAAGAGGCCGGAGGCAGCATTAGACCCTTGGAGACAAGTCGGCTGGAGGACGATGTATTGGATCGCGACGCAATTTGAGTGTTCCATCGTCATTAGGAGGCCCTGAATGTTACAATTAACTATCAGTTTTTCGTCGGATTCGAAAATCTAGACTCACAGCAGACGGACCATTTGGTGCCCGAGGCAGCAATATCCCCTTGGAGACAAATCGGCTGGAGGACGATGTATTGAATCTCGACGCAATTTGAGTAATCCATCGGCATTAGGAGGCCCTGAACGTTACAGTTAACTATCATTTTAGCGTCGGATTCGAAAATCTACTAACGGGAGAAGGATCATATGGTGCACGAGACTGCAATATCCCCTTGGATACAAGTCGACTGGAGGTCGATGTATTGACTCTCGACGCAATTTGAGTGTTCCATCGTCTTTAGGAGTCCCTGAACGTTACAATTAACTATCATTTATGCGTCGGATTCGAAAATCTAGACTCACAGGAGAACGACCATAAGGTGCCCGAGGCAGCAATAGACCCTTGGAGACAAGTCGGCTGGAAACCGATGTATTGATTCTTGACGCAATTTGAGTGTTCCATCGTCATTAGGAGGCCCTGAACGTTACAATTAACAATCATTTTAGCGTTGGATTCGAAAATCTACTCACAGGAGAAGTTCATACGGTGCTCGAGACAGCAGTATACCCCTTGGAGACAAATCGACTGGAGGCCGATGTATTGAATATCGACGCAATTTGAGTGTTCCATCGTCATTAGGTCGCCCTGAACGTTATAATGAACTATCAGTTTTGCGTCGGATTCGAAAATCTAGACTTACAAGAGAACGACCATAAGGTGCCCGAGGCAGCATTAGACCCTTGGAGACACGTCGGCTGGAGGACGATGTATTGGATCGCGACGCAATTTGAGTGTTCCATCGTCATTAGGAGGCCCTGAATGTTACAATTAACTATCAGTTTTTCGTCGGATTCGAAAATCTAGACTCACAGCAGACGGACCACATGGAGCCGGAAGCAGCTATATCCCCTTGGAGACAAGTCGGCTGGAGGTCGATGTATTGAATCTCGACTCAATTTGAGTGTTCCATCGTCATTAGGTGGCCCTGAACGTTACAATTAACAATCAGTTTTGCGTCGGGTTCGAAAATCTAGACTCACAGCAGAACGACCACAAGGTGCCCGTGGTAGCTATTGACCCTTGGAGACAAGTCGGTTGGAGGAAAATGTATTGGATCGCGACGCAAAATGAGTGTTCCATCGTCATTAGGAGGCCCTGAATGTCACAATTAACTATCAGTTTTTCGTCGGATTCGAAAATCTAGACTCACTGGAGACGGACCATAAGGTGCCCGATGCAGCAATATCCCCTCGGAGACCAGTCCTCTGGAGGACGATGTATTGAATCGCGACGCAATTTGAGTGCTCCATCGTCATTAGGAGGCCCTGAACGTTACAATTAACAATCATTTTAGCGTTGGATTCGAAAATCTACTCACAGGAGAAGTTCATACGGTGCTCGAGACAGCAATATACCCCTTGGAGACAAATCGACTGGAGGCCGATGTATTGAATATCGACGCAATTTGAGTGTTCCATCGTCATTAGGTCGCCCTGAACGTTATAATGAACTATCAGTTTTGCGTCGGATTCGAAAATCTAGACTTACAAGAGAACGACCATAAGGTGCCCGAGGCAGCATTAGACCCTTGGAGACAAGTCGGCTGGAGGACGATGTATTGGATCGCGACGCAATTTGAGTGTTCCATCGTCATTAGGAGGCCCTGAATGTTACAATTAACTATCAGTTTTTCGTCGGATTCGAAAATCTAGACTCACAGCAGACGGACCATTTGGTGCCCGAGGCAGCAATATCCCCTTGGAGACAAATCGGCTGGAGGACGATGTAATGAATCTCGACGCAATTTGTGTCTTCTATCGTCATTAGGAGGCGCTGAACGTTACAATTCACTATCATTTTTGCGTCGGATTCGAAAATCTAGTCTCACAGGAGAAGGATCATATTGTGCCCGAGACAGCAATATCCCCTTGGAGACAAGTCGGCTGGAGGCCGATGTATTGAATCTCGACGCAATTTGAGTGTTCCGTCGTCATTAGGAGGCCCTGAACCTTACAATTAACTATCAGTTTCGCGTCGGATTCGAAAATCTAGACTCACAGGAGACGGACCACATGGAGCCGGAGGCAGCAATATCCCCTTGGAGACAAGTCGGCTGGAGGTCGATGTATTGAATCTTGACTCAATTTGAGTGTTCCATCGTCATTAGGTGGCCCTGAACGTTACAATTAACAATCAGTTTTGCGTCGGGTTCGAAAATCTAGACTCACAGCAGAACGATCACAAGGTGCCCGTGGCAGCTATTGACCCTTGGAGACAAGTAGGTTGGAGGACGATGTATTGGATCGCGACGCAAAATGAGTGTTCCATCGTCATTAGGAGGCCCTGAATGTTACAATTAACTGTCAGTTTTTCGTCGGATTCGAAAATCTAGACTCACTGGAGACGGACCATAAGGTGCCCGATGCAGCAATATCCGCTTGGAGACCAGTCCGCTGGAGGACGATGTATTGAATCGCGACGCAATTTGAGTGCTCCATCGTCATTTGGAGGCCCTGAACGTTACAATTAACTATCAGTTTCGCGTCGGATTCAAAAATCCAGACTCACAGGAGACGGACCATTTGGTCCCCGAGGCAGCAATATCCATTTGGAGCCAAATCAGCTGGAGGACGATGAATTGAATCTCGACGCAATTTGAGTCTTATATCGTCATTAGGTCGCCCTGAACGTTATAATGAATTATCAGTTTTGAGTCGGATTCGAAAATCTAGACTTACAAGAGAACGACCATAAGGTGCCCGAGGCAGCATTACACCCTTGGAGACAAGTCGGCTGGAGGACGATGAATTGGATCGCGACGCAATTTGAGTGTTCCATCGTCATTAGGAGGCCCTGAACCTTACAATTAACTATCAGTTTCGCGTCGGATTCGAAAATCTAGACTCACAGGAGACGGACCACATGGAGCCCGAGGCAGCAATATCCCCTTGGAGACAAGTCGGCTGGAGGCCGATGTATTGAATCTCGACGCAATTTGAGTGTTCCATCGTCATTACAAGGCCCTGAACGTTACAATTAACTATGAGTGTTGCGTCGGATTCGAAAATCTAGACTCACAGGAGAACGACCATAAGGTGCTCGAGGCAGCAATAGACCCTTGGAGACAAGTTTGCTATAGGCCGATGTATTGAATCTCGACGCAATTTGAGTGTTCCATCGGCATTAGGAGGCCCTGAACGTTACAATTAACTATCATTTTTGCGTCGGATTCGATAATCTAAACTCACAGGAGAACGACCATAAGGTGCCCGAGGCAGCAACAGACCCTTGGAGACAAGTCGGCTGGAGGCCGATGTATTGAATCTCAACGCAATTTGAGTGTTCCATCGTCATTAGGAGGCCCTAAACGTTACAATTAACTATCATTTTGGCGTCGGATTCGATAATCTAAACTCACAGGAGAACGACCATAAGGTGCCCGAGGCAGCAAGAGACCCTTGGAGACAAGTCGGCTGGAGGCCGATGTATTGAATCTCGACGCAATTTGAGTGTTCCATCGTCATTACAAGGCCCTGAACGTTACAATTAACTATCATTTTTGCGTCGGATTCGAAAATCTAGACTCACAGGAGACGGATCACATGGAGCCCGAGGCAGCAATATCCCCTTGTAGACAAGTCGGCTGGAGGAAGATGTATTGACTCTCGACGCAATTTGAGTGTTCCATCGTCATTAAGAGGCCCTGAGCATTACATTTAACTATCAGTTTTGCGTCGGATTCTAAAATGTTGACTCACAGGGGAACGACCACACGGTGCCCGAAGCAGCAACAGACCCTTGGAGACAAGTCGGTTGGAGGCCGATGTATTGAATCTCGACGCAATTTGAGTGTTCCATCGTCATTACAAGGCCCTGAGCATTACATCTAACTATCAGTTTTGCGTCGGATTCCAAAATGTTGACTCACAGGGGAACGACCATACGGTGCCCGAGGCAGCAATAGACCCTTGGAGACAAATCGGCTGAATGCCGATGTATTGAATCTCGACGCAATTTGAGTGTTCCATCGTCATTAGGAGGCCCTGAACCTTACAATTAACTATCAGTTTCGCGTCGGATTCGAAAATCTAGACTCACAGGAGACGGATCACATGGAGCCTGTGACGTTAAAAAATAAAAGTGATGTTGTTATTCAATGGAAAGTTGGAAATTGAGATTTAACTAACTGTTTTATCAGTCACAATTGGCGTAAGAATCATGGATTGACCATTGTTATAAAATATTGCATTATGAGATGTGAATAGTTTTTACTTGCGGTTTCGCGTGGCTTGAGGCAGTCACAACTAGCGTGCTATTGATTAACAAGTTGCGTTATCGTCTTTCTAATTACTTCATGATCGTAGATACGATCATACCCGGTTGTGAGGTTATTGTTATGACAAAAAAATTTCCTAAGGGACCAGAAAGTTCTTAAGGGCGCAAAAACAACTGTAACATCACACAAAAGGGAAATTCGATATTAAAGCTGATGCAAGAAGACGATAAAACAGTTTTCTTTTTATCAATGTAACACGCACATCGGACTGCTGATCTTGGGGTCTGTCATATTAGCAAAATGCATAATTAAAATGAAAATAATACTGAGGAGATAATAGAAATGAGCACTGCTAAATGATTCAGTATGCCCAGAACAAATATTTATTATAACTAAAACATATATCGTACCTTAAGCTTAATACTACAATGACGGTAGATTTTTTATGTCCATATCATGTCCATTGAGCGCTCTTTTATATAGCCATTGTCCTCTTGAGTCGCTCGTGCTTCGTCACGGTAAGTTACAACAGTTCTTCTTCCTACACTTCACTCAAAACTTAGACGGAACAAGTTTTTATTTATTTAGTAAAAATAATTAGATCAGACCGCCACAAATCTGCGTCCGTCTTACTCGACAAAAACAGTAAAAGTCTTCTTAGCGCTCCAGGCTTCATTTGTTCTCCCTCGAACAAAATAGTGAAGGATCGTATATCTATCCGTATTTTTCTGTTTTTATTGCCGCCCAAAGACGACAAATTACATCACTAGAAAATTCCACCGTCGCTAGGCGACGCCTCATTTTACATTAATCATTATTTACAAACAAGTATTTGCCTTCTGGCTGAAAGTATTAACTACTCGTATTTGCTGTTTTAATGAAGTCAAAAATAGCGAATATCTCATTGCCTCCCATGAGGAGAGAGGGAATGCCGAAGGATTACCTCGATCCTCATGTCCTCATGAGATATTCGTGATTTTTTGTGTGACATTTACATAATGTTACTGGCGTACCATGTACTTAAATTGAAATTACATTTATAAACATATATCAGATATTTATCATTTTTCAAAATAAAGTTTTTCATTCTTTGTTCATCAGTCACTTCATTCCATAATACCAAGACTAACATTTATGTGCATTTTTAAGTTTGGTCCATATTTGCTTATAACAATAAGTGAACGTTCATTTCGATCTTCAGGGGATAGAATTCAGAAATTACTTTCTCTTGAGCTTAACAACTAATACATGAGTACAGTGAGTGCTTATTTTCACTAAACTAGAGTGGACAATGTTCGAGCATCTGTTGACTCATTGTGGTTCAATTACAGTTTAATATCGTAGCACTACACTTCGTGATGCTTTCACTTTCTGTGTTAGCTGTCTACGGCGTTCATCATGCAGTACATCTGTCCTTTCCGCTATGGTGCCAGGAATTCAAGTGGTTTCCCGGGTTTTTATTTACAATATGAAACAGAAGAAGTGGAACATTATTAGTATAACTTACAACCTATTGGATACATTTGTTAAGGATCGGGACTGGTCTGGAGTTTAGGGTCTTCCTATAGTGCACATTCATTTTCTTTGTCCATCAAGAGACAGGGTTATAATTCATTTTAGCAGTGTTCAGGAGTGCCGGTATTAATGGCTTTAAGGCCTGAGTAATCTATCAAACTACTTCTCACTCATCTTAACTTCAACTCAAGAAAATTGCTTAATTTACGTATGAAAATGTAGTCACACAAGTGTACAAATGTCTTTCCTCCAGTATGTACGATGGAAGTCATGGCGGTTAGCAGTTTAAAGTTTGGATTGTTTCGTCACCCACACGTCAGCCACTCACAGCGGCTGCACAGTGTTGCGTGAGCTCCAATACTCAGTATCCGTAAGGCTGTAACAGAGCTGCTGGTCGTCGAGTGCTCCCTTTTTTTTTGTGAACTTCGTATCACACGAGTGCATCGATACAAACACCTCGCGCGCGTTTTCCATCGGAGGAGCCAGACACTGAAGCTGCCTCCATACTTCTCTGTCAACTGCCTCCCATGAGGCTCACAGGTAAGTGACGACGAATGTTTTAGCTGTCGCTGCACTTAGAACAACACTGAACTTTGCGTTGCACCTGTTGTCGTAGCCTTGACTTCTTCTTACACTTGCAGTACAACACTACCACTAATATACAGTGAACAGTTACTTTTATTATGCACGTCGCACTTTACTGTGCATCTTCACACAGCATTCGTGCTTAGTTCCTTCGCCGATAGAGTTCATTTACAAAACAACCAATTTTGCACGTTTCCTCCACTGGTATAGAAAGACTTATATTCTACTATTTACAAAATATCACTTACGAGCTAATATTTACAATTAATGGTCACTCGTTTTGTTAAGTCCAGTGAACAACTGCTTTATGAATGGACTCTTTATATCTCAAGGTTTACTTTCACTGGTGAACCTAAAAATATTCTTTCAAACTTTCTTTTAAGTGCTCATCTCCTCATTATGAAAACTACAGGTTTCGCAACACTCGTTGCATTTATTCTTTAGTGCACCCAAGATCATTTTCTACTGCCACGCAGCATATCTACTACTTAACGAGTACACATTTAACGCTGAATCTTTTTTTTTTCTTTTTGTGCTTTCCTTTGTGCTTGCCAAATTTTTTTTATATTTGAGGGCAGACTGGATAACAATAGTTCTCCCTCTTCGCTTCATGTACTCAGCAATCGTTCTCTGTTAAAAAAAAAATAGGGTAACGCGTGTCTACTTTTTTTTTTCGCATGAATGGAATTACCGACAGTTCACTGGGTTTACGCAACCGGTCCATAACAAACATTACCAAAGCTAGCGAAGTTCATCACGCTACGTGTCTCATTTCTCATAAGCACTGCTTTGCTTCGAAGCACACGTGCCTTTTACAAGTCGACCCTTGGTCTGGGTTAATGAACCAGGATCAAAAGGAACGGGCAGAAGGAAAATGGATTTCATAAGAGGAGTGTCTTAGGAGACATTTTTGCAATAAAATCTGCACGTAAATAAAATTATCGTAATAAACATAGGCACATTTATAAATTTCAACCTCTTTCATTACAGCATGCTTTGCTACTTCTACGTCTTACTCAGGTTATAGTCAATATTAAGTTTAAATATCACTGCATTGCTTGTTCTTTAGATTAGCCTTCAATTAGGGTATTGAATGGTCGCTAGATTACACTACAAATCTTCTGAAGATCTTTACTTGGACTTATTTATGATACAGGGGGCTTGCTGTGTGGTTATTTAGTAACTTGATTCTACTGAAATCAATTCGTCAGCTAACATTCCTCATATACTCTTTACATTGGGCTCAGATCACAGGGAAATAGTTTACTTTCATAGCAATTAATGGCCTCGTGGAGTACTTACGCTACATTATTGATGCTTCATGGTTTGCCTCCATTTGTACTGTATTTCACCTTACTTAGTTTACTACAGCTTATTGTCTCCTTGCGTGAACACATGTGGGTTACCACTTGTTTTTCCATTTAACAGCACGCTTTAACTGAACTTTAAGCTATTTCTTCTACTCCTGTCCACTGTCTGGACTGTTTGAACATGTACCCTTTTTTTTAAGCAGGTAATTTGGGCTTTTACAACAGAACTTCAAGTACTTACATTACTAAAAATAAATCTATAAATATTCTTGTACCTTGAGAGAAGTGCTTATTTACGCATCCTCCTCCATTTCTCACCTTTACATATTTTATTTAGCTCCGGGCAATCACCTCGGAAGCACTTTTTTTCTTATTACTAACTTAAAATTAAATTGAAATTCTTGGTGCAACCTCAATTTCCTGCTTCAGCTTGTTGAAGAAATATCGGTTCATGTCCATCACTATAAACAATTTTTTCATATATAGCATTTAATACTTAAAGTTTACATGTAATAGCCGTTACCATGTAGTCAGTGCGCTGTTCAACACAATACTTATCATTAACAGTTCACACAAGGAAATTTCCAGTACGCAAGAGATTCTATCTGCAGTTGAGGCTGTGTCTGTAAACTAACTCTCTGTTTCAATGGACCAATCGCTCCCGATATGGAGCAGCCCTGAATCGGCAATGATAAAACTTTTGAAACAGAAAACACCTGTCTGAAAAGACATGATGACATCACATTGATGTTTGCTCCTGTATCAACAATGGCTGTGACAGGAATGTTGGCAATAGAAATCTTAATCGAAGCCTGGACCTGTTCATCATAAATGTTGTTAATATCTTGAGCTTCTTTGTCACGTGCAAGGTCATCTCGTAAGTCGGTCTCATGGTCGTACCGTATCGCATTAGCATACTCAGAATCAGAGTATTCATTAGTGCCCCCACTCAAAATCCGCAGCGACCTCTTGGAGGCTGAAAGGTGCTGCCTCTAATTTTCCGCAGGATGTTTAACCTGTTTGTCATTCATGGCCTTAAGTGTTTGTTCCGTTTCATATTGGTGCTGGTTATGTGGTACAAATGCCGGTGTAGAGGGGTAAAATCCACTGGGTGCATTCACTTGTGAATAAAATACTTGAGACGTCTGCTGTCGCCCGATCTTTTGGTTGCCGGCAGAATCATTTCCTTGTGAAGGAAAGTTCGCATTTGGTACCGTTTGAAAATTGTTCCGCGGTCCTCTATTCTGTGAAAAGTTGTTCTGATGTGCTGGGTGGCCTCCGCCTTGCCCATGCCACTTGCTATTTTTCGACCTATAACTTTGATTGTACACTGGTCCATTTGAAAAATTACCAATCGTTTGTGGAGAATTTCCATACTGCTCAGGCGCAGAATTAAAGGATGGGTTTCCGTACTGATGTTGTACCTGGTGGTTGTAAATTGGGTGGTATCTCTGCTGATTACTGTAATTGGTTTTCTGCTTCCGTTTAAAGTTATTGCCATTTGCGTTTTCATAACGGCTGGCAGGTTGGCAACAGCGGTCGCAGTAGCTCGCTCTCTCCTTCGGCGCATTGTTGTCCGCGTGCGATGCATTCTGCTGGCAGCCAGGGAAGAATTTGCCGCTGCCAACCTTGGAGCGCACATCCTCGCTAATTAAATCTAAGGAATCCAGCACAGAAAGGAATGCATTCGTGTCTTCTTCGGACACATTTACTAGTTTCTCTCCAATAGACACAGGGAGTTTGCTTTTGCGAATCATAATTACGTCCTTGGAAGAAATCGGAGAATCCCAGAATTTAATTTTTGCTAGACACTTCTCGAAGTATCGCCGGAGACTTCCATGCTTCTCATTGAAAATTTCCGCACCATATACCTCCTTCCTTAATCTTTGCTGTAGCCCATTACTCCAAAATTTTGCCAAGAACATTTTCTCAAACTCTTCATAATTCCTACACGTGTCTACCATTTCCGTTCCCCATAATGCTGCATCACCAGAAATAAAGCCAGTGACGAACTGAATACGCTGTCTGTCTGTCCAGCTCCTGGGAAATATGCCGGAAAAATTCTTTAGGAACACGATGGGGTGTATTTCTCGCTTCTGCGGATGAAAAACAGGAAAAGTGCGATGCTTAATCACACTTTCCTCTTGCATTAAACTCACAATTGTGGGCGGATCATTTATTTTCCCTACTCGGGACTCAACAGGACTGTTGTTTTGCATGTAATCAGGCGGTGAACAATAAGGAGTTGACTGACATTCGTCACCGTCTAAAGAGTTGTTCCCTATAGTTTGCGTATGCGTGTGCGTATTTTCTACCCAGTTTCTCAGCATTCTGACTTCGTCCACTACTTGCTGCTTCCACTCGGGAAGATCCCGTGTAAGTGTCCTCCGAATCTGTCCCAATTCAGAAACTACTGTGTCTCCAGACTTACCAGGAGCAGCTAAGATTTCATAAGTTACATCCTTGACAGTCTCCCTAAGCTCCTCCCTGACCTTCTTTTCGATAAAAATATCTTTACCCTTTATCCATTCACCGTAGTGTTCCGACAATGCCTCCGCGTGTGCTTTCACGGTGCTCTTAACCTGTTCTTCGATATTGATTGAGTCTATCTGCTTTGACAGATCCTCTACTACACCTTCAATGTCAGATACTGCATTTCTAACTGAGTTTATTTCTTTGGTAGCTGCCTGAATTTTTGTGTTAAATGTTCCAGATACTTCAGCTATTTCACTTTTCACATGTTTCTGCATTTTCTGAATTTGATCACTGATCTTAGTTTGCACCTCACCCAAATGGGTATTTAATTCAGCCGTAATTTCTTTATGCAGATCTGTTTTGATTGTGCCTAGCTGTGTTTTTAATGATTCGCTTACAGCATCTAATCGGGCGTTAACAGTCTCATTTTGTGTTTTTATAGTCTCATTTTGTGTTTTTACTGATTCGGTTACAGCATCTAATCGGGCGTTAACAGTCTCATTTTGTGTTTTTATAGTCTCATTTACTGCGTCAAACTGTTGTTTCAGCATTTCCATTAACGCACCGAGGTCATTTGTAGCTGCAGCGGGAAGAATTTGGACTTTAGGGTCACTTTCCCCTGTTACAGACATGGTTAGTTCGGTTTCCACACGGGAACCTACCGTTCGCGATCGTAAAGGGTATGGAATACTATTAACGTCTTCACTCCCGTCTCCTGTTGTCACCTGTCTCTGTTTACTATCTGCCATTTTCGTCAGTAAATAAGGTGCTACGCAAGGCTTTCGTCGTTTGTCAGTGACGTGGTGAGTCCGCTAAGAGCACCGCTCTCGCGTGAGCAACAAATGAAATTCTATCTGGCGAGAAGACAAGATGGAACCTAAACGTTTCAGACAAATGAATGAAGATGCCCTTCACTGCAAATTGCACACACTATCCACCATGTTGAAAATGCAATACAGGTATACTAACAATGGGAAGAAATAATTTCTATTATCAGACTACGAAGAATTTTACTTTGAAAGATAAAATAAAGCAGATTTTCTATAGCGGGAAGGAGATAGAAAGGATGTGGATCGACTTGGAAAAGCAACGTTGCTACTGAAGCACTACACTGCGTATGCAAAATTCTGACTTACTTTTTGATGGCTTGGTTACCGCTATGTTGTCTCAGCAAATTCGCGTCTCTTTTCTTTTCCTTTCTCTCGATAATTAAACTGCGTTATCGACCAGCGTATTTTCTGTCTTACTCACAGAGAGATGATGTGTACATGAAACGAGAGAACATTTATTAACACAAGCACATAGAAAATTTTCCAAGAATCTGAACTAATTTTTGGTCAAGTCCCTGTTCGGGCGCCAAGTGTGACGTTAAAAAATAAAAGTGATGTTGTTATTCAATGGAAAGTTGGAAATTGAGATTTAACTAACTGTTTTATCAATCACAATTGGCGTAAGAATCATGAATTGACCATTGTCATAAAATATTGCATTATGAGATGTGAATAGTTTTTACTTGCGGTGTCGCGTGGCTTGAGGCAGTCACAACTAGCGTGCTATTGATTAAGAAGTTGCGTTATCGTCTTTCTAATTACTTCATGATCGTAGATACGATCATACCCGGTTGTGAAGTTATTGTTATGACAAAAAAATTTCCTAAGGGACCAGAAAGTTCTTAAGGGCGAAAAAACAACTGTAACATCACACAAAAGGGAAATTCGATATTAAAGCTGATGCAAGAAGACGATAAAACAGTTTTCTTTTTATCAATGTAACACGCACATTGGACTGCTGATATTGGGGTCTGTAATATTAGCAAAATGCATAATTAAAATGAAAATAATACTGAGGAGATAATAGAAATGAGCACTGCTAAATGATTCAGTATTCCCAGAACAAATATTTATTATAACTAAAACATATATCGTACCTTAAGCTTAATACTACAATGACGGTAGATTTTTTATGTCCATATCATGTCCATTGAGCGCTCTTTTATATAGCCATTGTCCTCTTGAGTCGCTCGTCCTTCGTCACGGAAAGTTACAACAGTTCTTCTTCCTACACTTCACTCAAAACTTAGACGGAACACGTTTTTATTTATTTAGTAAAAATAATTAGATCAGACCGCCACAAATCTGCGTCCGTCTTACTCGAGAAAAACAGTAAAAGTCTTCTTAGCGCTCCAGGCTTCATTTGTTCTCCCTCGAACAAAATAGTGAAGGATCGTATATCTATCCGTATTTTTCTGTTTTTATTGCAGCCCAAAGACGACAAATTACATCACTAGAAAATTCCACCGTCGCTATGCGACGCCTCATTATACATTAATCATTATTTACAAACAAGTATTTGCCTTCTGGCTGAAAGTATTAACTACTCGTATTTGCTGTTTTAATGAAGTCAAAAATAGCGAATATCTCAAGCCCGAGGCAGCAATATCCCCTTGTAGTCAAGTCGGCTGGAGGAAGATGTATTGACTCTCGACGCAATTTGAGTGTTCCATCGTCATTAAGAGGCCCTGAGCATTACATTTAACTATCATTTTTGCGTAGGATTCTAAAATGTTGACTCACAGGAGAACGACCATAAAGTGCCCGAGGCAGCAACAGACCCTTGGAGACAATTCGGCTGGAGGCCGATGTATTGAATCTCGACGCAATTTGAGTGTTCCATCGTCATTACAAGGCCCTGAACGTTACAATTAACTATGAGTTTTGCGTCGGATTCGAAAATCTAGACTCACAGGAGAACGACCATAAGGTGCCGAGGCAGCAATAAACCCTTGGAGACAAGTCGGCTGGAGGACGATGTATTGAATCTCGACGCAATTTGAGTGTTCCATCGTCATTAGAAGGCCCTGAACGTTACATTTAACTATCATTTTTGCGTCGGATTCGAAAATCTAGACTCACAGGAGAACGACCATAAGGTGCCCGAGGCAACTATAGACCCTTGGAGGCAAGTCGGCTGGAGGCCGATGTATTGAATCTCGACGCAAAATGAGTGTTCCATCGTCATTAGGAGGCCCTGAATGTTACAATTAACTATCAGTTTTTCGTCGGATTCGAAAATCTAGACTCACTGGAGACGGACCATAAGGTGCCCGATGCAGCAATATCCCCTTGGATACAAGTCGGCTGGAGGCCGATGTATTGAATCTCGCCGCAATTTGAGTGTTCCATCGTCATTAGGAGGCCCTAAACCTTACAATTAACTATCAGTTTCGTGTCGGATTCGAAAATCTACTCACGGGAGAAGTTCATACCGAGCTCGAGACAGCAATATACCCCTTGGAGACAAATCGACTGGAGGCCGATGTATTGTATATCGACGCAATTTGAGTGTTCCATCGTCATTAGGTCGCCCTGAACGTTACAATTAACTATCATTTTTGCGTCGGATTCGACAATCTAAACTCACAGGAGAACGACCATAAGGAGATCGAGGCAGCATTAGACCCTTGGAGACAAGTCCGCTGGAGGACGATGTATTGGATCGCGACGCAATTTGAGTGTTCCATCGTCATTAGGAGGCCCTGAATGTTACAAGTAACTATCAGTTTTTCGTCGGATTCGAAAATCTAGGCTCACAGCAGACGGACCACATGGAGCCCGAGGCAGCAATATCCCCTTGTAGACAAGTCGGCTGGAGGAAGATGTATTGACTCTCGACGCAATTTGAGTGTTCCATCGTCATTAAGAGGCCCTGAGCATTACATTTAACTATCAGTTTTGCGTCGGATTCTAAAATGTTGACTCATAGGGGAACGACCATACGGTGCCCGAGGCAGCTATTGACCCTTGGAGACAAGTTGGTTGGAGGACGATGTATTGGATCGCGACGCAAAATGAGTGTTCCATCGTCATTAGGAGGCCCTGAATGTTACAATTAACTATCATTTTTGCGTCGGATTCGAAAATCTAGACTTACAAGAGAACGACCATAAGGTGCCCGAGGCAGCATTAGACCCTTGGAGACAAGTCGGCTGGAGGACGATGTATTGGATCGCGACGCAATTTGAGTGTTCCATCGTCATTAGGAGGCCCTGAATGTTACAATTAACTATCAGTTTTTCGTCGGATTCGAAAGTCTAGATTCACAGCAGACGGACCATTTGGTGCCCGAGGCAGCAATATTCCCTTGGAGACAAATCGGCTGGAGGACGATGTATTGAATCTCGACGCAATTTGAGTCTTCTATCGTCATTAGGAGGCGCTGAACGTTAAAATTCACTATCATTTTTGCGTCGGATTCGAAAATCTTGGTTCACAGGAGAAGGATCATATTGTGCCCGAGACTGCAATATCCCCTTGGATACAAGTCGACTGGAGGTCGATGTATATACTCTCGACGCAATTTGAGTGTTCCATCGTCCTTAGGAGTCCCTGAACGTTACTATTAACTATCATTTATGCGTCGGATTCGAATTTCTACTCACAGGAGAAGTTCATATGGTGCCCGAGACAGCAATATCCCCTTGGAGACAAGTCCGCTGGAGGCCGATGTATTGAATCACGACGCAATTTGAGTGTTCCATCGTCATTAGGAGGCCCTGAACCTTACAATTAACTATCAGTTTCGCGTCGGATTCGAAAATCTAGACTTACAAGAGAACGACCATAAGGTGCCCGAGGCAGCATTAGACCCTTGGAGACAAGTCGGCTGGAGGACGATGTATTGGATCGCGACGCAATTTGAGTGTTCCATCGTCATTAGGACGCCCTGAATGTTACAATTAACTATCAGTTTTTCGTCGGACTCGAAAATCTAGACTCACAGCAGACGGACAATTTGGTGCCCGAGGCAGCAATATCCCCTTGGAGACAAATCGGCTGGAGGACGATGTATTGAATCTCGACGCAATTTGAGTCTTCTATCGTCATTAGGAGGCGCTGAACGTTACAATTCACTATCATTTTTGCGTCGGATTCGAAAATCTAGACTCACAGGAGAAGGATCATATTGTGCCCGAGGCAGCAATACCCCTTGGAGATAAGTCGGCTGGAGGCCGATGTATTGAATCTCGACGCAATTTGAGTGTTCCATCGTCATTAGGAGGCCCTGAAACTTACAATTAACTATCAGTTTCGCGTCGGATTCGAAAATCTAGACTCACAGGAGACGGACCACATGGAGCCGGAGGCAGCAATATCCCCTTGGAGACACGTCGCCTGGAGGCCGATGTATTGAATCTCGACTCAATTTGAGTGTTCCATCGTCATTAGGTGGCCCTGAACGTTATAATTAACAATCAGTTTTGCGTCGGGTTCGAAAATCTAGACTCACAGCAGAACGATCACAAAGTGCCTGTGGCAGCAATTGACCCTTGGAGACAAGTCGGTTGGAGGACGATGTATTGGATCGCGACGCACAATAAGTGTTCCATCGTCATTAGGAGGCCCTGAATGTTACACTTAACTACCAGTTTTTCGTCGGATTCGAAAATCTAGACTCACTGGAGACGGACCATAAGGTGCCCGATGCAGCAATATCCCCTGGAGACAAGTCGGCTGGAGGCCGATGTATTGAATCTCGACGCAATTTGAGTGCTCCATCGTCATTTGGAGGCCCTGAACGTTACAATTAACTATCAGTTTTGCGTCGGATTCGAAAATCTTGACTCACAGGAGACGGACCATTTGGTGCCCGAGGCAGCAATATCCCCTTGGAGCCAAATCAGCTGGAGGACGATGTATTGAATCTCGACGCAATTTGAGTCTTCTATCGTCATTAGGTCGCCCTGAACGTTACAATGAACTATCAGTTTTGCGTCGGATTCGAAAATCTAGACTTACAAGAGAACGACCATAAGGTGCCCGAGGCAGCATTAGACCTTTGGAGACAAGTCGGCTGGAGGACCATAAATTGGATCGCGACGCAATTTGAGTGTTCCATCGTCATTAGGAGGCGCTGAACCTTACAGTTAACTATCAGTTTCGCGTCGGATTCGAAAATCTAGACTCACAGGAGACGGACCACAAGGAGCCCGAGGCAGCAATATCCCCTTGGAGACAAGTCGGCTGGAGGCCGATGTATTGAATCTCGACGCAATTTGAGTGCTCCATCGTCATTTGGAGGCCCTGAACGTTACAATTAACGATCAGTTTTGCGTCGGATTCGAAAATCTTGACTCACAGGAGACGGACCACTTGGAGCCCGAGGAAGCAATATCCCCTTGTAGACAAGTCGGCTGGAGGAAGATGTATTGACTCTCGACGCAATTTGAGTGTTCCATCGTCATTAAGAGGCCCTGAGCATTACATTTAACTATCAGTTTTGCGTCGGATTCTAAAATGTTGACTCACAGGGGAACGACCATACGGTGCCCGAGGCAGCAATAGACCCTTGGAGACAAATCGGCTGAATGCCGATGTATTGAATCGCGAGGCAATTTGAGTGTTCCATCGTCATTAGGAAGCCCTGAACGTTACAATTCACTATCATTTTTGGTTCGGATTCGAATATCTAGACTCACAGGAGTCGGACCACATGGAGCCCGAGGCAGCAATATCCCCTTGTAGACAAGTCGGCTGGAGGAAGATGTATTGACTCTCGACGCAATTTGAGTGTTCCATCGTCATTACAAGGCCATGAACGTTACAATTAACTATCATTTTTGCGTCGGATTCGAAAATCTAAACTCACAGGAGAACGACCATAAGGTGCCCGAGGCAGCAACAGACCCTTGGAGACAAGTCGGCTGGAGGCCGATGTATTGAATCTCGACGCAATTTGAGTGTTCCATCGTCATTACAAGGCCCTGAACGTTACAATTAACTATCATTTTTGCGTCGGATTCGAAATTCTAGACTCACAGGAGACAGATCACATGGAGCCCGAGGCAGCAATATCCCCTTGTAGACAAGTCGGCTGGAGGAAGATGTATTGACTCTCGACGCAACTTGAGTGTTCCATCGTCATTAAGAGGCCCTGAGCATTACATTTAACTATCAGTTTTGCGTCGGATTCTAAAATGTTGACTCACAGGAGAACGACCATAAGGTGCCCGAGGCAGTAACAGACCCTTGGAGACAAGTCGGCTGGAGGCCTATGTATTGAATCTCGACGCAATTTGAGTGTTCCATCGGCATTACAAGGCCCTGAGCATTACATTTAACTATCAGTTTTGCGTCGGATTCGAAAATCTAGACTCACAGGAGGACGACCATAAGGTGCCGAGGCAGCAATAGACCCTTGGAGACAAGTCGGCTGGAGGACGATGTATTGAATCTCGACGCAATTTGAGTGTTCCATCGTCATTAGAAGGCCCTGAACGTTACAATTAACTATCATTTTTGGGTCGGATTCGAAAATCTAGACTCACAGGAGAAGTTCATACGGTGCTCGAGACAGCAAAATACCCCTTGGAGACAAATCGACTGGAGGCCGATGTATTGTATATCGACGCAATTTGAGTGTTCCATCGTCATTAGGTCGCCCTGAACGTTACAATTAACTATCATTTTTGCGTCGGATTCGAAAATCTAGACTCACAGGAGAACGACCATAAGGTGCCCGAGGCAGCATTTGACCCTTGGAGACAAGTCCGCTGGAGGACGATGTATTGGTTCGCGACGCAATTTGAGTGTTCCATCGTCATTAGGAGGCCCTGAATGTTACAAGTAACTATCAGTTTTTCGTCGGATTAGAAAATCTAGACTCACAGCAGACGGACCACATGGAGCCCGAGGCAGCAATATCCCCTTGTAGACAAGTCGGCTGGAGGAAGATGTATAGACTCTCGACGCAATTTGAGTGTTCCATCGTCATTAAGAGGCCCTGAGCATTACATTTAACTATCAGTTTTGCGTCGGATTCTAATATGTTGACTCATAGGGGAACGACCATACGGTGCCCCAGGCAGCTATTGACCCTTGGAGACAAGTTGGCTGGAGGACGATGTATTGGATCGCGACGCGAAATGAGTGTTCCATCGTCATTAGGAGGCCCTGAATGTTACAATTAACTATCATTTTAGCGTCGGATTCGAAAATCTAGACTTACAAGAGAACGGACATAAGGTGCCCGAGGCAGCATTAGACCCTTGGAGACAAGTCGGCTGGAGGACGATGTATTGGTTCGCGACGCAATTTGAGTGTTCCATCGTCATTAGGAGGCCCTGAATGTTACAATTAACTATCAGTTTTTCGTCGGATTCGAAAATCTAGATTCACAGCAGACGGACCATTTGGTGCCCGAGGCAGCAATATCCCCTTGGAGACAAATCGGCTGGAGGACGATGTATTGAATCTCGACGCAATTTGAGTCATCTATCGTCATTAGGAGGCGCTGAACGTTAAAATTCACTATCATTTTTGCGTCGGATTCGAAAATCTAGACTCACGGGAGAAGGATCATATTGTGCCCGAGACTGCAATATCCCCTTGGATACAAGTCGACTGGAGGTCGATGTATATACTCTCGACGCAATTTGAGTGTTCCATCGTCCTTAGGAGTCTCTGAACGTTACAATTAACTATCATTTATGCGTCGGATTCGAAAATCTACTCACAGGAGAAGTTCATACGGTGCCCGAGACAGCAATATCCCCTTGGAGACAAGTCCGCTGGAGGCCGATGTATCGAATCTCGACGCTATTTGGTGTTCCATCGTCATTAGGAGGCCCTGAACCTTACAATTAATTATCAGTTTCGCGTCGGATTCGAAAATCTAGACTCACAGGAGACGGACCACATGGAGCCCGAGGCAGCAATATCCCCTTGCAGCCAAATCAGCTGGAGGACGATGTATTGAATCTCGACGCAATTTGAGAGTTCTATCTTCATCAGGAGGCGCTGAACGTTACTATTCACTATCATTTTTGCGTCGGATTCGAAAATCTGGACTCACAGGATCATATTGTGCCCGAGACAGCAATATCCCCTTGGAGACAAGTCCGCTGGAGGCCGATGTATTGAATCTCGACGCAATTTGAGTGTTCCATCGTCATTAGGAGGCCCTGAATCTTACAATTAACTATCAGTTTCGCGTCGGATTCGAAAACCTAGATTCACAGGAGACGGACCACATGGAGCCCGAGGCAGCAACATCCCCTTGTAGACAAGTCGGCTGGAGGAAGATGTATTGACTCTCGACGCAATTTGAGTGTTCCATCGTCATTAAGAGGCCCTGAGCATTACATTTAACTATCAGTTTTGCGTCGGATTCTAGAATCTAGACTCACAGGAGAACGACCATACGGTGCCCGAAGTAGCAATAGACCCTTGGAGACAAGTCGGCTTGAGGACGATGTACTGAATCTCGACGCAATTTGAGAGTTCCTTCGTCATTAGGAGGCCCTGAACGTTACAATTAACTATCATTTTAGCGTCGGATTCGAAAATCTAGACTTACAAGAGAACGACCATAAGGTGCCCGAGGCAGGATTAGACCCTTGGAGACAAGTCGGCTGGAGGACGATGCATTGGATCGCGGCGCAATTTGAGTGTTCCATCGGCATTAGGAGGCCCTGAACGTTACAATTAACTATCATTTTTGCGGCGGATTCGAAAATCTAGACTCACAGGAGAACGACCATAAGGTGCCCGAGGCAGCAACAGACCCTTGGAGACAAGTCTGCTGGAGGCCGATGTATTGAATCTCGACGCAATTTGAGTGTTCCATCGTCATTAGGAGGCCCTAAACATTACAATTAACTATCATTTTTGCGTCGGATTCGATAATCTAAACTCACAGGAGAACGTCCATAAGGTGCCCGAGGCAGCAACAGACCCTTGGAGACAAGTCGGCTGGAGGCCGATGTATTGAATCTCGACGCAATTTGAGTGTTCCATCGTCATTACAAGGCCCTGAACGTTACAATTAACTATCATTTTTGCGTCGGATTCGAAAATCTAGACTCACATGAGAACGATAATAAGGTGCCGGAGGCAGCAATAGACCCTTGGAGACAAATCGGCTGAATGCCGATGTATTGAATCTCGACGCAATTTGAGTGTTCCATCGTCATTAGGAATCCCTGAACGTTACAATTAACAATCAGTTTCGCGTCGGATTCGAAAATCTAGACTCACATGAGAGCGAAAATAAGAGGCCGGAGGCAGTAATATCCCCATGGAGACAAGACGGCTGGAGGCCGATGTATCGAATATCCACGCAATTTGAGTGTTCCATCGTCATTACAAGGCCCTGAACGTTACAATTAACTATCACTTTTGCGTCGGATTCGAAAATCTAGACTCACAGGAGAACGACCATAAGGTGCCCGAGGCAGCAATAGACCCTTGGAGACAAGTCGCCTGGAGGCCGATGTATTGAATCTCGACGCAATTTGAGTGTTCCATCGGAATTAGGAGGCCCTGAACATTACAATTAACTATCATTTTTGCGTCGGATACGAAAATCTTGACTTACAAGAGAACGACCATAAGGTGCCCGAGGCAGCATTAGACCCTTGGATACAAGTCGGCTGGAGGACGATGTATTAAATCTCGACGCAATTTGAGATTTCTATCGTCATCAGGAGGCGCTGAACGTTACTGTTCACTATCATTTTTGCGTCGGATTCGAAAATCTCGAATCACAGGAGAAGGATCATATGGTGCCCGAGACAGCAATATCCCGTTGGAGACAAGTCCGCTGGAGGCCGATGTATTGAATCTCGACGCAATTTGAGTGTTACATCGTCATTAGGAGGCCCTGAACCTTACAATTAACTATCAATTTCGCGTCGGATTCGAAAATCTAGACTCACAGGAGAAGGATCATATTGTGCCCGAGGCAGCAATACCCCTTGGAGATAAGTCGGCTGGAGGCCGATGTATTGAATCTCGACGCAATTTGAGTGTTCCATCGTCATTAGGAGGCCCTGAAACTTACAATTAACTATCAGTTTCGCGTCGGATTCGAAAATCTAGACTCACAGGAGACGGACCACATGGAGCCGGAGGCAGCAATATCCCCTTGGAGACACGTCGCCTGGAGGCCGATGTATTGAATCTCGACTCAATTTGAGTGTTCCATCGTCATTAGGTGGCCCTGAACGTTATAATTAACAATCAGTTTTGCGTCGGGTTCGAAAATCTAGACTCACAGCAGAACGATCACAAAGTGCCTGTGGCAGCAATTGACCCTTGGAGACAAGTCGGTTGGAGGACGATGTATTGGATCGCGACGCACAATGAGTGTTCTATCGTCATTAGGAGGCCCTGAATGTTACACTTAACTACCAGTTTTTCGTCGGATTCGAAAATCTAGACTCACTGGAGACGGACCATAAGGTGCCCGATGCAGCAATATCCCCTGGAGACAAGTCGGCTGGAGGCCGATGTATTGAATCTCGACGCAATTTGAGTGCTCCATCGTCATTTGGAGGCCCTGAACGTTACAATTAACTATCAGTTTTGCGTCGGATTCGAAAATCTTGACTCACAGGAGACGGACCATTTGGTGCCCGAGGCAGCAATATCCCCTTGGAGCCAAATCAGCTGGAGGACGATGTATTGAATCTCGACGCAATTTGAGTCTTCTATCGTCATTAGGTCGCCCTGAACGTTACAATGAACTATCAGTTTTGCGTCGGATTCGAAAATCTAGACTTACAAGAGAACGACCATAAGGTGCCCGAGGCAGCATTAGACCTTTGGAGACAAGTCGGCTGGAGGACCATAAATTGGATCGCGACGCAATTTGAGTGTTCCATCGTCATTAGGAGGCGCTGAACCTTACAGTTAACTATCAGTTTCGCGTCGGATTCGAAAATCTAGACTCACAGGAGACGGACCACAAGGAGCCCGAGGCAGCAATATCCCCTTGGAGACAAGTCGGCTGGAGGCCGATGTATTGAATCTCGACGCAATTTGAGTGCTCCATCGTCATTTGGAGGCCCTGAACGTTACAATTAACGATCAGTTTTGCGTCGGATTCGAAAATCTTGACTCACAGGAGACGGACCACTTGGAGCCCGAGGAAGCAATATCCCCTTGTAGACAAGTCGGCTGGAGGAAGATGTATTGACTCTCGACGCAATTTGAGTGTTCCATCGTCATTAAGAGGCCCTGAGCATTACATTTAACTATCAGTTTTGCGTCGGATTCTAAAATGTTGACTCACAGGGGAACGACCATACGGTGCCCGAGGCAGCAATAGACCCTTGGAGACAAATCGGCTGAATGCCGATGTATTGAATCGCGAGGCAATTTGAGTGTTCCATCGTCATTAGGAAGCCCTGAACGTTACAATTCACTATCATTTTTGGTTCGGATTCGAATATCTAGACTCACAGGAGTCGGACCACATGGAGCCCGAGGCAGCAATATCCCCTTGTAGACAAGTCGGCTGGAGGAAGATGTATTGACTCTCGACGCAATTTGAGTGTTCCATCGTCATTACAAGGCCATGAACGTTACAATTAACTATCATTTTTGCGTCGGATTCGAAAATCTAAACTCACAGGAGAACGACCATAAGGTGCCCGAGGCAGCAACAGACCCTTGGAGACAAGTCGGCTGGAGGCCGATGTATTGAATCTCGACGCAATTTGAGTGTTCCATCGTCATTACAAGGCCCTGAACGTTACAATTAACTATCATTTTTGCGTCGGATTCGAAATTCTAGACTCACAGGAGACAGATCACATGGAGCCCGAGGCAGCAATATCCCCTTGTAGACAAGTCGGCTGGAGGAAGATGTATTGACTCTCGACGCAACTTGAGTGTTCCATCGTCATTAAGAGGCCCTGAGCATTACATTTAACTATCAGTTTTGCGTCGGATTCTAAAATGTTGACTCACAGGAGAACGACCATAAGGTGCCCGAGGCAGTAACAGACCCTTGGAGACAAGTCGGCTGGAGGCCGATGTATTGAATCTCGACGCAATTTGAGTGTTCCATCGGCATTACAAGGCCCTGAGCATTACATTTAACTATCAGTTTTGCGTCGGATTCGAAAATCTAGACTCACAGGAGGACGACCATAAGGTGCCGAGGCAGCAATAGACCCTTGGAGACAAGTCGGCTGGAGGACGATGTATTGAATCTCGACGCAATTTGAGTGTTCCATCGTCATTAGAAGGCCCTGAACGTTACAATTAACTATCATTTTTGGGTCGGATTCGAAAATCTAGACTCACAGGAGAAGTTCATACGGTGCTCGAGACAGCAAAATACCCCTTGGAGACAAATCGACTGGAGGCTGATGTATTGTATATCGACGCAATTTGAGTGTTCCATCGTCATTAGGTCGCCCTGAACGTTACAATTAACTATCATTTTTGCGTCGGATTCGAAAATCTAGACTCACAGGAGAACGACCATAAGGTGCCCGAGGCAGCATTTGACCCTTGGAGACAAGTCCGCTGGAGGACGATGTATTGGTTCGCGACGCAATTTGAGTGTTCCATCGTCATTAGGAGGCCCTGAATGTTACAAGTAACTATCAGTTTTTCGTCGGATTAGAAAATCTAGACTCACAGCAGACGGACCACATGGAGCCCGAGGCAGCAATATCCCCTTGTAGACAAGTCGGCTGGAGGAAGATGTATAGACTCTCGACGCAATTTGAGTGTTCCATCGTCATTAAGAGGCCCTGAGCATTACATTTAACTATCAGTTTTGCGTCGGATTCTAAAATGTTGACTCATAGGGGAACGACCATACGGTGCCCCAGGCAGCTATTGACCCTTGGAGACAAGTTGGCTGGAGGACGATGTATTGGATCGCGACGCGAAATGAGTGTTCCATCGTCATTAGGAGGCCCTGAATGTTACAATTAACTATCATTTTAGCGTCGGATTCGAAAATCTAGACTTACAAGAGAACGGACATAAGGTGCCCGAGGCAGCATTAGACCCTTGGAGACAAGTCGGCTGGAGGACGATGTATTGGATCGCGACGCAATTTGAGTGTTCCATCGTCATTAGGAGGCCCTGAATGTTACAATTAACTATCAGTTTTTCGTCGGATTCGAAAATCTAGATTCACAGCAGACGGACCATTTGGTGCCCGAGGCAGCAATATCCCCTTGGAGACAAATCGGCTGGAGGACGATGTATTGAATCTCGACGCAATTTGAGTCATCTATCGTCATTAGGAGGCGCTGAACGTTAAAATTCACTATCATTTTTGCGTCGGATTCGAAAATCTAGACTCACGGGAGAAGGATCATATTGTGCCCGAGACTGCAATATCCCCTTGGATACAAGTCGACTGGAGGTCGATGTATATACTCTCGACGCAATTTGAGTGTTCCATCGTCCTTAGGAGTCTCTGAACGTTACAATTAACTATCATTTATGCGTCGGATTCGAAAATCTACTCACAGGAGAAGTTCATACGGTGCCCGAGACAGCAATATCCCCTTGGAGACAAGTCCGCTGGAGGCCGATGTATTGAATCTCGACGCTATTTGGTGTTCCATCGTCATTAGGAGGCCCTGAACCTTACAATTAATTATCAGTTTCGCGTCGGATTCGAAAATCTAGACTCACAGGAGACGGACCACATGGAGCCCGAGGCAGCAATATCCCCTTGCAGCCAAATCAGCTGGAGGACGATGTATTGAATCTCGACGCAATTTGAGAGTTCTATCTTCATCAGGAGGCGCTGAACGTTACTATTCACTATCATTTTTGCGTCGGATTCGAAAATCTGGACTCACAGGATCATATTGTGCCCGAGACAGCAATATCCCCTTGGAGACAAGTCCGCTGGAGGCCGATGTATTGAATCTCGACGCAATTTGAGTGTTCCATCGTCATTAGGAGGCCCTGAATCTTACAATTAACTATCAGTTTCGCGTCGGATTCGAAAACCTAGATTCACAGGAGACGGACCACATGGAGCCCGAGGCAGCAACATCCCCTTGTAGACAAGTCGGCTGGAGGAAGATGTATTGACTCTCGACGCAATTTGAGTGTTCCATCGTCATTAAGAGGCCCTGAGCATTACATTTAACTATCAGTTTTGCGTCGGATTCTAGAATCTAGACTCACAGGAGAACGACCATACGGTGCCCGAAGTAGCAATAGACCCTTGGAGACAAGTCGGCTTGAGGACGATGTACTGAATCTCGACGCAATTTGAGAGTTCCTTCGTCATTAGGAGGCCCTGAACGTTACAATTAACTATCATTTTAGCGTCGGATTCGAAAATCTAGACTTACAAGAGAACGACCATAAGGTGCCCGAGGCAGGATTAGACCCTTGGAGACAAGTCGGCTGGAGGACGATGCATTGGATCGCGGCGCAATTTGAGTGTTCCATCGGCATTAGGAGGCCCTGAACGTTACAATTAACTATCATTTTTGCGGCGGATTCGAAAATCTAGACTCACAGGAGAACGACCATAAGGTGCCCGAGGCAGCAACAGACCCTTGGAGACAAGTCTGCTGGAGGCCGATGTATTGAATCTCGACGCAATTTGAGTGTTCCATCATCATTAGGAGGCCCTAAACATTACAATTAACTATCATTTTTGCGTCGGATTCGATAATCTAAACTCACAGGAGAACGTCCATAAGGTGCCCGAGGCAGCAACAGACCCTTGGAGACAAGTCGGCTGGAGGCCGATGTATTGAATCTCGACGCAATTTGAGTGTTCCATCGTCATTACAAGGCCCTGAACGTTACAATTAACTATCATTTTTGCGTCGGATTCGAAAATCTAGACTCACATGAGAACGATAATAAGGTGCCGGAGGCAGCAATAGACCCTTGGAGACAAATCGGCTGAATGCCGATGTATTGAATCTCGACGCAATTTGAGTGTTCCATCGTCATTAGGAATCCCTGAACGTTACAATTAACAATCAGTTTCGCGTCGGATTCGAAAATCTAGACTCACATGAGAGCGAAAATAAGAGGCCGGAGGCAGTAATATCCCCATGGAGACAAGACGGCTGGAGGCCGATGTATCGAATATCCACGCAATTTGAGTGTTCCATCGTCATTACAAGGCCCTGAACGTTACAATTAACTATCACTTTTGCGTCGGATTCGAAAATCTAGACTCACAGGAGAACGACCATAAGGTGCCCGAGGCAGCAATAGACCCTTGGAGACAAGTCGCCTGGAGGCCGATGTATTGAATCTCGACGCAATTTGAGTGTTCCATCGGAATTAGGAGGCCCTGAACATTACAATTAACTATCATTTTTGCGTCGGATACGAAAATCTTGACTTACAAGAGAACGACCATAAGGTGCCCGAGGCAGCATTAGACCCTTGGATACAAGTCGGCTGGAGGACGATGTATTAAATCTCGACGCAATTTGAGATTTCTATCGTCATCAGGAGGCGCTGAACGTTACTGTTCACTATCATTTTTGCGTCGGATTCGAAAATCTCGAATCACAGGAGAAGGATCATATGGTGCCCGAGACAGCAATATCCCGTTGGAGACAAGTCCGCTGGAGGCCGATGTATTGAATCTCGACGCAATTTGAGTGTTACATCGTCATTAGGAGGCCCTGAACCTTACAATTAACTATCAATTTCGCGTCGGATTCGAAAATCTAGACTCACAGGAGACGGAACACATGGAGCCCAAGGCAGCAATATCCCCTTGTAGACAAGCCGGCTGGAGGAAGATGTATTGACTCTCGACGCAATTTGAGTGTTCCATCGACATTAAGAGGCCCTGAGCATTACATTTAACTATCAGTTTTGCGTCGGATTCTAAAATGCTGACTCACAGGAGAACGACCATAAGGTGCCAGAGGCAGCAACAGACCCTTGGAGACAAGTCGGCTGGAGGCCGATGTATTGAATCTCGACGCAATTTGAGTGTTCCATCGTCAATACAAGGCCCTGAACGTTACAATTAACTATGAGTTTGGCGTCGGATTCGAAAATCTAGACTCACAGGAGAACGACCATAAGGTGCCCGAGGCAGACATAGACCCTTGGAGACAAGTCGGCTGGAGGCCGATGTATTGAATCTCGACGCAAAATGAGTGTTCCATCGTCATTAGGAGGCCCTGAATGTTACAATTAACTATCATTTTAGCGTCGGATTCGAAAATCTAGACTTACAAGAGAACGACCATAAGGTGCCCGAGGCAGCATTAGACCCTTGGAGACAAGTCGGCTGGAGGACGATGTATTGGATCGCGACGCAATTTGAGTGTTCCATCGTCATTATGAGGCCCTGAACCTTACAATTAACTATCAGTTTCGCGTCGGATTCGAAAATCTAGACTCGCAGGAGACGGACCACATGGAGCCCGAGGCAGCAATATCCCCTTGTACACAAATCAGCTAGAGGACGATGTATTGAATCTCGACGCAATTTGAGAGTTCTATCGTCATCAGGAGGCGCTGAACGTTAAAATTAACTATCATTTTTGCGTCGGATTCGAAAATCTAGACTCACAGGAGAATGATGAAATGGTGCCCGAGACAGCAATATCCCCTTGGAGACAAGTCCGCTGGAGGCCGATGTATTGAATCTCGACGCAATTTGAGTGTTCCATCGTCATTAGGAGGCCCTGAACGTTACAATTAACAATCATTTTGCGTTGGATTCGAAAATCTACTAACAGGAGAAGTTCATACGGTGCTCGAGACAGCAATATACCCCTTGGAGACAAATCGACTGGAGGCCGATGTATTGAAAATCGAAGCAATTTGAGTGTTACATCGTCATTAGGTCGCCCTGAACTTTATAATGAACTATCAGTTTTGCGTCGGATTCGAAAATCTAGACTTACAAGAGAACGACCATAAGGTGCCCGAGGCAGCATTAGACCCTTGGAGACAAGTCGGCTGGAGGACGATGTATTGGATCGCGACGCAATTTGAGAGTTCCATCGTCATTAGGAGGCCCTGAATGTTACAATTAACTATCAGTTTATCGTCGGATTCGAAAATCTAGACTCACAGCATGCGGACCATTTGGTGCCCGAGGCAGCAATATCCCCTTGGAGACAAATCGGCTGGAGGACGATGTATTGAATCTCGACGCAATTTGAGTCTTCTATCGTCATTAGGAGGCGCTGAACGTTACAATTCACTATCATTTTTGCGTCGGATTCGAAAATCTAGACTTACAGGAGACGGACCTCATGGAGCCGGAGGCAGCAATATCCCCTTGGAGACAAGTCGCCTGGAGGTCGATGTATTGAATCTCGACTCAATTTGAGTGTTCCATCGTCATTAGGTGGCCCTGAACGTTACAATTAACAATCAGTTTTGCGGCGGGTTCGAAAATCTAGACTTACAGCAGAACGATCACAAGGTGCCCGTGGCAGCAATTGACCCTTGGAGGCAAGTCGGTTGGAGGACGATGTATTGAATCTCGACGCAATTTGAGTCTTCTATCGTCATTAGGTCGCCCAGAACGTTATAATGAACTATCAGTTTTGCGTCGGATTCGAAATTCTAGACTTACAAGAGAACGACCATAAGGTGCCCGAGGCAGTATTAGACCCTTGGAGACAAGTCGGCTGGAGGACGATGTATTGAATCACGACGCAATTTGAGTGTTCCATCGTCATTAGGAGGCGCTGAACCTTACAATTAACTAACAGTTTCGCGTCGGATTCGAAAATCTAGACTCACAGGAGACGGACCACATGGAGCCCGAGGCAGCAATATCCCCTTGGAGACAAGTCGGCTGAAGGCCGATGTATTGAATCTCGACGCAATTTGAGTGCTCCATCGTCATTTGGAGGCCCTGAACGTTACAATTAACTATCAGTTTTGCGTCGGATTCGAAAATCTTGACTCACAGGAGACGGACCACTTGGAGCCCGAGGCAGCAATATCCCCTTGTAGACAAGTCGGCTGGAGGAAGATGTATTGACTCTCGACGCAATTTGAGTGTTCCATCGTCATTAAGAGGCCCTGAGCATTACATTTAACTATCAGTTTTGCGTCGGATTCTAATATGTTGACTCACAGGGGAACGACCAAACGGTGCCCGAGGCAGCAATAGACCCTTAGGAGACAAATCGGCTGAATGCCGATGTATTGAATCTCGAGGCAATTTGAGTGTTCCATCGTCATTAGGAAGCCCTGAACGTTACAATTCACTATCATTTTTGCGTCGGATTCGAAAATCTAGACTCACAGGAGTCGGACCACATGGAGCCCGAGGCAGCAATATCCCCTTGTAGACAAGTCGGCTGGAGGAAGATGTATTGACTCTCGACGCAATTTGAGTGTTCCATCGTCATTACAAGGCCCTGAGCATTACATTTAACTATCAGTTTTGCGTCGGATTCTAAAATGTTGACTCACAGGAGAACGACTATAAGGTGCCCGAGGCAGCAACAGACCCTTGGAGACAAGTCGGCTGGAGGCCGATGTATTGAATCTCGACGCAATTTGAGTGTTCCATCGTCATTACAAGGCCCTGAACGTTACAATTAACTATCATTTTTGCGTCGGATTCGAAAATCTAGACTCACAGGAGAACGACCATAAGGTGCCCGAGGCAGACATAGACCCTTGGAGACAAGTCGGCTGGAGGCCGATGTATTGAATCTCGACGCAAAATGAGTGTTCCATCGTCATTAGGAGGCCCTGAATGTTACAATTAACTATCATTTTAGCGTCGGATTCGAAAATATAGACTTACAAGAGAACGACCATAAGGTGCCCGAGGCAGCATTAGACCCTTGGAGACAAGTCGGCTGGAGGACGATGTATTGGATCGCGACGCAATTAGAGTGTTCCATCGTCATTAGGAGGCCCTGAACCTTACAATTAACTATCAGTTTCGCGTCGGATTCGAAAATCTATACTCGCAGGTGACGGACCACATGGAGCCCGAGGCAGCAATATCCCCTTGTAGACAAGTCGGCTGGAGGAAGATGTATTGACTCTCGACGCAATTTGAGTGTTCCAGCGTCATTAAGAGGCACTGAGCATTACATTTAACTATCAGTTTTGCGTCGGATTCTAAAATGTTGACTCACAGGGGAACGACCATACGGTGCCCGAGGCAGCTATTGACCCTTTGAGACAAGTCGGTTGGAGGACGATCTATTGGATCGCGACGCAAAATGAGTGTTCCATCGACATTAGGAGGCCCTGAACCTTACAATTAACTATCAATTTCGCGTCGGATTCGAAAATCTAGACTCACAGGAGACGGAACTCATGGAGCCCAAGGCAGCAATATCCCCTTGTAGACAAGCCGGCTGGAGGAAGATGTATTGACTCTCGACGCAATTTGAGTGTACCATCGTCATTAAGAGGCCCTGAGCATTACATTTAACTATCAGTTTTGCGTCGGATTCTAAAATGTTGACTCACAGGAGAACGACCATAAGGTGCCAGAGGCAGCAACAGACCCTTGGAGACAAGTCGGCTGGAGGCCGATGTATTGAATCTCGACGCAATTTGAGTGTTCCATCGTCAATACAAGGCCCTGAACGTTACAATTAACTATGAGTTTTGCGTCGGATTCGAAAATCTAGACTCACAGGAGAACGACCATAAGGTGCCGAGGCAGCAATAGACCCTTGGAGACAAGTCGGCTGGAGGACGATGTATTGAATCTCGACGCAATTTGAGTGTTCCATCGTCATTAGAAGGCCCTGAACGTTACAATTAACTATCATTTTTGCGTCGGATTCGAAAATCTAGACTCACAGGAGAACGACCATAAGGTGCCCGAGGCAGACATAGACCCTTGGAGACAAGTCGGCTGGAGGCCGATGTATTGAATCTCGACGCAAAATGAGTGTTCCATCGTCTTTAGGAGGCCCTGAATGTTACAATTAACTATCATTTTAGCGTCGGATTCGAAAATCTAGACTTACAAGAGAACGACCATAAGGTGCCCGAGGCAGCATTAGACCCTTGGAGACAAGTCGGCTGGAGGACGATGTAATGGATCGCGACGCAATTTGAGTGTTCCATCGTCATTAGGAGGCCCTGAACCTTACAATTAACTATCAGTTTCGCGTCGGATTCGAAAATCTAGACTCGCAGGAGACGGACCACATGGAGCCCGAGGCAGCAATATCCCCTTGTAGACAAATCAGCTGGAGGACGATGTATTGAATCTCGACGCAATTTGAGAGTTCTATCGTCATCAGGAGGAGCTGAACGTTACATTTAACTATCATTTTTGCGTCGGATTCGAAAATCTAGACTCACAGGAGAATGATCAAATGGTGCCCGAGACAGCAATATCCCCTTGGAGACAAGTCCGCTGGAGGCCGATGTATTGAATCTCGACGCAATTTGAGTGTTCCATCGTCATTAGGAGGCCATGAACGTTACAATTAACAATCATTTTAGCGTTGGATTCGAAAATCTACTAACAGGAGAAGTTCATACGGTGCTCGAGACAGCAATATACCCCTTGGAGACAAATCGACTGGAGGCCGATGTATTGAATATCGACGCAATTTGAGTGTTACATCGTCATTAGGTCGCCCTGAACTTTATAATGAACTATCAGTTTTGCGTCGGATTCGAAAATCTAGACTTACAAGGGAACGACCATAAGGTGCCCGAGGCAGCATTAGACCCTTGGAGACAAGTCGGCTGGAGGACGATGTATTGGATCGCGACGCAATTTGAGAGTTCCATCGTCATTAGGAGGCCCTGAATGTTACAATGAACTATCAGTTTTTCGTCGGATTCGAAAATCTAGACTCACAGCATGCGGACCATTTGGTGCAGAGGCAGCAATATCCCCTTGGAGACAAATCGGCTGGAGGACGATGTATTGTATCTCGACGCAATTTGAGTCTTCTATCGTCATTAGGAGGCGCTGAACGTTACAATTCACTATCATTTTTGCGTCGGATTCGAAAATCTAGACTTACAGGAGACGGACCACATGGAGCCGGAGGCAGCAATATCCCCTTGGAGACAAGTCGCCTGGAGGTCGATGTATTGAATCTCGACTCAATTTGAGTGTTCCATCGTCATTAGGTGGCCCTGAACGTTACAATTAACAATCAGTTTTGCGGCGGGTTCGAAAATCTAGACTCACAGCAGAACGATCACAAGGTGCCCGTGGCAGCAATTGACCCTTGGAGGCAAGTCGGTTGGAGGACGATGTATTGGATCGCGACGCAAAATGAGTGTTCCATCGTCATTAGGAGGCCCTGAATGTTACACTTAACTATCAGTTTTCGTCGGATTCGAAAATCTAGACTCACTGGAGACGGACCATAGGGTGCCCGATGCAGCAATATCCCCTTGGAGACCAGTCCGCTGGAGGACGATGTATTGAATCGCGACGCAATTTGAGTGCTCCATCGTCATTTGGAGGCCCTGAACGTTACAATTAACTATGAGTTTCGCGTCGGATTCAAAAATCCAGACTCACAGGAGACGGACCACTTGGAGCCCGAGGCAGCAATATCCCCTTGTAGACAAGTCGGCTGGAGGAAGATGTATTGACTCTCGACGCAATTTGAGTGTTCCGTCGTCATTAAGAGGCCCTGAGCATTACATTTAACTATCAGTTTTGCGTCGGATTCTAATATGTTGACTCACAGGGGAACGACCAAACGGTGCCCGAGGCAGCAATAGACCCTTAGGAGACAAATCGGCTGAATGCCGATGTATTGAAGCTCGAGGCAATTTGAGTGTTCCATCGTCATTAGGAAGCCCTGAACGTTACAATTCACTATCATTTTTGCGTCGGATTCGAAAATCTAGACTCACAGGAGTCGGACCACATGGAGCCCGAGGCAGCAATATCCCCTTGTAGACAAGTCGACTGGAGGAAGATGTATTGACTCTCGACGCAATTTGAGTGTTCCATCGTCATTACAAGGCCCTGAGCATTACATTTAACTATCAGTTTTGCGTCGGATTCTAAAATGTTGGCTCACAGGAGAACGACTATAAGGTGCCCGAGGCAGCAACAGACCCTTGGAGACAAGTCGGCTGGAGGCCGATGTATTGAATCTCGACGCAATTTGAGTGTTCCATCGTCATTACAAGGCCCTGAACGTTACAATTAACTATCTTTTTTGCGTCGGATTCAAAAATCTAAACTCACAGGAGAACGACCATAAGGTACCCGAGGCAGCAACAGACCCTTGGAGACAAGTCGGCTGGAGGCCGATGTATTGAATCTCGACGCAATTTGAGTGTTCCATCGTCATTACAAGGCCCTGAACGTTACAATTAACTATCATTTTTGCGTCGGATTCGAAATTCTAGACTCACAGGAGACGGATCACATGGAGCCCGAGGCAGCAATATCCCCTTGTAGACAAGTCGGCTGGAGGAAGATGTATTGACTCTCGACGCAATTTGAGTGTTCCATCGTCATTAAGAGGCCCTGAGCATTACATTTAACTATCAGTTTTGCGTCGGATTCTAAAATGTTGACTCACAGGAGAACGACCATAAGGCGCCCGAGGCAGCAACAGACCCTTGGAGACAAGTCGGCTGGAGGCCGATGTATTGAATCTCGACGCAATTTGAGTGTTCCATCGCCATTACAAGGCCCTGAGCATTACATTTAACTATCAGTTTTGCGTCGGATTCTAAAATGTTGACTCACAGGGGAACGACCATACGGTGCCCGAGGCAGCAATAGACCCTTGGAGACAAATCGGCTGAATGCCGATGTATTGAATCTCGACGCAATTTGAGTGTTTCATCGTCATTAGGAGCCCCGGAACCTTACAATTAACTATCAGTTTCGCGTCGGATTCGAAAATCTAGACTCACAGGAGACGGATCACATGGAGCCCGAGGCAGCAATATCCCCTTGTAGTCAAGTCGGCTGGAGGAAGATGTATTGACTCTCGACGCAATTTGAGTGTTCCATCGTCATTAAGAGGCCCTGAGCATTACATTTAACTATCAGTTTTGCGTCGGATTCTAAAATGTTGACTCACAGGAGAACGACCATAAGGTGCCCGAGGCAGCAACAGACCCTTGGAGACAAGTCGGCTGGAGGCCGATGTATTGAATGTCGACGCAATTTGAGTGTTCCATCGTTATTACAAGGCCCTGAACGATACAATTAACTATGAGTTTTGCGTCGGATTCGAAAATCTAGACTCACTGGAGAACGACCATAAGGTGCCGAGGCAGCAATAGACCCTTGGAGACAAGTCGGCTGGAGGACGATGTATTGAATCTCGACGCAATTTGAGTGTTCCATCGTCATTAGAACGTATTGAACGTTACAATTAACTATCATTTTTGCGTCGGATTCGAAAATCTTGACTCACAGGAGAAGTTCATACGGTGCTCGAGACAGCAATATACCCCTTGGAGACAAATCGACTGGAGGCCGATGTATTGTATATCGACGCAATTTGAGCGTTCCATCGTCATTAGGTCGCCCTGAACGTTACAATTAACTATCATTTTTGCGTCGGATTCGATAATCTAAACTCACAGGAGAACGACCATAAGGTGCCCGAGGCAGCATTTAACCCTTGGAGACAAGTCCGCTGGAGGACGATGTATTGGATCGCGACGCAATTTGAGTGTTCCATCGTCATTAGGAGGCCCTGAATGTTACAAGTAACTATCAGTTTTTCGTCGGATTCGAAAATCTAGACTCACAGCAGACGGACTACATGGAGCCCGAGGCAGCAATATCCCCTTGTAGACAAGTCGGCTGGAGGAAGATGTATTGACTCTCGACGCAATTTGAGTGTTCCATCGTCATTAAGAGGCCCTGAGCATTACATTTAACTATCAGTTTTGCGTCGGATTCTAAAATGTTGACTCATAGGGGAACGACCATATGGTGCCCGAGGCAGCTATTGACCCTTGGAGACAAGTTGGTTGGAGGACGATGTATTGGATCGCGACGCAAAATGAGTGTGCCATCGTCATTAGGAGGCCCTGAATGTTACAATTAACTATCATTTTAGCGTCGGATTCGAAAATCTAGACTTACAAGAGAACGACCATAAGGTGCCCGAGGCAGCATTAGACCCTTGGAGACAAGTCGGCTGGAGGACGATGTATTGGATCGCGACGCAATTTGAGTGTTCCATCGTCATTAGGAGGCCCTGAATGTTACAATTAACTATCAGTTTTTCGTCGGATTCGAAAATCTAGATTCACAGCAGACGGACCATTTGGTGCCCGAGGCAGCAATATCCCCTTGGAGACAAATCGGCTGGAGGACGATGTATTGAATCTCGACGCAATTTGAGTGTTCCATCGTCATTACAAGGCCCTGAACGTCACAATTAACTATCATTTTTGCGTCGGATTCGAAAATCTAGACTCACAGAAGACGGACAACATGGAGCCCGAGGCAGCAATATCCCCTTGGAGACAAGTCGGCTGGAGGTCGATGTATTGAATCTCGACTCAATTTGAGTGTTCCATCGTCATTAGGTGGCCCTGAACGTTACAATTAACTATCATTTTTGCGTCGGATTCGAAAATCTAGACTTACAGGAGAACGACCATAAGGTGCCCGAAGCAGCAATAGACCCCTGGAGACAAGTCGGCTGGAGGACGATGTATTGAATCTCAACGCAATTTGAGTGTTCCATCGACATTACAAGGCCCTGCACGTCACAATTAACTATCATTTTTGCGTCGGATTCGAAAATCTAGACTCACAGAAGACGGACAACATGGAGCCCGAGGCAGCAATATCCCCTTGGAGACAAGTCGGCTGGAGGTCGATGTATTGAATCTCGACTCAGTTTGAGTGTTCCATCGTCATTAGGTGGCCCTGAACGTTACAATTAACTATCATTTTTGCGTCGGATTCGAAAATCTAGACTTACAGGGGAACGACCATAAGGTGCCCGAGGCAGCAATAGACCCTTGGAGACAAGTCGGCTGGAGGACGATGTATTGAATCTCGACGCAATTTGAGAGTTCCATCGTCATTAGGAGGCCCTGAAAGTTACAATTAACTATCATTTTTGCGTAGGATTCGAAAATCTAGACTTACAAGAGAACGACCATAAGGTGCCCGAGGCAGCAATAGACCCTTGGAGACAAGTCGGCTGGGGACGATGTATTGGATCGCGACGCAATTTGAGTGTTCCATCGCCATTACAAGGCCCTAAACGATACAATTAACTATCATTTTTGCGTCGGATTCGATAATCTAAACTCACAGGGGAACGACCATAAGGTGCCCGAGGCAGCAATACACCCTTGGAGACAAGTCGGCTTGAGGCCGATGTATTGAATCTCGACGCAATTTGAGTGTTCCATCGTCATTAGAAGGCCCTGAAAGTTACAATTAACTATCATTTTTGCGTCGGATTCGAAAATCTAGACTCACAGGAGAACGACCATAAGGTGCCCGAGGTAGCAATAGACCCTTGGAGACAAGTCGGCTGGAGGACGATGTATTGAATCTCGACGCAATTTGAGTGTTCCATCGTCATTACAAGGCCCTGAACGTCACAATTAACTATCATTTTTGCGTCGGATTCGAAAATCTAGACTCACAGAAGACGGACAACATGGAGACCGAGGCAGCAATATCCCCTTGGAGACAAGTCGGCTGGAGGTCGATGTATTGAATCTCGACTCAATTTGAGTGTTCCATCGTCATTAGGTGGCCCTGAACGTTACAATTAACTATCATTTTTGCGTCGGATTCGAAAATCTAGACTTACAGGAGAACGACCATAAGGTGCCCGAGGCAGCAATAGACCCTTGGAGACAAGTCGGCTGGAGGACGATGTATTGAATCTCGCCGCAATTTGAGAGTTCCATCGTCATTAGGAGGCCCTGAACGTTACAATTAACTATCAGTTTCGCGTCGGATTCGAAAATCTAGACTCACAGGAGACGGATCACATGGAGCCCGAGGCAGCAATATCCCCTTGTAGTCAAGTCGGCTGGAGGAAGATGTATTGACTCTCGACGCAATTTGAGTGTTCCATCGTCATTAAGAGGCCCTGAGCATTACATTTAACTATCAGTTTTGCGTCGGATTCTAAAATGTTGACTCACAGGAGAACGACCATAAGGTGCCCGAGGCAGCAACAGACCCTTGGAGACAAGTCGGCTGGAGGCCGATGTATTGAATGTCGACGCAATTTGAGTGTTCCATCGTTATTACAAGGCCCTGAACGATACAATTAACTATGAGTTTTGCGTCGGATTCGAAAATCTAGACTCACTGGAGAACGACCATAAGGTGCCGAGGCAGCAATAGACCCTTGGAGACAAGTCGGCTGGAGGACGATGTATTGAATCTCGACGCAATTTGAGTGTTCCATCGTCATTAGAACGTATTGAACGTTACAATTAACTATCATTTTTGCGTCGGATTCGAAAATCTTGACTCACAGGAGAAGTTCATACGGTGCTCGAGACAGCAATATACCCCTTGGAGACAAATCGACTGGAGGCCGATGTATTGTATATCGACGCAATTTGAGCGTTCCATCGTCATTAGGTCGCCCTGAACGTTACAATTAACTATCATTTTTGCGTCGGATTCGATAATCTAAACTCACAGGAGAACGACCATAAGGTGCCCGAGGCAGCATTTAACCCTTGGAGACAAGTCCGCTGGAGGACGATGTATTGGATCGCGACGCAATTTGAGTGTTCCATCGTCATTAGGAGGCCCTGAATGTTACAAGTAACTATCAGTTTTTCGTCGGATTCGAAAATCTAGACTCACAGCAGACGGACTACATGGAGCCCGAGGCAGCAATATCCCCTTGTAGACAAGTCGGCTGGAGGAAGATGTATTGACTCTCGACGCAATTTGAGTGTTCCATCGTCATTAAGAGGCCCTGAGCATTACATTTAACTATCAGTTTTGCGTCGGATTCTAAAATGTTGACTCATAGGGGAACGACCATATGGTGCCCGAGGCAGCTATTGACCCTTGGAGACAAGTTGGTTGGAGGACGATGTATTGGATCGCGACGCAAAATGAGTGTGCCATCGTCATTAGGAGGCCCTGAATGTTACAATTAACTATCATTTTAGCGTCGGATTCGAAAATCTAGACTTACAAGAGAACGACCATAAGGTGCCCGAGGCAGCATTAGACCCTTGGAGACAAGTCGGCTGGAGGACGATGTATTGGATCGCGACGCAATTTGAGTGTTCCATCGTCATTAGGAGGCCCTGAATGTTACAATTAACTATCAGTTTTTCGTCGGATTCGAAAATCTAGATTCACAGCAGACGGACCATTTGGTGCCCGAGGCAGCAATATCCCCTTGGAGACAAATCGGCTGGAGGACGATGTATTGAATCTCGACGCAATTTGAGTGTTCCATCGTCATTACAAGGCCCTGAACGTCACAATTAACTATCATTTTTGCGTCGGATTCGAAAATCTAGACTCACAGAAGACGGACAACATGGAGCCCGAGGCAGCAATATCCCCTTGGAGACAAGTCGGCTGGAGGTCGATGTATTGAATCTCGACTCAATTTGAGTGTTCCATCGTCATTAGGTGGCCCTGAACGTTACAATTAACTATCATTTTTGCGTCGGATTCGAAAATCTAGACTTACAGGAGAACGACCATAAGGTGCCCGAAGCAGCAATAGACCCCTGGAGACAAGTCGGCTGGAGGACGATGTATTGAATCTCAACGCAATTTGAGTGTTCCATCGACATTACAAGGCCCTGCACGTCACAATTAACTATCATTTTTGCGTCGGATTCGAAAATCTAGACTCACAGAAGACGGACAACATGGAGCCCGAGGCAGCAATATCCCCTTGGAGACAAGTCGGCTGGAGGTCGATGTATTGAATCTCGACTCAGTTTGAGTGTTCCATCGTCATTAGGTGGCCCTGAACGTTACAATTAACTATCATTTTTGCGTCGGATTCGAAAATCTAGACTTACAGGGGAACGACCATAAGGTGCCCGAGGCAGCAATAGACCCTTGGAGACAAGTCGGCTGGAGGACGATGTATTGAATCTCGACGCAATTTGAGAGTTCCATCGTCATTAGGAGGCCCTGAAAGTTACAATTAACTATCATTTTTGCGTAGGATTCGAAAATCTAGACTTACAAGAGAACGACCATAAGGTGCCCGAGGCAGCAATAGACCCTTGGAGACAAGTCGGCTGGGGACGATGTATTGGATCGCGACGCAATTTGAGTGTTCCATCGCCATTACAAGGCCCTAAACGATACAATTAACTATCATTTTTGCGTCGGATTCGATAATCTAAACTCACAGGGGAACGACCATAAGGTGCCCGAGGCAGCAATACACCCTTGGAGACAAGTCGGCTTGAGGCCGATGTATTGAATCTCGACGCAATTTGAGTGTTCCATCGTCATTAGAAGGCCCTGAAAGTTACAATTAACTATCATTTTTGCGTCGGATTCGAAAATCTAGACTCACAGGAGAACGACCATAAGGTGCCCGAGGTAGCAATAGACCCTTGGAGACAAGTCGGCTGGAGGACGATGTATTGAATCTCGACGCAATTTGAGTGTTCCATCGTCATTACAAGGCCCTGAACGTCACAATTAACTATCATTTTTGCGTCGGATTCGAAAATCTAGACTCACAGAAGACGGACAACATGGAGACCGAGGCAGCAATATCCCCTTGGAGACAAGTCGGCTGGAGGTCGATGTATTGAATCTCGACTCAATTTGAGTGTTCCATCGTCATTAGGTGGCCCTGAACGTTACAATTAACTATCATTTTTGCGTCGGATTCGAAAATCTAGACTTACAGGAGAACGACCATAAGGTGCCCGAGGCAGCAATAGACCCTTGGAGACAAGTCGGCTGGAGGACGATGTATTGAATCTCGCCGCAATTTGAGAGTTCCATCGTCATTAGGAGGCCCTGAACGTTACAATTAACTATCATTTTTGCGTCGGATTCGAAAATCTACACTTACAAGAGAACGACCATAAGGTGCCCGAGGCAGCAATAGACCCTTGGAGAAAAGTCGGCTGGGGACGATGTATTGGATCGCGACGCAATTTGAGTGTTCCAACGCAATTACAAGGCCCTAAACGATACAATTAACTATCATTTTTGCGTCGGATTCGATAATCTAAACTCACAGGAGAACGACCATAAGGTGCCCGAGGCAGCAATAGACCCTTGGAGACAAGTCGGCTGGAGGCCGATGTATTGAATTTCGACGCAATTTGTGTGTTCCATCGTCATTAGGAGGCCCTAAACGTTACAATTAACTATCATTTTTGCGTCGGATTCGATTATCTAAACTCACAGGAGAACGACCATAAGGTGCCCGAGGCAGCAACAGACCCTTGGAGACAAGTCGGCTGGAGGCCGATGTATTGAATCTCGACGCAATTTGACTGTTCCATCGGCATTAGGTCGCCCTGAAAGTTACTATTCACTATCATTTTTGCGTCGGATTCGAAAATCTAGACTCACAGGAGAAGGATCATATGGTGCCCGAGACAGCAATATCCCCTTGGAGACAAGTACGCTGGAGGCCGATGTATTGAATCTCGACGCAATTTGAGTGTTCCATCGTCATTAGAAGGCCCTGAACGTTACAATTAACTATCACTTTTGCGTCGGATTCGAAAATCTAGACTCACAGGAGAACGACCATAAGGTGCCCGGGGTAGCAATAGACCCTTGGAGACAAGTCGGCTGGAGGACGATGTAATGAATCTCAACGCAATTTGAGTGTTCCATCGACATTACAAGGCCCTGAACGTCACAATTAACTATCATTTTTGCGTCGGATTCGTAAATCTAGACTCACTGGAGACGAACCACATGGAGCCCGAGGCAGCAATATCCCCATGGAGACAAGTCGGCTGGAGGTCGATGTATTGAATCTCGACTCAATTTGAGTGTTCTATCGTCATTAGGTGGCCCTGAACGTTACAATTTACTATCATTTTTGCGTCGGATTCGTAAATCTAGACTTACAGGGGAACGACCGTAAGGTGCCCGAGGCAGCAATAGACCCTTGGAGACAAGGCGGCTTGAGGACGATGTATTGAATCTCGACGCAATTTGAGAGTTCCATCGACATTAGGAGGCCCTGAACGTTACAATTAACTATCATTTTTGCGTCGGATTCGATAATCTAGACTTGCAAGAGAACGACCATAAGGTGCCCGAGGCAGCAATAGACCCTTGGAGACAAGTCGGCTGGGGACGTTGTATTGGATCGCGACGCAATTTGAGTGTTCCATCGCCATTACAAGGCCCTAAACGATACAATTAACTATCATTTTTGCGTCGGATTCGATAATCTAAACTCACAGGAGAACGACCATAAGGTGCCCGAGGCAGCAATAGACCCTAGGAGACAAGTCGGCTGGAGGCCGATGTATTGAATCTCGACGCAATTTGAGTGTTCCATCGGCATTAGGTCGCCCTGAATGTTACAATTAACTATCACTTTTGCGTCGGATTCGATAATCTAAACTCACAGGAGAACGACCATAAGGTGCCCGAGGCAGCAACAGAGCCTTGGAGACAAGTCGGCTGGAGGCCGATGTATTGAATCTCGACGCAATTTGAGTGTTCCATCGGCATTAGAGGGCCCTGAACGTTACAATTAACTATCATTTTTGCGTCGGAATCGAAAATTTAGACTCAGAGGAGAACGACCATAAGGTGCCCGAGGCAGCAATAGACCCTTGGAGACAAGTCGGCTGGAGGACGATGTATTGAAGCTCGACGCAATTTGAGTGTTCCATCGGCATTAGGATTCCCTGAATGTTACAATTAACTATCAGTTTCGCGTCGGATTCGAAAATCTAGACTCACAGGAGACGGACCATATGGAGCCCGAGGCAGCAATATCCCCTTGTAGACAAGTCGGCTGGAAGTCGATGTATTGAATCTCGACGCAAATTGAGTGTTCCATCGTCATTAGGAGGCTGTGAACCTTACAATTAACTATCAGTTTCGCGTCGGATTCGAAAATCTAGACTCACAGGAGACGGACCACGTGGAGCCCGAGGCAGCAATATCCACTTGTAGACAAACGGCTGGAGAAAGATGTATTGACTCTCGACGCAATTTGAGTGTTCCATCGGCATTAGGAGGCCTTGAACGTTTACAATTAACTATGAGTTTTGCGTCGGATTCGAAAATCTAGACTCACAGGAGAACTACCATAAGGTGCCCGAGGCAGCAATAGACCTTTGGAGACAAGTCGGCTGGAGGCCGATGTATTGAATCTCGACGCAATTTGAGTGTTCCATCGGCATTAGGAGGCCCTGAAGATTACAATTAACTATCATTTTTGCGTCGTATTCGATAATCTAAACTCACAGGAGAACGACCATAAGGTGCCCGAGGCAGCAATAGACCCTTGGAGACAAGTCGGCTGGAGGCCGATGTATTGAATCTCGACGCAATTTGAGTGTTCCATCGGCATTAGAAGGCCCTGAACGTTACAATTAACTATCATTTTTGCGTCGGATTCGGTAATCTAAACTCACAGGAGAACGACCATAAGGTGCCCGAGGCAGCAATAGACCCTTGGAGACAAGTCGGCTGGAGGCCGATGTATTGAATCTCGACGCAATTTGAGTGTTCCATAGGCATTAGGTCGCCCTGAACGTTACAATTAACTATCATTTTTGCGTCGGATTCGATAATCTAAACTCACAGGAGAACGACCATAAGGTGCCCGAGGCCTCAACAGACCCTTGGAGACAAGTCGGCTGGAGGCCGATGTATTGAATCTCGACGAAATTTCATTGTTCCATCGTCATTAGAGGGCCCTGAACGTTAGAATTAACTATCATTTTTGCGTCGGATTCGAAAATTTAGACTCACAGGAGAACGACCATAAGGTGCCCGAGGCAGCAATAGACCCTTGGAAACAAGTCGGCTGGAGGCCGATGTATTGAATCTCGACGCAATTTGAGTGTTCCATCGGCATTAGGTCGCCCTGAACGTTACAATTAACTATCATTTTTGCGTCGGATTCGATAATCTAAACTCACAGGAGAACGACCATAAGGTGCCCGAGGCAGCAACAGACCCTTGGAGACAAGTCGGCTGGAGGCCGATGTATTGAATCTCGACGCAATTTGAGTGTTCCATCGGCATTAGAGGGCCCTGAACGTTACAATTAACTATCATTTTTGCGTCGGATTCGAAAATTTAGACTCACAGGAGAACGACCATAAGGTGCCCGAGGCAGCAATAGACCCTTGGAGACAAGTCGGCTGGAGGACGATGTATGGAATCTCGCCGCAATTTGAGAGTTCCATCGTCATTAGGAGGCCCTGAACGTTACAATTAACTATCATTTTTGCGTCGGATTCGAAAATCTAGACTTACAAGAGAACGACCATAAGGTGCCCGAGGCAGCAATAGACCCTTGGAGAAAAGTCGGCTGGGGACGATGTATTGGATCGCGACGCAATGTGAGTGTTCCAACGCAATTACAAGGCCCTAAACGATACAATTAACTATCATTTTTGCGTCGGATTCGATAATCTAAACTCACTGGAGAACGACCATAAGGTGCCCGAGGCAGCAATAGACCCTTGGAGACAAGTCGGCTGGAGGCCGATGTATTGAATCTCGACGCAATTTGTGTGTTCCATCGTCATTAGGAGGCCCTAAACGTTACAATTAACTATCATTTTTGCGACGGATTCGATTATCTAAACTCACAGGAGAACGACCATAAGGTGCCCGAGGCAGCAACAGACCCTTGGAGACAAGTCGGCTGGAGGCCGATGTATTGAATCTCGACGCAATTTGACTGTTCCATCGGCATTAGGTCGCCCTGAAAGTTACTATTCACTATCATTTTTGCGTCGGATTCGAAAATCTAGACTCACAGGAGAAGGATCATATGGTGCCCGAGACAGCAATATCCCCTTGGAGACAAGTCCGCTGGAGGCCGATGTATTGAATCTCGACGCAATTTGAGTGTTCCATCGTCATTAGAAGGCCCTGAACGTTACAATTAACTATCATTTTTGCGTCGGATTCGAAAATCTAGACTCACAGGAGAACGACCATAAGGTGCCCGAGGTAGCAATAGACCCTTGGAGACAAGTCGGCTGGAGGACGATGTATTGAATCTCAACGCAATTTGAGTGTTCCATCGACATTACAAGGCCCTGAACGTCACAATTAACTATCAATTTTGCGTCGGATTCGTAAATCTAGACTCACTCGAGACGAACCACATGGAGCCCGAGGCAGCAATATCCCCATGGAGACAAGTCGGCTGGAGGTCGATGTATTGAATCTCGACTCAATTTGAGTGTTCCATCGTCATTAGGTGGCCCTGAACGTTACAATTTACTATCATTTTTGCGTCGGATTCGAAAATCTAGACTTACAGGGGAACGACCATAAGGTGCCCGAGGCAGCAATAGACCCTTGGAGACAAGGCGGCTGGAGGACGATGTATTGAATCTCGACGCATTTTGAGAGTTCCATCGTCATTAGGAGGCCCTGAACGTTACAATTAACTATCATTTTTGCGTCGGATTCGAAAATCTAGACTTGCAAGAGAACGACCATAAGGTGCCCGAGGCAGCAATAGACCCTTGGAGACAAGTCGGCTGGGGACGATGTATTGGATCGCGACGCAATTTGAGTGTTCCATCGCCATTACAAGGCCCTAAACGATACAATTAACTATCATTTTTGCGTCGGATTCGATAATCTAAACTCACAGGAGAACGACCATAAGGTGCCCGAGGCAGCAATAGACCCTTGGAGACAAGTCGGCTGGAGGCCGATGTATTGAATCTCGACGCAATTTGAGTGTTCCATCGGCATTAGGTCGCCCTGAACGTTACAATTAACTATCATTTTTGCGTCGGATTCGATAATCTAAACTCACAGGAGAACGACCATAAGGTGCCCGAGGCAGCAACAGACCCTTGGAGACAAGTCGGCTGGAGGCCGATGTATTGAATCTCGACGCAATTTGAGTGTTCCATCGGCATTAGAGGACCCTGAACGTTGCAATGAACTATCATTTTTGCGTCGGATTCGAAAATTTAGACTCACAGGAGAACGACCATTAGGTGCCCGAGGCAGCAATAGACCCTTGGAGACAAGTCGGCTGGAGGACGATGTATTGAATCTCGACGCAATTTGAGTGTTCCATCGTCATTAGGAGGCTGTGAACCTTACAATTAACTATCAGTTTCGCGTCGGATTCGAAAATCTAGACTCACAGGAGACGGACCACGTGGAGCCCGAGGCAGCAATATCCACTTGTAGACAAGTCGGCTGGAGAAAGGTGTATTGACTCTCGACGCAATTTGAGTGTTCCATCGGCATTAGGAGGCCTTGAACGTTTACAATTAACTATGAGTTTTGCGTCGGATTCGAAAATCTAGCCTCACAGGAGAACGACCATAAGGTGCCCGAGGCAGCAATAGACCTTTGGAGACAAGTCGGCTGGAGGCCGATGTATTGAATCTCGACGCAATTTGAGTGTTCCATCGGCATTAGGAGGCCCTGAAGGTTACAATTAACTATCATTTTTGCGTCGTATTCGATAATCTAAACTCACAGGAGAACGACCATAAGGTGCCCGAGGCAGCAATAGACCCTTGGAGACAAGTCGGCTGGTGGCCGATGTATTGAATCTCGACGCAATTTGAGTGTTCCATCGGCATTAGAAGGCCCTGAACGTTACAATTAACTATCGTTTTTGCGTCGGATTCGGTAATCTAAACTCACAGGAGAACGACCATAAGGTGCCCGAGGCAGCAATAGACCCTTGGAGACAAGTCGGCTGGAGGCCGATGTATTGAATCTCGACGCAATTTGAGTGTACATAGGCATTAGGTCGCCCTGAACGTTACAATTAACTATCATTTTTGCGTCGGATTCGATAATCTAAACTCACAGGAGAACGACCATAAGGTGCCCGAGGCCTCAACAGACCCTTGGAGACAAGTCGGCTGGAGGCCGATGTATTGAATCTCGACGCAATTTGATTGTTCCATCGTCATTAGAGGGCCCTGAACGTTAGAATTAACTATCATTTTTGCGTCGGATTCGAAAATTTAGACTCACAGGAGAACGACCATAAGGTGCCCGAGGCAGCAATAGACCCATGGAAACAAGTCGGCTGGAGGCCGATGTATTGAATCTCGACGCAATTTGAGTGTTCCATCGGCATTAGGTCGCCCTGAACGTTACAATTAACTATCACTTTTGCGTCGGATTCGATAATCTAAACTCACAGGAGAACGACCATAAGGTGCCCGAGGCAGCAACAGACCCTTGGAGACAAGTCGGCTGGAGGCCGATGTATTGAATCTCGACGCAATTTGAGTGTTCCATCGGCATTAGAGGGCCCTGAACGTTACAATTAACTATCATTTTTGCGTCGGATTCGAAAATTTAGACTCACAGGAGAACGACCATAAGGTGCCCGAGGCAGCAATAGACCCTTGGAGACAAGTCGGCTGGAGGACGATGTATTGAATCTCGACGCAATTTGAGTGTTCCATCGGCATTAGCATTCCCTGAATGTTACAATTAACTATCAGTTTCGCGTCGGATTCGAAAATCTAGACTCACAGGAGACGGACCATATGGAGCCCGAGGCAGCAATATCCCCTTGTAGACAAGTCGGCTGGAGGTCGATGTATTGAATCTCGACGCAATTTGAGTGTTCCATCGTCATTAGGAGGCTGTGAACCTTACAATTAACTATCAGTTTCGCGTCGGATTCGAAAATCTAGACTCATAGGAGACGGACCACGTGGAGCCCGAGGCAGCAATATCCACTTGTAGACAAGTCGGCTGGAGGAAGATGTATTGACTCTCGACGCAATTTGAGTGTTCCATCGGCATTAGGAGGCCCTGAACGTTTACAATTAACTATGAGTTTTGCGTCGGATTCGAAAATCTAGACTCACAGGAGAACGACCATAAGGTGCCCGAGGCACCAATAGACCTTTGGAGACAAGTCGGCTGGAGGCCGATGTATTGAATATCGACGCAATTTGAGTGTTCCATCGGCATTAGGAGGCCCTGAAGGTTACAATTAACTATCATTTTTGCGTCGTATTCGATAATCTAAACTCACAGGAGAACGACCATAAGGTGCCCGAGGCAGCAATAGACCCTTGGAGACAAGTCGGCTGGAGGCCGATGTATTGAATCTCGACGCAATTTGAGTGTTCCATCGTCATTAGAAGGCCCTGAACGTTACAATTAACTATCATTTTTGCGTCGGATTCGGTAATCTAAACTCACAGGAGAACGACCATAAGGTGCCCGAGGCAGCAATAGACCCTTGGAGACAAGTCGGCTGGAGGCCGATGTATTGAATCTCGACGCAATTTGATTGTTCCATCGTCATTAGAGGGCCCTGAACGTTAGAATTAACTATCATTTTTGCGTCGGATTCGAAAATTTAGACTCACAGGAGAACGACCATAAGGTGCCCGAGGCAGCAATAGACCCTTGGAGACAAGTCGGCTGCAGGCCAATGTATTGAATCACGACGCAATTTGAGTGTTCCATCGTCATTACAAAGTCCTGAACGTTACAATTAACTATCATTCTTGCGTCGGATTCTAAAATGTTGACTCACAGGGGAACGACCATACGGTGCCTGAGGCAGCAATAGACCATTGGAGACAAGTCGGCTGGAGGCCGATGTATTTAATCTCGACGCAATTTGAGAGTTCTATCGTCATCAGGAGGCGCTGAAAGTTACTATTCACTATCATTTTTGCGTCGGATTCGAAAATCTAGACTCACAGGAGAAGGATCATATGGTGCCCGAAACAGCAATATCCCCTTGGAGACAAGTCGGCTGGGGGCCGATGTATTGAATCTCGACGCAATTTGAGTGTTCCATCGTCATTAGAAGGACCTGAACGTTACAATTAACTATCATTTTTGCGTCGGATTCAAAAATCTAGACTCACAGGAGAACGACCATAAGGTGCCCGAGGCAACAATAGACCCTTGGAGACAAGTCGGCTGGAGGACGATGTATTGAATCTCGACGCAATTTGAGAGTTCCATCGTTATTAGGAGGCCCTGAACGTTACAATTAACTATCAGTTTTTCGTCGGATTCGAAAATCTAGACTCACAGCAGACGGACCATTTGGTGCCCGAGGCAGCAATATCCCCTTGGAGACAAATCGGCTGGAGGACAATGTATTGAATCCCAACGCAATTTGAGTCTTCTATCGTCATTAGGAGGCCCTGAACGTTACAATTAACTATCATTTTTGCGTCGGATTCGATAATCTAAACTCACAGGAGAACGACCATAAGGTGCCGGAGGCAGCATCAGACCCTTGGAGACAAGTCGGCTGGAGGCCGATGTATTGAATCTCGACGCAATTTGATTGTTCCATCGTCATTAGAGGGCCCTGAACGCTACAATTAACTATCATTTTTGCGTCGGATTCGATAATCTAAACTCACAGGAGAACGACCATAAGGTGCCCGAGGCAGCAATAGACCCTTGGAGACAAGTCGGCTGGAGGCCGATGTATTGAATCTCGACGCAATTTGAGTGTTCCATCGGTATTAGGTCGCCCTGAACGTTACAATTAACTATCATTTTTGCGTCGGATTCGATAATCTAAACTCACAGGAGAACGACCATAAGGTGCCCGAGGCAGCAACAGACCCTTGGAGACAAGTCGGCTGGAGGCCGATGTATTGAATCTCGACGCAATTTGATTGTTCCATCGTCATTAGAGGGCCCTGAACGTTACAATTAACTATAATTTTTGCGTCGGATTCGAAAATTTAGACTCACAGGAGATCGACCATAAGGTGCCCGAGGCAGCAATAGACCTTTGCAGACAAGTCGGCTGGAGGCCGATGTATTGAATCTCGACGCAATTTGAGTGTTCCATCGGCATTAGGAGGCCCTGAAGGTTACAATTAACTATCATTTTTGCGTCGTATTCGATAATCTAAACTCACAGGAGAACGACCATAAGGTGACCGAGGCAGCAATATACCCTTGGAGACAAGTCGGCTGGAGGCCGATGTATTGAATCTCGACGCAATTTGAGTGTTCCATCGTCATTAGAAGGCCCTGAACGTTACAATTAACTATCATTTTTGAGTCGGATTCGGTAATCTAAACTCACAGGAGAACGACCATAAGGTGCCCGAGGCAGCAATAGACCCTTGGAGACAAGTCGGCTGGAGGCCGATGTATTGAATCTCGACGCAATTTGAGTGTTCCATCGGCATTAGGTCGCCCTGAACGTTACAATTAACTATCATTTTTGCGTCGGATTCGATAATCTAAACTCACAGGAGAACGACCATAAGGTGCCCGAGGCCTTAACAGACCCTTGGAGACAAGTCGGCTGGAGGCCGATGTATTGAATTTCGACGCAATTTGATTGTTCCATCGTCATTAGAGGGCCCTGAACGTTAGAATTAACTATCATTTTTGCGTCGGATTCGAAAATTTAGACTCACAGGAGAACGACCATAAGGTGCCCGAGGCAGCAATAGACCCTTGGAGACAAGTCGGCTGGAGGACGATGTATTGAATCTCGACGCAATTTGAGTGTTCCTTCGTCATTAGGAGGCCCTATACGTTACAATTAACTATCATTTTTGCGTCGGATTCGATAATCTTAACTCACAGGAGAATGACCATAAGGTCCCCGAGGCAGCAACAGACCCTTGGAGACAAGTCGGCTGGAGGCCGATGTATTGAATCTCGACGCAATTTGAGTGTTCCATCGTCATTACAAGGCCCTAAACGTTACAATTAACTATCATTTTTGCGTCGGATTCGAAAATCTAGAGTCACAGGAGAACGACCATAAGGTGCCCGAGGTAGCAATAGACCCTTGGAGACAAGTCGGCTGGAGGACGATGTATTGAATCTCGACGCAATTTGAGTGTTCCATCGTCATTACAAGGCCCTGAACGTCACAATTAACTATCATTTTTGCGTCGGATTCGAAAATCTAGACTCACAGAAGACGGACCACATGGAGCCCGAGGCAGCAATATCCCCTTGGAGACAAGTCGGCTGGAGGTCGATGTATTGAATCTCGACTCAATTTGAGTGTTCCATCGTCATTAGGTGGCCCTGAACGTTACAATTAACTATCATTTTTGCGTCGGATTCGAAAATCTAGACTTACAGGAGAACGACCATAAGGTGCCCGAGGCAGCAATAGACCCTTGGAGACAAGTCGGCTGGAGGCCGATGTATTGAATCTCGACGCAATTTGAGAGTTCCATCGTCATTAGGAGGCCCTGAACGTTACAATTAACTATCATTTTTGCGTCGGATTCGAAAATCTAGACTTACAAGAGAACGACCATCAGGTGCCCGAGGCAGCAATAGACCCTTGGAGACAAGTCGGCTGGGGACGATGTATTGGATCGTGACGCAATTTGAGTGTTCCAACGCCATTACAAGGCCCTAAACGATACAATTAACTATCATTTTTGCGTCGGATTCGATAATCTAAACTCACAGGAGAACGACCATAAGGTGCCCGAGGCAGCAATAGACCCTTGGAGACAAGTCGGCTGGAGGCCGATGTATTGAATCTCGACGCAATTTGTGTGTTCCATCGTCATTAGGAGGCCCTAAACGTTACAATTAACTATCATTTTTGCGTCGGATTCGATTATCTAAACTCACAGGAGAACGACCATAAGGTGCCCGAGGCAGCAACAGACCCTTGGAGACAAGTCGGCTGGAGGCCGATGTATTGAATCTCGACGCAATTTGAGTGTTCCATCGGCATTAGGTCGCCCTGAAAGTTAATATTCACTATCATTTTAGCGTCTTATTCGAAAATCTAGACTCACAGGAGAAGGATCATATGGTGCCCGAGACAGCAATATCCCCTTGGAGACAAGTCCGCTGGAGGCCGATGTATTGAATCTCGACGCAATTTGAGTGTTCCATCGTCATTAGAAGGCCCTGAACGTTACAATTAACTATCATTTTTGCGTCGGATTCGAAAATCTAGACTCACAGGAGAACGACCATAAGGTGCCCGAAGTAGCAATAGACCCTTGGAGACAAGTCGGCTGGAGGACGATGTATTGAATCTCGACGCAATTTGAGTGTTCCATCGTCATTACAAGGCCCTGAACGTCACAATTAACTATCATTTTTGCGTCGGATTCGAAAATCTAGACTCACAGGAGACGGACCACATGGAGCCCGAGGCAGCAATATCCCCATGGAGACAAGTCGGCTGGAGGTCGATGTATTGAATCTTGACTCAATTTGAATGTTCCATCGTCATTAGGTGGCCCTGAACGTTACAATTAACTATCATTTTTGCGTCGGATTCGAAAATCTAGACTTACAGGGGAACGACCATAAGGTGCCCGAGGCAGCAACAGACCCTTGGAGACAAGTCGGCTGGAGGACGATGTATTGAATCTCGACGCAATTTGAGAGTTCCATCGTCGTTAGGAGGCCCTGAACGTTACAATTAACTATCATTTTTGCGTCGGATTCGAAAATCTAGACTTACAAGAGAACGACCATAAGGTGCCCGAGGCAGCAATAGACCCTTGGAGACAAGTCGGCTGGGGACGATGTATTGGATCGCGACGCAATTTGAGTGTTCCATCGCCATTACAAGGCCCTAAACGATACAATTAACTATCAGTTTTGCGTCGGATTCGATAATCTAAACTCACAGGAGAACGACCATAAGGTGCCCGAGGCAGCAATAGACCCTTGGAGACAAGTCGGCTGGAGGCCGATGTATTGAATCTCGACGCAATTTGAGTGTTCCATCGGCATTAGGTCGCCCTGAACGTTACAATTAACTATCATTTTTGCGTCGGATTCGATAATCTAAACTCACAGGAGAACGACCATAAGGTGCCCGAGGCAGCAACAGACCCTTGGAGACAAGTCGGCTGGAGGCCGATGTATTGAATCTCGACGCAATTTGAGTGTTCCATCGGCATTAGAGGGCCCTGAACGTTACAATTAACTATCATTTTTGCGTCGGATTCGAAAATTTAGACTCACAGGAGAACGACCATAAGGTGCCCGAGGCAGCAATAGACCCTTGGAGACAAGTCGGCTGGAGGTCGATGAATTGAATCTCGACGCAATTTGAGTGTTCCATCGTCATTAGGAGGCTGTGAACCTTACAATTAACTATCAGTTTCGCGTCGGATTCGAAAATCTAGACTCACAGGAGACGGACCACGTGGAGCCCGAGGCAGCAATATCCACTTGTAGAAAGTCGGCTGGAGGAAGATGTATTGACTCTCGACGCAATTTGAGTGTTCCATCGGCATTAGGAGGCCCTGAAGGTATACAATAAACTATGAGTTTGGCGTCGGATTCGAAAATTTAGACTCACAGGAGAACGACCATAAGGTGCCCGAGGCAGCAATAGACCCTTGGAGACAAGTCGGCTGGAGGCCGATGTATTGAATCTCGACGCAATTTGAGTGTTCCATCGGCATTAGGAGGCCCTGAAGGTTACAATTAACTATCATTTTTGCCTCGTATTCGATAATCTAAACTCACAGGAGAACGACCATAAGGTGCCCGAGGCAGCAATAGACCCTTGGAGACAAGTCGGCTGGAGGCCGATGTATTGAATCTCGACGCAATTTGATTGTTCCATCGTCATTAGAGGGCCCTGAACGTTAGAATTAACTATCATTTTTGCGTCGGATTCGAAAATTTAGACTCACAGGAGAACGACCATAAGGTGCCCGAGGCAGCAATAGACCCTTGGAGACAAGTCGGCTGGAGGACGATGTATTGAATCTCGACGCAATTTGAGTGTTCCATCGTCATTAGGAGGCCCTAAACGTTACACTTAACTATCATTTTTGCGTCGGATTCGATAATCTTAACTCACAGGAGAACGACCATAAGGTGCCCGAGGCAGCAACAGACCCTTGGAGACAAGTCGGCTGGAGGCCGATGTATTGAATCTCGACGCAATATGAGTGTTCCATCGTCATTACAAGGCCCTGAACGTTACAATTAACTATCATTTTTGCGTCGGATTCGATAATCTAAACTCACAGGAGAACGACCATAAGGTGCCCGAGGCAGCAATAGACCCTTGGAGACAAGTCGGCTGGAGGCCGATGTATTGAATCTCGACGCAATTTGAGAGTTTTATCGTCATCAGGAGGCGCTGAAAGTTACTATTCACTATCATTTTTGCGTCGGATTCGAAAATCTAGACTCACAGGAGACGGATCATATGGTGCCCGAGACAGCAATATCCCCTTGGAGACAATTCCGCTGGAGGCCGATGTATTGAATCTCGACGCAATTTGAGTGTTCCATCGTCATTAGAAGGCCCTGAACGTTACAATTAACTATCATTTTTGCGTCGGATTCGAAATTCTAGACTCACAGGAGAACGACCATAAGGTGCCCGAGGTAGCAACAGACCCTTGGAGACAAGTTGGCTGGAGGACGATGTATTGAATCTCGACGCAATTTGAGTGTTCCATCGCCATTACAAGGCCGTGAACGTCACAATTAACTATCATTTTTGCGTCGGATTCGAAAATCTAGACTCACAGGAGACGGACCACATGGAGCCCGAGGCAGCAATATCCCCTTGGAGACAAGTCGGCTGGAGGTCGATGTATTGAATCTCGACTCAATTTGAGTGTTCCATCGTCATTAGGTGGCCCTGAACGTTACAATTAACTATCATTTTTGCGTCGGATTCGAAAATCTAGACTTACAGGAGAACGACCATAAGGTGCCGAGGCAGCAATAGACCCTTGGTGACAAGTCGGCTGGACGACGATGTATTGAATCTCGACGCAATTTGAGAGTTCCATCGTCATTAGGAGGCCCTGAACGTTACAATTAACTATCATTTTTGCGTCGGATTCGAAAATCTAGACTTACAGGAGAACGACCATAAGGTGCCCGAGGCAGCAATAGACCCTTGGAGACAAGTCGGCTGGGGACGATGTATTGGATCGCGACGCAATTTGAGTGTTCCATCGCCATTACAAGGCCCTAAACGATACAATTAACTATCATTTTTGCGTCGGATTCGATAATCTAAACTCACAGGAGAACGACCATAAGGTGCCCGAGGCAGCAATAGACCCTTGGAGACAAGTCGGCTGGAGGCCGATGTATTGAATCTCGATGCAATTTGAGTGTTCCATCGTCATTGGAAGGTCCTGAACATTACAATTAACTATCATTTTTGCGTCGGATTCGATAATCTAAACTCACAGGAGAACGACCATAAGGTGCCCGAGGCAGCAACAGACCCTTGGAGACAAGTCGGCTGGAGGCCGATGTATTGAATCTCGACGCAATTTGAGTGTTCCATCGGCATTAGGTCGCCCTGAACGTTACAATTAACTATCATTTTTGCGTCGGATTCGAAAATCTAGACTTACAGGAGAACGACCATAAGGTGCCCGAGGCAGCAATAGACCCTTGGAGACAAGTCGGCTGGAGGACGATGTATTGAATCTCGACGCAATTTGAGAGTTCCATCGTCATTAGGAGGCCCTGAACGTTACAATTAACTATTATTTTTGCGTCGGATTCGAAAATCTAGACTTACAGGAGAACGACCATAAGGTGCCCGAGGCAGCAATAGACCCTTGGAGACAAGTCGGCTGGGGACGATGTATTGGATCGCGACGCAATTTGAGTGTTCCATCGCCATTACAAGGCCCTAAACGATACAATTAACTATCATTTTTGCGTCGGATTCGATAATCTAAACTCACAGGAGAACGACCATAAGGTGCCCGAGGCAGCAATAGACCCTTGGAGACAAGTCGGCTGGAGGCCGATGTATTGAATCTCGATGCAATTTGAGTGTTCCATCGTCATTGGAAGGTCCTGAACGTTACAATTAACTATCATTTTTGCGTCGGATTCGATAATCTAAACTCACAGGAGAACGACCATAAGGTGCCCGAGGCAGCAACAGACCCTTGGAGACAAGTCGGCTGGGGGCCGATGTATTGAATCTCGACGCAATTTGAGTGTTCCATCGTCATTAGAAGGACCTAAACGTTACAATTAACTATCATTTTTGCGTCGGATTCGAAAATCTAGACTCACAGGAGAACGACCATAAGGTGCCCGATTCAGCAATAGACCCTTGGAGAGAAGTCGGCTGGAGGCCGATGTATTGAATCTCGACGCAATTTGAGTGTTCCATCGGCATTAGGTCGCCCTGAACGTTACAATTAACTATCATTTTTGCGTCGGATTCGATAATCTAAACTCACAGGTGAACGACCATAAGGTGCCCGAGGCAGCAACAGACACTTGGAGACAAGTCGTCTGGAGGCCGATGTATTGAATCTCGACGCAATTTGATTGTTCCATCGTCATTAGAAGGCCCTGAACGTTACAATTAACTAACATTTTTGCGTCGGATTCGAAAATTTAGACTCACAGGAGAACGACCATAAGGTGCCCGAGGCAGCAATAGACCCTTGGAGACAAGTCGGCTGGAGGACGATGTATTGAATCTCGACGCAATTTGAGAGTTGCATCGTCATTAGGAGGCCCTGAACGTTACAATTAACTATTAGTTTCTCGTCGGATTCGAAAATCTAGACTCACAGGTGAAGGATCATATGGTGCCTGAGACAGCAATATCCCCTTGGAGACAAATCGGCTGGAGGACGATGTATTGAATCTCGACGCAATTTGAGTCTTCTATCGTCATTAGGAGGCCCTGAACGTTACTATTCACTATCATTTTTGCGTCGGATTCGAAATTCTAGACTCACTGGAGAAGGATCATATGGTGCCCGAGACAGCAATATCCCCTTGGAGACAAGTCGGCTGGAGACCGATGTATTGAATCTCGACGCAATTTGAGTGTTCCATCGTCATTACAAGGCCCTGAACGTTACAATTAACTATCATTTTTGCGTCGGATTCGAAAATCTAGACTCACAGGAGAACGACCATAAGGTGCCCGAGGCAGCGTTAGACCCTTGGAGACAAGTCGGCTGGAGGACGATGTATTGAATCTCGACGCAATTTGAGAGTTCCATCGTCATTAGGAGGCCCTGAACGTTACAATTAACTATCAGTTTTTCGTCGGATTCGAAAATCTAGACTCACAGCAGACGGACCATTTGGTGCCCGAGGCAGCAATATCCCACTGGAGACAAATCGGCTGGAGGACGACGTATTGAATCTCGACGCAATTTGAGTGTTCCATCGTCATTACAAGGCCCTGAACGTTACAATTAACTATCATTTTTGCGTCGGATTTGAAAATCTAGACTCACAGGAGAACGACCATAAGGTGCCCGAGGCAGCAATAGACCCTTGGAGACAAGTCGGCTGGAGGCCGATGTATTGAATCTCGACGCAATTTGAGTGTTCCATCGTCAGTAGAAGGCCCTGAACGTTACAATTAACTATCATTTTTGTGTCGGATTCGATAATCTAAACTCACAGGAGAACGACCATAAGGTGCCCGAGGCAGCAATAGACCCTTGGAGACAAGTCGGCTGGAGGCCGATGTATTGAATCTCGACGCAATTTGAGTGTTCCATCGGCATTAGGTCGCCCTGAACGTTGCAATTAACTATCATTTTTGCGTCGGATTCGATAATCTAAACTCACAGGAGAACGACCATGAGGTGCCCGAGGCAGCAACAGACCCTTGGAGACAAGTCGGCTGGAGGCCGATGTATTGAATCTCGACGCAATTTGAGAGTTCCATCGTCATTAGGAGGCCCTGAACGTTACAATTAACTATCAGTTTCTCGTCGGATTCGAAAATCTACACAGGAGAAGGATCATATGGTGCCTGAGACAGCAATATCCCCTTGGAGACAAGTCGGCTGGAGGACGATGTATTGAATCTCGACGCAATTTGAGTCTTCTATCGTCATTAGGAGGCCCTGAACGTTACTATTCACTATCGTTTTTGCGTCGGATTCGAAAATCTAGACTCACAGGAGAAGGATCATATGGTGCCCGAGACAGCAATATCCCCTTGGGGACAAGTCGGCTGGAGGCCGTTGTATTGAATCTCGACGCAATTTGAGTGTTCCATCGTCATTACAAGGCCCTGAACGTTACAATTAACTATCATTTTTGCGTCGGATTCGAAAATCTAGACTCACAGGAGAACGACCATAAGGTGTCCGAGGCAGCATTAGACCCTTGGAGACAAGTCGGCTGGAGGACGATGTATTGAATCTCGACGCGATTTGAGTGTCCTATCGTCATTAGGAGGCCCTGAACGTTACAATTAACTATCAGTTTCGCGTCGGATTCCATAATCTAAACTCACAGGAGAACGACCATAAGGTGCCCGAGGCAGCAAGAGACCTTGGAGACAAGTCGGCTGGAGGCCGATGTATTGAATCTCGACGCAATTTGAGTGTTCCATCGACATTACAAGGCCCTGAACGTTACTATTCACTATCATTTTAGCGTCGGATTCGAAAATCTACTCACAGGAGAAGTGCATACGGTGCTCGAGACAGCAATATACCCCTTGGAGACAAATCGACTGGAGGCCGATGTATTGAATATCGACGCAATTTGAGTGTTCCATCGGCATTAGGTGGCCCTGAACATTACAGTTAACTATCATTTTAGCGTCGGATTCGAAAATCTAGACTTACAAGAGAACGACCATAAGGTGCCCGAGGCAGCAATAGACCCTTGGAGACAAGTCGGCTGGAGGCCGAAGTATTGAATCTCGACGCAATTTGAGTGTTCCATCGGCATTAGGAGGCCATGAACGTTACAATTAACTATCATTTTATCGTCGGATTCGAAAATCTAGACTCACAGGAGAACGACCACAAGGTGCCCGAGGCAGCAACAGACCCTTGGAGACAAGTCGGTTGGAGGCCGATGTATTGAATCTCGACGCAATTTGAGTGTTCCATCGGCATTAGGTGGCCCTGAACATTACAGTTAACTATCATTTTAGCGTCGGATTCGAAAATCTACTAACAGGAGATGGATCATATGGTGCACCAGACTGCAATATCCCCTTGGATACAAGTCCGCTGGAGGACGATGTATTGAATCGCGACGCAATTTGAGTGTTCCATCGTCAATAGGAGGCCCTGAGCGTTACAATTAACTATGAGTTTTGCGTCGGATTCGAAAACGTAGAATCACCGGAGACGGACCATGTGGTGCCCGAGGCAGCGATATCCTCTTGGAGACAAGTCGGCTGGAGGACGATGTATTGAATCTCGACGCAATTTGAGTGTTCCATCGTCATTACAAGGCCCTGAACTTTACTATTCACTATCATTTTAGCGTCGGATTCGAAAATCTACTCACAGGAGTAGTTCATACGGTGCTCGAGACAGCAATATACGCCTTGGAGACAAATCGACTGGAGGCCGATGTATTGAATATCGACGCAATTTGAGTGTTCCATCGTCATTAGGTCGCCCTGAACGTAACAATTCACTATCATTTTTTCGTCGGATTCGAAAATCTAGACTTACAAGAGAACGACCATAAGGTGCCCGAGGCAGCAATTGACCCTTGAGACAAGTCGGCTGGAGGCCGATGTATTGAATCTCGACGCAATTTGAGTGTTGCATCGTCATTAGGAGGCCCTAAACGTTACAATTAACTATCATTTTTTCGTGGGATTCGAAAATCTAGACTCACAGGAGAACGACCATAAGGTGCCCGAGGCAGCAACAGACCCTTGGAGACTAGTCGGCTGGAGGCCGATGTATTGAATCTCGACGCAATTTGAGTGTTCCACTGGCATTAGGAGGCCCTGAACGTTACAGTTAACTATCATTTTAGCGTCGGATGCGAAAATCTACTAACAGGAGAAGGATCATATTGCACGAGACTTCAATATCCCCTTGTATACAAGTCCGCTGGAGGACGATATATTGAATCGCGACGCAAATTGAGTGCTCCATCGTCTTTAGGAGGCCCTGAACGTTACAATTAACTAGCAGTTTTGCGTCGGATTCGAAAACGTAGAATCACTGGAAAAGGACCATGTGGTGCCCGAGGCAGCGATATCCCCTTGGAGACAAGTCGGCTGGAGGACGATGTATTGAATCTCGACGCAATTTGAGTGTTCCATCGTCATTAGAAGGCTCTGAACGTTACAATTAACTATCATTTTTGCGTCGGATTCGAAAATCTATACTCACAGGAGAACGACCATAAGGTGCCCGAGGCGGCAATATCCCCTTGGAGACAAGTCGGCTGGAGGCCGATGTATTGAATCTCGACCCAATTTGAGTGTCCCATCGTCATTAGGAGGCCCTAAACGTTACAATTAACTATCATTTTAGCGTCGGATACGATAATCTAAACTCACAGAAGAACGACCAGGAGGTGCCCGAGGCAGCAACAGACCCTTGGAGACAAGTCGGCTGGAGGCCGATGTATTGAATCTCGACGCAATTTGAGTGTTCCATCGTCATTAGGAGGCCCTAAACGTTACAATTAACTATCATGTTTGCGTCGGATTCGATAATCTAAACTCAAAGGAGAACGACAATAAGGTGCCCGAGGCAGCAACAGACCCTTGGAGACAAGTCGGCTGGAGGCCGATGTATTGAATCTCGACGCAATTTGAGTGTTCCATCGTCATTACAAGGTCCTGAACGTTACAATTAACTATTATTTTTGCGTCGGATTCGAAAATCTAGACTCACAGGAGAACGACCATAAGGTGTCCGAGGCAGCAACAGACTCTTGGAGACAAGTCGGCTGGAGACCGATGTATTGAATCTCGACGCAATTTGAGTGTTCCATCGTCATTACAAGGCCCTGAACGTTACAATTAACTATCATTTTTGCGTCGGATTCGAAAATCTAGACTCACAGGAGAACGACCATAAGGTGCCCGAAGCAGCAATAGACCCTTGGAGACAAGTCGGCTGGAGGCCGATGTATTGAATCTCGACGCAATTTGAGTGTTCCATCGTCATTACAAGGCCCTGAACGTTACAATTAACTATCATTTATGCGTCGGATTCGAAAATCTAGACTCACAGGAGAACGACCATAAGGTGCCCGAGGCAGCAATAGACCCTTGGAAACAAGTCGGCTGGAGGACGATGTATTGAATCTCGACGCTATTTGAGTGTTCCATCGGCATTAGGAGGCCCTGAACCTTACAATTAACTATCAGTTTCGCGTCGGATTCGAACATCTAGCCTCACAGGAGAACGACCATAATGTGCCCTAGGCAGCAATAGACCCTTGGAGACAAGTCGGTTGGAGGGCGATGTATCGAATCTCGACGCAATTTGAGTGTTCCATCGTCTTTAGGAGTCCCTGAACGTTACTATTAACTATCATTTTTGCGTCGGATTCGAAAATCTAGACTTACAAGAGAACGATCATAAGGTGGCCGAGGCAGCATTAGACCCTTGGAGACAAGTCGGCTGGAGGCCAATGTATTGAATCTCGACGCAATTTGAGTGTTCCATCGTCATTAGGAGGCTCTAAACGTTACAATTAACTATCATTTTTGCGTCGGATTCGAAAACCTAGACTCACAGGAGAAGGACCATGTGGTGCCCGAGGCAGCAATAGACCCTTGGAGACAAGTCGGCTGGAGGCCGATGTATTGAATATCGATGCAATTTGAGTGTTCCATCGTCATTACAAGGCCCTGAACGTTACAATTAACTATCATTTTTGCGTCTGATTCGAAAATCTAGGCTCACAGGAGAACGACCATAAGGTGCCCGAGGCAGCAATAGACCCTTGGAGACAAGTTGGTTGGAGGACGATGTATGGAATCTCGACGCAATTTGAGTGTCCCATCGTCATTAGGAGGCCCTAAACGTTACAATTTAACTACCATTATTGCGTCGGATTCTGTAATCTAAACTCACAGGAGAACGACCATAAGGTGCCCGAGGCAGCAACAGACCATTGGAGACAAGTCGGCTGGAGGCCGATGTATTGAATCTCGACGCAATTTGAGTGTTCCATCGACATTAGGAGGTCGTGAACGTTACAGTTAACTATCATTTTAGTGTCGGATTCGAAAATCTACTAACAGGAGAAGGATCATATGGTGCACGAATCTGCAATATCCCCTTGGATACAAGTCGGCTGGAGGCCGATGTATTGAATCTCGACGCAATTTGAGTGTTCCATCGTCATTAAGAGGCCCTAAACCTTACAAGTAACTATCAGTTTCGCGTCGGATTCGAAAATCTACTCACAGGAGAAGTTTATACGGTGCTCGAGACAGCAATATACCCCTTGTAGACAAATCGACTGGAGGCCGATGTATTGAATATCGACGCAATTTGAGTTTTCTATCGTCATTAGGAGGCCCTGAACGTTACTATTCACTATCATTTTTGCGTCGGATTCGAAAATCTAGACTCACAGGAGAAGGATCATATGGTGCCCGAGACAGCAATATCCCCTTGGAGACAAGTCGGCTGGAGGCCGATGTATTGAATCTCGACGCAATTTGAGTGTTCCATCGGCATTAGGAGGCCCTGAACGTTACAATTAACTATAATTTTTGCGTCGGAATCGATAATCTAAACTCACAGGAGAACGACCATAAGGTGCCCGAGACAGTAATATCCCCTTGGAGACAAGTCCGCTGGAGGCCGATGTATTGAATCTCGACGCAATTTGAGTGTTCCATCGACATTAGAAGGCCCTGAACGTTGCAGTTAACTATCATTTTTGCGTCGGATTCAAAAATCTAGACTCACAGGAGAACGACCATAAGGTGCCCGAGGCACCAATAGACCCTTGGAGACAAGTCCGCTGGAGGCCGATGTATTGAATCTCGACGCAATTTGAGTGTTCCATCGGCATTAGGAGGCCCTGAACGTTACAATTAACTATCATTTTTGCGTCGGATTCGATAATCTAAACTCACATGAGAACGACCATAAGGTGCCCGAGGCAGCAATAGACCCTTGGAGACAAGTCGGCTGGAGGCCGATTATTGAATCTCGACGCAATTTGAGTGTTCCGTCGGCATTAGGAGGCCCTGAACGTTACAGTTAACTATCATTTTTGCGTCGGATTCGAAAATCTAGACTCACAGAAGAACGACCATAAGGTGCCCGAGGCAGCAATAGACCCTTGGAGGCAAGTCGGCTTTAGGACGATGTATTGAATCTCGACGCAATTTGAGAGTTCCATCGTCATTAGGAGGCCCTGAACGTTACAATTAACTATCACTTTTGCGTCGGATTCGAAAATCTAGACTTACAAGAGAACGACCATAAGGTGCCCGAGGCAGCATTAGACCATTGGAGACAAGTCGGCTGGCGGACGAAGTAGTGAATCTCGACGCAATTTGAGTGTCCCATCGTCATTAGGAGGCCCTAAACGTTACAATTAACTATCATTTTTACGTCGGATTCGATAATCTAAACTCACAGGAGAACGACCATAAGGTGCCCGAGGCAGCAACAGACCCTTGGAGACAAGTCGGCTGGAGGCCGATGTATTGAATCTCGACGCAATTTGAGTGTTCCATCGTCATTACAAGGCCCTGAACGTTACAATTAACTATCAGTTTCGCGTCGGATTCGAACATCTAGACTCACAGGAGAACGACCATAATGTGCCCTAGGCAGCAATAGACCCTTGGAGACAAGTCGGTTGGAGGGCGATGTATCGAATCTCGACGCAATTTGAGTGTTCCATCGTCTTTAGGAGTCCCTGAACGTTACTATTAACTATCATTTTTGCGTCGGATTCGAAAATCTAGACTTACAAGAGAACGACCATAAGGTGGCCGAGGCAGCATTAGACCCTTGGAGACAAGTCGGCTGGAGGCCGATGTATTGAATCTCGACGCAATTTGAGTGTTCCATCGTCATTAGGAGGCTCTAAACGTTACAATTAACTATCATTTTTGCGTCGGATTCGAAAATCTAGACTCACAGGAGAAGGACCATGTGGTGCCCGAGGCAGCAATAGACCCTTGGAGACAAGTCGGCTGGAGGCCGATGTATTGAATCTCGACGCAATTTGAGTGTTCCATCGTCATTACAAGGCCCTGAACGTTACAATTAACTATCATTTTTGCGTCTGATTCGAAAATCTAGACTCACAGGAGAACGACCATAAGGTGCCCGAGGCAGCAATAGACCCTTGGAGACAAGTTGGTTGGAGGACGATGTATGGAATCTCGACGCAATTTGAGTGTCCCATCGTCATTAGGAGGCCCTAAACGTTACAATTTAACTACCATTATTGCGTCGGATTCTGTAATCTAAACTCACAGGAGAACGACCATAAGGTGCCCGAGGCAGCAACAGACCATTGGAGACAATTCGGCTGGAGGCCGATGTATTGAATCTCGACGCAATTTGAGTGTTCCATCGGCATTAGGAGGCCGTGAACGTTACAGTTAACTATCATTTTAGTGTCGGATTCGAAAATCTACTAACAGGAGAAGGATCATATGGTGCACGAATCTGCAATATCCCCTTGGATACAAGTCGGCTGGAGGCCGATGTATTGAATCTCGACGCAATTTGAGTGTTCCATCGTCATTACAAGGCCCTGAACGTTACAATTAACTATCAGTTTCGCGTCGGATACGAACATCTAGACTCACAGGAGAACGACCATAATGTGCCCTAGGCAGCAATAGACCCTTGGAGACAAGTCGGTTGGAGGGCGATGTATCGAATCTCGACGCAATTTGAGTGTTCCATCGTCTTTAGGAGTCCCTGAACGTTACTATTAACTATCATTTTTGCGTCGGATTCGAAAATCTAGACTTACAAGAGAACGACCATAAGGTGGCCGAGGCAGCATTAGACCCTTGGAGACAAGTCGGCTGGAGGCCGATGTATTGAATCTCGACGCAATTTGAGTGTTCCATCATCATTACAAGGCCCTGAACGTTACAATTAACTATCATTTTTGCGTCTGATTCGAAAATCTAGACTCACAGGAGAACGACCATGAGGTGCCCGAGGCAGCAATAGACCCTTGGAGACAAGTTGGTTGGAGGACGATGTATGGAATCTCGACGCAATTTGAGTGTCCCATCGTCATTAGGGGGCCCTAAACGTTACAATTTAACTACCATTATTGCGTCGGATTCTGTAATCTAAACTCACAGGAGAACGACCATAAGGTGCCCGAGGCAGCAACAGACCATTGGAGACAATTCGGCTGGAGGCCGATGTATTGAATCTCGACGCAATTTGAGTGTTCCATCGGCATTAGGAGGCCGTGAACGTTACAGTTAACTATCATTTTAGTGTCGGATTCGAAAATCTACTAACAGGAGAAGGATCATATGGTGCACGAATCTGCAATATCCCCTTGGATACAAGTGGGCTGGAGGCCGATGTATTGAATCTCGACGCAATTTGAGTGTTCCATCGTCATTAAGAGGCCCTAAACCTTACAAGTAACTATCAGTTTCGCGTCGGATTCGAAAATCTACTCACAGGAGAAGTTTATACGGTGCTCGAGACAGCAATATACCCCTTGGAGACAAATCGACTGGAGGACGATGTATTGAATATCGACGCAATTTGAGTCTTCTATCGTCATTAGGAGGCCCTGAACGTTACAATTAACTATCATTTTTGCGTCGGATTCGAAAATCTAGACTCACAGAAGAACGACCATAAGGTGCCCGAGGCAGCAATAGACCCTTGGAGGCAAGTCGGCTTTAGGACGATGTATTGAATCTCGACGCAATTTGAGAGTTCCATCGTCATTAGGAGGCCCTGAACGTTACAATTAACTATCACTTTTGCGTCGGATTCGAAAATCTAGACTTACAAGAGAACGACCATAAGGTGCCCGAGGCAGCATTAGACCATTGGAGACAAGTCGGCTGGCGGACGAAGTAGTGAATCTCGACGCAATTTGAGTGTCCCATCGTCATTAGGAGGCCCTAAACGTTACAATTAACTATCATTTTTGCGTCGGATTCGATAATCTAAACTCACAGGAGAACGACCATAAGGTGCCCGAGGCAGCAACAGACCCTTGGAGACAAGTCGGCTGGAGGCCGATGTATTGAATCTCGACGCAATTTGAGTGTTCCATCGTCATTACAAGGCCCTGAACGTTACAATTAACTATCATTTTTGCGTCGGATTCGAAAATCTAGACTCACAGGAGAACGACCATAAGGTGCCCGAGGCAGCAATAGACCCTTGGAGACAAGTCGGCTGGAAACAGATGTATTGATTCTTGACGCAATTTGAGTGTATCATCGTCATTAGGAGGCCCTGAGCGTTACAATTCACTATCAATTTTGCGTCGGATCCGAAAATCTAGACTTACAGGAGAAGGACCATGTGGTGCACGAGGCAGCGATATCCCCTTGGAGACAAGTCGGCTGGAGGCCGATGTATTGAATCTCGACGCAATTTGAGTGCTCCATTGTCATTAGAAGGCCCTGAACGTTACAATTAACTATCATTTTTGCGTCGGATTCGAAAATCTAGACTCACAGGAGAACGACCATAAGGTACCCGAGGCAGCAATAGACCCTTGGAGACAAGTCGGCTGGAGGACGATGTATTGAATCTCGACGCAATTTGAGAGATCCATCGTCATTAGGAGGCCCTGAACGTTACAATTAACTATCATTTTTGCGTCGGATTCGAAAATTTAGACTTACAAGAGAACGACCATAAGGTGCCCGAGGCAGCATTAGACCCTTGGAGACAAGTCGGCTGGAGGACGATGTATTGGATCGCGACGCAATTTGAGTGTTCCATCGTCATTAGGAGGCCCTGAATGATACAATTAACTATCAGTTTTTCGTCGGATTCGAAAATCTAGACTCACAGCAGACGGAACATTTGGTGCCCGAGGCAGCAATATCCCCTTGGAGACAAATCGGCTGGAGGACGATGTATTGAATCTCGACGCAATTTGAGTGTTCCATCGTCATTAGGAGGCCCTGAACGTTACAATTAACTATCAGTTTCGCGTCGGATTCGAATATCTAGACTCACAGGAGACTGACCACATGGAGCTTGAGGCAGCAATATCCCCTTGGAGACAAGTCGGCTGGAGGTCGATGTATTGAATCTCGACTCAATTTGGGTGTTACATCGTCATTAGGTGGCCCTGAACGTTACAATTAACTATCGTTTTTGCGTCGGGTTCGAAAATCTAGACTCACAGCAGAACGATCACAAGGTGCCCGTGCCAGCTATTGACCCTTGGAGACAAGTCGGTTGGAGGAGGATGTGTTGGATCGCGACGCAAAATGAGTGTTCCATCGTCATTAGGAGGCCCTTAATGTTACAATTAACTATCAGTTTTTCGTCGGATTCGAAAATCTAAACTCACTGGAGACGGACCATAAGGTGCCCGATGCAGCAATATCCCCTTGGAGACCAGTCCGCTGGAGGACGATGTATTGAATCGCGACGTAATTTGAGTGTTCCATCGTCATTAGGAGGCCCTAAACCTTACAATTAACTATCAGTTTCGCGTCGGATTCGAAAATCTACTCACAGGAGAAGTTCATACGGTGCTCGAGACAGCAATATACCCCTTGGAGAAAATTCGACTGGAGGCCGATGTATTGAATATCGACGCAATTTGAGTGTTCCATCGCCATTAGGTCGCCCTGAACGTTACAATTAACTATCATTTTTGCGTCGTATTCGATAATCTAAACTCACAGGAGAACGACCATAAGGTGCCCGGGCAGCATTACACCCTTGGAGACAAGTCGGCTGGAGGACGGTGTATTGGATCGCGACGCAATTTGAGTGTTCCATCGTCATTAGGAGGCCCTGAATGTTACAATTAACTATCAGTTTTTCGTCGGATTCGAAAATCTAGACTCACAGCAGACGGACCATTTGGTGCCCGAGGCAACAATATCCCCTTGGAGACAAATCGGCTGGAGGACGATGTATTGAATCTCGACGCAATTTGAGTCTTCTATCGTCATTAGGAGGCCCTGAACGTTACTATTCACTATCATTTTTGCGTCGGATTCGAAAATCTAGACTCACAGGAGAAGGATCATATGGTGCCCGAGACAGCAATATCCCCTTGGAGACAAGTCGGCTGGAGGCCGATGTATTGATTCTCGACGCAATTTGAGTGTTCCATCGGCATTAGGAGGCCCTGAACGTTACAATTAACTATAATTTTTGCGTCGGATTCGATAATCTAAACTCACAGGAGAACGACCATAAGGTGCCCGAGACAGCAATATCCCCTTGGAGACAAGTCCGCTGGAGGACGATGTATTGAATCTCGACGCAATTTGAGTGCTCCATCGTCATTAGAAGGCCCTGAACGTTACAGTTAACTATCATTTTTGCGTCGGATTCAAAAATCTAGACTCACAGGAGAACGACCATAAGGTGCCCGAGGCACCAATAGACCCTTGGAGACAAGTCGGCTGGAGGCCGATGTATTGAATCTCGACGCAATTTGAGTGTTCCATCGGCATTAGGAGGCCCTGAACGTTACAATTAACTATCATTTTTGCGTCGGATTCGATTATCTAAACTCACATGAGAACGACCATGAGGTGCCCGAGGCAGCAATAGACCCTTGGAGACAAGTCGGCTGGAGGCCGATTATTGAATCTCGACGCAATTTGAGTGTTCCATCGGCATTAGGAGGCCCTGAACGTTACAGTTAACTATCATTTTTGCGTCGGATTCGAAAATCTAGACTCACAGAAGAACGACCATAAGGTGCCCGAGGCAGCAATAGACCCTTGGAGGCAAGTCGGCTTTAGGACGATGTATTGAATCTCGACGCAATTTGAGAGTTCCATCGTCATTAGGAGGCCCTGAACGTTACAATAAACTATCACTTTTGCGTCGGATTCGAAAATCTAGACTTACAAGAGAACGACCATAAGGTGCCCGAGGCAGCATTAGACCCTTGGAGACAAGTCGGCTGGCGGACGAAGTAGTGAATCTCGACGCAATTTGAGTGTCCCATCGTCATTAGGAGGCCCTAAACGTTACAATTAACTATCATTTTTGCGTCGGATTCGATAATCTAAACTCACAGGAGAACGACCATTAGGTGCCCGAGGCAGCAACAGACCCTTGGAGACAAGTCGGCTGGAGGCCGATGTATTGAATCTCGACGCAATTTGAGTGTTCCATCGTCATTACAAGGCCCTGAACGTTACAATTAACTATCATTTTTGCGTCGGATTCGAAAATCTACACTCACAGGAGAACGACCATAAGGTGCCCGAGGCAGCAATAGACCCTTGGAGACAAGTCGGCTGGAGGACGATGTATTGAATCTCGACGCAATTTGAGAGATCCATCGTCACTAGGAGGCCCTGAACGTTACAATTAACTATCATTTTTGCGTCGGATTCGAAAATTTAGACTTACAAGAGAACGACCATAAGGTGCCCGAGGCAGCATTAGACCCTTGGAGACAAGTCGGCTGGAGGACGATGTATTGGATCGCGACGCAATTTGAGTGTTCCATCGTCATTAGGAGGCTTTGAATGATACAATTAACTATCAGTTTTTCGTCGGATTCGAAAAACTAGACTCACAGCAGACGGACTATTTGGTGCCCGAGGCAGCAATATCCCCTTGGAGACAAATCGGCTGGAGGACGATGTATTGAATCTCGACGCAATTTGAGTGTTCCATCGTCATTAGGAGGCCCTGAACGTTACAATTAACTATCAGTTTCGCGTCGGATTCGAAAATCTAGACTCACAGGAGACGGACCACATGGAGCTTGAGGCAGCAATATCCCCTTGGAGACAAGTCGGCTGGAGGTCGATGTATTGAATCTCGACTCAATTTGAGTGTTACATCGTCATTAGGTGGCCCTGAACGTTACAATTAACTATCGTTTTTGCGTCGGGTTCGAAAATCTAGACTCACAGCAGAACGATCACAAGGTGCCCGTGCCAGCTATTGACCCTTGGAGACAAGTCGGTTGGAGGACGATGTGTTGGATCGCGACGCAAAATGAGTGTTCCATCGTCATTAGGAGGCCCTTAATGTTACAATTAACTATCAGTTTTTCGTCGGATTCGAAAATCTAAACTCACTGGAGACGGACCATAAGGTGCCCGATGCAGCAATTTCCCCTTGGAGACCAGTCCGCTGGAGGACGATGTATTGAATCGCGACGCAATTTGAGTGTTCCATTGTCATTAGGAGGCCCTAAACCTTACAATTAACTATCAGTTTCGCGTCGGATTCGAAATTCTACTCACAGGAGAAGTTCATACGGTGCTCGAGACAGCAATATACCCGTTGGAGAAAAATAGACTGGAGGCCGATGTATTGAATATCGACGCAATTTGAGTGTTCCATCGCCATTAGGTCGCCCTGAACGTTACAATTCACTATCATTTTTGCGTCGGATTCGAAAATCTAGACTCACAGGAGAAGTATCATATTGTGCCCGAGACAGCAATATCCCCTTGGAGACAAGTCGGCTGGAGGCCGATGTATTGAATCTCGACTCAATTTGAGTGATCCATCGTCATTAGGTGGCCCTGAACGTTACAATTAACAATCAGTTTTGCGTCGGGTTCGAAAATCTAGACTCACAGCAGAACGATCACAAGGTGCCCGTGGCAGCTATTGACGCTTGGAGACAAGTCGGTTGGAGGACGATGTATTGGATCGCGACGCAAAATGAGTGTTCCATCGTCATTAGGAGGCCCTGAATGTTACAATTAACTATCAGTTTTTCGTCGGATTCGAAAATCTAGACTCACTGGAGACGGACCATAAGGTGCCCGATGCAGCAATATCCCCTTGGATACAAGTCGGCTGGAGGCCGATATATTGAATCTCGACGCAATTTGAGTGTTCCATCGTCATTAGGAGGCCCTGAACGTTTCAATTAACTATCATTTTTGCGTCGGATTCGATAATCTAAACTCACTGGAGAACGACCATAAGGTGCCCGAGCAGCATTAGACCCTTGGAGACAAGTCGGCTGGAGCCCGATGTATTGAATCTCGACGCAATTTGAGTGTTCCATCGTCATTACAAGGCCCTGAACGTTACAATTAACTATTATTTTTGCGTCGGATTCGAAAATCTGGACTCACAGGATAACGACCATAAGGTGCCCGTGGCAGCAATAGACCCTTGGAGACAAGTCGGCTGGAGGTCGCAGTATTGGATCGCGACGCAATTTGAGTGTTCCATCGTCATTAGGAGGCCCTGAATGTTACAATTAACTATCAGTTTTTCGTCGGATTCGAAAATCTAGACTCACAGCAGACGGACCATTTGGTGCCCGTGGCACCAATATCCCCTTGGAGACAAATCGGCTGGAGGACGATGTATTGAATCTCGACGCAATTTGAGTGTTCCATCGGCATTAGGAGGCCCTGAACGTTACAGTTAACTATCATTTTTGCGTCTGATTCGAAAATCTAGACTCACAGGAGAACGACCATAAGGTGCCCGAGGCAGCAATAGACCCTTGGAGACAAGTTGGTTGGAGGACGATGTATGGAATCTCGACGCAATTTGAGTGTCCCATCGTCATTAGGGGGCCCTAAACGTTACAATTTAACTACCATTATTGCGTCGGATTCTGTAATCTAAACTCACAGGAGAACGACCATAAGGTGCCCGAGGCAGCAACAGACCATTGGAGACAATTCGGCTGGAGGCCGATGTATTGAATCTCGACGCAATTTGAGTGTTCCATCGGCATTAGGAGGCCGTGAACGTTACAGTTAACTATCATTTTAGTGTCGGATTCGAAAATCTACTAACAGGAGAAGGATCATATGGTGCACGAATCTGCAATATCCCCTTGGATACAAGTCGGCTGGAGGCCGATGTATTGAATCTCGACGCAATTTGAGTGTTCCATCGTCATTAAGAGGCCCTAAACCTTACAAGTAACTATCAGTTTCGCGTCGGATTCGAAAATCTACTCACAGGAGAAGTTTATACGGTGCTCGAGACAGCAATATACCCCTTGGAGACAAATCGACTGGAGGCCGATGTATTGAATATCGACGCAATTTGAGTCTTCTATCGTCATTAGGAGGCCCTGAACGTTACAATTAACTATCATTTTTGCGTCGGATTCGAAAATCTAGACTCACAGAAGAACGACCATAAGGTGCCCGAGGCAGCAATAGACCCTTGGAGGCAAGTCGGCTTTAGGACGATGTATTGAATCTCGACGCAATTTGAGAGTTCCATCGTCATTAGGAGGCCCTGAACGTTACAATTAACTATCACTTTTGCGTCGGATTCGAAAATCTAGACTTACAAGAGAACGACCATAAGGTGCCCGAGGCAGCATTAGACCATTGGAGACAAGTCGGCTGGCGGACGAAGTAGTGAATCTCGACGCAATTTGAGTGTCCCATCGTCATTAGGAGGCCCTAAACGTTACAATTAACTATCATTTTTGCGTCGGATTCGATAATCTAAACTCACAGGAGAACGACCATAAGGTGCCCGAGGCAGCAACAGACCCTTGGAGACAAGTCGGCTGGAGGCCGATGTATTGAATCTCGACGCAATTTGAGTGTTCCATCGTCATTACAAGGCCCTGAACGTTACAATTAACTATCATTTTTGCATCGGATTCGAAAATCTAGACTCACAGGAGAACGACCATAAGGTGCCCGAGGCAGCAATAGACCCTTGGAGACAAGTCGGCTGGAAACAGATGTATTGATTCTTGACGCAATTTGAGTGTATCATCGTCATTAGGAGGCCCTGAGCGTTACAATTCACTATCAATTTTGCGTCGGATCCGAAAATCTAGACTTACAGGAGAAGGACCATGTGGTGCACGAGGCAGCGATATCCCCTTGGAGACAAGTCGGCTGGAGGCCGATGTATTGAATCTCGACGCAATTTGAGTGCTCCATTGTCATTAGAAGGCCCTGAACGTTACAATTAACTATCATTTTTGCGTCGGATTCGAAAATCTAGACTCACAGGAGAACGACCATAAGGTACCCGAGGCAGCAATAGACCCTTGGAGACAAGTCGGCTGGAGGACGATGTATTGAATCTCGACGCAATTTGAGAGATCCATCGTCATTAGGAGGCCCTGAACGTTACAATTAACTATCATTTTTGCGTCGGATTCGAAAATTTAGACTTACAAGAGAACGACCATAAGGTGCCCGAGGCAGCATTAGACCCTTGGAGACAAGTCGGCTGGAGGACGATGTATTGGATCGCGACGCAATTTGAGTGTTCCATCGTCATTAGGAGGCCCTGAATGATACAATTAACTATCAGTTTTTCGTCGGATTCGAAAATCTAGACTCACAGCAGACGGAACATTTGGTGCCCGAGGCAGCAATATCCCCTTGGAGACAAATCGGCTGGAGGACGATGTATTGAATCTCGACGCAATTTGAGTGTTCCATCGTCATTAGGAGGCCCTGAACGTTACAATTAACTATCAGTTTCGCGTCGGATTCGAATATCTAGACTCACAGGAGACTGACCACATGGAGCTTGAGGCAGCAATATCCCCTTGGAGACAAGTCGGCTGGAGGTCGATGTATTGAATCTCGACTCAATTTGGGTGTTACATCGTCATTAGGTGGCCCTGAACGTTACAATTAACTATCGTTTTTGCATCGGGTTCGAAAATCTAGACTCACAGCAGAACGATCACAAGGTGCCCGTGCCAGCTATTGACCCTTGGAGACAAGTCGGTTGGAGGACGATGTGTTGGATCGCGACGCAAAATGAGTGTTCCATCGTCATTAGGAGGCCCTTAATGTTACAATTAACTATCAGTTTTTCGTCGGATTCGAAAATCTAAACTCACTGGAGACGGACCATAAGGTGCCCGATGCAGCAATATCCCCTTGGAGACCAGTCCGCTGGAGGACGATGTATTGAATCGCGACGCAATTTGAGTGTTCCATCGTCATTAGGAGGCCCTAAACCTTACAATTAACTATCAGTTTCGCGTCGGATTCGAAAATCTACTCACAGGAGAAGTTCATACGGTGCTCGAGACAGCAATATACCCCTTGGAGAAAATTCGACTGGAGGCCGATGTATTGAATATCGACGCAATTTGAGTGTTCCATCGCCATTAGGTCGCCCTGAACGTTACAATTATCTATCATTTTTGCGTCGTATTCGATAATCTAAACTCACAGGAGAACGACCATTAGGTGCCCGGGCAGCATTACACCCTTGGAGACAAGTCGGCTGGAGGACGGTGTATTGGATCGCGACGCAATTTGAGTGTTCCATCGTCATTAGGAGGCCCTGAATGTTACAATTAACTATCAGTTTTTCGTCGGATTCGAAAATCTAGACTCACAGCAGACGGACCATTTGGTGCCCGAGGCAACAATATCCCCTTGGAGACAAATCGGCTGGAGGACGATGTATTGAATCTCGACGCAATTTGAGTCTTCTATCGTCATTAGGAGGCCCTGAACGTTACTATTCAATATCATTTTTGCGTCGGATTCGAAAATCTAGACTCACAGGAGAAGGATCATATGGTGCCCGAGACAGCAATATCCCCTTGGAGACATGTCGGCTGGAGGCCGATGTATTGATTCTCGACGCAATTTGAGTGTTCCATCGGCATTAGGAGGCCCTGAACGTTACAATTAACTATAATTTTTGCGTCGGATTCGATAATCTAAACTCACAGGAGAACGACCATAAGGTGCCCGAGACAGCAATATCCCCTTGGAGACAAGTCCGCTGGAGGACGATGTATTGAATCTCGACGCAATTTGAGTGTTCCATCGTCATTAGAAGGCCCTGAACGTTACAGTTAACTATCATTTTTGCGTCGGATTCAAAAATCTAGACTCACAGGAGAACGACCATAAGGTGCCCGAGGCACCAATAGACCCTTGGAGACAAGTCGGCTGGAGGCCGATGTATTGAATCTCGACGCAATTTGAGTGTTCCATCGGCATTAGGAGGCCCTGAACGTTACAATTAACTATCATTTTTGCGTCGGATTCGATTATCTAAACTCACATGAGAACGACCATGAGGTGCCCGAGGCAGCAATAGACCCTTGGAGACAAGTCGGCTGGAGGCCGATTATTGAATCTCGACGCAATTTGAGTGTTCCATCGGCATTAGGAGGCCCTGAACGTTACAGTTAACTATCATTTTTGCGTCGGATTCGAAAATCTAGACTCACAGAAGAACGACCATAAGGTGCCCGAGGCAGCAATAGACCCTTGGAGGCAAGTCGGCTTTAGGACGATGTATTGAATCTCGACGCAATTTGAGAGTTCCATCGTCATTAGGAGGCCCTGAACGTTACAATAAACTATCACTTTTGCGTCGGATTCGAAAATCTAGACTTACAAGAGAACGACCATAAGGTGCCCGAGGCAGCATTAGACCCTTGGAGACAAGTCGGCTGGCGGACGAAGTAGTGAATCTCGACGCAATTTGAGTGTCCCATCGTCATTAGGAGGCCCTAAACGTTACAATTAACTATCATTTTTGCGTCGGATTCGATAATCTAAACTCACAGGAGAACGACCATTAGGTGCCCGAGGCAGCAACAGACCCTTGGAGACAAGTCGGCTGGAGGCCGATGTATTGAATCTCGACGCAATTTGAGTGTTCCATCGTCATTACAAGGCCCTGAACGTTACAATTAACTATCATTTTTGCGTCGGATTCGAAAATCTACACTCACAGGAGAACGACCATAAGGTGCCCGAGGCAGCAATAGACCCTTGGAGACAAGTCGGCTGGAGGACGATGTATTGAATCTCGACGCAATTTGAGAGATCCATCGTCACTAGGAGGCCCTGAACGTTACAATTAACTATCATTTTTGCGTCGGATTCGAAAATTTAGACTTACAAGAGAACGACCATAAGGTGCCCGAGGCAGCATTAGACCCTTGGAGACAAGTCGGCTGGAGGACGATGTATTGGATCGCGACGCAATTTGAGTGTTCCATCGTCATTAGGAGGCTTTGAATGATACAATTAACTATCAGTTTTTCGTCGGATTCGAAAAACTAGACTCACAGCAGACGGACTATTTGGTGCCCGAGGCAGCAATATCCCCTTGGAGACAAATCGGCTGGAGGACGATGTATTGAATCTCGACGCAATTTGAGTGTTCCATCGTCATTAGGAGGCCCTGAACGTTACAATTAACTATCAGTTTCGCGTCGGATTCGAAAATCTAGACTCACAGGAGACGGACCACATGGAGCTTGAGGCAGCAATATCCCCTTGGAGACAAGTCGGCTGGAGGTCGATGTATTGAATCTCGACTCAATTTGAGTGTTACATCGTCATTAGGTGGCCCTGAACGTTACAATTAACTATCGTTTTTGCGTCGGGTTCGAAAATCTAGACTCACAGCAGAACGATCACAAGGTGCCCGTGGCAGCTATTGACCCTTGGAGACAAGTCGGTTGGAGGACGATGTGTTGGATCGCGACGCAAAATGAGTGTTCCATCGTCATTAGGAGGCCCTTAATGTTACAATTAACTATCAGTTTTTCGTCGGATTCGAAAATCTAAACTCACTGGAGACGGACCATAAGGTGCCCGATGCAGCAATTTCCCCTTGGAGACCAGTCCGCTGGAGGACGATGTATTGAATCGCGACGCAATTTGAGTGTTCCATTGTCATTAGGAGGCCCTAAACCTTACAATTAACTATCAGTTTCGCGTCGGATTCGAAAATCTACTCACAGGAGAAGTTCATACGGTGCTCGAGACAGCAAAATACCCGTTGGAGAAAAATAGACTGGAGGCCGATGTATTGAATATCGACGCAATTTGAGTGTTCCATCGCCATTAGGTCGCCCTGAACGTTACAATTCACTATCATTTTAGCGTCGGATTCGAAAATCTAGACTCACAGGAGAAGTATCATATTGTGCCCGAGACAGCAATATCCCCTTGGAGACAAGTCGGCTGGAGGCCGATGTATTGAATCTCGACTCAATTTGAGTGATCCATCGTCATTAGGTGGCCCTGAACGTTACAATTAACAATCAGTTTTGCGTCGGGTTCGAAAATCTAGACTCACAGCAGAACGATCACAAGGTGTCCGTGGCAGCTATTGACGCTTGGAGACAAGTCGGTTGGAGGACGATGTATTGGTTCGCGACGCAAAATGAGTGTTCCATCGTCATTAGGAGGCCCTGAATGTTACAATTAACTATCAGTTTTTCGTCGGATTCGAAAATCTAGACTCACTGGAGACGGACCATAAGGTGCCCGATGCAGCAATATCCCCTTGGATACAAGTCGGCTGGAGGCCGATATATTGAATCTCGACGCAATTTGAGTGTTCCATCGTCATTAGGAGGCCCTGAACGTTTCAATTAACTATCATTTTTGCGTCGGATTCGATAATCTAAACTCACTGGAGAACGACCATAAGGTGCCCGAGCAGCATTAGACCCTTGGAGACAAGTCGGCTGGAGCCCGATGTATTGAATCTCGACGCAATTTGAGTGTCCCATCGTCATTACAAGGCCCTGAACGTTACATCTAACTATCATTTTTGCGTCGGATTCGAAAATCTAGACTCACAGGAGAACGTCCATAAGGTCCCCGAGGCAGCAACAGACCCTTGGAGGCAAGTCGGCTGGAGGACGATGTATTGAATCTCGACGCAATTTGAGTGTTCCATCGTCATTACAAGGCCCTGAACGTTACAATTAACTATTATTTTTGCGTCGGATTCGAAAATCTGGACTCACAGGATAACGACCATAAGGTGCCCGTGGCAGCAATAGACCCTTGGAGACAAGTCGGCTGGAGGTCGCAGTATTGGATCGCGACGCAATTTGAGTGTTCCATCGTCATTAGGAGGCCCTGAATGTTACAATTAACTATCAGTTTTTCGTCGGATTCGAAAATCTAGACTCACAGCAGACGGACCATTTGGTGCCCGTGGCACCAATATCCCCTTGGAGACAAATCGGCTGGAGGACGATGTATTGAATCTCGACGCAATTTGAGTCTTGTATCGTCATTACGAGGCCCTGAACGCTTCTATTCACTATCATTTTTGCGTCGGATTCGAAAATCTAGACTCACAGGAGAAGGATCATATGGTGCCCGAGACAGCAATATCCCCTTGGAGACAAGTCGGCTGGAGGCCGATGTATTGAATCTCGACGCAATTTGAGTGTTCCATCGGCATTAGGCCCTGAACGTTACAATTAATTATCATTTTTGCGTCGGATTCGATAATCTAAACTCACAGGAGAACGATCATAAGGTGCCCGAGGCAGCAACAGACCCTTGGAGACAAGTCCGCTGGAGGCCGATGTATTGAATCTCGACGCAATTTGAGTGTACCATCGTCATTAGAAGGCCCTGAACGTTACAATTAACTATCACTTTTGCGTCGGATTCGAAAATCTAGACTCACAGGAGAACGACCATAAGGTGCCCGAGGCAGCAATAGACCCTTGGAGACAAGTCGCTTGGAGGAGGATGTATTGAATCTCGACGCAATTTGAGAGTTACATCGTCATTAGGAGGCCCTGAACGTTACAATTAACTATCATTTTTGCGTCGGATTCGAAAATCTAGACTTACAAGAGAACGACCATAAGGTGCCCGAGGCAGCATTAGACCCTGGGAGACAAGTCGGCTGGGGGACGATGTATTGGATCGCGACGCAATTTGAGTGTTCCATCGTCATTAGGAGGCCCTGAATGCTACAGTTAACTATCAGTTTTTCGTCGGATTCGAAAATTTAGACTCACACCAGACGGACCATTTGGTGCGCGAGGCAGCAATATCCCCTTGGAGACAAATCGGCTGGAGGACGATGTATTGAATCGCGACGCAATTTGAGTGTTCCATCGTCATTAGGAGGTCCTGAACGTTACTATTCACTATCATTTTTGCGTCGGATTCGAAAATCTAGACTCACAGGAGAAGGATCATATTGTGCCCGAGACAGCAATATCCCCTTGGAGACAAGTCGCCTGGAGGCCGATGTATTGAATCTCGACGCAATTTGAGTGTTCCATCGTCATTACAAGGCCCTGAACGTTACAATTAACTATCATTTTTGCGTCGGATTCGAAAATCTAGACTCACAGGAGAACGAACATAAGGTGCCCGAGGCAGCAACAGACCCTTGGAGACAAGTCGGCTGGAGGCCGATGTATTGAATCTCGACGCAATTTGAGTGTTCCATCGTCATTACAAGGCCCTGAACGTTACAATTAACTATCATTTTTGCGTCGGATTCGAAAATCTAGACTCACAGGAGAACGACCATAAGGTGCCCGAGGCAGCAATAGACCCTTGGAGACAAGTCGGCTGGAGGACGATGTATTGAATCTCGACGCAATTTGAGAGTTCCATCGTCATTAGGAGGCCCTAAACGTTGCAATTAACTATCATTTTTGCGTCGGATTCGATAATCTAAACTCACAGGAGAACGACCATAAGGTGCCCGAGGCAGCAATAGACCCTTAGAGACAAGTCGGCTGGAGGCCGATGTATTGAATCTCGACGCAATTTGAGTGTTCCATCGGCATTAGGAGGCCCTGAACGATACAATTAACTATCATTTTTGCGTCGGATTCGATAATCTAAACTCACAGGAGAACGACCATAAGGTGCCCGAGGCAGCAATAGACCCTTGGAGACAAGTCGGCTGGAGGCCGATGTATTGAATCTAGACGCAATTTGAGTGTTCCATCGGCATTAGGAGGCCCTGAACGTTAGAGTTAACTATCATTTTAGCGTCGGATTCGAAAATCTACTAACAGGAGAAGGATCATATGGTGCACGAGACTGCAATATCCCCTTGGATACAAGTCGGCTGGAGGTCGATGTCTTGAATCTCGACGCAATTTGAGTCTTCTATCGTCATTAGGAGGCCGTAAACGTTACTATTCACTATCATTTTTGCGTCGGATTCGAAAATCTAGACTCACAGGAGGCGGACCACATGGAGCCCGAAACAGCAATATCCCCTTGTAGACAAGTCGGCTGGAGGAAGATGTATTGAATCTGGACGCAATTTGAGTGTTCCATCGTCATTACAAAGCCCTGAACGTTACAATTAACTATCATTTTTGCGTCGGATTCGAAAATCTAGACTCACAGGAGAACGACCATAAGGTGCCCGAGGCAGCAATAGACCCTTGGAGACAAGTCGGCTGGACGACGATGTATTGAATCTAGACGCAATTTTAGTGTTCCATCGTCATTACAAGGCCCTGAACGTTACAATTAACTATCATTTTTGCGTCGGATTCGAAAATCTAGACTCACAGGAAAACGACCATAAGGTGCCCGAGGCAGCAATAGACCCTTGGAGACAAGTCGGCTGGACGACGATGTATTGAATCTCGACGCAATTTTAGTGTTCCATCGGCATTAGGAGGCCCTGAACGTTACAATTAACTATCATTTTTGCGTCGGATTCGAAAATCTACACTTACAAGAGAACGACCATAAGGTGCCCGAGGCAGCATTAGACCCTTGGAGACAAGTCCGCTAGAGGCCGATGTATTGAATCTGGACGCAATTTGACTGCTCCATCGTCATTAGGAGGCCCTGAATGTTACAATTAACTATCATTTTTGCGTCGGATTCGAAAATCTAGACTCACAGGAGAAGGATCATATTGTGCCCGAGACAGCAATATCCCCTTGGAGACAAGTCGCCTGGAGGCCGATGTATTGAATCTCGACGCAATTTGAGTGTTCCATAGTCATTACAAGGCCCTGAATGTTACAATTAACTATCATTTTTGCGTCGGATACGAAAATCTAGACTCACAGGAGAACGACCATAAGGTGCCCGAGGCAGCAATTTCCCCTTGGAGACCAGTCCGCTGGAGGACGATCTATTGAATCGCGACGCAATTTGAGTGTACCATCGTCATTAGGTGGCCCTGAACGTTACAATTAACAATCAGTTTTGCGTCGGGTTCGAAAATCTAGACTCACAGCAGAACGATCACAAGGTGCCCGTGGCAGCTATTGACGCTTGGAGACAAGTCGGTTGGAGGACGATGTATTGGATCGCGACACAAAATGAGTGTTCCATCGTCATTAGGAGGCCCTGAATGTTACAATTAACTATCAGTTTTTCGTCGGATTCGAAAATCTAGACTCACTGGAGACGGACCATAAGGTGCCCGATGCAGCAATATCCCCTTGGATACAAGTCGGCTGGAGGCCGATATATTGAATCTCGACGCAATTTGAGTGTTCCATCGTCATTAGGTCGCCCAGAACGTTTCAATTAACTATCATTTTTGCGTCGGATTCGATAATCTAAACTCACTGGAGAACGAACATAAGGTGCCCGAGCAGCATTAGACCCTTGGAGACAAGTCGGCTGGAGCCCGATGTATTGAATCTCGACGCAATTTGAGTGTCCCATCGTCATTACAAGGCCCTGAACGTTACATCTAACTATCATTTTTGCGTCGGATTCGAAAATCTAGACTCACAGGAGAACGTCCATAAGGTGCCCGAGGAGCAACAGACCCTTGGAGGCAAGTCGGCTGGAGGACGATGTATTGAATCTCGACGCAATTTGAGTGTTCCATCGCCATTACAAGGCCCTGAACGTTACAATTAACTATTATTTTTGCGTCGGATTCGAAAATCTGGACTCACAGGATAACGACCATAAGGTGCCCGTGGCAGCAATAGACCCTTGGAGACAAGTCGGCTGGAGGTCGCAGTATTGGATCGCGACGCAATTTGAGTGTTCCATCGTCATTAGGAGGCCCTGAATGTTACAATTAACTATCAGTTTTTCGTCGGATTCGAAAATCTAGACTCACAGCAGACGGACCATTTGGTGCCCGTGGCACCAATATCCCCTTGGAGACAAATCGGCTGGAGGACGATGTATTGAATCTCGACGCAATTTGAGTCTTCTATCGTCATTACGAGACCCTGAACGCTTCTATTCACTATCATTTTTGCGTCGGATTCGAAAATCTAGACTCACAGGAGAAGGATCATATGGTGCCCGAGACAGCAATATCCCCTTAAAGACAAGTCGGCTGGAGGCCGATGTATTGAATCTCGACGCAATTTGAGTGTTCCATCGGCATTAGGAGGCCCTGAACGTTACAATTAATTATCATTTTTGCGTCGGATTCGATAATCTAAACTCACAGGAGAACGACCATAAGGTGCCCGAGGCAGCAACAGACCCTTGGAGACAAGTCCGCTGGAGGCCGATGTATTGAATCTCGACGCAATTTGAGTGTACCATCGTCATTAGAAGGCCCTGAACGTTACAATTAACTATCACTTTTGCGTCGGATTCGAAAATCTAGACTCACAGGTGAACGACCATAAGGTGCCCGAGGCAGCAATAGACCCTTGGAGACAAGTCGGCTGGAGGAGGATGTATTGAATCTCGACGCAATTTGAGAGTTACATCGTCATTAGGAGGCCCTGAACGTTACAATTAACTATCATTTTTGCGTCGGATTCGAAAAACTAGACTTACAAGAGAACGACCATAAGGTGCCCGAGGCAGCATTAGACCCTTGGAGACAAGTCGGCTGGGGGACGATGTATTGGATCGCGACGCAATTTGAGTGTTCCATCGTCATTAGGAGGCCCTGAATGCTACAATTAACTATCAGTTTTTCGTCGGATTCGAAAATTTAGACTCACACCAGACGGACCATTTGGTGCGCGAGGCAGCAATATCCCCTTGGAGACAAATCGGCTGGAGGACGATGTATTGAATCGCGACGCAATTTGAGTGTTCCATCGTCATTAGGAGGCCCTAAACCTTACAATTAACTATCATTTTTGCGTCGGATTCGATAATCTAAACTCACAGGAGAACGACCATAAGGTGCCCGAGGCAGCATTAGACACTTGGAGACAAGTCGGCTGGAGGCCGATGTATTGAATCTCGACGCAATTTGAGTGTTCCATCGTCATTACAAGGCCCTGAACGTTACAATTAACTATCATTTTTGCGTCGGATTCGAAAATCTAGACTCACAGGAGAACGAACATAAGGTGCCCGAGGCAGCAACAGACCCTTGGAGACAAGTCGGCTGGAGGCCGATGTATTGAATCTCGACGCAATTTGAGTGTTCCATCGTCATTACAAGGCCCTGAACGTTACAATTAACTATCATTTTTGCGTCGGATTCGAAAATCTAGACTCACAGGAGAACGACCATAAGGTGCCCGAGGCAGCAATAGACCCTTGGAGACAAGTCGGCTGGAGGACGATGTATTGAATCTCGACGCAATTTGAGAGTTCCATCGTCATTAGGAGGCCCTAAACGTTGCAATTAACTATCATTTTTGCGTCGGATTCGAAAATCTAGACTCACAGGAGAACGACCATAAGGTGCCCGAGGCAGCAGTAGACCCTTGGAGACAAGTCGGCTGGAGGACGATGTATTGAATATCGACGCAATTTGAGTGTTCCATCGGCATTAGGAGGCCCTGAACGTTACAATTAACTATCATTTTTGCGTCGGATTCGATAATCTAAACTCACAGGAGAACGACCATAAGGTGCCCGAGGCAGCAATAGACCCTTAGAGACAAGTCGGCTGGAGGCCGATGTATTGAATCTCGACGCAATTTGAGTGTTCCATCGGCATTAGGAGGCCCTGAACGATACAATTAACTATCATTTTTGCGTCGGATTCGATAATCTAAACTCACAGGAGAACGACCATAAGGTGCCCGAGGCAGCAATAGACCCTTGGAGACAAGTCGGCTGGAGGCCGATGTATTGAATCTAGACGCAATTTGAGTGTTCCATCGGCATTAGGAGGCCCTGAACGTTAGAGTTAACTATCATTTTAGCGTCGGATTCGAAAATCTACTAACAGGAGAAGGATCATATGGTGCACGAGACTGCAATATCCCCTTGGATACAAGTCTGCTGGAGGTCGATGTCTTGAATCTCGACGCAATTTGAGTCTTCTATCGTCATTAGGAGGCCGTAAACGTTACTATTCACTATCATTTTTGCGTCGGATTCGAAAATCTAGACTCACAGGAGACGGACCACATGGAGCCCGAAACAGCAATATCCCCTTGTAGACAAGTCGGCTGGAGGAAGATGTATTGAATCTGGACGCAATTTGAGTGTTCCCTCGTCATTACAAGGCCCTGAACGTTACAATTAACTATCATTTTTGCGTCGGATTCGAAAATCTAGACTCACAGGAGAACGACCATAAGGTGCCCGAGGCAGCAATAGACCCTTGGAGACAAGTCGGCTGGACGACGATGTATTGAATCTAGACGCAATTTTAGTGTTCCATCGTCATTACAAGGCCCTGAACGTTACAATTAACTATCATTTTTGCGTCGGATTCGAAAATCTAGACTCACAGGAGAACGACCATAAGGTGCCCGAGGCAGCAATAGACCCTTGGAGACAAGTCGGCTGGACGACGATGTATTGAATCTCGACGCAATTTTAGTGTTCCATCGGCATTAGGAGGCCCTGAACGTTACAATTAACTATCATTTTTGCGTCGGATTCGAAAATCTACACTTACAAGAGAACGACCATAAGGTGCCCGAGGCAGCATTAGACCCTTGGAGACAAGTCCGCTAAAGGCCGATGTATTGAATCTGGACGCAATTTGACTGCTCCATCGTCATTAGGAGGCCCTAAATGTTACAATTAACTATCATTTTTGCGTCGGATTCGAAAATCTAGACTCACAGGAGGACGACCATAAGGTGCCCGAGGCAGTAATAGACCCTTGGAGACAAGTCGGCTGGAGGACGATGTATTGGATCGCGACGCAATTTGAGTGTTCCATCGTCATTAGGAGGTCCTGAATGTTACAATTAACTATCATTTTTGCGTCGGATACGAAAATCTAGACTCACAGGAGAACGACCATAAGGTGCCCGAGGCAGCAATTTCCCCTTGGAGACCAGTCCGCTGGAGGACGATGTATTGAATCGCGACGCAATTTGAGTGTACCATCGTCATTAGGTGGCCCTGAACGTTACAATTAACAATCAGTTTTGCGTCGGGTTCGAAAATCTAGACTCACAGCAGAACGATCACAAGGTGCCCGTGGCAGCTATTGACGCTTGGAGACAAGTCGGTTGGAGGACGATGTATTGGATCGCGACACAAAATGAGTGTTCCATCGTCATTAGGAGGCCCTGAATGTTACAATTAACTATCAGTTTTTCGTCGGATTCGAAAATCTAGACTCACTGGAGACGGACCATAAGGTGCCCGATGCAGCAATATCCCCTTGGATACAAGTCGGCTGGAGGCCGATATATTGAATCTCGACGCAATTTGAGTGTTCCATCGTCATTAGGTCGCCCAGAACGTTTCAATTAACTATCATTTTTGCGTCGGATTCGATAATCTAAACTCACTGGAGAACGACCATAAGGTGCCCGAGCAGCATTAGACCCTTGGAGACAAGTCGGCTGGAGCCCGATGTATTGAATCTCGACGCAATTTGAGTGTCCCATCGTCATTACAAGGCCCTGAACGTTACATCTAACTATCATTTTTGCGTCGGATTCGAAAATCTAGACTCACAGGAGAACGTCCATAAGGTGCCCGAGGCAGCAACAGACCCTTGGAGGCAAGTCGGCTGGAGGACGATGTATTGAATCTCGACGCAATTTGAGTGTTCCATCGTCATTACAAGGCCCTGAACGTTACAATTAACTATTATTTTTGCGTCGGATTCGAAAATCTGGACTCACAGGATAACGACCATAAGGTGCCCGTGGCAGCAATAGACCCTTGGAGACAAGTCGGCTGGAGGTCGCAGTATTGGATCGCGACGCAATTTGAGTGTTCCATCGTCATTAGGAGGCCCTGAATGTTACAATTAACTATCAGTTTTTCGTCGGATTCGAAAATCTAGACTCACAGCAGACGGACCATTTGGTGCCCGTGGCACCAATATCCCCTTGGAGACAAATCGGCTGGAGGACGATGTATTGAATCTCGACGCAATTTGAGTCTTCTATCGTCATTACGAGGCCCTGAACGCTTCTATTCACTATCATTTTTGCGTCGGATTCGAAAATCTAGACTCACAGGAGAAGGATCATATGGTGCCCGAGACAGCAATATCCCCTTGGAGACAAGTCGGCTGGAGGCCGATGTATTGAATCTCGACGCAATTTGAGTGTTCCATCGGCATTAGGAGGCCCTGAACGTTACAATTAATTATCATTTTTGCGTCGGATTCGATAATCTAAACTCACAGGAGAACGACCATAAGGTGCCCGAGGCAGCAACAGACCCTTGGAGACAAGTCCGCTGGAGGCCGATGTATTGAATCTCGACGCAATTTGAGTGTACCATCGTCATTAGAAGGCCCTGAACGTTACAATTAACTATCACTTTTGCGTCGGATTCGAAAATCTAGACTCACAGGAGAACGACCATAAGGTGCCCGAGGCAGCAATAGACCCTTGGAGACAAGTCGGCTGGAGGAGGATGTATTGAATCTCGACGCAATTTGAGAGTTACATCGTCATTAGGAGGCCCTGAACGTTACAATTAACTATCATTTTTGCGTCGGATTCGAAAATCTAGACTTACAAGAGAACGACCATAAGGTGCCCGAGGCAGCATTAGACCCTTGGAGACAAGTCGGCTGGGGGACGATGTATTGGATCGCGACGCAATTTGAGTGTTCCATCGTCATTAGGAGGCACTGAATGCTACAATTAACTATCAGTTTTTCGTCGGATTCGAAAATTTAGACTCACACCAGACGGACCATTTGGTGCGCGAGGCAGCAATATCCCCTTGGAGACAAATCGGCTGGAGGACGATGTATTGAATCGCGACGCAATTTGAGTGTTCCATCGTCATTAGGAGGCCCTAAACCTTACAATTAACTATCATTTTTGCGTCGGATTCGATAATCTAAACTCACAGGAGAACGACCATAAGGTGCCCGAGGCAGCATTCGACACTTGGAGACAAGTCGGCTGGAGGCCGATGTATTGAATCTCGACGCAATTTGAGTGTTCCATCGTCATTACAAGGCCCTGAACGTTACAATTAACTATCATTTTTGCGTCGGATTCGAAAATCTAGACTCACAGGAGAACGAACATAAGGTGCCCGAGGCAGCAACAGACCCTTGGAGACAAGTCGGCTGGAGGCCGATGTATTGAATCTCGACGCAATTTGAGTGTTCCATCGTCATTACAAGGCCCTGAACGTTACAATTAACTATTATTTTTGCGTCGGATTCGAAAATCTGGACTCACAGGATAACGACCATAAGGTGCCCGTGGCAGCAATAGACCCTTGGAGACAAGTCGGCTGGAAGTCGCAGTATTGGATCGCGACGCAATTTGAGTGTTCCATCGTCATTAGGAGGCCCTGAATGTTACAATTAACTATCATTTTTGCGTCGGATTCGAAAATCTAGACTTACAAGAGAACGACCATAAGGTGCCCGAGGCAGCATTAGACCCTTGGAGACAAGTCGGCTGGGGGACGATGTATTGGATCGCGACGCAATTTGAGTGTTCCATCGTCATTAGGAGGCACTGAATGCTACAATTAACTATCAGTTTTTCGTCGGATTCGAAAATTTAGACTCACACCAGACGGACCATTTGGTGCGCGAGGCAGCAATATCCCCTTGGAGACAAATCGGCTGGAGGACGATGTATTGAATCGCGACGCAATTTGAGTGTTCCATCGTCATTAGGAGGCCCTAAACCTTACAATTAACTATCATTTTTGCGTCGGATTCGATAATCTAAACTCACAGGAGAACGACCATAAGGTGCCCGAGGCAGCATTAGACACTTGGAGACAAGTCGGCTGGAGGCCGATGTATTGAATCTCGACGCAATTTGAGTGTTCCATCGTCATTACAAGGCCCTGAACGTTACAATTAACTATCATTTTTGCGTCGGATTCGAAAATCTAGACTCACAGGAGAACGAACATAAGGTGCCCGAGGCAGCAACAGACCCTTGGAGACAAGTCGGCTGGAGGCCGATGTATTGAATCTCGACGCAATTTGAGTGTTCCATCGTCATTACAAGGCCCTGAACGTTACACTTAACTATCATTTTTGCGTCGGATTCGAAAATCTAGACTCACAGGAGAACGACCATAAGGTGCCCGAGGCAGCAATAGACCCTTGGAGACAAGTCGGCTGGAGGACGATGTATTGAATCTCGACGCAATTTGAGAGTTCCATCGTCATTAGGAGGCCCTAAACGTTGCAATTAACTATCAATTTTGCGTCGGATTCGAAAATCTAGACTCACAGGAGAACGACCATAAGGTGCCCGAGGCAGCAGTAGACCCTTGGAGACAAGTCGGCTGGAGGACGATGTATTGAATCTCGACGCAATTTGAGTGTTCCATCGGCATTAGGAGGCCCTGAACGTTACAATTAACTATCATTTTTGCGTCGGATTCGATAATCTAAACTCACAGGAGAACGACCATAAGGTGCCCGAGGCAGCAATAGACCCTTAGAGACAAGTCGGCTGGAGGCCGATGTATCGAATCTCGACGCAATTTGAGTGTTCCATCGGCATTAGGAGGCCCTGAACGATGCAATTAACTATCATTTTTGCGTCGGATTCGATAATCTAAACTCACAGGAGAACGACCATAAGGTGCCCGAGGCAGCAATAGACCCTTGGAGACAAGTCGGCTGGAGGCCGATGTATTGAATCTAGACGCAATTTGAGTGTTCCATCGGCATTAGGAGGCCCTGAACGTTAGAGTTAACTATCATTTTAGCGTCGGATTCGAAAATCTACTAACAGGAGAAGGATCATATGGTGCACGAGACTGCAATATCCCCTTGGATACAAGTCGGCTGGAGGTCGATGTCTTGAATCTCGACGCAATTTGAGTCTTCTATCGTCATTAGGAGGCCGTAAACGTTACTATTCACTATCATTTTTGCGTCGGCTTCGAAAATCTAGACTCACAGGAGACGGACCACATGGAGCCCGAAACAGCAATATCCCCTTGTAGACAAGTCGGCTGGAGGAAGATGTATTGAATCTGGACGCAATTTGAGTGTTCCATCGTCATTACAAGGCCCTGAACGTTACAATTAACTATCATTTTTGCGTCGGATTCGAAAATCTAGACTCACAGGAGAACGACCATAAGGTGCCCGAGGCAGCAATAGACCCTTGGAGACAAGTCGGCTGGACGACGATGTATTGAATCTAGACGCAATTTTAGTGTTCCATCGTCATTACAAGGCCCTGAACGTTACAATTAACTATCATTTTTGCGTCGGATTCGAAAATCTAGACTCACAGGAGAACGACCATAAGGTGCCCGAGGCAGCAATAGACCCTTGGAGACAAGTCGGCTGGACGACGATGTATTGAATCTCGACGCAATTTTAGTGTTCCATCGGCATTAGGAGGCCCTGAACGTTACAATTAACTATCATTTTTGCGTCGGATTCGAAAATCTACACTTACAAGAGAACGACCATAAGGTGCCCGAGGCAGCATTAGACCCTTGGAGACAAGTCCGCTAAAGGCCGATGTATTGAATCTGGACGCAATTTGACTGCTCCATCGTCATTAGGAGGCCCTGAATGTTACAATTAACTATCATTTTTGCGTCGGATTCGAAAATCCAGACTCACAGGAGAACGACCATAAGGTGCCCGAGGCAGTAATAGGCCCTTGGAGACAAGTCGGCTGGAGGACGATGTATTGGATCGCGACGCAATTTGAGTGTTCCATCGTCATTAGGAGGCCCTGAATGTTACAATTAACTATCAGTTTTTCGTCGGATTCGAAAATCTAGACTCACAGCAGACGGACCAATTGGTGCCCGAGGCAGCAATATCCCCTTGGAGACAAATCGGCTGGAGGACGATGTATTGAATCTCGACGCAATTTGAGTCTTCTATCGTCATTAGGAGGTCCTGAACGTTACTATTCACTATCATTTTTGCGTCGGATTCGAAAATCTAGACTCACAGGAGAAGGATCATATTGTGCCCGAGACAGCAATATCCCCTTGGAGACAAGTCGCCTGGAGGCCGATGTATTGAATCTCGACGCAATTTGAGTGTTCCATAGTCATTACAAGGCCCTGAATGTTACAATTAACTATCATTTTTGCGTCGGATACGAAAATCTAGACTCACAGGAGAACGACCATAAGGTGCCCGAGGCAGCAATAGACCCTTGGAGACAAGTCGGCTGGAGGACGATGTATTGAATCTCGACGCAATTTGAGTGTTCCATCGGCATTAGGAGCCCCTGAAAGTTACAATTAACTATCATTATTGCGTCGGATTCGAAAATCTAGACTTACAAGAGAACGAACATAAGGTGCCCGAGGCAGCATTAGACCCTTTAAGACAAGTCCGCTAAAGGCCGATGTATTGAATCTCGACGCAATTTGAGTGTTCCATCGTCATTATGAGGCCCTGAATGTTACAATTAACTATCAGTTTTGCGTCGGATTCGAAAATCTAGACTCACAGGAGAACGAACATAAGGTGCCCGAGGCGGCAATAGACCCTTGGAGACAAGTCGGCTGGAAACCGATGTATTGATTCTTGACGCAATTTGAGTGTTCCATCGTCTTTAGGAGGCCCTGAACGTTACAATTCACTATCATTTTTCCGTCGGATTCGAAAATCTAGACTCACAGGAGGAGGAACATGTGGTGCCCGAGGCAGCGATATCCCCTTGGAGACAAGTCGGCTGGAGGCCGATGTATTGAATCTCGACGCAATTTGAGAGTTCCATCGTCATTAGGAGGCCCTGAACGTTACAATTAACTATCAGTTTTTCGTCGGATTCGAAAATCTAAACTCACAGGAGAACGACCATAAGGTGCCCGAGGCAGCAATATCCCCTTGGAGACCAGTCCGCTGGAGGACGATGTATTGAATCTCGCCGCAATTTGAGTGTCCCCTTGTCATCAGGAGGCCCTAAACGTTACAATTAACTATCATTTTGGCGTCGGATTCGATAATCTAAACTCACAGGAGAACGACCATAAGGTGCCCGAGGCAGCAATATCCCCTTGGAGACCAGTCCGCTGGAGGCCGATGTATTGAATCTCGACGCAATTTGAGTGTTCAATCGTCATTACAAGGCCCTTAACCTTGCAATTAACTATCAGTTTCGCGTCGGATTCGGAAATCTACTCACAGGAGAAGTTCATACGGTGCTCGAGACAGCAATATACCCCTTGGAGACAAATCGACTGGAGGCCGATGTATTGAATCTCGACGCAATTTGAGTGTTCCATCGCCAATAGGAGGCCCTGAACGTTACAATTAACTATCATTTTTGCGTCGGATTCGAAAATCTAGACTCACAGGAGAACGACCATAAGGTGCCCGAGGCAGCAATAGACCCTTGGAGACAAGTCGGCTAGAGGACGATGCATTGAATCTCGACGCAATTTGAGTGTTCCATCGTCTTTAGGAGTCCCTGAACGTTACAATTAACTATCATTTTTGCGTCGGATTCGAAAATCTAGACTTACAAGAGAACGACCATAAGGTGCCTGAGACAGCATTAGACCCTTGGAGACAAGTTGGCTGGAGGCCGATGTATTGAATATCGACGCAATTTGAGTGTTCCATCGTCATTATGAGGCCCTGAATGTTACAATTAACTATCAGTTTTGCATCGGATTCGAAAATCTAGACTCACAGGAGAACGAACATAAGGTGCCCGAGGCAGCAATAGACCCTTGGAGACAAGTCGGCTGGAAACCGATGTATTGATTCTTGACGCAATTTGAGTGTTCCATCGTCTTTAGGAGGCCCTGAACGTTACAATTCACTATCATTTTTCCGTCGGATTCGAAAATCTAGACTCACAGGAGAAGGAACATGTGGTGCCCGAGGCAGCGATATCCCCTTGGAGACAAGTCGGCTGGAGGCCGATGTATTGAATCTCGACGCAATTTGAGAGTTCCATCGTCATTAGGAGGCCCTGAACGTTACAATTAACTATCAGTTTTTCGTCGGATTCGAAAATCTAAACTCACAGGAGAACGACCATAAGGTGCCCGAGGCAGCAATATCCCCTTGGAGACCAGTCCGCTGGAGGACGATGTATTGAATCTCGACGCAATTTGAGTGTCCCCTTGTCATTAGGAGGCCCTAAACGTTACAATTAACTATCATTTTGGCGTCGGATTCGATAATCTAAACTCACAGGAGAACGACCATAAGGTGCCCGAGGCAGCAATATCCCCTTGGGGACCAGTCCGCTGGAGGCCGATGTATTGAATCTCGACGCAATTTGAGTGTTCAATCGTCATTACAAGGCCCTTAACCTTGCAATTAACTATCAGTTTCGCGTCGGATTCGAAAATCTACTCACAGGAGAAGTTCATACGGTGCTCGAGACAGCAATATACCCCTTGGAGACAAATCGACTGGAGGCCGATGTATTGAATCTCGACGCAATTTGAGTGTTCCATCGCCAATAGGAGGCCCTGAACGTTACAATTAACTATCATTTTTGCGTCGGATTCGAAAATCTAGACTCACAGGAGAACGACCATAAGGTGCCCGAGGCAGCAATAGACCCTTGGAGACAAGTCGGCTAGAGGACGATGCATTGAATCTCGACGCAATTTGAGTGTTCCATAGTCATTACAAGGCCCTGAATGTTACAATTAACTATCATTTTTGCGTCGGATTCGAAAATCTAGACTCACAGGAGAACGACCATAAGGTGCCCGAGGCAGCAATAGACCCTTGGAGACAAGTCGGCTGGAGGACGATGTATTGAATCTCGACGCAATTTGAGTGTTCCATCGGCATTAGGAGCCCCTGAACGTTACAATTAACTATCATTATTGCGTCGGATTCGAAAATCTAGACTTACAAGAGAACGACCATAAGGTGCCCGAGGCAGCTTTAGACCCTTTAAGACAAGTCCGCTAAAGGCCGATGTATTGAATCTCGACGCAATTTGAGAGTTCCATCGTCATTAGGAGGCCCTGAACGTTGCAATTAACTATCATTTTTGCGTCGGATTCGACAATCTAAACTCACAGGAGAACGACCATAACGTGCCCGAGGCAGCAACAGACCCATGGAGACAAGTCGGCTGGAGGCTCATGTATTGAATCTCGACGCAATTTGAGAGTTCCATCGTCATTAGGAGGCCCTGAACGTTACATTTAACTATCAGTTTTGCGTCGGATTCGAAAATCTAGACTCACAGGAGAACGACCAAAAGGTGCCCGAGGCAGTAATATACCCTTGGAGACAAGTCGGCTGGAGGACGATGTATTGGATCGCGACGCAATTTGAGTGTTCCATCGTCATTAGGAGGCCCTGAATGTTACAATTAACTATCAGTTTTTCGTCGGATTCGAAAATCAAGACTCACAGCAGACGGACCATTTGGTGCCCGAGGCAGCAATAACCCCTTGGAGACAAGTCGGCTGGAGGCCGATGTATTGAATCTCGACGCAATTTGAGTGTTCCATAGTCATTACAAGGCCCTGAATGTTACAATTAACTATCATTTTTGCGTCGGATTCGAAAATCTAGACTCACAGGAGAACGACCATAAGGTGCCCGAGGCAGCAATAGACCCTTGGAGACAAGTCGGCTGGAGGACGATGTATTGAATCTCGACGCAATTTGAGTGTTCCATCGGCATTAGGAGCCCCTGAACGTTACAATTAACTATCATTATTGCGTCGGATTCGAAAATCTAGACTTACAAGAGAACGACCATAAGGTGCCCGAGGCAGCTTTAGACCCTTTAAGACAAGTCCGCTAAAGGCCGATGTATTGAATCTCGACGCAATTTGAGTGTTCCATCGTCATTATGAGGCCCTGAATGTTACAATTAACTATCAGTTTTGCGTCGGATTCGAAAATCTAGACTCACAGGAGAACGACCATAAGGTGCCCGGGGCAGCAATTGACCCTTGGAGACAAGTCGGCTGGAAACCGATGTATTGATTTTTGACGCAATTTGAGTGTTCCATCGTCTTTAGGAGGCCCTGAACGTTACAATTAACTATCATTTTTGCGTCGGATTCGAAAATCTAGACTCACAAAAGAAGGAACATGTGGTGCCCGAGGCAGCGATATCCCCTTGGAGACAAGTCGGCTGGAGGCCGATGTATTGAATCTCGACGCAATTTGAGAGTTCCATCGTCATTAGGAGACCCTGAACGTTACAATTAACTATCAGTTTTTCGTCGGATTCGAAAATCTAAACTCACAGGAGAACGATCATAAGGTGCCCGAGGCAGCAATATCCCCTTGGAGGCCAGTCCGCTGGAGGACGATGTATTGAATCGCGACGCAATTTGAGTGCTCCATGGTCATTAGGAGGCCCTGAACGGTACAATTAACTATGAGTTTCGCGTCGGATTCGAAAATCTAGACTCACAGGAGAACGACCATAAGGTGAACGAGGCAGCAATAGACCCTTGGAGACAAGTCGGCTGGAGGCCGATGTATTGAATCTCGACGCAATTTGAGTGTCCCCTTGTCATTAGGAGGCCCTAAACGTTACAATTATCTATCATTTTGGCGTCGGATTCGATAATCTAAACTCACAGGAGAACGACCATAAGGTGCCCGAGGCAGCAATATCCCCTTGGAGACCAGTCCGCTGGAGGCCGATGTATTGAATCTCGACACAATTTGAGTGTTCAATCGTCATTACAAGGCCCTTAAGCTTGCAATTAACTATCAGTTTCGTGTCGGATTCGAAAATCTACTCACAGGAGAAGTTCATACGGTGCTCGAGACAGCAATATACCCCTTGGAGACAAATCGACTGGAGGCCGATGTATTGAATCTCGACGCAATTTGAGTGTTCCATCGCCAATAGCAGGCCCTGAACGTTACAATTAACTATCATTTTTGCGTCAGATTCGAAAATCTAGACTTACAAGAGAACGACCATAAGGTGCCTGAGGCAGCATTAGACCCTTGGAGACAAGTCGGCTGTAGGCCGATGTATTGAATCTCGACGCAATTTGAGTGTTCAATCGTCATTACAAGGCCCTTAACCTTGCAATTAACTATCAGTTTCGCGTCGGATTCGAAAATCTACTCACAGGAGAAGTTCATACGGTGCTCGAGACAGCAATATACCCCTTGGAGGCAAATCGACTGGAGGCCGATGTATTGAATCTCGACGCAATTTGAGTGTTCCATCGCCAATAGGAGGCCCTGAACGTTACAATTAACTATCATTTTTGCGTCGGATTCGAAAATCTAGACTCACAGGAGAACGACCATAAGGTGCCCGAGGCAGCAATAGACCCTTGGAGACAAGTCGGCTAGAGGACGATGCATTGAATCTCGACGCAATTTGAGTGTTCCATCGTCTTTAGGAGTCCCTGAACGTTACAATTAACTATCATTTTTGCGTTGGATTCGAAAATCTAGACTTACAAGAGAACGACCATAAGGTGCCTGAGGCAGCAATAGACCCTTGGAGACAAGTCGGCTGGAGGCCGATGTATTGAATATCGACGCAATTTGAGTGTTCCATCGTCATTATGAGGCCCTGAATGTTACAATTAACTATCAGTTTTGCATCGGATTCGAAAATCTAGACTCACAGGAGAACGAACATAAGGTGCCCGAGGCAGCAATAGACCCTTGGAGACAAGTCGGCTGGAAACCGATGTATTGATTCTTGACGCAATTTGAGTGTTCCATCGTCTTTAGGAGGCCCTGAACGTTACAATTCACTATCATTTTTCCGTCGGATTCGAAAATCTAGACTCACAGGAGAAGGAACATGTGGTGCCCGAGGCAGCGATATCCCCTTGGAGACAAGTCGGCTGGAGGCCGATGTATTGAATCTCGACGCAATTTGAGAGTTCCATCGTCATTAGGAGGCCCTGAACGTTACAATTAACTATCAGTTTTTCGTCGGATTCGAAAATCTAAACTCACAGGAGAACGACCATAAGGTGCCCGAGGCAGTAATATCCCCTTGGAGACCAGTCCGCTGGAGGACGATGTATTGAATCTCGACGCAATTTGAGTGTCCCCTTGTCATTAGGAGGCCCTAAACGTTACAATTAACTATCATTTTGGCGTCGGATTCGATAATCTAAACTCACAGGAGAACGACCATAAGGTGCCCGAGGCAGCAATATCCCCTTGGAGACCAGTCCGCTGGAGGCCGATGTATTGAATCTCGACGCAATTTGAGTGTTCAATCGTCATTACAAGGCCCTTAACCTTGCAATTAACTATCAGTTTCGCGTCGGATTCGAAAATCTACTCACAGGAGAAGTTCATACGGTGCTCGAGACAGCAATATACCCCTTGGAGACAAATCGACTGGAGGCCGATGTATTGAATCTCGACGCAATTTGAGTGTTCCATCGCCAATAGGAGGCCCTGAACGTTACAATTAACTATCATTTTTGCGTCGGATTCGAAAATCTAGACTCACAGGAGAACGACCATAAGGTGCCCGAGGCAGCAATAGACCCTTGGAGACAAGTCGGCTAGAGGACGATGCATTGAATCTCGACGCAATTTGAGTGTTCCATCGTCTTTAGGAGTCCCTGAACGTTACAATTAACTATCATTTTTGCGTCGGATTCGAAAATCTAGACTTACAAGAGAACGACCATAAGGTGCCTGAGGCAGCATTAGACCCTTGGAGACAAGTCGGCTGGAGGCCGATGTATTGAATATCGACCCAATTTGAGTGTTCCATCGTCATTAGGAGGCCCTAAACGTTACAATTAACTATCATTTTTGCGTCGGATTCGAAAACGTAGAATCACCGGAGACGGACATTGTGGTGCCCGAGGCAGCGATATCCCCTTGGAGACAGGTCGGCTGGAGGCCGATGTATTGAATCTCGACGCAATTTGAGAGTTCCATCGTCATTAGGAGGCCCTGAACGTTGCAATTAACTATCATTTTTGCGTCGGATTCGACAATCTAAACTCACAGGAGAACGACCATAACGTGCCCGAGGCAGCAACAGACCCATGGGGACAAGTCGGCTGGAGGCTCATGTATTGAATCTCGACGCAATTTGAGAGTTCCATCGTCATTAGGAGGCCCTGAACGTTACATTTAACTATCAGTTTTGCGTCGGATTCGAAAATCTAGACTCACAGGAGAACGACAAAAAGGTGCCCGAGGCAGTAATATACCCTTGGAGACAAGTCGGCTGGAGGACGATGTATTGGATCGCGACGCAATTTGAGTGTTCCATCGTCATTAGGAGGCCCTGAATGTTACAATTAACTATCAGTTTTTCGTCGGATTCGAAAATCAAGACTCACAGCAGACGGACCATTTGGTGCCCGAGGCAGCAATAACCCCTTGGAGACAAGTCGGCTGGAGGCCGATGTATTGAATCTCGACGCAATTTGAGTGTTCCATAGTCATTACAAGGCCCTGAATGTTACAATTAACTATCATTTTTGCGTCGGATTCGAAAATCTAGACTCACAGGAGAACGACCATAAGGTGCCCGAGGCAGCAATAGACCCTTGGAGACAAGTCGGCTGGAGGACGATGTATTGAATCTCGACGCAATTTGAGTGTTCCATCGGCATTAGGAGCCCCTGAACGTTACAATTAACTATCATTATTGCGTCGGATTCGAAAATCTAGACTTACAAGAGAACGACCATAAGGTGCCCGAGGCAGCTTTAGACCCTTTAAGACAAGTCCGCTAAAGGCCGATGTATTGAATCTCGACGCAATTTGAGTGTTCCATCGTCATTATGAGGCCCTGAATGTTACAATTAACTATCAGTTTTGCGTCGGATTCGAAAATCTAGACTCACAGGAGAACGACCATAAGGTGCCCGGGGCAGCAATAGACCCTTGGAGACAAGTCGGCTGGAAACCGATGTATTGATTCTTGACGCAATTTGAGTGTTCCATCGTCTTTAGGAGGCCCTGAACGTTACAATTCACTATCATTTTTGCGTCGGATTCGAAAATCTAGACTCACAAAAGAAGTAACATGTGGTGCCCGAGGCAGCGATATCCCCTTGGAGACAAGTCGGCTGGAGGCCGATGTATTGAATCTCGACGCAATTTGAGAGTTCCATCGTCATTAGGAGGCCCTGAACGTTACAATTAACTATCAGTTTTTCGTCGGATTCGAAAATCTAAACTCACAGGAGAACGATCATAAGGTGCCCGAGGCAGCAATATCCCCTTGGAGGCCAGTCCGCTGGAGGACGATGTATTGAATCGCGACGCAATTTGAGTGCTCCATCGTCATTAGGAGGCCCTGAACGTTACAATTAACTATGAGTTTCGCGTCGGATTCGAAAATCTAGACTCACAGGAGAACGACCATAAGGTGAACGAGGCAGCAATAGACCCTTGGAGACAAGTCGGCTGGAGGCCGATGTATTGAATCTCGACGCAATTTGAGTGTTCCATCGGCATTAGGAGGCACCGAATGTTACAGTTAACTATCATTTTAGCGTCGGATTCGAAAATCTAGACTCACAGCAGACGGACCATTTGGTGCCCGAGGCAGCAATATCCCCTTGGAGACAAATCGGCTGGAGGACGATGTATTGATTCTCGACGCAATTTGAGTCTTCTATCGTCATAAGGAGGCCCTGAACGTTACAATTAACTATCATTTTTGCGTCGGATTCGAATATCTAGACTCACAGGAGACACGACCATAAGGTGCCCGAGGCAGCATTAGACCCTTGGAGACAAGTCGGCTGGAGGACGATGTATTGAATCTCGACGCAATTTGAGTGTTCCATCGTCATTAGGAGGCCCTGAACGTTAGAATTAACTATCAGTTTCGCGTCGGATTCGAAAATCTAGACTCACAGGAGACGGACCACATGGTGCCCGAGGCAGCAATATCCCCTTGGAGACAAGTCGGCTGGAGGTCGATGTATTGAATCTCGACTCAATTTGAGTGTTCCATCGTCATTAGGTGGCCCTGAACGTTACAATTAACAATCAGTTTCGCGTCGGATTCGAAAATCTAGACTCACAGGTGAAGGATCATATTGTGCCCGGGACAGCAATATCCCCTTGGAGACAAGTCGGCTGGAGGCCGATGTATTGAATCTCGACGCAATTTGAGTGTTCCATCGTCATTAGGAGGCCCTAAACGTTACAATTAACTATCATTTTTGCGTCGGATTCGATAATCTAAACTCACAGGAGAACGACCATAAGGTGCCCGAGGCAGCAACAGACCCTTGGAGACATGTCGGCTGGAGGGCGATGTATTGAATCTCGACGCAATTTGAGTGTCCCATTGTCATTAGGAGGCCCTAAACGTTACAATTAACTATCATTTCTGCGTCGGATTCGATAATCTAAACTCACAGGAGAACGACCATAAGGTGCCCGAGGCAGCAATAGACCCTTGGAGACAAGTCGGCTGGAGGCCGATGTATTGAATCTCGACGCAATTTGAGTGTTCCATCGCTAATAGGAGGCCCTGAACGTTGCAATTAACTATCGTTTTTGCGTCGGATTCGAAAATCTAGACTCACAGGAGAAGTTCATACGGTGCTCGAGACAGCAATATACCCCTTGGAGACAAATCGACTGGAGGCCGATGTATTGAATATCGACGCAATTTGAGTGTTCCAACGTCATTAGGTCGCCCTGAACGTTATAATGAACTATCAGTTTTGCGTCGGATGCGAAAATCTAAACTCACAGGAGAAGGATCATATGGTGCACGAGACTGCAATATCCCCTTGGATACAAGTCGACTGAAGGACGATGTATTGACTCTCGACGCAATTTGAGTGTTCCATCGCCAATAGGAGGCCCTGAACGTTACAATTAACTATCATTTTTGCGTCGGATTCGATAATCTAAACTCACAGGAGAAAGACCATAAGGTGCCCGAGGCAGCAACAGACCCTTGGAGACAAGTCGGCTGGAGGCCGATGTATTGAATATCGACGCAATTTGAGTGTTCCATCGTCATTAGGAGGCCCTAAACGTTACAATTAACTATCATTTTTGCGTCGGATTCGAAAACGTAGAATCACCGGAGACGGACCATGTGGTGCCCGAGGCAGCGATATCCCCTCGGAGACAAGTCGGCTGGAGGCCGATGTATTGAATCTCGACGCCATTTGAGAGTTCCATCGTCATTTGAAGGCCCTGAACGTTACAATTACCTATCATTTTTGCGTCGGATTCGACAATTTAAACTCACAGGAGAACGACCATAACGTGCCTGAGGCAGCAACAGACCTTTGGAGCCAAGTCGGCTGGAGGCTGATGTATTGAATCTCGACGCAATTTGAGAGTTCCATCGTCATTAGGAGGCCCTGAACGTTACAATTAACTATGAGTTTTGCGTCGGATTCGAAAATCTAGACTCACAGGAGAACGACCATAAGGTGCCCGAGGCAGCAATAGACCCTTGGAGACAAGTCGGCTGGAGGCCGATGTATTGAATCTCGACGCAATCTGAGTGTTCCATCGGCATTAGGAGGCCCCGAATGTTACAGTTAACTATCATTTTAGCGTCGGATTCAAAAATCTAGACTCACAGCAGACGGACCATTTGGTGCCCGAGGCAGCAATATCCCCTTGGAGACAAATCGGCTGGAGGACGATGTATTGATTCTCGACGCAATTTGAGTCTTCTATCGTCATAAGGAGGCCCTGAACGTTACAATTAACTATCATTTTTGCGTCGGATTCGAAAATCTAGACTCACAGGAGAAACGACCATAAGGTGCCCGAGGCAGCATTAGACCCTTGGAGACAAGTCGGCTGGAGGACGATGTATTGAATCTCGACGCAATTTGAGTGTTCCATCGTCATTAGGAGGCCCTGAACGTTAGAATTAACTATCAGTTTCGCGTCGGATTCGAAAATCTAGACTCACAGGAGACGGACCACATGGAGCCCGAGGCAGCAATATCCCCTTGGAGACAAGTCGGCTGGAGGTCGATGTATTGAATCTCGACTCAATTTGAGTGTTCCATCGTCATTAGGTGGCCCTGAACGTTAAAATTAACAATCAGTTTCGCGTCGGATTCGAAAATCTAGACTCACAGGTGAAGGATCATATTGTGCCTGGGACAGCAATATCCCCTTGGAGACAAGTCGGCTGGAGGCCGATGTATTGAATCTCGTCGCAATTTGAGTGTTCCATCGTCATTAGGAGGCCCTAAACGTTACAATTAACTATCATTTTTGCGTCGGATTCGATAATCTAAACTCACAGGAGAACGACCATAAGGTGCCCGAGGCAGCAACAGACCCTTGGAGACATGTCGGCTGGAGGCCGATGTATTGAATCTCGACGCAATTTGAGTGTTCCATCGTCATTACAAGGCCCTGAACGTTACAATTAACTATCATTTTAGCGTCGGATTCGAAAATGTACTCACAGGAGAAGTTCATACGGTGCTCGAGACAGCAATATACCCCTTGGAGACAAATCGACTGGAGGCCGATGTAATGAATCTCGACTCAATTTGTGTGCTCCATCGTCATTCGGAGGCCCTGAACGTTACAATTAACTATGAGTTTCGCGTCGGATTCGAAAACGTAGAATCACCGGAGAACGACCATAAGGTGCCCGAGGCAGCAATAGACCCTTGGAGACAAGTCGGCTGGAGGCCGATGAATTGAATCTCGACGCAATTTGAGTGTCCCATCGTCATTAGGAGGCCCTAAACGTTACAATTAACTATCATTTTTGCGTCGGATTCGATAATCTAAACTCACAGGAGAACGACCATAAGGTGCCCGAGGCAGCAACAGACCCTTGGAGACAAGTCGGCTGGAAACCGATGTATTGATTCTTGACGCAATTTGAGTGTTCCATCATCATTAGGAGGCCCTGAACGTTACAATTAACTATCATTTTAGCGTCGGATTCGAAAATCTACTCACAGGAGAAGTTCATACGGTGCTCGAGACAGCAATATACCTCTTGGAGACAAATCGACTGGAGGCCGATGTATTGAATCTCGACGCAATTTGAGTGTTCCATCGTCATTACAAGGCCCTGAACGTTACAATTAACTATCATTATTGCGTCGGATTCGAAAATCTAGACTCACAGGAGAACGACCATAAGGTGCTCGAGGCAGCAATAGACCCTTGGAGACAAGTCGGCTGGAGGCCGATGTATTGAATCTCGACGCAATTTGAGTGTTCCATCGGCATTAGGAGGCCCTGAACGGTACTGTTAACTATCATTTTAGCGTCGAATTCGAAAATCTACTCACAGGAGAAGTTCATACGGTGCTCGAGACAGCAATATACCTCTTGGAGACAAATCGACTAGAGGCCGATGTATTGAATCTCGACGCAATTTGAGTGTTCCATCGTCATTACAAGGCCCTGAACGTTACAATTAACTATCATTTTAGCGTCGGATTCGACAATCTAAACTCACAGGAGAACGACCATAAGGTGCCCGAGGCAGCAATAGACCCTTGGAGACAAGTCGGCTGGAAGCCGATGTATTGAATCTCGACGCAATTCGAGTGTTCCATCGGCATTAGGAGGCCCCGAATGTTACAGTTAACTATCATTTTAGCGTCGGATTCGAAAATCTAGACTCACAGCAGACGGACCATTTGGTGCCCGAGGCAGCAATATCCCCTTGGAGACAAATCGGCTGGAGGACGATGTATTGATTCTCGACGCAATTTGAGTCTTCTATCCTCATAAGGAGGCCCTGAACGTTACAATTAACTATCATTTTTGCGTCGGATTCGAAAATCTAGACTCACAGGAGAAACGACCATAAGGTGCCCGAGGCAGCATTAGACCCTTGGAGACAAGTCGGCTGGAGGACGATGTATTGAATCTCGACGCAATTTGAGTGTTCCATCGTCATTAGGAGGCCCTGAACGTTAGAATTAACTATCAGTTTCGCGTCGGATTCGAAAATCTAAACTCACAGGAGACGGACCACAAGGAGCCCGAGGCAGCAATATCCCCTTGTAGACAAGTCGGCTGGAGGTCGATGTATTGAATCTCGACTCAATTTGAGTGTTCCATCGTCATTAGGTGGCCCTGAACGTTAAAATTAACAATCAGTTTCGCGTCGGATTCGAAAATCTAGACTCACAGGTGAAGGATCATATTGTGCCCGGGACAGCAATCTCCCCTTGGAGACAAGTCGGCTGGAGGCCGATGTATTGAATCTCGACGCAATTTGAGTGTTCCATCGTCATTAGGAGGCCCTAAACGTTACAATTAACTATCATTTTTGCGTCGGATTCGATAATCTAAACTCACAGGAGAACGACCATAAGGTGCCCGAGGCAGCAACAGGCCCTTGGAGACATGTCGGCTGGAGGCCGATGTATTGAATCTCGACGCAATTTGAGTGTTCCATCGTCATTACAAGGCCCTGAACGTTACAATTAACTATCATTTTAGCGTCGGATTCGAAAATGTACTCACAGGAGATGTTCATACTGTGCTCGAGACAGCAATATACCCCTTGGAGACAAATCGACTGGAGGCCGATGTATTGAATCTCGACTCAATTTGTGTGCTCCATCGTCATTCGGAGGCCCTGAACGTTACAATTAACTATGAGTTTCGCGTCGGATTCGAAAACGTAGAATCACCGGAGAACGACCATAAGGTGCCCGAGGCAGCAATATACCCTTGGAGACAAGTCGGCTGGAGGCCGATTAATTGAATCTCGACGCAATTTGAGTGTCCCATCGTCATTAGGAGGCCCTAAACGTTACAATTAACTATCATTTTTGCGTCGGATTCGATAATCTAAACTCACAGGAGAACGACCATAAGGTGCCCGAGGCAGCAACAGACCCTTGGAGACAAGTCGGCTGGAAACCGATGTATTGATTCTTGACGCAATTTGAGTGTTCCATCGTCATTAGGAGGCCCTGAACGTTACAATTAACAATCATTTTAGCGTCGGATTCGAAAATCTACTCACAGGAGAAGTTCATACGGTGCTCGAGACAGCAATATACCTCTTGGAGACAAATCGACTGGAGGCCGATGTATTGAATCTCGACAGCAATTTGAGTGTTCCATCGTCATTACAAGGCCCTGAACGTTACAATTAACTATCATTATTGCGTCGGATTCGAAAATCTAGACTCACAGGAGAACGACCATAAGGTGCTCGAGGCAGCAATAGACCCTTGGAGACAAGTCGGCTGGAGGCCGATGTATTGAATCTCGACGCAATTTGAGTGTTCCATCGGCATTAGGAGGCCCTGAACGGTACAGTTAACTATCATTTTAGCGTCGAATTCGAAAATCTACTAACAGGAGAAGGATCATATGGTGCACGAGACTGCAATATCCCCTTGGATACAAGTCGACTGGAGGTCGATGTATTGACTCTCGACGCAATTTGAGTGTTCCATCGTCTTTCGGAGTCCCTGAACGTTACAATTAACTATCATTTATGCGTCGGATTCGAAAATCTAGACTCACAGGAGAACGACCATAAGGAGCCCGAGGCAGCAACAGACCCTTGGAGACAAGTCGGCTGGAGGCCGATGTATTGAATCTCGACTCAATTTGAGTGTTCCATCGTCATTACAAGGCCCTAAACGTTACAATTAACTATCATTTATGCGTCGGATTCGAAACTCTAGACTCACAGGAGAACGACCATAAGGTGCCCGAGGCAGCAATAGACCCTTGGAGACAAGTCGGCTGGAAACCGATGTATTGATTCTTGACGCAACTTGAGTTTTCCATCGTCATTACAAGGCCCTGAACGTTACAATTAACTATCATTTTAGCGTCGGATTCGAAAATCTACTCACAGGAAAAGTTCATACGGTACTCGAGACAGCAATATACCCCTTGGAGACAAATCGACTGGAGGCCGATGTATTGAATCTCGACGCAATTTGAGTCTTCTATCGTCATTAGGAGGCGCTGAACGTATCACTATCATTTTTGCGTCGGATTCGAAAATCTAGACTCACAGGAGAACGACAATAAGGTGCCCGAGGCAGCACTAGACCCTTGGTGACAAGTCGGCTGGAGGACGATGTATTGAATCTCGACGCAATTTGAGTGTTCCATCGTCATTAGAAGGCCCTGAACGTTACCATTAACAATCAGTTTTGCGTCGGGTTCGAAAATCTAGACTCACAGCAGAACGATCACAAGGTGCCCGAGGCAGCAACAGACCCTTGGAGACAAGTCGGCTGGAGGCCGATGTATTGAATCTCGACGCAATTTGAGTGTTCCATCGTCATTGCAAGGCCCTAAACGTTACAATTAACTATCATTTTAGCGTCGGATTCGATAATCTAAACTCACAGGAGAACGACCATAAGGTGCCCGAGGCAGCATTAGACCCTTGGAGACAAGTCGGCTGGAGGACGATGTATTGAATCTCGACGCAATTTGAGAGTTCTATCGTAATCAGGAGGCGCTGAACGTTACTATTCACTATCATTTTAGCGTCGGATTAGAAAATCTAGACTCACAGGAGAAGGATCATATGGTGCCCGAGACCGCAATATCCCCTTGGAGACAAGTCCGCTGGAGGCCGATGTATTGAATCTCGACGCAATTTGAGTGTTCCATCGTCATTAGGAGGCCCTGAACCTTACAATTAACTATCAGTTTCGCGTCGGATTCGAAAATCTAGACTCACAGGAGACGGACCACATGGAGCCCGAGGCAGCAATATCCCCTTGTAGACAAGTCGGCTGGAGGAAGAAGTATTGACTCTCGACGCAATTTGAGTTTTCCATCGTCATTAAGAGGCCCTGATCATTACATTTAACTATCAGTTTTGCGTCGGATTCTAAAATGTTGACTCACAGGGGAACGACCATACGGTGCCCGAGGCAGCTATTGACCCTTGGAGACAAGTCGGTTGGAGGACGATGTATTGGATCGCGACGCCAAATGAGTGTTCCATCGTCATTAGGAGGCCCTGAATGTTACAATTAACTATCAGTTTTTCGTCGGATTCGAAAATCTAAACCCACAGGAGAACAACCATAAGGTGCCCGAGGCAGCAATAGACCCTTGGAGACAAGTCGGCTGGAGGCCGATGTATTGAATCTCGACGCAATTTGAGTGTCCCATCGTCATTAGAAGGCCCTGAACGTTGCAATTAACTATCATTTATGCGTCGGATTCGAAAATCTACTCACAGGAGAAGTTCATACGGTGCTCGAGACAGCAATATCCCCTTGGAGACAAGTCCGCTGGAGGCCGATGTATTGAATCTCGACGCCATTTGAGTGTTCCATCGTCATTAAGAGGCCCTGAACCTTACAATTAACTATCAGTTTCGCATCGGATTCGATAATCTAAACTCACAGGAGAACGACCATAAGGTGCCCGAGACAGCAACAGACCCTAGGAGACAAGTCGGCTGGAGGCCGATGTATTGAATCTTGACGCAATTTGAGTGTTCCATCGTCATTACAAGGCCCTGAACGTTACAATTAACTATTATTTTAGCGTCGGATTCGAAAATCTACTCACAGGAGAAGTTCATACGGTGCTCGAGACAGCAGTATACCCCTTGGAGACAAATCGACTGGAGGCTGATGTATTGAATATCGACGCAATTTGAGAGTTCCATCGGCATTAGGAGGCCCTGAACGTTACAGTTAACTATCATTTTAGCGTCGGATTCGAAAATCTACTAACAGGAGAAGGATCATATGGTGCACGAGACTGCAATATCCCCTTGGAGACAAGTCGGCTGGAGGCCAATGTATTGAATCTCGACGCAATTTGAGTGTTCCATCGTCATTAGGAGGCCCTGAACGTTACAATTAACTATCATTTTTGCGTTGGATTCGAAAATCTAGACTCACAGGAGAACGACCATAAGGTGCCCGAGGCAGCAATAGACCCTTGGAGACAAGTCGGCTGGAGAACGATGTATTGAATCTCGACGCAATTTGAGAAATCCATCGTCATTAGGAGGCCCTGAACGTTACAATTAACTATCATTTTTGCGTTGGATTCTAAAATCTAGACTCACAAGAGAACGACCATAAGGTGCCCGATGCAGCATTAGACCCTTGGAGACAGGTCGGCTGGAGGACGATGTATTGGATTGCGACGCAATTTGAGTGTTCCATCGTCGTTAGGAGGCCCTGAATGTTACAATTAACTATCAGTTTTTCGTCGGATTCGAAAATCTAGACTCACAGCAGACGGACCATTTGCTGCCCGAGGCAGCATTATCCCCTTGGAGACAAATCGGCTGGAGGACGATGTATTGAATCTCGACGCAATTTGAGTCTTCTATCGTCATTAGGAGGCGCTGAACGTTACAATTCACTATCATTTTTGCGTCGGATTCGAAAATCTAGACTCACAGGAGAAGGATCATATTGTGCCCGAGACAGCAATATCCCCTTTGAGACAAGTCGGCTGGATGACGATGTATTGAATTTCGACGCAATTTGAGTGTCCCATCGTCATTAGGAGGCCCTAAACGTTACAATTAAATATCATTTTTGCGTCGGATTCGATAATCTAAACTCACAGGGGAACGACCATACGGTGCCCGAGGCAGCTATTGACCCTTGGAGACTAGTCGGTTGGAGGACGATGTATTGGATCGCGACGCAAAATGAGTGTTCCATCGTCGTTAGGAGGCCCTGAATGTTACAATTAACTATCAGTTTTTCGTTGGACTCGAAAATCTAAACTCACAGGAGAACGACCATAAGGTGCCCGAGGCAGCAATAGACCGTTGGAGACAAGTAGGCTGGAGGCCGATTTATTGAATCTCGACGCAATTTGAGTGTCCCATCGTCATTAGAAGGCCCTGAACGTTACAATTAACTATCATTTATGCGTCGGATTCGAAAATCTACTCACAGGAGAAGTTCATACGGTGCTCGAGACAGCAATATCCCCTTGGAGACAAGTCCGCTGGAGGCCGATGTATTGAATCTCGACGCAATTTGAGAGTTCCATCGGCATTAGGAGGCCCTGAACGTTACAATTAACTATCATTTTTGCGTCGGATTCGAAAATCTAGACTCACAGGAGAAGGATCATATGGTGCCCGAGGCAGCAACAGACCCTTGGAGACATGTTGGCTGGAGGCCGATATATTGAATCTCGACGCAATTTGAGTGTTCCATCGACATTACAAGGCCCTGAACGTTACAATTAACTATCATTTTAGCGTCGGATTCGAAAATCTACTCACAGGAGAAGTTCATACGGTGCTCGAGACAGCAATATACCCCTTGGAGACTAATCGACTGGAGGCCGATGTATTGAATATCGACGCTATTTGAGTGTTCCATCGTCATTAGGAGGCCCTAAACGTTACAATTAACTATCATTTTTGCGTCGGATTCGATAATCTAAATTCACAGGAGAACGACCATAAGGTGCCCGAGGCAGCATTAGGCCCTTGGAGACAAGACGGCTGGAGGACGATGTATTGAATCTCGACGCAATTTGAGTGTCCCATCGAGATTACAAGGCACTAAACGTTACAATTAACTATCATTTTTCGTCGGATTCGAAAATCAAGACTCACAGGAGAACGACGATAAGGTGCCCAAGGCAGCAGTAGACCCTTGGAGACAAGTCGGCTGGAGGCCGATGTATTGAATCTCGATGCAATTTGAGTGTTCCATCGGCATTAGGAGGCCCTGAACGTTACAATTAAGTATCATTTTTGGGTCGGATTCGATAATCTAAACTCACAGGAGAACGACCATAAGGTGCCCGAGGCCTCAACAGACCCTTGGAGACAAGTCGGCTGGAGGACGATGTATTGAATCTCGACGCAATTTGAGTGTTCCATCGTCATTACAAGGCCCCGAACGTTACAATTAACTATCATTTTAGCGTCGGATTCGAAAATCTACTCACAGGAGAAGTTCATACGGAGCTCGAGACAGCAATATACCCCTTGGAGACAAATCGATTGGAGGCCGGTGTATTGAATATCAACGCAATTTGAGTGTTCCATCGTCTTTAGGAGTCCCTGATCGTTACAATTAACTATCATTTTTGCGTCGGATTCGAAAATCTAGACTTTCAGGAGAGGGATCATATGGTGCCCGAGACAGCAATATCCCCTTGGAGACAAGTCCGCTGGAGGCCGATGTATTGAATCTCGACGCCATTTGAGTGTTCCATCGTCATTAAGAGGCCCTGAACCTTACAATTAACTATCAGTTTCGCATCGGATTCGATAATCTAAACTCACAGGAGAACGACCATAAGGTGCCCGAGGCAGCAACAGACCCTAGGAGACAAGTCGGCTGGAGGCCGATGTATTGAATCTTGACGCAATTTGAGTGTTCCATCGTCATTACAAGGCCCTGAACGTTACAATTAACTATTATTTTAGCGTCGGATTCGAAAATCTACTCACAGGAGAAGTTCATACGGTGCTCGAGACAGCAGTATACCCCTTGGAGACAAATCGACTGGAGGCTGATGTATTGAATATCGACGCAATTTGAGAGTTCCATCGGCATTAGGAGGCCCTGAACGTTACAGTTAACTCTCATTTTAGCGTCGGATTCGAAAATCTACTAACAGGAGAAGGATCATATGGTGCCCGAGACAGCAATATCCCCTTGGAGACAAGTCCGCTGGAGGCCGATGTGTTGACTCTTGACGCAATTTGAGTGTTCCATCGTCATTAAGAGGCCCTGAACCTTACAATTAACTATCAGTTTCGCATCGGATTCGATAATCTAAACTCACAGGAGAACGACCTTAAGGTGCCCGAGGCAGCAACAGACCCTTGGAGACAAGTCGGCTGGAGGCCGATGTATTGAATCTCGACGCAATTTGAGTGTTCCATCGTCATTACAAGGCCCTGAACGTTACAATTAACTATCATTTTTGCGTCGGATTCGAAAATCTAGACTCACAGGTGAACGACCATAAGGTGCCCGAGGCTGCAATAGAGCCTTGGAGACAAGTCGGCTGGAGGACGATGTATTGGATCGCGACGCAATTTGTGTCTTCTATCGTCATTAGGAGGCGCTGAACGTTACAATTCACTATCATTTTTGCGTTGGATTCAAAAATCTAGACTCACAGGAGAAGGACCATGTGGTGCCCGAGGCAGCGATATCCCCTTGGAGACAAGTCGGCTGGAGGCCAATGTATTGAATCTCGACGCAATTTGAGTGTTCCATCGTCATTAGGAGGCCCTGAACGTTACAATTAACTATCATTTTTGCGTTGGATTCGAAAATCTAGACTCACAGGAGAACGACCATAAGGTGCCCGAGGCAGCAATAGACCCTTGGAGACAAGTCGGCTGGAGGACGATGTATTGAATCTCGACGCAATTTGAGAAATCCATCGTCATTAGGAGGCCCTGAACGTTACAATTAACTATCATTTTTGCGTTGGATTCTAAAATCTAGACTTACAAGAGAACGACCATAAGGTGCCCGATGCAGCATTAGACCCTTGGAGGCAGGTCGGCTGGAGGACGATGTATTGGATTGCGACGCAATTTGAGTGTTCCATCGTCGTTAGGAGGCCCTGAATGTTACAATTAACTATCAGTTTTTCGTCGGATTCGAAAATCTAGACTCACAGCAGACGGTCCATTTGCTGCCCGAGGCAGCATTATCCCCTTGGAGAGAAATCGGCTGGAGGACGATGTATTGAATCTCGACGCAATTTGAGTCTTCTATCGTCATTAGGAGGCGCTGAACGTTACAATTCACTATCATTTTTGCGTCGGATTCGAAAATCTAGACTCACAGGAGAAGGATCATATTGTGCCCGAGACAGCAATATCCCCTTTGAGACAAGTCGGCTGGATGACGATGTATTGAATTTCGACGCAATTTGAGTGTCCCATCGTCATTAGGAGGCCCTAAACGTTACAATTAAATATCATTTTTGCGTCGGATTCGATAATCTAAACTCACAGGGGAACGACCATACGGTGCCCGAGGCAGCTATTGACCCTTGGAGACAAGTCGGTTGGAGGACGATGTATTGGATCGCGACGCAAAATGAGTGTTCCATCGTCATTAGGAGGCCCTGAATGTTACAATTAACTATCAGTTTTTCGTTGGACTCGAAAATCTAAACTCACAGGAGAACGACCATAAGGTGCCCGAGGCAGCAATAGACCGTTGGAGACAAGTAGGCTGGAGGCCGATTTATTGAATCTCGACGCAATTTGAGTGTCCCATCGTCATTAGAAGGCCCTGAACGTTACAATTAACTATCATTTATGCGTCGGATTCGAAAATCTGCTCACAGGAGAAGTTCATACGGTGCTCGAGACAGCAATATCCCCTTGGAGACAAGTCCGCTGGAGGCCGATGTATTGAATCTCGACGCAATTTGAGAGTTCCATCGGCATTAGGAGGCCCTGAACGTTACAATTAATTATCATTTTTGCGTCGGATTCGAAAATCTAGACTCACAGGAGAAGGATCATATGGTGCCCGAGGCAGCAACAGACCCTTGGAGACATGTCGGCTGGAGGCCGATATATTGAATCTCGACGCAATTTGAGTGTTCCATCGACATTACAAGGCCCTGAACGTTACAATTAACTATCATTTTAGCGTCGGATTCGAAAATCTACTCACAGGAGAAGTTCATACGGAGCTCGAGACAGCAATATACCCCTTGGAGACAAATCGATTGGAGGCCGATGTATTGAATATCAACGCAATTTGAGTGTTCCATCGTCTTTAGGAGTCCCTGAACGTTACAATTAACTATCATTTTTGCGTCGGATTCGAAAATCTAGACTTTCAGGAGAGGGATCATATGGTGCCCGAGACAGCAATATCCCCTTGGAGACAAATCCGCTGGAGGCCGATGTATTGAATCACGACGCAATTGGAGTGTTCCATCGTCATTATTAGGCCCTGAACCTTACAATTAACTATCAATTTCGCGTCGGATTCGAAAATGTTGACTCACAGGGGAACGACCATATGGTGCCCGAGGCAGCAATAGAGCCATGGAGACAAGTCGGCTGGAGGCCGATGTATTGAATCTCGACGCAATTTGAGTGTTCCATCGTCTTTAGGAGTCCCTGAACGTTACAATTAACTATCATTTATGCGTCGGATTCGAAAATCTACTCACAGGAGGAGTTCATACGGTGCTCGAGGCAGCAATAGACCCTTGGAGACAAGTCGACTGGAAACCGATGTATTGATTCTTGACGCAATTTGAGTGTTCCATCGTCATTAAGAGGCCCTGCACGTTACAATTAACAATCATTTTAGCGTCGGATTCGAAAATCTACTCACAGGACAAGTTCATACGGTGCTCGAGACAGCGATATGCCCTTGGAGACAAGTCGGCTGGAGGCCGATGTATTGAATCTCGACGCAATTTGAGTGTCCCATCGTCATTAGGAGGCCCTAAACGTTGCAATTAACTATCATTTATGCGTCGGATTCGAAAATCTACTCACAGGAGAAGTTCATAGGGTGCTCGATGCAGCAATAGACCCTTGGAGTCAAGTCGGCTGGAAAACGATGTATTGAATCTTGACGCAATTTGAGTGTTCCATCGTCATTAGGAGGCCCTGAACGTTACAATTAACAATCAGTTTAGCGTCGGATTCGAAAATCTAATCACAGGAGAACGACCATAAGGTGCCCGAGGCAGCATTAGACCATTGGAGACAAGTAGGCTGGATGACGATGTATTGGGTCTCGACGCAATTTGAGTGTTCCATCGGCATTAGGAGGCCCTGAACGTTACAATTAACTATCATTTATGCGTCGGATCCGAAAATCTAGACTCACAGGAGAACGACCATAAGGTGCCCGACGCAGCAACAGACCCTTGGAGACAAGTCGGCTGGAGGCCGATGTATTGAATCGCGACTCAATTTGAGTGTTCCATCGTCATTACAAGGCCCTAAACGTTACAATTAACTATCATTTTTGCGTCGGATTCGATAATCTAAACTCACAGGAGAACGACCATAAGGCGCCCGAGGCAGCAACAGACCCTTGGAGTCAAGTCGGCTGGAGGCCGATGTATTGAATCTCGACGCAATTTGAGTGTTCCATCGGCATTAGGAGGCCCTGAACGTTACAATTAACTATCATTTATGCGTCGGATTCGAAAATCTACCCACAGGAGAAGTTCATAGGGTGCTCGAGGCAGCAATAGACCCTTGGAGACAAGTCGGCTGGAAAACGATGTATTGAATCTTGACGCAATTTGAGTGTTCCATCGTCATTAGGAGGCCCTGAACGTTACAATTAACAATCAGTTTAGCGTCGGATTCGAAAATCTACTCACAGGAGAACGACCATAAGGTGCCCGAGGCAGCATTAGACCCTTGGAGACAAGTCGGCTGGAGGACGATGTATTGGATCTCGACGCAATTTGAGTGTTCCATCGCCAATAGGAGGCCCTGAACGTTACAATTAACTATCATTTTTGCGTCGGATTCGAAAATCTAGACTCACAGGAGAACGACCATAAGGTGCCCGAGGCAGCAATAGACCCTTGGAGACAAGTCGGCTGGAGGCCGATGTATTGAATCGCGACGCAATTTGAATGTTCCATCGCCAATAGGAGGCCCTGAACGTTACAATTAACTATGAGTTTTGCGTCGGATTCGAAAATCTAGACTCACAGGAGACGGACCACATGGAGCCCGCGGCAGCAATATCCCCTTGTAGACAAGTCTGCTGGAGGAAGTTGTATTGACTCTCGACGCAATTTGAGTGTTACTTCGTCATTAAGAGACCCTGAGCATTACATTTAACTATCAGTTCTGCGTCGGATTCTAAAATGCTGACTCACAGGAGAAGGATCATATGATGCACGTGACTGCAATATCCCCTTGGATACAAGTCGACTGGAGGTCGATGTATTGACTCTCGACGCAATTTGAGTGTTCCATCGCCAATAGGAGGCCCTGAACGTTACAATTAACTATCATTTTTGCGTCGGATTCGAAAATCTAGACTCACAGGAGAATGACCATATGGTGCCCGAGGCAGCAATAGACCCTTATAGACAAGTCGGCTGGAGGCCGATGTATTGAATCTCGACGCAATTTGAGTGTTCCATCGTCATTAGAAGGCCCTGAACGTTACAATTAAATATCATTTTTGCGTCGGATTCGAATATCTAGACTCTCAGGAGAACGACCATTAGGTGCCCGAGGCAGCAGTAGACCCTTGGAGACAAGTCGGCTGGAGGCCGATGTATTGAATCTCGATGCAATTTGAGTGTTCCATCGGCTTTAGGAGGCCCTGAACGTTACAATTAACTATCATTTTTGCGTCGGATTCGATAATCTAAACTCACAGGAGAACGACCATAAGGTGCCCGAGGCCTCAACAGACCCTTGGAGACAAGTCGGCTGGAGGACGATGTATTGAATCTCGACGCAATTTGAGTGTTTCATCGTCATTACAAGGCCCTGACCGTTACAATTAACTATCATTTTAGCGTCGGATTCGATAATCTTCTCACAGGAGAAGTTCATATGGAGCTCGAGACAGCAATATACCCCTTGGAGACAAGTCGATTGGAGGCAAATGTATTGAATATCAACGCAATTTGAGTGTTCCATCGTCTTTAGGAGTCCCTGAACGTTACAATTAACTATCATTTTTGCGTCGGATTCGAAAATCTACTCACAGGAGGAGTTCATACGGTGCTCGAGGCAGCAATAGACCCCTGGAGACAAGTCGGCTGGAAACCGATGTATTGATTCTTGACGCAATTTGAGTGTTCCATCGTCATTAGGAGGCCCTGAACGTTACAATTAACAATCATTTTAGCGTCGGATTCGAAAATCTATTCACAGGAGAAGTTCATACGGTGCTCGAGACAGCGATATCCCCTTGGAGACAAGTCGGCTGGAGGCCGATGTATTGAATCTCGACGCAATTTGAGTGTCCCATCGTCATTAGGAGGCCCTAAACGTTGCAATTAACTATCATTTTTGCGTCGGATTCGATAATCTAAACTCACAGGAGAACGACCATAAGGCGCCCGAGGCAGCAACAGACCCTTGGAGTCAAGTCGGCTGGAGGCCGATGTATTGAATCTCGACGCAATTTGAGTGTTCCATCGGTATTAGGAGGCCCTGAACGTTACAATTACTTTCATTTATGCGTCGGATTCGAAAATCTACTCACAGGAGAAGTTCATAGGGTGCTCGAGGCAGCAATAGACCCTTGGAGACAAGTCGGCTGGAAAACGATGTATTGAATCTTGACGCAATTTGAGTGTTCCATCGTCATTAGGAGGCCCTGAACGTTACAATTAACAATCATTTTAGCGTCGGATTCGAAAATCTACTCACAGGAGAACGACCATAAGGTGCCCGAGGCAGCATTAGACCCTTGGAGACAAGTCGGCTGGAGGACGATGTATTGGATCTCGACGCAATTTGAGTGTTCCATCGCCAATAGGAGGCCCTGAACGTTACAATTAACTATCATTTTTGCGTCGGATTCGAAAATCTAGACTCACAGGAGAACGACCGTAAGGTGCCCGAGGCAGCAATAGACACTTGGAGACAAGTCGGCTGGAGGCCAATGTATTGAATCTCGACGCAATTTGAGTGTTCCATCACCAATAGGAGGCCCTAAACGTTACAATTAACTATGAGTTTTGCGTCGGATTCGAAAATCTAGACTCACAGGAGACGGACCACATGGAACCCGAGGCAGCAATATCCCCTTGTAGACAAGTCGGCTGGAGGAAGATGTATTGACTCTCGACACAATTTGAGTGTTACTTCGTCATTGAGAGGCCCTGAGCATTACATTTAACTATCAGTTGTGTGTCGGATTCTAAAATTATGACCCACAGCAGAAGGATCATATGATGCACGTGACTGCAATATCCCCTCGGATACAAGTCGACTGGAGGTCGATGTATTGACTCTCGACGCAATTTGAGTGTTCCATCGCCAATAGGAGGCCCTGAACGTTACAATTAACTATCATTTTTGCGTCGGATTCGAAAAACTAGACCCACAGGAGAATGACCATATGGTGCCCGAGGCAGCAATAGACCCTTGGAGACAAGTCGGCTGGAGGCCGATGTATTGAATCTCGACGCAATTTGAGTGTTCCATCGTCATTAGAAGGCCCTGAACGTTACAATTAAATATCATTTTTGCGTCGGATTCGAATATCTAGACTCACAGGAGAACGACCATTAGGTGCCCGAGGCAGCAGTAGACCCTTGGAGACAAATCGATTGGAGGCCGATGTATTGAATATCAACGCAATTTGAGTGTTCCATCGTCTTTAGGAGTCCCTGAACGTTACAATTAACTATCATTTTTGCGTCGGATTCGAAAATCTAGACTTTCAGGAGAGGGATCATATGGTGCCCGAGACAGCAATATCCCCTTGGAGACAAATCCGCTGGAGGCCGATGTATTGAATCACGACGCAATTGGAGTGTTCCATCGTCATTATTAGGCCCTGAACCTTACAATTAACTATCAGTTTCGCGTCGGATTCGAAAATGTTGACTCACAGGGGAACGACCATATGGTGCCCGAGGCAGCAATAGACCCATGGAGACAAGTCGGCTGGAGGCCGATGTATTGAATCTCGACGCAATTTGAGTGTTACATCGTCTTTAGGAGTCCCTGAACGTTACAATTAACTATCATTTATGCGTCGGATTCGACAATCTACTCACAGGAGAAGTTCATACGGTGCTCGAGACAGTGATATCCCCTTGGAGACAAGTCGGCTGGATTCCGATGTATTGAATCTCGACGCAATTTGAGTGTCCCATCGTCATTAGGAGGCCCTTAACGTTGCAATTAACTATCATTTATGCGTCGGATTCGAAAATCTACTCACAGGAGAAGTTCATAGGGTGCTCGAGGCAGCAATAGACCCTTGGAGTCAAGTCGGCTGGAAAACGATGTATTGAATCTTGACGCAATTTGAGTGTTCCATCGTCATTAGGAGGCCCTGAACGTTACAATTAACAATCAGTTTAGCGTCGGATTCGAAAATCTACTCACAGGAGAACGACCATAAGGTGCCCGAGGCAGCATTAGACCCTTGGAGACAAGTCGGCTGGAGGACGATGTATTGGATCTCGACGCAATTTGAGTGTTCCATCGGCCTTAGGAGGCCCTGAACGTTACAATTAACTATCATTTATGCGTCGGATTCGAAAATCTAGACTCACAGGAGAACGACCATAAGGTGCCCGAGGCAGCAACAGACCCTTGGAGACAAGTCGGCTGGAGGCCGATGTATTGAATCTCGACGCAATTTGAGTGTTCCATCGTCATTACAAGGCCCTAAACGTTACAATTAACTATCATTTATGCGTCGGATTCGAAAATCTACTCACAGGAGAAGTTCATAGTGTGCTCGAGGCAGCAATAGACCTTTGGAGTCAAGTCGGCTGGAAAACGATGTATTGAATCTTGACGCAATTTGAGTGTTCCATCGTCATTAGGAGGCCCTGAACGTTACAATTAACAATCAGTTTAGCGTCGGATTCGAAAATCTACTCACAGGAGAACGACCATAAGGTGCCCGAGGCAGCATTAGACCCTTGGAGACAAGTCGGCTGGAGGACGATGTATTGGATCTCGACGCAATTTGAATGTTCCATCGGCATTAGGAGGCCCTGAACGTTACAATTAACTATCATTTATGCGTCGGATTCGAAAATCTAGACTCACAGGAGAACGACCATAAGGTGCCCGAGGCAGCAACAGCCCCTTGGAGACAAGTCGGCTGGAGGCCGATGTATTGAATCTCGACGCAATTTGAGTGTTCCATCGGCATTAGGAGGCCCTGAACGTGACAATTAACTATCATTTATCCGTCGGATTCGAAAATCTACTCACAGGAGAAGTTCATAGGGTGCTCGAGGCAGCAATAGACCCTTGGAGACAAGTTGGCTGGAAAACGATGTATTGAATCTTGACGCAATTTGAGTGTTCCATCGTCATTAGGAGGCCCTGAACGTTACAATTAACAATCAGTTTAGCGTCGGATTCGAAAATCTACTCACAGGAGAACGACCATAAGGTGCCCGAGGCAGCATTAGACCCTTGGAGACAAGTCGGCTGGAGGACGATGTATTGGATCTCGACGCAATTTGAGTGTTCCATCGCCAATAGGAGGCCCTGAACGTTACAATTAACTATCATTTTTGCGTCGGATTCGAAAATCTAGACTCACAGGAGAACGACCATAAGGTGCCCGAGGCAGCAATATACCCTTGGAGACAAGTCGGCAGGAGGCCGATGTATTGAATCGCGACGCAATTTGAATGTTCCATCGCCAATAGGAGGCCCTGAACGTTACAATTAACTATGAGTTTTGCGTCGGGTTCGAAAATCTAGACTCACAGGAGACGGACCACATGGAGCCCGAGGCAGCAATATCCCCTTGTAGACAAGTCGGCTGGAGGAAGATGTATTGACTCTCGACGCAATTTGAGTGTTACTTCGTCATTAAGAGGCCCTGAGCATTACATTTAACTATCAGTTTTGCGTCGGATTCTAAAATGCTGACTCACAGGAGAAGGATCATATGATGCACGTGACTGCAATATCCCCTTGGATACAAGTCGACTGGAGGTCGATGTATTGACTCTCGACGCAATTTGAGTGTTCCATCGCCAATAGGAGGCCCTGAACGTTCTAATTAACTATCATTTTTGCGTCGGATTCGTAAATCTAGACTCACAGGAGAACGACCATATGGTGCCCGAGGCAGCAATAGACCCTTGGAGAGAAGTCGGCTGGAGGCCGATGTATTGAATCTCGACGCAATTTGAGTGTTCCATCGTCATTAGAAGGCCCTGAACGTTACAATTAACTATCATTTTTGGGCCGGATTCGAAAATCTAGACTCACAGGAGAACGACCATAAGGTGCCCGAGGCAGCAATAGACCCTTGGAGGCAAGTCGGCTGGAGGACGATGTATTGAATCTCGACGCAATTTGAGAGTTCCATCGTCATTAGGAGGCCCTGAACGTTAAAATTAACTATCATTTTTGCATCGGATTCGAAATTCTAGACTTTCAGGAGAGGGATCATATGGTGCCCGAGACAGCAATATCCCCTTTGAGACCAGTCGGCTGGAGGACGATGTATTGAATCTCGACGCAATTTGAGTGTTCCATCGTCATTAGAAGGCCCTGAACGTTGCAATTAACTATCATTTTTCGTCGGATTCGAAAATCTAGACTCACAGGAGAACGACCATTAGGTGCCCGAGGCAGCAGTAGACCCTTGGAGACAAGTCGGCTGGAGGCCGATGTATTGAATCTCGATGCAATTTGAGTGTTCCATCGGCATTAGGAGGCCCTGAACGTTACAATTAACTATCATTTTTGCGTCGGATTCGATAATCTAAACTCACAGGAGAACGACCATAAGGTGCCCGAGGCCTCAACAGACCCTTGGAGACAAGTCGGCTGGAGGACGATGTATTGAATCTCGACGCAATTTGAGTGTTTCATCGTCATTACAAGGCCCTGACCGTTACAATTAACTCTCATTTTGGAGTCGGATTCGAAAATCTACTTACAGGAGAAGTTCATACGGAGCTCGAGACAGCAATATACCCCTTGGAGACAAGTCGATTGGAGGCCGATGTATTGAATATCAACGCAATTTGAGTGTTCCATCGTCTTTAGGAGTCCCTGAACGTTACAATTAACTATCATTTTTGCGTCGGATTCGATAATCTAAACTCACAGGAGAACGACCATAAGGTGCCCGAGGCAGCAACAGACCCTTGGAGACAAGTCGGCTGGAGGCCGATGTATTGAATCTCGACGCAATTTGAGTGTTCCATCGTCTTTAAGAGTCCCTGAACGTTACAATTAACTATCATTTATGCGTCGGATTCGAAAATCTACTCACAGGAGGAGTTCATACGGTGCTCGAGGCAGCAATAGACCCTTGGAGAGAAGTCGGCTGGAAACCGATGTATTGATTCTTGACGCAATTTGAGTGTTCCATCGTCATTAGGAGGCGCTGAACGTTACAATTAACAATCATTTTAGCGTCGGATTCGAAAATCTATTCACAGGAGAAGTTCATACGGTGCTCGAGACAGCGATATCCCCTTGGAGACAAGTCGGCTGGAGGCCGATGTATTGAATCTCGACGCAATTTGAGTGTCCCATCGTCATTAGGAGGCCCTAAACGTTGCAATTAACTATCATTTTTGCGTCGGATTCGATAATCTAAACTCACAGGAGAACGACCATAAGGCGCCCGAGGCAGCAACAGACCCTTGGAGTCAAGTCGGCTGGAGGCCGATGTATTGAATCTCGACGCAATTTGAGTGTTCCATCGGCATTAGGAGGCCCTGAACGTTACAATTACTTTCATTTATGCGTCGGATTCGAAAATCTACTCACAGGAGAAGTTCATAGGGTGCTCGAGGCAGCAATAGACCCTTGGAGACAAGTCGGCTGGAAAACGATGTATTGAATCTTGACGCAATTTGAGTGTTCCATCGTCATTAGGAGGCCCTGAACGTTACAATTAACAATCATTTTAGCGTCGGATTCGAAAATCTACTCACAGGAGAACGACCATAAGGTGCCCGAGGCAGCATTAGACCCTTGGAGACAAGTCGGCTGGAGGACGATGTATTGGATCTCGACGCAATTTGAGTGTTCCATCGCCAATAGGAGGCCCTGAACGTTACAATTAACTATCATTTTTGCGTCGGATTCGAAAATCTAGACTCACAGGAGAACGACCATAAGGTGCCCGAGGCAGCAATAGACACTTGGAGACAAGTCGGCTGGAGGCCGATGTATTGAATCTCGACGCAATTTGAGTGTTCCATCGCCAATAGGAGGCCCTGAACGTTACAATTAACTATCATTTTTGCGTCGGATTCGAAAATCTAGACTCACAGGAGCACGACCATATGGTGCCCGAGGCAGCAATAGACCCTTGGAGACAAGTCGGCTGGAGGCCGATGTATTGAATCTCGACGCAATTTGAGTGTTCCATCGTCATTAGAAGGCCCTGAACGTTACAATTAACTATCATTTTTGCGTCGGATTCGAAAATCTAGACTCGCAGGAGAACGACCATAAGGTGCCCGAGGCAGCAATATCCCCTTGGAGACAAATCGGCTGGAGGACGATGTATTGAATCTCGACGCAATTCGTGTCTTCTATCGTCATTAGGAGGCCCTGAACGTTACTATTCACTATCATTTTTGCGTCGGATTCGAAAATCTAGACTCACAGGAGAAGGATCATAAGGTGCCCGAGACAGCAATATCCCTTTGGAGACAAGTTCGCTGGAGGCCGATGTATTGGATCGCGACGCAATTTGAGTGTTCCATCGTCATTAGGAGGCTCTGAACGTTACAATTAACTATCATTTTTGCGTCGGATTCGAAAATCTAGACTTACAAGAGAACGCCCATAAGGTGCCCGAGGCAGCATTAGACCCTTCGAGACAAGTCGGCTGGAGGACGATGTATTTAATCTCGACGCAATTTGAGAGTTCCATCGTCATTAGGAAGCCGTGAACGTTACAATTAACAATCAGTTTCGCGTCGGATTCGAAAATCTATACTCACAGGAGACGGACCACATGGAGCCCGAGGCAGTAATATCCCCATGGAGACAAGTCGGCTGGAGGAAGATGTATTGAATCTCGACGCAATTTGAGTGTCCCATCGTCGTTAGGAGGCCCTAAACGTTACAGTTAACTATCAATTTTGCGTCGGATTCGATAATCTAAACTCACAGGAGAACGACCATAAGGTGCCCGAGGCAGCAACAGACCCTTGGAGACAAGTCGGCTGGAGGCCGATGTATTGAATCTCGACGCAATTTGAGTGTTCCATCGCCAATAGGAGGCCCTGAACCTTACAGCTTACTATCATTTTAGCGTCGGATCGAAAATCTACTAACAGGAGAAGGATCATATGGTGCACGAGACTGCAATATCCCCTTGGATACAAGTCGACTGGAGGTCGATGTATTGAATCTCGACGCAATATGACTGTTCCATCGTCATTAGGAGGCCCTGAACCTTACAATTAACTATCAGTTTCGCGTCGGATTCGAAAATCTAGACTCACAGGAGACGGACCACATGGAGCCCGAGGCAGCAATATCCCCTTGTAGACAAGTCGGCTGGAGGAAGATGTATTGACTCTCGACGCAATTTGAGTGTTCCATCGTCATTAGAAGGCCCTGAACGTTACAATTAACTATCAGTTTTGCGTCGGATTCTAAAATGTTGCCTCACAGGAGACCGACCATAAGGTGCCCGAGGCAGCAACAGACCCTTGGAGACAAGCCGGCTGGAGGCCGATGTATTGAATCACGACGCAATTTGAGTCTTCTATCGTCATTAGGTCACCCTGAACGTTATAATGAACTTATGGTCGTTCTCCTGTGAGTCTAGATTTTCGAATCCGACGCTAAAATGATAGTTAACTGTATCGTTCAGGGACTCCTAAAGACGATGGAACACTCAAATTGCGTCGAGAGTCAATACATCGACCTCCAGTCGACTTGTATCCAAGGGGATATTGCAGTCTCGGGCACAATATGATCCTTCTCCTGCGAATCTAGATTTTCGAATCCGACGCAAAAATGATAGTTAATTGTAACGTTCAGGGCCTCCTGTTGGCGATGAAACACTCAAATTGTGTCGAGATTCAATACATCGGCCTCCAGGCGACTTGTCTCCTATGGTCTGTTGCTGCCTCGGGCACCTTATGGTCGTTCTCCTGTGAGTCTAGATTTTCCAATCCGACGATAAAATGATAGTTAATTGTAACGTTCAGTGCCTTCTAATGACGATGGAACACTTATTTTGCGTCGAGATTCAATACATCGGCCTTCAGCCGACTTGTCTCCAAGGGTCTGTTGCAGCCTCGGGCACCTTATGGTCGTTCTCCTGTGAGTTTAGATTATCGAATCCGACGCAAAAATGATAGTTAATTGTAACGTTTAGGGCCTCCTAATGAAGATGAAACACTCAAATTGCGTCGCGATTCAATACATCGGCCTCCAGCCGACTTGTCTCCAAGGGTCTGTTGCTGCCTCGGGCACCTAATGGTCGTTCTCCTGTGAGTTTAGATTATCGAATCCGACGCAAAAATGATAGTTAATTGTAACGTTCAGGGCCACCTAATGCCGATGGAACACTCAAATTGCGTCGAGATTCAATACATCGGCCTCCAGCCGACTTGTCTCCAAGGGTCTGTTGCTGCCTCGGGCACCTTATGGTCGTTCTCCTGTGAGTCAACATTTTAGAATCCGACGCAAAACTGATAGTTAAATGTAATGCTCAGGGCCTCCTAAAGACGATGGAACACTCAAATTGCGTCGAGAGTCAATACATCGACCTCCAGTCGACTTGTATCCAATGGGATATTGCAGTCTCGTGCACCATATGATCCTTCTCCTGTTAGTAGATTTTCGAATCCGACGCTAAAATGATAGTTAACTGTAACGTTCAGGGCCTCCTAATGCCGATGGAACACTCAAATTGCGTCGCGATTCAATACATCGTCCTCCAGCGGACTGGTCTCCAAGAGGATATTGCTGTCTCGGGCACCTTATGGTCGGTCTCCAGTGAGTCTAGATTTCCGAATCCGACGAAGAACTGATGGTTAACTGTAACATTCAGGGCCTCCTAATGACGATGGAACACTCAAATTGCGTCGAGATTCAATACATCGACCTCCAGCCGACTTGTCTCCAAGGGGATATTGCTGCCTCGGGCTCCATGTGGTCCGTCTCCTGTGAGTCTAGATTTTCAAATCCGACGCGAAATAGATAGTTAATTGTAACGTTCAGGGCCTTGAAATGACGATGGAGCACTCAAATTGCGTCGAGATCCAATACATCGGCCTCCGGCCGACTTGTCTCCAAGGGTCTGTTGCTGCCTCGGGCACCTTATGGTCGTTCTCGTGTGAGTTTAGATTATCGAATCCGAGGCAAAAATGATAGTTAATTGTAACGTTTAGGGCCTCCTAATGACGATGGGACACTCAAACTGCGACGAGATTCAATACATCGTCCTCCAGCCGACTTGTCTCCAAGGGGATATTGCTGTCTCGGACACAATATGATCCTTCTCGTGTGAGTCTAGATTTTCGAATCCGACGCAAATATGATAGTTAACCGTAACGTTCAGGGCCTTGTAATGACGATGGAACACTCAAATTGCGTCGAGATTCAATACATCGGCCTCCAGCCGACTTGTCTCCAAGGGTCTGTTGCTGCCTCGGGCACCTTATGGTCGTTCTCCTGTGAGTTTAGATTATCGAATCCGACGCAAGACTCATAGTTAATTGTAACGATTAGGGCCTCCTAATGCCGATGGAACACTCAAATTGCGTCGAGATTCAATACATCGGCCTCCAGGAGACTTGTCTCCAAGGGTCTATTGCTGCCTCGGGCACCTTATGGTCGTTCTCCTGTGAGTTTAGATTATCGAATCCGACGCAAAACTCATAGTTAATTGTAGCGTTCAGGGCCTCCTAATTCCGAGGGAGCACTGAAATTGCGTCAAGAGTCAATACATCGGTTTCCAGCCGACTTGGCTCCAAGGGTCTATTGCTCTCGGGCACCTTATGGTCGTTCTCCTGTGAGTCTAGATTTTTCAATCCGACGCAAAAATGATAGTTAATTGTAACGTTCAGGGCCTTCTAATGACGATGGAACACTCAAATTGCGTCGAGATTCAATACATCGGCCTCCAGCCGACTTGTCTCCAAGGGGATATCGCTGCCTCGGGCACCACATGGTCCGTCTCCGGTGATTCTAAGTTTTCGAATCCGACGCAAAACTCATAGTTAATTGTAACGTTCAGGGCCTCCTATTGGCGATGGAACACTCAAATTGCGTCGAGATTCAATACATCGACCTCCAGTCGACTTGTCTCCAAGGGTCTATTGCTGCCTCGGGCACCTTATGGTCGTTCTCCTGTGCGTCTAGATTTTCGAATCCGACGAAAAAATGATAGTTAATTGTAACATACAGGGTCTTGTAATGACGATGGAACACTCAAATTGCGTCGAGATTCAATACATCGGACTCCAGCCGACTTGCTCCAAGGGTCTGTTGCTGCCTCGGGCACCTTATGGTTGTTCTCCTGTGAGTTTAGATTATCGAATCCGACGCAAAAAAAATAGTTAATTGTAACGTTCAGGGCCTCCTAATGCCGATGGAACACTCAAATTGCGTCGAGATTCAATACATCGGCCTCCAGGAGACTTGTCTCCAAGGGTCTATTGCTGCCTCGGGCACCTTATGGTCGTTCTCCTGTGAGTTTAGATTATCGAATCCGACGCAAAACTCATAGTTAATTGTAGCGTTCAGGGCCTCCTAATTCCGAGGGAGCACTGAAATTGCGTCAAGAGTCAATACATCGGTTTCCAGCCGACTTGGCTCCAAGGGTCTATTGCTCTCGGGCACCTTATGGTCGTTCTCCTGTGAGTCTAGATTTTTCAATCCGACGCAAAAATGATAGTTAATTGTAACGTTCAGGGCCTTCTAATGACGATGGAACACTCAAATTGCGTCGAGATTCAATACATCGGCCTCCAGCCGACTTGTCTCCAAGGGGATATCGCTGCCTCGGGCACCACATGGTCCGTCTCCGGTGATTCTAAGTTTTCGAATCCGACGCAAAACTCATAGTTAATTGTAACGTTCAGGGCCTCCTATTGGCGATGGAACACTCAAATTGCGTCGAGATTCAGTACATCGACCTCCAGCCTACTTGTCTCCAAGGGTCTATTGCTGCCTCGGGCACCATATAGTCGTTCTCCTGTGAGTCTAGATTTTCGAATCCGACGCATAAATGATAGTTAATTGTAACGTTCAGGGACTCCTAAAGACGATGGAACACTCAAATTGCGTCGAGATTCAATACATCGACCTCCAGTCGACTTGTATCCAAGGGGATATTGCAGTCTCGGGCACAATATGATCCTTCTCCTGTGAGTCTAGATTTTCGAATCCGACGCAAAAATGATAGTTAATTGTAACGTTCAGGGCCTCCTAATGCCGATGGAACACTCAAATTGCGTCGAGCTTCAATACATCGGCCCCCAGTCGACTTGTCTCCAAGGGTCTATTGCTGCCTCGGGCACCTTATGGTCGTTCTGCTGTGAGTCTAGATTTTCGAATCCGACGCAAAAATGGTAGTTAATTGTAACGTTCAGGGCCTTGTAATGACGATGGAACACTCAAATTGCGTCGAGATTCAATACATCGGCCTCCAGCCGACTTGTCTCCAAGGGTCTGTTGCTGCCTCGGGCACCTTATGGTCGTTCTCCTGTGAGTTTAGATTATCGAATCCGACGCAAAAATGATAGTTAATTGTAACGTTTAGGGCCTCCTAATGACGATGGGACACTCAAATTGCGTCGAGATTCAATACATCGTCCTCCAGCCGACTTGTCTCCAAGGGTCTAATGCTGCCTCGGGCACCTTATGGTCGTTCTCTTGTAAGTCTAGATTTTCAAATCCGACGCAAAAATGATAGTTAATTGTAACGTTTAGGGCCTCCTAATGACGACAGAACACTCAAATTGCGTCGAGATTCAATACATCGGCATTCAGCAAATTTGTCTATAAGGGTCTATTGCTGCCTCGGGCACCGTATGGTCGTTCCCCTGTGAGTCAACATTTTAGAATCCGACGCAAAACTGATAGTTAAATGTAATGCTCAGGGCCTCTTAATGCCGATGGAACACTCAAATTTCCACGAGATTCAATACATTGGCATTCAGCCGATTTGTCTGCAAGGGTCTATTGCTGCCTCGGGCACCGTAAGGTCGTTCCCCTGTGAGTCAACATTTTAGAATCCGACGCAAAACTGATAGTTAAATGTAATGCTCAGGGCCTCTTAATGACGATGGAACACTCAAATTGCGTCGAGAGTCAATACATCTTCCTCCAGCCGACTTGTCTACAAGGGGATGTTGCTGCATCGGGCTCCATGTGGTCCGTCTCCTGTGAGTCTAGATTTTCGAATCCGACGCGAAACTGATAGATAATTCTAAGGTTCAGGGCCTCTTAATGACGATAGAACTCTCAAATTGCGTCGAGACTCAATACATCGTCCTCCAGCTGATTTGTCTCCAAGGGGATCTTGCTGCCTCGGGCACCAAATGGTCCGTCTCCTGTGAGTCTGGATTTTTGAATCCGACGCGAAACTGATAGCTAATTGTAAGGTTCAGGGCCTCCAAATGACGATGGAGCACTCAAATTGCGTCGCGATTCAATACATCGTCCTCCAGCGGACCGGTCTCCAAGGGGATATTGCTGCATCGGGCACCTTGTGATCGTTCTGCTGTGAGTCTAGATTTTCGAATCCGACGCGAAACTGATAGTTAATTGTAACGTTCAGTGCCTCCTAATGACGATGGAACACTCAAATTGCGTCGAGATTCAATACATCGGCCTCCAGCCGACTTGTCTCCTAGGGGATATTGCTGTCTCGGGCACAATATGATCCTTTTCCTGTGAGTCTAGATTTTCGAATCCGACGCAAAAATGATAATGAATTGTAACGTTCAGCGCCACCTAATGACGATAGAAGACTCAAATTGCGTCGAGATTCAATACATCGTCCTCCAGCCGATTTGTCTCCAAGGGGATATTGCTGCCTCGGGCACCAAATGGTCCGTCTGCTGTGAGTCTAGATTTTCGAATCCGACGAAAAACTGATAGTTAATTGTAACATTCAGGGCCTCCTAATGACGATGGAACACTCAAATTGCGTCGCGATCCAATACATCGTCCTCCAGCGGACTGGTCTCCAAGGGTCAATAGCTGCCACGGGCACCTTGTGATCGTTCTGCTGTGAGTCTGGATTTTTGAACCCGACGCAAAACTGATTGTTAATTGTAACGTTTAGGGTCACCTAATGACGATGGAACACTCAAATTGAGTCGAGATTCAATACATCGACCTCCAGCCGACTTGTCTCCAAGTGTCAATAGCTGCCACGGGCACCTTGTGATCGTTCTGCTGTGAGTCTAGATTTTCGAATCCGACGCAAAAATGATAGTTAATTGCAACGTTTAGGGCCTTGTAATGACGATGGAACACACAAATTGCGTCGAGATTCAATACATCGGCCTCCAGCCGACTTGTCTCCAAGGGTCTGTTGCTGCCTCGGGCACCTTATGGTCGTTCTCCTGTGAGTTTAGTTTTCGAATCCGACGCGAAACTGATAGTTAATTGTAAGGTTCAGGGCCTCCTAATGACGATGGAACACTCAAATTGCGTCGAGATTCAATACATCGGCCTCCAGCGGACTTGTCTCCAAGGGGATATTGCTGTCTCGGGCACCATATGATCCTTCTCCTGTGAGTCTAGATTTTCGAATCCGACGCAAAAATGATAGTGAATAGTAACGTTCTGCGCCTCCTGATGACGATAGAACTCTCAAATTGCGTCGAGATTCAATACATCGTCCTCCAGCTGATTTGTCTCCAAGGGGATATTATTGTCTCGGGCACCTTATGGTCGTTCTCCTGTGAGTCTAGATTTTCGAATCCGACGCAAAACTGATAGTTAATTGTAACGTTCAGGGCCTCCTAATGACGATGGGACACTCAAACTGCGACGAGATTCAATACATCGGCCTCCAGCCGACTTGTCTCCAAGGGGATATTGCTGTCTCGGACACAATATGATCCTTCTCGTGTGAGTCTAGATTTTCGAATCCGACGCAAATATGATAGTTAACCGTAACGTTCAGGGCCTTGTAATGACGATGGAACACTCAAATTGCGTCGAGATTCAATACATCGGCCTCCAGCCGACTTGTCTCCAAGGGTCTGTCGCTGCCTCGGGCACCTTATGGTCGTTCTCCTGTGAGTTTAGATTATCGAATCCGACGCAAGACTCATAGTTAATTGTAACGTTTAGGGCCTCCTAATGACGATGGAACACTTAAATTGCGTCGATATTCAATGCATCGGCCTCCAGTCGATTTGTCTCCAAGGGATATATTGCTGTCTCGAGCACCGTATGAACTTCTCCTGTGAGTAGATTTTCGAATCCGACGAGAAACTGATAGTTAATTGTAAGGTTTAGGGCCTCCTAATGACGATGGAACACTCAAATTGCGTCGAGATTCAATACATCGGCCTCCAGGAGACTTGTCTCCAAGGGTCTATTGCTGCCTCGGGCACCTTATGGTCGTTCTCCTGTGAGTTTAGTTTATCGAATCCGACGCAAAAATGATAGTTGATTGTAACGTTCAGGGCCTCCTAATGACGATGGAAATCTCAAATTGCGTCGAGATTTAATACATCGTCCTCCAGCCGACTTGTCTCCAAGGGTCAATTGCTGCCTCATGCACCTTATGGTCGTTCTCCTGTGAGTCTAGATTTTCGAATCCGTCGCAAAAATGATAGTTAATTGTAACGTTCAGGGAATTCTAATGACGATGGAACACTCAAATTGCGTCGAGATTCAATACATCGGACTCCAGCCGACTTGCTCCAAGGGTCTGTTGCTGCCTCGGGCACCTTATGGTTGTTCTCCTGTGAGTTTAGATTATCGAATCCGACGCAAAAAAGATAGTTAATTGTAACGTTCAGGGCCTCCTAATGCCGATGGAACACTCAAATTGCGTCGAGATTCAATACATCGGCCTCCAGGAGACTTGTCTCCAAGGGTCTATTGCTGCCTCGGGCACCTTATGGTCGTTCTCCTGTGAGTTTAGATTATCGAATCCGACGCAAAACTCATAGTTAATTGTAACGTTCAGGGCCTCCTAATGCCGATGGATCACTGAAATTGCGTCAAGAGTCAATACATCGGTTTCCAGCCGACTTGGCTCCAAGGGTCTATTGCTCTCGGGCACCTTATGGTCGTTCTCCTGTGAGTCTAGATTTTTCAATCCGACGCAAAAATGATAGTTAATTGTAACGTTCAGGGCCTTCTAATGACGATGGAACACTCAAATTGCGTCGAGATTCAATACATCGGCCTCCAGCCGACTTGTCTCCAAGGGGATATCGCTGCCTCGGGCACCACATGGTCCGTCTCCGGTGATTCTAAGTTTTCGAATCCGACGCAAAACTCATAGTTAATTGTAACGTTCAGGGCCTCCTATTGGCGATGGAACACTCAAATTGCGTCGAGATTCAATACATCGACCTCCAGCCTACTTGTCTCCAAGGATCTATTGCTGCCTCGGGCACCTTATAGTCGTTCTCCTGTGAGTCTAGATTTTCGAATCCGACGCATAAATGATAGTAAATTGTAACGTTCAGGGACTCCTAAAGACGATGGAACACTCAAATTGCGTCGAGATTCAATACATCGACCTCCAGTCGACTTGTATCCAAGGGGATATTGCAGTCTCGGGCACAATATGATCCTTCTCCTGTGAGTCTAGATTTTCGAATCCGACGCAAAAATGATAGTTAATTGTAACGTTCAGGGCCTCCTAATGCCGATGGAACACTCAAATTGCGTCGAGCTTCAATACATCGGCCCCCAGTCGACTTGTCTCCAAGGGTCTATTGCTGCCTCGGGCACCTTATGGTCGTTCTGCTGTGAGTCTAGATTTTCGAATCCGACGCAAAAATGGTAGTTAATTGTAACGTTCAGGGCCTTGTAATGACGATGGAACACTCAAATTGCGTCGAGATTCAATACATCGGCCTCCAGCCGACTTGTCTCCAAGGGTCTGTTGCTGCCTCGGGCACCTTATGGTCGTTCTCCTGTGAGTTTAGATTATCGAATCCGACGCAAAAATGATAGTTAATTGTAACGTTTAGGGCCTCCTAATGACGATGGGACACTCAAATTGCGTCGAGATTCAATACATCGTCCTCCAGCCGACTTGTTCCATGGGGTTATTACTGCCTCCGGCCTCTTATGTTCGCTCTCATGTGAGTCTAGATTTTCGAATCCGACGCGAAACTGATAGTTAATTGTAACGTTCAGGGCCACCTAATGACGATGGAACACTCAAATTGCGTCGAGATTCAATACATCGGCCTCCAGTCGACTTGTCTCCAAGGGGATATTGCTGTCTCGGACACAATATGATCCTTTTCCTGTGAGTCTAGATTTTCGAATCCGACGCAAAAATGATAATGAATTGTAACGTTTAGCGCCACCTAATGACGATAGAAGACTCAAATTGCGTCGAGATTCAATACATCGTCCTCCAGCCGATTTGTCTCCAAGGGGATATTGCTGCCTCGGGCACCAAATGGTCCGTCTGCTGTGAGTCTAGATTTTCGAATCCGACGAAAAACTGATAGTTAATTGTAACATTCAGGGCCTCCTAATGACGATGGAACACTCAAATTGCGTCGCGATCCAATACATCGTCCTCCAGCGGACTGGTCTCCAAGGGTCAATAGCTGCCACGGGCACCTTGTGATCGTTCTGCTGTGAGTCTGGATTTTTGAATCCGACGCAAAAATGATAGTTAATTGCAACGTTTAGGGCCTTGTAATGACGATGGAACACACAAATTGCGTCGAGATTCAATACATCGGCCTCCAGCCGACTTGTCTCCAAGGGTCTGTTGCTGCCTCGGGCACCTTATGGTCGTTCTCCTGTGAGTTTAGTTTTCGAATCCGACGCGAAACTGATAGTTAATTGTAAGGTTCAGGGCCTCCTAATGACGATGGAACACTCAAATTGCGTCGAGATTCAATACATCGGCCTCCAGCGGACTTGTCTCCAAGGGGATATTGCTGTCTCGGGCACCATATGATCCTTCTCCTGTGAGTCTAGATTTTCGAATCCGACGCAAAAATGATAGTGAATAGTAACGTTCTGCGCCTCCTGATGACGATAGAACTCTCAAATTGCGTCGAGATTCAATACATCGTCCTCCAGCTGATTTGTCTCCAAGGGGATATTATTGTCTCGGGCACCTTATGGTCGTTCTCCTGTGAGTCTAGATTTTTGAATCCGACGCAAAAATGATAGTTAATTGTAACGTTCAGGGCCTCCTAATGCCGATGGAGCACTCAAATTGCGTCGAGATTCAATACATCGGCCTCCAGCCGACTTGTCTCCAAGGGTCTATTGCTGCCTCGGGCACCAAATGGTCCGTCTGCTGTGAGTCTAGATTTTCGAATCCGACGCAAAAATGATAGTTAATTGTAACGTTCAGGGCTTTCTAATGACGATGGAACACTCAAATTGCGTCGATATTCAATACATCGGCCTCCAGCCGACTTGTCTGCAAGGGTCTATTGCTGCCTCGGGCACCTTATGGTCGTTCTCCTGTGAGTCTAGATTTTCGAATCCGACGCAAAAATGATAGTTAACTGTAACGTTCAGGGCCTCCTAATGCCGATGGAACACTCAAATTGCGTCGAGATTCAATACATCGGCCTCCAGCCGACTTGTCTCCAAGGGTCTATTGCTGCCTCGGGCACCACATGGTCCTTCTCCAGTGATTCTAGATTTTCGAATACGACGCTAAAATGATGGTTAACTGTAACGTTCAGGGCCTCGTGATGCCGATGGAACACTCAAATTGCCTCGAGATTCAATACATCGGCATTCAGCCGATTTGTCTCCAAGTGTCTATTGCTGTCTCGGGCACCGTATGGTCGTTCCCCTGTGAGTCAACATTTTAGAATCCGACGCAAAACTGATAGTTAAATGTAATGCTCAGGGCCTCTTAATGACGATGGAACACTCAAATTGCGTCGAGAGTCAATACATCTTCCTCCAGCCGACTTGTCTACAAGGGGATATTGCTGCCTCGGGCTCCATGTGGTCCGTCTCCTGTGAGTCTAGATTTTCGAATCCGACGCGAAACTGATAGATAATTGTAAGGTTCAGGGCCTCCTAATGACGATGGAACACTCAACTTGCGTCGGGATTCAATACATCGGCCTCCAGCGGACTTGTCTCCAAGGGGATATTGCTGTCTCGGGCACCATATGATCCTTCTCCTGTGAGTCTAGATTTTCGAATCCGACGCAAAGATGATACTGAATAGTAACGTTCAGCGCCTCCTGATGACGATAGAACTCTCAAATTGCGTCGAGATTCAATACATCGTCCTCCAGCTGATTTGTCTCCAAGAGGCTATTGCTGCCTCGGGCACCAAATGGTCCGCCTCCTGTGAGTCTGGATTTTTGAATCCGACGCGAAACTGATAGTTAATTGTAAGGTTCAGGTCCTCCAAATGACGATGGACACTCAAATTGCGTCGCGATTCAATACATCGTCCTCCAGCGGACTGGTCTCCAAGGGTCAATAGCTGCCACGGTCACCTTGTGATCGTTCTGCTGTGAGTCTAGATTTTCGTGCCCGACGCAAAACTGATTGTTAATTGAAACGTTCAGGGCCACCTAATGACGATGGAACACTCAAATTGAGTCGAGATTCAATACATCGGCCTGCAGCCGACTTGTCTCCAAGTTTCTGTTGCTGCCTCGGTCACCTTATGGACGTTCTCCTGTGAGTTTAGATTATCGAATCCGACGCAAAAATGATAGTTAATTGTAACGTTTAGGGCCTCCTAATGACGATGGGACACTCAAATTGCGTCGGTATTCAATACATCGACCTCCAGCCGACTTGTCTCCAAGGGCATATTGCTGTCTCGGGCACCATATGATCCTTCTCCTGTGAGTCTAGATTTTCGAATCCGACGCAAAAATGATAGTTAATTGTAACGTTCAGGGCCTCCTAATGCCGATGGAACACTCAAATTGCGTCGAGATTCAATACATCGGACTTCAGCCGACTTGTCTCCAAGGGTCTATTGCTGCCTCGGGCACCTTATGGTCGTTCTCCTGTGAGTTTAGATTTTCGAATCCGACGCTAAAATGATACTTAACTGTAACGTTCAGGGCCTCCTAATGCCGATGCAACACTCAAATTGCCTCGAGTTTCAATACATCGGCATTCAGCCGATTTGTCTCCAAGTGTCTATTGCTGCCTCGGGCACCGTATGGTCGTTCCCCTGTGAGTCAACATTTAGGAATCCGACGCAAAACTGATAGTTAAATGTAATGCTCAGGGCCTCTTAATAACGATGGAACACTCAAATTGCGTCGAGAGTCAATACATCTTCCTCCAGCGGACTTGTCTACAAGGGGATATTGCTGCCTCGGGCTCCATGTAGTCCGTCTCCTGTGAGTCAAGATTTTCGAATCCGACGCGAAACTGATAGATAATTGTGAGGTTCACGGCCTACTAATGACGATGGAACACTCAAACTGCGTCGATATTCAATACATCGGCCTCCAGCGGACTTGTCTCCAAGGGGATAATGCTGTCTAGGGTACCATATGATCCTTCTCCTGTGAGTCTAGATTTTCGAATTCGACGCAAAAATGATAGTGAATAGTAACGTTCAGCGCCTCCTGATGACGATAGAACTCTCAAATTGCGTCGAGATTCAATACATCGTCCTCCAGCTGATTTGTCTCCAAGGGGATATTGCTGCCTCGGGCACCAAATAGTCCGTCTCCTGTGAGTCTGGATTTTCGAATCCGACGGGAAACTGATAGTTAATTGTAAGGTTCAGGGCCTCCAAATGACGGTGGAGCACTCAAATTGCGTCGCGATTCAATACATCGTCCTCCAGCGGACTGGTCTCCAAGGGTCAATAGCTGCCACGGGCACCTTGTGATCGTTCTGCTGTGAGTCTAGATTTTCGAACCCGACGCAAAACTGATTGTTAATTGTAACGTTCAGGGCCACCTAATGACGATGGAACACTCAAATTGAGTCTAGATTCAATACTTCGGCCTCCAGCCGACTTGTCTCCAAGGGTCTGTTGCTGCCTCGGGCACCTTATGGTCGTTCTCCTGTGAGTTTAGATTATCGAATCCGACGCAAAAATGATAGTTAATTGTAACGTTTAGGGCCTCCTAATGACGATGGGACACTCAAATTGCGTCGAGAGTCAATACATCTTCCTCCAGCCGACTTATCTACATGGGGATATTGCTGCCTCGGGCTCCATGTGGTCCGTCTCCTGTGAGTCTAGATTTTCGAATCCGACGCGAAACTGATAGATAATTGTAAGGTTCAGGGCCTCCTAATGACGATGGAACACTCAAATTGCGTCGAGATTCAATACATCGGCCTCCAGCGGACTTGTCTCCAAGGGGATATTGCTGTCTCGGGCACCATATGATCCTTCTCCTGTGAGTCTAGATTTTCGAATCCGACGCAAAAATGATAGTGAATAGTAACGTTCAGCGCCTCCTGATGACGATAGAACTCTCAAATTGCGTCGAGATTCAATACATCGTCCTCCAGCTGATTTGCCTCCAAGAGGATATTGCTGCCTCGGGCACCAAATGGTCCGGCTCCTGTGAGTCTGGATTTTTGAATCCGACGCGAAACTGATAGTTAATTGTAAGGTTCAGGTCCTCCAAATGACGATGGACCACTCAAATTGCGTCGCGATTCAATACATCGTCCTCCAGCGGACTGGTCTCCAAGGGTCAATAGCTGCCACGGTCACCTTGTGATCGTTCTGCTGTGAGTCTAGATTTTCGAGCCCGACGCAAAACTGATTGTTAATTGTAACGTTCAGGGCCACCTAATGACGATGGAACACTCAAATTGAGTCGAGATTCAATACATCGGCCTGCAGCCGACTTGTCTCCAAGTTTCTGTTGCTGCCTCGGGCACCTTATGGACGTTCTCCTGTGAGTTTAGATTATCGAATACGACGCAAAAATGATAGTTAATTGTAACGTTGAGGGCCTCCTAATGACGATGGGACACTCAAATTGCGTCGGTATTCAATACATCGACCTCCAGCCGACTTGTCTCCAAGGGCATATTGCTGTCTCGGGCACCATATGATCCTTCTCCTGTGAGTCTAGATTTTCGAATCCGACGCAAAAATGATAGTTAATTGTAACGTTCAGGGCCTCCTAATGACGATGGAACACACAAATTTCGTCAAGAATCAATACATCGGTTTCCAGCCGACTTGTCTCCAAGGGTCTATTGCTGCCTCGGGCACCTTATGGTCGTTCTCCTGTGAGTCTAGATTTTCGATTCCGACGCATAAATGATAGTTAATTGTAACGTTCAAGGACTCCTAAAGACGATGGAACACTCAAATTGCGTCGAGAGTCAATACATCGACCTCCAGTCTACTTGTATCCAAGGGGATATTGCAGTCTCGTGCACCATATGATCCTTCTCCTGTTAGTAGATTTTCTAATCCGATGCTAAAATGATAGTTAACTGTAACGTTCAGGGCCTCCTAATGCCGATGGAACACTCACATTGCGTCGAGATTCAATACATCGGCCTCCAGCCGACTTGTCTCCAAGGGTCTATTGCTGCCTCGGGCACCTTATGGTCGTTCTCCTGTGAGTTTAGATTATCGAATCCGACGCATAAATGATAGTTAATTGTAACGTTTAGGGCCTCCAAATGACGATGGAGCACTCAAATTGCGTCGCGATTCAATACATCGTCCTCCAGCGGACTGGTCTCCAAGGGTCAATAGCTGCCACGGGCACCTTGTGATCGTTCTGCTGTGAGTCTAGATTTTCGATCCCGACGCAAAACTGATTGTTAATTGTAACGTTCAGGGCTACCTAATGACGATGGAACACTCAAATTGAGTCGAGATTCAATACATCGACCTCCAGCCGACTTGTCTCCAAGGGTCTATTGCTGCCTCGGGCACCAAATGGTCCGTATGCTGTGAGTCTAAATTTTCGAATCCGACGAAAAACTGATAGTTAATTGTAACATTCAGGGCCTCCTAATGACGATGGAACACTCAAATTGCGTCGCGATCCAATACATCGTCCTCCAGCCGACTTGTCTCCAAGGGTCTAATGCTGCCTCGGGCACCTAATGGTCGTTTTCTTGTAAGTCTAGATTTTCGAATCCGACGCAAAACTGATAGTTCATTATAACGTTCAGGGCGACCTAATGACGATGGAACACTCAAATTGCGTCGATATTCAATACATCGATCTCCAGCCGACTTGTCTCCAAGGGTCAATAGCTGCCACGGGCACCTTGTGATCGTTCTGCTGTGAGTCTAGATTTTCGAATCCGACGCACAAATGATAGTTAATTGTAACTTTTAGGGCCTCCTAATGACGATGGAACACTCAAATTGCGTCGAGATTCAATACATCAGCCTCCAGCCGTCTTGTCTCCAACGGTCTGTTGCTGCCTCGCTCATCCTTATGGTCGTTCTCCTGTGAGTTTAGATTTTCGAATTCGACGCGAAAGTGATAGTTAATTGTAACGTTCAGGGACTCCTAAAGACGGTGGAACACTCAAATTGCGTCGAGATTCAATACGTCGGCCTCCAGCCGACTTGTCTCCAAGGGTCTATTGCTGCCTCGGGCACCTTATGGTCGTTCTCCTGTGAGTTTAGATTATCGAATCCGACGCATAAATGATAGTTAATTGTAACGTTTAGGGCCTCCAAATGACGATGGAGCACTCAAATTGCGTCGCGATTCAATACATCGTCCTATAGCGGACTGGTCTCCAAGGGTCAATAGCTGCCACGGGCACCTTGTGATCGTTCTGCTGTGAGTCTAGATTTTCGAACCCGACGCAAAAATGATAGTTAATTGCAACGTTTAGGGCCTCCTAATGACGATAAAACACTCATATTGCGGCGAGATTCAATACATCGGCCTCCAGCCGACTTGTCTCCAAGGGTCTATTGCTGCCTCGGGCACCTTATGGTCGTTCTCCTGTGAGTCTAGATTTTCGAATCCGACGCTAAAATGATAGTTAATTGTAACGTTCAGGGCCTCCTAATGCCGGTGGAACACTCAAATTGCGTCGAGATTCAATACATCAGCCTCCAGCCGTCTTGTCTCCAACGGTCTGTTGCTGCCTCGCTCATCCTTATGGTCGTTCTCCTGTGAGTTTAGATTTTCGAATTCGACGCGAAAGTGATAGTTAATTGTAACGTTCAGGGACTCCTAAAGACGGTGGAACACTCAAATTGCGTCGAGATTCAATACGTCGGCCTCCAGCCGACTTGTCTCCAAGGGTCTATTGCTGCCTCGGGCACCTTATGGTCGTTCTCCTGTGAGTCTAGATTTTCGAATCCGACGCAAAAATGATAGTTAATTGTAACGTTCAGGGCCTTTTAATGACGATGGAACACTCAAATTGCGTCGAGATTCAATACATCGGCCTCCAGCCGACTTGTCTCCAAGGGTCTGTTGCTGCCTCGGGCACCTTATGGTCGATCTCCTGTGAGTTTAGATTTTCTAATCCGACGCGAAACTGATAGTTAATTGTAAGGTTCAGGGCCTCCTAATGACGATGGAACACTCAAATTGCGTCGAGATTCAATACATCGGCCTCCAGCGGACTTGTCTCCAAGGGGATATTGCTGTCTCAGGCACCATATGATCCTTCTCCTGTGATCTAGATTTTCGAATCCGACGCAAAAATGATAGTGAATAGTAACGTTCAGCGCCTCCTGATGACGATAGAACTCTCAAATTGCGTCGAGATTCAATACATCGTCCTCCAGCTGATTTGTCTCCAAGGGGATATTGCTGCCTCGGGCACCTTATGGTCGTTCTCCTGTGAGTCTAGATTTTCGAATCCGACGCAAAAATGATAGTTAATTGTAACGTTCAGGGCCTCCTAATGCCGATGGAACACTCAAATTGCGGCGAGATTCAATACATCGGCCTCCAGCCGAATTGTCTCCAAGGGTCAATTGCTGCCTCGGGCACCAAATTGTCCGTCTGCTGTGAGTCTAGATTTTCGAATCCGACGCAAAAATGATAGTTAATTGTAACGTTCAGGGCCTTCTAATGACGATGGAACACTCAAATTGCGTCGCGATACAATACATCGTCCACCAGCCGACTTGTCTCCAAGGGTCTAATGCTGCCCCGGGCACCATATGGTCGTTCTCTTGTAAGTCTAGATTTTCGAATCCGACGCAAAACTGATAGTTCATTATAACGGTCAGGGCGACCTAATGACGATGGAACACTCAAATTGCGTCGATATTCAATACATCGGCCTCCAGTCGATTTGTCTCCAAGGGGTATATTGCTGTCTCGAGCACCGTATGATCTTCTCCTGTGAGTAGATTTTCGAATCCGACGCTAAAATGATTGTTAATTGTAACGTTCAGGGCCTCCCAATGACGATGGGACACTCAAATTGCGTCGAGATTCAATACATCGGCCTCCAGCCGACTTGCCTCCAAGGGTCTATTGCTGCCTCGGGCACCTTATGGTCGTTCTTCTGTGAGTCTAGATTTTCGAATCCGACGCATAAATGATAGTTAATTGTAACGTTCAGGGACTCCTAAAGGCGATGAAACACTCAAATAGCGCCGAGAGTCAATACATCGACCTCCAAACGACTTGTATCCAAGGGGATATTGCATTCTCGTGCACTATATGATCCTTCTCCTGTTAGTAGATTTTCGAATCCGACGCCAAAATGATAGTTAACTGTAACGTTCAGGGCCTCCTAATGCCGATGGAACACTCAAATTGCGTCGAGTTTCAATACATCGGCCTCCAGCCGACTTGTCTCCAAGGGTCTATTGCTGCCTCGGGCACCTTATGGTCGTTCTCCTGTGAGTTTAGATTATCGAATCCGACGCATAAATGATAGTTAATTGTAACGTTTAGGGCCTCCAAATGACGATGGAGCACTCAAATTGCGTCGCGATTCAATACATCGTCCTATAGCGGACTGGTCTCCAAGGGTCAATAGCTGCCACGGGCACCTTGTGATCGTTCTGCTGTGAGTCTAGATTTTCGAACCCGACGCAAAAATGATAGTTAATTGCACCGTTTAGGGCCTCCTAATGACGATAAAACACTCATATTGCGGCGAGATTCAATACATCGGCCTCCAGCCGACTTGTCTCCAAGGGTCTATTGCTGCCTCGGGCACCTTATGGTCGTTCTCCTGTGAGTCTAGATTTTCGAATCCGACGCTAAAATGATAGTTAATTGTAACGTTCAGGGCCTCCTAATGCCGGTGGAACACTCAAATTGCGTCGAGATTCAATACATCAGCCTCCAGCCGTCTTGTCTCCAACGGTCTGTTGCTGCCTCGCTCATCCTTATGGTCGTTCTCCTGTGAGTTTAGATTTTCGAATTCGACGCGAAAGTGATAGTTAATTGTAACGTTCAGGGACTCCTAAAGACGGTGGAACACTCAAATTGCGTCGAGATTCAATACGTCGGCCTCCAGCCGACTTGTCTCCAAGGGTCTATTGCTGCCTCGGGCACCTTATGGTCGTTCTCCTGTGAGTCTAGATTTTCGAATCCGACGCAAAAATGATGGTTAATTGTAACGTTCAGGGCCTTTTAATGACGATGGAACACTCAAATTGCGTCGAGATTCAATACATCGGCCTCCAGCCGACTTGTCTCCAAGGGTCTGTTGCTGCCTCGGGCACCTTATGGTCGATCTCCTGTGAGTTTAGATTTTCTAATCCGACGCGAAACTGATAGTTAATTGTAAGGTTCAGGGCCTCCTAATGACGATGGAACACTCAAATTGCGTCGAGATTCAATACATCGGCCTCCAGCGGACTTGTCTCCAAGGGGATATTGCTGTCTCAGGCACCATATGATCCTTCTCCTGTGATCTAGATTTTCGAATCCGACGCAAAAATGATAGTGAATAGTAACGTTCAGCGCCTCCTGATGACGATAGAACTCTCAAATTGCGTCGAGATTCAATACATCGTCCTCCAGCTGAATTGTCTCCAAGGGGATATTGCTGCCTCGGGCACCTTATGGTCGTTCTCCTGTGAGTCTAGATTTTCGAATCCGACGCAAAAATGATAGTTAATTGTAACGTTCAGGGCCTCCTAATGCCGATGGAACACTCAAATTGCGGCGAGATTCAATACATCGGCCTCCAGCCGACTTGTCTCCAAGGGTCAATTGCTGCCTCGGGCACCAAATTGTCCGTCTGCTGTGAGTCTAGATTTTCGAATCCGACGCAAAAATGATAGTTAATTGTAACGTTCAGGGCCTTCTAATGACGATGGAACACTCAAATTGCGTCGCGATACAATACATCGTCCACCAGCCGACTTGTCTCCAAGGGTCTAATGCTGCCCCGGGCACCATATGGTCGTTCTCTTGTAAGTCTAGATTTTCGAATCCGACGCAAAACTGATAGTTCATTATAACGGTCAGGGCGACCTAATGACGATGGAACACTCAAATTGCGTCGATATTCAATACATCGGCCTCCAGTCGATTTGTCTCCAAGGGGTATATTGCTGTCTCGAGCACCGTATGATCTTCTCCTGTGAGTAGATTTTCGAATCCGACGCTAAAATGATTCTTAATTGTAACGTTCAGGGCCTCCCAATGACGATGGGACACTCAAATTGCGTCGAGATTCAATACATCGGCCTCCAGCCGACTTGCCTCCAAGGGTCTATTGCTGCCTCGGGCACCTTATGGTCGTTCTTCTGTGAGTCTAGATTTTCGAATCCGACGCATAAATGATAGTTAATTGTAACGTTCAGGGACTCCTAAAGGCGATGAAACACTCAAATAGCGCCGAGAGTCAATACATCGACCTCCAAACGACTTGTATCCAAGGGGATATTGCATTCTCGTGCACTATATGATCCTTCTCCTGTTAGTAAATTTTCGAATCCGACGCCAAAATGATAGTTAAGTGTAACGTTCAGGGCCTCCTAATGCCGATGGAACACTCAAATTGCGTCGAGATTCAATACATCGGCCTCCAGCCGACTTGTCTCCAAGGGTCTATTGCTGCCTCGGGCACCTTATGGTCGTTCTCCTGTGAGTCTAGATTTTCGAATCCGACGCAAAAATGATTGTTAATTGTAACGTTCAGGGCCTTCTAATGACGATGGAACACTCAAATTGCGTCGAGATTCAATACATCGTCCTCCAGCCGACTTGTCTCCAAGGGGATATCGCTGCCTCGGGCACCACATGGTCCTTCTCCGGTGATTCTAGATTTTCGAATCCGACGCTAAAATGATAGTTAACTGTAACGTTCAGGGCCTCCTGATGCCGATGGAACACTCAAATTGCCTCGAGATTCAATACATCGGCATTCAGCCGATTTGTCTCCAAGGGTCTATTGCTACCTCGGGCACCGTATGGTCGTTCCCCTGTGAGTCAACATTTTAGAATCCGACGCAAAACTGATAGTTAAATGTAATGCTCAGGGCCTCTTAATGACGCTGGAACACTCATAATTGCGTCGAGAGTCAATACATCTTCCTCCAGCCGACTTGTCTACAAGGGGATATTGCTGCCTCGGGCTCCATGCGCTCCGTCTCCTGTGAGTCTAGATTTTCGATTCCGACGCGAAACTGATAGTTAATTGTAAGGTTCAGGCCCTTCTAATGACGATGGAACACTCAAATTGCGTCGAGATTCAATACATCGGCCTCCAGCGGACTTGTCTCCAAGGGGATATTGCTGTCTCGGGCACCATATGATCCTTCTTTTGTGAGTCTAGATTTTCGAATCCGACGCAAAAATGATAGTGAATAGTAACGTTCAGCGCCTCCTGATGACGATAGAACTCTCAAATTGCGTCGAGATTCAATACATCGTCCTCCAGCTGATTTGTCTCCAAGGGGATATTGCTGCCTCGGGCACCAAATGGTCCGTCTCCTGTGAGTCTGGATTTTTGAATCCGACGCGAAACTGATAGTTAATTGTAACGTTCAGGGCCTCCAAATGACGATGGAGCACTCAAATTGCGTCGCGATTTAATACATCGTCCTCCAGCGGACTGGTCTCCAAGGGGATATTGCTGCATCGGGCACCTTATGGTCCGTCTCCAGTGAGTCAGGATTTTCGAATCCGACGGAAAACCGATAGTTAATTGTAACATTCAGGGCCTCCTAATGACGATGGAACACTCATTTTGCGTCGCGATCCAATACATCGTCCTTCAACCGACTTGACTCCAAGGGTCTATAGCTGCCACGGGCACCTTGTGATCGTTCTGCTGGGAGTCTAGATTTTCGAAACCGACGCAAAACTGATTGTTAATTGTAACGTTCAGGGCCACCTAATGACGATGGAACACTCAAATTGAGTCCAGATTCAATACATCGACCTCCAGCCGACTTGTCTCCAAGGGGATATTGCTGCCTCGGGCTCCATGTGGTCCGTCTCCTGTGAGTCTAGATTTTCGAATCCGACGCGTAACTGATAGTTAATTGTAACGTTCAGGGCCTCCTAATGACGATGGAACACTCAAATTGCGTCGAGATTCAATACATCGGCCTCCAGCCGACTTGTCTCCAAGGGGATATTGCTGAATCGGGCACAATATGATCCTTCTCCTGTGAGTCTAGATTTTCGAATCCGACGCAAAAATGATAGTGAATTGTAACGTTCAGCGCCTCCTAATGACGATAGAAGACTCAAATTGCGTCGAGATTCAATTCATCGTCCTCCAGCCGATTTGTCTCCAAGGGGATATTGCTGCCTCGGGCACCAAATGGTCCGTCTGCTGTGAGTCTAGATTCTCGAATCCGACGAAAAACTGAGAGTTAATTGTAACATTCAGGGCCTCCTAATGACGATGGAACACTCAAATTGCGTCGCGATCCAATACATCGTCCTCCAGCCGACTTGTCTCCAAGGGTCTAATGCTGCCTCAGGGCACCATATGGTCGTTCACTTGTAAGTCTAGATTTTCGAATCCGACGCAAAACTGATAGATCATTAAAACGTTCAGGGCGACCTAATGACGATGGAACACTCAAATTGCGTCGATATTCAATACATCGGCCTCTAGTCGATTTGTCTCCAAGGGGTATATTGCTGTCTCGAGCACCGTATGAACTTCTCCTGTGAGTAGATTTTCGAATCCGACGCTAAAATGATTGTTAATTGTAACATTCAGGGCCTCCTAATGACGATGGAACACTCAAATTGCGTCGCGATCCAATACATCGTCCTCCAGCCGACTTGTCTCCAAGGGTCTATTGCTGCCTCGGGCACCTTGTGGTCGTTCTCCTTTGAGTTTAGATTTTCGAATCCGACGCATAAATGATAGTTAATTGTAATGTTCAGGGCCTCCTATTGGCGATGGAACACTCCAATTGCGTCGAGATTCAATACATCGGCCTCCAGCCGACTTGTCTCCTATGGTCTGTTGCTGAGTCGGGCACCTTATGGTCGTTCTCCTGTGAGTCTAGATTTTCGAATCCGACGATAAAATGATAGTTAATTGTAAGGTTCAGGGCCTCCTAATGACGATGGAACACTCAAATTGCGTCGAGATTCAATACATCGGCCTCCAGCGAACTTGTCTCCAAGGGTCTATTGCTGCCTCGAGCACCGTATTGTCGTTCTCCTGTGAGTCTAGATTTTTGAATCCAACGCAAAACACATAGTTAATTGTAACGTTCAGGGTCTCCTAATGACGAAGGAACACTCAAATTGGGCCGAGATTCACTACATCGTCCTTCAGCCGACTTGTCTCCAAGGGGATATTGCTGCCTCGGGCTCCATGTGGTCCGTCTCCTGTGAGTCTAGATTTTCGAATCCGACGCAAAACTGATAGTTAATTGTAACGTTCAGGGCCTCATAATGACGATGGAACACTCAAATTGCGTCGAGAATCAATACATCAGCCTCCAGCCGACTTGTTTCCAAGGGTCTATTGCTGCCTCGGGCACCTTATGGTCGTTCTCCTGTGAGTCTAGATTTTCGAATCCGACGCAAAAATGATAGTTAATTGTAACGTTCAGGGCCTCCTATTGGCGATGGAACTCTCAAATTGCGTCGAGATTCAATACATCGGCCTACAGCCGACTTGTCTCCTATGGTCTGTTGCTGCCTCGGGCACCTTATGGTCGTTCTCCTGTGAGTCTAGATTTTCGAATCCGACGATAAAATGATAGTTAATAGTAACGTTCAGGGCCTCCTAATGACGATGGAACACTCAAATTGCGACGAGATTCAATACATCGTCCTCCAGCCGACTTGTCTCCAAGGGTCTATTGCTGCCTCGGGCACCTTATGGTCGTTCTCCTGTGAGTCTAGATTTTCGAATCCGACGCATAAATGATAGTTAATTGTAACGTTCAGGGACTTCTAATGACGATGGAACACTCAAATTGCGTGGAGAGTCAATACATCGACCTCCAGTCGACTTGTATCCAAGGGGATATTGCAGTCTCGTGCACCATATGATCCTTCTCCTGTAAGTAGATTTTCGAATCCGACGCTAAAATGATAGTTAACTGTAACGATCAGGGCCACCTAATGCCGATGGAACACTCAAATTGCGTCGAGATTCATTACATCGGCCTCCAGCCGACTTGTCTCCAAGGGTCTATTGCTGCCTCGGGCACCTTATGGTCGTTCTCCTGTGAGTCTAGATTTTCGAATCCGACGCAAAAATGATATTTAATTGTAACGTTCATGGCCTTGTAATGACGATGGAACACTCAAATTGCGTCGAGATTCAATACATCGGCCTCCAGCCGACTTGTCTCCAAGGGTCTGTTGCTGCCTCGGGCACCTTATGGTCGTTCTCCTGTGAGTTTAGATTATCGAATCCGACGCAGAAATGATAGTTAATTGTAACGTTTAGGGCCTCCTAATGACGATGGGACACTCAAATTGCGTCGAGATTCAATACATCGTCCTCCAGCCGACTTGTCTCCATGGGGATATTACTGCCTCCGGCCTCTTATGTTCGCTCTCATGTGAGTCTAGATTTTCGAATCCGACGCGAAACTGATTGTTAATTGTAACGTTCAGGGCTTCCTAATGACGATGGAACACTCAAATTGCCTCGAGATTCAATACATCGGCATTCAGCCGATTTGTCTCCAAGGGTCTATTGCTGCCTCGGGCACCGTTCGGTCGTTCCCCTGTGAGTCAACATTTTAGAAATCGACGCAAAACTGATAGTTAAATGTAATGCTCAGGGCCTCTTAATGACGATGGAACACTCAAATTGCGTGGAGAGTCAATAAATCTTCCTCCAGCCGACTTGTCTACAAGGGGATATTGTTGCCTTGGGCACCATGTGGTCCGTCTCCTGTGAGTCTAGATTTTCGAATCCGACGCGAAACTGATAGTTAATTGTAAGGTACAGGGCCTCCTAATGACGATGGAACACTCAAATTGCGTCGAGATTCAATACATCGGCCTCCAGCCGACTTGTCTCCAAGGGTCTATTGCTGCCTCGGGCACCTTATGGTCGTTCTCCTGTGAGTTTAGATTTTCGAATCCGACGCAAAAATGATAGTTAATTGTAACGTTCAGGGCCTTGTAATGACGATGGAACACTTAAATTGCGTCGAGATTCAATACATCGGCCTCCAGCCGACTTGTCTCCTATGGTCTGTTGCTGCCTCGGGCACCTTATGGTCGTTCTCCTGTGAGTCTAGATTTTCGAATCCGACGATAAAATGATAGTTAATTGTAACGATCAGGGCCTCCTAATGACGATGGAACACTCAAATTGCGACGAGATTCAATACATCGTACTCCAGCCGACTTGTCTCCAAGGGTCTGTTGCTGCCTCGGGCACCAAACGGTCGTTCTCCTGTGAGTCTAGATTTTCGAATCCGACGATAAAATGACAGTTAATTGTAACGTTCAGGGCCTCCTAATGACGATGGAACACTCAAATTGCGACGAGATTCAATACATCGTCCTCCAACCGACTTGTCTCCAAGGGTCTATTGCTGCCTTCGGCACCAAATGGTCGTTCTCCTGTGAGTCTAGATTTTCGAATCCGACGCAAAACTCATAGTTAATTGTAACGTTCAGGGCCTCCTATTGGAGATGGAACACTCAAATTGCGTCGAGATTCAACACATCGACCTCCAGCCGACTTGTCTCCAAGGGCCTATTGCTGCCTCGGGCACCTTATGGTCGTTCTCCTGTGAGTCTAGATTTTCGAATCCGACGCAAAAATGATAGTTAATTGTAACGTTTAGGGCCTCCTAATGACGATGGAACACTGAAATTGCGTCGAGATTCAATACATCGGCCTCTAGCGGACTTGTCTCCAAGGGTATGTTGCTGCCTCGGGCACCTTATGGTCGTTCTCTTGTAAGTCTAGATTTTCGAATCCGACGCTAAAATGATAGTTTATTGTAACGTTCAGGGCCTCCTAATGACGATGGAACACTCAAATTGCGTCGAGATTCAACACATCGTCCTCCAGCCAACTTGTCTCCAAGGGTCTATTGCTGCCTCGGGAACCTTATGGTCGTTCACCTGTGAGTCTAGATTTTCGAATCCGACGCAAAACTCATAGTTAATTGTAACGTTCTAGGCCTTGTAATGACGATGGAACACTCAAATTGCGTCGAGATTCAATACATTGGCCTCCAGCCGACTTGTCTCCAAGGGTCTATTGCTGCCTCGGGCACCTTATGGTCGTTCTCCTGTGAGTTTAGATTTTCGAATCCGACGCAAAAATGATAGTTAATTGTAACGTTCAGGGCCTTGTAATGACGATGGAACACTTAAATTGCGTCGAGATTCAATACATCGGCCTCCAGCCGACTTGTCTCCTATGGTCTGTTGCTGCCTCGCGCACCTTATGGTCGTTCTCCTGTGAGTCTAGATTTTCGAATCCGACGATAAAATGATAGTTAATTGTAACGATCAGGGCCTCCTAATGACGATGGAACACTCAAATTGCGACGAGATTCAATACATCGTCCTCCAGCTGACTTGTCTCCAAGGGTCTATTGCTGCCTCGGGCACCAAATGGTCGTTCTCCTGTGAGTCTAGATTTTCGAATCCGACGATAAAATGATAGTTAATTGTAACGTTCAGGGCCTCCTAATGACGATGGAACACTCAAATTGCGACGAGATTCAATACATCGTCCTCCAGCCGACTTGTCTCCAAGGGTCTATTGCCGCCTTGGGCACCAAATGGTCGTTCTCCTGTGAGTCTAGATTTTCGAATCCGACGCTAAACTCATAGTTAAATGTAACGTTCAGGGCCTCCTATTGGAGATGGAACACTCAAATTGCGTCGAGATTCAATACATCGACCCCCAGTTGACTTGTCTCCAAAGGTCTATTGCTGCTTCGGGCACCTTATGGTCGTTCTCCTGTGAGTCTACATTTTCGAATCCGACGCAAAAATGATAGTTAATTGTAACGTTTAGGGCCTCCTAATGACGATGGGACACTCAAATTGCGTCGAGATTCAATACATCGACCTCCAGTTGACTTGTCTCCAAAGGTCTATTGCTGCCTCGGGCACCTTATGGTCGTTCTCCTGTGAGTCTAGATTTTCGAATCCGACGCAAAAATGATAGTTAATTGTAACGTTTAGGGATTCCTAATGACGATGGGACACTCAAATTGCGTCGAGTTTCAATACATCGACCTCCAGTCGACTTGTATCCAAGGGGATATTGCAGTCTCCTGCACCATATGATCCTTCTCCTGTTAGTAGATTTTCGAATCCGACGCATAAATGATAGTTAATTGTAACGTTCAGGGACTCCTAAAGACGATGGAACACTCAAATTGCGTCGAGAGTCAATACATCGACCTCCAGTCGACTTGTATCCAAGGGGATATTGCAGTCTCGGGCACAATATGATCCTTCTCCTGTGAGTCTAGATTTTCGAATCCGACGCAAAAATGATAGTTAATTGTAATGTTCAGGGCCTCCTAATGCCGATGGAACACTCAAATTGCGTCGAGATTCAATACATCGTCCTCCAGCCGACTTGTCTCCAAGGGTCTGTTGCTGCCTCGGGCACCTTATGGTCGTTCTCCTGTGAGTTTAGATTATCGAATCCGACGCAAAAATGATGGTTAATTGTAACGTTTAGGGCCTCCTAATGACGATGGGACACTCAAATTGCGTCGAGATTCAATACATCGTCCTCCAGCCGACTTGTCTCCATGGGGATATTACTGCCTCCGGCCTCTTATGTTCGCTCTCAAGTGAGTCTAGATTTTCGAATCCGACGCGAAACTGATTGTTAATTGTAACGTTCAGGGCTTCCTAATGACGATGGAACACTCAAATTGCCGCGAGATTCAATACATCGGCATTCAGCCGATTTGTCTCCAAGGATCTATTGCTGCCTCGGGCACCGTTTGGTCGTTCCCCTGTGAGTCAACATTTTAGAAATCGACGCAAAACTGATAGTTAAATGTAATGCTCAGGGCCTCTTAATGACGATGGAACACTCAAATTGCGTCGAGAGTCAATAAACGTTCCTCCAGCCGTCTTGTCTACAAGGGGATATTGCTGCCTTGGGCACCATGTGGTCCGTCTCCTGTGAGTCTAGATTTTCGAATCCGACGCGAAACCGATAGTTAATTGTAAGGTCCAGGGCCTCCTAATGACGATGGAACACTCAAATTGCGTCGAGATTCAATACATCTGCCTCCAGCCGACTTGTCTCCAAGGGTCTATTGCTGCCTCGGGCACCTTATGGTCGTTCTCCTGTGAGTTTAGATTTTCGAATCCGACGCAAAAATGATAGTTAATTGTAACGTTCAGGGCCTTGTAATGACGATGGAACACTTAAATTGCGTCGAGATTCAATACATCGGCCTCCAGCCGACTTGTCTCCTATGGTCAGTTGCTGCCTCGGGCACCTTATGGTCGTTCTCCTGTGAGTCTAGATTTTCGAATCCGACGATAAAATGATAGTTAATTGTAACGATCAGGGCCTCCTAATGACGATGGAACACTCAAATTGCGACGAGATTCAATACATCGTCCTCCAGCCGACTTGTCTCCAAGGGTCTATTGCTGCCACGGGCACCAAATGGTCGTTCTCCTGTGAGTCTAGATTTTCGAATCCGACGATAAAATGATAGTTAATTGTAACGTTCAGGGCCTCCTAATGACGATGGAACACTCAAATTGCGTCGAGATTCAATACATCGACCTCCAGTTGACTTGTCTCCAAAGGTCTATTGCTGCCTCGGGCACCTTATGGTCGTTCTCCTGTGAGTCTAGATTTTCGAATCCGACGCAAAAATGATAGTTAATTGTAACGTTTAGGGCCTCCTAATGACGATGGAACACTGAAATTGCGTCGAGATTCAATACATCGGCCTCTAGCGGACTTGTCTCCAAGGGTCTGTTGCTGCCTCGGGCACCTTATGGTCGTTCTCCTGTGAGTTTAGATTATCGAATCCGACGCAAAAATGATAGTTAATTGTAACGTTCAGGGTCTCCTAATGACGAAGGAACACTCAAATTGGGCCGAGATTCACTACATCGTCCTTCAGCCGACTTGTCTCCAAGGGGATATTGCTGCCTCGGGCTCCATGTGGTCCGTCTCCTGTGAGTCTAGATTTTCGAATCCGACGCAATACTGATAGTTAATTGTAACGTTCAGGGCCTCATAATGACGATGGAACACTCAAATTGCGTCGAGATTCAATACATCAGCCTCCAGCCGACTTGTTTCCAAGGGTCTATTGCTGCCTCGGGCACCTTATGGTCGTTCTCCTGTGAGTCTAGATTTTCGAATCCGACGCAAAAATGATAGTTAATTGTAACGTTCAGGGCCTCCTATTGGCGATGGAACTCTCAAATTGCGTCGAGATTCAATACATCGGCCTACAGCCGACTTGTCTCCTATGGTCTGTTGCTGCCTCGGGCACCTTATGGACGCTCTCCTGTGAGTCTATATTTTCGAATCCGACGATAAAATGATAGTTAATTGTAACGTTCAGGGCCTCCTAATGACGATGGAACACTCAAATTGCGACGAGATTCAATACATCGTCCTCCAGCCGACTTGTCTCCAAGGGTCTATTGCTGCCTCGGGCACCTTATGGTCGTTCTCCTGTGAGTCAAGATTTTCGAATCCGACGCATAAATGATAGTTAAATGTAACGTTCAGGGACTTCTAATGACGATGGAACACTCAAATTGCGTGGAGAGTCAATACATCGACCTCCAGTCGACTTGCATCCAAGGGGATATTGCAGTCTCGTGCACCATATGATCCTTCTCCTGTAAGTAGATTTTCGAATCCGACGCTAAAATGATAGTTAACTGTAACGATCAGGGCCTCCTAATGCCGATGGAACACTCAAATTGCGTCGAGATTCATTACATCGGCCTCCAGCCGACTTGTCTCCAAGGGTCTATTGCTGCCCCGGGCACCTTATGGTCGTTCTCCTGTGAGTCTAGATTTTCGAATCCGACGCAAAAATGATATTTAATTGTAACGTTCATGGCCTTGTAATGACGATGGAACACTCAAATTGCGTCGAGATTCAATACATCGGCCTCCAGCCGACTTGTCTCCAAGGGTCTGTTGCTGCCTCGGGCACCCTATGGTCGTTCTCCTGTGAGTTTAGATTATCGAATCCGACGCAGAAATGATAGTTAATTGTAACGTTTAGGGCCTCCTAATGACGATGGGACACTCAAATTGCGTCGAGATTCAATACATCGTCCTCCAGCCGACTTGTCTCCATGGGGATATTACTGCCTCCGGCCTCTAATGTTCGCTCTCATGTGAGTCTAGATTTTCGAATCCGACGCGAAACTGATTGTTAATTGTAACGTTCAGGGCTTCCTAATGACGATGGAACACTCAAATTGCCTCGAGATTCAATACATCGGCATTCAGCCGATTTGTCTCCAAGGGTCTATTGCTGCCTCGGGCACCGTTCGGTCGTTCCCCTGTGAGTCAACATTTTAGAAATCGACGCAAAACTGATAGTTAAATGTAATGCTCAGGGCCTCTTAATGACGATGGAACACTCAAATTGCGTGGAGAGTCAATAAATCTTCCTCCAGCCGACTTGTCTACAAGGGGATATTGCTGCCCTGGGCACCATGTGGTCCGTCTCCTTTGAGTCTAGATTTTCGAATCCGACGCGAAACTGATAGTTAATTGTAAGGTACAGGGCCTCCTAATGACGATGGAACACTCAAATTGCGTCGAGATTCAATACATCGGCCTCCAGCCGACTTGTCTCCAAGGGTCTATTGCTGCCTCGGGCACCTTATGGTCGTTCTCCTGTGAGTTTAGATTTTCGGATCCGACGCAAAAATGATAGTTAATTGTAACGTTCAGGGCCTTGTAATGACGATGGAACACTTAAATTGCGTCGAGATTCAATACATCGGCCTCCAGCCGACTTGTCTCCTATGGTCTGTTGCTGCCTCGGGCACCTTATGGTCGTTCTCCTGTGAGTCTAGATTTTCGAATCCGACGATAAAATGATAGTTAATTGTAACGATCAGGGCCTCCTAATGACGATGGAACACTCAAATTGCGACGAGATTCAATACATCGTACTCCAGCCGACTTGTCTCCAAGGGTCTGTTGCTGCCTCGATCACCAAACGGTCGTTCTCCTGTGAGTCTAGATTTTCGAATCCAACGATAAAATGACAGTTCATTGTAACGTTCAGGGCCTCCTAATGACGATGGAACACTCAAATTGCGACGAGATTCAATACATCGTCCTCCAGCCGACTTGTCTCCAAGGGTCTATTGCTGCCTTCGGCACCAAATGGTCGTTCTCCTGTGAGTCTAGATTTTCGAATCCGACGCAAAACTCATAGTTAATTGTAACGTTCAGGGCCTCCTATTGGAGATGGAACATTCAAATTGCGTCGAGATTCAACACATCGACCTCCAGCCGACTTGTCTCCAAGGGTCTATTGCAGCCTCGGGCACCTTATGGTCGTTTTCCTGTGAGTCTAGATTTTCGAATCCGACGCAAAAATGATAGTTAATTGTAACGTTTAGGGCCTCCTAATGACGATGGAACACTGAAATTGCGTCGAGATTCAATACATCGGCCTCTAGCGGACTTGTCTCCAAGGGTATGTTGCTGCCTCGGGCACCTTATGGTCGTTCTCTTGTAAGTCTAGATTTTCGAATCCGACGCTAAAATGATAGTTTATTGTAACGTTCAGGGCCTCCTAATGACGATGGAACTCTCAAATTGCGTCGAGATTCAACACATCGTCCTCCAGCCAACTTGTCTCCAAGGGTCTATTGCTGCCTCGGGAACCTTATGGTCGTTCTCCTGTGAGTCTAGATTTTCGAATCCGACGCAAAACTCATAGTTAATTGTAACGTTCTAGGCCTTGTAATGACGATGGAACACTCAAATTGCGTCGAGAGTCAATACATCGACCTCCAGTCGACTTGTATCCAAGGGGATATTGCAGTCTCGTGCACCATATGATCCTTCTCCTGTTAGTAGATTTTCGAATCCGACGCATAAATGATAGTTAATTGTAACGTTCAGGGACTCCTAAAGACGATGGAACACTCAAATTGCGTCGAGAGTCAATACATCGACCTCCAGTCGACTTGTATCCAAGGGGATATTGCAGTCTCGGGCACAATATGATCCTTCTCCTGTGAGTCTAGATTTTCGAATCCGACGCAAAAATGATAGTTAATTGTAATGTTCAGGGCCTCCTAATGCCGATGGAACACTCAAATTGCGTCGAGATTCAATACATCGTCCTCCAGCCGACTTGTCTCCAAGGGTCTGTTGCTGCCTCGGGCACCTTATGGTCGTTCTCCTGTGAGTTTAGATTATCGAATCCGACGCAAAAATGATAGTTAATTGTAACGTTTAGGGCCTCCTAATGACGATGGGACACTCAAATTGCGTCGAGATTCAATACATCGTCCTCCAGCCGACTTGTCTCCATGGGGATATTACTGCCTCCGGCCTCTTATGTTCGCTCTCATGTGAGTCTAGATTTTCGAATCCGACGCGAAACTGATTGTTAATTGTAGCGTTCAGGGCTTCCTAATGACGATGGAACACTCAAATTGCCTCGAGATTCAATACATCGGCATTCAGCCGATTTGTCTCCAAGGATCTATTGCTGCCTCGGGCACCGTTCGGTCGTTCCCCTGTGAGTCAACATTTTAGAAATCGACGCAAAACTGATAGTTAAATGTAATGCTCAGGGCCTCTTAATGACGATGGAACACTCAAATTGCGTCGAGAGTCAATAAACGTTCCTCCAGCCGACTTGTCTACAAGGGGATATTGCTGCCTTGGGCACCATGTGGTCCGTCTCCTGTGAGTCTAGATTTTCGAATCCGACGCGAAACCGATAGTTAATTGTAAGGTCCAGGGCCTCCTAATGACGATGGAACACTCAAATTGCGTCGAGATTCAATACATCGGCCTCCAGCCGACTTGTCTCCAAGGGTCTATTGCTGCCTCGGGCACTGTATGGTCGTTCTCCTGTGAGTTTAGATTTTCGAATCCGACGCAAAAATGATAGTTAATTGTAACGTTCAGGGCCTTGTAATGACGATGGAACACTTAAATTGCGTCGAGATTCATTACATCGGCCTCCAGCCGACTTGTCTCCTATGGTCTGTTGCTGCCTCGGGCACCTTATGGTCGTTCTCCTGTGAGTCTAGATTTTCGAATCCGACGATAAAATGATAGTTAATTGTAACAATCAGGGCCTCCTAATGACGATGGAACATTCAAATTGCGACGAGATTCAATTTATCGTCCTCCAGCCGACTTGTCTCCAAGGGTCTATTGCTGCCTCGGGCACCAAATGGTCGTTCTCCTGTGAGTCTAGATTTTCGAATCCGACGATAAAATGATAGTTAATTGTAACGTTCAGGGCCTCCTAATGACGATGGAACACTCAAATTGCGACGAGATTCAATACATCGTCCTCCAGCCGACTTGTCTCCAAGGGTCTATTGCTGCCTTGGGCACCAAATGGTCGTTCTCCTGTGAGTCTAGATTTTCGAATCCGACGCAAAACTCATAGTTAATTGTAACGTTCAGGGCCTCCTATTGGAGATGGAACACTAAAATTGCGTCGAGATTCAATACATCGACCTCCAGTTGACTTGTCTCCAAAGGTCTATTGCTGCCTCGGGCACCTTATGGTCGTTCTCCTGTGAGTCTAGATTTTCGAATCCGACGCAAAAATGATAGTTAATTGTAACGTTTAGGGCCTCCTAATGACGATGGAACACTGAAATTGCGTCGAGATTCAATACATCGGCCTCTAGCGGACTTGTCTCCAAGGGTCTGTTGCTGCCTCGGGCACCTTATAGTCGTTCTCCTGTGAGTTTAGATTATCGAATCCGACGCAAAAATGATAGTTAATTGTAACGTTTAGGGCCTCCTAATGACGATGGAACACTGAAATTGCGTCGAGATTCAATACATCGGCCTCCAGCCGACATGTCTCCAAGGGTATGTTTCTGCCTCGGGCACCTTATGGTCGTTCTCTTGTAAGTCTAGATTTTCGAATCCGACGCAAAAATGATAGCTTATTGTAACGTTCAGGGCCTCCTAATGACGATGGAACTCTCAAATTGCGTCGAGATTCAATACATCGTCCTCCAGCCAACTTGTCTCCAAGGGTCTATTGCTGCCTCGGGAACCTTATGGTCGTTCTCCTGTGAGTCTAGATTTTCGAATCCGACGCAAAACTCATAGTTAATTGTAACGTTCTAGGCCTTGTAATGACGATGGAACACTCAAATTGCGTCGACAGTCAATACGTCGACCTCCAGTCGACTTGTATCCAAGGGGATATTGCAGTCTCGTGCACTATATGATCCTTCTCCTGTTAGTAGATTTTCGAATCCGACGCATAAATGATAGTTAATTGTAACGTTCAGGGACTCCTAAAGACGATGGAACACTCAAATTGCGTCGAGAGGCAATACATCGATCTTCAGTCGACATGTATCCAAGGGAATATTGCAGTCACGGGCACAATATGATCCTTCTCCTGTGAGTCTAGATTTTCGAATCCGACGCAAAAATGATAGTTAATTGTAACGTTCAGGGCCTCCTAATGCCGATGGAACGCTCAAATTGTGTCGAGATTCAATACATCGTCCTCCAGCCGACTTGTCTCCAAGGGTCTATTACTGCCTCGGGCACCTTATGGTCGTTCTCCTGTGAGTCTAGATTTTTGAATCCGACGCAAAAATGATAGTTAATTGTAACGTTCAGGGCCTTCTAATGACGATGGAACACTCAAATTGCGTCGAGATTCAATACATCGGCCTCCAGCCGACTTGTCTCCAAGGGGATATCGCTGCCTCGGGCACCACATGGTCCGTCTCCGGTGATTCTACGTTTTCGAATCCGACCCAAAACTCATAGTTAATTGTAACGTTCAGGGCCTCCTAATGACGATGGAGCTCTCAAATTGCGTCGAGACTCAATACATCGTCCTCCAGCCGACTTGTCTCCAAGGGTCTATTGCTGCCTCGGGCACCTTATGGTCGTTTTCCTGTGAGTCTAGATTTTCGAATCCGACGCAAAAATGATAGTTAATTGTAACGTTCAGGGCCTTGTAATAACGATGGAACACTCAAATTGCGTCGAGAGTCAATACATCGACCTCCAGTCGACTTGTATCCAAGGGGAAATTGCAGTCTCGTGCACCATATTATCCTTCTCCTGTTAGTATATTTTCGAATCCGACGCTAAAATGGTAGTTAACTGTAACGTTCAGGGCCTCCTAATGCCGATGGAACACTCAAATTGCGTCGAGATCCAATACATCGGCCTCCAGCCGACTTGTCTCCAAGGGTCTAATGCTGCCTCGGGCACCTTATGGTCGTTCTCCTGTGCGTCTAGATTTTCGAATCCGACGCATAAATGATAGTTAATTGTAACGTTCAGGGACTCCTAAAGACGATGGAACACTCAAATTGCGTCGAGAGTCAATACATCGACCTCCAGTCGACTTGTATCCAAGGGGATATTGCAGTCTCGGGCACAATATGATCCTTCACCTGTGAGTCTAGATTTTCGAATCCGACGGAAAAATGATAGTTAATAGTAATGTTCAGGGCCTCCTAATGCCGATGGAACACTCAAATTGCGTCGAGATTCAATACATCGTCCTCCAGCCGACTTGGCTCCAAGGGTCTATTGCTGCCTCGGGCACCTTATGGTCGTTCTCCTGTGAGTCTAGATTTTCGAATCCGACACAAAAATGATAGTTAATTGTAACGTTCAGTTCCTTGTAACGACGATGGAACACTCAAATCGCGTCGAGATTCAATACATCGGCATCCAGCCGACTTGTCTCCAAGGGTCTGTTGCTGCCTCGGGCATCTTATGGTCGTTCTCCTGTGAGTTTAGATTATCGAATCCGACGCAAAAATGATAGTTAATTGTAACGTTTAGGGCCTCCTAATGACGATGGGACACTCAAATTGCGTCGAGATTCAATACATCGTTCTCCAGCCGACTTGTCTCGAAGGGTCTAATGCTGCCTCAGGCACCTTATGGTCGTTCTCTTGTAAGTCTAAATTTTCGAATCTGACGCAAATATGATAGTTAATTGTAACGTTCAGGGCCTCCTAATGACGATGGAACTCTCAAATTGCGTCGAGATTCAATACATCGACCTCCAGCCCACTTCTCTCCAAGGAGATATTGCTGCCTCGGGCACCTTATGGTCGTTCTCCTGTGAGTCTAGATTTTCGAATCCGACACAAAAATGATAGTTAATTGTAAGGTTCAGTTCCTTGTAACGACGATGGAACACTCAAATCGCGTCGAGATTCAATACATCGGCATCCAGCCGACTTGTCTCCAAGGGTCTGTTGCTGCCTCGGGCACCTTATGGTCGTTCTCCTGTGAGTTTAGATTATCGAATCCGAAGCAAAAATGATAGTTAATTGTAACGTTCAGGGCCTCCTATTGGAGATGGAACACTCAAATTGCGTCGAGATTCAATACATCGACCTCCAGTTGACTTGTCTCCAAAGGTCTATTGCTGCCTCGGGCACCTTATGGTCGTTCTCCTGTGAGTCTAGATTTTCGAATCCGACGCAAAAATGATAGTTAATTGTAACGTTTAGGGCCTCCTAATGACGATGGAACACTGAAATTGCGTCGAGATTCAATACATCGGCCTCTAGCGGACTTGTCTCCAAGGGTCTGTTGCTGCCTCGGGCACCTTATAGTCGTTCTCCTGTGAGTTTAGATTATCGAATCCGACGCAAAAATGATAGTTAATTGTAACGTTTAGGGCCTCCTAATGACGATGGAACACTGAAATTGCGTCGAGATTCAATACATCGGCCTCCAGCCGACATGTCTCCAAGGGTATGTTTCTGCCTCGGGCACCTTATGGTCGTTCTCTTGTAAGTCTAGATTTTCGAATCCGACGCAAAAATGATAGCTTATTGTAACGTTCAGGGCCTCCTAATGACGATGGAACTCTCAAATTGCGTCGAGATTCAATACATCGTCCTCCAGCCAACTTGTCTCCAAGGGTCTATTGCTGCCTCGGGAACCTTATGGTCGTTCTCCTGTGAGTCTAGATTTTCGAATCCGACGCAAAACTCATAGTTAATTGTAACGTTCTAGGCCTTGTAATGACGATGCAACACTCAAATTGCGTCGACAGTCAATACGTCGACCTCCAGTCGACTTGTATCCAAGGGGATATTGCAGTCTCGTGCACTATATGATCCTTCTCCTGTTAGTAGATTTTCGAATCCGACGCATAAATGATAGTTAATTGTAACGTTCAGGGACTCCTAAAGACGATGGAACACTCAAATTGCGTCGAGAGGCAATACATCGACCTTCAGTCGACATGTATCCAAGGGAATATTGCAGTCACGGGCACAATATGATCCTTCTCCTGTGAGTCTAGATTTTCGAATCCGACGCAAAAATGATAGTTAATTGTAACGTTCAGGGCCTCCTAATGCCGATGGAACGCTCAAATTGTGTCGAGATTCAATACATCGTCCTCCAGCCGACTTGTCTCCAAGGGTCTATTACTGCCTCGGGCACCTTATGGTCGTTCTCCTGTGAGTCTAGATTTTTGAATCCGACGCAAAAATGATAGTTAATTGTAACGTTCAGGGCCTTCTAATGACGATGGAACACTCAAATTGCGTCGAGATTCAATACATCGGCCTCCAGCCGACTTGTCTCCAAGGGGATATCGCTGCCTCGGGCACCACATGGTCCGTCTCCGGTGATTCTACGTTTTCGAATCCGACCCAAAACTCATAGTTAATTGTAACGTTCAGGGCCTCCTAATGACGATGGAGCTCTCAAATTGCGTCGAGACTCAATACATCGTCCTCCAGCCGACTTGTCTCCAAGGGTCTATTGCTGCCTCGGGCACCTTATGGTCGTTTTCCTGTGAGTCTAGATTTTCGAATCCGACGCAAAAATGATAGTTAATTGTAACGTTCAGGGCCTTGTAATAACGATGGAACACTCAAATTGCGTCGAGAGTCAATACATCGACCTCCAGTCGACTTGTATCCAAGGGGAAATTGCAGTCTCATGCACCATATTATCCTTCTCCTGTTAGTATATTTTCGAATCCGACGCTAAAATGGTAGTTAACTGTAACGTTCAGGGCCTCCTAATGCCGATGGAACACTCAAATTGCGTCGAGATCCAATACATCGGCTTCCAGCCGACTTGTCTCCAAGGGTCTAATGCTGCCTCGGGCACCTTATGGTAGTTCTCCTGTGCGTCTAGATTTTCGAATCCGACGCATAAATGATAGTTAATTGTAACGTTCAGGGACTCCTAAAGACGATGGAACACTCAAATTGCGTCGAGAGTCAATACATCGACCTCCAGTCGACTTGTATCCAAGGGGATATTGCAGTCTCGAGCACAATATGATCCTTCACCTGTGAGTCTAGATTTTCGAATCCGACGGAAAAATGATAGTTAATAGTAATGTTCAGGGCCTCCTAATGCCGATGGAACACTCAAATTGCGTCGAGATTCAATACATCGTCCTCCAGCCGACTTGGCTCCAAGGGTCTATTGCTGCCTCGGGCACCTTATGGTCGTTCTCCTGTGAGTCTAGATTTTCGAATCCGACACAAAAATGATAGTTAATTGTAACGTTCAGTTCCTTGTAACGACGATGGAACACTCAAATCGCGTCGAGATTCAATACATCGGCATCCAGCCGACTTGTCTCCAAGGGTCTGTTGCTGCCTCGGGCATCTTATGGTCGTTCTCCTGTGAGTTTAGATTATCGAATCCGACGCAAAAATGATAGTTAATTGTAACGTTTAGGGCCTCCTAATGACGATGGGACACTCAAATTGCGTCGAGATTCAATACATCGTTCTCCAGCCGACTTGTCTCGAAGGGTCTAATGCTGCCTCAGGCACCTTATGGTCGTTCTCTTGTAAGTCTAAATTTTCGAATCCGACGCAAATATGATAGTTAATTGTAACGTTCAGGGCCTCCTAATGACGATGGAACTCTCAAATTGCGTCGAGATTCAATACATCGACCTCCAGCCCACTTCTCTCCAAGGAGATATTGCTGCCTCGGGCACCTTATGGTCGTTCTCCTGTGAGTCTAGATTTTCGAATCCGACACAAAAATGATAGTTAATTGTAAGGTTCAGTTCCTTGTAACGACGATGGAACACTCAAATCGCGTCGAGATTCAATACATCGGCATCCAGCCGACTTGTCTCCAAGGGTCTGTTGCTGCCTCGGGCACCTTATGGTCGTTCTCCTGTGAGTTTAGATTATCGAATCCGAAGCAAAAATGATAGTTAATTGTAACGTTTAGGGCCACCTAATGACGATGGGACACTCAAATTGCGACGATATTCAATACATCGTCCTCCAGCCGACTTGTCTCCAAGGGTCTAATGCTGCCTCAGGCACCTTATGGTCGTTCTCTTGTAAGTCTAGATTTTCGAATCCGACGGAAAAATGATAGTTAATTGTAACGTTCAGGGCCTCCTAATGACGATGGAACTCTCAAATTGCGTCGTGATCCAATACATCGTCCTCCAACCGACTTGTCTCCAAGGGTCAATAGCTGCCATGGGCACCTTGTGATCGTTCTGCTGTGAGTCTAGATTTTCGAACCCGACGGAAAACTGATTGTTAATTATGACGTTCAGGGCCACCTAATGACGATGGAACACTCAAATTGAGTCGAGATTCAGTACATCGACCTAAAGCCGACTTGTCTCCAAGGGGATATTGCTGCCTCGGGCACCTTATTGTCGTTCTCCTGTGGGTCTAGATTTTCGAATCCGATGCATAAATGATAGTTAATTGTAACGTTCAGGGACTCCTAAAGACGATGGAACACTCAAATTGCGTCGAGAGTCAATACATCGACCTCCAGTCGACTTGTACCCAAGGGGATATTGCAGCCTCGCGCACCATATGACCCTTCTCCTGTTAGTAGATTTTCGAATCCAACGCTGAAATTATAGTTAACTGTAACGTTCAGGGCCTCCTAATGCCGATGGAACACTCAAATTGCTTCGATATTCAATACATCGGCCTCCAGCCGACTTGTCTCCAAGGGTCTATTGCTGCCTCGGGCACCTTATGGTCGTTCTCCTGTGAGTCTAGATTTTCGAATCCGACGCAAAAATGATAGTTAATTGTAACGTTCAGGGCCTTCTAATGACGATGGAACACTCAAAATGCGTCGAGATTCAATACATCGTCCTCCAGCCGACTTGTCTCCAAGGGATATCGCTGCCTCGGGCACCACATGGTCCTTTTCCGGTGATTCTACGTTTTCGAATCCGACGCACAACTGCTAGTTAATTGTAACGTTCAGGGCCTTCTAATGACGATGGAACACTCAAATTGCGTCGAGATTCAATACATCGCCCTCCAGCCGAATTGTCTCCAAGGGGATATCGCTGCCTCGGGCACCACATGGTCCGTCTCCGGTGATTCTACGTTTTCGAATCCGACGCAAAACTCATAGTTAATTGTAACGTTCAGGGCCTCCTAATGACGATGGAGCACACAAATTGAGTCGAGATTCAATACATCGACCTCCAGCCGACTTGTCTCCAAGGGTCTATTGCTGCCTCGGGCACCTTATGGTCGTTCTCCTGTGAGTCTAGATTTTCGAATCCGATGCAAAAATGATAGTTAATTGTAACATTCAGGGCCTTCTAATGACGATGGAATACTGAAATTGCGTCGAGATTCAATACATCGGCCTCCAGCCGACTTGTCTCGAAGGGGATATAGCTGCCTCGGGCACCACATGGTCCGTCTCCGGTGATTCTACGTTTTCGAATCCGACGCAAAACTCATAGTTAATTGTGACGTTCAGGGCCTCCTAATGACGATGGAGCACACAAATTGAGTCGAGAATCAATACATCGGCCTCCAGCCGACTTGTCTCCAAGGGTCCATTGCTGCCTCGGGCACCTTATGGTTGTTCTCCTGTGAGTCTAGATTTTCGAATCCGACGCAACAATGATAGTTAATTGTAACGTTCAGGGCCTTGTAATGACGATGGAACACTCAAATTGCGTCGAGATTCAATACATCGGCCTCCAGCCGACTTGTCTCCAAGGGTCTGTTGCTGCCTCGGGCATCTTATGGTCGTTCTCCTGTGAGTTTAGATTATCGAATCCGACGCAAAAATGATAGTTAATTGTAACGTTTAGGGCCTCCTAATGACGATGTGACACTCAAATTGCGTCGAGATTCAATACATCGTCCTCCAGCCGACCTGTCTCCATGGGGATATTACTGCCTCCGGCCTCTTATGTTCGCTCTCATGTGAGTCTAGATTTTCGAATCCGACGCGAAACTGATTGTTAATTGCAACGTTCAGGGCTTCCTAATGACGATGGAACACTCAAATTGCCTCGAGATTCAATACATCGGCCTCCAGCGGACTTGTCTCCAAGGGGATATTGCTGTCTCGAGCACCGTATGAACTTCTCCTGTGAGTAGTTTTTCGAATCCGACGCTAAAATGGTTGTTAATTGTCACGTTCAGGGCCTCCTAATGACGATGGAACACTCAAATTGCGTCAAGAATCAATACATCGGTTTCCAGCCGACTTGTCTCCAAGGGTCTATTGCTGCCTCGAGCACCGTATGAACTTCTCCTGTGAGTAGATTTTCGAATCCGACGCATAAATGATAGTTAATTGTAACGTTCAGGGACTCCTATTGGCGATGGAACACTTAAATTGCTTCGAGAGTCAGTACATCGACCTCCAGTCGACTTGTATCCAAGGGGATATTGCAGTCTCGTGCACCATATGATCCTACTCCTGTTAGTAGATTTTCGAATCCGACGCTAAAATTATAGTTAACTGTAACGTTCAGGGCCTCCTAATGCCGATGAAACACTCAAATTGCGTCGAGATTCAATACATCGGCTTCCAGCCGACTTGTCTCCATGGGTCTATTGCTGCCTCGGGCACCTTATGGTCGTTCTCCTGTGAGTCTAGATTTTCGAATCCGACGCAAAAATTATAGTTAATTGTAACGTTCAGGGCCTCCTATTGGCGATGGAACACTTAAATTGCTTCGAGAGTCAATACATCGACCTCCAGTCGACTTGTATCCAAGGGGATATTGCAGTCTCGTGCACCATATGATCCTACTCCTGTTAGTAGATTTTTGAATCCGACGCTAAAATTATAGTTAACTGTAACGTTCGGGGCCACCTAATGCCGATGAAACACTCAAATTGCGTCGAGATTCAATACATCGTCCTCCAGCCGACTTGTCTCCAAGGGTCTTTTGCTGCCTCGGGCACCTTCTGGTCGTTCTCCTGTGAGTCTAGATTTTCGAATCGGACGAAAAAATGATAGTTAATTGTAACAATCAGGGCCTTGTAATGACGATGGAACACTCAAATTGCGTCGAGATTCAATACATTGGCGTCCAGCCGACTTGTCTCCAAGGGTCTGTTGCTGCCTCGGGCACCTTATGGTCGTTCTCCTGTGAGTTTAGATTATCGAATCCGACGCAAAAATGATAGTTAACTGTAACGTTTAGGGCCTCCTAATGACGATGGGACACTCAAATTGCGTCGAGATTCAATACATCGTCCTCCAGCCGACTTGTCTCCATGGGGATATTACTGCCTCGGGCCACGTATTTTCGCTCTCATGTGAGTCTAGATTTTCGAATCCGATGCGAAACTGATTGTTAATTGAAACGTTCAGGGCTTCCTAATGACGATGGAACACTCAAATTGCCTCGAGATTCAATACATCGGCATTCAGAAGATTTGTCTCCAAGGGTCTATTGCTGCCTCGGGCACCGTATGGTCGTTCCCCTGTGAGTCAACATTTTAGAATCCGACGCAAAACTGATAGTTAAATGTAATGCTCAGGGTCTCTTAATGACGATGGAACACTCAAATTGCGTCGAGATTCAATACATCGTCCTCCAGCCGACTTGTCTCCATGGGGATATTACTGCCTCGGGCCACGTATGTTCGCTCTCATGAGAGTCTGGATTTTCGAATCCGATGCGAAACTGATTGTTAATTGAAACGTTCAGGGCTTCCTAATGACGATGGAACACTCAAATTGCCTCGAGATTCAATACATCGGCATTCAGAAGATTTGTCTCCAAGGGTCTATTGCTGCCTCGGGCACCGTATGGTCGTTCCCCTGTGAGTCAACATTTTAGAATCCGACGCAAAACTGATAGTGAATTGTAAGGTTCAGGGTCTCCTAATGACGATGGAACACTCAAATTGCGTCGAGATTCAATACAACGACCTCCAGTCGACTTGTATCCAAGGGGATATTGCAGTGTCGTGCACCATATGATCCTTCTCCTGTTAGTAGATTTTCGAATCCGACGCAAAAATGATACTGAATTGTAACGTTCAGGGCCTCCTAATGCCGATGCAACACTCAAATTGCGTCGAGATTCAATACATCGGCCTCCAGCCGACTTGTCTCCAAGGGTCTATTGCTGCCTCGGGCACCTTATGGTCGTTCTCCTGTGCGTCTAGATTTTCGAACCCGACGCAAAAATGATAGTGAATAGTAACGTTCAGCGCCTCCTGATGACGATAGAACTCTCAAATTGCGTCGAGATTCAATACATCGGCCTCCAGCCGACTTGTCTCCTAGGGGATATTGCAGCCTCGGGCACCAAATGGTCCGTCTCCTGTGAGTCTGGATTGTGTAATCCGACGCGAAACTGATAGTTAATTGTAACGTTCAGGGCCTCCAAATGACGATGGAGCACTCAAATTGCGTCGCGATTCAATATATCGTCCTCCAGCGGACAGGTCTCCAAGGGGATATTGCTGCATCGGGCACCTTATGGTCGTTCTCCTGTGAGTTTAGATTCTCGAATCCGACGAAAAACTGATAGTTAATTGTAACATTCAGGGCCTCCTAATGACGATGGAACACTCATTTTGCGTCGCGATCCAATACATCGTCCTCCAACCGACTTGTCTCCAAGGGTCAATAGCTGCCACGGGCACCTTGTGATCGTTCTGCTGTAAGTCTAGATTTTAGAACCCCACGCAAAACTGATTGTTAATTGTAACGTTTAGGGCCACCTAATGACAATGGAACACTGAAATTGAGTCGAGATTCAATACATCGACCTCCAGCCGACTTGTCTCCATGGGATATTGCTGCCTCGGGCTTCATGTGGTCCGTCTCCTGTGAGTCTAGATTTTCGAATCCGTCCCGAAACCGATAGTTAATTGTAACGTTCAGGGCCTCCTAATGACGATGGAACACTCAAATTGCGTCGAGATTCAATACATTGGCCTCCAGCCGACTTGTCTCTAAGGGGATATTGCTGCCTCGGGCACAATATGATCCTTCTCCTGTGAGTCTAGATCTTCGAATCCGACGCAAAAATGATAGTGAATTGTATCGTTCAGCGCCTCCTAATGACGATAGAAGACTCAAATTGCGTCGAGATTCAATACATCGTCCTCCAGCCGATTTGTCTCCAAGCGCATATTGCTGCCTCGGGCACCAAATGGTCCGTCTGCTGTGAGTCTAGATTTTCGAATCCGACGAAAAACTGATAGTTAATTGTAACATTCAGGGACTCGTAATGACGATGGAACACTCAATTTGCGTCGCGATCCAATACATCGTCCTCCAGCCGACTTGTCTCCAAGGGTCTATTGCTGCCTCGGGCACCAAATGGTCCGTCTGCTGTGAGTCTAGATTTTCGTATCCGACGCAAAAATGATAGTTAATTGTAACGTTCAGGGCCTTCTAATGACGATGGAGCACTCAAATTGCGTCGATATTCAATACATCGGCCTCCAGTCGATTTGTCTCCAAGGGGTATATTGCTGTCTCGAGCACCGTATGATCTTCTCGTGTGAGTTGATTTTCGAATCCGACGCTAAAATGATTGTTAATTGTAACGTTCAGGGCCTCCTAATGACGATGGGACACTCAAAATGCGTCGAGATTCAATACATCGTCCTCCAGTCGACTTGTCTCCAAGGGTCTATTGCTGCCTCGGATACCTTATGGTCGTTCTCCTGTGAGTCTAGATTTTCGAATCCGACGCAAAAATGATAGTTAATTGTAACGTTCAGGGCCTTCTAATGACGATGGAACACTCAAATTGCGTCGAGATGCAATACATCGGCCTGCAGCCGACTTGTCTCCAAGGGGATATCGCTGCCTCGGGCACCACATGGTCCGTCTCCGGTGATTTTACGTTTTCGAATCCGACGCAAAACTCATAGTTAATTGTAACGTTCAGGGCCTCCTATTGGCGATGGAACACTCAAATTGCGTCAAGAATCAATACATCGGTTTCCAGCCGACTTGCCTCCAAGGGTCTATTGCTGGCTCGGGCACCTTATGGTCGTTCTCCTATGAGTCTAGATTTTCGAATCCGACGCATAAATGATAGTTAACTGTAACGTTCAGGGTCTCCTAAAGACGATGGAACACTCAAATTGCGTCGAGAATAAATACATCGACCTCCAGTCGACTTGTATCCAAGGGGATATTGCTGCCTCGGGCACCTTATGGTCTTTCTCCTGTGAGTCTAGTTTTCGAATCCGACGCAAAAATGATAGTTAATTGTAACGTTCAGGGCCTTCTAATGACGATGGAACACTCAAATTGCGTCGACATTCAATACATCGTCCTCCAGCCGACTTGTCTCCAAGGGGATATCGCTGCCTCGGGCACCACATGGTCCGTCTCCGGTGATTCTACGTTTTCGAATCCGACGCAAAACTCATAGTTAATTGTAACGTTCAGGGCCTCCTATTGGCGATGGAACACTCAAATTGCGTCGAGATTCAATATATCGACCTCCAGCCGACTTGTCTCCAAGGGTCTATTGCTGCCTCGGGCACCTTATGGTCGTTCTCCTGTGAGTCTAGATTTTCGAATCCGACGCAAAAATGATAGTTAATTGTAACGTTCAGGGCCTTGTAATGACGATGGAACACTCAAATTGCGTCGAGATTCAATACATCGGCCTCCAGCCGACTTGTCTCCAAGGGTCTATTGCTGCCTCGGGCACCTTATGGTCGTTCTCCTGTGAGTTTAGATTATCGAATCCGACCCAAAAATGATAGTTAATTCTAACGTTTAGGGCCTCCAAATGACGATGGGGCAATCAAATTGCGTCGAGATTCAATACATCGTCCTCCAGCCGACTTGTCTCCATGGGGATATTACTGCCTCCGGCCTCTTATGTTCGCTCTCATGTGAGTCTAGATTTTCCAATCCGACGCGAAACTGATTGTTAATTGTAACGTTCAGGGCTTCCTAATGACGATGGAACACTCAAATTGCCTCGAGATTCAATACATCGGCATTCAGCCGATTTGTCTCTAAGGGTCTATTGCTGCCTCGGGCACCGTATGGTCGTTCCCCTGTGAGTCAACATTTTAGAATCCGACGCAAAAATGATAGTTAAATGTAATGCTCAGGGCCTCTTAATGACGATGGAACACTCAAATGGCGTCGAGAGTCAATACATCTTCCTCCAGCCGACTTGTCTACAAGGGGATATTGCTGCCTCGGGCTCCATGTGGTCCGTCTCCAGTGAGTCTAGATTTTCGAATCCGACGAAAAACTGATAGTTAATTGTAACATTCAGGGCCTCCTAAAGACGATGGAATACTCATTTTGCGTCGCGATCCAATACTTCGTCCTCAAACCGACTTGTCTCCAAGGGTCAATAGCTGCCACGGGCACCTTGTGATCGTTCTCCTGTGAGTCTAGATTTTCGAACCCGACGCAAAACTGATTGTTAATTGTAACGTTCAGGGCCACCTAATGACGATGGAACACTCAAATAGAGTCGAGATTCAATACATCGACCACCAGCCGAGTTGTCTCCAAGGGGATATTGCTATCTCGGGCACAATATGATCCTTCTCCTGTGAGTCTAGATTTTCGAATCCGACGCAAAAATGATAGTGAATTGTAACGTTCAGCGCCTCCTAATGACGATAGAAGACTCAAATTGCGTCGAGATTCAATACATCGTCCTCCAGCCGATTTGTCTCCAAGGGGATATAGCTGCCTCGGGCACCAAATGGTCCGTCTGCTGTGAGTCTAGATTTTCGAATCCGACGAAAAGCTGATAGTTAATTGTAACATTCAGGGCCTCCTAATGACGATGGAACACTCACATTGCGTCGCGATTCAATACATCGTCCTCCAGCCGACTTGTCTCCAAGGGGATATCGCTGCCTCGGGCACCACATGGTCCGTCTCCGGTGATTCTACGTTTTCGAATCCGACGCAAAACTCATAGTTAATAGTAACGTTCAGGGCCTCCTATTGGCGATGGAACACTCAAATTGCGTCAAGAATCAATACATCGGTTTCCAGCCGACTTGCCTCCAAGGGTCTATTGCTGCCTCGGGCACCTTGCGTCCGTTCTCCTATGAGTCTAGATTTTCGAATCCGACGCATAAATGATAGTTAACTGTAACGTTCAGGGACTCCTAAAGACGATGGAACACTCAAATTGCGTCGAGAGTCAATACATCGACCTCCAGTCGACTTGTATCCAAGGGGATATTGCTGCCTCGGGCACCTTATGGTCGTTCTCCTGTGAGTCTAGATTTTCGAATCCGACGCAAAAATGATAGTTAATTGTAACGTTCAGGGCCTTCTAATGACCATGGAACACTAAAATTGCGTCGAGATTCAATACATCGGCCTCCAGCCGACTTGTCTCCAAGGGGATATCGCTGCCTCGGGCACCACATAGTCCGTCTCCGGTGATTCTACGTTTTCGAATCCGACGCAAAACTCATAGTTAATTGTAACGTTCAGGGCCTCCTATTGGCGATGGAACACTCAAATTGCGTCGAGATTCAATATATCGACCTCCAGCCGACTTGTCTCCAAGGGTCTTTTGCTGCCTCGGGCACCTTATGGTCGTTCTCCTGTGAGTCTAGATTTTCGAATCCCACGCAAAAATGATAGTTAATTGTAACGTTCAGGGCCTTGTAATGACGATGGAACACTCAAATTGCGTCGAGATTCAATACATCGGCCTCCAGCCGACTTGTCTCCAAGGGTCTGTTGCTGCCTCGGGCACCTTATGGTCGTTCTCCTGTGAGTTTAGATTATCGAATCCGACGCAAAAATGATAGTTAATTGTAACGTTTAGGGCCTCCTAATGACGATGGAACACTCAAATTGCCTCGAGATTCAATACATCGGCCTCCAGCCGACTTGTCTCCAAGGGTCTGTTGCTGCCTCGGGCACCTTATGGTCGTTCTCCTGTGAGTTTAGATTATCGAATCCGACGCAAAAATGATAGTTAATTGTAACGTGTAGGGCCTCCTAGTGACGATGGGGCAATCAAATTGCGTCGAGATTCAATACATCGTTCTCCAGCCGACTTGTCTCCATAACGATATTACTGCCTCCGGCCTCTTATGTTCGCTCTCATGTGAGTCTAGATTTTCGAATCCGACGCGAAACTGATTGTTAATTGTAACGTTCAGGGCTTCCTAATGACGATGGAACACTCAAATTGCCTCAAGATTCAATACATCGGCATTCAGCCGATTTGTCTCCAAGGGTCTATTGCTGCCTCGGGCACCGTATGGTCGTTCCCCTGTGAGTCAACATTTTAGAATCCGACGCAAACTGATAGTTAAATGTAATGCTCAGGGCCTCTTAATGACGATGGAACACTCAAATTGCGTCGAGAGTCAATACATCTTCCTCCAGCCGAGTTGTCTACAAGGGGATATTGCTGCCTCGGGCTCCATGTGGTCCGTCTCCTGTGAGTCTAGATTTTCGAATCCGACGCGAAACTGATAGTTAATTGTAAGGTTCAGGGCCTCCTAATGACGATGGAACACTCAGATTGCGTCGAGATTCAATACATCGGCCTCCGGCGGACTTGTCTCCAAGGGGATATTGCTGTCTCGGGCACCATATGATCCTTCTCCTGTGAGTCTAGATTTTCGAATCCGACGCAAAAATGATAGTGAATAGTAACGTTCAGCGCCTCCTGATGACGATAGAACTCTCAAATTGCTTCCAGATTCAATACATCGTCCTCCAGCTGATTTGTCTCCAAGAGATATTGCTGCCTCGGGCACCAAATGGTCCGTCTCCTGTTAGTCTGGATTTTTGAATCCGACGCGAAACTGATAGTTAATTGTAACGTTCAGGGCCTCCAAATGACGATGGAGCACTCAAATTGCGTCGCGATTCAATACATCGTCCTCCAGCGGACTGGTCTCCTAGGGGATATTGCTGCATCGGGCACCGTATGGTCCGTCTCCAGTGAGTCTAGATTTTCGAATCCGACGAAAAACTGATAGTTAATTGTAATATTCAGGGCCTCCTAAAGACGATGGAATACTCATTTTGCGTCGCGATCCAATACTTCGTCCTCAAACCGACTTGTCTCCAAGGGTCAATAGCAGCCACGGGCACCTTGTGATCGTTCTCCTGTGAGTCTAGATTTTCGAACCCGACGCAAAACTGATTGTTAATTGTAACGTTCAGGGCCACCTAATGACGATGGAACACTCAAATAGAGTCGAGATTCAATACATCTACCTCCAGCCGAGTTGTCTCCAAGGGGATATTGCTATCTCGGGCACAATATGATCCTTCTCCTGTGAGTCTAGATTTTCGAATCCGACGAAAAACTGATAGTTAATTGTAACATTCAGGGCTTCCTAATGACGATGGAACACTCAAATTGCGTCGCGATTCAATACATCGTCCTCCAGCCGACTTGTCTCCTATGTTCTATTGCTGCTTCTGGCACCTTATGGTCGTTCACTTGTAAGTCTAGATTTTCGAATCCGACGCAAAAATGATAGTTAATTGTAACGTTCAGGGCCTCCTAATGACGACGGAACTCTCAAATTGCGTCGAGATTCAATACATCGTCCTCCAGCCGACTTGTCTCCATGGGTCTATTGCTGCCTCGGGCACCTTAAGGTCGTTCTCCTGAGAGTCTAGATTTTCGAATCCGACGCAAAAATGATAGTTAATTCTAAAGTTCAGATCCTTCTAATGACGATGGAACACTCAAATTGCGTCGAGATTCAATACATCGGCCTCCAGCCGACTTGTCTCCAACGGGATATCGCTGCCTCGGGCACCACATGATCCGTCTCCGGTGATTCTACGTTTTCGAATCCGACGCAAAACTCATAGTTAATTGTAACGTTCAGGGCCTCCTATTGCCGATGGAAAACACAAATTGCGTCGAGATTCAATACATCGACCTCCAGCCGACTTGTCTCCAAGGGTCTATAGCTGCCTCGGGCACCTTATGGTCGTTCTCCTGTGATTCTAGATTTTCGAATCCGACGCAAAAATGATAGTTAATTGTAACGTTCAGGGCCTTGTAATGACGAAGGAACACTCAAATTGCGTCGAGATTCAATACATCAGCCTCCAGCCGACTTGTCTCCAAGGGTCTGTTGCTGCCTCGGGCACCTTATGGTCGTTCTCCTGTGAGTTTAGATTATCGAATCCGACGCAAAAATGATAGTTAATTGTAACGTTCAGGGCCTTGTAATGACGATGGAACACTCAAATTGCCTCGAGATTCAATTCATCGGCATTCAGCCGATTTGTCTCCAAGGGGTATATTGCTGTCTCGAGCACCGTATGAACTTCTCCTGTGACTAGATTTTCGAATCCGACGCTAAAATGATTGTTAATTGTAACGTTCAGGGCCTCCTAATGACGATGGAACTCTCAAATTGCGTCGAGATTCAATACATCGGCCTCCAGCCGACTTGTCTCCAAGGGTCTGTTGCTGCCTCGGGCACCTTATGGTCTTTCTCCTGTGAGTTTTGATTATCAAATCCGACGCAAAAATGATAGTTAATTGTAACGTTCAGGGCCTCCTAATGACGATGGGACTCTCAAATTGCTACCGATATTCAATACATCGTCCTCCAGCCGACTTGTCTCCAAGGGGATATTACTGCCCCCGGCCTCTTATGTTCGCGCTAATGTGAGTCTAGATTTTCGAATCCGACGCGAAACTGATTGTTAATTGTAACGTTCAGGGCTTCCTAATGACGATGGAACACTCAAATTGCCTCGAGATTCAATACATCGGCATTCAGCCGATTTGTCTCCAAGGGTCTATTGCTGCCTCGGGCACCGTATAATCGTTCTTCTGTGAGTCAACATTTTAGAATCCGACGCAAAACTGATAGTTAAATGTAATGCTCAGGGCCTCTTAATGATGATGGAACACTCAAATTACGTCGAGAGTCAATACATCTTCCTCCAGCCGAATTGTCTACAAGGGGATATTGCTGTCTCGGGCTCCATGTGGTCCGTCTCCAGTGAGTCTAAATTTCGAATCCGACGCGAAACTGATAGTTAATTGTAAGGTTCAGGGCCTCCTAATGACGATGGAGCACTCAAATTGCGTCGAGATTCAATACATCGCCCTCCAGCCGACTTGTCTCCAAGGGGATATTGCTGTCTCGGGCACAATATGATCCTTCTCCTGTGAGTCTAGATTTTCGAATCCGACGCAAAAATGATAGTGAATTGTAACGTTCAGCGCCTCCTAATGACGATAGAAGACTCAAATTGCGTCGAGATTCAATACATCGTCCACCAGCCGATTTGTCTCCAAGGGGATATTGCTGCCTCGGGCACCAAATGTTCCGTCTGCTGTGAGTCTAGATTTTCGAATCCGACGAAAAACTGATAGTTAATTCTAACGTTCGGGGCCTCCAAATGACGATGGAGCACTCAAATTGCGTCGCGATTCAATACATCGTCCTCCAGCGGACTGGTCTCCAAGGGGATATTGCTGCATCGGGCACCTTATGGTCGTTCTCCTGTGAGTTTAGATTTTCGAATCCGACGAAAAACTGATAGTTAATTGTAACTTTCAGGGCTCCTAATGACGATGGAACACTCATTTTGCGTCGCGATCCAATACATCGTTCTCCAACCGACTTGTCACCAAGGGTCAATAGTTGCCTCGGGCACCGTATGGTCGTTCTCTTGTAAGTCTAGATTTTCGAATCCGACGCAAAAATGAAAGTTAATTGTAACGTTCAGGGCCTCCTAATGACGATGGAACTCTCAAATTGCGTCGAGATTCAATACATCGTCCTCCAGACGACTTGTATCCAAGGGTCTATTGCTGCCTCGGGCACCTTATGGTCGTTCTCCTGTGAGTTTAGATTTTCGAATCCGACGCGAAACTGATAGTTAATTGTAAGGTTCAGGGCATCCTAATGACGATGGAACACTCAAATTGCGTCGAGATTCATTACATCGGCCTCCAGCGGACTTGTCTCCAAAGGGATATTGCTGCCTCGAGCACGGTATGAACTTCTCCTGTGAGTAGATTTTCGAATCCGACGCTAAAATGATTGTTAATTGTAACGTTCAGGGCCTCCTAATGCCGATGCAACACTCAATTAGCGTCGAGATTCAATGCATAGGCCTCCAGCCGACTTGTCTCTAAGGGTCTATTGCTGCCTCGGGCACCTTATGGTCGTTCTCCTGTGAGTCTAGATTTTCGAATCCGACGCAAAAATGATAGTGAATAGTAACGTTCAGCGGCTCCTGATGACGATAGAACTCTCAAATTGCGTCGAGATTCAATACATCGTCCTTTAGCTGATTTGTCTCCAAGGGGATATTGCTGCCTCGGGCACCAAATGGTCCGTCTCCTGTGAGTCTGGATTTTTTAATCCGACGCGAAACTGATAGTTAATTGTAACGTTCCGGGCCTCCAAATGACGATGGAGCACTCAGATTGCGTCGCGATTCAATACATCGTCCTCCAGCGGACTGGTCTCCTAGGGGATATTGCTGCATCGGGCACCTTATGGTCCGTCTCCAGTGAGTCTAGATTTTCGAACCCGACGAAAAACTGATAGTTAATTGTAACATTCAGGGCCTCCTAATGACGATGGAACACTCATTTTGCGTCGCGATCCAATACATCGTCCTTCAACCGACTTGTCTCCAAGGGTCAATAGCTGCCACGGGCACCTTGTGATCGTTCTGCTGTGAGTCTAGAATTTCGAACCCGACGCAAAACTGATTGTTAATTGTAACGTTCAGGGCCACCTAACGACGATGGAACACTCAAATTGAGTCGAGATTCAATACATCGACCTCCAGCCGACTTGTCTCCAAGGGGATATTGCTGCCTCGGGCTCCATGTGGTCCGTCTCCCGTGAGTCTAGATTTTCGAATCCGACTCGAAACTGATAGTTAATTGTAACGTTCAGGGCCTCCTAATGCCGATGGAACACTCAATTTGCGTCGAGATTCAATACATCGGCCTCCAGCCGACTTGTCTCCAAGGGTCTATTGCTGCATCGGGCACCTTATGGTCGTTCTCCTGTGAGTCTAGATTTTCGAATCCGACGCAAAATTGATAGTTAATTGTAACGTTCAGGGCCTTGTAATGACGATGGAACACTCAAATTGCGTCGAGATTCAATACATCGGCCTCCAGCCGTCTTGTCTCCAATGGTCTGTTGCTGCCTCGGGCACCTTATGGTCGATCTCCTGTGATTCTAGATTTTCGAATCCGACGCAAAAATGATAGTTAATTGTAACGTTCAGGGCCTTGTAATGACGAAGGAACACTCAAATTGCGTCGAGATTCAATACATCAGCCTCCAGCCGACTTGTCTCCAAGGGTCTGTTGCTGCCTCGGGCACCTTATGGTCGTTCTCCTGTGAGTTTAGATTATCGAATCCGACGCAAAAATGATAGTTAATTGTAACGTTCAGGGCCTTGTAATGACGATGGAACACTCAAATTGCCTCGAGATTCAATTCATCGGCATTCAGCCGATTTGTCTCCAAGGGGTATATTGCTGTCTCGAGCACCGTATGAACTTCTCCTGTGACTAGATTTTCGAATCCGACGCTAAAATGATTGTTAATTGTAACGTTCAGGGCCTCCTAATGACGATGGAACTCTCAAATTGCGTCGAGATTCAATACATCGGCCTCCAGCCGACTTGTCTCCAAGGGTCTGTTGCTGCCTCGGGCACCTTATGGTCTTTCTCCTGTGAGTTTTGATTATCAAATCCGACGCAAAAATGATAGTTAATTGTAACGTTCAGGGCCTCCTAATGACGATGGGACTCTCAAATTGCTACCGATATTCAATACATCGTCCTCCAGCCGACTTGTCTCCAAGGGGATATTACTGCCCCCGGCCTCTTATGTTCGCGCTAATGTGAGTCTAGATTTTCGAATCCGACGCGAAACTGATTGTTAATTGTAACGTTCAGGGCTTCCTAATGACGATGGAACACTCAAATTGCCTCGAGATTCAATACATCGGCATTCAGCCGATTTGTCTCCAAGGGTCTATTGCTGCCTCGGGCACCGTATAATCGTTCTTCTGTGAGTCAACATTTTAGAATCCGACGCAAAACTGATAGTTAAATGTAATGCTCAGGGCCTCTTAATGATGATGGAACACTCAAATTACGTCGAGAGTCAATACATCTTCCTCCAGCCGAATTGTCTACAAGGGGATATTGCTGTCTCGGGCTCCATGTGGTCCGTCTCCAGTGAGTCTAAATTTCGAATCCGACGCGAAACTGATAGTTAATTGGAAGGTTCAGGGCCTCCTAATGACGATGGAGCACTCAAATTGCGTCGAGATTCAATACATCGCCCTCCAGCCGACTTGTCTCCAAGGGGATATTGCTGTCTCGGGCACAATATGATCCTTCTCCTGTGAGTCTAGATTTTCGAATCCGACGCAAAAATGATAGTGAATTGTAACGTTCAGCGCCTCCTAATGACGATAGAAGACTCAAATTGCGTCGAGATTCAATACATCGTCCACCAGCCGATTTGTCTCCAAGGGGATATTGCTGCCTCGGGCACCAAATGTTCCGTCTGCTGTGAGTCTAGATTTTCGAATCCGACGAAAAACTGATAGTTAATTCTAACGTTCGGGGCCTCCAAATGACGATGGAGCACTCAAATTGCGTCGCGATTCAATACATCGTCCTCCAGCGGACTGGTCTCCAAGGGGATATTGCTGCATCGGGCACCTTATGGTCGTTCTCCTGTGAGTTTAGATTTTCGAATCCGACGAAAAACTGATAGTTAATTGTAACTTTCAGGGCTCCTAATGACGATGGAACACTCATTTTGCGTCGCGATCCAATACATCGTTCTCCAACCGACTTGTCACCAAGGGTCAATAGTTGCCTCGGGCACCGTATGGTCGTTCTCTTGTAAGTCTAGATTTTCGAATCCGACGCAAAAATGAAAGTTAATTGTAACGTTCAGGGCCTCCTAATGACGATGGAACTCTCAAATTGCGTCGAGATTCAATACATCGTCCTCCAGACGACTTGTATCCAAGGGTCTATTGCTGCCTCGGGCACCTTATGGTCGTTCTCCTGTGAGTTTAGATTTTCGAATCCGACGCGAAACTGATAGTTAATTGTAAGGTTCAGGGCATCCTAATGACGATGGAACACTCAAATTGCGTCGAGATTCATTACATCGGCCTCCAGCGGACTTGTCTCCAAAGGGATATTGCTGCCTCGAGCACGGTATGAACTTCTCCTGTGAGTAGATTTTCGAATCCGACGCTAAAATGATTGTTAATTGTAACGTTCAGGGCCTCCTAATGCCGATGCAACACTCAATTAGCGTCGAGATTCAATGCATAGGCCTCCAGCCGACTTGTCTCTAAGGGTCTATTGCTGCCTCGGGCACCTTATGGTCGTTCTCCTGTGAGTCTAGATTTTCGAATCCGACGCAAAAATGATAGTGAATAGTAACGTTCAGCGGCTCCTGATGACGATAGAACTCTCAAATTGCGTCGAGATTCAATACATCGTCCTTTAGCTGATTTGTCTCCAAGGGGATATTGCTGCCTCGGGCACCAAATGGTCCGTCTCCTGTGAGTCTGGATTTTTTAATCCGACGCGAAACTGATAGTTAATTGTAACGTTCCGGGCCTCCAAATGACGATGGAGCACTCAGATTGCGTCGCGATTCAATACATCGTCCTCCAGCGGACTGGTCTCCTAGGGGATATTGCTGCATCGGGCACCTTATGGTCCGTCTCCAGTGAGTCTAGATTTTCGAACCCGACGAAAAACTGATAGTTAATTGTAACATTCAGGGCCTCCTAATGACGATGGAACACTCATTTTGCGTCGCGATCCAATACATCGTCCTTCAACCGACTTGTCTCCAAGGGTCAATAGCTGCCACGGGCACCTTGTGATCGTTCTGCTGTGAGTCTAGAATTTCGAACCCGACGCAAAACTGATTGTTAATTGTAACGTTCAGGGCCACCTAACGACGATGGAACACTCAAATTGAGTCGAGATTCAATACATCGACCTCCAGCCGACTTGTCTCCAAGGGGATATTGCTGCCTCGGGCTCCATGTGGTCCGTCTCCCGTGAGTCTAGATTTTCGAATCCGACTCGAAACTGATAGTTAATTGTAACGTTCAGGGCCTCCTAATGCCGATGGAACACTCAATTTGCGTCGAGATTCAATACATCGGCCTCCAGCCGACTTGTCTCCAAGGGTCTATTGCTGCATCGGGCACCTTATGGTCGTTCTCCTGTGAGTCTAGATTTTCGAATCCGACGCAAAATTGATAGTTAATTGTAACGTTCAGGGCCTTGTAATGACGATGGAACACTCAAATTGCGTCGAGATTCAATACATCGGCCTCCAGCCGTCTTGTCTCCAATGGTCTGTTGCTGCCTCGGGCACCTTATGGTCGATCTCCTGTGAGTTTAGATTATCGAATCCGACGCAAAAATGTTAGTTATTTGTAACGTTTAGGGCCTCCTAATGACGATGGGACACTCAAATTGCGTCGAGATTCAATACATCGTCCTCCAGCCAACTTGTCTCCAAGGGTCTAAAGCTGCCTCGGACACCTTATGGTCGTTCTCTTGTAAGTCTAGGTTTTCGAATCCGACGCAAAAATGATAGTTAATTGTAACGTTCAGGGCTTCCTAATGACGATGGAACTCTCAAATTGCGTCGAGATTGAATACATCGTTCTCCAGCCGACTTGTCTCCAAGGGTCTATTGCTGGCTCGGGCACCTTATGGTCGTTCTCCTGTGAGTCTATTTTCGAATCCGACTCAAAAATGATAGTTAATTGTAACGTTTAGGGCCTTCTAATGACGATGGAACACTCATATTGCGTCGAGATTCAATACATCGGCCTCCAGCCGACTTGTCTCCAAGTTGATATCGCTGCCTCGGGCACCTTGTGATCCGTCTCCGGTGATTCTACGTTTTCGATTCCGACGCAAAACTCATAGTTAATTGTAACGTTCAGGGCCTTGTAATGACGATGGAACACTCAAATTGCGTCGAGATTCAATACATCGTCCTCCAGCCGACTTGTCTCCAAGGGTCTGTTGCTGCCTCGGGCACCTTATGGTCGTTCTCCTGTGAGTTTAGATTATCGAATCCGACGCAAAAATGATTGTTAATTGTAACGTTTAGGGCCTCCTAATTACGATGGGACACTCAAATTGCGTCGAGATTCAATACATCGTCCTCCAGCCGACTTGTCTCCATGGGGATTATACTGCCTCCGGCCTCTTATGTTCGCTCTCATGTGAGTCTACATTTTCGAATCCGACGCGAAACTGATTGTTAATTGTAACGTTCAGGGCTTCCTAATGACGATGGAACACTCAAATTGCCTCGAGATTCAATACATCGGCATTCAGCCGATCTGTCTCCGAGGGTCCATTGCTCCCTCGGGCACCGTATGGTCGTTCCCCTGTGAGTCAACATTTTAGAATCCGACGCAAAACTGATAGTTAAATGTAATGCTCAGGGCCTCTTAATGACGATGGAACACTCAAATTGCGTCGAGAGTCAATACATCTTCCTCCAGCCGACATGTCTACAAGGGGATATTGCTGCCTCGGGCTCCATGTGGTCCGCCTCCTGTGAGTCTAGATTTTCAAATCCGACGCGAAACTGATAGTTAATTGTAAGGTTCAGGGCCTCCTAATGACGATGGAACACTCAAATTGCGTCGAGATTCAATACATCGGCCTCCAGCGGACTTGTCTCCAAGTGGATATTGCTGTCTCGGGCACCATTTGATCCTTCCCCTGTGAGTCTAGATTTTCGAATCCGACGCAAAAACGGTAGTGAATAGTAGCGTTCAGCGGCTCCTGATGACGATAGAACTCTCAAATTGCGTCGAGATTCAATACATCGTCCTCCAGCCGACTTGTCTCCAAGGGTCTATTGCTGCCTCGGGCACCTTATGGTCGTTCTCTTGTAAGTCTAGATTTTCGAATCCGACGCAAAAATGATAGTGAATTGTAGCGTTCAGCGCCTCCTAATGACGATAGAAGACTCAAATTGCGTCGAGATTCAATACATCGTCCTCCAGCCGATTTGTCTCCAAGGGGATATTGCTGCCTCGGGCACCAAATGGTCCGTCTGCTGTGAGTCTAGATTTTCGAATACGACGCAAAACTCATAGTTAATTGTAACGTTCAGGGCCTCCTATTGGCGATGGAACATTTAAATTGCGTGAAGATTCAATACATCGACCTCCAGCCGACTTGTCTCCAAGGGTCTATTGCTGCCTCGGGCACCTTTTGGTCGTTCTCCTGTGAGTCTAGATTATCGAATATGACGCAAAAATGATAGTTAATTGTAACGTTAAGGGCCTCCTAATGACGATGGACCACTCAAATTGCGTCGAGATTCAATACATCGGCCTCCAGCCGACTTGTCTCCAAAGGTCTGTTGCTGCCTCGGGTACCTTATACTCGTTCTCCTGTGATTTTACATTATCGAATCCGACGCAAAAATGATAGTGAATTGTAACGTTCAGCGCCTCCTGATGACGATAGAACTCTTAAATTGCGTCGAGATTCAATACATCGTCCTCCAGCTGATTTGTCTCCAAGGGGATATTGCTGCCTCGGGCACCAAATGGTCCGTCTTCTGTGAGTCTGGATTTTTGAATCCGACGCGAAACTGATAGTTAATTGTAACGTTCAGGGACTCCAAATGACGATGGAGCACTCAAATTGCGTCGCGATTCAATACATCGTCCTCCAGCGGACTGGTCTCCAAAGGGATATTGCTGCATCGGGCACCTTATGGTCCGTTTCCAGTGAGTCTAGATTTTCGAATCCGAAGAAAAACTAATAGTTAATTGTAACATTCAGGGCCTCCTAATGACGATGGAACACTCATTATGCGTCGCGATCCAATACATCGTCCTCCAACCGACTAGTCTCCAAGGGTCAATAGCTGCCACGGGCACCTTGTGATCGTTCTGCTGTGAGTCTAGATTTTCGAACCCGACGCAAAACTGATTGTTAATTGTAACGTTCATGGCCTCCTAATGACGATGGAACTCTCAAATTGCGTCGAGATTCAATACATCGGCCTCCAGCCGACTTGTCTCCAAGGGTCTATTGCTGCCTCGGGCACCTTATGGTCGTTCTCTTGTAAGTCTAGATTTTCGAATCCGACGCAAAAATGATATTTAATTGTAACGTTCAGGGCCTCCTAATGACGATGGAACACTCAAATTGCGTCGAGATTCAATACATCGGCCTCCAGCCGACTTGTCTCCAAGGGGATATTGCTGTCTCGGGCACAATATGATCCTTCTCCTGTGAGTCTAGATCTTCGAATCCGACGCAAAAATGTTAGTGAATTGTAACGTTCAGAGCCTCCTAATGACTATAGAAAACCCAAATTGCGTCGAGATTCAATACATCGTCCCCCAGCCGATTTGTCTCCAAGGGGATATTGCTGCCTCGGGCACCAAATGGTCCGTCTGCTGTGAGTCTAGATTTTCGAATCCGACGAAAAACTGATAGGTAATTGTAACATTCTGGGCCTCCTAATGACGATGGAACACTCAAATTGCGTCGCGATCCAATACATCGTCCTCCAGCCGACTTGTCTCCAAGGGTCTAATGCTGCCTCGGGCACCTTATGGTCGTTCACCTGTGAGTCTAGATTTTCGAATCCGACGCAAAATGATAGTTAATTGTAACGTTCAGGGCCTTCTAATGACGATGGAACACTCAAATTGCGTCGAGATTCAATACATCGGCCTCCAGCCGACTTGTCTCCAAGGGTCTGTTGCTGCCTCGGGCACCTTATGGTCGTTCTCCTGTGAGTTTAGATTATCGAATCCGACGCAAAAATGATAGTTAATTGTAACGTTCAGGGCTTCCTAATGACGATGGGACACTCAAATTGCGTCGAGATTCAATACATCGGCCTCCAGCCGACTTGTCTCCAACGGGATATCGCTGCCTCGGGCACCACATGATCCGTCTCTGGTGATTCTACGTTTTCGAATCCGACGCAAAACTCATAGTTAATTGTAACGTTCAGGGCCTCCTATTGGCGATGGAACACTCAAATTGCGTCGAGATTCAATACATCGACCTCCAGCCGACTTGTCTCCAAGGGTCAATTGCTGCCTCGGGCACCTTATGGTCGTTCTCCTGTGAGTCTAGATTTTCGAATCCGACGCAAAAATGATAGTTAATTGTAACGTTCAGGGCCTTGTAATGACGAAGGAACACTCAAATTGCGTCGAGATTCAATACATCAGCCTCCAGCCGACTTGTCTCCAAGGGTCTGTTGCTGCCTCGGGCACCTTATGGTCGTTCTCCTGTGAGATTAGATTATCGAATCCGACGCAAAAATGATAGTTAATTGTAACGTTCAGGGCCTGGTAATGACGATGGAACACTCAAATTGCCTCGAGATTCAATTCATCGGCATTCAGCCGATTTGTCTCCAAGGGGTATATTGCTGTCTCGAGCACCGTATGAACTTCTCCTGTGACTAGATTTTCGAATCCGACGCTAAAATGATTGTTAATTGTAACGTTCAGGGCCTCCTAATGACGATGGAACTCTCAAATTGCGTCGAGATTCAATACATCGGCCTCCAGTCGACTTGTCTCCAAGGGTCTGTTGCTGCCTCGGGCACCATATGGTCTTTCTCCTGTGAGTTTTGATTATCAAATCCGACGCAAAAATGATAGTTAATTGTAACGTTCAGGGCCTCCTAATGACGATGGGACACTCAAATTGCTACCGATATTCAATACATCGTCCTCCAGCCGACTTGTCTCCAAGGGGATATTACTGCCTCCGGCCTCTTATGTTCGCGCTCATGTGAGTCTAGATTTTCGAATCCGACGCGAAACTGATTGTTAATTGTAACGTTCAGGGCTTCCTAATGACGATGGAACACTCAAATTGCCTCGAGATTCAATACATCGGCATTCAGCCGATTTGTCTCCAAGGGTCTATTGCTGCCTCGGGCACCGTATAATCGTTCTTCTGTGAGTCAACATTTTAGAATCCGACGCAAAACTGATAGTTAAATGTAATGCTCAGGGCCTCTTAATGATGATGGAACACTCAAATTACGTCGAGAGTCAATACATCTTCCTCCAGCCGACTTGTCTACAAGGGGATATTGCTGTCTCGGGCTCCATGTGGTCCGTCTCCAGTGAGTCTAGATTTCGAATCCGACGCGAAACTGATAGTTAATTGGAAGGTTCAGGGCCTCCTAATGACGATGGAGCACTCAAATTGCGTCGAGATTCAATACATCGCCCTCCAGCCGACTTGTCTCCAAGGGGATATTGCTGTCTCGGGCACAATATGATCCTTCTCCTGTGAGTCTAGATTTTCGAATCCGACGCAAAAATGATAGTGAATTGTAACGTTCAGCGCCTCCTAATGACGATAGAAGACTCAAATTGCGTCGAGATTCAATACATCGTCCACCAGCCGATTTGTCTCCAAGGGGATATTGCTGCCTCGGGCACCAAATGTTCCGTCTGCTGTGAGTCTAGATTTTCGAATCCGACGAAAAACTGATAGTTAATTCTAACGTTCAGGACCTCCAAATGACGATGGAGCACTCAAATTGCGTCGCGATTCAATACATCGTCCTCCAGCGGACTGGTCTCCAAGGGGATATTGCTGCATCGGGCACCTTATGGTCGTTCTCCTGTGAGTTTAGATTTTCGAATCCGACGAAAAACTGATAGTTAATTGAAACTTTCAGGGCCTCCTAATGACGATGGAACACTCATTTTGCGTCGCGATCCAATACATCGTCCTCCAACCGACTTGTCACCAAGGGTCAATAGCTGCCTCGGGCACCGTATGGTCGTTCTCTTGTAAGTCTAGATTTTAGAATCCGACGCAAAAATGATAGTTAATTGTAACGTTCAGGGCCTCCTAATGACGATGGAACTCTCAAATTGCGTCGAGATTCAATACATCGTCGTTCCAGACGACTTGTCTCCAAGGGTCTATTGCTGCCTCGGGCACCTTATGGTCGTTCTCCTGTGAGTTTAGATTTTCGAATCCGACCCGAAACTGATAGTTAATTGTAAGGTTCAGGGCATCCTAATGACGATGGAACACTCAAATTGCGTCGAGATTCATTACCTCGGCCTCCAGCGGACTTGTCTCCAAAGGGATATTGCTGTCTCGAGCACCGTATGATCTTCTCCTGTGAGTAGATTTTCGAATCCGACGCTAAAATGATTGTTAATTGTAACGTTCAGGGCCTCCTAATGCCGATGCAACACTCAATTTGCGTCGAGATTCAATACATAGGCCTCCAGCCGACTTGTCTCTAAGGGTCTATTGCTGCCTCGGGCACCTTATGGTCGTTCTCCTGTGAGTCTAGATTTTCGAATCCGACGCAAAAATGATAGTGAATAGTAACGTTCAGCGGCTCCTGATGGCGATAGAACTCTCAAATTGCGTCGAGATTCAATACATCGTCCTTTAGCTGATTTGTCTCCAAGGGGATATTGCTGCCTCGGGCACCAAATGGTCCGTCTCCTGTGAGTCTGGATTTTTGAATCCGACGTGAAACTGATAGTTAATTGTAACGTTCCGGGCCTCCAAATGACGATGGAGCACTCAAATTGCGTCGCGATTCAATACATCGTCCTCCAGCGGACTGGTCTCCAAGGGGATATTGCTGCATCGGGCACCTTATGGTCCGTCTCCCGTGAGTCTAGATTTTCGAATCCGACGCGAAACTGATAGTTAATTGTAACGTTCAGGGCCTCCTAATGCCGATGGAACACTCAATTTGCGTCGAGATTCAATACATCGGCCTCCAGCCGACTTGTCTCCAAGGGGATATTGCTGCCTCGGGCTCCATGTGGTCCGTCTCCCGTGAGTCTAGATTTTCGAATCCGACGCGAAACTGATAGTTAATTGGAAGGTTCAGGGCCTCCTAATGACGATGGTACACTCATTTTGCGTCGCGATCCAATACGTCGTCCTCCAACCGACTTGTCTCCAAGGGTCAATAGCTGCCACGGGCACCTTGTGATCGTTCTGCTGTGAGTCTAGAATTTCGAACCCGACGCAAAACTGATTGTTAATTGTAACGTTCAGCGCCACCTAACGACGATGGAACACTCAAATTGAGTCGAGATTCAATACATCGACCTCCAGCCGACTTGTCTCCAAGGGGATATTGCTGCCTCGGGCTCCATGTGGTCCGTCTCCCGTGAGTCTAGATTTTCGAATCCGACGCGAAACTGATAGTTAATTGTAACGTTCAGGGCCTCCTAATGCCGATGGAACACTCAATTTGCGTCGAGATTCAATACATCGGCCTCCAGCCGACTTGTCTCCAAGGGTCTATTGCTGCATCGGGCACCTTATGGTCGTTCTCCTGTGAGTCTAGATTTTCGAATCCGACGCAAAATTGATAGTTAATTGTAACGTTCAGGGCCTTGTAATGACGATGGAACACTCAAATTGCATCGAGATTCAATACATCGGCCTCCAGCCGTCTTGTCTCCAAGGGTCTGTTGCTGCCTCGGGCACCTTATGGTCGATCTCCTGTGAGTTTAGATTATCGAATCCGACGCAAAAATGTTAGTTAATTGTAACGTTTAGGGCCTCCTAATGACGATGGGACACTCAAATTGCGTCGAGATTCAATACATCGTCCTCCAGCCGACTTGTCTCCAAGGGTCTAATGCTGCCTCGGGCACCTAATGGTCGTTCTCTTGTAAGTCTAGATTTTCGAATCCGACGCAAAAATGATAGTTAATTGTAACGTTCAGGGCTTCCTAATGACGATGGAACTCACAAATTGCGTCGAGATTCAATACATCGTCCTCCAGCCGACTTGTCTCCAAGGGTCTATTGCTGGCTCGGGCACCTTATGGTCGTTCTCCTGAGAGTCTATTTTCGAATCCGACGCAAAAATGATAGTTAATTGTAACGTTTAGGGCCTTCTAATGACGATGGAACACTCATATTGCGTCGAGATTCAATACATCGGCCTCCAGCCGACTTGTCTCAAAGTTGATATCGCTGCCTCGGGGACCTTGTGATCCGTCTCCGGTGATTCTACGTTTTCGAATCCGACGCAAAACTCATAGTTAATTGTAACGTTCAGGGCCTTGTAATGACGATGGAACACTCAAATTGCGTCGAGATTCAATACATCGTCCTCCAGCCGACTTGTCTCCAAGGGTCTGTTGCTGCCTCGGGCACCTTATGGTCGTTCTCCTGTGAGTTTAGATTATCGAATCCGACGCAAAAATGATTGTTAATTGTAACGTTTAGGGCCTCCTAATTACGATGGGACACTCAAATTGCGTCGAGATTCAATACATCGTCCTCCAGCCGACTTGTCTCCATGGGGATTATACTGCCTCCGGCCTCTTATGTTCGCTCTCATGTGAGTCTACATTTTCGAATCCGACGCGAAACTGATTGATCATTGTAACGTTCAGGGCTTCCTAATGACGATGGAACACTCAAATTGCCTCGAGATTCAATACATCGGCATTCAGCCGATTTGTCTCCGAGGGTCCATTGCTCCCTCGGGCACCGTATGGTCGTTCCCCTGTGAGTCAACATTTTAGAATCCGACGCAAAACTGATAGTTAAATGTAATGCTCAGGGCCTATTAATGACGATGGAACACTCAAATTGCGTCGAGAGTCAATACATCTTCCTCCAGCCGACATGTCTACAAGGGGATATTGCTGCCTCGGGCTCCATGTGGTCCGCCTCCTGTGAGTCTGGATTTTTGAATCCGACGCGAAACTAATAGTTAATTGTAACGTTCAGGGCCTCCAAATGACGATGGAGCACTCAAATTGCGTCGCGATTCAATACATCGTCCTCCAGCGGACTGGTCTCCAAGGGGATATTGCTGCATCGGGCACCTTATGGTCCGTCTCCAGTGAGTTTAGATTTTCGAACCCGATGACAAACTGATAGTTAATTGTAGCATTCAGGGCCTCCTAATGACGATGGAACACTCATTTTGCGTCGCGATCCAATACATCGTCCTCCAACCGACTTGTCTCCAAGGGTCAATAGCTTTTCGAATCCGACGCAAAAATGATAGTGAATTGTAGCGTTCAGCGCCTCCTAATGACGATAGAAGACTCAAATTGCGTCGAGATTCAATACATCGTCCTCCAGCCGATTTGTCTCCAAGGGGATATTGCTGCCTCGGGCACCAAATGGTCCGTCTGCTGTGAGTCTAGATTTTCGAATCCGACGAAAAACTGATAGTTAATTGTAACATTCAGGGCCTCCTAATGACGATGGAACACTCAAATTGCGTCGCGATCCAATACACCGTCCTCCAGCCGACTTGTCTCCCAGGGTCTAATGCTGCCTCGGGCACCTTATGGTCGTTCTCTTGTAAGTCTAGATTTTCGAATCCGACGCAAAAATGATAGTTAATTGTAACGTTCAGGGCCTCCTAATGACGATGGAACACTCAAATTGCGTCGAGATTCAATACATCGTCCTCCAGCCGACTTGTCTCCAAGGTTCAATTGCTGCCTCGGGCACCTTATGGTCGTTCTCCTGTGAGTCTAGATTTTCGAATCCGACGCAAAAATGATAGTTAATTGTAACGTTCAGGGCCTTCTAATGACGATGGAACACTCAAATTGCGTCGAGATTCAATACATCGGCCTCCAGCCGACTTGTCTATAAGGGGATATCGCTGCCTCGGGCACCACTTGGTCCGTCTCCGGTGTTTCTACGTTTTCGAATCCGACGCAAAACTCATAGTTAATTGTAACGTTCAGGGCCTCCTATTGGCGATGGAACAGTTAAATTGCGTCGAGATTCAATACATCGACCTCCAGCCGACTTGTCTCCAAGGGTCTATTGCTGCCTCGGGCACCTTTTGGTCGTTCTCCTGTGAGTCTAGATTTTCGAATCCGACGCAAAAATGATAGTTACTTGTAACGTTCAGGGCCTTGTAATGACGATGGAACACTCAAATTGCGTCGAGATTCAATACATCCGCCTCCAGCCGAGTTGTCTCCAAGGGTCTGTTGCTGCCTCGGGTACCTTATACTCGTTCTCCTGTGAGTTTAGATTATCGAATCCGACGCAAAAATGATAGTTAATTGTAACGTTAAGGGCCTCCTAATAACGATGGACCACTCAAATTGCGTCGAGATTCAATACATAGGCCTCCAGCCGACTTGTCTCCAAGGGTCTGTTGCTGCCTCGGGCACCTTATGGTCGTTCTCCTGTGATTTTAGATTATCGAATCCGACGCAAAAATGATAGTGAATTGTAACGTTCAGCGCCTCCTGATGACGATAGAACTCTTAAATTGCGTCGAGATTCAATACATCGTCCTCCAGCTGATTTGTCTCCAAGGGGATATTGCTGCCTCGGGCACCAAATGGTCCGTCTTCTGTGAGTCTGGATTTTTGAATCCGACGCGAAACTGATAGTTAATTGTAACGTTCAGGGACTCCAAATGACGATGGAGCACTCAAATTGCGTCGCGATTCAATACATCGTCCTCCAGCGGACTGGTCTCCAAAGGGATATTGCTGCATCGTGCACCTTATGGTCCGTTTCCAGTGAGTCTAGATTTTCGAATCCGAAGAAAAACTAATAGTTAATTGTAACATTCAGGGCCTCCTAATGACGATGGAACACTCATTTTGCGTCGCGATCCAATACATCGTCCTCCAACCGACTAGTCTCCAAGGGTCAATAGCTGCCACGGGCATCTTGTGATCGTTCTGCTGTCAGTCTAGATTTTCGAACCCGACGCAAAACTGATTGTTAATTGTAACGTTCATGGCCTCCTAATGACGATGGAACTCTCAAATTGCGTCGAGATTCAATACATCGGCCTCCAGCCGACTTGTCTCCAAGGGTCTGTTGCTGCCTCGGGCACCTTATGGTCGTTCTCCTGTGAGTTTAGATTATCGAATCCGACGCAAAAATGATAGTTAATTGTAACGTTCAGGGCTTCCTAATGACGATGGGACACTCAAATTGCGTCGAGATTCAATACATCTTCCTCCAGCCGACTTGTCTACAAGGGGATATCGCTGCCTCGGGCTCCATGTGGTCCGTCTCTTGTGAGTCTAGATTTTCGAATCCGACGCGAAACTGATAGTTAATTGTAAGGTTCAGGTCCTCCTAATGACGATGGAACACTCAAATTGCGTCGAGATTCAATACATCGGCCTCCAGCAGACTTGTCTCCAAGGGGATATTGCTGTCTCGGGCACCATATGATACTTCCCCTGTGAGTCTAGATTTTCGAATCCGACGCAAAAACGATAGTGAATAGTAGCGTTCAGCGGCTCCTGATGACGATAGAACTCTCAAATTGCGTCGAGATTCAATACATCGTCCTCCAGCTGATTTGTCTCTAAGGGGATATTGCTGCCTTGGGCACCAAATGGTCCGTCTCCTGTGAGTCTGGATTTTTGAATCCGACGCGAAACTGATAGTTAATTGTAACGTTCAGGGCCTCCAAATGACGATGGAGCACTCAAATTGCGTCGCGATTCAATACATCGTCCTCCAGCGGACTGGTCTCCAAGGGGATATTGCTGCATCGGGCACCTTATGGTCCGTCTCCAGTGAGTCTAGATTTTCGTACCCGATGAAAAACTGATAGTTAATTGTAGCATCCAGGGCCTCCTAATGACGATGGAACACTCATTTTGCGTCGCGATCCAATACATCGTCCACCAACCGCCTTGTCTCCAAGGGTCAATAGCTTTTCGAATCCGACGCAAAAATGATAGTGAATTGTAGCGTTCAGCGCCTCCTAATGACGATAGAAGACTCAAATTGCGTCGAGATTCAATACATCGACCTCCAGCCGATTTGTCTCCAAGGGGATATTGCTGCCTCGGGCACCAAATGGTCCGTCTGCTGTGAGTCTAGATTTTCGAATCCGACGAAAATCTGATAGTTAATTGTAACATTCAGGGCCTCCTAATGACTATGGAACACTCAAATTGCGTCGCGATCCAATACACCGTCCTCCAGCCGACTTGTCTCCCAGGGTCTAATGCTGCCTCGGGCACCTTATGGTCGTTCTCTTGTAAGTCTAGATTTTCGAATCCGACGCAAAAATGATAGTTAATTGTAACGTTCAGGGCCTCCTAATGACGATGGAACACTCAAATTGCGTCGAGATTCAATACATCGTCCTCCAGCCGACTTGTCTCCAAGGTTCAATTGCTGCCTCGGGCACCTTATGGTCGTTCTCCTGTGAGTCTAGATTTTCGAATCCGACGCAAAAATGATAGTTAATTGTAACGTTCAGGGCCTTCTAATGACGATGGAACACTCAAATTGCGTCGAGATTCAATACATCGGCCTCCAGCCGACTTGTCTATAAGGGGATATCGCTGCCTAGGGCACCACTTGGTCCGTCTCCGGTGTTTCTACGTTTTCGAATCCGACGCAAAACTCATAGTTAATTAAAACGTTCAGGGCCTCCTATTGGCGATGGAACATTTAAATTGCGTCGAGATTCAATACATCGACCTCCATCTGACTTGTCTCCAAGGGTCTATTGCTGCCTCGGGCACCTTTTGGTCGTTCTCCTGTGAGTCTAGATTTTCGAATCCGACGCAAAAATGATAGTTACTTGTAACGTTCAGGGCCTTGTAATGACGATGGAACACTCAAATTGCGTCGAGATTCAATACATCGGCCTCCAGCCGACTTGTCTCCAAGGGTCTGTTGCTGCCTCGGGTACCTTATACTCGTTCTCCTGTGAGTTTAGATTATCGAATCCGACGCAAAAATGATAGTTAATTGTAACGTTCAGCGCCTCCTGATGACGATAGAACTCATAAATTGCGTCGAGATTCAATACGTCGTCCTCCAGCTGATTTGTCTCCAAGGGGATATTGCTGCCTCGGGCACCAAATGGTCCGTCTTCTGTGAGTCTGGATTTTTGAATCCGACGCGAAACGGATAGTTAATTGTAACGTTCAGGGACTCCAAATGACGATGTAGCACTCAAATTGCGTCGCGATTCAATACATCGTCCTCCAGCGGACTGGTCTCCAAAGGGATATTGCTGCATCGGGCACCTTATGGTCCGTTTCCAGTGAGTCTAGATTTTCGAATCCGAAGACAAACTGATAGTTAATTGTAACATTCAGGGCCTCCTAATGACGATGGAACACTCATTTTGCGTCGCGATCCAATACATCGTCCTCCAACCGACTAGTCTCCAAGGGTCAATAGCTGCCACGGGCACCTTGTGATCGTTCTGCTGTGAGTCTAGATTTTCGAACCCGACGCAAAACTGATTGTTAATTGTAACGTTCAGGGCCTCCTAATGACGATGGAACTCTCAAATTGCGTCGAGATTCAATACATCGGCCTCCAGCCGACTTGTCTCCAAGGGTCTATTGCTGCCTCGGGCACCTTATGGTCGTTCTCTTGTGAGTCTAGATTTTCGAATCCGACGCAAAAATGATATTTAATTGTAACGTTCAGGGCCTCCTAATGACGATGGAACACTCAAATTGCGTCGAGATTCAATACATCGGCCTCCAGCCGACTTGTCTCCAAGGGGATACTGCTGTCTCGGGCACCAAATGGTCCGTCTGCTGTGAGTCTAGATTTTCGAATCCGACGAAAAACTGATAGTTAATTGTAACATTCAGGGCCTCCTAATGACGATGGAACACTCAAATTGCGTCGCGATCCAATACATCGTCCTCCAGCCGACTTGTCTCCAAGGGTATAATGCTGCCTCGGGCACCTTATGGTCGTTCTCCTGTGAGTCTAGATTTTCGAATCCGACGCAAAATGATAGTTAATTGTAACGTTCAGGGCCTTCTAATGACGATGGAACACTCAAATTGCGTCGAGATTCAATACATCGGCCTCCAGCCGACTTGTCTCCAAGGGTCTGTTGCTGCCTCGGGCACCTTATGGTCGTTCTCCTGTGAGTTTAGATTATCGAATCCGACGCAAAAATGATAGTTAATTGTAACGTTCAGGGCTTCCTAATGACGATGGGACACTCTAATTGCGTCGAGATTCAATACATCTTCCTCCAGCCGACTTGTCTACAAGGGGATATTGCTGCCTCGGGCTCCATGTGGTCCGTCTCTTGTGAGTCTAGATTTTGGAATCCGACGCGAAACTGATAGTTAATTGTAAGGTTCAGGTCCTCCTAATGACGATGGAACACTCAAATTGCGTCGAGATTCAATACATCGGCCTCCAGCTGATTTGTCTCCAAGGGGATATTGCTGCCTCGGGCACCATATGGTCCGTCTCCTGTGAGTCTGGATTATTGAATCCGACGCGAAACTGATAGTTAATTGTAACATTCAGGGCCTCCAAATGACGATGGAGCACTCAAATTGCGTCGCGATTCAATACATCGTACTCCAGCGCACTGGTCTCCAAGGGGATATAGCTGCATCGGGCACCTTATGGTCGTTCTCCTATGAGTTTAGATTTTCGAATCCGACGAAATACTGATAGTTAATTGTAACATTCAGGGCCTCCTAATGACGATGAAACACTCATTTTGCGTCGCAATCCAATACATCGTCCTCCAACCGACGTGTCTCCAAGGGTCAATAGCTGCCACGGGCACCTTGTGATCGTTCTGCTGTGAGTCTAGATTTTCGAACCCGACGCAAAACTGATTGTTAATTGTAACGTTCAGGGCCTCCTAATGACGATGGAACTCTCAAATTGCGTCGAGATTCAATACATCGTCCTCCAGCTGATTTGTCTCCAAGGGGATATTGCTGCCTCGGGCACCATATGGTCCGTCCCCTGTGAGTCTGGATTTTTGAATCCGACGCGAAACTGATAGTTAATTGTAACGTTCAGGGCCTCCTAATGACGATGGAGCACTCAAATTGCGTCGAGATTCAATACATCGGCCTCCAGCCGACTTGTCTCCAACGGGATATCGCTGCCTCGGGCACCACTTGGTCCGTCTCCGGTGTTTCTACGTTTTCGAATCCGACGCAAAAATTATAGTTACTTGTAACGTTCAGGGCCTTGTAATGACGATGGAACACTCAAATTGCGTCGAGATTCAATACATCGGCCTCCAGCCGACTTGTCTCCAAGGGTCTGTTGCTGCCTCGGGCACCTTATGGTCGTTCTCCTGTGATTTTAGATTATCGAATCCGACGCAAAAATGATAGTTAATTGTAACGTTTAGGGCCTCCTAATAATGATGGGACACTCAAATTGCGTCGAGATTCAAGACATGGTCCTCCAGCCGACTTGTCTCCATGGGGATATTACTGCCTCCGGCCTCTTATGTTCGCTCTCATGTGAGGCTAGATTTTCGTATCCGACGCGAAAATGATTGTTAATTGTAACGTTCAGGGACTCCTAAAGACGATGGAACACTCAAATTGCCTCGAGATTCAATACATCGGCATTCAGCCGATTTGTCTCCAAGGGTCTATCGCTACCTCGGGCACCGTATGGGCGTTCCCCTGTGAGTCAACATTTTAGAATCCGACGCAAAACCGATAGTTAAATGTAATGCTCAGGGGCTCTTAATGACGATGGAACACTCAAATTGCGTCGAGAGTCAATCTATCTTCCTCCAGCCGACTTGTCTACAAGGGGATATTGCTGCCTCGGGCACCATATGATCCTTCTCCTGTGAGTCTAGATTTTCGAATACGACGCAAAAATGATAGTGAATTGTAACGTTCAGCGCCTCCTGATGACGATAGAACTCTTAAATTGCGTCGAGATTCAATATATCGTCCTCCAGCTGATTTGTCTCCAAGGGGATATTGCTGCCTCGGGCACCAAATGGTCCGTCTCCTGTGAGTCTGGATTTTTGAATCCGACGCGAAACTGATAGTCAATTGTAACGTTCAGGGACTCCAAATGACGATGGAGCACACAAATTGCGTCGCGATTCAATACATCGACCTCCAGCGGACTGGTCTCCAAAGGGATATTGCTGCATCGGGCACCTTATGGTCCGTTTCCAGTGAGTCTAGATTTTCGAATCCGAAGAAAAACTGATTGTTAATTGTAACATTCAGGGCCTCCTAATGACGATGGAACACTCATTTTGCGTCGCGATCCAATACATCGTCCTCCAACCGACTTGTCTCCAAGGGTCAATAGCTGCCACGGGCACCTTGTGATCGTTCTGCTGTGAGTCTAGATTTTCGAACCCGACGCAAAACTGATTGTTAATTGTAACGTTCAGGGCCTCCTAATGACGATGGAACTCTCAAATTGCGTCGAGATTCAATACATCGGCCTCCAGCCGACTTGTCTCCAAGGGTCTATTGCTGCCTCGGGCACCTTATGGTTGTTCTCTTGTAAGTCTAGATTTTCGAATCCGACGCAAAAATTATAGTTAATTGTAACGTTCAGGGCCTCCTTATGACGATGGAACACTCAAATTGCGTCGAGATTCAATACATCGGCCTCCAGCCGACTTGTCTCCAAGGGGACATTGCTGTCTCGGGCACAATATGATCCTTCTCCTGTGAGTCTAGATCTTCGAATCCGACGCAAAAATGATAGTGAATTGTAACGTTCAGAGCCTCCTAATGACGATAGAAAACCCAAATTGCGTCGAGATTCAATACATCGTCCTCCAGCCGATTTGTCTCCAAGGGGATATTGCTGCCTCTGGCACCAATTGGTCCGTCTGCTGTGAGTCTAGATTTTCGAATCCGACGAAAAACTGATAGTTAATTGTAACATTCAGGACCTCCTAATGACGATGGAACACTCAAATTGCGTCGCGATCCAATACATCGTCCTCCAGCCGACTTGTCTCCAAGGGTCTAATGCTGCCTTGTGCACCTTATGGTCGTTCTCCTGTGAGTCTAGATTTTCGAATCCGACGCAAAATGATAGTTAATTGTAACGTTCAGGGCCTTCTAATGACGATGGAACACTCAAATTGCGTCGAGATTCAATACATCGGCCTCCAGCCGACTTGTCTCCAAGGGTCTGTTGCTGCCTCGGGCACCTTATGGTCGTTCTCCTGTGAGTTTAGATTATCGAATCCGACGCAAAAATGATAGTTAATTGTAACGTTCAGGGCTTCCTAATGACGATGGGATACTTAAATTGCGTCGAGATTCTATACATCTTCCTCCAGCCGACTTGTCTACAAGGGGATATTGCTGCCTCGGGCTCCATGTGGTCCGTCTCTTGTGAGTCTAGATTTTCGAATCCGACGCGAAACTGATAGTTAATTGTAAGGTTCAGGGCCTCCTAATGACGATGGAACACTCAAATTGCGTCGAGATTCAATACATCGGCCTCCAGCAGACTTGTCTCCAAGGGGATATTGCTGTCTCGGGCATCATATGATACTTCCCCTGTGAGTCTAGATTTTCGAATTCGACGAAAAAATGATAGTGAATAGTAACGTTCAGCGCCTCCTGATGACGATAGAACTCTCAAATTCCGTCGAGATTCAATACATCGTCCTCCAGCTGATTTGTCTCCAAGGGGATATTGCTGCCTCGGGCACCATATGGTCCGTCTCCCGTGAGTCTGGATTTTTGAATCCGACGCGAAACTGATAGTTAATTGTAACGTTCAGGGCCTCCAAATGACGATGGAGCACTCAAATTGCGTCGCGATTCAATACATCGTCCTCCAGCGGACTGGTCTCCAAGGGGATATAGCTGCATCGGGCACCTTATGGTCGTTCTCCTATGAGTTTAGATTTTCGAATCCGACGAAATACTGATAGTTAATTGTAACATTCAGGGCCTCCTAATGAAGATGAAACACTCATTTTGCGTCGCGATCCAATACATCGTCCTCCAACCGACTTGTCTCCAAGGGTCAATAGCTGCCTCGGGCGCCGTATGGTCGTTCCCCTGTCAGTCAACATTTTAGAATCCGACGCAAAACTGATAGTTAAATGTAATGCTCAGGGCCTCTTAATGACGATGGAACACTCAAATTGCGTCGAGAGTCAATACATCTTCCTCCAGCCGACTTGTCTACAAGGGGATATTGCTGTCTCGGGCTCCATGTGGTCCGTCGCCTGTAAGTCTAGATTTTCGAATCCGACGCGATACTGATATTTAATTGTAAGGTTCATTGCCTCCTAATGACGATGGAACACTCAAATTGTGTCCAGATTCAATACATCGGCCTCCAGCGGACTTTTCTCCAAGGGGATATTGCTGTCTCGGGCACCATATGATCCTTCTCCTGTGAGTCTAGATTTTCGAATCCGAAGCAAAAATGATAGTGAATAGTAACGTTCAGCGCCTCCTGATGACGATAGAACTCTCAAATTGCGTCGAGATTCAAAACATCGTCCTCCAGCTGATTTGTCTCCAAGGGAATATTGCTGCCTCGGGCAGCAAATGGTCCGTCTGCTGTAAGTCTAGATTTTCGAATCCGACGAAAAACTGATAGTTAATAGTAACATTCAGGGCCTCCTAATGACGATGGAACACTCAAATTGCGTCGCGATCCAATACATCGTCCTCCAGCCGACTTGTCTCCAAGGGTCTGATGCTGCCTCGGGCACCTTGTGGTCGTTCTCTTGTAAGTCTTGATTTTCGAATCCGACGCAAAAATGATAGTTAATTGTAAAGTTCAGGGCCTCCTAATGACGATGGAACTCTCAAATTGCGTCGAGATTCAATACATCGTCCTCCAGCCGACTTGTCTCCAAGGGTCTATTGCTGCCTCGGGCACCTTATGGTCGTTCTCCTGTGAGTCTAGATTTTCGAATCCGACGCTCAAACTGATAGTTAACTGCAACGTTCAGGGCCTCCTAATGCCGATGGAACACTCAAATTGCGTCGAGATTCAATACATCGGCCTCCAGCCGACTTGTCTCCAAGGGTCCATTGCTGCCTCGGGCACCTTATGGTCGTTCTCTTGTAAGTCTAGATTTTCGAATCCGACGCAAAATGATAGTTAATTGTAACGTTCAGGGCCTCCTAATGCCGATGGAACACTCAAATTGCGTCGAGATTCAATACAGCGGCCTCCAGCCGACTAGTCTCCAAGGATCTATTGCTGCCTCGGGCACCTTAAGGTCGTTCTCCTGTGAGTCTAGATTTTCGAATCCGACGCAAAAATGATAGTTAATTGTAACGTTCAGGGCCTTGTAATGACGATGGAAAACTCAAATTGCGTCGAGATTCAATACATCGGCCTCCAGCCGACTAGTCTCCAAGGGTCTGTTGCTGCCTCGGGCACCTTATGCTCGTTCTCCTGTGAGTTTAGATTATCGAATCCGACGCAAAAATGATAGTTAATTGTAACGTTTAGGGCCTCCTAATGACGATGGAACACTCAAATTGCTCGAGATTCAATACATCGGCCTCCAGCCGACTTGTCTCCAAGGGTCTGTTGCTGCCTCGGGCACCTTATGGTCGTTCTCCTGTGAGTTTAGATTATCGAATCTGACGCAAAAATGATAGTTAATTGTAACGTTTAGGGCCTCCTAATGACGATGGGACACTCAAATTGCGTCGAGATTCAATACATCGTCCTCCAGCCGACTTGTCTACAAGGGGATAAGGCTGCCTCGGGCTCCATGTGGTCCGTCTCCTGTGAGTCTAGATTCTCGAATCCGACGCGAAACTGATAGTTAATTGTAAGGTTCAGGGCCTCCTAATGACGATGGAACACTCAAATTGTGTCGAGATTCAATACATCTGCCTCAAGCGGACTTTTCTCCAAGGGGATATTGCTGTCTCGGGCACCATATGATCCTTCTCCTGTGAGTCTAGATTTTCGAATCCGTCGCAAACATGATAGTGAATAGTAACGTTCAGCGCCTCCTGATGACGATTGAACTCTCAAATTGCGTCGAGATTCAATACATCGTCCTCCAGCTGGTTTGGCTCCAACGGGATATTGCTGCCTCGGGCACCAAATGGTTCGTCTCCTGTGAGTCTGGATTTTTGAATCCGACGAAAAATGATAGTGAATTGTAACGTTGAGGGCCGCCTAATGACGATGGAACACTCAAATTGCGTCAATAATCAATACATCGGTTTCCAGCCGACTTGTCTCCAAGGGTCTATTGCTGCCTCGGGCACCTTATGGTCGTTCTCCTGTGAGTCTAGATTTTCGAATCCGACGCATAAATGATAGTTAATTGTAACGTTCAGGGACTCCTAAAGACGATGGAACACTCAAATTGCGTCGAGAGTCAATACATCGACCTCCAGTCGACTTGTATCCAAGGGGATATTGCAGTCTCGGGCACAATATGATCCTTCTCCTGTGAGTCTAGATTTTCGAATCCGACGCAAAAATGATAGTGAATTGTAACGTTCAGCGCCTCCTAATGACGATAGAAGGCTCAAATCGCGTCGAGATTCAATACATCGTCCTCCAGCCGATTTGTCTCCAAGCGGATATTGCTGCCTCGGCCACCAAATGGTCCGTCTGCTGTGAGTCAAGATTTTCGAATCCGACGAAAAACTGATAGTTAATAGTAACATTCAGGGCCTCCTAATGTCGATGGAACACTCAAATTGCGTCGCGATCCAATACATCGTCCTCCAGCCGACTTGTCTCCAAGGGTCTATTACTGCCTCGGTCACCTTATGGTCGTTCTCTTGTAACTCTAGTTTTTCGAATCCGACGCAAAATGATAGTTAATTGTAACGTTCAGGGCCTCCTAATGCCGATGGAACGCTCAAATTGCGTCGAGATTCAATACAGCGGCCTCCAGCCAACTTGTCGCCAAGGGTCTATTGCTGGCTCGGGCACCTTATGGTCGTTCTCCTGTGAGTTTAGATTATCGAATCCGACGCAAAAATGATAGTTAATTGTAACGTTTAGGGCCTCCTAATGACGATAACACACTCAAATTGCGTCGAGATTCAATACATCGGCCTCCAGCCGACTTGGCTCCAAGGGTCTGTTGCTGCCTCGGGCACCTTATGGTCGTTCTCCTGTGAGTTTAGATTATCGAATCCGACGCAAAAATGATAGTTAATTGTAACATTTAGGGCCTCCTAATGACGATGGGACACTCAAATTGCGTCGGGATTCAATACATCGTCCTCCAGCCGACTTGTCTCCATGGGGATATTACTGCCTCGGGCTCCATGTGATCCGTCTCCTGTGAGTCTAGATTTTCGAATCCGACGCGAAACTGATAGTTAATTGTAAGGTTCAGGGCCTCCTAATGACGATGGAACACTCAAATTGCGTCGAGATTCAATACATCGGCGTCCAGCGGACTTGTCTCCAAGGGGAAATTGCTGTCTCGGGCACCATATGATCCTTCTCCTGTGAGTCCAGATTTTCGAATCCGATGCAAAAATGATAGTGAATAGTAACGTTCAGCGCCTCCTGATGACGATAGAACTCTCAAATTGCGTCGAGATTGAATACATCGTCCTCCAGCTGATTTGTCTCCAAGGGGATATTGCTGCCTCGGGCACCAAAGGGTCCGTCTCCTGTGCGTCTGGATTTTTGAATCCGACGCGAAACTGATAGTTACTTGTAACGTTCAGGGCCTCCAAATGACGATGGAGCACTCAAATTGCGTCGCGATTCAATACATCGTACTCCAGCGGACTGGTCTCCAAGGGGATATTGCTGCATCGGGCACCTTATGGTCGTTCTCCTGTGAGTTTAGATTTTCGAATCCGACGAAAAACTGATAGTTGATTGTAACATTCAGGGCCTCCTAATGACGATGGAACACTCATTTTGCGTCGCGATCCAATACATCGTCCTCCAACCGACTTGTCTCCAAGGGTCAATAGCTGCCTCGGGCACCGTATGGTCGTTCCCCTGTGAGTCAACATTTTAGAATCCGACGCAAAACTGATAGCTAAATGTAATGCTCAGGGCCTCTTAATGACGATGGAACACTCAAATTGCGTCGAGAGTCAATACATCTTCGTCCAGCCGACTTGTCTACAAGGGGATATTGCTGCCTCGGGCTCCATGTGGTCCGTCTCCTGTGAGTCTAGATTTTCGAATCCGACGCAAAACTGATAGTTAATTGTAAGGTTCCGGGCCTCCTAATGACGATGCAACACTCAAATTGCGTCGAGATTCAATACATCGGCCTCCAGCGGACTTTTCTCCAAGAGGATATTGCTGTCTCGGGCACCATATGATCCTTCTCCTGTGAGTCTAGATTTTCGAATCCGACGCAAAAATGATAGTGAATAGTAACGTTCAGCGCCTCCTGATGAGGATAGAACTCTCAAATTGCGTCGAGATTCAATACATCGTCCTCCAGCTAATTTGTCTCCAAGGGGATATTGCTGCCTGGGGCACCAAATGGTCCGTCTCCTGTGAGTCTGGATTTTTGAATCCGACGCGAAACTGATAGTCCTAATGCCGATGGAACACTCAAATTGCGTCGAGATTCAATACATCGTCCTCCAGCCGACTTGTCTCCAAGGGTCTACTGCTGCCTCGGGCACCTTATGGCCGTTCTCCTGTGAGTCTAGATTTTCGAATCCGACGCAAAAATGATAGTTAATTGTAACGTTTAGGGCCTCCTAATGACGATGGAACACTCAAATTGCGTCGAGATTCAATACATCGGCCTTCAGCCGACTTGTCTCCAAGGGTCTATTGCTGCCTCGGGCACCATATGGTCGGTCTCCTGTGAGTCTAGATTTTCGAATACGACGCAAAACTCATAGTTAATTGTAACGTTCAGGGCCTCCTAATGACGATGGAACACTCAAATTGCGTCAAGAATCAATACATCGTTTTCGAGCCGACTTGTATCCAAGGTTCTGTTGCTGCCTCGGGCACCTTATGGTCGTTCTCCTGTGAGTCTAGATTTTCGAATCCGACACATAAATGATAGTTAATTGTAACGTTCAGGGCCTTGTAATGACGAGGGAACACTCAAATTGCGTCGAGATTCAATACATCGGCCTCCAGCAGACTTGTCTCCAAGGGTCTATTGCTGCCTCGGGCACCTTATGGTCGTTCTCTTGTGCGTCTAGATTTTTGAATCCGACGTAAAAATGATAGTTAATTGTAACGTTCAGGGCCTCCTAATGCCGATGGAACACTCAAATTGCGTCGAGATTCAATACATCGGCCTCCAGCCGACCTGTCTCCAAGGGTCTGTTGCTGCCTCGGGCACCTTATGGTCGTTCTCCTGTGAGTTTAGATTATCGAATCCGACGCAAAATTGATAGTTAATTGTAACGTTTAGGGCCGCCTAATGACGATGGAACACTCAAATTGCGTCGAGATTCAATACATCGGCCTCCAGCCGACTTGTCTCCAAGGGTCTGTTGCTGCCTCGGGCACCTTATAATCGTTCTCCTGTGAGTTTAGATTATCGAATCCGACGCAAAAATGATAGTTAATTGTAACGTTCAGGGTTTCTTAATGACGATGGGACACTCAAATTGCGTCGAGATTCAATACATCGTCCTCCAGCCGACTTGTCTCCATGGGGATATTACTGCCTCCGGCCTCTTATGTTCGCTCTCATGTGAGTCTAGATTTTCGAATCCGACGCGAAACTGATTGTTAATTGTAACGTTCAGGGCTTCCTAATGACGATGGAACACTCAAATTGCCTCGAGATTCAATACATCGGCATTCAGCAGATTTGTCTCCAAGGGTCTATTGTTGCCTCGGGCACCGTATGATCGTTCCCCTGTGAGTCAACATTTTAGAATCCGACGCAAAACTGATAGTTAAATGTAATGCTCAGTGCCTCTTAATGACGATGGAACACTCATTTTGCGTCGAGAGTCGATACATCTTCCTCCAGCAGACTTGTCTCCAAGGGTCTATTGCTGCCTCGGGCACCTTATGGTCGTTCTCCTGTGAGTCTAGATTTTAAAATCCGACGCGAAACTGATAGTTAACTGTAACGTTCAGGGCCTCCTAATGCCAGTGGAACACTCAAATTGCGTCGAGATTCAATACTTCGGCCTCCAGCAGACTTGTCTCCAAGGGTCTATTGCTGCCTCGGGTACCTTATGGTCGTTCCCCTGTGATTCTAGATTTTCGAATCCGACGCAAAGATGATAGTTAATTGTAACGCTCAGGGCCTTGTAATGACGATGGAACACTCAAATTGCGTCGAGATTCAATACATCGGCCTCCAGCGGACTTGTCTCCAAGGGGATATTGCTGTCTCGGGCACCATATGATCCTTCTCCAGTGAGTCTAGATTTACGAAACCGAAGCAAAAATGATAGTGAATAGTAACGTTCAGCGCCTCCTGATGAGGATAGTACTCTCAAATTGCGTCGAGATTCAATACATCGGCCTCCAGCCGACTTGTCTCCAAGGGTCTGTTGCTGCCCCGGGCACCTTATGGTCGTTCTCCTGTGAGTCTAGATTTTAAAATCCGACGCGAAACTGATAGTTAACTGTAACGTTCAGGGCCTCCTAATCCCAATGGAACACTCAAATTGCGTCGAGATTCAATACATCGGCCTCCAGCAGACTTGTCTCCAAGGGTCTATTGCTGCCTCGGGCACCTTATGGTCGTTCTCTTGTAAGTCTAGATTTTCGAATCCGACGCAAAAATGATAGTTAATTGTAACGTTCAGGGCCTCCTAATGCCGATGGGACACTCAAATTGCGTCGAGATTCAATACATCGGCCTCCAGCCGACTTGTCTCCAAGGGTCTATTGCTGCCTCGGGCACCTTATGGTCGTTCTCCTGTGAGTCTAGATTTTCGAATCCGACGCAAAAATGATAGTTAATTGTAATGTTCAGGGCCTAGTAATGACGATGGAACACTCAAATTGCGTCGAGATTCAATACATCGGCCTCCAGCAGACTTGTCTCCAAGGGTCTATTGCTGCCTCGGGCACCTTATGGTCGTTCTCTTGTAAGTCTAGATTTTCGAATCCGACGCAAAAATGATAGTTAATTGTGACGTTCAGGGCCTCCTAATGCCGATGGAACACTCAAATTGCGTCGAGATTCAATACATCGGCCTCCAGCCGACTTATCTCCAAGGGTCTGTTGCTGCCTCGGGCACCTTATGGTCGTTCTCCTGTGAGTTTAGATTATCGAATCCGACGCAAAATTGATAGTTAATTGTAACGTTTAGGGCCGCCTAATGACGATGGAACACTCAAATTGCGTCGAGATTCAATACATCGGCCTCCAGCCGACTTGTCTCCAAGGGTCTGTCGCTGCCTCGGGCACCTTATAATCGTTCTCCTGTGTGTTTAGATTATCGAATCCGACGCAAAAATGATAGTTAATTGTAACGTTCAGGGCTTCCTAATGACGATGGAACTGTCAAATTGCGTCGAGATTCAATACATCGTCCTCCAGCCGACTTGTCTCCATGGGGATATTACTGCCTCCGGCCTCTTATGTTCGCTCTCATGTGAGTCTAGATTTTCGAATGCGACGCGAAATTGATTATTAATTGTAACTTTCAGGGCTTCCTAATGACGATGGAACTCTCAAATTGCGTCGAGATTCAATACATCGGCCTCCAGCCGACTTGTCTCCATGGGGATATTACTGCCTCCGGCCTCTTATGTTCGCTCTCATGTGAGTCTAGATTTTCGAATCCGACGCGAAAATGATTGTTAATTGTAACGTTCAGGGCTTCCTAATGACGATGGAACTCTCAAATTGCGTCGAGATTCAATACATCGTCCTCCAGCCGACTTGTCTCCAAGGGTCTATTGCTGCCTCGGGCACCTTATGGTCGTTCTCCTGTGAGTCTAGATTTTCGAATCCGACGCAAAAATGATAGTTAATTGTAACGTTCAGGGCCTTCTAATGACGATGGAACACTCAAATTGCGTCGAGATTCCATACATCGGCCTCCAGCCGACTTGTCTCCAAGGGGATATCGCTGCCTCGGGCACCACATGGTCCGTCTCCGGTGATTCTACGTTTTCGAATCCGACGCAAAACTGATAGGTAATTGGAACGTTCAGGGCCTCCTATTGGCGATGGAACACTCAAATTGCGTCGAGATTCAATACATCGACCTCCAGCCGACTTGTCTCCAAGGGTCTATTGCTGCCTCGGGCACCTTATGGTCGTTCCCCTGTGATTCTAGATTTTCGAATCCGACGCAAAAATGATAGTTAATTGTAACTTTCAGGGCCTTGTAATGACGATGGAACACTCAAATTGCGTCGATATTCAATACATCGGTCTCCAGCCGACTTGTCTCCACTGGTCTATTGCTGCCTCGGGCACCTTATGGTCGTTCTCCTGTGTGTAGATTTTCGAATCCGACGCAAAAATGATAGTTAATTGTAACGTTCAGGGTCTCCTAAAGACGATGGAACACTCAAATTGCGTCGAGAGTCAATACATCAACCTCCAGTCGACTTGTATCCAAGGGGATATTGCAGTCTCGTGCACCATATGATCCTTCTCCTGTTAGTTGATTTTCGAATCCGACGCTAAAATGATAGTTAACTGTAACGTTAAGGGCCTCCTAATGCCGATGGAACACTCAAATTGCGTCGAGATTCAATACATCGACCTCCAGCCGACTTGTCTCCAAGGGTCTATTGCTGCTTCGGGCACCTAATGGTCGTTCTCCAATGAGTCTAGATTTTCGAATCCGACGCAAAAAAGATAGTTAATTGTAACGTTCAGGGCCTCCTATTGGCGATGGAACACTCAAATTGCGTCGAGAGTCAATACATCGACCTCCAGTCGACTTGTATCCAAGGGGATATTGCAATCTCGTGCACCATATGATCCTTCTCCTGTAAGTAGATTTTCGAATCCGACGCTAAAATGATAGTTAACTGTAACGTTCAGGGCCTCCTAATGCCGATGGAACACTCATATTGCGTCGAGATTCAATACATCGGCCTCCAGCCGACTTGTCTCCAAGGGTCTATTGCTGCCTCGGGCACCTTATGGTCGTTCTCCTGTGAGTCTAGATTTTCGAATCCGACGCAAAAATGATAGTTAATTGTAACGTTCACTGCCTTGTAATTACGATGGAACTCTCAAATTGCGTCGAGATTCAATACATGGGCCTCCAGCCGACTTGTCTCCAAGGTTCTGTTGCTGCCTCAGGCACCTTATGGTCGTTCTCCTGTGAGTTTAGATTATCGAATCCGACGCAAAAATGATAGTTAATTGTAACGTTTAGGGCCTCCTAATGACGATGGGACACTCAAATTGTGTCGAGGTTCAATACATCGTCCTCCAGCCGACTTGTCTCCAAGGGGATATCGCTGCCTCGGGCACCACATGGTCCATCTCCGGTGATTCTACGTTTTCGAATCCGACGCAAAACTCATAGTTAATTGTAACGTTCAGGGCCTCCTATTGGCGATGGAACACTCAAATTGCGTCGAGATTCAATACATCGACCTCTAGCCGACTTGTCTCCAAGGGTCTATTGCTGCCTCGGGCACCTTATGGTCGTTCTCCTGTGAGTCTAGATTTTCGAATCCGACTCAAAAATGATAGTTAATTGTAACGTTCAGGGCCTTGTAATGACGATGGAACACTCAAATTGCGTCGAGATTCAATACATCGGCCTCCAGCCGACTTGTCTCCAAGGGTTTGTTGCTGCCTCGGGCTCCTTATGGTCGTTCTCCTGTGAGTTTAGATTATCGAATCCGACGCAAAAATGATAGTTAATTGTAACGTTTAGGGCCTCCTAATGACGATGGAACACTCAAATTGCGTTGAGATTCAATACATCGGCCTCCAGCCGACTTGTCTCCAAGGGTCTGTTGCTGCCTCGGGCACCTTATGGTCGTTCTCCTGTGAGTTTAGATTATCGAATCCGACGCAAAGATGATAGTTAATTGTAACGTTTAGGGCCTCCTAATGACGATGGGACACTCAAATTGCGTCGAGACTCAATACATCGTCCTCCAGCCGTCTTATCTCCATGGGGATATTACGGCCTCCGGCCTCTTATGTTCGCTCTCATGTGAGTCTAGATTTTCGAATCCGACGCGAAAATGATTGTTAATTGTAACGTTCAGGGCTTCCTAATGACGATGGAACTCTCAAATTGCGTCGAGATTCAATACATCGTCCTCCAGCCGACTTGTCTCCAAGGGTCTGTTGCTGCCTCGGGCACCTTATGGTCGTTCTCCTGTGAGTCTAAAATTTCGAATCCGACGCAAAAATGATAGTTAATTGTAACGTTCAGGGCCTTCTAATGACGATGGAACACTCAAATTGCGTCGAGATTCAATACATCGGCCTCCAGCCGACTTGTCTCCAAGGGGACATCGCTGCCTCGGGCACCACATGGTCCGTCTCCGGTGATTCTACGTTTTCGAATCCGAAGCAAAACTGATAGTTAATTGTAACGTTCAGGGCCTCCTATTGGCGATGGAACACTCAAATTGCGTCGTGATTCAATACATCGACCTCCAGCCGACTTGTCTCCAAGGGTCTATTGCTGCCTCGGGCACCTTATGGTCGTTCTCCTGTGAGTCTAGAATTTCGAATCCGACGCAAAAATGATAGTTAATTGTAACGTTCAGGGCCTTGTAATGACGATGGAACACTCAAATTTCGTCGAGATTCAATACATCGGCCTCCAGCCTACTTGTCTCCAAGGGTCTATTGCTGCCTCGGGCACCTTATGGTCGTTCTCCTGTGAGTAGATTTTCGAATCCGACGCATAAATGATAGTTAATTGTAACGTTCAGGGACTCCTAAAGACGATGGAACACTCTAATTACGTCGAGAGTCAATACATCGACCACCAGTCGACTTGTATCCAAGGGGATATTGCAGTCTCGTGCACCATATGATCCTTCTCCTGGTAGTAGATTTTCGAATCCGACGCTAAAATGATAGTTAACTGTAACGTTCAGGGCCACCTAATGCCGATGGAACACTCAAATTGCGTCGAGATTCAATACATCGGCCTCCAGCCGACTTGTCTCCAAGGGTCTATTGCTGCCTCGGGCACCTTATGTTCGTTATCCAGTGAGTCTAGATTTTTGAATCCGACGCAAAAATGATAGTTAATTGTAACGTTCAGGGCCTCCTATTGGCGATGGAACACTCAAATTGCGTCGAGAGTCAATACATCGACCTCCAGTCGACTTGTATCCAAGGGGATATTGCAGTCTCGTGCACCATATGATCCTTCTCCTGTTAGTAGATTTTCGAATCCGACGCTAAAATGATAGTTAACTGTAACGTTCAGGGCCTCCTAATGCCGATGGAACACTCAAATTGCGTCGTGATTCAATACATCGACCTCCAGCCGACTTGTCTCCAAGGGTCTATTGCTGCCTCGAGCACCTTATGGTCGTTCTCCTGTGAGTCTAGAATTTCGAATCCGACGCAAAAATGATAGTTAATTGTAACGTTCAGGGCCTTGTAATGACGATGGAAAACTCAAATTGCGTCGAGATTCAATACATCGGCCTCCAGACGACTTGTCTCCAAGGGTCTGTTGCTGCCTCGGGCACCTTATGGTCGTTCTCCTGTGAGTTTAGATTATCGAATCCGACGCAAAAATGATAGTTAATTGTAACGTTTAGGGCCTCCTAATGACGATGGGACACTCAAATTGCGTCGAGATACAATACATCGTCCTCCAGGCGTCTCCAAGGGGATATTGCTGTCTCGGGCACAATATGATCCTTCTCCTGTGAGTCTAGATTTTCGAATCCGACCCAAAAATGATAGTGAATTGTAACGTTCAGCGCCTCCTAATGACGATAGAAGACTCAAATTGCGTCGAGATTCAATACATCGTCCTCCAGCCGATTTGTCTCCAAGGGGATAATGTTGCCTCGGTCACCAAATGGTCCGTCTGCTGTGAGTCTAGATTTTCGAATCCGACGCAAAAATGATAGTTAATTGTAACATTCAGGGCCTCCTAATGACGATGGAACACACAAATTGCGTCGCGATCCAATACATCGTCCTCCAGCCGACTTGTCTCCAAGGGTCTAATGCTGCCTTGGGCACATTATTGTCGTTCTCTTGTAAGTCTAGTTTTTCGAATCCGACGCAAAAATGATAGTTAATTGTAACGTTCAGGGCCTCCTAATGACGATGGAACACTCATTTTGCGTCGCGATCCAATACATCGTCCTCCAACCGACTTGTCTCCAAGGGTCTATTGCTGCCTCGGGCACCTTATGGCCGTTCTCCTGTGAGTCTAGATTTTCGTATCCGACGCAAGAATGATAGTTAATTGTAACGTTCAGGGCCTTCTAAAGACGATGGAACACTCAAACTGCGTCGAGATTCAATACATCGGCCTCCAGCACTTGTCTCCAAGGGGATATCGCTGCGTCGGGCACCACATGGTCCATCTCCGGTGATTCTACGTTTTCGAATCCGACGCAAAACTCATAGTTAATTGTAACGTTCAGGGCCTCCTATTGGCGATGGAACACTCAAATTGCGTCGAGATTCAATACATCGACCTCCAGCCGACTTGTCTCCAAGGGTCTATTGCTGCCTCGGGCACCTTATGGTCGTTCTCCTGTGAGTCTAGGTTTTCGAATCCGACGCAAAAATGAGAGTTAATTGTAACGTTCAGGGCCTTGTAATGACGATGGAACACTCAAATTGCGTCGAGATTCAATACATCGGCCTCCAGCCGACTTGTCTCCAAGGGTCTGTTGCTGTCTCGGGCACCTTATGGTCGTTCTCCTGTGAGATTAGATTATCGAATCCGACGCAAAAATGATAGTCAATTGTAACGTTTAGGGCCTCCTAATGACGATGGAACACTCAAATTGCGTCGAGATTCAATACATCGGCCTCCAGCCGACTTGCCTCCAAGGGGATATTGCTGTCTCGGGCACAATATGATCCTTCTATTGTGAGTGTAGATTTTCGAATCCGACGGAAAAATGATAGTGAATTGTAACGTTCAGCGCCTCCTAATGACGATAGAAGACTCAAATTGCGTCGAGATTCAATACATCGTCCTCCAGCCGATATGTCTCCAAGGGGATATTGCTGCCTCGGGCACCTTATGGTCGTTCTCCTGTGAGTTTAGATTATCGAATCCGACGCAAAAATGATAGTTAATTGTAACATTCAGGGCCTCCTAATGATGATGGAACACTCATTTTGCGTCGCGATCCAATACATCGTCCTCCAACCAACTTGTCTCCAAGGGTCAATAGCTGCCACGGGCACCTTGTGATCGTTCTGCTGTGAGTCTAGATTTTCGAACCCGACGCAAAACTGATTGTTAATTGTAACGTTCAGGGCCACCTAATGACGATGGAACACTCAAGTTGAGTGGAGATTCAATACATCGACCACCAGCCGACTTGTCTCCAAGGGGATATTGCTGCCTCGGGCTCCATGTGGTCCGTCTCCTGTGAGTCTAGATTTTCGAATCCGACGCGAAACTGATAGTTAATTGTAACGTTCAGGGCCTCCTAATGACGATGGAACACTCAAATTGCGTCGAGATTCAATACATCAGCCTCCAGCCGACTTGTCTATAAGGGGATATTGCTGTCTCGGGCACAATATGATCCTTCTCCTGTGAGTCTAGATTTTCGAATCCGACGCAAAAATGATAGTGAATTGTAGCGTTCAGCGCCTCATAATGACGATAGAAGACTCAAATTGCGTCGAGATTCAATACATCGTCCTCCAGCCGATTTGACTCCAAGGGGATATTGCTGCCTCGGGCACCAAATGGTCCGTCTGCTGTGAGTCTAGATTTTCGAATCCGACGAAAAACTGATAGTTAATTGTAACATTCAGCGCCTCCTAATGACGATGGAACGCTCAAATTGCGTCGCGATCCAATACATCGTCCTCCAGCCGACTTGTCTCCAAGGGTCTAATGCTGCCTCGGGCACCTAACGTCGTTCTCTTGTAAGTCTAGATATTCGAATCCTACGCAAAACTGATAGATCTTTATACCGTTCAGGGCAAAATAATGACGATGGAACACTCAAATTGGGTTGATACTCAATACATCGGCCTCCAGTCGATTAGTCTCCAAGGGGTATATTGCTGTCTCGAGCACCGTATGAACTTCTCCTGTGAGTAGATTTTCGAATCCGACGCCAAAATGATAGTGAATTGTAACGTTCAGCGCCTCCTAATGACGATAGAAGACTCAAATTGCGTCGAGATTCAATACATCGTCCTCCAGCCGATTTGTCTCCAAGGGGATATTGCTGCCTCGGGCTCCAAATGGTCCGTCTTCTGTGAGTCTAAATTTTCGAATCCGACGAACAACTGATAGCTAATTGTAACGTTCAGGGCCTCCTATTGGCGATGGAACACTCAAATTGCGTCGAGATTCAATACATCGACCTCCAGCCGACTTGTCTCCAAGGGTCTATTGCTGCCTCGGGCACCTTATGGTCGATCTCCTGTGAGTCTAGATTTTCGAATCCGACGCAATAATGATAGTTAATTGTAACGTTCAGGGCCTTGTAATGACGATGGATCTCTCAAATTGCGTCAAGATTCACTACATCGGCCTCCAGCCGACTTGTCTCCAAGGGTCTGTTGCTGCCTCGGGCACCTTATGGTCGTTCTCCTGTGAGTTTAGATTATCGAATCCGACGCAAAAATGATAGTTAATTGTAACGTTTAGGGCCTCCTAACGACGATGGAACACTCAAATTGCGTCGAGATTCAATACATCGGCCTCCAGCCGGCTTGTCACCAAGGGTCTGTTGCTGCCTCGGGCACCTTATGGTCGTTCTCCTGTGAGTTTAGATTTTCGAATCCGACGCCAAACTGATAGTTAATTGTAAGGTTCAGGGCCTCCTAATGACGATGGAACACTCAAATTGCGTCGAGATTCAATACATCGGCCTCCAGCGGACTTGTCTCCAAGGGGATATTGCTGTCTCGGGCACAGTATGATCCTTCTCCTGTTAGTCTAGATTTTCGAATCCGACGCAAAAATGATAGTGAATGGTAACGTTCAGCGCGTCCTGATGACGATAGAACTCTCAAATTGCGTCGAGATTCAATACATCGTCCTCCAGCTGATTTGTCTCCAATGGTCTGTTGCTGCCTCGGGCACCTTATGGTCGTTCTCCTGTGAGTCTAGATTTTCGAATCCGACGCATAAATGATAGTTAATTGTAACGTTCAGGGAATCCTAAAGACGATGGAACACTCAAATTGCGTCGAGAGTCAATACATCGACCTCCAGTCGACTTGTATCCAAGGGTCTATTGGTGCCTCGGGCACCTTATGGTTGTTCTCCTGTGAGTCTAGATTTTCGAATCCGACGCATAAATGATAGTTAATTGTAACGTTCAGCGCGTCCTGATGACGATGGAACACTCAAATTGCGACGAGATTTAATACATCGGCCTCCAGCCGATTTGTCTCCAAGGGGATATTGCTGCCTCGGGCACCAAATGGTCCGTCTGCTGTGAGTCTAGATTTTCGAATCCGACGAAAAACTGATAGTTAATTCTAACATTCAGCGCGTCCTAATGACGATGGAACGCTCAAATTACGTCGCGATCCAATACATCGTCCTCCAGCCGACTTGTCTCCAAGGGTCTAATGCTGCCTCGGGCACCTTATGGTCGTTCTCTTGTAAGTCTAGATTTTCGAATCCTGCGCAAAACTGATAGTTCTTTATAACGTTCAGGGCGACCTAATGACGATGGAACACTCAAATTGCGTCGATATTCAATACATCGGCCTCCAGTCGATTAGTCTCCAAGGGGTATATTGCTGTCTCGAGCACATATGAACTTCTCCTGTGAGTTTAGATTATCGAATCCGACGCAAAAATGATAGTTAATTGTAACGTTTAGGGAATCCTAATGACGATGGAACACTCAAATTGCGTCGAGAAACAATACATCGGCCTCCAGCCGACTTGTCTCCAAGGGGATATTGCTGTCTCGATCACAATATGATCCTTCTCCTGTGAGTCTAGATTTTCGAATCCGACGCCAAAATGATAGTGAATTGTAACGTTCAGCGCCTCCTAATGACGATAGAAGACTCAAATTGCGTCGAGATTCAATACATCGTCTTCCAGCCGATTTGTCTCTAAGGGGATTTTGCTGCCTCGGGCTCCAAATGGTCCGTCTGCTGTGAGTCTAGATTTTCGAATCCGACGAAAAACTGATAGTTAATTGTAACGTTCAGGGCCTCCTATTGGCGATGGAACACTCAAATTGCGTCGAGATTCAATACATCGACCTCCAGCCGACTTGTCTCCAAGGGTCTATTGCTGCCTCGGGCACCTTAGGGTCGTTCTCCTCTGAGTCTAGATTTTCGAATCCGACGCAAAAATGATAGTTAATTGTAACGTTCAGGGCCTTGTAATGACGATGGAACTCTCAAATTGCGTCGAGATTCAATACATCGGCCTCCAGCCGACTTGTCTCCAAGGGTCTGTTGCTGCCTCGGGCACCTTAAGGTCGTTCTCCTGTGAGTTTACATTATCGAATCCGACGCAAAAATGATAGTTATTTGTAACGTTTAGGGCCTCCTAATGACGATGGAACACTCAAATTGCGTCGAGATTCAATACATCGGCCTCCAGCCGACTTGTCTCCAAGGGTCTGTTGCTGCCTCGGGCACCTTATGGTCGTTCTCCTGTGAGTTTAGATTTTCGAATCCGACGCCAAACTGATAGTTAATTGTAAGGTTCAGGGCCTCCTAATGACGATGGAACACTCAAATTGCGTCGAGATTCAATACATCGGCCTCCAGCGGACTTGTCTCCAAGTGGATATTGCTGTCTCGGGCACCATATGATCCTTCTCCTGTGAGTCTAGATTTTCGAATCCGACGCAAAAATGATAGTGAATAGTAACGTTCAGCGCCTCCTGATGACGATAGAACTCTCAAATTGCGTCGAGATTCTATACATCGTCCTCCAGCCGACTTGTCTCCTAGGGTCTAATGCTGCCTCGGGCACCTTATTGTCGTTCTCTTGTAAGTCTAGATTTTCGAATCCGACGCAAAAATGATAGTTAATTGTAACGTTCAGGGCCTTCTAATGACGATGGAACACTCAAATTGCGTCGAGATTCAATAGATCGGCCTCCAGCCGACTTGTCTCCAAGGGGATATCGCTGCCTCGGGCACCACATGGTCCGTCTCCGGTGATTCTACGATTTCGAACGCAAAACTCATAGTTAATTGTAACGTTCAGGGCCTCCTATTGGCGATGGAACACTCAAATTGCGTCGAGATTCAATACATCGACCTCCAGCCGACTCGTCTCCAAGGGGATATTGCTGCATCGGGCACCTTATGATCGTTCTCCTGTGAGTTTAGATTTTCGAATCCGACGAAAAACTGATAGTTAATTGTAACATTCAGGGCATCCTAATGACGATGGAACACTCATTTTGCGTCGCGATCCAATACATCGTCCTCCAACCGACTTGTCTCCAAGGGTCAATAGCTGCCACGGGCACCTTGTGATCGTTCTGCTGTGAGTCTAGATTTTCGAAACCGACGCAAAACTGATTGTTAATTGTAACGTTCAGGGCCACCTAATGACGATGGAACACTCAAATAGAGTCGAGATTCAATACATCGACCTCCAGCCGACTTGTCTCCAAGGGGATATCGCTGCCTCGGGCACCACATGATCCGTCTCCGGTGATTCTACGGTTTCGAACGCAAAACTCATAGTTAATTGTAACGTTCAGGGTCTCCTTTTGGCGATGGAACACTCAAATTGCGTCGAGATTCAATACATCGACCTCCAGCCGACTTGTCTCCAAGGGGATATTGCTGCATCGGGCACCTTATGGTCGTTTTCCTGTGAGTTTAGATTTTCGAATCCGACGAAAAACTGATAGTTAATTGTAACATTCAGGGCATCCTAATGACGATGGACCACTCATTTTGCGTCGCGATCCAATACATCGTCATCCAACCGACTTGTCTCCAAGGGTCAATAGCTGCCACGGGACCTTGTGATCGTTCTGCTGTGAGTCTAGATTTTCGGAACCGACGCAAATCTGTTTGTTAATTGTAACGTCCAGGGCCACCTGATGACGATGGAACACTCAAATAGAGTCGAGATTCAATACATCGACCTCCAGCCGACTTGTCTCCAAGGGGATATTGCTGCCTCGGGCTCCATGTGGTCCGTCTCCTGTGAGCCTAGATTTTCGAAACCGACGCGAAATTGATAGTTAATTGTAACGTTCAGGGCCTCCTAATGACGATGGAACACTCAAATTGCGTCGAGAATCAATACATCGGCCTCCAGCCGACTTGTCTCCAAAGGGATATTGCTGTCTCGGGCACAATATGATCCTTCTCCTGTGAGTCTAGATTTTCGAATCCGACGAAAAAATGATAGTGAATTGTAAAGTTCAGCGCCTCCTAATGACGATAGAAGACTCAAATTGCGTCGAGATTCAATACATCGTCCTCCAGCCGATTTGTCTCCAAGGGGATATTGCTGCCTCGGGCACCAAATGGACCGTCTGCTGTGAGTCTAGATTTTCGAATCCGACGAAAAACTGATAGTTAATTGTAACATTCAGGGCCTCCTTGTGACGATGGAACACTCAAATTGCGTCGCGATTTAACACATCGTCCTCCAGCTGATTTGTCTCCAATGGTCTGTTGCTGCCTCGGGCACCTTATGGTCGTTCTCCTGTGAGTCTAGATTTTCGAATCCGACGCATAAATGATAGTTAATTGTAACGTTCAGGGAATCCTAAAGACGATGGAACACTCAAATTGCGTCGAGAGTCAATACATCGACCTCCAGTCGACTTGTATCCGAGGGTTTATTGGTGCCTCGGGCACCTTATGGTCGTCCTCCTGTGAGTCTAGATTTTCGAATCCGACGCATAAATGATAGTTAATTGTAACGTTCAGCGCGTCCTGATGACGATGGAACACTCAAATTGCGACGAGATTCAATACATCGGCCTCCAGCGCACTTGTCTCCAAGGGGATATTGCTGTCTCGAGCACCGTATGAACTTCTCCTGTGAGTAGATTTTCGAATCCGACGCTAAAATGATTGTTAATTGTAACGTTCAGGGCCTCCTAATGACGATGGAACACTCAAATTGCGTCAAGAATCAATACATCGGTTTCCAGCCGACTTGTCTCCAAGGGTCTATTGGTGCCTCGGGCACCTTATGGTCGTTCTCCTGTGAGTCTAGATTTTCGAATCCGACGCATAAATGATAGTTAATTGTAACGTTCAGGGAATCCTAAAGACGATGGAACACTCAAATTGCGTCGAGAGTCAATACATCGACCTCCAGTCGACTTGTATCCAAGGGGATATTTCAGTCTCGTGCACCATATGATCCTTCTCCTGTTAGTAGATTTTCGAATCCGACGCTAAAATGATAGTGATTTGTAGCGTTCAGCGCCTCATAATGACGATAGAAGACTCAAATTGCGTCGAGATTCAGTACATCGTCCCCCAGCCGATTTGTCTCCAAGGGGATATTGCTGCCTCGGGCACCAAATGGTCCGTCTGCTGTGAGTCTAGATTTTCGAATCCGACGAAAAACTGATAGTTAATTGTAACATTCAGCGCATCCTAATGACGATGGAACGCTCAAATTACGTCGCGATCCAATACATCGTCCTCCAGCCGACTTGTCTCCAAGGGTCTAATGCTGCCTTGGGCACCTTATGGTCGTTCTCTTGTAAGTCTAGATTTTCGAATCCTGCGCAAAACTGATAGTTCTTTATAACGTTCAGGGCGACCTAATGACGATGGAACACTCAAATTGCGTCGATATTCAATACATCGGCCTCCAGTCGATTAGTCTCCAAGGGGTATATTGCTCTCTCGAGCACATATGAACTTCTCCTGTGAGTTTAGATTATCGAATCCGACGCAAAAATGATAGTTAATTGTAACGTTTAGGGAATCCTAATGACGATGGAACACTCAAATTGCGTCGAGAATCAATACATCGGCCTCCAGCCGACTTGTCTCCAAGGGGATATTGCTGTCTCGATCACAATATGATCCTTCTCCTGTGAGTCTAGATTTTCGAATCCGACGCCAAAATGATAGTGAATTGTAACGTTCAGCGCCTCCTAATGACGATAGAAGACTCAAATAGCGTCGAGATTCAATACATCGTCTTCCAGCCGATTTGTCTCTAAGGGGATATTGCTGCCTCGGGCTCCAAATGGTCCGTCTGCTGTGAGTCTAGATTTTCGAATCCGACGAAAAACTGATAGTTAATTGTAACGTTCAGGGCCTCCTATTGGCGATGGAACACTCAAATTGCGTCGAGATTCAATACATCGACCTCCAGCCGACTTGTCTCCAAGGGTCTATTGCTGCCTCGGGCACCTTACGGTCGTTCTCCTGTGAGTCTAGATTTTCGAATCCGACGCAAAAATGATAGTTAATTGTAACGTTCAGGGCCTTGTAATGACGATGGAACTCTCAAATTGCGTCGAGATTCAATACATCGGCCTCCAGCCGACTTGTCTCCAAGGGTCTGTTGCTGCCTCGGGCACCTTAAGGTCGTTCTCCTGTGAGTTTACATTATCGAATCCGACGCAAAAATGATAGTTATTTGTAACGTTTAGGGCCTCCTAATGACGATGGAACACTCAAATTGCGTCGAGATTCAATACATCGGCCTCCAGCCGACTTGTCTCCAAGGGTCTGTTGCTGCCTCGGGCACCTTATGGTCGTTCTCTTGTAAGTCTAGATTTTCGAATCCGACGCAAAAATGATAGTGAATAGTAACGTTCAGCGCCTCCTGATGACGATAGAACTCTCAAATTGCGTCGAGATTCAATACATCGTCCTCCAGCCGACTTGTCTCCAAGGGTCTAATGCTGCCTCGGGCACCTTATGGTCGTTCTCTTGTAAGTCTAGATTTTCGAATCCGACGCAAAAATGATAGTTAATTGTAACGTTCAGGGCCTCCTAATGACGATGGAACTCTCAAATTGTGTCGAGATTCAATACATCGTCCTCCAGCTGACTTGTCTCCAAAGGTCTGTTGCTGCCTCGGGCACCTTATGGTCGTTCTCCTGTCAGTCTAGATTTTCGAATCCGACGCAAAAATGATAGTTAATTGTAACGTTCAGGGCCTTCTAATGACGATGGAACACTCAAATTGCGTCGAGATTCAATACATCGGCCTCCAGCCGACTTGTCTCCAAGGGGATATCGCTGCCTCGGGCACCACATGGTCCGTCTCCGGTGATTCTACGTTTTCGAACGCAAAACTCATAGTTAATTGTAACGTTCAGGGCCTCCTATTGGCGATGGAACACTCAAATTGCGTCGAGATTCAATACATCGACCTCCAGCCGACTCGTCTCCTAGGGGATATTGCTGCATCGGGCACCTTATGATCGTTCTCCTGTGAGTTTAGATTTTCGAATCCGACGAAAAACTGATAGTTAATTGTAACATTCAGGGCATCCTAATGACGATGGAACACTCATTTTGCGTCGCGATCCAATACATCGTCCTCCAACCGACTTGTCTCCAAGGGTCAATAGCTGCCACGGGCACCTTGTGATCGTTCTGCTGTGAGTCTAGATTTTCGAAACCGACGCAAAACTGATTGTTAATTGTAACGTTCAGGGCCACCTAATGACGATGGAACACTCAAATAGAGTCGAGATTCAATACATCGACCTCCAGCCGACTTTTCTCCAAGGGGATATCGCTGCCTCGGGCACCACATGGTCCGTCTCCGGTGATTCTACGGTTTCGAACGCAAAACTCATAGTTAATTGTAACGTTCAGGGTCTCCTTTTGGCGATGGAACACTCAAATTGCGTCGAGATTCAATACATCGACCTCCAGCCGACTTGTCTCCAAGGGGATATTGCTGCATCGGGCACCTTATGGTCGTTTTCCTGTGAGTTTAGATTTTCGAATCCGACGAAAAACTGATAGTTAATTGTAACATTCAGGGCATCCTAATGACGATGGACCACTCATTTTGCGTCGCGATCCAATACATCGTCATCCAACCGACTTGTCTCCAAGGGTCAGTAGCTGCCACGGGACCTTGTGATCGTTCTGCTGTGAGTCTAGATTTTCGGAACCGACGCAAAACTGTTTGTTAATTGTAACGTCCAGGGCCACCTGATGACGATGGAACACTCAAATAGAGTCGAGATTCAATACATCGACCTCCAGCCGACTTGTCTCCAAGGGGATATTGCTGCCTCGGGCTCCATGTGGTCCGTCTCCTGTGAGCCTAGATTTTCGAATCCGACGCGAAATTGATAGTTAATTGTAACGTTCAGGGCCTCCTAATGACGATGGAACACTCAAATTGCGTCGAGAATCAATACATCGGCCTCCAGCCGACTTGTCTCCAAAGGGCTATTGCTGTCTCGGGCACAATATGATCCTTCTCCTGTGAGTCTAGATTTTCGAATCCGACGAAAAAATTATAGTGAATTGTAACGTTCAGCGCCTCCTAATGACGATAGAAGACTCAAATTGCGTCGAGATTCAATACATCGTCCTCCAGCCGATTTGTCTCCAAGGGGATATTGCTGCCTCGGGCACCAAATGGACCGTCTGCTGTGAGTCTAGATTTTCGAATCCGACGAAAAACTGGTAGTTAATTGTAACATTCAGGGCCTCCTTGTGACGATGGAACACTCAAATTGCGTCGCGATTTAATACATCGTCCTCCAGCCGACTTGTCTCCAAGGGTCTATTGCTGCCTCGGGCACTATATGGTCGTTCTCTTGTAAGTCTAGATTTTCGAATCCGACGCAAAAATGATAGTTAATTGTAACGTTCAGGGCCTCCTACTGACAATGGAACTCTCAAATTGCGTCGAGATTCAATACATCGACCTCCAGCCGACTTGTCTCCAAGGGGATATTGCTGCATCGGGCACCTTATGGTCGTTCTCCTGTGAGTTTAGATTTTCGAATCCGACGAAAAACTGATTGTTAATTGTAACGTTCAGGGCCACCTGATGACGATGGAACACTCAAATTGCGTCGAGATTCAATACATCGGCCTCCAGCCGACTCTCTCAAAGGGTCTGTTGCTGCCTCGGGCACCATATGATCCTTCTCCTGTGAGTCTAGATTTTCGAATCCGACGCAAAAATGATAGTGAATAGTAACGTTCGGCGCCTCCTGATGACGATAGAACTCTCAAATTGCGTCGAGATTCTATACATCGTCCTCCAGCCGACTTGTCTCCAAGGGTCTAATGCTGCCTCGGGCACCTTATGGTCGTTCTCTTGTAAGTCTAGATTTTCGAATCCGACGCAAAAATGATAGTTAATTGTAACGTTCAGTGCCTCCTAATGACGATCGAAGACTCAAAATGCGTCGAGATTCAATACATCGTCCTCCAGCCGATTTGTCTCCAAGGGGATATGGCTGCCTCGGGCACCAAATGGTCCGTCTGCTGTGATTCTAGATTTTCGAATCCGACGCAAAACTGATAGTTAACTGTAGCATTCAGGGCCTCCTAATGACGATGGAACACTCAAATTGCGTCGCGATTAATACATCGTCCTCCAGCCGACTTGTCTCCAAGGGTGTATTGCTGCCTCGGGCACCTTATGGTCGTTCTCCTGTGAGTCTAGATTTTCGAATCCGACGCAAAAATGATAGTTAATTGTAACGTTCAGGGCCTTCTAATGACGATGGAACACTCAAATTGCGTCGAGATTCAATACATCGGCCTCCAGCAGACTAGTCTCCAAGGGGATATCGCTGCCTCGGGCACAACATGGTCCGTCTCCGGTGATTCTACGTTTTCGAATCCGACGCAAAACTCATAGTTAATTGTAACGTTCAGGGCCTCCTATTGGCGATGGAAAACTCAAATTGCGTCGAGATTCAATACATCGACCTCCAGCCGACTTGTCTCCAAGGGTCTATTGCTGCCTCGGGGACCTTATGGTCGTTCTCCTGTGAGTCTAGATTTTCGAATCCGACGCAAAAATGATAGTTAATTGTAATGTTCAGGGCCTTGTAATGACGAGGGAACACTCAAATTGCGTCCCGATTCAATACATCGGCCTCCAGCCGACTTGTCTCCAAGGGTCTGTTGCTGCCTAGGGCACAATATGATCCTTCTCCTGTGAGTCTAGATTTTCGAATCCGACGCAAAAATGATAGTGAATTGTAACGTTCAGGGCCTTCTAATGACGATGGAACTCTCAAATTGCGTCGAGATTCAATACATCGGCCTCCAGCCGACTTGTTTCCAAGGGGATATCGCTGCCTCGGGCACCAATTGGTCCGTCTCCGGTGATTCTACGTTTTCGAATCCGACGCAAAACTCATAGTTAATTGTAACGTTCAGGGCCTCCTATTGGCGATGGAACACTCAAATTGCGTCGAGATTCAATACATCGACCTCCAGCCGACTTGTCTCCAAGGGTCTATTGCTGATTCGGGCACCTTATGGTCGTTCTCCTGTGAGTCTAGATTTTCGAATCCGACGCAAAAATGATAGTTAATTGTAACGTTAAGGGCCTTGTAATGACGATGGAACACTCAAATTGCGTCGAGATTCAATACATCGGCCTCCAGCCGACTTGTCTCCAAGGGTCTGTTGCTGCCTCGGGCACCTTATGGTCGTTCTCCTGTGAGTTTAGATTATCGAATCCGACGCAAAAATAATAGTTAATTGTATCATTCAGGGCCTCCTAATGACGATGGAACACTCAAATTGCGTCGCGATCCAATACATCGTCCTCCAGCCGACTTGTCTCCAAGGGTCTAAAGCTGCCTCGGGCACCTTATGGTCGTTCTCTTGTAAGTCTAGATTTTCGAATCCGACGCAAAAATGATAGTTAATGGTAACGTTCAGGGCCTCCTAATGACGATGGAACTCTCAAATTGCGTCGAGACTCAATACATCAACCTCCAGCCGACTTGTCTCAAAGGGTCTATTGCTGCCTCGGGCACCTTATGGTCGTTCTCCTGTGAGTCTTGATTTACGAATCCGACGCTAAAATGATAGTTATTTGTAACGTTCAGGGAATTCTAATGACCATGGAACACTCAAATTGCGTCGAGGTTCAATACATCGGCCTCCAGCCGACATGTCTCCAAGGGGATATCGCTGCATCGGGCACCACATGGTCCGTCTCCGGTGATTCTACGTTTTCGAATCCGACGCAAAACTCATAGTTAATTGTAACGTTCAGGGCCACCTAATGACGATGGAACACTCAAATTGAGTCGATATTCAATACATCGACCTCCAGCCGTCTTGTCTCCAAGGGGATATTGCTGCCTCGGGCTCCATGTGGTCCGTCTCCTGTGAGTCTAGATTTTCGAATCCGACGCGAAACTGATAGTTAATTGTAACGTTCAGGGCCTCCTAATGACGATGGAACACTCAAATTGCGTCGAGATTCCATACATCGGTCACCAGCCGACTTGTATCCAAGGGGATATTGCAGTCTCGGGCACAATATGATCCTTCTCCAGTGAGTCTAGATTTTCGAATCCGACGCAAAAATGATAGTGAATTGTAACGTTCAGCGCCTCCTAATGTCGATAGAAGACTCAAATTGCGTCGAGATTCAATACATCGTCCTCCAGGCGATTTGTCTCCAAGGGGATATTGCTGCCTCAGGCACCAAATGGTCTGTCTGCTGTGAGTCTAGATTTTCGAATCCGACGAAAAACTGATAGTTAATTGTAACATTCAGGGCCTCCTAATGACGATGGAACACTCAAATTGCGTCGCGATCCAATACATCGTCCTCCAGCGGACTTGTCTCCAAGGGGATATAGCTGTCTCGGGCACCATATGATCCTTCTCCTGTGAGTCTAGATTTTCGAATCCGACGCGAAATTGATATTTAATTGTAAGGTTCAGGGCCTCCTAATGACGATGGAACACTCAAATTGCGTCGAGATTCAATACATCGTCCTCCAGCCGACTGGTCTCCAAGGGTCTATTGCTGCCTCGGGCACCGTATGGTTGTTCTCCTGTGAGTCTAGATTTTAGAATCCGACGCAAAACTGATAGTTAAATGTAATGCTCAGGGCCCTTTTAATGACGATGGAACACTCAAATTGCGTCGAGAGTCAATACATCTTCCTTCAGCCGACTTGTCTACATGGGGATATTGCTGCCTCGGGCTCCATGTGGTCCGTCTTCTGTGAGTCTAAATTTTCGAATCCGACGCGAAACTGATAGTTAATTGTAAGGTTCAGGGCCTCCTAATGACGATGGAACACTCAAATTGCGTTGAGATTCAATACATCGGCCTCCAGCGGACTTGTCTCCAAGGGGATATTGCTGTCTCGGGCACCATATGATCCTTCTCCTGTGAGTCTAGATTTTCGAATCCGACGCGAAATTGATAGTTAATTGTAAGGTCCAGGGCCTCCTAATGACGATGGAACACTCAAATTGCGTCGAGATTCAATACATCGGCCTCCAGCGGACTTGTCTCCAAGGGGATATTGCTGTCTCGGGCACCTTATGGTCGTTCTCCTGTGAGTTTAGATTATCGAATCCGACGCAAAAATGATAGTTAATTGTAACGTTTCGGGCCTCCTAATGACGATGGAACACTCAAATTGCGTCGATATTCAATACATCGGCCTCCAGCCGACTTGTCTCCAAGGGTCTGTTGCTGCCTCGGGCACCTTATGGTCGTTCTCTTGTAAGTCTAGATTTTCGAAACCGACGCAAAAATGATAGTTCATTATAATGTTCAGGGCGACCTAATGACGGTGGAACACTCAAATTGCGTCGATATTCAATACATGGGCCTCAAGTCGATTTGTCTCCAAGGAGTATATTGCTGTCTCGAGCACCGTATGAACTTCTCCTGTGAGTAGATTTTCGAATCCGACGCTAAAATGACTGTTAATTGTAACGTTCAGGGCCTCCTAATGACGATGGAATACTCAAATTGCGTCAAGAATCAATCCATCGGTTTCCAGCCGACTTGTCTCCAAGGGTCTATTGCTGCCTCGGGCACCTTATGGTCGTTCTCCTGTGAGTCTAGATTTTTGAATCCGACGCAAAAATGATAGTTAATTGTATCGTTCAGGGAATTCTAATGACGATGGAACACTCAAATTGCGTCGAGATTCAATACATCGTCCTCCAGCCGACTTGTCTTAAAGGATCTATTGCTGCCTCGGGCACCTTATGGTCGTTCTCCTGTGAGTCTAGATTTTTGAATCCGACGCAAAAATGATAGTTAATTGTAACGTTCATGGAATTCTAATGACGATGGAACACTCAAATTGCGTCGGCCTCCAGCCGACATGTCTCCAAGGGGTTATCGCTGCCTCGGGCACCACATGGTCCGTCTCCGGTGATTCTACGTTGTCGAATCCGACGCGAAACTCATAGTTAATTGTAACGTTAAGGGCCACCTAATGACGATGGAACACTCAAATTGAGTCGATACTCAATACATCGACCTCCAGCCGTCTTGTCTCCAAGGGGATATTGCTGCCTCGGGCTCCATGTGGTCCCTCTCCTGTGAGTCTAGATTTTCGAATCCGACGCGAAACTGATAGTTAATTGTAAGGTTCAGTGCCTCCTAATGACGATGGAACACTCAAATTGCGTCGAGATTCAATACATCGGCCTCCAGCGGACTTGTCTCCAAGGGGATATTGCTGTCTCGGGTACCATATGATCCTTCTCCTGTGAGTCTAGATTTTCGAATCCGACGCGAAATTGATAGTTAATTGTAAGGTTCAGGGCCTCCTAATGACGATGGAACACTCAAATTGCGTCGAGATTCAATACATCGGCCTCCAGCGGACTTGTCTCCAAGGGGATATTGCTGTCTCGGGCACCTTATGGTCGTTCTCCTGTGAGTATAGATTATCGAATCCGACGCAAAAATGATAGTTAATTGTAACGTTTCGGGCCTCCTAATGACGATGGAACACTCAAATTGCGTCGATATTCAGTACATCGGCCTCCAGCCGACTTGTCTCCAAGGGTCTGTTGCTGCCTCGGGCACCTTATGGCCGTTCTCTTGTAAGTCGAGATTTTCGAAACCGACGCAAAAATGATAGTTCATTATAACGTTCAGGGCGACCTAATGACGATGGAACACTCAAATTGCGTCGAGATTCAATACATCGGCCTCCAGCCGACTTGTCTCCAAGGGTCTGTTGCTGCCTCGGGCACCTTTATGGTCGTTCTCCTGTGAGTTTAAATTATCGAATCCGACGCAAAAATGATAGTTAATTGTAACGTTAAGGCCTCCTATTGGCGATGGAACACTCAAATTGCGTCGAGATTCAATACATCGGCCTCCAGCCGACTTGTCTCCTATGGTCTGTTGCTGCCTCGGGCACCTTATGGTCGTTCTCCTGTGAGTCTAGATTTTCGAATCCGACGATAAAATGATAGTTAATGGTAACGTTCAGGGCCTCCTAATGACGATGGAACACTCAAATTGCGTCGAGATTCCATACATCGGCCACCAGCCGACTTGTATCCAAGGGGATATTGCAGTCTCGGGCACAATATGATCCTTCTCCTGTGAGTCTAGATTTTCGAATCCGACGCAAAAATGATAGTGAATTGTAACGTTCAGCATCTCCTAATGTCGATAGAAGACTCAAATTGCGTCGAGATTCAATACATCGTCCTCCAGGCGATTTCTCTCCAAGGGGATATTGCTGCCTCGGGCACCAAATGGTCTGTCTGCTGTGAGTCTAGATTTTCGAATCCGACGAAAAACTGATAGTTAATTGTAACATTCAGGGCCTCCTAATGACGATTGAACACTCAAATTGCGTCGCGATCCAATACATCGTCCTCCAGCCGACTTATCTCCATGGGGATATTACTGCCTCCGGCCTCTTATGTTCGCTCTCATGTGAGTCTAGATTTTCGAATCCGACGCAAAAATGATAGTTAAATGTAACGTTCAGGGCCTCCTAATGACGATGGAACTCTCAAATTGCGTCGAGATTCAATACATCGTCCTCCAGCCGACTGGTCTCCAAGGGTCTATTGCTGCCTCGGGCACCGTATGGTTGTTCTCCTGTGAGTCTAGATTTTAGAATCCGACGCAAAACTGATAGTTAAATGTAATGCTCAGGGCCCTTTTAATGACGATGGAACACTCAAATTGCGTCGAGAGTCAGCCGACTTGTCTACATGGGGATATTGCTGTCTCGGGCACCATATGATCCTTCTCCTGTGAGTCTAGATTTTCGAATCCGACGCGAAATTGATAGTTAATTGTAAGGTTCAGGGCCTCCTAATGACGATGGAACACTCAAATTGCGTCGAGATTCAATACATCGGCCTCCAGCGGACTTGTCTCCAAGGGGATATTGCTGTCTCGGGCACCTTATGGTAGTTCTCCTGTGAGTATAGATTATCGAATCCGACGCAAAAATGATAGTTAATTGTAACGTTTCGGGCGTCCTAATGACGATGGAACACTCAAATTGCGTCGATATTCAATACATCGGCCACCAGCAGACTTGTCTCCAAGGGTCTGTTGCTGCCTCGGGCACCTTATGGTCGTTCTCTTGTAAGTCTAGATTTTCGAAACCGACGCAAAAGTGATAGTTCATTATAACGTTCAGGGCGACCTAATGACGATGGAACACTCAAATTGCGTCGATATTCAATACATTGGCTTCCAGCCGATTTGTCTCCAAGGGGTATATTGCTGTCTCGAGCACCGTATGAACTTCTCCTGTGACTAGATTTTCGAATCCGACGCTAAAATGATTGTTAATTGTAACGTTCAGGGCCTCCTATTGGCGATGGAACACTCAAATTGCGTCGAGATTCAATACATCGGCCTCCAGCCGACTTGTCTCCAAGGGTCTGTTGCTGCCTCGGGCACCTTTATGGTCGTTCTCCTGTGAGTTTAAATTATCGAATCCGACGCAAAAATGATAGTTAATGGTAACGTTCAGGGCCTCCTAATGACGATGGAACACTCAAATTGCGTCGAGATTCCATACATCGACCACCAGCCGACTTGTATCAAAGGGGATATTGCAGTCTCGGGCACAATATGATCCTTCTCCTGTGAGTCTAGATTTTCGAATCCGACGCAAAAATGATAGTTAAATGTAACGTTCAGGGCCTCCTAATGACGATGGAACTCTCAAATTGCGTCGAGATTCAATACATCGTCCTCCAGCCGACTGGTCTCCAAGGGTCTATTGCTGCCTCGGGCACCGTATGGTTGTTCTCCTGTGAGTCTAGATTTTAGAGTCCGACGCAAAACTGATAGTTAAATGTAATGCTCAGGGCCCTTTTAATGACGATGGAACACTTAAATTGCGTCGAGAGTCAGCCGACTTGTCTACATGGGGATATTGCTGCCTCGGGCTCCATGTGGTCCGTCTTCTGTGAGTCTAGATTTTCGAATCCGACGCGAAACTGATAGTTAATTGTAAGGTTCAGGGCCTCCTAATGACGATGGAACACTCAAATTGCGTCGAGATTCAATACATCGGCCTCCAGCGGACTTGTCTCCAAGAGGATATTGCTGTCTCGGGCACCATATGATCCTTCTCCTGTGAGTCTAGATTTTCGAATCCGACGCGAAATTGATAGTTAATTGTAAGGTTCAGGGCCTCCTAATGACGATGGAACACTCAAATTGCGTCGAGATTCAATACATCGGCCTCCAGCGGACTTGTCTCCAAGGGGATATTGCTGTCTCGGGCACCTTATGGTAGTTCTCCTGTGAGTATAGATTATCTATTCCGACGCAAAAATGATAGTTAATTGTAACGTTTCGGGCCTCCTAATGACGATGGAACACTCAAATTGCGTCGATATTCAATACATCGGCCTCCAGCCGACTTGTCTCCAAGGGTCTGTTGCTCCCTCGGGCACCTTATGGTCGTTCTCTTGTAAGTCTAGATTTTCGAAACCGACGCAAGAATGCTAGTTCATTATAACGTTCAGGGCGACCTAATGACGATGGAACACTCAAATTGCGTCGATATTCAATACATCGGCCTCCAGTCGATTTGTCTCCAAGGGGTATATTGCTGTCTCGAGCACCGTATGAACTTCTCCTGTGAGTAGATTTTCGAATTCGACGCTAAAATGATTGTTAATTGTAACGTTCAGGGCCTCCTAATGACGATGGATCACTCAAATTGCGTCAAGAATCAATCCATCGGTTTCCAGCCGACTTGTCTCCAAGGGTCTATTGCTGCCTCGGGCACCTTATGGTCGTTCTCCTGTGAGTATAGATTTTCGAATCCGACGCATAAATGATAGTTAATTTTAACGTTCAGGGACTCCTAAAGACGATGGAACACTCAAATTGCGTCGAGAGTCAATACATCGACCTCCAGTCGACTTGTATCCTAGGGGATATTGCAGTCTCGTGCACCATATGATCCTTCTCCCGTTAGTAGATTTTCGAATCCGACGTTAAAATGATCGTTAACTGTAACGTTCAGGGCCTCCTAATGCCGATCGAACACTCAAATTACGTCGAGATTCAATACATCGGCCTCCAGCCGACTTGTCTCCAAGGGTCTATTTCTGCCTCGGGCACCTTATGGTCGTTCTCTTGTAAGTCTAGATTTTCGAATCCGACGCAAAAATGATAGTTAATGGTAACGTTCAGGGCCTCCTAATGACGATGGAAGTCTCAAATTGCGTCGAGATTCAATACATCGGCCTCCAGCCGACATGTCTCCAAGGGGATATCGCTGCCTCGGACACCACATGGTCCGTCTCCGGTGATTCTACGTTTTCGAATCCGACGCAAAACTCATAGTTAATTGTAACGTTCAGGGCCACCTAATGACGATGGAACACTCAAATTGAGTCGATATTCAATACATCGACCTCCAGCCGTCTTGTCTCCAAGGGGATATTGCTGCCTCGGGCTCCATGTGGTCCGTCTTCTGTGAGTCTAGATTTTCGAATCCGACGCGAAACTGATAGTTAATTGTAAGGTTCAGGGCCTCCTAATGACGATGGAACACTCAAATTGCGTCGAGATTCAATACATCGGCCTCCAGCGGACTTGTCTCCAAGGGGATATTGCTGTCTCGGGCAACTTATGGTCGTTCTCCTGTGAGTTTAGATCATCGAATCCGACGAAAAAATGATAGTTAATTGTAACGTTTCGGGCCTCCTAATGACGATGGAACACTCAAATTGCGTCGATATTCAATACATCGACCTCCAGCCGTCTTGTCTCCAAGGGGAAAATTGCTGCCTCGGGCTCCATGTGGTCCGTCTCCTGTTTAGATTAGATTAGATTTACTTTCATTCCAATTGATCCGTAGTGAGGAGGTCCTCCAGGATGTGGAACATGTCAGAAAAACAACAATACATGACAAATATTTAAACTAAAACAAATAAGCTAATGTACCATTCCACAATTCCCAAGTGGAATGATCGTCATTTTTTAATGAACACTAAGAGTCATTTTACAAATACTATTGCACTGAATTTAAAATAAAAAAGTTTTTTATTTATTTATAAGGTAAGAAACATGTAATACAACTACTGTAATACTTATTTACAATGAACACATTACTGCACTGAAATGGTGCAGAAGTTAGATTATACTTACACACACACACACACACACACACACACACACACACACACACACACACACACAAATTTTCAGTGAACACATTACTGCACTGAAATTGTGCAGAAGATATGTTGTACTTATATACAAATCAGTTGGTTTTCCTCAGAAATTCATCAATGGAGTAGAAGGAGTTGGCCACCAATAAATCCTTTAGGCTTCTCTTAAACTGAATTTCATTGGTTGTTAAGCTTTTTATGGCTGCTGGCAAGTTATTGAAAATGTGTGTTCCTGAATAATGCACACCTTTTTGTACAAGACTAAGTGACTTTAAATCCTTGTGAAGATTATTCTTATTTCTAGTATTGATTCCATGAATTGAGCTATTGGTTTGAAAAAGTGATATATTTTTAATGACAAATTTCATTAAGGAATAAATATATTGGGAAGCTGTAGTTAGTATCCCTAGTTCCCTAAACAGGCTTCTGCAGGATGTTCTTGAGTTCACACCACATATAATTCTTACTGCACGTTTTTGTGCCCGGAAAACTTTAGCTTGGCTTGATGAATTACCCCAGAAAATAATCCCATATGACATTATGGAATGAAAGTAAGCATAGTATGCCAGCTTTTTCATTTTTATATCCCCTATGTCTGACAAAATTCGCATTGCAAACAGAGATTTGTTAAGACGCTTCAGCAGTTCTGTGGTGTGCTCCTCCCAGTTGAATTTATTATCAAGCTGTAATCCCAAGAATTTAACACCGTCCACTTCTTCTATCTTCTTGTCATCATATGTTAGACATATACTCTTGGGACACTCTTGGAGTCTAGATTTTCGAATCCGACGCGAAACTGATAGTTAATTGTAACGTTCAGGGCCTCCTAATGACGATGGAACTCTCAAATTGCGTCGAGATTCAATACATCGTCCTCCAGCCGACTGGTCTCCAAGGGTCTATTGCTGCCTCGGGCACCGTATGATTGTTCTCCTGTGAGTCTAGATTTTAGAATCCGACGCAAAACTGATAGTTAAATGAAATGCTCAGGGCCCTTTTAATGACGATGGAACACTCAAATTGCGTCGAGAGTCAGCCGACTTGTCTACATGGGGATATTGCTTTCTCGGGCACCATATGATCCTTCTCCTGTGAGTCTAGATTTTCGAATCCGACGCGAAATTGATAGTTAATTGTAAGGTTCAGGGCCTCCTAATGACGATGGAACACTCAAATTGCGTCGAGATTCAATACATCGGCCTCCAGCGGACTTGTCTCCAAGGGGATATTGCTGTCTCGGGCACCTTATTGTCGTTCTCCTGTGAGTTTAGATTATTGAATCCGACGAAAAAATGATAGTTAATTGTAACGTTTCGGGCCTCCTAATGACGATGGAACACTCAAATTGCGTCGATATTCAATACATCGGCCTCCAGCCGACTTCTCTCCAAGGGTCTGTTGCTGCCTCGGGCACCTTATGGTCGTTCTCTTGTAAGTCTAGATTTTCGAAACCGACGCAAAAATGATAGTTCATTATAACGTTCAGGGCGACCTAATGACGATGGAACACTCAAATTGCGTCGATATTCAATACATCGGCCTCCAGTCGATTTGTCTCCAAGGGGTATATTGCTGTCTCGAGCACCGTATGAACTTCTCCTGTGAGTAGATTTTCGAATCCGACGCTAAAATGATTGTTAATTGTAACGTTCAGGGCCTCCTAATGACGATGGAACACTCAAATTGCGTCAAGAATCAATCCATCGGTTTCAAGCCGACTTGTCTCCAAGGGTCTATTGCTGCCTCGGGCACCTTATGGTCGTTCTCCTGTGAGTCTAGATTTTCGAATCCGACGCATAAATGATAGTTAATTATAACGTTCAGGGACTCCTAAAGACGATGGAACACTCAAATTGCGTCGAGAGTCAATACATCGACCTCCAGTCGACTTGTATCCTAGGGGATATTGCAGTCTCGTGCACCATATGATCCTTCTCCCGTTAGTAGATTTTCGAATCCGACGTTAAAATGATAGTTAATTGTAACGTTCAGGGCCTCCTATTGGCGATGGAACACTCAAATTGCGTCGAGATTCAATACATCGGCCTCCAGCCGACTTGTCTCCTATGGTCTGTTGCTGCTTCGGGCACCTTATGGTCGTTCTCCTGTGAGTCTAGATTTTCGAATCCGACGATAAAATGATAGTTAATAGTAACGTTCAGGGCCTCCGAATGACGATGGAACTCTCAAATTGCGTCGAGATTCAATACATCGTCCTCCAGCCGACTTGTCTCAAAGGGTCTATTGCTGCCTCGGGCACCTTATGGTCGTTCTCCTGTGAGTCTAGATTTTCGAATCCGACGCAAAAATGATAGTTAATTGTACCGTTCAGGGAATTCTAATAACGATGGAACACTCAAATTGCGTCGAGATTCTATACATCGGCCTCCAGCCGACATGTCTCCAAGGGGATATCGCTGCCTCGGGCACCACATGGTCCGTCTCCGGTGATTCTACGTTTTCGAATCCGACGCGAAACTGATAGTTATTTGTAACGTTCAGGGCCCCCTAATGACGATGGAACACTCAAATTGCGTCGAGATTCCATACCTCGGCCACCAGCCGACTTGTATCCAAGGGGATATTGCAGTCTCGGGCACAATATGATCCTTCTCCTGTGAGTCTACATTTTCGAATCCGACGCAAAAATGATACTGAATTGTAACGTTCAGCGCCTCCTAATGTCGATAGAAGACTCAAATTGCGTCGAGATTCAATACATCGTCCTCCAGGCGATTTGACTCCAAGGGGATATTGCTGCCTCGGGCACCAAATGGTCTGTCTGCTGTGAGTCTAGATTTTCGAATCCGACGAAAAACTGATAGTTAATTGTAACATTCAGGGCCTCCTAATGACGATGGAACACTCAAATTGCGTCGCGATCCAATTCATCGTCCTCCAGCCGACTTGTCTCCATGGGGATATTACTGCCTCCGGCCTCTTATGTTCGCTTTCATGTGAGTCTAGGTTTTCGAATCCGACGCAAAAATGATAGTTAATTGTAACGTTCAGGGCCTCCTAATGACGATGGAACTCTCAAATTGCGACGAGATTCAATACATCGTCCTCCAGCCGACTGGTCTCCAAGGGTCTATTGCTGCCTCGGGCACCGTATGGTTGTTCTCCTGTGAGTCTAGATTTTAGAATCCGACGCAAAACTGATAGTTAAATGTAATGCTCACGGCCCTTTTAATGACGATGGAACACTCAAATTGCGTCGAGAGTCAATACATCTTCCTTCAGCCGACTTGTCTACAAGGGGATATTGCTGCCTCGGGCTCCATGTGGTCCGTCTCCTGTGAGTCTAGATTTTCGAATCCGACGCGAAAGTGATAGTTAATTGTAAGGTTCAGTGCCTCCTAATGACGATGGAACACTCAAATTGCGTCGAGATTCAATACATCGGCCTCCAGCGGACTTGTCTCCAAGGGGATATTGCTGTCTCGGGCACCATATGATTCTTCTCCTGTGAGTCTAGATTTTCGAATCCGACGCGAAATTGATAGTTAATTGTAAGGTTCAGGGCCTCCTAATGACGATGGAACACTCAAATTGCGTCGAGATTCAATACATCGGCCTCCAGCGGACTTGTCTCCAAGGGGATACTGCTGTCTCGGGCACCTTATGGTCGTTCTCCTGTTAGTATAGATTATCGAATCCGACGCAAAAATGATAGTTAATTTAACGTTTCGGGCCTCCTAATGACGATGGAACACTCAAATTGCGTCGATATTCAATACATCGGCCTCCAGCCGACTTGTCTCCAAGGGTCTGTTGCTGCCTCGGGCACCTTATGGTCGTTCTCTTGTAAGTCTAGATTTTCGAAACCGACGCAAAAATGATAGTTCATTATAACGTTCAGGGCGACCTAATGACGATGGAACACTCAAATTGCGTCGATATTCAATACATCGGCCTCCAGTCGATTTGTCTCCAAGGGGTATATTGCCGTCTCGAGCACCGTATGAACTTCTCCTGTGAGTAGATTTTCGAATCCGACGCTAAAATGATTGTTAATTGTAACGTTCAGGGCCTCCTAATAACGATCGAACACTCAAATTGCGTCAAGAATCAATCCATCGGTTTCCAGCCGACTTGTCTCCAAGGGTCTATTGCTGCCTCGGGCACCTTATGGTCGTTCTCCTGTGAGTCTAGTTTTTCGAATCCGACGCATAAATGATAGTTAATTTTAACGTTCAGGGACTCCTAAAGACGATGGAACACTCAAATTGCGTCGAGAGTCAATACATCGACCTCCAGTCGACTTGTATTCTAGGTTATATTGCAGTCTCGTGCACCATATGATCCTTCTCCCGTTAGTAGATTTTCGAATCCGACGTTAAAATGATAGTTAACTGTAACGTTCAGGGCCTCCTAATGCCGATGGAACACTCAAATTACGTCGAGATTCAATACATCGGCCTCCAGCCGACTTGTCTCCAAGGGTTTATTCCTGCCTCGGGCACCTTATGGTCGTTCTCCTGTGAGTCTAGATTTTCGAATCCGACGCAAAAATGATAGTTAATTGTAACGTTCAGGGCCTTGTAATGACGATGGAAGACTCAAATTGCGTCGAGATTCGATACATCGGCCTCCAGCCGACTTGTCTCCAAGGGTCAGTTGCTGCCTCGGGCACCTTTATGGTCGTTCTCCTGTGAGTTTAAATTATCGAATCCGACGCAAAAATGATAGTTAATTGTAACGTTCAGGGCCTCCTATTGGCGATGGAACACTCAAATTGCGTCGACATTCAATACATCGGCCTCCAGCCGACTTGTCTCCTATGGTCTGTTGCTGCCTCGGGCACCTTATGGTCGTTCTCCTGTGAGTCTAGATTTTCGAATCCGACGATAAAATGATAGTTAATTGTAACATTCAGGGCCTCCTAATGACGATGGAACACTCAAATTGCGACGAGATTCAATACATCGTCCTCCAGCCGACTTGTCTCAAAGGGTCTGTTGCTGCCTCGGGCACCTTATGGTCGTTCTCCTGTGAGTTTAGATTTTCGAATCCGACTCGAAACTGATAGTTAATTGTAAGGTTCAGGGCCTCCTAATGACGATGGAACACTCAAACTGCGTCGAGATTCAATACATCGGCCTCCAGCGGACTTGTCTCCAAGGGGATATTGCTGTCTCGAGCACCGTATGAACTTCTCTTGTGAGTAGAGTTTCGAATCCGACGCTAATATGATTGTTAATTGTAACGTTCAGGGCCTCCTAATTACGATGGAACACTCAAATTGCGTCAAGAATCAATACATCGGTTTCCAGCCGACTTGTCTCCAATTGTCTATTGCTGCCTCGAGCACCGTATGAACTTCTCCTGTGAGTAGATTTTCGAAACCGACGCATAAATGATAGTTAATTGTAACGTTCAGGGACTATTAAACACGATGGAACACTCAAATAGCGTCGAGAGTTAATACATCGTCCTCCAGCCGACTTGTCTCCAAGGGTCTGTTGCTGCCTCGGGCACCTTATGGTCGTTCTCTTGTGAGTTTAGATTTTCGAATCCGACGCGAAACTGATAGTTAATTGTAAGGTTCAGGACCTCCTAATGACGATGGAACACTCAAATTGCGTCGAGATTCAATACATCGGCCTCCAGCGGACTTGTCTCCAAGGGGATATTGCTGTCTCGAGCACCGTATGAACTTCTCCTGTGGGTAGATTTTCGAATCCGACGCTAAAATGATTGTTAATTTTAACGTTCAGGGCCTCCTATTGGCGATGGAACACTCAAATCGCGTCGAGATTCAATACATCGGCCTCCCGCCGACTTGTCTCCAAGGGTCTTTTGCTGCCTCGGGCACAATGTGGTCCTTCTCCTGTGAGTCTAGATTTTCGAATCCGACGCAAATATGATAGTGATTTGTAACGTTCAGCGCCTCCTAATGACGATAGAGGACTCAAATTGCGTCGAGATTCAATACATCGTCCTCCAGCCGATTTGTCTCCAAGGGGATATTGCTGCCTCGGGCACCAAATGGTCCGGGTTCTGTGAGCCTAGATTTTCGAATCCGACGAAAAACTGATAGTTAATTGTAACATTCAGGGCCTCCTAATGACGATGGAACACTCAAATTGCGTCGCGATCCAATACATCAACCTCCAGCCGACTTTTCTCCAAGGATCTACTGCTGCCTCGGGCACCTTTTGGTCGTTCTCTTGAAAGTCTAGATTTTCGAATCCGACGCAAAAATGATAGTTAATTGTAACCTTCAGGGCCTCCTAATGACGATGAAACTCTCAAATTGCGTCGAGATTCAATACATCGGCCTCCAGCGGACTTGTCTCCAAGGGGATATTGCTGTCTCGAGCACCGTATGAACTTCTCCTGTGGGTAGATTTTCGAATCCGACGCTAAAATGATTGTTAATTTTAACGTTCAGGACCTCCTATTGGCGATGGAACACTCAAATTGCGTCGAGATTCAATACATCGACCTCCAGCCGACTTGTCTCCAAGGGTCTATTGCTGCCTCGGGCACGTTATGGTCGTTCTCCTGTGAGTCTAGATTTTCGAATCCGACGCAAAAATGATAGTTAATTGTAACGTTCAGGGCCTTGTTATGCCGATGGAACACTCAAATTGCGTCGAGATTCAATACATCGGCCTCCAGCCGACTTGTCTCCAAGGGTCTGTTGCTGCCTCGGGCACCTTATGGTCGTTCTCCTGTGAGTTTAGATTATCGAATCCGACGCAAAAATGATAGTTAATTGTAACGTTCAGGGCCTCCTAATGCCGATGGAACACTCAAATTGCGTCGAGATTCAATACATCGTCCTCCAGCCGACTTGTCTCCAAGGGTCTATTGCTGCCTCGGGCACCTTATGGTCGTTCTCTTGTATGTCTAGATTTTCGAATCCGACGCAAAACTGATAGTTCATTATTACGTTCAGGGTGACCTAATGACGATGGAACACTCAAATGGCGTCGATATTCAGTACATCGGTCTCCAGTCGATTTGTCTCCAAGGGGTATATTGCTGTCTCGAGCACCGTATGAACTTCCCCTGTGAGTAGATTTTCGAATCCGACGCTAAAATGATAGTTAACTGTAACGTTCAGGGCCTCCTAATGCCGATGGAACACTCAAATTGCGTCGAGATTCAATACATCGGCCTCCAGCCGTCTTGTCTCCAAGGGTCTATTGCTGAATCGGGCACCTTATGGTCGTTCTCTTGTAAGTCTAGATTTTCGAATCCGACGCAAAAATGATAGTTAATTGTAACGTTCAGGGCGGCCTAATGCCAATGGAACACTCAAATTGCGTCGAGATTCAATACATCGGCCTCCAGCCGTCTTTTCTCCAAGGGTCTATTGCTGCCTCGGGCACCGTATGGTCGTTCTTCTGTGAGTCTAAATTTTAGAATCCGACGCAAAACTGGTAGTTAAATGTAATGCTCAGGGCCTCTTAATGACGATGGAACACTCAAATTGCGTCGAGAGTCAAGACATCTTCCTCCAGCCGACTTGTCTACAAGTGGATATTGCTGCCTCGGGCGTCATGTGGTCCGTCTCCTGTGAGTCTAGATTTTCGAATCCGACGCGAAACTGATAGTTAATTGTAAGGTTCAGGGCCTCCTAATGACGATGGAACACTCAAATTGCGTCGAGATTCAATACATCGGCCTCCAGCGGACTTGTTTCCAAGGGGATATTGCTGTCTCGGGCACCATATGATCCATCTCCTGTGAGTCCAGATTTTCGAATCCGACGCGAAACTGATATTTAATTGTAAGGTTCAGGGCCTCCTAATGACGATGGAACACTCAAATTGCGTCGAGATTCAATACATCGGCCTCCAGCGGACTTGTCTCCAAGGGGATATTGCTGTCTCGGCACCATATCATCCTTCTCCTGTGAGTCTAGATTTTCGAATCCGACGCAAAAATGATAGTTAATTGTATCGTTTAGGGATTTGTAATGACGATGGAACACTCAAATTGCGTCGAGATTCAATACATCGGCCTCCAGCCGACTTGTCTCCAAGGGTCTGTTGCTGCCTCGGGCACCTTATGGTTGTTCTCCTGTGAGTTTAGATTATCGAATCCGACGCAAAAATGATAGTTAATTGTTACGTTTAGGGCCTCCTAATGACGATGGAACACTCAAATTGCGTCGATATCCAATACATCGGCCTCCAGCCGACTTGTCTCCAAGGGTCTGTTGCTGCCTCGGGCACTTCATGGTCGTTCTCTTGTAAGTCTAGATTTTCGAATCCGACGCAAAAATGATAGTTCATTATAACGTTCAGGGCGACCTAATGACGATGGAACACTCAAATTGCGTCGATATTCAATACATCGGCCTCCAGTCGATTTGTCTCCAAGGGGTATATTGCTGTCTCGAGCACCGTATGAACTTCTCCTGTGAGTAGATTTTCGAATCCGACGCTAAAATGATTGTTAATTGTAACGTTCTGGGCCTCCTAATGACGATGGAACACTCAAACTGCGTCAAGAATCAATACATCGGTTTCCAGCCGACTTGTCTCCAAGGGTCAATTGCTCCCTCGGGCACCTTATGGTCGTTCTCCTGTGAGTCTAGATTTTCGAATCCGACGCATAAATGATAGTTAATTGAAACGTTCAGGGGCTCCTAAAGACGATTGAACACTCAAATTGCGTCGAGAGTCAATACATCGACCTCCAGTCGACTTGTATCCAAGGGAATATTGCAGTCTCGTGCACCATACGATCCTTCTCCTGTTAGTATATTTTCGAATCCGACGCTAAAATGATAGTTAACTCTAACGTTCAGGGCCTCCTAATGCCGATGGAACACTCAACTTACGTCGAGATTCAATACATATGCCTCCAGCCGACTTGTCTCCAAGGGTCTATTGCTGCCTCGGGCACCTTATGGTCGTTCCCTTGTAAGTCTAGATTTTCGAATCCGACGCAAATATGATAGTTAATTGTAACGTTCAGGGCCTCCTAATGCCGATGGAACACCCAAATTTCGTCGAGATTCAATACATCGGCCTCCAGCCGACTTGTCTCCAAGGGTCTATTGCTGCCTCGGGCACCTTATGGTCGTTCTCCTGTGAGTCTAGATTATCGAATCCGACGCAAAAATGATAGTTAATTGTAACGTTCAGGGCCTCCTAATGACGATGGGATACTCAAATTGCGTCGAGATTCAATACATCGGCCTCCAGCCGACTTGTCTCCAAGGGTCTGTTGCTGCCTCGGGCCCCTTATGGTCGTTCTCCTGTGAGTTTAGATTATCGAATCCGACGCAAAAATGATAGTTAATTGTGACGTTCAGGGCCTCCTATTGGCGATGGAACACTCAAATTGCGACAAGATTCAATACATCGTCCTCCAGCCGACTTGTCTCCAAGGGTCTGTTGCTGCCTCGGGCACCTTATGGTCCTTCTCCTGTGAGTTTAGATTTTCGAATCCGACGCGAAACTGATAGTTAATTGTAAGGTGCATCGCCTCCTAATGACGATGGAACACTCAAATTGCATCGAGATTCAATACATCGGCCTCCAGCGGACTTGTCTCCAAGGGGATATTGCTGTCTCGAGCACCGTATGAACTTCTCCTGTGAGTAGATTTTCGAATCCGACGATAAAATGATTGTTAATTGTAACGTTCAGGGCCTCCTAATGACGATGGAACACTCAAATTGCTTCAAGAATCAATACATCGGTTTCCAGCCGACTTGTCTCCAAGGGTCTATTGCTGCCTCGAGCACCGTATGAACTTCTCCTGTGAGTAGATTTTCGAATCCGACGCATAAATGATAGTTAATCGTAACGTTCAGGGCCTCCTAATGACGATGGAACACTCAAATTGCGACGAGATTCAATACATCGTCCTCCAGCCGACTTGTCTCCAAGGGTCTGTTGCTGCCTCGGGCACCTTATGGTCATTCTCCTGTGAGTTTAGATTATCGAATCCGACGCAAAAATGATAGTTAATTGTAACGTTTAGGGCCTCCTAATGCCGATGGAACACTCAAATTGCGTCGAGATTCAATACATCGGCCTAAAGCCGACTTGTCTCCAAGGGTCTATTGCTGACTCGGGCACCTTATGGTCGTTCTCCGGTGAGTCTAGATTTTCGAATCTGACGCAAAAATGATAGTTAATTGTAACGTTCAGGGCTTTGTAATTACGATGGAACACACAAATTGCGTCGAGTTTCAATACATCGTCCTCCAGCCGACTTGTCTCCATGGGGATATTACTGCCTCCGGCCTCTTATGTTCGCTCTCATGTGAGTCTAGATTTTCGAATCCGACGCGAAACTGATTGTTAATTGTAACGTTCAGGGCTTCCTAATGACGATGGAACACTCAAATTGCCTCTAGATTCAATACATCGGCGTTCAGCCGATTTGACTCCAAGGGTCTATTGCTGCCTCGGGCACCTTATGGTCGTTCTCCTGTGAGTCTAGATTTTCGAATCCGACGCAAAAATGATAAATAATTGTAACGTTCAGGGCCTTTTAATGACGATGGAACACTCAAATTGCGTCGAGATTCAATACATCGGCCTCCAGCCGACTTGTCTCCACGGGTCTGTTGCTGCCTCGGGCACCTTATGGTCGTTCTCCTGTGAGTTTAGATTATCGAATCCGACGCAAAAATGATAGTTAAATGTAACGTTTAGGGCCTCCTAATGACGATGGGACACTCAAATTGCGTCGAGATTCAATACATCGTCCTCCAGCCGACTCGTCTCCATGGGGATATTACTGCCTCCGGCCTCTTATGTTCGCTCTCATGTGAGTCTAGATTTTCGAATCCGACGCGAAACTGATTGTTAATTGTAACGTTCAGGGCTTCCTAATGACGATGGAACACTCAAATTGCCTCGAGATTCAATACATCGGCATTCAGCCGATTTGTCTCCAAGGGTCTATTGCTGCCTCGCGCACCATATGGTCGTTCCCCTGTGAGTCAACATTTTAGAATCCGACGCAAAACTGATAGTTAAATGTAATGCTCAGGGCCTCTTAATAACGATGGAACACTCAAATTGCGTCGAGAGTCAATACATCTTCCTCCAGCCGACTTGTCTACAAGGGGATATTGCTGCCTCGGGCTCCATGTGGTCCGTCTCCTGTGAGTCTAGATTTTCGAATACGACGCGAAACTGATGGTTAATTGTAAGGTTCAGGGCCTCCTAATGATGATGGAACACTCAAATTGCGTCGAGATTCAATACATCAGCCTCCAGCGGACTTGTCTCCAAGGGGATATTGCTATCTCGGGCAACATATGATCCTTCTCCTGTGAGTCTAGATTTTCGAATCCGACGCAAAAATGATAGTTAATTGTAACGTTTAGGGCCTTGTAATGACATTGGAACACTCAAATTGCGTCGCGATTCAATACATCGGCCTCCAGCCGACCTGTCTCCAAGGGTCTGTTGCTGCCTCGGGCACCTTATGGTCGTTCTCCTGTGAGTTTTGATTATCGAATCCGACGCAAAAATGATAGTTAATTGTAACGTTTAGGGCCTCCTAATGACGATGGGACACTCAAATTGCGTCGAGATTCAATACATCGTCCTCCAGCCGACTTGTCTCCAAGGGTCTAATGCTGCCTCGGGCACCTTATGGTCGTTCTCTTGTAAGTCTAGATTTTCGAATCCGACGCAAAAATGATAGTTAATTGTAACGTTCAGGGCCTTCTAATGACGATGGATCACTCAAATTGCGTCGAGATTCAATACATCGGCCTCCAGCCGACTTGTCTCCAAGGGGATATCGCTGCCTCGGGCACCACATGGTCCGTCTCCGGTGATTCTACGTTTTCGAATCCGACGCAAAACTCATAGTTAATTGTAACTTTCAGGGCCTCCTATTGGCGATGAAACACTCAAATTGCGTCGAGACTCAATACATCGACCTCCAGCCGACTTGTCTCCAAGGGTCTATTGCTGCCTCGGGCACCTTATGGTCGTTCTCCTGTGAGTCTAGATTTTCGAATCCGACGCAAAAATGATTGTTAATTGTAACGTTAAGGGCCTTGTAATGACGATGGAACACTCAAATTGCGTCGAGATTCAATACATCGGCCTCCAGCCGACTTGTCTCCAAGAGTCTGTTGCTGCCTCGGGCACCTTATGGTCGTTCTCCTTTGAGTTTAGATTATCGAATCCGACGCAAAAATGATAGTTAATTGTAACGTTTAGGGCCTCCTAATAACGATGGGACACTCAAATTGCGTCGAGATTCAATACATCTTCCTCCAGCCGACTTGTCTACAAGGGGATATTGCTGCCTCGGGCTCCATGTGGTCCGTCTCCTGTGAGTCTAGATTTTCGAATCCGACGCAAAACTGATGGTTAATTGTAAGGTTCAGGGCCTCCTAATGACGATGGAATACTCAAATTGCGTTGAGATTCAATACATCGGCCTCCAGCCAACTTATCTCCAAGGGTCTGTTGCTGCCTCGGGCTCCTTATGGTCGTTCTCCTGTGAGTTTAAATTATCGAATCCGACGCAAAAATGATAGTTAATTGTAACGTTTAGGGCCTCCTAATGACGATGGAACTCTCAAATTGCGTCGATATTCAATACATCGGCCTCCAGTCGATTTGTCTCCAAGGGGTATATTGGTGTCTCGAGCACCGTATGAACTTCTCCTGTGAGTAGATTTTCGAATCCGACGCAAACATGATTGTTAATTGTAACGTTTAGGGCCTCCTAATGACGATGGGACACTCAAATTGCGTCGAGATTCAATACAACGTCCTCCAGATGATTTGTCTCCATGGGGATATTACTGCCTCCGGCCTCTTATTTTCGCTCTCATGTGAGTCTAGATTTTCGAATCCGACGCGAAACTGATTGTTAATTGTAACGTTCAGGGCTTCCGAATGACGATGGAACACTCAAATTGCCTCGAGATTCAATACATCGGCAATCAGCCGATTTGACTCCAAGGGTCTATTGCTGCCTCGGGCACCTTATGGTCGTTCTCCTGTGAGTCTAGATTTTCGAATCCGACGCAAAAATGATAAATAATTGTAACGTTCAGGGCCTTGTAATGACGATGGAACACTCAAATTGCGTCGAGATTTAATACATCGGCCTCCAGCCGACTTGTCTCCAAGGGTCTGTTGCTGCCTCGGGCACCTTATGGTCGTTCTCCTGTGAGTTTAGATTATCGAATCCGACGCAAAAATGATAGTTAAATGTAACATTTAGGGCCTCCTAATGACGATGGGACACTCAAATTGCGTCGAGATTCAATACATCGTCCTCCAACCGACTTGTCTCCATGGGGATATTACTGCCTCTGGCCTCTTATGTTCGCTCTCATGTGAGTCTAGATTTTCGAATCCGACGCGAAACTGATTGTTAATTGTAACGTTCAGGGCTTCCTAATGACGATGGAACACTCAAATTGCGTCGTGATTCAATACATCGGCATTCAGCCGATTTGTCTCCAAGGGTCTATTGCTGCCTCGCTCACCGTATGGTCGTTCCCCTGTGAGTCAACATTTTAGAATCCGACGCAAAACTGATAGTTAAATGTAATGCTCAGGGCCTCTTAATGACGGTGGAACACTCAAATTGCGTCGAGAGTCAATACATCTTCCTCCAGCCGACATGTCTACAAGGGGATATTGCTGCCTCGGGCTCCATGTGGTACGTCTCCTGTGAGTCTAGATTTTCGAATCCGACGCGAAACTGATAGTTAATTGTAAGGTTCAGGGCCTCCTAATGATGATGGAACACTCAAGTTGCGTCGAGATTCAATACATCGGCCTCCAGCGGACTTGTCTCCAAGGGGATATTGCTGTCTCGGGCACCATATGATCCTTCTCCTGTGAGTCTAGATTTTCGAATCCGACGCAAAAATGATAGTTAATTGTAACGTTTAGGGCCTCCTAATGACGATGGGACAGTCAAATTGCGTCGAGATTCAATACATCGTCCTCCAGCCGACTTGTCTCCAAGGGTCTATTACTGCCTCGGGCACCTTATGGTCGTTCTCCTGTGAGTCTAGATTTTCGAATCCGACGCAAAAATGATAGTTAATTGTAACGTTCAGGGCCTTCTAATGACGATGGAACACTCAAATTTCGTCGAGATTCAATAAATCGGCCTCCAGCCGACTTGTCTCCAAGGGGATATCGCTGCCTCGGGCACCACATGGTCCGTCTCCGGTGATTCTACGTTTTCGAATCCGACGCAAAACTCATAGTTAATTGTAACGTTCAGGGCCTCCTATTGGCGATGAAACACTCAAATTGCGTCGAGATTCAATACATCGTCCTCCAGCCGACTCGTCTCCATGGGGATATTACTGCCTCCGGCCTCTTATGTTCGCTCTCATGTGAGTCTAGATTTTCGAATCCGACGCGAAACTGATTGTTAATTGTAACGTTCAGGGCTTCCTAATGACGATGGAACACTCAAATTGCCTCGAGATTCAATACATCGGCATTCAGCCGATTTGTCTCCAAGGGTCTATTGCTGCCTCGCGCACCATATGGTCGTTCCCCTGTGAGTCAACATTTTAGAATCCGACGCAAAACTGATAGTTAAATGTAATGCTCAGGGCCTCTTAATAACGATGGAACACTCAAATTGCGTCGAGAGTCAATACATCTTCCTCCAGCCGACTTGTCTACAAGGGGATATTGCTGCCTCGGGCTCCATGTGGTCCGTCTCCTGTGAGTCTAGATTTTCGAATACGACGCGAAACTGATGGTTAATTGTAAGGTTCAGGGCCTCCTAATGATGATGGAACACTCAAATTGCGTCGAGATTCAATACATCAGCCTCCAGCGGACTTGTCTCCAAGGGGATATTGCTATCTCGGGCAACATATGATCCTTCTCCTGTGAGTCTAGATTTTCGAATCCGACGCAAAAATGATAGTTAATTGTAACGTTTAGGGCCTTGTAATGACATTGGAACACTCAAATTGCGTCGCGATTCAATACATCGGCCACCAGCCGACCTGTCTCCAAGGGTCTGTTGCTGCCTCGGGCACCTTATGGTCGTTCTCCTGTGAGTTTTGATTATCGAATCCGACGCAAAAATGATAGTTAATTGTAACGTTTAGGGCCTCCTAATGACGATGGGACACTCAAATTGCGTCGAGATTCAATACATCGTCCTCCAGCCGACTTGTCTCCAAGGGTCTAATGCTGCCTCGGGCACCTTATGGTCGTTCTCTTGTAAGTCTAGATTTTCGAATCCGACGCAAAAATGATAGTTAATTGTAACGTTCAGGGCCTTCTAATGACGATGGATCACTCAAATTGCGTCGAGATTCAATACATCGGCCTCCAGCCGACTTGTCTCCAAGGGGATATCGCTGCCTCGGGCACCACATGGTCCGTCTCCGGTGATTCTACGTTTTCGAATCCGACGCAAAACTCATAGTTAATTGTAACTTTCAGGGCCTCCTATTGGCGATGAAACACTCAAATTGCGTCGAGACTCAATACATCGACCTCCAGCCGACTTGTCTCCAAGGGTCTATTGCTGCCTCGGGCACCTTATGGTCGTTCTCCTGTGAGTCTAGATTTTCGAATCCGACGCAAAAATGATTGTTAATTGTAACGTTAAGGGCCTTGTAATGACGATGGAACACTCAAATTGCGTCGAGATTCAATACATCGGCCTCCAGCCGACTTGTCTCCAAGAGTCTGTTGCTGCCTCGGGCACCTTATGGTCGTTCTCCTTTGAGTTTAGATTATCGAATCCGACGCAAAAATGATAGTTAATTGTAACGTTTAGGGCCTCCTAATAACGATGGGACACTCAAATTGCGTCGAGATTCAATACATCTTCCTCCAGCCGACTTGTCTACAAGGGGATATTGCTGCCTCGGGCTCCATGTGGTCCGTCTCCTGTGAGTCTAGATTTTCGAATCCGACGCAAAACTGATGGTTAATTGTAAGGTTCAGGGCCTCCTAATGACGATGGAATACTCAAATTGCGTTGAGATTCAATACATCGGCCTCCAGCCAACTTATCTCCAAGGGTCTGTTGCTGCCTCGGGCTCCTTATGGTCGTTCTCCTGTGAGTTTAAATTATCGAATCCGACGCAAAAATGATAGTTAATTGTAACGCTTAGGGCCTTCTAATGACGATGGAACTCTCAAATTGCGTCGATATTCAATACATCGGCCTCCAGTCGATTTGTCTCCAAGGGGTATATTGGTGTCTCGAGCACCGTATGAACTTCTCCTGTGAGTAGATTTTCGAATCCGACGCAAACATGATTGTTAATTGTAACGTTTAGGGCCTCCTAATGACGATGGGACACTCAAATTGCGTCGAGATTCAATACAACGTCCTCCAGCCGATTTGTCTCCATGGGGATATTACTGCCTCCGGCCTCTTATTTTCGCTCTCATGTGAGTCTAGATTTTCGAATCCGACGCGAAACTGATTGTTAATTGTAACGTTCAGGGCTTCCGAATGACGATGGAACACTCAAATTGCCTCGAGATTCAATACATCGGCAATCAGCCGATTTGACTCCAAGGGTCTATTGCTGCCTCGGGCACCTTATGGTCGTTCTCCTGTGAGTCTAGATTTTCGAATCCGACGCAAAAATGATAAATAATTGTAACGTTCAGGGCCTTGTAATGACGATGGAACACTCAAATTGCGTCGAGATTTAATACATCGGCCTCCAGCCGACTTGTCTCCAAGGGTCTGTTGCTGCCTCGGGCACCTTATGGTCGTTCTCCTGTGAGTTTAGATTATCGAATCCGACGCAAAAATGATAGTTAAATGTAACATTTAGGGCCTCCTAATGACGATGGGACACTCAAATTGCGTCGAGATTCAATACATCGTCCTCCAACCGACTTGTCTCCATGGGGATATTACTGCCTCTGGCCTCTTATGTTCGCTCTCATGTGAGTCTAGATTTTCGAATCCGACGCGAAACTGATTGTTAATTGTAACGTTCAGGGCTTCCTAATGACGATGGAACACTCAAATTGCGTCGTGATTCAATACATCGGCATTCAGCCGATTTGTCTCCAAGGGTCTATTGCTGCCTCGCTCACCGTATGGTCGTTCCCCTGTGAGTCAACATTTTAGAATCCGACGCAAAACTGATAGTTAAATGTAATGCTCAGGGCCTCTTAATGACGGTGGAACACTCAAATTGCGTCGAGAGTCAATACATCTTCCTCCAGCCGACATGTCTACAAGGGGATATTGCTGCCTCGGGCTCCATGTGGTACGTCTCCTGTGAGTCTAGATTTTCGAATCCGACGCGAAACTGATAGTTAATTGTAAGGTTCAGGGCCTCCTAATGATGATGGAACACTCAAGTTGCGTCGAGATTCAATACATCGGCCTCCAGCGGACTTGTCTCCAAGGGGATATTGCTGTCTCGGGCACCATATGATCCTTCTCCTGTGAGTCTAGATTTTCGAATCCGACGCAAAAATGATAGTTAATTGTAACGTTTAGGGCCTCCTAATGACGATGGGACAGTCAAATTGCGTCGAGATTCAATACATCGTCCTCCAGCCGACTTGTCTCCAAGGGTCTATTACTGCCTCGGGCACCTTATGGTCGTTCTCCTGTGAGTCTAGATTTTCGAATCCGACGCAAAAATGATAGTTAATTGTAACGTTCAGGGCCTTCTAATGACGATGGAACACTCAAATTTCGTCGAGATTCAATACATCGGCCTCCAGCCGACTTGTCTCCAAGGGGATATCGCTGCCTCGGGCACCACATGGTCCGTCTCCGGTGATTCTACGTTTTCGAATCCGACGCAAAACTCATAGTTAATTGTAACGTTCAGGGCCTCCTATTGGCGATGAAACACTCAAATTGCGTCGAGATTCAATACATCGACCTCCAGCCGACTTGTCTCCAAGCGTCTATTGCTGCCTCGGGCACCTTATGGTCGTTCTCCTGTGAGTTTAGATAATCGAATCCGACGCTAAAATGATAGTTAATTGTAACGTTTAGGGCCTCCTAATGACGAAGGGACACTCAAATTGCGTCGAGATTCAATACATCTGCCTCCAGCCGACTTGTCTACAAGGGGATATTGCTGCTTCGGGCTCCATGTGGTCCGTCTCCTGTGAGTCTAGATTTTCGAATCCGACGCGAAACTGATAGTTAATTGTAAGGTTCAGGGACTCCTAATGACGATGGAACACTCAAATTGCGTCGAGATTCAATACATCGGCCTCCAGCCGACTTGTCTCCAAGGGTCTGTTGCTGCCTCGGGCACCTTATGGTCGTTCTCCTGTGAGTTTAAATTATCGAATCCGACGCAAAAATGATAGTTAATTGTAACGTTTAGGGCCTCCTAATGACGATGGGACACTCAAATTGCGTCGAGATTCAATACATCGGCCTCCAGTCGATTTGTCTCCAAGGGGTATATTGCTGTCTCGAGTACCGTATGAACTTCTCCTGTGAGTAGATTTTCGAATCCGATGTTAAAATGATTGTTAATTGTAACGCTCAGGGCGTCCTAATGACGATGGAACACTTAAATTGCGTCAAGAATCAATACATCGGTTTCCAGCCGACTTGTCTCCAAGGGTCTATTGCTGCCTCGGGCACCTTATGGTCGTTCCCCTGTGAGTCTAGATTTTCGAATCCGACGAATAAATGATAGTTAATTGTAACGTTCAGGGACTCCTAAAGACGATGGAACACTCAAAATGCGTCGAGAGTCAATACATCGACCTCCAGTCGACTTGTATCCAAGGGGATATTGCAGTCTCCGTGCACCATATGATCCTTCTCCTGTTAGTAGATTTTCGAATACGACGCTAAAATGATAGTTAACTGTAACGTTCAGGGCCTCCTAATGCCGATGGAACACTCAAATTGCGTCGAGATTCAATACAACGGCCTCCAGCCGACTTGTCTCCAAGGGTCTGTTGCTGCCTCGGGTAACTTATGGTCGTTCTCCTGTGAGTTTAGATTATCGAATCCGACGCAAAAATGATAGTTAATTCTAACGTTTAGGGCCTCCAAATGACGATGGAGCACTCAAATTGCGTCGAGATTCAATTCATCGTCCTCCAGCGGACTGGTCTCCAGGGGTCAATAGCTGCCACGGGCACCTTGTGATCGTTCTGCTATGAGTCTAGATTTTCGACCCGACGCAAGACTGATTGTTAATTGTAACGTTCAGGGCCACCTAATGACGATGGAACACTCAAATTGCGTCGAGATTCAATACATCGGCCTCCAGCCGACTTGTCTCCAAGGGTCTATTGCTGCCTCGGGCACCTTATGGTCGTTCTCCTGTGAGTCTAGATTTTCGAATCCGACGCAAAAATGATAAATAATTGTAACGTTCAGGGCCTTGTAATGACGATGGAACACTCAAATTGCGTCGAGATTTAATACATCGGCCTCCAGCCGACTTGTCTCCAAGGGTCTGTTGCTGCCTCGGGCACCTTATGGTCGTTCTCCTGTGAGTTTAGATTATCGAATCCGACGCAAAAATGATAGTTAAATGTAACATTTAGGGCCTCCTAATGACGATGGGACACTCAAATTGCGTCGAGATTCAATACATCGTCCTCCAACCGACTTGTCTCCATGGGGATATTACTGCCTCCGGCCTCTTATGTTCGCTCTCATGTGAGTCTAGATTTTCGAATCCGACGCGAAACTGATTGTTAATTGTAACGTTCAGGGCTTCCTAATGACGATGGAACACTCAAATTGCGTCGTGATTCAATACATCGGCATTCAGCCGATTTGTCTCCAAGGGTCTATTGCTGCCTCGCTCACCGTATGGTCGTTCCCCTGTGAGTCAACATTTTAGAATCCGACGCAAAACTGATAGTTAAATGTAATGCTCAGGGCCTCTTAATGACGGTGGAACACTCAAATTGCGTCGAGAGTCAATACATCTTCCTCCAGCCGACATGTCTACAAGGGGATATTGCTGCCTCGGGCTCCATGTGGTACGTCTCCTGTGAGTCTAGATTTTCGAATCCGACGCGAAACTGATAGTTAATTGTAAGGTTCAGGGCCTCCTAATGATGATGGAACACTCAAGTTGCGTCGAGATTCAATACATCGGCCTCCAGCGGACTTGTCTCCAAGGGGATATTGCTGTCTCGGGCACCATATGATCCTTCTCCTGTGAGTCTAGATTTTCGAATCCGACGCAAAAATGATAGTTAATTGTAACGTTTAGGGACTCCTAATGACGATGGGACAGTCAAATTGCGTCGAGATTCAATACATCGTCCTCCAGCCGACTTGTCTCCAAGGGTCTATTACTGCCTCGGGCACCTTATGGTCGTTCTCCTGTGAGTCTAGATTTTCGAATCCGACGCAAAAATGATAGTTAATTGTAACGTTCAGGGCCTTCTAATGACGATGGAACACTCAATTTGCGTCGAGATTCAATACATCGGCCTCCAGCCGACTTGTCTCCAAGGGGATATCGCTGCCTCGGGCACCACATGGTCCGTCTCCGGTGATTCTACGTTTTCGAATCCGACGCAAAACTCATAGTTAATTGTAACGTTCAGGGCCTCCTATTGGCGATGAAACACTCAAATTGCGTCGAGATTCAATACATCGACCTCCAGCCGACTTGTCTCCAAGCGTCTATTGCTGCCTCGGGCACCTTATGGTCGTTCTCCTGTGAGTTTAGATTATCGAATCCGACGCTAAAATGATAGTTAATTGTAACGTTTAGGGCCTCCTAATGACGAAGGGACACTCAAATTGCGTCGAGATTCAATACATCTGCCTCCAGCCGACTTGTCTACAAGGGGATATTGCTGCTTCGGGCTCCATGTGGTCCGTCTCCTGTGAGTCTAGATTTTCGAATCCGACGCGAAACTGATAGTTATTTGTAAGGTTCAGGGACTCCTAATGACGATGGAACACTCAAATTGCGTCGAGATTCAATACATCGGCCTCCAGCCGACTTGTCTCCAAGGGTCTGTTGCTGCCTCGGGCACCTTATGGTCGTTCTCCTGTGAGTTTAAATTATCGAATCCGACGCAAAAATGATAGTTAATTGTAACGTTTAGGGCCTCCTAATGACGATGGAAGACTCAAATTGCGTCGAGATTCAATACATCGGCCTCCAGTCGATTTGTCTCCAAGGGGTATATTGCTGTCTCGAGTACGGTATGTACTTCTCCTGTGAGTAGATTTTCGAATCCGATGTTAAAATGATTGTTAATTGTAACGCTCAGGGCCTCCTAATGACGATGGAACACTTAAATTGCGTCAAGAATCAATACATCGGTTTCCAGCCGACTTGTCTCCAAGGGTCTATTGCTGCCTCGGGCACCTTATGGTCGTTCCCCTGTGAGTCTAGATTTTCGAATCCGACGAATTAATGATAGTTAATTGTAACGTTCAGGGACTCCTAAAGACGATGGAATACTCAAAATGCGTCGCGAGTCAATACATCGACCTCCAGTCGACTTGTATCCAAGGGGATATTGCAGTCTCCGTGCACCATATGATCCTTCTCCTGTTAGTAGATTTTCGAATACGACGCTAAAATGATAGTTAACTGTAACGTTCAGGGCCTCCTAATGCCGATGGAACACTCAAATTGCGTCGAGATTCAATACAACGGCCTCCAGCCGACTTGTCTCCAAGGGTCTGTTGCTGCCTCGGGTAACTTATGGTCGTTCTCCTGTGAGTTTAGATTATCGAATCCGACGCAAAAATGATAGTTAATTGTAACGTTTAGGGCCTCCAAATGACGATGGAGCACTCAAATTGCGTCGAGATTCAATACATCGTCCTCCAGCGGACTGGTCTCCAAGGGTCCATAGCTGCCACGGGCACCTTGTGATCGTTCTGCTATGAGTCTAGATTTTCGACCCGACGCAAGTCTGATTGTTAATTGTAACGTTCAGGGCCACCTAATGACGATGGAACACTCAAATTGCGTCGAGATTCAATACATCGGCCTCCAGCCGACTTGACTCCAAGGGTCTATTGCTGCCTCGTTCACCTTATGGTCGTCCTCCTGTGAGTCTAGATTTTCGAATCCGACGCGAAACTGATAGACAATTGTAACATTCAGATACTCCTAAAGACGATGGAACACTCAGATTGCGTCGATATTCAATACATCGGCCTCCAGTAGATTTGTCTCCAAGGGGTATAATGCTGTCTCGAGCACCGTATGAACTTCTCCTGTGAGTACATTTTCGAATCAGACGCTAAAATGATTGTTAATTGTAACGTTCGGGGCCACCTAATGACGATGGAACACTCAAATTGCGTCAAGAATCAATACATCGGGTTCCAGCCGACTTGTCTCCAAGGGTCTATTGCTGCCTCGGGCACCTTATGGTCGTTCTCCTGTGAGTCTAGATTTTCGAATCCGACGCATAAATGATAGTTAATTGTAACGTTCAGGGACTCCTAATGACGATGGAACACTCAAATTGCGTCGAGAGTCAATACATCGACCTCCAGTCGATTTGTATCCAGGGGGATATTGCAGTCTCGTGCACCATATGATCCTTCTCCTGTTAGTAGATTTTCGAATCCGACGCTAAAATGATGGTTAACTGTAACGTTCAGGGCCTCCTAATGCCGATGGAACACTCAAATTGCGTCGAGATTCAATACATCGTCCTCCAGTCGATTTGTCTCCAAGGGTCTATTGCTGCCTCCGGCACCAAATGGTCCGTCTGCTGTGAGTCTAGATTTTCGAATCCGACGAAAAACTGATAGATAACTGCAACATTCAGGGCCTCCTAATGACGATGGAACACTCAAATTGCGTCGCGATCCAATACATCGTCCTCCAGCCGACTTGTCTCCAAGGGTCTAATGCTGCCTCGGGCACCTTATGTTCGTTCTCTTGTAAGTCTAGATTTTCGAATCCGACGCAAAACTGATAGTTCATTATAACGTTCAGGGCGACCTAATGACGATGGAACACTCAAATTGCGTCGATATTCAATACATCGGCCTCCAGTCGATTTGTCTTCAAGGGGTATATTGCTGTCTCGAGCACCGTATGAACTTCTCCTGTGCGTAGATTTTCGAATCCGACGCTAAAATGATTGTTAATTGTAACGTTCAGGGCCTCCTAATGACGATGGAACACTCAAATTGCGTCAAGAATCAATACATCGGTTTCCAGCCGACTTGTCTCCAAGGGTCTATTGCTGCCTCGGGCACCTTATGGTCGTTCTCCTGTGAGTCTAGATTTTCGAATCCGACGCATAAATGATAGTTAATTGTAACGTTCAGGGACTCCTAAAGACGATGGAACACTCAAGTTGCGTCGAGAGTCAATACATCGACCTCCAGCCGACTTGTCTCCTAGGGTCTATTGCTGCCTCGGGCACCTTATGGACGTTCTCCTGTGAGTCTAGATTTTCGAATCCGACGCAAAAATCATAGTGAATAGTAACGTTCAGCGCCCCCAGATGACGATAGAACTCTCAAATTGCGTCGAGATTCAATACATCGTCCTCCAGCTGATTTGTCTCCAAGTGGATATTGCTGCCTCGGGCACTAAATGGTCCGTCTCCTGTGAGTCTGGATTTATGAATCCGACGCGAAACTGATAGTTAATTGTAACGTTCAGAGCCTCCAAATGACGATGGAGCACTCAAATTGCGTCGCGATTCAATACATCGTCCTCCAGCGGCCTGGTATCCAAGGGGATATTGCTGCATCGGGCACCTTATGGTCCGTCTCCAGTGAGTATAGATTTTCGAATCCGACGAAAAACTGATAGTTAATTGTAACATTCAGGGCCTCCTAATGACGATGGAACACTCATTTTGCGTCGCGATCCAATACATCGTCCTCCAACCGACTTGTCTCCTAGGGTCAATAGCTGCCACGGGCACCCTGTGATCGTTCTGCTGTGAGTCTAGATTTTCGAACCCGTCGCAAAACTGATTGTTAATTGTAACGTTCAGGGCCACCTAATGACGATGGAACACTCAAATTGAGTCGAGATTCTTTACATCGGCCTCCAGCCGACTTGTCTCCAAGGGGATATCGCTGCCTCGGGCACCACATGGTCCGTCTCCGGTGATTCTACGTTTTCGAATCCGACGCAAAACTCATAGTTAATTGTAACGTTCAGGGCCTCCTATTGGCGATGGAACACTCAAATTGCGTCGAGATTCAATACATCGACCTCCAGCCGACTTGTCTCCAAGGGGATATTGCTGCATCGGGCACCTTATGGTCGTTCTCCTGTGAGTTTAGATTTTCGAATCCGACGAAAAACTGATAGTTAATTGTAACGTTCAGGGCCTCCAAATGACGATGGAACACTCATTTTGCGTCGCGATCCAATATATCGTCCTCCAACCGACTTGTCTCCAAGGGTCACCTTGTGATCGTTGTGCTGTGAGTCTAGATTTTCGAACCCGACGCAAAACTGATTGTTAATTGTAACGTTCAGGGCCACCTAATGACGATGGAACACTCAAATTGAGTCGAGATTCAATACATCGACCTCCAGCCGACTTGTCTCTAAGGGGATATTGCTACCTCGGGTTCCATGTGGTCCGTCTCCTGTGAGTCTAGATTTTCGAATCCGACGCGAAACTGATAGTTAATTGTAACGTTCAGGGCCTCCTAATGACGATGGAACACTCAAATTTCGTCGAGATTCAATACATCGGACTCAGGCGACTTTTCTCCAAGGGTCTATTGCTGCCTCGTGCACCTTATGGTCGTTCTCCTGTGAGTCTAGATTTTCGAATCCGACGCAAAAATGATAGTTAATTGTAACGTTCAGGGCCTCCTATTGGCGATGGAACACTCAAATTGCGTCGAGATTCAATACATCGGCCTCCAGCCGACTTGTCTCCAAGGGTCTATTGCTGCCTCGGGCACCTTATGGTCTTTCGCCTGTGAATCTAGATTTTCGAATCCGACGCAAATATGATAGTTAATTGTAACGTTCAGGGCCTTGTAATGACGATGGAACACTCAAATTGCGTCGAGATTCAATACATCGGCCTCCAGCCGACTTGTCTCCAAGGGTCTGTTGCCGCCTCGGGCACCTTATGGTCGATCTCCTGTGAGATTAGATTATCGAATCCGACGAAAAAATGATAGTTAATTGTAACGTTTAGGGCCTCCTAATGACCATGGGACACTCAAATTGCGTCGAGATTCAATACATCGTCCTCCAGCCGACTTGTCTCCAAGGGGATATTGCTGTCTCAGGCACAATATGATCCTTCTCCTGTGAGTCTAGATTTTCGAATCCGACGCAAAAGTGATAGTGAATTGTAACGTTCGGCGCCTCCTAATGACGATAGAAGACTCAAATTGCGTCGAGATTCAATACATCGTCCTCCAGCCGATTTGTCTCCAAGGGGATATTGCTGCCCCGGGCACCAAATGGTCCGTCTGCCTTGAGTCTAGATTTTCGAATCGAACGCAAAAATGATAGTTAATTGTAACATTCAGGGCCTCCTAATGACGATGGAGCACTCACATTGCGTCGCGATCAAATACATCGTCCTCCAGCCGACTTGTCTCCAAGGGTCTAATGCTGCCTCGGGCACTTTATGGTCGTTCTCTTGTGAGTCTAGATTTTCGAATCCGACGCAAAAATGATAGTGAATAGTAACGTTCAGCGCCTCCAGATGACGATAGAACTCTCAAAATGCGTCGAGATTCAATACATCGTCCTCCAGCTGATTGTCTCCAAGGGGATATTGCTGCCTCGGGCACTAAATGGTCCGACTCCTGTGAGTCTGGATTTATGAATCCGACGCGAAACTGATAGTTAATTGTAACGTTCAGGGCCTCCAAATGACGATGGAGCACTCAAATTGCGTCGCGATTCAATACATCGTCCTCCAGCGGCCTGGTCTCCAAGGGGATAATGCTGCATCGGGCACCTTATGGTCCGTCTCCAGTGAGTATAGATTTTCGAATCCGACGAAAAACTGATAGTTAATTGTAACATTCAGGGCCTCCTAATGACGATGGAACACTGATTTTGCGTCGTGATCCAATACATCGTCCTCCACCCGACTTGTCTCCTAGGGTCAATAGCTGCCACGGGCACTTTGTGATCGTTCTGCTGTGAGTCTAGATTTTCGAACCCGACGCAAAACTGATTGTTAATTGTATCGTTCAGGGCCACCTAATGACGATGGAACACTCAAATTGAGTCGAGATTCTTTACATCGGCCTCCAGCCGACTTGTCTCCAAGGGGATATCGCTGCCTCGGGCACCACATGGTCCGTCTCCGGTGATTCTACGTTTTCGAATCCGACGCAAAACTCATAGTTAATTGTAACGTTCAGGGCCTCCTATTGGTGATGGAACACTCAAATTGCGTCGAGATTCAATTCATCGACCTCCAGCCGACTTGTCTCCAAGGGGATATTGCTGCATCGGGCACCTTATGGTCGTTCTCCTGTGAGTTCAGATTTTCGAATCCGACGAAAAACTGATAGTTAATTGTAACGTTCAGGGCCTTGTAATGACGATGGAACACTCAAAATGCTCGAGATTCAATACATCGGCCTCCAGCCGACTTGTCTCCAAGGGTCTGTTGCTGCCTCGGGCACCTTATGGTCGATCTCCTGTGAGATTAGATTATCGAATCCGACGCAAAAATGATAGTTAATTGTAACGTTTAGGGCCTCCTAAGGACCATGGGACACTCAAATTGCGTCGATATTCAATACATCGTCCTCCAGCCGACTTGTCTCCAAGGGGATTTTTCTGTCTCGGGCACAATATGATCCTTCTCCTGTGAGTCTAGATTTTCGAATCCGACGCAAAAGTGATAGTGAATTGTAACGTTCAGCGCCTGCTAATGACGATAGAAGACTCAAATTGCGTCGATATTCAATACATCGTCCTCCAGCCGACTTGTCTCCAAGGGGATTTTTCTGTCTCGGGCACAATATGATCCTTCTCCTGTGAGTCTAGATTTTCGAATCCGACGCAAAAGTGATAGTGAATTGTAACGTTCAGCGCCTGCTAATGACGATAGAAGACTCAAATTGCGTCGAGATTCAATACATCGCCCTCCAGCCGACTTGTCTCCAAGGGTCTATTGCTGCCCAGGGCACCTTATGGTCGTTCTCCTGTGAGTTTAGATTATCGAATCCGACGCAAAAATGATAGTTAATTGTAACGTTTAGGGCCTCCTAATGACGATGGAACACTCAAATTGCGTCGAGATTCAATACATCGGCCTCCAGCCGACTTGTCTCCAAGGGTCTGTTGCTGCCTCGGGGACCTTATGGTCATTCTCCTGTGAGTTTAGATTATCGAATCCGACGAAAAACTGATAGTTAATTGTAACATTCAGGGCCTCCTAATGATGATGGAACACTCATTTTGCGTCGCGATCCAATACATCGTCCTCCAACCGACATGTCTCCAAGGGTCAATAGCTGCCAAGGGCACCTTGTGATCGTTCTGCTGTGAGTCTAGATTTTCGAACCCGACGCAACACTGATTGTTAATTGTAACGTTCAGGGCCTCCTAATGACGATGGAACACTCAAATTGCGTCCAGATTCAATACTTCGGCCTCCAGCCGACTTGTCTCCAAGGGGATATTGCTGTCTCGGGCACAATATGATCCTTCTCCTGTGAGTCTAGATTTTCGAATTCGACGCAAAAATGATAGTGAATAGTAACGTTCAGCGCCTCCTGATGACGATTGAACTCTCAAATTGCGTCGAGATTCAATACATCGTCCTCCTGCTGATTTGTCTCCAAGGGGATATTGCTGCCTCGGGCACCAAATGGTCCGTCTCCTGTGAGTCTGGATTTTTGAATCCGACGCGAAACTGATAGTTAATTGTAACGTTCAGGGCCTCCAAATGACGATAGAGCACTCAAATTGCGTCGCGATTCAATACATCGTCCTCCAGCGGACTGGTCTCCAAGGGGATATTGCTGCATCAGGAACCCTATGGTCGTTCTCCTGTGAGTTTAGATTTCCAAATCCGACGAAAAACTGATAGTTAATTGTAACATTCAGGGCCTCCTAATGACGATGGAACACTCATTTTGCGTCGCGATATAATACATCGTCCTCCAACCGAGTTGTCTCCAAGAATCACCTTGTGATCGTTGTGCTGTGAGTCTAGATTTTCGAACCCGACGCAAAACTGATTGTTAATTGTAACGTTCAGGGCCACCTAATGACGATGGAACACTCAAATTGAGTCGAGATTCAATACATCGACCTCCAGCCAACTTGTCTCTAAGGGGATATTGCTACCTCGGGCTCCATGTGGTCCGTCTCCTGTGAGTCTAGATTTTCGAATCCGACGCGAAACTGATAGTTAATTGTAACGTTCAGGGCCTCCTAATGACGATGGAACACACAAATTTCGTCGAGATTCAATACTTCGGACTCAGGCCGACTTTTCTCCAAGGGTCCATTGCTGCCTCTTGCACCTTATGGTCGTTCCCCTGTGAGTCTAGATTTTCGAATCCGACGCAAAAATGATAGTTAATTGTAACGTTCAGGGCCTCCTATTGGCGATGGAACACTCAAAATGCGTCGAGAGTCAATACATCGACCTCCAGTCGACTTGTATCCATGGGGATATTGCAGTCTGTTGCACCATATGATCCTTCTCCTGTTAGTAGATTTTCGAATCCGACGCTAAAATGATAGTTAACTGTAACGTTCAGGGCCTCCTAATGCCGATGGAACACTCAAATTGCGTCGAGATTCAATACATCGGCCTCCAGCCGACTTGTCCCCAAGGGTCTATTGCTGCCTCGGGCACCTTATGGTCGTTCGCCTGTGAGTCTAGATTTTCGAGTCCGACGCAAAAATGATAGTTAATTGTAACGTTCAGGGCCTTGTAATGACGATGGAACACTCAAAATGCTCGAGATTCAATACATCGGCCTCCAGCCGACTTGTCTCCAAGGGTCTGTTGCTGCCTCGGGCACCTTATGGTCGATCTCCTGTGAGATTAGATTATCGAATCCGACGCAAAAATGATAGTTAATTGTAACGTTTAGGGCCTCCTAAGGACCATGGGACACTCAAATTGCGTCGAGATTCAATACATCGTCCTCCAGCCGACTTGTCTCCAAGGGGATTTTGCTGTCTCGGGCACAATATGATCCTTCTCCTGTGAGTCTAGATTTTCGAATCCGACGCAAAAGTGATAGTGAATTGTAACGTTCAGCGCCTGCTAATGACGATAGAAGACTCAAATTGCGTCGAGATTCAATACATCGTCCTCCAGCCGATTTGTCTCCAAGGGGATATTGCTGCCTCGGGCACCAAATGGTCCGTCTGCTTTGAGTCTAGATTTTCGAATCGAACGCAACAATGATAGTTAATTGTAACATTCAGGGCCTCCTAATGACGATGGAACACTCACATTGCATCGCGATCCAATACATCGTCCTCCAGCCGACTTGTCTCCAAGGGTCTAATGCTGCCTCGGGCACCTTATGGTCGTTCTCTTGTAAGTCTAGATTTTCGAATCCGACGCAAAAATGATAGTCAATTGTAACTTTCAGGGCCTCCTAATGACGATGGAACTCTCAAATTGCGTCGAGATTCAATACATCGTCCTCCAGCCGACTTGTCTCCAAGGGTCTATTGCTGCCCAGGGCACCTTATGGTCGTTCTCCTGTGAGTTTAGATTATCGAATCCGACGCAAAAATGATAGTTAATTGTAACGTTTAGGGCCTCCTAATGACGATGGAACACTCAAATTGCGTCGAGATTCAATACATCGGCCTCCAGCCGACTTGTCTCCAAGGGTCTGTTGCTGCCTCGGGGACCTTATGGTCATTCTCCTGTGAGTTTAGATTATCGAATCCGACGAAAAACTGATAGTTAATTGTAACATTCAGGGCCTCCTAATGATGATGGAACACTCATTTCGCGTCGCGATCCAATACATCGTCCTCCAACCGACATGTCTCCAAGGGTCAATAGCTGCCAAGGGCACCTTGTGATCGTTCTGCTGTGAGTCTAGATTTTCGAACCCGACGCAACACTGATTGTTAATTGTAACGTTCAGGGCCTCCTAATGACGATGGAACACTCAAATTGCGTCCAGATTCAATACTTCGGCCTCCAGCCGACTTGTCTCCAAGGGGATATTGCTGTCTCGGGCACAATATGATCCTTCTCCTGTGAGTCTAGATTTTCGAATTCGACGCAAAAATGATAGTGAATAGTAACGTTCAGCGCCTCCTGATGACGATTGAACTCTCAAATTGCGTCGAGATTCAATACATCGTCCTCCTGCTGATTTGTCTCCAAGGGGATATTGCTGCCTCGGGCACCAAATGGTCCGTCTCCTGTGAGTCTGGATTTTTGAATCCGACGCGAAACTGATAGTTAATTGTAAGGTTCAGGGCCTCCAAATGACGATAGAGCACTCAAATTGCGTCGCGATTCAATACATCGTCCTCCAGCGGACTGGTCTCCAAGGGGATATTGCTGCATCAGGAACCCTATGGTCGTTCTCCTGTGAGTTTAGATTTCCAAATCCGACGAAAAACTGATAGTTAATTGTAACATTCAGGGCCTCCTAATGACGATGGTACACTCATTTTGCGTCGCGATCCAATACATCGTCCTCCAACCGACTTGTCTCCAAGGGTCACCTTGTGATCGTTGTGCTGTGAGTCTAGATTTTCGAACCCGACGCAAAACTGATTGTTAATTGTAACGTTCAGGGCAACCTAATGACGATGGAACACTCAAATTGAGTCGAGATTCAATACATCGACCTCCAGCCGACTTGTCTCTAAGGGGATATTGCTACCTCGGGCTCCATGTGGTCCGTCTCCTGTGAGTCTAGATTTTCGAATCCGACGCGAAACTGATAGTTAATTGTAACGTTCAGGGCCTCCTAATGACGATGGAACACTCAAATTTCGTCGAGATTCAATACATCGGACTCAGGCCGACTTTTCTCCAAGGGTCTATTGCTGCCTCTTGCACCTTATGGTCGTTCTCCTGTGAGTCTAGATTTTCGAATCCGACGCAAAAATGATAGTTAATTGTAACGTTCAGGGCCTCCTATTGGCGATGGAACACTCAAAATGCGTCGAGAGTCAATACATCGACCTCCAGTCGACTTGTATCCATGGGGATATTGCAGTCTCGTGCACCATATGATCCTTCTCCTGTTAGTAGATTTTCGAATCCGACGCTAAAATGATAGTTAACTGTAACGTTCAGGGCCTCCTAATGCCGATGGAACACTCAAATTGCGTCGAGATTCAATACATCGGCCTCCAGCCGACTTGACTCCAAGGGTCTATTGCTGCCTCGGGCACCTTATTGTCGTTCGCCTGTGAGTCTAGATTTTCGAATCCGACGCAAAAATGATAGTTAATTGTAACGTTCAGGGCCTTGTAATGACGATGGAACACTCAAAATGCGTCGAGATTCAATACATCGGCCTCCAGCCGACTTGTCTCCAAGGGTCTGTTGCTGCCTCGGGCACCTTATGGTCGATCTCCTGTGAGATTAGATTATCGAATCCGACGCAAAAATGATAGTTAATTGTAACGTTTAGGGCCTCCTAATGACCATGGGACACTCAAATTGCGTCGAGATTCAATACATCGTCCTCCAGCCGACTTGTCTCCAAGGGGATTTTGCTGTCTCGGGCACAATATGATCCTTCTCCTGTGAGTCTAGATTTTCGAATCCGACGCAAAAGTGATAGTGAATTGTAACGTTCAGCGCCTGCTAATGACGATAGAAGACTCAAATTGCGTCGAGATTCAATACATCGTCCTCCAGCCGATTTGTCTCCAAGGGGATATTGCTGCCTCGGGCACCAAATGGTCCGTCTGCTTTGAGTCTAGATTTTCGAATCGAACGCAAAAATGATAGTTAATTGTAACATTCAGGGCCTCCTAATGACGATGGAACACTCACATTGCATCGCGATCCAATACATCGTCCTCCAGCCGACTTGTCTCCAAGGGTCTAATGCTGCCTCGGGCACCTTATGGTCGTTCTCTTGTAAGTCTAGATTTTCGAATCCGACGCAAAAATGATAGTTAATTTTAACTTTCAAGGCCTCCTAATGACGATGGAACTCTCAAAAATGCGTCGAGATTCAATACATCGTCCTCCAGCCGACTTGTCTCCAAGGGTCTATTGCTGCCCAGGGCACCTTATGGTCGTTCTCCTGTGAGTTTAGATTATCGAATCCGACGCAAAAATGATAGTTAATTGTAACGTTTAGGGCCTCCTAATGACGATGGAACACTCAAATTGCGTCGAGATTCAATACATCGGCCTCCAGCCGACTTGTCTCCAAGGGTCTGTTGCTGCCTCGGGGACCTTATGGTCATTCTCCTGTGAGTTTAGATTATCGAATCCGACGAAAAACTGATAGTTAATTGTAACATTCAGGGCCTCCTAATGATGATGGAACACTCATTTTGCGTCGCGATCCAATACATCGTCCTCCAACCGACATGTCTCCAAGGGTCAATAGCTGCCAAGGGCACCTTGTGATCGTTCTGCTGTGAGTCTAGATTTTCGAACCCGACGCAACACTGATTGTTAATTGGAACGTTCAGGGCCTCCTAATGACGATGGAACACTCAAATTGCGTCGAGATTCAATACTTCGGCCTCCAGCCGACTTGTCTCCAAGGGGATATTGCTGTCTCGGGCACAATATGATCCTTCTCCTGTGAGTCTAGATTTTCGAATTCGACGCAAAAATGATAGTGAATAGTAACGTTCAGCGCCTCCTGATGACGATAGAACTCTCAAATTGCGTCGAGATTCAATACGTCGTCCTCCTGCTGATTTGTCTCCAAGGGGATATTGCTGCCTCGGGCACCAAATGGTCCGTCTCCTGTGAGTCTGGATTTTTGAATCCGACGCGAAACTGATAGTTAATTGTAACGTTCAGGGCCTCCAAATGACGATAGAGCACTCAAATTGCGTCGCGATTCAATACATCGTCCTCCAGCGGACTGGTCTCCAAGGGGATATTGCTGCATCAGGAACCCTATGGTCGTTCTCCTGTGAGTTTAGATTTCCAAATCCGACGAATAACTGATAGTTAATTGTAACATTCAGGGCCTCCTAATGACGATGGAACACTCATTTTGCGTCGCGATCCAATACATCGTCCTCCAACCGAGTTGTCTCCAAGAATCACCTTGTGATCGTTGTGCTGTGAGTCTAGATTTTCGAACCCGACGCAAAACTGATTGTTAATTGTAACGTTCAGGGCCACCTAATGACGATGGAACACTCAAATTGAGTCGAGATTCAATACATCGACCTCCAGCCGACTTGTCTCTAAGGGGATATTGCTACCTCGGGCTCCATGTGGTCCGTCTCCTGTGAGCCTAGATTTTCGAATCCGACGCGAAACTGATAGTTAATTGTAACGTTCAGGGCCTCCTAATGACGATGGAACACTCAAATTTCGTCGAGATTCAATACATCGGACTCAGGCCGACTTTTCTCCAAGGGTCTATTGCTGCCTCTTGCACCTTATGGTCGTTCTCCTGCGAGTCTAGATTTTCGAATCCGACGCAAAAATGATAGTTAATTGTAACGTTCAGGGCCTCCTATTGGCGATGGAACACTCAAAATGCGTCGACAGTCAATACATCGACCTCCAGTCGACTTGTATCCAAGGGGATATTGCAGTCTCGTGCACCATATGATCCTTCTCGTGTCAGTAGATTTTCGAATCCGATGCTAAAATGATAGTTAACTGTAACGTTCAGGGCCTCCTAATGCCGATGGAACACTCAAATTGCGTCGAGATTCAATACATCGGCCTCCAGCCGACTTGTCTCCAAGGGTCTATTGCTGCCTCGGGCACCTTATGGTCGTTCGCCTGTGAGTCTAGATTTTCGAATCCGACGCAAAAATGATAGTTAATTGTAACGTTCAGGGCCTTGTAATGACGATGGAGCACTCAAAATGCGTCGAGATTCAATACATCGGCCTCCAGCCGACTTGTCTCCAAGGGTCTGTTGCTGCCTCGGGCACCTTATGGTCGATCTCCTGTGAGATTAGATTATCGAATCCGACGCAAAAATGATAGTTAATTGTAACGTTTAGGGCCTCCTAATGACCATGGGACACTCAAATTGCGTCGAGATTCAATACATCGTCCTCCAGCCGACTTGTCTCCAAGGGGATTTTGCTGTCTCGGGCACAATATGATCCTTCTCCTGTGAGTCTAGATTTTCGAATCCGACGCAAAAGTGATAGTGAATTGTAACGTTCAGCGCTTCCTAATGACGATAGAAGACTCAAATTGCGTCGAGATTCAATACATCGTCCTCCAGCCGATATGTCTCCAAGGGGATATTGCTGCCTCGGGCACCAAATGGTCCGTCTGCTTTGAGTCTAGATTTTCGAATCGAACGCAAAAATGATAGTTAATTGTAACATTCAGGGCCTCCTAATGACGATGGAACACTCACATTGCGTCGCGATCCAATACATCGTCCTCCAGCCGACTTGTCTCCAAGGGTCTAATGCTGCCTCGGGCACCTTATGGTCGTACTCTTGTAAGTCTAGATTTTCGAATCCGACGCAAAAATGATAGTTAATTGTAACTTTCAGGGCCTCCTAATGACGATGGAACTCTCAAATTGCGTCGAGATTCAATACATCGTCCTCCAGCCGACTTGTCTCCAAGGGTCTATTGCTGCCCAGGGCACCTTATGGTCGTTCTCCTGTGAGTTTAGATTATCGAATCCGACGCAAAAATGATAGTTAATTGTAACGTTTAGGGCCTCCTAATGACGATGGAACACTCAAATTGCGTCGAGATTCAATACATCGGCCTCCAGCCGACTTGTCTCCAAGGGTCTGTTGCTGCCTCGGGCACCTTATGGTCGTTCTCCTGTGAGTTTAGATTATCGAATCCGACGCAAAAATGATAGTTAATTGTAACGTTTAGGGCCTCCTAATGACGATGGGAAACTCAAATTGCGTCGAGATTCAATACTTCGGCCTCCAGCCGACTTGTCTCCAAGGGTCTGTTGCTGCCTCGGGCACCTTATGGTCGTCCTCCTTTGAGTTTAGATTATCGAATCCGACGCAAAAACGATAGTTAATTGTAACGTTTAGGGCCTCCTAATGACAATGGGACACTCAAATTGCGTCGAGATTCAATACATCGTCCTCCAGCCGACTTGTCTCCATGGGGATATTACTGCCTCCGGCCTCTTATGTTCGCTCTCATGTGAGTCTAGATTTTCGAATCCGACGCGAAACTGATTGTTAATTGTAACGTTCAGGGCTTCCTAATGACGATGGAACACTCAAATTGCCTCGAGATTCAATACATCGGCATTCAGCCTATTTGTCTCCAAGGGTCTATTGCTGCCTCGGGCACCATATGGTCGTTCTCCTGTGAGTTTAGATTATCGAATCCGACGCATAAATGATAGTTAATTGTAACGTTTAGGTCCTCCTAATGACGATGGAACACTCAAATTGCGTCGAGATTCAATACATCGGCCTCCAGCCGACGTGTCTCCAAGGGTCTGTTGCTGCCTCGGGCACCTTATGGTCGTCCTCCTGTGAGTTTAGATTATCGAATCCGACGCAAAAATGATAGTTAATTGTAACGTTTAGGGCCTCCTAATGACAATGGGACACTCAATTTGAGTCGAGATTCAATACATCGACCTCCAGCCGACTTGTCTCCAAGGGGATATTGCTGCCTCGGGCTCCATGTGGTCCGTCTCCTGTGAGTCTAGATTTTCGAATCTGACGCGAAACTGATAGTTAATTGTAACGTTCAGGGCCTCCTAATGACGATGGAACACTCAAATTGCGTCGAGATTCAATGCATCGGCCTCCAGCCGACTTGTCTCCAAGGGGATATTGCTGTCTCGGGCACAAAATGATCCTTCTCCTGTGAGTCTAGGTTTTCGAATCCGACGCAAAAATGATAGTGAATTGTAACGTTCAGCGCCTCCTAATGACGATAGAAGACTCAAATTGCGTCGAGATTCAATACATCGTCCTCCAGCCGATTTGTCTCCAAGGGGATATTGCTGCCTCGGGCACCAAATGGTCCGTCTTCTGTGAGTCTAGATTTTCGAATCCGACGAAAAACTGATAGTTAATTGTAACATTCAGGGCCTCCTAATGACGATGGAAGACTCAAATTGCGTCGCGATCCAATACATCGTCCTCCAGCCGACTTGTCTCCAAGGGTCTAATGCTGCCTCTGGCACCTTATGGTCGTTCTCTTGTAAGTCTAGATTTTCGAATCCGACGCAAAACTGATAGTTCATTATAACGTTCAGGGCGACCTAATGACGATGGAACACTCAAATTGCGTCGATATTCAATACATCGGCCTCCAGTCGATTTGTCTCCAAGGGGTATATTGCTGTCTCGAGTACCGTATGAACTTCTCCTGTGAGTAGATTTTCGAATCCGACGCTACAATGATTGTTAATTGTAATGTTCAGGGCCTCCTAATGACGATGGAACACTCAAATTGCGTCAAGAATCAATACATCGGTTTCCAGCCGACTTGTCTCCAAGGGTCTATTGCTGCCTCGGGCACCTTATGGTCGTTCTCCTGTGAGTCTAGATTTTCGAATCCGACGCATAAATGATAGTTAATTGTAAATTTCAGGGACTCCTAAAGACGATGGAACACTCAAATTGAGTCGAGATTCAATACATCGAACTCCAGCCGACTTGTCTCCAAGGGTCTATTGCTGCCTCGGGCACCTTATGGTCGTTCTCCTGTGAGTCTAGATTTTCGAATCCGACGCAAAAATGATAGTTAATTGTAATGTTCAGGGCCTCCTAATGACGATGGAACACTCAAATTGCGCCGAGATTCAATACATCTTTCTCCAGCTGACTTGTCTACAAGGATATATTGCTGCCTCGGGCTAAATGTGGTCCGTCTCCTGTGAGTCTAGATTTTCGAATCCGACGAGAAACTGATAGTTAATTGTAAGGTTCAGGCCCTACTTATGCCGATGGATCACTCAAATTGCGTCGAGATTCAATACATCGGCCTCCAGCCGACTTGTCTCCAAGGGTCTATTGCTGCCTCGGGCAGCTTATGGTCGTTCTCCTGTGAGTCTAGATTTTCGAATCCGACGTAAAAATGATAGTTAATTGTAACGTTCAGGGCCTTGTAATGACGATGGAACAGTCAAATTGCGTCGAGATTCAATACATTGGCCTCCAGCCGACTTGTCTCCAAGGGTCTGTTGCTGCCTCGGGCACCTTATGGTCGTTCTCCTGTGGGTTTAGATTATCGAATCCGACGCAAAAATGATAGTTAATTGTAACGTTTAGGGCCTCCTAATGACGATGGGACACTCAAATTGCGTCGAGATTCAATACATCGTCCTCCAGCCGACTTGTCTCCAAGGGTCTGTTGCTGCCTCGGGCACCTTATGGTCGTTCTCCTGTGAGTTTAGATTATAGAATCCGACGCAAAAATGATAGTTAATTGTAACATTCAGGGCCTCCTAATGACGATGGAACACTCAAACTGCCCCGCGATCCAATACATCGTCCTCCAGCCGACTTGTCTCCAAGGGTCTAATGCTGACTCTGGCACCTTATGGTCGTTCTCTTGTAAGTCTTGATTTTCGAATCCGACGCAAAACTGATAGTTCATTATAACGTTCAGGGCGACCTAATGACGATGGAACACTCTAATTGCGTCGATATTCAATACATCGGCCTGCAGTCGATTTGTCTCCAAGGGGATATTGCAGTCTCGTGCACCATATGATCCTTCTCCTGTAAGTAGATTTTCGAATGCGACGCTAAATTGATAGTTAACTGTAACGTTCAGGGCCTCCTAATGCCGATGGAACACTCAAATTGCGTCGAGATTCAATACATCGGCCTCCAGCCGACTTGTCTCCAAGGGTCTATTGCTGCCTCGGGCACCTTATGGTCGTTCTCCTGTGAGTCTAGATTTTCGAATCCGACGCAAAAATGATAGTTAATTGTAACGTTCAGGGCCTCCTAATCACGATGGAACACTCAAATTGCGTCGAGATTCAATACATCGTCCTCCAGCCGATTTTTCTCCAAGGGGATATTGCTGCCTCGGGCACCAAATGGTCCGTCTGCTGTGAGTCTAGATTTTCGAATCCGACGCGAAACTGATTGTTAATTGTAACGTTCAGATCTTTCTAATGACGATGGAACACTCAAATTGCCTCGAGATTCAATACATCGGCATTCAGCCGATTTGTCTCCAAGGTTCTATTGCTGCCTCGGGCACCGTATGGTCGTTCCCCTGTGAGTCAACATTTTAGAATCCGACGCAAAACTGATAGTTAAATGTAATGCTCAGGGCCTCTTAATGACGATGGAACACTCAAATTGAGTCGAGATTCAATACATCGACCTCCAGCCGACTTGTCTCCAAGGGGATATTGCTGCCTCGGGCTCCATGTGGTCCGTCTCCTGTGAGTCTAGATTTTCGAATCCGACGCGAAACTGATAGTTAATTGTAACGTTCAGGGCCTCCTAATGACGATGGAACACTCAAATTGGGTCGAGATTCAATACATCGTCCTCCAGCCGATTTGTCTCCAAGGGGATATTGCTGCCTCGGGCACCAAATGGTCCGTCTGCTGTGAGTCTAGATTTTCGAATCCGACGAAAAACTGATAGTTAATTGTAACATTCAGGGCCTCCTAATGACGATGGAACACTTAAATTTCGTCGCGATCCAACACATCGTCCTCCAGCCGACTTGTCTCCAAGGGTCTAATGCTGCCTCGGTCACCTTATGGTCGTTCTCTTGTAAGTCTAGATTTTCGAATCCGACGCAAAACTGATAGTTCATTATAACGTTCACGGCGACCTAATGACGATGGAACACTCAAATTGAGTCGAGAGTCAATACATCGACCTCCAGTCAATTGTATCCAAGGGGATATTGCAGTCACGTGCACCATATGATCCTTCTCCTGTTAGTAGATTTTCGAATCCGACGCTAAAATGATAGTTAATTGTAACGTTCAGGGCCTTGTAATGACGATGGAACACTCAAATTGCGTCGAGATTCAATACATCGGCCTCCAGCCGACTTGTCTCCAAGGGTCTGTTGCTGCCTCGGCCACCTTATGGTCGTTCTCCTGTGAATTTAGATTATCGAATCCGACGCAAAAATGATAGTTAATTGTAACGTTTAGGGCCTCCTAATGACGATGGGACACTCAAATTGCGTCGAGATTCAATACATCGTCCTCCAGCCGACTTGTCTCCATGGGGATATTACTGCCTCCGGCCTCTTATGTTCGCTCTCATGTGAGTTTAGATTTTCGAGTCCGACGCGAAACTGATTGTTAATTGTAACGTTCAGGGCTTCCTAATGACGATGGAACACTCAAATTGCCTCGAGATTCAATACATCGGCATTCAGCCGATTTGTCTCCAAGGGTCTATTGCTGCCTCGGGCACCTTATGGTCGTTCCCCTGTGAGTAAACATTTTAGAATCCGACGCAAAACTGATAGTTAAATGTAATGCTCAGGGCCTCTTAATGACGATGGAACACTTAAACTGCGTCGAGAGTCAATACATCTTCCTCCAGCCGACTTGTCTACAAGGGGATATTGCTGCTTTGGGCTCCATGTGGTCCGTCTCCTGTGAGTCTAGATTTTCGAATCCGACGCGAAACTGATAGTTAATTGTAAGGTTCAGGGCCTCCTAATGACGATGGAACACTCAAATTGCGTCGAGATTCAATACATCGACCTCCAGTCGACTTGTATCCAAGGGGATATTGCAGTCTCGGGCACAATATGATCCTTCTCCTGTGAGTCTAGATATTCGAATCCGACGCAAAAATGATACTGAATTGTAACGTTCAGCGCCTCCTAATGACGATAGAAGAATCAAATTGCGTCGAGATTCAATACATCGGCCTCCAGCCGACTAGTCTCCAAGGGGATATCGCTGCCTCGGGCACCACATGGTCCGTCTCCAGTGATTCTACGTTTTCGAATCCGACGCAAAACTCATAGTTAATTGTAACGTTCAGGGCCACCTAATGACGATGGAGCACACAAATTGAGTCGAGATTCAATACATCGACCTCCAAACGACTTGTCTCCAAGGGTCTATTGCTGCCTCGGGCACCTTATGGTCGTTCTCCTGTGAGTCTAGATTTTCGAATCCTACGCAAAAATGATAGTTAATTGTAACGTTCAGGGCCTTCTAATGACGATGGAACACTCAAATTGCGTCGAGATTCAATACATCGGCCTCCAGCCGACTTGTCTCCAAGGGGATATCGCTGCCTCGCGCACCACATGGTCCGTCTCCGGTGATTCTACGTTTTCGAATCCGACGCAAAATTCATAGTTAATTGTAACGTTCAGAGCCTCCTAATGACGATGGAGCACACAAATTGAGTCGAGATTCAATACATCGGCCTCCAGCCGACGTGTCTCCATGGGTCTATTGCTGCCTCGGGCCCCTTATGGTCGTCCTCCTGTGAGTCTAGATTTTCGAATCCGACGCAAAAATGATAGTTAATTGTATCGTTTAGGGCCTTGTAATGATGATGGAACACTCAAATTGCGTCGAGATTCAATACATCGGCCTCCAGCCGACTTGTCTCCAAGGGTCTGTTGCTGCCTCGGGCACCTTATGGTCGTTCTCCTGTGAGTTTAGATTATCGAATCCGACGCAAACATGATAGTTAATTGTAACGTTTAGGGCCTCCTAACGACCATGGGACACTCAAATTGCGACGAGATTCAATACATCGTCCTCCAGCCGACTTGTCTCCATGGGGATAATACTGCCTCCGGCCTCTTATGTTCGCTCTCATGTGAGATTAGATTTTCGAATCCGACGCGAAACTGATTGTTAATTGTAACGTTCAGGGCTTTCTAATGACGATGGAACACTCAAATTGCCTCGAGATTCAATACATCGGCATTCAGCCGATTTGTCTCCAAGAGTCAATTGCTGCCTCGGGCACCGTATGGTCGTTCCCCTGTGAGTCAACATTTTAGAATCCGACGCAAAACTGATAGTTAAATGTAATGCTCAGGGCCTCTTAATGACGATGGAACACTCAAATTGCGTCGAGAGTCAATACATCTTCCTACAGCCGACTTGTCTACAAGGGGATATTGCTGCCTCGGGCTCCATGTGGTCCGTCTCCTGTGAGTCTAGATTTTCGAATCCGACGAGAAACTGATAGTTAATTGTAAGGTTCAGGGCCCCCTAATGACGATGGAACACTCAAATTGCGTCGAGATTCAATACATCGTCCTCCAGCGGACTCGTCTCCAAGAGGATATTGCTGCTTCGGGCACCTTATGGTCCGTCTACAGTGAGTCTAGATTTTCGCATCCGACGAAAAACTGATAGATAATTGTAACATTTAGGGCCTCCTAATGACGATGGAACACTCTTTTTGCGTCGTGATCCAATACATCGTCCTCCAACCGACATGTCTCCAAGGGTCAATAGCTGCCACGGGCACCTTGTGATCGTTCTGCTGTGAGTCTAGATTTTCGAACCCGACGCAAAACTGATTGTTAATTGTAACGGTCAGGGCCACCTAATGACGATGGAACACTCAAATTGAGTCGAGATTCAATACATCGACCTCCAGCCGACTTGTCTCCAAGGGGATATTGCTGCCTCGGGCTCCATGTAGTCCGTCTCCTGTGAGTCTAGATTTTCGAATCCGACGCGAAACTGATAGTTAATTGTAACGTTCAGAGCCTCCTAATGACGATGGAACACTCAAATTGACTCGAGATTTAATACATCGGCCTCCAGCCGACTTGTCTCCAAGGGGATATCGCTGACTCGGGCACCACATGGTCCGTCTCCGGCGATTCTACGTTTTCGAATCCGACGCAAAACTCATAGTTAATTGTAACGTTCAGGGCCTCCTAATGACGAAGGAGCACACAAATTGAGTCGAGATTCAATACATCGGCCTCCAGCCGACTTGTCTCCAAGGGTCTATTGCTGCCTCGGGCACCTTATGGTCGTTCTCCTGTGAGTCTAGATTCTAGAATCCGACGCAAAAATGATAGTTAATTGTAACGTTCAGGGCCTTGTAATGACGATGGAACACTCAAATTGCGTCGAGATTCAATACATCGGCCTCCAGCCGACTTGTCTCGAAGGGTCTGTTGCTGCCTCGGGCACCTTATGGTCGTTCTCCTGTGAGTTTAGATTATCGAATCCGACGCAAAAATGATAGTTAATTGTAACGTTTAGGGCCTCCTAATGACGATGGGACACTCAAATTGCGTCGAGATTCAATACATCGTCCTCCAGCCGACTTGTCTCCATGGGGATATTACTGCCTCCGGCCTCTTATGTTCGCTCTCATGTGAGTTTAGATTTTCGAGTCCGACGCGAAACTGATTGTTAATTGTAACGTTCAGGGCTTCCTAATGTCGATGGAACACTCAAATTGCCTCGAGATTCAATACATCGGCATTCAGCCGATTTGTCTCCAAGGGTCTATTGCTGCCTCGGGCACCTTATGGTCGTTCCCCTGTGAGTAAACATTTTAGAATCCGACGCAAAACTGATAGTTAAATGTAATGCTCAGGGCCTCTTAATGACGATGGAACACTCAAATTGCGTCGAGAGTCAATACATCTTCCTCCAGCCGACTTGTCTACAAGGGGATATTGCTGCTTTGGGCTCCATGTGGTCCGTCTCCTGTGAGTCTAGATTTTCGAATCCGACGCGAAACTGATTATTAATTGTAAGGTTCAGGGCCTCCTAATGACGATGGAACACTCAAATTGCGTCGAGATTCAATACATCGACCTCCAGTCGACTTGTATCCAAGGGGAAATTGCAGTCTCGGGCACAATATGATCCTTCTCCTGTGAGTCTAGATATTCGAATCCGACGCAAAAATGATAGTGAATTGTAACGTTCAGCGCCTCCTAATGACGATAGAAGACTCAAATTGCGTCGAGATTCAATACATCGGCCTCCAGCCGACTTGTCTCCAAGGGGATATCGCTGCCTCGGGCACCACATGGTCCGTCTCCGGTGATTCTACGTTTTCGAATCCGACGCAAAACTCATAGTTAATTGTAACGTTCAGGGCCACCTAATGACGATGTAGCACACAAATTGAGTCGAGATTCAATACATCGACCTCCAGCCGACTTGTCTCCAAGGGTCTATTGCTGCCTCGGGCACCTTATGGTCGTTCTCCTGTGAGTCTAGATTTTCGAATCCTACGCAAAAATGATAGTTAATTGTAACGTTCAGGGCCTTCTAATGACGATGGAACACTCAAATTGCGTCGAGATTCAATACATCGGCCTCCAGCCGACTTGTCTCCAAGGGGATATCGCTGCCTCGCGCACCACATGGTCCGTCTCCGGTGATTCTACGTTTTCGAATCCGACTCAAAATTCATAGTTAATTGTAACGTTCAGAGCCTCCTAATGACGATGGAGCACACAAATTGAGTCGAGATTCAATACATCGGCCTCCAGCCGACTTGTCTCCATGGGTCTATTGCTGCCTCGGGCACCTTATGGTCGTTCTCCTGTGAGTCTAGATTTTCGAATCCGACGCAAAAATGATAGTTAATTGTATCGTTTAGGGCCTTGTAATGATGATGGAACACTCAAATTGCGTCGAGATTCAATACATCGGCCTCCAGCCGACTTGTCTCCAAGGGTCTGTTGCTGCCTCGGGCACCTTATGGTCGTTCTCCTGTGAGTTTAGATTATCGAATCCGACGCAAAAATGATAGTTAATTGTAACGTTTAGGGCCTCCTAATGACGATGGGACACTCAAATTGCGACGAGATTCAATACATCGTCCTCCAGCCGACTTGTCTCCATGGGGATAATACTGCCTCCGGCCTCATATGTTCGCTCTCATGTGAGATTAGATTTTCGAATCCGACGCGAAACTGATTGTTAATTGTAACGTTCAGGGCTTTCTAATGACGATGGAACACTCAAATTGCCTCGAGATTCAATACATCGGCATTCAGCCGATTTGTCTCCAAGAGTCAATTGCTGCCTCGGGCACCGTATGGTCGTTCCCCTGTGAGTCAACATTTTAGAATCCGACGCAAAACTGATAGTTAAATGTAATGCTCAGGGCGTCTTAATGACGATGGAACACTCAAATTGCGTCGAGAGTCAATACATCTTCCTACAGCCGACTTGTCTACAAGGGGATATTGCTGCCTCGGGCTCCATGTGGTCCGTCTCCTGTGAGTCTAGATTTTCGAATCCGACGAGAAACTGATTGTTAATTGTAAGGTTCAGGGCCCCCTAATGACGATGGAACACTCAAATTGCGTCGAGATTCAATACATCGTCCTCCAGCGGACTCGTCTCCAATGGGATATTGCTGCTTCGGGCACCTTATGGTCCGTCTACAGTGAGTCTAGATTTTCGAATCCGACGCGAAACTGATAGTTAATTGTAACGTTCAGAGCCTCCTAATGACGATGGAACACTCAAATTGACTCGAGATTTAATACATCGGCCTCCAGCCGACTTGTCTCCAACGGGATATCGCTGCCTCTTGCACCACATGGTCCGTCTCCGGCGATTCTACGTTTTCGAATCCGACGCAAAACTCATAGTTAATTGTAACGTTCAGGGCCTCCTAATGACGAAGGAGCACACAAATTGAGTCGAGATTCAATACATCGGCCTCCAGCCGACTTGTCTCCAAGGGTCTATTGCTGCCTCGGGCACCTTATGGTCGTTCTCCTGTGAGTCTAGATTCTAGAATCCGACGCAAAAATGATAGTTAATTGTAACGTTCAGGGCCTTGTAATGACGATGGAACACTCAAATTGCGTCGAGATTCAATACATCGGCCTCCAGCCGACTTGTCTCCAAGGGTCTGTTGCTGCCTCGGGCACCTTATGGTCGTTCTCCTGTGAGTTTAGATTATCGAATCCGACGCAAAAATGATAGTTAATTGTAACGTTTAGGGCCTCCTAATGACGATGGGACACTCAAATTGAGTCGAGATTCAATACATCGACCTCCAGCCGACTTGTCTCCATGGGGATATTATTGCCTCCGGCCTCTTATGTTCGCTCTCATGTGAGTCAAGATTTTCGAATCCGACGCGAAACTGATTGTTAATTGTAACGTTCAGGGCTTCCTAATGACGATGGAACACTCAAATTGCCTCGAGATTCAATACATCGGCCTCCAGCCGACTTGTCTCCAAGGGGATATCGCTGCCTCGGGCACCACATTTTCCGTCTCCGGTGATTCTATGTTTTCGAATCCGACGCAAAACTCATAGTTAATTGTAACGTTCAGGGCCTCCTAATGACGATGGAGCACACAAATTGAGTCGAGATTCAATACATCGGCCTCCAGCCGACTTGTTTCCAAGGGTCTATTGCTGCCTCGCGCACCTTATGGTCGTTCTCCTGTGAGTCTAGGTTTTCCAATCCGACGCAAAAATGATAGTTAATTATAACGTTCAGGGCCTTGTAATGACGATGGAACACTCATATTGCGTCGAGATTCAATACATCGGCCTCCAGCCGACTTGTCTCCAAGGGTCTGTTGCTGCCTCGGGCACCGTATGGTCGTTCCCCTGTGAGTCAACATTTTAGGATCCGACGCAAAACTGATAGTTAAATGTAATGCTCAGGGCCTCTTAATGAGGATGGAACACTCAAATTGCGTCGAGAGTCAATACATCTTCCACCAGCCGACTTGTCTACAAGGGGATATTGCTGCCTCGGGCACCATGTGGTCCGTCCCCTGTGAGTCTAGATTTTCGAGTCAGACGCGAAACTGATAGTTAATTGTAAGGTTCAGGGCCTCCTAATGACGATGGAACACTCAAATTGCGTCGAGATCCAATACATCGGCCTCCAGCGGACTTGTCTCCAAGGGGATATTGCTGTCTCGGGCACCATATGATCCTTCTCCTGTGAGTCTAGATTTTCGAATCCGACGCAAAAATGATAGTGAATAGTAACGTTCAGCGCCTCCTGATGACGATAGAACTCTCAAATTGCGTCGAGATTCAATACATCGTCCTCCAGCTGATTTGTCTCCAAGGGTATGTTGCTGCCTCGGGCACCTTATAGTCGTTCTCCTGTGAGTCTAGATTTTCGAATCCGACGCAAAAATGATAGTTAATTGTAATGTTCAGGGCCTTCTAATGACGATGGAACACTCAAATTGCGTCGAGATTCAATACATCGGCCTCCAGCCGACTTGTCTCCAAGGGGATATCGCTGCCTCGGGCACCACATGGTCCGTCTCCGGTGATTCTACGTTTTCGAATCCGACGCAAAACTCATTGTTAATTGTAACGTTCAGGGCCTCCTAATGGCGATGGAGCACACAAATTGTGTCGAGATTCAATGCATCGACATCCAGCCGACTTGTCTCCAAGGGTCTATTGCTGCCTCGGGCACCTTATCGTCGTTCTCCTGTGAGTCTAGATTTTCGAATCCGACGCAAAAATGATAGTTAATTGTAACGTTCAGGGCCTTCTAATGACGATGGAACACTCAAATTGCGTCGAGATTCAATACATCGTCCTCCAGCCGACTTGTCTCCAAGGGGATATCGCTGCCTCGGGCACCACATGGTCCGTCTCCGGTGAGTCTACGTTTTCGAATCCGACGCAATACTCATAGTTAATTGTAACGTTCAGGGCCTCCTAATGACGATGGAGCACACAAATTGAGTCGAGATTCAATACATCGGCCTCCAGCCGACTTGTCTCCAAGGGTCTATTGCTGCCTCGGGCACCTTATGGTCGTTCTCCTGTGAGTCTAGATTTTCGAATCCGACGCTAAAATGATAGTTAATTGTAACGTTCAGGGCCTTGTAATGACGATGGAACACTCAAATTGCGTCGAGATTCAATACATCGGCCTCCAGCCGACTTGTCTCCAAGTGTCTGCTGCTGCCTCGGGCACCTTATAATCGTTCTCCTGTGAGTTTAGATTATCGAATCCGACGCAAAAATGATAGTTAATTGTAACGTTTAGGGCCTCCTAATGACGATGAGACACTCAAATTGCGTCGAGATACAACACATCGTCCTCCAGCCGACTTGTCTCCATGGGGATTTTACTGCCTCCGGCCTCTTATGTTCGCTGTCATGTGAGTCTAGATTTTCGAATCCGACGCGAAACTGATTGTTAATTGTAACGTTCAGGGCTTCCTAATGACGATGGAACACTCAAATTGCCTCGAGATTCAATACATCGGCATTCAGCCGATTTTTCTCCAAGGGTCTATTGCTGCCTCGGGCACCGTATGGTCGTTCCCCTGTGAGTCAACACTTTAGAATCCGACGCAAAACTGATAGTTAAATGTAATGCTCAGGGCCTCTTAATGACGATGGAACACTCAAATTGCGTCGAGAGTCAATACATCTTCCTCCAGCCGACTTATCTACAAGGGGATATTGCTGCCTCGGGCTCCATGTGGTCCGTCTCCTGTGAGTCTAGGTTTTCGAATCCGACGCGAAACTGATAGTTAATTGTAAGGTTCAGGGCCTCCTAATGACGATGGGAAACTCAAATTGCGTCGAGATTCAATACATCGTCCTCCAGCCGACTTGTCTCCATGGGGATATTACTGCCTTCGGCCTCTTATGTTCGCTCTCCTGTGAGTCTAGATTTTCGAATCCGACGCGAAACTGATTGATAATTGTAACGTTCAGGGCTTCCTAATGACGATGGAACACTCAAATTGCCTCGAGATTCAATACATCGGCCTCCAGCTGACTTGTCTCCAAGGGGATATCACTGCCTCGGGCACCACATGGTCCGTCTCCGGTGATTCTACGTTATCGAATCCGACGCAAAACTCATAGTTAATCGTAACTTTCAGGGCCTCCTAATGACGATGGAGCACACAAATTGAGTCGAGATTCAATACATCGGCCTCCAGCCGACTTGTCTCCAAGGGTCTATTGCTGCCTCGGGCACCTTATGGTCGTTCTCCTGTGAGTCTAGATTTTCGAATCCGACGCAAAAATGATAGTTAATTGTAACGTTCAGGGCCTTGTAATGGCGATGGAACACTCAAATTGCGTCGAGATTCAATTCATCGGCCTCCAGCCGACTTGTCTCCAAGGGTCTGTTGCTGCCTCGGGCACCTTATGGTCGTTCCCCTGTGAGTTTAGATTATCGAATCCGACGCAAAAATGATAGTTAATTGTAACGTTTAGGGCCTCCTAATGACGATGGGACACTCAAATTGCGTCGAGATTCAATACATCGTCCTCCAGCCGACTTGTCTCCAAGGGGATATTACTGCCTCCGGCCTCTTATGTTCGCTCTCATGTGAGTCTAGATTTTCGAATCCGACGCGAAACTGATTGTTAATTGTAACGTTCAGGGCTTCCTAATGACGATGGAACACTCAAATTGCCTCGAGATTCAATATATCGGCATTCAGCCGATTTGTCTCCAAGGGTTTATTGCTGCCTCGGGCACCGTATGGTCGTTCCCCTGTGAGTCAACATTTTAGAATCCGACGCAAAACTGATAGTTAAATGTAATGCTCAGGGCCTCTTAATGACGATGGAACATTCAAATTGCGTCGAGAGTCAATACATCTTCCTCCAGCCGACTTGTCTACAAGGGGATATTGCTGCCTCGGGCTCCATGTGGTCCGTCTCCTGTGAGTCTAGAATTTCGAAACCGACGCGAAACTGATAGTTAATTGTAAGGTTCAAGGCCTCCTAATGACGATGGAACACTCAAATTGCGTCGAGATTCAATACATCGGCCTCCAGCCGACTTGTCTCCATGGGGATATTACTGCCTCCGGCCTCTTATGTTCGCTCCCATGTGAGTCTAGATTTTCGAATCCGACGCGAAACTGATTGTTAATTGTAACGTTCAGGGCTTCCTAATGACGATGGAACACTCAAATTGCCTCGAGATTCAATACATCGGCCTCCAGCCGACTTGTCTCCAAGGGTCTGTTGCTGCCTCGGGCACCATATGATCCTTCTCCTGTGAGTCTAGATTTTCGAATCCGGCGCAAAAGTGATAGTGAATAGTAACGTTCAGCGCCTCCTGATGACGATAGAACCCTCAAATTGCGTCTAGATTCAATACATCGTCCTCCAGCTGATTTGTCTCCAAGGGTATATTGCTGCCCCGGGCACCTTATGGTCGTTCTCCTGTGAGTATAGATTTTCGAATCCGACGCAAAAATGATAGTTAATTGTAACGTTCAGGGCCTTCTAATGACGATGGAACACTCAAATTGCGTCGAGATTCAATACATCGGCCTCCAGCCAACTTGCCTCCAAGGGGATATCGCTGCCTCGGGCACCATATGGTCCGTCTCCGGTGATTCTACGTTTTCGAATCCGACGCAATACTCATAGTTAATTGTAACGTTCAGGGCCTCCTAATGACGATGGAGCACACAAATTGAGTCGAGATTCAATACATCGGCCTCCAGCCGACTAGTCTCCAAGGGTCTATTGCTGCCTCGGGCACCTTATGGTCGTTCTCCTGTGAGTCTAGATTTTCGAATCCGACGCAAAAATGATAGTTAATTGTAACGTTCAGGGCCTTGTAATGACGATGGAACACTCAAATTGCCTCGAGATTCAATACAACGGCAGTCAGCCGATTTGTCTCCAAGGGTCTATTGCTCCCTCGGGCACCGTATGGTCGTTCCCCTGTGTGTCAACATTTTAGAATCCGACGCAAAACTGATAGTTAAATGTAATGCTCAGGGCCTCTTAATGACGATGGAACACTCAAATTGCGTCGATAGTCAATACATCTTCCTCCAGCCGACTTGTCTACAAGGGGATATTGCTGCCTCGGGCTCCATGTGGTCCGTCTCCTGTGAGTCTAGATTTTCGAATCTGACGCGAAACTGATAGTTAATTCTAAGGTTCAGGGCCTCCTAATGACGATGGAGCACACAAATTGAGTCGAGATACAATACATCGGCCTCCAGCCGACTTGTCTCCAAGGGTCTATTGCTGCCTCGGGCACCTTATGGTCATTCTCCTGTGAGCCTAGATTTTCGAATCCGACGCGAAAATGATAGTTAATTGTAACGTTCAGGGCCTTCTAATGACGATGGAACACTCAAATTAAGTCGAGATTCAATACATCGGCCTCCAGCCGACTTGTCTCCAAGGGGATATCGCTGCCTAGGGCACCACATGGTCCGTCTCCGGTGGTTCTACGTTTTCGAATCCCACGCAAAACTCATAGTTACTTGTAACGTTCAGGGCCTCCTAATTACGATGGAGCACACAAATTGAGTCGAGATTCAATACATCGGCCTCCAGCCGACTTGTCTCCAAGGGTGTGTTGCTGCCTCGGGCACCTTATGGTCGTTCTCCTGTGAGTTTAGATTATCGACTCCGACGCAAAAATGATGGTTAATTGTAACGTTTAGGGCCTTCTTATGACGATGGGACACTCAAATTGCGTCGAGGTTCAATACATCGTCCTCCAGCCGACTTGTCTCCATGGGGATATTACTGTCTCCGGCCTCTTATGTTCGCTCTCATGTGAGTCTAGATTTTCGAATACGACGCGAAACTGATTGTTAATTGTAACGTTCAGGGCTTCCTAATGACGATGGAACACTCAAATTGCCTCGAGATTCAATACATCGGCATTCAGCCGATTTGTCTCCAAGGGTCTATTGCTGCCTCGGGCACCGTATGATCGTTCTCCTGTGAGTCAACATTTTAGAATCCGACGCAAAACTGATAGTTAAATGCAATGCTCAGGGCCTCTTAATGACGATGGAACTCTCAAATTGCGTCGAGAGTCAATACATCATCCTCCAGCCGACTTGTCTACAAGGGGATATTGCTGCCTCAGGCTCCATGTGGTCCGTCTCCTGTGAGTCTAGATTTTCGACTCGGACGCGAAACTGATAGTTAATTGTAAGGTTCAGGGCCTCCTAATGACGATGGAACACTCAAATTGCGTCGAGATTCAATACATCGGCCTCCAGCGGACTTGTCTCCAATGGGATATTGCTTTCTCGGGCACTATATGTTCCTTCTCCTGTGAGTCTAGATTTTCGAATCCGACGCAAAAATGATAGTGAATAGTAACGTTCAGCGCCTCCTGATGACGATAGAACTCTCCAATAGCGTCGAGATTCAATACATCGTCCTCCAGCTGATTTGTCTCCAAGGGTCTATTGCTGCCTCGGGCACCTTATGGTCGTTCTCCTGTGAGTCTAGATTTTCGAATCCGACGCAAAAATGATAGTTAATTGTAACGTTCCGGGCCTTCTAATGACGATGGAACACTGAAATTGCGTCGAGATTCAATACATCAGCCTCCAGCCGACTTGTCTCCAAGGGGATATCGCTGCCTCGGGCACCACATGGTCCGTCTCCGGTGATTCTACGTTTTCGAATCCGACGCAAAACTCATAGTTAATTGTAACGTTCAGGGCCTCCTAATGACGATGGAGCTCACAAATTGAGTCGAGATTCAATACATCGACCTCCAGCCGACTTGTCTCCAAGGGTCTATTGCTGCTACGGGCACCTTATGGTCGTTCTCCTGTGAGTTTAAATTATCGAATTCGACGCAAAAATGATAGTTAATTGTAACGTTTAGGGCCTCCTAATGACTATGGGACACTCAAATTGCGTCGAAATTCAATACATCGTCCTCCAGCCGACTTGTCTCCATGGGGATATTACTGCCTCCGGCCTCTTATGTTCGCTCTCATGTGAGTCTAGATTTTCGAATCCGACGCGAAATTGATTGTTAATTGTAACGTTCAGGGCTTCCTAATGACGATGGAACACTCAAATTGCCTCGTGATTCAATACAACGGCAGTCAGCCAATTTGTCTCCAAGGGTCTATTGCTCCCTCGGGCACCGTATGGTCGTTGCCCTGTGAGTCAACATTTTAGAATCCGACGCAAAACTGATAGTTAAATGTAATGCTCAGGGCCTCTGAATGACGATGGAACACTCAAATTGCGTCGTGAGTCAGTACATCTTCCTAAAGCCGACTTGTCTACAAGGGGATATTGCTGCCTCGGGCTCCATGTGGTCCGTCTCCTGTGAGTCTAGATTTTCGAATCCGACGCGAAACCGATAGTTAATTCTAAGGTCCAGGGCCTCCTAATGACGATGGAGCACACAAATTGAGTCGAGATACAATACATCGGCCTCCAGCCGACTTGTCTCCAAGGGTCTATTGCTGCCTCGGGCACCTTATGGTCGTTCTCCTGTGAGTCTAGATTTTCGAATCCGACGCAAAAATGATTGTTAATTGCAACGTTCACGGCCTCTTAATGACGATGGAACACTCAAATTGCGTCGAGATTAAATACATCGGCCTCTAGCCGACTTGTCTCCAAGGGGATATCGCTTCCTCGGGCACCACATGGTCCGTCTCCGGTGATTCTACGTTTTCGAATCCGACGCAAAACTCATAGTTAATTGTAACGTTCAGGGCCTCCTAATGACGATGGAGCACACAAATTGAGTCGAGATTCAATACATCGGCCTCCAGCCGACTTGTCTCCAATGGTCTATTGCTGCCTCGGGCACCTTATGGTCGTTCTCCTGTGAGTCTAGATTTTCGAATCCGACGCAAAAATGATAGTTAATTGTAACGTTCAGGGCCTTGTAATGACGATGGAACACTCAAATTGCGTCGAGATTCAATACATCGGCCTCCAGCCGACTTGTCTCCAAGGGTCTGTTGCTGCCTCGGGCACCTTATGGTCGTTCTCCTGTGAGTTTAGATTATCGAATCCGATGCAAAAATGATAGTTAATTTTAACGTTTAGTGCCTCCTAATGACGATGGGACACTCAAATTGCGTCGAGATTCAATACATCGTCCTCCAGACGACTTGTCTCCATGGGGATATAACTGCCTCCGGCCTCTTATGTTCGCTCTCATGTGAGTCTAGATTTTCGAATCCGACGCGAAACTGATTGTTAATTGTAAGGTTCAGGGCTTCCTAATGACGATGGAACACTCAAATTGCGTCGAGATTCAATACATCGGCCTCCAGCGGACTTGTCTCCAAGGGGATATTGCTATCTCGGGCACCATATGATCCTTCTCCTGTGAGTCTAGATTTTCGAATCCGACGCAAAAATGATAGTTAATAGTAACGTTCAGCGCCTCCTGATGACGATAGAACTCTCAAATTGCGTCGAGATTCAATACATCGTCCTCCAGCTGATTTGTCTCCAAGGGTCTCTTGCTGCCTCGGGCACCTTATGGTCGTTCTCCTGTGAGTCTAGATTTTCGAATCCGATGCAAAAATGATAATTAATTGTAACGTTCAGGGCCTTCTAATGACGATGGAACACTCAAATTGCCTCGAGATTCAATACATCGGCATTCAGCCGATTTGTCTTCAAGGGTCTATTGCTGCCTCGGGCACCGTATGGTCGTTCCCCTGTGAGTCAACATTTTAGAATCCGACGCAAAACTGATAGTTAAATGTAATGCTCAGGGCCTCTTAATGACGATGGAACACTCAAATTGCGTCGAGAGTCAATACATCTTCCTCCAGCCGACTTTACATGGGGATATTGCTGCCTCGGGTTCCATGTGGTCCGTCTCCTGTGACTCTAGATTTTTCGAATCCGACGCGAAACTGATAGTTAATTGCAAGGTTCAGGGCCTCCTAATGACGATGGAACACTCAAATTGCGTCGAGATTCAATACATTGGCATCCAGCGGACTTGTCTCCAAGGGGATATTGCTGTCTCGGGCACCATATGATCCTTCTCCTGTGAGTCTAGATTTTCGAATCCGACGCAAAAATGATAGTGAATAGTAACGTTCAGCGCCTCCTGATGACGATAGAACTCTCTAATTGCGTCGAGATTCAATACATCGTCCTCCAGCTGATTTGTCTCCAAGGGTCTATTGCTGCCTCGGGCACCTTATGGTCGTTCTCCTGTGAGTCTAGATTTTCGAATCCGACGCAAAAATGATAGTTAATTGTAACGTTCAGGGCCGTCTAATGACGATGGAACACTCAAGTTGCGTCGAGATTCAATACATCGGCCTCCAGCCGACATGTCTCCAAGGGGATATCGCTGCCTCGGGCACCACATGGTCCGTCTCCGGTGATTCTACGTTTTCGAATCCGACGCAAAACTGATAGTTAATTGTAACATTCAGGGCCTCCTAATGACGATTGAGCACACAAATTGAGTCGAGATTCAATACATCGACCTCCAGCCGACTTGTCTCCGAGGGTCTATTGCTGCCTCGGGCACCTTATGGTCGTTCGCCTGTGAGTCTAGATTTTCGAATCCGACACAAAAATGATAGTTAATTGTAACGTTCAGGGCCTTCTAATGACGATGGAACACTCAAATTGCGTCGAGATTCAATACATCGGCCTCCAGCCGACTTGTCTCCAAGGGGATATCGCTGCTTCGGGCACCACATGGTCCGTCTCCGGTGATTCTACGTTTTCGAATCCCACGCAAAACTCATAGTTAATTGTAACGATCAGGGCCTCCTAATGACGATGGAGCACACAAATTGAGTCGAGATTCAATACATCGGCCTCCAGCCGACTTGTCTCCAAGGGTCTATTGCTGCCTCGGGCACCTTATGGTCGATCTCCTGTGAGTCTAGATTTTCGAATTCGACGGAAAAATCATAGTTAATTGTAACGTTCAGCGCCTCCTAATGACGATAGAACTCTCATATTGCGTCGAGATTCTATACATCGTCCTCCAACTGATTTGTCTCCAAGGGGATATTGCTGCCTCGGGCACCAAATGGTCCGTCTCCTGTGAGTCTGGATTTTCGAATCCGACGCAAAAATGATAGTGAATTGTAACGTTTAGGGCCTTCTAATGACGATGGAACACTCAAATTGCGTCGAGATTCAATACATCGGCATCCAGCCGACTTGTCTCCAAGGGTCTATTGTGCCTCGGGCACCGTATGGTCGTTCCCCTGTGAGTCAACATTTTAGAATCCGACGCAAAACTGATAGTTAAATGTAATGCTCAGGGCCTCTTAATGTCGATGGAACACTCAAATTGCGTCGAGAGTCAATACATCTTCCTCCAGCCGACTTGTCTACAAGGGGATATTGCTGCCTCGGGCTCCATGTGGTCCGTCTCCTGTGAGTCTAGATTTTCGAATCCGACGCGAAACTGATAGTTAATTGTAAGGTTCAGGGCCTCCTAACGGCGATGGGACACTCAAATTGCGTCGAGATTCAATACATCGTCCTCCAGCCGACTTGTCTCCATGGGGATATTACTGCCTCCGGCCTCTTATGTTCGCTCTCATGTGAGTCAAGATTTTCGAATCCGACGCGAAACTGATTGTTAATTGTAACGTTCAGGGCTTCCTAATGACGATGGAACACTCAAATTGCCTCGAGATTCAATACATCGGCCTCCAGCCGACTTGTCTCCAAGGGGATATCGCTGCCTCGGGCACCACATGGTCCGTCTCCGGTGATTCTACGTTTTCGAATCCGACGCAAAACTCATTATTAATTGTAACGTTCAGGGCCTCCTATTGACGATGGAGCACACAAATTGAGTCGAGATTCAATACATCGGCCTCCAGCCGACTTGTCTCCAAGGGGATATTGCTGTCTCGGGCACCATATGATCCTTCTCCTGTGAGTCTACATTTTCGAATCCGACGCAAAAATGATAGTGAATAGTAACGTTCAGCGCCTCCTAATGACGATAGAACTCTCATATTGCGTCGAGATTCTATACATCGTCCTCCAACTGATTTGTCTCCAAGGGGATATTGCTGCCTCGGGCACCAAATGGTCCGTCTCCTGTGAGTCTGGATTTTCGAATCCGACGCAAAAATGATAGTGAATTGTAACGTTTAGGGCCTTCTAATGACGATGGAACACTCAAATTGCGTCGAGATTCAATACATCGGCATCCAGCCGACTTGCCTCCAAGGGGATATCGCTGCCTCGGGCACCACATGGTCCGTCTCCGGTGATTCTACGTTTTTGAATCCGACGCAATACTCATAGTTAATTGTAACGTTCAGGGCCTCCTAATGACGATGGAGCACACAAATTGAGTCGAGATTCAATACATCGACCTCCAGCCGACTTGTCTCCAAGGGTCAATTGCTGCCTCGGGCACCTTATGGTCGTTCTCCTGTGAGTCTAGATTTTCGAATCCGACGCAAAAATGATAGTTAATTGTAACGTTCAGGGCCTTGTAATGACGATGGAACACTCAAAGTGCGTCGAGATTCATTACATCGGCCTCCAGCCGACTTGTCTGCAAGGGTCTGTTGCTGCCTCGGGCACCATATGCTCGTTCTCCTGTGAGTTTAGATTATCGAATCCGACGCAAAAATGATAGTTAATTGTAACGTTTAGAGCCTCCTAATGACGATGGGACACTCAAATTTCGTCGAGATTCAATACATAGACCTCCAGCCGACTTGTCTCCAAGGGGATATTGCTGCCTCAAGCTCCATGTGGTCCGTCTCCTGTGAGTCTAGATTTTCGAATCCGACGCGAAACTGATAATTAATTGTAACGTTCAGGGCCTCCTAATGACGATGGAACACTCAAATTGCGTCAAGATGTAATACATCGGCCTCCAGCCGACTTGTCTCCAAGGGGATATTGCTGTCTCGGGCACAATACGATCCTTCTCCTGTGAGTCTAGATTTTCGAATCCGACGCAAAAATGATAGTGAATTGTAACTTTCAGCGCCTCCTAATGACGATAGAAGACTCAAATTGCGTCGAGATTCAATACATCGTCCTCCAGCCGATTAGTCTCCAAGGGGATATTGCTGCCTCGGGCACCAAATGATCCGTCTGCTGTGAGTCTAGATTTTCGAATCCGACGAAAAACTGATAGTTAATTCTAACATTAAGGGCCTCCTAATGACGATGGAACACTCAACTTGCGACGCGATCCAATACATCGTCCTCCAGCCGACTGTCTCCAAGTGTCTAATGCTGCCTCGGGCACCTTATGGTCGTTATCTTGTAAGTCTAGATTTTTGAACCCGACGCAAAACTGATTGTTAATTGTAACGTTCAGGGCCACCTAATGACGATGGAACACACAAATTGAGTCGAGATTCAATACATCGACCTCCAGCCGACTTGTCTCCAAGGGGATATTGCTGCCTCAGGCTCCATGTGGTCCGTCTCCTGTGAGTCTAGATTTTCGAATCCGACGCTAAACTGATAGTTAATTGTAACGTTCAGGGCCTCCTAATGACGATGGAACACTCAAATTGCGTCGATATTCAATACATCGGCCTCCAGTCGATTTGTCTCCAAGGGGTATATTGCTGTCTCGAGCACCGTATGAACTTCTCCTGTGAGTAGATTTTCGAATCCGACGCTAAAATGATTGTTAATTGTAACGTTCAGGGCCTCCTAATGACGATGGAACACTCAAATTGCGTCAAGAATCAATACATCGGTTTCCAGCCGACTTGTCTCCAAGGGTCTATTGCTGCCTCGGGCACCTTATGGTCGTTCCCCTGTGAGTCTAGATTTTCGAATACGACGCATAAATGATAGTTAATTGTAACGTTCAGGGACTCCTAATGACGATGGAACACTCAAATTGCGTCGAGAGTCAATACATCGACCTCCAGTCGACTTGTATCCAAGGGGATATTGCAGTCTCGTGCACCATATGATCCTTCTCCTGTTAGTAGATTTTCGAATCCGACGTTAAAATGATAGTTAACTCTAACGCTCAGGCCTCCTAATGCCGATGGAACACTCAAATTGCGTCGAGATTCAATACATCGGCCTCCAGCCGACTTGTCTCCAAGGGTCTATTGCTGCCTCGGGCACCTTATGGTAGTTCTCCTGTGAGTCTAGATTTTCGAATCCGACGAAAAATGATAGTCAATTGTAACGTTCAGGGCCTTGTAATGACGATGGAACACTCAAATTGCGTCGAGATTCAATACATCAGCCTCCAGCCAACTTGTCTCCAAGGGTCTGTTGCTGCCTCGGGCACCTTATGGTCGTTCTCCTGTGAGTTTAGATTATCGAATCCGACGCAAAACTGATTGTTAATTGTAACGTTCAGGGCCACCTAATGACGATGGAACACTCAAATTGAGTCGAGAATCAATACATCGACCTCCAGCCGACTTGTCTCCAAGGGGATATTGCTGCCTCGGGCTCCATGTAGTCCGTCTCCTGTGAGTCTAGATTTTCGAATCCGACGCAAAAATGATAGTTAATTATAACATTCAGGGCCTTGTAATGACGATGGAACACTCAAATTGCGTCGAGATTCAATACATCAGCCTCCAGCCGACTTGTCTCCAAGTGTCTGTTGCTGCCTCGGGCACCTTATGGTCGTTCTCCTGTGAGTTTAGATTATCGAATCCGACGCAAAAATGATAGTTAATTGTAACGTTTAGGGCCGCCTAATGACGATGGGACACTCAAATTGCTTCGAGATTCAATACATCGTCCTCCAGCCGACTTGTCTCCATGGGGATATTACTGCCTCCGGCCTCTTGTGTTCGCTCTCATGTGGGTCTAGATTTTCGAATCCGACGCGAAATTGATTGTTAATTGTAACGTTCAGGGCTTCCTAATGACGATGGAACACTCAAATTGCCTCGAGATTCAATACATCGGCATTCAGCCGATTTGTCTCCAAAGGTCTATTGCTGCCTCGGGCACCGTATGGTCGTTCCCCTGTGAGTCAACATTTTAGAATCCGACGCAAAACTGATAGTTAAATGTAATGCTCAGGGCCTCTTAATGACGATGGAACACTCAAATTGCGTCGAGAGTCAATACATCTTCCTCCAGCCGACTTGTCTACAAGGGGATATTGCTGCCTCGGGCACCAAATGGTCCGTCTCCTGTGAGTCTGGATTTTTGAATCCGACGCGAAACTGATAGTTAATTGTAACGTTCAGGGCCTCCAAATGACGATGGAGCACTCAAATTGCGTCGCGATTCAATACATCGTCCTCCAGCGGACTGGTCTCCAAGGGGATATTGCTGCATCGGGCACCTTATGGTCCGTCTCTAGTGAGTCTAAATTTTCGAATCCGACGAAAAACTGATAGTTAATTGTAACATTCAGGGCCTCCTAATGACGATGGAACACTCATTTTGCGTCGCGATCCAATACATCGTCCTCCAACCGACTTGTCTCCAAGGGTCGATAGCTGCCACGGGCACCTTGTGTTCGTTCTGCTGTGAGTCTAGATTTTCGAACCCGACACAAAACTGATTGTTAATTGTAACGGTCAGGGCCACCTAATGACGATGGAACACTCAAATTGAGTCGAGATTCAATACATCGTCCTCCAGCCGACTTGTCTCCAAGGGTCTAATGCTGCCTCGGGCACCTTATGGTCGTTCTCTTGTAAGTCTAGATTTTCGAATCCGACGCAAAAGTGATAGTTCATTATAATGTTTTGGGCGACCTAATGGCGATGGAACACTCAAATTGCGTCGATATTCAATACATCGGCCTCCAGTCGATTTGTCTCCAAGGGGTATATTGCTGTCTCGAGCACCGTATGAACTTCTCCTGTGAGTAGATTTTCGAATCCGACGCTAAAATGATAGTTAACTGTAACGTTCACGGCCTCCTAATGCCGATGGAACACTCAAATTGCGTCGAGATTCAATACATCGGCCTGCAGCCGACTTGTCTCCAAGGGTCTGTTGCTGCCTCGGGCACCTTATGGTCGTTCTCCTGTGAGTTTAGATTATCGAATCCGACGCAAAAATGATAGTTAATTGTAACGTTTAGGGCCTCCTAATGACGATGGAACACTCAAATTGCGTCGAGATTCAATACATCGGCCCCCAGCCGACTTGTCTCCTATGGTCTGTTGCTGCCTCGGGCACCTTATGGTCGTTCTCCTGTGAGTCTAGATTTTCGAATCCGACGATAAAATGATAGTTAATTGTAACGTTCAGGGCCTCCTAATGACGATGGAACTCTCAAATTGCGTCGAGATTCAATACATCGTCCTCCAGCCGGCTTGTCTCCAAGGGTCTAATGCTGCCTCGGGCACCTTATGGTCGTTCTCCTGTGAGTCTAGATTTTCGAACTGATAGTTAATTGTAAGGTTCAGGGCCTCCTAATGACGATGGAGCACTCAAATTGCGTCGTGATTCATTACATCGGCCTCCAGCGGACTTGTCTCCAAGGGTCTATTGCTGCCTCGGGCACCTTATGGTCGTACTCCTGGGAGTCTAGATTTTCGAATCCGACGCATTAATGATAGTTAATTGTAACGTTCAGGGACTCCTAAAGACGATGGAACACTCAAATTGCGTCGAGAGTCAATACATCGACCTCCAGTCGACTTGTATCGAAGGGGATATTGCAGTCTCGTGCACCATATGATCCTTCTCCTGTTAGTAGATTTTCGAATCCGACGATAAAATGATAGTTAACTGTAACGTTCAGAGCCTCCTAATGCCGATGGAACACTCAAATTGCGTCGAGATTCAATACATCGGCCTCCAGCCGACTTGTCTCCAAGGGTCTATTGCTGCCTCGGGCACCTTATGGTCGTTCTCCTGTGAGTTTAGAATTTCGAATCCGACGCGAAACTGATAGTTAATTGTAAGGTTGAGGGCCTCCTAACGACGATGGAACACTCAAATTGCGTCGAGATTCAATACATCGGCCTCCAGCGGACTTGTCTCCAAAGGGATATTGCTGTCTCGGGCACCATATGATCCTTCTCCTGTGAGTCTAGATTTTCGAATACGACGCAAAATATAATAGTGAATAGTAACGTTCAGCGCCTCCTGATGACGATAGAACTCTCAAATTCCGTCGAGATTCAATACATCGTCCACCAGCTGATTTGTCTCCAAGGGGATATTGCTGCCTCGGGCGCCTTATGGTCGTTCTCCTGTGAGTCTACATTTTCGAATCCGACGCATAAATGATAGTTAATTGTAACGTTCAGGATCTCCTAAAGACGATGGAACACTCAAATTGCGTCGAGAGTCAGTACATCGACCTCCAGTCGACTTGTATCCAAGGGGATATTGCAGTCTCGTTCACGATATGATCCTTCTCCTGTTAGTAGATTTTCGAATCCGACGCTATAATGATAGTTAATTGTAGCGTTCAGGGCCTCCTAATGACGATGGAACACTCAAATTGCGTCAAGAATCAATACATCGGTTTCCAGCCGGCTTGTCTCCATGGGTCTATTGCTGCCTCGGGCACCTTATGGTCGTTCTCCTGTGAGTCTAGATTTTCGAATACGACGCATAAATGATAGTTAATTGTAACGTTCAGGGACTCCTAAAGACGATGGAACACTCAAATTGCGTCGAGAGTCAATACATCGACCTCCAGTCGACTTGTATCCAAGGGGATATTGCAGTCTCGTGCGCCATATGATCCTTCTCCTGTTAGTAGATTTTCGAATCCGACGCTAAAATGATAGTTAACTGTAACGTTCAGGGCCTCCTAATGCCGATGGAACACTCAAATTGCGTCGAGATTCAATACATCGGCCTCCAGCAGACTTGTCTCCAAGGGTCTATTGCTGCCTCGGGCACCTTATGGTCGTTCTCCTGTGAGTCTAGATTTTCGAATCCAACGCAAAAATGATAGTTAATTGTAACTTTCAGGGCCTCCTATTGGCGATGGAACACTCAAATTGCGTCGAGATTCAATACATCGGCCTCCAGCCGACTTGTCTCCTATAGTCTCTTGCTGCCTCGGGCACCTTATGGTCGTTCCCCTGTGAGTCTAGATTTTCGAATCCGACGATAAATTGATAGTTAATTGTAACGTTCAGGGCCTCCTAATGACGATGGAACACTCAAATTGCGACGAGATTCAATACATCGACCTCCAGCCGACTTGTCTAGAAGGGTCTATTGCTGCCTCGGGCACCAAATGGTCGTTCTCCTGTGAGTCTAGATTTTCGAATACGACGCATAAATGATAGTTAATTGTAACGTTCAGGGACTCCTAATGACGATGGAACACTCAAATTGCGTCGAGAGTCAATACATCGACCTCCATTCGACTTGTATCCAAAGGGATATTGAAGTCTCGTGCACCATATGATTCTTCTCCTGTCAGTAGGTTTTCGAATCCGACGCTAAAATGATAGTTAACTGTAACGTTCAGGGCCTCCTAATGCCGACGGAACACTCAAATTGCGTCGAGATTCAATACATCGGCCTCCAGCCGACTTGTCTCCAAGGGTCTATTGCTGCCCCGGGCACCTTATGGTCGTTCTCCTGTGAGTTTAGATTTTCGAATCCGACGCGAAACTGATAGTTAATTGTAAGGTTCAGGGCCTCCTAATGACGATGGAACACTCAAATTGAGTCGAGATTCAATACATCGGCCTCCGGCGGACTTGTCTCCAAGGGGATATTGCTGTCTCGGGCACCATATGATCCTTCTCCTGTGAGTCTGAATTTTCGAATCCGACGCAAAAATGATAGTGAATAGTAACGTTCAGCGCCTCCTGATGACGATAGAACTCTCAAATTGCGTCGAGATTCAATACATCGTCCTCCAGCTGATTTGTCTCCAAGGGGATATCGCTACCTTGGGCACCACATGGTCCGTCTCCGGTGATTCTACGTTTTCGAATCCGACGCAAAAATGATAGTTAATTGTAACGTTCAGGGCCTCCTAATGCCGATGGAACACTCAAATTGCGTCGAGATTCAATACATCGGCCTCCAGCCGACTTGTCTCCAAGTTTCTGGTGCTGCCTCGGGCACCTTATGGTCGTTCTCCTGTGAGTTTAGATTTTCGAATTCGACGCGAAACTGATGGTTAATTGTAAGGTTCAGGGCCTCCTAATGACGATGGAACACTCAAATTGCGTCAATACATCGGCCTCCAGCGGACTTGTCTCCAAGGGGATATTGCTGTCTCGAGCACCGTATGAACTTCTCCTGTGAGTAGATTTTCGAATCCGACGCTAAAATGATTGTTAATTGTAACGTTCAGGGCCTCCTGATGACGATAGAACTCTCAAATTGCGTCGAGATTCAATACATCGTCCTCCAGCTGATTTGTCTCCAAGGGAATATTGCTGCCTCGGGCACCTTATGGTCGTTCTCCTGTGAGTCTAGATTTTCGAATCCGACGCATAAATGATAGTTAATTGTAACGTTCAGGGACTAATAAAGACGATGGAACACTCAAATTGCGTCGAGAGTCAATACATGGACCTCCAGTCGACTTGTATTCAAGGGGATATTGCAGTCTCGTGCACCATATGATCCTTCTCCTGTTAGGAGATTTTCGAATCCGAAGCTAAAATGATAGTTAACTGTAACGTTCAGGGCCTCCTAATGCCGATGGAACACTCAAATTGCGTCGAGATTCAACACATCGGCCTCCAGCCGACTTGTCTCCAAGGGTCTGTTGCTGCCTCGGGCACCTTATGGTCGTTCTCCTGTGAGTTTAGATTATCGAATCCGACGCAAAAATGATAGTTAATTGCAACGTTTAGGGCCTCCTAATGACGATGGAACACTCAAATTGCGTCGAGATTCAATACATCGACCTCCAGCCCACTTGTCTCCTATGGTCTGTTGCTGCCTCGGGCACCTTATGGTCGTTCTCCTGTGAGTCTAGATTTTCGAATCCGACGATAAAATGATAGTTAATTGTAACGTTCAGGGCCTCCTAATGACCATGGAACTCTCAAATTGCGTCGAGATTCAATACATCGTCCTCCAGCCGACTTGTCTCCAAGGGTCTATTGCTGCCTCAGGCACCTTATGGTCGTTCTCCTGTGAGTCTAGATTTTCGAATCCGACGCAAATATGATAGTTAAATGTAACGTTCAGGGCCTTCTAATGACGATGGAACACTCAAATTGCGTCGAGATTCAATACATCGGCCTCCAGCCGACTTGTCTCCAAGGGGATATCGCTGCCTCAGGCACCACATGGTCCGTCACCGGTGATTCTACGTTTTCGAATCCGACGCTAAACTCATAGTTAATTGTAACGTTCAGGGGATCCTAATGACGATGGAGCACACAAATTGAGTCGAGATTCAATACATCGACCTCCAGCCGACTTGTCTCTAAGGGTCTATTGCTTCCTCGGGCACCTTATGGTCGTTCTCCTGTGAGTCTAGATTTTCGAATCCGACGCAAAAATGATAGTTAATTGTAACGTTCAGGGCCTTGTAATGACGATGGAACACTCAAATTGCGTCGAGATTCAATACATCGGCCTCAGGCCGACTTGTCTCCTATAGTCTCTTGCTGCCTCGGACACCTTATGGTCGTTCCCCTGTGGTTCTAGATTTTCGAATCCGACGATAAATTGATAGTTAATTGTAACGTTCAGGGCCTCCTAATGACGATGGAATACTCAAATTGCGACGAGATTCAATACATCGACCTCCAGCCGACTTGTCTAGAAGGGTCTATTGCTGCCTCGCGCACCAAATGGTCGTTCTCCTGTGAGTCCAGATTTTCGAATACGACGCATAAATGATAGTTAATTGTAACGTTCAGGGACTCCTAATGACGATGGAACACTCAAATTGCGTCGAGAGTCAATACATCGACCACCATTCGACTTGTATCCAAAGGGATATTGCAGTCTCGTGCACCATATGATTCTTCTCCTGTCAGTAGATTTTCGAATCCGACGCTAAAATGATAGTTAACTGTAACGTTCAGGGCCTCCTAATGCCGACGGAACACTCAAATTGCGTCGAGATTCAATACATCGGCCTCCAGCCGACTTGTCTCCAAGGGTCCATTGCTGCCCCGGGCACCTTATGGTCGTTCTCCTGTGTGTTTAGATTTTCGAATCCGACGCGAAACTGATAGTTAATTGTAAGGTTCAGGGCCTCCTAATGACGATGGAACACTCAAATTGAGTCGAGATTCAATACATCGGCCTCCAGCGGACTTGTCTCCAAGGGGATATTGCTGTCTCGGGCACCATATGATCCTTCTCCTGTGAGTCTGAATTTTCGAATCCGACGCAAAAATGATAGTGAATAGTAACGTTCAGCGCCTCCTGATGACGATAGAACTCTCAAATTGCGTCGAGATTCAATACATCGTCCTCCAGCTGATTTGTCTCCAAGGGGATATCGCTACCTCGGGCACCACATGGTCCGTCTCCGGTGATTCTACGTTTTCGAATCCGACGCAAAAATGATAGTTAACTGTAACGCTCAGGCCTCCTAATGCCGATGGAACACTCAAATTGCGTCGAGATTCAATACAACGGCCTCCAGCCGACTTGTCTCCAAGGGTCTATTGCTGCCTCGGGCACCTTATGGTCGTTCTCCTGTGAGTATAGATTTTCGAATCCGACGCAAAAACGATAGTTAATTGTAACGTTCAGGGCCTCCTATTGGCGGTGGAACACTCAAATTGCGTCGAGATTCAATACATCGGCCTCCAGCCGACTTGTCTCCTATGGTCTGTTGCTGCCTCGGGCACCTTATGGTCGTTCTCCTGTGAGTCTAGATTTTCGAATCCGACGATAAAATGATAGTTAATTGTAACGTTCAGGGCCTTGTAATGACGATGGAACACTGAAATTGCGTCGAGCTTCAATACATCGGCCTCCAGCCGACTTGTCACCAAGGGTCTGTTGCTGCCTCGGGCACCTTATGGTCGTTCTCCTGTGAGTTTAGATTTTCGAATCCGACGCGAAACTGATAGTTAATTGTAAGGTTGAGGGCCTCCTAAAGACGATGGAACACTCAAATTGCGTCGAGATTCAATACATCGGCCTCCAGCGGATTTGTCTCCAAAGGGATATTGCTGTCTCGGGCACCATATGATCCTTCTCCTGTGAGTCTAGATTTTCGAATACGACGCAAAATATAATAGTGAATAGTAACGTTCAGCGCCTCCTGATGACGATAGAACTCTCAAATTCCGTCGAGATTCAATACATCGTCCACCAGCTGATTTGTCTCCAAGGGGATATTGCTGCCTCGGGCGCCTTATGGTCGTTCTCCTGTGAGTCTAGATTTTCGAATCCGACGCATAAATGATAGTTAATTGTAACGTTCAGGGACTCCTAAAGACGATGGAACACTCAAATTGCGTCGAGAGTCAATACATCGACCTCCAGTCGACTTGTATCCAAGGGGATATTGCAGTCTCGTGCACCATATGATCCTTCTCCTGTTAGTAGATTTTCGAATCCGACGCTAAAATGATAGTTAACTGTAACGTTCAGGGCTTCCTAATGCCGATGGAACACTCAAATTGCGTCGAGATTCAATACATCGGCCTCCAGCCGGCTTGTCTCCAAGGGTCTATTGCTGCCTCGGGCACCTTATGGTCATTCACCTGTGAGACTAGATTTTCGAATCCGACGCAAAAATGATAGTTAATTGTAACGTTCAGGGCCTCCTATTGGCGATGGAACACTCAAATTGCGTCGAGATTCAATACATCGGCCTCCAGCCGACTTGTCTCCTATGGTCTTTTGCTGCCTCGGGCACCTGATGGTCGTTCTCCTGTGAGTCTAGATTTTCGAATCCGACGATAAAATGATAGTTAATTGTAACGTTCAGGGCCTCCTAATGACGATGCAACACTCAAATTGCGACGAGATTCAATACACCGGCCTCCAGCCGACTTGACCCCAAGGGTCTGTTGCTGCCTCGGGCACCTTATAGACGTTCTCCTGTGAGTTTAGATTTTCGAATCCGACGCGAAACTGATAGTTAATTGTAAGGTTCAGGGCCTCCTAATGACGATGGAACACTCAAATTGCGTCGAGATTCAATACATCGGCCTCCAGCGGACTTGTCTCCAAGGGGATATTGCTGTCTCGAGCACCGTATGAACTTCTCCTATGAGTAGATTTTCGAATCCGACGCTAAAATGATTGTTAATTGTAACATTCAGGGCCTCCTAATGACGTTGGAACACTCAAATTGCGTCAAGAATCAATACATCGGTTTCCAGCCGACTTGTCTCCAAAGGGTCTATTGCTGCCTCGAGCACCGTATGATCTTCTCCTGTGAGTAGATTTTCGAATCCGACGCTAAAATGATAGTTAACTGTAACGTTCAGGGCCTCCTAATGCCGATGGAACACTCAAATTGCGTCGAGATTCAATACATCGGCCTCCAGCAGACTTGTCTCCAAGGGTCTATTGCTGCCTCGGGCACCTTATGGTCGTTCTCCTGTGAGTCTAGATTTTCGAATCCAACGCAAAAATGATAGTTAATTGTAACGTTCAGGGCCTCCTATTGGCGATGGAACACTCAAATTGCGTCGAGATTCAATACATCGGCCTCCAGCCGACTTGTCTCCTATAGTCTCTTGCTGCCTCGGGCACCTTATGGTCGTTCCCCTGTGAGTCTAGATTTTCGAATCCGACGATAAATTGATAGTTAATTGTAACGTTCAGGGCCTCCTAATGACGATGGAACACTCAAATTGCGACGAGATTCAATACATCGACCTCCAGCCGACTTGTCTAGAAGGGTCTATTGCTGCCTCGGGCACCAAATGGTCGTTCTCCTGTGAGTCTAGATTTTCGAATAGGACGCATAAATGATAGTTAATTGTAACGTTCAGGGACTCCTAATGACGATGGAACACTCAAATTGCGTCGAGAGTCAATACATCGACCTCCATTCGACTTGATTCCAAAGGGATATTGAAGTCTCGTGCACCATATGATTCTTCTCCTGTCAGTAGGTTTTCGAATCCGACGCTAAAATGATAGTTAACTGTAACGTTCAGGGCCTCCTAATGCCGACGGAATACTCAAATTGCGTCGAGATTCAATACATCGGCCTCCAGCCGACTTGTCTCCAAGGGTCTATTGCTGCCCCGGGCACCTTATAGTCGTTCTCCTGTGAGTTTAGATTTTCGAATCCGACGCGAAACTGATAGTTAATTGTAAGGTTCAGGGCCTCCTAATGACGATGGAACACTCAAATTGAGTCGAGATTCAATACATCGGCCTCCAGCGGACTTGTCTCCAAGGGGATATTGCTGTCTCGGGCACCATATGATCCTTCTCCTGTGAGTCTGAATTTTCGAATCCGACGCAAAAATGATAGTGAATAGTAACGTTCAGCGCCTCCTGATGACGATAGAACTCTCAAATTGCGTCGAGATTCAATACATCGTCCTCCAGCTGATTTCTCTCCAAGGGGATATCGCTACCTTGGGCACCACATGGTCCGTCTCCGGTGATTCTTTGTTTTCGAATCCGACGAAAAAATGATAGTTAATTGTAACGTTCAGGGCCTCCTAATGCCGATGGAACACTCAAATTGCGTCGAGATTCAATACATCGGCCTCCAGCCGACTTGTCTCCAAGTTTCTGGTGCTGCCTCGGGCACCTTATGGTCGTTCTCCTGTGAGTTTAGATTTTCGAATTCGACGCGAAACTGATGGTTAATTGTAAGGTTCAGGGCCTCCTAATGACGATGGAACACTCAAATTGCGTCAATACATCGGCCTCCAGCGGACTTGTCTCCAAGGGGATATTGCTGTCTCGAGCACCGTATGAACTTCTCCTGTGAGTAGATTTTCGAATCCGACGCTAAAATGATTGTTAATTGTAACGTTCAGGGCCTCCTGATGACGATAGAACTCTCAAATTGCGTCGAGATTCAATACATCGTCCTCCAGCTGATTTGTCTCCAAGGGGATATTGCTGCCTCGGGCACCTTATGGTCGTTCTCCTGTGAGTCTAGATTTTCGAATCCGACGCATAAATGATAATTAATTGTAACGTTCAGGGACTAATAAAGACGATGGAACACTCAAATTGCGTCGAGAGTCAATACATGGACCTCCAGTCGACTTGTATCCAAGGGGATATTGCAGTCTCGTGCACCATATGATCCTTCTCCTGTTAGGAGATTTTCGAATCCGAAGCTAAAATGATAGTTAACTGTAACGTTCAGGGCCTCCTAATGCCGATGGAACACTCAAATTGCGTCGAGATTCAACACATCGGCCTCCAGCCGACTTGTCTCCAAGGGTCTGTTGCTGCCTCGGGCACCTTATGGTCGTTCTCCTGTGAGTTTAGATTATCGAATCCGACGCAAAAATGATAGTTAATTGTAACGTTTAGGGCCTCCTAATGACGATGGAACACTCAAATTGCGTCGAGATTCAATACATCGACCTCCAGCCCACTTGTCTCCTATGGTCTGTTGCTGCCTCGGGCACCTTATGGTCGTTCTCCTGTGAGTCTAGATTTTCGAATCCGACGATAAAATGATAGTTAATTGTAACGTTCAGGGCCTCCTAATGACCATGGAACTCTCAAATTGCGTCGAGATTCAATACATCGTCCTCCAGCCGACTTGTCTCCAAGGGTCTATTGCTGCCTCAGGCACCTTATGGTCGTTCTCCTGTGAGTCTAGATTTTCGAATCCGACGCAAATATGATAGTTAAATGTAACGTTCAGGGCCTTCTAATGACGATGGAACACTCAAATTGCGTCGAGATTCAATACATCGGCCTCCAGCCGACTTGTCTCCAAGGGGATATCGCTGCCTCAGGCACCACATGGTCCGTCACCGGTGATTCTACGTTTTCGAATCCGACGCTAAACTCATAGTTAATTGTAACGTTCAGGGGATCCTAATGACGATGGAGCACACAAATTGAGTCGAGATTCAATACATCGACCTCCAGCCGACTTGTCTCTAAGGGTCTATTGCTTCCTCGGGCACCTTATGGTCGTTCTCCTGTGAGTCTAGATTTTCGAATCCGACGCAAAAATGATAGTTAATTGTAACGTTCAGGGCCTTGTAATGACGATGGAACACTCAAATTGCGTCGAGACTCAATACATCGGCCTCCAGCCGACTTGTCTCCAAGGGTCTGTTGCTGCCTCGGGCACCTTATGGTCGTTCTCCTGTGAGTTTAGATTATCGAATCCGACTTAAAAATGATAGTTAATTGTAACGCTCAGGGCCTCCTATTGGCGATGGAACACTCAAATTGCGTCGAGGTTCAATACATCGGCTTCCAGCCGACTTGTCTCCTATGGTCTGTTGCTGCCTCGGGCACCTTATGGTCGTTCTCCTGTGAGTCTAGATTTTCGAATCCGACGATAAAATGATAGTTAATTGTAAGTTTCAGGGCCTCCTAATGACGATGGAATACTCAAATTGCTTCGAGATTCAATACATCGGCCTCCAGCGGCCTTGTCTCCAAGGGGATATTGCTGTCTCAAGCACCGTATGAACTTTCCTGTGAGTAGATTTTCGAATCCGACGCTAAAATGATTGTTAATTGTAACGTTCAGGGCCTCCTAATGACGATGGAACACTCAAATTGCGTCAAGAATCAATACATCGGTTGCCAGCCGACTTGTCTCCAAGGGTCTATTGCTGCCTCGAGCACCGTATGAACTTCTCCTGTGAGTAGATTTTCGAATCCGACGCATAAATGATAGTTAATTGTAACGTTCAGGGCCTCCTAATGACGATGGAACACTCAAATTGCGTCAAGAATCAATACATCGGCCTCCAACCGACTTGTCTCCAAGGGTCTATTGCTGCCTCGGGCACTTTATGGTCGTTCTCCTGTGAGTCTAGATTTTCGAATCCGACGCAAAAATGATAGTTAATTCTAACGTGAAGGGCCTCCTATTGGCGATGGAACACTCAAATTGCGTCGAGATTCAATACATCGGCCTCCAGCCGACTTGTCTCCTATGGTCTGTTGCTGCCTCGCGCACCTTATGGTCGTTCTCCTGTAAGTCTAGATTTTCGAATCCGATGCATAAATGATAGTTAATTGTAACGTTCAGGGACCCCTAAAGACGATGGAACACTCAAATTGCGTCGAGAGTCAATACATCGTCCTCCAGTCGACTTGTATCCAAGGGGATATTGTAGTCTCGTGCAGTATATGATCCTTCTCCTGTTAGTAGATTTTCGAATCCGACGCTAAAATGATAGTTAATTGTACCGTTCAGGGCCTTCTAATGACGATGGAACACTCAAATTACGTCGAGATTCAATACATCTGCCTCCAGCCGACTTGTCTCCAAGGGGATATCGCTGCCTTGGAACCACATAGTCTGTCTACGGTGATTCTACGTTTTTGAATCCGACGCAAAACTCATAGTTAATTGTAACGTTCAGGGCCTCCTAATGACGATGGAGCACACAAATTGTGTCGAGATTCAATGCATCGACCTCCAGCCGACTTGTCTCCAAGGCTCTATTGCTGCCTCGGGCACCTTATGGTCGTTCTCCTGTGAGTCTAGATTTTCGAATCCGACGCAAAAATGAAAGTTAATTGTAACGTTCAGGGCCTTGTTATGACGATGGAACACTCAACATGCGTCGAGATTCAATACATCGGCCTCCAGCCGAATTGTCTCCAAGGGTCTGTTGCTGCCTCGGGCACCTTATGGTCGTTCTCCTGTGAGTTTAGATTATCGAATCCGACGCAAAAATGATAGTTAATTGTAACGTTTAGGGCCTCCGAATGACGATGGAACACTGAAATTGCGTCGAGATTCAATACATCGGCCTCCAGCCGACTTGTCTCCTATAGTCTCTTGCTGCCTCGGGCACCTTATGGTCGTTCCCCTGTGAGTCTAGATTTTCGAATCCGACGATAAATTGATAGTTAATTGTAACGTTCAGGGCCTCCTAATGACGATGGAACACTCAAATTGCGACGAGATTCAATACATCGACCTCCAGCCGACTTGTCTAGAAGGGTCTATTGCTGCCTCGGGCACCAAATGGTCGTTCTCCTGTGAGTCTAGATTTTCGAATACGACGCATAAATGATAGTTAATTGTAACGTTCAGGGACTCCTAATGACGATGGAACACTCAAATTGCGTCGAGAGTCAATACATCGACCTCCATTCGACTTGTATCCAAAGGGATATTGAAGTCTCGTGCACCATATGAATCTTCTCCTGTCAGTAGGTTTTCGAATCCGACGCTAAAATGATAGTTAACTGTAACGTTCAGGGCCTCCTAATGCCGACGGAACACTCAAATTGCGTCGAGATTCAATACATCGGCCTCCAGCCGACTTGTCTCCAAGGGTCTATTGCTGCCCCGGGCACCTTATGGTCGTTCTCCTGTGAGTTTAGATTTTCGAATCCGACGCGAAACTGATAGTTAATTGTAAGGTTCAGGGCCTCCTAATGACGATGGAACACTCAAATTGAGTCGAGATTCAATACATCGGCGTCCAGCGGACTTGTCTCCAAGGGGATATTGCTGTCTCGGGCACCATATGATCCTTCTCCTGTGAGTCTGAATTTTCGAATCCGACGCAAAAATGATAGTGAATAGTAACGTTCAGCGCCTCCTTATGACGATAGAACTCTCAAATTGCGTCGAGATTCAATACATCGTCCTCCAGCTGATTTGTCTCCAAGGGGATATCGCTACCTTGGGCACCACATGGTCCGTCTCCGGTGATTCTACGTTTTCGAATCCGACGCAAAAATGATAGTTAATTGTAACGTTCAGGGCCTCCTAATGCCGATGGAACACTCAAATTCCGTCGAGATTCAATACATCGGCCTCCAGCCGACTTGTCTCCAAGTTTCTGGTGCTGCCTCGGGCACCTTATGGTCGTTCTCCTGTGAGTTTAGATTTTCGAATTCGACGCGAAACTGATGGTTAATTGTAAGGTTCAGGGCCTCCTAATGACGATGGAACACTCTAATTGCGTCAATACATCGGCCTCCAGCGGACTTGTCTCCAAGGGGATATTGCTGTCTCGAGCACCGTATGAACTTCTCCTGTGAGTAGATTTTCGAATCCGACGCTAAAATGATTGTTAATTGTAACGTTCAGGGCCTCCTGATGACGATAGAACTCTCAAATTGCGTCGAGATTCAATACATCGTCCTCCAGCTGATTTGTCTCCAAGGGGATATTGCTGCCTCGGGCACCTTATGGTCGTTCTCCTGTGAGTCTAGATTTTCGAATCCGACGCATAAATGATAGTTAATTGTAACGTTCAGGGACTAATAAAGACGATGGAACACTCAAATTGCGTCGAGGGTCAATACATGGACCTCCAGTCGACTTGTATCCAAGGGGATATTGCAGTCTCGTGCACCATATGATCCTTCTCCTGTTAGGAGATTTTCGAATCCGAAGCTAAAATGATAGTTAACTGTAACGTTCAGGGCCTCCTAATGCCGATGGAACACTCAAATTGCGTCGAGATTCAACACATCGGATTCCAGCCGACTTGTCTCCAAGGGTCTGTTGCTGCCTCGGGCACCTTATGGTCGTTCTCCTGTGAGTTTAGATTATCGAATCCGACGCAAAAATGATAGTTAATTGTAACGTTTAGGGCCTCCTAATGACGATGGAACACTCAAATTGCGTCGAGATTCAATACATCGACCTCCAGCCCACTTGTCTCCTATGGTCTGTTGCTGCCTCGGGCACCTTATGGTCGTTCTCCTGTGAGTCTAGATTTTCGAATCCGACGATAAAATGATAGTTAATTGTAAGTTTCAGGGCCTCCTAATGACGATGGAATACTCAAATTGCTTCGAGATTCAATACATCGGCCTCCAGCGGCCTTGTCTCCAAGGGGATATTGCTGTCTCAAGCACCGTATGAACTTTCCTGTGAGTAGATTTTCGAATCCGACGCTAAAATGATTGTTAATTGTAACGTTCAGGGCCTCCTAATGACGATGGAACACTCAAATTGCGTCAAGAATCAATACATCGGTTGCCAGCCGACTTGTCTCCAAGGGTGTATTGCTGCCTCGAGCACCGTATGAACTTCTCCTGTGAGTAGATTTTCGAATCCGACGCATAAATGATAGTTAATTGTAACGTTCAGGGCCTCCTAATGACGATGGAACACTCAAATTGCGTCAAGAATCAATACATCGGCCTCCAGCCGACTTGTCTCCAAGGGTCTATTGTTGCCTCGGGCACTTTATGGTCGTTCTCCTGTGAGTCTAGATTTTCGAATCCGACGCAAAAATGATAGTTAATTCTAACGTGAAGGGCCTCCTATTCGCGATGGAACACTCAAATTGCGTCGAGATTCAATACATCGGCCTCCAGCCGACTTGTCTCCTATGGTCTGTTGCTGCCTCGCGCACCTTATGGTCGTTCTCCTGTAAGTCTAGATTTTCGAATCCGATGCATAAATGATAGTTAATTGTAACGTTCAGGGACCCCTAAAGACGATGGAACACTCAAATTGCGTCGAGAGTCAATACATCGTCCTCCAGTCGACTTGTATCCAAGGGGATATTGTAGTCTCGTGCAGTATATGATCCTTCTCCTGTTAGTAGATTTTCGAATCCGACGCTAAAATGATAGTTAATTGTACCGTTCAGGGCCTTCTAATGACGATGGAACACTCAAATTACGTCGAGATTCAATACATCTGCCTCCAGCCGACTTGTCTCCAAGGGGATATCGCTGCCTTGGGAACCACATGGTCTGTCTACGGTGATTCTACGTTTTTGAATCCGACGCAAAACTCATAGTTAATTGTAACGTTCAGGGCCTCCTAATGACGATGGAGCACACAAATTGTGTCGAGATTCAATGCATCGACCTCCAGCCGACTTGTCTCCAAGGGTCTATTGCTGCCTCGGGCACCTTATGGTCGTTCTCCTGTGAGTCTAGATTTTCGAATCCGACGCAAAAATGAAAGTTAATTGTAACGTTCAGGGCCTTGTAATGACGATGGAACACTCAACATGCGTCGAGATTCAATACATCGGCCTCCAGCCGAATTGTCTCCAAGGGTCTGTTGCTGCCTCGGGCACCTTATGGTCGTTCTCCTGTGAGTTTAGATTATCGAATCCGACGCAAAAATGATAGTTAATTGTAACGTTTAGGGCCTCCTAATGACGATGGAACACTGAAATTGCGTCGAGATTCAATACATCGGCCTCCAGCCGACTTGTCTCCTATAGTCTCTTGCTGCCTCGGGCACCTTATGGTCGTTCCCCTGTGAGTCTAGATTTTCGAATCCGACGATAAATTGATAGTTAATTGTAACGTTCAGGGCCTCCTAATGACGATGGAACACTCAAATTGCGACGAGATTCAATACATCGACCTCCAGCCGACTTGTCTAGAAGGGTCTATTGCTGCCTCGGGCACCAAATGGTCGTTCTCCTGTGAGTCTAGATTTTCGAATACGACGCATAAATGATAGTTAATTGTAACGTTCAGGGACTCCTAATGACGATGGAACACTCAAATTGCGTCGAGAGTCAATACATCGACCTCCATTCGACTTGTATCCAAAGGGATATTGAAGTCTCGTGCACCATATGATTCTTCTCCTGTCAGTAGGTTTTCGAATCCGACGCTAAAATGATAGTTAACTGTAACGTTCAGGGCCTCCTAATGCCGACGGAACACTCAAATTGCGTCGAGATTCAATACATCGGCCTCCAGCCGACTTGTCTCCAAGGGTCTATTGCTGCCCCGGGCACCTTATGGTCGTTCTCCTGTGAGTTTAGATTTTCGAATCCGACGCGAAACTGATAGTTAATTGTAAGGTTCAGGGCCTCCTAATGACGATGGAACACTCAAATTGAGTCGAGATTCAATACATCGGCCTCCAGCGGACTTGTCTCCAAGGGGATATTGCTGTCTCGGGCACCATATGATCCTTCTCCTGTGAGTCTGAATTTTCGAATCCGACGCAAAAATGATAGTGAATAGTAACGTTCAGCGCCTCCTGATGACGATAGAACTCTCAAATTGCGTCGAGATTCAATACATCGTCCTCCAGCTGATTTGTCTCCAAGGGGATATCGCTACCTTGGGCACCACATGGTCCGTCTCCGGTGATTCTACGTTTTCGAATCCGACGCAAAAATGATAGTTAATTGTAACGTTCAGGGCCTCCTAATGCCGATGGAACACTCAAATTCCGTCGAGATTCAATACATCGGCCTCCAGCCGACTTGTCTCCAAGTTTCTGGTGCTGCCTCGGGCACCTTATGGTCGTTCTCCTGTGAGTTTAGATTTTCGAATTCGACGCGAAACTGATGGTTAATTGTAAGGTTCAGGGCCTCCTAATGACGATGGAACACTCAAATTGCGTCAATACATCGGCCTCCAGCGGACTTGTCTCCAAGGGGATATTGCTGTCTCGAGCACCGTATGAACTTCTCCTGTGAGTAGATTTTCGAATCCGACGCTAAAATGATTGTTAATTGTAACGTTCAGGGCCTCCTGATGACGATAGAACTCTCAAATTGCGTCGAGATTCAATACATCGTCCTCCAGCTGATTTGTCTCCAAGGGGATATTGCTGCCTCGGGCACCTTATGGTCGTTCTCCTGTGAGTCTAGATTTTCGAATCCGACGCATAAATGATAGTTAATTGTAACGTTCAGGGACTAATAAAGACGATGGAACACTCAAATTGCGTCGAGAGTCAATACATGGACCTCCAGTCGACTTGTATCCAAGGGGATATTGCAGTCTCGTGCACCATATGATCCTTCTCCTGTTAGGAGATTTTCGAATCCGAAGCTAAAATGATAGTTAACTGTAACGTTCAGGGCCTCCTAATGCCGATGGAACACTCAAATTGCGTCGAGATTCAACACATTGGATTCCAGCCGACTTGTCTCCAAGGGTCTGTTGCTGCCTCGGGCACCTTATGGTCGTTCTCCTGTGAGTTTAGATTATCGAATCCGACGCAAAAATGATAGTTAATTGTAACGTTTAGGGCCTCCTAATGACGATGGAACACTCAAATTGCGTCGAGATTCAATACATCGACCTCCAGCCCACTTGTCTCCTATGGTCTGTTGCTGCCTCGGGCACCTTATGGTCGTTCTCCTGTGAGTCTAGATTTTCGAATCCGACGATAAAATGATAGTTAATTGTAACGTTCAGGGCCTCCTAATGACCATGGAACTCTCAAATTGCGTCGAGATTCAATACATCGTCCTCCAGCCGACTTGTCTCCAAGGGTCTATTGCTGCCTCAGGCACCTTATGGTCGTTCTCCTGTGAGTCTAGATTTTCGAATCCGACGCAAATATGATAGTTAAATGTAACGTTCAGGGCCTTCTAATGACGATGGAACACTCAAATTGCGTCGAGATTCAATACATCGGCCTCCAGCCGACTTGTCTCCAAGGGGATATCGCTGCCTCAGGCACCACATGGTCCGTCACCGGTGATTCTACGTTTTCGAATCCGACGCTAAACTCATAGTTAATTGTAACGTTCAGGGGATCCTAATGACGATGGAGCACACAAATTGAGTCGAGATTCAATACATCGACCTCCAGCCGACTTGTCTCTAAGGGTCTATTGCTTCCTCGGGCACCTTATGGTCGTTCTCCTGTGAGTCTAGATTTTCGAATCCGACGCAAAAATGATAGTTAATTGTAACGTTCAGGGCCTTGTAATGACGATGGAACACTCAAATTGCGTCGAGATTCAATACATCGGCCTCAGGCCGAATTGTCTCCTATAGTCTCTTGCTGCCTCGGGCACCTTATGGTCGTTCCCCTGTGAGTCTAGATTTTCGAATCCGACGATAAATTGATAGTTAATTGTAACGTTAAGGGCCTCCTAATGACGATGGAACACTCAAATTGCGACGAGATTCAATACATCGACCTCCAGCCGACTTGTCTAGAAGGGTCTATTGCTGCCTCGCGCACCAAATGGTCGTTCTCCTGTGAGTCCAGATTTTCGAATACGACGCATAAATGATAGTTAATTGTAACGTTCAGGGACTCCTAATGACGATGGAACACTCAAATTGCGTCGAGAGTCAATACATCGACCTCCATTCGACTTGTATCCAAAGGGATATTGCAGTCTCGTGCACCATATGATTCTTCTCCTGTCAGTAGATTTTCGAATCCGACGCTAAAATGATAGTTAACTGTAACGTTCAGGGCCTCCTAATGCCGACGGAACACTCAAATTGCGTCGAGATTCAATACATCGGCCTCCAGCCGACTTGTCTCCAAGGGTCTATTGCTGCCCCGGGCACCTTATGGTCGTTCTCCTGTGAGTTTAGATTTTCGAATCCGACGCGAAACTGATAGTTAATTGTAAGGTTCAGGGCCTCCTAATGACGATGGAACACTCAAATTGAGTCGAGATTCAATACATCGGCCTCCAGCGGACTTGTCTCCAAGGGGATATTGCTGTCTCGGGCACCATATGATCCTTCTCCTGTGAGTCTGAATTTTCGAATCCGACGCAAAAATGATAGTGAATAGTAACGTTCAGCGCCTCCTGATGACGATAGAACTCTCAAATTGCGTCGAGATTCAATACATCGTCCTCCAGCTGATTTGTCTCCAAGGGGATATCGCTACCTCGGGCACCACATGGTCCGTCTCCGGTGATTCTACGTTTTCGAATCCGACGCAAAAATGATAGTTAACTGTAACGCTCAGGCCTCCTAATGCCGATGGAACACTCAAATTGCGTCGAGATTCAATACAACGGCCTCCAGCCGACTTGTCTCCAAGGGTCTATTGCTGCCTCGGGCACCTTATGGTCGTTCTCCTGTGAGTATAGATTTTCGAGTCCGACGCAAAAACGATAGTTAATTGTAACGTTCAGGGCCTCCTATTGGCGGTGGAACACTCAAATTGCGTCGAGATTCAATACATCGGCCTCCAGCCGACTTGTCTCCTATGGTCTGTTGCTGCCTCGGGCACCTTATGGTCGTTCTCCTGTGAGTCTAGATTTTCGAATCCGACGATAAAATGATAGTTAATTGTAACGTTCAGGGCCTTGTAATGACGATGGAACACTGAAATTGCGTCGAGATTCAATACATCGGCCTCCAGCCGACTTGTCACCAAGGGTCTGTTGCTGCCTCGGGCACCTTATGGTCGTTCTCCTGTGAGTTTAGATTTTCGAATCCGACGCGAAACTGATAGTTAATTGTAAGGTTGAGGGCCTCCTAACGACGATGGAACACTCAAATTGCGTCGAGATTCAATACATCGGCCTCCAGCGGACTTGTCTCCAAAGGGATATTGCTGTCTCGGGCACCATATGATCCTGCTCCTGTGAGTCTAGATTTTCGAATACGACGCAAAATATAATAGTGAATAGTAACGTTCAGCGCCTCCTGATGACGATAGAACTCTCAAATTCCGTCGAGATTCAATACAACGTCCACCAGCTGATTTGTCTCCAAGGGGATATTGCTGCCTCGGGCGCCTTATGGTCGTTCTCCTGTGAGTCTAGATTTTCGAATCCGACGCATAAATGATAGTTAATTGTAACGTTCAGGGACTCCTAAAGACGATGGAACACTCAAATTGCGACGAGAGTCAATACATCGACCTCCAGTCGACTTGTATCCAAGGGGATATTGCAGTCTCGTGCACCATATGATCCTTCTCCTGTTAGTAGATTTTCGAATCCGACGCTAAAATGATAGTTAACTGTAACGTTCAGGGCTTCCTAATGCCGATGGAACACTCAAATTGCGTCGAGATTCAATACATCGGCCTCCAGCCGGCTTGTCTCCAAGGGTCTATTGCTGCCTCGGGCACCTTATGGTCATTCACCTGTGAGACTAGATTTTCGAATCCGACGCAAAAATGATAGTTAATTGTAACGTTCAGGGCCTCCTATTGGCGATGGAACACTCAAATTGCGTCGAGATTCAATACATCGGCCTCCAGCCGACTTGTCTCCTATGGTCTTTTGCTGCCTCGGGCACCTGATGGTCGTTCTCCTGTGAGTCTAGATTTTCGAATCCGACGATAAAATGATAGTTAATTGTAACGTTCAGGGCCACCTAATGACGATGCAACACTCAAATTGCGACGAGATTCAATACACCGTCCTCCAGCCGACTTGACCCCAAGGGTCTGTTGCTGCCTCGGGCACCTTATAGACGTTCTCCTGTGAGTTTAGATTTTCGAATCCGACGCGAAACTGATAGTTAATTGCAAGGTTCAGGGCCTCCTAATGACGATGGAACACTCAAATTGCGTCGAGATTCAATACATCGGCCTCCAGCGGACTTGTCTCCAAGGGGATATTGCTGTCTCGAGCACCGTATGAACTTCTCCTATGAGTAGATTTTCGAATCCGACGCTAAAATGATTGTTAATTGTAACATTCAGGGCCTCCTAATGACGTTGGAACACTCAAATTACGTCAAGAATCAATACATCGGTTTCCAGCCGACTTGTCTCCAAAGGGTCTATTGCTGCCTCGAGCACCGTATGATCTTCTCCTGTGAGTAGATTTTCGAATCCGACGCATAAATGATAGTTAATTGTAACGTTCAGAGACTCCTAAAGACGATGGAACACTCAAATTGCGTCGAGAGTCAATACATCGACCTCCAGTCGACTTGTATCCAAGGGGATATTGCAGTCTCGTGCGCCATATGATCCTTCTCCTGTTAGTAGATTTTCGAATCCGACGCTAAAATGATAGTTAACTGTAACGTTCAGGGCCTCCTAATGCCGATGGAACACTCAAATTGCGTCGAGATTCAATACATCGGCCTCCAGCAGACTTTTCTCCAAGGGTCCATTGCTGCCTCGGGCACCTTATGGTCGTTCTCCTGTGAGTCTAGATTTTCGAATCCAACGCAAAAATGATAGTTAATTGTAACGTTCAGGGCCTCCTATTGGCGATGGAACACTCAAATTGCGTCGAGATTCAATACATCGGCCCCCAGCCGACTTGTCTCCTATAGTCTCTTGCTGCCTCGGGCACCTTATGGTCGTTCCCCTGTGAGTCTAGATTTTCGAATCCGACGATAAATTGATAGTTAATTGTAACGTTCAGGGCCTCCTAATGACGATGGAACACTCAAATTGCGACGAGATTCAATACATCGACCTCCAGCCGACTTGTCTAGAAGGGTCTATTGCTGCCTCGGGCACCAAATGGTCGTTCTCCTGTGAGTCTAGATTTTCGAATACGACGCATAAATGATAGTTAATTGTAACGTTCAGGGACTCCTAATGACGATGGAACACTCAAATTGCGTCGAGAGTCAATACATCGACCTCCATTCGACTTGTATCCAAAGGGATATTGAAGTCTCGTGCACCATATGATTCTTCTCCTGTCAGTAGGTTTTCGAATCCGACGCTAAAATGATAGTTAACTGTAACGTTCAGGGCCTCCTAATGCCGACGGAACACTCAAATTGCGTCGAGATTCAATACATCGGCCTCCAGCCGACTTGTCTCCAAGGGTCTATTGCTGCCCCGGGCACCTTATGGTCGTTCTCCTGTGAGTTTAGATTTTCGAATCCGACGCGAAACTGATAGTTAATTGTAAGGTTCAGGGCCTCCTAATGACGATGGAACACTCAAATTGAGTCGAGATTCAATACATCGGCCTCCAGCGGACTTGTCTCCAAGGGGATATTGCTGTCTCGGGCACCATATGATCCTTCTCCTGTGAATCTGAATTTTCGAATCCGACGCAAAAATGATAGTGAATAGTAACGTTCAGCGCCTCCTGATGACGATAGAACTCTCAAATTGCGTCGAGATTCAATACATCGTCCTCCAGCTGATTTGTCTCCAAGGGGATATCGCTACCTTGGGCACCACATGGTCCGTCTCCGGTGATTCTACGTTTTCGAATCCGACGCAAAAATGATAGTTAATTGTAACGTTCAGGGCCTCCTAATGCCGATGGAACACTCAAATTGCGTCGAGATTCAATACATCGGCCTCCAGCCGACTTGTCTCCAAGTTTCTGGTGCTGCCTCGGGCACCTTATGGTCGTTCTCCTGTGAGTTTAGATTTTCGAATTCGACGCGAAACTGATGGTTAATTGTAAGGTTCAGGGCCTCCTAATGACGATGGAACACTCAAATTGCGTCAATACATCGGCCTCCAGCGGACTTGTCTCCAAGGGGATATTGCTGTCTCGAGCACCGTATGAACTTCTCCTGTGAGTAGATTTTCGAATCCGACGCTAAAATGATTGTTAATTATAACGTTCAGGGCCTCCTGATGACGATAGAACTCTCAAATTGCGTCGAGATTCAATACATCGTCCTCCAGCTGATTTGTCTCCAAGGGGATATTGCTGCCTCGGGCACCTTATGGTCGTTCTCCTGTGAGTCTAGATTTTCGAATCCGACGCATAAATGATAGTTAATTGTAACGTTCAGGGACTAATAAAGACGATGGAACACTCAAATTGCGTCGAGAGTCAATACATGGACCACCAGTCGACTTGTATCCAAGGGGATATTGCAGTCTCGTGCACCATATGATCCTTCTCCTGTTAGGAGATTTTCGAATCCGAAGCTAAAATGATAGTTAACTGTAACGTTCAGGGCCTCCTAATGCCGATGGAACACTCAAATTGCGTCGAGATTCAACACATCGGCCTCCAGCCGACTTGTCTCCAAGGGTCTGTTGCTGCCTCGGGCACCTTATGGTCGTTCTCCTGTGAGTTTAGATTATCGAATCCGACGCAAAAATGATAGTTAATTGTAACGTTTAGGGCCTCCTAATGACGATGGAACACTCAAATTGCGTCAAGATTCAATACATCGACCTCCAGCCCACTTGTCTCCTATGGTCTGTTGCTGCCTCGGGCACCTTATGGTCGTTCTCCTGTGAGTCTAGATTTTCGAATCCGACGATAAAATGATAGTTAATTGTAACGTTCAGGGCCTCCTAATGACCATGGAACTCTCAAATTGCGTCGAGATTCAATACATCGTCCTCCAGCCGACTTGTCTCCAAGGGTCTATTGCTGCCTCAGGCACCTTATGGTCGTTCTCCTGTGAGTCTAGATTTTCGAATCCGACGCAAATATGATAGTTAAATGTAACGTTCAGGGCCTTCTAATGACGATGGAACACTCAAATTGCGTCGAGATTCAATACATCGGCCTCCAGCCGACTTGTCTCCAAGGGGATATCGCTGCCTCAGGCACCACATGGTCCGTCACCGGTGATTCTACGTTTTCGAATCCGACGCTAAACTCATAGTTAATTGTAACGTTCAGGGGATCCTAATGACGATGGAGCACACAAATTGAGTCGAGATTCAATACATCGACCTCCAGCCGACTTGTCTCTAAGGGTCTATTGCTTCCTCGGGCACCTTATGGTCGTTCTCCTGTGAGTCTAGATTTTCGAATCCGACGCAAAAATGATAGTTAATTGTAACGTTCAGGGCCTTGTAATGACGATGGAACACTCAAATTGCGTCGAGACTCAATACATCGGCCTCCAGCCGACTTGTCTCCAAGGGTCTGTTGCTGCCTCGGGCACCTTATGGTCGTTCTCCTCTGAGTTTAGATTTTCGAATCCGACGCGAAACTGATAGTTAATTGTAAGGTTGAGGGCCTCCTAACGACGATGGAACACTCAAATTGCGTCGAGATTCAATACATCGGCCTCCAGCGGACTTGTCTCCAAAGGGATATTGCTGTCTCGGGCACCATATGATCCTGCTCCTGTGAGTCTAGATTTTCGAATACGACGCAAAATATAATAGTGAATAGTAACGTTCAGCGCCTCCTGATGACGATAGAACTCTCAAATTCCGTCGAGATTCAATACAACGTCCACCAGCTGATTTGTCTCCAAGGGGATATTGCTGCCTCGGGCGCCTTATGGTCGTTCTCCTGTGAGTCTAGATTTTCGAATCCGACGCATAAATGATAGTTAATTGTAACGTTCAGGGACTCCTAAAGACGATGGAACACTCAAATTGCGACGAGAGTCAATACATCGACCTCCAGTCGACTTGTATCCAAGGGGATATTGCAGTCTCGTGCACCATATGATCCTTCTCCTGTTAGTAGATTTTCGAATCCGACGCTAAAATGATAGTTAACTGTAACGTTCAGGGCTTCCTAATGCCGATGGAACACTCAAATTGCGTCGAGATTCAATACATCGGCCTCCAGCCGGCTTGTCTCCAAGGGTCTATTGCTGCCTCGGGCACCTTATGGTCATTCACCTGTGAGACTAGATTTTCGAATCCGACGCAAAAATGATAGTTAATTGTAACGTTCAGGGCCTCCTATTGGCGATGGAACACTCAAATTGCGTCGAGATTCAATACATCGGCCTCCAGCCGACTTGTCTCCTATGGTCTTTTGCTGCCTCGGGCACCTGATGGTCGTTCTCCTGTGAGTCTAGATTTTCGAATCCGACGATAAAATGATAGTTAATTGTAACGTTCAGGGCCTCCTAATGACGATGCAACACTCAAATTGCGACGAGATTCAATACACCGTCCTCCAGCCGACTTGACCCCAAGGGTCTGTTGCTGCCTCGGGCACCTTATAGACGTTCTCCTGTGAGTTTAGATTTTCGAATCCGACGCGAAACTGATAGTTAATTGCAAGGTTCAGGGCCTCCTAATGACGATGGAACACTCAAATTGCGTCGAGATTCAATACATCGGCCTCCAGCGGACTTGTCTCCAAGGGGATATTGCTGTCTCGAGCACCGTATGAACTTCTCCTATGAGTAGATTTTCGAATCCGACGCTAAAATGATTGTTAATTGTAACATTCAGGGCCTCCTAATGACGTTGGAACACTCAAATTACGTCAAGAATCAATACATCGGTTTCCAGCCGACTTGTCTCCAAAGGGTCTATTGCTGCCTCGAGCACCGTATGATCTTCTCCTGTGAGTAGATTTTCGAATCCGACGCATAAATGATAGTTAATTGTAACGTTCAGAGACTCCTAAAGACGATGGAACACTCAAATTGCGTCGAGAGTCAATACATCGACCTCCAGTCGACTTGTATCCAAGGGGATATTGCAGTCTCGTGCGCCATATGATCCTTCTCCTGTTAGTAGATTTTCGAATCCGACGCTAAAATGATAGTTAACTGTAACGTTCAGGGCCTCCTAATGCCGATGGAACACTCAAATTGCGTCGAGATTCAATACATCGGCCTCCAGCAGACTTTTCTCCAAGGGTCCATTGCTGCCTCGGGCACCTTATGGTCGTTCTCCTGTGAGTCTAGATTTTCGAATCCAACGCAAAAATGATAGTTAATTGTAACGTTCAGGGCCTCCTATTGGCGATGGAACACTCAAATTGCGTCGAGATTCAATACATCGGCCCCCAGCCGACTTGTCTCCTATAGTCTCTTGCTGCCTCGGGCACCTTATGGTCGTTCCCCTGTGAGTCTAGATTTTCGAATCCGACGATAAATTGATAGTTAATTGTAACGTTCAGGGCCTCCTAATGACGATGGAACACTCAAATTGCGACGAGATTCAATACATCGACCTCCAGCCGACTTGTCTAGAAGGGTCTATTGCTGCCTCGGGCACCAAATGGTCGTTCTCCTGTGAGTCTAGATTTTCGAATACGACGCATAAATGATAGTTAATTGTAACGTTCAGGGACTCCTAATGACGATGGAACACTCAAATTGCGTCGAGAGTCAATACATCGACCTCCATTCGACTTGTATCCAAAGGGATATTGAAGTCTCGTGCACCATATGATTCTTCTCCTGTCAGTAGGTTTTCGAATCCGACGCTAAAATGATAGTTAACTGTAACGTTCAGGGCCTCCTAATGCCGACGGAACACTCAAATTGCGTCGAGATTCAATACATCGGCCTCCAGCCGACTTGTCTCCAAGGGTCTATTGCTGCCCCGGGCACCTTATGGTCGTTCTCCTGTGAGTTTAGATTTTCGAATCCGACGCGAAACTGATAGTTAATTGTAAGGTTCAGGGCCTCCTAATGACGATGGAACACTCAAATTGAGTCGAGATTCAATACATCGGCCTCCAGCGGACTTGTCTCCAAGGGGATATTGCTGTCTCGGGCACCATATGATCCTTCTCCTGTGAATCTGAATTTTCGAATCCGACGCAAAAATGATAGTGAATAGTAACGTTCAGCGCCTCCTGATGACGATAGAACTCTCAAATTGCGTCGAGATTCAATACATCGTCCTCCAGCTGATTTGTCTCCAAGGGGATATCGCTACCTTGGGCACCACATGGTCCGTCTCCGGTGATTCTACGTTTTCGAATCCGACGCAAAAATGATAGTTAATTGTAACGTTCAGGGCCTCCTAATGCCGATGGAACACTCAAATTGCGTCGAGATTCAATACATCGGCCTCCAGCCGACTTGTCTCCAAGTTTCTGGTGCTGCCTCGGGCACCTTATGGTCGTTCTCCTGTGAGTTTAGATTTTCGAATTCGACGCGAAACTGATGGTTAATTGTAAGGTTCAGGGCCTCCTAATGACGATGGAACACTCAAATTGCGTCAATACATCGGCCTCCAGCGGACTTGTCTCCAAGGGGATATTGCTGTCTCGAGCACCGTATGAACTTCTCCTGTGAGTAGATTTTCGAATCCGACGCTAAAATGATTGTTAATTATAACGTTCAGGGCCTCCTGATGACGATAGAACTCTCAAATTGCGTCGAGATTCAATACATCGTCCTCCAGCTGATTTGTCTCCAAGGGGATATTGCTGCCTCGGGCACCTTATGGTCGTTCTCCTGTGAGTCTAGATTTTCGAATCCGACGCATAAATGATAGTTAATTGTAACGTTCAGGGACTAATAAAGACGATGGAACACTCAAATTGCGTCGAGAGTCAATACATGGACCACCAGTCGACTTGTATCCAAGGGGATATTGCAGTCTCGTGCACCATATGATCCTTCTCCTGTTAGGAGATTTTCGAATCCGAAGCTAAAATGATAGTTAACTGTAACGTTCAGGGCCTCCTAATGCCGATGGAACACTCAAATTGCGTCGAGATTCAACACATCGGCCTCCAGCCGACTTGTCTCCAAGGGTCTGTTGCTGCCTCGGGCACCTTATGGTCGTTCTCCTGTGAGTTTAGATTATCGAATCCGACGCAAAAATGATTGTTAATTGTAACGTTTAGGGCCTCCTAATGACGATGGAACACTCAAATTGCGTCAAGATTCAATACATCGACCTCCAGCCCACTTGTCTCCTATGGTCTGTTGCTGCCTCGGGCACCTTATGGTCGTTCTCCTGTGAGTCTAGATTTTCGAATCCGACGATAAAATGATAGTTAATTGTAACGTTCAGGGCCTCCTAATGACCATGGAACTCTCAAATTGCGTCGAGATTCAATACATCGTCCTCCAGCCGACTTGTCTCCAAGGGTCTATTGCTGCCTCAGGCACCTTATGGTCGTTCTCCTGTGAGTCTAGATTTTCGAATCCGACGCAAATATGATAGTTAAATGTAACGTTCAGGGCCTTCTAATGACGATGGAACACTCAAATTGCGTCGAGATTCAATACATCGGCCTCCAGCCGACTTGTCTCCAAGGGGATATCGCTGCCTCAGGCACCACATGGTCCGTCACCGGTGATTCTACGTTTTCGAATCCGACGCTAAACTCATAGTTAATTGTAACGTTCAGGGGATCCTAATGACGATGGAGCACACAAATTGAGTCGAGATTCAATACATCGACCTCCAGCCGACTTGTCTCTAAGGGTCTATTGCTTCCTCGGGCACCTTATGGTCGTTCTCCTGTGAGTCTAGATTTTCGAATCCGACGCAAAAATGATAGTTAATTGTAACGTTCAGGGCCTTGTAATGACGATGGAACACTCAAATTGCGTCGAGACTCAATACATCGGCCTCCAGCCGACTTGTCTCCAAGGGTCTGTTGCTGCCTCGGGCACCTTATGGTCGTTCTCCTGTGAGTTTAGATTATCGAATCCGACGCAAAAATGATAGTTAATTGTAACGCTCAGGGCCTCCTAATGACGATGGAACACTCAAATTGCGTCGAGATTCAATACATCGTCCTCCATCCGACTTGTCTCCAAGGGTCTAATGCTGCCTCGGGCACCTTATGGTCGTTCTCCTGTGAGTCTACATTTTCGAATCCGACGCATAAATGATAGTTAATTGTAACGTTCAGGGCCTTGTAATGACGATGGAACACTCAAATTGCGTCGAGATTCAATACATCGGCCTCCAGCCGACTTGTCTCCAAGGGTCTGTTGCTGCCTCGGGCACCTTATGGTCGTTCTCCTCTGAGTTTAGATTTTCGAATCCGACGCGAAACTGATAGTTAATTGTAAGGTTCAGGGCCTATTAATGACGATGGAACACTCAAATTGCGTCGAGATTCAATACATCGGCCTCCAGCCGACTTGTCTCCAAGGGTCTATTGCTGCCTCGGGCACCTTATGGTCGTTCTCCTGTGAGTCTAGATTTTCGAATCCGACGCATAAATGATAGTTAATTGTAACGATCAGGGACTCCTAAAGACGATGGAACACTCAAATTGCGTCGAGAGTCAATACATCGACCTCCAGTCGACTTGTATCCAAGGGGATATTGCAGTCTCGTGCACCATATGATCCTTCCCCTGTTAGTAGATTTTCGAATCCGACGCTGAAATGATAGTTAACTGTAACGTTCATGGCCTCCTATTGGCGATGGAACACTCAAATTGCGTCGAGGTTCAATACATCGGCTTCCAGCCGACTTGTCTCCTATGGTCTGTTGCTGCCTCGGGCACCTTATGGTCGTTCTCCTGTGAGTCTAGATTTTCGAATCCGACGATAAAATGATAGTTAATTGTAAGTTTCAGGGCCTCCTAATGACGATGGAATACTCAAATTGCTTCGAGATTCAATACATCGGCCTCCAGCGGCCTTGTCTCCAAGGGGATATTGCTGTCTCAAGCACCGTATGAACTTTCCTGTGAGTAGATTTTCGAATCCGACGCTAAAATGATTGTTAATTGTAACGTTCAGGGCCTCCTAATGACGATGGAACACTCAAATTGCGTCAAGAATCAATACATCGGTTGCCAGCCGACTTGTCTCCAAGGGTCTATTGCTGCCTCGAGCACCGTATGAACTTCTCCTGTGAGTAGATTTTCGAATCCGACGCATAAATGATAGTTAATTGTAACGTTCGGGGCCTCCTAATGACGATGGAACACTCAAATTGCGTCAAGAATCAATACATCGGCCTCCAGCCGACTTGTCTCCAAGGGTCTATTGCTGCCTCGGGCACTTTATGGTCGTTCTCCTGTGAGTCTAGATTTTCGAATCCGACGCAAAAATGATAGTTAATTCTAACGTGAAGGGCCTCCTATTAGCGATGGAACACTCAAATTGCGTCGAGATTCAATACATCGGCCTCCAGCCGACTTGTCTCCTATGGTCTGTTGCTGCCTCGCGCACCTTATGGTCGTTCTCCTGTAAGTCTAGATTTTCGAATCCGATGCATAAATGATAGTTAATTGTAACGTTCAGGGACCCCTAAAGACGATGGAACACTCAAATTGCGTCGAGAGTCAATACATCGTCCCCTAGTCGACTTGTATCCAAGGGGATATTGTAGTCTCGTGCAGTATATGATCCTTCTCCTAGTAGTAGAATTTCGAATCCGACGCTAAAATGATAGTTAATTGTACCGTTCAGGGCCTTATAATGACGATGGAACACTCAAATTACGTCGAGATTCAATACATCTGCCTCCAGCCGACTTGTCTCCAAGGGGATATCGCTGCCTTGGGAACCACATGGTCTGTCTACGGTGATTCTACGTTTTTGAATCCGACGCAAAACTCATAGTTAATTGTAACGTACAGGGCCTCCTAATGACGATGGAGCACACAAATTGAGTCGAGATTCAATGCATCGACCTCCAGCCGACTTGTCTCCAAGGGTCTATTGCTGCCTCGGGCACCTTATGGTCGTTCTCCTGTGAGTCTAGATTTTCGAATCCGACGCAAAAATGAAAGTTAATTGTAACGTTCAGGGCCTTGTAATGACGATGGAACACTCAACACGCGTCGAGATTCAATACATCGGCCTCCAGCCGAATTGTCTCCAAGGGTCTGTTGCTGCCTCGGGCACCTTATGGTCGTTCTCCTGTGAGTTTAGATTATCGAATCCGACGCAAAAATGATAGTTAATTGTAACGTTTAGGGCCTCCTAATGACGATGGAACACTGAAATTGCGTCGAGATTCAATACATCGGCCTCCAGCCGACTTGTCTCCAAGGGTCTATAGCTGCCTCGGGCACCTTATGGTCGTTCTCCTGTGAGTCTAGATTTTCGAATCCGACGCAAAAATTATAGTTAATTGTAACGTTCAGGGCCTTGTAATGACGATGGAACACTCAAATTGCGTCGAGATTCAATACATCGGCCTCCAGCCGACTTGTCTCCAAGGGTCTGTTGCTGCCTCGGGCACCTTATGGTCGTTCTCCTGTGAGTTTAGATTTTCGAATCCGACGCGAAACTGATAGTTAATTGTAAGGTTCAGGGCCTCCTAATGACGATGGAACACTCAAATTGCGGCGAGATTCAATACATTGGCCTCCAGCGGACTTGTCTAAAAGGGGATATTGCTGTCTCGAGCACTGTATGAACTGCTCCTGTGGGTAGATTTTCGAATCCGACGCTAAAATGATTGTTAATTGTAACGTTCAGGGCCTCCTAATGACGATGGAACACTCAAATTGCGTCAAGAATCAATACATTGGCCTCCAGCCGACTTGTCTCCAAAGGTCTATTGCTGCCTCGGGCACCTTATGGTCGTTCTCCTGTGAGTCTAGATTTTCGAATCCGACGCAAAAATGATAGTTAATTGTAACGTTCAGGGCCTCCTATTGGCGATGTAACACTCAAATTGCGTCGAGATTCAATACATCCGCCTCCAGCCGACTTGTCTAAAATGGTCTGCTGCTGCCACGGGCACCTTATGGTCGTTCTCCTGTGAGTCTAGGTTTTCGAATCAGAAGATAAAATGATAGTTAATTGTAACGTTCAGGGCCTCCTAATGACGATGGAACACTCAAATTGCGACGAGATTCAATACATCGTCCTCCAGCCGACTTGTCTCCAAGGGGATATTGTTGCTTCGGGCACCATATGGTCCTTCTCCTGTGAGTCTAGATTTCCGAATCCGACGCATAAATGATAGTTAATTGTAACGTTCAGGGACTCCTAAAGACGATGGAACACTCAAATTGCGTCGGGAGTCAATACATCGACATCCAATCGACTTGTATCCAAGGGGATATTGCAGTCTTGTGCACCATATGATCCTTCTCCTGTTAGTAGATATTCGAATCCGACGCCAAAATGATAGTTAACTGTAACGTTCAGGGCCTCCTAATGCCGATGGAACACTCAAATTGCGTCGAGATTCAATACATCGGCCTCCAGCCGACTTGTCTCCTATGGTCTATTGCTGCCCCGGGCACCTTATGGTTGTTCTCCTGAGAGTCTAGAATTTCGATTTCGACGATAAAATGATAGAATTGTAACGTTCAGGGCCTCCTAATGACGATGGAACACTCAAATTGCGACGAGATTCAATACATCGTCCTCCAGTCGACTTGTCTCCAAGGGTCTATTGCTGCCTCGAGCACCGTATGAACTTCTCCTGTGAGTAGATTTTCGAATCCGACGCATAAATGATAGTTAATTGTAACGTTCAGGGACTCCTAAAGACGATGGAACACTCAAATTGCGTCGAGAGTCAATACATCGACCTCCAGTCGACTTGTATGCAAGGGGATATTGCAGTCTTGTGCACCATATGATCCTTCTGATGTTAGTAGATTTTCGAATCCGTCGCTAAAATGATAGTTAACTGTAACGTTCAGGGCCTCCTAATGCCGATGGAACACTCAAATTGCGTCGAGATTCAATACATCGGCCTCCAGCCGACTTGTCTCCAAGGGTCTATTGCTGCCTCGGGCACCTTATGGTCGTTCTCCTGTGAGTCTAGATTTTCGAATCCGACGCAAAGATGATAGTTAATTGTAACGTTCAGGGCGTCCTATTGGCTATGGAACACACAAATTGCGTCGAGATTCAATACATCGGCCTCCAGCCGACTTGTCTCCCATGGTCTGTTGCTGCCCCGGGCACCTTATGGTCGTTCTCCTGTGAGTCAAGATTTTCGAATTCGACGATAAAATGATAGTTAATTGTAACGTTCAGGGCCTCCTAATGACGATGGAACACACAAATTGCGACGAGATTCAATACATCGTCCTTCAGCCGACTTGTCTCCAAGGGTCTATTGCTGCCTCGGGCACCAAATGGTCGTTCTCCTGTGAGTCTAGATTTTCGAATCCAACGCAAAAATGATAGTTAATTGTAACGTTCAGGGACTCCTAATGACGATGGAACACTCAAATTGCGTCGAGAGTCAATACATCGTCCTCCAGCCGACTTGTCTCCAAGGGTCTATTGCTTCCTCGGGCACCTTATGGTCGTTCTCCTGTGAGTCTAGATTTTCGAATCCGACGCAAAAGTGATAGTTAATTGTTACGTTCAGGGCCTTGTAATGACGATGGAACACTCAAATTGCGTCGAGATTCAATACACCTGCCTCCAGCCGACTTGTCTCCAAGGGTCTGTTGCTGCCTCGGGCACCTTATGGTCGTTCTCCTGTGAGTTTAGATTATCGAATCCGACACAAAAATGATAGTTAATTGTAACGTTCAGGGCCTCCAAATGACGATGGGACACTCAAATTGCGTCGAGATTCAATACATCGGCCTCCAGCCGACTTGTCTCCTATGGTCTGTTGCTGCCCCGGGCACCTTATGGTCGTTCTCCTGTGAGTCAAGATTTTCGAATTCGACGATAAAATGTTAGTTAATTGTAACGTTCAGGGCCTCCTAATGACGATGGAACACTCAAATTGCGACGAGATTCAATACATCGTCCTCCAGCCGACTTGTCTCCAAGGTTCTATTGCTGCCTCGGGCACCAAATGGTCGTTCTCCTGTGAGTCTAGATTTTCGAATCCGACGCAAAAATGATAGTTAATTGTAACGTTCAGGGACTCCTAATGACGATGGAACACTCAAATTGCGTCGAGAGTCAATACATCGTCTTCCAGCCGACTTGTCTCCAAGGGTCTGTTGCAGCCTCGGGCACCTTATGGTCGTTCTCCTGTGAGTTTAGATTATCGAATCCGACACAAAAATGATAGTTAATTGTAACGTTCAGGGCCTCCTAATGACGATGGAACACTCAAATTGCGTCGAGATTCAATACATCGGCCTCCAGCCGACTTGTCTCCTATGGTCTGTTGCTGCCCCGGGCACCTTATGGTCGTTCTCCTGTGAGTCAAGATTTTCGAATTCGACGATAAAATGTTAGTTAATTGTAACGTTCAGGGCCTCCTAATGACGATGGAACACTCAAATTGCGACGAGATTCAATTTATCGTCCTCCAGCCGACTTGTCTCCAAGGTTCTATTGCTGCCTCGGGCACCATATGGTCCTTCTCCTGTGAGTCTAGATTTCTTAATCCGACGCATAAATGATAGTTAATTGTAACGTTCAGGGACTCCTAAAGACGATGGAACACTCAAATTGCGTCTAGAGTCAATACATCGACCTCCAATCGACTTGTATCCAAGGGGATATTGCAGTCTTGTGCACCATATGATCCTTCTCCTGTTAGTAGATATTCGAATCCGACGCTAAAATGATAGTTAACTGTAACGTTCAGGGCCTCCTAATGCCGATGGAACACTCAAATTGCGTCGAGATTCAATACATCGGTCTCCAGCCGACTTGTCTCCTATGGTCTGTTGCTGCCCCGGGCACCTTATGGTCGTTCTCCTGTGAGTCAAGATTTTCGAATTCGACGATAAAATGTTAGTTAATTGTAACGTTCAGGGCCTCCTAATGACGATGGAACACTCTAATTGCGACGAGATTCAATACATCGTCCTCCAGCCGACTTGTCTCCAAGGGTCTATTGCTGCCTCGGGCACCAAATGGTCGTTCTCCTGTGAGTCTAGATTTTCGAATCCGACGCAAAAATGATAGTTAATTGTAACGTTCAGGGCCTTGTAATGACGATGGAACACTCAAATTGCGTCGAGTTTCAATACATCGGCCTCCAGCCGACTTGTCTCCAAGGGTCTGTTGCTGCCTCGGGCACCTTATTGTCGTTCTCCTGTGAGTTTAGATTATCGAATCCGACACAAAAATGATAGTTAATTGTAACGTTCAGGGCCTTCTAATGACGATGGAACACTCAAATTGCGTCGAGATTCAATACATCGGCCTCCAGCCGACTTGTCTCCAAGGGTCTGATGCTGCCTCGGGCACCTTATGGTCGTTCTCCTGTGAGTTTAGATTATCGAATCCGACACAAAAATGATAGTTAATTGTAACGTTCAGGGCCTCCTAATGACGATGGAACACTCAAAATGCGTCGAGATTCAATACATCGGCCTCCAGCCGACTTGTCTCCTATGGTCTGTTGCTGCCGCGGGCACTTTATGGTCGTTCTCCTGTGAGTCTAGATTTTCGAATTCGACGATAAAATGATAGTTAATTGTAACGTTCAGGGACTCCTAATGACGATGGAACACTCAAATTGCGTCGAGAGTCAATACATCGTCCTCCAGCCGACTTGTCTCCAAGGGTCTATTGCTTCCTTGGGGCACCTTATAGTCGTTCTCCTGTGAGTCTAGATTTTCGAATCCGACGCAAAAATGATAGTTAATTGTAACGTTCAGGGCCTTGTAATGACGATGGAACACTCAAATTGCGTCGAGATTCAATACATCGGCCTCCAGCCGACTTGTATCCAAGGGTCTGTTGCTGCCTCGGGCACCTTATGGTCGTTCTCCTGTGAGTTTAGATTATCGAATCCGACACAAAAATTATAGTTAATTGTAACGTTCAGGGCCTCCTAAAGACGATGGAACACTCAAATTGCGTCGAGAGTCAATACATCGACCTGCAGTCGACTTGTATCCAAGGGCATATTGCAGTCTCGTGCACCATATGATCCTTCTCCTGTTAGTAGATTTTCGAATCCGACGCTAAAATGATAGTTAACTGTAACGTTCAGGGCCTCCTAATGCCGATGGAAAACTCAAATCGCGTCGAGATTCAATACATCGGCCTCGAGCCGACTTGTCTCCAAGGGTCTATTGCTGCCTCGGGCACCTTATGGTCGTTGTCCTGTGAGTCTAGATTTCCGAATCCGACGCAAAAATGATAGTTAATTGTAACGTTCAGGGCCTCCTATTGGCGATGTAACACTCAAATTGCGTCGAGATTCAATACATCCGCCTCCAGCCGACTTGTCTCCAATGGTCTGTTGCTGCCTCGGGCACCTTATGGTCGTTCTCCTGTGAGTCTAGGTTTTCGAATCCGAAGATAAAATGATAGTTAATTGTAACGTTCAGGGCCTCCTAATGACGATGGAACACTCAAATTGCGACGAGATTCAATACATCGTCCTCCAGCCGACTTGTCTCCAAGGGTCTGTTGCTGCTTCGGGCACCATATGGTCCTTCTCCTGTGAGTCTAGATTTCTTAATCCGACGCATAAATGATAGTTAATTGTAACGTTCAGGGACTCCTAAAGACGATGGAACACTCAAATTGCGTCGAGAGTCAATACATCGACCTCCAATCGACTTGTATCCAAGGGGATATTGCAGTCTTGTGCACCATATGATCCTTCTCCTGTTAGTAGATATTCGAATCCGACGCTAAAATGATAGTCAACTGTAACGTTCAGGGCCTCCTAATGCCGATGGAACACTCAAATTGCGTCGAGATTCAATACTTCGGCCTCCAGCCGACTTGTCTCCTATGGTCTGTTGCTGCCCCGGGCACCTTATGGTTGTTCTCCTGAGAGTCTAGTATTTCGAATTCGACGATAAAATGATACTTAATTGTAGCGTTCAGGACCACCTAATCACGATGGAACACTCAAATTGCGACGAGATTCAATACATCGTCCTCCAGTCGACTTGTCTCCATGGGTCTATTGCTGCCTCGAGCACCGTATGAACTTCTCCTGTGAGTAGATTTTCGAATCCGACGCATAAATGATAGTTAATTGTAACGTTCAGGGCCTCCTAATGACGATGGAACACTCAAATTGCGTCGAGATTCAATACATCGGCCTCCAGCCGACTTGTCTCCTATGGTCTGTTGCTGCCCCGGGCACTTTATGGTCGTTCTCCTGTGAGTCAAGATTTTCGAATTCGACGATAAAATGATAGTTAATTGTAACGTTCAGGGCCTCCTAATGACCATGGAACACTCAAATTGCGTCGAGATTCAATACATCGTCCTCCAGTCGACTTGTCTCCAAGGGTCTATTGCTGCCTCGGGCACCAAATGGTCGTTCTCCCTTGAGTCTAGATTTTCGAATCCGACGCAAAAATGATAGATAATTGTAACGTTCAGGGACTCCTAATGACGATGGAACACTCAAATTGCGTCGAGAGTCAATACATCGTCCTCCAGCCGACTTGTCTCCAAGGGTCTATTGCTTCCTTGGGGCACCTTATGGTCGTTCTCCTGTGAGTCTAGATTTTCGAATCCGACGCAAAAATGATAGTTAATTGTAACGTTCAGGGCCTTGTAATGACGATGGAACACTCAAATTGCGTCGAGATTCAATACATCGGCCTCCAGCCGACTTGTCTCCAAGGGTCTATTGCTGCCTCGGGCACCTTATGGTCGTTCTCCTGTGAGTTTAGATTATCGAATCCGACACGAAAATGATAGTTTATTGTAACGTTCGGGGCCTCCTAATGACGATGGAACACTCAAATTGCGTCGAGATTCAATACATCGGCCTCCAGCCGACTTGTCTCCAAGGGTCTATTGCTGCCTCGGGCACCTTATGGTTGTTCTCCTGTGAGTCTAGATTTTCGAATCCGACGCATAAATGATAGTTAATTGTAACGTTCAGGGCCTTGTAATGACGATGGAACACTCAAATTGCGTCGAGATTCAATACATCGGCCTCCAGCCGACTTGTCTCCAAGGGTCTGTTGCTGCCTCGGGCACCTTATAGTCGTTCTACTGTGAGTTTAGATTTTCGAATCCGACGCGAAACTGATAGTTAATTGTAACGTTCAGGGCCTCCTAATGCCGATGGAACACTCAAATTGCGTCAAGAATCAATACATCGGTTTCCAGCCGACTAGTCTTCAAGGGTCTATTGCTGCCTCGGGCACCTTATGGTCGTTCTCCTGTGAGTCTAGATTTTCGAATCCGACGCATAAATGATAGTTAATTGTAACTTTCAGGGACTCCTAAAGACGATGGAACACTCAAATTGCGTCGAGAGTCAATACATCGACCTCCAGTCGACTTGAATCCAAGGGGATATTGCAGTCTCGTGCACCATATGATCCTTCTCCTGTTAGTAGATTTTCGAATCCGACGCTAAAATGATAGTTAACTGTAACGTTCAGGGCCTCCTAATACCGATGGAACACTCAAATTGCGTCGAGATTCAATACATCGGCCTCCAGCCGACTTGTCTCCAAGGGTCTGTTGCTGCCTCGGGCACCTTATGGTCGTTCTCCTGTGAGTTTAGATTATCGAATCCGACACAAAAATGATAGTTAATTGCAACGTTCAGGCCTGCTAATGACGATGGAACACTCAAATTGCGTCGAGATTCAATACATCGGCCTCCAGCCGACTTGTCTCCTATGGTCTGTTGCTGCCCCGGGCACCTTATGGTCGTTCTCCTGTGAGTCAAGATTTTCGAATCCGACACAAAAATGATAGTTAATTGTAACGTTCAGGGAATCCTAATGTCAATGGAACACTCAAATTGCGTCGAGATTCAATACATCGGCCTCCAGTCGACTTGTCTCCAAGGGTCTATTGCTGCCTCGGGCACCTTATGGTCGTTCTCCTGTGAGTCTAGATTTTCGAATCCGACGCAAAAATGATAGTTAATTGTAACGTTCAGGGCCTTGTAATGACGATGGAACACTCAAATTGCGTCGAGATTCAATACATCGGCCTCCAGCCGACTTGTATCCAAGGGTCTGTTGCTGCCTCGGGCACCTTATGGTCGTTCTCCTGTGAGTCTAGATTTTCGAATCCGACGCAAAAGTGATAGTTAATTGTAACGTTCAGGGCCTTTTAATGACGATGGAACACTCAAATTGCGTCGAGATTCAATACACCGGCCTCCAGCCGACTTGTCTCCAAGGGTCTATTGCTTCCTTGGGGCACCTTATGGTCGTTCTCCTGTGAGTCTAGATTTTCGAATCCGACGCAAAAATGATAGTTAATTGTAACGTTCAGGGACTCCTAATGACGATGGAACACACAAATTGCGTCGAGATTCAATACATCGGCCTCCAGCCGACTTGTCTCCAAGGGTCTGTTGCTGCCTCGGGCACCTTATGGTCGTTCTCCTGTGAGTTTAGATTATCGAATCCGACACAAAAATGATAGTTAATTGTAACGTTCAGGGCCTCCTAATGACGATGGAACACTCAAATTGCGTCGAGATTCAATACATCGGCCTCCAGCCGACTTGTCTCCAAGGGTCTGATGCTGCCTCGGGCACCTTATTGTCATTCTCCTGTTAGTTTAGATTATCGAATCCGACACAAAAATGATAGTTAATTGTAACGTTCAGGGCCTCCTAATGACGATGGAACACTCAAATTGTGTCGAGATTCAATACATCGGCCTCCAGCCGACTTGTCTCCTATGGTCTGTTGCTGCCCCGGGCACTTTATGGTCGTTTCCTGTGAGTCAAGATTTTCGAATTCGACGATAAAATGATAGTTAATTGTAACGTTCAGGGCCTCCTAATGACCATGGAACACTCAAATTGCGTCGAGAGTCAATACATCGTCCTCCAGCCGACTTGTCTCCAAGGGTCTATTGCTTCCTTGGGGCACCTTATGGTCGTTCCCCTGTGAGTCTAGATTTTCGAATCCGACGCAAAAATGATAGTTAATTGTAACGTTCAGGGCCTTGTAATGACGATGGAACACTCAAATTGCGTCGAGATTCAATACATCGGCCTCCAGCCGACTTGCCTCCAAGGGTCTATTGCTGCCTCGGGCACCTTATGGTCGTTCTCCTGTGAGTTTAGATTATCGAATCCGACACGAAAATGATAGTTTATTGTAACGTTCAGGTCCTCCTAATGACGATGGAACACTCAAATTGCGTCGAGATTCAATACATCGGCCTCCAGCCGACTTGTCTCCAAGGGTCTATTGCTGCCTCGGGCACCTTATGGTCGTTCTCCTGTGAGTCTAGATTTTCGAATCCGACGCATAAATGATAGTTAATTGTAACGTTCGGGGCCTTGTAATGACGATGGAACACTCAAATTGCGTCGAGATTCAATACATCGGCCTCCAGCCGACTTGTCTCCAAGGGTCTATTGCTGCCTCGGGCACCTTATGGTCGTTCTCCTGTGAGTCTAGATTTTCGAATCCGACGCAAAAATGATAGTTAATTGTAACGTTCAGGGCCTTGTAATGACGATGGAACACTCAAATTGCGTCGAGATTCAATACATCGGCCTCCAGCCGACTTGTCTCCAAGGGTCTGTTGCTGCCTCGGGCACCTTATGGTCGTTCTCCTGTGAGTCTAGATTTTCGAATCCGACGCAAAAGTGATAGTTAATTGTAACGTTCAGGGCCTTGTAATGACGATGGAACACTCAAATTGCGTCGAGATTCAATACACCGGCCTCCAGCCGACTTGTCTCCAAGGGTCTATTGCTTCCGTGGGGCACCTTATGGTCGTTCTCCTGTGAGTCTAGATTTTCGAATCCGACGCAAAAATGATAGTTAATTGTAACGTTCAGGGCCTTGTAATGACGATGGAAATCTCAAATTGCGTCGAGATTCAATACATCGGCCTCCAGCCGACTTGTCACCAAGGGTCTGTTGCTGCCTCGAGCACCTTATGGTCGTTCTCCTGTGAGTTTAGATTATCGAATCCGACACAAAAATGATAGTTAATTGTAACGTTCAGGGCCTCCTAATGACGATGGAACACTCAAATTGCGTCGAGATTCAATACATCGGCCTCCAGCCGACTTGTCTCCAAGGGTCTATTGCTGCTTCGGGCACCAAATGGTCGTTCTCCTGTGAGTGTAGATTTTCGAATCCGACGCAAAAATGATAGTTAATTGTAACGTTCAGGGACTCCTAATGACGATGGAACACTCAAATTGCGTCGAGAGTCAATACATCGTCCTCCAGCCGACTTGTCTCCAAGGGTCTATTGCTTCCTTGGGGCACCTTATGGTCGTTCTCCTGTGAGTCTAGATTTTCGAATCCGACGCAAAAATGATAGTTAATTGTAACGTTCAGGGCCTTGTAATGACGATGGAACACTCAAATTGCGTCGAGATTCAATACATCGGCCTCCAGCCGACTTGTCTCCAAGGGTCTATTGCTGCCTCGGGCACCTTATGGTCGTTCTCCTGTGAGTTTAGATTATCGAATCCGACACGAAAATGATAGTTTATTGTAACGTTCAGGGCCTCCTAATGACGATGGAACACTCAAATTGCGTCGAGATTCAATACATCGGCCTCCAGCCGACTTGTCTCCAAGGGTCTGATGCTGCCTCGGGCACCTTATTGTCATTCTCCTGTTAGTTTAGATTATCGAATCCGACACAAAAATGATAGTTAATTGTAACGTTCAGGGCCTCCTAATGCCGATGGAACACTCAAATTGCGTCGAGATTCAATACATCGGCCTCCAGCCGACTTGTCTCCTATGGTCTGTTGCTGCCCCGGGCACTTTATGGTCGTTCTCCTGTGAGTCAAGATTTTCGAATTCGACGATAAAATGATAGTTAATTGTAACGTTCAGGGCCTCCTAATGACCATGGAACACTCAAATTGCGTCGAGATTCAATACATCGTCCTCCAGCCGACTTGTCTCCAAGGGTCTATTGCTGCCTCGGGCACCAAATGGTCGTTCTCCTGTGAGTCTAGATTTTCGAATCCGACGCAAAAATGATAGTTAATTGTAACGTTCAGGGACTCCTAATGACGATGGAACACTCAAATTGCGTCGAGAGTCAATACATCGTCCTCCAGCCGACTTGTCTCCAAGGGTCTATTGCTTCCTTGGGGCACCTTATGGTCGTTCCCCTGTGAGTCTAGATTTTCGAATCCGACGCAAAAATGATAGTTAACTGTAACGTTCAGGGCCTTGTAATGACGATGGAACACTCAAATTGCGTCGAGATTCAATACATCGGCCTCCAGCCGACTTGTCTCCAAGGGTCTATTGCTGCCTCGGGCACCTTATGGTCGTTCTCCTGTGAGTATAGATTATCGAATCCGACACGAAAATGATAGTTTATTGTAACGTTCTGGGCCTCCTAATGACGATGGAACACTCAAATTGCGTCGAGATTCAATACATCGGCCTCCAGCCGACTTGTCTCCAAGGGTCTATTGCTGCCTCGGGCACCTTATGGTCGTTCTCCTGTGAGTCTAGATTTTCGAATCCGACGCATAAATGATAGTTAATTGTAACGTTCAGGGCCTTGTAATGACGATGGAACACTCAAATTGCGTCGAGATTCAATACATCGGCCTCCAGCCGACTTGTCTCCAAGGGTCTATTGCTGCCTCGGGCACCTTATGGTCGTGCTCCTGTGAGTCTAGATTTTCGAATCCGACGCAAAAATGATAGTTAATTGTAACCTTCAGGGCCTTGTAATGACGATGGAACACTCAAATTGCGTCGAGATTCAATACATCGGCCTCCAGCCGACTTGTCTCCAAGGGTCTGTTGCTGCCTCGGGCACCTTATGGTCGTTCTCCTGTGAGTCTAGATTTTCGAATCCGACGCAAAAACGATAGTTAATTGTAACGTTCAGGGCCTTGTAATGACGATGGAACACTCAAATTGCGTCGAGATTCAATACACCGGCCTCCAGCCGACTTGTCTCCAAGGGTCTATTGCTTCCGTGGGGCACCTTATGGTCGTTCTCCTGTGAGTCTAGATTTTCGAATCCGACGCAAAAATGATAGTTAATTGTAACGTTCAGGGCCTTGTATTGACGATGGAACACTCAAATTGCGTCGAGATTCAATACATCGGCCTCCAGCCGACTTGTCTCCAAGGGTCTGTTGCTGCCTCGAGCACCTTATGGTCGTTCTCCTGTGAGTTTAGATTATCGAATCCGACACAAAAATGATAGTTAATTGTAACGTTCAGGGCCTCCTAATGACGATGGAACACTCAAATTGCGTCGAGATTCAATACATCGGCCTCCAGCCGACTTGTCTCCAAGGGTCTATTGCTGCTTCGGGCACCAAATGGTCGTTCTCCTGTGAGTCTAGATTTTCGAATCCGACGCAAAAATGATAGTTAATTGTAACGTTCAGGGACTCCTAATGACGATGGAACACTCAAATTGCGTCGAGAGTCAATACATCGTCCTCCAGCCGACTTGTCTCCAAGGGTCTATTGCTTCCTTGGGGCACCTTATGGTCGTTCTCCTGTGAGTCTAGATTTTCGAATCCGACGCAAAAATGATAGTTAATTGTAACGTTCAGGGCCTTGTAATGACGATGGAACACTCAAATTGCGTCGAGATTCAATACATCGGCCTCCAGCCGACTTGTCTCCAAGGGTCTATTGCTGCCTCGGGCACCTTATGGTCGTTCTCCTGTGAGTTTAGATTATCGAATCCGACACGAAAATGATAGTTTATTGTAACGTTCAGGGCCTCCTAATGACGATGGAACACTCAAATTGCGTCGGGATTCAATACATCGGCCTCCAGCCGACTTGTCTCCAAGGGTCTATTGCTGCCTCGGGCACCTTATGGTCGTTCTCCTGTGAGTCTAGATTTTCGAATCCGACACATAAATGATAGTTAATTGTAACGTTCAGGGCCTTGTAATGACGATGGAACACTCAAATTGCGTCGAGATTCAATACATCGGCCTCCAGCCGACTTGTCTCCAAGGGTCTGTTGCTGCCTCGGGCACCTTATAGTCGTTCTCCTGTGAGTTTAGATTTTCGAATCCGACGCGAAACTGATAGTTAATTCTAAGGTTCAGGGCCTCGTAATGACGATGGAACACTCAAATTGCGTCGAGATTCAATACATCGGCCTCCAGCGGACTTGTCTCCAAGGGGATATTGATGTCTCGAGCACCGTATGAAATTCTCCTGTGAGTAGATTTTCGAATCCGACGATAAATGATTGTTAATTGTAACGTTCAGGGCCTCCTAATGACGATGGAACACTCAAATTGCGTCAAGAATCAATACATCGGTTTCCAGCCGACTAGTCTTCAAGGGTCTATTGCTGCCTCGGGCACCTTATGGTCGTTCTCCTGTGAGTCTAGATTTTCGAATCCGACGCATAAATGATAGTTAATTGTAACTTTCAGGGACTCCTAAAGACGATGGAACACTCAAATTGCGTCGAGAGTCAATACATCGACCTCCAGTCGACTTGTATCCAAGGGGATATTGCAGACTCGTGCACCATATGATCCTTCTCCTGTTAGTAGATTTTCGAATCCGACGCTAAAATGATAGTTAACTGTAACGTTCAGGGCCTCCTAATACCGATGGAACACTCAAATTGCGTCGAGATTCAATACATCGGCCTCCAGCCGACTTGTCTCCAAGGGTCTGTTGCTGCCTCGGGCACCTTATGGTCGTACTCCTGTGAGTTTAGATTATCGAATCCGACACAAAAATGATAGTTAATTGCAACGTTCAGGCCTCCTAATGACGATGGAACACTCAAATTGCGTCGAGATTCAATACATCGGCCTCCAGCCGACTTGTCTCCTATGGTCTGTTGCTGCCCCGGGCACCTTATGGTCGTTCTCCTGTGCGTCAAGATTTTCGAATCCGACACAAAAATGATAGTTAATTGTAACGTTCAGGGAATCCTAATGTCGATGGAACACTCAAATTGCGTCGAGATTCAATACATCGGCCACCAGCCGACTTGTCTCCAAGGGTCTATTGCTGCCTCGGGCACCTTATGGTCGTTCTCCTGTGAGTCTAGATTTTCGAATCCGACGCAAAAATGATAGTTAATTGTAACGTTCAGGGACTCCTAATGACGATGGAACACTCAAATTGCGTCGAGAGTCAATACATCGTCCTCCAGCCGACTTGTCTCCAAGGGTCTATTGCTTCCTTGGGGCACCTTTTGGTCGTTCTCCTGTGAGTCTAGATTTTCGAATCCGACGCAAAAATGATAGTTAATTGTAACGTTCAGGGCCTTGTAATGACGATGGAACACTCAAATTTCGTCGAGATTCAATACATCGGCCTCCAGCCGACTTGTCTCCAAGGGTCTATTGCTGCCTCGGGCACCTTATGGTCGTTCTCCTGTGAGTCTAGATTTTCGAATCCGACGCATAAATGATAGTTAATTGTAACGTTCAGGGACTCCTAAAGACGATGGAACACCCAAATTGCGTCGAGATTCAATACATCGGCCTCCAGCGGACTTGTCTCCAAGGGGATATTGCTGTCTCGAGCACCGTATGAACTTCACCTGTGAGTAGTATTTCGAATCCGACGCTAAAATGATTGTTAATTTTAACGTTCAGGGCCTCCTAATGACGATGGAACACTCAAATTGCGTCAAGAATCAATACATCGGTTTCCAGCCGACTTGTCTCCAAGGGTCTATTGCTGCCTCGAGCACCGTATGAACTTCTCCTGTGAGTAGATTTTCGAATCTGACGCATAAATGATAGTTAATTGTAACGTTAAGGGCCTCCTAATGACGATGCAACACTCAAATTGCGTCAAGAATCAATACATCGGTTTCCAGCCGACTTGTCTCCAAGGGTCTATTGCTGCCTCGAGCACCGTATGAACTTCTCCTGTGAGTGGATTTTCGAATCCGACGCATAAATGATAGTTAATTGTAACGTTCAGGGCCTCCTAATGACGATGGAACTCTCAAATTCCGTCGAGATTCAATACATCGTCCTCCAGCCGACTTGTCTCCAAGGGTCTATTGCTGCCTCGGGCACCTTATGGTCGGTCTCCTGCGAGTCTAGATTTACGAATCCGACGCAAAAATGATAGTTAATTGTAACGTTCAGAGCCTCCTAATGACGATGGAACTCTCAAATTGCGTCAAGAATCAATACATCGGTTTCCAGCCGACTTGTCTCCAAGGGTCTATTGCTGCCTCGGGCACCGTATGAACTTCTCCTGTGAGTAGATTTTCGAATCCGACGCATAAATGATAGTTAATTGTAACGTTCAGGGCCTCCTAATGACAATGGAACTCTCAAATTGCGTCGAGATTCAATACATCGTCCCCCAGCCGACTTGTCTCCATGGGACTGTTGCTGCCTCGGGCACCTTATGGTCGTTCTCCTGTGAGTTTAGATTTTCGAATCCGACGCGAAACTGATAGTTAATTGTAAGGTTCAGGGCCTCCTAATGACGATGGAACACCCAAATTGCGTCGAGATTCAATACATCGGCCTCCAGCGGACTTGTCTCCAAGGGGATATTGCTGTCTCGAGCACCGTATGAACTTGACCTGTGAGTAGATTTTCGAATCCGACGCTAAAATGATTGTTAATTGTAACGTTCAGGGCCTCCTAATGACGATGCAACACTCAAATTGCGTCAAGAATCAATACATCGGTTTCCAGCCGACTTGTCTCCAAGGGTCTATTGCTGCCTCGAGCACCGTATGAACTTCTCCTGTGAGTAGATTTTCGAATCCGACGCATAAATGATACTGAATTGTAACGTTCAGGGCCTCCTAATGACGATGGAACTCTCAAATTGCGTCGAGATTCAATACATCGTCCTCCAGCCGACTTGTCTCCAAGGGTCTATTGCTGCCTCGTTCACCTTATGGTCGTTCTCCTGTGAGTCTAGATTTTCGAATTCGACGAAAATTTGATAGTTAATTGTAACGCTCAGGGCCTTCTAATGACGATGGAACACTCAAATTGCGTCGAGATTCAATGCATCGGCCTCCAGCAGACTTGTCTCCAAGGATATCGCTGCCTCGTGCACCACATGGTCCGTCTCCGGTGATTCTACGTTTTCGAATCCGACGCAAAACTCATAGTTAATTGTAACGTTCAGGGCCTCCTATTGGCGATGGAACACTCAAATTGCGTCGAGATTCAATACATCGACATCCAGCCGACTTGTCCCCAAGGGTCTATTGCAGCCTGGGGCACCTTATGGTCCTTCTCCTGTGAGTCTAGATTTTCGAATCCGACATAAAAATGATAGTTAATTGTAACGTTCAGGGCCTTGTAATAACGATGGAACACTCAAACTGCGTCGAGATTCAATACATCGGCCTCCAGCCGACTTGTCTCCAAGGGTCTGTTGCTGCCTCGGGCACCTTATGGTCGTTCTCCTGTGAGTTTAGATTATGAAATCCGACGCAAAAATGATAGTTACTTGTAACGTTTAGGGCCTCCTAATGACGATGGAACACTCAAATTGCGTCGAGATTCAATACATCGGCCTCCAGCGGACTTGTCTCAAAGGGGATATTGCTGTCTCGGGCACCGTATGATCCTTCTTTTGTGAGTCTAGATTTTCGAATCCGACGCAAAAATAATAGTGAATAGTAACGTTCAGCGCCTCCTGATGACGATAGAACTCTCAAATTGCGTCGAGATTCAATACATCGTCCTCCAGCTGATTTGTCTCCAACGGGATATTGCTGCCTCGGGCACCAAATGGTCCGTCTCCTGTGAGTCGGAATTTTTGAATCCGTCGCGAAAATGATAGTTAATTGTAACGTTCAGGGCCTCCAAATGACGATGGAGCACTCAAATGGCGTCGCGATTCACTACATCGTCCTCCAGCGGACTGGTCTCCAAGGGGATATTGCTGTATCGGGCACCTTATGGTCCGTCTCCAGTGAGTCTAGATTTTCGAATCCGACGAAAAACTGATAGTTAATTGTAACATTCAGGGCCTCCTAATGACGATGGAACACTCATTTTGCGTCGCGATCCAATACATCGTCCTCCAACCGACTTGTCTCCAAGGGTCAATAGCTGCCACGGGCACCTTGTGATCGTTCTGCTGTGAGTCTAGATTTTCGAACCCGACGCAAAACAGATTGTTAATTGTAACGTTCAGGGCCACCTAATGACGATGGAACACTCAAATTGAGTCGAGATTCAATACATCGGCCTCCAGCCGACTTGTCTCCAAGGGTCTATTGCTGACTCGGGCACCTTATGGTCGTTCTCCTGTGAGTCTAAATTTTCGAATCCGACGCAAAAATGATAGTTAATTGTAACGCTCAGGGCCTCCTATTGGCGATGGAACACTCAAATTGCGTCGAGATTCAATACATCGGCCTCCAGCCGACTTGCCTCCTATGGTCTGTTGCTGCCTCAGGCACCTTATGGTCGTTCTCCTGTGAGTCTAGATTTTCGAATCCGACGATAAAATGAGAGTTAATTGTAACGTTCAGGGCATCCTAATGACGTTGGAACACTCAAATTGCGACGAGATTCAATACATCGTCCTCCAGCCGACTTGTCTCCAAGGGTCTATTGCTGCCTCGGGCACCTTATGGTCGTTCTCCTGTGAGTCTAGATTTTCGAATCCGACGCATAAATGATAGTTAATTGTAACGTTCAGGGACTCCTAATTACGATGGAACACTCAAATTGCGTCGAGAGTCAATACATCGACCTCCAGTCGACTTGTATCCAAGGGGATATTGGAGTCTCGTGCACCATATGATCCTTCTCCTGTTAGTAGATTTTCGAATCCGACGCTAAAATGATAGTTAACTGTAACGTTCAGGGCCTCCTAATGCCAATGGGACACTCAAATTGCGTCGAGATTCAATACATCGGCCTCCAGCCGACTTGTCTCCAAGGGTCTATTGCTGCCTCGGGCACCTTATGGTCGTTCTCCTGTGAGTCTAGATTTTCGAATCCGACGCATAAATGATAGTTAATTGTAACGTTCAGGGCCTTGTAATGACGATGGAACTCTCAAATGGCGTCGACATTCAATACATCGGCCTCCAGCCGACTTGTCTCCTAGGGTCTATTGCTGCCTCGGGCAACTTATGGTCGTTCTTCTGTGAGTCTAGATTTTCGAATCCGACGAAAAAATGATAATTGTAACGTTCAGGGCCTTGTAATGACGATGGGACACTCAAATTGCGTCGAGATTCAATACATCGGCCTCCAGCCGACTTGTCTCCAAGGGTCTGTTGCTGCCTCGGGCACCTTATGGTCGTTCTCCTGTGAGTTTAGATTTTCGAATCCGACGCGAAACTGATAGTTAATTGTAAGGTTCAGGGCCTCCTAATAACGATGGAACACTCAAATTGCGTCGAGATTCAATACATCGGCCTCCAGCGGACTTGTCTCCAAGGGGATATTGCTGTCTCGGGCAGCACATGATCCTTCTCCTGTGAGTCTAGATTTTCAAATCCGACGCAAAAATGATAGTTAATTGTAACTTTCAGGGCCTCCTAATGCCGATGGAACACTCAAATTGCGTCAAGAATCAATACATCGGTTTCCAGCCGACTCGTCTCCAAGGATCTATTGCTGCCTCGAGCACTATATGAACTTCTCCTGTGAGTAGATTTTCGAATCCGACGCTAAAATGATTGTTAATTGTAACGTTCAGGGCCTCCTAATGACGATGGAACACTCAAATTGCGTCAAGAATCAATACATCGGTTTCCAGCCGACTTGTCTCCAAGGGTCTATTGCTGCATCGAGCACCGTATGAACTTCTCCTGTGAGTAGATTTTCGAATCCGACGCATAAATGATAGTTAATTGTAACGTTCAGGGACTCCTAAAGACGATGGAACACTCAAATTGCGTCGAGAGTCAATACTTCGACCTCCAGTCGACTTGGATCCAAGGGGATATTGAAGTCTCGTGCACCATATGATCCTTCTCCTGTTAGTAGATTTTCGAATCCGACGATAAAATGATAGTTAATTGTAACGTTCAGGGCCTCCTAATGACGATGGAACACTCAAATTGCGACGAGATTCAATACATCGTCCTCCAGCCGACTTGTCTCCAAGGATCTATTGATGCCTCGGACACCAAATGGTCGTTCTCCTGTGAGTCTAGATTTTCGAATCCGACGCATAAATGATAGTTAATTGTAACGTTCAGGGACTCCTAATGACGATGGAACACTAAAATTGCGTCGACAGTCAATACATCGACCTCCAGTCGACTTGTATCCAAGGGGATATTGCAGTCTCGTGCACCATATGATCCTTCTCCTGTTAGTAGATTTTCGAATCCGACGCTAAAATGATAGTTATCTGTAACGTTCAGGGCCTCCTAATGCCGATGGAACACTCAAATTGCGTCGAGATTCAATACATCGGCCACCAGCCGACTTGTCTCCAAGGGTCTATGGCTGCCTCGGGCACCTTATGGTCGTTCTCCTGTGAGGCTAGATTTTCGAATCCGACGCAAAAATGATAGTTAATTGTAACGTTCAGGGCCTTGTAATGACGATGGAACACTCAAATTGCGTCGAGATTCAATACATCGGCCTCCAGCCGACTTGTCTCCAAGGGTCTGTTGTTGCCTCGGGCACCTTATGGTCGTTCTCCTGTGAGTTTAGATTTTCGAATCCGACGCGAAACTGATAGTTAATTGTAAGGTTCAGGGCCTCCTAATGACGATGGAACACTCAAATTGCGTCGAGATTCAATACATCGGCCTCCAGCGGACTTGTCTCCAAGGGGATATTGCTGTCTCGGGCACCATATGATCCTTCTCTTGTGAGTCTAGATTTTCGAATCCGACGCAAAAATGATAGTGAATAGTAACGTTCAGCGCCTCCTGATGACGATAGAACTCTCAAATTGCGTCGAGATTCAATACATCGTCCTCCAGCTTATTTGTCTCCAAGGGTCTGTTGCTGCCTCGGGCACCTTATGGTCGTTCTTCTGTGAGTTTAGATTTTCGAATCCGACGCGAAACTGATAGTTAATTGTAAGGTCAGGGACTCCTAATGAAGATGGAACACTCAAATTGCGTCGAGATTCAATACATCGGCCTCCAGCGGACTTGTCTCCAAGGGGATATTGCGTCTCGAGCACCGTATGAACTTCTCCTGTGAGTAGATTTTCGAATCCGACGCTAAAATGATTGTTAATTGTAACGTTCAGGGCCTCCTAATGACGATGGAACACTCAAATTGCGTCAAGAATCAATACATCGGTTTCCAGCCGACTTGTCTCCAAGGGTCTATTGCTGCCTCGAGCACCGTATGAACTTCTCCTGTGAGTAGATTTTCGAATCCGACGCATAAATGATAGTTAATTGTAACGTTCAGGGACTCCTAAAGACGATGGAACACTCAAATTGCGTCGAGAGTCAATACATCGACCTCCAGTCGACTTGTATCCAAGGGGTTATTGCAGTCTCGTGCAGCATATGATCCTTCTCCTGTTAGTAGATTTTCGAATCCGACGCTAAAATGATAGTTAACTGTAACGTTCAGGGCCTCCTAATGCCGATGGAACACTCAAATTGCGTCGAGAGCCAATACGTCGACCTCCAGTGGACTTGTATCCAAGGGGATATTGCAGCCTCGTGCACCATATGATCCTTCTCCTGTTAGTAGATTTTCGAATCCGACGCTAAAATGATAGTTAACTGTAACGTTTAAGGCCTCCTAATGACGATGGGACACTCAAATTGCGTCGAGATTCAATACATCGGCCTCCAGCCGACTTGTCTCCTATGGACTGTTGCTGCCTCGGGCACCTTATGGTCGTTCTACTGTGAGTCAAGATTTTCGAATCCGACGATAAAATGATAGTTAATTGTAACGTTCAGGGCATCCTAATGACGATGGAACACTCAAATTGCGACGAGATTCAATACATCGTCCTCCAGCCGACTTGTCTCCAAGGGTCTATTGCTGCCTCGGGCACCTTATGGTCGTTCTCCTGTGAGTCTAGATTTTCGAATCCGACGCATAAATGATAGTTAATTGTAACGTTCAGGGCCTTGTAATGACGATGGAACTCTCAAATGGCGTCGACATTCAATACATCGGCCTCCAGCCGACTTGTCTCCTAGGGTCTATTGCTGCCTCGGGCAACTTATGGTCGTTCTTCTGTGAGTCTAGATTTTCGAATCCGACGAAAAAATGATAATTGTAACGTTCAGGGCCTTGTAATGACGATGGGACACTCAAATTGCGTCGAGATTCAATACATCGGCCTCCAGCCGACTTGTCTCCAAGGGTCTGTTGCTGCCTCGGGCACCTTATGGTCGTTCTCCTGTGAGTTTAGATTTTCGAATCCGACGCGAAACTGATAGTTAATTGTAAGGTTCAGGGCCTCCTAATGACGATGGAACACTCAAATTGCGTCGAGATTCAATACATCGGCCTCCAGCCGACTTGTCCCCAAGGGTCTATTGCTGCCTCGGGCACCTTATGGTCGTTCGCCTGTGAGTCTAGATTTTCGAGTCCGACGCAAAAATGATAGTTAATTGTAACGTTCAGGGCCTTGTAATGACGATGGAACACTCAAAATGCTCGAGATTCAATACATCGGCCTCCAGCCGACTTGTCTCCAAGGGTCTGTTGCTGCCTCGGGCACCTTATGGTCGATCTCCTGTGAGATTAGATTATCGAATCCGACGCAAAAATGATAGTTAATTGTAACGTTTAGGGCCTCCTAAGGACCATGGGACACTCAAATTGCGTCGAGATTCAATACATCGTCCTCCAGCCGACTTGTCTCCAAGGGGATTTTGCTGTCTCGGGCACAATATGATCCTTCTCCTGTGAGTCTAGATTTTCGAATCCGACGCAAAAGTGATAGTGAATTGTAACGTTCAGCGCCTGCTAATGACGATAGAAGACTCAAATTGCGTCGAGATTCAATACATCGTCCTCCAGCCGATTTGTCTCCAAGGGGATATTGCTGCCTCGGGCACCAAATGGTCCGTCTGCTTTGAGTCTAGATTTTCGAATCGAACGCAACAATGATAGTTAATTGTAACATTCAGGGCCTCCTAATGACGATGGAACACTCACATTGCATCGCGATCCAATACATCGTCCTCCAGCCGACTTGTCTCCAAGGGTCTAATGCTGCCTCGGGCACCTTATGGTCGTTCTCTTGTAAGTCTAGATTTTCGAATCCGACGCAAAAATGATAGTCAATTGTAACTTTCAGGGCCTCCTAATGACGATGGAACTCTCAAATTGCGTCGAGATTCAATACATCGTCCTCCAGCCGACTTGTCTCCAAGGGTCTATTGCTGCCCAGGGCACCTTATGGTCGTTCTCCTGTGAGTTTAGATTATCGAATCCGACGCAAAAATGATAGTTAATTGTAACGTTTAGGGCCTCCTAATGACGATGGAACACTCAAATTGCGTCGAGATTCAATACATCGGCCTCCAGCCGACTTGTCTCCAAGGGTCTGTTGCTGCCTCGGGGACCTTATGGTCATTCTCCTGTGAGTTTAGATTATCGAATCCGACGAAAAACTGATAGTTAATTGTAACATTCAGGGCCTCCTAATGATGATGGAACACTCATTTCGCGTCGCGATCCAATACATCGTCCTCCAACCGACATGTCTCCAAGGGTCAATAGCTGCCAAGGGCACCTTGTGATCGTTCTGCTGTGAGTCTAGATTTTCGAACCCGACGCAACACTGATTGTTAATTGTAACGTTCAGGGCCTCCTAATGACGATGGAACACTCAAATTGCGTCCAGATTCAATACTTCGGCCTCCAGCCGACTAGTCTCCAAGGGGATATTGCTGTCTCGGGCACAACATGATCCTTCTCCTGTGAGTCTAGATTTTCGAATTCGACGCAAAAATGATAGTGAATAGTAACGTTCAGCGCCTCCTGATGACGATTGAACTCTCAAATTGCGTCGAGATTCAATACATCGTCCTCCTGCTGATTTGTCTCCAAGGGGATATTGCTGCCTCGGGCACCAAATGGTCCGTCTCCTGTGAGTCTGGATTTTTGAATCCGACGCGAAACTGATAGTTAATTGTAACGTTCAGGGCCTCCAAATGACGATAGAGCACTCAAATTGCGTCGCGATTCAATACATCGTCCTCCAGCGGACTGGTCTCCAAGGGGATATTGCTGCATCAGGAACCCTATGGTCGTTCTCCTGTGAGTTTAGATTTCCAAATCCGACGAAAAACTGATAGTTAATTGTAACATTCAGGGCCTCCTAATGACGATGGTACACTCATTTTGCGTCGCGATCCAATACATCGTCCTCCAACCGACTTGTCTCCAAGGGTCACCTTGTGATCGTTGTGCTGTGAGTCTAGATTTTCGAACCCGACGCAAAACTGATTGTTAATTGTAACGTTCAGGGCAACCTAATGACGATGGAACACTCAAATTGAGTCGAGATTCAATACATCGACCTCCAGCCGACTTGTCTCTAAGGGGATATTGCTACCTCGGGCTCCATGTGGTCCGTCTCCTGTGAGTCTAGATTTTCGAATCCGACGCGAAACTGATAGTTAATTGTAACGTTCAGGGCCTCCTAATGACGATGGAACACTCAAATTTCGTCGAGATTCAATACATCGGACTCAGGCCGACTTTTCTCCAAGGGTCTATTGCTGCCTCTTGCACCTTATGGTCGTTCTCCTGTGAGTCTAGATTTTCGAATCCGACGCAAAAATGATAGTTAATTGTAACGTTCAGGGCCTCCTATTGGCGATGGAACACTCAAAATGCGTCGACAGTCAATACATCGACCTCCAGTCGACTTGTATCCAAGGGGATATTGCAGTCTCGTGCACCATATGATCCTTCTCGTGTCAGTAGATTTTCGAATCCGATGCTAAAATGATAGTTAACTGTAACGTTCAGGGCCTCCTAATGCCGATGGAACACTCAAATTGCGTCGAGATTCAATACATCGGCCTCCAGCCGACTTGTCTCCAAGGGTCTATTGCTGCCTCGGGCACCTTATGGTCGTTCGCCTGTGAGTCTAGATTTTCGAATCCGACGCAAAAATGATAGTTAATTGTAACGTTCAGGGCCTTGTAATGACGATGGAGCACTCAAAATGCGTCGAGATTCAATACATCGGCCTCCAGCCGACTTGTCTCCAAGGGTCTGTTGCTGCCTCGGGCACCTTATGGTCGATCTCCTGTGAGATTAGATTATCGAATCCGACGCAAAAATGATAGTTAATTGTAACGTTTAGGGCCTCCTAATGACCATGGGACACTCAAATTGCGTCGAGATTCAATACATCGTCCTCCAGCCGACTTGTCTCCAAGGGGATTTTGCTGTCTCGGGCACAATATGATCCTTCTCCTGTGAGTCTAGATTTTCGAATCCGACGCAAAAGTGATAGTGAATTGTAACGTTCAGCGCTTCCTAATGACGATAGAAGACTCAAATTGCGTCGAGATTCAATACATCGTCCTCCAGCCGATATGTCTCCAAGGGGATATTGCTGCCTCGGGCACCAAATGGTCCGTCTGCTTTGAGTCTAGATTTTCGAATCGAACGCAAAAATGATAGTTAATTGTAACATTCAGGGCCTCCTAATGACGATGGAACACTCACATTGCGTCGCGATCCAATACATCGTCCTCCAGCCGACTTGTCTCCAAGGGTCTAATGCTGCCTCGGGCACCTTATGGTCGTACTCTTGTAAGTCTAGATTTTCGAATCCGACGCAAAAATGATAGTTAATTGTAACTTTCAGGGCCTCCTAATGACGATGGAACTCTCAAATTGCGTCGAGATTCAATACATCGTCCTCCAGCCGACTTGTCTCCAAGGGTCTATTGCTGCCCAGGGCACCTTATGGTCGTTCTCCTGTGAGTTTAGATTATCGAATCCGACGCAAAAATGATAGTTAATTGTAACGTTTAGGGCCTCCTAATGACGATGGAACACTCAAATTGCGTCGAGATTCAATACATCGGCCTCCAGCCGACTTGTCTCCAAGGGTCTGTTGCTGCCTCGGGCACCTTATGGTCGTTCTCCTGTGAGTTTAGATTATCGAATCCGACGCAAAAATGATAGTTAATTGTAACGTTTAGGGCCTCCTAATGACGATGGGAAACTCAAATTGCGTCGAGATTCAATACTTCGGCCTCCAGCCGACTTGTCTCCAAGGGTCTGTTGCTGCCTCGGGCACCTTATGGTCGTCCTCCTTTGAGTTTAGATTATCGAATCCGACGCAAAAACGATAGTTAATTGTATCGTTTAGGGCCTCCTAATGACAATGGGACACTCAAATTGCGTCGAGATTCAATACATCGTCCTCCAGCCGACTTGTCTCCATGGGGATATTACTGCCTCCGGCCTCTTATGTTCGCTCTCATGTGAGTCTAGATTATCGAATCCGACGCAAAAATGATAGTTAATTGTAACGTTTAGGGCCTCCTAATGACAATGGGACACTCAATTTGAGTCGAGATTCAATACATCGACCTCCAGCCGACTTGTCTCCAAGGGGATATTGCTGTCTCGGGCACAAAATGATCCTTCTCCTGTGAGTCTAGGTTGTCGAATCCGACGCAAAAATGATAGTGAATTGTAACGTTCAGCGCCTCCTAATGACGATAGAAGACTCAAATTGCGTCGAGATTCAATACATCGTCCTCCAGCCGATTTGTCTCCAAGGGGATATTGCTGCCTCGGGCACCAAATGGTCCGTCTTCTGTGAGTCTAGATTTTCGAATCCGACGAAAAACTGATAGTTAATTGTAACATTCAGGGCCTCCTAATGACGATGGAAGACTCAAATTGCGTCGCGATCCAATACATCGTCCTCCAGCCGACTTGTCTCCAAGGGTCTAATGCTGCCTCTGGCACCTTATGGTCGTTCTCTTGTAAGTCTAGATTTTCGAATCCGACGCAAAACTGATAGTTCATTATAACGTTCAGGGCGACCTAATGACGATGGAACACTCAAATTGCGTCGATATTCAATACATCGGCCTCCAGTCGATTTGTCTCCAAGGGGTATATTGCTGTCTCGAGTACCGTATGAACTTCTCCTGTGAGTAGATTTTCGAATCCGACGCTACAATGATTGTTAATTGTAATGTTCAGGGCCTCCTAATGACGATGGAACACTCAAATTGCGTCAAGAATCAATACATCGGTTTCCAGCCGACTTGTCTCCAAGGGTCTATTGCTGCCTCGGGCACCTTATGGTCGTTCTCCTGTGAGTCTAGATTTTCGAATCCGACGCATAAATGATAGTTAATTGTAAATTTCAGGGACTCCTAAAGACGATGGAACACTCAAATTGAGTCGAGATTCAATACATCGAACTCCAGCCGACTTGTCTCCAAGGGTCTATTGCTGCCTCGGGCACCTTATGGTCGTTCTCCTGTGAGTCTAGATTTTCGAATCCGACGCAAAAATGATAGTTAATTGTAATGTTCAGGGCCTCCTAATGACGATGGAACACTCAAATTGCGCCGAGATTCAATACATCTTCCTCCAGCTGACTTGTCTACAAGGATATATTGCTGCCTCGGGCTCCATGTGGTCCGTCTCCTGTGAGTCTAGATTTTCGAATCCGACGAGAAACTGATAGTTAATTGTAAGGTTCAGGCCCTACTTATGCCGATGGATCACTCAAATTGCGTCGAGATTCAATACATCGGCCTCCAGCCGACTTGTCTCCAAGGGTCTATTGCTGCCTCGGGCAGCTTATGGTCGTTCTCCTGTGAGTCTAGATTTTCGAATCCGACGTAAAAATGATAGTTAATTGTAACGTTCAGGGCCTTGTAATGACGATGGAACAGTCAAATTGCGTCGAGATTCAATACATTGGCCTCCAGCCGACTTGTCTCCAAGGGTCTGTTGCTGCCTCGGGCACCTTATGGTCGTTCTCCTGTGGGTTTAGATTATCGAATCCGACGCAAAAATGATAGTTAATTGTAACGTTTAGGGCCTCCTAATGACGATGGGACACTCAAATTGCGTCGAGATTCAATACATCGTCCTCCAGCCGACTTGTCTCCAAGGGTCTGTTGCTGCCTCGGGCACCTTATGGTCGTTCTCCTGTGAGTTTAGATTATAGAATCCGACGCAAAAATGATAGTTAATTGTAACATTCAGGGCCTCCTAATGACGATGGAACACTCAAACTGCCCCGCGATCCAATACATCGTCCTCCAGCCGACTTGTCTCCAAGGGTCTAATGCTGACTCTGGCACCTTATGGTCGTTCTCTTGTAAGTCTTGATTTTCGAATCCGACGCAAAACTGATAGTTCATTATAACGTTCAGGGCGACCTAATGACGATGGAACACTCTAATTGCGTCGATATTCAATACATCGGCCTGCAGTCGATTTGTCTCCAAGGGGATATTGCAGTCTCGTGCACCATATGATCCTTCTCCTGTAAGTAGATTTTCGAATCCGACGCTAAATTGATAGTTAACTGTAACGTTCAGGGCCTCCTAATGCCGATGGAACACTCAAATTGCGTCGAGATTCAATACATCGGCCTCCAGCCGACTTGTCTCCAAGGGTCTATTGCTGCCTCGGGCACCTTATGGTCGTTCTCCTGTGAGTCTAGATTTTCGAATCCGACGCAAAAATGATAGTTAATTGTAACGTTCAGGGCCTCCTAATCACGATGGAACACTCAAATTGCGTCGAGATTCAATACATCGTCCTCCAGCCGATTTTTCTCCAAGGGGATATTGCTGCCTCGGGCACCAAATGGTCCGTCTGCTGTGAGTCTAGATTTTCGAATCCGACGCGAAACTGATTGTTAATTGTAACGTTCAGATCTTCCTAATGACGATGGAACACTCAAATTGCCTCGAGATTCAATACATCGGCATTCAGCCGATTTGTCTCCAAGGTTCTATTGCTGCCTCGGGCACCGTATGGTCGTTCCCCTGTGAGTCAACATTTTAGAATCCGACGCAAAACTGATAGTTAAATGTAATGCTCAGGGCCTCTTAATGACGATGGAACACTCAAATTGAGTCGAGATTCAATACATCGACCTCCAGCCGACTTGTCTCCAAGGGGATATTGCTGCCTCGGGCTCCATGTGGTCCGTCTCCTGTGAGTCTAGATTTTCGAATCCGACGCGAAACTGATAGTTAATTGTAACGTTCAGGGCCTCCTAATGACGATGGAACACTCAAATTGGGTCGAGATTCAATACATCGTCCTCCAGCCGATTTGTCTCCAAGGGGATATTGCTGCCTCGGGCACCAAATGGTCCGTCTGCTGTGAGTCTAGATTTTCGAATCCGACGAAAAACTGATAGTTAATTGTAACATTCAGGGCCTCCTAATGACGATGGAACACTTAAATTTCGTCGCGATCCAACACATCGTCCTCCAGCCGACTTGTCTCCAAGGGTCTAATGCTGCCTCGGTCACCTTATGGTCGTTCTCTTGTAAGTCTAGATTTTCGAATCCGACGCAAAACTGATAGTTCATTATAACGTTCACGGCGACCTAATGACGATGGAACACTCAAATTGAGTCGAGAGTCAATACATCGACCTCCAGCCAATTGTATCCAAGGGGATATTGCAGTCACGTGCACCATATGATCCTTCTCCTGTTAGTAGATTTTCGAATCCGACGCTAAAATGATAGTTAATTGTAACGTTCAGGGCCTTGTAATGACGATGGAACACTCAAATTGCGTCGAGATTCAATACATCGGCCTCCAGCCGACTTGTCTCCAAGGGTCTGTTGCTGCCTCGGCCACCTTATGGTCGTTCTCCTGTGAATTTAGATTATCGAATCCGACGCAAAAATGATAGTTAATTGTAACGTTTAGGGCCTCCTAATGACGATGGGACACTCAAATTGCGTCGAGATTCAATACATCGTCCTCCAGCCGACTTGTCTCCATGGGGATATTACTGCCTCCGGCCTCTTATGTTCGCTCTCATGTGAGTTTAGATTTTCGAGTCCGACGCGAAACTGATTGTTAATTGTAACGTTCAGGGCTTCCTAATGACGATGGAACACTCAAATTGCCTCGAGATTCAATACATCGGCATTCAGCCGATTTGTCTCCAAGGGTCTATTGCTGCCTCGGGCACCTTATGGTCGTTCCCCTGTGAGTAAACATTTTAGAATCCGACGCAAAACTGATAGTTAAATGTAATGCTCAGGGCCTCTTAATGACGATGGAACACTTAAACTGCGTCGAGAGTCAATACATCTTCCTCCAGCCGACTTGTCTACAAGGGGATATTGCTGCTTTGGGCTCCATGTGGTCCGTCTCCTGTGAGTCTAGATTTTCGAATCCGACGCGAAACTGATAGTTAATTGTAAGGTTCAGGGCCTCCTAATGACGATGGAACACTCAAATTGCGTCGAGATTCAATACATCGACCTCCAGTCGACTTGTATCCAAGGGGATATTGCAGTCTCGGGCACAATATGATCCTTCTCCTGTGAGTCTAGATATTCGAATCCGACGCAAAAATGATACTGAATTGTAACGTTCATGCCTCCTAATGACGATAGAAGAATCAAATTGCGTCGAGATTCAATACATCGGCCTCCAGCCGACTAGTCTCCAAGGGGATATCGCTGCCTCGGGCACCACATGGTCCGTCTCCAGTGATTCTACGTTTTCGAATCCGACGCAAAACTCATAGTTAATTGTAACGTTCAGGGCCACCTAATGACGATGGAGCACACAAATTGAGTCGAGATTCAATACATCGACCTCCAGCCGACTTGTCTCCAAGGGTCTATTGCTGCCTCGGGCACCTTATGGTCGTTCTCCTGTGAGTCTAGATTTTCGAATCCTACGCAAAAATGATAGTTAATTGTAACGTTCAGGGCCTTCTAATGACGATGGAACACTCAAATTGCGTCGAGATTCAATACATCGGCCTCCAGCCGACTTGTCTCCAAGGGGATATCGCTGCCTCGCGCACCACATGGTCCGTCTCCGGTGATTCTTTGTTTTCGAATCCGACGCAAAATTCATAGTTAATTGTAACGTTCAGAGCCTCCTAATGACGATGGAGCACACAAATTGAGTCGAGATTCAATACATCGGCCTCCAGCCGACGTGTCTCCATGGGTCTATTGCTGCCTCGGGCCCCTTATGGTCGTCCTCCTGTGAGTCTAGATTTTCGAATCCGACGCAAAAATGATAGTTAATTGTATCGTTTAGGGCCTTGTAATGATGATGGAACACTCAAATTGCGTCGAGATTCAATACATCGGCCTCCAGCCGACTTGTCTCCAAGGGTCTGTTGCTGCCTCGGGCACCTTATGGTCGTTCTCCTGTGAGTTTAGATTATCGAATCCGACGCAAACATGATAGTTAATTGTAACGTTTAGGGCCTCCTAACGACGATGGGACACTCAAATTGCGACGAGATTCAATACATCGTCCTCCAGCCGACTTGTCTCCATGGGGATAATACTGCCTCCGGCCTCTTATGTTCGCTCTCATGTGAGATTAGATTTTCGAATCCGACGCGAAACTGATTGTTAATTGTAACGTTCAGGGCTTTCTAATGACGATGGAACACTCAAATTGCCTCGAGATTCAATACATCGGCATTCAGCCGATTTGTCTCCAAGAGTCAATTGCTGCCTCGGGCACCGTATGGTCGTTCCCCTGTGAGTCAACATTTTAGAATCCGACGCAAAACTGATAGTTAAATGTAATGCTCAGGGCCTCTTAATGACGATGGAACACTCAAATTGCGTCGAGAGTCAATACATCTTCCTACAGCCGACTTGTCTACAAGGGGATATTGCTGCCTCGGGCTCCATGTGGTCCGTCTCCTGTGAGTCTAGATTTTCGAATCCGACGAGAAACTGATAGTTAATTGTAAGGTTCAGGGCCCCCTAATGACGATGGAACACTCAAATTGCGTCGAGATTCAATACATCGTCCTCCAGCGGACTCGTCTCCAAGAGGATATTGCTCCTTCGGGCACCTTATGGTCCGTCTACAGTGAGTCTAGATTTTCGCATCCGACGAAAAACTGATAGATAATTGTAACATTTAGGGCCTCCTAATGACGATGGAACACTCTTTTTGCGTCGTGATCCAATACATCGTCCTCCAACCGACATGTCTCCAAGGGTCAATAGCTGCCACGGGCACCTTGTGATCGTTCTGCTGTGAGTCTAGATTTTCGAACCCGACGCAAAACTGATTGTTAATTGTAACGGTCAGGGCCACCTAATGACGATGGAACACTCAAATTGAGTCGAGATTCAATACATCGACCTCCAGCCGACTTGTCTCCAAGGGGATATTGCTGCCTCGGGCTCCATGTAGTCCGTCTCCTGTGAGTCTAGATTTTCGAATCCGACGCGAAACTGATAGTTAATTGTAACGTTCAGAGCCTCCTAATGACGATGGAACACTCAAATTGACTCGAGATTTAATACATCGGCCTCCAGCCGACTTGTCTCCAAGGGGATATCGCTGACTCGGGCACCACATGGTCCGTCTCCGGCGATTCTACGTTTTCGAATCCGACGCAAAACTCATAGTTAATTGTAACGTTCAGGGCCTCCTAATGACGAAGGAGCACACAAATTGAGTCGAGATTCAATACATCGGCCTCCAGCCGACTTGTCTCCAAGGGTCTATTGCTGCCTCGGGCACCTTATGGTCGTTCTCCTGTGAGTCTAGATTCTAGAATCCGACGCAAAAATGATAGTTAATTGTAACGTTCAGGGCCTTGTAATGACGATGGAACACTCAAATTGCGTCGAGATTCAATACATCGGCCTCCAGCCGACTTGTCTCGAAGGGTCTGTTGCTGCCTCGGGCACCTTATGGTCGTTCTCCTGTGAGTTTAGATTATCGAATCCGACGCAAAAATGATAGTTAATTGTAACGTTTAGGGCCTCCTAATGACGATGGGACACTCAAATTGCGTCGAGATTCAATACATCGTCCTCCAGCCGACTTGTCTCCATGGGGATATTACTGCCTCCGGCCTCTTATGTTCGCTCTCATGTGAGTTTAGATTTTCGAGTCCGACGCGAAACTGATTGTTAATTGTAACGTTCAGGGCTTCCTAATGTCGATGGAACACTCAAATTGCCTCGAGATTCAATACATCGGCATTCAGCCGATTTGTCTCCAAGGGTCTATTGCTGCCTCGGGCACCTTATGGTCGTTCCCCTGTGAGTAAACATTTTAGAATCCGACGCAAAACTGATAGTTAAATGTAATGCTCAGGGCCTCTTAATGACGATGGAACACTCAAATTGCGTCGAGAGTCAATACATCTTCCTCCAGCCGACTTGTCTACAAGGGGATATTGCTGCTTTGGGCTCCATGTGGTCCGTCTCCTGTGAGTCTAGATTTTCGAATCCGACGCGAAACTGATTATTAATTGTAAGGTTCAGGGCCTCCTAATGACGATGGAACACTCAAATTGCGTCGAGATTCAATACATCGACCTCCAGTCGACTTGTATCCAAGGGGAAATTGCAGTCTCGGGCACAATATGATCCTTCTCCTGTGAGTCTAGATATTCGAATCCGACGCAAAAATGATAGTGAATTGTAACGTTCAGCGCCTCCTAATGATGATAGAAGACTCAAATTGCGTCGAGATTCAATACATCGGCCTCCAGCCGACTTGTCTCCAAGGGGATATCGCTGCCTCGGGCACCACATGGTCCGTCTCCGGTGATTCTACGTTTTCGAATCCGACGCAAAACTCATAGTTAATTGTAACGTTCAGGGCCACCTAATGACGATGTAGCACACAAATTGAGTCGAGATTCAATACATCGACCTCCAGCCGACTTGTCTCCAAGGGTCTATTGCTGCCTCGGGCACCTTATGGTCGTTCTCCTGTGAGTCTAGATTTTCGAATCCTACGCAAAAATGATAGTTAATTGTAACGTTCAGGGCCTTCTAATGACGATGGAACACTCAAATTGCGTCGAGATTCAATACATCGGCCTCCAGCCGACTTGTCTCCAAGGGGATATCGCTGCCTCGCGCACCACATGGTCCGTCTCCGGTGATTCTACGTTTTCGAATCCGACGCAAAATTCATAGTTAATTGTAACGTTCAGAGCCTCCTAATGACGATGGAGCACACAAATTGAGTCGAGATTCAATACATCGGCCTCCAGCCGACTTGTCTCCATGGGTCTATTGCTGCCTCGGGCACCTTATGGTCGTTCTCCTGTGAGTCTAGATTTTCGAATCCGACGCAAAAATGATAGTTAATTGTATCGTTTAGGGCCTTGTAATGATGATGGAACACTCAAATTGCGTCGAGATTCAATACATCGGCCTCCAGCCGACTTGTCTCCAAGGGTCTGTTGCTGCCTCGGGCACCTTATGGTCGTTCTCCTGTGAGTTTAGATTATCGAATCCGACGCAAAAATGATAGTTAATTGTAACGTTTAGGGCCTCCTAATGACGATGGGACACTCAAATTGCGACGAGATTCAATACATCGTCCTCCAGCCGACTTGTCTCCATGGGGATAATACTGCCTCCGGCCTCATATGTTCGCTCTCATGTGAGATTAGATTTTCGAATCCGACGCGAAACTGATTGTTAATTGTAACGTTCAGGGCTTTCTAATGACGATGGAACACTCAAATGGCCTCGAGATTCAATACATCGGCATTCAGCCGATTTGTCTCCAAGAGTCAATTGCTGCCTCGGGCACCGTATGGTCGTTCCCCTGTGAGTCAACATTTTAGAATCCGACGCAAAACTGATAGTTAAATGTAATGCTCAGGGCGTCTTAATGACGATGGAACACTCAAATTGCGTCGAGAGTCAATACATCTTCCTACAGCCGACTTGTCTACAAGGGGATATTGCTGCCTCGGGCTCCAAGTGGTCCGTCTCCTGTGAGTCTAGATTTTCGAATCCAACGAGAAACTGATTGTTAATTGTAAGGTTCAGGGCCCCCTAATGACGATGGAACACTCAAATTGCGTCGAGATTCAATACATCGTCCTCCAGCGGACTCGTCTCCAATGGGATATTGCTGCTTCGGGCACCTTATGGTCCGTCTACAGTGAGTCTAGATTTTCGAATCCGACGCGAAACTGATAGTTAATTGTAACGTTCAGAGCCTCCTAATGACGATGGAACACTCAAATTGACTCGAGATTTAATACATCGGCCTCCAGCCGACTTGTCTCCAACGGGATATCGCTGCCTCTTGCACCACATGGTCCGTCTCCGGCGATTCTACGTTTTCGAATCCGACGCAAAACTCATAGTTAATTGTAACGTTCAGGGCCTCCTAATGACGAAGGAGCACACAAATTGAGTCGAGATTCAATACATCGGCCTCCAGCCGACTTGTCTCCAAGGGTCTATTGCTGCCTCGGGCACCTTATGGTCGTTCTCCTGTGAGTCTAGATTCTAGAATCCGACGCAAAAATGATAGTTAATTGTAACGTTCAGGGCCTTGTAATGACGATGGAACACTCAAATTGCGTCGAGATTCAATACATCGGCCTCCAGCCGACTTGTCTCCAAGGGTCTGTTGCTGCCTCGGGCACCTTATGGTCGTTCTCCTGTGAGTTTAGATTATCGAATCCGACGCAAAAATGATAGTTAATTGTAACGTTTAGGGCCTCCTAATGACGATGGGACACTCAAATTGAGTCGAGATTCAATACATCGACCTCCAGCCGACTTGTCTCCATGGGGATATTATTGCCTCCGGCCTCTTATGTTCGCTCTCATGTGAGTCAAGATTTTCGAATCCGACGCGAAACTGATTGTTAATTGTAACGTTCAGGGCTTCCTAATGACGATGGAACACTCAAATTGCCTCGAGATTCAATACATCGGCCTCCAGCCGACTTGTCTCCAAGGGGATATCGCTGCCTCGGGCACCACATTTTCCGTCTCCGGTGATTCTACGTTTTCGAATCCGACGCAAAACTCATAGTTAATTGTAACGTTCAGGGCCTCCTAATGACGATGGAGCACACAAATTGAGTCGAGATTCAATACATCGGCCTCCAGCCGACTTGTTTCCAAGGGTCTATTGCTGCCTCGCGCACCTTATGGTCGTTCTCCTGTGAGTCTAGGTTTTCCAATCCGACGCAAAAATGATAGTTAATTATAACGTTCAGGGCCTTGTAATGACGATGGAACACTCATATTGCGTCGAGATTCAATACATCGGCCTCCAGCCGACTTGTCTCCAAGGGTCTGTTGCTGCCTCGGGCACCGTATGGTCGTTCCCCTGTGAGTCAACATTTTAGGATCCGACGCAAAACTGATAGTTAAATGTAATGCTCAGGGCCTCTTAATGAGGATGGAACACTCAAATTGCGTCGAGAGTCAATACATCTTCCTCCAGCCGACTTGTCTACAAGGGGATATTGCTGCCTCGGGCACCATGTGGTCCGTCCCCTGTGAGTCTAGATTTTCGAGTCAGACGCGAAACTGATAGTTAATTGTAAGGTTCAGGGCCTCCTAATGACGATGGAACACTCAAATTGCGTCGAGATCCAATACATCGGCCTCCAGCGGACTTGTCTCCAAGGGGATATTGCTGTCTCGGGCACCATATGATCCTTCTCCTGTGAGTCTAGATTTTCGAATCCGACGCAAAAATGATAGTGAATAGTAACGTTCAGCGCCTCCTGATGACGATAGAACTCTCAAATTGCGTCGAGATTCAATACATCGTCCTCCAGCTGATTTGTCTCCAAGGGTATGTTGCTGCCTCGGGCACCTTATAGTCGTTCTCCTGTGAGTCTAGATTTTCGAATCCGACGCAAAAATGATAGTTAATTGTAATGTTCAGGGCCTTCTAATGACGATGGAACACTCAAATTGCGTCGAGATTCAATACATCGGCCTCCAGCCGACTTGTCTCCAAGGGGATATCGCTTCCTCGGGCACCACATGGTCCGTCTCCGGTGATTCTACGTTTTCGAATCCGACGCAAAACTCATTGTTAATTGTAACGTTCAGGGCCTCCTAATGGCGATGGAGCACACAAATTGTGTCGAGATTCAATGCATCGACATCCAGCCGACTTGTCTCCAAGGGTCTATTGCTGCCTCGGGCACCTTATCGTCGTTCTCCTGTGAGTCTAGATTTTCGAATCCGACGCAAAAATGATAGTTAATTGTAACGTTCAGGGCCTTCTAATGACGATGGAACACTCAAATTGCGTCGAGATTCAATACATCGTCCTCCAGCCGACTTGTCTCCAAGGGGATATCGCTGCCTCGGGCACCACATGGTCCGTCTCCGGTGAGTCTACGTTTTCGAATCCGACGCAATACTCATAGTTAATTGTAACGTTCAGGGCCTCCTAATGACGATGGAGCACACAAATTGAGTCGAGATTCAATACATCGGCCTCCAGCCGACTTGTCTCCAAGGGTCTATTGCTGCCTCGGGCACCTTATGGTCGTTCTCCTGTGAGTCTAGATTTTCGAATCCGACGCTAAAATGATAGTTAATTGTAACGTTCAGGGCCTTGTAATGACGATGGAACACTCAAATTGCGTCGAGATTCAATACATCGGCCTCCAGCCGACTTGTCTCCAAGTGTCTGCTGCTGCCTCGGGCACCTTATAATCGTTCTCCTGTGAGTTTAGATTATCGAATCCGACGCAAAAATGATAGTTAATTGTAACGTTTAGGGCCTCCTAATGACGATGAGACACTCAAATTGCGTCGAGATACAACACATCGTCCTCCAGCCGACTTGTCTCCATGGGGATTTTACTGCCTCCGGCCTCTTATGTTCGCTGTCATGTGAGTCTAGATTTTCGAATCCGACGCGAAACTGATTGTTAATTGTAACGTTCAGGGCTTCCTAATGACGATGGAACACTCAAATTGCCTCGAGATTCAATACATCGGCATTCAGCCGATTTTTCTCCAAGGGTCTATTGCTGCCTCGGGCACCGTATGGTCGTTCCCCTGTGAGTCAACACTTTAGAATCCGACGCAAAACTGATAGTTAAATGTAATGCTCAGGGCCTCTTAATGACGATGGAACACTCAAATTGCGTCGAGTGTCAATACATCTTCCTCCAGCCGACTTATCTACAAGGGGATATTGCTGCCTCGGGCTCCATGTGGTCCGTCTCCTGTGAGTCTAGGTTTTCGAATCCGACGCGAAACTGATAGTTAATTGTAAGGTTCAGGGCCTCCTAATGACGATGGGAAACTCAAATTGCGTCGAGATTCAATACATCGTCCTCCAGCCGACTTGTCTCCATGGGGATATTACTGCCTTCGGCCTCTTATGTTCGCTCTCCTGTGAGTCTAGATTTTCGAATCCGACGCGAAACTGATTGATAATTGTAACGTTCAGGGCTTCCTAATGACGATGGAAGACTCAAATTGCCTCGAGATTCAATACATCGGCCTCCAGCTGACTTGTCTCCAAGGGGATATCACTGCCTCGGGCACCACATGGTCCGTCTCCGGTGATTCTACGTTATCGAATCCGACGCAAAACTCATAGTTAATCGTAACTTTCAGGGCCTCCTAATGACGATGGAGCACACAAATTGAGTCGAGATTCAATACATCGGCCTCCAGCCGACTTGTCTCCAAGGGTCTATTGCTGCCTCGGGCACCTTATGGTCGTTCTCCTGTGAGTCTAGATTTTCGAATCCGACGCAAAAATGATAGTTAATTGTAACGTTCAGGGCCTTGTAATGGCGATGGAACACTCAAATTGCGTCGAGATTCAATTCATCGGCCTCCAGCCGACTTGTCTCCAAGGGTCTGTTGCTGCCTCGGGCACCTTATGGTCGTTCTCCTGTGAGTTTAGATTATCGAATCCGACGCAAAAATGATAGTTAATTGTAACGTTTAGGGCCTCCTAATGACGATGGGACACTCAAATTGCGTCGAGATTCAATACATCGTCCTCCAGCCGACTTGTCTCCAAGAGGATATTACTGCCTCCGGCCTCTTATGTTCGCTCTCATGTGAGTCTAGATTTTCGAATCCGACGCGAAACTGATTGTTAATTGTAACGTTCAGGGCTTCCTAATGACGATGGAACACTCAAATTGCCTCGAGATTCAATATATCGGCATTCAGCCGATTTGTCTCCAAGGGTTTATTGCTGCCTCGGGCACCGTATGGTCGTTCCCCTGTGAGTCAACATTTTAGAATCCGACGCAAAACTGATAGTTAAATGTAATGCTCAGGGCCTCTTAATGACGATGGAACATTCAAATTGCGTCGAGAGTCAATACATCTTCCTCCAGCCGACTTGTCTACAAGGGGATATTGCTGCCTCGGGCTCCATGTGGTCCGTCTCCTGTGAGTCTAGAATTTCGAAACCGACGCGAAACTGATAGTTAATTGTAAGGTTCAAGGCCTCCTAATGACGATGGAACACTCAAATTGCGTCGAGATTCAATACATCGGCCTCCAGCCGACTTGTCTCCATGGGGATATTACTGCCTCCGGCCTCTTATGTTCGCTCCCATGTGAGTCTAGATTTTCGAATCCGACGCGAAACTGATTGTTAATTGTAACGTTCAGGGCTTCCTAATGACGATGGAACACTCAAATTGCCTCGAGATTCAATACATCGGCCTCCAGCCGACTTGTCTCCAAGGGTCTGTTGCTGCCTCGGGCACCATATGATCCTTCTCCTGTGAGTCTAGATTTTCGAATCCGGCGCAAAAGTGATAGTGAATAGTAACGTTCAGCGCCTCCTGATGACGATAGAACCCTCAAATTGCGTCTAGATTCAATACATCGTCCTCCAGCTGATTTGTCTCCAAGGGTATATTGCTGCCCCGGGCACCTTATGGTCGTTCTCCTGTGAGTATAGATTTTCGAATCCGACGCAAAAATGATAGTTAATTGTAACGTTCAGGGCCTTCTAATGACGATGGAACACTCAAATTGCGTCGAGATTCAATACATCGGCCTCCAGCCAACTTGCCTCCAAGGGGATATCGCTGCCTCGGGCACCATATGGTCCGTCTCCGGTGATTCTACGTTTTCGAATCCGACGCAATACTCATAGTTAATTGTAACGTTCAGGGCCTCCTAATGACGATGGAGCACACAAATTGAGTCGAGATTCAATACATCGGCCTCCAGCCGACTTGTCTCCAAGGGTCTATTGCTGCCTCGGGCACCTTATGGTCGTTCTCCTGTGAGTCTAGATTTTCGAATCCGACGCAAAAATGATAGTTAATTGTAACGTTCAGGGCCTTGTAATGACGATGGAACACTCAAATTGCGTCGAGATTCAATACATCGGCCTCCAGCCGACTTGTCTCCAAGGGTCTGTTGCTGCCTCGGGGACCTTATGGTCGTTCTCCTGTGAGTTTAGATTATCGAATCCGACGCAAAAATGATGGTTCATTGTAACGTTTAGGGCCTCCTAATGACGATGGGGCACTCAAATTGCGTCGAGATAGAATACATGGTCCTCCAGCCGACTTGTCTCCATGGGGATATTACTGCCTCCGGCCTCTTATGTTCGCTCTCATGTGAGTCTAGATTTTCGAATACGACGCGAAACTGATTGTTAATTGTAACGTTCAGGGCTTCCTAATGACGATGGAACACTCAAATTGCCTCGAGATTCAATACATCGGCATTCAGTCGATTTGTCTCCAAGGGTCTATTGCTGCCTCGGGCACCGTATGATCGTTCTCCTGTGAGTCAACATTTTAGAATCCGACGCAAAACTGATAGTTAAATGCAATGCTCAGGGCCTCTTAATGACGATGGAACTCTCAAATTGCATCGAGAGTCAATACATCTTCCTCCAGCCGACTTGTCATCAAGGGGATATTGCTGCCTCGGGCTCCATGTGGTCCGTCTCCTGTGAGTCTAGATTTTCGAATCCGACGCGAAACTGATAGTTAATTGTAAGGTTCAGGGCCTCCTAATGACGATGGAAAACTCAAATTGCGTCGAGATTCAATACATCGGCCTCCAGCGGACTTGTCTCCATGGGGATATTGCTTTCTCGGGCACTATATGTTCCTTCTCCTGTGAGTCTAGATTTTGGAATCCGACGCAAAAATGATAGTGTATAGTAATGTTCAGCGCCTCCTGATGACGATAGAACTCTCAAATTGCGTCGAGATTCAATACATCGTCCTCCAGCTGATTTGTCTCCAAGGGTCAATTGCTGCCTCGGGAACCTTATGGTCGTTCTCCTGTGAGTCTAGATTTTGGAATCCGACGCAAAAATGATAGTTAATTGTAACGTTCCGGGCCTCCTAATTACGATGGAGCACACAAATTGAGTCGAGATTCAATACATCGGCCTCCAGCCGACTAGTCTCCAAGGGTCTATTGCTGCCTCGGGCACCTTATGGTCGTTCTCCTGTGAGTCTAGATTTTCGAATCCGACGCAAAAATGATAGTTAATTGTAACGTTCAGGGCCTTGTAATGACGATGGAACACTCAAATTGCCTCGAGATTCAATACAACGGCAGTCAGCCGATTTGTCTCCAAGGGTCTATTGCTCCCTCGGGCACCGTATGGTCGTTCCCCTGTGTGTCAACATTTTAGAATCCGACGCAAAACTGATAGTTAAATGTAATGCTCAGGGCCTCTTAATGACGATGGAACACTCAAATTGCGTCGATAGTCAATACATCTTCCTCCAGCCGACTTGTCTACAAGGGGATATTGCTGCCTCGGGCTCCATGTGGTCCGTCTCCTGTGAGTCTAGATTTTCGAATCTGACGCGAAACTGATAGTTAATTCTAAGGTTCAGGGCCTCCTAATGACGATGGAGCACACAAATTGAGTCGAGATACAATACATCGGCCTCCAGCCGACTTGTCTCCAAGGGTCTATTGCTGCCTCGGGCACCTTATGGTCATTCTCCTGTGAGCCTAGATTTTCGAATCCGACGCGAAAATGATAGTTAATTGTAACGTTCAGGGCCTTCTAATGACGATGGAACACTCAAATTAAGTCGAGATTCAATACATCGGCCTCCAGCCGACTTGTCTCCAAGGAGATATCGCTGCCTAGGGCACCACATGGTCCGTCTCCGGTGGTTCTACGTTTTCGAATCCCACGCAAAACTCATAGTTAATTGTAACGTTCAGGGCCTCCTAATTACGATGGAGCACACAAATTGAGTCGAGATTCAATACATCGGCCTCCAGCCGACTTGTCTCCAAGGGTGTGTTGCTGCCTCGGGCACCTTATGGTCGTTCTCCTGTGAGTTTAGATTATCGACTCCGACGCAAAAATGATGGTTAATTGTAACGTTTAGGGCCTTCTTATGACGATGGGACACTCAAATTGCGTCGAGGTTCAATACATCGTCCTCCAGCCGACTTGTCTCCATGGGGATATTACTGTCTCCGGCCTCTTATGTTCGCTCTCATGTGAGTCTAGATTTTCGAATACGACGCGAAACTGATTGTTAATTGTAACGTTCAGGGCTTCCTAATGACGATGGAACACTCAAATTGCCTCGAGATTCAATACATCGGCATTCAGCCGATTTGTCTCCAAGGGTCTATTGCTGCCTCGGGCACCGTATGATCGTTCTCCTGTGAGTCAACATTTTAGAATCCGACGCAAAACTGATAGTTAAATGCAATGCTCAGGGCCTCTTAATGACGATGGAACTCTCAAATTGCGTCGAGAGTCAATACATCATCCTCCAGCCGACTTGTCTACAAGGGGATATTGCTGCCTCAGGCTCCATGTGGTCCGTCTCCTGTGAGTCTAGATTTTCGACTCGGACGCGAAACTGATAGTTAATTGTAAGGTTCAGGGCCTCCTAATGACGATGGAACACTCAAATTGCGTCGAGATTCAATACATCGGCCTCCAGCGGACTTGTCTCCAATGGGATATTGCTTTCTCGGGCACTATATGTTCCTTCTCCTGTGAGTCTAGATTTTCGAATCCGACGCAAAAATGATAGTGAATAGTAACGTTCAGCGCCTCCTGATGACGATAGAACTCTCCAATAGCGTCGAGATTCAATACATCGTCCTCCAGCTGATTTGTCTCCAAGGGTCTATTGCTGCCTCGGGCACCTTATGGTCGTTCTCCTGTGAGTCTAGATTTTCGAATCCGACGCAAAAATGATAGTTAATTGTAACGTTCCGGGCCTTCTAATGACGATGGAACACTGAAATTGCGTCGAGATTCAATACATCAGCCTCCAGCCGACTTGTCTCCAAGGGGATATCGCTGCCTCGGGCACCACATGGTCCGTCTCCGGTGATTCTACGTTTTCGAATCCGACGCAAAACTCATAGTTAATTGTAACGTTCAGGGCCTCCTAATGACGATGGAGCTCACAAATTGAGTCGAGATTCAATACATCGACCTCCAGCCGACTTGTCTCCAAGGGTCTATTGCTGCTACGGGCACCTTATGGTCGTTCTCCTGTGAGTTTAAATTATCGAATTCGACGCAAAAATGATAGTTAATTGTAACGTTTAGGGCCTCCTAATGACTATGGGACACTCAAATTGCGTCGAAATTCAATACATCGTCCTCCAGCCGACTTGTCTCCATGGGGATATTACTGCCTCCGGCCTCTTATGTTCGCTCTCATGTGAGTCTAGATTTTCGAATCCGACGCGAAATTGATTGTTAATTGTAACGTTCAGGGCTTCCTAATGACGATGGAACACTCAAATTGCCTCGTGATTCAATACAACGGCAGTCAGCCAATTTGTCTCCAAGGGTCTATTGCTCCCTCGGGCACCGTATGGTCGTTGCCCTGTGAGTCAACATTTTAGAATCCGACGCAAAACTGATAGTTAAATGTAATGCTCAGGGCCTCTGAATGACGATGGAACACTCAAATTGCGTCGTGAGTCAGTACATCTTCCTAAAGCCGACTTGTCTACAAGGGGATATTGCTGCCTCGGGCCCCATGTGGTCCGTCTCCTGTGAGTCTAGATTTTCGAATCCGACGCGAAACCGATAGTTAATTCTAAGGTCCAGGGCCTCCTAATGACGATGGAGCACACAAATTGAGTCGAGATACAATACATCGGCCTCCAGCCGACTTGTCTCCAAGGGTCTATTGCTGCCTCGGGCACCTTATGGTCGTTCTCCTGTGAGTCTAGATTTTCGAATCCGACGCAAAAATGATTGTTAATTGCAACGTTCACGGCCTCTTAATGACGATGGAACACTCAAATTGCGTCGAGATTAAATACATCGGCCTCTAGCCGACTTGTCTCCAAGGGGATATCGCTGCCTCGGGCACCACATGGTCCGTCTCCGGTGATTCTACGTTTTCGAATCCGACGCAAAACTCATAGTTAATTGTAACGTTCAGGGCCTCCTAATGACGATGGAGCACACAAATTGAGTCGAGATTCAATACATCGGCCTCCAGCCGACTTGTCTCCAATGGTCTATTGCTGCCTCGGGCACCTTATGGTCGTTCTCCTGTGAGTCTAGATTTTCGAATCCGACGCAAAAATGATAGTTAATTGTAACGTTCAGGGCCTTGTAATGACGATGGAACACTCAAATTGCGTCGAGATTCAATACATCGGCCTCCAGCCGACTTGTCTCCAAGGGTCTGTTGCTGCCTCGGGCACCTTATGGTCGTTCTCCTGTGAGTTTAGATTATCGAATCCGACGCAAAAATGATAGTTAATTGTAACGTTTAGTGCCTCCTAATGACGATGGGACACTCAAATTGCGTCGAGATTCAATACATCGTCCTCCAGACGACTTGTCTCCATGGGGATATAACTGCCTCCGGCCTCTTATGTTCGCTCTCATGTGAGTCTAGATTTTCGAATCCGACGCGAAACTGATTGTTAATTGTAAGGTTCAGGGCTTCCTAACGACGATGGAACACTCAAATTGCGTCGAGATTCAATACATCGGCCTCCAGCGGACTTGTCTCCAAGGGGATATTGCTATCTCGGGCACCATATGATCCTTCTCCTGTGAGTCTAGATTTTCGAATCCGACGCAAAAATGATAGTTAATAGTAACGTTCAGCGCCTCCTGATGACGATAGAACTCTCAAATTGCGTCGAGATTCAATACATCGTCCTCCAGCTGATTTGTCTCCAAGGGTCTCTTGCTGCCTCGGGCACCTTATGGTCGTTCTCCTGTGAGTCTAGATTTTCGAATCCGATGCAAAAATGATAATTAATTGTAACGTTCAGGGCCTTCTAATGACGATGGAACACTCAAATTGCCTCGAGATTCAATACATCGGCATTCAGCCGATTTGTCTTCAAGGGTCTATTGCTGCCTCGGGCACCGTATGGTCGTTCCCCTGTGAGTCAACATTTTAGAATCCGACGCAAAACTGATAGTTAAATGTAATGCTCAGGGCCTCTTAATGACGATGGAACACTCAAATTGCGTCGAGAGTCAATACATCTTCCTCCAGCCGACTTTACATGGGGATATTGCTGCCTCGGGTTCCATGTGGTCCGTCTCCTGTGACTCTAGATTTTTCGAATCCGACGCGAAACTGATAGTTAATTGCAAGGTTCAGGGCCTCCTAATGACGATGGAACACTCAAATTGCGTCGAGATTCAATACATTGGCATCCAGCGGACTTGTCTCCAAGGGGATATTGCTGTCTCGGGCACCATATGATCCTTCTCCTGTGAGACTAGATTTTCGAATCCGACGCAAAAATGATAGTGAATAGTAACGTTCAGCGCCTCCTGATGACGATAGAACTCTCTAATTGCGTCGAGATTCAATACATCGTCCTCCAGCTGATTTGTCTCCAAGGGTCTATTGCTGCCTCGGGCACCTTATGGTCGTTCTCCTGTGAGTCTAGATTTTCGAATCCGACGCAAAAATGATAGTTAATTGTAACGTTCAGGGCCGTCTAATGACGATGGAACACTCAAGTTGCGTCGAGATTCAATACATCGGCCTCCAGCCGACATGTCTCCAAGGGGATATCGCTGCCTCGGGCACCACATGGTCCGTCTCCCGTGATTCTACGTTTTCGAATCCGACGCAAAACTGATAGTTAATTGTAACATTCAGGGCCTCCTAATGACGATGGAGCACACAAATTGAGTCGAGATTCAATACATCGACCTCCAGCCGACTTGTCTCCGAGGGTCTATTGCTGCCTCGGGCACCTTATGGTCGTTCGCCTGTGAGTCTAGATTTTCGAATCCGACACAAAAATGATAGTTAATTGTAACGTTCAGGGCCTTCTAATGACGATGGAACACTCAAATTGCGTCGAGATTCAATACATCGGCCTCCAGCCGACTTGTCTCCAAGGGGATATCGCTGCTTCGGGCACCACATGGTCCGTCTCCGGTGATTCTACGTTTTCGAATCCCACGCAAAACTCATAGTTAATTGTAACGATCAGGGCCTCCTAATGACGATGGAGCACACAAATTGAGTCGAGATTCAATACATCGGCCTCCAGCCGACTTGTCTCCAAGGGTCTATTGCTGCCTCGGGAACCTTATGGTCGATCTCCTGTGAGTCTAGATTTTCGAATTCGACGCAAAAATCATAGTTAATTGTAACGTTCAGGGCCTTGTAATGACGATGGAACACTCAAATTGCCTCGAGATTCAATACATCGGCATTCAGCCGATTTGTCTCCAAGGGTCTATTGTGCCTCGGGCACCGTATGGTCGTTCCCCTGTGAGTCAACATTTTAGAATCCGACGCAAAACTGATAGTTAAATGTAATGCTCAGGGCCTCTTAATGTCGATGGAACACTCAAATTGCGTCGAGAGTCAATACATCTTCCTCCAGCCGACTTGTCTACAAGGGGATATTGCTGCCTCGGGCTCCATGTGGTCCGTCTCCTGTGAGTCTAGATTTTCGAATCCGACGCGAAACTGATAGTTAATTGTAAGGTTCAGGGCCTCCTAACGGCGATGGGACACTCAAATTGCGTCGAGATTCAATACATCGTCCTCCAGCCGACTTGTCTCCATGGGGATATTACTGCCTCCGGCCTCTTATGTTCGCTCTCATGTGAGTCAAGATTTTCGAATCCGACGCGAAACTGATTGTTAATTGTAACGTTCAGGGCTTCCTAATGACGATGGAACACTCAAATTGCCTCGAGATTCAATACATCGGCCTCCAGCCGACTTGTCTCCAAGGGGATATCGCTGCCTCGGGCACCACATGGTCCGTCTCCGGTGATTCTACGTTTTCGAATCCGACGCAAAACTCATTATTAATTGTAACGTTCAGGGCCTCCTATTGACGATGGAGCACACAAATTGAGTCGAGATTCAATACATCGGCCTCCAGCCGACTTGTCTCCAAGGGGATATTGCTGTCTCGGGCACCATATGATCCTTCTCCTGTGAGTCTACATTTTCGAATCCGACGCAAAAATGATAGTGAATAGTAACGTTCAGCGCCTCCTAATGACGATAGAACTCTCATATTGCGTCGAGATTCTATACATCGTCCTCCAACTGATTTGTCTCCAAGGGGATATTGCTGCCTCGGGCACCAAATGGTCCGTCTCCTGTGAGTCTGGATTTTCGAATCCGACGCAAAAATGATAGTGAATTGTAACGTTTAGGGCCTTCTAATGACGATGGAACACTCAAATTGCGTCGAGATTCAATACATCGGCCTCCAGCCGACTTGCCTCCAAGGGGATATCGCTGCCTCGGGCACCACATGGTCCGTCTCCGGTGATTCTACGTTTTTGAATCCGACGCAATACTCATAGTTAATTGTAACGTTCAGGGCCTCCTAATGACGATGGAGCACACAAATTGAGTCGAGATTCAATACATCGACCTCCAGCCGACTTGTCTCCAAGGGTCAATTGCTGCCTCGGGCACCTTATGGTCGTTCTCCTGTGAGTCTAGATTTTCGAATCCGACGCAAAAATGATAGTTAATTGTAACGTTCAGGGCCTTGTAATGACGATGGAACACTCAAAGTGCGTCGAGATTCATTACATCGGCCTCCAGCCGACTTGTCTGCAAGGGTCTGTTGCTGCCTCGGGCACCATATGCTCGTTCTCCTGTGAGTTTAGATTATCGAATCCGACGCAAAAATGATAGTTAATTGTAACGTTTAGAGCCTCCTAATGACGATGGGACACTCAAATTTCGTCGAGATTCAATACATAGACCTCCAGCCGACTTGTCTCCAAGGGGATATTGCTGCCTCAAGCTCCATGTGGTCCGTCTCCTGTGAGTCTAGATTTTCGAATCCGACGCGAAACTGATAATTAATTGTAACGTTCAGGGCCTCCTAATGACGATGGAACACTCAAATTGCGTCAAGATGTAATACATCGGCCTCCAGCCGACTTGTCTCCAAGGGGATATTGCTGTCTCGGGCACAATACGATCCTTCTCCTGTGAGTCTAGATTTTCGAATCCGACGCAAAAATGATAGTGAATTGTAACTTTCAGCGCCTCCTAATGACGATAGAAGACTCAAATTGCGTCGAGATTCAATACATCGTCCTCCAGCCGATTAGTCTCCAAGGGGATATTGCTGCCTCGGGCACCAAATGATCCGTCTGCTGTGAGTCTAGATTTTCGAATCCGACGAAAAACTGATAGTTAATTGTAACATTAAGGGCCTCCTAATGACGATGGAACACTCAACTTGCGACGCGATCCAATACATCGTCCTCCAGCCGACTGTCTCCAAGTGTCTAATGCTGCCTCGGGCACCTTATGGTCGTTATCTTGTAAGTCTAGATTTTTGAACCCGACGCAAAACTGATTGTTAATTGTAACGTTCAGGGCCACCTAATGACGATGGAACACACAAATTGAGTCGAGATTCAATACATCGACCTCCAGCCGACTTGTCTCCAAGGGGATATTGCTGCCTCAGGCTCCATGTGGTCCGTCTCCTGTGAGTCTAGATTTTCGAATCCGACGCTAAACTGATAGTTAATTGTAACGTTCAGGGCCTCCTAATGACGATGGAACACTCAAATTGCGTCGATATTCAATACATCGGCCTCCAGTCGATTTGTCTCCAAGGGGTATATTGCTGTCTCGAGCACCGTATGAACTTCTCCTGTGAGTAGATTTTCGAATCCGACGCTAAAATGATTGTTAATTGTAACGTTCAGGGCCTCCTAATGACGATGGAACACTCAAATTGCGTCAAGAATCAATACATCGGTTTCCAGCCGACTTGTCTCCAAGGGTCTATTGCTGCCTCGGGCACCTTATGGTCGTTCCCCTGTGAGTCTAGATTTTCGAATACGACGCATAAATGATAGTTAATTGTAACGTTCAGGGACTCCTAATGACGATGGAACACTCAAATTGCGTTGAGAGTCAATACATCGACCTCCAGTCGACTTGTATCCAAGGGGATATTGCAGTCTCGTGCACCATATGATCCTTCTCCTGTTAGTAGATTTTCGAATCCGACGTTAAAATGATAGTTAACTCTAACGCTCAGGCCTCCTAATGCCGATGGAACACTCAAATTGCGTCGAGATTCAATACATCGGCCTCCAGCCGACTTGTCTCCAAGGGTCTATTGCTGCCTCGGGCACCTTATGGTAGTTCTCCTGTGAGTCTAGATTTTCGAATCCGACGAAAAATGATAGTCAATTGTAACGTTCAGGGCCTTGTAATGACGATGGAACACTCAAATTGCGTCGAGATTCAATACATCAGCCTCCAGCCAACTTGTCTCCAAGGGTCTGTTGCTGCCTCGGGCACCTTATGGTCGTTCTCCTGTGAGTTTAGATTATCGAATCCGACGCAAAACTGATTGTTAATTGTAACGTTCAGGGCCACCTAATGACGATGGAACACTCAAATTGAGTCGAGAATCAATACATCGACCTCCAGCCGACTTGTCTCCAAGGGGATATTGCTGCCTCGGGCTCCATGTAGTCCGTCTCCTGTGAGTCTAGATTTTCGAATCCGACGCAAAAATGATAGTTAATTATAACATTCAGGGCCTTGTAATGACGATGGAACACTCAAATTGCGTCGAGATTCAATACATCAGCCTCCAGCCGACTTGTCTCCAAGTGTCTGTTGCTGCCTCGGGCACCTTATGGTCGTTCTCCTGTGAGTTTAGATTATCGAATCCGACGCAAAAATGATAGTTAATTGTAACGTTTAGGGCCGCCTAATGACGATGGGACACTCAAATTGCTTCGAGATTCAATACATCGTCCTCCAGCCGACTTGTCTCCATGGGGATATTACTGCCTCCGGCCTCTTGTGTTCGCTCTCATGTGAGTCTAGATTTTCGAATCCGACGCAAAAGTGATAGTTCATTATAATTTTCTGGGCGACCTAATGGCGATGGAACACTCAAATTGCGTCGATATTCAATACATCGGCCTCCAGTCGATTTGTCTCCAAGGGGTATATTGCTGTCTCGAGCACCGTATGAACTTCTCCTGTGAGTAGATTTTCGAATCCGACGCTAAATTGATAGTTAACTGTAACGTTCAGGGCCTCCTAATGCCGATGGAACACTCAAATTGCGTCGCGATTCAATACATCGGCCTGCAGCCGACTTGTCTCCAAGGGTCTGTTGCTGCCTCGGGCACCTTATGTTCGTTCTCCTGTGAGTTTAGATTATCGAATCCGACGCAAAAAATGATAGTTAATTGTAACGTTTAGGGCCTCCTAATGACGATGGAACACTCAAATTGCGTCGAGATTCAATACATCGGCCCCCAGCCGACTTGTCTCCTATGGTCTGTTGCTGCCTCGGGCACCTTATGGTCGTTCTCCTCTGAGTCTAGATTTTCGAATCCGACGATAAAATGATAGTTAATTGTAACGTTCAGGGCCTCCTAATGACGATGGAACTCTCAAATTGCGTCGAGATTCAATACATCGTCCTCCAGCCGGCTTGTCTCCAAGGGTCTATTGCTGCCTCGGGCACCTTATGGTCGTTCTCCTGTGAGTCTAGATTTTCGAACTGATAGTTAATTGTAAGGTTCAGGGCCTCCTAATGACGATGGAGCACTCAAATTGCGTCGAGATTCATTACATCGGCCTCCAGCGGACTTGTCTCCAAGGGTCTATTGCTGCCTCGGGCACCTTATGGTCGTACTCCTGTGAGTCTAGATTTTCGAATCCGACGCATTAATGATAGTTAATTGTAACGTTCAGGGACTCCTAAAGACGATGGAACACTCAAATTGCGTCGAGAGTCAATACATCGACCTCCAGTCGACTTGTATCGAAGGGGATATTGCAGTCTCGTGCACCATATGATCCTTCTCCTGTTAGTAGATTTTCGAATCCGACGCTAAAATGATAGTTAACTGTAACGTTCAGAGCCTCCTAATGCCGATGGAACACTCAAATTGCGTCGAGATTCAATACATCGGCCTCCAGCCGACTTGTCTCCAAGGGTCTATTGCTGCCTCGGGCACCTTATGGTCGTTCTCCTGTGAGTATAGATTTTCGAATCCGACTCAAAAATGATAGTTAATTGTAACGTTCAGGGCCTCCTATTGGCGATGGAACACTCAAATTGCGTCGAGATTCAATACATCGGCCTCCAGCCGACTTGTCTCCTATGGTCTGTTGCTGCCTCGGGCACCTTATGGTCGTTCTCCTGTGAGTCTAGATTTTCGAATCCGACGATAAAATGATAGTTAATTGTAACGTTCAGGGCCTTGTACTGACGATGGAACACTCAAATTGCGTCGAGATTCAATACATCGGCCTCCAGCCGACTTGTCACCAAGGGTCTGTTGCGGCCTCGGGCACCTTATGGTCGTTCTCCTGTGAGTTTAGATTTTCGAATCCGACGCGAAACTGATAGTTAATTGTAAGGTTGAGGGCCTCCTAACGACGATGGAACACTCAAATTGCGTCGAGATTCAATCCATCGGCCTCCAGCCGACTTGTCTCCTATGGTCTGTTGCTGCCTCGGCCACCTTATGGTCGTTCTCCTGTGAGTCTAGATTTTCGAATCCGACGCTAAAATGATAGTTAACTGTAACGCTCAGGCCTCCTAATGCCGATGGAACACTCAAATTGCGTCGAGATTCAATACATCGGCCTCCAGCCGACTTGTCTCCAAGGGGATATTGCTGTCTCGGTCACAATATGATCCTTCTCCTGTGAGTCTAGATTTTCGAATCCGACGCAAAAATGATAGTGAATTGTAACGTTCAGCGCCTCCTAATGACGATAGAAGACTCAAATTGCGTCGAGATTCAATACATCGTCCTCCAGCCTATTTGTCTCCAAGGGTCAATAGCTGCCACGGGCATCTTGTGTTCGTTCTGCTGTGAGTCTAGATTTTCGAACCCGACGCAAAACTGATTGTTAATTGTAACGTTCAGGGCCACCTAATGACGATGGAACACTCAAATTGAGTCGAGAATCAATACATCGACCTCCAGCCGACTTGTCTCCAAGGGGATATTGCTGCCTCGGGCACCTTATGGTCGTTCTCCTGTGAGTCTAGATTTTCGAATCCGACGCCAAGATGATAGTTAATTGTAACGTTTAGGGCCTTGTAATGACGATGGAACACTCAAATTGCGTCGAGATTCAATACATCAGCCTCCAGCCGACTTGTCTCCAAGTGTCTGTTGCTGCCTCGGGCACCTTATGGTCGTTCTCCTGTGAGTTTAGATTATCGAATCCGACGCAAAAATGATAGTTAATTGTAACGTTTAGGGCCGCCTAATGACGATGGGACACTCAAATTGCTTCGAGATTCAATACATCGTCCTCCAGCCGACTTGTCTCCATGGGGATATTACTGCCTCCGGCCTCTTGTGTTCGCTCTCATGTGGGTCTAGATTTTCGAATCCGACGCGAAATTGATTGTTAATTGTAACGTTCAGGGCTTCCTAATGACGATGGAACACTCAAATTGCCTCGAGATTCAATACATCGGCATTCAGCCGATTTGTCTCCAAAGGTCTATTGCTGCCTCGGGCACCGTATGGTCGTTCCCCTGTGAGTCAACATTTTAGAATCCGACGCAAAACTGATAGTTAAATGTAATGCTCAGGGCCTCTTAATGACGATGGAACACTCAAATTGCGTCGAGAGTCAATACATCTTCCTCCAGCCGACTTGTCTACAAGGGGATATTGCTGCCTCGGGCACCAAATGGTCCGTCTCCTGTGAGTCTGGATTTTTGAATCCGACGCGAAACTGATAGTTAATTGTAACATTCAGGGCCTCCTAATGACGATGGAACACTCATTTTGCGTCGCGATCCAATACATCGTCCTCCAACCGACTTGTCTCCAAGGGTCGATAGCTGCCACGGGCACCTTGTGTTCGTTCTGCTGTGAGTCTAGATTTTCGAACCCGACACAAAACTGATTGTTAATTGTAACGGTCAGGGCCACCTAATGACGATGGAACACTCAAATTGAGTCGAGATTCAATACATCGTCCTCCAGCCGACTTGTCTCCAAGGGTCTAATGCTGCCTCGGGCACCTTATGGTCGTTCTCTTGTAAGTCTAGATTTTCGAATCCGACGCAAAAGTGATAGTTCATTATAATGTTTTGGGCGACCTAATGGCGATGGAACACTCAAATTGCGTCGATATTCAATACATCGGCCTCCAGTCGATTTGTCTCCAAGGGGTATATTGCTGTCTCGAGCACCGTATGAACTTCTCCTGTGAGTAGATTTTTGAATCCGACGCTAAAATGATAGTTAACTGTAACGTTCACGGCCTCCTAATGCCGATGGAACACTCAAATTGCGTCGAGATTCAATACATCGGCCTGCAGCCGACTTGTCTCCAAGGGTCTGTTGCTGCCTCGGGCACCTTATGGTCGTTCTCCTGTGAGTTTAGATTATCGAATCCGACGCAAAAATGATAGTTAATTGTAACGTTTAGGGCCTCCTAATGACGATGGAACACTCAAATTGCGTCGAGATTCAATACATCGGCCCCCAGCCGACTTGTCTCCTATGGTCTGTTGCTGCCTCGGGCACCTTATGGTCGTTCTCCTGTGAGTCTAGATTTTCGAATCCGACGATAAAATGATAGTTAATTGTAACGTTCAGGGCCTCCTAATGACGATGGAACTCTCAAATTGCGTCGAGATTCAATACATCGTCCTCCAGCCGGCTTGTCTCCAAGGGTCTAATGCTGCCTCGGGCACCTTATGGTCGTTCTCCTGTGAGTCTAGATTTTCGAACTGATAGTTAATTGTAAGGTTCAGGGCCTCCTAATGACGATGGAGCACTCAAATTGCGTCGTGATTCATTACATCGGCCTCCAGCGGACTTGTCTCCAAGGGTCTATTGCTGCCTCGGGCACCTTATGGTCGTACTCCTGGGAGTCTAGATTTTCGAATCCGACGCATTAATGATAGTTAATTGTAACGTTCAGGGACTCCTAAAGACGATGGAACACTCAAATTGCGTCGAGAGTCAATACATCGACCTCCAGTCGACTTGTATCGAAGGGGATATTGCAGTCTCGTGCACCATATGATCCTTCTCCTGTTAGTAGATTTTCGAATCCGACGCTAAAATGATAGTTAACTGTAACGTTCAGAGCCTCCTAATGCCGATGGAACACTCAAATTGCGTCGAGATTCAATACATCGGCCTCCAGCCGACTTGTCTCCAAGGGTCTATTGCTGCCTCGGGCACCTTATGGTCGTTCTCCTGTGAGTTTAGAATTTCGAATCCGACGCGAAACTGATAGTTAATTGTAAGGTTGAGGGCCTCCTAACGACGATGGAACACTCAAATTGCGTCGAGATTCAATACATCGGCCTCCAGCGGACTTGTCTCCAAAGGGATATTGCTGTCTCGGGCACCATATGATCCTTCTCCTGTGAGTCTAGATTTTCGAATACGACGCAAAATATAATAGTGAATAGTAACGTTCAGCGCCTCCTGATGACGATAGAACTCTCAAATTCCGTCGAGATTCAATACATCGTCCACCAGCTGATTTGTCTCCAAGGGGATATTGCTGCCTCGGGCGCCTTATGGTCGTTCTCCTGTGAGTCTACATTTTCGAATCCGACGCATAAATGATAGTTAATTGTAACGTTCAGGATCTCCTAAAGACGATGGAACACTCAAATTGCGTCGAGAGTCAGTACATCGACCTCCAGTCGACTTGTATCCAAGGGGATATTGCAGTCTCGTTCACGATATGATCCTTCTCCTGTTAGTAGATTTTCGAATCCGACGCTATAATGATAGTTAATTGTAGCGTTCAGGGCCTCCTAATGACGATGGAACACTCAAATTGCGTCAAGAATCAATACATCGGTTTCCAGCCGGCTTGTCTCCATGGGTCTATTGCTGCCTCGGGCACCTTATGGTCGTTCTCCTGTGAGTCTAGATTTTCGAATACGACGCATAAATGATAGTTAATTGTAACGTTCAGGGACTCCTAAAGACGATGGAACACTCAAATTGCGTCGAGAGTCAATACATCGACCTCCAGTCGACTTGTATCCAAGGGGATATTGCAGTCTCGTGCGCCATATGATCCTTCTCCTGTTAGTAGATTTTCGAATCCGACGCTAAAATGATAGTTAACTGTAACGTTCAGGGCCTCCTAATGCCGATGGAACACTCAAATTGCGTCGAGATTCAATACATCGGCCTCCAGCAGACTTGTCTCCAAGGGTCTATTGCTGCCTCGGGCACCTTATGGTCGTTCTCCTGTGAGTCTAGATTTTCGAATCCAACGCAAAAATGATAGTTAATTGTAACTTTCAGGGCCTCCTATTGGCGATGGAACACTCAAATTGCGTCGAGATTCAATACATCGGCCTCCAGCCGACTTGTCTCCTATAGTCTCTTGCTGCCTCGGGCACCTTATGGTCGTTCCCCTGTGAGTCTAGATTTTCGAATCCGACGATAAATTGATAGTTAATTGTAACGTTCAGGGCCTCCTAATGACGATGGAACACTCAAATTGCGACGAGATTCAATACATCGACCTCCAGCCGACTTGTCTAGAAGGGTCTATTGCTGCCTCGGGCACCAAATGGTCGTTCTCCTGTGAGTCTAGATTTTCGAATACGACGCATAAATGATAGTTAATTGTAACGTTCAGGGACTCCTAATGACGATGGAACACTCAAATTGCGTCGAGAGTCAATACATCGACCTCCATTCGACTTGTATCCAAAGGGATATTGAAGTCTCGTGCACCATATGATTCTTCTCCTGTCAGTAGGTTTTCGAATCCGACGCTAAAATGATAGTTAACTGTAACGTTCAGGGCCTCCTAATGCCGACGGAACACTCAAATTGCGTCGAGATTCAATACATCGGCCTCCAGCCGACTTGTCTCCAAGGGTCTATTGCTGCCCCGGGCACCTTATGGTCGTTCTCCTGTGAGTTTAGATTTTCGAATCCGACGCGAAACTGATAGTTAATTGTAAGGTTCAGGGCCTCCTAATGACGATGGAACACTCAAATTGAGTCGAGATTCAATACATCGGCCTCCGGCGGACTTGTCTCCAAGGGGATATTGCTGTCTCGGGCACCATATGATCCTTCTCCTGTGAGTCTGAATTTTCGAATCCGACGCAAAAATGATAGTGAATAGTAACGTTCAGCGCCTCCTGATGACGATAGAACTCTCAAATTGCGTCGAGATTCAATACATCGTCCTCCAGCTGATTTGTCTCCAAGGGGATATCGCTACCTTGGGCACCACATGGTCCGTCTCCGGTGATTCTACGTTTTCGAATCCGACGCAAAAATGATAGTTAATTGTAACGTTCAGGGCCTCCTAATGCCGATGGAACACTCAAATTGCGTCGAGATTCAATACATCGGCCTCCAGCCGACTTGTCTCCAAGTTTCTGGTGCTGCCTCGGGCACCTTATGGTCGTTCTCCTGTGAGTTTAGATTTTCGAATTCGACGCGAAACTGATGGTTAATTGTAAGGTTCAGGGCCTCCTAATGACGATGGAACACTCAAATTGCGTCAATACATCGGCCTCCAGCGGACTTGTCTCCAAGGGGATATTGCTGTCTCGAGCACCGTATGAACTTCTCCTGTGAGTAGATTTTCGAATCCGACGCTAAAATGATTGTTAATTGTAACGTTCAGGGCCTCCTGATGACGATAGAACTCTCAAATTGCGTCGAGATTCAATACATCGTCCTCCAGCTGATTTGTCTCCAAGGGAATATTGCTGCCTCGGGCACCTTATGGTCGTTCTCCTGTGAGTCTAGATTTTCGAATCCGACGCATAAATGATAGTTAATTGTAACGTTCAGGGACTAATAAAGACGATGGAACACTCAAATTGCGTCGAGAGTCAATACATGGACCTCCAGTCGACTTGTATTCAAGGGGATATTGCAGTCTCGTGCACCATATGATCCTTCTCCTGTTAGGAGATTTTCGAATCCGAAGCTAAAATGATAGTTAACTGTAACGTTCAGGGCCTCCTAATGCCGATGGAACACTCAAATTGCGTCGAGATTCAACACATCGGCCTCCAGCCGACTTGTCTCCAAGGGTCTGTTGCTGCCTCGGGCACCTTATGGTCGTTCTCCTGTGAGTTTAGATTATCGAATCCGACGCAAAAATGATAGTTAATTGCAACGTTTAGGGCCTCCTAATGACGATGGAACACTCAAATTGCGTCGAGATTCAATACATCGACCTCCAGCCCACTTGTCTCCTATGGTCTGTTGCTGCCTCGGGCACCTTATGGTCGTTCTCCTGTGAGTCTAGATTTTCGAATCCGACGATAAAATGATAGTTAATTGTAACGTTCAGGGCCTCCTAATGACCATGGAACTCTCAAATTGCGTCGAGATTCAATACATCGTCCTCCAGCCGACTTGTCTCCAAGGGTCTATTGCTGCCTCAGGCACCTTATGGTCGTTCTCCTGTGAGTCTAGATTTTCGAATCCGACGCAAATATGATAGTTAAATGTAACGTTCAGGGCCTTCTAATGACGATGGAACACTCAAATTGCGTCGAGATTCAATACATCGGCCTCCAGCCGACTTGTCTCCAAGGGGATATCGCTGCCTCAGGCACCACATGATCCGTCACCGGTGATTCTACGTTTTCGAATCCGACGCTAAACTCATAGTTAATTGTAACGTTCAGGGGATCCTAATGACGATGGAGCACACAAATTGAGTCGAGATTCAATACATCGACCTCCAGCCGACTTGTCTCTAAGGGTCTATTGCTTCCTCGGGCACCTTATGGTCGTTCTCCTGTGAGTCTAGATTTTCGAATCCGACGCAAAAATGATAGTTAATTGTAACGTTCAGGGCCTTGTAATGACGATGGAACACTCAAATTGCGTCGAGATTCAATACATCGGCCTCAGGCCGACTTGTCTCCTATAGTCTCTTGCTGCCTCGGACACCTTATGGTCGTTCCCCTGTGGTTCTAGATTTTCGAATCCGACGATAAATTGATAGTTAATTGTAACGTTCAGGGCCTCCTAATGACGATGGAACACTCAAATTGCGACGAGATTCAATACATCGACCTCCAGCCGACTTGTCTAGAAGGGTCTATTGCTGCCTCGCGCACCAAATGGTCGTTCCCCTGTGAGTCCAGATTTTCGAATACGACGCATAAATGATAGTTAATTGTAACGTTCAGGGACTCCTAATGACGATGGAACACTCAAATTGCGTCGAGAGTCAATACATCGACCACCATTCGACTTGTATCCAAAGGGATATTGCAGTCTCGTGCACCATATGATTCTTCTCCTGTCAGTAGATTTTCGAATCCGACGCTAAAATGATAGTTAACTGTAACGTTCAGGGCCTCCTAATGCCGACGGAACACTCAAATTGCGTCGAGATTCAATACATCGGCCTCCAGCCGACTTGTCTCCAAGGGTCCATTGCTGCCCCGGGCACCTTATGGTCGTTCTCCTGTGTGTTTAGATTTTCGAATCCGACGCGAAACTGATAGTTAATTGTAAGGTTCAGGGCCTCCTAATGACGATGGAACACTCAAATTGAGTCGAGATTCAATACATCGGCCTCCAGCGGACTTGTCTCCAAGGGGATATTGCTGTCTCGGGCACCATATGATCCTTCTCCTGTGAGTCTGAATTTTCGAATCCGACGCAAAAATGATAGTGAATAGTAACGTTCAGCGCCTCCTGATGACGATAGAACTCTCAAATTGCGTCGAGATTCAATACATCGTCCTCCAGCTGATTTGTCTCCAAGGGGATATCGCTACCTCGGGCACCACATGGTCCGTCTCCGGTGATTCTACGTTTTCGAATCCGACGCAAAAATGATAGTTAACTGTAACGCTCAGGCCTCCTAATGCCGATGGAACACTCAAATTGCGTCGAGATTCAATACAACGGCCTCCAGCCGACTTGTCTCCAAGGGTCTATTGCTGCCTCGGGCACCTTATGGTCGTTCTCCTGTGAGTATAGATTTTCGAATCCGACGCAAAAACGATAGTTAATTGTAACGTTCAGGGCCTCCTATTGGCGGTGGAACACTCAAATTGCGTCGAGATTCAATACATCGGCCTCCAGCCGACTTGTCTCCTATGGTCTGTTGCTACCTCGGGCACCTTATGGTCGTTCTCCTGTGAGTCTAGATTTTCGAATCCGACGATAAAATGATAGTTAATTGTAACGTTCAGGGCCTTGTAATGACGATGGAACACTGAAATTGCGTCGAGATTCAATACATCGGCCTCCAGCCGACTTGTCACCAAGGGTCTGTTGCTGCCTCGGGCACCTTATGGTCGTTCTCCTGTGAGTTTAGATTTTCGAATCCGACGCGAAACTGATAGTTAATTGTAAGGTTGAGGGCCTCCTAAAGACGATGGAACACTCAAATTGCGTCGAGATTCAATACATCGGCCTCCAGCGGACTTGTCTCCAAAGGGATATTGCTGTCTCGGGCACCATATGATCCTTCTCCTGTGAGTCTAGATTTTCGAATACGACGCAAAATATAATAGTGAATAGTAACGTTCAGCGCCTCCTGATGACGATAGAACTCTCAAATTCCGTCGAGATTCAATACATCGTCCACCAGCTGATTTGTCTCCAAGGGGATATTGCTGCCTCGGGCGCCTTATGGTCGTTCTCCTGTGAGTCTAGATTTTCGAATCCGACGCATAAATGATAGTTAATTGTAACGTTCAGGGACTCCTAAAGACGATGGAACACTCAAATTGCGTCGAGAGTCAATACATCGACCTCCAGTCGACTTGTATCCAAGGGGATATTGCAGTCTCGTGCACCATATGATCCTTCTCCTGTTAGTAGATTTTCGAATCCGACGCTAAAATGATAGTTAACTGTAACGTTCAGGGCTACCTAATGCCGATGGAACACTCAAATTGCGTCGAGATTCAATACATCGGCCTCCAGCCGGCTTGTCTCCAAGGGTCTATTGCTGCCTCGGGCACCTTATGGTCATTCACCTGTGAGACTAGATTTTCGAATCCGACGCAAAAATGATAGTTAATTGTAACGTTCAGGGCCTCCTATTGGCGATGGAACACTCAAATTGCGTCGAGATTCAATACATCGGCCTCCAGCCGACTTGTCTCCTATGGTCTTTTGCTGCCTCGGGCACCTGATGGTCGTTCTCCTGTGAGTCTAGATTTTCGAATCCGACGATAAAATGATAGTTAATTGTAACGTTCAGGGCCTCCTAATGACGATGCAACACTCAAATTGCGACGAGATTCAATACACCGGCCTCCAGCCGACTTGACCCCAAGGGTCTGTTGCTGCCTCGGGCACCTTATAGACGTTCTCCTGTGAGTTTAGATTTTCGAATCCGACGCGAAACTGATAGTTAATTGTAAGGTTCAGGGCCTCCTAATGACGATGGAACACTCAAATTGCGTCGAGATTCAATACATCGGCCTCCAGCGGACTTGTCTCCAAGGGGATATTGCTGTCTCGAGCACCGTATGAACTTCTCCTATGAGTAGATTTTCGAATCCGACGCTAAAATGATTGTTAATTGTAACATTCAGGGCCTCCTAATGACGTTGGAACACTCAAATTGCGTCAAGAATCAATACATCGGTTTCCAGCCGACTTGTCTCCAAAGGGTCTATTGCTGCCTCGAGCACCGTATGATCTTCTCCTGTGAGTAGATTTTCGAATCCGACGCTAAAATGATAGTTAACTGTAACGTTCAGGGCCTCCTAATGCCGATGGAACACTCAAATTGCGTCGAGATTCAATACATCGGCCTCCAGCAGACTTGTCTCCAAGGGTCTATTGCTGCCTCGGGCACCTTATGGTCGTTCTCCTGTGAGTCTAGATTTTCGAATCCAACGCAAAAATGATAGTTAATTGTAACGTTCAGGGCCTCCTATTGGCGATGGAACACTCAAATTGCGTCGAGATTCAATACATCGGCCTCCAGCCGACTTGTCTCCTATAGTCTCTTGCTGCCTCGGGCACCTTATGGTCGTTCCCCTGTGAGTCTAGATTTTCGAATCCGACGATAAATTGATAGTTAATTGTAACGTTCAGGGCCTCCTAATGACGATGGAACACTCAAATTGCGACGAGATTCAATACATCGACCTCCAGCCGACTTGTCTAGAAGGGTCTATTGCTGCCTCGGGCACCAAATGGTCGTTCTCCTGTGAGTCTAGATTTTCGAATAGGACGCATAAATGATAGTTAATTGTAACGTTCAGGGACTCCTAATGACGATGGAACACTCAAATTGCGTCGAGAGTCAATACATCGACCTCCATTCGACTTGATTCCAAAGGGATATTGAAGTCTCGTGCACCATATGATTCTTCTCCTGTCAGTAGGTTTTCGAATCCGACGCTAAAATGATAGTTAACTGTAACGTTCAGGGCCTCCTAATGCCGACGGAATACTCAAATTGCGTCGAGATTCAATACATCGGCCTCCAGCGGACTTGTCTCCAAGGGTCTATTGCTGCCCCGGGCACCTTATGGTCGTTCTCCTGTGAGTTTAGATTTTCGAATCCGACGCGAAACTGATAGTTAATTGTAAGGTTCAGGGCCTCCTAATGACGATGGAACACTCAAATTGAGTCGAGATTCAATACATCGGCCTCCAGCGGACTTGTCTCCAAGGGGATATTGCTGTCTCGGGCACCATATGATCCTTCTCCTGTGAGTCTGAATTTTCGAATCCGACGCAAAAATGATAGTGAATAGTAACGTTCAGCGCCTCCTGATGACGATAGAACTCTCAAATTGCGTCGAGATTCAATACATCGTCCTCCAGCTGATTTCTCTCCAAGGGGATATCGCTACCTTGGGCACCACATGGTCCGTCTCCGGTGATTCTTTGTTTTCGAATCCGACGAAAAAATGATAGTTAATTGTAACGTTCAGGGCCTCCTAATGCCGATGGAACACTCAAATTGCGTCGAGATTCAATACATCGGCCTCCAGCCGACTTGTCTCCAAGTTTCTGGTGCTGCCTCGGGCACCTTATGGTCGTTCTCCTGTGAGTTTAGATTTTCGAATTCGACGCGAAACTGATGGTTAATTGTAAGGTTCAGGGCCTCCTAATGACGATGGAACACTCAAATTGCGTCAATACATCGGCCTCCAGCGGACTTGTCTCCAAGGGGATATTGCTGTCTCGAGCACCGTATGAACTTCTCCTGTGAGTAGATTTTCGAATCCGACGCTAAAATGATTGTTAATTGTAACGTTCAGGGCCTCCTGATGACGATAGAACTCTCAAATTGCGTCGAGATTCAATACATCGTCCTCCAGCTGATTTGTCTCCAAGGGGATATTGCTGCCTCGGGCACCTTATGGTCGTTCTCCTGTGAGTCTAGATTTTCGAATCCGACGCATAAATGATAATTAATTGTAACGTTCAGGGACTAATAAAGACGATGGAACACTCAAATTGCGTCGAGAGTCAATACATGGACCTCCAGTCGACTTGTATCCAAGGGGATATTGCAGTCTCGTGCACCATATGATCCTTCTCCTGTTAGGAGATTTTCGAATCCGAAGCTAAAATGATAGTTAACTGTAACGTTCAGGGCCTCCTAATGCCGATGGAACACTCAAATTGCGTCGAGATTCAACACATCGGCCTCCAGCCGACTTGTCTCCAAGGGTCTGTTGCTGCCTCGGGCACCTTATGGTCGTTCTCCTGTGAGTTTAGATTATCGAATCCGACGCAAAAATGATAGTTAATTGTAACGTTTAGGGCCTCCTAATGACGATGGAACACTCAAATTGCGTCGAGATTCAATACATCGACCTCCAGCCCACTTGTCTCCTATGGTCTGTTGCTGCCTCGGGCACCTTATGGTCGTTCTCCTGTGAGTCTAGATTTTCGAATCCGACGATAAAATGATAGTTAATTGTAACGTTCAGGGCCTCCTAATGACCATGGAACTCTCAAATTGCGTCGAGATTCAATACATCGTCCTCCAGCCGACTTGTCTCCAAGGGTCTATTGCTGCCTCAGGCACCTTATGGTCGTTCTCCTGTGAGTCTAGATTTTCGAATCCGACGCAAATATGATAGTTAAATGTAACGTTCAGGGCCTTCTAATGACGATGGAACACTCAAATTGCGTCGAGATTCAATACATCGGCCTCCAGCCGACTTGTCTCCAAGGGGATATCGCTGCCTCAGGCACCACATGGTCCGTCACCGGTGATTCTACGTTTTCGAGTCCGACGCTAAACTCATAGTTAATTGTAACGTTCAGGGGATCCTAATGACGATGGAGCACACAAATTGAGTCGAGATTCAATACATCGACCTCCAGCCGACTTGTCTCTAAGGGTCTATTGCTTCCTCGGGCACCTTATGGTCGTTCTCCTGTGAGTCTAGATTTTCGAATCCGACGCAAAAATGATAGTTAATTGTAACGTTCAGGGCCTTGTAATGACGATGGAACACTCAAATTGCGTCGAGACTCAATACATCGGCCTCCAGCCGACTTGTCTCCAAGGGTCTGTTGCTGCCTCGGGCACCTTATGGTCGTTCTCCTGTGAGTTTAGATTATCGAATCCGACTTAAAAATGATAGTTAATTGTAACGCTCAGGGCCTCCTATTGGCGATGGAACACTCAAATTGCGTCGAGGTTCAATACATCGGCTTCCAGCCGACTTGTCTCCTATGGTCTGTTGCTGCCTCGGGCACCTTATGGTCGTTCTCCTGTGAGTCTAGATTTTCGAATCCGACGATAAAATGATAGTTAATTGTAAGTTTCAGGGCCTCCTAATGACGATGGAATACTCAAATTGCTTCGAGATTCAATACATCGGCCTCCAGCGGCCTTGTCTCCAAGGGGATATTGCTGTCTCAAGCACCGTATGAACTTTCCTGTGAGTAGATTTTCGAATCCGACGCTAAAATGATTGTTAATTGTAACGTTCAGGGCCTCCTAATGACGATGGAACACTCAAATTGCGTCAAGAATCAATACATCGGTTGCCAGCCGACTTGTCTCCAAGGGTCTATTGCTGCCTCGAGCACCGTATGAACTTCTCCTGTGAGTAGATTTTCGAATCCGACGCATAAATGATAGTTAATTGTAACGTTCAGGGCCTCCTAATGACGATGGAACACTCAAATTGCGTCAAGAATCAATACATCGGCCTCCAACCGACTTGTCTCCAAGGGTCTATTGCTGCCTCGGGCACTTTATGGTCGTTCTCCTGTGAGTCTAGATTTTCGAATCCGACGCAAAAATGATAGTTAATTCTAACGTGAAGGGCCTCCTATTGGCGATGGAACACTCAAATTGCGTCGAGATTCAATACATCGGCCTCCAGCCGACTTGTCTCCTATGGTCTGTTGCTGCCTCGCGCACCTTATGGTCGTTCTCCTGTAAGTCTAGATTTTCGAATCCGATGCATAAATGATAGTTAATTGTAACGTTCAGGGACCCCTAAAGACGATGGAACACTCAAATTGCGTCGAGAGTCAATACATCGTCCTCCAGTCGACTTGTATCCAAGGGGATATTGTAGTCTCGTGCAGTATATGATCCTTCTCCTGTTAGTAGATTTTCGAATCCGACGCTAAAATGATAGTTAATTGTACCGTTCAGGGCCTTCTAATGACGATGGAACACTCAAATTACGTCGAGATTCAATACATCTGCCTCCAGCCGACTTGTCTCCAAGGGGATATCGCTGCCTTGGAACCACATAGTCTGTCTACGGTGATTCTACGTTTTTGAATCCGACGCAAAACTCATAGTTAATTGTAACGTTCAGGGCCTCCTAATGACGATGGAGCACACAAATTGTGTCGAGATTCAATGCATCGACCTCCAGCCGACTTGTCTCCAAGGCTCTATTGCTGCCTCGGGCACCTTATGGTCGTTCTCCTGTGAGTCTAGATTTTCGAATCCGACGCAAAAATGAAAGTTAATTGTAACGTTCAGGGCCTTGTTATGACGATGGAACACTCAACATGCGTCGAGATTCAATACATCGGCCTCCAGCCGAATTGTCTCCAAGGGTCTGTTGCTGCCTCGGGCACCTTATGGTCGTTCTCCTGTGAGTTTAGATTATCGAATCCGACGCAAAAATGATAGTTAATTGTAACGTTTAGGGCCTCCGAATGACGATGGAACACTGAAATTGCGTCGAGATTCAATACATCGGCCTCCAGCCGACTTGTCTCCTATAGTCTCTTGCTGCCTCGGGCACCTTATGGTCGTTCCCCTGTGAGTCTAGATTTTCGAATCCGACGATAAATTGATAGTTAATTGTAACGTTCAGGGCCTCCTAATGACGATGGAACACTCAAATTGCGACGAGATTCAATACATCGACCTCCAGCCGACTTGTCTAGAAGGGTCTATTGCTGCCTCGGGCACCAAATGGTCGTTCTCCTGTGAGTCTAGATTTTCGAATACGACGCATAAATGATAGTTAATTGTAACGTTCAGGGACTCCTAATGACGATGGAACACTCAAATTGCGTCGAGAGTCAATACATCGGCCTCCAGCCGACTTGTCTCCAAGGGTCTATTGCTGCCCCGGGCACCTTATGGTCGTTCTCCTGTGAGTTTAGATTTTCGAATCCGACGCGAAACTGATAGTTAATTGTAAGGTTCAGGGCCTCCTAATGACGATGGAACACTCAAATTGAGTCGAGATTCAATACATCGGCGTCCAGCGGACTTGTCTCCAAGGGGATATTGCTGTCTCGGGCACCATATGATCCTTCTCCTGTGAGTCTGAATTTTCGAATCCGACGCAAAAATGATAGTGAATAGTAACGTTCAGCGCCTCCTTATGACGATAGAACTCTCAAATTGCGTCGAGATTCAATACATCGTCCTCCAGCTGATTTGTCTCCAAGGGGATATCGCTACCTTGGGCATCACATGGTCCGTCTCCGGTGATTCTACGTTTTCGAATCCGACGCAAAAATGATAGTTAATTGTAACGTTCAGGGCCTCCTAATGCCGATGGAACACTCAAATTCCGTCGAGATTCAATACATCGGCCTCCAGCCGACTTGTCTCCAAGTTTCTGGTGCTGCCTCGGGCACCTTATGGTCGTTCTCCTGTGAGTTTAGATTTTCGAATTCGACGCGAAACTGATGGTTAATTGTAAGGTTCAGGGCCTCCTAATGACGATGGAACACTCAAATTGCGTCAATACATCGGCCTCCAGCGGACTTGTCTCCAAGGGGATATTGCTGTCTCGAGCACCGTATGAACTTCTCCTGTGAGTAGATTTTCGAATCCGACGCTAAAATGATTGTTAATTGTAACGTTCAGGGCCTCCTGATGACGATAGAACTCTCAAATTGCGTCGAGATTCAATACATCGTCCTCCAGCTGATTTGTCTCCAAGGGGATATTGCTGCCTCGGGCACCTTATGGTCGTTCTCCTGTGAGTCTAGATTTTCGAATCCGACGCATAAATGATAGTTAATTGTAACGTTCAGGGACTAATAAAGACGATGGAACACTCAAATTGCGTCGAGGGTCAATACATGGACCTCCAGTCGACTTGTATCCAAGGGGATATTGCAGTCTCGTGCACCATATGATCCTTCTCCTGTTAGGAGATTTTCGAATCCGAAGCTAAAATGATAGTTAACTGTAACGTTCAGGGCCTCCTAATGCCGATGGAACACTCAAATTGCGTCGAGATTCAACACATCGGATTCCAGCCGACTTGTCTCCAAGGGTCTGTTGCTGCCTCGGGAACCTTATGGTCGTTCTCCTGTGAGTTTAGATTATCGAATCCGACGCAAAAATGATAGTTAATTGTAACGTTTAATGCCTCCTAATGACGATGGAACACTCAAATTGCGTCGAGATTCAATACATCGACCTCCAGCCCACTTGTCTCCTATGGTCTGTTGCTGCCTCGGGCACCTTATGGTCGTTCTCCTGTGAGTCTAGATTTTCGAATCCGACGATAAAATGATAGTTAATTGTAAGTTTCAGGGCCTCCTAATGACGATGGAATACTCAAATTGCTTCGAGATTCAATACATCGGCCTCCAGCGGCCTTGTCTCCAAGGGGATATTGCTGTCTCAAGCACCGTATGAACTTTCCTGTGAGTAGATTTTCGAATCCGACGCTAAAATGATTGTTAATTGTAACGTTCAGGGCCTCCTAATGACGATGGAACACTCAAATTGCGTCAAGAATCAATACATCGGTTGCCAGCCGACTTGTCTCCAAGGGTGTATTGCTGCCTCGAGCACCGTATGAACTTCTCCTGTGAGTAGATTTTCGAATCCGACGCATAAATGATAGTTAATTGTAACGTTCAGGGCCTCCTAATGACGATGGAACACTCAAATTGCGTCAAGAATCAATACATCGGCCTCCAGCCGACTTGTCTCCAAGGGTCTATTGTTGCCTCGGGCACTTTATGGTCGTTCTCCTGTGAGTCTAGATTTTCGAATCCGACGCAAAAATGATAGTTAATTCTAACGTGAAGGGCCTCCTATTGGCGATGGAACACTCAAATTGCGTCGAGATTCAATACATCGGCCTCCAGCCGACTTGTCTCCTATGGTCTGTTGCTGCCTCGCGCACCTTATGGTCGTTCTCCTGTAAGTCTAGATTTTCGAATCCGATGCATAAATGATAGTTAATTGTAACGTTCAGGGACTCCTAAAGACGATGGAACACTCAAATTGCGTCGAGAGTCAATACATCGTCCTCCAGTCGACTTGTATCCAAGGGGATATTGTAGTCTCGTGCAGTATATGATCCTTCTCCTGTTAGTAGATTTTCGAATCCGACGCTAAAATGATAGTTAATTGTACCGTTCAGGGCCTTCTAATGACGATGGAACACTCAAATTACGTCGAGATTCAATACATCTGCCTCCAGCCGACTTGTCTCCAAGGGGATATCGCTGCCTTGGGAACCACATGGTCTGTCTACGGTGATTCTACGTTTTTGAATCCGACGCAAAACTCATAGTTAATTGTAACGTTCAGGGCCTCCTAATGACGATGGAGCACACAAATTGTGTCGAGATTCAATGCATCGACCTCCAGCCGACTTGTCTCCAAGGGTCTATTGCTGCCTCGGGCACCTTATGGTCGTTCTCCTGTGAGTCTAGATTTTCGAATCCGACGCAAAAATGAAAGTTAATTGTAACGTTCAGGGCCTTGTAATGACGATGGAACACTCAACATGCGTCGAGATTCAATACATCGGCCTCCAGCCGAATTGTCTCCAAGGGTCTGTTGCTGCCTCGGGCACCTTATGGTCGTTCTCCTGTGAGTTTAGATTATCGAATCCGACGCAAAAATGATAGTTAATTGTAACGTTTAGGGCCTCCTAATGACGATGGAACACTGAAATTGCGTCGAGATTCAATACATCGGCCTCCAGCCGACTTGTCTCCTATAGTCTCTTGCTGCCTCGGGCACCTTATGGTCGTTCCCCTGTGAGTCTAGATTTTCGAATCCGACGATAAATTGATAGTTAATTGTAACGTTCAGGGCCTCCTAATGACGATGGAACACTCAAATTGCGACGAGATTCAATACATCGACCTCCAGCCGACTTGTCTAGAAGGGTCTATTGCTGCCTCGGGCACCAAATGGTCGTTCTCCTGTGAGTCTAGATTTTCGAATACGACGCATAAATGATAGTTAATTGTAACGTTCAGGGACTCCTAATGACGATGGAACACTCAAATTGCGTCGAGAGTCAATACATCGACCTCCATTCGACTTGTATCCAAAGGGATATTGAAGTCTCGTGCACCATATGATTCTTCTCCTGTCAGTAGGTTTTCGAATCCGACGCTAAAATGATAGTTAACTGTAACGTTCAGGGCCTCCTAATGCCGACGGAACACTCAAATTGCGTCGAGATTCAATACATCGGCCTCCAGCCGACTTGTCTCCAAGGGTCTATTGCTGCCCCGGGCACCTTATGGTCGTTCTCCTGTGAGTTTAGATTTTCGAATCCGACGCGAAACTGATAGTTAATTGTAAGGTTCAGGGCCTCCTAATGACGATGGAACACTCAAATTGAGTCGAGATTCAATACATCGTCCTCCAGCTGATTTGTCTCCAAGGGGATATCGCTACCTTGGGCACCACATGGTCCGTCTCCGGTGATTCTACGTTTTCGAATCCGACGCAAAAATGATAGTTAATTGTAACGTTCAGGGCCTCCTAATGCCGATGGAACACTCAAATTGCGTCGAGATTCAATACATCGGCCTCCAGCCGACTTGTCTCCAAGTTTCTGGTGCTGCCTCGGGCACCTTATGGTCGTTCTCCTGTGAGTTTAGATTTTCGAATTCGACGCGAAACTGATGGTTAATTGTAAGGTTCAGGGCCTCCTAATGACGATGGAACACTCAAATTGCGTCAATACATCGGCCTCCAGCGGACTTGTCTCCAAGGGGATATTGCTGTCTCGAGCACCGTATGAACTTCTCCTGTGAGTAGATTTTCGAATCCGACGCTAAAATGATTGTTAATTGTAACGTTCAGGGCCTCCTGATGACGATAGAACTCTCAAATTGCGTCGAGATTCAATACATCGTCCTCCAGCTGATTTGTCTCCAAGGGGATATTGCTGCCTCGGGCACCTTATGGTCGTTCTCCTGTGAGTCTAGATTTTCGAATCCGACGCATAAATGATAGTTAATTGTAACGTTCAGGGACTAATAAAGACGATGGAACACTCAAATTGCGTCGAGAGTCAATACATGGACCTCCAGTCGACTTGTATCCAAGGGGATATTGCAGTCTCGTGCACCATATGATCCTTCTCCTGTTAGGAGATTTTCGAATCCGAAGCTAAAATGATAGTTAACTGTAACGTTCAGGGCCTCCTAATGCCGATGGAACACTCAAATTGCGTCGAGATTCAACACATCGGATTCCAGCCGACTTGTCTCCAAGGGTCTGTTGCTGCCTCGGGCACCTTATGGTCGTTCTCCTGTGAGTTTAGATTATCGAATCCGACGCAAAAATGATAGTTAATTGTAACGTTTAGGGCCTCCTAATGACGATGGAACACTCAAATTGCGTCGAGATTCAATACATCGACCTCCAGCCCACTTGTCTCCTATGGTCTGTTGCTGCCTCGGGCACCTTATGGTCGTTCTCCTGTGAGTCTAGATTTTCGAATCCGACGATAAAATGATAGTTAATTGTAACGTTCAGGGCCTCCTAATGACCATGGAACTCTCAAATTGCGTCGAGATTCAATACATCGACCTCCAGCCCACTTGTCTCCTATGGTCTGTTGCTGCCTCGGGCACCTTATGGTCGTTCTCCTGTGAGTCTAGATTTTCGAATCCGACGATAAAATGATAGTTAATTGTAACGTTCAGGGCCTCCTAATGACGATGGAACACTCAAATTGCGACGAGATTCAATACATCGACCTCCAGCCGACTTGTCTAGAAGGGTCTATTGCTGCCTCGCGCACCAAATGGTCGTTCTCCTGTGAGTCCAGATTTTCGAATACGACGCATAAATGATAGTTAATTGTAACGTTCAGGGACTCCTAATGACGATGGAACACTCAAATTGCGTCGAGAGTCAATACATCGACCTCCATTCGACTTGTATCCAAAGGGATATTGCAGTCTCGTGCACCATATGATTCTTCTCCTGTCAGTAGATTTTCGAATCCGACGCTAAAATGATAGTTAACTGTAACGTTCAGGGCCTCCTAATGCTGACGGAACACTCAAATTGCGTCGAGATTCAATACATCGGCCTCCAGCGGACTTGTCTCCAAGGGGATATTGCTGTCTCGGGCACCATATGATCCTTCTCCTGTGAGTCTGAATTTTCGAATCCGACGCAAAAATGATAGTGAATAGTAACGTTCAGCGCCTCCTGATGACGATAGAACTCTCAAATTGCGTCGAGATTCAATACATCGTCCTCCAGCTGATTTGTCTCCAAGGGGATATCGCTACCTCGGGCACCACATGGTCCGTCTCCGGTGATTCTACGTTTTCGAATCCGACGCAAAAATGATAGTTAACTGTAACGCTCAGGCCTCCTAATGCCGATGGAACACTCAAATTGCGTCGAGATTCAATACAACGGCCTCCAGCCGACTTGTCTCCAAGGGTCTATTGCTGCCTCGGGCACCTTATGGTCGTTCTCCTGTGAGTATAGATTTTCGAGTCCGACGCAAAAACGATAGTTAATTGTAACGTTCAGGGCCTCCTATTGGCGGTGGAACACTCAAATTGCGTCGAGATTCAATACATCGGCCTCCAGCCGACTTGTCTCCTATGGTCTGTTGCTGCCTCGGGCACCTTATGGTCGTTCTCCTGTGAGTCTAGATTTTCGAATCCGACGATAAAATGATAGTTAATTGTAACGTTCAGGGCCTTGTAATGACGATGGAACACTGAAATTGCGTCGAGATTCAATACATCGGCCTCCAGCCGACTTGTCACCAAGGGTCTGTTGCTGCCTCGGGCACCTTATGGTCGTTCTCCTGTGAGTTTAGATTTTCGAATCCGACGCGAAACTGATAGTTAATTGTAAGGTTGAGGGCCTCCTAACGACGATGGAACACTCAAATTGCGTCGAGATTCAATACATCGGCCTCCAGCGGACTTGTCTCCAAAGGGATATTGCTGTCTCGGGCACCATATGATCCTGCTCCTGTGAGTCTAGATTTTCGAATACGACGCAAAATATAATAGTGAATAGTAACGTTCAGCGCCTCCTGATGACGATAGAACTCTCAAATTCCGTCGAGATTCAATACAACGTCCACCAGCTGATTTGTCTCCAAGGGGATATTGCTGCCTCGGGCGCCTTATGGTCGTTCTCCTGTGAGTCTAGATTTTCGAATCCGACGCATAAATGATAGTTAATTGTAACGTTCAGGGACTCCTAAAGACGATGGAACACTCAAATTGCGACGAGAGTCAATACATCGACCTCCAGTCGACTTGTATCCAAGGGGATATTGCAGTCTCGTGCACCATATGATCCTTCTCCTGTTAGTAGATTTTCGAATCCGACGCTAAAATGATAGTTAACTGTAACGTTCAGGGCTTCCTAATGCCGATGGAACACTCAAATTGCGTCGAGATTCAATACATCGGCCTCCAGCCGGCTTGTCTCCAAGGGTCTATTGCTGCCTCGTGCACCTTATGGTCATTCACCTGTGAGACTAGATTTTCGAATCCGACGCAAAAATGATAGTTAATTGTAACGTTCAGGGCCTCCTATTGGCGATAGAACACTCAAATTGCGTCGAGATTCAATACATCGGCCTCCAGCCGACTTGTCTCCTATGGTCTTTTGCTGCCTCGGGCACCTGATGGTCGTTCTCCTGTGAGTCTAGATTTTCGAATCCGACGATAAAATGATAGTTAATTGTAACGTTCAGGGCCTCCTAATGACGATGCAACACTCAAATTGCGACGAGATTCAATACACCGTCCTCCAGCCGACTTGACCCCAAGGGTCTGTTGCTGCCTCGGGCACCTTATAGACGTTCTCCTGTGAGTTTAGATTTTCGAATCCGACGCGAAACTGATAGTTAATTGCAAGGTTCAGGGCCTCCTAATGACGATGGAACACTCAAATTGCGTCGAGATTCAATACATCGGCCTCCAGCGGACTTGTCTCCAAGGGGATATTGCTGTCTCGAGCACCGTATGAACTTCTCCTATGAGTAGATTTTCGAATCCGACGCTAAAATGATTGTTAATTGTAACATTCAGGGCCTCCTAATGACGTTGGAACACTCAAATTACGTCAAGAATCAATACATCGGTTTCCAGCCGACTTGTCTCCAAAGGGTCTATTGCTGCCTCGAGCACCGTATGATCTTCTCCTGTGAGTAGATTTTCGAATCCGACGCATAAATGATAGTTAATTGTAACGTTCAGAGACTCCTAAAGACGATGGAACACTCAAATTGCGTCGAGAGTCAATACATCGACCTCCAGTCGACTTGTATCCAAGGGGATATTGCAGTCTCGTGCGCCATATGATCCTTCTCCTGTTAGTAGATTTTCGAATCCGACGCTAAAATGATAGTTAACTGTAACGTTCAGGGCCTCCTAATGCCGATGGAACACTCAAATTGCGTCGAGATTCAATACATCGGCCTCCAGCAGACTTTTCTCCAAGGGTCCATTGCTGCCTCGGGCACCTTATGGTCGTTCTCCTGTGAGTCTAGATTTTCGAATCCAACGCAAAAATGATAGTTAATTGTAACGTTCAGGGCCTCCTATTGGCGATGGAACACTCAAATTGCGTCGAGATTCAATACATCGGCCCCCAGCCGACTTGTCTCCTATAGTCTCTTGCTGCCTCGGGCACCTTATGGTCGTTCCCCTGTGAGTCTAGATTTTCGAATCCGACGATAAATTGATAGTTAATTGTAACGTTCAGGGCCTCCTAATGACGATGGAACACTCAAATTGCGACGAGATTCAATACATCGACCTCCAGCCGACTTGTCTAGAAGGGTCTATTGCTGCCTCGGGCACCAAATGGTCGTTCTCCTGTGAGTCTAGATTTTCGAATACGACGCATAAATGATAGTTAATTGTAACGTTCAGGGACTCCTAATGACGATGGAACACTCAAATTGCGTCGAGAGTCAATACATCGACCTCCATTCGACTTGTATCCAAAGGGATATTGAAGTCTCGTGCACCATATGATTCTTCTCCTGTCAGTAGGTTTTCGAATCCGACGCTAAAATGATAGTTAACTGTAACGTTCAGGGCCTCCTAATGCCGACGGAACACTCAAATTGCGTCGAGATTCAATACATCGGCCTCCAGCCGACTTGTCTCCAAGGGTCTATTGCTGCCCCGGGCACCTTATGGTCGTTCTCCTGTGAGTTTAGATTTTCGAATCCGACGCGAAACTGATAGTTAATTGTAAGGTTCAGGGCCTCCTAATGACGATGGAACACTCAAATTGAGTCGAGATTCAATACATCGGCCTCCAGCGGACTTGTCTCCAAGGGGATATTGCTGTCTCGGGCACCATATGATCCTTCTCCTGTGAATCTGAATTTTCGAATCCGACGCAAAAATGATAGTGAATAGTAACTTTCAGCGCCTCCTGATGACGATAGAACTCTCAAATTGCGTCGAGATTCAATACATCGTCCTCCAGCTGATTTGTCTCCAAGGGGATATCGCTACCTTGGGCACCACATGGTCCGTCTCCGGTGATTCTACGTTTTCGAATCCGACGCAAAAATGATAGTTAATTGTAACGTTCAGGGCCTCCTAATGCCGATGGAACACTCAAATTGCGTCGAGATTCAATACATCGGCCTCCAGCCGACTTGTCTCCAAGTTTCTGGTGCTGCCTCGGGCACCTTATGGTCGTTCTCCTGTGAGTTTAGATTTTCGAATTCGACGCGAAACTGATGGTTAATTGTAAGGTTCAGGGCCTCCTAATGACGATGGAACACTCAAATTGCGTCAATACATCGGCCTCCAGCGGACTTGTCTCCAAGGGGATATTGCTGTCTCGAGCACCGTATGAACTTCTCCTGTGAGTAGATTTTCGAATCCGACGCTAAAATGATTGTTAATTATAACGTTCAGGGCCTCCTGATGACGATAGAACTCTCAAATTGCGTCGAGATTCAATACATCGTCCTCCAGCTGATTTGTCTCCAAGGGGATATTGCTGCCTCGGGCACCTTATGGTCGTTCTCCTGTGAGTCTAGATTTTCGAATCCGACGCATAAATGATAGTTAATTGTAACGTTCAGGGACTAATAAAGACGATGGAACACTCAAATTGCGTCGAGAGTCAATACATGGACCACCAGTCGACTTGTATCCAAGGGGATATTGCAGTCTCGTGCACCATATGATCCTTCTCCTGTTAGGAGATTTTCGAATCCGAAGCTAAAATGATAGTTAACTGTAACGTTCAGGGCCTCCTAATGCCGATGGAACACTCAAATTGCGTCGAGATTCAACACATCGGCCTCCAGCCGACTTGTCTCCAAGGGTCTGTTGCTGCCTCGGGCACCTTATGGTCGTTCTCCTGTGAGTTTAGATTATCGAATCCGACGCAAAAATGATAGTTAATTGTAACGTTTAGGGCCTCCTAATGACGATGGAACACTCAAATTGCGTCAAGATTCAATACATCGACCTCCAGCCCACTTGTCTCCTATGGTCTGTTGCTGCCTCGGGCACCTTATGGTCGTTCTCCTGTGAGTCTAGATTTTCGAATCCGACGATAAAATGATAGTTAATTGTAACGTTCAGGGCCTCCTAATGACCATGGAACTCTCAAATTGCGTCGAGATTCAATACATCGTCCTCCAGCCGACTTGTCTCCAAGGGTCTATTGCTGCCTCAGGCACCTTATGGTCGTTCTCCTGTGAGTCTAGATTTTCGAATCCGACGCAAATATGATAGTTAAATGTAACGTTCAGGGCCTTCTAATGACGATGGAACACTCAAATTGCGTCGAGATTCAATACATCGGCCTCCAGCCGACTTGTCTCCAAGGGGATATCGCTGCCTCAGGCACCACATGGTCCGTCACCGGTGATTCTACGTTTTCGAATCCGACGCTAAACTCATAGTTAATTGTAACGTTCAGGGGATCCTAATGACGATGGAGCACACAAATTGAGTCGAGATTCAATACATCGACCTCCAGCCGACTTGTCTCTAAGGGTCTATTGCTTCCTCGGGCACCTTATGGTCGTTCTCCTGTGAGTCTAGATTTTCGAATCCGACGCAAAAATGATAGTTAATTGTAACGTTCAGGGCCTTGTAATGACGATGGAACACTCAAATTGCGTCGAGACTCAATACATCGGCCTCCAGCCGACTTGTCTCCAAGGGTCTGTTGCTGCCTCGGGCACCTTATGGTCGTTCTCCTGTGAGTTTAGATTATCGAATCCGACGCAAAAATGATAGTTAATTGTAACGCTCAGGGCCTCCTAATGACGATGGAACACTCAAATTGCGTCGAGATTCAATACATCGTCCTCCATCCGACTTGTCTCCAAGGGTCTAATGCTGCCTCGGGCACCTTATGGTCGTTCTCCTGTGAGTCTACATTTTCGAATCCGACGCATAAATGATAGTTAATTGTAACGTTCAGGGCCTTGTAATGACGATGGAACACTCAAATTGCGTCGAGATTCAATACATCGGCCTCCAGCCGACTTGTCTCCAAGGGTCTGTTGCTGCCTCGGGCACCTTATGGTCGTTCTCCTCTGAGTTTAGATTTTCGAATCCGACGCGAAACTGATAGTTAATTGTAAGGTTCAGGGCCTATTAATGACGATGGAACACTCAAATTGCGTCGAGATTCAATACATCGGCCTCCAGCCGACTTGTCTCCAAGGGTCTATTGCTGCCTCGGGCACCTTATGGTCGTTCTCCTGTGAGTCTAGATTTTCGAATCCGACGCATAAATGATAGTTAATTGTAACGATCAGGGACTCCTAAAGACGATGGAACACTCAAATTGCGTCGAGAGTCAATACATCGACCTCCAGTCGACTTGTATCCAAGGGGATATTGCAGTCTCGTGCACCATATGATCCTTCCCCTGTCAGTAGATTTTCGAATCCGACGCTGAAATGATAGTTAACTGTAACGTTCATGGCCTCCTATTGGCGATGGAACACTCAAATTGCGTCGAGGTTCAATACATCGGCTTCCAGCCGACTTGTCTCCTATGGTCTGTTGCTGCCTCGGGCACCTTATGGTCGTTCTCCTGTGAGTCTAGATTTTCGAATCCGACGATAAAATGATAGTTAATTGTAAGTTTCAGGGCCTCCTAATGACGATGGAATACTCAAATTGCTTCGAGATTCAATACATCGGCCTCCAGCGGCCTTGTCTCCAAGGGGATATTGCTGTCTCAAGCACCGTATGAACTTTCCTGTGAGTAGATTTTCGAATCCGACGCTAAAATGATTGTTAATTGTAACGTTCAGGGCCTCCTAATGACGATGGAACACTCAATTTGCGTCAAGAATCAATACATCGGTTGCCAGCCGACTTGTCTCCAAGGGTCTATTGCTGCCTCGAGCACCGTATGAACTTCTCCTGTGAGTAGATTTTCGAATCCGACGCATAAATGATAGTTAATTGTAACGTTCAGGGCCTCCTAATGACGATGGAACACTCAAATTGCGTCAAGAATCAATACATCGGCCTCCAGCCGACTTGTCTCCAAGGGTCTATTGCTGCCTCGGGCACTTTATGGTCGTTCTCCTGTGAGTCTAGATTTTCGAATCCGACGCAAAAATGATAGTTAATTCTAACGTGAAGGGCCTCCTATTAGCGATGGAACACTCAAATTGCGTCGAGATTCAATACATCGGCCTCCAGCCGACTTGTCTCCTATGGTCTGTTGCTGCCTCGCGCACCTTATGGTCGTTCTCCTGTAAGTCTAGATTTTCGAATCCGATGCATAAATGATAGTTAATTGTAACGTTCAGGGACCCCTAAAGACGATGGAACACTCAAATTGCGTCGAGAGTCAATACATCGTCCCCTAGTCGACTTGTATCCAAGGGGATATTGTAGTCTCGTGCAGTATATGATCCTTCTCCTAGTAGTAGAATTTCGAATCCGACGCTAAAATGATAGTTAATTGTACCGTTCAGGGCCTTATAATGACGATGGAACACTCAAATTACGTCGAGATTCAATACATCTGCCTCCAGCCGACTTGTCTCCAAGGGGATATCGCTGCCTTGGGAACCACATGGTCTGTCTACGGTGATTCTACGTTTTTGAATCCGACGCAAAACTCATAGTTAATTGTAACGTACAGGGCCTCCTAATGACGATGGAGCACACAAATTGAGTCGAGATTCAATGCATCGACCTCCAGCCGACTTGTCTCCAAGGGTCTATTGCTGCCTCGGGCACCTTATGGTCGTTCTCCTGTGAGTCTAGATTTTCGAATCCGACGCAAAAATGAAAGTTAATTGTAACGTTCAGGGCCTTGTAATGACGATGGAACACTCAACACGCGTCGAGATTCAATACATCGGCCTCCAGCCGAATTGTCTCCAAGGGTCTGTTGCTGCCTCGGGCACCTTATGGTCGTTCTCCTGTGAGTTTAGATTATCGAATCCGACGCAAAAATGATAGTTAATTGTAACGTTTAGGGCCTCCTAATGACGATGGAACACTGAAATTGCGTCGAGATTCAATACATCGGCCTCCAGCCGACTTGTCTCCAAGGGTCTATAGCTGCCTCGGGCACCTTATGGTCGTTCTCCTGTGAGTCTAGATTTTCGAATCCGACGCAAAAATTATAGTTAATTGTAACGTTCAGGGCCTTGTAATGACGATGGAACACTCAAATTGCGTCGAGATTCAATACATCGGCCTCCAGCCGACTTGTCTCCAAGGGTCTGTTGCTGCCTCGGGCACCTTATGGTCGTTCTCCTGTGAGTTTAGATTTTCGAATCCGACGCGAAACTGATAGTTAATTGTAAGGTTCAGGGCCTCCTAATGACGATGGAACACTCAAATTGCGGCGAGATTCAATACATTGGCCTCCAGCGGACTTGTCTAAAAGGGGATATTGCTGTCTCGAGCACTGTATGAACTGCTCCTGTGGGTAGATTTTCGAATCCGACGCTAAAATGATTGTTAATTGTAACGTTCAGGGCCTCCTAATGACGATGGAACACTCAAATTGCGTCAAGAATCAATACATCGGTTTCCAGCCGACTTGTCTCCAAGGGTCTATTGCTGCCTCGGGCACCTTATGGTCGTTCTCCTGTGAGTCTAGATTTTCGAATCCGACGCATAAATGATAGTTAATTGTAACGTTCAGGGACCCCTAAAGACGATGGAACACTCAAATTGCGTCGAGAGTCAATACATCGACCTGCAGTCGACTTGTATCCAAGGGCATATTGCAGTCTCGTGCACCATATGATCCTTCTCCTGTTAGTAGATTTTCGAATCCGACGCTAAGATGATAGTTAACTGTAACGTTCAGGGCCTCCTAATGCCGATGGAACACTCAAATCGCGTCGAGATTCAATACATCGGCCTCCAGCCGACTTGTCTCCAAAGGTCTATTGCTGCCTCGGGCACCTTATGGTCGTTCTCCTGTGAGTCTAGATTTTCGAATCCGACGCAAAAATGATAGTTAATTGTAACGTTCAGGGCCTCCTATTGGCGATGTAACACTCAAATTGCGTCGAGATTCAATACATCCGCCTCCAGCCGACTTGTCTAAAATGGTCTGCTGCTGCCTCGGGCACCTTATGGTCGTTCTCCTGTGAGTCTAGGTTTTCGAATCAGAAGATAAAATGATAGTTAATTGTAACGTTCAGGGCCTCCTAATGACGATGGAACACTCAAATTGCGACGAGATTCAATACATCGTCCTCCAGCCGACTTGTCTCCAAGGGGATATTGTTGCTTCGGGCACCATATGGTCCTTCTCCTGTGAGTCTAGATTTCCGAATCCGACGCATAAATGATAGTTAATTGTAACGTTCAGGGACTCCTAAAGACGATGGAACACTCAAATTGCGTCGGGAGTCAATACATCGACATCCAATCGACTTGTATCCAAGGGGATATTGCAGTCTTGTGCACCATATGATCCTTCTCCTGTTAGTAGATATTCGAATCCGACGCCAAAATGATAGTTAACTGTAACGTTCAGGGCCTCCTAATGCCGATGGAACACTCAAATTGCGTCGAGATTCAATACATCGGCCTCCAGCCGACTTGTCTCCTATGGTCTATTGCTGCCCCGGGCACCTTATGGTTGTTCTCCTGAGAGTCTAGAATTTCGATTTCGACGATAAAATGATAGAATTGTAACGTTCAGGGCCTCCTAATGACGATGGAACACTCAAATTGCGACGAGATTCAATACATCGTCCTCCAGTCGACTTGTCTCCAAGGGTCTATTGCTGCCTCGAGCACCGTATGAACTTCTCCTGTGAGTAGATTTTCGAATCCGACGCATAAATGATAGTTAATTGTAACGTTCAGGGACTCCTAAAGACGATGGAACACTCAAATTGCGTCGAGAGTCAATACATCGACCTCCAGTCGACTTGTATGCAAGGGGATATTGCAGTCTTGTGCACCATATGATCCTTCTGATGTTAGTAGATTTTCGAATCCGTCGCTAAAATGATAGTTAACTGTAACGTTCAGGGCCTCCTAATGCCGATGGAACACTCAAATTGCGTCGAGATTCAATACATCGGCCTCCAGCCGACTTGTCTCCAAGGGTCTATTGCTGCCTCGGGCACCTTATGGTCGTTCTCCTGTGAGTCTAGATTTTCGAATCCGACGCAAAGATGATAGTTAATTGTAACGTTCAGGGCGTCCTATTGGCTATGGAACACACAAATTGCGTCGAGATTCAATACATCGGCCTCCAGCCGACTTGTCTCCCATGGTCTGTTGCTGCCCCGGGCACCTTATGGTCGTTCTCCTGTGAGTCAAGATTTTCGAATTCGACGATAAAATGATAGTTAATTGTAACGTTCAGGGCCTCCTAATGACGATGGAACACACAAATTGCGACGAGATTCAATACATCGTCCTTCAGCCGACTTGTCTCCAAGGGTCTATTGCTGCCTCGGGCACCAAATGGTCGTTCTCCTGTGAGTCTAGATTTTCGAATCCAACGCAAAAATGATAGTTAATTGTAACGTTCAGGGACTCCTAATGACGATGGAACACTCAAATTGCGTCGAGAGTCAATACATCGTCCTCCAGCCGACTTGTCTCCAAGGGGATATTGCTTCCTCGGGCACCTTATGGTCGTTCTCCTGTGAGTCTAGATTTTCGAATCCGACGCAAAAGTGATAGTTAATTGTTACGTTCAGGGCCTTGTAATGACGATGGAACACTCAAATTGCGTCGAGATTCAATACACCTGCCTCCAGCCGACTTGTCTCCAAGGGTCTGTTGCTGCCTCGGGCACCTTATGGTCGTTCTCCTGTGAGTTTAGATTATCGAATCCGACACAAAAATGATAGTTAATTGTAACGTTCAGGGCCTCCTAATGACGATGGAACACTCAAATTGCGTCGAGATTCAATACATCGGCCTCCAGCCGACTTGTCTCCTATGGTCTGTTGCTGCCCCGGGCACCTTATGGTCGTTCTCCTGTGAGTCAAGATTTTCGAATTCGACGATAAAATGTTAGTTAATTGTAACGTTCAGGGCCTCCTAATGACGATGGAACACTCAAATTGCGACGAGATTCAATACATCGTCCTCCAGCCGACTTGTCTCCAAGGTTCTATTGCTGCCTCGGGCACCAAATGGTCGTTCTCCTGTGAGTCTAGATTTTCGAATCCGACGCAAAAATGATAGTTAATTGTAACGTTCAGGGACTCCTAATGACGATGGAACACTCAAATTGCGTCGAGAGTCAATACATCGTCCTCCAGCCGACTTGTCTCCAAGGGTCTGTTGCAGCCTCGGGCACCTTATGGTCGTTCTCCTGTGAGTTTAGATTATCGAATCCGACACAAAAATGATAGTTAATTGTAACGTTCAGGGCCTCCTAATGACGATGGAACACTCAAATTGCGTCGAGATTCAATACATCGGCCTCCAGCCGACTTGTCTCCTATGGTCTGTTGCTGCCCCGGGCACCTTATGGTCGTTCTCCTGTGAGTCAAGATTTTCGAATTCGACGATAAAATGTTAGTTAATTGTAACGTTCAGGGCCTCCTAATGACGATGGAACACTCAAATTGCGACGAGATTCAATTTATCGTCCTCCAGCCGACTTGTCTCCAAGGTTCTATTGCTGCCTCGGGCACCATATGGTCCTTCTCCTGTGAGTCTAGATTTCTTAATCCCACGCATAAATGATAGTTAATTGTAACGTTCAGGGACTCCTAAAGACGATGGAACACTCAAATTGCGTCTAGAGTCAATACATCGACCTCCAATCGACTTGTATCCAAGGGGATATTGCAGTCTTGTGCACCATATGATCCTTCTCCTGTTAGTAGATATTCGAATCCGACGCTAAAATGATAGTTAACTGTAACGTTCAGGGCCTCCTAATGCCGATGGAACACTCAAATTGCGTCGAGATTCAATACATCGGTCTCCAGCCGACTTGTCTCCTATGGTCTGTTGCTGCCCCGGGCACCTTATGGTCGTTCTCCTGTGAGTCAAGATTTTCGAATTCGACGATAAAATGTTAGTTAATTGTAACGTTCAGGGCCTCCTAATGACGATGGAACACTCTAATTGCGACGAGATTCAATACATCGTCCTCCAGCCGACTTGTCTCCAAGGGTCTATTGCTGCCTCGGGCACCAAATGGTCGTTCTCCTGTGAGTCTAGATTTTCGAATCCGACGCAAAAATGATAGTTAATTGTAACGTTCAGGGCCTTGTAATGACGATGGAACACTCAAATTGCGTCGAGTTTCAATACATCGACCTCCAGCCGACTTGTCTCCAAGGGTCTGTTGCTGCCTCGGGCACCTTATTGTCGTTCTCCTGTGAGTTTAGATTATCGAATCCGACACAAAAATGATAGTTAATTGTAACGTTCAGGGCCTTCTAATGACGATGGAACACTCAAATTGCGTCGAGATTCAATACATCGGCCTCCAGCCGACTTGTCTCCAAGGGTCTGATGCTGCCTCGGGCACCTTATGGTCGTTCTCCTGTGAGTTTAGATTATCGAATCCGACACAAAAATGATAGTTAATTGTAACGTTCAGGGCCTCCTAATGACGATGGAACACTCAAAATGCGTCGAGATTCAATACATCGGCCTCCAGCCGACTTGTCTCCTATGGTCTGTTGCTGCCGCGGGCACTTTATGGTCGTTCTCCTGTGAGTCTAGATTTTCGAATTCGACGATAAAATGATAGTTAATTGTAACGTTCAGGGACTCCTAATGACGATGGAACACTCAAATTGCGTCGAGAGTCAATACATCGTCCTCCAGCCGACTTGTCTCCAAGGGTCTATTGCTTCCTTGGGGCACCTTATAGTCGTTCTCCTGTGAGTCTAGATTTTCGAATCCGACGCAAAAATGATAGTTAATTGTAACGTTCAGGGCCTTGTAATGACGATGGAACACTCAAATTGCGTCGAGATTCAATACATCGGCCTCCAGCCGACTTGTATCCAAGGGTCTGTTGCTGCCTCGGGCACCTTATGGTCGTTCTCCTGTGAGTTTAGATTATCGAATCCGACACAAAAATTATAGTTAATTGTAACGTTCAGGGCCTCCTAAAGACGATGGAACACTCAAATTGCGTCGAGAGTCAATACATCGACCTGCAGTCGACTTGTATCCAAGGGCATATTGCAGTCTCGTGCACCATATGATCCTTCTCCTGTTAGTAGATTTTCGAATCCGACGCTAAAATGATAGTTAACTGTAACGTTCAGGGCCTCCTAATGCCGATGGAAAACTCAAATCGCGTCGAGATTCAATACATCGGCCTCGAGCCGACTTGTCTCCAAGGGTCTATTGCTGCCTCGGGCACCTTATGGTCGTTGTCCTGTGAGTCTAGATTTCCGAATCCGACGCAAAAATGATAGTTAATTGTAACGTTCAGGGCCTCCTATTGGCGATGTAACACTCAAATTGCGTCGAGATTCAATACATCCGCCTCCAGCCGACTTGTCTCCAATGGTCTGTTGCTGCCTCGGGCACCTTATGGTCGTTCTCCTGTGAGTCTAGGTTTTCGAATCCGAAGATAAAATGATAGTTAATTGTAACGTTCAGGGCCTCCTAATGACGATGGAACACTCAAATTGCGACGAGATTCAATACATCGTCCTCCAGCCGACTTGTCTCCAAGGGTCTGTTGCTGCTTCGGGCACCATATGGTCCTTCTCCTGTGAGTCTAGATTTCTTAATCCGACGCATAAATGATAGTTAATTGTAACGTTCAGGGACTCCTAAAGACGATGGAACACTCAAATTGCGTCGAGAGTCAATACATCGACCTCCAATCGACTTGTATCCAAGGGGATATTGCAGTCTTGTGCACCATATGATCCTTCTCCTGTTAGTAGATATTCGAATCCGACGCTAAAATGATAGTCAACTGTAACGTTCAGGGCCTCCTAATGCCGATGGAACACTCAAATTGCGTCGAGATTCAATACATCGGCCTCCAGCCGACTTGTCTCCTATGGTCTGTTGCTGCCCCGGGCACCTTATGGTTGTTCTCCTGAGAGTCTAGTATTTCGAATTCGACGATAAAATGATACTTAATTGTAGCGTTCAGGACCACCTAATCACGATGGAACACTCAAATTGCGACGAGATTCAATACATCGTCCTCCAGTCGACTTGTCTCCATGGGTCTATTGCTGCCTCGAGCACCGTATGAACTTCTCCTGTGAGTAGATTTTCGAATCCGACGCATAAATGATAGTTAATTGTAACGTTCAGGGCCTCCTAATGACGATGGAACACTCAAATTGCGTCGAGATTCAATACATCGGCCTCCAGCCGACTTGTCTCCTATGGTCTGTTGCTGCCCCGGGCACTTTATGGTCGTTCTCCTGTGAGTCAAGATTTTCGAATTCGACGATAAAATGATAGTTAATTGTAACGTTCAGGGCCTCCTAATGACCATGGAACACTCAAATTGCGTCGAGATTCAATACATCGTCCTCCAGTCGACTTGTCTCCAAGGGTCTATTGCTGCCTCGGGCACCAAATGGTCGTTCTCCCTTGAGTCTAGATTTTCGAATCCGACGCAAAAATGATAGATAATTGTAACGTTCAGGGACTCCTAATGACGATGGAACACTCAAATTGCGTCGAGAGTCAATACATCGTCCTCCAGCCGACTTGTCTCCAAGGGTCTATTGCTTCCTTGGGGCACCTTATGGTCGTTCTCCTGTGAGTCTAGATTTTCGAATCCGACGCAAAAATGATAGTTAATTGTAACGTTCAGGGCCTTGTAATGACGATGGAACACTCAAATTGCGTCGAGATTCAATACATCGGCCTCCAGCCGACTTGTCTCCAAGGGTCTATTGCTGCCTCGGGCACCTTATGGTCGTTCTCCTGTGAGTTTAGATTATCGAATCCGACACGAAAATGATAGTTTATTGTAACGTTCGGGGCCTCCTAATGACGATGGAACACTCAAATTGCGTCGAGATTCAATACATCGGCCTCCAGCCGACTTGTCTCCAAGGGTCTATTGCTGCCTCGGGCACCTTATGGTTGTTCTCCTGTGAGTCTAGATTTTCGAATCCGACGCATAAATGATAGTTAATTGTAACGTTCAGGGCCTTGTAATGACGATGGAACACTCAAATTGCGTCGAGATTCAATACATCGGCCTCCAGCCGACTTGTCTCCAAGGGTCTGTTGCTGCCTCGGGCACCTTATAGTCGTTCTACTGTGAGTTTAGATTTTCGAATCCGACGCGAAACTGATAGTTAATTGTAACGTTCAGGGCCTCCTAATGCCGATGGAACACTCAAATTGCGTCAAGAATCAATACATCGGTTTCCAGCCGACTAGTCTTCAAGGGTCTATTGCTGCCTCGGGCACCTTATGGTCGTTCTCCTGTGAGTCTAGATTTTCGAATCCGACGCATAAATGATAGTTAATTGTAACTTTCAGGGACTCCTAAAGACGATGGAACACTCAAATTGCGTCGAGAGTCAATACATCGACCTCCAGTCGACTTGAATCCAAGGGGATATTGCAGTCTCGTGCACCATATGATCCTTCTCCTGTTAGTAGATTTTCGAATCCGACGCTAAAATGATAGTTAACTGTAACGTTCAGGGCCTCCTAATACCGATGGAACACTCAAATTGCGTCGAGATTCAATACATCGGCCTCCAGCCGACTTGTCTCCAAGGGTCCGTTGCTGCCTCGGGCACCTTATGGTCGTTCTCCTGTGAGTTTAGATTATCGAATCCGACACAAAAATGATAGTTAATTGCAACGTTCAGGCCTGCTAATGACGATGGAACACTCAAATTGCGTCGAGATTCAATACATCGGCCTCCAGCCGACTTGTCTCCTATGGTCTGTTGCTGCCCCGGGCACCTTATGGTCGTTCTCCTGTGAGTCAAGATTTTCGAATCCGACACAAAAATGATAGTTAATTGTAACGTTCAGGGAATCCTAATGTCAATGGAACACTCAAATTGCGTCGAGATTCAATACATCGGCCTCCAGCCGACTTGTCTCCAAGGGTCTATTGCTGCCTCGGGCACCTTATGGTCGTTCTCCTGTGAGTCTAGATTTTCGAATCCGACGCAAAAATGATAGTTAATTGTAACGTTCAGGGCCTTGTAATGACGATGGAACACTCAAATTGCGTCGAGATTCAATACATCGGCCTCCAGCCGACTTGTATCCAAGGGTCTGTTGCTGCCTCGGGCACCTTATGGTCGTTCTCCTGTGAGTCTAGATTTTCGAATCCGACGCAAAAGTGATAGTTAATTGTAACGTTCAGGGCCTTGTAATGACGATGGAACACTCAAATTGCGTCGAGATTCAATACACCGGCCTCCAGCCGACTTGTCTCCAAGGGTCTATTGCTTCCTTGGGGCACCTTATGGTCGTTCTCCTGTGAGTCTAGATTTTCGAATCCGACGCAAAAATGATAGTTAATTGTAACGTTCAGGGACTCCTAATGACGATGGAACACACAAATTGCGTCGAGATTCAATACATCGGCCTCCAGCCGACTTGTCTCCAAGGGTCTGTTGCTGCCTCGGGCACCTTATGGTCGTTCTCCTGTGAGTTTAGATTATCGAATCCGACACAAAAATGATAGTTAATTGTAACGTTCAGGGCCTCCTAATGACGATGGAACACTCAAATTGCGTCGAGATTCAATACATCGGCCTCCAGCCGACTTGTCTCCAAGGGTCTGATGCTGCCTCGGGCACCTTATTGTCATTCTCCTGTTAGTTTAGATTATCGAATCCGACACAAAAATGATAGTTAATTGTAACGTTCAGGGCCTCCTAATGACGATGGAACACTCAAATTGTGTCGAGATTCAATACATCGGCCTCCAGCCGACTTGTCTCCTATGGTCTGTTGCTGCCCCGGGCACTTTATGGTCGTTCTCCTGTGAGTCAAGATTTTCGAATTCGACGATAAAATGATAGTTAATTGTAACGTTCAGGGCCTCCTAATGACCATGGAACACTCAAATTGCGTCGAGAGTCAATACATCGTCCTCCAGCCGACTTGTCTCCAAGGGTCTATTGCTTCCTTGGGGCACCTTATGGTCGTTCCCCTGTGAGTCTAGATTTTCGAATCCGACGCAAAAATGATAGTTAATTGTAACGTTCAGGGCCTTGTAATGACGATGGAACACTCAAATTGCGTCGAGATTCAATACATCGGCCTCCAGCCGACTTGTCTCCAAGGGTCTATTGCTGCCTCGGGCACCTTATGGTCGTTCTCCTGTGAGTTTAGATTATCGAATCCGACACGAAAATGATAGTTTATTGTAACGTTCAGGTCCTCCTAATGACGATGGAACACTCAAATTGCGTCGAGATTCAATACATCGGCCTCCAGCCGACTTGTCTCCAAGGGTCTATTGCTGCCTCGGGCACCTTATGGTCGTTCTCCTGTGAGTCTAGATTTTCGAATCCGACGCATAAATGATAGTTAATTGTAACGTTCAGGGCCTTGTAATGACGATGGAACACTCAAATTGCGTCGAGATTCAATACATCGGCCTCCAGCCGACTTGTCTCCAAGGGTCTATTGCTGCCTCGGGCACCTTATGGTCGTTCTCCTGTGAGTCTAGATTTTCGAATCCGACGCAAAAATGATAGTTAATTGTAACGTTCAGGGCCTTGTAATGACGATGGAACACTCAAATTGCGTCGAGATTCAATACATCGGCCTCCAGCCGACTTGTCTCCAAGGGTCTGTTGCTGCCTCGGGCACCTTATGGTCGTTCTCCTGTGAGTCTAGATTTTCGAATCCGACGCAAAAGTGATAGTTAATTGTAACGTTCAGGGCCTTGTAATGACGATGGAACACTCAAATTGCGTCGAGATTCAATACACCGGCCTCCAGCCGACTTGTCTCCAAGGGTCTATTGCTTCCGTGGGGCACCTTATGGTCGTTCTCCTGTGAGTCTAGATTTTCGAATCCGACGCAAAAATGATAGTTAATTGTAACGTTCAGGGCCTTGTAATGACGATGGAAATCTCAAATTGCGTCGAGATTCAATACATCGGCCTCCAGCCGACTTGTCACCAAGGGTCTGTTGCTGCCTCGAGCACCTTATGGTCGTTCTCCTGTGAGTTTAGATTATCGAATCCGACACAAAAATGATAGTTAATTGTAACGTTCAGGGCCTCCTAATGACGATGGAACACTCAAATTGCGTCGAGATTCAATACATCGGCCTCCAGCCGACTTGTCTCCAAGGGTCTATTGCTGCTTCGGGCACCAAATGGTCGTTCTCCTGTGAGTGTAGATTTTCGAATCCGACGCAAAAATGATAGTTAATTGTAACGTTCAGGGACTCCTAATGACGATGGAACACTCAAATTGCGTCGAGAGTCAATACATCGTCCTCCAGCCGACTTGTCTCCAAGGGTCTATTGCTTCCTTGGGGCACCTTATGGTCGTTCTCCTGTGAGTCTAGATTTTCGAATCCGACGCAAAAATGATAGTTAATTGTAACGTTCAGGGCCTTGTAATGACGATGGAACACTCAAATTGCGTCGAGATTCAATACATCGGCCTCCAGCCGACTTGTCTCCAAGGGTCTATTGCTGCCTCGGGCACCTTATGGTCGTTCTCCTGTGAGTTTAGATTATCGAATCCGACACGAAAATGATAGTTTATTGTAACGTTCAGGGCCTCCTAATGACGATGGAACACTCAAATTGCGTCGAGATTCAATACATCGGCCTCCAGCCGACTTGTCTCCAAGGGTCTGATGCTGCCTCGGGCACCTTATTGTCATTCTCCTGTTAGTTTAGATTATCGAATCCGACACAAAAATGATAGTTAATTGTAACGTTCAGGGCCTCCTAATGCCGATGGAACACTCAAATTGCGTCGAGATTCAATACATCGGCCTCCAGACGACTTGTCTCCTATGGTCTGTTGCTGCCCCGGGCACTTTATGGTCGTTCTCCTGTGAGTCAAGATTTTCGAATTCGACGATAAAATGATAGTTAATTGTAACGTTCAGGGCCTCCTAATGACCATGGAACACTCAAATTGCGTCGAGATTCAATACATCGTCCTCCAGCCGACTTGTCTCCAAGGGTCTATTGCTGCCTCGGGCACCAAATGGTCGTTCTCCTGTGAGTCTAGATTTTCGAATCCGACGCAAAAATGATAGTTAATTGTAACGTTCAGGGACTCCTAATGACGATGGAACACTCAAATTGCGTCGAGAGTCAATACATCGTCCTCCAGCCGACTTGTCTCCAAGGGTCTATTGCTTCCTTGGGGCACCTTATGGTCGTTCCCCTGTGAGTCTAGATTTTCGAATCCGACGCAAAAATGATAGTTAACTGTAACGTTCAGGGCCTTGTAATGACGATGGAACACTCAAATTGCGTCGAGATTCAATACATCGGCCTCCAGCCGACTTGTCTCCAAGGGTCTATTGCTGCCTCGGGCACCTTATGGTCGTTCTCCTGTGAGTATAGATTATCGAATCCGACACGAAAATGATAGTTTATTGTAACGTTCTGGGCCTCCTAATGACGATGGAACACTCAAATTGCGTCGAGATTCAATACATCGGCCTCCAGCCGACTTGTCTCCAAGGGTCTATTGCTGCCTCGGGCACCTTATGGTCGTTCTCCTGTGAGTCTAGATTTTCGAATCCGACGCATAAATGATAGTTAATTGTAACGTTCAGGGCCTTGTAATGACGATGGAACACTCAAATTGCGTCGAGATTCAATACATCGGCCTCCAGCCGACTTGTCTCCAAGTGTCTATTGCTGCCTCGGGCACCTTATGGTCGTGCTCCTGTGAGTCTAGATTTTCGAATCCGACGCAAAAATGATAGTTAATTGTAACGTTCAGGGCCTTGTAATGACGATGGAACACTCAAATTGCGTCGAGATTCAATACATCGGCCTCCAGCCGACTTGTCTCCAAGGGTCTGTTGCTGCCTCGGGCACCTTATGGTCGTTCTCCTGTGAGTCTAGATTTTCGAATCCGACGCAAAAGTGATAGTTAATTGTAACGTTCAGGGCCTTGTAATGACGATGGAACACTCAAATTGCGTCGAGATTCAATACACCGGCCTCCAGCCGACTTGTCTCCAAGGGTCTATTTCTTCCGTGGGGCACCTTATGGTCGTTCTCCTGTGAGTCTAGATTTTCGAATCCGACGCAAAAATGATAGTTAATTGTAACGTTCAGGGCCTTGTAATGACGATGGAACACTCAAATTGCGTCGAGATTCAATACATCGGCCTCCAGCCGACTTGTCTCCAAGGGTCTGTTGCTGCCTCGAGCACCTTATGGTCGTTCTCCTGTGAGTTTAGATTATCGAATCCGACACAAAAATGATAGTTAATTGTAACGTTCAGGGCCTCCTAATGACGATGGAACACTCAAATTGCGTCGAGATTCAATACATCGGCCTCCAGCCGACTTGTCTCCAAGGGTCTATTGCTGCTTCGGGCACCAAATGGTCGTTCTCCTGTGAGTCTAGATTTTCGAATCCGACGCAAAAATGATAGTTAATTGTAACGTTCAGGGACTCCTAATGACGATGGAACACTCAAATTGCGTCGAGAGTCAATACATCGTCCTCCAGCCGACTTGTCTCCAAGGGTCTATTGCTTCCTTGGGGCACCTTATGGTCGTTCTCCTGTGAGTCTAGATTTTCGAATCCGACGCAAAAATGATAGTTAATTGTAACGTTCAGGGCCTTGTAATGACGATGGAACACTCAAATTGCGTCGAGATTCAATACATCGGCCTCCAGCCGACTTGTCTCCAAGGGTCTATTGCTGCCTCGGGCACCTTATGGTCGTTCTCCTGTGAGTTTAGATTATCGAATCCGACACGAAAATGATAGTTTATTGTAACGTTCAGGGCCTCCTAATGACGATGGAACACTCAAATTGCGTCGGGATTCAATACATCGGCCTCCAGCCGACTTGTCTCCAAGGGTCTATTGCTGCCTCGGGCACCTTATGGTCGTTCTCCTGTGAGTCTAGATTTTCGAATCCGACACATAAATGATAGTTAATTGTAACGTTCAGGGCCTTGTAATGACGATGGAACACTCAAATTGCGTCGAGATTCAATACATCGGCCTCCAGCCGACTTGTCTCCAAGGGTCTGTTGCTGCCTCGGGCACCTTATAGTCGTTCCCCTGTGAGTTTAGATTTTCGAATCCGACGCGAAACTGATAGTTAATTCTAAGGTTCAGGGCCTCGTAATGACGATGGAACACTCAAATTGCGTCGAGATTCAATACATCGGCCTCCAGCGGACTTGTCTCCAAGGGGATATTGATGTCTCGAGCACCGTATGAAATTCTCCTGTGAGTAGATTTTCGAATCCGACGATAAATGATTGTTAATTGTAACGTTCAGGGCCTCCTAATGACGATGGAACACTCAAATTGCGTCAAGAATCAATACATCGGTTTCCAGCCGACTAGTCTTCAAGGGTCTATTGCTGCCTCGGGCACCTTATGGTCGTTCTCCTGTGAGTCTAGATTTTCGAATCCGACGCATAAATGATAGTTAATTGTAACTTTCAGGGACTCCTAAAGACGATGGAACACTCAAATTGCGTCGAGAGTCAATACATCGACCTCCAGTCGACTTGTATCCAAGGGGATATTGCAGACTCGTGCACCATATGATCCTTCTCCTGTTAGTAGATTTTCGAATCCGACGCTAAAATGATAGTTAACTGTAACGTTCAGGGCCTCCTAATACCGATGGAACACTCAAATTGCGTCGAGATTCAATACATCGGCCTCCAGCCGACTTGTCTCCAAGGGTCTGTTGCTGCCTCGGGCACCTTATGGTCGTACTCCTGTGAGTTTAGATTATCGAATCCGACACAAAAATGATAGTTAATTGCAACGTTCAGGCCTCCTAATGACGATGGAACACTCAAATTGCGTCGAGATTCAATACATCGGCCTCCAGCCGACTTGTCTCCTATGGTCTGTTGCTGCCCCGGGCACCTTATGGTCGTTCTCCTGTGAGTCAAGATTTTCGAATCCGACACAAAAATGATAGTTAATTGTAACGTTCAGGGAATCCTAATGTCGATGGAACACTCAAATTGCGTCGAGATTCAATACATCGGCCACCAGCCGACTTGTCTCCAAGGGTCTATTGCTGCCTCGGGCACCTTATGGTCGTTCTCCTGTGAGTCTAGATTTTCGAATCCGACGCAAAAATGATAGTTAATTGTAACGTTCAGGGACTCCTAATGACGATGGAACACTCAAATTGCGTCGAGAGTCAATACATCGTCCTCCAGCCGACTTGTCTCCAAGGGTCTATTGCTTCCTTGGGGCACCTTTTGGTCGTTCTCCTGTGAGTCTAGATTTTCGAATCCGACGCAAAAATGATAGTTAATTGTAACGTTCAGGGCCTTGTAATGACGATGGAACACTCAAATTTCGTCGAGATTCAATACATCGGCCTCCAGCCGACTTGTCTCCAAGGGTCTATTGCTGCCTCGGGCACCTTATGGTCGTTCTCCTGTGAGTCTAGATTTTCGAATCCGACGCATAAATGATAGTTAATTGTAACGTTCAGGGACTCCTAAAGACGATGGAACACCCAAATTGCGTCGAGATTCAATACATCGGCCTCCAGCGGACTTGTCTCCAAGGGGATATTGCTGTCTCGAGCACCGTATGAACTTCACCTGTGAGTAGTATTTCGAATCCGACGCTAAAATGATTGTTAATTTTAACGTTCAGGGCCTCCTAATGACGATGGAACACTCAAATTGCGTCAAGAATCAATACATCGGTTTCCAGCCGACTTGTCTCCAAGGGTCTATTGCTGCCTCGAGCACCGTATGAACTTCTCCTGTGAGTAGATTTTCGAATCTGACGCATAAATGATAGTTAATTGTAACGTTAAGGGCCTCCTAATGACGATGCAACACTCAAATTGCGTCAAGAATCAATACATCGGTTTCCAGCCGACTTGTCTCCAAGGGTCTATTGCTGCCTCGAGCACCGTATGAACTTCTCCTGTGAGTAGATTTTCGAATCCGACGCATAAATGATAGTTAATTGTAACGTTCAGGGCCTCCTAATGACGATGGAACTCTCAAATTCCGTCGAGATTCAATACATCGTCCTCCAGCCGACTTGTCTCCAAGGGTCTATTGCTGCCTCGGGCACCTTATGGTCGTTCTCCTGCGAGTCTAGATTTACGAATCCGACGCAAAAATGATAGTTAATTGTAACGTTCAGAGCCTCCTAATGACGATGGAACTCTCAAATTGCGTCAAGAATCAATACATCGGTTTCCAGCCGACTTGTCTCCAAGGGTCTATTGCTGCCTCGGGCACCGTATGAACTTCTCCTGTGAGTAGATTTTCGAATCCGACGCATAAATGATAGTTAATTGTAACGTTCAGGGCCTCCTAATGACAATGGAACTCTCAAATTGCGTCGAGATTCAATACATCGTCCCCCAGCCGACTTGTCTCCAAGGGACTGTTGCTGCCTCGGGCACCTTATGGTCGTTCTCCTGTGAGTTTAGATTTTCGAATCCGACGCGAAACTGATAGTTAATTGTAAGGTTCAGGGCCTCCTAATGACGATGGAACACCCAAATTGCGTCGAGATTCAATACATCGGCCTCCAGCGGACTTGCCTCCAAGGGGATATTGCTGTCTCGAGCACCGTATGAACTTGACCTGTGAGTAGATTTTCGAATCCGACGCTAAAATGATTGTTAATTGTAACGTTCAGGGCCTCCTAATGACGATGCAACACTCAAATTGCGTCAAGAATCAATACATCGGTTTCCAGCCGACTTGTCTCCAAGGGTCTATTGCTGCCTCGAGCACCGTATGAACTTCTCCTGTGAGTAGATTTTCGAATCCGACGCATAAATGATACTGAATTGTAACGTTCAGGGCCTCCTAATGACGATGGAACTCTCAAATTGCCTCGAGATTCAATACATCGTCCTCCAGCCGACTTGTCTCCAAGGGTCTATTGCTGCCTCGTTCACCTTATGGTCGTTCTCCTGTGAGTCTAGATTTTCGAATTCGACGAAAATTTGATAGTTAATTGTAACGCTCAGGGCCTTCTAATGACGATGGAACACTCAAATTGCGTCGAGATTCAATGCATCGGCCTCCAGCAGACTTGTCTCCAAGGATATCGCTGCCTCGTGCACCACATGGTCCGTCTCCGGTGATTCTACGTTTTCGAATCCGACGCAAAACTCATAGTTAATTGTAACGTTCAGGGCCTCCTATTGGCGATGGAACACTCAAATTGCGTCGAGATTCAATACATCGACATCCAGCCGACTTGTCCCCAAGGGTCTATTGCAGCCTGGGGCACCTTATGGTCGTTCTCCTGTGAGTCTAGATTTTCGAATCCGACATAAAAATGATAGTTAATTGTAACGTTCAGGGCCTTGTAATAACGATGGAACACTCAAACTGCGTCGAGATTCAATACATCGGCCTCCAGCCGACTTGTCTCCAAGGGTCAGTTGCTGCCTCGGGCACCTTATGGTCGTTCTCCTGTGAGTTTAGATTATGAAATCCGACGCAAAAATGATAGTTACTTGTAACGTTTAGGGCCTCCTAATGACGATGGAACACTCAAATTGCGTCGAGATTCAATACATCGGCCTCCAGCGGACTTGTCTCAAAGGGGATATTGCTGTCTCGGGCACCGTATGATCCTTCTTTTGTGAGTCTAGATTTTCGAATCCGACGCAAAAATAATAGTGAATAGTAACGTTCAGCGCCTCCTGATGACGATAGAACTCTCAAATTGCGTCGAGATTCAATACATCGTCCTCCAGCTGATTTGTCTCCAACGGGATATTGCTGCCTCGGGCACCAAATGGTCCGTCTCCTGTGAGTCGGAATTTTTGAATCCGTCGCGAAACTGATAGTTAATTGTAACGTTCAGGGCCTCCAAATGACGATGGAGCACTCAAATGGCGTCGCGATTCACTACATCGTCCTCCAGCGGACTGGTCTCCAAGGGGATATTGCTGTATCGGGCACCTTATGGTCCGTCTCCAGTGAGTCTAGATTTTCGAATCCGACGAAAAACTGATAGTTAATTGTAACATTCAGGGCCTCCTAATGACGATGGAACACTCATTTTGCGTCGCGATCCAATACATCGTCCTCCAACCGACTTGTCTCCAAGGGTCAATAGCTGCCACGGGCACCTTGTGATCGTTCTGCTGTGAGTCTAGATTTTCGAACCCGACGCAAAACAGATTGTTAATTGTAACGTTCAGGGCCACCTAATGACGATGGAACACTCAAATTGAGTCGAGATTCAATACATCGGCCTCCAGCCGACTTGTCTCCAAGGGTCTATTGCTGCCTCGGGCACCTTATGGTCGTTCTCCTGTGAGTCTAAATTTTCGAATCCGACGCAAAAATGATAGTTAATTGTAACGCTCAGGGCCTCCTATTGGCGATGGAACACTCAAATTGCGTCGAGATTCAATACATCGGCCTCCAGCCGACTTGCCTCCTATGGTCTGTTGCTGCCTCAGGCACCTTATGGTCGTTCTCCTGTGAGTCTAGATTTTCGAATCCGACGATAAAATGATAGTTAATTGTAACGTTCAGGGCATCCTAATGACGTTGGAACACTCAAATTGCGACGAGATTCAATACATCGTCCTCCAGCCGACTTGTCTCCAAGGGTCTATTGCTGCCTCGGGCACCTTATGGTCGTTCTCCTGTGAGTCTAGATTTTCGAATCCGACGCATAAATGATAGTTAATTGTAACGTTCAGGGACTCCTAATTACGATGGAACACTCAAATTGCGTCGAGAGTCAATACATCGACCTCCAGTCGACTTGTATCCAAGGGGATATTGGAGTCTCGTGCACCATATGATCCTTCTCCTGTTAGTAGATTTTCGAATCCGACGCTAAAATGATAGTTAACTGTAACGTTCAGGGCCTCCTAATGCCAATGGGACACTCAAATTGCGTCGAGATTCAATACATCGGCCTCCAGCCGACTTGTCTCCAAGGGTCTATTGCTGCCTCGGGCACCTTATGGTCGTTCTCCTGTGAGTCTAGATTTTCGAATCCGACGCATAAATGATAGTTAATTGTAACGTTCAGGGCCTTGTAATGACGATGGAACTCTCAAATGGCGTCGACATTCAATACATCGGCCTCCAGCCGACTTGTCTCCTAGGGTCTATTGCTGCCTCGGGCAACTTATGGTCGTTCTTCTGTGAGTCTAGATTTTCGAATCCGACGAAAAAATGATAATTGTAACGTTCAGGGCCTTGTAATGACGATGGGACACTCAAATTGCGTCGAGATTCAATACATCGGCCTCCAGCCGACTTGTCTCCAAGGGTCTGTTGCTGCCTCGGGCACCTTATGGTCGTTCTCCTGTGAGTTTAGATTTTCGAATCCGACGCGAAACTGATAGTTAATTGTAAGGTTCAGGGCCTCCTAATAACGATGGAACACTCAAATTGCGTCGAGATTCAATACATCGGCCTCCAGCGGACTTGTCTCCAAGGGGATATTGCTGTCTCGGGCAGCACATGATCCTTCTCCTGTGAGTCTAGATTTTCAAATCCGACGCAAAAATGATAGTTAATTGTAACTTTCAGGGCCTCCTAATGCCGATGGAACACTCAAATTGCGTCAAGAATCAATACATCGGTTTCCAGCCGACTCGTCTCCAAGGATCTATTGCTGCCTCGAGCACTATATGAACTTCTCCTGTGAGTAGATTTTCGAATCCGACGCTAAAATGATTGTTAATTGTAACGTTCAGGGCCTCCTAATGACGATGGAACACTCAAATTGCGTCAAGAATCAATACATCGGTTTCCAGCCGACTTGTCTCCAAGGGTCTATTGCTGCATCGAGCACCGTATGAACTTCTCCTGTGAGTAGATTTTCGAATCCGACGCATAAATGATAGTTAATTGTAACGTTCAGGGACTCCTAAAGACGATGGAACACTCAAATTGCGTCCAGAGTCAATACTTCGACCTCCAGTCGACTTGGATCCAAGGGGATATTGAAGTCTCGTGCACCATATGATCCTTCTCCTGTTAGTAGATTTTCGAATCCGACGATAAAATGATAGTTAATTGTAACGTTCAGGGCCTCCTAATGACGATGGAACACTCAAATTGCGACGAGATTCAATACATCGTCCTCCAGCCGACTTGTCTCCAAGGATCTATTGATGCCTCGGACACCAAATGGTCGTTCTCCTGTGAGTCTAGATTTTCGAATCCGACGCATAAATGATAGTTAATTGTAACGTTCAGGGACTCCTAATGACGATGGAACACTAAAATTGCGTCGACAGTCAATACATCGACCTCCAGTCGACTTGTATCCAAGGGGATATTGCAGTCTCGTGCACCATATGATCCTTCTCCTGTTAGTAGATTTTCGAATCCGACGCTAAAATGATAGTTATCTGTAACGTTCAGGGCCTCCTAATGCCGATGGAACACTCAAATTGCGTCGAGATTCAATACATCGGCCACCAGCCGACTTGTCTCCAAGGGTCTATTGCTGCCTCGGGCACCTTATGGTCGTTCTCCTGTGAGGCTAGATTTTCGAATCCGACGCAAAAATGATAGTTAATTGTAACGTTCAGGGCCTTGTAATGACGATGGAACACTCAAATTGCGTCGAGATTCAATACATCGGCCTCCAGCCGACTTGTCTCCAAGGGTCTGTTGTTGCCTCGGGCACCTTATGGTCGTTCTCCTGTGAGTTTAGATTTTCGAATCCGACGCGAAACTGATAGTTAATTGTAAGGTTCAGGGCCTCCTAATGACGATGGAACACTCAAATTGCGTCGAGATTCAATACATCGGCCTCCAGCGGACTTGTCTCCAAGGGGATATTGCTGTCTCGGGCACCATATGATCCTTCTCTTGTGAGTCTAGATTTTCGAATCCGACGCAAAAATGATAGTGAATAGTAACGTTCAGCGCCTCCTGATGACGATAGAACTCTCAAATTGCGTCGGGATTCAATACATCGTCCTCCAGCTTATTTGTCTCCAAGGGTCTGTTGCTGCCTCGGGCACCTTATGGTCGTTCTTCTGTGAGTTTAGATTTTCGAATCCGACGCGAAACTGATAGTTAATTGTAAGGTCAGGGACTCCTAATGAAGATGGAACACTCAAATTGCGTCGAGATTCAATACATCGGCCTCCAGCGGACTTGTCTCCAAGGGGATATTGCGTCTCGAGCACCGTATGAACTTCTCCTGTGAGTAGATTTTCGAATCCGACGCTAAAATGATTGTTAATTGTAACGTTCAGGGCCTCCTAATGACGATGGAACACTCAAATTGCGTCAAGAATCAATACATCGGTTTCCAGCCGACTTGTCTCCAAGGGTCTATTGCTGCCTCGAGCACCGTATGAACTTCTCCTGTGAGTAGATTTTCGAATCCGACGCATAAATGATAGTTAATTGTAACGTTCAGGGACTCCTAAAGACGATGGAACACTCAAATTGCGTCGAGAGTCAATACATCGACCTCCAGTCGACTTGTATCCAAGGGGTTATTGCAGTCTCGTGCAGCATATGATCCTTCTCCTGTTAGTAGATTTTCGAATCCGACGCTAAAATGATAGTTAACTGTAACGTTCAGGGCCTCCTAATGCCGATGGAACACTCAAATTGCGTCGAGAGCCAATACGTCGACCTCCAGTGGACTTGTATCCAAGGGGATATTGCAGCCTCGTGCACCATATGATCCTTCTCCTGTTAGTAGATTTTCGAATCCGACGCTAAAATGATAGTTAACTGTAACGTTTAAGGCCTCCTAATGACGATGGGACACTCAAATTGCGTCGAGATTCAATACATCGGCCTCCAGCCGACTTGTCTCCTATGGACTGTTGCTGCCTCGGGCACCTTATGGTCGTTCTACTGTGAGTCAAGATTTTCGAATCCGACGATAAAATGATAGTTAATTGTAACGTTCAGGGCATCCTAATGACGATGGAACACTCAAATTGCGACGAGATTCAATACATCGTCCTCCAGCCGACTTGTCTCCAAGGGTCTATTGCTGCCTCGGGCACCTTATGGTCGTTCTCCTGTGAGTCTAGATTTTCGAATCCGACGCATAAATGATAGTTAATTGTAACGTTCAGGGCCTTGTAATGACGATGGAACTCTCAAATGGCGTCGACATTCAATACATCGGCCTCCAGCCGACTTGTCTCCTAGGGTCTATTGCTGCCTCGGGCAACTTATGGTCGTTCTTCTGTGAGTCTAGATTTTCGAATCCGACGAAAAAATGATAATTGTAACGTTCAGGGCCTTGTAATGACGATGGGACACTCAAATTGCGTCGAGATTCAATACATCGGCCTCCAGCCGACTTGTCTCCAAGGGTCTGTTGCTGCCTCGGGCACCTTATGGTCGTTCTCCTGTGAGTTTAGATTTTCGAATCCGACGCGAAACTGATAGTTAATTGTAAGGTTCAGGGCCTCCTAATAACGATGGAACACTCAAATTGCGTCGAGATTCAATACATCGGCCTCCAGCGGACTTGTCTCCAAGGGGATATTGCTGTCTCGGGCAGCACATGATCCTTCTCCTGTGAGTCTAGATTTTCAAATCCGACGCAAAAATGATAGTTAATTGTAACTTTCAGGGCCTCCTAATGCCGATGGAACACTCAAATTGCGTCAAGAATCAATACATCGGTTTCCAGCCGACTCGTCTCCAAGGATCTATTGCTGCCTCGAGCACTATATGAACTTCTCCTGTGAGTAGATTTTCGAATCCGACGCTAAAATGATTGTTAATTGTAACGTTCAGGGCCTCCTAATGACGATGGAACACTCAAATTGCGTCAAGAATCAATACATCGGTTTCCAGCCGACTTGTCTCCAAGGGTCTATTGCTGCATCGAACACCGTATGAACTTCTCCTGTGAGTAGATTTTCGAATCCGACGCATAAATGATAGTTAATTGTAACGTTCAGGGACTCCTAAAGACGATGGAACACTCAAATTGCGTCGAGAGTCAATACTTCGACCTCTAGTCGACTTGGATCCAAGGGGATATTGAAGTCTCGTGCACCATATGATCCTTCTCCTGTTAGTAGATTTTCGAATCCGACGATAAAATGATAGTTAATTGTAACGTTCAGGGCCTCCTAATGACGATGGAACACTCAAATTGCGACGAGATTCAATACATCGTCCTCCAGCCGACTTGTCTCCAAGGATCTATTGATGCCTCGGACACCAAATGGTCGTTCTCCTGTGAGTCTAGATTTTCGAATCCGACGCATAAATGATAGTTAATTGTAACGTTCAGGGACTCCTAATGACGAGGGAACACTAAAATTGCGTCGACAGTCAATACATCGACCTCCAGTCGACTTGTATCCAAGGGGATATTGCAGTCTCGTGCACCATATGATCCTTCTCCTGTTAGTAGATTTTCGAATCCGACGCTAAAATGATAGTTATCTGTAACGTTCAGGGCCTCCTAATGCCGATGGAACACTCAAATTGCGTCGAGATTCAATACATCGGCCACCAGCCGACTTGTCTCCAAGGGTCTATTGCTGCCTCGGGCACCTTATGGTCGTTCTCCTGTGAGGCTAGATTTTCGAATCCGACGCAAAAATGATAGTTAATTGTAACGTTCAGGGCCTTGTAATGACGATGGAACACTCAAATTGCGTCGAGATTCAATACATCGGCCTCCAGCCGACTTGTCTCCAAGGGTCTGTTGTTGCCTCGGGCACCTTATGGTCGTTCTCCTGTGAGTTTAGATTTTCGAATCCGACGCGAAACTGATAGTTAATTGTAAGGTTCAGGGCCTCCTAATGACGATGGAACACTCAAATTGCGTCGAGATTCAATACATCGGCCTCCAGCGGACTTGTCTCCAAGGGGATATTGCTGTCTCGGGCACCATATGATCCTTCTCTTGTGAGTCTAGATTTTCGAATCCGACGCAAAAATGATAGTGAATAGTAACGTTCAGCGCCTCCTGATGACGATAGAACTCTCAAATTGCGTCGAGATTCAATACATCGTCCTCCAGCTTATTTGTCTCCAAGGGTCTGTTGCTGCCTCGGGCACCTTATGGTCGTTCTTCTGTGAGTTTAGATTTTCGAATCCGACGCGAAACTGATAGTTAATTGTAAGGTCAGGGACTCCTAATGAAGATGGAACACTCAAATTGCGTCGAGATTCAATACATCGGCCTCCAGCGGACTTGTCTCCAAGGGGATATTGCGTCTCGAGCACCGTATGAACTTCTCCTGTGAGTAGATTTTCGAATCCGACGCTAAAATGATTGTTAATTGTAACGTTCAGGGCCTCCTAATGACGATGGAACACTCAAATTGCGTCAAGAATCAATACATCGGTTTCCAGCCGACTTGTCTCCAAGGGTCTATTGCTGCCTCGAGCACCGTATGAACTTCTCCTGTGAGTAGATTTTCGAATCCGACGCATAAATGATAGTTAATTGTAACGTTCAGGGACTCCTAAAGACGATGGAACACTCAAATTGCGTCGAGAGTCAATACATCGACCTCCAGTCGACTTGTATCCAAGGGGTTATTGCAGTCTCGTGCAGCATATGATCCTTCTCCTGTTAGTAGATTTTCGAATCCGACGCTAAAATGATAGTTAACTGTAACGTTCAGGGCCTCCTAATGCCGATGGAACACTCAAATTGCGTCGAGAGCCAATACGTCGACCTCCAGTGGACTTGTATCCAAGGGGATATTGCAGCCTCGTGCACCATATGATCCTTCTCCTGTTAGTAGATTTTCGAATCCGACGCTAAAATGATAGTTAACTGTAACGTTTAAGGCCTCCTAATGACGATGGGACACTCAAATTGCGTCGAGATTCAATACATCGGCCTCCAGCCGACTTGTCTCCTATGGACTGTTGCTGCCTCGGGCACCTTATGGTCGTTCTCCTGTGAGTCAAGATTTTCGAATCCGACGATAAAATGATAGTTAATTGTAACGTTCAGGGCATCCTAATGACGATGGAACACTCAAATTGCGACGAGATTCAATACATCGTCCTCCAGCCGACTTGTCTCCAAGGGTCTATTGCTGCCTCGGGCACCTTATGGTCGTTCTCCTGTGAGTCTAGATTTTCGAATCCGACGCATAAATGTTAGTTAATTGTAACGTTCAGGGACTCCTAATGACGACGGAACACTCAAATTAAGTCGACAGTCAATTCAGCGACCTCCAGTCGACTTGTATCCAAGGGGATATTGCAGTCTCGTGCACCATTTGATCCTTCTCTTGTTAGTAGATTTTCGAATCCGACGCATAAATGATAGTTAATTGTAACGTTCAGGGCCTCCTAATGACGATGGAACTCTCAAATTGCGTCGAGATTCAATACATCGGCCTCCAGCCGACTTGTCTCCAAGGGTCTGTTGCTGCCTCGGGCGCCTTATGGTCGTCCTCCTGTGAGTTTAGATTTTCGAATCCCACACGAAACTGATAGTTAATTGTAAGGTTCAGGGCCTCCTAATGACGATGGAACACTCAAATTGCGTCGGGATTCAATACATCGGCCTCCAGCGGACTTGTCTGCAAGTGGATATTGCTGTCTCGGGCACCATAAGATCCTTCTCCTGTGAGTCTAGATTTTCGAATCCGACGCCAAAATGATAGTGAATAGTAACGTTCAGCGCCTCCTGATGACGATAGAACTCTCAAATTGCGTCGAGATTCAATACATCGTCCTCCAGCTGATTTGTCTCCAAGGGGATATTGCTGCCTCGGGCACCTTATGGTCGTTCTCCTGTGAGTCTAGGTTTTCGAATCCGACGCAAAAATGATAGTTAATTGTAACGTTCAGGGCCTCCAAATGCCGATGGAACACTCAAATTGCGTCGAGATTCAATACATCGGCCTCCAGCGGACTTGTCTCCAAGGGGATATTGCTGTCTCGGGCACCACATGATCCTTCTCCTGTGAGTCTAGATTTTCGAATCCGACGCAAAAATGATAGTTAATTGTAACGTTCAGGGCCTCCTAATGCCGATGGAACACTCAAATTGCGTCAAGAATCAATACATCGGTTTCCAGCCGACTCGTCTCCAAGGATCTATTGCTGCCTCGAGCACCATATGAACTTCTCCTGTGAGTAGATTTTCGAATCCGACGCTAAAATGATTGTTAATTGTAACGTTCAGGGCCTCCTAATGAAGATGGAACACTCAAATTGCGTCAAGAATCAATACATCGGTTTCCAGCCGACTTGTCTCCAAGGGTCTATTGCTGCATCGAGCACCGTACGAACTTCTCCTGTGAGTAGATTTTCGAATCCGACGCATAAATGATAGTTAATTGTAACGTTCAGGGACTCCTAAAGACGATGGAACACTCAAATTGCGTCGAGAGTCAATACATCGACCTCCAGTCGACTTGGATCCAAGGGGATATTGAAGTCTCGTGCACCATATGATCCTTCTCCTGTTAGTAGATTTTCGAATCCGACGATAAAATGATAGTTAATTGTAACGTTCAGGGCCTCCTAATGACGATGGAACACTCAAATTGCGACGAGATTCAATACATCGTCCTCCAGCCGACTTGTCTCCAAGGGTATATTGATGCCTCGGACACCAAATGGTCGTTCTCCTGTGAGTCTAGATTTTCGAATCCGACGCATAAATGATAGTTAATTGTAACGTTCAGGGACTCCTAATGACGATGGAACACTCAAATTGCGTCGACAGTCAATACATCGACCTCCAGTCGACTTGTATCCAAGGGGATATTGCAGTCTCGTGCACCATATGATCCTTCTCCTGTTAGTAGATTTTCGAATCCGACGCTAAAATGATAGTTAACGGTAACGTTCAGGGCCTCCTAATGCCGATGGAACACTCAAATTGCGTTGAGATTCAATACATCGGCCACCAGCCGACTTGTCTCCAAGGGTCTATTGCTGCCTCGGGCACCTTATGGTCGTTCTCCTGTGAGACTAGATTTTCGAATCCGACGCAAAAATGATAGTTAATTGTAACGTTCAGGGCCTTGTAATGACGATGGAACACTCAAATTGCGTCGAGATTCAATACATCGGCCTCCAGCCGACTTGTCTCCAAGGGTCTGTTGTTGCCTCGGGCACCTTATGGTCGTTCTCCTGTGAGTTTAGATTTTCGAATCCGACGCGAAACTGATAGTTAATTGTAAGATTCAGGGCCTCCTAATGACGATGGAACACTCAAATTGCGTCGAGATTCAATTCATCGGCCTCCAGCGGACTTGTCTCCAAGGGGATATTGCTGTCTCGGGCACCATATGATCCTTCTCCTGTGAGTCTAGATTTTCGAATCCGACGCAAAAATGATAGTGAATAGTAACGTTCAGCGCTTCCTGATGACGATAGAACTCTCAAATTGCGCCGAGATTCAATACATCGTCCTCCAGCTGAATTGTCTCCAAGGGTCTGTTGCTGCCTCGGGCACCTTATGGTCGTTCTTCTGTGAGTTTAGATTTTCGAATCCGACGCGAAACTGATAGTTAATTGTAAGGTCAGGGACTCCTAATGAAGATGGAACACTCAAATTGCGTCGAGATTCAATACATCGGCCTCCAGCGGACTTGTCTCCAAGGGGATATTGCTGTCTCGAGAACCGTATGAACTTCTCCTGTGAGTAGATTTTCGAATCCGACGCTAAAATGATTGTTAATTGTAACCTTCAGGGCCTCCTAATGACGATGGAACACTCAAATTGCGTCAAGAATCAATACATCGGTTTCCAGCCGACTTGTCTCCAAGGGTCTATTGCTGCCTCGAGCACCGTATGAACTTCTCCTGTGAGTAGATTTTCGAATCCGACGCATAAATGATAGTTAATTGTAACGTTCAGGGACTCCTAAAGACGATGGAACACTCAAATTGCGTCGAGAGTCAATACATCGACCTCCAGTCGACTTGTATCCAAGGGGATATTGCAGTCTCGTGCACCATATGATCCTTCTCCTGTTAGTAGATTTTCGAATCCGACGCTAAAATGATAGTTAACTGTAACGTTCAGGGCCTCCTAATGCCGATGGAACACTCAAATTGCGTCGAGAGCCAATACGTCGACCTCCAGTCGACTTGCATCCAAGGGGATATTGCAGCCTCGTGCACCATATGATCCTTCTCCTGTTAGTAGATTTTCGAATCCGACGCTAAAATGATAGTTAACTGTAACGTTTAAGGCCTCCTAATGACGATGGGACACTCAAATTGCGTCGAGATTCAATACATCGGCCTCCAGCCGTTTTGTCTCCTATGGTTTGTTGCTGCCTCGGGCACCTTATGGTCGTTCTCCTGTGAGTCTAGATTTTCGAATCCGACGATAAAATGATAGTTAATTGTAACGTTCAGGGCATCCTAATGACGATGGAACACTCAAATTGCGACGAGATTCAATACATCGTCCTCCAGCCGACTTGTCTATAAGGGTCTATTGCTGCCTCGGGCACCTTATGGTCGTTCTCCTGTGAGTCTAGATTTTCGAATCCGACGCATAAATGATAGTTAATTGTAACGTTCAGGGACTCCTAATGACGATGGAACACTCAAATTGCGTCGAGAGTCAATACATCGACCTCCAGTCGACTTGTATCCAAGGGGATATTGCAGTCTCGTGTACCATATGATCCTTGTCTTGTTAGTAGATTTTCGAATCCGACGCTAAAATGATAGTTAACTGTAACGTTCAGGGCCTCCTAATGCCGATGGAACACTCAAATTGCGTCGGGATTCAATTCATCGGCCTCCAGCGGACTTGTCTCCAAGTGGATATTGCTGTCTCGGGCACCATAAGATCCTTCTCCTGTGAGTCTAGATTTTCGAATCCGACGCCAAAATGATAGTGAATAGTAACGTTCAGCGCCTCCTGATGACGATAGAACTCTCAAATTGCGTCGAGATTCAATACATCGTCCTCCAGCTGATTTGTCTCCAAGGGGATATTGCTGCCTCGGGCACCTTATGGTCGTTCTCCTGTGAGTCTAGATTTTCGAATCCGACGCAAAAGTGATAGTTAATTGTAACGTTCAGGGCCTCCAAATGCCGATGGAACACTCAAATTGCGTCGAGATTCAATACATCGGCCTCCAGCCGACTTGTCTCCAAGGGTCTGTTGCTGCCTCGGGCACCTTATGGTCGTTCTCCTGTGAGTTTAGATTTTCTAATCCGACGCGAAACTGATAGTTAATTGTAAGGTTCAGGGCCTCCTAATGACGATGGAACACTCAAATTGCGTCGAGATTCAATACATCGGCCTCCAGCGGACTTGTCTCCAAGGGGATATTGCTGTCTCGAGCACCGTATGAACTTCTCCTGTGAGTAGATTTTCGAATCCGACGCATAAATGATAGTTAATTGTAACGTTCAGGGACTCGTAAGGACGATGGAACACTCAAATTGCGTCGAGAGTCAATACATCGACCTCCAGTCGACTTGTATCCAAGGGAATATTGCAGTCTCGTGCACCATATGATCCTTCTCCTGTTAGTAGATTTTCGAATCCGCCGCTAGAATGATAGTTAACTGTAACGTTCAGGGCCTCCTAATGCCGATGGAACACTAACATTGCGTCGAGAGCCAATACGTCGACCTCCAGTCGACTTGTATCCAAGGGTCTGTTTCTGCCTGGGGCACCTTATGGTCGTTCTCCTGTGAGTCTAGATTTTCGAATCCGACGATAAAATGATAGTTAATTGTAACGTTCAGGGCATCCTAATGACGATGGAACACTCAAATTGCGACGAGATTCAATACATCGTCCTCCAGCCGACTTGTCTCCAAGGGTCTATTGCTGCCTCGGGCACCTTATGGTCGTTCTCCTGTGAGTCTAGATTTTCGAATCCGACGCATAAATGATAGTTAATTGTAACGTTCAGGGACTCCTAATGACGATGGAACACTCAAATTGCGTCGAGAGTCAATACATCGACCTCCAGTCGCCTTGTATCCAAGGGGATATTGCAGTCTCGTGCAGTATATGATCCTTCTCCTGTAGGTAGATTTTCGAATCCGACGCTAAAATGATAGTTAACTGTAACGTTCAGGGCCTCCTAATGCCGATGGAACACTCAAATTGCGTCGACATTCAATACATCGGCCTCCAGCCGACTTATCTCCAAGGGTCTGTTGGTGCCTCGGGCACCTTATGGTCGTTCTCCTGTGAGTTTAGATTATCGAATCCGACGCAAAAATGATAGTTAATTGTAGCGTTTAGGGCCTCCTAATGACGATGGAACACTCAAATTGCGTCGAGATTCAATACATCGGCCTCCAGCCGACTTGTCTCCTATGGTCTGTTGCTGCCTCGGGCACCTTATGGTCTTTCTCCTGTGAGTCTAGATTTTCGAATCCGACGATAAAATGATAGTTAATTGTAACGTTCAGGGCCTCCTAATGACGATGGAACACTCAAATTGCGTCGAGATTCAAAACATCGGCCTCCAGCCGACTTGTCTCCAAGGGTCTATTGCTGCCTCGGGCACCTTATGGTCGTTCTCCTGTGAGTCTAGATTTTCGAATCCGACGCAAAATTGATAGTTAATTGTAACGTTCAGGGCCTCCTAATGCCGATGGAACACTTAAATTGCGTCGAGATTCAATACATCGGCCTCCAGCCGACTTGTCTCCAAGGGTCTGTTGCTGCCTCGGGCACCTTATGATCGTTCTCCTGTGAGTTTAGATTATCGAATCCGACGCGAAACTGATAGTTAATTGTAAGGTTCAGGGCCTCCTAATAACGATGGAACACCCAAATTGCGTCAAGAATCAATACATCGGTTTCCAGCCGACTTGTCTCCAAGGGTCTGTTGCTGCCTCGGGCACCTTATGATCGTTCTCCTGTGAGTTTAGATTTTCGAATCCGACGCGAAACTGATAGTTAATTGTAAGGTTCAGGGCCTCCTAATAACGATGGAACACTCAAATTGCGTCGAGAGTCAATACATCGACCTCCAGTCGACTTGGATCCAAGGGGATATTGCAGTCTCGTGCACCATATGATCCTTCTCCTGTTAGTAGATTTTCGAATCCGACGATAAAATGACAGTTAATTGTAACGTTCAGGCCTCTTAATGACGATGGAACACTCAAATTGCGACGAGATTCAATACATCGTCCTCCAGCCGACTTGCCTCCAAGGGTCTATTGCTGCCTCGGACACCAAATGGTCGTTCTCCTGTGAGTCTAGATTTTCGAATCCGACGCATAAATGATAGTTAATTGTAACGTTTAGGGCCTCCTAATGACGATGGAACACTCAAATTGCGTCGAGATTCAATACATCGGCCTCCAGCCGTCTTGTCTCCTATGGTCTGTTGCTGCCTCGGGCACCTTATGGTCTTTCTCCTGTGAGTCTAGATTTTCGAATCCGACGATAAAATGATAGTTAATTGTAACGTTCAGGGCCTCCTAATGACGATGGAACTCTCAAATTGCGTCGAGATTCAATACATCGTCCTCCAGCCGACTTGTCTCCAAGGGTCTATTGCTGGCTCGGGCACCTTATGGTCGTTCTCCTGTGAGTCTAGATTTTCGAATCCGACGCAAAACTGATAGTTAATTGTAACGTTCAGGGCCTTGTAATGACGATGGAACACTCAAATTGCGTCGAGATACAATACATCGGCCTCCAGCCGACTTGTCTCCAAGGGTCTGTTGCTGCCTCGGGCACCTTATGGTCGTTCTCCTGTGAGTTTAGATTTTCGAATCCGACGCGAAACTGATAGTTAATTGTAAGGTTCAGGGCCTCCTAATGACGATGGAACACTCAAATTGCGTCGAGATTCAATACATCGGCCTCCATCGGACTTGTCTCCAAGGGTATATTGCTGTCTCGGGCACCATATGATCCTTCTCCTGTGAGTCTAGATTTTCGAATCCGACGCAAAAATGATAGTGAATAGTAACGTTCAGCGCCTCCTGATGACGATAGAACTCTCAAATTGGGTCGAGATTCAATACATCGTCCTCCAGCTGATTTGTCTCCAAGGGTCTGTTGCATCCTCGGGCACCTTATGGTCGTTCTCCTGTGAGTTTAGATTTTCGAATCCGACGCGAAACTGATAGTTAATTGTAAGGTCAGGGCCTCATAATGAAGATGGAACACTCAAATTGCGTCGAGATTCAATACAATGGCCTCCAGCGGACTTGTCTCCAAGCGGATATTGCTGTCTCGAGCACCGTGTGAACTTCTGTGAGTAGATTTTCGAATCCGACGCTAAAATGATTGTTAATTGTAACGTTCAGGGCCTCCTAATGACGATGGAACACTCAAATTGCGTCAAGAATCAATACATCGGTTTCCAGCCGACTTGTCTCCAAGGGTCTATTGCTGCCTCGAGCACCGTATGAACTTCTCCTGTGAGTAGATTTTCGAATCCGACGCATATATGATAGTTAATTGTAACGTTCAGGAACTCCTAAAGACGATGGAACACTCAAATTGCGTCGAGAGTCAATACATCGACCTCCAGTCGACTTGTATCCAAGGGGATATTGCTGTCTCGGGCACCATATGATCCTTCTCCTGTGAGTCTAGATTTTCGAATCTGACGCAAAAATGATAGTTAATTGTAACGTTCAGGGCCTCCTAATGCCGATGGAACACTCAAATTGCGTCAAGAATTAATACATCGGTTTCCAGCCGACTCGTCTCCAAGGATCTATTGCTGCCTCGAGCACCATATGAACTTCTCCTGTGAGTAGTTTTCGAATCCGACGCTAAAATGATTGTTAACTGTAACGTTCAGGGCCTCCTAATGACGATGGAACACTCAAACTGCGACGAGATTCAATACATCGTCCTCCAGATGACTTGTCTCCAAGGGTCTATTGCTGCCTCGGACACCAACTGGTCGTTCTCCTGTGAGTCCAGATTTTCGAATCCGACGCAAAACTGATAGTTAATTGTAACGTTCAGGGCCTTGTAATGACGATGGAACACTCTAATTGCGTCGCGATACAATACATCGGCCTCCAGCCGACTTGTCTCCGAGGGTCTGTTGCTGCCTCGGGCACCTTATGGTCGTTCTCCTGTGAGTTTAGATTTTCGAATCCGACGCGAAACTGATAGTTAATTGTAAGGTTCAGGGCCTCCTAATGACGATGGAACACTCAAATTGCGTCGAGATTCAATACATAGGCCTCCAGCGGACTTGTCTCCAAGGGTATATTGCTGTCTCGGGCACCATATGATCCTTCTCCTGTGAGTCTAGATTTTCGAATCCGACGCAAAAATGATAGTGAATAGTAACGTTCAGCGCCTCCTGATGACGATAGAACTCTCAAATTGCGTCGAGATTCAATACATCGTCCTCCAGCTGATTTGTCTCCAAGGGTCTGTTGCTGCCTCGGGCACCTTATGGTCGTTCTCCTGTGAGTTTAGATTTTCGAATCCGACGCGAAACTGATAGTTAATTGTAAGGTCAGGGCCTCCTAATGAAGATGGAACACTCAAATTGCGTCGAGATTCAATACATCGGCCTCCAGCGGACTTGTCTCCAAGGGGATAATGCTGTCTCGAGCACCGTATGAACTTCTGTGAGTAGATTTACGAATCCGACGCTAAAATGATTGTTAATTGTAACGTTCAGGGCCTCCTAATGACGATGGAACACTCAAATTGCGTCAAGAATCAATACATCGGTTTCCAGCCGACTTGTCTCCAAGGGTCTATTGCTGCCTCGAGCACCGTATGAACTTCTCCTGTGAGTAGATTTTCGAATCCGACGCATAAATGATAGTTAATTGTAACGTTCAGGGACTCCTAAAGACGATGAAACACTCAAATTGCGTCGAGAGTCAATACATCGACCTCCAGTCGACTTGTATCCAAGGGGATATTGCAGTCTCGTGCACCACATGATCCTTCTCCTGTTAGTAGATTTTCGCATCCGACGCTAAAATGATAGTTAACTGTATCGTTCAGGGCCTCCTAATGCCGATGGAACACTCAAATTGCGTCGAGATTCAATACATCGTCCTCCAGCCGACTTGTCTCCAAGGGGATATTGCTGTCTCGGGCACAATATGATCCTTCTCCTGTGAGTCTAGATTCTCAAATCCGACGCAAAATTGATAGTGAATTGTAACGTTCAGCGCCTCCTAATGACGATAGAAGACTCAAATTACGTCGAGATTCAATACATCGTCCTCCAGCCGATTTGTCTCCAAGGGGATATTGTTGCCTCGGGCACCAAATGGTACGTCTGCTGTGAGTCTAGATTTTCGAATCCGACGAAAAACTGATAGTTAATTGTAACATTCAGGGCCTCCTAATGACGATGGAACACTCAAATCGCGTCGAGATTCAATGCATCGACCTCCAGCCGACTTGTCTCCAAGGGTCTATTGCTGCCTCGGGCACCTTATGGTCGTTCTCCTGTGAGTTTAGATTATCGAATCCGACGCAAAAATGATAGTTAATTGTAACGTTTAGGGCCTCCTAATGACGATGGAACACTCAAATTGCGTCGAGAGTCAATACATCGACCTACAGCCGACTTGTCTCCAAGGGTCTAATGCTGCCTCGGGCACCTTATGGTCGTTCTCTTGTAAGTCAAGATTTTCGAATCCGTCGCAAAAATGATAGTTAATTGTAACGTTCAGGGCCTTCTAATGACAATGGAACACTCAAATTGCGTCGAGAGTCAATACATCGACCTCCAGTCGACTTGTATCCAAGGGGATATTGCAGTCTCGTGCACCATATGATCCTTCTCCTGTTAGTAGATTATCGAATACGACGCTGAAATGATAGTTAACTGTAACGTTCAGGGCCTCCTAATGCCGATGGAACACTCAAATTGCGTCGAGATTCAATACATAGGCCTCCAGCCGACTTGTCTCCAAGGGTCTATTGCTGCCTCGGGCACCTTATGGTCGTTCTCCTGTGAGCTTAGATTTTCGAATCCGACGCGAAACTGATAGTTAATTGTAAGGTTCAGGGCCTCCTAATGACCATGGAACACTCAAATTGCGTCGAGATTGAATACATCGGCCTCCAGCGGACTTGTCTCCAAGGGGATATTGCTGTCTCGAGCACCGTATGAACTTCTCCTGTGAGTAGATTTTCGAATCCGACGCTAAAATGATTGTTAATTGTAACGTTCAGGGCCTCCTAATGACGATGGAACACACAAATTGCGTCGAGATTCAATACATCGGCCTCCAGCCGACTTGTCTCCAAGGGACTATTGCTGCCTCGAGCACCTTATGGTCGTTCCCCTGTGAGTCTAGATTTTCGAATCCGACGCAAAAATGATAGTTAATTGTAACGTTCAGGGCCTCCTATTGGCGATGGAACACTCAAATTGCGTCGTGATTCAATACATCGACCTCCAGTCGATTTGTATCCAAAGGGATATTGCAGTCTCGTGCACCGTATGATCCTTCTCCTGTTAGTAGATTTTCGAATCCGACGCTAAAATGATAGTTAACTGTAACGTTCAGGGCCTCCTAATGACGATGGAACACTCAAATTGCGTCGCGATCCAATACATCGTCCTCCAGCCGACTTGTCTCCAAGGGTCTAATGCTGCCTCGGGCACCTTATGGTCGTTCTCTTGTAAGTCTAGATTTTCGAATCCGACGCTAAAATGATAGTTAATTGTAACGTTCAGGGCCTCCTAATGACGATGGAACACTCAAATTGCGTCGCGATCCAATACATCGTCCTCCAGCCGAATTGTCTCCAAGGGTCTAATGCTGCCTCGGGCACCTTATGGTCGTTCTCTTGTAAGTCTAGATTTTCGAATCCGACGCTAAAATGATAGTTAATTGTAACGTTCAGGGCCTCCTAATGACGATGGAACTCTCAAATTGCGTCGAGATTCAATACATCGTCCTCCAGCCGACTTGTCTCCAAGGGTCTATTGCTGCCTCGGGCACCTTATTGTCGTTCTCCTGTGAGTCTAGATTTTCGAATCCGACGCAAAAATGATAGTTAATTGTAACGATCAGGACCTTCTAATGACGATGGAACACTCAAATTGCGTCGAGAGTCAATACATCGACCTCCAGGCGACTTGTATCCAAGGGGATATTGCCGTCTCGTGCACCATATGATCCTTCTCCTGTTAGTAGATTATCGAATCCGACGCTAAAATGATAGTTAACTGTAACCTTCAGGGCCTCCTAATCCCGATGGAACACTCAAATTGCGTCGAGATTCAATACATCTGCCTCCAGAAGACTTGTCTCCAAGGGTCTATTGCTGCCTCGGGCACCTTATGTTCGTTCTCCTGTGAGTCTAGATTTTCGAATCCGTTGCAAAAATGATAGTTAATTGTAACGTTCAGGGCCTTCTAATGACGATGGAACACTCAAATTGCGTCGAGAGTCAATACATCGACCTCCAGGCGACTTGTATCCAAGGGGATATTGCAGTCTCGTGCACCATATGATCCTTCTCCTGTTAGTAGATTATCGAATCCGACGCTAAAATGATAGTTAACTGTAACCTTCAGGGCCTCCTAATCCCGATGGAACACTCAAATTGCGTCGAGATTCAATACATCTGCCTCCAGAAGACTTGTCTCCAAGGGTCTATTGCTGCCTCGGGCACCTTATGGTCGTTCTCCTGTGAGTTTAGATTTTCGAATCCGATGCGAAACTGATAGTTAATTGTAAGGTTCAGGGCCTCCTAATGACGATGGAACACTCAAATTGCGTCGAGTTTCAGTACGTCGGCCTCCAGCGGACTTGTCTCCAAGGGGATATTGCTGTCTCGAGCACCGTATGAACTTCTCCTGTGAGTAGATTTTCGAATCCGACGGTAAAATGATTGTTAATTGTAACGTTCAGGGCCTCCTAATGACGATGGAACACTCAAATTGCGTCGAGATTCAATACATCGGCCTCCAGCCGACTTGTCTCCAAAGGAGTATTGCTGCCTCGGGCACCTTATGGTCGTTCCCCTGTGAGTTTAGATTTTCGAATCCGACGCAAAAATGATAGTAAATTGTAACGTTCAAGGCCTCCTATTGGCGATGGAACACTCAAATTGCGTCGAGATTCAATACATCGACCTCCAGTCGACTTGTATCCAAGGGGATATTGCAGTCTCGTGCACCGTATGATCCTTCTCCTGTTAGTAGATTTTCGAATCCGACGCTAAAATGATAGTTAACTGTAACGTTCCGGGCCTCCTAATGACGATGGAACACTCAAATTGCGTCGAGATTCAATAAATCGGCCTCCAGCCGACTTGGCTCCAAGGGGATATTGCTGTCTCGGGCACAATATGATCCTTCTCCTGTGAGTCTAGATTTTCGAATCAGACGCAAAAATGATAGTGAATTGTAACGATCAGCGCCTCCTAATGACGATAGTAGACTCAAACTGCGTCGAGATTCAATACATCGTCCTCCAGCCGATTTGTCTCCAAGGGGATATTGCTGCCTCGGGCACCAAATGGTCCGTCTACTGTGAGTCTAGATTTTCGAATCCGACGAAAAACTGATAGTTAATTGTAACATTCAGGGCCTCCTAATGACGATGGAACACTCAAATTGCGTCGCGATCCAATACATCGTCCTCCAGCCGACTTGTCTCCAAGGGTCCAATGCTGCCTCGGGCACCTTATGGTCGTTCTCTTGTAAGTCTAGATTTTCGAATCCGACGAAAAAATGATAGTTAATTGTAACGTTCAGGGCCTCCTAATGACGATGGAACTCTCAAATTGCGTCGAGATTCAATACATCGTCCTCCAGCCGACTTGTCTCCAAGGGTCTATTGCTGCCTCGGGCACCTTATGTTCGTTCTCCTGTGAGTCTAGATTTTCTAATCCGTTGCAAAAATGATAGTTAATTGTAACGTTCAGGGCCTTCTAATGACGATGGAACACTCAAATTGCGTCGAGAGTCAATACATCGACCTCCAGTCGACTTGTATCCAAGGGGATATTGCAGTCTCGTGCACCATATGATCCTTCTCCTGTTAGTAGATTATCGAATCCGACGCTAAAATGATAGTTAACTGTAACGTTCAGGGCCTCCTAATGCCGATGGAACACTCAAATTGCGTCGAGATTCAATACATCGGCCTCCAGAAGACTTGTCTCCAAGGGTCTATTGCTGCCTCGGGCACCTTATGGTCGTTCTCCTGTGAGTTTAGATTTTTGAATCCGATGCGAAACTGATAGTTAATTGTAAGGTTCAGGGCCTCCTAATGCCGATGGAACACTCAAATTGCGTCGAGATTCAATACATCGTCCTCCAGCCGACTTGTCTCCAAGGGGATATTGCTGTCTCGGGCACAATATGATCCTTCTCCTGTGAGTCTAGATTCACAAATCCGACGCAAAAATGATAGTGAATTGTAACGTTCAGCGCCTCCTAATGACGATAGAAGACTCAAATTACGTCGAGATTCAATACATCGTCCTCCAGCCGATTTGTCTCCAAGGGGATATTGTTGCCCCGGGCACCAAATGGTCCGTCTGCTGTGAGTCTAGATTTTCGAATCCGACGAAAAACTGATAGTTAATTGTAACATTCAGGGCCTCCTAATTACGATGGAACACTCAAATCGCGTCGATATTCAATACATCGACCTCCAGCCGACTTGTCTCCAAGGGTCTATTGCTGCCTCGGGCACCTTATGGTCGTTCTCCTGTGAGTTTAGATTATCGAATCCGACGCAAAAATGATAGTTAATTGTAACGTTTAGGGCCTCCTAATGACGATGGAACACTCAAATTGCGTCGAGAGTCAATACATCGACCTACAGCCGACTTGTCTCCAAGGGTCTAATGCTGCCTCGGGCACCTTATGGTCGTTCTCTTGTAAGTCAAGATTTTCGAATCCGTCGCAAAAATGATAGTTAATTGTAACGTTCAGGGCCTTCTAATGACAATGGAACACTCAAATTGCGTCGAGAGTCAATACATCGACCTCCAGTCGACTTGTATCCAAGGGGATATTGCAGTCTCGTGCACCATATGATCCTTCTCCTGTTAGTAGATTATCGAATCCGACGCTGAAATGATAGTTAACTGTAACGTTCAGGGCCTCCTAATGCCGATGGAACACTCAAATTGCGTCGAGATTCAATACATAGGCCTCCAGCCGACTTGTCTCCAAGGGTCTATTGCTGCCTCGGGCACCTTATGGTCGTTCCCCTGTGAGTCTAGATTTTCGAATCCGACGCAAAAATGATAGTTAATTGTAACGTTCAGGGCCTCCTATTGGCGATGGAACACTCAAATTGCGTCGTGATTCAATACATCGACCTCCAGTCGATTTGTATCCAAGGGGATATTGCAGTCTCGTGCACCGTATGATCCTTCTCCTGTTAGTAGATTTTCGAATCCGACGCTAAAATGATAGTTAACTGTAACGTTCAGGGCCTCCTAATGACGATGGAACACTCAAATTGCGTCGAGATTCAATACATCGGCCTCCAGCCGACTTGGCTCCAAGGGGATATTGCTGTCTCGGGCACAATATGATCCTTCTCCTGTGAGTCTAGATTTTCGAATCCGACGCAAAAATGATAGTGAATTGTAACGTTCAGCGCCTCCTAATGACGATAGTAGACTCAAATTGCGTCGAGATTCAATACATCGTCCTCCAGCCGATTTGTCTCCAAGGGGATATTGCTGCCTCGGGCACCAAATGGTCCGTCTGCTGTGAGTCTAGATTTTCGAATCCGACGAAAAACTGATAGTTATTTGTAACATTCAGGGCCTCCAATTGACGATGGAACACTCAAATTGCGTCGCGATCCAATACATCGTCCTCCAGCCGACTTGTCTCCAAGGGTCTAATGCTGCCTCGGGCACCTTATGGTCGTTCTCTTGTAAGTCTAGATTTTCGAATCCGACGCTAAAATGATAGTTAATTGTAACGTTCAGGGCCTCCTAATGACGATGGAACTCTCAAATTGCGTCGAGATTCAATACATCGTCCTCCAGCCGACTTGTCTCCAAGGGTCTATTGCTGCCTCGGGCACCTTATTGTCGTTCTATTGTGAGTCTAGATTTTCGAATCCGACGCAAAAATGATAGTTAATTGTAACGATCAGGACCTTCTAATGACGATGGAACACTCAAATTGCGTCGAGAGTCAATACATCGACCTCCAGGCCACTTGTATCCAAGGGGATATTGCAGTCTCGTGCACCATATGATCGTTCTCCTGTTAGTAGATTATCGAATCCGACGCTAAAATGATAGTTAACTGTAACCTTCAGGGCCTCCTAATCCCGATGGAACACTCAAATTGCGTCGAGATTCAATACATCTGCCTCCAGAAGACTTGTCTCCAAGGGTCTATTGCTGCCTCGGGCACCTTATGTTCGTTCTCCTGTGAGTCTAGATTTTCGAATCCGTTGCAAAAATGATAGTTAATTGTAACGTTCAGGGCCTTCTAATGACGATGGAACACTCAAATTGCGTCGAGAGTCAATACATCGACCTCCAGGCGACTTGTATCCAAGGGGATATTGCAGTCTCGTGCACCATATGATCCTTCTCCTGTTAGTAGATTATCGAATCCGACGCTAAAATGATAGTTAACTGTAACCTTCAGGGCCTCCTAATCCCGATGGAACACTCAAATTGCGTCGAGATTCAATACATCTGCCTCCAGAAGACTTGTCTCCAAGGGTCTATTGCTGCCTCGGGCACCTTATGGTCGTTCTCCTGTGAGTTTAGATTTTCGAATCCGATGCGAAACTGATAGTTAATTGTAAGGTTCAGGGCCTCCTAATGACGATGGAACACTCAAATTGCGTCGAGTTTCAGTACGTCGGCCTCCAGCGGACTTGTCTCCAAGGGGATATTGCTGTCTCGAGCACCGTATGAACTTCTCCTGTGAGTAGATTTTCGAATCCGACGGTAAAATGATTGTTAATTGTAACGTTCAGGGCCTCCTAATGACGATGGAACACTCAAATTGCGTCGAGATTCAATACATCGGCCTCCAGCCGACTTGTCTCCAAAGGACTATTGCTGCCTCGGGCACCTTATGGTCGTTCCCCTGTGAGTTTAGATTTTCGAATCCGACGCAAAAATGATAGTAAATTGTAACGTTCAAGGCCTCCTATTGGCGATGGAACACTCAAATTGCGTCGAGATTCAATACATCGACCTCCAGTCGACTTGTATCCAAGGGGATATTGCAGTCTCGTGCACCGTATGATCCTTCTCCTGTTAGTAGATTTTCGAATCCGACGCTAAAATGATAGTTAACTGTAACGTTCCGGGCCCCCTAATGACGATGGAACACTCAAATTGCGTCGAGATTCAATAAATCGGCCTCCAGCCGACTTGGCTCCAAGGGGATATTGCTGTCTCGGGCACAATATGATCCTTCTCCTGTGAGTCTAGATTTTCGAATCAGACGCAAAAATGATAGTGAATTGTAACGATCAGCGCCTCCTAATGACGATAGTAGACTCAAACTGCGTCGAGATTCAATACATCGTCCTCCAGCCGATTTGTCTCCAAGGGGATATTGCTGCCTCGGGCACCAAATGGTCCGTCTGCTGTGAGTCTAGATTTTCGAATCCGACGAAAAACTGATAGTTAATTGTAACATTCAGGGCCTCCTAATGACGATGGAACACTCAAATTGCGTCGCGATCCAATACATCGTCCTCCAGCCGACTTGTCTCCAAGAGTCCAATGCTGCCTCGGGCACCTTATGGTCGTTCTCTTGTAAGTCTAGATTTTCGAATCCGACGAAAAAATGATAGTTAATTGTAACGTTCAGGGCCTCCTAATGACGATGGAACTCTCAAATTGCGTCGAGATTCAATACATCGTCCTCCAGCCGACTTGTCTCCAAGGGTCTATTGCTGCCTCGGGCACCTTATGGTCGTTCTCCTGTGAGTCTAGATTTTCGAATCCGTTGCAAAAATGATAGTTAATTGTAACGTTCAGGGCCTTCTAATGACGATGGAACACTCAAATTGCGTCGAGAGTCAATACATCGACCTCCAGTCGACTTGTATCCAAGGGGATATTGCAGACTCGTCCACCATATGATCCTTCTCCTGTTAGTAGATTATCGAATCCGACGCTAAAATGATAGTTAACTGTAACGTTCAGGGCCTCCTAATGCCGATGGAACACTCAAATTGCGTCGAGATTCAATACATCGGCCTCCAGAAGACTTGTCTCCAAGGGTCTATTGCTGCCTCGGGCACCTTATGGTCGTTCTCCTGTGAGTTTAGATTTTTGAATCCGATGCGAAACTGATAGTTAATTGTAAGGTTCAGGGCCTCCTAATGACGATGGAACACTCAAATTGCGTCGAGTTTCAGTACATCGGCCTCCAGCGGACTTGTCTCCAAGGGGATATTGCTGTCTCGAGCACCGTATGAACTTCTCCTGTGAGTAGATTTTCGAATCCGAAGCTAAAATGATTGTTAATTGTAACGTTCAGGGCCTCCTAATGACGATGGAACACTCAAATTGCGTCGAGATTCAATACATCGGCCTCCAGCCGACTTGTCTCCAAAGGACTATTGCTGCCTCGGGCACCTTATGGTCGATCCCCTGTGAGTCTAGATTTTCGAATCCGACGCAAAAATGATAGTAAATTGTAACGTTCAGGGCCTCCTATTGGCGATGGAACACTCAAATTGCGTCGAGATTCAATACATCGACCTCCAGTCGACTTGTATCCAAGGGGATATTGCAGTCTCGTGCACCGTATGATCCTTCTACTGTTAGTAGATTTTCGAATCCGACGCTAAAATGATAGTTAACTGTAACGTTCCGGGCCTCCTAATGACGATGGAACACTCAAATTGCGTCGAGATTCAATACATCGTCCTCCAGCCGACTTGTCTCCAAGGGTCTAATGCTGCCTCGGGCACCTTATGGTCGTTCTCTTGTAAGTCTAGATTTTCGAATCCGACGCAAAAAAAGAATAGGTAATTGTAACGTTCAGGACCTCCTAATGACGATGGAACTCTCAAATTGCGTCGAGATTCAATACATCGTCCTCCAGCCGACTTGTCTCCAAGGGTCTACTGCTGCCTCGGGCACCTTATTGTCGTTCTCCTGTGAGTCTAGATTTTCGAATCCGACGCAAAAATGATAGTTAATTGTAACGATCAGGACCTTCTAATGACGATGGAACACTCAAATTGCGTCGAGAATCAATAGATCGACCTCCAGCCGACTTGTCTCCAAGTGTCTATTGCTGCCTCGGGCACCTTATGTTCGTTCTCCTGTGAGTCTAGATTTTCGAATCCGTTGCAAAAATGATAGTTAATTGTAACGTTCAGGGCCTTCTAATGACGATGGAACACTCTAATTGCGTCGAGAGTCAATACATCGACCTCCAGTCGACTTGTATCCAAGGGGATATTGCAGTCTCGTGCACCATATGATCCTTCTCCTGTTAGTAGATTATCGTATCCGACGCTAAAATGATAGTTAACTGTAACGTTCAGGGCCTCCTAATGCCGATGGAACACTCAAATTGCGTCGAGATTCAATACATCGGAATCCAGAAGACTTGCCTCCAAGGGTCTATTGCTGCCTCGGGCACCTTATGGTCGTTCTCCTGTGAGTTTAGATTTTCGAATCCGATGCGAAACTGATAGTTAATTGTAAGGTTCAGGGCCTCCTAATGACGATGGAACACTCAAATTGCGTCGAGTTTCAGCACATCGGCCTCCAGCGGACTTGTCTCCAAGGGGATATTGCTGTCTCGAGCACCGTATGAACTTCTCCTGTGAGTAGATTTTCGAATCCGACGCTAAAATGATTGTTAATTGTAACGTTCAGGGCCTCCTAATGACGATGGAACACTCAAATTGCGTCGAGATTCAATACATCGGCCTCCAGCCGACTTGTCTCCAAAGGACTATTGCTGCCTCGGGCACCTTATGGTCGTTCCCCTGTGAGTCTAGATTTTCGAATCCAACGCAAAAATGATAGTAAATTGTAACGTTCAGGGCCTCCTATTGGCGATGGAACACTCAAATTGCGTCGAGATTCAATACATCGACCTCCAGTCGACTTGTATCCAAGGGGATATTGCAGTCTCGTGCACCGTATGATCCTTCTCCTGTTAGTAGATTTTCGAATCCGACGCTAAAATGATAGTTAACTGTAACGTTCCGGGCCTCCTAATGACGATGGAACACTCAAATTGCGTCGAGATTCAATACATCGGCCTCCAGCCGACTTGGCTCCAAGGGGATATTGCTGACTCGAGCACAATATGATCCTTCTCCTGTGAGTCTAGATTTTCGAATCAGACGCAAAAATGATAGTGAATTGTAACGATCAGCGCCTCCTAATGACGATAGTAGACTCAAATTGCGTCGAGATTCAATACATCGTCCTCCAGCCGATTTGTCTCCAAGGGGATATTGCTGCCTCGGGCACCAAATGGTCCGTCTGCTGTGAGTCTAGATTTTCGAATCCGACGAAAAACTGATAGTTAATTGTAACATTCAGGGCCTCCTAATGACGATGGAACACTCAAATTGCGTCGCGATCCAATACATCGTCCTCCAGCCGACTTGTCTCCAAGGGTCTAATGCTGCCTCGGGCACCTTATGGGCGTTCTCTTGTAAGTCTAGATTTTCGAATCCGACGCAAAAATGATAGTTAATTGTAACGATGGAACTCTCAAATTGCGTCAAGATTCAATACATCGTCCTCCAGCCGACTTGTCTCCAAGGGTCTATTGCTGCCTCGCGCACCTTATTGTCGTTCTCCTGTGAGTCTAGATTTTCGAGTCCGACGCAAAAATGATAATTAATTGTAACGATCTGGGCCTTCTAATGACGATGGAACACTCAAATTGCGTCGAGAATCAATACATCGACCTCCAGCCGACTTGTCTCCAAGGGGATATCGCTGCCTCGCTCACCACATGGTCCGTCTCCGGTGATTCTACGTTTCCGAATCCGACGCAAAACTCATAGTTAATTGTAGCGTTCAGGGCCTCCTATTGGCGATGGAACACTCAAATTGCGTCGAGATTCAATACATCGACCACCAGCCGACTTGTCTCCAAGGGGCTATTGCTGCCTCGGGCACCTTATGTTCGTTCTCCTGTGAGTCTAGATTTTCGAATCCGACGCAAAATTGATAGTTAATTGTTACGTTCAGGGCCTTGTAATGACGATGGAACACTGAAATTGCGTCAAGATTCAATACATCGGCCTCCAGCCGACTTGTCTCCAAGCGTCTGTTGCTGCCTCGGGCACCTTATGGTCGTTCTCCTGTGACTTTAGGTTATCGAATCCGACGCAAAAATGATAGTTAATTGTAACGTTTAGGGCCTCCTAATGACGATGGACCACTCAAATTGCGTCGAGATTCAATACATCGTCCTCCAGCAGACTTGTCTCCATGGGGATATTACTGCCTCCGTCCTCTTATGTTCGCTCTCATGTGAGTCTAGATTTTCGAATCCGACGCGAAACTGATTGTTAATTGTAACGTTCAGGGCTTCCTAATTACGATGGAACACTCAAACTGCCTCGAGATTCAATACATCGGCATTCAGCCGATTTGTCTCCAGGGGTCTATTGCTGATTCGGGCACCGTATGGTCGTTCCCCTGTGAGTCAACATTTTAGAATCCGACGCAAAACTGATAGTTAAATGTAATGCTCAGGGCCTCTTAATGACGATGGAACACTCAAATTGCGTCGAGAGTCAATACATCTTCCTCCAGCCGACTTGTCTACAAGGGGATATTTCTGTCTCGGGCACCATATGATCCTTCTCCTGTGAGTCTAGATTTTCGAATCCGACGCAAAAATGATAGTGAATAGTAACGTTCAGCGCCACCTGATGACGATAGAACTCTCAAATTGCGTCGAGATTCAAACAATCGTCATCCAGCTGATTTGTCTCCATGGGGATATTGCTGCCTCGGGCACCAAATGGTCCGTCTCCTGTGAGTCTGGATTTTTGAATCCGACGAAAAATGATAGTGAATAGTAACGTTCAGCGCCTCCTGATGACGATAGAACTCTCAAATTGCGTCGAGATTCAATACATCGTCCTCCAGCTGATTTGTCTCCAAGGGTCTGTTGCTGCCTCGGGCACCTTATGGTCGTTCTCCTGTGAGTTTAGATGTTCGAATCCGACGCGACACTGGTAGTTAATTGTAAGGTTCAGGGCCTCCTAATGACGGTGGAACACTCAAATTGCGTCGAGATTCAATACATCGGCCTCCAGCGGACTTGTCTCCAAGGGGATATTGCTGTCTCGACCACAGTATGAACTTCTCCTGTGACTAGATTTTCGAATCCGACGCATAACTGATAGTTGATTGTAACGTTCAGGGACTCCTAAAGACGATGGAAAACTCAAATTGCGTCGAGAGTCAATACTTCGATCTCCAGTCGACTTGTATCCAAGGGGATATTGCAGTCTCGTGCACCATATGATCCTTCTCCTGTTAGTAGATTTTCGAATCCGACGCTAAAATGATAGTTAACTGTAACGTTCAGGGCCTCCTAATGCCGATGGAACACTCAAATTGCGTCGAGATTTAATACACCGGCCTCCTGCCGGTTTGTCTCCAAGGGTCTATTGCTGCCTCGGGCACCTTATGGTCGTTCTCCTGTGAGTCTAGATTTTCGAATCCGACGCAAAAATGATAATTAATTGTATCGTTCAGGGCCTCCTATTGGCGATGGAACACTGAAATTGCGTCGAGAGTCAATACATCGACCTCCAGTCGACTTGTATCCAAGAGGATATTGCAGTCTCGTGCACCATATGATCTTTCTCCTGTTAGTAGATTTTCGAATCCGACGCTAGAATGATAGTTAACTGTAACGTTCAGGGCCTCCTAATGACGATGGAACACTCAAAGTGCGTCGAGATTCAATACATCGGCCTCCAGCCGACTTGGCTCCAAGGGGATATTGCTGTCTCAGGCACAATATGATCCTTCTCCTGTGAGTCTAGATTTTCGAATCCGACGCAAAAATGATAGTGAATTGTAACGTTCAGCGCCTCCTAATGACGATAGAAGACTCAAATTGCGCCGAGATTCAATACATCGTCCTCCAGCCGATTTGTCTCCAAGGGGATATTGCTGCCTCGGGCACCAAATGCTCCGTCTTCTGTGAGTCTAGATTTTCGAATCCGACGAAAAACTGATAGTTAATTGTAACATTCAGGGCCTCCTAATGACGATGGAACACTCAAATTGCGTCGCGATCCAATACATCGTCCTCCAGCCGACTTGTCTCCAAGGGTCTAATGCTGCCTCGGGCACCTTATGGTCGTTCTCTTGTAAGTCTAGATTTTCGAATCCGACGAAAAACTGATAGTTAATTGTAACATTCAGGGTCTCCTAATGACGATGGAACACTCATTTTGCGTCGCGATCCAATACATCGTCCTCCAACCGACTTGTCTCCAAGGGTCAATAGCTGCCACGGGCACCTTGTGATGGTTCTGCTGTGAGTCTAGATTTTCGAATCCGACGCGAAACTGATAGTTAATTGTAACGTTCAGGGCCTCCTATTGGCGATGGAACACTCAAATTGCGTCGAGAGTCAATACATCGACCTCCAGTCGACTTGTATCCAAGAGGATATTGCAGTCTCGTGCACCATATGATCCTTCTCCTGCTAGTAGATTTTCGAATCCGACGCTAAAATGATAGTTAACTGTAACGTTCAGGGCCTCCTAATGACGATGGAACACTCAAAGTGCGTCGAGATTCAATACATCGGCCTCCAGCCGATTTGTCTCCAAGGGGATATTGCTGCCTCGGGCACCAAATGGTCCGTCTGCTGTGAGTCTAGATTTTCGAATCCGACGAAAAACTGATAGTTAATTGTAACATTCAGGGCCTCCTAATGACGATGGAACACTCATTTTGCGTCGCGATCCAATACATCGTCCTCCAACCGACTTGTCTCCAAGGGTCAATAGCTGCCACGGGCACCTTGTGATGGTTCTGCTGTGAGTCTAGATTTTCGAATCCGACGCGAAACTGATAGTTAATTGTAACGTTCAGGGCGTCCTAATGTCGATGGAACACTCAAATTGCGTCGAGATTCAATACATCGGCCTCCAGCCGACTTGGCTCCAAGGGAATATTGCTGTCTCGGGCACAATATGATCCTTCTCCTGTGAGTCTAGATTTTCGATTCCGACGCAAACATGTTAGTGAATTGTAACGTTCAGCGCCTCCTAATGACGATAGAAGACTCAAATTGCGTCGAGATTCAATACATCGTGCTCCAGCCGATTTGTCTCCAAGGGGATATTGCTGCCTCGGGCACCAAATGGTCCGTCTGCTGTGAGTCTAGATTTTCGAATCCGACGAAAAACTGATAGTTAATTGTAATATTCAGGGCCTCCTAATGACGATGGAACACTCAAATTGCGTCGCGATCCAATACAACGTCCTCCAGCCGACTTGTCTCCAAGGGTCTATTGCTGCCTCGGGCACCTTATGGTCGTTCTCCTGTGAGTTTAGATTATCGAATCCGACGCAAAAATGATAGTTAATTGTAACGTTTAGGGCCTCCTAATGACGATGGGACACTCAAATTGCGTCGAGATTCAATACATCGTCCTCCAGCCGACTTGTCTCCATGGGGATATTACTGCCTCCGGCCTCTTATGTTCGCTCTCATGTGAGTCTAGATTTTCGAATCCGACGCGAAACTGATTGTTAATTGTAACGTTCAGGGCTTCCTAATGACGATGGAACACTCAAATTGCCTCGAGATTCAATACATCGGCATTCACACTATTTGTCTCCAAGGGTCTATTGCTGCCTCGGGCACCGTATGGTCGTTCCCCTGTGAGTCAACATTTTAGAATCCGACGCAAAACTGATAGTTAAATGTAATGCTCGGGGCCTCTTAATGACGATGGAACACTCAAATTGCGTCGAGAGTCAATACATCTTCCTCCAGCCGACTTGTCTACAAGGGGATATTGCTGCCTCGGGCTCCATGTGGTCCGTCTCCTGTGAGTCTAGATTTTCGAATCCGACGCGAAACTGATAGTTAATTGTAAGGTTCAGGGCCTCCTAATGACGATGGGACACTCAAATTGCGTCGAGATTCAATACATCGGCCTCCAGCGGACTTGTCTCCAAGGGGATATCGCTGCCTCGGGCATCATATGATCCTTCTCCTGTGAGTCTAGATTTTCGAATCCGACGCAAAAATGATAGAGAATAGTAACGTTCAGCGCCTCCTGATGACGATAGAACTCTCAAATTGCGTCGAGATTCAATACATCGTCCTCCAGCTGATTTGCCTCCAAGGGGATATTGCTGTCTCGGGCACCATATGATCCTTCTCCTGTGAGTCTAGATTTTCGAATCCGACGCAAAAATGATAGTTAATTGTAACGTTCAAGGCCTCCTATTGGCGATGGAACACTCAAATTGCGTCGAGAGTCAATACATCGACCTCCAGTCGATTTGTATCCAAGGGGATATTGCAGTCTCGTGCACCATATGATCCTTCTCCTGTTAGTAGATTTTCGAATCCGACGCTAAAATGATAGTTAACTGTAACGTTCAGGGCCTCCTAATGACGATGGAACACTCAAATTGCGTCGAGATTCAATACATCGTCCTCCACCCGACTTGTCTCCAAGGGTCTATTGCTGCCTCGGGCACCTTATGGTCGTTCTCCTGTGAGTCTAGATTTTCGAATCCGACGCAAAAATGATAGTTAATTGTAACGTTCAGGGCCTTCTAATGACGATGGAACACTCAAATTGCGTCGACATTCAATACATCGGCCTCCAGCCGACTTGTCTCCAAGGGGATATCGCTGCCACGGGCACCACATGGTCCGTCTCCGGTGATTCTACGTTTCCGAATCCGACGCATAACTCATAGTTAATTGTAACGTTCAGGGCCTCCTATTGGCGATGGAACACTCAAATTGCGTCGAGATTCAATACATCGACCTCCAGCCGACTTGTCTCCAAGGGTCTATTGCTGCCTTGGGCACCTTATGGTCGTTCTCCTGTGAGTCTAGAGTTTCGAATCCGACGCAAAAATGATAGTTAATTGTTACGTTCAGGGCCTTGTAATGACGATGGAACACTCAAATTGCGTCGAGATTCAATACAGCGGCCTCCAGCCGACTTGTCTGCAAGGGTCTGTTGCTGCCTCGGGCACCTTATGGTCGTTCCCCTGTGAGTCAAGATTTTAGAATCCGACGCAAAACTGATAGTTAAATGTAATGCTCAGGGCCTCTTAATGACGATGGAACACTCAAATTGCGTCGAGAGTCAATACATTTTCCTCCAGCCGACTTGTCTACAAGGGGATATTGCTGCCTCGGGCTCCATGTGGTCCGTCTCCTGTGAGTCTAGATTTTCGAATCCGACGCGAAACTGATAGTTAATTGTAAGGTTCAGGGCCTCCTAATGACGATGGAACACTCAAATTGCGTCGAGATTCAATACATCGGCCTCCAGCGGACTTGTCTCCAAGGGGATATTTCTGTCTCGGGCACCATATGATCCTTCTCCTGTGAGCCTAGATTTTCGAATCCGACGCAAAAATGATAGTGAATAGTAACGTTCAGCGCCTCCTGATGACGATAGAACTCTCAAATTGCGTCGAGATTCAATACATCGTCCTCCAGCTGATTTGTCTCCAAGGGGATATTGCTGCCTCGGGCACCAAATGGTCCGTCTCCTGTGAGTCTGGATTTTTGAATCCGACGCGAAACTGATAGTTAATTGTAAGGTTCAGGGCCTCCAAATGACGATGGAGCACTCAAATTGCGTCGCGATTCAATACATCGTCCTCCAGCGGACTGGTCTCCAAGGGTCAATAGCTGCCACGGGCACCTTGTGATCGTTCTGCTGTGAGTCTAGATTTTCGTACCCGACGCAAAACTGATTGTTAATTGTAACGTTCAGGACCACCTAATGACGATGGAACACTCAAATTGAGTCGAGATTCAATACATCGACCTTCAGCCGACTTGTCTCCAAGGGTCTAATGCTGCCTCGGGCACCTTATGGTCGTTCTCCTGTGAGTCTAGATTTTCGAATCCGACGCAAAAATGATAGTCAATTGTAAAGATTAGGGCCTCCTAATGACGATGGAACACTCAAATTGCGTCGAGATTCAATACATCGGCCTCCAGCCGACTTGTCTCCAAGGTTCTGTTGCTGCCTCGGGCACCTTATGGTCGTTCTCCTGTGAGTTTAGATTATCGAATCCGACGCAAAAATGATAGTTAATTGTAACGTTTAGGGCCTCCTAATGACGATGGGACACTCAAATTGCGTCGAGATTCAATACATCGTCCTCCAGCCGACTTGTCTCCATGGGGATATTACTGCCTCCGGCCTCTTATGTTCGCTCTCATGTGAGTCTAGATTTTCGAATCCGACGCGAAACTGATTGTTAATTGTAACGTTCAGGGCTTCCTAATGACGATGGAACACTCAAATTGCCTCGAGATTCAATACATCGGCATTCACACGATTTGTCTCCAAGGGTCTAATGCTGCCTCGGGCACCTTATGGTCGTTCTCCTGTGAGTCTAGATTTTCGAATCCGACGCAAAAATGATAGTCAATTGTAAAGATTAGGGCCTCCTAATGACGATGGAACACTCAAATTGCGTCGAGATTCAATACATCGGCCTCCAGCCGACTTGTCTCCAAGGTTCTGTTGCTGCCTCGGGCACCTTATGGTCGTTATCCTGTGAGTCTAGATTTTCGAATCCGACGCGAAACTGATAGTTAATTGTAAAGTTCAGGGCCTCCTAATGACGATGGAACACTCAAATTGCGTAGAGATTCAATACATCGGCCTCCAGCCGACTTGTCTCCAAGGGGATATCGCTGCCTCGGGCACCACATGGTCCGTCTCCGGTGATTCTACGTTTTCGAATCCGACGCCAAACTCATAGTTAATTGTAACGTTCAGGGCCTCCTATTGGCGATGGAACACTCAAATTGCGTCGAGATTCAATACATCGACCTCCAGCCGACTTGCCTCCGAAGGTCTATTGCTGCCTCGGGCACCTTATGGTCGTTCTCCTGTGAGTCTAGATTTTCGAATCCGACGCAAAAATGATAGTTAATTGTAACGTTCAGGGCCTTGTAATGACGATGGAACACTCAAATTGCGTCGAGATTCGATACATCGGCCTCCAGCCGACTTGTCTCCAAGGGTCTATTGCTGCCTCGGGCACCTTATGGTCGTTCTCCTGAGAGTCTAGATATCGAATCCGACGATAAAATGATAGTTAATCGTAACGTTCAGGGCGTCCTAATTACGATGGAACACTCAAATTGCGTCGAGAGTCTATACATCGGCCTCCAGCCGACTTGTCTCCAAGGGTCTATTGCTGCCTCGGGCACCTAATGGTCGTTCTCCTGTGAGTCTAGATTTTCGAATCCGATGCAAAAATGATAGTTAATTGTAACGTTCAGGGCCTTCTAATGACGATGGAACACTCAAATTGCGTCGAGATTCAATACATCGGCCTCCAGCCGACTTGTCTCCAAGGGTCTATTGCTGCCTCGGGCACCTTATGGTCGTTTTCCTGTGAGTCTAGATTTTCGAATCCGACGCTAAAATGACTGTTAATTGTAACGTTCAGGGCCTTCTAATGACGATGGAACACTCAAATTGCGTCGAGATTCAATACATCGGCCTCCAACCGACTTGTCTCCAAGCGTCTGTTGCTGCCTCGGGCACCTTATGGTCGTTCTCCTGTGAGTTTAGATTATCGAATCCGACGCAAAAATGATAGTTAATTGTAACGTTTAGGGCCTCCTAATGACGATGGACCACTCAAATTGCGTCGAGATTCAATACATCGTCCTCCAGCAGACTTGTCTCCATGGGGATATTACTGCCTCCGTCCTCTTATGTTCGCTCTCATGTGAGTCTAGATTTTCGAATCCGACGCGAAACTGATTGTTAATTGTAACGTTCAGGGCTTCCTAATTACGATGGAACACTCAAATTGCCTCGAGATTCAATACATCGGCATTCAGCCGATTTGTCTCCAGGGGTCTATTGCTGATTCGGGCACCGTATGGTCGTTCCCCTGTGAGTCAACATTTTAGAATCCGACGCAAAACTGATAGTTAAATGTAATGCTCAGGGCCTCTTAATGACGATGGAACACTCAAATTGCGTCGAGAGTCAATACATCTTCCTCCAGCCGACTTGTCTACAAGGGGATATTTCTGTCTCGGGCACCATATGATCCTTCTCCTGTGAGTCTAGATTTTCGAATCCGACGCAAAAATGATAGTGAATAGTAACGTTCAGCGCCACCTGATGACGATAGAACTCTCAAATTGCGTCGAGATTCAAACAATCGTCATCCAGCTGATTTGTCTCCATGGCGATATTTCTGCCTCGGGCACCAAATGGTCCGTCTCCTGTGAGTCTGGATTTTTGAATCCGACGAAAAATGATAGTGAATAGTAACGTTCAGCGCCTCCTGATGACGATAGAACTCTCAAATTGCGTCGAGATTCAATACATCGTCCTCCAGCTGATTTGTCTCCAAGGGTCTGTTGCTGCCTCGGGCACCTTATGGTCGTTCTCCTGTGAGTTTAGATTTTCGAATCCGACGCGACACTGGTAGTTAATTGTAAGGTTCAGGGCCTCCTAATGACGGTGGAACACTCAAATTGCGTCGAGATTCAATACATCGGCCTCCAGCGGACTTGTCTCCAAGGGGATATTGCTGTCTCGACCACAGTATGAACTTCTCCTGTGAGTAGATTTTCGAATCCGACGGTAAAATGATTGTTAATTGTAACGTTCAGGACCTCCTAATGACGATGGAACACTCAAATTGCGTCAAGAATCAATACATCGGTTTCCAGCCGACTTGTCTCCACGGGTCTATTGCTGCCTCGAGCACCGTATGAACTTCTCCTGTGAGTAGATTTTCGAATCCGACGCATAACTGATAGTTAATTGTAACGTTCAGGGACTCCTAAAGACGATGGAAAACTCAAATTGCGTCGAGAGTCAATACTTCGATCTCCAGTCGACTTGTATCCAAGGGGATATTGCAGTCTCGTGCACCATATGATCCTTCTCCTGTTAGTAGATTTTCGAATCCGACGCTAAAATGATAGTTAACTGTAACGTTCAGGGCCTCCTAATGCCGATGGAACACTCAAATTGCGTCGAGATTTAATACACCGGCCTCCTGCCGGTTTGTCTCCAAGGGTCTATTGCTGCCTCGGGCACCTTATGGTCGTTCTCCTGTGAGTCTAGATTTTCGAATCCGACGCAATAATGATAATTAATTGTATCGTTCAGGGCCTCCTATTGGCGATGGAACACTGAAATTGCGTCGAGAGTCAATACATCGACCTCCAGTCGACTTGTATCCAAGAGGATATTGCAGTCTCGTGCACCATATGATCTTTCTCCTGTTAGTAGATTTTCGAATCCGACGCTAGAATGATAGTTAACTGTAACGTTCAGGGCCTCCTAATGACGATGGAACACTCAAAGTGCGTCGAGATTCAATACATCGGCCTCCAGCCGACTTGGCTCCAAGGGGATATTGCTGTCTCAGGCACAATATGATCCTTTTCCTGTGAGTCTAGATTTTCGAATCCGACGCCAAAATGATAGTGAATTGTAACGTTCAGCGCCTCCTAATGACGATAGAAGACTCAAATTGCGCCGAGATTCAATACATCGTCCTCCAGCCGATTTGTCTCCAAGGGGATATTGCTGCCTCGGGCACCAAATGGTCCGTCTTCTGTGAGTCTAGATTTTCGAATCCGACGAAAAACTGATAGTTAATTGTGACATTCAGGGCCTCCTAATGACGATGGAACACTCAAATTGCGTCGCGATCCAATACATCGTCCTCCAGCCGACTTGTCTCCAAGGGTCTAATGCTGCCTCGGGCACCTTATGGTCGTTCTCTTGTAAGTCTAGATTTTCGAATCCGACGAAAAACTGATAGTTAATTGTAACATTCAGGGTCTCCTAATGACGATGGAACACTCATTTTGCGTCGCGATCCAATACATCGTCCTCCAACCGACTTGTCTCCAAGGGTCAATAGCTGCCACGGGCACCTTGTGATGGTTCTGCTGTGAGTCTAGATTTTCGAATCCGACGCGAAACTGATAGTTAATTGTAACGTTCAGGGCCTCCTATTGGCGATGGAACACTCAAATTGCGTCGAGAGTCAATACATCGACCTCCAGTCGACTTGTATCCAAGAGGATATTGCAGTCTCGTGCACCATATGATCCTTCTCCTGTTAGTAGATTTTCGAATCCGACGCTAAAATGATAGTTAACTGTAACGTTCAGGGCCTCCTAATGACGATGGAACACTCAAAGTGCGTCGAGATTCAATACATCGGCCTCCAGCCGATTTGTCTCCAAGGGGATATTGCTGCCTCGGGCACCAAATGGTCCGTCTGCTGTGAGTCTAGATTTTCGAATCCGACGAAAAACTGATAGTTAATTGTAACATTCAGGGCCTCCTAATGACGATGGAACACTCTTTTTGCGTCGCGATCCAATACATCGTCCTCCAACCGACTTGTCTCCAAGGGTCAATAGCTGCCACGGGCACCTTGTGATGGTTCTGCTGTGAGTCTAGATTTTCGAATCCGACGCGAAACTGATAGTTAATTGTAACGTTCAGGGCCTCCTAATGACGATGGAACACTCAAATTGCGTCGAGATTCAATACATCGGCCTCCAGCCGACTTGGCTCCAAGGGAATATTGCTGTCTCGGGCACAATATGATCCTTCTCCTGTGAGTCTAGATTTTCGATTCCGACGCAAACATGATAGTGAATTGTAACGTTCAGCGCCTCCTAATGACGATAGAAGACTCAAATTGCGTCGAGATTCAATACATCGTGCTCCAGCCGATTTGTCTCCAAGGGGATATTGCTGCCTCGGGCACCAAATGGTCCGTCTGCTGTGAGTCTAGATTTTCGAATCCGACGAAAAACTGATAGTTAATTGTAATATTCAGGGCCTCCTAATGACGATGGAACACTCAAATTGCGTCGCGATCCAATACATCGTCCTCCAGCCGACTTGTCTCCAAGGGTCTATTGCTGCCTCGGGCACCTTATGGTCGTTCTCCTGTGAGTTTAGATTATCGAATCCGACGCAAAAATGATTGTTAATTGTAACGTTTAGGGCCTCCTAATGACGATGGGACACTCAAATTGCGTCGAGATTCAATACATCGTCCTCCAGCCGACTTGTCTCCATGGGGATATTACTGCCTCCGGCCTCTTATGTTCGCTCTCATGTGAGTCTAGATTTTCGAATCCGACGCGAAACTGATTGTTAATTGTAACGTTCAGGGCTTCCTAATGACGATGGAACACTCAAATTGCCTCGAGATTCAATACATCGGCATTCACACTATTTGTCTCCAAGGGTCTATTGCTGCCTCGGGCACCGTATGGTCGTTCCCCTGTGAGTCAACATTTTAGAATCCGACGCAAAACTGATAGTTAAATGTAATGCTCGGGGCCTCTTAATGACGATGGAACACTCAAATTGCGTCGAGAGTCAATACATCTTCCTCCAGCCGACTTGTCTACAAGGGGATATTGCTGCCTCGGGCTCCATGTGGTCCGTCTCCTGTGAGTCTAGATTGTCGAATCCGACGCGAAACTGATAGTTAATTGTAAGGTTCAGGGCCTCCTAATGACGATGGAACACTCAAATTGCGTCGAGATTCAATACATCGGCCTCCAGCGGACTTGTCTCCAAGGGGATATCGCTGCCTCGGGCATCATATGATCCTTCTCCTGTGAGTTTAGATTTTCGAATCCGACGCAAAAATGATAGAGAATAGTAACGTTCAGCGCCTCCTGATGACGATAGAACTCTCAAATTGCGTCGAGATTCAATACATCGTCCTCCAGCTGATTTGTCTCCAAGGGGATATTGCTGTCTCGGGCACCATATGATCCTTCTCCTGTGAGTCTAGATTTTCGAATCCGACGCAAAAATGATAGTTAATTGTAACGTTCAAGGCCTCCTATTGGCGATGGAACACTCAAATTGCGTCGAGAGTCAATACATCGACCTCCAGTCGACTTGTATCCAAGGGGATATTGCAGTCTCGTGCACCATATGATCCTTCTCCTGTTAGTAGATTTTCGAATCCGACGCTAAAATGATAGTTAACTGTAACGTTCAGGGCCTCCTAATGACGATGGAACACTCAAATTGCGTCGAGATTCAATACATCGTCCTCCACCCGACTTGTCTGCAAGGGTCTATTGCTGCCTCGGACACCTTATGGTCGTTCTCCTGTGAGTCTAGATTTTCGAATCCGACGCAAAAATGATAGTTAATTGTAACGTTCAGGGCCTTCTAATGACGATGGAACACTCAAATTGCGTCGACATTCAATACATCGGCCTCCAGCCGACTTGTCTCCAAGGGGATATCGCTGCCTCGGGCACCACATGGTCCGTCTCCGGTGATTCTACGTTTCCGAATCCGACGCATAACTCATAGTTAATTGTAACGTTCAGGGCCTCCTATTGGCGATGGAACACTCAAATTGCGTCGAGATTCAATACATCGACCTCCAGCCGACTTGTCTCCAAGGGTCTATTGCTGCCTTGGGCACCTTATGGTCGTTCTCCTGTGAGTCTAGAGTTTCGAATCCGACGCAAAAATGATAGTTAATTGTTACGTTCAGGGCCTTGTAATGACGATGGAACACTCAAATTGCGTCGAGATTCAATACAGCGACCTCCAGCCGACTTGTCTGCAAGGGTCTGTTGCTGGCTCGGGCACCTTATGGTCGTTCCCCTGTGAGTCAACATTTTAGAATCCGACGCAAAACTGATAGTTAAATGTAATGCTCAGGGCCTCTTAATGACGATGGAACACTCAAATTGCGTCGAGAGTCAATACATTTTCCTCCAGCCGACTTGTCTACAAGGGGATATTGCTGCCTCGGGCTCCATGTGGTCCGTCTCCTGTGAGTCTAGATTTTCGAATCCGACGCGAAACTGATAGTTAATTGTAAGGTTCAGGGCCTCCTATTGACGATGGAACACTCAAATTGCGTCGAGATTCAATACATCGGCCTCCAGCGGACTGGTCTCCAAGGGTCAATAGCTGCCACGGGCACCTTGTGATCGTTCTGCTGTGAGTCTAGATTTTCGTACCCGACGCAAAACTGATTGTTAATTGTAACGTTCAGGGCCACCTAATGACGATGGAACACTCAAATTGAGTCGAGATTCAATACATCGACCTTCAGCCGACTTGTCTCCAAGGGTGTAATGCAGCCTCGGGCACCTTATGGTCGTTCTCCTGTGAGTCTAGAATTTCGAATCCGACGCAAAAATGATAGTCAATTGTAAAGATTAGGGCCTCCTAATGACGATGGAACACTCAAATTGCGTCGAGATTCAATACATCGGCCTCCAGCCGACTTGTCTCCAAGGTTCTGTTGCTGCCTCGGGCACCTTATGGTCGTTCTCCTGTGAGTTTAGATTATCGAATCCGACGCAAAAATGATAGTTAATTGTAACGTTTAGGGCCTCCTAATGACGATGGGACACTCAAATTGAGTCGAGATTCAATACATCGTCCTCCAGCCGACTTGTCTCCATGGGGATATTACTGCCTCCGGCCTCTTATGTTGGCTCTCATGTGAGTCTAGATTTTCGAATCCGACGCGAAACTGATTGTTAATTGTAACGTTCAGGGCTTCCTAATGACGATGGAACACTCAAATTGCCTCGAGATTCAATACATCGGCATTCACACGATTTGTCTCCAAGGGTCTATTGCTGCCTCGGGCACCGAATGGTCGTTCCCCTGTGAGTCAACATTTTAGAATCCGACGCAAAACTGATAGTTAAATGTAATGCTCGGGGCCTCTTAATGACGATGGAACACTAAAATTGCGTCGAGAGTCAATACATCTTCCTCCAGCCGACTTGTCTACAAGGGTCTATTGCTGGCTCGGGCACCTTATGGTAGTTATCCTGTGAGTCTAGATTTTCGAATCCGACGCGAAACTGATAGTTAATTGTAAAGTTCAGGGCCTCCTAATGACGATGGAACACTCAAATTGCGTCGAGATTCAATACATCGGCCTCCAGCCGACTTGTCTCCAAGGGGATATCGCTGCCTCGGGCACCACATGGTCCGTCTCCGGTGATTCTACGTTTTCGAATCCGACGCCAAACTCATAGTTAATTGTAACGTTCAGGGCCTCCTATTGGCGATGGAACACTCAAATTGCGTCGAGATTCAATACATCGACCTTCAGCCGACTTGCCACCGAAGGTCTATTGCTGCCTCGGGCACCTTATGGTCGTTCTCCTGTGAGTCTAGATTTTCGAATCCGACGCAAAAATGATAGTTAATTGTAACGTTCAGGGCCTTGTAATGACGATGGAACACTCAAATTGCGTCGAGATTCGATACATCGGCCTCCAGCCGACCTGTCTCCAAGGGTCTGTTGCTGCCTCGGGCACCTTATGGTCGTTCTCCTGTGAGTTTGGATTATCGAATCCGACGCAAATATGATAGTTAATTGTAACGTTCAGGGACTCCTAAAGAAGATGGAACACTCAAATTGCGTCGAGAGTCAATACATCGACCACCAGTCAACTTGTATCCAAGGGGATATTGCAGTCTCGTGCACCATATGATCCTTCTCCTGTTAGTAGATTTTCGAATCCGACGCTAAAATGATAGTTAACTGTAACGTTCAGGGCCTCCTAATCCCGATGGAACACTCAAATTGCGTCGAGATTCAATACATCGGTTTCCAGCCGACTTGTCTCCAAGGGTCTATTGCTGCCTCGGGCACCTTATGGTCGTTCTCCTGTGAGTCTAGATATCGAATCCGACGATAAAATGATAGTTAATCGTAACGTTCAGGGCGTCCTAATTACGATGGAACACTCAAATTGCGTCGAGAGTCTATACATCGGCCTCCAGCCGACTTGTCTCCAAGGGTCTATTGCTGCCTCGGGCACCTAATGGTCGTTCTCCTGTGAGTCTAGATTTTCGAATCCGATCCAAAAATGATAGTTAATTGTAACGTTCAGGGCCTTCTAATGACGATGGAACACTCAAATTGCGTCGAAATTCAATACATCGGCCTCCAGCCGACTTGTCTCCAAGGGTCTATTGCTACCTCGGGCACCTTATGGTCGTTTTCCTGTGAGTCTAGATTTTCGAATCCGACGCTAAAATGATTGTTAATTGTAACGTTCAGGGCCTCCTAATTACGATGGAACACTCAAATTGCGTCAAGAATCAATACATCGGTTTCCAGCCGACTTGTCTCCAAGGGTCAATTGCTGCCTCGGGCACCATATGGTCGCTCTCCTGTAAGTCTAGATTTTCGAATCCGTCGCAAAAATGATAGTCAATTGTAACGTTCAGGGCCTTCTAATGACGATGGAACACTCAAATTGCGTCGAGATTCAATACATCGGCCTCCAGCCGACTTGCCTCCATGGGTCTATTGCTTCCTCGGGCACCTTATGGTCGTTCTCCTGTGAGTCTAGATTTTCGAATCCGACGCTAAAATGATTGTTAATTGTAACGTTCAGGGCGTCCTAATGACGATGGAACACTCAAATTGCGTCAAGAATCAATACATCGGTTTCCAGCCGACTTGTCTCCAAGGGTCTATTGCTGCCTCGGGCACCTTATGGTCGTTCTCCTGTGAGTCTAGATTTTCGAATCCGACGCATAAATGATAGTTTATTGTAACGTTCAGGGACTCCTAAAGACGATGGAACACTAAAATTGTGTCGAGAGTCAATACATCGACCTCCAGTCAACTTGTATCCAAGGGCATATTGCAGTCTCGTGCACCATATGATCCTTCTCCTGTTAGTAGATTTTCGAATCCGACGCTAAAATGATAGTTAGCTGTATCGTTCAGGGCCTCCTAATCCCGATGGAACACTCAAATTGCGTCGAGATTCAATACATCGGCATCCAGCCGACTTGTCTCCAAGGGTCTATTGCTGCCTCGGTCACCTTATGGTCGTTCTCCTGTGAGTCTAGATTTTCGAATCCGACGCAAAAATGATAGTTAATTGTAACGTTCAGGGCCTTCTAATGACGATGGATCACTCAAATTGCGTCGAGATTCAATACATCGGCCTCCAGCCGACTTGTCTCCAAGGGTCTATTGCTGCCTCGGGCACCTTATGGTCGTTCTCCTGTGAGTCTCGATTTTCGAATCCGACGCAAAACTCATAGTTAATTGTAACGTTCAGGGCCTCCTATTGGCGATGGAACACTCAAATTGCGTCGAGATTCAATACATCGACCTCCAGCCGACTTGTCTCCGAAGGTCTATTGCTGCCTCGGGCACCTTATGGTCGTTCTCCTGTGAGTCTAGATTTTCGAATCCGACGCAAAAATGATAGTTAATTGTAACGTTCAGGGACTCCTAAAGACGATGGAACACTCAAATTGCGTCGAGAGTCAATACATCGACCTCCAGTCAACTTGTATCCAAGGGGATATTGCAGTCTCGTGCACCATATGATCCCTCTCCTGTTTGTAGATTTTCGAATCCGACGCTAAAATGATAGTTAACTGTAACGTTCAGGGCCTCCTAATGCCGATGGAACACAAATTACGTCGAGATTCAATACATCGGCCTCCAGCCGACTTGTCTCCAAGGGGATATTGCTGTCTCGGGCACAATATGATCCTTCTCCTGTGAGTCTAGATCTTCGAATGCGACGCAAAAATGATAGTGAATTGTAACGTTCAGCGCCTCCTAATGACGATAGAAGACTCAAATTGCGTCGAGATTCAATACATCGTCCTCCAGCCGACTTGTCTCCAAGGGTCTATTGCTGCCTCGGGCACCTTATGGTCGTTCTCCTGTGAGTCTAGATTTTCGAATCCGACGCTAAAATGATTGTTAATTGTAACGTTCAGGGCCTCCTAATGACGATGGAACACTCAAATTGCGTCAAGAATCAATACATCGGTTTCCAGCCGACTTGTCTCCAAGGGTCTATTGCTGCCTCGGGCACCTTATGGTCGTTCTCCTGTAAGTCTAGATTTTCGAATCCGTCGCAAAAATGATAGTCAATTGTAACGTTCAGGGCCTTCTAATGACGATGGAACACTCAAATTGCGTTGAGATTCAATACATCGGCCTCCAGCCGACTTGCCTCCATGGGTCTATTGCTGCTTCGGGCACCTTATGGTCATTCTCCTGTGAGTCTAGATTTTCGAATCCGACGCTAAAATGATTGTTAATTGTAACGTTCAGGGCCTCCTAATGACGATGGAACACTCAAATTGCGTCAAGAATCAATACATCGGTTTCCAGCCGACTTGTCTCCAAGGGTCTATTGCTGCCTCGGGCACCTTATGGTCGTTCTCCTGTGAGTCTAGATTTTCGAATCCGACACATAAATGATAGTTTATTGTAACGTTCAGGGACTCCTAAAGACGATGGAACACTTAAATTGCGTCGAGAGTCAATACATCGACCTCCAGTAAACTTGTATCCAAGGGGATATTACAGTCTCGTGCACCATATGATCCTTCTCCTGTTAGTAGATTTTCGAATCCGACGCTAAAATGATAGTTAACTGTAACGTTCAGGGCCTCCTAATGCCGATGGAACACTGAAATTGCGTCGAGATTCAATACATCGGCCTCCAGCCTACTTGTCTCCAAGGGTCTATTGCTGCCTCGGGCACCTTATGGTCGTTCTCCTGTGAGTCTAGATTTTCGAATCCGACGATAAAATGATAGTTAATCGTAACGTTCAGGGCGTCCTAATTACGATGGAACACTCAAATTGCGTCGAGAGTCAATACATCGGCCTCCAGCCGACTTGTCTCCAAGGGTCTATTGCTGCCTCGGGCACCTTATGGTCGTTCTCCTGTGAGTCTAGATTTTCGAATCCGACGCAAAAACGATAGTTAATTGTTCAGGGCCTTCTAATGACGATGGAACACTCAAATTGCGTCGAGATTCAATACATCGGCCTCCAGCCGACTTGTCTCCAAGGGTCTATTGCTGCCTCGGGCACCTTATGGTCGTTTTCCTGTGAGTCTAGATTTTCGAATCCGACGCTAAAATGATTGTTAATTGTAACGTTCAGGGCCTCCTAATGACGATGGAACACTCAAATTGCGTCAAGAATCAATACATCGGTTTCCAGCCGACTTGTCTCCAAGGGTCTATTGCTGCCTCGGGCACCTTATGGTCGTTCTCCTGTAAGTCTAGATTTCCGAATCCGTCGCAAAAATGATAGTCAATTGTAACGTTCAGGGCCTTCTTATGACGATGGAACACTCAAATTGCGTCGAGATTCAATACATCGGCCTCCAGCCGACTTGCCTCCATGGGTCTATTGCTTCCTCGGGCACCTTATGGTCGTTCTCCTGTGAGTCTAGATTTTCGAATCCGACGCTAAAATGATTGTTAATTGTAACGTTCAGGGCCTCCTAATGACGATGGAACACTCAAATTGCGTCAAGAATCAATACATCGGTTTCCAGCCGACTTGTCTCCATGGGTCTATTGCTGCCTCGGGCACCTTATGGTCGTTCTCCTGTGAGTCTAGATTTTCGAATCCGACGCATAAATGATAGTTTATTGTAACGTTCAGGGACTCCTAAAGACGATGGAACACTCAAATTGCGTCGAGAGTCAATACATCGACCTCCAGTCAACTTGTATCCAAGGGGATATTACAGTCTCGTGCACCATATGATCCTTCTCCTGTTAGTAGATTTTCGAATCCGACGCTAAAATGATAGTTAACTGTAACGTTCAGGGCCTCCTAATGCCGATGGAACACTCAAATTGCGTCGAGATTCAATACATCGGCCTCCAGCCGACTTGTCTCCAAGGGTCTATTGCTGCCTCTGGCACCTTATGGTCGTTCTCCTGTGAGTCCAGATTTTCGAATCCGACGATAAAATTACAGTTAATTGTAACGTTCAGGGCGTCCTAATTACGATGGAACACTCAAATTGCGACGAGATTCAATACATCGTCCTGTAGCCGACTTGTCTCCAAGGGTCTATTGCTGCCTCGGGCTCCAAATGGTCGTTCTCCCGTGAGTCTAGATTTTCGAATCCGACGCGAAACTGATAGTTAATAGTAACGTTCAGGGCCTTCTAATGATGCTGAAACACTCAAATTGCGTCGAGATTCAATACATCGGCCTCCAGCCGACTTGTCTCCAAGGCGATATAGCTGTCTCGGGCACAATGTGATCCTTCTCCTGTGAGTCTAGATTTTCGAATCCGACGCAAAAATGATAGTGAATTGTAACGTTCAGCGCCTCCTAATGACGATAGAAGACTCAAATTGCGTCGAGATTCAATACATCGTCCTCCAGCCGATATGTCTCCAAGGGGATATTGCTGCCTCGGGCACCAAATGGTCCGTCTGCTGTGAGTCTAGATTTTCGAATCCGACGAAAAACTGATAGTTAATTGTAACACTCAGGGCCTCCTAATGACGATGGAACACTCAAATTGCGTCGCGATCCAATACATCGTCCTCCAGCCGCCTTGGCTCCAAGGGTCTATTGCGGCCTCGGGCACCTTATGATCGTTCTCTTGTAAGTCTAGATTTTCGAATCCGACGCCAAAATGATAGTTAATTGTAACGTTCAGGGCCTCCTAATGACGATGGAACTCTCAAATTGCGTCGAGATTCAATACATCGTCCTCCAGCCGATTTGTCTCCAAGGGTCTATTGCTGCCTCGGCCACCTTACGGTCGTTCTCCTGTGAGTCTAGATTTTCGAATCCGACGCAAAAATGATAGTTAATTGTAACGTTCAGGGCCTTCTAATGACGATGGAACACTCAAATTGCGTCGAGAGTCAATACATCGGCCTCCAGCCGACTTGTCTCCAAGGGTCTATTGCTGCTTCGGGCACCTTATAGTCGTTCTCCTGTGAGTCTAGGTTTTCGAATCCGACGCTAAAATGATTGTTAATTGTAACGTTCAGGGCCTCCTATTTGCGATGGAACACTCAAATTGCGTCGAGATTCAATACATCGTCCTCCAGCCGACTTGTCTCCAAGGGTCTATTGCTGCCTCGGGCACCTTATGGTCGTTCTCCTGTGAGTCTAGATTTTCGAATCCGACGCTAAAATGATTGTTAATTGTAACGTTCAGGGCCTCCTAATGACGATGGAACACTCAAATTGCGTCAAGAATCAATACATCGGTTTCCAGCCGACTTGTCTCCAAGGGTCTATTGCTGCCTCGGGCACCTTATGGTCGTTCTCCTGTAAGTCTAGATTTTCGAATCCGTCGCAAAAATGATAGTCAATTGTAACGTTCAGGGCCTTCTAATGACGATGGAACACTCAAATTGCGTTGAGATTCAATACATCGGCCTCCAGCCGACTTGCCTCCATGGGTCTATTGCTGCCTCGGGCACCTTATGGTCGTTCTCCTGTGAGTCTAGATTTTCGAATCCGACGCTAAAATGATTGTTAATTGTAACGATCAGGGCCTCCTAATGACGATGGAACACTCAAATTGCGTCAAGAATCAATTCATCGGTTTCCAGCCGACTTGTCTCCAAGGGTCTATTGCTGCCTCGGGCACCTTATGGTCGTTCTAATGTGAGTCTAGATTTTCGAATCCGACACATAGATGATAGTTTATTGTAACGTTCAGGGACTCCTAAAGACGATGGAACACTCAAATTGCGTCGAGAGTCAATACATCGACCTCCAGTAAACTTGTATCCAAGGGGATATTACAGTCTCGTGCACCATATGATCCTTCTCCTGTTAGTAGATTTTCGAATCCGAAGCTAAAATGATAGTTAACTGTAACGTTCAGGGCCTCCTAATGCCGATGGAACACTGAAATTGCGTCGAGATTCAATACATCGGCCTGTAGCCGACTTGTCTCCAAGGGTCTATTGCTGCCTGGGGCACCTTATGGTCGTTCTCCTGTGAGTCTAGATTTTCGAATCAGACGATAAAATGATAGTTAATCGTAACGTTCAGGGCGTCCTAATTACGATGGAACACTCAAATTGCGTCGAGAGTCAATACATCGGCCTCCAGCCGACTTGTCTCCAAGGGTCTATTGCTGCCTCGGGCACCTTATGGTCGTTCTCCTGTGAGTCTAGATTTTTGAATCCGACGCAAAAATGATAGTTAATTGTAACGTTCAGGGCCTTCTAATGACGATGGAACGCTCAATTTGCGTCGAGATTCAATACTTCGGCCTCCAGCCGACTTGTCTCCAAGGGTCTATTGCTGCCTCGGGCACCTTATGGTCGTTCTCCTGTGAGTCTAGATTTTCGAATCCGACGCTAAAATGATTGTTAATTGTAACGTTCAGGGCCTCCTAATGACGATGGAACACTCAAATTGCGTCAAGAATCAATACATCGGTTTCCAGCCGACTTTCCTCCAAGGGTCTATTGCTGCCTCGGGCACCTTATGGTCGTTCTCCTGTGAGTCTAGATTTTCGAATCCGACGCATAAATGATAGTTTATTGTAACGTTCAGGGACTCCTAAAGACGATGGAACACTCAAATTGCGACGAGATTCAATACATCGTCCTCCAGCCGACTTGTCTCCAAGGGTCTATTGCTGCCTCGGGCTCCAAATGGTCGTTCTCCCGTGAGCCTAGATTTTCAAATCCGACGCGAAACTGATAGTTAATTGTAACGTTCAGGGCCTACTAATGATGATGAAACACTCAAATTGCGTCGAGATTCAATACATCGGCCTCCAGCCGACGTGTCTCCAAGGCGATATAGCTGTCTCGGGCACAATGTGATCCTTCTCCTGTGAGTCTAGATTTTCGAATCCGACGCAAAAATGATAGTGAATTGTAACGTTCAGCGCCTCCTAATGACGATAGAAGACTCAAATTGCGTCGAGATTCAATACATCGTCCTCCAGCCGATTTGTCTCCAAGGGGATATTGCTGCCTCGGGCACCAAATGGTCCGTCTGCTGTGAGTCTAGATTTTCGAATCCGACGCAAAACTGATAGTTAATTGTAACATTCAGGGCCTCCTAATGACGATGGAACACTCAAATTGCGTCGCGATCCAATACATCGTCCTTCAGCCGACTTGTCTCCAAGGGTCTATTGCGGCCTCGGGCACCTTATGGTCGTTCTCTTGTAAGTCTAGATTTTCGAATCCGATGCAAAAATGATAGTTAATTGTAACGTTCAGGGACTCCTAAAGACGATGGAACACTAAAATTGCGTCGAGAGTCAATACATCGACCTCCAGTCAACTTGTCTCCAAGAGTCTATTGCTGCCTCGGGCACCTTATGGTCGTTCTCCTGTGAGTCTAGATTTTCGAATCCGACGCAAAAATGATAGTTAATTGTAACGTTCAGGGCCTTCTAATGACGATGGAACACTCAAATTGCGTCGAGATTCAATACATCGGCCTCCAGCCGACTTGTCTCCAAGGGTCTATTGCTGCCTCGGGCACCTTATAGTCGTTCTATTGTGAGTCTAGATTTTCGAATCCGACGCTAAAATGATAGTTAATTGTAACGTTCAGGGCCTCCTATTTGCGATGGAACACTCAAATTGCGTCGAGATTCAATACATCGGGCTCCAGCCGACTTGTCTCCTATGGTCTGTTGCTGCCTCGGGCACCTTATGGTCGTTCTCCTGTGAGTCTAGATTTTCGAATCCGACGATAAAATGATAGTTAATTGTAACGTTCAGGGCCTCCTAATGACGATGGAACACTCAAATTGCGACGAGATTCAATACATCGCCCTCCAGCCGACTTGTCTCCAAGGGTCTATTGCTGCCTCGGGCACCAAATGGTCGTTCTCCCGTGAGTCTAGATTTTCGAATCCGACGCGAAACTGATAGTTAATTGTAACGTTCAGGGCCTCCTAATGACGATGGAACACTCAAATTGCGTCGAGATTCAATACATCGGCCTCCAGCCGACTTGTCTCCAAGGGGATATTGCTGTCTCTGGCACAATATGATCCTTCTCCTGTAAGTCTAGATTTTCGTATCCGACGCCAAAAAGGATAGTGAATTGTAACGTTCAGCGCCTCCTAATGACGATAGAAGACTCAAATTGCGTCGAGATTCAATACATCGTCCTCCAGCCGATTTTTCTCCAAGGGGATATTGCTGCCTCAGGCTCCAAATGGTCCGTCTGCTGTGAGTCTAGATTTTCGAATCTGACGAAAAACTGATAGTTAATTGTAACATTCAGGGCATTTTCAATGACGATGGAACACTCAAATTGCTTCGCGATCCAATACATCGTCCTCCAGCTGACTTGTCTCCAAGGGTCTATTGCTGCCTCGGGCACCTTATGGTCGTTCTCTTGTAAGTCTAGAATTTCGAATCCGACGCAAAAATGATAGTTAATTGTAACGTTCAGGGCCTCCTAATGACGATGGAACTCTCAAATTGCGTCGAGATTCTATACATCGTCCTCCAGCCGACTTGTCTCCAAGGGTCTATTGATGCCTCGGGCACCTTATGGTCGTTCTCCTGTGAGTCTAGATTTTCGAATCCGACGATAAAATGATAGTTAATTGTAACGTTCAGGACGTCCTAATTACGATGGAACACTCAAATTGCGTCGAGAGTCAATACATCGGCCTCCAGCCGACTTGTCTCCAAGGGTCTATTGCTGCCTCGGGCACCTTATGGTCGTTCTCCTGTGAGTCTAGATTTTCGAATCCGACGCAAAAATGATAGTTAATTGTAACGTTCAGGGCCTTCTAATGACGATGGAACACTCAAATTGCGTCGAGATTCAATACATCGGCCTCCAGCCGACTTGTCTCCAAAGGTCTATTGCTGCCTCGGGCACCTTATGGTCGTTCTCCTGTGAGTCTAGATTTTCGAATCCGACGCTAAAATGATTGTTAATTGTAACGTTCAGGGTCTCCTAATGACGATGGAACACTCAAATTGCGTCTTGAATGAATACATCGGTTTCCAGCCGACTTGTCTCCAAGGGTCTATTGCTGCCTCGGGCACCTTATGGTCGTTCTCCTGTAAGTCTAGATTTTCGAATCCGTCGCAAAAATGATAGTCAATTGTAACGTTCAGGGCCTTCTAATGACGATGGAACACTCAAATTGCGTCGAGATTCAATACATCGGCCTCCAGCCGACTTGCCTCCATGGGTCTGTTGCTGCCTCGGGCACCTTATGGTCGTTCTCTGTGAATCTAGATTTTCGAATCCGACGCTAAAATGATTGTTAATTGTAACGTTCAGGGCCTCCTAATGACGATGGAACACTCAAATTGCGTCAAGAATCAATACATCGGTTTCCAGCCGACTTGTCTCCAAGGGTCTATTGCTGCCTCGGGCACCTTATGGTCGTTCTCCTGTGAGTCTAGATTTTCGAATCCGACGCAAAAATGATAGTTAATTGTAACGTTCAGGGCCTTCTAATGACGATGGAACACTCAAATTGCGTCAAGAATCAATACATCGGTTTCCAGCCGACTTGTCTCCAAGGGTCTAATTGCTGCCTCGGGCACCTTATGGTCGTTCTCCTGTGAGTCTAGATTTTCGAATCCGACGCAAAAATGATAGTTAATTGTAACGTTCAGGGCCTCCTATTTGCGTTGGAACACTCAAATTGCGTCGAGATTCAATACATCGGGCTCCAGCCGACTTGTCTCCTATGGTCTGTTGCTGCCTCGGGCACCTTATGGTCGTTCTCCTGTGAGTCTAGATTTTCGAATCCGACGATAAAATGATAGTTAATTGTAACGTTCAGGGCCTCCTAATGACGATGGAACACTCAAATTGCGACGAGATTCAATACATCGCCCTCCAGCCGACTTGTCTCCAAGGGTCTATTGCTGCCTCGGGCACCAAATGGTCGTTCTCCCGTGAGTCTAGATTTTCGAATCCGACGCGAAACTGATAGTTAATTGTAACGTTCAGGGCCTCCTAATGACGATGGAACACTCAAATTGCGTCGAGATTCAATACATCGGCCTCCAGCCGACTTGTCTCCAAGGGGATATTGCTGTCTCAGGCACAATATGATCCTTCTCCTGTAAGTCTAGATTTTCGTATCCGACGCCAAAAAGGATAGTGAATTGTAACGTTCAGCGCCTCCTAATGACGATAGAAGACTCAAATTGCGTCGAGATTCAATACATCGTCCTCCAGCCGATTTTTCTCCAAGGGGATATTGCTGCCTCAGGCACCAAATGGTCCGTCTGCTGTGAGTCTAGATTTTCGAATCTGACGAAAAACTGATAGTTAATTGCAACATTCAGGGCATTTTCAATGACGATGGAACACTCAAATTGCTTCTCGATCCAATACATCGTCCTCCAGCTGACTTGTCTCCAAGGGTCTATTGCTGCCTCGGGCACCTTATGGTCGTTCTCTTGTAAGTCTAGAATTTCGAATCCGACGCAAAAATGATAGTTAATTGTAACGTTCAGGGCCTCCTAATGACGATGGAACTCTCAAATTGCGTCGAGATTCTATACATCGTCCTCCAGCCGACTTGTCTCCAAGGGTCTATTGATGCCTCGGGCACCTTATGGTCGTTCTCCTGTGAGTCTAGATTTTCGAATCCGACGATAAAATGATAGTTAATTGTAACGTTCAGGGCGTCCTAATTACGATGGAACACTCAAATTGCGTCGAGAGTCAATACATCGGCCTCCAGCCGACTTGTCTCCAAGGGTCTATTGCTGCCTCGGGCACCTTATGGTCGTTCTCCTGTGAGTCTAGATTTTCGAATCCGACGCTAAAATGATTGTTAATTGTAACGTTCAGGGTCTCCTAATGACGATGGAACACTCAAATTGCGTCTTGAATGAATACATCGGTTTCCAGCCGACTTGTCTCCAAGGGTCTATTGCTGCCTCGGGCACCTTATGGTCGTTCTCCTGTAAGTCTAGATTTTCGAATCCGTCGCAAAAATGATAGTCAATTGTAACGTTCAGGGCCTTCTAATGACGATGGAACACTCAAATTGCGTCGAGATTCAATACATCGGCCTCCAGCCGACTTGCCTCCATGGGTCTGTTGCTGCCTCGGGCACCTTATGGTCGTTCTCCTGTGAATCTAGATTTTCGAATCCGACGCTAAAATGATTGTTAATTGTAACGTTCAGGGCCTCCTAATGACGATGGAACACTCAAATTGCGTCAAGAATCAATACATCGGTTTCCAGCCGACTTGTCTCCAAGGGTCTATTGCTGCCTCGGGCACCTTATGGTCGTTCTCCTGTGAGTCTAGATTTTCGAATCCGACGCATAAATGATAGTTTATTGTAACGTTCAGGGACTCCTAAAGACGATGGAACACTCAAATTGCGTCGAGAGTCAATACATCGACCTCCAGTCAACTTGTATCCAAGGGGATATTACAGTCTCGTGCACCATATGATCCTTCTCCTGTTAGTAGATTTTCGAATCCGACGCTAAAATGATAGTTAACTGTAACGTTCAGGGCCTCCTAATGCCGATGGAACACTCAAATTGCGTCGAGATTCAATAGATCGGCCTCCAGCCGACTTGTCTCCAAGGGTCTATTGCTGCCTCGGGCACCTTATGGTCGTTCTCCTGTGAGTCTAGATTTTCGAATCCGACGATAAAATTATAGTTAATTGTAACGTTCAGGGCGTCCTAATTACGATGGAACACTCAAATTGCGACGAGATTCAATACATCGTCCTCCAGCCGACTTGTCTCCAAGGGTCTATTGCTGCCACGGGCTCCAAATTGTCGTTCTCCCGTGAGTCTAGATTTTCGAATCCGACGGGAAACTGATAGTTAATTGTAACGTTCAGGGCCTCCTAATGATGATGAAACACTCAAATTGCGTCGAGATTCAATACATCGGCCTCCATCCGACTTGTCTCCAAGGGGATATAGCTGTCTCGGGCACAATGTGATCCTACTCCTGTGAGTCTAGATTTTCGAATCCGACGCAAAAATGATAGTGAATTGTAACGTTCAGCGCCTCCTAATGACGATAGAAGACTCAAATTGCGTCGAGAATCAATTCATCGTCCTCCAGCCGATTTGTCTCCAAGGGGATATTGCTGCCTCGGGCACCAAATGGTCCGTCTGCTGTGAGTCTAGATTTTCGAATCCGACGAAAAACTGATAGTTAATTGTAACATTCAGGGCCTCCTAACGACGATGGAACACTCAAATTGCGTCGCGATCCAATCCATCGTCCTCCAGCCGACTTGTCTCCAAAGGTCTATTGCTGCCTCGGGCACCTTATGGTCGTTCTCCTGTGAGTCTAGATTTTCGAATCCGACGCAAAAATGATAGTTAATTGTAACGTTCAGGGACTCCTAAAGACGATGGAACACTAAAATTGCGTCGAGAGTCAATACATCGACCTCCAGTCAACTTGTATCCAAGGGGATATTGCAGTCTCGTGCACCATATGATCCTTCTCCTGTTAGTAGATTTTCGAATCCGACGATAAAATGATTGTTAATTGTAACGTTCAGGGCCTCCTAATGACGATGGAACACTCAAATTGCGTCAAGAATCAATACATCGGTTTCCAGCCGACTTGTCTCCAAGGGTCTATTGCTGCCTCGGGCACCTTATGGTCGTTCTCCTGTGAGTCTAGATTTTCAAATCCGACACATAAATGATAGTTAATTGTAACGTTCAGGGACTCCTAAAGACGATGGAACACTAAAATTGCGTCGAGAGTCAATACATCGACCTCCAGTCAACTTGTATCCAAGGGGATATTGCAGTCTCGTGCTCCATATGATCCTTCTCCTGTTAGTAGATTTTCGAATCCGACGCTAAAATGATAGTTAACTGTATCGTTCAGGGCCTCCTAATCCCGATGGAACACTCAAATTGCGTCAAGAATCAATACATCGGCATCCAGCCGACTTTGTCTCCAAGGGTCCATTGCTGCCTCGGGCACCTTATGGTCGTTCTCCTGTGAGTCTAGATTTTCGAATCCGACGCAAAAATGATAGTTAATTGTAACGTTCAGGGCCTCCTATTTGCGATGGAACACTCAAAATGCGTCGAGATTCAATACATCGGCCTCCAGCCGACTTGTCTCCTATGGTCTGTTGCTGCCTCGGGCACCTTATGGTCGTTCTCCTGTGAGTCTAGATTTTCGAATCCGACGATAAAATGATAGTTAATTGTAACGTTCAGGGCCTCCTAATGACGATGGAACACTCAAATTGCGACGAGATTCAATACATCGCCCTCCAGCCGACTTGTCTCCAAGGGTCTATTGCTGCCTCGGGCACCAAATGGTCGTTCTCCCGTGAGTCTAGATTTTCGAATCCGACGCGAAACTGATAGTTAATTGTAACGTTCAGGGCCTCCTAATGACGATGGAACACTCAAATTGCGTCGAGATTCAATACATCGGCCTCCAGCCGACTTGTCTCCAAGGGGATATTGCTGTCTCAGGCACAATATGATCCTTCTCCTGTAAGTCTAGATTTTCGTATCCGACGCAAAAATGATAGTGAATTGTAACGTTCAGCGCCTTCTAATGACGATAGAAGACTCAAATTGCGTCGAGATTCAATACATCGTCCTCCAGCCGATTTTTCTCCAAGGGGATATTGCTGCCTCAGGCACCAAATGGTCCGTCTGCTGTGAGTCTAGATTTTCGAATCTGACGAAAAACTGAAAGTTAATTGTAACATTCAGGGCATTTTCAATGACGATGGAACACTCAAATTGCTTCGCGATCCAATACATCGTCCTCCAGCTGACTTGTCTCCAAGGGTCTATTGCTGCCTCGGGCACCTTATGGTCGTTCTCTTGTAAGTCTAGATTATCGAATCCGACACAAAAATGATAGTTAATTGTAACGTTCAGGGCCTCCTAATGACGATGGAACTCTCAAATTGCGTCGAGATTCTATACATCGTCCTCCAGCCGACTTGTCTCCAAGGGTCTATTGATGCCTCGGGCACCTTATGGTCGTTCTCCTGTGAGTCTAGATTTTCGAATCCGACGATAAAATGATAGTTAATTGTAACGTTCAGGGCGTCCTAATTACGATGGAACACTCAAATTGCGTCGAGATTCAATACATCGTCCTCCAGCCGACTTGTCTCCAAGGGTCTATTGCTGCCTCGGGCACCTTATGGTCGTTCTCCTGTGAGTCTAGATTTTCGAATCCGACGCTAAAATGATTGTTAATTGTAACGTTCAGGGCCTCCTAATGACGATGGAACACTCAAATTGCGTCAAGAATCAATACATCGGTTTCCAGCCAACTTGTCTCCAAGGGTCTATTGCTGCCTCGGGCACCTTATGGTCGTTCTCCTGTAAGTCTACATTTTCGAATCCGTCGCAAAAATGATAGTCAGTTGTAACGTTCAGGGCCTTCTAATGACGATGGAACACTCAAATTGCGTTGAGATTCAATACATCGGCCTCCAGCCGACTTGCCTCCATGGGTCTATTGCTGCCTCGGGCACCTTATGGTCGTTCTCCTGTGAGTCTAGATTTTCGAATCCGACGCTAAAATGATTGTTAATTGTAACGTTCAGGGCCTCCTAATGACGATGGAACACTCAAATTGCGTCAAGAATCAATACATCGGTTTCCAGCCGACTTGTCTCCAGGGGTCTATTGCTGCCTCGGGCACCTTATGGTCGTTGTAATGTGAGTCTAGATTTTCGAATCCGACACATAGATGATAGTTTATTGTAACGTTCAGGGACTCCTAAAGACGATGGAACACTCAAATTGCGTCGAGAGTCAATACATCGACCTCCAGTAAACTTGTATCCAAGGGGATATTACAGTCTCGTGCACCATATGATCCTTCTCCTGTTAGTAGATTTTCGAATCCGACGCTAAAATGATAGTTAACTGTAACGTTCAGGGCCTCCTAATGCCGATGGAACACTGAAATTGCGTCGAGATTCAATACATCGGCCTCTAGCCGACTTGTCTCCAAGGGTCTATTGCTGCCTGGGGCACCTTATGGTCGTTCTCCTGTGAGTCTAGATTTTCGAATCAGACGATAAAATGATAGTTAATCGTAACGTTCAGGGCGTCCTAATTACGATGGAACACTCAAATTGCGTCGAGAGTCAATACAACGGCCTCCAGCCGACTTGTCTCCAAGGGTATATTGCTGCCTCGGGCACCTTATGGTCGTTCTCCTGTGAGTCTAGATTTTCGAATCCGACGCAAAAATGATAGTTAATTGTAACGTTCAGGGCCTTCTAATGACGATGGAACGCTCAATTTGCGTCGAGATTCAATACTTCGGCCTCCAGCCGACTTGTCTCCAAGGGTCTATTGCTGCCTCGGGCACCTTATGGTCGTTCTCCTGTGAGTCTAGATTTTCGAATCCGACGCTAAAATGATTGTTAATTGTAACGTTCACGGCCTCCTAATGACGATGGAACACTCAAATTGCGTCAAGAATCAATACATCGGTTTCCAGCCGACTTGGCTCCAAGGGTCTATTGCTGCCTCGGGCTCCAAATGGTCGTTCTCCCGTGAGCCTAGATTTTCGAATCCGACGCGAAACTGATAGTTAATTGTAACGTTCAGGGCCTACTAATGATGATGAAACACTCAAATTGCGTCGAGATTCAATAAATCGGCCTCCAGCCGACGTGTCTCCAAGGCGATATAGCTGTCTCGGGCACAATGTGATCCTTCTCCTGTGAGTCTAGATTTTCGAATCCGACGCAAAAATGATAGTGAATTGTAACGTTCAGCGCCTCCTAATGACGATAGAAGACTCATGCGTCGAGATTCAATACATCGTCCTCCAGCCGATTTGTCTCCAAGGGGATATTGCTGCCTCGGGCACCAAATGGTCCGTCTGCTGTGAGTCTAGATTTTCGAATCCGACGCAAAACTGATAGTTAATTGTAACATTCAGGGCCTCCTAATGACGATGGAACACTCAAATTGCGTCGCGATCCAATACATCGTCCTTCAGCCGACTTGTCTCCAAGGGTCTATTGCGGCCTCGGGCACCTTATGGTCGTTCTCTTGTAAGTCTAGATTTTCGAATCCGATGCAAAATTGATAGTTAATTGTAACGTTCAGGGACTCCTAAAGACGATGGAACACTTAAATTGCGTCGAGAGTCAATACATCGACCTCCAGTCAACTTGTCTCCAAGAGTCTATTGCTGCCTCGGGCACCTTATGGTCGTTCTCCTGTGAGTCTAGATTTTCGAATCCGACGCTAAAATGATTGTTAATTGAAACGTTCAGGGCCTCCTAATGACGATGGAACACTCAAATTGCGTCAAGAATCAATACATCGGTTTCCAGCCGACTTGTCTCCAAGGGTCTAATTGCTGCCTCGGGCACCTTATGGTCGTTCTCCTGTGAGTCTAGATTTTCGAATCCGACGCAAAAATGATAGTTAATTGTAACGTTCAGGGCCTCCTATTTGCGATGGAACACTCAAATTGCGTCGAGATTCAATACATCGGGCTCCAGCCGTCTTGTCTCCTATGGTCTGTTGCTGCCTCGGGCACCTTATGGTCGTTCTCCTGTGAGTCTAGATTTTCGAATCCGACGATAAAATGATAGTTAATTGTTACGTTCAGGGCCTCCTAATGACGATGGAACACTCAAATTGCGACGAGATTCAATACATCGCCCTCCAGCCGACTTGTCTCCAAGGGTCTATTGCTGCCTCGGGCACCAAATGGTCGTTCTCCCGTGAGTCTAGATTTTCGAATCCGACGCGAAACTGATAGTTAATTGTAACGTTCAGGGCCTCCTAATGACGATGGAACACTCAAATTGCGTCGAGATTCAATACATCGGCCTCCAGCCGACTTGTCTCCAAGGGGATATTGCTGTCTCAGGCACAATATGATCCTTCTCCTGTAAGTCTAGATTTTCGTATCCGACGCCAAAAAGGATAGTGAATTGTAACGTTCAGCGCCTCCTAATGACGATAGAAGACTCAAATTGCGTCGAGATTCAATACATCGTCCTCCAGCCGATTTTTCTCCAAGGGGATATTGCTGCCTCAGGCACCAAATGGTCCGTCTGCTGTGAGTCTAGATTTTCGAATCTGACGAAAAACTGATAGTTAATTGTAACATTCAGGGCATTTTCAATGACGATGGAACACTCAAATTGCTTCGCGATCCAATACATCGTCCTCCAGCTGACTTGTCTCCAAGGGTCTATTGCTGCCTCGGGCACCTTATGGTCGTTCTCTTGTAAGTCTAGATTTTCGAATCCGACGCAAAAATGATAGTTAATTGTAACGTTCAGGGCCTCCTAATGACGATGGAACTCTCAAATTGCGTCGAGATTCTATACATCGTCCTCCAGCCGACTTGTCTCCAAGGGTCTATTGATGCCTCGGGCACCTTATGGTCGTTCTCCTGTGAGTCTAGATTTTCGAATCCGACTATAAAATGATAGTTAATTGTAACGTTCAGGGCGTCCTAATTACGATGGAACACTCAAATTGCGTCGAGAGTCAATACATCGGCCTCCAGCCGACTTGTCTCCAAGGGTCTATTGCTGCCTCGGGCACCTTATGGTCGTTCTCCTGTGAGTCTAGATTTTCGAATCCGACGCAAAAATGATAGTTAATTGTAACGTTCAGGGCCTTCTAATGACGATGGAACACTCAAATTGCGTCGAGATTCAATACATCGGCCTCCAGCCGACTTGTCTCCAAAGGTCTATTGCTGCCTCGGGCACCTTATGGTCGTTCTCCTGTGAGTCTAGATTTTCGAATCCGACGCTAAAATGATTGTTAATTGTAACGTTCAGGGTCTCCTAATGACGATGGAACACTCAAATTGCGTCTTGAATGAATACATCGGTTTCCAGCCGACTTGTCTCCAAGGGTCTATTGCTGCCTCGGGCACCTTATGGTCGTTCTCCTGTAAGTCTAGATTTTCGAATCCGTCGCAAAAATGATAGTCAATTGTAACGTTCAGGGCCTTCTAATGACGATGGAACACTCAAATTGCGTCGAGATTCAATACATCGGCCTCCAGCCGACTTGCCTCCATGGGTCTGTTGCTGCCTCGGGCACCTTATGGTCGTTCTCCTGTGAATCTAGATTTTCGAATCCGACGCTAAAATGATTGTTAATTGTAACGTTCAGGGCCTCCTAATGACGATGGAACACTCAAATTGCGTCAAGAATCAATACATCGGTTTCCAGCCGACTTGTCTCCAAGGGTCTATTGCTGCCTCGGGCACCTTATGGTCGTTCTCCTGTGAGTCTAGATTTTCGAATCCGACGCATAGATGATAGTTTATTGTAACGTTCAGGGACTCCTAAAGACGATGGAACACTCAAATTGCGTCGAGAGTCAATACATCGACCTCCAGTCAACTTGTATCCAAGGGGATATTACAGTCTCGTGCACCATATGATCCTTCTCCTGTTAGTAGATTTTCGAATCCGACGCTAAAATGATAGTTAACTGTAACGTTCAGGGCCTCCTAATGCCGATGGAACACTCAAATTGCGTCGAGATTCAATAGATCGGCCTCCAGCCGACTTGTCTCCAAGGGTCTATTGCTGCCTCGGGCACCTTATGGTCGTTCTCCTGTGAGTCTAGATTTTCGAATCCGACGATAAAATTATAGTTAATTGTAACGTTCAGGGCGTCCTGATTACGATGGAACACTCAAATTGCGACGAGATTCAATACATCGTCCTCCAGCCGACTTGTCTCCAAGGGTCTATTGCTGCCTCGGGCTCCAAATTGTCGTTCTCCCGTGAGTCTAGATTTTCGAATCCGACGGGAAACTGATAGTTAATTGTAACGTTCAGGGCCTCCTAATGATGATGAAACACTCAAATTGCGTCGAGATTCAATACATCGGCCTCCATCCGACTTGTCTCCAAGGGGATATAGCTGTCTCGGGCACAATGTGATCCTACTCCTGTGAGTCTAGATTTTCGAATCCGACGCAAAAATGATAGTGAATTGTAACGTTCAGCGCCTCCTAATGACGATAGAAGACTCAAATTGCGTCGAGATTCAATACATCGTCCTCCAGCCGATTTGTCTCCAAGGGGATATTGCTGCCTCGGGCACCAAATGGTCCGTCTGCTGTGTGTCTAGATTTTCGAATCCGACGAAAAACTGATAGTTAATTGTAACATTCAGGGCCTCCTAATGACGATGGAACACTCAAATTGCGTCGCGATCCAATCCATCGTCCTCCAGCCGACTTGGGTCCAAAGGTCTATTGCTGCCTCGGGCACCTTATGATCGTTCTCCTGTGAGTCTAGATTTTCGAATCCGACGCAAAAATGATAGTTAATTGTAACGTTCAGGGACTCCTAAAGACGATGGAACACTAAAATTGCGTCGAGAGTCAATACATCGACCTCCAGTCAACTTGTATCCAAGGGGATATTGCAGTCTCGTGCACCATATGATCCTTCTCCTGTTAGTAGATTTTCGAATCCGACGATAAAATGATTGTTAATTGTAACGTTCAGGGCCTCCTAATGACGATGGAACACTCAAATTGCGTCAAGAATCAATACATCGGTTTCCAGCCGACTTGTCTCCAAGGGTCTATTGCTGCCTCGGGCACCTTATGGTCGTTCTCCTGTGAGTCTAGATTTTCGAATCCGACACATAAATGATAGTTAATTGTAACGTTCAGGGACTCCTAAAGACGATGGAACACTAAAATTGCGTCGAGAGTCAATACATCGACCTCCAGTCAACTTGTATCCAAGGGGATATTGCAGTCTCGTGCACCATATGATCCTTCTCCTGTTAGTAGATTTTCGAATCCGACGCTAAAATGATAGTTAACTGTATCGTTCAGGGCCTCCTAATCCCGATGGAACACTCAAATTGCGTCGAGATTCAATACATCGGCATCCAGCCGACTTTGTCACCAAGGGTCCATTGCTGCCTCGGGCACCTTATGGTCGTTCTCCTGTGAGTCTAGATTTTCGAATCCGACGCAAAAATGATAGTTAATTGTAACGTTCAGGGCCTCCTATTTGCGATGGAACACTCAAAATGCGTCGAGATTCAATACATCGGCCTCCAGCCGACTTGTCTCCTATGGTCTGTTGCTGCCTCGGGCACCTTATGGTCGTTCTCCTGTGAGTCTAGATTTTCGAATCCGACGATAAAATGATAGTTAATTGTAACGTTCAGGGCCTCCTAATGACGATGGAACTCTCAAATTGCGACGAGATTCAATACATCGCCCTCCAGCCGACTTGTCTCCAAGGGTCTATTGCTGCCTCGGGCACCAAATGGTCGTTCTCCCGTGAGTCTAGATTTTCGAATCCGACGCGAAACTGATAGTTAATTGTAACGTTCAGGGCCTCCTAATGACGATGGAACACTCAAATTGCGTCGAGATTCAATACATCGGCCTCCAGCCGACTTGTCTCCAAGGGGATATTGCTGTCTCAGGCACAATATGATCCTTCTCCTGTAAGTCTAGATTTTCGTATCCGACGCAAAAATGATAGTGAATTGTAACGTTCAGCGCCTTCTAATGACGATAGAAGACTCAAATTGCGTCGAGATTCAATACATCGTCCTCCAGCCGATTTTTCTCCAAGGGGATATTGCTGCCTCAGGCACCAAATGGTCCGTCTGCTGTGAGTCTAGATTTTCGAATCTGACGAAAAACTGATAGTTAATTGTAACATTCAGGGCATTTTCAATGACGATGGAACACTCAAATTGCTTCGCGATCCAATACATCGTCCTCCAGCTGACTTGTCTCCAAGGGTCTATTGCTGCCTCGGGCACCTTATGGTCGTTCTCTTGTAAGTCTAGATTATCGAATCCGACACAAAAATGATAGTTAATTGTAACGTTCAGGGCCTCCTAATGACGATGGAACTCTCAAATTGCGTCGAGATTCTATACATCGTCCTCCAGCCGACTTGTCTCCAAGGGTCTATTGATGCCTCGGGCACCTTATGGTCGTTCTCCTGTGAGTCTAGATTTTCGAATCCGACGATAAAATGATAGTTAATTGTAACGTTCAGGGCGTCCTAATTACGATGGAACACTCAAATTGCGTCGAGAGTCAATACATCGGCCTCCAGCCGACTTGTCTCCAAGGGTCTATTGCTGCCTCGGGCACCTTATGGTCGTTCTCCTGTGAGTCTAGATTTTCGAATCCGACGCAAAAATGATAGTTAATTGTAACGTTCAGGGCCTTCTAATGACGATGGAACACTCAAATTGCGTCGAGATTCAATACATCGGCCTCCAGCCGACTTGTCTCCAAGGGTCTATTGCTGCCTCGGGCACCTTATGGTCGTTCTCCTGTGAGTCTAGATTTTCGAATCCGACGCTAAAATGATTGTTAATTGTAACGTTCAGGGTCTCCTAATGACGATGGAACACTCAAATTGCGTCAAGAATGAATACATCGGTTTCCAGCCGACTTGTCTCCAAGGGTCTATTGCTGCCTCGGGCACCTTATGGTCGTTCTCCTGTAAGTCTAGATTTTCGAATCCGTCGCAAAAATGATAGTCAATTGTAACGTTCAGGGCCTTCTAATGACGATGGAACACTCAAATTGCGTCGAGATTCAATACATCGGCCTCCAGCCGACTTGCCTCCATGGGTCTATTGCTGCCTCGGGCACCTTATGGTCGTTCTCCTGTGAGTCTAGATTTTCGAATCCGACGCTAAAATGATTGTTAATTGTAACGTTCAGGGCCTCCTAATGACGTTGGAACACTCTAATTGCGTCAAGAATCAATACATCGGTTTCCAGCCGACTTGTCTCCAAGGGTCTATTGCTGCCTCGGGCACCTTATGGTCGTTCTCCTGTGAGTCTAGATTTTCGAATCCGACGCATAAATGATAGTTTATTGTAACGTTCAGGGACTCGTAAAGACGATGGAACACTCAAATTGCGTCGAGAGTCAATACATCGACCTCCAGTCAACTTGAATCCAAGGGGATATTACAGTCTCGTGCACCATATGATCCTTCTCCTGTTAGTAGATTTTCGAATCCGACGCTAAAATGATAGTTAACTGTAACGTTCAGGGCCTCCTAATGCCGATGGAACACTCAAATTGCGTCGAGATTCAATACATCGGCCTCCAGCCGACTTGTCTCCAAGGGTCTATTGCTGCCTCGGGCACCTTATGGTCGTTCTCCTGTGAGTCTAGATTTTCGAATCCGACGATAAAATTATAGTTAATTGTAACGTTCAGGGCGTCCTAATTACGATGGAACACTCAAATTGCGACGAGATTCAATACATCGTCCTCCAGCCGACTTGTCACCAAGGGTCTATTGCTGCCTCGGGCTTCAAATTGTCGTTCTCCCGTGAGTCTAGATTTTCGAATCCGACGGGAAACTGATAGTTAATTGTAACGTTCAGGGCCTCCTAATGATGATGAAACACTCAAATTGCGTCGAGATTCAATACATCGGCCTCCAGCCGACTTGTCTCCAAGGGGATATAGCTGTCTCGGGCACAATGTGATCCTACTCCTGTGAGTCTAGATTTTCGAATCCGACGCAAAAATGATAGTGAATTGTAATGTTCAGCGCCTCCTAATGACGATAGAAGACTCAAATTGCGTCGACATTCAATACATCGTCCTCCAGCCGATTTGTCTCCAAGGGGATATTGCTGCCTCGGGCACCATATGGTCCGTCTGCTGTGAGTCTAGATTTTCGAATCCGACGAAAAACTGATAGTTAATTGTAACATTCAGGGCCTCCTAATGACGATGGAACACTCAAATTGCGTCGCGATCCAATACATCGTCCTCCAGCCGACTTGTCTCCAAAGGTCTATTGCTGCCTCGGGCACCTTATGGTCGTTCTCCTGTGAGTCTAGATTTTCGAATCCGACGCAAAAATGATAGTTAATTGTAACGTTCAGGGACTCCTAAAGACGATGGAACACTAAAATTGCGTCGAGAGTCAATACATCGACCTCCAGTCAACTTGTATCCAAGGGGATATTGCAGTCTCGTGCACCATATGATCCTTCTCCTGTTAGTAGATTTTCGAATCCGACGCTAAAATGATTGTTAATTGTAACGTTCAGGGCCTCCTAATGACGACGGAACACTCAAATTGCGTCAAGAATGAATACATCGGTTTCCAGCCGACTTGTCTCCAAGGGTCTATTGCTGCCTCGGGCACCTTATGGTCGTTCTCCTGTGAGTCTAGATTTTCGAATCCGACACATAAATGATAGTTAATTGTAACGTTCAGGGACTCCTAAAGACGATGGAACACTAAAATTGCGTCGAGAGTCAATACATCGACCTCCAGTCAACTTGTATCCAAGGGGATATTGCAGTCTCGTGCACCATATGATCCTTCCCCTGTTAGTAGATTTTCGAATCCGACGCTAAAATGATATTTAACTGTATCGTTCAGGGCCTCCTAATCCCGATGGAACACTCAAATTGCGTCGAGATTCAATACATCGGCATCCACCCGACTTGTCTCCAAGGGTCTATTGCTGCCTCGGGCACCTTATGGTCGTTCTCCTGTGAGTCTAGATTTTCGAATCCGACGCAAAAATGATAGTTAATTGTAACGTTCAGGGCCTCCTATTTGCGATGGAACACTCAAATTGCGTCGAGATTCAATACATCGGCCTCCAGCCGACTTGTCTCCTATGGTCTGTTGCTGCCTCGGGCACCTTATGGTCGTTCACCTGTGAGTCAAGATTTTCGAATCCGACGATAAAATGATAGTTAATTGTAACGTTCAGGGCCTCCTAAAGACGATGGAACACTCAAATTGCGACGAGATTCAATACATCGCCCTCCAGCCGACTTGTCTCCAAGGGTCTATTGCTGCCTCGGGCTCCAAATGGTCGTTCTCCCGTGAGTCTAGATTTTCGAATCCGACGCGAAACTGATAGTTAATTGTAACGTACAGGACCTCCTAATGACGATGGAACACTCAAATTGCGTCGAGATTCAATACATCGGCCTCCAGCCGACTTGTCTCCAAGGGGATATTACTGTCTCAGGCACAATATGATCCTTCTCCTGTAAGTCTAGATTTCCGTATCCGACGCAAAAATGATAGTGAATTGTAACGTTCAGCGCCTCCTAATGACGATAGAAGACTCAAATTGCGTCGAGATTCAATACATCGTCCTCCAGCCGATTTGTCTCCAAGGGGATATTGCTGCCTCAGGCACCAAATGGTCCGTCTGCTGTGAGTCTAGATTTTCGAATCTGACGAAAAACTGATAGTTAATTGTAACATTCAGGGCATTTTCAATGACGATGGAACACTCAAATTGCTTCGCGATCCAATACATCGTCTTCCAGCTGACTTGTCTCCAAGGGTCTATTGCTGCCTCGGGCACCTTATGGTCGTTCTCTTGTAAGTCTAGATTTTCGAATCCGACGCAAAAATGATAGTTAATTGTAACGTTCAGGGCCTCCTAATGACGATGGAACTCTCAAATTGCGTCGAGATTCTATACATCGTCCTCCAGCCGACTTGTCTCCAAGGGTCTATTGATGCCTTGGGCACCTTATGGTCGTTCTCCTGTGAGTCTAGATTTTCGAATCCGACGATAAAATGATAGTTAATTGTAACGTTCAGGGCGTCCTAATTACGATGGAACACTCAAATTGCGTCGAGAGTCAATACATCGGCCTCCAGCCGACTTGTCTCCAAGGGTCTATTGCTGCCTCGGGCACCTTATGGTCGTTCTCCTGTGAGTCTAGATTTTCGAATCCGACGCAAAAATGATAGTTAATTGTAACGTTCAGGGACTCCTAAAGACGATGGAACACTAAAATTGCGTCGAGAGTAAATACATCGACCTCCAGTCAACTTGTATCCAAGGGGATATTGCAGTCTCGTGCACCATATGATCCTTCTCCTGTTAGTAGATATTCGAATCCGACGCTAAAATGATTGTTAATTGTAACGTTCAGGGCCTCCTAATGACGATGGAACACTCAAATTGCGTCAAGAATGAATACATCGGTTTCCAGCCGACTTGTCTCCAAGGGTCTATTGCTGCCTCGGGCACCTTATGGTCGTTCTCCTGTGAGTCTAGATTTTCGAATCCGACACATAAATGATAGTTAATTGTAACGTTCAGGGACTCCTAAAGACGATGGAACACTAAAATTGCGTCGAGAGTCAATACATCGACCTCCAGTCAATTTGTATCCAAGGGGATATTGCAGTCTCGTGCACCATATGATCCTTCTCCTGTTAGTAGATTTTCGAATCCGACGCTAAAATGATAGTTAACTGTATCGTTCAGGGCCTCCTAATCCCGATGGAACACTCAAATTGCGTCGAGATTCAATACATCGGCATCCAGCCGACTTGTCTCCAAGGGTCTATTGCTGCCTCGGGCACCTTATGGTCGTTCTCCTGTGAGTCTAGATTTTCGAATCCGACGCAAAAATGATAGTTAATTGTAACGTTCAGGGCCTCCTATTTGCGATGGAACACTCAAATTGCGTCGAGATTCAATACATCGGCCTCCAGCCGACTTGTCTCCTATGGTCTGTTGCTGCCTCGGGCACCTTATGGTCGTTCTCCTGTGAGTCTAGATTTTCGAATCCGACGATAAAATAATAGTTAATTGTAACGTTCAGGGCCTCCTAATGACGATGGAACACTCAAATTGCGACGAGATTCAATACATCGCCCTCCAGCCGACTTGTCTCCAAGGGTCTATTGCTGCCTCGGGCACCAAATGGTCGTTCTCCCGTGAGTCTAAATTTTCGAATCCGACGCGAATCTGATAGTTAATTGTAACGTTCAGGGCCTCCTAATGACGATGGAACACTCAAATTGCGTCGAGATTCAATACATCGGCCTCCAGCCGACTTGTCTCCAAGGGGATATTGCTGTCTCAGGCACAATATGATCCTTCTCCTGTAAGTCTAGATTTTCGTATCCGACGCAAAAATGATAGTGAATTGTAACGTTCAGCGCCTTCTAATGACGATAGAAGACTCAAATTGCGTCGAGATTCAATACATCGTCCTCCAGCCGATTTTTCTCCAAGGGGATATTGCTGCCTCAGGCACCAAATGGTCCGTCTGCTGTGAGTCTAGATTTTCGAATCTGACGAAAAACTGATAGTTAATTGTAACATTCAGGGCATTTTCAATGACGATGGAACACTCAAATTGCTTCGCGATCCAATACATCGTCCTCCAGCTGACTTGTCTCCAAGGGTCTATTGCTGCCTCGGGCACCTTATGGTCGTTCTCTTGTAAGTCTAGATTTTCGAATCCGACGCAAAAATGATAGTTAATTGTAACGTTCAGGGCCTCCTAATGACGATGGAACTCTCAAATTGCGTCGAGATTCTATACATCGTCCTCCAGCCGACTTGTCTCCAAGGGTCCATTGATGCCTCGGGCACCTTATGGTCGTTCTCCTGTGAGTCTAGATTTTCGAATCCGACGATAAAATGATAGTTAATTGTAACGTTCAGGGCGTCCTAATTACGATGGAACACTCAAATTGCGTCGAGAGTCAATACATCGGCGTCCAGCCGACTTGTCTCCAAGGGTCTATTGCTGCCTCGGGCACCTTGTGGTCGTTCTCCTGTGAGTCTAGATTTTCGAATCCGACGCAAAAATGATAGTTAATTGTAACGTTCAGGGCCTTCTAATGACGATGGAACACTCAAATTGCGTCGAGATTCAATACATCGGCCTCCAGCCGACTTGTCTCCAAGGGTCTATTGCTGCCTCGGGCACCTTATGGTCGTTCTCCTGTGAGTCTAGATTTTCGAATCCGACGCTAAAATGATTGTTAATTGTAACGTTCAGGGTCTCCTAATGACGATGGAACACTCAAATTGCGTCAAGAATGAATACATCGGTTTCCAGCCGACTTGTCTCCAAGGGTCTATTGCTGCCTCGGGCACCTTATGGTCGTTCTCCTGTAAGTCTAGATTTTCGAATCCGTCGCAAAAATGATAGTCAATTGTAACGTTCAGGGCCTTCTAATGACGATGGAACACTCAAATTGCGTCGAGACTCAATACATCGGCCTCCAGCCGACTTGCCTCCATGGGTCTGTTGCTGCCTCGGGCACCTTATGGTCGTTCTCCTGTGAGTCTAGATTTCCGAATCCGACGCTAAAATGATTGTTAATTGTAACGTTCAGGGCCTCCTAATGACGATGGAACACTCAAATTGCGTCAAGAATCAATACATCGGTTTCCAGCCGACTTGTCTCCAAGGGTCTATTGCTGCCTCGGGCACCTTATGTTCGTTCTCCTGTGAGTCTAGATTTTCGAATCCGACGCATAAATGATAGTTTATTGTAACGTTCAGGGATTCCTAAAGACGATGGAACACTCAAATTGCGTCGAGAGTCAATACATCGACCTCCAGTCAACTTGTATCCAAGGGGATATTACAGTCTCGTGCACCATATGATCCTTCTCCTGTTAGTAGATTTTCGAATCCGACGCTAAAATGATAGTTAACTGTAACGTTCAGGGCCTCCTAATGCCGATGGAACACTCAAATTGCGTCGAGATTCAATACATCGGCCTCCAGCCGACTTGTCTCCAAGGGTCTATTGCTGCCTCGGGCACCTTATGGTCGTTCTCCTGTGAGTCTAGATTTTCGAATCCGACGATAAAATTATAGTTAATTGTAACGTTCAGGGCGTCCTAATTACGATGGAACACTCAAATTGCGACGAGATTCAATACATCGTCCTCCAGCCGACTTGTCTCCAAGGGTCTATTGCTGCCTCGGGCTCCAAATTGTCGTTCTCCCGTGAGTCTAGATTTTCGAATCCGACGGGAAACTGATAGTTAATTGTAACGTTCAGGGCCTCCTAATGATGATGAAACACTCAAATTGCGTCGAGATTCAATACATCGGCCTCCAGCCGACTTGTCTCCAAGGGGATATAGCTGTCTCGGGCACAATGTGATCCTACTCCTGTGAGTCTAGATTTTCGAATCCGACGCAAAAATGATAGTGAATTGTAACGTTCAGCGCCTCCTAATGACGATAGAAGACTCAAATTGCGTCGAGATTCAATACATCGTCCTCCAGCCGATTTGTCTCCAAGGGGATATTGCTGCCTCGGGCACCAAATGGTCCGTCTGCTGTGAGTCTAGATTTTCGAATCCGACGAAAAACTGATAGTTAATTGTAACATTCAGGGCCTCCTAATGACGATGGAACACTCAAATTGCGTCGCGATCCAATCCATCGTCCTCCAGCCGACTTGTCTCCAAAGGTCTATTGCTGCCTCGGGCACCTTATGGTCGTTCTCCTGTGAGTCTAGATTTTCGAATCCGACGCAAAAATGATAGTTAATTGTAACGTTCAGGGACTCCTAAAGACGATGGAACACTAAAATTGCGTCGAGAGTCAATACATCGACCTCCAGTCAACTTGTATCCAAGGGGATATTGCAGTCTCGTGCACCATATGATCCTTCTCCTGTTAGTAGATTTTCGAATTCGACGCTAAAATGATATTTAACTGTATCGTTCAGGGCCTCCTAATCCCGATGGAACACTCAAATTGCGTCGAGATTCAATATATCGGCATCCAGCCGACTTGTCTCCAAGGGTCTATTGCTGCCTCGGGCACCTTATGGTCGTTCTCCAGTGAGTCTAGATTTTCGAATCCGACGCAAAAATGATAGTTAATTGTAACGTTCAGGGCCTCCTATTTGCGATGGAACACTCAAATTGCGTCGAGATTCAATACATCGGCCTCCAGCCGACTTGTCTCCTATGGTCTGTTGCTCCCTCGGGCACCTAATGGTCGTTCTCCTGTGAGTCTAGATTTTCGAATCCGACGCGAAACTGATAGTTAATTGTAACGTACAGGACCTCCTAATGACGATGGAACACTCAAATTGCGTCGAGATTCAATACATCGGCCTCCAGCCGACTTGTCTCCAAGTGGATATTGCTGTCTCAGGCACAATATGATCCTTCTCCTGTAAGTCTAGATTTTCGTATCCGACGCAAAAATGATAGTGAATTGTAACGTTCAGCGCCTCCTAATGACGATAGAAGACTCAAATTGCGTCGAGATTCAATACATCGTCCTCCAGCCGATTTGTCTCCAAGGGGATATTGCTGCCTCAGGCACCAAAGGTCCGTCTGCTGTGAGTCTAGATTTTCGAATCTGACGAAAAACTGATAGTTAATTGTAACATTCAGGGCATTTTCAATGACGATGGAACACTCAAATTGCTTCGCGATCCAATACATCGTCCTCCAGCTGACTTGTCTCCAAGGGTCTATTGCTGCCTCGCGCACCTTATGGTCGTTCTCTTGTAAGTCTAGATTTTCGAATCCGACGCAAAAATGATAGTTAATTGAAACGTTCAGGGCCTCCTAATGGCGATGGAACTCTCATATTGCGTCGAGATTCTATACATCGTCCTCCAGCCGACTTGTCTCCAAGGGTCTATTGATGCCTCGGGCACCTTATGGTCGTTCTCCTGTGAGTCTAGATTTTCGAATGCGACGATAAAATGATAGTTAATTGTAACGTTCAGGGCGTCCTAATTACGATCGAACACTCAAATTGCGTCGAGAGTCAATACATCGGCCTCCAGCCGACTTGTCTCCAAGGGTCTATTGCTGCCTTGGGCACCTTATGGTCGTTCTCCTGTGAGTCTAGATTTTCGAATCCGACGCAAAAATGATAGTTAATTGTAACGTTCAGGGCCTTCTAATGACGATAGAACACTCAAAATGCGTCGAGATTCAATACATCGGCCTCCAGCCGACTTGTCTCCAAGGGTCTATTGCTGCCTCGGGCACCTTATGGTCGTTCTCCTGTGAGTCTAGACTTTCGAATCCGACGCTAAAATGATTGTTAATTGTAACGTTGAGGGTCTCCTAATGACGATGGAACACTCAAATTGCGTCAAGAATGAATACATCGGTTTCCAGCCGACTTGTCTCCAAGGGTCTATTGCTGCCTCGGGCTCCAAATTGTCGTTCTCCCGTGAGTCTAGATTTTCGTATCCGACGCAAAAATGATAGTGAATTGTAACGTTCAGCGCCTCCTAATGACGATAGAAGACTCAAATTGCGTCGAGATTCAATACATCGTCCTCCAGCCGATTTGTCTCCAAGGGGATATTGCTGCCTCGGGCACCAAATGGTCCGTCTGCTGTGAGTCTAGATTTTCGAATCCGACGAAAAACTGATAGTTAATTGTAACATTCAGGGCCTCCTAATGACGATGGAACACTCAAATTGCGTCGCGATCCAATACATCGTCCTCCAGCCGACTTGTCTCCAAAGGTCTATTGCTGCCTCGGGCACCTTATGGTCGTTCTCTTGTAAGTCTAGATTTTCGAATCCGACGCTAAAATGATAGTTAATTGTAACGTTCAGGGCCTCCTAATGACGATGGAACTGTCAAATTGCGTCGAGATTCAATACATCGTCCTCCAGCCGACTTGTCTCCAAGGGTCTATTGCTGCCTCGGGCACCTTATGGTCGTTCTACTGTGAGTCTAGATTTTCGAATCCGACGCAAAAATGATAGTTAATTGTAACGTTCAGGGCCTTCTAATGACGATGGAACACTCAAATTGCGTCGAGATTCAAAACATCGGCCTCCAGCCGACTTGTCTCCAAGGGTCTATTGCTGCCTCGGGCACCTTATAGTCGTTCTCCTGTGAGTCTAGATTTTCGAATCCGACGCTAAAATGATTGTTAACTGTAACGTTCAGGGCCTCCTAATGACGATGGAACACTCAAAAAGCGTTAAGAATCAATACATCGGTTTCCAGCCGACTTGTCTCCAAGGGTCTATTGCTGCCTCGGGCACCTTATGGTCGTTCTCCTGTGAGTCTAGATTTTCGAATCCGACGCATAAATGATAGTTAATTGTAACGTTCACGGACTCCTAAAGACGATGGAACACTAAAATTGCGTCGAGAGTCAATACATCGACCTCCAGTCAACTTGTATCCAAGGGGATATTGCAGTCTCGTGCACCATATGATCCTTCTCCTGTTAGTAGATTTTTGAATCCGACGCTAAAATGATAGTTAACTGTATCGTTCTGGGCCTCCTAATGCCGATGGAACACTCAAATTGCGTCGAGATTCAATACATCGTCCTCCAGCCGACTTGTCTCCAAGGGTCTATTGCTGCCTCGGGCACCAAATGGTCGTTCTCCCGTGAGTCTAGATTTTCGAATGCGACGCGAAACTAATAGTTAATTGTAACGTTCAGGGCCTCCTAATGACGATGGAACACTCAAATTGCGTCGAGATTCAATACATCGGCCTCCAGCCGACTTGTCAACAAGGGGATATTGCTGTCTCAGGCACAATATGATCCTTCTCCTGTGAGTCTAGATTTTCGTATCCGACGCAAAAATGATAGTTAATTGTAACGTTCAGCGCCTCCTAATGACGATGGAACTCTCAAATTGCGTCGAGATTCTATACATCGTCCTCCAGCCGACTTGTCTCCAAGGGTCTATTGCTGCCTCGGGCACCTTATGGTCGTTCTCCTGTGAGTCTAGATTTTCGAATCCGACACAAAAATGATAGTTAATTGTAACGTTCAGGGCCTTCTAATGACGATGGAACACTCAAATTGAGTCGAGATTTAATACATCGGCCTCCAGCCGACTTGTCTCCATGGGGATATTACTGCCTCCGGGCTCTTATGTTCGCTCTCATGTGAGTCTAGATTTTCGAATTCGACGCGAAACTGATTGTTAATTGTAACGTTCAGGGCTTCCTAATGACGATGGAACACTCAAATTGCCTCGAGATTCAATACATCTTCATTCAGCCGATTTGTCTCCAAGGGTCTATTGCTGCCTCGGGCACCGTATGGTCGTTCCCCTGTGAGTCAACATTTTAGAATCCGACGCAAAACTGATTGTTAAATGTAATGCTCAGGGCCTCTTAATGACGATGGAACACTCAAATTGCGTCGAGAGTCAATACATCTTCCTCCAGCCGACTTGTCTACAAGGGGATATTGCTGCCTCGGGCTCCATGTGGTCCGTCTCCTGTGAGTCTAGATTTTCGAATCCGACGCAAAAATGATAGTGAATAGTAACGTTCAGCGCCTCCTGATGACGATAGTACTCTCAAATTGCGTCGAGATTCAATACATCGTCCTCCAGCTGATTTGTCTCCAAGGGGATATTGCTGCCTCGGGCACCAAATGGTCCGTCTCCTGTGAGTCTGGATTTTTGAATCCGACGCGAAACTGATAGTTAATTGTAATGTTCAGGTCCTCCAAATGGCGATGGAGAACTCAAATTGCGTTGAGATTCAATACATCGTCCTCCAACCGACTTGTCTCCAAGGGTCAATTGCTGCCACGGGCACCTTGTGATCGTTCTGCTGTGAGGCTAGATTTTCGAACCCGACGCAAAACTGATTGTTCATTGTAACGTTCAGGGCCACCTAATGACGATGGAACACTCAAATTGAGTGGAGATTCAATACATCGACCTCCAGCTGGCTTGTCTCCAAGGGGATATTGCTGCCTCGGGCTCCATGTGGTCCGTCTCCTGTGAGTCTAGATTTTCGAATCCGACGCGAAACTGATAGTTAATTGTAAGGTTAAGGGCCTCCTAATGACGATGGAACACTCAAATTGCGTCGAGATTCAGTACATCGGCCTCCAGTCGACTTGTCTCCTAGGGGATATTGCTGTCACGGGCACAATATGATCCTTCTCCTGTGAGTCTAGATTTTCGAATCCGACGCTAAAATGATAGTGAATTGTAACGTTCAGCGCCTCCTAATGACGATAGAAGACTCAAATTGCGTCGAGATTCAATACATCGTCCTCCAGCCGACTTGTCTCCAAGGGTCTATTGCTGCCTCGGGCACCTTATGGTCGTTCTCCTGTGAGTCTAGATTTTCGAATCCGACGCAAAAATGATAGTTAATTGTAACGTTCATGGCCTTGTAATGACGATGGAACACTCAAATTGCGTCGAGATTCAATACATCGGCCTCCAGCCGACTTGTCTCCAAGGGGATGTCGCTGCCTCGGGCACCACATGGTTCGTCTCCGGTGATTCTACGTTTTCGAATCCGACGCAAAACTCATAGTTAATTGTAACGTTCAGGGCCTCCTATTGGCGATGGAACACTCAAATTGCGTCGAGATTCAATACATCGACCTCCAGCCGACTTGTCTCCAAAGGTCTATTGCTGCCTCGGGCACCTTATGGTCGTTCTCCTGTGAGTCTAGATTTTCGAATCCGACGCAAAAATGATGGTTAATTGTAACGGTCAGGGCCTTGTAATGACGATGGAACACTCAAATTGCGTCGAGATTCAATACATCGGCCTCCAGCCGACTTGTCTCCAAGTGTCTGTTGCTGCCTCGGGCACCTTATGTTCGTTCTCCTGTGCGTTTAGATTATCGAAACCGACGCAAAAATGATAGTTAATTGTAACGTTTAGGGCCTCCTAATGACGATGGAACACTCAAATTGCGCCGAGATTCAACACATCGACCTCCAGTCGACTCGTATCCAAGGGGATTTTGCAGTCTCGTGCACCATATGATCCTTCTCCTGTTAGTAGATTTCCGAATCCGACGCTAAAATGATAGTTAACTGTAACGTTCAGGGCCTCCTAATCCCGATGGAACACTCAAATTGCGTCGAGATTCAATTCATCGGCCTCCAGCCGACTTGTCTCCAAGGATCTATTGCTGCCTCGGGCACCTTATGGTCGATCTCCTGTGAGTCTAGATTTTCGAATCCGACGCAAAAATGATAGTTAACTGTAACGTTCAGGGCCTCCTAATCCCGATGGAACACTCAAATTGCGTCGAGATTCAATACATCGGCCTCCAGCCGACTTGTCTCCATGGGTCTGTTGCTGCCTCGGGCACCCTATGGTCGTTCTCCTTTGATTTTAGATTTTCGAATCCGACGCGAAACTGATAGTTAATTGTAAGGTTCAGGGCCTCCTAATGACGATGGAACACTCAAATTGCGTCGAGAATCAATACATCGGCCTCCAGCGGACTTGTCTCCAAGGGGATATTGCTGTCTCGGGCACCATATGATCCTTCTCCTGTGAGTCTAGATTTTCGAATCCGACGTAAAAATGATAGAGAATAGTAACGTTCACCCCCTCCTGATGACGATAGAACTCTCAAATTGCGTCGAGATTCAATACATCGTCCTCCAGCTGATTTGTCTCCAAGGGGATATTGCTGCCTCGGGCACCAAATGTTCCGTCTCCTGTGAGTCGGAATTTTTGTATCCGACGCGAAACTGATAGTTAATTGTAACGTTCAGGGCCTCCAAATGACGATGGAGCACACAAATTGCGTCGCGATTCAATACATCGTCCTCCAGCGGACTGGTCTCCAAAGGGATATTGCTGCCTCGGGCACCAAATGGTCCGTCTGCTATGAGTCTAGATTTTCGAATCCGACGAAAAACTGAAAGTTAATTGTAACATTCAGGGCCTCCTAATGACGATGGAATACTCAAATTGCGTCGAGATTCAATACATCGGCCTCCAGCCGACATGTCTACAAGGGTCTGTTGCTGCCTCGGGCACCTTATGGTCGTTCTCCTGTGAGTTTAGATTATCGAATCCGACGCAAAAATGATAGTTAATTGTAACGTTTATGGCCTCCTAATGACGATTGAACACTCAAATTGCGTCGAGATTCAATACATCGGCCTCCAGCCGACTTGTCTCCAAGGGGATATTGCTGTCTCGGGCACAATATGATCCTTCTCCTGTGAGTCTAGATTTTCGAATCCGACGCAAAAATGATAGTGAATTGTAACGTTCAGCGCCTCCTAATGACGATAGAAGACTCAAATTGCGTCGAGATTCAATACATCGTCCTCCAGTCGATTTGTCTCCAAGGGGATATTGCTGCCTCGGGCACCAAATGGTCCGTCTGCTGTGAGTCTAGATTTTCGAATCCGACGAAAAACTGATAGTTAATTGTAACATTCAGGGCCTCCTAATGACGATGGAACACTCAAATTCCGTCGCGATGCAATACATCGTCCTCCAGCCGACTTGTCTCCAAGGGTCTAATGCTGCCTCGGGCACCTTATGGTCGTTCTCTTGTAAGTCTAGATTTTCGAATCCGACGCAAAACTGATAGTTCATTATAACGTTCAGGGCGACCTAATGACGATGGAACACTCAAATTGCGTCGATATTCAATACATCGGCCTCCAGTCGATTTGTCTCCAAGGGGTATAATGCTGTCTCGAGCACCGTATGAACTTCTCCTGTGAGTAGATATTCGAATCCGACGCTAAAATGAATGTTAATTGTAACGTTCAGGGCCTCCCAATGACGATGGAATACTCAAATTGCGTCAAGAATCAATACATCGGTTTCCAGCCGTCTTGTCTCCAAGGGTCTATTGCTGCCTCGGGCACCTAATGGTCGTTCTCCTGTGAGTCTAGATTTTCGAATCCGACGCAAAAATGATAGTTAATTGTAACGTTCAGGGCCTTGTAATGACGATGAAACACTCAAATTGCGTCGAGATTCAATACATCGGCCTCCAGACGACTTGTCTCCAAGGGTCTGTTGCTGCCTCGGGCACCTTATGGTCGTTCTCCTGTGAGTTTAGATTATCGAATCCGACGCAAAAATGATAGTTAATTGTAACGTTTAGGGCCTCCTAATGACGATGGAACACTCAAATTGCGTCGAGATTCAATACATCGGCCTCCAGCCGACATAAACATATTAATTTCTATAATAATGTATTACATCTCCAGTAACTTGAACTTTGGCACATCTTCCTGCACCTTTCATCCACAGACACACACTCTCCTGTTCACTTATTTTACGATCATTCCTTGTTCTCAGGGAAAACGGCTGGTTAGATGTGAAGTAGGAAATACCCAAGTCCCTGTTAAACACTTGTCCAACATGAAAAGTACGGAAGGCTATAAGATCTCTTGCATTAAATTATTCCAAACCAGTCACATTTTTAACTTGATTACCATCATAACGAACCACAGCAACAGTAATCCAACCATTACCAGCTTGATGGGCGTCTAATTGAGTACGTGCAGAGTTAATAATACAACCACAAAACACTGATGGACCTTGCAAGATAATCTGCGCTCCTTTGTTGGAAACTTTGGCCTCCAAATCGTCTAAGGCCTTATACACAGTTAGACGCGAACGTCTATAAGTTCTCCTATAACGAGGCATCTCAATTAATTTTCCGATGCTGCTGCACGCGCTGCTGCACGCCGACTGAAGCCGGAATGTTGGACAAGTGTTTAACAGGGACTTGGGTATTTCCTACTTCACATCTAACCAGCCGTTTTCCCTGAGAACAAGGAATCATCGTAAAATAAGTGAACAGGAGAGTGTGTGTCTGTGGATGAAAGGTGCAGGAAGATGTGCCAAAGTTCAAGTTACTGGAGATCTAATACATTATTATAGAAATTAATATGTTTATTCTCAATTAATTATATATCTAATATTATTATTTAAATAAAAATCATAAATAATTAAACTACTTAATATTTCTTGATCATGGAGGTACGCTACACTAAACGGGGGCCATAGAGTGTGAACAATTTTTTTCAATAGATGAGTACTGTCTAACATCACGAATGCCGGAACTCGGCGTTGCGTCAGCACTGGCGCTGTGCCAAAGCCGAATCGCGTACGCGCGCGGTCTAGAGATCCTACCGCGCGCGTACGGGATTCGCGTCAGTCGAGTGATCGTGGGTTATATAAGTAAACACCAGTCAAAGCCGGCTTCAGTCGGCGTGCAGCAGCGCGTGCAGCAGCATCGGACAATTAATTGAGATGCCTCATTATAGGAGAACATATAGACGTTCGCGTCTAACTGTGTATAAGGCCTTAGACGATTTGGAGGTCGCGTACACTAAACGGGGGCCATAGAGTGTGAACAATTTTTTTCAATAGATGAGTACTGTCTGACATCACGAATGCCTGAACTCGGCGTTGCGTCAGCACTGGCGCTGTGCCAAAGCCGAATCGCGTACGCGCGCGGTCTAGAGATCCTACCGCGCGCGTACGGGATTCGCGTCAGTCGAGTGATCGTGGTTTATATAAGTAAACACCAGTCAAAGCCGGCTTCAGTCGGCGTGCAGCAGCGCGTGCAGCAGCATCGGACAATTAATTGAGATGCCTCATTATAGGAGAACATATAGACGTTCGCGTCTAACTGTGTTTAAGGCCTTAGACGGTTTGGAGGTCAAAGTTTCCAACAAAGGAGCGCAGATTATCTTGCAAGGTCCATCAGTGTTTTGTGGTTGTATTATTAACTTTGCACTTACTCAATTAGACGCCCATCAAGCTGGTAATGGTTGGCACAGCCTCCTAATGACGATGGAACACTCAAATTGCGACGAGATTCAATACATCGTCCTCCAGCCGACTTGTCTCCAATGGTCTATTGCTGCCTCGGGCACCAAATGGTCGTTCTCCCGTGAGTCTAGATTTTCGAATCCGACGCGAAACTGATAGTTAATTGTAACGTTCAGGGCCCCCTAATGACGATGGAACACTCAAATTGCGTCGAGATTCAATACATCGGCCTCCAGCCGACTTGCCTCCAAGGGGATATTGCTGTCTCAGGCACAATATGATCCTTCTCCTGTGAGTCTAGATTTTCGTATCCGACGCAAAAATGATAGTGAAATGTAACGTTCAGCGCCTCCTAATGACGATAGAAGACTCAAATTGCGTCGAGATTCAATACATCGTCCTCCAGCCGATTTGTCTCCAAGGCGATATTGCTGCCTCAGGCACCAAATGGTGCGTCTGCTGTGAGTCTAGATTTTCGAATCTGACGAAAAACTGATAGTTAATTGTAACATTCAGGGCCCCCTCAATGTCGATGGAACACTCAAATTGCGTCGCGATCCAATACATCGTCCTCCAGCCGACTTGTCTCCAAGGTGCCTCGGGCACCTTATGGTCGATCTCTTGTAAGTCTAGATTTTCGAATCCGACGCAAAAATGATAGTTAATTGTAACGTTCAGGGCCTCCTAATGACGATGGAACTCTCAAATTGCGTCGAGATTCAATACATCGTCCTCCAGCCGACTTGCCTCCAAGGGTCTATTGATGCCTCGGGCACCTTATGGTCGTTCTCCTGTGAGTCTAGATTTTCGAATCCGACGCAAAAATGATAGTTAATTGTAACGTTCAGGGCCTTCTAATGACGATGGAACACTCAAATTGAGTCGAGATTCAATACTTCGGCCTCCAGCCGACTTGTCTCCAAGGGGATATTACTGCCTCCGGGCTCTTATGTTCGCTCTCATGTGAGTCTAGATTTTCGAATTCGACGCGAAACTGATTGTTAATTGTAACGTTCAGGGCTTCCTAATGACGATGGAACACTCAAATTGCCTCGAGATTCAATACATCGGCATTCAGCCGATTTGGCTCCAAGGGTCTATTGCTGCCTCGGGCACCGTATGGTCGTTCCCCTGTGAGTCAACATTTTAGAATCCGACGCAAAACTGATAGTTAAATGTAATGCTCAGCGCCTCTTAATGACGATGGAACACTCAAGTTGCGTCGAGAGTCAATACATCTTCCTCCAGCCGACTTGTCTACAAGGGGATATTGCTGCCTCGGGCTCCATGTGGTCCGTCTCCTGTGAGTCTAGATTTTCGAATCCGACGCGAAACTGATAGTTAATTGTAAGGTTCAGGGCCTCCTAATGACGATGGAACACTCAAATTGCGTCGAGATTCAATTCATCGGCCTCCAGCGGACTTGTCTCCAAGGGGATATTGCTGTCTCGGGCACCATATGATCCTTCTCCTGTGAGTCTAGATTTTCGAATCCGACGCAAAAATGATAGTGAATAGTAACGTTCAGCGCCTCCTGATGACGATAGTACTCTCAAATTGCGTCGAGATTCAATACATCGTCCTCCAGCTGATTTGTCTCCAAGGGGATATTGCTGCCTCGGGCACCAAATTGTCCGTCTCCTGTGAGTCTGGATTTTAGAATCCGACGCGAAACTGATAGTTAATTGTAAGGTTCAGGGCCTCCAAATGGCGATGGAGAACTCAAATTGCGTTGAGATTCAATACATCGTCCTCCAACCGACTTGTCTCCAAGGGTCAATAGCTGCCACGGGCACCTTGTGATCGTTCTGCTGTGAGGCTAGATGTTCGAACCCGACGCAAAACTGATTGTTAATTGTAACGTTCAGGGCCACCTAATGACGATGGAACACTCAAATTGAGTGGAGATTCAATACATCGACCTCCAGCCGACTTGTCTCCAAGGGGATATTGCTGCCTCGGGCTCCATGTGGTCCGTCTCCTGTGAGTCTAGATTTTCGATTCCGACGCGAAACTGATAGTTAATTGTAAGGTTCAGGGCCTCCTAATGACGATGGAACACTCAAATTGCGTCGGGATTCAGTACATCGACCTCCAGTCGACTTGTCTCCAAGGGTATATTGCTGTCTCGGGCACAATATGATCCTTCTCCTGTGAGTCTAGATTTTCGAATCCGACGCAAAAATGATAGTTAATTGTAACGTTCAGGGCCTTGTAATGACGATGGAACACTCAAATTGCGTCGAGATTCAATACATCGGCCTCCAGCCAACTTGTCTTCAAGGGGATGTCCCTGCCTCGGGCACCACATGGTTCGTCTCTGGTGATTCTACGTTTTCGAATCCGACGCAAAGCTCATAGTTAATTGTAACGTTCATGGCCTCCTATTGGCGATGGAACACTCAAATTGCGTCGAGATTCAATACATCGACCTCCAGCCGACTTGTCTCCAAAGGTCTATTGCTGCCTCGGGCACCTTATGGTCGTTCTCCTGTGAGTCTAGATTTTCGAATCCGACGCAAAAATGATAGTTAACTGTAACGTTCAGGGGCTCCTAATCCCGATGGAACACTCAAATTGCGTCGAGATTCAATACATCGGCCTCCAGCCGACTTGTCTCCAAGGGTCTGTTGCTGCCTCGGGCACCCTGTGGTCGTTCTCCTAAGAGTTTAGATTTCCGAATCCGACGCGAAACTGATAGTTAATTGTAAGGCTCAGGGCCTCCTAATGACGATGGAACACTCAAATTGCGTCGAGATTTAATACATCGGCCTCCAGCGGACTTGTCTCCAAGGGGATATTGCTGTCTCGGGCACCATATGATTCTTCTCCTGTGAGTCTAGATTTTCGAATCCGATGCAAAAATGATAGTGAATAGTAACGTTCAGCTCCTCCTGATGACGATAGAACTCTCAAATTGAGTCGAGATTCAATACATCGTCCTCCAGCTGATTTGTCTCCAAGGGGATATTGCTGCCTCGGGCACCAAATGGTCCGTCTCCTGTGAGTCTGGATTTTTGAATCCGACGCGAAACTGATAGTAAATTGTAACGTTTAGGGCCTCCAAATGACGATGGAGCACTCAAATTGCGGCGCGATTCAATACATCGTCCTCCAGCGGACTGGTCTCCAAAGGGATATTGCTTCCTCGGGCACCAAATGGTCCGTCTGCTGTGAGTCTAGATTTTCGAATCCGACGAAAAACTGAAAGTTAATTGTAACATTCAGGGCCTCCTAATGACGATGGAACACTCAAATTGCGTCGAGATTCAATACATCGGCCTCCAGCCGACTTGTCTCCAAGGGTCTGCTGCTGCCTCGGGCACCTTATGGTCGATTTCTTGTAAGTGTAGATTCTCGAATCCGATGCAAAACTGATGGTTCATTATAACGTTCAGGGCGACCTAATGACGATGGAACACTCAAATTCGGTCGATATTCAATACATCGGCCTCCAGTCGATTTGTCTGCAAGGGGTATATTGCTGTCTCGAGCACCGTATGAACTTCTCCTGTGAGTAGATTTTCGCATCCGACGCTAAAATGATTGTTAATTGTAACGTTCAGGGCCTCCTAATGACGATGGAACACTCAAATTGCGTCAAGAATCAATACATCGGTTTCCAGCCGACTTGTCTCCAAGGGTCTATTGCTGCCTCGGGCACCTTATGGTCGTTCTCCTGTGAGTCTAGATTTTCGAATCCGACGCATAAATGATAGTTAACTGTAACGTTCAGGGACTCCTGAAGACGATGGAACAAATTGCGTCGAGAGTCAATACATCGACCTCCAGTCGACTTGTATCCAAGGGGATATTGCAGTCTCGTGCACCATATGATCCTTGTCCTGTTAGTAGATTTTCGAATCCGACGCTAAAATGATAGTTAACTGTAACGTTCAGGGCCTCCTAATGCCGATGGAACACTCAATTTGCGTCGAGATTCAATACATCGGCCTCCAGCCGACTTGTCTCCAAGGGTGTATTGCTGCCTCGGGCACCTTATGGTCGTTCTCCTGTGAGTCTAGATTTTCGAATCCGACGCAAAAATGATAGTTAATTGTAACGTTCAGGGCCTCCTATTGGCGATGGAACACTCAAATTGCGTCGAGATTCAATACATCGGCCTCCAGCCGACTTGTCTCCAAGGGGATAGTGCTGTCTCGGGCACAATATGATCCTTCTCCTGTGAGTCTAGATTTTCGAATCCGACGCAAAAATGATAGTGAATTGTAACGTTCAGCGCCTCCTAATGACGATAGAAGACTCAAATTGCGTCGAGATTCAATACATCGTCCTCCAGCCGATTTGTCTCCAAGGGGATATTGCTGCCTCGGGCACCAAATGGTCCGTCTGCTGTGAGTCTAGATTTTCGAATCCGACGAAAAACTGATAGTTAATTGTAACATTCAGGGCCTCCTAATGACGATGGAACACTCAAATTCCGTCGCGATCCAATTCATCGTCCTCCAGCCGAATTGTCTCCAAGGGTCTAATGCTGCCTCGGGCACCTTATGATCGTTCTCTTGTAAGTCTAGATTTTCGAATCCGACGCAAAACTGATAGTTCATTATAACGTTCTGGGCGACCTAATGACGATGGAACACTCAAATTGCGTCGATATTCAATACATCGGCCTCCAGTCGATTTGTCTCCAAGGGGTATATTGCTGTCTCGAGAACCGTATGAACTTCTCCTGTGAGTAGATTTTCGAATCCGACGCTAAAATGAATGTTAATTGTAACGTTCAGGGCTTCCTAATGACGATGGAACACTCAAATTGCGTTAAGGATCAATACATCGGTTTCCAGCCGACTTGTCTCCAAGCGTCTATTGCTGCCTCGGGCACCTTATGGTCGTTCTCCTGTGAGTCTAGATTTTCGAATCCGACGCATAAATGATAGTTAATTGTAACGTTCAGGGCCTCCTATTGGCGATGGAACACTCAAATTGCGTCGAGCTTGAATACATCGGCCTCCAGCCGACTTCTCTCCAAGGGTCTGTTGCTGCCTCGGGCACCTTATGGTCGTTCTCCTGTGAGTCTAGATTTTCGAATCCGACGCAAAAAAGATAGTTAATTGTAACGTTCAGGGCCTTGTAATGACGATGGAACACTCAAATTGCGTCGAGATTCAATACATCGGCCTCCAGCCGACTTGTCTCCAAGGGTCTATTGCTGCCTCGGGCACCTTATGGTCGTTCTCCTGTGAGTTTAGATTATCGAATCCGACGCAAAAATGATAGTTAATTGTAACGTTTGGGGCCTCCTAATGACGATGGAACACTCAAATTGCATCGAGATTCAATACATCGGCCTCCAGCCGACATGTCTCCAAGGGTCTGTTGCTGCCTCGGGCACCTTATGGTCGTTCTCCTGTGAGTTTAGATTATCGAATCCGACGCAAAAATGATAGTTAATTGCAACGTTTAGGGCCTCCTAATGACGATGGGACACACAAATTGCGTCGAGATTCAATACATCGTCCTCCAGCCGACTTGTCTCCATGGGGATATTAATGCCTCCGGCCTCTTATGTTCGCTCTCATGTGAGTCTAGATTTTCGAATCCGACGCGAAACTGATTGTTAATTGTAACGTTCAGGGCTTCCTAATGACGATGGAACACTCAAATTGCCACGAGATTGAATACATCGCCATTCAGCCGGTTTGTCCCCAAGGGGTATATTGCTGTCTCGAGCACCGTATGAACTTCTCCTGTGAGTAGATTTTCGAATCCGACGCTAAAATGATTGTTAATTGTAACGTTCAGGGCCTCCTAATGACGACGGAACACTCAAATTGCGTCAAGAATCAATACATCGGTTTCCAGCCGACTTGTCTCCAAGGGTCTATTGCTGCCTCGGGCACCTTATGGTCGTTCTGCTGTGAGTCTAGATTTTCGAATCCGACGCATAAATGATAGTTAATTGTAACGTTCAGGGACTCCTAATGACGATGGAACACTCAAATTGCGTCGAGAGTCAATACATCGACCTCCAGTCGACTTGTATCCAAGGGGATATTGCAGTCTCGTGCTCCATATGATCCTTCTCCTGTTAGTAGATTTTCGAATCCGACGCTAAAATGATAGTAAACTGTAACGTTCAGGGCCTCCTAATGCAGATGGAACACTCAAATTGCGTCGAGATGCAATACATCGGCCTCCAGCCGACTTGTCTCCAAGGGTCTATTGCTGCCTCGGGCACTTTATGGTCGTTCTCTTGTAAGTCTAGATTTTCGAATCCGACGCAAGAATGATAGTTCATTATAACGTTCAGGGAGACCTAATGACGATGGAACACTCAAATTGCGTCGATATTCAATACATCGTCCTCCAGTCGATTTGTCTCCAAGGGGTATATTGCTGTCTCGAGCACCGTATAAACTTCTCCTGTGAGTAGATTTTCGAATCCGACGCTAAAATGATTGTTAATTGTAACGTTCAGGGCCTCCTAATGACGATGGAACACTCAAATTGCGTCAAGAATCAATACATCGGTTTCCAGCCGACTTGTCTCCGAGGGTCTATTGCTGCCTCGGGCACCTTATGGTCGTTCTCCTGTGAGTCTAGATTTTCGAATCCTACGCATAAATGATAGTTAATTGTAACGTTCAGGGACTCCTAAAGACGATGGAACACTGAAATTGCGTCGAGAGTCAATACATCGACCTCCAGTCGACTTGTATCCAAGGGGATATTGCAGTCTCGTGCACCATATGATCCTTCTCCTGTTAGTAGATTTTCGAATCCGACTCTAAAATGATAGTTAACAGTAACGTTCAGGGCCTCCTAATGCCGATGGAACACTCAAATTGCGTCGAGATTCAATACATCGACCTCCAGCCGACTTGTCTCCAAGGGTCTAATGCTGCGTCGGGCAACTTACGGTCGTTCTCTAGTAAGTCTAGATTTTCGAATCCGACGCAAAAATGATAGTTAATTGTAACGTTCAGGGCCTCCTAATGACGATGGAACTCTCAAATTGCGTCGACATTCAATACATCGTCCTCCAGCCGACTTGTCTCCAAGGGTCTATTGCTGCCTCGGGCACCTTATGGTCGTTCTACTGTGAGTCTAGATTTTCGAATCCGACGCTAAAATGATAGTTAATTGTAACGTTCAGGGCCTTCTAATGACGATGGAACACTCAAATTGCGTCGAGATTCAATACATCTGCCTCCAGCCGACTTGTTTCCAAGGGGATATCGCTGCCTCGGGCACCTTATGGTCGTTCTCCTGTGAGTTTAGATTATCGAATCCGACGCAAAAATGATAGTTAATTGTAACGTTTAGGGCCTCCTAATGACGATGGAACACTCAAATTGCGTCGAGATTCAATACATCGGCCTCCAGCCGACTTGTCTCCAAGGGTCTGTAGCTGCCTCAGGCACCTTATGGTCGTTCTCCTGTGAGTTTAGATAATCGAATCCGACGCAAAACTGATAGTTCATTATAACGTTCAGGGCGACCTAATGACGATGGAACACTCAAATTGCGTCGATATTCAATACATCGGCCTCCAGTCGACTTGTCTCCAAGGGGTATATTGCTGTCTCGGGCACCGTATGAACATCTCCTTTGAGTAGATTTTCGAATCCGACGCTAAAATGAATGTTAATTGTAACGTTCAGGGCCTCCTAATGACGATGGAACACTCAAATTGCGTCAAGAATCAATACATCGGTTTCCAGCCGACTTGTCTCCAAGGGTCTATTGCTGCCTCGGGCACCTTTTGGTCGTTCTCCTGTGAGTCTAGATTTTCGAATCCGACGCATAAATGATAGTTAATTGTAACGTTCAGGGCCTCCTATTGGCGATGGAACACTCAAATTGCGTCGAGATTCAATACATCGGCCTCCAGCCGACTTGTCTCCTATGGTCTGTTGCTGCCTCGGGCACCTTATGGTCGTTCTCCTGTGAGTCTAGATTTTCGAATCCGACGCAAAAATGATAGTTAATTGTAACGTTCAGGGCCTTGTAATGACGATGGAACACTCAAATTGCGTCGAGATTCAATACATCGGCCTCCAGCCGACTAGTCTCCAAGGGACTGTTGCTGCCTCGGGTACCTTATGGTCGTTCTCCTGTGAGTTTAGATTATCGAATCCGACGCAAAAATGATAGTTAATTGTAACGTTCAGGGCCTTGTAATGACGATGGAACACTCAAATTGCGTCGAGATTCAATACATCGGCCTCCAGCCGACTTGTCTCCAAGGGTCTGTTGCTGCCTCGGGCACCTTATGGTCGTTCTCCTGTGAGTTTAGATTATCGAATCCGACGCAAAAATGATAGTTAATTGTAACGTTTAGGGCCTCCTAATGACGATGGAACACTCAAATTGCGTTGATATTCAATACATCGTCCTCCAGCCGACTTGTCTCCATGGGGATATTAATTCCTCCGGCCTCTTATGTTCGCTCACATGTGAGTCTAGATTTGCGAAGCCGACGCGAAACTGATTGTTAATTGTAACGTTCAGGGCTTCCTAATGACGATGGAACACTCAAATTGCCTCGAGAGTCAATACATCGGCATTCAGCCGATTTGTCTCCAAGGGGTATATTGCTGTCTCGAGCACCGTATGAACTTCTCCTGTGAGTAGATTTTCGAATCCGACGCTAAGATGATTGTTAATTGTAACGTTCAGGGCCTCCTAATGACGATGGAACACTCAAATTGCGTCAAGAATCAATACATCGGTTTCCAGCCGACTTGTCTCCAAGGGTCTATTGCTGCCTCGGGCTCCTTATGGTCGTTCTCCTGTGAGTCTAGATGTTCGAATCCGACGCATAAATGATAGTTAATTGTAACGTTCAGGGCCTCCTAATGACGATGGAACACTCAAATTGCGTCAAGAATCAATACATCGGTTTCCAGCCGACTTGTCTCCAAGGGTCTATTGCTGCCTCGGGCACCTTATGGTCGTTCTCCTGTGGGTCTAGATTTTCGAATCCGACGCATAAATGATAGTTAATTGTATCGTTCAGGGCCTCCTAATGCAGATGGAACACTCAAATAGCGTCGAGATTCAATACATCGGCCTCCAGCCGACTTGTTTCCAAGGGTCTATTGATGCCTCGGGCACTTTATGGTCGTTCTCTTGTAAGTCTAGATTTTCGAATCCGACGCAAAAATGATAGTTCATTATAACGTTCAGGGCGACCTAATGACGATGGAACACTCAAATTGCGTTGATATTCAATACATCGGCCTCCAGTCGATTTGTCTCCAAGGGGTATATTGCTGTCTTGAGCACCGTATGAACTTCTCCTGTGAGTAGATTTTCGAATCCGACGCTAAAATGATTGTTAATTGTAACGTTCAGGGCCTTCTAATGACGATGGAACACTCAAATTGCGTCAAGAATCAATACATCGGTTTCCAGCCGACTTGTCTCCAAGGGTCTATTGCTGCCTCGGGCACCTTATGGTCGTTCTCCTGTGAGTCTAGATTTTCGAATCCGACGCATAAATGATAGTTAATTGTAACGTTCAGGGACTCCTAAAGACGATGGAACACTCAAATTGCGTCGAGAGTCAATACATCGACCTCCAGTCGACTTGTATCCAAGGGGATATTGCAGTCTCGTGCACCATATGATCCTTCTCCTGTTAGTAGATTTTCGAATCCGACGCTAAAATGATAGTTAACTGTAACGTTCAGGGCCTCCTAATGACGATGGAACACTCAAATTGCGTCGAGATTCAATACATCGGCCTCCAGCCGACTTGTCTCCAAGGGGATATCGCTGCCTCGGGCACCACATGGTCCTTCTCCAATTATTCTACGTTTTCGAATCCGACGCAAAACTCATAGTAAATTGTAACGTTCAGGGCCTCCTATTGGCGATGGAACACTCTAATTGCGTCGAGATTCAATACATCTTCCACCAGCCGACTTGTCTACAAGGGGATATTGCTGCCTCCGGCTCCATGTGGTCCGTCTCCTGTGAGTCTAGATTTTCGAATCCGACGCGAAACTGATAGTTAATTGTAAGGTTCAGGGCCTCCTAATGACGATGGAACACTCAAATTGCGTCGAGATTCAATACATCTTCCACCAGCCGACTTGTCTACAAGGGGATATTGCTGTCTCGGGCTCCATGTGGTCCGTCTCCTGTGAGCCTAGGTTTTCGAATCCGACGCGAAACTGATAGTTAATCGTAAGGTTCAGGGCCTCCTAATGACGATGGAACACTCAAATTGCGTCTCGATTCAATACATCGTCCTCCAGCGGACTGGTCTCCAAGGGTCAATAGCTGCCACGGGCACCTTGTGACCGTTCTGCTGTGAGTCTAGATTTTCGAACCCGACGCAGAACTGATTGTTAATTGTAATGTTCAGGGCCACCTAATGACGATGGAACACTCAAATTGAGTCGAGATTCAATACATCGGCCTCCAGCCCCTTGTCTCCAAGTGTCTGTTGCTGCCTCGGGCACCTTATGGTCGTTCTCCTGTGAGTTTAGATTATCGAATCCGACGCAAAAATGATAGTTAATTGTAACGTTTAGGGCCTCCTAATGACGATGGGACACTCAAATTGCGTCGAGAGTCAATACATCTTCCTAAAGCCGACTTGTCTACAAGGGGATATTGCTGCCTCGGGCTCCATGTGGTCCGTCTCCTGTGAGTCTAGATTTTCGAATCCGACGCGAAACTGATAGTTAATTGTAAGGTTCAGGGCCTCCTAATGACGATGGAACACTCAAATTGCGTCGAGATTCAATACATCGGCCTCCAGCGGACTTGTCTCCAAGGGGATTTTGCTGTCTCGGGCACCATATGATACTTCTCCTGTGAGTATAGATTTTTGAATCCGACGCAAAAATGATAGTGAATAGTAACGTTCAGCGCCTCCTGATGACGATAGAACTCTCAAATTGCGTCGAGATTCAATACATCGTGCTCCAGCTGATTTGTCTCCAAGGGGATATTGCTCCCTCGGGCTCCATGTGGTCCGTCTCCGGTGTGTCTAGATTTTCGAATCCGACGCGAAATTGATAGTTAATTGTAACGTTCAGGGCCTCCTAATGACGATGGAACACTCAAATTGCGTCGAGATTCAATACATCGGCCTCCAGCCGACTTGTCTCCAAGGGGATATTGCTGTCTCGGGCACAATATGATCCTTCTCCTGTGAGTCTAGATTTTCGAATCCGACGCAAAAATGATAGTGAATTGTAACGTTCAGCGCCTCCTAATGACGATAGAAGACTCAAATTGCGTCGAGATTCAATACATCGTCCTCCAGCCGATTTGACTCCAAGGGGATATTGCTGCCTCGGGCACCAAATGGTCCGTCTGCTGTGAGTCTAGATTTTCGAATCCGACGAAAAACTGATAGTTAATTGTAACATTCAGGGCCTCCTAATGACGATGGAACACTCAAATTGCGTCGCGATCCAATACATCGTCCTCCAGCCGACTTGTCTCCAAGGGTCTAATGCTGCCACGGGCACCTTATGGTCGTTCTCTTGTAAGTCTAGATTTTCGAATCCGACGCAAAACTGATAGTTCATTATAACGTTCAGGGCGACCTAATGACGATGGAACACTCAAATTTCGTCGATAATCAATACATCGGCCTCCAGTCGATTTGTCCCCAAGGGGTGTATTGCTGTCACGAGCACCGTATGAACTTCTCCTGTGAGTAGATTTTCGAATCCGACGCTAAAATGATTGTTAATTGTAACGTTCAGGGCCTCCTATTGACGATGGAACACTCAAATTGCGTCGAGATTCAATACATCGGCCTCCAGCCGACTTGTCTCCAAGGGTCTATTGCTGCCTCGGGCACCTTATGGTCGTTCTCCTGTGAGTCTAGATTTTCGAATCCGACGCAAAAATGGTAGTTAATTGTAACGTTCAGGGCCTCCTATTGGCGAAGGAACACTCAAATTGCGTCGAGATTCAATACATCGGCCTCCAGCCGACTTGTCTCCTATGGTCTGTTGCTGCCTCGGGCACCTTATGGTCGTTCTCTTGTGAGTCTAGATTTTCGATCCGACGCAAAAATGATAGTTAATTGTAACGTTCAGGGCCTTGTAATGACGATGGAACACTCAAATAGCGTCGAGATTCAATACATCGTCCTCCAGCCGACTTGTCTCCAAGGGTCTGTTGCTGCCTCGGGCACCTTATGGTCGTTCTCCTGTGAGTTTAGATTTTCGAATCCGACGCGAAACTGATAGTTAATTGTAAGGTTCAGGGCCTCCTAATGACGACGGAACACTCAAATTGCGTCGAGATTCTATACATCGTCCTCCAGCCGACTTGTCTCCAAGGGTCTATTGCTGCCTCGGGCACCTTATGGTCGTTCTCCTGTGAGTCTAGATTTTCGAATCCGGCGCAAAAATGATAGTTAATTGTTACGTTCAGGGCCTTGTAATGACGATGGAACACTCAAATTGCGTCGAGAGTCAATACATCGACCTCCAGTCGACTTGTATCCAAGGGGATATTGCAGTCTCGTGCACCATATGATCCTTCTCCTGTTAGTAGATTTTCGAATCCGACGCTAAAATGATTGTTAATTGTAACGTTCAGGGCCTCCTAATGACGATGGAACACTCAAGTTGCGTCAAGAATCAATACATCGGTTTCCAGCCGACTTGTCTCCAAGGGTCTATTGCTGCCTCGAGCACCGTATGAACTTCTCCTGTGAGTAGATTTTTGAATCCGACGCATAAATGATAGTTAATTGTAACGTTGAGGGACTCCTAAAGACGATGGAACACTCAAATTGCGTCGAGAGACAGTACATCGACCTCCAGTCGACTTGTATCCAAGGGGATATTGCAGTCTCGTGCACCATATGATCCTTCTCCTGTTAGTAGATTTTCGAATCCGACGCTAAAATGATAGTTAACTGTAACGTTCATGGCCTCCTAATGCCGATGGAACACTCAAATTGCGTCGAGATTCAATACATCGGCCTCCAGCCGACTTGTCTCCAAGGGTCTATTGCTGCCTCGGGCACCTTATGGTCGTTCTCCTGTGAGTCTAGATTTTCGAATCCGACGCAAAAATGATAGTGAATTGTAACGTTCAGCGCCTCCTAATGGCGATAGAAGACTCAAATTGCGTCGAGATTCAATACATCGTCCTCCAGCCGATTTGTCTCCATGGGGATATTGCTGCCTCGGGCACCAAATGGTCCGACTGCTTTGAGTCTAGATTTTCGAATCCGACGAAAAACTGATAGTTAATTGTAACATTCAGGGCCTCCTAATAACGATGGAACACTCAATTTGCGTCGCGATCCAATACATCGTACACCAGCCGACTTGTCTCCAAGGGTCTAATGCTGCCTCGGGCACCTTATGGTCGTTCTCTCGTAAGTCTAGATTTTCGAATCCGACGCAAAAATGATAGTTAATTGTAACGTTCAGGGCCTCCTAATGACGATGGAACTCTCAAATTGCGTCGAGATTGAATACATCGTCCTCCAGCCGACTTGTCTCCAAGGGTCTATTGCTGCCTCGGGCACCTTATGGTCGTTCTCCTGTGAGTCTAGATTTTCGAATCCGACGCAAAAATGATAGTTAATTGTAACATTCAGGGCCTTGTAATGACGATGGAACACTCAAATTGCGTCGAGAGTCAATACATCGACCTCCAGTCGACTTGTATCCAAGGGGATATTGCAGTCTCGTGCACCATATGATCCTTCTCCTGTTAGTAGATTTTCGTATCCGTCGCTAAAATGATAGTTAACTGTAACGTTCAGGGTCTCCTAATGCCGATGGAACACTCAAATTGCGTCGAGATTCAATACATCGGCCTCCAGCCGACTTGTCTCCAAGGGTCTATTGCTGCCTCGGGCACCTTATGGTCGTTCTCCAGTGAGTCTAGATTTTCGAATACGACGCATAAATGATAGTTAATTGTAACGTTCAGGGAATCCTAAAGACGATGGAACACTCAAATTGCGTCGAGAGTCAATTCATCGACCTCCAGTCGACTTGTATCCAAGGGGATATTGCAGTCTCGTGCACCATATGATCCTTCTCCTGTTAGTAGATTTTCGAATCCGACGCTAAAATGATAGTTAACTGTAACGTTCAGGGCCTCCTAATGCCGATGGGACACTCAAATTGCGTCGAGATTCAATACATCGGCCTCCAGCTGACTTGTCTCCAAGGGTCTGTTGCTGCCTCGGGCACCTTATGGTCGTTCTCCTGTGAGTTTAGATTATCGAATCCGACGCAAAAATGATAGTTAATTGTAACGTTTAGGGCCTCCTAATGACGATGGGACACTCAAATTGCGTCGAGATTCAATACATCGTCCTCCAGCCGACTTGTCTCCATGGGGATATTACTGCCTCCGGCCTCTTATGTTCGCTCTCATGTGAGTCTAGATTTTCGAATCCGACGCGAAACTGATTGTTAATTGTAACGTTAAGGGCTTCCTAATGACGATGGAACTCTCAAATTGTGTCGAGATTCAATACATCGTCCTCCAGCCGACTTGTCTCCAAGGGTCTATTGCTGCCTCGGTCACCTTATGGTCGTTCTCCTGTGAGTCTAGATTTTCGAATCCGACGCAAAAATGATAGTCAATTGTAACGTTCAGGGCCTTCTAATGACGATGGAACACTCAAATTGCGTCGAGATTCAATTCATCGGCCTCCAGCCGACTTGTCTCCATGAGGATATCGCTGCCTCGGGCACCACATGGTCCGTCTCCGGTGATTCTACGTTTTCGAATCCGACGCAAAACTCATAGTTAATTGTAACGTTCAGGGCCTTGTAATGACGATGGAACACTCAAATTGCGCCGAGATTCAATACATCGGCCTCCAGCCGACTTGTCTATAAGGTTCTGTTGCTGCCTCGGGCACCTTATGGTCGTCCTCCTGTGAGTTTAGATTATCGAATCCGACGCAAAAATGATAGTTAATTGTAACGTTCAGGGCCTTGCAATGACGATGGAACACTCAAATTGCGTCGAGAATCAATACATCGGCCTCCAGCCGACTTGTCTCCAAAGGTCTGTTGCTGCCTCGGGCACCTTATGGTCGTTCTCCTGTGAGTTTAGATTATCGAATCCGACGCAAAAATGATAGTTAATTGTAACGTTTAGGGCCTCCTAATGACGATGGGACCCTCAAATTGCGTCGAGATTCAATACATCGTCCTCCAGCTGACTTGTCTCCATGGGGATATTACTGCCTCCGGCCGCTTATGTTCGCTCTCATGTGAGGCTAGATTTTCGAATCCGACGCGAAACTGATAGTTAATTGTAAGGTTCAGGGCCTCCTAATGACGATGGAACACTCAAATTGCGTCGAGATTCAATACATCGGCCTCCAGCGGACTTGTCTCCAAGGGGATATTGCTGTCTCGGGCAACATCTGATCCTTCTCCTGTGAGTCTAGATTTCCGAATCCGATGAAAAAATGATACTGAATAGTAACGTTCAGCGCCTCCTGATGACGATAGAACTCTCAAATTGCGTCGAGATTCAATACATCGTCCTACAGCCGACTGGTCTCCAAGGGTCTAATGCTGCCTCGGGCACCTTATGGTCGTTCTCTTGTAAGTCTAGATTTTAGAATCCGACGCAAAAATGATAGTTAATTGTAACGTTCAGGGCCTCCTAATGCCGATGGAACACTCAAATTGCGTCGAGATTCAATACATCGTCCTCCAGCCGACTTGTCTCCAAGGGTCTATTGCTGCCTCGGGCACCTTATGGTCGTTCTCCTGCGAGTCTAGATTTTCGAATCCGACGCAAAAATGATAGTTAATTGTAACGTTCAGGGCCTTGTAACGACGATGGAACACTCAAATTGCGTCGAGATTCAATACATCGGCCTCCAGCCGACTAGTCTCCAAGGGTCTGTTGCTGCCTCGGGCACCTTATGGTCGTTCTCCTGTGAGTTTAGATTATCGAATCCGACGCAAAAATGATAGTTAATTGTAACGTTTAGGGCCTCCTAATGCCGATGGAACGCTCAAATTGCGTCGAGAGTCAATACATCGACCTCCAGCCGACTTGTCTCGAAGGGTCTAATGCTGCCTCGGGCACCTTATGGTCGTTCTCTTGTAAGTCTAGATTTTCGAATCCGACGCAAAAATGATAGTTAATTGTAACGTTCAGGGCCTCCTAATGACGATGGAACACTCAAATTGCGTCGCGATTCAATTCATCGTCCTCCAGCCGACTTGTCTCCTAGGGTCTATTGCTGCCTCGGGCACTTTATGGTCGTTCTCCTGTGGGTCTAGATTTTCGAATCCGACGCAAAAATGATAGTTAATTGTAACTTTCAGGGCCTTGTAATGACGATGGAACACCCAAATTGCGTCGATAGTCAATACATCGACCACCAGTCGACTTGTATCCAAGGGGATATTGCAGTCTCGTGCACCATATGATCTTTCTCCTGTTAGTAGATTTTCGAATCCGACGCTAAAATGATAGTTAACTGTAACGTTCAGGGCCTCCTAATGCCGATGGAACACTCAAATTGCGTCGAGATTCAATACATCGGCCTCCAGCCGACTTGTCTCCAAGGGTCTGTTGCTGCCTCGGGCACCTTATGGTCGTTCTCCTGTGAGTTTAGATTATCGAATGCGACGCAAAAATGATAGTTAATTGTAACGCTTAGGGCCTCCTAATGACGATGGGACACTCAAATTGCGTCGAGATTCAATACATCGTCCTCCAGCCGACTTGTCTCCATGGGGATATTACTGCCTCCGGCCTCTTATGTTCGCTCTCATGTGAGTCAAGATTTTCGAATCCGACGCGAAACTGATTGTTAATTGTAACGTTCAGGGCTTCCTAATGGCGATGGAACTCTCAAATTGCGTCGAGATTCAATACATCGTCCTCCAGCCGACTTGTCTCCAAGGGTCTATTGCTGCCTCGGTCACCTTATGGTCGTTCTCCTGTGAGTCTAGATTTTCAAATCCGACGCAAAAATGATAGTTAATTGTAACGTTCAGAGCCTTCTAATGACGATGGAACACTCAAATTGCGTCGAGATTCAATTCATCGGCCTCCAGCCGACTTGTCTCCAAGAGGATAACGCTGCCTCGGGCACCACATGGTCCGTCTCCGGTGTTTCTACGTTTTCGAATCCGACGCAAAACTCATAGTTAATTGTAACGTTCAGGGCCTTGTAATGACGATGGAACACTCAAATTGCGTCGAGATTCAATACATCGGCCTCCAGCGGACTTGTCTCCAAGGGTCTACTGCTGGCTCGTGCACCTTATGGTCGTTCTCCTGTGAGTCTAGATTTTCGAATCCGACGCAAAACTCATAGTTAATTGTAACGTTCAGGGCCTCCTAATCACGAGGGAACACTCAAATTGCGTCAAGAATCAATACATCGGTTTCCAGCCGACTTGTCTCAGAGGGTGTGTTGCTGCCTCGGGCACCAAATGGTCCGTCTGCTGTGAGTCTAGATTTTCGAATCCAACGAAAAACTGATAGTTAATTGTAACATTCAGGGCCTCCTAATGACGATGGAACACTCAACTTGCGTCGCGATCCAATTCATCGTACTCCAGCCGACTTGTCTCCAAGGGTCTATTGCTGCCTCGGGCACCTTATGGTCGTTCTCCTGTGAGTCTAGATTTTTGAATCCGACGCGAAACTGATAGTTAATTGTAACGTTCAGGGCCTCCTAATGCCGATGGAACACTCAAATTGCGTCGAGATTCAATACATCGTCCTCCAGCCGACTTGTCTCCATGGGGATATTACTGCCTCCGGCCTCTTATGTTCGCTCTCATGTGAGTCTAGATTTTCGAATCCGACGCGAAACTGATTGTTAATTGTAACGTTCAGGGCTTCCTAATGACGATGGAACACTCAAACTGCCTCGAGATTCAATACACCGGCATTCAGCCGATTTGTCTCCAACGGTCTATTGCTGCCTCGGGCACCTTATGGTCGTCCTCCTGTGAGTGTAGATTTTCGAATCCGACGCAAAACTCATATTTAACTGTAACGTTCAGAGCCTCCTAATGACGATGGAACACTCAAATTGCGTCAAGAATCAGTACATCGGTTTTCAGCCTACTTGCCACCAAGGGTCTGTTGCTGCCTCGGGCACCTTATGGTCGTTTTCCTGTGAGTCTAGATTTTCGAATCCGACGCGAAACTGATAGTTAATTGTAACGTTCAGGGCCTCCTAATGCCGATGGAACACTCAAATTGCGTCGAGATTCAATACATCGGCCTCCAGCCGACTTGTCTCCAAGGGTCTGTTGCTGCCTCGGGCACCTTATGGTCGTTCTCCTGTGAGTCTAGATTTTCGAATCCGACGCGAAACTGATAGTAAATTGTATCGTTCAGGGCCTCCTAATGCCTATGGAACACTCAAATTGAGTCGAGATTCAATACATCGACCTCCAGCCGACTTGTCTCCAAGGGTATATTGCTGCCTCGGGCACCTTATGGTCGTTCTCCTGTGAGTCTAGATTTTTGAATCCGACGCGAAACTGATAGTTAATTGTAACGTTCAGGACCTCCTAATGCCGATGGAACACTCAAATTGCGTCGAGATTCAATACATCGGCCTCCAGACGACTTGTCTCCAAGGGTCTGTTGCTGCCTCGGGCACCGTATGGTCGTTCTCCTGTGAGTCTAGATTTTCGAATCCGACGCAAAACTCATAGTTAATTGTAACGTTCAGGGCCTCCAAATGACGATGGAACACTCAAATTGCGTCAAGAATCAATACATCGGTTTCCAGCCGAATTGTCTCCAAGGGTCTATTGCTGCCTCGGGCACCTTATGGTCGTTCTCCTGTGAATCTAGATTTCCGAATCCGACGCATAAATGACAGTTAATTGTAACGTTCAGGGACTCCTAAAGACGGTGGAACACTCAAATTGCGTCGAGAGTCAATACATCGTTCTCTAGTCGACTTGTATCCAAGGGGATATTGCAGTCTCGGGCACAATATGATCCTTCTCCTGTAAGTCTAGATTTTCGAATCCGACGCAAAAATGATAGTGAATTGTAACGTTCAGCGCCTCCTAATGACGATAGAAGACTCAATTTGCGTCGAGATTCAATACATCGTCATCCAGCCGATTTGTCTCCAAGGGGATATTGCTGCCTCGGGCACCAAATGGTCCGTCTGCTGTGAGTGTAGATTTTCGAATCCGACGAAAAACTGATAGTTAATTGTAACATTCAGGGCCTCCTAATGACGATGGAACACTCAAATTGCGTCAAGAATCAATACATCGGTTTCCAGCCGACTTGTCTCCAAGGGTCTATTGCTGCCTCGGGCACCTTATGGTCGTTCTCCTGTGAATCTAGATTTCCGAATCCGACGCATAAATGACAGTTAATTGTAACATTCAGGGACTCCTAAAGACGATGGAACACTCAAATTGCGTCGAGATTCAATACATCGTCCTCCAGCCGACTTGTCTCCAAGGGTCTATTGCTGCCTCGGGCACCTTATGGTCGTTCTCCTGTGAGTCTAGATTTTCGAATCCGACGCGATACTGATAGTTAATTGTTAGGTTCAGGGCCTCCTAATGACGATGGAACACTCAAATTGCGTCGAGATTCAATACATCGGCTTTCAGCGGACTTGTCTCCAAGGGGATATTGCTGTCTCGAGCACCGTATGAACTTCTCCTGTGAGTAGATTTTCGAATCCGACGCTAAAATGATTGTTAATTGTAACGTTTAGGGCCTCCTAATGACGATGGAACACTCAAATTGCGTCGAGATTCAATACATCGACCTCCAGCCGACTTGTCTCCCAGGGACTAATGCTGCCACGGGCACCACATGGTCCTTCTCCTGTGAGTCTTGATTTTCGAATCCGACGGAAAAATGATAGTGAATTGTAACGTTCAGGGACTCCTAAAGACGATGGAACACTCAAATTGCGTCGAGATTCAATACATCGACCTCCAGCCGACTTGTCTCCAAGGGTCTATTGCTGCCTCGGGCACCTTATGGTCGTTCTCCTGTGAGTCTAGGTTTTCGAATCCGAAGCAAAAATGACAGTTAATTGTAACGTTCAGGGCCTCGTAATGACGATGCAACACTCAAATTGCGTCGAGATTCAATACATCGGCCTCTAGCCGACTTGTCTCCAAGGGTCTGTTGCTGCCTCGGGCACATTATGGTCGTTCACTTGTAAGTCTAGATTTTCGAAACCGACGCAAACATGATAGTTAATTATAACGTTCAGGGCCTCCTAATGCCGATGGAACACTCAAATTGCGTCGAGAGTCAATACATCTTCCTCCAGCCGACTTGTCTACAAGGGGATATTGCTGCCTCGGGCTCCATGTGTTCCGTCTCCTGTGAGTCTAGATTTTCGAATCCGACGCGAAACTGATAGTTAATTGTAAGGTTCAGGGCCTCCTAATGACGATGGAACACTCAAATTGCGTCGAGATTCAATACACCGGCCTCCTGCGGACTTGTCTCCAAGGGGATATTGCTGTCTCGGGCAACAAAATGATCCTTCTCCTGTGAGTCTAGATATTCGAATTCGACGCAAAAATGATAGTGCATAGTAACGTTCAGCGCCTCCTGATGACGATAGAACTCTCAAATTGCGTCGAGATTCAATACATCGTCCTCCAGCCGACTTGTCTCCAAGGGTCTAATGCTGTCCCGGGCACCTTATGGTCGTACTCTTGTAAGTCTAGATTTTCGAATCCGACGCAAAAATGATAGTTAATTGTAACGTTGAGGGCCTTGTAATGACGATGGAACACTCAAATTGCATCGAGATTCAATACATCGGCCTCCAGCCGACCTGTCTCCAAGGGTCTGTTGCCGCCTTGGGCACCTTATGATCGTTCTCCTGTGAGTTTAGATAATCGAATCCGACGAAAAAATGATAGTTAATTGTAACGTTCAGGGCCTCCTAATGACGATGGAACACTCAAATTGCGTCGAGATTCAATACATCGTCCTCCAGCTGACTTGTCTCCAAGGGTCTAATGCTGCCCCGGGCACCTTATGGTCGTTCTCTTGTAAGTCTAGATTTTCGAATCCGACGCAAAAATGATAGTTAATTGTAACGTTCAGGGCCTTGTAATGACGATGGGACACTGAAATTGCGTCGAGATTCAATACATCGTCCTCCAGCCGACTTGTCTCCATGGGGATATTACTGCCTCCGGCCTCTTATGTTCGCTCTCATGTGAGTCTAGATTTTCGAATCCGACGCGAAACTGATTGTTAATTGTAACGTTCAGGGCTTCCTAATGACGATGGAACACTCAAATTGCCTCGAGATTCAATACATCGGCATTCAGCCGATTGGTCTCCAAGGGTCTATTGCTGCCTCGGGCACCTTATGAACGTTCTCCTGTGAGCCTAGATTATCGAATCCGACGCAAAAATGATAGTTAATTGTAACGTTCAGGGCCTTGTAATGACGATGGAACACTCAAATTGCATCGAGATTCAATACATCGGCCTCCAGCCGACCTGTCTCCAAGGGTCTGTTGCTGCCTCGGGCACCTTATGATCGTTCTCCTGTGAGTTTAGATTATCGAATCCGACGCAAAAATGATAGTTAATTGTAACGTTCAGTGCCTCCTAATGTCGATGGAACACTCAAATTGCGTCGAGATTCAATACATCGGCCTCCAGCCGACTTGTCCCCATGGGTCTGTTGCTGCCTCGGGCACCTTATGGTCGTTCTCCTGTGAGTTTAGATTATACAATCCGACGCAAAAATGATAGTTAATTGTAACGTTCAGGGCCTTGTAATGACGATGGAACACTCAAATTGCGTCGAGATTCAATACATCGTGCTCCAGCCGACTTGTCTCCAAGGGGATATTGCTGCATCGGGCACCATATGATCCTTCTCTTGTTAGTAGATTTTCGAATCCGGCGCTAAAATGATAGATAACTGTAACGTTCAGGGCCTCCTAATGCCGATGGAACACTCAAATTGCGTCGAGATTCAATACATCGTCCTCCAGCCGACTTGTCTCCAAGGATCTGTTGCTGCCTCGGGCACCTTATGGTCGTTCTCATGTGAGTCTAGATTTTCGAATCCGACGCAAAAATGATAGTTAATTGTAACGTTCAGGGCCTTGTAATGACGATGGGACACTTAAATTGCGTCGAGATTCAATACATCGGCCTCCAGCCGTCTTGTCTCCAAGGGCCTGTTGGTGCCTCGGGCATCTTATGGTCGTTCTCCTCTGAGTTTAGATTATCGAATCCGACGCAAAAGAGATAGTTAATTGTAACGTTTAGGGCCTCCTAATGACGATGGGACACTCAAATTGCGTCGAGATTCAATACATCGTCCTCCAGCCGACTTGTCTCCATGGGGATATTACTGCCTCCGGCCTCTTATGTTCGCTCCCATGTGAGTCTAGATTTTCGAATCCGACGCGAAACTGATAGTTAATTGTAACGTTCAGGGCCTCATAATGACGATGGAACACTCATATTGCGTCGAGATTCAATACATCGGCCTCCAGCGGACTTGTCTCCAAGGGGGTTACTGCTGTCTCGAGCACCGTATGAACTTCTCCTGTGAGTAGATTTTCGAATCCGACGCTAAAATGATTGTTAATTGTAACGTTCATGGCCTCCTAATGACGATGGAACACTCAAATTGCGTCAAGAATCAATACATCGGCGTCCAGCCGACTTGTTTCCAAGGGTATATTGCTGCCTCGGGCTCCTTATGGTCGTTCTCTTGTAAGTCTAGATTTTCGAATCCGACGCAAAAATGATAGTTAATTGTAACGATCAGGGCCTCCTAATGCCGATGGAACACTCAAATTGCGTCGAGATTCAATACATCGGCCTCCAGCCGACTTGTCTCCAAGGGTCTATTGCTGCCTCGGGCACCTTATGGTCGTTCTCCTGTGAGTCTAGATTTTCGAATCCGACGCAAAAATGATAGTTAATTGTAACGTTCAGGGCCTTGTAATGACGATGGAACACTCAAATTGCGTCGAGATTCAATACATCGGCCTCCAGCCGACTTGTCTCCAAGGGTCTGTTGCTGCCTCAGGCACCTTATGGTCGTTCTCCTGTGAGTTTAGATTATCGAATCCGACGCAAAAATGATAGTTAATTGTAACGTTCAGGGCCTCCTCATGACGATGGGCCACTCAAATTGCGTCGAGATTCAATACATCGTGCTCCAGCCGACATGTCTCCATCGGGATATTACAGCCTCCGGCCTCTTATGTTCGCTCTCATGTGAGTCTAGATTTTCGAATCCGACGCGAAACTGATTGTTAATTGTAACGTTCAGGGCTTCTTAATGACGAAAGAACACTCAAATTGCCTCGAGATTCAATACATCGGCATTCAGCCGATTTGTCTCCAAGGGTCTATTGCTCCCTCGGGCACCTCATGGTCGTACTCCTGTGAGTCTAGATTTTCGAATACGACGCAAAAATGATAGTTAATTGTAACGTTAAGGCCTTGTAATGACGATGGAACACTCAAATTGCGTCGAGATTCAATACATCGGCCTCCAGCCGACTTGTCTCCATGGGTCTGTTGCTGCCTCGGGCACCTTATGGTGGTTCTCCTGTGAGTTTAGATTTTCGAATCCGACGAAAAACTGATAGTTAATTGTAACATTCAGGGCCTCCTAATGACGATAGAACACTCATTTTGCGTCGAGAGTCAATACATCTTCCTCCAGCCGACTTGTCTCCAAGGGTCTATTGCTGCCTCGGGCACCTTATGGTCGTTCTCCTGTGAGTCTAGATTTTCGAATCCGACGCATAAATGATAGTTAATGGTAACGTTCAGGGACTCCTAAAGACGATGGAACACTCAAATTGCGTCGAGAGTCAATACATCGTCCTCCAGCCGACTTGTCTCCAAGGGTCTATTGCTGCCTCGGTCACCTTATGGTCGTTCTCCTGTGAGTCTAGATTTTCGAATCCGACGCGAAACTGATAGTTAACTGTAACGTTCAGGGCCTCCTAATGACGATGGAACACTCAAATTGCGTCGAGATTCAATACATCGGCCTCCAGCCGACTTGTCTCCAAGGGTCTATTGCTGCCTCGGGCACCTTATGGTCGTTCTCTTGTAAGTCTAGATTTTCGAATCCGACGCAAAAATGATAGTTAATTGTAACGGTCAGGGCCTCCTAATGCCGATGGAACACTCAAATTGCGTCGAGATTCAATACATCGGCCTCCAGCCGACTTGTCTCCAAGGGTCTGTTGCTGCCTCGGGCACCTTATGGTCGTTCTCCTGTGAGTTTAGATTATCGAATCCGACGCAAAATTGATAGTTAATTGTAACGTTTAGGGCCTCCTAATGACGATAGGACACTCAAATTGCGTCGAGAATCAATACATCGTCCTCCAGCCGACTTGTCTCCATGGGGATATCGCTGCCTCGGGCACCACATGGTCCATCTCCGGTGATTCTACGTTCTCGAATCCGACGCAAAACTCATAGTTAATTGTAACGTTCAGGGCCTCCTATTGGCGATGGAACACTCAAATTGCGTCGAGATTCAATACATCGACCTCCAGCCGACTTGCCTCCAAGGAGATATTGCTGCATTGGGCACCTTATGGTCGTTCTCCTGTGAGTTTAGATTTTCGAATCCGACGAAAAACTGATAGTTAATTGTAACATTCAGGGCCTCCTAATGACGATGGAACACTCATTTTGCGTCGAGAGTCAATACATCTTCCTCCAGCCGACTTGTCTACAAGGGGATATTGCTGCCTCGGGCTCCATGTGGTCCGTCTCCTGTGAGTGTAGATTTTTGAATCCGACGCAAAAATGATAGTTAATTGTAACTTTCAGGGTCTCCTATTGGCGATGGAACACTCAAATTGTGCCGAGATTCAATACATCGGCCTCCAGCCGATTTGTCTCCAAGGGTCTATTGCTGCCTCGGGCACCTTATGGTCGTTCTCCTGTGAGTCTAGATTTTTGAATCCGACGAAAAACTGATAGTTAATTGTAACATTCAGGGCCTCCTAATGACGATGGAACACTCATTTTGCGTTGAGAGTCAATACATCTTCCTCCAGCCGACTTGTCTCCAAGGGTCTATTGCTGCCTCAGGCACCTTATGGTCGTTCTCCTGTGAGTCTAGATTTTCGAATCCGACGCAAAAATGATAGTTAATAGTAACGTTCAGGGCCTTCTAATGACGATGGAACACTCAAATTGCGTCGAGATTCAATACATCGGCCTCCAGCCGACTTGTCTCCAAGGTGATATCGCTGCCTCGGGCACCACATGGTCCTTCTCCTGTGAGTCTAGATTTTCGAATCCGACGCAAAAATGATAGTGAATTGTAACGTTCAGGGCCTCCTAATGACGATGGAACACTCAAATTGCGTCAAGAATCAATACATCGGTTTCCAGCCGACTTGTCTCCCAGGGTCTATTGCTGCCTCGGGCACCTTATAGTCGTTCTCCTGTGAGTCTAGATTTTCGAATCCGACGCATAAATTATAGTTAATTGTAACGTTCAGGGACTCCTAAAGACGATGGAACACTCAAATTGCGTCGAGAATCAATACATCGACCTCCAGTCGACTTGTATCCAAGGGGATATTGCAGTCTCGGGCACAATATGATCCTTCTCCTGTGAGTCTAGATTTTCGAATCCGACGCAAAAATGATAGTGAATTGTAACGTTCAGCACCTCCTAATGACGATAGAAGACTCAAATTCCGTCGAGATTCAATACATCGTCCTCCAGCCGATTTGTCTCCAAGTGGATATTGCTGCCTCGGGCACCTTATGGTCGTTCTCCTGTGAGTTTAGGTTATCGAATCCGACGCAAAAATGATAGTTAATTGTAACGTTAAGGGCCTCCTAATGACGATGGAACACTCAATTTGCGTCGAGATTCAATACATCGGCCTCCAGCCGTCTTGTCTCCAAGGGTCTATTGCTGCCTCGGGCACCTTATGGTCGTTCTCCTGTGAGTCTATATTTTTACGAATCCGACGCAAAAATGATAGTTAATTGTAACTTTCAGGGCCTTCTAATGACGATGGAACACTCAAATTGCGTCGAGATTCAATACATCGGCCACCAGCCGTCTTGTCTCCAAGGGGATATACCTGCCTCGGGCACCACATGGTCCTTCTCCTGTGAGTCTAGATTTTCGAATCTGACGCAAAAATGATAGTGAATTGTAACGTTCAGGGCCTCCTAATGACGATGGAACACTCAAATTGCGTCAAGAATCAATACATCGGTTTCCAGCCGGCTTGTCTCCAAGGGTCTATTGCTGCCTCGGGCACCTTATGGTCGTTCTCCTGTGAGTCTAGATTTTCGAATCCGACGCACAAATGATAGTTAATTGTAACGTTCGGCGCCTCCTAATGACGATAGAAGACTCAAATTGCGTCGAGAATCAATACAACGTCCTCCAGCCGATTTGTCTCCAAGGGGATATTGCTGCCTCGGGCACCTTATGGTCGTTCTCCTGTGAGTTTAGATTATCGAATCCGACGCAAAAATGATAGTTAATTGTAACGTTTAGGGCCTCCTAATGACGATGGAACACTCAAATTGCGTCGAGAGTCAATTAATCGACCTCCAGTCGACTTGTATCCAAGGGGATATTGCAGTCTCGGTAACAATTTGATCCTTCACCTGTAAGTCTAGATTTTCGAATCCGACGCAAAAATGATAGTGAATTGTAACGTTCAGCGCCTCCTAATGACGATAGAAGACTCAAATTGCGTCGAGATTCAATACATCGTCCTCCAGCCGATTTGTCTCCAAGGGGATATAGCTGCCTCGGGCACCTTATGGTCGTTCTCCTGTGAGTTTAGATTATCGAATCCGACGCAAAAATGATCGTTAATTGTAACGTTTAGGGCCTCCTAATGACGATGGAACACTCAAATTGCGTCGAGAGTCAATACATCGACCTCCAGTCGACTTGTATCCAAGGGGATATTGCAGTCTCGGGCACAATATGATCCTTCACCTGTGAGTCTAGATTTTCGAATCCAACGCAAAAATGATAGTGAATTGTAACGTTCAGCGCCTCCTAATGACGATAGAAGACTCAAATTGCGTCGAGATTCAATACATCGTCCTCCAGCCGACTTGTCTCCAAGGGGATATTGCAGTCTCTGGCACAATATGATCCTTCACCTGTGAGTCTAGATTTTCGAATCCAACGCAAAAATGATAGTGAATTGTAACGTTCAGCGCATCCTAATGACGATAGAAGACTCAAATTGCGTCGAGATTCAATACATCGTCCTCCAGCCGACTTGTCTCCAAGGGTCTAATGCTGCCTCGGGCACCTTATGGTCGTTCTCCTGTGAGTCTAGATTTTCGAATCCGACGCATAAATGATAGTTAATTGTACCGTTCAGGGACTCCTAAAGACGATGGAACACTCAAATTGCGTCGAGAGTCAATACATCGACCTCCAGTCGACTTGTATCCAAGGGGATATTGCAGTCTCGGGCACAATATGATCCTTCACCTGTGAGTCTAGATTTTCGAATCCAACGCAAAAATGATAGTGAATTGTAACGTTCAGCGCCTCCTAATGACGATAGAAGACTCAAATTGCGTCGAGATTCAATACATCGTCCTCCAGCCGACTTGTCTCCAAGGGTCTAATGCTGCCTCGGGCACCTTATGGTCGTTCTCCTGTGAGTCTAGATTTTCGAATCCGACGCATAAATGATAGTTAATTGTAACGTTCAGGGACTCCTAAAGACGATGGAACACTCAAATTGCGTCGAGAGTCAATACATCGACCTCCAGTCGACTTGTATCCAAGGGGATATTGCAGTCTCGTGCACAATATGATCCTTCTCCTGTGAGTCTAGATTTTCGAATACGACGCGAAAATGATAGTTAATTGTAACGTTCAGGGCCTCCTAATGCCGATGGAACACTCAAATTGCATCGAGATGCGATACAACGTCCTCCAGCCGACTTGTCTCCAAGGGTCTATTGCTGCCTCGGGCACCAAATGGTCCGTCTGCTGTGAGTCTAGATTTTCGAATCCGATGAAAAACTGATAGTTAATTGTAACATTCAGAGCCTCCTAATGACGATGGAACACTCAAATTGCGTCGCGATCCAATACATCGTCCTCCAGCCGACTTGTCTCCAAGCGTCTAATGCTGCCCCGGGCACCTTATAGTCGTTCTCTTGTAAGTCTAGATTTTCGAATCCCACGCAAAAATGATAGTTAAAATTAACGTTCAGGACTTCCTAATGACGATGGAACTCTCAAATTGCGTCGAGATTCAATACATCGTCCTCCAGCCGACTTGTCTCCAAGGGTCTAATGCTGCCTCGGGCACCTCATGGTCGTGCTCCTGTGAGTCTAGATTTTCGAATCCGACGCGAGACAAATAGTTAACTGTAACGTTCAGGGCCTCCTAATACCGATGGAACACTCAAATTGCGTCGAGATTCAATACATCGGCCTCCAGCCGACTTGTCTCCAAGGGTCTGTTGCTGCCTCGGGCACCTTATGGTCGTTCTCCTGTGAGTTTAGATTATCGAATCCGACGCAAAAATGATAGTTAATTGTAACGTTTAGGGCCTCCTAATGACGATGGGACACTCATATTGCGTCGAGATTCAATACATCGACCTCCTGCCGACTTGTCTCCATGGGGATATCGCTGCCTCGGGCACCACATGGTCCGTCTCCGGTGATTCTACGTTTTCGAATCCGACGCCAAACTCATAGTTAATTGTAACGTTCAGGGCCTCCTATTGGCGATGGAACACTCAAATTTCGTCGAGATTCAATACATCGACCTCCAGCCGACTTGTCTCCAAGGAGTTATTGCTGCATCGTGCACCTTATGGTCGTTCTCCTGTGAGTTTAGATTTTCGAATCCGACGAAAAACTGATAGTTAATTGTAACATTCAGGGCCTCCTAATGATGATGGAACACTCAAATTGCGTCGACATTCAATACATCGGCCTCCAGCCGACTTGTCTCCAAGGGTCTGTTGCTGCCTCGGGCACCTTATGGTCGTTCTCCTGTGAGTTTAGATTATCGAATCCGACGCAAAAATGATACTTAATTGTAACGTTTAGGGCTTCCTAATGACGATGGGACACTCATATTGCGTCGAGATTCAATACATCGTCCTCCAGCCGACTTGTCTCCATGGGGATATCGCTCCCTCGGGCACCACATGGTCCGTCTCCGGTGATTCTACGTTTTCGAATCCGACGCCAAACTCATATTTAATTGTAACGTTCAGGGTCTCCTATTGGCGATGGAACACTCAAATTGCGTCGAGATTCAATACATCGGCCTCCAGCCGACTTGTCTCCAAGGGGATATCGCTGCCTCGGGCACCACATGGTCCTTCTCCTGTGAGTCTAGATTTTCGAATCCGACGCAAAAATGATAGTGAATTGTAACGTTCAGCACCTCCTAATGACGATAGAAGACTCAAATTCCGTCGAGATTCAATACATCGTCCTCCAGCCGATTTGTCTCTAAGGGGATATTGCTGCCTCGGGCACCTTATGGTCGTTCTCCTGTGAGTCTAGATTTTCGAATCCGACGCAAAAATGATAGTTAATTGTAACGTTCAGGGCCTTCTCATGACGATGGAACACTCAAATTGCGTCGAGATTAAATACATCGGCCTCCAACCGACTTGTCTCCAAAGGGATATCGCTGCCTCGGGCACCACATGTTCCTTCTCCTGTGAGTCTAGATTTTCGAATCTGACGCAAAAATGATAGTGAATTGTAACGTTCAGGGCCTCCTAATTACGATGGAACACACAAATTGCGTCAAGAATCAATACATCGGTTTCCAGCAGACTTGTCTCCAAAGGTCTATTGCTGCCTCGGGCACCTTATGGTCGTTCTCCTGTGAGTCTAGATTTTCGAATCCGACGCACAAATGATAGTTAATTGTAACGTTCAGGGGGCTCCTATAGACGATGGAACACTCAAATTGCGTCGAGAGTCAATACATCGATCTCCAGTCGACTTGTATCCAATGGGATATTGCAGTCTCGGGCACAATATGATCCTTCTCCTGTGAGTCTAGATTTTCGAATCCGACGCAGAAATGATAGTGAATTGTAACGTTCAGCGCCACCTAATGACGATAGAAGACTCAAATTGCGTCGAGATATAATACATCGTCCTCCAGCCGATTTATCTCCAAGGGGATACTGCTGCCTCGGGCACCAAATGGACCGTCTGCTGTGAGTCTAGATTTTCGAATCCGACGAAAAACTGATAGTTAATTGTAACATTCAGGGCCTCCTAATGGCGATGGAACACTCAAATTGCGTCGAGATTCAATACATCGGCCTCCAGCCGACTTGTCTCCAAGGGTCTGTTGCTGCCTCGGGCACCTTATGGTCGTTCTCCCGTGAGTTTAGATTATCGAATCCGACGCAAAAATGATAGTTAATTGTAACGTTTAGGGCTTCCTAATGACGATGGAACACTCATATTGCGTCGAGATTCAATACATCGTCCTCCAGCAGACTTGTCTCCATGGGGATATCGCTGCCTCGGGCACCACATGGTCCGTCTCCGGTGATTCTACGTTTTCGAATCCGACGCAAAACTCATAGTTAATTGTAACGTTCAGGGTCTCCTATTGGCGATGGAACACTCAAATTGCGTCGAGACTCAATACATCGGCCTCCAGCCGATTTGTCTCCAAGGGTCTATTGCTGCCCCGGGCACCTTATGGTCGTTCTCCTGTGAGTCTAGATTTTTGAATCCGACGAAAAACTGATAGTTAATTGTAACATTCAGGGCCTCCTAATGACTATGGAACACTCAAATTGCGTCGAGAGTCAATACACCTTCCTCCAGCCGACTTGTCTCCAAGGGTCTATTGCTGCCTCAGGCACATTATGGTCGTTCTCCTGTGAGTCTAGATTTTCGAATCCGACGCAAAAATAATAGTTAATTGTAACGTTCAGGGCCTTCTAATGACGGGGGAACACTCAAATTGCGTCGAGATTCAATACATCGGCCTCCAGCCGACTTGTCTCCAAGGGGATATCGCTGCCTCGGGCACCAAATGGTCCTTCTCCTGTGAGTCTAGATTTTCGAATCCGACGCAAAAATGATAGTGAATTGTAACGTTCAGGGCCTCCTAATGACGATGGAACACTCTAATTGCGTCAAGAATCAATACATCGGTTTCCAGCCGACTTGTCTCCAAGGGTCTATTGCTGCCTCGGGCACCTTATGGTCGTTCTCCTGTGAGTCTAGATTTTCGAATCCGACGCATAAATGATAGTTAATTGTAACGTTCAGGGACTCCTAAAGACGATGGAACACTCAAATTGCGTCGAGAGTCAATACATCGACCTCCAGTCGACTTGTTTCCAAGGTGATATTGCAGTCTCGGGCACAATATGATCCTTCTCCTGTGAGTCTAGATTTTCGAATCCGACGCAAAAATGATAGTGAATTGTAACGTTCAGCACCTCCTAATGACGATAGAAGACTCAAATTCCGTCGAGATTCAATACATCGTCCACCAGCCGATTTGTCTCCATAGGGATATTGCTGCCTCTGGCACCTTATGGTCGTTCTCCTGTGAGTCAAGATTTTCGAATCCGACGCAAAAATAATAGTTAATTGTAACGTTCAGGGCCTTCTAATGACGATGGAACACTCAAATTGCGTCGAGATAAAATACATCGGCCTCCAGCCGACCTGTCTCCAAGGGGATATCGCTGCCTCGGGCACCACATGTTCCTTCTCCTGTGAGTCTAGATTTTCGATTCCGACGCAAAAATGATAGTGAATTGTAACGTTCAGGGCCTCCTAATGACGATGGAACACTCAAATTCCTTCAAGAATCAATGTATCGGTTTCCAGCCGACTTGTCTCCAAGGGTCTATTGCTGCCTCGGGCACCTTATGGTCGTTCTCCTGTGAGTCTAGATTTTCGAATCCGACGCACAAATGATAGTTAATTGTAACGTTCAGGGGGCTCCTATAGACGATGGAACACTCAAATTGCGTCGAGAGTCAATACATCGATCTCCAGTCGACTTGTATCCAATGGGATATTGCAGTCTCGGGCACAATATGATCCTTCTCCTGTGAGTCTAGATTTTCGAATCCGACGCAGAAATGATAGTGAATTGTAACGTTCAGCGCCACCTAATGACGATAGAAGACTCAAATTGCGTCGAGATATAATACATCGTCCTCCAGCCGATTTATCTCCAAGGGGATACTGCTGCCTCGGGCACCAAATGGACCGTCTGCTGTGAGTCTAGATTTTCGAATCCGACGAAAAACTGATAGTTAATTGTAACATTCAGGGCCTCCTAATGGCGATGGAACACTCAAATTGCGTCGAGATTCAATACATCGGCCTCCAGCCGACTTGTCTCCAAGGGTCTGTTGCTGCCTCGGGCACCTTATGGTCGTTCTCCCGTGAGTTTAGATTATCGAATCCGACGCAAAAATGATAGTTAATTGTAACGTTTAGGGCTTCCTAATGACGATGGAACACTCATATTGCGTCGAGATTCAATACATCGTCCTCCAGCAGACTTGTCTCCATGGGGATATCGCTGCCTCGGGCACCACATGGTCCGTCTCCGGTGATTCTACGTTTTCGAATCCGACGCAAAACTCATAGTTAATTGTAACGTTCAGGGTCTCCTATTGGCGATGGAACACTCAAATTGCGTCGAGACTCAATACATCGGCCTCCAGCCGATTTGTCTCCAAGGGTCTATTGCTGCCCCGGGCACCTTATGGTCGTTCTCCTGTGAGTCTAGATTTTTGAATCCGACGAAAAACTGATAGTTAATTGTAACATTCAGGGCCTCCTAATGACTATGGAACACTCAAATTGCGTCGAGAGTCAATACACCTTCCTCCAGCCGACTTGTCTCCAAGGGTCTATTGCTGCCTCAGGCACATTATGGTCGTTCTCCTGTGAGTCTAGATTTTCGAATCCGACGCAAAAATAATAGTTAATTGTAACGTTCAGGGCCTTCTAATGACGGGGGAACACTCAAATTGCGTCGAGATTCAATACATCGGCCTCCAGCCGACTTGTCTCCAAGGGGATATCGCTGCCTCGGGCACCAAATGGTCCTTCTCCTGTGAGTCTAGATTTTCGAATCCGACGCAAAAATGATAGTGAATTGTAACGTTCAGGGCCTCCTAATGACGATGGAACACTCTAATTGCGTCAAGAATCAATACATCGGTTTCCAGCCGACTTGTCTCCAAGGGTCTATTGCTGCCTCGGGCACCTTATGGTCGTTCTCCTGTGAGTCTAGATTTTCGAATCCGACGCATAAATGATAGTTAATTGTAACGTTCAGGGACTCCTAAAGACGATGGAACACTCAAATTGCGTCGAGAGTCAATACATCGACCTCCAGTCGACTTGTTTCCAAGGTGATATTGCAGTCTCGGGCACAATATGATCCTTCTCCTGTGAGTCTAGATTTTCGAATCCGACGCAAAAATGATAGTGAATTGTAACGTTCAGCACCTCCTAATGACGATAGAAGACTCAAATTCCGTCGAGATTCAATACATCGTCCACCAGCCGATTTGTCTCCATAGGGATATTGCTGCCTCTGGCACCTTATGGTCGTTCTCCTGTGAGTCAAGATTTTCGAATCCGACGCAAAAATAATAGTTAATTGTAACGTTCAGGGCCTTCTAATGACGATGGAACACTCAAATTGCGTCGAGATAAAATACATCGGCCTCCAGCCGACCTGTCTCCAAGGGGATATCGCTGCCTCGGGCACCACATGTTCCTTCTCCTGTGAGTCTAGATTTTCGATTCCGACGCAAAAATGATAGTGAATTGTAACGTTCAGGGCCTCCTAATGACGATGGAACACTCAAATTCCTTCAAGAATCAATGTATCGGTTTCCAGCCGACTTGTCTCCAAGGGTCTATTGCTGCCTCGGGCACCTTATGGTCGTTCTCCTGTGAGTCTAGATTTTCGAATCCGACGCACAAATGATAGTTAATTGTGACATTCAGGGACTCCTATAGACGATGGAACACTCAAATTGCGTCGAGACTCAATACATCGACCTCCAGTCGACTTGTATCCAAGGGGATATTGCAGTCTCGGGCACAATATGATCCTTCCACTGTGAGTCTAGATTTTCGAATCCGACGCAGAAATGATAGTGAATTGTAAAGTTCGGCGCCTCCTAATGACGATAGAAGACTCAAATTGCGTCGAGATTCAATACATCGTCCTCCAGCCGATTTATCTCCAAGGGGATATTGCTGCCTCGGGCACCAAATGGACCGTCTGCTGTGAGTCTAGATTTTCGAATCCGATGAAAAACTGATAGTTAATTGTAACATTCAGGGCCTCCTAATGACGATGGAACTCTCAAATTGCGTCGAGATTCAATACATCGTCCTCCAGCCGACTTGTCTCCAAGGGTCTATTGCTGCCTCGGGAACCTTATGGTCGTTCTCCTGTGAGTCTAGATTTTCGAATCCGACGCAAAAATGATAGTTCATTGTAACGTTCAGGGCCTTCTAATGACGATGGAACACTCAAATTGCGTCAAGAATCAATACATCGGTTTCCAGCCGACTTGTCTCCAAGGGTCTGTTGCTGCCTCGAGCACCGTATGAACTTCTCCTGTGAGTACATTTTCGAATCCGACGCTAAAATGATAGTGAATTTCTAACGTTCAGGGCCTCCTATTGACGATGGAACACTCAAATTGCGTCGAGAGTCAATACATCGACCTCCAGTCGACTTGTATCCAAGGGGATATTGCAGTCTCGGGCACAATATGATCCTTCTCCTGTGAGTCTAGATTTTCGAATCCGACGAAAAAATGATAGTTAATTGTAACGTTCAGGGCCTTGTAATGACGATGGAACACTCAAATTGCGTCGAGATTCAATACATCGGCCTCCAGCCGACTTGTCTCCAAGGGTCTGTTGCTGCCTCGGGCACCTTATGGTCGTTCTCCTGAGATTTTAGATTATCGAATCCGACGCAAAAATGATAGTTAATTGCAACGTTTAGGGCCTCCTAATGACGATGAAACACTCAATTTGCGTCGAGATTCAATACATCGGCCTCCAGCGGACTTGTCTCCAAGGGGATATTGCTGTCTCGGGCACCATATGATCCTTCTCCTGTGAGTCTAGATTTTCGAATCCGACGCAAAAATGATAGTGAATAGTAACGTTCAGCGCCTCCTGATGACGATAGAACTCTCAAATTGGGTCGAGATTCAATACATCGTCCCCCAGCTGATTTGTCTCCAAGGGCATATTGCTGCCTCGGGCACCAAATGGTCCGTCTCCTGTGAGTCTGGATTTTTGAATCCGACGCGTTACTGATAGTTAATTGTAACGTTCAGGGCCTCCAAATGACGATGGAGCACTCAAATTGCGTAGCGATTCAATACATCGTCCTCCAGCGGACTGGTCTCCAAGGGGATATTGCTGCATCGGGCACCTTATGGTCCGTCTGCAGTGAGTCTAGATTTTCGAATCCGACGAAAAACTGATAGTTAATTGTAACATTCAGGGCCTCCTAATGACGGTGGAACACTCATTTTGCGTCGCGATCCAATACATCGTCCTCCAACCGACTTGTCTCCGAGGGTCAATAGCTGCCACGGGCACCTTGTGATCGTTCTGCTGTGATTCTAGATTTTCGAACCCGACGCAAAACTGATTGTTAATTGTAACGTTCAGGGCCACCTAATGACGATGGAACACTCAAATTAAGTCGAGATTCAATACATCGCCCTCCAGCCGACTTGTCTCCAAGGGGATATTGCTGCCTCGGGCTCCATGTGGTCCGTCTCCTGTGAGTCTAGATTTACGAATCCGACGCGAAACTGATAGTTAATTGTAACGTTCAGGGCCTCCTAATGACGATGGAACACTCAAATTGCGTCGAGATTTAATACCTCGGCCTCCAGACGACTTGTCTCCAAGGAGATATTGCTGTCTCCGGCACAATATGATCCTTCTCCTGTGAGTCTAGATTATCGAATCCGACGCAAAAATGATAGTGAATTGTAACGTTCAGCGCCTCCTAATGACGATAGAAGACTCAAATTGCGTCGAGATCCAATACATCGTCCTCCAGCTGATTTGTCTCCAAGGGGATATTGCTGCCTCGGGCAACTTATGGTCGTTCTCCTGTGAGTCTAGATTTTCGAATCCGACTCAAAAATGATAGTTAATTGTAACGTTCAGGCCTCCTAATGGCGATGGAACACTCAAATTCCGTCGAGATTCAATTCATCGGCCTCCAGCCGACTTGTCTCCAAGGGTCTATTGCTGCCTCGGGCACCTTATGGTCGTTCTCCTGTGAGCCTAGATTTTCGAATCCGACGCAAAAATGATAGTTGATTGTAACGTTCAGGGCCTTGTAATGACGATGGAACACTCAAATTGCATCGAGATTCAATACATCGTCCTCCAGCAGACTTGTCTCCATGGGGATATTACTGCCTCCGGCCTCTTATGTTCGCTCTCATGTGAGTCTAGATTTTCGAATCCGACGCGAAACTGATTGTTAATTGTAACGTTCAGGGCTTCCTAATGACGATGGAACACTCAAATTGGATCGAGCTTCAATACATCGGCATTCAGCCGATTTGTCTCCAAGGGTCTATTGCTGCCTCGGGCACCATATGGTCGTCCCCCTGTGAGTCAACATTTTAGAATCCGACGCAAAACTGATAGTTAAATGTAATGCTCAGGGCCTCTTAATGACGATGGAACACTCAAATTGCGTCGAGAGTCAATACATCTTCCTCCAGGCGACTTGTCTACAAGGGGATATTGCTGCTTTGGGCTCCAGTTGGACCGTCTCCTGTGAGTCTAGATTTTCGAATCCGACGCGAAACTGATAGTTAATTGTAAGGTTCAGGGCCTCCTAATGACGATGGAACACTCAAATTGCGTCGAGATTCAATACATCGGCCTCCAGCGGACTTGTCTCCAAGGGGATATTGCTGTCTCGGGCACCATATGATCCTTCTCCTGTGAGTCTAGATTTTCGAATCCGACGCAAAAATGATAGTGAATAGTAACGTTCAGCGCCTCCTGATGACGATAGAACTCTCAAATTGCGTCGAGATTCAATACATCGTTTTCCAGCTGATTTGTCTCCAAGGCGATATTGCTGACTCGGGCACCAAATGGTCCGTCTCCTGTGAGTCTGGATTTTTGAATCCGACGCAAAAATGATAGTTAATTGTAACGTTACGGCATCCTAATGACGATGGGACACTCAAATTGTGTCGAGATTCAATACATCGTCCTCCAGCCGACTTGTCTCCATGAGGATATTACTGCCTCCGGCCTCTTATGTTCGCTCTCATGTGAGTCTAGATTTTCGAATCCGACGCGAAACTGATTGTTAATTGTAACGTTCAGGGCCTTTTAATGACGATGGAACACTCAAATTTCGTCGAGATTCAACACATCGGCCTCCAGGCGACTGGTCTCCAAGGGTCTGTTGCTGCCTCGGGCACCTTATGGTCGTTCTCCTGTGAGTTTAGATTATCGAATCCGACGCAAAAATGATAGTTAATTGTAACGTTTAGGGCCCCCTAATGACGATGGAACTCTCAAATTGCGTCGAGATTCAATACATCGGCCTCCAGCCGACTTGTCTCCAAGGGTCTATTGCTGCCTCGGGGACCTTATGGTCGTTCTCCTGTGAGTCTAGATTTTCGAATCCGACGCAAAACTCATAGTTAATTGTAACGTTCAGGGCCTTGTAATGACGATGAAACACTCAAATTGCGTCGAGATTCAATACATCGGCCTCCAGCCGACTTGTCTCCAAGGGTCTGTTGCTGCCTCGGGCACCTTATGGTCGTTCTGCTGTGAGTTTAGATTATCGAATACGACGCAAAAATGATAGTTAATTGTAACGTTTAGGGCCTCCTAATGACGATGGGACACTCAAATTGCGTCGAGATTCAATACATCGTCCTCCAGCCGACTTGTCTCCATGGGGATATTACTGCCTCCGGCCTCTTATGTTCGCCCCCATGTGAGTCTAGATTTTCGAATCCGACGCGAAACTGATTGTTAATTGTAACGTTCAGGGCTTCCTAATGACGATGGAACACTCAAATTGCGTCGAGATTAAATACATAGGCATTCAGCCGATTTGTCTCCTAGGGTCTATTGCTGCCTCGGGCACCGTATGGTCGTTCCCCTGTGAGTCAACATTTTAGAATCCGACGCAAAACTGATAGTTAAATGTAATGCTCAGGGCCTCTTAATGACGATGGAACACTAAAATTGAGTCGAGATTCAATACATCGACCTCCAGCCTACTTGTGTCCAAGGGGATATTGCTGCCTCGGGCTCCATGTGGTCCGTCTCCTGTGAGTCAAGATTTTCGAATCCGGCGCGAAGCTGATAAATAATTGTAAGGTTCAGCGCCTCCTAATGACGATGGAACACTCAAATTGCGTCGCGATCCAATACATCGTCCTCCAGCCGACTTCTCTCCAAGGGTCTAATGCTGCCTCGTGCACCTTATGGTCGTTCTCTTGTAAGTCTAGATTTTCGAATCCGACGCAAATATGATAGTTCATTATAACGTTAATGACGATAGAAGACACAAATTGCGTCGAGATTCAATACATCGTCCTCCAGCCGACTTGCCTCCAAGGGTCTAATGCTGCCTCGGGCACCAAATGGTCGTTCTCTTTTAAGTCTAGATTTTCGAATCCGACGCAAAAATGATAGTTAATCGTAACGTTCAGGGCCTCCTAATGCCGATGGAACACTCAAATTGCGTCGAGATTCAATACATCGGCCTCCAGCCGACTTGTCTCCAAGGGTCTATTGCTGCCTCGGGCACCTTATGGTCGTTCTCCTGTGAGTTTAGATTTTCGAATCCGACGCCAAAATGATAGTTAATTGTAACGTTCAGGGCCTCCTAATGCCGATGGAACACTAAAATTGCGTCGAGATTCAACACATCGGAATCCAGCCGACTTGTCTCCAAGGGTCTGTTGCTGCCTCGGGCACCTTATGGTCGTTCTCCTGTGAGAATAGATTACCGAATGCGACCCAAAAATGATAGTTAATTGTAACGTTTAGGGCCTCCTAATGACGATGGAACACACAAATTGCGTCGAGATTCAATACATCGGCCTCCAGCCGACTTGTCTCCAAGGGTCTATTGCTGCCTCCGGCACCTTATGGTCGTTCTCCTGTAAGTCTAGATTTTCGAATCCGACGCAAAACTCATAGTTAATTGTAACGTTCAGGGCCTTGTAATGACAATGGAACACTCACATTGCGTCGAGATTCAATACATCGGCCTCCAGCCGACTTGTCTCCAAGGGTCTGTTGCTGCCTCTGGCACCTTTTGGTCGTTGTCCTGTGAGTTTAGATTATCGAATTCGACGCAAAAATGATAGTTAATTGTAACGTTTAGGCCTCCTAGTGACGATGGAACACTCAAATTGCGTCGAGATTCAATACATCGTCCTCCAGCCGATTTGTCTCCAAGGGGATATTGCTGCCTCGGGCACCAAATGGTCCGTCTCCTGTGAGTCTTGATTTTTGAATCCGGCGCAAAACTGATAGTTCATTGTAACGTTCAGGGCGACCTAATGACGATAGAAGACTCAAATTGCGTCGAGATTCAATATATCGTCCTCCAGACGATTGGCTCCAAGGGTCTATTGCTGCCTCTGGCACCTTATGGTCGTTCTCTTGTAAGTCTAGATTTTCGAATCCGACGCAAAAATGATAGTTAATTGTAACGTTTAGGGCCTCCTAATGACGATGGAACACTCAAATTGCGTCGAGATTCAATACATCGGCCTCCAGCCGACTTGTCTCCAAGGGTCTATTGCTGCCTCGGGCACCTTATGGTCGTTCTCCTGTGAGTCTAGATTTTCGAATCCGACGCAAAACTCATAGTTAATTGTACCGTTCAGGGCCTTGTAATGACGATGGAACACTCAAATTGCGTCGAGATTCAATACATCGGCCTCCAGCCGACTTGTCTCCAAGGGTCTGTTGCTGCCTCGGGCACCTTATGGTCGTTCTCCTGTGAGTCAACATTTTAGAATCCGACGCAAAAGTGATAGTTAAATGTAATCCTCAGGGCCTCTTAATGATTATGGAACACTCAAATTGCGTCAAGAATCAATACATCGATTTCCAGCCGACTTGTCTCCAAGGGTCTATTGCTGCCTCGGGCACCTTATGGTCGTTCTCCTGTGAGTCTAGATTTTCGAATCCGATGCATAAATGATAGTTAATTGTAACGTTCAGGGACTCCTAAAGACGATGGAACACTCAAATGGCGTCGAGAGTCAATACATCGACCTCCAGTCGACTTGTATCCAAGGGGATATTGCAATCTCGATCACAATATGATCCTTCTCCTGTGAGTCTAGATTTTCGAATCCGACGCAAAAATGATAGTTAATCGTAACGTTCAGGGCCTTGTAATGACGATGGAACACTCAAATGGCGTCGCGATTTAATACATCAGCCTAAAGCCGACTTGTCTCCAAGGGTCAGTTGCTGCCTCGGGCACCTTATGGTCGTTCTCCTGTGAGTTTAGATTATCGAATCCGACGCTAAAATGATAGTTAATTGTAACGTTTAGGGCCTCCTAATGACGATGGAACACTCAAATTGCGTCGAGATTCAATACATCGGCCTCCAGCCGACTTGTCTCCATGGGTCTATTGCTGCCTCGGGCACCTTATGGTCGTTCTCCTGTGAGTCTAGATTTTCGAATCCGACGCATAAATGATAGTTAATTGTAACGTTCAGGGACTCCTAATGACGATGGAACACTCAAATTGCGTCGAGATTCAATACATCGGCCTCCAGCGGACTTGTCTCCAAGGGGATATTGCTGTCTCGAGCATCGTATGAACTTCTCCTGTGAGTAGATTTTCGAACCCGACGCATAAGTGATAGTTAATTGTAACGTTCAGGGCCTCCTAATGACGATGGAACACTCAAATTGCGTCAAGAATCAATACACCGGTTTCCAGCCGACTGGTCTCCAAGGGTCTATTGCTGCCTAGGGCACCTTATGGTCGTTCTCCTTTGAGTCTAGATTTTCAAATCCGATGCAAAAATGATAGTTAATTGTAACGTTCAGGGCCTTGTAATGACGATGGAACACTCTAATTGCGTCGAGATTCAATACATCGTCCTCCTGCCGACTTGTCTCCAAGGGTCTGTTGCTGCCTCGGGCACCTTATGGTCGTTCTCCTGTGAGTCTAGATTTTCGAATCCGACGCAAAAATGATTGTTAATTGTAACGTTCAGGGCCTCCTATTGGCGATGGAACACTCAAATTGCGTCGAGATTCAATACATCGGCCTCCAGCCGACTTGTCTCCAAGGGTCTATTGCTGCCTCGGGCACCTTATGGTCGTTCTCTTGTAAGTCTAGATTTTCGAATCGGACGCAAAACTGATAGTTCATTATAACGTTCAGGGCGACCTAATGACGATGGAACACTCCAATTGCGTCGAGATTCAATACATCGGCCTCCAGCCGACTTGTCTCCAAGGGGATATCGCTGCCTCGGGCACCACATGGTCCGTCTCCGGTGATTATACGTTTTCGAATCCGACGCAAAACTCATAGTTAATTGTAACGTTCAGGGCCTCCTATTGGCGATGGGACACTCAAATTGCGTCGAGAGTCAATACATCGACCTCCAGTCGACTTATATCCAAGGGGATATTGCAGTCTCGTGCACCATATGATCCTTCTCCTGTTAGTAGATTTTCGAATCCTACGCTAAACTGATAGTTAACTGTAACGTTCAGGGCCTCCTAATGCCGATGGAACACTCAAATTGCGTCGAGATTCAATACATCGGCCTCAAGCAGACTTGTCTCCAAGGGTCTCTTGCTGTCTCGGGCACCTTATGGTCGTTTTCCTGTGAGTTTAGATTATCGAATCCGACGAAAAAATGATAGTCAATTGTAACGTTTAGGGCCTCCTAATGATGATGGGACACTCAAATTGCGTCGAGATTCAATACATCGTCCTCCAGCCGACTTGTCTCCAAGGGTCTAATGCTGCCTCGGGCGCCTTATGGTCGTTCTCTTGTAAGTCTAGATTTTCGAATCCGACGCAAAAATGATAGTTAATTGTAACGTTCAGGGCCTCCTAATGACGATGGAACTCTCAAATTGCGTCGAGATTCAATACATCGTCCTCCAGCCGACTTGTCTCCAAGGGTCTAATGCTGCCTCGGGCGCCTTATGGTCGTTCTCTTGTAAGTCTAGATTTTCGAATCCAACTCAAAAATGATAGTTAATTGTAACGTTCAGGGCCTCTTAATGACGATGGAACACTCAAATTGCGTCGAGAGTCAATACATCTTCCTCCAGCCGACTTGTCTACAAGGGGGTATTGCTGCCTCCGGCCTCTTATGTTCGCCCTCATGTGAGTCTAGATTTTCGAATCCGACGCGAAACTGATAGTTAATTGTAACGTTCAGGGCCTCCTAATGACGATGGAACTCTCAAATTGCGTCGAGATTCAATACATCGTCCTCCAGCCGACTTGTCTCCAAGGGTGTATTGCTGCATCGGGCACCTTATGGTCGTTCTCCTGTGAGTCTAGAATTTCGAATCCGACGCAAAAATGATAGTTAATTGTATCGTTCAGGGCCTCCTAATGACGATGGAACACTCAAATTGCGTCGAGATTCAATAGATCGGCCTCCAGCCGACTTGTCTCCAAGGGGATATCGCTGCCTCGGGCACCACATGGTCCGTCTCCGGTGATTCTACGTTTTCGAATCCGACGCAAAACTCATAGTTAATTGTAACGTTCAGGGCCTCCAATTGGCGATGGAACACTCAAATTGCGTCGAGATTCAATACATCGACCTCCAGCCGAGTTGTCTCCAAGGGCTATTGCTGCCTCGGGCACCTTATGGTCGTTCTCCTGTGAGTCTAGATTTTCGAATCCGACGCAAAAATGATAGTTAATTGTAACGTTCAGGGCCTTGTAATGACGATGGAACACTCAACTTGCGTCGAGATTCAATACATCGGCCTCCAGCCGACTTGTCTCCAAGGGTCTGTTGCTGCCTCGGGCACCTTATGGTCGATCTCCTGTGAGTATAGATTATCGAATCCGACGCAAAAATGATAGTTAATTGTAACGTTTAGGGCCTCCTAATGACGATGGAACACTCAAATTGCGTCGAGATTCAATACATCGGCCTCCAGCCGACTTGTCTCCAAGGGTCTCTTGCTGCCTCGGGCACCTTATGGTCGTTCTCCTGTGAGTCTAGATTTTCGAATCCAACGCAAAACTCATAGTTAATTGTAACGTTCAGGGCCTCCTAATGACGATGGAACACTCAAATTGCGTCAAGAATCAATACATCGGTTTCCAGCCGACTTGTCCCCAAGGGTCTATTGCTGCCTCGGGCACCTTATGGTCGTTCTCCTGTGAGTCTAGATTTTCGAATCCGATGCATAAATGATAGTTAATTGTAACGTTCAGGGACTCCTAAAGACGATGGAACACTTAAATTGCGTGGAGATTCAATACATCGACCTCCAGTCGACTTGTATCCAAGGGGATATTGCAGTCTCGGGCACCATATGATCATTCTCCTGTGAGTCTAGATTTTCGAATCCGACGCAAAAATGATAGTGAATTGTAACGTTCAGCGCCTCCTTATGACGATAGAAGACTCAAATTGCGTCGAGATTCAATACATCGTCCTCCAGCCGATTTGTCTCCAAGGGGATATTGCTGCCTCGGGCACCAAATGGTCCGTCTGCTGTGAGTCTAGATTTTCGAATCCGACGAAAAACTGATAGTTAATTGTAACATTCAGGGCCTCCTAATGACGATGGAACACTCAAATTGCGTCGCGATCCAATACATAGTCCTCCAGCCGACTTGTCTCCATGGGGATATTACTGCCCCCGGCCTCTTATGTTCACTCTCATGTGAAAATAGATTTTAGAATCCGTCGCAAAAATGATAGTGAATTGTAACTTTCAGGGCCTCCTAATGACGATGGAACTCTCAAATTGCGTCGAGATTCAATACATCGTCCTCCAGCCGACTTGTCTCCAAGGGTCTAATGCTGCCTCGGGCACCTTATGGTCGTTCTCTTGTAAGTCTAGATTTTCGAATCCGACGCAAAAATGATAGTTAATTGTAACGTTCAGGGCCTCCTATTGGCGATGGAACACTCAAATTGCGTCGAGAATAAATACATCGGCCTCCAGCCGACTTGTCTCCAAAGGGATATCTCTGCCTCGGGCACCACATGTTCCGTCTCCGGTGATTCTACGTTTTCGAATCCGACGCAAAACTCATAGTTAATTGTAACGTTCAGGGCCTCCTATTGGCGATGGAACACTCAAATTGCGTCGAGATTCAATACATCGACCTCCAGCCGACTTGTCTCCAAGGGGATATTGCTGTCTCAAGCACCGTATGAACTTCTCCTGTGAGTAGATTTTCGAATCCGACGCATAAATGATAGTTGATTGTAACGTTCAGGGCCTTCTAATGACGATGGGACACTCAAATTGCGTCGAGATTCAATACATCGGCCTCCAGCCGACTTGTCTCCAATGGTCTATTGCTGCCTCGGGCACCTCATGGTCGTTCACCTGTGAGTTTAGATTTTCGAATCCGACGAAAAACTGATAGTTAATTGTAACATTCAGGGCCACCTAATGACGATGGAACACTCATTTTGCGTCGCGATCCAATACATCGTCCGCCAACCGACTTGTCTCCAAGGGTCAATAGCTGCCTCGGGCACCGTATGGTCGTTCCCCTGTGAGTCAACATTTTAGAATCCGACGCAAAAATGATAGTTAAATGTAATGCTCAGGGCCTCTTAATGACGATGGAACACTCAAAATGCGTCGAGAGTCAATACATCTTCCTCCAGCCGACTTGTCTACAAGGGGATATTGCTGCCTCCGGCCTCTTATGTTCGTCCTCATGTGAGTCTAGATTTTCGAATCCGACCCGAAACTGATTGTTACTTGTAACGTTCAGGGCTTCCTAATGACGATGGAACTCTCAAATTGCGGCGGGATTCAATACATCGTCCTCCAGCCGACTTGTCTCCAAGCGTCTATTGCTGCATCGGGCAACTTATGGTCGTTCTCCTGTGAGTCTAGAATTTCGAATCCGACGCAAAAATGATAGTTAATTGTAACGTTCAGGGCCTCCTAATGACGATGGAACATTCAAATAGCGTCGAGATTCAATACATCGGCCTCCAGCCGACTTGTCTCCAAGGGGATATCCCTGCCTCGGGCACCACATGGTCCGTCTCCGGTGATTCTACGTTTTCGAATCCGACGCAATACTCATAGTTAATTGTAACGTTCAGGGCCTCCAATTGGCGATGGAACACTCAAATTGCGTCGAGATTCAATACATCGACCTCCAGCCGACTTGTCTCCAAGGGTCTATTGCTGCCTCGGGCACCTTGTGGTCGTTCTACTGTGAGTCTAGATTTTCGAATCCGACGCAAAAATGATAGTTAATTGTAACGTTCAGGGCCTTGTAATGACGATGAAACACTCAAATTGCGTCGAGATTCAATACATCGGCCTCCAGCCGACTTGTCTCCAAGGGTCTGTTGCTGCCTCGGGCACCTTATGGTCGTTCTCCTGTGAGTTTAGATTATCGAATCCGACGCAAAAATGATAGTTAATTGTAACGTTTAGGGCCTCCTAATGACGATGGAACACTCAAATTGCGTCGAGATTCAATACATTGGCCTCCAGCCGACTTGTCTCCAAGGGTCTATTGCTGCCTCGGGCACCTTATAGTCGTTCTCCTGTGAGTCTAGATTTTCGAATCCAACGCAAAACTCATAGTTAATTGTAACGTTCAGGGCCACCTAATGACGATGGAACACTCAAATTGCGTCAAGAATCAATACATCGGTTTCCAGCCGACTTGTCTCCAAGGGTCTATTGCTGCCTCGGGCACCTTATGGTCGTTCTCCTGTGAGTCTAGATTTTCGAATCCGATGCATAAATGATAGTTAATTGTAACGTTCAGGGACTCCTAAAGACGATGGAACACTTAAATTGCGTGGAGAGTCAATACATCGACCTCCAGTCGTCTTGTATCGAAGGGGATATTGCAGTCTCGGGCACCATATGATCCTAATCCTGTGAGTCTAGATTTTCGAATCCGACGCAAAAATGATAGTGAATTGTAACGTTCAGCGCCTCCTGATGACGATAGAACACCCAAATTGCGTCGAGATTCAATACATCGGCCTCCAGCCGACTTGTATCCAAGGGGATATTGCTGTCTCGGGCACAATATGATCCTTCTCCTGTGAGTCTAGATTATCGAATCCGACGCAAAAATGATAGTGAATTGTAACGTTCAGCGCCTCCTAATGACGAAGGAACACTCAAATTGCGTCGAGATTCACTACATCGTCCTCCAGTCGACTTGTCTCCAAGGGGATATCGCTGCCTCGGGTACCACATGGTCCGTCTCCGGTGATTCTACGTTTTAGAATCCGACGCAAAACTCCTAGTTAATTGTAACGTTCAGGGCCTCCTAATGACGATGGAGCACACAAATTGCGTCGCGATTCAATTCATCGTCTTCCAGCGGACTTGTCTCCATGGGGATATTGCTGTCTCGGGCACCATATGTTCCTTCTCCTGTGAGTCTAGATTATCGAATCCGACGCAAAAATGATAGTTAATTGTAACGTTTAGGGCCTCCTAATGACGATGGGACACTCAAATTGCGTCGAGATTCAATACATCGTCCTCCAGCCGACTTGTCTCCATGGGGATATTACTGCCTCCGGCCTCTTATGTTCGCTCTCATGTGAGTCTAGATTTTCGAATCCGACGCGCAACTGATTGTTAATTGTAACGTTCAGGGCTTCCTAATGACGATGGAACACTCAAATTGCCTCGAGATTCAATACATCGGCATTCAGCCGATTTGTCTCCAAGGGTCTATTGCTGCCTCGGGCACCGTATGGTCGTTCCCCTGTGAGTCAACATTTTAGAATCCGACGCAAAACTGATGGTTAAATGTAATGCTCAGGGCCTCTTAATGACGATGGAACACTCAAATTGCGTCGAGAGTCAATACATCTTCCTCCAGCCGACTTGTCTACAAGGGGATATTGCTGCCTTGGGCTCCATGTGGTGCGTCTCCTGTGAGTCTACATTTTCGAATCCGACGCGAAACTGTTAGTTAATTGTAAGGTTTAGGGATTCCTAATGACGATGGAACACTCAGATTGCGTCGACATTCAATACTTCGGCCTCCAGCGGACTTGTCTCCGAGGGGATATTACTGTCTCGGGCACCATATGATCCTTCTCCTGTGAGTTTAGATTTTCGAATCCGACGCAAAAATGATAGTGAATAGTAACGTTCAGCGCCTCCTGATGACGATAGAACTCTCAAATTGCGTCGAGATTCAATACATCGGCCTCCAGCCGACTTGTCTCCATGGGGATATTACTGCCTCCGGCCTCTTATGTTCGCTCTCATGTGAGTCAAGATTTTCGAATCCGACGCGAAACTGAGTGTTAATTGTAACGTCCGGGGCTTCCTAATGACGATGGAACACTCAAATTGCCTCGAGATTCAATACATCGGCATTCAGCCGATTTGTCTCCAAGGGTATATTGCTGCCTCGGGCACCTTATGGTCGTTCACCTTTTAGTAGATTTTCGAATCCGACCCTAAAATGATAGTTAACTGTAACGTTCAGGGCCTCCTAATGCCGATGGAACACTCAAATTGCGGCGAGAGTCAATGCATCGGCCTCCAGCCGACTTGTCTCCAAGGGTCTATTGCTGCCTCGGGCACCTTATGGTCGTTCTCCTGTGAGTTTAGATTATCGAATCCCACGCAAAAATGATAGTTAATTGTAACGTTCAGGGACTCCTAATGCCGATGGAACACTCATTTTGCGTCGCGATCCAATACATCGTCCGCCAACCGACTTGTCTCCAAGGGTCAATAGCTGCCTCGGGCACCGTATGGTCGTTCCCCTGTGAGTCAACATTTTAGAATCCGACGCAAAAATGATAGTTAAATGTAATGCTCAGGGCCTCTTAATGACGATGGAACACTCAAAATGCGTCGAGAGTCAATACATCGGCCTCCAGCCGACTTGTTTCCAAGGGTCTGTTGCTGCCTCGGGCACCTTACGGTCGTTCTTCTGTGAGTTTAGATTATCGAATCCGACGCAAAAATGATAGTTAATTGTAACGTTTAGGGCCTCCTAATGACGATGGAACACTCAAATTGCGTCGTGATTCAATACATCGGCCTCCAGCCGACTTGTCTCCAAGGGTCTGTTGCTGCCTCGGGCACCTTATGGTCGTTCTCCTGTGAGTTTAGATTATCGAATCCGACGCAAAAATGATAGTTAATTTTAAGGTTCAGGGCCTCCTAATGACGATGGAACACTCAAATTGCGTCAAAAATCAATACATCGGTTTCCAGCCGACTTGTCTCCAAGGGTCTATTGCTGCCTCGAGCACCGTATGAACTTCTCCTGTGAGTAGATTTTCGACTCCGACGCTTAAATGATAGTTAATTGTAACGTTCAGGGACTCCTAAAGACGATGGAACACTCAAATTGCGTCGAGAGTCAATACATCGACCTCCAGTCGACTTGTATCCAAGGGGATATTGCAGTCTCGTGCACCATATGATCCTTCTCCTGTTAGTAGATTTTCGAATCCGACGCTAAAATGATAGTTAACTGTAACGTTCAGGGCCTCCTAATGCCGATGGAACACTCAAATTGCGTCGAGATTCAATACATCGGCCTCCAGCCGACTTGTCTCCAAGGGTGTATTGCTGCCTCGGGCACCTTATGGTCGTTCTCCTAAGAGTGTAGATTTTCGAATCCGACGCAAAAATGATAGTTAATTGTAACGTTCAGGGCCTTCTAATGACGAAGGATCACTCAAATTGCGTCGAGATTCAATACATCGGCCTCCAGCCGACTTGTCTCCAAAGGTCTATTGCTGCCTCGGGCACCTTATGGTCGTTCTCCTGTAAGTCTAGATTTTCGAATCCGACGCAAAAATGATAGTTAATTGTAACGTTCAGGGCCTTGTAATGACGATGGAACACTCAAATTGCGTCGAGATTCAATACATCGGACTCCAGCCGACTTGTGTCCAAGGGTCTGTTGCTGCCTCTGGCGCCTTATGGTCGTTCTTCTGTGAGTTTAGGTTATCGAATCCGACGCAAAAATGATAGTTAATTGTAACGTTCAGGGCCTTGTAATTACGATGGAACACTCAAATTGCGTCGAGATTCAATACATCGGCCTCCAGCCGACTTGTCTCCAAGGTTCTGTTGCTGCCTCGGGCACCTTATGGTCGTTCTCCTGTTAGTGGATTTTCGAATCCGACGCTAAAATGATAGTTAACTGTAACGTTCAGGGCCTCCTAATGCCGATGGAACACTCAAATTGCGTCGAGATTCAATACATCGGCCTCCAGCCGACTTGTCTCCAAGGGTCTATTGCTGCCTCGGGCACCTTATGGTCGTTCTCCTGTGAGTTTAGATTATCGAATCCGACGCAAAGATGATAGTTAATTGTAACGTTCAGGGCCTCCTAATGCCGATGGAACACTCAAATTGCGTCGAGATTCAATACATCGGCCTCCAGCCGACTCGTCTCCAAGGCTCTATTGCTGCCTCAGGCACCTTATGGTCGTTCTCCTGTGAGTCTAGATTTTCGAATCCGACGCAAAAATGATAGTTAATTGTAACGTTCAGGGCCTTGTAATGACGATGGAACACTCAAATTGCGTCGAGATTCAATACATCCCAGCCGACTTGTCTCCAAGGGTCTGTTGCTGCCTCGGGCGCCTTATGGTCGTTCTCCTGTGAGTTTAGATTATCGAATCCGACGCAAAAATGACAGTTAATTGTAACGTTTAGGGCCTCCTAATGACGATGGAACACTCAAATTCCGTCGAGATTCAATACATCGGCCTCCAGCCGACTTGTCTCCAAGGGTCTGTTGCTGCCTCGGGCACCTTATGGTCGTTCTCCTGTGACTTTAGATTATCGAATCCGACGCTAAAATGATAGTTAATTTTAAGGTTCAGGGCCTCCTAATGACGATGGAACACTCAAATTGCGTCGAGATTCTGTACATCGGCCTCCAGCGGACTTGTCTCCAAGGGGATATTGCTGTCTCGGGCATCATATGATCCTTCTCCTGTGAGTCTAGATTTTCGAATCCGACGCAAAAATGATAGTGAATAGTAACGTTCAGCGCCTCCTCATGACGATAGAACTCTCAAATTGAGTCGAGATTCAATACATCGGCCTCCAGCGGAATTGTCTCTAAGGGGATATTGCTGTCTCGAGCACCGTATGAACTTCTCCTGTGAGTAGATTTTCGAATCCGACGCTAAAATGATTGTTAATTGGAACGTTCAGGGCCTCCTAATGACGATGGAACACTCAAATTGCGTCAAGAAACAATACATCGGTTTCCAGCCGACTTGTCTCCAAGGGTCTATTGCTGCCTCGGGCACCGTATGGTCGTTCTCCTGTGAGTCAACATTTTCGAATCCGACGCAAAAATGATAGTTAATTGTAACGCTCAGGGCCTTGTAATGACGATGGAACACTCAAATTGCGTCGAGATTCAATACATCGGACTCCAGCCGACTTGTGTCCAAGGGTCTGTTGCTGCCTCTGGCGCCTTATGGTCGTTCTTCTGTGAGTTTAGATTATCGAATCCGACGCAAAAATGATAGTTAATTGTAACGTTTAGGGCCTCCTAATGACGATGGAACACTCAAATTGCGTCGAGATTCAATACATCGGCCTCTAGCCGACTTGTCTCCAAGGGTCTGTTGCTGCCTCGGGCACCTTATGGTCGTTCTCCTGTGACTTTAGATTATCGAATCCGACGCTAAAATGATAGTTAATTTTAAGGCTCAGGGCCTCCTAATGACGATGGAACACTCAAATTGCGTCGAGATTCAATACATCGGCCTCCAGCGGACTTGTCTCCAAGGGGATATTGCTGTCTCGGGCACCATATGATCCTTCTCCTGTCAGTCTAGATTTTCGAATCCGACGCAAAAATGATAGTTAATTGTAACGTTCAGGGCCTTGTAATTACGATGGAACACTCAAATTGCGTCGAGATTCAATACATCGGCCTCCAGCCGACTTGTCTCCAAGGGTCTGTTGCTGCCTCGGGCACCTTATGGTCGTTCTCCTGTTAGTGGATTTTCGAATCCGATGCTAAAATGATAGTTAACTGTAACGTTCAGGGTCTCCTAATGCCGATGGAACACTCAAATTGCGTCGAGATTCAATACATCGGCCTCCAGCCGACTTGTCTCCAAGGGTCTATTGCTGCCTCGGGCACCTTATGGTCGTTCTCCTGTGAGTTTAGATTATCGAATCCGACGCAAAGATGATAGTTAATTGTAACGTTCAGGGCCTCCTAATGCCGATGGAACACTCAAATTGCGTCGAGATTCAATAAATCGGCCTCCAGCCGACTCGTCTCCAAGGCTCTATTGCTGCCTCAGGCACCTTATGGTCGTTCTCCTGTGGGTCTAGATTTTCGAATCCGACGCAAAAATGATAGTTAATTGTAACGTTCAGGGCCTTGTAATGACGATGGAACACTCAAATTGCGTCGAGATTCAATATATCCCAGCCGACTTGTCTCCAAGGGTCTGTTGCTGCCTCGGGCGCCTTATGGTCGTTCTCCTGTGAGTTTAGATTATCGAATCCGACGCAAAAATGATAGTTAATTGTAACGTTTAGGGCCTCCTAATGACGATGGAACACTCAAATTCCGTCGAGATTCAATACATCGGCCTCCAGCCGACTTGTCTCCAAGGGTCTGTTGCTGCCTCGGGCACCTTATGGTCGTTCTCCTGTGACTTTAGATTATCGAATCCGACGCTAAAATGATAGTTAATTTTAAGGTTCAGGGCCTCCTAATGACGATGGAACACTCAAATTGCGTCGAGATTCTGTACATCGCCCTCCAGCGGACTTGTCTCCAAGTTGATATTGCTGCCTCCGGCCTCTTATGTTCGCTGACATGTGAGTCAAGATTTTCGAATCCGACGCGAAACTGATTGTTAATTGTAACGTTCAGGGTTTCCTAATGACGATGGAACACTCAAATTGCCTCGAGATTCAATACATCGGCATTCAGCCGATTTGTCTCCAAGGGTCTATTGCTGCCTCGGGCACCTTATGGTCGTTCTCCTGTGAGTCTAGATTTTCGAATCCGACGCAAAAATGATAGTTAATTGTTACGTTCAGGGCCTTGTAATGACGATGGAACACTCAAATTGCGTCGAGATTCAATACATCGGCCTCCAGCCGACTTGTCTCCAAGGGTCTGTTGCTGCCTCGGGCGCCTTATGGTCTTTCTCCTGTGAGTTTAGATTATCGAATCCGACGCAAAAATGATAGTTAATTGTAACGTTTAGGGCCTCCTAATGACGATGTAACACTCAAATTGCGTCGAGATTCAATACATCGGCCTCCAGCGGTCTTGTCTCCAAGGGGATATTGCTGTCTCGGGCACCATATGATCCTTCTCCTGTGAGTCCAGATTTTCGAATCCGACGCAAAAATGATAGTGTATAGTATCGATCAGCGCCTCCTGATGACGATAGAACTCTCAAATTGCATCGAGATTCAATACATCGGCCTCCAGCGGACTTGTCTCGAAGGGGATATTGCTGTCTCGAGCACCGTATGAACTTCTCCTGTGAGTAGATTTTCGAATCCGACGCAAAAATGATAGTTAATTGTAACGTTCAGGGCCTTGTAATGACGATGGAACACTCAAATTGCGTCGAGATTCAATACATCGGCCTCCAGCCGACTTGTCTCCAAGGGTCTGTTGCTGCCTCGGGCACCTTATGGTCGTTCTCCTGTGAGATTAGATTATCGAATCCGACGCAAAAATGATAGTTAATTGTAACTTTTAGGGCCTCCTAATGACGATGGAACACTCAAATTGCGTCGAGATTCAATACATCGGCCTCCAGCCGACTTGTCTCCAAGGGTCTATTGCTGCCTCGGGCACCTTATGGTCGTTCTCCTGTGAATCTAGAATTTCGAATCCAACGCAAAACTCACAGTTAATTGTAACGTTCAGGGCCTCCTAATGACGATGGAACACTCAAATTGCGTCAACAATCAATACATCGGTTTCCAGCCGACTTGTCTCCAAGGGTCTATTGCTGCCTCGGGTACCTTATGGTCGTTCTCCTGTGAGGCTAGATTTTCGAATCCGATGCATAAATGATAGTTAATTGTAACGTTCAGGGGCTCCAAAAGACGATGGAACACTCAAATTGCGTCGAGAGTCAATACATCGTCCTCCAGCCGACTTATCTCCAAGGGTCTATTGCTGCCTCGGGCACCGTATGGTCGTTCTCCTGTGAGTGTAGATTTTAGAATCCGACGCAAAACTGATAGTTAAATGTAATGCTCAGGGCCTCCTAATGACGATGGAACACTCAAAATGAGTCGAGAGTCAAAACATCTTCCTCCAGCCGACTTGTCTACAAGGGGATATTGCTGCCACGGGCTCCATGTGGTCCGTCTCCTGTGTGTCTAGATTTTCGAATCCGACGCGAAACTGATAGTTAATTGTAAGGTTCAGGGCCTCCTAATGACGATGGAACACTCACATTGCGTCGAGATTCTGTACATCGGCCTCCAGCGGACTTGTCTCCAAGGGGATATTGCTGTCTCGGTCATCATATGATCCTTCTCCTGTGAGTCTAGATTTTCGAATCCGACGCAAAAATGATAGTGAATAGTAACGTTCAGCGCCACCTGATGACGATAGAACTCTCAAATTGCCTCGAGATTCAATACATCGGCATTCAGCCGATTTGTCTCCAAGGGTCTATTGCTGCCTCGGGAACCGTATGGTCGTACCCCTGTGAGTCAGCATTTTAGAATCCGACGCAAAACTGATAGTTAAATGTAATGCTCAGGGCCTCTTAGTGACGATGGAACACTCAAATTGCGTCGAGAGTCAATACATCTTCCTCCAGCCGACTTGTCTACAAGGGGATATTGCTGCCTCGGGCTCCATGTGGTCCGTCTCCGGTGAGTCTAGATTTTCGAATCCGACGCGAAACTGATAGTTAATTGTAAGGTTTAGGGCCTCCTAATGACGATGGAACACTCAAATTGCGTCGAGATTCAATACTTCGGCCTCCAGCGGACTTGTCTCCGAGGGGATATTGCTGTCTCGGGCACCATATGATCCTTCTCCTGTGAGTTTAGATTTTCGAATCCGACGCAAAAATGATAGTGAATAGTAACGTTCAGCGCCTCCTGATGACGATAGAACTCTCAAATTGCGTCGAGATTCAATACATCGTCCTCCAGCTGATTTGTCTCCAAGGGGATATTGCTGCCTCGGGCACCAAATGGTCCCTCTCCTGTGAGTCTGGATTTTTGAATCCGACGCGAAACTGATAGTTAATTGTAAGGTTCAGGGCCTCCAAATTACGATGGAGCACTCAAATTGCGTCGCGATTCAATACATCGTCCTCCAACGGACTGGTCTCCAAGGATGAATAGCTGCCACGGGCACCTTGTGATCGTTCTGCTGTGAGTCTAGATTTTCGAACCCGACGCAAAACTGATTGTTAATTGTAACGTTCAGGGCCTCTTAATGACGATGGAACACTCAAAATGCGTCGAGAGTCAATACATCGTCCTCCAGCCGACTTGTCTCCAAGGGTCTATTGCTGCCTCGGGCACCGTATGGTCGTTCTCCTGTGAGTCTAGATTTTAGAATCCGAAGCAAAACTGATAGTTAAATGTAATGCTCAGGGCCTCTTAATGACGATGGAACACTCAAAATGCGTCGAGAGTCAATTTGAGTGTTCCATCGTCATTAGGAGGCCCTAAACGTTACAATTAACTATCATTTTTGCGTCGGATTCGAAAATCTACTAAAAGGTGAACGACCATAAGGTGCCCGAGGCAGCAATAGACCCTTGGAGACAAGTCGGCTGGAGGTCGATGTATTGAATCTCGACTCAATTTGTGTGTTCCATCGTCATTAGGTGACCCTGAACGTTACAATTAACAAACAGTTTTGCGTCGGGTTCGAAAATCTAGACTCACAGCAGAACGATCACAAGGTGTCCGTGGCAGCTATTGATCCTTGGAGACCAGTCCGCTGGAGGACGATGTATTGAATCGCGACGCAATATGAGTGCTCCATCGTCATTTGGAGGCCCTGAACCTTACAATTAACTATCAGTTTCGCGTCGGATTCAATAATCGAGACTCACAGGAGACGGACCATTTGGTGCCCGAGGCAGCAATATCCCCTTGTAGACAAATCGGCTGGAGGAAGATGTATTGCCTCTCGACGTAATTTGAGTGTTCCATCGTCATTAAGAGGCCCTGAGCATTACTTGACTAACATGAGAGCGAACATGAGAGGCCGGAGGCAGTAATATCCCCATGAAGACAAGTCGGCTGGAGGACGATGTATTGAATCTCGACGCAATTTGAGTGTCCCATCGTCATTAGGAGGCCCTAAACGTTACAATTAACTATCATTTTGCGTCGGATTCGATAATCTAAACTCACAGGAGAAGGATCATATGGTGCCCGAGACAGCAATATCCCCTTGGAGACAATTCGACTGGAGGACGAAGTAGTTAATCTCGACGCAATTTGAGTGTTCCTTCGTCATTAGGAGGCGCTGAACGTTACAATTCACTATCATTTTTGCGTTGGATTCGATAATCTAAAGTCACAGGAGAACGACCATAAGGTGCCCGAGGCAGCAACAGACCCTTGGAGACAAGTCGGCTGGAGGCCGATGTATTGACTCTCGACGCAATTTGAGTGTTCCATCGTCATTAGGAGGCCCTAAACGTTATAATTGCAACGTTCAGGGCCTCCTAATGACGATGGAACACTCAAATTGCGTCAAGAATCAATACATCGGTTTCCAGCCGACTTGTCTCCAAGGGTCTAATGCTGCCTCGAGCACCGTATGAACTTCTCCTGTGAGTAGATTTTGGAATCAGAAGCATAAAAGATAGTTAATTGTAACGTTCAGGGACTCCAGCCGACTTGTCTCCAAGGGTCTATTGCTGCCTCGGGCACCTTATGGTCGTTCTCCTGTGAGTTTAGATTTGCGAATCCGACGCAAAAATGATAGTTAATTGTAACGTTCAGGGCCTTGTAATGACGATGGAACACTCAAATTGCGTCGAGATTCAATTCATCGGCCTCCAGCCGACTTGTCTCCAAGGGTCTGTTGCTGCCTCGGGCGCCTTATGGTCGTTCTCCTGTGAGTTTAGATTATATTGGCGATGGAACACTCAAATTGCGTCGAGATTCAATACATCGACCTCCAGCCGACTTGTCTCCAAGGGTCTATTGCTGCCTCGGGCACCTTATGGTCGATCTCCTGTTAGTTTAGATTATCGAATCCGACGCAAAAATGATAGTTAATTGTAACGTTTAGGGCCTCCTAATGACGATGGAACACTCAAATTGCGTCGAGATTCAATACATCGGCCTCCAGCCGACTTGTCTCCAAGGGTCTGTTGCTGCCTCGGGCACCAAATGGTCCGTCTCCTGTGAGTCTGGATTTTTGAATCCGACGCGAAACTGATAGTTAATTGTAACGTTCAGGGCCTCCAAATGACGATGAAGCACTCAAATTGCGTCGCGATTCAATACATCGTCCTCCAGCGGACTGGTCTCCAAGGGTCTTATGCTGCCTCGGGCACCTTATGGTCGTTCTCTTGTAAGTCTAGATTTTCGAATCCGACGCAAAAATGATAATTAATTGTAACGTTCAGGGCCTCCTAATGACGATGGAACTCTCAAATTGCGTCGAGATTCAATACATCGGCCTCCAGCCGACTTGTCTCCAAGGGTCTATTGCTGCCTCGGGCACCTAATGGTCGTTCACCTGTGAGTCTAGATTTTCGAATCCGACGCAAAAATGACAGTTAATTGTAACGTTCAGGGCCTCCTAATGACGATGAACTCTCAAATTGCGTCGAGATTCAATACATCGTCCTCCAGTCGAATTGTCTCCAAGGGGATTTCGCTGCCTCGGGCATGACATGGTCCGTCTCATGTGATTCTACGTTTTCGAATCCGACGCAAAACTCATAGTTAATTGTAACGTTCAGGGCCTCCTAATGACGATGGAGCACACAAATTCCGTCGCGATTCATTACATCGTCTTCCAGCGGACATGTCTCTAAGGGGATATTGCTAACTCGGGCACCATATGATCCTTCTCCTGTGAGTTTAGATTATCGAATCCGACGCAAAATGATAGTTAATTGTAACGTTTAGGGCCTCCTAATGACGATGGGACACTCAAATTGCGTCGAGATTCAATACATCGTCCTCCAGCCGACTTGTCGCCATGGGGATATTACTGCCTCCGGCCTCTTATGTTCGCTCTCATGTGAGTCAAGATTTTCGAATCCGACGCGAAACTGATTTTTAATTGTGACGTTCAGGGCTTCCTAATAACGATGGAACACTCAAATTGCCTCGAGATTCAATACATCGGCATTCGGCCGATTTGCCTCCAAGGGTCTATTGCTGCCTCGGGCACCGTATGGTCGTTCCCCTGTGAGTCAACATTTTAGAATCCGACGCAAAACTGATAGTTAAATGAAATGCTCAGGGCCTCTTAATGACGATGGAACACTCAGTTTGCGTCGAGAGTCAATACATCTTCCTCCAGCCGACTTGTCTACAAGGGTCTATTGCTGCCTCGAGCACCGTATGAACTTCTCCTGTGAGTAGATTTTCGAATCCGAAGCATAAATGATAGTTAACTGTAACGTTCAGGGCCTCCTAATGCCGATGGAACACTCAAAATGCGTTGAGATTCAATACATCGGCCTCCAGCCGACTTGTCTCCAAGGGTCTTTTGCTGCCTCGGGCACCTTATGGTCGTTCTCCTGTGAGTCTAGACTTCCGAATCCGACGCGAAACTGATAGTTAATTGTAAGGTTCAAGGCCTCCAAATGACGATGGAACACTCAAATTGAGTCGCGATTCAATACATCGTCCTCCAGTGGACTGGTCTCCATGGGTCACTAGCTGCCACGGGCACCTTGTGATCGTTCTGCTGTGAGTCTAGAATTTCGAACCTGACGCAAAACTGATTGTTAATTGTAACGTTCAGGGCCACCAAATGACGATGGAACACTCAAATTGAGTCGAGATTCAATACATCGTCCTCCAGCCGATTTGTCTCCAAGGGGATATTGCTGTCTCGGGCACCAAATGGTCCGTCTGCTGTGAGTCTAGATTTTCGAATCCGACGAAAAACTGATAGTTAATTGTAACATTCAGGGCCTCCTAATGACGATGGAACACTCAAATTGCGTCGCGATCCCATACATCGTCCTCCAGCCGACTTGTCTCCAAGGGTCTAATGCTGCCTCGGGCACCTTATGGTCGTTCTCTTGTAAGTCTAGATTTTCGAATCCGACGCAAAATTGATAGTTAATTGTAACGTTCAGGGCTTCCTAATGACGATGGAACTCTCAAAATGCGTCGAGATTCAATACATCGGACTCCAGCCGACTTGTCTCCAAGGGTCTATTGCTGCCGCGGGCACCTTATGGTCGTTCTCCTGTGAGTTTAGATTATCGAATCCGACGCAAAAATGATAGTTAATTGTAACGTTTAGGGCCTCCTAATGACGATGGAACACTCAAATTGCGTCGAGATTCAATACATCGGCCTCCAGCCGACTTGTCTCCAAGGGTCTGTTGCTGCCTCGGGCACCAAATGGTCCGTCTCCTGTGAGTCTGGATTTTTGAATCCGACGCGAAACTGATAGTTAATTGTAACGTTCAGGGCCTCCAAATGACGAGGAAGCACTCAAATTGCGTCGCGATTCAATACATCGTCCTACAGCGGACTGGTCTCCAAGGGTCTTATGCTGCCTCGGGCACCTTATGGTCGTTCTCTTGTAAGTCTAGATTTTCGAATCCGACGCAAAAATGATAATTAATTGTAACGTTCAGGGCCTCCTAATGACGATGGAACTCTCAAATTGCGTCGTGATTCAATACATCGTCCTCCAGCCGACTTGTCTCCATGGGGATATTACTGCCTCCCTCCTCTTATGTTTTCTCTCATGTGAGTCATGATTTTCGAATCCGACGCGAAACTGATTTTTAATTGTAACGTTCAGGGCTTCCTAATGACGATGGAACACTCAAATTGCCTCGAGAATCAATACATCGGCATTCAGCCGATTTGCCTCCAAGGGTCTATTGCTGCCTCGGGCACCGTATGGTCGCTCCCCTGTGAGTCAACATTTTAGAATCCGACACAAAACTGATAGTTAAATGAAATGCTCAGGGCCTCTTAATGACGATGGAACACTCAGTTTGCGTCGAGAGTCAATACATCTTCCTCCAGCCGACTTGTCTACAAGGGGATATTGCTGCCTCGGGCACCAAATGGGCCGTCTCCTGTGAGTCTGGATTTGTGAATCCGACGGGAAACTGATAGTTAATTGTAAGGTTCAGGGCCTCCAAATGACGATGGAGCACTCAAATTGCGTCGCGATTCAATACATCGTCCTCCAGCGGACTGGTCTCCAAGGATCAATAGCTGCCACGGACACCTTGTGATCGTTCTGCTGTGAGTCTAGATTTTCGAACCCGACGCAAAACTGTTTGTTAATTGTAACGTTCAGGGTCACCTAATGACGATGGAACACACAAATTGAGTCGAGATTCAATACACCGACCTTCAGCCGACTTGTCTCCAAGGGTCTATTGCTGCCTCGGGCACCTTATGATCGTTCACCTTTCAGTAGATTTTCGAATCCGACGCTAAAATGATAGTTAACTGTAACGTTCAGCGCCTCCTAATGCCGATGGAACACTCAAATTGCGTCGAGAGTCAATACATCGGCCTCCAGCCGACTTGTCTCCAAGGGTCTATTGCTGCCTCGGGCACCTTATGGTCGTTCTCCTGTGAGTTTAGATTATCGAATCCGACGCAAAAATGATAGTTAATTGTATCGTTCAGGGCCTCCTAATGCCGATGGAACACTCAAATTGCGTCGAGATTCAATACATCGTCCTCCAGCCGACTTGTCTCCAAGGGTCTATTGCTGCCTCGGGCACCTTATGGTCGTTCTCCTGTGAGTCTAGATTTTCGAATCCGACGCAAAAATGATAGTTAATTGTAACGTTCAGGGCCTTGTAATGACGATGGAACACTCAAATTGCGTCGAGATTCAATACATCGGCCTCCAGCCGACTTGTCTCCAAGGGTCTGTTGCTGCCTCGAGCACCCAAAGGTCGTTCTCCTGTGAGTTTAGATTATCGAATCCGACGCAAAAATGGTAGTTAATTGTAACGTTTAGGGCCTCCTAATGACGATGGAACACTCAAATTGCGTCGTGATTCAATACATCGGCCTCCAGCCGACTTGTCTCCAAGGGTCTGTTGCTGCCTCGGGCACCTTATGGTCGTTCTCCTGTGAGTTTAGATTATCGAATCCGTCGCAAAAATGATAGTTAATTTTAAGGTTCAGTTCCTCCTAATGACGATGGAACACTCAAATTGCGTCGAGATTCATTACATCGGCCTCCAGCGGACTTGTCTCCAAGGGCATATTGCTGTCTCGGGCACCATATGATCCTTCTCCTGTGAGTCTAGATTTTCGAATCCGACGCAAAAATGATAGTGAATAGTAACGTTCAGCACCTCCTGATGACGATAGAACTCTCAAATTGCGTCGAGATTCAATACATCGGCCTCCAGCGGACTTGTCTCCAAGGGGATATTGCATTCTCGAGCACCGTATGAACTTCTCCTGTGAGTAGATTTTCGAATCCGACGCTAAAATGATTGTTAATTGTAACGTTCAGGGCCTCCTAATGACGATGGAACACTCAAATTGCGTCAAGAATCAATACATCGGTTTCCAGCCGACTTGTCTCCATGGGTCTATTGCTGCCTCGGGCACCTTATGGTCGTTCTCCTGTGAGTCTAGATTTTCGAATCCGACGCAAAAATGATAGTTAATTGTAACGTTCAGGGCCTTGTAATGACGATGGAACACTCAAATAGCGTCGAGAGTCAATAGATCGACCTCCAGTCGACTTGTATCCAAGGGGATATTGCAGTCTCGTGCACCATATGATCCTTCTCCTGTTAGTAGATTTTCGAATCCGACGCTAAAATGATAGTTAACTGTAACTTACAGGGCCTCCTAATGCCGATGGAACACTATAATTGCGTCGAGATTCAATACATCGGCCTCTACCCGACTTGTCTCCAAGGGTCTATTGCTGCCTCGGGCACCTTATGGTCGTTCTCCTGTGAGTCTAGATTTTCGAATCCGACGCAAAAATGATAGTTAATTGTAACGTTCAGGGCCTTGTAATGACGATGGAACACTCAAATTGCGTCGAGATTCAATACATCGGCCTCCAGCCGACTTGTCTCCAAGGGTCTGTTGCTGCCTCGGGCACCTTATGGTCGTTCTCCTGTGAGTCTAGATTTTCGAATCAGACGCAAAAATGATAGTTAATTGTAACGTTCAGGGCCTTCTAATGACGATGGAACACTCAAATTGCGTCGAGAGTCAATACATCGACCTCCAGTCGACTTGTATCCAAGGGGATATTGCAGTCTCTGGCACAATATGATTCTTCTCCTGTGAGTCTAGATTTTCGAATCCGACGCAAAAATGTTAGTGAATTGGAACGTTCAGCGCCTCCTAATGACGATAGAAGACTCAAATTGCGTCGACATTCAATACATAGTCCTCCAGCCGATTTGTCTCCAAGGGGATATTGCTGCCTCGATCACCTTATGGTCGTTCTCCTGTGAGTCTAGATTTTCGAATCCGACGCAAAAATGATAGTCAATTGTAACGTTCAGGGCCTTGTAATGACGATGGAACACTCAAAATGCGACGAGATTCAATACATCGTCCTCCAGCCGACTTGTCTCCAAGGGTCTATTGCTGCCTCGGGCACCTTATGGGCGTTCTCCTGTGAGTCTAGATTTTCGAATCCGACGCATAAATGATACTTAATTGTAACGTTCAGGGACTCCTAATGACGACGGAACACTCAAATTGCGTCGAGAGACAATACATCGGCCTCCAGTCGACTTGTATCCAAGGGGATATTGCAGTCTCGTGCACCATATGATCCTTCTCCTGTTAGTATATTTTCGAATCCGACGCTAAAATGATAGTTAATTGTAACGTTCAGGGCCTTCTAATGACTCTGGAGCACTCAAATTGAGTCGCGATTCAATACATCGTCCTCCAGCGGACTGGTCGCCAAGGGTCAATAGCTGCCACGGGCACCTTGTGTTCGTTCTGCTGTGGGTCTAGAATTTCGAACCCGACGCAAAACTGATTGTTAATTGTAACGTTCAGGGCCACCTAATGACGATGGAACACTCAAATTGAGTCGAGATTCAATACATCGTTCTCCAGCCGATTTGTCTCCAAGGGGATATTGCTGCCTCAGGCACCAAATTGTCCGTCTGCTGTGAGTCTAGATTTTCGAATCCGACGAAAAACTGATAGTTAATTGTAACGTTCAGGGCCTCCTATTGGCGATGGAACACTCAAATTGCGTCGAGATTCAATACATCGACCTCCAGCCGACTTGTCTCCAAGGGTCTATTGCTGCCTCGGGCACCTTATGGTCGTTCTCCTGTGAGTTTAGATTCTCGAATCCGTCGCAAAAATGATAGTTAATTGTAACGTTTAGTGCCTCCTAATGACGATGGAACACTCAAATTGCGTCGAGATTCAATACATCGGCCTCCAGCCGACTTGTCTCCAAGGGTCTGTTGCTGCCTCGGGCACCAAATGGTCCGTCTCCTGTGAGTCTGGATTATTGAATCCGACGCGAAACTGATAGTTAATTGTAACGTTCAGGGCCTCCAAATGACGATGAAGCACTCAAATTGCGTCGCGATTCAATACATCGTCCTCCAGCGGACTGGTCTCCAAGGGTCTAATGATGCCTCGGGCACCTTATGGTCGTTCTCTTGTAAGTCTAGATTTTCGAATCCGACGTAAAAATGATAGTGAATTGTAACGTTCAGCGCCTCCTAATGACGATAGAAGACTCAAATTGCGTCGAGATTCAAAACATCGTCCTCCAGCTGATTTGTCTCCAAGGGGATATTGCTGCCACGGGCACCAAATGGTCCGTCTGCTGTGAGTCTAGATTTTCGAATCCAACGAAAAACTGATAGTTAATTGTAACATTCAGGGCCTCCTAATGACGATGGAAGACTCAAATTGCGTCGCGATCCAATACATCGTCCTCCAGCCGACTTGTCTCCAAGGGTCTAATGCTGCCTCGGGCACCTTTCGGTCGTTCTCTTGTAAGTCTAGATTTTCGAATCCGACGCATAAATGATACTTAATTGTAACGTTCAGGGACTCCTAATGACGACGGAACACTCAAATTGCGTCGAGAGACAATACATCGGCCTCCAGTCGACTTGTATCCAAGGGGATATTGCAGTCTCGTGCACCATATGATCCTTCTCCTGTTAGTAGATTTTCTAATCCGACGCTAAAATGATAGTTAATTGTAACGTTCAGGGCCTTCTAATGACGATGGAGCACTCAAATTGAGTCGCGATTCAATACATCGTCCTCCAGCGGACTGGTCGCCAAGGGTCAATAGCTGCCACGGGCACCTTGTGATCGTTCTGCTGTGGGTCTAGAATTTCGAACCCGACGCAAAACTGATTGTTAATTGTAACGTTCAGGGCCACCTAATGACGATGGAACACTCAAATTGAGACGAGATTCAATACATCGTTCTCCAGCCGATTTGTCTCCAAGGGGATATTGCTGCCTCAGGCACCAAATTGTCCGTCTGCTGTGAGTCTAGATTTTCGAATCCGACGAAAAACTGATAGTTAATTGTAACGTTCAGGGCCTCCTATTGGCGATGGAACACTCAAATTGCGTCGAGATTCAATACATCGACCTCCAGCCGACTTGTCTACAAGGGTCTATTGCTGCCTCGGGCACCTTATGGTCGTTCTGTTGTGACTTTAGATTATCGAATCCGACGCAAAAATGATAGTTAATTGTAACGTTTAGGGCCTCTTAATGACGATGGGACACTCAAATTGCGTCGAGATTCAATACATCGTCCTCCAGCCGACTTGTCTCCAAGGGGATATTGCTGTCTCGGGCACCATATGATCCTTCTCCTGTAAGTCTAGATTTTCGAATCCGACGCAAAAATGATAGTGAATAGTAACGTTCAGCACCTCCTGATGACAATAGAACTCTCAAATTGCGTCGAGATTCAATACATCGGCCTCCAGCCGACTTGTCTCCAAGGTCTATTGCTGCGTCGGGCACCTTATGGTCGTTCTCCTGTGAGTCTAGATTTTCGAATACGACGCAAAAATGACAGTTAATTGTAACGTTCAGGGCCTCCTATTGGCGATGGAACACTCAAATTGCGTCGAGAGTCAATACATCGACATCCAGTCGACTTGTATCCAAGGGGATATTGCAGTCTCGTGCACCATATGATACTTCGCCTGTTAGTAGATTTTCGAATCCGACGCTAAAATGATAGTTAACTGTAACGTTCAGGGCCTCCTAATGCCGATGGAACACTCAAATTGCGTCGAGATTCAATACATCGGCCTCCAGCCGACTTGTCTCCAAGGGTCTGTTGCTGCCTCGGGCACCTTATGGTCGTTCTCCTGTGAGTTTAGATTATCGAATCCGACGCAAAAATGATAGTTAATTGCAACGTTTAGGGCCTCCTAATGACGATGGGACACTCAAATTGCGTCGAGATTCAATACATCGTCCTCCAGCCGACTTGTCTCCAAGGGGATATTGCTGTCTCGGGCACAATATGATCCTTCTCCTGTGAGTCTAGATTTTCGAATCCGACGCAAAAATGATAGTGAATTGTATTGTTCAGCGCCTCCTAATGACGATAGAAGACTCAAATTGCGTCGAGATTCAATACATCGTCCTCCAGCCGACTTGTCTCCAAGGGTCTATTGCTGCCTCGGGCACCTTATGGTCGTTCTCCTGTGAGTCTAGATTTTCGAATCCGACGCAAACATGATAGTTAAGTGTAACGTTCAGGGCCTTGTAATGACGATGGAACTCTCAAATTGCGTCGAGAGTCAATACATCAACCTCCAGTCGACTTGTATCCAAGGGGATATTGCAGTCTCGTGCACCATATGATCCTTCTCCTGTTAGTAGATTTTCGAATCCGACGCTAAAATGATAGTTAACTGTAACGTACAGGGCCTCCTAATGCCGATGGAACACTCAAATTGCGTCGAGATTCAATACATCGGCCTCCAGCCGACTTGTCTCCAAGGGTCTATTGCTGCCTCGGGCACCTTATGGTCGTTCTGTTGTGACTTTAGATTATCGAATCCGACGCAAAAATGATAGTTAATTGTAACGTTTAGGGCCTCTTAATGACGATGGGACACTCAAATTGCGTCGAGATTCAATACATCGGCCTCCAGCGGACTTGTCTCCAAGGAGATATTGCTGTCTCGGGCACCATATGATCCTTCTCCTGTGAGTCTAGATTTTCGAATCCGACGCAAAAATGTTAGTGAATTGTAACGTTCAGCGCCTCCTAATGACGATAGAAGACTCAAATTGCGTCGAGATTCAATACATAGTCCTCCAGCCGAATTGTCTCAAAGGGGATATTGCTGCCTCGGGCACCTTATGGTCGTTCTCCTGTGAGTCTAGTTTTCGAATCCGACGCAAAATTGATAGTTAATTGTAACGTTCAGGGCCTTGTAATGACGATGGAACACTCAAAATGCGACGAGATTCAATACATCGTCCTCCAGCCGACTTGTCTCCAAGGGTCTATTGCTGCCGCGGGCACCTTATGGTCGTTCTCCTGTGAGTCTAGATTTTCGAATCCGACGCATAAATGATAGTTAATTGTAACGTTCAGGGACTCCTAATGACGATGGAACACTCAAAATGCGTCGAAAGTCAATACATCGACTTCCAGTCGAAATGTATCCAAGGGGATATTGCAGTCTCGTGCACCATATGATCCTTCTCCTGTTAGTAGATTTTCGAATCCGACGCTAAAATGATAGTTAACTGTAACGTTCAGGGCCTCCTAATGCCGATGGAACACTCAAATTGTGTCGAGATTCAATACATCGGCCTCCAGCCGACTTGTCTACAAGGGGATATTGCTGCCTCGGGCTCCATGTGGTCCGTCTCCTGTGAGTCTAGATTTTCGAATCCCACGCGAAACTGATAGTTAATCGTAAGGTTTAGGGCCTCCTAATGACGATGGAACACTCAAATTGCGTCGAGATTCAATACATCGGCCTCCAGCGGACTTGTCTCCAAGGAGATATTGCTGTCTCGGGCACCATATGATCCTTCTCCTGTGAGTCTAGATTTTCGAATCCGACGCAAAACTGATAGTTAATTGTAAGGTTCAAGGCCTCCAAATGACGATGGAGCACTCAAATTGAGTGGCGATTCAATACATCGTCCTCCAGCGGACTGGTCTCCAAGTGTCAATAGGTGCCACGGGCACCTTGTGATCGTTCTGCTGTGAGTCTAGAATTTCGAACCCGACGCAAAACTGATTGTTAATTGTAACGTTCAGGGCCACCTAATGACGATGGAACACTCAAATTGAGTCGAGATTCAATACATCGTCCTCCAGCCGATTTGTCTCCAAGGGGATATTGCTGCCGCAGGCACCAAGTGGTCCTTCTGCTGTGAGTCTAGATTTTCGAATCCGACGAAAAACTGATAGTTAATTGTAACGTTCAGGGCCTAATATTGGCGATGGAACACTCAAATTGCGTCGAGATTCAATACATCGACGTCCAGCCGACTTGTCTCCAAGGGTCTATTGCTGCCTCGGGCACCTTATGGTCGTTCTCCTGTGAGTTTAGATTATCGAATCCGACGCAAAAATGATAGTTAATTGAAACGTTTAGGGCCTCCTAATGACGATGGAACACTCAAATTGCGTCGAGATTCAATACATCGGCCTCCAGCCGACTTGTCTCCAAGGGTCTGTTGCTGCCTCGGGCACCAAATGGTCCGTCTCCTGTGAGTCTGGATTTTCGAATCCGACGCGAAACTGATAGTTAATTGTAACGTTCAGGGCCTCCAAATGACGATGAAGCACTCAAATAGCGTCGCGATTCAATACATCGTCCTCCAGCGGACTGATCTCCAAGGGTCTATTGCTGCCTCGGGCACCTTATGGTCGTTCTCTTGTAAGTCTAGATTTTCGAATTAGACGCAAAAATGATAGTGAATTGTAACGTTCAGCGCCTCCTAATGACAATAGAAGACTCAAATTGCGTCGAGATTCAATACATCGTCCTCCAGCCGATTTGTCTCCAAGGGGATATTGCTGCCTCAGACACCAAATGGTCCGTCTGCTGTGAGTCTAGATTTTCGAATCCGACGAAAAACTGAAAGTTAATTGTAACATTCAGGGCCTCCTAATGACGATGGAACACTCAAATTGCGTCGCGATCCAATACATCGTCCTCCAGCCGACTTGTCTCCAAGGGTCTATTGCTGCCTCGGGCACCTTATGGTCGTTCTCCTGTGAGTCTAGATTTTCGAAACCGACGCAAAAATGATAGTTAATTGTAACGTTCAGAGCCTCCTATTGGCGATGGAACACTCAAATTGCGTCGAGATTCAATACATCGGTCTCCAGCCGACTTGTCTCCAAGGGTCTGTTGCTGCGTCGGGCACCTTATGGTCGTTCTCCTGTGAGTTTAGATTATCGAATCCGACGCAAAAATGATAGTTAATTGTAAGTTTCAGGGCCTCCTAATGACGATGGAACACTCAAATTGCGTCGAGATTCAATACATCGGCCTCCAGCGGACTTGTCTCCTAGGGGATATTTCTGTCTCGGGCACCATATGATCCTTCTCCTGTGAGTCTAGATTTTTGAATCCGACGCGAAACTGATAGTTAATTGTAACGTTCAGGGCCTCCAAATGACGATGGAGCACTCAAATTGCGTCGCGATTCAGTACATCGACCTCCAGCGGACTGGTCTCCAAGGGTCTAATGCTGCCTCTGCACCTTATGGTCGTTCTCTTGTAAGTCTAGATTTTCGAATCCGACGCAAAAATGATAGTGAATTGTAACGTTCAGCGCGTCCTAATGACGATAGAAGACTCAAATTGCGTCGTGATTCAATACATCGTCCTCCAGCCGATTTGTCTCCAAGGGGATATTGCTGCATCGGGCAATAAATGGCCCGTCTGCTGTGAGTCTAGATTTTCGAATCCGACGAAAAACTGATAGTTAATTGTAACAATCAAGGCCTCCTAATGACGATGGAACACTCAAATTGCGTCGCGATCCAATACATCGTCCTCCAGCCGACTTGTCTCCAAGGGTCTATTGCTGCCTCGGGCACCTTATGGGTGTTCTCTTGTAAGTCTAGATTTTCGAATCCGACGCTAAAATGATAGTTAACTGTAACGTTCAGGGCCTCCTAATGCCGATGGAACACTCAAATTGCGTCGAGATTCAATACATCGGCCTCCAGCCGACTTGTCTCCAATGGTCTATTGCTGCCTCGGGCACCTTATGGTCGTTCTCCTGTAAGTTCAGATTATCGAATCCGACGCAAAAATGATAGTTAATTGTAACGTTTAGGGTCTCCTAATGACGATGGAACACTCAAATTGCGTCGAGTTTCAATACATCGGCCTCCAGCCGACTTGTCTCCAAGGGTCTATTGCTGCCTCGGGCACCTTATTTTCGTTCTCCTGTGAGTCTAGATTTTCGAATCCGGCGCAAAACTCATAGTTAATTGTAACGTTCAGGGCCTCCTAATGACGATGGAACACTCAAATTGCGTCAAGAATCAATACATCGAAATCTACTCACAGGAGAAGTTCATACGGTGCTCGAGACAGCAATATAACCTTGGAGACAAGTCGGCTGGAGGCCGATGTATTGAATCTCGACGCAATTTGAGAGTTCCATCGTCATTAGGAAGCCCTGAACGTTACAATTAACAATCAGTTTCGCATCGGATTCGAAAATCTAGACTCACATGAGAGCGAACATAAGAGGCCAGAGGCACTAATATCCCCATGGAGACAAGTCGCCTGGAGGACGATGTATTGAATATCGACGCAATTTGAGTGTTCCATCGGCATTAGGAGACCCTGAACGTTACAGTTAACTATCAATTTATCGTCGGATTCGAAAATCTACTAACAGGAGAAGGATCATATGGTGCACGAGACTGCAATATCTCCTTGGATACAAGTCGGCTGGAGGCCGATGTATTGAATCTCGACGCAATGTGAGTGTTCCATCGTCATTTGGAGGCCCTAAACCTTACAATTAACTATCAGTTTCGCGTCGGATTCGAAAATCTAGTCACAGGAGAAGTTCATACGGTGCTCGAGACAGCAATATACCCGTTGGAGACAAATCGACTGGAGGCCGATGTATTGATTATCGACGCAATTTGAGTGTTCCAGCGTCATTAGGTCGCCCTGAACGTTACAATTAACTATCATTTTTGCGTCGGATTCGATAATCTAAACTCACAGGAGAACGACCATAAGGTGCCCGAGGCAGCATTAGACCCGTGGAGACAAGTCGGCTGGAGGCCGATGTATTGAATATCGACGCAATTTGAGTGTTCCATCGTCATTAGGAGGCCCTGAACGTTACAATTCACTATCATTTTTGCGTCGGATTCGAAAATCTAGACTCACAGGAGAAGGACCATGTGGTGCCCGAGGCAGCAATAGACCCTTGAAGACAAGTCGGCTGGAGGCCGATGTTTTGAATCTCGACGCAATTTGAGTGTTCCATCGTCATTACAAGGCCCTGAACGTTACAATTAACTATCATTTTTGCGTCGGATTCGAAAATCTAGACTCACAGTAGAACGACCATGTGGTGCCCGAGGCAGCAATAGACCCTTGGAGACAAGTCGGGTGGAGGCCGATGTATTGAATCTCGACGCAATTTGAGTGTTCCATCGGCATTAGGAGGCCCTGAACGTTAAATTAACTATCATTTTTGCGTCGGATTCGAAAATCTAAACTTACAAGAGAACGACCATAACGTGCCCAAGGCAGCATTAGAACCTTGGAGACAAGTCGGCTGGAGGACGATGTATTGAATCTCGACGCAATTCGAGAGTTCTATCGTCATCAGGAGGCGCTGAACGTTACTATTCACTATCATTTTTGCATCGGATTCGAAAATCTAGACTTACAAGAGAACGACCATAAGGTGCCCGAGGCAGCAAAGACCTTTAGAGACAAGTCGGCTGGAGGCCGATGTATTGAATCTCGACGCAATTTGAGTGTTCCATCGGCATTAGGAGGCCCTGAACGTTACAGTTAACTATCAGTTTCGCGTCGGATTCGAAAATCTAGACTCACAGGAGAACGACCATAAGGTGCCCGAGGCAGCCATAGACCCTTGGAGACAAGTCGGCTGGAGGACGATGTCTCGACGTAATTTCAGAGTTCCATCGTCATTAGGAGGCCCTGAACGTTACAATTAACTATCATTTTTGCGTCGGATTCGAAAATCTAGACTTACAAGAGAACGACCATAAGGTGCCCGAGGCAGCAAAGACCTTTGGAGACAAGTCGGCTGGAGTCCGATGTATTGAATCTCGACGCAATTTGAGTGTTCCATCGGCATTAGGAGGCCCTGAATGTTACAATTAACTATCAGTTTCGCGTCGGATACGAAAATCTAGACTCACAGGAGACGGACCACATGGAGCCCGATGCAGCAATATCCCCTTGTAGACAAGTCGGCTGGAGGAATATGTATTGACTCTCGACGCAATTTGAGTGTTCCATCGTCATTAAGTTGCCCTGAGCATTTCATTTAACTATCAGTTTTGCGTCGGATTATAAAATGTTGACTAACAGGAGAACGACCATAAGGTGCCCGAGGCAGCAAAGACCTTTGGAGACAAGTCGGCTGGAGGCCGATGTATTGAATCTCGACGCAATTTGAGTGTTCCATCGTCATTACAAGGCCCTGAACGTTACAATTAACTATCATTTATGCGTCGGATTCGAAAATCTACTCACAGGAGAAGTTCATACGGTGCTCGAGACAGCAATATACCCCTTGGAGACAAATCGACTGGAAGCCGATGTATGGAATATCGTCGCAATTTGAGTGTTCCATCGTCATTAGGAGGCCCTAAACGTTACAATTAACTTTCATTTTTGCGTCGGATTCGATAATCTAAACTCACAGGAGAACGACCATAAGGTGCCCGAGGTAGCAACAGACCCTTAGAGACAAGTCGGCTGGAGGCCGATGTATTGAATCTCGACGCAATTTGAGTGTTCCATCGTTCTTAGGAGGCCCTGAACGTTACAATTAACTAGCAGTTTTGCGTCGGATTCGAAAACGTAGAATCACCGGAGAAGGACCATGTGGTGCCCGAGGCAGCGATATCCCCTTGGAGACAAGTCGGCTGGAGGACGATGTATTGAATCTCGACGCAATTTGAGTGTTCCATCGTCATTACAAGGCCCTGAACGTTACAATTAACTATCATTTTTGCGTCGGATTCGATTATCTAAACTCACAGGAGAACGACCATAAGGTGCCCGAGGCAGCAACAGAACCTCGTAGAAAAGTCGGCTGGAGGCCGATGTATTGAATCTCGACGCAATTTGAGTGTTCCATCGTCATTACAAGGCCCTGAACGTTACAATTAACTATCATTTTTGCGTCGGATTCGATAATCTAAACTCACAGGAGAACGAACATAAGGTGATCGAGGCAGCAACAGACCCTTGGAGACAAGTCGGCTGGAGGCCGATGTATTGAATCTCGACGCAATTTGCGTGTTCCATCGGCATTAGGTCGCCCTGAACGTTACAATTAACTATCATTTTTGCGTCGGATTCGATAATATAAACTCACAGGAGAACGACCATAAGGTGCCCGAGGCAGCAACAGACCCTTGGAGACAAGTCGGCTGGGGGCCGATGTATTGAATCTCGACGCAATTTGAGTGTTCCATCGTCATTAGAAGGACCTGAACGTTACAATTAACTATCATTTTTGCGTCGGATTCGAAAATCTAGACTCACAGGAGAACGACCATAAGGTGCCCGAGGCAGCAATAGACCCTTGGAGACAAGTCGGCTGGAGGACGATGCATTGAATCTCGACGTACTTTGAGTGTTCCATCGTCATTAGGAGGTCCTACCCGTTACAATTAACTATCATTTTTACGTCGGATTCGATAATCTAAACTCACAGGAGAACGACCATAAGGTGCCCGAGGCAGCAATATCCCCTTGGAGACAAGTCGGCTGGAGGCCGATGTATTGAATCTCGACGCAATTTGAGTATTCCATCGGCATTAGGAGGCCCTGATCGTTACAATTAACTATCATTTTTGCGTCGGATTCGATAATCTAAACTCACTGGAGAACGACCATAAGGTGCCCGAGGCAGCAACAGACCCTTGGAGACAAGTCGGCTGGAGGACGATATATTGAATCTCGACGCAATTTGAGTGTTCCATCGTCATTACAAGGCCCTGAACGTTACAATTAACTATCATTTTAGCGTCGGATTCGAAAATGTACTCACAGGAGAAGTTCATACGGTGCTCGAGACAGCAATATACCCCTTGGAGACAAATCGACTGGAGGCCGATGTATTGAATATCGACGCAATTTGAGTGTTCCATCGTCTTTAGGAGTCCCTGAACGTTACAATTAACTATCATTTTTGCGTCGGATTCGATAATCTAAACTCACAGGAGAACGACCATAACGTGCCCGAGGCAGCAACAGACCCTTGGAGACAAGTCGGCTGGAGGCCGATGTATTGAATCTCGAAGCAATTTGAGTGTTCCATCGTCATTACAAGGCCCTAAACGTTACAATTAACTATCATTTTTGCGTCGGATTCGATAATCTAAACTCACAGGAGAACGACCATAAGGTGCCCGAGGCAGCAATATCCACTTGTAGACAAGTCGGCTGGAGGCCGATGTATTGGATCGCGACGCAAAATGAGTGTTCCATCGTCATTAGGAGGCCCTAAACGTTACAATTAACTATCATTTTTGCGTCGGATTCGATAATCTAAACTCACAGGAGAACGACCACAAGGTGCCCGAGGCAGCAATATCCCCTTGGAGACAAGTCCGCTGGAGGCCGATGTATTGAATCTCGACGTAATTTGAGTGTTCCATCGTCATTAGGAGGCCCTAAACGTTACAATTAACTATCATTTTGGCGTCGGATTCGATAATCTAAACTCACAGGAGAACGACCATAAGGTGCCCGAGGCAGCAATATCCCCTTGGAGACAAGTCGGCTGGAGGCCGATGTATTGAATCTCGACGCAATTTGAGTGTTCCATCGTCATTAGGAGGCCCTAAACGTTACAATTAACTATCATTTTTGCGTCGGATTCGATAATCTAAACTCACAGGAGAACGACCATAAGGTGCCCGAGGCAGCAACAGACCCTTGGAGACAAGTCGGCTGGAGGCCGATGTATTGAATCTCGACGCAATTTGAGTGTTCCATCGTCATTACAAGGCCCTGAACGTTACAATTAACTATCATTTTTGCGTCGGATTCGAAAATCTAGACTCACAGGAGAACGACCATAAGGTGCCCGAGGCAGCAATAGACCCTTGGAGACAAGTCGGCTGGAGGTCGATGTATTGGATCGCGACGCAATTTGAGTGTTCCATCGTCATTAGGAGGCCCTAAACGTTACAATTAACTATCATTTTTCCGTCGGATTCGATAATCTTAACTCACAGGAGAACGACCATAAGGTGCCCGAGGCAGCAACAAACCCTTGGAGGCAAGTCGGCTGGAGGCCGATGTATTGAATCTCGACGCAATTTTAGTGTTCCATCGTCATTACAAGGCCCTAAACGTTACAATTATCTATCATTTTTGCGTCGGATTCGATAAACTAAACTCACAGGAGGACAACCATAAGGTCCCCGAGGCAGCAATAGACCCTTGGAGACAAGTCGGCTGGAGGCCGATGTATTGAATCTCGACGCAATTTGAGTTCTCCATCGTCATTACAAGGCCCTGAACGTTACAATTAACTATCATTTTTGCGTCGGATTCTAAAATGTTGACTCACAGGGGAACGACCATACGGTGCACGAGGCAGCAATAGACCATTGGAGACAAGTCGGCTGGAGGCCGATGTATTGAATCTCGACGCAATGTGAGAGTTCTATCGTCATCAGGAGGCGCGTAAAAGTTACTATTCACTATCATTTTTGCGTCGGATTCGAAAATCTAGACTCACAGGAGAACGACCATAAGGTGCCCGAGGCAGCAATAGACCCTTGGAGACAAGTCGGCTGGAGGACGATGTATTGAATCTCGACGCAATTTGAGTGTTCCATCGTCATTACAAGGCCCTGAACGTTACAATTAACTATCTTTTTTGCGTCGGATTCGAAAATCTAGACTCACAGGAGACGGACAACATGGAGCCCGAGGCAGCAATATCCCCTTGGAGACAAGTCGGCTGGAGTTCGATGTATTGAATCTCGACTCAATTTGAGTGTTCCATCGTCATTAGGTGGCCCTGAACGTTACAATTAACTATCATTTTTCGTCGGATTCGAAAATCTAGACTTACAGGAGAACGACCATAAGGTGCCCGAGGCAGCAATAGACCCTTGGAGACAAGTCGGCTGGAGGACGATGTATTGAATCTCGACGCAATTTGAGAGTTCCATCGTCATTAGGAGGCCCTGAACGTTACAATTAACTATCATTTTTGCGTCGGATTCGAAAATCTAGACTTACAAGAAAACGACCATAAGGTGCCCGAGGCAGCAATAGACCCTTGGAGACGAGTCGGCTTTGGACGATGTATTGGATCGCGACGCAATTTGAGTGTTCCATCACCATTACAACGCCCTGAACGTTACAATTAACTATCATTTTTGCGTCGGATTCGATAATCTAAACTCACAGGAGAACGACCATAAGGTGCCCGAGGCAGCAATAGACCCTTGGAGACAAGTCGGCTGGAGGCCGATGTATTGAATCTCGACGCAATTTGAGTGTTCCATCGTCATTAGGAGGCCCTAAACGTTACAATTAACTATCATTTTTCGTCGGATTCGATTATCTAAACTCACAGGAGAACGACCATAAGGTGCCCGAGGCAGCAACAGACCCTCGTAGAAAAGTCGGCTGGAGGCCGATGTATTGAATCTCGACGGAATTTGGGTGTTCCATCGTCATTACAAGGCCCTGAACGTTACAATTAACTATCATTTTTGCGTCGGATTCGAAAATCTAGACTCACAGGAGAACGACCATAAGGTGCCCGAGGCAGCAATAGAATCTTGGAGACAAGTCGGCTGGAGGCCGATGTATTGTATCTCGACGCAATTTGAGTGTTCCATCGTCATTAGAAGGCCCTGAACGTTACAATTAACTATCATTTTTGCGTCGGATTCGATAATCTAAACTCACAGGAGAACGACCATAAGGTGCCCGAGGCAGCAACAGGCCCTTGGAGACAAGTCGGCTGGAGGCCGATGTATTGAATCTCGACGCAATTTGAGTGTTCCATCGGCATTAGGTCGCCCTGAACGTTACAATTAACTATCATTTTTGCGTGGGATTCGATAATCTAAACTCACAGGAGAACGACCATAAGGTGCCCGAGGCAGCAACAGACCCTTGGAGACAAGTCGGCTGGGGGCCGATGTATTGAATCTCGACGCAATTTGAGTGTTCCATCGTCATTAGAAGGACCTGAACGTTACAATTAACTATCATTTTTGCGTCGGATTCGAAAATCTAGTCTCACAGGAGAACGACCATAAGGTGCCCGAGGCAGCAATAGACCCTTGGAGACAAGTCGGCTGGAGGACGATGTATTGAATCTCGACGCAATTTGAGAGTTCCATCGTCATTAGGAGGCCCTGAACGTTACAATTAACTATCAGTTTTTCGTCGGATTCGAAAATCTAAACTCACAGCAGACGGACCATTTGGTGCTCGAGGCAGCAATATCCCCTTGGAGACAAATCGGCTGGAGGACGATGTATTGAATCCCGACGCAATTTGAGACTTCTATCGTCATTAGGAGGCCCTGAACGTTACAATTAACTATCATTTTTGCGTCGGATTCGATAATCTAAACTCACAGGAGAACGACCATAAGGTGCCCGAGGCAGCAACAGACCCTTAGAGGCAAGTCGGCTGGAGGCCGATGTATTGAATCTCGACGCAATTTGAATGTTCCATCGTCATTACAAATCCTTGAACGTTACAATTAACTATCATTTTAGCGTCGGATTCGAAAATCTAGTCTCACAGGAGAACGACCATAAGGTGCCCGAGGCAGCAATAGACCCTTGGAGACAAGTCGGCTGGAGGCCGATGTATTGAATCTCGACGCAATTTGAGTGTTCCATCGTCATTAGAAGGCCCTGAACGTTAAAATTAACTATCATTTTTGCGTCGGATTCGATAATCTAAACTCACAGGAGAACAACCATAAGGAGCCCGAGGCAGCTATAGACCCTTGGAGACAAGTCGGCTGGAGGCCGATGTATTGAATCTCGACGCAATATGAGTGTTCCATCGGCATTAGGTCGCCCTGAACGTTATAATTAACTATCATTTTTGCGTCGGATTCGATAATCTAAACTCACAGGAGAACGACCATAAGGTGCCCGAGGCAGCAACAGACCCTTGGAGACAAGTCGGCTGGAGGCCGATGTATTGAATCTCGACGCAATTTGATTGTTCCATCGTCATTAGAGGGCCCTGAACGTTACAATTAACTATCATTTTAGCGTCGGATTCGATAATTTAGACTCACAGGAGAACGACCATAAAGTGCCCGAGGCAGCAATAGACCCTTGAAGACAAGTCGGCTGGAGGACGATGTATTGAATCTCGACGCAATTTGAGTGTTCCATCGGCATTAGGAGGCCCTGAATGTTACAATTAACTATCAGTTTCGCGTCGGATTCGAAAATCTAGACTCACAGGAGACTGACCATATGGAGCCCGAGGCAGCAATATCCCTTTGTAGACAAGTCGGCTGGAGGTCGATGTAGTGAATCTCGACCCAATTTGAGAGTTCCATCGTCATTAGGAGGCTGTGAACCTTACAATTAACTATCAGTTTCGCGTCGGATTCGAAAATCTAGACTCACAGGAGACGGACCATGTGGAGCCCGAGGCAGCAATATCCACTTGTAGACAAGTCGGCTGGAGGAAGATGTATTGACTCTCGACGCAATTTGAGTGTTCCATCTGCATTAGGAGGCCCTGAACGTTTACAATTAACTATGAGTTTTGCGTCGGATTCGAAAATTTAGACTCACAGGAGAAGGATCATATGGTGCCCGAGACAGCAATATCCCCTTGGAGACAAGTCCGCTGGAGGACGATGTATTGAATCTCGACGCAATTTGAGAGTTCCATCGTCATGAGGAGGCCCTGAACGTTACAATTAACTATCATTTTTGCGTCGGATTCGATTCACTAAACTCACAGGAGAACGACCATAAGGTGCCCGAGGCAGCAATAGACCCTTGGAGACAAGTCGGCTGGAGACCGATGTATTGAATCTCGACGCAGTTTGAGTGTTGCATCGTCATTAGAAGGCCCTGAACGTTACAATTAACTATCATTTTTGTGTCGGATTCGGTAATCTAAACTCACAGGAGAACGACCATAAGGTGCCCGAGGCAGCAATAGACCCTTGGAGACAAGTCGGCTGGAGGCCGATGTATTGAATCTCGACGCAATTTGAGTGTTCCATCGTCATTACAAGGCCCTGAACGTTACAATTAACTATCATTCTTGCGTCGGATTCTAAAATATTGACTCACAGGGGAACGACCATTCGGTGCCTGAGGCAGCAATAGACCATTGGAGACAAGTCGGCTGTAGGCCGATGTATTGAATCTCGACGCAATTTGAGAGTTCTATCGTCATCAGGAGGCGCTGAAAGTTACTATTCACTATCATTTTTGCGTCGGATTCGAAACTCTAGACTCACAGGAGAAGGATCATATGGTGCCCGAGACAGCAATATCCCCTTGGAGACAAGTCCGCTGGAGGACGATGTATTGAATCTCGACGCAATTTGAGAGTTCCATCGTCATGAGGAGGCCCTGAACGTTACAATTAACTATCATTTTTGCGTCGGATTCGATTCACTAAACTCACAGGAGAACGACCATAAGTTGCCCGAGGCAGCAACAGGCCCTTGGAGACAAGTCGGCTGGAGGCCGATGTATTGAATCTCGACGCAATTTGAGTGTTCCATCGGCATTAGGTCGCCCTGAACGTTACAATTAACTATCATTTATGCGTCGGATTCGATAATCTAAACTCACAGGAGAACGACCATAAGGTGCCCGAGGTAGCAACAGACCTTGGAGACAAGTCGGCTGGGGGCCGATGTATTGAATCTGGACGCAATTTGAGTGTTCCATCTTCATTAGGAGGACCTGAAAGTTACAATTAACTATCATTTTTGCGTCGGATTCAAAAATCTAGACTCACAGGAGGACGACCATAAGGTGCCCGAGGCAGCAATAGACCCTTGGAGACAAGTCGGCTGGAGGCCGATGTATTGAATCTCGACGCAATTTGAGTTTTCCATCGTCATTACAAGGCCCTGAACGTTACAATTAACTATCATTTTTGCGTCGGATTCTAAAATGTTGACTCACAGGGGAACGACCATACGGTGCACGAGGCAGCAATAGACCATTGGAGACAAGTCGGCTGGAGGCCGATGTATTGAATCTCGACGCAATGTGAGAGTTCTATCGTCATCAGGAGGCGCGTAAAAGTTACTATTCACTATCATTTTTGCGTCGGATTCGAAAATCTAGACTCACAGGAGAACGACCATAAGGTGCCCGAGGCAGCAATAGACCCTTGGAGACAAGTCGGCTGGAGGACGATGTATTGAATCTCGACGCAATTTGAGTGTTCCATCGTCATTACAAGGCCCTGAACGTTACAATTAACTATCTTTTTTGCGTCGGATTCGAAAATCTAGACTCACAGGAGACGGACAACATGGAGCCCGAGGCAGCAATATCCCCTTGGAGACAAGTCGGCTGGAGATCGATGTATTGAATCTCGACTCAATTTGAGTGTTCCATCGTCATTAGGTGGCCCTGAACGTTACAATTAACTATCATTTTTCGTCGGATTCGAAAATCTAGACTTACAGGAGAACGACCATAAGGTGCCCGAGGCAGCAATAGACCCTTGGAGACAAGTCGGCTGGAGGACGATGTATTGAATCTCGACGCAATTTGAGAGTTCCATCGTCATTAGGAGGCCCTGAACGTTACAATTAACTATCATTTTTGCGTCGGATTCGAAAATCTAGACTTACAAGAAAACGACCATAAGGTGCCCGAGGCAGCAATAGACCCTTGAAGACGAGTCGGCTTTGGACGATGTATTGGATCGCGACGCAATTTGAGTGTTCCATCACCATTACAACGCCCTGAACGTTACAATTAACTATCATTTTTGCGTCGGATTCGATAATCTAAACTCACAGGAGAACGACCATAAGGTGCCCGAGGCAGCAATAGACCCTTGGAGACAAGTCGGCTGGAGGCCGATGTATTGAATCTCGACGCAATTTGAGTGTTCCATCGTCATTAGGAGGCCCTAAACGTTACAATTAACTATCATTTTTGCGTCGGATTCGATTATCTAAACTCACAGGAGAACGACCATAAGGTGCCCGAGGCAGGAATAGAATCTTGGAGACAAGTCGGCTGGAGGCCGATGTATTGAATCTCGACGCAATTTGAGTGTTCCATCGTCATTAGAAGGCCCTGAACGTTACAATTAACTATCATTTTTGCGTCGGATTCGATAATCTAAACTCATAGGAGAACGACCATAAGGTGCCCGAGGCAGCAACAGGCCCTTGGAGACAAGTCGGCTGGAGGCCGATGTATTGAATCTCGACGCAATTTGAGTGTTCCATCGGCATTAGGTCGCCCTGAACGTTACAATTAACTATCATTTTTGCGTCGGATTCGATAATCTAAACTCACAGGAGAACGACCATAAGGTGCCCGAGGCAGCAACAGACCCTTGGAGACAAGTCGGCTGGGGGCCGATGTATTGAATCTCGACGCAATTTGAGTGTTCCATCGTCATTAGAAGGACCTGAACGTTACAATTAACTATCATTTTTGCGTCGGATTCGAAAATCTAGTCTCACAGGAGAACGACCATAAGGTGCCCGAGGCAGCAATAGACCCTTGGAGACAAGTCGGCTGGAGGACGATGTATTGAATCTCGACGCAATTTGAGAGTTCCATCGTCATTAGGAGGCCCTGAACGTTACAATTAACTATCAGTTTTTCGTCGGATTCGAAAATCTAAACTCACAGCAGACGGACCATTTGGTGCCCGAGGCAGCAATATCCCCTTGGAGACAAATCGGCTGGAGGACGATGTATTGAATCCCGACGCAATTTGAGACTTCTATCGTCATTAGGAGGCCCTGAACGTTACAATTAACTATCATTTTTGCGTCGGATTCGATAATCTAAACTCACAGGAGAACGACCATAAGGTGCCCGAGGCAGCAACAGACCCTTGGAGGCAAGTCGGCTGGAGGCCGATGTATTGAATCTCGACGCAATTTGAATGTTCCATCGTCATTACAAGGCCTTGAACTTTACAATTAACTATCATTTTTGCGTCGGATTCGAAAATCTAGTCTCACAGGAGAACGACCATAAGGTGCCCGAGGCAGCAATAGACCCTTGGAGACAAGTCGGCTGGAGGCCGATGTATTGAATCTCGACGCAATTTGAGTGTTCCATCGTCATTAGAAGGCCCTGAACGTTAAAATTAACTATCATTTTTGCGTCGGATTCGATAATCTAAACTCACAGGAGAACAACCATAAGGAGCCCGAGGCAGCTATAGACCCTTGGAGACAAGTCGGCTGGAGGCCGATGTATTGAATCTCGACGCAATATGAGTGTTCCATCGGCATTAGGTCGCCCTGAACGTTACAATTAACTATCATTTTTGCGTCGGATTCGATAATCTAAACTCACAGGAGAACGACCATAAGGTGCCCGAGGCAGCAACAGACCCTTGGAGACAAGCCGGCTGGAGGCCGATGTATTGAATCTCGACGCAATTTGATTGTTCCATCGTCATTAGAGGGCCCTGAACGTTACAATTAACTATCATTTTAGCGTCGGATTCGATAATTTAGACTCACAGGAGAACGACCATAAAGTGCCCGAGGCAGCAATAGACCCTTGGAGACAAGTCGGCTGGAGGACGATGTATTGAATCTCGACGCAATTTGAGTGTTCCATCGGCATTAGGAGGCCCTGAATGTTACAATTAACTATCAGTTTCGCGTCGGATTCGAAAATCTAGACTCACAGGAGACGGACCATATGGAGCCCGAGGCAGCAATATCCCTTTGTAGACAAGTCGGCTGGAGGTCGATGTAGTGAATCTCGACCCAATTTGAGAGTTCCATCGTCATTAGGAGGCTGTGAACCTTACAATTAACTATCAGTTTCGCGTCGGATTCGAAAATCTAGACTCACAGGAGACGGACCATGTGGAGCCCGAGGCAGCAATATCCACTTGTAGACAAGTCGGCTGGAGGAAGATGTATTGACTCTCGACGCAATTTGAGTGTTCCATCTGCATTAGGAGGCCCTGAACGTTTACAATTAACTATGAGTTTTGCGTCGGATTCGAAAATTTAGACTCACAGGAGAAGGATCATATGGTGCCCGAGACAGCAATATCCCCTTGGAGACAAGTCCGCTGGAGGACGATGTATTGAATCTCGACGCAATTTGAGAGTTCCATCGTCATGAGGAGGCCCTGAACGTTACAATTAACTATCATTTTTGCGTCGGATTCGATTCACTAAACTCACAGGAGAACGACCATAAGGTGCCCGAGGCTGCAATAGACCCTTGGAGACAAGTCGGCTGGAGACCGATGTATTGAATCTCGACGCAGTTTGAGTGTTCCATCGTCATTAGAAGGCCCTGAACGTTACAATTAACTATCATTTTTGTGTCGGATTCGGTAATCTAAACTCACAGGAGAACGACCATAAGGTGCCCGAGGCAGCAATAGACCCTTGGAGACAAGTCGGCTGGAGGCCGATGTATTGAATCTCGACGCAATTTGAGTGTTCCATCGTCATTACAAGGCCCTGAACGTTACAATTAACTATCATTCTTGCGTCGGATTCTAAAATATTGACTCACAGGGGAACGACCATTCGGTGCCTGAGGCAGCAATAGACCATTGGAGACAAGTCGGCTGTAGGCCGATGTATTGAATCTCGACGCAATTTGAGAGTTCTATCGTCATCAGGAGGCGCTGAAAGTTACTATTCACTATCATTTTTGCGTCGGATTCGAAACTCTAGACTCACAGGAGAAGGATCATATGGTGCCCGAGACAGCAATATCCCCTTGGAGACAAGTCCGCTGGAGGACGATGTATTGAATCTCGACGCAATTTGAGAGTTCCATCGTCATGAGGAGGCCCTGAACGTTACAATTAACTATCATTTTTGCGTCGGATTCGATTCACTAAACTCACAGGAGAACGACCATAAGTTGCCCGAGGCAGCAACAGGCCCTTGGAGACAAGTCGGCTGGAGGCCGATGTATTGAATCTCGACGCAATTTGAGTGTTCCATCGGCATTAGGTCGCCCTGAACGTTACAATTAACTATCATTTATGCGTCGGATTCGATAATCTAAACTCACAGGAGAACGACCATAAGGTGCCCGAGGTAGCAACAGACCTTGGAGACAAGTCGGCTGGGGGCCGATGTATTGAATCTCGACGCAATTTGAGTGTTCCATCTTCATTAGAAGGACCTGAAAGTTACAATTAACTATCATTTTTGAGTCGGATTCAAAAATCTAGACTCACAGGAGGACGACCATAAGGTGCCCGAGGCAGCAATAGACCCTTGGAGACAAGTCGGCTGGAGGACGATGTATTGAATCTCGACGCAATTTGAGAGTTCCATCGTCATTAGGAGGCCCTGAACGTTACAATTAACTATCAGTTTTTCGTCGGATTCAAAAATCTAGACTCACAGCAGACGGACCATTTGGTGCCCGAAGCAGCAATATCCCCTTGGAGACAAATCGGCTGGAGGACGATGTATTGAATCCCGATGCAATTTGAGTCTTCTATCGTCATTAGGAGGCCCTGAACGTTACAATTAACTATCATTTTTGCGTCGGATTCGATTCACTAAACTCACAGGAGAACGACCATAAGTTGCCCGAGGCAGCAACAGGCCCTTGGAGACAAGTCGGCTGGAGGCCGATGTATTGAATCTCGACGCAATTTGATTGTTCCATCGTCATTAGAGGGCCCTGAACAATTAACTATCATTTTTGCGTCGGATTCGATAATCTAAACTCACAAGAGAACGACCATAAGGTGCCCGAGGCAGCAATAGACCCTTGGAGACAAGTCGCCTGGAGGCCGATGTATTGAATCTCGACGCAATTTGAGTGTTCAATCGGCATTAGGTCGCCCTGAACGTTACAATTAACTATCATTTTTGCGTCGGATTCGATAATCTAAACTCAAAGGAGAACGACCATAAGGTGCCCGAGGCAGCAACAGACCCTTGGAGACTAGTCGGCTGGAGGCCGATGTATTGAATCGCGACGCAATTTGATTGTTCCATCGTCATTAGAGGGCCCTGAACGTTACAATTAACTATCATTTTTGCGTCGGATTCGAAAATTTAGACTCACAGGAGAACGACCATAAGGTGCCCGAGGCAGCAATAGACCCTTGTAGACAAGTCGGCTGGAGGTCGATGTATTGAATCTCGACGCAATTTGAGTGTTCCATCGTCATTAGGAGGCTGTGAAACTTACAATTAACTATCAGTTTCGCGTCGGATTCGAGAATCTAGACTCACAGGAGACGGACCACGTGGAGCCCGAAGCAGCAATATCCACTTGTAGACAAGTCGGCTGGAGCAAGATGTATTGACTCTCGACGCAATTTGAGTGTTCCATCGGCATTAGGAGGCCCTGAACGTTTACAATTAACTATGAGTTTTGCGTCGGATTCGAAAATCTAGACTCACAGGAGAACGAACATACGGTGCCCGAGGCAGCAATAGACCTTTGGAGACAAGTCGGCTGGAGGCCGATGTATTGAATCTCGACGCAATTTGAGAGTTCTATCGTCATCAGGAGGCGCTGAAAGTTACTATTCACTATCATTTTTGCGTCGGATTCGAAACTCTAGACTCACAGGAGAAGGATCATATGGTGCCCGAGACAGCAATATCCCCTTCGAGACAAGTCCGCTGGAGGCCGATGTATTGAATCTCGACGCAATTTGAGTGTTCCATCGTCATTAGAAGGCCCTGAACGTTACAATTAACTATCATTTTTGCGTCGGATTCGAAAATCTAGACTCACAGGAGAACGACCATAAGGTGCCCGAGGTAGCAATAGACCCTTGGAGACAAGTCGGCTGGAGGACAATGTATTGAATCTCGACGCAATTTGAGTGTTCCATCGTCATTACAAGGCCCTGAACGTCACAATTAACTATCATTTTTGCGTCGGATTCGAAAATCTAGACTCACAGGAGACGGACCACATGCAGCCCGAGGCCACAATATCCCCTTGGAGACAAGTCGGCTGGAGGTCGATGTATTGAATCTCGACTCAATTTGAGTGTTCCATCGTCATTAGGTGGCCCTGAACGTTACAATTAACTAACATTTTTGCGTCGGATTCGAAAATCTAGACTTACAGGAGAACGACCATAAGGTGCCCGAGGCAGCAATAGACCCATGGAGACAAGTCGGCTGGAGGACGATGTATTGAATCTCGACGCAATTTGAGAGTTCCATCGTCATTAGGAGGCCCTGAACGTTACAATTAACTATCATTTTTGCGTCGGATTCAAAAATCTAGACTTACAAGAGAACGACCATAAGGTGCCCGAGGCAGCAATAGACCCTTGGAGACAAGTCGGCTGGGGACGATGTATTGAATCGCGACGCAATTTGAGTGTTCCAACGCCATTACAAGGCCCTAAACGATACAATTAACTATCATTTTTGCGTCGGATTCGATAATCTAAACTCACAGGAGAACGACCATAAGGTGCCCGAGGCAGCAATAGACCCTTGGAGACAAGTCGGCTGGAGGCCGATGTATTGAATCTCGACGCAATTTGTGTGTTCCATCGTCATTAGGAGGCCCTAAACGTTACAATTAACTATCATTTTTGCGTCGGATTCGATTATCTAAACTCACAGGAGAACGACCATAAGGTGCCCGAGGCAGCAACAGACCCTTGGAGACAAGTCGGCTGGAGGCCGATGTATTGAATCTCGACGCAATTTGAGTGTTCCATCGGCATTAGGTCGCCCTGAAAGTTACTATTCACTATCATTTTTGCGTCGGATTCGAAAATCTAGACTCACAGGAGAAGGATCATATGGTGCCCGAGACAGCAATATCCCCTTGGAGACAAGTCCGCTGGAGGCCGATGTATTGAATCTCGACGCAATTTGAGTGTTCCATCGTCATTAGAAGACCCTGAACGTTACAATTAACTATCATTTTTGCGTCGGATTCGAAAATCTAGACTCACAGGAGAACGACCATAAGGTGCCCGAGGTAGCAATAGACCCTTGGAGACAAGTCGGCTGGAGGACGATGTATTGAATCTCAACGCAATTTGAGTGTTCCATCGACATTACAAGGCCCTGAACGTCACAATTAACTATCATTTTTGCGTCGGATTCGAAAATCTAGACTCACAGGAGGCGGACCACATGGAGCCCGAGGCAGCAATATCCCCATGGAGACAAGTCGGCTGGAGGTCGATGTATTGAATCTCGACTCAATTTGAGTGTTCCATCGTCATTAGGTGGCCCTGAACGTTACAATTTACTATCATTTTTGCGTCGGATTCGAAAATCTAGACTTACAGGGGAACGACCATAAGGTGCCCGAGGCAGCAATAGACCCTTGGAGACAAGTCGGCTGGATGACGATGTATTGAATCTCGACGCAATATGAGAGTTCCATCGTCATTAGGAGGCCCTGAACGTTACAATTAACTATCATTTTTGCGTCGGATTCGATAATCTAAACTCACAGGAGAACGACCATAAGGTGCCCGAGGCAGCAACAGACCCTTGGAGACAAGTCGGCTGGAGGCCGATGTATTGAATCTCGACGCAATTTGAGTGTTCCATCGGCATTAGAGGGCCCTGAACGTTACAATTAACTATCATTTTTGCGTCGGATTCGAAAATTTAGACTCACAGGAGAACGACCATAAGGTGCCCGAGGCAGCAATAGACCCTTGGAGACAAGTCGGCTGGAGGACGATGTATTGAATCTCGACGCAATTTGAGTGTTCCATCAGCATTAGGATTCCCTGAATGTTACAATTACCTATCAGTTTCGCGTCGGATGCGAAAATATAGACTCACAGGAGACGGACCATATGGAGCTCGAGGCAGCAATATCCCCTTGTAGACAAGTCGGCTGGAGGTCGATGTATTGAATCTCGACGCAATTTGAGTGTTCCATCGTCATTAGGAGGCTGTGAACCTTACAATTAACTATCAGTTTCGCGTCGGATTCGAAAATCTAGACTTACAAGAGAACGACCATAAGGTGCCCGAGGCAGCAATAGACCCTTGGAGACAAGTCGGCTGGGGACGATGTATTGAATCGCGACGCAATTTGAGTGTTCCAACGCCATTACAAGGCCCTAAACGATACAATTAACTATCATTTTTGCGTCGGATTCGATAATCTAAACTCACAGGAGAACGACCATAAGGTGCCCGAGGCAGCAATAGACCCTTGGAGACAAGTCGGCTGGAGGCCGATGTATTGAATCTCGACGCAATTTGTGTGTTCCATCGTCATTAGGAGGCCCTAAACGTTACAATTAACTATCATTTTTGCGTCGGATTCGATTATCTAAACTCACAGGAGAACGACCATAAGGTGCCCGAGGCAGCAACAGACCCTTGGAGACAAGTCGGCTGGAGGCCGATGTATTGAATCTCGACGCAATTTGAGTGTTCCATCGGCATTAGGTCGCCCTGAAAGTTACTATTCACTATCATTTTTGCGTCGGATTCGAAAATCTAGACTCACAGGAGAAGGATCATATGGTGCCCGAGACAGCAATATCCCCTTGGAGACAAGTCCGCTGGAGGCCGATGTATTGAATCTCGACGCAATTTGAGTGTTCCATCGTCATTAGAAGACCCTGAACGTTACAATTAACTATCATTTTTGCGTCGGATTCGAAAATCTAGACTCACAGGAGAACGACCATAAGGTGCCCGAGGTAGCAATAGACCCTTGGAGACAAGTCGGCTGGAGGACGATGTATTGAATCTCAACGCAATTTGAGTGTTCCATCGACATTACAAGGCCCTGAACGTCACAATTAACTATCATTTTTGCGTCGGATTCGAAAATCTAGACTCACAGGAGGCGGACCACATGGAGCCCGAGGCAGCAATATCCCCATGGAGACAAGTCGGCTGGAGGTCGATGTATTGAATCTCGACTCAATTTGAGTGTTCCATCGTCATTAGGTGGCCCTGAACGTTACAATTTACTATCATTTTTGCGTCGGATTCGAAAATCTAGACTTACAGGGGAACGACCATAAGGTGCCCGAGGCAGCAATAGACCCTTGGAGACAAGTCGGCTGGATGACGATGTATTGAATCTCGACGCAATATGAGAGTTCCATCGTCATTAGGAGGCCCTGAACGTTACAATTAACTATCATTTTTGCGTCGGATTCGATAATCTAAACTCACAGGAGAACGACCATAAGGTGCCCGAGGCAGCAACAGACCCTTGGAGACAAGTCGGCTGGAGGCCGATGTATTGAATCTCGACGCAATTTGAGTGTTCCATCGGCATTAGAGGGCCCTGAACGTTACAATTAACTATCATTTTTGCGTCGGATTCGAAAATTTAGACTCACAGGAGAACGACCATAAGGTGCCCGAGGCAGCAATAGACCCTTGGAGACAAGTCGGCTGGAGGACGATGTATTGAATCTCGACGCAATTTGAGTGTTCCATCAGCATTAGGATTCCCTGAATGTTACAATTACCTATCAGTTTCGCGTCGGATGCGAAAATATAGACTCACAGGAGACGGACCATATGGAGCTCGAGGCAGCAATATCCCCTTGTAGACAAGTCGGCTGGAGGTCGATGTATTGAATCTCGACGCAATTTGAGTGTTCCATCGTCATTAGGAGGCTGTGAACCTTACAATTAACTATCAGTTTCGCGTCGGATTCGAAAATCTAGACTCACAAGAGACGGACCACGTGGAGCCCGAGGCAGCAATATCCACTTGTAGACGAGTCGGCTGGAGGAAGATGTATTGACTCTCGACGAAATTTGAGTGTTCCATCGGTATTAGGAGGCCCTGAACGTTTACAATTAACTATGAGTTTTGCGTCGGATTCGAAAATCTAGACTCACAGGAGAACGACCATAAGGTGCCCGAGGTAGCAATAGACCCTTGGAGACAAGTCGGCTGGAGGACGATGTATTGAATCTCGACGCAATTTGAGTGTTCCATCGTCATTACAAGGCCCTGAACGTCACAATTAACTATCATTTTTGCGTCGGATTCGAAAATCTAGACTCACAGGAGAACGACCATAAGGTGCCCGAGGCAGCAATAGACCTTTGGAGACAAGGCGGCTGGAGGCCGATGTATTGAATCTCGACGCAATTTGAGTATTCCATCGGCATTAGGAGGCCCTGAAGGTTACAATTAACTATCATTTTCGCGTCGTATTCGATAATCTAAACTCACAGGAGAACGACCATAAGGTGCCCGAGGCAGCAATAGACCCTTGGAGACAAGTCGGCTGTAGGGCGATGTATTGAATCTCGACGCAATTTGAGTGTTCCAGCGTCATTAGAAGGCCCTGAACGTTACAATTAACTATCATTTTTGCGTCGGATTCGGTAATCTAAACTCACAGGAGAACGACCATAAGGCGCCCGAGGCAGCAATAGACCCTTGGAGACAAGTCGGCTGGAGGCCGATGTATTGAATCTCGACGCAATTTGAGTGTTCCATCGGCATTAGGTCGCCCTGAACGTTACAATTAACTATCATTTTTGCGTCGGATTCGATAATCTAAACTCACAGGAGAACGACCATAAGGTGCCCGAGGCCTCAACAGACCCTTGGAGACAAGTCGGCTGGAGGCCGATGTATTGAATCTCGACGCAATTTGATTGTTCCATCGTCATTAGAGGGCCCTGAACGTTAGAATTAACTATCATTTTTGCGTCGGATTCGAAAATTTAGACTCACAGGAGAACGACCATAAGGTGCCCGAGGCAGCAATAGACCCTTGGAGACAAGTCGGCTGGAGGCCGATGTATTGAATCTCGACGCAATTTGAGTGTTCCATCGTCATTACAAGGCCCTGAACGTTACAATTAACTATCATTCTTGCGTCGGATTCTAAAATGTTGACTCAAGGGGAACGACCATACGGTGCCTGAGGCAGCTATAGACCATTGGAGACAAGTCGGCTGGAGGCCGATGTATTGAATCTCGACGCAATTTGAGAGTTCTATCGTCATCAGAAGGCGCTGAAAGTTACTATTCACTATCATTTTTGCGTCGGATTCGAAAATCTAGACTCACAGGAGAAGGATCATATGGTGCCCGAGACAGCAATATCCCCTTGGAGACAAGTCGACTGGAGGCCGTGGTATTGAATCTCGACGCAATTTGAGTGTTCCATCGGCATTAGGTCGCCCTGAACGTTACAATTAACTATCATTTTTGCGTCGGATTCGAAAATCTAGACTCACAGGAGAACGACCATAAGGTGCCCGAGGTAGCAATAGACCCTTGGAGACAAGTCGGCTGGAGGACGATGTATTGAATCTCGACGCAATTTGAGTGTTCCATCGTCATTACAAGGCCCTGAACGTCACAATTAACTATCATTTTTGCGTCGGATTCGAAAATCTAGACTCACAGGAGACGGACCACATGCAGCCCGAGGCAACAATATCCCCTTGGAGACAAGTCGGCTGGAGGTCGATGTATTGAATCTCGACTCAATTTGAGTGTTCCATCGTCATTAGGTGGCCCTGAACGTTACAATTAACTATCATTTTTGCGTCGGATTCGAAAATCTAGACTTACAGGAGAACGACCATAAGGTGCCCGAGGCAGCAATAGACCCATGGAGACAAGTCGGCTGGAGGACGATGTATTGAATCTCGACGCAATTTGAGAGTTCCATCGTCATTAGGAGGCCCTGAACGTTACAATTAACTATCATTTTTGCGTCGGATTCAAAAATCTAGACTTACAAGAGAACGACCATAAGGTGCCCGAGGCAGCAATAGACCCTTGGAGACAAGTCGGCTGGGGACGATGTATTGAATCGCGACGCAATTTGAGTGTTCCAACGCCATTACAAGGCCCTAAACGATACAATTAACTATCATTTTTGCGTCGGATTCGATAATCTAAACTCACAGGAGAACGACCATAAGGTGCCCGAGGCAGCAATAGACCCTTGGAGACAAGTCGGCTGGAGGCCGATGTATTGAATCTCGACGCAATTTGTGTGTTCCATCGTCATTAGGAGGCCCTAAACGTTACAATTAACTATCATTTTTGCGTCGGATTCGATTATCTAAACTCACAGGAGAACGACCATAAGGTGCCCGAGGCAGCAACAGACCCTTGGAGACAAGTCGGCTGGAGGCCGATGTATTGAATCTCGACGCAATTTGACTGTTCCATCGGCATTAGGTCGCCCTGAAAGTTACTATTCACTATCATTTTTGCGTCGGATTCGAAAATCTAGACACACAGGAGAAGGATCATATGGTGCCCGAGACAGCAATATCCCCTTGGAGACAAGTCCGCTGGAGGCCGATGTATTGACTCTCGACGCAATTTGAGTGTTCCATCGTCATTAGAAGACCCTGAACGTTACAATTAACTATCATTTTTGCGTCGGATTCGAAAATCTAGACTCACAGGAGAACGACCATAAGGTGCCCGAGGTAGCAATAGACCCTTGGAGACAAGTCGGCTGGAGGACGATGTATTGAATCTCAACGCAATTTGAGTGTTCCATCGACATTACAAGGCCCTGAACGTCACAATTAACTATCATTTTTGCGTCGGATTCGAAAATCTAGACTCACAGGAGGCGGACCACATGGAGCCCGAGGCAGCAATATCCCCATGGAGACAAGTCGGCTGGAGGTCGATGTATTGAATCTCGACTCAATTTGAGTGTTCCATCGTCATTAGGTGGCCCTGAACGTTACAATTTACTATCATTTTTGCGTCGGATTCGAAAATCTAGACTTACAGGGGAACGACCATAAGGTGCCCGAGGCAGCAATAGACCCTTGGAGACAAGTCGGCTGGAGGACGATGTATTGAATCTCGACGCAATTTGAGAGTTCCATCGTCATTAGGAGGCCCTGAACGTTACAATTAACTATCATTTTTGCGTCGGATTCGATAATCTAAACTCACAGGAGAACGCCCATAAGGTGCCCGAGGCAGCAACAGATCTTGGAGACAAGTCGGCTGGAGGCCGATGTATTGAATCCCGACGCAATTTGAGTGTTCCATCGGCATTAGAGGGCCCTGAACGTTACAATTAACTATCATTTTTGCGTCGGATTAGAAAATTTAGACTCACAGGAGAACGACCATAAGGTGCCCGAGGCAGCAATAGACCCTTGGAGACAAGTCGGCTGGAGGACGATGTATTGAATCTCGACGCAATTTGAGTGTTCCATCGGCATTAGGATTCCCTGAATGTTACAATTACCTATCAGTTTCGCGTCGGATGCGAAAATATAGACTCACAGGAGACGCACCATATGGAGCTCGAGGCAGCAATATCCCCTTGTAGACAAGTCGGCTGGAGGTCGATGTATTGAATCTCGACGCAATTTGAGTGTTCCATCGTCATTAGGAGGCTGTGAACCTTACAATTAACTATCAGTTTCGCGTCGGATTCGAAAATCTAGACTCACAGGAGACGGACCACGTGGAGCCCGAGGCAGCAATATCCACTTGTAGACAAGTCGGCTGGAGGAAGATGTATTGACTCTCGACGAAATTTGAGTGTTCCATCGGCATTAGGAGGCCCTGAACGTTTACAATTAACTATGAGTTTTGCGTCGGATTCGAAAATCTAGACTCACTGGAGAACGACCATAAGGTGCCCGAGGCAGCAATAGACCTTTGGAGACAAGTCGGCTGGAGGCCGATGTATTGAATCTCGACGCAATTTGAGTGTTCCATCGGCATTAGGTCGCCCTGAACGTTACGATTAACTATCATTTTTGCGTCGGATTCGATAATCTAAACTCACAGGAGAACGACCATAAGGTGCCCGAGGCCTCAACAGAACCTTGGAGACAAGTCGGCTGGAGGCCGATGTATTGAATCTCGACGCAATATGAGTGTTCCATCGTCATTAGAAGGCCCTGACGTTACATTTAACTATCATTTTTGCGTCGGATTCGAAAATCTAGACTCACAGGAGAACGACCTTAAGGTGCCCGAGGTAGCAATAGACCCTTGGAGACAAGTCGGCTGGAGGACGATGTATTGAATCTCAACGCAATTTGAGTGTTCCATCGACATTACAAGGCCCTGAACGTCACAATTAACTATCATTTTTGCGTCGGATTCGAAAATCTAGACTCACAGGAGGCGGACCACATGGAGCCCGAGGCAGCAATATCCCCATGGAGACAAGTCGGCTGGAGGTCGATGTATTGAATCTCGACTCAATTTGAGTGTTCCATCGTCATTAGGTGGCCCTGAACGTTACAGTTTACTATCATTTTTGCGTCGGATTCGAAAATCTAGACTTACAGGGGAACGACCATAAGGTGCCCGAGGCAGCAATAGACCCTTGGAGACAAGTCGGCTGGAGGACGATGTATTGATACTCGACGCATTTTGAGAGTTCCATCGTCATTAGGAGGCCCTGAACGTTACAATTAACTATCATTTTTGCGTCGGATTCGATAATCTAAACTCACAGGAGAACGACCATAAGGTGCCCGAGGCAGCAACAGAATCTTGGAGACAAGTCGGCTGGAGGCCGATGTATTGAATCTCGACGCAATTTGAGTGTTCCATCGGCATTAGGATTCCCTGAATGTTACAATTACCTATCAGTTTCGCGTCGGATGCAAAAATATAGACTCACAGGAGACGGACCATATGGAGCTCGAGGCAGCAATATCCCCTTGTAGACAAGTCGGCTGGAGGTCGATGTATTGAATCTCGACGCAATTTGAGTGTTCCATCGTCAGTAGGAGGCTGTGAACCTTACAATTAACTATCAGTTTCGCGTCGGATTCGAAAATCTAGACTCACAGGAGACGGACCACGTGGAGCCCGAGGCAGCAATATCCACTTGTAGACAAGTCGGCTGGAGGAAGATGTATTGACTCTCGACGAAATTTGAGTGTTCCATCGGCATTAGGAGGCCCTGAACGTTTACAATTAACTATGAGTTTTGCCACGGATTCGAAAATCTAGACTCACAGGAGAACGACCATAAGGTGCCCGAGGCAGCAATAGACCTTTGGAGAAGTGTCGGCTGGAGGCCGATGTATTGAATCTCGACGCAATTTGAGTGTTCCAGCGTCATTAGAAGGCCCTGAACGTTACAATTAACTATCATTTTTGCGTCGGATTCGGTAATCTAAACTCACAGGAGAACGACCATAAGGTGCCCGAGGCAGCAATAGACCCTTGGAGACAAGTCGGCTGGAGGCCGATGTATTGAATCTCGACGCAATTTGAGTGTTCCATCGGCATTAGGTCGCCCTGAACGTTACAATTAACTATCATTTTTGCGTCGGATTCGATAATCTAAACTCACAGGAGAACGACCATAAGGTGACCGAGGCCTCAACAGACCCTTGGAGACAAGTCGGCTGGAGGCCGATGTATTGAATCTCGACGCAATTTGATTGTTCCATCGTCATTTGAGGGCCCTGAACGTTAGAATTAACTATCATTTTTGCGTCGGATTCGAAAATTTAGACTCACAGGAGAACGACCATAAGGTGCCCGAGGCAGCAATAGACCCTTGGAGACAAGTCGGCTGGAGGCCGATGTATTGAATCTCGACGCAATTTGAGTGTTCCATCGTCATTACAAGGCCCTGAACGTTACAATTAACTATCATTCTTGCGTCGGATTCTAAAATGTTGACTCACAGGGGAACGACCATACGGTGCCTGAGGCAGCAATAGACCATTGGAGACAAGTCGGCTGGAGGCCGATGTATTGAATCTCGACGCAATTTGAGAGTTCTATCGTCATCAGGAGGCGCTGAAAGTTACTATTCACTATCATTTTTGCGTCGGATTCGAAAATCTAGACTCACAGGAGAAGGATCATATGGTGCCCGAGGTAGCAATAGACCCTTGGAGACAAGTCAGCTGGAGGACGATGTATTGAATCTCGACGCAATTTGAGTGTTCCATCGCCATTACAAGGCCCTGAACGTCACAATTAACTATCATTTTTGCGTCGGATTCGAAAATCTAGACTCACAGGAGACGGACCACATGGAGCCCGAGGCAGCAATATCCCCTTGGAGACAAGTCGGCTGGAGGTCGATGTATTGATTCTCGACGTAATTTGAGTGTTCCATCGGCATTAGGTCGCCCTGAACGTTACAATTAACTATCATTTTTGCGTCGGATTCGATAATCTAAACTCACAGGAGAACGACCATAAGGTGCCCGAGGCAGCAACAGACCCTTGGAGACAAGTCGGCTGGAGGACGATGTATTGAATCTCGACGCAATTTGAGTGTTCCATCGGCATTAGGATTCCCTGAATGTTACAATTAACTATCAGTTTCGCGTCGGATTCGAAAATCTAGACTAACAGGAGACGGACCATATGGAGCCCGAGGCAGCAATATCCCCTTGTAGACAAGTCGGCTGGAGGTCGATGTATTGAATCTCGACGCAATTTGAGTGTTCCATCGTCATTAGGAGGCTGTGAACCTTACAATTAACTATCAGTTTCGCGTCGGATTCGAAAATTTAGACTCACAGGAGACGGACCACGTGGAGCCCGAGGCAGCAATATCCACTTGTAGACAAGTCGGCTGGAGGAAGATGTATTGAATCTCGACGCAATTTGAGTGTTCCATCGTCATTAGAAGGCCCTGAACGTTACAATTAACTATCATTTTTGCGTCGGATTCGGTAATCTAAACTCACAGGAGAACGAACATAAGGTGCCCGATGCAGCAATAGACCCTTGGAGACAAGTCGGCTGGAGGCCGATGTATTGAATCTCAACGCAATATGAGTGTTCCATCGGCATTAGGTCGCCCTGAACGTTACATTTAACTATCATTTTTGCGTCGGATTCGATAATCTAAACTCACAGGAGAACGACCATAAGGTGCCCGAGGCCTCAACAGAACCTAGGAGACAAGTCGGCTGGAGGCCGATGAATTGAATCTCGACGCAATATGAGTGTTCCATCGTCATTAGAAGGCCCTGAACGTTACAATTAACTATCATTTTTGCGTCGGATTCGAAAATCTAGACTAACAGGAGAACGACCATAAGGTGCCCGAGGTAGCAATAGACCCTTGGAGACAAGTCAGCTGGAGGACGATGTATTGAATCTCGACGCAATTTGAGTGTTCCATCGCCATTACAAGGCCCTGAACGTCACAATTAACTATCATTTTTGCGTCGGATTCGAAAATCTAGACTCACAGGAGACGGACCACATGGAGCCCGAGGCAGCAATATCCCCTTGGAGACAAGTCGGCTGGAGGTCGATGTATTGATTCTCGACGTAATTTGAGTGTTCAATCTTCATTAGGTCGCCCTGAACGTTACAATTAACTATCATTTTTGCGTCGGATTCGATAATCTAAACTCACAGGAGAACGACCATAAGGTGCCCGAGGCAGCAACAGACCCTTGGAGACAAGTCGGCTGCGGCCCGATGTATTGAATCTCGACGCAATTTGAGTGTTCCATCGTCATTAGAAGGACATGAACTTTACAATTAACTATCATTTTTGCGTCGGATTCAAAAATCTAGACTCACAGGAGAACGACCATAAGGTGCCCGAGGCAGCAATAGGCCCTTGGAGACAAGTCGGCTGGAGGACGATGTATTGAATCTCGACGCAATTTGAGAGTTCCATCGTCATTAGGAGGCCCTGAACGTTACAATTAACTATCAGTTTTTCGTCGGATTCGAAAATCTAGACTCACAGCAGACGGACCATTTGGTGCCCGAGGCAGCAATATCCCCTTGGAGAGAAATCGGCTGGAGGACGATGTATTGAATCCCGACGCAATTTGAGTCTTCTATCGTCATTAGGAGGCCCTGAACGTTACAATTAACTATCATTTTTGCGTCGGATTCGATAATCTAAACTCACAGGAGAACGACCATAAGGTGCCCGAGGCAGCAACAGACCCTTGGAGACAAGTCGGCTGGAGGCTGATGTATTGAATCTCGACGCAATTTGATTGTTCCATCGTCATTAGAGGGCCCTGAACGTTACAATTAACTATCATTTTTGCGTCGGATTCGATAATCTAAACTCACAGGAGAACGACCATAAGGTGCCCGAGGCAGCAATAGACCCTTGGAGACAAGTCGGCTGGAGGCCGATGTATTGAATCTCGACGCAATTTGAGTGTTCCATCGGCATTAGGTCGCCCTGAACGTTACAATTAACTTTCATTTTTGCGTCGGATTCGATAATCTAAACTCACAGGAGAACGACCATAAGGTGCCCGAGGCAGCAACAGACCCTTGGAGACAAGTCGGCTGGAGGCCGATGTATTGAATCTCGACGCAATTTGATTGTTCCATCGTCATTAGAGGGCCCTGAACGTTACAATTAACTATCATTTTTGCGTCGGATTCGAAAATTTAGACTCACAGGAAAACGACAATAAGGTGCCCGAGGCAGCAATAGACCCTTGTAGACAAGTCGGCTGGAGGTCGATGTATTGAATCTCGACGCAATTTGAGTGTTCCATCGTCATTAGGAGGCTGTGAACCTTACAATTCACTATCAGTTTCGCGTCGGATTCGAGAATCTAGACTCACAGGAGACGGACCACGTGGAGCCCGAGGCAGTTATATCCATTTGTAGACAAGTCGGCTGGAGGAAGATGTATTGACTCTCGACGCAATTTGAGTGTTCCATCGGCATTAGGAGGCCCTGAACGCTTACAATTAACTATGAGTTTTGCGTCGGATTCGAAAATCTAGACTCACAGTAGAACGAACATAAGGTGCCCGAGGCAGCAATAGACCTTTGGAGACAAGTCGGCTGGAGGCCGATGTATTGAATCTCGACGCAATTTGAGTGTTCCATCGGCATTAGGAGGCCCTGAAGGTTACAATTAACTATCATTTTTGCGTCGTATTCGATAATCTAAACTCACAGGAGAACGACCATAAGGTGCCCGAGGCCTTAACAGACCCTTGGAGACAAGTCGGCAGGAGGCCGATGTATTGAATCTCGACGCAATTTGATTGTTCCATCGTCATTAGAGGGCCCTGAACGTTAGAATTAACTATCATTTTTGCGTCGGATTCGAAAATTTAGACTCACAGGAGAACGACCATAAGGTGCCCGAGGCAGCAATAGACCCTTGGAGACAAGTCGGCTGGAGGACGATGTATTGAATCTCGACGCAATTTGAGTGTTCCATCGTCATTAGGAGGCCCTAAACGTTACAATTAACTATCATTTTTGCGTCGGATTCGAGAATCTTAACTCACAGGAGAACGACCATAAGGTGCCCGAGGCAGCAGCAGACCCTTGGAGACAAGTCGGCTGGAGGCCGATGTATTGAATCTCGACGCAATTTGAGTGTTCCATCGTCATTACAAGGCCCTAAACGTTACAATTAACTATCATTTTTGCGTCGGATTCGATAATCTAAACTCACAGGAGAACGACCATAAGGTGCCCGAGGGAGCAATAGACCCTTGGAAACAAGTCGGCTGGAGGCCGATGTATTGAATCTCGACGCAATTTGAGTGTTCCATCGTCATTACAAGGCCCTGAACGTTACAATTAACTATCATTTTTGCGTCGGATTCGATAATCTAAACTCACAGGAGAACGACCATAAGGTGCCTGAGGCCTCAACAGACCCTTGGAGACAAGTCGGCTGGAGGCCGATGTATTGAATCTCGACGCAATTTGATTGTTCCATCGTCATTAGAGGGGCCCTGAACGTTAGAATTAACTATCATTTTTGTGTCGGATTCGAAAATTTAGACTCACAGGAGAACGACCATAAGGTGCCCGAGGCAGCAATAGATCCTTGGAGACAAGTCGGCTGGAGGCCGATGTATTGAATCTCGACGCAATTTGAGTGTTCCATCGTCATTACAAGGCCCTGAACGTTACAATTAACTATCATTCTTGCGTCGGATTCTAAAATGTTGACTCACAGGGGAACGACCATACGGTGCCTGAGGCAGCAATAGACCATTGGAGACAAGACGGCTGGAGGCCGATGTATTGAATCTCGACGCAATTTGAGAGTTCTATCGTCATCAGGAGGCGCTGAAAGTTACTATGCACTATCATTTTTGCGTCGGATTCGAAAATGTAGACTCACAGGAGAAGGATCATATGGTGCCCGAGACAGCAATATCCCCTTGGAGACAAGTCCGCTGGAGGCCGATGTATTGAATCTCGACGCAATTTGAGTGTTCCATCGTCATTAGAAGGCCCTGAACGTTACAATTAACTATCATTTTTGCGTCGGATTCGAAAATCTAGACTCACAGGAGAACGACCATAAGGTGCCCGAGGTAGCAATAGACCCTTGGAGACAAGTCTGCTGGAGGACGATGTATTGAAACTCGACGCAATTTGAGTGTTCCATCGCCATTACAAGGCCCTGAACGTCACAATTAACTATCATTTTTGCGTCGGATTCGAAAATCTAGACTCACAGGAGACGGACCACATGGAGCCCGAGGCAGCAATATCCCCATGGAGACAAGTCGGCTGGAGGTCGATGTATTGAATCTCGACGCAATTTGAGTGTTCCATCGGCATTAGGTCGCCCTGAACGTTACAATTAACTATCATTTTTGCGTCGGATTCGATAATCTAAACTCACAGGAGAACGACCATAAGGTGCCCGAGGCAGCAACAGACCCTTGGAGACAAGTCGGCTGGGGGCCGATGTATTGAATCTCGACGCAATTTGAGTGTTCCATCGTCATTAGAAGGACCTGAACGTTTCAATTAACTATCATTTTTGCGTTGGATTCAAAAATCTAGACTCACAGGAGAACGACCATAAGGTGCCCGAGGCAGCAATAGACCCTTGGAGACAAGTCGGCTGGAGGACGATGTATTGAATCTCGACGCAATTTGAGAGTTCCATCGTCATTAGGAGGCCCTGAACGTTACAATTAACTATCAGTTTTTCGTCGGATTCGAAACTCTAGACTCACAGCAGACGGACCATTTGGTGCCCGGGCTGCAATATCCCCTTGGAGACAAATCGGCTGGAGGACGATGTATTGAATGCCGACGCAATTTGAGTCTTCTATCGTCATTAGGAGGCCCTGAACGTTACAATTAACTATCATTTTTGCGTCGGATTCGATAATCTAAACTCACAGGAGAACGACCATAAGGTGCCCGAGGCAGCAACAGACCCTTGGAGACAAGTCGGCTGGAGGCCGATGTATTGAATCTCGACGCAATTTGAGTGTTCCATCGGCATTAGGTCGCCCTGAACGTTACAATTAACTATCATTTTTGCTTCGGATTCGATAATCTAAACTCACAGGAGAACGACCATAAGGTGCCCGAGGCAGCAACAGACCCTTGGAGACAAGTCGGCTGGAGGCCGATGTATTGAATCTCGACGCAATTTGATTGTTCCATCGTCATTAGAGAGCCCTGAACATTACAATTAACTATCATTTTTGCGTCGGATTCGAAAATTTAGACTCACAGGAGAACGACCATAAGGTGCCCGAGGCAGCAATAGACCCTTGTAGACAAGTCGGCTGGAGGTCGATGTATTGAATCTCGACGCAATTTGAGTGTTCCATCGTCATTAGGAGGCTGTGAACCTTACAGTTAACTATCAGTTTCGCGTCGGATTCGAGAATCTAGACTCACAGGAGACGGACCACGTGGAGCCCGAGGCAGCAATATCCACTTGTAGACAAGTCGGCTGGAGGAAGATGTATTGACTCTCGACGCAATTTGAGTGTTCCATCGGCATTATGAGGCCCTGAACGTTTACAATTAACTATGAGTTTTGCGTCGGATTCGAAAATCTAGACTCACAGGAGAACGAACATAAGGTGCCCGAGGCAGCAATAGACCTTTGGAGACAAGTCGGCTGGAGGCCGAAGTATTGAATCTCGACGCAATTTGAGTGTTCCATCGGCATTACGAGGCCCTGAAGGTTACAATTAACTATCATTTTTGCGTCGTATTCGATAATCTAAACTCACAGGAGAACGACCATAAGGTGCCCGAGGCCTTAACAGACCCTTGGAGACAAGTCGGCTGGAGGCCGATGTATTGAATCTCGACGCAATTTGATTTTTCCATCGTCATTAGAGGGCCCTGAACGTTAGAATTAACTATCATTTTTGCGTCGGATTCGAAAATTTAGACTCACAGGAGAACGACCATAAGGTGCCCGAGGCAGCAATAGACCCTTGGAGACAAGTCGGCTGGAGGACGATGTATTGATTCTCGACGCAATTTGAGTGTTCCATCGTCATTAGGAGGCCCTAAACTTTACAATTAACTATCATTTTTGCGTCGGATTCGAGAATCTTAACTCACAGGAGAACGACCATAAGGTGCCCGAGGCAGCAACAGACCCTTGGAGACAAGTCGGCGGGAGGCCGATGTATTGAATCTCGACGCAATTTGAGTGTTCCATCGTCATTACAAGGCCCTAAACGTTACAATTAACTATCATTTTTGCGTCGGATTCGATAATCTAAACTCACAGGAGAACGACCATAAGGTGCCCGAGGCAGCAATAGACCCTTGGAGACAAGTCGGCTGGAGGACGATGTATTGAATCTCGACGCAATTTGAGTGTTCCATCGTCATTAGAAGGCCCTGAACGTTACAATTAACTATCATTTTTGCGTCGGATTCGGTAATCTAAACTCACAGGAGAACGACCATAAGGTGCCCGAGGCAGCAATAGACCCTTGGAGACAAGTCGGCTGGAGGCCGATTTATTGAATCTCGACGCAATTTGAGTGTTCCATCGGCATTAGGTCGCCCTGAACGTTACAATTAACTATCATTTTTGCGTCGGATTCGATAATCTAAACTCACAGGAGAACGACCATAAGGTGCCCGAGGCCTCAACAGACCCTTGGAGACAAGTCGGCTGGAGGCCGATGTATTGAATCTCGACGCAATTTGATTGTTCCATCGTCATTAGAGGGCCCTGAACGTTAGAATTAACTATCATTTTTGCGTCGGATTCGAAAATTTAGACTCACAGGAGAACGACCATAAGGTGCCCGAGGCAGCAATAGACCCTTGGAGACAAGTCGGCTGGAGGCCGATGTATTGAATCTCGACGCAATTTGAGTGTTCCATCGTCATTACAAGGCCCTGAACGTTACAATTAACTATCATTCTTGCGTCGGATTCGAAAATGTTGACTCAAAGGGGAACGACCATACGGTGCCTGAGGCAGCAATAGACCATTGGAGACAAGTCGGCTGGAGGCCGATGTATTGAATCTCGACGCAATTTGAAAGTTCTATCGTCATCAGGAGGCGCTGAAAGTTACTATTCACTATCATTTTTGCGTCGGATACGAAAATCTAGACTCACAGGAGAAGGATCATATGGTGCCCGAGACAGCAATATCCCCTTGGAGACAAGTCGGCTGGAGGCCGATGTATTGAATCTCGACGCAATTTGATTGTTCCATCGTCATTAGAGGGCCTTGAACGTTAGAATTAACTATCATTTTGGCGTCGGATTCGAAAATTTAGACTCACAGGAGAACGACCATAAGGTGCCCGAGGCAGCAACAGACCCTTGGAGACAAGTCGGCTGGGGGCCGATGTATTGAATCTCGACGCAATTTGAGTGTTCCATCGTCATTAGAAGGACCTGAACGTTACAATTAACTATCATTTTTGCGTCGGATTCAAAAATCTAGACTCACAGGAGAACGACCATAAGGTGCCCGATGCATCAATAGACCCTTGGAGACAAGTCGGCTGGAGGACGATGTATTGAATCTCGACGCAATTTGAGAGTTCCATCGTCATTAGGAGGCCCTGAACGTTACAATTAACTATCAGTTTTTCGTCGGATTCGAAAATCTAGACTCACAGCAGACGGACCATTTGGTGCCCGAGGCAGCAATATCCCCTTGGAGACAAATCGGCTGGAGGACGATGTATTGAATCCCGACGCAATTTGAGTCTTCTATCGTCATTAGGAGGCCCTGAACGTTACAATTAACTATCATTTTTGCGTCGGATTCGATAATCTAAACTCACAGGAGAACGACCATAAGGTGCCCGAGGCAGCAACAGACCCTTGGAGACAAGTCGGCTGGCGGCCGATGTATTGAATCTCGACGCAATTTGATTGTTCCATCGTCATTAGAGGGCCCTGAACGTTACAATTAACTATCATTTTTGCGTCGGATTCGATAATCTAAACTCACAGGAGAACGACCATAAGGTGCCCGAGGCAGCAATAGACCCTTGGAGACAAGTCGGCTGGAGGCCGATGTATTGAATCTCGACGCAATTTGAGTGTTCCATCGGCATTAGGTCGCCCTGAACGATACAATTAACTATCATTTTTGCGTCGGATTCGATAATCTAAACTCACAGGAGAACGACCATAAGGTGCCCGAGGCAGCAACAGACCCTTGGAGACAAGTCGGCTGGAGGCCGATGTATTGAATCTCGACGCAATTTGATTGTTCCATCGTCATTAGAGGGCCCTGAACGTTACAATTAACTATCATTTTTGCGTCGGAATCGAAAATTTAGACTCACAGGAGAACGACCATAAGGTGCCCGAGGCAGCAATAGACCCTTGTAGACAAGTCGGCTGGAGGTCGATGTATTGAATCTCGACGCAATTTGAGTGTTCCATCGTCATTAGGAGGCTGTGAACCTTACAATTAACTATCAGTTTCGCGTCGGATTCGAGAATCTAGACTCACAGGAGACGGACCACGTGGAGCCCGAGGCCACAATATCCACTTGTAGACAAGTCGGCTGGAGGAAGATGTATTGACTCTTGACGCAATTTGAGTGTTCCATCGGCATTAGGAGGCCCTGAACGTTTACAATTAACTATGAGTTTTGCGTCGGATTCGAAAATCTAGACTCACAGGAGAACGAACATAAGGTGCCCGAGGCAGCAATAGACCTTTGGAGACAAGTTGGCTGGAGGCCGATGTAATGAATCTCGACGCAATTTGAGTGTTCCATCGGCATTAGGAGGCCCTGAAGGTTACAATTAACTATCATTTTTGCGTCGTATTCGATAATCTAAACTCACAGGAGAACGACCATAAGGTGCCCGAGGCCTTAACAGACCCTTGGAGACAAGTCGGCTGGAGGCCGATGTATTGAATCTCGACGCAATTTGATTGTTCCATCGTCATTAGAGGGCCTTGAACGTTAGAATTAACTATCATTTTGGCGTCGGATTCGAAAATTTAGACTCACAGGAGAACGACCATAAGGTGCCCGAGGCAGCAATAGACCCTTGGAGACAAGTCGGCTGGAGGACGATGTATTGAATCTCGACGCAATTTGAGTGTTCCATCGTCATTAGGAGGCCCTAAACGTTACAATTAACTATCATTTTTGCGTCGGATTCGAGAATCTTAACTCACAGGAGAACGACCATAAGGTGCCCGAGGCAGCAACAGACCCTTGGAGACAAGTCGCTGGAGGCCGATGTATTGAATCTCGACGCAATTTGAGTGTTCCAACGTCATTACAAGGCCCTAAACTTTACAATTAACTATCATTTTTGCGTCGGATTCGATAATCTAAACTCACAGGAGAACGACCATAAGGTGCCCGAGGCAGCAATAGACCCTTGGAGACAAGTCGGCTGGAGGCCGATGTATCGAATCTCGACGCAATTTGAGTGTTCCATCGTCATTACAAGGCCCTGAACGTTACAATTAACTATCATTCTTGCGTCGGATTCTAAAATGTTGACTCACAGGGGAACGACCATACGGTGCCTGAGGCAGCAATAGACCATTGGAGACAAGTCGGCTGGAGGCCGATGTATTGAATCTCGACGCAATTTGAGTGTTCCATCGTCATTACAAGGCCCGGAACGTTACAAATAACTATCATTTTTGCGTCGGATTCGAAAATTTAGACTCACAGGAGAACGACCATAAGGTGCCCGAGGCAGCAATAGACCCTTGTAGACAAGTCGGCTGGAGGTCGATGTATTGAATCTCGACGCAATTTGAGTGTTCCATCGTCATTAGGAGGCTGTGAACCTTACAGTTAACTATCAGTTTCGCGTCGGATTCGAGAATCTAGACTCACAGGAGACGGACCACGTGGAGCCCGAGGCAGCAATATCCACTTGTAGACAAGTCGGCTGGAGGAAGATGTATTGACTCTCGACGCAATTTGAGTGTTCCATCGGCATTAGGAGGCCCTGAACGTTTACAATTAACTATGAGTTTTGCGTCGGATTCGAAAATCTAGACTCACAGGAGAACGAACATAAGGTGCCCGAGGCAGCAATAGACCTTTGGAGACAAGTCGGCTGGAGGCCGATGTATTGAATCTCGACGCAATTTGAGTGTTCCATCGGCATTAGGAGGCCCTGAAGGTTACAATTAATTATCATTTTTGCGTCGTATTCGATAATCTAAACTCACAGGAGAACGACCATAAGGTGCCCGATGCCTTAACAGACCCTTGGAGACAAGTCGGCTGGAGGACGATGTATTGAATCTCGACGCAATTTGATTTTTCCATCGTCATTAGAGGGCCCTGAACGTTAGAATTAACTATCATTTTTGCGTCGGATTCGAAAATTTAGACTCACAGGAGAACGACCATTAGGTGCCCGAGGCAGCAATAGACCCTTGGAGACAAGTCGGCTGGAGGACGATGTATTGATTCTCGACGCAATTTGAGTGTTCCATCGTCATTAGGAGGCCCTAAACGTTACAATTAACTATCATTTTTGCGTCGGATTCGAGAATCTTAACTCACAGGAGAACGACAATAGGGTGCCCGAGGCAGCAACAGACCCTTGGAGACAAGTCGGCTGGAGGCCGATGTATTGAATCTCGACGCAATTTGAGTGTTCCATCGTCATTACAAGGCCCTAAACGTTACAATTAACTATCATTTTTGCGTCGGATTCGATAATCTAAACTCACAGGAGAACGACCATAAGGTGCCCGAGGCAGCAATAGACCCTTGGAGACAAGTCGGCTGGAGGCCGATGTATTGAATCTCGACGCAATTTGAGTGTTCCATCGTCATTACAAGGCCCTGAACGTTACAATTAACTATCATTCTTGCGTCGGATTCTAAAATGTTGACTCAAAGGGGAACGACCATACGGTGCCTGAGGCAGCAATAGACCATTGGAGACAAGTCGGCTGGAGGCCGATGTATTGAATCTCGACGCAATTTGAAAGTTCTATCGTCATCAGGAGGCGCTGAAAGTTACTATTCACTATCATTTTTGCGTCGGATACGAAAATCTAGACTCACAGGAGAAGGATCATATGGTGCCCGAGACAGCAATATCCCCTTGGAGACAAGTCCGCTGGAGGCCGATGTATTGAATCTCGACGCAATTTGAGTGTTCCATCGTCATTAGAAGGCCCTGAACGTTACAATTAACTATCATTTTTGCGTCGGATTGGAAAATCTAGACTCACAGGAAGACGACCATAAGGTGCCCGAGGTAGCAATAGGCCCTTGGAGACAAGTCTGCTGGAGGACGATGTATTGAATCTCCACGCAATTTGAGTGTTCCATCGCCATTACAAGGCCCAGAACGTCACAATTAACTATCATTTTTGCGTCGGATTCGAAAATCTAGACTCACAGGAGACGGACCACATTGAGCCCGAGGCAACAATATCCCCTTGGAGACAAGTCGGCTGGAGGTCGATGTATTGAATCTCGACGCAATTTGAGTGTTCCATCGGCATTAGGTCGCCCTGAACGTTACAATTAACTATCATTTTTGCGTCGGATTCGATAATCTAAACTCACAGGAGAACGACCATAAGGTGCCCGAGGCAGCAACAGACCCTTGGAGACAAGTCGGCTGGGGGCCGATGTATTGAATCTCGACGCAATTTGAGTGTTCCATCGTCATTAGAAGGACCTGAACGTTACAATTAACTATCATTTTTGCGTCGGATTCAAAAATCTAGACTCACAGGAGAACGACCATAAGGTGCCCGATGCAGCAATAGACCCTTGGAGACAAGTCGGCTGGAGGACGATGTATTGAATCTCGACGCAATTTGAGAGTTCCATCGTCATTAGGAGGCCCTGAACGTTACAATTAACTATCAGTTTTTCGTCGGATTCGAAAATCTAGACTCACAGCAGACGGACCATTTGGTGCCCGAGGCAGCAATAACCCCTTGGAGACAAATCGGCTGGAGGACGATGTATTGAATCCCGACGCAATTTGAGTCTTCTATCGTCATTAGGAGGCCCTGAACGTTACAATTAACTATCATTTTTGCGTCGGATTCGATAATGTAAACTCACAGGAGAACGACCATAAGGTGCCCGAGGCAGCAACAGACCCTTGGAGACAAGTCGGCTGGAGGCCGATGTATTGAATCTCGACGCAATTTGATTGTTCCATCGTCATTAGAGGGCCCTGAACGTTACAATTAACTATCATTTTTGCGTCGGATTCGATAATCTAAACTCACAGGAGAACTACCATAAGGTGCCCGAGGCAGCAATAGACCCTTGGAGACAAGTCGGCTGGAGGCCGATGTTTTGAATCTCGACGCAATTTGAGTGTTCCATCGGCATTAAGTCGCCCTGAACGATACAATTAACTATCATTTTTGCGTCGGATTCGATAATCTAAACTCACAGGAGAACGACCATAAGGTGCCCGAGGCAGCAACAGACCCTTGGAGACAAGTCGGCTGGAGGCCGATGTATTGAATCTCGACGCAATTTGATTGTTCCATCGTCATTAGAGGGCCGTGAACGTTACAATTAACTATCATTTTTGCGTCGGATTCGAAAATTTAGACTCACAGGAGAACGACCATAAGGTGCCCGAGGCAGCAATAGACCCTTGTAGACAAGTCGGCTGGAGGTCGATGTATTGAATCTCGACGCAATTTGAGTGTTCCATCGTCATTAGGAGGCTGTGAACCTTACAGTTAACTATCAGTTTCGCGTCGGATTCGAGAATCTAGACTCACAGGAGACGGACCACGTGGAGCCCGAGGCAGCAATATCTACTTGTAGACAAGTCGGCTGGAGGAAGATGTATTGACTCTCGACGCAATTTGAGTGTTCCATCGGCATTAGGAGGCCCTGAACGTTTACAATTAACTATGAGTTTTGCGTCGGATTCGAAAATCTAGACTCACAGGAGAACGAACATAATTTGCCCGAGGCAGCAATAGACCTTTGGAGACAAGTTGGCTGGAGGCCGATGTATTGAATCTCGACGCAATTTGAGTGTTCCATCGGCATTAGGAGGCCCTGAAGGTTACAATTAACTATCATTTTTGCGTCGTATTCGATAATCTAAACTCACAGGAGAACGACCATAAGGTGCCCGAGGCCTTAACAGACCCTTGGAGACAAGTCGGCTGGAGGCCGATGTATTGAATCTCGACGCAATTTGATTGTTCCATCGTCATTAGATTGCCCTGAACGTTAGAATTAACTATCATTTTGGCGTCGGATTCGAAAATTTAGACTCACAGGAGAACGACCATAAGGTGCCCGAGGCAGCAATAGACCCTTGGAGACAAGTCGGCTGGAGGAAGATGTATTGAATCTCGACGCAATTTGAGTGTTCCATCGTCATTAGGAGGCCCTAAACGTTACAATTAACTATCATTTTTGCGTCGGATTCGAGAATCTTAACTCACTGGAGACTGACCATAAGGTGCCCGAGGCAGCAACAGACCCTTGGAGACAAGTCGCTGGAGGCCGATGTATTGAATCTCGACGCAATTTGAGTGTTCCAACGTCATTACAAGGCCCTAAACGTTACAATTAACTATCATTTTTGCGTCGGATTCGATAATCTAAACTCACAGGAGAACGACCATAAGGTGCCCGAGGCAGCAATAGACCCTTGGAGACAAGTCGGCTGGAGGCCGATGTATTGAATCTCGACGCAATTTGAGTGTTCCATCGTCATTACAAGGCCCTGAACGTTACAATTAACTATCATTCTTGCGTCGGATTCTAAAATGTTGACTCACAGGGGAACGACCATACGGTGCCTGAGGCAGCAATAGACCATTGGAGACAAGTCGGCTGGAGGCCGATGTATTGAATCTCGACGCAATTTGAGTGTTCCATCGTCATTACAAGGCCCTGAACGTTACAAATAACTATCATTTTTGCGTCGGATTCGAAAATTTAGACTCACAGGAGAACGACCATAAGGTGCCCGAGGCAGCAATAGACCCTTGTAGACAAGTCGGCTGGAGGTCGATGTATTGAATCTCGACGCAATTTGAGTGTTCCATCGTCATTAGGAGGCTGTGAACCTTACAGTTAACTATCAGTTTCGCGTCGGATTCGAGAATCTAGACTCACAGGAGACGGACCACGTGGAGCCCGAGGCAGCAATATCCACTTGTAGACAAGTCGGCTGGAGGAAGATGTATTGACTCTCGACGCAATTTGAGTGTTCCATCGGCATTAGGAGGCCCTGAACGTTTACAATTAACTATGAGTTTTGCGTCGGATTCGAAAATCTAGACTCACAGGAGAACGAACATAAGGTGCCCGAGGCAGCAATAGACCTTTGGAGACAAGTCGGCTGGAGGCCGATGTATTGAATCTCGACGCAATTTGAGTGTTCCATCGGCATTAGGAGGCCCTGAAGGTTACAATTAACTATCATTTTTGCGTCGTATTCGATAATCTAAACTCACAGGAGAACGACCATAAGGTGCCCGAGGCCTTAACAGACCCTTGGAGACAAGTCGGCTGGAGGCCGATGTATTGAATCTCGACGCAATTTGATTTTTCCATCGTCATTAGAGGGCCCTGAACGTTAGAATTAACTATCATTTTTGCGTCGGATTCGAAAATTTAGACTCACAGGAGAACGACCATAAGGTGCCCGAGGCAGCAATAGACCCTTGGAGACAAGTCGGCTGGAGGACGATGTATTGATTCTCGACGCAATTTGAGTGTTCCATCGTCATTAGGAGGCCCTAAACGTTACAATTAACTATCATTTTTGCGTCGGATTCGAGAATCTTAACTCACAGGAGAACGACAATAAGGTGCCCGAGGCAGCAACAGACCCTTGGAGACAAGTCGGCTGGAGGCCGATGTATTGAATCTCGACGCAATTTGAGTGTTCCATCGTCATTACAAGGCCCTAAACGTTTCAATTAACTATCATTTTTGCGTCGGATTCGATAATCTAAACTCACAGGAGAACGACCATAAGGTGCCCGAGGCAGCAATAGACCCTTGGAGACAAGTCGGCTGGAGGACGATGTATTGAATCTCGACGCAATTTGAGTGTTCCATCGTCATTAGAAGGCCCTGAACGTTACAATTAACTATCATTTTTGCGTCGGATTCGGTAATCTAAACTCACAGGAGAACGACCATAAGGTGCCCGAGGCAGCAATAGACCCTTGGAGACATGTCGGCTGGAAGCCGATGTATTGAATCTCGACGCAATTTGAGTGTTCCATCGGCATTAGGTCGCCCTGAACGTTACAATTAACTATCATTTTTGCGTCGGATTCGATAATCTAAACTCACAGGAGAACGACCATAAGGTGCCCGAGGCCTCAACAGACCCTTGGAGACAAGTCGGCTGGAGGCCGATGTATTGAATCTCGACGCAATTTGATTGTTCCATCGTCATTAGAGGGCCCTGAACGTTAGAATTAACTATCATTTTTGCGTCGGATTCGAAAATTTAGACTCACAGGAGAACGACCATAAGGTGCCCGAGGCAGCAATAGACCCTTGGAGACAAGTCGGCTGGAGGCCGATGTATTGAATCTCGACGCAAGTGTTCCATCGTCATTACAAGGCCCTGAACGTTACAATTAACTATCATTCTTGCGTCGGATTCTAAAATGTTGACTCAAAGGGGAACGACCATACGGTGCCTGAGGCAGCAATAGACCATTGGAGACAAGTCGGCTGGAGGCCGATGTATTGAATCTCGACGCAATTTGAAAGTTCTATCGTCATCAGGAGGCGCTGAAAGTTACTATTCACTATCATTTTTGCGTCGGATACGAAAATCTAGACTCACAGGAGAAGGATCATATGGTGCCCGAGACAGCAATATCCCCTTGGAGACAAGTCCGCTGGAGGCCGATGTATTGAATCTCGACGCAATTTGAGTGTTCCATCGTCATTAGAAGGCCCTGAACGTTACAATTAACTATCATTTTTGCGTCGGATTCGAAAATCTAGACTCACAGGAAGACGACCATAAGGTGCCCGAGGTAGCAATAGGCCCTTGGAGACAAGTCTGCTGGAGGACGATGTATTGAATCTCGACGCAATTTGAGTGTTCCATCGCCATTACAAGGCCCTGAACGTCACAATTAACTATCATTTTTGCGTCGGATTCGAAAATCTAGACTCACAGGAGACGGACCACATGGAGCCCGAGGCAGCAATATCCCCTTGGAGACAAGTCGGCTGGAGGTCGATGTATTGAATCTCGACGCAATTTGAGTGTTCCATCGTCATTACAAGGCCCTGAACGTTACAAATAACTATCATTTTTGCGTCGGATTCGAAAATTTAGACTCACAGGAGAACGACCATAAGGTGCCCGAGGCAGCAATAGACCCTTGTAGACAAGTCGGCTGGAGGTCGATGTATTGAATCTCGACGCAATTTGAGTGTTCCATCGTCATTAGGAGTCTGTGAACCTTACAGTTAACTATCAGTTTCGCGTCGGATTCGAGAATCTAGACTCACAGGAGACGGACCACGTGGAGCCCGAGGCAGCAATATCCACTTGTAGACAAGTCGGCTGGAGGAAGATGTATTGACTCTCGACGCAATTTGAGTGTTCCATCGGCATTAGGAGGCCCTGAACGTTTACAATTAACTATGAGTTTTGCGTCGGATTCGAAAATCTAGACTCACAGGAGAACGAACATAAGGTGCCCGAGGCAGCAATAGACCTTTGGAGACAAGTCGGCTGGAGGCCGATGTATTGAATCTCGACGCAATTTGAGTGTTCCATCGGCATTAGGAGGCCCTGAAGGTTACAATTAACTATCATTTTTGCGTCGTATTCGATAATCTAAACTCACAGGAGAACGACCATAAGGTGCCCGAGGCCGTTACAGACCCTTGGAGACAAGTCGGCTGGAGGCCGATGTATTGAATCTCGACGCAATTTGATTTTTCCATCGTCATTAGAGGGCCCTGAACGTTAGAATTAACTATCATTTTTGCGTCGGATTCCAAAATTTAGACTCACAGGAGAACGACCATAAGGTGCCCGAGGCAGCAATAGACCCTTGGAGACAAGTCGGCTGGAGGACGATGTATTGATTCTCGACGCAATTTGAGTGTTCCATCGTCATTAGGAGGCCCTAAACGTTACAATTAACTATAATTTTTGCGTCGGATTCGAGAATCTTAACTCACAGGAGAACGACAATAAGGTGCCCGAGGCAGCAACAGACCCTTGGAGACAAGTCGGCTGGAGGCCGATGTATTGAATCTCGACGCAATTTGAGTGTTCCATCGTCATTACAAGGCCCTAAACGTTACAATTAACTATCATTTTTGCGTCGCATTCGATAATCTAAACTCACAGGAGAACGACCATAAGGTGCCCGAGGCAGCAATTGACCCTTGGAGACAAGTCGGCTGGAGGACGATGTATTGAATCTCGACGCAATTTGAGTGTTCCATCGTCATTAGAAGGCCCTGAACGTTACAATTAACTATCATTTTTGCGTCGGATTCGGTAATCTAAACTCACAGGAGAACGACCATAAGGTGCCCGAGGCAGCAATAGACCCTTGGAGACATGTCGGCTGGAGGCCGATGTATTGAATCTCGACGCAATTTGAGTGTTCCATCGGCATTAGGTCGCCCTGAACGTTACAATTAACTATCATTTTTGCGTCGGATTCGATAATCTAAACTCACAGGAGAACGACCATAAGGTGCCCGAGGCCTCAACAGACCCTTGGAGACAAGTCGGCTGGAGGCCGATGTATTGAATCTCGACGCAATTTGATTGTTCCATCGTCATTAGAGGGCCCTGAACGTTAGAATTAACTATCATTTTTGCGTCGGATTCGAAAATTTAGACTCACAGGAGAACGACCATAAGGTGCCCGAGGCAGCAATAGACCCTTGGAGACAAGTCGGCTGGAGGCCGATGTATTGAATCTCGACGCAATTTGAGTGTTCCATCGTCATTACAAGGCCCTGAACGTTACAATTAACTATCATTTTTGCGTCGGATTCTAAAATGTTGACTCAAAGGGGAACGACCATACGGTGCCTGAGGCAGCAATAGACCATTGGAGACAAGTCGGCTGGAGGCCGATGTATTGAATCTCGACGCAATTTGAAAGTTCTATCGTCATCAGGAGGCGCTGAAAGTTACTATTCACTATCATTTTTGCGTCGGATACGAAAATCTAGACTCACAGGAGAAGGATCATATGGTGCCCGAGACAGCAATATCCCCTTGGAGACAAGTCCGCTGGAGGCCGATGTATTGAATCTCGACGCAATTTGAGTGTTCCATCGTCATTAGAAGGCCCTGAACATTACAATTAACTATCATTTTTGCGTCGGATTCGAAAATCTAGACTCACAGGAAGACGACCATAAGGTGCCCGAGGTAGCAATAGGCCCTTGGAGACAAGTCTGCTGGAGGACGATGTATTGAATCTCGACGCAATTTGAGTGTTCCATCGCCATTACAAGGCCCTGAACGTCACAATTAACTATCATTTTTGCGTCGGATTCGAAAATCTAGACTCACAGGAGACGGACCACATGGAGCCCGAGGCAGCAATATCCCCTTGGAGACAAGTCGGCTGGAGGTCGATGTATTGAATCTCGACGCAATTTGAGTGTTCCATCGGCATTAGGTCGCCCTGAACGTTACAATTAACTATCATTTTTGCGTCGGATTCGATAATCTAAACTCACAGGAGAACGACCATAAGGTGCCCGAGGCAGCAACAGACCCTTGGAGACAAGTCGGCTGGGGGCCGATGTATTGAATCTCGACGCAATTTGAGTGTTCCATCGTCATTAGAAGGACCTGAACGTTACAATTAACTATCATTTTTGCGTCGGATTCAAAAATCTAGACTCACAGGAGAACGACCATAAGGTGCCCGAGGCAGCAATAGACCCTTGGAGACAAGTCGGCTGGAGGACGATGTATTGAATCTCGACGCAATTTGAGAGTTCCATCGTCATTAGGAGGCCCTGAACGTTACAATTAACTATCAGTTTTTCGTCGGATTCGAAAATCTAGACTCACAGCAGACGGACCACATGGAGCCCGAGGCAGCAATATCCCCTTGGAGACAAGTCGGCTGGAGGTCGATGTATTGAATCTCGACGCAATTTGAGTGTTCCATCGGCAATAGGTCGCCCTGAACGTTACAATTAACTATCATTTTTGCGTCGGATTCGATAATCTAAACTCACAGGAGAACGACCATAAGGTGCCCGAGGCAGCAACAGACCCTTGGAGACAAGTCGGCTGGAGGCCGATGTATTGAATCTCGACGCAATTTGATTGTTCCATCGTCATTAGAGGGCCCTGAACGTTACAATTAACTATCATTTTTGCGTCGGATTCGATAATCTAAACTCACAGGAGAGCGACCATAAGGTGCCCGAGGCAGCAATAGACCCTTGGAGACAAGTCGGCTGGAGGCCGATGTATTGAATCTCGACGCATTTTGAGTGTTCCATCGGCATTAGGTCGCCCTGAACGATACAATTAACTATCATTTTTGCGTCGGATTCGATAATCAAAACTCACAGGAGAACGACCATAAGGTGCCCGAGGCAGCAACAGACCCTTGGAGACAAGTCGGCTGGAGGCCGATGTATTGAATCTCGACGCAATTTGATTGTTCCATCGTCATTAGAGGGCCCTGAAAGTTACAATTAACTATCATTTTTGCGTCGGATTCTAAAATTTAGACTCACAGGAGAACGACCGTAAGGTGCCCGAGGCAGCAATAAACCCTTGTAGACAAGTCGGCTGGAGGTCGATGTATTGAATCTCGACGCAATTTGATTGTTCCATCGTCATTACAAGGCCCTGAACGTTACAATTAACTATCATTCTTGCGTCGGATTCGAGAATCTTAACTCACTGGAGACTGACCATAAGGTGCCCGAGGCAGCAACAGACCCTTGGAGACAAGTCGCTGGAGGCCGATGTATTGAATCTCGACGCAATTTGAGTGTTCCAACGTCATTACAAGGCCCTAAACGTTACAATTAACTATCATTTTTGCGTCGGATTCGATAATCTAAACTCACAGGAGAACGACCATAAGGTGCCCGAGGCAGCAATAGACCCTTGGAGACAAGTCGGCTGGAGGCCGATGTATTGAATCTCGACGCAATTTGAGTGTTCCATCGTCATTACAAGGCCCTGAACGTTACAATTAACTATCATTCTTGCGTCGGATTCTAAAATGTTGACTCACAGGGGAACGACCATACGGTGCCTGAGGCAGCAAAAGACCATTGGAGACAAGTCGGCTGGAGGCCGATGTATTGAATCTCGACGCAATTTGAGTGTTCCATCGTCATTACAAGGCCCTGAACGTTACAAATAACTATCATTTTTGCGTCGGATTCGAAAATTTAGACTCACAGGAGAACGACCATAAGGTGCCCGAGGCAGCAATAGACCCTTGTAGACAAGTCGGCTGGAGGTCGATGTATTGAATCTCGACGCAATTTGAGTGTTCCATCGTCATTAGGAGGCTGTGAACCTTACAGTTAAGTATCAGTTTCGCGTCGGATTCGAGAATCTAGACTCACAGGAGACGGACCACGTGGAGCCCGAGGCAGCAATATCCACTTGTGGACAAGTCGGCTGGAGGAAGATGTATTGACTCTCGACGCAATTTGAGTGTTCCATCGGCATTAGGAGGCCCTGAACGTTTACAATTAACTATGAGTTTTGCGTCGGATTCGAAAATCTAGACTCACAGGAGAACGAACATAAGGTGCCCGAGGCAGCAATAGACCTTTGGAGACAAGTCGGCTGGAGGCCGATGTATTGAATCTCGACGCAATTTGAGTGTTCCATCGGCATTAGGAGGCCCTGAAGGTTACAATTAACTATCATTTTTGCGTCGTATTCGATAATCTAAACTCACAGGAGAACGACCATAAGGTGCCCGAGGCCTTAACAGACCCTTGGAGACAAGTCGGCTGGAGGCCGATGTATTGAATCTCGACGCAATTTGATTTTTCCATCGTCATTAGAGGGCCCTGAACGTTAGAATTAACTATCATTTTTGCGTCGGATTCGAAAATTTAGACTCACAGGAGAACGACCATAAGGTGCCCGAGGCAGCAATAGACCCTTGGAGACAAGTCGGCTGGAGGACGATGTATTGATTCTCGACGCAATTTGAGTGTTCCATCGTCATTAGGAGGCCCTAAACGTTACAATTAACTATCATTTTTGCGTCGGATTCGAGAATCTTAACTCACAGGAGAACGACAATAAGGTGCCCGAGGCAGCAACAGACCCTTGGAGACAAGTCGGCTGGAGGCCGATGTATTGAATCTCGACGCAATTTGAGTGTTCCATCGTCATTACAAGGCCCTAAACGTTACAATTAACTATCATTTTTGCGTCGGATTCGATAATCTAAACTCACAGGAGAACGACCATAAGGTGCCCGAGGCAGCAATAGACCCTTGGAGACAAGTCGGCTGGAGGACGATGTATTGAATCTCGACGCAATTTGAGTGTTCCATCGTCATTAGAAGGCCCTGAACGTTACAATTAACTATCATTTTTGCGTCGGATTCGGTAATCTAAACTCACAGGAGAACGACCATAAGGTGCCCGAGGCAGCAATAGACCCTTGGAGACATGTCGGCTGGAGGCCGATGTATTGAATCTCGACGCAATTTGAGTGTTCCATCGGCATTAGGTCGCCCTGAACGTTACAATTAACTATCATTTTTGCGTCGGATTCGATAATCTAAACTCACAGGAGAACGACCATAAGGTGCCCGAGGCCTCAACAGACCCTTGGAGACAAGTCGGCTGGAGGCCGATGTATTGAATCTCGACGCAATTTGATTGTTCCATCGTCATTAGAGGGCCCTGAACGTTAGAATTAACTATCATTTTTGCGTCGGATTCGAAAATTTAGACTCACAGGAGAACGACCATAAGGTGCCCGAGGCAGCAATAGACCCTTGGAGACAAGTCGGCTGGAGGCCGATGTATTGAATCTCGACGCAAGTGTTCCATCGTCATTACAAGGCCCTGAACGTTACAATTAACTATCATTCTTGCGTCGGATTCTAAAATGTTGACTCAAAGGGGAACGACCATACGGTGCCTGAGGCAGCAATAGACCATTGGAGACAAGTCGGCTGGAGGCCGATGTATTGAATCTCGACGCAATTTGAAAGTTCTATCGTCATCAGGAGGCGCTGAAAGTTACTATTCACTATCATTTTTGCGTCGGATACGAAAATCTAGACTCACAGGAGAAGGATCATATGGTGCCCGAGACAGCAATATCCCCTTGGAGACAAGTCCGCTGGAGGCCGATGTATTGAATCTCGACGCAATTTGAGTGTTCCATCGTCATTAGAAGGCCCTGAACGTTACAATTAACTATCATTTTTGCGTCGGATTCGAAAATCTAGACTCACAGGAAGACGACCATAAGGTGCCCGAGGTAGCAATAGGCCCTTGGAGACAAGTCTGCTGGAGGACGATGTATTGAATCTCGACGCAATTTGAGTGTTCCATCGCCATTACAAGGCCCTGAACGTCACAATTAACTATCATTTTTGCGTCGGATTCGAAAATCTAGACTCACAGGAGACGGACCACATGGAGCCCGAGGCAGCAATATCCCCTTGGAGACAAGTCGGCTGGAGGTCGATGTATTGAATCTCGACGCAATTTGAGTGTTCCATCGTCATTACAAGGCCCTGAACGTTACAAATAACTATCATTTTTGCGTCGGATTCGAAAATTTAGACTCACAGGAGAACGACCATAAGGTGCCCGAGGCAGCAATAGACCCTTGTAGACAAGTCGGCTGGAGGTCGATGTATTGAATCTCGACGCAATTTGAGTGTTACATCGTCATTAGGAGGCTGTGAACCTTACAGTTAACTATCAGTTTCGCGTCGGATTCGAGAATCTAGACTCACAGGAGACGGACCACGTGGAGCCCGAGGCAGCAATATCCACTTGTAGACAAGTCGGCTGGAGGAAGATGTATTGACTCTCGACGCAATTTGAGTGTTCCATCGGCATTAGGAGGCCCTGAACGTTTACAATTAACTATGAGTTTTGCGTCGGATTCGAAAATCTAGACTCACAGGAGAACGAACATAAGGTGCCCGAGGCAGCAATAGACCTTTGGAGACAAGTCGGCTGGAGGCCGATGTATTGAATCTCGACGCAATTTGAGTGTTCCATCGTCATTACAAGGCCCTGAACGTTACAATTAACTATCATTCTTGCGTCGGATTCTAAAATGTTGACTCAAAGGGGAACGACCATACGGTGCCTGAGGCAGCAATAGACCATTGGAGACAAGTCGGCTAGAGGCCGTTGTATTGAATCTCGACGCAATTTGAAAGTTCTATCGTCATCAGGAGGCGCTGAAAGTTACTATTCACTATCATTTTTGCGTCGGATACGAAAATCTAGACTCACAGGAGAAGGATCATATGGTGCCCGAGACAGCAATATCCCCTTGGAGACAAGTCCGCTGGAGGCCGATGTATTGAATCTCGACGCAATTTGAGTGTTCCATCGTCATTAGAAGGCCCTGAACATTACAATTAACTATCATTTTTGCGTCGGATTCGAAAATCTAGACTCACAGGAAGACGACCATAAGGTGCCCGAGGTAGCAATAGGCCCTTGGAGACAAGTCTGCTGGAGGACGATGTATTGAATCTCGACGCAATTTGAGTGTTCCATCGCCATTACAAGGCCCTGAACTTCACAATTAACTATAATTTTTTGTCGGATTCGAAAATCTAGACTCACAGGAGACGGACCACATGGAGCCCGAGGCAGCAATATCCCCTTGGAGACAAGTCGGCTGGAGGTCGATGTATTGAATCTCGACGCAATTTGAGTGTTCCATCGGCATTAGGTCGCCCTGAACGTTACAATTAACTATCATTTTTGCGTCGGATTCAATAATCTAAACTCACAGGAGAACGACCATAAGGTGCCCGAGGCAGCAACAGACCCTTGGAGACAAGTCGGCTGGGGGCCGATGTATTGAATCTCGACGCAATTTGAGTGTTCCATCGTCATTAGAAGGACCTGAACGTTACAATTAACTATCATTTTTGCGTCGGATTCAAAAATCTAGACTCACAGGAGAACGACCATAAGGTGCCCGAGGCAGCAATAGACCCTTGGAGACAAGTCGGCTGGAGGACGATGTATTGAATCTCGACGCAATTTGAGAGTTCCATCGTCATTAGGAGGCCCTGAACGTTACAATTAACTATCAGTTTTTCGTCGGATTCGAAAATCTAGACTCACAGCAGACGGACCACATGGAGCCCGAGGCAGCAATATCCCCTTGGAGACAAGTCGGCTGGAGGTCGATGTATTGAATCTCGACGCAATTTGAGTGTTCCATCGGCATTAGGTCGCCCTGAACGTTACAATTAACTATCATTTTTGCGTCGGATTCGATAATCTAAACTCACAGGAGAACGACCATAAGGTGCCCGAGGCAGCAACAGACCCTTGGAGACAAGTCGGCTGGAGGCCGATGTATTGAATCTCGACGCAATTTGATTGTTCCATCGTCATTAGAGGGCCCTGAACGTTACAATTAACTATCATTTTTGCGTCGGATTCGATAATCTAAACTCACAGGAGAGCGACCATAAGGTGCCCGAGGCAGCAATAGACCCTTGGAGACAAGTCGGCTGGAGGCCGATGTATTGAATCTCGACGCATTTTGAGTGTTCCATCGGCATTAGGTCGCCCTGAACGATACAATTAACTATCATTTTTGCGTCGGATTCGATAATCTAAACTCACAGGAGAACGACCATAAGGTGCCCGAGGCAGCAACAGACCCTTGGAGACAAGTCGGCTGGAGGCCGATGTATTGAATCTCGACGCAATTTGATTGTTCCATCGTCATTAGAGGGCCCTGAAAGTTACAATTAACTATCATTTTTGCGTCGGATTCGAAAATTTAGACTCACAGGAGAACGACTGTAAGGTGCCCGAGGCAGCAATAAACCCTTGTAGACAAGTCGGCTGGAGGTCGATGTATTGAATCTCGACGCAATTTGAGTGTTCCATCGTCATTAGGAGGCTGTGAACCTTACAATTAACTATCAGTTTCGCGTCGGATTCGAGAATCTAGACTCACAGGAGACGGACCACGTGGAGCCCGAGGCAGCAATATCCACTTGTAGACAAGTCGGCTGGAGGAAGATGTATTGACTCTCGACGCAATTTGAGTGTTCCATCGGCATTAGGTCGCCCTGAACGTTACAATTAACTATCATTTTTGCGTCGGATTCGATAATCTAAACTCACAGGAGAACGACCATAAGGTGCCCGAGGCAGCAACAGACCCTTGGAGACAAGTCGGCTGGAGGCCGATGTATTGAATCTCGACGCAATTTGACTGTTCCATCGGCATTAGAGGGTACTGAATGTTACAATTAACTATCATTTTTGCGTCGGATTCGAAAATTTAGACTCACAGGAGAACGACCATAAGGCGCCCGAGGCAGCAATAGACCCTTGGAGACAAGTCGGCTGGTAGACGATGTATTGAATCTCGACGCAATTTGAGTGTTCCATCGGCATTAGGAGGCCCTGAAGGTTACAATTAACTATCATTTTTGCGTCGTATTCGATAATCTAAACTCACAGGGGAACGACCATACGGTGCCTGAGGCAGCAATAGACCATTGGAGACAAGTCGGCTGGAGGCCGATGTATTGAATCTCGACGCAATTTGAGAGTTCTATCGTCATCAGGAGGCGCTGAAAGTTACTATTCACTATCATTTTTGCGTCGGATTCGAAAATCTAGACTCACAGGAGAAGGATCATATGGTGCCCGAGACAGCAATATCCCCTTGGAGACAAGTCCGCTGGAGGCCGATGTATTGAATCTCGACGCAATTTGAGTGTTCCATCGTGATTAGAAGGCCCTGAACGTTACAATTAACCATCATTTTTGCGTCGGATTCGAAAATCTAGACTCACAGGAGAACGACCATAAGGTGCCCGAGGTAGCAATAGACCCTTGGAGACAAGTCGGCTGGAGGACAATGTATTGAATCTCGACGCAATTTGAGTGTTCCATCGTCATTACAAGGCCCTGAACGTCACAATTAACTATCATTTTTGCGTCGGATTCGAAAATCTAGACTCACAGGAGACGGAACACATGGAGCCCGAGGCAGCAATATCCCCTTGGAGACAAGTCGGCTGGAGGTCGATGTATTGAATCTCGACTCAATTTGAGTGTTCCATCGTCATTAGGTGGCCCTGAACGTTACAATTAACTATCATTTTTGCGTCGGATTCGAAAATCTAGACTTACAGGAGAACGACCATAAGGTGCCCGAGGCAGCAATAGACCCTTGGATACAAGTCGGCTGGAGGACGATGTATTGAATCTCGACGCAATTTGAGAGTTCCATCGTCATTAGGAGGCCCTGAACGTTACAATTAACTATCATTTTTGCGTCGGATTCGAAAATCTAGACTTACAAGAGAACGACCATAAGGTGCCCGAGGCAGCAATAGACCCTTGGAGACAAGTCGGCTGGGGACGATGTATTGGATCGCGACGCAATTTGAGTGTTCCAACGCCATTACAAGGCCCTAAACGATACATTTAACTATCATTTTTGCGTCGGATTCGATAATCTAAACTCACAGGAGAACGACCATAAGGTGCCCGAGGTAGCAATAGACCCTTGGAGACAAGTCGGCTGGAGGCCGATGTATTGAATCTCGACGCAATTTGTGTGTTCCATCGTCATTAGGAGGCCCTAAACGTTACAATTAACTATCATTTTTGCGTCGGATGCGATTATCTAAACTCACAGGAGAACGACCATAAGGTCCCCGAGGCAGCAACAGACCCTTGGAGACAAGTCGGCTGGAGGCCGATGTATTGAATCTCGACGCAATTTGAGTGTTCCATCGGCATTAGGTCGCCCTGAAAGTTACTATTCACTATCATTTTTGCGTCGGATTCGAAAATCAACACTCACAGGAGAAGGAGCATATGGTGCCCGAGACAGCAATATGCCCTTGGAGACAAGTCCGCTGGAGGCCGATGTATTGAATCTCGACGCAATTTGTGTGTTCCGTCGTCATTAGAAGGCCCTGAACGTTACAATTAACTATCATTTTTGCGTCGGATTCGAAAATCTAGACTCACAGGAGAACGACCATAAGGTGCCCGAGGTAGCAATAGACCCTTGCAGACAAGTCGGCTGGAGGACGATGTATTGAATCTCGACGCAATTTGAGTGTTCAATCGTCATTACAAGGCCCTGAACGTCACAATTAACTATCATTTTTGCGTCGGATTCGAAAATCTAGACTCACAGGAGACGGACCACATGGAGCCCGAGGTAGCAATATCCCCATGGAGACAAGTCGGCTGGAGGTCGATGTATTGAATCTCGACTCAACTTCAGTGTTCCATCGTCATTAGGTGGCCCTGAACGTTACAATTAACTATCATTTTTGCGTCGCATTCGAAAATCTAGACTTAAAGGGGAACGACCATAAGGTGCCCGAGGCAGCAATAGACCCTTGGAGACAAGTCGGCTGGAGGACGATGTATTGAATCTCGACGCAATTTGAGAGTTCCATCGTCATTAGGAGGCCCTGAACGTTACAATTAACTATCATTTTTGCGTCGGATTCGAAAATCTAGTCTTACAAGAGAACGACCATAATGTGCCCGAGGCAGCAATAGACCCTTGGAGACAAGTCGGCTGGGGACGATGTATTGGATCGCGACGCAATTTGAGTGTTCCATCGCCATTACAAGGCCCTAAACGATACAATTAACTATCATTTTTGCGTCGGATTCGATAATCTAAACTCACAGGAGAACGACCATAAGGTGCCCGAGGCAGCATTAGACCCTTGGAGACAAGTCGGCTGGAGGCCGATGTATTGAATCTCGACGCAATTTGAGTGTTCCATCGGCATTAGGTCGCCCTGAACGTTACAATTAACTATCATTTTTGCGTCGGATTCGATAATCTAAACTCACAGGAGAACGACCATAAGGTGCCCGAGGCAGCAACAGACCCTTGGAGACAAGTCGGCTGGAGGCCGATGTATTGAATCTCGACGCAATTTGACTGTTCCATCGGCATTAGAGGGTACTGAATGTTACAATTAACTATCATTTTTGCGTCGGATTCGAAAATTTAGACTCACAGGAGAACGACCATAAGGCGCCCGAGGCAGCAATAGACCCTTGGAGACAAGTCGGCTGGTAGACGATGTATTGAATCTCGACGCAATTTGAGTGTTCCATCGGCATTAGGATTCCCTGAATGTTACAATTAACTATCAGTTTCGCGTCGGATTCGAATATCTAGACTCACAGGAGACGGACCATATGGAGCCCGAGGCAGCAATAACCCCTTGTAGACAAGTCGGCTGGAGGCCGATGTATTGAATCTCGACGCAATTTGAGTGTTCCATCGGCATTAGGAGGCCCTGAAGGTTACAATTAACTATCATTTTGGCGTCGTATTCGATAATCTAAACTCACAGGAGAACGACCATAAGGTGCCCGAGGCAGCAATAGACCCTTCGAGACAAGTCGGCTGGAGGCGGATGTATTGAATCTCGACGCAATTTGAGTGTTCCATCGTCATTAGAAGGCCCTGAACGTTACAATTAACTATCATTTTTGCGTCGGATTCGGTAATCTAAACTCACATGAGAACGACCATAAGGTGCCCGAGGCAGCAATAGACCCTTGGAGACAAGTCGGCTGGAGGCCGATGTATTGAATCTCGACGCAATTTGAGTGGTCCATCGGCATTAGGTCGCCATGAACGTTGCAATTAACTATCATTTTTGCGTCGGATTCGAAAATTTAGACTCACAGGAGAACGACCATAAGGTGCCCGAGGCAGCAATAGACCCTTGGAGACAAGTCGGCTGGAGGACGATGTATTGAATGTCGACGCAATTTGAGTGTTCCATCGTCATTAGGAGGCCCTAAACGTTACAATTAACTATCATTTTTGCGTCGGATTCGATAATCTTAACTCACAGGAGAACGACCATAAGGTGCCCGAGGCAGCAACAGACCCTTGGAGACAAGTCTGCTGGAGGCCGATGTATTGAATCTCGACGCAATATGAGTGTTCGATCGTCATTACAAGGCCCTAAACGTTACAATTAACTATCATTTTTGCGTCGGATTCGATAATCCAAACTCACAGGAGAACGACCATAAGGTGCCCGAGGCAGCAATAGACCCTTGGAGACAAGTCGGCTGGAGGCCGATGTATTGAATCTCGACGCAATTTGAGTGTTCCATCGTCATTACAAGGCCCTGAACGTTACAATTAACAATCATTCTTGCGTCGGATTCTAAAATGTTGACTCACAGTGGAACGACCATACGGTGCCTGAGGCAGCAATAGACCATTGGAGACAAGTCGGCTGGAGGCCGATGTATTGAATCTCGACGCAATTTGAGAGTTCTATCGTCATCAGGAGGCGCTGAAAGTTACTATTCACTATCATTTTTGCGTCGGATTCGAAAATCTAGACTCACAGGAGCAGGATCATATGGTGCCCGAGACAGCAATATCCCCTTGGAGACAAGTCCGCTGGAGGCCGATGTATTGAATCTCGACGCAATTTGAGTGTTCCATCGTCATTAGAAGGCCCTGAACGTTACAATTAACTATCATTTTTGCGTCGGATTCGAAAATCTAGACTCACAGTAGAACGACCATAATGTGCCCGAGGTAGCAATAGACCCTTGGAGACAAGTCGGCTGGAGGACGATGTATTGAATCTCGACGCAATTTGAGTGTTCCATCGCCATTACAAGGCCGTGAACGTCACAATTAACTATCATTTTTGCGTCGGATTCGAAAATCTAGACTCACAGGAGACGGACCACATGGAGCCCGAGGCAGCAATATCCCCTTGGAGACAAGTCGGCTGGAGGTCGATGTATTGAATCTCGACTCAATTTGAGTGTTCCATCGTCATTAGGTGGCCCTGAACGTTACAATTAACTATCATTTTTGCGTCGGATTCGAAAATCTAGACTTACAGGAGAACGACCATAAGGTGCCCGAGGCAGCAATAGACCCTTGGAGACAAGTCGGCTGGAGGACGATGTATTGAATCTCGACGCAATTTGAGAGTTCCATCGTCATTAGGAGGACCTAAACGTTACAATTAACTATCATTTTTGCGTCGGATTCGAAAATCTAGACTACCAAGAGAACGACCATAAGGTGCCCGAGGCAGCAATAGACCCTTGGAGACAAGTCGGCTGGGGACGATGTATTGGATCGCGACGCAATTTGAGTGTTCCATCGCCATTACAAGGCCCTAAACGATACAATTAACTATTATTTTTGCGTCGGATTCGATAATCTAAACTCACAGGAAAACGACCATAAGGTGCCCGAGGCAGCAATAGACCCTTGGAGACAAGTCGGCTGGAGGCCGATGAATTGAATCTCGACGCAATTTGTGTGTTCCATCGTCATTAGGAGGCCCTAAACGTTACAATTAACTATCATTTTTGCGTCGGATTCGAAAATCTAGACTTACAGGAGAACGACCATAAGGTGCCCGAGGCAGCAATAGACCCTTGGAGACAAGTCGGCTGGAGGACGATGTATTGATTCTCGACGCAATTTGATAGTTCCATCGTCATTAGGAGGCCCTGAACGTTACAATTGACTATCATTTTTGCGTCGGATTCGAAAATCTAGACTTACAGGAGAACGACCATAAGGTGCCCGAGGCAGCAATAGACCCTTGGAGACAAGTCGGCTGGGGACAATGTATTGGATCGCGACGCAATTTGAGTGTTTCATCGCCAATACAAGGCCCTAAACGATACAATTAACTATCATTTTTGCGTCGGATTCGATAATCTAAACTCACAGGAGAACGACCATAAGGTGCCCGAGGCAGCAATAGACCCTTGGAGACAAGTCGGCTGGAGGCCGATGTATTGAATCTCGACGCAATTTGAGTGTTCCATCGGCATTAGGTCGCCCTGAACGTTGCAATTAACTATCATTTTTGCGTCGGATTCGATAATCTAAACTCACAGGAAAACGACCATGAGGTGCCCGAGGCAGCAACAGACCCTTGGAGACAAGTCGGCTGGAGGCCGATGTATTGAATCTCGACGCAATTTGATTGTTCCATCGTCATTAGAAGGCCCTGAACGTTAGAAATAACTAATATTTTTACGTCGGATTCTAAAATTTAGACTCACAGTAGAACGACCATAAGGTGCCCGAGGCAGCAATAGACCCTTGGAGACAAGTCGGTTGGAGGACGATGTATTGAATCTCGACGCAATTTGAGAGTTCCATCGTCATTAGGAGGCCCTGAACGTTACAATTAACTATCAGTTTCTCGTCGGATTCGAAAATCTACACAGGAGAAGGATCATATGGTGCCTGAGACAGCAATACCCCCTTGGAGACAAGTCGGCTGGAGGACGATGTATTGAATCTCGACGCAATTTGAGTCTTCTATCGTCATAAGGAGGCCCTGGACGTTACTATTCACTATCGTTATTGCGTCGGATTCGAAAATAGACTCACAGGAGAAGGATCATATGGTGACCGAGACAGCAATATCCCCTTGGGGACAAGTCGGCTGGAGGCCGTTGTATTGAATCTCGACGCAATTTGAGTGTTCCATCGTCATTACAAGGCCCTCAACGTTACAATTAACTTTCATTTTTGCGTCGGATTCGAAAATCTAGACTCACAGGAGAACGACCATAAGGTGCCCGAGGCAGCATTAGACCCTTGGAGACAAGTCGGCTGGAGGACGATGTATTGAATCTCGACGCGATTTGAGTGTTCCATCGTCATTACAAGGCCCTGAACGTTACTATTCACTATCATTTTAGCGTCGGATTCGAAAATCCACTAACAGGAGATGGATCACATGGTGCACGAGACTGCAATATCCCCTTGGATACAATTCCGCTGGAGGACGATGTATTGAATCGCGACGCAATTTGAGTGTTCCATCGCCAATAGGAGGCCCTGAACGTTACAATTAACTATGAGTTTTGCGTCGGATTCGAAAACGTAGAATCACCGGAGACGGACCATGTGGTGCCCGAGGCAGCGATATCCCCTTGGAGACAAGTCGGCTGGAGGACGATGTATTGAATCTCGACGCAATTTGAGTGTTCCATCGCCATTACAAGGCCCTGAACGTTACTATTCACTATCATTTTAGCGTCGGATTCGAAAATCCACTCACAGGAGTAGTTCATACGGTGCTCGAGACAGCAATATACGCCTTGGAGACAAATCGACTGGAGGCCGATGTATTGAATCTCGACGCAATTTGAGTGTTCCATCGTCATTAGGAGGCCCTGAACGTTACAATTAACTATCATTTTATCGTGGGATTCGAAAATCTAGACTCACAGGAGAACGACCATAAGGTGCCCGAGGCAGCAACAGACCCTTGGAGACTAGTCGGCTGGAGGCCGATGTATTGAATCTCGACGCAATTTGAGTGTTCCACTGGCATTAGGAGGCCCTGAACGTTACAGTTAACTATCATTTTAGCGTCGGATTCGAAAATCTACTAACAGGAGAAGGATCATATTGCACGAGACTTCAATATCCCCTTGGATACAAGTCCGCTGGAGGACGATCTATTGAATCGCGACGCAAATTGAGTGCTCCATCGTCTTTAGGAGGCCCTGAACGTTACAATTAACTAGCAGTTTTGCGTCGGATTCGAAAACGTAGAATCACTGGAAAAGGACCATGTGGTGCCCGAGGCAGCGATATCCCCTTGGAGACAACTCGGCTGGAGGACGATGTATTGAATCTCGACGCAATTTGAGTGTTCCATCGTCATTAGAAGGCCCTGAACGTTACCATTAACTATCATTTTTGCGTCGGATTCGAAAATCTAGACTCACAGGAGAACGACCATAAGGTGCCCGAGGCAGCAATATCCCCTTAAAGACAAGTCGGCTGGAGGCCGATGTATTGAATCTCGACCCAATTTGAGTGTCCCATCGTCATTAGGAGGCCCTAAACGTTACAATTAACTATCATTTTAGCGTCGGATACGATAATCTTAACTCACAGAAGAACGACCAGAAGGTGCCCGAGGCAGCAACAGACCCTTGGAGACAAGTCGGCTGGAGGCCGATGTATTGAATCTCGACGCAATTTGAGTGTTCCATCGTCATTAGGAGGACCTAAACGTTACAATTAACTATCACGTTTGCGTCGGATTCGATAATCTAAACTCAAAGGAGAACGACCATAAGGTGCCCGAGGCAGCAACAGACCTTTGGAGACAAGTCGGCTGGAGGCCGATGTATTGAATCTCGACGCAATTTGAGTGTTCCATCGTCATTACAAGGCCCTGAACGTTACAATTAACTATCATTTTTGCGTCGGATTCGAAAATCTAGACTCACAGGAGAACGCCCATACGGTGTCCGAGGCAGCAACAGACTCTTGGAGACAAGTCGGCTGGAGGCCGATGTATTGAATCTCGACGCAATTTGAGTGTCCCATCGTCATTACAAGGCCCTGAACGTTACAATTAACTATCATTTTTGCGTCGGATTCGAAAATCTAGACTCACAGGAGAACGACCATAAGGTGCCCGAAGCAGCAATAGACACTTGGAGACAAGTCGGCTGGAGGCCGATGTATTGAATCTCGACGCAATTTGAGTGTTCCATCGTCATTACAAGGCCCTGAACGTTACAATTAACTATCGTTTATGCGTCGGATTCGAAAATCTAGACTCACAGGAGAACGACCATAAGGTGCCCGAGGCAGCAATAGACCCTTGGAGACAAGTCGGCTGGAGGACGATGTATTGAATCTCGACGCAATTTGAGTGTTCCATCGTCATTACAAGGCCATGAACGTTACAATTAACTATCATTTTTGCGTCGGATTCGAAAATCTAGACTTACAAGAGAACGACCATAAGGTGGCCGAGGCAGCATTAGACCCTTGGAGACAAGTCGGCTGGAGGCCGATGTATTGAATCTCGACGCAATTTGAGTGTTCCATCGTCTTTAGGAGGCTCTAAACGTTACAATTAACTATCTTTTTTGCGTCGGATTCGAAAATCTAGACTCACAGGAGAAGGACCATGTGGTGCCCGAGGCAGCAATAGACCCTTGGAGACAAGTCGGCTGGAGGCCGATATATTGAATCTCGACGCAATTTGAGTGTTCCATCGTCATTACAAGGCCCTGAACGTTACAATTAACTATCATTTTTGCATCGGATTCGAAAATCTAGACTCACAGGAGAACGACTATAAGGTGCCCGAGGCAGCAATAGACCCTTGGAGACAAGTTGGCTGGAGGACGATGTATGGAATCTCGACGCAATTTGAGTGTCCCATCGTCATTAGGAGGCCCTAAACATTACAATTAACTACCATTATTGCGTCGGATTCTATAATCTAAACTCACAGGAGAACGACCATAAGGTGCCCGAGGCAGCAACAGACCATTGGAGACAAGTCGGCTGGAGGCCGATGTATTGAATCTCGACGCAATTTGAGTGTTCCATCGGCATTAGGAGGTCGTGAACGTTACAGTTAACTATCATTTTAGTGTCGAATTCGAAAATCTACTAACAGGAGAAGGATCATATGGTGCACGAATCTGCAATATCCCCTTGGATACAAGTCGGCTGGAGGCCGATGTATTGAATCTCGACGCAATTTGAGTGTTCCATCGTCATTAGGAGGCCCTAAACCTTACAATTAACTATCAGTTTCGCGTCGGATTCGAAAATCTACTCACAGGAGAAGTTTATACGGTGCTCGAGACAGCAATATACCCCTTGGAGACAAATCGACTGGAGGCCGATGTATTGAATATCGACGCAATTTGAGTGTTCCATCGTCATTAGGTCGCCCTGAACGTAACAATTAACTATCATTTTTGCGTCGGATTGAATAATCTAAACTCACAGGGGAACGACCATAAGGTGCCCGAGGCAGCAATTGACCCCTGGAGACAAGTCGGCTGGAGGTCGATGTATTGGATCGCGACGCAATTTGAGTGTTCCATCGTCATTAGGAGGCCCTGAATGTTACAATTAACTATCATTTTTGCGTCGGATTCGAAAATCTAGACTCACAGGAGAAGGATCATATGGTGCCCGAGACAGCAATATCCCCTTGGAGACAAGTCGGCTGGAGGCCGATGTATTCAATCCCGACGCAATTTGAGTGTTCCATCGGTATTAGGAGGCCCTGAACGTTACAATTAACTATCATTTTTGCGTCGGATTCGATAATCTAAACTCACAGGAGAACGACCATAAGGTGCCCGAGACAGCAATATCCCCTTGGAGACAAGTCCGCTGGAGGCCGATGTATTGAATCTCGATGCAAATAGAGTGTTCCATCGTCATTAGAAGGCCCTGAACGTTACAGTTAACTATCATTTTTGCGTCGGATTCAAAAATATAGACTCACAGGAGAACGACCATAAGGTGCCCGAGGCACCAATAGACCCTTGGAGACAAGTCGGCTGGAGGCCGATGTACTGAATCTGGATGCAATTTGAGTGTTCCATCGGCATTAGGAGGCCCTGAACGTTACAATTAACTATCATTTTTGCGTCGGATTCGATAATCTAAACTCACAGGAGAACGACCATAAGGTGCCCGAGGCAGCAACAGACCCTTGGAGACAAGTCGGCTGGAGGCCGATGTATTGAATCTCGACTCAATTTGAGTGTTCCATCGTCATTACAAGGCCCTGAACGTTACAATTAACTATCATTTTTGCGTCGGATTCGAAAATCTAGACTCACAGGAGAACGACCATAAGGTGCCCGAGGCAGCAATAGTTCCTTGGAGACAAGTCGGCTGGAAACAGATGTATTGATTCTTGACGCAATTTGAGTGTTCCATCGTCATTAGGAGGCCCTGAACGTTACAATTCACTATCAATTTTGCGTCGGATTCGAAAATTTAGACTTACAAGAGAACGACCATAAGGTGCCCGAGGCAGGATTAGACCCTTGGAGACAAGTCGGCTGGAGGACGATGTATTGGATCGCGACGCAATTTGAGTGTTCCATCGTCATTAGGAGGCCCTGAATGATACAATTAACTATCAGTTTTTCGTCGGATTCGAAAATCTAGACTCACAGCAGACGGACAATTTGGTGCCCGAGACAGCAATATCCCCTTGGAGACAAATCGGCTGGAGGACGATGTATTGAATCTCGACGCAATTTGAGTGTTCCATCGTCATTAGGATGCCCTGAACGTTACAATTAACTATCAGTTTCGCGTCGGATTCGAAAATCTAGACTCACAGGAGACGGACCACATGGAGCTTGAGGCAGCAATATCCCCTTGGAGACAAGTCGGCTGGAGGTCGATGTATTGAATCTCGACTCAATTTGAGTGTTACATCGTCATTAGGTGGCCCTGAACGTTACAATTAACTATCGTTTTTGCGTCGGGTTCGAAAATCTAGACTCACAGCAGAACGATCACAAGGTGCCCGTGGCAGCTATTGACCCTTGGAGACAAGTCGGTTGGAGGACGATGTATTGGATCGCGACGCAAAATGAGTGTTCCAACGTCATTAGGAGGCCCTTAATGTTACAATTAACTATCAGTTTTTCGTCGGATTCGAAAATCTAGACTCACAGCAGACGGACCATTTGGTGCCCGAGGCAACAATATCCCCTTGGAGACAAATCGGCTGGAGGACGATGTATTGAATCTCGACGTAATTTGAGTCTTCTATCGTCATTAGGAGGCGCTGAACGTTACAATTCACTATCATTTTTGCGTCGGATTCGAAAATCTAGACTCACAGGAGAAGGATCATATTGTGCGCGAGACAGCAATATCCACTTGGAGACAAGTCGGCTGGAGGCCGATGTATTGAATCTCGACTCAATTTGAGTGTTCCATCGTCATTAGGTGGCCCTGAACGTTACAATTAACAATCAGTTTTGCGTCGGGTTCGAAAATCTAGACTCACAGCAGAACGATCACAAGGTGCCCGTGGCAGCTATTGACGCTTGGAGACAAGTCGGTTGGAGGACGATGTATTGGATCGCGACGCAAAATGAGTGTTCCATCGTCATTAGGAGGCCCTGAATGTTACAATTAACTATCAGTTTTTCGTCGGATTCGAAAATCTAGACTCACTGGAGACGGACCATAAGGTGCCCGATGAAGCAATATCCCCTTGGAGACCAGTCCGCTGGAGGACGATGTATTGAATCGCGACGCAATTTGAGTGTTCCATCGTCATTAGGAGGCCCTAAACCTTACAATTAACTATCAGTTTCGCGTCGGATTCGAAAATCTACTCACAGGAGAAGTTCATACGGTGCTCGAGACAGCAATATACCCCTTGGAGACAAATCGACTGGAGGCCGATATATTGAATATCGACGCAATTTGAGTGTTCCATCGTCATTACAAGGCCCTGAACGTTACAAATAACTATCATTTTTGCGTCGTATTCGATAATCTAAACTCACAGGAGAACGACCATAACACCCTTGGAGACAAGTCGGCTGGAGGACGGTGTATTGGATCACGACGCAATTTGAGTGTTCCATCGTCATTAGGAGGCCCTGAATGTTACAATTAACTATCAGTTTTTCGTCGGATTCGAAAATCTAGACTCACAGGAGAAGGACCATGTGGTGCCCGAGGCAGCGATATCCCCTTGGAGACAAGTCGGCTGGAGGTCGCAGTATTGGATCGCGACGCAATGTGAGTGTTCCATCGTCATTAGGAGGCCCTGAATGTTACAATTAACTATCAGTTTTTCGTCGGTTTCAAAAATCTAGACTCACAGCAGACGGACCATTTGGTGCCCGAGGCACCAATATCCCCTTGGAGACAAATCGGCTGGAGGACGATGTATTGAATCTCGACGCAATTTGAGTCTTCTATCGTCATTACGAGGCCCTGAACGCTACTATTCACTATCATTTTTGCGTCGGATTCGAAAATCTAGACTCACAGGAGAAGGATCATATGGTGCCCGAGACAACAATATCCCCTTGGAGACAAGTCGGCTGGAGGCCGATGTATTGAATCTCGACGCAATTTGAGTGTTCCATCGGCATTAGGAGGCCCTGAACGTTACAATTAACTATCATTTTTGCGTCGGATTCGATAATCTAAACTCACAGGAGAACGACCATAAGGTGCCCGAGGCAGCAACAGACCCTCGGAGACAAGTCCGCTGGAGGCCGATGTATTGAATCTCGACGCAATTTGAGTGTACCATCGTCATTAGAAGGCCGTGAACGTTACAATTAACTATCATTTTTGCGTCGGATTCGAAAATCTAGACTCACAGGAGAACGACCATAAGGTGCCCGAGGCAGCAATAGACCCTTGGAGACAAGTCGGCTGGAGGAGGATGTATTGAATCTCGACGTAATTTGAGAGTTACATCGTCATTAGGAGGCCCTGAACGTTACAATTAACTATCATTTTTGCGTCGGATTCGAAAATCTAGACTTACAAGAGAACGACCATAAGGTGCCCGAGGCAGCATTAGACCCTTGGAGACAAGTCGGCTGGGGGACGATGTATTGGATCGCGACGCAATTTGAGTGTTCCATCGTCATTAGGAGGCCCTGAATGCTACAATTAACTATCAGTTTTTCGTCGGATTCGAAAATTTAGACTCACACCAGACGGACCATTTGGTGCCCGAGGCAGCAATATCCCCTTTAAGACAAATCGGCTGGAGGACGATGTATTGAATCTCGACGCAATTTGAGTGTTCCATCGTCATTAGGAGGCCCTAAACCTTACAATTAACTATCATTTTTGCGTCGGATTCGATAATCTAAACTCACAGGAGAACGACCATAATGTGCCCGAGGCAGCATTAGACACTTGGAGACAAGTCGGCTGGAGGCCGATGTATTGAATCTCGACGCAATTTGAGTGTTCCATCGTCATTACAAGGCCCTGAACGTTACAATTAACTATCATTTTTGCGTCGGATTCGAAAATCTAGACTCACAGGAGAACGAACATAAGGTGCCCGAGGCAGCAACAGACCCTTGGAGACAAGTCGGCTGGAGGCCGATGTATTGAATCTCGACGTAATTTGAGTGTTCCATCGTCATTACAAGGCCCTGAACGTTACAATTAACTATCATTTTTGCGTCGGATTCGAAAATCTAGACTCACAGGAGAACGACCATAAGGTGCCCCAGGCAGCAATAGACCTTTGGAGACAAGTCGGCTGGAGGCCGATGTATTGAATCTCGACGCAATTTGAGTGTTCCATCGGCATTAGGAGGCCCTGTACGTTACAATTAACTATCATTTTTGCGTCGGATTCGATAATCTAAACTCACAGGAGTACGACCATAAGGTGCCCGAGGCAGCAATAGACCCTTAGAGACAAGTCGGCTGGAGGCCGATGTATTGAATCTCGACGCAATTTGAGTGTTCCATCGGCATTAGGAGGCCCTGAACGTTACAATTAACTATCATTTTTGCGTCGGATTCGATAATCTAAACTCACAGGAGAACGACCATAAGGTGCCCGAGACAGCAATATCCCCTTGGAGACAAGTCCGCTGGAGGCCGATGTATTGAATCTCGATGCAAATAGAGTGTTCCATCGTCATTAGAAGGCCCTGAACGTTACAGTTAACTATCATTTTTGCGTCGGATTCAAAAATCTAGACTCACAGGAGAACGACCATATGGTGCCCCAGGCACCAATAGACCCTTGGAGACAAGTCGGCTGGAGGCCGATGTACTGAATCTGGATGCAATTTGAGTGTTCCATCGGCATTAGGAGGCCCTGAACGTTACAATTAACTATCATTTTTGCGTCGGATTCGATAATCTAAACTCACAGGAGAACGACCATAAGGTGCCCGAGGCAGCAACAGACCCTTGGAGACAAGTCGGCTGGAGGCCGATGTATTGAATCTCGACTCAATTTGAGTGTTCCATCGTCATTACAAGGCCCTGAACGTTACAATTAACTATCATTTTTGCGTCGGATTCGAAAATCTAGACTCACAGGAGAACGACCATAAGGTGCCCGAGGCAGCAATAGACCCTTGGAGACAAGTCGGCTGGAAACAGATGTATTGATTCTTGACGCAATTTGAGTGTTCCATCGTCATTAGGAGGCCCTGAACGTTACAATTCACTATCAATTTTGCGTCGGATTCGAAAATTTAGACTTACAAGAGAACGACCATAAGGTGCCCGAGGCAGCATTAGACCCTTGGAGACAAGTCGGCTGGAGGACGATGTATTGAATCTCGACTCAATTTGAGTGTTACATCGTCATTAGGTGGCCCTGAACGTTACAATTAACTATCGTTTTTGCGTCGGATTCGATAATCTAAACTCACAGGAGAACGACCATAATGTGCCCGAGGCAGCATTAGACACTTGGAGACAAGTCGGCTGGAGGCCGATGTATTGAATCTCGACGCAATTTGAGTGTTCCATCGTCATTACAAGGCCCTGAACGTTACAATTAACTATCATTTTTGCGTCGGATTCGTAAATCTAGACTCACAGGAGAACGAACATAAGGTGCCCGAGGCAGCAACAGACCCTTGGAGACAAGTCGGCTGGAGGCCGATGTATTGAATCTCGACGTAATTTGAGTGTTCCATCGTCATTACAAGGCCCTGAACGTTACAATTAACTATCATTTTTGCGTCGGATTCGAAAATCTAGACTCACAGGAGAACGACCATAAGGTGCCCGACGCAGCAATAGACCCATGGAGACAAGTCGGCTGGAGGACGATGTATTGAATCTCGACGCAATTTGAGAGTTCCATCGTCATTAGGAGGCCCTAAACGTTGCAATTAACTATCATTTTTGCGTCGGATTCGAAAATCTAGACTCACAGGAGAACGACCATAAGGTGCCCCAGGCAGCAATAGACCCTTGGAGACAAGTCGGCTGGAGGCCGATGTATTGAATCTCGACGCAATTTGAGTGTTCCATCGGCATTAGGAGGCCCTGAACGTTACAATTAACTATCATTTTTGCGTCGGATTCGATAATCTAAACTCACAGGAGTACGACCATAAGGTGCCCGAGGCAGCAATAGACCCTTAGAGACAAGTCGGCTGGAGGCCGATGTATTGAATCTCGACGCAATTTGAGTGTTCCATCGGCATTAGGAGGCCCTGAACGTTACAATTAACTATCATTTTTGCGTCGGATTCGATAATCTAAACTCACAGGAGAACGACCATAAGGCGCCCGAGGCAGCAATAGACCCTTGGAGACAAGTCGGCTGGAGGCCGATGTATTGAATCTCGACGCAATTTGAGTGTTCCATCGGCATTAGGAGGCCCTGAACGTTACAGTTAACTATCATTTTAGCGTCGGATTCGAAAATCTACTAACAGGGGAGGGATCATATGGTGCACGAGACTGCAATATCCCCTTGGATACAAGTCGGCTGGAGGTCGATGTCTTGAATCTCGACGCAATTTGAGTCTTCTATCGTCATTAGGAGGCCGTAAACGTTACTATTCACTATCATTTTTGCGTCGGATTCGAAAATCTAGACTCACAGGAGACGGACCACATGGACCCTGAAACAGCAATATCCCCTTGTAGACAAGTCGGCTGGAGGAAGATGTATTGGATGTCGACGCCATTTGAGTGTTCCATCGTCATTACAAGGCCCTGAACGTTACAATTAACTATCATTTTTGCGTCGGATTCGAAAATCTAGACTCACAGGAGAACGACCATAAGGTGCCCGAGGCAGCAATAGACCCTTGGAGACAAGTCGGCTGGACGACGATGTATTGAATCTAGACGCAATTTTAGTGTTCCATCGTCATTACAAGGCCCTGAACGTTACAATTAACTATCATTTTTGCGTCGGATTCGAAAATCTAGACTCACAGGAGAACGACCATAAGGTGCCCGAGGCAGTAATAGACCCTTGGAGACAAGTCGGCTGGAGGACGATGTATTGGATCGCGACGCAATTTGAGTGTTCCATCGTCATTAGGAGGCCCTGAATGTTACAATTAACTATCAGTTTTTCGTCGGATTCGAAAATCTAGACTCACAGCAGACGGACCATTTGGTGCCCGAGGCAGCAATATCCCCTTTGAGACAAATCGGCTGGAGGACGATGTATTGAATCTCGACGCAATTTGAGTCTTCTATCGTCATTAGGAGGCCCTGAACGTTACTATTCACTTTCATTTTTACGTCGCATTCGAAAATCTAGACTCACAGGAGAAGGATCATATGGTGCCCGAGACAGCAATATCCCCTTGGAGACAAGTCGGCTGGAGGCCGATGTATTGAATCTCGACGCAATTTGAGTGTTCCATAGTCATTACAAGGCCCTGAATGTTGCAATTAACTATCATTTTTGCGTCGGATTCGAAAATCTAGACTCACAGGAGAACGACCATAAGGTGCCCGAGGCAGGTATAGACCCTTGGAGACAAGTCGGCTGGAGGACGATGTATTGAATCTCGACGCAATTTGAGTGTTCCATCGGCATTAGGAGCCCCTGAACGTTACAATTAACTATCATTATTGCGTCGGATTCGAAAATCTAGACTTACAAGATAACGACCATAAGGTGCCCGAGGCAGCATTAGACCCTTTAAGACAAGTCCGCTAAAGGCCGATGTATTGAATCTCGACGCAATTTGAGTGTTCCATCGACATTATGAGGCCCTGATTGTTACAATTAACTATCAGTTTTGCGTCGGATTCGAAAATCTAGACTCACAGGAGAACGACCATAAGGTGCCCGAGGCAGCAATAGACCCTTGGAGACAAGTGGGCTGGAAACCGATGTATTGATTCTTGACGCAATTTGAGTGTTCCATCGTCTTTAGGAGGCCCTGAACGTTACAATTCACTATCATTTTTGCGTCGGATTCGAAAATCTAGACTCACAGGAGAAGGAACATGTGGTGGCCGAGGCAGCGATATCCCCTTGGAGGCAAGTCGGCTGGAGGCCTATGTATTGAATCTCGACGCAATTTGAGAGTTCCATCGTCATTAGGAGGCCCTGAACGTTACGATTATCTATCAGTTTTTCGTCGGATTCGAAAATCTAAACTCACAGGAGAACGATCATAAGGTGCCCGAGGCAGCATTATCCCCTTGGAGGCCAGTACGCTGGAGGACGATGTATTGAATCGCGACGCAATTTGAGTGCTCCATCGTCATTAGGAGGCCCTGAACGTTACAATTAACTATGAGTTTCGCGTCGGATTCGAAAATCTAGACTCACAGGAGAACGACCATAAGGTGAACGAGGCAGCAATAGACCCTTGGAGACAAGTCGGCTGGAGGCCGATGTATTGATTCTCGACGCAATTTGAGTGTCCCCTTGTCATTAGGAGGCCCTAAACGTTACAATTAACTATCATTTTGGCGTCGGATTCGATAATCTAAACTCACAGGAGAACGACCATAAGGTGCCCGAGGCAGCAATATCCCCTTGGAGACCAGTCCGCTGGAGGCCGATGTATTGAATCTCGACGCAATTTGAGTGTTCAATCGTCATTACAAGGCCCTTAACCTTGCAATTAACTATCAGTTTCGCGTCGGATTCGAAAATCTACTCACAGGAGAAGTTCATACGGTGCTCGAGACAGCAATATACCCCTTGGAGACAAATCGACTGGAGGCCGATGAATTGAATCTCGACGCAATTTGAGTGTTCCATCGCCAATAGGAGGCCCTGAACGTTACAATTAACTATCATTTTTGCGTCGGATTCGAAAATCTAGACTCACAGGAGAACGACCATAAGGTGCCCGAGGCAGCAATAGACCCTTGGAGACAAGTCGGCTAGAGGGCGATGTATTGAATCTCGACGCAATTTGAGTGTTCCATCGTCTTTAGGAGTCCCTGAACGTTACAATTAACTATCATTTTTGCGTCGGATTCGAAAATCTAGACTTACAAGAGAACGACCTTAAGGTGCCTGAGGCAGCATTAGACCCTTGGAGACAAGTCGGCTGGAGGCCGACGTATTGAATATCGACGCAATTTGAGTCTTCTATCGTCATTAGGAGGCCCTGAACGTTACTATTCACTTTCATTTTTGCGTCGCATTCGAAAATCTAGACTCACAGGAGAAGGATCATATGGTGCCCGAGACAGCAATATCCCCTTGGAGACAAGTCGGCTGGAGGCCGATGTATTGAATCTCGACGCAATTTGAGTGTTCCATAGTCATTACAAGGCCCTGAATGTTGCAATTAACTATCATTTTTGCGTCGGATTCGAAAATCTAGACTCACAGGAGAACGACAATAAGGTGCCCGAGGCAGGTATAGACCCTTGGAGACAAGTCGGCTGGAGGACGATGTATTGAATCTCGACGCAATTTGAGTGTTCCATCGGCATTAGGAGCCCCTGAACGTTACAATTAACTATCATTATTGCGTCGGATTCGAAAATCTAGACTTACAAGAGAACGACCATAAGGTGCCCGAGGCAGCATTAGACCCTTTAAGACAAGTCCGCTAAAGGCCGATGTATTGAATCTCGACGCAATTTGAGTGTCCCATCGTCATTATGAGGCCCTGAATGTTACAATTAACTATCAGTTTTGCGTCGGATTCGAAAATCTAGACTCACAGGAGAACGACCATAAGGTGCCCGAGGCAGCAATAGACCCTTGGAGACAAGTGGGCTGGAAACCGATGTATTGATTCTTGACGCAATTTGAGTGTTCCATCGTCTTTAGGAGGCCCTGAACGTTACAATTCACTATCATTTTTGCGTCGGATTCGAAAATCTAGACTCACAGGAGAAGGAACATGTGGTGACCGAGGCAGCGATATCCCCTTGGAGACAAGTCGGCTGGAGGCCTATGTATTGAATCTCGACGCAATTTGAGAGTTCCATCGTCATTAGGAGGCCCTGAACGTTACGATTATCTATCAGTTTTTCGTCGGATTCGAAAATCTAAACTCACAGGAGAACGATCATAAGGTGCCCGAGGCAGCATTATCCCCTTGGAGGCCAGTCCGCTGGAAGACGATGTATTGAATCGCGACGCAATTTGAGTGTTCCATCGTCATTAGGAGGCCCTGAACGTTACAATTAACTATGAGTTTCGCGTCGGATTCGAAAATCTAGACTCACAGGAGAACGACCATAAGGTGAACGAGGCAGCAATAGACCCTTGGAGACAAGTCGGCTGGAGGCCGATGTATTGATTCTCGACGCAATTTGAGTGTCCCCTTGTCATTAGGAGGCCCTAAACGATACAATTAACTATCATTTTGGCGTCGGATTCGATAATCTAAACTCACAGGAGAACGACCATAAGGTGCCCGAGGCAGCAATGTCCCCTTGGAGACCAGTCCGATGGAGGCCGATGTATTGAATCTCGACGCAATTTGAGTGTTCAATCGTCATTACAAGGCCCTTAACCTTGCAATTAACTATCAGTTTCGCGTCGGATTCGAAAATCTACTCACAGGAGAAGTTCATACGGTGCTCGAGACAGCAATATACCCCTTGGAGACAAATCGACTGGAGGCCGATGAATTGAATCTCGACGCAATTTGAGTGTTCCATCGCCAATAGGAGGCCCTGAACGTTACAATTAACTATCATTTTTGCCTCGGATTCGAAAATCTAGACTCACAGGAGAACGACCATAAGGTGCCCGAGGCAGCAATAGACCCTTGGAGACAAGTCGGCTAGAGGACGATGTATTGAATCTCGACGCAATTTGAGTGTTCCATCGTCTTTAGGAGTCCCTGAACGTTACAATTAACTATCATTTTTGCGTCGGATTCGAAAATCTAGACTTACAAGAGAACGACCTTAAGGTGCCTGAGGCAGCATTAGACCCTTGGAGACAAGTCGGCTGGAGGCCGACGTATTGAATATCGACGCAATTTGAGTGTTCCATCGTCATTAGGAGGCCCTAAACGTTACAATTAACTATCATTTTTGCGTCGGATTCGAAAACGTAGAATCACCGGAGACGGACCATGTGGTGCCCGAGGCAGCGATATCCCCTTGGAGACAAGTCGGCTGGAGGCCGATGTATTGAAATTCGACGCAATTTGAGAGTTCCATCGTCATTAGAAGGCCCTGAACGTTACAATTAACTATCATTTTTGCGACGGATTCGACAATCTAAAATCACAGGAGAACGACCATAACGTGCCCGAGGCAGCAACAGACCCTTGGAGCCAAGTCGGCTGGAGCCTGATGTATTGAATCTCGACGCAATTTGAGAGTTCCATCGTCATTAGGAGGCCCTGAACGTTACAATTAACTATGAGTTTTGCGTCGGATTCGAAAATCTAGACTCACAGGAGAACGACCATAAGGTGCCCGAGGCAGCAATAGACCCTTGGAGACAAGTCAGCTGGAGGCCGATGTATTGAATCTCGACGCAATTTGAGTGTTCCATCGGCATTAGGAGGCCCCGAATGTTACAGTTAACTATCATGTTAGCGTCGGATTCGAAAATCTAGACTCACAGGAGAAACGACCATAAGGTGCCCGAGGCAGCATTAGACCCTTGGAGACAAGTCGGCTGGAGGTCGCAGTATTGGATCGCGACGCAATGTGAGTGTTCCATCGTCATTAGGAGACCCTGAATGTTACAATTAACTATCAGTTTTTCGTCGGTTTCGAAAATCTAGTCTCACAGCAGACGGACCATTTGGTGCCCGAGGCACCAATATCCCCTTGGAGACAAATCGGCTGGAGGACGATGTATTGAATCTCGACGCAATTTGAGTCTTCTATCGTCATTACGAGGCCCTGAACGCTACTATTCACTATCATTTTTGCGTCGGATTCGAAAATCTAGACTCACAGGAGAAGGATCATATGGTGCCCGAGACAGCAATATCCCCTTGGAGACAAGTCGGCTGGAGGCCGATGTATTGAATCTCGACGCAATTTGAGTGTTCCATCGGCATTAGGAGGCCCTGAACGTTACAATTAACTATCATTTTTGCGTCGGATTCGATAATCTAAACTCACAGGAGAACGACCATAAGGTGCCCGAGGCAGCAACAGACCCTTGGAGACAAGTCCGCTGGAGGCCGATGTATTGAATCTCGACGCAATTTGAGTGTACCATCGTCATTAGAAGGCCCTGAACGTTACAATTAACTATCATTTTTGCGTCGGATTCGAAAATCTAGACTCACAGGAGAACGACCATAAGGTGCCCGAGGCAGCAATAGACCCTTGGAGACAAGTCGGCTGGAGGAGGATGTATTGAATCTCGACGTAATTTGAGAGTTACATCGTCATTAGGAGGCCCTGAACGTTACAATTAACTATCATTTTTGCGTCGGATTCGAAAATCTAGACTTACAAGAGAACGACCATAAGGTGCCCGAGGCAGCATTAGACCCTTGGAGACAAGTCGGCTGGGGGACGATGTATTGGATCGCGACGCAATTTGAGTGTTCCATCGTCATTAGGAGGCCCTGAATGCTACAATTAACTATCAGTTTTTCGTCGGATTCGAAAATTTAGACTCACACCAGACGGACCATTTGGTGCCCGAGGCAGCAATATCCCCTTTAAGACAAATCGGCTGGAGGACGATGTATTGAATCGCGACGCAATTTGAGTGTTCCATCGTCATTAGGAGGCCCTAAACCTTACAATTAACTATCATTTTTGCGTCGGATTCGATAATCTAAACTCACAGGAGAACGACCATAATGTGCCCGAGGCAGCATTAGACACTTGGAGACAAGTCGGCTGGAGGCCGATGTATTGAATCTCGACGCAATTTGAGTGTTCCATCGTCATTACAAGGCCCTGAACGTTACAATTAACTATCATTTTTGCGTCGGATTCGAAAATCTAGACTCACAGGAGAACGAACATAAGGTGCCCGAGGCAGCAACAGACCCTTGGAGACAAGTCGGCTGGAGGCCGATGTATTGAATCTCGACGTAATTTGAGTGTTCCATCGTTATTACAAGGCCCTGAACGTTACAATTAACTATCATTTTTGCGTCGGATTCGAAAATCTAGACTCACAGGAGAACGACCATAAGGTGCCCGACGCAGCAATAGACCCTTGGAGACAAGTCGGCTGGAGGACGATGTATTGAATCTCGACGCAATTTGAGAGTTCCATCGTCATTAGGAGGCCCTAAACGTTGCAATTAACTATCATTTTTGCGTCGGATTCGAAAATCTAGACTCACAGGAGAACGACCATAAGGTGCCCGAGGCAGCAATAGACCCTTGGAGACAAGTCAGCTGGAGGCCGATGTATTGAATCTCGACGCAATTTGAGTGTTCCCTCGGCATTAGGAGGCCCCGAATGTTACAGTTAACTATCATTTTAGCGTCGGATTCGAAAATCTAGACTCACAGGAGAAACGACCATAAGGTGCCCGAGGCAGCATTAGACCCTTGGAGACAAGTCGGCTGGAGGTCGCAGTATTGGATCGCGACGCAATGTGAGTGTTCCATCGTCATTAGGAGGCCCTGAATGTTACAATTAACTATCAGTTTTTCGTCGGTTTCGAAAATCTAGACTCACAGCAGACGGACCATTTGGTGCCCGAGGCACCAATATCCCCTTGGAGACAAATCGGCTGGAGGACGATGTATTGAATCTCGACGCAATTTGAGTCTTCTATCGTCATTACGAGGCCCTGAACGCTACTATTCACTATCATTTTTGCGTCGGATTCGAAAATCTAGACTCACAGGAGAAGGATCATATGGTGCCCGAGACAGCAATATCCCCTTGGAGACAAGTCGGCTGGAGGCCGATGTATTGAATCTCGACGCAATTTGAGTGTTCCATCGGCATTAGGAGGCCCTGAACGTTACAATTAACTATCATTTTTGCGTCGGATTCGATAATCTAAACTCACAGGAGAACGACCATAAGGTGCCCGAGGCAGCAACAGACCCTTGGAGACAAATCCGCTGGAGGCCGATGTATTGAATCTCGACGCAATTTGAGTGTACCATCGTCATTAGAAGGCCCTGAACGTTACAATTAACTATCATTTTTGCGTCGGATTCGAAAATCTAGACTCACAGGAGAACGACCATAAGGTGCCCGAGGCAGCAATAGACCCTTGGAGACAAGTCGGCTGGAGGAGGATGTATTGAATCTCGACGTAATTTGAGAGTTACATCGTCATTAGGAGGCCCTGAACGTTACAATTAACTATCATTTTTGCGTCGGATTCGAAAATCTAGACTTACAAGAGAACGACCATAAGGTGCCCGAATCAGCATTAGACCCTTGGAGACAAGTCGGCTGGGGGACGATGTATTGGATCGCGACGCAATTTGAGTGTTCCATCGTCATTAGGAGGCCCTGAATGCTACAATTAACTATCAGTTTTTCGTCGGATTCGAAAATTTAGACTCACATCAGACGGACCATTTGGTGCCCGAGGCAGCAATATCCCCTTGGAGACAAATCGGCTGGAGGACGATGTATTGAATCGCGACGCAATTTGAGTGTTCCATCGTCATTAGGAGGCCCTAAACCTTACAATTAACTATCATTTTTGCGTCGGATTCGATAATCTAAACTCACAGGAGAACGACCATAATGTGCCCGAGGCAGCATTAGACACTTGGAGACAAGTCGGCTGGAGGCCGATGTATTGAATCTCGACGCAATTTGAGTGTTCCATCGTCATTACAAGGCCCTGAACGTTACAATTAACTATCATTTTTGCGTCGGATTCGAAAATCTAGACTCACAGGTGAACGAACATAAGGTGCCCGAGGCAGCAACAGACCCTTGGAGACAAGTCGGCTGGAGGCCGATGTATTGAATCTCGACGTAATTTGAGTGTTCCATCGTCATTACAACGCCCTGAACGTTACAATTAACTATCATTTTTGCGTCGGATTCGAAAATCTAGACTCACAGGAGAACGACCATAAGGTGCCCGACGCAGCAATAGACCCTTGGAGACAAGTCGGCTGGAGGACGATGTATTGAATCTCGACGCAATTTGAGAGTTCCATCGTCATTAGGAGGCCCTAAACGTTGCAATTAACTATCATTTTTGCGTCGGATTCGAAAATCTAGACTCACAGGAGAACGACCATAAGGTGCCCCTAGGCAGCAATAGACCCTTGGAGACAAGTCGGCTGGAGGCCGATGTATTGAATCTCGACGCAATTTGAGTGTTCCATCGGCATTAGGAGGCCCTGAACGTTACAATTAACTATCATTTTTGCGTCGGATTCGATAATCTAAACTCACAGGAGTACGACCATAAGGTGCCCGAGGCAGCAATAGACCCTTAGAGACAAGTCGGCTGGAGGCCGATGTATTGAATCTCGACGCAATTTGAGTGTTCCATCGGCATTAGGAGGCCCTGAACGTTACAATTAACTATCATTTTTGCGTCGGATTCGATAATCTAAACTCACAGGAGAACGACCATAAGGCGCCCGAGGCAGCAATAGACCCTTGGAGACAAGTCGGCTAGAGGCCGATGTATTGAATCTCGACGGAATTTGAGTGTTCCATCGGCATTAGGAGGCCCTGAACGTTACAGTTAACTATCATTTTAGCGTCGGATTCGAAAATCTACTAACAGGGGAGGGATCATATGGTGCACGAGACTGCAATATCCCCTTGGATACAAGTCGGCTGGAGGTCGATGTCTTGAATCTCGACGCAATTTGAGTCTTCTATCGTCATTAGGAGGCCGTAAACGTTACTATTCACTATCATTTTTGCGTCGGATTCGAAAATCTAGACTCACAGGAGACGGACCACATGGAGCCTGAAACAGCAATATCCCCTTGTAGACAAGTCGGCTGGAGGAAGATGTATTGGATCTCGACGCAATTTGAGTGTTCCATCGTCATTACAAGGCCCTGAACGTTACAATTAACTATCATTTTTGCGTCGGATTCGAAAATCTAGACTCACAGGAGAACGACCATAAGGTGCCCGAGGCAGCAATAGACCCTTGGAGACAAGTCGGCTGGACGACGATGTATTGAATCTAGACGCAATTTTAGTGTTCCATCGTCATTACAATTCCCTGAACGTTACAATTAACTATCATTTTTGCGTCGGATTCGAAAATCTAGACTCACAGGAGAACGACCATAAGGTGCCCGAGGCAGCAATAGACCCTTGGAGACAAGTCGGCTGGACGACGATGTATTGAATCTCGACGCTATTTTAGTGTTCCATCGGCATTAGGAGGCCCTGAACGTTACAATTAACTATCATTTTTGCGTCGGATTCGAAAATCTAGACTTACAAGAGAACGACAATAAGGTGCCCGAGGCAGCATTAGACCCTTGGAGACAAGTCCGCTAAAGGCCGATGTATTGAATCTCGACGCAATTTGACTGCTCCATCGTCATTAGGAGGCCCTGAATGTTACAATAAACTATCATTTTTGCGTCGGATTCGAAAATCTAGACTCACAGGAGAACGACCATAAGGTGCCCGAGGCAGTAATAGACCCTTGGAGACAAGTCGGCTGGAGGACGATGTATTGGATCGCGACGCTATTTGAGTGTTCCATCGTCATTAGGAGGCCCTGAATGTTACAATTAACTATCAGTTTTTCGTCGGATTCGAAAATCTAAACTCACAGGAGAACGATCATAAGGTGCCCGAGGCAGCATTATCCCCTTGGAGGCCAGTCCGCTGGAGGACTATGTATTGAATCGCGACGCAATTTGAGTGCTCCATCGTCATTAGGAGGCCCTGAACGTTACAATTAACTATGAGTTTCGCGTCGGATTCGAAAATCTAGACTCACAGGAGAACGACCATAAGGTGAACGAGGCAGCAATAGACCCTTGGAGACAAGTCGGCTGGAGGCCGATGTATTGATTCTCGACGCAATTTGAGTGTCCCCTTGTCATTAGGAGGCCCTAAACGTTACAATTAACTATCATTTTGGCGTCGGATTCGATAATCTAAACTCACAGGAGAACGACCATAAGGTGCCCCAGGCAGCAATATCCCCTTGGAGACCAGTCCGCTGGAGGCCGATGAATTGAATCTCGACGCAATTTGAGTGTTCAATCGTCATTACAAGGCCCTTAACCTTGCAATTAACTATCAGTTTCGCGTCGGATTCGAAAATCTACTCACAGGAGAAGTTCATACGGTGCTCGAGACAGCAATATACCCCTTGGAGACAAATCGACTGGAGGCCGATGAATTGAATCTCGACGCAATTTGAGTGTTCCATCGCCAATAGGAGGCCCTGAACGTTGCAATTAACTATCATTTTTGCGTCGGATTCGAAAATCTAGACTCACAGGAGAACGACCATAAGGTGCCCGAGGCAGCAATAGACCCTTGGAGACAAGTCGGCTAGAGGACGATGTATTGAATCTCGACGCAATTTGAGTGTTCCATCGTCTTTAGGAGTCCCTGAACGTTACAATTAACTATCATTTTTGCGTCGGATTCGAAAATCTAGACTTACAAGAGAACGACCTTAAGGTGCCTGAGGCAGCATTAGACCCTTGGAGACAAGTCGGCTGGAGGCCGACGTATTGAATATTGACGCAATTTGAGTGTTCCATCGTCATTAGGAGGCCCTAAACGTTACAATTAACTATCATTTTTGCGTCGGATTCGAAAACGTAGAATCACCGGAGACGGACCATGTGGTGCCCGAGGCAGTGATATCCCCTTGGAGACAAGTCGGCTGGAGGCCGATGTATTGAAATTCGACGCAATTTGAGAGTTCCATCGTCATTAGAAGGCCCTGAACGTTACAATTAACTATCATTTTTGCGACGGATTCGACAATCTAAACTCACAGGAGAACGACCATAACGTGCCCGAGGCAGCAACAGACCCTTGGAGCCAAGTCGGCTGGAGGCTGATGTATTGAATCTCGACGCAATTTGAGTGTTCCATCGTCATTAGGAGGCCCTGAACGTTACAATTAACTATGAGTTTTGCGTCGGATTCGAAAATCTAGACTCACAGGAGAACGACCATAAGGTGCCCGAGGCAGCAATAGACCCTTGGAGACAAGTCAGCTGGAGGCCGATGTATTGAATCTCGACGCAATTTGAGTGTTCCATCGGCATTAGGAGGCCCCGAATGTTACAGTTAACTATCATTTTAGCGTCGGATTCGAAAATCTAGACTCACAGGAGAAACGACCATAAGGTGCCCGAGGCAGCATTAGACCCTTGGAGACAAGTCGGCTGGAGGACGATGTATTGAATCTCGACGCAATTTGAGTGTTCCATCGTCATTAGGAGGCCCTGAACGTTAGAATTAACTATCAGTTTCGCGTCGGATTCGAAAATCTAGACTCACAGGAGACGGACCACATGGAGCCCCGGGCAGCAATATCCCCTTGGAGACAAGTCGGCTGGAGGTCGATGTATTGAATCTCGACTCAATTTGAGTGTTCAATCGTCATTAGGTGGCCCTGAACGTTACAATTAACAATCAGTTTCGCGTCGGATTCGAAAATCTAGACTCACAGGTGAAGGATCATATTGTGCCCGGGACAGCAATATCCCCTTGGAGACAAGTTGGCTGGAGGCCGATGTATTGAATCTCGACGCAATTTGAGTGTTCCATCGTCATTAGGAGGCCCTAAACGTTACAATTAACTATCATTTTTGCGTCGGATTCGATAATCTAAACTCACAGGAGAACGACCATAAGGTGCCCGAGGCAGCAACAGACCCTTGGAGACATGTCGGCTGGAGGCCGATGTATTGAGTCTCGACGCAATTTGAGTGTTCCATCGTCATTACAAGGCCCTGAACGTTACAATTAACTATCATTTTAGCGTCGGATTCGAAAATGTACTCACAGGAGAAGTTCATACGGTGCTCGAGACAGCAATATACCCCTTGGAGACAAATCGACTGGAGGCCGATGTATTGAATATCGACGCAATTTGAGTGTTCCATCGTCATTAGGAGGCCCTAAACGTTACAATTAACTATCATTTTTGCGTCGGATTCGATAATCTAAACTCACAGGAGAACGACCATAAAATGCCCGAGGCAGCAATAGACCCTTGGAGACAAGTCGGCTGGAGGCCGATGTATTGAATCTCGACGCAATTTGAGTGTTCCATCGCTAATAGGAGGCCCTGAACGTTGCAATTAACTATCGTTTTTGCGTCGGATTCGAAAATCTAGACTCACAGGAGAAGTTCATTCGGTGCTCGAGATAGCAATATACCCCTTGGAGACAAATCGACTGGAGGCCGATGTATTGAATATCGACGCAATTTGAGTGATCCATCGTCATTAGGTCGCCCTGAACGTTATAATGAACTATCAGTTTTGCGTCATATTCGAAAATCTACTGACAGGAGAAGGATCATATGGTGCACGAGACTGCAATATCCCCTTGGATACAAGTCGACTGAAGGACGATGTATTGACTCTCGACGCAATTTGAGTGTTCCATCGCCAATAGGAGGCCCTGAACGTTACAATTTGTAAGTAGGCTGTTTATGTTTTCTCTATGTAAGTAGGCTGTTTAGGTTTTTTATTGGTAACGCCACCTCTGTATGACAATCACTGGCTGTGCTGTGGGCAGTCTGTGTCTGCTTTGCATTGTCGTAATACTGCCATTGTAGTGTTGGGCAGAGGCAGCTGGCTGTGAACAGCGCGTAGCGTTGCGCAGTTGGAGGTGAGCCGCCAGCAGTGGTGGATGTGGGGAGAGAGATGGCGGAGTTTTGTAATTTGGCATGAACTGCTATATTTATATATGATGATATCAAGGTAAATACATTATTTGTTCTCTACTAATATCTTTCATTTGCTAACTATCCCTATCAGTAGTTAGTGCCTTCCATAGTTTGAATCTTTTATTTAGCTGGCAGTAGTGGCGCTCGCTGTATTGCAGTAGCTTGAGCAGCGAAGATTTTTGTGAGGTAAGTGATTTGTGAAAGGTATAGTTTAATGTTAGTCAGGGCCATTCTTTTGTAGGGAATTTTGAAAGTCAGATTGCGTTGCGCTAACAAAATATTGTGTGTCAGTTTAAGCACAGTCTTGTATAATTGTTCAAAGGGGACGTTTCATATGTCGACCCTTAGCCTAGGATATCTCACTGGAATCTTCTGATTTTTTCTTGTAGTTTGTGTATTTAGTGTAGCTTTTGTTTATTGCTAGCGCGTAATTGTAGAGAGAATCTCCTTTGTAGTTGTAGCCTTTCATTGTTGTACAGTAAAACAGTTGTGGCATGCATATAGATTTGCACCAAGTATTTCGCAGCTGTAATTAACTAGATATAATTTTCAGTGTTATGTTAATGTGTTCTCTTATTTTTGCTCTTCAAATTGTGTTTTTCTGTGTTGTCGTGTGAAATACTGTGACAATAATGGCGTGTGAAAAACGTAATACTAGGCTCCAAAGTAAACTGAGAAATGACAGTGAAGACGAAGGCAGTGTGTTAGCGCCACCGAGTAATGAATTAACTGATGTTCAATGTAGTAATTTGGTAATCGTGCATAGGGAAATGGAGCGGGCTGCAAACAATGGTGTAGACAGTGAAACAGGTAGTGAACAGGGAAGCATTTTCGATCGATCGGTCGGCAACAGCTCGCCTCAGGAATCCGAAATGACAGGACACAATTTCGCAAATACTGTAGATTCAGGTTTTGGGTCATCACCGTTTTCTCAAATAAGTCAAGACACATTTTCTGCTTGTCAAAATGTGAATGTTGCCGGTGCAAATGCACTGCCGAAAAGCGTAGAGAAACAGATTCCAGACACTAATACATTATTATTGCAATTAATGCAACAAATGGAACAAAATCAGAGACAAACACAGCAAAAGCTTGAAAAGTTAGACACAATGGAACAACACCAGAGACAAACACAGCAACAGTTAGACACAGTGGAACAAAATCTCAAAAAGTTAGACACAGTGCAACAAAATCTCAAAAAGTTAGACTCATTGGAACAAACTCTCGAACAAACACGTGAGGATTTAACTGCTGAGTTACATAACATTGAATCGAAATGTCAAAAAGTCTGTAATGACGTAAAAACTCAAATTTGTGAGCATTTTCAACCTATTTTTTCGCGTCATGAAAATGCATTACAGAATCACGAAGCAGCCATAAAAGAACTGCAAACTATTGTTCATGAAAATCACAACACCTTGCAAGCTAAAATTGATGCAGTTGCATCTACCGATTCGGTTATGCAACTTGCAAAAAGTCAAGAAAACTTAAAAAACACAGTAGATACGATTTCAACACAAATGGACACTCTGAAACTTGGTTCAGAAAAACACACTGAGGAAATGTGTTCACTATCGGAGAAAGTAGCCGAACTTTCGGATCAGGTCACTAACTTATCTACAAAGGTAGATGATGATCTGAATGACACAAGACCTGTAGCCTTCACTGACACTGAAGAGTGCGAACAAATTAGGAAATTCAAACAAAATCAGAATCAGATTAATACACAACACCAAAGAGAAATCCGGGAAGTACAAGATCAGCTGACACAGGTAATACAAGAATTACGTATTTCAGAGGATACTCGCGCCCCAATACGGGAAGAGGGACTTAGAAATACGGAACAACCACAAAATAATAACACAGGGCATTTCGGAAGTTATGAAAGAAATTGGCAATGTGCACCGAATTTTGAGATGGAACGGCCGACACGACCTAACAATGACCGATATGCGACTCGCCGACATGATGATTTTGACTATAAGCTGTTCATTACTACCCGTAAATTCAAAACATTTAAGAATTCTGGCAACGACATTCATCCACAAGCATGGCTCCATCAATTCTCTCATTGTTTTCCTCCCAACTGGTCGTTGGAACACAGATTAGAATTTATGTGTGGCTACTTAGAGAATGAACCAGCTGTAAGAATGCGATCGGTAATTCACGATTGCCACAGTGAAGGAGAGTTTTACCATGCCTTCCTCTCAGCATATTGGTCTCAAGCCACACAAGACCGTGTAAAACATAGCATCATAATGATGAAACATTTCGAACAATCTGAATTTTCCAGTCTTGTGAAATATTTTGAAGACATGTTGCATAAGAATCAGTATCTTTCAAACCCATACAGCCCCTCAGAACTCATCCGCATTTGCTTAATCAAATTGCCTGAACATTTACGACATATTATTTTGGCAGGACGTTGCAAGGACGACATTGAAGCATTTCAGGGACTCTTACAAGAATTAGAAATTGACACTGACAATCGCGGAACGCGAAACCAGGAGCACAACAATTACAGATCACATCAGTCGCAATTCCGCGATGAAAGAAATAATAACTGGACGCGACAAGGCTATTCTCACAACACAAATCGTGACCGAAACAGACACCACCCGTATTACAACCGTTGGCAGAGTAGTAATAATTACAGGGAAAGATCACCTCTCCGCAGTAATGACTATCACAGAGACAATCAGAGAAACAGACAATATGGGAACCAAAATAATTATTACCAGGGGAGACAGAATAACTTCAGACGCAACAGTTCAGCGCGGAGTTACGATTCAGGGAGAAATTCTCCACCACGTGACCGACAAGGAAGAAACTACGGATTCTACCGAAATGACGACAGACGATATGATCATAACGACAGACGTCAATTGCATCAGAACTGGCGGGATTCAAACAGAGCAGGGCCCTCTCGTCACGGTGAATTTGTAGAAGTTAGGTCTCCTAATCCCAATAACGACGCGCGCCAACAAAGAAACAGACAATGACTCACACCGCAGGCAGCCGCGTGCGCCGGCTGGCTCAGAGAAAAATAACATTGACGCTAACCTTGAGCAAGATTCCAGTATTCTTTACGGACGAATACCGCATGATAATTGCATTCAAGTTGAAATTCTGCGTACTAGGAAGAGTAATGGTTTACACCACATTTCACATGTAAAACCGTTTATTGAAAGATAATCTGCTTTTTAACTTAGTCTTTGTCATAAAATTTTTTGCTTCACATTACTAATATGCTTTGTCAGACTTAGAATCTGTTAACATACAACAATGTTTGAAGTTAAATATCCAGTCTAGAACCTAGGGAACATTTTTAAACAGAAATTACGATTGCATTGTTATAGTGAACAGACGACACAGTGTTGTATTTGTACATTCTTGCTTGTTAGTTGCTTGATTACGTAACAACTATCAGGGTCACATACTTAGAACATATACCGGCACTGCTAATGAGATTTTCATGTAACATTTTGGTTTACTTGAAAAGACATTCTTTATTTCAAATACTTTTTGTGGGATTAAATATGCGTTAGCACTTGGTTTCTTTGACAGCTACACAATTATATCACGACGCTACTAATGTGTGACACAATTTACATTGTTGCTTGTGTGCTGTATCTGCTTTATATCTGCACAGTTTTTTTGAATTCTTCTGCAAAGTAAAATATGTTTTAGTAGTAACTTTTGTGGTATAGCTACATGAGACTGCCTTTTCCGTAGCACAACAATACGTTACAGCACAGTACTTTCTTCATCATGGCAATAAGCGTAATAACCAAGATATCTATACATAAAGCATTTCACTTTTGTTTATCATGAGGTAAGTACATCGACTTCTGCAGAACTTAGCTTTCGGAGGGAAATAACTACGACACTTCCACAGAGATTATCTTACAACAAGATGCACATTTAGCGCTACAGGACACGCATTTCAGTGATCAATTTTATACTTAAAACATCTATTTTTAAAGATTTTTGAATTACAAAGAAAGTTTTCCGTGATATATTTCATTCCATTGGTGTAATCTGTAACACCTGAGGGTATAATTACATTAATCCTCAGGGGGGTACACGCTTACTTTGTGTACCATGTGTGTGGCAACCACAAGGAACCCTAGCTAATATGGTATTTGCTTATACAACTTTACACATCGGTACCATATTTCTCTAACACACAAATTACACAGCTATCTGATCATTTAACTGAGAGATAAACATTTTTTTACTACGTCAGTGACAGATGTTTACGTAATTACACAGCTGGATAACTTCACACTTATGAAACTGTATTTTGTCTGTACTTTGTGAAACTGTTCATAATTTTTCGGAACCATTGTGATACTATGAGAGCTTTGAATGATGTATTTGGTAAAGGGATTATGATTTTTAAAGTACGTTTGAGGCAGATGACACTTTTGACATGAGCAGAGAATTTTTTTTAATTATTGGAGGAAGCTACGACGATTTTGAGATTTGACTGAGGTGTTATGATGTTATTTTTACGACGACGATGTGTATTATGCTGCTGAGGTATGTTTACGATTAATAGGCTGAGGCTACTATATGAGTTATTTGATTATGCTTCATATTTATAATGACGAAATATTGACGAGTGTCGATGGATACGTATATGTGTAATAAGGTAAGGAGTAATGAATAGTGATTAGGGACTCTGATTTGTGGAAAAGGTTGTTGGAAACCAAGAATCGTACTTTAAGAGTTATGAAATGTGTGACTGTATCACAATGCTGACGAATATTTTTTTTGGACACTTATATTTATAGGATTTTGTTTCTACAGATTTGCAACGCTAATTCTTGACCTGTGAAATATTTTTATATGAGACTACCACGGTAGTGCTGTCGTAAATATTTCCGTACGAAAGTTAAGTGACCACCTGCACGTAATGCGTCGCGGGCACCCAGCTGTGTCAGACGCCTGGAGAAAAGGCCATTATTGCGAGCCCTTTTCAGCGGCACAGGTAGAAAAAAAAGGGGACGCCATTAACCACATATGATTTTTGTAATGCGTTGTGGGCACACAGCTGTGTCAAACACCTGGAGAACAAGCCATTAGGGTGTGCCTTTCATCGCTAATGCGACACCCTCGTTACTTGAAAACATATGATTACTCGCACTTTGTGCTAATTACTGAAATGCTTATGAATTGATGGGAAATATTCGTACATCTGCACACCTGATTACGACAAGCGTCTTTCTACGAAAGTTGAGAGAATTTCTACTAACTTATGAAATGTCACATGACTATTGAATGATATTTTTATGCTTTGGTTTGCGTAATTGCTTATTTCATTTGATACCTGTTTTTCAGCTGTGTTGCAGCATTGCTTTTATAAAATGAAATGCATTTGCTAATGTGAACACTTTCTGTCAACAGATCTATTAAATAATTATTTTTTGATCCACATTCTTTAAAAAAAGGAGCACTTGGAAACGAAAGAACAATAAGAAGGAACTAATAACAGTAACACATAATTTTCTTTTCAAGTACTTGGTAATTTCTTTTGTAGAATAAATTGTGATGCATCACTCTAATGTTAAGATGTGACATAGGTATTAGACATGGCCATTTTAGTGTAATATTTTTTCTGCTTGCGCTATGTCATGTTTAGGTATAAGTTGCTGCTGTTTGCCAGGCATAGTGTTATTGAATTTGACTTTTGCTAATTTATACTGTAGCTTGCTTTGCAATTTTCCATTTTTTTCATTGCTGTTTATAATAATTGTTTTATGTGCTGCTGGATTGCCTCGTCCCTTAGTTTAGCATCTGAGCTCAGTAGATTTAAGTTAGCTTAAGAGGGGGTAGACTATATGAGAAACTGACTATGGAGAATAGGTAAAGAATGCATTGCGAAGTTATATAAAAAGGATTTGGGCCCAAATGAGTATTGTACAATCAGAAATAATTATTTTGAAAGACATATGAACAGAATACAGAAAGCATGCTTGGATAAGATTTTTTTGGTGGAAGCAAAGGTTGAAATAAGACGAAAGATCTATAGAATGAAGTTTTGGGATGGACTGCAGTACCAAATGTTACACTGAAAACGAAACCTGTCCTTTCCTTTTGTGTTATCCCACTATATGTTTGTGTACCCTTGTGTATTTGTTTTCTTCCTGTCTCTGTGCAGTTTCATAGAATTTTTTCTTCTATTAATATTAAGCTACATTCACTATGATGAGGAATACTGTTATCCTCAAATATAATTGGCATTCATAATATGTTATTTACCTTATAAATATGCTTACACATTATTTATTCTGTTTAAATGCTCATGTGTGAAGTTGATGTTTCAGTAATTATTCGGATCTTCTATGTACGTACTCATGTCATAATTCCTGTAACACTGATGTCTATGTTAGTTCGATTCTTTTGAAAAGCCTGTACTACAAATGTTATCTGTATTGTTATGTTCTTTAATGATGTATTTTGTACCTTTGTTATTGTATTCTTCTGTTATAAAATTGTAATTGTCACCAGTTCATGATATTATTATCTTGTAAGTTACATTTCACTGCACACGTTTCTGTTGGTCATCGTATATGGACAATATGTGAGAAGTAGGGACTGATAGTGTTTGCACATGTGTTAATAATTCAGCAAGGGACTGGATAACAGCATTGCTGGTTCTAAGGACAATTCCAAAAACTTTGTGAGTGCACAAGTGGTGGTTTATGGACTTGCTATATTCTCCGCAAGACTCTTCGAGGGTGATTGTGCACCTGCACAGTCGCAACAGATGGCTGCTGGCCGTCTCTACAAGGACTCCAGTGGGTCTGCACCTCTGGTGGCCCACCAATACCATTATCTCTACAAGGACTACAGTGGGTCTGCATCTATAATGACCTACCAACGCCATTATTTCTACAAGGACTGCAGTGGGTCTGCACCTCTGGTGGCCCACCAATACCACAATCTCTACCAGGACTCCAGTGGGTCTGCTCTGTGATGACCTACCTACCAATGTTCATCAAAACTTCGACTGACTCTGCTGTGGGTTTGCTCTGTTGTGGACCAATACTTGTCTGCATGTCAAGAGTCAGCACTGTCTTTCCGTTGGAAGGTCAACACTACTTCTTCAAGACTGCATGGAAATCCACTACTTCTATGTGCATTTTCTTTTACTGCTTGGACTTTGAGAAAAACTCTGCATTTTTACTGAGATGCACAATGTGGACTGTCTTTATGGACTCTGAGAAATTTTGATCTTTTGACCAACATAATATTAATAAGTGTGTGCATTTTATATCTTTGTTACTGTAATTGTGAAAAATTTTTGTCAAATCTGTATTGGCCAGTGCCCAACACCATTTGTAAAAATTTTTGTGGGGAGCATGGGGGCTATGTAAGTAGGCTGTTTATGTTTTCTCTATGTAAGTAGGCTGTTTAGGTTTTTTATTGGTAACGCCACCTCTGTATGACAATCACTGGCTGTGCTGTGGGCAGTCTGTGTCTGCTTTGCATTGTCGTAATACTGCCATTGTAGTGTTGGGCAGAGGCAGCTGGCTGTGAACAGCGCGTAGCGTTGCGCAGTTGGAGGTGAGCCGCCAGCAGTGGTGGATGTGGGGAGAGAGATGGCGGAGTTTTGTAATTTGGCATGAACTGCTATATTTATATATGATGATATCAAGGTAAATACATTATTTGTTCTCTACTAATATCTTTCATTTGCTAACTATCCCTATCAGTAGTTAGTGCCTTCCATAGTTTGAATCTTTTATTTAGCTGGCAGTAGTGGCGCTCGCTGTATTGCAGTAGCTTGAGCAGCGAAGATTTTTGTGAGGTAAGTGATTTGTGAAAAGTATAGTTTAATGTTAGTCAGGGCCATTCTTTTGTAGGGAATTTTGAAAGTCAGATTGCGTTGCGCTAACAAAATATTGTGTGTCAGTTTAAGCACAGTCTTGTATAATTGTTCAAAGGGGACGTTACAAATTAACTATCATTTTTGCGTCGGATTCGATAATCTAAACTCACAGGAGAAAGACCATAAGGTGCCCGAGGCAACAACAGACCCTTGGAGACAAGTCGGCTGGAGGACGATGTATTGAATCTCGACGCAATTTGAGTGTTCCATCGTCATTAGAAGGCCCTGAACGTTACAATTAACTATCATTTTTTGCGTCGGATTCGAAAATCTAGACTCATAGGAGAACGACCATAAGGTGCCCGAGGAAGCAATAGACCCTTGGAGACAAATCAGCTGGAGGACGATGTATTGAATCTCGACGCAATTTGAGAGTTCCATCGTCATTAGGAGGCCCTGAACGTTAGAATTAACAATCAGTTTCGCGTCGGATTCGAAAATCTAGACTCACATGAGAGCGAACATAAGAGGCCCGAGACAGCAATATCCCCTTGGAGACAAGTCGGCTGGAGGCCGATGTATTGAATCTCGACTCAATTTGTGTGCTCCATCGTCATTCGGAGGCCCTGAACGTTACAATTAACTATGAGTTTCGCGTCGGATTCGAAAACGTAGAATCACCGGAGAACGACCATAAGGTGCCCGAGGCAGCAATAGACCCTTGGAGACAAGTCGGCTGGAGGCCGATGAATTTAATCTCGACGCAATTTGAGTGTCCCATCGTCATTAGGAGGCCCTAAACGTTACAATTAACTATCATTTTTGCGTCGGATTCGATAATCTAAACTCACAGGAGAACGACCGTAAGGTGCCCGAGGCAGCAACAGACCCTTGGAGACAAGTCGGCTGGAGGCCGATGTATTGAATCTTGACGCAATTTGAGTGTTCCATCGTCATTACAAGGCCCTGAACGTTACAATTAACTATCATTTTTGCCTCGGATACGAAAATCTAGACTCACAGGAGAACGACCGTAAGGTGCCCGAGGCAGCAATAGACCCTTGGAGACAAATCGGCTGAATGCCGATGTATTGAATATCGAGGCAATTTGAGTGTTCCATCGTCATTAGGAAGCCCTGAACGTTACAATTAATAATCAGTTTCGCGTCAGATTCGAAAATCTAGTTTCAAATGAGAGCGAACATAAGAGGCCGGAGGCAGTAATATCCCCATGGAGACAAGTCGGCTGGAGGACGATGTATTGAATCTCGACGCTATTTGAGAGTTCCATCGTCATTACAAGGCCCTGAACGTTACTATTCACTATCATTTTAGCGTCGGATTCGAAAATCTACTCACAGGAGAAGTTCATACGGTGCTCGAGACAGCAGTATACCCCTTGGAGACAAATCGACTGGAGGCTGATGTATTGAATATCGACGCAATTTGAGAGTTCCATCGGCATTAGGAGGCCCTGAACGTTACAGTTAACTATCATTTTTGCGTCGGATTCGAAAATCTAGACTCACAGGAGAAACGACCATAAGGTGCCCGAGGCAGCATTAGACCCTTGGAGACAAGTCGGCTGGAGGACGATGTATTGAATCTCGACGCAAGTTGAGTGTTCCATCGTCATTAGGAGGCCCTGAACGTTAGAATTAACTATCGGTTTCGCGTCGGATTCGAAAATCTAGACTCACAGGAGACGGACCACATGGAGCCCGAGGCAGCAATATCCCCTTGGAGACAAGTCGGCTGGAGGTCGATGTATTGAATCTCGACTCAATTTGAGTGTTCCATCGTCATTAGGTGGCCCTGAACGTTACAATTAACAATCAGTTTCGCGTCGGATTCGAAAATCTAGACTCACAGGTGAAGGATCATATTGTGCCCGGGACAGCAATATCCCCTTGGAGACAAGTCGGCTGGAGGCCGATGTATTGAATCTCGACGCAATTTGAGTGTTCCATCGTCATTAGGAGGCCCTAAACCTTACAATTAACTATCATTTTTGCGTCGGATTCGAAAATGTACTCACAGGAGAAGTTCAACGGTGCTCGAGACAGCAATATACCCCTTGGAGACAAATCGACTGGAGGCCGATGTATTGAATATCGACGCAATTTGAGTGTTCCATCGTCATTTGGAGGCCCTAAACGTTACAATTAACTATCATTTTTGCGTCGGATTCGATAATCTAAACTCATAGGAGAACGACCATAAGGTGCCCGAGGCAGCAATAGACCCTTGGAGACAAGTCGGCTGGAGGCCGATGTATTGAATCTCGACGCAATTTGAGTGTTCCATCGCTAATAGGAGGCCCTGAACGTTGCAATTAACTATCGTTTTTGAGTCGGATTCGAAAATCTAGACTCACAGGAGAAGTTCATACAGTGCTCGAGACAGCAATATACCCCTTGGAGACAAATCGACTGGAGGCCGATGTATTGAATATCGACGCAATTTGAGTGTTCCATCGTCATTAGGTCGCCCTGAACGTTATAATGAACTATCAGTTTTGCGTCGGATTCGAAAATCTACTGACAGGAGAAGGATCATATGGTGCACGAGACTGCAATATCCCCTTGGATACAAGTCAACTGAAGGACGATGTATTGACTCTCGACGCAATTTGAGTGTTCCATCACCAATAGGAGGCCCTGAACGTTACAATTAACTATCATTTTTGCGTCGGATTCGATAATCTAAACTCACAGGAGAAAGACCATAAGGTGCCCGAGGCAGCAACAGACCCTTGGAGACAAGTAGGCTGGAGGACGATGTATTGAATCTCGACGCAATTTGAGTGTTCCATCGTCATTAGAAGGCCCTGAACGTTACAATTAACTATCATTTTTGCGTCGGATTCGAAAATCTAGACTCATAGGAGAACGACCATAAGGTGCACGAGGAAGCAATAGACCCTTGGAGACAAATCAGCTGGAGGACGATGTATTGAATCTCGACGCAATTTGAGAGTTCCATCGTCATTAGGAGGCCCTGAACGTTACAATTAACAATCAGTTTCGAGTCGGATTCGAAAATCTAGACTCACATGAGAGCGAACATAAGAGGCCCGAGACAGCAATATCCCCTTGGAGACAAGTCGGCTGGAGGCCGATGTATTGAATCTCGACTCAATTTGTGTGCTCCATCGTCTTTCGGAGGCCCTGAACGTTACAATTAACAATCATTTTAGCGTCGGATTCGAAAATCTACTCACAGGAGAAGTTCATACGGTGCTCGAGGCAGCAATATACCCCTTGGAGACAAATCGACTGGAGGCCGATGTATTGAATCTCGACCCAATTTGAGTGTTCCATCGTCATTACAAGGCCCTAAACGTTACAATTAACTATCATTATTGCGTCGGATTCGAAAATCTAGACTCACAGGAGAACGACCATTAGGTGCTCGAGGCAGCAATAGACCCTTGGAGCCAAGTCGGCTGGAGGCCGATGTATTGAATCTCGACGCAATTTGAGTGTTCCATCGGCATTAGGAGGCCCTGAACGTTACAGTTAACTATCATTTTAGCGTCGAATTCGAAAATCTACTAACAGGAGAAGGATCATATGGTGCACGAGACTGCAATATCCCCTTGGATACAAGTCGACTGGAGGTCGATGTATTGACTCTCGACGCAATTTGAGTGTTCCATCGTCTTTAGGAGTCCCTGAACGTTACAATGAACTATCATTTATGCGTCGGATTCGAAAATCTAGACTCACAGGAGAACGACCATAAGTTGCCCGAGGCAGCAACAGACCCTTGGAGACAAGTCGGCTGGAGGCCGATGTATTGAATCTCGACGCAATTTGAGTGTTCCATCGTCATTACAAGGCCCTAAACGTTACAATTAACTATCATTTATGCGTCGGATTCTAAACTCTAGACTCACAGGAGAACGACCATAAGGTGCCCGAGGCAGCAATAGACGCTTGGAGACAAGTCGGCTGGAAACCGATGTATTGATTCTTGACGCAATTTGAGTGTTCCATCGTCATTACAAGGCCCAGAACGTTACAATTAACTATCATTTTAGCGTCGGATTCGAACATCTACTCACAGGAGAAGTTCATACGGTACTCGAGACAGCAATATACCCATTGGAGACAAATCGACTGGAGGCCGATGTATTGAATCTCGACGCAATTTGAGTCTTCTATCGTCATTAGGAGGCGCTGAACGTATCACTATCATTTTTGCGTCGGATTCGAAAATCTAGACTCACAGGAGAACGACAATAAGGTGCCCGAGGCAGCAATTGACCCTTGGTGACAAGTCGGCTGGAGGCCGATGTATTGAATCTCGACGCAATTTGAGTGTTCCATCGTCATTAGAAGGCGCAGAACGTTACAATTAACTATGATTTTTGCGTCGGATTCGAAAATCTAGACTCACAGGAGAAAGATCATATTGTGCCCGAGACAGCAATATCCCCTTGGAGACAAGTCGGCAGGAGGCCGAAGTATTGAATCTCGACGCAATTTGAGTGTTCCATCTCTAATAGGAGGCCCTGAACGTTGCAATTAACTATCGTTTTTGAGTCGGATTCGAAAATCTAGACTCACAGGAGAAGTTCATACGGTGCTCGAGACAGCAATATACCCCTTGGAGACAAATCGACTGGAGGCCGATGTATTGAATATCGACGCAATTTGAGTGTTCCATCGTCATCAGGTCGCCCTGAACGTTATAATGAACTATCAGTTTTGCGTCGGATTCGAAAATCTACTGACAGGAGAAGGATCATATGGTGCACGAGACTGCAATATCCCCTTGGATACAAGTCGACTGAAGGACGATGTATTGACTCTCGACGCAATTTGAGTGTTCCATCACCAATAGGAGGCCCTGAACGTTACAATTAACTATCATTTTTGCGTCGGATTCGATAATCTAAACTCACAGGAGAAAGACCATAAGGTGCCCGAGGCAGCATCAGACCCTTGGAGACAAGTCGGCTGGAGGACGATGTATTGAATCTCGACGCAATTTGAGTGATCCATCGTCATTAGAAGGCCCTGAACGTTACCATTAACTATCATTTTTGCGTGGAATTCGATAATCTACTAACAGGGGAAGGATCATATGGTGCACGAGACTGCAATATCCCCTTGGATACAAGTCGACTGGAGGTCGATGTATTGACTCTCGACGCAATTTGAGTGTTCCATCGTCTTTAGGAGTCCCTGAACGTTACAATTAACTATCATTTATGCGTCGGATTCGAAAATCTAGACTCACAGGAGAACGACCATAAGGTGCCCGAGGCAGCAACAGATCCTTGGAGACAAGTCGGCTGGAGGCCGATGTATTGAATCTCGACGCAATTTGAGTGTTCCATCGTCATTACAAGGCCCTAAACGTTACAATTAACTATTATTTATGCGTCGGATTCGAAACTCTAGACTCACAGGAGAACGACCATAAGGTGCCCGAGGCAGCAATAGACCCTTGGGGACAAGTCGGCTGGAAACCGATGTATTGATTCTTGACGCAATTTGAGTGTTCCATCGTCATTACAAGGCCCTGAACGTTACAATTAACTATCATTTTAGCGTCGGATTCGAAAATCTACTCACAGGAGAAGTTCATACGGTACTCGAGACAGCAATATTCCCCTTGGAGACAAATCGGCTGGAGGCCGATGTATTGAATCTCGACGCAATTTGAGTGTTCCATCGTCATTACAAGGCCCTAAACGTTACAATTAACTATCATTTATGCGTCGGATTCGAAACTCTAGACTCACAGGAGAACGACCATAAGGTGCCCGAGGCAGCAATAGACCCTTGGAGACAAGTCGGCTGGAAACCGATGTATTGATTCTTGACGCAATTTGAGTGTTCCATCGTCATTACAAGGCCCTGAACGTTACAATTAACTATCATTTTTGCGTCGGATTCGAAAATCTAGACTCACAGGAGATCGACAATAAGGTGCCCGAGGCAGCAATAGACCCTTGGTGACAAGTCGGCTGGAGGACGATGTATTGAATCTCGACGCAATTTGAGTGTTCCATCGTCATTAGAAGGCCCTGAACGTTACAATTAACAATCAGTTTTGCGTCGGGTTCGAAAATCTAGACTCACAGCAGAACGATCACAAGGTGCCCGAGGCAGCAACAGACCCTTGGAGACAAGTCGGCTGGAGGCCGATGTATTGAATCTCGACGCAATTTGAGTGTTCCATCGTCATTGCAAGGCCCTAAACGTTACAATTAACTATCATTTTTGCGTCGGATTCGATAATCTAAACTCACAGGAGAACGACCATAAGGTGCCCGAGGCAGCATTAGACCCTTGGAGACAAGTCGGCTGGAGGACGATGTATTGAATCTCGACGCAATTTGAGAGTTCTATCGTAAACAGGAGGCGCTGAACGTTACTATTCACTATCATTTTAGCGTCGGATTAGAAAATCTAGACTCACAGGAGAAGGATCATATGGTGCCCGAGACCGCAATATCCCCTTGGAGACAAGTCCGCTGGAGGCCGATGTATTGAATCTCGACGCCAAATGAGTGTTCCATCGTCATTAGGAGGCCCTGAATGTTACAATTAACTATCAGTTTTTCGTCGGATTCGAAAATCTAAACCCACAGGAGAACGACCATAAGGTGCCCGAGGCAGCAATAGACCCTTGGAGACAAGTCGGCTGGAGGCCGATGTATTGAATCTCGACGCAATTTGAGTGTCCCATCGTCATTAGAAGGCCCTGAACGTTACAATTAACTATCATTTATGCGTCGGATTCGAAAATCTACTCACAGGAGAAGTTCATACGGTGCTCGAGACAGCAATATCCCCTTGGAGACAAGTCCGCTGGAGGCCGATGTATTGAATCTCGACGCCATTTGAGTGTTCCATCGTCATTAGGAGGCCCTGAACCTTACAATTAACTATCAGTTTCGCGTCGGATTCGAAAATCTAAACTCACAGGAGAACGACCATAAGGTGCCCGAGGCAGCAACAGACCCTTGGAGACAAGTCGGCTGGAGGCCGATGTATTGAATCTCGACTCAATTTGTGTGCTCCATCGTCATTCGGAGGCCCTGAACGTTACAATTAATTATGAGTTTCGCGTCGGATTCGAAAACGTAGAATCACCGGAGAACGACCACAAGGTGCCCGAGGCAGCAATAGACCCTTAGAGACAAGTCGGCTGGAGGCCGATGAATTGAATCTCGACGCAATTTGAGTGTCCCATCGTCATTAGGAGGCCCTAAACGTTACAATTAACTATCATTTTTGCGTCGGATTCGATAATCTAAACTCACAGGAGAACGACCATAAGGTGCCCGAGGCAGCAACAGACCCTTGGAGACAAGTCGGCTGGAAACCGATGTATTGATTCTTGACGCAATTTGAGTGTTCCATCGTCATTAGGAGGCCCTGAACGTTACAATTAACAATCATTTTAGCGTCGCATTCGAAAATCTACTCACAGGAGAAGTTCATACGGTGCTCGAGACAGCAATATACCCCTTGGAGACAAATCGACTGGAGGCTGATGTATTGCATCTCGACGCAATTTGAGTGTTCCATCGTCATTACAAGGCCCTGAACGTTACAATTAACTATCATTATTGCGTCGGATTCGAAAATCTAGACTCACAGGAGAACGACCATAAGGTGCTCGAGGCAGCAATAGACCCTTGGAGACAAGTCGGCTGGAGGCCGATGTATTGAATCTCGACGCAATTTGAGTGTTCCATCGGCATTAGGAGGCCCTGAACGTTACAGTTAACTATCATTTTAGCGTCGAATTCGAAAATCTACTAACAGGAGAAGGATCATATGGTGCACGAGACTGCAATATCCCCTTGGATACAAGTCGTCTGGAGGCCGATGTATTGAATCTCGACGCAATTTGAGTGTTCCATCGTCATTACAAGGCCCTAAACGTTACAATTAACTATCATTTATGCGTCGGATTCGAAACCCTAGACTCACAGGAGAACGACCATAAGGTGCCCGAGGCAGCAATAGACCCTTGGAGACAAGTAGGCTGGAAACCGATGTATTGATTCTTGACGCAATTTGAGTATTCCATCGTCATTACAAGGCCCTAAACGTTACAATTAACTATCATTTTTGCGTCGGATTCGAAAATCTAGACTCACAGGAGAACGACAATATGGTGCCCGAGGCAGCAATAGACCCTTGGTGACAAGTCGGCTGGAGGACGATGTATTGAATCTCGACGCAATTTGAGTGTTCCATCGTCATTAGAAGGCCCTGAACGTTACAATTAACAATCAGTTTTGCGTCGGGATCGAAAATCTAGACTCACAGCAGAACGATCACAAGGTGCCCGAGGCAGCAACAGACCCTTGGAGACAAGTCGGCTGGAGGCCGATGTATTGAATCATGACGCAATTTGAGTGTTCCATCGTCATTACAAGGCCCTGAACGTTACAATTAACTATCATTTTTGCCTCGGATACGAAAATCTAGACTCACAGGAGAACGACCATAAGGTGCCCGAGGCAGCAATAGACCCTTGGAGACAAATCGGCTGAATGCCGATGTATTGAATATCGAGGCAATTTGAGTGTTCCATCGTCATTAGGAAGCCCTGAACGTTACAATTAATAATCAGTTTCGAGTCGGATTCGAAAATCTAGACTCAAATGAGAGCGAACATAAGAGGCCGGAGGCAGTAATATCCCCATGGAGACAAGTCGGCTGGAGGACGATGTATTGAATCTCGACGCAATTTGAGAGTTCCATCGTCATTACAAGGCCCTGAACGTTACTATTCATTATCATTTTAGCGTCGGATTCGAAAATCTACTCACAGGAGAAGTTCATACGGTGCTCGAGACAGCAGTATACCCCTTGGAGACAAATCGACTGCAGGCTGATGTATTGAATATCGACGCAATTTGAGAGTTCCATCGGCATTAGGAGGCCCTGAACGTTACAGTTAACTATCATTTTAGCGTCGGATTCGAAAATCTACTAACAGGAGAAGGATCATATGGTGCATGAGACTGCAATATCCCCTTGGATACAAGTCGACTGGAGGTCGATGTATTGACTCTCGACGCAATTTGAGTGTTCCATCGTCTTTAGGAGTCCCTGAACGTTACAATTAACTATCCTTTTTGCGTCGAATTCGATAATCTAAACTCACAGGAGAACGACCATAAGGTGCCCGAGGCAGCAACAGACCCTTGGAGACAAGTCGGCTGGAGGCCGATGTATTGAATCTTGACGCAATTTGAGTGTTCCATCGTCATTACAAGGCCCTGAACGTTACAATTAACTATCATTTTTGCGTCGGATTCGAAAATCTAGACTCACAGGAGAACGACCCTAAGGTGCCTGAGGCAGCAATAGACCCTTGGAGACAAGTCGGCTGGAGGACGATGTATTGGATCGCGACGCAATTTGTGTCTTCTATCGTCATTAGGAGGCGCTGAACGTTACCATTCACTATCATTTTTGCGTTGGATTCAAAAATCTAGACTCACAGGAGAAGGACCATGTGGTGCCCGAGGCAGCGATATCCCCTTGGAGACAAGTCGGCTGGAGGCCAATGTATTGAATCTCGACGCAATTTGAGTGTTCCATCGTCATTAGGAGGCCCTGAACGTTACAATTAACTATCATTTTTGCGTCGGATTCGAAAATCTAGACTCACAGGAGAACGACCATAAGGTGCCCGAGGCAGCAATAGACCCTTGGAGACAAGTCGGCTGGAGGCCGATGTATTGAATCTCGACGCAATTTGAGGGTCCCATCGTCATTAGAAGGCCCTGAACGTTACAATTAACTATCATTTATGCGTCGGATTCGAAAATCTACTCACAGGAGAAGTTCATACGGTGCTCGAGACAGCAATATCCCCTTGGAGACAAGTCCGCTGGAGGCCGATGTATTGAATCTCGACGCCATTTGAGTGTTCCATCGTCATTAGGAGGCCCTGAACCTTACAATTAACTATCAGTTTCGCGTCGGATTCGAAAATCTAAACTCACAGGAGAACGACCATAAGGTGCCCGAGGCAGCAACAGACCCTTGGAGACAAGTCGGCTGGAGGCCGATGTATTGAATCTTGACGCAATTTGAGTGTTCCATCGTCATTACAAGGCCCTGAACGTTACAATTAACTATCATTTTTGCCTCGGATACGAAAATCTAGACTCACAGGAGAACGACCATAAGGTGCCCGAGGCAGCAATAGACCCTTGGAGACAAATCGGCTGAATGCCGATGTATTGAATATCGAGGCAATTTGAGTGTTCCATCGTCATTAGGAAGCCCTGAACGTTACAATTAAAAATCAGTTTCGCGTCGGATTCGAAAATCTAGACTCAAATGAGAGCGAACATAAGAGGCCGGAGGCAGTAATATCCCCATGGAGACAAGTCGGCTGGAGGACGATGTATTGAATCTCGACGCTATTTGAGAGTTCCATCGTCATTACAAGGCCCTGAACGTTACTATTCACTATCATTTTAGCGTCGGATTCGAAAATCTACTCACAGGAGAAGTTCATACGGTGCTAGAGACAGCAGTATACCCCTTGGAGACAAATCGACTGGAGGCTGATGTATTGAATATCGACGCAATTTGAGAGTTCCATCGGCATTAGGAGGCCCTGAACGTTACAGTTAACTATCATTTTTGCGTCGGATTCGAAACTCTAGGCTCACAGGAGAAACGACCATAAGGTGCCCGAGGCAGCATTAGACCCTTGGAGACAAGTCGGCTGGAGGACGATGTATTGAATCTCGACGCAATTTGAGTGTTCCATCGTCATTAGGAGGCCCTGAACGTTAGAATTAACTATCGGTTTCGCGTCGGATTCGAAAATCTAGACTCACAGGAGACGGACCACATGGAGCCCGAGGCAGCAATATCCCCTTGGAGACAAGTCGTCTGGAGGTCGATGTATTGAATCTCGACTCAATTTGAGTGTTCCATCGTCATTAGGTGGCCCGGAACGTTACAATTAACAATCAGTTTCGCGTCGGATTCGAAAATCTAGACTCACAGGTGAAGGATCATATTGTGCCCGGGACAGCAATATCCCCTTGGAGACAAGTCGGCTGGAGGCCGATGTATTGAATCTCGACGCAATTTGAGTGTTCCATCGCTAATAGGAGGCCCTGAACGTTGCAATTAACTATCGTTTTTGAGTCGGATTCGAAAATCTAGACTCACAGGAGAAGTTCATACGGTGCTCGAGACAGCAATATACCCCTTGGAGACAAATCGACTGGAGGCCGATGTATTGAATATCGACGCAATTTGAGTGTTCCATCGTCATTAGGTCGCCCTGAACGTTATAATGAACTATCAGTTTTGCGTCGGATTCGAAAATCTACTGACAGGAGAAGGATCATATGGTGCACGAGACTGCAATATCCCCTTGGATACAAGTCGACTGAAGGACGATGTATTGACTCTCGACGCAATTTGAGTGTTCCATCACCATTAGGAGGCCCTGAACGTTACAATTAACTATCATTTTTGCGTCGGATTCGATAATCTAAACTCACAGGAGAAAGACCATAAGGTGCCCGAGGCAGCAACAGACCCTTGGAGACAAGTCGGCTGGAGGACGATGTATTGAATCTCGACGCAATTTGAGTGTTCCATCGTCATTAGAAGGCCCTGAACGTTACAATTAACTATCATTTTTGCGTCGGATTCGAAAATCTACACACAGGAGAACGACCATAAGGTGCCCGAGGCAGCAATAGACCCTTGGTGACAAGTCGGCTGGAGGACGATGTATTGAATCTCGACGCAATTTGAGTGTTCCATCGTCATTAGAAGGCCCTGAACGTTACAATTAACAATCAGTTTTGCGTCGGGTTCGAAAATCTAGACTCACAGCAGAACGATCACAAGGTGCCAGAGGCAGCAACAGACCCTTGGAGACAAGTCGGCTGGAGGCCGATGTATTGAATCTCGACGCAATTTGAGTGTTCCATCGCTAATAGGAGGCCCTGAACGTTGCAATTAACTATCGTTTTTGGGTCGGATTCGAAAATCTAGACTCACAGGAGAAGTTCATACGGTGCTCGAGACAGCAATATACCCTTGGAGACAAATCGACTGGAGGCCGATGTATTGAATATCGACGCAATTTGAGTGTTCCATCGTCATTAGGTCGCCCTGAACGTTATAATGAACTATCAGTTTTGCGTCGGATTCGAAAATCTACTGACAGGAGAAGGATCATATGGTGCACGAGACTGCAATATCCCCTTGGATACAAGTCGACTGAAGGACGATGTATTGACTCTCGACGCAATTTGAGTGTTCCATCACCAATAGGAGGCCCTGAACGTTACAATTAACTATCATTTTTGCGTCGGATTCGATAATCTAAACTCACAGGAGAAAGACCATAAGGTGCCCGAGGCAGCAACAGACCCTTGGAGACAAGTCGGCTGGAGGACGATGTATTGAATCTCGACGCAATTAGAGTGTTCCATCGTCATTAGAAGGCCCTGAACGTTACAATTAACAATCAGTTTCGAGTCGGATTCGAAAATCTAGACTCACATGAGAGCGAACATAAGAGGCCCGAGACAGCAATATCCCCTTGGAGACAAGTCGGCTGGAGGCCGATGTATTGAATCTCGACTCAATTTGTGTGCTCCATCGTCTTTCGGAGGCTCTGAACGTTACAATTAACAATCATTTTAGCGTCGGATTCGAAAATCTACTCACAGGAGAAGTTCATACGGTGCTCGAGACAGCAATATACCCCTTGGAGACAAATCGACTGAAGGCCGATGTATTGAATCTCGACCCAATTTGAGTGTTCCATCGTCATTACAAGGCCCTGAACGTTACAATTAACTATCATTATTGCGTCGGATTCGAAAATCTAGACTCACAGGAGAACGACCATAAGGTGCTCGAGGCAGCAATAGACCCTTGGAGCCAAGTCGGCTGGAGGCCGATGTATTGAATCTCGACGCAATTTGAGTGTTCCATCGGCATTAGGAGGCCCTGAACGTTACAGTTAACTATCATTTTAGCGTCGAATTCGAAAATCTACTAACAGGAGAAGGATCATATGGTGCACGAGACTGCAATATCCCCTTGGATACAAGTCGACTGGAGGTCGATGTATTGACTCTCGACGCAATTTGAGTGTTCCATCGTCTTTAGGAGTCCCTGAACGTTACAATTAACTATCATTTATGCGTCGGATTCGAAAATCTAGACTCACAGGAGAACGACCATAAGTTGCCCGAAGCAGCAACAGACCCTAGGAGACAAGTCGGCTGGAGGCCGATGTATTGAATCTCGACGCAATTTGAGTGTTCCATCGTCATTACAAGGCCCTAAACGTTACAATTAACTATCATTTATGCGTCGGATTCTAAACTCTAGACTCACAGGAGAACGACCATAAGGTGCCCGAGGCAGCAATAGACCCTTGGAGACAAGTCGGCTGGAAACCGATGTATTGAATCTCGACGCAATTTGAGAGTTCTATCGTAATCAGGAAGCGCTGAACGTTACTATTCACTATCATTTTAGCGTCGGATTAGAAAATCTAGACTCACAGGAGAAGGATCAAATGGTGCCCGAGACCGCAATATCCCCTTGGAGACAAGTCCGCTGGAGGCCGATGTATTGAATCTCGACGCAATTTGAGTGTTCCATCGTCATTAGGAGGCCCTGAACCTTGCAATTAACTATCAGTTTCGCGTCGGATTCGAAAATCTAGACTCACAGGAGACGGACCACATGGAGCCCGAGGCAGCAATATCCCCTTGTAGACAAGTCGGCTGGAGGAAGAAGTATTGACTCTCGACGCAATTTGAGTTTTCCATCGTCATTAAGAGGCCCTGAGCATTACATTTAACTATCAGTTATGCGTCGGATTCTAAAATGTTGACTCACAGGGGAACGACCATACGGTGCCCGAGGCAGGTATTGACCCTTGGAGACAAGTCGGTTGGAGGACGATGTATTGGATCGCGACGCCAAATGAGTGTTCCATCGTCATTAGGAGGCCCTGAATGTTACAATTAACTATCAGTTTTTCGTCGGATTCGAAAATCTAAACCCACAGGAGAACGACCATAAGGTGCCCGAGGCAGCAATAGACCCTTGGAGACAAGTCGGCTGGAGGCCGATGTATTGAATCTCGACGCAATTTGAGTGTCCCATCGTCATTAGAAGGCCCTGAACGTTACAATTAACTATCATTTATGCGTCGGATTCGAAAATCTACTCACAGGAGAAGTTCATACGGTGCTCGAGACAGCAATATCCCCTTGGAGACAAGTCCGCTGGAGGCCGATGTATTGAATCTCGACGCCATTTGAGTGTTCCATCGTCATTAGGAGGCCCTGAACCTTACAATTAACTATCAGTTTCGCGTCGGATTCGAAAATCTAAACTCACAGGAGAACGACCATAAGGTGCCCGAGGCAGCAACAGACCCTTGGAGACTAGTCGGCTGGAGGCCGATGTATTGAATCTTGACGCAATTTGAGTGTTCCATCGTCTTTACAAGGCCCTGAACGTTACAATTAACTATCATTTTTGCCTCGGATACGAAAATCTAGACTCACAGGAGAACGACCATAAGGTGCCCGAGGCAGCAATAGACCCTTGGAGACAAATCGGCTGAATGCCGATGTATTGAATATCGAGGCAATTTAGTGTTCCATCGTCATTAGGAAGCCCTGAACGTTACAATTAACAATCAGTTTCGCGTCGGATTCGAAAATCTAGACTCAAATGAGAGCGAACATAAGAGACCGGAGGCAGTAATATCCCCATGGAGACAAGTCGGCTGGAGGACGATGTATTGAATCTCGACGCAATTTGGGTGTTCCATCGTCATTACAAGGCCCTGAACGTTACTATTCACTATCATTTTAGCGTAGGATTCGAAAATCTACTCACAGGAGAAGTTCATACGGTGCTCGAGACAGCAGTATACCCCTTGGAGACAAATCGACTGGAGGCTGATGTATTGAATATCGACGCAATTTGAGAGTTCCATCGGCATTAGGAGGCCCTGAACGTTACAGTTAACTATCATTTTAGCGTCGGATTCGAAAATCTACTAACAGGAGAAGGATCATATGGTGCACGAGACTGCAATATCCCCTTGGATACAAGTCGACTGGAGGTCGATGTATTGACTCTCGACGCAATTTGAGTGTTCCATCGTCTTTAGGAGTCCCTGAACGTTACAATTAACTATCCTTTTTGCGTCGAATTCGATAATCTAAACTCACAGGAGAACGACCATAAGGTGCCCGAGGCAGCAATAGACCCTTGGAGACAAGTCGGCTGGTGGACGATGTATTGGATCGCGACGCAATTTGTGTCTTCTATCGTCATTAGGAGGCGCTGAACGTTACAATTCACTATCATTTTTGCGTTGGATTCAAAAATCTAGACTCACAGGAGAAGGACCATGTGGTGCCCCAGGCAGCGATATCCCCTTGGAGACAAGTCGGCTGGAGGCCAATGTATTGAATCTCGACGCAATTTGAGTGTTCCATCGTCATTAAGAGGCCCTGAACGTTACAATTAACTATCATTTTTGCGTCGGATTCGAAAATCTAGCCTCACAGGAGAACGACCATAAGGTGCCCGAGGCAGCAATAGACCCTTGGAGACAAGTCGGCTGGAGGACGATGTATTGAATCTCGACGCAATTTGAGAAATCCATCGTCATTAGGAGGCCCTGAACGTTACAATTAACTATCATTTTTGCGTTGGATTCTAACATCTAGACTTACAAGAGAACGACCATAAGGTGCCCGAGGCAGCATTAAACCCTTGGAGACAGGTCGGCTGGAGGACGATGTATTGGATTGCGACGGAATTTGAGTGTTCCATCGTCATTAGGAGGCCCTGAATGTTACAATTAACTATCAGTTTTTCGTCGGATTCGAAAATCTAAACTCACAGCAGACGGACCATTTGGTGCCCGAGGCAGCAATAGACCGTTGGAGACAAGTAGGCTGGTGGCCGATGTATTGAATCTCGACGCAATTTGAGTGTCCCATCGTCAATAGAAGGCCCTGAACGTTACAATTAACTATCATTTATGCGTCGGATTCGAAAATCTACTCACAGGAGAAGTTCATACGGTGATCGAGACAGCAATATCCCCTTGGAGACAAGTCCGCTGGAGGCCGATGTATTGAATCTCGACGCAATTTGAGAGTTCCATCGGCATTAGGAGGCCCTGAACGTTACAATTAACTATCATTTTTGCGTCGGATTCGAAAATCTAGACTCACAGGAGAAGGATCATATGGTGCCCGAGGCAGCAACAGACCCTTGGAGACATGTCGGTTGGAGGCCGATGTATTGAATCTCGACGCAATTTGAGTGTTCCATCGACATTACAAGGCCCTGAACGTTACAATTAACTATCATTTTAGCGTCGGAATCGAAAATCTACTCACAGGAGAAGTTCATACGGTGCTCGAGACAGCAATATACCCCTTGGAGACTAATCGACTGGATGCCGATGTATTGAATATCGACGCTATTTGAGTGTTCCATCGTCATTAGGAGGCCCTAAACGTTACAATTAACTATCATTTTTGCGTCGGATTCGATACTCTAAATTCACAGGAGAACGACCATAAGGTGCCCGAGGCAGCATTAGGCCCTTGGAGGCAAGTCGGCTGGAGGACGATGTATTGAATCTCGACGCAATTTGAGTGTCCCATCGCCATTACAAGGCACTAAACGTAACAATTAACTATCATTTTTGCGTCGGACTCGATAATCTAAACTCACAGGGGAACGACCATACGGTGCCCGAGGCAGGAATTGACCCTTGGAGACAAGTCGGTTGGAGGACGATGTATTGGATCGCGACGCAAAATGAGTGTTCCATCGTCATTAGGAGGCCCTGAATGTTACAATTAACTATCAGTTTTTCGTCGGACTCGAAAATCTAAACTCACAGGAGAACGACCATAAGGTGCCCGAGGCAGCAATAGACCGTTGGAGACAAGTAGGCTGGAGGCCAATGTATTGAATCTCGACGCAATTTGAGTGTCCCATCGTCATTAGAAGGCCCTGAACGTTACAATTAACTATCATTTATGCGTCGGATTCGAAAATCTACTCACAGGAGAAGTTCATACGGTGCTCAAGACAGCAATATCCCCTTGGAGACAAGTCCGCTGGAGGCCGATGTATTGAATCTCGACGCAATTTGAGAGTTCCATCGGCATTAGGAGGCCCTGAACGTTACAATTAACTATCATTTTTGCGTCGGATTCGAAAATCTAGACTCACAGGAGAAGGATCATATGGTGCCCGAGGCAGCAACAGACCCTTGGAGACATGTCGGCTGGAGGCCGATGTATTGAATCTCGACGCAATTTGAGTGTTCCATCGACATTACAAGGCCCTGAACGTTACAATTAACTATGATTTTAGCGTCGGATTCGAAAATCTACTCACAGGAGAAGTTCACACGGTGCTCGAGACAGCAATATACCCCTTGGAGACTAATCGACTGGAGGCCGATGTATTGAATATCGACGCTATTTGAGTGTTCCACCGTCATTAGGAGGCCCTAAACGTTACAATTAACTATCATTTTTGCGTCGGATTCGATAATCTAAATTCACAGGAGAACGACCATAAGGTGCCCGAGGCAGCAACAGACCCTTGGAGACAAGTCGGCTGGAGGCCGATGAATTGAATCTCGACGCAATTTGAGTGTTCCGTCGTCATTAGGAGGTCCTAAACGTTACAATTAACTATAATTTTTGCGTCGGATTCGATAATCTAAACTCACAGGAGAACGACCATAAGATGCCCGAGGCAGCAACAGACCCTTGGAGACAAGTCGGCTGGAGGCCGATGTATTGAATCTCGACGCAATTTGAGTGTTCTATCGTCATTACAGGGCCCTGAACGTTACAATTAACTATCATTTTTGCGTCGGATTCGAAAATCTAGACTCACAGGAGAACGACCATAAGGTGCCCGAGGCAGCAATAGACCCTTGGAGACAAGTCGGGTGGAGGACGATGTATTGAATCTAGAAGGAATTTGAGTGTTCCATCGGCATTAGGAGGCCCTGAACGTTACAATTAACTATCATTTTTGCGTCGGATTCGATAATCTAAACTCACAGGAGAACGACCATAAGGTGCCCGAGGCCTCAACAGACCCTTGGAGACAAGTCGGCTGGAGGACGATGTATTGAATCTCGACGCAATTTGAGTGTTCCATCGTCATTACAAGGCCCCGAACGTTACAATTAACTATCATTTTAGCGTCGGATTCGAAAATCTACTCACAGGAGAAGTTCATACGGAGCTCGAGACAGCAATATACCCCTTGGAGACAAATCGATTGGAGGCCGATGTATTGAATATCAACGCAATTTGAGTGTTCCATCGTCTTTAGGAGTCCCTGAACGTTACAATTAACTATCATTTTTGCGTCGGATTCGATAATCTAAACTCACAGGAGAACGACCATAAGGTGCCCGAGGCAGCATTAGACCCTTGGAGACAAGTCGGCTGGAGGACGATGTATTGAATCTCGACGCAATTTGAGAGTTCTATCGTAATCAGGAAGCGCTGAACGTTACTATTCACTATCATTTTAGCGTCGGATTAGAAAATCTAGACTCACAGGAGAAGGATCAAATGGTGCCCGAGACCGCAATATCCCCTTGGAGACAAGTCCGCTGGAGGCCGATGTATTGAATCTCGACGCCATTTGAGTGTTCCATCGTCATTAGGAGGCCCTGAACCTTACAATTAACTATCAGTTTCGCGTCGGATTCGATAATGTAAACTCACAGGAGAACGACCATAAGGTGCCCGAGGCCTCAACAGACCCTTGGAGACAAGTCGGCTGGAGGACGATGTATTGAATCTCGACGCAATTTGAGTGTTCCATCGTCATTACAAGGCCCCGAACGTTACAATTAACTGTCATTTTAGCGTCGGATTCGAAAATCTACTCACAGGAGAAGTTCATACGGAGCTCGAGACAGCAATATACCCCTTGGAGACAAATCGATTGGAGGCCGATGTATTGAATATCAACGCAATTTGAGTGTTCCATCGTCTTTAGGAGTCCCTGAACGTTACAATTAACTATCATTTTTGCGTCGGATTCGATAATCTAAACTCACAGGAGAACGACCATAAGGTGCCCGAGGCAGCAACAGACCCTTGGAGACAAGTCGGCTGGAGGCCGATGTATTGAATCTCGACGCAATTTGAGTGTTCCATCGTCATTGCAAGGCCCTAAACGTTACAATTAACTATCATTTTTGCGTCGGATTCGATAATCTAAACTCACAGGAGAACGACCATAAGGTGCCCGAGGCAGCATTAGACCCTTGGAGACAAGTCGGCTGGAGGACGATGTATTGAATCTCGACGCAATTTGAGAGTTCTATCGTAATCAGGAAGCGCTGAACGTTACTATTCACTATCATTTTAGCGTCGGATTAGAAAATCTAGACTCACAGGAGAAGGATCAAATGGTGCCCGAGACCGCAATATCCCCTTGGAGACAAGTCCGCTGGAGGCCGATGTATTGAATCTCGACGCAATTTGAGTGTTCCATCGTCATTAGGAGGCCCTGAACCTTGCAATTAACTATCAGTTTCGCGTCGGATTCGAAAATCTAGACTCACAGGAGACGGACCACATGGAGCCCGAGGCAGCAATATCCCCTAGTAGACAAGTCGGCTGGAGGAAGAAGTATTGACTCTCGACGCAATTTGAGTTTTCCATCGTCATTAAGAGGCCCTGAGCATTACATTTAACTATCAGTTATGCGTCGGTTTCTAAAATGTTGACTCACAGGGGAACGACCATACGGTGCCCGAGGCAGATATTGACCCTTGGAGACAAGTCGGTTGGAGGACGATGTATTGGATCGCGACGCCAAATGAGTGTTCCATCGTCATTAGGAGGCCCTGAATGTTACAATTAACTATCAGTTTTTCGTCGGATTCGAAAATCTAAACCCACAGGAGAACGACCATAAGGTGCCCGAGGCAGCAATAGACCCTTGGAGACAAGTCGGCTGGAGGGCGATGTATTGAATCTCGACGCAATTTGAGTGTCCCATCGTCATTAGAAGGCCCTGAACGTTACAATTAACTATCATTTATGCGTCGGATTCGAAAATCTACTCACAGGAGAAGTTCATACGTTGCTCGAGACAGCAATATCCCCTTGGAGACAAGTCCGCTGGAGGCCGATGTATTGAATCTCGACGCCATTTGAGTGTTCCATCGTCATTAGGAGGCCCTGAACCTTACAATTAACTATCAGTTTCGCGTCGGATTCGAAAATCTAAACTCACAGGAGAACGACCATAAGGTGCCCGAGGCAGCAACAGACCCTTGGAGACAAGTAGGCTGGAGGCCGATGTATTGAATCTTGACGCAATTTGAGTGTTCCATCGTCTTTACAAGGCCCTGAACGTTACAATTAACTATCATTTTTGCCTCGCATACGAAAATCTAGACTCACAGGAGAACGACCATAAGGTGCCCGAGGCAGCAATAGACCCTTGGAGACAAATCGGCTGCATGCCGATGTATTGAATATCGAGGCAATTTAGTGTTCCATCGTCATTAGGAAGCCCTGAACGTTACAATTAACAATCAGTTTCGCGTCGGATTCGAAAATCTAGACTCAAATGAGAGCGAACATAAGAGGCCGGAGGCAGTAATATCCCCATGGAGACAAGTCGGCTGGAGGACGATGTATTGAATCTCGACGCAATTTGGGTGTTCCATCGTCATTACAAGGCCCTGAACGTTACTATTCACTATCATTTTAGCGTAGGATTCGAAAATCTACTCACAGGAGAAGTTCATACTGTGCTCGAGACAGCAGTATACCCCTTGGAGACAAATCGACTGGAGGCTGATGTATTGAATATCGACGCAATTTGAGAGTTCCATCGGCATTAGGAGCCCCCGAACGTTACGGTTAACTATCATTTTAGCGTCGGATTCGAAAATCTACTAACAGGAGAAGGATCATATGGTGCACGAGACTGCAATATCCCCTTGGATACAAGTCGACTGGAGGTCGATGTATTGACTCTCGACGCAATTTGAGTGTTCCATCGTCTTTAGGAGTCCCTGAACGTTACAATTAACTATCCTTTTTGCGTCGAATTCGATAATCTAAACTCACAGGAGAACGACCATAAGGTGCCCGAGGCAGCAATAGACCCTTGGAGACAAGTCGGCTGGAGGACGATGTATTGGATCGCGACGCAATTTGTGTCTTCTATCGTCATTAGGAGGCGCTGAACGTTGCAATTCACTATCATTTTTGCGTTGGATTCAAAAATCTAGACTCACAGGAGAAGGACCATGTGGTGCCCCAGGCAGCGATATCCCCTTGGAGACAAGTCGGCTGGAGGCCAATGTATTGAATCTCGACGCAATTTGAGTGTTCCATCGTCATTAGGAGGCCCTGAACGTTACAATTAACTATCATTTTTGCGTCGGATTCGAAAATCTAGAATCACAGGAGAACGACCATAAGGTGCCCGAGGCAGCAATAGACCCTTGGAGACAAGTCGGCTGGAGGACGATGTATTGAATCTCGACGCAATTTGAGAAATCCATCGTCATTAGGAGGCCCTGAACGTTACAATTAACTATCATTTTTGCGTTGGATTCTAAAATCTAGACTTACAAGAGAACGACCATAAGGTGCCCGAGGCAGCATTAGACCCTTGGAGACAGGTCGGCTGGAGGACGATGTATTGGATTGCGACGCAATTTGAGTGTTCCATCGTCATTAGGAGGCCCTGAATGTTACAATTAACTATCAGTTTTTCGTCGGATTCGAAAATCTAAACTCACAGCAGACGGACCATTTGGTGCCTGAGGCAGCAATAGACCGTTGGAGACAAGTAGGCTGGTGGCCGATGTATTGAATCTCGACGCAATTTGAGTGTCCCATCGTCATTAGAAGGCCCTGAACGTTACAATTAACTATCATTTTTGCGTCGGATTCGAAAATCTAGACTCACAGGAGAAGGATCATATGGTGCCCGAGGCAGCAACAGACCCTTGGAGACATGTCGGTTGGAGGCCGATGTATTGAATCTCGACGCAATTTGAGTGTTCCATCGACATTACAAGGCCCTGAACGTTACAATTAACTATCATTTTAGCGTCGGAATCGAAAATCTACTCACAGGAGAAGTTCATACGGTGCTCGAGACAGCAATATACCCCTTGGAGACTAATCGACTGGATGCCGATGTATTGAATATCGACGCTATTTGAGTGTTCCATCGTCATTAGGAGGCCCTAAACGTTACAATTAACTATCATTTTTGCGTCGGATTCGATACTCTAAATTCACAGGAGAACGACCATAAGGTGCCCGAGGCAGCATTAGGCCCTTGGAGGCAAGTCGGCTGGAGGACGATGTATTGAATCTCGACGCAATTTGTGTGTGTCATCGCCATTACAAGGCACTAAACGTAACAATTAACTATCATTTTTGCGTCGGACTCGATAATCTAAACTCACAGGGGAACGACCATACGGTGCCTGAGGCAGGAATTGACCCTTGGAGACAAGTCGGTTGGAGGACGATGTATTGGATCGCGACGCAAAATGAGTGTTCCATCGTCATTAGGAGGCCCTGAATGTTACAATTAACTATCAGTTTTTCGTCGGACTCGAAAATCTAAACTCACAGGAGAACGACTATAAGGTGCCCGAGGCAGCAATAGACCGTTGGAGACAAGTAGGCTGGAGGCCGATGTATTGAATCTCGACGCAATTTGAGTGTCCCATCGTCATTAGAAGGCCCTGAACGTTACAATTAACTATCATTTATGCGTCGGATTCGAAAATCTACTCACAGGAGAAGTTCATACGGTGCTCGAGACAGCAATATCCCCTTGGAGACAAGTCCGCTGGAGGCCGATGTATTGAATCTCGACGCAATTTGAGAGTTCCATCGGCATTAGGAGGCCCTGAACGTTACAATTAACTATCATTTTTGCGTCGGATTCGAAAATCTAGACTCACAGGAGAAGGATCATATGGTGCCCGAGGCAGCAACAGACCCTTGGAGACATGTCGGCTGGAGGCCGATGTATTGAATCTCGACGCAATTTGAGTGTTCCATCGACATTACAAGGCCCTGAACGTTACAATTAACTATCATTTTAGCGTCGGATTCGAAAATCTACTCACAGGAGAAGTTCATACGGTGCTCGAGACAGCAATATACCCCTTGGAGACTAATCGACTGGAGGGCGATGTATTGAATATCGACGCTATTTGAGTGTTCCACCGTCATTAGGAGGCCCTAAACGTTACAATTAACTATCATTTTTGCGTCGGATTCGATAATCTAAATTCACAGGAGAACGACCATAAGGTGCCCGAGGCAGCAACAGACCCTTGGAGTCAAGTCGGCTGGAGGCCGATGAATTGAATCTCGACGCAATTTGAGTGTTCCGTCGTCATTAGGAGGTCCTAAACGTTACAATTAACTATAATTTTTGCGTCGGATTCGATAATCTAAACTCACAGGAGAACGACCATAAGATGCCCGAGGCAGCAACAGACCCTTGGAGACAAGTCGGCTGGAGGCCGATGTATTGAATCTCGACGCAATTTGAGTGTTCCATCGTCATTACAGGGCCCTGAACGTTACAATTAACTATCATTTTTGCGTCGGATTCGAAAATCTAGACTCACAGGAGAACGACCATAAGGTGCCCGAGGCAGCAATAGACCCTTGGAGACAAGTCGGCTGGAGGACGATGTATTGAATCTCGACGCAATTTGAGTGTTCCATCAACATGAGAAGGCCCTGAACGTTACAATTAACTATCATTTTTCGTCGGATTCGAAAATCTAGACTCACAGGAGAACGACCATAAGGTGCCCAAGGCAGCAGTAGACCCTTGGAGACAAGTCGGCTGGAGGACGATGTATTGAATCTAGAAGCAATTTGAGTGTTCCATCGGCATTAGGAGGCCCTGAACGTTACAATTAACTATCATTTTTGCGTCGGATTCGATAATCTAAACTCACAGGAGAACGACCATAAGGTGCCCGAGGCCTCAACAGACCCTTGGAGACAAGTCGGCTGGAGGACGATGTATTGAATCTCGACGCAATTTGAGTGTTCCATCGTCATTACAAGGCCCCGAACGTTACAATTAACTATAATTTTAGCGTCGGATTCGAAAATCTACTCACAGGAGAAGTTCATACAGAGCTCGAGACAGCAATTTACCCCTTGGAGACAAATCGATTGGAGGCCGATGTATTGAATATCAACGCAATTTGAGTGTTCCATCGTCTTTAGGAGTCCCTGAACGTTACAATTAACTATCATTTTTGCGTCGGATTCGATAATCTAAACTCACAGGAGAACGACCATAAGGTGCCCGAGGCAGCAACAGACCCTTGGAGACAAGTCGGCTGGAGGCCGATGTATTGAATCTTGACGCAATTTGAGTGTTCCATCGTCATTACAAGGCCCTAAACGTTACAATTAACTACTATTTTTGCGTCGGATTCGATAATCTAAAGTCACAGGAGAACGACCATAAGGTGCCCGAGGCAGCAACAGACCCTTGGAGACAAGGCGGCTGGAGGCCGATGTATTGAATCTCGACGGAATTTGAGTGTTCCATCGCCATTACAAGGCCCTAAACGTTACAATTAACTATCATTTTTGCGTCGGATTCGATAATCTACACTCACAGGAGAACGACCATAAGGTGCCCGAGTCAGCAATAGACACTTGGAGACAAGTCGGCTGGCGGCCGATGTATTGAATCTCGACGCAATTTGAGAGTTCTATCGTCATCAGGAGGCGCTGAACGTTACTATTCACTATCATTTTTGCGTCGGATTCGAAAATCTAGACTTTCAGGAGAGGGATCATATGGTGCCCGATACAGCAATATCCCCTTGGAGACAAATCCCCTGGAGGCCGATGTATTGAATCACGTTGCAATTGGAGTGTTCCATCGTCATTATTAGGCCCTGAACCTTACAATTAACTATCAGTTTCGCGTCGGATTCGAAAATGTTGACTCACAGGGGAACGACCATATGGTGCCCGAGGCAGCAATAGACCCTTGGAGACAAGTCGGCTGGAGGCCGATGTATTGAATCTCGACGCAATTTGAGTGTTCCATCGTCTTTAGGAGTCCCTGAACGTTACAATTAACTATCATTTATTCGTCGGATTCGAAAATCTACTCACAGGAGGAGTTCATACGGTGCTCGAGGCAGCAATAGACCCTTGGAGACAAGTCGGCTGGAAACCGATGTATTGATTCTTGACGCAATTTGAGTGTTCCATCGTCATTAAGAGGCCCTGAACGTTACTATTAACAATCATTTTAGCGTCGGATTCGAAAATCTTCTCACAGGAGAAGTTCATACGGTGCTCGAGACAGCGATATCCCCTTGGAGACAAGTCGGCTGGAGGCCGATGTATTGAATCTCGACGCAATTTGAGTGTCCCATCGTCATTAGGAGGCCCTAAACGTTGCATTTAACTATCATTTTTGCTTCGGATTCGATAATCTAAACTCACAGGAGAACGACCATAAGGCGCCCGAGGCAGCAACTGACCCTTGGAGTCAAGTCGGCTGGAGGCCGAAGTATTGAATCACGACGCAATTTGGGTGTTCCATCGCCAATAGGAGGCCCTGAACGTTACAATTAACTATCATTTTTGCGTCGGATTCGAAAATCTAGACTCACAGGAAAACGACCATAAGGTGCCCGAGGCAGCAATAGATCCATGGAGACAAGTCGGCTGGAGGCCGATGTATTGAATCGCGACGCAATTTGATGTTCCATCGCCAATAGGAGGCCCTGAACGTTACAATTAACTATCATTTTTGCGTCAGATTCGAAAATTTAGACTCACAGGAGAACGACCATAAGGTGCCCGAGGCACCATTAGACCCTTGGAGACAAGTCGGCTGGAGGACGATGTATTGGATCGCGACGCAATTTGAGTGTTCCATCGTCATTAGGAGGCCCTGAATGTTACAATTAACTCTCAGTTTTTCGTCGGATTCGAAAATCTTGACTCACAGCAGACGGACCATTTGGTGCCCGAGGCAGCAATATCCCCTTGGAGACAAATCGGCTGGAGGACGATGTATTGAATCTCGACGCAATTCGTGACTTCTATCGTCATTAGGAGGCCCTGAACGTTACTATTCACTATCATTTTTGCGTCGGATTCGAAAATCTAGACTCACAGGAGAAGGATCATATGGTGCCCGAGACAGCGATATCCGTTTGGAGACAAGTTCGCCGGAGGCCGATGTATTGGATCGCGACGCAATTTGAGTGTTCCATCGTCATTAGGAGGCTCTGAACGTTACAATTAACTATCATTTTTGGGTCGGATTCGAAAATCTAGACTTACAAGAGAACGACCATAAGGTGCCCGAGGCAGCATTAGACCCTTCGAGACAAGTCGGCTGGAGGACGATGTATTGGATCGCGACGCAATTTGAGTGTTCCATCGTCATTAGGAGGCCCTGAATGTTACAATTAACTCTCAGTTTTTCGTCGGATTCGAAAATCTAGACTCACAGGAGACGGACCACATGGAGCCCGAGGCAGTAATATCCCCATGGAGACAAGTCGGCTGGAGGAAGATGTATTGAATCTCGACGCAATTTGAGTGTCCCATCGTCGTTAGGAGGCCCTAAACGTTACAATTAACTATCATTTTTGCGTCGGATTCGATAATCTAAACTCACAGGAGAACGACCATAAGGTGCCCGAGGCAGCAACAGACCCTTGGAGACAACTCGGCTGGAGGCCGATGTATTGAATCTCGACGCAATTTCAGTGTTCCATCGCCAATAGGAGGCCCTGAACCTCACAGCTAACTATCATTTTAGCGTCGGATCGAAAATCTACTAACAGGAGAAGGATCATATGGTGCACGAGACTGCAATATCCCCTTGGATACAAGTCGACTGGAGGTCGATGTATTGCATCTCGACGCAATTTGAGTGTTCCATCGTCATTAGGAGGCCCTGAACCTTACAATTAACGATCAGTTTCGCGTCGGATTCGAAAATCTCGACTCACAGGAGGCGGACCACATGGAGCCCGAGGCAGCAATATCCCCTTGTAGACAAGCCGGCTGGAGGAAGATGTATTGACTCTCGGCGCAATTTGAGTGTTCCATCGTCATTAAGAGGCCTTGAGCATTACATTTAACTATCAGTTTTGCGTCGGATTCTAAAATGTTGACTCACAGGAGACCGACCATAAGGTGCCCGAGGCAGCAACAGACACTTGGAGACAAGCCGGCTGGAGGCCGATGTATTGAATCACGACGCAATTTGAGTCTTCTATCGTTATTAGGTCGCCCTGAACGTTATAATGAACTTTTGGTCGTTCTCCTGTGAGTCTAGATTTTCGAATCCGACGCTAAAATGATAGTTAACTGTAACGTTCAGGGACTCCTAAAGACGATGGAACACTCAAATTGCGTCGAGAGTCAATACATCGACCTCCAGTCGACTTGTATCCAAGCGGATATTGCAGCCTCTGGCACCTTATGGTCGTTCTCCTGTGAGTTTAGATTATCGAATCCGACGAAAAAAAGATAGTTAATTGTAACGTTCAGGGCCTCCTAATGCCGATGGAACACTCAAATTGCGTCGAGATTCAATACATCGGCCTCCAGGAGACTTGTCTCCAAGGGTCTATTGCTGCCACGGGCACCTTATGGTCGTTCTCCTGTGAGTTTGGATTATCGAATCCGACGCAAAACTCATAGTTAATTGTAACGTTCAGGGCCTCCTAATGCCGATGGAACACTAAAATTGCGTCAAGAGTCAATACATCGGTTTCCAGCCGACTTGGCTCCAAGGGTCTATTGCTCTCGGGCACCTTATGGTCGTTCTCCTGTGAGTCTAGATTTTTCAATCCGACGCAAAAATGATAGTTAATTGTAACGTTCAGGGCCTTCTAATGACGATGGAACACTCAAATTGCGTCGAGATTCAATACATCGGCCTCCAGCCGACTTGTCTCCAAGGGGATATCGCTGCCTCGGGCACCACATGGTCCGTCTCCGGTGATTCTAAGTTTTCGAATCCGACGCAAAACTCATAGTTAATTGTAACGTTCAGGGCCTCCTATTGGCGATGGAACACTCAAATTGCGTCGAGATTCAATACATCGACCTCCAGCCTACTTGTCTCCAAGGATCTATTGCTGCCTCGGGCACCTTATGGTCGTTCTCCTGTGAGTCTAGATTTTCGAATCCGACGCAAAAATGGTAGTTAATTGTAACGTTCAGGGCCTTGTAATACCGATGGAACACTCAAATTGCGTCGAGATCCAATACATCGGCCTCCAGCCGACTTGTCTCCAAGGGTCTGTTGCTGCCTCGGTCACCTTATGGTCGTTCTCCTGTGACTTTAGATTATCGAATCCGACGCAAAAATGATAGTTAATTGTAACGTTCAGGGCCTCCTAATGACGATGGAACACACAAATTGAGTCCAGAATCAATACATTGGTTTCCAGCCGACTTGTCTCCAAGGATCTATTGCTGCCTCGGGCACCTTATGGTCGTTCTCCTGTGAGTCTAGATTTTCGAATCCGACGCATAAATGATAGTTAATTGTAACGTTCAGGGACTCCTAAAGACGATGGAACACTCAAATTGCGTCGAGATTCAATACATCGACCTCCAGTCGACTTGTATCCAAGGGGATATTGCAGTCTCGGGCACAATATGATCCTTCTCCTGTGAGTCTAGATTTTCGAATCCGACGCAAAAATGATAGTTAATTGTAACGTTCAGGGCCTCCTAATGCCGATGGAACACTCAAATTGCGTCGAGCTTCAATACATCGGCCCCCAGTCGACTTGTCTCCAAGGGTCTATTGCTATCTCGGGCACCTTATGGTCGTTCTCCTGTGAGTCTAGATTTTCGAATCCGACGCAAAAATGATAGTTAATTGTAACGTTCAGGGCCTTTTAATGACGATGGAACACTCAAATTGCGTCGAGATTCAATACATCGGCCTCCAGCCGACTTGTCTTCAAGGGTCTGTTGCTGCCTCGGGCACCTTATGGTCGTTCACCTGTGAGTTTAGATTATCGAATCCGACGCAAAAATGATAGTAAATTGTAACGTTTAGGGCCTCCTAATGACGATGGGACACTCAAATTGCGTCGAGATGCAATACATCGTCCTCCAGCCGACTTGTTTCCAAGGGTCTAATGTTGCCTCGGGCACCTTATGGTCGTTCTCTTGTAAGTCTAGATTTTCAAATCCGACGCAAAAATGATAGTTAATTGTAACGTTTAGGGCCTCCTAATGACGACAGAACACTCAAATTGCGTCGAGATTCAATACATCGGCATTCAGCCGATTTGTCTATAAGGGTCTATTGCTGCCTCGGGCACCGTATGGTCGATCCCCTGTGAGTCAACATTTTAGAATCCGACGCAAAACTGATAGTTAAATGTAATGCTCAGGGCCTCTTAATGCCGATGGAACACTCAAATTGCCACGAGATTCAATACACCGTCCTCCAGCCGACTTGTCTACAAGGGGATATTGCTGCCTCTGGCTCCATGTGGTCCGTCTCCTGTGAGTCTAGATTTTCGAATCCGACGCGGATCTGATAGTTAATTGTAAGGTTCAGGCCTCCTAATGACGATGGAACACTCAAATTGCGTCGAGATTCAATACATCGGCCTCTAGCGGACTTGTCTCCAATGGGATATTGCTGTCTCGGGCACCTTATGGTCGTTCTCCTGTGAGTTTAGATTATCGAATCCGACGCAAAAATGATAGTTAATTGTAACGTTTAGGGCCTCCTAATGACGATGCAACACTCAAATTGCGTCGAGATTCAATACATCGGCCTCCAGCCGACTTGTCTCCAAGGGTCTGTTGCTGCATCGGGCACCTTATGGTCGTTCTCCTGTGAGTTCAGATTATCGAATCCGACGCAAAAATGATAGTTAATTGTAACGTTTAGGGCCTCCTAATGACGATGGGACACTCAAATTGCGACGAGATTCAATACATCGTCCTCCAGCCGACTTGTTCCATGGGGTTATTACTGCCTCCAGCCTCTTATGTTCGCTCTCATGTGAGTCTAGATTTTCGAATCCGACGCGAAACTGATTGTTAATTGTAACGTTCAGGGCTTCCTAATGACGATGGAACACTCAAATTGCCACGAGATTCAATACATTGGCATTCAGCCGATTTGTCTGCAAGGGTCTATTGCTGCCTCGGGCACCGTAAGGTCGTTCCCCTGTGAGTGAACATTTTAGAATCCGACGCAAAACTGATAGTTAAATGTAATGCTCAGGGCCTCTTAATGACGATGGAACACTCAAATTGCGTCGAGAGTCAATACATCTTCCTCCAGCCGACTTGTCTACAAGGGGATGTTGCTGCCTCGGGCTCCATGTGGTCCGTCTCCTGTGAGTCTAGATTTTCGAATCCGACGCGAAACTGATAGATAATTCTAAGGTTCAGGGCCTCTTAATGACGATAGAACTCTCAAATTGCGTCGAGACTCAATACATCGTCCTCCAGCTGATTTGTCTCCAAGGGGATCTTGCTGCCTCGGGCACCAAATGGTCCGTCTGCTGTGAGTCTAGATTTTCGAATCCGACGAAAAACTGATAGTTAATTGTAACATTCAGGGCCTCCTAATGACGATGGAACACTCAAATTGCGTCGAGATTCAATACATCGGCCTCCAGCCGACTTGTCTCCAAGGGGATATTGCTGTCTCGGGCACAATATGATCCTTTTCCTGTGAGTCTAGATTTTCGAATCCGACGCAAAAATGATAATGAATTGTAACGTTTAGCGCCACCTAATGACGATAGAAGACTCAAATTGCGTCGAGATTCAATACATAGTCCTCCAGCCGATTTGTCTCCAAGGGGATATTGCTGCCTCGGGCACCAAGTGGTCCGTCTGCTGTGAGTCTAGATTTTCGAATCCGACGAAAAACTGATAGTTAATTGGAACATTCAGGGCCTCCTAATGACGATGGAACACTCAAATTGCGTCGCGATCCAATACATCGTCCTCCAGCCGACTTATCTCCAAGGGTCTAATGCTGCCTCGGGCACCTAATGGTCGTTCTCTTGTAAGTCTAGATTTTCGAATCCGACGCAAAACTGATAGTTCATTATAACGTTCAGGGCGACCTAATGACGATGGAACACTCAAATTGCGTCGAGAGTCAATACATCGACCTTCAGTCGACTTGTATCCAAGGGGATATTGCTGTCTCGTGCACCATATGATCCTTTTCCCGTTAGTAGATTTTCGAATCCGACGCTAAAATGATAGTTAACTGAAACGTTCAGGGCCTCCTAATGCCGATGGAACACTCAAATTGCGTCGAGATTCAATGCATCGGCCTCCAGCCGACTTGTCTCCAAGGGTCTATTGCTGCCTGGGGCACCTTATGGTCGTTCTCCTGTGAGTTTAGATTATCGAATCCGACGCATAAATGATAGTTAATTGTAACGTTTAGGGCCTCCAAATGACGATGGAGCACTCAAATTGCGTCGCGATTCAATAAATCGTCCTCCAGCGGACTGGTCTCCAAGGGTCAGTAGCTTCCACGGGCACCTTGTGAACGTTCTGCTGTGAGTCTGGATTTTTGAACCCGACGCAAAACTGATTGTTAATTGTAACGTTCAGGGTCACCTAATGACAATGGAACACTCAAATTGAGTCGAGATTCAATACATCGGCCTCCAGCGGACTTGTCTCCAAGGGGATATTGCTGTCTCGGGCACCATATGATCCTTCTCCTGTGAGTCTAGATTTTCGAATCCGACGCAAAAATGATAGTGAATAGTAACGTTCTGCGCCTCCTGATGACGATAGAACTCTCAAATTGCGTCGAGATTGAATACATCGTCCTCCAGCTGATTTGTCTGCAAGGGGATATTGCTGTCTCGGGCACCTTATGGTCGTTCTCCTGTGAGTCTAGATTTTCGAATCCGACGCAAAAATGATAGTTAATTGTAACGTTCAGGGCCTCCTAATGCCGATGGAACACTCAAATTGCGTCGAGATTCAATACATCGGCCTCCAGCCGACTTGTCTCCAAGGGTCTATTGCTGCCTCGGGCACCAAATGGTCCGTCTGCTGTGAGTCTAGATTTTCGAATCCGACGCAAAAATGATAGTTAATTGTAACGTTCAGGGCCTTCTAATGACGATGGAACACTCAAATTGCTGTGATATTCAATACATCGGCCTCCAGCCGACTTGTCTCCAAGGGTCTATTGCTGCCTCGGGCACCTTATGGTCGTTCTCCTGTGAGTCTAGATTTTCGAATCCGACGCATAAATGATAGTTAACTGTAACGTTCAGGGCCTCCTAATGCCGATGGAACACTCAAATTGCGTCGAGATTCAATACATCGGCCTCCAGCCGACTTGTCTCCAAGGGTCTATTGCTGCCTCGGGCACCTTATGGTCGTTCTCCTGTAAGTCTAGATTTTCGAATCCGACGCAAAAATGATAGTTAATTGTAACGTTCAGGGCCTTCTAATGACGATGGAACACTCAAATTGCGTCGAGATTCAATACATCGTCCTCCAGCCGACTTGTCTCCAAGGGGATATCGCTGCCTCGGGCACCACATGGTCCTTCTCCGGTGATTCTAGATTTTCGAATCCGACGCTAAAATGATGGTTAACTGTAACGTTCAGCGCCTCCCGATGCCGATGGAACACTCAAATTGCCTCGAGATTCAATACATCGGCATTCAGCCGATTTGTCTCCAAGTGTCTATTGCTGTCTCGGGCACTGTATGGTCGTTCTCCTGTGAGTCAACATTTTAGAATCCGACGCAAAACTGATAGTTAAATGTAATGCTCAGGGCCTCTTAATGACGATGGAACACTCAAATTGCGTCGAGCGTCAATACATCTTCCTCCAGCCGACTTGTCTACAAGGGGATATTGCTGCCTCGGGCTCCATGTGGTCCGTCTCCTGTGAGTCTAGATTTTCGAATCCGACGCGAAACTGATAGATAATTGTAAGGTTCAGGGCCTCCTAATGACGATGGAACACTCAAATTGCGTCGAGATTCAATACATCGGCCTCCAGCGGACTTGTCTCCAAGGGGATATTGCTGTCTCGGGCACCATATGATCCTTCTCCTGTGAGTCTAGATTTTCGAATCCGACGCAAAAATGATAGTGAATAGTAACGTTAAGCGCCTCCTGATGACGATAGAACTCTCAAATTGCGTCGAGATTCAATACATCGTCCTCCAGCTGATTTGTCTCCAAGAGGATATTGCTGCCTCGGGCACCAAATGGTCCGGCTCCTGTGAGTCTGGATTTTTGAATCCGACGCGAAACTGATAGTTAATTGTAAGGTTCAGGTCCTCCAAATGACGATGGACCACTCAAATTGCGTCGCGATTCAATACATCGTCCTCCAGCGGACTGGTCTCCAAGGGTCAATAGCTGCCACGGTCACCTTGTGATCGTTCTGCTGTGAGTCTAGATTTTCGAGCCCGACGCAAAACTGATTGTTAATTGTAACGTTCAGGGCCACCTAATGACGATGGAACACTCAAATTGGGTCGAGATTCAATACATCGGCCTGCAGCCGACTTGTCTCCAAGTTTCTGTTGCTGCCTCAGGCACCTTATGGACGTTCTCCTGTGAGTTTAGATTATCGAATCCGACGCAAAAATGATAGTTAATTGTAACATTTAGGGCCTCCTAATGACGATGGGACACTCAAATTGCGTCGGTATTCAATACATCGACCTCCAGCCGACTTGTCTCCAAGGGCATATTGCTGTCTCGGGCACCATATGATCCTTCTCCTCTGAGTCTAGATTTTCGAATCCGACGCAAAAATGATAGTTAATTGTAACGTTCAGGGCCTCCTAATGACGATGGAACACTCAAATTGCGTCCAGATTCAATACATCGGCCTCCAGTCGATTTGTCTCCAAGGGGTATATTGCTGTCTCGAGCACCGTATGAACTTCTCCTGTGGGTAAATTTTCGAATCAGACGCCAAAATGATGGTTAATTGTAACGTTCAGGGCCTCCTAATGACGATGGAACACTCAAATTTCGTCAAGAATCAATACATCGGTTTCCAGCCGAATTGTCTCCAAGGGTCTATTGCTGTCTCGGGCACCTTATGGTCGTTCTCCTGTGAGTCTAGATTTTCGATTCCGACGCATAAATGATCGTTAATTGTAACGTTCAAGGACTCCTAAAGACGATGGAACACTCAAATTGCGTCGAGATTCAATACATCGGCCTCCAGCCGACTTGTCTCCAAGGGTCTATTGCTGCCTCGTGCACCTTATGGTCGTTCTCCTGTGAGTTTAGATTATCGAATCCGACGCATAAATGATAGTTAATTGTAACGTTTAGGGCCTCCAAATGACGATGGAGCACTCAAATTGCGTCGCGATTCAATACATCGTCCTCCAGCGGGCTGGTCTCCAAGGGTCAATAGCTGCCACGGGCACCTTGTGATCGTTCTGCTGTGAGTCTAGATTTTCGATCCCGACGCAAAACTGATTGTTAATTGTAACGTTCAGGGCTACCTAATGACGATGGAACACTCAAATTGAGTCGAGATTCAATACATCGACCTCCAGCCGACTTGTCTCCAAGGGTCAATAGCTGCCACGGGCGCCTTGTGATCGTTCTGCTGTGAGTCTAGATTTTCGAATCCGACGCAAAAATGATAGTTAATTCGAACGTTTAGGGCCTCCTAATTACGATGGAACACTCAAATTGCGTCGAGATTCAATACATCGGCCTCCAGCCGACTTGTCTCCAAGGGTCTATTGCTGCCTCGGGCACCTTATGGTAGTTCTCCTGTGAGTCTAGATTTTCGAATCCGACGCAAAAATGATAGTTAATTGTAACGTTCAGGGCCTCCTAATGCCGATGGAACACTCAAATTGCGTCGAGATTCAATACATCGGCCTTCAGCCGAATTGTCTCCAAGGGTCTGTTGCTGCCTCGGGCACCTTATGGTCGTTCTCCTGTGAGTTTAGATTTTAGAATCGGACGCGAAACTGATGGTTAATTGTAACGTTCAGGGACTCCTAAAGACGATAGAACACTCAAATTGCGTCGATATTCAATACATCGGCCTCCAGTCGATTTGTCTCCAAGGGGTATATTGCTGTCTCGAGCACCGTATGAACTTCTCCTGTGAGTAGATTTTCGAATCCGACGCTAAAATGATTGTTAATCGTAACTATCAGGGCCTCCTAATGCCGGAGGAACACTCAAATTGCGTCGAGATTCAATTCATCGGCCTCCAGCCGACTTGTCTCCAAGGGTCTATTGCTGCCTCTGGCACCCTATGCTCGTTCTCCTGTGAGTCGTGATTTTCGAATCCGACGCAAAAATGATAGTTAATTGTGACGTTCAGGGCCTTGTAATGACGATGGAACACTCAAATTGCGTCGAGATTCAATACATCGGCCTCCAGCCGACTTGTCTCCAAGGGTCTGTTGCTGCCTCGGGCACCTTATGGCCGTTCTCCTGTGAGTTTAGATTTTCGAATCCGACGCGAAACTGATAGTTAATTGTAAGGTTCAGGGCATCCTAATGACGATGGAACACTCAAATTGCGTCGAGATTCAATACATCGGCCTCCAGCGGACTTGTCTCCAAGGGGATACTGCTGTCTCGGGCACCAAATGATCCTTCTCCTGTGAGTCTAGATTTTCGATTCCGACGACAAAATGATAGTGAATAGTAACGTTCAGCGCCTCATGATGACGATAGAACTCTCAAATTGCGTCGAGATTCAATACATCGTCCTCCAGCTGATTTGTCTCCAAGGGTATATTGCTGCCTCGGGCACCTTATGGTCGTTCTCCTGTGAGACTAGATTTTCGAATCCGACGCTAAAATGATTGTTAATTGTAACGTTCAGGGCCTCCTAATGCCGGAGGAACACTCAAATTGCGTCGAGATTCAATTCATCGGCCTCCAGCCGACTTGTCTCCAAGGGTCTATTGCTGCCTCTGGCACCCTATGCTCGTTCTCCTGTGAGTCTAGATTTTCGAATCCGACGCAAAAATGATAGTTAATTGTAACGTTCAGGGCCTCCTAATGCCGATGGAACACTCAAATTGCGCCGAGAGTCAATACATCGACCTCCAGTCGACTTGTATCCAAGGGGATATTGCAGTCTCGTGCACCAAATGATCCTTCTGCTGGTAGTAGATTTTCGAATCCGACGCTAAAATGATAGTTAACTGTAACGTTCAGGGCCTTCTAATGACGATGGAACACTCAAATTGCGTCGAGATTCAATACATCGTCCTCCAGCCGACTTGTCTCCAAGGGGATATCGCTGCCTCGGGCACCACATGGTCCTTCTCCGGTGATTCTAGATTTTCGAATCCGACGCAAAAATTATGGTTAACTGTAACGTTCAGGGCCTCCTGATGCCGATGGAACACTCAAATTGCCTCGAGTTTCAATACATCGGCATTCAGCCGATTTGTCTACAAGTGTCTATTGCTGCCTCGGGCACCGTATGGTCGTTCCCCTGTGAGTCAACATTTTAGAATCCGACGCAAAACTGATAGTTAAATGTAATGCTCAGGGCCTCTTAATAACGATGGAACACTCAAATTGCGTCGAGAGTCAATACATCTTCCTCCAACCGACTTGTCTACAAGGGGATATTGCTGCCTCGGGCTCCATGTGGTCCGTCTCCTGTGAGTCAAGATTTTCGAATCCGACGCGAAACTGATAGATAATTGTAAGGTTCAGGGCCTACTAATGACGATGGAACACTCAAATTGCGTCGAGATTTAATACATCGGCCTCCAGCGGACTTGTCTCCAAGGGGATAATGCTGTCTCGGGCACCATATGATCCTTCTCCTATGAGTCTAGATTTTCGAATCCGACGCAAAAATGATAGTGAATAGTAACGTTCAGCGCCTCCTGATGACGATAGAACTCTCAAATTGCGTCGAGATTCAATACATCGTCCTCCAGCTGATTTGTCTCCAAGGGGATATTGCTGCCTCGGGCACCAAATGGTCCGTCTCCTGTGAGTCTGGATTTTTGAATCCGACGCGAAACTGATAGTTAATTGTAAGGCTCAGGGCCTCCAAATGACGGTGGAGCACTCAAATTGCGTCGCGATTCAATACATCGTACTCCAGCGGACTGGTCTCCAAGGGTCAATAGCTGCCACGGGCACCTTGTGATCGTTCTGCTGTGAGTCTAGATTTTCGAACCCGACGCAAAACTGATTGTTAATTGTAACGTTCAGGGCCACCTAATGACGATGGAACACTCAAATTGAGTCTAGATTCAATACATCGGCCTAAAGCCGACTTGTCTCCAAGGGTCTGTTGCTGCCTCGGGCACCTTATGGTCGTTCTCCTGTGAGTTTAGATTATCGAATCCGACGCAAAAATGATAGTTAATTGTAACGTTTAGGGCCTCCTAATGACGATGGGACACTCAAATTGCGTCGAGAGTCAATACATCATCCTCCAGCCGACTTGTCTACAAGGGGATATTGCTGCCTCGGGCTCCATGTGGTCCGTCTCCTGTGAGTCTAGGTTTTCGAATCCGACGCGAAACTGATAGATAATTGTAAGGTTCAGGGCCTCCTAATGACGATGGAACACTCAAATTGCGTCGAGATTCAAAACATCGGCCTCCAGCGGACTTGTCTCCAAGGGGATTTTGCTGTCTCGGGCACCATATGATCCTTCCCCCGTGAGTCTAGATTATCGAATCCGACGCAAAAATGATAGTGAATAGTAACGTTCAGCGCCTCCTGGTGACGATAGAACTCTCAAATTGCGTCGAGATTCAATACATCGTCCTCCAGCTGATTTGTCTCCAAGGGGATATTGCTGCCTCGGGCACCAAATGGTCCGTCTCCTGTGAGTCCGGATTTTTGAATCCGACGCGAAACTGATAGTTAATTGTAAGGTTCAGGGCCTCCAAATGACGATGGAGCACTCAAATTGCGTCGCGATTCAATACATCGTCCTCCAGCGGACTGGTCTCCAAGGGTCAATAGCTGCCACGGGAACCTTGTGATCGTTCTGCTGTGAGTCTAGATTTTCGAACCCGACGCAAAACTGATAGTTAATTGCAACGTTCAGGGCCTCCAAATGACGATGGAGCACTCAAATTGCGTCGCGATTCAATACATCGTCCTCCAGCGCACTGGTCTCCAAGGGGATATTGCTGCATTGGGCACCTTGTGATCGTTCTGCTGTGAGTCTAGATTTTCGAACCCGACGCAAAAGTGATTGTTAATTGTAACGTTCAGGGCCACCTAATGACGATGGAACACTCAAATTGAGTCTAGAATCAATACATCGGCCTCCAGCCGACTTGTCTCCAAGGGTCTGTTGCTGCCTCGGGCACCTTATGGTCGTTCTCCTGTGAGTTTAGATTATCGAATCCGACGCAAAGATGATAGTTAATTGTAACGTTTAGGGCCTCCTAATGACGATGGGACACTCAAATTGCGTCGAGAGTCAATACATCTTCCTCCAGCCGACTTGTCTACAAGGGGATATTGCTGCCTCGGGCTCCATGTGGTCCGTCTCCTGTGAGTCTAGGTTTTCGAATCCGACGCGAAACTGATAGATAATTGTAAGGTTCAGGGCCTCCTAATGACGATGGAACACTCAAATTGCGTCGAGATTCAATACATCGGCCTCCAGCGGACTTGTCTCCAAGGGGATATTGCTGTCTCGGGCACCATATGATCCTTCCCCCGTGAGTCTAGATTATCGAATCCGACGCAAAAATGATAGTGAATAGTAACGTTCAGCGCCTCCTGGTGACGATAGAACTCTCAAATTGCGTCGAGATTCAATACATCGTCCTCCAGCTGATTTGTCTCCAAGGGGATATTGCTGCCTCGGGCACCAAATGGTCCGTCTCCTGTGAGTCTGGATTTTTGAATCCGACGCGAAACTGATAGTTAATTGTAAGGTTCAGGGCCTCCAAATGACGATGGAGCACTCAAATTGCGTCGCGATTCAATACATCGTCCTCCAGCGGACTTGTCTCCAAGGGTCAATAGCTGCCACGGGCACCTTGTGATCGTTCTGCTGTGAGTCTAGATTTTCGAACCCGACGCAAAACTGATAGTTAATTGCAACGTTCAGGGCCTCCAAATGACGATGGAGCACTCAAATTGCGTCGCGATTCAATACATCGTCCTCCAGCGGACTGGTCTCCAAGGGGATATTGCTGCATTGGGCACCTTGTGATCGTTCTGCTGTGAGTCTAGATTTTCGAACCCGACGCAAAACTGATTGTTAATTGTAACGTTCAGGGCCACCTAATGACGATGGAACACTCAAATTGAGTCGAGATTCAATACATCGACCTCCAGCCGACTTGTCTCCAAGGGGATATTGCTGTCTCGGGCACAATATGATCCTTCTCCTGTGAGTCTAGATTTTCGAATCCGACGCAAAAATGATAGTGAATTGTAACGTTCAGCGCCACCTAATGACGATAGAAGACTCAAATTGCGTCGAGATTCAATACATCGTCCTCCAGCCGATTTGTCTCCAAGGGGATATTGCTGCCTCGGGCACCAAATGGTCCGTCTGCTGTGAGTCTAGATTTTCGAATCCGACGAAAAACTGATAGTTAATTGTAACATTCAGGGCCTCCTAATGACGATGCAACACTCAAATTGCGTCGCGATCCAATACATCGTCCTCCAGCCGACTTGTCTCCAAGGGTCTAATGCTGCCTCGGGCACCTAATGGTCGTTTTCTTGTAAGTCTAGATTTTCGAATCCGACGCAAAACTGATAGTTCATTATAACGTTCAGGGCGACCTAATGACGATGGAACACTCAAATTGCGTCGATATTCAATAGATCGACCTCCAGCCGACTTGTCCCCAAGGGTCAATAGCTGCCACGGGCACCTTGTGATCGTTCTGCTGTGAGTCTAGATTTTCGAATCCGACGCAAAAATGATAGTTAATTGTAACGTTTAGGGCCTCCTAATGACGATGGAACACTCAAATTGCGTCGAGATTCAGTACATCGGCCTCCAGCCGACTTGTCTCCAGGGGGTATATTGCTGTCGCGGGCACCGTATGAACTTCTCCTGTGAGTAGATTTTCGATTCCGACGCCAAAATGATTCTTAATTGTAACGTTCAGCGCCTCCTAATGACGATGGAACACTCAAATTGCGTCGAGATTCAATACATCGGCCTCCAGCCGACTTGTCTCCAAGGGAATATTGCTGCCTCGGGCACCTTATGGTCGTTCTCCTGTGAGTTTAGATTATCGAATCCGACGCATAAATGATAGTTAATAGTAACGTTTAGGGCCTCCAAATGACGATGGAGCACTTAAATTGCGTCGCGATTCAATACATCGTCCTATAGCGGACTGGTCTCCAAGGGTCAATAGCTGCCACGGGCACCTTGTGATCGTTCTGCTGTGAGTCTAGATTTTCGAACCCGACGCAAAAATGATAGTTAATTGCAACGTTTAGGGCCTCCTAATGATGATGAAACACTCAAAATGCGTCGAGATTCAATACATCGGCCTCCAGCCGACTTGTCTCCAAGGGTCCATTGCTGCCTCGGGCACCTTATGGTCGTTCTCCTGTGAGTCTAGATTTTCGAATCCGACGCAAAAATGATAGTTAATTGTAACGTTCAGGGCCTCCTAATGCCGGTGGAACACTCAAATTGCGTCGAGATTCAATACATCAGCCTCCAGCCGAATTGTCTCCAACGGTCTGTTGCTGCCTCGGGCACCTTATGGTCGTTCTCCTGTGAGTTTAGATTTTCGAATTCGACGCGAAAGTGATAGTTAATTGTAACGTTCAGGGACTCCTAAAGACGGTGGAACACTCAAATTGCGTCGAGATTCAATACGTCGGCCTCCAGCCGACTTGTCTCCAAGGGTCTATTGCTGCCTCGGGCACCTTATGGTCGTTCTCCTGTGAGTCTAGATTTTCGAATCCGACGCAAAAATGATAGTTAATTGTAACGTTCAGGGCCTTTTAATGACGATGGAACACTCAAATTGCGTCGAGATTCAATACATCGGCCTCCAGCCGACTTGTCTCCAAGGGTCTGTTGCTGCCTCGGGCACCTTATGGTCGTTCTCCTGTGAGTTTAGATTTTCTAATCCGACGCGAAACTGATAGTTAATTGTAAGTTTCAGGGCCTCCTAATGACGATGGAACACTCAAATTGCGTCGAGATTCAATACATCGGCCTCCAGCGGACTTGTCTCCAAGGGGATATTGCTGCCTCGGGCACCTTATGGTCGTTCTCCTGTGAGTCTAGATTCTCGAATCCGACGCAAAAATGATAGTTAATTGTAACGTTCAGGGCCTCCAAATGACGATGGAGCACTTAAATTGCGTCGCGATTCAATACATCGTCCTATAGCGGACTGGTCTCCAAGGGTCAATAGCTGCCACGGGCACCTTGTGATCGTTCTGCTGTGAGTCTAGATTTTCGAATCCGACGCAAAAACGATAGTGAATAGTAACGTACAGCGCCTCCTGATGACGATAGAACTCTCAAATTGCGTCGAGATTAAATACATCGTCCTCCAGCTGATTTGTCTCCAAGGGGATATTGCTGCCTCGGGCACCTTATGGTCGTTCTCCTGTGAGTCTAGATTCTCGAATCCGACGCAAAAATGATAGTTAATTGTAACGTTCAGGGCCTCCAAATGACGATGGAGCACTTAAATTGCGTCGCGATTCAATACATCGTCCTATAGCGGACTGGTCTCCAAGGGTCAATAGCTGCCACGGGCACCTTTGATCGTTCTGCTGTGAGTCTAGATTTTCGAACCCGACGCAAAAATGATAGTTAATTGCAACGTTTAGGGCCTCCTAATGACGATGAAACACTCAAAATGCGTCGAGATTCAATACATCGGCCTCCAGCCGACTTGTCTCCAAGGGTCCATTGCTGCCTCGGGCACCTTATGGTCGTTCTCCTGTGAGTCTAGATTTTCGAATCCGACGCAAAAATGATAGTTAATTGTAACGTTCAGGGCCTCCTAATGCCGGTGGAACATTCAAATTGCGTCGAGATTCAATACATCAGCCTCCAGCCGAATTGTCTCCAACGGTCTGTTGCTGCCTCGGGCACCTTATGGTCGTTCTCCTGTGAGTTTAGATTTTCGGATTCGACGCGAAAGTGATAGTTAATTGTAACGTTCAGGGACTCCTAAAGACGGTGGAACACTCAAATTGCGTCGAGATCAAATACGTCGGCCTCCAGCCGACTTGTCTCCAAGGGTCAATTGCTGCCTCGGGCACCAAATGGTCCGTCTGCGGTGAGTCTAGATTTTCGAATCCGACGCAAAAATGATAGTTAATTGTAACGTTCAGGGCCTTCTAATGACGATGGAACACTCAAATTGCGTCGCGATACAATACATCGTCCACCAGCCGACTTGTCTCCAAGGGTCTAATGCTGCCTCGGGCACCATATGGTCGTTCTCTTGTAAGTCTAGATTTTCGAATCCGACGCAAAACTGATAGTTAATTATAACGGTCAGGGCGACCTAATGACGATGGAACACTCAAATTGCGTCGATATTCAATACATCGGCCTCCAGTCGATTTGTCTCCAAGGGGTATATTGCTGTCACGAGCACAGTATGATCTTCTCCTGTGAGTAGATTTTCGAATCCGACGCTAAAATGAATGTTAATTGTAACGTTCAGGGCCTCCCAATGACGATGGGACACTCAAATTGCGTCGAGATTCAATACATCGGCCTCCAGCCGACTTGCCTCCAAGGGTCTATTGCTGCCTCGGGCACCTTATGGTCGTTCTCCTGTGAGTCTAGATTTTCGAATCCGACGCATTAATGATAGTTAATTGTAACGTTCAGGGACTCCTAAAGACGATGAAACACTCAAATAGCGCCGAGAGTCAATACAGCGACCTCCAAACGACTTGTATCCAAGGGGATATTGCATTCTCGTGCACCATATGATCCTTCTCCTGTTAGTAGATTTTCGAATCCGACGCCAAAATGATAGTTAAGTGTAACGTTCACGGCCTCCTAATGCCGATGGAACACTCAAATTGCGTCGAGATTCAATACATCGGCCTCCAGCCGACTTGTCTCCAAGGGTCTATTGCTGCCTCGGGCACCTTATGGTCGGTCTCCTGTGAGTCTAGATTTTCGAATCCGACGCAAAAATGATTGTTAATTGTAACGTTCAGGGCCTTCTAATGACGATGGAACACTCAAATTGCGTCGAGATTCAATACATTGTCCTCCAGCCGACTTGTCTCCAAGGGGATATCGCTGCCTCGGGCACCACATGGTCCTTCTCCGGTGATTCTAGATTTTCGAATCCGACGCTAAAATGATAGTTAACTGTAACGTTCAGGGCCTCCTGATGCCGATGGAACACTCAAAGTGCCTCAAGATTCAATACATCGGCGTTCAGCCGATTTGTCTCTAAGGGTCTATTGCTGCCTCGGGCACCGTATGGTCGTTCCCCTGTGAGTCAACATTTTAGAATCCGACGCAAAACTGATAGTTAAATGTAATGCTCAGGGCCTCTTAATGACGCTGGAACACTCAAATTGCGTCGAGAGTCAATACATCTTCCTCCAGCCGACTTGTCTACAAGGGGATATTGCTGCCTCGGGCTCCATGTGGTCCGTCTCCTGTGAGTCTAGATTTTCGAATCCGACGCGCAACTGATAGTTAATTGTAAGGTTCAGGCCCTTCTAATGACGATGGAACACTCAAATTGCGTCGAGATTCAATACATCGTCCTCCAGCTGATTTGTCTCCAAGGGGATATTGCTGCCTCGGGCACCTAATGGTCCGTCTCCTGTGAGTCTGGATTTTTGAATCCGACGCGAAACTGATAGTTAATTGTAACGTTCAGGGCCTCCAAATGACGATGGAGCACTCAAATTGCGTCGCGATTTAATACATCGTCCTCCAGCGGACTGGTCTCCAAGGGGACATTGCTGCAACGGGCACCTTATGGTCCGTCTCCAGTGAGTCAGGATTTTCGAATCCGACGAAAAACCGATAGTTAATTGTAACATTCAGGGCCTCCTAATGACGATGGAACACTCATTTTGCGTCGCGATCCAATACATCGTCCTCCAACCGACTTGACTCCAAGGGTCTATAGCTGCCACGGGCACCTTGTGATCGTTCTGCTGTGAGTCTAGATTTTCGAAACCGACGCAAAACTGATTGTTAATTGTAACGTTCAGGGCCACCTAATGACGAAGGAACACTCAAATTGAGTCCAGATTCAATACATCGACCTCCAGCCGACTTGTCTCCAAGGGGATATTGCTGCCTCGGGCTCCATGTGGTCCGTCTCCTGTGAGTCTAGATTTTCGAATCCGACGCGTAACTGATAGTTAATTGTAACGTTCAGGGCTTCCTAATGACGATGGAACACTCAAATTGCGTCGAGATTCAATACATCGGCCTCCAGCCGATTTGTCTCCAAGGGGATATTGCTGAATCGGGCACAATATGATCCTTCTCCTGTGAGTCTAGATTTTCGAATCCGACGCATAAATGATAGTTAATTGTAATGTTCAGGGCCTCCTATTGGCGATGGAACACTCAAATTGCGTCGAGATTCAATACATCGGCCTCCAGCCGACTTGTCTCCTATGGTCTGTTGCTGAGTCGGGCACCTTATGGTCGTTCTCCTGTGAGTCTAGATTTTCGAATCCGACGATAAAATGATAGTTAATTGTAAGGTTCAGGGCCTCCTAATGACGATGGAACACTCAAATTGCGACGAGATTCCTTACATCGGCCTCCAGCCGACTTGTCTCCATGGGGATATTACTGCCTCCGGCCTCTTATGTTCGCTCTCATGTGAGTCTAGATTTTCGAATCCGACGCGAAACTGATTGTTAATTGTAACATTCAGGGCCACCTAATGACGATGGAACACTCAAATTGAGTCGAGATTCAATACATCGACCTCCATCCGACTTGTCTCCAAGGGGATATTGCTGCCTCCGGCCTCTTATGTTCGCTCTCATGTGAGTCTAGATTTTCGAATCCGACGCAAAACTGATAGTTCATTATAACGTTCAGGGCGACTTACTGACGATGGAACACTCAAATTGCGTCGATATTCAATACATCGGCCTCCAGGCGATTTGTCTCCATGGGGTATATTGCTGTCTCGAGCACCGTATGAACTTCTCCTGTGAGTAGATTTTCGAATCCGACGCTAAAATGATTGTTAATTGTAACGTTCAGGGCCTCCTAATGACGATGGAACACTCAAATTGCGTCAAGAATCAATACATCGGTTTCCAGCCGACTTGCCTCCAAGGGTCTATTGCTGCCTCGAGCACCTTACGGTCGTTCTCCTGTGAGTCTAGATTTTTGAATCCAACGCAAAACACATAGTTAATTGTAACGTTCAGGGTCTCCTAATGACGAACGAACACTCAAATTGGGCCGAGATACACTACATCGTCCTTCAGCCGACTTGTCTCCAAGGGGATATGGCTGCCTCGGGCTCCATGTGGTCCGTCTCCTGTGAGTCTAGATTTTCGAATCCGACGCAAAAATGATAGTTAATTGTAACGTTCAGGGCCTTCTATTGGCGATGGAACACTCAAATTGCGTCGAGATTCAATACATCGGCCTCCAGCCGTCTTGTCTCCTATGGTCTGTTGCTGCCTCGGGCACCTTATGGTCGTTCTCCTGTGAGTCTAGATTTTCGAATCCGACGATAAAATGATAGTTAATTGTAACGTTCTGGGCCTCCTAATGACGATGGAACACTCAAATTGCGACGAGATTCAATACATCGTCCTCCAGCCGACTTGTCTCCAAGGGTCTATTGCTGCCTCGGGCACCTTATGGTCGTTCTCCTGCGCGTCTATGTTTCCAATCCGACGCATAAATGATAGTTAATTGTAACGTTCAGGGACTCCTAATGACGATGGAACACTCAAATTGCGTCGAGAGTCAATACATCGACCTCCAGTCGACTTGTATCCAAGGGGATATTGCAGTCTCGTGCACCATATGATCCTTCTCCTGTTAGTAGATTTTCGAATCCGACGCTAAAATGATAGTTAACTGTAACGTTCAGGGCCTCCTAATGCCGATGGAACACTCAAATTGCGTCGAGATTCATTACATCGGCCTCCAGCCGACTTGCTCCAAGGGTCTATTGCTGCCTCGGGCACCTTATAGTCGTTCTCCTGTGAGTCTAGATATTCCAATCCGACGCAAAAATGATATTTAATTGTAACGTTCAGGGCCTTGTAATGACGATGGAACACTCAAATTGCGTCGAGATTCAATACATCGGCCTCCAGCCAACGTGTCTCCAAGGGTCTGTTGCTGCCTCGGGCACATTATGGTCATTCTCCTGTGAGTTTAGATTATCGAATCCGACGCAAAAATGATAGTTAATTGTAACGTTTAGGGCCTCCTAATGACGATGGGACACTCAAATTGCGTCGAGATTCAATACATCGTCCTCCAGCCGACTTGTCTCCATGGCGATATTACTGCCTCCGGCCTCTTATGTTCGCTCTCATGTGAGTCTAGATTTTCGAATCCGACGCGAAACTGATTGTTAATCGTAACGTTCAGGGCTTCCTAATGACGATGGAACACTCAAATTGCCTCTAGATTCAATACATCGGCATTCAGCCGATTTGTCTCCAAGGGTCTATTGCTGCCTCGGACACCGTATGGTAGTTCCCCTGTGAGACAACATTTTAGAAATCGACGCTAAACTGATAGTTCAATGTAATGCTCAGGGCCTCTTAATGACGATGGAACACTCAAATTGCGTCGAGAGTCAATAAATCTTCCTCCAGCCGACTTGTCTACAAGGGGATATTGCTGCCTTGGGCACCATGTGGTCCGTCTCCTGTGAGTCTAGATTTTCGAATCCGACGAAAAACTGATAGTTAATTGTAACATTCGGGGCCTCCTAATGACGATGGAACAGTCAAATTGCGTCGCGATCCAATACATCGTCCTCTAGCCGACTTGTCTCCAAGGGGATATTGCAGTCTCGTGGACCATATGAACCTTCTCCTGTTAGTAGATTTTCGAATCTGACGCTAAAATGATAGTTAACTGTAACGTTCAGGGCCTCTTAATGACGATGGAACACTCAAATTGCGTCGAGAGTCAATAAATCTTCCTCCAGCCGACTTGTCTACAAGGGGATATTGCTGCCTCGGGCTCCATGTGGTCCGTCTCCTGTGAGTCTAGATTTTCGAACCCGAGGCGAAACTGATAGTTAATTGGAAGGTTCAGGGCCTCCCAATGACGATGGAACACTCAAATTGCGTCGAGATTCAATACATCGGCCTCCAGCGTACTTGTCTCCAAGAGTCTATTGCTGCCTCGAGCACCTTATTGTCGTTCTCCTGTGAGTCTAGATTTTTGAATCCAACGCAAAACACATAGTTAATTTTGACGTTCAGGGTCTCCTAATGACGAAGGAACACTCAAATTGGGCCGAGATTCCCTACATCGTCCTTCAGTCGACTTGTCTCCAAGGGGATATTGCTGCCTCGGGCTCCATGTGGTCCGTCTCCTGTGAGTCTAGATTTTCGAATCCGACGCAAAACTGATAGTTAATTGTAACGTTCAGGGCCTCACAATGACGATGGAACACTCAAATTGCGTCGAGATTCAACACATCAGCCTCCAGCCGACTTGTTTCCAAGGGTCTATTGCTGCCTCGGGCACCTTATGGTCGTTCTCCTGTGAGTCAAGATTTTCGAATCCGACGCAAAAATGATAGTTAATTGTAACGTTCAGGGCCTCCTATTGGCGATGGAACACTCAAATTGCGTCGAGATTCAATACATCGGCCTCCAGCCGACTTGTCTCCTATGGTCTGTTGCTGCCTCGGGCACCTTATGGTCGTTCTCCTGTGAGTCTAGATTTTCAAATCCGACGATAAAATGATAGTTAATTGTAACGTTCAGGGCCTCCTAATGACGATGGAACACTCAAATTGCGACGAGAGTCAATACATCGTCCTCCAGCCCACTTGTCTCCAAGGGTCTATTGCTGCCTCGGGCACCTTATGGTCGTTCTCCTGTGAGTCTAGATTTTCGAATCCGACGCATAAATGATAGTTAATTGTAACGTTCAGGGACTCCTAATGACGATGGAACACTCAAATTGCGTCGAGAGTCAATACATCGACCTCCAGTCGACTTGTATCCAAGGGGATATTGCAGTCTCGTGCACCATATGATCCTTCTCCTGTTAGTAGATTTTCGAATCCGACGCTAAACTGATAGTTAACTGTAACGTTCAGGGCCTCCTAATGCCGATGGAACACTCAAATTGCGTCGAGATTCATTACATCGGCCTCCAGCCGACTTGTCTCCAAGGGTCTATTGCTGCCTCGGGCACCTTATGGTCGTTCTCCTGTGAGTCTAGATTTTCGAATCCGACGCAAAAATGATATTTAATTGTAACGTTCAGGGCCTTGTAATGACGATGGAACACTCAAATTGCGTCGAGATTCAATACATCGGCCTCCAGCCGACTTGTCTCCAAGGGTCTGTTGCTGCCTCGGGCACCTTATGGTCGTTCTCCTGTGAGTTTAGATTATCGAATCCGACGCAAAAATGATAGTTAATTGTAACGTTTAGGGCCTCCTAATGACAATGGGACACTCAAATTGCGTCGAGATTCAATACATCGTCCTCCAGCCGACTTGTCTCCATGGGGATATTACTGCCTCCGGCCTCTTATGTTCGCTCTCATGTGAGTCTAGCTTTTCGAATCCGACGCGAAACTGATTGTTAATTGTAACGTTCAGGGCTTCCTAATGACGATGGAACACTGAAATTGCCTCGAGATTCAATACATCGGCATTCAGCCGATTTGTCTCCAAGGGTCTATTGCTGCCTCGGGCACCGTTTGGTCGTTCCCCTGTGAGTCAACATTTTAGAAATCGACGCAAAACTGATAGTTAAATGTAATGCTCAGGGCCTCTTAATGACGATGGAACACTCAAATTGCGTCGAGAGACAATAAATCTTCCTCCAGACGACTTGTCTACAAGGGGATATTGCTGCCATGGGCACCATGTGGTCCGTCTCCTGTGAGTCTAGATTTTCGAATCCGACGCGAAACTGATAGTTAATTGTAAGGTCCAGGGCCTCCTAATGACGATGGAACACTCAAATTGCGTCGAGATTCAATACATCGGCCTCCAGCCGACTTGTCTCCAAGGGTCTATTGCTGCCTCGGGCACCTTATGGTCGTTCTCCTGTGAGTTTAGATTTTCGAATCCGACGCAAAAATGATAGTTAATTGTAACGTTCAGGGCCTTGCAATGACGATGGAACACTTAAATTGCGTCGAGATTCAATACATCGGCCTCCAGCCGACTTGTCTCCTATGGTCTGTTGCTGCCTCGGGCACCTTGTGATCGTTCTGCTGTGAGTCTAGATTTTCGAATCCGACGATAAAATGATAGTTAATTGTATCGTTCAGGGCCTCCTAATGACGATGGAACACTCAAATTGCGACGAGATTCAATACATCGTCCTCCAGCCGACTTGTCTCCAAGGTTCTATTGCTGCCTTGGGCACCAAATGGTCGTTCTCCTGTGAGTCTAGATTTTCGAATCCGACGCAAAACTCATAGTTAATTGTAACGTTCAGGGCCTCCTATTGGAGATGGAACACTCAAATTGCGTCGAGATTCAACACATCGACCTCCAGCCGACTTGTCTCCAAGGGTCTATTGCTGCCTCGGGCACCTTATGGTCGTTCTCCTGTGAGTCTAGATTTTTGAATCCGACGCAAAAATGATAGTTAATTGTAACGTTTAGGGCCTCCTAATGACGATGGAACACTGAAATTGCGTCGAGATTCAATACATCGGCCTCTAGCGGACTTGTCTCCAAGGGTCTGTTGCTGCCTCGGGCACCTTATGGTCGTTCTCCTGTGAGTTTAGATTATCGAATCCGACGCAAAAATGATAGTTAATTGTAACGTTTAGGGCCTCCTAATGACGATGGGACACTCAAATTGCGTCGAGATTCAATACATCGTCCTCCAGCCGACTTGTCTCCATGGCGATATTACTGCCTCCGGCCTCTTATGTTCGCTCTCATGTGAGTCTAGATTTTCGAATCCGACGCGAAACTGATTGTTAATTGTAACGTTCAGGGCTTCCTAATGACGATGGAACACTCAAATTGCCTCTAGATTCAATACATCGGCATTCAGCCGATTTGTCTCCAAGGGTCTATTGCTGCCTCGGACACCGTATGGTAGTTCCCCTGTGAGACAACATTTTAGAAATCGACGCTAAACTGATAGTTCAATGTAATGCTCAGGGCCTCTTAATGACGATGGAACACTCAAATTGCGTCGAGAGTCAATAAATCTTCCTCCAGCCGACTTGCCTACAAGGGGATATTGCTGCCTTGGGCACCATGTGGTCCGTCTCCTGTGAGTCTAGATTTTCGAATCCGACGAAAAACTGATAGTTAATTGTAACATTCGGGGCCTCCTAATGACGATGGAACAGTCAAATTGCGTCGCGATCCAATACATCGTCCTCTAGCCGACTTGTCTCCAAGGGGATATTGCAGTCTCGTGGACCATATGAACCTTCTCCTGTTAGTAGATTTTCGAATCTGACGCTAAAATGATAGTTAACTGTAACGTTCAGGGCCTCTTAATGACGATGGAACACTCAAATTGCGTCGAGAGTCAATAAATCTTCCTCCAGCCGACTTGTCTACAAGGGGATATTGCTGCCTCGGGCTCCATGTGGTCCGTCTCCTGTGAGTCTAGATTTTCGAACCCGAGGCGAAACTGATAGTTAATTGGAAGGTTCAGGGCCTCCCAATGACGATGGAACACTCAAATTGCGTCGAGATTCAATACATCGGCCTCCAGCGTACTTGTCTCCAAGAGTCTATTGCTGCCTCGAGCACCTTATTGTCGTTCTCCTGTGAGTCTAGATTTTTGAATCCAACGCAAAACACATAGTTAATTTTGACGTTCAGGGTCTCCTAATGACGAAGGAACACTCAAATTGGGCCGAGATTCCCTACATCGTCCTTCAGTCGACTTGTCTCCAAGGGGATATTGCTGCCTCGGGCTCCATGTGGTCCGTCTCCTGTGAGTCTAGATTTTCGAATCCGACGCAAAACTGATAGTTAATTGTAACGTTCAGGGCCTCACAATGACGATGGAACACTCAAATTGCGTCGAGATTCAACACATCAGCCTCCAGCCGACTTGTTTCCAAGGGTCTATTGCTGCCTCGGGCACCTTATGGTCGTTCTCCTGTGAGTCAAGATTTTCGAATCCGACGCAAAAATGATAGTTAATTGTAACGTTCAGGGCCTCCTATTGGCGATGGAACACTCAAATTGCGTCGAGATTCAATACATCGGCCTCCAGCCGACTTGTCTCCTATGGTCTGTTGCTGCCTCGGGCACCTTATGGTCGTTCTCCTGTGAGTCTAGATTTTCAAATCCGACGATAAAATGATAGTTAATTGTAACGTTCAGGGCCTCCTAATGACGATGGAACACTCAAATTGCGACGAGAGTCAATACATCGTCCTCCAGCCCACTTGTCTCCAAGGGTCTATTGCTGCCTCGGGCACCTTATGGTCGTTCTCCTGTGAGTCTAGATTTTCGAATCCGACGCATAAATGATAGTTAATTGTAACGTTCAGGGACTCCTAATGACGATGGAACACTCAAATTGCGTCGAGAGTCAATACATCGACCTCCAGTCGACTTGTATCCAAGGGGATATTGCAGTCTCGTGCACCATATGATCCTTCTCCTGTTAGTAGATTTTCGAATCCGACGCTAAACTGATAGTTAACTGTAACGTTCAGGGCCTCCTAATGCCGATGGAACACTCAAATTGCGTCGAGATTCATTACATCGGCCTCCAGCCGACTTGTCTCCAAGGGTCTATTGCTGCCTCGGGCACCTTATGGTCGTTCTCCTGTGAGTCTAGATTTTCGAATCCGACGCAAAAATGATATTTAATTGTAACGTTCAGGGCCTTGTAATGACGATGGAACACTCAAATTGCGTCGAGATTCAATACATCGGCCTCCAGCCGACTTGTCTCCAAGGGTCTGTTGCTGCCTCGGGCACCTTATGGTCGTTCTCCTGTGAGTTTAGATTATCGAATCCGACGCAAAAATGATAGTTAATTGTAACGTTTAGGGCCTCCTAATGACAATGGGACACTCAAATTGCGTCGAGATTCAATACATCGTCCTCCAGCCGACTTGTCTCCATGGGGATATTACTGCCTCCGGCCTCTTATGTTCGCTCTCATGTGAGTCTAGCTTTTCGAATCCGACGCGAAACTGATTGTTAATTGTAACGTTCAGGGCTTCCTAATGACGATGGAACACTGAAATTGCCTAGAGATTCAATACATCGGCATTCAGCCGATTTGTCTCCAAGGGTCTATTGCTGCCTCGGGCACCGTTTGGTCGTTCCCCTGTGAGTCAACATTTTAGAAATCGACGCAAAACTGATAGTTAAATGTAATGCTCAGGGCCTCTTAATGACGATGGAACACTCAAATTGCGTCGAGAGACAATAAATCTTCCTCCAGACGACTTGTCTACAAGGGGATATTGCTGCCATGGGCACCATGTGGTCCGTCTCCTGTGAGTCTAGATTTTCGAATCCGACGCGAAACTGATAGTTAATTGTAAGGTCCAGGGCCTCCTAATGACGATGGAACACTCAAATTGCGTCGAGATTCAATACATCGGCCTCCAGCCGACTTGTCTCCAAGGGTCTATTGCTGCCTCGGGCACCTTATGGTCGTTCTCCTGTGAGTTTAGATTTTCGAATCCGACGCAAAAATGATAGTTAATTGTAACGTTCAGGGCCTTGCAATGACGATGGAACACTTAAATTGCGTCGAGATTCAATACATCGGCCTCCAGCCGACTTGTCTCCTATGGTCTGTTGCTGCCTCGGGCACCTTGTGATCGTTCTGCTGTGAGTCTAGATTTTCGAATCCGACGATAAAATGATAGTTAATTGTATCGTTCAGGGCCTCCTAATGACGATGGAACACTCAAATTGCGACGAGATTCAATACATCGTCCTCCAGCCGACTTGTCTCCAAGGGTCTATTGCTGCCTTGGGCACCAAATGGTCGTTCTCCTGTGAGTCTAGATTTTCGAATCCGACGCAAAACTCATAGTTAATTGTAACGTTCAGGGCCTCCTATTGGAGATGGAACACTCAAATTGCGTCGAGATTCAACACATCGACCTCCAGCCGACTTGTCTCCAAGGGTCTATTGCTGCCTCGGGCACCTTATGGTCGTTCTCCTGTGAGTCTAGATTTTTGAATCCGACGCAAAAATGATAGTTAATTGTAACGTTTAGGGCCTCCTAATGACGATGGAACACTGAAATTGCGTCGAGATTCAATACATCGGCCTCTAGCGGACTTGTCTCCAAGGGTCTGTTGCTGCCTCGGGCACCTTATGGTCGTTCTCCTGTGAGTTTAGATTATCGAATCCGACGCAAAAATGATAGTTAATTGTAACGTTTAGGGCCTCCTAATGACGATGGAACACTGAAATTGCGTCGAGATTCAATACATCGGCCTCCAGCCGACTTGTCTCCAAGGGTATGTTGCTGCCTCGGGCACCTTATGGTCGTTCTCTTGTAAGTCTAGATTTTCGAATCCGACGCAAAAATGATAGTTTATTGTAACGTTCAGGGCCTCCTAATGACGATGGAACTCTCAAATTGCGTCGAGATTCAACACATCGTCCTCCAGCCAACTTGTCTCCAAGGGTCTATTGCTGCCTCGGGAACCTTATGGTCGTTCTCCTGTGAGTCTAGATTTTCGAATCCGACGCAAAACTCATAGTTAATTGTAACGTTCTAGGCCTTGTAATGACGATGTAACACTCAAATTGCGTCGAGAGTCAATACATCGACCTCCAGTCGACTTGTATCCAAGGGGATATTGCAGTCTCGTGCACCATATGATCCTTCTCCTGTTAGTAGATTTTCGAATCCGACGCATAAATGATAGTTAATTGTAACGTTCAGGGACTCCTAAAGACGATGGAACACTCAAATTGCGTCGAGATTCAGTACATCGTCCTCCAGCCGACTTGTCTCCATGGGGATATTACTGCCTCCGGCCTCTTATGTTCGCTCTCATGTGAGTCTAGATTTTCGAATCCGACGCGAAACTGATTGTTAATTGTAACGTTCAAGGCATCCTAATGACGATGGAACACTCAAATTGCCTCGAGATTCAATACATCGGCATTCAGCCGATTTGTCTCCAAGGGTCTATTGCTGCCTCGGGCACCTTATGGTCGTTCTCCTGTGAGTCTAGATTTTTTAATCCGACGCAAAAATGATAGTTAATTGTATCGTTCAGGGCCTTCTAATGACGATGGAACACTCAAATTGCGTCGAGATTCAATACATCGGCCTCCAGCCGACTTGTCTACAAGGGGATATTGCTGCCTTGGGCACCATGTGGTCCGTCTCCTGTGAGTCTAGATTTTCGAATCCGACGCGAAACTGATAGTTAATTGTAAGGTCCAGGGCCTCCTAATGACGATGGAACACTCAAATTGCGTCGAGATTCAATACATCGGCCTCCAGGTGACTTGTCTCCAAGGGTCTATTGCTGCCTCGGGCACCTTATGGTCGTTCTCCTGTGAGTTTAGATTTTCGAATCCGACGCAAAAATGATAGTTAATTGTAACGTTCAGGGCCTTGTAATGACGATGGAACACTTAAATTGCGTCGAGATTCAATACATCGGCCTCCAGCCGACTTGTCTCCTATGGTCTGTTGCTGCCTCGGGCACCTTATGGTCGTTCTCCTGTGAGTCTAGATTTTCGAATCCGACGATAAAATGATAGTTAATTGTAACGATCAGGGCCTCCTAATGACGATGGAACACTCAAATTGCGACGAGATTCAATACATCGTACTCCAGCCGACTTGTCTCCAAGGGTCTGTTGCTGCCTCGGGCACCTTGTGATCGTTCTGCTGTGAGTCTAGATTTTCGAATCCGACGCAAAACTCATAGTTAATTGTAACGTTCAGGGCCTTGTAATAAGGATGGAACACTCAAATTGCGTCGAGAGTCAATACATCGACCTCCAGTCGACTTGTATCCAAGGGGAAATTGCAGTCTCGTGCACCATATGATCCTTCTCCTGTTAGTAGATTTTCGAATCCCACGCTAAAATGGTAGTTAACTGTAACGTTCAGGGTCTCCTAATGCCGATGGAACACTCAAATTGCGTCGAGATCCAATACATCGGCCTCCAGCCGACATGTCTCCAAGGGTCTAATGCTGCCTCGGGCATCTTATGGTCGTTCTCCTGTGCGTATAGATTTTCGAATCCGACGCATAAATGATAGTTAATTGTAACGTTCAGGGACTCCTAAAGACGATGGAACACTCAAATTGCGTCGAGAGTCAATACATCGACCTCCAGTCGACTTGTATCCAAGGGGATATTGCAGTCTCGGGCACAATATGATCCTTCTCCTGTGAGTCTAGATTTTCGAATCCGACGCATAAATGATAGTTAATTGTAATGTTCAGGGCCTCCTAATGCCGATGGAACACTCAAATTGCGTCGAGATTCAATACATCGTCCTCCAGCCGACTTGGCTCCAAGGGTCTATTGCTGCCTCGGGCACCTTATAGTCGTTCTCCTGTGAGTCTAGATTTTCGAATCCGACGCAAAAATGATAGTTAATTGTAACTTTCAGGGCCTTGTAACGACGATGGAACACTCAAATCGCGTCGAGATTCAATACATCGGCATCCAGCCGACTTGTCTCCAAGGGTCTGTTGCTGCCTCGGGCACCTTATGGTCGTTCTCCTGTGAGTTTAGATTATCGAATCCGACGCAAAAATGATAGTTAATTGTAACGTTTAGGGCCTCCTAATGACGATGGGACACTCAAATTGCGTCGAGATTCAATACATCGTTCTCCAGCCGACTTGTCTCCAAGGGTCTAATGCTGCCTCAGGCACCTTATGGTCGTTCTCTTGTAAGTCTAGATTTTCGAATCCGACGCAAATATGATAGTTAATTGTAACGTTCAGGGCCTCCTAATGACGATGGAACTCTCAAATTGCGTCGAGATTCAATACATCGTCCTCCAGCCGACTTGTCTCCAAGGATCTATTGCTGCCTCGGGCACCTTATGGTCGTTCTCCTGTGAGTCTAGATTTTCGAATCCGACGCAAAAATGATCGTTGATTGTAACGTTCAGGGCCTTCTAATGACGATGGAACACTCAAATTGCGTCGAGATTCAATACATCGACCTCCAGCCGATTTGTGCCTCGGGCACCACATGGTCCGTCTCCGGTGATTCTACGTTTTCGAATCCGACGCAAAACTCATAGTTAATTGTAACGTTCAGGGCCTCCTATTGGCGATGGAACACAAAAATTGCGTCGAGATTCAATACATCGACCTCCAGCCCACTTCTCTCCAAGGAGATATTGCTGCATCGGGCACCTTATGGTCGTTCTCCGGTGAGTTTAGATTTCCGAATCCGACGAAAAAATGATAGTTAATTGTAACGTTCAGGGCCTTGTAATGACGATGGAACACACAAATTGCGTCGAGATTCAATACATCTGCCTCCAGCCGACTTGTCTCCAAGGGTCTGTTGCTGCCTCGGGCACCTTATGGTCGTTCTCCTGTGAGTATAGATTATCGAATCCGAAGCAAAAATGATAGTTAATTGTAACGTTTAGGGCCACCTAATGACGATGGGACACTCAAATTGCGTCGAGATTCAATACATCGTCCTCCAGCCGACTTGTCTCCAAGGGTCTAATGCTGCCTAAGGCACCTTATGGTCGTTCTCTTGTAAGTCTAGATTTTCGAATCCGACGGAAAAATGATAGTTAATTGTAACGTTCAGGGACTCCTAATGACGATGGAACTCTCAAATTGCGTCGAGATCCAATACATCGTCCTACAACCGACTTGTCTCCAAGGGTCAATAGCTGCCATGGGCACCTTGTGATCGTTCTGCTGTGAGTCTAGATTTTCGAACCCGACGGAAAACTGATTGTTAATTATGACGTTCAGGGCCACCTAATGACGATGGAACACTCAAATTGAGTCGAGATTCAATACATCGACCTCCAGCCGACTTGTCTCCAAGGCGATATTGCTGCCTCGGGCACCTTATTGTCGTTCTCCTGTGGGTCTAGATTTTCGAATCCGATGCATAAATGATAGTTAATTGTAACGTTCAGGGACTCCTAAAGACGATGGAACACTCAAATTGCGTCGAGAGTCAATACATCGACCTCCAGTCGACTTGTACCCAAGGGGATATTGCAGCCTCGCGCACCATATGACCCTTCTCCTGTTAGTAGATTTTCGACTCCAACGCTAAAATGATAGTTAACTGTAACGTTCAAGGCCTCCTAATGCCGATGGAACACTCAAATTGCGTCGATATTCAATACATCGGCCTCCAGCCGACTTGTCTCCAAGGGTCTAATGCTGCCTCGGGCACCTTATGGTCGTTCTCCTGTGAGTCTAGATTTTCGAATCCGACGCAAAAATGATAGTTAATTGTAACGTTCAGGGCCTTCTAATGACGATGGAACACTCAAATTGCGTCGAGATTCAATACATCGTCCTCCAGCCGACTTGTCTCCAAGGGGATATCGCTGCCTCGTGCACCACATGGTCCTTCTCCGGTGATTCTACGTTTTCGAATCCGACGCACAACTGCTAGTTAATTGTAACGTTCAGGGCCTTCTAATGAAGCTGGAACACTCAAATTGCGTCGAGATTCAATACATCGGCCTCCAGCCGAATTGTCTCCAAGGGGATATCGCTGCCTCGGGCACCACATGGTCCGTCTCCGGTGATTCTACGTTTTCGAATCCGACGCAAAACTCATAGTTAATTGTAACGTTCAGGGCCTCGTAATGACGATGGAGCACACAAATTGAGTCGAGATTCAATACATCGACCTCCAGCCGACTTGTCTCCAAGGGTCTATTGCTGCCTCGGGTACCTTATGGTCGTTCTCCTGTGAGTCTAGATTTTCGAATTCGATGCAAAAATGATAGTTAAATGTAACATTCAGGGCCTTCTAATGACGATGGAACACTGAAATTGCGTCGAGATTCAATACATCGGCCTCCAGCCGACTTGTCTCCAAGGGGATATCGCTGCCTCGGGCACCACATGGTCCGTCTCCGGTGATTCTATGTTTTCGAATCCGACGCAAAACTCATAGTTAATTGTGACGTTCAGGGCCTCCTAATGACGATGGAGCACACAAATTGAGTCGAGAATCAATACATCGGCCTCCAGCCGACTTGTCTCCAAGGGTCCATTGCTGCCTCAGGCACCTTATGGTCGTTCTCCTGTGAGTCTAGATTTTCGAATCCGACGCAACAATGATAGTTAATTGTAACGTTCAAGGCCTTGTAATGACGATGGAACACTCAAATTGCGTCGAGACTCAATACATCGGCCTCCAGCCGACTTGTCTCCAAGGGTCTGTTGCTGCCTCGGGCATCTTATGGTCGTTCTCCTGTGAGTTTAGATTATCGAATCCGACGCTAAAATGATAGTTAATTGTAACGTTTAGGGCCTCCTAATGACGATGTGACACTCAAATTGCGTCGAGATTCAATACATCGTCCTGCAGCCGACTTGTCTCCATGGGGATATTACTGCCTGCGGCCTCTTATATTCGCTCTCATGTGAGTCTAGATTTTCGAATCCGACGCGAAACTGATTGTTAATTGTAACGATCAGGGCTTCCTAATGACGATGGAACACTCAAATTGCCTCGAGATTCAATACATCGGCCTCCAGCGGACTTGTCTCCAAGGGGATATTGCTGTCTCGAGCACCGTATGAACTTCTCCTGTGAGTAGTTTTTCGAATCCGACGCTAAAATGGTTGTTAATTGTAACGTTCAGGGCCTCCTAATGACGATGGAACACTCAAATTGCGTCAAGAATCAATACATCGGTTTCCAGCCTACTTGTCTCCAAGGGTCTATTGCTGCCTCGAGCACCGTATGAACTTCTCCTGTGAGTAGATTTTCGAATCCGACGCATAAATGATAGTTAATTGTAACGTTCAGGGACTCCTAAAGACGATGGAACACTCAAATTGCGTCGAGAGTCAATACATCGACCTCCAGTCGACTTGTATCCAAGGGGATATTGCAGTCTCGTGCACCATATGATCCTTCTCCTGTTAGTAGATTTTCGAATCCGACGCTAAAATGATAGTTAACTGTAACGTTCAGGGCCTCCTAATGCCGATGGAACACTCAAATTGCGTCGAGATTCAATACATCGGCTTCCAGCCGACTTGTCTCCAAGGGTCTATTGCTGCCTCGGGCACCTTATGGTCGTTCTCCTGTGAGTCTAGACTTTCGAATCCGACGCAAAAATGATAGTTAATTGTAACGTTCAGGGCCTCCTATTGGCGATGGAACACTTAAATTGCTTCGAGAGTCAATACATCGACCTCCAGTCGACTTGTATCCAAGGGGATATTGCAGTCTCTTGCACCATATGATCCTACTCCTGTTAGTAGATTTTCGAATCCGACGCTAAAATTATAGTTAACTATAACGTTCAGGGCCTCCTAATGCCGATGAAACACTCAAATTGCGTCGAGTTCAATACATCGTCCTCCAGCCGACTTGTCTCCAAGGGTCTTTTGCTGCCTCGGGCACCTTATGGTCGTTCTCCTGTGAGTCTAGATTTTCGAATCGGACGCAAAAATGATAGTTAATTGTAACGTTCAGGGCCTTGTAAAGACGATGGAACACTCAAATTGCGTCGAGATTCAATACATCGGCCTCCAGCCGACTTGTCTCCTAGGGTCTGTTGCTGCCTCGGGCACCTTATGGTCGTTCTCCTGTGAGTTTAGATTATCGAATCCGACGCAAAAGTGATAGTTAATTGTAACGTTTAGGGCCTCCTAATGACGATGGGACACTCAAATTGCGTGGAGATTCAATACATCGTCCTCCAGCCGACTTGTCTCCATGGGGATATTACTGCCTCGGGCCACGTATGTTCGCTCTCATGTGAGTCTAGATTTTCGAATCCGATGCGAAACTGATTGTTAATTGAAACGTTCAGGGCTTCCTAATGACGATGGAACACTCAATTTGCCTCGAGATTCAATACATCGGCATTCAGAAGATTTGTCTCCACGGGTCTATTGCTGCCTCGGGCACCGTATGGTCGTTCCCCTGTGAGTCAACATTTTAGAATCCGACGCAAAACTGATAGTTAAATGTAATGCTCATGGTCTCTTAATGACGATGGAACACTCAAATTGCGTCGAGACTCAATACATCGTCCTCCAGCCGACTTGTCACGATGGGGATATTACTGCCTCGGGCCACGTATGTTCGCTCTCATGTGAGTCTAGATTTTCGAAACCGATGCGAAACTGATTGTTAATTGAAACGTTCAGGGCTTCCTAATGACGATGGAACACTCAAATTGCCTCGAGATTCAATACATCGGCATTCGGAAGATTTGTCTCCAAGGGTCTATTGCTGCCTCGGGCACCGTATGGTCGTTCGCCTGTGAGTCAACATTTTAGAATCCGACGCAAATTTGATAGTGAATTGTAAGGTTCAGGGCATCCTAATGACGATGGAACACTCAAATTGCGTCGAGATTCAATACAACGACCTCCAGTCGACTTGTATCCAAGGGGATATTGCAGTGTCGTGCACCATATGATCCTTCTCCTGTTAGTAGATTTTCGAATCCGACGCAAAAATGATAGTGAATTGTAACGTTCAGGGCCTCCTAATGCCGATGCAACACTCAAATTGCGTCGAGATTCAATACATCGGCCTCCAGCCGACTTGTCTCCAAGGGTCTATTGCTGCCTTGGGCACCTTATGGTCGTTCTCCTGTGAGTCTAGATTTTCGAATCCGACGCAAAAATGATAGTGTATAGTATCGTTCAGCGCCTCCTGATGACGATAGAACTCTCAAATTGCGTCGAGATTCAATACATCGGCCTCCAGCTGATTTGTCTCCAAGGGGATATTGCTGCCTCGGGCACCAAATGGTCCGTCTCCTGTGAGTCTGGATTGTTGAATCCGACGCGAAACTGATAGTTAATTGTAACGTTCAGGGCCTCCAAATGATGATGGAGCACTCAAATTGCGTCGCGATTCAGTACATCGTCCTCCAGCGGACTGGTCTCCAAGGGGATATTGCTGCATCGGGCACCTTATGGTCGTTCTCCTGTGAGTTTAGATTCTCGAATCCGACGAAAAACTGATAGTTAATTGTAACATTCAGGGCCTCCTAATGACGATGGAACACTCATTTTGCGTCGCGATCCAATACATCGTCCTCCAACCGACTTGTCTCCAAGGGTCAGTAGCTGCCACGGGCACCTTGGGATCGTTCTGCTGTGAGTCTAAATTTTAGAACCGAACGCAAAACTGATTGTAAATTGTAACGTTCAGGGCCACCTAATGACGATAGAACACTGAAATTGAGTCGAGATTCAATGCATCGACCTCCAGCCGACTTGTCTCCATGGGATATTGCTGCCTCGGGCTCCATGTGGTCCGTCTCCTGTGAGTCTAGATTTTTGAATCCGTCGCGAAACCGATAGTTAATTGTAACGTTCAGGGCCTCCTAATGACGATGGAACACTCAAATTGCGTCGAGATTCAATACATCGGCCTCCAGCCGACTTGTCTCCAAGGGGATATTGCTGCCTCGGGCACAATATGATCCTTCTCCTGTGAGTCTAGATCTTCGAATCCGACGCAAAAATGATAGTGAATTGTAACGTTCAGCGCCTCCTAATGACGATAGAAGACTCAAATTGCGTCGAGATTGAATACATCGGCCTCCAGCCGACTTGTCTCCAAGGGGATATCGCTGCCTAGGGGCACCACATCGTCCGTCTCCGGTGATTCTACGTTTTCGAATCCGACGCAAAACTCATAGTTAATTGTAACGTTCAGGGCCTCCTATTGGCGATGGAACACTCAAATTGCGTCAAGAATCAATACATCGGTTTCCAGCCGACTTGCTTCCAAGGGTCTATTGCTGCCTCGGGCACCTTATGGTCGTTCTCCTATGAGTCTAGATTTTCGAATCCGACGCATAAATGATAGTTAACTGTAACGTTCAGGGACTCCTAAAGACGATGGAACACTCAAATTGTGTCGAGAGTCAATACATCGACCTCCAGTCGACTTGTATCCAAGGGGATATTGCTGCCTCGGGCACCTTATTGTCGTTCTCCTGTGAGTCTAGATTTTCGAATCCGACGCAAAACTGATAGTTAATTGTAAGGTTCAGGGCCTCCTAATGACGATGGAACACTCAAATTGCGTCGAGATTCATTACATCGGCCTCCAGCGGACTTGTCTCCAAAGGGATATTGCTGTCTCGAGCACCGTATGAACTTCTCCTGTGAGTAGATTTTCGAATCCGACGCTAAAATGATTGTTAATTGTAACGTTCAGGGCCTCCTAATGCCGATGGAACACTCAATTTGCGTCGAGATTCAATACATAGGCCTCCAGCCGTCTTGTCTCCAAGGGTCTATTGCTGCCTCGGGCAACTTATGGTCGTTCTCCTGCGAGTCTAGATTTTCGAATCCGACGCAAAATTGATAGTTAATTGTAACGTTCAGGACCTTGTAATGACGATGGAACACTAAAATTGCGTCGAGATTCAATACATCGGCCTCCAGCCGTCTTGTCTCCAAGGGTCTGTTGCTGCCTCGGGCACCTTATGGTCGTTCTCCTGTGAGTTTAGATTATCGAATCCGACGCAAAAATGATAGTTAATTGTAACGTTTAGGGCCTCCTAATGACGATGGGACACTCAAATTGCGTCGAGATTCAATACATCGTCCTCCAGCCGACTTGTCTCCAAGGGTCTAATGCTGCCTCGGGCACCTTATGGTCGTTCTCCGGTGAGTTTAGATTATCGAATCCGACGCAAAAATGATAGTTAATTGTAACGTTTAGGGCCTCCTAATGACGATGGGGCAATCATATTGCGTCGAGATTCAATACATCGTCCTCCAGCCGACTTGTCTCCATAGGGATATTACTGCCTCCGGCCTCTTATGTTCGCTCTCATGTGAGTCTAGATTTTCGAATCCGACGCGAAACTGATTGTTAATTGTAACGTTCAGGGCTTCCTAATGACGATGGGACACTCAAATTGCCTCGAGATTCAATACATCGGCATTCAGCCGATTTGTCTCCAAGGGTCTATTGCTGCCTCGGGCACCGTATGGTCGTTCCCCTGTGAGTCAACATTTTAGAATCCGACGCAAAACTGATAGTTAAATGTAATGCTCAGGGCCTCTTAATGACGATGGAACACTCAAATTGCGTCGAGAGTCAATACATCTTCCTCCAGCCGACTTGTCTACAAGGGGATATTGCTGCCTCGGGCTCCATGTGGTCCGTCTCCTGTGAGTCTAGATTTTCGAATCCGACGCGAAACTGATAGTTAATTGTAAGGTTCAGGGCCTCCTAATGACGATGGAACACTCAAATTGCGTCGAGATTCAATACATTGGCCTCCGGCGGACTTGTCTCCAAGGGGATATTGCTGTCTCGGGCACCATATGATCCTTCTCCTGTGAGTCTAGATTTTCGAATCCGTCGCAAAAATGATAGTGAATAGTAACGTTCAGCGCCTCCAGATGACGATAGAACTCCCAAATTGCTTCGAGATTCAATACAACGACCTCCAGTCGACTTGTATCCAAGGGGATATTGCAGTGTCGTGCACCATATGATCCTTCTCCTGTTAGTAGATTTTCGAATCCGACGCAAAAATGATAGTGAATAGTATCGTTCAGCGCCTCCTGATGACGATAGAACTCTCAAATTGCGTCGAGATTCAATACATCGGCCTCCAGCTGATTTGTCTCCAAGGGGATATTGCTGCCTCGGGCACCAAATGGTCCGTCTCCTGTGAGTCTGGATTGTTGAATCCGACGCGAAACTGATAGTTAATTGTAACGTTCAGGGCCTCCAAATGATGATGGAGCACTCAAATTGCGTCGCGATTCAGTACATCGTCCTCCAGCGGACTGGTCTCCAAGGGGATATTGCTGCATCGGGCACCTTATGGTCGTTCTCCTGTGAGTTTAGATTCTCGAATCCGACGAAAAACTGATAGTTAATTGTAACATTCAGGGCCTCCTAATGACGATGGAACACTCATTTTGCGTCGCGATCCAATACATCGTCCTCCAACCGACTTGTCTCCAACGGTCAGTAGCTGCCACGGGCACCTTGGGATCGTTCTGCTGTGAGTCTAAATTTTAGAACCGAACGCAAAACTGATTGTAAATTGTAACGTTCAGGGCCACCTAATGACGATAGAACACTGAAATTGAGTCGAGATTCAATGCATCGACCTCCAGCCGACTTGTCTCCATGGGATATTGCTGCCTCGGGCTCCATGTGGTCCGTCTCCTGTGAGTCTAGATTTTCGAATCCGTCGCGAAACCGATAGTTAATTGTAACGTTCAGGGCCTCCTAATGACGATGGATCACTTAAATTGCGTCGAGATTCAATACATCGGCCTCCAGCCGACTTGTCTCCAAGGGGATATTGCTGCCTCGGGCACAATATGATCCTTCTCCTGTGAGTCTAGATCTTCGAATCCGACGCAAAAATGATAGTGAATTGTAACGTTCAGCGCCTCCTAATGACGATAGAAGACTCAAATTGCGTCGAGATTGAATACATCGGCCTCCAGCCGACTTGTCTCCAAGGGGATATCGCTGCCTAGGGGCACCATATCGTCCGTCTCCGGTGATTCTACGTTTTCGAATCCGACGCAAAACTCATAGTTAATTGTAACGTTCAGGGCCTCCTATTGGCGATGGAACACTCAAATTGCGTCAAGAATCAATACATCGGTTTCCAGCCGACTTGCCTCCAAGGGTCTATTGCTGCCTCGGGCACCTTATGGTCGTTCTCCTATGAGTCTAGATTTTCGAATCCGACGCATAAATGATAGTTAACTGTAACGTTCAGGGACTCCTAAAGACGATGGAACACTCAAATTGCGTCGAGAGTCAATACATCGACCTCCAGTCGACTTGTATCCAAGGGGATATTGCTGCCTCGGGCACCTGATTGTCGTTCTCCTGTGAGTCTAGATTTTCGAATCCGACGCAAAAATGATAGTTAATTGTAACGTTCAGGGCCTTCTAATGACGATGGAACACTCAAATTGCGTCGAGATTCAATACATCGTCCTCCAGCCGACTTGTCTCCAAGGGGATATCGCTGCCTCGGGCACCACATGGTCCGTCTCCGGTGATTCTACGTTTTCGAATCCGACGCAAAACTCATAGTTAATTGTAACGTACAGGGCTTCCTATTGGCGATGGAACACTCAAATTGCGTCGAGATTCAATATATCGATCTCCAGCCGACTCGTCTCCAAGGGTCTATTGCTGCCTCGGGCACCTTATGGTCGTTCTCCTGTGAGTCTAGATTTTCGAATCCGACGCAAAAATGATAGTTAATTGTAACGTTCAGGGCCTTGTAATGACGATGGAACACTCAAATTGCGTCGAGATTCAATACATCGGCCTCCAGCCGACTTGTCTGCAAGGGTCTGTTGCTGCCTCGGGCACCTTATGGTCGTTCTCCGGTGAGTTTAGATTATCGAATCCGACGCAAAAATGATAGTTAATTGTAACGTTTAGGGCCTCCTAATGACGATGGGGCAATCAAATTGCGTCGAGATTCAATACATCGTCCTCCAGCCGACTTGTCTCCATAGGGATATTACTGCCTCCGGCCTCTTATGTTCGCTCTCATGTAAGTCTAGATTTTCGAATCCGACGCGAAACTGATTGTTAATTGTAACGTTCAGGGCTTCCTAATGACGTTGGAACACTCAAATTGCCTCGAGATTCAATACATCGGCATTCAGCCGATTTGTCTCCAAGGGTCTATTGCTGCCTCGGGCACCGTATGGTCGTTCCCCTGTGAGTCAACATTTTAGAATCAGACGCAAAACTGATAGTTAAATGTAATGCTCAGGGCCTCTTAATGACGATGGAACACTCAAATTGCGTCGAGAGTCAATACATCTTCCTCCAGCCGACTTGTCTACAAGGGGATATTGCTGCCTCGGGCTCCATGTGGTCCGTCTCCTGTGAGTCTAGATTTTCGAATCCGACGCGAAACTGATAGTTAATTGTAAGGTTCAGGGCCTCCTAATGACGATGGAACACTCAAATTGCGTCGAGATTCAATACATTGGCCTCCGGCGGACTTGTCTCCAAGGGGATATTGCTGTCTCGGGCACCATATGATCCTTCTCCTGTGAGTCTAGATTTTCGAATCCGACGCAAAAATGATAGTGTATAGTAACGTTCAGCGCCTCCTGATGACGATAGAACTCTCAAATTGCTTCGAGATTCAATACATCGTCCTCCAGCTGATTTGTCTCCAAGGGATATTGCTGCCTCGGGCACCAAATGGTCCGTCTCCTGTGAGTCTGGATTTTTGAATCCGACGCGAAACTGATAGTTAATTGTAACATTCAGGGCCTCCTAAAGACGATGGAATACTCATTTTGCGTCGCGATCCAATACTTCGTCCTCAAACCGACTTGTCTCCAAGGGTCAATAGCTGCCACGGGCACCTTGTGATCGTTCTCCTGTGAGTCTAGATTTTCGAATCCGAAGCAAAACTGATTGTTAATTGTAACGTTCAGGGCCACCTAATGACGATTGAACACTCAAATAGAGTCGAGATTCAATACATCGACCTCCAGCCGAGTTGTCTCCAAGGGGATATTGCTATCTCGGGCACAATATGATCCATCTCCTGTGAGTCTAGATTTTCGAATCCGACGCAAAAATGATAGTGAATTGTAACGTTCAGCGCCTCCTAATGACGATAGTAGACTCAAATTGTGTCGAGATTCAATACATCGTCCTCCAGCCGATTTGTCTCCAAGGGGATATAGCTGGCTCGGGCACCAAGTGGTCCGTCTGCTGTGAGTCTAGATTTTCGAATCCGACGAAAAACTGATAGTTAATTGTAACATTCAGGGCCTCCTAATGACGATGGAACACTCAAATTGCGTCGCGATTCAATACATCGTCCTCCAGCCGACTTGTCTCCAAGGGTCTATTGCTGCTTCGGGCACCTTATAGTCGTTCACTTGTAAGTCTAGATTTTCGAATCCGACGCAAAAATGATAGTTAATTGTAACGTTCAGGGCCTCCTAATGACGACGGAACTCTCAAATTGCGTCGAGATTCAATACATCGTCCTCCAGCGGACTTGTCTCCAAGGGTCTATTGCTGCCTCGGGCACCTTAAGGTCGTTCTCCTGAGAGTCTAGATTTTCGAATCCGACGCAAAAATGATAGTTAATTCTAACGTTCAGGGCCTTCTAATGACGATGGAACACTCAAATTGCGTCGAGATTCAATACATCGGCCTCCAGCCGACTTGTCTCCAACGGGATATCGCTGCCTCGGGCACCACATGATCCGTCTCCGGTGATTCTACGTTTTCGAATCCGACGCAAAACTCATAGTTAATCGTAACGTTCAGGGCCTCCTATTGGCGATGGAACACTCAAATTGCGTCGAGATTCAATACATCGACCTCCAGCCGACTTGTCTCCAAGGGTCTATTGCTGCCTCGGGCACCTTATGTTCGTTCTCCTGTGAGTCTAGATTTTTAAATCCGACGCAAAAATGATAGTTAATTGTAACGTTCAGGACCTTGTAATGACGATGGAACACTCAAATTGCGTCGAGATTCAATACATAGGCCTCCAGCCAACTTGTCTCCAAGGGTCTGTTGCTGCCTCGGGCACCTTTTGGTCGTTCTCCTGTGAGTTTAGATTATCGAATCCGACGCAAAAATGATAGTTAATTGTAACCTTTAGTGTCTCCTAATGACGATGGAACACTCAAATTGCGTCGAGATTCAATACATCGGCCTCCAGCCGACTTGTCTCTAGGGGTCTGTTGCTGCCTCGGGCACCTTATGGTCTTTCTCCTGTGAGTTTAGATTATCAAATCCGACGCAAAAATGATAGTTAATTGTAACGTTCAGGGCCTCCTAATGACGATGGGACACTCAAATTGCGTCGAGATTCAATACATCGTCCTCCAGCAGACTTGTCTCCAAGGGGATATTACTGCCTCCGGAATCTTATGTTCGCTCTCTTGTGAGTCTAGATTTTCGAATCCGACGCGAATCTGATTGTTAATTGTAACGTTCAGGGCTTCCTAATGACGATGGAACACTCAAATTGCCTCGAGATTCAATACATCGGCATTCAGCCGATTTGTCTCCAAGGGTCTATTGCTGCCTCGGGCACCGTATAATCGTTCTTCTGTGAGTCAACATTTTAGAATCCGACGCAAAACTGATAGTTAAATGTAATGCTCAGGGCCTCCTAATGATGATGGAACACTCAAATTACGTCGAGAGTCAATACATCGTCTTCCAGCCGACTTGTCTACAAGGGGATATTGCTGTCTCGGGCTCCATATGATCCTTCTCCTGTGAGTCTAGATTTTCGAATCCGACGCAAAAATGATAGTGAATAGTAACGTTCAGCGCCTCCTGATGACGATAGAACTCTCAAATTGCGTCGAGATTCAATACATCGTCCTCCAGCTGATTTGTCTCCAAGGGGATATTGCTGCCTCGGGCACCAAATGGTCCGTCTCCTGTGAGTCTGGATTTTTGAATCCGACGCGATACTGATAGTTAATTGTAACGTTCAGGGACTCCAAATGACGATGGAGCACTCAAATTGCGTCGCGAATCAATACATCGTCCTCCAGCGGACTGGTCTCCAAGGGGATATTGCTGCATTGGGCACCTTATGGTCGTTCTCCTGTGAGTTTAGATTTTCGAATCCGACGAAAAACTGATAGTTAATTGGAACATTCAGGGCCTCCTAAAGACGATGGAACACTCATTTTGCGTCGCGATCCAATACATCGTCCTCAAACCGACTTGTCACCATGGGTCAATAGCTGCTACGGGCACCTTGCGATCGTTCTGCTGTGAGTCTAGATTTTCGAACGCGACGCAAAACTGATTGTTAATTGTAACGTTCAGGGCCACCTAATGACGATGGAACACTCAAATTGAGTCGAGATTCAATACATCGACCTCCAGCCGACTTGTCTCCAAGGGGATATTGCTGCCTCGGTCTCCATGTGGTCCGTCCCCTGTGAGTCTAGATTTTCGAATCCGACGCGAAACTGATAGTTAATTGTAACGTTCAGGGCCTCCTAATGACGATGGAACACTAAAATTGCGTCGAGATTCAATACATCGCCCTCCAGCCGACTTGTCTCCAAGGGGATATTGCTGTCTCGGGCACAATATGATCCTTCTCCTGTGAGTCTAGATTTTCGAATCCGACGCAAAAATGATAGTGAATTGTAACGTTCAGCGCCTCCTAATGACGATAGAAGACTCAAATTGCGTCGAGATTCAATACATCGTCCTCCAGCCGATTTGTCTCCAAGGGGATATTGCTGCCTCGGGCACCAAATGGTCCGTCTGCTGTGAGTCTAGATTTTCGAATCCGACGAAAAACTGATAGTTAATTGTAACGTTCAGGGCCTCCAAATGACGATGGAGCACTCAAATTGCGTCGCGATTCAATACATCGTCCTCCAGCGGACTGGTCTCCAAGGGGATATTGCTGCATCGGGCACCTTATGGTCGTTCTCCTGTGAGTTTAGATTTTCGAATCCGACGAAAAACTGATAGTTAATTGTAACTTTCAGGGCCTCCTAATGACGATGGAGCACTTATTTTGCGTCGCGATCCAATACATCGTCCTCCAACCGACTTGTCACCAAGGGTCAATAGCTGCCACGGGCACCTTGTGATCGTTCTGCTGTGAGTCTAGATTTTCGAACGCGACGCAAAACTGATTGTTAATTGTAACGTTCAGGGCCACCTAATGACGATGGAACACTCAAATTGAGTCGAGATTCAATACATCGACCTCCAGCCGACTTGTCTCCAAGGGGATATTGCTGCCTCGGGCTCCATGTGGTCCGTCTCCTGTGAGTCTAGATTTTCGAATCCGACGCGAAACTGATAGTTAATTGTAACGTTCAGGGCCTCCTAATGACGATGGAACACTAAAATTGCGTCGAGATTCAATACATCGCCCTCCAGCCGACTTGTCTCCAAGGGGATATTGCGGTCTCGGGCACAATATGATCCTTCTCCTGTGAGTCTAGATTTTCGAATCCGACGCATAAATGATAGTGAATTGTAACGTTCAGGGCTTCCTAATGACGATGGAACTCTCAAATTGCGTCGAGATTCAATACATCGTCCTCCAGACGACTTGTATCCAAGGGTCTATTGCTGCCTCGGGCACCTTATGGACGTTCTCCTGTGAGTTTAGATTTTCGAATCCGACGCAAAACTGATAGTTAATTGTAAGGTTCAGGGCCTCCTAATGACGATGGAACACTCAAATTGCGTCGAGATTCATTACATCGGCCTCCAGCGGACTTGTCTCCAAAGGGATATTGCTGTCTCGAGCACCGTATGAACTTCTCCTGTGAGTAGATTTTCGAATCCGACGCTAAAATGATTGTTAATTGTAACGTTCAGGGCCTCCTAATGCCGATGGAACACTCAATTTGCGTCGAGATTCAATACATGGGCCTCCAGCCGTCTTGTCTCCAAGGGTCTATTGCTGCCTCGGGCAACTTATGGTCGTTCTCCTGTGAGTCTAGATTTTCGAATCCGACGCAAAATTGATAGTTAATTGTAGCGTTCAGGACCTTGTAATGACGATGGAACACTAAAATTGCGTCGAGATTCAATACATCGGCCTCCAGACGTCTTGTCTCCAAGGGTCTGTTGCTGCCTCGGGCACCTTATGGTCGTTCTCCTGTGAGTTTAGATTATCGAATCCGACGCAAAAATGATAGTTAATTGTAACGTTTAGGGCCTCCTAATGACGATGGGACACTCAAATTGCGTCGAGATTCAATACATCGTCCTCCAGCCGACTTGTCTCCAAGGGTCTAATGCTGCCTCGGGCACCTTATGGTCGTTCTCTTGTAAGTCTTGATTTTCGAATCCGACGCAAAAATGATAGTTAATTGTAACGTTCAGGGATTCCTAATGACGATGGAACTCTCAAATTGCGTCGAGATTCAATACATCGTCCTCCAGCCGACTTGTCTCCAAGGGTCTATTGCTGCCTAGGGGACCTTATGGTCGTTCTCCTGTGAGTCTAGATTTTCGAATCCGACGCAAAAATGATAGTTAATTGTCACGTTTAGGGCCTCCTAATGACGATGGAACACTCATATTGCGTCGAGATTCAATACATCGGCCTCCTGCCGACTTGTCTCCAAGTTGATATCGCTGCCTCGGGCACCTTGTGGTCCGTCTCCGGTGATTCTACGTTTTCGAATCCGACGCAAAACTCATAGTTAAATGTAACGTTCAGGGCCTTGTAATGACGATGGAACACTCAAATTGCGTCGAGATTCAATACATCGGCCTTAAGCCGACTTGTCTCCAAGGGTCTGTTGCTGCCTCGGGCACCTTATGGTCGTTCTCCTGTGAGTTTAGATTATCGAATCCGACGCAAAAATGATAGTTGATTGTAACATTTAGGGCCTCCTAATGACGATGGGACACTCAAACTGCGTCGAGATTCAATACATCGTCCTCCAGCCGACTTGTCTCCATGGGGATATTACTGCCTCCGGACTCTTATGTTCGCTCTCATGTGAGTCTAGATTTTCGAATCCGACGCGAAACTGATTGTTAATTGTAACGTTCAGGGCTTCCTAATGACGATGGAACACTCAAATTGCCTCGAGATTCAATACATCGGCATTCAGCCGATTTGTCTCCAAGGGTCCATTGCTCCCTCGGGCACCGTATGGTCGTTCCCCTGTGAGTCAACATTTTAGAATCCGACGCAAAACTGATAGTTAAATGTAATGCTCAGGGCCTCTTAATGATGATGGAACACTCAAATTACGTCGAGATTCAATACATCGACCTCCAGCCGACTTGTCTCCAAGGGGATTTTGCTGCTTCGGGCTCCATGTGGTCCGTCTCCTGTGAGTCTAGATTTTCGAATCCGACGAAAAACTGATAGTTAATTGTAACTTTCTGGGCCTCCTAATGACGATGGAACACTCATTTTGCGTCGCGATCCAATACATCGTCCTCCAACCGACTTGTCACCAAGGCTCAATAGCTGCCACGGGCACCTTGTGAACGTTCTGCTGTGAGTCTAGATTTTCGAACGCGACGCAAAACTGATTGTTAATTGTAACGTTCAGGGCCACCTAATGACGATGGAACACTCAAATTGAGTCGAGATTCAATACATCGACCTCCAGCCGACTTGTCTCCAAGGGAATATTGCTGCCTCGGGCTCCATGTGGTCCGTCTCCTGTGAGTCTAGATTTTCGAATCCGACGCGAAACTGATAGTTAATTGTAACGTTCAGGGCCTCCTAATGACGATGGAACACTCAAATTGCGTCGAGATTCAATACATCGCCCTCCAGCCGACTTGACTCCAAGGGGATATTGCTGTCTCGGGCACAATATGATCCTTCTCCTGTGAGTCTAGATTTTCGAATCCGACGCAAAAATGATGGTGAATTGTAACGTTCAGCGCCTCCTAATGACGATAGAAGACTGAAATTGCGTCGAGATTCAATACATCGTCTTCCAGCCGATTTGTCTCCAAGGGGATATTGCTGCCTCGGGCACCAAATGGTCCGTCTGCTGTGAGTCTAGATTTTCGAATCCGACGAAAAACTGATAGTTAATTGTAACGTTCAGGGCCTCCAAATGACGATGGAGCACTCAAATTGCGTCGCGATTCAATACATCGTCCTCCAGCGGACTGGTCTCCAAGGGGATATTGCTGCATCGGGCACCTTATGGTCGTTCTCCTGTGAGTTTAGATTTTCGAATCCGACGAAAAACTGATAGTTAATTGTAACTTTCAGGGCCTCCTAATGACGATGGAACACTCATTTTGCGTCGCGATCCAATACATCGTCCTCCAACCGACTTGTCACCAAGGGTCAATAGCTGCCACGGGCACCTTGTGATAGTTCTGCTGTGAGTCTAGATTTTCGAACGCGACGCAAAACTGATTGTTAATTGTAACGTTCAGGGCCACCTAATGACGATGGAACACTCAAATTGAGTCGAGATTCAATACATCGACATCCAGCCGACATGTCTCCAAGGGGATATTGCTGCCTCGGGCTCCATGTGGTCCGTCTCCTGTGAGTCTAGATTTTCGAATCCGACGCGAAACTGATAGTTAATTGTAACGTTCAGGGCCTCCTAATGACGATGGAAAACTCAAATTGCGTCGAGATTCAATACATCGCCCTCCAGCCGACTTGTCTCCAAGGGGATATTGCTGTCTCGGGCACAATACGATCCTTCTCCTGTGAGTCTAGATTTTCGAATCCGACGCAAAAATGATAGTGAATTGTAACGTTCAGCGCCTCCTAATGACGATAGAAGACTCAAATTTCGTCGAGATTCAATACATCGTCCTCCAGCCGATTTGTCTCCAAGGGGATATTGCTGCCTCGGGCACCAAATGGTCCGTCTGCTGTGAATCTAGATTTTCGAATCCGACGAAAAACTGATAGTTAATTGTCACATTCAGGGCCTCCTAATGACGATGGAACACTCAAATTGCGTCGAGATTCAATACATCGGCCTCCAGCCGTCTTGTCTCCAAGGGTCTGTTGCTGCCTCGGGCACCTTATGGTCGTTCTCCTGTGAGTTTAGATTATCGAATCCGACGCAAAAATGATAGTTAATTGTAACGTTTAGGGCCTCCTAATGACGATGGGACACTCAAATTGCGTCGAGATTCAATACATCGTCCTCCAGCGGACTTGTCTCCAAGGGTCTAATGCTGCCTCGGGCACCTTATGGTCGTTCTCTTGTAAGTCTAGATTTTCGAATCCGACCCAAAGATGATAGTTAATTGTAACGTTCAGGGCTTCCTAATGACGATGGAACTCTCAAATTGCGTCGGGATTCAATACATCGTCCTCCAGCCGACTTGTCTCCAAGGATCTATTGCTGCCTCGGGCACCTTATGGTCGTTCTCCTGTGAGTCTAGATTTTCGAATCCGACGCAAAAATGATAGTTAATTGTCACGTTTAGGGCCTCCTAATGACGATGGAACACTCATATTGCGTCGAGATTCAATACATCGGCCTCCAGCCGACTTGTCTCCAAGTTGATATCGCTGCCTCGGGCACCTTTTGGTCCGTCTCCGGTGATTCTACGTTTTCGAATCCGACGCAAAACTCATAGTTAATTGTAACGTTCAGGGCCTTGTAATGACGATGGGACACTCAAATTGCGTCGAGATTCAATACATCGGCCTCCAGCCGACTTGTCTCCAAGGGTCTGTTGCTGCCTCGGGCACCTTATGGTCGTTCTCCTGTGAGTTTAGATTATCGAATCCGCCGCAAAAATGATAGTTAATTGTAACGTTTAGGGCCTCCTAATGACGATGGGACACTCAAATTGCGTCGAGATTCAATACATCGTCCTCCAGCCGACTTGTCTCCATGGGGATATTACTGCCTCCGGACCCTTATGTTCGCTCTCATGTGAGTCTACATTTTCGAATCCGACGCGAAACTGATTGTTAATTGTAACGTTCAGCGCTTCCTAATGACGATGGAACACTCAAATTGCCTCGAGATTCAATACATCGGCATTCAGCCGATTTGTCTCCAAGGGTCCATTGCTCCCTCGGGCACCGTATGGTCGTTCCCCTGTGAGTCAACATTTTAGAATCCGACGCAAAACTGATAGTTAAATGTAATGCTCAGGGCCTCTTAATGACGATGGAACACTCAAATTGCGTCGAGAGTCAATACATCTTCCTCCAGCCGACATGTCTACAAGGGGATATTGCTGCCTCGGGCTCCATGTGGTCCGTCTCCTGTGAGTCTAGATTTTCAAATCCGACGCGAAACTGATAGTTAATTGTAAGGTTCAGGGCCTCCTAATGACGATGGAACTCTCAAATTGCGTCGAGATTCAATACATCGGCCTCCAGCGGACTTGTCTCCAAGGGGATATTGCTGTCTCGGGCACCATTTCATCCTTCCCCTGTGAGTCTAGATTTTCGAATCTGACGCAAAAATGATAGTGAATAGTAACGTTCAGCGGCTCCTGATGACGATAGAACTCTCAAATTGCGTCGAGATTCAATACATTGTCCTCCAGCTGATTTGTCTCCAAGGGGATATTGCTGCCTCGGTCACCAAATGGTCCGTCTCCTGTGAGTCTGGATTTTTGAATCCGACGCGAAACTGATAGTTAATTGTAACGTTCCGGGCCTCCAAATGACGATGGAGCACTCAAATTGCGTCGCGATTCAATACATCGTCCTCCAGCGGACTGGTCTCCAAGGGGATATTGCTGCATCGGGCACCTTATGGTCCGTCTCCAGTGAGTCTAGATTTTCGAACCCGGCGAAAAACTGATAGTTAATTGTAACATTCAGGGCCTCCTAATGACGATGGAACACTCATTTTGCGTCGCGATCCAATACATCGTCTTCCAACCGACTTGTCTCCAAGGGTCAATAGCTGCCACGGGCACCTTGTGATCGTTCTGCTGTGAGTCTAGATTTTCGAACCCGACGCAAAACTGATTGTTAATTGTAACGTTCAGGGCCACCTAACGACGATGGAACACTCAAATTGAGTCGAGATTCAATACATCGACCTCCAGCCGACTTGTCTCCAAGGGGATATTGCTGCCTCGGGCTCCATGTGGTCCGTCTCCCGTGAGTCTAGATTTTCGAATCCGACTCGAAACTGATAGTTAATTGTAACGTTCAGGGCCTCCTAATGCCGATGGAACACTCAATTTGCGTCGAGATTCAATACATCGGCCTCCAGCCGACTTGTCTCCAAGGGTCTATTGCTGCATCGGGCGCCTTATGGTCGTTCTCCTGTGATTCTAGATTTTCGAATCCGACGCAAAATTGATAGTTAATTGTAACGTTTAGGGCCTCCTAATGACGATGGGACACTCAAATTGCGTCGAGATTCAATACATCGTCCTCCAGCCGACTTGTCTCTAAGGGTCTAATGCTGCCTCTGGCACCTTATGATCGTTCTCTTGTAAGTCTAGATTTTCGAATCCGACGCAAAAATGATAGTTAATTGTAACGTTCAGGGCTTCCTAATGACGATGGAACTCTCAAATTGCGTCGAGATTCAAAACATCGTCCTCCAGCCGACTTGTCTCCAAGGGTCTATTGCTGCATCGGGCACTTTATGGTCGTTCTCCTGTGAGTCTATTTTCGAATCCGACGCAAAAATGATAGTTAATTGTAACGTTTAGGGCCTTCTAATGACGATGGAACACTCATATTGCGTCGAGATTCAATACATCGGCCTCCAGCCGACTTGTCTCCAAGTTGATATCGCTGACTCGGGCACCTTGTGGTCCGTCTCCGGTGATTCTACGTTTTCGAATCCGACGCAAAACTCATAGTTAATTGTAACGTTCAGGGCCTTGTAATGACGATGGAACACTCAAATTGCGTCGAGATTCAATACATCGGCCTCCAGCCGACTTGTCTCCAAGGGTCTGTTGCTGCCTCGGGCACCTTATGGTCGTTCTCCTGTGAGTTTAGATTATCGAATCCGACGCAAAAATGATAGTTAATTGTAACGTTTAGGGCCTCCTAATGACGATGGGACACTCAAATTGCGTCGAGATTCAATACATCGTCCTCCAGCCGACTTGTCTCCATGGGGATTATACTGCCTCCGGCCTCTTATGTTCGCTCTCATGTGAGTCTACATTTTCGAATCCGACGCGAAACTGATTGTTAATTGTAACGTTAAGGGCTTCCTAATGACGATGGAACACTCAAATTGCCTCGAGATTCAATACATCGGCATTCAGCCGATTTGTCTCCGAGGGTCCATTGCTCCCTCGGGCACCGTATGGTCGTTCCCCTGTGAGTCAACATTTTAGAATCCGACGCAAAACTGATAGTTAAATGTAATGCTCAGGGCCTCTTAATGACGATGGAACACTCAAATTGCGTCGAGAGTCAATACATCTTCCTCCAGCCGACATGTCTACAAGGGGATATTGCTGCCTCGGGCTCCATGTGGTCCGTCTCCTGTGAGTCTAGATTTTCAAATCCGACGCGAAACTGATAGTTAATTGTAAGGTTCAGGGCCTCCTAGTGACGATGGAACACTCAAATTGCGTCGAGATTCAATACATCGGCCTCCAGCGGACTTGTCTAAAAGGGGATATTGCTGTCTCGGGCACCATTTGATCCTTCCCCTGTGAGTCTAGATTTTCGAATCCGACGCAAAAACGATAGTGAATAGTAGCGTTCAGCGGCTTCTGATGACGATAGAACTCTCAAATTGCGTCGAGATTCAATACATCGTCCTCCAGCCGATTTGTCTCCAAGGGGATATTGCTGCATCGGGCACCTTATGGCCCGTCTCCAGTGAGTCTAGATTTTCGAACCCGACGAAAAACTGATAGTTAATTGTAGCATTCAGGGCCTCCAAATGACGATGGAACACTCATTTTGCGTCGCGATCCATTACATCGTCCTCCAACCGACTTGTCTCCAAGGGTCAATAGCTTATCGAATCCGACGCAAAAATGATAGTGAATTGTAGCGTTCAGCGCCTTCTAATGACGATAGAAGACTCAAATTGCGTCGAGATTCAATACATCGTCCTCCAGCCGATTTGTCTCCAAGGGGATATTGCTGCCTCGGGTACCAAATGGTCCGTCTGCTGTGAGTCTAGATTTTCGAAACCGACGAAAAACTGATAGTTAATTGTAACATTCAGGGCCTCCTAATGACGATGGAACACTCAAATTGCGTCGCGATCCAATACACCGTCCTCCAGCCGACTTGTCTCCAAGGGTCTAATGCCGCCTCGGGCACCTTATGGTCGTTCTCTTGTAAGTCTAGATTTTCGAATCCGACGCAAAAATGATAGATAATTGTAACGTTCAGGGCCTCCTAATGACGATGGAACACTCAAAATGCGTCGAGATTCAATACATCGTCCTCCAGCCGACTTGTCTCCAAGGTTCAATTGCTGCCTCGGGCACCTTATGGTCGTTCTCCTGTGAGTCTAGATTTTCGAATCCGACGCAAAAATGATAGTTAATTGTAACGTTCAGGGCCTTCTAATGACGATGGAACACTCAAATTGCGTCGAGATTCAATACATCGGCCTCCAGCCGACTTGCCTATAAGGGGATATCGCTGCCTCGGGCACCACTTGGTCCGTCTCCGGTGTTTCTACGATTTCGAATCCGACGCAAAACTCATAGTTAATTGTTACGTTCAGGGCCTCCTATTGGCGATGGAACATTTAAATTGCGTCGAGATTCAATACATCGACCTCCAGCCGACTTGTCTCCAAGGGTCTATTGCTGCCTCGGGCACCTGTTGGTCGTTCTCCTGTGAGTCTAGATTTTCGAATACGACGCAAAAATGATAGTGAATTGTAACGTTCAGCGCCTCCTGATGACGATAGATCTCTTAAATTGCGTCGAGATTCAATACATCGTCCTCTAGCTGATTTGTCTCCAAGGGGATATTGCTGCCTCGGGCACCAAATGGTCAGTCTCCTGTGAGTCTGGATTTTTGAATCCGACGCGAAACTGATAGTTAATTGTAACGTTCAGGGACTCCAAATGACGATGGAGCACTCAAATTGCGTCGCGATTCAATACATCGTCCTCCAGCGGACTGGTCTCCAAAGGGATATTGCTGCATCGGGCACCTTATGTTCCGTTTCCAGTGAGTCTAGATTTTCGAATCCGAAGAAAAACTGATAGTTAATTGTAACATTCAGCGAATCCTAATGACGATGGAACACTCATTTTGCGTCGCGATCCAATACATCGTCGTCCAACCGACTTGTCTCCAAGGGTCAATAGCTGCCACGGGCACCTTGTGATCGTTCTGCTGTGAGTCTAGATTTTCGAACCCGACGCAAAACTGATTGTTAATTGTAACGTTCAGGGCCTCCTAATGACGATGGAACTCTCAAATTGCGTCGAGATTCCATACATCGGCCTCCAGCCGACTTGTCTCCAAGGGTCTATTGCTGCCTCGGGCACCTTATGGTCGTTCTCTTGTAAGTCTAGATTTTCGAATCCGACGCAAAAATGATAGTGAATTGTAACGTTCAGAGCCTCCTAATGACGATAGAAAACCCAAATTGCGTCGAGATTCAATACATCGTCCTCCAGCCGATTTGTCTCCAAGGGGATATTGCTGCCTCGGGCACCAAATGGTCCGTCTGCTGTGAGTCTAGATTTTCGAATCCGACGAAAAACTGATAGTTAATTGTAACATTCAGGGCCTCCTAATGACGATGGAACACTCAAATTGCGTCGCGATCCAATACATCGTCCTCCAGCCGACTTGTCTCCAAGGGTCTAATGCTGCCTCGGGCACCTTATGGTCGTTCTCCTGTGAGTCTAGATTTTCGAATCCGACGCAAAATGATAGTTAATTGTAACGTTCAGGGCCTTCTAATGACGATGGAACACTCAAATTGCGTCGAGATTCAATACATCTCCCTCCAGCCGACTTGTCTCCAAGGGTCTGTTGCTGCCTCGGGCACCTTATGGTTGTTCTCCTGTGAGTTTAGATTATCGAATCCGACGCAGAAATGATAGTTAATTGTAACGTTCAGGGCTTCCTAATGACGATGGGACACTCAAATTGCGTCGAGATTCAATACAACTTCCTCCAGCCGACTTGTCTACAAGGCGATATTGCTGCCTCGGGCTCCATGTGGTCCGTCTCTTGTGAGTCTAGATTTTCGAATCCGACGCGAAACTGATAGTTAATTGTAAGGTTCAGGGCCTCCTAATGACGATGGAACACTCAAATTGCGTCGAGATTCAATACATCGGCCTCCAGCAGACTTGTCTCCAAGGGGATATTGCTGTCTCGGGCACCATATCATACTTCCCCTGTGAGTCTAGATTTTCGAATCCGACGCAAAAATGATAGTGAATAGTAACGTTCAGCGCCTCCTGATGACGATAGAACTCTCAAATTGCGTCGAGATTCAATACATCGTCCTCCAGCTGATTTGTCTCCAAGGGGATATTGCTGCCTCGGGCACCATATGGTCCGTCTCCTGTGAGTCTGGATTTTTGAATCCGACGCGAAACTGATAGTTAATTGTAACGTTCAGGGCCTCCAAATGACGATGGAGCACTCAAATTGCGTCGCGATTCAATACATCGTCCTCCAGCGGACTGGTCTCCAAGGGGATATAGCTGCATCGGGCACCTTATGGTCGTTCTCGTATGAGTTTAGATTTTCGAATCCGACGAAATACTGATAGTTAATTGTAACATTCAGGGCCTCCTAATGACGATGAAACACTCATTTTGCGTCGCGATCCAATACATCGTCCTCCAACCGACTTGTCTCCAAGGGTCAATAGCTGCCACGGGCACCTTGTGATCGTTCTGCTGTGAGTCTAGATTTTCGAACCCGACGCAAAACTGATTGTTAATTGTAACGTTCAGGGCCTCCAAATGACGATGGAGCACTCAAATTGCGTCGAGATTCAATACATCGGCCTCCAGCAGACTTGTCTCCAAGCGGATATTGCTGTCTCGGGCACCATATGATACTTCCCCTCTGAGTGTAGATTTTCGAATCCGACGCAAAAATGATAGTGAATAGTAACGTTCAGCGCCTCCTGATGACGATAGAACTCTCAAATGGCGTCGAGATTCAATACATCGGCCTCCAGCCGACTTGTCTCCAAGGGGATATCGCTGCCTCGGGCACCACTTGGTCCGTCTCTGGTGTTTCTACGTTTTCGAATCCGACGCAAAACTCATAGTTAATTGTAACGTTCAGGGCCTCCTGTTGGCGATGGAACATTTAAATTGCGTCGAGATTCAATACATCGACCTCCAGCCGACTTGTCTCCAAGGGTCTATTGCTGCCTCGGGCACCTTTTGGTCGTTCTCCTGTGAGTCTAGATTTTCGAATCCGACGCAAAAATGATAGTTACTTGTAAAGTTCAGGGCCTTGTAATGACGATGGAACACTCAAATTGCGTCGAGATTCAATACATCGGCCTCCAGCCGACTTGTCTCCAAGGGTCTGTTGCTGCCTCGGGTACCTTATACTCGTTCTCCTGTGAGTTTAGATTATCGAATCCGACGCAAAAATGATAGTTAATTGCAACGTTTAGGGCCTCCTAATGACGATGGACTACTCAAATTGCGTCGAGATTCAATAAATCGGCCTCCAGCCGACTTGTCTCCAAGGGTCTGTTGCTGCCTCGGGCACCTTGTGATCGTTCTCCTGTGATTTTAGATTATCGAATCCGACGCAAAAATGATAGTTAATTGTAACGTTTAGGGCCTCCTAATAATGATGGGACACTCAAATTGCGTCGAGATTCAAGACATGGTCCTCCAGCCGACTTGTCTCCATGGGGATATTACTGCCTCCGGCCTCTTATGTTCGCTCTCATGTGAGGCTAGATTTTCGTATCCGACGCGAAAATGATTGTTAATTGTAACGTTCAGGGACTCCTAAAGACGATGGAACACTCAAATTGCCTCGAGATTCAATACATCGGCATTCAGCCGATTTGTCTCCAAGGGTCTATCGCTACCTCGGGCACCGTATGGTCGTTCGCCTGTGAGTCAACATTTTAGAATCCGACGCAAAACTGATAGTTAAATGTAATGCTCAGGGCCTCTTAATGACGATGGAACACTCAAAGTGCGTCGAGAGTCAATCTATCTTCCTCCAGCCGACTTGTCTACAAGGGGATATTGCTGCCTCGGGCACCATATGATCCTTCTCCTGTGAGTCTAGATTTTCGAATACGACGCTAAAATGATAGTGAATTGCAACGTTCAGCGCCTCCTGATGACGATAGAACTCTTAAATTGCGTCGAGATTCAATACATCGTCCTCCAGCTGATTTGTCTCCTTATGGTCGTTCTCCTGTGAGTCTAGATTTTCGAATCCGACGCGAAACTGATAGTTAACTGTAACGTTCAGGGCCTCCTAATGCCGATGGAACACTCAAATTGCGTCGAGATTCAATACATCGGCCTCCAGCAGACTTGTCTCCAAGGGTCTATTGCTGCCTCGCGCTACTTATGGTCGTTCTCTTGTAAGTCTACATTTTCGAATCCGACGCAAAATTGATAGTTAATTGTAACGTTCAGGGCATCCTAATGCCGATGGAACACTCAAATTGCGTCGAGATTCAATACATCGGCCTCCAGCCGACTTATCTCCAAGGGTCTGTTGCTGCCTCGGGCACGTTATGGTCGTTCTCCTGTGAGTTTAGATTGTCGAATCCGACGCAAAATTGATAGTTAATTGTAACGTTTAGGGCCGCCTAATGACGATGGAACACTCAAATTGCGTCGAGATTCAATACATCGGCCTCCAGCCGACTTGTCTCCAAGGGTCTGTTGCTGCCTCGGGCACCTTATAATCGTTCTCCTGTGAGTTTAGATTATCGAATCCGACGCAAAAATGATAGTTAATTGTAACGTTCAGGGCTTCTTAATGACGGTGGGACACTCAAATTACGTCGAGATTCAATACATCGTCCTCCAGCCGACTAGTCTCCATGGGGATATTACTGCCTCCGGCCTCTTATGTTCGCTCTCATGTGAGTCTAGATTTTCGAATCCGACGCGAAACTGATTGTTAATTGTAACGTTCAGGGCTTCCTAATGACGATGGAACACTCAAATTGCCTCGAGATTCAATACATCGGCATTCAGCCGATTTGTCTCCAAGGGTCTATTGTTGCCTCGGGCACCGTATGATCGTTCCCCTGTGAGTCAACATTTTAGAATCCGACGCAAAACTGATAGTTAAATGTAATGCTCAGGGCCTCTTAATGACGATGGAACACTCATTTTGCGTCGAGAGTCAATACATCTTCCTCCAGCCGACTTGTCCACAAGGTGATATTGCTGCCTAGGGCTCCATGTGGTCCGTCTCCTGTGAGTCTAGATTTTCGAATCCGACGCAAAAATGATGGTTAATTGTAAAGTTCAGGGCCTTCTAATAACGATGGAACACTCAAATTGCGTCGAGATTCAATACATCGGCCTCCAGCCGACTTGTCTCCAAGGGTCTAATGCTGCCTCGGGCACCTTATGGTCGTTCTCTTGTAAGTCTAGATTTTCGAATCCGACGCAAAACTGATAGTTCATTATAACGTTCAGGGCGACCTAATGACGATGGAACACTCAAATTGCGTCGGGATTCAATACATCGGCCTCCAGCCGACTTATCTCCAAGGGTCTGTTGCTGCCTCGGGCACCTTATGCTCGTTCTATTGTGAGTTTAGATTATCGAATCCGACGCAAAAATGATAGTTAATTGTAACGTTCAGGGCCTCCTAATGCCAATGGAACACTCAAATTGCGTCGAGATTCAATACATCGGCCTCCAGCAGACTTGTCTCCAAGGGTCTATTGCTGCCTCGGGCACCTTATGGTCGTTCTCTTGTAAGTCTAGATTTTCGAATCCGACGCAAAAATGATAGTTAATTGTAACGTTCAGGGCCTCCTAATGCCGATGGAATACTCAAATTGCGTCGAGATTCAATACATCGGCCTCCAGCCGACTTGTCTCCAAGGGTCTATTGCTCCCTCGGGCACCATATGGTCGTTCCCCTGTGATTCTAGATTTTCGAATCCGACGCAAAAATGATAGTTAATTGTAACGTTCAGGGCCTTGTAATGACGATGGAACACTCAAATTGCGTCGAGATTCAATACATCGTCCTCCAGCGGACTTGTCTCCAAGTGTATATTGCTGTCTCGGGCACCATATGATCCTTCTCCTGTGAGTCTAGATTTTCGAATCCGAAGCAAAAATGATAGTGAATAGTAACGTTCAGCGCCTCCTGATGAGGATAGAACTCTCAAATTGCTTCGAGATTCAATACATCGGCCTCCAGCCGACTTGTCTCCAAGGGGATATCGCTGCCTCGGGCACCACATGGTCCGTCTCCGGTGATTCTACGTTTTCGAATCCGACGCAAAACTGATAGTTAATTGTAACGTTCAGGGCCTCCCATTGGCGATGGAACACTCAAATTGCGTCGAGATTCAATACATCGACCTCCAGCCGACTTGTCTCCAAGGGTCTATTGCTGCCTCGGGCACCATATGGTCGTTCCCCTGTGATTCTAGATTTTCGAATCCGACGCAAAAATGATAGTTAATTGTAACGTTCAGGGCCTCCTAATGCCAATGGAACACTCAAATTGCGTCGAGATTCAATACATCGGCCTCCAGCAGACTTGTCTCCAAGGGTCTATTGCTGCCTCGGGCACCTTATGGTCGTTCTCTTGTAAGTCTAGATTTTCGAATCCGACGCAAAAATGATAGTTAATTGTAACGTTCAGGGCCTCCTAATGCCGATGGAATACTCAAATTGCGTCGAGATTCAATACATCGGCCTCCAGCCGACTTGTCTCCAATGGTCTATTGCTGCCTCGGGCACCTTATGGTCGTTCTCCTGTGAGCCTAGATTTTCGAATCCGACGCAAAAATGATAGTTAATTGTAACGTTCAGGGCCTTGTAATGACGATGGAACACTCAAATTGCGTCGAGATTCAATACATCGGCCTCCAGCAGACTTATCTCCAAGGGTCTGTTGCTGCCTCGGGCACCTTATGGTCGTTCTCCTGTGAGTTTAGATTATCGAATCCGACGCAAAATTGATAGTTAATTGTAACGTTTAGGGCCGCCTAATGACGATGGAACACTCAAATTGCGTCGAGATTCAATACATCGTCCTCCAGCCGACTTGTCTCCATGGGGATATTACTGCCTCCGGCCTCTTATGTTCGCTCTCATGTGAGTCTAGATTTTCGAATGCTACGCGAAACTGATTATTAATTGTAACGTTCAGGGCTTCCTAATGACGATGGAACTCTCAAATTGCGTCGAGATTCAATACATCGGCCTCCAGCCGACTTGTCTCCATGGGGATATTACTGCCTCCGGCCTCTTATGTTCGCTCTCATGTGAGTCTAGATTTTCGAATGCGACGCGAAACTGATTATTAATTGTAACGTTCAGGGCCTTCTAATGACGATGGAACACTCAAATTGCGTCGAGATTCAATACATCGGCCTCCAGCCGACTTGACTCCAAGGGGATATCGCTGCCTCGGGCACCACATGGTCCGTCTCCGGTGATTCTACGTTTTCGAATCCGACGCTAAACTGATAGTTAATTGTAACGTTCAGGGCCTCCTATTGGCGATGGAACACTCAAATTGCGTCGAGATTCAATACATCGACCGCCAGCCGACTTGTCTCCAAGGGTCTATTGCTGCCTCGGGCACCTTATGGTCGTTCCCCTGTGATTCTAGATTTTCGAATCCGACGCAAAAATGATAGTTAATTGTAACGTTCAGGGCCTTGTAATGACGATGGAACATTCATATTGCGTCGAGATTCAATACATCGGCCACCAGCCGACTTGTCTTCAAGGGTCTATTGCTGCCTCGGGCACCTTATGGTCGTTCTCCTGTGTGTAGATTTTCGAATCCGACGCAAAAATTATAGTTAATTGTAACGTTCAGGGACTCCTAAAGACGATGGAACACTCAAATTGCGTCGAGAGTCAATACATCAACCTCCAGTCGACTTGTATCCAAGGGGATATTGCAGTCTCGTGCACCATATGATCCTTCTCCTGTTAGTAGATTTTCGAATCCGACGCTAAAATGATAGTTAACTGTAACGTTAAGGGCCTCCTAATGCCGATGGAACACTCAAATTGCATCGAGATTCAATACATCGACCTCCAGCCGACTTGTCTCCAAGGGTCTATTGCTGCTTCGGGCACCTTATGGTCGTTCTCCAATGAGTCTAGATTTTCGAATCCGACGCAAAAAAGATAGTTAATTGTAACGTTCAGGGTCTCCTATTGGCGATGGAACACTCAAATTGCGTCGAGAGTCAATACATCGACCTCCAGTCGACTTGTATCCAAGGGGATATTGCAATCTCGTGCACCATATGATCCTTCTCCCGTAAGTAGATTTTCGAATCCGACGCTAAAATGATAGTTAACTGTAACGTTCAGGGCCTCCTAATGCCGATGGAACACTCATATTGCGTCGAGATTCAATACATCGGCCTCCAGCCGACTTGTCTCCAAGAGTCTATTGCTGCCTCGGGCACCTTATGGTCGTTCTCCTGTGTGTCTAGATTTTCGAATCCGACGCAAAAATGATAGTTAATTGTAACGTTCACTGCCTTGTAATGACGATGGAACTCTCAAATTGCGTCGAGATTCAATACATCGGCCTCCAGCCGACTTGTCTCCAAGGTTCTGTTCCTGCCTCAGGCGCCTTATGGTCGTTCTCCTGTGAGTTTAGATTATCGAATGCGACGAAAAATGATAGTTAATTGTAACGTTTAGGGCCTCCTAATGACGATGGGACACTCAAATTGTGTCGTGATTCAATACATCGTCCTCCAGCCGACTTGTCTCCAAGGGGATATTGGTGTCTCGGGCACAATATGATCCTTCTCCTGTGAGTCTAGATTTTAGAATCCGACCCAAAAATGATAGTGAAATGTAACGTTCAGCGCCTCCTAATGACGATAGAAGACTCAAATTGCGTCGAGATTCAATACATCGTCCTCCAGCCGATTTGTCTCCAAGGGGATATTGCTGCCTCGCGCACCAAATGGTCCGTCTGCTGTGAGTCTAGATTTTCGAATCCGACGCAAAAATGATAGTTAATTGTAACATTCAGGGCCTCCTAATGACGATGGAACACTCAAATTGCGTCGAGATTCAATACATCGACCTCCAGCCGACTTGTCTCCAAGGGTCTATTGCTGCCTCGGGCACCTTATGGTCGTTCCCCTGTGATTCTAGATTTTCGAATCCGACGCAAAAATGATAGTTAATTGTAACGTTCAGGGCCTTGTAATGACGATGGAACACTCAAATTGCGTCGAGATTCAATACATCGGCCTCCAGCCGAATTGTCTCCAGGGTCTATTGCTGCCTCGGGCACCTTATGGTCGTTCTCCTGTGTGTAGATTTTCGAATCCGACGCAAAAATGATAGTTAATTGTAACGTTCAGGGACTCCTAAAGACGATGGAACACTCAAATTGCGTCGAGAGTCAATACATCGACCTCCAGTCGACTTGTATCCAAGGGGATATTGCAGTCTCGTGCACCATATGATCCTTCTCCTGTTGGTAGATATTCGAATCCGACGCTAAAGGGAAAGTTAACTGTAACGTTCAGGGCCCCCTAATGCCGATGGAACACTCAAATTGCGTCGAGATTCAATACATCGTCCTCCAGCGGACTGGTCTCCAAGGGGATATTGCTGCATCGGGCACCTTATGGTCGTTCTCCTGTGAGTTTAGATTTTCGAATCCGACGAAAAACTGATAGTTAATTGTAACATTCAGGGCCTCCTAATGACGATGGAACACTCATTTTGCGTCGCGATCCAATACAACGTCCTCCAACCGACTTGTCTCCAAGGGTCAATAGCTGCCTCGGGCACCGTATGGTCGTTCCCCTGTGAGTCAACATTTTAGAATCCGACGCAAAACTGATAGTTAAATGTAATGCTCAGGGCCTCTTAATGACGATGGAACACTCAAATTGCGTCGAGATTCAATACATCGGCCTCCAGCGGACTTGTCTCCAAGGGTATATTGCTGTCTCGGGCACCATATGATCCTTCTCCTGTGAGTCTAGATTTTCGAATCCGAAGCAAAAATGATAGTGAATAGTAACGTTCAGCGCCTCCTGATGAGGATAGAACTCTCAAATTGCGTCGAGATTCAATACATCGGCCTCCAGCCGACTTGTCTCCAAGGGTCTATTGCTGCCTCGGGCACCTTATGGTCGTTCTCCTGTGAGTCTAGATTTTCGAATCCGACGCAAAAATGATAGTTAATTGTAACGTTCAGGGCCTTGTAATGACGATGGAACACTCAAATTGCGACGAGATTCAATACATCGGCCTCCAGCCGACTTATCTCCAAGGGTCTGTTGCTGCCTCGGGCACCTTATGGTCGTTCTCCTGTGAGTTTAGATTATCGAATCCGACGCAAAATTGATAGTTAATTGTAACGTTTAGGGCCGCCTAATGACGATGGAACACTCAAATTGCGTCGAGATTCAATACATCGGCCTCCAGCCGACTTGTCTCCAAGGGTCTGTCGCTGCCTCGGGCACCTTCTAATCTTTCTCCTGTGAGTTTAGATTATCGAATCCGACGCAAAAATGATAGTTAATTGTAACGTTCAGGGCTTCCTAATGACGATGGAACTCTCAAATTGCGTCGAGATTCAATACATCGTCCTCCAGCCGACTTGTCTCCATGGGGATATTACTGCCTCCGGCCTCTTATGTTCGCTCTCATGTGAGTCTAGATTTTCGAATGCGACGCGAAACTGATTATTAATTGTAACGTTCAGGGCTTCCTAATGACGATGGAACTCTCAAATTGCGTCGAGATTCAATACATCGGCCTCCAGCCGACTTGTCTCCATGGGGATATTACTGCCTCCGGCCTCTTATGTTCGCTCTCATGTGAGTCTAGATTTTCGAATGCGACGCGAAACTGATTATTAATTGTAACGTTCAGGGCTTCCTAATGACGATGGAACACTCAAATTGCGTCGAGATTCAATACATCGGCCTCCAGCCGACTTGTCTCCAAGGGGATATCGCTGCCTCGGGCACCACATGGTCCGTCTCCGGTGATTCTACGTTTTCGAATCCGACGCTAAACTGATAGTTAATTGTAACGTTCAGGGCCTCCTATTGGCGATGGAACACTCAAATTGCGTCGAGATTCAATACATCGACCTCCAGCCGACTTGTCTCCAAGGGTCTATTGCTGCCTCGGGCACCTTATGGTCGTTCTCCTGTGAGTTTAGATTATCGAATCCGACGCAAAATTGATAGTTAATTGTAACGTTTAGGGCCGCCTAATGACGATGGAACACTCAAATTGCGTCGAGATTCAATACATCGTCCTCCAGCCGACTTGTCTCCATGGGGATATTACTGCCTCCGGCCTCTTATGTTCGCTCTCATGTGAGTCTAGATTTTCGAATGCGACGCGAAACTGATTATTAATTGTAACGTTCAGGGCTTCCTAATGACGATGGAACTCTCAAATTGCGTCGAGATTCAATACATCGGCCTCCAGCCGACTTGTCTCCATGGGGATATTACTGCCTCCGGCCTCTTATGTTCGCTCTCATGTGAGTCTAGATTTTCGAATGCGACGCGAAACTGATTATTAATTGTAACGTTCAGGGCCTTCTAATGACGATGGAACACTCAAATTGCGTCGAGATTCAATACATCGGCCTCCAGCCGACTTGTCTCCAAGGGGATATCGCTGCCTCGGGCACCACATGGTCCGTCTCCGGTGATTCTACGTTTTCGAATCCGACGCTAAACTGATAGTTAATTGTAACGTTCAGGGCCTCCTATTGGCGATGGAACACTCAAATTGCGTCGAGATTCAATACATCGACCTCCAGCCGACTTGTCTCCAAGGGTCTATTGCTGCCTCGGGCACCTTATGGTCGTTCCCCTGTGATTCTAGATTTTCGAATCCGACGCAAAAATGATAGTTAATTGTAACGTTCAGGGCCTTGTAATGACGATGGAACATTCATATTGCGTCGAGATTCAATACATCGGCCACCAGCCGACTTGTCTTCAAGGGTCTATTGCTGCCTCGGGCACCTTATGGTCGTTCTCCTGTGTGTAGATTTTCGAATCCGACGCAAAAATTATAGTTAATTGTAACGTTCAGGGACTCCTAAAGACGATGGAACACTCAAATTGCGTCGAGAGTCAATACATCAACCTCCAGTCGACTTGTATCCAAGGGGATATTGCAATCTCGTGCACCATATGATCCTTCTCCTGTAAGTAGATTTTCGAATCCGACGCTAAAATGATAGTTAACTGTAACGTTCAGGGCCTCCTAATGCCGATGGAACACTCATATTGCGTCGAGATTCAATACATCGGCCTCCAGCCGACTTGTCTCCAAGAGTCTATTGCTGCCTCGGGCACCTTATGGTCGTTCTCCTGTGTGTCTAGATTTTCGAATCCGACGCAAAAATGATAGTTAATTGTAACGTTCACTGCCTTGTAATGACGATGGAACTCTCAAATTGCGTCGAGATTCAATACATCGGCCTCCAGCCGACTTGTCTCCAAGGTTCTGTTCCTGCCTCAGGCACCTTATGGTCGTTCTCCTGTGAGTTTAGATTATCGAATCCGACGAAAAATGATAGTTAATTGTAACGTTTAGGGCCTCCTAATGACGATGGGACACTCAAATTGTGTCGAGATTCAATACATCGTCCTCCAGCCGACTTGTCTCCAAGGGGATATTGGTGTCTCGGGCACAATATGATCCTTCTCCTGTGAGTCTAGATTTTAGAATCCGACCCAAAAATGATAGTGAAATGTAACGTTCAGCGCCTCCTAATGACGATAGAAGACTCAAATTGCGTCGAGATTCAATACATCGTCCTCCAGCCGATTTGTCTCCAAGGGGATATTGCTGCCTCGCGCACCAAATGGTCCGTCTGCTGTGAGTCTAGATTTTCGAATCCGACCCAAAAATGATAGTTAATTGTAACATTCAGGGCCTCCTAATGACGATGGAACACTCAAATTGCGTCGAGATTCAATACATCGACCTCCAGCCGACTTGTCTCCAAGGGTCTATTGCTGCCTCGGGCACCTTATGGTCGTTCCCCTGTGATTCTAGATTTTCGAATCCGACGCAAAAATGATAGTTAATTGTAACGTTCAGGGCCTTGTAATGACGATGGAACACTCAAATTGCGTCGAGATTCAATACATCGGCCTCCAGCCGAATTGTCTCCAAGGGTCTATTGCTGCCTCGGGCACCTTATGGTCGTTCTCCTGTGTGTAGATTTTCGAATCCGACGCAAAAATGATAGTTAATTGTAACGTTCAGGGACTCCTAAAGACGATGGAACACTCAAATTGCGTCGAGAGTCAATACATCGACCTCCAGTCGACTTGTATCCAAGGGGATATTGCAGTCTCGTGCACCATATGATCCTTCTCCTGTTGGTAGATATTCGAATCCGACGCTAAAATGAAAGTTAACTGTAACGTTCAGGGCCCCCTAATGCCGATGGAACACTCAAATTGCGTCGAGATTCAATACATCGTCCTCCAGCGGACTGGTCTCCAAGGGGATATTGCTGCATCGGGCACCTTATGGTCGTTCTCCTGTGAGTTTAGATTTTCGAATCCGACGAAAAACTGATAGTTAATTGTAACATTCAGGGCCTCCTAATGACGATGGAACACTCATTTTGCGTCGCGATCCAATACAACGTCCTCCAACCGACTTGTCTCCAAGGGTCAATAGCTGCCTCGGGCACCGTATGGTCGTTCCCCTGTGAGTCAACATTTTAGAATCCGACGCAAAACTGATAGTTAAATGTAATGCTCAGGGCCTCTTAATGACGATGGAACACTCAAATTGCGTCGAGATTCAATACATCGGCCTCCAGCGGACTTGTCTCCAAGGGTATATTGCTGTCTCGGGCACCATATGATCCTTCTCCTGTGAGTCTAGATTTTCGAATCCGAAGCAAAAATGATAGTGAATAGTAACGTTCAGCGCCTCCTGATGAGGATAGAACTCTCAAATTGCGTCGAGATTCAATACATCGGCCTCCAGCCGACTTGTCTCCAAGGGTCAATTGCTGCCTCGGGCACCTTATGGTCGTTCTCCTGTGAGTCTAGATTTTCGAATCCGACGCAAAAATGATAGTTAATTGTAACGTTCAGGGCCTTGTAATGACGATGGAACACTCAAATTGCGACGAGATTCAATACATCGGCCTCCAGCCGACTTATCTCCAAGTGTCTGTTGCTGCCTCGGGCACCTTATGGTCGTTCTCCTGTGAGTTTAGATTATCGAATCCGACGCAAAATTGATAGTTAATTGTAACGTTTAGGGCCGCCTAATGACGATGGAACACTCAAATTGCGTCGAGATTCAATACATCGGCCTCCAGCCGACTTGTCTCCAAGGGTCTGTCGCTGCCTCGGGCACCTTCTAATCTTTCTCCTGTGAGTTTAGATTATCGAATCCGACGCAAAAATGATAGTTAATTGTAACGTTCAGGGCTTCCTAATGACGATGGAACTCTCAAATTGCGTCGAGATTCAATACATCGTCCTCCAGCCGACTTGTCTCCATGGGGATATTACTGCCTCCGGCCTCTTATGTTCGCTCTCATGTGAGTCTAGATTTTCGAATGCGACGCGAAACTGATTATTAATTGTAACGTTCAGGGCTTCCTAATGACGATGGAACTCTCAAATTGCGTCGAGATTCAATACATCGGCCTCCAGCCGACTTGTCTCCATGGGGATATTACTGCCTCCGGCCTCTTATGTTCGCTCTCATGTGAGTCTAGATTTTCGAATGCGACGCGAAACTGATTATTAATTGTAACGTTCAGGGCTTCCTAATGACGATGGAACACTCAAATTGCGTCGAGATTCAATACATCGGCCTCCAGCCGACTTGTCTCCAAGGGGATATCGCTGCCTCGGGCACCACATGGTCCGTCTCCGGTGATTCTACGTTTTCGAATCCGACGCTAAACTGATAGTTAATTGTAACGTTCAGGGCCTCCTATTGGCGATGGAACACTCAAATTGCGTCGAGATTCAATACATCGACCTCCAGCCGACTTGTCTCCAAGGGTCTATTGCTGCCTCGGGCACCTTATGGTCGTTCCCCTGTGATTCTAGATTTTCGAATCCGACGCAAAAATGATAGTTAATTGTAACGTTCAGGGCCTTGTAATGACGATGGAACATTCAAATTGCGTCGAGATTCAATACATCGGCCACCAGCCGACTTGTCTTCAAGGGTCTATTGCTGCCTCGGGCACCTTATGGTCGTTCTCCTGTGTGTAGATTTTCGAATCCGACGCAAAATTTATAGTTAATTGTAACGTTCAGGGACTCCTAAAGACGATGGAACACTCAAATTGCGTCGAGAGTCAATACATCAACCTCCAGTCGACTTGTATTCAAGGGGATATTGCAGTCTCGTGCACCATATGATCCTTCTCCTGTTAGTAGATTTTCGAATCCGACGCTAAAATGATAGTTAACTGTAACGTTAAGGGCCTCCTAATGCCGATGGAACACTCAAATTGCATCGAGATTCAATACATCGACCTCCAGCCGACTTGTCTCCAAGGGTCTATTGCTGCTTCGGGCACCTTATGGTCTTTCTCCAATGAGTCTAGATTTTCGAATCCGACGCAAAAAAGATAGTTAATTGTAACGTTCAGGGTCTCCTATTGGCGATGGAACACTCAAATTGCGTCGAGAGTCAATACATCGACCTCCAGTCGACTTGTATCCAAGGGGATATTGCAATCTCGTGCACCATATGATCCTTCTCCTGTAAGTAGATTTTCGAATCCGACGCTAAAATGATAGTTAACTGTAACGTTCAGGGCCTCCTAATGCCGATGGAACACTCATATTGCGTCGAGATTCAATACATCGGCCTCCAGCCGACTTGTCTCCAAGGGTCTATTGCTGCCTCGGGCACCTTATGGTCGTTCTCCTGTGTGTCTAGATTTTCGAATCCGACGCAAAAATGATAGTTAATTGTAACGTTCACTGCCTTGTAATGACGATGGAACTCTCAAATTGCGTCGAGATTCAATACATCGGCCTCCAGCCGACTTGTCTCCAAGGTTCTGTTCCTGCCTCAGGCACCTTATGGTCGTTCTCCTGTGAGTTTAGATTATCGAATCCGACGCAAAAATGATAGTTAATTGTAACGTTTAGGGCCTCCTAATGACGATGGGACACTCAAATTGTGTCGAGATTCAATACATCGTCCTCCAGCCGACTTGTCTCCAAGGGGATATTGGTGTCTCGGGCACAATATGATCCTTCTCCTGTGAGTCTAGATTTTAGAATCCGACCCAAAAATGATAGTGAATTGTAACGTTCAGCGCCTCCTAATGACGATAGAAGACTCAAATTGCGTCGAGATTCAATACATCGTCCTCCAGCCGATTTGTCTCCAAGGGGATATTGCTGCCTCGCGCACCAAATGGTCCGTCTGCTGTGAGTCTAGATTTTCGAATCCGACGCAAAAATGATAGTTAATTGTAACATTCAGGGCCTCCTAATGACGATGGAACACTCAAATTGCGTCGAGATTCAATACATCGGCCTCCAGCCGACTTGTCTCCAAGGGGATATCGCTGCCTCGGGCACCAAATGGTCCATCTCCGGTCATTCTACGTTTTCGAACCGACGCAAAACTCATAGTTAATTGTAACGTTCAGGGCCTCCTATTGGCGATGGAACACTCAAATTGCGTCGAGATTCAATACATCGACCTCCAGCCGACTTGTCTCCAAGGGTCTATTGCTGCCTCGGGCACCTTATGGTCGTTCTCCTGTGAGTCTAGATTTTCGAATCCGACGCAAAAATGATAGTTAATTGTAACGTTCAGGGCCTTGTAATGACGATGGAACACTCAAATTGCGTCGAGATTCAATACATCGGCCTCCAGCCGACTTGTCTCCAAGGGTTTGTTGCTGCCTCGGGCACCTTATGGTCGTTCTCCTGTGAGTTTAGATTATCGAATCCGACGCAAAAATGATAGTTAATTGTAACGTTTAGGGCCTCCTAATGACGATGGAACACTGAAATTGCGTCGAGATTCAATACATCGGCCTCCAGCCGACTTGTCTCCAAGGGCCTGTTGCTGCCTCGGGCACCTTATGGTCGTTCTCCTGTGAGTTTAGATTATCGAATCCGACGCAAAGATGATAGTTAATTGTAACGTTTAGGGCCTCCTAATGACGATGGGACACTCAAATTGCGTCGAGATTCAATACATCGTCCTCCAGCCGACTTGTCTCCATGGGGATATTACTGCCCCCGGCCTCTTATGTTCGCTCTCATGTGAGTCTAGATTTTCGAGTCCGACGCGTAACTGATAGTTAATTGTAACGTTCAGGGCTTCCTAATGACGATGGAACACTCAAATTGCCTCGAGATTCAATACATCGGCATTCAGCCGATTTGTCTCCAAGGGTCTATTGCTGCCTCGGGCACCGTATGGTCGTTCCCCTGTGAGTCAACATTTTAGAATCCGACGCAAAACTGATAGTTAAATGTAATGCTCAGGGCCTCTTAATGACGATGGAACACTCAAATTGCGTCGAGAGTCAATACATCGACCTCCAGCCCACTTGTCTCCAAGGGGATATTGCTGCCTCGGGCTCCACGTGGTCTGTCTCCTGTGAGTCTAGATTTTCGAATCCGACGCGAAACTGATAGTTAATTGTAACGTTCAGGGCCTCCTAATGACGATGGAACACTCAAATTGCGTCGAGATTCAATACATCGGCCTCCAGCCGACTTGTCTCCAAGGGTCTGTTGCTGCCTCAGGCACCTTATGGTCGTTCTCCTGTGAGTTTAGATTATCGAATCCGACGCAAAAATGATAGTTAATTGTAACGTTCAGGGCTTGCTAATGACGATGGGACACTCAAATTGCGTCGAGATTCAATACATCTTCCTCCAGCCGACTTGTCTCCATGGGGATATTAGTGCCTCCGGCCTCTTATGTTCGCTCTCAGGTGAGTCTAGATTTTCGAATCCGACGCGAAAATGATTGTTAATTGTAACGTTCAGGGCTTCCTAATGACGATGGAACTCTGAAATTGCGTCGAGATTCAATACATCGTCCTCCAGCCGACTTGTCTCCAAGGGTCTGTTGCTGCCTCGGGCACCTTATGGTCGTTCTCCTGTGAGTCTAAAATTTCGAATCCGACGCAAAAATGATAGTTAATTGTAACGTTCAGGGTCTTCTAATGACGATGGAACACTCAAATTGCGTCGAGATTCAATACATCGGCCACCAGGAGACTTGTCTCCAAGGGGAGATCGCTGCCTCGGGCACCACATGGTCCGTCTCCGGTGATTCTACGTTTTCGAATCCGACGCAAAACTGATAGTTAATTGTAACGTTCAGGGCCTCCTATTGGCGATGGAACACTCAAATTGCGTCGTGATTCAATACATCGACCTCTAGCCGACTTGTCTCCAAGGGTCTATTGCTGCCTCGGGCACCTTCTGGTCGTTCTCCTGTGAGTCTAGAATTTCGAATCCGACGCAAAAATGATAGTTAATTGTAACGTTCAGGGCCTTGTAATGACGATGGAACACTCAAATTGCGTCGAGATTCAATACATCGGCCGCCAGCCTACTTGTCTCCAAGGGTCTATTGCTGCCTCGGGCACCTTATGGTCGTTCTCCTGTGAGTAGATTTTCGAATCCGACGCATAAATGATAGTTAATTGTAACGTTCAGGGACTCCTAAAGACCATGGAACACTGTATTTGCGTCGAGAGTCAATAAATCGACCACCAGCCGACTTGTATCCAAGGGGATATTGCAGTCTCGTGCACCATATGATCCTTCTCCTGGTAGTAGATTTTCGTATCCGACGCTAAAATGATAGTTAACTGTAACGTTCAGGGCCTCCTATTGGCGATGGAACACTCAAATTGCGTCGAGATTCAATACATCGGCCTCCAGCCGACTTGTCTCCATGGGTCTGTTGCTGCCTCGGGCTTCTTATGGTCGTTCTCCTGTGAGTTTAGATTATCGAATCCGACGCAAAAATGATAGTTAATTGTAACGTTTAGGGCCTCCTAATGACGATGGGACACTCAAATTGCGTCGAGATACAATACATCGTCCTCCAGGCGACTTGTCTCCAAGGGGATATTGCTGTCTCGGGCACAATATGATCCTTCTCCTGTGAGTCTAGATTTTCGAATCCGACCCAAAAATGATAGTGAATTGTAACGTTCAGCGCCTCCTAATGACGATAGAAGACCCAAATTGCGTCGAGATTCAATACATCGTCCTCCAGCAGATTTGTCTCCAAGGGGATATTGTTGCCTCGGTCACCAAATGGTCCGTCTGCTGTGAGTCTAGATTTTCGAATCCGACGCAAAAATGATAGTTAATTGTAACGTTCAGGGCCTCCTAATGACGATGGAACACTCAATTTGCGTCGCGATCCAATACATCGTCCTCCAACCGACTTGTCTCCAAGGGTCTATTGCTGCCTCGGGCACCTTATGGTCGTTCTCCTGTGAGTCTAGATTTTCGTATCCGACGCAAATATGATAGTTTATTGTAACGTTCAGGGCCTTCTAATGCCGATGGAACACTCAAATTGCGTCGAGATTCAATACATCGGCCTCCAGCCGACTTGTCTCCAAGGGGATATCGCTGCCTCGGGCACCACATGGTCCATCTCCGGTGATTCTACGTTTTCGAATCCGACGCAAAACTCATAGTTAATTGTAACGTTCAGGGCCTCCTATTGGCGATGGAACACTCAAATTGCGTCGAGATTCAATACATCGACCTCCAGCCGACTTGTCTCCAAGGGTCTATTGCTGCCTTGGGCACCTTATGGTCGTTCTCCTGTGAGTCTAGATTTTCGAATCCGACGCAAAAATGATAGTTAATTGTAACGTTCAGGGCCTTGTAATGACGATGGAACACTCAAATTGCGTCGAGATTCAATACATCGGCCTCCAGCCGACTTGTCTCCAAGGGTCTGTTGCTGCATCGGGCACCTTATGGTCGTTCTCCTGTGAGTCTAGATTTTCGAACCCGACGCAAAAATGATAGTTAATTGTAACGTTCAGGGCCTTGTAATGACGATGGAACACTCAAATTGCGTCGAGATTCAATACATCGTCCTCCAGCCGACTTGTCTCCAAGGGGATATTGCTGCCTCGGGCTCCACGTGGTCCGTCTCCTGTGAGTCTAGATTTTCGAATCCGACGCGAAACTGATAGTTAATTGTAACGTTCAGGGCCTCCTAATGTCGATGGAACTCTCAAATTGCGTCGAGAATCAATACATCGGCCTCCAGCCGACTTGTCTCCAAGGGGATATTGCTGTCTCGGGCACAATATGATCCTTCTATTGTGAGTGTAGATTTTCGAATCCGACGCAAAAATGATAGTGAATTGTAACGGTCAGCGCCTCCTAATGACGATAGAAGACTCAAATTGCGTCGAGATTCAATACATCGTCCTCCAGCCGATATGTCTCCAAGGGGATATTGCTGCCTCGGGCACCTTATGGTCGTTCTCCTGTGAGTTTAGATTATCGAATCCGACGCAAAAATGATAGTTAATTGTAACATTCAGGGCCTCCTAATGACGATGGAACACTCATTTTGCGTCGCGATCCAATACATCGTACACCAACCGACTTGTCTCCAAGGGTCAATAGCTGCCACGGGCACCTTGTGATCGTTCTGCTGTGAGTCTAGATTTTCGAACCCGACGCAAAACTGATTGTTAATTGTAACGTTCAGGGCCACCTAATGACGATGGAACACTCAAGTTGAGTGGAGATTCAATACATCGACCACCAGCCGACTTGTCTCCAAGGGGATATTGCTGCCTCGGGCTCCATGTGGTCCGTCTCCTGTGAGTCTAGATTTTCGAATCCGACGCGAAACTGATAGTTAATTGTAACGTTCAGGGCCTCCTAATGACGATGGAACACTCAAATTGCGTCGAGATTCAATACATCAGCCTCCAGCCGACTTGTCTCCAAGGGGATATTGCTGTCTCGGGCACAATATGATCCTTCTCCTGTGAGTCTAGATTTTCGAATCCGACGCAAAAATGATAGTGAATTGTAGCGTTCAGCGCCTCATAATGACGATAGAAGACTCAAATTGCGTCGAGATTCAATACATCGTCCTCCAGCCGATTTGTCTCCAAGGCGATATTGCTGCCTCGGGCACCAAATGGCCGTCTGCTGTGAGTCTAGATTTTCGAATCCGACGAAAAACTGATAGTTCATTGTAACATTCAGCGCCTCCTAATGACGATGGAACGCTCAAATTGCGTCGCGATCCAATACATCGTCCTCCAGCCGACTTGTCTCCAAGGGTCTAATGCTGCCTCGGGCACCTAACGTCGTTCTCTTGTAAGTCTAGATTTTCGAATCCTACGCAAAACTGATAGTTCTTTATAACGTTCAGGGCGACCTAATGACGATGGAACACTCAAATTGCGTCGATATTCAATACATCGTCCTCCAGTCGATTAGTCTCCAAGGGGTATATTGCTGTCTCGAGCACCGTATGAACTTCTCCTGTGAGTAGATTTTCGAATCCGACGCTAAAATGATTGTTAATTGTAACGTTCAGGGCCTCCTAATGACGATGGAACACTCAAATTGCGTCAAGAATCAATACATCGGTTTCCAGCCGACACGTCTACAAGGGTCTATTGCTGCCTCGGGCACCTTATGGTCGTTCTCCTGTGAGTTTAGATTATCGAATCCGACGCAAAAATGATAGTTAATTGTAACGTTTAGGGCCTCCTAATGACGATGGAACACTCAAATTGCGTCGAGATTCAATACATCGGCCTCCAGCCAACTTGTCTCCAAGGGGATATTGCTGTCTCGGGCACAATATGATCCTTCTCCTGTGAGTCTAGATTTTCGAATCCGACGCCAAAATGATAGTGAATAGAAACGTTCAGAGCCTCCTAATGACGATAGAAGACTCAAATTGCGTCGAGATTCAATACATCGTCCTCCAGCCGATTTGTCTCCAAGGGGATATTGCTGCCTCGGGCTCCAAATGGTCTGTCTGCTGTGAATCTAAATTTTCGAATCCGACGAAAAACTGATAGCTAATTGTAACGTTCAGGGCCTCCTATTGGCGATGGAACACTCAAATTGCGTCGAGATTCAATACATCGACCTCCAGCCGACTTGTCTCCAAGGGTCTATTGCTGCCTCGGGCACCTTATGGTCGTTCTCCTGTGAGTCTAGATTATCGAATCCGACGCAAAAATGATAGTTAATTGTAACGTTTTAGGCCTCCTAATGACGATGGAACACTCAAATTGCGTCGAGATTCAATACATCGGCCTCCAGCCGACTTGTCACCAAGGGTCTGTTGCTGCCTCGGGCACCTTATGGTCGTTCTCCTGTGAGTTTAGATTTTCGAATCCGACGCCAAACTGATAGTTAATTGTAAGGTTCAGGGCCTCCTAATGACGATGGAACACTCAAATTGCGTCGAGATTCAATACATCGGCCTCCAGCGGACTTGTCTCCAAGGTGATATTGCTGTCTCGGGCACCGTATGATCCTTCTCCTGTTAGTCTAGATTTTCGAATCCGACGCAAAAATGATAGTGAATAGTAACGTTCAGCGCGTCCTGATGACGATAGAACTCTCAAATTGCGTCGAGATTCAATACATCGTCCTCCAGCTGATTTGTCTCCAATGGTCTGTTGCTGCCTCGGGCACCTTATGGTCGTTCTCCTGTGAGTTTAGATTTTCGAATCCGACGCGAAACTGATAGTTAATTGTAAGGTTCAGGGCCTACTAATGACGATGGAACACTCAAATTGCGTAGAGATTCAATACATCGGCCTCCAGCGGACTTGTCTCCAAGGGGATATTGCTGTCTCGAGCACCGTATGATCTTCTCCTGTGAGTATATTTTCGAATCCGACGCTAAAATGATAGTTAATTGTAACGTTTAGGGAATCCTAATGACGATGGAACACTCAAATTGCGTCGAGAATCAATACATCGGCCTCCAGCCGACTTGTCTCCAAGGGGATATTGCTGTCTCGTGCACAATATTATCCTTCTCCTGTGAGTCTAGATTTTCGAATCCGACGCCAGAATGATAGTGAATTGTAACGTTCAGCGCCTCCTAATGACGATAGAAGACTCAAATTGCGTCGAGATTCAATACATCGTCTGCCAGCCGATTTGTCTCTAAGAGGATATTGCTGCCTCGGGCTCCAAATGGTCCGTCTGCTGTGAGTCTAGATTTTCCAATCCGACGAAAAACTGATAGTTAATTGTAACGTTCAGGGCCTCCTATTGGCGATGGAACACTCAAATTGCGTCGAGATTCAATACATCGACCTCCAGCCGACTTGTTTCCAAGGGTCTATTGCTGCCTCGGGCACCTTATGGTCGTTTGCCTGTGAGTCTAGATTTTCGAATCCGACGCAAAAATGATAGTTAATTGTAACGTTCAGGGCCTTGTAATGACGATGGAACTCTCAAATTGCGTCGAGATTCAATACATCGGCCTCCAGCCGACTTGTCTCCAAGGGTCTGTTGCTGCCTCGGGCACCTTATGGTCGTTCTCCTGTGAGTTTACATTATCGAATCCGACGCAAAAATGATAGTTATTTGTAACGTTTAGCGCCTCCTAATGACGATGGAACACTCAAATTGCGTCGAGATTCAATACATCGGCCTCCAGCCGACTTGTCTCCAAGGGTCTGTTGCTGCCTCGGGCAACTTATGGTCGTTCTCCTGTGATTTTAGATTTTCGAATCCGACGCCAAACTGATGGTTAATTGTAAGGTTCAGGGCCTCCTAATGACGATGGAACACTCAAATTGCGTCGAGATTCAATACATCGGCCTCCAGCGGACTTGTCTCCAAGGGGATATTGCTGTCTCGGGCACCATATGATCCTTCTCCTGTGAGTCTATATTTTCGAATCCGACGCAAAAATGATAGTGAATAGTAACGTTCAGCGCCTCCTGATGACGATAGAACTCTAAAATTGCGTCGAGATTCAATACATCGTCCTCCAGCCGACTTGTCTCCAAGGGTCTAATGCTGCCTCGGGCACCTTATGGTCGTTCTCTTGTAAGTCTAGATTTTCGAATCCGACCCAAAAATGATAGTTAATTGTAACGTTCAGGGCCTCCTAATGACGATGGAACTCTCAAATTGCGTCGAGATTCAATACATCGTCCTCCAGCCGACTTGTCTCCAAGGGTCTATTGCTGCCTCGGGCACCTTATGGTCGTTCTCCTGTGAGTCTAGATTTTCGAATCCGACGCAAAAATGATAGTTAATTGTAACGTTCAGGGCCTTCTAAGGACGATGGAACACTCAAATTGCGTCGAGATTCAATACATCGGCCTCCAGCCGACTTGTCTCCAAGGGGATATCGCTGCCTCGGGCACCACATGGTCCGTCTCCGGTGATTCTACGTTTTCGAACGCAAAACTCATAGTTAATTGTAACGTTCAGGGCCTCCTATTGGCGATGGAACACTCAAATTGCGTCGAGAATCAATACATCGACCTCCAGCTGACTTGTCTCCAAGGGGATATTGCTGCATCGGGCACCTTATGATCGTTCTCCTGTGAGTTTAGATTTTCGAATCCGACGAAAAACTGATAGTTAATTGTATCATTCAGGGCATCCTAATGACGATGGAACACTCATTTTGCGTCGCGATCCAATACATCGTCCTCCAACCGACTTGTCTCCAAGGGTCAATAGCTGCCACGGGCACCTTGTGATCGTTCTGCTGTGAGTCTAGATTTTCGAAACCGACGCAAAACTGATTGTTGATTGTAACGTTCAGGGCCACCTAATGACGATGGAACACTCAAATAGAGTCGAGATTCAATACATCGACCTCCAGCCGACTTGTCCCCAAGGGTCTATTGCTGCCTCGGGCACTATATGGTCGTTCTCTTGTAAGTCTAGATTTTCGAATCCGACGCAAAAATGATAGTTAATTGTAACGTTCAGGGCCTCCTACTGACAATGGAACTCTCAAATTGCGTCGAGATTCAATACATCGACCTCCAGCCGACTTGTCTCCAAGGGGATATTGCTGCATCGGACACCTTATGGTCGTTCTCCTGTGAGTTTAGATTTTCGAATCCGACGAAAAACTGATTGTTAATTGTAACGTTCAGGGCCACCTGATGACGATAGAACACTCAAATTGCGTCGAGATTCAATACATCGGCCTCCAGCCGACTTGTCTCCAAGGGTCTGTTGCTGCCTCGGGCACAATATGATCCTTCTCCTGTGAGTCTAGATTTTCGAATCCGACGCAAAAATGATAGTGAATTGTAACGTTCAGCGCCTCCTAATGACGATAGAAGACTCAAAATGCGTCGAGATTCAATACATCGTCCTCCAGCCGATTTGTCTCCAAGGGGATATTGCTGCCTCGGGCACCAAATGGTCCGTCTTCTGTGAGTCTAGTTTTTCGAATCCGACGAAAAACTGATAGTTAATTGTAACATTCAGGGCCTCCTAATGACGATGGAACACTCAAATTGCGTCGCGATTAATACATCGTCCTCCAGCCGACTTGTCTCCAAGAGTCTATTGCTGCCTCGGGCACCTTATGGTCGTTCTCTTGTATGTCTAGATTTTCGAATCCGACGCAAAAATGATAGTTAATTGTAACGTTCAGGGCCTCCTGATGACGATGGAACTCTCAAATTGCGTCGAGATTCAATACATCGTCCTCCAGCCGACTTGTCTCCAAGGGTGTATTGCTGCCTCGGGCACCTTATGGTCGTTCTCCTGTGAGTCTAGATTTTCGAATCCGACGCAAAAATGATAGTTAATTGTAACGTTCAGGGCCTTCTAATGACGATGGAACTCTCAAATTGCGTCGAGATTCAATACATCGGCCTCCAGCAGACTTGTCTCCAAGGGGATATCGCTGCCTCGGGCACCACATGGTCCGTCTCCGGTGATTCTACGTTTTCGAATCCGACGCTAAACTCATAGTTCATTGTAACGTTCAGGGCCTCCTATTGGCGATGGAACACTCAAATTGCGTCGAGATTCAATACATCGACCTCCAGCCGACTTGTCTCCAAGGGTCTATTGCTGCCTCGGGGACCTTATGGTCGTTCTCCTGTGAGTCTAGATTTTCGAATCCGACGCAAAAATGATAGTTAATTGTAACGTTCAGGGTCTTGTAATGACGATGGAACACTCAAATTGCGTCGCGATTCAATACATCGGCCTCCAGCCGACTTGTCTCCAAGGGTCTGTTGCTGCCTAGGGCACAATATGATCCTTCTCCTGTGAGTCTTGATTTTCGAATCCGACGCAAAAATGATAGTGAATTGTAACGTTCAGCGCCTCCTAATGACGATGGAACACTCAAATTGCGTCGAGATTCAATACATCGACCTCCAGCCGACTTGTCTCCAAGGGTCTAATGCTGCCTCGGGCACCTTATGGTCGTTCTCTTGTATGTCTAGATTTTCGAATCCGACGCAAAACTGATAGTTCATTATAACGTTCAGGGCGACCTAATGACGATGGAACACTCAAATTGCGTCGTTATTCAATACATCGGCCTCCAGTCGATTTGTCTCCAAGGGGTATATTGCTGTCTCGAGCACCGTATGAACTTCTCCTGTGAGTAGATTTTCGAATACGACGCTAAAATGATTGTTAATTGTAACGTTCAGGGCCTCCTAATGACGATGGAACACTCAAATTGCGTTGAGATTCAATACTTCGGTTTCCAGCCGACTTGTCTCCAAGGGTCTATTGCTGCCTCAGGCACCGTATGAACTTCTCCTGTGAGTAGATTTTCGAATCCGACGCATAAATGATAGTTAATTGTAACGTTCAGGGACTCCTAAAGACGATGGAACACTCAAATTGCGTCGAGAGTCAATACATCGACCTCCAGTCGGCTTGTATCCGAGGGGATATTGCAGTCTCGTGCACCATATGATCGTTCCCCTGTTAGTAGATTTTCGAATCCGACGCTAAAATGATAGTTAACTGCAGCGTTCATGGCCTCCTAATGCCGATGGAACACTCAAATTGCGTCGAGATTCAATACATCGGCCTCCAGCCGACTTGTCTCCAAGGGTCTATTGCTGCCTCGGGCACCTTATGGTCGTTCTCTTGTAAGTCTAGATTTTCGTATCCGACGCAAAAATGATAGTTAATTGTAACGTTCAGGGCCTCCTAATGCCGATGGAACACTCAAATTGAGTCGAGATTCAATACATCGGCCTACAGCCGACTTGTCTCCAAGGGTCTATTGTTGCCTCGGGCACCTTACGGTCGTTCTCCTGTGAGTCTAGATTTTCGAATCCGACGCAAAAATGATAGTTAATTGTAACGTTCAGGGCCTTGTAATGACGATGGAACACTCAAATTGCGTCGAGATTCAATACATCGGCCTCCAGCCGACTTGTCTCCAAGGGTCTGTTGCTGCCTCGGGCACCTTATGGTCGTTCACCTGTGAGTTTAGATTATCGAATCCGACGCAAAAATGATAGTTAATTGTAAGGTTCAGGGCCTCCTAATGACGATGGAACACTCAAATTGCGTCGAGATTCAATACATCGTCCTCCAGCCGACTTGTCTCCAAAGGTCTATTGCTGCCTCGGGCACCTTATGGTCGTCCTCCTGTGAGTCTAGATTTTCGAATCCGACGCAAAAATGATAGTTAATTGTAACGTTCAGGGCCTCCTATTAGCGATGGAACACTCAAATCGCGTCGAGATTCAATACATCGACCTCCAGCCGACTTGTCTCCAAGGGTCTATTGATGCCTCGGGCACCTTATGGTCGTTCTCCTGTGAGTTTAGATTATCGAATCCGACGCAAAAATGATAGTTAATTGTAACGTTTCGGGCCTCCTAATGACGATGGAACACTCAAATTGCGTCGATATTCAATACATCGGCCTCCAGCCGACTTGTCTCCAAGGGTCTGTTGCTGCCTCGGGCACCTTATGGTCGTTCTCTTGTAAGTCTAGATTTTCGAAACCGACGCAAAAATGATAGTTCATTATAACATTCAGGGCGACCTAATGACGATGGAACACTCAAATTGCGTCGATATTCAATACATCGGCCTCCAGTCGATTTGTCTCCAAGGGGTATATTGCTGTCTCGAGCACCTTATGAACTTCTCCTGTGAGTAGATTTTCGAATCCGACGCTAAAATTATTGTTAATTGTAACGTTCAGGGCCTCCTAATGACGATGGAACACTCAAATTGCGTCAAGAATCAATCCATCGGTTTCCAGCCGACTTGTCTCCAAGGGTCTATTGCTGCCTCGGGCACCTTATGGTCGTTCTCCTGTGAGTCTAGATTTTCGAATCCGACGCTAAAATGATTGTTAATTGTAACGTTCAGGGCCTCCTATTGCCGATGGAACACTCATATTGCGTCGAGATTCAATACATCGGCCTCCAGCCGACTTGTCTCCAAGGGTCTATTGCTGCCTCGGGCACCTTATGGTCGTTCTCCTGTGAGTCTAGATTTTCGAATCCGACGCAAAAATGATAGTTAATTGTAACGTTCACTGCCTTGTAATGACGATGGAACTCTCAAATTGCGTCGAGATTCAATACATCGTTCTCCAGCCGACTTGTCTCCAAGGGGATATTGGTGCCTCGGGCACAATATGATCCTTCTCCTGTGAGTCTAGATTTTAGATTCCGACCCAAAAATGATAGTGAATTGTAACGTTCAGCGCCTCCTAATGACGATAGAAGACTCAAATTGCGTCGAGATTCAGTACATTGTCCTCCAGCCGATTTGTCACCAAGGGGATATTGCTGCCTCGGGCACCAAATGGTCCGTCTGCTGTGAGTCTAGATTTTCGAATCCGACGCAAAAATGATAGTTAATTGTAACATTCAGGGCCTCCTAATGACGATGGAACTCTCAAATTGCGTCGAGATTCAATACATCATCCTCCAGACGGCTTGTCCCCAAGGGTCTATTGCTGCCTCCGGCACCTTATGGTCGTTCTCCTGTGAGTCTAGATTTTCGAATCCGACGCAAAAATGATAGTTAATTGTAACGTTCAGGGCCTTCTAATGACGATGGAACACTCAAATTGCGTCGAGATTCAATACATCGGCCTCCAGCCGACTTGTCTCCAAGGGTCTATTGCTGCCTCGGGCACCTTATGGTCGTTCTCCTGTGAGTCTAGATTTTCGAATCCGACGCAAAAATGATAGTTAATTGTAACGTTCAGGGCCTTGTAATGACGATGGAACACTCAAATTGCGTCGAGATTCAATACATCGGCCTCCAGCCGACTTGTCTCCAAGGGTTTGTTGCTGCCTCGGGCACCTTATGGTCGTTTCTCCTGTCAGTTTAGATTATCGAATCCGACGCAAAAATGATAGTTAATTGTAAGGTTTAGGGCCTCCTAATGACGATGGAACACTCAAATTGCGTCGAGATTCAATACATCGGCCTCCAGCCGACTTGTCTCCAAGGGTCTGTTGCTGCCTCAGGCACCTTATGGTCGTTCTCCTGTGAGTTTACATTATCGAATCCGACGCAAAGATGATAGTTAATTGTAACGTTTAGGGCCTCCTAATGACGATGGGACACTCAAATTGCGTCGAGATTCAATACATCGTCCTCCAGCCGACTTGTCTCCATGGGGATATTACTGCCCCCGGCCTCTTATGTTCGCTCTCATGTGAGTCTAGATTTTCGAGTCCGACGCGTAACTGATAGTTAATTGTAACGTTCAGGGCTTCCTAATGACGATGGAACACTCAAATTGCCTCGAGATTCAATACATCGGCATTCAGCCGATTTGTCTCCAAGGGTCTATTGCTGCCTCGGGCACCGTATGGTCGTTCCCCTGTGAGTCAACATTTTAGAATCCGACGCAAAACTGATAGTTAAATGTAATGCTCAGGGCCTCTTAATGACGATGGAACACTCAAATTGCGTCGAGAGTCAATACATCGACCTCCAGCCCACTTGTCTCCAAGGGGATATTGCTGCCTCTTGCTCCACGGTGTCCGTCTCCTGTGAGTCTAGATTTTCGAATCCGACGCGAAACTGATAGTTAATTGTAACGTTCAGGGCCTCCTAATGACGATGGAACACTCAAATTGCGTCGCGATCCAATACATCGTCCTCCAGCCGACTTGTCTCCAAGGGTCTAATGCTGCCTCGGCGACATTATGGTCGTTCTCTTGTAAGTCTAGATTTTCGAATCCGACGCAAAAATGATAGTTAATTGTAACGTTCAGGGCCTCCTAATGACGATGGAACTCTCAAATTGCGTCGAGATTCAATACATCATCCTCCAGACGACTTGTCCCCAAGGGTCTATTGCTGCCTCGGGCACCTTATGGTCGTTCTCCTGTGAGTCTAGATTTTCGAATCCGACGCAAAAATGATAGTTAATTGTAACGTTCAGGGCCTTCTAATGACGATGGAACACTCAAATTACGTCGAGATTCAATACATCGGCCTCCAGCCGACTTGTCTCCAAGGGGATATCGCTGCCTCGGGCACCACATGGTCCAACTCCGGTGATTCTACGTTTTCGAATCCGACGCAAAACTCATAGTTAATTGTAACGTTCAGGGCCTCCTATTGGCGATGGAACACTCAAATTGCGTCGAGATTCAATACATCGACCTCCAGCCGACTTGTCTCCAAGGGTCTATTGCTGCCTAGGGCACCTTATGGTCGTTCTCCTGTGAGTCTAGATTTTCGAATCCGACGCAAAAATGATAGTTAATTGTAACGTTCAGGGCCTTGTAATGACGATGGAACACTCAAATTGCGTCGAGATTCAATACATCGGCCTCGGGCCGACTTGTCTCCAAGGGTTTGTTGCTGCCTCGGGCACCTTATGGTCGTTCTCCTGTCAGTTTAGACTATCGAATCCGACGCAAAAATGATAGTTAATTGTAACGTTTAGGGCTTCCTAATGACGATGGAACACTCAAATTGCGTCGAGATTCAATACATCGGCCTCCAGCCGACTTGTCTCCAAGGGTCTGTTGCTGCCTCGGGCACCTTATGGTCGTTCTCCTGTGAGTTTAGATTATCGAATCCGACGCAAAGATGATAGTTAATTGTAACGTTTAGGGCCTCCTAATGACGATGGGACACTCAAATTGCGTCGAGATTCAATACATCGTCCTCCAGCCGACTTGTCTCCATGGGGATATTACTGCCCCCGGCCTCTTATGTTCGCTCTCATGTGAGTCTAGATTTTCGAGTCCGACGCGTAACTGATAGTTAATTGTAACGTTCAGGGCTTCCTAATGACGATGGAACACTCAAATTGCCTCGAGATTCAATACATCGGCATTCAGCCGATTTGTCTCCAAGGGTCTATTGCTGCATCGGGCACCGTATGGTCGTTCTCCTGTGAGTTTAGATTATCGAATCCGACGCAAAAATGATAGTTAATTGTAACGTTCAGGGCTTGCTAATGACGATGGGACACTCAAATTGCGTCGAGATTCAATACATCGTCCTCCAGCCGACTTGTCTCCATGGGGATATTACTGCCTCCGGCCTCTTATGTTCGCTCTCATGTGAGTCTAGATTTTCGAATCCGACGCGAAAATGATTGTTAATTGTAACGTTCAGGGCTTCCTAATGACGATGGAACTCTCAAATTGCGTCGAGATTCAATACATCGTCCTCCAGCCGACTTGTCTCCAAGGGTCTGTTGCTGCCTCGGGCACCTTATGGTCGTTCTCCTGTGAGTCTAAAATTTCGAATCCGACGCAAAAATGATAGTTAATTGTAACGTTCAGGGCCTTCTAATGACGATGGAACACTCAAATTGCGTCGAGATTCAATTCATCGGCCTCCAGCAGACTTGTCTCTAAGGGGACATCGCTGCCTCGGGCACCACATGGTCCGTCTCCGGTGATCCTACGTTTTCGAATCCGACGCAAAACTGATAGTTAATTGTAACGTTCAGGGCCTCCTATTGGCGATGGAACACTCAAATTGCGTCGTGATTCAATACATCGACCTCCAGCCGACTTGTCTCCAAGGGTCTATTGCTGCCTCGGGCACCTTATGGTCGTTCTCCTGTGAGTCTAGAATTTCGAATCCGACGCAAAAATGATAGTTAATTGTAACGTTCAGGGCCTTGTAATGACGATGGAACACTCAAATTGCGTCGAGATTCAATACATCGACCTCCAGCCTACTTGTCTCCAAGGGTCTATTGCTGCCTCGGGCACCTTATGGTCGTTCTCCTGTGAGTAGATTTTCGAATCCGACGCATAAATGATAGTTAATTGTAACGTTCAGGGACTCCTAAAGACGATGGAACACTCTAATTGCGTCGAGAGTCAATAAATCGACCACCAGTCGACTTGTATCCAAGGGGATATTGCAGTCTCGTGCACCATATGATCCTTCTCCAGGTAATAGATTTTCGAATCCGACGCTAAAATGATAGTTAACTGTAACGTTCAGGGCCTCCTAATGCCGATGGAACACTCAAATTGCGTCGAGATTCAATACATCGGCCTCCAGCCGACTTGTCTCCAAGGGTCTATTGCTGCCACGGGCACCTTATGTTCGTTCTCCAGTAAGTCTAGATATTTGAATCCGACGCAAAAATGATAGTTAATTGTAACGTTCAGGGCCTCCTATTGCCGATGGAACACTCAAATTGCGGCGAGAGTCAATACATCGACCTCCAGTCGACTTGTATCCAAGGGGATATTGCAGTCTCGTGCACCATATGATCCTTCTCCTGTTAGTAGATTTTCGAATCCGACGCTAAAATGATAGTTAACTGTAACGTTCAGGGCCTCCTAATGCCGATGGAACACTCAAATTGCGTCGAGATTCAATACATCGGCCTCCAGCCGACTTGCCTCCAAGGGTCTATTGCTGCCTCGAGCACCTTATGGTCGTTCTCCTGTGAGTCTAGAATTTCGAATCCGACGCAATAATGATAGTTAATTGTAACGTTCAGGGCCTTGTAATGACGATGGAACACTCAAATTGCGTCGAGATTCAATACATCGGCCTCCAGCCGACTTGTCTCCAAGGGTCTGTAGCTGCCTCGGGCACCTTATGGTCGTTCTCCTGTGAGTTTAGATTATCGAATCCGACGCAAAAATGATAGTTAATTGTAACGTTTAGGGCCTCCTAATGACGATGGGACACTCAAATTGCGTCGAGATACAATACATCGTCCTCCAGGCGACTTGTGTCCAAGGGGATATTGCTGTCTCGGGCACAATATGATCCTTCTCCTGTGAGTCTAGATTTTCGAATCCGACCCAAAAATGATAGTGAATTGTAACGTTCAGGGCCACCTGATGACGATAGAACACTCAAATTGCGTCGAGATTCAATACATCGGCCTCCAGCCGACTTGTCTCCAAGGGTCTGTTGCTGCCTCGGGCACAATATGATCCTTCTCCTGTGAGTCTAGATTTTCGAATCCGACGCAAAAATGATAGTGAATTGTAACGTTCAGCGCCTCCTAATGACGATAGAAGACTCAAAATGCGTCGAGATTCAATACATCGTCCTCCAGCCGATTTGTCTCCAAGGGGATATTGCTGCCTCGGGCACCAAATGGTCCGTCTTCTGTGAGTCTAGTTTTTCGAATCCGACGAAAAACTGATAGTTAATTGTAACATTCAGGGCCTCCTAATGACGATGGAACACTCAAATTGCGTCGCGATTAATACATCGTCCTCCAGCCGACTTGTCTCCAAGAGTCTATTGCTGCCTCGGGCACCTTATGGTCGTTCTCCTGTGAGTCTAGATTTTCGAATCCGACGCAAAAATGATAGTTAATTGTAACGTTCAGGGCCTTGTAATGTCAATGGAACACTCAAATTGCGTCGAGATTCAATACATCGGCCTCCAGCCGACTTGTCTCCAAGGGTCTGTTGCTTACTCGGGCACCTTATGGTCGTTCTCCTGTGAGTTTAGATTATCGAATCCGACGCAAAAATGATAGTCAATTGTAACGTTTAGGGCCTCCTAATGACGATGGAACACTCAAATTGCGTCGAGATTCAATACATCGGCCTCCAGCCGACTTGTCTCCAAGCGGATATTGCTGCCTCGGGCTCCACGTGGTCCGTCTCCTGTGAGTCTAGATTTTCGAATCCGACGCGAAACTGATAGTTAATTGTAACGTTCAGGGCCTCCTAATGACGATGGAACTCTCAAATTGCGTCGAGAATCAATACATCGGCCTCCAGCCGACTTGTCTCCAAGGGGATATTGCTGTCTCGGGCACAATATGATCCTTCTATTGTGAGTGTAGATTTTCGAATCCGACGCAAAAATGATAGTGAATTGTAACGTTCAGCGCCTCCTAATGACGATAGAAGACTCAAATTGCGTCGAGATTCAATACATCGTCCTCCAGCCGATATGTCTCCAAGGAGATATTGCTGCCTCGGGCACCTTATGGTCGTTCTCCTGTGAGTTTAGATTATCGAATCCGACGCAAAAATGATAGTTAATTGTAACATTCAGGGCCTCCTAATGACGATGGAACACTCATTTTGCGTCGCGATCCAATAGATCGTCCTCCAACCGACTTGTCTCCAAGGGTCAATAGCTGCCACGGGCACCTTGTGATCGTTCTGCTGTGAGTCTAGATTTTCGAACCCGACGCAAAACTGATTGTTAATTGTAACGTTCAGGGCCACCTAATGACGATGGAACACTCAAGTTGAGTGGAGATTCAATACATCGACCACCAGCCGACTTGTCTCCAAGGGGATATTGCTGCCTCGGGCTCCATGTGGTCCGTCTCCTGTGAGTCTAGATTTTCGAATCCGACGCGAAACTGATAGTTAATTGTAACGTTCAGGGCCTCCTAATGACGATGGAACACTCAAATTGCGTCGAGATTCAATACATCAGCCTCCAGCCGACTTGTCTCCAAGGGGATATTGCTGTCTCGGGCACAATATGATCCTTCTCCTGTGAGTCTAGATTTTCGAATCCGACGCAAAAATGATAGTGAATTGTAGCGTTCAGCGCCTCATAATGACGATAGAAGACTCAAATTGCGTCGAGATTCAATACATCGTCCTCCAGCCGATTTGTCTCCAAGGGGATATTGCTGCCTCGGGCACCAAATGGTCCGTCTGCTGTGAGTCTAGATTTTCGAATCCGACGAAAAACTGATAGTTAATTGTAACATTCAGCGCCTCCTAATGACGATGGAACGCTCAAATTGCGTCGCGATCCAATACATCGTCCTCCAGCCGACTTGTCTCCAAGGGTCTAATGCTGCCTCGGGCACCTAACGTCGTTCTCTTGTAAGTCTAGATTTTCGAATCCTACGCAAAACTGATAGTTCTTTATAACGTTCAGGGCGACCTAATGACGATGGAACACTCAAATTGCGTCGATATTCAATACATCGTCCTCCAGTCGATTAGTCTCCAAGGGGTATATTGCTGTCTCGAGCACCGTATGAACTTCTCCTGTGAGTAGATTTTCGAATCCGACGCTAAAATGATTGTTAATTGTAACGTTCAGGGCCTCCTAATGACGATGGAACACTCAAATTGCGTCAAGAATCAATACATCAGTTTCCAGCCGACTCGTCTCCAAGGGTCTATTGCTGCCTCGGGCACCTTATGGTCGTTCTCCTGTGAGTTTAGATTATCGAATCCGACGCAAAAATGATAGTTAATTGTAACGTATAGGGCCTCCTAATGACGAAAAAACACTCAAATTGCGTCGATATTCAATACATCGGCCTCCAGCCGACTTGTCTCCAAGGGTCTATTGCTGCCTCGGGCACCTTATGGTCGTTCTCCTGTGAGTCTAGATTTTCGAATCCGACGCAATAATGATAGTTAATTGTAACGTTCAGGGCCTTGTAATGACGATGGAACTCTCAAATTGCGTCAAGATTCACTACATCGGCCTCCAGCCGACTTGTCTCCAAGGGTCTGTTGCTGCCTCGGGCACCTTATGGTCGTTCTCCTGTGAGTTTAGATTATCGAATCCGACGCAAAAATGATAGTTAATTGTAACGTTAAGGGCCTCCTAATGACGATGGAACACTCAAATTGCGTCGAGATTCAATACATCGGCCTCCAGCCGACTTGTCACCAAGGTCTGTTGCTGCCTCGGGCACCTTATGGTCGTTCTCCTGTGAGTTTAGATTTTCGAATCCGACACCAAACTGATAGTTAATTGTAAGGTTCAGGGCCTCCTAATGGCGATGGAACACTCAAATTGCGTCGAGATTCAATACATCGGCCTCCAGCGGACTTGTCTCCAAGGGGATATTGCTGTCTCGGGCACCGTATGATCCTTCTCCTGTTAGTCTAGATTTTCGAATCCGACGCAAAAATGATAGTGAATAGTAACGTTCAGCGCCTCCTGATGACGATAGAACTCTCAAATTGCGTCGAGATTCTATACATCGTCCTCCAGCCGACTTGTCTCCAAGGGTCTAATGCTGCCTCGGGCTCCTTTTGGTCGTTCTCTTGTAAGTCTAGATTTTCGAATCCGACGCAAAAATGATAGTTAATTGTAACGTTCAGGGCCTCCAAATGACGATGGAACTCTCAAATTGCGTCGAGATTCAATACATCGTCCTCCAGCCGACTTGTCTCCAAGGGTCTATTGCTGCCTCGGGCACCTTATGGTCGTTCTCCTGTGAGTCTAGATTTTCGAATCCGACGCAAAAATGATAGTTAATTGTAACGTTCAGGGCCTTCTAATGACGATGGAACACTCAAATTGCGTCGAGATTCAATACATCGGCCTCCAGCCGACTTGTCTCCAAAGGGATATTGCTGCATCGGGCACCTTATGATCGTTCTCCTGTGAGTTTAGATTTTCGAATCCGACGAAAAACTGATAGTTAATTGTAACATTCAGGGCATCCTAATGACGATGGAACACTCTTTTTGCGTCGCGATCCAATACATCGTCCTCCAACCGACTTGTCTCCAAGGGTCAATAGCTGCCACGGGCACCTTGTGATCGTTCTGCTGTGAGTCTAGATTTTCGAAACCGACGCAAAACTGATTGTTAATTGTAACGTTCAGGGCCACCTAATGACGATGGAACACTCAAATAGAGTCGAGATTCAATACATCGACCTCCAGCCGACTTGTCTCCAAGGGGATATCGCTGCCTCCGTCACCACATGGTCCGTCTCCGGTGATTCTACGTTTTCGAACGCTAAACTCATAGTTAATTGTAACGTTCAGGGCCTCCTATTGGCGATGGAACACTCAAATTGCGTCGAGATTCAATACATCGACCTCCAGCCGACTTGTCTCCAAGGGGACATTGCTGCATCGGGCACCTTATGGTCGTTTTCCTGTGAGTTTAGATTTTCGAATCCGACGAAAAACTGATAGTTAATTGTAACATTCAGGGCATCCTAATGACGATGGAACACTCATTGTGCCTCGCGATCCAATACATCGTCATCCAACCGACTTGTCTCCAAGGGTCAACAGCTGCCACGGGCACCTTGTGATCGTTCTGCTGTGAGTCTAGATTTTCGGAACCGACGCAAAAATGATAGTTAATTGTAACGTTCAGGGCCTTCTAATGACGATGGAACACTCAAATTGCGTCGAGATTCAATACATCGGCCTCCAGCCGACTTGTCTCCAAGGGGATATCGCTGCCTCGGGCACCACATGGTCCGTCTCCGGTGATTCTACGTTTTCGAACGCAAAACTCATAGTTAATTGTAACGTTCAGGACCTCCTATTGGCGTTGGAACACTCAAATTGCGTCGAGATTCAATACATCGACCTCCAGCCGACTTGTCTCCAAGGGGATATTGCTGCATCGGGCACCTTATGATCGTTCTCCTGTGAGTTTAGATTTTCGAATCCGACGAAAAACTGATAGTTAATTGTAACTTTCAGGGCATCCTAATGACGATGGAACACTCATTTTGCGTCGCGATCCAATACATCGTCCTCCAACCGACTTGTCTCCAAGGGTCAATAGCTGCCACGGGCACCTTGTGATCGTTCTGCTGTGAGTCTAGATTTTCGAAACCGACGCAAAACTGATTGTTAATTGTAACGTTCAGGGCCACCTAATGACGATGGAACACTCAAATAGAGTCGAGATTCAATACATCGACCTCCAGCCGACTTGTCTCCAAGGGGATATCGCTGCCTCCGGCACCACATGGTCCGTCTCCGGTGATTCTACGTTTTCGAACGCAAAACTCATAGTTAATTGTAACGTTCAGGGCCTCCTATTGGCGATGGAACACTCAAATTGCGTCGAGATTCAATACATCGACCTCCAGCCGACTTGTCTCCAAGGCGATATTGCTACCTCGGGCTCCATGTGGTCCGTCTAATGTGAGTCTAGATTTTCGAATCCGACGCGAAAATGATAGTGAATTGTAACGTTCAGCGCCTCCTAATGACGATAGAAGACTCAAATTGCGTCGAGATTGAATACATCGTCCTCCAGCCGATTTGTCTCCAAGGGGATATTGCTGCCTCGGGCACCAAATGGTCCGTCTGCTGTGAGTCTAGATTTTCGAATCCGACGAAAAACTGATAGTTAATTGTAACATTCAGGGCCTCCTAATGACGATGGAACACTCAAATTGCGTCGCGATTTAATACATCGTCCTCCAGCCGACTTGTCACCAAGGGTCTATTGCTGCCTCGGGCACTATATGGTCTTTCTCTTGTAAGTCTAGATTTTCGAATCCGACGCAAAAATGATAGTTAATTGTAACGTTCAGGGCCTCCTACTGACCATGGAACTCTCAAATTGCGTCGAGATTCAATACATCGACCTCCACCCGACTTGTCTCCAAGGGGATATTGCTGCATCGGGCACCTTATGGTCGTTCTCCTGTGAGTTTAGATTTTCGAATCCGACGAAAAACTGATTGTTAATTGTAACGTTCAGGGCCACCTGATGACGATGGAACACTCAAATTGCGTCGAGATTCAATACATCGGCCTCCAGCCGACTTGTCTCCAAGGGTCTGTTGCTGCCTCGGGCACCATATGATCCTTCTCCTGTGAGTCTAGATTTTCGAATCCGACGCAAAAATGATAGTGAATAGTAACGTTCAGCGCCTCCTGATGACGATAGTACTCTCAAATTGCGTCGAGATTCTATACATCGTCCTCCAGCCGACTTGTCTCCAAGGGTCTAATGCTGCCGCGGGCACCTTATGGTCGTTCTCTTGTAAGTCTAGATTTTCGAATCCGACGCAAAAATGATAGTTAATTGTAACGTTCAGGGCCTCCTAATGACGATGGAACTCTCAAATTGCGTCGAGATTCAATACATCGTCCTCCAGCCGACTTGTCTCCAAGGGTCTATTGCTGCCTCGGGCACTTTATGGTCGTTCTCCTGTGAGTCTAGATTTTCGAATCCGACGCAAAAATGATAGTTAATTGTAACGTTCAGGGCCTTCTAATGACGATGGAACACTCAAATTGCGTCGAGATTCAATACATCGGCCTCCAGCCGACTTGTCTCCAAGGGGATATCGCTGCCTCGGGCACCACATGGTCCGTCTCCGGTGATTCTACGTTTTCGAACGCAAAACTCATAGTTAATTGTAACGTTCAGGGCCTTCTATTGGCGATGGAACACTTAAATTGCGTCGAGATTCAATACATCGACATCCAGCCGACTTGTCTCCAAGGGGATATTGCTGCATCGGGCACCTTATGGTCGTTTTCCTGTGAGTTTAGATTTTCGAATCCGACGAAAAACTGATAGTTAATTGTAACATTCAGGACATCCTAATGACGATGGAACACTCATTTTGCGTCGCGATCCAATACATCGTCATCCAACCGACTTGTCTCCAAAGGTCAATAGCTGCCACGGGCACCTTGTGATCGTTCTGCTGTGAGTCTAGATTTTCGGAACCGACGCAAAACTGATTGTTAATTGTAACGTTCAGGGCCACCTGATGACGATGGAACACTCAAATAGAGTCGATATTCAATACATCGACCTCCAGCCGACTTGTCTCCAAGGGGATATTGCTGCCTCGGGCTCCATGTGGTCCGTCTCCTGTGAGTCTAGATTTTCGAATCCGACGCGAAATTGATAGTTAATTGTAACGTTCAGGGCCTCCTAATGACGATGGAACACTCAAATTGCGTCGAGATTCAATACATCGGCCTCCAGCCGACTTGTCTCCAAGGGGATATTGCTGTCTCGGGCACAATATGATCCTTCTCCTGTGAGTCTAGATTTTCGAATCCGACGCAAAAATGATAGTGAATTGTAACGTTCAGCGCCTCCTAATGACGATAGAAGACTCAAATTGCGTCGAGATTCAATACATCGTCCTCCAGCCGATTTGTCTCCAAGGGGATATTGCTGCCTCGGGCACCAAATGGTCCGTCTGCTGTGAGTCTAGATTTTCGAATCCGACGAAAAACTGATAGTTAATTGTAACATTCAGGGCCTCCTAATGACGATGGAACACTCAAATTGCGTCGCGATTTAATACATCGTCCTCCAGCCGACTTGTCTCCAAGGGTCTATTGCTGCCTCGGGCACTATACGGTCGTTCTCTTGTAAGTCTAGATTTTCGAATCCGACGCAAAAATGATAGTTAATTGTAACATTCAGGGCCTCCTACTGACAATGGAACTCTCAAATTGCGTCGAGATTCAATACATCGACCTCCACCCGACTTGTCTCCAAGGGGATATTGCTGCATCGGGCACCTTATGGTCGTTCTCCTGTGAGTTTAGATTTTCGAATCCGACGAAAAACTGATTGTTAATTGTAACGTTCAGGGCCACCTGATGACGATGGAACACTCAAATTGCGTCGAGATTCAATACATCGGCCTCCAGCCGACTTGTCTCCAAGGGTCTGTTGCTGCCTCGGGCACCATATGATCCTTCTCCTGTGAGTCTAGATTTTCGAATCCGACGCAAAAATGATAGTGAATAGTAACGTTCAGCGCCTCCCGATGACGATAGTACTCTCAAATTGCGTCGAGATTCTATACATCGTCCTCCAGCCGACTTGTCTCCAAGGGTCTAATGCTGCCTCGGGCACCTTATGGTCGTTCTCTTGTAAGTCTAGATTTTCGAATCCGACGCAAAAATGATAGTTAATTGTAACGTTCAGGGCCTCCTAATGACGATGGAACTCTCAAATTGCGTCGAGATTCAATACATCGTCCTCCAGCCGACTTGTCTCCAAGGGTCTATTGCTGCCTCGGGCACTTTATGGTCGTTCTCCTGTGAGTCTAGATTTTCGAATCCGACGCAAAAATGATAGTTAATTGTAACGTTCAGGGCCTTCTAATGACGATGGAACACTCAAATTGCGTCGAGATTCAATACATCGGCCTCCAGCCGACTTGTCTCCAAGGGGATATCGCTGCCTCGGGCACCACATGGTCCGTCTCCGGTGATTCTACGTTTTCGAACGCAAAACTCATAGTTAATTGTAACGTTCAGGGCCTTCTATTGGCGATGGAACACTCAAATTGCGTCGAGATTCAATACATCGACCTCCAGCCGACTTGTCTCCAAGGGGATATTGCTGCATCGGGCACCTTATGGTCGTTTTCCTGTGAGTTTAGATTTTCGAATCCGACGAAAAACTGATAGTTAATTGTAACATTCAGGGCATCCTAATGACGATGGAACACTCATTTTGCGTCGCGATCCAATACATCGTCATCCAACCGACTTGTCTCCAAGGGTCAATAGCTGCCACGGGCACCTTGTGATCGTTCTGCTGTGAATCTAGATTTTCGGAACCGACGCAAAACTGATTGTTAATTGTAACGTTCAGGGCCACCTGATGACGATGGAACACTCAAATAGAGTCGATATTCAATACATCGACCTCCAGCCGACTTGTCTCCAAGGGGATATTGCTGCCTCGGGCTCCATGTGGTCCGTCTCCTGTGAGTCTAGATTTTCGAATCCGACGCGAAATTGATAGTTAATTGTAACGTTCAGGGCCTCCTAATGACGATGGAACACTCAAATTGCGTCGAGATTCAATACATCGGCCTCCAGCCGACTTGTCTCCAAGGGTCTATTGCTGCCTCGGGCACCTTATGGTCGTTCTCTTGTATGTCTAGATTTTCGAATACGACGCAAAAATGATAGTTAATTGTAACGTTCAGGGCCTCCTAATGACGATGGAACTCTCAAATTGCGTCGAGATTCGATACATCGTCCTCCAGCCGACTTGTCTCCAAGGGTGTATTGCTGCCTCGGGCAACTTATGGTCGTTCTCCTGTGAGTCTAGATTTTCGAATCCGACGCAAAAATGATAGTTAATTGTAACGTTCAGGGCCTTCTAATGACGATGGAACACTCAAATTGCGTCGAGATTCAATACATCAGCCTCCAGCAGACTTGTCTCCAAGGGGATATCGCTGCCTCGGGCACCACATGGTCCGTCTCCGGTGATTCTACGTTTTCGAATCCGACGCAAAACTCATAGTTAATTGTAACGTTCAGGGCCTCGTATTGGCGATGGAACACTCAAATTGCGTCGAGATTCAATACATCGACCTCCAGCCGACTTGTCTCCATGGGTCTATTGCTGCCTCGGGGACCTTATGGTCGTTCTCCTGTGAGTCTAGATTTTCGAATCCGACGCAAAAATGATAGTTAATTGTAACGTTCAGGGCCTTGTAATGACGATGGAACACTCAAATTGCGTCGCGATTCAATACATCGGCCTCCAGCCGACTTGTCTCCAAGGGTCTGTTGCTGCCTAGGGCACAATATGATCCTTCTCCTGTGAGACTAGATTTTCGAATCCGACGCAATAATGATAGTGAATTGTAACGTTCAGCGCCTCCTAATGACGATAGAAGACTCAAATTGCGTCGAGATTCAATACATCGTCCTCCAGCCGATTTGTCTCCAAGGGGATATTGCTGCCTCGGGCACCAAATGGTCCGTCTGCTGTGAGTCTAGATTTTCGAATCCGACGCAAAAATGATAGTTAATTGTAACGTTCAGGGTCTCCTAATGACGATGGAACTCTCAAATTGCGTCGACATTCAATACATCGTCCTCCAGCCGACTTGTCTCCAAGGGTCTATTGCTGCCTCGGGCACCTTATGGACGTTCTCCTGTGAGTCTAGATTTTCGAATCCGACGCAAAAATGATAGTTAATTGTAACCTTCAGGGCCTTCTAATGACGATGGAACACTCAAATTGCGTCGAGATACAATACATCGGCCTCCAGCCGACTTTTCTCCAAGGGGATATCGCTGCCTCGGGCACCACTTGGTCCGTCTCCGGTGATTCTACGTTTTCGAATCCGACGCAAAACTCATAGTTAATTGTAACGTTCAGGGCCTCCTATTGGCGATGGAACACTCAAATTGCGTCGAGATTCAATACATCGACCTCCAGCCGACTTGTCTCTAAGGGTCTATTGCTGCCTCGGACACCTTATGGTCGTTCTCCTGTGAGTCTAGATTTTCGAATCCGACGCAAAAATGATAGTTACTTGTAACGTTAAGGGCCTTGTAATGACGATGGAACACTCAAATTGCGTCGAGATTCAATACATCGGCCTCCAGCCGACTTGTCTCCAAGGGTCTGTTGCTGCCTCGGGCACCTTATGGTCGTTCTCCTGTGAGTTTAGATTATCGAATCCGACGCAAAAATGATAGTTAATTGTATCATTCAGGGCCTCCTAATGACGATGGAACACTCAAATTGCGTCGCGATCCAATACATCGTCCTCCAGCCGACTTGTCTCCAAGGCTCTAATGCTGCCTCGGGCACCTTATGGTCGTTCTCTTGTATGTCTAGATTTTCGAATCCGACGCAAAACTGATAATTACTATTAAAAACAGTCTTGATCACAATTTATTTTATAAGGTGATAAAATAAATTGTGATCAAGACTGTTTTTAATAGTAATTATTTACAATTTTATTGATCACTGCTGTTCCCATAATGCATTCAAAAGTAATGCAAAACTGATAGTTCATTATAACGTTCAGGGCGACCTAATGACGATGGAACACTCAAATTGCGTCGATATTCAATACATCGGCCTCCAGCGGACTTGTCTCCAAGGGAATATTGCTGTCTCGGGCACCATATGATCCTTCCCCCGTGAGTCTAGATTATCGAATCCGACGCAAAAATGATAGTGAATAGTAACGTTCAGCGCCTCCTGGTGACGATAGAACTCTCAAATTGCGTCGAGATTCAATACATCGTCCTCCAGCTGATTTGTCTCCAAGGGTCTATTGCTGCCTCAGGCACCGTATGAACTTCTCCTGTGAGTAGATTTTCGAATCCGACGCATAAATGATAGTTAATTGTAACGTTCAGGGCCTCCTAATGACGATGGAACACTCAAATTGCGTCGAGATTCAATACATCGGCCTCCAGCGGACTTGTCTCCAAGGGGATATTGCTGTCTCGGGCACCTTATGGTCGTTCTCCTGTGAGTTTAGATTATCGAATCCGACGCAAAAATGATAGTTAATTGTAACGTTTCGGGCCTCCTAATGACGATGGAACACTCAAATTGCGTCGATATTCAATACATCGGCCTCCAGCCGACTTGTCTCCATGGGTCTGTTGCTGCCTCGGGCTCCTTATGGTCGTTCTCTTGTAAGTCTAGATTTTCGAAACCGACGCAAAAATGATAGTTCATTATAACGTTCAGGGCGACCTAATGACGATGGAACACTCAAATTGCGTCGCTATTCAATACATCGGCCTCCAGTCGATTTGTCTCCAAGGGGTATATTGCTGTCTCGAGCACCTTATGAACTTCTCCTGTGAGTGGATTTTCGAATCCGACGCTAAAATGATTGTTAATTGTAACGTTCAGGGCCTCCTAATGACGATGGAACACTCAAATTGCGTCAAGAATCAATCCATCGGTTTCCAGCCGACTTGTCTCCAAGGGTCTGTTGCTGCCTCGGGCACCTATATGGTCGTTCTCCTGTGAGTTTAAATTATCGAATCCGACGCAAAAATGATAGTTAATTGTAACGTTCAGGGCCTCCTATTGGCGATGGAACACTCAAATTGCGTCGAGACTCAATTCATCGGCCTCCAGCGGACTTGTCTCCAAGGGGATATTGCTGTCTCGGGCACCTTATGGTCGTTCTCCTGTGAGTTTAGATTATCGAATCCGACGCAAAAATGATAGTTAATTGTAACGTTTCGGGCCTCCTAATGACGATGGAACACTCAAATTGCGTCGATATTCAATACATCGGCCTCCAGCCGACTTGTCTCCAAGGGTCTGTTGCTGCCTCGGGCATCTTATGGTCGTTCACTTGTAAGTCTAGATTTTCGAAACCGACGCAAAAATGATAGTTCATTATAACGTTCAGGGCGACCTAATGACGATGGAACACTCAAATTGCGTCGATATTCAATACATCGGCCTCCAGTCGATTTGTCTCCAAGGGGTATATTGCTGTCTCGAGCACCTTATGAACTTCTCCTGTGAGTAGATTTTCGAATCCGACGCTAAAATGATTGTTAATTGTAACGTTCAGGGCCTCCTAATGACGATGGAACACTCAAATTGCGTCAAGAATCAATCCATCGGTTTCCAGCCGACTTGTCTCCAAGGGTCTATTGCTGCCTCGGGCAACTTATGGTCGTTCTCCTGTGAGTCTAGATTTTCGAATCCGACGCATAAATGATAGTTAATTTTAACGTTCAGGGACTCCTAAAGACGATGGAACACTCAAATTGCGTCGAGAGTCAATACATCGACCTCCAGTCGACTTGTATCCTAGGGGATATTGCAGTCTCGAGCACCGTATGATCCTTCTCCCGTTAGTAGATTTTCGAATCCGACGTTAAAATGATAGTTAACTGTAACGTTCAGGGCCTCCTAATGCCGATGGAACACTCACATTACGTCGAGATTCAATTCATCAGCCTCGAGCCGACTTGTCTCCAAGGGTCTATTGCTGCCTCGGGCACCTTATGGTCGTTCTCTTGTAAGTCTAAATTTTCGAATCCGACGCAAAAATGATAGTTAATTGTAACGTTCAGGGCCTTGTAATGACGATGGAACACTCAAATTGCGTCGAGATTCAATACATCGGCCTCCAGCCGACTTGTCTCCAAGGGTCTGTTGCTGCCTCGGGCACCTTTATGGTCGTTCTCCTGTGAGTTTAAATTATCGAATCCGACGCAAAAATGATAGTTAATTGTAACGTTCGGGGCCTCCTATTGGCGATGGAACACTCAAATTGCGTCGAGATTCAATACATCGGCCTCCAGCCGACTTGTCTCCTATGGTCTGTGGCTGCCTCGGGCACCATATGGTCGTTCTCCTGTGAGTCTAGATTTTCGAATCCGATGATAAAATGATAGTTAATGGTAACGTTCAGGGCCTCCTAATGACGATGGAACTCTCAAATTGCGTCGAGATTCAATACATCGTCCTCCAGCCGACTTGTCTTAAAGGGTCTATTGCTGCCTCGGGCACCTTATGGTCGTTCTCCTGTGAGTCTAGATTTTTGAATCCGACGCAAAAATGATAGTTAATTGTAACGTTCAGGGAATTCTAATGACGATGGAACACTCAAATTGCGTCGAGATTCAATACATCGGCCTCCAGCCGACATGTCTCCAAGGGGATATCGCTGCCTCGGGCACCACATGGTCCGTCTCCGGTGATTCTACGTTTTCGAACCGACGCGAAACTCATAGTTAATTGTAACGTTCAGGGCCACCTAATGACGATGGAACACTCAAATTGAGTCGATATTCAATACATCGACCTCCAGCCGTCTTGTCTCCAAGGGGATATTGCTGCCTCGGGCTCCATGTGGTCCGTCTCCTGTGAGTCTAGATTTTCGAATCCGACGCGAAACTGATAGTTAATTGTAACGTTCAGGGCCTCCTAATGACGATGGAACACTCAAATTGCGTCGAGATTCCATACATCGGCCACCAGCCGACTTGTATCCAAGGGGATATTGCAGTCTCGGGCACAATATGATCCTTCTCCTGTGAGTCTAGATTTTCTAATCCGACGCAAAAATGATAGTGAATTGTAACGTTCAGCGCCTCCTAATGTCGATAGAAGACTCAAATTGCGTCGAGATTCAATACATCGTCCTCCAGGCGATTTGTCTCCAAGGGGATATTGCTGCCTCGGGCACCAAATGGTCTGTCTGCTGTGAGTCTAGATTTTCGAATCCGACGAAAAACTGATGGTTAATTGTAACATTCAGGGCCTCCTAATGACGATGGAACACTCAAATTGCGTCGCGATCCAATTCATCGTCCTCCAGCCGACTTGTCAAGGGATATTACTGCCTCCGGCCTCTTATGTTCGCTCTCATGTGAGTCTAGATTTTCGAATCCGACGCAAAAATGATAGTTAATTGTAACGTTCAGGGCCTCCTAATGACGATGGAACTCTCAAATTGCGTCGAGATTCAATACATCGTCCTCCAGCCGACTGGTCTCCAACGGTCTATTGCTGCCTCGGGCACCGTATGGTTGTTCTCCTGTGAGTCTAGATTTTAGAATCCGACGCAAAACAGATAGTTAAATGTAATGCTCAGGGCCCTTTTAATGACGATGGAACACTCAAATTGCGTCGAGAGTCAATACATCTTTCTTCAGCCGACTTGTCTACAAGGGGATATTGCTGCCTCGGGCTCCATGTGGTCCGTCTCCTGTGAGTCTAGTTTTTCGAATCCGACGCGAATCTGATAGTTAATTGTAAGGTTCAGTGCCTCCTAATGACGATGGAACACTCAAATTGCGTCGAGATTCAATACATCGGCCTCCAGCGGACTTGTCTCCAAGGGGATATTGCTGTCTCGGGCACCATATGATCCTTCTCCTGTGAGTCTAGATTTTCGAATCCGACGAAAAACTGATTGTTAATTGTAACGTTCAGGGCCACCTGATGACGATGGAACACTCAAATTGCGTCGAGATTCAATACATCGGCCTCCAGCCGACTTGTCTCCAAGGGTCTGTTGCTGCCTCGGGCACCATATGATCCTTCTCCTGTGAGTCTAGATTTTCGAATCCGACGCAAAAATGATAGTGAATAGTAACGTTCAGCGCCTCCTGATGACGATAGTACTCTCAAATTGCGTCGAGATTCTATACATCGTCCTCCAGCCGACTTGTCTCCAAGGGTCTAATGCTGCCTCGGGCACCTTATGGTCTTTCTCTTGTAAGTCTAGATTTTCGAATCCGACGCAAAAATGATAGTTAATTGTAACGTTCAGGGCCTCCTAATGACGATGGAACTCTCAAATTGCGTCGAGATTCAATACATCGTCCTCCAGCCGACTTGTCTCCAAGGGTCTATTGCTGCCTCGGGCACTTTATGGTCGTTCTCCTGTAAGTCTAGATTTTCGAATCCGACGCAAAAATGATAGTTAATTGTAACGTTCAGGGCCTTCTAATGACGATGGAACACTCAAATTGCGTCGAGATTCAATACATCGGCCTCCAGCCGACTTGTCTCCAAGGGGATATCGCTGCCTCGGGCACCACATGGTCCGTCTCCGGTGATTCTACGTTTTCGAACGCAAAACTCATAGTTAATTGTAACGTTCAGGGCCTTCTATTGGCGATGGAACACTCAAATTGCGTCGAGATTCAATACATCGACCTCCAGCCGACTTGTCTCCAAGGGGATATTGCTGCATCGGGCACCTTATGGTCGTTTTCCTGTGAGTTTAGATTTTCGAATCCGACGAAAAACTGATAGTTAATTGTAACATTCAGGGCATCCTAATGACGATGGAACACTCATTTTGCGTCGCGATCCAATACATCGTCATCCAACCGACTTGTCTCCAAGGGTCAATAGCTGCCACGGGCACCTTGTGATCGTTCTGCTGTGAATCTAGATTTTCGGAACCGACGCAAAACTGATTGTTAATTGTAACGTTCAGGGCCACCTGATGACGATGGAACACTCAAATAGAGTCGATATTCAATACATCGACCTCCAGCCGACTTGTCTCCAAGGGGATATTGCTGCCTCGGGCTCCATGTGGTCCGTCTCCTGTGAGTCTAGATTTTCGAATCCGACGCGAAATTGATAGTTAATTGTAACGTTCAGGGCCTCCTAATGACGATGGAACACTCAAATTGCGTCGAGATTCAATACATCGGCCTCCAGCCGACTTGTCTCCAAGGGTCTATTGCTGCCTCGGGCACCGTATGGTTGTTCTCCTGTGAGTCTAGATTTTAGAATCCGACGCAAAACAGATAGTTAAATGTAATGCTCAGGGCCCTTTTAATGACGATGGAACACTCAAATTGCGTCGAGAGTCAATACATCTTTCTTCAGCCGACTTGTCTACAAGGGGATATTGCTGCCTCGGGCTCCATGTGGTCCGTCTCCTGTGAGTCTAGTTTTTCGAATCCGACGCGAATCTGATAGTTAATTGTAAGGTTCAGTGCCTCCTAATGACGATGGAACACTCAAATTGCGTCGAGATTCAATACATCGGCCTCCAGCGGACTTGTCTCCAAGGGGATATTGCTGTCTCGGGCACCATATGATCCTTCTCCTGTGAGTCTAGATTTTCGAATCCGACGAAAAACTGATTGTTAATTGTAACGTTCAGGGCCACCTGATGACGATGGAACACTCAAATTGCGTCGAGATTCAATACATCGGCCTCCAGCCGACTTGTCTCCAAGGGTCTGTTGCTGCCTCGGGCACCATATGATCCTTCTCCTGTGAGTCTAGATTTTCGAATCCGACGCAAAAATGATAGTGAATAGTAACGTTCAGCGCCTCCTGATGACGATAGTACTCTCAAATTGCGTCGAGATTCTATACATCGTCCTCCAGCCGACTTGTCTCCAAGGGTCTAATGCTGCCTCGGGCACCTTATGGTCTTTCTCTTGTAAGTCTAGATTTTCGAATCCGACGCAAAAATGATAGTTAATTGTAACGTTCAGGGCCTCCTAATGACGATGGAACTCTCAAATTGCGTCGAGATTCAATACATCGTCCTCCAGCCGACTTGTCTCCAAGGGTCTATTGCTGCCTCGGGCACTTTATGGTCGTTCTCCTGTAAGTCTAGATTTTCGAATCCGACGCAAAAATGATAGTTAATTGTAACGTTCAGGGCCTTCTAATGACGATGGAACACTCAAATTGCGTCGAGATTCAATACATCGGCCTCCAGCCGACTTGTCTCCAAGGGGATATCGCTGCCTCGGGCACCACATGGTCCGTCTCCGGTGATTCTACGTTTTCGAACGCAAAACTCATAGTTAATTGTAACGTTCAGGGCCTTCTATTGGCGATGGAACACTCAAATTGCGTCGAGATTCAATACATCGACCTCCAGCCGACTTGTCTCCAAGGGGATATTGCTGCATCGGGCACCTTATGGTCGTTTTCCTGTGAGTTTAGATTTTCGAATCCGACGAAAAACTGATAGTTAATTGTAACATTCAGGGCATCCTAATGACGATGGAACACTCATTTTGCGTCGCGATCCAATACATCGTCATCCAACCGACTTGTCTCCAAGGGTCAATAGCTGCCACGGGCACCTTGTGATCGTTCTGCTGTGAATCTAGATTTTCGGAACCGACGCAAAACTGATTGTTAATTGTAACGTTCAGGGCCACCTGATGACGATGGAACACTCAAATAGAGTCGATATTCAATACATCGACCTCCAGCCGACTTGTCTCCAAGGGGATATTGCTGCCTCGGGCTCCATGTGGTCCGTCTCCTGTGAGTCTAGATTTTCGAATCCGACGCGAAATTGATAGTTAATTGTAACGTTCAGGGCCTCCTAATGACGATGGAACACTCAAATTGCGTCGAGATTCAATACATCGGCCTCCAGCCGACTTGTCTCCAAGGGTCTATTGCTGCCTCGGGCACCTTATGGTCGTTCTCTTGTATGTCTAGATTTTCGAATACGACGCAAAAATGATAGTTAATTGTAACGTTCAGGGCCTCCTAATGACGATGGAACTCTCAAATTGCGTCGAGATTCGATACATCGTCCTCCAGCCGACTTGTCTCCAAGGGTGTATTGCTGCCTCGGGCACCTTATGGTCGTTCTCCTGTGAGTCTAGATTTTCGAATCCGACGCAAAAATGATAGTTAATTGTAACGTTCAGGGCCTTCTAATGACGATGGAACACTCAAATTGCGTCGAGATTCAATACATCAGCCTCCAGCAGACTTGTCTCCAAGGGGATATCGCTGCCTCGGGCACCACATGGTCCGTCTCCGGTGATTCTACGTTTTCGAATCCGACGCAAAACTCATAGTTAATTGTAACGTTCAGGGCCTCCTATTGGCGATGGAACACTCAAATTGCGTCGAGATTCAATACATCGACCTCCAGCCGACTTGTCTCCATGGGTCTATTGCTGCCTCGGGGACCTTATGGTCGTTCTCCTGTGAGTCTAGATTTTCGAATCCGACGCAAAAATGATAGTTAATTGTAACGTTCAGGGCCTTGTAATGACGATGGAACACTCAAATTGCGTCGCGATTCAATACATCGGCCTCCAGCCGACTTGTCTCCAAGGGTCTGTTGCTGCCTAGGGCACAATATGATCCTTCTCCTGTGAGACTAGATTTTCGAATCCGACGCAATAATGATAGTGAATTGTAACGTTCAGCGCCTCCTAATGACGATAGAAGACTCAAATTGCGTCGAGATTCAATACATCGTCCTCCAGCCGATTTGTCTCCAAGGGGATATTGCTGCCTCGGGCACCAAATGGTCCGTCTGCTGTGAGTCTAGATTTTCGAATCCGACGCAAAATTGATAGTTAATTGTAACGTTCAGGGTCTCCTAATGACGATGGAACTCTCAAATTGCGTCGACATTCAATACATCGTCCTCCAGCCGACTTGTCTCCAAGGGTCTATTGCTGCCTCGGGCACCTTATGGACGTTCTCCTGTGAGTCTAGATTTTCGAATCCGACGCAAAAATGATAGTTAATTGTAACCTTCAGGGCCTTCTAATGACGATGGAACACTCAAATTGCGTCGAGATTCAATACATCGGCCTCCAGCCGACTTTTCTCCAAGGGGATATCGCTGCCTCGGGCACCACTTGGTCCGTCTCCGGTGATTCTACGTTTTCGAATCCGACGCAAAACTCATAGTTAATTGTAACGTTCAGGGCCTCCTATTGGCGATGGAACACTCAAATTGCGTCGAGATTCAATACATCGACCTCCAGCCGACTTGTCTCCATGGGTCTATTGCTGCCTCGGGGACCTTATGGTCGTTCTCCTGTGAGTCTAGATTTTCGAATCCGACGCAAACATGATAGATAATTGTAACGTTCAGGGCCTTGTAATGACGATGGAACACTCAAATTGCGTCGAGATTCAATACATCGGCCTCCAGCCGACTTGTCTCCAAGGGTCTGTTGCTGCCTCGGGCACCTTATGGTCGTTCTCCTGTGAGTTTAGATTATCGAATCCGACGCAAAAATGATAGTTAATTGTATCATTCAGGGCCTCCTAATGACGATGGAACACTCAAATTGCGTCGCGATCCAATACATCGTCCTCCAGCCGACTTGTCTCCAAGGCTCTAATGCTGCCTCGGGCACCTTATGGTCGTTCTCTTGTATGTCTAGATTTTCGAATCCGACGCAAAACTGATAGTTCATTATAACGTTCAGGGCGACCTAATGACGATGGAACACTCAAATTGCGTCGATATTCAATACATCGGCCTCCAGCGGACTTGTCTCCAAGGGGATATTGCTGTCTCGGGCACCATATGATCCTTCCCCCGTGAGTCTAGATTATCGAATCCGACGCAAAAATGATAGTGAATAGTAACGTTCAGCGCCTCCTGGTGACGATAGAACTCTCAAATTGCGTCGAGATTCAATACATCGTCCTCCAGCTGATTTGTCTCCAAGGGTCTATTGCTGCCTCAGGCACCGTATGAACTTCTCCTGTGAGTAGATTTTCGAATCCGACGCATAAATGATAGTTAATTGTAACGTTCAGGGCCTCCTAATGACGATGGAACACTCAAATTGCGTCGAGATTCAATACATCGGCCTCCAGCGGACTTGTCTCCAAGGGGATATTGCTGTCTCGGGCACCTTATGGTCGTTCTCCTGTGAGTTTAGATTATCGAATCCGACGCAAAAATGATAGTTAATTGTAACGTTTCGGGCCTCCTAATGACGATGGAACACTCAAATTGCGTCGATATTCAATACATCGGCCTCCAGCCGACTTGTCTCCAAGGGTCTGTTGCTGCCTCGGGCTCCTTATGGTCGTTCTCTTGTAAGTCTAGATTTTCGAAACCGACGCAAAAATGATAGTTCATTATAACGTTCAGGGCGACCTAATGACGATGGAACACTCAAATTGCGTCGCTATTCAATACATCGGCCTCCAGTCGATTTGTCTCCAAGGGGTATATTGCTGTCTCGAGCACCTTATGAACTTCTCCTGTGAGTGGATTTTCGAATCCGACGCTAAAATGATTGTTAATTGTAACGTTCAGGGCCTCCTAATGACGATGGAACACTCAAATTGCGTCAAGAATCAATCCATCGGTTTCCAGCCGACTTGTCTCCAAGGGTCTGTTGCTGCCTCGGGCACCTATATGGTCGTTCTCCTGTGAGTTTAAATTATCGAATCCGACGCAAAAATGATAGTTAATTGTAACGTTCAGGGCCTCCTATTGGCGATGGAACACTCAAATTGCGTCGAGATTCAATACATCGGCCTCCAGCGGACTTGTCTCCAAGGGGATATTGCTGTCTCGGGCACCTTATGGTCGTTCTCCTGTGAGTTTAGATTATCGAATCCGACGCAAAAATGATAGTTAATTGTAACGTTTCGGGCCTCCTAATGACGATGGAACACTCAAATTGCGTCGATATTCAATACATCGGCCTCCAGCCGACTTGTCTCCAAGGGTCTGTTGCTGCCTCGGGCACCTTATGGTCGTTCACTTGTAAGTCTAGATTTTCGAAACCGACGCAAAAATGATAGTTCATTATAACGTTCAGGGCGACCTAATGACGATGGAACACTCAAATTGCGTCGATATTCAATACATCGGCCTCCAGTCGATTTGTCTCCAAGGGGTATATTGCTGTCTCGAGCACCTTATGAACTTCTCCTGTGAGTAGATTTTCGAATCCGACGCTAAAATGATTGTTAATTGTAACGTTCAGGGCCTCCTAATGACGATGGAACACTCAAATTGCGTCAAGAATCAATCCATCGGTTTCCAGCCGACTTGTCTCCAAGGGTCTATTGCTGCCTCGGGCAACTTATGGTCGTTCTCCTGTGAGTCTAGATTTTCGAATCCGACGCATAAATGATAGTTAATTTTAACGTTCAGGGACTCCTAAAGACGATGGAACACTCAAATTGCGTCGAGAGTCAATACATCGACCTCCAGTCGACTTGTATCCTAGGGGATATTGCAGTCTCGAGCACCATATGATCCTTCTCCCGTTAGTAGATTTTCGAATCCGACGTTAAAATGATAGTTAACTGTAACGTTCAGGGCCTCCTAATGCCGATGGAACACTCACATTACGTCGAGATTCAATACATCAGCCTCGAGCCGACTTGTCTCCAAGGGTCTATTGCTGCCTCGGGCACCTTATGGTCGTTCTCTTGTAAGTCTAAATTTTCGAATCCGACGCAAAAATGATAGTTAATTGTAACGTTCAGGGCCTTGTAATGACGATGGAACACTCAAATTGCGTCGATATTCAATACATCGGCCTCCAGTGGATTTGTCTCCAAGGGGTATATTGCTGTCTCTAGCACCTTATGAACTTCTCCTGTGAGTAGATTTTCGAATCCGACGCTAAAATGATTGTTAATTGTAACGTTCAGGGCCTCCTAATGACGATGGAACACTCAAATTGCGTCGAGAGTCAATACATCGACCTCCAGTCGACTTGTATCCTAGGGGATATTGCAGTCTCGAGCACCATATGATCCTTCTCCCGTTAGTAGATTTTCGAATCCGACGTTAAAATGATAGTTAACTGTAACGTTCAGGGCCTCCTAATGCCGATGGAACACTCACATTACGTCGAGATTCAATTCATCAGCCTCGAGCCGACTTGTCTCCAAGGGTCTATTGCTGCCTCGGGCACCTTATGGTCGTTCTCTTGTAAGTCTAAATTTTCGAATCCGACGCAAAAATGATAGTTAATTGTAACGTTCAGGGCCTTGTAATGACGATGGAACACTCAAATTGCGTCGAGATTCAATACATCGGCCTCCAGCCGACTTGTCTTAAAGGGTCTATTGCTGCCTCGGGCACCTTATGGTCGTTCTCCTGTGAGTCTAGATTTTTGAATCCGACGCAAAAATGATAGTTAATTGTAACGTTCAGGGAATTCTAATGACGATGGAACACTCAAATTGCGTCGAGATTCAATACATCGGCCTCCAGCCGACATGTCTCCAAGGGGATATCGCTGCCTCGGGCACCACATGGTCCGTCTCCGGTGATTCTACGTTTTCGAATCCGACGCGAAACTCATAGTTAATTGTAACGTTCAGGGCCACCTAATGACGATGGAACACTCAAATTGAGTCGATATTCAATACATCGACCTCCAGCCGTCTTGTCTCCAAGGGGATATTGCTGCCTCGGGCTCCATGTGGTCCGTCTCCTGTGAGTCTAGATTTTCGAATCCGACGCGAAACTGATAGTTAATTGTAACGTTCAGGGCCTCCTAATGACGATGGAACACTCAAATTGCGTCGAGATTCAATACATCGGCCTCCAAGCGGACTTGTCTCCAAGGGGATATTGCTGTCTCGGGCACCTTATGGTCGTTCTCCTGTGAGTATAGATTATCGAATCCGACGCATAAATGATAGTTAATTGTAACGTTCAGGGCCTCCTAATGACGATGGAACACTCAAATTGCGTCAAGAATCATTCCATCGGTTTCCAGCCGACTTGTCTCCAAGGGTCTATTGCTGCCTCGGGCACCTTATGGTCGTTCTCCTGTGAGTCTAGATTTTCGAATCCGACGCATAAATGATAGTTAATTTTAACGTTCAGGTACTCCTAAAGACGATGGAACACTCAAATTGCGTCGAGAGTCAATACATCGACCTCCAGTCGACTTGTATCCTAGGGGATATTGCAGTCTCGAGCACCATATGATCCTTCTCCCGTTAGTAGATTTTCGAATCCGACGTTAAAATGATAGTTAACTGTAACGTTCAGGGCCTCCTAATGCCGATGGAACACTCACATTACGTCGAGATTCAATACATCGGCCTCCAGCCGACTTGTCTCCAAGGGTCTATTGCTGCCTCGGGCACTTTATGGTCGATCTCTTGTAAGTCTAGATTTTCGAATCCGACGCAAAAATGATAGTTAATTGTAACGTTCAGGGCCTCCTACTGGCGATGGAACACTCAAATTGCGTCGAGATTCAATACATCGGCCTCCAGCCGACTTGTCTCCTATGGTCTGTTGCTGCCTCGGGCACCTTATGGTCGTTCTCCTGTGAGTCTTGATTTTCGAATCCGACGATAAAATGATAGTTAATGGTAACGTTCAGGGCCTCCTAATGACGATGGAACACTCAAATTGCGTCGAGATTCAATACATCGGCCTCCAGCCGACATGTCTCCAAGGGGATATCGCTGCCTCGGGCACCACATGGTCCGTCTCCGGTGATTCTACGTTTTCGTATCCGACGCAAAACTCATAGTTAATTGTAACGTTCAGGGCCACCTAATGACGATGGAACACTCAAATTGAGTCGATATTCAATACATCGACCTCCAGCCGTCTTGTCTCCAAGGGGATATTGCTGCCTCGGGCTCCATGTGGTCCGTCTCCTGTGAGTCTAGATTTTCGAATCCGACGCGAAACTGATAGTTAATTGTAACGTTCAGGGCCTCCTAATGACGATGGAACACTCAAATTGCGTCGAGATTCCATACATCGGCCACCAGCCGACTTGTATCCAAGGGGATATTGCAGTCTCGGGCACAATATGATCCTTCTCCTGTGAGTCTAGATTTTCGAATCCGACGCAAAAATGATAGTGAATTGTAACGTTCAGCGCCTCCTAATGTCGATAGAAGACTCAAATTGCGTCGAGATTCAATACATCGTCCTCCAGGCGATTTGTCTCCAAGGGGATATTGCTGCCTCGGGCACCAAATGGTCTGTCTGCTGTGAGTCTAGATTTTCGAATCCGACGAAAAACTGATAGTTAATAGTAACATTCAGGGCCTCCTAATGACGATGGAACACTCAAATTGCGTCGCGATCCAATACATCGTCCTCCAGCCGACTTGTCTCCATGGGGATATTACTGCCTCCGGCCTCTTATGTTCGCTCTCATGTGAGTCTAGATTTTCGAATCCGACGCAAAAATGATAGTTAATTGTAACGTTAAGGGCCTCCTAATGACGATGGAACTCTCAAATTGCGTCGTGATTCAATACATCGTCCTCCAGCCGACTGGTCTCCAAGGGTCTATTGCTGCCTCGGGCACCGTATGGTTGTTCTCCTGTGAGTCTAGATTTTCGAATCCGACGCAAAAGTGATAGTTAAATGTAATGCTCAGGGCCCTTTTAATGACGATGGAACACTCAAATTGCGTCGAGAGTCAGCCGACTTGTCTACATGGCGATATTGCTACCTCGGGCTCCATGTAGTCCGTCTTCTGTGAGTCTAGATTTTCGAATCCGACGCGAAACTGATAGTTAATTGTAAGGTTTAGGGCCTCCTAATGACGATGGAACACTCAAATTGCGTCGAGATTCAATACATCGGCCTCCAGCGGACTTGTCTCCAAGGTAATATTGCTGTCTCGGGCACCATATGATCCTTCTCCTGTGAGTCTAGATTTTCGAATCCGACGCGAAATTGATAGTTAATTGTAAGGTTCAGGGCCTCCTAATGACGATGGAACACTCAAATTGCGTCGATATTCAATACATCGGCCTCCAGTCGATTTGTCTCCAAGGGGTATATTGCTGTCTCGAGCACCGTATGAACTTCTCCTGTGAGTAGATTTTCGAATCCGACGCTAAAATGATTGTTAATTGTAACGTTCAGGGCCTCCTAATGACGATGGAACACTCAAATTGCGTCAAGAATCAATCCATCGGTTTCCAGCCGACTTGTCTCCAAGGGTCTATTGCTGCCTCGGGCACCTTATGGTCGTTCTCCTGTGAGTCTAGATTTTCGAATCCGACGCATAAATGATAGTTAATTTTAACGTTCAGGTACTCCTAAAGACGATGGAACACTCAAATTGCGTCGAGAGTCAATACATCGACCTCCAGTCGACTTGTATCCTAGGGGATATTGCAGTCTCGAGCACCATATGATCCTTCTCCCGTTAGTAGATTTTCGAATCCGACGTTAAAATGATAGTTAACTGTAACGTTCAGGGCCTCCTAATGCCGATGGAACACTCACATTACGTCGAGATTCAATACATCGGCCTCCAGCCGACTTGTCTCCAAGGGTCTATTGCTGCCTCGGGCACTTTATGGTCGATCTCTTGTAAGTCTAGATTTTCGAATCCGACGCAAAAATGATAGTTAATTGTAACGTTCAGGGCCTCCTATTGGCGATGGAACACTCAAATTGCGTCGAGATTCAATACATCGGCCTCCAGCCGACTTGTCTCCTATGGTCTGTTGCTGCCTCGGGCACCTTATGGTCGTTCTCCTGTGAGTCTTGATTTTCGAATCCGACGATAAAATGATAGTTAATGGTAACGTTCAGGGCCTCCTAATGACGATGGAACACTCAAATTGCGTCGAGATTCCATACATCAGCCACCAGCCGACTTGTATCCAAGGGGATATTGCAGTCTCGGGCACAATATGATCCTTCTCCTGTGAGTATAGATTTTCGAATCCGACGCAAAAATGATAGTGAATTGTAACCTTCAGCGCCTCCTAATGTCGATAGAAGACTCAAATTGCGTCGAGATTCAATACATCGTCCTCCAGGCGATTTGTCTCCAAGGGGATATTGCTGCCTCGGGCACCAAATGGTCTGTCTGCTGTGAGTGTAGATTTTCGAATCCGACGAAAAACTGATAGTTAATTGTATCATTCAGGGCCTCCTAATGACGATGGAACACTCAAATTGCGTCACGATCCAATACATCGTCCTCCAGCCGACTTGTCTCCATGGGGATATTACTGCCTCCGGCCTCTTATGTTCGCTCTCATGTGAGTCTAGATTTTCGAATCCGACGCAAAAATGATAGTTAAATGTAACGTTCAGGGCCTCCTAATGACGATGGAACTCTGAAATTGCGTCGAGATTCAATACATCGTCCTCCAGCCGACTGGTCTCCAAGGGTCTATTGCTGCCTCAGGCACCGTATGGTTGTTCTCCTGTGAGTCTAGATTTTAGAATTCGACGCAAAACTGATAGTTAAATGTAATGCTCAGGGCCTTTTAATGACGATGGAACACTCAAATTGCGTCGAGAGTCAGCCGACTTGTCTACATGGGGATAATGCTGCCTCGGGCTCCATGTGGTCCGTCTTCTGTGAGTCTAGATTTTCGAATCCGACGCGAAACTGATAGCTAATTCTAAGGTTCAGCGCCTCCTAATGACGATGGAACACTCAAATTGCGTTGAGATTCAATACATCGGCCTCCAGCGGACTTGTCTCCAAGGGGATATTGCTGTCTCGGGCACCTTATGGTCGTTCTCCTGTGAGTATAGATTATCGAATCCGACGCAAAAATGATAGTTAATTGTAACGTTTCGGGCCTCCTAATGACGATGGAACACTCAAATTGCGTCGATATTCAATACATCGGCCTCCAGCCGACTTGTCTCCAAGGGTGTGTTGCTGCCTCGGGCACCTTATAGTCGTTCTCTTGTAAGTCTAGATTTTCGAAACCGACGCAAAAATGATAGTTCATTATAACGTTCAGGGCGACCTAATGACGATGGAACACTCAAATTGCGTCGATATTCAATACATCGGCCTCCAGTCGATTTGTCTCCAAGGGGTATATTGCTGTCTCGAGCACCGTATGAACTTCTCCTGTGAGTAGATTTTCGAATCCGACGCTAAAATGAATGTTAATTGTAACGTTCAGGGCCTCCTAATGACGATGGAACACTCAAATTGCTTCAAGAATCAATCCATCGGTTTCCAGCCGACTTGTCTCCAAGGGTCTATTGCTGCCTCGGGCACCTTATGGTCGTTCTCCTGTGAGTCTAGATTTTCGAATCCGACGCATAAATGATAGTTACTTTTAACGTTCAGGGACTCCTAAAGACGATGGAACACTCAAATTGCGTCGAGAGTCAATACATCGACCTCCAGTCGACTTGTATCCTAGGGGATATTGCAGTCTCGTGCACCATATGATCCTTCTCCCGTTAGTAGATTTTCGAATCCGACGTTAAAATAATCGTTAACTGTAACGTTCAGGGCCTCCTAATGCCGATGGAACACTCAAATTACGTCGAGATTCAATACATCGGCCTCCAGCCGATTTGTCTCCAAGGGTCTATTGCTGCCTCGGGCACCTTATGGTCGTTCTCTTGTAAGTCTAGATTTTCGAATCCGACGCAAAAATGATAGTTAATGGTAACGTTCAGGGCCTCCTAATGACGATGGAACTCTCAAATTGCGTCGAGATTCAATACATCGACCTCCAGCCGACATGTCTCAAAGGGTCTATTGCTGCCTCGGGCACCTTATGGTCGTTCTCCTGTGAGTCTAGATTTTCGAATCCGACGCAAAAATGATAGTTAATTGTAACGTTCAGGGAATTCTAATGACGATGGAACACTCAAATTGCGTCGAAATTCAATACATAGACCTCCAGCCGTCTTGTCTCCAAGGGGAAAATTGCTGCCTCGGGCTCCATGTGGTCCGTCTCCTGTGAGTCTAGGTTTTCGAATCCGATGCGAAACTGATAGTTAATTGTAACGTTCAGGGCCTCCTAATGACGATGGAACTCTCAAATTGAGTCGAGATTCAATACATCATCCTCCAGCCGACTGGTCTCCAAGGGTCTATTGCTGCCTCGGGCACCGTATGGTAGTTCTCCTGTGAGTTTAGATTTTAGAATCCGACGCAAAACTGATAGTTAAATGTGATGCACAGGGCCCTTTTAATGACGATGGAACACTCAAATTGCGTCGAGAGTCAGCCGACTTGTCTACATGGGGATATTGCTACCTCGGGCTCCATGTGGTCCGTCTCCTGTGAGTCTAGATTTTCGAATCCGACGCGAAACTGTTAGTTAATTGTAACGTTCAGGGCCTCCTAATGACGATGGAACACTCAAATTGCGTCGAGATTCAATACATCGGCCTCCAGCGGACTTGTCTCCAAGGGGATATTGCTGTCTCGGGCACCATATGATCCTTCTCCTGTGAGTCTAGATTTTCGAATCCGACGCGAAATTGATAGTTAATTGTAAGGTTCAGGGCCTCCTAATGACGATGGAACACTCAAATTGCGTCGAGATTCAATACATCGGCCTCCAGCGGACTTGTCTCCAAGGGGATATTGCTGTCTCGGGCACCTTATGGTCGTTCTCCTGTGAGTTTAGATTATTGAATCCGACGAAAAAATGATAGTTAATTGTAACGTTTCGGGCCTCCTAATGACGATGGAACACTCAAATTGCGTCGATATTCAATACATCGGCCTCCAGCCGACTTGTCTCCAAGGGTCTGTTGCTGCCTCGGGCACCTTATGGTCGTTCTCTTGTAAGTCTAGATTTTCGAAACCGACGCAAAAATGATAGTTCATTATAATGTTCAGGGCGACCTAATGACGATGGAACACTCAAATTGCGTCGATATTCAATATATCGGCCTCCAGTCGATTTGTCTACAAGGGGTATATTGCTGTCTCGAGCACCGTATGAACTTCTCCTGTGAGTAGATTTTCGAATCCGACGCTAAAATGATTGTCAATTGTAACGTTCAGGGCCTCCTAATGACGATGGAACACTCAAATTGCGTCAAGAATCAATCCATCGGTTTCCAGCCGACTTGTCTCCAAGGGTCTATTGCTGCCTCGGGCACCTTATGGTCGTTCTCCTGTGAGTCTAGATTTTCGAATCCGACGCATAAATGATAGTTAATTATAAAGTTCAGGGACTCCTAAAGACGATGGAACACTCAAATTGCGTCGAGAGTCAATACATCGACCTCCAGTCGACTTGTATCCTAGGGGATATTGCAGTCTCGTGCACCATATGATCCTTCTCTCGTTAGTAGATTTTCGAATCCGACGTTAAAATGATCGTTAACTGTAACGTTCAGGGCCTCCTAATGCCGATGGAACACTCACATTACGTCGAGATTCAATACATCGGCCTCCAGCCGACTTGTCTCCAAGGGTCTATTGCTGCCTCGGGCACCTTATGGTCGTTCTCTTGTAAGTCTAGATTTTCGAATCCGACGCAAAAATGATAGTTAATTGTAACGTTCAGGGCCTTGTAATGACGATGGAACACTCAAATTGCGTCGAGACTCAATACATCGGCCTCCAGCCGACTTGTCTCCAAGGGTCTGTTGCTGCCTCGGGCACCTTTATGGTCGTTCTCCTGTGAGTTTAAATTATCGAATCCGACGCGAAAAATGATAGTTAATTGTAACGTTCAGGGCCTCCCATTGGCGATGGAACACTCAAATTGCGTCGAGATTCAATACATCGGCCTCCAGCCGACTTGTCTCCTATGGTCTGTTGCTGCCTCGGGCACCTTATGGTCGTTCTCCTGTGAGTCTAGATTTTCGAATCCGACGATAAAATGATAGTTAATGGTAACGTTCAGGGCCTCCTAATGACGATGGAACTCTCAAATTGCGTCGAGATTCAATACATCGTCCACCAGCCGACTTGTCTCAAAGGGTCTATTGCTGCCTCGGGCACCTTATGGTCGTTCTCCTGTGAGTCTAGATTTTCGAATCCGACGCAAAAATGATAGTTAATTGTAACGTTCAGGGAATTCTAATGACGATGGAACACTCAAATTGCGTCGAGATTCAATACATCGGCCTCCAGCCGACATGTCTCCAAGGGGATATCGCTGCCTCGGGCACCACATGGTCCGTCTCCGGTGATTCTACGTTTTCGAATCCGACGCGAAACTCATAGTTAATTGTAACGTTCAGGGCCACCTAATGACGATGGAACACTCAAATTGAGTCGATATTCAATACATCGACCTCCAGCCGTCTTGTCTCCAAGGGGATATTGCTGCCTCGGGCTCCATGTGGTCCGTCTCCTGTGAGTCTAGATTTTCGAATCCGACGCGAAACTGATAGTTAATTGTAACGTTCAGGGCCTCCTAATGACGATGGAACACTCAAATTGCGTCGAGATTCCATACATCGGCCACCAGACGACTTGTATCCAAGGGGATATTGCAGTCTCGGGCACAATATGATCCTTCTCCTGTGAGTCTAGATTTTCGAATCCGACGCAAAAATGATAGTGAATTGTAACGTTCAGCGCCTCCTAATGTCGATAGAAGACTCAAATTGCGTCGAGATTCAATACATCGTCCTCCAGGCGATTTGTCTCCAAGGGGATATTGCTGCCTCGGGCACCAAATGGTCTGTCTGCTGTGAGTCTAGATTTTCGAATCCGACGAAAAACTGATAGTTAATTGTAACATTCAGGGCCTCCTAATGACGATGGAACACTCAAACTGCGTCGCGATCCAATTCATCGTCCTCCAGCCGACTTGTCTCCATGGGGATATTACTGCCTCCGGCCTCTTATGTTCGCTCTCATGTGAGTCTAGATTTTCGAATCCGACGCAAAAATGATAGTTAATTGTAACGTTCAGGGCCTCCTAATGACGATGGAACTCTCAAATTGCGTCGAGATTCAATACATCGTCCTCCAGCCGACTGGTCTCCAAGGGTCTATTGCTGCCTCGGGCACCGTATGGTTGTTCTCCTGTGAGTCTAGATTTTAGAATCCGACGCAAAACTGATAGTTAAATGCAATGCTCAGGGCCCTTTTAATGACGATGGAACACTCAAATTGCGTCGAGAGTCAATACATCTTCCTTCAACCGACTTGTCTACAAGGGGATATTGCTGCCTCGGGCTCCATGTGGTCCGTCTCCTGTGAGTCTAGATTTTCGAATCCGACGCGAAACTGATAGTTAATTGTAAGGTTCAGTGCCTCCTAATGACGATGGAACACTCAAATTGCGTCGAGATTCAATACATCGGCCTCCAGCGGACTTGTCTCCAAGGGGATATTGCTGTCTCGGGCACCATATGATCCTTCTCCTGTGAGTCTAGATTTTCGAATCCGACGCGAAATTGATAGTTAATTGTAAGGTTCAGGGCCTCCTAATGACGATCGAACACTCAAATTGCGTCGAGATTCAATACATCGGCCTCCAGCGGACTTGTCTCCAAGGGGATACTGCTGTCTCGGGCACCTTATGGTCGTTCTCCTGTGAGTATAGATTATCGAATCCTACGCAAAAATGATAGTTAATTGTAACGTTTCGGGCCTCCTAATGACGATGGAACACTCAAATTGCGTCGATATTCAATACATCGGCCTCCAGCCGACTTGTCTCCAAGGGTCTGTTGCTGCCTCGGTTACCTTATGGTCGTTCTCTTGTAAGTCTAGATTATCGAAACCGACGCAAAAATGATAGTTCATTATAACGTTCAGGGCGACCTAATGACGATGGAACACTCAAATTGCGTCGATATTCAATACATCGGCCTAAAGTCGATTTGTCTCCAAGGGGTATATTGCTGTCTCGAGCAACGTATGAACTTCTCCTGTGAGTAGATTTTCGAATCCGACGCTTAAATGATTGCTAATTGTAACGTTCAGGGCCTCCTAATGACGATGGAACACTCAAATTGCGTCAAGAATCAATCCATCGGTTTCCAGCCGACTTGTCTCCAAGGGTCTATTGCTGCCTCGGGCACCTTATGGTCGTTCTCCTGTGAGTCTAGATTTCCGAATCCGACGCATAAATGATAGTTAATTGTGACGTTCAGGGACTCCTAAAGACGATGGAACACTCAAATTGCGTCGAGAGTCAATACATCGACCTCCAGTCGACTTGTATCCTAGGGGATATTGCAGTCTCGAGCACCATATGATCCTTTTCCCGTTAGTAGATTTTCGAATCCGACGTTAAAATGATAGTTAACTGTAACGTTCAGGGCCTCCTAATGCCGATGGAACACTCAAATTACGTCGAGATTCAATACATCGGCCTCCAGCCGACTTGTCTCCAAGGGTCTATTGCTGCCTCGGGCACCTTATGGTCGTACTCTTGTAAGTCTAGATTTTCGAATCCGACGCAAAAATGATAGTTAATTGTAACGTTCAGGGCCTCCTAATGCCGATGGAACACTCAAATTGCGTCGAGATTCACTACATCGGCCTCCAGCCGACTTGTCTCCAAGGGTCTATTGCTGCCTCGGGCACCTTATGGTCGTTCTCCTGTGAGTCTAGATTTTCGAATCCGACGCAAAAATGATAGTTAATTGTAACGTTCAGGGCCTTGTAATGACGATGGAACACTCAAAATGCGTCGAGATTCAATACATCGGCCTCCAGCCGACTTGTCTCCAAGGGTCTGTTGCTGCCTCGGGCATCTTTATGGTCGTTCTCCTGTGAGTTTAAATTATCGAATCCGACGCAAAAATGATAGTTAATTGTAACGTTCAGGGCCTCCTATTGGCGATGGAACACTCAAATTGCGTCGACATTCAATACTTCGGCCTCCAGCCGACTTGTCTCCTATGGTCTGTTGCTGCCTCGGGCACCTTATGGTCGTTCTCCTGTGAGTCTAGATTTTCGAATCCGACGATAAAATGATAGTTAATTGTAACGTTCAGGGCCTCCTAATGACGATGGAACACTCAAATTGCGACGAGATTCAATACATCGTCCTCCAGCCGACTTGTCTCCAAGGGTCTGTTTTTGCCTCGGGCACCTTATGGTCGTTCTCCTGTGAGTTTAGATTTTCGAATCCGACTCGAAACTGATAGTTAATTGTAAGGTTCAAGGCCTCCTAATGACGATGGAACACTCAAATTGCGTCGAGATTCAATACATCGGCCTCCAGCGGACTTGTCTCCAAGGGGATATTGCTGTCTCGAGCACCGTATGAACTTCTCCTGTGAGTAGAGTTTCGAATCCGACGCTAATATTATTGTTAATTGTAACGTTCAGGGCCTCCTAATGACGATGGAACACTCAAATTGCGTCAAGAAACAATACATCGGTTTCCAGCCGACTTGTCTCCAATTGTCTATTGCTGCCTCGAGCACCGTATGAACTTCTCCTGTGAGTAGATTTTCGAATCCGACGCATAAATGATAGTTAATTGTAACGCTCAGGGACTCCTAAAGACGATGGAACACTCAAATAGCGTCGAGAGTCAGTACATCGTCCTCCAGCCGACTTGTCCCCAAGGGTCTGTTGCTGCCTCGTTCACCTTATGGTCGTTCTCTTGTGAGTTTAGATTTTCTAATCCGACGCGAAACTGATAGTTAATTGTAAGGTTCAGGGCCTCCTAATGACGATGGAACACTCAAATTGCGTCGAGATTCAATACATCGGCCTCCAGCGGACTTGTCTCCAAGGGGATATTGCTGTCTCGAGCACCGTATGAACTTCTCCTGTGGGTAGATTTTCGAATCCGACGCTAAAATGATTGTTAATTTTAACGTTCAGGGCCTCCTATTGGCGATGGAACACTCAAATTGCGTCGAGATTCAATACATCGGCCTCCAGCCGACTTGTCTCCAAGGGTCTGTTGCTTCCTCGGGCACAACATGGTCCTTCTCCTGTGAGTCTAGATTTTCGAATCCGACGCAAAAATGATAGTGATTTGTAACGTTCAGCGCCTCCTAATGACGATAGAGGACTCAAATTGCGTCGAGAATCAATACATCGTCCTCCAGCCGACTTGTTTCCAAGGGGATATTGCTGCCTCGGGCACCAAATGGTCCGTCTGCTGTGAGTCTAGATTTTCGAATCCGACGAAAAACTGATAGTTAATTGTAACATTCAGGGCCTCCTAATGACGATGGAACACTCAAATTGCGTCGCGATCCAATACATCGTCCTCCAGCCGACTTGGCTCCAAGGGTCTACTGCTGCCTCGGGCACCTTATGGTCGCTCTCTTGTAAGTCTAGATTTTCGATTCCGACGCAAAAATGATAGTTAATTGTAACCTTCAGGGGCTCCTAATGACGATGGAACTCTCAAATTGCGTCGAGATTCAATACATCGTCCTCCAGCCGACTTGTCTCCAAGGGTCTATTGCAGCCTCGGCCACCTTATGGTCGTTCTCCTGTGAGTCTAGATTTTCGAATCCGACGCAAAAGTGATAGTTAATTGGAACGTTCAGGGCCTTCTACTGACGATGGAACACTCAAATTGTGTCGAGATTCAATACATCGGCCTCCAGCCGACTTGTCTCCAAGGGTCTATTGCTGCCTCGGGCACCAAATGGTCTGTCTGCTGTGAGTCTAGATTTTCGAATCCGACGAAAAACTGATAGTTAATTGTAACATTCAGGGCCCCCTAATGACGATGGAACACTCAAATTGCGTCGCGATCCAATACATCGTCCTCCAGCCGACTTGTCTCCATGGGGATATTACTGCCTCCGGCCTCTTATGTTAGCTCTCATGTGAGTCTAGATTTTCGAATCCGACGCAAAAATGATAGTTATTTGTAACGTTCTGGGCCTCCTAATGACGATGGAACTCTCAAATTGCGTCGAGTTTCAATACATCGTCCTCCAGCCGACTTGTCTCCATGGGTCTATTGCTGCCTCGGGGACCGTATGGTCGTTCTTCTGTGAGTGTAGATTTTAGAATCCGACGCAAAACTGGTAGTTAAATGTAATGCTCAGGGCCTCTTAATGACGATGGAACACTCAAATTGCGTCGAGAGTCAATACATCTTCCTCCAGCCGACTTGTCTACAAGTGGATATTGCTGCCTCGGGCGTCATGTGGTCCGTCTCCTGTGAGTCTAGATTTTCGAATCCGACGCGAAACTGATAGTTAATTGTAAGGTTCAGGGCCTCCTAATGACGATGGAACACTCAAATTGCTTCGAGATTCAATACATCGGCCTCCAGCGGACTTGTCTCCAAGGGGATACTGCTGTCTCGGGCACCATATGATCCCTCTCCTGTGAGTCCAGATTTTCGAATCCGACGCGAAACTGATATTTAATTGTAAGGTTCAGGGCCTCCTAATGACGATGGAACACTCAAATTGCGTCGAGATTCAATACATCGGCCTCCAGCGGACTTGTCTCCAAGGGGATATTGCTGTCTCGGGCACCATATGAGCCTTCTCCTGTGAGTCTAGATTTTCGAATCCGACGCAAAAATGATAGTTAATTGTAACGTTTAGGGATTTGTAATGACGATGGAACACTCAAATTGCGTCGAGATTCAATACATCGGCCTCCAGCCGACTTGTCTCCAAGGGTCTGTTGCTGCCTCGGGCACTTTATGGTCGTTCTCTTGTAAGTCAAGATTTTCGAATCCGACGCAAAAATGATAGTTCATTATAACGTTCAGGGCGACCTAATGACGATGGAACACTCAAATTGCGTCGATATTCAATACATCGGCCTCCAGTCGATTTGTCTCCAAGGGGTATATTGCTGTCTCGAGCACCGTATGAACTTCTCCTGTGCGTAGATTTTCGTATCCGACGCTAAAATGATTGTTAATTGTAACGTTCAGGGCCTCCTAATGACGATGGAACACTCAAACTGCGTCAAGAATCAATACATCGGTTTCCACCCGACTTGTCTCCAAAGGTCTATTGCTGCCTCGGGCACCTTATGGTCGTTCTCCTGTGAGTCTAGATTTTCGAATCCGACGCATAAATGATAGTTAATTAAAACGTTCAGGGACTCCTAAAGACGATTGAACTCTCAAATTGCGTCGAGAGTCAATACATCGACCTCCAGTTGACTTGTATCCAAGGGAATATTGCAGTCTCGTGCACCATATGATCCTTCTCCTGTTAGTATATTTTCGAATCCGACGCTAAAATGATAGTTAACTGTAACGTTCAGGGCCTCCTAATGCCGATGGAACACTCAAATTACGTCGAGATTCAATACATATGCCTCCAGCCGACTTGTCTCCAAGGGTCTATTGCTGCCTCGGGCACCTTATGGTCGTTCCCTTGTAAGTCTAGATTTTCGAATCCGACGCAAAAATGATAGTTAATTGTAACGTTCAGGGCCTCCTAATGCCGATGGAACACCCAAATTGCGTCGAGATTCAATACATCGGCCTCCAGCCGACTTGTCTCCAAGGGTCTATTGCTGCCTCGGGCACCTTATGGTCGTTCTCCTGTGAGTCTAGATTATCGAATCCGACGCAAAAATGATAGTTAATTGTAACGTTCAGGGCCTCCTAATGACGATGGGACACTCAAATTGCGTCGAGATTCAATACATCGGCCTCCAGCCGACTTGTCTCCAAGGGTCTGTTGCTGCCTCGGGCACCTTATGGTCGTTCTCCTGTGAGTTTAGATTATCGAATCCGACGCAAAAATGATAGTTAATTGTAACGTTTAGGGCCTCCTAATGCCGATGGAACACTCAAATTGCGTCGAGATTCAATACATCGTCCTCCAGCCGACTTGTCTCCATGGGTCTATTGCTGCCTCGGGCACCGTATGGTCGTTCTTCTGTGAGTCTAGATTTTAGAATCCGACGCAAAACTGGTAGTTAAATGTAATGCTCAGGGCCACTTAATGACGATGGAACACTCAAATTGCGTCGAGAGTCAATACATCTTCCTCCAGCCGACTTGTCTACAAGTGGATATTGCTGCCTCGGGCGTCATGTGGTCCGTCTCCTGTGAGTCTAGATTTTCGAATCCGACGCGAAACTGATAGTTAATTGTAAGGTTCAGGGCCTCCTAATGACGATGGAACACTCAAATTGCGACGTGATTCAATACATCGGCCTCCAGCGGACTTGTCTCCAAGGGGATATTGCTGTCTCGGGCACCATATGATCCCTCTCCTGTGAGTCCAGATTTTCGAATCCGACGCGAAACTGATAGTTAATTGTAAGGTGCAGGGCCTCCTAATGACGATGGAACACTCAAATTGCGTCGAGATTCAATACATCGGCCTCCAGCGGACTTGTCTCCAAGGGGATATTGCTGTCTCGAGCACCGTATGAACTTCTCCTGTGAGTAGATTTTCGAATACGACGATAAAATGATTGTTAATTGTAACGTTTAGGGCCTCCTAATGCCGATGGAACACTCAAATTGCGTCGAGATTCAATACATCGGCCTAAAGCCAACTTGTCTCCAAGGGTCTATTGCTGCCTCGGGCACCTTATGGTCGTTCTCCTGTGAGTCTAGATTTTCGAATCCGATGCAAAAATGATAGTTAATTGTAACGTTCAGGGCTTTGTAATTACGATGGAACACACAAATTGCGTCGAGTTTCAATACATCGGCCTCCAGCCGACTTGTCTCCAAGGGTCTGTTGCTGCCTCGGGCACCTTATGATCGTTCTCCTGTGAGTTTAGATTATCGAATCCGACGCAAAAATGATAGTTAATTGTAACGTTTAGGGCCTCCTAATGACGATGGGACACTCAAATTGCGACGAGATTCAATACATCGGCCTCCAGCCGACTTGTCCCCATGGGGATATTACTGCCTCCGGCCTCTTATGTTCGCTCTCATGTGAGTCTAGATTTTCGAATCCGACGCGAAACTGATTGTTAATTGTAACGTTCAGGGCTTCCTAATGACGATGGAACACTCAAATTGCCTCGAGATTCAATACATCGGCGTTCAGCCGATTTGACTCCAAGGGTCTATTGCTGCCTCGGGCACCTTATAGTCGTTCTCCTGTGAGTCTAGATATTCGAATCCGACGCAAAAATGATAAATAATTATAACGTTCAGGGCCTTTTAATGACGATGGAACACTCAAATTGCGTCGAGATTCAATACATCGGCCTCCAGCCGACTTGTCTCCACGGGTCTGTTGCTGCCTCGGGCACCTTATGGTCGTCCTCCTGTGAGTTTAGATTTTCGAATCCGACGCGAAACTGATTGTTAATTGTAAGGTTCAGGGCCTCCTAATTATGATGGAACACTCAAATTGCGTCGAGATTCAATACATCAGCCTCCAGCGGACTTGTCTCCAAGGGGATATTGCTGTCTCGGGCACCATATGATCCTTCTCCTGTAAGTCTAGATTTTCGAATCCGACGCAAAAATGATTGTTAATTGTAACGTTTAGGGCCTTGTAATGACATTGGAACACTCAAATTGCGTCGAGATTCAATACATCGGCCTCCAGCCGACCTGTCTCGAAGGGTCTGTTGCTGCCTCGGGCACCTTATGGTCGTTCTCCTGTGAGTTTTGATTATCGAATCCGACGCAAAAATGATAGTTAATTGTAACGTTTAGGGCCTCCTAATGACGATGGGACACTCAAATTGCGTCGAGATTCAATACACCGTCCTCCAGCCGACTTGTCTCCAAGGGTCTAATGCTGCCTCGGGCACCTTATGGTCGTTCACTTGTAAGTCTAGATTTTCGAATCCGACGCAAAAATGATAGTTAATTGTAACGTTCAGGGCCTCCTAATGACGATGGAACTCTCAAATTGTGTCGAGATTCAATACATCGTCCTCCAGCCGACTCGTCTCCAAGGGTCTATTGCTGCTCGGGCACCTTATGGTCGTTCTCCTGTGAGTCTAGATTTTCGAATACGACGCAAAATTGATAGTTAATTGTAACGTTCAGGGCCTTCTAATGACGATGGATCACTCAAATTGCGTCGAGATTCAATACATCGGCCTCCAGCCGACTTGTCTCCAAGGGGATATCGCTGCCTCGGGCACCACATGGTCCGTCTCCGGTGATTCTACGTTTTCGAATCCGACGCAAAACTCATAGTTAATTGTAACGTTCAGGGCCTCCTATTGGCGATGAAACACTCAAATTGCGTCGAGACTCAATACATCGACCTCCAGCCGACTTGTCTCCAAGGGTCTATTGCTGCCTCGGGCACCTTATGGTCGTTCTCCTGTGAGTCTAGATTTTCGAATCCGACGCAAAAGTGATTGTTAATTGTAACGTTCAGGGCCTTGTAATGACGTTGGAACACTCAAATTGCGTCGAGATTCAATACATCGGCCTCCAGCCGACTTGTCTCCAAGGGTCTATTGCTGCCTCGGGCACCTTATGGTCGTTCTCCTGTGAGTCTAGATTTTCGAATCCGACGCAAAAATGATAAATAATTGTAACGTTCAGGGCCTTTTAATGACGATGGAACACTCAAATTGCGTCGAGATTCAATACATCGGCCTCCAGCCGACTTGTCTCCACCGGTCTGTTGCTGCCTCGGGCACCTTATGGTCGTCCTCCTGTGAGTTTAGATTTTCGAATCCGACGCGAAACTGATTGTTAATTGTAACGTTCAGGGCTTCCTAATGACGATGGAACACTCAAATTGCCTCGAGATTCAATACATCGGCATTCAGCCGATTTGTCTCCAAGGATCTATTGCTACCTCGCGCACCGTATTGTCGTTCCCCTGTGAGTCAACATTTTAGAATCCGACGCAAAACTGATAGTTAAATGTAATGCTCAGGGCCTCTTAATGACGATGGAACACTCAAATTGCGTCGAGAGTCAATACATCTTCCTCCAGCCGACTTGTCTACAAGGGGATATTGCTTCCTCGGGCTCCATGTGGTCCGTCTCCTGTGAGTCTAGATTTTCGAATACGACGCGAAACTGATAGTTAATTGTAAGGTTCAGGGCCTCCTAATGATGATGGAAAACTCAAATTGCGTCGAGATTCAATACATCAGCCTCCAGCGGACTTGTCTCCTAGGGGATATTGCTGTCCCGGGCACCATATGATCCTTCTCCTGTGAGTCTAGATTTTCGAATCCGACGCAAAAATTATAGTTAATTGTAACGTTTAGGGCCTTGTAATGACATTGGAACACTCAAATTGCGTCGAGATTCAATACATCGGCCTCCAGCCGACCTGTCTCCAAGGGTCTGTTGCTGCCTCGGGCACCTTATGGTCGTTCTCCTGTGAGTTTTGAGTATCGAATCCGACGCAAAAATGATAGTTAATTGTAACGTTTAGGGCCTCCTAATGACGATGGGACACTCAAATTGCGTCGAGATTCAATACATCGTCCTCCAGCCGACTTGTCTCCAAGGGTCTAATGCTGCCTCGGGCACCTTATGGTCGTTCTCTTGTAAGTCTAGATTTTCGAATCCGACGCAAAAATGATAGTTAATTGTAACGTTCGGGGCCTCCTAATGACGATGGAACTCTCAAAATGTGTCGAGATTCAATACATCGTCCTCCAGCCGACTTGTCTCCAAGGGTCTATTGCTGCCTCGGGCACCTTATGGTCGTTCTCCTGTGAGTCTAGATTTTCGAATCCGACGCAAAATTGATAGTTAATTGTAAGGTTCAGGGCCTTCTAATGACGATGGATCACTCAAATTGCGTCGAGATTCAATACATCGGCCTCAAGCCGACTTGTCTCCAAGGGGATATCGCTGCCTCGGGCACCACATGGTCCGTCTCCAGTGATTCTACGATTTCGAATCCGACGCAAAACTCATAGTTAATTGTAACGTTCAGGGCCTCCTATTGGCGATGAAACACACAAATTGCGTCGAGACTCAATACATCGACCTCCAGCCGACTTGTCTCCAAGGGTCTATTGCTGCCTCGGGCACCTTATGGTCGTTCTCCTGTGAGTCTAGATTTTCGAATCCGACGCAAAACTGATTGTTAATTGTAACGTTCAGGGCCTTGTAATGATGATGGAACACTCAAATTGCGTCGAGATTCAATACATCGGCCTCCAGCCGACTTGTCTCCAAGGGTCTGTTGCTGCCTCGGGCACCTTATGGTCGTTCTCCTTTGAGTTTAGTTTATCGAATCCGACCCAAAAATGATAGTTAATTGTAACGTTTAGGGCCTCCTAATAACGATGGGACACTCAAATTGCGTCGAGATTCAATACATCTTCCTCCAGCCGACTTGTCTACAAGGGGATATTGCTGCCTCGGGCTCCATGTGGTCCGTCTCCTGTGAGTCTAGATTTTCGAATCCGACGCAAAACTGATGGTTAATTGTAAGGTTCAGGGCCTCCTAATGACGATGGAATACTCAAATTGCGTTGAGATTCAATACATCGGCCTCCAGCCAACTTATCTCCAAGGGTCTGTTGCTGCCTCGGGCTCCTTATGGTCGTTCTCCTGTGAGTTTAAATTATCGAATCCGACGCAAAAATGATAGTTAATTGTAACGTTTAGGGCCTCCTAATGACGATGGAACACTCAAATTGCGTCGATATTCAATACATCGGCCTCCAGTCGATTTGTCTCCAAGGGGTATATTGGTGTCTCGAGCACCGTATCAACTTCTCCTGTGAGTAGATTTTCGAATCCGACGCAAACATGATAGTTAATTGTAACGTTTAGGGCCTCCTAATGACGATGGGACACTCAAATTGCGTCGAGATTCAATACATCGTCCTCCAGCCGACTTGTCTCCATGGGGATATTACTGCCTCCGGCCTCTTATTTTCGCTCTCATGTGAGTCTAGATTTTCGAATCCGACGCGAAAGTGATTGTTAATTGTAACGTTCATTGCTTCCGAATGACGATGGAACACTCAAATTGCCTCGAGATTCAATACATCGGCATTCAGCCGATTTGACTCCAAGGGTCTATTGCTGCCTCGGGCACCTTATTGTCGTCCTCCTGTGAGTCTAGATTTTCGAATCCGACGCAAAAATGATAAATAATTGTAACGTTCAGGGCCTTGTAATGACGATGGAACACTCAAATTGCGTCGAGATTTAATACATCTTCCTCCAGCCGACTTGTCTACAAGGGGATATTGCTGCCTCGGGCTCCATGTGGTCCGTCTCCTGTGAGTCTATATTTTCGAATCCGACGCGAAACTGATAGTTAATTGTAAGGTTCAGGGCCTCCTAATGATGATGGAACACTCAAGTTGCGTCGAGATTCAATACATCGGCCTCCAGCGGACTTGTCTCCAAGGGGATATTGCTGTCTCGGGCACCATATGATCCTTCTCCTGTGAGTCTAGATTTTCGAATCCGACGCAAAAATGATAGTTAATTGTAACGTTTAGGGCCTTGTAATGACATTGGAACACTAGAATTGCGTCGCGATCCAATACATCGGCCTCCAGCCGACCTGTCTCCAAGGGTCTGTTGCTGCCACGGGCACCTTATGGTCGTTCTCCTGTGAGTTTAGATTATCGAATCCGACGCAAAAGTGATAGTTAATTGTAACGTTTAGGGCCTCCTAATGACGATGGGACACTCAAATTGCGTCGAGATTCAATACATCGTCCTCCAGCCGACTTGTCTCCAAGGTTCTATTACTGCCTCGGGCACCTTATGGTCGTTCTCCTATGAGTCTAGATTTTCGAATCCGACGCAAAAATGATAGTTAATTGTAACGTTCAGGACTTCTAATGACGATGGAACACTCAAATTGCGTCGAGATTCAATACATCGGCCTCCAGCCGACTTGTCTCCAAGGGGATATCGCTGCCTCGGGCACCACATGGTCCGTCTCCGGTGATTCTACGTTTTCGAATCCGACGCAAAACTCATAGTTAATTGTAACGTTCAGGGCCTCCTACTGGCGATGAAACACTCAAATTGCGTCGAGATTCAATACATCGACCTCCAGCCGACTTGTCTCCAAGCGTCTATTGCTGCCTCGGGCACCTTATGGTCGTTCTCCTGTGAGTTTAGATTATCGAATCCGACGCAAAAATGATAGTTAATTGTAACGTTTAGGGCCACCTAATGACGATGGGACACTCAAATTGCGTCGAGATTCAATACATCTGCCTCCAGCCGACTTGTCTACAAGGGGATATTGCTGCCTCCGGCTCCATGTGGTCCGTCTCCTGTGAGTCTAGATTTTCGAATCCGACGCGAAACTGATAGTTAATTGTAAGGTTCAGGGACTCCTAATGACGATGGAACACTCAAATTGCGTCGAGATTCAATACATCGGCCTCCAGCCGACTTGTCTCCAAGGGTCTGTTGCTGCCTCGGGCACCTTATGGTCGTTCTCCTGTGAGTTTAAATTATCGAATCCGACGCAAAAATGATAGTTAATTGTAACGTTTAGGGCCTCCTAATGACGATGGAACACTCAAATTGCGTCGATATTCAATACATCGGCCTCCAGTCGATTTGTCTCCAAGGGGTATATTGCTGTCTCGAGTACCGTATGAACTCCTCCTGTGAGTAGATTTTCGAATCCGACGTTAAAATGATTGTTAATTGTAACGCTCAGGGCCTCTTAATGACGATGGAACACTTAAATTGCGTCAAGAATCAATACATCGGTTTCCAGCCGACTTGTCTCCAAAGGTCTATTGCTGCCTCGGGCACCTTATGGTCGTTCCCCTGTGAGTCTAGATTTTCGAATCCGACGAATAAATGATAGTTAATTGTAACGTTCAGGGACTCCTAAAGACGATGGAACACTCAAATTGCGTCGAGAGTCAATTCATCGACCTCCAGTCGACTTGTATCCAAGGGGATATTGCAGTCTCCGTGCACCATATGATCCTTCTCCTATTAGTAGATTTTCGAATACGACGCAAAAATGATAGTTAACTGTAACGTTCATGGCCTCCTAATGCCGATGGAACACTCAAATTGAGTCGAGATTCAATACAACGGCCTCCAGCCGACTTGCCTCCAAGGGTCTGTTGCTGCCTCGGGTAACTTATGGTCGTTCTCCTGTGAGTTTAGATTATCGAATCCGACGCAAAAATGATTGTTAATTGTAACGTTTAGGGCCTCCAAATGACGATGGAGCACTCAAATTGCGTCGAGATTCAATACATCGTCCTCCAGCGGACTGGTCTCCAAGGGTCAATAGCTGCCACGGGCACCTTGTGATCGTTCTGCTGTGAGTCTAGATTTTCGACCCGACTCAAGACTGATTGTTAATTGTAACGTTCAGGGCCACCTAATGACGAAGGAACACTCAAATTGCGTCAATACATCGGTTTCCAGCCGACTTGTCTCCAAGGGTCTACTGCTGCCTCGGGCACCTTATGGTCGTTCTCCTGTGAGTCTAGATTTTCGAATCCGACGCATAAACGATAGTTAATTGTAACGTTCAGGCACTCCTAATGACGATGGAACACTCAAATTGCGTCGAGAGTCAATACATCGACCTCCAGTCGACTTGTATCCAGGGGGATATTGCAGTCTCGTGCACCATATGATCCTTCTCCTGTTAGTAGATTTTCGAATCCGACGCTAAAATGATAGTTAACTGTAACGTTCAGGGCCTCCTAATGCCGATGGAACACTCAAATTGCGTCGAGATTCAATACATCGTCCTCCAGTCGATTTGTCTCCAAGGGTCTATTGCTGCCTCGGGCACCAAATGGTCCGTCTGCTGTGAGTCTAGATTTTCGAATCCGACGAAAAACTGATAGATAACTGCAACATTCAGGGCCTCCTAATGACGATGGAACACTCAAATTGCGTCGCGATCCAATACATCGTCCTCCAGCCGACTTGTCTCCAAGGGTCTATTGCTGCCTCGGGCACCTTATGGTCGTTCTCCTGTGAGTCTAGATTTTCGAATCCGACGCATAAATGATAGTTAATTGTAACGTTCAGGGACTCCTAAAGACGATGGAACACTCAAATTGCGTCGAGAGTCAATACATCGAGCTCCAGCCGACTTGTCTCCAAGGGGATATTGCTGCCTCGGGCACTAAATGCTCCGTCTCCTGTGAGTCTGGATTTATGAATCCGACGCGAAACTGATAGTTAATTGTAACGTTCAGGGCCTCCAAATGACGATGAAGCACTCAAATTTCGTCGCGATTCAATACATCGTCCTCCAGCGGCCTGGTCTCCAAGGGGATATTGCTGCATCGGGCACCTTATGGTCCGTCTCCAGTGAGTATAGATTTTCGAATCCGACGAAAAACTGATAGTAAATTGTAACATTCAGGGCCTCCTAATGACGATGGAACACTCATTTTGCGTCGCGATCCAATACATCGTCCTCCAACCGACTTGTCTCCTAGGGTCAATAGCTGCCACGGGCACCTTGTGATCGTTTTGCTGTGAGTCTAGATATTCGAACTCGACGCAAAACTGATTGTTAATTGTAACGTTCAGGGCCACCTAATGACGATGGAACACTCAAATTGAGACGAGATTCTTTACATCGGCCTCCAGCCAACTTGTCTCCAAGGGGATATCGCTGCCTCGGGCACCACATGGTCCGTCTCCGGTGATTCTACGTTTTCGAATCCGACGCAAAACTCATAGTTAATTGTAACGTTCAGGGCCTCCTATTGGCGATGGAACATTCAAATTGCTACGAGATTCAATACATCGACCTCCAGCCGACTTGTCTCCAAGGGGATATTGCTGCATCGGGCACCTTATGGTCGTTCTCCTGTGAGTTTAGATTTTCGAATCCGACGAAAAACTGATAGTTAATTGTAACGTTCAGGGCCTCCTAATGACGATGGAACACTCAAATTGCGTCGAGATTCAATACTTAGGCCTCCAGCCGACTTGTCTCCAAGGGGTTATTGCTGTCTCGGGCACAATATGATCCTTCTCCAGTGAGTCTAGATTTTCGAATCCGACGCAAAAATGATAGTTAATTGTAACGTTCAGGGCCACCTAATGACGATGGAACACTCAAATTTCGTCGAGATTCAATACATCGGACTCAGGCCGACTTTTCTCCAAGGGTCTATTGCTGCATCGTGCACCTTATGGTCGTTCTCCTGTGAGTCTAGATTTTCGAATCCGTCGCAAAAATGATAGTTAATTGAGACGTTCAGGGCCTCCTATTGGCGATGGAACACTCAAATTGCGTCGAGCGTCAATACATCGACCTCCAGTCGACTTGTATCCAAGGGGATATTGCAGTCTCGTGCACCATATGATCCTTCTCCTGTTAGTAGATTTTAGAATCCGACGCTAAAATGATAGTTAACTGTAACGTTCAGGGCCTCCTAATGCCGATGGAACACTCAAATTGCGTCGAGATTCAATACATCGGCCTCCAGCCGACTTGTCTCCAAGTGTCTATTGCTGCCTCGGGCACCTTATGGTCGTTCGCCTGTGAGTCTAGATTTTCGAATCCGACGCCAAATTGATAGTTAATTGTAACGTTCAGGGCCTTGTAATGACGATGGAACACTCAAATTGCGTCGAGATTCAATACATCGTCCTCCAGCCGACTTGTCTCCAAGGGTCTGTTGCTGCCTCGGGCACCTTATGGGCGATCTCCTGTGAGATTAGATTATCGAATCCGACGCAAAAATGATAGTTAATTGTAACGTTTAGGGCCTCCTAATGACCATGGGACACTCAAATTGCGTCGAGATTCAATACATCGTCCTCCAGCCGACTTGTCTCCAAGGGGATATTGCTGTCTCGGGCACAATATGATCCTTCTCCTGTGAGTCTAGATTTTCGAATCCGACGCAAAAGTGATAGTGAATTGTAACGTTCAGCGCCTCCTAATGACGATAGAAGACTCAAATTGCGTCGAGATTCAATACATCGTCCTCCAGCCGATTTGTCTCCAAGGGGATATTGCTGCCTCGGGCACCAAATGGTCCGTCTGCTTTGAGTCTAGATTTTCGAATCGAACGCAAAAATGATAGTTAATTGTAACATTCAGGGCCTCCTAATGACGATGGAACACTCACATTGCGTCGCGATCCAATACATCGTCCTCCAGCCGACTTGTCTCAAAGGGTCTAATGCTGCCTCGGGCACTTTATGGTCGTTCTCTTGTGAGTCTAGATTTTCGAATCCGACGCAAAAATGATAGTGAATAGTAACGTTCAGCGCCTCCAGATGACGATAGAACTCTCAAATTGCGTCGAGATTCAATACATCGTCCTCCAGCTGATTTGTCTCCAAGGGGATATTGCTGCCTCGGGCACTAAATGGTCCGTCTCCTGTGAGTCTGGATTTATGAATCCGACGCGAAACTGATAGTTTATTGTAACGTTCAGGGCCTCCAAATGACGATGGCGCACTCAAATTGCGTCGCGATTCAATACATCGTCCTCCAGCGGCCTGGTCTCCAAGGGGATATTGCTGCATCGGGCACCTTATGGTCCGTCTCCAGTGAGTATAGATTTTCGAACCCGACGAAAAACTGATAGTTAATTGTAACATTCAGGGCCTCCTAATGACGATGGAACATTCATTTTGCGTCGCGATCCAATACATCGTCCTCCAACCGACTTGTCTCCTAGGTTCAATAGCTGCCACGGGCACCTTGTGATCGTTCTGCTGTGAGTCTAGATTTTGCAACCCGACGCAAAACTGATTGTTAATTGTAACGTTCAGGGCCACCTAATGACGATGGAACACTCAAATTGAGTCGAGATTCTTTACATCGGCCTCCAGCCGACTTGTCTCCAAGGGGATATCGCTGCCTCGGGCACCACATGGTCCGTCTCCGGTGATTCTACGTTTTCGAATCCGACGCAAAACTCATAGTTAATTGTAACGTTCAGGGCCTCCTATTGGCGATGGAACACTCAAATTGCGTCGAGATTCAATACATCGTCCTCCTGCTGATTTGTCTCCAAGGGGATATTGCTGCCTCGGGCACCAAATGGTCCGTCTCCTGTGAGTCTGGATTTTTGAATCCGACGCGAAACTGATAGTTAATTGTAACGTTCAGGGCCTCCAAATGACGATAGAGCACTTAAATTGCGTCGCGATTCAATACATCGTCCTCCAGCGGACTGGTCTCCAAGGGGATATTGCTGCATCGGGAACACTATGGTCGTTCTCCTGTGAGTTTAGATTTCCAAATCCGACGAAAAACTGATAGTTAATTGTAACATTCAGGGCCTCCTAATGACGATGGAACACTCATTTTGCGTCGCGATCCAATACATCGTCCTCCAACCGACTTGTCTCCAAGGGTCACCTTGTGATCGTTCTGCTGTGAGTCTAGATTTTCGAACCCGACGCAAAACTGATTGTTAATTGTAACGTTCAGGGCCACCTAATGACGATGGAACACTCAAATTGAGTCGAGATTCAATACATCGACCTCCAGCCGACTTGTCTCTAAGGGGATATTGCTACCTCGGGCTCCATGTGGTCCGTCTCCTGTGAGTCTAGGTTTTCGAATCCGACGCGAAACTGATAGTTAATTGTAACGTTCAGGGCCTCCTATTGGCGATGGAACACTCAAATTGCGTCGAGAGTCAATACATCGACCTCCAGTCGACTTGTATCCAAGGGGATATTGCAGTCTCGTGCACCATATGATCCTTCTCCTGTTAGTAGATTTTCGAATCCGACGCTAAAATGATAGTTAACTGTAACGTTCAGGGCCTCCTAATGCCGATGGAACACTCAAATTGCGTCGAGATTCAATACATCGGCCTCCAGCCGACTTGTCTCCAAGGGTCTATTGCTGCCTCGGGCACCTTATAGTCGTTCGCCTGTGAGTCTAGATTTTCGAATCCGACGCAAAAATGATAGTTAATTGTAACGTTCAGGGCCTTGTAATGACGATGGAACACTCAAATTGCGTCGAGATTCAATACATCGGCCTCCAGCCGACTTGTCTCCAAGGGTCTGTTGCTGCCTCGGGCACCTTATGGTCGATCTCCTGTGAGATTAGATTATCGAATCCGACGCAAAAATGATAGTTAATTGTAACGTTTAGGGCCTCCTAATGGCAATGGGACACTCAAATTGCGTCGAGATTCAATACATCGTCCTCCAGACGACCTGTCTCCAAGGGGATATTGCTGTCTCGGGCACAATATGATCCTTGTCCTGTGAGTCTAGATTTTGGAATCTGACGCAAAAGTGATAGTGAATTGTAACGTTCAGCGCCTCCTAATGACGATAGAAGACTCAAATTGCGTCGAGATTCAGTACATCGTCCTCCAGCCGATTTGTCTCCAAGGGGATATTGCTGCCTCGGGCACCAAATGGTCCGTCTACTTTGAGTCTAGATTTTCGAATCGAACGCAAAAATGATAGTTAATTGTAACATTCAGGGCCTCCTAATGACGATGGAACACTCACATTGCGTCGCGATCCAATACATCGTCCTCCAGCCGACTTGTCTCCAAGGGTCTAATGCTGACTCGGGCACCTTATGGTCGTTCTCTTGTAAGTCTAGATTTTCGAATCCGACGCAAAAATGATAGTTAATTGTAACGTTCAGGGCCTCCTAATGACGATGGAACTCTCAAATTGCGTTGAGATTCAATACCTCGTCCTCCAGCCGACTTGTCTCCAAGGGTCTATTGCTGCCTCGGGCACCTTATGGTCGTTCTCCTGTGAGTTTAGATTATCGAATCCGACGCAAAAATGATAGTTAATTGTAACGTTTAGGGCCTCCTAATGACGATGGAACACTCAAATTGCGTCGAGATTCAATGCATCGGCCTCCAGCCGACTTGACTCCAAGGGTCTGTTGCTGCCTCGGGCACCTTATGGTCGTTCTCCTGTGAGTTTAGATTATCGAATCCGACGCAAAAATAATAGTTAATTGTAACGTTTAGGGCCTCCTAATGACGATGGGACACTCAAATTGCGTCGAGATTCAATACATCGGCCTCCAGGAGAGTTGTCTCCAAGGGTCTGTTGCTGCCTCGGGCACCTTATGGTCGTCCTCCTTTGAGTTTAGATTATCGAATCCGACGCAAAAACGATAGTTAATTGTAACGTTTAGGGCCTCCTAATGACAATGGGACACTCAAATTGCGTCGAGATTCAATACATCGTCCTCCAGCCGACTAGTCTCCATGGGGATATTACTGCCTCCGGCCTCTTATGTTCGCTCTCATGTGAGTCTAGATTTTCGAATCCGACGCGAAACTGATTGTTAATTGTAACGTTCAGGGCTTCCTAAAGACGATGGAACACTCAAATTGCCTCGAGATTCAATACATCGGCATTCAGCCGATTTGTCTCCAAGGGTCTATTGCTGCCTCGGGCACCGTATGGTCGTTCTCCTGTGAGTTTAGATTATCGAATCCAACGCAAAAATGATAGTTAATTGTAACGTTTAGGTCCTCCTAATGACGATGGAACACTCAAATTGCGTCGAGATTCAATACATCGGCCTCCAGCCGACTTGTCTCCAAGGGTCTGTTGCTGCCTCGGGCACCTTATGGTCGTTCTCCTGTGAATTTAGATTATCGCATCCGACGCAAAAATGATAGTTAATTGTAACGTTTAGGGCCTCCTAATGACAATGGGACACTCAATTTGAGTCGAGATTCAATACATCGACCTCCAGCCGACTTGTCTCCAAGGGGATATTGCTGCCTCGGGCTCCATGTCGTCCGTCTCCTGTGAGTCTAGATTTTCGAATCCGACGCGAAACTGATAGTTAATTGTAACGTTCAGGGCCTCCTAATGACGATGGAACACTCAAATTGCGTCGAGATTCAATGCATCGGCCTCCAGCCGACTTGTCTCCAAGGGGATATTGCTGTCTCGGGCACAATATGATCCTTCTCCTGTGAGTCTAGGTTTTCGAATCCGACGCAAAAATGATAGTGAATTGTAACGTTCAGCGCCTCCTAATGACGATAGAAGACTCAAATTGCGTCGAGATTCAATACATCGTCCTCCAGCCGATTTGTCTCCAAGGGGATATTGCTGCCTCGGGCACCAAATGGTCCGTCTGCTGTGAGTCTAGATTTTCGAATCCGACGAAAAACTGATAGTTAATTGTAACATTCAGGGCCTCCTAATGACGATGGAACACTCAAATTGCGTCGCGATCCAATACATCGTCCTCCAGCCGACTTGTCTCCAAGGGTCTAATGCTGCCTCGGGCACCTTATGGTCGTTCTCTTGTAAGTCTAGATTTTCGAATCCGACGAAAAACTGATAGTTCATTATAACGTTCAGCGCGACCTAATGACGATGGAACATTCAAATTGCGTCGATATTCAATACATCGGCCTCCAGTCGATTTGTCTCCAAGGGGTATATTGCTGTCTCGAGTACCGTATGAACTTCTCCTATGAGTAGATTTTCGAATCCGACGCTAAAATGATTGTTAATTGTAATGTTCAGGGCCTCCTAATGACGATGGAACACTCAAATTGCGTCAAGAATCAATACATCGGTTTCCAGCCGACTTGTGTCCAAGGGTCTATTGCTGCCTCGGGCACCTTATGGTCGTTCTCCTGTGAGTCTAGATTTTCGAATCCGACGCATAAATGATAGTTAATTGTAAATTTCAGGGACTCCTAAAGACGATGGAACACTCAAATTGAGTCGAGATTCAATACATCGGCCTCCAGCCGACTTGTCTCCTAGGGTCTATTGCTGCCTCGGGCAGCTTATTGTCGTTCTCCTGTGAGTCTAGATTTTCGAATCCGACGCAAAAATGATAGTTAATTGTAACGTTCAGGGCCTTGTAATGACGATGGAACACTCAAATTGCGTCGAGATTCAATACATTGGCCTCCAGCCGACTTGTCTCCAAGGGTCTGTTGCTGCCCCGGGCACCTTATGGTCGTTCTCCTGTGAGTTTAGATTATCGAATCCGACGCAAAAATGATAGCTAATTGTAACGCGTAGGGCCTCCTAATGACGATGGGACACTCAAATTGCGTCGAGATACAATACATCGTCCTCCAGCCGACTTGTCTCCAAGGGTCTGTTGCTGCCTCGGGCACCTTATGGTCGTTCTCCTGTGAGTTTAGATTATAGAATCCGACGCAAAAATGATAGTTAATTGTAACATTCAGGGCCTCCTAATGACGATGGAACACTCAAATTGCCCCGCGATCCAATACATCGTCCTCCAGCCGACTTGTCTCCAAGGGTCTAATGCTGACTCGGGCACCTTATGGTCGTTCTCTTGTAAGTCTAGATTTTCGAATCCGACGCAAAACTGATAGTTCATTATAACCTTCAGGGCGACCTAATGACGATGGAACACTCAAATTGCGTCGATATTCAATACATCGGCCTGCAGTCGATTTGTCTCCAAGGGGTATATTGCTGTCTGGAGCACCGTATGAACTTCTCCTGTGAGTAGATTTTCGAATCCGACGCTAAAATGATAGTTAATTGTAACGTTCAGGGCCTTGTAATCACGATGGAACACTCAAATTGCGTCGAGATTCAATACATCGGCCTCCAGCCGACTTGTCTCCAAGGGTCTGTTGCTGCCTCGGGCACCTTATGGTCGTTCTCCTGTGAGTTTAGATTATCGAATCCGACGCAAAAATAATAGTTAATTGTAACGTTTAGGGCCTCCTAATGACGATGGGACACTCAAATTGCGTCGAGATTCAATACATCGGCCTCCAGGAGAGTTGTCTCCAAGGGTCTGTTGCTGCCTCGGGCACCTTATGGTCGTCCTCCTTTGAGTTTAGATTATCGAATCCGACGCAAAAACGATAGTTAATTGTAACGTTTAGGGCCTCCTAATGACAATGGGACACTCAAATTGCGTCGAGATTCAATACATCGTCCTCCAGCCGACTAGTCTCCATGGGGATATTACTGCCTCCGGCCTCTTATGTTCGCTCTCATGTGAGTCTACATTTTCGAATCCGACGCGAAACTGATTGTTAATTGTAACGTTCAGGGCTTCCTAAAGACGATGGAACACTCAAATTGCCTCGAGATTCAATACATCGGCATTCAGCCGATTTGTCTCCAAGGGTCTATTGCTGCCTCGGGCACCGTATGGTCGTTCTCCTGTGAGTTTAGATTATCGAATCCAACGCAAAAATGATAGTTAATTGTAACGTTTAGGTCCTCCTAATGACGATGGAACACTCAAATTGCGTCGAGATTCAATACATCGGCCTCCAGCCGACTTGTCTCCAAGGGTCTGTTGCTGCCTCGGGCACCTTATGGTCGTTCTCCTGTGAATTTAGATTATCGCATCCGACGCAAAAATGATAGTTAATTGTAACGTTTAGGGCCTCCTAATGACAATGGGACACTCAATTTGAGTCGAGATTCAATACATCGACCTCCAGCCGACTTGTCTCCAAGGGGATATTGCTGCCTCGGGCTCCATGTCGTCCGTCTCTTGTGAGTCTAGATTTTCGAATCCGACGCGAAACTGATAGTTAATTGTAACGTTCAGGGCCTCCTAATGACGATGGAACACTCAAATTGCGTCGAGATTCAATGCATCGGCCTCCAGCCGACTTGTCTCCAAGGGGATATTGCTGTCTCGGGCACAATATGATCCTTCTCCTGTGAGTCTAGGTTTTCGAATCCGACGCAAAAATGATAGTGAATTGTAATGTTCAGCGCCTCCTAATGACGATAGAAGACTCAAATTGCGTCGAGATTCAATACATCGTCCTCCAGCCGATTTGTCTCCAAGGGGATATTGCTGCCTCGGGCACCAAATGGTCCGTCTGCTGTGAGTCTAGATTTTCGAATCCGAGAAAAACTGATAGTTAATTGTAACATTCAGGGCCTCCTAATGACGATGGAACACTCAAATTGCGTCGCGATCCAATACATCGTCCTCCAGCCGACTTGTCTCCAAGGGTCTAATGCTGCCTCGGGCACCTTATGGTCGTTCTCTTGTAAGTCTAGATTTTCGAATCCGACGAAAAACTGATAGTTCATTATAACGTTCAGCGCGACCTAATGACGATGGAACATTCAAATTGCGTCGATATTCAATACATCGGCCTCCAGTCGATTTGTCTCCAAGGGGTATATTGCTGTCTCGAGTACCGTATGAACTTCTCCTGTGAGTAGATTTTCGAATCCGACGCTAAAATGATTGTTAATTGTAATGTTCAGGGCCTCCTAATGACGATGGAACACTCAAATTGCGTCAAGAATCAATACATCGGTTTCCAGCCGACTTGTGTCCAAGGGTCTATTGCTGCCTCGGGCACCTTATGGTCGTTCTCCTGTGAGTCTAGATTTTCGAATCCGACGCATAAATGATAGTTAATTGTAAATTTCAGGGACTCCTAAAGACGATGGAACACTCAAATTGAGTCGAGATTCAATACATCGGCCTCCAGCCGACTTGTCTCCTAGGGTCTATTGCTGCCTCGGGCAGCTTATTGTCGTTCTCCTGTGAGTCTAGATTTTCGAATCCGACGCAAAAATGATAGTTAATTGTAACGTTCAGGGCCTTGTAATGACGATGGAACACTCAAATTGCGTCGAGATTCAATACATTGGCCTCCAGCCGACTTGTCTCCAAGGGTCTGTTGCTGCCCCGGGCACCTTATGGTCGTTCTCCTGTGAGTTTAGATTATCGAATCCGACGCAAAAATGATAGTTAATTGTAACGCGTAGGGCCTCCTAATGACGATGGGACACTCAAATTGCGTCGAGATTCAATACATCGTCCTCCAGCCGACTTGTCTCCAAGGGTCTGTTGCTGCCTCGGCCACCTTATGGTCGTTCTCCTGTGAGTTTAGATTATAGAATCCGACGCAAAAATGATAGTTAATTGTAACATTCAGGGCCTCCTAATGACGATGGAACACTCAAATTGCCCCGCGATCCAATACATCGTCCTCCAGCCGACTTGTCTCCAAGGGTCTAATGCTGACTCGGGCACCTTATGGTCGTTCTCTTGTAAGTCTAGATTTTCGAATCCGACGCAAAACTGATAGTTCATTATAACCTTCAGGGCGACCTAATGACGATGGAACACTCAAATTGCGTCGATATTCAATACATCGGCCTGCAGTCGATTTGTCTCCAAGGGGTATATTGCTGTCTGGAGCACCGTATGAACTTCTCCTGTGAGTAGATTTTCGAATCCGACGCTAAAATGATAGTTAATTGTAACGTTCAGGGCCTTGTAATCACGATGGAACACTCAAATTGCGTCGAGATTCAATACATCGGCCTCCAGCCGACTTGTCTCCAAGGGTCTGTTGCTGCCTCGGGCACCTTATGGTCGTTCTCCTGTGAGTTTAGATTATCGAATCCGACGCAAAAATGATAGTTAAATGTAATGCTCAGGGCCTCTTAATGACGATGGAACTCTCAAATTGCGTCGAGATTCAATACATCGTCCTCCAGCCGACTTGTCTCCAAGGGTCTATTGCTGACTCGGGCACCTTATGGTCGTTCTCCTGTGAGTAGATTTTCGAATCCGACGCATAAATGACAGTTAATTGTAACGTTCAGGGACACCTAAAGACGATGGGACACTCAAATTGCGTCGAGATTCAATACATCGTCCTCCAGCCGACTTGTCTCCAAGGGTCTATTGCTGACTCGGGCACCTTATGGTCGTTCTCCTGTGAGTTTAGATTATCGAATCCGACGCAAAAATGATAGTTAAATGTAATGCTCAGGGCCTCTTAATGACGATGGAACTCTCAAATTGCGTCGAGATTCAATACATCGGCCTATAGCCGACTTGTCTCCAAGGGTCTATTGCTGCCTCGGGCACCTTATGGTCGTTCTCCTGTGAGTCTAGATTTTCGAATCCGACGCAAAAATGATAGTTAATTGTAACGTTCAGGGCCTTGTAATGGCGATGGAACACTCAAATTGCGTCGAGACTCAATACATCGACCTCCAGTCGACTTGTATCCAAGGGGATATTGCAGTCTCGTGCACCATATGATCCTTCTCCTGTTAGTAGATTTTCGAATCCGACGCTAAATTGATAGTTAACTGTAACGTTCAGGGCCTCCTAATGCCGATGGAACACTCAAATTGCGTCGAGATTCAATACATCGGCCTCCAGCCGACTTGTCTCCAAGGGTCTATTGCTGCCTCGGGCACCTAATGGTCGTTCTCCTGTGAGTCTAGATTTTCGAATCCGACGCAAAAATGATAGTTAATTGTAACGTTCAGGGCCTCCTAATCACGATGGAACACTCAAATTGCGTCGAGATTCAATACATCGTACTCCAGCCCATTTTTCTCCAAGGGGATATTGCTGCCTCGGGCACCAAATGGTCCGTCTGCTGTGAGTCTAGATTTTCGAATCCGACGCGAAACTGATTGTTAATTGTAACGTTCAGATCTTCCTAATGACGATGGAACACTCAAATTGCCTCGAGATTCAATACATCGGCATTCAGCCGATTTGTCTCCAAGGTTCTATTGCTGCCTCGGGCACCTTATGGTCGTTCCCCTGTGAGTCAACATTTTAGAATCCGACGCAAAACTCATAGTTAAATGTAATGCTCAGGACCTCTTAATGACGATGGAACACTCAAATTGAGTCGAGATTCAATACATCGACCTCCAGCCGACTTGTCTCCAAGGGGATATTGCTGCCTCGGGCTCCATGTGGTCCGTCTCCTGTGAGTCTAGATTTTCGAATCCGACGCGAAACTGATAGTTAATTGTAACGTTCAGGGCCTCCTAATGACGATGGAACACTCAAATTGCGTCGAGATTCAATACATCGTCCTCCAGCCGATTTGTCTCCAAGGGGATATTGCTGCCTCGGGCACCAAATGTTCCGTCTGCTGTGAGTCTAGATTTTCGAATCCGACGAAAAACTGATAGTTAATTGTAACATTCAGGGCATCCTAATGACGATGGAACACTTAAATTTCGTCGCGATCCAATACATCGTCCTCCAGCCGACTTGTCTCCAAGGGTCTAATGCTGCCTCGGTCACCTTATGGTCGTTCTCTTGTAAGTCTAGATTTTCGAATCCGACGCAAAACTGATAGTTCATTATAACGTTCACGGCGACCTAATGACGATGGAACACTCAAATTGCGTCGAGATTCAATACATCGGCCTCCAGCCGACTTGCTCCAAAGGGTATATTGCTGCCTCGGGCACCTTATGGTCGTTCTCCTGTGAGTCTAGATTTTCGAATCCGACGCAAAAATGATAGTTAATTGTATCGTTCAGGGCCTTGTAATGACGATGGAACACTCAAATTGCGTCGAGATTCAATACATCGGCCTCCAGCCGACTTGTCTCCAAGGGTCTGTAGCTGCCTCGGGCACCTTATGGTCGTTCTCCTGTGAGTTTAGATTATCGAATCCGACGCAAAAATTATAGCTAATTGTAACGTTTAGGGCCTCCTAATGACGATGGGACACTCAAATTGCGTCGCGATCCAATACATCGTCCTCCAGCCGACTTGTCTCCAAGGGTCTAATGCTGCCTCGGGCACCTTATGGTCGTTCTCTTGTAAGTCTAGATTTTCGAATCCGACGCAAAAATGATAGTTAATTGTAACGTTCAGGGCCTTGTAATGACGATGGAACACTCAAATTGCGTCGAGATTCAATACATCGGCCTCCAGCCGACTTGTCTCCAAGGGTCTGTTGCTGCCTCGGCCACCTTATGGTCGTTCTCCTGTGAATTTAGATTATCGAATCCGACGCAAAAATGATAGTTAATTGTAACGTTTAGGGCCTCCTAATGACGATGGGACACTCAAATTGCGTCGAGATTCAATACATCGTCCTCCAGCCGACTTGTCTCCATGGGGATATTACTGCCTCCGGCCTCTTATGTTCGCTCTCATGTGAGTTTAGATTTTCGAATCCGACGCGAAACTGATTGTTAATTGTAACGTTCAGGGCTTCCTAATGACGATGGAACACTCAAATTGCCTCGAGATTCAATACATCGGCATTCAGCCGATTTGTCTCCAAGGGTCTATTGCTGCCTCGGGCACCGTATGGTCGTTCCCCTGTGAGTGAACATTTTAGAATCCGACGCAAAACTGATAGTTAAATGTAATGCTCAGGGCCTCTTAATGACGATGGAACACTCAAATTGCGTCGAGACTCAATACATCGACCTCCAGTCGACTTGTATCCAAGGGGATATTGCAGTCTCGTGCACCATATGATCCTTCTCCTGTGAGTAGATTTTCGAATCCGACGCATATATGACAGTTAATTGTAACGTTCAGGGACACCTAAAGACGATGGGACACTCAAATTGCGTCGAGAGTCAATACATCGACCTCCAGTCGACTTGTATCCAAGGGGATTTGCAGTGTCGTGCACAATATGATCCTTCTCCTGTTAGTAGATTTTCGAATCCGACGCTAAAATGATAGTTAACTGTAACGTTCAGGGCCTCCTAATGCCGATGGAACACTCAAATTGCGTCGAGATTCAATACATCGGCCTATAGCCGACTTGTCTCCAAGGGTCTATTGCTGCCTCGGGCACCTTATGGTCGTTCTCCTGTGAGTCTAGATTTTCGAATCCGACGCAAAAATGATAGTTAATTGTAACGTTCAGGGCCTTGTAATGGCGATGGAACACTCAAATTGCGTCGAGACTCAATACATCGACCTCCAGTCGACTTGTATCCAAGGGGATATTGCAGTCTCGTGCACCATATGATCCTTCTCCTGTTAGTAGAGTTTCGAATCCGACGCTAAATTGATAGTTAACTGTAACGTTCAGGGCCTCCTAATGCCGATGGAACACTCAAATTGCGTCGAGATTCAATACATCGGCCTCCAGCCGACTTGTCTCCAAGGGTCTATTGCTGCCTCGGGCACCTAATGGTCGTTCTCCTGTGAGTCTAGATTTTCGAATCCGACGCAAAAATGATAGTTAATTGTAACGTTCAGGGCCTCCTAATCACGATGGAACACTCAAATTGCGTCGAGATTCAATACATCGTCCTCCAGCCGATTTTTCTCCAAGGGGATATTGCTGCCTCGGGCACCTTATGGTCCGTCTGCTGTGAGTCTAGATTTTCGAATCCGACGCGAAACTGATTGTTAATTGTAACGTTCAGATCTTCCTAATGACGATGGAACACTCAAATTGCCTCGAGATTCAATACATCGGCATTCAGCCGATTTGTCTCCAAGGTTCTATTGCTGCCTCGGGCACCTTATGGTCGTTCCCCTGTGAGTCAACATTTTAGAATCCGACGCAAAACTGATAGTTAAATGTAATGCTCAGGACCTCTTAATGACGATGGAACACTCAAATTGAGTCGAGATTCAATACATCGTCCTCCAGCCGACTTGTCTCCAAGGGTCTAATGCTGCCTCGGGCACCTTATGGTCGTTCTCTTGTAAGTCTAGATTTTCGAATCCGACGAAAAACTGATAGTTCATTATAACGTTCAGCGCGACCTAATGACGATGGAACATTCAAATTGCGTCGATATTCAATACATCGGCCTCCAGTCGATTTGTCTCCAAGGGGTATATTGCTGTCTCGAGTACCGTATGAACTTCTCCTGTGAGTAGATTTTCGAATCCGACGCTAAAATGATTGTTAATTGTAATGTTCAGGGCCTCCTAATGACGATGGAACATTCAAATTGCGTCAAGAATCAATACATCGGTTTCCAGCCGACTTGTGTCCAAGGGTCTATTGCTGCCTCGGGCACCTTATGGTCGTTCTCCTGTGAGTCTAGATTTTCGAATCCGACGCATAAATGATAGTTAATTGTAAATTTCAGGGACTCCTAAAGACGATGGAACACTCAAATTGAGTCGAGATTCAATACATCGGCCTCCAGCCGACTTGTCTCCTAGGGTCTATTGCTGCCTCGGGCAGCTTATTGTCGTTCTCCTGTGAGTCTAGATTTTCGAATCCGACGCAAAAATGATAGTTAATTGTAACGTTCAGGGCCTTGTAATGACGATGGAACACTCAAATTGCGTCGAGATTCAATACATTGGCCTCCAGCCGACTTGTCTCCAAGGGTCTGTTGCTGCCCCGGGCACCTTATGGTCGTTCTCCTGTGAGTTTAGATTATCGAATCCGACGCAAAAATGATAGTTAATTGTAACGCGTAGGGCCTCCTAATGACGATGGGACACTCAAATTGCGTCGAGATTCAATACATCGTCCTCCAGCCGACTTGTCTCAAAGGGTCTGTTGCTGCCTCGGGCACCTTATGGTCGTTCTCCTGTGAGTTTAGATTATAGAATCCGACGCAAAAATGATAGTTAATTGTAACATTCAGGGCCTCCTAATGACGATGGAACACTCAAATTGCCCCGCGATCCAATACATCGTCCTCCAGCCGACTTGTCTCCAAGGGTCTAATGCTGACTCGGGCACCTTATGGTCGTTCTCTTGTAAGTCTAGATTTTCGAATCCGACGCAAAACTGATAGTTCATTATAACCTTCAGGGCGACCTAATGACGATGGAACACTCAAATTGCGTCGATATTCAATACATCGGCCTGCAGTCGATTTGTCTCCAAGGGGTATATTGCTGTCTGGAGCACCGTATGAACTTCTCCTGTGAGTAGATTTTCGAATCCGACGCTAAAATGATAGTTAATTGTAACGTTCAGGGCCTTGTAATCACGATGGAACACTCAAATTGCGTCGAGATTCAATACATCGGCCTCCAGCCGACTTGTCTCCAAGGGTCTGTTGCTGCCTCGGGCACCTTATGGTCGTTCTCCTGTGAGTTTAGATTATCGAATCCGACGCAAAAATGATAGTTAAATGTAATGCTCAGGGCCTCTTAATGACGATGGAACTCTCAAATTGCGTCGAGATTCAATACATCGTCCTCCAGCCGACTTGTCTCCAAGGGTCTATTGCTGACTCGGGCACCTTATGGTCGTTCTCCTGTGAGTAGATTTTCGAATCCGACGCATAAATGACAGTTAATTGTAACGTTCAGGGACACCTAAAGACGATGGGACACTCAAATTGCGTCGAGATTCAATACATCGTCCTCCAGCCGACTTGTCTCCAAGGGTCTATTGCTGACTCGGGCACCTTATGGTCGTTCTCCTGTGAGTTTAGATTATCGAATCCGACGCAAAAATGATAGTTAAATGTAATGCTCAGGGCCTCTTAATGACGATGGAACTCTCAAATTGCGTCGAGATTCAATACATCGGCCTATAGCCGACTTGTCTCCAAGGGTCTATTGCTGCCTCGGGCACCTTATGGTCGTTCTCCTGTGAGTCTAGATTTTCGAATCCGACGCAAAAATGATAGTTAATTGTAACGTTCAGGGCCTTGTAATGGCGATGGAACACTCAAATTGCGTCGAGACTCAATACATCGACCTCCAGTCGACTTGTATCCAAGGGGATATTGCAGTCTCGTGCACCATATGATTCTTCTCCTGTTAGTAGATTTTCGAATCCGACGCTAAATTGATAGTTAACTGTAACGTTCAGGGCCTCCTAATGCCGATGGAACACTCAAATTGCGTCGAGATTCAATACATCGGCCTCCAGCCGACTTGTCTCCAAGGGTCTATTGCTGCCTCGGGCACCTAATGGTCGTTCTCCTGTGAGTCTAGATTTTCGAATCCGACGCAAAAATGATAGTTAATTGTAACGTTCAGGGCCTCCTAATCACGATGGAACACTCAAATTGCGTCGAGATTCAATACATCGTCCTCCAGCCGATTTTTCTCCAAGGGGATATTGCTGCCTCGGGCACCAAATGGTCCGTCTGCTGTGAGTCTAGATTTTCGAATCCGACGCGAAACTGATTGTTAATTGTAACGTTCAGATCTTCCTAATGACGATGGAACACTCAAATTGCCTCGAGATTCAATACATCGGCATTCAGCCGATTTGTCTCCAAGGTTCTATTGCTGCCTCGGGCACCTTATGGTCGTTCCCCTGTGAGTCAACATTTTAGAATCCGACGCAAAACTGATAGTTAAATGTAATGCTCAGGACCTCTTAATGACGATGGAACACTCAAATTGAGTCGAGATTCAATACATCGACCTCCAGCCGACTTGTCTCCAAGGGGATATTGCTGCCTCGGGCTCCATGTGGTCCGTCTCCTGTGAGTCTAGATTTTCGAATCCGACGCGAAACTGATAGTTAATTGTAACGTTCAGGGCCTCCTAATGACGATGGAACACTCAAATTGCGTCGAGATTCAATACATCGTCCTCCAGCCGATTTGTCTCCAAGGGGATATTGCTGCCTCGGGCACCAAATGGTCCGTCTGCTGTGAGTCTAGATTTTCGAATCCGACGAAAAACTGATAGTTAATTGTAACATTCAGGGCCTCCTAATGACGATGGAACACTTAAATTTCGTCGCGATCCAATACATCGTCCTCCAGCCGACTTGTCTCCAAGGGTCTAATGCTGCCTCGGTCACCTTATGGTCGTTCTCTTGTAAGTCTAGATTTTCGAATCCGACGCAAAACTGATAGTTCATTATAACGTTCACGGCGACCTAATGACGATGGAACACTCAAATTGCGTCGAGATTCAATACATCGGCCTCCAGCCGACTTGCTCCAAAGGGTATATTGCTGCCTCGGGCACCTTATGGTCGTTCTCCTGTGAGTCTAGATTTTCGAATCCGACGCAAAAATGATAGTTAATTGTATCGTTCAGGGCCTTGTAATGACGATGGAACACTCAAATTGCGTCGAGATTCAATACATCGGCCTCCAGCCGACTTGTCTCCAAGGGTCTGTAGCTGCCTCGGGCACCTTATGGTCGTTCTCGTGTGATTTTAGATTATCGAATCCGACGCAAAAATTATAGCTAATTGTAACGTTTAGGGCCTCCTAATGACGATGGGACACTCAAATTGCGTCGCGATCCAATACATCGTCCTCCAGCCGACTTGTCTCCAAGGGTCTAATGCTGCCTCGGGCACCTTATGGTCGTTCTCTTGTAAGTCTAGATTTTCGAATCCGACGCAAAAATGATAGTTAATTGTAACGTTCAGGGCCTCCTATTGGCGATGGAACACTCAAATTGCGTCGAGAGTCAATACATCGACCTCCAGTCGACTTGTATCCAAGGGGATATTGCAGTCACGTGCACCATATGATCGTTCTCCTGTTAGTAGATTTTCGAATCCGACGCTAAAATGATAGTTAATTGTAACGTTCAGGGCCTTGTAATGACGATGGAACACTCAAATTGCGTCGAGATTCAATACATCGGCCTCCAGCCGACTTGTCTCCAAGGGTCTGTTGCTGCCTCGGCCACCTTATGGTCGTTCTCCTGTGAATTTAGATTATCGAATCCGACGCAAAAATGATAGTTAATTGTAACGTTTAGGGCCTCCTAATGACGATGGGACACTCAAATTGCGTCGAGATTCAATACATCGTCCTCCAGCCGACTTGTCTCCATGGGGATATTACTGCCTCCGGCCTCTTATGTTCGCTCTCATGTGAGTTTAGATTTTCGAATCCGACGCGAAACTGATTGTTAATTGTAACGTTCAGGGCTTCCTAATGACGATGGAACACTCAAATTGCCTCGAGATTCAATACATCGGCATTCAGCCGATTTGTCTCCAAGGGTCTATTGCTGCCTCGGGCACCGTATGGTCGTTCCCCTGTGAGTGAACATTTTAGAATCCGACGCAAAACTGATAGTTAAATGTAATGCTCAGGGCCTCTTAATGACGATGGAACACTCAAATTGCGTCGAGACTCAAAACATCGACCTCCAGTCGACTTGTATCCAAGGGGATATTGCAGTCTCGTGCACCATATGATCCTTCTCCTGTGAGTAGATTTTCGAATCCGACGCATAAATGACAGTTAATTGTAACGTTCAGGGACACCTAAAGACGATGGGACACTCAAATTGCGTCGAGAGTCAATACATCGACCTCCAGTCGACTTGTATCCAAGGGGATTTGCAGTGTCGTGCACAATATGATCCTTCTCCTGTTAGTAGATTTTCGAATCCGACGCTAAAATGATAGTTAACTGTAACGTTCAGGGCCTCCTAATGCCGATGGAACACTCAAATTGCGTCGAGATTCAATACATCGGCCTATAGCCGACTTGTCTCCAAGGGTCTATTGCTGCCTCGGGCACCTTATGGTCGTTCTCCTGTGAGTCTAGATTTTCGAATCCGACGCAAAAATGATAGTTAATTGTAACGTTCAGGGCCTTGTAATGGCGATGGAACACTCAAATTGCGTCGAGACTCAATACATCGACCTCCAGTCGACTTGTATCCAAGGGGATATTGCAGTCTCGTGCACCATATGATCCTTCTCCTGTTAGTAGATTTTCGAATCCGACGCTAAATTGATAGTTAACTGTAACGTTCAGGGCCTCCTAATGCCGATGGAACACTCAAATTGCGTCGAGATTCAATACATCGTCCTCCAGCCGATTTTTCTCCAAGGGGATATTGCTGCCTCGGGCACCAAATGGTCCGTCTGCTGTGAGTCTAGATTTTCGAATCCGACGCGAAACTGATTGTTAATTGTAACGTTCAGATCTTCCTAATGACGATGGAACACTCAAATTGCCTCGAGATTCAATACATCGGCATTCAGCCGATTTGTCTCCAAGGTTCTATTGCTGCCTCGGGCACCTTATGGTCGTTCCCCTGTGAGTCAACATTTTAGAATCCGACGCAAAACTGATAGTTAAATGTAATGCTCAGGACCTCTTAATGACGATGGAACACTCAAATTGAGTCGAGATTCAATACATCGACCTCCAGCCGACTTGTCTCCAAGGTGATATTGCTGCCTCGGGCTCCATGTGGTCCGTCTCCTGTGTGTCTAGATTTTCGAATCCGACGCGAAACTGATAGTTAATTGTAACGTTCAGGGCCTCCTAATGACGATGGAACACTCAAATTGCGTCGAGATTCAATACATCGTCCTCCAGCCGATTTGTCTCCAAGGGGATATTGCTGCCTCGGGCACCAAATGGTCCGTCTGCTGTGAGTCTAGATTTTCGAATCCGACGAAAAACTGATAGTTAATTGTAACATTCAGGGCCTCCTAATGACGATGGAACACTTAAATTTCGTCGCGATCCAATACATCGTCCTCCAGCCGACTTGTCTCCAAGGGTCTAATGCTGCCTCGGTCACCTTATGGTCGTTCTCTTGTAAGTCTAGATTTTCGAATCCGACGCAAAACTGATAGTTCATTATAACGTTCACGGCGACCTAATGACGATGGAACACTCAAATTGCGTCGAGATTCAATACATCGGCCTCCAGCCGACTTGCTCCAAAGGGTATATTGCTGCCTCGGGCACCTTATGGTCGTTCTCCTGTGAGTCTAGATTTTCGAATCCGACGCAAAAATGATAGTTAATTGTATCGTTCAGGGCCTTGTAATGACGATGGAACACTCAAATTGCGTCGAGATTCAATACATCGGCCTCCAGCCGACTTGTCTCCAAGGGTCTGTAGCTGCCTCGGGCACCTTATGGTCGTTCTCCTGTGAGTTTAGATTATCGAATCCGACGCAAAAATTATAGCTAATTGTAACGTTTAGGGCCTCCTAATGACGATGGGACACTCAAATTGCGTCGCGATCCAATACATCGTCCTCCAGCCGACTTGTCTCCAAGGGTCTAATGCTGCCTCGGGCACCTTATGGTCGTTCTCTTGTAAGTCTAGATTTTCGAATCCGACGCAAAAATGATAGTTAATTGTAACGTTCAGGGCCTCCTATTGGCGATGGAACACTCAAATTGCGTCGAGAGTCAATACATCGACCTCCAGTCGACTTGTATCCAAGGGGATATTGCAGTCACGTGCACCATATGATCGTTCTCCTGTTAGTAGATTTTCGAATCCGACGCTAAAATGATAGTTAATTGTAACGTTCAGGGCCTTGTAATGACGATGGAACACTCAAATTGCGTCGAGATTCAATACATCGGCCTCCAGCCGACTTGTCTCCAAGGGTCTGTTGCTGCCTCGGCCACCTTATGGTCGTTCTCCTATGAATTTAGATTATCGAATCCGACGCAAAAATGATAGTTAATTGTAACGTTTAGGGCCTCCTAATGACGATGGGACACTCAAATTGCGTCGAGATTCAATACATCGTCCTCCAGCCGACTTGTCTCCATGGGGATATTACTGCCTCCGGCCTCTTATGTTCGCTCTCATGTGAGTTTAGATTTTCGAATCCGACGCGAAACTGATTGTTAATTGTAACGTTCAGGGCTTCCTAATGACGATGGAACACTCAAATTGCCTCGAGATTCAATACATCGGCATTCAGCCGATTTGTCTCCAAGGGTCTATTGCTGCCTCGGGCACCGTATGGTCGTTCCCCTGTGAGTGAACATTTTAGAATCCGACGCAAAACTGATAGTTAAATGTAATGCTCAGGGCCTCTTAATGACGATGGAACACTCAAATTGCGTCGAGACTCAATACATCGACCTCCAGTCGACTTGTATCCAAGGGGATATTGCAGTCTCGTGCACCATATGATCCTTCTCCTGTTAGTAGATTTTCGAATCCGACGCTAAATTGATAGTTAACTGTAACGTTCAGGGCCTCCTAATGCCGATGGAACACTCAAATTGCGTCGAGATTCAATACATCGGCCTCCAGCCGACTTGTCTCCAAGGGTCTATTGCTGCCTCGGGCACCTTATGGTCGTTCTCCTGTGAGTCTAGATTTTCGAATCCGACGCAAAAATGATAGTTAATTGTAACGTTCAGGGCCTCCTAATCACGATGGAACACTCAAATTGCGTCGAGATTCAATACATCGTCCTCCAGCCGATTTTTCTCCAAGGGGATATTGCTGCCTCGGGCACCAAATGGTCCGTCTGCTGTGAGTCTAGATTTTCGAATCCGACGCGAAACTGATTGTTAATTGTAACGTTCAGATCTTCCTAATGACGATGGAACACTCAAATTGCCTCGAGATTCAATACATCGGCATTCAGCCGATTTGTCTCCAAGGTTCTATTGCTGCCTCGGGCACCTTATGGTCGTTCCCCTGTGAGTCAACATTTTAGAATCCGACGCAAAACTGATAGTTAAATGTAATGCTCAGGACCTCTTATTGACGATGGAACACTCAAATTGAGTCGAGATTCAATACATCGAGCTCCAGCCGACTTGTCTCCAAGGGGATATTGCTGCCTCGGGCTCCATGTGGACCGTCTCCTGTGAGTCTAGATTTTCGAATCCGACGCGAAACTGATAGTTAATTGTAACGTTCAGGGCCTCCTAATGACGATGGAACACTCAAATTGCGTCGAGATTCAATACATCGTCCTCCAGCCGATTTGTCTCCAAGGGGATATTGCTGCCTCGGGCTCCAAATGGTCCGTCTGCTGTGAGTCTAGATTTTCGAATCCGACGAAAAACTGATAGTTAATTGTAACATTCAGGGCCTCCTAATGACGATGGAACACTTAAATTTCGTCGCGATCCCATACATCGTCCTCCAGCCGACTTGTCTCGAAGGGTCTAATGCTGCCTCGGTCACCTTATGGTCGTTCTCTTGTAAGTCTAGATTTTCGAATCCGACGCAAAACTGATAGTTCATTATAACGTTCACGGCGACCTAATGACGATGGAACACTCAAATTGCGTCGAGATTCAATACATCGGCCTCCAGCCGACTTGTCTCCAAAGGGTATATTGCTGCCTCGGGCACCTTATGGTCGTTCTCCTGTGAGTCTAGATTTTCGAATCCGACGCAAAAATGATAGTTAATTGTATCGTTCAGGGCCTTGTAATGACGATGGAACACTCAAATTGCGTCGAGATTCAATACATCGGCCTCCAGCCGACTTGTCTCCAAGGGTCTGTAGCTGCCTCGGGCACCGTATGGTCGTTCCCCTGTGAGTGAACATTTTAGAATCCGACGCAAAACTGATAGTTAAATGTAACGTTCAGGGCCTTCTAATGACGATGGAACACTCAAATTGCGTCGAGATTCAATACATCGGCCTCCAGCCGACTTGTCTCCAAGGGGATATCGCTGCCTCGCGCACCACATGGTCCGTCTCCGGTGATTCTACGTTTTCGAATCCGACGCAAAATTCATAGTTAATTGTAACGTTCAGGGCCTCCTAATCACGATGGAACACTCAAATTGCGTCGAGATTCAATACATCGTCCTCCAGCCGACTTGTCTCCAAGGGTCTGTTGCTGCCTCGGGCACCTTATGGTCGTTCTCCTGTGAGTTTAGATTATCGAATCCGACGCAAAAATGATAGTTAATTGTAACGTTTAGGGCCTCCTAATGACGATGGGACACTCAAATTGCGACGAGATTCAATACATCGTCCTCCAGCCGACTTGTCTCCATGGGGATATTACTGCCTCCGGCCTCTTATGTTCGCTCTCATGTGAGTTTAGATTTTCGAATCCGACGCGAAACTGATTGTTAATTGTGACGTTCAGGGCTTTCTAATGACGATGGAACACTCAAATTGCCTCGAGATTCAATACATCGGCATTCAGCCGATTTGTCTCCAAGAATCAATTGCTGCCTCGGGCACCGTATGGTCGTTCCCCTGTGAGTCAACATTTTAGAATCCGACGCAAAACTGATAGTTAAATGTAATGCTCAGGGCCTCTTAATGACGATGGAACACTCAAATTGCGTCGAGAGTCAATACATCGTCCTCCAACCGTCATGTCTCCAAGCGTCAATAGCTGCCACGGGCACCTTGTGATCGTTCTGCTGTGAGTCTAGATTTTCGAACCCGACGCAAAACTGATTGTTAATTGTAACGGTCAGGGCCACCTAATGACGATGGAACACTCAAATTGAGTCGAGATTCAATACATCGACCTCCAGCCGACTTGTCTCCAAGGGGATATTGCTGCCTCGGGCTCCATGTAGTCCGTCTCCTGTGAGTCTAGATTTTCGAATCCGACGCGAAACTGATAGTTAATTGTAACGCTCAGGGCCTCCTAATGACGATGGAACACTCAAATTGACTCGAGATTTAATACATCGGCCTCCAGCCGACTTGTCTCCAAGGGGATATCGCAGCCTCGGGCACTACATGGTCCGTCTCCGGCGATTCTACGTTTTCGAATCCGACGCAAAGCTCATAGTTAATTGTAACGTTCAGGGCCTCCTAATGACGATGGAGCACACAAATTGAGTCGTGATTCAATACATCGGCCTCCAGCCAACTTGTCTCCAAGGGTCTATTGCTGCCTCGGGCACCTTATGGTCGTTCTCCTGTGAGTCTAGATTTTCGAATCCGACGCAAAAATGATAGTTAATTGTAACGTTCAGGGCCTTGTAATGACGATGGAACACTCAAATTGCGTCGAGATTCAATACATCGGCCTCCAGCCGACTTGTCTCCAAGGGTCTGTTGCTGCCTCGGGCACCTTATGGTCGTTCTCCTGTGAGTTTAGATAATCGAATCCGACGCAAAAATGATAGTTAATTGTAACGTTTAGGGCCTCCTAATGACGATGGGACACTCAAATTGGGTCGAGATTCAATACATCGACCTCCAGCCGACTTGTCTCCATGGGGATAGTATTGCCTCCGGCCTCTTATGTTCGCTCTCATGTGAGTCAAGATTTTCGAATCCGACGCGAAACTGATTGTTAATTGTAACGTTCAGGGCTTCCTAATGACGATGGAACACTCAAATTGCCTCGAGATTCAATACATCGGCCCCCAGCCGACTTGCCTACAAGGGGATATCGCTGCCTCGGGCACCACATTGTCCGTCTCCGGTGATTCTACGTTTTCGAATCCGACGCAAAACTCATAGTTAATTGTAACGTTCAGGGCCTCCTAATGACGATGGAGCACACAAATTGAGTCGAGATTCAATACATCGGCCTCCAGCCGACTTGTTTCCAAGGGTCTATTGCTGCCTCGCGCACCTTATGGTCGTTCTCCTGTGAGTCTAGATTTTCGAATCCGACGCAAAAATGATAGTTAATTATAACGTTCAGGGCCTTGTAATGACGATGGAACACTCATATTGCGTCGAGATTCAATACATCGTCCTCCAGCCGACTTGTCTCCAAGGGTCTGTTGCTGCCTCGGGCACCGTATGGTCGTTCCCCTGTGAGTCAACATTTTAGGATCCGACGCAAAACTGATAGTTAAATGTAATGCTCAGGGCCTCTTAATGAGGATGGAACACTCAAATTGCGGCGAGAGTCAATACATCTTCCTCCAGCCGACTTGTCTCCAAGGGGATATTGCTGTCTCGGGCACCATATGATCCTTCTCCTGTGAGTCTAGATTTTCGAATCCAACGCAAAAATGATAGTGAATAGTAACGTTCAGCGCCTCCTGATGACGATAGAACTCTCAAATTGCGTCGAGATTCAATACATCGTCCTCCAGCTGATTTGTCTCCAAGGGTATATTGCTGCCTCGGGCACCTTATAGTCGTTCTCCTGTGAGTCTAGATTTTCGAATCCGACGCAAAAATGATAGTTAATTGTAATGTTCAGGGCCTTCTAATGACGATGGAACACTCAAATTGCGTCGAGATTCAATACATCGGCCTCCAGCCGACTTGTCTCCAAGGGTCTATTGCTGCCTCGGGCACCTTATGGTCGTTCTCCTGTGAGTCTAGATTTTCGAATCCGACGCCAAAATGATAGTTAATTGTAACGTTCAGGGCCTTGTAATGACGATGGAACACTCAAATTGCGTCGAGATTCAATACATCGGCCTCCAGCCGACTTGTCTCCAAGTGTCTGTTGCTGCCTCGGGCACCTTATAATCGTTCTCCTGTGAGTTTAGATTATCGAATCCGACGCAAAAATGATAGTTAATTGTAACGTTTAGGGCCTCCTAATGACGATGGGACACTCAAATTGCGTCGAGATTGAATACATCGTCCTCCAGCCGACTTGTCTCCATGGGGATTTTACTGCCTCCGGCCTCTTATGTTCGCTCTCATGTGAGTCTAGATTTTCGAATCCGACGCGAAACTGATTGTTAATTGTAACGTTCAGGGCTTCCTAATGACGATGGAACACACAAATTGCCTCGAGATTCAATACATCGGCATTCAGCCGATTTTTCTCCAAGGGTCTATTGCAGCCTCGGGCACCGTATGGTCGTTCCCCTGTGAGTCAACATTTTAGAATCCGACGCAAAACTGATAGTTAAATGTAATGCTCAGGGCCTCTTAATGACGATGGAACACTCAAATTGCGTCGAGAGTCAATACATCTTCCTCCAGCCGACTTGTCTACAAGGGGATATTGCTGCCTCGGGCTCCATGTGGTCCGTCTCCTGTGAGTCTAGATTTTCGAATCCGACGCGAAACTGATTGATAATTGTAACGTTCAGGGCTTCCTAATGACGATGGAACACTCAAATTGCCTCTAGATTTAATACATCGGCCTCCAGCTGACTTGTCTCCAAGGGGATATCGCTGCCTCGGGCTCCACATGGTCCGTCTCCGGTGATTCTACGTTATCGAATCCGACGCAAAACTCATAGTTAATCGTAACTTTCAGGGCCTCCTAATGACGATGGAGCACACAAATTGAGTCGAGATTCAATACATCGGCCTCCAGCCGACTTGTCTCCAAGGGTCTATTGCTGCCTCGGGCACCTTATGGTCGTTCTCCTGTGAGTCTAGATTTTCGAATCCGACGCAAAAATGATAGTTAATTGTAACGTTCAGGGCCTTGTAATGGCGATGGAACACTCAAATTGCGTCGAGATTCAATACATCGGCCTCCAGCCGACTTGTCTCCAAGGGTCAGTTGCTGCCTCGGGCACCTTATGGTCGTTCTCCTGTGAGTTTAGATTATCGAATCCGACGCAAAAATGATAGTTAATTGTAACGTTTAGGGCCTCCTAATGACGATGGAAAACTCAAATTGTCTCGAGATTCAATACATCGGCATTCAGCCGATTTGTCTCCAAGGGTCTATTGCTGCCTCGGGCACCTTGTGGTCGTTCTCCTGTGAGTCTAGATTTTCGAATCCGACGCAAAAATGATAGTGAATAGTAACGTTCAGCGCCTCCTGATGACGATAGAACTCTCAAATTGCGTCGAGATTCAATACATCGTCCTCCAGCTGATTTGTCTCCAAGGGTCTATTGCTGCCTCGGGCACCTTATGGTCGTTCTCCTGTGAGTCTAGATTTTCGAATCCGACGCAAAAATGATAGTTAATTGTAACGTTCAGGGCCCTGTAATGACGATGGAACACTCAAATTGCGTCGAGATTCAATACATCGTCCTCCAGCCGACTTGTCACCATGGGGATATTACTGCCTCCGGCCTCTTATGTTCGCTCTCATGTGAGTCTAGATTTTCGAATCCGACGCGAAACTGATTGTTAATTGTAACGTTCAGGGCTTCCTAATGACGATGGAACCCTCAAATTGCCTCGAGATTCAATACATCGGCATTCAGCCGATTTGTCTCCAAGGGTCTATTGCTGCCTCGGGCACCGTATGGTCGTTCCACTGTGAGTCAACATTTTAGAAGCCGACGCAAAACTGATAGTTAAATGTAATGCTCAGGGCCTCTTAATGACGATGGAACACTCAAATTGCGTCGAGAGTCAATACATCTTCCTCCAGCCGACTTGTCTACAAGGGGATATTGCTGCCTCGGGCTCCATGTGGTCCGTCTCCTGTGAGTCTAGAATTTCGAATCCGACGCGAAACTGATAGTTAATTGTAAGGTTCAAGGCCTCCTAATGACGATGGAACACTCAAATTGCGTCGAGATTCAATACATCGGCCTCCAGCTGACTTGTCTCCATGGGGATATTACTGCCTCCGGCCTCTTATGTTCGCTCCCATGTGGGTCTAGATTCTCGAATCCGACGCGAAACTGATTGTTAATTGTAACGTTCAGGGCTTCCTAATGACGATGGAACACTCAAATTGCCTCGAGATTCAATACATCGGCCTCCAGCCGACTTGTCTCCAAGGGTCTGTTGCTGCCACGGGCACCATATGATCCTTCTCCTGTGAGTCTAGATTTTCGAATCCGGCGCAAAAGTGATAGTGAATAGTAACGATCAGCGCCTCCTGATGACGATAGAACCCTCAAATTTCGTCTAGATTCAATACATCGTCCTCCAGCTGATTTGTCTCCAAGGGTCTATTGCTGCCTCGGGCACCTTATGGTCGTTCTCCTGTGAGTCTAGATTTTCGAATCCGACGCAAAAATGATAGTTAATTGTAACGTTCAGGGCCTTCTAATGACGATGGAACACTCAAATTGCGTCGAGATTCAATACATCGGCCTCCAGCCAACTTGTCTCCAAGGGGATATCGCTGCCTCGGGCACCATATGGTCCGTCTCCGGTGATTCTACGTTTTCGAATCCGACGCAAAACGCATAGTTAATTGTAACGTTCAGGGCCTCCTAATGACGATGAGGCACACAAATTGAGTCGAGATTCAATACATCGACCTCCAGCCGACTTGTCTCCAAGGGTCTATTGCTGCCTCGGGCAACTTATGGTCGATCTCCTGTGAGTCTAAATTTCCGAATCCGACGCAAAAATGATAGTTAATTGTAACGTTCAGAGCCTTCTAATGACGATGGAACACTCAAATTGCGTCGAGATTCAATACATCGGCCTCCAGCCGACTTGTCTCCAAGGGGATATCGCTGCCTAGGGCGCCACATGGTCCGTCTCCGGTGATTCTACGTTTTCGAATCCGACGCAAAACTCATAGTTAATTGTAACGTTCAGGGCCTCCTAATGACGATGGAGCACACAAATTGAGTCGAGATTCAATACATCGGTCTCCATCCGACTTGTCTCCAAGGGTCTATTGCTGCCTCGGGCACCTTATGGTCGTTCTCCTGTGAGTCTAGATTTTCGAATCCGACGCAAAAATGATAGTTAATTGTAACGTTCAGGGCCTTGTAATGACGATGGAACACTCAAATTGCGTCGAGATTCAATACATCGGCCTCCAGCCGACTTGTCTCCAAGGGTCTGCTGCTGCCTGGGGCACCTTATGGTCGTTCTCCTGTGAGTTTAGATTATCGAATCCGACGCAAAAATGATGGTTCATTGTAACGTTTAGGGCCCCCTAATGACGATGGGGCACTCAAATTGCGTCGAGATTGAATACATCGTCCTCCAGCCGACTTGTGTCCATTGGGATATTACAGCCTCCGGCCTCTTATGTTCGCTCTCATTTGAGTCTAGATTTTCGAATACGACGCGAAACTGATTGTTAATTGTAACGTTCAGGGCTTCCTAATGACGATGGAACACTCAAATTGCCTCGAGATTCAATACATCGGCATTCAGCCGATTTGTCTCCAAGGGTCTATTGCTGCCTCGGGCACCGTATGATCGTTCTCATGTGAGTCAACATTTTAGAATCCGACGCAAAACTGATAGTTAAATGCAATGCTCAGGGCCTCTTAATGACGATGGAACTCTCAAATTGCATCGAGAGTCAATACATATTCCTCCAGCCGACTTGTCATCAAGGGGATATTGCTGCCTCGGGCTCCTTGTGGTCCGTCTCCTGTGAGTCTAGATTTTCGAATCCGACGCGAAACTGATAGTTAATTGTAAGGTTCAGGGCCTCCTAATGACGATGGAACACTCAAATTGCGTCGAGATTCAATACATCGGCCTCCAGCGGACTTGTCTCCATGGGGATATTGCTTTCTCGGGCACTATATGTTCCTTCTCCTGTGAGTCTAGATTATCGAATCCGACGCAAAAATGATAGTGAATAGTAACGTTCGCGTCTCCTGATGACGATAGAACTCTAAAATTGCGTCGAGATTCAATACATCGTCCTCCAGCTGATTTGTCTCCAAGGGTCAATTGCTGCCTCGGGCACCTTATGGTCGTTCTCCTGTGAGTCTAGATTTTCGAATCCGACGCAAAAATGATAGTTAATTGTAACGTTCCGGGCCTCCTAATTACGATGGAGCACACAAATTGAGTCGAGATTCAATACATCGGCCTCCAGCCGACTAGTCTCCAAATGTCTATTGCTGCCTCGGGCACCTTATGGTCGTTCTCCTGTGAGTCTAGATTTTCGAATCCGACGCAAAAATGATAGTTAATTGTAACGTTCAGGGCCTTGTAATGACAATGGAACACTCAAATTGCCTCGAGATTCAATACAACGGCAGTCAGCCGATTTGTCTCCAAGGGTCTATTGCTCCCTCGGGCACCGTATGGTCGTTCCCCTGTGTGTCAACATTTTAGAATCCGACGCAAAACTGATAGTTAAATGTAATGCTCAGGGCCTCTTAATGACGATGGAACACTCAAATTGCGTCGAGATTCAATACATCGGCCTCCAGCCGACTTGTCTCCAAGGGTGTGTTGCTGCCTCGGGCACCTTATGGTCGTTCTCCTGTGAGTTTAGATTATCGAATCCGACGCAAAAATGATGGTTAATTGTAACGTTTAGTGCCTTCTAATGACGATGGGACACTCAAATTGCGTCGAGGTTCAATACATCGTCCTCCAGCCGACTTGTCTACAAGGGGATATTGCTGCATCGGGCTCCATGTGGTTCGTCTCCTGTGAGTCTAGATTTTCGAATCGGACGCGAAACTGATAGTTAATTGTAAGGTTCAGGGCCTCCTAATGACGATGGAACACTCAAATTGCGTCGAGATTCAATACATCGGCCTCCAGCGGACTTGTCTCCAAGGGGATATTGCTTTCTCGGGCACTATATGTTCCTTCTCCTGTGAGTCTAGATTTTCGAATCCGACGCAAAAATGATAGTGAATAGTAACGTTCAGCGCCTCCTGATGACGATAGAACTCTCAAATAGCGTCGAGATTCAATACATCGTCCTCCAGCTGATTTGTCTCCAAGGGTCTATTGCTGCCTCGGGCACCTTATGGTCGTTCTCCTGTGAGTCTAGATTTTCGAATCCGACGCAAAAATGATAGTTAATTGTAACGTTCCGGGCCTTCTAATGACGATGGAACACTCAAATTGCGTCGAGATTCAATACATCGGCCTCCAGCCGACTTGTCTCCAAGGGGATATCGCTTCCTCGGGCACCACATGTTCCGTCTCCGGTGATTCTACGTTTTCGAATCCGACGCAAAACTCATAGTTAATCGTAACGTTCAGGGCCTCCTAATGACGATGGAGCACACAAATTGAGTCGAGATTCAATACATCGACCTCCAGCCGACTTGTCTCCAAGGGTCTATTGCTGCCACGGGCACCTTATGGTCGTTCTCCTGTGAGTTTAAATTATCGAATCCGACGATAAAATGATAGTTAATTGTAACGTTTAGGGCCTCCTAATGACGATGGGACACTCAAATTGCGTCGAAATTCAATACATCGTCCTCCAGCCGACTTGTTTCCATGGGGATATTACTGCCTCCGGCCTCTTAAGTTCGCTCTCATGTGAGTCTAGATTTCCGAATCCGACGCGAAATTGATTGTTAATTGTAACGTTCAGGGCTTCCTAATGACGATGGAACACTCAAATTGCCTCGTGATTCAATACAACGGCAGTCAGCCAATTTGTCTCCAAGGGTCTATTGCTGTCTCGGGCACCGTATAGTCGTTGCCCTGTGAGTCAACATTTTAGAATCCGACGCAAAACTGATAGTTAAATGTAATGCTCAGGGCCTCTTAATGACGATGGAACACTCAAATTGCGTCGAGAGTCAATACATCTTCCTAAAGCCGACTTGTCTACAAGGGGATATTGCTGCCTCGGGCTCCATGTTGTCCGTCTCCTGTGAGTCTAGATTTTCGAATCCGACGCGAAACTGATAGTTAATTCTAAGGTCCAGGGCCTCCTAATGACGTTGGAGCACACAAATTGAGTCGAGATACAATACATCGGCCTCCAGCCGACTTGTCTCCAAGGGTCCATTGCTGCCTCGGGCACCTTATGGTCATTCTCCTGTGAGTCTAGATTTTCGAATCCGACGCAAAAATGATTGTTAATTGCAACGTTCAGGGCCTCTTAATGACGATGGAACACTCAAATTGCGTCGAGATTAAATACATCGGCCTCTAGCCGACTTGTCTCCAAGGGGATATCGCTGCCTCGGGCACCACATGGTCCGTCTCCGGTGATTCTACGTTTTCGAATCCGACGCAAAACTCATAGTTAATTGTAACGTTCAGGGCCTCCTAATGACGATGGAGCACACAAATTGAGTCGAGATTCAATACATTGGCCTCCAGCCGACTTGTCTCCAAGGGTCTATTGCTGCCTCGGGCACCTTATGGTCGTTCTCCTGTGAGTCTAGATTTTCGAATCCGACGCAAAAATGATAGTTAATTGTAACGTTCAGGGCCTTGTAATGACGATGGAACACTCAAATTGCGTCGAGATTCAATACATCGGCCTCCAGCCGACTTGTCTCCAAGGGTCTGTTGCTGCCTCGGGCACCTTATGGTCGTTCTCCTGTGAGTTTATATTAACGAATCCGACGCAAAAATGATAGTTAATTGTAACGTTTAGGGCCTCCTAATGACGATGGGACACTCAAATTGCGTCGAGATTCAATACATCGTCCTCCAGCCAACTTGTCTCCATGGGGATATTACTGCCTCGGTCCTCTTATGTTCGCTCTCATGTGAGTCTAGATTTTCGAATCCGACGCGAAACTGATTGTTAATTGTAAGGTTCAGGGCTTCCTAATGACGATGGAACACTCAAATTGCGTCGAGATTCAATACATCGGCCTTCAACGGACTTGTCTCCAAGAGGCTATTGCTGTCTCGGGCACCATATGATCCTTCTCCTGTGAGTCTAGATTTTCGAATCCGACGCAAAAATGATAGTTAATAGTAACGTTCAGCGCCTCCTGATGACGATAGGACTCTCAAATTGCGTCGAGATTCAATACATCGTCCTCCAGCTGATTTGTCTCCAAGGGTCTCTTGCTGCCTCGGGCACCTTATGGTCGTTCTCCTGTGAGTCTAGATTTTCGAATCCGACGCAAAAATGATAATTAATTGTAACGTTCAGGGCCTTCTAATGACGATGGAACACTCAAATTGCCTCGAGATTCAATACATCGGCATTCAGCCGATTTGTCTTCAAGGGTCTATTGCTGTCTCGGGCACCGTATGGTCGTTCCCCTGTGAGTCAACATTTTAGAATCCGACGCAAAACTGATAGTTAAATGTAATGCTCAGGGCCTCTTAATGACGATGGAACACTCAAATTGCGTCGAGAGTCAATACATCTTCCTCCAGCCGACTTGTCTACAAGGGGATATTGCTGCCTCGGGCTCCATGTGGTCCGTCTCCTGTGACTCTAGATTTATCGAATCCGACGCGAAACTGATAGTTAATTGCAAGGTTCAGGGCCTCCTACTGACGATGGAACACTCAAATTGCGTCGAGATTCAATACATTGGCATCCAGCGGACTTGTCTCCAAGGGGATATTGCTGTCTCGGGCACCATATGATCCTTCTCCTGTGAGTCTAGATTTTCGAATCCGACGAAAAAATGATAGTGAATAGTAACGTTCAGCGCCTCCTAATGACGATAGAACTCTCTAATTGCGTCGAGATTCAATACATCGTGTTCCAGCTGATTTGTCTCCAAGGGTCTATTGCTGCCTCGGGCACCTTATGGTCGTTCTCCTGTGAGTCTAGATTTTCGAATCCGACGCCAAAATGATAGTTAATTGTAACGTTCAGGGCCTTCTAATGACGATGGAACACTCAAGTTGCGTCGAGATTCAGTACATCGGCCTCCAGCCGACATGTCTCCAAGGGGATATCGCTGCCTCGGGCACCACATGGTCCGTCTCCGGTGATTCTACGTTTTCGAATCCGACGCAAAACTGATAGTTAATTGTAACATTCAGGGCCTCCTAATGACGATGGAGCACACAAATTGAGTCGAGATTCAATACATCGACCTCCAGCCGACTTGTCTCCGAGGGTCTATTGCTGCCTCGGGCACCTTATGGTCGTTCGCCTGTGAGTCTAGATTTTCGAATCCGACACAAAAATGATAGTTAGTTGTAACGTTCAGGGACTTCTAATGACGATGGAACACTCAAATTGCGTCGAGATTCAATACATCGGCCTCCAGCCGACTTGTCTCCAAGGGGATATCGCTGCTTCGGGCACCACATGTTCCGTCTCCGGTGATTCTACGTTTTCGAATCCCACGCAAAACTCATAGTTAATTGTAACGATCAGGGCCTCCTAATGACGATGGAGCACACAAATTGAGTCGAGATTCAATACATCGTCCTCCAGCAGACTTGTCTCCATGGGGATATTACTGCCTCCAGCCTCTTATGTTCGCTCTCATGTGAGTCTAGATTTTCGAATCCGACGCGAAACTGATTGTTAATTGTAACGTACAGGGCTTCCTAATGACGATGGAACACTCAAATTGCCTCGAGATTCTATACATCGGCATTCAGCCGATTTGTCTCCAAGGGTCTATTGCTGCCTCGGGCACCGTAAGGTCGTTCCCCTGTGAGTCAACATTTTAGAATCCGACGCAAAACTGATAGTTAAATGTAATGCTCAGGGACTCTTAATGTCGATGGAACACTCAAATTGCGTCGAGAGTCAATACATCTTCCTCCAGCCGACTTGTCTACAAGGGGATATTGCTGCCTCGTGCTCCATGTGGTCCGTCTCCTGTGAGTCTAGATTTTCGAATCCGACGCGAAACTGATAGTTAATTGTAAGGCTCAGGGCCTACTAATGGCGATGGGACACTCAAATTGCGTCGAGATTCAATACATCGTCCTCCAGCCGACTTGTCTCCATGGGGATATTACTGCCTCCGGCCTCTTATGTTCGCTCTCATGTGAGTCTAGATTTTCGAATCCGACGCAAAAATGATAATGAATTGTAACGTTTAGGGCCTTATAATGACGATGGAACACTCAAATTGCGTCGAGATTCAATACATCGGCCTCCAGCCGACTTGCCTCCAAGGGGATATCCTGCCTCGGGCACCACATGGTCCGTCTCCGGTGATTCTACGTTTCTGAATCCGACGCAATACTCATAGTTAATTGTAACGTTCAGGGCCTCCTAATGACGATGGAGCACACAAATTGAGTCGAGAATCAATACATCGACCTCCAGCCGACTTGTCTCCAAGGGTCAATTGCTGCCTCGGGCAACTTATAGTCGTTCTCCTGTGAGTCTAGATTTTCGAATCCGACGCAAAAATGATAGTTAATTGTAACGTTCAGGGCCTTCTAATGACGATGGAACACTCAAATTGCGTCGAGATTCAATACATCGGCCTCCAGCCGACTTGTCTCCAAGGGGATGTCGCTGCCTCGGGCACGACATGGTCCGTCTCCGGTGATTCTACGATTTCGAATCCGACGCAAAACTCATAGTTAATTGTAACGATCAGGGCCTCCTAATGACGATGGGGCACACAAATTGAGTCGAGATTCAATACATCGGCCTCCAGCCGACTTGTCACCAAGGGTCTATTGCTGCCTCCGACACCTTATGGTCGTTCTCCTGTGAGTCTAGATTTTCGAATCCGACGCAAAAATGATAGTTAATTGTAACGTTTAGAGCCTCCTAATGACGATGGGACACTCAAATTTCGTCGAGATTCAATACATCGACCTCCAGCCGACTTGTCTCCAAGGGGATATTGCTGCCTCAAGCTCCATGTGGTCCGTCTCCTGTGAGTCTAGATTTTCGAATCCGACGCGAAACTGATAATTAATTGTAACTTTCAGGGCCTCCTAATGACGATGGACCACTCAAATTGTGTCAAGATGTAATACATCGGCCTCCAGCCGACTTGTCTCCAAGGGGATATTGCTGTCTCGGGCACAATACGATCCTTCTCCTGTGAGTCTAGATTTTCTAATCCGACGCAAAAATGATAGTGAATTGTAACTTTCAGCGCCTCCTAATAACGATAGAAGACTCAAATTGCGTCGAGATTCAATACATCGTCTTCCAGCCGATTTGTCTCCAAGGGGATATTGCTGCCTCGGGCACCAAATGATCCGTCTGCTGTGAGTCTAGATTTTCGAATCCGACGAAAATCTGATAGTTAATTGTAACATTAAGGGCCTCCTAATGACGGTGGAACACTCAACTTGCGACGCGATCCAATACATCGTCCTCCAGCCGACTGTCTCCAAGTGTCTAATGCTGCCTCGGGGACCTTATGGTCGTTCTCTTGTAAGTCTAGATTTTCGAACCCGACGCAAAACTGATTGTTAATTGTAACGTTCAGGGCCACCTAATGACGATGGAACACACAAATTGAGTCGAGATTCAATACATCGACCTCCAGCCGACTTGTCTCCAACGGGATATTGCTGCCTCAGGCTCCATGTGGTCCGTCTCCTGTGAGTCTAAATTTTCGAATCCGACGCTAAACTGATAGTTAATTGTAACGTTCAGGGCCTCCTAATGACGATGGAACACTCAAATTGCGTCGATATTCAATACATCGGCCTCCAGTCGATTTGTCTCCAAGGGGTATATTGCTGTCTCGAGCACCGTATGAACATCTCCTGTGAGTAGATTTTCGAATCCGACGCTAAAATGATTGTTAATTGTAACGTTCAGGGCCTACTAATGACGATGGAACACTCAAATTGCGTCAAGAATCAATACATCGGTTTCCAGCCGACTTGTCTCCAAGGGTCTGTTGCTGCCTCGGGCACCTTATGGTCGTTCTCCTGTGAGTCTAGATTTTCGAATACGACGCATAAATGATAGTTAATTGTAACGTTCAGGGACTCCTAATGACGATGGAACACTCAAATTGCGTCGAGAGTCAATACATCGACCTCCAGTCGACTTGTATCCAAGGGGATATTGCAGTCTCGTGCACCATATGATCCTTCTCCTGTTAGTAGATTTTCGAATCCGACGCTAAAATGATAGTTAACTGTAACGCTCAGGCCTCCTAATGCCGATGGAACACTCAAATTGCGTCGAGATTCAATACATCGGACTCCAGCCGACTTGTCTCCAAGGGTCTATTGCTGCCCCGGGCACCTTATGGTAGTTCTCCTGTGAGTCTAGATTTTCGAATCCGACGCAAAAATGATAGTCAAAATGTAACGTTCAGGGCCTTGTAATGACGATGGAACACTCAAATTGCGTCGAGATTCAATACATCAGCCTCCAGCCGACTTGTCTCCAAGGGTCTGTTGCTGCCTCGGGCACCTTATGGTCGTTCTCCTGTGAGTTTAGATTATCGAATCCGACGCAAAAATGATAGTTAATTGTAACGTTTAGGGCCTCCTAATGACGATGGGACACTCAAATTGCGTCGAGATTTAATACATCGTCCGCCACCCGTCTTGTCTCCATGGGCATATTACTGCCTCCGGCCTCTTATGTTCGCTCTCATGTGAGTCTAGATTTTCGAATCCGACGCGAAATTGATTGTTAATTGTAACGTTCAGGGCTTCCTAATGACGATGGAACACTCAAATTGCCTCGAGATTCAATACATCGGCATTCAGCCGATTTGTCTCCAAAGGTCTATTGCTGCCTCAGGCACCGTATGGTCGTTCCTCTGTGAGTCAACATTTTAGAATCCGACGCAGAACTGATAGTTAAATGTAATGCTCAGGGCCTCTTAATGATGATGGAACACTCAATCTGCGTCGAGAGTCAATACATCTTCCTCCAGCCGACTTGTCTACAAGGGGATATTGCTGCCTCGGGCACCAAATGGTCCGTCTCCTGTGAGTCTGGATTTTTGAATCCGACGCAAAACTGATAGTTAATTGTAACGTTCAGGGCCACCAAATGACGATGGAGCACTCAAATTGCGTCGCGATTCAATACATCGTCCTCCAGCGGACTGGTCTCCAAGGGGATATTGCTGCATCTGGCACCTTATGGTCCGTCTCTAGTGAGTCTAAATTTTTAAATCCGACGAAAAACTGATAGTTAATTGTAACATTAAGGGCCTCCTAATGACGATGGAACACTCATTTTGCGTCGCGATCCAATACATCGACCTCCAACCGACTTGTCTCCAAGGGTCAATAGCTGCCACGGGCACCTTGTGATCGTTCTGCTGTGAGTCTAGATTTTCGAACCCGACGCAAAACTGATTGTTAATTGTAACGTTCAGGGCCACCTAATGACGATGGAACACTCAAATTGCGTCGAGAGTCAATACATCGACCTCCAGTCGACTTGTATCCAAGGGGATATTGCAGTCTCGTGCACCATATGATCCTTCTCCTGTTAGTAGATATTCGAATCCGACGCTAAAATGATAGTAAACTGTAACGCTCAGGCCTCCTAATGCCGGTGGAACACTCAAATTGCGTCGAGATTCAATACATCGGCCTCCAGCCGACTTGTCTCCAAGGGGATATTGCTGTCTCGGGCACAATATGATCCTTCTCCTGTGAGTCTAGATTTTCGAATCCGGCGCAAAAATGATAGTGAATTGTAACGTTCAGCGCCTCCTAATGACGATAGAAGACTCAAATTGCGTCGAGATTCAACACATCGTCCTCCAGCCGATTTGTCTCCAAAGGGATATTGCTGCCTCGGGCACCAAATGGTCCGTCCGCTGTGAGTCTAGATTTTCGAATCCGACGAAAAACTGATAGTTAATTGTAACATTCAGGGCCTCCTAATGACGATGGAACACTCATTTTGCGTCGCGATCCAATACATCGTCCTCCAACCGACTTGTCTCCAAGGGTCAATAGCTGCCACGGGCATCTTGTGTTCGTTCTGCTGTGAGTCTAGATTTTCGAACCCGACGCAAAACTGATTGTTAATTGTAACGTTCAGGGCCACCTAATGACGATGGAACACTCAAATTGAGTCGAGATTCAATACATCGTCCTCCAGCCGACTTGTCTCCAAGGGGATATTGCTGCCTCGGGCTCCATGTAGTCCGTCTCCTGTGAGTCTAGATTTTCGAATCCGACGCAAAAATGATAGTTAATTGTAACGTTCAGGGCCTTGTAATGACGATGGAACACTCAAATTTCGTCGAGATTCAATACATCAGCCTCCAGCCGACTTGTCTGCAAGTGTCTGTTGCTGCCTCGGGCACCTTATGGTCGTTCTCCTGTGAGTTTAGATTATCGAATCCGACGCAAAAATGATAGTTAATTGTAACGTTTAGGGCCGCCTAATGACGATGGGACACTCAAATTGCTTCGAGATTCAATACATCGTCCTCCAGCCGACTTGTCTCCATGGGGATATTACTGCCTCCGGCCTCTTGTGTTCGCTCTCATGTGAGTCTAGATTTTCGAATCCGACGCGAAATTGATTGTTAATTGTAACGTTCAGGGCTTCCTAATGACGATGGAACACTCAAATTGCCTCGAGATTCAATACATCGGCATTCAGCCGATTTGTCTCCAAAGGTCTATTGCTGCCTCGGGCACCGTATGGTCGTTCCCCTGTGAGTCAACATTTTAGAATCCGACGCAAAACTGATAGTTAAATGTAATGCTCAGGGCCTCTTAATGACGATGGAACACTCAAATTGCGTCGAGAGTCAATACATCTTCCTCCTGCCGACTTGTCTACAAGGGGATATTGCTGCCTCGGGCACCAAATGGTCCGTCTCCTGTGAGTCTGGATTTTTGAATCCGACGCGAAACTGATAGTTAATTGTAACGTTCAGGGCCTCCAAATGACGATGGAGCACTCAAATTGCAGTGCGATTCAATACATCGTCCTCCAGCGGACTGGTCTCCATGGGGATATTGCTGCATCGGGCACCTTATGGTCCGTCTCTAGTGAGTCTAAATTTTTGAATCCGACGAAAAACTGATAGTTAATTGTGACATTAAGGGCCTCCTAATGACGATGGAACACTCATTTTGCGTCGCGATCCAATACATCGTCCTCCAACCGACTTGTCTCCAAGGGTCAATAGCTGCCACGGGCACCTTGTGATCATTCTGCTGTGAGTCTAGATTTTCGAACCCGACGCAAAACTGATTGTTAATTGTAACGTTCAGGGCCACCTAATGACGATGGAACACTCAAATTGCGTCGAGAGTCAATACATCTACCTCCAGTCGACTTGTATCCAAGGGGATATTGCAGTCTCGTGCACCATATGATCCTTCTCCTGTTAGTAGATTTTCGAATCCGACGCTAAAATGATAGTTAACTGTAACGTTCAGCGCCTCCTAATGACGATAGAAGACTCAAATTGCGTCGAGATTCAACACATCGTCCTCCAGCCGATTTGTCTCCAAAGGGATATTGCTGCCTCGGGCACCAAATGGTCCGTCCGCTGTGAGTCTAGATTTTCGAATCCGACGAAAAACTGATAGTTAATTGTAACATTCAGGGCCTCCTAATGACGATGGAACACTCATTTTGCGTCGCGATCCAATACATCGTCCTCCAACCGACTTGTCTCCAAGGGTCAATAGCTGCCACGGGCATCTTGTGTTCGTTCTGCTGTGAGTCTAGATTTTCGAACCCGACGCAAAACTGATTGTTAATTGTAACGTTCAGGGCCACCTAATGACGATGGAACACTCAAATTGAGTCGAGATTCAATACATCGACCTCCAGCCGACTTGTCTCCAAGGGGATATTGCTGCCTCGGGCTCCATGTAGTCCGTCTCCTGTGAGTCTAGATTTTCGAATCCGACGCAAAAATGATAGTTAATTGTAACGTTCAGGGCCTTGTAATGACGATGGAACACTCAAATTTCGTCGAGATTCAATACATCAGCCTCCAGCCGACTTGTCTGCAAGTGTCTGTTGCTGCCTCGGGCACCTTATGGTCGTTCTCCTGTGAGTTTAGATTATCGAATCCGACGCAAAAATGATAGTTAATTGTAACGTTTAGGGCCGCCTAATGACGATGGGACACTCAAATTGCTTCGAGATTCAATACATCGTCCTCCAGCCGACTTGTCTCCATGGGGATATTACTGCCTCCGGCCTCTTGTGTTCGCTCTCATGTGAGTCTAGATTTTCGAATCCGACGCGAAATTGATTGTTAATTGTAACGTTCAGGGCTTCCTAATGACGATGGAACACTCAAATTGCCTCGAGATTCAATACATCGGCATTCAGCCGATTTGTCTCCAAAGGTCTATTGCTGCCTCGGGCACCGTATGGTCGTTCCCCTGTGAGTCAACGTTTTAGAATCCGACGCAAAACTGATAGTTAAATGTAATGCTCAGGGCCTCTTAATGACGATGGAACACTCAAATTGCGTCGAGAGTCAATACATCTTCCTCCTGCCGACTTGTCTACAAGGGGATATTGCTGCCTCGGGCACCAAATGGTCCGTCTGCTGTGAGTCTGGATTTTTGAATCCGACGCGAAACTGATAGTTAATTGTAACGTTCAGGGCCTCCAAATGACGATGGAGCACTCAAATTGCAGTGCGATTCAATACATCGTCCTCCAGCGGACTGGTCTCCATGGGGATATTGCTGCATCGGGCACCTTATGGTCCGTCTCTAGTGAGTCTAAATTTTTGAATCCGATGAAAAACTGATAGTTAATTGTGACATTAAGGGCCTCCTAATGACGATGGAACACTCATTTTGCGTCGCGATCCAATACATCGTCCTCCAACCGACTTGTCTCCAAGGGTCAATAGCTGCCACGGGCACCTTGTGATCGTTCTGCTGTGAGTCTAGATTTTCGAACCCGACGCAAAACTGATTGTTAATTGTAACGTTCAGGGGCACCTAATGACGATGGAACACTCAAATTGAGTCGAGATTCAATACATCGACCTCCAGCCGACTTGTCTCCAAGGGGATATTGCTACCTCGGGCTCCATGTGGTCCGTCTCCTGTGAGTCTAGATTTTCGAATCCGACGCTAAACTGATAGTTAATTGTAACGTTCAGGGCCTCCTAAGACGATGGAACACTCAAATTGCGTCGAGATTCAATACATCGGCCTCCAGCCGACTTGTCTCCAAGGGGATATTGCTGTCTCGGGCACAATATGATCCTTCTCCTGTGAGTCTAGATTTTCGAATCCGACGCAAAAATGATAGTGAATTGTAACGTTCAGCGCCTCCTAATGACGATAGAAGACTCAAATTGCGTCGAGATTCAATACATCGTCCTCCAGCCGATTTGTCTCCAAGGGGATATTGCTGCCTCGGGCACCAAATGGTCCGTCTGCTGTAAGTCTAGATTTTCGAATCCGACGAAAAACTGATAGTTAATTGTAACATTCAATGCCTCCTAATGACGATGGAACACTCATTTTGCGTCGCGATCCAATTCATCGTCCTCCAACCGACTTGCCTCCAAGGGTCGATAGCTGCCACGGGCACCTTGTGTTCGTTCTGCTGTGAGTCTACATTTTCGAACCCGACACAAAACTGATTGTTAATTGTAACGTTCAGGGCCTCCTAATGCCTATGGAACACTCAAATTGCGTCGAGATTCAATACATCGGCCTGCAGCCGACTTGTCTCCAAGGGTCTGTTGCTGCCTCGGGCACCTTATGGTCGTTCTCCTGTGAGTTTAGATTATCGAATCCGACGCAAAAATGATAGTGAATTGTAACGTTTAGGGCCTCCTAATGACGATGGAACACTCAAATTGCGTCGAGATTCAATACATCGGCCTCCAGCCGAATTGTCTCCTATGGTCTGTTGCTGCCTCGGGCACCTTATGGTCGTTCTCCTGTGAGTCTAGATTTTCGAATCCGACGATAAAATGATAGTTAATTGTAACGTTCAGGGCCTCCTAATGACGATGGAACTCTCAAATTACGTCGAGATTCAATACATCGTCCTCCAGCCGGCTTTTCTCCAAGGGTCTATTGCTGCCTCGGGCACCTTATGGTCGTTCTCCTGTGAGTCTAGATTTTCGAACTGATAGTTAATTGTAAGGTTCAGGGCCTCCTAATGACGATGGAGCACTCAAATTGCGTCGAGATTCATTACATCGGCCTCCAGCGGACTTGTCTCCAAGGGTCTATTGCTGCCTCGGGCACCTTATGGTCGTACTCCTGTGAGTCTAGATTTTCGCATCCGACGCATTAATGATAGTTAATTGTAACGTTCAGGGACTCCTAAAGACGATGGAACACTCAAATTGCGTCGAGAGTCAATACATCGACCTCCAGTCGACTTGTATCGATAGGGAATTGCAGTCTCGTGCACCATATGATCCTTCTCCTGTTAGTAGATTTTCGAATCCGACGCTAAAATGATAGTTAACTCTAACGTTCAGAGCCTCCTAATGCCGATGGAACACTCAAATTGCGTCGAGAGTCAATACATCTTCCTCCAGCCGACTTGTCTACAAGGGGATATTGCTGCCTCGGGCACCAAATGGTCCGTCTCCTGTGAGTCTGGATTTTTGAATCCGACGCGAAACTGATAGTTAATTGTAAGGTTCAGGGCCTCCATATGACGATGGAGCACTCAAATTGCAGTGCGATTCAATACATCGTCCTCCAGCGGACTGGTCTCCATGGGGATATTGCTGCATCGGGCACCTTATGGTCCGTCTCTAGTGAGTCTAAATTTTTGAATCCGACGAAAAACTGATAGTTAATTGTAACATTAAGGGCCTCCTAATGACGATGGAACACACTTTTTGCGTCGCGATCCAATACATCGTCCTCCAACCGACTTGTCTCCAAGGTTCAATAGCTGCCACGGGCACCTTGCGATCGTTCTGCTGTGAGTCTAGATTTTCGAACCCGACGCAAAACTGATTGTTAATTGTAACATTCAGGGCCTCCTAATGACGATGGAACACTCATTTTGCGTCGCGATCCAATACATCGTCCTCCAACCGACTTGCCTCCAAGGGTCGATAGCTGCCACGGGCACCTTGTGTTCGTTCTGCTGTGAGTCTACATTTTCGAACCCGACACAAAACTGATTGTTAATTGTAACTGTCAGGGCCACCTAATGACGATGGAACACTCAAATTGAGTCGAGATTCAATACATCGTCCTCCAGCCGACTTGTCTCCAAGGGTCTAATGCTGCCTCGGGCACCTTATGGTCGTTCTCTTGTAAGTCTAGATTTTCGAATCCGACGCAAAAGTGATAGTTCATTATAATGTTCTGGGCGACCTAATGGCGATGGAACACTCAAATTGCGTCGATATTCAATACATCGGCCTCCAGTCGATTTGTCTCCAAGGGGTATATTGCTGTCTCGAGCACCGTATGAACTTCTCCTGTGAGTAGATTTTCGAATCCGACGCTAAAATGATAGTTAACTGTAACGTTCAGGGCCTCCTAATGCCTATGGAACACTCAAATTGCGTCGAGATTCAATACATCGGCCTGCAGCCGACTTGTCTCCAAGGGTCTGTTGCTGCCTCGGGCACCTTATGGTCGTTCTCCTGTGAGTTTAGATTATCGAATCCGACGCAAAAATGATAGTGAATTGTAACGTTTAGGGCCTCCTAATGACGATGGAACACTCAAATTGCGTCGAGATTCAATACATCGGCCTCCAGCCGAATTGTCTCCTATGGTCTGTTGCTGCCTCGGGCACCTTATGGTCGTTCTCCTGTGAGTCTAGATTTTCGAATCCGACGATAAAATGATAGTTAATTGTAACGTTCAGGGCCTCCTAATGACGATGGAACTCTCAAATTGCGTCGAGATTCAATACATCGTCCTCCAGCCGGCTTGTCTCCAAGGGTCTATTGCTGCCTCGGGCACCTTATGGTCGTTCTCCTGTGAGTCTAGATTTTCGAACTGATAGTTAATTGTAAGGTTCAGGGCCTCCTAATGACGATGGAGCACTCAAATTGCGTCGAGATTCATTACATCGGCCTCCAGCGGACTTGTCTCCAAGGGTCTATTGCTGCCTCGGGCACCTTATGGTCGTACTCCTGTGAGTCTAGATTTTCGCATCCGACGCATTAATGATAGTTAATTGTAACGTTCAGGGACTCCTAAAGACGATGGAACACTCAAATTGCGTCGAGAGTCAATACATCGACCTTCAGTCGACTTGTATCGAAGGGGATATTGCAGTCTCGTGCACCATATGATCCTTCTCCTGTTAGTAGATTTTCGAATCCGACGCTAAAATGATAGTTAACTGTAACGTTCAGAGCCTCCTAATGCCGATGGAACACTCAAATTGCGTCGAGAGTCAATACATCTTCCTCCAGCCGACTTGTCTACAAGGGGATATTGCTGCCTCGGGCACCAAATGGTCCGTCTCCTGTGAGTCTGGATTTTTGAATCCGACGCGAAACTGATAGTTAATTGTAACGTTCAGGGCCTCCAAATGACGATGGAGCACTCAAATTGCAGTGCGATTCAATACATCGTCCTCCAGCGGACTGGTCTCCATGGGGATATTGCTGCATCGTCACCTTATGGTCCGTCTCTAGTGAGTCTAAATTTTTGAATCCGACGAAAAACTGATAGTTAATTGTAACATTAAGGGCCTCCTAATGACGATGGAACACTCTTTTTGCGTCGCGATCCAATACATCGTCCTCCAACCGACTTGTCTCCAAGGGTCAATAGCTGCCACGGGCACCTTGTGATCGTTCTGCTGTGAGTCTAGATTTTCGAACCCGACGCAAAACTGATTGTTAATTGTAACATTCAGGGCCTCCTAATGACGATGGAACACTCATTTTGCGTCGCGATCCAATACATCGTCCTCCAACCGACTTGCCTCCAAGGGTCGATAGCTGCCACGGGCACCTTGTGTTCGTTCTGCTGTGAGTCTACATTTTCGAACCCGACACAAAACTGATTGTAAATGTAACGGTCAGGGCCACCTAATGACGATGGAACACTCAAATTGAGTCGAGATTCAATACATCGTCCTCCAGCCGACTTGTCTCCAAGGGTCTAATGCTGCCTCGGGCACCTTATGGTCGTTCTCTTGTAAGTCTAGATTTTCGAATCCGGCGCAAAAGTCATAGTTCATTATAATGTTCTGGGCGACCTAATGGCGATGGAACACTCAAATTGCGTCGATATTCAATACATCGGCCTCCAGTCGATTTGTCTCCAAGGGGTATATTGCTGTCTCGAGCACCGTATGAACTTCTCCTGTGAGTAGATTTTCGAATCCGACGCTAAAATGATAGTTAACTGTAACGTTCAGGGCCTCCTAATGCCTATGGAACACTCAAATTGCGTCGAGATTCAATACATCGGCCTGCAGCCGACTTGTCTCCAAGGGTCTGTTGCTGCCTCGGGCACCTTATGGTCGTTCTCCTGTGAGTTTAGATTATCGAATCCGACGCAAAAATGATAGTGAATTGTAACGTTTAGGGCCTCCTAATGACGATGGAACACTCAAATTGCGTCGAGATTCAATACATCGGCCTCCAGCCGAATTGTCTCCTATGGTCTGTTGCTGCCTCGGGCACCTAATGGTCGTTCTCCTGTGAGTCTAGATTTTCGAATCCGACGATAAAATGATAGTTAATTGTAACGTTCAGGGCCTCCTAATGACGATGGAACTCTCAAATTGCGTCGAGATTCAATACATCGTCCTCCAGCCGGCATGTCTCCAAGGGTCTATTGCTGCCTCGGGCACCTTATGGTCGTTCTCCTGTGAGTCTAGATTTTCGAACTGATAGTTAATTGAAAGGTTCAGGGCCTCCTAATGACGATGGAGCACTCAAATTGCGTCGAGATTCATTACATCGGCCTCCAGCGGACTTGTCTCCAAGGGTCTATTGCTGCCTCGGGCACCTTATGGTCGTACTCCTGTGAGTCTAGATTTTCGCATCCGACGCATTAATGATAGTTAATTGTAACGTTCAGGGACTCCTAAAGACGATGGAACACTCAAATTGCGTCGAGAGTCAATACATCGACCTCCAGTAGACTTGTATCGAAGGGGATATTGCAGTCTCGTGCACCATATGATCCTTCTCCTGTTAGTAGATTTTCGAATCCGACGCTAAAATGATAGTTAACTGTAACGTTCAGAGCCTCCTAATGCCGATGGAACACTCAAATTGCGTCGAGATTCAATACATCGGCCTCCAGCCGACTTGTCTCCAAGGGTCTATTGCTGCCTCGGGCACCTTATGGTCGTTCTCCTGTGAGTATAGATTTTCGAATCCGACGCAATAATGATAGTTAATTGTAACGTTCAGGGCCTCCTATTGGCGATGGAACACTCAAATTGCGTCGAGATTCAATACATCGGCCTCCAGCCGACTTGTCTCCTATGGTCTGTTGCTGCCTCGGGCACCTTATGGTCGTTCTCCTGTGAGTCTAGATTTTCGAATTCGACGATAAAATGATAGTTAATTGTAACGTTCAGGGCCTTGTAATGACGATGGAACACTCAAATTGCGTCGAGATTCAATACATCGGCCTCCAGCCGACTTGTCACCAAATGTCTGTTGCTGCCTCGGGCACCTTATGGTCGTTCTCCTGTGAGTTTAGATTTTCGAATCCGACGCGAAACTGATAGTTAATTGTAAGATTGAGGGCCTCCTAACGACGATGGAACACTCAAATTGCGTCGAGATTCAATACATCGGCCTCCAGCGATCTTGTCTCCAAAGGGATATTGCTGTTTCGGGCACCATATGATCCTTCTCTTGTGAGTCTAGATTTTCGAATACGACGCAAAATATAATAGTGAATAGTAACGTTCAGCGCCTCCTGATGACGATAGAACTCTCAAATTCATTCGAGATTCAATACATCGTCCACCAGCTGATTTGTCTCCAAGGGGATATTGCTGCCTCGGGCGCCTTATGGTCGTCCTCCTGTGAGTCTAGATTTTCGAATCCGACGCATAAATGTTAGTTAATTGTAACGTTCAGGGTCTCCTAAAGACGATGGAACACTCAAATTGCGTTGAGAGTCAATACATCGACCTCCAGTCGACTTGTATCCAAGGGGATATTGCAGTCTCGTTCACGATATGATCCTTCTCCTGTTAGTAGATTTTCGAATCCGACGCTAAAATGATAGTTAACTGTAACGTTCAGGGCCTCCTAATGCCGATGGAACACTCAAATTGCGTCGAGATTCAAATCATCGGCCTCCAGCCGACTTGTCTCCAAGGGTCTATTGCTGCCTCGGGCACCTTATGGTCGTTCTTCTGTGAGTCTAGATTTTCGAATCCGACGCAAAAATGATAGTTAATTGTAACGTTCAGGGCCTTTTAATGACGATGGAACACTCAAATTGCGTCGAGATTCAATTCATCGGCCTCCAGCCGACTTGTCTCCAAGGGTCTGTTGCTGCCTCGGGCACCTTATGGTCGTTCTCCTGTGAGTTTAGATTATCGAATCCGATGCAAAAATGATAGTTAATTGTAACGTTTAGGGCCTCCTAATGACGATGGAACACTCAAATTGCGTCGAGATTCAATACATCGGCCTCCAGCCGACTTGTCTCCAAGGGTCTGTTGCTGCCTCGGGCACCTTATGGTCGTTCTCCTGTGAGTTTAGATTTTCGAATCCGACGCGAAACTGATAGTTAATTGTAAGGTTCAGGGCCTCCTAATGACGATGGAACACTCAAATTGCGTCGAGATTCAATACATCGGCCTCCAGCGGACTTGTCTCCTAGGGGTATATTGCTGTCTCGAGCACCGTATGAACTTCTCCTGTGAGTAGATTTTCGAATCCGACGCTAAAATGATAGTTAATTGTAGCGTTCAGGGCCTCCTAATGACGATGGAACACTCAAACTGCGTCAAGAATCAATACATCGGTTTCCAGCCGACTTGTCTCCAAGGGTCTATTGCTGCCTCGTGCACCTTATGGTCGTTCTCCTGTGAGTCTAGATTTTCGAATCCGACGCATAAATGATTGTTAATTGTAACGTTCAGGGACTCCTAAAGACGATGGAACACTCAAATTGCGTCGAGAGTCAATACATCGACCTCCAGTCGACTTGTATCCAAGGGGATATTGCAGTCTCGTGCACCATATGATCCTTCTCCTGTTAGTAGATTTTCGAATCCGACGCTAAAATGATAGTTAACTGTAACGTTCAGGGCCTCCTAATGCCGATGGAACACTCAAATTGCGTCGAGATTCAATACATCTGCCTCCAGCCGGCTTGTCTCCAAGGGTCTATTGCTGCCTCGGGCACCTTATGGTCATTCACCTGTGAGTCTAGATTTTCGAATCCGACGCAAAAATGATAGTTAATTGTAACGTTCAGGGCCTCCTATTGGCAATGGAACACTCAAATTGCGTCGAGATTCAATACATCGGCCTCCAGCCGACTTGTCTCCTATGGTCTGTTGCTGCCTCGGGCACCTGATGGTCGTTCTCCTGTGAGTCTAGATTTTCGAATCCGACGATAAAATTATAGTTAATTGTAACGTTCAGGGCCTCCTAATGACGATGCAACACTCAAATTGCGACGAGATTCAATACACCGTCCTCCAGGCGACTTGACCCCAAGGGTCTGTTGCTGCCTCGGGCACCTAATAGTCGTTCTCCTGTGAGTTTAGATTTTCGAATCCGACGCGAAACTGATAGTTAACTGTAAGGTTCAGGGCCTCCTAATGACGATGGAAACTCAAATTGCGTCGAGATTCAATACATCGGCCTCCAGCGGACTTGCCTCCAAGGGGATATTGCTGTCTCGAGCACCGTATGAACTTCTCCTGTGAGTAGATTTTCGAATCCGACGCTAAAATGATTGTTAATTGTAACATTCAGGGCCTCCTAATGACGTTGGAACACTCAAATTGCGTCAAGAATCAATATATCGGTTTCCAGCCGACTTGTCTCCAAGGGTCTATTGCTGCCTCGAGCACCGTATGATCTTCTCCTGTGAGTAGATTTTCGAATCCGACGCATAAATGATAGTTAATTGTAACGTTCAGGGACTCCTAATGACGATGGAACACTCAAATTGCGTCGAGAGTCAATACATCGACCTCCATTCGACTTGTATCCAAAGGGATATTGCAGTCTCGTGCACCATATGATTCTTCTCCTGTCAGTAGATTTTCGAATCCGACGCTAAAATGATAGTTAACTGAAACGTTCAGGGCCTCCTAATGCCGACGGAACACTCAAATTGCGTCGAGATTCAATACATCGTCCTCCAGCCGGCTTGTCTCCAAGGGTCTATTGCTGCCTCGGGCACCTTATGGTCGTTCTCCTGTGAGTCTAGATTTTCGAACTGATAGTTAATTGTAAGGTTCAGGGCCTCCTAATGACGATGGAGCACTCAAATTGCGTCGAGATTCATTACATCGGCCTCCAGCGGACTTGTCTCCAAGGGTCTATTGCTGCCTCGGGCACCTTATGGTCGTACTCCTGTGAGTCTAGATTTTCGCATCCGACGCATTAATGATAGTTAATTGTAACGTTCAGGGACTCCTAAAGACGATGGAACACTCAAATTGCGTCGAGAGTCAATACATCGACCTCCAGTAGACTTGTATCGAAGGGGATATTGCAGTCTCGTGCACCATATGATCCTTCTCCTGTTAGTAGATTTTCGAATCCGACGCTAAAATGATAGTTAACTGTAACGTTCAGAGCCTCCTAATGCCGATGGAACACTCAAATTGCGTCGAGATTCAATACATCGGCCTCCAGCCGACTTGTCTCCAAGGGTCTATTGCTGCCTCGGGCACCTTATGGTCGTTCTCCTGTGAGTATAGATTTTCGAATCCGACGCAAAAATGATAGTTAATTGTAACGTTCAGGGCCTCCTATTGGCGATGGAACACTCAAATTGCGTCGAGATTCAATACATCGGCCTCCAGCCGACTTGTCTCCTATGGTCTGTTGCTGCCTCGGGCACCTTATGGTCGTTCTCCTGTGAGTCTAGATTTTCGAATCCGACGATAAAATGATAGTTAATTGTAACGTTCAGGGCCTTGTAATGACGATGGAACACTCAAATTGCGTCGAGATTCAATACATCGGCCTCCAGCCGACTTGTCACCAAATGTCTGTTGCTGCCTCGGGCACCTTATGGTCGTTCTCCTGTGAGTTTAGATTTTCGAATCCGACGCGAAACTGATAGTTAATTGTAAGATTGAGGGCCTCCTGACGACGATGGAACACTCAAATTGCGTCGAGATTCAATACATCGGCCTCCAGCGGACTTGTCTCCAAAGGGATATTGCTGTTTCGGGCACCATATGATCCTTCTCTTGTGAGTCTAGATTTTCGAATACGACGCAAAATATAATAGTGAATAGTAACGTTCAGCGCCTCCTGATGACGATAGAACTCTCAAATTCATTCGAGATTCAATACATCGTCCACCAGCTGATTTGGCTCCAAGGGGATATTGCTGCCTCGGGCGCCTTATGGTCGTTCTCCTGTGAGTCTAGATTTTCGAATCCGACGCATAAATGTTAGTTAATTGTAACGTTCAGGGTCTCCTAAAGACGATGGAACACTCAAATTGCGTCGAGAGCCAATACATCGACCTCCAGTCGACTTGTATCCAAGGGGATATTGCAGTCTCGTTCACGATATGATCCTTCTCCTGTTAGTAGATTTTCGAATCCGGCGCTAAAATGATAGTTAACTGTAACGTTCAGGGCCTCCTAATGCCGATGGAACACTCAAATTGCGTCGAGATTCAATTCATCGGCCTCCAGCCGACTTGTCTCCAAGGGTCTACTGCTGCCTCGGGCACCTTATGGTCGTTCTTCTGTGAGTCTAGATTTTCGAATCCAACGCAAAAATGATAGTTAATTGTAACGTTCAGGGCCTTTTAATGACGATGGAACACTCAAATTGCGTCGAGATTCAATTCATCGGCCTCCAGCCGACTTGTCTCCAAGGGTCTGTTGCTGCGTCGGGCACCTTATGGTCGTTCTCCTGTGAGTTTAGATTATCGAATCCGATGCAAAAATGATAGTTAATTGTAACGTTTAGGGCCTCCTAATGACGATGGAACACTCAAATTGCGTCGAGATTCAATACATCGGCCTCCAGCCGACTTGTCTCCAAGGGTCTGTTGCTGCCTCGGGCACCTTATGGTCGTTCTCCTGTGAGTTTAGATTTTCGAATCCGACGCGAAACTGATAGTTAATTGTAAGGTTCAGGGCCTCCTAATGACGATGGAACACTCAAATTGCGTCGAGATTCAATACATCGGCCTCCAGCGGACTTGTCTCCAAGGGGTATATTGCTGTCTCGAGCACCGTATGAACTTCTCCTGTGAGTAGATTTTCGAATCCGACGCTAAAATGATAGTTTATTGTAGCGTTCAGGGCCTCCTAATGACGATGGAACACTCAAATTGCGTCAAGAATCAATACATCGGTTTCCAGCCGACTTGTCTCCAAGGGTCTATTGCTGCCTCGTGCACCTTATGGTCGTTCTCCTGTGAGTCTAGATTTTCGAATCCGACGCATAAATGATAGTTAATTGTAACGTTCAGGGACTCCTAAAGACGATGGAACACTCAAATTGCGTCGAGAGTCAATACATCGACCTCCAGTCGACTTGTATCCAAGGGGATATTGCAGTCTCGTGCACCATATGATCCTTCTCCTGTTAGTAGATTTTCGAATCCGACGCTAAAATGATAGTTAACTGTAACGTTCAGGGCCTCCTAATGCCGATGGAACACTCAAATTGCGTCGAGATTCAATACATCGGCCTCCAGCCGGCTTGTCTCCAAGGGTCTATTGCTGCCTCGGGCACCTTATGGTCATTCACCTGTGAGTCTAGATTTTCGAATCCGACGCAAAAATGATAGTTAATTGTAACGTTCAGGGCCTCCTATTGGCGATGGAACACTCAAATTGCGTCGAGATTCAATACATCGGCCTCCAGCCGACTTGTCTCCTATGGTCTGTTGCTGCCTCGGGCACCTGATGGTCGTTCTCCTGTGAGTCTAGATTTTCGAATCCGACGATAAAATTATAGTTAATTGTAAGGTTCAGGGCCTCCTAATGACGATGGAAACTCAAATTGCGTCGAGATTCAATACATCGGCCTCCAGCGGACTTGTCTCCAAGGGGATATTGCTGTCTCGAGCACCGTATGAACTTCTCCTGTGAGTAGATTTTCGAATCCGACGCTAAAATGATTGTTAATTGTAACATTCAGGGCCTCCTAATGACGTTGGAACACTCAAATTGCGTCAAGAATCAATACATCGGTTTCCAGCCGACTTGTCTCCAAGGGTCTATTGCTGCCTCGAGCACCGTATGATCTTCTCCTGTGAGTAGATTTTCGAATCCGACGCATAAATGATAGTTAATTGTAACGTTCAGGGACTCCTAATGACGATGGAACACTCAAATTGCGTCGAGAGTCAATACATCGACCTCCATTCGACTTGTATCCAAAGGGATATTGCAGTCTCGTGCACCATATGATTCTTCTCCTGTCAGTAGATTTTCGAATCCGACGCTAAAATGATAGTTAACTGTAACGTTCAGGGCCTCCTAATGCCGACGGAACACTCAAATTGCGTCGAGATTCAATACATCGGCCTCCAGCCGACTTGTCTCCAAGGGTCTATTGCTGCCCCGGGCACCTTATGGTCGTTCTCCTGTGAGTTTAAATTTTCGAATCCGACGCGAAACTGATAGTTAATTGTAAGGTTCAGGGCCTCCTAATGACGATGGAACACTCAAATTGAGTCGAGATTCAATACATCGGCCTCCAGCGGACTTGTCTCCAAGGGGATATTGCTGTCTCGGGCACCATATGATCCTTCTCCTGTGAGTCTGAATTTTCGAATCCGACGCAAAAATGATAGTGAATAGTAACGTTCAGCGCCTCCTGATGACGATAGAACTCTCAAATTGCGTCGAGATTCAATACATCGTCCTCCAGCTGATTTGTCTCCAAGGGGATATCGCTACCTCGGGCACCACATGGTCCGTCTCCGGTGATTCTACGTTTTCGTATCCGACTCAAAAATGATAGTTAATTGTAACGTTCAGGGCCTCCTAATGCCGATGGAACACTCAAATTGCGTTGAGATTCAATACATCGGCCTCCTGCCGACTTGTCTCCAAGATTCTGTTGCTGCCTCGGGCACCTTATGGTCGTTCTCCTGTGAGTTTAGATTTTCGAATTCGACGCGAAACTGATGGTTAATTGTAAGGTTCAGGGCCTCCTAATGACGATGGAACACTCAAATTGCGTCGAGATTCAATACATCGGCCTCCAGCGGACTTGTCTCCAAGGGGATATTGCTGTCTCGAGCACCTTATGGTCGTTCTCCTGTGAGTCTACATTTTCGAATCCGACGCAAAAATGATAGTTAATTGTAACGTTCAGGGCCTTGTAATGACGATGGAACACTCAAATTGCGTCGAGACTCAATACATCGGCCTCCAGCCGACTTGTCTCCAAGGGTCTGTTGCTGCCTCGGGCACCTTATGGTCGTTCTCCAGTGAGTTTAGATTATCGAATCCGACGCAAAAATGATAGTTAATTGTAACGTTCAGGGCCTCCTAATGACGATGGAACACTCAAATTGCGTCGAGATTCAATACATCGGCCTCCATCCGACTTGTCTCCAAGGGTCTATTGCTGCCTCGGGCACCTTATGGTCGTTCTCCTGTGAGTCTACATTTTCGAATCCGACGCATAAATGATAGTTAATTGTAACGTTCAGGGCCTTGTAATGACGATGGAACACTCAAATTGCGTCGAGATTCAATACATCGGCCTCCACCCGACTTGTCTCCAAGGGTCTGTTGCTGCCTCGAGCACCTTATGGTCGTTCTCCTGTGAGTTTAGATTTTCGAATCCGACGCGAAACTGATAGTTACTTGTAAGGTTCAGGGCCTATTATTGACGATGAAACACTCAAATTGCGTCGAGATTCAATACATCGGCCTCCAGCGGACTTGTCTCCAAGGGGATATTGCTGTCTCGAGCACCGTATGAACTTCTCCTGTGAGTAGATTTTCGAATCCGACGCAAAAATGATTGTTAATTGTAACGTTCAGGGCCTCGTAATGACGATGGAACACTCAAATTGCGTCAAGAATCAATACATCGGTTTCCAGCCGACTTGTCTCCAAGGGTCTATTGCTGCCTCGGGCACCTTATGGTCGTTCTCCTGTGAGTCTAGATTTTCGAATCCGACGCATAAATGATAGTTAATTGTAACGATCAGGGACTCCTAAAGACGATGGAACACTCAAATTGCGTCGAGAGTAAATACATCGACCTCCAGTCGACTTGTATCCAAGGGGACATTGCAGTCTCGTGCACAATATGATCCTTCCCCTGTTAGTAGATTTTCGAATCCGACGTTTAAATGATAGTTAACTGTAACGTTCAGGGCCTCCTAATACCGATGGAACACTCAAATCGCGTCGAGATTCAATACATCGGCCTCCAGGCGACTTGTCTCCAAGGGTCTATTGCTGCCTCGGGAACCTTATGGTCGTTCTCCTGTGAGTCTAGATTTTCGAATCCGACGCAAAAATGGTAGTTAATTGTAACGTTCAGGGCCTCCTATTGGCGATGGAACACTCAAATTGCGTCGAGGTTCAATACATGGGCTTCCAGCCGACTTGTCTCCTATGGTCTGTTGCTGCCTCGGGCACCTTATGGTCGTTCTCCTGTGAGTCTAGATTTTCGAATCCGACGATAAAATGATAGTTAATTGTAAGTCTCAGGGCCTCCTAATGACGATGGAATACTCAAATTGCGTCGAGATTCAATACATCGGCCTCCAGCGGACTTGTCTCCAAGGGGATATTGCTGTCGCAAGCACCGTATGAACTTTCCTGTGAGTAGATTTTCGAATCCGACGCTAAAATGATTGTTAATTGTAACGTTCAGGGCCTCCTAATGACGATGGAACACTCAAATTGCGTCAAGGATCAATACATCGGTTGCCAGCCGACTTGTCTCCAAGGGTCTATTGCTGCCTCGGGCACCTTATGGTCGTTCTCCTGTGTGTCTAGATTTTCGAATCCGACGCAAAAATGATAGTTAATTCTAACGTTCAGGGCCTCCTATTGGCGATGGAACACTCAAATTGCGTCGAGATTCAATACATCGGCCTCCAGCCGACTTGTGTCCTATGGTCTGTTGCTGCCTCGCGCACCTTATGGTCGTTCTCCTGTGAGTCTAGATTTTCGAATCCGATGCATAAATGATAGTTAATTGTAACGTTCAGGGACCCCTAAAGACGATGGAACACTCATATTGCGTCGAGAGTCAATACATCGACCTCCAGTCGACTTGTATCCAAGGGGATATTGCAGTCGCGTGCAGTATATGATCCTTCTCCTGTTAGTAGATTTTCGAATCCGACGCTAAAATGATAGTTAACTGTAACGTTCAGGGCCTCCTAATGCCGATGGAACACTCAAATTGCGTCGAGAGTCAATACATCGGCCTCCAGCCGAATTGTCTCCAAGGGTCTGTTGCTGCCTCGGGCACCTATTGGTCGTTCTCCTGTGAGTTTAGATTATCGAATACGACGCAAAAATGATAGTTAACTGTAACGTTTAGGGCCTCCTAATGACGATGGAACACTCAAATTGCGTCGAGATTCAATACATCGGCCTCCAGCCGACTTGTCTCCAAGGGTCTATTGCTGCCTCGGGGACCTTATGGTCGTTCTCCTGTGAGTCTAGGTTTTCGAATCCGAAGATATAATGATAGTTAATTGTAACGTTCAGGGCCTCCTAATGACCATGGAACACTCAAATTGCGACGAGATTCAATACATCGTGCTCCAGCCGACTTGTCTCCAAGGGTCTGTTGCTGCCTCGGGCACCTTATGGTCTTTCTCCTGTGAGTTTAGATTTTCGAATCCGACGCGAAACTGATAGTTAATTGTAAGGTTCAGGGCCTCCTAATGACGATGGAACACTCAAATTGCGTCGAGATTCAATACATCGACCTCCAATCGACTTGTATCCAAGGGGATATTGCAGTCTTATGCACCATATTATCCTTCTCCTGTTAGTAGATATTCGAATCCGACGCTAAAGTGATAGTTAACTGTAACGTTCAGGGCCTCCTAATGCCGATGGAACACTCAAATTGCGTCAAGATTCAATACATCGTCCTCCAGTCGACTTGTCTCCAAGGGTCTATTGCTGCCTCGAGCACCGTATGAACTTCTCCTGTGAGTAGATTTTCGAATCCGACGCATAAATGATAGTTAATTGTAACGTTCAGGGACTCCTAAAGACGATGGAACACTCAAATTGCGTCGAGAGTCAATACATCGACCTCCAGTCGACTTGTATCCAAGGGGATATTGCAGTCTTGTGCACCATATGATCCTTCTCCTGTTAGTAGATTTTCGAATCCGTCGCTAAAATGATAGTTAACTGTAACGTTCAGGGCCTCCTAATGCCGATGGAACACTCAAAATGCGTCGAGATTCAATACATCGGCCTCCATCCGACTTGTCTCCAAGGGTCTATTGCTGCCTCGGGCACCTTATGGTCGTTCTCCTGTGAGTCTAGATTTTCGAATCCGACGCAAAGATGATAGTTAATTGTAACGTTCAGGGCCTCCTATTGGCGATGGAACACTCAAATTGCGTCGAGATTCAATACATTGGCCTCCAGCCGACTTGTCTCCTATGGTCTGTTGCTGCCCCGGGCACCTTATGGTCTTTCTCCTGTGAGTCAAGATTTTCGAATTCGACGATAAAATGATAGTTAATTGTATCGTTCAGGGCCTCCTAATGACGATGGAACACACAAATTGCGACGAGATTCAATACATCGTCCTCCAGGCGACTTGTCTCCAAGGGTCTATTGCTGCCTAGGGCACCAAATGGTCGTTCTCCTGTGAGTCTAGATTTTCGAATCCAACGCAAAAATGATAGTTAATTGTAACGTTCAGGGACTCCTAATGACGATGGAACACTCAAATTGCGTCGAGAGTCAATACATCGTCCTCCAGCCGACTTGTCTCCAAGGGTCTATTGCTTCCTCGGGCACCTTATGGTCGTTCTCCTGTGAGTCTAGATTTTCGAATCCGACGCAAAAGTGATAGTTAATTGTAACGTTCAGGGCCTTGTAATGACGATGGAACACTCAAATTGCGTCGAGATTCAATACACCGGCCTTCAGCCGACTTGTCTCCAAGGGTCTGTTGCTGCCTCGGGCACCTTATGGTCGTTCTCCTGTGAGTTTAGATTATCGAATCCGACACAAAAATGATAGTTAATTGTAACGTTCAGGGCCTCCTAATGACGATGAAACACTCAAATTGCGTCCAGATTCAATACTTCGGCCTCCAGCCGACTTGTCTCCTATGGTCTGTTGCTTCCCCGGGCACCTTATGGTCGTTCTCCTGTGAGTCAAGATTTTCGAATTCGACGATAAAATGTTAGTTAATTGTAACGTTCATGGGCTCCTAATGACGATGGAACACTCAAATTGCGACGAGATTCAATACATCGTCCTCCAGCCGACTTGTCTCCAAGGGTCTATTGCTGCCTCGGGCACCAAATGGTCGTTCTCCTGTGAGTCTAGATTTTCGAATCCGACGCAAAAATGATAGTTAGTTGTAACGTTCAGGGCCTTGTAATGACGATGGAACACTCAAATTGCGTCGAGATTCAATACATCGGCCTCCAGCCGACTTGTCTCCAAGGGTCTGTTGCTGCCTCGGGCACCTTATGGTCGTCTCCTGTGAGTTTAGATTATCGAATCCGACACAAAAATGATAGTTAATTGTAACGTTCAGGGCCTCCTAATGACGATGGAACACTCAAATCGCGTCGAGATTCAATACATCGGCCTCCAGCCGACTTGTCTCCAAGGGTCTATTGCTGAATCGGGCACCTTATGGTCGTTCTCCTGTGAGTCTAGATTTTCGAATCCGACGCAAAAATGATAGTTAACTGTAACGTTCAGGGCCTCCTATTGGCGATATAACACTCAAATTGCGTCGAGATTCAATACATCCGCCTCCAGCCGACTTGTCTAAAATGGTCTGTTGCTGCCTCGGGCACCTTATGGTCGTTCTCCTGTTAGTCTAGGTTTTCGAATCCGAAGATAAAATGATAGTTAATTGTAACGTTCAGGGCCTCCTAATGACGATGGAACACTCAAATTGCGACGAGATTCAATACATCGTGCTCCAGCCGACTTGTCTCCAAGGGTCTGTTGCTGCCTCGGGCACCTTATGGTCTTTCTCCTGTGAGTTTAGATTTTCGAATCCGACGCGAAACTGATAGTTAATTGTAAGGTTCAGGGCCTCCTAATGACGATGGAACACTCAAATTGCGTCGAGATTCAATACATCGTCCTCCAGCCGACTTGTCTCCAAGGGGATATTGCTGCTTCGGGCACCATATGGTCCTTCTCCTGTGAGTCTAGATTTCCGAATCCGACGCATAAATGATAGTTAATTGTAATGTTCAGGGACTCCTAAAGACGATGGAACACTCAAATTGCGTCGAGAGTCAATACATCGACCTCCAGTCGACTTGTATCCAAGGGGATATTGCAGTCTTGTGCACCATATGATCCTTCTCCTGTTAGTAGATTTTCGAATCCGTCGCTAAAATGATAGTTAACTGTAACGTTCAGGGCCTCCTAATGCCGATGGAACACTCAAATTGCGTCGAGATTCAATACATCGGCCTCCAGCCGACTTGTCTCCAAGGGTCTATTGCTGCCTCGGGCACCTTATGGTCGTTCTCCTGTGAGTCTAGATTTTCGAATCCGACGCAAAGATGATAGTTAATTGTAACGTTCAGGGCCTCCTATTGGCGATGGAACACTCAAATTGCGTCGAGATTCAATACATCGGCCTCCAGCCGACTTGTCTATTGCTGCCCCGGGCACCTTATGGTCTTTCTCCTGTGAGTCAAGATTTTCGAATTCGACGATAAAATGATAGTTAATTGTATCGTTCAGGGCCTCCTAATGACGATGGAACACACAAATTGCGACGAGATTCAATACATCGTCCTCCAGCCGACTTGTCTCCAAGGGTCTATTACTGCCTCGGGCACCAAATGGTCGTTCTCCTGTGAGTCTAGATTTTCGAATCCAACGCAAAAATGATAGTTAATTGTAACGTTCAGGGACTCCTAATGACGATGGAACACTCAAATTGCGTCGAGAGTCAATACATCGTCCTCCAGCCGACTTGTCTCCAAGGGTCTATTGCTTCCTCGGGCACCTTATGGTCGTTCAACTGTGAGTCTAGATTTTCGAATCCGACGCAAAAGTGATAGTTAATTGTAACGTTCAGGGCCTTGTAATGACGATGGAACACTCAAATTGCGTCGAGATTCAATACACCGGCCTTCAGCCGACTTGTCTCCAAGGGTCTGTTGCTGCCTCGGGCACCTTATGGTCGTTCTCCTGTGAGTTTAGAATATCGAATCCGACACAAAAATGATAGTTAATTGTAACGTTCAGGGCCTCCTAATCACGATGGAACACTCAAATTGCGTCGAGATTCAATACATCGGCCTCCAGCCGACTTGTCTCCTATGGTCTGTTGCTGCCCCGGGCACGTTATGGTCGTTCTCCTGTGAGTCAAGATTTTCGAATTCGACGATAAAATGTTAGTTAATTGTAACGTTCAGGGCCTCCTAATGACGATGGAACACTCAAATTGCGACGAGATTCAATACATCGGCCTCTAGCCGACTTGTCTCCAAGGGTCTATTGCTTCCTCGGGCACCTTATGGTCGTTCTCCTGTGAGTCTAGATTTTCGAATCCGACACAAAAGTGATAGTTAATTGTAACCTTCAGGGCCTTGTAATGACGATGGAACACTCAAATTGCGTCGAGATTCAATACACCGGCCTTCAGCCGACTTGTCTCCAAGGGTCTGTTGCTGCCTCGGGCACCTTATGGTCGTTCTCCTGTGAGTTTAGATTATCGAATCCGACACAAAAATGATAGTTAATTGTAACGTTCAGGGCTTCCTAATGACGATGGAACACTCAAATTGCGTCGAGATTCAATACATCGGCCTCCAGCCGACTTGTCTCCTATGGTCTGTTGCTGCCCCGGGCACCTTATGGTCGTTCTCCTGTGAGTCAAGATTTTCGAATTCGACGATAAAATGTTAGTTAATTGTAACGTTCAGGGCCTCCTAATGACGATGGAACACTCAAATTGCGACGAGATTCAATACATCGTCCGCCAGCCGACTTGTCTCCAAGGGTCTATTGCTGCCTCGGGCACCAAATGGTCGTTCTCCTGTGAGTCTAGATTTTCGAATCCGACGCATAAATGATAGTTAATTGTAACGTTCAGGGACTCCTAAAGACGATGGAACACTCAAATTGCGTCGAGAGTCAATACATCGACCTTCAATCGACTTGTATCCAAGGGGATATTGCAGTCTTGTGCACCATATGATCCTTCTCCTGTTAGTAGATATTCGAATGCGACGCTAAAATGATAGTTAACTGTAACGTTCAGGGCCTCCTAATGCCGATGGAACACTCAAATTGCGTCGAGATTCAATACATCGGCCTCCAGCCGACTTGTCTCCTATGGTCTGTTGCTGCCCCGGGCACCTTATGGTAGTTCTCCTGAGAGTCTAGAATTTCGAATTCGACGATAAAATGATAGTTAATTGTAACGTTCAGGGCCTCCTAATGACGATGGAACACTCAAATAGCGACGAGATTCAATACATCGTCCTCCAGTCGACTTGTCTCCAAGGGTCTATTGCTGCCTCGAGCACCGTATGAACTTCTCCTGTGAGTAGATTTTCGAATCCGACGCATAAATGATAGTTAATTGTAACGTTCAGGGACTCCTAAAGACAATGGAACACTCAAATTGCGTCGAGAGTCAATACATCGTCCTCCAGCCGACTTGTCTCCAAGGGTCTATTGCTTCCTCGGGCACCTTATGGTCGTTCTACTGTGAGTCTAGATTTTCGAATCCGACGCAAAAGTGATAGTTAATTGTAACGTTCAGGGCCTTGTAATGACGATGGAACACTCAAATTGCGTCGAGATTCAATACACCGGCCTCCAGCCGCCTTGTCTCCAAGGGTCTGTTGCCGCCTCGGGCACCCTATGGTCGTTCTCCTGTGAGTTTAGATTATCGAATCCGACACAAAAATGATAGTTAATTGTAACGTTCAGGGCCTCCTAATGACGATGGAACACTCAAATTGCGTCGAGATTCAATACATCGGGCTCCAGCCGACTTGTCTCCTATGGTCTGTTGCTGCCCCGGGCAGCTTATGGTCGTTCTCCTGTGAGTCAAGATTTTCGAATTCGACGATAAAATGTTAGTTAATTGTAACGTTCAGGGCCTCCTAATGACGATGGAACACTCAAATTGCGACGAGATTCAATACATCGACCTCCAGCCGACTTGTCTCCAAGGGTCTATTGCTGCCTCGGGCACCAAATGGTCGTTCTCCTGTGAGTCTAGATTTTCGTATCCGACGCAAAAATGATAGTTAATTGTAACGTGCAGGGACTCCTAATGACGATGGAACACTCAAATTGCGACGAGATTCAATACATCGACCTCCAGCCGACTTGTCTCCAAGGGTCTATTGCTGCCTCGGGCACCAAATGGTCGTTCTCCTGTGAGTCTAGATTTTCGTATCCGACGCAAAAATGATAGTTAATTGTAACGTGCAGGGACTCCTAATGACGATGGAACACTCAAATTGCGTCGAGATTCAATACATCGGCCTCCAGCCGACTTGTCTCCAAGGGTCTGTTGCTGCCTCGGGCACCTTATGGTCGTTCTCGTGTGAGTTTAGAGTATCGAATCCGACACAAAAATGATAGTTAATTGTAACGTTCAGGGCCTCCTAAAGACGATGGAACACTCAAATTGCGTCGAGATTCAATACATCGGCCTCCAGCCGACTTTTCTCCAAGGGTCTGTTGCTGCCTCGGGCACCTTATGGTCGTTCTCCTGTGAGTTTAGATTATCGAGTCCGACTCAAAAATGATAGTTAATTGCAACGTTCAGGGCCTCCTAATGACGATGGAACACTCAAATTGCGTCGAGATTCAATACATCGGCCTCCAGCCGACTTGTCTCCAATGGTCTGTTGCTGCCCCGGGCACCTTATGGTCGATCTCCTGTGAGTCAAAATTTTCGAATTCGACGATAAAATGATAGTTAATTGTAACGTTCAGGGCCTCCTAATGACGATGGAATACTCAAATTGCGACAAGATTCAATACATCGTCCTCCAGCAGACTTGTCTCCAAGGGTCTATTGCTGCCTCGGGCACCAAATGGTCGTTCTCCTGTGAGTCTAGATTTTCGAATCCGACGCAAAAATGATAGTTAATTGTAACGTTCAGGGACTCCTAATGACGATGGAACACTCAAATTGCGTCGAGAGTTAATACATCGTCCTCCAGCCGACTTGTCTCCAAGGGTCTATTGCTTCCTTGGGGCACCTTATGGTCGTTCTCCTGTGAGTCTAGATTTTCGAATCCGACGCAAAAATGATAGTTAATTGTAACGTTCAGGGCGTTGTAATGACGATGGAACACTCAAATTTCGTCGAGATTCAATACATCGGCCTCCAGCCGACTTGTCTCCAAGGGTCTGTTGCTGCCTCGGGGACCTTATGGTCGTTCTCCTGTGAGTTTAGATTATCGAATCCGACACAAAAATGATAGTTAATAGTAACGTTCAGGGCCTCCTAATGACGATGGAACACTCAAATTGCGTCGAGATTCAATACATCGGCCTCCAGCCGACTTGTCTCCAAGGGTCTATTGCTGCCTCGGGCACCTTATGGTCGATCTCTTGTGAGTCTAGATTTTCGAATCCGACGCATAAATGATAGTTAATTGTAACGTTCAGGGCCTTGTAATGACGATGGAACACTAAAATTGCGGCGAGATTCAATACATCGGCCTCCAGCCGACTTGTCTCCAAGGGTCTGTTGCTGCCTCGGGCACCTTATAGTTGTTCTCCTGTGAGTTTAGATTTTCGAATCCGACGCGAAACTGATAGTTAATTCTAAGGTTCCGGGCCTCCTAATGACGATGGAACACTCAAATTGCGTCGAGATTCAATACATCGGCCTCCAGCGGACTTGTCTCCAAGGGGATATTGCTGTCTCGAGCACCGTATGAAATTCTCCTGTGAGTAGATTTTCGAATCCGACGATATAATGATTGTTAATTGTAACGTCCAGGGCCTCCTAATGACGATGGAACACTCAAATTGCGTCAAGAATCAATACATCGGTTTCAAGCCGACTTGTCTCCAAGGGTCTATTGCTGCCTCGGTCACCTTATGGTCGTTCTCCTGTGAGTCTAGATTTTCGAATCGACGATAAATGATAGTTAATTGTAACGTTCAGGGACTCCTAAAGACGATGGAACACTCAAATTGCGTGGAGAGTCAATACATCGATCTCCAGTCGACTTGTATCCAAGGGGATATTGCAGTCTCGTGCACCATATGATCCTTCTCCTGTTAGTAGATTTTCGAATCCGACGCTAAAATGATAGTTAACTGTAACGTTCAGGGCCTCCTAATACCGATGGAACACTCAAATTGCGTCGAGATTCAATACATCGGCCTCCAGCCGACTTGTCTCCAAGGGTCTATTGCTGCCTCGGGAACCTTATGGTCGTTCTCCTGTGAGTTTAGATTATCGAATCCGACACAAAAATGATAGTTAATTGTAACGTTCAGGGCCTCCTAATGACGATGGGACACTCAAATTGCGTCGAGATTCAATACATCGGCCTCCAGCCGATTTGTCTCCTATGGTCTGTTGCTGCCCCGGGCACTTTATGGTCTTTCTCCTGTGAGTCAAGATTTTCGAATTCGACGATAAAATGATAGTTAATTGTAACGTTCAGGTCCTCCTAATGACGATGGAACACTCAAATTGCGACGAGATTCAATACATCGTCCTCCAGCCGACTTGTCTCCAAGGGTCTATTGCTGCCTCGGGCACCATATGGTCGTTCTCCTGTGAGTCTAGATTTTCGAATCCGACGAGAAAATGATAGTTAATTGTAACGTTCAGGGCCTTGTAATGACGATGGAACACTCAAATTGCGTCGAGATTCAATACATCGGCCTCCAGCCGACTTGTCTCCAAGGGTCTGTTGCTGCCTCGGGCACCTTATGGTCGTTCTCGTGTGAGTTTAGAGTATCGAATCCGACACAAAAATGATAGTTAATTGTAACGTTCAGGGCCTCCTAAAGACGATGGAACACTCAAATTGCGTCGAGATTCAATACATCGGCCTCCAGCCGACTTTTCTCCAAGGGCCTGTTGCTGCCTCGGGCACCTTATGGTCGTTCTCCTGTGAGTTTAGATTATCGAGTCCGACTCAAAAATGATAGTTAATTGCAACGTTCAGGGCCTCCTAATGACGATGGAACACTCAAATTGCGTCGAGATTCAATACATCGGCCTCCAGCCGACTTGTCTCCTATGGTCTGTTGCTGCCCCGGGCACCTTATGGTCGTTCTCCTGTGAGTCAAAATTTTCGAATTCGACGATAAAATGATAGTTAATTGTAACGTTCAGGGCCTCCTAATGACGATGGAACACTCAAATTGCGACAAGATTCAATACATCGTCCTCTAGCCGACTTGTCTCCAAGGGTCTATTGCTGCCTCGGGCACCAAATGGTCGTTCTCCTGTGAGTCTAGATTTTCGAATCCGACGCAAAAATGATAGTTAATTGTAACGTTCAGGGACTCCTAATGACGATGGAACACTCAAATTGCGTCGAGAGTCAATACATCGTCCTCCAGCCGACTTGTCTCCAAGGGTCTATTGCTTCCTTGGGGCACCTTATGGTCGTTCTCCTGTGAGTCTAGATTTTCGAATCCGACGCAAAAATGATAGTTAATTGTAACGTTCAGGGCGTTGTAATGACGATGGAACACTCAAATTTCGTCGAGATTCAATACATCGGCCTCCAGCCGACTTGTCTCCAAGGGTCTGTTGCTGCCTCGGGGACCTTATGGTCGTTCTCCAGTGAGTTTAGATTATCGAATCCGACACAAAAATGATAGTTAATTGTAACGTTCAGGGCCTCCTAATGACGATGGAACACTCAAATTGCGTCGAGATTCAATACATCGGCCTCCAGCCGACTTGTCTCCAAGGGTCTATTGCTGCCTTGGGCACCTTATGGTCGATCTCTTGTGAGTCTAGATTTTCGAATCCGACGCATAAATGATAGTTAATTGTAACGTTCAGGGCCTTGTAATGACGATGGAACCCTAAAATTGCGTCGAGATTCAATACATCGGCCTCCAGCCGACTTGTCTCCAAGGGTCTGTTGCAGCCTCGGGCACCTTATAGTTGTTCTCCTGTGAGTTTAGATTTTCGAATCCGACGCGAAACTGATAGTTAATTCTAAGGTTCAGGGCCTCCTAATGACGATGGAACACTCAAATTGCGTCGAGATTCAATACATCGGCCTCCAGCGGACTTGTCTCCAAGGGGATATTGCTGTCTCGAGCACCGTATGAAATTCTCCTGTGAGTAGATTTTCGAATCCGACGCTAAAATGATTGTTAATTGTAACGTTCAGGGCCTCCTAATGACGATGGAACACTCAAATTGCGTCAAGAATCAATACATCGGTTTCAAGCCGAGTTGTCTCCAAGGGTCTATTGCTGCCTCGGGCACCTTATGGTCGTTCTCCTGTGAGTCTAGATTTTCGAATCCGACGCATAAATGATAGTTAATTGTAACGTTCAGGGACTCCTAAAGACGATGGAACACTCAAATTGCGTGGAGAGTCAATACATCGATCTCCAGTCGACTTGTATCCAAGGGGATATTGCAGTCTCGTGCACCATATGATCCTTCTCCTGTTAGTAGATTTTCGAATCCGACGCTAAAATGATAGTTAACTGTAACGTTCAGGGCCTCCTAATACCGATGGAACACTCAAATTGCGTCGAGATTCAATACATCGGCCTCCAGCCGACTTGTCTCCAAGGGTCTATTGCTGTCTCGGGAACCTTATGGTCGTTCTCCTGTGAGTTTAGATTATCGAATCCGACACAAAAATGATAGTTAATTGTAACGTTCAGGGCCTCCTAATGACGATGGGACACTCAAATTGCGTCGAGATTCAATACATCGGCCTCCAGCCGATTTGTCTCCTATGGTCTGTTGCTGCCCCGGGCACTTTATGGTCGATCTCCTGTGAGTCAAGATTTTCGAATTCGACGATAAAATGATAGTTAATTGTAACGTTCAGGGCCTCCTAATGACGATGGAACACTCAAATTGCGACGAGATTCAATACATCGTCCTCCAGCCGACTTGTCTCCAAGGGTCTATTGCTGCCTCGGGCACCAAATGGTCGTTCTCCTGTGAGTCTAGATTTTCGAATCCGACGCAAAAATGATAGTTAATTGCACCGTTCAGGGACTCCTAATGACGATGGAACACTCAAATTGCGTCGAGAGTCAATACATCGTCCTCCAGCCGACTTGTCTCCAAGGGTCTATTGCTTCCTTGGGGCACCTTATGGTCGTTCTCCTGTGAGTCTACATTTTCGAATCCGACGCAAAAATGATAGTTAATTGCACCGTTCAGGGACTCCTAATGACGATGGAACACTCAAATTGCGTCGAGAGTCAATACATCGGCCTCCAGCCGACTTGTCTCCAAGTGTCTATTGCTGCCTCGGGCACCTTATGGTCGTTCTCCTGTGAGTTTAGATTATCGAATCCGACACAAAAATGATAGTTTATTGTAACGTTCAGGGCCTCCTAATGACGATGGAACACTCAAATAGCGTCGAGATTCAATACATCGGCCTCCAGCCGACTTGTCTCCAAGGGTCTATTGCTGCCTCGGGCACCTTATGGTCGTTCTCCTGTGAGTCTAGATTTTCGAATCCGACGCATAAATGATAGTCAATTGTAACGTTCAGGGCCTTGTAATGACGATGGAACACTCAAATTGCGTCGAGATTCAATACATCGGCCTCCAGCCGACTTGTCTCCAAGGGTCTGTTGCTGCCTCGGGCACCTTATAGTCGTTCTACTGTGAGTTTAGATTTTCGAATCCGACGCGTAACTGATAGTTAATTCTAAGGTTCAGGGCCTCCTAATGACGATGGAACACTCAAATTGCGTCGAGATTCAATACATCGGCCTCCAGCGGACTTGTCTCCAAGGGGATATTGCTGTCTCGAGCACCGTATGAAATTCTCCTGTGAGTAGATTTTCGAATCCGACGCTAAAATGATTGTTAATTGTAACGTTCAGGGCCTCCTAATGACGATGGAACACTCAAATTGCGTCAAGAATCAATACATCGGTTTCCAGCCGACTTGTCTCCAAGGGTCTATTGCTGCCTCGGGCACCTTATGGTCGTTCTCCTGTGAGTCTAGATTTTCGAATACGACGCATAAATGATAGTTAATTGTAACGTTCAGGGACTCCTAAAGACGATGGAACACTCAAATTGCGTCGAGAGTCAATACATCGACCTCCAGTCGACATGTATCCAAGGGGATATTGCAGTCTCGTGCACCATATGATCCTTCTCCTGTTAGTAGATTTTCGAATCCGACGCTAAAATGATAGTTAACTGTAACGTTCAGGGCTTCCTAATACCGATGGAACACTCAAATTGCATCGAGAGTCAATACATCGTCCTCCAGCCGACTTGTCTGCAAGGGTCTATTGCTTCCTTGGGGCACCTTATGGTCGTTCTCGTGTGAGTTTAGATTATCGAATCCGACACAAAAATGATAGTTAATTGTAACGTTAAGGGCCTCCTAAAGACGATGGAACACTCAAATTGCGTCGAGATTCAATACATCGGCCTCCAGCCGACTTGTCTCCAAGGGTCTGTTGCTGCCTCGGGCACCTTATGGTCGTTCTCCTGTGAGTTTAGATTATCGAATCCGACTCAAAAATGATAGTTAATTGCAACGTTCAGGGCCTCCTAATGACGATGGAACACTCAAATTGCGTCGAGATTCAATACATCGGCCTCCAGCCGACTTGTCTCCTATGGTCTGTTGCTGCCCCGGGCACCTTATGGTCGTTCTCCTGTGAGTCAAGATTTTCGAATTCGACGATAAAACGATAGTTAATTGTAACGTTCAGGGCCTCCTAATGACGATGGAACACTCAAATTGCGACAAGATTCAATACATCGTCCTCCAGCGGACTTGTCTCCAAGGGTCTATTGCTGCCTCGGGCACCAAATGGTCGTTCTCCTGTGAGTCTAGATTTTCGAATCCGACGCAAAAATGATAGTTAATTGTAACGTTCAGGGACTCCTAATGACGATGGAACACTCAAATTGCGTCGAGAGTCAATACATCGTCCTCCAGCCGACTTGTCTCCAAGGGTCTATTGCTTCCTTGGGGCACCTTATGGCCGTTCTCCTGTGAGTCTAGATTTTCGAATCCGACGCAAAAATGATAGTTAATTGTAACGTTCAGGGCGTTGTAATGACGATGGAACACTCAAATTTCGTCGAGATTCAATACATCGGCCTCCAGCCGACTTGTTTCCAAGGGTCTGTTGCTGCCTCGGGGACCTTATGGTCGTTCTCCTGTGAGTTTAGATTATCGAATCCGACACAAAAATGATAGTTAATTGTAACGTTCAGGGCCTCCTAATGACGATGGAACACTCAAATTTCGTCGAGATTCAATACATCGGCCTCCAGCCGACTTGTCTCCAAGGGTCTGTTGCTGCCTCGGGCACCTTATAGTTGTTCTCCTGTGAGTTTAGATTTTCGAATCCGACGCGAAACTGATAGTTAATTCTAAGGTTCAGGGCCTCCTAATGACGATGGAACACTCAAATTGCGTCGAGATTCAATACATCGGCCTCCAGCGGACTTGTCTCTAAGGGGATATTGCTGTCTCGAGCACCGTATGAAGTTCTCCTGTGAGTAGATTTTCGAATCCGACGCTAAAATGATTGTTAATTGTAACGTTCAGGGCCTCCTAATGACGATGGAACACTCAAATTGCGTCAAGAATCAATACATCGGTTTCAAGCCGACTTGTCTCCAAGGGTCTATTGCTGCCTCGGGCACCTTATGGTCGTTCTCCTGTGAGTCTAGATTTTCGAATCCGACGCATAAATGATAGTTAATTGTAACGTTCAGGGACTCCTAAAGACGATGGAACACTCAAATTGCGTCGAGCGTCAATACATCGATCTCCAGTCGACTTGTATCCAAGGGGATATTGCAGTCTCGTGCACCATATGATCCTTCTCCTGTTAGTAGATTTTCGAATCCGACGCTAAAATGATAGTTAACTGTAACGTTCAGGGCCTCCTAATACCGATGGAACACTCAAATTGCGTCGAGATTCAATACATCGGCCTCCAGCCGACTTGTCTCCAAGGGTCTATTGCTGCCTCGGGAACCTTATGGTCGTTCTCCTGTGAGTCTAGATTTTCGAATCCGATGCAAAAATGATAGTTAATTGTAACGTTCAGGGCCTCCTATTGGCGATGGAACACTCAAATTGCGTCGAGGTTCAATACATCGGCCTCCAGCCGACTTGTCTCCTATGGTCTGTTGCTGCCTCGGGCACCTTATGGTCGTTCTCCTGTGAGTCTAGATTTTCGAATCCGACGATAAAATGATAGTTAATTGTAACGTTCAGGGCCTCCTAATGACGATGGAACACTCAAATTGCGACGAGATTCAATACATCGTCCTCCAGCCGACTTGTCTCCAAGGGTCTGTTGCTGCCTCGGGCACCTTATGGTCGTTCTCCTGTGAGTTTAGATTTTCGAATCCGACGCGAAACTGATAGTTAATTGTAAGGTTCAGGGCCTCCTAATGACGATGGAACACTCAAATTGCGTCGAGATTCAATACATCGGCCTCCAGCGGACTTGTCTCCAAGGGGATATTGCTGTCTCGAGCACCGTATGAACTTCTCCTGTGAGTAGATTTTCGAATCCGACGCTAAAATGATTGTTAATTGTAACGTTCAGGGCCTCCTAATGACGATGGAACACTCAAATTGCGTCAAGAATCAATACATCGGTTTCCAGCCGACTTGTCTCAAAGGGTCTATTGCTGCCTCGAGCACCGTATGAACTTCTCCTGTGAGTAGATTTTCGAATCCGACGCATAAATGATAGCTAATTGTAACGTTCAGGGACTCCTAAAGACGATGTAACACTCAATATTGCGTCGAGAGTCAATACATCGACCTCCAGTCGACTTGTATCCAAGGAGATATTGCAGTCTCGTGTACCATATGATCCTTCTCCTGTTAGTAGATTTTCGAATCCGACGCTAAAATGATAGTTAACTGTAACGTTCAGGGCCTCCTAATGCCGATGGAACACTCAAATTGCGTCGTGATTCAATACATCGGCCTCCAGCCGACTTGTCTCCAAGGGTCTATTGCTGCCTCGGGCACCTTATGGTCGTTCTCCTGTGAGTCTAGATTTTCGAATCCGACGCAAAAATGAATGTTAATTGTAACGTTCAGGGCCTCCCACTGGCGATAGAACACTCAAATTGCGTCGAGATTCAATACAACGTCCTCCAGCCGACTTGTCTCCTATGGTCTGTTGCTGCCTCGCGCACCTTATGGTCGTTCTCCTGTGAGTCTAGATATTCGAATCCGACGCATAAATGATAGTTAATTGTAACGTTCAGGGACTCCTAAAGACGATGGAACACTCAAATTGCGTCGAGAGTCAATACATCGACCTCCAGTCGACTTGTATCCAAGGGGATATTGCAGTCTCGTGCAGTATATGATCCTTCTCCTGTTAGTAGATTTTCGAATCCGACGCTAAAATGATAGTTAACTGTAACGTTCAGGGCCTACTAATGCCGATGGAACACTCAAATTGCGTCGAGATTCAATACATCGGCCTCCAGCCGACTTGTCTCCAAGGGTCTGTTGCTGCCTCGGGCACCTTATGGTCGATCTCCTGTGAGTTTAGATTATCGAATCCGACGCAAAAATGATAGTTAATTGTAACGTTTAGGGCTTCCTAATGACGATGGAACACTCAAATTGAGTCGAGATTCAATACATCGACCTCCAGCCGACGTGTCTCCAAGGGTCTATTGCTGCCTCGGGCACCTTATGGTCGTTCTCCCGTCGAATCCGACGCAAAAATGATAGTTAATTGTAACGTTCAGGGCCTTCTAATGACGATGGAACACTCAAATTGCGTCGAGATTCAATACATCGGCCTCCAGCCGACTTGTCTCCAAGGGGATATCGCTGCCTCGGGCGCCACATGGTCCGTCTACGGTGATTCTACGTTTTCGAATCCTACGCAAAACTCATAGTTAATTGTAACGTTCAGGACCTCCTAATGACGATGGAGCACACAAATTGAGTCGAGATTCAATACATCGACCTCCAGCCGACGTGTCTCCAAGGGTCTATTGCTGCCTCGGGCACCTTATGGTCGTTCTCCTGTGAGTCTAGATTTTCGAATCCGACGCAAAAATGATAGTTAATTGTAACGTTCAGGGCCTTGTAATGACGATGGAACACTCAACTTGCGTCGAGATTCAATACATCGGCCTCCAGCCGACTTGTCTCCAAGGGTCTGTTGCTGCCTCGGGCACCTTATGGTCGTTCTCCTGTGAGTTTAGATTATCGAATCCGACGCAAAAATGATAGTTAATTGTAACGTTTAGGGCCTCCTAATGACGATGGAACACTCAAATTGCGTCGAGATTCAATACATCGGCCTCCAGCCGACTTGTCTCCAAGGGTCTGTTGCTGCCTCGGGCACCTTATGGTCGTTCTCCTGTGAGTTTAGATTTTCGAATCCGACGCGAAACTGATAGTTAATTGTAAGGTTCAGGGCCTCCTAACGACGATGGAACACTCAAATTGCGTCGAGATTCAATACATCGGCCTCCAGCGGACTTGTCTCCAAGGGGATATTGCTGTCTCGAGCACCGTATGAACTTCACCTGTGAGTAGATTTTCGAATCCGACGCTAAAATGATTGTTAATTGTAACGTTCAGGGAGTCCTAATGACGATGGAACACTCAAATTGCGTCAAGAATCAATACATCGGTTTCCAGCCGACTTGTCTCCAAGGGTCTATTGCTGCCTCGAGCACCGTATGACCTTCTCCTGTGAGTAGATTTTCGAATCTGACGCATAAATGATAGTTAATTGTAACGTTCAGGGACTCCTAAAGACGATGGAACACTCTAATTGCGTCGAGAGTCAATACATCGACCTCCAGTCGACTTGTATCCAAGGGGATATTGCAGTCTTGAGCACCATATGATCCTTCTCATGTTAGTAGATATTCGAATCCGACTCTAAAATGATAGTTAACTGTAACGTTCAGGGCCTCCTAATGCCGATGGAACACTCAAATTGCGTCGAGATTCAATACATCGGCCTCCAGCCGACTTGTCTCCAAGGGTCTATTGCTGCCTCGGCACCTTATGGTCGTTCTCCTTTGAGTCTAGATTTTCGAATCCGACGCAAAAATGATAGTTAATTGTAACGTGCAGGGCCTCCTATTGGCGATGGAACACTCAAATTGCGTCGAGATTCAATACATCGGCCTCCAGCCGACTTGTCTCCTATGGTCTGTTGCTGCACCGGGCACCTTATGGTCGTTCTCCTGTGAGTCTAGATTTTCGAATTCGACGATAAAATGATAGTTAATTGTAACGTTCAGGGCCTCCTAATGACGATGGAACACTCAAATTGCGACGAGATTCAATACATCGTCCTCCAGTCGACTTGTCTCCAAGGGTCTATTGCTGCCTCAGGCACCAAATGGTCGTTCTCCTGTGAGTCTAGATATTCGAATCCAACGAAAAATGATAGTTAATTGTAACGTTCAGGGACTCCTAATGACGATGGAACACTAAAATTGCGTCGAGAGTCAATACATCGATTTCCAGTCGACCTGTATCCAAGGGGATATTGCAGTCTCGTGCACCGTATGATCCTTCTCCTGGTAGTAGATTTTCGAATCCGACGCTAAAATGATAGTTAACTGTAACGTTTACGGACTCCTAATGCCGATGGAACACTCAAATTGCGTCGAGATTCAATACATCGGCCTCCAGCCGACTTGTCTCCAAGGATCTGTTGCTGCCTCGGGGACCTTATGGTCGTTCTCCTGTGAGTTTAGATTTTCGAATCCGACGCGAAACTGATAGTTAATTGTAAGGTTCAGGGCCTCCTAATGATGATGGAACACCCAAATTGCGTCGAGATTCAATACATCGGCCTCCAGCGGACTTGTCTCCAAGGGGATATTGCTGTCTCGAGCAGCGTATGAACTTCACCTGTGAGTAGATTTTCGAATCCGACGCTAAAATGATTGTTAATTGTAACGTTCAGGGCCTCCTAATGACGATGCAACACTCAAATTGCGTCAAGAATCAATACATCGGTTTCCAGCCGACTTGTCTCCAAGGGTCTATTGCTGCCTCGAGCACTGTATGAACTTCTCCTGTGAGTAGATTTTCGAATCCGACGCATAAATGATAGTTAATTGTAACGTTCAGGGCCTCCTAATGACGATGGAACTCTCAAATTCCGTCGAGATTCAATACATCGTCCTCCAGCCGACTTGTCTCCAAGGGCCTGTTGCTGCCTCGGGCACCTTATGGTCGTTCTCCTGTGAGTTTAGATTATCGAATCCGACGCAAAAATGATAGTTAATTGTAACGTTTAGGGCCTCCTAATGACGATGGAACACTCAAATTGCGTCGAGATTCAATACATCGGCCTCCAGCCGACTTGTCTCCAAGGGTCTATTGCTCCCTCGGGCACCTTATGGTCGTTCTCCTGTGAGTCTAGATTTTCGAATCCGTCGCAAACACGATAGTTAATTGTAACGTTCAGGGCGTTGTAATGACGATGGAACACTCAAATTGCGTCGAGATTCAATACATCGGCCTCCAGCCGACTTGTCTCCAAGGGTCTGTTGCTGCCTCGGGCACCTTATGGTCGTTCTCCTGTGAGTTTAGATTTTCGAATCCGACGCGAAACTGATAGTTAATTGTAAGGTTCAGGGCCTCCTAATGACGATGGAACACTCAAATTGCGTCGAGATTCAATACATCGCTTTCCAGCCGACTTGTCTCCAAGGGTCTATTGCTGCCTCGGGCACCTTATGGTTGTTCTCCTGTGAGTCTAGATTTTCGAATCCGACGCATAAATGATAGTTAATTGTAACGTTCAGGGACTCCTAAAGACGATGGAACACTCAAATTGCGTCGAGAGTCAATACATCGACCTGCAGTCGACTTGTATCCAAGGGCATATTGCAGTCTCGTGCACCATATGATCCTTCTCCTGTTAGTAGATTTTCGAATCCGACGCTAAAATGATAGTTAACTGTAACGTTCAGGGCCTCCTAATGCCGATGGAACACTCAAATTGCGACGAGATTCAATACATCGTATTCCAGCCGACTTGTCTCCAAGGGTCTGTTGCTGCCTCGGGCACCTTATGGTCGTTCTCCTGTGAGTTTAGATTTTCGAATCCGACGCGAAACTGATAGTTAATTGTAAGGTTCAGGGCCTCCTAACGACGATGGAACACTCAAATTGCGTCGAGATTCAATACATCGGCCTCCAGCGGACTTGTCTCCAAGGGGATATTGCTGTCTCGAGCACCGTATGAACTTCACCTGTGAGTAGATTTTCGAATCCGACGCTAAAATGATTGTTAATTGTAACGTTCAGGGAGTCCTAATGACGATGGAACACTCAAATTGCGTCAAGAATCAATACATCGGTTTCCAGCCGACTTGTCTCCAAGGGTCTATTGCTGCCTCGAGCACCGTATGACCTTCTCCTGTGAGTAGATTTTCGAATCTGACGCATAAATGATAGTTAATTGTAACGTTCAGGGACTCCTAAAGACGATGGAACACTCTAATTGCGTCGAGAGTCAATACATCGACCTCCAGTCGACTTGTATCCAAGGGGATATTGCAGTCTTGAGCACCATATGATCCTTCTCATGTTAGTAGATATTCGAATCCGACTCTAAAATGATAGTTAACTGTAACGTTCAGGGCCTCCTAATGCCGATGGAACACTCAAATTGCGTCGAGATTCAATACATCGGCCTCCAGCCGACTTGTCTCCAAGGGTCTATTGCTGCCTCGGGCACCTTATGGTCGTTCTCCTTTGAGTCTAGATTTTCGAATCCGACGCAAAAATGATAGTTAATTGTAACGTGCAGGGCCTCCTATTGGCGATGGAACACTCAAATTGCGTCGAGATTCAATACATCGGCCTCCAGCCGACTTGTCTCCTATGGTCTGTTGCTGCACCGGGCACCTTATGGTCGTTCTCCTGTGAGTCTAGATTTTCGAATTCGACGATAAAATGATAGTTAATTGTAACGTTCAGGGCCTCCTAATGACGATGGAACACTCAAATTGCGACGAGATTCAATACATCGTCCTCCAGTCGACTTGTCTCCAAGGGTCTATTGCTGCCTCAGGCACCAAATGGTCGTTCTCCTGTGAGTCTAGATATTCGAATCCAACGAAAAATGATAGTTAATTGTAACGTTCAGGGACTCCTAATGACGATGGAACACTAAAATTGCGTCGAGAGTCAATACATCGATTTCCAGTCGACCTGTATCCAAGGGGATATTGCAGTCTCGTGCACCATATGATCCTTCTCCTGGTAGTAGATTTTCGAATCCGACGCTAAAATGATAGTTAACTGTAACGTTTACGGACTCCTAATGCCGATGGAACACTCAAATTGCGTCGAGATTCAATACATCGGCCTCCAGCCGACTTGTCTCCAAGGATCTGTTGCTGCCTCGGGGACCTTATGGTCGTTCTCCTGTGAGTTTAGATTTTCGAATCCGACGCGAAACTGATAGTTAATTGTAAGGTTCAGGGCCTCCTAATGATGATGGAACACCCAAATTGCGTCGAGATTCAATACATCGGCCTCCAGCGGACTTGTCTCCAAGGGGATATTGCTGTCTCGAGCAGCGTATGAACTTCACCTGTGAGTAGATTTTCGAATCCGACGCTAAAATGATTGTTAATTGTAACGTTCAGGGCCTCCTAATGACGATGCAACACTCAAATTGCGTCAAGAATCAATACATCGGTTTCCAGCCGACTTGTCTCCAAGGGTCTATTGCTGCCTCGAGCACTGTATGAACTTCTCCTGTGAGTAGATTTTCGAATCCGACGCATAAATGATAGTTAATTGTAACGTTCAGGGCCTCCTAATGACGATGGAACTCTCAAATTCCGTCGAGATTCAATACATCGTCCTCCAGCCGACTTGTCTCCAAGGGTCTATTGCTGCCTCGGGCACCTTATGGTCGTTCTCCTGTGAGTCTAGATTTTCGAATCCGACGCAAAAATGATAGTTAATTGTAACGTTCAGACCCTCCTAATGACGATGCAACACTCAAATTGCGTCAAGAATCAATACATCGGTTTCCAGCCGACTTGTCTCCAAGGGTCTATTGCTGCCTCGAGCACCGTATGAACTTCTCCTGTGAGTAGATATTCGAATCCGACGCATAAATGATAGTTAATTGTAACGTTCAGGGCCTCCTAATGACGATGGAACTCTCAAATTGGGTCGAGATTCAATACATCGTCCTCCAGCCGACTTGTCTCCAAGGGTCTATTGCTGCCTCGGGCACCTTATGGTCGTTCTCCTGTGAGTCTAGATTTTCGAATCCGACGAAAATTTGATAGTTAATTGTAACGCTCAGGGCCTTCTAATGACGATGGAACACTCAAATTGCGTCGAGATTCAATGCATCGGCCTCCAGCCGACTTGTCTCCAAGGGGATATCGCTGCCTCGGGCACCACATGGTCCGGCTCCGGTGATTCTACGTTTTCGAATCCGACGCAAACCTCATAGTTAATTGTAACGTTCAGGGCCTCCTATTGGCGATGGAACACTCAAATTGCGTCGAGATTCAATACATAGACCTCCAGCCGACTTGTCCCCAAGGGTCTATTGCAGCCTGGGGCACCTTATGGTCGTTCTCCTGTGAGTCTAGATTTTCGAATCCGACATAAAAATGATAGTTAATTGTAACGTTCAGGGCCTTGTAATAATGATGGAACACTCAAATTGCGTCGAGATTCAATACATCGGCCTCCAGCCGACTTGTCTCCAAGGGTCTATTGCTTCCTTGGGGCACCTTATGGTCGTTCTCTTGTGAGTCTAGATTTTCGAATCCGACGCAAAAATGATAGTTAATTGTAACGTTCAGGGCTTTGTAATGACGATGGAACACTCAAATTTCGTCGAGATTCAATACATCGGCCTCCAGCCGACTTGTTTCCAAGGGTCTGTTGCTGCCTCGGGGACCTTATGGTCGTTCTCCTGTAAGTTTAGATTATCGAATCCGACACAAAAATGATAGTTAATTGTAACGTTCAGGGCCTCCTAATGACGATGGAACACTCAAATTGCGTCGAGATTCAATACATGAGCCTCCAGCCGACTTGTCTCCAAGGGTCTGTTGCTGCCTCGGGCACCTTATAGTTGTTCTCCTGTGAGTTTAGATTTTCGAATCCGACGCGAAACTGATAGTTAATTCTAAGGTTCAGGGCCTCCTAATGACGATGGAACACTCAAATTGCGTCGAGATTTAATACATCGGTCTCCAGCCGACTTGTCCCCAAGGGTCTATTGCAGCCTGGGGCACCTTATGGTCGTTCTCCTGTGAGTCTAGATTTTCGAATCCGACATAAAAATGATAGTTAATGGTAACGTTCAGGGCCTTGTAATAATGATGGTACACTCAAATTGCGTCGAGATTCAATACATCGGCCTCCAGCCGACTTGTCTCCAAGGGTCTGTTGCTGCCTCGGGCACCTTATGGTCGTTCTCCTGTGAGTTTAGATTATCGAATCCGACTCAAAAATGATAGTTAATTGCAACGTTCAGGGCCTCCTAATGACGATGGAACACTCAAATTGCGTCGAGATTCAATACATCGGCCTCCAGCCGACTTGTCTCCTATGGTCTGTTGCTGCCCCGGGCACCTTATGGTCGTTCTCCTGTGAGTCAAGATTTTCGAATTCGACGATAAAATGATAGTTAATTGTAACGTTCAGGGCCTCCTAATGACGATGGAACACTCAAATTGCGACAAGATTCAATACATCGTCCTCCAGCCGACTTGTCTCCAAGGGTCTATTGCTGCCTCGGGCACCAAATGGTCGTTCTCCTGTGAGTCTAGATTTTCGAATCCGACGCAAAAATGATAGTTAATTGTAACGTTCAGGGATTCCTAATGACGATGGAACACTCAAATTGCGTCGAGAGTCAATACATCGTCCTCCAGCCGACTTGTCTCCAAGGGTCTATTGCTTCCTTGGGGCACCTTATGGTCGTTCTCCTGTGAGTCTAGATTTTCGAATCCGACACAAAAATGATAGTTAATTGTAACGTTCAGGGCTTTGTAATGACGATGGAACACTCAAATTTCGTCGAGATTCAATACATCGGCCTCCAGCCGACTTGTTTCCAAGGGTCTGTTGCTGCCTCGGGGACCTTATGGTCGTTCTCCTGTGAGTTTAGATTATCGAATCCGACACAAAAATGATAGTTAATTGTAACGTTCAGGGCCTCCTAATGACGATGGAACACTCAAATTGCGTCGAGATTCAATACATGAGCCTCCAGCCGACTTGTCTCCAAGGGTCTGTTGCTGCCTCGGGCACCTTATAGTTGTTCTCCTGTGAGTTTAGATTTTCGAATCCGACGCGAAACTGATAGTTAATTCTAAGGTTCAGGGCCTCCTAATGACGATGGAACACTCAAATTGCGTCGAGATTCAATACATCGGCCTCCAGCGGACTTGTCTCTAAGGGGATATTGCTGTCTTGAGCACCATATGAAATTCTCCTGTGAGTAGATTTTCGAGTCCGACGCTAAAATGATTGTTAATTGTAACGTTCAGGGCCTCCTAATGACGATGGAACACTCAAATTGCGTCAAGAATCAATACATCGGTTTCAAGCCGACTTGTCTCCAAGGGTCTATTGCTGCCTCGGGCACCTTATGGTCGTTCTCCTGTGAGTCTAGATTTTCGACTCCGACGCATAAATGATAGTTAATTGTAACGTTCAGGGACTCCTAAAGACGATGGAACACTCAAATTGCGTGGAGAGTCAATACATCGATCTCCAGTCGACTTGTATCCAAGGGGATATTGCAGTCTCGTGCACCATATGATCCTTCTCCTGTTAGTAGATTTTCGAATCCGACGCTAAAATGATAGTTAACTGTAACGTTCAGGGCCTCCTAATACCGATGGAACACTCAAATTGCGTCGAGATTCAATACATCGGCCTCCAGCCGACTTGTCTCCAAGGGTCTATTGCTGCCTCGGGAACCTTATGGTCGTTCTCCTGTGAGTCTAGATTTTCGAATCCGATGCAAAAATGATAGTTAATTGTAACGTTCAGGGCCTCCTATTGGCGATGGAACACTCAAATTGCGTCGAGGTTCAATACATCGGCCTCCAGCCGACTTGTCTCCTATGGTCTGTTGCTGCCTCGGGCACCTTATGGTCGTTCTCCTGTGAGTCTAGATTTTCGAATCCGACGATAAAATGATAGTTAATTGTAACGTTCAGGGCCTCCTAATGACGATGGAACACTCAAATTGCGACGAGATTCAATACATCGTCCTCCAGCCGACTTGTCTCCAAGGGTCTGTTGCTGCCTCGGGCACCTTATGGTCGTTCTCCTGTGAGTTTAGATTTTCGAATCCGACGCGAAACTGATAGTTAATTGTAAGGTTCAGGGCCTCCTAATGACGATGGAACACTCAAATTGCGTCGAGATTCAATACATCGGCCTCCAGCGGACTTGTCTCCAAGGGGATATTGCTGTCTCGAGCACCGTATGAACTTCTCCTGTGAGTAGATTTTCGAATCCGACGCTAAAATGATTGTTAATTGTAACGTTCAGGGCCTCCTAATGACGATGGAACACTCAAATTGCGTCAAGAATCAATACATCGGTTTCCAGCCGACTTGTCTCAAAGGGTCTATTGCTGCCTCGAGCACCGTATGAACTTCTCCTGTGAGTAGATTTTCGAATCCGACGCATAAATGATAGCTAATTGTAACGTTCAGGGACTCCTAAAGACGATGTAACACTCAAATTGCGTCGAGAGTCAATACATCGACCTCCAGTCGACTTGTATCCAAGGAGATATTGCAGTCTCGTGTACCATATGATCCTTCTCCTGTTAGTAGATTCTCGAATCCGACGCTAAAATGATAGTTAACTGTAACGTTCAGGGCCTCCTAATGCCGATGGAACACTCAAATTGCGACGTGATTCAATACATCGGCCTCCAGCCGACTTGTCTCCAAGGGTCTATTGCTGCCTCGGGCACCTTATGGTCGTTCTCCTGTGAGTCTAGATTTTCGAATCCGACGCAAAAATGAATGTTAATTGTAACGTTCAGGACCTCCTACTGGCGATGGAACACTCAAATTGCGTCGAGATTCAATACATCGTCCTCCAGCCGACTTGTCTCCTATGGTCTGTTGCTGCCTCGCGCACCTTATGGTCGTTCTCCTGTGAGTCTAGATTTTCGAATCCGACGCATAAATGATAGTTAATTGTAACGTTCAGGGACTCCTAAGACGATGGAACACTCAAATTGCGTCGAGAGTCAATACATCGACCTCCAGTCGACTTGTATCCAAGGGGATATTGCAGTCTCGTGCAGTATATGATAGTAGATAGTATTTGGGGTCACCGCCCCACCCCACCCCAATCTCAAAAACATCGATAAAATAACTCGGAAAATAGAGGTAAATGCAATATTTTTGTTCCTAAAAATGAATTACAATACAAAAACAGTAAATTTACAATAAAAACGGCATATAAAACACAACTAATAAAGACGAACGGTACAAAGATAACTTCAATGCCACTGTCTCAAAAACATCGATAAATTAGTACAGAAAGTGGGTGTAAATGCAATATTCTGTAAGTAATAATGAAGTACCAGTATTTACTATAAAAACTGTATAGAAAAGACGACTAATAATGAAATTTAGTACACAAATATTTGTCTACAATTTGTAATGTCCGTATGGTAATATCTAAGCTATAATGGTTTGAGATTCCTTTAGTTTTTGAAGCACTTCGAATGGTTTCATGTCTAAAAATTGTTGCCATATTTCTCTGTTACGTATTGTGTTATGTACTTCTATCTGATGTTCGATATTTAACAGATCAGCTATTTTTGCAATAAAATATTTGTATGGTATTGTCTTATCTTTGTAAAAATAATTAAACACATCAAATAACTCTAAAATACGACCCATTTCATCAGCAGTAAACATGGATACTGTAGCACCATCTTCTATAGTTTTAAACAAATTCTTTAAGTGGTTACAAAAATATTTAAATCTATATATTTTGTTGTTATGTAGCTTTGGTTTATCAGGATAACAATTGTAACACCTAGTACCATCACTACACCATTCATAACACTTTTGACAAAATTCAGGTGCATAATATTCAGGTGGAAAATGTACATCATGTATGTCGATCTGAATCGCTTTTTGAAACTGCTCCATTTAGTATATAAATTTTATTCGAGATTTGTCGATGTTTTCTGGAGCAATACAGCATAGATCCTGCCTCTGTGGTGCCTCTCACTCAACTGGAAGCCGACAGGATGTGCGGCTACTGATATAGGCTAGCTCCGCCGGCCTGCTTATCAAAGACCGCCTCCTGCTATCAAGTTCCGCCCATTTCCTACTTTGACTCCGCCTAATAACTCTGTCTCTCTCTAGCAAGCTCTGTTGTGGTCAGGCTATGAGAATGCATGAGGAAGTGTGCTTCAAACTGTACTACCTCCTTAGATATTCTACCAGCCTGTTACAGTAACTAACTTTTCAAGCTATATTGACAATTTTAGTACAGATTGTCATTCATAGAGGGCACTGTGGAAGCCTACATTTACATTAACACGGTAACATGCATCAATTTACTCGTTAATTACTCTGTTTCTAAGATTATTCGAGTGTTCACACTCACGTTTCCATGTTGTTTGTCTTTCATTGCTTCGAATAAAGTACAATAGTTGGAAGATATCATCTATTAACATCCAAAATAAACTATTGAAAAGCATGAAAAGTATGACCAACTTCATTAGCAGATACCAACTATATATACAAGCTCGAAACAGTACACTCTTGCCCCGGTGGTGGCTCAGCGCCGGTGGTGGGGGACGCCCCAGAACTGAGTGTAGTCATCATCGTTTTCATCACGTCGCTGCTGTCCGAGGCTCTGCCCCCTCAACTAAAGATGACGGGTAACAGATGCCAGAAGGCAGCTCCCATCAATACGTTGGATCATCGACCTGGCTGTGGACCTGGACTACGAGTGGAACTTCAAAAAACCCCGGAGGAATGAGTTGAGAAAGAGAGAAACATAGAAAAATCCCTCCGGGGTTTCCTTCAGATGGCGCCGAAGGTTTTGCAGTTTTTGACAATGATTTTTTTTTTTTATAAGTTGTCTCCTTTTTTTCTGAAAATGTCAAAGCATGACATTAGTGCATCAATAAGTGCATCAATTAATTTTCGTATTTTTTCTTTCATTATTTATAGGCGATTAAAAATTCTCTGTCAATATTCTATGTTGTGCATCATAAGTGAGATTTTTCATTCCATACATGACTATGTATGCAAGTGTATCAGCTGGTATTTTATCATTAAATGTAGCACATAACTTCATTGATGTTTTTTGTGTAGCTATTACATTTTTTCTACGTGACATATTAATCACATAGATAGGATAGTTTGTTACAAAGTTAAATGGGTTTACATCAACATCAACATTAACATATCCTCTCTTTTTTTGTGTGACTCGCTTAAAATCACGAAATGCATCATAAGCTTTCAGAAAGTTATTTGGCGGATCTAAATTCCACCTTTCCTCTGGGAAAATTTCGTTTCTTCCATTTTTCAGATATATATTCTGTAGTTTAACATGGTCAAATAATGAAGAGTCAACTAACTGATTATTTTTACGATTCGTTTGAAATACAACAAATATCCAGTGAGGCATATCAAATTCCATTGAACTATAATAATTTGTGATGTCTAATTCGAAATTTGTCTTACCACTTAATCCAGCTACTTCTACAGTTTGCAGTTCACAGAATGATATCGGAATTTTTGGGTATTTCAACATAATTTCACGTTGTTCAAGTTCATAATTAGGTTCAAATTTCACAACTGGTACTCTAATTTCCATATTTTCTACTACAATTTTACCTTCAACTGGAAGTGTATCTTTTATTTCAACTCCAGAATTATTATAATCAGACCATCTAAGAATAGAATCATTTGCACTTGATGACCATGTGAAACATACAGTAAGATCACCTTCAAACATAATTTCTTCGTAATTTTTAAAAAACCCACCTAATTTTTCTAGAGGATACAGTACTTCATTTTTCTTACTTTCTATTTTACCATTGTTAATTATATGACCTTCCATAGAAATTTTATCAGCAAGAGATGAAGTCAATTGCATCAAAACAGTTGATGATATAAATGGATGTTCTATTCTAGATAAAACATTATTTCCTTTTTTAATGGTTATAAAGTCAAATAGCTTTACAATATAATTATCAATTAGCTTTTTATTTGATTTTCCATCATATGTTGGATAATCAGTCCCATCATTTTTAGTAATACTAAAATTCATGTACAATTGAGCACACTGAGGATGTAACCAACCGTCACCAACATGTATATTAATTTCTACATCTTTATTAGGAATATTTAGGTTATTTTTTGTTTTCTCATTCACTGGGAATGATTGAAATTGATAGCTTTCAATTTCGTTCATTTATTAAGAATAAAAAATTTACAGTTACAGTAGCACCATTAAAATCGATTATGTTATCATTCTCATCTGTTATTGTTACTTCTAAGTCCTGAATTTTATCAGGAACTGGAACAAATAACGGATGCTTTGGCTCATAAATTATTGGTGCACCAAATTCAGCATTTGGCTTAAATGAAGCGATAATATTTGTTTCACGATGAAAATGATCAGTATGCTTTACATACATTCCGTCAGCTAGATTAAAATTGACATTTATTAATTCAAATGGAATAATATTAGGAACATCTTTAGCAACAGTTTTTTCGTTTGCATTTATAGTCTGATTACTAAATCCTAACAAACTTGATATATTATCATCTTCTTTAATGTCCATATACAGTTTAACATCACTCTCAATTGTAACTCTATTTAAAATTTCATCTGCTTTGATATGTATATTAGGCTTCTTTGTATGAATATATTTTTCCAATCTTTCTAAAGTATATTGGCCAGTTGGAATTATTATTGTTTCACCATCACAGTATAATTTATTATTTTTTGTTGTAACATTTGGAGTTAAAAATGTAGTATAAAATCCAACCAATGCTACACTTTTAAAGTTGTCTCTTATAGGAACAGTTAATCTTTTTTTGAGTACTGATGAATTACCACTCAGTTGAATTATTCTACTCATTTATTAGTAATTAAATGAAGACAGATTGGGAACCAAAAATACGAATTCCAGAAAAGAAATCAAAAGCTAAGCATGGTAAATTATTACCTAATTCCATTAGATGTGCTATTATAGGACCTAGTGGATGTGGTAAAACAACATTAATGATCGATAATTATATTTTAGCACCAGGATGGTTAAATTGGAATAAAATTAATCATCTGTACATCTACTCTAAAAGTCTAGATCAGCCAAAATATCAAGAATTTATTAAAAAATGTAACAAAATTGAAGAATCAACAGGTAACTCATTGGCATCATTTATTAGCAACAATGATGAAATTATACCATTAGATGGATGTCAAGACAATTCACTTGTAGTATTTGATGACTTTATATTGGAAAATCAAGATGTTGTAAGAGAATATTTTACTAGAGGTAGACACAAAGGAATAGATTGTTTTTACCTAGCTCAAACTTACTCAAAAATACCAAAACAATTGGTCAGAGATAATCTTAATTTCTTAAATATTTTCAGACAGGATGACACAAATCTAAATCACATTTATCACGAATTTGTTGGTGGTGATGTACGATATGATGAATTTAGAAATATGTGCAATAATTGTTGGAATGATGATGGTTTTGGTTTTATAACTATAGACATGACACGTAAATCAAATGATGGGAAGTTCAGAAATAAAATACAACATTTCATAAGAACATAAACGTAAACATAAACGTCAAACATAAACGTTAACATAAACATAAACATCCAACATAAACATAAACGTTAACATAAACATAAACATCAAACATAAACACAAACGTTAACATAAACATAAACATTAACATAAACATAAACGTCCAACATAAACGTTAACATAAACATTAACGTTAACATATACGTCCAAAATAAACTTTAACATAAACATAAAACATAAACATTAACATAATCATCAACGTTTTTATGTTCTATAAATGTTTACAAAATATGATCCACAGCTTCTGAAACAAGCAAAACGAAATAAAAAGAAACAGAAAGAATTAAAAGAGGAATTTAAAAAATGGAAAAGACAACCCCGTACAGAATATGAAAAATATAAGAAAGAAGATCAACCTGTTATTGATGCTATAGAACAAGTAAAACAAGGCCTTGAAGGAATAGGTGATAATGTTCTGAAAGCTATTGAAGAAAATCGGGAAGTAGAAAAACAAATGATTCCATATCATAACTTTCATCAAGAATTTAATGACATACCACATATTAAACAATATGATAGTTATAGTGATTTAAATGAAACAGAAATTGATGATGTTTTAAATAAATATCAGGAAGAAAGAAAAAATAAGAAAATGCGTAATAAAAATGATGATAGTAAAGGTAAAATTATAAATGTAAGTGAAAGAATGTTAAAATATATCAATCATAGTGAAGATACAGTCTTTGGATTAAGGCCAGTTGGTATGTTTAAGTATATTGGTAGTTTACCAGTAAAATTTGATGGAAATAAATTAATTATTGCTGAAAGAGAATATGAAGGAACAGATGGACTGATGACACTTTTAACTAAAAAACACATTACTATAGATGACTTGGGTACAAAATTTGATGGTGTAGATTTATCAAATTATGCAAATATACTATATGAATCACGTGCACTATATTCTGATAAAAATCCAAATAAAGTTAAATCTAGTAGAGGTATCAAATACAATAATTTGATAAAAAACATTCTTGATGACTATTTCCCGAAATTAAGAAGACCAACAATAGATTCATCATCAGAAAACGAAAAAACAGGCGAAGGATTTGTCAAAAAATATACTGAAAAACCAGTTGAATATGTTTGGATGAATGATGTACGTGAATTAATCGATAGATTAACAGTAATTAATGGAGAAGAAATGGCTGGTAACAACAATTATCATAATGAAAAAGTAGGAATAACTAAAATGTTAACAAATAAATTTAATGATTTCATCATCAACAATCCAAAAGGAATTCCATACTTGATTCGATTTTTGAATAATTTACCACACACTTTTTGGCAAAGTGAAAAATATGGTAAAGGATTAGTGAACACTTTGATTAACAAACTTCCATTCGAAATGCATCTTCCAGGTTATAATTATTGTGGACCAGGTACAAAATTAGATGAAAGATTAGCACGGGGTGATAAAGGAATTAATAAATTAGATGAAGCATGTAAACAACACGATATTGCATATAGAGATCATAAAAGTTTAGAATCTAGACATATAGCTGACAAAGAACTTCAACTAGCTGCAAAAGAAAGAATGCATGCTTCTGATGCTTCATTTGGTGAAAAACTTGCCGCTACAGCAGTCAGAGGAATAATGTATGGCAAACGAAAATTAGGTATGGGCATTGATGTTGATGATAAAGGTTGGGGATTATGATGTCGCCTAAATTTTAATCTATATAAATGAATAACTTTTCAATTGACTATACTTTGCTACCTAGTGGCAAAATTAAACCAAAAGCACTTAAAATTAAAGCCAATAATGAACAACTACATAGCATTGATCAATTTTTAACTGATGTTCAAAAAAGGAAAAAAGAGAAAAAAACTGGTGGAAGTTTACTTATTACACTAGGTATTCCAGTTGTGAAAAAGATTATTGAATATTTACAGAAAAAGAAACAAGGTTCTGGTTTAAATCAACATGAAGGTGGTTTTCTACCTCTACTATTTGCAGCATTAGGAGCATTGGGATCTTTAGCGGGTGGAGCTGCAGCAATTACAAGTGCTGTTCATAAGAAGCAAAAAGGAGATGCAGAGTTAGCTGAACAAAAGAGACATAATATGGAGATAGAGAGGAAAGGTACAGGGTTAAAAAAACGTTGCAAAAAGTAATAGATAAGTATCCTAATGCATTAAGTAATTTTGATATAGAAAAACTAGTGAAACAATTAAAAATTAAACACTTTCGTGGTGTCTTCATGATTGATGAATTACCTAACAAACCAAATACAGTTGAATGTGGAATAGTTAATTTAGACACATCTGATCATGTTGGTACACATTGGATATGTTACTATAAGAATAATAGTAAGAAATTGGTGTTTGATTCATTTGGTGGCAATGTACCAAAACAACTAGTTAAATATTTAGGTCAAAATGAATTGTACTTCAATAATCAAAGAATCCAAAATTTTAATGAAGTAGTATGTGGTCATTTATGTTTATTCATGCTAAAACTACTATCAGATGGTTATAAATTCAGTGATATTTTGAATCTAATAAATGGACATTTTTGGAAACAAACTGTGGCCTAAAAATAATGGAAAAATAAAGAGGAATGAAATAGAAGAAAAAATTGAATCAAAAATGACAAATTTAGTTAAGGAACAAATAAATAATTTACTTAAGGAATTTCAAAAAGATTTGATTAAGATTTTTAGTTTTACAAAAACTTATATTAGTTTTAAAGGTAGACGATTAGTAAATATAAAAGATCCAGTTAGTGGTTACGATGCAGTTACAAAACAGTATTTAGAGAAAGAATATGTTACGAAACCTGAATACATGGCTGTTTTAACACAATTTAATAATTATGTCAATAAAACGGAATTTAATGAAAAAATTAATCAGATTCATCAAGATAACTACAACACTTTTAAGAATTTCTTCACAAAAAAGGAGATTGAAAAGGCTTTTTCAGATTATATCCCAAAGTCAGATATATCACCATACCTAAATCAAATAAATAATCTTCAAAATAAAATCTATGACAAACAAACAATTGAATTTACCTTTCTGACTGGAAATGAACTAAAAATACATAACTTTGAATATGATTTCAGACTTAAAAGAATTGTTGTTGTTGGTAAGAATATAAACAAAGAATTGAAATTTGATGACTTTGATATTATGGTAAGTGTAGCTGATAAGCTATATGAAGTAAATAATGGTAATCAATCAATAATTGTACACAAATCAAATTTTCTAACTGTTACATTACATGATACAGTTAAAACAGTTCCAGTAGATGTACAAATATTTTTATTTGGTGAATTGTTGTTAGAAGGAGAAAACTTGGAACCATAAATAATTTTTGCCTATATAAATGAATAATCACATTTACTGTTTAAAGTGTAAAAAATTTACAGAAACCCACAATCCTCATAGAGCTATAACAAAGAATGGTAGACAGAGGATTGAAGGTCGTTGTATAATTTGTAAAACAAAGAAGAGTAAATTTCTTAAAAAAATTTTGTAGGTGAAGGAATAGAGCCTAATATTCGTGAAGAAATAATTAATGAACTACATAAACCTATGAGAAAAAATTACAATAGAAGAAAAGTGGTATCATTTGGGATAGATGATTTATGGCAAGCTGATTTAGTTGAAATGGATTCTGGGAATTTGAAAGGAATTTCAAAAATAAATAGAGGCTATAAATATTTATTGACTGTAATTGATGTATTTTCTAAATATGCTTGGGCTATTCCAGTTAAAGATAAAACAGGTAAAAATGTATCTGATGCTTTTGAAAATATATTTAGAAACAGAACTCCAAAAAATTTACAAACAGATAATGGAAAAGAATTCTATAATAAAGAATTTCAAGAACTAATGAAAAAATATAATATTAATCATTATTCAACGTATAGTGAATTAAAAGCATCTGTTGTTGAACGATTCAATAGAACATTGAAAGAAAAAATGTGGAAAAAATTTAGTCTTCAAGGAAATTATAAGTGGGTAGAAATTGTCTCAAAATTAGTAGATGAATATAATAATACAATACATCAAACTATAAAAATGAAACCAGTTGATGTTAATGATAAAAATTACAAACCTAATGTAGCTGTTATGTATCCAACTAAAGCAAAATATTCTATTGGTGATAAAGTTAGAATAAGCAAATTGAAAGGAATATTTGAAAAAGGTTATACTGCTAACTGGTCTACAGAATTATTTGAAATTGAAGATGTTATATATTCATATCCAATTACATACAAATTGAAAGATATTAAAGGAAATTTTTATGAATATGAACTACAGAAAACAAAATATCCAGATGTATATCTTATTGAAAAAGTGCTAAGGAAGAAAGGTGATAAAGTATTTGTAAAATGGTTTGGATTTGATGATTCACATAATAGTTGGGTAAACAAAGATAATGTTATTTTGTAGATACAGATGTGAGTTTCTTGTGAAGTTGTGATTTTTCATGTCGTTTAAGTTTACACCTAGCTACACTTCTACCACATTCACATGTAACTTTTTCATACATTTTATCCTTATTAATATCATTATACCTCTTAGTATAATAAAAGGCACACTGTTTACATATATTGCGATGACCATCTTTTCGAAATTTATCAGTATGAAAATCATTTAAATTTTTTTCAGTTTTACATCGACTACACTTTTTGGCAGTATCCATTTATATAGCAGAAAAATTTTCAAGTTTATGTAATGTATTGTTTAGTACAATTATTAGTTCTGATATTATTGCACAGTCTATTCCAAATAACGACAAATCTGTTGTACCAGCTCTTATTACCTTTTTTGTGAATTCATTATATTCATAAAATGTCTCATCTTTGAAAAAATACAACATCCCATTAATGTATCTAAACACTGAAGTTACACCAGATGGTAATCCTGAAAATTCTCTACTTATAATACCACGTACTTTATATTTTAAATTACATTCATCCAACTCAGCATAGAAAAATTCATTAAAGAATAAAACTGTTTTACCTGAATTTGTATTGACTATACCATTTAATTTGAAATTATTACGTAAACCTGTACTAGATAATGGTTTTGGATATCCTGAAATTAACTGCAATGTACCTATATGCATCATATAGATCATATTATCAACAAATATTACAACCTCACCTCCAGGTCTTTTATAAATTCCATCTATTTTTTGTAAACCATTTGGTAAGAAGTTTAGCCAATTTGTTATTAGTTTCGGGTTCATATCATTACCAATCCATACCCATTTCTGATAAAAGATATATAACATTCCATTTGAAAACAATAAGTGGTCGAAATGTTTGCTTTCACACAATGATTCAGCTGGCTCAATTGGTGTAGATGATGTAGGAAAACTTACACTTACTTTTGGTGTAGTAGTCTGCTGTGATACTTTACCATATAAGCTTTGAATAGCTTCAATATCATCTTGACTCAATTCTAAATGTGATCCATTATAGTACGCATACATCATTGAAGCGTAAACATCAGAATGTTGTAAACCTAATGAATGACCGATTTCATGCACTAACACTTCAAATAGATTTGTTTGATGTTTTGGTGTATTTTTATCAATTTCCAAATACCACAATTCATCATCATCCATATGTATTTCTACAGGATTATTATTCATATCTGGAAAAAATGCATGGCCTAACACATTACCTTTTCCATCTAGGACTTTTGAACAATCGATAGTTTTATCAATTTCAAACCTATGTTTTTGTCTTTTATTAGTAATTAAGATATCAGGATTATTGCTATCATGATGAAACTGAATGTCAATATATTTTTGCCATAAACTAAATGCTGCTTCTGTTACGTGTAATACCTTTTTAGTAGCACCTTTATAATGCCATTTTATATGTTTCTTATTCCATTTATACATACTAGTTCTATAGCTATTAAAATCATCTTTTACACCACATCTAGGCATATTCATAAAATTTAAAGTATCATCACTTAAATCACCATTTATTTCAAGATTATATGTTAACTGAAATAACATTAATGCTTCTCTAAATACATCATCACTGACTTTACTATTTTCATTATCTGGAATATCTAGGTAACCATAATCATTTAAATACTTTATTGCTTTAGCCTTATCATCAGCAATTATTATTTTCATTAATAATAGCAATAAAAATAACTTCATTTATATTCATTTAAAAAATTCAATCTTTATATATTCATTCTCATCATTCATATATAAATCAATAATATGATTATCAATTGTTGAAGAAAAATCCCATCCATCATAATCCTCAGATGAAGTAACTGTTTCTTTAAAATTTCGAAATATATTTTCATCATAATTATATATAATGATTTTATAAGTTGTATACAACATTTTTTCGTATTTTATATAACCAATCCTAAGATTATTATGTAAATAAAAATCAATGTTGAATTCTTCAAGTTTAGATATAACATTTGTTAACCTCATTTATTAATACCAAAATAAATTCAATAACAGATAAAAAAAATGGAATATGATAATTAAGTATTTAATCTGAAAACAGTCCATGAAAAAATAGAATATAACATAAAACAAACTGGATTATGATAATTTAATTAATAGCATACATTTCTAATTTGTCGATAACGAATTCCATTTATAAGAATATTATTTATTTTAATTTTTATTTTTGAATTTTTTATTTTAGGTTTTAAATGCTAATGTATATATATGTGATGTACTAGAATTTTAATGATTATATATATTTATCTTATTTTATATATATGTACTTATTATATACTGTACTAAAATGTTTATTATTAAATATTATACTAAAATGTTTATAATTATATGTAATTTATTTTTTATTATTTTTATTATGTATTTATTTTTGTTTATATATTTATATGTTTATTCTTCTAACATTAGTTCTACACATAGGACATGTATCGTTTTCTGTTAACCATATATCAACACATTCTTTATGAAACACATGTTTGCATTGTGTTTTTACAAATTGTCTATCGTCAGACATTAAACATATAGAACATTCAATATCATCAGAATTTCCTATTATTTCATAAGTTGACATTATTGTTTGTATGAATGAGTTAGATAGGTTTTGTCTTTCTAAAATATATTGCCAATGAACTTTATCTTGAAATTCTAATATAAATTCTTCAGATAAATGTTGATGAAATGATATTCTGTACCAATTTACTTTGTCTTGAAATTCTCTTATTATATCCTCTGATAATGTTTGATACATTGAAATATCATCCCAATTTAATTTATCATGAAATGTTCTTATAGCATCATCAGATAAATTTTGTCTCATTGATATCAGATACCAATTTAATTTATCTTGAAATGTTATCATGAAATCTATGGATAAACCATAAATGGTTGAAATTTTATCCCATTCAAATTCATTAAATGGGTTTTTACTTTTAATATATTCAACAACCATATCAGCATATGTTTCATTACATTTATACACTTGATATAATTGTCTAACAGTTAATTTATTAAACAGATGATGAATCATTTTAATTAGTTGTTGTTCTCTAGCATTTGGTTCATTCACTTGATTATTATTGTTATTATTATTATTATTGTTATTATTATTATTAATGAGATTTATTAGTTGTTGTTTTTTCATTTTAGAATAACCTTTTAGTCCTAATTGTTTAGCTTTAGCTTTTAGTTCTTTTAGGTTTAGTAGGTTTAGGTTATCCATTTATGAGATATATTTTTTTTAAGAGAAAATAGATACATCCATTTTTAAGAAATATAGTAATTGAATATTATTATATGCTATGAATAATAAGTTAAATATGTTAAATTAATAATTAGTGTATTTATAAATAGTAAGTCAAATATATTATTTTTTACTTTGTATATATGTATATATAAGGGATAAATAAAATATATTATTGAATAATTATAATATCTAAAATAAGTAAAATATATTAATTGAATAAATATTACTTCAATGATAAGTTATTAAAATATGATTTTATAATTATAATATCTTGTTCTAAAATATATTAAAAGAATAATTAGTATAGCTATTAAAAGGATAATTTCATTAAATTAATAATTAATATATCTCTTAAAATAATACACATATGATAATAGGATAATTAGTATATCTATTAAAATTAATAAAACATATAAATTTATAATTATTATTTCTATAAAATATATGAACAATATTATTTGAATAATTTGTATATCTATTAAAAATAAGTAAAACACATCAATTCATAAATATTATTTCTATAAAAATATATAAACCATATTAATTGAATATTATTGAATCAATAAAAATTAGTAAAGTATATTAATTTATTTCTTATTGTATCTACTAAAATATATGTATCTGTATCTATTAAAGTGTATTATTTGACTAATTATTATGTCTTGCAAAATAAATTAATGGAATTAAAATATGTATCTGTATCTAGTATAATATATTAATTGTATAATTATTATATCTAGTTCATTATCTGAATTGAATAAAAAAATATATAACTGTAGTACTTCAATAGATAAAAATTATATATATATGTCCCTAGAAAACAATTGTTGAATAATAATTATATCTAGTATAATATATTAATTGATAAATATTATATTGAGTAAAATAAATTAATTGGATAAAAAATATATTTAGTATATACTAAAATAAATTAGTTGAACAATTATTATTTCTAATAATATATTATTTGAATAATCTGTATATACTAAATTATGTTAGTTGAATAAATCCCATATATAGATAAATAAATTAATTGTATAAAATATATATTTATTTAAAATTGCATATACTAAAAATTCTTAAAAATTTTTTTCCTTATAAATTGAGTTATCTACAATGAATATTAAACAACTCAAAACATATGCTAAAAATAAGGGTATTAAAGGTTATAGTAATTTAAAGAAATCAGAATTAATAAATTTAATTACATTACAAGAATTTCCTTTTCAGGATGAATTGTTTCATCAACCTAAATCAAGACCAAAACAGATACCTAATATAAACTACTTTTATAGATTTGATGATGAAATGTTTCAAGATAAAGAATGCAAACCATTGAAAGAAATATTTCCATTTTCTACTAATGTTTTTGGTAAAAAAAGAGAAAGGGAAACAGTTAGATATTATCTTGTCAATACAGCATTTAGAAGAAGATTACAAACCATAAATTTTGTAAATAATATTAATTCAGTTGAACCTAATCATTTTTTAAATGCAGTGAAACCAAAAATTATGAAATTAATTAAAGAAAATTTAAAACTACATAATGGTTTGAAAATAAATTTTAATTTGTTTTGTGAGTACAGAATGCAAACAAATAATAAACTGCAGGAATTTGGACATCAAACAGAAACCTATACTGTCATTACAGAAAATGATTCCATTAAAAAATTTGAATGTGGTAAGAGAGAAATTTTAACAAAATTGTCTAATTTTCAAGCTAGAGGTTCAGGTTGGACACTGAACAGAGTTATTGGTTTACAATTAGGAATTAATAAATATGTTCCATTGAGAGGATCATCTTACATTGAATTACCACAAAAAATAAAACAAAAGCAAGCATGTATTAATGTAAAAAATAATGATCAAAAATGTTTTCTATGGTCTATAGCTTCTGCATTAAATCCAGTAGATAGACAGAAATGTAAGAATCCAGATAGAACAAGTAATTATAAAGAATTTGTGGTACAGCTTGAAGAAAAATTACCTAATATTTCGTATCCTGTTGAAATTGATAATATTCCGAAAATTGAACCTAAACTGAATATATCTATTAATGTTTACTCATTTGATGAAAAATACCAAGTGTATCCATTAAAAATTACAAAAAGTAAGAAGGAAAAACATGTAAATTTATTATATTTTAAAAATAATGAAAACTCACATTATTGTTGGATTAAAGATTTATCTCGACTTATTTCAGCCCAAATCTCAAAACATAAAGAATCAAAACTTATTTGTGATATGTGTTTACTACATTTCAATACTAAAGAAAAATTAGATAATCATACCAAAAACTGTTTGGTTAACAAACCATTAAAAGTGGAAATGCCACAAAAAGGCTCCTATATCCATTTCAAAAATTATCAACATACACAGACAGTTCCATTTGTTATCTATGCTGATTTTGAAAGTTTACTATTGAAGATGGATAATTGTCAACCGAATCCAGAAAATTCATATACAATGAAATATCAAAAACATGAACCAAGTGGTTTCTGTTATTATATAAAATATATAAATGGACACTATAAAGATCCTGTTGTTTATAGAGGACCAAATTGTCATGAAAAATTTGTTGAATTTATCAAACAAGAAGTTGAAGGAATTGGAAGTATTTATTCTGAAATTGAAGAAATGGAACCATTAACACCTGAAGAACAATCAAGGCATGATAAATCTAAAGTCTGTACATTGTGTAGGTGTCATTACTCAAAGAAAAATAATAAAGTTCGTCATCATGATCATTTAACAGGAAAATATATAAATCCATTATGTAATAATTGTAATTTACAGCTACAACATCCAAGTTTTGTACCAATTTATTTACATAATTTATCGGGATATGATTCTCATTTGTTTGTAAAAGAACTGGGTTATGATAATAAAGAAATAGATTTAATACCAAATAATGAAGATAGATATATTAGTTTTGGAAAAAAGACAGAAACATTGAAAATGAGATTTATTGACACATTTAGATTTATGGCTTCTTCACTTGACAAACTTTCATCAAATTTGAAAAAGGATCAAATGAAAAACATTAGAAAATTTTTCTCAGAAGAGTTATACAATCTAGTGATTAGAAAAGGTGTTTATCCTTATGATTACATGGATTCATGGAATAAATTTGAAGAAACACAACTTCCACAAAAAGAAGAATTTTACAATAAACTGAATGACTGTGAAATAAGTGATGAAGATTATAAACATGCCAAGTTAGTTTGGGAAAAATTCAACATAAAAAATCTTGGTGAATATCATGATCTGTATCTTAAAACTGATGTATTGTTATTGGCTGATGTGTTTGAAAATTTTAGAAAAACTTGTATTAAAGCATACAGTTTAGATCCATCTTGGTATTTTACTGCTCCTGGTTTATCTTGGGATGCAATGTTAAAAATGACTAAACAGCCACTTGAATTATTACATGATTATGATATGATTTTGATGGTTGAAAAAGGAATTAGAGGTGGTATATCTCAATGCTGTAAAAGATATGTTAAAGCAAATAATAAATATATGAAAGATTATGATGTTAAAAAGGTATCAAATTATTTGGCATATTTAGATGCAAACAATTTATATGGCTATGCTATGAGTCAATATTTGCCGTATGGTGGATTTAGATGGGATGAACCAAATAATTTTGATTGTGCAAAAATAAGTGAAATTTCAGATACTGCTAAAATCGGATATATTTTCGAAGTAGATCTAGAATATCCAAAAGAATTACATGATTTGCATAAAGATTTACCTTTAGCTCCTGAGAATAAAATTGTACCTAACACTAAAGAAAGCAAACTGTTGACTACTCTAAATGACAAGAGTAATTATGTAGTTCACTACAGAAATCTCAAACAATATTTATCTCTAGGAATGAAAATAATAAAAATACACAGAGTATTGAAATTTAACCAATCTGATTGGTTGAAAAAATATATAGATTTAAATACTCAAATGAGGATGCAATCGAAGAACGATTTCGAAAAAGATTTCTACAAACTGATGAATAATTCAGTATTTGGCAAGACAATGGAAAATATAAGAAACAGAGTAGATATAAAGTTAGTTTCAGATGGTGAAAAATGTGATAAATTAATAGCTAAACCAAACTTCAAACAAAGAACTATATTTAATGAAAATCTTGTTGCCATTCATATGAATAAAACAAAAATCGTATTTAATAAACCAATCTATGTTGGAATGAGTATACTCGATTTATCTAAAGAACTGATGTATGATTTTCACTACAGAATAATGAAACCAAAATATGGTGAAAATATTGAGTTGTGTTACCAAGATACAGACAGTTATATCTACAATATAAAAACAGATGATTTCTATAAAGACATGAAATCGATGATTGACTACTTTGATACAAGTGACTATCCAACAAATAATATTTATAATATTCCACAAGTAAACAAGAAAGTTTTAGGAAAAATGAAAGATGAATGTAATGGAAAAATAATTGAAGAATTCTGTGGTTTAAGAGCAAAAATGTATGCTTATAAGGTTGGCGATAAAATAGAAAAAAAATCTAAAGGAGTTAAGAAATGTGTTGTTAAAAATAAAATAAGCTTAGAAGATTATAAAGATTGTTTGTTTAACAACAGAGAACAGTACAGAAGAATTAATATGATTCAAAGTGAAAAACATGAAATCTTCACAGTCGAAATAAACAAAAAAGCATTGAGTCCTCACGATGACAAAAGACATGTTCTGGAAAATAAAATAGATACATTACCATACGGACATTACAAATTGTAGACAAATATTTGTGTACTAAATTTCATTATTAGTCGTCTTTTCTATACAGTTTTTATAGTAAATACTGGTACTTCATTATTACTTACAGAATATTGCATTTACACCCACTTTCTGTACTAATTTATCGATGTTTTTGAGACAGTGGCATTGAAGTTATCTTTGTACCGTTCGTCTTTATTAGTTGTGTTTTATATGCCGTTTTTATAGTAAATTTACTGTTTTTGTATTGTAATTCATTTTTAGGAACAAAAATATTGCATTTACCTCTATTTTCCGAGTTATTTTATCGATGTTTTTGAGATTGGGGTGGGGTGGGGCGGTGACCCCAAATACTATCTACTTATGATCCTTCTCCTGTTAGTAGATTTTCGAATCCGACGCTAAAATGATAGTTAACTGTAACGTTCAGGGCCTACTAATGCCGATGGAACACTCAAATTGCGTCGAGATTCAATACATCGGCCTCCAGCCGACTTGTCTCCAAGGGTCTGTTGCTGCCTCGGGCACCTTATGGTCGTTCTCCTGTGAGTTTAGATTATCGAATCCGACGCAAAAATGATAGTTAATTGTAACGTTTAGGGCTTCCTAATGACGATGGAACACTCAAATTGCGTCGAGATTCAATACATCGGCCTCCAGCCAACTTGTCTCTTATGGTCTGTTGCTGCCTCGGGCACCTTATGGTCGTTCTCCTGTGAGTCTAGATTTTCGAATCCGACGATAAAATGATAGTTAATTGTAACGTTCAGGGCCTCCTAATGACGATGGAACTCTCAAATTGCGTCGAGATTCAATACATCGTCCTCCAGCCGACTTGTCTCCAAGGGTCTATTGCTGCCTCGGGCACCTTATGGTCGTTCACCTGTGAGTCTAGATTTTCGAATCCGACGCAAAAATGATAGTTAATTGTACCGTTCAGGGCCTTCTAATGACGATGGAACACTCAAATTGCGTCGAGATTCAATACATCGGCCTCCAGCCGACTTGTCTCCAAGGGGATATCGCTGCCTCGGGCGCCACATGGTCCGTCTACGGTGATTCTACGTTTTCGAATCCTACGCAAAACTCATAGTTAATTGTAACGTTCAGGACCTCCTAATGACGATGGAGCACACAAATTGAGTCGAGATTCAATACATCGACCTCCAGCCGACTTGTCTCCAAGGGTCTATTGCTGCCTCGGGCACCTTATGGTCGTTCTCCTGTGAGTCTAGATTTTCGAATCCGACGCAAAAATGATAGTTAATTGTAACGTTCAGGGCCTTGTAATGACGATGGAACACTCAACTTGCGTCGAGATTCAATACATCGGCCTCCAGCCGACTTGTCTCCAAGGGTCTGTTGCTGCCTCGGGCACCTTATGGTCGTTCTCCTGTGAGTTTAGATTATCGAATCCGACGCAAAAATGATAGTTAATTGTAACGTTTAGGGCCTCCTAATGACGATGGAACACTCAAATTGCGTCGAGATTCAATACATCGGCCTCCAGCCGACTTGTCTCCAAGGGTCTTATGCTCCCTCGGGCACCTTATGGTCGTTCTCCTGTGAGTCTAGATTTTCGAATCCGACACAAACATGATAGTTAATTGTAACGTTCAGGGACTCCTAATGACGATGGAACACTCAAATTGCGTCAAGAATCAATACATCGGTTTCAAGCCGACTTGTCTCCAAGGGTCTATTGCTGCCTCGGGCACCTTATGGTCGTTCTCCTGTGAGTTTAGATTATCGAATCCGACGCAAAAATGATAGTTAATTGTAACGTTCAGGGACTCCTAATGACGATGGAACACTCAAATTGCGTCGAGAGTCAATACATCGTCCTCCAGCCGACTTGTCTCCAAGGGTCTATTGCTTCCTTGGGGCACCTTATGGTCGTTCTCCTGTGAGTCTAGATTTTCGAATCCGACGCAAAAATGATAGTTAATTGTAACGTTCAGGGCGTTGTAATGACGATGGAACACTCAAATTTCGTCGAGATTCAATACATCGGCCTCCAGCCGACTTGTTTCCAAGGGTCTGTTGCTGCCTCGGGGACCTTATGGTCGTTCTCCTGTGAGTATAGATTATCGAATCCGACACAAAAATGATAGTTAATTGTAACGTTCAGGGCCTCCTAATGACGATGGAACACTCAAATTGCGTCGAGATTCAATACATCGGCCTCCAGCCGACTTGTCTCCAAGGGTCTGTTGCTGCCTCGGGCACCTTATAGTTGTTCTCCTGTGAGTTTAGATTTTCGAATCCGACGCGAAACTGATAGTTAATTCTAAGGTTCAGGGCCTCCTAATGACGATGGAACACTCAAATTGCGTCGAGATTCAATACATCGGCCTCCAGCGGACTTGTCTCTAAGGGGGTATTGCTGTCTCGAGCACCGTATGAAATTCTCCTGTGAGTAGATTTTCGAATCCGACGCTAAAATGATTGTTAATTGTAACGTTCAGGGCCTCCTAATGACGATGGAACACTCAAATTGCGTCAAGAATCAATACATCGGTTTCAAGCCGACTTGTCTCCAAGGGTCTATTGCTGCCTCGGGCACCTTATGTTCGTTCTCCTGTGAGTCTAGATTTTCGAATCCGACGCATAAATGATAGTTAATTGTAACGTTCAGGGACTCCTAAAGACGATGGAACACTCAAATTGCGTCGAGAGTCAATACATCGATCTCCAGTCGACTTGTATCCAAGGGGATATTGCAGTCTCGTGCACCATATGATCCTTCTCCTGTTAGTAGATTTTCGAATCCGACGCTAAAATGATAGTTAACTGTAACGTTCAGGGCCTCCTAATACCGATGGAACACTCAAATTGCGTCGAGATTCAATACATCGGCCTCCAGCCGACTTGTCTCCAAGGGTCTATTGCTGCCTCGGGAACCTTATGGTCGTTCTCCTGTGAGTCTAGATTTTCGAATCCGATGCAAAAATGATAGTTAATTGTAACGTTCAGGGCCTCCAATTGGCGATGGAACACTCAAATTGCGTCGAGGTTCAATACATCGGCCTCCAGCCGACTTGTCTCCTATGGTCTGTTGCTGCCTCGGGCACCTTATGGTCGTTCTCCTGTGAGTCTAGATTTTCGAATCCGACGAAAAAATGATAGTTAATTGTACCGTTCAGGGCCTCCTAATGACGATGGAACACTCATATTGCGACGAGATTCAATACATCGTCCTCCAGCCGACTTGTCTCCAAGGGTCTGTTGCTGCCTCGGGCACCTTATGGTCGTTCTCCTGTGAGTTTAGATTTTCGTATCCGACGCGAAACTGATAGTTAATTGTAAGGTTCAGGGCCTCCTAATGACGATGGAACACTCAAATTGCGTCGAGATTCAATACATCGGCCTCCAGCGGACTTGTCTCCAAGGGGATATTGCTGTCTCGAGCACCGTATGAACTTCTCCTGTTAGTAGATTTTCGAATCCGACGCTAAAATGATTGTTAATTGTAACGTTCAGGGCCTCCTAATGACGATGGAACACTCAAATTGCGTCAAGAATCAATACATCGGTTTCCAGCCGACTTGTCTCAAAGGGTCTATTGCTGCCTCGAGCACCGTATGAACTTCTCCTGTGAGTAGATTTTCGAATCCGACGTATAAATGATAGTTAATTGTAACGTTCAGGGACTCCTAAAGACGATGGAACACTCAAATTGCGTCGAGAGTCAATACATCGACCTCCAGTCGACTTGTATCCAAGGGGATATTGCAGTCTCGTGCAGTATATGATCCTTCTCCTGTTAGTAGATTTTCGAATCCGACGCTAAAATGATTGTTAATTGTAACGTTCAGGGCCTCCTAATGACGATGGAACACTCAAATTGCGTCAAGAATCAATACATCGGTTTCCAGCCGACTTGTCTCCAAGGGTCTGTTGCTGCCTCGGGCACCTTATGGTCGTTCTCCTGTGAGTTTAGATTATCGAATCCGACGCAAAAATGATAGTTAATTGTAACGTTTAGGGCTTCCTAATGACGATGGAACACTCAAATTGCGTCGAGATTCAATACATCGGCCTCCAGCCAACTTGTCTCCTATGGTCTGTTGCTGCCTCGGGCACCTTATGGTCGTTCTCCTGTGAGTCTAGATTATCGAATCCGACGATAAAGTGATAGTTAATTGTACCGTTCAGGGCCTTCTAATGACGATGGAACACTCAAATTGCGTCGAGATTCAATACATCGGCCTCCAGCCGACTTGTCTCCAAGGGGATATCGCTGCCTCGGGCGCCACATGGTCCGTCTACGGTGATTCTACGTTTTCGAATCCTACGCAAAACTCATAGTTAATTGTAACGTTCAGGGCCTCCTAATGACGAAGGAGCACACAAATTGAGTCGAGATTCAATACATCGACCTCCAGCCGACTTGTCTCCAAAGGTCTATTGCTGCCTCGGGCACCTTATGGTCGTTCTCCTGTGAGTCTAGATTTTCGAATCCGACGCAAAAATGATAGTTAATTGTAACGTTCAGGGCCTTGTAATGACGATGGAACACTCAACTTGCGTCGAGATTCAATACATCGGCCTCCAGCCGACTTGTCTCCAAGGGTCTGTTGCTGCCTCGGGCACCTTATGGTCGTTCTCCTGTGAGTTTAGATTATCGAATCCGACGCCAAAATGATAGTTAATTGTAACGTTTAGGGCCTCCTAATGACGATGGAACACTCAAATTGCGTCGAGATTCAATACATCGGCCTCCAGCCGACTTGTCTCCAAGGGTCTATTGCTCCCTCGGGCACCTTATGGTCGTTCTCCTGTGAGTCTAGATTTTCGAATCCGACGCAAACATGATAGTTAATTGTAACGTTCAGGGCCTTGTAATGACGATGGAACACTCAAATTGCGTCGAGATTCAATACATCGGCCTCCAGCCGACTTGTCTCCAAGGGTCTGTTGCTGCCTCGGGCACCTTATGGTCGTTCTCCTGTGAGTTTAGATTTTCGAATCCGACGCGAAACTGATAGTTAATTGTAAGGTTCAGGGCCTCCTAATGACGATGGAACACTCAAATTGCGTCGAGATTCAATACATCGCTTTCCAGCCGACTTGTCTCCAAGGGTCTATTGCTGCCTCGGGCACCTTATGGTTGTTCTCCTGTGAGTCTAGATTTTCGAATCCGACGCATAAATGATAGTTAATTGTAACGTTCAGGGACTCCTAAAGACGATGGAACACTCAAATTGCGTCGAGAGTCAATACATCGTCCTGCAGTCGACTTGTATCCAAGGGCATATTGCAGTCTCGTGGACCATATGATCCTTCTCCTGTTAGTAGATTTTCGAATCCGACGCTAAAATGATAGTTAACTGTAACGTTCAGGGCCTACTAATGCCGATGGAACACTCAAATTGCGTCGAGATTCAATACATCGGCCTCTAGCCGACTTGTCTCCAAGGGTCTGTTGCTGCCTCGGGCACCTTATGGTCGTTCTCCTGTGAGTCTAGATTTTCGAATCCGATGCAAAAATGATAGTTAATTGTAACGTTCTTGGCCTCCAATTGGCGATGGAACACTCAAATTGCGTCGAGGTTCAATACATCGGCCTCCAGCCGACTTGTCTCCTATGGTCTGTTGCTGCCTCGGGCACCTTATGGTCGTTCTCCTGTGAGTCTAGATTTTCAAATCCGACGATAAAATGATAGTTAATTGTACCGTTCAGGGCCTCCTAATGACGATGGAACACTCAAATTGCGACGAGATTCAATACATCGTCCTCCAGCCGACTTGTCTCCAAGGGTCTGTTGCTGCCTCGGGCACCTTATGGTCGTTCTCCTGTGAGTTTAGATTTACGTATCCGACGCGAAACTGATAGTTAATTGTAAGGTTCAGGGCCTCCTAATGACGATGGAACACTCAAATTGCGTCGAGATTCAATACATCAGCCTCCAGCGGACTTGTCTCCAAGGGGATATTGCTGTCTCGAGCACCGTATGAACTTCTCCTGTGAGTATATTTTCGAATCCGACGCTAAAATGATTGTTAATTGTAACGTTCAGGGCCTCCTAATGACGATGGAACACTCAAATTGCGTCAAGAATCAATACATCGGTTTCCAGCCGACTTGTCTCAAAGGGTCTACTGCTGCCTCGAGCACCGTATGAACTTCTCCTGTGAGTAGATTTTCGAATCCGACGCATAAATGATAGCTAATTGTAACGTTCAGGGACTCCTAAAGACAATGTAACACTCAAATTGCGTCGAGAGTCAATACATCGACCTCCAGTCGACTTGTATCCAAGGAGATATTGCAGTCTCGTGTACCATATGATCCTTCTCCTGTTAGTAGATTTTCGAATCCGACGCTAAAATGATAGTTAACTGTAACGTTCAGGGCCTCCTAATGCCGATGGAACACTCAAATTGCGTCGTGATTCAATACATCGGCCTCCAGCCGACTTGTCTCCAAGGGTCTATTGCTGCCTCGGGCACCTTATGGTCGTTCTCCTGTGAGTCTAGATTTTCGAATCCGACGCAAAAATGAATGTTAATTGTAACGTTCAGGCCCTCCTACTGGCGATGGAACACTCAAATTGCGTCGAGATTCAATACATCGTCCTCCAGCCGACTTGTCTCCTATGGTCTGTTGCTGCCTCGCGCACCTTATGGTCGTTCTCCTGTGAGTCTAGATTTTCGAATCCGACGTATAAATGATAGTTAATTGTAACGTTCAGGGACTCCTAAAGACGATGGAACACTCAAATTGCGTGGAGAGTCAATACATCGACCTCCAGTCGACTTGTATCCAAGGGGATATTGCAGTCTCGTGCAGTATATGATCCTTCTCCTGTTAGTAGATTTTCGAATCCGACGCTAAAATGATAGTTAACTGTAACGTTCAGGGCCTACTAATGCCGATGGAACACTCAAATTGCGTCGAGATTCAATACATCGGCCTCCAGCCGACTTGTCTCCAAGGGTCTGTTGCTGCCTCGGGCACCTTATGGTCGTTCTCCTGTGAGTTTAGATTATCGAATCCGACGCAAAAATGATAGTTAATTGTAACGTTTAGGGCTTCCTAATGACGATGGAACACTCAAATTGCGTCGAGATTCAATACATCGGCCTCCAGCCAACTTGTCTCCTATGGTCTGTTGCTGCCTCGGGCACCTTATGGTCGTTCTCCTGTGAGTCTAGATTTTCGAATCCGACGATAAAATGATAGTTAATTGTAACGTTCAGGGCCTCCTAATGACGATGGAACTCTCAAATTGCGTCGAGATTCAATACATCGTCCTCCAGCCGACTTGTCTCCAAGGGTCTATTGCTGCCTCGGGCACCTTATGGTCGTTCTCCTGTGAGTCTAGATTTTCGAATCCGACCTAAAAATGATAGTTAATTGTACCGTTCAGGGCCTTCTAATGACGATGGAACACTCAAATTGCGTCGAGATTCAATACATCGGCCTCCAGCCGACTTGTCTCCAAGGGGATATCGCTGCCTCGGGCGCCACATGGTCCGTCTGCGGTGATTCTACGTTTTCGAATCCTACGCAAAACTCATAGTTAATTGTAACGTTCAGGACCTCCTAATGACGATGGAGCACACAAATTGAGTCGAGATTCAATACATCGACCTCCAGCCGACTTGTCTCCAAGGGTCTATTGCTGCCTCGGGCACCTTATGGTCGTTCTCCTGTGAGTCTAGATTTTCGAATCCGACGCAAAAATGATAGTTAATTGTAACGTTCAGGGCCTTGTAATGACGATGGAACACTCAACTTGCGTCGCAATTCAATACATCGGCCTCCAGCCGACTTGTCTCCAAGGGTCTGTTGCTGCCTCGGGCACCTTATGGTCATTCTCCTGTGAGTTTAGATTATCGAATCCGACGCAAAAATGATAGTTAATTGTAACGTTTAGGGCCTCCTAATGACGATGGAACACTCAAATTGCGTCGAGATTCAATACATCGGCCTCCAGCCGACTTGTCTCCAAGGGTCTATTGCTCCCTCGGGCACCTTATGGTCGTTCTCCTGTGAGTCTAGATTTTCGAATCCGACGCAAACATGATAGATAATTGTAACGTTCAGGGCCTTGTAATGACGATGGAACACTCAAATTGCGTCGAGATTCAATACATCGGCCTCCAGCCGACTTGTCTCCAAGGGTCTGTTGCTGCCTCGGGCACCTTATGGTCGTTCTCCTGTGAGTTTAGATTTTCGAATCCGACGCGAAACTGATAGTTAATTGTAAGGTTCAGGGCCTCCTAATGACGATGGAACACTCAAATTGCGTCGAGATTCAATACATCGCTTTCCAGCCGACTTGTCTCCAAGGGTCTATTGCTGCCTCGGGCACCTTATGGTTGTTCTCCTGTGAGTCTAGATTTTCGAATCCGACGCATAAATGATAGTTAATTGTAACGTTCAGGGACTCCTAAAGACGATGGAACACTCAAATTGCGTCGAGAGTCAATACATCGTCCTGCAGTCGACTTGTATCCAAGGGCATATTGCAGTCTCGTGCACCATATGATCCTTCTCCTGTTAGTAGATTTTCGAATCCGACGCTAAAATGATAGTTAACTGTAACGTTCAGGGCCTACTAATGCCGATGGAACACTCAAATTGCGTCGAGATTCAATACATCGGCCTCTAGCCGACTTGTCTCCAAGGGTCTGTTGCTGCCTCGGGCACCTTATGGTCGTTCTCCTGTGAGTCTAGATTTTCGAATCCGATGCAAAAATGATAGTTAATTGTAACGTTCAGGGCCTCCAATTGGCGATGGAACACTCAAATTGCGTCGAGGTTCAATACATCGGCCTCCAGCCGACTTGTCTCCTATGGTCTGTTGCTGCCTCGGGCACCTTATGGTCGTTCTCCTGTGAGTCTAGATTTTCGAATCCGACGATAAAATGATAGTTAATTGTAACGTTCAGGGCCTCCAATTGGCGATGGAACACTCAAATTGCGTCGAGGTTCAATACATCGGCCTCCAGCCGACTTGTCTCCTATGGTCTGTTGCTGCCTCGGGCACCTTATGGTCGTTCTCCTGTGAGTTTAGATTTACGTATCCGACGCGAAACTGATAGTTAATTGTAAGGTTCAGGGCCTCCTAATGACGATGGAACACTCAAATTGCGTCGAGATTCAATACATCGGCCTCCAGCGGACTTGTCTCCAAGGGGATATTGCTGTCTCGAGCACCGTATGAACTTCTCCTGGGAGTATATTTTCGAATCCGACGCTAAAATGATTGTTAATTGTAACGTTCAGGGCCTCCTAATGACGATGGAACACTCAAATTGCGTCAAGAATCAATACATCGGTTTCCAGCCGACTTGTCTCAAAGGGTCTACTGCTGCCTCGAGCACCGTATGAACTTCTCCTGTGAGTAGATTTTCGAATCCGACGCATAAATGATAGCTAATTGTAACGTTCAGGGACTCCTAAAGACGATGTAACACTCAAATTGCGTCGAGAGTCAATACATCGACCTCCAGTCGACTTGTATCCAAGGAGATATTGCAGTCTCGTGTACCATATGATCCTTCTCCTGTTAGTAGATTTTCGAATCCGACGCTAAAATGATAGTTAACTGTAACGTTCAGGGCCTCCTAATGCCGATGGAACACTCAAATTGCGTCGTGATTCAATACATCGGCCTCCAGCCGACTTGTCTCCAAGGGTCTATTGCTGCCTCGGGCACCTTATGGTCGTTCTCCTGTGAGTCTAGATTTTCGAATCCGACGCAAAAATGAATGTTAATTGTAACGTTCAGGGCCTCCTACTGGCGATGGAACACTCAAATTGCGTCGAGATTCAATACATCGTCCTCCAGCCTACTTGTCTCCTATGGTCTGTTGCTGCCTCGCGCACCTTATGGTCGTTCTCCTGTGAGTCTAGATTTTCGAATCCGACGTATAAATGATAGTTAATTGTAACGTTCAGGGACTCCTAAAGACGATGGAACACTCAAATTGCGTCGAGAGTCAATACATCGACCTCCAGTCGACTTGTATCCAAGGGGATATTGCAGTCTCGTGCAGTATATGATCCTTCTCCTGTTAGTAGATTTTCGAATCCGACGCTAAAATGATAGTTAACTGTAACGTTCAGGGCCTACTAATGCCGATGGAACACTCAAATTGCGTCGAGATTCAATACATCGGCCTCCAGCCGACTTGTCTCCAAGGGTCTGTTGCTGCCTCGGGCACCTTATGGTCGTTCTCCTGTGAGTTTAGATTATCGAATCCGACGCAAAAATGATAGTTAATTGTAACGTTTAGGGCTTCCTAATGACGATGGAACACTCAAATTGCGTCGAGATTCAATACATCGGCCTCCAGCCAACTTGTCTCCTATGGTCTGTTGCTGCCTCGGGCACCTTATGGTCGTTCTCCTGTGAGTCTAGATTTTCGAATCCGACGATAAAATGATAGTTAATTGTAACGTTCAGGGCCTCCTAATGACGATGGAACTCTCAAATTGCGTCGAGATTCAATACATCGTCCTCCAGCCGACTTGTCTCCATGGGTCTATTGCTGCCTCGGGCACCTTATGGTCGTTCTCCTGTGAGTCTAGATTTTCGAATCCGACCTAAAAATGATAGTTAATTGTACCGTTCAGGGCCTTCTAATGACGATGGAACACTCAAATTGCGTCGAGATTCAATACATCGGCCTCCAGCCGACTTGTCTCCAAGGGGATATCGCTGCCTCGGGCGCCACATGGTCCGTCTACGGTGATTCTACGTTTTCGAATCCTACGCAAAACTCATAGTTAATTGTAACGTTCAGGACCTCCTAATGACGATGGAGCACACAAATTGAGTCGAGATTCAATACATCGACCTCCAGCCGACTTGTCTCCAAGGGTCTATTGCTGCCTCGGGCACCTTATGGTCGTTCTCCTGTGAGTCTAGATTTTCGAATCCGACGCAAAAATGATAGTTAATTGTAACGTTCAGGGCCTTGTAATGACGATGGAACACTCAACTTGCGTCGAGATTCAATACATCGGCCTCCAGCCGACTTGTCTCCAAGGGTCTGTTGCTGCCTCGGGCACCTTATGGTCATTCTCCTGTGAGTTTAGATTATCGAATCCGACGCAAAAATGATAGTTAATTGTAACGTTTAGGGCCTCCTAATGACGATGGAACAATCAAATTGCGTCGAGATTCAATACATCGGCCTCCAGCCGACTTGTCTCCAAGGGTCTATTGCTCCCTCGGGCACCTTATGGTCGTTCTCCTGTGAGTCTAGATTTTCGAATCCGACGCAAACATGATAGTTAATTGTAACGTTCAGGGCCTTGTAATGACGATGGAACACTCAAATTGCGTCGAGATTCAATACATCGGCCTCCAGCCGACTTGTCTCCAAGGGTCTGTTGCTGCCTCGGGCACCTTATGGTTGTTCTCCTGTGAGTCTAGATTTTCGAATCCGACGCATAAATGATAGTTAATTGTAACGTTCAGGGACTCCTAAAGACGATGGAACACTCAAATTGCGTCGAGAGTCAATACATCGACCTGCAGTCGACTTGTATCCAAGGGCATATTGCAGTCTCGTGCACCATATGATCCTTCTCCTGTTAGTAGATTTTCGAATCCGACGCTAAAATGATAGCTAACTGTAACGTTCAGGGCCTCCTAATGCCGATGGAACACTCAAATTGCGTCGAGATTCAATACATCGGCCTCCAGCCGACTTGTCTCCAAGGGTCTATTGCTGCCTCGGGCACCTTATGGTCGTTCTCCTGTGAGTCTAGATTTTCGAATCCGACGCAAAAATGATAGTTAATTGTAACGTTCAGGGCCTCCTATTGGCGATGGAACACTCAAATTGCGTCGAGATTCAATACATCGGCCTCCAGCCGACTTGTCTCCTATGGTCTGTTGCTGCCTCGGGCACCTTATGGTCGTTCTCCTGTGAGTCTAGATTTTCGAATCCGACGATAAAATGATAGTTAATTGTAACGTTCAGGGCCTCCTAATGACGATGGAGCACTCAAACTGCGACGAGATTCAATACATCGTATTCCAGCCGACTTGTCTCCAAGGGTCTGTTGCTGCCTCGGGCACCTTATGGTCGTTCTCCTGTGAGTTTAGATTTTCGAATCCGACGCGAAACTGATAGTTAATTGTAAGGTTCAGGGCCTCCTAACGACGATGGAACACTCAAATTGCGTCGAGATTCAATACATCGGCCTCCAGCGGACTTGTCTCCAAGGGGATATTGCTGTCTCGAGCACCGTATGAACTTCACCTGTGAGTAGATTTTCGAATCCGACGCTAAAATGATTGTTAATTGTAACGTTCAGGGAGTCCTAATGACGATGGAACACTCAAATTGCGTCAAGAATCAATACATCGGTTTCCAGCCGACTTGTCTCCAAGGGTCTATTGCTGCCTCGAGCACCGTATGACCTTCTCCTGAGAGTAGATTTTCGAATCTGACGCATAAATGATAGTTAATTGTATCGTTCAGGGACTCCTAAAGACGATGGAACACTCAAATTGCGTCGAGAGTCAATACATCGACCTCCAGTCGACTTGTATCCAAGGGGATATTGCAGTCTTGAGCACCATATGATCCTTCTCATGTTAGTAGATATTCGAATCCGACTCTAAAATGATAGTTAACTGTAACGTTCAGGGCCTCCTAATGCCGATGGAACACTCAAATTGCGTCGAGATTCAATACATCGACCTCCAGCCGACTTGTCTCCAAGGGTCTATTGCTGCCTCGGGCACCTTATGGTCGTTCTCCTGTGAGTCTAGATTTTCGAATCCGACGCAAAAATGATAGTTAATTGTAACGTTCAGGGCCTCCTATTGGCGATGGAACACTCAAATTGCGTCGAGATTCAATACATCGGCCTCCAGCCGACTTGTCTCCTATGGTCTGTTGCTGCACCGGGCACCTTATGGTCGTTCTCCTGTGAGTCTAGATTTTCGAATTCGACGATAAAATGATAGTTAATTGTAACGTTCAGGGCCTCCTAATGACGATGGAACACTCAAATTGCGACGAGATTCAATACATCGTCCTCCAGTCGACTTGTCTCCAAGGGTCTATTGCTGCCTCAGGCACCAAATGGTCGTTCTCCTGTGAGTCTAGATATTCGAATCCGACGCAAAATGATAGTTAATTGTAACGTTCAGGGACTCCTAATGACGATGGAACACTAAAATTGCGTGGAGAGTCAATACATCGATTTCCAGTCGACCTGTATCCAAGGGGATATTGCAGTCTCGTGCATCATATGATCCTTCTCCAGGTAGTAGATTTTCGAATCCGACGCTAAAATGATAGTTAACTGTAACGTTTGCGGACTCCTAATGCCGATGGAACACTCAAATTGCGTCGAGATTCAATACATCGGCCTCCAGCCGACTTGTCTCCAAGGGTCTGTTGCTGCCTCGGGGACCTTATGGTCGTTCTCCTGTGAGTTTAGATTTTCGAATCCGACGCGAAACTGATAGTTAATTGTAAGGTTCAGGGCCTCCTAATGACGATGGAACACCCAAATTGCGTCGAGATTCAATACATCGGCCTACAGCGGACTTGTCTCCAAGGGGATATTGCTGTCTCGAGCACCGTATGAACTTCACCTGTGAGTAGATTTTCGAATCCGACGCATAAATGATAGTTAATTGTAACGTTCAGGGCCTCCTAATGACGATGGAACTCTCAAATTCCGTCGAGATTCAATACATCGTCCTCCAGCCGACTTGTCTCCAAGGGTCTATTGCTGCCTCGGGCACCTTATGGTCGTTCTCCTGTGAGTCTAGATTTTCGAATCCGACGCAAAAATGATAGTTAATTGTAACGTTCAGACCCTCCTAATGACGATGCAACACTCAAATTGCGTCGAGAGTCAATACATCGGTTTCCAGCCGACTTGTCTCCAAGGGTCTATTGCTGCCTCGAGCACCGTATGAACTTCTCCTGTGAGTAGATTTTCGAATCCGACGCATAAATGATGGTTAATTGTAACATTCAGGGCCTCCTAATGACGATGGAACTCTCAAATTGCGTCGAGATTCAATACATCGTCCTCCAGCCGACTTGTCTCCAAGGGTCTATTGCTGCCTCGGGCACCTTATGGTCGTTCTCTTGTGAGTCTAGATTTTCGAATCCGACGAAATTTTGATAGTTAATTGTAACGCTCAGGGCCTTCTAATGACGATGGAACACTCAAATTGCGTCGAGATTCAATGCATCGGCCTCCAGCCGACTTGTCTCCAAGGGGATATCGCTGCCTCGGGCACCACATGGTCCGTCTCCGGTGATTCTACGTTTTCGAATCCGACGCAAAACTCATAGTTAATTGTAACGTTCAGGGCCTCCTATTGGCGATGGAACACTCAAATTGCGTCGAGATTCAATACATCGGCCTCCAGCGGACTTGTCTCAAAGGGGATATTGCTGCCTCGGGCACCAAATGGTCCGTCTCCTGTGAGTCTGGATTTTTGAATCCGTCGCGAAACTGATAGATAATTGTAACGTTCAGGGCCTCCAAATGACGATGGAGCACTCAAATTGCGTCGCGATTCAATACATCGTCCTCCAGCGGACTGGTCTCCAAGGGGATATTGCTGTATCGGGCACCTTATGGTCCGTCTCCAGTGAGTCAAGATTTTCGAATCCGACGAAAAACTGATAGTTAATTGTAACGTTCAGGGCCACCTAATGACGATGGAACACTCAAATTGAGTCGAGATTCAATACATCGACCTCCAGCCGACTTGTCTCCAATGGGATATTGCTGCCTCGGGCTCCATGTGGTCCGTCTCCTGTGAGTCTAGATTTTCGAATCCGACGCGAAACTGATAGTTAATTATAACATTCAGGGCCTCCTAATGACGATGGAACACTCAAATTGCGTCGATATTCAATACATCGGCCTCCAGTCGATTTGTCTCCAAGGGGTATATTGCTGTCTCGAGCACCGTATGAACTTTTCCTGTGAGTAGATATTCGAATCCGACGCTAAAATGATTGTTAATTGTAACGCTCAGGGCCACCTAATGACGTTGGAACACACAAATTGCGTCAAGAATCAATACATCGGTTTCCAGCCGACTTGTCTCCAAGGGTCTATTGCTACCTCGGGCACCTTATGGTCGTTCTCCGGTGAGTCTAGATTTTCGAATCCGACGATAAAATGATAGTTAATTGTAACGTTAAGGGCCTCCTAATGACGATGGAGCACTCAAATTGCGACGAGATTCAATACATCGTATTCCAGCCGACTTGTCTCCAAGGGTCTGTTGCTGCCTCGGGCACCTTATGGTCGTTCTCCTGTGAGTTTAGATTTTCGAATCCGACGCGAAACTGATAGTTAATTGTAAGGTTCAGGGCCTCCTAACGACGATGGAACACTCAAATTGCGTCGAGAGTCAATACATCGACCTCCAGTCGACTTGTATCTAAGGGGATATTGCAGTCTTGATCACCATATGATCCTTCTCATGTTAGTAGATATTCGAATCCGACTCTAAAATGATAGTTAACTGTAACGTTCAGGGCCTCCTAATGCCGATGGAACACTCAAATTGCGTCGAGATTCAATACATCGGCCTCCAGCCGACTTGTCTCCAAGGGTCTATTGCTGCCTCGGGCACCTTATGGTCGTTCTCCTGTGAGTCTAGATTTTCGAATCCGACGCAAAAATGATAGTTAATTGTAACGTTCAGGGCCTCCTATTGGCGATGGACCACTCAAATTGCGTCGAGATTCAATACATCGGCCTCCAGCCGACTTGTCTCCTATGGTCTGTTGCTGCACCGGGCACCTTATGGTCGTTCTCCTGTGAGTCTAGATTTTCGAATTCGACGATAAAATGATAGTTAATTGTAACGTTCAGGGCCTCCTAATGACGATGGAACACTCAAATTGCGACAAGATTCAATGCATCGTCCTCCAGTCGACTTGTCTCCAAGGGTCTATTGCTGCCTCAGGCACCAATTGGTCGTTCTCCTGTGAGTCTAGATATTCGAATCCGACGCAAAATGATAGTTAATTGTAACGTTCAGGGACTCCTAATGACGATGGAACACTCAAATTGCGTCGAGAGTCAATACATCGAATTCCAGTCGACCTGTATCCAAGGGGATATTGCAGTCTCGTGCACCATATGATACTTCTCCTGGTAGTAGATTTTCGAATCCGACGCTAAAATGATAGTTAACTGTAACGTTTACGGACTCCTAATGCCGATGGAACACTCAAATTGCGTCGAGATTCAATACATCGGCCTCCAGCCGACTTGTCTCCAAGGGTCTGTTGCTGCCTCGGGGACCTAATGGTCGTTCTCCTGTGAGTTTAGATTTTCGAATCCGACGCGAAACTGATAGTTAATTGTAAGGTTCAGGGCCTCCTAATGACGATGGAACACCCAAATTGCGTCGAGATTCAATACATCGGCCTCCAGCGGACTTGTCTCCAAGGGGATATTGCTGTCTCGAGCACCGTATGAACTTCACCTGTGAGTAGATTTTCGAATCCGACGCTAAAATGATTGTTAATTGTAACGTTCAGGGCCTCCTAATGACGATGCAACACTCAAATTGCGTCAAGAATCAATACATCGGTTTCCAGCCGACTTGTCTCCAAGGGTCTATTGCTGCCTCGAGCACCGTATGAACTTCTCCTGTGAGTAGATTTTCGAATCCGACGCATAAATGATAGTTAATTGTAACGTTCAGGGCCTCCTAATGACGATGGAACTCTCAAATTGCGTCGAGATTCAATACATCGTCCTCCAGCCGACTTGTCTCCAAGGGTCTATTGCTGCCTCGGGCACCTTAAGGTCGTTCTCCTGTGAGTCTAGATTTTCGAATCCGACGAAAATTTGATAGTTAATTGTAACGCTCAGGGCCTTCTAATGACGATGGAACACTCAAATTGCGTCGAGATTCAATGCATCGGCCTCCAGCCGACTTGTCTCCAAGGGGATATCGCTGCCTCGGGCACCACATGGTCCGTCTCCGGTGATTCTACGTTTTCGAATCCGACGCAAAACTCATAGTTAATTGTAACGTTCAGGGCCTCCTATTGGCGATGGAACACTCAAATTGCGTCGAGATTCAATACATCGACCTCCAGCCGACTTGTCCCCAAGGGTCTATTGCAGCCTGGGGCACCTTATGGTCGTTCTCCTGTGAGTCTAGATTTTCGAATCCGACATAAAAATGATAGTTAATTGTAACGTTCAGGGCCTTGTAATAATGATGGAACACTCAAATTGCGTCGAGATTCAATACATCGGCCTCCAGCCGACTTGTCTCCAAGGGTCTGTTGCTGCCTCGGGCACCTTATGGTCGTTCTCCTGTGAGTTTAGATTATGAAATCCGACGCAAAAATGATAGTTACTTGTAACGTTTAGGGCCTCCTAATGACGATGGAACACTCAAATTGCGTCGAGATTCAATACATCGGCCACCAGCGGACTTGTCTCAAAGGGGATATTGCTGTCTCGGGCACCGTATGATCCTTCTTTTGTGAGTCTAGATTTTCGAATCCGACGCAAAAATAATAGTGAATAGTGACGTTCAGCGCCTCCTGATGACGATAGAACTCTCAAATTGCGTCGAGATTCAATACATCGTCCTCCAGCTGATTTGTCTCCAAGGGGATATTGCTGCCTCGGGCACCAAATGGTCCGTCTCCTGTGAGTCTGGATTTTTGAATCCGTCGCGAAACTGATAGTTAATTGTAACGTTCAGGGACTCCATATGACGATGGAGCACTCAAATTGCGTCGCGATTCAATACTTCGTCCTCCAGCGGACTGGTCTCCAAGGGGATATTGCTGTATCAGCACCTTATGGTCCGTCTCCAGTGAGTCTAGATTTTCGAATCCGACGAAAAACTGATAGTTAATTGTAACGTTCAGGGCCACCTAATGACGATGGAACACTCAAATTGAGTCGAGATTCAATACATCGACCTCCAGCCGACTTGTCTCCAATGGGATATTGCTGCCTCGGGCTCCATGTGGTCCGTCTCCTGTGACTCTAGATTTTCGAATCCGACGCGAAACTGATAGTTAATTATAACATTCAGGGCCTCCTAATGACGATGGAACACTCAAATTGCGTCGATATTCAATACATCGGCCTCCAGTCGATTTGTCACCAAGGGGTATATTGCTGTCTCGAGCACCGTATGAACTTTTCCTGTGAGTATATGTTCGAATCCGACGCTAAAATGATTGTTAATTGTAACGTTCAGGGCCACCTAATGACGTTGGAACACACAAATTGCGTCAAGAATCAATACATCGGTTTCCAGCCGACTTGTCTCCAAGGGTCTATGGCTACCTCGGGCACCTTATGGTCGTTCTCCTGTGAGTCTAGATTTTCGAATCCGACGCAAAAATGATTGTTAATTGTAACGTTCAAGGACTCCTAAAGACGATGGAACACTCAAATTGCGTCGAGATTCAATACATCGGCCTCCAGCCGTCTTGTCTCCAAGAGTCTATTGCTGCCTCGGGCACCTTATGGTCGTTCTCCTGTGAGTCTAGATTTTCGAATCCGACGCAAAAATGATAGTTAATTGTAACGTTCAGGGCCTCCTATTGGCGATGGAACACTCAAATTGCGTCGAGATTCAATACATCGGCCTCCAGCCGACTTGTCTCCTATGGTCTGTTGCTGCTTCGGGCACCTTATGGTCGTTCTCCTGTGAGTCTAGATTTTCGAATCCGACTATAAAATGATAGTTAATTGTAACGTTCAGGGAGTCCTAATGACGATGGAACTCTCAAATTGCGACGAGATTCAATACATCGTCCTCCAGTCGACTTGTCTCCAAGGGACTATTGCTGCCTCGGGCACCAAATGGTCGTTCTCCTGTGAGTCTAGATTTTCGAATCCGACGCAAAATGATAGTTAATTGTAACGTTCAGGGACTCCTAATGACGATGGAACACTCAAATTGCGTCGAGAGTCAATACATCGAAATCCAGTCGACCGGTATCCAAGGGGATATTGCAGTCTCGTGCACCATATGATCCTTCTCCTGTTAGTAGATTTTCGAATCCGACGCTAAAATGATAGTTAACTGTAACGTTCACGGACTCCTAATGCCGATGGAACACTCAAATTGCGTCGAGATTCAATACATCGGCCTCCAGCCGACTTGTCTCCAAGGGTCTGTTGCTGCCTCGGGGACCTTATGGTCGTTCTCCTGTAAGTTTAGATTTTCGAATCCGACGCGAAACTGATAGTTAATTGTAAGGTTCAGGGCCTCCTAATGACGATGGAACACCCAAATTGCGTCGAGATTCAATACATCGGCCTCCAGTCGACTTGTATCCAAGGGGATATTGCAGTCTCGTGCACCATATGATCCTTCTCCTGTTAGTAGATTTTCGAATCCGACGCTAAAATGATAGTTAACTGTAATGTTCAGGGCCTCATAATGCCAATGGAACACTCAAATTGCGTCGAGATTCAATACATCGGCCTCCAGCCGACTTGTCTCCAAGGGTCTATTGCTGCCTCGGGCACCTTATGGTCGTTCTCCTGTGAGTCTAAATTTTCGAATCCGACGCAAAAATGATAGTTAATTGTAACGCTCAGGGCCTCCTATTGGCGATGGAACACTCAAATTGCGTCGAGATTCAATACATCGGCCTCCAGCCGACTTGCCTCCTATGGTCTGTTGCTGCCTCGGGCACCTTATGGTCGTTCTCCTGTGAGTCTAGATTTTCGAATCCGACGATAAAATGAAAGTTAATTGTAACGTTCAGGGCATCCTAATGACGATGGAACACTCAAATTGCGACGAGATTCAATACATCGTCCTCCAGCCGACTTGTCTCCAAGGGTCTATTGCTGCCTCGGGCAGCTTATGGTCGTTCTCCTGTGAGTCTAGATTTTCGAATCCGACGCATAAATGATAGTTAATTGTAACGTTCAGGGACTCCTAATTACGATGGAATACTCAAATTGCGTCGAGAGTCAATACATCGACCTCCAGTCGACTTGTATCCAAGGGGATATTGTAGTCTCGTGCACCATATGATCCTTCTCCTGTTAGTAGATTTTCGAATCCGACGCTAAAATGATAGTTAACTGTAACGTTCAGGGCCTCCTAATGCCGATGGAACACTCAAATTGCGTCGAGATTCAATACATCGGCCTCCAGCCGACTTGTCTCCAAGGGTCTATTGCTGCCTCCGGCACCTTATGGTCGTTCTCCTGTGAGTCTAGATCTTCGAATCCGACGCATAAATGATAGTTAATTGTAACGTTCAGGGCCTTGTAATGACGATGGAACACTCAAATTGCGTCGACATTCAATACATCGGCCTCCAGACGACTTGTCTCCAAGGGTCTGTTGCTGCCTCGGGCAACTTATGGTCGTTCTCCTGTGAGTCTCCAGCCGACTTGTCTCCAAGGGTCTGTTGCTGCCTCGGGCACCTTATGGTCGTTCTCCTGTGAGTTTAGATTTTCGAATCCGACGCGAAACTGATAGTTAATTGTAAGGTTCAGGGCCTCCTAATTACGATGGAACACTCAAATTGCGTCGAGATTCAATACATCGGCCTCCAGCGGACTTGTCTCCAAGGGGATATTGCTGTCTCGAGCACAGTATGAACTTCTCCTGTGAGTAGATTTTCGAATCCGACGCTAAAATGATTGTTAATTGTAACTTTCAGGGCCTCCTGATGACGATAGAACTCTCAAATTGCGTCGAGATTCAATACATCGTCCTCCAGCTGATATGTCTCCAAGGGTCTGTTGCTGCCTCGGGCACCTTATGGTCGTTCTTCTGTGAGTTTAGATTTTCGAATCCGACGCGAAACTGATAGTTAATTGTAAGGTCATGGACTCCTAATGAAGATGGAACACTCAAATTGCGTCGAGATTCAATACATCGGCCTCCAGCGGACTTGTCTCCAAGAGGATATTGCTGTCTCGAGCACCGTATGAACTTCTCCTGTGAGTAGATTTTCGAATCCGACGCTAAAATGATTGTTAATTGTAACGTTCAGGGCCTCCTAATGACGATGGAACACTCAAATTGCGTCAAGAATCAATACATCGGTTTCCAGCCGACTTGTCTCCAAGGGTCTATTGCTGCCTCGAGCACCGTATGAACTTCTCCTGTGAGTAGATTTTCGAATCCGACGCATAAATGATAGTTAATTGTAACGTTCAGGGACTCCTAAAGACGATGGAACACTCAAATTGCGTCGAGAGTCAATACATCGACCTCCAGTCGACTTGTATCCAAGGGGATATTGCAGTCTCGTGCACCATATGATCCTTCTCCTGTTAGTAGATTTTCGAATCCGACGCTAAAATGATAGTTAACTGTAACGTTCAGGGCCTCCTAATGCCGATGGAACACTCAAATTGCGTCGAGAGCCAATACGTCGACCTCCAGTCGACTTGTATCCAAGGGGATATTGCAGCCTCGTGCACCATATGATCCTTCTCCTGTTAGTAGATTTTCGAATCCGATGCTAAAATGATAGTTAACTGTAACGTTGAAGGCCTCCTAATGACGATGGGACACTCAAATTGCGTCGAGATTCAATACATCGGCCTCCAGCCGACTTGTCTCCTATGGTCTGTTGCTGCCTCGGGCATCTTATGGTCGTTCTCCTGTGAGTCTAGATTTTCGAATCCGACGATAAAATGATAGTTAATTGTAACGTTCAGGGCATCCTAATGACGATGGAACACTCAAATTGCGACGAGATTCAATACATCGTCCTCCAGCCGACTTGTCTCCAAGGGTCTATTGCTGCCTCGGGCACCTTATGGTCGTTCTCCTGTGAGTCTAGATTTTTGAATCCGACGCATAAATGATTGTTAATTGTAACGTTCAGGGACTCCTAATGACGATGGAACACTCAAATTGCGTCGAGAGTCAATACATCGACTTTCAGTCGACTTGTATCCTAGGGGATATTGCAGTCTCGTGCACCATATGATCCTTCTCTTGTTAGTAGATTTTCGAATCCGACGCTAAAATGATAGTTAACTGTAACGTTCAGGGCCTCCTAATGTCGATGGAGCACCAAATTGCGTCGAGATGCAATACATCGTCCTCCAGCCGACTTGTCTCCAAGGGTCTATTGCTGCCTCGGGCACCTTATGGTCGTTCTCCTGTGAGTCTAGATTTTCGAATCCGACGCAAAAATGATAGTTAATTGTAACGTTCAGGGCCTTGTAATGACGATGGAACACTCAAATTTCGTCGAGATTCAATACATCAGCCTCCAGCGGACTTGTCTCCAAGTGGATATTGCTGTCTCGGGCACCATAAGATCCTTCTCCTGTGAGTCTAGATTTTCGAATCCGAAGCCAAAATGATAGTGAATAGTAATCTTCAGCGCCTCCTGATGACGATAGAACTCTCAAATTGCGTCGAGATTCAATACATCGTCCTCCAGCTGATTTGTCTCCAAGGGGATATTGCTGCCCCGGGCACCTTATGGTCGTTCTCCTGTGAGTCTAGATTTTCGAATCCGACGCAAAAATGATAGTTAATTGTAACGTTCAGGGCCTCCAAATGCCGATGGAACACTCAAATTGCGTCGAGATTCAATACATCGGCCTCCAGCCGACTTGTCTCCAAGGGTCTGTTGCTGCCTCGGGCACCTTATGGTCGTTCTCCTGTGAGTTTAGATTTTCTAATCCGACGCGGAACTGATAGTTAATTCTAAGGTTCAGGGCCTCCTAATGACGATGGAACACTCAAATTGCGTCGAGATTCAATACATCGGCCTCCAGCGGACTTGTCTCCAAGGGGATATTGCTGTCTCGAGCACCGTATGAACTTCTCCTGTGAGTAGATTTTCGAATCCGACGCTAAAATGATAGTTCACTGTAACGTTCAGGGCCTCCTAATGACGATGGAACACTCAAATTGCGTCAAGAATCAATATATCGGTTTCCAGCCGACTTGTCTCCAAGGGTCTATTGCTGCCTCGAGCACCGTATGAACTTCTCCTGTGAGTAGATTTTCGAATCCGACGCATAAATGATAGTTAATTGTAACGTTCAGGGACTCGTAAAGACGATGGAACACTCAAATTGCGTCGAGAATCAATACATCGACCTCCAGTCGACTTGTATCCAAGGGAATATTGCAGTCTCGTGCACCATATGATCCTTCTCCTGTTAGTAGATTTTCGAATCCGATGCTAAAATGATAGTTAACTGTAACGTTCAGGGCCTCCTAATGCCGATGGAACACTCAAATTGCGTCGAGAGCCAATACGTCGACCTCCAGTCGACTTGTATCCAAGGGGATATTGCAGGCTCGTGCACCATATGATTCTTCTCCTGTTAGTAGATTTTCGAATCCGACGCTAAAATGATAGTTAACTGTAACGTTTAAGGCCTCCTAATGACGATGGGACACTCAAATTGCGTCGAGATTCAATACATCGGCCTCCAGCCGCCTTGTCTCCTATGGTCTGTTGCTGCCTCGGGCACCTTATGGTCGTTCTCCTGTGAGTCTAGATTTTCGAATCCGACGATAAAATGATAGTTAATTGTAACGTTCAGGGCATCCTAATGACGATGGAACACTCAAATTGCGACGAGATTCAATCCATCGTCCTCCAGCCGACTTGTCTCCAAGGGTCTATTGCTGCCTCGGGCACCTTATGGTAGTTCTCCTGTGAGTCTAGATTTTCGAATCCGACGCATAAATGATAGTTAATTGTAACGTTCAGGGACTCCTAATGACGATGGAGCACTCAAATTGCGTCGAGAGCCAATACATCGGCCTCCAGCCGACTTGTCTCCAAGGGTCTATTGCTGCCTCGGGCACCTTATGGTCGTTCGCCTGTGAGTCTAGATTTTCGAATCCGACTCATAAATGATAGTTAATTGTAACGTTCAGGGACTCCTAAAGACGGTGGAACACTCAAATTGCGTCGATATTCAATACATCGGCCTCCAGTCGATTTGTCTCCAAGGGGTATATTGCTGTCTCGAACACCGTATGAACTTCTCCTGTGAGTAGATTTTTGAATCCGACGCTAAAATGATTGTTAATTGTAACGTTCAGGGCCTCCTAATGCCAATGGAACACACAAATTGCGTCAAGAATCAATACATCGGTTTCCAGCCGACTTGTCTCCAAGGGTCTATTGCAGTCTCGTGCACCATATGATCCTTCTCCTGTTAGTAGATTTTCGAATCTGACGATAAAATGATAGTTAAATGTAACGTTCAGGGCCTCCTAATGACGATGGAACACTCAAATTGCGACGAGATTCAATACATCGTCCTCCAGCCGACTTGTCTCCAAGGGTCTATTGCTGACTCGGACACCAAGTGGTCGTTCTCCTGTGAGTCTAGATTTTCGAATCCGACGCATAAATGATAGTTAATTGTAACGTTTAGGGCCTCCTAATGACGATGGAACACTCAAATTGCGTCGAGGTCAATACATCGGCCTCCAGCCGACTTGTCTCCTATGGTCTGTTGCTGCCTCGGGCACCTTATGGTCTTTCTCCTGTGAGTCTAGATTTTCGAATCCGACGATAAAATGATAGTTAATTGTAACGTTCAGGGCCTCCTAATGACGATGGAACTCTCAAATTGCGTCGAGATTCAATACATCGTCCTCCAGCCGACTTGCCTCCAAGGGTCTATTGCTGCCTCGGGCACCTTATGGTCGTTCTCCTGTGAGTTTAGATTTTCGAATCCGATGCGAACCTGATAGTTAATTGTAAGGTCAGGGCCTCCTAATGAAGATGGAACAGTCAAATTGCGTCGAGATTCAATACATCGGCCTCCAGCGGACTTGTCTCCAAGCGGATATTGCTGTCTCGAGCACCGTATGAACTTCTGTGAGTAGATTTTCGAATCCGACGCTAAAATGATTGTTAATTGTAACGTTCAGGGCCTCCTAATGACGATGGAACACTCAAATTGCGTCAAGAATCAATACATCGGTTTCCAGCCGACTCGTCAACAAGGATCTATTGCTGCCTCGAGCACCATATGAACTTCTCCTGTGAGTAGTTTTCGTATCCGACGCTAAAATGATTGTTAATTGTAACGTTAAGGGCCTCCTAATGACGATGGAACACTCAAATTGCGTCAAGAATCAATACATCGGTTTCCAGCCGACTTGTCTCCAAGGGTCTATTGCTGCCTCGAGCACCGTATGAACTTCTCCTGTGAGTAGATTCTCGAATCCGACGCATAAATGATAGTTAATTGTAACGTTCAGGGACTCCTAAAGACGATGGAACACTCAAATTGCGACGAGAGTCAATACATCGACCTCCAGTCGACTTGGATCCAAGGGGATATTGCAGTCTTGTGCACCATATGATCCTTCTCCTGTTAGTCGATTTTCGAATCCGACGATAAAATGATAGTTAATTGTAACGTTCAGGGCCTCCTAATGACGACGGAACACTCAAACTGCGACGAGATTCAATACATCGTCCTCCAGCCGACTTGTCTCCAAGGGTCTATTGCTGCCTCGGAAACCAAATGGTCGTTCTCCTGTGAGTCTAGATTTTCGAATCCGACGCATAAATGATAGTTAATTGTAACGTTTAGGGCCTCCTAATGACGATGGAACACTCAAATTGCGTCGAGATTCAATACATCGGCCTCCAGCCGACTTGTCTCCAAGGGTCTATTGCTGCCTCGGGCACCTTATGGTCGTTCTCCTGTGAGTCTAGATTTTCGAATCCGACGCAAAACTGATAGTTAATTGTAACGTTCAGGGCCTTGTAATGACGATGGAACACTCTAATTGCGTCGAGATACAATACATCGGCCTCCAGCCGACTTGTCTCCGAGGGTCTGTTGCTGCCTCGGGCACCTTATGGTCGTTCTCCTGTGAGTTTAGATTTTCGAATCCGACGCGAAACTGATAGTTAATTGTAAGGTTCAGGGCCTCCTAAAGACGATGGAACACTCAAATTGCGTCGAGATTCAATACATCGGCCTCCAGCGGACTTGTCTCCAAGGGTATATTGCTGTCTCGGGCACCATATGATCCTTCTCCTGTGAGTCTAGATTTTCGAATCCGACGCAAAAATGATAGTGAATAGTAACGTTCAGCGCCTCCTGATGACGATAGAACTCTCAAATTGCGTCGAGATTCAATACATCGTCCTCCAGCTGATTTGTCTCCAAGGGTCTGTTGCTGCCTCGGGCACCTTATGGTCGTTCTCCTGTGAGTTTAGATTTTCGAATCCGACGCGATACTGATAGTTAATTGTAAGGTCAGGGCCTCCTAATGAAGATGGAACACTCAAATTGCGTCGAGATTCAATACATCGGCCTCCAGCGGACTTGTCTCCAAGGGGATAATTCTGCCTCGAGCACCGTATGAACTTCTCCTGTGAGTAGATTTTCGAATCCGACGCATAAATGATAGTTAATTGTAACGTTCAGGGACTCCTAAAGACGATGGAACACTCAAATTACGTCGAGAGTTAATACATCGACCTCCAGTCGACTTGAATCCAAGGGGATATTGCAGTCTCGTGCACCATATGATCCTTCTCCTGTTAGTAGATTTTCGAATCCGACGCTAAAATGATAGTTAACTGTAACGTTCAGGGCCTCCTAATGCCGATGGAACACTCAAATTGAGTCGAGATTCAATACATCGTCCTCCAGCCGACTTGTCTCCAAGGGGATATTGCTGTCTCGGGCACAATATGATCCTTCTCCTGTGAGTCTAGATTCTCGAATCCGACGCAAAAATGATAGTGAATTGTAACGTTCAGCGCCTCCTAATGACGATAGAAGACTCAAATTACGTCGAGATTCAATACATCGGCCTCCAGCCGACTTGTCTCCAAGGGTCTATTGCTGCCTCGGGCACCTTATGGTCGTTCTCCTGTGAGTTTAGATTTTCGAATCCGATGCGAACCTGATAGTTAATTGTAAGGTTCAGGGCCACCTATTGGCGATGGAACACTCAAATTGCGTCGTGATTCAATACATCGACCTCCAGTCGTCTTGTCTACAAGGGGATATTGCAGTCTCGTGCACCGTATGATCCTTCTCCTGTTAGTAGATTTTCGAATCCGACGCTAAAATGATAGTTAACTGTAACGTTCAGGGCCTCCTAATGACGATGGAACACTCACATTGCGTCGAGATTCAATACATCGGCCTCCAGCGGACTTGTCTCCAAGGGGATATTGCTGTCTCGAGCACCGTATGAACTTCTCCTGTGAGTAGATTTTCGAATCCGACGCTAAAATGATTGTTTATTGTAACGTTCAGGGCCTCCTAATGACGATGGAACACTCAAATTGCGTCTAGATTCAATACATCGGCCTCCAGCCGACTTGTCTCCAAGGGACTATTGCTGCCTCGGGCACCTTATGGTCGTTCCCCTGTGAGTCTAGATTTTCGAATCCGACGCAAAAATGATAGTTAATTGTAACGTTCAGGGCCACCTATTGGCGATGGAACACTCAAATTGCGTCGTGATTCAATACATCGACCTCCAGTCGTCTTGTCTACAAGGGGATATTGCAGTCTCGTGCACCGTATGATCCTTCTCCTGTTAGTAGATTTTCGAATCCGACGCTAAAATGATAGTTAACTGTAACGTTCAGGGCCTCCTAATGACGATGGAACACTCAAATTGCGTCGAGATTCAATACATCGGCCTCCAGCCGACTTGGCTCCAAGGGGATATTGCTCTCTCGGGCACAATATGATCCTTCTCCTGTGAGTCTAGATTTTCGAATCCGACGCAAAAATGATAGTGAATTGTAACGTTCAGCGCCTCCTAATGACGATAGTAGACTCAAATTGCGTCGAGATTCAATACATCGTCCTCCAGCCGATTTGTCTCGAAGGGGATATTGCTGCCTCGGGCACCAAATGGTCCGTCTGCTGTGAGTCTAGATTTTCGAATCCGACGCGAAACTGATAGTTAATTGTAACGTTCAGGACCTCCTAATGATGATGGAACACTCAAATTGCGTCGAGATTCAATACATCAGCCTCCAGCCGACTTGTCTCCAAGGGGATATTGCTGTCTCGGGCACAATATGATCCTTCTCCTGTGAGTCTAGATCTTCGAATCCGACGCAAAAATGATAGTGAATTGTAACGTTCAGCGCCTCCTAATGACGATAAAAGACTCAAATTGCGTCGAGATTCAATACATCGTCCTCCAGCCGACTTGTCTCCAAGGGTCTATTACTGCCTCGGGCACCTTATTGTCGTTCTCCTGTGAGTCTAGATTTTCGAATCCGACGCAAAAATGATAGTTAATTGTAACGATCAGGGCTTTCTAATGACGATGGAACACTCAAATTGGGTCGAGAATCAATAGATCGACCTCCAGCCGACTTGTCTCCAAGGGTCTATTGCTTCCTCGGGCACCTTATGTTCGTTCTCCTGTGAGTCTAGATTTTCGAATCCGTCGCAAAAATGATAGTTATTTGTAACGTTCAGGGCCTTCTAATGACGATGGAACACTCAAATTGCGTCGAGAGTCAATACATCGACCTCCAGTCGACTTGTATCCAAGGGGATATTGCAGTCTCGTGCACCGTATGATCCTTCTCCTGTCAGTAGACTTTCGAATCCGACGCTAAAATGATAGTTAACTGTAACGTTCAGGGCCTCCTAATGACGATGGAACACTCAAATTGCGTCGAGATTCAATACATCGGCCTCCAGCCGACTTGGCTCCAAGGGGATATTGCTGTCTCAGGCACAATTTGATCCTTCTCCTGTGAGTCTAGATTTTCGAATCCGACGCAAGAATGATAGTGAATTGTAACGTTCAGCGCCTCCTAATGACGATAGTAGACTCAAATTGCGTCGAGATTCAATACATCGTCCTCCAGCCGATTTGTCTCCAAGGGGATATTGCTGCCTCGGGCACCAAATGGTCCGTCTGCTGTGAGTCTAGATTTTCGAATCCGACGAAAAACTGATAGTTAATTGTAACATTCAGGGCCTCCTAATGACGATGGAACACTCATATTGCGTCGCGATCCAATACATCGTCCTCCAGCCGACTTGTCTCCAAGGGGATATTGCTGTCTCGAGCACCGTATGAACTTCTCCTGTGAGTAGATTTTCGAATCCGACGCTAAAATGATAGTTAACTGTAACGTTCAGGGCCTCCTAATGACGATGGAACACTCAAATTGCGTCGAGATTCAATACATCGGCCTCCAGCCGACTTGGCTCCAAGGGGATATTGCTGTCTCGGGCACAATATGATCCTTCTCCTGTGAGTCTAGATTTTCGAATCCGACGCATAAATGATTGTTAATTGTAACGTTTAGGGCCTCCTATTGGCGATGGAACACTCAAATTGCGTCGTGATTCAATACATCGACCTCCAGTCGACTTGTCTACAAGGGGATATTGCAGTCTCGTGCACCGTATGATCCTTCTCCTGTTAGTAGATTTTCGAATCCGACGCTAAAATGATAGTTAACTGTAACGTTCAGGGCCCCCTAATGACGATGGAACACTCAAATTGCGTCGAGATTCAATACATCGGCCTCCAGCCGACTTGGCTCCAAGGGGATATTGCTGTCTCGGGCACAATATGATCCTTCTCCTGTGAGTCTAGATTTTCGAATCCGACGCAAAAATGATAGTGAATTGTAACGTTCAGCGCCTCCTAATGACGATAGTAGACTCAAATTGCGTCGAGATTCAATACATCGTCCTCCAGCCGATTTGTCTCCAAGGGGATATTGCTGCCTCGGGCACCAAATGGTCCGTCTGCTGTGAGTCTAGATTTTCGAATCCGACGAAAAACTGATATTTATTTGCAACATTCAGGGCCTCCTAATGACGATGGAACACTCAAATTGCGTCGCGATCCAATACATCGTCCTCCAGCCGACTTGTCTCCAAGGGTCTAATGCTGCCTCGGGCACCTTATGGTCGTTCTCTTGTAAGTCTAGATTTTCGAATCCGACGCAAAAATGATAGTTAATTGTAACTTTCAGGGCCTCCTAATGACGATGGAACTCTCAAATAGCGTCGAGATTCAATACATCGTCCTCCAGCCGACTTGTCTCCAAGGGTCTATTGCTGCCTCGGGCACCTTATTGTCGTTCTCCTGTGAGTCTAGATTTTCGAATCCGACGCAAAAATGATAGTTAATTGTAACGATCAGGGCTTTCTAATGACGATGGAACACTCAAATTGCGTCGAGAATCAATAGATCGACCTCCAGCCGACTTGTCTCCAAGGGTCTATTGCTGCCTCGGGCACCTTATGTTCGTTCTCCTGTGAGTCTAGATTTTCGAATCCGTCGCAAAAATGATAGTTAATTGTAACGTTCAGGGCCTTCTAATGACGATGGAACACTCAAATTGCGTCGAGAGTCAATACATCGACGTCCAGTCGACTTGTATCCAAGGGGATATTGCAGTCTCGTGCACCGTATGATCCTTCTCCTGTCAGTAGATTTTCGAATCCGACGCTAAAATGATAGTTAACTGTAACGTTCAGGGCCTCCTAATGACGATGGAACACTCAAATTGCGTCGAGATTCAATACATCGGCCTCCAGCCGACTTGGCTCCAAGGGGATATTGCTGTCTCGGGCACAATATGATCCTTCTCCTGTGAGTCTAGATTTTCGAATCCGACGCAAGAATGATAGTGAATTGTAACGTTCAGCGCCTCCTAATGACGATAGTAGACTCAAATTGCGTCGAGATTCAATACATCGTCCTCCAGCCGATTTGTCTCCAAGGGGATATTGCTGCCTCGGGCACCAAATGGTCCGTCTGCTGTGAGTCTAGATTTTCGAATCCGACGAAAAACTGATAGTTAATTGTAACATTCAGGGCCTCCTAATGACGATGGAACACTCATATTGCGTCGCGATCCAATACATCGTCCTCCAGCCGACTTGTCTCCAAGGGGATATTGCTGTCTCGAGCACCGTATGAACTTCTCCTGTGAGTAGATTTTCGAATCCGAAGCTAAAATGATTGTTAATTGTAACGTTCAGGGCCCCCTTATGACGATGGAACACTCAAATTGCGTCGAGAGTCAATACATCGACCTTTCAGTCGACTTGGATCCAAGGGGATATTGCAGTCTCGTGCACCATATGATCCTTCTCCTGTTAGTAGATTTTCGAATCCGACGATAAAATGATAGTTAATTGTAACGTTCAGGGCCTCCTAATGACGATGGAACACTCAAATTGCGACGAGATTCAATACATCGTCCTCCAGCCGACTTGTCTCCAAGGGTCTATTGATGCCTCGGACACCAAATGGTCGTTCTCCTGTGAGTCTAGATTTTCGAATCCGACGCATAAATTATAGTTAATTGTAACGTTCAAGGCCTCCTAATGCCGATGGAACACTCAAATTGCGTCGAGATTCAATACATCGGCCACCAGCCGACTTGTCTCCAAGGGTCTATTGCTGCCTCGGGCACCTTATGGTCGTTCCCCTGTGAGGCTAGATTTTCGAATCCGACGCAAAAATGATAGTTAATTGTAACGTTCAGGGCCTTGTAATGACGATGAAACACTCAAATTGCGTCGAGATTCAATACATCGGCCTCCAGCCGACTTGTCTCCAAGGGTCTGTTGTTGCCTCGGGCACCTTATGGTCGTTCTCCTGTGAGTTTAGATTTTCGAATCCGACGCGAAACTGATAGTTAATTGTAAGGTTCAGGGCCTCCTAATGACGATGGAACACTAAAATTGCGTCGAGATTCAATACATCGGCCACCAGCGGACTTGTCTCCAAGGGGATATTGCTGTCTCGGGCACCATATGATCCTTCTCCTGTGAGTCTAGATTTTCGAATCCGACTCAAAAATGATAGTGAATAGTAACGTTCAGCGCCTCCTGATGACGATAGAACTCTCAAATTGCGTCGAGATTCAATACATCGTCCTCCAGCTGATTTGTCTCCAAGAGTCTGTTGCTGCCTCGAGCACCTTATGGTCGTTCTTCTGTGAGTTTAGATTTTCGAATCCGACGCGAAACTGATAGTTAATTGTAAGGTCATGGACTCCTAATGAAGATGGAACACTCAAATTGCGTCGAGATTCAATACATCGGCCTCCAGCGGACTTGTCTCCAAGAGGATATTGCTGTCTCGAGCACCGTATGAACTTCTCCTGTGAGTAGATTTTCGAATCCGACGCTAAAATGATTGTTAATTGTAACGTTCAGGGCCTCCTAATGCCGATGGAACACTCAAATTGCGTCGAGAGCCAATACGTCGACCTCCAGTCGACTTGTATCCAAGGGGATATTGCAGCCTCGTGCACCATATGATCCTTCTCCTGTTAGTAGATTTTCGAATCCGATGCTAAAATGATAGTTAACTGTAACGTTGAAGGCCTCCTAATGACGATGGGACACTCAAATTGCGTCGAGATTCAATACATCGGCCTCCAGCCGACTTGTCTCCTATGGTCTGTTGCTGCCTCGGGCACCTTATGGTCGTTCACCTGTGAGTCTAGATTTTCGAATCCGACGATAAAATGATAGTTAATTGTAACGTTCAGGGCATCCTAATGACGATGGAACACTCAAATTGCGACGAGATTCAATACATCGTCCTCCAGCCGACTTGTTTCCAAGGGTCTAATGCTGCCTCGGGCACCTTATGGTCGTTCTCCTGTGAGTCTAGATTTTCGAATCCGACGCATAAATGATTGTTAATTGTAACGTTCAGGGACTCCTAATGACGATGGAACACTCAAATTGCGTCGAGAGTCAATACATCGACCTCCAGTCGACTTGTATCCTAGGGGATATTGCAGTCTCGTGCACCATATGATCCTTCTCTTGTTAGTAGATTTTCGAATCCGACGCTAAAATGATAGTTAACTGTAACGTTCAGGGCCTCCTAATGTCGATGGAACACCAAATTGCGTCGAGATGCAATACATCGTCCTCCAGCCGACTTGTCTCCAAGGGTCTATTGCTGCCTCGGGCACCTTATGGTCGTTCTCCTGTGAGTCTAGATTTTCGAATCCGACGCATAAATGATAGTTAATTGTAACGTTCAGGGACTCCTAATGACGATGGAACACTCAAATTGCGTCGAGAGTCAATACATCGACCTCCAGTCGACTTGTATCCAAGGGGATATTGCAGTCTCGTGCACCATATGATCCTTCTCTTGTTAGTAGATTTTCGAATCCGACGCTAAAATGATAGTTAACTGTAACGTTCAGGGCCTCCTAATGCCGATGGAACACCAAATTGCGTCGGGATTCAATACATCGGCCTCCAGCGGACTTGTCTCCAAGTGGATATTGCTGTCTCGGGCACCATAAGATCCTTCTCCTGTGAGTCTAGATTTTCGAATCCGACGCCAAAATGATAGTGAATAGTAACCTTCAGCGCCTCCTGATGACGATAGAACTCTCAAATTGCGTCGAGATTCAATACATCGTCCTCCAGCTGATTTGTCTCCAAGGGGATATTGCTGCCCCGGGCACCTTATGGTCGTTCTCCTGTGAGTCTAGATTTTCGAATCCGACGCAAAAATGATAGTTAATTGTAACGTTCAGGGCCTCCAAATGCCGATGGAACACTCAAATTGCGTCGAGATTCAATACATCGGCCTCCAGCCGACTTGTCTCCAAGGGTCTGTTGCTGCCTCGGGCACCTTATGGTCGTTCTCCTGTGAGTTTAGATTTTCTAATCCGACGCGGAACTGATAGTTAATTCTAAGGTTCAGGGCCTCCTAATGACGATGGAACACTCAAATTGCGTCGAGATTCAGCACATCGGCCTCCAGCGGACTTGTCTCCAAGGGGATATTGCTGTCTCGAGCACCGTATGAACTTCTCCTGTGAGTAGATTTTCGAATCCGACGCTAAAATGATAGTTAACTGTAACGTTCAGGGCCTCCTAATGACAATGGAACACTCAAATTGCGTCAAGAATCAATATATCGGTTTCCAGCCGACTTGTCTCCAAGGGTCTATTGCTGCCTCGAGCACCGTATGAACTTCTCCTGTGAGTAGATTTTCGAATCCGACGCATAAATGATAGTTAATTGTAACGTTCAGGGACTCGTAAAGACGATGGAACACTCAAATTGCGTCGAGAATCAATACATCGACCTCCAGTCGACTTGTATCCAAGGGAATATTGCAGTCTCGTGCACCATATGATCCTTCTCCTGTTAGTAGATTTTCAAATCCGATGCTAAAATGATAGTTAACTGTAACGTTCAGGGCCTCCTAATGCCGATGGAACACTCAAATTGCGTCGAGAGCCAATACGTCGACCTCCAGTCGACTTGTATCCAAGGGGATATTGCAGGCTCGTGCACCATATGATCCTTCTCCTGTTAGTAGATTTTCGAATCCGACGCTAAAATGATAGTTAACTGTAACGTTTAAGGCCTCCTAATGACGATGGGACACTCAAATTGCGTCGAGATTCAATACATCGGCCTCCAGCCGCCTTGTCTCCTATGGTCTGTTGCTGCCTCGGGCACCTTATGGTCGTTCTCCTGTGAGTCTAGATTTTCGAATCCGACGATAAAATGATAGTTAATTGTAACGTTCAGGGCATCCTAATGACGATGGTACACTCAAATTGCGACGAGATTCAATACATCGTCCTCCAGCCGACTTGTCTCCAAGGGTCTATTGCTGCCTCGGGCACCTTATGGTAGTTCTCCTGTGAGTCTAGATTTTCGAATCCGACGCATAAATGATAGTTAATTGTAACGTTCAGGGACTCCTAATGACGATGGAACACTCAAATTGCGTCGAGAGCCAATACATCGGCCTCCAGCCGACTTGTCTCCAAGGGTCTATTGCTGCCTCGGGCACCTTATGGTCGTTCGCCTGTGAGTCTAGATTTTCGAATCCGACTCATAAATGATAGTTAATTGTAACGTTCAGGGACTCCTAAAGACGGTGGAACACTCAAATTGCGTCGATATTCAATACATCGGCCTCCAGTCGATTTGTCTCCAAGGGGTATATTGCTGTCTCGAACACCGTATGAACTTCTCCTGTGAGTAGATTTTCGAATCCGACGCTAAAATGATTGTTAATTGTAACGTTCAGGGCCTCCTAGTGCCAATGGAACACACAAATTGCGTCAAGAATCAATACATCGGTTTCCAGCCGACTTGTCTCCAAGGGTCTATTGCAGTCTCGTGCACCATATGATCCTTCTCCTGTTAGTAGATTTTCGAATCTGACGATAAAATGATAGTTAAATGTAACGTTCAGGGCCTCCTAATGACGATGGAACACTCAAATTGCGACGAGATTCAATACATCGTCCTCCAGCCGACTTGTCTCCAAGGGTCTATTGCTGCCTCGGACACCAAATGGTCGTTCTCCTGTGAGTCTAGATTTTCGAATCCGACGCATAAATGATAGTTAATTGTAACGTTTAGGGCCTCCTAATGACGATGGAACACTCAAATTGCGTCGAGGTCAATACATCATCCTCCAGCCGACTTGTCTCCTATGGTCTGTTGCTGCCTCGGGCACCTTATGGTCTTTCTCCTGTGAGTCTAGATTTTCGAATCCGACGATAAAATGATAGTTAATTGTAACGTTCAGGGCCTCCTAATGACGATGGAACTCTCAAATTGCGTCGAGATTCAATACATCGTCCTCCAGCCGACTTGCCTCCAAGGGTCTATTGCTGCCTCGGGCACCTTATGGTCGTTCTCCTGTGAGTCTAGATTTTCGAATCCGACGCAAAACTGATAGTTAATTGTAACGTTCAGGGCCTTGTAATGACGATGGAACACTCAAATTGCGTCGAGATACAATACATCGGCCTCCAGCCGACTTGTCTCCAAGGGTCTGTTGCTGCCTCGGGCACCTTATGGTCGTTCTCCTGTGAGTTTAGATTTTCGAATCCGACGCGAAACTGATAGTTAATTGTAAGGTTCAGGGCCTCCTAATGACGATGGAACACTCAAATTGCGTCGAGATTCAATACATCGGCCTCCAGCGGACTTGTCTCCAAGGGTATATTGCTGTCTCGGGCACCATATGATCCTTCTCCTGTGAATCTAGATTTTCGAATCCGACGCCAAAATGATAGTGAATAGTAACGTTCAGCGCCTCCTGATGACGATAGAACTCTCAAATTGCGTCGAGATTCAATACATCGTCCTCCAGCTGATTTGTCTCCAAGGGTCTGTTGCTGCCTCGGGCACCTTATGGTCGTTCTCCTGTGAGTTTAGATGTTCGAATCCGACGCGAAACTGATAGTTAATTGTAAGGTCAGGGCCTCCTAATGAAGATGGAACAGTCAAATTGCGTCGAGATTCAATACATCGGCCTCCAGCGGACTTGTCTCCAAGCGGATATTGCTGTCTCGAGCACCGTATGAACTTCTGTGAGTAGATTTTCGAATCCGACGCTAAAATGATTGTTAATTGTAACGTTCAGGGCCTCCTAATGACGATGGAACGCTCAAATTGCGTCAAGAATCAATACATCGGTTTCCAGCCGACTTGTCTCCAAGGGTCTATTGCTGCCTCGAGCACCGTATGAACTTCTCCTGTGAGTAGATTTTTGAATCCGACGCATAAATGATAGTTAATTGTAACGTTCAGGAACTCCTAAAGACGATGGAACACTCAAATTGCGTCGAGATTCAATACATCGGCCTCCAGCGGACTTGTCTCCAAGAGGATATTGCTGTCTCGAGCACCGTATGAACTTCTCCTGTGAGTAGATTTTCGAATCCGACGCTAAAATGATTGTTAATTGTAACGTTCAGGGCCTCCTAATGACGATGGAACACTCAAATTGCGTCAAGAATCAATACATCGGTTTCCAGCCGACTTGTCTGCAAGGGTCTATTGCTGCCTCGAGCACCGTATGAACTTCTCCTGTGAGTAGAGTTTCGAATCCGACGCATAAATGATAGTTAATTGTAACGTTCAGGGACTCCTAAAGACGATGGAACACTCAAATTGCGTCGAGAGTCAATACATCGACCTCCAGTCGACTTGTATCCAAGGGGATATTGCAGTCTCGTGCACCATATGATCCTTCTCCTGTTAGTAGATTTTCGAATCCGACGCTAAAATGATAGTTAACTGTAACGTTCAGGGCCTCCTAATGCCGATGGAACACTCAAATTGCGTCGAGAGCCAATACGTCGACCTCCAGTCGACTTGTATCCAAGGGGATATTGCAGCCTCGTGCACCATATGATCCTTCTCCTGTTAGTAGATTTTCGAATCCGATGCTAAAATGATAGTTAACTGTAACGTTGAAGGCCTCCTAATGACGATGGGACACTCAAATTGCGTCGAGATTCAATACATCGGCCTCCAGCCGACTTGTCTCCTATGGTCTGTTGCTGCCTCGGGCACCTTATGGTCGTTCACCTGTGAGTCTAGATTTTCGAATCCGACGATAAAATGATAGTTAATTGTAACGTTCAGGGCATCCTAATGACGATGGAACACTCAAATTGCGACGAGATTCAATACATCGTCCTCCAGCCGACTTGTTTCCAAGGGTCTAATGCTGCCTCGGGCACCTTATGGTCGTTCTCCTGTGAGTCTAGATTTTCGAATCCGACGCATAAATGATTGTTAATTGTAACGTTCAGGGACTCCTAATGACGATGGAACACTCAAATTGCGTCGAGAGTCAATACATCGACCTCCAGTCGACTTGTATCCTAGGGGATATTGCAGTCTCGTGCACCATATGATTCTTCTCTTGTTAGTAGATTTTCGAATCCGACGCTAAAATGATAGTTAACTGTAACGTTCAGGGCCTCCTAATGTCGATGGAACACCAAATTGCGTCGAGATGCAATACATCGTCCTCCAGCCGACTTGTCTCCAAGGGTCTATTGCTGCCTCGGGCACCTTATGGTCGTTCTCCTGTGAGTCTAGATTTTCGAATCCGACGCATAAATGATAGTTAATTGTAACGTTCAGGGACTCCTAATGACGATGGAACACTCAAATTGCGTCGAGAGTCAATACATCGACCTCCAGTCGACTTGTATCCAAGGGGATATTGCAGTCTCGTGCACCATATGATCCTTCTCTTGTTAGTAGATTTTCGAATCCGACGCTAAAATAATAGTTAACTGTAACGTTCAGGGCCTCCTAATGCCGATGGAACACCAAATTGCGTCGGGATTCAATACATCGGCCTCCAGCGGACTTGTCTCCAAGTGGATATTGCTGTCTCGGGCACCATAAGATCCTTCTCCTGTGAGTCTAGATTTTCGAATCCGACGCCAAAATGATAGTGAATAGTAACCTTCAGCGCCTCCTGATGACGATAGAACTCTCAAATTGCGTCGAGATTCAATACATCGTCCTCCAGCTGATTTGTCTCCAAGGGGATATTGCTGCCCCGGGCACCTTATGGTCGTTCTCCTGTGAGTCTAGATTTTCGAATCCGACGCAAAAATGATAGTTAATTGTAACGTTCAGGGCCTCCAAATGCCGATGGAACACTCAAATTGCGTCGAGATTCAATACATCGGCCTCCAGCCGACTTGTCTCCAAGGGTCTGTTGCTGCCTCGGGCACCTTATGGTCGTTCTCCTGTGAGTTTAGATTTTCTAATCCGACGCGGAACTGATAGTTAATTCTAAGGTTCAGGGCCTCCTAATGACGATGGAACACTCAAATTGCGTCGAGATTCAGCACATCGGCCTCCAGCGGACTTGTCTCCAAGGGGATATTGCTGTCTCGAGCACCGTATGAACTTCTCCTGTGAGTAGATTTTCGAATCCGACGCTAAAATGATAGTTAACTGTAACGTTCAGGGCCTCCTAATGACAATGGAACACTCAAATTGCGTCAAGAATCAATATATCGGTTTCCAGCCGACTTGTCTCCAAGGGTCTATTGCTGCCTCGAGCACCGTATGAACTTCTCCTGTGAGTAGATTTTCGAATCCGACGCATAAATGATAGTTAATTGTAACGTTCAGGGACTCGTAAAGACGATGGAACACTCAAATTGCGTCGAGAATCAATACATCGACCTCCAGTCGACTTGTATCCAAGGGAATATTGCAGTCTCGTGCACCATATGATCCTTCTCCTGTTAGTAGATTTTCAAATCCGATGCTAAAATGATAGTTAACTGTAACGTTCAGGGCCTCCTAATGCCGATGGAACACTCAAATTGCGTCGAGAGCCAATACGTCGACCTCCAGTCGACTTGTATCCAAGGGGATATTGCAGGCTCGTGCACCATATGATCCTTCTCCTGTTAGTAGATTTTCGAATCCGACGCTAAAATGATAGTTAACTGTAACGTTTAAGGCCTCCTAATGACGATGGGACACTCAAATTGCGTCGAGATTCAATACATCGGCCTCCAGCCGCCTTGTCTCCTATGGTCTGTTGCTGCCTCGGGCACCTTATGGTCGTTCTCCTGTGAGTCTAGATTTTCGAATCCGACGATAAAATGATAGTTAATTGTAACGTTCAGGGCATCCTAATGACGATGGTACACTCAAATTGCGACGAGATTCAATACATCGTCCTCCAGCCGACTTGTCTCCAAGGGTCTATTGCTGCCTCGGGCACCTTATGGTAGTTCTCCTGTGAGTCTAGATTTTCGAATCCGACGCATAAATGATAGTTAATTGTAACGTTCAGGGACTCCTAATGACGATGGAACACTCAAATTGCGTCGAGAGCCAATACATCGGCCTCCAGCCGACTTGTCTCCAAGGGTCTATTGCTGCCTCGGGCACCTTATGGTCGTTCGCCTGTGAGTCTAGATTTTCGAATCCGACTCATAAATGATAGTTAATTGTAACGTTCAGGGACTCCTAAAGACGGTGGAACACTCAAATTGCGTCGATATTCAATACATCGGCCTCCAGTCGATTTGTCTCCAAGGGGTATATTGCTGTCTCGAACACCGTATGAACTTCTCCTGTGAGTAGATTTTCGAATCCGACGCTAAAATGATTGTTAATTGTAACGTTCAGGGCCTCCTAGTGCCAATGGAACACACAAATTGCGTCAAGAATCAATACATCGGTTTCCAGCCGACTTGTCTCCAAGGGTCTATTGCAGTCTCGTGCACCATATGATCCTTCTCCTGTTAGTAGATTTTCGAATCTGACGATAAAATGATAGTTAAATGTAACGTTCAGGGCCTCCTAATGACGATGGAACACTCAAATTGCGACGAGATTCAATACATCGTCCTCCAGCCGACTTGTCTCCAAGGGTCTATTGCTGCCTCGGACACCAAATGGTCGTTCTCCTGTGAGTCTAGATTTTCGAATCCGACGCATAAATGATAGTTAATTGTAACGTTTAGGGCCTCCTAATGACGATGGAACACTCAAATTGCGTCGAGGTCAATACATCATCCTCCAGCCGACTTGTCTCCTATGGTCTGTTGCTGCCTCGGGCACCTTATGGTCTTTCTCCTGTGAGTCTAGATTTTCGAATCCGACGATAAAATGATAGTTAATTGTAACGTTCAGGGCCTCCTAATGACGATGGAACTCTCAAATTGCGTCGAGATTCAATACATCGTCCTCCAGCCGACTTGCCTCCAAGGGTCTATTGCTGCCTCGGGCACCTTATGGTCGTTCTCCTGTGAGTCTAGATTTTCGAATCCGACGCAAAACTGATAGTTAATTGTAACGTTCAGGGCCTTGTAATGACGATGGAACACTCAAATTGCGTCGAGATACAATACATCGGCCTCCAGCCGACTTGTCTCCAAGGGTCTGTTGCTGCCTCGGGCACCTTATGGTCGTTCTCCTGTGAGTTTAGATTTTCGAATCCGACGCGAAACTGATAGTTAATTGTAAGGTTCAGGGCCTCCTAATGACGATGGAACACTCAAATTGCGTCGAGATTCAATACATCGGCCTCCAGCGGACTTGTCTCCAAGGGTATATTGCTGTCTCGGGCACCATATGATCCTTCTCCTGTGAGTCTAGATTTTCGAATCCGACGCCAAAATGATAGTGAATAGTAACGTTCAGCGCCTCCTGATGACGATAGAACTCTCAAATTGCGTCGAGATTCAATACATCGTCCTCCAGCTGATTTGTCTCCAAGGGTCTGTTGCTGCCTCGGGCACCTTATGGTCGTTCTCCTGTGAGTTTAGATGTTCGAATCCGACGCGAAACTGATAGTTAATTGTAAGGTCAGGGCCTCCTAATGAAGATGGAACAGTCAAATTGCGTCGAGATTCAATACATCGGCCTCCAGCGGACTTGTCTCCAAGCGGATATTGCTGTCTCGAGCACCGTATGAACTTCTGTGAGTAGATTTTCGAATCCGACGCTAAAATGATTGTTAATTGTAACGTTCAGGGCCTCCTAATGACGATGGAACGCTCAAATTGCGTCAAGAATCAATACATCGGTTTCCAGCCGACTTGTCTCCAAGGGTCTATTGCTGCCTCGAGCACCGTATGAACTTCTCCTGTGAGTAGATTTTTGAATCCGACGCATAAATGATAGTTAATTGTAACGTTCAGGAACTCCTAAAGACGATGGAACACTCAAATTGCGTCGAGAGTCAATACATCGACCTCCAGTCGACTTGTATCCAAGGGGATATTGCTGTCTCGGGCACCATATGATCCTTCTCCTGTGAGTCTAGATTTTCGAATCCGACGCAAAAATGATAGTTAATTGTAACGTTCAGGGCCTCCTAATGCCGATGGAACACTCAAATTGCGTCAAGAATCAATAGATCGGTTTCCAGCCGACTTGTCTCCAAGGGTCTATTGCTGCCTCGAGCACCGTATGAACTTCTCCTGTGAGTAGATTCTCGAATCCGACGCATAAATGATAGTTAATTGTAACGTTCAGGGACTCCTAAAGACGATGGAAAACTCAAATTGCGACGAGAGTCAATACATCGACCTCCAGTCGACTTGGATCCAAGGGGATATTGCAGTCTTGTGCACCATATGATCCTTCTCCTGTTAGTCGATTTTCGAATCCGACGATAAAATGATAGTTAATTGTAACGTTCAGGGCCTCCTAATGACGATGGAACACTCAAACTGCGACGAGATTCAATACATCGTCCTCCAGCCGACTTGTCTCCAAGGGTCTATTGCTGCCTCGGAAACCAAATGGTCGTTCTCCTGTGAGTCTAGATTTTCGAATCCGACGCATAAATGATAATTAATTGTAACGTTTAGGGCCTCCTAATGACGATGGAACACTCAAATTGCGTCGAGATTCAATACATCGGCCTCCAGCCGACTTGTCTCCAAGGGTCTATTGCTGCCCCGGGCACCTTATGGTCGTTCTCCTGTGAGTTTAGATTTTCGAATCCGACGCAAAACTGATAGTTAATTGTAACGTTCAGGGCCTTGTAATGACGATGGAACACTCTAATTGCGTCGAGATACAATACATCGGCCTCCAGCCGACTTGTCTCCGAGGGTCTGTTGCTGCCTCGGGCACCTTATGGTCGTTCTCCTGTGAGTTTAGATTTTCGAATCCGACGCGAAACTGATAGTTAATTGTAAGGTTCAGGGCCTCCTAAAGACGATGGAACACTCAAATTGCGTCGAGATTCAATACATCGGCCTCCAGCGGACTTGTCTCCAAGGGTATATTGCTGTCTCGGGCACCATATGATCCTTCTCCTGTGAGTCTAGATTTTCGAATCCGACGCAAAAATGATAGTGAATAGTAACGTTCAGCGCCTCCTGATGACGATAGAACTCTCAAATTGCGTCGAGATTCAATACATCGTCCTCCAGCTGATTTGTCTCCAAGGGTCTGTTGCTGCCTCGGGCACCTTATGGTCGTTCTCCTGTGAGTTTAGATTTTCGAATCCGACGCGATACTGATAGTTAATTGTAAGGTCAGGGCCTCCTAATGAAGATGGAACACTCAAATTGCGTCGAGATTCAATACATCGGCCTCCAGCGGACTTGTCTCCAAGGGGATAATTCTGCCTCGAGCACCGTATGAACTTCTCCTGTGAGTAGATTTTCGAATCCGACGCATAAATGATAGTTAATTGTAACGTTCAGGGACTCCTAAAGACGATGGAACACTCAAATTGCGTCGAGAGTTAATACATCGACCTCCAGTCGACTTGAATCCAAGGGGATATTGCAGTCTCGTGCACCATATGATCCTTCTCCTGTTAGTAGATTTTCGAATCCGACGCTAAAATGATAGTTAACTGTAACGTTCAGGGCCTCCTAATGCCGATGGAACACTCAAATTGAGTCGAGATTCAATACATCGTCCTCCAGCCGACTTGTCTCCAAGGGGATATTGCTGTCTCGGGCACAATATGATCCTTCTCCTGTGAGTCTAGATTCTCGAATCCGACGCAAAAATGATAGTGAATTGTAACGTTCAGCGCCTCCTAATGACGATAGAAGACTCAAATTACGTCGAGATTCAATACATCGTCCTCCAGCCGATTTGTCTCCAAGGGGATATTGCTGCCTCGGGCACCAAATGGTCCGTCTGCTGTGAGTCTAGATTTTCGAATCCGACGAAAAACTGATAGTTAATTGTAACATTCAGGGCCTCCTAATGACGATGGAACACTCAAATTGCGTCGAGATTCAATACATCGTCCTCCAGCCGACTTGTCTCCAAAGGTCTATTGCTGCCTCGGGCACCTTATGGTCGTCCTCCTGTGAGTCTAGATTTTCGAATCCGACGCAAAAATGATAGTTAATTGTTACGTTCAGGGCCTCCTATTGGCGATGGAACACTCAAATCGCGTCGAGATTCAATACATCGACCTCCAGCCGACTTGTCTCCAAGGGTCTATTGCTGCCTCGGGCACCTTATGGTCGTTCTCCTGTGAGTTTAGATTATCGAATCGGACGCAAAAATGATAGTTAATTGTAACGTTTAGGGCCTCCTAATGACGATGGAACACTCAAATTGCGTCGAGAGTCAATACATCGACCTCCAGCCGACTTGTCTCCAAGGGTCTAATGCTGCCTCGGGCACCTTATGGTCGTTCTCTTGTAAGTCTAGATTTTCGAATCCGTCGCAAAAATGATAGTTAATTGTAACGTTCAGGGCCTTCTAATGACGATGGAACACTCAAATTGCGTCGAGAGTCAATACATCGACCTCCAGTCGACTTGTATCCAAGGGGATATTGCAGTATCGTGCACCATATGATCCTTCTCCTGTTAGTAGATTATCGAATCCGACACTAAAATGATAGTTAACTGTAACGTTCAGGGCCTCCTAATGCCGATGGAACACTCAAATTGCGTCGAGATTCAATACATCGGCCTCCAGCCGACTTGTCTCCAAGGGTCTATTGCTGCCTCGGGCACCTTATGGTCGTTCTCCTGTGAGTTTAGATTTTCGAATCCGATGCGAACCTGATAGTTAATTGTAAGGTTCAGGGCCTCCTAATGACGATGGAACACTCACATTGCTTCGAGATTCAATACATCGGCCTCCAGCGGACTTGTCTCCAAGGGGATATTGCTGTCTCGAGCACCGTATGAACTTCTCCTGTGAGTAGATTTTCGAATCCGACGCTAAAATGATTGTTTATTGTAACGTTCAGGGCCTCCTAATGACGATGGAACACTCAAATTGCGTCTAGATTCAATACATCGGCCTCCAGCCGACTTGTCTCCAAGGGACTATTGCTGCCTCGGGCACCTTATGGTCGTTCCCCTGTGAGTCTAGATTTTCGAATCCGACGCAAAAATGATAGTTAATTGTAACGTTCAGGGCCTCCTATTGGCGATGGAACACTCAAATTGCGTCGTGATTCAATACATCGACCTCCAGTCGACTTGTCAACAAGGGGATATTGCAGTCTCGTGCACCGTATGATCCTTCTCCTGTTAGTAGATTTTCGAATCCGACGCTAAAATGATAGTTAACTGTAACGTTCAGGGCCTCCTAATGACGATGGAACACTCAAATTGCGTCGAGATTCAATACATCGGCCTCCAGCCGACTTGGCTCCAAGGGGATATTGCTCTCTCGGGCACAATATGATCCTTCTCCTGTGAGTCTAGATTTTCGAATCCGACGCAAAAATGATAGTGAATTGTAACGTTCAGCGCCTCCTAATGACGATAGTAGACTCAAATTGCGTCGAGATTCAATACATCGTCCTCCAGCCGATTTGTCTCCAAGGGGATATTGCTGCCTCGGGCACCAAATGGTCCGTCTGCTGTGAGTCTAGATTTTCGAATCCGACGCGAAACTGATAGTTAATTGTAACGTTCAGGACCTCCTAATGATGATGGAACACTCAAATGGCGTCGAGATTCAATACATCGGCCTCCAGCCGACTTGTCTCCAAGGGGATATTGCTGTCTCGGGCACAATATGATCCTTCTCCTGTGAGTCTAGATCTTCGAATCCGACGCAAAAATGATAGTGAATTGTAACGTTAAGCGCCTCCTAATGACGATAGAAGACTCAAATTGCGTCGAGATTCAATACATCGTCCTCCAGCCGACTTGTCTCCAAGGGTCTATTGCTGCCTCGGGCACCTTATTGTCGTTCTCCTGTGAGTCTAGATTTTCGAATCCGACGCAAAAATGATAGTTAATTGTAACGATCAGGGCTTTCTAATGACGATGGAACACTCAAATTGCGTCGAGAATCAATAGATCGACCTCCAGCCGACGTGTCTCCAAGGGTCTATTGCTGCCTCGGGCACCTTATGTTCGTTCTCCTGTGAGTCTAGATTTTCGAATCCGTCGCAAAAATGATAGTTATTTGTAACGTTCAGGGCCTTCTAATGACGATGGAACACTCAAATTGCGTCGAGAGTCAATACATCGACCTCCAGTCGACTTGTATGCAAGGGGATATTGCAGTCTCGTGCACCGTATGATCCTTCTCCTGTCAGTAGACTTTCGAATCCGACGCTAAAATGATAGTTAACTGTAACGTTCAGGGCCTCCTAATGACGATGGAACACTCAAATTGCGTCGAGATTCAATACATCGGCCTCCAGCCGACTTGGCTCCAAGGGGATATTGCTGTCTCGGGCACAATATGATCCTTCTCCTGTGAGTCTAGATTTTCGAATCCGACGCATAAATGATTGTTAATTGTAACGTTTAGGGCCTCCTATTGGCGATGGAACACTCAAATTGCGTCGTGATTCAATACATCGACCTCCAGTCGACTTGTCTACAAGGGGATATTGCAGTCTCGTGCACCGTATGATCCTTCTCCTGTTAGTAGATTTTCGAATCCGACGCTAAAATGATAGTTAACTGTAACGTTCAGGGCCTCCTAATGACGATGGAACACTCAAATTGCGTCGAGATTCAATACATCGGCCTCCAGCCGACTTGGCTCCAAGGGGATATTGCTGTCTCGGGCACAATATGATCCTTCTCCTGTGAGTCTAGATTTTCGAATCCGACGCAAAAATGATAGTGAATTGTAACGTTCAGCGCCTCCTAATGACGATAGTAGACTCAAATTGCGTCGAGATTCAATACATCGTCCTCCAGCCGATTTGTCTCCAAGGGGATATTGCTGCCTCGGGCACCAAATGGTCCGTCTGCTGTGAGTCTAGATTTTCGAATCCGACGAAAAACTGATAGTTATTTGTAACATTCAGGGACTCCTAATGACGATGGAACACTCAAATTGCGTCGCGATCCAATACATCGTCCTCCAGCCGACTTGTCTCCAAGGGTCTAATGCTGCCTCGGGCACCTTATGGTCGTTCTCTTGTGAGTCTAGATTTTCGAATCCGACGCAAAAATGATAGTTAATTGTAACGTTCAGGGCCTCCTAATGACGATGGAACTCTCAAATTGCGTCGAGATTCAATACATCGTCCTCCAGCCGACTTGTCTCCAAGGGTCTATTGCTGCCTCGGGCACCTTATTGTCGTTCTCCTGTGAGTCTAGATTTTCGAATCCGACGCAAAAATGATAGTTAATTGTAACGATCAGGGCTTTCTAATGACGATGGAACACTCAAATTGCGTCGAGAATCAATAGATCGACCTCCAGCCGACTTGTCTCCAAGGGTCTATTGCTGCCTCGGGCACCTTATGTTCGTTCTCCTGTGAGTCTAGATTTTCGAATCCGTCGCAAAAATGATAGTTAATTGTAACGTTCAGGGCCTTCTAATGACGATGGAACACTCAAATTGCGTCGAGAGTCAATACATCGACGTCCAGTCGACTTGTATCCAAGGGGATATTGCAGTCTCGTGCACCGTATGATCCTTCTCCTGTCAGTAGATTTTCGAATCCGACGCTAAAATGATAGTTAACTGTAACGTTCAGGGCCTCCTAATGACGATGGAACACTCAAATTGCGTCGAGATTCAATACATCGGCCTCCAGCCGACTTGGCTCCAAGGGGATATTGCTGTCTCGGGCACAATATGATCCTTCTCCTGTGAGTCTAGAATTTCGAATCCGACGCAAGAATGATAGTGAATTGTAACGTTCAGCGCCTCCTAATGACGATAGTAGACTCAAATTGCGTCGAGATTCAATACATCGTCCTCCAGCCGATTTGTCTCCAAGGGGATATTGCTGCCTCGGGCACCAAATGGTCCGTCTGCTGTGAGTCTAGATTTTCGAATCCGACGAAAAACTGATAGTTAATTGTAACATTCAGGGCCTCCTAATGACGATGGAACACTCATATTGCGTCGCGATCCAATACATCGTCCTCCAGCCGACTTGTCTCCAAGGGGATATTGCTGTCTCGAGCACCGTATGAACTTCTCCTGTGAGTAGATTTTCGAATCCGAAGCTAAAATGATTGTTAATTGTAACGTTCAGGGCCCCCTTATGACGATGGAACACTCAAATTGCGTCGAGAGTCAATACATCGACCTTTCAGTCGACTTGGATCCAAGGGGATATTGCAGTCTCGTGCACCATATGATCCTTCTCCTGTTAGTAGATTTTCGAATCCGACGATAAAATGATAGTTAATTGTAACGTTCAGGGCCTCCTAATGACGATGGAACACTCAAATTGCGACGAGATTCAATACATCGTCCTCCAGCCGACTTGTCTCCAAGGGTCTATTGCTGCCTCGGACACCAAATGGTCGTTCTCCTGTGAGTCTAGATTTTCGAATCCGACGCATAAATGATTGTTAATTGTAACGTTTAGGGCCTCCTAATGACGATGGAACACTCAAATTGCGTCGAGATTCAATACATCGGCCTCCAGCCGACTTGTCTCCTATGGTCTGTTGCTGCCTCGGGCACCTTATGGTCTTTCTCCTGTGAGTCTAGATTTTCGAATCCGACGATAAAATGATAGTTAATTGTAACGTTCAGGGCCTCCTAATGACGATGGAACTCTCAAATTGCTTCGAGATTCAATACATCGTCCTCCAGCCGACTTGTCTCCAAGGATCTATTGCTGCCTCGGGCACCTTATGGTCGTTCTCCTGTGAGTCTAGATTTTGGAATCCGACGCAAAACTGATAGTTAATTGTAACGTTCAGGGCCTTGTAATGACGATGGAACACTCAAATTGCGTCGAGAGTCAATAGATCGACCTCCAGCCGACTTGTCTCCAAGGGTCTATTGCTGCCTCGGGCACCTTATGTTCGTTCTCCTGTGAGTCTAGATTTTCGAATCCGTCGCAAAAATGATAGTTAATTGTAACGTTCAGGGCCTTCTAATGACGATGGAACACTCAAATTGCGTCGAGAGTCAATACATCGACCTCCAGTCGACTTGTATCCAAGGGGATGTTGCAGTCTCGTGCACCGTATGATCCTTCTCCTGTTAGTAGATTTTCGAATCCGAAGCTAAACTGATAGTTACCTGTAACGTTCAGGGCCTCCTAATGACGATGGAACACTCAAATTGCGTCGAGATTCAATACATCGGCCTCCAGCCGACTTGGCTCCAAGGGGATATTGCTGTCTCGGGCACAATATGATCCATCTCCTGTGAGTCTAGATTTTCGAATCCGACGCAAAAATGATAGTGAATTGTAACGTTCAGCGCCTCCTAATGACGATAGTAGACTCAAATTGCGTCGAGATTCAATACATCGTCCTCCAGCCGATTTGTCTCCAAGGGGATATTGCTGCCTCGGGCACCAAATGGTCCGTCTGCTGTGAGTCTAGATTTTCGAATCCGACTAAAAACTGATAGTTAATTGTAACATTCAGGGCCTCCTAATGACGATGGAACACTCATATTGCGTCGCGATGCAATACATCGTCCTCCAGCCGACTTGTCTCCAAGTGTCTAATGCTGCCTCGGGCACCTAATGGTCGTTCTCTTGTAAGTCTAGATTTTTGAATCCGACGCAAAAATGATAGTTAATTGTAACGTTCAGGGCCTCCTAATGACGATGGAACTCTCAAATTGCGTCGAGATTCAATAGATCGACCTCCAGCCGACTTGTCTCCAAGGGTCTATTGCTGCCTCGGGCACCTTATTGTCGATCTCCTGTGAGTCTAGATTTTCGAATCCGACGCAAAAATGATAGTTAATTGTAACGATCAGGGCCTTCTAATGACGATGGAACACTCAAATTGCGTCGAGAATCAATAGATCGACCTCCAGCCGACTTGTCTCCAAGGGTCTATTGCTGCCTCGGGCACCTTATGTTCGTTCTCCTGTGAGTCTAGATTTTCGAATCCGTCGTAAATATGATAGTTAATTGTAACGTTCAGGGCCTTCTAATGACGATGGAACACTCAAATTGCGTCGAGAGTCAATACATCGACCTCCAGTCGACTTGTATCCAAGGGGATATTGCAGTCTCGTGCACCATATGATCCTTCTCCTGTTAGTAGATTATCGAATCCGACGCTAAAATGATAGTTAACTGTAACGTTCAGGGCCTCCTAATGCCGATGGAACACTCAAATTGCGTCGAGATTCAATACATCGGCCTCCAGAAGACTTGTCTCCAAGGGTCTATTGCTGCCTCGGGCACCTTATGGTCGTTCTCCTGTGAGTTTAGATTTTCGAATCCGATGCGAAACTGATAGTTAATTGTAAGGTTCAGGGCCTCCTAATGACGATGGAACACTCAAATTGCGTCGAGTTTCAGTACATCGGCCTCCAGCGGACTTGTCTCCAAGGGGATATTGCTGTCTCGAGCACCGTATGAACTTCTCCTGTGAGTAGATTTTCGAATCCGACGCTAAAATGATTGTTAATTGTAACGTTCAGGGCCCCCTTATGACGATGGAACACTCAAATTGCGTCAAGAATCAATACATCGGTTTCCAGCCGACTTGTCTCCAAGGGTCTATTGCTGCCTCGAGCACCGTATGAACTTCTCCTGTGAGTAGATTTTCGAATCCGACGCATAAATGATAGTTAATTGTAACGTTCAGGGACTCCTAAAGACGATGGAACACTCAAATTGCGTCGAGAGTCAATACATCGACCTCTAGTCGACTTGGATCCAAGGGGATATTGCAGTCTCGTGCACCATATGATTCTTCTCCTGTTAGTAGATTTTCGAATCCGACGATAAAATGATAGTTAATTGTAACGTTCAGGGCCTCCTAATGACGATGGAACACTCAAATTGCGACGAGATTCAATACATCGTCCTCCAGCCGACTTGTCTCCAAGGGTCTATTGCTGCCTCGGACACCAAATGGTCGTTCTCCTGTGAGTCTAGATTTTCGAATCCGACGCATAAATGATAGTTAATAGTAACGTTTAGGGCCTCCTAATGACGATGGAACACTCAAATTGCGTCGAGATTCAATACATCGGCCTCCAGCCGACTTGTCTCCTATGGCCTGTTGCTGCCTCGGGCACCTTATGGTCTTTCTCCTGTGAGTCTAGATTTTCGAATCCGACGATATAATGATAGTTAATTGTAACGTTCAGGGCCTTGTAATGACGATGGAACACTCAAATTGCGTCGAGATACAATACATCGGCCTCCAGCCGACTTGTCTCCAAGGGTCTGTTGCTGCCTCGGGCACCTTATGGTCGTTCTCCTGTGAGTTTAGATTTTCGAATCCGACGCGAAACTGATAGTTAATTGTAAGGTTCAGGGTCTCCTAATGACGATGGAACACTCAAATTGCGTCGAGATTCAATACATCGGCCTCCAGCGGACTTGTCTCCAAGGGTATATTGCTGTCTCGGGCACCATATGATCCTTCTCCTGTGAGTCTAGATTTTCGAATCCGACGCAAAAATGATAGTGAATAGTAACGTTCAGCGCCTCCTGATGACGATAGATCTCTCAAATTGCGTCGAGATTCAATACATCGTCCTCCAGCTGATTTGTCTCCAAGGGTCTGTTGCTGCCTCGGGCACCTTATGGTCGTTCTCCTGTGAGTTTAGATTTTCGAATCCGACGCATAAATGATAGTTAATTGTAACGTTCAGGAACTCCTAAAGACGATGGAACACTCAAATTGCGTCGAGAGTCAATACATCGACCTCCAGTCGACTTGTATCCAAGGGGATATTGCTGTCTCGGGCACCATATGATCCTTCTCCTGTGAGTCTAGATTTTCGAATACGACGCAAAAATGATAGTTAATTGTAACGTTCAGGGCCTCCTAATGCCGATGGAACACTCAAATTGCGTCAAGAATCAATACATCGGTTTCCAGCCGACTCGTCTCCAAGGATCTATTGCTGCCTCGAGCACCATATGAACTTCTCCTGTGAGTAGTTTTCGAATCCGACGCTAAAATGATTGTTAATTGTAACGTTCAGGGCCTCCTAATGACGATGGAACACTCAAATTGCGTCAAGAATCAATACATCGGTTTCCAGCCGACTTGTCTCCAAGGGTCTATTGCTGCCTCGAGCACCGTATGAACTTCTCCTGTGAGTAGATTTTCGAATCCGACGATAAAATGATAGTTAATTGTAACGTTCAGGGCCTCCTAATGACGATGGAACACTCAAACTGCGACGAGATTCAATACACCGTCCTCCAGCCGACTTTTCTCCAAGGGTCTATTGCTGCCTCGGAAACCAAATGGTCGTTCTCCTGTGAGTCTAGATTCTCGAATCCGACGCATAAATGATAGTTAATTGTGACGTTTTGGGCCTCCTAATGACGATGGAACACTCAAATTGCGTCGAGATTCAATACATCGGCCTCCAGCCGACTTGTCTCCAAGGGTCTATTGCTGCCTCGGGCACCTTATGGTCGTTCTCCTGTGAGTCTAGATTTTCGAATCCGACGCAAAACTGATAGTTAATTGTAACGTTCAGGGCCTTGTAATGACGATGGAACACTCTAATTGCGTCGAGATACAATACATCGGCCTCCAGCCGACTTGTCTCCGAGGGTCTGTTGCTGCCTCGGGCACCTTATGGTCGTTCTCCTGTGAGTTTAGATTTTCGAATCCGACGCGAAACTGATAGTTAATTGTAAGGTTCAGGGCCTCCTAATGACGATGGAACACTCAAATTGCGTCGAGATTCAATACATCGGCCTCCAGCGGACTTGTCTCCAAGGGTATATTGCTGTCTCGGGCACCATATGATCCTTCTCCTGTGAGTCTAGATTTTCGAATCCGACGCAAAAATGATAGTGAATAGTAACGTTCAGCGCCTCCTGATGACGATAGAACTCTCAAATTGCGTCGAGATTCAATACATCGGCCTCCAGCCGACTTGTCTCCGAGGGTCTGTAGCTGCCTCGGGCACCTTATGGTCGTTCTCCTGTGAGTTTAGATTTTCGAATCCGACGCGATACTGATAGTTAATTGTAAGGTCAGGGCCTCCTAATGAAGATGGAACACTCAAATTGCGTCGAGATTCAATACATCGGCCTCCAGCGGACTTGTCTCCAAGGGGATAGTGCTGTCTCGAGCACCGTATGAACTTCTGTGAGTAGATTTTCGAATCCGACGCTAAAATGATTGTTAATTGTAACGTTCAGGGCCTCCTAATGACGATGGAACACTCAAATTGCGTCAAGAATCAATACATCGGTTTCCAGCCGACTTGTCTCCAAGGGTCTATTGCTGCCTCGAGCACCGTATGAACTTCTCCTGTGAGTAGATTTTCGAATCCGACGCATAAATGATAGTTAATTGTAACGGTCAGGGACTCCTAAAGACGATGGTACACTCAAATTGCGTCGAGAGTCAATACATCGACCTCCAGTCGACTTGTATCCAAGGGGATATTGCAGTCTCGTGCACCATATGATCCTTCTCCTGTTAGTAGATTTTCGAATCCGACGCTAAAATGATAGTTAACTGTAACGTTCAGCGCCTCCTAATGACGATAGAAGACTCAAATTACGTCGAGATTCAATACATCGTCCTCCAGCCGATTTGTCTCCAAGGGGATATTGCTGCCTCGGGCACCAAATGGTCCGTCTGCTGTGAGTCTAGATTTTCGAATCCGACGCAAAAATGATAGTTAATTGTAACGTACAGGGCCTCCTAATGACGATGGAACACTCAAATTGCGTCGAGATTCAATACATCGACCTCCAGCCGACTTGTCTCCAAGGGTCTATTGCTGCCTCGGGCACCTTATGGTCGTTCTCCTGTGAGTTTAGATTATCGAATCCGACGCAAAAATGATAGTTAATTGTAACGTTTAGGGCCTCCTAATGACGATGGAACACTCAAATTGCGCCGAGAGTCAATACATCGACCTCCAGCCGACTTGTCTCCAAGGGCCTAATGCTGCCTCGGGCACCTTATGGTCGTTCTCTTGTAAGTCTAGATTTTCGAATCCGTCGCAAAAATGATAGTTAATTGTAACGTTCAGGGCCTTCTAATGACGATGGAACACTCAAATTGCGTCGAGAGTCAATACATCGACCTCCAGTCGACTTGTATCCAAGGGGATATTGCAGTCTCGTGCACCATATGATCCTTCTCCTGTTAGTAGATTATCAAATCCGACGCTAAAATGATAGTTAACTGTAACGTTCAGGGCCTCCTAATGCCGATGGAACACTCAAATTGCGTCGAGATTCAATACATCGGCCTCCAGCCGACTTGTCTCCAAGGGTCTATTGCTGCCTCGGGCACCTTATGGTCGTTCTCCTGTGAGTTTAGATTTTCGAATCCGACGCGAACCTGATAGTTAATTGTAAGGTTCAGGGCCTCCTAATGACGATGGAACACTCAAATTGCGTCGAGATTCAATACATCGGCCTCCAGCGGACTTGTCTCCAAGGGGATATTGCTGTCTCGAGCACCGTATGAACTTCTCCTCTGAGTAGATTTTCGAATCCGACGCTAAAATGATTGTTAATTGTAACGTTCAGGGCCTCCTAATGACGATGGAACACTCAAATTGCGTCGAGATTCAATACATCGGCCTCCAGCCGACTTGTCTCCAAGGGACTATTGCTGCCTTGGGCACCTTATGGTCGTTCCCCTGTGAGTCTAGATTTTCGAATCCGACGCAAAAATGATAGTTAATTGTAACGTTCAGGGCCTCCTATTGGCGATGGAACACTCAAATTGCGTCGTGATTCAATACATCGACCTCCAGTCGACTTGTCTACAAGGGGATATAGCAGTCTCGTGCACCGTATGATCCTTCTCCTGTTAGTAGATTTTCGAATCCGACGCTAAAATGATAGTTAACTGTAACGTTCAGGGCCTCCTAATGACGATGGAACACTCAAATTGCGTCGAGATTCAATACATCGGCCTCCAGCCGACTTGGCTCCAAGGGGATATTGCTGTCTCGGGCACAATATGATCCTTCTCCTGTGAGTCTAGATTTTCGAATCCGACGCAAAAATGATAGTGAATTGTAACGTTCAGCGCCTCCTAATGTCGATAGTAGACTCAAATTGCGTCGAGATTCAATACATCGTCCTCCAGCCGATTTGTCTCCAAGGGGATATTGCTGCCTCGGGCACCAAATGGTCCGTCTGCTGTGAGTCTAGATTTTCGAATCCGACGAAAAACTGATAGTTATTTGTAACATTCAGGGCCTCCTAATGACGATGGAACACTCAAATTGCGTCGCGATCCAATACATCGTCCTTCAGCCGACTTGACTCCAAGGGTCTAATGCAGCCTCGGGCACCTTTTGGTCGTTCTCTTGTAAGTCTAGATTTTCGAATCCGCCGCAAAAATGATAGTTAATTGAAACGTTCAGGGCCTCCTAATGACGATGGAACTCTCAAATTGCGTCGAGATTCAATACATCGTCCTCCAGCCGACTTGTCTCCAAGGGTCTATTGCTGCTTCGGGCACCTTATTGTCGTTCTCCTGTGAGTCTAGATTTTCGAATCCGACGCAAAAATGATAGTTAATTGTAACGATCAGGGCCTTCTAATGACGATGGAACACTCAAATTGCGTCGAGAATCAATAGATCGACCTCCAGCCGACTTGTCTCCAAGGGTCTATTGCTGCCTCGGGCACCTTATGTTCGTTCTCCTGTGAGTCTAGATTTTCGAATCCGTCGCAAAAATGATAGTTAATTGTAACGTTCAGGGCCTTCTAATGACGATGGAACACTCAAATTGCGTCGAGAGTCAATACATCGACCTCCAGTCGACTTGTATCCAAGGGGATATTGCAGTCTCGTGCACCGTATGATCCTTCTCCTGTTAGTAGATTTTCGAATCCGACGCTAAAATGATAGTTAACTGTAACGTTCAGGGCCTCCTAAAGACGATGGAACACTCAAATTGCGTCGAGATTCAATACATCGGCCTCCAGCCGACTTGGCTCCAAGGGGATATTGCTGTCTCGGGCACAATATGATCCTTCTCCTGTGAGTCTAGATTTTCGAATCCGACGCAAAAATGATAGTGAATTGTAACGTTCAGCGCCTCCTAATGACGATAGTAGACTCAAATTGCGTCGAGATTCAATACATCGTCCTCCAGCCGATTTGTCTCCAAGGGTCTATTGCTGCCTCGGGCACCTTATGTTCGTTCTCCTGTGAGTCTAGATTTTCGAATCCGTCGCAAAAATGATAGTTAATTGTAACGTTCAGGGCCTTCTAATGACGATGGAACACTCAAATTGCGTCGAGAGTCAATACATCGACCTCCAGTCGACTTGTATCCAAGGGGATATTGCAGTCTCGTGCACCATATGATCCCTCTCCTGTTAGTAGATTATCGAATCCGACGCTAAAATGATAGTTAACTGTAACGTTCAGGGCCTCCTAATGCCGATGGAACACTCAAATTGCGTCGAGATTCAATACATCGGCCTCCAGAAGACTTGTCTCCAAGGGTCTATTGCTGCCTCGGGAACCTTATGGTCGTTCTCCTGTGAGTTTAGATTTTCGAAACCGATGCGAAACTGATAGTTAATTGTAAGGTTCAGGGCCTCCTAATGACGATGGAACACTCAAATTGCGTCGAGTTTCAGTACATCGGCCTCCAGCGGACTTGTCTCCAAGGGGATATTGCTGTCTGGAGCACCGTATGAACTTCTCCTGTGAGTAGATTTTCGAATCCGACGCTAAAATGATTGTTAATTGTAACGTTCAGGGCCTCCTAATGACGATGGAACACTCAAATTGCGTCGAGATTCAATACATCGGCCTCCAGCCGACTTGTCTCCAAGGGACTATTGCTGCCTCGGGCACCTTATGGTCGTTCCCCTGTGAGTCTAGATTTTCGAATCCGACGCAAAAATGATAGTTAATTGTAACGTTCAGGGCCTCCTATTGGCGATGGAACACTCAAATTGCGTCGAGATTCAATACATCGACCTCCAGTCGACTTGTATCCAAGGGGATATTGCAGTCTCGTGCACCGTATGATCCTTCTCCTGTTAGTAGATTTTCGAATCCGACGCTAGAATGATAGTTAACTGTAACGTTCCGGGCCTCCTAATGACGATGGAACACTCAAATTGCGTCGAGATTCAATACATCGGCCTCCAGCCGACTTGGCTCCAAGGGGATATTGCTGTCTCGGGCACAATATGATCCTTCTCCTGTGAGTCTAGATTTTCGAATCCGACGCAAAAATGATAGTGAATTGTAACGATCAGCGCCTCCTAATGACGATAGTAGACTCAAATTGCGTCGAGATTCAATACATCGTCCTCCAGCCGATTTGTCTCCAAGGGGATATTGCTGCCTCGGGCACCAAATGGTCCGTCTGCTGTAAGTCTAGATTTTCGAATCCGACGAAAAACTGATAGTTAATTGTAACATTCAGGTCCTCCTAATGACGATGGAACACTCAAATTGCGTCGCGATCCAATACATCGTCCTCCAGCCGACTTGTCTGCAAGGGTCTAATGCTGCCTCGGGCACCTTATGGTCGTTCTCTTGTAAGTCTAGATTTTTGAATCCGACTCAAAAATGATAGTTAATTGTAACGATCTGGGCCTTCTAATGACGATGGAACACTCAGATTGCGTCGAGAATCAATACATCGACCTCCAGCCGACTTGTCTCCAAGGGGGTATCGCTGCCTCGCTCACCACATGGTCCGTCTCCGGTGATTCTACGTTTCCGAATCCGACGCAAAACTCATAGTTAATTGTAGCGTTCAGGGCCTCCTATTGGCGATGGATCACTCAAATTGCGTCGAGATTCAATACATCGACCACCAGCCGACTTGTCTCCAAGAGTCTATTGCTGCCTCGGGCACCTTATGTTCGTTCTCCTGTGAGTCTAGATTTTCGAATCCGACGCAAAATTGATAGTTAATTGTTACGTTCAGGGCCTTGTAATGACGATGGAACACTCAAATTGCGTCGAGATTCAATACATCGGCCTCCAGCCACTTGTCTCCAAGCGTCTGTTGCTGCCTCGGGCACCTTATGGTCGTTCTCATGTGAGTTTAGATTATCGAATCCGACGCAAAAATGATAGTTAATTGTAACGTTTAGGGCCTCCTAATGACGATGGACCACTCAAATTGCGTCAAGATTCAATACATCGTCCTCCAGCAGATTTGTCTCCATGGGGATATTACTACCTCCGTCCTCTTATGTTCGCTCTCATGTGAGTCTAGATTTTCGAATCCGACGCGAAACTGATTCTTAATTGTAACGTTCAGGGCTTCCTAATTACGATGGAACACTCAAATTGCCTCGAGATTCAATACATCGGCATTCAGCCGATTCGTCTCCAGGGGTCTATTGCTGCCTCGGGCACCGTATGGTCGTTCCCCTGTGAGTCAACATTTTAGAATCCGACGCAAAACTGATAGTTAAATGTAATGCTCAGGGCCTCTTAATGACGATGGAACACTCAAATTGCGTCGAGAGTCAGTACATCTTCCTCCAGCCGACTTGTCTACAAGGGGATATTTCTGTCTCGGGCACCATATGATCCTTCTCCTGTGACTCTAGATTTTTGAATCCGACGCAAAAATGATAGTGAATAGTAACGTTCAGCGCCTCCTGATGACGATAGAACTCTCAAATTGCGTCGAGATTCAAACAATCGTCCTCCAGCTGATTTGTCTCCATGGGGATATTGCAGCCTCGGGCACCAAATGGTCCGTCTCCTGTGAGTCTGGATTTTTGAATCCGACGAAAAATGATAGTGAATAGTAACGTTCAGCGCCTTCTGATGACGATAGAACTCTCAAATTGCGTCGAGATTCAATACATCGTCCTCCAGCTGATTTGTCTCCAAGGGTCTGTTGCTGCCTCGGGCACCTTATGGTCGTTCTCCTGTGAGTTTAGATTTTCGAATCCGACGCGAGACTGGTAGTTAATTGTAAGGTTCAAGGCCTCCTAATGACGGTGGAACACTCACATTGCGTCGAGATTCAATACATCGGCCTCCAGCGGACTTGTCTCCAAGGGGATATTGCTGTCTCGACCACCGTATGAACTTCTCCTGCGAGTAGATTTTCGAATCCGACGGTAAAATGATTGTTAATTGTAACGTTCAGGACCTCCTAATGACGATGGAACACTCAAATTGCGTCAAGAATCAATACATCGGTTTCCAGCCGACTTGTCTCCACGGGTCTATTGCTGCCTCGAGCACCGTATGAACTTCTCCTGTGAGTAGATTTTCGAATCCGACGCATAAATGATAGTTAATTGTAACGTTCAGGGACTCCTAAAGACGATGGAACACTCAAATTGCGTCGAGAGTCAATACTTCGATCTCCAGTCGACTTGTATCCAAGGGGATATTGAAGTCTCGTGCACCATATGATCCTTCTCCTGTTAGTAGATTTTCGAATCCGACGCAAAAATGATAGTTAACTGTAACGTTCAGGGCCTCCTAATGCCGATGGAACACTCAAATTGCGTCGAGATTTAATACATCGGCCTCCTGCCGATTTGTCTCCAAGGGTCTATTGCTGCCTCGGGCAACTTATGGTCGTTCTCCTGTGAGTCTAGATTTTCGAATCCGACGCAAAAATGATAGTTTATTGTATCGTTCAGGGCCTCCTATTGGCGATGGAACACTCAAATTCCGTCGAGGGTCAATACATCGACCTCCAGTCGACTTGTATCCAAGAGGATATTGCAGTCTCGTGCACCATATGATCCTCCTCCTGTTAGTAGATTTTCGAATCCGACGCTAAAATGATAGTTAACTGTAACGTTCAGGGCCTCCTAATGACGATGGAACACTCAAAGTGCGTCGAGATTCAATACATCGGCCTCCAGCCGACTTGGCACCAAGGGGATATTGCTGTCTCAGGGACAATATGATCCTTCTCCTGTGAGTCTAGATTTTCGAATCCGACGCAAAAATGATAGTGAATTGTAACGTACAGCGCCTCCTAATGACGATAGAGGACTCAAATTGCGCCGAGATTCAATACATCGTCCTCCAGCCGATTTGTCTCCAAGGGGATAATGCTGCCTCGGGCACCAAATGGTCCGTCTGCTGTGAGTCTAGATTTTCGAATCCGACGAAAAACTGATAGTTAATTGTAACATTCAGGGCCTCCTAATGATGATGGAACACTCAAATTGCGTCGCGATCCAATACATCGTCCTCCAGCCGACTTGTCTCCAAGGGTCTAATGCTGCCTCGGGCACCTTATGGTCGTTCTCTTGTAAGTCTAGATTTTCGAATCCGACGAAAAACTGATAGTTAATTGTAACATTCAGGGCCTCCTAATGACGATGGAACACTCATTTTGCGTCGCGATCCAATACATCGTCCTCCAACCGACTTGTCTCCAAGGTTCAATAGCTGCCACGGGCACCTTGTGATGGTTCTGCTGTGAGTCTAGATTTTCGAATCCGACGCGAAACTGATAGTTAATTGTAACGTTCAGGGCCTCCTAATGACGATGGAACACTCAAATTGCGTCGAGATTCAATACATCGGCCTCCAGCCGACTTGGCTCCAAGGGGATATTGCTGTCTCGGGCACAATATGCTCCTTCTCCTGTGAGTCTAGATTTTCGATTCCGACGCAAAAATGATAGTGAATTGTAACGTTCAGCGCCTCCTAATGACGATAGAAGACTCAAATTGCGTCGAGATTCAATACATCGTGCTCCAGCCGATTTGTCTCCAAGGGGATATTGCTGCCTCGGGCACCAAATGGTCCGTCTGCTGTGAGTCTAGATTTTCGAATCCGACGAAAAACTGATAGTTAATTGTAATATTCAGGGCCTCCTAATGACGATGGAACACTCAAATTGCGTCGAGATTCAATACATCGGCCTCCAGCCGACTTGTCTCCAAGTGTCTGTTGCTTCCTCGGGCACCTTATGTTCGTTCTCCTGTGAGTTTAGATTATCGAATCCGACGCAAGAATGAGAGTTAATTGTAACGTTTAGGGCCTCCTAAAGACGATGGGACACTCAAATTGCGACGAGATTCAATACATCGTCCTCCAGCCGACTTGTCTCCATGGGGATATTACTGCCTCCGGCCTCTTATGTTCGCTCTCATGTGAGTCCAGATTTTCGAATCCGACGGGAAACTGATTGTTAATTGTAACGTTCAGGGCTTAGTAATGACGATGGAACACTCAAATTGCCTCGAGATTCAATACATCAGCATTCAGCCGATTTGACTCCAAGGGTCAATTGCTGCCTCGGGCATCGTATGGTCGTTCCCCTGTGAGTCAACATTTTAGAATCCGACGCAAAACTGATAGTTTAATGTAATGCTCAGGGCCTCTTAATGACGATGGAACACTCAAATTGCGTCGAGAGTCAATACATCTTCCTCCAGCCGACTTGTCTACAAGGGGATATTGCTGCCTCGGGCTCCATGTGGTCCGTCTCCTGTGAGTCTAGATTTTCGAATCCGACGCAATAATGATAGTGAAAAGTAACGTTCAGGGCCTCCTGATGACGATAGAACTCTCAAATTGCGTCGAGATTCAATACATCGTCCTCCAGCTGATTTGTCTCCAAGGGGATATTGCTGCCTCAGGCACCAAATGGTCCGTCTCCTGTGAGTCTGGATTTTTGAATCCGACGCAAAACTGATAGTTAATTGTAACGTTCAGGGCCTCCAAATGACGATGGAGAACTCAAATTGCGTCGCGATTCAATACATCGTACTCCAGCGGACTGGTCTCCAAGGGGATATTGCTGCATCGGGCACCTTATGGTCGTTCTCCTGTGAGTTTAGATTTTCGAATCCGACGAAAAACTGATAGTTAATTGTAACATTCAGGGCCTCCTAATGACGATGGAACACTCATTTTGCGTCGCGATCCAATACATCGTCCTCCAACCGACATGTCTCCAAGGGTCAATAGCTGCCACGGGCACCTTGTGATCGTTCTGCTGTGAGTCTAAATTTTCGAACCCGACGCAAAACTGATTGTTAATTGTAACGTTCAGGGCCACCTAATGACGATGGAACACTGAAATTGAGTCGAGATTCAATGCATCGACCTCCAGCCGACTTGTCTCCAAAGGCATATTGCTGCCTCGGGCTCCATGTGGTCGGTGTCCTGTGAGTCTAGATTTTCGAATCCGACGCGAAACTGATAGTTAATTGTAACGTTCAGGGCGTCCTAATGACGATGGAACACTCAAATTGCGTCGAGATTCAATACATCGGCCTCCAGCGGACTTGTCTCCAAGGGGATATTGCTGTCTCGAGCACCGTATGAACTTCTCCTGTGAGTAGATTTTCGAATCCGACGCTAAAATGATTGTTAATTGTAACGTTCAGGGCCTCCTAATGACGATGGAACACTCAAATTGCGTCAAGAATCAATACATCGGTTTCCAGCCGACTTGTCTCCAAGGGTCTATTGCTGCCTCGAGCACCGTATAAACTTCTCCTGTGAGTAGATTTTCGAATCCGACGCATAAATGATAGTTAATTGTAACGTTCAGGGCCTCCTAAAGACGATGGAACACTCAAATTGCGTCGAGAGTCAATACATCGACCTCCAGTCGACTTGTATCCAAGGGGATATTGCAGTCTCGTGCACCATATGACCCTTCTCCTGTTAGTAGATTTTCGAATCCGACGCCAAAATGATAGTTAACTGTAACGTTCAGGGCCTCCTAATGACGATGGAACACTCAAATTGCGTCGAGATTTAATACATCGGCCTCCAGCCGACTTGTCTCCAAGGGTCTATTGCTGCCTCGGGCACCTTATGGTCGTTCTCCTGTGGGTCTAGATTTTCGAATCCGACGCAAAAATGATAGTTAATTGTAACGTTCAAGGCCTCCTATTGGCGATGGAACACTCAAATTGCGTCGAGAGTCAATACATCGACCTCCAGTCGACTTGTATCCAAGGGGATATTGCAGTCTCGTGCACCATATGATCCTTCTCCTGTTGGTAGATTTTCGAGTCCGACGCTAAAATGATAGTTAATTGTATCGTTAAGTCCTCCTATTGATGATGGAACACTCAAATTGCGTCGAGAGTCAATACATCGACCTCCAGTCGACTTGTATCCAAGAGGATATTGCGGTCTCGTGCACCATATGATCCCTCTCCTGTTAGTAGATATTCGAATCCGACGCTAAAATGATAGGTAACTGTAACGTTCAGGGCCTCCTAATGACGATGGAACACTCAAAGTGCGTCGAGGTTCAATACATCGGCCTCCAGCCGACTTGGCTCCAAGGGGATATTGCTGTCTCGGGCACAATATGATCCTTCACCTGTGAGTCTAGATTTTCGAATCCGACGCAAAAATGATAGTGAATTGTAACGTTCAGCGCCTCCTAATGACGATAGAAGACTCAAATTGCGTCGAGATTCAATACATCGTCCTCCAGCCGATTTGTCTCCAAGGGGATATTGCTGCCTCGGGCACCAAATGGTCCGTCTGCTGTGAGTCTAGATTTTCGAATCCGACGAAAAACTGATAGTTAATTGTAACATTCAGGGCCTCCTAATGACGATGGAACACTCAAATTGCGTCGCGATCCAATACATCGTCCTCCAGCCGACTTGTCTCCAAGGGTCTAATGCTGCCTCGGGCACCTTATGGTCGTTCTCTTGTAAGTCTAGCTTTTCGAATCCGCGCAAAATTGATAGTTAATTGCAACGTTCAAGGAATCCTAATGACGATGGAACTCTCAAATTGCGTCGAGATTCAATACATCGTCCTCCAGCCGACTTGTCTCCAAGGGTCTATTGCTGCCTCGGGCACCTAATGGTCGTTCTCCTGTGAGTCTAGATTTTCGAATCCGACGCAAAAATGATAGTTAATTGCAACGTTCAGGGCCTTCTAATGACGATGGAACACTCAAATTGCGTCGAGATTCAATATATCGGCCTCCAGCCGACTTGTCTCCAAGGGGATATCGCTGCCTCGGGCACCACATGGTCCGTCTCCGGTGATTCTACGTTTCCGAATCCGACGCATAACTCATAGTTAATTGTAGCGTTCAGGGCCTCCTATTGGCGATGGAACACTCAAATTGCGTCGAGATTCAGTACATCGACCTCCAGCCGACTTGTCTCCTAGGGTCTATTGCTCCCTCGGGCACCTTATAATCGTTCTCCTGTGAGTCTAGATTTTCGAATTCGACGCAAAAATGATAGTTAATTGTACCGTTTAGTGCCTCCTAATGACGATGTAACTCTCAAATTGCGTCGAGATTCAATACATCGGCCTCCAGCCGACATGTCTCCAAGGGTCTGTTGCTGCCTCGGGCACCTTATGGTCGTTCTCCTCTGAGTTTAGATTATCGAATCCGACGCAAAAATGATAGTTAATTATAACGTTTAGGGCCTCCTAATGACGATGGGACACTCAAATTGCGTCGAGATTCAATACATCGTCCTCCAGCCGACTTGTCTCCATGGGGATATTACTGCCTCCGGCCCCTTATGTTCGCTCTCATGTGAGTCTAGATTTTCGAATCCGACGCGAAACTGATTGTTAATTGTAACGTTCAGGGCTTCCTAATGACGATGGAACACTCAAATTGCCTCGAGATTCAATACATCGGCATTCAGCCGATTTGAATCCAATGGTCAATTACTGCCTCGGGCACCGTATGGTCGTTCCCCTGTGAGTCAACATTTTAGAATCCGACGCAAAACTGATAGTTAGATGTAATGCTCAGGGCCTCTTAATGACGATGGAACACTCAAATTGCGTCGCGAGTCAATACATCTTCCTCCAGCCGACTTGTCTACAAGGGGATATTGCTGCCTCGGGCTCCATGTGGTCCGTCTCCTGTGAGTAGATTTTCGAATCCGACGAATGATAGTGAATAGTAACGTTCAGCGCCTCCTGTTGACGATAGAACTCTCAAATTGCGTCGAGATTCAATACATCGTCCTCCAGCTGATTTGTCTCCAAGGGTCTATTGCTGCCTCGGGCACCAAATGGTCCGTCTCCTGTGAGTCTGGATTTTTGAATCCGACGCGAAACTGATAGTTAATTGTAACGTTCAGGGCCTCCAAATGACGATGGAGAACTCAAATTGCGTCGCGATTCAATACATCGTACTCCAGCGGACTGGTCTCCAAGGGGATATTGATGCATCGGGCACCTTATGGTCGTTCTCCTGTAAGTTTAGATTTTCGAATCCGACGAAAAACTGATAGTTATTTGTAACATTCAGGGCCTCCTAATGACGATGGAACACTCATTTTGCGTCGCGATCCAATACATCGTCCTCCAACCGACTTGTCTCCAAGGGTCAATAGCTGCCACGGGCTCCTTGTGATCGTTCTGCTGTGAGTCTAGATTTTCGAACCCGACGCAAAACTGATTGTTAATTGTAACGTTCAGGGCCACCTAATGACGATGGAACACTCAAATTGAGTCGAGATTCAATACATCGACCTCCAGCCGACTTGTCTCCAAAGGGATATTGCTGCCTCGGGCTCCATGTGGTCCGTCTCCTGTGAGTCTAGATTTTCGAATCCGACGCGAAACTGATAGTTAATTGTAACGTTCAGGGCGTCCTAATGACAATGGAACACTCAAATTGCGTCGAGATTCAATACATCGGCCTCCAGCGGACTTGTCTCCAAGGGGATACTGCTGTCTCGAGCACCGTATGAACTTCTCGTGTGAGTAGATTTTCGAATCCGACGAATGATAGTGAATAGTAACGTTCAGCGCCTCCTGTTGACGATAGAACTCTCAAATTGCGTCGAGATTCAATACATCGTCCTCCAGCCGATTTGTCTCCAAGGGGATATTGCTGCCTCGGGCACCAAATGGTCCGTCTGCTGTGAGTCTAGATTTTCGAATCCGACGAAAAACTGATAGTTAATTGTAACATTCAGGGCCTCCTAATGACGATGGAACACTCAAATTGCGTCGCGATCCAATACATCGTCCTCCAGCCGACTTGTCTCCAAGGGTCTAATGCTGCCTCGGGCACCTTATGGTCGTTCTCTTGTAAGTCTAGATTTTCGAATCCGCGCAAAAATGATAGTTAATTGCAACGTTCAAGGAATCCTAATGACGATGGAACTCTCAAATTGCGTCGAGATTCAATACATCGTCCTCCAGCCGACTTGTCTCCAAGGGTCTATTGCTGCCTCGGGCACCTAATGGTCGTTCTCCTGTGAGTCTAGATTTTCGAATCCGACGCAAAAATGATAGTTAATTGCAACGTTCAGGGCCTTCTAATGACGATGGAACACTCAAATTGCGTCGAGATTCAATACATCGGCCTCCAGCCGACTTGTCTCCAAGGGGATATCGCTGCCTCGGGCACCACATGGTCCGTCTCCGGTGATTCTACGTTTCCGAATCCGACGCATAACTCATAGTTAATTGTAGCGTTCAGGGCCTCCTATTGGCGATGGAACACTCATATTGCGTCGAGATTCAGTACATCGACCTCCAGCCGACTTGTCTCCTAGGGTCTATTGCTCCCTCGGGCACCTTATAATCGTTCTCCTGTGAGTCTAGATTTTCGAATTCGACGCAAAAATGATAGTTAATTGTACCGTTTAGTGCCTCCTAATGACGATGTAACTCTCAAATTGCGTCGAGATTCAATACATCGGCCTCCAGCCGACATGTCTCCAAGGGTCTGTTGCTGCCTCGGGCACCTTATGGTCGTTCTCCTCTGAGTTTAGATTATCGAATCCGACGCAAAAATGATAATTATAACGTTTAGGGCCTCCTAATGACGATGGGACACTCAAATTGCGTCGAGATTCAATACATCGTCCTCCAGCCGACTTGTCTCCATGGGGATATTACTGCCTCCGGCCCCTTATGTTCGCTCTCATGTGAGTCTAGATTTTCGAATCCGACGCGAAACTGATTGTTAATTGTAACGTTCAGGGCTTCCTAATGACGATGGAACACTCAAATTGCCTCGAGATTCAATACATCGGCATTCAGCCGATTTGAATCCAATGGTCAATTACTGCCTCGGGCACCGTATGGTCGTTCCCCTGTGAGTCAACATTTTAGAATCCGACGCAAAACTGATAGTTAGATGTAATGCTCAGGGCCTCTTAATGACGATGGAACACTCAAATTGCGTCGCGAGTCAATACATCTTCCTCCAGCCGACTTGTCTACAAGGGGATATTGCTGCCTCGGGCTCCATGTGGTCCGTCTCCTGTGAGTAGATTTTCGAATCCGACGAATGATAGTGAATAGTAACGTTCAGCGCCTCCTGTTGACGATAGAACTCTCAAATTGCGTCGAGATTCAATACATCGTCCTCCAGCTGATTTGTCTCCAAGGGTCTATTGCTGCCTCGGGCACCAAATGGTCCGTCTCCTGTGAGTCTGGATTTTTGAATCCGACGCGAAACTGATAGTTAATTGTAACGTTCAGGGCCTCCAAATGACGATGGAGAACTCAAATTGCGTCGCGATTCAATACATCGTACTCCAGCGGACTGGTCTCCAAGGGGATATTGATGCATCGGGCACCTTATCGTCGTTCTCCTGTAAGTTTAGATTTTCGAATCCGACGAAAAACTGATAGTTATTTGTAACATTCAGGGCCTCCTAATGACGATGGAACACTCATTTTGCGTCGCGATCCAATACATCGTCCTCCAACCGACTTGTCTCCAAGGGTCAATAGCTGCCACGGGCTCCTTGTGATCGTTCTGCTGTGAGTCTAGATTTTCGAACCCGACGCAAAACTGATTGTTAATTGTAACGTTCAGGGCCACCTAATGACGATGGAACACTCAAATTGAGTCGAGATTCAATACATCGACCTCCAGCCGACTTGTCTCCAAAGGGATATTGCTGCCTCGGGCTCCATGTGGTCCGTCTCCTGTGAGTCTAGATTTTCGAATCCGACGCGAAACTGATAGTTAATTGTAAGGTTCAGGGCCTCCTAATGACGATGGAACACTCAAATTGCGAAGAGATTCAATACATCGTCCTCCAGCCGATTTGTCTCCAAGGGGATATTACTGCCTCGGGCACCAAATGGTCCGTCTGCTGTGAGTCTAGTTTTTCGAATCCGACGAAAAACTGATAGTTAATTGCAACATTCAGGGCCTCCTAATGACGATGGAACACTCAAATTGCGTCGAGAGTCAATACATCTTCCTCCAGCCGACTTGTCTAGAAGGGGATATTGCTGCCTCGGGCTCCATGTGGTCAGCCTCCTGTGAGTCTAGATTTTCGAATCCGACGCGAAACTGATAGTTAATTGTAAGGTTCAAGGCCTCCTAATGACGATGGAACACTCAAATTGCGTCGAGATTCAATACATCGACCTCCAGTCGACTTGTATACAAAGGGTCTGTTGCTGTCTCGGGCACCTTATGGTCGTTCTCCTGTGAGTCAACATTTTAGAATCCGACGCTAAAATGATAGTTAAATGTAATGCTCAGGGCCTCTTAATGACGATGGAACACTCAAATTGCGTCGAGATTCAATACATCGTCCTCCAGGCGACTTGTCTCCAAGGGGGTATCGCTGCCTCGGGCACAATATGATCCTTCTCCTGTGAGTCTAGATTTTCGATTCCGACGCAAAAATGATAGTGAATTGTAACGTTCAGTGCCTCCTAATGACGATAGAAGACTCAAATTGCGTCGAGATTCAATACATCGTGCTCCAGCCGATTTGTCTCAAAGTGGATATTGCTGCCTCGGCCACCAAATGTTCCGTCTGCTGTGAGTCTAGATTTTCGAATCCGACGAAAAACTGATAGTTAATTGTAACATTCAGGGCCTCCTAATGACGATGGAACACTCAAATTGCGTCGCGATCCAATACATCGTCCTCCAGCCGATTTGTCTCCAAGGGTCTATTGCTGCCTCGGGCACCTTATGGTCGTTCTCCTGTGAGTTTAGATTATCGAATCCGACGCCAAAATGATAGTTAATTGTAACGTTTAGGGCCTCCTAATGACGATGGAACATTCAAATTGCGTCGAGATTCAATACATCGGCCTCCAGCCGACTTGCCTCCAAGGGTCTGTTGCTGCCTCGGGCACCTTATGGTCGTTCTCCTGTGAGTTTAGATTATCGAATCCGACGCATGAATGATAGTTAATTGTAACGTTTAGGGCCTCCTAAAGACTATGGGACACTCAAATTGCGACGAGATTCAATACATCGTCCTCCAGCCGAGTTGCCTCCATGGGGATATTACTGCCTCCGGCCTTTTATGTTCGCTCTCATGTGAGTCTAGATTTTCGAATCCGACGCGAAACTGATTGTTAATTGTAACGTTCAGGGCTTAGTAATGACGATGGAACACTCAAATTGCCTCGAGATTCAATACAGCGCCCTCCAGCCGACTTGTCTGCAAGGGTCTGTTGCTGCCTCGGGCACCTTATGGTCGTTCCCCTGTGAGTCAATATTTTAGAATCCGACGCAAAACTGATAGTTAAATGTAATGCTCAGGGCCTCTTAATGACGATGGAACACTCAAATTGCGTCGAGAGTCAATACATCTTCCTCCAGCCGACTTGTCTACAAGGGGATATTGCTGCCTCGGGCTCCATGTGGTCCGTCTCCTGTGAGTCTAGATTTTCGAATCCGACGCGAAACTGATAGTTAATTGTAAGGATCAGGGCCTCCTAGTGACGATGGAACACTCAAATCGCGTCGAGATTCAATACATCGGCCTCCAGCCGACTTGTCTCCAAGGGGATATTGCTGCCTCGGGCACAATATGATCCTTCTCCTGTGAGTCTAGATCTTCGAATCCGACGCAAAAATGATAGTGAATTGTAACGTTCAGCGCCTCCTAATGACGATAGAACTCTTAAATTGCGTCGAGATTCAATACATCGTCCTCCAGCTGATATGTCTCCAAGGGGATATTGCTGCCTCGGGCACCAAATGGTCCGTCTCCTGAGAGTCTGGATTTTTGAATCCGACGCGGAACTGATAGTTAATTGTAACGTTCAGGGCCTCCAAATGACGATGGAGAACTCAAATTGCGTCGCGATTCAATACATCGGCCTCCAGCGGACTTGTCTCCAAGGGGATATTGCTGTCTCGAGCACCGTATGAACTTCTCCTGTGAGTAGATTTTCGAATCCGACGCTAAAATGATTGTTAATTGTAACGTTCAGGACCTCCTAATGACGATGGAACACTCAAATTGTGTCAAGAATCAATACATCGGTTTCCAGCCGACTTGACTCCAAGGGTCTATTGCTGCCTCGAGCACAGTATGAACTTCTCCTGTGAGTAGATTTTCGAATCCGACGCTTAAATGATAGTTAATTGTAACGTTCAGGGACTCCTAAAGACGATGGAACACTCAAATTGCGTCTAGAGTCAATACATCGACCTCCAGTCGACTTGTATCCAAGGGGATATTGCAGTCTCGTGCACCATATGATCCTTCTCCTGTTAGTAGATTTTCGAATCCGACGCTAAAATGATAGTTAACTGTAACTTTCAGGGCCTCCTAATGACGATGGAACACTCAAATTGCGTCGAGATTCAATACATCGTCCTCCACCCGAATTGTCTCCAAGGGTCTATTGCTGCCTCGGGCACCTTATGGTCGTTCTCCTGTGAGTCTAGATTTTTGAATCCGACGCAAAAATGATAGTTAATTACAACGTTCAGGGCCTTCTAATGACGATGGAACACTCAAATTGCGTCGACATTCAATATATCGGCCTCCAGCCGACTTGTCTCCAAGGGGATATCGCTGCCTCGGGCACCACATGGTCCGTCTCCGGTGATTCTACGTTTCCGAATCCGACGCATAACTCATAGTTAATTGTAATGTTCAGGGCCTCCTATTGGCGATGGAACACTCAAATTGCGTCGAGATTCAATACATCGACCTCCAGCCGACTTGTCTCCAAGGGTCTATTGCTGCCTTGGGCACCTTATGGTCGTTCTCCTGTGAGTCTAGAGTTTCGAATCCGACGCAAAAGTGATAGTTAATTGTTACGTTCAGGGCCTTGTAATGACGATGGAACACTCAAATTGCGTCGAGATTCAATACAGCGGCCTCCAGCCGACTTGTCTGCAAGGGTCTGTTGCTGCCTCGGGCACCTTATGGTCGTTCCCCTGTGAGTAAATATTTTAGAATCCGACGCAAAACTGATAGTTAAATGTAATGCTCAGGGCCTCTTAATGACGATGGAACACTCAAATTGCGTCGAGAGTCAATACATCTTCCTCCAGCCGACTTGTCTACAAGGGGATATAGCTGCCTCGGGCTCCATGTGGTCCGTCTCCTGTGAGTCTAGATTTTCGAATCCGACGCGAAACTGATAGTTAATTGTAAGGTTCAGGGCCTCCTAATGACGATGGAACACTCAAATTGGGTCGAGATTCAATACATCGGCCTCCAGCGGACTTGTCTCCAAGGGGATAGTTCTGTCTCGGGCACCATATGATCCTTCTCCTGTGAGCCTAGATTTTCGAATCCGACGCAAAAATGATAGTGAATAGAAACGTTCAGCGCCTCCTGATGACGATAGAACTCTCAAATTGCGTCGAGATTCAATACATCGTCCTCCAGCTGATTTGTCTCCATGGGGATATTGCTGCCTCGGGCACCAAATGGTCCGTCTCCTGTGAGTCTGGATTTTTGAATCCGACGCGAAACTGATAGTTAATTGTAAGGTTCAGGGCCTCCAAATGACGATGGAGCACTCAAATTGCGTCGCGATTCAATACATCGTCCTCCAGCGGACTGGTCTCCAAGGGTCAATAGCTGCCACGGGAACCTTGTGATCGTTCTGCTGTGAGTCTAGATTTTCGTACCCGATGCAAAACTGATTGTTAATTGTAACGTTCAGGGCCACCTAATGACGATGGAACACTCAAATTGAGTGGAGATTCAATACATCGACCTTCAGCCGACTTGTCTCCAAGGGTCTAATGCTGCCTCGGGCACCTTATGGTCGTTCTCCTGTGAGTCTAGATTTTCGAATCCGACGCAAAAATGATAGTCAATTGTAAAGATTAGGGCCTCCTGATGACGATGGAACACTCAAATTGCGTCGAGATTCAATACATCGTCCTCCAGCCGACTTGTTTCCATGGGGATATTACTGCCTCCGGCCTCTTATGTTCGCTCTCATGTGAGTCTTGATTTTCGAATCCGACGCGAAACTGATTGTTAATTGTAACGTTCAGGGCTTCCTAATGACGATGGAACACTCAAATTGCCTCGAGATTCAATACATCGGCATTCACACGATTTGTCTCCAAGGGTCTATAGCTGCCTCGGACACTGTATGGTCGTTCCCCTGTGAGTCTACATTTTAGAATCCGCCGCAAAACTGATAGTAAAATGTAATGCTCGGGGCCTCTTAATGACGATGGAACACTCAAATTGCGTCGAGAGTAATACATCTTCCTCCAGCCGACTTGTCTACAAGGGGATATTGCTGCCTCGGGCTCCATGTGGTCCGTCTCCTGTGAGTCTAGATTTTCGAATCCGACGCGAAACTGATAGTTAATTGTAAGGTTCAGGGAATCCTAATGACGATGGAACACTCAAATTGCGTCGAGATTCAATACATCGTCCTCATGCCGACTTGTCTCCAAGGGTCTATTGCTGGCTCGGGCACCTTATGGTCGTTATACTGTGAGTCTAGATTTTCGAATCCGACGCAAAAATGATACTTAATTGTAACGTTCAGGGCCTTCTAATGACGATGGAACACTCAAATTGCGTCGAAATTCAATACATCGGCCCCCAGCCGACTTGTCTCCAAGGGGATATCGCTGCCTCGGGCACCACATGGTCCGTCTCCGGTGATTCTACGTTTTCGAATCCGACGCAAAACTCATAGTTAATTGTAACGTTCAGGGCCTCCTATTGGCGATGGAACACTCAAATTGCGTCGAGATTCAATACATCGACCTCCAGCCGACTTGCCTCCGAAGGTCTATTGCTGCCTCGGGCACTTTATGGTCGTTCTCCTGTGAGTCTGGATTTTCGAATCCGACGCAAAAATGATTGTTAATTGTAACGTTCAGGGCCTTGTAATGACGATGGAACACTCAAATTGCGTCGAGATTCGATACATCGGCCTCCAGCCGACTTGTCTCCAAGGGTCTGTTGCTGCCTCGGGCACCTTATGGTCGTTCTCCTGTGAGTTTCGATTATCGAATCCGACGCAAATATGATAGTTAATTGTAACGTTCAGGGACTCCTAAAGACGATGGAACACTCAAATTGCGTCGAGAGTCAATACATCGACCTCCAGTCAACTTGTATCCAAGGGGATATTGCAGTCTCGTGCACCATATGATCCTTCTCCAATTAGTTGATTTTCGAATCCGACGCTAAAATGATAGTTAACTGTAACGTTCAGGGCCTCCTAATGCCGATGGAACACAAATTGCGTCGAGATTCAATATATCGGCCTCCAGCCGACTTGTCTCCAAGGGTCTATTGCTGCCTCGGGCACCTTATGGTCGTTCTCCTGTGAGTCTAGATTTTCGAATCCGACGATAAAATGATAGTTAATTGTAACGTTCAGGGCCTTGTAATGACGATGGAACACTCAAATTGCGACGAGATTCAATACATCGTCCTCCAGCCGACCTGTCTCCACGGGTCTATTGCTGCCTCGGGCACCAAATGGTTGTTCTCCCGTGAGTCTAGATTTTCGAATCCGACGCGAAACTGATAGTTAATTGTAACGTTCAGGACCTCCTAATGATGATGGAACACTCAAATTGCGTCGAGATTCAATACATCGGCCTCCAGCCGACTTGTCTCCAAGGGGATATTGCTGTCTCGGGCACAATATGATCCTTCTCCTGTGAGTCTAGATCTTCGAATCCGACGCAAAAATGACAGTGAATTGTAACGTTCAGCGCCTCCTAATGACGATAGAAGACTCAAATTGCGTCGAGATTCAATACATCGTCCTCCAGCCGACTTGTCTCCAAGGGTCTATTGCTGCCTCGGGCACCTTATGGTCGTTCTCCTGTGAGTCTAGATTTTCGAATCCGACGCTAAAATGATAGTTGACTGTAACGTTCAGGGCCTCCTAATGCCGATGGAACACTGAAATTGCGTCGAGATTCAATACATCGGCCTCCAGCCGACTTGTCTCCAAGGGTCTATTGCTGCCTCGGGCACCTTATGGTCGTTCTCCTGTGAGTGTAGATTTTCGAATCCGACGATAAAATGATAGTTAATCGTAACGTTCAGGGCGTCCTAATTACGATGGAACACTCAAATTGCGTCGAGAGTCAATACATCGGCCTCCAGCCGACTTGTCTCCAAGGGTCTATTGCTGCCTCGGGCACCTTATGGTCGTTCTCCTGTGAGTCTAGATTTTCGAATCCGACGCAAAAATGATAGTTAATTGTAACGTTCAGGGCCTTCTAATGACGATGGAACACTCAAATTGCGTCGAGATTCAATACATCGGCCTCCAGCCGACTTGTCTCCAAGGGTCTATTGCTGCCTCGGGCACCTTATGGTCGTTCTCCTGTGAGTCTAGATTTTCGAATCCGACGCTAAAAAGATTGTTAATTGTAACGTTCAGGGCCTCCTAATGACGATGGAACACTCAAATTGCGTCAAGAATCAATACATCGGTTTCCAGCCGACTTGTCTCCAAGGGTCTATTGCTGCCTCGGGCACCTTATGGTCGCTCTCCTGTAAGTCTAGATTTTCGAATCCGTCGCAAAAATGATAGTCAATTGTAACGTTCAGGGCCTTCTAATGACGATGGAACACTAAAATTGCGTCGAGATTCAATACATCGGCCTCCAGCCGACTTGCCTCCATGGATCTATTGCTTCCTCGGGCACCTTATGGTCGTTCTCCTGTGAGTCTAGATTTTCGAATCCGACGCTAAAATGATTGTTAATTGTAACGTTCAGGGCGTCCTAATGACGATGGAACACTCAAATTGCGTCAAGAATCAATACATCGGTTTCCAGCCGACTTGTCTCCAAGGGTCTATTGCTGCCTCGGGCACCTTATGGTCGTTCTCCTGTGAGTCTAGATTTTCGAATCCGACGCATAAATGATAGTTTATTGTAACGTTCAGGGACTCCTAAAGACGATGGAACACTCAAATTGCGTCGAGAGTCAATACATCGACCTCCAGTCAACTTGTATCCAAGGGGATATTACAGTCTCGTGCACCATATGATCCTTCTCCTGTTAGTAGATTTTCGAATCCGACGCTAAAATGATAGTTAACTGTAACGTTCAGGGCCTCCTAATGCCGATGGAACACTCAAATTGCGTCGAGATTCAATACATCGGCCTCCAGCCGACTTGTCTCCAAGGGTCTATTGCTGCCTCCGGCACCTTATGGTCGTTCTCCTGTGGGTCTAGATTTTCGAATCCGACGATAAAATTATAGTTAATTGTAACGTTCAGGGCGTCCTAATTACGATGGAACACACAAATTGCGACGAGATTCAATACATCGTCCTCCAGCCGACTTGTCTCCAAGGGTCTATTGCTGCCTCGGGCTCCAAATGGTCGTTCTCCCGTGAGTCTAGATTTTCGAATCCTACGCGAAACTGATAGTTAATTGTAACGTTCAGGGCCTCCTAATGATGATGAAACACTCAAATTGCGTCGAGATTCAATACATCGGCCTAAAGCCGTCTTGTCTCCAAGGCGATATAGCTTTCTTGCTCACAATGTGATCCTTCTCCTGTGAGTCTAGATTTTCGAATCCGACGAAAAACTGATAGTTAATTGTAACATTCAGGGCCTCCTAATGACGATGGAACACTCAAATTGCGTCGCGATCCAATACATCGTCCTCCAGCCGACTTGTCTCCAAGGGTCTATTGCAGCCTCGGGCACCTTATGGTCGTTCTCTTGTAAGTCTAGATTTTCGAATCCGACCCAAAAATGATAGTTAATTGTAACGTTCAGGGTCTCCTAATGACGATGGAACTCTCAAATTGCGTCGAGATTCAATACATCGTCCTCCAGCCGACTTGTCTCCAAGGGTCTATTGCTGCCTCGGGCACCTTATGGTCGTTACGTGTGAGTCTAGATTTTCGAATCCGACGCCAAAATGATAGTTAATTGTAACGTTCAAGGCCTTCTAATGACGATGGAAGACTCAAATTGCGTCGAGATTCAATACATCGGCCTCCAGCCGACTTGTCTCCAAGGGTCTATTGCTGCCTCGGGCACCTTATAGTCGTTCTCCTGTGAGTCTAGATTTTCGAATCCGACGCTAAAATGATTGTTAATTGTAACGTTCAGGGCCTCCTAATGACGATGGAACACTCAAATTGCGTCAAGAATCAATACATCGGTTTCCAGCCGACTTGTCTCCAAGGGTCTATTGCTGCCTCGGGCACCTTATGGTCGTTCTCCTGTGAGTCTAGATTTTCGAATCCGACACATAAATGATAGTTAATTGTTACGATCAGGGACTCCTAAAGACGATGGAACACTAAAATTGCGTCGAGAGTCAATACATCGACCTCCAGTCAACTTGTATCCAAGGGGATATTGCGGGCTCGTGCACCATATGATCCTTCTCCTGTTAGTAGATTTTCGAATCCGACGCTAAAATGATAGTTAACTGTATCGTTCAGGGCCTCCTAATCCCGATGGAACACTCAAATTGCGTCGAGATTCAATACATCGACATCCAGCCGACTTGTCTCCAAGTTTCTATTGCTGCCTCGGGCACCTTTTGGTCGTTCTCCTGTGAGTCTAGATTTTCGAATCCGACGCAAAAATGATAGTTAATTGTAACGTTCAGGGCCTTCTAATGCCGATGGAACACTCAAATTGCGTCGAGATTCAATACATCGGCCTCCAACCGACTTGTCTCCAAGGGGATATCGCTGCCTCGGGCACCACATGGTCCGTCTCCGGTGATTCTACGTTTTCGAATCCGGCGCAAAACTCATAGTTAATTGTAACGTTCAGGGCCTCCTATTGGCGATGGAACACTCAAATTGCGTCGAGATTCAATACATCGACCTCCAGCCGACTTGTCTCCGAAGGTCTATTGCTGCCTCGGGCACCTTATGGTCGTTCTCCTGTCAGTCTAGATTTTCGAATCCGACGCAAAAATGATAGTTAATTGTAACGTTCAGGGCCTTGTAATGACGATGGAACACTCAAATTGCGTCGAGATTCGATACATCGGCCTCCAGCCGACTTGTCTCCAAGGGTCTGTTGCTGCCTCGGGCAACTTATGGTCGTTCTCCTGTGAGTTTAGATTATCGAATCCGACGCAAATATGATAGTTAATTGTAACGTTCAGGGACTCCTAAAGACGATGGAACACTCAAATTGCGTCGAGAGTCAATACATCGACCTCCAGTCAACATGTATCCAAGGGGATATTGCAGTCTCGTGCACCATATGATCCTTCTCCTGTTAGTAGATTTTCGAATTCGACGCTAAAATGATAGTTAACTGTAACGTTCAGGGCCTCCTAATGCCGATGGAACACAAATTGCGTCGAGATTCAATACATCGGCCTCCAGCCGACTTGTCTCCAAGGGTCTATTGCTGCCTCGGGCACTTTATGGTCGTTCTCCTGTGAGTCTAGATTTTCGAATCCGACGAGAAAATGATAGTTAATTGTAACGTTCAGGGCCTCCTAATTACGATGGAACACAAAAATTGCGACGAGATTCAATACATCGTCCTCCAGCCGACTTGTCTCCAAGGGTCTATTGCTGCCTCGGGCACCAAATGGTCGTTCTCCCGTGAGTCTAGATTTTCGAATTCGACGCGAAACTGATAGTTAATTGTAACGTTCAGGGCATCCTAATGATGATGAAACACTCAAATTGCGTTGAGATTCAATACATCGGCCTCCAGCCGACTTGTCTCCAAGGCGATATAGCTGTCTTGGGCACAATGTGATCCTTCTCCTGTGAGTCTAGATTTTCGAATCCGACGAAAAACTGATAGTTAATTGCAACATTCAGGGCCTCCTAATGACGATGGAACACTGAAATTGCGTCGCGATCCAATACATCGTCCTCCAGCCGACTTGTCTCCAAGGGTCTATTGCTGCCTCGGGCACCTTATGGTCGTTCTCTTGTAAGTCTAGATTTTCGAATCCGACGCAAAAATGATAGTTAATTGTAACGTTCAGGGCCTCCTAATGACGATGGAACACTCAAATTGCGTCAAGAATCAATACATCGGTTTCCAGCCGACTTGTCTCCAAGGGTCTATTGCTGCCTCGGGCACCTTATGGTCGTTCTCCTGTGAGTCTAGATTTTCGAATCCGACACATAAATGATAGTTAATTGTTACGTTCAGGGACTCCTAAAGACGATGGAACACTCAAATTGCGTCGAGAGTCAATACATCGACCTCCAGTCAACTTGTATCCAAGGGGATATTGCAGTCTCGTGCACCATATGATCCTTCTCCTGTTAGTAGATTTTCGAATTCGACGCGAAAATGATAGTTAACTGTAACGTTCAGGGCCTCCTAATGCCGATGGAACACAAATTGCGTCGAGATTCAATACATCGGCCTCCAGCCGACTTGTCTCCAAGGGTCTATTGCTGCCTCGGGCACCTTATGGTCGTTCTCCTGTGAGTCTAGATTTTCGAATCCGACGATAAAATGATAGTTAATTGTAACGTTCAGGGCCTCCTAATTACGATGGAACACAATAATTGCGACGAGATTCAATACATCGTCCTCCAGCCGACTTTTCTCCAAGGGTCTATTGCTGCCTCGGGCAAAAAATGGTCGTTCTCCCGTAAGTCTAGATTGTCGAATCCGACGCGAAACTGATAGTTAATTGTAACGTTCAGGACCTCTTAATGATGATGGAACACTCAAATTGCGTCGAGATTCAATACATCGGCCTCCAGCCGACTTGTCTCCAAGGGGATATTGCTGTCTCGGGCACAATATGATCCTTCTCCTGTGAGTCTAGATCTTCGAATCCGACGCAAAAATTATAGTGAATTGTAACGTTCAGCGCCTCCTAATGACGATAGAAGACTCAAATTGCGTCGAGATTCAATACATCGTCCTCCAGCCGACTTGTCTCCAAGGGTCTATTGCTGCCTCGGGCCCCTTATGGTCGTTCTCCTGTGAGTCTAGATTTTCGAATCCGACGATAAAATGATAGTTAATTGTAACGTTCAGGGCCTCCTAATTATGATGGAACACAATAATTGTGTCGAGATTCAATACATCGGCCTCCAGCCGACTTGTCTCCAAGGGTCTATTGCTGCCTCGGGCACCTAATGGTCGTTCTCCTGTGAGTCTAGATTTTCGAATCCGACGATAAAATTATAGTTAATTGTAACGTTCAGGGCGTCCTAATTACGATGGAACACTCAAATTGCGACGAGATTCAATACATCGTCCTCCAGCCGACTTGTCTCCAAGGGTCTATTGCTGCCTCGGGCTCCAAATGGTCGTTCTCCCGTGAGTCTAGATTTTCGAATCCGACGCGAAACTGATAGTTAATTGTAACGTTCAGGGCCTCCTAATGATGATGAAACACTCAAATTGCGTCGAGATTCAATACATCGGCCTCCAGCCGACTTGTCTCCAAGGCGATATAGCTGTCTTGGGCACAATGTGATCCTTCTCCTGTGAGTCTAGATTTTCGAATCCGACGAAAAACTGATAGTTAATTTTAACATTCAGGGCCTCCTAATGACGATGGAACACTCAAATTGCGTCGCGATCCAATACATCGTCCTCCAGCCGACTTGTCTCCAAGGGTCTATTGCTGCCTCGGGCACCTTATGGTCGTTCTCTTGTAAGTCTAGATTTTCGAATCCGACGCAAAAATGATAGTTAATTGTAACGTTCAGGGCCTCCTAATGACGATGGAACACTCAAATTGCGTCAAGAATCAATACATCGGTTTCCAGCCGACTTGTCTCCAAGGGTCTATTGCTGCCTCGGGCACCTTATGGTCGTTCTCCTGTGAGTCTAGATTTTCGAATCCGACACATAAATGATAGTTAATTGTTACGTTCAGGGACTCCTAAAGACGATGGAACACTAAAATTGCGGCTAGAGTCAATACATCGACCTCCAGTCAACTTGTATCCAAGGGGATATTGCAGTCTCGTGCACCATATGATCCTTCTCCTGTTAGTAGATTTTCGAATCCGACGCTAAAATGATAGTTAACTGTATCGTTCAGGGCCTCCTAATCCCGATGGAACACTCAAATTGCGTCGAAATTCAATACATCGGCATCCAGCCGACTTGTCTCCAAGGGTCCATTGCTGCCTCGGGCACCTTATGGTCGTTCTCCTGTGAGTCTAGATTTTCGAATCCGATGCAAAAATGATAGTTAATTGTAACGTTCAGGGCCTTCTAATGACGATGGAACACTCAAATTGCGTCGAGATTCAATACATCGGCCTCCAGCCGACTTGTCTCCAAGGGGATATCGCTACCTCGGGCACCACATGGTCCGTCTCCGGTGATTCTACGTTTTCGAATCCGACGCAAAACTCATAGTTAATTGTAACGTTCAGGGCCTCCTATTGGCGATGGAACACTCAAATTGCGTCGAGATTCAATACATCGACCTCCAGCCGACTTGTCTCCGAAGGTCTATTGCTGCCTCGGGCACCTTATGGTCGTTCTCCTGTGAGTCTAGATTTTCGAATCCGACGCAAATATGATAGTTAATTGTAACGTTCAGGGACTCCTAAAGACGATGGAACACTCAAATTGCGTCGAGAGTCAATACATCGACCTCCAGTCAATTTGTATCCAAGGGGATATTGCAGTCTCGTGCACCATATGATCCTTCTCCTGTTAGTAGATTTTCGAATCCGACGCTAAAATAATAGTTAACTGTAACGTTCAGGGCCTCCTAATGCCGATGGAACACAAATTGCGTCGAGATTAAATACATCGGCCTCCAGCCGACTTGTCTCCAAGGGTCTATTGCTGCCTCGGGCACCTTATGGTCGTTCTCCTGTGAGTCTAGATTTTCGAATCCGACGCAAAAATGATAGTTAATTGTAACGTTCAGGGACTTCTAATGACGATGGAACACTCAAATTGCGTCGAGATTCAATACATCGGCCTCCAGCCGACTTGTCTCCAAGGGGCAATTGCTGCCTCGGGCACCTTATGGTCGTTCTCCTGTGAGTCTAGATTTTCGAATCCGACGCTAAAATGAATGTTAATTGTAACGTTCAGGGCCTCCTAATGACGATGGAACACTCAAATTGCGTCAAGAATCAATACATCGGTTTCCAGCCGACTTGTCTCCAAGGGTCTATTGCTGCCTCGGGCACCTTATGGTCGTTCTCCTGTAAGTCTAGATTTTCGAATCCGTCGCAAAAATGATAGTCAATTGTAACGTTCAGGGCCTCCTATTGCCGATGGAACACTCAAATTGCGTCGAGATTCAATACATCGGTCTCCAGCCGTCTTGTCTCCAAGGGTCTATTGCTGCCTCGGGCACCTTATGGTCGTTCTCCTGTGAGTCTAGATTTTCGAATCCGACGATAAAATTATAGTTAATTGTAACGTTCAGGGCGTCCTAATTACGATGGAACACTCAAATTGCGACGAGATTCAATACATCGTCCTCCAGCCGACTTGTCTCCAAGGGTCTATTGCTGCCTCGGGCTCCAAATGGTCGTTCTCCCGTGAGTCTAGATTTTCGAATCCGACGCGAAACTGATAGTTAATTGTAACGTTCTGGGCCTCCTAATGATGATGAAACACTCAAATTGCGTCGAGATTCAATACATCGGCCTCCAGCCGACTTGTCTCCAAGGCGATATAGCTGTCTTGGGCACAATGTGATCCTTCTCCTGTGAGTCTAGATTTTCGACTCCGACGAAAAACTGAAAGTTAATTGTAACATTCAGGGCCTCCTAATGACGATGGAACACTCAAATTGCGTCGCGATCCAATACATCGTCCTCCAGCCGACTTGTCTCCAAGGGTCTATTGCTGCCTCGGGCACCTTATGGTCGTTCTCTTGTAAGTCTAGATTTTCGAATCCGACGCAAAAATGGTAGTTAATTGTAACGTTCAGGGCCTCCTAATGACGATGGAACTCTCATATTGCGTCGAGATTCAATACATCGTCCTCCAGCCGACTTGTCTCCAAGGGTCTATTGCTGCCTCGGGCACCTTATGGTCGTTCTCGTGTGAATCTAGATTTTCGAATCCGACGCAAAAATGATAGTTAATTGTAACGTTCAGGGCCTTCTAATGACGATGGAAGACTCAAATTGCGTCGAGATTCAATACATCGGCCTCCAGCCGACTTGTCTCCAAGGGTCTATTGCTGCCTCGGGCACCTTATAGTCGTTCTACTGTGAGTCTAGATTTTCGAATCCGACGCTAAAATGATTGTTAATTGTAACGTTCAGGGCCTCCTAATGACGATGGAACACTCAAATTGCGTCAAGAATCAATACATCGGTTTCCAGCCGACTTGTCTCCAAGGGTCTATTGCTGCCTCGGGCACCTTATGGTCGTTCTCCTGTGAGTCTAGATTTTCGAATCCGACACATAAATGATAGTTAATTGTTACGTTCAGGGACTCCTAAAGACGATGGAACACTGAAATTGCGTCGAGAGTCAATACATCGACCTCCAGTCAACTTGTATCCAAGGGGATATTGCAGTCTCGTGCACCATATGATCCTTCTCCTGTTAGTAGATTTTCGAATCCGACGCTAAAATGATAGTTAACTGTATCGTTCAGGGCCTCCTAATCCCGATGGAACACTCAAATTGCGTCGAGATTCAATACATCGGTCTCCAGCCGACTTGTCTCCAAGGGGATATTGCTGTCTCGGGCACAATATGATCCTTCTCCTGTGAGTCTAGATCTTCGAATCCGACGCAAAAATGATAGTGAATTGTAACGTTCAGCGCCTCCTAATGACGATAGAAGACTCAAATTGCGTCGAGATTCAATACATCGTCCTCCAGCCGACTTGTCTCCAAGGGTCTATTGCTGCCTCGGGCACCTTATGGTCGTTCTCCTGTGAGTCTAGATTTTCGAATCCGACGCAAAAATGATAGTTAATTGTAACGTTCAGGGCCTTCTAATGACGATGGAACACTCAAATTGCGTCGAGATTCAATACATCGGCCTGCAGCCGACTTGTCTCCAAGGGGCAATAGATGCCTCGGGCACCTTATGGTCGTTCTCCTGTGAGTCTAGATTTTCGAATCCGACGCTAAAATGATTGTTAATTGTAACGTTCAGGGCCTCCTAATGACGATGGAACACTCAAATTGCGTCGAGAATCAATACATCGGTTTCCAGCCGACTTGTCTCCAAGGGTCAATTGCTGCCTCGGGCACCTTATGGTCGTTCTCCTGTAAGTCTAGATTTTCGAATCCGTCGCAAAAATGATAGTCAATTGTAACGTTCAGGGCCTTCTAATGACGATGGAACACTCAAATTGCGTTGAGATTCAATACATCGGCCTCCAGCCGACTTGCCTCCATGGGTCTATTGCTGCCTCGGGCACCTTATGGTCGTTCTCCTGTGAGTCTAGATTTTCGAATCCGACGCTAAAATGATTGTTAATTGTAACGTTCAGGGCCTCCTAATGACGATGGAACACTCAAATTGCGTCAAGAATCAATACATCGGTTTCCAGCCGACTTGTCTCCAAGGGTCTATTGCTGCCTCGGGCACCTTATGGTCGTTCTCCTGTGAGTCTAGATTTTCGAATCCGACGCATAAATGATAGTTTATTGTAACGTTCATTGACTCCTAAAGTCGATGGAACACTCAAATTGCGTCGAGAGTCAATACATCGACCTCCAGTAAACTTGTATCCAAGGGGATATTACAGTCTCGTGCACCATATGATCCTTCTCCTGTTAGTAGATTTTCGAATCCGACGCTAAAATGATAGTTAACTGTAACGTTCAGGGCCTGCTAATGCCGATGGAACACTGAAATAGCGTCGAGATTCAATACATCGGCCTCCAGCCGACTTGTCCACAAGGGTCTATTGCTGCCTCGGGCACCGTATGAACTTCTCCTGTGAGTAGATTTTCGAATCCGACGATAAAATGATAGTTAATCGTAACGTTCAGGGCGTCCTAATTACGATGGAACATTCAAATTGCGTCGAGAGTCAATACATCGGCCTCCAGCCGACTTGTCTCCAAGGGTCTATTGCTGCCTCGGGCACCTTATGGTCGTTCTCCTGTGAGTCTAGATTTTCGAATCCGACGCAAAAATGATAGTTAATTGTTAGGGCCTTCTAATGACGATGGAACACTCAAATTGCGACGAGATTCAATACATCGGCCTCCAGCCGACTTGCCTCCATGGGTCTATTGCTTCCTCGGGCACCTTATGGTCGTTCTCCTGTGAGTCTAGATTTTCGAATCCGACGCTAAAATGATAGTTAATTGTAACGTTCAGGGCCTCCTAATGCCGATGGAACACTCAAATTGCGTCGAGATTCAATACATCGACCTCCAGTCAACTTGTATCCAAGGGGATATTACAGTCTCGTGCACCATATGATCCTTCTCCTGTTAGTAGATTTTCGAATCCGACGCTAAAATGATAGTTAACTGTAACGTTCAGGGCCTCCTAATGCCGATGGAACACTCAAATTGCGTCGAGATTCAATACATCGTCCTCCAGCCGACTTGTCTCCAAGGGTCTATTGCTGCCCCGGGCACCTTATGGTCGTTCTCCTGTGAGTCTAGATTTTCGAATCCGACGATAAAATTATAGTTAATTGTAACGTTCAGGGCGTCCTAATTACGATGGAACACTCAAATTGCGACGAGATTCAATACATCGTCCTCCAGCCGACTTGTCTCCAAGGGTCTATTGCTGCCTCGGGCTCCAAATGGTCGTTCTCCCGTGAGTCTAGATTTTCGAATCCGACGCGAAACTGATAGTTAATTGTAACGTTCAGGGCCTCCTAATGATGATGAAACACTCAAATTGCGTCGAGATTCAATACATCGGCCTCCAGCCGACTTGTCTCCAAGGGTCTATTGCTGCCTCGGGCACCTTATAGTCGTTCTCCTGTGAGTCTAGATTTTCGAATCCGACGCTAAAATGATTGTTAATTGTAACGTTCAGGGCCTCCTAATGACGATGGAACACTCAAATTGCGTCAAGAATCAATACATCGGCTTCCAGCCGACTTGTCTCCAAGGGTCTATTGCTGCCTCGGGCACCTTATGGTCGTTCTGCTGTGAGTCTAGATTTTCGAATCCGACAGATAAATGATAGTTAATTGTAACGTTCAGGGACTCCTAAAGACGATGGAACACTAAAATTGCGTCGAGAGTCAATACATCGACCTCCAGTCAACTTGTATCCAAGGGGATATTGCAGTCTCGTGCACCATATGATCCTTCTCCTGTTAGTAGATTTTCGAATCCGACGCTAAAATGATAGTTAACTGTATCGTTCAGGGCCTCCTAATCCCGATGGAACACTCAAATTGCGTCGAGATTCAATACATCGGCATCCAGCCGACTTGTCTCCAAGGGTCTATTGCTGCCTCGGGCACCTTATGGTCGTTCTCCTGTGAGTCTAGATTTTCGAATCCGACGCAAAAATGATAGTTAATTGTAACTTTCAGGACCTCCTATTTGCGATGGAACACTTAAATTGCGTCGAGATTCAATACATCGTCCTCCAGCCGACTTGTCTCCAAGGGTCTATTGCTGCCTCGGGCACCAAATGTTCGTTCTCCCGTGAGTCTAGATTTTCGAATCCGACGCGAAACTGATAGTTAATTGTAACTTTCAGGGCCTCCTAATGACGATGGAACACTCAAATTGCGTCGAGATTCAATACATCGGCCTCCAGCCGACTTGTCTCCAAGGGGATATTGCTGTCTCAGGCACAATATGATCCTTCTCCTGTAAGTCTAGATTTTCGTATCCGACGCAAAAATGATAGTGAATTGTAACGTTCAGGGACTCCTAAACACGATGGAACACTAAAATTGCGTCGAGAGTCAATACATCGACCTCCAGTAAACTTGTATCCAAGGGGATATTACAGTCTCGTGCACCATATGATCCTTCTCCTGTTAGTAGATTTTCGAATCCGACGCTAAAATGATAGTTAACTGTAACGTTCAGGGCCTCCTAATGCCGATGGAACACTGAAATTACGTCGAGATTCAATACATCGGCCTCCACCCGACTTGTCTCCAAGGGTCTATTGCTGCCTCGGGCACCTTATGGTCGTTCTCCTGTGAGTCTAGATTTTCGAATCCGACGATAAAATGATAGTTAATCGTAACGTTCAGGGCGTCCTAATTACGATGGAACACTCAAATTGCGTCGAGAATCAATACATCGGCCTCCAGCCGACTTGTCTAAAATGGTCTATTGCTGCCTCGGGCACCTTATGGTCGTTCTCCTGTGAGTCTAGCTTTTCGAATCCGACGCAAAAATGATAGTTAATTGTAACGTTCAGGGCCTTCTAATGACGATGGAACGCTCAATTTGCGTCGAGATTCAATACATCGGCCTCCAGCCGACTTGTCTCCAAGGGTCTATTGCTGCCTCGGGCTCCAAATGGTCGTTCTCCCGTGAGTCTAGATTTTCGAATCCGACGCGAAACTGATAGTTAATTGTAACGTTCAGGGCCTCCTAATGATGATGAAACACTCAAATTGCGTCGAGATTCAATACATCGGCCTCCAGCCGACTTGCCTCCAAGGCGATATAGCTGTCTCGGGCACAATGTGATCCTTCTCCTGTGAGTCTAGATTTTCGAATCCGACGCAAAAATGATAGTGAATTGTAACGTTCAGCGCCTCCTAATGACGATAGAAGACTCAAATTGCGTCGAGATTCAATACATCGTCCTCCAGCCGTTTTGTCTCCAAGGGGATATTGCTGCCTCGGGCACCAAATGGTCCGTCTGCTGTGAGTCTAGATTTTCGAATCCGACGAAAAACTGATAGTTAATTGTAACATTCAGGGGCTCCTAATGACGATGGAACACTCAAATTGCGTCGCGATCCAATACATCGTCCTCCAGCCGACTTGTCTCCAAGGGTCTATTGCGGCCTCGGGCACCTTATGGTCGTTCTCTTGTAAGTCTAGATTTTCGAATCCGACGCAAAAATGATAGTTAATTGTAACGTTCAGGGCCTCCTAATGACGATGGAACTCTCAAATTGCGTCGAGATTCAATACATCGTCCTCCAGCCGACTTGTCTCCAAAGGTCTATTGCTGCCTCGGGCACCTTATGGTCGTTCTCCTGTGAGTCTAGATTTTCGAATCCGACGCAAAAATGATAGTTAATTGTAACGTTCAGGGCCTTCTAATGACGATGGAACACTCAAATTGCATCGAGATTCAATACATCGGCCTCCAGCCGACTTGTCTCCAAGGGTCTATTGCTGCCTCGGGCACCTTATAGTCGTTCTCCTGTGAGTCTAGATTTTCGAATCCGACGCTAAAATGATTGTTAATTGTAACGTTCGGGGCCTCCTAATGACGATGGAACACTCAAATTGCGTCAAGAATCAATACATCGGTTTCCAGCCGACTTGTCTCCAAGGGTCTATTGCTGCCTCGGGCACCTTATGGTCGTTCTCCTGTGAGTCTAGATTTTCGAATCCGACACATAAATGATAGTTAATTGTAACGTTCAGGGACTCCTAAAGACGATGGAACACTCAAATTGCTTCGAGAGTCAATACATCGACCTCCAGTCAACATGTATCCAAGGGGATATTGCAGTCTCGTGCACCATATGATCCTTCTCCTGTTAGTAGATTTTCGAATCAGACGCTAAAATGATAGTTAACTGTATCGTTCAGGGCCTCCTAATCCCGATGGAACACTCAAATTGCGTCGAGATTCAATACATCGGCATCCAGCCGACTTGTCTCCAAGGGTCTATTGCTGCCTCGGGCACCTTATGGTCGTTCTCCTGTGAGTCAAGATTTTCGAATCCGACGCAAAAATGATAGTTAATTGTAACGTTCAGGGCCTCCTATTTGCGATGGAACACTCAAATTGGGTCGAGATACAATACATCGGCCTCCAGCCGACTTGTCTCCTATGGTCTGTTGCTGCCTCGGGCACCTTATGGTCGTTATCCTGTGAGTCTAGATTTTCGAATCCGACGATAAAATGATAGTTAATTGTATCGTTCAGGGCCTCCTAATGACGATGGAACACTCAAATTGCGACGAGATTCAATACATCGTCCTCCAGCCGACTTGTCTCCAAGGGTCTATTGCTGCCTCGGGCACCAAATGATCGTTCTCCCGTGAGTCTAGATTTTCGAATCCGACGCGAAACTGATAGTTAATTGTAACGTTCAGGGCCTCCTAATGACGATGGAACACTCAAATTGCGTCGAGATTCAATACATCGGCCTCCAGCCGACTTGTCTACAAGGGGATATTGCTGTCTCAGGCACAATATGATCCTTCTCCTGTAAGTCTAGATTTTCGTATCCTACGCAAAAATGATAGTGAATTGTAGCGTTCAGCGCCTCCTAATGACGATAGAAGACTCAAATTGCGTCGAGATTCAATACATCGTCCTCCAGCCGATTTGTCTCCAAGGGGATATTGCTGCCTCAGGCACCAAATGGTCCGTCTGCTGTGGGTCTAGATTTTCGAATCTGACGAAAAACTGATAGTTAATTGTAACATTCAGGGCATTTTCAATGACGATGGAACACTCAAATTGCTTCGCGATCCAATACATCGTCCTCCAGCTGACTTGTATCCAAGGGTCTATTGCTGCCTCGGGCACCTTATGGTCGTTCTCTTGTAAGTCTAGATTTTCGAATCCGACGCAAAAATGATAGTTAATTGTAACGTTCAGGGCCTCCTAATGACGATGGAACTCTCAAATTGCGTCGAGATTCTATACATCGTCCTCCAGCCGACTTGTCTCCAAGGGTCTATTGCTGCCTCGGGCACCTTATGGTCGTTCTCCTGTGAGTCTAGATTTTCGAATCCGACGATAAAATGATAGTTAATTGTAACGTTCAGGGCGTCCTAATTACGATGGAACACTCAAATTGCGTCGAGAGTCAATACATCGGCCTCCAGCCATCTGTTCTTCAAGGGTCTATTGCTGCCTCGGGCACCTTATGGTCGTTCTCCTGTGAGTCTAGATTTTCGAATCCGACGCAAAAATGATAGTTAATTGTAACGTTCAGGGCCTTCTAATGACGATGGAACACTCAAATTGCGTCGAGATTCAATACATCGGCCTCCAGCCGACTTGTCTCCAAGGGTCTATTGCTGCCTCGGGCACCTTATGGTCGTTCTCCTGTGAGTCTAGATTTTCGAATCCGACGCTAAAATGATAGTTAATTGTAACGTTCAGGGCCTCCTAATGACGATGGAACACTCAAATTGCGTCGAGATTCAATACATCGGCCTCCAGCCGACTTGTCTCCAAGGGTCTATTGCTGCCTCGGGCACCTTATGGTCGTTCTCCTGTGAGTCTTGATTTTCGTATCCGACGCAAAAATGATAGTTAATTGTAACGTTCAGGGCCTTCTAATGACGATGGAACACTCAAATTGCGTCGAGATTCAAAACTTCGGCCTCCAGCCGACTTGTCTCCAAGGGGATATAGCTGTCTCGGGCACAATGTGTTCCTTCTCCTGTGAGTCTAGATTTTCGAATCCGACCCAAAAATGATAGTTAATTGTAACGTTCAGGGCCTTCTAATGACGATGGAACACTCAAATTGCCTCGAGATTCAATACATATTCATTCAGCCGATTTGTCTCCAAGGGTCTATTGCTGCCTCGGGCACCGTATGGTCGTTCCCCTGTGAGTCAACATTTTAGAATCCGACGCAAAACTGATTGTTAAATGTAATGCTCAGGGCCTCTTAATGACGATGGAACACTCAAATTGCGTCGAGAGTCAATACATCTTCCTCCAGCCGACTTGTCTACAAGGGGATATTGCTGCCTCGGGCTCCATGTGGTCCGTCTCCTGTGAGTCTAGATTTTCGAATCCGACGCCAAAATGATAGTGAATAGTAACGTTCAGCGCCTCCTGATGACGATAGTACTCTCAAATTGCGTCGAGATTCAATACATCGTCCTCCAGCTGATTTGTCTCCAAGGGGATATTGCTGCCTCGGGCACCAAATGGTCCGTCTCCTGTGAGTCTGGATTTTTGAATCCGACGCGAAACTGATAGTTAATTGTAAGGTTCAGGTCCTCCAAATGGCGATGGAGAACTCAAATTGCGTTGAGATTCAATACATCGTCCTCCAACCGACTTGTCTCCAAGGGTCAATAACTGCCACGGGCACCTTGTGATCGTTCTGCTGTGAGGCTAGATTTTCGAACCCGACGCAAAACTGATTGTTAATTGTAACGTTCAGGGCCACCTAATGACGATGGAACACTCAAATTGCGTCGAGATTCAATACATCGTCCTCCAGCCGACTTGTCTCCAAGGGTCTATTGCTGCCTCGGGCACCTTATGGTCGTTCTCCTGTGAGTCTAGATTTTCGAATCCGACGCAAAAATGATAGTTAATTGTAACGTTCAGGGCCTTGTAATGACGATGGAACACTCAAATTGCGTCGAGATTCAATACATCGGCCTCCAGCCGACTTGTCTCCAAGGGGATGTCGCTGCCTCTGGCACCACATGGTTCGTCTCCGGTGATTCTACGTTTTCGAATCCGACGCAAAACTCATAGTTAATTGTAACGTTCAGGGCCTCCTATTGGCGATTCAACACTCAAATTGCGTCGAGATTCAATACATCGACCTCCAGCCGACTTGTCTCCAAGGATCTATTGCTGCCTCGGGCACCTTATGGTCGTTCTCCTGTGAGTCTAGATTTTCGAATCCGACGCAAAAATGATAGTTAACTGTAACGTTCAGGGCCTCCTAATCCCGATGGAACACTCAAATTGCGTCGAGATTCAATACATCGGCCTCCAGCCGACTTGTCTCCATGGGTCTGTTGCTGCCTCGGGCACCCTATGGTCGTTCTCCTTTGAGTTTAGATTTTCGAATCCGACGCGAAACTGATAGTTAATTGTAACGTTCAGGGCCTCCTAATGATGATGAAACACTCAAATTGCGTCGAGATTCAATACATCGGCCTCCAGCCGACTTGCCTCCAAGGCGATATAGCTGTCTCGGGCACAATGTGATCCTTCTCCTGTGAGTCTAGATTTTCGAATCCGACGCAAAAATGATAGTGAATTGTAACGTTCAGCGCCTCCTAATGACGATAGAAGACTCAAATTGCGTCGAGATTCAATACATCGTCCTCCAGCCGTTTTGTCTCCAAGGGGATATTGCTGCCTCGGGCACCAAATGGTCCGTCTGCTGTGAGTCTAGATTTTCGAATCCGACGAAAAACTGATAGTTAATTGTAACATTCAGGGGCTCCTAATGACGATGGAACACTCAAATTGCGTCGCGATCCAATACATCGTCCTCCAGCCGACTTGTCTCCAAGGGTCTATTGCGGCCTCGGGCACCTTATGGTCGTTCTCTTGTAAGTCTAGATTTTCGAATCCGACGCAAAAATGATAGTTAATTGTAACGTTCAGGGCCTCCTAATGACGATGGAACTCTCAAATTGCGTCGAGATTCAATACATCGTCCTCCAGCCGACTTGTCTCCAAAGGTCTATTGCTGCCTCGGGCACCTTATGGTCGTTCTCCTGTGAGTCTAGATTTTCGAATCCGACGCAAAAATGATAGTTAATTGTAACGTTCAGGGCCTTCTAATGACGATGGAACACTCAAATTGCATCGAGATTCAATACATCGGCCTCCAGCCGACTTGTCTCCAAGGGTCTATTGCTGCCTCGGGCACCTTATAGTCGTTCTCCTGTGAGTCTAGATTTTCGAATCCGACGCTAAAATGATTGTTAATTGTAACGTTCGGGGCCTCCTAATGACGATGGAACACTCAAATTGCGTCAAGAATCAATACATCGGTTTCCAGCCGACTTGTCTCCAAGGGTCTATTGCTGCCTCGGGCACCTTATGGTCGTTCTCCTGTGAGTCTAGATTTTCGAATCCGACACATAAATGATAGTTAATTGTAACGTTCAGGGACTCCTAAAGACGATGGAACACTAAAATTGCTTCGAGAGTCAATACATCGACCTCCAGTCAACATGTATCCAAGGGGATATTGCAGTCTCGTGCACCATATGATCCTTCTCCTGTTAGTAGATTTTCGAATCAGACGCTAAAATGATAGTTAACTGTATCGTTCAGGGCCTCCTAATCCCGATGGAACACTCAAATTGCGTCGAGATTCAATACATCGGCATCCAGCCGACTTGTCTCCAAGGGTCTATTGCTGCCTCGGGCACCTTATGGTCGTTCTCCTGTGAGTCTAGATTTTCGAATCCGACGCAAAAATGATAGTTAATTGTAACGTTCAGGGCCTCCTATTTGCGATGGAACACTCAAATTGGGTCGAGATTCAATACATCGGCCTCCAGCCGACTTGTCTCCTATGGTCTGTTGCTGCCTCGGGCACCTTATGGTCTTTCTCCTGTGAGTCTAGATTTTCGAATCCGACGATAAAATGATAGTTAATTGTATCGTTCAGGGCCTCCTAATGACGATGGAACACTCAAATTGCGACGAGATTCAATACATCGTCCTCCAGCCAACTTGTCTCCAAGGGTCTATAGCTGCCTCGGGCACCAAATGATCGTTCTCCCGTGAGTCTAGATTTTCGAATCCGACGCGAAACTGATAGTTAATTGTAACGTTCAGGGCCTCCTAATGACGATGGAACACTCAAATTGCGTCGAGATTCAATACATCGGCCTCCAGCCGACTTGTCTACAAGGGGATATTGCTGTCTCAGGCACAATATGATCCTTCTCCTGTAAGTCTAGATTTTCGTATCCTACGCAAAAATGATAGTGAATTGTAGCGTTCAGCGCCTCCTAATGACGATAGAAGACTCAAATTGCGTCGAGATTCAATACATCGTCCTCCAGCCGATTTGTCTCCAAGGGGATATTGCTGCCTCAGGCACCAAATGGTCCGTCTGCTGTGGGTCTAGATTTTCGAATCTGACGAAAAACTGATAGTTAATTGTAACATTCAGGGCATTTTCAATGACGATGGAACACTCAAATTGCTTCGCGATCCAATACATCGTCCTCCAGCTGACTTGTATCCAAGGGTCTATTGCTGCCTCGGGCACCTTATGGTCGTTCTCTTGTAAGTCTAGATTTTCGAATCCGACGCAAAAATGATAGTTAATTGTAACGTTCAGGGCCTCCTAATGACGATGGAACTCTCAAATTGCGTCGAGATTCTATACATCGTCCTCCAGCCGACTTGTCTCCAAGGGTCTATTGCTGCCTCGGGCACCTTATGGTCGTTCTCCTGTGAGTCTAGATTTTCGAATCCGACGATAAAATGATAGTTAATTGTAACGTTCAGGGCGTCCTAATTACGATGGAACACTCAAATTGCGTCGAGAGTCAATACATCGGCCTCCAGCCATCTTGTCTTCAAGGGTCTATTGCTGCCTCGGGCACCTTATGGTCGTTCTCCTGTGAGTCTAGATTTTCGAATCCGACGCAAAAATGATAGTTAATTGTAACTTTCAGGGCCTTCTAATGACGATGGAACACTCAAATTGCGTCGAGATTCAATACATCGGCCTCCAGCCGACTTGTCTCCAAGGGTCTATTGCTGCCTCGGGCACCTTATGGTCGTTCTCCTGTGAGCCTAGATTTTCGAATCCGACGCTAAAATGATTGTTAATTGTAACGTTCAGGGCCTCCTAATGACGATGGAACACTCAAATTGCGTCGAGATTCAATACATCGGCCTCCAGCCGACTTGTCTCCAAGGGTCTATTGCTGCCTCGGGCACCTTATGGTCGTTCTCCTGTGAGTCTTGATTTTCGTATCCGACGCAAAAATGATAGTTAATTGTAACGTTCAGGGCCTTCTAATGACGATGGAACACTCAAATTGCGTCGAGATTCAAAACTTCGGCCTCCAGCCGACTTGTCTCCAAGGGGATATAGCTGTCTCGGGCACAATGTGTTCCTTCTCCTGTGAGTCTAGATTTTCGAATCCGACCCAAAAATGATAGTTAATTGTAACGTTCAGGGCCTTCTAATGACGATGGAACACTCAAATTGAGTCGAGATTCAATACATCGGCCTCCAGCCGACTTGTCTCCATGGGGATATTACTGCCTCCGGGCTCTTATGTTCGCTCTCATGTGAGTCTAGATTTTCGAATTCGACGCGAAACTGATTGTTAATTGTAACGTTCAGGGCTTCCTAATGACGATGGAACACTCAAATTGCCTCGAGATTCAATACATCTTCATTCAGCCGATTTGTCTCCAAGGGTCTATTGCTGCCTCGGGCACCGTATGGTCGTTCCCCTGTGAGTCAACATTTTAGAATCCGACGCAAAACTGATTGTTAAATGTAATGCTCAGGGCCTCTTAATGACGATGGAACACTCAAATTGCGTCGAGAGTCAATACATCTTCCTCCAGCCGACTTGTCTACAAGGGGATATTGCTGCCTCGGGCTCCATGTGGTCCGTCTCCTGTGAGTCTAGATTTTCGAATCCGACGCCAAAATGATAGTGAATAGTAACGTTCAGCGCCTCCTGATGACGATAGTACTCTCAAATTGCGTCGAGATTCAATACATCGTCCTCCAGCTGATTTGTCTCCAAGGGGATATTGCTGCCTCGGGCACCAAATGGTCCGTCTCCTGTGAGTCTGGATTTTTGAATCCGACGCGAAACTGATAGTTAATTGTAAGGTTCAGGTCCTCCAAATGGCGATGGAGAACTCAAATTGCGTTGAGATTCAATACATCGTCCTCCAACCGACTTGTCTCCAAGGGTCAATAACTGCCACGGGCACCTTGTGATCGTTCTGCTGTGAGGCTAGATTTTCGAACCCGACGCAAAACTGATTGTTAATTGTAACGTTCAGGGCCACCTAATGACGATGGAACACTCAAATTGCGTCGAGATTCAATACATCGTCCTCCAGCCGACTTGTCTCCAAGGGTCTATTGCTGCCTCGGGCACCTTATGGTCGTTCTCCTGTGAGTCTAGATTTTCGAATCCGACGCAAAAATGATAGTTAATTGTAACGTTCAGGGCCTTGTAATGACGATGGAACACTCAAATTGCGTCGAGATTCAATACATCGGCCTCCAGCCGACTTGTCTCCAAGGGGATGTCGCTGCCTCTGGCACCACATGGTTCGTCTCCGGTGATTCTACGTTTTCGAATCCGACGCAAAACTCATAGTTAATTGTAACGTTCAGGGCCTCCTATTGGCGATTCAACACTCAAATTGCGTCGAGATTCAATACATCGACCTCCAGCCGACTTGTCTCCAAGGATCTATTGCTGCCTCGGGCACCTTATGGTCGTTCTCCTGTGAGTCTAGATTTTCGAATCCGACGCAAAAATGATAGTTAACTGTAACGTTCAGGGCCTCCTAATCCCGATGGAACACTCAAATTGCGTCGAGATTCAATACATCGGCCTCCAGCCGACTTGTCTCCATGGGTCTGTTGCTGCCTCGGGCACCCTATGGTCGTTCTCCTTTGAGTTTAGATTTTCGAATCCGACGCGAAACTGATAGTTAATTGTAAGGTTCAGGGCCTCCTAATGACGATGGAACACTCAAATTGCGTCGAGATTCAATACATCGGCCTCCAGCGGACTTGTCTCCAAGGGGATATTGCTGTCTCGGGCACCATATGATCCTTCTCCTGTGAGTCTAGATTTTCGAATCCGACGTAAAAATGATAGTGAATAGTAACGTTCACCCCCTCCTGATGACGATAGAACTCTCAAATTGCGTCGAGATTCAATACATCGTCCTCCAGCTGATTTGTCTCCAAGGGGATATTGCTGCCTCGGGCACCAAATGATCCGTCTCCTGTGAGTGTGAATTTTTGAATCCGACGCGAAACTGATAGTTAATTGTAACGTTCAGGGCCTCCAAATGACGATGGAGCACTCAAATTGCGTCGCGATTCAATACATCGTCCTCCAGCGGACTGGTCTCCAAAGGGATATTGCTGCCTCGGGCACCAAATGGTCCGTCTGCTGTGAGTCTAGATTTTCGAATCCGACGAAAAACTGAAAGTTAATTGTAACATTCAGGGCCTCCTAATGACGATGGAACACTCAAATTGCGTCAAGAATCAATACATCGGTTTCCAGCCGACTTGTCTCCAAAGGTCTATTGCTGCCTCGGGCACCTTATGGTCGTTCTCCTGTGAGTCTAGATTTTCGAATCCGACGCATAAATGATAGTTAATTGTAACGTTTAGGGACTCCTGAAGACGGTGGAACAAATTGCGTCGAGAGTCAATACATCGACCTCCAGTCGACTTGTATCCAAGGGGATATTGAAGTCTCGTGCACCATATGATCCTTCTCCTGTTAGTAGATTTTCGAATCCGACGCTAAAATGATAGTTAACTGTAACGTTCAGTTCCTCCTAATGCCGATGGAACACTCTAATTGCGTCGAGATTCAATACATCGTCCTCCAGTCGATTTGTCTCCAAGGGGATATTGCTGCCTCGGGCACCAAATGGTCCGTCTGCTGTGAGTCTAGATTTTCGAATCCGACGAAAAACTGATAGTTAATTGTAACATTCAGGGCCTCCTAATGACGATGGAACACTCAAATTCCGTCGCGATGCAATACATCGTCCTCCAGCCGACTTGTCTCCAAGGGTCTAATGCTGCCTCGGGCACCTTATGGTCGTTCTCTTGTAAGTCTAGATTTTCGAATCAGACGCAAAACTGATAGTTCATTATAACGTTCAGGGCGACCTAATGACGATGGAACACTCAAATTGCGTCGATATTCAATACATCGGCCTCCAGTCGATTTGTCTCCAAGGGGTATAATGCTGTCTCGAGCACCGTATGAACTTCTCCTGTGAGTAGATTTTCGAATCCGACGCTAAAATGAATGTTAATTGTAACGTTCAGGGCCTCCTAATGACGATGGAACACTCAAATTGCGTCAAGAATCAATACATCGGTTTCCAGCCGACTTGTCTCCAAGGGTCTATTGCTGCCTCGGGCACCTTATGGTCGTTCTCCTGTGAGTCTAGATTTTCGAATCCGACGCATAAATGATAGTTAATTGTAACGTTCAGGGCCTCCTATTGGCGATGGAACAGTCAAATTGCGTCGAGATTCAATACATCGGCCTCCAGCCGACTTGTCTTATATGGGCTGTTGCTGCCTCGGGCACCTTATGGTCGTTCTCCTGTGAGTCTAGATTTTCGAATCCGACGCAAAAATGATAGTTAATTGTAACGTTCAGGGCCTTCTAATGACGATGGAACACTCAAATTGCGTCAAGAATCAATACATCGGTTTCCAGCCGACTTGTCTCCAAGGGTCTATTGCTGCCTCGGGCACCTTATGGTCGTTCTCCTGTGAGTCTAGATTTTCGAATCCGACGCATAAATGATAGTTAATTGTAACGTTCAGGGCCTCCTATTGGCGATGGAACAGTCAAATTGCGTCGAGATTCAATACATCGGCCTCCAGCCGACTTGTCTCCTATGGGCTGTTGCTGCCTCGGGCACCTTATGGTCGTTCTCCTGTGAGTCTAGATTTTCGAATCCGACGCAAAAATGATAGTTAATTGTAACGTTCAGGGCCTTGTAATGACGATGGAACACTCAAATTGCGTCGAGATTCAATACATCGGCCTCCAGCCGACTTGTCTCCAAGGGTCTGTTGCTGCCTCGGGCACCTTATGGTCGTTCTCCTGTGAGTTTAGATTATCGAATCCGACGCAAAAATGATAGTTAATTGTAACGTTTAGGGCCTCCTAATGACGATGGAACACTCAAATTGCGTCGAGATTCAATACATCGGCCTCCAGCCGACATAAACATATTAATTTCTATAATAATGTGTTACATCTCCAGTAACTTGAACTTTGGCACATCTTCCTGCACCTTTCATCCACAGACACACACTCTCCTGTTCACTTATTTTACGATCATTCCTTGTTCGCAGGGAAAACGGCTGGTTAGATGTGAAGTAGGAAATACCCAGGTCCCTGTTAAACACTTGTCCAACATGAAAAGTACGGAAGGCTATAAGATCTCTTGCATTAAATGATTCCAAACCAGTCACATTTTTAACTTGATTACCATCATAACGAACCACAGCAACAGTAATCCAACCATTACCAGCTTGATGGGCGTCTAATTGAGTAAGTGCAAAGTTAATAATACAACCACAAAACACTGATGGACCTTGCAAGATAATCTGCGCTCCTTTGTTGGAAACTTTGACCTCCAAATCGTCTAAGGCCTTATACACAGTTAGACGCGAACGTCTATATGTTCTCCTATAACGAGGCATCTCAATTAATTGTCCGATGCTGCTGCACGCGCTGCTGCACGCCGACTGAAGCCGGAATGTTGGACAAGTGTTTAACAGGGACTTGGGTATTTCCTACTTCACATCTAACCAGCCGTTTTCCCTGAGAACAAGGAATCATCGTAAAATAAGTGAACAGGAGAGTGTGTGTCTGTGGATGAAAGGTGCAGGAAGATGTGCCAAAGTTCAAGTTACTGGAGATCTAATACATTATTATAGAAATTAATATGTTTATTCTCAATTAATTATATATCTAATATTATTATTTAAATAAAAATCATAAATAATTAAACTACTTAATATTTCTTGATCATGGAGGTACGCTACACTAAACGGGGGCCATAGAGTGTGAACAATTTTTTTCAATAGATGAGTACTGTCTAACATCACGAATGCCAGAACTCGGCGTTGCGTCAGCACTGGCGCTGTGCCAAAGCCGAATCGCGTACGCGCGCGGTCTAGAGATCCTACCGCGCGCGTACGGGATTCGCGTCAGTCGAGTGATCGTGGGTTATATAAGTAAACACCAGTCAAAGCCGGCTTCGGTCGGCGTGCAGCAGCGCGTGCAGCAGCATCGGACAATTAATTGAGATGCCTCATTATAGGAGAACATATAGACGTTCGCGTCTAACTGTGTATAAGGCCTTACACGGTTTGGAGGTCAAAGTTTCCAACAAAGGAGCGCAGATTATCTTGCAAGGTCCATCAGTGTTTTGTGGTTGTATTATTAACTTTGCACTTACTCAATTAGACGCCCATCAAGCTGGTAATGGTTGGCACAGCCTCCTAATGACGATGGAACACTCAAATTGCGACGAGATTCAATACATCGTCCTACAGCCGACTTGTCTCCAAGGGTCTATTGCTGCCTCGGGCACCAAATGGTCGTTCTCCCGTGAGTCTAGATTTTCGAATCCGACGCGAAACTGATAGTTAATTGTAACGTTCAGGGCCTCCTAATGACGATGGAACACTCAAATTGCGTCGAGATTCAATACATCGGCCTCCAGCCGACTTGTCTCCAAGGGGATATTGCTGTCTCTGGCACAATATGATCCTTCTCCTGTGAGTCTAGATTTTCGTATCCGACGCAAAAATGATAGTGAATTGTAACGTTCAGCGCCTCCTAATGACGATAGAAGACTCAAATTGCGTCGAGATTCAATACATCGTCCTCCAGCCGATTTGTCTCCAAGGCGATATTGCTGCCTCAGGCACCAAATGGTCCGTCTGCTGTGAGTCTAGATTTTCGAATCTGACGAAAAACTGATAGTTAATTGTAACATTCAGGGCCTTCTAATGACGATGGAACACTCAAATTGAGACGAGATTCAATACATCGGCCTCCAGCCGACTTGTCTCCATGGGGATATTACTGCCTCCGGGCTCTTATGTTCGCTCTCATGTGAGACTAGATTTTCGAATTCGACGCGAAACTGATTGTTAATTGTAACGTTCAGGGCTTCCTAATGACGATGGAAGACTCAAATTGCGTCGAGATTCAATTCATCGGCCTCCAGCGGACTTGTCTCCAAGGGGATATTGCTGTCTCGGGCACCATATGATCCTTCTCCTGTGAGTCTAGATTTTCGAATCCGACGCAAAAATGATAGTGAATTGTAACGTTCAGCGCCTCCTAATGACGATAGAAGACTCAAATTGCGTCGAGATTCAATACATCGTCCTCCAGCCGACTTGCCTCCAAGGGTCTATTGCTGCCTCGGGCACCTTATGGTCGTCCTCCTGTGAGTCTAGATTTTCGAATCCGACGCAAAAATGATAGTTAATTGTAACGTTCAGGGCCTTGTAATGACGATGGAACACTCAAATTGCGTCGAGATTCAATACATCGGCCTCCAGCCGACTTGCCTCCAAGGGGATGTCGCTGCCTCCGGCACCACATGGTTCGTCTCTGGTGATTCTACGTTTTCGAATCCGACGCAAAACTCATAGTTAATTGTAACGTTCAGGGCCTCCTATTGGCGATGGAACACTCAAAATGCGTCGAGATTCAATACATCGACCTCCAGCCGACTTGTCTCCAAAGGTCTATTGCTGCCTCGGGCACCTTATGGTCGTTCTCCTGTGAGTCTAGATTTTCGAATCCGACGCAAAAATGATAGTTAACTGTAACGTTCAGGGCCTCCTAATCCCGATGGAACACTCAAATTGCGTCGAGATTCAATACATCGGCCTCCAGCCGACTTGTCTCCAAGGGTCTGTTGCTGCCTCGGGCACCCTATGGTCGTTCTCCTAAGAGTTTAGATTTCCGAATCCGACGCGAAACTGATAGTTAATTGTAAGGCTCAGGGCCTCCTAATGACGATGGAACACTCAAATTGCGTCGAGATTCAATACATCGTCCTCCAGCTGATTTGTCTCCAAGGGGATATTGCTGCCTCGGGCACCAAATGGTCCGTCTCCTGTGAGTCTGGATTTTTGAATCCGACGCGAAACTGATAGTTAATTGTTACGTTTAGGGCCTCCAAATGACGATGGAGCACTCAAATTGCGGCGCGATTCAATACATCGTCCTCCAGCGGACTGGTCTCCAAAGGGATATTGCTTCCTCGGGCACCAAATGGTCCGTCTGCTGTGAGTCTAGATTTTCGAATCCGACGAAAAACTGAAAGATAATTGTAACATTCAGGGCCTCCTAATGACGATGGAACACTCAAATTGCGTCGAGATTCAATACTTCGGCCTCCAGCCGACTTGTCTCCAAGGGTCTGTTGCTGCCTCGGGCACCTTATGGTCGATTTCTTGTAAGTGTAGATTTTCGAATCCGATGCAAAACTGATGGTTCATTATAACGTTCAGGGCGACCTAATGACGATGGAACACTCAAATTGGGTCGATATTCAATACATCGACCTCCAGTCGATTTGTCTGCAAGGGGTATATTGCTGTCTCGAGCACCGTATAAACTTCTCCTGTGAGTAGATTTTCGAATCCGACGCTAAAATGATTGTTAATTGTAACGTTCAGGGCCTCCTAACGACGATGGAACACTCAAATTGCGTCAAGAATCAATACATCGGTTTCCAGCCGACTTGTCTCCAAAGGTCTATTGCTGCCTCGGGCACCTTATGGTCGTTCACCTGTGAGTCTAGATTTTCGAATCCGACGCATAAATGATAGTTAATTGTAACGTTCAGGGACTCCCAAAGACGATGGAACACTCAAATTGCGTCGAGAGTCAATACATCGACCTCCAGTCGACTTGTATCCAAGGGGATATTGCAGCCTCATGCACTATATGATCCTTCTCCTGTTAGCAGATTTTCGAATCCGACGCTAAAATGATAGTTAACTGTAACGTTCAGGGCCTCCTAATGCCGGTGGAACACTCAAATTGCGTCGAGTTTCGATATATCGGCCTCCAGCCGACTTGTCTCCAAGGGTCGGTTGCTGCCTCGGGCACCCTATGGTCGTTCTCCTGTGAGTTTAGATTTTCGAATCCAACGCGAAACTGATAGTTAATTGTAAGGCTCAGGTCCTCCTAATGACGATGGAAGACTCAAATTGCGTCGAGATTCAATACATCGGCCTCCAGCGGACTTGTCTCCAAGGGGATATTGCTGTCTCGGGCACCATTTGATTCTTCTCCTGTGAGTCTAGATTTTCGAATCCGACGCAAAAATGATAGTGAATAGTAACGTTCAGCGCCTCCTGATGACGATAGAAGTCTCAAATTGCGTCGAGGTTCAATACATCGTCCTCCAGCTGATTTGTCTCCAAGGGGATATTGCTGCCTCGGGCACCATATGATCCTTCTCCTGTGAGTCTGGATTTTTGAATCCGACGCGAAACTGATAGTTAATTGTAACATTCAGGGCCTCCTAATGCCGATGGAACACTCATTTTGAGTTGCGATCCAATACATCGTCCTCCAACCGACTTGTCTCCAAGGGTCAATAGCTGCCACGGGCACCTTGTGATCGTTCTGCTGTGAGTCTAGGTTTCCGAACCCGACGCAAAACTGATTGTTAATTGTAACGTTCAGGGCCACCTAATGACGATGGAACACTCAAATTGAGTCGAGATTCAATTCATCGACCTCCAGCCGACTTGTCTCCAAGGGGATTTTGCTGCCTCGGGTTCCATGTGGTCCGTCTCTTGTAAGTCTAGATTTTCGAATCCGACGCAAAACTGATAGTTCATTATAACGTTCAGGGCGGCCTAATGACGATGGAACACTCAAATTGCGTCGATATTCAATACATCGGCCTCCAGTCGATTTGTCTCCAAGGGGTATATTGCTGTCACGAGCACCGTATGAACTTCTCCTGTGAGTAGATTTTCGAATCCGACGCTAAAATGATTGTTAATTGTAACGTTCAGGGCCTCCTAATGACGATGGAACACTAAAATTGCGTCAAGAATCAATACATCGGTTTCCAGCCGACTTGTCTCCAAGGGTGTATTGCTGCCTCGGGCACCTTATGGTCGTTCTCCTGTGAGTCTAGATTTTCGAATCCGACGCATAAATGATAGTTAACTGTAACGTTCAGGGACTCCTGAAGACGATGGAACAAATTGCGTCGAGAGTCAATACATCGACCTCCAGTCGACTTGTATCCAAGGGGATATTGCAGTCTCGTGCACCATATGATCCTTGTCCTGTTAGTAAATTTTCGAATCCGACGCTAAAATGATAGTTAACTGTAACGTTCAGGGCCTCCTAATGCCGATGGAACACTCAAATTGCGTCGAGATTCAATACATCGTCCACCAGCCGATTTGTCTCGAAGGGGATATTGCTGCCTCGGGCACCAATTGGTCCGTCTGCTGTGAGTCTAGATTTTCGAATCCGACGAAAAACTGATAGTTAATTGTAACATTCAGGGCCTCCTAATGACGATGGAACACTCAAATTCCGTCGCGATCCAATTCATCGTCCTCCAGCCGAATTGTCTCCAAGGGTCTCATGCTGCCTCGGGCACCTTATGGTCGTTCTCCTGTGAGTCTAGATTTTCGAATCCGACGCATAAATGATAGTCAATTGTAACGTTCAGGGCCTCCTATTGGCGATGGAACACTCAAATTGCGTCGAGCTTGAATACATCGGTCTCCAGCCGACTTGTCTCCTATGGTCTGTTGCTGCCTCCGGCACCTTATGGTCGTTCTCCTGTGAGTCTAGATTTTCGAATCTGACGCAAAAATGATAGTTAATTGTAACGTTCAGGGCCTTGTAATGACGATGGAACACTCAAATTGCGTCGAGATTCAATACATCGGCCTCCAGCCGACTTGTCTCCAAGGGTCTGTTGCTGCCTCGGGCACCTTATGGTCGTTCTCCTGTGAGTTTAGATTATCGAATCCGACGCAAAAATGATAGTTAATTGTAACGTTTAGGGCCTCCTAATGACGATGGAACACTCAAATTGCGTCGAAATTCAATATATCGGCCTCCAGCCAACATGTCTCCAAGGGTCTGTTGCTGCCTCGGGCACCTTATGGTCGTTCTCCTGTGAGTTTAGATTATCGGATCCGACGCAAAAATGATAGTTAATTGTAACGTTTAGGGCCTCCTAATGACGATGGGACACTCAAATTGCGTCGAGATTCAATACATCGTCCTCCAGCCGACTTGTCTCCATGGGAATATTAATGCCTCCGGCATCTTATGTTCGCTCTCATGTGAGTCTAGATTTTCGAATCCGACGCGAAACTGATTGTTAATTGTAACGTTCAGGGCTTCCTAATGACGATGGAACACTCAAATTGCCACGAGATTGAATACATCGGCATTCAGCCGGTTTGTCCCCAAGGGGTATATTGCTGTCTCGAGCACCGTATGAACTTCTCCTGTGAGTAGATTTTCGAATCCGACGCTAAAATGATTGTTAATTGTAACGTTCAGGGCCTCCTAATGACGATGGAACACTCTAATTGCGTCAAGAATCAATACATCGGTATCCAGCCGACTTGTCTCCAAAGGTCTATTGCTGCCTCGGGCACCTTATGGTCGTTCTACTGTGAGTCTAGATTTTCGAATCCGACGCATAAATGATAGTTAATTGTAACGTTCAGGGACTCCTAATGACGATGGAACACTCAAATTGCGTCGAGAGTCAATACATCGACCTCCAGTCGACTTGTATCCAAGGGGATATTGCAGTCTCGTGCACCATATGATCCTTCTCCTGTTAGTAGATTTTCGAATCCGACGCTAAAATGATAGTTAACTGTAACGTTCAGGGCCTCCTAATGCAGATGGAACACTCAAATTGCGTCGAGATTCAATACATCGGCCTCCAGCCGACTTGTCTCCAAGGGTCTATTGCTGCCTCGGGCACTTTATGGTCGTTCTCTTGTAAGTCTAGATTTTCGAATCCGACGCAAGAATGATAGTTCATTATAACGTTCAGGGCGACCTAATGACGATGGAACACTCAAATTGCGTCGATATTCAATACATCGTCCTCCAGTCGATTTGCCTCCAAGGGGTATATTGCTGTCACGAGCACCGTATAAACTTCTCCTGTGAGTAGATTTTCGAATCCGACGCTAAAATGATTGTTAATTGTAACGTTCAGGGCCTCCTAATGACGATGGAACACTCAAATTGCGTCAAGAATCAATACATCGGTTTCCAGCCGACTTGTCTCCAAGGGTCTATTGCTACCTCGGGCACCTTATGGTCGTTCTCCTGTGAGTCTAGATTTTCGAATCCGACGCATAAATGATAGTTATTTGTAACGTTCAGGGACTCCTAAAGACGATGGAACACTCAAATTGCGTCGAGAGTCAATACATCGACCTCCAGTCGACTTGTATCCAAGGGGATATTGCAGTCTCGTGCACCATATGATCCTTCCCCTGTTAGTAGATTTTCGAATCCGACGCTAAAATGATAGTTAACTGTAACGTTCAGGGCCTCCTAATGCCGATGGAACACTCAAATTGCGTCGAGATTCAATACATCGTCCTCCAGCCGACTTGTCTCCAAGGGTCTAATGCTGCGTCGGGCAACTTACGGTCGTTCTCTAGTAAGTCTAGATTTTCGAATCCGACGCAAAAATGATAGTTAATTGTAACGTTCAGGGCCTCCTAATGACGATGGAACTCTCAAATTGCGTCGACACTCAATACATAGTCCTCCAGCCGACTTGTCTCCAAGGGTCTATTGCTGCCTCGGGCACCTTATGGTCGTTCTCCTGTGAGTCTAGATTTTCGAATCCGACGCAAAAATGATAGTTAATTGTAACATTCAGGGCCTTCTAATGACGATGGAACACTCAAATTGCGTCGAGATTCAATACATCGGCCTCCAGCCGACTTGTTTCCAAGGGGATATCGCTGCCTCGGGCACCACATGGTCCGTCTCCGGTGATTCTACGTTTTCGAATCCGACGCAAAACTCATAGTTAATTGTAACGTTCAGGGCCTCCTATTGGCGATGGAACACTCAAATTGCGTCGAGATTCAATACATCGGCCTCCAGCCGACTTGTCTCCAAGGGTCTGTTGCTGCCTCGGGCACCTTATGGTCGTTCTCCTGTGAGTTTGGATTATCGAATCCGACGCAAAAATGATAGTTAATTGTAACGTTTAGGGCCTCCTAATGACGATGGAACACTCAAATTGCGTCGAGATTCAATACATCGGCCTCCAGCCGACTTGCCTCCAAGGGTCTGTTGCTGCCTCGGGCACCTTATGGTCGTTCTCCTGTGAGTTTAGATTATCGAATCCGACGCAAAACTGATAGTTCATTATAACGTCCAGGGCGACCTAATGACGATGGAACACTCAAATTGCGTCGATATTCAATACATCGGCCTCCAGTCGATTTGTCTCCAAGGGGTATATTGCTGTCTCGAGCACCGTATGAACATCTCCTGCGAGTAGATTTTCGAATCCGACGCTAAATTGAATGTTAATTGTAACGTTCAGGGCCTCCTAATGACGATGGAACACTCAAATTGCGTCAAGAATCAATACATCGGTTTCCAGCCGACTTGTCTCCAAGGGTCTATTGCTGCCTCGGGCACCTTATGGTCGTTCTCCTGTGAGTCTAGATTTTCGAATCCGACGCATAAATGATAGTTAATTGTAACGTTCAGGGCCTCCTATTGGCGATGGAACACTCAAATTGCGTCGAGATTCAATACATCGGCCTCCAGCCGACTTGTCTCCTATGGTCTGTTGCTGCCTCGGGCACCTTATGGTCGTTCTCCTGTGAGTCTAGATTTTCGAATCCGACGCAAAAATGATAGTTAATTGTAACGTTCAGGGCCTTGTAATGACGATGGAACACTCAAATTGCGTCGAGATTCAATACATCGGCCTCCAGCTGACTTGTCTCCAAGGGTCTGTTGCTGCCTCGGGCACCTTATGGTCGTTCTCCTGTGAGTTTGGATTATCGAATCCGACGCAAAAATGATAGTTAATTGTAACGTTTAGGGCCTCCTAATGACGATGGAACACTCAAATTGCGTCGAGATTCAATACATCGGCCTCCAGCCGACTTGCCTCCAAGGGTCTGTAGCTGCCTCGGGCACCTTATGGTCGTTCTCCTGTGAGTTTAGATTATCGAATCCGACGCAAAAATGATAGTTAATTGTAACGTTTAGGGCCTCCTAATGACGATGGAACACTCAAATTGCGTTGATATTCAATACATCGTCCTCCAGCCGACTTGTCTCCATGGGGATATTAATGTCTCCGGCCTCTTATGTTCGCTCTCATGTGAGTCTAGATTTTCGAAGCCGACGCGAAACTGATTGTTAATTGTAACGTTCAGGGCTTCCTAATGACGATGGAACACTCAAATTGCCTCGAGATTCAATACATCGGCATTCAGCCGATTTGTCTCCAAGGGGTATATTGCTGTCTCCAGCACCGTATGAACTTCTCCTGTGAGTAGATTTTCGAATCCGACGCTAAAATGGTTGTTAATTGTAACGTTCAGGGCCTCCTAATGACGATGGAACACTCAAATTGCGTTAAGAATCAATACATCGGTTTCCAGCCGACTTGTCTCCAAGGGTCTATTGCTGCCTCGGGCACCTTATGGTCGTTCTCCTGTGAGTCTAGATTTTCGAATCCGACGCATAAATGATAGTTAATTGTAACGTTCAGGGACTCCTAATGACGGTGGAACACTCAAATTGCGTCGAGAGTCAATACATCCAACCCCAGTCGACTTGTATCCAAGGGGATATTGCAGTCTCGTGCACCATATGATCCTTCTCCTGTTAGTAGATTTTCGAATCCGACGCTAAAATGATAGGTACCTGTAACGTTCAGGGCCTCCTAATGCAGATGGAACACTCAAATTGCGTCGAGATTCAATACATCGGCCTCCAGCCGACTTGTTTCCAAGGGTCTATTGCTGCCTCGGGCACTTTATGGTCGTTCTCTTGTAAGTCTAGATTTTCGAATCCGACGCAAAAATGATAGTTCATTATAACGTTCAGGGCGACCTAATGACGATGGAACACTCAAATTGCGTTGATATTCAATACATCGGCCTCCAGTCGATTTGTCTCCAAGGGGTATATTGCTGTCTCGAGCACCGTATGAACTTCTCCTGTGAGTAGATTTTCGAATCCGACGCTAAAATGATTGTTAATTGTAACGTTCAGGGCCTTCTAATGACGATGGAACACTCAAATTGCGTCAAGAATCAATACATCGGTTTCCAGCCGACTTGTCTCCAAGGGTCTATTGCTGCCTCGGGCACCTTATGGTCGTTCTGCTGTGAGTCTAGATTTTCGAACCCGACGCAAAACTGATTGTTAATTGTAATGTTCAGGGCCACCTAATGACGATGGAACACTCAAATTGAGTCGAGATTCAATACATCGGCCTCCAGCCCCTTGTCTCCAAGTGTCTGTTGCTGCCTCGGGCACCTTATGGTCGTTCCCCTGTGAGTTTAGATTATCGAATCCGACGCAAAAATGATAGTTAATTGTAACGTTTAGGGCCTCCTAATGACGATGGGACACTCAAATTGCGTCGAGAGTCAATTCATCTTCCTCCAGCCGACTTGTCTACAAGGGGATATTGCTGCCTCGGGCTCTATGTGGTCCGTCTCCTGTGAGTCTAGATTTTCGAATCCGTCGCGAAACTGATAGTTAATTGTAAGGTTCAGGGCCTCCTAATGACGATGGAACACTCAAATTGCGTCGAGATTCAATACATCGGCCTCCAGCGGACTTGTCTCCAATGGGATATTGCTGTCTCGGGCACCATATGATCCTTCTCCTGTGAGTCTAGATTTTTGAATCCGACGCAAAAATGATAGTGAATAGTAACGTTCAGCGCCTCCTGATGACGTTAGAACTCTCAAATTGCGTCGAGATTCAATACATCGTGCTCCAGCTGATTTGTCTCCAAGGGGATATTGCTGCCTCAGGCACCAAATGGTCCGTCTCCTGTGAGTCTGGATTTTTGAATCCCACGCGAAACTGATAGTTAATTGTAACGTTCAGGGCCTCCAAATGACGATGGAGCACTCAAATTGCGTCGCGATTCACTACATCGTCCTCCAGCGGACTGGTCTCCAAGTGGATATTGCTGCATCGGGCACCTTATGGTCCGTCTCAGGTGAGTCTAGATTTTCGAATCCGACGAAAAACTGATAGTTAATTGTAACATTCAGGGCCTCCTAATGACGATGGAACACTCATTTTGCGTCGCGATCCAATACATCGTCGCCAACCGACTTGTCTCCAAGGGTCAATAGCTGCGACGGGCACCTTGTGATCGTTCTGCTGTGAGTCTACATTTTCGACGCCCGCCGCAAAACTGATTGTTAATTGTAACGTTCAGGGCCACCTAATGACGATGGAACACTCAAATTGAGTCGCGATTCAATACATCGACCTCCAGCCGAAATGTCTCCAAGGGGATATTGCTCCCTCGGGCTCCATGTGGTCCGTCTCCTGTGTGTCTAGATTTTCGAATCCGACGCGAAACTGATAGTTAATTGTAACGTTCAGGGCCTCCTAATGACGATGGAACACTCAAATTGCGTCGAGATTCAATACATCGGCCTCCAGCCGACTTGTCTCCAAGGGGATATTGCTGTCTCGGGCACAATATGATCCTTCTCCTGTGAGTCTAGATTTTCGAATCCGACGCAAAAATGATAGTGAATTGTGACGTTCAGCGCCTCCTAATGACGATAGAAGACTCAAATTGCGTCGAGATTCAATACATCGTCCTCCAGCCGATTTGTCTCCATGGTAATATTGCTGCCTCGGGCACCAAATGGTCCGTCTGCTGTGAGTCTAGATTTTCGAATCCGACGAAAAACTGATAGTTAATTGTAACATTCAGGGCCTCCTAATGACGATGGAACACTCAAATTGCGTCGCGATCCAATACATCGTCCTCCAGCCGACTTGTCTCCAAGGGTCTAATGCTGCCACGGGCACCTTATGGTCGTTCTCTTGTAAGTCTAGATTTTCGAATCCGACGCAAAACTGATAGTTCATTATAACGTTCAGGGCGACCTAATGACGATGGAACACTCAAATTTCGTCGATATTCAATACATCGGCCTCCAGTCGATTTGTCTCCAAGGGGTATATTGCTGTCACGAGCACCGTATGAACTTCTCCTGTGAGTAGATTTTCGAATCCGACGCTAAAATGATTGTTAATTGTAACGTTCAGGGCCTCCTATTGACGATGGAACACTCAAATTGCGTCAAGAATCAATATGTCGGTTTCCAGCCGACTTGTCTCCAAGGGCCTATTGCTGCCACGGGCACCTTATGGTCGTTCTCCTGTGAGTCTAGATTTTCGAATCCGACGCATAAATGATAGTTAATTGTAACGTTCAGGGACTCCTAAAGACGATGGAACACTCAAATTGCGTCAAGAGTCAATACATCGACCTCCAGTCGACTTGTATCCAAGGGGATATTGAAGTCTCGTGCACCATATGATCCTTCTCCTGTTAGTAGATTTTCGAATCCGACGCTAAAATGATAGTTAACTGTAACGTTCAGTTCCTCCTCATGCCGATGGAACACTCTAATTGCGTCGAGATTCAATACATCGGCCTCCAGCTGACTTGTCTCCAAGGGTCTGTTGCTGCCTCGGGCACCATATGGTCGTTCTCCTGTGAGTCTAGATTTTCGAATCCGGCGCAAAAATGATAGTTAATTGTTACGTTCAGGGCCTTGTAATGACGATGGAACACTCAAATTGCGTCGAGAGTCAATACATCGACCTCCAGTCGACTTGAATCCAAGGGGATATTGCAGTCTCGTGCACCATATGATCCTTCTCCTGTTAGTAGATTTTCGAATCCGACGCTAAAATGATGGTCAACTGTAACGATCAGGGCCTCCTAATGCCGATGGAACACTCAAATTGCGTCGAGATTCAATACATCGACCTCCAGCCGAAATGTCTCCAAGGGGATATTGCTCCCTCGGGCTCCATGTGGTCCGTCTCCTGTGTGTCTAGATTTTCGAATCCGACGCGAAACTGATAGTTAATTGTAACGTTCAGGGCCTCCTAATGACGATGGAACACTCAAATTGCGTCGAGATTCAATACATCGGCCTCCAGCCGACTTGTCTCCAAGGGGAATATTGCTGTCTCGGGCACAATATGATCCTTCTCCTGTGAGTCTAGATTTTCGAATCCGACGCAAAAATGATAGTGAATTGTAACGTTCAGCGCCTCCTAATGACGATAGAAGACTCAAATTGCGTCGAGATTCAATACATCGTCCTCCAGCCGATTTGTCTCCATGGTAATATTGCTGCCTCGGGCACCAAATGGTCCGTCTGCTGTGAGTCTAGATTTTCGAATCCGACGAAAAACTGATAGTTAATTGTAACATTCAGGGCCTCCTAATGACGATGGAACACTCAAATTGCGTCGCGATCCAATACATCGTCCTCCAGCCGACTTGTCTCCAAGGGTCTAATGCTGCCACGGGCACCTTATGGTCGTTCTCTTGTAAGTCTAGATTTTCGAATCCGACGCAAAACTGATAGTTCATTATAACGTTCAGGGCGACCTAATGACGATGGAACACTCAAATTTCGTCGATATTCAATACATCGGCCTCCAGTCGATTTGTCTCCAAGGGGTATATTGCTGTCACGAGCACCGTATGAACTTCTCCTGTGAGTAGATTTTCGAATCCGACGCTAAAATGATAGTTAATTGTAACGTTCAGGGACTCCTAAAGACGATGGAACACTCAAATTGCGTCGAGAGTCAATACATCGACCTCCAGTCGACTTGTATCCAAGGGGATATTGAAGTCTCGTGCACCATATGATCCTTCTCCTGTTAGTAGATTTTCGAATCCGACGCTAAAATGATAGTTAACTGTAACGTTCAGTTCCTCCTAATGCCGATGGAACACTCTAATTGCGTCGAGATTCAATACATCGGCCTCCAGCTGACTTGTCTCCAAGGGTCTATTGCTGCCTCGGGCACCTTATTGTCGTTCTCCTTTGAGTCTAGATTTTCGAATCCGACGCAAAAATGGTAGTTAATTGTAACGTTCAGGGCCTCCTATTGGCGAAGGAACACTCAAATTGCGTCGAGATTCAATACATCAGCCTCCAGCCGACTTGTCTCCTATGGTCTGTTGCTGCCTCGGGCACCTTATGGTCGTTCTCCTGTGAGTCTAGATTTTCGAATCCGACGCAAAAATGATAGTTAATTGTAACGTTCAGGGCCTTGTAATGACGATGGAACAGTCAAATTGCGTCGAGATTCAATACACCGTCCTCCAGCCGACTTGTCTCCAAGGGTCTGTTGCTGCCTCGGGCACCTTATGGTCGTTCTCCTGTGAGTTTAGATTTTCGAATCCGACGCGAAACTGATAGTTAATTGTAAGGTTCAGGGCCTCCTAATGACGATGGAACACTCAAATTGCGTCGAGATTCAATACATCGGCCTCCAGCCGACTTGTCTCCAAGGGTCTAATGCTGCCTCGGGCACCTTATGGTCGTTCTCTTGTAAGTCTAGATTTTCGAATCCGACGCGAAAATGATAGTTAATTGTAACGTTCAGGGCCCCCTAATGACGATGGAACTCTCAAATTGCGTCGAGATTCAATACATCGTCCTCCAGCCGACTTGTCTCCAAGGGTCTATGGCTGCCTCGGGCACCTTATGGTCGTTCTCCTGTGAGTCTAGATTTTCGAATCCGGCGCAAAAATGATAGTTAATTGTTACGTTCAGGGCCTTGTAATGACGATGGAACACTCAAATTGCGTCGAGAGTCAATACATCGACCTCCAGTCGACTTGTATCCAAGGGGATATTGCAGTCTCGTGCACCATATGATCCTTCTCCTGTTAGTAGATTTTCGAATCCGACGCTAAAATGATGGTCAACTGTAACGATCAGGGCCTCCTAATGCCGATGGAACACTCAAATTGCGTCGAGATTCAATACATCGGCCTCCAGCCGACTTGTCTCCTATGGTCTGTTGCTCCCTCGGGCACCTTATGGTCGTTCTCCTGTGAGTCTAGATTTTAGAATCCGACGATAAAATGATATTTAATTGTAACGTTCAGGGCCTCCTAATGACGATGGAACACTCAAATTGCGACGAGATTCAATACATCGTCCTCCAGCTGACTTGTCTCCAAGGTTCTGTTGCTGCCTTGGGCACCTTTTGGTCGTTCTCCTGTTAGTTTAGATTTTCGAATCCGACGCGAAACTGATAATTAATTGTAAGGTTCAGGGCCTCCTAATGACGATAGCACACTAAAATTGCGTCGAGATTCAATACATCGGCCTCCAGCGGACTTGTCTCCAAGGGGATATTGCTGTCTCGAGCACCGTATGAACTTCTCCTGTGAGTAGATTTTTGAATCTGACGCATAAATGATAGTTAATTGTAACGTTGAGGGACTCCTAAAGACGATGGAACACTCAAATTGCGTCGAGAGACAGTGCATCGACCTCCAGTCGACTTGTATCCAAGGGGATATTGCAGTCTCGTGCACCATATGATCCTTCTCCTGTTAGTAGATTTTCGAATCCGACGATAGTTAACTGTAAAGTTCATGGCCTCCTAATGCCGATGGAACACTCAAATTGCATCGAGATTCAATACATCGGCCTCCAGCCGACTTGTCTCCAAGGGTCTATTGCTGCCACGGGCACCTTACGGTCGTTCTCCTGTGAGTCTAGATTTTCGAAACCGACGCAAAAATGATAGTGAATTGTAACGTTCAGCGCCTCCTAATGGCGATAGAAGACTCAAATTGCGTCGAGATTCAATACATCGTCCTCCAGCCGATTTGTCTCCAAGGGGATATTGCTGCCTCGGGCACCAAATGGTCCGACTGCTGTGAGTCTAGATTTTCGAATCCGACGAAAAACTGATAGTTAATTGTAACATTCAGGGCCTCCTAATGACAATGGAACACTCAATTTGCGTCGCGATCCAATGCATCGTCCACCAGCCGACTTGTCTCCAAGGGTCTAATGCTGCCTCGGGCACCTTATGGTCGTTCTCTCGTAAGTCTAGATTTTCGAATCCGACGCAAAAATGATAGTTAATTGTAACGTTCAGGGCCTCCTAATGACGATGGAACTCTCAAATTGCGTCGAGATTCAATACATCGTCCTCCAGCCGACTTGTCTCCAAGGGTCTATTGCTGCCTCGGGCACCTTATGGTCGTTCTCCTGTGAGTATAGATTTTCGAATCCGACGCTAAAATGATAGTTACCTGTAACGTTCATGGCCTCCTAATGCCGATGGAACACTCAATTTGCGTCGCGATCCAATACATCGTCCACCAGCCGACTTGTCTCCAAGGGTCTAATGCTGCCTCGGGCACCTTATGGTCGTTCTCTCGTAAGTCTATATTTTCGAATCCGACGCAAAATTGATAGTTAATTGTAACGTTCAGGGCCTCCTAATGACGATGGAACTCTCAAATTGCGTCGAGATTGAATACATCGTCCTCCAGCCGACTTGTCTCCAAGGGTCTATTGCTGCCTCGGGCACCTTATGGTCGTTCTCCTGTGAGTCTAGATTTTCGAATCCGACGCAAAAATGATAGTTAATTGTAACGTTCAGGGCCTTGTAATGACGATGGAACACTCAAATTGCGTCGAGAGTCAATACATCGACCTCCAGTCGACTTGTATCTAAAGGGGATATTGCAGTATCGTGCACCATATGATTTTTCTCCTGTTAGTAGATTTTCGTATCCGTCGCTAAAATGATAATTAACTGTAACGTTCAGGGCCTCCTAATGCCGATGGAACACTCAAATTGCGTCGAGATTCAATACACCGGCCACCAGCCGACTTGTCTCCAAGGGTCTATTGCTGCCTCGGGCACCTTATGGTCGTTCTCCAGTGAGTCTAGATTTTCGAATCCGACGCATAAATGATAGTTAATTGTTACGTTCAGGGAATCCTAAAGACGATGGAACACTCAAATAGCGTCGAGAGTCAATTCATCGACCTCCAGTCGACTTGTATCCAAGGGGATATTGCAGTCTCGTGCACCATATGATCCTTCTCCTGTTAGTAGATTTTCGAATCCGACGCTAAAATGATAGTTAACTGTAACGTTCAGGGCCTCCTAATGCCGATGGGACACTCAAATTGCGTCGAGATTCAATACATCGGCCTCCAGCTGACTTGTCTATAAGGTTCTGTTGCTGCCTCGGGCACCTTATGGTCGTTCTCCTGTGAGTTTAAATTATCGAATCCGACGCAAAAATGATAGTTAATTGTAACGTTCGGGGCCTTGTAATGACGATGGAACACTCAAATTGCGTCGAGATTCAATACATCGGCCTCCAGCCGACTTGTCTCCAAGGGTCTGTTGCTGCCTCGGGCACCTTATGGTCGTTCTCCTGCGAATTTAGATTATCGAATCCGACGCAAAAATGATAGTTAATTGTAACGTTTAGGGCCTCCTAATGCCGATGGAACGCTCAAATTGCGTCGAGAGTCAATACATCGACCTCCAGCCGACTTGTCTCCAAGGGTCTAATGCTGCCTCGGGCACCTTATGGTCGTTCTCTTGTAAGTCTAGATTTTCGAATCCGACGCAAAAATGATAGTTAATTGTAACGTTCAGGGCCTCCTAATGACGATGGAACACTCAAATTGCGTCGAGATTCAATTCATCGTCCTCCAGCCGACTTGTCTCCAAGGGTCTATTGCTGCCTCGGGCACTTTATGGTCGTTCTCCTGTGGGTATAGATTTTCGAATCCGACGCAAAAATGATAGTTAATTGTAACGTTCAGGGCCTTGTAATGACGATGGAACACTCAAATTGCCTCGAGAGTCAATACATCGTCCTCCAGTCGACTTGTATCCAAGGGGATATTGCAGTCTCGTGCACCATATGATCCTTCTCCTATTAGTAGATTTTCGAATCCGACGCTAAAATGACAGTTAACTGTAACGTTCAGGGCCTCCTAATGCCGATGGAACACTCAAATTGCGTCGAGATTCAATACATCGGCCTCCAGCTGACTTGTCTCCAAGGGTCTATTGCTGCCTCGGGCACTTTATGGTCGTTCTCCTGTGAGTCTAGATTTTCGTATCCGACGCATAAATGATAGTTAATTGTAAAGTTCAGGGACTCCTAAAGACGATGGAACACTCAAATTGCGTCGAGAGTCAATACATCGACCACCAGTCGACTTGTATCCAAGGGGATATTGCAGTCTCGTGCACCATATGATCCTTCTCCTGTTAGTAGATTTTCGAATCCGACGCTAAAATGATAGTTAACTGTAACGTTCAGGGCCTCCTAATGCCGATGGAACACTCAAATTGCGTCGAGATTCAATACATCGGCCTCCAGCCGACTTGTCTCCAAGGGTCTGTTGCTGCCTCGGGCACCTTATGGTCGTTCTCCTGTGAGTTTAGATTATCGAATGCGACGCAAAAATGATAGTTAATTGTGACGCTTAGGGCCTCCTAATGACGATGGGACACTCAAATTGCGTCGAGATTCAATACATCGTCCTCCAGCCGACTTGTCTCCATGGGGATATTACTGCCTCCGGCCTCTTATGTTCGCTCTCATGTGAGTCAAGATTTTCGAATCCGACGCGAAACTGATTGTTAATTGTAACGTTCAGGGCATCCTAATGGCGATGGACTTCTCAAAATGCGTCGAGATTCAATACATCGTCCTCCAGCCGACTTGTCTCCAAGGGTCTATTGCTGCCTCGGTCACCTTATGGTCGTTCTCCTGTGAGTCTAGATTTTCAAATCCGACGCAAAAATGATAGTTAATTGTAACGCTCAGAGCCTTCTAATGACGATGGAACACTCAAATTGCGTCGAGATTCAATTCATCGGCTTCCAGCCGACTTGTCTCCAAGAGGATACGGCTGCCTCGGGCACCACATGGTCTGTCTCGGGTGATTCTACGTTTTCGAATCCGACGCAAAACTCATAGTTAATTGTAACGTTCAGGGCCTTGTAATGACGATGGAACACTCAAATTGCGTCGAGATTCAATACATCGGCCTCCAGCCGACTTGTCTCCAAGGGTCTATTGCTGCCTCGGGCACCTTATGGTCGTTCTCCTGTGAGTTTAGATTATCGAATCCGACGCGAAACTGATAGTTAATTGTAAGGTTCAGGGCCTCCTAATGACGATGGAACACTCAAATTGCGTCTAGATTCAATACATCGGCCTCCAGCGGACTTGTCTCCAAGGGGATATTGCTGTCTTGGGCAATATATGATCCTTCTCCTGTGAGTCTAGATTTTCGAATCCGACGCTAAAATGATTGTTAATTGTAACGTTCAGGGCCTCCTAATGCCGATGGAACACTCAAATTGCGTCGAGATTCAATACATCGGCCTCCAGCCGACTTGTCTCCAAGGGTCTATTGCTGCCTCGGGCACCTTATGGTCGTTCTCCTGTGAGTGTAGATTTTCAAATCCGACGCAAAAATGATAGTTAATTGTAACGTTCAGGGCCTTGTAATGACGATGGAACACTCAAATCGCGTCGAGATTCAATACATCGTCCTCCAGGGGACTTGTCTCCAAGGGTCTGTTGCTGCCTCGGGCACCTTATGGTCGTTCTCCTGTGAGTCTAGATTTTCGAATCCGACGCGAAACTGATAGTTAATTGTAACGTTCAGGGCCTACTAATTCCGATGGAACACTCAAATTGCGTAGAGATTCAATACATCGGCCTCCAGCCGACTTGTCTCCACGGGGCTATTGCTGCCTCGGGCACCTTATGGTCGTTCTCCTGTGAGTCTAGATTTTCGAATCCGACGCAAAAATGATAGTTAATTGTAACGTTCAAGGACTCCTAAAGACGATGGATCACTCAAATTGCGTCGAGAGTCAATACATCGACCTCCAGTCGACTTGTATCCAAGGGGATATTGCATTCTCGGGCACAATATGATCCTTCTCCTGTGAGTCTAGATTTTCGAATCCGACGCAAAAATGATAGTTAACTGTAACGTTCAGGGCCTCCTAATGCCGATGGAACACTCAAATTGCGTCGAGATACAATACATCGGCCTCCAGCCGACTTGTCTCCAAGGGTCTATTGCTGCCTCGGGCACCTTATGGTCGTTCTCCTGTGAGTCTAGATTTTCGAATCCGACGCAAAACTCATAGTTAATTGTAACGTTCAGTGCCTCCTAATGACGATGGAACACTCAAATTGCGTCAAGAATCAATACATCGGTTTCCAGCCGACTTGTCTCAGAGGGTGTGTTGCTGCCTCGGGCACCTTATGGTCGTTCTCCTGTGAGTCTAGATTTTCGAATCCGACGCGAAACTGATAGTTAATTGTAACGTTCAGGGCCTCCTAATTCCGATGGAACACTCAAATTGCGTAGAGATTCAATACATCGGCCTCCAGCCGACTTGTCTCCAAGGGTCTATTGCTGCCTCGGGCACCTTATGGTCGTTCTCCTGTGAGTCTAGATTTTCGAATCCGACGCAAAAATGATAGTTAATTGTAACGTTCAAGGACTCCTAAAGACGATGGATCACTCAAATTGCGTCGAGAGTCAATACATCGACCACCAGTCGACTTGTATCCAAGGGGATATTGCATTCTCGGGCACAATATGATCCTTCTCCTGTGAGTCTAGATTTTCGAATCCGACAAAAAATGATAGTTAACTGTAACGTTCAGGGCCTCCTAATGCCGATGGAACACTCAAATTGCGTCGAGATTCAATACATCGGCCTCCAGCCGACTTGTCTCCAAGGGTCTATTGCTGCCTCGGGCTCCATGTGGTCCGTCTCCTGTGAGTCTAGATTTTAGAATCCGACGCGAAACTGATAGTTAATTGTAACGTTCAGGGCCTCCAAATGCCGATGGAACACTCAAATTGCGTCGAGATTCAATACATCGGCCTCCAGCGGACTTGTCTCCAAGGGTCTACTGCTGGCTCGAGCACCTTATGGTCGTTCTCCTGTGAGTCTAGATTTTCGAATCCGACGCAAAACTCATAGTTAATTGTAACGTTCAGGGCCTCCTAATGACGAGGGAACACTCAAGTTGCGTCAAGAATCAATGCATCGGTTTCCAGCCGACTTGTCTCAGAGGGTGTGTTGCTGCCTCGGGCACCTTATGGTCGTTCTCCTGTGAGTCTAGATTTTCGAATCCGACGCGTAACTGATAGTTAATTGTAACGTTCAGGGACTCCTAAAGACGATGGAACACTCAAATTGCGTCGAGATTCAATACATCGTCCTCCAGCCGATTTGTCTCCAAGGGGATATTGCTGCCTCGGGCACCAAATGGTCCGTCTGCTGTGAGTCTAGATTTTCGAATCCGACGAAAAACTGATAGTTAATTGTAACATTCAGGGCCTCCTAATGACGATGGAACACTCAACTTGCGTCGCGATCCAATTCATCGTCCTCCAGCCGACTTGTCTCCAAGGGTCTATTGCTGCCTCGGGCAGCTTATTGTCGTTCTCCTGTGAGTCTAGATTTTTGAATCCGACGCGAAACTGATAGTTAATTGTAACGTTCAGGGCCTCCTAATGCCGATGGAACACTCAAATTGCGTCGAGATTCAATACATCGTCCTCCAGCCGACTTGTCTCCATGGGGATATTACTGCCTCCGGCCTCTTATGTTCGCTCTCATGTGAGTCTAGTTTTTCGAATCCGACGCGAAACTGATTGTTAATTGTAACGTTCAGGGCTTCCTAATGACGATGGAACACTCAAACTGCCTCGAAATTCAATACACCGGCATTCAGCCGATTTGTCTCCAACGGTCTATTGCTGCCTCGGGCACCTTATGGTCGTTCTCCTGTGAGTCTAGTTTTTGGAATCCGACGCAAAACTCATAGTTAATTGTAACGTTCAGAGCCTCCTAATGACGATGGAACACTCAAATTGCGTCAAGAATCAATACATCGGTTTCCAGCTTACTTGCCACCAAGGGTCTGTTGCTGCCTCGGGCACCTTATGGTCGGTCTCCTGTGAGTCTAGATTTTCGAATCCGACGCGAAACTGATAGTTAATTGTAACGTTCAGGGCCTTCCTAATGCCGATGGAACACTCAAATTGCGTCGAGATTCAATACATCGGCGTCCAGCCGACTTGTCTCCAAGGGTCTGTTGCTGCCTCGGGCACCTTATGGTCGTTCTCCTGTGAGTCTAGATTTTCGAATCCGACGCGAAACTGATAGTTAATTGTAACGTTCAGGGCCTCCTAATGCCGATGGAACACTCAAATTGAGTCGAGATTCAATACATCGACCTCCAGCCGACTTGTCTCCAAGGGTCTATTGCTGCCTCGGGCACCTTTTGGTCGTTCTCCTGTGAGTCTAGATTTTTGAATCCGACGCGAAACTGATAGTTAATTGTAACGTTCAGGGCCTCCTAATGCCGATGGAACACTCAAATTGCGTCGAGATTCAATACATCGGCCTCCAGACGACTTGTCTCCAAGGGTCTGTTGCAGCCTCGGGCACCTTATGGTCGTTCTCCTGTGAGTCTAGATTTCCGAATCCGACGCAAAACTCATAGTTAATTGTAACGTTCAGGGCCTCCTAATGACGATGGAACACTCAAACTGCGTCAAGAATCAATACATCGGTTTCCAGCCGACTTGTCTCCAAGGGTCTATTGCTGCCTCGGGCACCTTATGGTCGTTCTCCTGTGAATCTAGATTTCCGAATCCGACGCATAAATGACAGTTAATTGTAACGTTCAGGGACTCCTAAAGACGGTGGAACACTCAAATTGCGTCGAGAGTCAATACATCGTTCTCTAGTCGACTTGTATCCAAGGGGATATTGCAGTCTCGGGCACAATATGATCCTTCTCCTTTAAGTCTAGATTTTCGAATCCGACGCAAAAATGATAGTGAATTGTAACGTTCAGCGCCTCCTAATGACGATAGAAGACTCAATTTGCGTCGAGATTCAATACATCGTCATCCAGCCGATTTGTCTCCTAGGGGATATTGCTGCCTCGGGCACCAAATGGTCCGTCTGCTGTGAGTCTAGATTTTCGAATCCGACGAAAAACTGATAGTTAATTGTAACATTCAGGGCCTCCTAATGACGATGGAACACTCAACTTGCGTCGCGATCCAATTCATCGTCCTCCAGCCGACTTCTCTCCAAGGGTCTAATGCTGCCTCGGGCACAATATGATCCTTCTCCTGTGAGTCTAGATTTTCGATTCCGACGCATAAATGATAGTTCATTGTAACGTTCAGGGACTCCTAAAGACGATGGAACACTCAAATTGCGTCGAGATTCAATACATCGTCCTCCAGCCGACTTTTCTCCAAGGGTCTATTGCTGCCTCGGGCACCTTATGGTCGTTCTCCTGTGAGTCTAGATTTTCGAATCCGACGCGAAACTGATAGTTAATTGTTAGGTTCAGGGCCTCCTAATGACGATGGAACACTCAAATTGCGTCGAGATTCAATACATCGGCTTCCTGCGGACTTGTCTCCAAGGGGATATTGCTGTCTCGAGCACCGTATGAACTTCTCCTGTGAGTAGATTTTCGAATCCGACGCTAAAATGATTGTTAATTGTAACGTTCTGGGTCTCCTAATGACGATGGAACACTCAAATTGCGTCGCGATCCAATACATCGTCCTCCAGCCGACTTGTCTCCCAGGGACTAATGCTGCCTCGGGCACCACATGGTCCTTCTCCTGTGAGTCTAGATTTTCGAATCCGACGGAAAAATGATAGTGAATTGTCACGTTCAGGGACTCCTAAAGACGATGGAACACTCAAATTGCGTCGAGATTCAATACATCGACCTCCAGCCGACTTGTCTCCAAGGGTCTATTGCTGCCTCGGGCACGTTATGGTCGTTCTCCTGTGAGTCTAGGTTTTCAAATCCGAAGCAAATATGACAGTTAATTGTAACGTTCAGGGCCTCGTAATGACGATGGAACACTCAAATTGCGTCGAGATTCAATACATCGGCCTCTAGCCGACTTGTCTCCAAGGGTCTATTGCTGCCTCGGGCACCTTATGGTCGTTCACTTGTAAGTCTAGATTTTCGAAACCGACGCAAACATGATAGTTAATTATAACGTTCAGGGCCTCCTAGTGCCGATGGAACACTCAAATTGCGTCGAGAGCCAATACATCTTCCTCCAGACGACTTGTCTACAAGGGGATATAGCTGCCTCGGGCTCCATGTGTTCCGTCTCCTGTGAGTCTAGATTTTCGAATCCGACGCGAAACTGATAGTTAATTGTAAGGTTCAGGGCCTCCTAATGACGATGATACACTCAAATTGCGTCGAGATTCAATACACCGGCCTCCTGCGGACTTGTCTCCAAGGGGATATTGCTGTCTCGGGCACCAAATGATCCCTCTCCTGTGAGTCTAGATTTTCGATTCCGACGCAAAAATGAAAGTGAATAGTAACGTTCAGCGCCTCCTGATGACGATAGAACTCTCAAATTGCGTCGAGATTCAATACATCGTCCTCCAGCCGACTTGTCTCCATGGGTCTAATGCTGCCCCGGGCACCTTATGGTCGTTCTCTTGTAAGTCTAGATTTTCGAATCCGACGCAAAAATGATAGTGAATTGATACGTTCAGGGCCTCCTAATGACGATGGAACACTCAAATTGCGTCAAGAATCAATACATCGGTTTCCAGCCGACTTGTCTCCAAGGGTCTATTGCTGCCTCGGGCACCTTATAGTCGTTCTCCTGTGAGTCTAGATTTTCGAATCCGACGCATAAATTATAGTTAATTGTAACGTTCAGGGACTCCTAAAGCCGATGGAACACTCAAATTGCGTCGAGAATCAATACATCGACCTACAGTCGACTTGTATCCAAGGGGATATTGCAGTCTCGGGCACAATATGATCCTTCTCCTGTGAGTCTAGATTTTCGAATCCGACGCAAAAATGATAGTGAATTGTAACGTTCAGCACCTCCTAATGACGATAGAGGACTCAAATTCCGTCGAGATTCAATACATCGTCCTCCAGCCGATTTGTCTCCAAGTGGATATTGCTGCCTCGGGCACCTTATGGTCGTTCTCCTGTGAGTTTAGGTTATCGAATCCGACGCAAAAATGATAGTTAATTGTAACGTTTAGGGCCTCCTAATGACGATGGAACACTCAATTTGCGTCGAGATTCAATACATCGGCCTCCAGCCGTCTTGTCTCCAAGGGTCTATTGCTGCCTCGGGCACCTTATGGTCGTTCTCCTGTGAGTCTAGATTTTCGAATCCGACGCAAAAATGATAGTTAATTGTAACTTTCACGGCCTTCTAATGACGATGGAACACTCAAATTGCGTCGAGATTCAATACATCGGCCACCAGCCGTCTTGTCTCCAAGGGGATATCCCTGCCTCGGGCACCACATGGTCCTTCTCCTGTGAGTCTAGATTTTCGAATCTGACGCAAAAATGATAGTGAATTGTAACGTTCAGGGCCTCCTAATGACGATGGAGCACTCAAATTGCGTCAAGAATCAATACATCGGTTTCCAGAAGGCTTGTCTCCAAGGGTCTATTGCTGCCTCGGGCACCTTATGGTCGTTCTCCTGTGAGTCTAGATTTTCGAATCCGACGCACAAATGATAGTTAATTGTAACGTTCAGCGCCTCCTAATAACGATAGAAGACTCAAATTGCGTCGAGATTCAATACAACGTGCTCCAGCCGATTTGTCTCCAAGGGGATACTGCTGCCTAGGGCACTTTAAGGTCGTTCTCCTGTGAGTTTAGATTATCGAATTCGACGCAAAAATGATAGTTAATTGTAACGTTTAGGGCCTCCTAATGACGATGGAACACTCAAATTGCGTCGAAATTCAATACATCGGCCTCCAGCCGACTTGTCTCCAAGGGTCTATTGCTGCTTCGGGCGCCTTAAGGTCGTTCTCCTGTGAGTCTAGATTTTCGAATCCGACGCAAAACTCTTAGTTAATTGTAAAGTTCAGGGCCTCCTAATGACGATGGAACACTCAAATTGCGTCAAGAATCAATACATCGGTTTCCAGCCGACTTGTCTCCAAGGGTCTGTCGCTGCCTCGGGCACCTTATGGTCTCTCTCCTGTGAGTCTAGATTTGCGAATGCGACGCATAAATGATAGTTAATTGTAACGTTCAGGGACTCCTAAAGACGATGGAACACTCAAATTGCGTCGAGAGTCAATACATCGACCTCCAGTCGACTTGTATCCAAGGGGATATTGCAGTCTCGGGCACAATATGATCCTTCACCTGTAAGTCTAGATTTTCGAATCCGACGCAAAAATGATAGTGAATTGTAACGTTCAGCGCCTCCTAATGACGATAGAAGACTCAAATTGCGTCGAGATTCAATACATCGTCGTCCAGCCGATTTGTCTCCAAGGGGATATTGCTGCCTCGGGCACCTTATGGTCGTTCTCCTGTGAGTTTAGGTTATCGAATCCGACGCAAAAATGATCGTTAATTGTAACGTTTAGGGCCTCCTAATGACGATGGAACACTCAAATTGCGTCGAGAGTCAATACATCGACCTCCAGTCGACTTGTATCCAAGGGGATATTGCAGTCTCGGGCACAATATGATCCTTCAACTGTGAGTCTAGATTTTCGAATCCAACGCAAAAATGATAGTGAATTGTAACGTTCAGCGCCTCCTAATGAGGATAGAAGACTCAAATTGCGTCGAGATTCAATACATCGTCCTCCAGCCGACTTGTCTTCAAGGGGATATTGCAGTCTCTGGCACAATATGATCCTTCACCTGTGAGTCTAGATTTTCGAATCCAACGCAAAAATGATAGTGAATTGTAACGTTCAGCGCCTCCTAATGACGATAGAAGACTCAAATTGCGTCGAGATTCAATACATCGTCCTCCAGCCGACTTGTCTCCAAGGGTCTAATGCTGCCTCGGGCACCTAACGGCCGTTCTCCTGTGAGTCTAGATTTTCGAATCCGACGCGGAAATGATAGTTAATTGTAACGTTCAGGGCCTCCTAATGCCGATGGAACACTCAAATTGCGTCGAGATTCAATACATCGTCCTCCAGCCGACTTGTCTCCAAGGGTCTATTGCTGCCTCGGGCACCAAATGGTCCGTCTGCTGTGAGTCTAGATATTCGAATCCGACGAAAAACTGATAGTTAATTGTATCATTCAGGGCCTCCTAATGACGATGGAACACTCAAATTGCGTCGCGATCCAATACATCGTCCTCCAGCCGACTTGTCTCCAAGGGTCTAATGCTGCCCCGGGCACCTTATGGTCGTTCTCTTGTAAGTCTAGATTTTCGAATCCCCCGCAAAAATGATAGTTAAAAATAACGTTCAGGACTTCCTAATGACGATGGAACTCTCAAATTGCGTCGAGAATCAATACATCGTCCTCCAGCCGACTTGTCTCCAAGGGTCTATTGCTGCCTCTGGCACCTCATGGTCGTTCTCCTGTGAGTCTAGATTTTCGAATCCGACGCGAGACTGATAGTTAACTGTAACGTTCAGGGCCTCCTAATACCGATGGAACACTCAAATTGCGTCGAGATTCAATACATCGACCTCCAGCCGACTTGTCTCCAAGGAGTTATTGCTGCATCGTGCACCTTATGGTCGTTCTCCTGTGAGTTTAGATTTTCGAATCCGACGAAAAACTGATAGTTAATTGTAACATTCAGGGCCTCCTAATGACGATGGAACACTCATTTTGCGACGTTAGTCAATACATCTTCCTCCAGCCGACATGTCTACAAGGGGATATTGCTGCCTCGGGCTCCATGTGGTCCGTCTCCTGTGAGTCTAGATTTTCGAATCCGACGCAAAAATGATAGTTAATTGTAACGTTCAGGGTCTCCTATTGGAGAAGGAACACTCAAATTGCGTCGAGATTCAATACATCGGCCTCCAGGGGATTTGTCTCCAAGGGTCTATTGCTGCCTCGGACACCTTATGGTCGTTCTCCTGTGAGTCTAGATTTTTGAATCCGACGAAAAACTGATAGTTAACTGCAACGTTCAGGGCCTCCTAATGACGATGGAACACTCAAATTGCGTCGAGATTCAATACACCGGCCTCCAGCCGACTTGTCTCCAAGGGGATATCGCTGCCTCGGGCACCACATGGTCCTTCTCCTGTGAGTCTAGATTTTCGAATCCGACGCAAAAGTGCTAGTGAATTGTAACGTTCTGGGCCTCCTAATGACGATGGAACACTCAATTTGCGTCAAGAATCAATACATCGGTTTCCAGCCGACTTGTCTCCAAGGGTCTATTGCTGCCTCGGGCACCTTGTGGTCGTTCTCCTGTGAGTCTAGATTTTCGAATCCGACGCATAAATGATAGTTAATTGTAACGTTCAGGGACTCCTAAAGAAGATGGAACACTCAAATTGCGTCGAGAGTCAATACATCGACCTCCAGTCGACTTGTATCCAAGGGGATATTGCAGTCTCGGGCACAATATGATCCTTCTCCTGTGAGTCTAGATTTTCGAATCCGACGCAAAAATGATAGTGAATTGTAACGTTCAGCACCTCCTAATGACGACAGAAGACTCAAATTGCGTCGAGATTCAATACATCGTCCTCCAGCCGATTTACCTCCAAGGGGATATTGCTGCCTCGGGCACCAAATGGACCGTCGGCTGTGAGTCTAGATTTTCGAATCCGACGAAAAACTGATAGTTAATTGTAACATTCAGGGCCTCCTAATGATGATGGAACACTCAAATTGCGTCGAGATTCAATACATCGGCCTCCAGCCGACTTGTCTCCATGCGTCTGTTGCTGCCTCGGGCACCTTATGGTCTTTCTCCTGTGAGTTTAGATTATCGAATCCGACGCAAAAATGATAGTTAATTGTAACGTTTAGGGCTTCCTAATGACGATGGGACACTGATATTGCGTCGAGATTCAATACATCGTCCTCCAGCCGACTTGTCTCCATGGGGATATCGCTCCCTCGGGCACCACATGGTCCGTCTCCGGTGATTCTACGTTTTCGAATCCGACGCAAAACTCATATTTAATTGTAACGTTTAGGGTCTCCTATTGGCGATGGAACACTCAAATTGCGTCGAGATTCAATACATCGGCCTCCAGCCGACTTGTCTCCAAGGGGATATCGCTGCCTCGGGCACCACATGGTCCTTCTCCTGTGAGTCTAGATTTTCGAATCCGACGCAAAAATGATAGTGAATCGTAACGTTCAGGGCCTCCTAATGACGATGGAACACTCAAATTGCGTCGAGAGTCAATACATCGACCTCCAGTCGACTTGTTTCCAAGGGGATATTGCAGTCTCGGTCACAATATGATCCTTCTCCTGTGAGTCTAGATTTTCGAATTCGACGCAAAAATGATAGTGAATTGTAACGTTCAGCACCTCCTAATGACGATAGAAGTCTCAAATTCCGTCGAGATTCAATACATCGTCCTCCAGCCGATTTGTCTCTAAGGGGATATTGCTGCCTCGGGCACCTTATGGTCGTTCTCCTGTGTCTAGATTTTCGAATCCGACGCAAAAATGATAGTTAATTGTAACGTTCAGGGCCTTCTCATGACGATGGAACACTCAAATTGCATCGAGATTAAATACATCGGCCTCCAGCCGACTTGTCTCCAAGGGGATATCGCTGCCTCGGGCACCACATGTTCCTTCTCCTGTGAGTCTAGATTTTCGAATCCGACGCAAAAATGATAGTGAATTGTAACGTTCAGGGCCTCCTAATGACGATGGAACACACAAATTGCGTCAAGAATCAATACATCGGTTTCCAGCCGACTTGTCTCCAAGGGTCTATTGCTGCCTCGGGCACCTTATGGTCGTTCTCCTGTGAGTCTAGATTTTCGAATCCGACGCACAAATGATAGTTAATTGTAACGTTCGGGGACTCCGATAGACGATGGAACACTCAAATTGCGTCGAGAGTCAATACATCTTCCTCCAGCCGACTAGTCTCCAAGGGTCTATTGCTGCCTCAGGCACCTTATGGTCGTTCTCCTGTGAGTCTAGATTTTCGAATCCGACGCAAAAATGATAGTGAATCGTAACGTTCAGGGCCTCCTAATGACGATGGAACACTCAAATTGCGTCAAGAATCAATATATCGGTTTCCAGCCGACTTGTCTCCAAGGGTCTATTGCTGCCTCGGGCACCTTATGGTCGTTCCCCTGTGAGTCTAGATTTTCGAATCCGACGCATAAATGATAGTTAATTGTAACGTTCAGGGACTCCTAAAGACGATGGAACACTCAAATTGCGTCGAGAGTCAATACATCGACCTCCAGTCGACTTGTATCCAAGGGGATATTGCAGTCTCGGGCACAATATGATCCTTCTCCTGTGAGTCTAGAATTTTCGAATCCGACGCAAAAATGATAGTGAATTGTAACGTTCAGCACCTCCTAATGACGATAGAAGACACAAATTCCGTCAAGATTCAATACATCGTCCTCCAGCCGATTTGTCTCTAAGGGGATATTGCTGCCTCGGGCACCTTATGGTCGTTCTCCTGTGAGTCTAGATTTTCGAATCCGACGCAAAAATGATAGTTAATTGTAACGTTCAGGGCCTTCTCATGACGATGGAACACTCAAATTGCGTCGAGATTAAATACATCGGCCTCCAGCCGACTTGTCTCCAAGGGGATATCGCTGCCTCGGGCACCACATGTTCCTTCTCCTGTGAGTCTAGATTTTCGAATCCGACGCAAAAATGATAGTGAATTGTAACGTTCAGGGCCTCCTAATGACGATGGAACACACAAACTGCGTCAAGAATCAATACATCGGTTTCCAGCCGACTTGTCTCCAAGGGTCTATTGCTGCCTCGGGCACCTTATGGTCGTTCTCCTGTGAGTCTACATTTTCGAATCCGACGCACAAATGATAGTTAATTGTAACGTTCAGGGACTCCTATAGACGATGGAACACTCAAATTGCGTCGAGAGTCAATACATCGACCTCCAGTCGACTTGTATCCAAGGGGATATTGCAGTCTCGGGCACAATATGATCCTTCTCCTGTGAGTCTAGATTTTCGAATCCGACGCAAAAATGATAGTGAATTGTAACGTTCAGCGCCACCTAATGACGATAGAAGACTCAAATTGCGACGAGATTCAAAACATCGTCCTCCAGCCGATTTATCTCCAAGGGGATATTGCTGCCTCGGGCACCAAATGGACCGTCTGCTGTGAGTCTAGATTTTCGAATCCGACGAAAAACTGATAGTTAATTGCAACATTCGGGGCCTCCTAATGACGAAGGAACACTCAAATTGCGTCGAGATTCAATACATCGGCCTCCAGCCGACTTGTCTCCAAGGGTCTGTTGCTGCCTCGGGCACCTTATGGTCGTTCTCCTGTGAGTTTAGATTATCGAATCCGACGCAAAAATGATAGTTAATTGTAACGTTTAGGGCTTCCTAATGACGATGGGACACTCATATTGCGTCGAGATTCAATACATCGCCCTCCAGCAGACTTGTCTCCATGGGGATATCGCTGCCTCGGGCACCACATGGTCCGTCTCCGGTGATTCTACGTTTTCGAACCCGACGCAAAACTCATAGTTAATTGTAACGTTTAGGGTCTCCTATTGGCGATGGAACACTCAAATTGCGTCGAGATTCAATACATCGGCCTCCAGCCGACTTGTCTCCAAGGGGATATCGCTGCCTCGGGCACCACATGGTCCTTCTCCTGTGAGTCTAGATTTTCGAATCCGACGCAAAAATGATAGTGAATCGTAACGTTCAGGGCCTCCTAATGACGATGGAACACTCAAATTGCGTCAAGAATCAATACATCGGTTTCCAGCCGACTTGTCTCCAAGGGTCTATTGCTGCCTCGGGCACCTTATGGTCGTTCCCCTGTGAGTCTAGATTTTCGAATCCGACGGATAAATGATAGTTAATTGTAACGTTCAGGGACTCCTAAAGACGATGGAACACTCAAATTGCGTCGAGAGTCAATACATCGACCTCCAGTCGACTTGTATCCAAGGGGATATTGCAGTCTCGGTCACAATATGATCCTTCTCCTGTGAGTCTAGATTTTCGAATTCGACGCGAAAATGATAGTGAATTGTAACGTTCAGCACCTCCTAAAGACGATAGAAGACTCAAATTCCGTCGAGATTCAATACATCGTCCTCCAGCCGATTTGTCTCTAAGGGGATATTGCTGCCTCGGGCACCTTATGGTCGTTCTCCTGTGTCTAGATTTTCGAATCCGACGCAAAAATGATAATTAATTGTAACGTTCAGGGCCTTCTCATGACGATGGAACACTCAAATTGCATCGAGATTGAATACATCGGCCTCCAGCCGACTTGTCTCCAAGGGGATATCGCCGCCTCGGTCACCACATGTTCCTTCTCCTGTGAGTCTAGATTTTCGAATCCGACGCAAAAATAATAGTTAATTGTAACGTTCAGGGCCTTCTAATGACGTTGGAACACTCAAATTGCGTCGAGATTCAATACATCGGCCTCCAGCCGACTTGTCTCCAAGGGGATATCGCTGCCTCGGGCACCACATGGTCCTTCTAATGTGAGTCTAGATTTTCGAATCCGACGCAAAAATGATAGTGAATTGTAACGTTCAGGGCCTCCTAATGACGACGGAAGACTCTAATTGAGTCAAGAATCAATACATCGGTTTCCAGCCGACTTGTCTCCAAGGGTCCATTGCTGCCTCGGGCACCTTATGGTCGTTCTACTGTGAGTCTAGATTTTCGAATCCGACGCATAAATGATAGTTAGTTGTAACGTTCAGGGACTCCTAAAGACGATAGAACACTCAAATTGCGTCGAGAGTCAATACATCGACCTCCAGTCGACTTGTATCCAAGGGGATATTGCAGTCTCGGGCACAATATGATCCTTCTCCTGTGAGTCTAGATTTTCGAATCCGACGCAAAAATGATAGTGAATTGTAACGTTCAGCACCTCCTAATGACGATAGAAGACTCAAATTCCATCGAGATTCAATACATCGTCCACCAGCCGATTTGTCTCCAAAGGGATATTGCTGCCTCGGGCACCTTATGGTCGTTCTCCTGTGAGTCTAGATTTTCGAATCCGACGCAAAAATGATAGTGAATCGTAACGTTCAGGGCCTCCTAATGACGATGGAACACTCAAATTGCGTCAAGAATCAATATATCGGTTTCCAGCCGACTTGTCTCCAAGGATCTATTGCTGTCTCGGGCACCTTATGGTCGTTCCCCTGTGAGTCTAGATTTTCGAATCCGACGCATAAATGATAGTTAATTGTAACGTTCAGGGACTCCTAAAGACGATGGAACACTCAAATTGCGTCGAGAGTCAATACATCGACCTCCAGTCGACTTGTATCCAAGGGCATATTGCAGTCTCGGGCACAATATGATCCTTCTCCTGTGAGTCTAGATTTTCGAATCCGACGCAAAAACGATAGTGAATTGTAACGTTCAGCACCTCCTAATGACGATAGAAGACACAAATTCCGTCAAGATTCAAAACATCGTCCTCCAGCCGATTTGTCTCTAAGGGGATATTGCTGCCTCGGGCACCTTATGGTCGTTCTCCTGTGAGTCTAGATTTTCGAATCCGACGCAAAAATGATAGTTAATTGTAACGTTCAGGGCCTTCTCATGACGATGGAACACTCAAATTGCGTCGAGATTAAATACATCGGCCTCCAGCCGACTTGTCTCCAAGGGGATATCGCTGCCTCGGGCACCACATGTTCCTTCTCCTGTGAGTCTAGATTTTCGAATCCGACGCAAAAATGATAGTGAATTGTAACGTTCAGGGCCTCCTAATGACGATGGAACACACAAACTGCGTCAAGAATCAATACATCGGTTTCCAGCCGACTTGTCTCCAAGGGTCTATTGCTGCCTCGGGCACCTTATGGTCGTTCTCCTGTGAGTCTAGATTTTCGAATCCGACGCACAGATGATAGTTAATTGTAACGTTCAGGGACTCCTATAGACGATGGAACACTCAAATTGCGTCGAGAGTCAATACATCGACCTCCAGTCGACTTGTATCCAAGGGGATATTGCAGTCTCGGGCACAATATGATCCTTCTCCTGTGAGTCTAGATTTTCGAATCCGACGCAGAAATGATAGTGAATTGAAACGTTCAGCGCCACCTAATGACGATAGAAGACTCAAATTGCGTCGAGATTCAAAACATCGTCCTCCAGCCGATTTATCTCCAAGGGGATATTGCTGCCTCGGGCACCAAATGGACCGTCTGCTGTGAGTCTAGATTTTCGAATCCGACGAAAAGCTGATAGTTAATTGAAACATTCGGGGCCTCCTAATGACGAAGGAACACTCAAATTGCGTCGAGATTCAATACATCGGCCTCCAGCCGACTTGTCTCCAAGGGTCTGTTGCTGCCTCGGGCACCTTATTGTCGTTCTCCTGTGAGTTTAGATTATCGAATCCGACGCAAAAATGATAGTTAATTGTAACGTTTAGGGCTTCCTAATGACGATGGGACACTCATATTGCGTCGAGATTCAATACATCGTCCTCCAGCAGACTTGTCTCCATGGGGATATCGCTGCCTCGGGCACCACATGGTCCGTCTCCGGTGATTCTACGTTTTCGAATCCGACGCAAAACTCATAGTTAATTGTAACGTTCAGGGTCTCCTATTGGCGGTGGAACACTCAAATTGCGTCGAGATTCAATACATCGGCCTCCAGCCGATTTGTCTCCAAGGGTCTATTGCTGCTTCGGGCACCTTATGGTCGTTCTCCTGTGAGTCTAGATTTTTGAATCCGACGAAAAACTGATAGTTAATTGTAACATTCAGGGCCTCCTAATGACGATGGAACACTCATTTTGGGTCGAGAGTCAATACATCTTCCTCCAGCCGACTAGTCTCCAAGGGTCTATTGCTGCCTCAGGCACCTTATGGTCGTTCTCCTGTGAGTCTAGATTTTCGAATCCGACGCAAAAATAATAGTTAATTGTAACGTTCAGCACCTCCTAATGACGATAGAAGACTCAAATGCCGTCGAGATTCAATACATCGTCCACCAGCCGATTTGTCTCCAAAGGGATATTGCTGCCTCGGGCACCTTATGGTCGTTCTCCTGTGAGTCTAGATTTTCGAATCCGACGCAAAAATGATAGTTAATCGTAACGTTCAGGGCCTTCTAATGACGATGGAACACTCAAATTGCGTCGAGATTCAATACATCGTCCTCCAGCCGATTTATCTCCAAGGGGATATTGCTGCCTCGGGCACCAAATGGACCGTCTGCTGTGAGTCTAGATTTTCGATTCCGACGAAAAACTGATAGTTAATTGTAACATTCAGGGCCTCCTAATAACGATGGAACACTCAAATTGCGTCGCGATCCAATACATCGTCCTCCAGCCGACTTGTCTCCAAGGGTCTAATGCTGCCTCGGGCACCTTATGGTCGTTCTCTTGTAAGTCTTGATTTTCGTATCCGACGCAAAAATGATAGTTAATTGTAACGTTCAGGGCCTCCTAATGACGATGGAACTCTCAAATTGCGTCGAGATTCAATACATCGTCCTCCAGCCGACTTGTCTCCAAGGGTCTATTGCTGCCTCGGGCACCTTATGGTCGTTCTCCTGTGAGTCTAGATTTTCGAATCCGACGCAAAAATGATAGTTCATTGTAACGTTCAGGGCCTTCTAATGACGATGGAACACTCAAATTGCGCCAAGAATCAATACATCGGTTTCCAGCCGACTTGTCTTCAAGGGTCTGTTGCTGCCTCGAGCACCGTATGAACTTCTCCTGTGAGTACATTTTCGAATCCGACGCTAAAATGATAGTGAATTTCTAACGTTCAGGGCCTCCTAATGACGATGGAACACTCAAATTGCGTCAAGAATCAATACATCGGTTTCCAGCCGACTTGTCTCCAAGGGTCTGTTGCTGCCTCGGGCACCTTATGGTCGTTCTCCTGTGAGTGTAGATTTTCGAATCCGACGCATAAATGATAGTTAATTGTAACGTTCAGGGACTCCTAAAGACGATGGAACACTCAAATTGCGTCGAGAGTCAATACATCGACCTCCAGTCGACTTGTATCCAAGGGGATATTGCAGTCTCGGGCACAATATGATCCTTCTCCTGTGAGTCTAGATTTTCGAATCCGACGCAAAAATAATAGTTAATTGTAACGTTAAGGGCCTTGTAATGACGATGGAACACTCAAATTGCGTCGAGATTCAATACATCGGCCTCCAGCCGACTTGTCTCCAAGGGTCTGTTGCTGCCTCGGGCACCTTATGGTCGTTCTCCTGAGATTTTAGATTATCGAATCCGACGCAAAAATGATAGTTAATTGTAACGTTTAGGGCCTCCTAATGACGATGAAACACTCAATTTGCGTCGAGATTCAATACATCGGCCTCCAGCGGACTTGTCTCCAAGGGGATATTGCTGTCTCGGGCACCATATGATCTTTCTCCTGTGAGTCTAGATATTCGAATCCGACGCAAAAATGATAGTGAATAGTAACGTTCAGCGCCTCCTGATGACGATAGAACTCTCAATTTGAGTCGAGATTCAATACATCGTCCTCCAGCTGATTTGTCTCCAAGGGCATATTGCTGCCGCGGGCACCAAATGGTCCGTCTCCTGTGAGTCTGGATTTTTGAATCCGACGCGAAACTGATAGTTAATTGTAACGTTCAGGGCCTCCAAATGACGATGGAGCACTCAAATTGTGTCGCGATTCAATACATCGTCCTCCAGCGGACTGGTCTCCAAGGGGATATTGCTGCATCGGGCACCTTATGGTCCGTCTGCAGTGAGTCTAGATTTTCGAATCCGACGAAAAACTGATAGTTAATTGTAACATTCAGGGCCTCCTAATGACGGTGGAACACTCATTTTGCGTCGCGATCCAATACATTGTCCTCCAACCGACTTGTCTCCGAGGGTCAATAGCTGCCACGGGCACCTTGTGATCGTTCTGCTGTGATTCTAGATTTTCGAACCCGACGCAAAACTGATTGTTAATTGTAACGTTCAGGGCCACCTAATGACGATGGAACACTCAAATTGAGTCGAGATTCAATACATCGACCTCCAGCCGACTTGTCTCCAAGGGGATATTGCTGCCTCGGGCTCCATGTGGTCCGTCTCCTGTGAGTCTAGATTTTCGAATCCGACGCGAAACTGATAGTTAATTGTAACGTTCAGGGCCTCCTAATGACGATGGAACACTCAAATTGCGTCGAGATTTAATACATCGGCCTCCAGCCGACTTGTCTCCAAGGAGATATTGCTGTCTCGGGCACAATATGATCCTTCTCCTGTGAGTCTAGATTATCGAATCCGACGCAAAAATGATAGTGAATTGTAACGTTCAGCGCCTCCTAATGACGATAGAAGACTCAAATTGCGTCGAGATTCAATACATCGTCCTCCAGCTGATTTGTCTCCAAGGGGATATTACTGCCTCGGGCAACTTATGGTCGTTCTCCTGTGAGTCTAGATTTTCGAATCCGACGCAAAAATGATAGTTAATTGTAACGTTCAGGCCTCCTAATGCCGATGGAACACTCAAATTGCGTCGAGATTCAATACATCGGCCTCCAGCCGACTTGTCTCCAAGGGTCTATTGCTGCCTCGGGCACCTTATGGTCGTTCTCCTGTGAGTCTAGATTTTCGAATCCGACGCAAAAATGATAGTTAATTGTAACGTTCAGAGCCTTGTAATGACGATGGAACACTCAAATTGCATCGAGATTCAATACATCGTCCTCCAGCCGACTTGTCTCCATGGGGATATTACTGCCTCCGGCCTCTTATGTTCGCTCTCATGTGAGTCTAGATTTTCGAATCCGACGCGAAACTGATTGTTAATTGTAACGTTCAGGGCTTGCTAATGACGATGGAACACTTAAATTGGATCGAGATTCAATACATCGGCATTCAGCCGATTTGTCTCCAAGGGTCTATTGCTGCCTCGGGCACCGTATGGTCGTTCCCCTGTGAGTCAACATTTTAGAATCCGACGCAAAACTGATAGTTAAATGTAATGCTCAGGGCCTCTTAATGACGATGGAACACTCAAATTGAGTCGAGATTCAATACATCGGCCTCCAGCGGACTTGTCTCCAAGGGGATATTGCTGTCTCGGGCACCATATGATCCTTCTCCTGTGAGTCTAGATTGTCGAATCCGACGCAAAAATGATAGTGAATAGTAACGTTCAGCGCCTCCTGATGACGACAGAACTCTCAAATTTCGTCGAGATTCAATACATCGTTTTCCAGCTAATTTGTCTCCAAGGCGATATTGCTGACTCGGGCACCAAATGGTCCGTCTCCTGTGAGTCTGGATTGTTGAATCCGACGCGAAAATGATAGTTAATTGTAATGCTCAGGGCCTCTTAATGATGATGGAACACTCAAATTGAGTCGAGATTCAATACATCGACCTCCAGCCGACTTGTCTAAAAGGGGAAATTGCTGCCTCGGGCTCCATGTGGTCCGTCTCCTGTGAGTCTAGATTTTCGAATCCGACGCGAAACTGATAGTTAATTGTAAGGTTCAGCGCCTCCTAATGACGATGGAACACTCAAATTGCGTCGCGATCCAATACATCGTCCTCCAGCCGACTTGTCTCCAAGGGTCTAATGCTGCCTCGGGCCCCTTATGGTCGTTCTCTTGGAAGTCTAGATTATCGAATCCGACGCAAAACTGATAGTTCATTATAACGTTCATGGCGACCTAATGACGATAGAAGACCCAAATTGCGTCGAGATTCAATACATCGTCCTCCAGCCGATTTGTCTCCAAGGGGATATTACTGCCTCGGGCACCAAATGGTCCGTCTGCTGTGAGTCTAGATTTTCGAATCCGACGAAAAACTCATAGTTAATTGTAACATTCAGGGCCTCCCAATGACGATGGAACACTCAAATTGCGTCGCGATCCAATACATCGACCTCCAGCCGACTTGTCTCCAAGGGTCTATTGCTGCCTCGGGCACCTTATGGTCGTTCTCCTGTGAGTCTATATTTTCGAATCCGACGCAAAAATGATAGTTAATTGTAACTTTTAGGGCCTCCTAATGACGATGGAACATTCAAATTGCGTCGAGATTCAATACATCGGCCTCCAGCAGACTTGTCTCCAAGGGTCTATTGCTGCCTCGGGCACCTTATGGTCGTTCTCCTGTGAGTCTAGATTTTCGAATCCGACGCAAAACTCATAGTTAATTGTAACTTTCAGGGCCTTGTAATGACGATGGAACACTGAAATTGTGTCGAGATTCAATACATCGGCCTCCAGCCGACTTGTCTCCAAGTGTCTGTTGCTGCCTCGGGCACCTTATGGTCGTTCTCCTGAGAGTCAACATTTTAGAATCCGATGCAAAACTGATATTTAAATGTAATGCTCAGGGCCTCTTAATGACGATGGAACACTGAAATTGCGTCGAGAGTCAATACATGTTTCTCCAGCCGACTTGTCGACAAGGGGATATTGCTGCCTCGGGCTCCATTTGGTCCGTCTCCTGTGAGTCTAGATTTTCGAATCCGACGCCAAACTGATAGTTAATTGTAAGGTTCAGGGCCTCCTAATGACGATGGAACACTCAAATTGCGTCGAGTTTCAATACATCGGCCTCCAGCGGACTTGTCTCCAAGGGGATATTGCTGTCTCGGGCACCATATGATCCTTCTCCTGTGAGTCTAGATTTTCGAATCCGACGCAAAAATGATAGTGAATAGTAACGTTCAGCGCCTCCTGATGACGATAGAACTCTCAAATTGCGTCGAGATTCAATACATCGTTTTCCAGCTGATTTGTCTCCAAGGCGATATTGCTGACTCGGGCACCTAATGGTCCGTCTCCTGTGAGTCTGGATTTTTGAATCCGACGCGAAAATGATAGTTAATTGTAATGCTCAGGGCCTCTTAATGACGATGGAACACTCAAATTGAGTCGAGATTCAATACATCAACCTCCAGCCGACTTGTCTAAAAGGGGAAATTGCTGCCTCGTGCTCCATGTGGTCCGTCTCCTGTGAGTCTAGATTTTCGAATCCGACGCGAAACTGATAGTTAATTGTAAGGTTCAGCGCCTCCTAATGACGATGGAACACTCAAATTGCGTCGCGATCCAATACATCGTCCTCCAGCCGACTTGTCTCCAAGGGTCCAATGCTGCCTCGGGCACCTTATGGTCGTTCTCTTGGAAGTCTAGATTATCGAATCCGACGCAAAACTGATAGTTCATTATAACGTTCATGGCGACCTAATGACGATAGAAGACTCAAATTGCGTCGAGATTCAATACATCGTCCTCCAGCCGATTTGTCTCCAAGGGGATATTACTGCCTCGGGCACCAAATGGTCCGTCTGCTGTGAGTCTAGATTTTCGAATCCGACGAAAAACTCATAGTTAATTGTAACATTCAGGGCCTCCCAATGACGATCGAACACTCAAATTGCGTAGCGATCCAATACATCGACCTCCAGCCGACTTGTCTCCAAGGGTCTATTGCTGCCTCGGGCACCTTATGGTCGTTCTCCTGTGAGTCTATATTTTCGAATCCGACGCAAAAATGATAGTTAATTGTAACGTTCAGGGCCTTGTAATGACGATGGAACACTCAAATTGCGTCGAGATTCAATACATCGGCCTCCAGCCGACTTGTCTCCAAGGGTCTGTTGCTGCCTCGGGCACTTTATGGTCGTTCTCCTGTGAGTTTAGATTATGGAATCCGACGCAAAAATGATAGTTAATTGTAACGTTTAGGGCCTCCTAATGACGATGGAACATTCAAATTGCGTCGAGATTCAATACATCGGCCTCCAGCAGACTTGTCTCCAAGGGGCTATTGCTGCCTCGGGCAGCTTATGGTCGTTCTCCTGTGAGTCTAGATTTTCGAATCCGACGCAAAACTCATAGTTAATTGTAACTTTTAGGGCCTTGTAATGACGATGGAACACTGAAATTGTGTCGAGATTCAATACATCGGCCTCCAGCCGACTTGTCTCCAAGGGTCTTTTGCTGCCTCGGGCACCTTATGGTCGTTCTCCTGTGAGTCAACATTTTAGAATCCGACGCAAAACTGATAGTTAAATGTAATGCTCAGGGCCTCTTAATGACGATGGAACACTGAAATTGTGTCGAGAGTCAATACATGTTTCTCCAGCCGACTTGTCCACAAGGGGATATTGCTGCCTCGGGCTCCATTTGGTCCGTCTCCTGTGAGTCTAGATTTTCGAATCCGACGCCAAACTGATAGTTAATTGTAACATTCAGGGTCTCCTAATGCCGATGGAACACTCAAATTGCGTCGAGATTCAATACATCGGAGTCCAGCCGACTTGTCTCCAAGCTTCTATTCCTGCCTCGGGCACCTTATGGTCGTTCTCTTGTAAGTCTAGATTTTCGAATCCGACGCAAAAATGATAGTTCATTATAACGTTCAGGGCGACCTAATGACGACAGAAGACTCAAATTGCGTCGAGATTCAATACATCGTCCTCCAGCGGATTTGTCTCCAAGGGGATATTGCTGCCTCGGGCACCAAATTGTCCTTCTGCTGTGAGTCTAGATTTTCGAATCCGACGAAAAACTGATAGTTAATTGTAACATTCAGGGCCTCCTAATGACGATGGAACCCTCAAATTGCGTCGTGATTCAATACATCGGCCTCCAGCCGACTTGTCTCCAAGGGTCTATTGCTGCCTCGGGCACCTTATGGTCGTTCTCCAGTGAGTCTAGAAATTCGAATCCGACGCAAAACTCTTAGTTAATTGGAACGTTTAGGGCCCCCTAATGACGATGGAACTCTCAAATTGCGTCGAGATTCAATACATCGGCCTCCAGCCGACTTGTCTACAAGGGTCTATTGCTGCCTCGGGCACCTTATGGTCGTTCTCCTGTGAGTCTAGGTTTTTGAATCCGACGCAAAACTCATAGTTAATTGTAACGTTCAGGGCCTTGTAATGACGATGGAACACTCAAATTGCGTCGAGATTCAATACATCGGCCTCCAGCCGACTTGTCTCCAAGGGTCTGTTGCTGCCTCGGGCACCTTATGGTCGTTCTGCTGTGAGTTTAGATTATCGAATACGACGCAAAAATGATAGTTAATTGTAACGTTTAGGGGCTCCTAATGACGATGGGACACTCAAATTGCGTCGAGATTCAATACATCGTCCTCCAGCCGACTTGTCTCCATGGGGATATTACTGCCTCCGGCCTCTTATGTTCGCTCCCATGTGAGTCTAAATTTTCGAATCCGACGCGAAACTGATTGTTAATTGTAACGTTCAGGGCTTCCTAATGACGATGGAACACTCAAATTGCCTCGAGATTAAATACATAGGCATTCAGCCGATTTGTCTCCTAGGGTCTATCGCTGCCTCGGGCACCGTATGGTCGTTCCCCTGTGAGTCAACATTTTAGAATCCGACGCAAAACTGATAGTTAAATGTAATGCTCAGGGCCTCTTAATGACGATGGAACACTAAAATTGAGTCGAGATTCAATACATCGACCTCCAGCCTACTTGTCTCCAAGGGGATATTGCTGCCTCGGGCTCCATGTGGTCCGTCTCCTGTGAGTCTAGATTTTCGAATCCGGCGCGAAACTGATAGTTAATTGTAAGGTTCAGCGCCTCCTAATGACGATGGAACACTCAAATTGCGTCGCGATCCAATACATCGTCCTCCAGCCGACTTCTCTCCAAGGGTCTAATGCTGCCTCGGGCACCTTATGGTCGTTCTCTTGTAAGTCTAGATTTTCGAATCCGACGCAAAAATGATAGTTCATTATAACGTTCCGGGCGACCTAATGACGATAAAAGACACAAATTGCGTCGAGAATCAATACATCGTCCTCCAGCCGACTTGCCTCTAAGGGTCTAATGCTGCCTCGGGCACCAAATGGTCGTTCTCTTTTAAGTCTAGATTTTCGAATCCAACGCAAAAATGATAGTTAATCGTAACGTTCAGGGCCTCCTAATGCCGATGGAACACTCAAATTGCGTCGAGATTCAATACATCGGCCTCCAGCCGACTTGTCTCCAAGGGTCTATTGCTGCCTCGGGCACCTTATGGTCGTACTCCTGTGAGTTTAGATTTTCGAATCCGACGCCAAAATGATAGTTAATTGTAACGTTCAGGGCCTTGTAATTACGATGGAACACTCAAATTGCGTGGAGATTCAACACATCGGCCTCCAGCCGACTTGTCTCCAAGGGTCTGTTGCTGCCTCGGGCACCTTATGGGCGTTCTCCTGTGAGAATAGATTATCGAATGCGACCCAAAAATGATAGTTAATTGTAACCTTTAGGGCCTCCTAATGACGATGGAACACACAAATTGCGTCGAGATTCAATACATCGGCCTCCAGCCGACTTGTCTCCAAGGGTCTGTTGCTGCCTCTGGCACCTTATGGTCGTTCTCCTGTGAGTTTAGATTATCGAGTCCGACGCAAAAATGATAGTTAATTGTAATGTTTAGGGCCTCGTAATGACGATGGAACACTCAAATTGCGTTGAGATTCAAAACATCGACCTCCAGCCGACTTGTCTCCAAGGGTCTATTGCTGCGTCGGGCACCTTATGGTCGTTCTCCTGTGAGTCTAGATTTTCGAATCCGACGCAAAAATGATAGTTAATTGTAACGTTCAGGGCCTTCTAATGACGATGGAACACTCAAATTGCGTCGAGATTCAATTCATCAGCCTCCAGCCGACTTGTCTCCAAGGGGATATCGCTGCCTCGGGCATTACATGGTCCTTCTCCTGTGAGTCTAGATTTTCGAATCCGACGCAAAAATGATAGTTAATTGTAACGTTCAGGGCCTCCTAATGACGATGGAACTCTCAAATTGTGTCGAGATTCAATACATCGTCCTCCAGCCGACTTGTCTCCAAGGGTCAATTGCTGCCTCGGGCACCTTATGGTCGTTCTCCTGTGAGTCTAGATTTTCGAATCCGACGCGAAACTGATAGTTAACTGTAACGTTCTGGGCCTCCTAATGCCGATGGAACACTCAAATTGCGTCGACATTCAAGACATCGGCCTCCAGCCGACTTGTCTCGAAGGGTCTATTGCTGCCTCGGGCACCTTATGGTCGTTTTCTTGTAAGTCTAGATTTTCGAATCCGACGCAAAAATGATAGTTAATTGTAACGTTCAGGGCCTCCTAATGCCGATGGAACACTCAAATTGCGTCGAGATTCAATACATCGGCCTCCAGCCGACTTGTCTCCAAGGGTCTGTTGCTGCCTCGGGCACCTTATGGTCGTACTCCTCTGAGTTTAGATTATCGAATCCGACGCAAAAATGATAGTTAATTGTAACGTTTAGGGCCTCCTAATGACGATGGAACACTCAAATTGCGTTGAGATTCAATACATCGACCGCCAGCCGACTTGTCTCCAAGGGTCTATTGCTGCCTCGGGCACCTTATGGTCGTTCTCCTGTGAGTCTAGATTTTCGAATCCGACGCAAAAATGATAGTTAATTGTAACGTTCAGGGCCTTCTAATGACGATGGAACACTCAAATTGCGTCGAGATTCAATACATCAGCCTCCAGCCGACTTGTCTCCAAGGGGATATCGCTGCCTCGGGCATTACATGGTCCTTCTCCTGTGAGTCTAGATTTTCGAATCCGACGCAAAAATGATAGTTAATTGTAACGTTCAGGGCCTCCTAATGACGATGGAACTCTCAAATTGTGTCGAGATTCAATACATCGTCCTCCAGCCGACTTGCCTCCAAGGGTATATTGCTGCCTCGGGCACCAAATGGTCGTTCTCCTGTGAGTCTAGATTTTCGAATCCGACGCATAAATGATAGTTAATTGTAACGTTCAGGGACTCCTAATGACGATGGAACACTCAAATTGCGTCGAGATTCAATACATCGTCATCCAGCGGACTTGTTTCCAAGGGGATATTGCTGTCTCGAGCATCGTATGAACTTCTCCTGTGAGTAGATTTTCGAATCCGACGCATAAGTGATAGTTAATTGTAACGTTCAGGGCCTCCTAATGACGATGGAACACTCAAATTGCGTCAAGAATCAATACATCGGTTTCCAGCCGACTTGTCTCCAAGGGTCTATTGCTGCCTCGGGCACCTTATGGTCGTTCTCCTTTGAGTCTAGATTTTCAAATCCGACGCAAAAATGATAGTTAATTGTAACGTTCAGGGCCTTGTAATGACGATGGAACACTCTAATTGCGTCGAGATTCAATACATCGTCCTCCAGCCGACTTGTCTCCAAGGGTCTGTTGCTGCCTCGGACACCTTATGGTCGTTCTCCTGTGAGTCTAGATTTTCGAATCCGACGCTAAGATGATAGTTAATTGTAACGTTCAGGGCTTCCTAATGACGATGGAACACTCAAATTGCGTCGAGACTCAATACATCGACCTCCAGTCGACTTATATCCAAGGGGATATTGCAGTCTCAAGCACCATATGATCCTTCTCCTGTTAGTAGATTTTCGAATCCTACGCTAAACTGATAGTTAACTGTAACGTTCAGGGCCTCCTAATGCCGATGGAACACTCAAATTGCGTCGAGATTCAATACATCGGCCTCCAGCAGACTTGTCTCCAAGGGTCTCTTGCTGCCTCGGGCACCTTATGGTCGTTCTCCTGTGAGTTTAGATTATCGAATCCGACGAAAAAATGATAGTCAATTGTAACGTTTAGGGCCTCCTAATGATGATGGGACACTCAAATTGCGTCGAGATTCAATACATCGTCCTCCAGCCGACTTGCCTCCAAGGGTCTAATGCTGCCTCGGGCGCCTTATGGTGGTTCTCTTGTAAGTCTAGATTTTCGAATCCGACGCAAAAATGATAGTTAATTGTAAGGTTCAGGGCCTCCTAATGACGATGGAACTCTCAAATTGCGACGGGATTCAATACATCGTCCTCCAGCCGACTTGTCTCCAAGGGTGTATTGCTGCATCGGGCACCTTATGGTCGTTCTCCTGTGAGTCTAGAATTTCGAATCCGACGCAAAAATGATAGTTAATTGTATCGTTCAGGGCCTCCTAATGACGATGGAACACTCAAATTGCGTCGAGATTCAATACATCGGCCTCCAGCCGACTTGTCTCCAAGGGGATATCGCTGCCTCGGGCACCACATGGTCCGTCTCCGGTGATTCTACGTTTTCGAATCCGACGCAAAACTCATAGTTAATTGTAACGTTCAGGGCCTCCTATTGGCGATGGAACACTCAAATTGCGTCGAGATTCAATACATCGACCTCCAGCCGACTTGTCTCCAAGGGCTATTGCTGCCTCAGGCACCTTATGGTCGTTCTCCTGTGAGTCTAGATTTTCGAATCCGACGCAAAAATGATAGTTAATTGTAACATTCAGGGCCTCCTAATGACGATGGAACACTCAAATTGCGTCGCGATCCAATACATCGTCCTCCAGCCGACTTGTCTCCATGGGGATATTACTGTCCCCGGCCTCTTATGTTCGCTCTCATGTGAATCTAGATTTTCGAATCCGTCGCAAAAATGATAGTTAATTGTAACTTTCAGGGCCTCCTAATGACGATGGAACTCTCAAATTGCGTCGAGATTCAATACATCGTCCTCCAGCCGACTTGTCTCCAAGGGTCTAATGCTGCCTCGGGCACCTTATGGTCGTTCTCTTGTAAGTCTAGATTTTCGAATCCGACGCAAAAATGATAGTTAATTGTAACGTTCAGGGCCTCCTAATGACGATGGAATTCTCAAATTGCGTCGAGATTCAATACATCGTCCTCCAGCCGACTTGTCTCCAAGGGTCTATTGCTGCCTCGGCCACGTTATGGTCGTTCCCGTGTGAGTCTAGATTTTCGAATTCGACGCAAAAATGATAGGTAATTGTAACGTTCAGGGCCTTCTAATGACGATGGAACACTCAAATTGCGTCGAGAATAAATACATCGGCCTCCAGCCGACTTGTCTCCAAGGGTCTATTGCTGCATCGGGCACCTTATGGTCGTTCTCCTGTGAGTCTAGAATTTCGAATCCGACGCAAAAATGATAGTTAATTGTAACGTTCAGGGCCTCCTAATGACGATGGAACACTCAAATTGCGTCGAGATTCAATACATCGGCCTCCAGCCGACTTGTCTCCAAGGGGATATCCCTGCCTCGGGGACCACATGGTCCGTCTCCGGTGATTCTACGTTTTCGAATCCGACGCAAAACTCATAGTTAATTGTAACGTTCAGGGCCTCCTATTGGCGATGGAACACTCAAATTGCGTCGAGATTCAATACATCGACCTCCAGCCGACTTGTCTCCAAGGGTCTATTGCTGCCTCGGGCACCTTGCGGTCGTTCTACTGTGAGTCTAGATTTTCGAATCCGACGCAAAAATGATAGTTAATTGTAACGTTCAGGGCCTTGTAATGACGATGGAACACTCAAATTGCGTGGAGATTCAATACATCGGCCTCCAGCCGACTTGTCTCCAAGGGTCTGTTGCTGCGTCGGGCACCTTACGGTCGTTCTCCTGTGAGTTTAGATTATCGAATCCGACGCAAAAATGATAGTTAATTGTAAAGTTTAGGGCCTCCTAATGACGATGGAACACTCAAATTGCGTCGAGATTCAATACATTGGCCTCCAGCCGACTTGTCTCCAAGGGTCTATTGCTGCCTCGGGCACCTTATGGTCGTTCTCCTGTGAGTCTAGATTTTCGAATCCAACGCAAAAATGATAGTTAATTGTAACGTTCAGGGACTCCTAAAGACGATGGAACACTTAAATTGCGTGGAGAGTCAATACATCGACCTCCAGTCGACTTGTATCGAAGGGGATATTGCAGTCTCGGGCACCATATGATCCTAATCCTGTGAGTCTAGATTTTCGAATCCGACGCTAAATTGATAGTGAATTGTAACGTTCAGCGCCTCCTGATGACGATGGAACACCCAAATTGCGTCGAGATTCAATACATCGGCCTCCAGCCGACTTGTATCCAAGGGGATATTGCTGTCTCGGGCACAATATGATCCTTCTCCTGTGAGTCTAGATTATCGAATCCGACGCAAAAATGATAGTGAATTGTAACGTTCAGCGCCTCCTAATGACGAAGGAACACTCAAATTGCGTCGAGATATACTACATCGTCCTCCAGTCGACTTGTCTCCAAGGGGATATCGCTGCCTCGGGCACCACATGGTCCGTCACCGGTGATTCTACGTTTTCGAATCCGACGCAAAACTCCTAGTTAATTGTAACGTTCAGGGCCTCCTAATGACGATGGAGCACACAAATTGCGTCGCGATTCAATACATCGTCTTCCAGTGGACTTGTCTCCATGGGGATATTGCTGTCTCGGGCACCATATGTTCCTTCTCCTGTGAGTCTAGATTATCGAATCCGACGCAAAAATGATAGTTAATTGTAACGTTTAGGGCCTCCTAATGACGATGGGACACTCAAATTGCGTCGAGATTCAATACATCGTCCTCCAGCCGACTTGTCTCCATGGGGATATTACTGCCTCCGGCCTCTTATGTTCGCTCTCATGTGAGTCTAGATTTTCGAATCCGACGCGCAACTGATTATTAATTGTAACGTTCAGGGCTTCCTAATGACGATGGAACACTCAAATTGCCTCGGGATTCAATACATCGGCATTTAGCCGATTTGTCTCCAAAGGTCTATTGCTGCCTTGGGCACCGTATGGTCGTTCCCCTGTGAGTCAACATTTTAGAATCCGACGCAAAACTGAAAGTTAAATGTAATGCTCAGGGCCTCTTAATGACGATGGAACACTCAAATTGCGTCGAGAGTCGATACATCTTCCTCCAGCCGACTTGTCTACAAGGGGATATTGCTGCCTTGGGCTCCATGTGGTCCGCCTCCTGTGAGTCTAGATTTTCGAATCCGACGCGAAACTGTTAGTTAATTGCAAGGTTTAGGGCCTCCTAATGACGATGGAACACTCAGATTGCGTCGAGATTCAATACTTCGGCCTCCAGCGGACTTGTCTCCGAGGGGATATTGCTGTCTCGGGCACCATATGATCCTTCTCCTGTGAGTTTAGATTTTCGAATCCGACGCAAAAATGATAGTGAATAGTAACGTTCAGCGCCTCCTGATGACGATAGAACTCTCAATTTGCGTCGAGATTCAATACATCGGCCTTACAGCTGATTTTTTCTCCAAGGGGATATTGCTGCCTGGGGCACCAAATGGTCCGTCTCCTGTGAGTCTGGATTTTTGAATCCGATGCGAAACTGATAGTTAATTGTAAGGTTCAGGGCCTCCAAATGACGATGGAGCACTCAAATTGCGTCGCGATTCAATACATCGTCCTCCAGCGGACTGGTCTCCAAGGATCAATAGCTGCCACGGGCACCTTGTGATCGTTCTGCTATGAGTCTAGATTTTCGACCCCGACGCAAAACTGATTGTTAATTGTAACGTTCAGGGCCACCTAATGACGATGGAACACTCAAATTGAGTCTAGATTCAATACATCGACCTCCAGCCGACTTGTCTCCAAGGGTCTATTGCTGCCTCGGGCACGTTATGGTCGTTCTCCTGTTAGTAGATTTTCGAATCCGACGCTAAAATGATAGTTAACTGTAACGTTCAGGGCCTCCTAATGCCGATGGAACACTCAAATTGCGTCGAGATTCAATACATCGGCCTCCAGCCGACTTGTCTCCAAGGGTCTATTGCTGCTTCGGGCACCTTATGGTCGTTCTCCTGTGAGTTTAGATTATCGAATCCGACGCAAAAATGATAGTTAATTGTAACGTTCAGTGCCTCCTAATGCCGATGGAACACTCAAATTGCGTCGAGATTCAATACATCGGCCTCCAGCCGACTTGTCTCCAAGGGTCTATTGCTGCCTCGAGCACCTTATGGTCGTTCTCCTGTGAGTCTAGATTTTCGAATCCGACGCAAAAATGATAGTTAATTGTAACGTTCAGGGACTCCTAAACACGATGGAACACTCAAATTGCGTCGGGAGTCAATACATCGACCTCTAGTCGACTTGTATCCAAGGGGATATTGCAGTCTCGTGCACCATATGATCCTTCTCCTGTTAGTAGATTTTTCGAATCCGACGCTAAAATGATAGTTAACTGTAACGTTCAGGGCCTCCTAATGCCGATGGAACACTCAAATTGCGTCGAGATTCAATACATCGGCCTCCAGCCGACTTGTCTCCAAGGGTGTATTGCTGCCTCGGGCACCTTATGGTCGTTCTCCTGTGAGTCTAGAGTTTCGAATCCGACGCAAAAATGACAGTTAATTGTAACGTTCAGGGCCTCCTATTGGCGATGGAACACTCAAATTGCGTCGAGAGTCAATACATCGACCTCCAGTCGTCTTGTATCCAAGGGGATATTGCAGTCTCGTGCACCATATGATACTTCTCCTGTTAGTAGATTTTCGAATCCGTCGCTTAAATGATAGTTAACTGTAACGTTCAGGGCCTCCTAATGCCGATGGAACACTCAAATTGCGTCGAGATTCAATACATCGGCCTCCAGCCGAATGTCTCCAAGGGGATATTGCTGCCTCGGGCACCAAATGGTCCGTCTGCTGTGAGTGTAGATTTTCGAATCCGACGAAAAACTGATATTTAATTGTAACATTCAGGGCCTCCTAATGACGATGGAACACTCAAATTGCGTCGCGATCCAATACATCGTCCTCCAGCCGACTTGTCTCCAAGGGGCTAATGCTGCCTCGGGCACCTTATGGTCGTTCTCTTGTAAGTCTAGATTTTTGAATCCGACGCAAAAATGATAGTTAATTGTAACGTTCAGGGCCTCCTAATGACGATGGAACTCCCCAATTGCGTCGAGATTCAATACATCGGCCTCCAGCCGACTTGTCTCCAAGGGTCTATTGCTGCCTCGGGCACCTTATGGTCGTTCTCCTGTGAGTCTAGATTTACGAATCCGAAGCAAAAATGATAGTTAATTGTAACGTTCAGGGCCTTCTAATGACGATGGAACACTCAATTTGCGTCGAGATTCAATACATCGGCCTCCAGCCGACTTGTCTCCAAGGGTCTATTGCTGCCTCGCGCACCTTATGGTCGTTCTCCTGTGAGTCTAGATTTTCGAATCCGACGCAAAAATGATAGTTAATTGTAACGTTCAGGGCCTTGTAATGACGATGGAACACCCAAATTGCGTCGAGATTCAATACATCGGACTCCAGCCGACTTGTCTCCAAGGGTCTGTTGCTGCCTCGGGCACCTTATGGTCGTTCTCCTGTGACTTAAGATTATCGAATCCGTCGCTAAAATGATAGTTAATTTTAAGGCTCAGGGCCTCCTAATGACGATGGAACACTCAAATTGCGTCGAGATTCAATACATCCCAGCCGACTTGTCTCCAAGTGTCTGTTGCTGCCTCGGGCGCCTTATGGTCGTTCTCCTGTGAGTTTAGATTATCGAATCCGACGCAAAAATGATAGTTAATTGTAACGTTTAGGGCCTCCTAATGACGATGGAACACTCAAATTCCGTAGAGATTCAATACATCGGCCTGCAGCCGACTTGTCTCCAAGGGTCTGTTGCTGCCTCGGGCGCCTTATGGTCGTTCTCCTGTGAGTTTTGATTATCGAATCCGACGCAAAAATGATAGATAATTGTAACGTTCAGGGCCTCCTAATGACGATGGAACACTCGATTTGCGTCGAGATTCTGTACATCGGCCTCCAGCGGACTTGTCTCTAAGGGGATATTGCTGTCTCGAGCACCGTATGAACTTCTCCTGTGAGTAGATTTTCGAAGCCGACGCTAAAATGATTGTTAATTGTAACGTTCAGGGCCTCCTAATGACGATGGAACACTCAAATTGCGTCAAGAATCAATACATCGGTTTCCAGTCGACTTGTCTCCAAGGGTCTATTGCTGCCTCGGGCACCGTATGGTCGTTCTCCTGTGAGTCAACATTTTAGAATCCGACGCAAAACTGATAGTTAAATGTAATGCTCAGGGCCTCTTAATGACTATGGAACACTCAAATTGCGTCGAGAGTCAATACATCTTCCGCCAGCCGACTTGTCTACTAGGGGATATTGCTGACAAGGGCTCCATGTGGTCCGTCTCCTGAGAGTCAAGATTTTCGAATCCGACGCGAAACTGATTGTTAATTGTAACGTTCAGGGTTTCCTAATGACGATGGAACACTCAAATTGCCTCGAGATTCAATACATCGGCATTCAGCCGATTTGTCTCCAAGGGTCTATTGCTGCCTCGGGCACATTATGGTCGTTCCCCTGTGAGTCAACATTTTAGAATCCGACGCAAAACTGATAGTTAAATGTAATGCTCAGGGCCTCTTAATGACGATGGAACACTCAAATTGCGTCGAGAGTCAAAACATCTTCCTCCAGCCGACTTGTCTACAAGGGGATATTGCTGCCTCGGGCACCAAATAGTCCGTCTCCTGTGAGTCTGGATTTTTGAATCCGACGCGAAACTGATAGTTAATTGTAAGGTTCAGGGCCTCCAAATGACGATGGAGCACTCAAATTGCGTCGCGATTCAATACATCGTCCTCCAGCGGACTGGTCTCCAAGGATCAATAGCTGCCACGGACACCGTGTGATCGTTCTGCTGTGAGTCTAGATTTTCGAACCCGACGCAAAACTGTTTGTTAATTGTAACGTTCAGGGTCACCTAATGACGATGGAACACACAAATTGAGTCGAGATTCAATACATCGACCTCTAGCCGACTTGTCTCCAAGGGTCTATTGCTGCCTCGGGCACCTTATGGTCGTTCACCTTTTAGTAGATTTTCGAATCCGACGCTAAAATGATAGTTAACTGTAACGTTCAGGGCCTCCTAATGCCGATGGAACACTCAAATTGCGTCGAGAGTCAATACATCGGCCTCCAGCCGACTTGTCTCCAAGGGTCTAATGCTGCCTCGAGCACCTTATGCTCGTTCTCTTGTAAGTCTAGATTTTTGAATCCGACGCTAAAATGATAGTTAATTGTAACGTTCAGGGCCTCCTAATGACGATGGAACTCTCAAATTGCGTCGAGATTCAATACATCGGCCTCCAGCCGACTTGTCTCCAAGGGTCTATTGCTGCCTCGGGCACCTTATGGTCGTTCTCCTGTGAGTCTAGATTTTCGAATCCGACGCAAAAATGATAGTTAATTGTAACGTTCAGGGCCTTCTAATGACGATGGAACACTCAAATTGCGTCGAGATTTAATACATCGGCCTCCAGCCGACTTGTCTCCAAGGGTCTTTTGCTGCCTCGGGCACCTTATGGTCGTTCTCCTGTGAGTCTAGATTTTCGAATCCGACGCAAAAATGATAGTTAATTGTAACGTTCAGGGCCTTGCAATGACGATGGAACACTCAAATTGCGTCGAGATTCAATACATCGGCCTCCAGCCGACTTGTCTCCAAGGGTCTGTTGCTGCCTCGGGCACCTTATGGTCGTTCTCCTGTTAGTAGATTTTCGAATCCGACGCTAAAATGATAGTTAACTGTAACGTTGAGGGCCTCCTAATGCCGATGGAACACTTAAATTGCGTCGAGATTCAATACATCGGCCTCCAGCCGACTTGTCTCCAAGGGTCTATTGCTGCCTCGGGCACCTTATGGTCGTTTTCCTGTGAGTCTAGATTTTCCAATCCGACGCAAAAATGATAGTTAATTGTAACGTTCAGGGCCTTGTAATGACGATGGAACACTCAAATTGCGTCGAGATTCAATACTTCGGCCTCCAGCCGACTTGTCTCCAAGGGTCTGTTGCTGCCTCGGGCGCCTGATGGTCGTTCTCCTGTGAGTTTAGATTATGGAATCCGACGCAAAAATGATAGTTAATTGTAACGTTTAGGGCCTCCTAATGACGATGGAACACTCAAATTGCGACGAGATTCAATACATCGGCCTCCAGCGGACTTGTCTCCAAGGGGATATTGCTGTCTGGGGCACCATATGATCCTTCTCCTGTGAGTCCAGATTTTCGAATCCGACGCAAAAATGTTAGTGAATAGTATCGTTCAGCGCCTCCTGATGACGTTAGAACTCTCAAATTGCGTCGAGATTCAATACATCGGCCTCCAGCGGACTTGTCTCTAAGGGGATATTGCTGTCTCGAGCACCGTATGAACTTCTCCTGTGAGTAGATTTTCGAATCCGACGCAAAAATGATAGTTAATTGTAACGTTCAGGGCCTTGTAATGACGATGGAACACTCAAATTGCGTCGAGATTCAATACATCGGCCTCCAGCGGACTGGTCTCCAAGAATCAATAGCTGCCACGGGCACCTTGTGATCGTTCTGCTGTGAGTCTAGATTTTCGAACCCGACGCAAAACTGATTGTTAATTGTAACGTTCAGGGCCACCTAATGACGATGGAACACTCAAATTGAGTCGAGATTCAATACATCGACCTCCAGCCGACTTGTCTCCAACGGTCTAATGCTGCCTCGGGCACCTTATGGTCGTTCTCCTGTTAGTAGATTTTCGAATCCGACGCTAAAATGGTAGTTAACTGTAACGTTCAGGGCCTCCTAATGCCGATGGAACACTCAAATTGCGTCGAGATGCAATACATCGGCCTCCAGCCGACTTGTCTCCAAGGGTCTGTTGCTGCCTCGGGCGCCTTATGGTCGTTCTCCTGTGAGTTTAGATTATCGAATCCGACGCAAAAATGATAGTTAATTGTAACGTTTAGGGCCTCCTAATGACGATGGAACACTCAAATTGCGTCGAGAGTCAATACATCGGCCTCCAGCCGACTTGTCTCCAAGGGTCTGTTGCTGCCTCGGGCACCTTATGGTCGTTCTCCTGTGACTTTAGATTATCGAATCCGACGCTAAAATGATAGTTAATTTTAAGGTTCAGGGCCTCCTAATGACGATGGAACACTCAAATTGCGTCGAGATTCAATACATCGGCCTCCAGCGGACTTGTCTCCAAGGGGATACTGCTGTCTCGGGCACCATATGATCCTTCTCCTGTGAGTCTAGATTTTCGAATCCGACGCAAAAGTGATAGTGAATAGTAACGTTCAGCGCCTCCTGAAGAAGATAGAACTCTCAAATTGCGTCGAGATTCAATACATCGGCCTCCAGCGGACTTGTCTCTAAGGGGATATTGCTGTCTCGAGCACCGTATGAACTTCTCATGTGAGTAGATTTTCGAATCCGACGCTAAAATGATTGTTAATTGTAACTTTCAGGGCCTCCTAATGACGATGGAACACTCAAATTGCGTCAAGAATCAATACATCGGTTTCCAGCCGACTTGTCTCCAAGGGTCTATTGCTGCCTCGCTCACCGTATGGTCGTTCTCCTGTGAGTCAACATTTAAGAATCCGACGCAAAACTGATAGTTAAATGTAATGCTCAGGGCCTCTTAAAGACGATGGAACACTCAAATTGCGTCGAGAGTCAATACATCTTCCTCCAGCCGACTTGCCTACTAGGGGATATTGCTGACTCGGGCTCCATGCGTTCCGTCTCCTGTGAGTCTAGATTTTCGAATCCGACGCGAAACTGATAGTTAATTGTAAGGTTCAGGGCCTCCTAATGACGATGGAACACTCAAATTGCGTCGAGATTCAATACATCGGCCTCCAGCGGACTTGTCTCCAAGGGGATATTGCTGTCTCGGGCACCATATGATCCTTCTCCTGTGAGTCTAGATTTTCGAATCCAACGCAAAAGTGATAGTGAATTGTAACGTTCAGCGCCTCCTAATCACGAAGGAACACTTAAATTGCGTCGAGATTAACTACTTCGTCCTCCAGTCGAATTGTCTCCAAGGGGATATCGCTGCCTCGGGCACCACATGGTCCGTCTCCGGTGATTCTACGTTTTCGAATCCGACGCAAAACTCATAGTTAATTGTAACGTTCAGGGCCTCCTAATGACGATGGAGCACACAAATTGCGTCGCGATTCATTACATCGTCTTCCAGCGGACTTGTCTCCAAGGGGATATTGCTGTCTCGGGCACCATATGATCCTTCTCCTGTGAGTTTAGATTATCGAATCCGACGCAAAATGATAGTTAATTGTAACGTTTAGGGCCTCCTAATGACGATGGGACACTCAAATTGCGTCGAGATTCAATACATCGTCCTCCAGCCGACTTGTTTCCATGGGGATATTACTGCCTCCGGCCTCTTATGTTCGCTCTCATGTGAGTCTAGATTTTCGAATCCGACGCAAAAATGATAATGAATTGTAACGTTTAGGGCCTCATAATGACGATGGAACACTCAAATTGCGTCGAGATTCAATACATCGGCCTCCAGCCGACTTGCCTCCAAGGGGATATCCTGCCTCGGGCACCACATGGTCCGTCTGCGGTGATTCTACGTTTTTGAATCCGACGCAATACTCATAGTTAATTGTAACGTTCAGGGCCTCCTAATGACGATGGAGCACTCAAATTGCGTCGCGATTCAATACATCGTCCTCCAGCGGACTGGTCTCCAAGGGTCAATAGCTGCCACGGGCACCTTGTGATCGTTCTGCTGTGAGTCAAGAATTTCGAACCCGACGCAAAACTGATTGTTAATTGTAACGTTCAGGGCCTCCTAATGACGATGGAGCACACAAATTGCGTCGCGACTCATTACATCGTCTTCCAGCGGACTTGTCTCCAAGGGGATATTGCTGTCTCGGGCACCATATGATCCTTCTCCTGTGAGTTTAGATTATCGAATCCGACGCAAAATGATAGTTAATTGTAACGTTTAGGGCCTCCTAATGACGATGGGACACTCAAATTGCGTCGAGATTCAATACATCGTCCTCCAGCCGACTTGTTCTATGGGGATATTACTGCCTCCGGCCTCTTATGTTCGCTCTCATGTGAGTCAAGATTTTCGAATCCGACGCGAAACTGATTTTAAATTGTAACGTTCAGGGCTTCCTAATGACTATGGAACACTCAAATTGCCTCGAGATTCAATACATCGGCATTCAGCCGATTTGTCTCCAAGGGTCTATTGCTGCCTCGGGCACCGTATGGTCGTTCCCCTGTGAGTCAACATTTTAGAATCCGACGCAAAACTGATAGTTAAATGTAATGCTCAGGGCCTCTTAATGACGATGGAACACTCAGTTTGCGTCGAGAGTCAATACATCTTCCTCCAGCCGACTTATCTACAAGGGGATATTGCTGCCTCGGGCACCAAATGGTCCGTCTCCTGTGAGTCTGGATTTTTGAATCCGACGGGAAACTGATAGTTAATTGTAAGGTTCAGGGCCTCCAAATGACGATGAGCACTCAAATTGCGTCGCGATTCAATACATCGTCCTCCAGCGGACTGGTCTCCAAGGATCAATAGCTGCCACGGACACCTTGTGATCGTCCTGCTGTGAGTCTAGATTTTCGAACCCGACGCAAAACTGTTTGTTAATTGTAACGTTCAGGGTCACCTAATGACGATGGAACACACAAATTGAGTCGAGATTCAATACACCGACCTCCAGCCGTCTTGTCTCCAAGGGTCTTTTGCTGCCTCGGGCACCTTATGGTCGTTCTCCTGTGAGTCTAGATTTTCGAATCCGACGCAAAAATGATAGTTAATTGTAACGTTCAGGGCCTTGTAATGATGATGGAACACTCAAATTGCGTTGAGATTCAATACATCGGCCTCCAGCCGACTTGTCTCCAAGGATCTGTTGCTGCCTCGGGCACCTTATGGTCGTTCTCCTGTGAGTTTAGATTATCGAATCCGACGCAAAAATGATAGTTAATTGTAACGTTTAGGGTCTCCTAATGACGATGGAACACTCAAATTGCGTCGTGATTCAATACATCGGCCTCCAGCCGACTTGTCTCCAAGGGTCTATTGCTGCCTCGCTCACCGTATGGTCGTTCTCCTGTGAGTCAACATTTAAGAATCCGACGCAAAACTGATAGTTAAATGTAATGCTCAGGGCCTCTTAAAGACGATGGAACACTCAAATTGCGTCGAGAGTCAATACATCTTCCTCCAGCCGACTTGCCTACTAGGGGATATTGCTGACTCGGGCTCCATGCGTTCCGTCTCCTGTGAGTCTAGATTTTCGAATCCGACGCGAAACTGATAGTTAATTGTAAGGTTCAGGGCCTCCTAATGACGATGGAACACTCAAATTGCGTCGAGATTCAATACATCGGCCTCCAGCGGACTTGTCTCCAAGGGGATATTGCTGTCTCGGGCACCATATGATCCTTCTCCTGTGAGTCTAGATTTTCGAATCCAACGCAAAAGTGATAGTGAATTGTAACGTTCAGCGCCTCCTAATCACGAAGGAACACTTAAATTGCGTCGAGATTAACTACTTCGTCCTCCAGTCGAATTGTCTCCAAGGGGATATCGCTGCCTCGGGCACCACATGGTCCGTCTCCGGTGATTCTACGTTTTCGAATCCGACGCAAAACTCATAGTTAATTGTAACGTTCAGGGCCTCCTAATGACGATGGAGCACACAAATTGCGTCGCGATTCATTACATCGTCTTCCAGCGGACTTGTCTCCAAGGGGATATTGCTGTCTCGGGCACCATATGATCCTTCTCCTGTGAGTTTAGATTATCGAATCCGACGCAAAATGATAGTTAATTGTAACGTTTAGGGCCTCCTAATGACGATGGGACACTCAAATTGCGTCGAGATTCAATACATCGTCCTCCAGCCGACTTGTTTCCATGGGGATATTACTGCCTCCGGCCTCTTATGTTCGCTCTCATGTGAGTCTAGATTTTCGAATCCGACGCAAAAATGATAATGAATTGTAACGTTTAGGGCCTCATAATGACGATGGGACACTCAAATTGCGTCGCGATTCAATACATCGTCCTCCAGCGGACTGGTCTCCAAGGATCAATAGCTACCACGGACACCTTGTGATCGTTCTGCTGTGAGTCTAGATTTTCGAACCCGACGCAAAACTGTTTGTTAATTGTAACGTTCAGGGTCACCTAATGACGATGGAACACACAAATTGAGTCGAGATTCAATACATCGACCTCCAGCCGACTTGTCTCCAAGGGTCTATTGCTGCCTCGGGCACCTTATGGTCGTTCACCTTTTAGTAGATTTTCGAATCCGACGCTAAAATGATAGTTAACTGTAACGTTCAGGGCCTCCTAATGCCGATGGAACACTCAAATTGCGTCGAGAGTCAATGCATCGGCCTCCAGCCGACTTGTCTCCAAGGGTCTATTGCTGCCTCGGGCACCTTATGGTCGTTCTCCTGTGAGTTTAGATTATCGAATCCGACGCAAAAATGATAGTTAATTGTTTCGTTCAGGGCCTCCTAATGCCGATGGAACACTCAAATTGCGTCGAGATTCAATACCTCGGCCTCCAGCCGACATGTCTCCAAGGGTCTATTGCTGCCTCGGGCACCTTATGGTCGTTCTCCTGTGAGTCTAGATTTTCGAATCCGACGGAAAAATGATAGTTAATTGTAACGTTTAGGGCCTCCTAATGACGATGGAACACTCAAATTGCGTCGTGATTCAATACATCGGCCTCCAGCCGACTTGTCTCCAAGGGTCTGTTGCTGCCTCGGGCACCTTATCGTCGTTCTCCTGTGAGTTTAGATTATCGAATCCGACGCAAAAATGATAGTTAATTGTAACGTTTAGGGCCTCCTAATGACGATAGAACTCTCAAATTGCGTCGAGATTCAATACATCGGCCTCCAGCGGACTTGTCTCCAAGGGGATATTGCTGTCTCGAGCACCGTATGAACTTCTCCTGTGAGTAGATTTTCGAATCCGACGCTAAAATGATTGTTAATTGTAACGTTCAGGGCCTCCTAATGACGATGGAACACTCAAAATGCGTCAAGAATCAATACATCGGTTTCCAGCCGACTTGTCTCCAAGGGTCTATTGCTGCCTCGAGCACCGTATGAACTTCTCCTGTGAGTAGATTTTCGAATCCGAAGCATAAATGTTAGTTAATTGTAACGTTCAGGGACTCCTAAAGACGATGGAACACTCAAATTGCGTCGAGAGTCAATACATCGACCTCCAGTCGACTTGTATCCAAGGGGATATTGCAGACTCGTGCACCATGTGATACTTCTCCTGTTAGTAGATTTTCGAATCCGACGCTAAAAATGATAGTTAACTGTAACATTCAGGGCCTCCTAATGCCGATGGAACACTCAAATTGCGTCGAGATTCAATACATCATCCTCCAGCCGACTTGTCTCCATGGGGATATTACTGCCTCCGGCCTCTTATGTTCAGGGCTTCCTAATGACGATGGAACACTCAAATTGCCTCGAGATTCAATACATCGGCATTCAGCCGATTTGCCTCCAAGGGTCTATTGCTGCCTCGGGCACCGTATGGTCGTTCCCCTGTGAGTCAACATTTTAGAATCCGACGCAAAACTGATAGTTAAATGAAATGCTCAGGGCCTCTTAATGACGATGGAACACTCAGTTTGCGTCGAGAGTCAGTACATCTTCCTCCAGCCGACTTGTCTACAAGGGGATACTGCTGCCTCGGGCACCAAATGGTGCGTCTCCTGTGAGTCTGGATTTTTGAATACATCGGCCTCCAGCCGACTTGTCTCCAAGGGTCTGTTGCTGCCTCGGGCACCTTATGGTTGTTCTCCTGTGAGTTTAGATTATCGAATCCGTCGCAAAAATGGTAGTTAATTTTAAGGTTCAGGGCCTCCTAATGACGATGGAACACTCAAATTGCGTCGAGATTCATTACATCGGCCTCCAGTCGACTTGTATCCAAGGGGATATTGCAGTCTCGTGCACCATATGATCCTTCTCCTGTTTGTAGATTTTCGAATCCGACGCTAAAATGATAGTTAACTGTAACGTTCAGGGCCTCCTAATGCCGATGGAACACTCAAATTGCGTTGAGATTCAATACATCGGCCTCCAGCCGACTTGTCTCCAAGGGTCTTTTGCTGCCTCGGGCACCTTATGGTGGTTCTCCTGTGAGTCTAGACATTCGAATCCGACGCGAAACTGATAGTTAATTGTAAGCTTCAAGGCCTCCAAATGACGATGGAGCACTCAAATTGAGTCGCGATTCAATACATCGTCCTCCAGTGGACTGGTCTCCAAGGGTCAATAGCTGCCACGGGCACCTTGTGATCGTTCTGCTGTGAGTCAAGAATTTCGAACCCGACGCAAAACTGATTGTTAATTGTAACGTTCAGGGCCTCCTAATGACGATGGAGCACACAAATTGCGTCGCGACTCATTACATCGTCTTCCAGCGGACTTGTCTCCAAGGGGATATTGCTGTCTCGGGCACCATATGATCCTTCTCCTGTCAGTTTAGATTATCGAATCCGACGCAAAATGATAGTTAATTGTAACGTTTAGGGCCTCCTAATGACGATGGGACACTCAAATTGCGTCGAGATTCAATACATCGTCCTCCAGCCGACTTGTTCTATGGGGATATTACTGCCTCCGGCCTCTTATGTTCGCTCTCATGTGAGTCAAGATTTTCGAATCCGACGCGAAACTGATTTTAAATTGTAACGTTCAGGGCTTCCTAATGACTATGGAACACTCAAATTGCCTCGAGATTCAATACATCGGCATTCAGCCGATTTGTCTCCAAGGGTCTATTGCTGCCTCGGGCACCGTATGGTCGTTCCCCTGTGAGTCAACATTTTAGAATCCGACGCAAAACTGATAGTTAAATGTAATGCTCAGGGCCTCTTAATGACGATGGAACACTCAGTTTGCGTCGAGAGTCAATACATCTTCCTCCAGCCGACTTATCTACAAGGGGATATTGCTGCCTCGGGCACCAAATGGTCCGTCTCCTGTGAGTCTGGATTTTTGAATCCGACGGGAAACTGATAGTTAATTGTAAGGTTCAGGGCCTCCAAATGACGATGAGCACTCTAATTGCGTCGCGATTCAATACATCGTCCTCCAGAGGACTGGTCTACAAGGATCAATAGCTGCCACGGACACCTTGTGATCGTTCTGCTGTGAGTCTAGATTTTCGAACCCGACGCAAAACTGTTTGTTAATTGTAACGTTCAGGGTCACCTAATGACGATGGAACACACAAATTGAGTCGAGATTCAATACACCGACCTCCAGCCGACTTGTCTCCAAGGGTCTTTTGCTGCCTCGGGCACCTTATGGTCGTTCTCCTGGGAGTCTAGATTTTCGAATCCGACGCAAAAATGATAGTTAATTGTAACGTTCAGGGCCTTGTAATGATGATGGAACACTCAAATTGCGTTGAGATTCAATACATCGGCCTCCAGCCGACTTGTCTCCAAGGATCTGTTGCTGCCTCGGGCACCTTATGGTCGTTCTCCTGTGAGTTTAGATTATCGAATCCGACGCAAAAATGATAGTTAATTGTAACGTTTAGGGTCTCCTAATGACGATGGAACACTCAAATTGCGTCGTGATTCAATACATCGGCCTCCAGCCGACTTGTCTCCAAAGGTCTGTTGCTGCCTCGGGCACCTTATGGTCGTTCTCCTGTGAGTTTAGATTATCGAATCCGTCGCAAAAATGATAGTTAATTTTAAGGTTCAGGGCCTCCTAATGACGATGGAACACTCAAATTGCGTCGAGATTCATTACATCGGCCTCCAGCGGACTTGTCTCCAAGGGGATATTGCTGTCTCGAGCACCGTATGAACTTCTCCTGTGAGTAGATTTTCGAATCCGACGCTAAAATGATTGTTAATTGTAACGTTCAGGGCCGCCTAATGACGATGGAACACTCAAATTGCGTCAAGAATCAACACATCGGTTTCCAGCCGACTTGTCTCCAAGGGTCTATTGCTGCCTCGAGCACCGTATGAACTTCTCCTGTGAGTAGATTTTCGAATCCGACGCATAAATGATAGTTAATTGTAACGTTCAGGGACTCCTAAAGACGATGGAACACTCAAATTGCGTCGAGAGTCAATACATCGACCTCCAGTCGACTTGTATCCAAGGGGATATTGCAGTCTCGTGCACCATATGATCCTTCTCCTGTTAGTAGATTTTCGAATCCGACGCTAAAATGATAGTTAACTCTAACGTTCAGGGCCTCCTAATGCCGATGGAACACTGAAATTGCGTCGAGATTCAATACATCGGCCTCCAGCCGACTGGTCTCCAAGGGTCTATTGCTGCCTCGGGCACCTTATGGTCGTTCTGCTGTGAGACTCGATTTTCGAATCCGACGCAAAAATGACAGTTAATTGTAACGTTCAGGGCCTCCTATTGGCGATGGAACACTCAAATTGCGTCGAGAGTCAATACATCGACCTCCAGTCGACTTGTATCCAAGGGGATATTGCAGTCTCGTGCACCATATGATACTTCTCCTGTTAGTAGATTTTCGAATCCGACGCTAAAATGATAGTTAACTGTAACTTTCAGGGCCTCCTAATGCCGATGGAACACTCAAATTGCGTCGAGATTCAATACATCGGCCTCCAGCCGACTTGTCTCCGTGGGTCTATTGCTGCCTCGGGCACCTTATGGTCGTTCTCCTGTGAGTCTAGATTTTCGAATCCGACGCAAAAATGATAGTTAATTCTAACGTTTAGGGTCTCCTAATGACGATGGAACACTCAAATTGCGTCGAGATTCAATACATCGGCCTCCAGCCGACTTGTCTCCAAGGGTCTGTTGCTGCCTCGGGCACCATATGGTCGTACTCCAGTGAGTTTAGATTATCGAATCCGACGCAAAAATGATAGTTAATTGTAACGTTTAGGGCCTCCTAATGACGATGGGACACTCAAATTGCGTCGTGGATCAATACATCGTCCTCCAGCCGACTTGTCTCCAAGGGGATATTGCTGTCTCGGGCACAATATGATCCTTCTCCTGTGAGTCTTGATTTTCGAATCCGACGCAAAAGTGATAGTGAATTGTATTGTTCAGCGCCTAATAATGACGCTAGAAGACTCAAATTGCGTCGAGATTCAATACATCGTCCTCCAGCTGATTTGTCTCCAAGGGGATATTGCTGTCTCTGGCACCAAATGGTCCGTCTGCTGTGAGTCTAGATTTTCGAATCCGACGAAAATCTGATAGTTAAATGTAACATTCAGGGCCTCCTAATGACGATGGAACACTCAAATTGCGTCGCGATCCAATACATCGTCCTCCAGCCGACTTGTCTCCAAGGGTCTAATGCTGCCTCGGGCACCTTATGGTCGTTCTCTTGTAAGTCTAGATTTTCGAATCCGACGCAAAATTGATAGTTAATTGTAACGTTCAGGGCTTCCTAATGACGATGGAACTCTCAAATTGCGTCGAGATCAATACATCGGCCTCCAGCCGACTTGTCTCCAAGGGTCTATTGCTGCCTCGGGCACCTCGTGTGAGTCTAGATTTTCGAATCCGACGCAAAAATGATAGTTAATTGTAACGTTTAGGGCCTCCTAATGCCGATGGAACACTCAAATTGCGTCGGGAGTCAATACATCGACCTCCAGCCGACTTGTCTCCAAGGGTCTAATGCTGCCTCGGCCACCTTATGGTCTTTCTCTTGTAAATCTAGATTTTCGAATCCGACGCAAAAATGATAGTTAATTGTAACGTTCAGGGCCTCCTAATGACGATGGAACTCTCAAATTGCGTCGAGATTCAATACATCGGCCCCCAGCCGACTTGTCTCCAAGGGTCTATTGCTGCCTCGGGCACCTTATGGTCGTTCCCCTGTGAGTCTAGATTTTCGAATCCGACGCAAAAATGATAGTTAATTGTAACGTTCAGGGCCTTGTAATGACGATGGAAGACTCAAATTGCGTCGAGATTCAATACATCGTCCTCCAGCCGACTTGTCTCCAAGGGTCTATTGCTGCCTCGGGCACCTTATGGTCGTTCTCCTGTGAGTCTAGATTTTCGAATCCGACGCATAAATGATACTTAATTGTAACGTTCAGGGACTCCTAATGACGACGGAACACTCAAATTGCGTCGAGAGACAATACATCGACCTCCAGTCGACTTGTATCCAAGGGGATATTGCAGTCTCGTGCACCATATGATCCTTCTCCTGTTAGTAGATTTTCGAATCCGACGCTAAAATGATAGTTAATTGTAACGTTCAGGGCCTTCTAATGACGATGGAGCACTCAAATTGAGTCGCGATTCAATACATCGTCCTCCAGCGGACTGGTCGCCAAGGGTCAATAGCTGCCACGGGCACCTTGTGATCGTTCTGCTGTGGGTCTAGAATTTCGAACCCGACGCAAAACTGATTGTTAATTGTAACGTTCAGGGCCACCTAATGACGATGGAACACTCAAATTGAGTCGAGATTCAATACATCGTTCTCCAGCCGATTTGTCTCCAAGGGGATATTGCTGCCTCAGGCACCAAATGGTCCGTCTGCTGTGAGTCTAGATTTTCGAATCCGACGAAAAACTGATAGTTAATTGTAACGTTCAGGGCCTCCTATTGGCGATGGAACACTCAAATTGCGTCGAGATTCAATACATCGACCTCCAGCCGACTTGTCTCCAAGGGTCTATTGCTGCCACGGGCACCTTATGGTCGTTCTCCTGTGAGGCTAGATTTTCGAATCCGACGCAAAAATGATAGTTAATTGTAACGTTCAGGGCCTTGTAATGACGATGGAACACTCAAATTGCGTCGAGATTCAATACATCAGCCTCCAGCCGACTAGTCTCCAAGGATCTGTTGCTGCCTCGAGCCCCCTAAGGTCGTTCTCCTGTGAGTTTAGATTATCGAATCCGACGCAAAAATGATAGCTAATTGTAACGTTTAGGGCCTCCTAATGACGATGGAACACTCAAATTGCGTCGTGATTCAATACATCGGCCTCCAGCCGACTTGTCTCCAAGGGTCTGTTGCTGCCTCGGGCACCTTATGGTCGTTCTCCTGTGAGTTTAGATTATCGAATCCGTCGCAAAAATGGTAGTTAATTTTAAGGTTCAGGGCCTCCTAATGACGATGGAACACTCAAATTGCGTCGAGATTCATTACATCGGCCTCCAGCGGACTTGTCTCCAAGGGCATATTGCTGTCTCGGGCACCATATGATCCTTCTCCTGTGAGTCTATATTTTCGAATCCGACGCAAAAATGATAGTGAATAGTAACGTTCAGCACCTCCTGATGATGATAGAACTCTCAAATTGCGTCGAGATTGAATACATCGGCCTCCAGCGGACTTGTCTCCAAGGGGATATTGCTGTCTCGAGCACCGTATGAACTTCTCCTGTGAGTAGATTTTCGAATCCGACGCTAAAATGATTGTTAATTGTAACGTTCAGGGCCTCCTAATGACGATGGAACACTCAAATTGCGTCAAGAATCAATACATCGGTTTCCAGCCGACTTGTCTCCAAGGGTCTATTGCTGCCTCGAGCACCGTATGAACTTCTCCTGTGAGTAGAATTTCGAATCCGAAGCGTAAATGATATTTAATTGTAACGTTCAGGGACTCCTAAAGACTATGGAACACTCAAATTGCGTCGAGAGTCAATACATCGACCTCCAGTCGACTTGTATCCAAGGGGATATTGCAGTCTCGTGCACCATATGATCCTTCTCCTGTTTGTAGATTTTCGAATCCGACGCTAAAATGATAGTTAACTGTAACGTTCAGGGCCTCCTAATGCCGATGGAACACTCAAATTGCGTTGAGATTCAATACATCGGCCTCCAGCCGACTTGTTTCCAAGGGTCTTTTGCTGCCTCGGGCACCTTATGGTCGTTCTCCTGTGAGTCTAGACTTTCGAATCCGACGCGAAACTGATAGTTAATTGTAAGGTTCAAGGCCTCCAAATGACGATGGAGCACTCAAATTGAGTCGCGATTCAATACATCGTCCTCCAGTGGACTGGTCTCCAAGGGTCAATAGCTGCCACGGGCACCTTGTGATCGTTCTGCTGTGAGTCAAGAATTTCGAACCCGACGCAAAACTGATAGTTAATTGTAACGTTCAGGGCCTCCTAATGACGATGGAGCACACAAATTGCGTCGCGATTCATTACATCGTCTTCCAGCGGACTTGTCTCCAATGGGATATTGCTGTCTCGGGCACCATATGATCCTTCTCCTGTGAGTTTAGATTATCGAATCCGACGCAAAATGATAGTTAATTGTAACGTTTAGGGCCTCCTAATGACGATGGGACACTCAAATTGCGTCGAGATTCAATACATCGTCCTCCAGCCGACTTGTCTCCATGGGGATATTACTGCCTCCGGCCTCTTATGTTCGCTCTCATGTGAGTCAAGATTTTCGAATCCGACGCGAAACTGATTTTAAATTGTAACGTTCAGGGCTTCCTAATGACTATGGAACACTCAAATTGCCTCGAGATTCAATACATCGGCATTCAGCCGATTTGTCTCCAAGGGTCTATTGCTGCCTCGGGCACCGTATGGTCGTTCCCCTGTGAGTCAACGTTTTAGAATCCGACGCAAAACTGATAGTTAAATGTAATGCTCAGGGCCTCTTAATGACGATGGAACACTAGGTTTGCGTCGAGAGTCAATACATCTTCCTCCAGCCGACTTATCTACAAGGGGATATTGCTGCCTCGGGCACCAAATGTTCCGTCTCCTGTGAGTCTGGATTTTTGAATCCGACGGGAAACTGATAGTTAATTGTAAGGTTCAGGGCCTCCAAATGACGATGGAGCACTCAAATTGCGTCGCGATTCAATACATCGTCCTCCAGCGGACTGGTCTCCAAGGATCAATAGCTGCCACGGACACCTTGTGATCGTTCTGCTGTGAGTCTAGATTTTCGAATCCGACGCAAAACTGTTTGTTAATTGTAACGTTCAGGGTCACCTAATGACGATGGAACACACAAATTGAGTCGAGATTCAATACACCGACCTCCAGCCGACTTGTCTCCAAGGGTCTTTTGCTGCCTCGGGCACCTTATGGTCGTTCTCCTGTGAGTCTAGATTTTCGAATCCGACGCAAAAATGATAGTTAATTGTAACGTTCAGGGCCTTGTAATGATGATGGAACACTCAAACTGCGTTGAGATTCAATACATCGGCCTCCAGCCGACTTGTCTCCAAGGATCTGTTGCTGCCTCGGGCACCTTATGGTCGTTCTCCTGTGAGTTTAGATTATCGAATCCGACGCAAAAATGATAGTTAATTGTAACGTTTAGGGCCTCCTAATGACGATGGAACACTCAAATTGCGTCGTGATTCAATACATCGGCCTCCAGCCGACTTGTCTCCAAAGGTCTGTTGCTGCCTCGGGCACCTTATGGTCGTTCTCCTGTGAGTTTAGATTATCGAATCCGTCGCAAAAATGATAGTTAATTTTAAGGTTCAGGGCCTCCTAATGACGATGGAACAATCAAATTGCGTCGAGATTCATTACATCGGCCTCCAGCGGACTTGTCTCCAAGGGGATATTGCTGTCTCGAGCTCCGTATGAACTTCTCCTGTGAGTAGATTTTCGAATCCGACGCTAAAATTATTGTTAATTGTAACGTTCAGGGCCGCCTAATGACGATGGAACACTCAAATTGCGTCAAGAATCAACACATCGGTTTCCAGCCGACTTGTCTCCAAGGGTCTATTGCTGCCTCGAGCACCGTATGAACTTCTCCTGTGAGTAGATTTTCGAATCCGACGCATAAATGATAGTTAATTGTAACGTTCAGGGACTCCTAAAGACGGTGGAACACTCAAATTGCGTCGAGAGTCAATACATCGACCTCCAGTCGACTTGTATCCAAGGGGATATTGCAGTCTCGTGCACCATATGATCCTTCTCCTGTTAGTAGATTTTCGAATCCGACGCTAAAATGATAGTTAACTGTAACGTTCAGGGCCTCCTAATGCCGATGGAACACTGAAATTGCGTCGAGATTCAATACATCGGCCTCCAGCCGACTGGTCTCCAAGGGTCTATTGCTGCCTCGGGCACCTTATGGTCGTTCTCCTGTGAGTCTAGATTTTCGAATCCGACGCAAAAATGATAGTTAATTCTAACGTTTAGGGTCTCCTAATGACGATGGAACACTCAAATTGCGTCGAGATTCAATACATCGGCCTCCAGCCGACTTGTCTCCAATGGTCTGTTGCTGCCTCGGGCACCATATGGTCGTTCTCCAGTGAGTTTAGATTATCGAATCCGACGCAAAAATGATAGTTAATTGTAACGTTTAGGGCCTCCTAATGACGATGGGACACTCAAATTGCGTCGTGGATCAATACATCGTCCTCCAGCCGACTTGTCTCCAAGGGGATATTGCTGTCTCGGGCACAATATGATCCTTCTCCTGTGAGTCTTGATTTTCGAATCCGACGCAAAAGTGATAGTGAATTGTATTGTTCAGCGCCTAATAATGACGATAGAAGACTCAAATTGCGTCGAGATTCAATACATCGTCCTCCAGCTGATTTGTCTCCAAGGGGATATTGCTGTCTCGGGCACCAAATGGTCCGTCTGCTGTGAGTCTAGATTTTCTAATCCGACGAAAATCTGATAGTTAAATGTAACATTCAGGGCCTCCTAATGACGATGGAACACTCAAATTGCGTCGCGATCCAATACATCGTCCTCCAGCCGACTTGTCTCCAAGGGTCTAATGCTGCCTCGGGCACCTTATGGTCGTTCTCTTGTAAGTCTAGATTTTCGAATCCGACGCAAAATTGATAGTTAATTGTAACGTTCAGGGCTTCCTAATGACGATGGAACACTCAAATTGCGTCGAGATTCAATACATCGGCCTCCAGCCGACTTGTCTCCAACGGGATATCGCTGCCTCGGGCACTACATGGTCCGTCTCCGGTGATTCTACGATTTCGAATCCGACGCAAAACTCATAGTTAATTGTAACGTTCAGAGCCTCCTATTGGCGATGGAACACTCAAATTGCGTCGAGATTCAATACATCGACCTCCAGCCGACTTGTCTCCAAGGGTCTATTACTGCCTCGGGCACCTTATGGTCGTTCTCCTGTGAGTTTAGATTATCGAATCCGACGCAAAAATGATAGTTAATTGTAACGTTCAGGGCCTCCTAATGACGATGGAACACTCAAATTGCGTCGAGATTCAATACATCGGCTTCCAGCCGACTTGTCTCCAAGGGTCTGTTGCTGCCTCGGGCACCTTATGGTCGTTCTCCTGTGAGTTTAGATTATCGAATCCGACGCAAAAATGATAGTTAATTGTAACGTTTAGGGCCTCCTAATGCCGATGGAACACTCAAATTGCGTCGGGAGTCAATACATCGACCTCCAGCCGACTTGTCTCCAAGGGCCTAATGCTGCCTCGGCCACCATATGGTCTTTCTCTTGTAAATCTAGATTTTCGAATCCGACGCAAAAATGATAGTTAATTGTAACGTTCAGGGCCTCCTAATGACGATGGAACTCTCAAATTGCGTCGAGATTCAATACATCGGCCTCCAGCCGACTTGTCTCCAAGGGTCTATTGCTGCCTCGGGCACCTTATGGTCGTTCTCCTGTGAGTCTAGATTTTCGAATCCGACGCAAAAATGATAGTTAATTGTAACGTTCAGGGCCTTGTAATGACGATGGAACACTCAAATTGCGTCGAGATTCAATACATCGGCCTCCAGCCGACTTGTCTCCAAGGGTCTGTTGCTGCCTCGGGCACCTTATGGTCGTTCTCCTGTGAGTCTAGATTTTCGAATCAGACGCAAAAATGATAGTTAATTGTAACGTTCAGGGCCTTCTAATGACGATGGAACACTCAAATTGCGTCGAGAGTCAATACATCGACCTCCAGTCGACTTGTATCCAAGGGGATATTGCAGTCTCGGGCACAATATGATCCTTCTCCTGTGAGTCTAGATTTTCGAATCCGACGCAAAAATGTTAGTGAATTGTAACGTTCAGCGCCTCCTAATGACGATAGAAGACTCAAATTGCGTCGAGATTCAATACATAGTCCTCCAGCCGATTTGTCTCCAAGGGGATATTGCTGCCTCGGGCACCTTATGGTCGTTCTCCTGTGAGTCTAGATTTTCGAATCCGACGCAAAAATGATAGTTAATTGTAACGTTCAGGGCCTTGTAATGACGATGGAACACTCAAAATGCGACGAGATTCAATACATCGTCCTCCAGCCGACTTGTCTCCAAGGGTCTATTGCTGCCTCGGGCACCTTATGGTCGTTCTCCTGTGAGTCTAGATTTTCGAATCCGACGCATAAATGATACTTAATTGTAACGTTCAGGGACTCCTAATGACGACGGAACACTCAAATTGCGTCGAGAGACAATACATCGACCTCCAGTCGACTTGTATCCAAGGGGATATTGCAGTCTCGTGCACCATATGATCCTTCTCCTGTTAGTAGATTTTCGAATCCGACGCTAAAATGATAGTTAATTGTAACGTTCAGGGCCTTCTAATGACGATGGAGCACTCAAATTGAGTCGCGATTCAATACATCGTCCTCCAGCGGACTGGTCGCCAAGGGTCAATAGCTGCCACGGGCACCTTGTGATCGTTCTGCTGTGGGTCTAGAATTTCGAACCCGACGCAAAACTGATTGTTAATTGTAACGTTCAGGGCCACCTAATGACGATGGAACACTCAAATTGAGTCGAGATTCAATACATTGTTCTCCAGCCGATTTGTCTCCAAGGGGATATTGCTGCCTCAGGCACCAAATGGTCCGTCTGCTGTGAGTCTAGATTTTCGAATCCGACGAAAAACTGATAGTTAATTGTAACGTTCAGGGCCTCCTATTGGCGATGGAACACTCAAATTGGGTCGAGATTCAATACATCGACCTCCAGCCGACTTGTCTCCAAGGGTCTATTGCTGCCGCGGGCACCTTATGGTCCTTCTCCTGTGAGTTTGGATTCTCGAATCCGACGCAAAAATGATAGTTAATTGTAACGTTTAGGGCCTCCTAATGAAGATGGAACACTCAAATTGCGTCGAGATTAAATACATCGGCCTCCAGCCGACTTGTCTCCAAGGGTCTGTTGCTGCCTCGGGCACCAAATGGTCCGTCTCCTGTGAGTCTGGATTTTTGAATCCGACGCGAAACTGATAGTTAATTGTAACGTTCAGGGCCTCGAAATGACGATGAAGCACTCAAATTGCGTCGCGATTCAATACATCGTCCTCCAGCGGACTGGTCTCCAAGGGTCTAATGATGCCTCGGGCACCTTAAGGTCGTTCTCTTGTAAGTCTAGATTTTCGAATCCGACGTAAAAATGATAGTGAATTGTAACGTTCAGCGCCTCCTAATGACGATAGAAGACTCAAATTGCGTCGAGATTCAAAACATCGTCCTCCAGCTGATTTGTCTCCAAGGGGATATTGCTGCCACGGGCACCAAATGGTCCGTCTGCTGTGAGTCTAGATTTTCGAATCCAACGAAAAACTGATAGTTAATTGTAACATTCAGGGCCTCCTAATGACGATGGAAGACTCAAATTGCGTCGCGATCCAATACATCGTCCTCCAGCCGACTTGTCTCCAAGGGTCTAATGCAGCCTCGGGCACCTTTCGGTCGTTCTCTTGTAAGTCTAGATTTTCGAATCCGACGCAAAAATGATAGTTAATTGTAACGTTCAGGGCCTCCTAATGACGATGGAACTCTTAAATTGCGTCGAGATTCAATACATCGGCCTCCAGCCGACTTGTCTCCAAGGGTCTATTGCTGCCTCGGGCGCCTTATGGTCGTTCTCCTGTGAGTCTAGATTTTCGAATCCGACGCAAAAATGACAGTTAATTGTAACGTTCAGGGCCTCCTAATGACGATGGAACTCTCAAATTGCGTCGAGATTCAATACATCGTCCTCCAGTCGAATTGTCTCCAAGGGGATATCGCTGCCTCGGGCACGACATGGTCCGTCTCCGGTGATTCTACGTTTTCGAATCCGACGCAAAACTCATAGTTAATTGTAAGGTTCAGGGCCTCCAAATGACGATGGAGCACTCAAATTGCGTCGCGATTCAATACATCGTCCTCCAGCGGACTGGTCTCCAGGGATCAATAGCTGCCACGGACACCTTGTGATCGTTCAGCTGTGAGTCTAGATTTTCGAACCCGACGCAAAACTGTTTGTTAATTGTAACGTTCAGGGTCACCTAATGACGATGGAACACACAAATTGAGTCGAGATTCAATACACCGACCCCAGCCGACTTGTCTCCAAGGGTCTATTGCTGCCTCGGGCACCTTATGGTCGTTCACCTTTTAGTAGATTTTCGAATCCGACGCTAAAATGATAGTTAACTGTAACGTTCAGGGCCTCCTAATGCCGATGGAACACTCAAATTGCGTCGAGAGTCAATACATCGGCCTCCAACCGACTTGTCTCCAAGGGTCTATTGCTGCCTCGGGCACCTTATGGTCGTTCTCCTGTGAGTTTAGATTATCGAAACCGACGAAAAATGATAGTTAATTGTAACGTTTAGGGCCTCCTAATGACGATCGAACACTCAAATTGCGTCGTGATTCAATACATCGGCCTCCAGCCGACTTGTCTCGAAGGGTCTGTTGCTGCCTCGGGCACCTTATGGTCGTTCTCCTGTGAGTTTAGGTTATCGAATCCGACGCAAAAATGATAGTTAATTTTAAGGTTCAGGGCCTCCTAATGACGATGGAACACTCAAACTGCGTCGAGATTCATTACATCGGCCTCCAGCGGACTTGTCTCCAAGGGGATATTGCTGTCTCGGGCACCATATGATCCTTCTCCTGTAAGTCTAGATTTTCGAATCCGACGCAAAAATGATAGTGAATAGTAACGTTCAGCACCTCCTGATGACGATAGAACTCTCAAATTGCGTCGAGATTCAATACATCGGCCTCCAGCGGACTTGTCTCCAAGGGGATATTGCTGTCTCGAGCACCGTATGAACTTCTCCTGTGAGTAGATTTACGAATCCGACGCTAAAATGATAGTTAACTGTAACGTTCAGGGCCTCCTAATGCCGATGGAACACTCAAATAGCGTCGAGATTCAATACATCGGCCTCCAGCCGACTTGTCTACAAGGGTCTATTGCTGCGTCGGGCACCTTATGGTCGTTCTCCTGTGAGTCTAGATTTTCGAATCCGACGCAAAAATGACAGTTAATTGTAACTTTCAGGGCCTCCTATTGGCGATGGAACACTCAAATTGCGTCGAGAGTCAATACATCGACCTCCAGTCGACTTGTATCCAAGGGGATATTGCAGTCTCGTGCACCATATGATACTTCGCCTGTTAGTAGATTTTCGAATCCGACGCTAAAATGATAGTTAACTGTAACGTTCAGGGCCTCCTAATGCCGATGAAACACTCAAATTGCGTCGAGATTCAATACATCGGCCTCCAGCCGACTTGTCTCCAAGGGTCTGTTGCTGCCTCGGGCACCTTATGGTCGTTCTCCTGTGAGTTTAGATTATCGAATCCGACGCAAAAATGATAGTCAATTGTAACGTTTAGGGCCTCCTAATGACGATGGGACACTCAAATTGCGACGAGATTCAATACATCGTCCTCCAGCCGACTTGTCTCCAAGGGGATATTGCTGTCTCGGGCACAATATGATCCTTCTCCTGTGAGTCTAGATTTTCGAATCCGACGCAAAAATGATAGTGAATTGTATTGTTCAGCGCCTCCTAATGACGATAGAAGACTCAAATTGCGTCGAAATTCAATACATCGTCCTCCAGCTGATTTGTCTCCAAGGGGATATTGCTGTCTCGGGCACCAAATGGTCCGTCGGCTGTGAGTCTAGATTTTCGAATCCGACGAAAAACTGATAGTTAATTGTAACATTTCTGGGCCTCCTAATGACGATGGAACACTCAAACTGCGTCATGATCCAATACATCGTCCTCCAGCCGACTTGTCTCCAAGGGTCTAATGCTGCCTCGGGCACCTTATGGTCGTTCTCTTGTAAGTCTAGATTTTCGTATCCGACGCAAAAATGATAGTTAATTGTAACGTTCAGGGCCTTCTAATGACGATGGAACTCTCAAATTGCGTCGAGATTTAATACATCGGCCTCCAGCCGACTTGTCTCCAAGGGTCTATTGCTGCCTCGGGCACCTTATGGTCGTTCTCCTGTGAGTCTAGATTTTCGAATCCGACGCAAAAATGATAGTTAATTGTAAAGTTCAGGGCCTTCTAATGACGATGAAACACTCAAATTGCGTCGAGATTCAATACATCGGCCTCCAGCCGACTTGTCTCCAAGGGGATATCGCTGCCGCGAGCACGACATGATCCGTCTCCGGTGATTCTACGTTTTCGAATCCGACGCAAAACTCATAGTTAATTGTAACGTTCAGGGCCTCCTATTGGCGATGGAACACTCAAATTGCGTCGAGATTCAATACATCGACCTCCAGCCGACTTGTCTCCAAGGGTCTATTGCTGCCTCGGGCACCTTATGGTCGTTCTCCTGTGAGTTTACATTATCGAATCCGACGCAAAAATGATAGTTAATTGTAACGTTTAGGGCCTCCTAATGACGATGGAACACTCAAATTGCGTCGTGATTCAATACATCGGCCTCCAGCCGACTTGTCTCCAAGGGTCTGTTGCTGCCTCGGGCACCTTATGGTCGTTCTCCTGTGAGTTTAGATTATCGAATCCGACGCAAAAATGATAGTTAATTGTAACGTTTAGGGCCTCCTAATGACGATGGAACACTCAAATTGCGTCGTGATTCAATACATCGGCCTCCAGCCGACTTGTCTCCAAGGGTCTGTTGCTGCCTCGGGCACCTTATGGTCGTTCTCCTGTGAGTTTAGATTATCGAATCCGACGCAAAAATGATAGTTAATTGTAACGTTTAGGGCCTTCTAATGACGATGGAACACTCAAATTGCGTCGTGATTCAATACATCGGCCTCCAGCCGACTTGTCTCCAAGGGTCTGTTGCTGCCTCGGGCACCTTATGGTCGTTCTCCTGTGAGTTTAGATTATCGAATCCGACGCAAAAATGATAGTTAATTGTAACGTTTAGGGCCTCCTAATGACGATGGAACATTCAAATTGCGTCGTGATTCAATACATCGGCCTCCAGCCGACTTGTCTCCAAGGGTCTGTTGCTGCCTCGGGCACCTTATGGTCGTTCTCCTGTGAGTTTAGATTATCGAATCCGACGCAAAAATGATAGTTAATTGTAACGTTTAGGGCCTTCTAATGACGATGGAACACTCAAATTGCGTCGAGAGTCAATACATCGACCTCCAGTCGACTTGTATCCAAGGGGATATTGCAGTCTCGTGCACCATATGATCCTTCTCCTGTTAGTAGGTTTTCGAATCCGACGCTAAAATGATAGTTAACTGTAACGTACAGGGCCTCCTAATGCCGATGGAACACTCAAATTGCGTCGAGATTCAATACATCGGCCTCCAGCCGACTTGTCTCCAAGGGTCTGTTGCTGCCTCGGGCACCTTATGGTCGTTCTCCTGTGAGTATAGATTTTCGAATCCGACGCAAAAATTATAGTTAATTGTAACGTTCATGGCCTTTTAATGACGATGGAACACTCAAATTGCGTCGGAGTCAATACATCGACCTCCAGTCGACTTGTATCCAAGGGGATAATGCAGTCTCGGGCACAATATGATCCTTCTCCTGTGAGTCTAGATTTTCGAATCCGACGCAAAACTGTTAGTGAATTGTAACGTTCAGCGCCTCCTAATGACGATAGAAGACTCAAATTGCGTCGAGATTCAATACATAGTCCTCCAGCCGATTTGTCTCAAAGGGGATATTGCTGCCTCGGGCACCTTATGGTCGTTCTCCTGTGAGTCTAGTTTTCGAATCCGACGCAAAATTGACAGTTAATTGTAACGTTCAGGGCCTTGTAATGACGATGGAACACTCAAAATGCGACGAGATTCAATACATCGTCCTCCAGCCGACTTGTCTCCAAGGGTCTATTGCTGCCTCGGGCACCTTATGGTCGTTCTCCTGTGAGTCTAGATTTTCGAATCCGACGCATAAATGATAGTTAATTGTAACGTTCAGGGACTCCTAATGACGATGGAACACTCAAAATGCGTCGAGAGTCAATACATCGACTTCCAGTCGACTTGTATCCAAGGGGATATTGCAGTCTCGTGCACCATATGATCCTTCTCCTGTTAGTAGATTTTCGAATCCGACGCTAAAATGATAGTTAACTGTAACGTTCAGGGCCACCTAATGCCGATGGAACACTCAAATTGTGTCGAGATTCAATACATCGGCCTCCAGCCGACTTGTCTACAAGGGGATATTGCTTCCTCGGGCTCCATGTGGTCCGTCTCCTGTGAGTCTAAATTTTCGAATCCGACGCGAAACTGATAGTTAATCGTAAGGTTTAGGGCCTCCTAATGACGATGGAACACTCAAATTGCGTCGAGATTCAATACATCGGCCTCCAGCGGACTTGTCTCCAAGGGGATATTGCTGTCTCGGGCACCATATGATCCTTCTCCTGTGAGTCTAGATTTTCGAATCCGACGCAAAAATGATAGTGAATAGCAACGTTCATCGCCTCCTGATGACGATAGAACTCTCAAATTGCGTCGAGATTCAATACATCGTCCGCCAGCTGATTAATCTCCAAGGGGATATTGCTGCCTCGGGCACCAAATGGTCCGTCTCCTGTGAGTCTGGATTTTTGAATCCGACGCGAAACTGATAGTTAATTGTAAGGTTCAAGGCCTCCAAATGACGATGGAGCACTCAAATTGAGTGGCGATTCAATACATCGTCCTCCAGCGGACTGGTCTCCAAGGGTCAATAGCTGCCACGGGCACCTTGTGAGCGTTCTGCTGTGAGTCTAGAATTTCGAACCCGACGCAAAACTGATTGTTAATTGTAACGTTCAGGGCCACCTAATGACGATGGAACACTCAAATTGAGTCGAGATTCAATACATCGTCCTCCAGCCGATTTGTCTCCAAGGGGATATTGCTGCCGCAGGCACCAAATGGTCCGTGTGCTGTGAGTCTAGATTTTCGAATCCGACGAAAAACTGATAGTTAATTGTAACGTTCAGGGCCTCCTATTGGCAATGGAACACTCAAATTGCGTCGAGATTCAATACATCTACCTTCAGCCGACTTGTCTCCAAGGGTCTATTGCTGCCTCGGGCACCTTATGGTCGTTCTCCTGTGAGTTTAGATTATCGAATCCGACGCAAAAATGATAGTTAATTGAAACGTTTAGGGCCTCCTAATGACGATGGAACACTCAAATTGCGTCGAGATTCAATACATCGGCCTCCAGCCGACTTGTCTCCAAGGGTCTGTTGCTGCCTCGGGCACCAAATGGTCCGTCTCCTGTGAGTCTGGATTTTCGAATCCGACGCGAAACTGATAGTTAATTGTAACGTTCAGGGCCTCCAAATGACGATGAAGCACTCAAATTGCGTCGCGATTCAATACATCGTCCTCCAGCGGACTGGTCTCCAAGGGTCTAATGCTGCCTCGGGCACCTTATGGTCGTTCTCTTGTAAGTCTAGATTTTCGAATTAGACGCAAAAATGATAGTGAATTGTAACGTTCAGCGCCTCCTAATGACTATAGAAGACTCAAATTGCGTCGAGATTCAATACATCGTCCTCCAGCCGATTTGTCTCCAAGGGGATATTGCTGCCTCAGACACCAAATGGTCCGTCTGCTGTGAGTCTAGATTTTCGAATCCGACGAAAAACTGATAGTTAATTGTAACATTCAGGGCCTCCTAATGACGATGGAACACTCAAATTGCGTCGCGATCCAATACATCGTCCTCCAGCCGACTTGTCTCCAAGGGTCTATTGCTGCCTCGGGCACCTTATGGTCGTTCTCTTGTAAGTCTAGATTTTCGAATCCGACGCAAAAATGATAGTTAATTGTAACGTTCAGGGCCTCCTAATGACGATGGAACTCTCAAATTGCGTCGAGATTCAATACATCGTCCTCCAGCCGACTTGTCTCCAAGGGTCTATTGCTGCCTCGGGCACCTTATGGTCGTTCTCCTGTGAGTCTAGATTTTCGAATCCGACGCATAACTCATAGTTAATTGTAACGTTCAGGGCCTCCTAATGACGATGGAACACTCAAATTGCGTCAAGAATCAATACATCGGTTTCCAGCCGACTTGTCTCCAAGGGTCTATTGCTGCCTCGGGCACCTTATGGTCGTTCTCCTGTGAGTCTAGATTTTCGAAACCGACGCAAAAATGATAGTTAATTGTAACGTTCAGAGCCTCCTATTGGCGATGGAACACTCAAATTGCGTCGAGATTCAATACATCGGTCTCCAGCCGACTTGTCTCCAAGGGTCTGTTGCTGCCTCGGGCACCTTATGGTCGTTCTCCTGTGAGTTTAGATTATCGAATCCGACGCAAAAATGATAGTTAATTGTAAGTTTCAGGGCCTCCTAATGACGATGGAACACTCAAATTGCGTCGAGATTCAATACATCGGCCTCCAGCGGACTTGTCTCCAAGGGGATATTGCTGTCTCGGGCACCATATGATCCTTCTCCTGTGAGTCTAGATTTTTGAATCCGACGCGAAACTGATAGTTAATTGTAACGTTCAGGGCCTCCAAATGACGACGGAGCACTCAAATTGCGTCGCGATTCAGTACATCGACCTCCAGCGGACTGGTCTCCAAGGGTCTAATGCTGCCTCGGGCACCTTATGGTCGTTCTCTTGTAAGTCTAGATTTTCGAATCCGACGCAAAAATGATAGTGAATTGTAACGTTCAGCGTGTCCTAATGGCGATAGAAGACTCAAATTGCGTCGTGATTCAATACATCGTCCTCCAGCCGATTTGTCTCCAAGGGGATATTGCTGCATCGGGCAATAAATGGTCCGTCTGCTGTGAGTCTAGATTTTCGAATCCGACGAAAAACTGATAGTTAATTGTAACATTCAGTGCCTCCTAATGACGATGGAACACTCAAATTGCGTCGCGATCCAATACATCGTCCTCCAGCCGACTTGTCTCCAAGGGTCTATTGCTGCCTCGGGCACCTTATGGGTGTTGTCTTGTAAGTCTAGATTTTCGAATCCGACGCTAAAATGATAGTTAACTGTAACTTTCAGGGCCTACTAATGCCGATGGAACACTCAAATTGCGTCGAGATTCAATACATCGGTTTCCAGCCGACTTGTCTCCAAGGGGATATCGCTGCCTCGGGCACCACATGGTCCGTCTCCGGTGATTCTACGTTTTCGAATCCGACGCAAAACTCATAGTTAATTGTAACGTTCAGGGCCTCCTATTGGCGATGGAACACTCAAATTGCGTCGAGATTCAATCCATCGACCTCTAGCCGACTTGTCTCCAAGGGTCTATTGCTGCCTCGGGCACCTTATGGTCGTTCTCCTGTGAGTTTAGATTATCGAATCCGACGCAAAAATGATAGTTAATTGTAACGTTTAGGGCCTCCTAACGACGATGGAACACTCAAATTGCGTCGTGGTTCAATACATCGGCCTCCAGCCGACTTGTTTCCAAGGGTCTGTTGGTGCCTCGGGCACCTTATGGTCGTTCTCCTGTGAGTTCAGATTATCGAATCCGACGCAAAAATGATAGTTAATTGTAACGTTTCGGGTCTCCTAATGACGATGGAACACTCAAATTGCGTCGAGTTTCAATACATCGGCCTCCAGCCGACTTGTCTCCAAGGGTCTATTGCTGCCTCGGGCACCTTATGGTCGTTCTCCTGTGAATCTAGATTTTCGAATCCGGCGCAAAACTCATAGTTAATTGTAACGTTCAGGGCCTCCTAATGACGATGGAACACTCAAATTGCGTCAAGAATCAATACATCGGTTTCCAGCCGACTTGTCTCCAAGGGTCTATTGCAGCCTCGGGCACCTTATGGTCGTTCTCCTGTGAGTCTAGATTTTCGAATCCGACGCAAAAATGATAGTGAATTGTAACGTACAGGGCCTCCTAATGCCGATGGAACACTCAAATTGCGTCGATATTCAATACATCGGCCTCCAGCCGACTTGTCTCCAAGGGTCTATAGCTGCCTCGGGCACCTAATGGTCGTTCTCCTGTGAGTCTAGATTTTCGAATCCGACGCAAAAATGATAGTTAATTGTAACGTTCAGGGCCTTGAAATGCCGATGGAACACTCAAATTGCGTCGAGATTCATTACATCGGCCTCCAGCCGACTTGTCTCCAAGGGTCTGTTGCTGCCTCGGGCACCTTATGGTCGTTCTCCTGTGAGTTTAGATTATCGAATCCGACGCCAAAATGATAGTTAATTGTAACGTTTAGGGCCTCCTAATGACGATGGGACACTCAAATTGCGTCGAGATTCAATACATCGTCCTCCAGCCGACTTGTCTCCAAGGGTCTAATGCTGCCTCGGGCACCTTATGGTCGTTCTCTTGTAAGTCTAGATTTTCGAATCCGACGCAAAACTGATAGTTAATTGTAACGTTCAGGGCCTCCTAATGACGATGGAACTCTCAAATTGCGTCGCGATTCAATACATCGTCCTCCAGCCGACTTGTCTCCAAGGGTCCATTGCTGCCTCGGGCACCTTATGGTCGTTCTCCTGTGAGTCTAGATTTTCGAATCCGACGCAAAAATGATAGTTTATTGTAACGTTCAGGGCCTTCTAATGACGATGGAACACTCAAATTGCGTCGAGATTCAATACATCGGCCTCCAGCCGACTTGTCTCCAAGGGGACATCGCTGCCTCGGGCACCACATGGTCCGTCTCCGGTGATTCTATGTTTTCGAATCCGACGCAAAACTCATAGTTAATTGTAACGTTCAGGGCCTCCAATTGGCGATGGAACACTCAAATCGCGTCGAGATTCAATACATCGACCTCCAGCCGACTTGTCTCCAAGGGTCTATTGCTGCATCGGGCACCTTATGGTCGTTCTCCTGTGAGTTTAGATTTTCGAATCCGACGAAAAACTGATAGTTAATTGTAACATTCAGGGCCTCCTAATGACGATGGAACACTCATTTTGCGTCGCGATCCAATAGATCGTCCTCCAACCGACTTGTCTCCAAGGGTCAATAGCTGCCATGGGCACCTTGTGATCGTTCTGCTGTGATTCTAGATTTTCGAACCCGACGCAAAACTGATTGTTAATTGTAACGTTCAGGGCCACCTAATTACGATGGAACACTGAAATTGAGTCGAGATTCAATACATCGACCTTCAGCCGACTTGTCTCCGAGGAATATTGCTGCCTCGGGCTCCATGTGGTCCGTCTCCTGTGAGTCTAGATTTTCGAATCCGACGCGAAACTGATAGTCAATTGTAACTTTCAGGGCCTTCTAATGACGATGGAACACTCAAATTGCGTCGAGATTCAATACATCGGCCTCCAGCCGACTTGTCTCCAAGGGGATCTTGCTGTCTCGGGCACAATATAATCCTTCTCCTGTGAGTCTAGATTTTCGAATCCGACGCAAAAATGATTGTGAATTGTAACGTTCAGCGCCTCCTAATGACGATAGAAGACTCAAATTGCGTCGAGATTCAATACATCGTCCTCCAGCCGAATTGTCTCCAAGGGGATATTGCTGCCTCGGGCACAATATGATCCTTCTCCTGTGAGTCTAGATTTTCGAATCCGACGCAAAAATGATAGTGAATTGTAACGTTCAGCGCCTCCTAATGACGATAGAAGACTCAAATTGCGTCGAGATTCAAAACATCGTCCTCCAGCCGATTTGTCTCCATGGGGATATTGCTGCCTCGGGCACCAAATGGTCCGTCTGCTGTGAGTCTAGATTTTCGAATCCGACGAAAAACTGATAGTTAATTGTAACATTCAGGGCCTCCTAATGACGATGGAACACTCATTTTGCGTCGCGATCCAATACATCGTCCTCCAACCGACTTGTCTCCAAGGGTCAATAGCTGCCACGGGAACCTTGTGATCGTTCACTGTGAGTCTAGATTTTCGAACCCGACGCAAAACTGATTGTTAATTGTAACGTTCAGGGCCACCTAATGACGATGGAACACTCAAATTGAGTCGAGTTTCAATACATCGACCTCCAGCCGACTTGCCTCCAAGGGGATATTACTGCCTCGGCCTCCATGTGGTCCATCTCCTGTGAGTCTAGATTTTCGAATCCGACGCGAAACTGATAGTTAATTGTAACATTCAGGGCCTCCTAATGACGATGGAACACTCAAATTGCGTCTCGATTCAATACATCGGCCTCCAGCCGATTTGTCTCCAAGGGTCTGTTGCTGCCCCGGGCACCTTATGGTCGTTCTCCTGTGAGTTTAGATTTTCGAATCCGACGCGAAACTGATAGTTAATTGTAACGTTCAGGGACTCCTAAAGACGATGGAACACTCAAATTGCGTCGATATTCAATACATCGGCCTCCAGTCGATTTGTCTCCAAGGGGTATATTGCTGTCTCGAGCACCGTATGAAATTCTCCTGTGAGTAGATTTTCAAATCCGACGCTAAAATGATTGTTAATTGTAACGTTCAGGGCCTCCTAATGCCGATGGAACACTCAAATTGCGTCGAGATTCAATACATCGGCCTCCAGCCGACTTGTCTCCAAGGGGATATTGCTGTCTCGGGCACAATATGATCCTTCTCCAATGAGTCTAAATTTTCGAATCCGACGCAAAAATGATAGTGAATTGTAACGTTCAGCGCCACCTAATGACGATAGAAGACTGAAATTGCGTCGAGATTCAATACATCGTCCTCCAGCCGATTTGTCTCCAAGGGGATATTGCTGCCTCGGGCACCAAATGGTCCGTCTGCTGTGAGTCTAGATTTTCGAATCCGACGAAAAACTGATAGTTAATTGTAACATTCAGGGCCTCCTAATGACGATGGAACACTCAAATTGCGTCGCGATCCAATACATCGTCCTCCAGCCGACTTCTCTCCAAGGGTCTATTGCTGCCTCGGGCACCTTATGGTCGATCTCCGGTGAGTCTAGATTTTCGAATCCGACGCAAAAATGATAGTTAATTGTAACGTTCAGGGCCCTCTAATGACGATGGAACACTCAAATTGCGTCGAGATTCAATACATCGGCCTCCAGCCGACTTGTCTCCAAGGGGATATCGCTGCCTCGGGCACCACATGATCCGTCTCCGGTGATTCTACGTTTTCGAATCCGACGCAAAACTCATAGTTAATTGTAACGTTCAGGGCCTCCTATTGGCGATGGAACACTCAAATTGCGTCGAGATTCAATACATCGACCTCCAGCCGACTTGTCTCCAAGGTTCAATTGCTGCCTCGGGCATCTTATGGTCGTTCTCCTGTGAGTCTAGATTTTCGTATCCGACGCAAAAATGATAGTTATTTGTAACGTTCAGGGCCTTGTAATGACGATGGAACACTCAAATTGCGTCGACATTCAATACATCGGCCTCCAGCCGACTTGTCTCCAAGGGTCTGTTGCTGCCTCGGGCACCTTATGGTCGTTCTCCTGTGAGTTTAGATTATCGAATCCGACGCCAAAATGATAGTTAATTGTAACGTTCAGGGCCTCCTATTGGCGATGGAACACTCAAATTGCGTCGAGATTCAATACATCGGCCTCCAGCCGACTTGTTTCCTATGGTCTGTTGCTGCCTCGGGCACCTTATGGTCGTTCTCCTGTGAGTCTAGATTTTCCAATCCGACGATAAAATGATAGTTAATTGTGACGTTCAGGGACACCTAATGACGATGGAACACTCAAATTGCAACGAGATTCAATACATCGTCCTCCAGCCGACTTGTCTCCAAGGGTCTATTGCTGCCTCGGGCACCTTATGGTCGTTCTCCTGTGAGTTTAGATTTTCGAATCCGACGCGAAACTGATAGTTAATTGTAAGGTTCAGGGCCTCCTAATGACGATGGAACACTCAAATTGCGTCGAGATTCAATACATCGGCCTCCAGCGGACTTGTCTCCAAGGGGATATTGCTGTCTCGAGCACCGTATGAACTTCTCCTGTGAGTAGATTTTCGAATCCGACGCATAAATGATAGTTAATTGTAACGTTCAGGGCCTCATATTGGCGATGGAACACTCAAATTGCGTCGAGATTCAATACATCGTCCTCCAGCCGACTTGTCTCCAAGGGTCTATTGCTGCCTCGCTCACCTTATGGTCGTTCTCCTGTGAGTCTAGATTTTCGAATCCGACGCAAAAATGATAGTTAATTGTAGCGTTTAGGGCCTTGTAATGACGATGGAACACTCAAATTGCGTCGAGATTCAATACATCGGCCTCCAGCCGACTTTTCTCCAAGGGTCTGTCGCTGCCTCGGGCACCTTATGGTCGTTCTCCTGCGAGTTTAGATTATCGAATCCGACGCAAAAATGATAGTTAATTGTAACGTTTAGGGCCTGCTAATGACGATGGGACACTCAAATTGCGTCGAGATTCAATACATCGTCCTCCAGCCGACTTGTCTCCATGGGGATATTACTGCCTCGGGCCTCTTATGTTCGTTCTCATGTGAGTATAGATTTTCGAATCCGACGCGAAACTGATAGTTAATTGTAACGTTCAGGGACTCCTAAAGACGATGGAAAACTCAAATTGCGTCGATATTCAATACAACGGCCTCCAGTCGATTTGTCTCCAAGGGGTATATTGCTGTCTCGAGCACCGTATGAACTTCTCCTGTGAGTAGATTTTCGAATCCGACGCTAAAATGATTGTTAATTGTAACGTTCAGGGCCTCCTAATGCCGATGGAACACTCAAATTGCGTCGAGATTCAATACATCGGCCTCCAGCCGACTTGTCTCCAAGGGTCTATTGCTGCCTCGGGCAGCTTATGGTCGTTCTCCTGTGAGTCTAGATTTTCGAATCCGACGCAAGAATGATAGTAAATTCTAACGTTCAGGGCCTTGTAATGACGATGGAACACTCATTTTGCGTCGCGATCCAATACATCGTCCTCCAACCGACTTGTCTCCAAGGGTCAATAGCTGCCACGGGCACCTTGTGATCGTTCTGCTGTGAGTCTAGATTTTCGAACCCGACGCAAAACTGATTGTTAATTGTAACGTTCAGGGCCACCTAATGACGATGGAACACTCAAATTTAGTCGAGATTCAATACATCGACCTCCAGCCGACTTGACTCCAAGGGGATATTGCTGCCTCGGCCTCCATGTGGTCCGTCTCCTGTGAGTCTAGATTTTCGAATCCGACGCGAAACTGATAGTTAATTGTAACATTCAGGGCCTCCTAATGACGATGGAACACTCAAATTGCGTCGAGATTCAATACATCGGCCTCCAGCCGACTTGTCTCCAAGGGGATATTGCTGTCTCGGGCACAATATGATCCTTCTCCTGTGAGTCTAGATTTTCGAATCCGACGCAAAAATGATAGTGAATTGTAACGTTCAGCGCCTCCTAATGACGACAGAAGACTGAAATTGCGTTGAGATTCAATACATCGTCCTCCAGCCGATTTGTCTCCAAGGGGATATTGCTGCCTCGGGCACCAAATGGTCCGTCTGCAGTGAGTCTAGATTTTCGAATCCGACGAAAAACTGATAGTTAATTGTAACTTTCAGGGCCTCCTAATGACGATGGAACACTCAAATTGCGTCGCGATCCAATACATCGTCCTCCAGCCGACTTCTCCCAAAGGGTCTATTGCTGCCTCGGGCACCTTATGGTCGTTCTCCTGTGAGTCTAGATTTTCGAATCCGACGCAAAAATGATAGGTAATTGTAACGTTCAGGGCCCTCTAATGACGATGGAACACTCAAATTGCGTCAAGATTCAATACATCGGCCTCCAGCCGACTTGTCTCCAAGGGGATATCGCTGCCTCGGGCACCACATGGTCCGTCTCCGGTGATTCTACGTTTTCGTATCCGACGCAAAACTCATAGTAAATTGTAACGTTCAGGGCCTCCTATTGGCGATGGAACACTCAAATTGCGTCGAGATTCAATACATCGACCTCCAGCCGACTTGTCTCCAAGGGTCTATTGCTGCCTCGGGCAACTTATGGTCGTTCTCCTGTGAGTCTAGATTTTCGAATCCGACCCAAAAATTATAGTTAATTGCAACGTTTAGGGCCTCCTATTGACGATGGAACACTCAAATTGCGTCGAGATTCAATACATCGGCCTCCAGCCGACTTGTCTCCAAGGGTCTGTTGCTACTTCGGGCACCGTATGAACTTCTCCTGTGAGTAGATTTTCGAATCCGACGCGATGCTGATAGTTAATTGTACGGTTTAGGGCCTCCTAATGACGATGGAACACTAGAATTGCGTCGAGATTCAATACATCGGCCTCCAGCCGACTTGTCTCCAAGGGTCTGTTGCTGCCTCGGGCACCTTATGGTCGTTCTCCTGTGAGTTTAGATTATCGAATCCGACGCAAAAATGATAGTTAATTGTAACGCTGAGGGCCTTGTAATGACGATGGAACACTCATTTTGCGTCGCGATCCAATACATCGTCCTCCAACCGACTTGTCTCCAGGGGTCAATAGCTCCCACGGGAACCTTGTGATCGTTCTGCTGTGAGTCTAGATTTTCGAACCCGACGCAAAACTGATTGTTAATTGTAACATTCAGGGCCTCCTAATGCCGATGGAACACTCAAATTGCGTCGAGATTCAATACATCGGCCTCCAGCCGACTTGTCTCCAAGGGGATATTGCTGTCTCGGGCACAATATGATCCTTCTCCTGTGAGTCTAAATTTTAGAATCCGACGCAAAAATGATAGTGAATTGTAACGTTCAGCGCCTCCTAATGACGATAGAAGACTGAAATTGCGTCGAGATTCAATACATCGTCCTCCAGTCGATTTGTCTCCAAGGGGATATTGCTGCCTCGGGCACCAAATGGTCCGTCTGCTGTGAGTTTAGATTTTCGAATCCGACGAAAAACTGATAGTTAATTGTAACATTCAGGGCCTCCTAATGACGATGGAACACTCAAATTGCGTCGCGATCCAATACATCGTCCTCCAGCCGACTTCTCTCCAAGGGTCTATTGCTGCCTCGGGCACCTTACGGTCGTTCTCCTGTGAGTCTAGATTTTCGAATCCGACGCAAAAATGATAGTTAATTGTAACGTTCAGGGCCCTCTAATGACGATGGAACACTCAAATTGCGTCGAGATTCAATACATCGGCCTCCAGCCGACTTGTCTCCAAGGGGATATCGCTGCCTCGGGCACCACATGGTCCGTCTCCGGTGATTCTACGTTTTCGAATCCGACGCAAAACTCATAGTTAATTGTAACGTTCAGGGCCTCCTATTGGCGATGGAACACTCAAATTGCTTCGAGATTCAATACATCGACCTCCAGCCGACTTGTCTCCAAGGGTCTATTGCTGCCTCGGGCATCTTATGGTCGTTCTCCTGTGAGTCTAGATTTTCGAATCCGACGCAAAAATGATAGTTATTTGTAACGTTCAGGGCCTTGTAATGACGATGGAACACTCAAATGGCGTCGAGATTCAATACATCGGCCTCCAGCCGACTTGTCTCCAAGGGTCTGTTGCTGCCTCGGGCACCTTATGGTCGTTCTCCTGTGAGTTTAGATTATCGAATTCGACGCAAAAATGATAGTTAATTGTAACGTTCAGGGCCTCCTATTGGCGATGGAACACTCAAATTGCGTCGAGATTCAATACATCGGCCTCCAGCCGACTTGTCTCCTATGGTCTGTTGCTGCCTCGGGCACCTTATGGTCGTTCTCCTGTGAGTCTAGATTTTCCAATCCGACGATAAAATGAAAGTTAATTGTAACGTTGAGGCACTCCTAATGACGATGGAACACTCAAATTGCGACGAGATTCAATACATCGTCCTCCAGCCGACTTGTCTCCAAGGGTCTATTGCTGCCTCGGGCACCTTATGGTCGTTCTCCTGTGAGTTTAGATTTTCGAATCCGACGCGAAACTGATAGTTAATTGTAAGGTTCAGGGCCTCCTCATGACGATGGAACACTCAAATTGCGTCGAGATTCAATACATCGGCCTCCAGCGGACTTGTCTCCAAGGGGATATTGCTGTCTCGAGCACCGTATGAACTTCTCCTGTGAGTAGATTTTCGAATCCGACGCATAAATGATAGTTAATTGTAACGTTCAGGGCCTCAGATTGGCGATGGAACACTCAAATTGCGTCGAGATTCAATACATCGGCCTCCAGCCGACTTGTCTCCAAGGGTCTATTGCTGCCTCGCTCACCTTATGGTCGTTCTCCTGTGAGTCTAGATTTTCGAATCCGACGCAAAAATGATAGTTAATTGTAGCGTTCAGGGCCTTGTAATGACGATGGAACACTCAAATTGCGTCGAGATTCAATACATCGGCCTCCAGCCGACTTGTCTCCAAGGGTCTGCTGCTGCCTCGGGCACCTAATGGTCGTTCTCCTGTGAGTTTAGATTATCGAATCCGACGCAAAAATGATAGTTAATTGCAACGTTTAGGGCCTCCTAATGACGATGGAACACTCAAATTGCGTCGAGATTAAATACATCGGCCTCCAGCCGACTTGTCTCCAAGGGCCTGTTGCTACTTCGGGCACCGTATGAACTTCTCCCGTGAGTAGATATTCGAATCCGACGCGAAACTGATAGTTAATTGTACGGTTTAGGGCCTCCTAATGACGATGGAACACTCAAATTGCGTCGAGATTCAATACATCGGCCTCCAGCCGACTTGTCTCCAAGGGTCTGTTGCTGCCTCGGGCACATTATGGGCGTTCTCCTGTGAGTTTAGATTATCGAATCCGACGCAAAAATGATAGTTAATTGTAACGTTTAGGGCCTCCTAATGACGATGGGACACTCAAATTGCGTCGAGATTCAATACATCGTCCTCCAGCCGACTTGTCTCCATGGTGATATTACTGCCTCCGGCCTCTTATGTTCGCTCTCATGTGAGTATAGATTTTCGAATCCGACGCGTAACTGATTGTTAATTGTAACGTTCAGGGCTTCGTAATTACGATGGAACACTCAAATTGCCTCGAGATTCAATACATCGGCATTCAGCCGATTTGTCTCCAAGGGTCTATTGCTGCCTCGGGCACCGTATGGTCTTTCCCCTGTGAGTCAACATTTTAGAATCCGACGCAAAACTGATAGTTAAATGTAATGCTCAGGGCCTCATAATGACGATGGAACACTCAAATTGCGTCGAGAGTTAAAACATCTTCCTCCAGCCGACTTGTCTACAAGGGGATTTTGCTGCCTCGGGCTCCATGTGGTCCGTGTCCTGTGAGTCTAGATTTTCGAATCCGACGCGAAACTGATAGTTAATTGTAAGGTTCAGGGCCTCCTAATGACGATGGAACATTCAAATTGCGTCGAGATTCAATACATCGGCCTCCAGCGGACTTGTCTCCAAGGGGATATTGCTGTCTCGGGCACCATATGATCCTTCTCCTGTGAGTTCAGATTATCGAATCCGACGCAAAAATGATAGTTAATTGTAACGTTTAGGGCCTTATAATGACGATGGAACACTCAAATTGCTTCGAGATTCAATCCGTCGTCCTCCAGCCGACTTGTCTCCAAGGGTCTATTGCTGCCTCGGGCACCGTATGGGCGTTCTCCTGTGAGTAGATTATCGAATCCGACGCGAAACTGATAGTTAATTGTAAGGTTTAGGGCCTCCTAATGACGATGGAACACTCAAATTGCGTCGAGATTCAATACATCGGCCTCCAGCCGACTTGTCTCCAAGGGGCTGTTGCTGCCTCGGGCACCTTATGGTCGTTCTCCTGTGAGTTTAGATTATCGAATCCGACGCAAAAATGATAGTTAATTGTAACGTTGAGGGCCTTGTAATGACGATGGAACACTCATTTTGCGTCGCGATCCAATACATCGTCCTCCAACCGACTTGTCTCCAAGGGTCAATAGCTGCCACGGGAACCTTGTGATCGTTCTGCTGTGAGTCTAGATTTTCGAACCCGACGCAAAACTGATTGTTAATTGTAACGTTCAGGGCCACCTAATGACGATGGAACACTCAAATTGAGTCGAGTTTCAATACATCGACCTCCAGCCGACTTGCCTCCAAGGGGATATTACTGCCTCGGCCTCCATGTGGTCCGTCTCCTGTGAGTCTAGATTTTCGAATCCGACGCGAAACTGATAGTTAATTGTAACATTCAGGGCCTCCTAATGACGATGGAACACTCAAATTGCGTCTCGATTCAATACATCGGCCTCCAGCCGATTTGTCTCCAAGGGTCTGTTGCTGCCTCGGGCACCTTATGGTCGTTCTCCTGTGAGTTTAGATTTTCGAATCCGACGCGAAACTGATAGTTAATTGTAACGTTCAGGGACTCCTAAAGACGATGGAACACTCAAATTGCGTCGATATTCAATACATCGGCCTCCAGTCGATTTGTCTCCAAGGGGTATATTGCTGTCTCGAGCACCATATGAAATTCTCCTGTGAGTAGATTTTCGAATCCGACGCTAAAATGATTGTTAATTGTAACGTTCAGGGCCTCCTAATGCCGATGGAACACTCAAATTGCGTCGCGATCCAATACATCGTCCTCCAGCCGACTTCTCTCCAAGGGTCTATTGCTGCCTCGGGCACCTTACGGTCGTTCTCCTGTGAGTCTAGATTTTCGAATCCGACGCAAAAATGATAGTTAATTGTAACGTTCAGGGCCCTCTAATGACGATGGAACACTCAAATTGCGTCGAGATTCAATACATCGGCCTCCAGCCGACTTGTCTCCAAGGGGATATCGCTGCCTCGGGCACAAAATGGTCCGTCTCCGGTGATTCTACGTTTTCGAATCCGACGCAAAACTCATAGTTAATTGTAACGTTCAGGGCCTCCTGTTGGCGATGGAACACTCAAATTGCGTCGAGATTCAATACATCGACCTCCAGCCGACTTGTCTCCAAGGGTCCATTGCTGCCTCGGGCATCTTATGGTCGTTCTCCTGTGAGTCTAGATTTTCGAATCCGACGCAAAAATGATAGTTATTTGTAACGTTCAGGGCCTTGTAATGACGATGGAACACTCAAATGGCGTCGAGATTCAATACATCGGCCTCCAGCCGACTTGTCTCCAAGGGTCTGTTGCTGCCTCGGGCACCTTATGGTCGTTCTCCTGTGAGTTTAGATTATCGAATCGGACGCAAAAATGATAGTTAATTGTAACGTTCAGGGCCTCCTATTGGCGATGGAACACTCAAATTGCGTCGTGATTCAATACATCGGCCTCCAGCCGACTTGTCTCCTATGGTCTGTTGCTGCCTCGGGCACCTTATGGTCGTTCTCCTGTGAGTCTAGATTTTCCAATCCGACGATAAAATGAAAGTTAATTATAACGTTCAGGCACTCCTATCGACGATGGAACACTCAAATTGCGACGAGATTCAATACATCGTCCTCCAGCCGACTTGTCTCCAAGGGTCTATTGCTGCCTCGGGCACCTTATGGTCGTTCTCCTGTGAGTTTAGATTTTCGAATCCGACGCGAAACTAATAGTTAATTGTAAGGTTCAGGGCCTCCTAATGACGATGGAACACTCAAATTGCGTCGAGATTCAATACATCGGCCTCCAGCGGACTTGTCTCCAAGGGGATATTGCTGTCTCGAGCACCGTATGAACTTCTCCTGTGAGTAGATTTTCGAATCCGACGCATAAATGATAGTTAATTGTAACGTTCAGGGCCTCCTATTGGCGATGTAACACTCAAATTGCGTCGAGATTCAATACATCGGCCTCCAGCCGACTTGTCTCCAAGGGTCTATTGCTGCCTCGCTCACCTTATGGTCGTTCTCCTGTGAGTCTAGATTTTCGAATCCGACGCAAAAATGATAGTTAATTGTAGCGTTCAGGGCCTTGTAATGACGATGGAACACTCAAATTGCGTCGAGATTCAATACATCGGCCTCCAGCCGACTTGTCTCCAAGGGTCTGCTGCTGCCTCGGGCACCTAATGGTCGTTCTCCTGTGAGTTTAGATTATCGAATCCGACGCAAAAATGATAGTTAATTGCAACGTTTAGGGCCTCCTAATGACGATGGAACACTCAAATTGCGTCGAGATTAAATACATCGGCCTCCAGCTGACTTGTCTCCAAGGGCCTGTTGCTACTTCGGGCACCGTATGAACTTTTCCCGTGAGTAGATTTTCGAATGCGACGCGAAACTGATAGTTAATTGTACGGTTTAGGGCCTCCTAATGACGATGGAACACTCAAATTGCGTCGAGATTCAATACTTCGGCCACCAGCCGACTTGTCTCCAAGGGTCTGTTGCTGCCTCGGGCACATTATGGGCGTTCTCCTGTGAGTTTAGATTATCGAATCCGACGCAAAAATGATAGTTAATTGTAACGTTTAGGGCCTCCTAATGACGATGGGACACTCAAATTGCGTCGAGATTCAATACATCGTCCTCCAGCCGACTTGTCTCCATGGTGATATTACTGCCTCCGGCCTCTTATGTTCGCTCTCATGTGAGTATAGATTTTCGAATCCGACGCGTAACTGATTGTTAATTGTAACGTTCAGGGCTTCGTAATTACGATGGAACACTCAAATTGCCTCGAGATTCAATACATCGGCATTCAGCCGATTTGTCTCCAAGGGTCTATTGCTGCCTCGGGCACCGTATGGTCGTTCCCCTGTGAGTCAACATTTTAGAATCCGACGCAAAACTGATAGTTAAATGTAATGCTCAGGGCCTCATAATGACGATGGAACACTCAAATTGCGTCGAGAGTTAAAACATCTTCCTCCAGCCGACTTGTCTACAAGGGGATTTTGCTGCCTCGGGCTCCATGTGGTCCGTGTCCTGTGAGTCTAGATTTTCGAATCCGACGCGAAACTGATAGTTAATTGTAAGGTTCAGGGCCTCCTAATGACGATGGAACATTCAAATTGCGTCGAGATTCAATACATCGGCCTCCAGCGGACTTGTCTCCAAGGGGATATTGCTGTCTCGGGCACCATATGATCCTTCTCCTGTGAGTTCAGATTATCGAATCCGACGCAAAAATGATAGTTCATTGTAACGTTTAGGGCCTTATAATGACGATGGAACACTCAAATTGCTTCGAGATTCAATACGTCGTCCTCCAGCCGACTTGTCTCCAAGGGTCTATTGCTGCCTCGGGCACCGTATGGGCGTTCTCCTGAGAGTAGATTATCGAATCCGACGCGAAACTGATAGTTAATTGTAAGGTTTAGGGCCTCCTATTGACGATGGAACACTCAAATTGCGTCGAGATTCAATACATCGGCCTCCAGCCGACTTGACTCCAAGGGGATATTGCTGCCTCGGGCAGCAAATGGTCCGTCTGCTGTGAGTCTATATTTTCGAATCCGACGAAAAACTGATAGTTAATTGTAACATTCAGGGCCTCCTAATGACGATGGAACACTCAAATTGCGTCGCGATCCAATACATCGTCCTCCAGCCGACTTGTCTCCAAGGGTCTAATGCTGCCTCGGGCACCTTATGGTCATTCTCTTGTAAGTCTAGATTATCGAATCCGACGCAAAAAGATAGTTAATTGTAACGTTCAGGGCCTCCTAATGACGATGGAACTCTCAAATTGCGTCGAGATTCAATACATCGTCCTCCAGCCGACTTGTCTCCCAGGGTCTGTTGCTGCCTCGGGCACCTTATGGTCGTTTTCCTGTGAGTTTAGATTATCGAATCCGACGCAAAAATGATAGTTAATTGTAACGTTCAGGGCCTCCTAATGCCGATGGAACACTCAAATTGCTTCGAGATTCAATACATCGGCCTCCAGCCGACTTGTCTCCAAGGGTCTGTTGCTGCCTCGGGCACCTTATGGTCGTTCTCCTGTGAGTTTAGATTTTCGAATCCGACGCGAAACTGATAGTTAAATGTAACGTTCAGGGACTCCTAAAGACGATGGAACACTCAAATTGCGTCGATATTCAATACATCGGCCTCCAGTCGATTTGCCTCCAAGGATTATATTGCTGTCTCGAGCACCGTATGAACTTCTCCTGTGAGTAGATTTTCGAATCCGACGCTAAAATGATTGTTAATTGTAACGTTCAGGGCCTCCTAATGCCGATGGAACACTCAAATTGCGTCGAGATTCAATACATCGGCCTCCAGCCGACTTGTCTCCAAGGGTCTATTGCTGCCTCGGGCAGCTTATGGTCGTTCTCCTGTGAGTCTAGATTTTCGAATCCGACGCAAAAATGATAGTTAATTCTAATGTTCAGGGCCTTGTAATGACGATGGAACACTCATTTTGCGTCGCGATCCAATACATCGTCCTCCAACCGACTTGTCTCCAAGGGTCAATAGCTGCCACGGGCACCTTGTGATCGTTCTGCTGTGAGTCTAGATTTTCGAACCCGACGCAAAACTGATTGTTAATTGTAACGTTCAGGGCCACCTAATGACGATGGAACACTCAAATTTAGTCGAGATTCAATACATCGACCTCCAGCCGACTTGCCTCCAAGGGGATATTGCTGCCTCGGCCTCCATTTGGTCCGTCTGTGAGTCTAGATTTTCGAATCCGACGCGAAACTGATAGTTAATTGTAACGTTCAGGGCCTCCTAATGACGATGGAACACTCAAATTGCGTCGAGATTCAATACACCGGCCTCCAGCCGACTTGTCTCCAAGGGGATATTGCTGTCTCGGGCACAATATGATCCTTCTCCTGTGAGTCTAGATTTTCGAATCCGACGCAAAAATGATAGTGAATTGTAACGTTCAGCGCCTCCTAATGACGACAGAAGACTGAAATTGCGTTGAGATTCAATACATCGTCCTCCAGCCGATTTGTCTCCAAGGGGATATTGCTGCCTCGGGCACCAAATGGTCCGTCTGCTGTGAGTCTAGATTTTCGAATCCGATGAAAAACTGATAGTTAATTGTAACATTTCAGGCCTTCTAATGACGATGGAACACTCAAATTGCGTCGCGATCCAATACATCGTCCTCCAGCCGACTTCTCCCCAAGGGTCTATTGCTGCCTCGGGCACCTTATGGTCGTTCTCCTGTGAGTCTAGATTTTCGAATCTGACGCAAAAATGATAGGTAATTGTAACGTTCAGGGCCCTCTAATGACGATGGAACACTCAAATTGCGTCAAGATTCAATACATCGGCCTCCAGCCGACTTGTCTCCAAGGGATATCGCTGCCTCGGGCACCACATGGTCCGTCTCCGGTGATTCTACGTTTTCGTATCCGACGCAAAACTCATAGTTAATTGTAACGTTCAGGGCCTCCTATTGGCGATGGAACACTCAAATTGCGTCGAGATTCAATACATTGGCCTCCAGCTGACTTGTCTCCAAGGGTCTGTTGCTGCCTCGGGCACCTTATGTTCGTTCTCCTGTGAGATTAGATTATCGAATCCGACGCAAAAATGATAGTGTATTGCAACGTTTTGGGCCTCCTAATGACGATGGAACACTCAAATTGCGTCGAGATTCAATACATCGGCCTTCAGCCGACTTGTCTCCAAGGGTCAGTTGCTACTTCGGGCACCGTATGAACTTCTCCTGTGAGTAGATTTTCGAATCCGACGCGAAACTGATAGTTAATTGTACGGTTTAGGGCCTCCTAATGACGATGGAACACTCAAATTGCGTCGAGATTCAATACATCGGCCTCCAGCCGACTTGTCTCCATGGGGATATTACTGCCTCCGGCCTCTTAAGTTCGCTCTCATGTGAGTATAGATTTTCGAATCCGACGAGTAACTGTTTGTTAATTGTAACGTTCAGGGCTTCCTAATGACGATGGAACACTCAAATTGCCTCGAGATTCAATACATCGGCATTCAGCCGATTTGTCTCCAAGGGTCTATTGCTGCCTCGGGCACCGTATGGTCGTTCCCCTGTGAGTCAACATTTTAGAATCGGACGCAAAACTGATAGTTAAATGTAATGCTCAAGGCCTCTTAATGACGATGGAACACTCAAATTGCGTCGAGAGTCAAAACATCTTCCTCCAGCCGACTTGTCTACAAGGGGATATTGCTGCCTCGTGCTCCATGTGGCCGTCTCCTGTGAGTCTAGATTTTCGAATCCGACGCGAAACTGATAGTTAATTGTAAGGTTTAGGGCCGCCTAATGACGATGGAACACTCAAATTGCGTCGAGATTCAATACATCGTCCACCAGCCTACTTCTCTCCAAGGGTCTATTGCTGCCTCGGGCACCTTATGGTCGTTCTCTTGTAAGTCTATATTCTCGAATCCGACGCAAAAATGATTGTTAATTGTAACGTTCAGGGCCTCCTAATGGCGATGGAACTCTCAAATTGCGTCGAGATTCAATACATCGGCCTCCAGCCGACTTGTCTCCAAGGGTCTGTTGCTGCCTCTGGCACCTTATGGTCATTCTCCTGAGAGTTTAGATTATCGAATCCGACGCAAAAATGATAGTTAATTGTAACGTTCAGGGCCTCCAATTGGCGATGGAACACTCAAATTGCGTCGAGATTCAATACATCGGCCTCCAGCCGACTTGTCTCCAAGGGTCTGTTGCTGCCTCGGGCACCTTATGGTCGTTCTCCTGTGAGTCAACATTTTAGAATCCGACGCAAAACTGATAGTTAAATGTAATGCTCAGGGCCATGTAATGACGATGGAACACTCAAATTGCATCGAGAGTCAATACATCTTCCTCCAGCCGACTTGACTACAAGGGGATATTCCTGCCTCGGGCTCCATGTGGTCCGTCTCCTGTGAGTCTAGATTTTCGAATCCGACGCAAAAATGATAGTTAATTGTAACGTTCAGGGCTTCCTAATGACGATGGATCACTCAAATTGCCTCGAGATTCAATACATCGGCATTCAGCCGATTTGTCTCCAAGGGTCTATTTTTGCCTCGGGCACCGTATGGTCGTTCCCCTGTGAGTCAACATTTTAGAATCCGACGCAAAACTGATAGTTAAATGTAATGCTCAGGGCCTCTTAATGACGATGGAACTCTCAAATTTCGTCGAGATTCAATACATCGTCCTCCAGCCGACTTGTCTCCAAGGGTCTATTGCTGCCTCGGGCACCTTATGGTCGTTCTCCTGTGAGTCTAGATTTTCGAATCCGACGCGAAACTGATAGTTAACTGTAACGTTCAGGGCCTCCTAATGCCGATGGAACACTCAAATTGCGTCGAGATTCAATACATCGGCCTCCAGCCGACTTGTCTCCAAGGGTCTATTGCTGCCTCGGGCACCTTATGGTCGTTCTCTTGTAAGCCTAGATTTTCGAATCCGACGCAAAAATGATAGTGAATAGTAACGTTCAGCGCCTCCTGATGACGATGGAACACTCAAATTGCGTCGAGATTCAATACATCGGCCTCCAGCCGACTTGTCTCCAAGGGGATATCGCTGCCTCGGGCACCACATGGTCCGTCTCCGGTGATTCTACGTTTTCGAATCCGACGCAAAACTCATAGTTAATTGTAACGTTCAGGGCCTCCTATTGGCGATGGAACACTCAAATTGCGTCGAGATTCAATACATCGGCCTCCAGCTGACTTGTCTCCAAGGGTCTATTGCTGCCTCGGGCACCTTATGGTCGTTCTCCTGTGAGTCTAGATTTTCGAATCCGACGCAAAAATGATAGTTAATTGTAACGTTCAGGGCCTTGTAATGACGATGGAACACTCAAATTGCGTCGAGATTCAATACATCGGCCTCCAGCCGACTTGTCTCCAAGGGTCTGTTGCTGCCTCGGGCACTTTATGGTCGTTCTCCTGTGAGTTTAGATTATCGAATCCGACGCAAAAATGATAGTTAATTGCAACGTTTAGGGCCTCCTAATGACGATGGAACACTCAAATTGCGTGGAGATTCAATACATCGGCCTCCAGCCGACTTGTCTCCATGGGGATATTACTGCCTCCGGCCTCTTATGTTCGCTCTCATGTGAGTATAGATTTTCGAATCCGACGCGAAACTGATTGTTAATTGTAACGTTCAGGGCTTCCTAATGACGATGGAACACTCAAATTGCCTCGAGATTCAATACATCGGCATTCAGCCAGTTTGTGTCCAAGGGTCTATTGCTGCCTCGGGCACCGTATGGTCGTTCCCCTGTGATTCAACATTTTAGAATCCGACGCAAAACTGATAGTTAAATGTAATGCTCAGGGCCTCTTAATGACGATGGAACACTCAAATTGCGTCGAGAGCCAATACATCTTCCTCCAGCCGACTTGTCTACAAGGGGATATTGCTGCCTCGGGCTCCATGTGGTCCGTCTCCTGTGAGTCTAGATTTTCGAATCCGACGCGAAACTGATAGTTAATTGTAAGGTTCAGGGCCTCCTAATGACGATGGAACTCTCAAATTGCGTCGAGATTCAATACATCGGCCTCCAGCAGACTTGTCTCCAAGGGTCTAATGCTGCCTCGGGCACCTTATGGTCGTTCTCTTGTAAGTCTAGATAGACCCTTGGAGACAAGTCGGCTGGAGGACGATGTATTGAATCTCGACGCAATTTGAGAGTTGCATCGTCATTAAGAGGCCCTGAGCATTACATATTACTGCCTCCGGCCTTTTATGTTCGCTCTCATGTGAGTCTAGATTTTCGAATCCGACGCAAAACTGATAGTTAAATGTAATGCTCAGGGCCTCTTAATGACGATGGAACTAACAAATTGCGTCGAGATACAATACATGGTCCTCCAGCCGACTTGTCTTCAAGGGTCTATTGCTGCCTCGGGCACCTTATGGTCGTTCTCCTGTGAGTCTAGATTTTCGAATCCCACGCGAAACTGATAGTTACCTGTAACGTTCAGGGCCTCCTAATGCCGATGGAACACTCAAATTGCGTCGAGATTCAATACATCACCTCCAGCCGACTTGTCTCCAAGGGTCTATTGCTGCCTCGGGCACCTTATGGTCGTTCTCCTGTGAGTCTAGATTTTCGAATACGACGCAAAAATGATAGTTAATTGTAACGTTCAGGGCCTCCTAATGACGATAGGACACTCAAATTGCGTCGAGATTCAATTCATCGGGCTCCAGCCGACTTGTCTCCAAGGGTCTGTTGCTGCCTCGGGCACCTTATGGTCGCTCTCCTGTGAGTCAACATTTTAGAATCCGACGCAAAACTGATAGTTAAATGTAATGCTCAGGGCCTTGTAATGACGATGGAACACTCAAATTGCTTCGAGAGTCAATACATCTTCCTCCAGCCGACTTGTCTACAAGGGGATATTGCTGCCTCGGGCTCCATGTGGTCCGTCTCCTGTGAGTCTAGATTTCCGAATCCGACGCAAATATGATAGTGAATTGTAACGTTCAGGGCTTCCTAATGACGATGGAACACTCAAATTGCCTCGAGATTCAATACATCGGCATTCAGCCGATTTGTCTCCAAGGGTCTATTGCTGCCTCGGGCACCGTATGGTCGTTCCCCTGTGAGTCAACATTTTAGAATCCGTCGCAAAACTGATAGTTAAATGTAATGCTCAGGGCCTCTTAATGACGATGGAACTCTCAAATTTCGTCGAGATTCAATACATCGTCCTCCAGCCGACATGTTTCCAAGGGTCTATTGCTGCCTCGGGCACCTTATGGTCGTTCTCCTGTGAGTCTAGATTTTCGAATCCGACGCGAAACTGATAGTTAATTGTAACGTTCAGGGCCTCCTAATGCCGATGGAACACTCAAATTGCGTCGAGATTCAATTCATCGGCCTCCAGCCGACTTGTCTCCAAGGGTCTATTGCTGCCTCGGGCACCTTATGGTCGTTCTCTTGTAAGTCTAGATTTTCGTATCCGACGCAAAAATGATAGTGAATAGTAACGTTCAGCCCCTCCTGATGACGATGGAACACTCAAATTGCGTCGAGATTCAATACATCGGCCTCCAGCCGACTTGACTCCAAGGGGATATCGCTGCCTCGTTCACCACATGGTCCGTCTCCGGTGATTCTACGTTTTCGAATCCGACGCAAAACTCATAGCTAATTGTATCGTTCAGGGCCTCCTATTGGCGATGGAACACTCAAATTGCGTCGAGATTCAATACATCGGCCTGCAGCCAACTTGTCTCCAAGGGTCTATTGCTGCCTCGGGCACCTGACGGTCGTTCTCCTGTGAGTCTAGATTTTCGAATCCGACGCAAAAATGATAGTTAATTGTAACGTTCAGGGCCTTTTAATGACGATGGAACACTCAAATTGCGTCGAGATTCAATACATCGGCCTCCAGCCGACTTGTCTCATGGGTCTGTTGCTGCCTCGGGCACCTTATGGTCGTTCTCCTGTGAGACAACATTTTAGAATCCGATGCAAAACTGATAGTTACATGTTATGCTCAGGGCCTTGTAATGACGATGGAACACTCAAATTGCGTCGAGAGTCAATACATCTTCCTCCAGCCGACTTGTCTACAAGGGGATATTGCTGCCTCGGGCTCCATGTGGTCCGTCTCCTGTGAGTCTAGATTATCGAATCCGACGCAAAAATGATAGTTAATTGCAACGTTTAGGGCCTCCTAATGACGATGGAACACTCAAATTGCGTCGAGATTCAATACATCGGCCTCCAGCCGACTTGTCTCCAAGGGTCTGTTGCTACTTCGGGCACCGTATGAACTTCTCCTGTGAGTAGATTATCGAATCCGACGCGAATTTGATAGTTAATTGTAAGGTTTAGGGCCTCCTAATGACGATGGAACACTCAAATTGCGTCGATATTCAATACATCAGCCTCCAGCCGACTTGTCTCCAAGGGTCTGTTGCTGCCTTGGGCACCTTATGGTCGTTCTCCTGTGAGTTTAGATTATCGAAGCCGACGCAAAAATGGTAGTTAATTGAAACGTTTAGGGCCTCCTAATGACGATGGGACACTCAAATTGCGTCGAGATTCAATACATCGTCCTCCAGCCGACTTGTCTCCTTGGGGATATTACTGCCTCCGGCCTCTTATGTCCGCTCTCATGTGAGTACAGATTTTGGAATCCGACGCGAAACTGACTGTTAATTGTAACGTTCACTGCTTCCTAATGACGATGGAACACTCAAATTGCCTCGAGATTCAATAAATCGGCATTCAGCCGATTTGTCTCCAAGGGTCTATTGCTGCCTCGGGCACCGTATGGTCGTTTCCCTGTGAGTCAACATTTTAGAATCCGACGCAAAACTGATAGTTAAATGTAATGCTCAGGGCCTCTTAATGACAATGGAACACTCAAATTGCGTCGAGAGTCAATACATCTTCCTCCAGCCGACTTGTCTACAAGGGCATATTGCTGCCTCGGGCTCCATGTGGTCCGTCTCCTGTGAGTCTAGATTTTCGAATCCGACGCGAAACTGATAGTTAATTGTAAGGTTCAGAGCCTCCTAATGACGATGGAACACTCAAATTGCGTCGAGATTCAATACATCGGCCTCCAGCGGACTTGTCTCCAAGGGGATATTGCTGTCTCGGGCGCCATATGATCCTTCTCCTGTGAGTTTAGATTATCGAATCCGACGCAAAAATGATAGTTAATTGTAACGTTTAGGGGATCCTAATGAGGATGGAACACTCAAATTGCGTCGAGATTCAATACATCGTCCTCCAGCCGACTTGTCTCCAAGCGTCTATTGCTGCCTCGGGCACCGTATGGTAGTTCTCCTGTGAGTAGATTATCGAATCCGACGCGAAACTGATAGTTAATTGTAAGGTTGAGGGCCTCCTAATGACGATGGAACACTCAAATTGCGTCGAGATTCAATACATCGGCCTCCAGCCGACTTGTCTCAAAGGGTCTGTTGCTGCCTCGGGCACCGTATGGTCGTTCTCCTGTGAGTTTAGATTATCGAAACCGACGCAAAAATTATAGTTAATTGTAGCGTGTAGGGCCTTGTAATGACGATGGAACACTCAAATTGCGTCGCGATCCAATACATCGTCCTCCAGCCGACTTTTCTCCAAGGGTCTATTGCTGCCTCGGGCACCTTATGGTCGTTGTCTTGTAAGTCTAGATTCTCGAATCCGACGCAAAAATGATAGTTAATTGTAACTTTCAGGGCCTCCTAATGACGATGGAACTCTCAAATAGCGTCGAGATTCAATACATCGGCCTCCAGCCGACTTGTCTCCAAGGGTATGTTGCTGCCTCGGGCACCTGACGGTCGTTCTCCTGTGAGTCTAGATTTTCGAATCCGACGCAAAAATGATAGTTAATTGTAACGTTCAGGGCCTTTTAATGACGATGGAACACTCAAATTGCGTCGAGATTCAATACATCGGCCTCCAGCCGACTTGTCTCCAAGGGTCTGTTGCTGCCTCGGGCACCTTATGGTCGTTCTCCTGTGAGACAACATTTTAGAATCCGACGCAAAACTGATAGTTAAATGTTATGCTCAGGGCCTTGTAATGACGATGGAACACTCAAATTGCGTCGAGAGTCAATACATCATCCTCCAGCCGACTTGTCTACAAGGGGATATTGCTGCCTCGGGCTCCATGTGGTCCGTCTCCTGTGAGTCTAGATTATCGAATCCGACGCAAAAATGATAGTTAATTGCAACGTTTAGGGCCTCCTAATGACGATGGAACACTCAAATTGCGTCGAGATTCAATACATCGGCCTCCAGCCGACTTGTCTCCAAGGGTCTGTTGCTACTTCGGGCACCGTATGAACTTCTCCTGTGAGTAGATTATCGAATCCGACGCGAAACTGATAGTTAATTGTAAGGTTTAGGGCCTCCTAATGACGATGGAACACTCAAATTGCGTCGATATTCAATACATCAGCCTCCAGCCGACTTGTCTCCAAGGGTCTGTTGCTGCCTTGGGCACCTTATGGTCGTTCTCCTGTGAGTTTAGATTATCGAAGCCGACGCAAAAATGGTAGTTAATTGTAACGTTTAGGGCCTCCTAATGACGATGGGACACTCAAATTGCGTCGAGATTCAATACATCGTCCTCCAGCCGACTTGTCTCCATGGGGATATTACTGCCTCCGGCCTCTTATGTTCGCTCTCATGTGAGTACAGATATTCGAATCCGACGCGAAACTGACTGTTAATTGTAACGTTCACTGCTTCCTAATGACGATGGAACACTCAAATTGCCTCGAGATTCAATAAATCGGCATTCAGCCGATTTGTCTCCAAGGGTCTATTGCTGCCTCGGGCACCGTATGGTCGTTTCCCTGTGAGTCAACATTTTAGAATCCGACGCAAAACTGATAGTTAAATGTAATGCTCAGGGCCTCTTAATGACAATGGAACACTCAAATTGCGTCGAGAGTCAATACATCTTCCTCCAGCCGACTTGTCTACAAGGGCATATTGCTGCCTCGGGCTCCATGTGGTCCGTCTCCTGTGAGTCTAGATTTTCGAATCCGACGCGAAACTGATAGTTAATTGTAAGGTTCAGAGCCTCCTAATGACGATGGAACACTCAAATTGCGTCGAGATTCAATACATCGGCCTCCAGCGGACTTGTCTCCAAGGGGATATTGCTGTCTCGGGCACCATATGATCCTTCTCCTGTGAGTTTAGATTATCGAATCCGACGCAAAATTGATAGTTAATTGTAACGTTTAGGGGATCCTAATGAGGATGGAACACTCAAATTGCGTCGAGATTCAATACATCGTCCTCCAGCCGACTTGTCTCCAAGGGTCTATTGCTGCCTCGGGCACCGTATGGTAGTTCTCCTGTGAGTAGATTATCGAATCCGACGCGAAACTGATAGTTAATTGTAAGGTTGAGGGCCTCCTAATGACGATGGAACACTCAAATTGCGTCGAGATTCAATACATCGGCCTCCAGCCGACTTGTCTCAAAGGGTCTGTTGCTGCCTCGGGCACCGTATGGTCGTTCTCCTGTGAGTTTAGATTATCGAAACCGACGCAAAAATTATAGTTAATTGTAGCGTGTAGGGCCTTGTAATGACGATGGAACACTCAAATTGCGTCGCGATCCAATACATCGTCCTCCAGCCGACTTTTCTCCAAGGGTCTATTGCTGCCTCGGGCACCTTATGGTCGTTGTCTTGTAAGTCTAGATTCTCGAATCCGACGCAAAAATGATAGTTAATTGTAACTTTCAGGGCCTCCTAATGACGATGGAACTCTCAAATAGCGTCGAGATTCAATACATCGGCCTCCAGCCGACTTGTCTCCAAGGGTATGTTGCTGCCTCGGGCACCTTATGGTCGTTCTCCTGTGAGTTTAGATTATCGAATCCGACGCAAAAATGATAGTTAATTGTAACGTTCAGGGCCTCCTAATGCCGATGGAACACTCAAATTGCGTCGAGATTCAATACATCGTCCTCCAGCCGACTTTTCTCCAAGGGTCTATTGCTGCCTCGGGCACCTTATGGTCGTTCTCCTGTGAGTCTAGATTTTCGAATCCGACGCAAAAATGATAGTTAATTGTAACGTTCAGGGCCTCTTAATGACGATGGAACACTCAAATTGCGTCGAGATTCAATACATCGGCCTCCAGCCGACTTGTCTCCAAGGGTCTGTTGCTGCCACGGGCACCTTATGGTCGTTCTCCTGTGAGTTTAGATTATCTAATCCGACGCATAAGTGATAGTTAATTGTAACGTTTAGGGCCTCCTAATGACGATGGGACACTCAAATTGCGTCGAGATTCATTACATCGTCCTCCAGCCGACTTGTCTCCAAGGGTCTAATGTTTCCTCGGTCATCTTATGGTCGTTCTCTTGTAAGTCTAGATTTTCGAATCCGACGCAAAAATGATAGTTAATTGTAACGTTCAGGGCCTCCTAATGACGATGGAACACTCAAATTGCATCGAGATTCAATACATCGGCCTCCAGCGGTCTTGTCTCCAAGGGGATATTGCTGTCATGGGCACCATATGATCCTTCTCCTGTGAGTCTAGATTTTCAAATCCGACGCAAAAATGATAGTGAATAGTAACGTTCAGCGCCTCCTGATGACGATAGAACTCTTAAATTGCGTCGAGATTCAATACATCGTCCTCCAACTGATTTGTCTCCAAGGGTCTGTTGCTGCCTCGGGCACTTTATGGTCGTTCTCCTGTGAGTTTAGATTTTCGAATCCGACGCTAAACTGATAGTTAATTGTAAGGTTCAGGGCCTCCTAATGGCGATGGAACACTCAAATTGCGTTGAGATTCATTACATCGGCCTCCAGCGGACTTGTCTCCAAGGGGATATTGCTGTCTCGAGCACCGTATGAACTTCTCCTGTGAGTAGATTTTCGAATCCGACGCTAAAATGATTGTTAATTGTAACGTTCAGGGCCTCCTAATGACGATGGAACACTCAAATTGCGTCAAGAATCAATACATCGGTTTCCAGCCGACTTGTCTCCAAGGGTCTATTGCTGCCTCGAGCACCGTATGAACTTCTCCTGTGAGTAGATTTTCGAATCCGACGCATAAATGATTGTTAATTGTAACTTTCAGGGACTCCTAAAGACGATGGAACACTCAAATTGCGTCGAGAGTCAATACATCGACCTCCAGTCGACTTGTATCCAAGGGGATATTGCAGTCTCGTGCACCATATGATCCTTCTCCTGTTAGTAGATTTTCGAATCCGACGCTAAAATGATAGTTAACTGTAACGTTCAGGGCCTCCTAATGCCGATGGAACACTCAAATTGCGTCGAGATTCAATACATCGGCCTCCAGCCGACTTGTCTCCAAGGGTCTATTGCTGCCTCGGGCACCTTATGGTCGTTCTCCTGTGAGTTTAGATTATCGAATTCGACGCAAAAATGATAGTTAATTGTAATGTTCAGGGCCTCTTAATGACGATGGAACTCTCAAATTTCGTCGAGATTCAATACATCGTCCTCCAGCCGACTTGTCTCCAAGGGTCTATTGCTGCCTCGGGCACCTTATGGTCGTTCTCCTGTGAGTCTAGATTTTCGAATCCGACGCGAAACTGATAGTTAACTGTAACGTTCAGGGCCTCCTAATGCCGATGGAACACTCAAATTGCGTCGAGATTCAATACATCGGCCTCCAGCCGACTTGTCTCCAAGGGTCTGTTGCTGCCTCGGGCACCTTATGGTCGTTCCCCTGTGAGTTTAGATTATCGAATCCGACGCAAAAATGATAGTTAATTGCAACGTTTAGGGCCTCCTAATGACGATGGAACACTCAAATTGCGTCGAGATTCAATACATCGGCCTCCAGCCGACTTGTCTCCAAGGGTCTGTTGCTACTTCGGGCACCGTATGAACTTCTCCTGTGAGTAGATTATCGAATCCGACGCGAAACTGATAGTTAATTGTAAGGTTTAGGGCCTCCTAATGACGATGGAACACTCAAATTGCGTCGATATTCAATACATCATCCTCCAGCCGACTTGTCTCCAAGGGTCTGTTGCTGCCTCGGGCACCTTATGGTCGTTCTCCTGTGAGTTTAGATTATCGAAGCCGACGCAAAAATGGTAGTTAATTGTAACGTTTAGGGCCTCCTAATGACGATGGGACACTCAAATTGCGTCGAGATTCAATACATCGTCCTCCAGCCGACTTGTCTCCATGGGGATATTACTGCCTCCGGCCTCTTATGTTCGCTCTCATGTGAGTACAGATTTTCGAATCCAACGCGAAACTGACTGTTAATTGTAACGTTCACTGCTTCCTAATGACGATGGAACACTCAAATTGCCTCGAGATTCAATAAATCGGCATTCAGCCGATTTGTCTCCTAGGGTCTATTGCTGCCTCGGGCACCGTATGGTCGTTTCCCTGTGAGTCAACATTTTAGAATCCGACGCAAAACTGATAGTTACATGTAATGCTCAGGGCCTCTTAATGACAATGGAACACTCAAATTGCGTCGAGAGTCAATACATCTTCCTCCAGCCGACTTGTCTACAAGGGCATATTGCTGCCTCGGGCTCCATGTGGTCCGTCTCCTGTGAGTCTAGATTTTCGAATCCGACGCGAAACTGATAGTTAATTGTAAGGTTCAGAGCCTCCTAATGACGATGGAACACTCAAATTGCGTCGAGATTCAATACATCGGCCTCCAGCGGACTTGTCTCCAAGGGGATATTGCTGTCTCGGGCACCATATGATCCTTCTCCTGTGAGTTTAGATTATCGAATCCGACGCAAAAATGATAGTTAATTGTAACGTTTAGGGGATCCTAATGAGGATGGAACACTCAAATTGCGTCGAGATTCAATACATCGTCCTCCAGCCGACTTGTCTCCAAGGGTCTATTGCTGCCTCGGGCACCGTATGGTAGTTCTCCTGTGAGTAGATTATCGAATCCGACGCGAAATTGATAGTTAATTGTAAGGTTGAGGGCCTCCTAATGACGATGGAACACTCAAATTGCGTCGAGATTCAATACATCGGCCTCCAGCCGACTTGTCTCAAAGGGTCTGTTGCTGCCTCGGGCACCGTATCGTCGTTCTCCTGTGAGTTTAGATTATCGAAACCGACGCAAAAATTATAGTTAATTGTAGCGTGTAGGGCCTTGTAATGACGATGGAACACTCAAATTGCGTCGCGATCCAATACATCGTCCTCCAGCCGACTTTTCTCCAAGGGTCTATTGCTGCCTCGGGCACCTTATGGTCGTTGTCTTGTAAGTCTAGATTCTCGAATCCGACGCAAAAATGATAGTTAATTGTAACTTTCAGGGCCTCCTAATGACGATGGAACTCTCAAATAGCGTCGAGATTCAATACATCGGCCTCCAGCCGACTTGTCTCCAAGGGTATGTTGCTGCCTCGGGCACCTTATGGTCGTTCTCCTGTGAGTTTAGATTATCGAATCCGACGCAAAAATGATAGTTAATTGTAACGTTCAGGGCCTCCTAATGCCGATGGAACACTCAAATTGCGTCGAGATTCAATACATCGTCCTCCAGCCGACTTTTCTCCAAGGGTCTATTGCTGCCTCGGGCACCTTATGGTCGTTCTCCTGTGAGTCTAGATTTTCGAATCCGACGCAAAAATGATAGTTAATTGTAACGTTCAGGGCCTCTTAATGACGATGGAACACTCAAATTGCGTCGAGATTCAATACATCGGCCTCCAGCCGAAGTGTCTCCAAGGGTCTGTTGCTGCCACGGGCACCTTATGGTCTTTCTCCTGTGAGTCTAGATTTTCGAATCCGACGCATAAGTGATAGTTAATTGTAACGTTTAGGGCCTCCTAATGACGATGGGACACTCAAATTGCGTCGAGATTCAATACATCGTCCTCCAGCCGACTTGTCTCCAAGGGTCTAATGTTTCCTCGGTCATCTTATGGTCGTTCTCTTGTAAGTCTAGATTTTCGAATCCGACGCAAAAATGATAGTTAATTGTAACGTTCAGGGCCTCCTAATGACGATGGAACACTCAAATTGCGTCGAGATTCAATACATCGGCCTCCAGCGGTCTTGTCTCCAAGGGGATATTGCTGTCTTGGGCACCATATGATCCTTCTCCTGTGAGTCTAGATTTTCAAATCCGACGCAAAAATGATAGTGAATAGTAACGTTCAGCGCCTCCTGATGACGATAGAACTCTCAAATTGCGTCGAGATTCAATACATCGTCCTCCAACTGATTTGTCTCCAAGGGTCTGTTGCTGCCTCGGGCACTTTATGGTCCTTCTCCTGTGAGTTTAGATTTTCGAATCCGACGCTAAACTGATAGTTAATTGTAAGGATCAGGGCCTCCTAATGGCGATGGAACACTCAAATTGCGTTGAGATTCATTACATCGGCCTCCAGCGGACTTGTCTCCAAGGGGATATTGCTGTCTCGAGCACCGTATGAACTTCTCCTGTGAGTAGATTTTCGAATCCGACGCTAAAATGATTGTTAATTGTAACGTTCAGGGCCTCCTAATGACGATGGAACACTCAAATTGCGTCAAGAATCAATACTTCGGTTTCCAGCCGACTTGTCTCCAAGGGTCTATTGCTGCCTCGAGCACCGTATGAACTTCTCCTGTGAGTAGATTTTCGAATCCGACGCATAAATGATTGTTAATTGTAACTTTCAGGGACTCCTAAAGACGATGGAACACTCAAATTGCGTCGAGAGTCAATACATCGACCTCCAGTCGACTTGTATCCAAGGGGATATTGCAGTCTCGTGCACCATACGATCCTTCTCCTGTTAGTAGATTTTCGAATCCGACGCTAAAATGATAGTTAACTGTAACGTTCAGGGCCTCCTAATGCCGATGGAACACTCAAATTGCGTCGAGATTCAATACATCGGCCTCCAGCCGACTTGTCTCCAAGGGTCTATTGCTGCCTCGGGCACCTTATGGTCGTTCTCCTGTGAGTTTAGATTATCGAATTCGACGCAAAAATGATAGTTAATTGTAAAGTTCAGGGCCTCCTAATGCCGATGGAACACTCAAAGTGCGTCGAGATTCAATACATCTTCCTCCAGCCAACTTGTCTCCAAGGGTCTATTGCTGCCTCGGGCACCTTATGGTCGTTCTCCTGTGAGTCTAGATTTTCGAATCCGACGCAAAAATGATAGTTAATTCTAACGTTCAGGGCCTTGTAATGACGATGGAACACTCAAATTGCGTCGAGATTCAGTACATCGGCCTCCAGCCGACTTGTCTCCAAGGGTCTATTGCTGCCTCGGGCACCTTATGGTCGTTCTCCTGTGAGTTTAGATTATCGAATCCGACGCAAAAATGATAGTTAATTGTAACGTTTAGGGCCTCCTAATGACGAAGGGACACTCAGATTGCGTCGAGATTCAATACATCGTCCTCCAGCCGACTTGTCTCCAAGGGTCTATTGCTGCCTCGGGCACCGTATGGTCGTTCTCCTGTGAGTCTAGATTTTCGAATCCGACGCAAAAATGATAGTTAATTGTAACGTTCAGGGCCTTTTAATGACGATGGAACACTCAAATTACGTCGAGATTCAATACATCGGCCTCCAGGCGACTTGTCTCCAAGTGTCTGTTGCTGCCTCGGGCACCTTATGGTCGTTGTCCTGTGAGTCAACATTTTAGAATCCGACGCAAAACTGATAGTTAAATGTAATGCTCAGGGCCTCTTAATGACGATGGAACACTCAAATTGCGTCGAGAGTTAATCCATCTTCCTCCAGCCGACTTATCTGCAAGGGGATATTGCTGCCTCGGGCTCCATGTGGTCCGTCTCCTGTGAGTCTAGATTTTCGAATCCGACGCTAAACTGATAGTTAATTGTAAGGTTCAGGGCCTCCTAATGGCGATGGAACACTCAAATTGCGTTGAGATTCATTACATCGGCCTCCAGCGGACTTGTCTCCAAGGGGGTATTGCTGTCTCGAGCACCGTATGAACTTCTCCTGTGAGTAGATTTTCGAATCCGACGCTAAAATGATTGTTAATTGTAACGTTCAGGGCCTCCTAATGACGATGGAACACTCAAATTGCGTCAAGAATCAGTACATCGGTTTCCAGCCGACTTGTCTCCAAGGGTCTATTGCTGCCACGAGCACCGTATGAACTTCTCCTGTGAGTAGATTTTCGAATCCGACGCATAAATGATTGTTAATTGTAACTTTCAGGGACTCCTAAAGACGATGGAACACTCAAATTGCGTCGAGAGTCAATACATCGACCTCCAGTCGAATTGTATCCAAGGGGATATTGCAGTCTCGTGCACCATATGATCCTTCTCCTGTTAGTAGATTTTCGAATCCGACGCTAAAATGATAGTTAACTGTAACGTTCAGGGCCTCCTAATGCCGATGGAACACTCAAATTGCGTCGAGATTCAATACATCGGCCTCCAGCCGACTTGTCTCCAAGGGTCTATTGCTGCCTCGGGCACCTTATGGTCGTTCTCCTGTGAGTTTAGATTATCGAATTCGAGGCAAAAATGATAGTTAATTGTAAAGTTCAGGGCCTCCTAATGCCGATGGAACACTCAAATTGCGTCGAGATTCAATACATCTTCCTCCAGCCAACTTGTCTCCAAGGGTCTATTGCTGCCTCGGGCACCTTATGGTCGTTCTCCTGTGAGTCTAGATTTTCGAATCCGACGCAAAAATGATAGTTAATTCTAACGTTCAGGGCCTTGTAATGACGATGGAACACTCATATTGCGTCGAGATTCAATACATCGGCCTCCAGCCGACTTGTCTCCAAGTGTCTGTTGCTGCCTCGGGCACCTTATGGTCGTTCTCCTGTGAGTTTAGATTATCGAATCCGACGCAAAAATGATAGTTAGTTGTAACGTTTAGGGCCTCCTAATGACGAAGGGACACTCAGATTGCGTCGAGATTCAATACATCGTCCTCCAGCCGACTTGACTCCACGGGTCTATTGCTGCCTCGGGCACTGTATGGTCGTTCTCCTGTGAGTCTAGATTTTCGAATCCGACGCAAAAATGATAGTTAATTGTAACGTTCAGGGCCTTGTAATGACGATGGAACTCTCAAATTGCGTCGAGATTCAATACATCGGCCTCCAGTCGACTTGTATCCAAGGGGATATTGCAGTCTCGTGCACCATACGATCCTTCTCCTGTTAGTAGATTTTCGAATCCGACGCTAAAATGATAGTTAACTGTAACGTTCAGGGCCTCCTAATGCCGATGGAACACTCAAATTGCGTCGAGATTCAATACATCGGCCTCCAGCCGACTTGTCTCCAAGGGTCTATTGCTGCCTCGGGCACCTTATGGTCGTTCTCCTGTGAGTTTAGATTATCGAATTCGACGCAAAAATGATAGTTAATTGTAAAGTTCAGGGCCTCCTAATGCCGATGGAACACTCAAATTGCGTCGAGATTCAATACATCTTCCTCCAGCCAACTTGTCTCCAAGGGTCTATTGCTGCCTCGGGCACCTTATGGTCGTTCTCCTGTGAGTCTAGATTTTCGAATCCGACGCAAAAATGATAGTTAATTCTAACGTTCAGGGCCTTGTAATGACGATGGAACACTCAAATTGCGTCGAGATTCAATACATCGGCCTCCAGCCGACTTGTCTCCAAGGGTCTGTTGCTGCCTCGGGCACCTTATGGTCGTTCTCCTGTGAGTTTAGATTATCGAATCCGACGCAAAAATGATAGTTAATTGTAACGTTTAGGGCCTCCTAATGACGAAGGGACACTCAGATTGCGTCGAGATTCAATACATCGTCCTCCAGCCGACTTGTCTCCAAGGGTCTATTGCTGCCTCGGGCACCGTATGGTCGTTCTCCTGTGAGTCTAGATTTTCGAATCCGACGCAAAAATGATAGTTAATTGTAACGTTCAGGGCCTTTTAATGACGATGGAACACTCAAATTACGTCGAGATTCAATACATCGGCCTCCAGGCGACTTGTCTCCAAGTGTCAGTTGCTGCCTCGGGCACCTTATGGTCGTTGTCCTGTGAGTCAACATTTTAGAATCCGACGCAAAACTGATAGTTAAATGTAATGCTCAGGGCCTCTTAATGACGATGGAACACTCAAATTGCGTCGAGAGTTAATCCATCTTCCTCCAGCCGACTTGTCTCCAAGGGGATATTGCTGTCTCGAGCACCGTATGAACTTCTCCTGTGAGTAGATTTTCGAATCCGACGCTAAAATGATTGTTAATTGTAACGTTCAGGGCCTCCTAATGACGATGGAACACTCAAATTGCGTCAAGAATCAGTACATCGGTTTCCAGCCGACTTGTCTCCAAGGGTCTATTGCTGCCTCGAGCACCGTATGAACTTCTCCTGTGAGTAGATTTTCGAATCCGACGCATAAATGATTGTTAATTGTAACTTTCAGGGACTCCTAAAGACGATGGAACACTCAAATTGCGTCGAGAGTCAATACATCGACCTCCAGTCGACTTGTATCCAAGGGGATATTGCAGTCTCGTGCACCATATGATCCTTCTCCTGTTAGTAGATTTTCGAATCCGACGCTAAAATGATAGTTAACTGTAACGTTCAGGGCCTCCTAATGCCGATGGAACACTCAAATTGCGTCGAGATTCAATACATCGGCCTCCAGCCGACTTGTCTCCAAGGGTCTATTGCTGCCTCGGGCACCTTATGGTCGTTCTCCTGTGAGTTTAGATTATCGAATTCGACGCAAAAATGATAGTTAATTGTAAAGTTCAGGGCCTCCTAATGCCGATGGAACACTCAAATTGCGTCGAGATTCAATACATCTTCCTCCAGCCAACTTGTCTCCAAGGGTCTATTGCTGCCTCGGGCACCTTATGGTCGTTCTCCTGTGAGTCTAGATTTTCGAATCCGACGCAAAAATGATAGTTAATTCTAACGTTCAGGGCCTTGTAATGACGATGGAACACTCATATTGCGTCGAGATTCAATACATCGGCCTCCAGACGACTTGTCTCCAAGGGTCTGTTGCTGCCTCGGGCACCTTATGGTCGTCCTCCTGTGAGTTTAGATTATCGAATCCGACGCAAAAATGATAGTTAATTGTAACGTTTAGGGCCTCCTAATGACGAAGGGACACTCAGATTGCGTCGAGATTCAATACATCGTCCTCCAGCCGACTTGACTCCAAGGGTCTATTGCTGCCTCGGGCACCGTATGGTCGTTCTCCTGTGAGTCTAGATTTTCGAATCCGACGCAAAAATGATAGTTAATTGTAACGTTCAGGGCCTTTTAATGACGATGGAACACTCAAATTACGTCGAGATTCAATACATCGACCTCCAGGCGACTTGTCTCCAAGTGTCTGTTGCTGCCTCGGGCACCTTATGGTCGTTGTCCTGTGAGTCAACATTTTAGAATCCGACGCAAAACTGATAGTTAAATGTAATGCTCAGGGCCTCTTAATGACGATGGAACACTCAAATTGCGTCGAGAGTTAATCCATCTTCCTCCAGCCGACTTGTCTGCAAGGGGATATTGCTGCCTCGGGCTCCATGTGGTCCGTCTCCTGTGAGTCTAGATTTTCGAATCCGACGCAAAAATGATAGTGATTAGTAACGTTTAGCGCCTCCTGATGACGATTGAACTCTCAAATTGCGTCGAGATTCAATACATCGTCCTCCAGCTGATTTGTCTCCAAGGGTCTGTTGCTGCCTCGGGCACCGTATGGTCGTTCTCCTGTGAGTTTAGATTTTGAATCCGACGCGAAACTGATAGTTAATTGTAAGGTTCAGGGCCTCCTAATGACGATGGAACACTCAAATTGCGTCGAGATTCAATACATCGGCCTCCAGCCGACTTGTCGCCAAGGGTCTATTGCTGCCTCGGGCACCTTATGGTCGTTCTCCTGTGAGTTTAGAATATCGAATCCGACGCAAAAATGATAGTTAATTGTAACGTTCAGGGCCTCCTAATGCCGATGGAACACTCAAATTGCGTCGAGATTCAATACATCGGCCTCCAGCCGACTTGTCTCCAAGGGTCTATTGCTGCCTCGGGCACCTTATGGTCGTTCTCCTGTGAGTCTAGATTTTCGAATCCGACGCAAAAATGATAGTTAATTGTAACGTTCAGGGCCTTGTAATGACGATGGAACACTCAAATTGCGTCGAGATTCAATACATCGGCCTCCAGCCGACTTGTCTCCAAGGGTCTGTTGCTGCCTCGGGCACCTTATGGTCGTTCTCCTGTGAGTTTAGATTATCGAATCCGACGCAAAAGTGATAGTTAATTGTAACGTTTAGGGCCTCCTAATGACGATGGGACACTCAAATTGCGTCGAGATTCAATACATCGTCCTCCAGCCGACTTGTCTTCAAGGGTCTAATGTTTCCTCGGTGACCTTGTGGTCGTTCTCTTGTAAGTCTAGATTTTCGAATCCGACGCAAAAATGATAGTTAATTGTAACGTTCAGGGCCTCCTAATGACGATGGAACACTCAAATTGCGTCGAGATTCAATACATCGGCCTCCAGCGGACTTGTCTCCAAGGGGATATTGCTGTCTCGGGCACCATATGATCCTTCTCCTGTGAGTCTAGATTTTCGAATCCGACGCAAAAATGATAGTGAATAGTAACGTTCAGCGCCTCCTGATGACGATAGAACTCTCAAATTGCGTCGAGATTCAATACATCGTCCTCCAGCTGATTTGTCTCCAAGGGTATGTTGCTGCCTCGGTCACCATATAGTCGTTCTCCTGTGAGTTTGGATTTTCGAATCCGACGCGAAACTGATAGTTAATTGTAAGGTTCAGGGCCTCCTAATGGCGATGGAACACTCAAATTGCGTTGAGATTCATTACATCGGCCTCCAGCGGACTTGTCTCCAAGGGGATATTGCTGTCTCGAGCACCGTGTGAACTTCTCCTGTGAGTAGATTTTCTAATCCGACGCTAAAAAGATTGTTAATTGTAACGTTCAGGGCCTCCTAATGACGATGGAACACTCAAATTGCGTCAAGAATCAATACATCGGTTTCCAGCCGACTTGTCTCCAAGGGTCTATTGCTGCCTCGAGCACCGTATGAACTTCTCCTGTGAGTAGATTTTCGAATCCGACGCATTAATGATAGTTAAATGTAACGTTCAGGGACTCCTACAGACGATGGAACACTCAAATTGCGTCGAGAGTCAATACATCGACCTCCAGTCGACTTGTATCCAAGGGGATATTGCAGTCTCGTGCACCATATGATCCTTCTCCTGCTGGTAGATTTTCGAATCCGACGCTAAAATGATAGTTAACTGTAACGTTCAGGGCCTCCTAATGCCGATGGAACACTCAAATTGCGTCGAGATTCAATACATCGGCCTCCAGCCGACTTGTCTCCAAGGGTCTATTGCTGCCTCGGGCACCTTATGGTCGTTCTCCTGTGAGTTTATATTATCGTATCCGACGCAAAAATGATAGTTAATTGTAACGTTTAGGGCCTCCTAATGACGATGGGACACTCAAATTGCGTCGAGATTTAATACATCGTCCTCCAGCCGACTTGTCTCCAAGGGTCTATTGCTGCCTCGGGCACCTTATGGTCGTTCTCTTGTAAGTCTAGATTTTTGAATCCGACGCAAAAATGATAGTTAATTGTAACGTTCAGGGCCTCCTAATGCCGATGGAACACTCAAATTGCGTCGAGATTCAATACATCGGCCTCCAGCCGACTTGTCTCCAAGGGTCTATTGCTGCCTCGGGCACCTTATGGTCGTTCTCCTGTGAGTCTAGATTTTCGAATCCGACGCAAAAATGATAGTTAATTGTAACGTTCAGGGCCTTGTAATGACGATGGAACACTCAAATTGCGTCGAGATTCAATACATCGGCCTCCAGCCGACTTGTCTCCAAGGGTCTGTTGCTGCCTCGGGCACCTTATGGTCGTTCTCCTTTGAGTTTAGATTATCGAATCCGACGCAAAAATGATAGTTAATTGTAACTTTTAGGGCCTCCTAATGACGATGGAACTCTCAAATTGCGTCGAGATTCAATACATCGTCCTCCAGCCGACTTGTCTCCAAGGGTCTATTGCTGCCTCGGGCACCGTATGGTCGTTCTCCTGTGAATTTAGATTATCGAATCCGACGCAAAAATGATAGTTAATTGTAACGTTTAGGGCCTTGTAATGACAATGGAACACTCAAATTGCGTGCAGATTCAATACATCTTCCTCCAGCCGACTTGTCTCCAAGGGGCTAATGCTGCCTCGGGCACCTTATGGTCGTTCTCTTGTAAGTCTAGAGTTTCAAATCCGACGCAAAAATGATAGTTAATTGTAACGTTCAGGGCCTCCTAATGACGATGGAACACTCAAATTGCGTCGCGATCCAATACATCGTCCTCCAGCCGACTTGTCTCCAAGGGTCTAATGCTGCCTCGGGCACCTTATGGCCGTTCTCTTGTAAGTCTAGATTTTCGAATCCGACGCAAAAATGATAGTTAATTGTAACGTTCGGGGCCTCCTAATGACGATGGAACTCTCAAATTGCGTCGAGATTCAATACATCGTCCTCCAGCCGACTTGTCTCCAAGGGTCTATTGCTGCCTCGGGCACCGTATGGTCGTTCTCCTGTGAGTCTAGATTTTCGAATTCGACGCAAAAATGATAGTTAATTGTAACGTTCAGGGCCTTTTAATGACGATGGAACATTCAAATTGCGTCGAGATTCAATACATCGGCCTCCAGCCGACTTGTCTCCAAGGGTCTGTTGCTGCCTCGGGCTCTCCTGTGAGTCAACATTTTAGAATCCGACGCAAAACTGATAGTTAAATGTAATGCTCAGGGCCTCTTAATGACGATGGAACACTCAAATTGCTTCGAGAGTCAATACATTTTCCTCCAGCCGACTTGTCTACAAGGGGATATTGCTGCCTCGGGCTCCATGTGGTCCGTCTCCTGTGAGTCTAGATTTTCGAATCCGACGCGAAAGTGACGGTTAATTGTAAGGTTCAGGGCCTCCTAATGACGATGGACCACTCAAATTGCGTCGAGATTCAATACATCGGCCTCCAGCGGACTTGTCTCCAAAGGGATATTGCTGTCTCGGGCACCATATGATCCTTCTCCTGGGAGTCTAGATTTTCGTAACCGACGCAAAAATGACAGTGAATAGTAACGTTCAGCGCCTCCTGATGACGATAGAACTCTCAAATTGCGTCGAGATTCAATACATCGTCCTCCAGCTGATTTGTCTCCAAGGGTCTGTTGCTGCCTCGGGCACCTTATGGTCGTTCTCCTGTGAGTTTAGATTTTCGAATCCGACGCGAAACTGATAGTTAATTGTAAGGTTCAGGGCCTCCTAATGACGATGGACCACTCAAATTGCGTCGAGATTCAATACATCGGCCTCCAGCGGACTTGTCTCCAAAGGGATATTGCTGTCTCGGGCACCATATGATCCTCCTCCTGTGAGTCTAGATTTTCGAATCCGACGCAAAAATGATAGTGATTAGTAACGTTTAGCGCCTCCTGATGACGATTGAACTCTCAAATTGCGTCGAGATTCAATACATCGTCCTCCAGCTGATTTGTCTCCAAGGGTCTGTTGCTGCCTCGGGCACCGTATGGTCGTTCTCCTGTGAGTTTAGATTTTGAATCCGACGCGAAACTGATAGTTAATTGTAAGGTTCAGGGCCTCCTAATGACGATGGAACACTCAAATTGCGTCGAGATTCAATACATCGGCCTCCAGCCGACTTGTCGCCAAGGGTCTATTGCTGCCTCGGGCACCTTATGGTCGTTCTCCTGTGAGTTTAGAATATCGAATCCGACGCAAAAGTGATAGTTAATTGTAACGTTTAGGGCCTCCTAATGACGATGGGACACTCAAATTGCGTCGAGATTCAATACATCGTCCTCCAGCCGACTTGTCTTCAAGGGTCTAATGTTTCCTCGGTGACCTTGTGGTCGTTCTCTTGTAAGTCTAGATTTTCGAATCCGACGCAAAAATGATAGTTAATTGTAACGTTCAGGGCCTCCTAATGACGATGGAACACTCAAATTGCGTCGAGATTCAATACATCGGCCTCCAGCGGACTTGTCTCCAAGGGGATATTGCTGTCTCGGGCACCATATGATCCTTCTCCTGTGAGTCTAGATTTTCGAATCCGACGCAAAAATGATAGTGAATAGTAACGTTCAGCGCCTCCTGATGACGATAGAACTCTCAAATTGCGTCGAGATTCAATACATCGTCCTCCAGCTGATTTGTCTCCAAGGGTCTGTTGCTGCCTCGGGCACCATATAGTCGTTCTCCTGTGAGTTTGGATTTTCGAATCCGACGCGAAACTGATAGTTAATTGTAAGGTTCAGGGCCTCCTAATGGCGATGGAACACTCAAATTGCGTTGAGATTCATTACATCGGCCTCCAGCGGACTTGTCTCCAAGGGGATATTGCTGTCTCGAGCACCGTGTGAACTTCTCCTGTGAGTAGATTTTCTAATCCGACGCTAAAAAGATTGTTAATTGTAACGTTCAGGGCCTCCTAATGACGATGGAACACTCAAATTGCGTCAAGAATCATACATCGGTTTCCAGCCGACTTGTCTCCAAGGGTCTATTGCTGCCTCGAGCACCGTATGAACTTCTCCTGTGAGTAGATTTTCGAATCCGACGCATAAATGATAGTTAAATGTAACGTTCAGGGACTCCTACAGACGATGGAACACTCAAATTGCGTCGAGAGTCAATACATCCACCTCCAGTCGACTTGTATCCAAGGGGATATTGCAGTCTCGTGCACCATATGATCCTTCTCCTGCTGGTAGATTTTCGAATCCGACGCTAAAATGATAGTTAACTGTAACGTTCAGGGCCTCCTAATGCCGATGGAACACTCAAATTGCGTCGAGATTCAATACATCGGCCTCCAGCCGACTTGTCTCCAAGGGTCTATTGCTGCCTCGGGCACCTTATGGTCGTTCTCCTGTGAGTTTATATTATCGTATCCGACGCAAAAATGATAGTTAATTGTAACGTTTAGGGCCTCCTAATGACGATGGGACACTCAAATTGCGTCGAGATTCAATACATCGTCCTCCAGCCGACTTGTCTCCAAGGGTCTATTGCTGCCTCGGGCACCTTATGGTCGTTCTCTTGTAAGTCTAGATTTTTGAATCCGACGCATAAATGATAGTTAATTGTAACGTTCAGGGCCTCCTAATGACGATGGAACTCTCAAATTGCGTCGAGATCCAATACATCGTCCTCCAGCCGACTTGTCTCCAAGGGTCTATTGCTGCCTCGGGCACCTTATGGTCGTTCTTCTGTGAGTCTAGATTTTCGAATCCGACGCAAAAATGATAGTTAATTGTAACTTTCAGGGCCTTCTAATGACGATGGAACTCTCAAATTGCGTCGAGATTCAATACATCGGCCTCCAGCCGACTTGTCTCCAAGGGTCTGTTGCTGCCTCGGGCACCTTATGGTCGTTCTCCTTTGAGTTTAGATTATCGAATCCGACGCAAAAATGATAGTTAATTGTAACGTTTAGGGCCTCCTAATGACGATGGAACTCTCAAATTGCGTCGAGATTCAATACATCGTCCTCCAGCCGACTTGTCTCCAAGGGTCTATTGCTGCCTCGGGCACCGTATGGTCGTTCTCCTGTGAATTTAGATTATCGAATCCGACGCAAAAATGATAGTTAATTGTAACGTTTAGGGCCTTGTAATGACAATGGAACACTCAAATTGCGTGCAGATTCAATACATCTTCCTCCAGCCGACTTGTCTCCAAGGGGCTAATGCTGCCTCGGGCACCTTATGGTCGTTCTCTTGTAAGTCTAGAGTTTCAAATCCGACGCAAAAATGATAGTTAATTGTAACGTTCAGGGCCTCCTAATGACGATGGAACACTCAAATTGCGTCGCGATCCAATACATCGTCCTCCAGCCGACTTGTCTCCAAGGGTCTAATGCTGCCTCGGGCACCTTATGGCCGTTCTCTTGTAAGTCTAGATTTTCGAATCCGACGCAAAAATGATAGTTAATTGTAACGTTCGGGGCCTCCTAATGACGATGGAACTCTCAAATTGCGTCGAGATTCAATACATCGTCCTCCAGCCGACTTGTCTCCAAGGGTCTATTGCTGCCTCGGGCACCGTATGGTCGTTCTCCTGTGAGTCTAGTATTTCGAATTCGACGCAAAAATGATAGTTAATTGTAACGTTCAGGGCCTTTTAATGACGATGGAACATTCAAATTGCGTCGAGATTCAATACATCGGCCTCCAGCCGACTTGTCTCCAAGGGTCTATTGCTGCCTCGGGCACCTTATGGTCGTTCTCCTGTGAGTCAACATTTTAGAATCCGACGCAAAACTGATAGTTAAATGTAATGCTCAGGGCCTCTTAATGACGATGGAACACTCAAATTGCTTCGAGAGTCAATACATTTTCCTCCAGCCGACTTGTCTACAAGGGGATATTGCTGCCTCGGGCTCCATGTGGTCCGTCTCCTGTGAGTCTAGATTTTCGAATCCGACGCGAAAGTGACGGTTAATTGTAAGGTTCAGGGCCTCCTAATGACGATGGACCACTCAAATTGCGTCGAGATTCAATACATCGGCCTCCAGCGGACTTGTCTCCAAAGGGATATTGCTGTCTCGGGCACCATATGATCCTTCTCCTGGGAGTCTAGATTTTCGTAACCGACGCAAAAATGACAGTGAATAGTAACGTTCAGCGCCTCCTGATGACGATAGAACTCTCAAATTGCGTCGAGATTCAATACATCGTCCTCCAGCTGATTTGTCTCCAAGGGTCTGTTGCTGCCTCGGGCACCTTATGGTCGTTCTCCTGTGAGTTTAGATTTTCGAATCCGACGCGAAACTGATAGTTAATTGTAAGGCTCAGGGCCTCCTAATGACGATGGACCACTCAAATTGCGTCGAGATTCAATACATCGGCCTCCAGCGGACTTGTCTCCAAAGGGATATTGCTGTCTCGGGCACCATATGATCCTTCTCCTGGGAGTCTAGATTTTCGTATCCGACGCAAAAATGACAGTGAATAGTAACGTTCAGCGCCTCCTGATGACGATAGAACTCTCAAATTGCGTCGAGATTCAATACACCGTCCTCCAGCTGATTTGTCTCCAAGGGTCTGTTGCTGCCTCGGGCACCTTATGGTCGTTCTCCTGTGAGTTTAGATTTTCGAATCCGACGCGAAAATGATAGTTAATTGTAAGGTTCAGGGCCTCCTAATGACGATGGACCACTCAAATTGCGTCGAGATTCAATACATCGGCCTCCAGCGGACTTGTCTCCAAAGGGATATTGCTGTCTCGGGCACCATATGATCCTTCTCCTGGGAGTCTAGATTTTCGTATCCGACGCAAAAATGACAGTGAATAGTAACGTTCAGCGCCTCCTGATGACGATAGAACTCTCAAATTGCGTCGAGATTCAATACATCGTCCTCCAGCTGATTTGTCTCCAAGGGTCTGTTGCTGCCTCGGGCACCTTATGGTCGTTCTCCTGTGAGTTTAGATTTTCGAATCCGACGCGAAACTGATAGTTAATTGTAAGGTTCAGGGCCTCCTAATGACGATGGAACACTCAAATTGCGTCGAGATTCAATACATCGGCCTCCAGCGGACTTGTCTCCAAAGGGATATTGCTGTCTCGGGCACCATATGATCCTTCTCCTGGGAGTCTAGATTTTCGTATCCGACGCAAAAATGACAGTGAATAGTAACGTTCAGCGCCTCCTGATGACGATAGAACTCTCAAATTGCGTCGAGATTCAATACATCGTCCTCCAGCTGATTTGTCTCCAAGGGTCTGTTGCTGCCTCGGGCACCTTATGGTCGTTCTCCTGTGAGTTTAGATTTTCGAATCCGACGCGAAACTGATAGTTAATTGTAAGGTTCAGGGCCTCCTAATTACGATGGGACACTCAAATTGCGTTGAGATTCATTACATCGGCCTGCAGCGGACTTGTCTCCAAGGGGATATTGCTGTCTCGAGCACAGTATGAACTTCTCCTGTGAGTAGATTTTCGATTCCGACGCTAAAATGATTGTTGATTGTAACGATCAGGGCCTCCTAATGACGATGGAACACTCAAATTGCGTCAAGAATCAATACATCGGTTTCCAGCCGACTTGTCTCCAAGGGTCTATTGCTGCCTCGAGCACCGTATGAACTTCTCCTGTGAGTAGATTTTCGAAACCGACGCATAAATGATAGTTAATTGTAACGTTCAGGGACTGCTAACGACGACGGAACACTCAAATTGCGTCGAGAGTCAATACATAGACCTCCAGTCGACTTGTATCCAAGGGGATATTGCAGTCTCGTGCACCATATGATCCTTCTCCTGTTAGTAGATTTTCGAATCCGACGCTAAAGTGATAGTTAACTGTAACGTTCAGGGCCTCCTAATGCCGATGGAACACTCAAATTGCGTCGAGATTCAATACATCGGCCTCCAGCCTACTTGTCTCCAAGGGTCTATTGCTGCCTCGGGCACCTTATGGTCGTTCTCCTGTGAGTTTAGATTATCGAATTCGACGCAAAAATGATAGTTCATTGTAACGTTCAGGGCCTCCTAATGCCGATGGAACACTCAAATTGCGTCGAGATTCAATACATCGGCCTCCAGCCGACTTGTCTCCAAGGGTCTATTGCTGCCTCGGGCACCTTATGAACGTTCTCCTGTGATTCTAGATTTTCGAATCCGACGCAAAAATGATAGTTAATTGTAACGTTCAGGGCCTTGTAATGACGATGGAACACTCGAATTGCGTCGAGATACAATACATTGGCCTCCAGCCGACTTGTCTCCAAGGGTCTGTTGCTGCCTCGGGCACCTTATGGTCGTTCTCCTGTGTGTTTAGATTATCGAATCCGACGCAAAAATGATAGTTAATTGTAACGTTTAGGGCCTCCTAATGACGATGGGACACTCAAATTGCGTCGAGATTCAATACATCGTCCTCCAGCCGACTTGTCTCCAAGGGTTTAATGCTGCCTCGGGCACCTCATGGTCGTTCTCTTGTAAGTCTAGATTTTCGAATCCGACGCAAAAATGATAGTTAATTGTAACGTTCAGGGCCTCCTAATGACGATGGAACTCTCAAATTGCGTCGAGATTCAATACATCGTCCTCCAGCCGACTTGTCTCCAAGGGTCTATTTCTGCCTCGGGCACCTTATGGTCGTTCTTCTGTGAGTCTAGATTTTCGAATCCGACGCAAAAATAATAGTTAATTGTAACGTTCAGGGCCTTCTAATGACGATGGAACACTCAAATTGCGTCGAGATTCAATACATCGGCCTCCAGCCGACTTGTCTCCAAGGGGATATCGCTCCCTCGGGCACCACATGGTCCGTCTCTGGTGATTCTACGTTTTCGAATCCGACGCAAAACTCATAGTTAATTGTAACGTTCAGGGCCTTGTAATGACGATGGAACACTCAAATTGCGTCGAGATTCAATACATCGGCCTCCAGCCGACTTGTCTCCAAGGGTCTGTTGCGGCCTCGGGCACCTTATGGTCGTTCTCCTGTGAGTTTAGATTATCGAATCCGACGCAAAAATGATAGTTAATTGTAACGTTTAGGGCCTCCTAATGACGATGGGACACTCAAATTGCGTCGAGATTCAATACATCGTCCTCCAGCCGACTTGTCTCCAAGGGTCTAATGCTGCCTCGGGCACCATATGGTCGTTCTCTTGTAAGTCTAGATTTTCGAATCCGACGCAAAAATGATAGTTAATTGTAACGTTCAGGGCCGCCTAATGACGATGGAACTCTCAAATTGCGTCGAGATTCACACATCGTCCGCCAGCCGACTTGTCTCCAAGGGTCTATTGCTACCTCGGGCACCTTATGGTCGTTCTCCTGTGAGTCTAGATTTTCGAATCCGACGCAAAAATGATAGTTAATTGTAACGTTCAGGGCCTTCTAATGACGATGGAACACTCAAATTGCGTCGAGATTCAATACATCGGCCTCCAGCCGACTTGTCTCCAAGGATCTGTATCTGCCTCGGGCACCTTATGGTCGTTCTCCTGTGAGTTTCGATTATCGAATCCGACGCAAAAATGATAGTTAATTGTAACGTTTAGGGCCTCCTAATGTCGATGGGACACTCAAATTGCGTCGAGATTCAATACATCGTCCTCCAGCCGACTTGTCTCCAAGGGTCTAATGCTGCCTCGGGCACCTTATGGTCGTCCTCTTGTAAGTCTAGAATTTCGAATCCGACGCAAAAATGATAGTTAATTGTAACGTTCAGGGCCTCCTAATGACGATGGAACACTCAAATTGCGTCGAGATTCAATACATCGGCCTCCAGCCGACTTGTCTCCAAGGGTCTATTGCTGTCTCGGGCACCTTATGGTCGTTCTCCTGTGAGTCTAGATTTTCGAATCCGACGCCAAAATGATAGTTAATTGTAACGTTCAGGGCCTCCTAATGACGATGGAACACTCAAATTGCCTCGAGATTCAATACATCGTCCTCCAGCCGACTTGTCTCCAAGGGTCTAATGCTGCCTCGGGCACCTTATGGTCGTTCTCTTGTAAGTCTAGATTTTCGAATCCGACGCAAAAATGATAGTTAATTGTAACCTTTCAGGGCCTCCTAATGACGATGGAACTCTCAAATTGCGTCGAGATTCATACATCGTCCGCCAGCCTACTTGTCTCCAAGGGTCTATTGCTGCCTCGGGCACCTGATGGTCGTTCTCCTGTGAGTCTAGATTTTCGAATCCGACGCAAAAATGATAGTTAATTGTAATGTTCAGGGCCTTCTAATGACGATGGAACACTCAAATTGCGTCGAGATTCAATACATCGGCCTCCAGCCGACTTGTCTCCAAGGGTCTATTGCTGCCTCGGGCACCTTATGGTCGTTCTCCTGTGAGTCTAGATTTTCGAATCCGACGCAAAAATGATAGTTAATTGTAACGTTCAGGGCCTTGTAATGACGATGGAACACTCAAATTGCGTCGAGATTCAATACATCGGCCTCCAGCCGACTTGTCTCCAAGGATCTGTTGCTGCCTCGGGCACCTTATGGTCGTTCTCCTGTGAGTTTAGATTATCGAATCCGACGCCAAAATGATAGTTAATTGTAACGTTTAGGGCCTCCTAATGACGATGGGACACTCAAATTGCGTCGAGATGCAATACATCGTCCTCCAGCCGACTTGTCTCCAAGGGTCTAATGCTTCCTCGGTCACCTTATGGTCGTTCTCTTGTAAGTCTAGATTTTCGAATCCGACGCAAAAATAATAGTTAATTGTAACGTTCAGGGCCTCCTAGTGACGATGGAACACTCAAATTGCGTCGAGATTCAATACATCGGCCTCCAGCGGACTTGTCTCCAAGGGGATATTGCTGTCTCGGGCACCATATGATCCTTCTCCTGTGAGTCTAGATTTTCGAATCCGACGCAAAAATGAAAGTGAATAGTAACGTTCAGCGCCTCCTGATGACGATCGAACTCTCAAATTTCGTCGAGATTCAATACATCGACCTCCAGCTGATTTGTCTCCAAGGGTCTGTTGCTGCCTCGGGCACCTTATGGTCGATCTCCTGTGAGTCTAGATTTTCGAATCCGACGCAAAAATGATAGTTAATTGTAACGTTCAGGGCTTTCTAATGGCGATGGAACACTCAAATTGCGTCGAGATTCAATACATCGGCCTCCAGCCGACTTGTATCCAAGGGGATATCGCTCCCTCGGGCACCACATGGTCCGTCTCCGGTGATTCTACGTTTTCGAATCCGACGCAAAACTCATAGTTAACTGTAACGTTCAGGGCCTTCTAATGACGATGGAACACTCAAATTGCGTTGAGATTCATTACATCGGCCTCCAGCGGACTTGTCTCCAAGGGGATATTGCTGTCTCGAGCACCGTATGAACTTCTCCTGTGAGTAGATTTTCGAATCAGACGCAAAAATGATAGTTAATTGTAACGTTCAGGGACTTGTAATGACGATGGAACACTCAAATTGCGTCGAGATTCAATACATCGTCCTCAAGCCGACTTGTCTCCAAGGGTCTGTTGCTGCCTAGGGGACCTTATGGTCGTTCTCCTGTGAGTTTAGATTATCGAATCCGACGCAAAAATGATAGTTAATTGTAACGTTTAGGGCCTCCTAATGACGATAGGACACTCAAATTGCGTCGAGATTCAATACATCGTCCTCCAGCCGACTTGTCTCCAAGGGTCTAATGCTGCCTCGGGCACCTTATAGTCGTTCTCTTGTAAGTCTAGATTTTCGAATCCGACGCTAAAATGATAGTTAATTGTAACGTTCAGGGCCTCCTAATGACGATGGAACACTCAAATTGCGTCGAGATTCAATACATCGGCCTCCAGCCGACTTGTCTCCAAGGGTCTATTGCTGCCTCGGGCACCTTATGGTCGTTCTCCTGTGAGTCTAGATTTTCGAATCCGACGCAAAAAGTATAGTTAATTGTAACGTTCAGGGCCTTGTAATGACGATGGAACACTCAAATTGCGTCGAGATTCAATACATCGGCCTCCAGCCGACTTGTCTCCAAGGGTCTGTTGCTGCCTCGGGCACCTTATGGTCGTTCTCCTGTGAGTTTAGATTATCGAATCCGACGCAAAAATGATAGTTAATTGTAACGTTTAGGGCCTCCTAATGACGATGGGACACTCAAATTGCGTCGAGATTCAATACATCGTCCTCCAGCCGACTTGTCTCCAAGGGTCTAATGCTGCCTCGGGCACCTTATGGTCGTTCTCTTGTCAGTCTAGATTTTCGAATCCGACGCAAAAATGATAGTTAATTGTAACCTTTCAGGGCCTCCTAATGACGATGGAACTCTCAAATTGCGTCGAGATTCATACATCGTCCGCCAGCCTACTTGTCTCCAAGGGTCTATTGCTGCCTCGGGCACCTGATGGTCGTTCTCCTGTGAGTCTAGATTTTCGAATCCGACGCAAAAATGATAGTTAATTGTAACGTTCAGGGCCTTCTAATGACGATGGAACACTCAAATTGCGTCGAGATTCAATACATCGGCCTCCAGCCGACTTGTCTCCAAGGGTCTATTGCTGCCTCGGGCACCTTATGGTCGTTCTCCTGTGAGTCTAGATTTTCGAATCCGACGCAAAAATGATAGTTAATTGTAACGTTCAGGGCCTTGTAATGACGATGGAACACTCAAATTGCGTCGAGATTCAATACATCGGCCTCCAGCCGACTTGTCTCCAAGGATCTGTTGCTGCCTCGGGCACCTTATGGTCGTTCTCCTGTGAGTTTAGATTATCGAATCCGACGCCAAAATGATAGTTAATTGTAACGTTTAGGGCCTCCTAATGACGATGGGACACTCAAATTGCGTCGAGATGCAATACATCGTCCTCCAGCCGACTTGTCTCCAAGGGTCTAATGCTTCCTCGGTCACCTTATGGTCGTTCTCTTGTAAGTCTAGATTTTCGAATCCGACGCAAAAATAATAGTTAATTGTAACGTTCAGGGCCTCCTAGTGACGATGGAACACTCAAATTGCGTCGAGATTCAATACATCGGCCTCCAGCGGACTTGTCTCCAAGGGGATATTGCTGTCTCGGGCACCATATGATCCTTCTCCTGTGAGTCTAGATTTTCGAATCCGACGCAAAAATGAAAGTGAATAGTAACGTTCAGCGCCTCCTGATGACGATCGAACTCTCAAATTTCGTCGAGATTCAATACATCGACCTCCAGCTGATTTGTCTCCAAGGGTCTGTTGCTGCCTCGGGCACCTTATGGTCGTTCTCCTGTGAGTTTAGATTTTCGAATCCGACGCGAAACTGATAGTTAATTGTAAGGTTCAGGGCCTCCTAATGACGATGGAACACTCAAATTGCATTGAGATTCATTACATCGGCCTGCAGTGGACTTGTCTCCAAAGGGATATTGCTGTCTCGAGCACCGTATGAACTTCTCCTGTGAGTAGATTTTCGAATCCGACGCTTAATTGATTGTTAATTGTAACGTTCAGGGCCTCCTAATGACGATGGAACACTCAAATTGCGTCAAGAATCAATACATCGGTTTCCAGCCGACTTGTCTCCAAGGGTCTAATGCTGCCTCGAGCACCGTATGAACTTCTCCTGTGAGTAGATTTTCGAATCCGACGCATAAATGATAGTTAATTGTAATGTTCAGGGACTGCTAAAGACGATGGAACACTCAAATTGCGTCGAGAGTCAATACATAGACCTCCCGTCGACTTGTATCACAGGGGATATTGCAGTCTCGTGCACCATATTATCCTTCTCCTGTTAGTAGATTTTCGAATCCGACGCAAAAATGATAGTTAACTGTAACGTTCAGGGCCTCCTAATGCCGATGGAACACTCAAATTGCGTCGAGATTCAATACATCGGCCTCCAGCCGACTTGTCTCCAAGGGTCTATTGCTGCCTCTGGCACCTTATGGTCGTTCTCCTGTGAGTTTAGATTATCGAATTCGACGCAAAAATGATAGTTAATTGTAACGTTCAGGGCCTCCTAATGCCGATGGAACACTCAAATTGCGTCGAGATTCAATACATCGGCCTCCAGCCGACTTGTCTCCAAGGGTCTATTGCTGCCTCAGGCACCTTATGGTCGATCTCCTGTGAGTCTAGATTTTCGAATCCGACGCAAAAATGATAGTTAATTGTAACGTTCAGGGCCTTCTAATGGCGATGGAACACTCAAATTGCGTCGAGATTCAATACATCGGCCTCCAGCCGACTTGTATCCAAGGGGATATCGCTCCCTCGGGCACCACATGGTCCGTCTCCGGTGATTCTACGTTTTCGAATCCGACGCAAAACTCATAGTTAACTGTAACGTTCAGGGCCTTCTAATGACGATGGAACACTCAAATTGCGTTGAGATTCATTACATCGGCCTCCAGCGGACTTGTCTCCAAGGGGATATTGCTGTCTCGAGCACCGTATGAACTTCTCCTGTGAGTAGATTTTCGAATCAGACGCAAAAATGATAGTTAATTGTAACGTTCAGGGACTTGTAATGACGATGGAACACTCAAATTGCGTCGAGATTCAATACATCGTCCTCAAGCCGACTTGTCTCCAAGGGTCTGTTGCTGCCTAGGGGACCTTATGGTCGTTCTCCTGTGAGTTTAGATTATCGAATCCGACGCAAAAATGATAGTTAATTGTAACGTTTAGGGCCTCCTAATGACGATAGGACACTCAAATTGCGTCGAGATTCAATACATCGTCCTCCAGCCGACTTGTCTCCAAGGGTCTAATGCTGCCTCGGGCACCTTATAGTCGTTCTCTTGTAAGTCTAGATTTTCGAATCCGACGCTAAAATGATAGTTAATTGTAACGTTCAGGGCCTCCTAATGACGATGGAACACTCAAATTGCGTCGAGATTCAATACATCGGCCTCCAGCCGACTTGTCTCCAAGGGTCTATTGCTGCCTCGGGCACCTTATGGTCGTTCTCCTGTGAGTCTAGATTTTCGAATCCGACGCAAAAAGTATAGTTAATTGTAACGTTCAGGGCCTTGTAATGACGATGGAACACTCAAATTGCGTCGAGATTCAATACATCGGCCTCCAGCCGACTTGTCTCCAAGGGTCTGTTGCTGCCTCGGGCACCTTATGGTCGTTCTCCTGTGAGTTTAGATTATCGAATCCGACGCAAAAATGATAGTTAATTGTAACGTTTAGGGCCTCCTAATGACGATGGGACACTCAAATTGCGTCGAGATTCAATACATCGTCCTCCAGCCGACTTGTCTCCAAGGGTCTAATGCTGCCTCGGGCACCTTATGGTCGTTCTCTTGTCAGTCTAGATTTTCGAATCCGACGCAAAAATGATAGTTAATTGTAACGTTCAGGGCTTTCTAATGACGATGGAACACTCAAGTTGCCTCGAGATTCAATACATCGGCATTCAGCCGATTTGTCTCCAAGTGTCTATTGCTGCCTCGGGCACCGTATGGACGTTCCCCTGTGAGTCAACATTTTAGAATCCGACGCAAAACTGATAGTTAAATGTAATGCTAAAGGCCTCTTAATGACGATAGAACACTCAAATTGCGTCGAGAGTCAATACATCTTCCTCCAGCCGACTTGTCTACAAGGGGATATTGCTGTTTCGGGCTCCATGTGGTCCGTCTCCCGTGAGTCTAGATTTTCGAATCCGACGCGAAACTGATAGTTAATTGTAAGGTTCAGGGCCTCCTAATGACGATGGAACACTCAAATTGCGTCGAGATTCAATACATCGACCTCCAGTCGACTTGTATCCAAGGGGATATTGCAGTCTCGTGCACCATATGATCCTTCTCCTGTTAGTAGATTTTCGAATCCGACGCAAAAATGATAGTGAATTGTAACGTTCATGGCCTCCTAATGCCGATGGAACACTCAAATTGCGTAGAGATTCAATACATCGGCCTCCAGCCGACTTGTCTCCAAGGGTCTAATGCTGCATCGGGCACCTTATGGTCGTTCTCTTGTAAGTCTAGATTTTCGAATCCGACGCAAAACTGATAGTTCATTATAACGTTCAGGGCGACCTAATGACGATGGAACACTCAAATTGCGTCGATATTCAATACATCGGCCTCCAGTCGATTTGTCTCCAAGGGGTATATTGCTGTCTCGAGCACAGTATGAACTTCTCCTGTGAGTAGATTTTCGAATCCGACGCGAAACTGATAGTTAATTGTAAGGTTTAGGGCCTCCTAATGACGATGGAACACTCAAATTGCGGCGAGCTTCAATACATCGGCCTTCAGCCGACTTGTCTCCAAGGGTCTGTTGCTGCCTTGGGCACCTTATGGTCGTTCTCTTGTAAGTCTAGATTATCGATTCCGACGCAAAAATGATAGTTAATTGTAACGTTTAGGGCCTCCTAATGACGATGGAACACTCAAATTGCGTCGAGATTCGATACATCGGCCTCCAGCCGACTTGTCTCCAAGGGTCTAATGCTGCCTCGGGCACCTTATGGTCGTTCTCTTGTAAGTCTAGATTTTCGAATCCGACGCAAAAATGATAGTTAATTGTAACGTTTAGGGCCTCCTAATGACGATGGAACACTCAAATTGCGACGAGATTCAATACATCGGCCTCCAGCTCACTTGTCTCCAAGGGGTATATTGCTGTCTCGAGCACCGTATGAACTTCTGCTGTGAGTAGATTTTCGAATCCGACGCTAAAATGATAGTTAATTGTAACGTTCAGGGCCTTGTAATGACGATGGAACACTCAAATTGCGTCGAGATTCAATACATCGGCCTCCAGCCGACTTGTCTCCAAGGGTCTGTTGCTGCCTCGGGCACCTTATGGTCGTTCTCCTGTGAGTTTAGATTATCGAATCCGACGCAAAAAGGATAATTAATTGTAACGTTTAGGGCCTCCTAATGACGATAGAAGACTCAAATTGCGTCGAGATTCAATACATCGGCCTCCAGCCGACTTGTCTCCAAGGGTCTATTGCTGCCTCGGGCACCTTATGGTCGTTCTCCTGTGTGTTTAGATTATCGAATCCGACGCCAAAATGATAGTTAATTGTAACGTTTAGGGCCTCCTAATGACGATGGGACACTCAAATTGCGTCGAGATTCAATACATCGTCCTCCAGTCGACTTGTCACCATGGGGCTATTACTGCCTCCGGCCTCTTATGTTCGCTCTCATGTGAGTCTAGATTTTCGAATCCGACGCGAAACTGTTTGTTAATTATAACTTTCAGGGCTTCCTAATGACGATGGAATTCTCAAATTGCGTCGAGATTCAGTACATCGTCCTCCAGGCGACTTGTCTCCGAGGGTCTAATGCTGCCTCGGGCACCTTATGGTCCATCTCTTGTAAGTCTAGATTTTCGAATCCGACGCAAAAATGATAGTTAATTGTAACGTTTAGGGCCTCCTAATGACGATGGAACTCTCAAATTGCGTCGAAATTCAATACTTCGTCCTCCAGCCGACTTGCCTCCAAGGGTCTATTGCTGCCTCGGGCACCTTATGGTCGTTCTCCTGTCAGTCTAGATTTTCGAATGCGACGCAAAAATGATAGTCAATTGTAACGTTCAGGGCCTTCTAATGACGATGGAACACTCATTTTGCGTCGCGATCTAATACATCGTCCTTCAGCCGAATTGTCTCCAAGGGACTGTTGCTGCCTCGGGCACCTTATGGTCGTTCTCCTGTGAGTTTAGATTATCGAATCCGACGCAAAAATGATAGTTAATTGTAACGTTCAGGGCCTCCTAATGAAGATGGAACACTCACATTGCGACGAGGTTCAATACATCGTCCTCCAGCCGACTTGTCTAAAAAGGGTCTATTGCTGCCTCGGTCACCACATGGTCCTTCTCCTGTGAGTCTAGATTTTCGAATCCGACGCAAAAATGATAGTGAATTGTAACGTTCAGGGCCTCCTAATGACGATGGAACACTCAAATTGCGTCAAGAATGAATACATCGGTTTCCAGCCGACTTGTCTCCAAGGGTCTGTTGCTGCCTTGTGCACCTTATGGTCGTTCTCCTGTGAGTTTAGATTATCGAATCCGACGCAAAAATGATAGTTAATTGTAAGGTTTAGGGCCACCTAATGTCGCTGGAACACTCAAATTGCGTCGAGATTCAATACATCGGCCTCCAGGCGACTTGTCTCCAAGGGTCTGTTGCTGCCTCGGGCACCTTATGGTCGTTCTCCAGTGAGTCTAGATTTTCGAATCCGACGCAAAACTCATAGTTAATTGAAACGTTCAGGGCCTTGTAATGACGATGGAACACTCAAATTGCGTCGAGATTCAATACATCGGTCTCCAGCCGACTTGTCTCCAAGGGTCTGTTGCTGCCTCGGGCACCTTATGGTCCTTTTCCTGTGAGTCAACATTTTAGAATCCGACGCAAAACTGATAGTTAAATGTAATGCTAAAGGCTTCTTAATGACGATGGAACACTCAAATTGCGTCGAGAGTCAATACATCTTCCTCCAGCCGACTTGTCTACAAGGGGATATTGCTGTTTCGGGCTCCATGTGGTCCGTCTCCCGTGAGTCTAGATTTTCGAATCCGACGCGAAACTGATAGTTAATTGTAAGGTTCAGGGCCTCCTAATGACGATGGAACACTCAAATTGCGTCGAGATTCAATACATCGACCTCCAGTCGACTTGTATCCAAGGAGATATTGCAGTCTCGTGCACCATATGATCCTTCTCCTGTTAGTAGATTTTCGAATCCGACGCAAAAATGATAGTTAATTGTAACGTTTAGGGCCTCCTAATGACGATGGAACTCTCAAATTGCGTCGAAATTCAATACTTCGTCCTCCAGCCGACTTGCCTCCAAGGGTCTATTGCTGCCTCGGGCACCTTATGGTCGTTCTCCTGTCAGTCTAGATTTTCGAATGCGACGCAAAAATGATAGTCAATTGTAACGTTCAGGGCCTTCTAATGACGATGGAACACTCATTTTGCGTCGCGATCTAATACATCGTCCTTCAGCCGAATTGTCTCCAAGGGTCTGTTGCTGCCTCGGGCACCTTATGGTCGTTCTCCTGTGAGTTTAGATTATCGAATCCGACGCAAAAATGATAGTTAATTGTAACGTTCAGGGCCTCCTAATGAAGATGGAACACTCACATTGCGACGAGGCTCAATACATCGTCCTCCAGCCGACTTGTCTAAAAAGGGTCTATTGCTGCCTCGGTCACCACATGGTCCTTCTCCTGTGAGTCTAGATTTTCGAATCCGACGCAAAAATGATAGTGAATTGTAACGTTCAGGGCCTCCTAATGACGATGGAACACTCAAATTGCGTCAAGAATGAATACATCGGTTTCCAGCCGACTTGTCTCCAAGGGTCTGTTGCTGCCTTGTGCACCTTATGGTCGTTCTCCTGTGAGTTTAGATTATCGAATCCGACGCAAAAATGATAGTTAATTGTAAGGTTTAGGGCCACCTAATGACGATGGAACACTCAAATTGCGTCGAGATTCAATACATCGGCCTCCAGGCGACTTGTCTCCAAGGGTCTGTTGCTGCCTCGGGCACCTTATGGTCGTTCTCCAGTGAGTCTAGATTTTCGAATCCGACGCAAAACTCATAGTTAATTGAAACGTTCAGGGCCTTGTAATGACGATGGAACACTCAAATTGCGTCGAGATTCAATACATCGGCCTCCAGCCGACTTGTCTCCAAGGGTCTGTTGCTGCCTCGGGCACCTTATGGTCCTTTTCCTGTGAGTCAACATTTTAGAATCCGACGCAAAACTGATAGTTAAATGTAATGCTAAAGGCTTCTTAATGACGATGGAACACTCAAATTGCGTCGAGAGTCAATACATCTTCCTCCAGCCGACTTGTCTACAAGGGGATATTGCTGTTTCGGGCTCCATGTGGTCCGTCTCCCGTGAGTCTAGATTTTCGAATCCGACGCGAAACTGATAGTTAATTGTAAGGTTCAGGGCCTCCTAATGACGATGGAACACTCAAATTGCGTCGAGATTCAATACATCGACCTCCAGTCGACTTGTATCCAAGGAGATATTGCAGTCTCGTGCACCATATGATCCTTCTCCTGTTAGTAGATTTTCGAATCCGACGCAAAAATGATAGTGAATTGTAACGTTCAGGGCCTCCTAATGCCGATGGAATACTCAAATTGCGTAGAGATTCAATACATCGGCCTCCAGCCGACTTGTCTCAAAGGGTCTATTGCTGCCTCGGGCACCGTATGGTCGTTCCCCTGTGAGTCAACATTTTAGAATCCGACGCAAAAGTGATAGTTAATTGTAACGTTCAGGGCCACCTAATAACGATGGAACACTCAAATTGAGTCGAGATTCAATACATCGACCTCCAGCCGACTTGTCTCCAAGGGGATATTGCTGCCTCGGACTCCTTGTGGTCCGTCTCCTGTGAGTCTAGATTTTCGAATCCGACGCGAAACTGATAGTTAATTGTAACGTTCAGGGCCTCCTAATGACGATGGAACACTCAAATTGCGTCGAGATTCAATACATCGGCCTCCAGCCGACTTGTCTCCAAGGGGATATTGCTGTCTCGGGCACAATATGATCCTTCACCTGTGAGTCTAGATTTTCGAATCCTACGCAAAAATGATAGTGAATTGTAACGTTCAGCGCCTCCTAATGTCGATAGAAGACTCAAATTACGTCGAGATTCAATACATCGTCCTCCAGCCGATTTGTCTCCAAGGGGATATTGCCGCCTCGGGCACCAAATGGTCCGTCTGCTGTGAGTCTAGATTTTCGAATCCGACGAAAAACTGATAGATAATTGTAACATTCAAGGCCTCCTAATGACGATGGAACACTCAAATTGCGTCGCGATCCAATACATCGTCCTCCAGCCGACTTGTCTCCAAGAGTCTAATGCTGCCTAGGGCACCTTATGGCCGTTCTCTTGTAAGTCTAGATTTTCGAATCCGACGCAAAACTGATAGTTCATTATAACGTTCAGGGCGACCTAATGACGATGGAACACTCAAATTACGTCGATATTCAATACATCGGCCTCCAGTCGATTTGTCTCCAAGGGGTATATTGCTGTCTCGAGCACCGTATGAACTTCTCCTGTGAGTAGATTTTCGAATCGGACGCGAAACTGATAGTTAATTGTAAGGTTTAGGGCCTCCTAATGACGATGGAACACTCAAATTGCGGCGAGATTCAATACATCGGCCTTCAGCCGACTAGTCTCCAAGGGTCTGTTGCTGCCTTGGGCACCTTATGGTCGTTCTCTTGTAAGTCTAGATTATCGATTCCGACGCAAAAATGATAGTTAATTGTAACGTTTAGGGCCTCCTAATGACGATAGAACACTCAAATTGCGTCGAGATTCAATACATCGGCCTCCAGCCGACTTGTCTCCAAGGGTCTAATGCTGCCTCGGGCACCTTATGGACGTTCTCTTGTAAGTCTAGATTTTCGAATCCGACGCAAAAATGATAGTTAATTGTAACGTTTAGGGCCTCCTAATGACGATGGAACACTCAAATTGCGTCGAGATTCAATACATCGGCCTCCAGCCCACTTGTCTCCAAGGGGTATATTGCTGTCTCGAGCAATGTATGAACTTCTGCTGTGAGTAGATTTTCGAATCCGACGCTAAAATGATAGTTAATTATAACGTTCAGGGCCTTGTAATGACGATGGAACACTCAAATTGCGTCGAGATTCAATACATCGGCCTCCAGCCGACTTATCTCCAAGGGTCTGTTGCTGCCTCGGGCACCTTATGGTCGTTCTCCTGTGAGTTTAGATTATCGAATCCGACGCAAAAATGATAATTAATTGTAACGTTTAGGGCCTCCTAATGACGATAGAAGACTCAAATTGCGTCGAGATTCAATACATCGTCCTCCAGCCGACTTGTCACCATGGGGCTATTACTGCCTCCGGCCTCTTATGTTCGCTCTCATGCGAGTCTAGATTTTCGAATCCGACGCGAAACGGATTGTTAATTATAACTTTCAGGGCTTCCTAATGACGATGGAATTCTCAAATTGCGTCGAGATTCAGTACATCGTCCTCCAGGCGACTTGTCTCCAAGGGTCTAATGCTGCCTCGGGCACCTTATGCTCGTTCTCTTGTAAGTCTAGATTTTCGAATCCGACGCAAAAATTATAGTTAATTGTAACGTTTAGGGCCTCCTAATGACGATGGAACACTCAAATTGCGACGAGATTCAATACATCGGCCTCCAGCCGACTTGTCTCCAAGGGTATATTGCTGTCTCGAGCACCGTATGAACTTCTCCTGTGGGTAGATTTTCGAATCCGACGCGAAACTGATAGTTAATTGTAAGGTTTAGGGCCTCCTAATGACGATGGAACTCTCAAATTGCGTCGAGATTCAATACTTCGTCCTCCAGCCGACTTGCCTCCAAGGGTCTATTGCTGCCTCGGGCACCTTATGGTCGTTCTCTTGTGAGTCTAGATTTTTGAATCCGACGCAAAAATGATAGTCAATTGTAACGTTCAGGGCCTTCTAATGACGATGGAACACTCATTTTGCGTCGCGATCCAATACATCGTCCTCCAGCCGACTTGTCTCCAAGGGTCTGTTGCTGCCTCGGGCACCTTATGGTCGTTCTCCTGTGAGTTTAGATTATCGAATCCGACGCCAAAATGATAGTTAATTGTAACGTTCAGGGCCTCCTAATGACGATGGAACACTCACATTGCGACGAGGTTCAATACATCGTCCTCCAGCCGACTTGTCTCCAAGGGTCTATTGCTGCCTCGGGCATCACATGGTCCTTCTCCTGTGAATCTAGATTTTCGAATCCGACGCAAAAATGATAGTGAATTGTAACGTTCAGGGCCTCCTAATGACGATGGAACACTCAAATTGCATCAAGAATGAATACATCGGTTTCCAGCCGACTTGTCTCCAAGGGTCTGTTGCTGCCTTGGGCACCTTATGGTCGTAATCCTGTGAGTTTAGATTATCGAATCCGACGCAAAAATGATAGTTAATTGTAAGGTTTAGGGCCTCCTAATGACGATGGAACACTCAAATTGCGTCGAGATTCAATACATCGGCCTCCAGGCGACTTGTCTCCAAGGGTCTGTTGCTGCCTCGGGCACCTTATGGTCGTTCTCCAGTGAGTCTAGATTTTCGAATCCGACGCAAAACTCATAGTTAATTGTAACGTTCAGGGCCTTGTAATGACGATGGAACACTCAAATTGCGTCGAGATTCAATACATCGGCCTCCAGCCGACGTGTCTCGTAGGGTCTGTTGCTGCCTCGGGCACCTTATGGTCGTTCTCCTGTGAGTCAACATTTTAGAATCCGACGCAAAACTGATAGTTGAATGTAATGCTCAGGGCCTCTTAATGACGATGGAACACTCAAATTGCGTCGAGAGTCAATATATCTTCCTCCAGCCGACTTGTCTACAAGGGGATATTGCTGCCTCGGGCTCCATGTGGTCCGTCTCCTGTGAGTCTAGATTTTCGAATCCGACGCGAAACTGATAGTTAATTATAAGGTTCAGGGCCTCCTAATGTCGATGGAACACTCAAATTGCGTCGAGATTCAATACATCGGCCTCCAGCTGACTTGTCTCCAAGGGTCTGTTGCTGCCTCGGGCACCATATGATTCTTCTCATGTGATTCTAGATTTTCGAATCCGACGCAAAAATGATAGTAAATAGTAACGTTCAGCGCCTCCTGATGACGACAGAACTCTCAAATTGCGTCGAGATTCAATATATCGTCCTCCAGCCGACTTGTCTCCAAGGGTCTGTTGCTGCCTCGGGCACCTTATGGTCGTTCTCCTATGAGTTTAGATTATCGAATCCGACGCAAAAATGATAGTTAATTGTAACGTTCAGGGCCTCCTAATGACGATGGGACACTCAAATTGCGACGAGATTCAATACATCGTCCTCCAGCCGACGTGTCTCCAAGGGTCTATTGCTGCCTCGGGGACCACATGGTCCTTCTCCTGTGAGTCTAGATTTTCGAATCTGACGAAAAAATGATAGTGAATTGTAACGTTCAGGGCCTCCTAATGACGATGGAACACTCAAATTGCGACAATAATCAATACATCGGTTTCCAGCCGACTTGTCTCCATGGGGGTATTGCAGTTTCGGGCACAATATGATCCTTCTCCTGTAAGTCTAGATTTCCGAATCCGACGCAAAAATGATAGTTAATTGTAACGTTCAGGGCCTTCTAATGACGATGGGACACTCAAATTGCGTCGAGATTCAATACATCTTCCTCCAGCCGACTTGTCTACAAGGGGATATTGCTGCCTCGGGCTCCATGTGGTCCGTCTCCTGTGAGTCTAGATTTTCGAATCCGAAGCGAAACTGATAGTTAATTGTAAGGTTCAGGGCCTCCTAATGACGATGGAACACTCAAATTGCGTCGAGATTCAATACATCAGCCTCCAGCCGACTTGTCTCCAAGGGTCTGTTGCTGCCTCGGGCACCTTATGGTCGTTCTCCTGTGAGTTTAGATTATCGAATCCGACGCAAAAATGATAGTTAATTGTAACGTTTAGGGCCTCCTAATGACGATGGAACACTCAAATTGCGACGAGATTCAAAACATCGGCCTCCAGCCGACGTGTCTCCAAGGGTCTATTGCTGCCTCGGGGACCACATGGTCCTTCTCCTGTGAGTCTAGATTTTCGAATCTGACGCAAAAATGATAGTGAATTGTAACGTTCAGGGCCTCCTAATGACGATGGAACACTCAAGTTGCGTCAATAATCAATACATCGGTTTCCAGCCGACTTGTCTCCATGGGGGTATTGCAGTTTCGGGCACAATATGATCCTTCTCCTGTAAGTCTAGATTTCCGAATCCGACGCAAAAATGATAGTTAATTGTAGCGTTCAGGGCCATCTAATGACGATGGGACACTCAAATTGCGTCGAGATTCAATACATCGTCCTCCAGCCGATTTGTCTCCAAGGGGATATTGCTGCCTCGGGCACCAAATGGTCCGTCTGCTGTGAGTCTAGATTTTCGAATCCGACGAAAAACTGATAGTTAATTGTAACATTCATGGCCTCCTAATGACGATGGAACACTCAAATTGCGTCGCGATCCAATACATCGTCCTCCAGCCGACTTGTCTCTAAGGGTCTAATGCTGCCTCGGGCACCTTATGGAAGTTCTCTTGTAAGTCTAGATTTTCGAATCCGACGCAAAACCGATAGTTCATTATAACGTTCAAGGCGACCTAATGACGATGGAACACTCAAATTGCGTCGATATTCAATACATCGGCCTCAAGTCGATTTGTCTCCAAGGGGTATACTGCTGTCTCGAGCACCGTATGAACTCCTCCTGTGAGTAGATTAACGAATCCGACGCGAAACTGATAGTTAATTGTAAGGTTTAGGGCCTCCTAATGACGATGGAACACTCAAATTGCGTCGAGATTCAATACATCGGCCTCCAGCCGACTTGTCTCCAAGGGACTATTGCTGCCTCGGGCACCTTATGGTCGTTCATCTGTGAGTCTAGATTTTCGAATCCGACGCAAAAATGATAGTTAATTGTAACGTTCAGGGCCTTCTAATGACGATGGAACACTCAAATTGCGTCGAGATTCAATACATCGTCCTCCAGTCGACTTGCCTCCAAGGGGATAACGCTGCCTAGGGCACCACATGGTCCTTCTCCGGTGATTCTACGTTTTCGAATCCGACGCATAAATGATAGTTAATTGTAACGTTCAGGGACTCCTAAAGACGATGGAACACTCAAATTGCGTCGAGATTCAATACATCGGCCTCCAGCGGACTTGCCTCCAAGGGGATATTGCTGTCTCGAGCACCGTATGATCTTCTCCTGTGAGTAGATTTTCGAATCCGACGCACAAATGATAGTTAATTGTAACGTTCTGGGACTCCTGATGACGATAGGACACTCAAATTGCGACGAGATTCAATACATCTTCCTCCAGCCGACGTGTCTCCAAGAGTCTATTGCTGCCTCGGGGACCACATGGTCCTTCACCTGTGAGTCTAGATTCTCGAATCCGACGCAAAAATGATAGTGAATTGTAACGTTCAGGGCCTCCTAATGACGATGGAACACTCAAATTGCGTCAAGAATCAATACATCGGTTTCCAGCCGACTTGTCTCCAAGGGGATATTGCAGTTTCGGGCACAATATGATCCTTCTCCTGTGAGTCTAGATTTTCGAATCCGACGCAAAAATGATAGTGATTGTAACGTTCGGCGCCTCCTAATGACGATAGAAGACTCAAATTGCGTCGAGATTCAATACATCGACCTCCAGTCGACTTGTATCCAAGGGGATATTGCAGTCTCGGGCACCTTATGGTCGTTCCCTTGTAAGTCTAGATTTTCGAATCCGACGCAAAACTGATAGTTAATTGTAACGATCAGGGCCTTCTAATGACGATGGGACACTCAAATTGCGTCGAGATTCAATACATCTTCCTCCAGCCGACTTGTCTACAAGGGGACATTGCTGCCTCGGGCTCCATGTGGTCCGTCTCCTGTGAGTCTAGATTTTCGAATCCGAAGCGAAACTGATAGTTATATGTAAGGTTCAGGGCCTCCTAATGACGATGGAACACTCACATTGCGTCGAGATTCAATACATCGGCTTCCAGCCGACTTGTCTCCAAGGGTCTGTTGCTGCCTCGGGCACCTTATGGTCGTTCTCCTGTGAGTTTGGATTATCGAATCCGACGCAAAAATGATAGTTAATTGTAACGTTTAGGGCCTCCTAATGACGATGGAACACTCAAATTGCGTCGAGATTCAATACATCGGCCTCCAGCCGACTTGTCTCCAAGGGTCTGTTGCTGCCTCGGGCACAATATGATCCTTCTCCTGTGAGTCTAGGTTTTCGAATCCGACGCAAAAATGATAGTGAATTGTAACGTTCTGCGCCTCCTAATGACGATAGAAGACTCAAATTGCGTCGAGATTCAATACATCATCCTCCAGCCGACTTGTCTACAAGGGGATATTGCTGCCTCGGGCACCACATGTTCCGTCTCCGGTGATTCTACGTTTTCGAATCCGACGCAAAACTCATAGTTAATTGTAACTTTCAGGGCCTCCTATTGGCGATGGAACACTCAAATTGCGTCGAGATTCAATACATCGGCCTCCAGCCGACTTGTCTCCAAGGGTCTATTGCTGCCTCGGGCACCTTATGGTCGTTCTCTTGTAAGTCTAGATTTTCGAATCCCACACAAAAATGATAGTTAATTGTAACGTTCAGGGCCTCCTAATGACGATGGAACTCTCAAATTGCGTCGAGATTCAATACATCGTCCTCCAGCCGACTTGTCTCCAAGGGTCTATTGCTGCCTCGGGCACCTTATGGTCGTTCTCCTGTGAGTCTAGATTTACGAATCCGACGCAAAAATGATAGTTAATTGTAACGTTCAGGGCCTTCTAATGACGATGGAACACTCAAATTGCGTCGAGATTCAATACATCGGCCTGCAGACGACTTGTCTCCAAGGGTCTGTTGCTGCCTCGGGTACCTAATGGTCGTTCTCCTTTGATTCAACATTTTAGAATCCGACGCAAAACTGATAGTTAAATGTAATGCTCAGGGCATCTTAAAGACGATGGAACACTCAAATTGCGTCGAGAGTCAATACATCTTCCTCCAGCCGACTTGTCTACAAGGGGATATTGCTCCTCGGGCTCCATGTGTCCCGTCTCCTGTGAGTCTAGATTTTCGAATCCGAAGCGAAACTGATAGTTAATTGTAAGGTTCAGGGCTTCCTAATGACGATGGAACACTCAAATTGCGTCGAGATTCAATACATCGTCCTTTAGCCGACTTGTCTCGAAGGGGTATCGCTGCCTCGGGCACCACATGGTCGTTCTCCGGTGATTCTACGTTTTCGAATTCGACGCATAAATGATAGTTAATTGTAACGTTCAGGGACTCCTAAAGACGATGGAACACTCAAATTGCGTCGATATTCAATACATCGACCTCCAGCCGACTTGTCTACAAGGGGACATTGCTGCCTCGGGCACCTTATGGTCGTTCTTTTGTAAGTCTAGATTTTCGAACTCGACGCAAAAATGATAGTTCATTATAACGTTCAGGGCGACCTAATGACGATAGAAGACTCAAATTGCGTCCAGAATCAATACATCGGCCTCCAGCCGACTTGTCTCCATGGGGATATTACTGCCTCCGGCCTCTTATGTTCGCTCTCATTTGAGTCTAGATGTTCGAATCCGACGCGAAACTGATTGTTAATTGTAACGTTCAGGGCTTCCTAATGACGATGGAACTCTCAAATTGCGTCTAGATTGAATACATCATCCTCCAGCCGACTTGTCTCCAAGGGTCTATTGCTGCCTCGGGCACCTTATGGTCGTTCTCCTGTGAGCTTAGATTATCGAATCCGACGCAAAAATGATAGTTAATTGTGACGTTCAGGGCCTTCTAATGACGATGGAACACTAAAATTGCGTCGAGATTCAATACATCGTCCTCTAACCGACTTGTCTCCAAGGGTCTAATGCTACCACGGGCACCTTGTGATCGTTCTGCTGTGAGTCAAGATTTTCGAACCCGACGCAAAAATGATAGTTAATTGTAACGTTCAGGGCCTCCTAATGACGATGGAACACTCAAATTGCGTCGAGATTCAATACATCGGCCTCCAGCCGGCTTGTCTCCAAGGGTCTATTGCTGCCTCGGGCACCTTATGGTCGTTCTCCTGTGAGTCTAGATTTTCGAATCCGACGCAAAAATGATAGTTAATTGTAACGTTCAGGGCCTTCTATTGACGATGGTACACTCAAATTGCGTCGAGATTCAATACATCGTCCTCCAGCCGACTTGTCTACAAGGGGATATCGCTGCCTCGGGCACCACATGGTCCTTCTCCGGTGATTCTACGTTTTCGATTCCGACGAATAAATGATAGTTAATTGTAACGTTCAGGGACTCCTAAAGACGATGGAACTCTCAAATTGCGTCGAGATTCAATACATCGGCCTCCAGCGGACTTGCCTCCAAGGGGATATTGCTGTCTCGAGCACCGTATGAACTTCTCCTGTGAGTAGATTTTCGAATCCGACGCATAAATGATAATTAATTGTAACTTTCAGGGACTCCTAGAGCCGATGGAACACTCAAATTGCGCCGAGATTCAATACATCGGCCTCCAGCCGACTTGTCTCCAAGGGTCTATTGCTGCCTCGGCCACCATATGGTCGTTCTCTTGTAAGTCTAGATTTTCGAATCCGACGCAAAAATGATAGTTAATTGTAACGTTCACGGCCTTCTAATGACGATGGAACACTCAAATTGCGTCGAGATTCAATACATCGTCCTCCAGCCGACTTGAGTCCAAGGGGATATCGCTGCCTCGGGCACCACATGGTCCTTCTCCGAAGATTCTACGTTTTCGAATCCGACGCATAAATGATAGTTAATTGTAACGTTCAGGGACTCCTAAAGACGATGGAACACTCATATTGCGTCGAGATTCAATACATCGCCCTCCAGCGGACTTGTCTCCAAGGGGATATTCCTGTCTCGAGCACCGTATGAACTTCTCCTGTGAGTAGATTTTCGAATCCGACGCATAATTGATAGTTAATTGTAACGTTCAGGGACTCCTAAAGACGATGGAACACTCAAATTGCGTCGATATTCAAAACATCGACCTCCAGCCGACTTGTCTACAAGGGGATATTGCTGCCTCGGGCTGCATGTGGTCCGTCTCCTGTGAGTCTAGATTTTCGAATCCGACGCGAAACTGATAGTTAATTGTAACATTCAGGGCCTCCTAATGCCGATGGAACACTCAAATTGCGTCGAGATTCAATACATCGTCCTCCAGCCGACTTGTCTCCAAGGGTCTAATGCTGCCTCGGGCACCATATGGTCGTTGTTTTGTAAGTCTAGATTTTCGAATCCGACGCAAAAATGATAGTTCATTATAACGTTCAGGGCGACCTAATAACGATAGAAGACTCAAATTGCGTCCAGATTCAATACATCGTCCTCCAGCCGATTTGTCTCGAAGGGTCTATTGCTGCCTCGGGCACCTTATGGTCGTTCTCCTGTGAGTTTAGATTATCGAATCCGACGCATAAATGATAGTTAATTGTAACGTTTAGGGCCTCCTAATGACGATGGGACACTCAAATTGCGTCGAGATTCAATACATCTTCCTCCAGCCGACTTGTCTACAAGGGGATATTGCTGCCTCGGGCTCCATGTGGTCCGTCTCCTGTGAGTCTAGATTTTTGAATCCGACGCGAAACTGATAGTTAATTGGAACGTTCAGGGCCTCCTAATGCCAATGGAACACGCAAATTGCGTCGAGATTCAATACATCGGCCTCCAGCCGACTTGTCTCCAAGGGTCTGTTGCTGCCTCGGGCACCCTATGGTCGTTCTCCTGTGAGTTTAGATTATCGAATCCGACGCAAAAATGATAGTTAATTGTAACGTTCAGGGCTTCCTAATGACGATGGAACTCTCAAATTGCGTCTAGATTGAATACATCGTCCTCCAGCCGACTTGTCTCCAAGGGTCTATTGCTGCCTCGGGCACCTTATGGTCGTTCTCCTGTGAGTTTTGACTGTCGAATCCGACGCAAAAATGATAGTTAATTGTGACGTTCAGGGCCTTCTAATGACGATGGAAAACTCAAATTGCGTCGACATTCAATACATCGTCCTCCAGCCGACTTGTCTCCAAGGGTCTAATGCTACCACGGGCACCTTGTGATCGTTCTGCTGTGAGTCAAGATTTTCGAACCCGACGCAATAATGATAGTTAATTGTAACGTTCAGGGCCTCCTAATGACGATGGAACACTCAAATTGCGTCGAGATTCAATACATCGGCCTCCAGCCGACTTGTCTCCAGGGGTCTATTGCTGCCTCGGGCACCTTATGGTCGTTCTCCTGTGAGTCTAGATTTTCGAATCCGACGCAAAAATGATAGTTCATTGTAACGTTCAGGGCCTTCTAATGACGATGGTACACTCAAATTGCGTCGAGATTCAATACATCGTCCTCCAGCCGACTTGTCTACAAGGGGATATCGCTGCCTCGGGCACCACATGGTCCTTCTCCGGTGATTCTACGTTTTCGAATCCGACGCATAAATGATAGTTAATTGTAACGTTCAGGGACTCCTAAAGACGATGGAACACTCAAATTGCGTCGAGATTCAATACATCGGCCTCCAGCGGACTTGCCTCCAAGGGGATATTGCTGTCTCGAGCACCGTATGAACTTCTCCTGTGAGTAGATTTTCGAATCCGACGCATAAATGATAGTTAATTGTAACGTTCAGGGACTCCTAAAGACGATGGAAAACTCAAATTGCGCAAAGATTCAATACATCGGCCTCCAGCCGACTTGTCTCCAAGGGTCTATTGCTGCCTCGGCCACCTTATGGTCGTTCTCTTGTAAGTCTAGATTTTCGATTCCGACGCAAAAATGATAGTTAATTGTAACGTTCACGGCCTTCTAATGACGATGGAGCACTCAAATTGCGTCGAGATTCAATACATCGTCCTCCAGCCGACTTGTCTCCAAGGGGATATCGCTGCCTCGGGCACCACATGGTCCTTCTCCGGTGATTCTACGTTTTCGAATCCGACGCATAAATGATAGTTAATTGTAACGTTCAGGGACTCCTAAAGACGATGGAACACTCATATTGCGTCGAGATTCAATACATCGGCCTCCAGCGGACTTGTCCCCAAGGGGATATTCCTGTCTCGAGCACCGTATGAACTTCTCCTGTGAGTAGATTTTCGAATCCGACGCATAAATGATAGTTAATTGTAACGTTCAGGGACTCCTAAAGACGATGGAACACTCAAATTGCGTCGATATTCAATACATCGACCTCCAGCCGACTTATCTACAAGGGGATATTGCTGCCTCGGGCTGCATGTGGTCCGTCTCCTGTGAGTCTAGATTTTCGAATCCGACGCGAAACTGATAGTTAATTGTAACATTCAGGGCCTCCTAATGCCGATGGAACACTCAAATTGCGTCGAGATTCAATACATCGTCCTCCAGTTGACTTGTCTCCAAGGGTCTAATGCTGCCTCGGGCACCTTATGGTCGTTCTTTTGTAAGTCTAGATTTTCGAATCCGACGCAAAAATGATAGTTCATTATAACGTTCAGGGCGACCTAATGACGATAGAAGACTCTAATTGCGTCCAGATTCAATACATCGTCCTCCAGCCGATTTGTCTCCAAGGGTCTATTGCTGCCTCGGGCACTTTATGGTCGTTGTCCTGTGAGTTTAGATTATCGAATCCGACGCATAAATGATAGTTAATTGTAACGTTTAGGGCCTCCTAATGACGATGGGCCACTCAAGTTGCGTCGAGATTCAATACATCTTCCTCCAGCCGACTTGTCTCCAAGGTGATATTGCTGCCTCGGGCTCCATGTGGTCCATCTCCTGTGAGTCTAGATTTTCGAATCCGACGCGAAACTGATAGTTAATTGTAACGTTCAGGGCCTCTTAATGCCGATGGAACACTCAAATTGCGTCGAGATTCAACACATCGTCCTCCAGCCGACTTGTCTCCAAGGGTCTAATGCTACCACGGGCACCTTGTGATCGTTCTGCTGTGAGTCAAGATTTTCGAACCCGACACAAATATGATAGTTAATTGTAGCGTTCAGGGCCTCCTAATGACGATGGAACACTCAAATTGCGACGAGATTCAATACATTGGCCTCCAGCCGACTTGTCTCCAAGGGTCTATTGCTGCCCCGGGCACCTTATGGTCGATCTCCTGTGAGTCTAGATTTTCGAAAACGACGCAAAACTCATAGTTAATTGTAACGTTCAGGGCCTTGTAATGACGATGGAACACTCAAATTGCGTCGAGATTCAATACATCGGCCTCCAGCCGACTTGTCTCGAAGGGTCTATTGCTGCCTCGGGCACCTTATGGTCGTTCTCCTGTGAGTCTAGATTTTCGAATCCCACGCAAAAGTGATAGTTAATTGTAACGTTCAGGGCCTTGTAATGACGATGGAACACTCAAATTGCGTCGAGATTCAATAAATCGGCCTCCAGCCGACTTGTCTGCAAGGGTCTGTTGCTGCCTCGGGCACCTTATGGTCGTTCTCCTGTGAGTTTATATTATCGAATCCGACGCAAAAATGATAGTTAATTGTAACGTTTAGGGCCTCCTAATGACGATGGGACACTCAAATTGCGTCGAGATTCAATACGTCGTCCTCCAGCCGACTTGTCGCCAAGGGTCTAATGCTGCCTCGGGCACCTAATTATCGTTCTCTTGTAAGTCTAGATTTTCGTATCCGACACAAAAATGATAGTTAATTGTAACGTTCAGGGCCTCCTAATGACGATGGAACTCTCAAATTGCGGCGAGATTCAATACATCGTCCTCCAGCCGACTTGTCTCCAAGGGTCTAAAGCTGCCACGGGCACCTTGTGATCGTTCTGCTGTGAGTCTAGATTTTCGAACCCGACGCAAAACTGATAGTTAATTGTAACATTCAGGGCCTCCTAATGACGATGGAACACTCATTTTGCGTCGCGATCCAATACATCGTCCTAAAACCGACTTGTCTCCAAAGGTCAATAGCTGCCACGGGCACCTTCTGATCGTTCTGCTGTGAGTCTAGATTTTCGAACCCGACGCAAAACTGATTGTTAATTGTAACGTTCAGGGCCACCTAATGACGATGGAACACCCATTTTGAGTCGAGATTCAATACATCGACCTCCAGTCTACTTGTATCCAAGGGGATATTGCAGTCTCGTGCACAATATGATCCTTCTCCAGTTAGTAGATTTTCGAATCCGACGCTAAAATGATAGTTAACTGTAACGTTCAGGGCCTCCTAATGCCGATGGAACACTCAAATTGCGTCGAGATTCAATACATCGGCCTCTAGCCGACTTGTCTCCAAGGGTCTATTGCTGCCTCGGGCACCTTATTGTCGTTCTCCTGTGACTCTAGAATTTCGAATCCGACGCAAAAATGATAGTTAATTGTAACGTTCAGGGCCTCCTATTGGCGATGGGACACTCAAATTGCGTCGAGATTCAATACATCTTCCTCCATCCGACTTGTCTACAAGGGGATATTGCTGCCTCGGGCTCCATGTGGTCCGTCTCCTGTGAGTCTAGATTTTTGAATCCGACGCGAAACTGATAGTTAATTGGAACGTTCAGGGCCTCCTAATGCCGATGGAACACTCAAATTGCGTCGAGATTCAATACATCGGCCTCCAGCCGACTTGTCTCCAAGGGTCTGTTGCTGCCTCGGGCACCTTATGGTCGTTCTCCTGTGAGTTTAGATTATCGAATCCGACGCAAAAATGATAGTTAATTGTAACGTTCAGGGCTTCCTAATGACGATGGAACTCTCAAATTGCGTCTAGATTAAATACATCGTCCTCCAGCCGACTTGTCTCCAAGGGTCTATTGCTGCCTCGGGCACCTTATGGTCGTTCTCCTGTGAGTTTAGACTGTCGAATCCGACGCAAAAATGATAGTTAATTGTGACGTTCAGGGCCTTCTAATGACGATGGAAAACTCAAATTGCGTCGAGATTCAATACATCGTCCTCCAGCCGACTTGTCTCCAAGGGTCTAATGCTACCACGGGCACCTTGTGATCGTTCTGCTGTGAGTCAAGATTTTCGAACCCGACGCAAAAATGATAGTTAATTGTAACGTTCAGGGCCTCCTAATGACGATGGAACACTCAAATTGCGTCGAGATTCAATACATCGTCCTCCAGCCGAATTGTCTCCAAGGGTCTATTGCTGCCTCGGGCACCTTATGGTCGTTCTCCTGTGAGTCTAGATTTTCGAATCCGACGCAAAAATGATAGTTAATTGTAACGTTCAGGGCCTTCTAATGACGATGGTACACTCAAATTGCGTCGAGATTCAATACATCGTCCTCCAGCCGACTTGTCTACAAGGGGATATCGCTACCTCGGGCACCACATGGTCCTTCTCCGGTGATTCTACGTTTTCGAATCCGACGCATAAATGATAGTTAATTGTAACGTTCAGGGACTCCTAAAGACGATGGAACACTCAAATTGCGTCGAGATTCAATACATCGGCCTCCAGCGGACTTGCCTCCAAGGGGATATTGCTGTCTCGAGCACCGTATGAACTTCTCCTGTGAGTAGATTTTCGAGTCCGACGCATAAATGATAGTTAATTGTAACGTTCAGGGACTCCTAAAGACGATGGAACACTCAAATTGCGTCGCTATTCAATACATCGACCTCCAGCCGACTTGTCTACAAGGGGATATTGCTGCCTCGGGCTGCATGTAGTCCGTCTCCTGTGAGTCTAGATTTTCGAATCCGACGCGAAACTGATAGTTAATTGTAACTTTCAGGGCCTCCTAATGCCGATGGAACACTCAAATTGCGTCGAGATTCAATACATCGTCCTCCAGCCGTCTTGTCTCCAAGGGTCTAATGCTACCACGGGCACCTTGTGATCGTTCTGCTGTGAGTCAAGATTTTCGAACCCGACGCAAATATGATAGTTAATTGTAGCGTTCAGGGCCTCCTAATGACGATGGAACACTCAAATTGCGACGAGATTCAATACATCGGCCTCCAGCCGACTTGTCTCCAAGGGTCTATTGCTGCCTCGGGCACCTTATGGTCGATCTCCTGTGAGTCTAGATTTTCGAATCCGACGCAAAACTCATAGTTAATTGTAACGTTCAGGGCCTTCTAATGACGATGGTACACTCAAATTGCGTCGAGATTCAATACATCGTCCTCCAGCCGACTTGTCTACAAGGGGATATCGCTGCCTCGGGCAACACATGGTCCTTCTCCGGTGATTCTACGTTTTCGAATCCGACGCATAAATGATAGTTAATTGTAACGTTCAGGGACTCCTAAAGACGATGGAACACTCAAATTGCGTCGAGATTCAATACATCGGCCTCCAGCGGACTTGTCTCCAAGGGGATATTGCTGTCTCGAGCACCGTATGAACTTCTCCTGTGAGTAGATTTTCGAATCCGACGCATAAATGATAGTTAATTGTAACGTTCAGGGACTCCTAAAGACGATGGAACACTCAAATTGCGCAGAGATTCAATACATCGGCCTCCAGCCGACTTGTCTCCAAGGGTCTATTGCTGCCTCGGCCACCTTATGGTCGTTCTCTTGTAAGTCTAGATTTTCGATTCCGACGCAAAAATGATAGTTAATTGTAACGTTCACGGCCTTCTAATGACGATGGAGCACTCAAATTGCGTCGAGATTCAATACATCGTCCTCCAGCCGACTTGTCTCCAAGCGGATATCGCTGCCTCGGAGACCACATGGTCCTTCTCCGGTGATTCTACGTTTTCGAATCCGACGCATAAATGATAGTTAATTGTAACGTTCAGGGACTCCTAAAGTCGATGGAACACTCATATTGCGTCGAGATTCAATACATCGGCCTCCAGCGGACTTGTCTCCAAGGGGATATTCCTGTCTCGAGCACCGTATGAACTTCTCCTGTGAGTAGATTTTCGAATTCGACGCATAAATGATAGTTAATTGTAACGTTCAGGGACTCCTAAAGACGATGGAACACTCAAATTGCGTCGATATTCAATACATCGACCTCCAGCCGACTTGTCTACAAGGGGATATTGCTGCCTCGGGCTGCATGTGGTCCGTCTCCTGTGAGTCTAGATTTTCGAATCCCACGCAAAAGTGATAGTTAATTGTAACGTTCAGGGCCTTGTAATGACGATGGAACACTCAAATTGCGTCGAGATTCAATACATCGGCCTCCAGCCGACTTGTCTCCAAGGGTCTGTTGCTGCCTCTGGCACCTTATGGTCGTTCTCCTGTGAGTTTATATTATCGAATCCGACGCAAAAATGATAGTTAATTGTAACGTTTAGGGCCTCCTAATGACGATGGGACACTCAAATTGCGTCGAGATTCAATACGTCGTCCTCCAGCCGACTTGTCTCCAAGGGTCTAATGCTGCCTCGGGCACCTTATGGTCGTTCTCTTGTAAGTCTAGATTTTCGAATCCGACACAAAAATGATAGTTAATTGTAACGTTCAGGGCCTCCTAATGACGATGGAACTCTCAAATTGCGGCGAGATTCAATACATCGTCCTCCAGCCGACTTGTCTCCAAGGGTCTAATGCTGCCACGGGCACCTTGTGATCGTTCTGCTGTGAGTTTAGATTTTCGAACCCGACGCAAAACTGATAGTTAATTGTAACATTCAGGGCCTCCTAATGACGATGGAACACTCATTTTGCGTCGCGATCCAATACATCGTCCTCCAACCGACTTGTCTCCAAAGATCAATAACTGCCACGGGCACCTTCTGATCGTTCTGCTGTGAGTCTAGATTTTCGAACCCGACGCAAAACTGATTGTTAATTGTAACGTTCAGGGCCACCTAATGACGATGGAACACCCATTTAGAGTCGAGATTCAATACATCGACCTCCAGTCTACTTGTATCCAAGGGGATATTGCAGTCACGTGCACAATATGATCCCTCTCCAGTTAGTAGATTTTCGAATCCGACGCTAAAATGATAGTTAACTGTAACGTTCAGGGCCTCCTAATGCCGATGGAACACTCAAATTGCGTCGAGATTCAATACATCGGCCTCTAGCCGACTTGTCTCCAAGGGTCTATAGCTGCCTCGGGCACCTTATTGTCGTTCTCCTGTGACTCTAGATTTTCGAATCCGACGAAAAAATGATAGTTAATTGTAACGTTCAGGGCCTCCTATTGGCGATGGAACACTCAAATTGCGTCGAGAGTCAATACATCGACCTCCAGCCAACTTGTCTACAGGGGGATATTGCTGCCTCGGTCTCCAAGTGGTCCGTCTCCTGTGAGTCTAGATTTTCGAATCCGACGCGAAACTGATAGTTAATTGTAATATTCAGGGCCACCTAATGCCGATGGAACACTCAAAATGCGTCGAGATTCAATACATCGTCCTCCAGCCGACTTGTCTCCAAGGGTCTAATGCTGCCTCGGGCACCTTATGGTCGTTCTTTTGTAAGTCTAGATTTTCGAATCCGACGCAAAAATGATAGTTCATTATAACGTTCAGGGCGACCTAATGACGATAGAAGACTCAAATTTCGTCGAGATTCAATACATCGTCCTCCAGGCGATGTCTCCAAGGATCTATTGCTGCCTCGGGCACCTTATGGTCGTTCTCCTGTGAGTCAACATTTTCGAATCCGACGCATAAATGATAGTTAATTGTAACGTTTAGGGCCTCCTAATGACGATGGGACACTCAAATTGCGTCGAGATTCAATTCATCTTCCTCCAGCCGACTTGTCTACAAGGGGATATTGCTGCCTCGGGCTCCATGTGGTCCGTCTCCTGTGAGTCTAGATTCTCGAATCCGACGCGAAACTGATAGTTAATTGTATCGTTCAGGGCTTCCTAATGACGATGGAACTCTCAAATTGCGTCTAGATTGAATACATCGTCCTCCAGCCGACTTGTCTCCAAGGGTCTATTGCTGCCTCGGGCACCTTATGGTCGTTCTCCTGTGAGTTTAGATTATCGAATCCAACGCAAAAATGATAGTTAATTGTAACGTTCAGGGCCTTATAATGCCGATGGAACACTCAAATTGCGTCGAGATTTAATACATCGGCCTCCAGCCAACTTGTCTCCATGGGGATATTACTGCCTCCGGCTTCATATGTTCGCTCTCATGTGAGTTTAGATTTTCGAATCCGACGCGAAACTGATTGTTAATTGTATCGTTCAGGGCTTCCTAATGACGATGGAACTCTCAAATTGCGTCTAGATTGAATACATCGTCCTCCAGCCGACTTGTCTCCAAGGGTCTATTGCTGCCTCGGGCACCTTATGGTCGTTCTCCTGTGAGTTTAGATTATCGAATCCGACGCAAAAATGATAGTTAATTGTAACGTTCAGGGCCTTCTAATGACGATGGAACACTCAAATTGCGTCGAGATTCAATACATCGTCCTCCAGCCGACTTGTTTTCAAGGGTCTAATGCTGCCACGGGCACCTTGTGATCGTTCTGCTGTGAGTCCAGATTTTCGAACCCGACGCAACAATGATAGTTAATTGTAACGTTCAGGGCCTCCTAATGACGATGGAACACTCAAATTGCGTCGAGATTCAATACATCGGCCTCCAGCCGACTTGTCTCCAAGGGTCTATTGCTGCCTCGGGCACCTTATGGTCGTTCTCCTGTGAGTCTAGATTTTCGAATCCGACGCAAATCTCACAGTTAATTGTAACGTTCAGGTCCTTGTAATGACGATGGAACGCTCAAATTGCGTCGAGATTCAATACATCGGCCTCCAGCCGACTTGTCTCCAAGGGTCTATTGCTGCCTCGGGCACCTTATGGTCGTTCGCCTGTGAGTCTAGATTTGCGAATCCGACGCAAAAATGATAGTTAATTGTAACGTTCAGGGTCTTGTAATGACGATGGAACACTCAAATTGCGTCGAGATTCAATACATCGGCCTCCAGCCGATTTGTCTCCAAGGGTCTGTTGCTGCCTCGGCACCTTATGGTCGTTCTTCTGTGAGTTTAGATTATCGAATCCGACGCAAAAATGATAGTTAATTGTAACGTTTAGGGCCTCCTAATGACGATGGGACACTCAAATTGCGTCGAGATTCAATACATCGGCCTCCAGCCGACTTGTCTCCAAGGGTCTAATGCTGCCTCGGGCACCTTATGGTCGTTCTCTTGTAAGTCTAAATTTTCGAATCCGACGCAAAAATGATAGTTAATTGTAACGTTCAGGGCCTCCTAATGACGATGGAACTCTCAAATTGCGTCGAGATTCAATACATCGTCCTCCAGCCGACTTGTCTAAAAGGGTCTATTGCTGCCTCGGGCACCTTATGGTCGTTCTCCTGTGAGTCTAGATTTTCGATCCGACGCAAAAATGATAGTTAATTGTAACGTTCAGGGCCTTTTAATGACGATGGAACACTCAAATTGCGTCGAGATTCAATACATCGTCCTCCAGCCGACTTTTCTCCAAGGGTCTAATGCTGCCACGGGCACCTTGTGATCGTTCTGCTGTGAGTCTAGATTATCGAACCCGACGCAAAACTGATAGTTAATTGTAACATTCAGGGTCTCCTAATGACGATGGAACACTCATTTTGCGTCGCGATCCAATACATCGTCCTCCAACCGACTTTACTCCAAGGGTCAATAGCTGCCACGGGCACCTTGTGATCGTTCTGCTGTGAGTCTAGATTTTCGTACCCGACGCAACACTGATTGTTAATTGTAACGTTAAGCCCACCTAATGACGATGGAACACTCAAATTGAGTCGAGATTCAATACATCGACCTCCAGTCGACTTGTATCCAAGGGGATATTGCAGTCTCGTGCACCATATGATCCTTCTCCAGTTATTAGATTTTCGAATCCGACGCTAAAATGATAGTTAACTGTAACGTTCAGGGCCTCCTAATGCCGATGGAACACTCAAATTGCGTCGGGATTCAATACATCGGCCTCCAGCCGACATGTCTCCAAGGGTCTATTGCTGCCTCGGGCACCTTATGGTCGTTCTCCTGTGATTCTAGATTTACGAATCCGACGCAAAAATGATAGTTAATTGTAACGTTCAGGGCCTCCTATTGGCGATGGAACACTCAAATTGCGTCGAGAGTCAATACATCGCCCTCCAGTCGACTTGTATCCAAGGGGATATTGCAGTCTAGTGCACCATATGATCCTTCTCCTGCTACTAGATATTCGAATCCGACGCTAAAATGATAGTTAATTGTAACGTTCAGGGCCTCCTAATGCCGATGGAACACTCAAATTGCGTCGAGATTCAATACATCTGCCTCCAGCCGACTTGTCTCCAAGGGTCTCTTGATGCCTCGGGCACTTTATGGTCGTTCTCCTGTGAGTCTAGATTTTCGAATCCGACGCAAAAATGATAGTTAATTGTAACGTTCAGGGCCTTGTAATGACGATGGAACACTCAAATTGCGTCGAGATTCAATACATCGTCCTCCAGCCGACTTGTCTCCAAGGGTCTAATGCTGCCACGGGCACCTTGTGATCGTTCTCCTGTGAGGCTAGATTTTCGAATCCGACGCTAATCTCACAGTTAATTGCAACGTTCAGGGCCTCCTAATGCCGATGGAACACTCAAATTGCGTCGAGATTCAATACATCGGCCTCCAGCCGACTTGTCTCCAAGGGTCTGTTGCTGCCTCGGGCACCTTATGGTAGTTCTCCTGTGAGTTTAGTTTATCGAATCCGACGCAAAAATGATAGTTAATTGTAACGTTCAGGGCCTCCTAATGCCGATGGAGCACTCAAATTGCGTCGAGAATCAATACATCGGCCTCCAGCCGACTTGTCTCCATGGGGATATTACTGCCTCCGGCCTCTTATGTTCGCTCTCATGTGAGTCTAGATTTTCGAATCCGACGCGAAACTGATTGTTAATTGTAACGTTCAGGGCTTCCTAATGACGATGGAACTCTCAAATTGCGTCTAGACTAAATACATCGTCCTCCAGCCGACTTGTCTCCAAGGGTCTATTGCTGCCTCGGGCACCTTATGGTCGTTCTCCTGCGAGTTTAGATTATCGAATCCGACGCAAAAATGATAGTTAATTGTAACGTTCAGGGCCTTGTAATGACGATGGAACACTCAAATTGCGTCGAGATTCAATACATCGGCCTCCAGCCGACTTGTCTCCAAGGGTCTATTGCTGCCTCGGGCACCTTATGGTCGTTCTCCTGTGAGTCTAGATTTTCGAATCCGACGCAAATGTGATAGTTAATTGTAACGTTCAGGGCCTTGTAATGACGATGGAACACTCAAATTGCGTCGAGATTTAATACATCGGCCTCCAGCCGACTTGTCTCCAAGGGTCTGTTGCTGCCTCGGGCACCTTATGTTCGTTCTCCTGTGAGTTTAGATTATCGAATCCGACGCAAAAATGATAGTTAATTGTAACGTTTAGGGCCTCCTAATGACGATGGGACACTCAAATGGCGTCGAGATTCAATACCTAGTCCTCCAGCCGACTTGTCTCCAAGGGTCTATTGCTGCCTCGGGCAACTTATGGTCGTTCTCCTGTGAGTCTAGATTTTCGAATCCGACGCAAAAATGATAGTTAATTGTAACGTTCAGGGCCTCCTAATGACGATGGAACTCTCAAACTGCGTCGAGATTCTATATATCGTCCTCCAGCCGACTTGTCTCCAAGGGTCTATAGCTGCCTCGGGCACCTTATGGTCGTTCTCCTGTGACTCTAGATTTTCGAATCCGACGAAAAACGATAGTTAATTGTAACGTTCAGGGCCTCCTATTGGCGATGGAACACTCAAATTGCGTCGAGAGTCAATACATCGACCTCCAGTCGACTTGTATCCAAGGGGATATTGCAGTCTCGTGCACCATATGATCCTTCTGCTGTTAGTAGTTTTCGAATCCGACGCTAAAATGATAGTTAATTGTAACGTTCAGGGCCTTGTAATGACGATGGAACACTCAAATTGCGTCGAGATTCAATACATCGGCCTCTAGCCGACTTGTCTCCGAGGGTCTGTTGCTGCCTCGGGCACCTTATGGTCGTTCTTCTGTGAGTTTAGATTATCGAATCCGACGCAAAAATGATAGTTAATTGTAACGTTTAGGGCCTCCTAATGACGATGATACACTCAAATTGCGTCGAGATTTAATACATCGGCCTCCAGCCGACTTGTCTCCAAGGGTCTAATGCTGCCTCGGGCACCTTATGGTCGTTCTCTTGTAAGTCTAGATTTTCGAATCCAACGCAAAAATGATAGTTAATTGTAACGTTCAGGGCCTCCTAATGACGATGGAACTCTCAAATTGCGTCGAGATTCAATACATCGTCCTCCAGCTGACTTGTCTCCAAGGGTCTATTGCTGCCTCGGGCACCTTACGGTCGTTCTCCTGTGCGTCTAGATTTTCGAATCCGACGCAAAACTGATAGTTAATTGTAACATTCAGGGCCTCCTAATGACGATGGAACACTCATTTTGCGTCGCGATCCAATACATCGTCCTCCAAACTACTTGTCTCCAAGGGTCAATAGCTGCCACGGGCACCTTGTGATCGTTCTGCTGTGAGTCTAGATTTTCGAACCCGACGCAAAACTGATTGTTAATTGTAACGTTCAGGGCCACCTAATGACGATGGAACACTCAAATTGAGTCGAGATTCAATACATCGACTTCCAGTCGACTTGTATCCAAGGGGATATTGCAGTCTCGTGCACCATATGATCCTTCTCCTGTTAGTAGATTTTCGAATCCGACGCTAAAATGATTGTTTATTGTAACGTTCAGGGCCTCCTAGTGCCGATGGAACACTCAAATTGCGTCGAGATTCAATACATCGGCCTCCAGCCGACATGTCTCCAAGGGTCCATCGCTGCCTCGGGCACCTTATGGTCGTTCTCCTGTGAGTTTAGATTATCGAATCCGACGCAAAAATGATAGTTAATTGTAACGTTCAGGGCCTCCTAATGCCGATGGAACACTCAAGTTACGTCGAGATTCAATACATCGGCCTCCAGCCGACTTGTCTCCAAGGGTCTAATGCTGCCTCGGGCACCTTATGGTCGTTCTCTTGTAAGTCTAGATTTTCGAATCCGACGCAAAAATGATAGTTAATTGTAACGTTCAGGGCCGCCTAATGACGATGGAACTCTCAAATTGCGTCGAGATTCAATACATCGTCCTCCAGCCGACTTGTCTCCAAGGGTCAATAGCTGCCACGGGCACCTTGTGATCGTTCTGCTGTGAGTCTAGATTTTCGAACCCGACGCAAAACTGATTGTTAATTGTAACGTTCAGGGCCACCTAATGACGATGGAACACTCAAATTGAGTCGAGATTCAATACATCGACCTCCAGTCGACTTGTATCCAAGGGGATATTGCAGTTTCGTGCACAATATGATCCTTCTCCAGTTAGTAGATTTTCGAATCCGACGCTAAAATGATAGTTAACTGTAACGTTCAGGGCCTCCTAATGCCGATGGAACACTCAAATTGCGTCGAGATTCAATACATCGGCCTCCAGCCGACTTGTCTCCAAGGGTCTATTGCTGCCTCGGGCACCTTATGGTCGTTCTCCTGTGACTCTAGATTTTCGAATCCGACGCAAAAATGATAGTTAATTGAAACGTTCAGGGCCTTGTAATGACGATGGAACACTAAAATTGCGTCGATATTCTATACATCGGCCTCCAGCCGACTTGTCAACAAGGGTCTGTTGCTGCCTCGGGCACCTTATGGTCGTTCTCCTGTGAGTTTAGATTATCGAATCCGTGCAAAAATGATAGTTAATTGTAACGTTTAGGGGCTCCTAATGACGATGGAACACTCAAATTGCGTCGAGATTCAATACATCGGCCTCAAGCCGACGTGTCTCCAAGGCTCTGTTGCTGCCTCGGGGACCTTATGGTCGTTCTCCTGTGAGTTTAGATTATCGAATCCGACGCAAAAATGATGGTTAATTGTAACGATCAGGGCCTCCTAATGACGATGGGGCACTCAAATTGCGTCGAGATTCAATACATCGTCCTCCAGCCGACTTCTCTCCATGGGGATATTACTGCCTCCGGCCTCTTATGTTCGCTCTCATGTGAGTCTAGATTTTCGAATCCGACGCGAAAGTGATTGTTAATTGTAACGTTCAGGGCTTCCTAATGACGATGGAACATTCAAATTGCGTCGAGATTCAATACATCGACCTCCAGCCGACTTGTCTACAAGGGGATATTGCTGCCTCGGGCTCCATGTGGTCCGTCCCCAGTGAGTCTAGATTTTCGAATCCGACGAAAAACTGATAGTTAATTGTAACATTCAGGGCCTCCTAATGACGATGGAACACTCATTTTGCGTCGCGATCCAATACATCGTCCTCCAACCGACTTGTCTCCAAGGGTCAATAGCTGCCACGGGCACCTTGTGATCGTTCTGCTGTGAGTCTAGATTTTTGAACCCGACGCAAAACTGATTGTTAATTGTAACCTTCAGGGCCACCTAATGACGATGGAACATTCAAATTGAGTCGAGATACAATACATCGACCTCCAGCCGACTTGTCACCAAGGGGATATTCCTGCCTCGGGCTCCATGTGGTCCGTCTCCTGTGAGTCTAGATTTTCGAATCCGACGCGAAACTGATAGTTAATTGTAACGTTCAGGGCCTCCTAATGACGATGGAACACTCAAATTGCGTCGAGATTCAATACATCGGCCTCCAGCCGACTTGTCTCCAAGGGGATATTGCTGTCTCGGGCACAATATGATCCTTCTCCTGTGAGACTAGATTTTCGAATCCGACGCAAAAATGATAGTGAATTGTAACGTTCAGGGCCTTGTAATGACGATGGAACACTCAAATTGCGTCGAGATTCAATACCTCGGCCTCCAGCCGACTTGTCTCGAAGGGTCTATTGCTGCCTCGGGCACCTTATGGTCGTTCTCTTGTAAGTCTAGATTTTCGAATCCGACGCATAAATGATAGTTAATTGTAACGTTCAGGGCCTCCTAATGCCGATGGAACACTCAAATTACGTCGAGATTCAATACATCGGCCTCCAGCCGACTTGTCTCCAAGGGTCTATTGCTGCCTCGGGCACCTTATGTTCGTTCTCCTGTGAGTCTAGATTTTCGAATCCGACGCAAAAATGATAGTTAATTGTAACGTTCAGGGCCTTGTAATGACGATGGAAAACTCAAATTGCGTCGAGATTCAATACATCGGCCTCCAGCCGACTTGTCTCCAAGGGTCTGTTGCTGCCTCGGGCACCTTATGGTCGTTCTCCTGTGAGTTTAGATTATCGAATCCGACGCAAAAATGATGGTTAATTGTAACGTTTAGGGCCTCCTAATGACGATGGAACACTCAAATTGCGTCGAGATTCAATACATCGGCCTCCAGCCGACTTGTCTCCAAGGGTCTATTGCTGCCTCGGGCACCTTAAGGTCTTTCTCCTGTGAGTTTAGATTATCGAATCCGACGCAAAAATGATAGTTAATTGTAACGTTCAGGGCCTCCTAATGCCGATGGAACACTCAAATTGGGTCGAGATTCAATACATCGGCCTCCAGCCGACTTGTCTCCAGGGGGATATTGCTGCCTCGGGCTCCATGTGGTCCGTCTCCTGCTAGTCTAGATTTTCGAATCCGACGCGAAACTGATAGTTAATTGTGACGTTCAGGGCCTCCTAATGCCGATGGAACACTCAAATTGCGTCGAGATCCAATACATCGTCCTCCAGCCGACTTGTCTCCAAGGGTCTAATGCTGCCCGGGGCACCTTATGGTCGTTCTCTTGTAAGTCTAGATTTTCGAATCCGACGCAAAACTGATAGTTCATTACAACGTTCAGGGCGACCTAATGACGATGGAACACTCAAATTGCGTCGATATTCAATACATCGGCCTCCAGTCGATTTGTCTCCAAGGGGTATATTGCTGTCTCGAGCACCGTATGAACTTCTCCTGTGAGTAGATTTTCGAAACCGACGCTAAAATGATAGTTAACTGTAAAGTTCAGGGCCTCCTAATGCCGATGGAACACTCATATTGCGTCGAGATTCAATACATCGGCATCCAGCCGACTTGTCTCCTAGGGTCTATTGCTGCCTCGGACACCTTATGGTCGTTCTTCTGTGAGTTTAGATTATCGAATCCGACGCAAAAATGATAGTTAATTGTAACGTTCAGGGCCTCCTAATGCCGATGGAACACTCAAATTGCGTCGAGATTCAATACATCGGCCTCCAGCCGAATTGTCTCCAAGGGTCTATTGCTGCCTCGGGCACCTTATGGTCGTTCTGCTGTGAGTCTAGGTTTTCGAATCCGACGCAAAAATGATAGTTAATTGTAACGTTCAGGGCCTTGTAATGACGATGGAACACTCAAATTGCGTCGAGATTCAATACATCGGCCTCCAGCCGACTTGTCTCCAAGGGTCTATTGCTGCGTCGGGCACCTTATTGTCGTTCTCTTGTAAGTCTAGATTTTCGAATCCGACGCAAAAATGATAGTTAATTGTAACGTTCAGGGCCTCCTAATGCCGATGGAACACTCAAATTGCGTCGAGATTCAATACATCGACCTCCAGCCGACTTGTCTCCAAGGGTCTATTGCTGCCTCGGACACCTTGTGGTCGTTCTCCTGTGAGTCTAGATTATCGAATCCGACGCAAAAATGATAGTTAATTGTAACGTTCAGGGCCTTGTAATGACGATGGAACACTCAAATTGCGTCGAGATTCAATACATCGGCCTCCAGCCGCCTTGTCTCCAAGGGTCTGTTGCTGCCTCGGGCACCTTATGGTCGTTCTTCTGTGAGTTTAGATAATCGAATCCGACGCAAAAATGATAGTAATTGTAACGTTTAGGGAATCCTAATGACGATGGGACACTCAAATTGCGTCGAGATTTAATACATCGGCCTCCAGCCGACTTGTCTCCAAGGGTCTAATGCTGCCTCGGGCACCTTATGGTCGTTCTCTTGTAAGTCTAGATTTTCGAATCCGACGCAAAAATGATAGTTAATTGTAACGTTCAGGGCCTCCTACTGACGATGGAACTCTCAAATTGCGTCGAGATTCAATACATCATCCTCCAGCCGACTTGTCTCCAAGGGTCTATTGCTGCCTCGGGCACCTTATGGTCGTTCTCCTGTGAGTCTAGATTTTCGAATCCGACGCAAAAATGATAGTTAATTGTAACGTTCAGGGCCTTCTAATGACGATGGAACACTCAAATTGCGTCGAGATTCAATACATCGTCCTCCAGCCGACTTGTCTCCAAGGGTCTATTGCTGCCTCGGGCACCTTATGGTCGTTCTCCTGTGACTCTAAATTTTCGAATCCGACGCAAAAATGATAGTTAATTGTAACGTTCAGGGCCTTGTAATGACGATGGAACACTAAAATTGCGTCGATATTCAATACATCGGCCTCCAGCCGACTTGTCAACAAGGGTCTGTTGCTGCCTCGGGCACCTTATGGTCGTTCTCCTGTGAGTTTAGATTATCGAATCCGACGCAAAAATGATAGTTCATTGTACCGTTTAGGGGCTCCTAATGACGATGGAACACTCAAATTGCGTCGAGATTCAATACATCGGCCTCCAGCCGACGTGTCTCCAAGGGTCTGTTGCTGCCTCGGGCACCTTATGGTCGTTCTCCTGTGAGTTTAGATTATCGAATCAGACGCAAAAATGATAGTTAATTGTAACGATCAGGGCCTCCTAATGACGATGGGGCACTCAAATTGCGTCGAGATTCAATACATCGTCCTCCAGCCGACTTGTCTCCATGGGGATATTACTGCCTCCGGCCTCTTGTGTTCGCTCTCATGTGAGTCTAGATTTTCGAATCCGACGCGAAACTGATTGTTAATTGTAACGTTCAGGGCTTCCTAATGACGATGGAACAATCAAATTGCGTCGAGATTCAATACATCGACCTCCAGCCGACTTGTCTACAAGGGGATATTGCTGCCTCGGGCTCCATGTGATCCGTCCCCAGTGAGTCTAGATTTTCGAATCCGACGAAAAACTGATAGTTAATTGTAACATTCAGGGCCTCCTAATGACGATGGAACACTCATTTTGCGTCGCGATCCAATACATCGTCCTCCAGCCGACTTGTCTCCAAGGGTCAATAGCTGCCACGGGCACCTTGTGATCGTTCTGCTGTGAGTCTAGATTTTTGAACCCGACGCAAAACTGATTGTTAATTGTAACCTTCAGGGCCACCTAATGACGATGGAACATTCAAATTGAGTCGAGATACAATACATCGACCTCCAGCCGACTTGTCACCAAGGGGATATTCCTGCCTCGGGCTCCATGTGGTCCGTCTCCTGTGAGTCTAGATTTTCGAATCCGACGCAAAACTGATAGCTAATTGTAACGTTCAGGGCCTCCCAATGACGATGGAACACTCAAATTGCGTCGAGATTCAATACATCGGCCTCCAGCAGACTTGTCTCCAAGGGGATATTGCTGTCTCGGGCACAATATGATCCTTCTCCTGTGAGACTAGATTTTCGAATCCGACGCAAAAATGATAGTGAATTGTAACGTTCAGGGTCTTGTAATGACGATGGAACATTCAAATTGCGTCGAGATTCAATACCTCGTCCTCCAGCCGACTTGTCTCCAAGGGTCTATTGCTGCCTCGGGCACCTTATGGTCGTTCTCTTGTAAGTCTAGATTTTCGAATCCGACGCATAAATGATAGTTAATTGTAACGTTCAGGGCCTCCTAATGCCGATGGAACACTCAAATTACGTCGAGATTCAATACATCGGCCTCCAGCCAACTTGTCTCCAAGGGTCTATTGCTGCCTCGGGCACCTTATGTTCGTTCTCCTGTGAGTCTAGATTTTCGAATCCGAGGCAAAAATGATAGTTAATTGTAACGTTCAGGGCCTTGTAATGACGATGGAAAACTCAAATTGCGTCGAGATTCAATACATCGGCCTCCAGCCGACTTGTCTCCAAGGGTCTGTTGCTGCCTCGGGCACCTTATGGTCGTTCTCCAGTGAGTTTAGATTATCGAATCCGACGCAAAAATGATAGTTTATTGTAACATTTAGGGCCTCCTAATGACGATGGAACACTCAAATTGCGTCGAGATTCAATACATCGGCCTCCAGCCGACTTGTCTCCAAGGGTCTATTGCTGCCTCGGGCACCTTAAGGTCTTTCTCCTGTGAGTTTAGATTATCGAATCCGACGCAAAAATGAAAGTTAATTGTAACGTTCAGGGCCTCCTAATGCCGATGGAACACTCAAATTGCGTCGAGATTCAATACATCGGCCTCCAGCCGACTTGTCTCCAAGGGTCTTTTGCTGCCTCGGGCACCTTATGGTCGTTCTCCTGTGAGTCAAGATTTTCGAATCCGACGCAAAAATGATAGTTAATTGTAACGTTCAGGGCCTTGTAATGACGATGGAACACTCAAATTGCGTCGAGATTCAATACATCGGCCTCCAGCCGACTTGTCTCCAAGGGTCTGTTGCTGCCTCGGGCACCTTATGGTCGTTCTCCTGTGAGTTTAGATTATCGAATCCGACGCAAAAATGATTGTTAATTGTAACGTTTAGGGCCTCCTAATGACGATGGGGCACTCAAATTGCGTCGAGATTCAATACATCGGCCTCCAGTCGATTTGTCTCCAAGGGGTATATTGCTGTCTCGAGCACCGTATGAACTTCTCCTGTGAGTAGATTTTCGAATCCGGCGCTAAAATTATTGTTAATTGTAACGTTAAGGGCCTCCTAATGACGATGGAGCACTCAACTTGCGTCAAGAATCAATACATGGGTTTCCAGCCGACTTGTCTCCAAGGGTCTATTGCTGCCTCGGGCACCTTATGGTCGTTCTCCTGTGAGTCTAGATTTTCGAATCCGACGCATAAATGATAGTTAATTGTAACGTTCAGGGACTCCTAAAGACGATGGAACACTCAAATTGCGTCGAGAGTCAATACATCGACCTCCAGTCGACTTGTATCCAAAGGGAAATTGCAGTCTCGTGCACCATATGATCCTTCTCCTGTTAGTAGATTTTCGAATGCGACGCTAAAATGATAGTTAACTGTAACGTTCAGGGCCTCCTATTGCCGAAGGAACACTCAAAATGCGTCGAGATTCAATACATCGTCCTCCAGCCGATTTGTCTCCAAGGGTCTGTTGCTGCCTCGCGCACCTTATGGTCGCTCTCTTGTAAGTCTAGATTTTCGAATCCGACGCAAAAATGATAGTTAATTGTAACGTTTAGGGCCTCCTAATGACGATGGGACACTCAAATTACGTCGAGATTCAATACATCGGCCTCCAGCAGACTTGTCTCCAAGGGTCAATTGCTGCCTCGGGCACCTTATGGTCGTTCTCCTCTGAGTCTAGATTTTCGAATCCGACGCGAAAATGATAGTTAATTGTAAAGTTCAGGGCCTTTTAATGACGATGGAACACTCAAATTGCGTCGAGATTCAATACATCGGCCTCCAACGGACTTGTCTCCAAGGGGATATCGCTGCCTCGGGCACCTTATGGTCGTTCTCCTGTGAGTCTAGATTTTCGAATCCGACGCAAAAATGATAGTTAATTGTAACATTCAGGGCCTCCTAATGACGATGGAACACTCATTTTGCGTCGCGATCCAATACATCGTCCTCCAACCGACTTGTCTCCAAGGGTCGTTCTGCTGTGAGTCTAGATTTTCGAACCCGACGCAAAACTGATAGTTAATTGTGACGTTCAGGGCCTCCTAATGCCGATGGAACACTCAAATTGCGTCGAGATTCAATACATCGGCCTCCAGCCGACTTGTCTCCAAGGGGATATTGCAGTCTCGTGCACCATATGATCCTTCTCCTGTTAGTAGATTTTCGAAACCGACGCTAAAATGATAGTTAACTGTAAAGTTCAGGGCCTCCTAATGACGATGGAACACTCAAATTGCGTCGAGATTCAATACATCGGCATCCAGCCGACTTGTCTCCTAGGGTCTATTGCTGCCTCGGACACCTAATGGTCGTTCTTCTGTGAGTTTAGATTATCGAATTCGACGCAAAAATGATAGTTAATTGTAACGTTCAGGGCCTCCTAATGCCGATGGAACACTCAAATTGCGTCGAGATTCAATACATCGGCCTCCAGCCGAATTGTCTCCAAGGGTCTATTGCTGCCTCGGGCACCTTATGGTCGTTCTGCTGTGAGTCTAGGTTTTCGAATCCGACGCAAAAATGATAGTTAATTGTAACGTTCAGGGCCTTGTAATGACGATGGAACACTCAAATTGCGTCGAGATTCAATACATCGGCCTCCAGCCGACTTGTCTCCAAGGGTCTATTGCTGCCTCGGGCACCTTATGGTCGTTCTCTTGTAAGTCTAGATTTTCGAATCCGACGCAAAAATGATAGTTAATTGTAACGTTCAGGGCCTCCTAATGCCGATGGAACACTCAAATTGCGTCGAGATTCAATACATCGGCCTCCAGCAGACTTGTCTCCAAGGGTCTATTGCTGCCTCGGGCACCTTGTGGTCGTTCTCCTGTGAGTCTAGATTACCGAATCCGACGCAAAAATGATAGTTAATTGTAACGTTCAGGGCCTTGTAATGACGATGGAACACTCAAATTGCGTCGAGATTCAATACATCGGCCTCCAGCCGACTTGTCTCCAAGGGTCTATTGCTGCCTCGGGCACCTTATGGTCGTTCTCCTGTGAGTTTAGATTATCGAATCCGACGCAAAAATGATAGTTAATGGTAACGTTTAGGGCCTCCTAATGACGATGGAACACTCAAATTGCGTCGAGATTCAATACATCGGCCTCCAGCCGACTTGTCTCCAATGGTCTGTTGCTGCCTCGGGTACCTTATGGTCGTTCTCTTGTAAGTCTAGATTTTCGAATCCGACGCAAAAATGATAGTTCATTATAACGTTCAGGGCGACCTAATGACGATGGAACACTCAAATTGCGTCAATATTCAATACAGCGGCCTCCAGTCGATTTGTCTCCAAGGGGTATATTGCTGTCTCGAGCACCGTATGAACTTCTCCTGTGAGTAAATTTTCGATTCCGACGCTAAAATTATTGTTAATTGTAACGTTCAGGGCCTCCTAATGACGATGGAACACTCAAATTGCGTCAAGAATCAATACATCGGTTTCCAGCCGACTTGTCTCCAAGGGTCTGTTGCTGCCTCGGGCACCTTAATGTCGTTCTCCTGTGAGTCTAGATTTTCGAATCCGACTCATAAATGTTAGTTAATTGTAACGTTCAGGGACTCCTAAAAACGATGGAACACTCAAATTGCGTCGAGAGTCAATACATCGACCTCCAGTCGACTTGTATCCAAGGGGATATTGCAGTCTCGTGCACCATATGATCCTTCTCCTGTTAGTAGATTTTCGAATCCGACGCTAAAATGATAGTTAACTGTAACGTTCAGGGCCTCCTAATGCAGATGGAACACTCAAATTGCGTCGAGATTCAATACATCGGCCTCCAGCCGACTTGTCTCCAAGGGTCTATTGCTGCCTCGGGCACCTTATGATCGTTCTCTTGTAAGTCTAGATTTTCGAATCCGACGCAAAAATGATAGTTAATTGTAACGTTCAGGGCCTCCTAATGCCGATGGAACACTCAAATTGCGTCGAGATTCAATACATCGGCCTCCAGCCGACTTGTCTCCAAGGGTCTATTGCTGCCTCGGGCACCTTATGGTCGTTCTCCTTTGAGTCTAGATTATCGAATCCGACGCAAAAATGATAGTTAATTGTAACGTTCAGGGCCTTGTAATGACGATGGAACACTCAAATTGCGTCGAGATTCAATACATCGGCCTCCAGCCGACTTGTCTCCAAGGGTCTGTTGCTGCCTCGGGCACCTTATGGTCGTTGTCCTGTGAGTTTAGATTATCGAATCCGACGCAAAAATGATAGTTAATTGTAACGTTTAGGTCCTCCTAATGACGATGGAACACTCAAATTGCGTCGAGATTCAATACATCGGCCTCCAGCCGACTTGTCTCCAAGGGTCTATTGCTGCCTCGGGCTTCTTAACGTCATTCTCCTGTGAGTTTAGATTATCGAATCCGACGCAAAAAAGATAGTTCATTGTAACGTTCAGGGCCTCCTAATGCCGATGGAACACTCAAATTGCGTCGAGATTCAATACATCGGCCTCCAGCCGACTTGTCTCCAAGGGTCTATTGCTGCCTCGGGCACCTTATGGTGGTTCTCCTGTGAGTCTAGATTTTCGAATCCGACGCAAAAATGATAGTTAATTGTAACGTTCAGGGCCTTGTAATGACGATGGAACACTCAAATTGCGTCGAGATTCAATACATCGGCCTCCAGCCGACTTGTCTCCAAGGTTCTATTGCTGCCTCGGGCACCTTATGGTCGTTCTCCTGTGAGTTTAGATTATCGAATCCGACGCAAAATTGATAATTAATTGTAACGTTTAGGGCCTCCTAATGACGATGGGGCACTCAAATTGCGTCGAGATTCAATACATCGGCCCCCAGCCGACTTGTCTCCAATGGCCTGTTGCTGCCTCGGGTACCTTATGGTCGTTCTCTTGTAAGTCTAGATCTTCGAATCCGACGCAAAAATGATAGTTCATTATAACGTTCAGGGCGACCTAATAACGATGGAACACTCAAATTGTGTCGATATTCAATACATCGGCCTCCAGTCGTTTTGTCTCCAAGGGGTATATTGCTGTCTCGAGCACTGTATGAACTTCTCCTGTGAGTAGATTTTCGAATCCGACGCTAAAATTATTGTTAATTGTAACGTTCAGGGCCTCCTAATGACGATGGAACACTCAAATTGCGTCAAGAATCAATACATCGGTTTCCAGCCGACTTGTCTCCAAGGGTCTATTGCTGCCTCGGGCACCTTATGGTCGTTCTCCTGTGAGTCTAGATTTCTGAATCCGACGCAAACTGATAGTTAATTGTAACGTTCAGTGCCTTGTAATGACGATGGAACACTCAAATTGCGTCGAGATTCAATACATCGGCCTCCAGCCGACTTGTGTCCAAGGGTCTGTTGCTGCCTCGGGCACCTTATGGTCGTTCACCTGTGAGTTTAGATTATCGAATCCGACGCAAAAATGATAGTTAATTGAAACGTTTAGGGCCTCCTAATGACGATGGAACACTCAAATTGCGTCGAGATTCAATACATCGGCCTCCAGCCGACTTGTCTCCAAGGGTCTGTTGCTGCGTCGGGCACCTTATGGTCGTTCTCCTGTGAGTTTAGATTATCGAATCCGACGCAAAAATGATAGTTAATTGTAACGTTTAGGGCCTCCTAATGACGATGGGGCACTCAAATTGCGTCGAGATTCAAAACATCGGCCTCCAGCCGACTTGTCTCCAATGGCCTGTTGCTGCCTCGGGTACCTTATGGTCGTTCTCTTGTAAGTCTAGATTTTCGAATCCGACGCAAAAATGATAGTTAATTGTAACGTTCAGGGCCTCCTAATGCCGATGGAACACTCAAATTGCGTCGAGATTCAATACATCGGCCTCCAGCCGACTTGTCTCCAAGGGTCTATTGCTGCCTCGGGCACCTTGTGGTCGTTCTCCTGTGAGTCTAGATTACCGAATCCGACGCAAAAAAGATAGTTCATTGTAACGTTCAGGGCCTCCTAATGCCGATGGAACACTCAAATTGCGTCGAGATTCAATACATCGGCCTCCAGCCGACTTGTCTCCAAGGGTCTATTGCTGCCTCGGGCACCTTATGGTCGTTCTCCTGTGAGTCTAGATTTTCGAATCCGACGCAAAAATGATAGTTAATTGTAACGTTCAGGGCCTTGTAATGACGATGGAACACTCAAATTGCGTCGAGATTCAATACATCGGCCTCCAGCCGACTTGTCTCCAAGGTTCTATTGCTGCCTCGGGCACCTTATGGTCGTTCTCCTGTGAGTTTAGATTATCGAATCCGACGCAAAATTGATAATTAATTGTAACGTTTAGGGCCTCCTAATGACGATGGGGCACTCAAATTGCGTCGAGATTCAATACATCGGCCCCCAGCCGACTTGTCTCCAATGGCCTGTTGCTGCCTCGGGTACCTTATGGTCGTTCTCTTGTAAGGCTAGATCTTCGAATCCGACGCAAAAATGATAGTTCATTATAACGTTCAGGGCGACCTAATGACGATGGAACACTCAAATTGTGTCGATATTCAATACATCGGCCTCCAGTCGTTTTGTCTCCAAGGGGTATATTGCTGTCTCGAGCACTGTATGAACTTCACCTGTGAGTAGATTTTCGAATCCGACGCTAAAATTATTGTTAATTGTAACGTTCAGGGCCTCCTAATGACGATGGAACACTCAAATTGCGTCAAGAATCAATACATCGGTTTCCAGCCGACTTGTCTCCAAGGGTCTATTGCTGCCTCGGGCACCTTATGGTCGTTCTCCTGTGAGTCTAGATTTCTGAATCCGACGCAAACTGATAGTTAATTGTAACGTTCAGTGCCTTGTAATGACGATGGAACACTCAAATTGCGTCGAGATTCAATACATCGGCCTCCAGCCGACTTTTGTCCAAGGGTCTGTTGCTGCCTCGGGCACCTTATGGTCGTTCACCTGTGAGTTTAGATTATCGAATCCGACGCAAAAATGATAGTTAATTGTAACGTTTAGGGCCTCCTATTGACGATGGAACACTCAAATTGCGTCGAGATTCAATACATCGGCCTCCAGCCGACTTGTCTCCAAGGGTTTGTTGCTGCGTCGGGCACCTTATGGTCGTTCTCCTGTGAGTTTAGATTATCGAATCCGACGCAAAAATGATAGTTAATTGTAACGTTTAGGGCCTCCTAATGACGATGGGGCACTCAAATTGCGTCGAGATTCAAAACATCGGCCTCCAGCCGACTTGTCTCCAATGGCCTGTTGCTGCCTCGGGTACCTTATGGTCGTTCTCTTGTAAGTCTAGATTTTCGAATCCGACGCAAAAATGATAGTTAATTGTAACGTTCAGGGCCTTGTAATGACGATGGAACACTCAAATTGCGTCGAGATTCAATACATCGGCCTCCAGCCGACTTGTCTCCAAGGGTCTGTTGCTGCCTCGGGCACCTTATGGTCGTTCTCCTGTGAGTTTAGATTATCGAATCCGACGCAAAAATGATAGTTAATGGTAACGTTTAGGGCCTCCTAATGACGATGGAACACTCAAATTGCGTCGAGATTCAATACATCGGCCTCCAGCCGACCTGTCTCCAATGGTCTGTTGCTGCCTCGGGTACCTTATGGTCGTTCTCTTGTAAGTCTAGATTTTCGAATCCGACGCAAAAATGATAGTTCATTATAACGTTCAGGGCGACCTAATGACGATGGAACACTCAAATTGCGTCAATATTCAATACAGCGGCCTCCAGTCGATTTGTCTCCAAGGGGTATATTGCTGTCTCGAGCACCGTATGAACTTCTCCTGTGAGTAGATTTTCGATTCCGACGCTAAAATTATTGTTAATTGTAACGTTCAGGGCCTCCTAATGACGATGGAACACTCAAATTGCGTCAAGAATCAATACATCGGTTTCCAGCCGACTTGTCTCCAAGGGTCTGTTGCTGCCTCGGGCACCTTAATGTCGTTCTCCTGTGAGTCTAGATTTTCGAATCCGACTCATAAATGTTAGTTAATTGTAACGTTCAGGGACTCCTAAAAACGATGGAACACTCAAATTGCGTCGAGAGTCAATACATCGACCTCCAGTCGACTTGTATCCAAGGGGATATTGCAGTCTCGTGCACCATATGATCCTTCTCCTGTTAGTAGAGTTTCGAATCCGACGCTAAAATGATAGTTCATTATAACGTTCAGGGCGACCTAATGACGATGGAACACTCAAATTGCGTCGATATTCAATACATCGGCCTCCAGTCGATTTGTCTCCAAGGGGTATATTGCTGTCTCGAGCACCGTATGAACTTCTCCTGTGAGTAGATTTTCGCATCCGACGCTAAAATTACTGTTAATTGTAACGTTCAGGGCCTCCTAATGACGATGGAACACTCAAATTGCGTCAAGAATCAATACATCGGTTTCCAGCCGACTTGTCTCCAAGGGTCTATTGCTGCCTCGGGCACCTTATGGTCGTTCTCCTGTGAGTCTAGATTTCTGAATCCGACGCAAACTGATAGTTAATTGTAACGTTCAGGGCCTTGTAATGACGATGGAACACTGAAATTGCGTCGAGATTCAATACATCGGCCTCCAGCCGACTTGTGTCCAAGGGTCTGTTGCTGCCTCGGGCACCTTATGGTCGTTCACCTGTGAGTTTAGATTATCGAATCCGACGCAAAAATGATAGTTAATTGTAACGTTTAGGGCCTCCTAATGACGATGGAACACTCAAATTGCGTCGAGATTCAATACATCGGCCTCCAGCCGACTTGTCTCCAAGGGTCTGTTGCTGCGTCGGGCACCTTATGGTCGTTCTCCTGTGAGTTTAGATTAACGAATCCGACGCAAAAATGATAGTTAATTGTAACTTTTCGGGCAACCTAATGACGATGGAACACTCAAATTGCGTCGAGATTCAATACATCGGCCTCCAGCCGACTTTTCTCCAAGGGTCTATTGCTGCCTCGGGCACCTTATGGTCGTTCTCCTGTGAGTCTAGATTTTCGAATCCGACGCAAAACTGATAGTTAATTGTAACATTCAGGGCCTCCTAATGACGATGGAACACTCAAATTGCGTCGCGATCCAATACATCGTCCTCCAGCCGACTTGTCTCCAAGTGTCTAATGCTGCCTCGGGCACCTTATGGTCGTTCTCTTGTAAGTCTAGATTTTCGAATCCGACGCAAAACTGATAGTTAATTGTAACATTCAGGGCCTCCTAATGACGATGGAACACTCAAATTGCGTCACGATCCAATACATCGTCCTCCAGCCGACTTGTCTCCAAGAGTCTAATGCTGCCTCGGGTACCTTATGGTCGTTCTCTTGTAAGTCTAGATTTTCGAATCCGACGCGAAAATGATAGTAAATTGTAACGTTCAGGGCCTCCTAATGCCGATGGAACACTCAAATTGCGTCCAGATTCAATACATCGGCCTCCAGCCGACTTGTCTCCAAGGGTCTGTTGCTGCCTCGGGCACCTTATGGTCGTTCTCCTGTGAGTTTAGATTATCTAATCCGACGCAAAAATGATAGTTAATTGTAACGTTTAGGGCCTCCTAATGACGATGGAACACTCAAATTGCGTCGATATTCAATACATCGGCCTCCAGTCGATTTGTCTCCAAGGGGTATATTGCTGTCTCAAGCACCGTATGAACATCTCCTGTGAGTAGATTTTCGAATCCGACGCAAAACTGATAGTTAATTGTAAGGTTTAGGGCCTCCTAATGACGATGGAACATTCAAATTGCGTCGCGATTCAATACATCGTCCTCCAGCGGACTGGTCTCCAAGGGGATATTGCTGCATCGGGCACCTTATGGTCCGTTCCAGTGAGTCTAGATTTTCGAATCCGACGAAAAACTGATAGTTAATTGTAACATTCAGGGCCTGCTAATGACGATGGAACACTCATTTTGCGTCGCGATCCAATACATCGTCCTCCAACCGACTTGTCTCCAAGGGTCAAAAGCTGCCACGGGCACCTTGTGATCGTTCTGCTGTGAGTCTAGATTTTCGAACCCGACGCAAAACTGATTGTTAATTGTAACGTTCAGGGCCACCTAATGACGATGGAACACTCAAATTGAGTCGAGATCAAATACATTGACCTCCAGCCGACTTGTCTCCAAGGGGATATTGCTGAATCGGGCTCCATGTGGTCCGACTCCTGTGAGTCTAGATTTTCGAATCCGACGCGAAACTGATAGTTAATTGTAACGTTTAGGGCCTTGTAATGACGATGGAACACTCAAATTGCGTCGAGATTCAATACATCGGCCTCCAGCCGACTTGTCTCCAAGGGTCTGTTGCTGCCTCGGGCACCTTATGGTCGTTCTCCTGTGAGTTTAGATTATAGAATCCGACGCAAAAATGATAGTTAATTGTAACGTTTAGGGCCTCCTAATGACGATGGGACACTCAAATTGCGTCGAGATTCAATACATCGGCATCCAGCCGACTTGTCTCCAAGGGTCTATTGCTGCCTGGGGCACCTTATGGTCGTTCTCCTGTGAGTCTAGATTTTCGAATACGACGCAAAAATGATAGTTAATTGTAACGTTCAGGGCCTTGTAATGACGATGGAACACTGAAATTGCGTCGAGATTCAATACATCGGCCTCCAACCGACTTGTCTCCAAGGGTCTAATGCTGCCTCGGGCACCTTATGGTCGTTCTCTTGTAAGTCTAGATTTTCGAATCCGACGCAAAAATGATAGTTCATTGTAACGCTCAGGGCCTCCTAATGACGATGGAACTCTCAAATTGCGTCGAGATTCAATACATCGTCCTCCAGCCGACTTGTCTCCAAGGGTCTATTGCTGCCTCGGGCACCTTATGGTCGTTATCCTGTGAGTCTAGATTTTCGAATCCGACGCAAAAATGATAGTTAATTGTAACGTTCAGGGCCTCCTAATGCCGATGGAACACTCAAATTGCGTCGAGATTCAATACATCGGCCTCCAGCAGACTTGTCTCCAAGGGTCTATTGCTGCCTCGGGCACCTTGTGGTCGTTCTCCTGTGAGTCTAGATTACCGAATCCGACGCAAAAATGATAGTTAATTGTAACGTTCAGGGCCTTGTAATGACGATGGAACACTCAAATTGCGTCGAGATTCAATACATCGGCCTCCAGCCGACTTGTCTCCAAGGGTCTGTTGCTGCCTCGGGCACCTTATGGTCGTTCTCCTGTGAGTTTAGATTATCGAATCCGACGCAAAAATGATAGTTAATGGTAACGTTTAGGGCCTCCTAATGACGATGGAACACTCAAATTGCGTCGAGATTCAATACATCGGCCTCCAGCAGACTTGTCTCCAAGGGTCTATTGCTGCCTCGGGCACCTTGTGGTCGTTCTCCTGTGAGTCTAGATTACCGAATCCGACGCAAAAATGATAGTTAATTGTAACGTTCAGGGCCTTGTAATGACGATGGAACACTCAAATTGCGTCGAGATTCAATACATCGGCCTCCAGCCGACTTGTCTCCAAGGGTCTGTTGCTGCCTCGGGCACCTTATGGTCGTTCTCCTGTGAGTTTAGATTATCGAATCCGACGCAAAAATGATAGTTAATGGTAACGTTTAGGGCCTCCTAATGACGATGGAACACTCAAATTGCGTCGAGATTCAATACATCGGCCTCCAGCCGACTTGTCTCCAAGGGTCTATTGCTGCCTCGGGCACCTTATGGTGGTTCTCCTGTGAGTCTAGATTTTCGAATCCGACGCAAAAATGATAGTTAATTGTAACGTTTAGGTCCTCCTAATGACGATGGAACACTCAAATTGCGTCGAGATTCAATACATCGGCCTCCAGCCGACTTGTCTCCAAGGGTCTATTGCTGCCTCGGGCACCTTATGATCGTTCTCTTGTAAGTCTACATTTTCGAATCCGACGCAAAAATGATAGTTAATTGTAACGTTCAGGGCCTCCTAATGCCGATGGAACACTCAAATTGCGTCGAGATTCAATACATCGGCCTCCAGCCGACTTGTCTCCAAGGGTCTATTGCTGCCTCGGGCACCTTATGGTCGTTCTCCTTTGAGTCTAGATTATCGAATCCGACGCAAAAATGATAGTTAATTGTAACGTTCAGGGCCTTGTAATGACGATGGAACACTCAAATTGCGTCGAGATTCAATACATCGGCCTCCAGCCGACTTGTCTCCAAGGGTCTGTTGCTGCCTCGGGCACCTTATGGTCGTTGTCCTGTGAGTTTAGATTATCGAATCCGACGCAAAAATGATAGTTAATTGTAACGTTTAGGTCCTCCTAATGACGATGGAACACTCAAATTGCGTCGAGATTCAATACATCGGCCTCCAGCCGACTTGTCTCCAAGGGTCTATTGCTGCCTCGGGCTTCTTAACGTCATTCTCCTGTGAGTTTAGATTATCGAATCCGACGCAAAAAAGATAGTTCATTGTAACGTTCAGGGCCTCCTAATGCCGATGGAACACTCAAATTGCGTCGAGATTCAATACATCGGCCTCCAGCCGACTTGTCTCCAAGGGTCTATTGCTGCCTCGGGCACCTTATGGTGGTTCTCCTGTGAGTCTAGATTTTCGAATCCGACGCAAAAATGATAGTTAATTGTAACGTTCAGGGCCTTGTAATGACGATGGAACACTCAAATTGCGTCGAGATTCAATACATCGGCCTCCAGCCGACTTGTCTCCAAGGTTCTATTGCTGCCTCGGGCACCTTATGGTCGTTCTCCTGTGAGTTTAGATTATCGAATCCGACGCAAAATTGATAATTAATTGTAACGTTTAGGGCCTCCTAATGACGATGGGGCACTCAAATTGCGTCGAGATTCAATACATCGGCCCCCAGCCGACTTGTCTCCAATGGCCTGTTGCTGCCTCGGGTACCTTATGGTCGTTCTCTTGTAAGTCTAGATCTTCGAATCCGACGCAAAAATGATAGTTCATTATAACGTTCAGGGCGACCTAATAACGATGGAACACTCAAATTGTGTCGATATTCAATACATCGGCCTCCAGTCGTTTTGTCTCCAAGGGTTATATTGCTGTCTCGAGCACTGTATGAACTTCTCCTGTGAGTAGATTTTCGAATCCGACGCTAAAATTATTGTTAATTGTAACGTTCAGGGCCTCCTAATGACGATGGAACACTCAAATTGCGTCAAGAATCAATACATCGGTTTCCAGCCGACTTGTCTCCAAGGGTCTATTGCTGCCTCGGGCACCTTATGGTCGTTCTCCTGTGAGTCTAGATTTCTGAATCCGACGCAAACTGATAGTTAATTGTAACGTTCAGTGCCTTGTAATGACGATGGAACACTCAAATTGCGTCGAGATTCAATACATCGGCCTCCAGCCGACTTGTGTCCAAGGGTCTGTTGCTGCCTCGGGCACCTTATGGTCGTTCACCTGTGAGTTTAGATTATCGAATCCGACGCAAAAATGATAGTTAATTGAAACGTTTAGGGCCTCCTAATGACGATGGAACACTCAAATTGCGTCGAGATTCAATACATCGGCCTCCAGCCGACTTGTCTCCAAGGGTCTGTTGCTGCGTCGGGCACCTTATGGTCGTTCTCCTGTGAGTTTAGATTATCGAATCCGACGCAAAAATGATAGTTAATTGTAACGTTTAGGGCCTCCTAATGACGATGGGGCACTCAAATTGCGTCGAGATTCAAAACATCGGCCTCCAGCCGACTTGTCTCCAATGGCCTGTTGCTGCCTCGGGTACCTTATGGTCGTTCTCTTGTAAGTCTAGATTTTCGAATCCGACGCAAAAATGATAGTTAATTGTAACGTTCAGGGCCTCCTAATGCCGATGGAACACTCAAATTGCGTCGAGATTCAATACATCGGCCTCCAGCCGACTTGTCTCCAAGGGTCTATTGCTGCCTCGGGCACCTTGTGGTCGTTCTCCTGTGAGTCTAGATTACCGAATCCGACGCAAAAAAGATAGTTCATTGTAACGTTCAGGGCCTCCTAATGCCGATGGAACACTCAAATTGCGTCGAGATTCAATACATCGGCCTCCAGCCGACTTGTCTCCAAGGGTCTATTGCTGCCTCGGGCACCTTATGGTCGTTCTCCTGTGAGTCTAGATTTTCGAATCCGACGCAAAAATGATAGTTAATTGTAACGTTCAGGGCCTTGTAATGACGATGGAACACTCAAATTGCGTCGAGATTCAATACATCGGCCTCCAGCCGACTTGTCTCCAAGGTTCTATTGCTGCCTCGGGCACCTTATGGTCGTTCTCCTGTGAGTTTAGATTATCGAATCCGACGCAAAATTGATAATTAATTGTAACGTTTAGGGCCTCCTAATGACGATGGGGCACTCAAATTGCGTCGAGATTCAATACATCGTCCTCCAGCCGACTTGTCTCCAAGGGTCTATTGCTGCCTCGGGCACCTTATGGTCGTTATCCTGTGAGTCTAGATTTTCGAATCCGACGCAAAAATGATAGTTAATTGTAACGTTCAGGGCCTCCTAATGCCGATGGAACACTCAAATTGCGTCGAGATTCAATACATCGGCCTCCAGCAGACTTGTCTCCAAGGGTCTATTGCTGCCTCGGGCACCTTGTGGTCGTTCTCCTGTGAGTCTAGATTACCGAATCCGACGCAAAAATGATAGTTAATTGTAACGTTCAGGGCCTTGTAATGACGATGGAACACTCAAATTGCGTCGAGATTCAATACATCGGCCTCCAGCCGACTTGTCTCCAAGGGTCTGTTGCTGCCTCGGGCACCTTATGGTCGTTCTCCTGTGAGTTTAGATTATCGAATCCGACGCAAAAATGATAGTTAATGGTAACGTTTAGGGCCTCCTAATGACGATGGAACACTCAAATTGCGTCGAGATTCAATACATCGGCCTCCAGCAGACTTGTCTCCAAGGGTCTATTGCTGCCTCGGGCACCTTGTGGTCGTTCTCCTGTGAGTCTAGATTACCGAATCCGACGCAAAAATGATAGTTAATTGTAACGTTCAGGGCCTTGTAATGACGATGGAACACTCAAATTGCGTCGAGATTCAATACATCGGCCTCCAGCCGACTTGTCTCCAAGGGTCTGTTGCTGCCTCGGGCACCTTATGGTCGTTCTCCTGTGAGTTTAGATTATCGAATCCGACGCAAAAATGATAGTTAATGGTAACGTTTAGGGCCTCCTAATGACGATGGAACACTCAAATTGCGTCGAGATTCAATACATCGGCCTCCAGCCGACTTGTCTCCAAGGGTCTATTGCTGCCTCGGGCACCTTATGGTGGTTCTCCTGTGAGTCTAGATTTTCGAATCCGACGCAAAAATGATAGTTAATTGTAACGTTTAGGTCCTCCTAATGACGATGGAACACTCAAATTGCGTCGAGATTCAATACATCGGCCTCCAGCCGACTTGTCTCCAAGGGTCTATTGCTGCCTCGGGCACCTTATGATCGTTCTCTTGTAAGTCTACATTTTCGAATCCGACGCAAAAATGATAGTTAATTGTAACGTTCAGGGCCTCCTAATGCCGATGGAACACTCAAATTGCGTCGAGATTCAATACATCGGCCTCCAGCCGACTTGTCTCCAAGGGTCTATTGCTGCCTCGGGCACCTTATGGTCGTTCTCCTTTGAGTCTAGATTATCGAATCCGACGCAAAAATGATAGTTAATTGTAACGTTCAGGGCCTTGTAATGACGATGGAACACTCAAATTGCGTCGAGATTCAATACATCGGCCTCCAGCCGACTTGTCTCCAAGGGTCTGTTGCTGCCTCGGGCACCTTATGGTCGTTGTCCTGTGAGTTTAGATTATCGAATCCGACGCAAAAATGATAGTTAATTGTAACGTTTAGGTCCTCCTAATGACGATGGAACACTCAAATTGCGTCGAGATTCAATACATCGGCCTCCAGCCGACTTGTCTCCAAGGGTCTATTGCTGCCTCGGGCTTCTTAACGTCATTCTCCTGTGAGTTTAGATTATCGAATCCGACGCAAAAAAGATAGTTCATTGTAACGTTCAGGGCCTCCTAATGCCGATGGAACACTCAAATTGCGTCGAGATTCAATACATCGGCCTCCAGCCGACTTGTCTCCAAGGGTCTATTGCTGCCTCGGGCACCTTATGGTGGTTCTCCTGTGAGTCTAGATTTTCGAATCCGACGCAAAAATGATAGTTAATTGTAACGTTCAGGGCCTTGTAATGACGATGGAACACTCAAATTGCGTCGAGATTCAATACATCGGCCTCCAGCCGACTTGTCTCCAAGGTTCTATTGCTGCCTCGGGCACCTTATGGTCGTTCTCCTGTGAGTTTAGATTATCGAATCCGACGCCAAATTGATAATTAATTGTAACGTTTAGGGCCTCCTAATGACGATGGGGCACTCAAATTGCGTCGAGATTCAATACATCGGCCCCCAGCCGACTTGTCTCCAATGGCCTGTTGCTGCCTCGGGTACCTTATGGTCGTTCTCTTGTAAGTCTAGATCTTCGAATCCGACGCAAAAATGATAGTTCATTATAACGTTCAGGGCGACCTAATAACGATGGAACACTCAAATTGTGTCGATATTCAATACATCGGCCTCCAGTCGTTTTGTCTCCAAGGGTTATATTGCTGTCTCGAGCACTGTATGAACTTCTCCTGTGAGTAGATTTTCGAATCCGACGCTAAAATTATTGTTAATTGTAACGTTCAGGGCCTCCTAATGACGATGGAACACTCAAATTGCGTCAAGAATCAATACATCGGTTTCCAGCCGACTTGTCTCCAAGGGTCTATTGCTGCCTCGGGCACCTTATGGTCGTTCTCCTGTGAGTCTAGATTTCTGAATCCGACGCAAACTGATAGTTAATTGTAACGTTCAGTGCCTTGTAATGACGATGGAACACTCAAATTGCGTCGAGATTCAATACATCGGCCTCCAGCCGACTTGTGTCCAAGGGTCTGTTGCTGCCTCGGGCACCTTATGGTCGTTCACCTGTGAGTTTAGATTATCGAATCCGACGCAAAAATGATAGTTAATTGAAACGTTTAGGGCCTCCTAATGACGATGGAACACTCAAATTGCGTCGAGATTCAATACATCGGCCTCCAGCCGACTTGTCTCCAAGGGTCTGTTGCTGCGTCGGGCACCTTATGGTCGTTCTCCTGTGAGTTTAGATTATCGAATCCGACGCAAAAATGATAGTTAATTGTAACGTTTAGGGCCTCCTAATGACGATGGGGCACTCAAATTGCGTCGAGATTCAAAACATCGGCCTCCAGCCGACTTGTCTCCAATGGCCTGTTGCGGCCTCGGGTACCTTATGGTCGTTCTCTTGTAAGTCTAGATTTTCGAATCCGACGCAAAAATGATAGTTAATTGTAACGTTCAGGGCCTCCTAATGCCGATGGAACACTCAAATTGCGTCGAGATTCAATACATCGGCCTCCAGCCGACTTGTCTCCAAGGGTCTATTGCTGCCTCGGGCACCTTATGGTGGTTCTCCTGTGAGTCTAGATTTTCGAATCCGACGCAAAAATGATAGTTAATTGTAACGTTTAGGTCCTCCTAATGACGATGGAACACTCAAATTGCGTCGAGATTCAATACATCGGCCTCCAGCCGACTTGTCTCCAAGGGTCTATTGCTGCCTCGGGCACCTTATGATCGTTCTCTTGTAAGTCTACATTTTCGAATCCGACGCAAAAATGATAGTTAATTGTAACGTTCAGGGCCTCCTAATGCCGATGGAACACTCAAATTGCGTCGAGATTCAATACATCGGCCTCCAGCCGACTTGTCTCCAAGGGTCTATTGCTGCCTCGGGCACCTTATGGTCGTTCTCCTTTGAGTCTAGATTATCGAATCCGACGCAAAAATGATAGTTAATTGTAACGTTCAGGGCCTTGTAATGACGATGGAACACTCAAATTGCGTCGAGATTCAATACATCGGCCTCCAGCCGACTTGTCTCCAAGGGTCTGTTGCTGCCTCGGGCACCTTATGGTCGTTGTCCTGTGAGTTTAGATTATCGAATCCGACGCAAAAATGATAGTTAATTGTAACGTTTAGGTCCTCCTAATGACGATGGAACACTCAAATTGCGTCGAGATTCCATACATCGGCCTCCAGCCGACTTGTCTCCAAGGGTCTATTGCTGCCTCGGGCTTCTTAACGTCATTCTCCTGTGAGTTTAGATTATCGAATCCGACGCAAAAAAGATAGTTCATTGTAACGTTCAGGGCCTCCTAATGCCGATGGAACACTCAAATTGCGTCGAGATTCAATACATCGGCCTCCAGCCGACTTGTCTCCAAGGGTCTATTGCTGCCTCGGGCACCTTATGGTGGTTCTCCTGTGAGTCTAGATTTTCGAATCCGACGCAAAAATGATAGTTAATTGTAATGTTCAGGGCCTTGTAATGACGATGGAACACTCAAATTGCGTCGAGATTCAATACATCGGCCTCCAGCCGACTTGTCTCCAAGGTTCTATTGCTGCCTCGGGCACCTTATGGTCGTTCTCCTGTGAGTTTAGATTATCGAATCCGACGCCAAATTGATAATTAATTGTAACGTTTAGGGCCTCCTAATGACGATGGGGCACTCAAATTGCGTCGAGATTCAATACATCGGCCCCCAGCCGACTTGTCTCCAATGGCCTGTTGCTGCCTCGGGTACCTTATGGTCGTTCTCTTGTAAGTCTAGATCTTCGAATCCGACGCAAAAATGATAGTTCATTATAACGTTCAGGGCGACCTAATAACGATGGAACACTCAAATTGTGTCGATATTCAATACATCGGCCTCCAGTCGTTTTGTCTCCAAGGGTTATATTGCTGTCTCGAGCACTGTATGAACTTCTCCTGTGAGTAGATTTTCGAATCCGACGCTAAAATTATTGTTAATTGTAACGTTCAGGGCCTCCTAATGACGATGGAACACTCAAATTGCGTCAAGAATCAATACATCGGTTTCCAGCCGACTTGTCTCCAAGGGTCTATTGCTGCCTCGGGCACCTTATGGTCGTTCTCCTGTGAGTCTAGATTTCTGAATCCGACGCAAACTGATAGTTAATTGTAACGTTCAGTGCCTTGTAATGACGATGGAACACTCAAATTGCGTCGAGATTCAATACATCGGCCTCCAGCCGACTTGTGTCCAAGGGTCTGTTGCTGCCTCGGGCACCTTATGGTCGTTCACCTGTGAGTTTAGATTATCGAATACGACGCAAAAATGATAGTTAATTGAAACGTTTAGGGCCTCCTAATGACGATGGAACACTCAAATTGCGTCGAGATTCAATACATCGGCCTCCAGCCGACTTGTCTCCAAGGGTCTGTTGCTGCGTCGGGCACCTTATGGTCGTTCTCCTGTGAGTTTAGATTATCGAATCCGACGCAAAAATGATAGTTAATTGTAACGTTTAGGGCCTCCTAATGACGATGGGGCACTCAAATTGCGTCGAGATTCAAAACATCGGCCTCCAGCCGACTTGTCTCCAATGGCCTGTTGCGGCCTCGGGTACCTTATGGTCGTTCTCTTGTAAGTCTAGATTTTCGAATCCGACGCAAAAATGATAGTTAATTGTAACGTTCAGGGCCTCCTAATGCCGATGGAACACTCAAATTGCGTCGAGATTCAATACATCGGCCTCCAGCCGACTTGTCTCCAAGGGTCTATTGCTGCCTCGGGCACCTTGTGGTCGTTCTCCTGTGAGTCTAGATTACCGAATCCGACGCAAAAAAGATAGTTCATTGTAACGTTCAGGGCCTCCTAATGCCGATGGAACACTCAAATTGCGTCGAGATTCAATACATCGGCCTCCAGCCGACTTGTCTCCAAGGGTCTATTGCTGCCTCGGGCACCTTATGGTCGTTCTCCTGTGAGTCTAGATTTTCGAATCCGACGCAAAAATGATAGTTAATTGTAACGTTCAGGGCCTTGTAATGACGATGGAACACTCAAATTGCGTCGAGATTCAATACATCGGCCTCCAGCCGACTTGTCTCCAAGGTTCTATTGCTGCCTCGGGCACCTTCTGGTCGTTCTCCTGTGAGTTTAGATTATCGAATCCGACGCAAAATTGATAATTAATTGTAACGTTTAGGGCCTCCTAATGACGATGGGGCACTCAAATTGCGTCGAGATTCAATACATCGGCCCCCAGCCGACTTGTCTCCAATGGCCTGTTGCTGCCTCGGGTACCTTATGGTCGTTCTCTTGTAAGTCTAGATCTTCGAATCCGACGCAAAAATGATAGTTCATTATAACGTTCAGGGCGACCTAATGACGATGGAACACTCAAATTGTGTCGATATTCAATACATCGGCCTCCAGTCGTTTTGTCTCCAAGGGGTATATTGCTGTCTCGAGCACTGTATGAACTTCACCTGTGAGTAGATTTTCGAATCCGACGCTAAAATTATTGTTAATTGTAACGTTCAGGGCCTCCTAATGACGATGGAACACTCAAATTGCGTCAAGAATCAATACATCGGTTTCCAGCCGACTTGTCTCCAAGGGTCTATTGCTGCCTCGGGCACCTTATGGTCGTTCTCCTGTGAGTCTAGATTTCTGAATCCGACGCAAACTGATAGTTAATTGTAACGTTCAGTGCCTTGTAATGACGATGGAACACTCAAATTGCGTCGAGATTCAATACATCGGCCTCCAGCCGACTTGTGTCCAAGGGTCTGTTGCTGCCTCGGGCACCTTATGGTCGTTCACCTGTGAGTTTAGATTATCGAATCCGACGCAAAAATGATAGTTAATTGTAACGTTTAGGGCCTCCTATTGACGATGGAACACTCAAATTGCGTCGAGATTCCATACATCGGCCTCCAGCCGACTTGTCTCCAAGGGTCTGTTGCTGCGTCGGCACCTTATGGTCGTTCTCCTGTGAGTTTAGATTATCGAATCCGACGCAAAAATGATAGTTAATTGTAACGTTTAGGGCCTCCTAATGACGATGGGGCACTCAAATTGCGTCGAGATACAAAACATCGGCCTCCAGCCGACTTGTCTCCAATGGCCTGTTACTGCCTCGGGTACCTTATGGTCGTTCTCTTGTAAGTCTAGATTTTCGAATCCGACGCAAAAATGATAGTTAATTGTAACGTTCAGGGCCTTGTAATAACGATGGAACACTCAAATTGCGTCGAGATTCAATACATCGGCCTCCAGCCGACTTGTCTCCAAGGGTCTGTTGCTGCCTCGGGCACCTTATGGTCGTTCTCCTGTGAGTTTAGATTATCGAATCCGACGCAAAAATGATAGTTAATGGTAACGTTTAGGGCCTCCTAATGACGATGGAACACTCAAATTGCGTCGAGATTCAATACATCGGCCTCCAGCCGACCTGTCTCCAATGGTCTGTTGCTGCCTCGGGTACCTTATGGTCGTTCTCTTGTAAGTCTAGATTTTCGAATCCGACGCAAAAATGATAGTTCATTATAACGTTCAGGGCGACCTAATGACGATGGAACACTCAAATTGCGTCAATATTCAATACAGCGGCCTCCAGTCGATTTGTCTCCAAGGGGTATATTGCTGTCTCGAGCACCGTATGAACTTCTCCTGTGAGTAGATTTTCGATTCCGACGCTAAAATTATTGTTAATTGTAACGTTCAGGGCCTCCTAATGACGATGGAACACTCAAATTGCGTCAAGAATCAATACATCGGTTTCCAGCCGACTTGTCTCCAAGGGTCTGTTGCTGCCTCGGGCACCTTAATGTCGTTCTCCTGTGAGTCTAGATTTTCGAATCCGACTCATAAATGTTAGTTAATTGTAACGTTCAGGGACTCCTAAAAACGATGGAACACTCAAATTGCGTCGAGAGTCAATACATCGACCTCCAGTCGACTTGTATCCAAGGGGATATTGCAGTCTCGTGCACCATATGATCCTTCTCCTGTTAGTAGAGTTTCGAATCCGACGCTAAAATGATAGTTCATTATAACGTTCAGGGCGACCTAATGACGATGGAACACTCAAATTGCGTCGATATTCAATACATCGGCCTCCAGTCGATTTGTCTCCAAGGGGTATATTGCTGTCTCGAGCACCGTATGAACTTCTCCTGTGAGTAGATTTTCGAATCCGACGCTAAAATTACTGTTAATTGTAACGTTCAGGGCCTCCTAATGACGATGGAACACTCAAATTGCGTCAAGAATCAATACATCGGTTTCCAGCCGACTTGTCTCCAAGGGTCTATTGCTGCCTCGGGCACCTTATGGTCGTTCTCCTGTGAGTCTAGATTTCTGAATCCGACGCAAACTGATAGTTAATTGTAACGTTCAGGGCCTTGTAATGACGATGGAACACTGAAATTGCGTCGAGATTCAATACATCGGCCTCCAGCCGACTTGTGTCCAAGGGTCTGTTGCTGCCTCGGGCACCTTATGGTCGTTCACCTGTGAGTTTAGATTATCGAATCCGACGCAAAAATGATAGTTAATTGTAACGTTTAGGGCCTCCTAATGACGATGGAACACTCAAATTGCGTCGAGATTCAATACATCGGCCTCCAGCCGACTTGTCTCCAAGGGTCTGTTGCTGCGTCGGGCACCTTATGGTCGTTCTCCTGTGAGTTTAGATTAACGAATCCGACGCAAAAATGATAGTTAATTGTAACTTTTCGGGCAACCTAATGACGATGGAACACTCAAATTGCGTCGAGATTCAATACATCGGCCTCCAGCCGACTTTTCTCCAAGGGTCTATTGCTGCCTCGGGCACCCTATGGTCGTTCTCCTGTGAGTCTAGATTTTCGAATCCGACGCAAAACTGATAGTTAATTGTAACATTCAGGGCCTCCTAATGACGATGGAACACTCAAATTGCGTCGCGATCCAATACATCGTCCTCCAGCCGACTTGTCTCCAAGAGTCTAATGCTGCCTCGGGCACCTTATGGTCGTTCTCTTGTAAGTCTAGATTTTCGAATCCGACGCGAAAATGATAGTAAATTGTAACGTTCAGGGCCTCCTAATGCCGATGGAACACTCAAATTGCGTCCAGATTCAATACATCGGCCTCCAGCCGACTTGTCTCCAAGGGTCTGTTGCTGCCTCGGGCACCTTATGGTCGTTCTCCTGTGAGTTTAGATTATCTAATCCGACGCAAAAATGATAGTTAATTGTAACGTTTAGGGCCTCCTAATGACGATGGAACACTCAAATTGCGTCGATATTCAATACATCGGCCTCCAGTCGATTTGTCTCCAAGGGGTATATTGCTGTCTCAAGCACCGTATGAACATCTCCTGTGAGTAGATTTTCGAATCCGACGCAAAACTGATAGTTAATTGTAAGGTTTAGGGCCTCCTAATGACGATGGAACATTCAAATTGCGTCGCGATTCAATACATCGTCCTCCAGCGGACTGGTCTCCAAGGGGATATTGCTGCATCGGGCACCTTATGGTCCGTTCCAGTGAGTCTAGATTTTCGAATCCGACGAAAAACTGATAGTTAATTGTAACATTCAGGGCCTGCTAATGACGATGGAACACTCATTTTGCGTCGCGATCCAATACATCGTCCTCCAACCGACTTGTCTCCAAGGGTCAAAAGCTGCCACGGGCACCTTGTGATCGTTCTGCTGTGAGTCTAGATTTTCGAACCCGACGCAAAACTGATTGTTAATTGTAACGTTCAGGGCCACCTAATGACGATGGAACACTCAAATTGAGTCGAGATCAAATACATTGACCTCCAGCCGACTTGTCTCCAAGGGGATATTGCTGAATCGGGCTCCATGTGGTCCGACTCCTGTGAGTCTAGATTTTCGAATCCGACGCGAAACTGATAGTTAATTGTAACGTTTAGGGCCTTGTAATGACGATGGAACACTCAAATTGCGTCGAGATTCAATACATCGGCCTCCAGCCGACTTGTCTCCAAGGGTCTGTTGCTGCCTCGGGCACCTTATGGTCGTTCTCCTGTGAGTTTAGATTATAGAATCCGACGCAAAAATGATAGTTAATTGTAACGTTTAGGGCCTCCTAATGACGATGGGACACTCAAATTGCGTCGAGATTCAATACATCGGCATCCAGCCGACTTGTCTCCAAGGGTCTATTGCTGCCTGGGGCACCTTATGGTCGTTCTCCTGTGAGTCTAGATTTTCGAATACGACGCAAAAATGATAGTTAATTGTAACGTTCAGGGCCTTGTAATGACGATGGAACACTGAAATTGCGTCGAGATTCAATACATCGGCCTCCAACCGACTTGTCTCCAAGGGTCTAATGCTGCCTCGGGCACCTTATGGTCGTTCTCTTGTAAGTCTAGATTTTCGAATCCGACGCAAAAATGATAGTTCATTGTAACGCTCAGGGCCTCCTAATGACGATGGAACTCTCAAATTGCGTCGAGATTCAATACATCGTCCTCCAGCCGACTTGTCTCCAAGGGTCTATTGCTGCCTCGGGCACCTTATGGTCGTTATCCTGTGAGTCTAGATTTTCGAATCCGACGCAAAACTGATAGTTAATTGTAACATTCAGGGCCTCCTGATGACGATGGAACACTCAAATTGCGTCGAGATTCAACACATCGGCCTCCAGCCGACTTGTCTCCAAGGGGATATTGCTGTCTCGGGCACCTTATGGTCGTTCTCCTGTGAGTCTAGATTTTCGATTCCGACGCAAAAATGATAGTTACTTGTAACGTTCATGGCCTTCTAATGACGATGGAACACTGAAATTGCGTCGTGATTCAATACATCGGCCTCCAGCCGACTTGTCTCCAAGGGGATATCGCTGCCTCGGGCACCACTTGGTCCGTCTCCGGTGATTCTACGTTTTCGAAACCGATGCAAAACTCATAGTTAATTGTAACGTTCAGGGCCTCCTATGGGCGATTGAACACTCAAATTGCGTCGAGATTCAATACATCGAGCTCCAGCCGACTTGTCTCCAAGGGTCTATTGCTGCCTCGGGCACCTTATGGTCGTTCTCCTGTGAGTCTGGATTTTCGAATCCGACGCAAAAATGATAGTTAATTGTAACGTTCAGGGCCTTGTAATGACGATGGAATACTCAAATTGCGTCGAGATTCAATACATCGGCCTCCAGCCGACTTGTCTCCAAGGGTCTGTTGCTGCCTCGGGCACCTTATGGTCGTTCTCCTGTGAGTCTAGATTTTCGAATCCGACGCAAAAATGATAGTTAATTGTAACGTTTAGGGCCTCCTAATGACGATGGAACACTCAAATTGCGTCGAGATTCAATACATCGTCCTCCAGCCGATTTGTCTCCAAGGGGATATTGCTGCCTCGGGCACCTTATGGTCGTTCTCCTGTGACTTTAGATTATCGAATCCGACGCAAAAATGATAGTTAATTGTAACTTTTAGGGCCTCCTAATGACGATGGAACTTTCAAATTGCGTCGAGATTCAATACATCGGCCTCCAGCCGACTTGTCTCCAAGGGGATATTGCTGCCTCGGGCACCTTATGGTCGTTCTCCTGTGAGTCTAGATTTTCGAATCCGACGCTAAAATGATAGTTAATTGTAACGTTTAGGGCCTCCTAATGACGATGGGACACTCAAATTGCGTCGAGATTCAATACATCGTCCTCCAGCCGACTTGTCTCCAAGGGTCTAATGCTGCCTCGGGCATTTATGGTCGTTTTCTTGTAAGTCTAGATTTTCGAATCCGACGCAAAAATGATAGTTAATTGTAACGTTTAGGGCCTCCTAATGACGATGGAACACTCAAATTGCGTCGATATTCAATACATCGGCCTACAGTCGATTTGTCTCCAAGGGGTATATTGCTGTCTCGAGCACCGTATGAACTTCTCCTGTGAGTAGATTTTCGAATCCGACGCGAAACTGATAGTTAATTGTAAGGTTTAGGGCCTCCTAATGACGGTGGAACACTCAAATTGCGTCGAGATCAATACATCGTCCTCCAGCCGACTTGTCTCCAAGGGTCTATTGCTGCCTCGGGCACCTTATGGTCGTTCTCCTGTGAGTCTAGATTTTCGAATCCGACGCAAAACTGATAGATAATTGTAACATTCAGGGCCTCCTAATGACGATGGAACACTCAAATTGCGTCGAGATTCAATACATCGGCCTCCAGCCGACTTGTCTCCAAGGGGATATCACTGCCTCGGGCACCACATTGTCCGTCTCCGGTGATTCTACGTTTTCGAATCCGACGCAAAACTCATAGGGTATTGTAACGTTCAGGGCATCCTATTGGCGATGGAACACTCAAATTGCGTCGAGATTCAATACATCGACCTCCAGCCGACTTGTCTCCAAGGGGATATTGCTGCATCGGGCACCTTATGGTCGTTCTCCTGTGAGTTTAGATTTTCGAATCCGACGAAAAACTGATAGTTAATTGTAACATTCAGGGCCTCCAAATGACGATAGAACACTCATTTTGCGTCGCGATCCAATTAATCGTCCTCCAACCGACTTGTCTCCAAGGGTCAATAGCTGCCACGGGCACTTGTGATCGTTCTGCTGTGAGTCTAGATTTTCGAACCCGACGCAAAACTGATTGTTAATTTTAACGTTCAGGGCCACCTAATGACGATGGAACACTCAAATTGAGTCGAGATTCAATACATCGACCTCCAGAAGACTTGTCTCCATGGGGATATTGCTGCCTCGGGCTCCACGTGGTCCGTCTCCTGTGAGTCTAGATTTTCGAATCCGACGCGAAACTGATAGTTAATTGTAACGTTCAGGGCCTCCTAATGACGATGGAACTCTCAAATTGCGTCGAGATTCAATACATCGTCCTCCAGCCGACTTGTCTCCAAGGGTCTATTGCTGCCTCGGGCACCTTAGGGTCGTTCTCCTGTGAGTCTAGATTTTCGAATCCGACGCAAAACTGATAGTTTATTGTAACATTCAGGGACTCCTAATGACGATGGAACACCCATATTGTGTCGCGATCCAATACATCGTCCTCCAGCCGACTTGTCTCCAAGGGTCTAATGCTGCCTCGGGCACCTTATGGTCGTACTCTTGTAAGTCTAGATTTTCGAATCCGACGCAAAAATGATAGTTAATTGTAACGTTCAGGGCCTCCTCATGACGATAGAAGACTCAAATTGCGTCGAGATTCAATACATGGCCCCCAGCCGATTTGTCTCCAAGGGGATATTGCTGCCTCGGGCACCAAATGGTCCGTCTGCTGTGAGTCTAGATTTTCGAATCGTCCGCTAAAATGATAGTTAACTGTAACGTTCAGGGCCTCCTAATGACGTTGGAACACTCAAATTGCGTCGAGATTCAATACATCGGCCTCCAGACGACTTGTCTCCAAGGGTCTATTGCTGCCTCGGGCACCTTATGGTCGTTCTCCTGTGAGTCTTGATTTTCGAATCCGACGCAAAAGTAATAGTTAAGTGTAACGTTCAGGGCCTTGTAATGACGATGGAACACTCAAATTTCGTCGAGATTCAATACATCGGCCTCCAGACGACTTGTCTCCAAGGGTCTGTTGCTGCCTCGGGCACCTTATGGTCGTTCTCCTGTGAGTTTAGATTATCGAATCCGACGCAAAAATGATAGTTAATTGTAACGTTTAGGGCCTCATAATGACGATGGAACACTCAAATTGCGTCGAGATTCAATACATCGTCCTCCAGCCGACTTGTCTCCAAGGGTCTAATGCTGCCTCGGGCACCTTATGGTCGTTCTCCTGTGACTCTAGATTTTCGAATCCGACGCAAAAATGATAGTTAATCGTAACGTTCAGGGCCTTCTAATGACGATGGAACACTCAAATTGCGTCGACATTCAATACATCGGCCTCCAGCCGACTTGTTTCCAAGGGTCTGTTGCTGCCTCGGGCACCTTTTGGTCGTTCTCTTGTAAGTCTAGATTTTCGAATCCGACGCAAAAATGATAGGTAATTGTAACGTTCAGGGCCTCCTAAGGACGATGGAACTCTCAAATAGCGTCGAGATTCAATACATCGTCGTCCAGCCGACTTGTTCCCAAGGGTCTATTGCTGCCTCGGGCACCTTATGGTCGTTCTCCTGTGGGTCTAGATTTTCGAATCCGACGCAAAAATGATAGTTAATTGTAACGTTCAGGGCCTTGTAATGACGATGGAACACTCAAATTGCGTCGAGATTTAATACATCGGCCTCCAGACGACTTGTCTCCAAGGGTCTGTTGCTGCCTCGGCCACCTTATGGTCGCCCTCCTGTGAGTTTAGATTGTCGAATCCGGCCCAAAAATGATAGTTAATTGTAAAGTTTAGGGTCTCCTAATGACGATGGGACACTCAAATTGCTTCGAGATTCAATACATCGTCCTCCAGCCGACTTGTCTCCAAGGGTCTATTGCTGCCTCGGGCACCTTATGGTCGTTCTCTTGTAAGTCTAGATTTTCGAATCCGACGCAAAAATGATAGTTAATTGTAACGTTCAGGGCCTCCTAATGCCGATGGAACACTCAAATTGCGTCGAGATTCAATACATCGGCCTCCAGCCGACTTGTCTCCAAGGGTCTGTTGCTGTCTCGAGCACCGTATGAACATCTCCTGTGAGTAGATTTTCGAATCCGACGCTAAAATTATTGTTAATTGTAACGTTCAGGGCCTCCTAATGACGATGGAACACTCAAATTGCGTCAAGAATCAATACATCGGTTTCCAGCCGACTTGTCTCCAAGGGTCTGTTGCTGCCTCGGGCACCTTATGGTCGTTCTCCTGTGAGTCTAGATTTTCGAATCCGACGCATAAATGTTAGTTAATTGTAACGTTCAGGGACTCCTAAAAACGATGGAACACTCAAATTGCGTCGAGAGTCAATACATCGACCTCCAGTCGACTTGTATCCAAGGGGATATTGCAGTCTCGTGCACCATATGATCCTTCTCCTGTTAGTAGATTTTCGAATCCGACGCTAAAATGATAGTTAACTGTAACGTTCAGGGCCTCCTAATGCAGATGGAACACTCAAATTGCGTCGAGATTCAATACATCGGCCTCCAGCCGACTTGTCTCCAAGGGTCTATTGCTGCCTCGGGCACCTTATGGTCGTTCTCTTGTAAGTCTAGATTTTCGAATCCGACGCAAAAATGATAGTTAATTGTAACGTTCAGGGCCTCCTAATGCCGATGGAACACTCAAATTGCGTCGAGATTCAATACATCGGCCTCCAGCCGACTTGTCTCCAAGGGTCTATTGCTGCCTCGGGCACCTTGTGGTCGTTCTCCTGTGAGTCTAGATTATCGAATCCGACGCAAAAATGCTAGTTAATTGTAACGTTCAGGGCCTTGTAATGACGATGGAACACTAAAATTGCGTCGAGATTCAATACATCGGCCTCCAGCCGACTTGTCTCCAAGGGTCTGTTGCTGCCTCGGGCACCTTATGGTCGTTCTCCTGTGAGTTTAGATTATCGAATCCGACGCAAAAATGATAGTTAATTGTAACGTTTAGGTCCTCCTAATGACGATGGAACACTCAAATTGCGTCGAGATTCAATACATCGGCCTCCAGCCGACTTGTCTCCAAGGGTCTATTGCTGCCTCGGGCACCTTAAGGTCATTCTCCTGTGAGTTTAGATTATCGAATCCGACGCAAAAATGATAGTTAATTGTAACGTTCAGGGCCTCCTAATGCCGATGCAACACTCAAATTGCGTCGAGATTCAATACATCGGCCTCCAGCCGACTTGTCTCCAAGGGTCTGTTGCTGCCTCGGGCACCTTATGGTCGTTCTCCTGTGAGTTTAGATTATCGAATCCGACGCAAAAATGGTAGTTAATTGAAACGTTTAGGGCCTCCTAATGACGATGGGGCACTCAAATTGCGTCGAGATTCAATACATCGGCCTCCAGCCGACTTGTCTCCAATGGTCTGTTGCTGCCTCGGGTACATTATGGTCGTTCTCTTGTAAGTCTAGATTTTCGAATCCGACGCAAAAATGATAGTTCATTATAACGTTCAGGGCGACCTAATGACGATGGAACACTCAAATTGCGTCGATATTCAATACATCGGCCTCCAGTCGATTTGTCTCCAAGGGGTATATTGCTGTCTCGAGCACCGTATGAACTTCTCCTGTGAGTAGATTTTCGAATCCGCCGCTAAAATTATCGTTAATTGTAACGTTCAGGGCCTCCTAATGACGATGGAACACTCAAATTCCGTCAAGAATCAATACATCGGTTTCCAGCCGACTTGTCTCCAAGGGTCTATTGCTGCCTCGGGCACCTTATGGTCGTTCTCCTGTCAGTCTAGATTTCTGAATCCGACGCAAACTGATAGTTAATTGTAACGTTCAGGGCCTTGTAATGACGATGGAACACTCAATTTGCGTCGAGATTCAATACATCGGCCTCCAGCGGACTTGTGTCGAAGGGTCTGTTGCTGCCTCGGGCACCTTATGGTCGTTCACCTGTGAGTTTAGATTATCGAATCCGACGGAAAAATGATAGTTAATTGTAACGTTTAGGGCCTCCTAATGACGATGGAACACTCAAATTGCGTCGAGATTCAATACATCGGCCTCCAGCCGACTTGTCTCCAAGGGTCTGTTGCTGCGTCGGGCACCTTATGGTCGTTCTCCTGTGAGTTTAGATTATCGAATCCGACGCAAAAATGATAGTTAATTGTAACGTTTAGGGCCTCCTAATGACGATGGGACACTCAAATTGCGTCGAGATTCAATACATCGGCCTCCAGCCGACTTTTCTCCAAGGGTCTATTGCTGCCTCGGGCACCTTATGGTCGTTCTCCTGTGAGTCTAGATTTTCGAATCCGACGCAAAAATGATAGTTAATTGTAACGTTCAGGGCCTTCAAATGACGATGGAACACTCAAATTGCGTCGAGATTCAATACATCGGCCTCCAGCCGACTTGTCTCCAAGGGGATATCGCTGCCTCGGGCACCACTTGGTCCGTCTCCGGTGATTCTACGTTTTCGAAACCGACGCAAAACTCATAGTTAATTGTAACGTTCAGGGCTTCCTATTGGCGATTGAAAACTCAAATTGCGTCGAGATTCAATACATCGGCCTCCAGCCGACTTGTCTCCAAGGGTCTGTTGCTGCCTCGGGCACCTTATGGTCGTTCTCCTGTGAGTCTAGATTTTCGAATCCGACGCAAAAATGATAGTTAATTGTAACGTTTAGGGCCTCCTAATGACGATGGAACTCTCAAATTGCGTCGAGATTCAATACATCGTCCTCCAGCCGATTTGTCTCCAAGGGGATATTGCTGCCTCGGGCACCTTATGGTCGTTCTCCTGTGAGTTTAGATTTTCGAATCCGACGCAAAAATGAATGTTAATTGTAACGTTTAGGGCCTCCTAATGACGATGGGACACTCAAATTGCGTCGAGATTCAATACATCGTCCTCCAGCCGACTTGTCTCCAAGGGTCTGTTGCTGCCTCGGGCACCTTATGGTCGTTCTCTTGTAAGTCTAGATTTTCGAATCCGACGCAAAAATGATAGTTCATTATAACGTTCAGTGCGACCTAATGACGATGGAACACTCAAAATGCGTCGATATTCAGTACATCGGCCTCCAGTCGATTTGTCTCCAAGGGGTATATTGCTGTCTCGAGCACCGTATGAACTTCTCCTGTGAGTAGATTTTCGAATCCGACGATAAAATTATTGTTAATTGTAACGTTCAGGGCCTCCTAATGACGATGGAACACTCAAATTGCGTCAAGAATCAATACATCGGTTTCCAGCCGACTTGTCTCCAAGGGTCTGTTGCTGCCTCGGGCACCTTATGGTCGTTCTCCTGTGAGTCTAGATTTTCGAATCCGACGCATAAATGTTAGTTAATTGTAACGTTCAGGGACTCCTAAAAACGATGGAACACTCAAATTGCGTCGAGAGTCAATACATCGACCTCCAGTCGACTTGTATCCAAGGGGATATTGCAGTCTCGTGCACCATATGATCCTTCTCCTGTTAGTAGATTTTCGAATCCGACGCTAAAATGATAGTTAACTGTAACGTTCAGGGCCTCCTAATGCAGATGGAACACTCAAATTGCGTCGAGATTCAATACATCGGCCTCCAGCCGACTTGTCTCCAGGGGTCTATTGCTGCCTCGAGCACCTTATGGTCGTTCTCTTGTAAGTCAAGATTTTCGAATCCGACGCAAAAATGATAGTTAATTGTAACGTTCAGGGCCTCCTAATGCCGATGGAACACTCAAATTGCGTCGAGATTCAATACATCGGCCTCCAGCCGACTTGTCTCCAAGGGTCTATTGCTGCCTCGGGCACCTTGTGGTCGTTCTCCTGTGAGTCTAGATTATCGAATCCGACGCAAAAATGATAGTTAATTGTAACGTTCAGGGCCTTGTAATGACGATGGAACACTAAAATTGCGTCGAGATTCAATACATCGGCCTCCAGCCGACTTGTCTCCAAGGGTCTGTTGCTGCCTCGGGCACCTTATGGTCGTTCTCCTGTGAGTTTAGATTATCGAATCCGACGCAAAAATGATAGTTAATTGTAACGTTTAGGTCCTCCTAATGACGATGGAACACTCAAATTGCGTCGAGATTCAATACATCGGCCTCCAGCCGACTTGTCTCCAAGGGTCTGTTGCTGCCTCGGGCACCTTAAGGTCATTCTCCTGTGAGTTTAGATTATCGAATCCGACGCAAAAATGATAGTTAATTGTAACGTTCAGGGCCTCCTAATGCCGATGCAACACTCAAATTGCGTCGAGATTCAATACATCGGCCTCCAGCCGACTTGTCTCCAAGGGTCTGTTGTTGCCTCGGGCACCTTATGGTCGTTCTCCTGTGAGTTTAGATTATCGAATCCGACGCAAAAATGATAGTTAATTGTAACGTTTAGGGCCTCCTAATGACGATGGGACACTCAAATTGCGTCGAGATTCAATACATCGGCCTCCAGCCGACTTTTCTCCAAGGGTCTATTGCTGCCTCGGGCACCTTATGGTCGTTCTCCTGTGAGTCTAGATTTTCGAATCCGACGCAAAAATGATAGTTAATTGTAACGTTCAGGGCCTTCAAATGACGATGGAACACTCAAATTGCGTCGAGATTCAATACATCGGCCTCCAGCCGACTCGTCTCCAAGGGGATATCGCTGCCTCGGGCACCACTTGGTCCGTCTCCGGTGATTCTACGTTTTCGAAACCGACGCAAAACTCATAGTTAATTGTAACGTTCAGGGCTTCCTATTGGCGATTGAAAACTCAAATTGCGTCGAGATTCAATACATCGGCCTCCAGCCGACTTGTCTCCAAGGGTCTGTTGCTGCCTCGGGCACCTTATGGTCGTTCTCCTGTGAGTCTAGATTTTCGAATCCGACGCAAAAATGATAGTTAATTGTAACGTTTAGGGCCTCCTAATGACGATGGAACTCTCAAATTGCGTCGAGATTCAATACATCGTCCTCCAGCCGATTTGTCTCCAAGGGGATATTGCTGCCTCGGGCACCTTATGGTCGTTCTCCTGTGAGTTTAGATTTTCGAATCCGACGCAAAAATGAATGTTAATTGTAACGTTTAGGGCCTCCTAATGACGATGGGACACTCAAATTGCGTCGAGATTCAATACATCGTCCTCCAGCCGACTTGTCTCCAAGGGTCTGTTGCTGCCTCGGGCACCTTATGGTCGTTCTCTTGTAAGTCTAGATTTTCGAATCCGACGCAAAAATGATAGTTCATTATAACGTTCAGTGCGACCTAATGACGATGGAACACTCAAAATGCGTCGATATTCAGTACATCGGCCTCCAGTCGATTTGTCTCCAAGGGGTATATTGCTGTCTCGAGCACCGTATGAACTTCTCCTGTGAGTAGATTTTCGAATCCGACGATAAAATTATTGTTAATTGTAACGTTCAGGGCCTCCTAATGACGATGGAACACTCAAATTGCGTCAAGAATCAATACATCGGTTTCCAGCCGACTTGTCTCCAAGGGTCTGTTGCTGCCTCGGGCACCTTATGGTCGTTCTCCTGTGAGTCTAGATTTTCGAATCCGACGCATAAATGTTAGTTAATTGTAACGTTCAGGGACTCCTAAAAACGATGGAACACTCAAATTGCGTCGAGAGTCAATACATCGACCTCCAGTCGACTTGTATCCAAGGGGATATTGCAGTCTCGTGCACCATATGATCCTTCTCCTGTTAGTAGATTTTCGAATCCGACGCTAAAATGATAGTTAACTGTAACGTTCAGGGCCTCCTAATGCAGATGGAACACTCAAATTGCGTCGAGATTCAATACATCGGCCTCCAGCCGACTTGTCTCCAGGGGTCTATTGCTGCCTCGAGCACCTTATGGTCGTTCTCTTGTAAGTCAAGATTTTCGAATCCGACGCAAAAATGATAGTTAATTGTAACGTTCAGGGCCTCCTAATGCCGATGGAACACTCAAATTGCGTCGAGATTCAATACATCGGCCTCCAGCCGACTTGTCTCCAAGGGTCTATTGCTGCCTCGGGCACCTTGTGGTCGTTCTCCTGTGAGTCTAGATTATCGAATCCGACGCAAAAATGATAGTTAATTGTAACGTTCAGGGCCTTGTAATGACGATGGAACACTAAAATTGCGTCGAGATTCAATACATCGGCCTCCAGCCGACTTGTCTCCAAGGGTCTGTTGCTGCCTCGGGCACCTTATGGTCGTTCTCCTGTGAGTTTAGATTATCGAATCCGACGCAAAAATGATAGTTAATTGTAACGTTTAGGTCCTCCTAATGACGATGGAACACTCAAATTGCGTCGAGATTCAATACATCGGCCTCCAGCCGACTTGTCTCCAAGGGTCTGTTGCTGCCTCGGGCACCTTAAGGTCATTCTCCTGTGAGTTTAGATTATCGAATCCGACGCAAAAATGATAGTTAATTGTAACGTTCAGGGCCTCCTAATGCCGATGCAACACTCAAATTGCGTCGAGATTCAATACATCGGCCTCCAGCCGACTTGTCTCCAAGGGTCTGTTGTTGCCTCGGGCACCTTATGGTCGTTCTCCTGTGAGTTTAGATTATCGAATCCGACGCAAAAATGGTAGTTAATTGAAACGTTTAGGGCCTCCTAATGACGATGGGGCACTCAAATTGCGTCGAGATTAAATACATCGGTCTCCAGCCGACTTGTCTCCAATGGTCTGTTGCTGCCTCGGGTACATTATGGTCGTTCTCATGTAAGTCTAGATTTTCGAATCCGACGCAAAAATGATAGTTCATTATAACGTTCAGGGCTACCTAATGACGATGAAACACTCAAATTGCGTCGATATTCAATACATCGGCCTCCAGTCGATTTGTCTCCAAGGGGTATATTGCTGTCTCGAGCACCGTATGAACTTCTCCTGTGAGTAGATTTTCGAATCCGCCGCTAAAATTATCGTTAATTGTAACGTTCAGGGCCTCCTAATGACGATGGAACACTCAAATTGCGTCAAGAATCAATACATCGGTTTCCAGCCGACTTGTCTCCAAGGGTCTATTGCTGCCTCGGGCACCTTATGGTCGTTCTCCTGTCAGTCTAGATTTCTGAATCCGACGCAAACTGATAGTTAATTGTAACGTTCAGGGCCTTGTAATGACGATGGAACACTCAATTTGCGTCGAGATTCAATACATCGGCCTCCAGCCGACTTGTGTCGAAGGGTCTGTTGCTGCCTCGGGCACCTTATGGTCGTTCACCTGTGAGTCTAGATTATCGAATCCGACGGAAAAATGATAGTTAATTGTAACGTTTAGGGCCTCCTAATGACGATGGAACACTCAAATTGCGTCGAGATTCAATACATCGGCCTCCAGCCGACTTGTCTCCAAGGGTCTGTTGCTGCGTCGGGCACCTTATGGTCGTTCTCCTGTGAGTTTAGATTATCGAATCCGACGCAAAAATGATAGTTAATTGTAACGTTTAGGGCCTCCTAATGACGATGGGACACTCAAATTGCGTCGAGATTCAATACATCGGCCTCCAGCCGACTTTTCTCCAAGGGTCTATTGCTGCCTCGGGCACCTTATGGTCGTTCTCCTGTGAGTCTAGATTTTCGAATCCGACGCAAAAATGATAGTTAATTGTAACGTTCAGGGCCTTCAAATGACGATGGAACACTCAAATTGCGTCGAGATTCAATACATCGGCCTCCAGCCGACTTGTCTCCAAGGGGATATCGCTGCCTCGGGCACCACTTGGTCCGTCTCCGGTGATTCTACGTTTTCGAAACCGACGCAAAACTCATAGTTAATTGTAACGTTCAGGGCCTCCTATTGGCGATTGAACACTCAAATTGCGTCGAGATTCAATACATCGGCCTCCAGCCGACTTGTCTCCAAGGGTCTGTTGCTGCCTCGGGCACCTTATGGTCGTTCTCCTGTGAGTCTAGATTTTCGAATCCGACGCAAAAATGATAGTTAATTGTAACGTTTAGGGCCTCCTAATGACGATGGAACTCTCAAATTGCGTCGAGATTCAATACATCGTCCTCCAGCCGATTTGTCTCCAAGGGGATATGGCTGCCTCGGGCACCTTATGGTCGTTCTCCTGTGAGTTTAGATTATCGAATCCGACGCAAAAATGATAGTTAATTGTAACGTTTAGGGCCTCCTAATGACGATGGAACTTTCAAATTGCGTCGAGATTCAGTACATCGGCCTCCAGCCGACTTGTCTCCAAGGGTCTGTTGCTGCCTCGGGCACCTTATGGTCGTTCTCCTGTGAGTCTAGATTTTCGAATCCGACGCAAAAATGAATGTTAATTGTAACGTTTAGGGCCTCCTAATGACGATGGGACACTCAAATTGCGTCGAGATTCAATACATCGTCCTCCAGCCGACTTGTCTCCAAGGGTCTAATGCTGCCTCGGGCATTTATGGTCGTTATCTTGTAAGTCTAGATTTTCGAATCCGACGCAAAAATGATAGTTAATTGTAACGTTCGATGCCTTGTAATGACGACGGATCGCTCAAATTGCGTCGAGATTCAGTACATCGGCCCCTAGCCGACTTGTCTCCAAGGGGATATTGCTGCCTCGGGCACCTTATGGTCGTTCTCCTGTGAGTCTAGATTATCGAATCCGACGCAAAAATGATAGTTAATTGTAACGTTTAGGGCCTCCTAATGACGATGGAACACTCAAATTGCGTCGATATTCAATACATCGGCCTACAGTCGATTTGTCTCCAAGGGGTATATTGCTGTCTCGAGCACCGTATGAACTTCTCCTGTGAGTAGATTTTCGAATCCGACGCGAAACTGATAGTTAATTGTAAGGTTTAGGGCCTCCTAATGACGGTGGAACTCTCAAATTGCGTCGAGATCAATACATCGTCCTCCAGCCGACTTGTCTCCAAGGGTCTATTGCTGCCTCGGGCACCTTATGGTCGTTCGCCTGTGAGTCTAGATTTTCGAATCCGACGCAAAACTGATAGATAATTGTAACATTCAGGGCCTCCTAATGACGATGGAACACTCAAATTGCGTCGAGATTCAATACATCGGCCTCCAGCCGACTTGTCTCCAAGGGGATATCACTGCCTCGGGCACCACATGGTCCGTCTCCGGTGATTCTACGTTTTCGAATCCGACGCAAAACTCATAGGTTATTGTAACGTTCAGGGCATCCTATTGGCGATGGAACACTCAAATTGCGTCGAGATTCAATACATCGACCTCCAGCCGACTTGTCTCCAAGGGGATATTGCTGCATCGGGCACCTTATGGTCGTTCTCCTGTGAGTTTAGATTTTCGAATCCGACGAAAAACTGATAGTTAATTGTAACATTCAGGGCCTCCAAATGACGATAGAACGCTCATTTTGCGTCGCGATCCAATACATCGTCCACCAACCGACTTGTCTCCAAGGGTCAATAGCTGCCACGGGCACCTTGTGATCGTTCTGCTGTGAGTCTAGATTTTCGAACCCGACGCGACACTGATTGTTAATTGTAACGTTCAGGGCCACCTAATGACGATGGAACACTCAAATTGAGTCGAGATTCAATACATCGACCTCCAGCCGACTTGTCTCCATGGGGATATTGCTGCCTCGGGCTCCACGTGGTCCGTCTCCTGTGAGTCTAGATTTTCGAATCCGACGCGGAACTGATAGTTAATTGTAACGTTCAGGGCCTCCTAATGACGATGGAACTCTCAAATTGCGTCGAGATTCAATACATCGTCCTCCAGCCGACTTGTCTCCAAGGGTCTAATGCTGCCTCGGGCACCTTGTGGTCGAACTCTTGTAAGTCTAGATTTTCTAATCCGACGCAAAAATGATAGTTAATTGTAACGTTCAGGGCCTCCTCATGACGATAGAAGACTCAAATTGCGTCGAGATTCAATACATCGTCCTCCAGCCGATTTGTCTCCAAGGGGATATTGCTGCCTCGGGCACCAAATGGTCCGTCTGCTGTGAGTCTAGATTTTCGATTCGTCCGCTAAAATGATAGTTAACTGTAACGTTCAGGGCCTCCTAATGCCGTTGGAACACTCAAATTGCGTCGAGATTCAATACATCGGCCTCCAGCCGACTTGTCTCCAAGGGTCTATTGCTGCCTCGGGCACCTTATGGTCGTTCTCCTGTGAGTCTAGATTTTCGAATCCGACGCAAAAATAATAGTTAATTGTAACGTTCAGGGCCTTGTAATGACGATGGAACACTCAAATTGCGTCGAGATTCAATACATCGGCCTCCACTCGACTTGTCTCCAAGGGTCTGTTGCTGCCTCGGGCACCTTATGGTCGTTCTCCTGTGAGTTTAGATTATCGATTCCGACGCAAAAATGATAGTTAATTGTAACGTTTAGGGCCTCCAAATGACGATGGAACACTCAAATTGCGTCGAGATTCAATACATCGTCCTCCAGCCGACTTGTCTCCAAGGGTCTAATGCTGCCTCGGGCACCTTTTGGTCGTTCTCTTGTAAGTCTAGATTTTCGAATCCGACGCAAAAATGATAGGTAATTGTAACGTTCAGGGCCTCCTAAGGACGATGGAACTCTCAAATAGCGTCGAGATTCAATACATCGTCCTCCAGCCGACTTGTCTCCAAGGGTCTATTGCTGCCTCGGGCACCTTATGGTCGTTCTCCTGTGAGTCTAGATTTTCGAATCCGACGCAAAAATGATAGTTAATTGTAACGTTCAGGGCCTTCTAATGACGATGGAACACACAAATTGCGTCGAGATTCAATACATCGGCCTCCAGCCGACTTGTCTCCAAGGGGATATCGCTGCCTCGGGCACCACATGGTCCGTCACCGGTGATTCTACGTTTTCGAATCCGACGCAAAACTCATAGTTAATTGTAACGTTCAGGGCCTCCTATTGGCGATGGAACACTCAAATTGCGTCGCGATCCAATACATCGTCCTCCAACCGACTTATCTCCAAGGGTCAATAGCTGCCACGGGCACCTTGTGATCGTTCTGCTGTGAGTCTAGATTTTCGAACCCGACGCAAAACTGATTGTTAATTGTAACGTTCAGGGCCTTGTAATGGCGATGGAACACTCAAACTGCGTCGAGATTCAATACATCGGCCTCCAGACGACTTGTCTCCAAGGGTCTGTTGCTGCCTCGGACACCTTATCGTCGTTCTCCTGTGAGGTTAGAGTATCGAATCCGACGCAAAAATCATAGTTAATAGTAACGTTTAGGGCCTCCTAATGACGATGGGACACTCAAATTGCGTCGAGATTCAATACATCGTCCTCCAGCCGACTTGTCTCCAAGGGGATATTGCTGTCTCGGGCACAATATGATCCTTCTCCTGTGAGTCTAGATTTTCGAATCCGACGCAAAAATGATAGTGAATTGTAACGTTCAGCGCCTCCTAATGACGATAGCAGACTCAAATTACGTCGAGATTCAATACATCGTCCTCCAGGCGATTTGTCTCCAAGGGGATATTGCTGCCTCGGGCACCAAATGTTCCGTCTGCTGTGCGTCTAGATTTTCCAATCCGACGAAAAACTGATAGTTAATTGTAACATTCAGGGCCTCCTAATGACGATGGAACACTGAAATTGCGTCGCGATCCAATACATCGTCCTCCAGCCGACTTGTCTCCAAGGGTCTATTGCTGCCTCGGGCACCTTATGGTCGTTCTCCTGTGAGTCTAGATTTTCGAATCCGACGCAAAAATGATTGTTAATTGTAACGTTCAGGGCCTTCTAATGACGATGGAACACTCAAATTGCGTCGAGATTCAATACATCGGTCTCCAGCCGACTTGTCTCCAAGGGTCTAATGCTGCCTCGGGCACTTTATGGTCGTTCTCTTGTAAGTCTAGATTTTTGAATCCGACGCAAAAATGATAGTTAATTGTAACGTTCAGAGCCTTCTAATGACGATGGAACACTCAAATTGCGTCGAGATTCAATACATCGGCCTCCAGCGGACTTGTCTCCAAGGGGATATTGCTGTCTCGGGCACCATATGATCCTTCTCCTGTGAGTCTAGATTTTCGAATCCGACGCAAAAGTGATAGTGAATAGTAACGTTCAGCGCCTCCTGATGACGATAGAACTCTCAAATTACGTCGAGATTCAATACATCGGCCTCCAACCGACTTGTCTCCAAGGGGATATTGCTGTCTCGAGCACCATATGATCCTTCTCCTGTGAGTCTAGATTTTTGAATCCGACGCAAAAATGATAGTGAATAGTAACGTTCAGGGCCCCCTAATGACGATAGAAGACTCAAATTGCGTCGAGATTCAATACATCGTCCTCCAGCCGACTTGTCTCCAAGGGTCTATTGCTGCCTCGGGCACCTTATCGTCGTTCTCCTGTGAGTTTAGATTATCGAATCCGACGCAAAAATGATAGTTAATTGTAACGTTCAGGGCCTCCTAATGCCGTTGGAACACTCTAATAGCGTCGAGATTCAATACTTCGGCCTCCAGCCGACTTGTCTCCAAGGGTCTATTGCTGCCTCGGGCACCTTATGGTCGTTCTCCTGTGAGTCTAGATTTTCGAATCCGACGCAAAAATGATAGTTAATTGTAACGTTCAGGGCCTTCTAATGACGATGAAACACTCAAATAGCGTCGAGATTCAATACATCGGCCTCCAGCCGACTTGTCTCCAAGGGGATATCGCTGCCTCGGGCACCACTTGGTCCGTCTCCGGTGATTCTACGTTTTCGAATCCGACGCAAAACTCTTAGTTAATTCTAACGTTCAGGGCCTCCTATTGGCGATGGGACACTCAATTTGCGTCGAGATTCAATACATCGACCTCCAGCCGACTTGTCTCCAAGGGGATATTGCTGCATCGGGCACCTTATGGTCGTTCTCCTGTGAGTTTAGATTTTCGAATCCGACGAAAAACTGATAGTTAATTGTAACATTCAGGGCCTCCTAATGACGATGGAACACTCATTTTGCGTCGCGATCCAATACATCGTCCTCCAACCGACTTGTCTCCAAGGGTCAATAGCTGCCACGAGCACCTTGTGATCGTTCTGCTGTGAGTCTAGATTTTCGAACCCGACGCAAAACTGATTGTTAATTTTAACGTTCAGGGCCACCTAATGACGATGGAACACTCAAATTGAGTCGAGATTCAATACATCGACCTCCAGCCGACTTGTCTCCAAGGGGATATTGCTGCCTCGGGCTCCATGTGGTCCGTCTCCTGTGAGTCTAGATTTTCGAATCCGACGCGAAACTGATAGTTAATTGTAACGTTCAGGGCCTTGTAATGACGATGGAACACTCAAATTGCGTCGAGATTCAATACATCGGCCTCCAGCCGACTTGTCTCCAAGGGTCTGTTGCTGCTTCGGGCCCCTTATGGTCGTTCTCCTGTGAGTTTAGATTATCGAATCCGACGTAAAACTGATAGTTAATTGTAACATTCAGGGCCTCCAGATGACGATGGAACACTCAAATTCCGTCGGGATCCAATACATCGTCCACCAGCCGACTTGTCTCCAAGGGTCTAATGCTGCCTCGGGCACCCTATGGTCGTTCTCTTGTAAGTGTAGATTTTCGAATCCGACGCAAAAATGATAGTTAATTGTAACGTTCAGGGCCTCCTAATGACGATGGAGCTCTCAAATTGCGTCGAGATTCAACACATCGTCCTCCAGCCGACTTGTCTCCAAGGGGATATTGCTGTCTCGGGCACAATATGATCCTTCCCCTGTGAGTCTAGATTTTCGAATCCGACGCAAAAATGATAGTTAATTGTAACGTTTAGGGCCTCCCAATGACGATGGGACACTCAAATTGCGTCGAGATTCAATACATCGTCCTCCAGCCGACTTGTCTCCAAGGGGATATTACTGTCTCGGGCACAATATGATCCTTCTCCTGTGAGTCTAGATTTTCGAATCCGACGCAAAAATGATAGCGAATTGTAACGTTCAGGGCCTCCTAATGACGATGGAACTCTCAAATTGCGTCGAGATTCAATACATCGTCCTCCAGCCGACTTGTCTCCAAGGGTCTATTGCTGCCTCGGGCACCTTATGGTCGTTCTCCTGTGAGTCTAGATTTTCGAATCCGACGCAAAAATGATAGTTAATTGTAACGTTCAGGGCCTCCTAATGACGATGGAACTCTCAAATTGCGTCGAGATTCAATACATCGTCCTCCAGCCGACTTGTCTCCAAGGGTCTATTGCTGCCACGGGCACCTTATGGTCGTTTTCCTGTGAGTCTAGATTTTTGAATCCGACGCAAAACTGATAGTTAATTGTAACATTCAGGGCCTCCTAATGACGATGGAACACTCAAATTGCGTCGCGATCCAATACATCGTCCTCCAGCCTTCATGTCTCCAAGGATCTAATGCTCCCTCGGGCACCTTATGGTCGTTCTCTTGTAAGTCTAGATTTTTGAATCCGACGCAAGAATGATAGTTAATTGTAACTTTCAGGGCCTCCTAATGCCGATGGAACACTCAAATTGCGTCGAGATTCAATACATCGTCCTCCAGCCGACTTGTATCCAAGGGTCTATTGCTGCCTCGGGCACCTTATGGTCGTTCTCCTGTGAGTCTAGATTTTCGAATGCGACGCAAAAATGATAGTTAATTGTAACGTTCAGGGCCTTCTAATGACGATGGAACACTCACATTGCGTCGACATTCAATACATCGTCCTCCAGCCGACTTGTCTCCAAGGGTCTATTGCTGTCTCGGGCACCATATGATCCTTCTCCTGTGAGTCTAGATTTTCGATCCGACGCAAAAATGATAGTGAATAGTAACGTTCAGCGCCTCCTGATGACGATAGAACTATCAAATTCCGTCGAGATTCAATACATCGGCCTCCAGCCGACTTGTCTCCAAGGGTCTATTGCTGCCTCGGGCACCTTATGGTCGTTCTCCTGTGAGTTTAGATTATCGAATCCGACGCAAAAATGATAGTTAATTGTAACGTTCAGGGCCTCCTAATGCCGATGGAACACTCAAATTGCGTCAAGATTCAATACATCGGCCACCAGCCGACTTGTCTCCAAGGGTCTGTTGCTGTCTCGGGCACCTTATGGTCGTTCTCCTGTGAGTTTAGATTATCGAATCCGACGCAAAAATGATAGTTAATTGTAACGTTCAGGGCCTCCTAATGGCGATGGAACTCTCAAATTGCGGCGAGATTCAATACATCGTCCTCCACCGACTTGTCTCCAAGGGTCTATTGCTGCCTCGGGCACCTTATGGTCGTTCTCCTGTGAGTCTAGATTTTCGAATCCGAAGCAAAAATGATAGTTAATTGTAACGTTCAGGGCCTTCTAATGACGATGGAACACTCAAATTGCGTCGAGATTCAATACATCGTCCTCCAGCCGACTTGTCTCCAAGGGGATATCGCTGCCTCGGGCACCTTATGGTCGTTCTCCTGTGAGTTTAGATTATCGAATCCGACGCAAAAATGATAGTTAATTGTAACGTTCAGGGCCTCCTAATGCCGATGGAACACTCAAATTGCGTCAAGATTCAATACATCGGCCACCAGCCGACTTGTCTCCAAGGGTCTATTGCTGTCTCGGGCACCTTATGGTCGTTCTCCTGTGAGTTTAGATTATCGAATCCGACGCAAAACTCATAGTTAATTGTAACGTTCAGGGCCTCCTATTGGCGATGGAACACTCAAATTGCGTCGCGATCCAATACATCGTCCTCCAACCGACTTATCTCCAAGGGTCAATAGCTGCCACGGGCACCTTGTGATCGTTCTGCTGTGAGTCTAGATTTTCGAACCCGACGCAAAACTGATTGTTAATTGTAACGTTCAGGGCCTTGTAATGGCGATGGATCACTCAAACTGCGTCGAGATTCAATACATCGGCCTCCAGACGACTTGTCTCCAAGGGTCTGTTGCTGCCTCGGACACCTTATGGTCGTTCTCCTGTGAGTTTAGAATATCGAATCCGACGCAAAAATGATAGTTAATTGTAACGTTTAGGGCCTCCTAATGACGATGGGACACTCAAATTGCGTCGAGATTCAATACATCGTCCTCCAGCCGACTTGTCTCCAAGGGGATATTGCTGTCTCGGGCACAATATGATCCTCCTCCTGTGAGTCTAGATTTTCGAATCCGACGCAAAAATGATAGTGAATTGTAACGTTCAGCGCCTCCTAATGACGATAGCAGACTCAAATTACGTCGAGATTCAATACATCGTCCTCCAGGCGATTTGTCTCCAAGGGGATATTGCTGCCTCGGGCACCAAATGTTCCGTCTGCTGTGCGTCTAGATTTTCCAACCCGACGAAAAACTGATAGTTAATTGTAACATTCAGGGCCTCCTAATGACGATGGAACACTGAAATTGCGTCGCGATCCAATACATCGTCCTCCAGCCGACCTGTCTCCAAGGGTCTATTGCTGCCTCGGGCACCTTATGGTCGTTCTCCTGTGAGTCTAGATTTTCGAATCCGACGCAAAAATGATTGTTAATTGTAACGTTCAGGGCCTTCTAATGACGATGGAACACTCAAATTGCGTCGAGATTCAATACATCGGCCTCCAGCCGACTTGTCTCCAAGGGCCTAATGCTGCCTCGGGCACCTTATGGTCGTTCTCTTGTAAGTCTAGATTTTCGAATCCGACGCAAAAATGATAGTTAATTGTAACGTTCAGGGCCTTCTAATGACGATGGAACACTCAAATTGCGTCGAGATTCAATACATCGGCCTCCAGCGGACTTGTCTCCAAGGGGATATTGCTGTCTCAGGCACCATATGATCCTTCCCCTGTGAGTCTAGATTTTCGAATCCGACGCAAAAATGATAGTTAATTGTAACGTTTAGGGCCTCCCAATGACGATGGGACACTCAAATTGCGTCGAGATTCAATACATCGTCCTCCAGCCGACTTGTCTCCAAGGGGATATTACTGTCTCGGGCACAATATGATCCTTCTCCTGTGAGTCTAGATTTTCGAATCCGACGCAAAAATGATAGCGAATTGTAACGTTCAGGGCCTCCGAATGACGATGGAACTCTCAAATTGCGTCGAGATTCAATACATCGTCCTCCAGCCGACTTGTCTCCAAGGGTCTATTGCTGCCTCGGGCACCTTATGGTCGTTCTCCTGTGAGTCTAGATTTTCGAATCCGACGCAAAAATGATAGTTAATTGTAACGTTCAGAGCCTCCTAATGACGATGGAACTCTCAAATTGCGTCGAGATTCAATACATCGTCCTCCAGCCGACTTGTCTCCAAGGGTCAATTGCTGCCACGGGCACCTTATGGTCGTTCTCCTGTGAGTCTAGATTTTTGAATCCGACGCAAAACTGATAGTTAATTGTAACATTCAGGGCCTCCTAATGACGATGGAACACTCTAATTGCGTCGCGATCCAATACATCGTCCTCCAGCCTTCATGTCTCCAAGGATCTAATGCTCCCTCGGGCACTTTTATGGTCGTTCTCTTGTAAGTCTAGATTTTTGAATCCGACGCAAGAATGATAGTTAATTGTAACGTTCAGGGCCTCCTAATGCCGATGGAACACTCAAATTGCGTCGAGATTCAATACATCGTCCTCCAGCCAACTTGTCTCCAAGGGTCTATTGCTGCCTCGGGCACCTTATGGTCGTTCTCCTGTGAGTCTAGATTTTCGAATGCGACGCAAAAATGATAGTTAATTGTAACGTTCAGGGCCTTCTAATGACGATGGAACACTCACATTGCGTCGACATTCAATACATCGTCCTCCAGCCGACTTGTCTCCAAGGGTCTATTGCTGTCTCGGGCACCATATGATCCTTCTCCTGTGAGTCTAGATTTTCGAATCCGACGCAAAAATGATAGTGAATAGTAACGTTCAGGGCCTCCTAATGACGATAGAAGACTCAAATTGCGTCGAGATTCAATACATCGTCCTCCAGCCGATTTGTCTCCAAGGGGATATTGCTGCCTCGGGCACCAAATGGTTCGTCTGCTGTGAGTCTAGATTTTCGAATCCGACGCTAAAATGATAGTTAACTGTAACGTTCAGAGCCTCCTAATGCCGATGGAACACTCAAATTGCGTCGAGAATCAATACATCGGCCTCCAGCCGACTTGTCTCCAAGGGTCTATTGCTGCCTCGGGCACCTTATGGTCGTTCTCCTGTGAGTTTAGATTATCGAATCCGACGCAAAAATGATAGTTAATTGTAACGTTCAGGGCCTCCTAATGCCGATGGAACACACAAATTGCGTCGAGATTCAATACATCGGCCTCCAGCCGACTTGTCTCCAAGGGTCTATTGCTCCCTCGGGCACCTTATGGTCGTTCTCCTGTGAGTTTAGATTATCGAATCCGACGCAAAAATGATAGTTAATTGTAACGTTCAGGGCCTCCTAATGCCGATGGAACACTCAAATTGCGTCAAGATTCAATACATCGGCCACCAGCCGACTTGTCTCCAAGGGTCTATTGCTGTCTCGGGCACCTTATGGTCGTTCTCCTGTGAGTTTAGATTATCGAATCCGACGCAAAAATGATAGTTAATTGTAACGTTCAGGGCCTCCTAATGGCGATGGAACTCTCAAATTGCGGCGAGATTCAATACATCGTCCTCCACCGACTTGTCTCCAAGGGTCTATTGCTGCCTCGGGCACCTTATGGTCGTTCTCCTGTGAGTCTAGAATTTCGAATCCGAAGCAAAAATGATAGTTAATTGTAACGTTCAGGGCCTTCTAATGACGATGGAACACTCAAATTGCGTCGAGATTCAATACATCGTCCTCCAGCCGACTTGTCTCCAAGGGGATATCGCTGCCTCGGGCACCACATGTTTTGTCTCCGGTGATTCTACGTTTTCGAATCCGACGGAAAACTCATAGATAATTGTAACGTTCAGGGCCTCCTATTGGCGATGGAACACTCAAATTGCGTCGAGATTCAATACATCGACCTCCAGCCGACATGTCTCCAAAAGGATATTGCTGCATCGGGCACCTTATGGTCGTTCTCCTGTGAGTTTAGATTTTAGAATCCGACGAAAAACTGATAGTTAATTGTAACCTTCAGGGCCTCCTAATGACGATGGAACACTCATTTTGCGTCGCGATCCAATACATCGTCCTCCAACCGACTTGTCTCCAAGAGTCAATAGCTGCCACGGGCACCTTGTGATCGTTCTGCTGTGAGTCTAGATTTTCGAACCCGACGCAAAACTGATTGTTAATTGTAACGTTCAGGGCCACCTAATGACGATGGAACACTCAAATTGAGTCGAGATTCAATACATCGACCTCCAACCGACTTGTCTCCAAGGGGATATTGCTGCCTCGGGCTCCATGTGGTCCGTCTCTTGTGAGTCTAGATTTTCGAATCTGACGCGAAACTGATAGTTAATTGTAACGTTCAGGGCCTTGTGATAACGATGGAACACTCAAATTACGTCGAGATTCAATACATCGGCCTCCAGCCGACTTGTCTCCAAGGGTCTGTTGCTGCCTCGGGCACCTTCTGGTCGTTCTCCTGTGAATTTAGATTATCGAATCCGACGCAGAAGTGATAGTTAATTGTAACGTTTAGGGCCTCCTAATGACGATGGGACACTCAAATTGCGTCGAGATTCAATACATCGTCCTCCACCCGACTTGTCTCCAAGGGGATATTGCTGTCTCGGGCACGATATGATCCTTCTCCTGTGAGTCTAGATTTTCGAATCCGACGCAAAAATGATAGTGAATTGTAACGTTCATCGCCTCCTAATGACGATTGAAGACTCAAATTCCGTCGAGATTCAATACATCGTCCTCGAGCCGATTTTTCTCCTAGGGGATATTGCAGCCTCGGGCACCAAATGGTCCGTCTGCTGTGAGTCTAGATTTTCGAATCCGACGAAAAACTGATAGTTAATTGTAACATTCAGGGCCTCCTAATGACGATGGAACACTCAAATTGCGTCGCGATCCAATACATCGTCCTTCAGCCGACTTGTCTCGAAGGGTCTAATGCTGCCTCGGGCACCTTATGGTCGTTCTCTTGTAAGTCTAGATTTTCGAATCCGACGCAAAAATGATAGTTAATTGTAACGTTCAGGGCCTCCTAATGACGATGGAACTCTCAAATTGCGTCGAGATTCAATACATCGGCCTCCAGCCGACTTGTCTCCAAGAGGATATTGCTGTCTCGCGCACCATATGATCCATCTCCTGTAAGTCTAGATTTTCAAATCCGACGCAAAAATGATAGTGAATAGTAACGTTCAGGGCCTCCTAATGACGATAGAAGACTCAAATTGCGTCGAGATTCAATACATCGTCCTCCAGCCGACTTGTCTCCAACGGTCTATTGCTGCCTCGGGCACCTTATGGTCGTTCTCCTGTGAGTCTAGATTTTCGAATCCGACGCAAAAATGATAGTTAATTGTAACGTTCAGGGCCTTCTAATGACGATGGAACACTCAAATTGCGTCGAGATTCAATACATCGTCCTCCAGCCGACTTGTCTCCAAGGGGATATCGCTGCCTCGGGCACCACATGGTCCGTCTCCGGTGATTCTACGTTTTCGAATCCGACGGAAAACTCATAGATAATTGTAACGTTCAGGGCCTCCTATTGGCGATGGAACACTCAAATTGCGTCGAGATTCAATACATCGACCTCCAGCCGACTTGTCTCCAAAAGGATATTGCTGCATCGGGCACCTTATGGTCGTTCTCCTGTGAGTTTAGATTTTAGAATCCGACGTAAAGCTGATAGGTAGTTGTAACATTCAGGGCCTCCTAATGACGATGGAACACTCATTTTGCGTCGCGATCCAATACATCGTCCTCCAACCGACTTGTCTCCAAGAGTCAATAGCTGCCACGGGCACCTTGTGATCGTTCTGCTGTGAGTCTAGATTTTCGAACCCGACGCAAAACTGATTGTTAATTGTAACGTTCAGGGCCACCTAATGACGATGGAACACTCAAATTGAGTCGAGATTCAATACATCGACCTCTAGCCGACTTGTCTCCAAGGGGATATTGCCGCCTCGGGCTCCATGTGGTCCGTCTCCTGTGAGTCTAGATTTTCGAATCTGACGCGAAACTGATAGTTAATTGTAACGTTCAGGGCCTTGTGATGACGATGGAAGACTCAAATTGCGTCGAGATTCAATACATCGGCCTCCAGCCGACTTGTCTCCAAGGGGATATTGCTGTCTCGCGCACCATATGATCCATCTCCTGTAAGTTTAGATTTTCAAATCCGACGCAAAAATGATAGTGAATAGTAACGTTCAGGGCCTCCTAATGACGATAGAAGACTCAAATTGCGTCAAGATTCAATACATCGTCCTCCAGCCGACTTATCTCTAACGGTCTATTGCTGCCTCGGGCACCTTATGGTCGTTCTCCTGTGAGTCTAGATTTTCGAATCCGACGCAAAAATGATAGATAATTGTAACGTTCAGGGCCTCCTATGGGCGATGGAACACTCAAATTGCGTCGAGATTCAATACATCGACCTCCAGCCGACTTGTCTCCAAGGGGATATTGCTGCATCGGGCACCTTATGGTCGTTCTCCTGTGTGTTTAGATTTTCGAATCCGACGAAAAACTGATAGTTAATTGTAACATTCAGGGCCTCCTAATGACGATGGAACACTCATTTTGCGTCGCGATCCAATACATCGTCCTCCAACCGACTTGTCTCCAAGGGTCAATAGCTGCCACGGGCACCTAGTGATCGTTCTGCTGTGAGTCTAGATTTTCGAACCCGAGCAAAACTGATTGTTAATTGTAACGTTCAGGGCCACCTAATGACGATGGACACCCAAATTGAGTCGAGTTCAATACATCGACCTCCAGCCGACTTGTCTCCAAGGGGATATTGCTGCCACGGGCTCCATGTGGTCCGTCTCCTGAGAGTCTAGATTTTCGAATCTGACGCGAAACTGATAGTTAATTGTAACGTTCAGGGCCTTGTAATGACGATGGAACACTCAAATTGCGTCGAGATTCAATACATCGGCCTCCAGCCGACTTGTCTCCAAGGGTCTATTGCTGTCTCGGGCACCTTATTGTCGTTCTCCTGTGAGCTTAGATTATCGAATCCGACGCAAAAATGATAGTTAATTAAACGTTTAGGGCCTCCTAATGACGATGGGACACTCAAATTGCGACGAGATTCAATACATCGTCCTCCAGCCGACTTGCCACCAAGTGGATATTGCTGTCTCGGGCACAATATGATCCTTCTCCTGTGAGTCTAGATTTTCGAATCCGACGCAAAAAAGATAGTTAATTGTAACGTTCATCGCCTCCTAATGACGATAGAAGACTCAAATTGCGTCGAGATTCAATACATCGTCCTCCAGCCGATTTGTCTCCAAGAGGATGTTGCAGCCTCGGGCACCAAATGGTCCGTCTGCTGTGAGTCCAGATTTTCGAATCCGACGAAAAACTGATAGTTAATTGTAACATTCAGGGCCTCCTAATGACGATGGAACACTCAAATTACGTCGCGATCCAATACATCGTCCTTCAGCCGACTTGTCTCCAAGGGTCTAATGCTGCCTCGGGCACCTTATGGTCGTTCTCTTGTAAGTCTAGATTTTCGAATCCGACGCAAAAATGATAGTTAATTGTAACGTTCAGGGCCTCCTAATGACGATGGAACTCTTAAATTGCGTCGAGATTCCATACATCGGCCTCCAGCCGACTTGTCTCCAAGGGGATATTGCTGTCTCGGGCACCATATGATCCTTCTCCTGTGAGTCTAGATTTTCGAATCCGACGCAAAACTGATAGTTAATTGTAACATTCAGGGCCTCCTAATCACGATGGAACACTCAATTTGCGTCGCGATCCAATACATCGTCCTCCAGCCGACTTGTCACCAAGTGGATATTGCTGTCTCGGGCTCAATATGATCCTTCTCCTGTGAGTCTAGATTTTCGAATCCGACGCAAAAATGATAGTGAATTGTAACGTTCATCGCCTCCTAATGACGATAGAAGACTCAAATTGCGTCGAGATTCAATACATCGTGCTCCAGCCGATTTGTCTCCAAGGGTCTATTGCTGCCTCGGGCACCTTATGGTCGTTCTCCTGTGAGTCTAGATTTTCGAATCCGACGCAAAAATGATAGTTAATTGTAACGTTCAGGGCCTTGTAATATACCCCTTGGAGACAAATCGACTGAAGGCCGATGTATTGAATTTCGACGCAATTTGAGTGTTCCATCGTCATTAGGAGGCCCTAAACGTTGCAATTAACTATCATTTTTGCGTCGGATTCGATAATCTAAACTCACAGGTGAACGACCATAAGGTGCCCGAGGCAGCAACAGACCCTTGGAGACAAGTCGGCTTGAGGCTGATGTATTGAATCTCGACGCAATTTGAGTGTCCCATCTTTATTAGGAGGCCCTAAACGTTACAATTAACTATCATTTTTGCGTCGGATTCGATAATCTAAACTCACAGGAGAACGACCATAAGATGCCCGAGGCAGCAACAGACCCTTGGAGACAAGTCGGCTGGAGGCAGAAGTATTGAATCTCGACGCAATGTGAGTGTTCCATCGTCATTACAAGGCCCTGAACGTTACAATTAACTATCATATTTGCGTCGGATTCGAAAATCTAGACTCACAGGAGAACGACCATAAGGTGCCCAAGGCAGCAATAGACCCTTGGAGACAAGTCGGCTGGAGGACTATGTATTGAATCTCGACGCAATTTGAGTGTTCCATCGGCATTAGGAGGCACTGAACGTTGCAATTAACTATCATTTTTGCGTCGAATTCGAAAATCTAGACTCACAGGAGAAGGATCATATTGTGCCCGAGACAGCAATATCCCCTTGGAGACAAGTCCGCTGGAGGCCGATGTATTGGATCGCGACGCAATTTGAGTGTTCCATCGTCATTAGGAGGCCCTGAACGTTACAATTAACTATCACTTTTGCGTCGGATTCTAAAATGTTGACTCACAGGGGAACGACCATACGGTGCCCGAGGCAGCAATAGACCCTTGGAGACAAATCGGCTGAATGCCGATGTATTGAATCTCGACGCAAATTGAGTGTTCCATCGTCATTAGGAAGCCCTGAACGTTACAATTAACAATCAGTTTCGCGTCGGATTCGATAATCTAAACCCACAGGAGAACGACCATAAGGTGCCCGAGGCAGCAACAGACCCTTGGAGACAAGTCGGCTGGAGGCCGATGTATTGAATCTCGACGCAATTTGAGTGTTCCATCGCCAATAGGAGGCCCTGAACGTTACAATTAACTATGAGTTTTGCGTCGGATTCGAAAATCTAGACTCACAGGAGACTGACCACATGGAGCCCAAGGCAGCAATATCCCCTTGTAGACAAGTCGGCTGGAGGTCGATGTATTGAATCTCGACGCAATTTGAGTGTTCCATCGTCATTAGGAAGCCCTGAACGTTACAATTAACAATCAGTTTCGCGTCGGATTCGAGAATCTAGACTCACATGAGAGTGAACATAAGAGGCCGGAGGCAGTAATATCCCCATGGAGACAAGTCGGCTGGAGGACGATGTATTGAATCTCGACGCAATTTGAGTGTCCCATCGTTATTAGGAGGCTCTAAACGTTACAATTAACTATCATTTTTGCGTCGGATTCGATAATCTAAACTCACAGGAGAACGACCGAAAGGTGCCCGAGGCAGCAACAGACGCTTGGAGACAAGTCGGCTGGAGGCCGATGTATTGAATCTCGACGCAATTTGAGTGTTCCATCGTCATTAGGAGGCCCTCAACGTTACAATTAACTATCATTTTTGCGTCGGATTCGAAAATCTAGACTCACAGGAGAACGACCATAAGGTGCCCGAGGCAGCAATAGACCCTTGGAGACAAGTCGGCTATAAACCGATGTATTGATTCTTGACGCAATTTGAGTGTTCCATCGTCATTAGGCGGCCCTGAACGTTACAATTAACAATCATTTTAGCGTCGGATTCGAAAATCTACTCACAGGAGAAGTTCATACGGTGCTCGAGACAGCAAAATCCCCTTGGAGACAAGTCCGCTGGAAGCCGATGTATTGAATCTCGACGCAATTTGAGTGTCCCATCGTCATTAGGAGGCCCTAAACGTTACAATTAACTATCATTTTTTCGTCGGATTCGGTAACCTAAACTCACAGGAGAACGACCATAAGGTGCCCGAGGCAGTAACAGATCCTTGGAGACAAGTCGGCTGGAGGTCGATGTATTGAATCTCGACGCAATTTGAGTGTCCCATCGTCATTAGGAGGCCCTAAACGTTACAATTAACTATCATTTTTGCGTCGGATTCGATAATCTAAACTCACAGGAGAATGACCATAAGGTGCCCGAGGCAGCAACAGACCCTTGGAGACAAGTCGGCTGGAGGCCGGTGCATTGAATCTCGACGCAATTTGAATGATCCATCGTCAATACAAGGCCCTGAACGTTACAATTAACTATCATTTTTGCGTCGGATTCGAAAATCTTGACTCACAGGAGAACGACCATAAGGTGCCCGAGGCAGCAAAAGACCCTTGGAGACATGTCGGCTGGAGGTCGATGTATTGAATCTCGACGCAATTTGAGTGTTCCATCGCCAATAGGAGGCCCTGAACGTTACAATTAAATATGAGTTTTGCGTCGGATTCATAAACGTAGAATCACCGGAGACGGACCATGTGGTGCCCGAGGCAGCGATATCCACTTGGAGACAAGTCGGCTGGAGGCCGATGTATTGAATCTCGACGCAATTTGAGTGTCCCATCGTCATTAGGAGGCCCTAAACGTTACAATTAACTATCATTTTTGCGTCGGATTCGATAATCTAAACTCACAGGAGAACGACCATAAGGTGCCCTAGGCAGCAACAGACCCTTGGAGACAAGTCGGCTGGAGGTCGATGTATTGAATCTCGACGCAATTTGAGTGTCCCATCGTCTTTAGGAGGCCCTAAACGTTACAATTAACTATCATTTTTGCGTCGGATTCGATAATCTAAACTCACAGGAGAATGACCATAAGGTGCCCGAGGCAGCAATAGACCCTTGGAGACAAGTCGGCTGGAGATCGATGTATTGAACCTCGACGCATTTTGAGTGTTCCATCGTCATTAGGAAGCCCTGAACGTTACAATTAACAATCAGTTTCGCGTCGGATTCGAAAATCTAGACTCACATGAGAGCGAACATAAGAGGCCGGAGGCAGTAATATCCCCATGGAGACAAGTCAGCTGGAGGACGATGTATTGAATCTCGACGCAATTTGAGTGTCCCATCGTCATTAGGAGGCCCTAAACGTTACAATTAACTATCATTTTTGCGTCGGATTCGATAATCTAAACTCACAGGAGAACGACCATTTGGTGCCCGAGGCAGCAACAGACCCTTGGAGACAAGTTGGCTGGAGGCCGATGTATTGAATCTCGACGCAATGTGAGTGTTCCATCGTCATTAGGAGGCCTTGAACGTTACAATTAACTATCATTTTTGCGTCGGATTCGAAAATCTAGACTCACAGGAGAACGAACATAAGAGGCCGGAGGCAGTAATATCCCCATGGAGACAAGTCGGCTGGAGGACGAAGTATTGAATCTCGACGCAATTTGAGTGTCCCATCGTCATTAGGAGGCCCTAAACGTTACAATTAACTATCATTTTTGCGTCGGATTCGATAATCTAAACTCACAGGAGAACGACCATAAGGTGCCCGAGGCAGCAACAGACCCTTGGAGACAAGTCGTCTTGAGGACGATGTATTGAATCTCGACGCAATTTGAGTCTTCTGTCGTCATTACAAGGTCCTGAACGTTACAATTAACTATCATTTTTGCGTCGGATTCGATAATCTAAACTCACAGGAGAACGACCATAAGGTGCTCGAGGCAGCAACAGACCCTTGGAGACAAGTCGGCTGGAGGCCGATGTATTGAATCTCGACGCTATTTGAGGGTTCCATCGAAAATAGGAGGCCCTGAACGTTACAATTAACTATGAGTTTTGCGTCGGATTCGAAAATCTAGACTCACAGGAGACGGACCACATGGAGCCCGAGGCAGCAATATCCCCTTGTAGACAAGTCGGCTGGAGGTCGATGTATTGAATCTCGATGGAATTTGAGTCTTCTATCGTCATTAGGAGGCGCTGAACGTTACAATTCACTATCATTTTTGCGTCTGATTCGAAAATCTAGACTCGCAGAAGAAGGATCATATTGTGCCCGAGACTGCAATATCCCCTTGGATACAAGTCGACTGGAGGTCGATGTATTGACTCTCGACGCAATTTGAGTGTTCCATCGTCTTTGGGAGTCCCTGAACGTTACAATTAACAATCATTTTAGCGTCGGATTCGAAAATCTACACTCACAGCAGAACGATGATAAAGTGCCCGAGGCAGCAATGGACCCTTGGAAACAAGTCGGCTGGAGGCCGATGTATTGACTCTCGACGCAATTTGAGTGTTCCATCGTCTTTAGAAGTCCCTGAACGTTACAATTAACTATCATTTATGCGTCGGATTCGAAAATCTAGACTCACAGGAGAACGACCATAAGGTGCCCGAGGCAGCAACAGACCCTTGGAGACAAGTCATCTGGAGGCCGATGTATTGAATCTCGACGCAGTTTGAGTTTTCCATCATCATTACAAGGCCCTGAACGTTACAATTAACTATCATTTATGCGTCGGATTCGAAAATCTAGACTCACAGGAGAACGACCATAAGGTGCCCGAGGCAGCAATAGACCCTTGGAGACAAGTCGGCTGCAAAACGATGTATTGAATCTCGACGCAATTTGAGTGTTCCATCGTCATTAGAAGGCCATGAACGTTACAATTAACAATCAGTTTTGCGTCGGGTTCGAAAATCTAGACTCACAGCAGAACGATCACAAGGTGCCCGTGGCAGCTATTGACCCTTGGAGACAAGACGATTGGAGGACGATGTATTGCATCGCGACGCAATTTGAGTGTTCCATCATCATTAGGAGGCACTGAATGTTACAATTAACTATCAGCTTTTCGTCGGATTCGAAAATCTAGACTCACTGGAGACGGACCATAAGGTGCCCGATGCAGCAATATCCCCTTGGAGTCCAGTCCGCTGGACGACGATGTATCGAATCGCGACGCAATTTGAGTGCTCCATCGTCATTTGGAGGCCCTGAACCTTACAATTAACTATCAGTTTCGCGTCGGATTCAAAAATCCAGACTCACAGGAGACGGACCATTTGGTGCCCGAGGCAGCAATATCCCCTTGGAGACAAATCAGCTGGAGGACGATGTATTGAATCTCGACGCAATTTGAGAGTTCTATCGTTATCAGGAGGCGCTGAACGTTACTATTCACTATAATTTTTGCGTCGGATTCGAAAATCTAGACTCACAGGACAAGGATCATATGGTGCCCGAGACAGCAATATCCCCTTGGAGACAAGTCCGCTGGAGGCCGATGTATTGAATCTCGACTTAATTTGAGTGTTCCATCGTCATTAGGAGGCCCTGAACCTTACAATTAACTATCAGTTTCGCGTCGGATTCGAAAATCTAGACTCACAGGAGACGGACCACATGGAGCCCGAGGCAGCAATATCCCCTTGTAGACAAGTCGGCTGGAGGAAGATGTATTGACTCTCGACGCAATTTGAGTGTTCCATCGTCATTAGGAAGCCCTGAACGTTACAATTAACAATCAGTTTCGCGTCGGATTCGAAAATCTAGACTCACAGGAGAACGACAATAAGGTGCCCGAGGCAGCATGAGACCCTTGGAGACAAATCGGCTGGAGGACGATGTATTGAATCTCGACGTAATTTGAGTCTTCTATCGTCATTACATGGCCCTGAACGTTACAATTACCTATCATTTTTGCGTCGGATTCGATAATCTAAACTCACAGGAGAACGACCATAAGGTGCCCGAGGCAGCAACAGACCCTTGGAGACAAGTCGGCTGGAGGCCGATGTATTGAATCTCTACGTAATTTGAGGGTTCCATCGCCAATAGGATTCCCTGAACTTTACAATTAACTATGAGTTTTGCGTCGGATTCGAAAATGTAGACTCACAGGAGACGGACCACATGGAGCCCGAGGCAGCAATATCCCCTTGTAGACAAGTCGGCTGGAGGCCGATGTATTGACTCTCGACGCAATTTGAGTGTTCCATCGTCTTTAGAAGTCCCTGAACGTTACAATTAACTATCATTTATGCGTCGGATTCGAAAATCTAGACTCACATGAGAGCGAACATAAGAGGCCGGAGGCAGTAATATCCCCATGGAGACAAGTCGGCTGGAGGGCGATGTATTGAATCTCGACGCAATTTGAGTGTCCCATCGTCATTAGGAGGCCCTAAACGTTACAATTAACTATCATTTTAGCGTCGGGTTCGATAATCTAAACTCAGAGGAGAACGACCATAAGGTGCCCGAGACAGCAATATCCCCTTGGAGACAAGTCCGCTGGAGGCCGATGTATTGAATATCGACGCAATTTGAGTGTTCCATCGTCATTAGGAGGCCCTGATCCTTACAATTAACTATCTGTTTCGCGTGGGATTCGAAAATCTAGACTCACAGGAGACGGACCACATGGAGCCCGAGGCAGCAATATCCCCTTGTAGACAAGTCGGCTGGAGGAAGATGTATTGACTCTCGACGCAATTTGAGTGTCCCATCGTCATTAGGAGGCCCTAAACGTTACAATTAACTACCATTTTTGCGTCGGATCCGATAATCTAAACTCACAGGAGGACGACCATAAGGTGCCCGAGGCAGCAACAGCCCCTTGGAGACAAGTCGGCTGGAGGCCGATGTATTGAATCTCGACGCAATTTGAGTGTTCCATCGTCATTAGGAGGCCCTGAACGTTACAATTAACTATCATTTTTGCGTCGGATTCGAAAATCTAGACACACAGGAGAGCGACAATAAGGTGCCCGTGGCAGCATTAGACTCTTGGAGACAAATCGGCTGGAGGACGATGTATTGAATCTCGACGCAATTTGAGTCTTCTATCGTCATTACAAGGCCCTGAACGTTACAATTAACTATCATTTTTGCGTCGGATTCGATAATCTAAACTCACAGGAGAACAACCATAAGGTGCCCGAGGCAGCAACAGACCCTTGGAGACAAGTCGGCTGGAGGCCGATGTATTGAATCTCGACGCAATTTGAGTGTTCCATCGTCATTACAAGGCCCTGAACGTTACAATTAACTATCATGTTATCGTCGGATTCGAAAATCTACTCACAAGAGAAGTTCATACGGTGCTCAAGACAGCAATATACCCCTTGGAGACAAATCGACTGGAGGCCGATGTGTTGAATATCGACGCAATTTGAGTGTTCCATCGTCATTAGGTCGCCCTGAACGTTATAATGAACTATCAGTTTTGCGTCGGATTGGAAAATCTAGACTTACAAGAGAACGACCATAAGGTGCCCGAGGCAGCATTAGACCCTTGGAGACAAGTTGGCTGGAGGCCGATGTATTGAATCTCGACGCAATTTGAGTGTTCCATCGGCATTAGGAGGCCCTGAACGTTACAATTAACTATGAGTTTTGCGTCGGATTCGAAAATCTACACTCACAGGAGAACGACCATAAAGTGCCCGAGGCAGCAATAGACCCTTGGAGACAAGTCGGCTGGAGGCCGATGTATTGACTCTCCACGCAATTTGAGTGTTCCATCGACTTCAGGGGTCCCTGAACGTTACAATTAACTATCATTTATGCGTCGGATTCGAAAATCTAAACTCACAGGAGAACGACCATAAGGTGCCCGAGGCAGCAACAGACCCTTGGAGACAAGTCGGCTGGAGGCCGATGTATTGAATCTCGACGCAATTTGAGTGTTCCATCATCATTACAAGGCCCTGAACGTTACAATTAACTATCATTTTTGCGTCGGATTCTAAAATCTAGACCCACAGGAGAACGACCATAAGGTGCCCGAGGCAGAAATAGACCCTTGGAGACAAGTCGGCTGGAGGACGTTGTATTGAATCTCGACGCCATTTGAGTGTTCTATCGTCATTTGAAGGCCCTGAACGTTACAATTAACAATCAGTTTTGCGTCGGGTTCGAAAATCTAGACTCACAGCAGAACGATCTCAAGGTGCCCGTGGCAGCTATTGACCTTTGGAGACAAGTCGGTTGGAGGACGATGTATTGGATCGCGACGCAATTTGAGTGTTCCATCGTCATTAGGAGACCCTGAATGTTACAATTAACTATCAGTGTTTCGTCGGATTCGACAATCTAGACTCACTGGAGACGGACTATAAGGTGCCCGATGCAGCAATATCCCCTTGGAGACCAGTCCGCTGGACGACGATGTATCGAATCGTGACGCAATTTGAGTGCTCCACCGTCATTAGGAGGCCCTGAACCTTACAATTAACTATCAGTTTCGCGTCGGATTCGTAAATCTAGACTCACAGAAGACGGACCACATGGAGCCCGAGGCAGCAATATCCCCTTGTAGACAAGTCGGCTGGTGGAAGATGTATTGACTCTCGACGCAATTTGAGTGTTCCATCGTCATTAAGAGGCCCTGAGCATTACATTTATCTATCAGTTTTGCGTCGCATTCGAAAATCTAGGCTCACAGGAGAACGACCATAAGGTGCCCGAGGCAGCAATAGACCCTTGGAGACAAGTCGGCTGGCGGTCGATGTATTGAATCTCGACTCAATTTGTGTGCTCCAACGTCATTAGGAGGCCCTGAACGTTACAATTAACTATCATTTTTGCGTCGGATTAGAAAATCTAGACTCACAGGAGAACGACCATAAGGTGCCCGAGGCAGCAATAGACCCTTGGAGGGAAGTCGGCTGGAGGACGATGGATTGAATCTCGACGCAATTTGAGTGCTCCATCGTCATTTGGAGGCCCTGAACGTTACAATTAACTATCAGTTTCGCGTCGGATTCAAAAATCCAGACTCACAGGAGACGGACCATAAGGTGCCCGAGACTGCAATATCCTCTTGGATACAAGTCGACTGGAGGTCGACGTATTGAATCTCGACGCAATTTGAGTGTTCCATCGTCATTAGGAGGCCCTGAATGTTACAATTAATTATCAGTTTTTCGTCGGATTCGAAAATCTAGACTCACAGCAGACGGGCCATTTGGTGCCCGAGGCAGCAATAGACCCTTGGAGACAAGTCGGCTGGAGGACGCAATTTTAGAGTTCCATCGTTATTAGGAGGCCCTGAACGTTACAATTCACTATCATTTTTGCGTCGGATTCGAAAATCTAGACTCACAGGAGAAGGACCATGTGGTGCCCGAGGCAGCGATATCCCCATGGTGACAATTCAGCTGGAGGCCGATGTATTGAATCTCGACGCAATTTGAGTGTTCCATCGTCATTAGAAGGCCCTGAACGTTAAAATTAACTATCATTTTTGCGTCGGATTCGAAAATCTAGACTCACAGGAGATCGACCATAAGGTGCCCGAGGCAGCAATAGACCCTTGGAGACAAGTCGGCTGGAGGACGATGTATTGAATCTCGACGCAATTTGAGAGTTCCATCGTCATAAGGAGGCCCTGAACGTTACAATTAACTATCATTTTTGCGTTGGATTCGATAATCTAAACTCACAGGAGAAGGACCATAAGGTGCCCGAGGCAGCAATAGACCCTTGGATACAAATCGGCTGGAGGCCGATGTATTGAATCTCGACGCAATTTGAGTGTTCCATCGGTATTAGGAGGCCCTGAACGTTACAATTAACTATCAGTTTCGCGTGGGATTCAAAAATCCAGACTCACAGGAGACGGACCATTTGGTGCCCGAGGCAGCAATATCCCGTTGGAGACAAATCAGCTGGAGGCCGATGTATTGAATCTCGACGCAATTTGAGAGTTCTATCGTCATCAGGAGGCGCTGAACGTTAGTATTCACTATCATTTTTGCGTCGGATTCGAAAATGTAGACTCACAGGAGAAGGATCATATGGTGCCCGAGACAGCAATATCCCTTTGGAGACAAGTCCGCTGGAGGCCGATGTATTGAATCTCGACGCAATTTGAGTGTTCCATCGTCATTAGGAGGCCCTGAACCTTACAATTAACTATCAGTTTCGCGTCGGATTCGAAAATCTAGACTCACAGGAGACGGACCACATGGAGCCCGAGGCAGCAATATCCCCTTGTAGACAATTCGGCTGGAGGAAGATGTATTGACTCTCGACGCAATTTGAGTGTTCCATCGTCATTAAGAGGCCCTGAGCATTACATTTAACTATCAGTTTTGCGTCGGATTCTAAAATGTTGACTCACAGGGGAACGACCATACGGTGTCCGAGGCAGCTATTGACCCTTGGAGACAACTCGGTTGGACGACGATGTATTGGACCGCAACGCAAAATGAGTGTTCCATCGTCATTAGGAGGCCCTGAATGTTACAATTAAATATCATTTTTGCGTCGGATTCGAAAATCTAGACTTACAAGGGAACGACCATAAGGTGCCCGAGACTGCAATATCCCTTGGATACAAGTCGACTGGAGGTCGATGTTTTGAATCTCGACGCAATTTGAGTCTTCTATCGTCATTAGGAGGCGCTGAACGTTACAATTCACTATCATTTTTGCGTCGGATTCGAAAATCTAGACTCACAGGAGAAGGATCATATTGTGCCCGAGACTGCAATATCCCCTTGGATACAAGTCGACTGGAGGTCGATGTATTGACTCTCGACGCAATTTGAGTGTTCCATCGTCTTTAGGAGTCCCTGAACGTTACAATTAACTATCATTTATGCGTTGGATTCAAAAATCTAGACTCACAGGAGAACGACCATAAGGTGCCCGAGGCAGCAATAGACCCTTGGAGACAAGTCGGCTGGAAACCGATGTGTTGATTCTTGACGCAATTTGAGTGTTCCATCGTCATTAGGATGCCCTGAACGTTACAATTAACTTTCATTCTTGCGTCGGATTCGATAATCTAAACTCACAGGAGAACGACCATAAGGTGCCCGAGGCAGCAACAGACCCTTGGAGGCAAGTCGGCTGGAGGCCGACGTATTGAATCTCGACGCAATTTGAGTGTTCCATCGTCATTACAAGGCCCTGAACGTTACAATTAACTATCATTTTTGCGTCGGATTCGAAAATCTAGACTCACAGGAGAAGGACCATGTGGTGCCCGAGGCAGCAATAGACCCTTGGAGACAAGTCGGCTGGAGGCCGATGTATTGAATCTCGACGCAATTTGAGTGTTCCATCGTCATTACAAGGCCCTGAACGTTACAATTAACTATCATTTTTGCGTCGGATTCGAAAATCTAGACTCACAGGAGAACGACCATAAGGTGCCCGAGGCAGCAATGGACCCTTGGAGACAAGTCGGCTGGAGGCCGATGTATTGAATCTCGACGCAATTTGAGTGTTCCATCGGCATTAGGAGGCCCTGAACGTTACAATTAACCATCATTTTTGCGTCGGATTCGAAAATCTAGACTTACAAGAAAACGACCATAAGGTGCCCGAGGCAGCATTAGACCCTTGGAGAGAAGTCAGCCGGAGAACGATGTATTGAATCTCGACGCAATTTGAGAGTTCCATCGGCATTATGAGGCCCTGAACGTTACAATTAACTATCATTTTTGCGTCGGATTCGATAATCTAAACTCACAGGAGAACGACCATAAGGTCCCGAGGCAGCATTAGACACTTGGAGACAAGTCAGCTGGAGGCCGATGTATTGAATGTCGACGCAATTTGAGTGTTCCATCGTCATTACAAGGCCCTGAACGTTACAATTAACTATCATTTTTGCGTCGGATTCGAAAATCTAGACTCACAGGAGAACGACCATAAGGTGCCCGAGGCAGCAATAGACCCTTGGAGACAAGTGGGCTGGAAACCGATGTATTGATTCTTGACGCAATTTGAGTGTTCCATCGTCATTAGGAGGCCCTGAACGTTACAATTCACTATCATTTTTGCGTCGGATTCGAAAATCTAGACTCACAGGAGAAGGACCATGTGGTGCCCGAGGCAGCAATAGACCCTTGGAGACAAGTCGGCTGGAGGCCGATGTATTGAATCTCGACGCAATTTGAGTGTTCCATCGTCATTACAAGGCCCTGAACGTTACAATTAACTATCATTTTTGCGTCGGATTCGAAAATCTAGACTCACAGGAGAACGACCATAAGGTGCCCGAGGCAGCAATGGACCCTTGGAGACAAGTCGGCTGGAGGCCGATGTATTGAATCTCGACGCAATTTGAGTGTTCCATCGGCATTAGGAGGCCCTGAACGTTACAATTAACCATCATTTTTGCGTCGGATTCGAAAATCTAGACTTACAAGAGAACGACCATAAGGTGCCCGAGGCAGCATTAGACCCTTGGAGAGAAGTCAGCCGGAGAACGATGTATTGAATCTCGACGCAATTTGAGAGTTCTATCGTCATCAGGAGGCGCTGAACGTTACTATTCACTATCATTTTTGCGTCGGATTCGAAAATCTAGACTTACAAGAGAACGACCACAAGGTGCCCGAGGCAGCAATAGACCCTTGGAGACAAGTCGGCTGGAGTCCGATGTATTGAATCTCGACGCAATTTGAGTGTTCCATTGGCATTAGGCGGCCCTGAACGTTACAGTTAACTATCAGTTTCGCGTCGGATTTGAAAATCTAGACTCACAGGAGAACGACCATAAGGTGCCCGAGGCAGCAATAGACCTTTGGAGACAAGTCGGCTGGAGGCCGATGTATTGAATGTCGACGCAACTTGAGTGTTCCATCGGCATTAGGGGGCCCTGAACGTTACAATTAACTATCATTTTTGCGTCGGATTCGATAATCTAAACTCACAGGAGAACGACCATAAGGTGCCCGAGGCAGCAATAGACCTTTGGAGACAAGTCGGCTGGAGGCCGATTTATTGAATCTCGGCGCAATTTGAGTATTCCATCGTCATTAGGAGGCCCTGAACGTTACAATTAACTATCATTTTTGCGTCGGATTCGAAAATCTAGACTTACAAGAGAACGACCATAAGGTGCCCGAGGCAGCATTAGACCCTTGCAGACAAGTCGGCTGGAGGACGATGTATTGAATCTCGACGCAATTTGAGTGTTCCATCGGCATTATGAGGCCCTGAACGTTACAATTAACTATCATTTTTGCGTCGGATTCGATAATCTAAACTCACAGGAGAACGACCATAAGGTCCCGAGGCAGCATTAGACACTTGGAGACAAGTCAGCTGGAGGCCGATGTACTGAATGTCGACGCAATTTGAGTGTTCCATCGTCATTACAAGGCCCTGAACGTTACAATTAACTATCATTTTTGCGTCGGATTCGAAAATCTAGACTCACAGGAGAACGACCATAAGGTGCCCGAGGCAGCAATAGACCCTTGGAGACAAGTGGGCTGGAAACCGATGTATTGATTCTTGACGCAATTTGAGTGTTCCATCGTCATACGGAGGCCCTGAACGTTACAATTCACTATCATTTTTGCGTCGGATTCGAAAATCTAGACTCACAGGAGAAGGACCATGTGGTGCCCGAGGCAGCAATAGACCCTTGGAGACAAGTCGGCTGGAGGCCGATGTATTGAATCTCGACGCAATTTGAGTGTTCCATCGGCATTAGGAGGCCCTGAACGTTACAATTAACCATCATTTTTGCGTCGGATTCGAAAATCTAGACTTAGAAGAGAACGACCATAAGGTGCCCGAAGCAGCATTAGACCCTTGGAGAGAAGTCAGCCGGAGGACGATGTATTGAATCTCGACGCAATTTGAGAGTTCTATCGTCATCAGGAGGCGCTGAACGTTACTATTCACTATCATTTTTGCGTCGGATTAAAAAATCTAAACTTACAAGAGAACGACCACAAGGTGCCCGAGGCAGCAATAGACCCATGGAGACAAGTCGGCTGGAGGCCGATGTATTGAATCTCGACGCAATTTGAGTGTTCCATCGGCATTAGGCGGCCCTGAACGTTACAGTTAACTATCAGTTTCGCGTCGGATTTGAAAATCTAGACTCACAGGAGAACGACCATAAGGTGCTCGAGGCAGCAATAGACCCTTGGAGACAAGTCGTCTGGAGGACGATGTATTTATTCTCGACGCAATTTGAGAGTTCCATCGTCATTAGGAGGCCCTGAACGTTACAATTAACTGTCATTTGTGCGTCGGATTCGAAAATCTAGACAAACAAGAGAACGACCATAAGGTGCCCGAGGCAGCATTAGACCCTTGGAGACAAGTCGGCTGGAGGACGATATATTGAATCTCGACGCAATTTGAGTCTTCTATCGTCATTAGGAGGCGCTGAACGTTACAATTCACTATCATTTTTGCGTCGGATTCGAAAATCTAGACTCACAGGAGAAGGATCATATTGTGCCCGAGACTGCAATATCCCCTTGGATACAAGTCGACTGGAGGTCGATGTATTGACTCTCGACGCAATTTGAGTGTTCCATCGTCTTTAGGAGTCCCTGAACGTTACAATTAACTATCATTTTTGCGTCGGATTCGAAAATCTAGACTCACAGGAGAACGACCATGAGGTGCCCGAGGCAACATTAGACCCTTGGAGACAAGTCGGCTGGAGCACGATGTATTGAATCTCGACGCAATTTGAGTGTCCCATCGTCATTAGGAGGACCTAAACGTTACAATTAACTATCATTTTTGCGTCGGATTCGATAATCTAAACTCATAGGAGAACGACCATAAGGTGCCCGGGGCAGCAACAGACTCTTGGAGACAAGTCGGCTGGAGGCCGATGTATTGAATCTCGACGCAATTTGAGTGCTCGATCGTCTTTAGGAGGCCCTGAACGTTACAATTAACTAGCAGTTTTGCGTCGGATTCGAAAACGTAGAATCACCGGAGAAGGACCATGTGGTGCCCGAGGCAGCGATACCCCCTTGGAGACAAGACGGCTTGAGGACGATGTATTGAATCTCGACGCAATTTGAGTGTTCCATCGGTATTATGAGGCCCTGAACGTTACAATTAACTATCATTTTTGCGTCGGATTCGATAATCTAAACTCACAGGAGAACGACCATAAGGTCCCGAGGCAGCATTAGACACTTGGAGACAAGTCAGCTGGAGGCCGATGTATTGAATGTCGACGCAATTTGAGTGTTCCATCGTCATTACAAGGCCCTGAACGTTACAATTAACTATCATTTTTGCGTCGGATTCGAAAATCTAGACTCACAGGAGAACGACCATAAGGTGCCCGAGGCAGCAATAGAACCTTGGAGACAAGTGGGCTGGAAACCGATGTATTGATTCTTGACGCAATTTGAGTGTTCCATCGTCATTAGGAGGCCCTGAACGTTACAATTCACTATCATTTTTGCGTCGGATTCGAAAATCTAGACTCACAGGAGAAGGACCATGTGGTGCCCGAGGCAGCAATAGACCCTTGGAGACAAGTCGGCTGGAGGCCGATGTATTGAATCTCGACGCAATTTGAGTGTTCCATCGTCATTACAAGGCCCTGAACGTTACAATTAACTATCATTTTTGCGTCGGATTCGAAAATCTAGACTCACAGGAGAACGACCATAAGGTGCCCGAGGCAGCAATGGACCCTTGGAGACAAGTCGGCTGGAGGCCGATGTATTGAATCTCGACGCAATTTGAGTGTTCCATCGGCATTAGGAGGCCCTGAACGTTACAATTAACCATCATTTTTGCGTCGGATTCGAAAATCTAGACTTACAAGAGAACGACCATAAGGTGCCCGAGGCAGCATTAGACCCTCGGAGAGAAGTCAGCCGGAGGACGATGTTTTGAATCTCGACGCAATTTGAGAGTTCTATCGTCATCAGGAGGCGCTGAACGTTACTATTCACTATCATTTTTGCGTCGGATTCGAAAATCTAAACTTACAAGAGAACGACCACAAGGTGCCCGAGGCAGCAATAGACCCTTGGAGACAAGTCGGCTGGAGGCCGATATATTGAATCTCGACGCAATTTGAGTGTTCCATCGGCATTAGGCGGCCCTGAACGTTATAGTTAACTATCAGTTTCGCGTCGGATTTGAAAATCTAGACTCACAGGAGAACGACCATAAGGTGCCCGAGGCAGCATTAGACCCTTGGAGAGAAGTCAGCCGGAGGACGATGTATTGAATCTCGACGCAATTTGAGAGTTCCATCGTCATTAGGAGGCCCTGAACGTTACAATTAACTGTCATTTGTGCGTCGGATTCGAAAATCTAGACATACAAGAGAACGAACATAAGGTGCCCGAGGCAGCATTAGACCCTTGGAGACAAGTCGGCTGGAGGACGATATATTGAATCTCGACGCAATTTGAGTGTTCTATCGTCATTAGGAGGCGCTGAACGTTACAATTCACTATCATTTTTGCGTCGGATTCGAAAATCTACACTCACAGGAGAAGGATCATATTGTGCCCGAGACTGCAATATCCCCTTGGATACAAGTCGACTGGAGGTCGATGTATTGACTCTCGACGCAATTTGAGTGTTCCATCGTCTTTAGGAGTCCCTGAACGTTACAATTAACTATCATTTTTGCGTCGGATTCGATAATCTAGACTCACAGGAGAACGACCATGAGGTGCCCGAGGCAACATTAGACCCTTGGAGACAAGTCGGCTGGAGGACGATGTATTGACGCAATTTGAGTGTCCCATCGTCATTAGGAGGCCCTAAACGTTACAATTAACTATCATATTTGCGTCGGATTCGATAATCTAAACTCATAGGAGAACGACCATAAGGTGCCCGGGGCAGCAACAGACTCTTGGAGACAAGTCGGCTGGAGGCCGATGTATTGAATCTCGACGCAATTTGAGTGTTCGATCGTCTTTAGGAGGCCCTGAACGTTACAATTAACTAGCAGTTTTGCGTCGGATTCGAAAACGTAGAATCACCGGAGAAGGACCATGTGGTGCCCGAGGCAGCGATACCCCCTTGGAGACAAGTCGGCTGGAGGACGATGTATTGAATCTCGACGCAATTTGAGTGTTCCATCGTCATTAGAAAGCCCTGAACGTTACAATTAACTATCATTTTTGCGTCGGATTCGAAAATCTAGACTCACAGGAGAACGACCATAAGGTGCCCGAGGCAGCAATAGACCTTGGAGAAAAGTCGGCTGAAGGTCGATGTATTGAATCTCGACGCAATTTGAGTGTTCCATCGTCATTAAGAGGCCCTGAGCATCACATTTAACTATCATTTTAGCGGCGGATTCGAAAATGTTGACTCACAGGAGAACGACCATAAGGTGCCCGAGGCAGCAACAGACCCTTGGATACAAGTCGACTGGAGGTCGATGTATTGAATCTCGACGCAATTTGAGAGTTCCATCGTCATTAGGAGGCCCTGAACGTTACAATTAACCGTCATATGTGCGTCGGATTCGAAAATCTAGACATACAAGAGAACGACCATAAGGTGCCCGAGGCAGCATTAGACCCTTGGAGACAAGTCGGCTGGAGGACGATGTATTGAATCTCGACGCAATTTGAGTCTTCTGTCGTCATTAGGAGGCGCTGAACGTTACAATTCACTATCATTTTTGCGTCGTATTCGAAAATCTAGACTCACAGGAGAAGGATCATACTGTGCCCGAGACTGCAATATCCCCTTGGATACAAGTCGATTGTAGGTCGATGTATTGACTCTCGACGCAATTTCAGTGCTCCATCGTCTTTAGGAGTCCCTGAACGTTACAATTAACTACCATTTTTGCGTCGGATTCGAAATTCTAGACTCACAGGAGAAGGACCATGTGGTGCCCGAGGCAGCAATAGACCCTTGGAGACAAGTCGGCTGGAGGACGATGTATTGAATCTCGTCGCAGTTTGAGTGTTCCATCGTCATTAGGAGGCCCTGAACGTTACAATTAACTATCATTTTTGTGTCGGATTCGATAATCTAAACTCACAGGAGAACGACCATAAGGTGCCCGAGGCAGCAATAGACCCTTGGAGACAAGTCTGCTGGAGGCCGATGTATCTCGACGCAATTTGAGAGTTCTATCGTCATCAGGAGGCGCTGAACGTTACTATTCACTATCATTTTTGCGTCGGATTCGAAAATCTAGACTTACAAGAGATCGACCATGAGGTGCCCGAAGCAACATTAGACCCTTGGAGACATGTCGGCTGGAGGACGATGTATTGAATCTCGACGCAATTTGAGTGTTCGATCGTCTTTAGGAGGCCCTGAACGTTACAATTAACTAGCAGTTTTGCGTCGGATTCGAAAACGTAGAATCACCGGAGAAGGACCATGTGGTGCCCGAGGCAGCGATACCCCCTTGGAGACAAGTCGCCTGGAGGACGATGTATTGAATCTCGACGCAATTTGAGTGTTCCATCGTCATTAGAAGGCCCTGAACGTTATAATTAACTATCATTTTTGCGTCGGATTCGATATTCTAGACTCACAGGAGAACGACCATATGGTGCCCGAGGCAGCAACAGACCCTTGGAGACAAGTCGGCTGAAGGCCGATGTATTGAATCTCGACGCAATTTGAGTGTTCCATCGGCATTAGGCGGCCCTGAACGTTACAGTTAACTATCAGTTTCGCGTCGGATTTGAAAATCTAGACTCACAGGAGAACGACCATAAGGTGCCCGAGGCAGCAATAGACCCTTGGAGACAAGTCGGCTGGAGGACGATGTATTGAATCTCGACGCAATTTGAGAGTTCCATCGTCATTAGGAGGCCCTGAACGTTACAATTAACTGTCATTTGTGCGTCGGATTCGAAAATCTAGACATACAAGAGATCGACCATAAGGTGCCCGAGGCAGCATTAGACCCTTGGAGACAAGTCGGCTGGAGGACGATGTATTGAATCTCGACGCAATTTGAGTCTTCTATCGTCATTAGGAGGCGCTGAACGTTACAATTCACTATCATTTTTGCGTCGTATTCGAAAATCTAGACTCACAGGAGAAGGATCATATTGTGCCCGAGACTGTAATATCCCCTTGGATACAAGTCGATTGGAGGTCGATGTATTGACTCTCGACGCAATTTCAGTGTTCCATCGTCTTTAGGAGTCCCTGAACGTTACAATTAACTACCATTTTTGCGTCGGATTCGAAGTTCTAGACTCACAGGAGAAGGACCATGTGGCGCCCGAGGCAGCAATAGACCCTTGGAGACAAGTCGGCTGGAGGACGATGTATTGAATCTCGTCGCAGTTTGAGTGTTCCATCGTCATTAGTAGGCCCAGAACGTTACAATTAACTATCATTTTTGCGTCGGATTCGATAATCTAAACTCACAGGAGAACGACCATAAGGTGCCCGAGGCAGCAATAGACCCTTGGAGACAAGTCTGCTGGAGGCCGATGTATCTCGTCGCAATTTGAGAGTTCTATCGTCATCAGGAGGCGCTGAACGTTACTATTCACTATCATTTTTGCGTCGGATTCGAAAATCTAGACTTACAAGAGAACGACCATGAGGTGCCCGAGGCAACATTAGACCCTTGGAGACAAGTCGGCTGGAGGACGATGTATTGAATCTCGACGCAATTTGAGTGTTCCATCGTCATTAGGAGGCCCTGAACCTTACCATTAACTATCAGTTTCGCGTCGGATTCGAAAATCTAGACTCACAGGAGGCTGACCATAAGGTGCCCGAGACTGCAATATCCCCTTGGATACAAGTCGACTGGAGGTCGATGTATTGACTCTCGACGCAATTTGAGTGTTCCATCGTCATTACAAGGCCCTGAACGTTACAATTAACTATCATTTTGGCGTCGGATTAGAAAATCTAGACTCACAGGAGAACGACCACAAGGTGCCCGAGGCAGCAATAGACCATTGGAGACAAGTCGGCTGGAGGACGATGTATTGAATCTCGACGCAATTTGAGTGTTCCATCGTCATTAGGAGGCCCTGAATGTTGCAATTAACTATCAGTTTTTCGTCGGATTCGAAAAACTAGACTCACAGCAGACGGACCATTTGGTGCCCGAGGCAGTAATATCCCCTTGGAGACAAATCGGCTGGAGGACGATGTATTGAATCTCGACGCAATTTTAGTGTTCCATCGTCATTAGGAGGCCCAGAACGTTACAATTAACTATGAGTTTTGCGTCGGATTCGAAAATCTGGACTCACAGGAGAACGACCATAAGGTGCCCGAGACTGCAATATCCCCTTGGATACAAGTCGACTGGAGGTCGATGTATTGACTCTCGACGCAATTTGAGTGTTCCATCGTCATTACAAGGCCCTGAACGTTACAATTAACTATCATTTTGGCGTCGGATTCGAAAATCTAGACTCACAGGAGAACGACCACAAGGTGCCCGAGGCAGCAATAGACCCTTGGAGACAAGTCGGCTGGAGGACGATGTATTGAATCTCGACGCAATTTGAGTGTCCCATCGTCATTAGAAGGCTCTGAACGTTACAATTAACTATCATTTATGCGTCGGATTCGAAAAACTAGACTCACAGGAGAACGACCATAAGGTGCCCGAGACAGCAATAGACCCTTGGAGACAAGTCGGATGGAGGCCGATGTATTGAATCTCGACGCAATTTGAGTGTTCCATCGTCATTAGGAGGCCCTGAACGTAACAATTAACTATAATTTTGGGTCGGATTTGAAAATCTAGACTCACAGGAGAACGACCATAAGGTGCCCGAGGCAGCAATAGACCCTTGGAGACAAGTCGGCTGGAGGACGATGTATTGAATCTCGACGCAATTTGAGAGTTCCATCGTTATTAGGAGGCCCTGAACGTTACAATTAACTGTCATTTGTGCGTCGGATTCGAAAATCTAGACATACAAGAGAACGACCATAAGGTGCCCGAGGCAGCATTTGACCCTTGGAGACAAGTCGGCTGGAGGACGATGTATTGAATCTCGACGCAATTTGAGTCTTCTATCATCATTAGGAGGCGCTGAACGTTACAATTCACTATCATTTTTGCGTCGTATTCGAAAATCTAGACTCACAGGAGAAGGATCATATTGTGCCCGAGACTGTAATATCCCCTTGGATACAAGTCGATTGGAGGTCGATGTATTAACTCTCGACGCAATTTCAGTGTTCCATCGTCTTTAGGAGTCCCTGAACGTTACAATTAACTACCATTTTTGCGTCGGATTCGAAATTCTAGACTCACAGGAGAAGGACCATGTGGTTCCCGAGGCAGCAATAGACCCTTGGAGACAACTCGGCTGGAGGACGATGTATTGAATCTCGTCGCAGTTTGAGTGTTCCATCGTCATTAGTAGGCCCTGAACGTTACAATTAACTATCATTTTTGCGTCGGATTCGATAATCTAAACTCACAGGAGAACGACCATAAGGTGCCCGAGGCAGCAATAGACCCTTGGAGACAAGTCTGCTGAATGCCGATGTATCTCGACGCAATTTGAGAGTTCTATCGTCATCAGGAGGCGCTGAACGTTACTATTCACTATCATTTTTGCGTCGGAGTCGAAAATCTAGACTTACAAGAGAACGACCATGAGGTGCCCGAGGCAACATTAGACCCTTGGAGACAAGTCGGCTGGAGGACGATGTATTGAATCTCGACGCAATTTGAGTGTCCCATCGTCATTAGGAGGCCCTAAACGTTACAATTAACTATCATTTTTGCGTCGGATTCGATAATCTAAACTCACATGAGAACGACCATAAGGTGCCCGAGGCAGCAACAGACCCTTGGAGACATGTCGGCTGGAGGCCGATGTATTGAATCTCGACGCAATTTGAGTGTTCGATCGTCTTTAGGAGGCCCTGAACGTTACAATTAACTAGCAGTTTTGCGTCGGATTCGAAAACGTAGAATCACCGGAGAAGGACCATGTGGTGCCCGAGGCAGCGATACCCCCTTGGAGACAAGTCGCCTGGAGGACGATGTATTGAATCTCGACGCAATTTGAGTGTTCCATCGTCATTAAGAGGCCCTGAGCATTACATTTAACTATCATTTTAGCGTCGGATTCTAAAATGTTGACTCACAGGAGAACGACCATAAGGTGCCCGAGACAGCAACAGACCCTTTGTATACAAGTCGACTGGAGGTCGATGTATTGAATCTCGACGCAATTTGAGTGTTCCATCGTCATTAGGAGGCCTTGAACCTTACAATTAACTATCAGTTTCGCGTCGGATTCGAAAATCTAGACTCACAGGAGGCTGACCACATGGAGCCCGAGGCAGCAATATCCCCTTCTAGACAAGTCGGCTGGAGGAAGATGTATTGACTCTCGACGCAATTTGAGTGTTCCATCGTCATTAGGAGGCCCTGAATGTTGCAATTAACTATCAGTTTTTCGTCGGATTCGAAAAACTAGACTCACAGCAGACGGACCATTTGGTGCCCGAGGCAGTAATATCCCCTTGGAGACAAATCGGCTGGAGGACGATGTATTGAATCTCTTCGCAATTTGAGTGTTCCATCGTCATTAGGAGGCCCTGAACGTTACAATTAACTATGAGTTTTGCGTCGGATTCGAAAATCTGGACTCACAGGAGAACGACCATAAGGTGCCCGAGACTGCAATATCCCCTTGGATACAAGTCGACTGGAGGTCGATGTATTGACTCTCGACGCAATTTGAGTGTTCCATCGTCATTACAAGGCCCTGAACGTTACAATTAACTATCATTTTGGCGTCGGATTCGAAAATCTAGACTCACAGGAGAACGACCACAAGGTGCCCGAGGCAGCAATAGACCCTTGGAGACAAGTCGGCTGGAGGACGATGTATTGAATCTCGACGCAATTTGAGTGTCCCATCGTCATTAGAAGGCCCTGAACGTTACAATTAACTATCATTTTTGGGTCGGATTCGAAAATCTAGACTCACAGGAGAACGACCATTAGGTGCACGAGGCAGCAATAGACACTTGGAGACAAGTCGGCTGAAGGCCGATGTATTGAATCTCGACGCAATTTGAGAGTTCCATCGGCATTAGGAGGCCCTGAACGTTACAATTCACTATCATTTTTGCGTCGGATTCGAAAATCTACTAACAGGATAAGGATCATATGGTGCACGAGACTGCAATATCCCCTAGGATACAAGTCGACTGGAGGTCGATGTATTGAATCTCGACGCAATTTGAGTGTTCCATCGTCATTAGGAAGCCCTGAACCTTACAATTAACTATCAGTTTCGCGTCGGATTCGAAAATCTAGACTCACAGGAGACGGACCACATGGAGCCCGAGGCAGCAGTATCCCCTTGTAGACAAGTCCGCTGGAGGAAGATGTATTGACTCTCGACGCAATTTGAGTGTTCCATCGTCATCAAGAGGCCATGAGCATTACATTTAACTATCAGTTTTGCGTCGGATTCTAAAATGTTGACTCACAGGGGAGCGACCATACGGTGCCCGTGGCAGCAACAGACCCTTGGAGACAAGTCGGCTGAAAGGCGATGTATTGAATCTCGACGCAATTTGAGTGTTCCATCGTCATTACAAGGCACTGAACGTTACAATTAACTATCATTTTTGCGTCGGATTCGAAAATCTAGACTCACAGGAGAACGACCATAAGGTGCCCGAGGCAGCAACAGACCCTTGGAGACTAGTCGGCTGGAGGTCGATGTATTGAATCTCGACTCAATTTGTGTGCTCCATCGTCATTAGGAGGCCCTGAACGTTACAATTAACTATGAGTTTTGCATCGGATTCGAAAACGTAGAATCACCGGAGACGCACCATGTGGTGCCCGAGACAGCGATATCCCCTTGGAGACAAGGCAGCTGGAGGCCGATGTATTGAATCTCGACGCAATTTGAGTGTTCCATCGTCATTAGAAGGCCCTGATCGTTACAATTCACTTTAATTTTTGCGTCGGATTCGAAAATCTACTGACAGGAGAAGGATCATATGGTGCACGAGACTGCAATATCCCCTTGGATTCAAGTCGACAGGAGGTCGATATATTGAATCTCGACGCAATTTGAGTGTTCCATCGTCATTAGGAGGCCCCGAACGTTACAATTAACTCTGAGTTTTGCGTCGGATTCGAAAATCTAGACTCACAGGAGAACGACCATAAGGTGCCCGAGACTGCAATATCCCCTTGGATACAAGTCGACTGGAGGTCGATGTATTGACTCTCGACGCAATTTGAGTGTTCCATCGTCATTACAAGGCCCTGAACCATACAATTAACTATCAGGTTCGCGTCGGATTCGAAAATCTAGACTCACAGGAGGCGGACCACATGGAGCCCGAGGCAGCAATATCCCCTTCTAGACAAGTCGGCTGGAGGAAGATGTATTGACTCTCGACGCAATTTGAGTGTTCCATCGTCATTATGAGGCCCTCAATGTTACAATTAACTATCATTTTTTCGTCGGATTCGAAATTCTAGACTCACAGCAGACGGACCATGTGGTGCCCGAGGCAGTAGTATCCCCTTGGAGACAAATCGGCTGGAGGACGATGTATTGAATCTCGACGCAATTTGAGTGTTCCATCGTCATTAGGAGGCCCCGAACGTTACAATTAGCTATCATTTTTGCGTCGGATCCGAAAATCTAGACTCACAGGAGAACGACCACAAGGTGCCCGAGGCAGCAATAGACCCTTGGAGACAAGTCGGCTGGAGGTCGATGTATTGAATCTCGACGCAATTTGAGTGTCCCATCGTCATTAGAAGGCTCTGAATGTTACAATTAACTATCATTTATGCGTCGGATTCGAAAATCTAGACTCACAGAAGAACGACCATAAGGTGCCCGAGCAGCAATAGACCCTTGGAGACAAGTCGGCTGGAGGTCGATGTATTGAATCTCGACTCAATTTGTGTGCTCCATCGTCATTAGGAGGCCCTGAACGTTACAATTAGCTATGAGTTTTGCGTCGGATTCGAAAACGTAGAATCACCGGAGACGGACCATGTGGTGCCCGAGGCAGCGATATCCCCTTGGAGACAAGTCGGCAGGAGGCCGATGTATTGAATCTCGACGCAATTTGAGTGTCCCATCGTCATTAGATGGCCCTGAACGTTACAATTAACTATCATTTTTGCGTCGGATTCGAAAATCTAGACTCACAGGAGAACGACCATAAGGTGCCCAAGGCAGCAATAGACCCTTGGAGACAAGTCGGCTGGAGGCCGATGTATTGAATCTCGACGCAATTTGGGTGTCCCATTGTCACTAGAAGGCCCTGAACGTTACAATTAACTATCATTTATGCGTCGGATTCGAAAATCTAGACTCACAGGAGAACGACAAAAAGGTGCCCGAGGCAGCAATAGACCCTTGGAGACAAGTCGGCTGGAAGCCGATGTATAGAATCTCGACGCAATTTGAGCGTTCCATCGTCATTAGAAGGCCCTGAACGTTACAATTAACTATCATTTTTGCGTCGGATTCGAAAATCTAGACTCACAGGAGAACGACCATAAGGTGCTCGAGGCAGCAATAGACCCTTTCAGACAAGTCGGCTGGAGGTCGATGTATTGAATCTCGACTCAATTTGTGTGCTCCATCGTCATTAGGAGGCCCTGAACGTTACAATTGACTATGAGTTTTGCGCCGGATTCGAAAACGTAGAATCACAGGAGACGGACCAAGTGGTGCCCGAGGCAGCGATATCCCCTTGGAGACAAGTCGGCTGGAGGCCGATGTATTGAATCTCGACGCAATTTGAGTGTCCCATCGTCATTAGAAGGCCCTGAACGTTACAATTAACTATCATTTTTGCGTCGGATTCGAAAATCTAGACTCAAACGAGAACGACCATAAGGTGCCCGAGGCAGCAATAGACCCTTGGAGACAAGTCGGCTGGAGGACGATGTATTGAATCTCGACGCAATTTGAGTGTCACAATGTCATTTGGAGGCCCTAAACGTTACAATTAACTATCATTTTTGCGTCGGATTCGAAAATCTAGACTTACAAGAGAACGACCATAAGGTGCCCGAGGCAGCATTAGACCCTTGGAGACAAGTCGGCTGGAGGACGTTGTATTGAATCTCGACGCAATTTGAGTCTTCTATAGTCATTAGGAGGCGCTGAATGTTACAATTCACTATCATTTTTGCGTCGGATTCGAAAATCTAGACTCTCAGGAGAAGGATCATATTGTGCCCGAGACTGCAATATCCCCTTGGATACAAGTCGACTGGAGGTCGATGTACTGAATCTCGACGCAATTTGAGTGTTCCATCGTCATTAAGAGACCCTGAGCATTACATTTAACTATCAGTTTTGCGTCGGATGCAAAAATGTTGACTCACAGGGGAACGACCAGACGGTGCCCGAGGCAGCAACAGACCCTTGGAGACAAGTCGGCTGGAGGCCGATGTATTGAATCTCGACGCAATTTGAGTGTTCCATCGTCATTACAAGGCCCTGAACGTTACAATTAACTATCATTTTTGCGTCGGATTCGAAAATCTAGACTCACAGGAGAACGACCATAAGGTGCCCGAGGCAGCAATAGACCCTTGGTCACAAGTCGGCTGGAGGTCGATGTAATGAATCTCGACGCAATTTGAGTGTTCCATCGCCAATAGGAGGCCCTGAACGTTACAATTAACTATGAGTTTTGGGTCGGATTCGAAAAAGTAGAATCACCGGAGACGGACCATGTGGTGCCCGAGTCAGCGATATCCACTTGGAGACAAGTCGGCTGGAGGCCGATGTATTGAATCTCGACGCAATTTGAGTGTCCCATCGTCATTAGAAGGCCCTGAACGTTGCAATTAACTATCATTTTTGCGTCGGATTCGTAAATCTAGACTCACAGGAGAACGACCATAAGGCACCTAATGGTCGTTCTCCTGTGAGTCTAGATTTTCGAATCCGACGCGAAACTGATAGTTAATTGCAAGGTTCAGGGCCTCCTAATGACGCTGGAACACTCAAATTGCGTCGAGATTCAATACATCGGCCTCCAGCGGACTTGTCTCCAAGGGGATATTGCTGTCTCGAGCACCGTATGAACTTCTCCTGTGAGTAGATTTTCGAACCGACGCTAAAATGATTGTTAATTGTAACGTTCAGGGCCTCCTAATGACGATGGAACACTCAAATTGCGTCGCGATCCAATACTTCGTCCTCCAGCCGACTTGTGTCTCCAAGGGTGTAATGCTGCCTCGGGCACAATATGATCCTTCTCCTGTGAGTCTAGATTTTCGAATCCGACGCAAAAATGATAGTGAATAGTAACGTTGAGCGCCTCCTGATGACGACAGAACTCTCAAATTGCGTCGAGATTCAATACATCGTCCTCCAGCATATTTGTCTCCAAGGGGGTATTGCTTCCTCGGGCACCAAATGGTCCGTCTCCTGTGAGTCTGGATTTTTGAATCCGACGCGAAACTGATATTTAATTGTAGCGTTCAGGGCCTCCTAATGCCGATCGAACACTCAAATTGCGTCGAGATTCAATACATCGTCCTCCAGCCGACTTGTCTCCAAGGGTCTATTGCTGCCTCGGGCACCTTATAGTCGTTCTCCTGTGAGTCTAGATTTTCGAATCCGACGCAAAAATGATAGTTAATTGTAACGTTCAGGGCCTTCTAATGACGATGGGACACTCAAATTGTGTCGAGATTCAACACATCGGCCTCCAGCCGACTTGTCTCCAAGGGGATATCGCTGCCTCGGGCACCACATGGTCCGTCTCCGCCGATTCTACGTTTTCGAATCCGACGCAAAACTCATAGTTAATTTCAACGTTCAGGGCCGCATAATGACGAAGGAACTCTCAAATTGCGTCCAGATTCAATACATCGTCCTCCAGCCGACTTGTCTCCAAGGGGATATTGCTGTCTTGGGCACCTTATGGTCGATCTCCTGTGAGTATAGATTTTCGAATCCGACGCGAAACTGATGGTTAACTGTAACGTTCAGGGCCTCCTAATGCCAATGGAATACTCAAATTGCGTCGAGATTCAATACATCGGCCTCCAGCCGACTTGTCTCCAAGGGTCTATTGCTGCCTCGGGCACCTTATGGTCGTTCTCCTGTGAGTTTAGATTATCGAATCCGACGCAAAAATGATAGTTAATTGTAACGTTTAGGGCCTCCTAATGACGATGGAACACTCAAATTGCGTCAAGATTCAATACATCGGCCTCCAGCCGACTTGTCTCCAAGGGTCTATTGCTGCCTCGGGCACCTTATGGTCGTTCTCCTGTGAGTCTAAATTTTCGAATCCGACGCAAAACTCATAGTTAATTGTAACGCTCAGGGCCTTGTAATGACGATGGAACACTCAAATTGCGTCGAGATTCAATACATCGGCCTCCAGCCGACTTGTCTCCAAGGGGAGATCGCTGCCTCGGGCACCACATGGTCCGTCTCCGGTGATTCTACGTTTTCGAATCCGACGCAAAACTCATAGTAATTTGTAACGTTCAGGGCCTCCTAATGACGATGGAGCACACAAATTGAGTCGAGATTCAATACATCGACCTCCAGCCGACTTGTCTCCAGGGGTCTATTGCTGCCTCGGGCACCTTATGGTCGTTCTCCTAAGAGTCTAGATTTTCGAATCCGACGCAAAAATGATACTTAATTGTAACGTTTAGGGCCTCCTAATAACGATGGGAGACTCAAATTGCGTCGAGATTCAATACATCGTCCTCCAGCCGACTTGTCTCCAAGGGTCTATTGCTGCCTCGGGCACCTTATGGTCATTCTCCTGTGAGTCTAGATTTTCGAATCCGTCGCAAAAATGATAGTTAATTGTAACGTTCAGGGCCTTCTAACGACGATGGGACACTCAAATTGCGTCGAGATTCAATACATCGTCCTCCAGCCGACTTGTCTCCAAGGGTCTATTGCTGCCTCGGGCACCTTATGGTCGTTCTCCTGTGAGTCCAGATTTCCGAATCCGACGCGAAACTGATAGTTAATTGTAAGGTTCAGGGCCTCCTAATGACGATGGAACACTCAAATTGCGTCGAGATTCAATACATCGGCCTGCAGCGGACTTGTCTCCAAGGGGATATTGCTGTCTCGAGCACCGTATGAACTTCTCCTGTGAGTAGATTTTCGAATCCGACGCTAAAATGATTGTTAATTGTAACGTTCAGGGCCTCCTAATGACGATGGAACACTCAAATTGCGTCGCGATCCAATACATCGTCCTCCAGCCGACTTGTCTCCAAGGGTCTAATGCTGCCTCGGGCACAATATGATCCTTCTCCTGTGAGTCTAGATTTTCCAATCCGACGCATAAATGATAGTTAATTGTAACGTTCAGGGACTCCTGATGACGATAGAACTCTCAAATTGCGCCGAGATTCTATACATCGTCCTCCAGCTGATTTGTCTCCAAGGGGATATTGCTGCCTCGGGCACCAAATGGTCCGTCTCCTGTGAGTCTGGATTTTTGAAACCGACGCGAAACTGATAGTTAATTGTAACGTTCAGGGCCTCCTAATGCCGATGTAACACTCAAATTGCGTCGAGATTCATTACATCGTCCTCCAGCCGACTTGTCTCCAAGGGTCTATTGCTGCCTCGGGCACCTTATGGTCGTTCTCCTGTGAGTCTAGATTTTCGAATCCGACGCAAAAATGATAGTTAATTGTAACATTCAGGGCCTCCTACTGACGATGGAACACTCAAATTGCGTCGCGATTCAATACATCGTCCTCCAGCCGACTTGTCTCCCAGGGTCTAATGCTGCCTCGGGCACAATATGATCCTTCTCCTGTGAGTCTAGATTTTCGAATCCGACGCATAAATGATAGTTAATTGTAACGTTCAGGGACTCCTAAAGACGATGGAACACTCAAATTGCGTCGAGATTCAATACATCGTCCTCCAGCCGACTTGTCTCCAAGGGTCTATTGCTGCCTCGGGCACCTTATGGTCGTTCTCCTGTGAGTCTAGATTTTCGAATCCGACGCGAAACTGATAGTTAATTGTAAGGTTCAGGGCCTCCTAATGACGATGGAACATTCAAATAGCGTCGAGATTCAATACATCGGCCTCCAGCGGACTTGTCTCCAAGGGGATATTGCTGTCTCGAGCACCGTATGAACTTCTTCTGTTTCGAATCCGACGCTCAAATGATTGTTAATTGTAACGTTCAGGGCCTCCTAATGACGATGGAACACTCAAATTGCGTCGCGATCCAAAACATCGTCCTCCAGCCGACTTGTCTCCAAGGGTCTAATGCTGCCTCGGGCACAATATGATCCTGTGAGTCTAGATTTTCGAATCCGACGCGAAACTGATAGTTAATTGAAAGGTTCAGGGCCTCCTAATGACGATGGAACATTCAAATAGCGTCGAGATTCAATACATCGGCCTCCAGCGGACTTGTCTCCAAGGGGATATTGCTGTCTCGAGCACCGTATGAACTTCTTCTGTTTCGAATCCGACGCTCAAATGATTGTTAATTGTAACGTTCAGGGCCTCCTAATGACGATGGAACACTCAAATTGCGTCGCGATCCAATACATCGTCCTCCAGCCGACTTGTCTCCAAGGGTCTAATGCTGCCTCGGGCACAATATGATCCTGTGAGTCTAGATTTTCGAATCCGACGAAAAAATAATAGTGAATAGTAACGTTCAGTGCCTCCTGATGACGATAGAACTCTCAAATTGCGTCGAGATTCAATACATCGTCCTCCAGCTGATTTGTCTTTAAAGGGATATTGCTGCCTCGGGCACCAAATGGTCCGTCTCCTGTGAGTCTGGATTTTTGAATCCGACGCGAAACTGATAGTTAATAGTAACGTTCAGGGCCTCCTAATGCCGATGGAACAGTCAAATTGCGTCGAGATTCAATACATCGGCCTCCAGCCGACTTGTCTCCAAGGGTGTATTGCTGCCTCGGGCACCTTATGGTCGTTCTCCTGTGAGTCTAGATTTTCGAATCCGACGCAAAAATGATAGTTAATTGTAACGTTTAGGGCCTGCTAATGACGATGGGACACTCAAATTGCGTCGAGATTCAATACATCGTCCTCCAGCCGACTTGTCTCCAAGGGTCTATTGCTGCCTCGGGCACCTTATGGTCGTTCTCCTGTGAGTCTAGATTTTCGAATCCGACGCAAAAATGATAGTTAATTGTAACGTTCAGGGCCTTCTAATGACGATGGGACACTCAAATTGCGTCGAGATTCAATACATCGGCCTCCAGCCGACTTGTCTCCAAGGGGATATCGCTGCCTCGGGCACCACATGGTCCGTCTCCGGTGATTCTACGTTTTCGAATCCGACGCAAAACTCATAGTTAATTGTAACGTTCAGGGCCTCCTAATGACGATGGAGCACACAAATTGAGTCGAGATTCTATACATCGACCTCCAGCCGACTTGTCTCCAAGGGTCTATTGCTGCCTCGGGCACCTTATGGTCGTTCTCCTGTGAGTCTAGATTTTCGAATCCGACGCAAAAATGATAGTTAATTGTAACGTTCAGGGCCGTCTAATGACGATGGAACACTCAAATTGCGTCGAGATTCAATACATCGGCCTCCACCCGAATTGTCTCCAAGGGGATATCGCTGCCTCGGGCACCACATGGTCCGTCTCCGGTGATTCTACGTTTTCGAATCCGACGCAAAACTCATAGTTAATTGTAACGTTCAGGGCCTCCTAATGACGATGAAGCACACAAATTGAGTCGAGATTCAATACATCGGCCTCCAGCCGACTTGTCTCCAAGGGTCTATTGCTGCCTTGGGCACCTTATGGTCGTTCTCCTGTGAGTCTAGATTTTCGAATCCGACGCAAAAATGATAGTTAATTGTAACGTTCAGGGCCTTGTAATGACGATGGAACACTCAAATTGCGTCGAGAGTCAATACATCGACCTCCAGTCGACTTGTATCCAAGGGGATATTGCAGTCTCGGGCACAATATGATGCTTCACCTGTGAGTCTATATTTTCGAATCCGTCGCAAAAATGATAGTGAATTGTAACGTTCAGCGCCTCCTAATGACGATAGAAGACTCAAATTGCGACGAGATTTAATACATCGTCCTCCAGCCGATTTGTCTCCAAGGGGATATTGCTGCCTCGGGCACCAAATGGTCCGTCTGCTGTGAGTCTAGATTTTCGAATCAGACGAAAAACAATCAGGGCCTCCTAATGACGATGGAACACTCAAATTGCGACGCGATCCAATACATCGTCCTCCAGCCGACTTGTCTCCAAGGGTCTAATGCAGCCTCGGGCACAATATGATCCTCCTAATGTGAGGCTAGATTTTCGAATCCGACGCATAAATGATAGTTAATTGTAACGTTCAGGGACTCCTAAATACGATGGAACACTCAAATTGCGTCGAGATTCAAAACATCGTCCTCCAGGCGACTTGTCTCCAAGGGTCTATTGCTGCCTCGGACACCTTATGGTCGTTCTCCTGTGAGTCTAGATTTTCGAATCCGACGCGAAACTGATAGTTAATTGTAAGGTTCAGGGCCTCCTAATGACGATTGAACACTCAAATTGCGTCGAGATTCAATACATCGGCGTCCAGCGGACTTGTCTCCAAGGGGATATTGCTGTCTCGAGCACCGTATGAACTTCTCTTGTGAGTAGATTTTCGAATCCGACGCATAAATGATAGTTAATTGTAACGTTCAGGGCCTCCTAATGACGTTGGAACTCTCAAATTGCGTCGAGATTCAATACATCGACCTCCAGCCGACATGTCTCCAAGGGTCTATTGCTGCCTCGGGCACCTTATGGTCGTTCTCCTGTGAGTCTAGATTTTCGAATCCGACGCGAAACTGATAGTTAACTGTAACGTTCAGGGCCTCCTAATGCCGGTGGAACACTCAAAATGCGTCGAGATTCAATACATCGGCCTCCAGCCGACTTGTCTCCAAGGGGATATCGCTACCTCGGGCACCACATGGTCCTTCTCCGGTGATTCTACGTTTTCGAATCCGACGCAAAACTCATAGTTAATTGTAACGTTCAGGGCTTCCTAATGACGATGGAGGACACAAATTGAGTCGAGATTCAATACAACGACCTCCAGCCGACTTGTCTCCAAGGGTCTATTGCTGCCTCGGGCACCTTATGGTCGTTCACCTGTGAGTCTAGATTTTCGAATCCGACGCAAAAATGATAGTTAATTGTAACGTTCAGGGCCTTCTAATGACGATGGAACACTCAAATTGCGTCGAGATTCAATACATCGGCCTCCAGCCGACTTGTCTCCAAGGGGATATCGCTGCCTCGGGCACCACATGGTCCGTCTCCGGTGATTCTACGTTTTCGAATACGACGCAAAACTCATTGTTAATTGTAACGTTCAGGGCCTCCTAATGACGATGGAGCACACAAATTGAGTCGAGATTCAATACATCGGCCACCAGCCGACTTGTCTCCAAGGGTCTATTGCTGCCTCGGGCACCTTATGGTCGATCTCCTGTGAGTCTAGATATTCGAATCCGACGCAAAAATGATAGTTAATTGTAACGTTCAGGGCCTTGTAATGACGATGGAACACTCAAATTGCGTCGAGAGTCAATACATCGACCTCCAATCGACTTGTATCCAAGGGGATATTGCAGTCTCGGGCACGATATGATCCTTCTCCTGTGAGTCTAGATTTTCGAATCCGACGAAGAAATGATAGTGAATTGTAACGTTCAGCGCCTCCTAATGACGATAGAAGCCTCAAATTGCGTCGAGATTCATCACATCGTCCTCCAGCCGATTTGTCTCCAAGGGGATATTGCTGCCTCGGGCACCAAATGGTCCGTCTGCTGGGAATCTAGATTTTTGAATCCGACGAAAAACTAATAGTTAATTGTAACATTCAGGGCCTCCTAATGACGATGGAACACTCAAATTGCGTCGCGATTCAATACATCGTCCTCCAGCCGACTTGTCTCCAAGGGTCTAATGCTGCCTCGAGCACAATATGATCCTTCTCCTGTGAGTCTAGATTTTCGAATCCGACGCATAAATGATAGTTAATTGTAACGTTCAGGGCCTCCTGAAGACGATGGAACACTCAAATTGCGTCGAGATTCAATACATCGGCTCCAGCGGACTTGTCTCCAAGGGGATATTGCTGTCTCGAGCACCGTATGAACTTCTCCTGTGAGTAGATTTTCGAATCCGACGCTAAAATGATTGTTAATTGTAAAGTTCAGGGACTCCTAATGACGATGGAACATTCAAATTGCGTCGAGATTCAATACTTCGGCCTCCAGCCGACTTGTCTCCCAGGGTCTGTTGCTGCCTCGGGCACCTTTTCGTCGTTCTCCTGTGAGTTTAGATTATCGAATCCGACGCAAAAATGACAGTTAATTGTAAAGTTCAGGGCCTTGTAATGACGATGGAACACTCAAATTGCGTCGAGATTCAATACATCGGCCTCCAGCCGACTTGTCTCCAAGGGTCTAATGCTGCCTCGGACACCTTATGGTCGTTCTCCTGTGAGTTTAGATTATCGAATCCGACGCAAAAATGATAGTTAATTGTAACGTTCAGGGCGACCTAATGACGATGGAACACTCAAATTGCGTCGAGATTCAATACATCGGCCTCCAGCGGACTTGTCTCCAAGGGGATATTGCTGTCTCGAGCACCGTATGAACTTCTCCTGTGAGTAGATTTTCGAATCCGACGCGAAACTCATAGTTAATTGTAACGTTCAGGGCCTCCTAATGACGATGGAGCACACAAATTGAGTCGAGATTCAATACATCGACCTCCAGCCGACTTGTCTCCAAGGGTCTATTGCTGCCTCGGGCACCTTATGGTCGTTCTCCTGTGAGTCTAGATTTTCGAATCCGGCGCAAAAATGATAGTTAATTGTAACGTTCAGGGCCTTCTAATGACGATGGAACACTCAAATTGCGTCGAGATTCAATACATCGGCCTCCAGCCGACTTGTCTCCAAGGGTCTATTGCTGCTTCGGGCCCCTTATGGTCGTTCTCCTGTGAGTCTAGATTTTCGAATCCGACGCATAAATGATAGTTAATTGTAACGTTCAGGGCCTCCTAATGCCGATGGAACACTCAAATTGCGTCGAGATTCAATACATCGGCCTCCAGCCGACTTGTCTCCAAGGGTGTATTGCTGCCTCGGGCACCTTATGGTCGTTCTCCTGTGAGTCTAGATTTTCGAATCCGATGCAAAAATGATAGTTAATTGTAACGTTTAGGGCCTGCTAATGACGATGGGACACGCAAATTGCGTCGAGATTCAATACATCGTCCTCCAGCCGACTTGTCTCCAAGGGTCTATTGCTGCCTCGGGCACCTTATGGTCGTTCTCCTGTGAGTCTAGATTTTCGAATCCGACGCAAAAATGATAGTTAATTGTAACGTTCAGGGCCTTCTAATGACGATGGGACACTCAAATTGCGTCGAGATTCAATACATCGGCCTCCAGCCGACTTGCCTTTAAGGGGATATCGCTGCCTCGGGCACCACATGGTCCGTCTCCGGTGATTCTACGTTTTCGAATCCGACGCAAAACTCATAGTTAATTGTAACGTTCAGGGCCTCCTAATGACGATGGAGCACACAAATTGAGTCGAGATTCAATACATCGGCCTCCAGCCGACTTGTCTCCAAGGGTCTATTGCTGCCTTGGGCACCTTATGGTCGTTCTCCTGTGAGTCTAGATTTTCGAATCCGACGCAAAAATGATAGTTAATTGTAACGTTCAGGGCCTTGTAATGACGATGGAACACTCAAATTGCGTCGAGAGTCAATACATCGACCTCCAGTCGAATTGTATCCAAGGGGATATTGCAGTCTCGGGCACAATATGATGCTTCACCTGTGAGTTTATATTTTCGAATCCGACGCAAAAATGATAGTGAATTGTAACGTTCAGCGCCTCCTAATGACGATAGAAGACTCAAATTGCGTCGAGATTCAATACATCGTCCTCCAGCCGATTGGTCTCCAAGGGGATATTGCTGCCTCGGGCACCAAATGGTCCGTCTGCTGTGAGTCTAGATTTTCGAATCAGACGAAAAACAATCAGGGCCTCCTAATGACGATGGAACACTCAAATTGCGACGCGATCCAATACATCGTCCTCCAGCCGACTTGTCTCCAAGGGTCTAATGCTGCCTCGGGCACAATATGATCCTCCTAATGTGAGGCTAGATTTTCGAATCCGACGCATAAATGATAGTTAATTGTAACGTTCAGGGACTCCTAAATACGATGGAACACTCAAATTGCGTCGAGATTCAAAACATCGTCCTCCAGCCGACTTGTCTCCAAGGGTCTATTGCTGCCTCGGGCACCTTTTGGTCGATCTCCTGTGAGTCTAGATTTTCGAATCCGACGCGAAACTGATAGTTAATTGTAAGGTTCAGGGCCTCCTAATGACGATTGAACACTCAAATTGCGTCGAGATTCAATACATCGGCGTCCAGCGGACTTGTCTCCAAGGGGATATTGCTGTCTCGAGCACCGTATGAACTTCTCCTGTGAGTAGATTTTTGAATCCGACGCATAAATGATAGTTAATTGTAACGTACAGGGCCTCCTAATGACGTTGGAACTCTCAAATTGCGTCGAGATTCAATACATCGGCCTCCAGCCGACTTGTCTCCAAGGGGATATCGCTACCTCGGGCACCACATGGTCCTTCTCCGGTGATTCTACGTTTTCGAATCCGACGCAAAACTCATTGTTAATTGTAACGTTCAGGGCCTCCTAATGACGATGGAGCACACAAATTGAGTCGAGATTCAATACATCGGCCACCAGCCGACTTGTCTCCAAGGGTCTATTGCTGCCTCGGGCACCTTATGGTCGTTCTCCTGTGAGTCTAGATATTCGAATCCGACGCAAAAATGATAGTTAATTGTAACGTTCAGGGCCTTGTAATGACGATGGAACACTCAAATTGCGTCGAGAGTCAATACATCGACCTCCAATCGACTTGTATCCAAGGGGATATAGCAGTCTCGGGCACAATATGATCCTTCTCCTGTGAGTCTAGATTTTCGAATCCGACGAAAAAATGATAGTGAATTGTAACGTTCAGCGCCTCCTAATGACGATAGAAGCCTCAAATTGCGTCGAGATTCATCACATCGTCCTCCAGCCGATTTGTCTCCAAGGGGATATTGCTGCCTCGGGCACCAAATGGTCCGTCTGCTGGGAATCTAGATATTTGAATCCGACGAAAAACTAATAGTTAATTGTAACATTCAGGGCCTCCTAATGACGATGGAACACTCAAATTGCGTCGCGATTCAATACATCGTCCTCCAGCCGACTTGTCTCCAAGGGTCTAATGCTGCCTCGAGCACAATATGATCCTTCTCCTGTGAGTCTAGATTTTCGAATCCGACGCATAAATGATAGTTAATTGCAACGTTCAGGGCCTCCTAAAGACGATGGAACACTAAAATAGCGTCGAGATTCAATACATCGGCCTCCAGCGGACTTGTCTCCAAGGGGATATTGCTGTCTCGAGCACCGTATGAACTTCTCCTGTGAGTAGATTTTCGAATCCGACGCTAAAATGGTTGTTAATTGTAACGTTCTGGGACTCCTAATGACGACGGAACATTCAAATTTTGTCGAGATTCAATACTTCGGCCTCCAGCCGACTTGTCTCCCAGGGTCTGGTGCTGCCTCGGGCACGTTTTGGTCGTTCTCCTGTGAGTTTAGATTATCGAATCCGACGCAAAAATGACAGTTAATTGTAACGTTCAGGGCCTTGTATTGACGATGGAACACTCAAATTGCGTCGAGATTCAATACATCGGCCTCCAGCCGACTTCTCTCCGAGGGTCTAATGCTGCCTCGGGCACCTTATGGTCGTTCTCCTGTGAGTTTAGATTATCGAATCCGACGCAAAAATGATAGTTAATTGTAACGTTCAGGGCGACCTAATGACGATGGAACACTCAAATTGCGTCGAGATTTAATACATCGGCCTCCAGCGGACTTGTCTCCAAGGGGATATTGCTGTCTCGAGCACCGTATGAACTTCTCCTGTGAGTAGATTTTCGAATCCGACGCGAAACTCATAGTTAATTGTAACGTTCAAGGCCTCCTAATGACGATGGAGCACACAAATTGAGTCGAGATTCAATACATCGACCTCCAGCCGACTTGTCTTTAAGGGGATATCGCTGCCTCGGGCACCACATGGTCCGTCTCCGGTGATTCTACGTTTTCGAATCCGACGCAAAACTCATAGTTAATTGTAACGTTCAGGGCCTTGTAATGACGATGGAACACTCAAATTGCGTCGAGAGTCAATACATCGACCTCCAGTCGAATTGTATCCAAGGGGATATTGCAGTCTCGGGCACAATATGATGCTTCACCTGTGAGTTTATATTTTCGAATCCGACGCAAAAATGATAGTGAATTGTAACGTTCAGCGCCTCCTAATGACGATAGAAGACTCAAATTGCGTCGAGATTCAATACATCGTCCTCCAGCCGATTTGTCTCCAAGGGGATATTGCTGCCTCGGGCACCAAATGGTCCGTCTGCTGTGAGTCTAGATTTTCGAATCAGACGAAAAACAATCAGGGCCTCCTAATGACGATGGAACACTCAAATTGCGACGCGATCCAATACATCGTCCTCCAGCCGACTTGTCTCCAAGGGTCTAATGCTGCCTCGGGCACAATATGATCCTCCTAATGTGAGGCTAGATTTTCGAATCCGACGCATAAATGATAGTTAATTGTAACGTTCAGGGACTCCTAAATACGATGGAACACTCAAATTGCGTCGAGATTCAAAACATCGTCCTACAGCCGACTTGTCTCCAAGGGTCTATTGCTGCCTCGGGCACCTTTTGGTCGATCTCCTGTGAGTCTAGATTTTCGAATCCGACGCGAAACTGATAGTTAATTGTAAGGTTCAGGGCCTCCTAATGACGATTGAACACTCAAATTGCGTCGAGATTCAATACATCGGCGTCCAGCGGACTTGTCTCCAAGGGGATATTGCTGTCTCGAGCACCGTATGAACTTCTCCTGTGAGTAGATTTTCGAATCCGACGCATAAATGATAGTTAATTGTAACGTACAGGGCCTCCTAATGACGTTGGAACTCTCAAATTGCGTCGAGATTCAATACATCGGCCTCCAGCCGACTAGTCTCCAAGGGGATATCGCTACCTCGGGCACCACATGGTCCTTCTCCGGTGATTCTACGTTTTCGAATCCGACGCAAAACTCATAGTTAATTGTAACATTCAGGGCTTCCTAATGACGATGGAGCACACAAATTGAGTCGAGATTCAATACAACGACCTCCAGCCGACTTGTCTCCAAGGGTCTATTGCTGCCTCGGGCACCTTATGGTCGTTCACCTGTGAGTCTAGATTTTCGAATCCGACGCAAAAATGATAGTTAATTGTAACGTTCAGGGCCTTCTAATGACGATGGAACACTCAAATTGCGTCGAGATTCATTACATCGGCCTCCAGCCGACTTGTCTCCAAGGGGATATCGCTGCCTCGGGCACCACATGGTCCGTCTCCGGTGATTCTACGTTTTCGAATACGACGCAAAACTCATTGTTAATTGTAACGTTCAGGGCCTCCTAATGTCGATGGAGCACACAAATTGAGTCGAGATTCAATACATCGGCCACCAGCCGACTTGTCTCCAAGGGTCTATTGCTGCCTCGGGCACCTTATGGTCGTTCTCCTGTGAGTCTAGATATTCGAATCCGACGCAAAAATGATAGTTAATTGTAACGTTCAGGGCCTTGTAATGACGATGGAACACTCAAATTGCGTCGAGAGTCAATACATCGACCTCCAATCGACTTGTATCCAAGGGGATATTGCTGTCTCGAGCACCGTATGAACTTCTCCTGTGAGTAGATTTTCGAATCCGACGCTAAAATGGTTGTTAATTGTAACGTTCTGGGACTCCTAATGACGACGGAACATTCAAATTTTGTCGAGATTCAATACTTCGGCCTCCAGCCGACTTGTCTCCCAGGGTCTGGTGCTGCCTCGGGCACGTTTTGGTCGTTCTCCTGTGAGTTTAGATTATCGAATCCGACGCAAAAATGACAGTTAATTGTAACGTTCAGGGCCTTGTATTGACGATGGAACACTCAAATTGCGTCGAGATTCAATACATCGGCCTCCAGCCGACTTCTCTCCGAGGGTCTAATGCTGCCTCGGGCACCTTATGGTCGTTCTCCTGTGAGTTTAGATTATCGAATCCGACGCAAAAATGATAGTTAATTGTAACGTTCAGGGCGACCTAATGACGATGGAACACTCAAATTGCGTCGAGATTTAATACATCGGCCTCCAGCGGACTTGTCTCCAAGGGGATATTGCTGTCTCGAGCACCGTATGAACTTCTCCTGTGAGTAGATTTTCGAATCCGACGCGAAACTCATAGTTAATTGTAACGTTCAAGGCCTCCTAATGACGATGGAGCACACAAATTGAGTCGAGATTCAATACATCGACCTCCAGCCGACTTGTCTTTAAGGGGATATCGCTGCCTCGGGCACCACATGGTCCGTCTCCGGTGATTCTACGTTTTCGAATCCGACGCAAAACTCATAGTTAATTGTAACGTTCAGGGCCTTGTAATGACGATGGAACACTCAAATTGCGTCGAGAGTCAATACATCGACCTCCAGTCGAATTGTATCCAAGGGGATATTGCAGTCTCGGGCACAATATGATGCTTCACCTGTGAGTTTATATTTTCGAATCCGACGCAAAAATGATAGTGAATTGTAACGTTCAGCGCCTCCTAATGACGATAGAAGACTCAAATTGCGTCGAGATTCAATACATCGTCCTCCAGCCGATTTGTCTCCAAGGGGATATTGCTGCCTCGGGCACCAAATGATCCGTCTGCTGTGAGTCTAGATTTTCGAATCAGACGAAAAACAATCAGGGCCTCCTAATGACGATGGAACACTCAAATTGCGACGCGATCCAATACATCGTCCTCCAGCCGACTTGTCTCCAAGGGTCTAATGCTGCCTCGGGCACAATATGATCCTCCTAATGTGAGGCTAGATTTTCGAATCCGACGCATAAATGATAGTTAATTGTAACGTTCAGGGACTCCTAAATACGATGGAACACTCAAATTGCGTCGAGATTCAAAACATCGTCCTACAGCCGACTTGTCTCCAAGGGTCTATTGCTGCCTCGGGCACCTTTTGGTCGATCTCCTGTGAGTCTAGATTTTCGAATCCGACGCGAAACTGATAGTTAATTGTAAGGTTCAGGGCCTCCTAATGACGATTGAACACTCAAATTGCGTCGAGATTCAATACATCGGCGTCCAGCGGACTTGTCTCCAAGGGGATATTGCTGTCTCGAGCACCGTATGAACTTCTCCTGTGAGTAGATTTTCGAATCCGACGCATAAATGATAGTTAATTGTAACGTACAGGGCCTCCTAATGACGTTGGAACTCTCAAATTGCGTCGAGATTCAATACATCGGCCTCCAGCCGACTAGTCTCCAAGGGGATATCGCTACCTCGGGCACCACATGGTCCTTCTCCGGTGATTCTACGTTTTCGAATCCGACGCAAAACTCATAGTTAATTGTAACATTCAGGGCTTCCTAATGACGATGGAGCACACAAATTGAGTCGAGATTCAATACAACGACCTCCAGCCGACTTGTCTCCAAGGGTCTATTGCTGCCTCGGGCACCTTATGGTCGTTCACCTGTGAGTCTAGATTTTCGAATCCGACGCAAAAATGATAGTTAATTGTAACGTTCAGGGCCTTCTAATGACGATGGAACACTCAAATTGCGTCGAGATTCATTACATCGGCCTCCAGCCGACTTGTCTCCAAGGGGATATCGCTGCCTCGGGCACCACATGGTCCGTCTCCGGTGATTCTACGTTTTCGAATACGACGCAAAACTCATTGTTAATTGTAACGTTCAGGGCCTCCTAATGTCGATGGAGCACACAAATTGAGTCGAGATTCAATACATCGGCCACCAGCCGACTTGTCTCCAAGGGTCTATTGCTGCCTCGGGCACCTTATGGTCGTTCTCCTGTGAGTCTAGATATTCGAATCCGACGCAAAAATGATAGTTAATTGTAACGTTCAGGGCCTTGTAATGACGATGGAACACTCAAATTGCGTCGAGAGTCAATACATCGACCTCCAATCGACTTGTATCCAAGGGGATATAGCAGTCTCGGGCACAATATGATCCTTCTCCTGTGAGTCTAGATTTTCGAATCCGACGTAAATATGATAGTGAATTGTAACGTTCAGCGCCTCCTAATGACGATAGAAGCCTCAAATTGCGTCGAGATTCATCACATCGTCCTCCAGCCGATTTGTCTCCAAGGGGATATTGCTGCCTCGGGCACCAAATGGTCCGTCTGCTGGGAATCTAGATTTTTGAATCCGACGAAAAACTAATAGTTAATTGTAACATTCAGGGCCTCCTAATGACGATGGAACACTCAAATTGCGTCGCGATTCAATACATCGTCCTCCAGCCGACTTGTCTCCAAGGGTCTAATGCTGCCTCGAGCACAATATGATCCTTCTCCTGTGAGTCTAGATTTTCGAATCCGACGCATAAATGATAGTTAATTGTAACGTTCAGGGCCTCCTAAAGACGATGGAACACTCAAATTGCGTCGAGATTCAATACAATGCCTCCAGCGGACTTGTCTCCAAGGGGATATTGCTGTCTCGAGCACCGTATGAACTTCTCCTGTGAGTAGATTTTCGAATCCGACGCTAAAATGATTGTTAATTGTAACGTTCTGGGACTCCTAATGACGACGGAACATTCAAATTTTGTCGAGATTCAATACTTCGGCCTCCAGCCGACTTGTCTCCCAGGGTCTGTTGCTGCCTCGGGCACGTTTTGGTCGTTCTCCTGTGAGTTTAGATTATCGAATCCGACGCAAAAATGACAGTTAATTGTAACGTTCAGGGCCTTGTAATGACGATGGAACACTCAAATTGCGTCGAGATTCAATACATCGGCCTCCAGCCGACTTGTCTCCGAGGGTCTAATGCTGCCTCGGGCACCTTATGGTCGTTCTCCTGTGAGATTAGATTATCGAATCCGACGCAAAAATGATAGTTAATTGTAACGTTCAGGGCGACCTAATGACGATGGAACACTCAAATTGCGTCGAGATTCAATACATCGGCCTCCAGCGGACTTGTCTCCAAGGGGATATTGCTGTCTCGAGCACCGTATGAACTTCTCCTGTGAGTAGATTTTCGAATCCGACGCGAAACTCATAGTTAATTGTAACGTTCAAGGCCTCCTAATGACGATGGAGCACACAAATTGAGTCGAGATTCAATACATCGACCTCCAGCCGACTTGTCTCCAAGGGTCTATTGCTGCCTCGTGCACCTTATGGTCGTTCTCCTGTAAGTCTAGATTTTCGAATCCGACACAAAAGTGATAGTTAATTGTAACGTTCAGGGCCTTCTAATGACGATGGAACACTCAAATTGCGTCGAGATTCAATACATCGGCCTCCAGCCGACTTGTCTCCAAGGGTCTATTGCTGCCTCGGGCACCTTATGGTCGTTCTCCTGTGAGTCTAGATTTTCGAATCCGACGCATAAATGATAGTTAATTGTAACGTTCAGGGCCTTCTAATGACGATGGGACACTCAAATTGCGTCGAGATTCAATACATCGTCCTCCAGCCGACTTGTCTCCAAGGTTCTATTGCTGCCTCGGGCACCTTATGGTCGTTCTCCTGTGAGTCTAGATTTTCGAATCCGACGCAAAAATGATAGTTATTTGTAACGTTCAGGGCCTTCTAATGACGATGGGACACTCAAATTGCGTCGAGATTCAATACATCAGCCTCCAGCCGACTTGTCTCCAAGGGGGTATCGCTGCCTCGGGCACCACATGATCCGTCTCCGGTGATTCTACGTTTTCGAATCCAACGCAAAACTCATAGTTAATTGTAACGTTCAGGGCCTCCTAATGACGATGGAACTCTCAAAATGCGTCAAGATTCAATACATCGTCCTCCAGCCGACTTGTCTCCAAGGATCTATTGCTGCCTAGGGCACCTTATGGTCGTTCTCCTGTGAGTTTAGATTATCGAATCCGACGCAAAAATGATAGTTAATTGTAACGTTTAGGGCCTCCTAATGACGATGGAACACTCAAATTGCGTCGAGATTCAATACATCGGCCTCCAGCCGACTTGTCTCCAAGGGTCTATTGCTGCCTCGGGCACCTTATGGTCGTTCTCCTGTGAGTCTAGATTTTCGAATCCGACGCGAAACTGATAGTTAATTGTAAGGTTCAGGGCCTCCTAATGACGATGGAACACTCAAATTGCGTCGAGATTCAATACATCGGCGTTCAGCGGACTTGTCTCCAAGGGGATATTGCTGTCTCGAGCACCGTATGAACTTCTCCTGTGAGTAGATTTTCGAATCCGACGCATAAATGATAGTTAATTGTAACGTTCAGGGCCTCCTAATGACGTTGGAACTCTCAAATTGCGTCGAGATTCAATACATCGTCCTCCAGCCGACTTGTCTCCAAGGGTCTATTGCTGCCTCGGGCACCTTATGGTCGTTCTCCTGTGAGTCTAGATTTTCGAATCCGACGCGAAACTGATAGTTAACTGTAACGTTCAGGGCCTCCTAATGCCGATGGAACACTCAAAATGCGTCGAGATTCAATACATCGGCCTCCAGCCGACTTGTCTCCAAGGGTCTATTGCTGCCTCGGGCACCTTATGGTCGTTCTCCTGTGAGTCTAGATTTTCGAATCCGACGCATAAATGATAATTAATTGTAACGTTCAGGGCCTTCTAATGACGATGGGACACTCAAATTGCGTCGAGATTCAATACATCGTCCTCCAGCCGACTTGTCTCCAAGGGTCTATTGCTGCCTCGGGCACCTTATGGTCGTTCTCCTGTGAGTCTAGATTTTCGAATCCGACGCAAAAATGATAGTTAATTGTAACGTTCAGGGCCTTCTAATGACGATGGGACACTCAAATTGCGTCGAGATTCAATACATCGGCCTCCAGCCGACTTGTCTCCAAGGGGATATCGCTGCCTTGGGCACCACATGGTCCGTCTCCGGTGATTCTACGTTTTCGAATCCAACGCAAAACTCATAGTTAATTGTAACGTTCAGGGCCTCCTAATGACGATGGAACTCTCATAATGCGTCAAGATTCAATACATCGTCCTCCAGCCGACTTGTCTCCAAGGGTCTATTGCTGCCTCGGGCACCTTATGGTCGTTCTCCTGTGAGTTTAGATTATCAAATCCGACGCAAAAATGATAGTTAATTGTAACGTTTAGAACCTCCTAATGACGATGGAACACTCAAATTGCGTCGAGATTCAATACATCGGCCTCCAGCCGACTTGTCTCCAAGGGTCTATTGCTGCCTCGGGCACCTTATGGTCGTTCTCCTGTGCGTCAAGATTTTCGAATCCGACGCGAAACTGATAGTTAATTGTAAGGTTCAGGGCCTCCTAATGACGATGGAACACTCAAATTGCGTCGAGATTCAATACATCGGCGTTCAGCGGACTTGTCTCCAAGGGGATATTGCTGTCTCGAGCACCGTATGAACTTCTCCTGTGAGTAGATTTTCGAATCCGACGCATAAATGATAGTTAATTGTAACGTTCAGGGCCTCCTAATGACGTTGGAACTCTCAAATTGCGTCGAGATTCAATACATCGTCCTCCAGCCGACTTGTCTCCTAGGGTCTATTGCTGCCTCGGGCACCTTATGGTCGTTCTCCTGTGAGTCTATATTTTCGAATCCGACGCGAAACTGATAGTTAACTGTAACGTTCAGGGCCTCCTAATGCCGATGGAACACTCAAAATGCGTCGAGATTCAATACATCGGCCTCCAGCCGACTTGTCTCCAAGGGGATGTCGCTGCCTCGGGCACCACATGGTCCTTCTCCGGTGATTCCACGTTTTCGAATCCGACGCAAAACTCATAGTTAATTGTAACGTTCAGGGCTTCCTAATGACGATGGAGCACACAAACTGAGTCGAGATTCAATACAACAACCTCCAGCCGACTTGTCTCCAAGGGTCTATTGCTGCCTCGGGCACCTTATGGTCGTTCACCTGTGAGTCTAGATTTTCGAATCCGACGCAAAAATGATAGTTATTTGTAACGTTCAGGGCCTTGTAATGACGATGAGACACTCAAATTGCGTCGAGATTCAATACATCGGCCTCCAGCCGACTTGTCTCCAAGGGGATATCGCTGCCTCGGGCACCACATGGTCCGTCTCCGGTGATTCTACGTTTTCGAATCCGACGCAAAACTCATTGTTACTTGTAACGTTCAGGGCCTCCTAATGACGATGGAGCACACAAATTGAGTCGAGATTCAATACATCGGCCACCAGCCGACTTGTCTCCAAGGGTCTATTGCTGCCTCGGGCACCTTATGGTCGTTCTCCTGTGAGTCTAGAATTTCGAATCCGACGCAAAAATGATAGTTGATTGTAACGTTCAGGGCCTTGTAATGACGATGGAACACTCAAATTGCGTCGAGAGTCAATACATCGACCTCCAGTCGACTTGTATCCAAGGGCATATTGCAGTCTCGGGCACAATGTGATCCTTCTCCTGTGAGTCTAGATTTTCGAATCCGACGCACAAATGATAGTGAATTGTAACGTTCAGCGCCTCCTAATGAAAATAGAAGACTCAAATTGCGTCGAGATTCAATACATCGTCCTCCAGCCGACTTGTCTCCAAGGGTCTAATGCTGCCTCGGGCACAATATGATCCTTCTCCTGTGAGTCTAGATTTTCGAATCCGACGCATAAATGATAGTTAATTGTAACGTTTAGGGCCTCCTAAAGACGATGGAACACTCGAATTGCGTCGAGATTCAATACATCGTCCTCCAGCCGACTTGTCTCCAAGGGTCTATTGCTGCCTCGGTCACCTTATGGTCGTTCTCCTGTGAGTCTAGATTTTCGAATCCGACGCGAAACTGATAGTTAACTGTAACGTTCAGGGCCTCCTAATGCCGATGGAACACTGAAAATGCGTCGAGATTCAATACATCGGCCTCCAGCCGACTTGTCTCCAAGGGGATGTCGCTGCCTCGGGCACCACATGGTCCTTCTCCGGTGATTCCACGTTTTCGATTCCGACGCAAAACTCATAGTTAATTGTAACGTTCAGGGCTTCCTAATGACGATGGAGCACACAAATTGAGTCGAGATTCAATACAACGACCTCCAGCCGACTTGTCTCCAAGGGTCTCTTGCTGCCTCGGGCACCTTATGGTCGTTCACCTGTGAGTCTAGATTTTCAAATCCGACGCAAAAATGATAGCTAATTGTAACGTTCAGGGCCTTGTAATGACGATGGAACACTCAAATTGCGTCGAGAGTCAATACATCGACCTCCAGTCGACTTGTATCCAAGGGCATATTGCAGTCTCGGGCACAATATGATCCTTCTACTGTGAGTCTAGATTTTCGAATCAGACGCAAAAATGATAGTGAATTGTAACGTTCAGCGCCTCCTAATGACGATAGAAGACTCAAATTGCGTCGAGATCAATACATCGTCCTCCAGCCGATTTGTCTCCAAGGGGATATTGCTGCCTCGGGCACCAAATGGTCCGTCTGCTGTGAGTCTAGATTTTTGAATCCGACGAAAAACTAATAGTTAATTGTAACATTCAGGGCCTCCTAATGACGATGGAACACTCAAATTGCGTCGCGATTCAATATATCGTCCGCCAGCCGACTTGTCTCCAAGGGTCTAATGCTGCCTCGGGCACAACATGATCCTTCTCCTGTGAGTCTAGATTTTCGAATCCGACGCATAAATGATAGTTAATTGTAACGTTCAGGGCCTCCTAAGGACGATGGAACACTCAAATTGCGTCGAGATTCAATACATCGTCCTCCAGCCGACTTGTCTCTAAGGGTCTATTGCTGCCTCGGGCACCTTATGGTCGTTCTCCTGTGAGTCTAGATTTTGGAATCCGACGCGAAACTGATAGTTAATTGTAAGGTTCAGGGCCTCTTAATGACGATGGAACACTCAAATTGCGTCGAGATTCAATACATCGGCCTCCAGCGGACTTGTCTCCAAGGGGATATTGCTGTCTCGAGCACCGTATGAACTTCTCCTGTGAGTAGATTTTCGAATCTGACGCTAAAATGATTGTTAATTGTAACGTTCAGGGACTCCTAATGACGATGGAACACTCAAATTGCGTCGAGATTCAATACATCGGCCTCCAGCCGACTTGTCTCCAAGGGGATATCGCTGCCTCGGGCACCACATGGTCCGTCTCCGGTGATTCTACGTTTTCGAATAGTTAATTGTAACGTTCAGTGCCTCCTAATGACGATGGAGCACACAAATTGAGTCGAGATTCAATACATCGGCCTCCAGCCGACTTGTCTCCAAGGGTCTATGGCTGCCTCGGGCACCTTATGGTCGTTCTCCTGTGAGTCTAGATTTTCGAATCCGACGCAAAAATGATAGTTAATTGTAACGTTCAGAGCCTTGTAATGACGATGGGACACTCAAATTGCGTCGAGATTCAATACATCGGCCTCCAGCCGACTTGTCTCCTAGGGTCTGTTGCTGCCTCGGGCACCTTATGGTCGTTCTCTGTGAGTTTAGATTATCGAATCCGACGCAAAAATGATAGTTAATTGTAACGTTCAGGGCCTTGTAATGACGTTGGAACACTCAAATTGCGTCGAGATTCTATACATCGTCCTCCAGCCGACTTGTCTCCAAGGGGATATCGCTGCCTCGGGCACCACATGGTCCGTCTCCGGTGATTCTACGTTTTCGAATCCGACGCAAAACTCATAGTTAATTGTAACGTTCAGGGCCTTGTAATGACGATGGAACACTCAAATTGCGTCGAGATTCAATACATCGGCCTCCAGCCGACTTGTCTCCTAGGGTCTGTTGCTGCCTCGGGCACCTTATGGTCGTTCTCTGTGAGTTTAGATTATCGAATCCGACGCAAAAATGATAGTTAATTGTAACGTTCAGGGCCTTGTAATGACGATGGAACACTCAAATTGCGTCGAGATTCAATACATCGTCCTCTAGCCGACTTGTCTCCAAGGGTCTATTGCTGCCTCGGGCACCTTATGGTCGTTCTCCTGTGAGTCTAGATTTTCGAATCCGACGCGAAACTGATAGTTAACTGTAACGTTCAGGGCCTCCTAATGCCGATGGAACACTTAGAATGCGTCGAGATTAAATACATCGGCCTCCAGCCGACTTGTCTCCAAGGGGATGTCGCTGCCTCGGGCACCACATGGTCCTTCTCTGGTGATTCCACGTTTTCGAATCCGACGCAAAACTCATAGTTAATTGTAACGTTCAGGGCTTCCTAATGACGATGGAGCACACAAATTGAGTCGAGATTCAATACAACGACCTCCAGCCGACTTGTCTCCAAGGGTCTATTGCTGCCTCGGGCACCTTATGGTCGTTCACCTGTGAGTCTAGATTTTCAAATCCGACGCAAAAATAATAGTTAATTGTAACGTTCAGGGCCTTGTAATGACGATGGAACACTCAAATTGCGTCGAGAGTCAATACATCGACCTCCAGTCGACTTGTATCCAAGGGCATATTGCAGTCTCGGGCACAATATGATCCTTCTCCTGTGAGTCTAGATTTTCGAATCCGACGCAAAAATGATAGTGAATTGTAACGTTCAGCGCCTCCTAATGACGATAGAAGACTCAAATTGCGTCGAGATTCAATACATCGTCCTCCAGCCGATTTGTCTCCAAGGGGAAATTGCTGCCTCGGGCACCTTATGGTCGTTCTCCTGTGAGTCTAGATTTTCGAATCCGACGCGAAACTGATAGTTAACTGTAACGTTCAGGGCCTCCTAATGCCGATGGAACACTTAGAATGCGTCGAGATTAAATACATCGGCCTCCAGCCGACTTGTCTCCAAGGGGATGTCGCTGCCTCGGGCACCACATGGTCCTTCTCTGGTGATTCCACGTTTTCGAATCCGACGCAAAACTCATAGTTAATTGTAACGTTCAGGGCTTCCTAATGACGATGGAGCACACAAATTGAGTCGAGATTCAATACAACGACCTCCAGCCGACTTGTCTCCAAGGGTCTATTGCTGCCTCGGGCACCAAATGGTCCGTCTGCTGTGAGTCTAGATTTTCGAATCCGACGAAAAACTAATAGTTAATTGTAACATTCAGGGCCTCCTAATGACGATGGAACACTCAAATTGCGTCGCGATTCAATACATCGTCCTCCAGCCGACTTGTCTCCAAGGGACTAATGCTGCCTCGGGCACAATATGATCCTTCTCCTGTGAGTCTAGATTTTCGAATCCGACGCATAAATGATAGTTAATTGTAACGTTCAGGGCCTCCTAAGCACGATGGAACACTCAAATTGCGTCGAGATTCAATACATCGTCCTCCAGCCGACTTGTCTCCAAGGGTCAATTGCTGCCTCGGGCACCTTATGGTCGTTCTCCTGTGAGTCTAGATTTTGGAATCCGACGCGAAACTGATAGTTAATTGTAACGTTCAGGGCCTCCTAATGACGATGGAACACTCAAATTGCGTCGAGATTCAATACATCGGCCTCCAGCGGACTTGTCTCCAATGGGATATTGCTGTCTCGAGCACCGTATGAACTTCTCCTGTGAGTAGATTTTCGAATCTGACGCTAAAATGATTGTTAATTGTAACGTTCAGGGACTCCTAATGACGATGGAACACTAAAATTGCGTCGAGATTCAATACATCGGCCTCCAGCCGACTTGTCTCCAAGGGGATATCGCTGCCTCGGGCACCACATGGTCCGTCTCCGGTGATTCTACGTTTTCGAATAGTTAATTGTAACGTTCAGGGCCTCCTAATGACGATGGAGCACACAAATTGAGTCGAGATTCAATACATCGGCCTCCAACCGACTTGTCTCCAAGGGTCTGTGGCTGCCTCGGGCACCTTATGGTCGTTCTCCTGTGAGTCTAGATTTTCGAATCCGACGCAAAAATGATAGTTAATTGTAACGTTCAGGGCCTACTAATGACGATGGGACACTCAAATTGCGTCGAGATTCAATACATCGTCCTCCAGCCGACTTGTCTCCAAGGGGATATCGCTGCCTCGGGCAACACATGGTCCGTCTCCGGTGATTCTACGTTTTCGAATCCGACGCAAAACTCATAGTTAATTGTAACGTTCAGGGCCTTGTAATGACGATGGAACACTCAAATTGCGTCGAGATTCAATACATCGGCCTCCAGCCGACTTGTCTCCAAGGGTCTGTTGCTGCCTCGGGCACCTTATGGTCGTTCTCTGTGAGTTTAGATTATCGAATCCGACGCAAAAATGATAGTTAATTGTAACGTACAGGGCCTTGTAATGACGATGGAACACTCAAATTGCGTCGAGATTCAATACATCGGCCTCCAGCCGACTTGTCTCCAGGGGTCTAATGCTGCCTCGGGCACCTTATGGTCGTTCTCCTGTGAGTTTAGATTATCGAATCGGACGCAAAACTGATAGTTAATTGTAACGTTCAGGGCGACCTAATGACGATGGAACACTCAAATTGCGTCGAGATTCAATACATCGGCCTCCAGCGGACTTGTCTCCAAGGGGATATTGCTGTCTCGAGCACCGTATGAACTTCTCCTGTGAATAGATTTTCGAATCCGACGCGAAACTCATAGTTAATTGTAACGTTCAGGGCCTCCTAATGACGATGGAGCACACAAATTGAGACGAGATTCAATACATCGACCTCCAGCCGACATGTCTCCAAGGGTCTATTGCTGCCTCGGGCACCTTTTGTTCGTTCTCCTGTGAGTCTAGATTTTCGAATCCGACGCAAAAATGATAGTTAATTGTAACGTTCAGGGCCTTCTAATGACGATGGAACACTCAAATTGCGTCGAGATTCAATACATCGTCCTCCAGCCGACTTGTCTCCAAGGGTCTACTGCTGCCTCGGGCACCTTATGGTCGTTCTCCAGTGAGTCTAGATTTTCGAATCCGACGCAAAAATGATAGTTAATTGTAACGTTCAGGGCCTTCTAATGACGATGGGACACTCAAATTGCGTCGAGATTCAATACATCGTCCTCCAGCCGACTTGTCTCCAAGGGGATATCGCTGCCTCGGGCACCACATTGTCCGTCTCCGGTGATTCTACGTTTTCGAATCCGACGCAAAACTCATAGTTAATTGTAACGCTCAGGGCCTTGTAATGACGATGGAACACTCAAATTGAGTCGAGATTCAATACATCGTCCTCCAGCCGACTTGTCTCCAAGAGTCTAATGCTGCCTCGGGCGCCTTATGGTCGTTCTCCTGTGAGTCTAGATTTTCGAATCCGACGCGAAACTCATAGTTAACTGTAACGTTCAGGGCCTCCTAATGCCGATGGAACACTCAAATTGCGTCGAGATTCAATACATCGGCCTCCAGCCGACTTGTCTCCAAGGGTCTATTGCTGTCTCGAGCACCGTATGAACTTCTCCTGTGAATAGATTTTCGAATCCGACGCGAAACTCATAGTTAATTGTAACGTTCAGTGCCTCCTAATGACGATGGAGCACACAAATTGAGACGAGATTCAATACATCGACCTCCAGCCGACATGTCTCCAAGGGTCTATTGCTGCCTCGGGCACCTTTTGTTCGTTCTCCTGTGAGTCTAGATTTTCGAATCCGACGCAAAATTGATAGTTAATTGTAACGTTCAGGGCCTTCTAATGACGATGGGAAACTCAAATTGCGTCGAGATTCAATACATCGTCCTCCAGCCGACTTGTCTCCAAGGGTCTACTGCTGCCTCGGGCACCTTATGGTCGTTCTCCTGTGAGTCTAGATTTTCGAATCCGACGGAAAAATGATAGTTAATTGTAACGTTCAGGGCCTTCTAATGACGATGGGACACTCAAATTGCGTCGAGATTCAATACATCGTCCTCCAGCCGGCTTGTCTCCAAGGGGATATCGCTGCCTCGGGCACCACATGGTCCGTCTCCGGTGATTCTACGTTTTCGAATCCGACGCAAAACTCATAGTTAATTGTAACGCTCAGGGCCTTGTAATGACGATGGAACACTCAAATTGAGTCGAGATTCAATACATCGTCCTCCAGCCGACTTGTCTCCAAGAGTCTAATGCTGCCTCGGGCGCCTTATGGTCGTTCTCCTGTGAGTCTAGATTTTCGAATCCGACGCGAAACTCATAGTTAACTGTAACGTTCAGGGCCTCCTAATGCCGATGGAACACTCAAATTGCGTCGAGATTCAATACATCGGCCTCCAGCCGACTTGTCTCCAAGGGTCTATTGCTGCCTCGGGCACCTTATGGTCGTTCTCCTGTGAGTTTAGATTATCGAATCCAACGCAAAAATGATAGTTAATTGTAACGTTTAGGGCCTCCTAATGACGATGGAACACTCAAATTGCGTCGAGATTCAATACATCGGCCTCCAGCCGACTTGTCTCCAAGGGTCTATTGCTGCCTCGGGCACCTTATGGTCGTTCTCTTGTGAGTCTAGATTTTCGAATCCGACGAAAAACTCGTAGTTAATTGTAACGTTCAGGGCCTTTTAATGACGATGGAACACTCAAATTGCGTCGAGATTCAATACATCGGCCTCCAGCCGACTTGTCTCCAAGGGGATATCGCTGCCTCGGGCACCACATGGTCCGTCTCCGGTGATTCTACGTTTTCGAATCCGACGCAAAACTCATAGTTAATTGTAACGTTCAGGGCCTCCTAATGACGATGGAGCACACAAATTGAGTCGAGATTCAATACATCAACCTCCAGCCGACTTGTCTCCAAGGGTCTATTGCTGCCTCGGGCACCTTATGGTCGTTCTCCTGTGAGTCTAGATTTTCGAATCCGACGCGAAACTAATTGTAAGGTTCAGGGCCACCTAATGACGATGGAACACTCAAATTGCGTCGAGATTCAATACATCGTCCTCCAGCCGACTTGTCTCCAAGGGTCTATTGCTGCCTCGGGAACCTTATGGTCGTTCTCGTGTGAGTCTAGATTTTCGAATCCGACGCATAAATGATAGTTATTTGTAACGTTCAGGGACTCCTAAAGACGATGGAAAACTCAAATTGCGTCGAGAAACAATACATCTTCCTCCAGCCGACATGTCTACAAAGGGATATTGCTGCCTCGGGCACCTTATGGTCGTTCTCCTGTGAGTCTAGATTTTCGAATCCGACGCGAAACTGATAGTTAATTGTAAGGTTCAGGGCCTCCTAATGACGATGGAACACTCAAATTGCGTCGAGATTCAATACATCTGGCTCCAGCCGACTTGTCTCCAAGGGGATATCGCTGCCTCGGGCACCACATGGTCCGATTCCGGTGATTCTACTTCTTCGAATCCGACGCAAAACTCATAGTTAATTGTAACGTTCAGGGCCTCCTAATGACGATGGAGCACACAAATTGAGTCGAGATTCAATACATCGGCCTCCAGCCGACTTGTCTCCAAGGGTCTATTGCTGCCTCGGGCACCTTATGGTCGTTCTCCTGTGAGTCTAGATTTTCGAATCCGACGCAAAAATGATAGCTAATTTTAACGTTCAGGGACTCCTAATGACTATGGGACACTCAAATTGCGTCGAGATTCAATATATCGTCCTCCAGCCGACTTGTCTCCATGGGGATATTAGTGCTTCCGGCCTCTTATGTTCGCTCTCATGTGAGTCTAGATTTTCGAATCCGAAGCGAAACTGATTGTTAATTGTAACGTTCAGGGCTTCCTAATGACGATGGAACACTCAAATTGCTTCGAGATTCAGTACATTGGCAATCAGCCGACTTGTCTCCAAGGGTCTGTTGCTGCCTCGGGCACCTTATGGTCGTTCTCCTGTGAGTTTAGATTATCGAATCCGACGCAAAAATGATAGTTAATTGTAACGTTTAGGGCCTCCTAATGACGATGGAACACTCAAATTGCGTCGAGATTCAATACATCGGCCTCCAGCCGACTTGTCTCCAAGGGTCTATTGCTGCCACGGGCCCTTATGGTCGTTCACCTGTGAGTGTAGATTTTCGAATCCGACGCAAAACTCATAGTTAATTGTAACGTTCAGGGACTTGTAATGACGATGGAACACTCAAATTGCGTCGAGATTCAATACATCGGCCTCCAGCCGACTTGTCTCCAAGGGTCTGTTGCTGCCTCGGGCACCTTATGGTCGTTCTTCTGTGAGTCAACTTTTTAGAATCCTACGCAAAACTGATAGTTAAATGTAATGCTCAGGGCCTCTTAATGACGATGGAACACTCAAATTGCGTCGAGAGTCAATACATCTTCCTCTAGCCGACTTGTCTACAATGGGATATTGCTGCCTCGGGCACCACATGGTCCTTCTCCTGTGAGTCTAGATTTTCGAATCCGACGCGAAACTGATAGTTAAATGTAAGGTTCAGAGCCTCCTAATGCCGATAGAACACTCAAATTGCATTGATATTCAATACATCGGCCTCCAGCCGACTTGTCTCCAAGGGTCTATTGCTGCCTCGGGCACCTTATGGTCGTTCTCCTGTGAGTTTAGATTATCGAATCCGACGCAAAAATGATAGTTAATTGTAACGTTTAGGGCCTTCTAATGACGATGGAACACTCAAATTGCGTCGAGATTCAATACATCGTCCTCCAGCCGACTTGTCTCCAAGGGTCTATTGCTGCCTCGGGCACCTTATGGTCGTTCTCCTGTGAGTCTAGATTTTCGAATCCGACGCAAAAATGATAGTTAATTGTAACGTTCAGGGCCTTCAAATGACGATGGAACACTCAAATTGCGTCGAGATTCTATACATCGGCCTCCAGCCGACTTGTCTCCAAGGGGATATCGCTGCCACGGGCACCACATGGTCCTTCTCCTGTGAGTCTATATTTTCGAATCCGACGCAACAATGATAGTGATTTGTAACGTTCAGCGACTCCTAAAGACGATGGAACACTCAAATTGCGTCGAGAGTCAATACATCTTCCTCCTGCCGACTTGTCTACAAGGGGATATTGCTGCCTCGGGCTCCATGTGGTCCGTCTCCTGTGAGTCTAAATTTTCGAATCCGACTCGAAACTGTTAGTTAATTGTAAGGTTCAGGGCCTCCTGATGACGATGGAACACTCAAATTGCGTTGAGATTCAATACATCGACCTACAGCCGACCTGTCTCCAAGGGGATATTGCTGTCTCGGGCACCATATGATCCTTCTCCTGTGAGTCTAGATTTTCGAATCCGACGCAAAAATGATAGTTAATTGTAACGTTCAGGGCCTTCTAATGACGATGGGACACCCAAATTGCGTCGAGATTCAATACATCGGCCTCCAGCCGACTTGTCTCCAAGGGGATATCGCTCCCTCGGGCACTACATGGTCCGTCTCCGGTGATTCTACGTTTTCGAATCCAACGCAAAACTCATAGTTAACTGTAACGTTCAGGGCCTCCTAATGACGATGGAGCACACAAATTGAGTCGAGATTCAATACATTGACCTCCAGCCGACTTGTCTCCAAGGGTTTATTGCTGCCTCGGGCACTTTATGGTCGTTCTCCTGTGAGTCTAGATTTTCGAATCCGACACACAAATGATAGTTAATTGTAACGTTCAGGCCTTGTAATGACGATGGAACACTCAAATTGCGTCGAGATTAAATACATCGGCCTCCAGCCGACTTGTCTCCAAGGGTCTGTTGCTGCCTCGGGCACCTTATGGTCGTTCTCCTGTGAGTCTAGATTTTCGAATCCGACGCAAAAATGATAGTTAATTGTAACGTTCAGGGCCTTGTAATGACGATGGAACACTCAAATTGCGTCGAGAGTCAATACATCGACCTCCAGTCGACTTGTATCCAAGGGGATATTGCAGTCTCGTGCACCATATGATCCTTCTCCTGTTAGTAGATTTTCGAATCCGACGCTAAATTGATCGTTAACTGTAACGTTCAGGGCCTCCTAATGCCGATGGAACACTCAAATTGCGTCGAGATTCAATACATCGGCCTCCAGCCAACTTGTCTCCAAGGGTCTATTGCTGCCTCGGGCACCTTATGGTCGTTCTCCTGTGAGTCTAGATTTTCGAATCCGACGCAAAAATGATAGTTAATTGTAACGTTCAGAGCCTTGTAATGACGATGGAACACTCAAATTGCGTCGAGATTCAATACATGGTCCTCCAGCCGACTTGTCCCCTAGGGTCTGTTGCTGCCTCGGGCACCTTATGGTCGTTCTCCTGTGAGTCTAGATTTTCGAATTCGACGCAAAGATGATAGTTAATTGTAACGTTCAGGGCGTTCTAATGACGATGGAACACTCAAATTGCGTCGAGATTCAATACATCGGCCTCCAGCCGACTTCTCTCCATGGGGATATCGCTGCCTCGGGCATCACATGGTCCGTCTCCGGTGATTCTACGTTTTCGAATCCGACGCAAAACTCATAGTTAATTGTAACGATCAGGGCCTCCTATTGGCGATGGAACACTCAAATTGCGTCGAAATTCAATACATCGACCTCCAGCCGACTTGTCTCCAAGGGTCTATTGCTGCCTCGGGCACCTTATGGTCTTTCCTCTGTGAGTCTAGATTTTCGAATACGACGCATAAATGATAGTTAATTGTAACGTTCAGGGACTCCTAATGACGATGGAACACTCAAATTGCGTCGATATTCAATACATCGGCCTCCAGTCGATTTGTCTCCAAGGGGTATATTGCTGTCTCTAGCACCGTATGAACTTCTCCTGTGAGTAGATTTTCGAATCCGACGCGAAACTGATAGTTAATTGTAAGGTTTAGGGCCTCCTAATGACGATGGAACACTCAAATTGCGTCGAGATTCAATACATCGGCCTCCAGCCGACTTGTCTCCAAGGGTCTGTCGCTGCATCGGGCACCTTATGGTCGTTCTCCTGTGAGTTTAGATTTTCGAATCCGACGCAAAAATGATAGTTAATTGTAACGTTTAGGGCCTCCTAATGACGATGGGACACTCAAATTGCGTCGAGATTCAATATATCGTCCTCCAGCCGACTTGTCTCCATGGGGATATTACTGCCTCCGGCCTCTTATGTTCGCTCTCATGTGAGTCTAGATTTTCGAATCCGACGCGAAACTGATTGTTAATTGTAACGTTCAGGGCTTCCTAATGACGATGGAACACTCAAATTGCCTCGAGATTCAATACATCGGCATTCAGCCGACTTGTCTCCAAGGGTCTTTTGCTGCCTCGGGCACCTTATGGTCGTTCTCCTGTGAGTTTAGATTATCGAATCCGACGCAAAAATGATAGTTAATTGTAACGTTTAAGGCCTCCTAATGACGATGGAACACTCAAATTGCTTCGAGATTCAATACATCGGCCTCCAGCCGACTTGTCTCCAAGGGGATATCGCTGCCTCGGACAACACATGGTCCGTCTCCGGTTGTTCTACGTTTTCGAATCCGACGCAAAACTCATAGTTAATTGTAACGTTCATGGCCTCCTAATGACGATGGAGCACACAAATTGAGTCGAGATTCAATACATCGACCTCAAGCCGACTTGTCTCCAAGGGTCTATTGCTGCCTCGGGCACCTTATGGTCGTTCTCCTGTGAGTCTAGATTTTCGAATCCGACACAAAAATGATAGTTAATTGTAACGTTCAGGGCCTTGTAATGACGATGGAACACTCAAATTGCGTCGAGATTCAATACATCAGCCTCCAGCCGACTTGTCTCCAAATGTCTGTTGCTGCCTCGGGCACCTAATGGTCGTCGTCCTGTGAGTCAACATTTTAGAATCCGACGCAAAACTGATAGTTAAATGTAATGCTCAGGGCCTCTTAATGATGATGGAACACTCAAATTGCGTCGAGAGTCAATACATCTTCCTCCAGCCGACTTGTCTACAAGGGTATATTGCTGCCTCGGGCTCCATGTGGTCCGTCTCCTGTGAGTCTAGATTTTTGAATCCGACGCTAAAATGATTGTTAATTGTAACGTTCAGGACCTCCTAATGACGATGGAACACTCAAATTGCGTCGAGATTCAATACATCGTCCTCCAGCCGACTTGTCTCCAAGGGTCTATTTTTGCCTCGGGCACCTTATGGTCGTTCTCCTGTGAGTCTAGATTTTCGAATCCGACGCGAAACTGATAGTTAATTGTAAGGTTCAGGGACTCCTAATGCCGATGGAACACTCAAATTGCGTCGAGATTCAATACATCGACCTCCAGCCGACTTGTCTCCAAGGGTCAGTTGCTGCCTCGGGCACCTTACGGTCGTTCTCCTGTGAGTCTAGATTTTCGAATCCGACGAAAAAATGATAGTTAATTGTAACGTTCAGGGCCTTGTAATGACGATGGAACACTCAAATTGCGTCGAGATTCAATACATCGGCCTCCAGCCGACTTGTCTCCAAGGTTCTATTGCTGCCTCGGGCACCTTATGGTCCGTCTGCTGTGAGTCTAGATTTTCGAATACGACGAAAAACTGATAGTTAATTGTAACATTCAGGGCCTCCTAATGACGATGGAACACTCAAATTGCGTCGCGATCCAATACATCGACCTCCAGCCGTCTAGTCTCCGAAGGGTCTATTGCTGCATCGGGCACCTTATGGTCGTTCTCCTGTGAGTCTAGATTTTCGAATCCGACGCAAAAATGATAGTTCATTGTAAGGTTCAGGGCCTTGTAATGTCGATGGAACACTCAAATTGCGTCGAGATTCAATACATCGTCCTCCAGCTGACTTGTCTCCAAGGGTCTGTTGCTGCCTCGGGCACCTTATGGTCGATCTCCTGTGAGTTTAGATTATCGAATCCGACGCAAAAATGATAGTTAATTGTAACGTTTAGGGCCTCCTAATGACGATGGAACACTCAAATTGCGTCGAGATTGCATACATCGTCCTCCAGCCGACTTGTCTCCAAGGGTCTAATGCTGCCTCGGGCACCTTATGGTCATTCTCTTGTAAGTCTAGATTTTCGAATCCAACGCAAAAATGATAGTTAATTGTAACATTCAGGGCCTCCTAATGACGATGGATCTCTCAAAACGCGTCGAGATTCAATACATCGTCCTCCAGCCGACTTGTCTCCAAGGGTCTATTGCTGCCTCGGGCAAATTATGGTCGTTCTCCTGTGAGTCTAGATTTTCGAATCCGACGCAAAAATGATAGTTAATTGTAACGTTCAGGGCCTTGTAATGACGATGGAACACTCAAATTGCGTCGAGATTCAATACATCGGCCTCCGGCCGACTTGTCTCCAAGGGGATATCGCTGCCTCGGGCACCACATGGTCCTTCTCCTGTGAGTCTAGATTTTCGAATCCGACGCAAAAATGATAGTGAATTGTAACGTTCAGGGCCTCCTAATGACGATGGAATACTCAAATTGCGTCAAGAATCAATACATCGGCCTCCAGCCGACTTGTCTCCAAGGGTCTATTGCTGCCTCGGGCACCTCATGGTCGTTCTCTTGTAAGTCTAGATTTTCGAATCCGACGCAAAAATGATAGTTAATTGTAACGTTCAGGGCCTCCTAATGCCGATGGAACACTCAAATTGCGTCGAGATTCAATACATCGGCCTCCAGCCTACTTGTCTCCAAGGGTCTATTGCTGCCTCGGGCACCTTATAGTCGTTCTCCTGTGAGTCTAGATTTTCGAATCCGACGCAATTTGAGTGTTCCATCGTCATTACGAGGCCCTGAACCTTACAATTAACTATCAGTTTCGCGTCGGATTCGAAAATCTAGACTCACAGGAGACGGACGAGGCAGCAATATCCCCTTGTAGACAAGTCGGCTGGAGGAAGATGTATTGACTTTCGACGCAATTTGAGTGTTCCATCGTCATCAAGAGGCCCTGAGGCCGGAGGCAGTAATATCCCCATGGAGACTAGTCGGCTGGAGGACGATGTATTGACTCTCGACGCAATTTCACTGTTCCATCGTCATTAGGAGGCCCTAAACATTACAATTAACTATCATTTTTGCGTCGGATTCGAAAATCTAGACTCACAGGAGAACGACCATAAGGTGCCCGAGGCAGCAATAGACCCTTGCAGACAAGTCGGCTGGAGGACGATGTATTGAATCTCGACGCAATTTGAGAGTTCCATCGTCATTAGGAAGCCCTGAACGTTACAATTAACAATCAGTTTCGCGTCGGATTCGAAAATCTAGACTAACATGAGAGCGAACATAAGAGGCCGGAGGCAGTAATATCCCCATGGAGACAAGTCGGCTGGAGGACAATGTATTGACTCTCGACGCAATTTCAGTGTTCCATCGTCATTAGGAAGCCCTGAACGTTACAATTAACTATCATTTTCGCGTCGGATTCGATAATCTAAACTCACAGGAGAACGACCATAAGGTGCCCGAGGCAGCAACAGACCCTTGGAGACAAGTCAGCTGGAGGCCGATGTATTAAATATCGACGCAATTTGAGTGTTCCATCGTCATTAGGTCGCCCTGAACGTTATAATGAACTATCAGTTTTGCGTCGGATTCGAAAATCTAGACTTACAAGAGAACGACCATAAGGTGCCCGAGGCAGCATTAGACCCTTGGAGACAAGTCGGCTGGAGGCCGATGTATTGAATCTCGACGCAATTTGAGTGTTCCATCGTCATTACAAGGCCCTGAACGTTACAATTAACTATCATTTTTGCGTCGGATTCGAAAACCTGGACTCGCAGGAGAACGACCATAAGGTGCCCGAGGCAGCAACAGACCCTTGGAGACAAGTCGGCTGGAGGACGATGTATTGAATCTCGACGCAATTTGAGAGCTCCATCGTCATTACGAGGCCCTGAACGTTACAATTAACTATCATTTTTGCGTCGGATTCGAAAATCTAGACTCACAGGAGAACGACCATAAGGTGCCCGAGGCAGCAATAGACCCTTGGAGACAAGTCGGCTGGAGGTCGATGTATTGAATCTCGACGCAATTTGAGTGTTCCATCGGCATTAGGAGGCCCTGAACCTTACAATTAACTATCAGTTTCGCATCGGATTCGGAAATCTAGACTCACAGGAGAACGACCATAAGGTGCCCGAGGCAGCAAAAGGCCCTTGGAGACAAGTCGGCTGGAGGACGATGTACTGAATCTCGACGCAATTTGAGTGTTCCATCGTCATTAGGAGGCCCTGAACGTTACAATTCACTATCCTTTTTATGTCGGATTCGAAAATCTAGACTCACAGGAGAAGGACCATGTGGTGCCCGAGGCAGCATTAGACCCTTGGAGGCAAGTCGGCTGGAGGACGATGTAGTGGATCGCGACACAATTTGAGTGTTCCATCGTCATTAGGAGGCTCTGAACGTTACAGCTAACAATCATTTTAGCGTCGGATTCGAAAATCTACTCACAGGACAAGTTCATACGGTGCTCGAGACAGCAATATCCCCTTGGAGACAAGTCCGCTGGAGGACGATGTATTGAATCTCGTCGCAATTTGAGTGTTCCATCATCATTAGGAGGCCCTAAACGTTACAATTAACAATCATTTTAGCGTCGGATTCGAAAATCTAGACTCACAGGAGACGGACCACATGGAGCCCGAGGCAGCAATATCCCCTTGTAGACAAGTCGGCTGGAGGAAGATGTATTGACTCTCGACGCAATTTGAGTGTTCCTTCGTCATTAAGAGGCCCTGAGCATTACATTTAACTATCAGTGTTGCGTCGGATTCTAAAATGTTGACTCACAGGAGAACGACCATAAGGTGCGCGAGGCAGCAACAGACCCTTGGAGACAAGTCGGCTGGAGGCCGATGTATTGAATCTCGACGCAATTTGAGTGTTGCATCGTCATTACAAGGCCCTGAACGTTACAATTAACTATGTGTTTTGCGTCGGATTCGAAAATCTAGACTCACAGGAGAACGACCATAAGGTGCCCGCGGCAGCAATAGACCCTTGGAGACAAGTCGGCTGGAGCCCGATGTATTGAATCTCGACGCAAATTGAGTGTTCCATCGTCATTAGGAGGCCCTAAATGTTACCATTAACTATCATTTTTGCGTCGGATTCGATTATCTAAACTCACAGGAGAACGACCATAAGGTGCCCGAGGCAGCAACAGACCCTTGGAGACAAGTCGGCTGAATGCCGACTTATTGAATCTCGACGCAATTTGAGTCTTCTATCGTCATTAGGAGGCGCTGAACGTTACTATTCACTATCACTTTTGCGTCGGATTCGAAAATCTAGACTCACAGGAGAAGGATCATATTGTGCCCGAGACTGCAATATCCCCTTGGATACAAGTCGACTGGAGGTCGATGTATTGACTCTCGTCGCAATTTGTGTGTTCCATCGTGTTTAGGAGTCCCTGAACGTTACAATTAACTATCATTTATGCGTCGGATTCGAAAATCTAGACTCACAGGAGAACGACCATAAGGTGCCCGAGGCAGCAATAGACCCTTGGAGACAAGTCGGCTGGAAACCGATGTATTGATTCTTGACGCATATTGAGTGTTCCATCGTCATTAGGAGGCCCTGAACGTTACAATTAACGATCATTTTTGCGTCGGGTTCGAAAATCTAGACTCACCGCAGAACGTTCACAAGGTGCCCGTGGCAGCTATTGACCCTTGGAGACAAATCGGCTGGAGGACAATGTATTGAATCTCGACGCAATTTGAGTCTTCTATCGTCATTAGGAGGCGCTGAACGTTATAATTCACTATCATTTCTGCGTCGGATTCGAAAATCTATACTCACAGGAGAAGAATCACATTGTGCCCGAGGCAGCAATATCCCAATGGAGACAAGTCGGCTGGAGGACGATGTATTGAATCTCGACGCAATTTGAGTGTCCCATCGTCATTAGGAGGCCTTAAACGTTACAATTAACTATCATTTTTGCGTCGGATTCGATAATCTAAACTCACAGGAGAACGACCATAAGGTGCCCGAGGCAGCAACAGACCCTTGGAGTCAAGTCGGCTGGAGGCCGATGTATTGAATCTCGACGCAATTTGAGTGTTCCATCGTCATTACAAGGCCCTGAACGTTACAATTAACTATCATTTTTGCGTCGGATTCGAAAATCTAGACTCACAGGAGAACGACCATAACGTGCCCGAGGAAGCAATATACCCTTGGAGACAAGTCGGCTGGAGGCCGATGTATTAAATCTGGACGCAATTTGAGTGTTCCATCGGCATTAGGAGGCCCTGAACGTTACAATTAACTATGAGTTTTGCGTCGGATTCGAAAATCTATACTCACAGGAGAACGACCATAAGGTGCCCGAGGCAGCAATAGACCCTTGGAGACAAGTCGGCTGGAGGCCGATGTATTGAATCTCGACGCAATTCGAGTGTTCCATCGTCATTAGGAGGCCCTAAACGTTAGAATTAACTATCATTTTTGCGTCGGATTCGTTAATCTAAACTCACAGGAGAACGACCATAAGGTGCCCGATGCAGCAACAGACCCTTGGAGACAAGTCGGGTGGAGGCCGATGTATTGAATCTCGACGCAATTTGAGTGTTCCATCGTCATTACAATGCCCTGAACGTTAAAATTCACTATCATTTTTGCGTCGGAATCGAAAATCTAGACTCACAGGAGAACGACCATAAGGTGCCTGAGGCAGCAATAGACCCTTGGAGACAAGTCGGCTGGAGGTCGATGTATTGGATCGCGACGCTATTTGAGTGTTCCATCGTCATTAGGAGGCCCTGAATGTTACAATTAACTATCAGTTTTTCGTCGGATTCGAAAATCTAGACTCACAGCAGAAGTACCATTTGGTGCCCGAGGCAGCAATATCCCCTTGGAGACAAATCGGCTGGAGGACGATGTATTGAATCTCGGCGCAATTTGAGTCTTCTATCGTCATTAGGTCCCCCTGAACGTTATAATGAACTATCAGTTTTGCGTCGGATTCGAAAATCTAGACTCACAGGAGAACGACCATAAGGTGCCCGAGGCAGCAATAGACCCTTGGAGACAAGTCGGCTGGAGGTCGATGTATTGGATCGCGACGCAATTTGAGTGTTCCATCGTCATTAGGAGGCCCTGAACGTTACAATTAACAATCATTTTAGCGTCGGATTCGAAAATCTACTCACAGGAGAAGTTCATACGGTGCTCGAGGCAGCAATAGACCCTTGGAGACAAGTCGGCTGGAAACCGATGTATTGATTCTTGACGCAATTTGAGTGTTCCATCGGCATTAGGAGGCAATGAACGTTACAATTAACTATCATTTTTGCGTCGGATTCGAAAATCTAGACTCACAGGAGAACGACCATAAGGTGCCCGAGGCAGCAATATCCCCTGGGAGACAAATCAGCCATAGGACGATGTATTGAATCTCGACGCAATCTGAGTCTTCTATCGTCATTAGGAGGCGCTGAACGTTACAATTCACTATCATTTTTGCGTCGGATTCGAAAATCTAGACTCACAGGAGAAGGATCATATTGTGCCCGAGACAGCAATATCCCCTTGGAGACAAGTCATCTGGAGGCCGATGTATTAAATCTCGACGCAATTTGAGTGTTCCATCGTCATTCTGAGGCCCTGGACGGTACAATTAACTCTCAGTTTCACGTCGGATTCGAAAATCTAGACTCACAGGAGACGGACCACATGGAGCCCGAGGCAGCAATATCCCCTTGGAGGCAAGTCGGCTGGAGGTCGATGTATTGATTCTCGACTCAATTTGAGTGTTCCATCGTCATTAGGTGGCCCTGAACGTTACAATAAACAATCAGTTTTGCGTCGGGTTCGAAAATCTAGACTCACAGCAGAACGATCACAAGGTCCAAGTGGCAGCTATTGACCCTTGGAGACAAGTTAGTTGGAGGACGATGTATTGGATCGCGACGCAATTTGAGTGTTTCATCGTCATTAGGAGGCCCTGAATGTTACAATTAACTATCAGTATTTCGTCGGATTCGAAAATCTAGACTCACAGCAGACGGACCATTTGGTGCCCGAGGCAGCAATATCCCCTTGGAGAAAAATAGGGCTGGAGGACGATGTATTGAATCTCGACGCAATTTGAGTCTTCTATCGTCATTAGGAGCCGCCGAACGTTACAATTCACTATCATTTTAGCGTCGGATTCGAAAATCTAGACTCACAGGAGAAGGATCATATTGTGCCCGAGACTGCAATAACCCCTTGGATACAAGTCGATTGAAGGTCGATGTATTGACTCTCGACGCAATTTGAGTGTTCCATCGTCTTTAGGAGTCCCTGAACGTTACAATTGACTATCATTTATGAGTCGGATTCGAAAATCTAGACTCACAGGAGAACGACCATAAGGTGCCCGAGGCAGCAATAGACCCTTGGAGACAAGTCGGCTGGAAACCGATGTATTGATTTTGACGCAATTTGAGTGTTCCATCGTCATTAGGAGGCCCTGAACGTTACAATTCACTATCATTTTAGCGTCGTATTCGAAAATCTAGACTCACAGGAGAAGGACCATGTGGTGCCCGAGGCAGCAATAGACCCTAGGAGACAAGTTGGCTGGAGGACGATGTATTGAATCTCGACGCAATTTGAGTCTTCTTCCGTCATTAGGAGGCGCAGAACGTTACTATTCACTATCATTTTTGCGTCGGATTCGAACATCTAGACTCATAGGAGAAGGATCATATAGTGCCCGAGACTGCAATATCCCCTTGGATACAAGTCGACTGGAGGTCAATGTATTGACTCTCGACGCAATTTGAGTGTTCCATCGTGTTTAGGAGTCCCTGAACGTTACAATTAACTATCATTTATGCGTCGGATTCGAAAATCTAGACTCACAGGAGAACGACCATAAGGTGCCCGAGGCAGCAATAGACCCTTGGAGACAAGTCGGCTGGAAACCGATGTATTGATTCTTGACGCATATTGAGTGTTCCATTGTCATTAGGTGGCCCTGAACGTTACAATTAACTATCATTTTTGCGTCGGGTTCAAAATCTAGACTCACAGCAGAACGATCACAAGGTGCCCGTGGCAGCTATTGACCCTTGGAGACAAATCGGCTGGAGGACGATGTATTGAATCTCGACGCATTTTGTGTCTTCTATCGTCATTAGGAGGCGCTGAACGTCAGAATTCACTATCATTTTTGCGTCGGATTCGAAAATCTAGACTCACACGAGAAGGATCATATTGTGCCCGAGACAGCAATATCCCCATGGAGATAAGTCGGCTGGAGGACGATGTATTGAATCTCGACGCAATTTGAGTGTCCCATCGTCATTAGGAGGCCTTAAACGTTACAATTAACTATCATTTTTGCGTCGGATTTGATAATCTAAACTCACAGGAGAACGACCATAAGGTGCCCGATGCAGCAACAGACCCTTGGAGACAAGTCAGCTGGAGGCCGATGTATTGAATCTCGACGCAATTTGAGTGTTCCATCGTCATTACAAGGCCCTGAACGTTACAATTAACTATCATTTTTGCGTCGGTTTCGAAAATCTAGACTCACAGGTGAACGACCATAAGGTGCCCGAGGCAGCAATAGACCCTTGGAGAAAAGTCGGCTGGAGGCCGATGTACTAAATCTCGACGCAATTTGAGTGTTCCATCGGCATTAGGAGGCCCTGAACGTTACAATTAACTATGAGTTTTGCGTCGGATTCGAAAATCTAGACTCACAGGAGAACGACCATGAGGTGCCCGAGGCAGCAATAGACACTTGGGGACAAGTCGGCTGGAGGTCGATGTATTGGATCACGACGCAATTTGAGTGTTCCATCGTCATTAGGAGGCCCTGAACGTTTCAATTAACAATCATTTTAGCGTCGGATTCGAAAATCTACTCACAGGAGAAGTTCATACGGTGCTCGAGGCAGCAATAGACCCTTGGAGACAAGTCGGCTGGAAACCGATGTATTGATTCTTGACGCAATTTGACTGTTCCATCGGCATTAGGAGGCCCTGAACGTTACAATTAACTATAGTTTTTGCGTCGGATTCGAAAATCTTGACTCACAGAAAAACGACCATAAGGTGCCCGAGGCAGCAATATCCCCTTGGAGACAAATCAGATGGAGGACGATGTATTGAATCTCGACGCAATTTGAGTCTTCTATCGTTATTAGGAGGCGCTGAACGTTACAATTCACTACCATTTTGCGTCGGATTCGAAAATCTAGACTCACAGGAGAAGGATCATATTGTGCCCGAGACAGCAATATCCACTTGGAGACAATTCGGCTGGAGGCCGATGTATTAAATCTCGACGCAATTTGAGTGTTCCATCGTCATTCTGAGGCCCTGAACGTTACAATTAACTATCAGTTTCGCGTCGGATTCGAAAATCTAGACTCACAGGAGACGGACCACATAGAGAACGAGGCAGCAATATCCCCTTGGAGACAAGTCGGCTGGAGGTCGATGTATTGAATCTCGACTCAATTTGTGTGTTCCATCGTCATTAGGTGGCCCTGAACGTTACAATTAACAATCAGTTTTGCGTCGGGTTCGAAAATCTAGACTCACAGCAGAACGATCACAAGGTGCCCGTGGCAGCTATTGACTCTTGGAGACAAGTCGGTTGGAGGACGATGTATTGGATCGCGACGCAAAATGAGTGTTCCATCGTCATTAGGAGGCCCTGAATATTACAATTAACTATCAGTTTTTCGTCGGATTCGAAAATCTAGATTCACTGGAGATGCAGCAATATCCCCTTGGAGGCCATTCCGCTGGAGGACGATGTATCGAATCTCGACGCAATTTGAGTGTTCCATCGTCATTAGGAGCCCCTGAACGTTACAATTAACTATCAGTTTCGCGTCGGATTCGAAAATCTAGACTCACAGGAGACGGACCACATGGAACCCGAGGCAGCAATATCCCCTTGTAGACAAGTCGGCTGGAGGAAGATGTATTGACTCTCGACGCAATTTGAGTGTCCCATCGTCAGTAGGAGGCGCTGAACGTTACAATTCACTATTATTTTTGCGTCGGATTCGAAAATCTAGACACACAGGAGATGGATCATATGGTGCACGAGACAGCAATATTCCCTTGGAGAAAAGTCCGCTGGAGGCCGATGTATTGAATCTCGACGCAATTTGAGTGTTCCATCGTCATTAGGAGGCCCTGAACCTTACAATTAACTATCAGTTTCGCGTCGGATTCGAAAATCAAGACTCAAAGGAGACGGACCACATGGAGCCCAAGGCAGCAATATCCCCTTGTAGACAAGTCGGCTGGAGGAAGATGTATTGACTCTCGACGCAATTTGAGTGATCCATCGTCATTAAGAGGCCCTGAGCATTACATTTAACTAGCAGTTTTGCGTCGGATTCTAAAATGTTGACTCACAGAGGAACGACCATACGGTGCCCGAGGCAGCAATAGACCCTTGGAGACAAATCGGCTGAATGCCGATGTATTGAATCTCGAGGCAATTTGAGTGTTCCATCGTCATTAGGAAGCCCTGAACGTTACAATTAACAATCAGTTTCGCGTCGGATTCGAAAATCTAGACTCACATGAGAACGACCATAAGGTGCCCGAGGCAGCAATAGACCCTTGGAGACAAGTCGGCTGGAGGACGATGTATTGAATCTCGACGCAATTTGAGTGTTCCATCGGCATTAGGAGGCCCTGAACCTTACAATTAACAATCATTTTAGCGTCGGATTCGAAAATCTACTCACAGGAGAAGTTCATACGGTGCTCGAGACATTAATATCCTCTTGGAGACAAGTCCGCTGGAGGCCGATGTATTGAATCTCGACGCAATTTGAGTGTTCCATCGTCTTTAGGAGTCCCTGAACGTTACAATTAACTATCATTTATGCGTCGGATTCGAAAATCTAGACTCACAGGAGAGGGATCATATTGTGCCCGAGGCAGCATTAGACCCTTGGAGACAAGTCGGCTGGTGGACGATGTATTGGATCGCGACGCAATTTGAGTGTTCCATCGTCATTAGGAGGCCCTGAACGTTACAATTAACAATCATTTTAGCGTCGGATTCGAAAATCTACTCACAGGAGAAGTTCATACGGTGCTCGAGACAGCAATATCCCCTTGGAGACAAGTCCGCTGGAGGCCGATGTATTGAATCTCACGCAATTTGAGTGTTCCATCGTCTTTAGGAGTCCCTGAACGTTACAATTAACTATCATTTATGCGTCGGATTCGAAAATCTAGACTCACAGGAGAAGGATCATATTGTGCCCGAGGCAGCATTAGGCCCTTGGAGACAAGTCGGCTGGAGGACGGTGTATTGGATCGCGACGCAATTTGAGTGTTCCATCGTCATTAGGAGGCCCTGAATGTTACAATTAACTATCAGTTTTTCGTCGGATTCGAAAATCTAGACTCACAGCAGACGGACCATTTGGTGCCCGAGGCAGCAATATCCCCTTGGAGACAAATCGGCTGGAGGACGATGTAATGAATCTCGACGCAATTTGAGTCTTCTATCGTCATTAGGAGGCGCTGAACGTTACAATTAACTATCATTTTTGCGTCGGATTCGAAAATCTAGACTCACAGGAGAAGGGTCATATTGTGCCCGAGACTGCAATATCCCCTTGGTTACAAGTCGACTGCAGGTCGATGTATTGACTCTCGACGCAATTTGAGTGTTCCATCTTCTTTAGGAATCCCTTAACGTTACAATTAACTATCATTTATGCGTCGGATTCGAAAATGTAGACTCACAGAGAACGACCATTTGGTGCCCGAGGCAGCAATAGACCCTTGGAGACAAGTCGGCTGTAGGTCGATGTATTGAATCTCGACGCAATTTGAGTGTTCCATTGTCATTAGGGGGCCCTGAACCTTACAATTAACTATCAGTTTCGCGTCGGATTCGAAAATCTAGACTCACAGGAGAAGGATCAAATTGTGCCCGAGGCAGCAATATCCCCTTGGAGACAAGTCGTCTGGAGGCCGATGTATTGAATCTCGACGCAATTTGAGTGTTCCATCGTCATTAGGAGGCCCTGAACGTTACAATTAACTATCAGTTTCGCGTCGGATTCGAAAATCTAGACTCACAGGAGACGGACCACATGGAGCCCGAGGCAGCAATATCCCCTTGGAGACAAGTCGGCTGGAGGTCGATGTATTGAATCTCGACTCAATTTGAGTGTTCCATCGTCATTAGGTGGCCCTGAAAGTTACAATTAACAATCAGTTTTGCGTCGGGTTCGAAAATCTAGACTCACAGCAGAACGATCACAAGGTGCCCGTGGCAGCTATTGACCCTTGGAGACAAGTCGGTTGGAGGACGATGTATTGGATCGCGACGCAAAATGAGTGTTTCATCGTCATTAGGAGGACCTGAATGTTACAATTAACTATCAGTTTTTAGTCGGATTCGAAAATCTAGACTCACTGGAGACGGACGATAAAGTGTCCGATGCAGCAATATCCCCTTGGAGACCAGTCCGCTGGAGGACGATGTATTGAATCGCGACGCAATTTGAGTGCTCCATCGTCATTTGGAGGCCCTGAACGTTACAATTAAATACCAGTTTCGCGTCGGATTCAAAAATCCCGACTCACAGGAGACGGACCATTTGGTGCCCGAGGCAGCAATATCCCCTTGGAGACAAACCAGCTGGAGGACGATGTATTGAATCTCGACGCAATTTGAGAGTTCTATCGTCATCAGGAGGCGCTGATCGTTTTTATTCACTATCATTTTTGCGTCGGATTCGAAAGTCTAGACTCACAGGAGAAGGATCATATGGTGCCCGAGACAGCAATATCCCCTTGTAAACAAGTCGGCTGGAGGAAGATGTATTGACTCTCGACGCAATTTGAGTGCTCCATCGTCATTAAGAGGCACTGAGAATTTCATTTAACTATCAGTTTTGGGTCGGATTCTAAAATGTTGACTCACAGGAGAACGACCATACGGTGCCCGAGGCAGCAATAGACAATTGGAGACAAATCGGCTGAATGCCGATGTATTGAATCTAGAGGCAATTTGAGTGTTCCATCGTCATTAGGAAGCCCTGAACGTTACAATTAACAATCAGTTTCGCGTCGGATTCAAAAATCTAGACTTACATGAGAGCGAACATAAGAGGCCGGAGGCAGTAATTTTCCCATGGAGACAAGTCGGCTGGTGGACGATGTATTGAATCTCGACGCAATTTGAGTGTTCCATCGTCATTAAGGGGCCCTGAGCATTACATTTAACTATCATTTTTGCGTCGGATTCAAAAATCTAGACTGACAGGAGAACGACCATAAGGTGCCCCAGGCAGCAATAGACCCTCGGAGACAAGTCGGCTGGAGGCCGATTTATTGAATCTCGACGCAATTTGAGTGTTCCATCGGCATTAGGAGGCCCTGAACGTTACAGTTAACTATCATTTTAGCGTCGGATTCGAAATTCTACTAACAGGAGAAGGATCATATGGTGCACGAGACTGCAATATCCCCTTGGATACAGGTCGACTGGAGGTCGATGTATTGACTCTCGACGCAATTTGAGTGTTCCATCGTCATTAGGAGTCCCTGAACGTTACAATTAACTATCATTTATGCGTCGGATTCAAAAATGTAGACTCACAGAGAACGACCATGTGGTGCCCGAGGCAGCAATAGACCCTTGGAGACAAGTCGGCTGGAGGCCGATGTATTGAATATCGACGCAATTTGAGTGATCCATCGTCATTAGGAGGCCCTGAACGTTACAATTAACAATCATTTTATCGTCGGATTCGAAAATCTACTAACAGGAGAAAGATCATATGGTGCACGAGACAGCAATATCCCCTTGGATACAAGTCGACTGGAGGTCGATGTATTGAATCTCGACGCAATTTGAGTGTTCCATCGTCATTAGAAGGCCCTGAACGTTGCAATTAACTATCATTTATGCGTCGGATTCGAAAATCTAGACTCACAGGATAACGACCTTAAGGTGCCCGAGGCAGCAATAGACCCTTGGGGACAAGTCGGCTGGAAACCGATGTATTGATTCTTGACGCAATTTGAGTGTTTCATCGTCATTCGGAGGCCCTGAACGTTACAATTCACTATCATTTTTGCGTCGGATTCGAAAATCTTGACTCACAGGAGAAGGACCATGTGGTGCCCGAGGCAGCGATATCCCCTTGGAGACAAGTCGGCTGGAGGCCGATGTATTGAATCACGACGCAATTTGAGTGTTCCATCGTCATTAGAAGGCCCTGAACGTTACAATTAACTATCATTTTTGCGTCGGATTCGAAAATCTAGACTCACAGGAGAACGACTATAAGGTGCCCGAGGCAGCAATAGACCCTTGGAGACAAGTCGGCTGGAGGAAGACGTATTGACTCTCGACGCAAAATGAGTGTTCCATCGTCATTAGGAGGCCCTGAATGTTACAATTAACTATCAGTTTTTCGTCGGATTCGAAAATCTGGACTCACAGGAGAACGACCATAAGGTGCCCGAGGCAGCAATAGACCCTTGGAGACAAGTCGGCTGGAGGTCGATGTATTGAATCTCGACTCAATTTGTGTGCTCCATCGTCATTAGGAGGCCCTGAACGTTACAATTAACTATGAGTTTTGCGTCGGATTCGAAAACGTAGAATCACCGGAGACGGACCATGTGGTGCCCGAGGCAGCGATATCCCCTTGGAGACAAGTCGTCTAAAGGCCGATGTATTGAATCTCGACGCAATTTGAGTGTCCCATCGTCATTAGAAGGCCCTGAACGTTACAATTAACTATCATTTTTGCGTCGGATTCGAAAATCTAGACTCACAGGAGAACGACCATAAGGTCCCGATGCAGCATTAGACCCTTGGAGACAAGTCGGCTGGAGGACGATGTATTGAATCTCGACGCAATTTGAGTGTTCCATCGGCATTAGGAGGCCCTGAACCTTACAATTAACTATCAGTTTCGCGTCGGATTCGAAAATCTAGACTCACAGGAGACGGACCACATGGGGCCCGAGGCAGCAATATCCCCTTGTAGACAAGTCGGCTGGAGGAAGATGTATTGACTCTCGACGCAATTTGAGTGTTCCATCGTCATTAGGAGGCCCTGACTGTTACAATTAACTATCAGTTTTTCGTCGGATTCGAAAATCTAAACTCACAGGACAACGACCATAAGGTGCCCGATGCAGCAATATCCCCTTGGAGACCAGTCCGCTGGAGGCCGATGTATTGAATCTCCACGCAATTTGAGTGTTCCATCGACATTACAAGGCCCTGAACGTTACAAATAACTATCATTTTTGCGTCGGATTCGAAGATCTAGACTCACAGGAGAACGACCATAAGGTGCCCGAGGCAGCAATTGACCCTTGGAGACAAGTCGGCTGGAGGCCGATGTATTAAATCTCGACGCAATTTGAGTGTTCCATCGGCATTAGGAGGCCCTGAACGTTACAATTAACTATCATTTTTGCGTCGGATTCGAAAATCTAGACTTATAAGAGAACGACCATAAGGTGCCCGAGGCAGCAATAGACCCTTGGAGACAAGTCGGCTGGAGGAAGATGTATTGACTCTCGACGCAATTTGAGTGTTCCATCGTCATTAAGAGGCCCTGAGCTTTACATTTAACTATCAGTTTTGCGTCGGATTCTAAAATGTTGACTCACAGGGGAACGACCATACGGTGCCCGAGGCAGCAATAGACCCTTGGAGACAAATCTGCTGAATCCCGAAGTATTGAGTCTCGAGGCAATTTGAGTGTTCCATCGTCATTAGGAAGCCCCGAACGTTACAATTAACAATCAGTTTCGCGTCGGATTCGAAAATCTAGAGTCACATGAGAGCGAACTTAAGAGGCCGGAGGCAGTAATATCCCCATGGAGACAAGTCGGCTGGAGGACGATGTATTGAATCTCGACGGAATTTGAGTGTCCCATCGTCATTAGGAGGCCCTAAACGTTACAATTAACTATCATTTTTGCGTCGGATTCCATAATCTAAACTCACAGGAGAACGACCATAAGGTGCCCGAGACAGCAGCAGACCCTTGGAGACAAGTCGGCTGGAGGCGGATGTATTGAATCTCGACGCAATTTGAGTGTTCCATCGTCATTACAAGGCCCTGAACGTTACAATTAACTATCATTTTGGCGTCGGATTCGAAAATCTAGACTCACAGGAGGACGACAATAAGGTGCCCGAGGCAGCAATAGACCCTTGGAGACAAGTCGGCTGGAGGCCGATGTATTGAATCTCGACGCAATTTGAGTGTTCCATCGGCATTAGGAGGCCCTGATCGTTACAATTAACTATCATTTTTGCGTCGGATTCGAAAATCTAGACTTACAAGAGAACGACCATATGGTGCCCGAGGCAGCAATAGACCCTTGGAGACAAGTCGGCTGGAGGCCGATGTATTGAATCTCGACGCAATTTGAGTGTTCCATCGGCATTAGGAGGCCCTGAACGTTACAGTTAACTATCAGTTTCGCGTCGGATTCGAAAATCTAGACTCACAGGAGAACGACCATAAGGTGCCCGAGGCAGCAATAGACCCTTGAGACAAGTCGACTGGAAGGTCGATGAATTGACTCTCGACGCAATTTGAGTGTTCCATCGTCTTTAGGAGTCCCTGAACGTTACAATTAACTATCATTGATGCGTCGGATTCGAAAATCTAGACTCACAGGAGAACGACCATAAGGTGCCCGAGGCAGCAGTAGACCCTTTGAGACAAGTCTGCTGGAGTTCGATGTATTGAATCTCGTCGCAATTTGAGTGTTCCATCGCCAACAGGAGACCCTGAAAGTTACAATTAACTATGAGTTTTGCGTCGGATTCGAAAATCTAGACTCACAAGAGAACGACCATAAGGTGCCCTAGGCAGCAAGAGACCCTTGGAGACAAGTCGGCTGGAGGGCGATGTATTGAATCTCGACGCAATTTGAGTGTTCCATCGTCATTAGGAGGCCTTGAACGTTACAATTAACAATCAGTTTCGCGTCGGATTCGAAAATCTAGACTCACAGGAGAACGACCATAAGGTGCCCGAGGCAGCAATAGAGCCTTAGAGACGAGTCGGCTGGAGGCCGATGTATTGAATCTCGACTAAATTTGAGTGTTCCATCGCCAATAGGAGGCCCTGAACGTTACAATTAACTATGAGTTTTGCGTCGGATTCGAAAACGTAAAATCACTGGAGACGGACCATATGGTGCCCGAGGCAGCGATATCCCGTTGGAGACAAGTCGGCTGGAGGAAGATGTATTGAATCTCGACGCAATTTGAGTGTTCCATCGTCATTAGAAAACCCTGAAAGTTACAATTAACTATCAATTTTGCGTCGGATTCGAAAATCTAGACTCACAGGAGAACGACCATAAGGTGCCCGAGGCAGCAACAGACCCTTGGAGACAAGTCGGCTGGAAACCGATGTATTGAATCTCGACGCAGTTTGAGTGTTCCATCGCCAATAGGAGGCCCTAAACGTTACAATTAACTATCATTTTTGCGTCGGATTCGAAAATCTAAACTCACTGGAGAACGACCATAAGGTGCCCTAGGCAGCAATATCCCCTTGGAGACAAGTCGGCTGGAGGCCGATGTATTGAATCTCGACGCAATTTGAGTGTCCCATCGTCATTAGAAGGCCCTGAACGTTACAATTAACTATCAGTTTTGCGTCGGATTCTAAAATGTTGACTCACAGGGGAACGACCATACGGTGCCCGAGGCAGCAATAGACCCTTGGAGACAAACCGGCTGAATGCCGATGTATTGAATCTCGAGGCAAGTTGAGTGTTCCATCGTCATTAGGAAGCCCTGAACGTTACAATTAACAATCAGTTTCGCGTCGGATTCGAAAATCTAGATTCACATGAGAGCGAACATAAGAGGCCGGAGGCAGTAAAATCCCCATGGAGACAAGTCGGCTGGAGGCCGATGTATTGAATATCGACTCAATTTGTGTGCTGCATCGTCATTAGGAGGCCCTGAACGTTACAATTAACTATGAGTTTTGCGTCGGATTCGAAAATCTAAACTCACAGGAGAACGACCATAAGGTGCCCGAGGCAGCAATATCCCCTTGGAAACAAGTCGGCTGAAGGCCGATGCATTGAATCTCGACGCAATTTGAGTGTTCCATCGTCATTAGAAGGCCCTGAACGTTACAATTAACTATCATTTTAGCGTCGGATTCGAAAATCTACTAACAGGAGAACGACCATGAGGTGCCCGAGGCAGTAATATCCCCAAGGAGACAAGTCGGCTGGAGGAAGATGTATTGACTCTCGACGAAATTTGAGTGTTATATCGTCATTAGAAGGCCCTGAACGTTACAATTAACTATCATTTTTGCGTCGGATTCGAAAATCTTAACTCACAGGAGGACGACCAAAAGGTGCCCGATGCAGCAATATCCCCTTGGAGACAAGTCGGCTGGAGGTCGATGTATTGAATCTCGACGCAATTTGAGTGTTCCATCGCCAATAGGAGGCCCTGAACGTTACAACTAACTATGAGTTTTGCGTCGGATTCGAAAACGTAGAATCACCGGAGACGGACCATGTGGTGCCCGAGGCAGCGATATCCCGTTGGAGACAAGTCGGCTGGAGGACGATGTATTGAATCTCGACGCAATTTGAGTGTTCCATCGTCATTAGAAAACCCTGAAAGTTACAATTAACTATCATTTTTGCGTCGGATTCGAAAATCTAGACTCACAGGAGAACGACCATAAGGTGCCCGAGGCAGCAATAGACCCTTGGATACAAGTCGGCTGGAAACCGATGTATTGAATCTCGACGCAATTTGAGTGTTCCATCGCCAATAGGAGGCCCTAAACGTTACAATTAACTATCATTTTTGCGTCGGATTCGATAATCTAAACTCACAGGAGAACGACCATAAGGTGCCCGAGGCAGCAATATCCCCTTGGAGACAAGTCGGCTGGAGGCCGATGTATTGAATCTCGACGCAATTTGAGTGTTCCATCGTCATTACAAGGCCCTAAACGTTACAAATAACTATTATTTTTGCGTCGGATTCGATAATCTAAACTCACAGGAGAACGACCATAAGGTGCCCGAGGCAGCAATAGACCCTTGGAGACAAGTCGGCTTGAGGCCGATGTATTGAATCTCGACGCAATTTGAGTGTTCCATCGCCAATAGGAGGCCCTGAACGCTACAATTGACTATCACTTTTGCGTCGGATTCGAAAATCGTGACTCACAGGAGAAGGACCATAAGCTGCCCGAGGCAGCAATAGACCCTTGGAGACAAGTCGGCTGGAGGCCGATGCATTGAATCTCGACGCAATTTGAGTGTTCCATCGGCATTAGGAGGCCCTGAACGTTACAATTAACTATCATTTTTGCGTCGGATGCGATAATCTAAACTCACAGGAGAACGACCATAAGGTTTCCGAGGCAGCAGTAGACCCTTGGAGACAAGTCGGCTGGAGGTCGATGTATTGAATCTCGACGCCACTTGAGTGTTCCATCGTCATTAGGAGTCCCTGAACGTTACAATTAACTATCATTTTAGCGTCGGATTCGAAAATCTACTAACAGGAGAAGGATCATATGGTGCACGAGACTGCAATATCCCCTTGGATACAAATCGGCTGGAGGAAGATGAATTGAATCTCGACGCAATTTGAGTGTTCCATCGTCAGTAGAAGGCCCTGAACGTTACAATTAACTATCATTTTAGCGTCGGATTCGAAAATCTACTAACAGGAGAAGGATCATATGGTGCACGAGACTGCAATATCCCCTTGGATACAAATCGGCTGGAGGAAGATGAATTGAATCTCGACGCAATTTGAGTGTTCCATCGTCATTAGAAGGCCCTGAACGTTACAATTAACTATCATTTTAGCGTCGGATTCGAAAATCTACTCACAGGAGAAGTTCATACGGTGCTCGTGACAGCAATATACCCCTTGGAGACAAATCGACTGGAGGCCGATGTATTGAATATCGACGCAATTTGAGTGTTCCATCGTCATTAGGAGGCCCTAAACGTCACAATTAACTATGATTTTTGCGTCGGATTCGATAATCTAAATTCACAGGAGAACGACCTTAAGGTGCCCGAGGCAGTAACAGACCCTTGGAGACAAGTCGGCTGGAGGCGGATGTATTGAATCTCGACGCAATTTGAGTGTTCCATCGTCATTACAAGGCCCTAAACGTTACAATTAACTATCATTTTTCGTCGGATTCGAAAATCCAAACTCACAGGTGAGCGACCATAAGGTGCCTGAGGCAGCAATAGACCCTTGGAGACAAGTCGGCTGGAGGACGATGTATTGAATCTCGACGCAATTTGAGTATCCCATCGTCATTAGGAGGCCCTAAACGTTACAGTTAACTATCATTTTTGCGTCGGATTCGATAATCTAAACTCACAGGAGAACGACCATAAGGTGCCCGAGGCAGCAACAGACCCTTGGAGACAAGTCGGCTGGAGGCCGATGTATTGAATCTCGACGCAATTTGAGTGTTCCATCGTCATTAGAAGGCCCTGAACGTTACAATTAACTATCATTTTAGCGTCGGATTTCAAAATCTACTAAAAGGAGAACGGCCATAAGGTGCCCGAGGCAGTAATATCCCCATGGAGACAAGTCGGCTGGAGGAAGATGTATTGACTCTCGACGCAATTTGAGTGTTCCATCGTCATTACAACGCCCTAAACGTTACAATTAACTATCATTTTTCGTCGGATTCGAAAATCCAAACTCACAGGTGAGCGACCATAAGGTGCCTGAGGCAGCAATAGACCCTTGGAGACAAGTCGGCTGGAGGTCGATGTATTGAATCTCGACTCAATTTGTGTGCTCCATCGTCATTTGGAGGCCCTGAACGTTACAATTAACTATGAGTTGTGCGTCGGATTCGAAAACGTAGAATCACCGGAGACCGACCATGTGGTGCCCGAGGCAGCGATATCCCCTTGGAGACAAGTCGGCTGGAGGCCGATGTATTGAATCTCGACGCAGTTTGAGTGTCCCATCGTCATTAGAAGGCCCTGAACGTTACAATTAACTATCATTCTTGCGTCGGATTCGAAAATCTAAACTCACAGGAGAACGACCATAAGGTGCCCGAGGCAGCAATATCCCCTTGGAGACAAGTCGGCTGGAGGCCGATGTATTGACTCTCGACGCAATTTGAGTGTTCCATCGTCATTAGAAGGCCCTGAACGTTACAATTAACTATCATTTTCGCGTCGGATTCGAAAATCTAAACTCACAGGAGAACGACCATAAGGTGCCCGATGCAGCAATATCCCCTTGGAGACAAGTCGGCTGGAGGTCGATGTATTGAATCTCGACGCAATTTGAGTGTTCCATCGCCAATAGGAGGCCCTGAACGTTACAATTAACTATGAGTTTTGCGTCGGATTCGAAAACGTAGAATCACCGGAGACGGACCATGTGGTGCCCGAGGCAGCGATATCCCCTTGGAGACAAGTCGGCTGGAGGACGATGTATTGAATCTCGACGCAATTTGAGGTTTCCATCGTCATTAGAAGGCCCTGAAAGTTGCAATTAACTATAATTTTCGCGTCGGATTCGAAAATCTAGACTCAGAGGAGAACGACCATAAGGTGCCCGAGGCAGCAATAGACCCTTGGAGACAAGTCGGCTGGAGGCCGATGTATTGAATCTCGACGCAATTTGAGTGTCCCATCGTCATTAGGAGGCCCTAAACGTTACAATTATGTTTCATTTTTGCGTCGGATTTGATAATCTAAACTCACAGGAGAACGACCATAAGGTGCCCGAGGCAGCAACAGACCCTTGGAGACAAGTCGGCTGGAGGCCGATGTATTGAATCGCGACGCAATTTGAGTGTTCCATCGTCATTAGGAGGCCCTAAACGTTACAATTAACTATCATTTTTGCGTCGGATTCGATAATCTAAACTCACAGGAGAACGACCATAAGGTGCCCGAGGCAGCAATAGACCCTTGGAGACAAGTCGACTGGAAACCGATGTATTGATTCTTGACGCAATTTGAGTGTTCCATCGTCATTAGGAGGCCCTAAACGTTACAATTAACTATCATTTTTGCGTCGGATTTGATAATCTAAACTCACAGGAGAACGACCATAAGGTGCCCGAGGCAACAACAGACCCTTGGAGACAAGTCGGCTGGAGGCCAATGTATTGAATCTCGACGCAATTTGAGTGTTCCATCGACATTACAAGGCCCTAAACGTTACAATTAACTATCATTTTTGCGTCGGATTCGATAATCTAAACTCACAGGAGAACGACCATAAGGTGCCCGAGGCAGCAACAGACCCTTGGAGACAAGTCGGCTGGAGGCCGATATATTGAATCTCGACGCAATTTGAGTGTTCCATCGTCATTAGAAGGCCCTGAACGTTACAATTAACTATCATTTTTGCGTCGGATTCGAAAATCTAAACTCACTGGAGAACGACCATAAGGTGCCCGAGGCAGCAATATCCCCTTGGAGACAAGTCGGCTGGAGGCCGATGTATTGAATCTCGACGCAATTTGAGAGTTCCATCGTCATTAGAAGGCCCTGAACGTTACAATTAACTATCATTTTAGCGTCGGATTCGAAAATCTACTAACAGGAGAACGACCATAAGGTGCCCGAGGCAGTAATATCCCCATGGAGACAAGTCGGCTGGAGGCAGATGTATAGACCCTCGACGCAATTTGAGTCTTCCATCGTCATTAGAAGGCCCTGAACGTTACAATTAACTATCATTTTTGCGTCGGATTCGAAAATCTAGGCTCACAGGAGAACGACCATAAGGTGCCCGAGGCAGCAATAGACCCTTGGAGACAAGTCGTCTGGAGGTCGATGTATTGAATCTCGACTCAATTTGTGTGCTCCATCGTCATTAGGAGGCCCTGAACGTTACAATTAACTATGAGTTTTGCGTCGGATTCGAAAACGTAGAATCACCGGAGACGGACCATGTGGTGCCCGAGGCAGCGATATCCCCTTGGAGACAAGTGGGCTGGAGGCCGATGTATTGTGTCTCGACGCAATTTGAGTGTTCCATCGTCATTAGAAGGCCCTGAACGTTACAATTAACTATCATTTTTCCGTCGGATTCGAAATTCTAAACTCACAGGAGAACGACCATAAGGTGCCCGAGGCAGCAATATCCGCTTGGAGACAAGTCGGCTGGAGGCCGATGTATTGAATCTCGACGCAATTTGAGTGTTCCATCGTCATTAGAAGGCCCTGAACGTTACAATTAACTATCATTTTTGCGTCGGATTCGAAAATCTAAACTCACAGGAGAACGACCATAAGGTGCCCGATGCAGCAATATCCCCTTGGAGACAAGTCGGCTGGAGGTCGATGTTATGAATCTCGACGAAATTTGAGTGTTCCATCGCCAATAGCAGGCCCTGATCGTTTCAATTAACTATGAGTTTTGCGTCGGATTCGAAAACGTAGAATCACCGGAGACGTAACATGTGGTGCCCGAGGCAGCGATATCCCCTTGGAGACAAGTCGGCTGGAGGACGATGTATTGAATCTCGACACAAATTGAGTGTTCCATCGTCATTAGAAGGCCCTGAAAGTTACAATTAACTATCATTTTTGCGTCGGATTAGAAAATCTAGACTCACAGGAGAACGACCATAAGGTGCCCGAGGCAGCAATAGACCCTTAAAGAGAAGTCGGCTGGAGGCCGATGTATTGAATCTCGATGCAATTTGAGTGTCCCATCGTCATTAGGAGGCCCTAAACGTTACAATTAACTTTCATTTTTGCGTCGGATTCGATAATCTAAACTCACAGGAGAACGACCATAAGGTGCCCGAGGCAGCATCAGACCCTTGGAGACAATTCGGCTGGAGGCCGATGTATTGAATCTCGACGCAATTTGAGTGTTCCATCGTCATTAGGAGGCCCTAAACGTTACAATTAACTATCATTTTTGCGTCGGATTCGATAATCTAAACTCACAGGAGAACGACCATAAGGTGCCCGAGGCAGCAATAGGCCCTTGGAGACAAGTCGGCTGGAGGTCGATGTATTGAATCTCGACGCAATTTGAGTGTTCCATCGGCATTAGGAGGCCCTGAACGTTACAATTAACTATCATTTATGCGTCGGATTCGAAAATCTACTAACAGGAGAAGGATCAAATGGTGCACGAGACTGCAATATCCCCTTCAATACAAGTCGGCTGGAGGCCGATGAATTGAATCTCGACGCAATTTGAGTGTTCCATCGTCATTACAAGGCCCTGAACGTTACAATTAACTATCATTTTTTCGTCGGATTCGAAAATCTAGACTCACAGGAGAACGACCACAAGGTGCCCGAGGCAGCATTAGACCCTTGGAGACAAGTCGACTGGAAACCGCTGTATTGATTCTTGACGCAATTTGAGTGATCCATCGTCATTAGGAGGCCCTGAACGTTACAATTAACAATCATCTTAGCGTCGGATTCGAAAATCAACTCACAGGAGAAGTTCATACGGTGCTGGAGACAGCAATATACCCCTTGGTGACAAATCGACTGGAGGCCGATGCATTGAATATCGACGCAATTTGAGTTTTACATCGTCATTAGGTCGCCCTGAACGTTATAATGAACTATCAGTTTTGCGTCGGATTCGAAAATCTAGACTTACAAGAGAACGACCATAAGGTGATCGGGGCAGCATTAGACCCTTGGAGACAAGTCGGCTGGAGGACGATGTATTGGATCGCGACGCAATTTGAGTGTTCCATCGTCATTAGGAGGCCCTGAACGTTACAATTAACTATCAGTTTTTCGTCGGATTCGAAAATCTAGACTCACAACAGACGGACCATTTGGTGCCCGAGGCAGCAATATCCCCTTGGAGACAAATCGGCTGGAGGACGATGTATTGAATCTCGACGCAATTTGAGTCTTCTATCGTCATTAGAAGGCCCTGAACGTTACAATTAACAATCAGTTTCGCGTCGGAATCGAAAATCTAGACTCACAGGTGAAGGATCATAATGTGCCCGAGACAGCAATATCCCCTTGGAGACAGGTCGGCTGGAGGCCGATGTATTGAATCTCGACGCAATTTGAGTGTTCCATCGTTATTAGGAGGCCCTGAACGTTACAATTAACTATCATTTTCGCGTCGGATTCGAAAATTTAAACTCACAGGAGAACGCCCATAATGTGCCCGAGGCAGCAACAGACCCTTGGAGACAAGTCGGCTGGAGGCCGATGTATTGAATCTCGACGCAATTTGAGTGTTCCATCGTCATTACAAGGCCCTGAACGTCACAATTAACTATCATTTTAGCGTCGGATTCGAAAATCTACTCACAGGAGAAGTTCATACGGTGCTCGTGACAGCAATATACGCCTTGGAGACAAATCGACTGGAGGCCGATGTATTGAATATCAACGCAATTTGAGTGTTCCATCGTCATTAGGAGGCCCTAAACGTCACAATTAAGTATCATTTTTGCGTCGGATTCGATAATCTAAACTCACAGGAGAACGACCATAAGGTGCCCGAGGCAGCAACAGACCCTTGGAGACAAGTCGGCTGGAGGCCGATGTATTGAATCTCGACGCAATTTGAGTGTTCCATCGTCATTACAAGGCCCTAAACGTTACAATTAACTATCATTTTTTCGTCGGATTCGATAATCCAAACTCACAGGAGAACGACCATAAGGTGCCCGAGGCAGCAATAGACCCTTGGAGACAAGTCGGCTAGAGGACGATGTATTGAATCTCGACGCAATTTGAGTGTCCCATCGTCATTAGGAGGCCCTAAACGTTACAATTAACTATCAGTTTTGCGTCGGATTCGATAATCTAAACTCACGGGAGAACGACCATAAGGTGCCCGAGGCAGCAATAGACCCTTGGAGAAAAGTCGGCTGGAAACCGATGTATTGATTCTTGACGCAATTTGAGTGTTCCATCTTCATTAGGAGGCCCTGAACGTTGCAATTAACTATCATTTTAGCGTAGGATTCGAAAATCTACTCACAGGAGAAATTCATACGGTGCTCGAGACAGCAATATACCCCTTGGAGACAAATCGACTCGAGGCTGATGTATTGAATATCGACGCAATTTGAGTGTTCCATCGTTATTAGGTCGCCCTGAACGTTATAATGAACTATCAGTTTTGCGTCGGATTCGAAAATCTAGACTTACAAGAGAACGACCGTAAGGTGCCCGAGGCAGCATTAGACCCTAGGAGACAAGTCAGCTGGAGGACGATGTATTGGATCGCGACGCAAATTGAGTGTTCCATCGTCATTAGGAGGCCCTGAATGTTACAATTAACAATCAGTTTTTCGTCGGATTCGAAAATCTAGACTCACAGCAGACGGACCATTTGGTGCCCGAGGCAGCAATATCCCCTTAGAGACAAATCGGCTGGAGGACGATGTATCGAATCTCGACGCAATTTGAGTCTTCTATCGTCATTAGAAGGCCCTGAACGTTACAATTAACAATCGGTTTCGCGTCGGATTCGAAAATCTAGACTGACAGGAGAAGGATCAAATTGTGCCCGTGACAGCAATATCCCCTTGGAGACAAGTCGGCTGGAGGCCGATGTATTGAGTCTCGACGCAATTTGAGTGTTCCATCGTCATTAGGAGGCCCTAAACGTTACAATTAACTATCACTTTTGCGTCGGATTTGATAATCTAAACTCACAGGAGAACGACCATAAGGTGCCCGAGGCAGCAACAGACCCTTGGAGGCGAGTCGGCTGGAGGACGATGTATTGAATCTCGACGCAATTTGAGAGTTCCATCGTCATTAGGTCGCCCTGAACGTTACAATTAAATATCATTTTTGCGTCGGATTCGAAAATCTAGACTTACAAGAGAACGACCATAAGGTGCCCGAGGCAGCAATAGAACCTTGGAGACAAGTCGGCTGGAAACCGATGTATTGATTCTTGACGCAATTTGAGTGTTCCATCGTCATTAGGAAGCCCCGAACGTTACAATTAACAATCAGTTTCGCGTCGGATTCGAAAATCTAGAGTCACATGAGAGCGAACTTAAGAGGCCGGAGGCAGTAATATCCCCATGGAGACAAGTCGGCTGGAGGACGATGTATTGAATCTCGACGGAATTTGAGTGTCCCATCGTCATTAGGAGGCCCTAAACGTTACAATTAACTATCATTTTTGCGTCGGATTCCATAATCTAAACTCACAGGAGAACGACCATAAGGTGCCCGAGACAGCAGCAGACCCTTGGAGACAAGTCGGCTGGAGGCGGATGTATTGAATCTCGACGCAATTTGAGTGTTCCATCGTCATTACAAGGCCCTGAACGTTACAATTAACTATCATTTTTGCGTCGGATTCGAAAATCTAGACTCACAGGAGGACGACAATAAGGTGCCCGAGGCAGCAATAGACCCTTGGAGACAAGTCGGCTGGAGGCCGATGTATTGAATCTCGACGCAATTTGAGTGTTCCATCGGCATTAGGAGGCCCTGATCGTTACAATTAACTATCATTTTTGCGTCGGATTCGAAAATCTAGACTTACAAGAGAACGACCATATGGTGCCCGAGGCAGCAATAGACCCTTGGAGACAAGTCGGCTGGAGGCCGATGTATTGAATCTCGACGCAATTTGAGTGTTCCATCGGCATTAGGAGGCCCTGAACGTTACAGTTAACTATCAGTTTCGCGTCGGATTCGAAAATCTAGACTCACAGGAGAACGACCATAAGGTGCCCGAGGCAGCAATAGACCCTTGAGACAAGTCGACTGGAAGGTCGATGAATTGACTCTCGACGCAATTTGAGTGTTCCATCGTCTTTAGGAGTCCCTGAACGTTACAATTAACTATCATTGATGCGTCGGATTCGAAAATCTAGACTCACAGGAGAACGACCATAAGGTGCCCGAGGCAGCAGTAGACCCTTTGAGACAAGTCTGCTGGAGGTCGATGTATTGAATCTCGTCGCAATTTGAGTGTTCCATCGCCAATAGGAGACCCTGAAAGTTACAATTAACTATGAGTTTTGCGTCGGATTCGAAAATCTAGACTCACAAGAGAACGACCATAAGGTGCCCTAGGCAGCAAGAGACCCTTGGAGACAAGTCGGCTGGAGGACGATGTATTGAATCTCGACGCAATTTGAGTGTTCCATCGTCATTAGGAGGCCTTGAACGTTACAATTAACAATCAGTTTCGCGTCGGATTCGAAAATCTAGACTCACAGGAGAACGACCATAAGGTGCCCGAGGCAGCAATAGACCCTTAGAGACGAGTCGGCTGGAGGCCGATGTATTGAATCTCGACTAAATTTGTGTGCTCCATCGTCATTAAGAGGCCCTGAACGTTGCAATTAACTATGAGTTTTGCGTCGGATTCGAAAAAGTAGAATCACCGGAGACGGACCATGTGGTGACCGAGGACCCTTGGAGACAAATCGGCTGGAGGACGATGTATTGAATCTCGACGCAATTTGAGTGGTCCATCGTCATTAGGAGGCCCTGAACGTTACAATCAACTATGAGTTTCGCGTCGGATTCGAAAATCTACTCACAGGAGAAGTTCATACGGTGCTCGAGACAGCAATATCCCCTTGGAGACAAGTCGACTGGAGGTCGATGTATTGACTCTCGACGCAATTTGAGTGTTCCATCGTCATTAGGAAGCCCTGAACGTTACAATTAACTATCAGTTTCGCGTCGGATTCGAAAATCTACTCACAGGAGAAGTTCATACGGTGCTCGAGACAGTAATAGATCCTTGGAGACAAGTCGGCTGGAGGTCGATGTATTGGATCGCGACGCAATTTGAGTGTTCCATCGTCATTAGGAGGCCCTGAATGTTACAATTAACTATCATTTTTGCGTCGGATTCGAATACGTAGAATCTACGGAGACGGACCATGTGGTGCCCGACGCAGCGATATTCCCTTGGAGACAAGTCGCTTGGAGGCCGATGTATTGAATCTCGACGCAATTTGAGTGTTCCATTGTCATTAGAAGGCCCTGAACGTTTCAATTAACTACCATTTTTTCGTCGGATTCGAAAATCTAGACTCACAGGAGAACGACCATAAGGCGCCCGAGGAGCAATAGACCCTTGGAGACAAGTCGGCTGGAGGCCGATGTATTGAATCTCGACGCAATTTGAGTGTCCCATCGTCATTAGAAGGCCCTGAACGTTACAATTAACTATCAGTTTTGCGTCGGATTCTAAAATGTTGACTCACAGGGGAACGACCATACGGTGCCCGAGGCAGCAATAGACCCTTGGAGACAAACCGGCTGAATGCCGATGTATTGAATCTCGAGGCAATTTGAGTGTTCCATCGTCATTAGGAAGCCCTGAACGTTACAATTAACAATCAGTTTCGCGTCGGATTCGAAAATCTAGACTCACATGAGAGCGAACATAAGAGGCCGGAGGCAGTAATATCCCCATGGAGACAAGTCGGCTGGTGGCCGATGTATTTAATATCGACTCAATTTGTGTGCTGCATCGTCATTAGGAGGCCCTGAACGTTACAATTAACTATGAGTTTTGCGTCGGATTCGAAAATCTAAACTCGCAGGAGAACGACCATAAGTTGCCCGAGGCAGCAATATCCCCTTGGAGACAAGTCGGCTGGAGGCCGATGTATTGAATCTCGACGCAATTTGAGTGTTCCATCGTCATTAGAAGGCCCTGAACGTTACAATTAACTATCATTTTAGCGTCGGATTCGAAAATCTACTAACAGGAGAACGACCATAAGGTGCCCGAGGCAGTAATATCCCCAAGGAGACAAGTCGGCAGGAGGAAGTTGTATTGACTCTCGACGCAATTTGAGTGTTATATCGTCATTAGAAGGCCCTGAACGTTACAATTAACTATCATTTTTGCGTCGGATTCGAAAATCTAGGCTCACAGGAGAACGACCATAAGGTGCCCGAGGCAGCAATAGACCCTTGGAGACAAGTCGGCTGGAGGTCGATGTATTGAATCTCGACTCAATTTGTGTGCTCCATTAACTATGAGTTTTGCGTCGGATTCGAAAACGTAGAATTACCGGAGACGGACCATGTGGTGCCCGAGGCAGCGATATCCCCTTGGAGACAAGTCGGCTGGAGGCCGATGTATTGAATCTCGACGCAATTTGAGTGTCCCATCGTCATTAGAAGGCCCTGAACGTTACAATTAACTATCATTTTTGCGTCGGATTCGAAAATCTAAACTCACAGGAGAACTACCATAAGGTGCCCGAGGCAGCAATATCCCCTTGGAGACAAGTCGGCTGGATGCCGATGTATTGAATCTCGACGCAATTTGAGTGTTCCATCGTTATTAGAAGGCCCTGAACGTTACAATTAACTATCATTTTTGCGTCGGATTCGAAAATCTAAACTCACAGGAGAACGACCATAAGGTGCCCGATGCAGCAATATCCCCTTGGAGACAAGTCGGCTGGAGGTCGATGTATTGAATCTCGACGCAATTTGAGTGTTCCATCGCCAATAGGAGGCCCTGAACGTTACAATTAACTATGAGTCTTGCGTCGGATTCGAAAACGTAAAATCACTGGAGACGGACCATATGGTGCCCGAGGCAGCGATATCCCGTTGGAGACAAGTCGGCTGGAGGAAGATGTATTGAATCTCGACGCAATTTGAGTGTTCCATCGTCATTAGAAAACCCTGAAAGTTACAATTAACTATCATTTTTGCGTCGGATTCGAAAATCTAGACTCACAGGAGAACGACCATAAGGTGCCCGAGGCAGCAACAGACCCTTGGAGACAAGTCGGCTGGAAACCGATGTATTGAATCTCGACGCACTTTTAGTGTTCCATCGCCAATAGGAGGCCCTAAACGTTACAATTAACTATCATTTTTGCGTCGGATTCGAAAATCTAAACTCACTGGAGAACGACCATAAGGTGCCCTAGGCAGCAATATCCCCTTGGAGACAAGTCGGCTGGAGGCCGATGTATTGAATCTCGACGCAATTTGAGTGTCCCATCGTCATTAGAAGGCCCTGAACGTTACAATTAACTATCAGTTTTGCGTCGGATTCTAAAATGTTGACTCACAGGGGAACGACCATACGGTGCCCGAGGCAGCAATAGACCCTTGGAGACAAACCGGCTGAATGCCGATGTATTGAATCTCGAGGCAATTTGAGTGTTCCATCGTCATTAGGAAGCCCTGAACGTTACAATTAACAATCAGTTTCGCGTCGGATTCGAAAATCTAGACTCACATGAGAGCGAACATAAGAGGCCGGAGGTAGTAATATCCCCATGGAGACAAGTCGGCTGGAGGCCGATGTATTTAATATCGACTCAATTTGTGTGCTGCATCGTCATTAGGAGGCCCTGAACGTTACAATTAACTATGAGTTTTGCGTCGGATTCGAAAATCTAAACTCGCAGGAGAACGACCATAAGTTGCCCGAGGCAGCAATATCCCCTTGGAGACAAGTCGGCTGGAGGCCGATGTATTGAATCTCGACGCAATTTGAGTGTTCCATCGTCATTAGAAGGCCCTGAACGTTACAATTAACTATCATTTTAGCGTCGGATTCGAAAATCTACTAACAGGAGAACGACCATAAGGTGCCCGAGGCAGTAATATCCCCAAGGAGACAAGTCGGCAGGAGGAAGTTGTATTGACTCTCGACGCAATTTGAGTGTTATATCGTCATTAGAAGGCCCTGAACGTTACAATTAACTATCATTTTTGCGTCGGATTCGAAAATCTAGGCTCACAGGAGAACGACCATAAGGTGCCCGAGGCAGCAATAGACCCTTGGAGACAAGTCGGCTGGAGGTCGATGTATTGAATCTCGACTCAATTTGTGTGCTCCATTAACTATGAGTTTTGCGTCGGATTCGAAAACGTAGAATTACCGGAGACGGACCATGTGGTGCCCGAGGCAGCGATATCCCCTTGGAGACAAGTCGGCTGGAGGCCGATGTATTGAATCTCGACGCAATTTGAGTGTCCCATCGTCATTAGAAGGCCCTGAACGTTACAATTAACTATCATTTTTGCGTCGGATTCGAAAATCTAAACTCACAGGAGAACTACCATAAGGTGCCCGAGGCAGCAATATCCCCTTGGAGACAAGTCGGCTGGATGCCGATGTATTGAATCTCGACGCAATTTGAGTGTTCCATCGTTATTAGAAGGCCCTGAACGTTACAATTAACTATCATTTTTGCGTCGGATTCGAAAATCTAAACTCACAGGAGAACGACCATAAGGTGCCCGATGCAGCAATATCCCCTTGGAGACAAGTCGGCTGGAGGTCGATGTATTGAATCTCGACGCAATTTGAGTGTTCCATCGCCAATAGGAGGCCCTGAACGTTACAATTAACTATGAGTCTTGCGTCGGATTCGAAAACGTAAAATCACTGGAGACGGACCATATGGTGCCCGAGGCAGCGATATCCCGTTGGAGACAAGTCGGCTGGAGGAAGATGTATTGAATCTCGACGCAATTTGAGTGTTCCATCGTCATTAGAAAACCCTGAAAGTTACAATTAACTATCATTTTTGCGTCGGATTCGAAAATCTAGACTCACAGGAGAACGACCATAAGGTGCCCGAGGCAGCAACAGACCCTTGGAGACAAGTCGGCTGGAAACCGATGTATTGAATCTCGACGCACTTTGAGTGTTCCATCGCCAATAGGAGGCCCTAAACGTTACAATTAACTATCATTTTTGCGTCGGATTCGAAAATCTAAACTCACTGGAGAACGACCATAAGGTGCCCTAGGCAGCAATATCCCCTTGGAGACAAGTCGGCTGGAGGCCGATGTATTGAATCTCGACGCAATTTGAGTGTCCCATCGTCATTAGAAGGCCCTGAACGTTACAATTAACTATCAGTTTTGCGTCGGATTCTAAAATGTTGACTCACAGGGGAACGACCATACGGTGCCCGAGGCAGCAATAGACCCTTGGAGACAAACCGGCTGAATGCCGATGTATTGAATCTCGAGGCAATTTGAGTGTTCCATCGTCATTAGGAAGCCCTGAACGTTACAATTAACAATCAGTTTCGCGTCGGATTCGAAAATCTAGACTCACATGAGAGCGAACATAAGAGGCCGGAGGCAGTAATATCCCCATGGAGACAAGTCGGCTGGAGGCCGATGTATTTAATATCGACTCAATTTGTGTGCTGCATCGTCATTAGGAGGCCCTGAACGTTACAATTAACTATGAGTTTTGCGTCGGATTCGAAAATCTAAACTCGCAGGAGAACGACCATAAGTTGCCCGAGGCAGCAATATCCCCTTGGAGACAAGTCGGCTGGAGGCCGATGTATTGAATCTCGACGCAATTTGAGTGTTCCATCGTCATTAGAAGGCCCTGAACGTTACAATTAACTATCATTTTAGCGTCGGATTCGAAAATCTACTAACAGGAGAACGACCATAAGGTGCCCGAGGCAGTAATATCCCCAAGGAGACAAGTCGGCAGGAGGAAGTTGTATTGACTCTCGACGCAATTTGAGTGTTATATCGTCATTAGAAGGCCCTGAACGTTACAATTAACTATCATTTTTGCGTCGGATTCGAAAATCTAGGCTCACAGGAGAACGACCATAAGGTGCCCGAGGCAGCAATAGACCCTTGGAGACAAGTCGGCTGGAGGTCGATGTATTGAATCTCGACTCAATTTGTGTGCTCCATTAACTATGAGTTTTGCGTCGGATTCGAAAACGTAGAATTACCGGAGACGGACCATGTGGTGCCCGAGGCAGCGATATCCCCTTGGAGACAAGTCGGCTGGAGGCCGATGTATTGAATCTCGACGCAATTTGAGTGTCCCATCGTCATTAGAAGGCCCTGAACGTTACAATTAACTATCATTTTAGCGTCGGATTCGAAAATCTAAACTCACAGGAGAACTACCATAAGGTGCCCGAGGCAGCAATATCCCCTTGGAGACAAGTCGGCTGGATGCCGATGTATTGAATCTCGACGCAATTTGAGTGTTCCATCGTTATTAGAAGGCCCTGAACGTTACAATTAACTATCATTTTTGCGTCGGATTCGAAAATCTAAACTCACAGGAGAACGACCATAAGGTGCCCGATGCAGCAATATCCCCTTGGAGACAAGTCGGCTGGAGGTCGATGTATTGAATCTCGACGCAATTTAAGTGTTCCATCGCCAATAGGAGGCCCTGAACGTTACAATTAACTATGAGTCTTGCGTCGGATTCGAAAACGTAAAATCACTGGAGACGGACCATATGGTGCCCGAGGCAGCGATATCCCGTTGGAGACAAGTCGGCTGGAGGAAGATGTATTGAATCTCGACGCAATTTGAGTGTTCCATCGTCATTAGAAAACCCTGAAAGTTACAATTAACTATCATTTTTGCGTCGGATTCGAAAATCTAGACTCACAGGAGAACGACCATAAGGTGCCCGAGGCAGCAACAGACCCTTGGAGACAAGTCGGCTGGAAACCGATGTATTGAATCTCGACGCACTTTGAGTGTTCCATCGCCAATAGGAGGCCCTAAACGTTACAATTAACTATCATTTTTGCGTCGGATTCGAAAATCTAAACTCACTGGAGAACGACCATAAGGTGCCCTAGGCAGCAATATCCCCTTGGAGACAAGTCGGCTGGAGGCCGATGTATTGAATCTCGACGCAATTTGAGTGTCCCATCGTCATTAGAAGGCCCTGAACGTTACAATTAACTATCAGTTTTGCGTCGGATTCTAAAATGTTGACTCACAGGGGAACGACCATACGGTGCCCGAGGCAGCAATAGACCCTTGGAGACAAACCGGCTGAATGCCGATGTATTGAATCTCGAGGCAATTTGAGTGTTCCATCGTCATTAGGAAGCCCTGAACGTTACAATTAACAATCAGTTTCGCGTCGGATTCGAAAATCTAGACTCACATGAGAGCGAACATAAGAGGCCGGAGGCAGTAAAATCCCCATGGAGACAAGTCGGCTGGAGGCCGATGTATTGAATATCGACTCAATTTGTGTGCTGCATCGTCATTAGGAGGCCCTGAACGTTACAATTAACTATGAGTTTTGCGTCGGATTCGAAAATCTAAACTCACAGGAGAACGACCATAAGGTGCCCGAGGCAGCAATATCCCCTTGGAAACAAGTCGGCTGGAGGCCGATGCATTGAATCTCGACGCAATTTGAGTGTTCCATCGTCATTAGAAGGCCCTGAACGTTACAATTAACTATCATTTTAGCGTCGGATTCGAAAATCTACTAACAGGAGAACGACCATGAGGTGCCCGAGGCAGTAATATCCCCAAGGAGACAAGTCGGCTGGAGGAAGATGTATTGACTCTCGACGCAATTTGAGTGTTATATCGTCATTAGAAGGCCCTGAACGTTACAATTAACTATCATTTTTGCGTCGGATTCGAAAATCTTAACTCACAGGAGAACGACCGAAAGGTGCCCGATGCAGCAATATCCCCTTGGAGACAAGTCGGCTGGAGGTCGATGTATTGAATCTCGACGCAATTTGAGTGTTCCATCGCCAATAGGAGGCCCTGAACGTTACAACTAACTATAAGTTTTGCGTCGGATTCGAAAACGTAGAATCACCGGAGACGGACCATGTGGTGCCCGAGGCAGCGATATCCCGTTGGAGACAAGTCGGCTGGAGGACGATGTATTGAATCTCGACGCAATTTGAGTGTTCCATCGTCATTAGAAAACCCTGAAAGTTACAATTAACTATCATTTTTGCGTCGGATTCGAAAATCTAGACTCACAGGAGAACGACCATAAGGTGCCCGAGGCAGCAATAGACCCTTGGATACAAGTCGGCTGGAAACCGATGTATTGAATCTCGACGCAATTTGAGTGTTCCATCGCCAATAGGAGGCCCTAAACGTTACAATTAACTATCATTTTTGCGTCGGATTCGATAATCTAAACTCACAGGAGAACGACCATAAGGTGCCCGAGGCAGCAATATCCCCTTGGAGACAAGTCGGCTGGAGGCCGATGTATTGAATCTCGACGCAATTTGAGTGTTCCATCGTCATTACAAGGCCCTAAACGTTACAAATAACTATTATTTTTGCGTCGGATTCGGTAATCTAAACTCACAGGAGAACGACCATAAGGTGCCCGAGGTAGCAATAGACCCTTGGAGACAAGTCGGCTTGAGGCCGATGTATTGAATCTCGACGCAATTTGAGTGTTCCATCGCCAATAGGAGGCCCTGAACGTTACAATTGACTATCACTTTTGCGTCGGATTCGAAAATCGTGACTCACAGGAGAAGGACCATAAGCTGCCCGAGGCAGCAATAGACCCTTGGAGACAAGTCGGCTGGAGGCCGATGCATTGAATCTCGACGCAATTTGAGTGTTCCATCGTCATTAGGAGGCCCTGAACGTTACAATTAACTATCATTTTTGCGTCGGATGCGATAATCTAAACTCACAGGAGAACGACCTTAAGGTTTCCGAGGCAGCAGTAGACCCTTGGAGACAAGTCGGCTGGAGGTCGATGTATTGAATCTCGACGCCACTTGAGTGTTCCATCGTCATTAGGAGTCCCTGAACGTTACAATTAACTATCATTTTAGCGTCGGATTCGAAAATCCACTAACAGGAGAAGGATCATATGGTGCACGAGACTGCAATATCCCCTTGGATACAAATCGGCTGGAGGAAGATGAATTGAATCTCGACGCAATTTGAGTGTTCCATCGTCATTAGAAGGCCCTGAACGTTACAATTAACTATCATTTTAGCGTCGGATTCGAAAATCTACTAACAGGAGAAGGATCATATGGTGCACGAGACTGCAATATCCCCTTGGATACAAATCGGCTGGAGGAAGATGAATTGAATCTCGACGCAATTTGAGTGTTCCATCGTCATTAGAAGGCCCTGAACGTTACAATTAACTATCATTTTAGCGTCGGATTCGAAAATCTACTCACAGGAGAAGTTCATACGGTGCTCGTGACAGCAATATACCCCTTGGAGACAAATCGACTGGAGGCCGATGTATTGAATATCGACGCAATTAGAGTGTTCCATCGTCATTAGGAGGCCCTAAACGTCACAATTAACTATGATTTTTGCGTCGGATTCGATAATCTAAACTCACAGGAGAACGACCTTAAGGTGCCCGAGGCAGTAACAGACCCTTGGAGACAAGTCGGCTGGAGGCGGATGTATTGAATCTCGACGCAATTTGAGTGTTCCATCGTCATTACAAGGCCCTAAACGTTACAATTAACTATCATTTTTCGTCGGATTCGAAAATCCAAACTCACAGGTGAGCGACCATAAGGTGCCTGAGGCAGCAATAGACCCTTGGAGACAAGTCGGCTGGAGGACGATGTATTGAATCTCGACGCAATTTGAGTATCCCATCGTCATTAGGAGGCCCTAAACGTTACAGTTAACTATCATTTTTGCGTCGGATTCGATAATCTAAACTCACAGGAGAACGACCATAAGGTGCCCGAGGCAGCAACAGACCCTTGGAGACAAGTCGGCTGGAGGCCGATGTATTGAATCTCGACGCAATTTGAGTGTTCCATCGTCATTAGAAGGCCCTGAACGTTACAATTAACTATCATTTTAGCGTCGGATTCCAAAATCTACTAAAAGGAGAACGGCCATAAGGTGCCCGAGGCAGTAATATCCCCATGGAGACAAGTCGGCTGGAGGAAGATGTATTGACTCTCGACGCAATTTGAGTGTTCCATCGTCATTAGAAGGCCCTGAACGTTACAATTAACTATCATTTTTGCGTCGGATTCGAAAATCTAGGCTCACAGGAGAACGACCATAAAGTGCCCGAGGCAGCAATAGACCCTTGGAGACAAGTCGGCTGGAGGTCGATGTATTGAATCTCGACTCAATTTGTGTGCTCCATCGTCATTAGGAGGCCCTGAACGTTACAATTAACTATGAGTTGTGCGTCGGATTCGAAAACGTAGAATCACCGGAGACCGACCATGTGGTGCCCGAGGCAGCGATATCCCCTTGGAGACAAGTCGGCTGGAGGCCGATGTATTGAATCTCGACGCAATTTGAGTGTCCCATCGTCATTAGAAGGCCCTGAACGTTACAATTAACTATCATTCTTGCGTCGGATTCGAAAATCTAAACTCACAGGAGAACGACCATAAGGTGCCCGAGGCAGCAATATCCCCTTGGAGACAAGTCGGCAGGAGGCCGAGGTATTGACTCTCGACGCAATTTGAGTGTTCCATCGTCATTAGAAGGCCCTGAACGTTACAATTAACTATCATTTTCGCGTCGGATTCGAAAATCTAATCTCACAGGAGAACGACCATAAGGTGCCCGATGCAGCAATATCCCCTTGGAGACAAGTCGGCTGGAGGTCGATGTATTGAATCTCGACGCAATTTGAGTGTTCCATCGCCAATAGGAGGCCCTGAACGTTACAATTAACTATGAGTTTTGCGTCGGATTCGAAAACGTAGAATCACCGGAGACGGACCATGTGGTGCCCGAGGCAGCGATATCCCCTTGGAGACAAGTCGGCTGGAGGACGATGTATTGAATCTCGACGCAATTTGAGGTTTCCATCGTCATTAGAAGGCCCTGAAAGTTGCAATTAACTATAATTTTCGCGTCGGATTCGAAAATCTAGACTCAGAGGAGAACGACCATAAGGTGCCCGAGGCAGCAATAGACCCTTGGAGACAAGTCGGCTGGAGGCCGATGTATTGAATCTCGACGCAATTTGAGTGTCCCATCGTCATTAGGAGGCCCTAAACGTTACAATTATGTTTCATTTTTGCGTCGGATTTGATAATCTAAACTCACAGGAGAACGACCATAAGGTGCCCGAGGCAGCAACAGACGATTGGAGACAAGTCGGCTGGAGGCCGATGTATTGAATCTCGACGCAATTTGAGTGTTCCATCGTCATTAGGAGGCCCTAAACGTTACAATTAACTATCATTTTTGCGTCGGATTCGATAATCTAAACTCACAGGAGAACGACCATAAGGTGCCCGAGGCAGCAATAGACCCTTGGAGACAAGTCGACTGGAAACCGATGTATTGATTCTTGACGCAATTTGAGTGTTCCATCGTCATTAGGGGGCCCTAAACGTTACAATTAACTATCATTTTTGCGTCGGATTTGATAATCTAAACTCACAGGAGAACGACCATAAGGTGCCCGAGGCAACAACAGACCCTTGGAGACAAGTCGGCTGGAGGCCAATGTATTGAATCTCGACGCAATTTGAGTGTTCCATCGACATTACAAGGCCCTAAACGTTACAATTAACTATCATTTTTGCGTCGGATTCGATAATCTAAACTCACAGGAGAACGACCATAAGGTGCCCGAGGCAGCATCAGACCCTTGGAGACAAGTCGGCTGGAGGCCGATATATTGAATCTCGACGCAATTTGAGTGTTCCATCGTCATTAGAAGGCTCTGAACGTTACAATTAACTATCATTTTTGCGTCGGATGCGAAAATCTAAACTCACTGGAGAACGACCATAAGGTGCCCGAGGCAGCAATATCCCCTTGGAGACAAGTCGGCTGGAGGCCGATGTATTGAATCTCGACGCAATTTGAGAGTTCCATCGTCATTAGAAGGCCCTGAACGTTACAATTAACTATCATTTTAGCGTCGGATTCGAAAATCTACTAACAGGAGAACGACCATAAGGTGCCCGAGGCAGTAATATCCCCATGGAGACAAGTCGGCTGGAGGCAGATGTATAGACTCTCGACGCAATTTGAGTCTTCCATCGTCATTAGAAGGCCCTGAACGTTACAATTAACTATCATTTTTGCGTCGGATTCGAAAATCTAGGCTCACAGGAGATCGACCATAAGGTGCCCGAGGCAGCAATAGACCCTTGGAGACAAGTCGGCTGGAGGTCGATGTATTGAATCTCGACTCAATTTGTGTGCTCCATCGTCATTAGGAGGCCCTGAACGTTACAATTAACTATGAGTTTTGCGTCGGATTCGAAAACGTAGAATCACCGGAGACGGACCATGTGGTGCCCGAGGCAGCGATATCCCCTTGGAGACAAGTCGGCTGGAGGCCGATGAATTGTGTCTCGACGCAATTTGAGTGTTCCATCGTCATTAGAAGGCCCTGAACGTTACAATTAACTATCATTTTTCCGTCGGATTCGAAAATCTAAACTCACAGGAGAACGACCATAAGGTGCCCGAGGCAGCAATATCCGCTTGGAGACAAGTCGGCTGGAGGCCGATGTATTGAATCTCGACGCAATTTGAGTGTTCCATCGTCATTAGAAGGCCCTGAACGTTACAATTAACTATCATTTTTGCGTCGGATTCGAAAATCTAAACTCACAGGAGAACGACCATAAGGTGCCCGATGCAGCAATATCCCCTTGGAGACAAGTCGGCTGGAGGTCGATGTTATGAATCTCGACGAAATTTGAGTGTTCCATCGCCAATAGCAGGCCCTGATCGTTTCAATTAACTATGAGTTTTGCGTCGGATTCGAAAACGTAGAATCACCGGAGACGTAACATGTGGTGCCCGAGGCAGCGATATCCCCTTGGAGACAAGTCGGCTGGAGGACGATGTATTGAATCTCGACACAAATTGAGTGTTCCATCGTCATTAGAAGGACCTGAAAGTTACAATTAACTATCATTTTTGCGTCGGATTAGAAAATCTAGACTCACAGGAGAACGACCATAAGGTGCCCGAGGCAGCAATAGACCCTTAAAGAGAAGTCGGCTGGAGGCCGATGTATTGAATCTCGATGCAATTTGAGTGTCCCATCGTCATTAGGAGGCCCTAAACGTTACAATTAACTTTCATTTTTGCGTCGGATTCGATAATCTAAACTCACAGGAGAACGACCATAAGGTGCCCGAGGCAGCATCAGACCCTTGGAGACAATTCGGCTGGAGGCCGATGTATTGAATCTCGACGCAATTTGAGTGTTCCATCGTCATTAGGAGGCCCTAAACGTTACAATTAACTATCATTTTTGCGTCGGATTCGATAATCTAAACTCACAGGAGAACGACCATAAGGTGCCCGAGGCAGCAATAGGCCCTTGGAGACAAGTCGGCTGGAGGTCGATGTATTGAATCTCGACGCAATTTGAGTGTTCCATCGGCATTAGGAGGCCCTGAACGTTACAGTTAACTATCATTTTAGCGTCGGATCCGAAAATCTACTAACAGGAGAAGAATCATATGGTGCACGAGACTACAATATCCCCTTGGATACAAGTCGACTGGAGGTCGATGTAGTGACTCTCGACGCAATTTGAGTGTTCCATCGTCATTAGGAGTTCCTGAACGTTACAATTAACTATCATTTATGCGTCGGATTCGAAAATCTACTAACAGGAGAAGGATCAAATGGTGCACGAGACTGCAATATCCCCTTCAATACAAGTCGGCTGGAGGCCGATGAATTGAATCTCGACGCAATTTGAGTGTTCCATCGTCATTACAAGGCCCTGAACGTTACAATTAACTATCATTTTTTCGTCGGATTCGAAAATCTAGACTCACAGGAGAACGACCATAAGGTGCCCGAGGCAGCATTAGACCCTTGGAGACAAGTCGACTGGAAACCGCTGTATTGATTCTTGACGCAATTTGAGTGATCCATCGTCATTAGGAGGCCCTGAACGTTACAATTAACAATCATCTTAGCGTCGGATTCGAAAATCAACTCACAGGAGAAGTTCATACGGTGCTGGAGACAGCAATATACCCCTTGGAGACAAATCGACTGGAGGCCGATGCATTGAATATCGACGCAATTTGAGTTTTACATCGTCATTAGGTCGCCCTGAACGTTATAATGAACTATCAGTTTTGCGTCGGATTCGAAAATCTAGACTTACAAGAGAACGACCATAAGGTGATCGAGGCAGCATTAGACCCTTGGAGACAAGTCGGCTGGAGGACGATGTATTGGATCGCGACGCAATTTGAGTGTTCCATCGTCATTAGGAGGCCCTGAACGTTACAATTAACTATCAGTTTTTCGTCGGATTCGAAAATCTAGACTCACAACAGACGGACCATTTGGTGCCCGAGGCAGCAATATCCCCTTGGAGACAAATCGGCTGGAGGACGATGTATTGAATCTCGACGCAATTTGAGTCTTCTATCGTCATTAGAAGGCCCTGAACGTTACAATTAACAATCAGTTTCGCGTCGGAATCGAAAATCTAGACTCACAGGTGAAGGATCATAATGTGCCCGAGACAGCAATATCCCCTTGGAGACAGGTCGGCTGGAGGCCGATGTATTGAATCTCGACGCAATTTGAGTGTTCCATCGTTATTAGGAGGCCCTGAACGTTACAATTAACTATCATTTTCGCGTCGGATTCGAAAATTTAAACTCACAGGAGAACGCCCATAATGTGCCCGAGGCAGCAACAGACCCTTGGAGACAAGTCGGCTGGAGGCCGATGTATTGAATCTCGACGCAATTTGAGTGTTCCATCGTCATTACAAGGCCCTGAACGTCACAATTAACTATCATTTTAGCGTCGGATTCGAAAATCTACTCACAGGAGAAGTTCATACGGTGCTCGTGACAGCAATATACGCCTTGGAGACAAATCGACTGGAGGCCGATGTATTGAATATCAACGCAATTTGAGTGTTCCATCGTCATTAGGAGGCCCTAAACGTCACAATTAAGTATCATTTTTGCGTCGGATTCGATAATCTAAACTCACAGGAGAACGACCATAAGGTGCCCGAGGCAGCAACAGACCCTTGGAGACAAGTCGGCTGGAGGCCGATGTATTGAATCTCGACGCAATTTGAGTGTTCCATCGTCATTACAAGGCCCTAAACGTTACAATTAACTATCATTTTTTCGTCGGATTCGATAATCCAAACTCACAGGAGAACGACCATAAGGTGCCCGAGGCAGCAATAGACCCTTGGAGACAAGTCGGCTAGAGGACGATGTATTGAATCTCGACGCAATTTGAGTGTCCCATCGTCATTAGGAGGCCCTAAACGTTACAATTAACTATCAGTTTTGCGTCGGATTCGATAATCTAAACTCACGGGAGAACGACCATAAGGTGCCCGAGGCAGCAATAGACCCTTGGAGAAAAGTCGGCTGGAAACCGATGTATTGATTCTTGACGCAATTTGAGTGTTCCATCGTCATTAGGAGGCCCTGAACGTTGCAATTAACTATCATTTTAGCGTAGGATTCGAAAATCTACTCACAGGAGAAATTCATACGGTGCTCGAGACAGCAATATACCCCTTGGAGACAAATCGACTCGAGGCTGATGTATTGAATATCGACGCAATTTGAGTGTTCCATCGTTATTAGGTCGCCCTGAACGTTATAATGAACTATCAGTTTTGCGTCGGATTCGAAAATCTAGACTTACAAGAGAACGACCGTAAGGTGCCCGAGGCAGCATTAGACCCTAGGAGACAAGTCAGCTGGAGGACGATGTATTGGATCGCGACGCAAATTGAGTGTTCCATCGTCATTAGGAGGCCCTGAATGTTACAATTAACAATCAGTTTTTCGTCGGATTCGAAAATCTAGACTCACAGGAGAAGGATCAAATTGTGCCCGTGACAGCAATATCCCCTTGGGGACAAGTCGGCTGGAGGCCGATGTATTGATTCTTGACGCAATTTGAGTGTTCCATCGTCATTAGGAGACTCTGAACGTTACAATTAACTATCATTTTTGTGCCGGATTCGAAAAACTAGACTCACAGGAAAACGACCATAAGGTGCCCGAGGCAGCAGCAGACCCTTGGAGACAAGTCGACTGGAGGACGATGTATTGAATCTCGACGCAATTTGAGAGTTCCATCGTCATTAGGAGGCCCTAAACGTTACAATTAACTATCACTTTTGCGTCGGATTTGATAATCTAAACTCACAGGAGAACGACCATAAGGTGCCCGAGGCAGCAACAGACCCTTGGAGGCGAGTCGGCTGGAGGACGATGTATTGAATCTCGACGCAATTTGAGAGTTCCATCGTCATTAGGTCGCCCTGAACGTTACAATTAAATATCATTTTTGCGTCGGATTCGAAAATCTAGACTTACAAGAGAACGACCATAAGGTGCCCGAGGCAGCAATAGAACCTTGGAGACAAGTCGGCTGGAAACCGATGTATTGATTCTTGACGCAATTTGAGTGTTCCATCGTCATTAGGAGACTCTGAACGTTACAATTAACTATCATTTTTGTGCCGGATTCGAAAAACTAGACTCACAGGAAAACGACCATAAGGTGCCCGAGGCAGCAGCAGACCCTTGGAGACAAGTCGACTGGAGGACGATGTATTGAATCTCGACGCAATTTGAGAGTCCCATCGTCATTAGGAGGCCCTGAACGTTACAATTAACTATCATTTTTGCGTCGGATTCGAAAATCTAGACTTACAAGAGAACGACCATAAGGTGCCCGAGGCAGCATTAGACCCTTGGAGACAAGTCGGCTGGAGGACGATGTATTGAATCTCGACGCAATTTGAGTGTCCCATCGTCATTAGGAGGCCCTAAACGTTACAATTAACTATCATTTTTGCGTCGGATTCGATAATCTAAACTCACAGGAGAACGACCATCAGGTGCCCGAGGCAGTAACAGACCCTTGGAGACAAGTCGGCTGGAGGCCGATGTATTGAATCTCGACGCAATTTGAGTGTTCCATCGTCATTACAAGGCCCTGAACGTTACAATTAACTATCATTTTTGCGTCGGATTCGAAAATCTAGACTTACAAGAGAACGACCATAAGGTGCCCGAGGCAGCAATAGACCCTTGGAGACAAGTCGGCTGGAAACCAATGTATTGACTCTTGACGCAATTTGAGTGTTCCATCGTCATTAGGAGGCTCTGAACGTTACAATTAACAATCATTTTAGCGTCGGATTCGAAAATCTACTCACAGGAGAAGTTCATACGGTGCTCGAGGCAGCAATATACCCCTTGGAGACAAATCGACTGGAGGCCGATGTATTGAATCTCGACGCAATTTGAGTGTTCCATCGTCATTACAAGGCCCTGAACGTTACAATTAACTATCATTTTTGCGTCGGATTCGAAAATCTAGACTCACAGGGGAACGACCATAAGGTGCCCGAGGCAGCGATATCCCCATGGAGACAAGTCGGCTGGTGGCCGATGCATTGAATCTCGACGCAATTTGAGTGTTCCATCGTCATTAGAAGGCCCTGAACGTTACAATTAACTATCATTTTTGCGTCGGATTCGATAATCTAAACTCACAGGAGAACGACCATAAGGTGCCCTAGGCAGCAACAGACCCTCGGAGACAAGTCGGCTGGAGGCCGATGTATTGAATCTCGACGCAATTTGAGTGTTCCATCGTCATTACAAGGCCCTGAACGTTACAAATAACTATCATTTTTGCGTCGGATTCGAAAATCTAGACTCACAGGAGAACGACCATAAGGTGCCCGAGGCAGCAATAGACCCTTGGAGACAAGTCGGGTGGAGGCCGATGTATTGAATCTCGACGCAATTTGAGTGTTCCATCGGCATTAGGAGGCCCTGAACGTTACAATTAACTATCATTTTTGCGTCGGATTCGATAATCTAAACTCACAGGAGAACGACCATAAGGTGCCCGAGGCAGCAATAGACCCTTGGAGACAAGTCGGCTGGAGGCCGATGCATTGTATCTCGACGCAATTTGAGTGTTCCATCGGCATTAGGAGGCCCTGAACGTTACAGTTAACTATCATTTTAGCGTCGGATTCGAAGATCTACTAACAGGAGAAGGATCATATGGTGCACGAGACTGCAATATCCCCTTGGAGACAAGTCGGCTGGAGGCCGATGTATTGAATCTCGACGCAATTTGAGTGTTCCATCGTCTTTAGGAGTCCCTGAACGTTACAATTAACTATCATTTTTGCGTCGCATTCGAAAATCTAGACTTACAAGAGAACGACCATAAGGTGCCCGAGGCAGCAATAGACCCTTAGAGACAAGTCGGCTGGAGGACGATGTATTGGATCCGGACGCAATTTGAGTGTTCCATCGTCATTAGGAGGCCCTGAATGTTACAATTAACTATCAGTTTTGCGTCGGATTCGAATATCTAGACTCACAGCAGACGGACCATTTGGTGCCCGAGGCGGCAATATCCCCTTGGAGACAAATCGGCTGGAGGACGATGAATTTGAGTGCTCCAACGTCATTAGAAGTCCCTGAACGTTACAATTAACTATCATTTCTGCGTCGGATTCGAAAATCTAGGCTCAGAGGAGAAGGATCATTGGGTGCACGAGACTGCAATATCCCCTTGGATACAAGTCGGCTGGAGGACGATGTATTGAATCTCGACGCAATTTGAGTGTCCCATCGTCATTAGGAGGCCCTAAACGTTACTATTCACTATCATTTTAGCGTCGGATTCAAAAATCTACTCACAGAAGAAGTTCATACGGTGCTCGAGACAGCAATATACCCCTTGGAGACAAATCGACTGGAGGCCGATGTATTGAATATCGACGCAATTTGAGTGTTCCATCGACATTAGGAGGCCCTGAACCTTACAATTAACTATCAGGTTCGCGTCGGATGCGAAAATCTAGACTCACAGGAGACGGACCACATGGAGCCCGAGGCAGCAATATCCCCTTGTAGACAAGTCGGCTGGAGGAAGATGTATTGAATCTCGACGCAATTTGAGTGGTCCATCGTCATTACAAGGCCTTGAACGTTACAATTAACTATCATTTTTGCGTCGGATTCGAGAATCTAGACTCGCAGGAGAACGACCATAAGGTGCCCGAGGCAGCAATAGACCCTTGGAGACAAGTCGGCTGGAGGCCGATGTATTCAATCTCGTCGCAATTTGACTGTTCCATCGGCATTAGGAGGCCCTGAACGTTACAATTAACTATCATTTTTGCGTCGGATTCGATAATCTAAACTCACAGGAGAACGACCATAAGGTGCCCGAGGCAGCAATAGACCCTTGGAGACAAGTCGGCTGGAGGCCGATGTATTGAATCTCGACGCAATTTGAGTGTTCCATCGGCATTAGGAGGCCCTGAACGTTACAGTTAACTATCATTTTAGTGTCGGATTCAAAAATCTACTAACAGGAGAACGACCATAAGGTGCCCGAGGCATCAATATCCCCTTGGATACAAGTCGACTGGAGGTCGATGTATTGACTCTCGACGCAATTTGAGTGTTCCATCGTCTTTAGGAGTCCCTGAACGTTACAATTAACTATCATTTTTGCGTCGGATTCGAAAATCTAGACGCACTGGAGAACGACCATTAGGTGCCCGAGGCAGCAACAGACCATAGGAGACAAGTCGGTTGGAGGCCGATGTATTGAATCTCGACGCAATTTGAGTGTTCCATCGCCAATAGGAGGCCCTGGACGTTACAATTAACTATCATTTTTGCGTCGGATTCGAAAATCGAGACTCACAGGAGAACGACCATAGGGTGCCCGAGGCAGCTATAGACCCTTGGAGACAAGTCGGCTGGAGGCCGATGTATTGAATCTCGACGCAATTTGAGTGTTCCATCGTCATTACAAGGCCGTGAACGCTACAATTAACTATCATTTTTGCGTCGGATTCAAAAATCTAGACTCACAGGAAAACGACCATAAGGTGCCCGAGGCAGCAATAGACCCTTGGAGACAAGTCGGCTGGGGGCCGATGTATTGAATCTCGATACAATTTGAGTGTTCCATCGGCATTAGGAGGAGCTGAACGTTACAGTTAACTATCATTTTAGCGTCGGATTCGAAAATCTACTAACAGGAGAAGGATCATATGGTGCACGAGGCAGCAATATCCCCTTGGAGACAAGTCGGGTGGAGGACGATGTATTGAATCTCGACGCAATTTTAGTGTTCCATCGTCATTACAAGGCCCTAAACGTTACAATTAACTATCACTTTTGCGTCGGATTCGAAAATCTAAACTCACAGGAGAACGACCATAAGGTGCCCGAGGCAGCAATAGACCCTTGGAGACAAGTCGGCTATAGGCCGATGTATTGAATCTCGACGCAATTTGATTGATCCATCGTCATTACAAGGCCCTGAACGTTACAATAAACTATCATTTTTGCGTCGGATTCGAAAATCTAGACTCACAGGAGAACGACCATAAGGTGCCCGAGGCAGCAACAGACCCTTGGAGACAAGTCGGCTGGAGGCCGATGTATTGAATCTCGACGCAATTTGAGTGGTCCATCGTCATTACAAGGCCCTGAACGTTACAATTAACTATCATTTTTGCGTTGGATTCGAGAATCTAGACTCACAGGAGAACGACCATAAGGTGCCCGAGGCAGCAATAGACCCTTGGAGACAAGTCGGCTGGAGGCCGATGTATTGTATCTCGACGCAATTTGAGTGTTCCATCGTCATTAGGAGGCCCTAAAGGTTACAACTAACTATCATTTTTGCGTAGGATTCGATAATCTAAACTCACAGGAAAACGACCATAAGGTGCCCGAGGCAGCAACAGACCCTTGGAGACAAGTCGGCTGAAGGCCGATGTATTGAATCTCGACGCAATTTGAGTGTTCCATCGTCATTACAAGGCCCTGAACGTTACAATTAACTATCATTTTTGCGTCGGATACGAAAATCTAGACTCACAGGAGAACGACCATAAGGTGCCCGAGGCAGCAATAGACCCTTGGAGACAAGTCGGCTGGAGGCCAATGTATTGAATCTCGACGCAATTTGAGTATTCCATCGTCATTAGGAGGCCCTAAACGTTACAATTAACTATCTTTTTTGCGTCGGATTCGAAAATCTAGACTTACAAGAGAACGACCATAAGGTGCCCGAGGCAGCAATAGACCCTTGGAGACAAGTCGGCTGGAGGACGATGTATTGATTCTTGACGCAATTTGAGTGTTCCATCTTCATTAAAAGGCCCTGAACGTTACAGTTAACTATCATTTTAGCGTCGGATTCAAAAATCTACTAACAGGAGAAGGATCTAATGGTGCACGAGACTGCAATATCCCCTTGGATAAAAGTCGACTGGAGGTCGATGTATTGACTCTCGACGCATTTGAGTGTTCCATCGTCTTTGAGAGTCCCTGAACGTTACAATTAAGTATCATTTATGCGTCGGATTCGAAAAACACGACTCACAGGAGAACGACCATAAGATGCCCGAGGCAGCAATAGACCCTTGGAGACAAGTAGGCTGGAAACCGATTTATTGATTCTTGACGCAATTTGAGTGTTCCATCGTTATTACAAGGCCCTGAACGTTACAATTAACTATCGTTTTTGCGTCGGATTCGAAAATCTAGACACACAGGAGACGGACCACATGGAGCCCGAGGCAGCAATATCCCCTTGTAGACAAGTCGGCTGGAGGAAGATGTATTGACTCTCGACGCAAAATGAGTGTTCCATCGTCATTAGGAGGCCCTGAATGTTACAATTAACTATCAGTTTTTCGTCGGATTCGAAAATCTAGACTCACGGGAGAACGACCATAAGGTGCCCGAGGCAGCAATATCCCCTTGGATACAAGTCGACTGGAGGTCGATGTATTGACTCTCGACGCAATTTGAGTGTTCCATCGTCTTTAGGAGTCCCTGAACGTTACAATTAACTATCATTTTTGCGTCGGATTCGAAAATCTAGACGCACTGGAGAACGACCATAAGGTGCCCGAGGCAGCAACAGACCATAGGAGACAAGTCGGTTGGAGGCCGATGTATTGAATCTCGACGCAATTTGAGTGTTCCATCGTCATTACAAGGCCCTAAACGTTACAATTAACTATCATTTTTGCGTCGGATTCGAAAATCTAAACTCACAGGAGAACGACCATAAGGTGCCCGAGGCAGCAATAGACCCTTGGAGACAAGTCGGGTGGAGGACGATGTATTGAATCTCGACGCAATTTGAGTGTTCCATCGTCATTACAAGGCCCTAAACGTTACAATTAACTATCATTTTTGCGTCGGATTCGAAAATCTAAACTCACAGGAGAACGACCATAAGGTGCCCGAGGCAGCAATAGACCCTTGGAGACAAGTCGACTATAGGCCGATGTATTGAATCTCGACGCAATTTGAGTGATCCATCGTCATTACAAGGCCCTGAACGTTACAATAAACTATCATTTTTGCGTCGGATTCGAAAATCTAGACTCACAGGAGAACGACCATAAGGTGCCCGAGGCAGCAACAGACCCTTGGAGGCAAGTCGGCTGGAGGCCGATGTATTGAATCTCGACGCAATTTGAGTGGTCCATCGTCATTACAAGGCCCTGAACGTTACAATTAACTATCATTTTTGCGTCGGATTCGAGAATCTAGACTCACAGGAGAACGACCATAAGGTGCCCGAGGCAGCAATGGACCCTTGGAGGCAAGTCGGCTGGAGGCCGATGTATTCATTCTCGTCGCAATTTGAGTGTTCCATCGGCATTAGGAGGCCCTGAACGTTACAATTAACTATCATTTTTGCGTAGGATTCGATAATCTAAACTCACAGGAGAACGACCATAAGGTGCCCGAGGCAGCAATAGACCCTTGGAGACTTGTCGGCTGGAGGCCGATGTATTGAATCTCGACGCAATTTGAGTGTTCCATCGGCATTAGGAGGCCCTGAACGTTACAGTTAACTATCATTTTAGTGTCGGATTCAAAAATCTACTAACAGGAGAACGACCATAAGGTGCCCGAGGCAGCAATAGACCCTTGGAGACAAGTCGGCTGGAGGTCGATGTATTGAATCTCGACTCAATTTGAGTGTTCCATCGTCATTAGGTGGCCCCGAACGTTACAATTAACAATCAGTTTTGCGTCGGGTTCGAAAATCTAGACCCACAGCAGAACAATCACAAGGTGCCCGTGGCAGCTATTGACCCTTAGAGACCAGTCCGCTGGAGGACGATGTATTGAATCGCGACGCAATTTGAGTGTTCCATCGTCATTACAAGGCCCTAAACGTTACAATGAACTATCATTTTTGCGTCTGATTCGAAAATCTAGACTCACAGCAGAACGATCACAAGGTGCCGTGGCAGCTATTGACCCTTGGAGACAAGTCAGCTGGAGGACGATGTATTGAATCTCGACGCAATTTGAGTGTCCCATCGTCATTAGGAGGCCCTAAACGTAACAATTAACTATCATTTTTGCGTCGGATTCGATAATCTAAACTCACAGGAGAACGACCATAAGGTGCCCGAGGCAGCAACAGACCCTTGGAGACAAGTCGGCTGGAGGCCGATGTCTTGAAACTCGACGCAATTTGAGTGTTCCATCGTCATTACGAGGCCCTAAACGTTACAATTAACTATCATTTTTGCGTCGGATTCGAAAATCTAGACTCACAGGAGAAGGATCATATGGTGCTCGAGTCAGCAATATCCCCTTGGAGACAAGTCCGCCGGAGGCCGATGTATTGAATCTCGACGCAATTTGAGTGTTCCATCGTCATTAGGAGGCTCTGAACCTTACAATTAACTATCAGTTTAGCGTCAGATTCGATAATCTAGACTCACAGGAGACGGACCACATGGAGCCCGAGGCAGCAATATCCCCTTTGAGACAAGTCGGCTGGAGGAAGATGTATTGACTCTCGACGCAATTTGAGTGTTCCATCGCCAATAGGAGGCCCTGAACGTTACAATTAACTATCATTTTTGCGTAGGATTCGAAAATCTAGACTCACAGGAGAACGACCATAAGGTGCCCGAGGCAGCAATAGACCCTTGGAGACAAGTCGGCTGGAGGCCGATGTATTGGATCTCGACGCAATTTGAGTGTTCCATCGGCATTAGGAGGCCCTGAACGTTACACTTAACTATCATTTTAGCGTCGGATTCGAAAATCTACTAACAGGAGAAGGATCATATGGTGCACGAGACTGCAAAGTCCCCTTGGATACAAGTCGACTGGAGGTCGATGTATTGAATCTCGACTCAATTTGAGTGTTCCATCGTCATTAGGTGGCCCTGAACGTTACAATTAACAATCAGTTTTGCGTCGGGTTCGAAAATCTAGACTCACAGCAGAACGATCACAAGGTGCCCGTGGCAGCTATTGACCCTTGGAGACAAGTCAGCTGGAGGACGATGTATTGAATCTCGACGCAATTTGAGTGTCCCATCGTCATTAGGAGGCCCTAAACGTTACAATTAACTATCATTTTTGCGTCGGATTCGATAATCTAAACTCACAGGAGAACGACCATAAGGTGCCTGAGGCAGCAACAGACCCTAGGAGACAAGTCGGCTGGAGGCCGATGTAATGAATCTCGACGCAATTTGAGTGTTCCATCGTCATTACAAGGCCCTGAACGTTACAATTAACTATCATTTTTGCGTCGGATTCGAAAATCTAGACTCACAGGAGAACGACCATAAGGTGATCGAGGCAGCAATAGACCCTTGGAGACAAGTCGGCTGGAGGCCGATGTATTGAATCTCGACGCTATTTGAGTGTTCCATCGGCATTAGGTGGCCCTGAACGCTACAATTAACTGTCATTTTTGCGTCGGAGTCGATAATCTACACTCACAGGAGAACGACCATAAGGTGCCCGAGGCAGCAATAGACCCTTGGAGACAAGTCGTCTGGAGGCCGATGTATTGAATCTCGACGCAATTTGAGTGTTCCATCGGCATTAGGAGGCCCTGAACGTTACAATTAACTATCATTTTTGCGTCGGATTCGAAAATCTAGACTCACAGGAGAAGGATCATATGGTGCTCGAGTCAGCAATATCCCCTTGGAGACAAGTCCGCCGGAGGCCGATGTATTGAATCTCGACGCAATTTGAGTGTTCCATCGTCATTAGGAGGCCCTGAACCTTACAATTAACTATCAGTTTAGCGTCAGATTCGATAATCTAGACTCACAGGAGACGGACCACATGGAGCCCGAGGCAGCAATATCCCCTTTGAGACAAGTCGGCTGGAGGAAGATGTATTGACTCTCGACGCAATTTGAGTGTTCCATCGCCAATAGGAGGCCCTGAACGTTACAATTAACTATCATTTTAGCGTCGGATTCGAAAATCTACCAACAGGAGAACGACCATAAGGTGCCCGAAGCAGCAATAGACCCTTGGAGACAAGTCGGCTGGAGGTCGATGAATTGAATCTCGAGTCAATTTGAGTGTTCCATCGTCATCAGGTGGCCCTGAACGTTACAATTAAAAATCAGTTTTGCGTCGGGTTCGAAAATCTAGACTCACAGCAGAACGATCAGAAGGTGCCCGTGGCAGCTATTTACCCTTGGAGACCAGTCCGCTGGAGGACGATGTATTGAATCGCGACGCAATTTGAGTGCTCCAACGTCATTTCGCGTCGGATTCAAAAATCTAGACTCACATTAGACGGACGATAAGGAGCCCGAGGCAGCAATATCCCCTTGGAGACAAATCAGCTGGAGGACGATGTATTGAATCTCGACGCAATTTGAGAGTTCTATCGTCATCAGGAGGCGCTGAACGTTGCTATTCACTATCATTTTTCCGTCGGATTCGAAAATCTAGACACACAGGAGAAGGATCATTTGGTGCCCGAGACAGCAATATCCCCTTGGAGACAAGTCCGCTGGAGGCCGATGTATTGAATCTCGACGTAATTTGAGTGTTCCATCGTCATTAGGAGGCCCTGAACGTTACAATTAACTATCATTTTTGCGTCGGATTCGAAAATCTAGACTCACAGGAGAACGACCATAAGGTGCTCGAGGCAGCAATAGACCCTTGGAGACAAGTCCGCTGAAGGCCGATGTATTGAATCTCGACGCAATTTGAGTGTTCCATCGTCATTAGGAGTCCCTGAACAATACAATTAACTAACAGTTTCGCGTCGGATTCGAAAATCCAGACTCACAGGAGAACGACCATAAGGTGCCCGAGGCAACAATAGAACCTTGGAGACAAGTCGGCTGGAGGACGATGTATTGGATCGCGACGCAATTTGAGTGTTCCATCGTCATTAGGAGGCATTGAATGTTACAATTAGCTATCAGTTTTTCGTCGGATTCGAAAATCTAGACTCACAGCAGACGGACCATTTGGTGCCCGAGGAAGCAATATCCCCTTGGAGACAAATCGGCTGGAGGACGATGTATTGAATCTCGACGCAATTTGAGAGTCCCATCGTCATTAGGAGGCCCCGAACGTTACAATTAACAATCAGTTTTTGCGTCGGGTTCGAAAATCTAGACTCACAGCAGAACTATCACAAGGTGCCCGTGGCAGCTATTGACCCTTGGAGACAAGTCGGTTGGAGGACGATGTATTGGATCGCGACGCAAAATGAGTGTTCCATCGTCATTAGGAGGCCCTGAATGTTACAATTAACAATAAGTTTTTCGTCGGATTCGAAAATCTAGACTCACAGGAGAACGACCATAAGGTGACCGAGGCAGCAATAGACCCTTGGAGACAAGTCGGCTGGAGGACGATGTATTGAATCTCGACGCAATTTGAGAGATCCATCGTCATTAAGAGGCCCTGAACGTTACAATTAACTATCATTTTTGCGTCGGATTCGAAGATCTAGACTTACAAGAGAACGACCATAAGGTGCCCGAGGCAGCATTAGTCCCTTGGAGACAAGTCGGCTGGGGGACGATGTATTGAATCTCGACGCAATTTGAGTATTCCATCGTCATTAGGAGGCCCTAAACGTTACAATTAACTATCATTTTTGCGTCGGATTCGATAATCTAAACTCACAGGAGAACGACCATAAGGTGCCCGAGGCAGCAACAGACCCTTGGAGACAAGTCGGCTGGAGGCCGATGTCTTGAATCTCGACGCAATTTGAGTGTTCCATCGTCATTACAGGGCCCTAAACCTTACAATTAACTATCAGTTTCGCGTCGGATTCGAAAATCTAGACTCACAGCAGACGGACCATTTGGTGCCCGAGGCAGCAATATCCCCTTAGAGAAAAATCGGATGGAGGACGATGTATCGAATCTCGACGCAATTTGAGTCTTCTATCGTCATTAGAAGGCCCTGAACGTTACAATTAACAATCGGTTTCGCGTCGGATTCGAAAATCTAGACTCACAGGAGAAGGATCAAATTGTGCCCGTGACAGCAATATCCCCTTGGAGACAAGTCGGCTGGAGGCCGATGTATTGAGTCTCGACGCAATTTGAGTGTTCCATCGTCATTAGGAGGCCCTAAACGTTACAATTAACTATCACTTTTGCGTCAGATTTGATAATCAAAACTCACAGGAGAACGACCATAAGGTGCCCGAGGCAGCAACAGACCCTTGGAGGCAAGTCGGCTGGAGGACGATGTATTGAATCTCGATGCAATTTGAGAGTTCCATCGTCATTAGGTCGCCCTGAACGTTACAATTAAATATCATTTTTGCGTCGGATTCGAAAATCTAGACTTACAAGAGAACGACCATAAGGTGCCCGAGGCAGCAATAGAAACTTGGAGACAAGTCGGCTGGAAACCGATGTATTGATTCTTGACGCAATTTGAGTGTTCAATCGTCATTAGGAGACTCTGAACGTTACAATTAACTATCATTTTTGTGCCGGATTCGAAAATCTAGACTCACAGGAGAACGACCATAAGGTGCCCGAGGCAGCAACAGACCCTTGGAGACAAGTCGACTGGAGGACGATGTATTGAATCTCGACGCAATTTGAGAGTCCCATCGTCATTAGGAGGCCCTGAACGTTACAATTAACTATCATTTTTGCGTTGGATTCGAAAATCTAGACTTACAAGAGAACGACCATAAGGTGCCCGAGGCAGCAATAGACCCTTGGAGACAAGTCGGCTGGAAACCAATGTATTGACTCTTGACGCAATTTGAGTGTTCCATCGTCATTAGGAGGCTCTGAACGTTACAATTAACAATCATTTTAGCGTCGGATTCGAAAATCTACTCACAGGAGAAGTTCATACGGTGCTCGAGGCAGCAATATACCCCTTGGAGACAAATCGACTGGAGGCCGATGTATTGAATCTCGACGCAATTTGAGTGTTCCATCGTCATTACAAGGCCCTGAACGTTACAATTAACTATCATTTTTGCGTCGGATTCGAAAATCTAGACTCACAGGGGAACGACCATAAGGTGCCCGAGGCAGCGATATCCCCATGGAGACAAGTCGGCTGGTGGCCGATGCATTGAATCTCGACGCAATTTGAGTGTTCCATCGTCATTAGAAGGCCCTGAACGTTACAATTAACTATCATTTTTGCGTCGGATTCGATAATCTAAACTCACAGGAGAACGACCATAAGGTGCCCGAGGCAGCAACAGACCCTCGGAGACAAGTCGGCTGGAGGCCGATGTATTGAATCTCGACGCAATTTGAGTGTTCCATCGTCATTACAAGGCCCTGAACGTTACAATTAACTATCATTTTTGCGTCGGATTCGAAAATCTAGACTCACAGGAGAACGACCATAAGGTGCCCGAGGCAGCAATAGACCCTTGGAGACAAGTCGGCTGGAGGCCGATGTATTGAATCTCGACGCAATTTGAGTGTTCCATCGGCATTAGGAGGCCCTGAACGTTACAATTAACTATCATTTTTGCGTCGGATTCGATAATCTAAACTCACAGGAGAACGACCATAAGGTGCCCGAGGCAGCAATAGACCCTTGGAGACAAGTCGGCTGGAGGCCGATGTATTGAATCTCGACGCAATTTGAGTGTTCCATCGGCATTAGGAGGCCCTGAACGTTACAGTTAACTATCATTTTAGCGTCGGATTCGAAGATCTACTAACAGGAGAAGGATCATATGGTGCACGAGACTGCAATATCCCCTTGGAGACAAGTCGGCTGGAGGCCGATGTATTGAATCTCGACGCAATTTGAGTGTTCCATCGTCTTTAGGAGTCCCTGAACGTTACAATTAACTATGATTTTTGCGTCGTATTCGAAAATCTAGACTTACAAGAGAACGACCATAAGGTGCCCGAGGCAGCAATAGACCCTTGGAGACAAGTCGGCTGGAGGACGATGTATTGGATCGCGACGCAATTTGAGTGTTCCATCGTCATTAGGAGGCCCTGAATGTTACAATTAACTATCAGTTTTGCGTCGGATTCGAATATCTAGACTCACAGCAGACGGACCATTTGGTGCCCGAGGCGGCAATATCCCCTTGGAGACAAATCGGCTGGAGGACGATGAATTTGAGTGCTCCAACGTCATTAGAAGTCCCTGAACGTTACAATTAACTATCATTTCTGCGTCGGATTCGAAAATCTAGGCTCACAGGAGAAGGATCATTGGGTGCACGAGACTGCAATATCCCCTTGGATACAAGTCGGCTGGAGGACGATGTATTGAATCTCGACGCAATTTGAGTGTCCCATCGTCATTAGGAGGCCCTAAACGTTACTATTCACTATCATTTTAGCGTCGGATTCAAAAATCTACTCACAGGAGAAGTTCATACTGTGCTCGAGACAGCAATATACCCCTTGGAGACAAATCGACTGGAGGCCGATGTATTGAATATCGACGCAATTTGAGTGTTCCATCGACATTAGGAGGCCCTGAACCTTACAATTAACTATCAGGTTCGCGTCGGATGCGAAAATCTAGACTCACAGGAGACGGACCACATGGAGCCCGAGGCAGCAATATCCCCTTGTAGACAAGTCGGCTGGAGGAAGATGTATTGACACTCGACGAAATTTGAGTGTTCCATCGTCATTAGGAGGCCCTGAATGTTACAATTAACTATCAGTTTCTCGTCGGATTCGAAAATCTTGACTCACAGCGGACGGACCATTTGGTGCCCGAGGCAGCAATATCCCCTTGGAGAGAAATCGGCTGGAGGACGATGAATTGAATATCGACGCAATTTGAGTGTTCCATCGTCATTAGGAGTCCCTGATCGTTACAATTAACAATGAGTTTTGCGTCGGATTCGAAAATCTAGACTTACAAGAGAACGACCATAAGGTGCCCGAGGCAGCATTAGACCCTTGGAGACAAGTCGGCTGGAGGACGATGTATTGAATCTCGACGCAATTTGAGTGTCCCATCGTCATTAGGAGGCCCTAAACGTTACAATTAACTATCATTTTTGCGTCGGATTCGATAATCTAAACTCACAGGAGAACGACCATAAGGTGCCCGTGGCAGCAACAGACCCTTGGAGACAAGTCGGCTGGAGGCCGATGTATTGAATCTCGACGCAATTTGAGTGTTCCATCGTCTTTAGGAGGCCCCAAACTTTACAAGTAACTATCATTTTAGCGTCGGATTCGAAAATCTACTAACAGGAGAAGGATCATATGGTGCTCGAAACTGCAATATCCCCTTGGATACAAGTCGACTGGAGGTCGATGTATTGACTCTCGACGCAATTTGAGTGTTCCATCGTCTATAGGAGTCCCTGAACGTACAATTAACTATCATTTATGCGTCGGATTAGAAAATCTAGACTCACAGGAGAACGACCATAAGGTGCCCGAGGCAGCAATAGACCCTTGGAGACAAGTCGGCTGGAAACCGATGTATTGATTCTTGACGCAATTTGAGTGTTCCATCGCCATTAGGAGGCCCTGAACGTTACAATTCACTATCATTTTTACGTCGGATTCGAAAACCTAGACTCACAGGAGAACGACCATAAGGTGCCCGAGGCAGCAATAGACCCTTGGAGACAAGTCGGCTGGAGGACGATGTATTGAATCTCGACGCAATTTGAGTGTTCCATCGTCTTTAGGAGGTCCTAAACGTTACAATTAACTATCATTTTAGCGTCGGATTCGAAAATCTACTATCAGGAGAAGGATCATATGGTGCACGAGACTGCAATATCCCCTTGGATACAAGTCGACAGGAGGTCGAAGTATTGACTCTCGACGCAATTTGAGTGTTCCATCGTCTTTAGGAGTCCCTGAACGTTACAATTAACTATCATTTTTGCGTCGGATTCGAAAATCTAGACTCACAGGAGAACGACCATAAGGTGCCCGAGGCAGCAACAGACCCTTGGAGACAAGTCGGCTGGAGGCCGATGTATTGAATCTCGACGCATTTTGAGTGGTCCATCGTCATTACAAGGCCTTGAACGTTACAATTAACTATCATTTTTGCGTCGGATTCGAGAATCTAGACTCGCAGGAGAACGACCATAAGGTGCCCGAGGCAGCAATGGACCCTTGGAGACAAGTCGGCTGGAGGCCGATGTATTCAATCTCGTCGCAATTTGACTGTTCCATCGGCATTAGGAGGCCCTGAACGTTACAATTAACTATCATTTTTGCGTCGGATTCGATAATCTAAACTCACAGGAGAACGACCATAAGGTGCCCGAGGCAGCAATAGACCCTTGGAGACAAGTCGGCTGGAGGCCGATGTATTGAATCTCGACGCAATTTGAGTGTTCCATCGGCATTAGGAGGCCCTGAACGCTACAGTTAACTATCATTTTAGTGTCGGATTCAAAAATCTACTAACAGGAGAACGACCATAAGGTGCCCGAGGCAGCAATATCCCCTTGGATACAAGTCGACTGGAGGTCGATGTATTGACTCTCGACGCAATTTGAGTGTTCCATCGTCATTACAAGGCCGTGAACGCTACAATTAACTATCATTTTTGCGTCGGATTCGAAAATCTAGACGCACTGGAGAACGACCATAAGGTGCCCGAGGCAGCAACAGACCATAGGAGACAAGTCGGTTGGAGGCCGATGTATTGAATCTCGACGCAATTTGAGTGTTCCATCGCCAATAGGAGGCCCTGGACGTTACAATTATCTATCATTTTTGCGTCGGATTCGAAAATCGAGACTCACAGGAGAACGACCATAGGGTGCCCGAGGCAGCAATAGACCCTTGGAGACAAGTCGGCTGGAGGCCGATGTATTGAATCTCGACGCAATTTGAGTGTTCCATCGTCATTACAAGGCCGTGAACGCTACAATTAACTATCATTTTTGCGTCGGATTCAAAAACCTAGACTCACAGGAAAACGACCATAAGGTGCCCGAGGCAGCAATAGACCCTTGGAGACAAGTCGGCTGGAGGCCGATGTATTGAATCTCGATACAATTTGAGTGTTCCATCGGCATTATGAGGAGCTGAACGTTACAGTTAACTATCATTTTAGCGTCGGATTCGAAAATCTACTAACAGGAGAAGGATCATATGGTGCACGAGGCAGCAATATCCCCTTGGAGACAAGTCGGGTGGAGGACGATGTATTGATTCTTGACGCAATTTGAGTGTTCCATCTTCATTAAAAGGCCCTGAACGTTACAGTTAACTATCATTTTAGCGTCGGATTCAAAAATCTACTAACAGGAGAAGGATCTAATGGTGCACGAGACTGCATTATCCCCTTGGATACAAGTCGACTGGAGGTCGATGTATTGACTCTCGACGCATTTGAGTGTTCCATCGTCTTTGAGAGTCCCTGAACGTTACAATTAAGTATCATTTATGCGTCGGATTCGAAAATCAAGACTCACAGGAGAACGACCATAAGGTGCCCGAGGCAGCATTAGACCCTTGGAGACAAGTAGGCTGGAAACCGATTTATTGATTCTTGACGCAATTTGAGTGTTCCATCGTTATTACAAGGCCCTAAACGTTACAATTAACTATCATTTTTGCGTCGGATTCGAAAATCTAAACTCACAGGAGAACGACCATAAGGTGCCCGAGGCAGCAATAGACCCTTGGAGACAAGTCGGGTGGAGGACGATGTATTGAATCTCGACGCAATTTGAGTGTTCCATCGTCATTACAAGGCCCTAAACGTTACAATTAACTATCATTTTTGCGTCGGATTCGAAAATCTAAACTCACAGGAGAACGACCATAAGGTGCCCGAGGCAGCAATAGACCCTTGGAGACAAGTCGGGTGGAGGACGATGTATTGAATCTCGACGCAATTTGAGTGTTCCATCGTCATTACAAGGCCATAAACGTTACAATTAACTATCATTTTTGCGTCGGATTCGAAAATCTAAACTCACAGGAGAACGACCATTAGGTGCCCGAGGCAGCAATAGACCCTTGGAGACAAGTCGACTATAGGCCGATGTATTGAATCTCGACGCAATTACAAGGCCCTGAACGTTACAATAAACTATCATTTTTGCGTCGGATTCGAAAATCTAGACTCACAGGAGAACGACCATAAGGTGCCCGAGGCAGCAACAGACCCTTGGAGACAAGTCGGCTGGAGGCCGATGTAATGAATCTCGACGCAATTTGAGTGGTCCATCGTCATTACAAGGCCCTGAACGTTACAATTAACAATCATTTTTGCGTCGGATTCGAGAATCTAGACTCACAGGAGAACGACCATAAGGTGCCCGAGGCAGCAATGGACCCTTGGAGGCAAGTCGGCTGGAGGCCGATGTATTCAATCTCGTCGCAATTTGAGTGTTCCATCGGCATTAGGAGGCCCTGAACGTTACAATTAACTATCATTTTTGCGTCGGATTCGATAATCTAAACTCACAGGAGAACGACCATAAGGTGCCCGAGGCAGCAATAGACCCTTGGAGACAAGTCGGCTGGAGGCCGATGTATTGAATCTCGACGCAATTTGAGTATTCCATTGGCATTAGGAGGCCCTGAACGTTACAATTAACAATCAGTTTTGCGTCGGGTTCGAAAATCTAGACCCACAGCAGAACAATCACAAGGTGCCCGTGGCAGCTATTGACCCTTAGAGACCAGTCCGCTGGAGGACGATGTATTGAATCGCGACGCAATTTGAGTGTTCCATCGTCATTACAAGGCCCTAAACGTTACAATTAACTATCATTTTTGCGTCGGATTCGAAAATCTAGACTCACAGCAGAACGATCACAAGGTGCCGTGGCAGCTATTGACCCTTGGAGACAAGTCATTTGGAGGACGATGTATTGAATCTCGACGCAATTTGAGTGTCCCATCGTCATTAGGAGGCCCTAAACGTAACAATTAACTATCATTTTTGCGTCGGATTCGATAATCTAAACTCACAGGAGAACGACCATAAGGTGCCCGAGGCAGCAACAGACCCTTGGAGACAAGTCGGCTGGAGGCCGATGTCTTGAAACTCGACGCAATTTGAGTGTTCCATCGTCATTACAAGGCCCTAAACGTTACAATTAACTATCATTTTTGCGTCGGATTCGAAAATCTAGACTCACAGGAGAAGGATCATATGGTGCTCGAGTCAGCAATATCCCCTTGGAGACAAGTCCGCCGGAGGCCGATGTATTGAATCTCGACGCAATTTGAGTTTCCATCGTCATTAGGAGGCCCTGAACCTTACAATTAACTATCAGTTTAGCGTCAGATTCGATAATCTAGACTCACAGGAGACGGACCACATGGAGCCCGAGGCAGCAATATCCCCTTTGAGACAAGTCGGCTGGAGGAAGATGTATTGACTCTCGACGCAATTTGAGTGTTCCATCGCCAATAGGAGGCCCTGAACGTTACAATTAACTATCATTTTTGCGTAGGATTCGAAAATCTAGACTCACAGGAGAACGACCATAAGGTGCCCGAGGCAGCAATAGACCCTTGGAGACAAGTCGGCTGGAGGCCGATGTATTGGATCTCGACGCAATTTGAGTGTTCCATCGGCATTAGGAGGCCCTGAACGTTACACTTAACTATCATTTTAGCGTCGGATTCGAAAATCTACTAACAGGAGAAGGATCATATGGTGCACGAGACTGCAAAGTCCCCTTGGATACAAGTCGACTGGAGGTCGATGTATTGAATCTCGACTCAATTTGAATGTTCCATCGTCATTAGGTGGCCCTGAACGTTACAATTAACAATCAGTTTTGCGTCGGGTTCGAAAATCTAGACTCACAGCAGAACGATCACAAGGTGCCCGTGGCAGCTATTGACCCTTGGAGACAAGTCAGCTGGAGGACGATGTATTGAATCTCGACGCAATTTGAGTGTCCCATCGTCATTAGGAGGCCCTAAACGTTACAATTAACTATCATTTTTGCGTCGGATTCGATAATCTAAACTCACAGGAGAACGACCATAAGGTGCCCGAGGCAGCAACAGACCCAAGGAGACAAGTCGGCTGGAGGCCGATGTAATGAATCTCGACGCAATTTGAGTGTTCCATCGTCATTACAAGGCCCTGAACGTTACAATTAACTATCATTTTTGCGTCGGATTCGAAAATCTAGACTCACAGGAGAACGACCATAAGGTGATCGAGGCAGCAATAGACCCTTGGAGACAAGTCGGCTGGAGGCCGATGTATTGAATCTCGACGCTATTTGAGTGTTCCATCGGCATTAGGTGGCCCTGAACGCTACAATTAACTATCATTTTAGCGTCGGATTCGAAAATCTACTAACAGGAGAACGACCATAAGGTGCCCGAAGCAGCAATAGACCCTTGGAGACAAGTCGGCTGGAGGTCGATGAATTGAATCTCGAGTCAATTTGAGTGTTCCATCGTCATCAGGTGGCCCTGAACGTTACAATTAAAAATCAGTTTTGCGTTGGGTTCGAAAATCTAGACTCACAGCAGAACGATCAGAAGGTGCCCGTGGCAGCTATTTACCCTTGGAGACCAGTCCGCTGGAGGACGATGTATTGAATCGCGACGCAATTTGAGTGCTCCAACGTCATTTCGCGTCGGATTCAAAAATCTTGACTCACATTAGACGGACGATAAGGAGCCCGAGGCAGCAATATCCCCTTGGAGACAAATCAGCTGGAGGACGATGTATTGAATCTCGACGCAATTTGAGAGTTCTATCGTCATCAGGAGGCGCTGAACGTTGCTATTCACTATCATTTTTCCGTCGGATTCGAAAATCTAGACACACAGGAGAAGGATCATTTGGTGCCCGAGACAGCAATATCCCCTTGGAGACAAGTCCGCTGGAGGCCGATGTATTGAATCTCGACGTAATTTGAGTGTTCCATCGTCATTAGGAGGCCCTGAACGTTACAATTAACTATCATTTTTGCGTCGGATTCGAAAATCTAGACTCACAGGAGAACGACCATAAGGTGCTCGAGGCAGCAATAGACCCTTGGAGACAAGTCCGCTGAAGGCCGATGTATTGAATCTCGACGCAATTTGAGTGTTCCATCGTCATTAGGAGTCCCTGAACAATACAATTAACTAACAGTTTCGCGTCGGATTCGAAAATCCAGACTCACAGGAGAACGACCATAAGGTGCCCGAGGCAACAATAGACTCTTGGAGACAAGTCCGCTGAAGGCCGATGTATTGAATCTCGACGCAATTTGAGTGTTCCATCGTCATTAGGAGTCCCTGAACAATACAATTAACTAACAGTTTCGCGTCGGATTCGAAAATCCAGACTCACAGGAGAACGACCATAAGGTGCCCGAGGCAACAATAGACCCTTGGAGACAAGTCGGCTGGAGGACGATGTATTGGATCGCGACGCAATTTGAGTGTTCCATCGTCATTAGGAGGCCCTGAATGTTACTATTAGCTATCAGTTTTTCGTCGGATTCGAAAATCTAGACTCACAGCAGACGGACCATTTGGTGCCCGAGGCAGCAATATCCCCTTGGAGACAAGTCGGCTGGAGGACGATGTATTGAATCTCGACGCAATTTGAGAGATCCATCGTCATTAAGAGGCCCTGAACGTTACAATTAACTATCATTTTTGCGTCGGATTCGAAGATCTAGACTTACAAGAGAACGACCATAAGGTGCCCGAGGCAGCATTAGACCCTTGGAGACAAGTCGGCTGGGGGACGATGTATTGAATCTCGACGCAATTTGAGTATTCCATCGTCATTAGGAGGCCCTAAACGTTACAATTAACTATCATTTTTGCGTCGGATTCGATAATCTAAACTCACAGGAGAACGACCATAAGGTGCCCGAGGCAGCAACAGACCCTTGGAGACAAGTCGGCTGGAGGCCGATGTCTTGAATCTCGACGCAATTTGAGTGTTCCATCGTCATTACAGGGCCCTAAACCTTACAATTAACTATCAGTTTCGCGTCGGATTCGAAAATCTAGACTCACAGGAGACGGACCACATGGAGCCCGAGGCAGCAATATCCCCTTTTAGACAAGTCGACTAAAGGAAGATGTATTGACTCTCGACGCAATTTGAGTGCTCCATCGTCATTAAGAGGCCCTGAGCATTACATTTAACTATTAGTTATGCGTCGGATTCTAAAATGTTGACTCACAGGGGAACGACCATACGGTGCCCGAGGTAGCAATAGACCCTTGGAGACAAATCGGCTGAATGCCGATGTATTGAATCTCGAGGCAAATTGAGTGTTCCATCGTCATTAGGAAGCCCTGAACGTTACAATTAACAATCAGTTTCGCGTCGGGTTCGAAAATCTAGACTAACATGAGAGCGAAGAAAAGAGGCCGAAGGCAGTAATATCCCCACGGAGAGAAGTCGGCTGGAGGCCGATGTATTAAATCTCGACGCAATTTGAGTGTTCCATCGGCATTAGGAGGCCCTGAACGTTACAATTAACTGTCATTTTTGCGTCGGATTCGATAATCTAGACTCACAGGAGAACGACCATAAGGTGCCCGAGGCAGCAATAGACCCTTGGAGACAAGTCGGCTGGAGGACGATGTATTGAATCTCGACGCAATTTGAGAGTTCCCTCGTCATTAGGAGACCCTGAACGTTACAATTAACTATCAGTCTTGCGTCGGATTCGAAAATCTGGACTCACAGGAGAAGGATCATATGGTGCCCGGGACAGCATTATCCCCTTGGAGACAAGTCGGCTGGAGGAAGATGTATTGCCTCTCGACGCAATTTGAGTGTTCCATCGTCATTAAGAGGCCCTGAGCATTACATTTAACTATCAGTTTTGCGTCGGATTCTAAAATCTAGACTCACAGGAGAACGACCATACGGTGCCCGAGGCAGCAATAGACCCTTGGAGACAAGTCGCCTGGAGGACGATGTATTGAACCTCGACGCAATTTGAGAGTTCCCTCGTCATTAGGAGGCCCTGAACGTTACAATTAACTATCATTTTTGCGTCGGATTCGAAAATCTAGACTCACAGGAGAACGACCATAAGTTGCCCTTGGCAGCAATAGACCCTTGGAGACAAGTCGGCTGGAGGACGATGTATTGAATCTCGACGCAATTTGAGTCTTCTTTCGTCATTAGGAGTTGCTGCACGTTACAATTCACTATCATTTTTGCGTCGGATTCGAAAATCTAGACTCACAGGAGAAGGATCATAAGGTGCCCGAGGCAGCAATATCCCCTTGGAGACAAGTCGGCTGGAGGCCGATGTATTGAATCTCGACGCAATTAGAGTGTTCCATCGTAATTAGGAGGCCCTAAACGTTACAATTAACTATCATTTTTGCGTCGGATTCGATAATCTCAACTCACAGGAGAACGACCATAAGGTGCCCGAGGCAGCAACAGACCCATGGAGACAAGTCGGCTGGAGGCCGATGTATTGAATCTCGACGCAATTTGAGTGTTCCATCGTCATTACAAGGCCCTGAACGTTACAATTAACTATCATTTTAGCGTCGGATTCGAAAATCTAGACTCACAGGAGAAGGATCATATTGTGCCCGAGACAGCAATATCCCCTTCGAGACAAGTCGGCTGGAGGCCGATGTATTGAATCTCGACGCAATTTCAGTGTTCCATCGTCATTAGGAGGCCCTGAATGTTGCAATTAACTATCAGTTTCGCGTAGAGTTCGAAAATCTAGACTCACATTAGAACGACCATAAGGTGGCCGAAGCAGCAATAGACCCTTGGAGACAAGTCGGCTGGAGGAAGATGTATTGACTCTCGACGCAATTTGAGTGTTCCATCGTCATTAAGAGGCCCTGAGCATTACATTTAACTATCAGTTTTGCGTCGGATTCTAAAATGTTGACTCACAGGGGAAGGACCATACGGTGCCCGAGGCAGCTATTGACCCTTGGAGACAAGTCGGCTGGAGGACGATGTATTGAATCTCGACGCAATTTGAGTGTCCCATCGGCATTAGGAGGCCCTGAACGTTACAATTAACTATCATTTTTGCGTCGGATTCGGTAATCTAAACTCACAGGAGAACGACCATAAGGTGCCCGAGGCAGCATTAGACCCTTGGAGACAAGTCGGCTGGAGGCCGATGTATTGAATCTCGACGCAATTTGAGTGTTCCATCGTCATTACAAGGCCCTGAACGTTACAATTAACTATCATTTTTGCGTCGGATTCGAAAATCTAGACTCACAGGAGAACAACCATAAGGTGCACGAGGCAGCAATAGACCCTTGGAGACAAGTCGGCTGGAAACCGATGTATTGATTCTTGACGCAATTTGAGTGTTCCATCGTCATTAGGAGGCCCTGAACGTTACAATTCACTATCATTTTTGAGTCGGATTCGAAAATCTAGACTCACAGGAGAACGACCATAAGGTGCCCGAGGCAGCAATAGACCCTTGGAGACAAGTCGGCTGGAGGCCGATGTATTGAATCTCGACGCAATTTGAGTGTTCCATCGTCATTACAAGGCCCTGAACGTTACACTTAACTATCATTTTTGCGTCGGATTCGAAAATCTAGACTCACAGGAGAACGACCATAAGGTGCCCGAGGCAGCAATAGACCCTTGGAGACAAGTCGTCTGGAGGCCGATGTATTGAATCTCGACCCACTTTGAGTCTTCCATCGTCATTAGGAGGCCCTGAACCTTACAATTAACTATCAGTTTCGCGTCGGATTCGAAAATCTAGACTCACAGGAGACGGACCACATGGAGCCCGAGGCAGCAATAGACCCTTGGAGACAAGTCGTCTGGAGGCCGATGTATTGAATCTCGACCCACTTTGAGTGTTCCATCGTCATTAGGAAGCCCTGAACGTTACAATTAACAATCAGTTTCGCGTCGGATTCGAAAATCTAGACTCACATGAGAGCGAACATAAGAGGCCGGAGGCAGTAATATTCCCATGGAGACAAGTCGACTGCAGACGTTGTATTGAATCTCAACGCAATTTGAGTGTCCCATCGCCATTAGGAGACCCTAAACGTTACAATTAACTATCATTTTTGCGTCGGATTCGATAATTTAAACTCACAGGAGAACGACCATAAGGTGCCCGAGGCAGCAACAAACCCTTGGAGACAAGTCGGCTGGAGGCCGATGTATTGAATCTCGACGCAATTTGAGTGCCCATCGGCATTAGGAGGCCCTGAACGTTACAGTTAACTATCATTTTAGCGTCGGATTCGAAAATCTACTAACAGGAGAAGGATCATATGGTGCACGAGACTGCAATATCCCCTTGGATACAAGTCGGCTGGAGGCCGATGTATCGAATCTCGACGCAATTTGAGTGTTCCATCGTCATTAGGAGGCCCTAAACCTTACAATTAACTATCGGTTTTGCGTCGGAATCGAAAATCTACTCACAGGAGAAGTTCATACGGTGCTCGAGACAGCAATATACCCCTTGGAGACAAATCGACTGGAGGCCGATGTATTGAATATCGAGGCAATTTGAGTGTTCCATCGCCATTAGGTCGCTCTGAACATTACAATTAACTATCATTTTTGCGTCGGATTCAATAATCTAAACTCACAGGAGAACGACCATAAGGTGCCCGAGGCAGCATTACACCCTTGGAGACAAGTCGGCTGGAGGCCGATGTATTGAATCTCGACGCAATTTGAGTGTTCCATCGTCATTACAGGGCCCTGAACGTTACAATTAACTATCATTTTTGCGTCGGATTCTAAAATGTAGACTCACAGGAGAACGACCATAAGGTGCCCGAGGCAGCAACAGACCCTTGGAGACAAGTCGGCTGGAGGACGATGTATTGAATCTCGACGCAATTAGAGTGTTCCATCGTCATTAGGAGGCCCTGAACGTTACAATTAACTATCATTTTAGCGTCGGATTCGAAAATCTACTCACAGGAGAAGTTCATACGGTGCTCGAGACAGCAATAAACCCCTTCGAGACAAATCTACTGGAGGCCGATGTATTGAATATCGACGCTATTTGAGTGTTCCATCGTCATTAGGAGGCCCTAAACGTTACAATTAACTATCATTTTTGCGTCGGATTCGATAATCTAGACTCACAGGAGAACGACCATACGGTGCCCGAGGCAGCAATAGATCCTTGGAGACAAATCGGCTGAATGCCGATGTATTGAATCTCGAGGCAATTTGAGTGTTCCATCGTCATTAGGAAGCCCTGAACGTTACAATTAACAATTGGTTTCGCGTCGGATTCGAAAATCTAGACTCACATGAGAGCGAACATAAGGTGCCCGAGGCAGCAACAGACCCTTGGAGACAAGTCGGCTGGAGGCCGATGTATTGAATCTCGACGCAATTTGAGTGTTCCATTGTCATTAGGAGGCCCTGAATATTACAATTAACTATCATTTTTGCGTCGGATTCAAAAATCTAAACTCACAGAAGAACGACCATTTGGTGCCCGAGGCAGCATTAGACCCTTGGAGACAAGTCGGCTGGAGGACGATGTATTGAATTTCGACGCAATTTGAGTGTCCCATCGTAATTACAAGGCCTTAAACGTTACAATTAACTATCATTTTTGCGTCGGATTCGATAATCTAGAATCACAGGAGAACGACCATAAGGTGCACGATGCAGCAATAGACCCTTGGAGACAAGTTAGCTGGAGGTCGATGGATTGGATCGCGACGCAATTTGAGTGTTCCATCGTCATTAGGAGGCCCTTAACGTTACAATTAACTATCATTTTAGCGTCGGATTCGAAAATCTAATCACAGGAGAAGTTCATACGTTGCTCGAGACAGCAATATACCCCTTGGAGACAAATCGACTGGAGGCCGATGTATTGAATATCGACGCAATTTGAGTGTTCCATCGTCAGTACAAGGCCCTGAACGTTACAATTAACTATCATTTTTGCGTCGGATTCGAAAATCTAGACTCACAGGAGAACGACCATAAGGTGCCCGAGGCAGCAATAGACCCTTGGAGACAAGTCGGCTGGACGCCGATGAATTGAATCTCGACGCAATTTGAGGGTTCAATCGGCATTAGGAGGCCCTGAACGTTACAGTTAACTATCATTTTAGCGTCGGATTCGAAAATCTACTAACAGGAGAAGGATCATGTGGTGCACGAGACTACAATATCCCCTTGGATACAAGTCGACTGTAGGTCGATGTATTGACTCTCGACGCAATTTGAGTGTTTCACCGTCTTTAGGAGTCCCTGAACGTTACAACTAACTATCATTTTTTGGTCGGATTCGAAAATCTACTCACAGGAGAAGTTCATTCGGTGCTCGAGGCAGCAATAGACCCTTGGAGACAAGTCGGCTGGAAACCGATGTATTGATTCTTGTCGCAATTTGAGTGTTCCATCGTCATTAGGAGGCCCTGAACCTTACAATTACCTATCAGTTTCGCGTCGGATTCGAAAATCTAAACTCACAGGAGAACGACCATAATGTGCCCGAGGCAGCAACAGACCCTTGGAGACAAGTCGGCTAGAGGCCGATGTATTGAATCTCGACGCAATTTGAGTGTTCCATCGTCATTAGGAGGCCCTAAACGTTACTATTAACTATCATTTTTGCGTCGGATTCGATAATCTAAACTCACAGGAGAACCACCATAAGGTGCCCGAGGCAGCAACAGACCCTTGGAGACAAGTCAGCTGGAGGCCGATGTATTGAATCTCGACGCAATTTGAGTGTTCCATCGGCATTAGGAGGCCCTGAACGTTACAGTTAACTATCATTTTAGCGTCGGATTCGAAAATCTACTAACAGAGATCGACCATAAGGTGCCAGTGGCAGTAATATCCCCATGGAGACAAGTTGGCTGGAGGAAGATGTATTGACTCTCGACGCAATTTGAGTGTTCCATCGTCATTAGAAGGCCCTGAACGTTACAATTAACTATCATTTTTGCGTAGGATTCGAAAACGTAGAATCACCGGAGACGGACCATGTGGTGCCCGAAGCAGCGATATCCCCTTGGAGACAAGTCGGCTGGAGGCCGATGTATTGAATCTCGACGCAGTTTGAGTGCTCCATCGTCATTAGAAGGCCCTGAACGTTACAATTAACTATCATTTTTGCGTCGGATACGAAAATCTAGACTCACAGGAGAACGACCATAAGGTGCCCGAGGCAGCAATAGACCCTTGGAGACAAGTCGGCTGATGGACGATGTATTGAATCTCGACGCAATTTGAGAGTTCCATTGGCATTAGGAGGCCCTGAACGTTACAATTAACTATCGTTTTTGCGTCGGATTCGAAAATCTAGACTTACAAGAGAACGACCATAAGGTGCCCGAGGCAGCATTAGACCCTTGGAGACAAGTCGGCTGGATTCCGATGTATTGAATCTCGACGCAATTTGAGTGTTCCATCTCCATTAGGAGGCCCTAAACGTTACAATTAACTATCATTTTTGCGTCGGATTCGAAAATCTAGACTTACAAGAGAACGACCATAAGGTGCCCGAGGCAGCATTAGACCCTTGGAGATAAGTCGGCTGGAGGACGATGTATTGAATCTCGACGCAATTTGAGAGTTCTAACGACAACAGGAGCCGCTGAAAGTTACTATTCACTATAATTTTTGCGTCGGATTCGAAAATCTAGACTTACAAGAGAACGACCATAAGGCGCCCGAGGCAGCAATAGACCCTTTGATGCAAGTCGGCTGGAGGCCGATGTATTGAATCTCGACGCAATTTGAGTGTTCCATCGGCATTAGGAGGCCCTGAACGTTACAGTTAACTATTAGATTCGCGTCGGATTCGAAAATCTAGACTCACAGGAGAACGACCATAAGGTGCCCGAGGCAGCAATAGACCCTTGGAGACAAGTCGGCTGGAGGACGATGTATTGCATCTCGACGCAATGTGAGAGTTCCATCGTCATTAGGAGGCCCGGAACGTTACAATTAACTATCATTTTTGCGCCGGATTCAAAAATCTAGACTTACAAGAGAACGACCATAAGGTGCCCGAGACTGCAATATCCCCTTGGATACAAAGCGACTGGAGGTCGATGTATTGAATCTCGACGCAATTTGAGTCCTCTATCGTCATTAAAAGGCGCTGAACGTTACAATTCACTATCATTTTTGAGTCGGATTCGATAATCTAAACTCACAGGAGAACGACCATAAGGTGCCCGAGCAGCAACAGACCCTTGGAGACAAGTCGGCTGGAGACCGATGTATTGAATCTCGACGCAATTTGAGTGTTCCATCGTCATTACAAGGCCCTGAACGTTACAATTAACTATCATTTTTGCGTCGGATTCGAAAATCTAGACTCACAGGAGAACGACCATAAGGTGCCCGAGGCAGCAATAGACCCTTGGAGACAAGTCGGCTGGAGGCCGATGTATTGAATCTCGACGCAATTTGAGTGTTCCATAGTCATTAAGAGGCCCTGAGCATTACATTTAACTATCAGTTTTGCGTCGGATCCTAGAATCTAGACTCACAGGAGAACGACCATACGGTGCCCGAGGCAGCTATAACCCCTTGGAGACAAGTCGGCTGGAGGACGATGTATTGAATCTCGACGCAATTTGTGAGTTCCATCGTCATTAGGAGGCCCTGAACGTTACAATTAACTATCATTTTTTCGTCGGATTCGAAAATCTAGACTTACAAGAGAACGACCATAAGGTGCCCGAAGCTGCATTAGACCCTTGGAGACAAGTCGGATTGAGGACGATGTATTGAATCTCGACGCAATTTGAGTGTCCCATCGTCATTAGGAGGCCCTAAACGTTACAATTAACTATCATTTTTGCTTCGGATTCGATAATCTAAACTCACAGGAGAACGACCATAAGGTGCCCGAGGCAGCAATAGACCCTTGGAGACAAGTCGGCTGGAGGACGATGTATTGAATCTCGACGCAATATGAGTGTTCCATCGTCATTAGGAGGCCCTAAACGTTACAATTCACTATCATTTTTGCGTCGGATTCCAAAATCCAGACTCACATCAGAAGGACCATGTGGTGCCCGAGGCAGCAATAGACCCTTGGAGACAAGTCGGCTGCAGGCCGATGTATTGAATCTCGACGCAATTTGAGTGTTCCATCGTCATTACAAGGCCCTGAACGTTACAATTAACTATCATTTTTGCGTCGGATTCGAAAATCTAGACTCACAGGAGAACGACCATAAGGTGCCCGAGGCAGCAATAGACCCTTGGAGACAAGTCGGCTGGAGGCCGATGTATTGAATCTCGACGCAATTTGAGAGTTCTATCGTCATCACGAGGCGCTGAACGTTACTATTCACTATCATTTTTGCGTCGGATTCGAAAATCTAGACTTACAAGAGAACGACCATAAGGTGCCCGAGGCAGCAATAGACCCTTGGAGACAAGTCGGCTGGAGGCCGATGTATTGAATCTCGACGCAATTTGAGTGTTCCATCGGCATTAGGAGGCCCTGAGCATTACATTTAACTATCAGTTTTGCGTCGGATTCTAAAATGTTGGCTCACAGGGGAACGACCATACGGTGCCCGAGGCAGCTATGGACCCTTGGAGACAAGTCGGTTGGAGGACGATGTATTGGATCGCGACGCAATTTGAGGGTTCAATCGGCATTAGGAGGCCCTGAACGTTACAGTTAACTATGAGTTTTTCGTCGGATTCGATAATCTAAACTTACAGGAGAACGACCATAAGGTGCCCGAGGCAGTAATAGACCCTTGGAGACAAGTCGGCTGGACGCCGATGTATTGAATCTCGACGCAATTTGAGGGTTCAATCGGCATTAGGAGGCCCTGAACGTTACAGTTAACTATCATTTTAGCGTCGGATTCGAAAATCTACTAACAGGAGAAGGATCATGTGGTGCACGAGACTGCAATATCCCCTTGGATACAAGTCGACTGTAGGTCGATGTATTGACTCTCGACGCAATTTGAGTGTTTCACCGTCTTTAGGAGTCCCTGAACGTTACAACTAACTATCATTTTTTGGTCGGATTCGAAAATCTACTCACAGGAGAAGTTCATACGGTGCTCGAGGCAGCAATAGACCCTTGGAGACAAGTCGGCTGGAGGCCGATGTATTGATTCTTGTCGCAATTTGAGTGTTCCATCGTCATTAGGAGGCCCTGAACCTTACAATTACCTATCAGTTTCGCGTCGGATTCGAAAATCTAAACTCACTGGAGAACGACCATAAGGTGCCCGAGGCAGCAACAGACCCTTGGAGACAAGTCGGCTAGAGGCCGATGTATTGAATCTCGACGCAATTTGAGTGTTCCATCGTCATTAGGAGGCCCTAAACGTTACTATTAACTATCATTTTTGCGTCGGATTCGATAATCTAAACTCACAGGAGAACCACCATAAGACGCCCGAGGCAGCAACAGACCCTTGGAGACAAGTCAGCTGGAGGCCGATGTATTGAATCTCGACGCAATTTGAGTGTTCCATCGGCATTAGGAGGCCCTGAACGTTGCAGTTAACTATCATTTTAGCGTCGGATTCGAAAATCTACTAACAGGAGATCGACCATAAGGTGCCAGAGGCAGTAATATCCCCATGGAGACAAGTTGGCTGGAGGAAGATGTATTGACTCTCGACGCAATTTGAGTGTTCCATCGTCATTAGAAGGCCCTGAACGTTACAATTAACTATCATTTTTGCGTCGGATTCGAAAACGTAGAATCACCGGAGACGGACCATGTGGTGCCCGAAGCAGCGATATCCCCTTGGAGACAAGTCGGCTGGAGGCCGATGTATTGAATCTCGACGCAGTTTAAGTGCTCCTTCGTCATTAGAAGGCCCTGAACGTTACAATTAATTATCATTTTTGCGTCGGATTCGAAAATCTAGACTCACAGGAGAACGACCATAAGGTGCCCGAGGCAGCAATAGACCCTTGGAGACAAGTCGGCTGATGGACGATGTATTGAATCTCGACGCAATTTGAGAGTTCCATTGGCATTAGGAGGCCCTGAACGTTACAATTAACTATCGTTTTTGCGTCGGATTCCAAAATCCAGACTCACATCAGAAGGACCATGTGGTGCCCGAGGCAGCAATGGACCCTTGGAGACAAGTCGGCTGCAGGCCGATGTATTGATTCTTGTCGCAATTTGAGTGTTCCATCGTCATTAGGAGGCCCTGAACCTTACAATTACCTATCAGTTTCGCGTCGGATTCGAAAATCTAAACTCACAGGAGAACGACCATAAGGTGCCCGAGGCAGCAACAGACCCTTGGAGACAAGTCGGCTAGAGGCCGATGTATTGAATCTCGACGCAATTTGAGTGTTCCATCGTCATTAGGAGGCCCTAAACGTTACTATTAACTATCATTTTTGCGTCGGATTCGATAATCTAAACTCACAGGAGAACCACCATAAGGTGCCCGAGGCAGCAACAGACCCTTGGAGACAAGTCAGCTGGAGGCCGATGTATTGAATCTCGACGCAATTTGAGTGTTCCATCGGCATTAGGAGGCCCTGAACGTTACAGTTAACTATCATTTGAGCGTCGGATTCGAAAATCTACTAACAGGAGATCGACCATAAGGTGCCAGAGGCAGTAATATCCCCATGGAGACAAGTTGGCTGGAGGAAGATGTATTGGCTCTCGACGCAATTTGAGTGTTCCATCGTCATTAGAAGGCCCTGAACGTTACAATTAACTATCATTTTTGCGTCGGATTCGAAAACGTAGAATCACCGGAGACGGACCATGTGGTGCCCGAAGCAGCGATATCCCCTTGGAGACAAGTCGGCTGGAGGCCGATGTATTGAATCTCGACGCAGTTTGAGTGCTCCATCGTCATTAGAAGGCCCTGAACGTTACAATTAACTATCATTTTTGCGTCGGATTCGAAAATCTAGACTCACATCAGAAGGACCATGTGGTGCCCGAGGCAGCAATAGACCCTTGGAGACAAGTCGGCTGATGGACGATGTATTGAATCTCGACGCAATTAGAGAGTTCCATTGGCATTAGGAGGCCCTGAACGTTACAATTAACTATCGTTTTTGCGTCGGATTCGAAAATCTAGACTTACAAGAGAACGACCATAAGGTGCCCGAGGCAGCATTAGACCCTTGGAGACAAGTCGGCTGGATTCCGATGTATTGAATCTCGACGCAATTTGAGTGTTCCATCTCCATTAGGAGGCCCTAAACGTTACAATTAACTATCATTTTTGCGTCGGATTCGATAATCTAGACTTACAAGAGAACGACCATAAGGTGCCCGAGGCAGCAACAGACACTTGGAGACAAGTCGGCTGGAGGTCGATGTATTGAATCTCGACGCAATTTGAGTGGTCCATCGGCATTAGGAGGCCCTGAACGTTACAATTAATTATCATTTTTGCGTCGGATTCGAAAATCTAGACTTACAAGAGAACGACCATAAGGTGCCCGAGGCAGCATTAGACCCTTGGAGACAAGTCGGCTGGAGGACGATGTATTGAATCTCGACGCAATTTGAGAGTTCTAACGACAACAGGAGCCGCTCAAAGTTACTATTCACTATAATTTTTGCGTCGGATTCGAAAATCTAGACTTACAAGAGAACGACCATAAGGCGCCCGAGGCAGCAATAGACCCTTTGATGCAAGTCGGCTGGAGGCCGATGTATTGAATCTCGACGCTATTTGAGTATTCCATCGGCATTAGGAGGCCCTGAACGTTACAGTTAACTATTAGATTCGCGTCGGATTCGAAAATCTAGACTCACAGGAGAACGACCATAAGGTGCCCGAGGCAGCAATAGACCCTTGGAGACAAGTCGGCTGGAGGACGATGTATTGAATCTCGACGCAATGTGAGAGTTCCATCGTCATTAGGAGGCCCGGAACGTTACAATTAACTATCATTTTTGCGCCGGATTCAAAAATCTAGACTTACAAGAGAACGACCATAAGGTGCCCGAGACTGCAATATCCCCTTGGATACAAAGCGACTGGAGGTCGATGTATTGAATCTCGACGCAATTTGAGTCCTCTATCGTCATTAAAAGGCGCTGAACGTTACAATTCACTATCATTTTTGCGTCGGATTCGATAATCTAAGCTCACAGGAGAACGACCATAAGGTGCCCGAGCAGCAACAGACCCTTGGAGACAAGTCGGCTGGAGACCGATTTATTGAATCTCGACGCAATTTGAGTGTTCCATCGTCATTACAAGGCCCTGAACGTTACAATTAACTATCGATTTTGCGTCGGATTCGAAAATCTAGACTCACAGGAGAACGACCATAAGGTGCCCGAGGCAGCAATAGACCCTTGGAGACAAGTCGGCTGGAGGCCGATGTATTGAATCTCGACGCAATTTGAGTGTTCCATAGTCATTAAGAGGCCCTGAGCATTACATTTAACTATCAGATTTGCGTCGGATCCTAGAATCTAGACTCACAGGAGAACGACCAAACGGTGCCCGAGGCAGCTATAGCCCCTTGGAGACAAGTCGGCTGGAGGCCGATGTATTGAATCTCGACGCTATTTGAGAGTTCTATCGTCATCACGAGGCGCTGAACGTTACTATTCACTATCATTTTTGCGTCGGATTCGAAAATCTAGACTTACAAGAGAACGACCATAAGGTGCCCGAGGCAGCAATAGACCCTTGGAGACAAGTCGGCTGGAGGCCGATGTATTGAATCTCGACGCAATTTGAGTGTTCCATCGGCATTAGGAGGCCCTGAGCATTACATTTAACTATCAGTTTTGCGTCGGATTCTAAAATGTTGGCTCACAGGGGAACGACCATACGGTGCCCGAGGCAGCTATGGACCCTTGGAGACAAGTCGGTTGGAGGACGATGTATTGGATCGCGACGCAAAATGAGTGTTCCATCCTCATTAGGAGGCCCTGAATGTTACAATTAAGTATCAGTTTTTCGTCGGGTTCGATAATCTAAACTCACAGGAGAACGACCATAAGGTGCCCGAGGCAGTAATAGACCCTTGGAGACAAGTCGGCTGGAGGCCGATGTATTGAATCTTGACGCAATTTGAGAGTTCCATCGTCATTAGGAGGCCCTGAACGTTACAATTAACTATGAGTTTTGCATCTGATTCGAAAATCTAGACTCACTGGAGAACGACCATGAGGTGCCCAGGGCAGCAATAGACCCTTGGAGACAAGTCGGCTGGAGGCCGATGTATTGAATCTCGACGCAATTTGAGTGTTCCATCGGCATTATGAGGCCCTGAGCATTACATTTAACTATCAGTTTTGCGTCGGATTCTAAAATCTAGACTCACAGGAGAACGACCATACGGTGCCAGAGGCAGCAATAGACCCTTGGAGACAAGTCGGCTGGGGGACGATGTATTGAATCTCGACGCAATTTGAGAGTTCCATCGTCATTAGGAGGCCCTGAACGTTACAATTAACTATGAGTTTTGCGTCTGATTCGAAAATCTAGACTCACAGGAGAACGACCATGAGGTGCCCGAGGCAGCAATAGACCCTTGGAGACAAGTCGGCTGGAGGCCGATGTATTGAATCCCGACGCAATTTGAGTGTTCCATCGGCATTATGAGGCCCTGAGCATTACATTTAACTATCAGTTTTGCGTCGGATTCTAAAATCTAGACTCACAGGAGAACGACCATACGGTGCCCGAGGCAGCAATAGACCCTTGGAGACAAGTCGGCTGGGGGACGATGTATTGAATCTCGACGCAATTTGAGAGTTCCATCGCCATTAGGAGGCCCTGAACGTTACAATTAACTATCATTTTTGCGTCGGATTCGAAAATCTAGACTTACATGAGAACGACCGTAAGGTGCCCGAGGCAGTATTAGACCCTTGGAGACAAGTTGGCTGGAGGACGATGTATTGAATCTCGACGTAATTTGAGTGTCCCATCGTCATTAGGAGGCCCTAAACGTTACAATTAACTATAATTTTTGCGTCGGATTCGATAATCTAAACTCACAGGAGAACGACCATAAGGTGCCCGAGGCAGCAACAGACCCTGCGAGACAAGTCGGCTTGAGGCCGATGTATTGAATCTCGACGCAATTTGAGTGTTCCATCGTCATTAGGAGGCCCTAAACGTTACAATTCACTGTCAATTTTGCGTCGGATTCGAAAATCTAGACTCACATGAGAAGGACCATGTGGTGCCCGAGGCAGCAATAGACCCTTGGAGACAAGTCGGCTGGAGGTCTATGTATTGAATCTCGACGCAATTTGAGTGTTCCATCGGCATTAGGAGGCCCTGAACGTTACAATTAACTATCATTTTTGCGTCGGATTCGAAAATCTAGACTTACAAGAGAACGACCATAAGGTGCCCGAGGCAGCATCAGACCCTTGGAGACAAGTCGGCTGGAGGCCGATGTATTGAATCTCGACGAAATTTGAGTGTTCCATCGGCATTAGGAGGCCCTGAGCATTACATTTAACTATCAGTTTTGCGTCGGATTCTAAAATGTTGACTCACAGGGGAACGACCATACGGTGCCCGAGGCAGCTATTGACCCTTGGAGACAAGTCGGTTGGAGGACGATGTATTGGATCGCGACGCAAAATGAGTGTTCCATCGTCATTAGGAGGCCCTGAATGTTACAATTAACTATGGGTTTTGCGTCGGATTCGAAAATCTAGACTTACAAGAGAACGACCATAAGGTGCCCGAGGCAGCATCAGACCCTTGGAGACAAGTCGGCTGGAGGCCGATTTATTGAATCTCGACGCAATTTGTGTGCTCCATCGTCATTAGGAGGCCCTGAACGTTACAATTAACTATGAGTTTTGCGTCGGATTCGAAAACGTAGAATCACCGGAGACGGACCATGTGGTGCCCGAGGCAGCGATATCCCCTTGGAGATAAGTCGGCTGGTGGCCGATGTATTGAATCTCGACGAAATTTGAGTGTCCCATCGTTATTAGGAGGCCCTAAACGTTACAATTAACTATCATTTTTGCGTCGGATTCGATACTCTAAACTCACAGGAGAACGACCATAAGGTGCCCGAGGCAGCAACAGACCCTTGGAGACAAGTCGGCTGGAGGCCGATGTATTGAATCTCGACGCAATTTGAGTGTTCCATCGTCATTAGGAGGCCCCGAATGTTACAATTAACTATCATTTTTGCGTCGGATTTGAAAATCTAGACTCACAGGAGACGGACCACATGGAGCCCGAGGCAGCAATAGACCCTTGGAGACAAGTCGGCTGAAGGACGATGTATTGAATCTCGACGCAATCTGAGAGTTCCATCGTCATTAGGAGGCCCTCAACGTTACAATTAACAATCAGTGTCGCGTCGGATTCGAAAATCTAGACTCACATGAGAGCGAACATAAGAGGCCGGAGGCAGTAACATCCCCATGGAGACAAGTCGGCTGGAGGCCGATGTATTGAATCTCGACGCAATTTGAGTGTTCCATCGTCATTACAAGGCCCTGAACGTTACAATTAACTATCATTTTTGCGTCGGATTCGAAAATCTAGATTTACAAGAGAACGACCATAAGGCGCCCGAGGCAGCATTAGACCCTTGGAGACAAGTCGGCTGGAGGCCGATGTATTGAATCTCGACTCCATTTGAGTGATCCATCGTCATTAGGAGGCCCTAAACGTTACAATTAACTATCATTTTTGCGTCGGATTCGAAAATCTAGACTCACAGGAGAAGGATCATATTGTGCCCGAGACTGCAATATCCCCTTGCATACAAGTCGGCTGGAGGCCGATGTATTGAATCTCGACGCAATTTGAGTGTTCCATCGGCATTAGGAGGCCCTGAGCATTACATTTAACTATCAGTTTTGCGTCGGATTCTAAAATGTTGACTCACAGGGGAACGACCATACGGTGCCCGAGGCAGCTATTGACCCTTGGAGACAAGTCGGTTGGAGGACGATGTATTGGATCGCAACGCAAACTGAGTGTTCCATCGTCATTAGGAGGCCCTGAATGTTTCAATAACTATCAGTTTTTCGTCGGATTCGATAATCTAAACTCACAGGAGAACGACCATAAGGTGCCCGAGGCAGCAACAGACCCTTGGAGACAAGTCGGCTGGAGGCCGATGTATTGAATCTCGACGCAATTTGAGAGTTCCATCGTCATTAGGAGGCCCTGAACGTTACAATTAACTATGAGGTTTGCGTTGGATTCGATAATCTAGACTCACAGGAGAACGACCATGAGGTGCCCGAGGCAGCAATAGACCCTTGGAGACAAGTCGGCTGGAGGCCGATGTATTGAATCTCGACGCAATTTGAGTGTTCATTCGGCATTAGGAGGCCCTTAACGTTACAATTAACTATCATTTTTGCGTCGGATTCGATAATCCAAACTCACAGGAGAACGACCATAAGGTGCCCGAGGCAGCAACAGACCCTTGGAGACAAGTCGGCTGGAGGCCGATGTATTGAATCTCGACTCAATTTGTGTGCTCCATCGTCATTAGGAGGCCCTGAACGTTACAATTAACTATGAGTTTTGCGTAGGATTCGAAAACGTAGAATCACCGGAGACGGACCATGTGGTGCCCGAGGCAGCGATATCCCCTTGGAGACAAGTCGGCTGGTGGCCGATGTATTGAATCTCGACGCAATCTGAGAGTTCCATCGTGATTAGGAGGCCCTGAACGTTACAATTAACAATCAGTTTCGCGTCGGATTCGAAAATCTAGACTCACATGAGAGCGAACATAAGAGGAAGGAGGCAGTAATATCCCCATGGAGACAAGTCGGCTGGAGGACGATGTATTGAATCTCGACGCAATTTGAGTGTCCCATCGTAATTAGGAGGCCCTAAACGTTACAATTAACTACCATTTTTGCGTCGGATTCGATAATCTAAACTCAAAGGAGAACGACCATAAGTAGCCCGAGGCAGCAACAGAACCTTGGAGACAAGTCGGCTGGAGGCCGATGTATTGAATCTCGACGCAATTAGTGTGTTCCATCGTCATTAGGAGGCCCTGAACGTTACAAGTAACAATCAGTTTCGCGTCGGATTCGAAAATCTACACTCACATGAGAGCGAACATAAGAGGCCGGAGGCAGTAATATCCCCATGGAGACAAATCGGCTGGAGGACGATGTATTGAATCTCGACGCAATTTGAGTGTCCCATCGTCATTAGGTTGCCTTGAACGTTACAATTAACGATCAGTTTTGCGTCGGGTTCGAAAATCTAGACTCACAGCAGAGCGATCACAAGGTGCAAGTGGCAGCTATTGACCCTTGGAGACAAATCGGCTGGAGGACGATGTATTGAATCTCGACGCAATTTGAGTCTTCTATCGTCATTAGGAGGCGCTGAACGTTACAATTCACTATCATTTTTGCGTCGGATACGAAAATCTAGACTCACAGGAGAAGGATCATATTGTGCCCGAGACAGCAATACCCCCTTGGAGACAAATCGGCTGGAGGCCGATGTATTGAATCTCGACACAATTTGAGTGTCCCATCGTTATTAGGAGGCCCTAAACGTTACAATTAACTATCATTTTTGCGTCGGATTCGATAATCTAAACTCACAGGAGAACGACCATAAGGTGCCCGAGGCAGCAACAGACCCTTGGAGACAAGTCGGCTGGAGGCCGATGTATTGAATCTCGACGCAATTTGAGTGTTCCATCGCCATTAGGAGGCCCTGAACGTTACAATTAACAATCAGTTTCGCGTCGGATTCGAAAATCTAGACTCACATGAGAGCGAACATAAGAGGCCGGAGGCAGTAATATCCCCATGGAGACAAGTCGGCTGGAGGACGATGTATTGAGTCTCGACGCAATTTGAGTGTCCCATCGTCATTAGGAGGCCCTAAACGTTACAATTAACTATCATTTTTGCGTCGCATTCGATAATCTAAACTCACAGGAGAACGACCATAAGGTGCCCGAGGCAGCAACAGACCCTTGGAGACAAGTCGGCTGGAGGCCGATGTATTGAGTCTCGACGCAATTTGAGTGTTCCATCGTCATTAGGAGGCCCTGAATGTTACAATTAAGTATCATTTTTGCGTCGGATTCGAAAATCTAAACTCACAGGAGACGGACCACATGGAGCCCGAGGCAGCAATAGACCCTTGGAGACAAGGCGGCTGGAGGACGATGTATTGAATCTCGACGCAATCTGAGAGTTCCTTCGTCATTAGGAGGCCCTGAACGTTGCAATTAACTATCATCTTAGCGTTGGATTCGAAAATCTACTCACAGGTGAAGTTCATACTGTGCTCGAGACAGCAATATACCCCTTGGAGAAATATCGACTGGAGGCCGATGTATTGAATATCGACGCAATTTGAGTGTTCCATCGTCGCTAGGAGGCCCTCAATGTTACAATTAACTATCATTTTTGCGTCGGATTCGAAAATCTAGACTCACAGGAGAACGACCATAAGGTGCCCGAGGCAGCAATAGACCCTTGGAGACAATTCGGCTGGAGGCCGATGTATAGAATCTCGACGCAATTTGAGTGTTCCATCGTCATTAGGAGGCCCTGAACCTTACAAGTAACTATCAGTTTCGCGTCGGATTCGAAAATCTAGACTCACTGGAAACGGACCCCATGGAGCCCGAGGCAGCAATATCCCCTTGTAGACAAGTCGGCTGGAGGAAGATGTATTGACTCTCGACGCAATTTGAGTGTTCCATCGTCATTAAGAGGCCCTGAGCATTACATTTAACTATCAGTTTTGCGTCAGATTTTAAAATATTGACTCACAGGAGAACGACCATAAGGTGCCCGAGGCAGCAACAGACCCTTGGAGACAAGTCGGCTGGAGGCGGATGTATTGAATCTCGACGCAAAATGAGTGTTCCATCGTCATTAGGAGGCCCTAAACGTTACAATTAGCTATGAGTTTTGCGTCGGATTCGATAATCTAAACTCACAGGAGAACGACCATAAGGTGCCCGAGGCAGCAATTGACCATTGGAGACAAGTCGGCTGGAGACCGATGTATTGAATCTCGACGCAATTTGAGTCTCCTATCGTCATTAGGAGGCCCTAAACGTTACAATTAACTATCATTTTTGCGTCGGATTCGATAATCTAAACACACAGGAAAACGACCATATGGTGCCCGAGACTGCAATATCCCCTTGGATACAAGTCGACTGGAGGTCGATATATTGACTCCCGACGCAATTTGAGTGTTCCATCGTCTTTAGGAGTCCCTGAACGTTACAATTAACTATCATTTTTGCGTCGGATTCGATAATCTAAACTCACAGGAGAACGACCACAAGGTGCCCGAGGCAGCAACAGACCCTTGGAGACAAGTTGGCTGGAGGCCGATGTATTGAATCTCGACGCAATTTGAGTGTTCCATCGTCATTATGAGGCCCTGAACGTTACAATTAACTATCAGTTTCGCGTCGGATTCGAAAATCTAGACTCACAGGAGAACGACCATAAGGTGCCCGAGGCAGCAATAGACCCTTGGAGACAAGTCGGCTGGAGGCCGATGTATTGAATCTCGACGCAATTTAAGTGTTCCATCGTCATTAGGAGGCCCTAAACGTTACAATTACCTATCATTTTTGCGTCGGATTCGATAATCTAAACTCACAGGAGAACGACCATAAGGTGCTCGAGGCAGCAACAGACCCTTGGAGACAAGTCGGCTGGAGGCCGACGTATTGAATCTCGACGCAAAATGAGTGTTCCATCGTCATTAGGAGGCCCTAAACGTTACAATTAACTATGTGTTTTGCGTCGGATTCGAAAATCTAGACTCACAGGAGAACGACCATAAGGTGCCCGAGGCAGCAATAGACCCTTGGAGACAAGTCGGCTGGAGGCCGATGTATCGAATCTTGACGCAATTTGAGGGTTCCATCGGCATTAGGAGGCCCTGAACGTTACAGTTAACTATCATTTTAGCGTCGGATTCGAAAATCTACTAACAGGAGAAGGATCATATGGTGCACGAGACTGCAATATCCCCTTGGATACAAGTCGGCTGGAGGCCGATGTATTGAATCTCGACGCAATTTGAGTGTTCCATCATCATTAGGAGCCCCTAAACCTTACAATTAACTATCAGTTTCGCATCGGATTCGAAAATCTACTCACAGGAGAAGTTCATACTGTGCTCGAGACAGCAATATACCCCTTGGAGACAAATAGACTGGAGGCCGATGTATTGAATATCGACGCAATTTGTGTGTTCCATCGTCATTAGGAGGCCCTGAACGTTACAATTAACTATCATTTTTGCGTCGGGTTCAAAAATCTAGATTCACAGGAGAACGAACATAAAGTGCCCGAGGCAGCAATAGACCCTTGGAGACAAGTCGGCTGGAGGTCGATGTATTGAATCTCGACGCAATTTGTGTGTCCCATCGTCATTAGGAGGCCCGAAACGTTACAATTGACTATCATTTTTGCGTCGGATTCGATAATCTAAACTCACAGGAGAACGACCATAAGGTGCCCGAGGCAGCAACAGACACTTGGAGACAAGTAGGCTGGAGGCCGATGTATTGAATCTCGACGCAATTTGAGTGTTCCATCGTCATTAGGAGGCCCTAAACCTTACAATTAACAATCATTTTTGGTCGGATTCGATTATCTAAACTCACAGGAGAACGACCATAAGTTGCCCGAGGCAGCAACAGACACTTGGAGACAAGTCGGCTGGAAACCGATGTATTGATTCTTGACGCAATTTGAGTGTTCCATCGTCATTAGGAGGCCCTGAACGTTACAATTAACTATCATTTTTGCGTCGGATTCGATAATCTAGACTCACAGGAGAAGGACCATGTGGTGCCCGAGGCAGCAATAGACCCTTGGATACAAGTCGGCTGGAGGACGATGTATTGGATCGCGACGCAATTTGAGTGTTCCATCGTCATTAGGAGGCCCTGAACGTTACAATTAACTAACATTTTTGCGTCGGATTCGAAAATCTAGACTCACAGGAGAACGACCATAAGGTGCCCGAGGCAGCAATAGACCCTTGGAGACAAGTCGGCTGGAAACCGATGTATTGATTCTTGACGCAATTTGAGTGTTCCATCGTCATTAGGAGGCCCTGAAAGTTACAATTCACTATCATTTTTGCGTCGGATTCGAAAATCTAGACTCACAGGAGAAGGACCATGTGGTGCCCGAGGCAGCAATAGACCCTTGGAGACAAGTCGGCTGGAGGCCGATGTATTGAATGTCGACGCAATTTGAGTTTTCCATCGTAATTACAAGTCCCTGAACGTTACAATTAACTATCATTTTTGCGTCGGATTTGAAAATCTAGACTCACAGGAGAACGACCATAAGGTGCCCGAGGCAGCAATAAACCCTTGGAGACAAGTCGGCTGGAGGCCGATGTATTGGATCTCGACGCAATTTGAGTGTTCCATCGGCATTAGGAGGTCCTGAACGTTAGAATTAACTATCATTTTTGCGTCGGATTCGAAAATCTAGACTTACAAGAGAACGACCATAAGGTTCCCGAGGCAGCATTACACCCTTGGAGACAAGTCGGCTGGAGGACGATGTATTCAATCTCGACGCAATTTGAGAGTTCTATCGTCATCAGGAGGCGCGGAACGTTACTATTCACTATCATTTTTGCGTCGGATTCCAAAATCTAGACTTACAAGAGGACGACCATAAGGTGCCCGGGGCAGCAATAGACCCTTGGAGACAAGTCGGCTGGAGGCCGATGTATTGAATCTCGACGCAATTTGAGTGTTCCATCGGCATTAGGAGGCCCTGAACGTTACAGTTAACTATCAGTTTCGCGTCGGATACGAAAATCTAGACTCACAGGAGAACGACCATAAGGTGTCCGAGGCAGCAGTAGACCCTTGGAGACAAGTCGGCTGGAGGACGATGTATTGAATCTCGACGCAATTTGAGAGTTCTATCGTCATCAGGAGGCGCGGAACGTTACTATTCACTATCATTTTTGCGTCGGATTCCAAAATCTAGACTTACAAGAGGACGACCATAAGGTGCCCGGGGCAGCAATAGACCCTTGGAGACAAGTCGGCTGGAGGCCGATGTAATGAATCTCGACGCAATTTGAGTGTTCCATCGGCATTAGGAAGCCCTGAACGTTACAATTAACAATCAGTTTCGCGTCGGATTCGAAAATCTAGAATCACATGAGAGCGAACATAAGAGGCCGGAGGCAGTAATATCCCCATGGAGACAAGTCGGCTGGAGGCCGATGTATTGAATCTCGACGCAATTTGAGTGTCCCATCGTCATTAGGAGGCCCTAAATGTTACAATTAACTATCATTTTTGCGTCGAGTTCGATAATCTAAACTCACAGGAGAACGACCATAAGGTGCCCGAGGCAGCACCAGACCCTTGGAGACAAGTCGGCTGGAGGACGATGTATTGAATCTCGACGCAATTTGAGTGTTCCATCGTCATTACAAGGCCCTGAACGTTACAATTAACTATCATTTGGACGTCGGATTCGAAAATCTAGACTCACAGGAGAACGACCATAAGGTGCCCGAGGCAGCAATAGACCCTAAAGAGACAAGTCGGCTGGAGGCCGATGTATTGAATCTCGACGCAATTTGAGTGTTCCATCGGCATGAGGAGGCCCTGAATGTTACAATTAACTATCAGTTTCGCGTCGGATTCGAAAATCTAGACTCACAGGGGACGGACCACATGGAGCCCGAGGCAGCAATATCCCTTTGTACACAAGTCGGCTGGAGGAAGATGTATTGAATTTCGACGCAATTTGAGTGTCCCATCGTCATTAGGAGGCCCTAAACGTTACAATTAACTATAATTTTTGCGTCGGATTCGATAATCTAAACTCACAGGAGAACGACCATAAGGTGCCCGAGGCAGCAACAGACCCTTGGAGACAAGTCGGCTGGAGGCCGATGTATTGAATCTCGACGCAATTTCAGTGTTCCATCGGCATTAGGAGGCCCTGAACGTTATAATGAACTATCATCTTTGCGTCGGATTCGGTAATCTAGACTCACAAGAGAACGACCATAAGGTGCCCGAGGCAGCAATAGACCCTTGGAGACAAATCGGCTGAATGCCGATGTATTGAATCTCGAGGCAATTTGAGTGCTCCATCGTCATTAGGAAGCCCTAATCGTTACAATTAACAATCAGTTTCGCGTCGGATTCGAAAATCTAGACCCACATGAGAGCGAACATAAGAGGCCGGAGGCAGTAATATCCCCATGGAGACTAGTCGGCTGGAGGACGATGTATTGAATCTCGACGCAATTTGAGTGTCCCATCGTCATTAGGAGGCCCTAAACGTTACAATTAACTATCATTTTTGCGTCGGATTCGATAACCTAACTCACAGGAGAACGACCATAAGGTGCCCGAGGCAGCAACAGACCCCTGGAGACAAGTCGGCTGAAGGCCGATGTATTGAATCTCGACGCAATTTGAGTGTTCCATCGTCATTACAAGGCCCTGAACGTTACAATTAACTATCATTTTTGCGTCGGATTCGAAAACGTAGAATCACCGGAGACGGACCATGTGGTGCCCGAGGCAGCGATTTCCCCTTGGAGACAAGTCGGCTGGAGGCCGATGTATTGAATCTCGACGCAATTTGAGTGTTCCATCGTCATTAGAATGCCCTGAACGTTACAATTAACTATCATTTTTGCGTCGGATTCGAAAATCTAGACTCACAGGAGACGGACCACATGGAGCCCGAGGCAGCAATATCCCCTTGTAGACAAGTCGGCTGGAGGAAGATGTATTGACTCTCGACGCAATTTGAGTGTTCCATCGTCATTAAGAGGCCCTGAGCATTACATTTAACAATCAGTTTTGCGTCGGATTCGAAAATGTTGACTCACAGGAGAACGACCATAAGGTGCCCGAGGCAGCAACAGACCCTTGGAGACAAGTCGGCTGGATGCCGATGTATTGAATCTCGACGCAATTTGAGTGTTCCATCGTCATTACAAGGCCCTGAACGTTACAATTAACTATGAGTTTTGCGTCGGATTCGAAAATCCAGACTCACAGGAGAACGACCATAATGTGCCCGAGACTGCAATATCCCCTTGGATACAAGTCGACTGGAGGTCGATGTATTGAATCTCGACGCAATTTGAGTGTTACATCGTCATTACAAGGCCCTGAACGTTACAATTAACTATGAGTTTTGCGTCGGATTCGAAAATCTAGACTCACAGGAGACGGACCACATGGAGCCCGAGGCAGCAAAATCCCCTTGTAGACTAGTCGGCTGGAGGAAGATGTATTGAATCTCGACGCAATTTGAGTGTCCCATCGTCATTAGGAGGCCCTAACCGTTACAATTAACTATCATTTATGCGTCGGATTCGAAAATCTAGACTCACAGGAGAACGACCATAAGGTGCCCGTGGCAGCAATAGACCCTTGGAGACAAATCGGCTGGAGGACGATGTATTGAATCTCGACGCAATTTGAGTGTTCCATCGTCATTAGGAGGCTCTGAACGTTACAATTAACTATCAGTTTCGCGTCGGATTCGAAAATCTAGACTCACATGAGAGCGAACATAAGAGGCCGGAGGCAGTAATATCGCCATGGAGACAAGTCGGCTGGAGGACCATGTATTGAATCTCGACGCAATTTGAGTGTCCCATCGTCATTAGGAGGCCCTAAACGTTGCAATTAACTATCATTTATGCGTCGGATTCGAAAATGTAGACTCACAGGAGAACGACCATAAGGTGCCCGAGGCAGCAATAGACCCTTGGAAACAAATAATCTGAATGCCGATGTATTGAATCTCGACGCGATTTGAGTGTTCCATCGGCATTAGGAGGCCCTGAATGTTACAATTAACTATCAGTTTCGCGTCGGATTCGAAAATCTAGACTCACAGGAGACGGACCACATGGAGCCCGAGGCAGCAATTTCCCCTTGTAGACAAGTCGGCTGGAGGTCGATGTATTGAATCTCGACGCAATTTGAGTGTTCCATCGTCATTAGGAGGCCCTGAACCTTACAATTAACTATCAGTTTCGCGGCGGATTCGAAAATCTAGACTCACAGGAGACGGACCACATGGATCCCGAGGCAGCAATATCCACTTGTAAACAAGTCGGCTGGAGGAAGATGTATTGACTCTCGACGCAATTTGAGTGTTTCATCGGCATTAGGAGGCCCTGAACGTTACAATTAACTATGAGTTTTGCGTCGGATTCGAAAATCTAGACTCACAGGAGAACGACCATAAGGTGCCCGAGGCAGCATTTGACCCTTGGAGTCAAGTCGGCCGGAGGCCGATGTATTCAATCTCGACACAATTCGAGTGTTCCATCGGCATTAGGAGGCCCTGAACGTTACAATTAACTATCATTTTTGCGTCGGATTCGATAATCTAAACTCACAGGAGAACGACCATAAGGTGCCCGAGGCCGCAACAGACCCTTGGAGGCAAGTCGGCTGGAGGCCGATGTATTGAATCTCGACGCAATTTGAGTGTTCCATCGGCAATAGGAGGCCCTGAATGTTACAATTAACTATCAGTTTCGCGTCGGATTCGATAATCTAGACTCACAGGAGACGGACCACATGGAGCCCAAGGCAGCAATATCCCCTTGTAGACAAGTCGGCTGGAGGTCGATGTATTGAATCTCGACGCAATTTGAGTGTTCCATCGTCTTTAGGAGTCCCTGAACGTTACAATTAACTATCATTTATGCGTCGGTTTCGAAATCGTAGAATCTACGGAGAAGGATCATGTGGTGCAAGAGGCAGCGATATCCCCTTGGAGACAAGTCGGCTGGAGGACGATGTATTGAATCTCGACGCAATTCGAGTGTTCCATCGTCATTAGAAGGCCCTGAACGTTACAATTAACTATCATTTTTGCGTCGGATTCGAAAATCTAGACTCACAGGAGAACGACCATAAGGTGCCCGAGACTGCAATATCCCCTAGGATACAAGTCGACTGGAGGTCGATGTATTGAATCTCGACGCAATTTGAGTGTTCCATCGGCATTAGGAGGCCCTGAACGTTACAATAAACTATCATTTTTGCATCGGATTCGATAATCTAAACTCACAGGAGAACGACCATAAGGTGCCGGAGGCAGCAATAGACCCTTGGAGACAAGTCGGCTGGAGGCCGATGTATTGAATCTCGACGCAATTTGAGTGTTCCATCGGCATTAGGAGGCTCTGAAAGTTACAATAAACTATCATTTTTGCATCGGATTCGATAATCTAAACTCACAGGAGAACGACCATAAGGTGCCCGAGGCAGCAACCGACCATTGGAGACAAGTCGGCTGGAGGCCGATGTACTGAATCTCGACGCAATTTGAGTGTTCCATCGGCATTAGGAGAACCTGAACGTTACAATTAACTATCAGTTTTGCGTCGCATTCGAAAATCTAGACTCACAGGAGACGCACCACATGGAGCCCGAGGCAGCAATATCCCCTTGTAGACAAGTCGGCTGGAGGAAGATGTATTTAATCTCGACGCAATTTGAGTGTCCCATCGTCATTAGGAGGCCCTAAACGTTCAATTAACTATCATTTATGCGTCGGATTCGAAAACCTAGACTCACAGGAGAACGACAATAAGGTGCCCGAGGCAGCAATAGACCCTTGGAGACAAATCGGCTGGAGGACGATGTATTGAATCTCGACGCAATTTGAGTCTTCTATCGTTATTAGGTCGCCCTGAACGTTATAATGAACTATCATTTTTGCGTCGGATTCGATAATCTAGGCTCACAAGAGAACGACCATAAGGTGCCAGAGGCAGCAATAGACCCTTGGAGACAAATCGGCTGAATGCCGATGTATTGAATCTCGACGCAATTTGATTGTTCCATCGGCATTAGGAGGCCCTGAATGTTACAATTAACTATCAGTATCGCGTCGGATTCGAAACTCTAGACTCACGGGATACGGACCACATGGAGCCCGAGGCAGCAATATCCCCCTGTAGACAAGTCGGCTGGAGGTCGATGTATTGAATCTCGACGCAATTTGAGTGTTCCATCGTCATTAGGAGGCCCTGAACCTTACAATTAACTATCAGTTTCGCGTCGAATTCGAAAATCTAGACTCACAGGAGACGGAGCACATGGAGCCCGAGGCAGCACTATCCACTTGTAGACAAGTCGGCTGGAGGAAGATGTATTGACTCTGGACGCAATTTGAGTGTTCCATCGGCATTAGGAGGCCCTGAACGTTACAATTAACTATGAGTTTTGCGTCGGATTCGAAAATCTTGACTCACAGGAGAACGACCATAAGGTCCCCGAGGCAGCAATAGACCCTTGGAGACAAGTCTTCTGGAGGCCGATGTATTGAATCTCGACGCAATTTGAGTGTCCCATCGGCATTAGGAGGCCCTGAACGTTACATTTAACTATCATTCTTGCGTCGGATTCGATAATCTAAACTCACAGGAGAACGACCATAAGGTGCCCGAGGCAGCAACAGACCCTTGTAGACAAGTCGGCTGGAGGTCGATGTATTGAATCTCGACGCAATTTGAGTGTTCCATCGTCTTTAGGAGTCCCTGAACGTTACAATTAACTATCATTTATGCGTCGGATTCGATAACGTTGAATCTACGGAGAAGGACCATGTGGTGCCCGAGGCAGCGATATCCCCTTGGAGACAAGTCGGCTGGAGGACGATATATTGAATCTCGACGCAATTTGAGTGTTCCATCGTCATTAGAAGGCCCTGAACGTTACAATTAACTATCATTTTTGCGTCGGATTCGAAAATCTAGACTCACAGGAGAACGACTATAAGGTGCCCGAGACTGCAATATCCCCTTGGATACAAGTGGACTGGAGGTCGATGTATTGAATCTCGACGCAATTTGAGTGTTCCATCGTCATTAGGAGGCCCTTAACCTTACAATTAACTATCAGTTTCGCGTAGGATTCGAAAATCTAGACTCACAGGAGACGGACCACATGGAGCCCGAGGCAGCAATATCCCCTTGTAGACAAGTCGGCTGGAGGAAGATGTATTGAATCTCGAAGCAATTTGAGTGTTCCATCGTCATTAGGAGGCCCTGAACGTTACAATTAACTAAAATTTTTGCGTCGGATTCGATAATCTAAACTCACAGGAGAACGACCATAATATGCCCGAGGCAGCAACAGACACTTGTAGACAAGTCGGCTGGAGGAAGATGTATTGACCTTCGACGCAATTTGAGTGTTCCATCGTCATTAAGAGTCCCTGAGCATTACATTTATCTATCAGTTTTGCGTCGGATTCTAAAATCTAGACTCACAGGAGAACGACCATACGGTGCCCGAGGCAGCAATAGACCCGTGGAGACAAGTCGGCTGGAGGAAGATGTATTGAATCTGGACGCAATTTGAGTCTTCTATCGTCATTAGGAGGCCCTAAACGTTACAATTAACTATCATTTATCCGTCGGATTCGAAAATCTAGACCCACAGGAGAACGACCATAAGGTGCCCGAGGCAGCAATAGACCCTTGGAGACAAATCGGCTGGAGTACGATGTATTGAATCTCGACGCAATTTGTGTCTTCTATCGTCATTAGGTCGCCCTGACCGTTATAATGAACTATCACTTTTGCGTCGGATTCGAAAATGTAGACTTACAAGAGAACGACCATAAGGTGCCCGAGGCAGCAATAGACCCTTGGAGACAAGTCGGCTGGAGGCCGATGTGTTGAATCTTGACGCAATTTGAGTGTTCCATCGGCATTAGGAGGATCTGAATGTTACAATTAACTATCAGTTTCGCGTCGGATACGAAAATCTAGCCTCACAGGAGACGGACCACATGGAGCCCGAGGCAGCAATATCCCCTTGGAGACAAGTCCGCTGGAGGGCGATGGATTGAATCTCGACGCAATTTGAGTGTTCCATCGTCTTTAGGAGTCCCTGAACGTTACAATTAACTATCATTTATGCGTCGGATTCGAAAACGTAGAATCACCGGAGATGGACCATGTGGTGCCCGAGGCAGCGATATCCCCTTGGAGACAAGTCGGCTGGAGGACGATGTATTGAATCTCGACGCAATTTGAGTGTTCAATCGTCATTAGAAGGCCCTGAACGTTACAATAAACTATCATTTTTGCGTCGGATTCGAAAATCTAGACCCACAGGAGGACGACCATAAGGTGCCCGAGGCTGCAATATCCCCTTGGATACAAGTCGACTGGAGGTCGATGTATTGAATCTCGACGCAATTTGAGTGTTCCATCGTCATTAGGAGGCCCTGAACCTTACAATTAACTTACAGTTTCGCGTCGGATTCAAAAATCTAGACTCACAGGAGACGGACCACATGGAGCCCGAGGCAGCAATACCCCCTTGTAGACAAGTCGGCTGGAGGTAGATGTATTGACTCTCGACGCAATTTGAGTGTTCCATCGTCATTACAAGGCCCTGAACGTTACAATTAACTATCATTTTTGCGTCGGATTCGAAAATCTAGACTCACAGGAGAACGACCATAAGGTGCCCGAGGCAGCAATAGACCCTTGGAGACAAGTCGGCTGGAGGACGATGTATTGAATCTCCACGCAATTTGAGTGTTCCATCGGCATTAGGAGGCCCTGAACGTTACAATTAACTATCATTTATGCGTCGGATTCGAAAATCTACTCACAGGAGAAGATCATACGGTGCTCGAGGCAGCAATAGACCCTTGGAGACAAGTCGGCTGGAAACCGATGTATTGATAGTTGACGCAATTTGAGTGTTCCATCGTCATTAGGAGGCCCTGAACGTTACAATTAACAATCATTTTAACGTCGGATTCGAAAATCTACTCACAGGAGAACGACCATAAGGTGCTCGAGGCAGCAATAGACCCTTGGAGACAAGTCGGCTGGAAACCGATGTAATGATTCTTGACGCAATTTGAGTGTTCCATCGTCATTAGGAGGCCCTGAACGTAACAATTCACTATCATTTTTGCGTCGGATTCGAAAATCTAGACTCACAGGAGAACGACCTTAAGGTGCCCGAGACTGCAATAACCCCTTGGATACAAGTGGACTGGAGGTCGATGTATTGAATCTCGACGCAATTTGAGTGTTCCATCGTCATTAAGAGGCTCTGAACCTTACAATTAACTATCAGTTTCGCGTCGGATTCGAAAATCTAGACTCACAGGAGACGGACCACATGGAGCCCGAGGCAGCAATATCCCCTTGTAGACAAGTCGGCTGGAGGAAGATGTATTGAATCTCGAAGCAATTTGAGTGTTCCATCTGCATTAGGAGACAGTGAACGTTACAATTAACTATCATTTTTGCGTCGGATTCGATAATCTAAACTCACAGGAGAACGACCATAATATGCCCGAGGCAGCAGCAGACCCTTGTAGACAAGTCGGCTGGAGGAAGATGTATTGACTCTCGACGCATTTTGGGTGTTTCATCGTCATTAAGAGTCCCTGAGCATTACATTTAACTATCAGTTTTGCGTCGGATTCTAAAATCTAGACTCACAGGAGATCGACCATACGGTGCCCGAGGCAGCAATAGACCCTTGGAGACAAGTCGCTGGAGGAAGATGTATTGAATCTCGACGCAATTTGAGTCTTCTATCGTCATTAGGAGGCCCTAAACGTTACAATTAACTATCATTTATGCGTCGGATTCGAAAATCTAGACCCACAGGAGAACGACCATAAGGTGCCCGAGGCAGCAATAGACCCTTGGAGACAAATCGGCTGGAGGACGATGTATTGAATCTCGACGCAATTTGAGTCTTCTATCGTCATTAGGTCGCCCTGAACGTTATAATGAACTATCATTTTTGCGTCGGATTCGAAAATGTAGACCTACAAGAGAACGACCATAAGGTGCCCGAGGCAGCAATAGACCCTTGGAGACAAGTCGGCTGGAGGCCGATGTATTGAATCTCGACGCAATTTGAGTGTTCCATCGGCATTAGGAGGATCTGAATGTTACAATTAACTATCATTTATGCGTCGGATTCGAAAATCTACTCACAGAAGAAGTTCATACGCTGCTCGAGGCAGCAATAGACCCTTGGAGACAAGTCGGCTGGAAACCGATGTATTGATTCTTGACGCAATTTGAGTGTTCCATCGTCATTACGAGGCCCTGAACGTTACAATTAACAATCATTTTAACGTCGGATTCGAAAATCTACTCACAGGAGAACGACCATAAGGTGCCCGAGGCAGCAATAGACCCTTGGAGACAAGTCGGCTGGAGACCGATGTATTGATTCTTGACGCAATTTGAGTGTTCCATCGTCATTAGGAGGCCCTGAACGTTACAATTCACTATCATTTTGGCGTCGGATTCGTAAATCTAGACTCACAGGAGAAGGACCATGTGGTGCCCGAGGCAGCGACTTCCCCTTGGAGACAAGTCGGCTGGAGGCCGATGTATTGGATCGCGACGCAAATTGAGTGTTCCATCGTCATTAGGAGGCCCTGAATGTTACAATTAAGTATCAGTTTTTGTCGGATTCGAAAATCTAGACTCACAGGAGAAGGATCATATGGTGCCCGAGACAGCAATATCCCCTTGGAGACACGTCCGCTGGAGGCCTATGTATTGAATCTCGACGCAATTTGAGTGTCCCATCGTCATTAGGAGGCCCTAGACGTTACAATTAACTATCATTTTTGCGTCGGATTTGATAATTTAAACTCACAGGAGAACGACTATAAGGTGCCCGAGGCAGCAACAGACCCTTGGAGACATGTCGGCTGGAAACCGATGTATTGATTCTTGACGCAATTTGAGTGTTCCATCGTCATTAGGAGGCCCTGAACGTTACAATTCACTATCATTTTTGCGTCGGATTCGAAAATCTAGAATCATAGGAGACGGACCACATGGAGCCCGAGGCAGATATATCCCCTTGTAGAGAAGTCGGCTGGAGGTCGATGTATTGAATCTCGACGCAATTTGAGTGTTCCATCGTCATTAGGAAGCCCTGAACGTTCCAATTAACAATCAGTTTCGCGTCGGATTCGAAAATCTAGACTCACATGAGAGCGAACATAAAAGGCCGGAGGCAGTAATATCCCCATGGAGAGAAGTCGGCTGGAGGACGATGTATTGAATCTAGACGCAATTTGAGTGTCCCATCGTCATTAGGAGGCGCTAAACGTTACAATTAACTATAATTTTGGCGTCGGATTCGAAAATCTAGACTCACAGGAGAACGACCATAAGGTGCCCGAGGCAGCAACAGACCCTTGGAGACAAGTCGGCTGGAGGCTAATGTATTGAATCTCGACGCAATTTGAGTGTTCCATCGCCAATGGAAGGCTCTGAACCTTACAATGGACTATCAGTTTCCCGTCGGATTCGAAAATCTAGACTCACAGGAGACGGACCACATGGAGCCCGAGGAAGCAATATCCGCTTGTAGACAAGTCGGCTGGAGGAAGATGTATTGACTCTCGACGCAATTTGCGTGTTCCATCGTCATTAAGAGGCCCTGAGCATTACATTTAACTATCAGTTTTGCGTCGGATTCTAAAATGTTGACTCATAGGAGAAGGATCATATGGTGCACGAGACTGCAATATCCCCTTGTAGACAAGTCGGCTGGAGGTCGATGTATTGAATCTCGACGCAATTTGAGTGTTCCATCGTCATTAGGAAGCCCTGAACGTTACAATTAACAATCACTTTCGCGTCGGATTCGAAAATCTAGACTCACATGAGAGCGAACATAAGAGGCCGGAGGCAGTAATATCCCCATGGAGACAAGTCGGCTGGAGGACGATGTATTGAATCTCGACGCAATTTTAATGTGTTCCATCGTCATTAGGAGGCCCTAAAAGTTACAATTATCTATCATTTTTGCGTCGGAGTCGATAATCAAGACTCACAGGAGAACGACCATAAGGTGCCCGAGGCAGCAACATACCTTGGGCGATAAGTCGGCTGGAGGCCGATGTATTGAATCTCGACGCAATTTGAGTGTTCCATCGTCATTACAAGGCCCTGAACGTTACAATTAACTATCATTTTTGCGTCGGATTCGAAAATCTAGACTCACAGGAGAATGACCATAAGGTGCCCGAAGCAGCAATAGACCCTTGGCGACAAGTCGGCTGGAGGTCGATGTATAGAATCTCGACGCAATTTGAGTGTTCCATCGCCAATAGGAGGCCCTGGACGTTACAATTAACTATGAGTTTTGCGTCGGATTCGAAAACGTAGAATCACCGGAGAAGGATCATATGGTGCACGAGACTGCAATATCCCCTTGGATACAAGTCGACTGGAGGTCGATGTATTGACTCTCGACGCAATTTGAGTGTTCCATCGTCTTTAGGAGTCCCTGAACGTTACATTTAACTATCAGTTTTGCGTCGGATTCTAAAATGTTGACTCATAGGAGAAGGATCATATGGTGCACGAGACTGCAATATCCCCTTGTAGACAAGTCGGCTGGAGGTCGATGTATTGAATCTCGACGCAATTTGAGTGTTCCATCGTCATTAGGAAGCCCTGAACTTTACAATTAACAATCACTTTCGCGTCGGATTCCAAAATCTAGACTCACATGAGAGCGAACATAAGAGGCCGGAGGCAGTAATTTCCCCATGGAGACAAGTCGGCTGGAGGACGATGTATTGAATCTCGAAGCAATTTGAGTGTTCCATCGTCATTAGGAGGCCCTGAACGTTACAATTAACTATCATTTTTGCGTCGGATTCGAAAATCTAGACTCACAGGAGAACCACCATATGGTGCCCGAGGCAGCAATAAACCCTAGGAGACAAGTCGGGTGGAGGCCGATGTATTGAATCTCGACGCAATTTGAGTGTTCCATCGTCATTAGGAGGCCCTAAAAGTTACAATTATCTATCATTTTTGCGTCGGATTCGATAATCTAAACTCACAGGAGAACGACCATAAGGTGCCCGAGGCAGCTACATACCCTGGGCGACAAGTCGGCTGGAGGTCGATGTATTGAATCTCGACGCAATTTGAGTGTTCCATCGTCATTACAAGGCCCTGAACGTTACAATTAACTATCATTTTTGCGTCGGATTCGAAAATCTAGACTCACAGGAGAATGACCATAAGGTGCCCGAGGCAGCAATAGACCCTTGGAGACAAGTCGGCTGGAGGTCGATGTATAGAATCTCGACGCAATTTGAGTGTTCCATCGCCAATAGGAGGCCCTGAACGTTACAATTAACTATGAGTTTTGCGTCGGATTCGAAAACGTAGAATCACCGGAGAAGGATCATATGGTGCACGAGACTGCAATATCCCCTTGGATACAAGTCGACTGGAGGTCGATGTATTGACTCTCGACGCAGTTTGAGTGTTCCATCGTCTTTAGGAGTCCCTGAACGTTACAATTAACTATCATTTTTGCGTCGGATTCGATAATCTAAACTCACAGGAGAACGACCATAAGGTGCCCGAGACAGCAATATCCCCTAGGAGACAAGTCGGCTGGAGGCCGATGTATTGAATCTCGACGCAATTTGAGTGTTCCAACGTCATTACAAGGCCCTGAACGTTACAATTAACTATCATTTTTGCGTCGGATTCGAAAATCTAGACTCACAGGATACGACAATAAGGTGCCCGAGGCTGCAATAGACCCTCGGAGACAAGTCGGCTGGAGACCGATGTATTGAATCTCGACGCAATTTGAGTGTTCCATCGGCATTAGGAGGCCCTGAACGTTACAGTTAACTATCATTTTAGCGTCGGATTCGAAAATCTACTAACAGGAGAAGGATCATATGGTGCAGAGACTGCAATATCCCCTTGGATACAAGTCGACTGGAGGTCGATGTATTGACTCTCGACGCAATTTGAGTGTTCCATCGTCTTTAGGAGTCCCTGAACGTTACAATAAACTATCATTTATGCGTCGGATTCGAAAATCTAGACTCACAGGAGAACGACCATAAGGTGCCCGAGGCAGCAATAGACCCTTGGAGACAAGTCGGCTGGAGGACGATGTATTGAATCTCGACGCAATTTGAGTGTCCCATCGTCATTAGACGGCGCTGAACGTTACAATTAACTATCATTTTTGCGTCGGATTCGAAAATTTAGACTCACAGGAGAACGACCATAAGGTGCCCGAGGCAGCAATAGACCCTTGCAGACAAGTCGACTGGAGGACGATGTATTGAATCTCGACGCAATTTGAGTGTTCCATCGTCATTAGAAGGCCCTGAACGTACAATTAACTATCATTTTTGCGTCGGATTCGAAAATCTAGACTCACAGGAGAAGGATCATATTGTGCCCGAGATAGCAATATCCCCTTGGAGACAAGTCGGCTGGAGGCCGATGTATTGAATCTCGACGCAATTTGAGTGTTCCATCGTCATTAGGAGGCCCTGAACGTTACAATTAACTATCAGTTTCCCGTCGGATTCGAAAATCTAGAGTCACAGGAGACGGCCCACATGGAGCCCGAGGCAGCAATATCCCCTTGGAGACAAGTCGGCTGGAGGTCGATGTATTGAATCTCGACTCAATTTGAGTGTTCCATCGTCATTAGAAGGCCCTGAACGTTACTATTAACAATCAGTTTTGCGTCGGGTTCGAAAATCTAGACTCACAGCAGAACGATCACAAGGTGCCCATGGCAGCTATTGACCCTTGGAGACAAGTCGGTTGGAGGACGATGTATTGGATCGCGACGCAAAATGAGTGTTCCATCGTCATTAGGAGGCCCTGAATGTTACAATTAACTATAGGTTTTTCGTCGGATTTGAAAATCTAGACTCACTGGAGACGGACCATAAGGTGCCCGAGGCAGCAATATCCCCTTGGAGACCAGTCCGCTGGAGGTCGATGTATTGACTCTCGACGCAATTTGAGTGTTCCATCGTGTTTAGGCGTCCCTGAACGTTACAATTAACTATCAATTATGCGTCGGATTCGAAAATCTACTCACAGGAGAAGTTCTTACGGTGCTCGAGACAGCAATATCCCCTTGGAGACAAGTCCGCTGGTGGCCGATGTATTGAATCTAGACGCAATTTGAGTGTTCCTTCGTCATTAGGAGGCCGTGAACCTTACAATTAACTATCATTTTTGCGTCGGATTCAAAAAACCTACTCACAGGAGAAGTTCATACATTGCTCGAGGAAACAACAGACCCTTGGAGACAAGTCGGCTGGAGGCCGATGTTTTGAATCTCGCCGCAATTTGAGTGTTCCATCGTCATTACAAGGCCCTGAACATTACAATTAACTAACCTTTTTGCGTCGGATTCGAAAATCTAGGCTCACAGGAAAAGGACCATAAGGTGCCCGAGGCAGCAATAGACCCTTGGAGACAAGTCGGCTGGAGGACGATGTATTAAATCTCGACGCAATTTGAGAGTTCCATCGTCATTAGGAGGCCCTGAACGATACAATTAACTATCATTTTTACGTCGGATTCGAAAAAATAGACTTAAAAGAGAACGACCATAAGGTGCCCGAGACAGCATTAGACCCTTGGAGAGAAGCCGGCTGGAGGACGATGTATTGGATCGCGACGTAATTTGAGTGTTCCATCGTCATTAGGAGGCCCTGAATGTTACAATTAACTATCAGTTTTTCGTAGGATTCGAAAATCTAGACTCACAGCAGACGGAACATTTGGTGCCCGAGGCAGGAATATCAACTTGGAGACAAATCGGCTGGAGGACGATGTATTGAATCTCGACGCAATTTGAGTCTTCTATCGTCATTAGGAGGCCCTGAACGTTACTATTCACTATCATTTTTGCGTCGGATTCGAAAATCTAGACTCACAGGAGAAGGATCACATGGTGCCCGAGACAGCAATATCCCCTAGGAGACAAGTCGGCTGGAGGCCGATGTATTCTATCTCGACGCAATTTGAGTGCTCCATCGGCATTAGGAGGCCCTGAACGTTACAATTAACCAACATTTTTGCGTCGGATTCGATAATCTAAACTCACAGGAGAACGACCATAAGGTGCCTGAGGCACCAACAGATCCTTGGAGACAAGTCCGCTGGAGGCCGATGTATTGAATATCGACGCAATTTGAGTGTTCCATCGTCATTACAATGCCCTGAACGTTACAATTAACTATCATTTTTGCGTCGGATTCCAAAATCTAGACTCACAGGAGAACGACCATAAGGTGCCCGAGGCAGCAATAGACCCTTGGAGACAAGTCGGCTGGAGGCCGATGTATTGAATCTCGACGCAATTTGAGTGTTCCATCGGCATTAGGAGGCCCTGAACGTTACAATGAACTATCATTTTTGCGTCGGATTCGATAATCTAAACCCACAGGAGAACGACCATAAGGTGTCCGAGGCAGCAATAGACCCTTGGAGACAAGGCGGCTCGAGGCCGATGTATTGAATCTCGACGCAATTTGAGTGTTCCATCGTCATTAGATGGTCCTGAACGTTACAATTACCTATCATTTTTGCGTCGGATTCGAAAATCTAGACTCATAGGAGAACGACCATAAGGTGCCCGAGACAGCAATATCACCTTGGAGACAAGTCCGCTGGAGGCCGATGTATTGAATCTCGACGCAATTTGAGTGTTCCATCGTCATTAGGAGGGCCTGAACCGTACAATTAACTATCAGTTTCGCGTCGGATTCGAAAATCTAGACTCACAGGAGACGGACCACATGGAGCCCGAGGCAGCAATATCCGCTTGTTGACAAGTCAGCTGGAGGAAGATGTATTGACTCTCGACGCAATTTGAGTGTTCCATCGTCATTAAGAGGCCCTGAGCATTACATTGAACTATCAGTTTTGCGTCGGATTCTAAATCTAGACTCACAGGAGAACGACCATACGATGCCCGAGGCAGCAATAGACCCTTGGAGACAAGTCGGCTGGAGGACGATGTATTGAATCTCGACGCAATTCGAGAGTTCCATCGTCATTAGAAGGCCCTGAACGTTACAATTAACTATCATTTTTGCGTCGGATTCGAAAATCTCGACTTACATTAGAACGACCATAAGGTGCCCGAGGCAGCAATAGACCCTTGGAGACAAGTCGGCTGGAGGACGATGTATTGGATCGCGACGCAATTTGAGTGTTCCATCGTCATTAGGAGGCCCTGAATGTTACAATTAACTATCAGTTTTTCGTCGGATTCGAAAATCTAGACTCACAGCAGACGGATCATTTGGTGCCCGAGGCAGCAATATCCCCTCGGAGACAAATCGCCTGGAGGACGATGTATTGAATCTCGACGCAATTTGAGTCTTCTATCGTCATTAGGAGGCCCTGACGGTTACTATTCACTATCATTTTTGCGACGGATTCGAAAATCTAAACTTACAGGAGAACGACCATAAGGTGCCCGAGGCAGCAACAGACCCTTGGAGACAAGTCGGCTGGAGGCCGTTGTATTGAATCTCGACGCAATTTGAGTGTTCCATCGGCATTAGGAGGCCCTTAACGTTACAATTAACTATCATTTTTGCGTTGGATTCGATAATCTAAACTCACAGGAGAACGACCATAAGGTGTCCGAGGCAGCAACAGACCCTTGGAGTCAAGTCGGCTGGAGGCCGATGTATTGAATCTCGACGCAATTTGAGTGTTCCATCGTCATTACAAGGCCCTGAACGTTACAATTAACTATCATTTTTGCGTCGGATTCGAAAATCTAGACTCACAGGAGAACGACCATAAGGTGCCCGAGGCACAATAGATCCTTGGAGACAAGTCGGCTGGAGGACGATGAATTGAATCTCCACGAAATTTGAGTGTTCCATCGGCATTAGGAGGCCCTGAACGTTACAATTAACTATCATTTTTGCGTCGGATTCGATAATCTAAACTCACAGGAGTACGACAATAAGGTGCCTGAGGCAGCAATAGACCCTTGGAGACAAGTCGGCTGGAGGCCGATGTATTGAATCTCGACGCAATTTGAGTGTTCCATCGGCATTAGGAGGCCCTGAACGTTACAGTTAACTATCATTTTAGCGTCGGATTCGAAAATCAAGACTCACCGCAGACGAAACATTTGGTGCCCGAGGCAGCAATATCCCCTTGGAGACAAATCGGCTGGAGGACGATGTATTGAATCTCGACGCAATTTGAGTCTTCTATCGTCATTAGGAGGCCCTGAACGTTACTATTCACTATCATTTTTGCGTCGGATTCGAAAATCTAGACTCACAGGAGAAGGATCATATGGTGCCCGAGACAGCAATATCCCCTTGGAGACAAGTCAGCTGGAGGCCGATGTATTGAATCTCGACGCAATTTGAGAGTTCTATCGTCATCAGGAGGAGCTGATTGTTACTATTCACTATCATTTTTGCGTCGGATTCGAAAATCTAGACTCAAAGGAGAAGGATCGTATGGTGCCCGAGACAGCAATATCCCCTTGGAGACAAGTCGGCTGGAGGACGATGAATTGAATCTCCACGAAATTTGAGTGTTCCATCGGCATTAGGAGGCCCTGAACGTTACAATTAACTATCATTTTTGCGTCGGATTCGATAATCTAAACTCACAGGAGAACGACCATAAGGTGCCCGAGGCAGCAACAGACCCTTGGAGACAAGTCGGCTGGAGGACAATGTATTGAATCTCGACGCAATTTGAGTGTTCCATCGTCATTAGAAGGCCCTGAAAGTTACAATTAACTATCGTTTTTGCGTCGGATTCGAAAATCTAGACTCATAGGAGAACGACCATAAGGTGCCCGAGGCAGCGCTAGACCCTTGGAGACAAGTCGGCTGGAGGACGATGTATTGAATCTCGACGCAATTTGAGAGTTCCATCGTCATTAGGAGGCCCTGAACGTTACAATTAACTATCATTTTTGCGTCGGATTCGAAAATCTAGACTTACAAGAGAACGACCATAAGGTGCCCGAGGCAGCATTAGACCCTTGGAGACAAGTCGGCTGGAGGACGATGTATTGGATCGCGACGCAATTTGAGTGTTCCATCGTCATTAGGAGGCCCTGAATGTTACAATTAACTATCAGTTTTTCGTCGGATTCGAAAATCTAGACTCACAGCAGACGGACCATTTGGTGCCCGAGGCAGCAATATCCCCTTGGAGACAAATCGGCTGGAGGACGATGAATTGAATCTCGACGCAATTTGAGTCTTCTATCGTCATTAGCAGGCCCTGAACGTTACTATTCACTATCATTTTTGCGTCGGATTCGAAATTCTAGACTCACAGTAGGAGGGTCATATGGTGCCCGAGACAGCAATATCCCCTTGGAGACAAGTCGGATGGAGGCCGATGTATTGAATCTCGACGCAATTTGAGTTTTCCATCGGCATTAGGAGGCCCTGAACGTTACAGTTAACTATCATTTTAGCGTCGGATTCGAAAATCTAGTCTCACAGCAGTCGGACCATTTGGTGCCCGAGGCAGCAATATCCCCTTGGAGACAAATCGGCTGGAGGACGATGTATTGAATCTCGACGCAATTTGAGTCTTCTATCGTCATTAGGAGGCCCTGAACGTTACTATTCGCTATCATTTTTGCGTCGGATTCGATTATCTAGACTCACAGGTGAATGACCATATGGTGCCCGAGACAGCAATATCCCCTTGGAGACAAGTCTGCTGGAGGCCGATGTATTGAATCTCGACGCAATTTGAGAGTTCTATCGTCATCAGGAGGTGCTGAACGTTACTATTCACTATCATTTTTGCGTCGGATTCGAAAATGTAGACCCACAGGAGAAGGATCATATGGTGCCCGAGACAGCTATATCCCCTTGGAGACAAGTCCGCTGGAGGCCGATGTATTGAATCTCGACGCAGTCTGAGTGTTCCATCGTCATTAGGAGGCCCTGAACGTTACAATTAACAATCATTTTAGCGTCGGATTCGAAAATCTACTCACAGGAGAAGTTCATACGGTGCTCGAGACAGCAATATCCCCTTGGAGACAAGTCCGCTGGAGGCAGATGTATTTAATCTCGAAGCAATTTTAATGTTCCATCGTCATTAGGAGGCCCTGAACCTTACAATTAACTATCATTTTTGCGTCGGATTCAAAAATCTACTCACAGGAGAAGTTCATACGGTGCTCGAGGCAGCAACAGACCCTTGGAGACAAGTCGGCTGGAGGCCGATGTATTGAATCTCGACGCAATTTGAGTGTTCCATCGTCATTACAAGGCCCTGAACGTTACAATTAACTATCATCTTTGCGTCGAATTCGAAAATCCAGACTTACAAGAGAACGACCATAAGGTGCCCGAGGCAGCATTAGACCCTTGGAGACAAGTCGGCTGGAGGACGATGTATTGAATCTCGACGCAATTTGAGTGTCCCATCGTCATTAGGAGGCCCTAAACGTTACAATTAACTACCATTTTTGCGTCGGATTCGAAAATCTAGACACACAGGAGAACGACCATAAGGTGCCCGAGGCAAAAGTTGACCCTTGGAGACAAGTCGGCTGGAGGCCGATGTATTGAATCTCGACGCAATTTGAGTGTTCCATCGGCATTAGGAGGCCCTGAACGTTACAATTAACTATCATTTTTGCGTCGGATTCGATAATCTAAACTCACAGGAGAACGACCATAAGGTGCCCGAGGCAGCAATAGACCATTGGAGACAAGTCGGCTGGAGGCCGATGTATTGAATCTCGACGCAATTTGAGTGTTCCATCGGCATTAGGAGGCCCTGAACGTTACAATTAACTATCATTTTTGAGTCGGATTCGATAATCTAAACTCACAGGAGAACGACCATAAGGTGCCGAGGCAGCAATAGACCCTTGGAGACAAGTCGGCTGGAGGCCGATGTATTGAATCTCTCCGCAATTTGAGTGATCCATCGGCATTAGGAGGCCCTTAACGTTACAGTTAACTATCATTTTATAGACGGATTCGAAAATCTACTAACAGGAGAAGGATCATATGGTGCACGAGACTGCAATATCCCCTTGGATACAAGTCGGCTGGAGGTCGATGTATTGAATCTCGACGCAATTTGAGTCTTCTATCGTCATTAGGAGGCCCTAAACGTTACAATTAACTATCATTTTTGCGTCGGATACGATAATCTAAACTCACAGGGGAACGACCATAAGGTGCCCGAGGCAGCAACAGACCCTTGGAGAGAAGTCGGCTGGAGGCCGATGTATTGAATCTCGACGCAATTTGAGAGTTCTATCGTCATCAGGAGGCGCTGAACGTTATTATTCACTATCATTTTTGCGTCGGATTCGAAAATCTAGACTCACAGGAGAAGGATCATATGGTGCCCGAGACAGCAATATCCCCTTAGAGACAAGTCCGCTGGAGGCCGATGTATTGAATCTCGACGCAATCTGAGTGTTCCATCGTCATTAGGAGGCCCTGAACCTTACAGTTAACTATCAGTTTCGCGTCGGATTCGAAAACCTAGACTCACAGGAGACGGACCACATGGAGCCCGAGGCAGCAATATCCCCTTGTAGACAAGTCGGCTGGAGGAAGATGTATGGACTCTCGACGCAATTTGAGTGTTCCATCGTCATTACAATGCCCTGAACGTTACAATTAACTATCATTTTTGCGTCGGATTCCAAAATCTAGACTCACAGGAGAACGACCATAAGGTGCCTGAGGCAGCAATAGACCCTTGGAGACAAGTCGGCTGGAGGCCGATGTATTGAATCTCGACGCAATTTGAGTGTTCCATCGGCATTAGGAGGCCCTGAACGTTACAATTAACTATCATTTTTGCGTCGGATTCGATAATCTAAACTCACAGGAGAACGACCATAAGGTGCCCGAGGCAGCAATAGACCATTGGAGACAAGTCGGCTGGAGGCCGATGTATTGAATCTCGACGCAATATGAGTGTTCCATCGGCATTAGGAGGCCCTGAACGTTACAATTAACTATCATTTTTGAGTCGGATTCGATAATCTAAACTCACAGGAGAACGACCATAAGGTGCCGAGGCAGCAATAGACCCTTGGAGACAAGTCGGCTGGAGGCCGATGTATTGAATCTCTCCGCAATTTGAGTGATCCATCGGCATTAGGAGGCCCTTAACGTTACAGTTAACTATCATTTTATAGACGGATTCGAAAATCTACTAACAGGAGAAGGATCATATGGTGCACGAGACTGCAATATCCCCTTGGATACAAGTCGGCTGGAGGTCGATGTATTGAATCTCGACGCAATTTGAGTCTTCTATCGTCATTAGGAGGCCCTAAACGTTACAATTAACTATCATTTTTGCGTCGGATACGATAATCTAAACTCACAGGGGAACGACCATAAGGTGCCCGAGGCAGCAACAGACCCTTGGAGAGAAGTCGGCTGGAGGCCGATGTATTGAATCTCGACGCAATTTGAGAGTTCTATCGTCATCAGGAGGCGCTGAACGTTACTATTCACTATCATTTTTGCGTCGGATTCGAAAATCTAGACTCACAGGAGAAGGATCATATGGTGCCCGAGACAGCAATATCCCCTTAGAGACAAGTCCGCTGGAGGCCGATGTATTGAATCTCGACGCAATCTGAGTGTTCCATCGTCATTAGGAGGCCCTGAACCTTACAGTTAACTAACAGTTTCGCGTCGGATTCGAAAACCTAGACTCACAGGAGACGGACCACATGGAGCCCGAGGCAGCAATATCCCCTTGTAGACAAGTCGGCTGGAGGAAGATGTATGGACTCTCGACGCAATTTGAGTGTTCCATCGTCATTACAATGCCCTGAACGTTACAATTAACTATCATTTTTGCGTCGGATTCCAAAATCTAGACTCACAGGAGAACGACCATAAGGTGCCTGAGGCAGCAATAGACCCTTGGAGACAAGTCGGCTGGAGGCCGATGTATTGATTCTCGACGCAATTTGAGTGTTCCATCGGCATTAGGAGGCCCTGAACGTTACAATGAACTATCATTTTTGCGTCGGATTCAATAATCTAAACTCACAGGAGAACGACCATAAGGTGCCCGAGGCAGCAATAGACCCTTAGTGACAAGGCGGCTCGAGGCCGATGTATTGAATCTCGACGCAATTTGAGTGTTCCATCGTCATTAGAAGGTCCTGAACGTTACAATTACCTATCATTTTTGCGTCGGATTCGAAAATCTACACTCATAGGAGAACGACCATAAGGTGCCCGAGACAGCAATATCATCTTGGAGACAAGTCCGCTGGAGGCCGATGTATTGAATCTCGACGCAATTTGAGTGTTCCATCGTCATTAGGAGGGCCTGAACCTTACAATTAACTATCAGTTTCGCGTCGGATTCGAAAATCTAGACTCACAGGAGACGGACCACATGGAGACCGAGACAGCAATATCCCCTTGTAGACAAGTCAGCTGGAGGAAGATGTATTGACTCTCGACGCAATTTGAGTGTTCCATCGTCATTAAGAGGCCCTGAGCATTACATTTAACTATCAGTTTTGCGTCGGATTCTAAAATCTAGACTCACAGGAGAACGACCATACAATGCCCGAGGCAGCAATAGACCCTTGGAGACAAGTCGGCTGGAGGACGATGTATTGAATCTCGACGCAATTCGAGAGTTCCATCGTCATTAGGAGGCCCTGAACGTTACAATTAACTATCATTTTTGCGTCGGATTCGAAAATCTCGACTTACATTAGAACGACCATAAGGTGCCCGAGGCAGCAATAGACCCTTGGAGACAAGTCGGCTGGAGGACGATGTATTGGATCGCGACGCAATTTGAGTGTTCCATCGTCATTAGGAGGCCCTGAATGTTACAATTAACTATCAGTTTTTCGTCGGATTCGAAAATCTAGATTCACAGCAGACGGATCATTTGGTGCCCGAGGCAGCAATATCCCCTCGGAGACAAATCGCCTGGAAGACGATGTATTGAATCTCGACGCAATTTGAGTCTTCTATCGTCATCAGGAGGCCCTGACGGTTACTATTCACTATCATTTTTGCGTCGGATTCGAAAATCTAAACTCACAGGAGAACGACCATAATGTGCCCGAGGCAGCAACAGACCCTTGGAGACAAGTCGGCTGGAGGCCGATGTATTGAATCTCGACGCAATTTGAGTGTTCCATCGGCATTAGGAGGCCCTGAACGTTACAATTAACTATCATTTTTGCGTCGGATTCGGTAATCTAAACTCACAGGAGAACGACCATAAGGTGTCCGAGGCAGCAACAGACCCTTGGAGACAAGTCGGCTGGAGGCTGATGTATTGAATCTCGACGCAATTTGAGTGTTCCATCGTCATTACAAGGCCCTGAACGTTACAATTAACTATCATTTTTGCGTCGGATTCGAAAATCTAGACTCACAGGAGAACGACCATAAGGTGCCCGAGGCAGCAATAGATCCTTGGAAACAAGTCGGCTGGAGGACGATGAATTGAATCTCCACGCAATTTGAGTGTTCCATCGGCATTAGGAGGCCCTGAACGTTACAGTTAACTATCATTTTAGCGTCGGATTCGAAAATCAAGACTCACAGCAGACGAACCATTTGGTGCCCGAGGCAGCAATATCCCCTTGGAGACAAATCGGCTGGAGGACGATGTATTGAATCTCGACGCAATTTGAGTCTTCTATCGTCATTAGGAGGCCCTGAGCGTTACTATTCACTATCATTTTTGCGTCGGATTCGAAAATCTAGACTCACAGGAGAAGGATCATATGGTGCCCGAGAGAGCAATATCCCCTTAGAGACAAGTCAGCTGGAGGCCGATGTATTGAATCTCGACGCAATTGAGAGTTCTATCGTCATCAGGAGGCGCTGATTGTTACTATTCACTATCATTTTTGCGTCGGATTCGAAAATCTAGACTCAAAGGAGAAGGATCGTATGGTGCCCGAGACAGCAATATCCCCTTGGAGACAAGTCCGCTGGAGGCCGATGTATTGAATCTCGACGCAATTTGAGTGTTCCATCGTCATTAGGTCGCCCGGAACGTTATAATGAACTATCAGTTTTGCGTCGGATTCGATAATCTAAACTCACAGGAGAACGACAATAAGGTGCCCGAGACAGCAATATTCCCTTGGAGACAAGTCCGCTGGAGGCCGATGTATTGAATCTCGACGCAATTTGAGTGTTCCATCGGCATTAGGAGGCCCTGAACTTTACAATTAACTATCAACTTTGCGTCGGATTCGATAATCTAAACTCACAGGAGAACGACCATAAGGTGCCCGAGACAGCAATATCCCCTTGGAGACAAGTCCGCTGGAGGCCGATGTATTGAATCTCGACGCAATTTGAGTGTTCCATCGTCATTAGAAGGCCGTGAACGTTACAATTAACTATCATTTTTGCGTCGGATTCCAAAATCTAGACTCACAGGTGAACGACCATAAGGTGCCCGAGGCAGCAATAGACCCTTGGAGAGAAGTCGGCTGGAGGCCGGGGTTTTGAATCTCGACGCAATTTGAGTGTTCGATCGGCATTAGGAGGCCCTGAACGTTACAATTAACTATCATTTTTGCGTCGGATTCGATAATCTAAACTCACAGGAGAACGACCATAAGGTGCCCGAGGCAGCAACAGACCCTTGGAGACAAGTCTGCTGGAGGCCGATGTATTGAATCTCGACGCAATTTGAGAGTTCTATCGTCATCAGGAGGCGCTGAACGTTACTATTCACTATCATTTTTGCGTCGGATTGGAAAATGTAGACCCACAGGAGAAGGATCATATGGTGCCCGAGACAGCTATATCCCCTTGGAGACAAGTCCGCTGGAGGCCGATGTATTGAAACTCGACGCAGTTTGAGTGTTCCATCGTCATTAGAAGGCCCTGAACGTTACAATTAACTATCATTTTTGCATCGGATTCGAAAATCTAGACTCACAGAAGAACGACCATAAGGTGCCCGAGGCAGCAATAGACCCTTGGAAACAGGTCGGCTGGAGGCCGATGATTTGAATCTCGACGCAATTTGAGTGTTCCATCGGCATTAGGAGGCCCTGAACGTTACAATTAACTATCATTTTTGCGTCGGATTCGATAATCTAAACTCACAGGAGGACGACCATAAGGTGCCCGAGGCAGCATTAGACCCTTGGAGACAAGTCTTCTGGAGGCCGATGTATTGAATCTGGACGCAATTTGAGTGTTCCATCGTCATTAGGGGGCCCTGAACGTTACAATTAACAATCATTTTAGCGTCGGATTCGAAAATGTACTCACAGGAGAAGTTCATACGGTGCTCGAGACAGCAATATCCCCTTGGAGACAAGTCCGCTGGAGGCCGATGTATTGAATCTCGAAGCAATTTTAATGTTCCATCGTCATTAGGAGGCCCTGAACCTTACAATTAACTATCATTTTTGCGTCGGTTTCAAAAATCTACTCACAGGAGAAGTTCATACGGTGCTCGAGGCAGCAACAGACCCTTGGAGACAAGTCGGCTGGAGGCCGATGTATTGAATCTCGACGCAATTTGAGTGTTCCATCGTCATTACAAGGCCCTGAACGTTACAATTAACTATCATTTTTGCGTCGGATTCGAAAATCTAGACTCTCAGGAGAACGACCACAAGGTGCCCGAGGCAGCAATAGATCCTTGGAGACAAGTCGGCTGGAGGACGATGAATTGAATCTCGACGCAATTTGAGAGTTCCATCGTCATTAGGAGGCCCTGAACGTTACAATTAACTATCATCTTTGCGTCGGATTCGAATATCTAGACTTACAAGAGAACGACCATAAGGTGCCCGAGGCAGCATTAGACCCTTGGAGACAAGTCGGCTGGAGGACGATGTATTGAATCTCGACGCAATTTGAGTGTCACATCGTCATTAGGAGGCCCTAAACGTTACAATTAACTACCATTTTTGCGTCGGATTCGAAAATCTAGACACACAGGAGAACGACCATAAGGTGCCCGAGCCAGCAATAGACCCTTGGAGACAAGTCGGCTGGAGGCCGATGTATTGAATCTCGACGCAATTTGAGTGTTCCATCGGCATTAGGAGGCCCTGAACGTTACAATTAACTATCATTTTTGCGTCGGATTCGATAATCTAAACTCACAGGAGAACGACCATAAGGTGCCCGAGGCAGCAATAGACCATTTGAGACAAGTCGGCTGGAGGCCGATGTATTGAATCTCGATGCAATTTGAGTGTTCCATCGGCATTAGGAGGCCCTGAACGTTACAATTAACTATCATTTTTGAGTCGGATTCGATAATCTAAACTCACAGGAGAACGACCATAAGGTGCCGAGGCAGCAATAGACCCTTGGAGACAAGTCGGCTGGAGGCCGATGTATTGAATCTCTCCGCAATTTGAGTGTTCCATCGGCATTAGGAGGCCCTTAACATTACAGTTAACTATCATTTTAGCGACGGATTCGAAAATCTACTAACAGGAGAAGGATCATATGGTGCACGAGACTGCAATATCCCCTTGGATACAAGTCGGCTGGAGGTCGATGTATTGAATATCGACGCAATTTGAGTCTTCTATCGTCATTAGGAGGCCCTAAACGTAACAATTAACTATCATTTTTGCGTCGGATACGATAATCTAAACTCACAGGAGAACGACCATAAGGTGCCCGAGGCAGCAACAGACCCTTGGAGACAAGTCTTCTGGAGGCCGATGTATTGAATCTCGACGCAATTTGAGAGTTCTATCGTCATCAGGAGGCGCTGAACGTTACTATTCACTATCATTTTTGCGTCGGATTCGAAAATCTAGACTCACAGGAGAAGGATCATATGGTGCCCGAGACAGCAATATCCCCTTGGAGACAAGTCCACTGGAGGCCGATGTATTGAATCTCGACGCAATCTGAGTGTTCCATCGTCATTAGGAGGCCCTGAACCTTACAGTTAACTATCAGTTTCGCGTCGGATTCGAAAATCTAGACTCACAGGAGACGGACCACATGGAGCCCGAGGCAGCAATATCCCCTTGTAGACAAGTCGGCTGGAGGAAGATGTATTGACTCTCGACGCAATTTGAGTGTTCCATCGTCATTAAGAGGCCCTGAGCATTACATTTAACTATCAGTTTTGCGTCGGGTTCTAAAATCTAGACTCACAGGAGAACGACCATACGGTGCCCGAGGCAGCAATAGACCCTTGGAGACAAGTCGGCTGGAGGACGATGTATTGAATCTCGACGCAAAATGAGTGTTCCATCGTCATTAGGAGGCCCTAAACGTTACATTTGACTATCATTTTTGCGTCGGATTCGAAAATCTAGACTTACAAGAGAACGAACATAAGGTGCCCGAGGCAGCATTAGACCCTTGGAGACAAGTCGGCTGGAGGACGATGTATTGGATCGCGACGCAATTTGAGTGTTCCATCGTCATTAGGAGGCCCTGAATGTTACAATTAACTATCAATTTTTCGTCGGATTCGAAAATCTAGACTCACAGCAGACGGACCATTTGGTGCCCGAGACTGCAATATAGCCTTGTAGACAAGTCGGCTGGAGGAAGATGTATTGACTCTCGACGCAATTTGAGTCTTCTATCGTCATTAGGAGGCCCTGAACGTTACTATTCACTATCATTTTTGCGTCGGATTCGAAAATCTAGACTCACAGGAGAAGGAACATATGGTGCCCGAGACAGCAATATCCCCTTGGAAACAAGTCGGATGGAGGACGATGTATTGAATCTCGACGCAATTTGAGTTTTCCATCGGCATTACAAGGCCCTGAACGTTACAATTAACTATCATTTTTGCGTCGGATTCGAAAATCTAGACTCACAGGAGAACGACCATAAGGTGCGCGAGGCAGCATTAGACCCTTGGAGACTAGTCGGCTGGAGGACGATGTATTGATTCTCGACGCAATTTGAGTGTTCCATCGTCATTACAAGGCCCTGAACGTTACAATTAACTATCATTTTTGCGTCGGATTCGAAAATCTAGACACACAGGAGAACGACCATAAGGTGCCCAAGGCAGCAACAGACCCTTGGGGACAAGTCGGCTGGAAACCGATGTATTGATTCTTGACGCAATTTTAGTGTTCCATCGTCATTAGGAGGCCCTGAACGTTACAATTCACTATCATTTTTGCGTCGGATTCGAAAATCTAGACTCACAGGAGAAGGACCATGTGGTGCCCGCGGCAGCGATATCCCCTTGGAGACAAGTCGGCTTGAGGCCGATGTATTGAAACTCGACGCAATTTGAGTGTTCCATCGTCATTAGAAGGCCCTGAACGTTACAATTAACTTTCATTTTTGCGTCGGATTCGAAAATCTAGACTCACAGGAGAACGACCATAAGGTGCCCGAGGCAGCAATAGTCCCTTGGAGACAAGTCGGCTGGAAACCGATGTATTGATTCTTGACGCAATTTGAGTGTTCCATCGTCATTAGGAAGCCCTGAACGTTACAATTAACATTCATTTTATCGTCGGATTCGAAAATCTACTCACAGGAGAAGTTCATACGGTGCTGGAGACAGCAATATACCCCTTGGAAACAAATCGACTGGAGGCCGATGTATTGAATATCGACGCAATTTGAGTGTTACATCGTCATTAGGTCGCTCTGAACGTTATAATGAACTATCATTTTTTCGTCGGATTCGAAAATCTAGACTTACAAGAGAACGACCATAAGGTGCCCGAGGCAGCATTAGACCCTTGTAGACAAGTCGGCTGGAGGAAGATGTATTGACTCTCGACGCAATTTGAGTTGTCCATCGTCATGAAGAGGCCCTGAGCATTACATTTAACTATCAGTTTTGCGTCGGATTCTAAAATGTTGACTCACAGTGGAACGACCATACGGTGCCCGAGGCAGCAATAGACCCTTGGAGACAAATTGGCTGAATGCCGATGTATTGAATCTCGAGGCAATTTGAAAGTTCCATCGTCATTAGGAAGCCCTGAACGTTACAATTAACAATCAGTTTCGCGTCGGATTCGAAAATCTAGACTCACATGAGAGCGAACATAAGAGGCCGGAGGCAGTAATATCCCCATGGAGACAAGTCGGCTGGAGGACGATGTATTGAATCTCGACGCAATTTGTGTGTCCCATCGTCATTAGGAGGACCTAAATGTTACAATTAACTATCATTTTTGCGTCGGATTCAATAATCTAAACTCACAGGAGAACGACCATAAGGTGCCCGAGGAAGCAACAGACCCTTGGAGACAAGTCGGCTGGAGGCCGATGTATTGAATCTCGACGCAATTTGAGTGTTCCATCGTCATTACAAGGCCTTGAACGTTACAATTAACTATCATTTTTGCGTCGGATTCGAAAATGTATACTCACAGGAGAACGACCATAAGGTGCCGAGGCAGCAATAGACCCTTGGAGACAAGTCGGCTGGAGGCCGATGTATTCAATCTCGACGCAATTTGAGTGTTCCATCGGCATTAGGAGGCCCTGAACGCTACAGTTAACTATCATTTTAGCGTCGGATTCGAAAATCTACTAACAGGAGAAGGATCATATGGTGCACGAGACAGCAATATACCCCTTGGAGACAAATCGACTGTAGGCCGATGTACTGAATATCGACGCAATTTGCGTGTTCCATCGTCATTAGGTCGCCCTGAACGTTATAATGAACTATCAGTTTTGCGTTGGATTCGAAAATCTAGACTTACAAGAGAACGACCATAAGGTGCCCGAGGCAGCATTAGACCCTTGGAGACAAGTCAGCTGGAGGACGATGTATTGGATCGCGACGCAATTTGAGTGTTCCATCGTCATTAGGAGGCCCTGAATGTTACAATTAACTAGCAGTTTTTCGTCGGGTTCGAAAATCTAGACTCACAGCAGACGGACCATTTGGTGCCCGAGGCAGCAATATCCCCTTGGAGACAAATCGGCTGGAGGACGATGTATTGAATCTCGACGCAATTTGAGTCTTCTATCGTCATTAGGAGGCGCTGAACGTTACAATTCACAATCATTTTTGCGTCGGATTCGAGAATCTAGACTCACAGGAGAAGGATCATATTGTGCCCGAGACAGCAATATCTTCCTGGAGACAAGTCGGCTGGAGCCCGATGTATTGAATCTCGACACAATTTGAGTGTTCCATCGTCATTAGGAGGCCCTGAACGTTACAATTAACTATCAGTTTCGCGTCGGATTCGAAAATCTAGACTCACAGGAGACGGACCACATGGAGCGCGAGGCAGCAATTTCCCCTTGGAGACCAGACCTCTGGAGGACGATGTATTGAATCGCGACGCAATTTGAGTGCTCCATCCTCATTTGGAGGCCCTGAACGTTACAATTAACTATCTGTTTCTCGTCGGATTCAAATATCCAGACTCACAGGAGACGGACCATTTGGTGCCCGAGGCAGCAATATCCCCTTGGAGACAAATCAGCTGAAGGACGATGTATTGAATCTCGACGCAATTTGAGAGTTCTATCGTCATCAGGAGGCGCTGAACGTTACTATTCACGATCATTTTTGCGTCGGATTCGAAAATCTAGACTCACAGGAGAAGAATCATATGGTGCCCGAGACAGCAATATCCCCTTGGAGACAAGTCCGCTGGAGGCCGATGTATTGAATCTCGACGCAATTTGAGTGTTCCATCGTCATTAGGAGGCCCTGAACCTTACAATTAACTATCAGTTTCGCGTCGGATTCGAGAATCTAGACTCACAGGAGACGGACCACATGGAGCCCGAGGCAGCAATATCCCATTGTAGACAAGTCGGCTGGAGGAAGATGTATTGACTCTCGACGCAATATGAGTGTTCCATCGTCATTAAGAGGCCCTGAGCATTACATTTAACTATCAGTTTTGCGTCGGATTCTAAAATGTTGACTCACGGGGAACGACCATACGGTGCCCGAGGCAGCAATAGACACTTGGAGACAGATCGGCTGAATGCCGATGTATTGAATCTCGAGGCAATTTGAGTGTTCCATCGTCATTAGGAAGCACTGAACGTTACAATTAACAATCAGTTTCGCGTCAGATTCGAAAATCTAGACTCACATGAGAGCGAACATAAGAGGCCGGAGGCAGTAATATCCCCATGGAGACAAGTCGGCTGGAGGACGATGTATTGAATCTCGACGCAATTTGGGTGTCCCATCGCCATTAGGAGGCCCTGAACGTTACAGTTAACAATCATTTTAGCGTCGGATTCGAAAATCTACTAACAGGAGAAGGATCATATGGTGCACGAGACTGCAATATCCCCTTGGATACAAGTCGACTGGAGGTCGATGTATTGACTCTCGGCGCAATTTGGGTGTTCCATCGTCTTTAGGAGTCCCCGAACGTTACAATTAACTATCATTTATGCGTCGGAATCGAAAATCTAGACTCACAGGAGAACGACCATGAGGGGCCCGAGGCAGCAATAGACCCTTGGAGACAAGTCAACTGGAAACCGATGTATTGATTCTTGACGCAATTTGAGTGTTCCATCGTCATTAGGTGGCCCTGAACGTTACAATTAACAATCTGTTTTGCGTCGGGTTCGAAAATCTAGACACACAGCAGAACGATCACAAGGTGCCCGTGGCAGCTATTGACCCTTGGAGACAAGTCGGTTGGAGGACGATGTATTGGATCGCGACGCAAAATGAGTGTTCCATCGTCATTAAGAAGCCCTGAGCACTACATTCAACTATCAGTTTTGCGTCGTATTCTAAAATGTTGACTCAAAGGGGAACGACCATACGGTGCCCGAGGCAGCAATAGACCCTTGGAGACAAATCGGCTGAATGCCGACGTATTGAATCTCGAGGCAATTTGAGTGTTCCATCGGCATTAGGAGGCACTGAACGTTACAATTAACTATCATTTTTGCGTCGGATTCGAAAATCTAGACTCACAGGAGAACGACCATAAGGTGCCCGAGGCAGCAATAGACCCTTGGCGACAAGTCGGCTGGAGGCCGATGTATTGAATACCGACGCAATTTGAGTGTTCCATCGGCATTAGGAGGCCCTGAACGTTACAGTTAACAATCTGTTTTGCGTCGGGTTCGAAAAACCAGACTAACAGGAGAAGGATCATATTGTGCCCGAGGCAGCATTAGACCCTTGGAGACAAGTCGGCTGGAAGCCGATGTATTGAATCTCGACGCAATTTGAGTGTTCCATCGTCATTAGAAGGCCCTGAACTTTACAATTAACTATCATTTTTGCGTCGGATTCGAAAATCTAGACTCACAGGAGAACGACCATAAGGTGCCCGAGGCAGCAATAGACCCTTGGAGACAAGTCGGCTGGAAGCCGATGTATTGAATCTCGACGCAATTTGAGTGTTCCATCGTCATTAGAAGGCCCTGATCGTTACAATTAACTATCATTTTTGCGTCGGATTCGAAAATCTAGACTCACAGGAGAACGACCATAAGGTGCCCCAGGCAGCAATAGACCCTTGGAGACAAGTCGGCTGGAGGCAGATGTATTGATTCTTGACGCAATTTGAGTGTTCCATCGGCATTGGGAGGCCCTGAACGTTACAATTCACTAACATTTTTGCGTCGGATTCGAAAATCTAGACTCACAGGAGAACGACCATAAGGTGCCCGAGGCAGCAATAGACCCTTGGAGACAAGTCGGCTGGAGGACGATGTATTGAATCTCGACGCAATTTGAGTGTTCCATCGTCTTTAGGAGTCCCTGAACGTTACAATTAACTATCATTTATGCGTCGGATTCGAAAATCTAGACTAACAGGAGAAGGATCATATTGTGCCCGAGGCAGCATTAGACCCTTGGAGACAAGTCGGCTGAAGGACGATGTATTGGATCGCGACGCAATTTGAGTGTTCCATCGTCATTAGGAGGCCCTGAATGTTACAATTAACTATGAGTTTTGCGTCGGATTCGAAAACGTAGAATCACCGGAGACGGACCATGTGGTGCCCGAGGCAGCGATATCCCCTTGGGGACAAGTCGGCTGGAGGACGATGTATTGAATCTCGACGCAATTTGAGAGTTCCATCGTCATCAGGAAGCCCTGAACGTTACAATTAACATTCAGTTTCGCGTCGGATTCGAAAATCTAGACTCACATGAGGGCGAACATAAGAGGCCGGAGGCAGCAATATCCCCTTGTATACAAGTCGGCTGGAGGAAGATGTATTGACTCTCGACGCAATTTGAGAGTTCCATCGTCTTTAAGAGGCCCTGAGCATTACATTTAACTATCAGTTTTGCGTCGGATTCTAAAATGTTGACTCACAGGGAAACGACCATACGGTGCCCGAGGCAGCTATTGACCCTTGGATACAAGTCGGTTGGAGGACGATGTATTGGATCGCGACGCAAAATGAGTGTTCCATTGTCATTAGGAGGCCCTGAATGTTACAATTAACTATCAGTTTTTCGTCGGATTCGAAAATCTAAACTCACACGAGAACGACCATAAGGTGCCCGAGGCAGCAACAGACCTTTGGAGACAAGTCGGCTGGAGGCCGATGTATTGAATCTCGACGCAATTTGAGTGATCCATCGGCATTAGGAGGCCCTGATCGTTACAGTTAACTATCATTTTAGCGTCGGATACGAAAATCTACTAACAGGAGAAGGATCATATGGTGCACGAGACTGCAATATCCCCTTGGATACAAGTCGGCTGGAGGCCGATGTATTGAATCTCGACGCAATTTGAGTGTTCCATCGTCATTAGGAGGCCCTAAACCTTACAATTAACTACCACTTTCGCGTCGGATTCGAAAATCTACTCACAGGAGAAGTTCATACGGTGCTCGAGACAGCAATATACCCCTTGGAGACAAATCGACTGGAGGCCGATGTATTGAATATCGACGCAATTTGTGTGTTCCATCGTCATTAGGTCGCCCTGAACGTTACAATTGACTATCATTTTTTCGTCGGATTCGATAATCTAAACTCACAGGAGAACGACCATAAGGTGCCCGAGGCAGCATTAAACCCTTGGAGACTAGTCGGCTGGAGGCCGATGTATTGAATCTCGACGCAATTTGAGTGTTCCATCGTCATTACAAGGCCCTGAACGTTACAATTAACTATCATTTTTGCGTCGGATTCGAAAATCTAGACTCACAGGAGAACGACCATAAGGTGCCCGAGGCAGCAATAGACCCTTGGAGACAAGTCGGCTGGAAACCGATGTATTGATTCTTGACGCAATTTGAGAGTTCTATCGTCATCAGGAGGCGCTGAACGTTACTATTCACTATCATTTTTGCGTCGGATTCGAAAATCTAGATTCACAGGAGAAGGATCATATGGTGCCCGAGACAGCAATATCCCCTTGGAGACAAGTCCGCTGGAGGCCGATGTATTGAATCTGGACGCAATTTGAGTGTTCCATCGTCAATAGGAGGCCCTGAACCTTACAAATAACTATCAGTTTCGCGTCGGATTCGAAAATCTAGACTCACAGGAGACGGACCACATGGAGCCCGAGGCAGCAATATCCCCTTGTACACAAGTCGGCTGGAGGAAGATGTATTGACTCTCGACGCAATTTGAGTGTTCCATCGCCATTAAGAGGCCCTGAGCATTACATTTAACTATCATTTATTCGTCGGATTCGAAAATCTAGACTCACAAGAGGACGACCATAAGGTGCCCGAGACTGCAATATCCCCTTGGATACAAGTCGACTGGAGGTCGATGTATTGAATCTCGACGCAATTTGAGTGTTCCATCGTCATTGGGAGGCCCTGAACGTTACAATTCACTATCATTTCTGCGTCGGATTCGAAAATCTAGACTCACAGGAGAAGGACCTTGTGGTGCCCGAGGCAGCAATAGACCCTTGGAGACAAGTCGGCTGGAGGACGATGTATTGCATCTCGTCGCAATTTTAGTGTTCCATCGTCATTAGGTGGCCCTGAACGTTACAATTAACTATCATTTTTGCGTCGGATTCGATAATCTAGACTCACAGGAGAACGACCATAAGGTGCCCCAGGCAGCAATAGACCCTTGGAGACAAGTCGGCTGGAGGCAGATGTATTGCTTCTTGACGCAATTTGAGTGTTCCATCGGCATTAGGAGGCCCTGAACGTTACAATTCACTAACATTTTTGCGTCGGATTCGAAAATCTACTAACAGGTGAAGGATCATATGGTGCACGAGACTGCAATATCCCCTTGGATCAAGTCGACTGGAGGTCGATGTATTGAATCTCGACGCAATTTGAGTGTTCCATCGTCATTAGAAGGCCCTGAACCTTACAATTAACTATCTGCCTCGGGTCGGATTCGAAAATCTAGACTCACAGGAGAACGACCATAAGGTGCCCGAGGCAGCAATAGACCCTTGGAGACAAGTCGGCTGGAGGACGATGTATTGAATCTCGACGCAATTTGAGTGATCCATCGTCTTTAGGAGTCCTTGAACGTTACAATTAACTATCATTTATGCGTCGGATTCGAAAATCTAGACTAACAGGAGAAGGATCATATTGTGCCCGAGGCAGCATTAGACCCTTGGAGACAAGTCGGCTGGTGGACGATGTATTGGATCGCGACGCAATTTGAGTGTTCCATCGTCATAAGGAGGCCCTGAATGTTACAATTAACTATGAGTTTTGCGGCGGATTCGAAAACGTAGAATCACCGGAGACGGACCATGTGGTGCCCGAGGCAGCGATATCCCCTTGGGGACAAGTCGGCTGGAGGACGATGTATTGAATCTCGACGCAATTTGAGAGTTCCATCGTCATCAGGAAGCCCTGAACGTTACAATTAACATTCAGTTTCGCGTCGGATTCGAAAATCTAGACTCACATGAGGGCGAACATAAGAGGCCGGAGGCAGCAATATCCCCTTGTATACAAGTCGGCTGGAGGAAGACGTATTGACTCTCGACGCAATTTGAGAGTTCCATCGTCTTTAAGAGGCCCTGAGCATTACATTTAACTATCAGTTTTGCGTCGGATTCTAAAATGTTGACTCACAGGGGAACGACATTACGGGGCCCGAGGCAGCTATTGACCCTTGGATACAAGTCGGTTGGAGGACGATGTATTGGATCGCGACGCAAAATGAGTGTTCCATCGTCATTAGGAGGCCCTGAATGTTACAATTAACTATCAGTTTTTCGTCGGATTCGAAAATCTAAACTCACACGAGAACGACCATAAGGTGCCCGAGGCAGCAACAGACCCTTGGAGACAAGTCGGCTGGAGGCCGATGTATTGAATCTCGACGCAATTTGAGTGATCCATCGGCATTAGGAGGCCCTGATCGTTACAGTTAACTATCATTTTAGCGTCGGATACGAAAATCTACTAACAGGAGAAGGATCATATGGTGCACGAGACTGCAATATCCCCTTGGATACAAGTCGGCTGGAGGCCGATATATTGAATCTCGACGCAATTTGAGTGTTCCATCGTCATTAGGAGGCCCTAAACCTTACAATTAACTACCAGTTTCGCGTCGGATTCGAAAATCTACTCACAGGAGAAGTTCATACGGTGCTCGAGACAGCAATATACCCCTTGGAGACAAATCGACTGGAGGCCGATGTATTGAATATCGACGCAATTTGTCTGTTCCATCGTCATTAGGTCGCCCTGAACGTTACAATTAACTATCATTTTTTCGTCGGATTCGATAATCTAAACTCACAGGAGAACGACCATAAGGTGCCCGAGGCAGCATTAGACCCTTGGAGACTAGTCGGCTGGAGGCCGATGTATTGAATCTCGACGCAATTTGAGTGTTCCATCGTCATTACAAGGCCCTGAACGTTACAATTAACTATCATTTTTGCGTCGGATTCGAAAATCTAGACTCACAGGAGAACGACCATAAGGTGCCCGAGGCAGCAATAGACCCTTGGAGACAAGTCGGCTGGAAACCGATGTATTGATTCTTGACGCAATTCCATCATCATTAGGAGACCCGGAACGTTACAATTCACTATCAGTTTCGCGTCGGATTCAAAAATCCAGACTCATAGGAGACGGACCATTTGGTGCCCGAGACAGCAATATCCCCTTGGAGACAAATCAGCTGGAGGACGATGTATTGAATCTCGACGCAATTTGAGAGTTCTATCGTCATCAGGAGGCACTGAACGTTACTATTCACTATCATTTTTGCGTCGGATTCGAAAATCTAGATTCACAGGAGAAGGATCATCTGGTGCCCGAGACAGCAATATCCCCTTGGAGACAAGTCCGCTGGAGGCCGATGTATTGAATCTGGACGCAATTTGAGTGTTCCATCGTCATTAGGAGGCCCTGAACCTTACAATTAACTATCAGTTTCGCGTCGGATTCGAAAATCTAGACTCACAGGAGACGGACCACATGGAGCCCGAGGCTGCAATATCCCCTTGTACACAAGTCGGCTGGAGGAAGATGTATTGACTCTCGACGCAATTTGAGTGTTCCATCGTCATTAAGAGGCCCTGAGCATTACATTTAACTATCATTTATGCGTCGGATTCGAAAATCTTGACTTACAAGAGAACGACCATAAGGTGCCCGAGACTGCAATATCCCCTTGGATACAAGTCGACTGGAGGTCGATGTATTGAATCTCGACGCAATTTGAGTGTTCCATCGCCATTGGGAGGCCCTGAACGTTACAATTAACTATCATTTTTGCGTCGGATTCGATAATCTAAACTCACAGGAGAACGACCATAAGGTGCCCGAGGCAGCAACAGACCCTTGGAGACAAGTCGGCTGGAGGCCGATGTATTGAATCTCGACGCAATTTGTGTGTTCCATCGTCATTACAAGGCCCTGAACGTTACAATAAACTATCATTTTTGCGTCGGATTCCAAAATCTAGACTTACAAGAGAACGACCATAAGGTGCCCGAGGCAGCAATAGACCCTTGGACACAAGTCGGCTGGAGGCGAATGTGTTGAATCTCGACGCAATTTAGTGTTCCATCGTCATTAGGAGGCCCTGAACGTTATAATTAACTATGAGTTTTGCGTCGGATTCGAAAATCTAGACTCACAGGAGAACGACCATAAGGTGCCCGAGGCAGCAATTGACCCTTGGAGACAAGTCGGCTGGAGGCCGATGTATTGAATCTCGACGCAATTTGAGTGTTCCATCGTCAGTAGGAGGCCCTAAACGTTACAATTAAATATCATTTTTGCGTCGGATTCGATAATCTAAACTCACAGGAGAACGACCATAAGGTGCCCGAGGCAGCAATATACCCCTTGGAGACAAATCGGCTGGAGGACGATGTATTGAATCTCGACGCAATTTGAGTCTTCTATCGTCATTAGGAGGCGCTGAACGTTACAATTCACTATCATTTTTGCGTCGGATTCGAAAATCTAGACTCACAGGAGAAGGATCATATTGTGCCTGCGACTGCAATATCCCCTTGGATATAAGTCGACTGGAGGTCGATGTATTGACTCTCGACTCAATTTGAGTGTTCCATCGTCTTTAGGAGTCCCTGAAAGTTACAATTAACTATCATTAATGCGTCGGAATCGAAAATCTAGAGTCACAGGAGAACGACCATAAGGTGCCCGAGGCAGCAACAGACCCTAGGAGACATGTCGGTTGGAGGCCGATGTATTGAATCACGACGCAATTTGAGTGTTCCATCGGCATTAGGAGGCCCTGAACGTTACAATTAACTATCAATTTTGCGTCGGATTCGAAAATCTAGACTTACAAGAGAACGACCATAAGGTGCCCGAGGCAGCAATAGACCCTTGGAGACAAGTCGGCTGGAGGCCGATGTATTGAATCTCGACGCAATTTGAGTGTTCCATCGAAATTAGGAGGCCCTGAACGTTACAGTTAACTATCAGTTTCGCGTCGGATTCGAAAATCTAGACTCACAGGAGAACGACCATAAGGTGCCCGAGGCAGCAATAGACCCTTGGAGACAAGTCGGCTGGAGGACGATGTATTGAATCTCGACGCAATTTGAGTGTTCCATCGTCATTACAAGGCCCTGAACGTTACAATTAACTATCATTTTTCCGTCGGGTTCGAAAATCTAGACTCACAGGAGAACGACCATCAGGTGCCCAAGGCAGCAATAGATCCTTGGAGACAAGTCGGCTGGAGGACGATGAATTGAATCTCCACGCAATTTGAGTATTCCATCGGCATTAGGAGGCCCTGAACGTTACTATTAACTATCAATTTTGCGTCGGATTCGATAATCAAAACTCACAGGAGTACGACCATAAGGTGCCCGAGGCAGCAATAGACCCTTGGAGACAAGTCGGCTGGAGGCCGATGTATTGAATCTCGACGCAATTTGAGTGTTCCATCGGCATTAGGAGGCCCTGAACGTTACAGTTAACTATAATTTTAGCGTCGGATTCGAAAATCAAGACTCACAGCAGACGAACCATTTGGTGCCCGAGGCAGCAATATCCCCTTGGAGACAAATCGGCTGGAGGACGATGTATTGAATCTCGACGCAATTTGAGTCTTCACTCAATTTGAGTGTACCATCGTCATTAGAAGGCCCTGAACGTTACAATTAACTATCGTTTTGCGTCGGATTCGAAAATCTAGACTCATAGGAGAACGACCATAAGGTGCACGAGGCAGCAATAGACCCTTGGAGACAAGTCGGCTGGAGGACGATGTATTGTAACTCGACGCAATTTGAGAGTTCCATCGTCATTAGGAGGCCCTGAACGTTACAATTACCTATCATTTTTGCGTCGGATTGGAAAATCTAGACTTACAAGAGAACGACCATAAGGTGCCCGAGGCAGCATTAGACCCTTGGAGACAAGTCGGCTGGAGGACGATGTATTGGATCGCGACGCAATTTGAGTGTTCCATCGTCATTAGGAGGCCCTGAATGTTACAATTAACTATCAGTTTTTCGTCGGATTCGAAAATCTAGACTCACAGCAGACGGACCATTTGGTGCCCGAGGCAGCAATATCCCCTTGGAGACAAATCGGCTGGAGGACGATGTATTGAATCTCGACGCAATTTGAGTCTTCTATCGTCATTAGGAGGCCCTGAACGTTACTATTCGCTATCATTTTTGCGTCGGATTCGATAATCCTAACTCACAGGAGAACGACCATAAGGTGCCCGAGGCAGCAATAGACCCTTGGAGACAAGTCGGATGGAGGCCGATGTATTGAATCTCGACGCAATTTGAGTGTTCCATCGGCATTAGGAGGCCCTGAATGTTACAGTTAACTATCATTTTAGCGTCGGATTCGAAAATCTAGTCTCACAGCAGACGGACCATTTGGTGCCCGAGGCAGCAATATCCCCTTGGAGACAAATCGGCTGGAGGACGATGTATTGAATCTCGACGCAATTTGAGTCTTCTATCGTCATTAGGAGGCCCTGAACGTTACTATTCGCTATCATTTTTGCGTCGGATTCAAAATCTAGACTCACAGGTGAATGACCATATGGTGCCCGAGACAGCAATATCCCCTTGGAGACAAGTCGGCTGGAGGCCGATGTATTGAATCTCGACGCAGTTTGAGTGTTCCATCGTCATTAGAAGGCCCTGAACGTTACAATGAACTATCATTTTTGCGTCGGATTCGAAAATCTAGACTCACAGGAGAACGACCATAAGGTGCCCGAGGCAGCAATAGACCCTTGGAGACAGGTCGGCTGGAGGCCGATGTATTGAATCTCGACGCAATTTGAGTGTTCCATCGGCATTAGGAGGCCCTGAACGTTACAATTAACTATCATTTTTGCGTCGGATTCGATAATCTAAACTCACAGGAGAACGACCATAAGGTGCCCGAGGCAGCATTAGACCCTTGGAGACAAGTCTTCTGGAGGCCGATGTATTGAATCTCGACGCAATTTGAGTGTTCCATCGTCTTTAGAAGGCCGTGAACGTTACAATTAACTATCATTTTTGCGTCGGATTCCAAAATCTAGACTCACAGGAGAACGACCATAAGGTGCCCGAGGCAGCAATAGACCCTTGGAGAGAAGTCGGCTGGAGGCCGATGTATTGAATCTCGACGCAATTTGAGTGTTCCATCGGCATTAGGAGGCCCTGAACGTTACAATTAACTATCATTTTTGCGTCGGATTCGATAATCTAATCTCACAGGAGAACGACCATAAGGTGCCCGAGGCAGCAACAGACCCTTGGAGACAAGTCGGCTGGAGGACGATGTATTGAATCTCGACGCAATTTGAGTGTACCATCGTCATTAGAAGGCCCTGAACGTTATAATTAACTATCGTTTTGCGTCGGATTCGAAGATCTAGACTCATAGGAGAACGACCATAAGGTGCCCGAGGCAGCAATAGACCCTTGGAGACAAGTCGGCTGGAGGACGATGTATTGTAACTCGACGCAATTTGAGAGTTCCATCGTCATTAGGAGGCCCTGAACGTTACAATTAACTATCATTTTTGCGTCGGATTGGAAAATCTAGACTTACAAGAGAACGACCATAAGGTGCCCGAGGCAGCATTAGACCCTTGGAGACAAGTCGGCTGGAGGACGATGTATTGGATCGCGACGCAATTTGAGTGTTCCATCGTCATTAGGAGGCCCTGAATGTTACAATTAACTATCAGTTTTTCGTCGGATTCGAAAATCTAGACTCACAGCAGACGGACCATTTGGTGCCCGAGGCAACAATATCACCTTGGAGACAAATCGGCTGGAGGACGATGTATTGAATCTCGACGCAATTTGAGACTTCTGTCGTCATTAGCAGGCCCTGAACGTTACTATTCACTATCATTTTTGCGTCGGATTCGAAATTCTAGACTCTCAGGAGAAGGATCATATGGTGCCCGAGACAGCAATATCCCCTTGGAGACAAGTCGGCTGGAGGCCGATGTATTGATTCTCGACGCAATTTGAGTGTTCCATCGGCATTAGGAGGCCCTGAACGTTACAACTAACTATCATTTTTTGCGTCGGATTCGATAATCTAAACTCACAGAAGAACGACCATAAGGTGCCCGAGGCAGCAACAGACCCTTGGAGACAAGTCGGCTGGAGGCCGATGTATTGAATCTCGACGCAATTTGAGTGTTCCATCGTCATTAGAAGGCCCTGAACGTTACAATTAACTATCATTTTTGCGTCGGATTCGAAAATCTAGACTCTCAGGAGAACGACCATAAGATGCATGAATCAGCAATAGACCCGTGGAGACAAGTCGGCTGGAGGCCGATGTATTGAATCTCGAGCAATTTGAGTGTTCCATCGGCATTAGGAGGATCTGACCGTTACAATTAACTATCATTTTTGCGTCGGATCCGATAATCTAAACTCACAGGAGAACGACCATAAGGTGCCCGAGGCAGCAATAGACCCTTGGAGACAAGTCGGATGGAGGCCGATGTATTGAATCTCGACGCAATTTGAGTGTTCCATCGGCATTAGGAGGCCCTGAACGTTACAGTTAACTATCATTTTAGCGTCGGATTCGAAAATCTAGTCTCACAGCAGACGGACCATTTGGTGCCCGAGGCAGCAATATCCCCTTGGAGACAAATCGGCTGGAGGACGATGTATTGAATCTCGACGCAATTTGAGTCTTCTATCGTCATTAGGAGGCCCTGAACGTTACTATTCGCTATCATTTTTGCGTCGGATTCGAAAATCTAGACTCACAGGTGAATGACCATATGGTGCCCGAGACAGCAATATCCCCTTGGAGACAAGTCGGCTGGAGGCCGATGTATTGAATCTCGACGCAATTTGAGAGTTCTATCGTCATCAGGAGGCGCTGAACGTTACTATTCACTATCATTTTTGCGTCGGATTCGAAAATGTAGACCCACAGGAGAAGGATCATATGGAGCCCGAGACAGCTATATCCCCTTGGAGACAAATCCGCTGGAGGCCGATGTATTGAATCTCGACGCAGTTTGAGTGTTCCATCGTCATTAGAAGGCCCTGAACGTTACAATGAACTATCATTTTTGCGTCGGATTCGAAAATCTAGACTCACAGGAGAACGACCATAAGGTGCCCGAGGCAGCAATAGACCCTTGGAGACAGGTCGGCTGGAGGCCGATGTATTGAATCTCGACGCAATTTGAGTGTTCCATCGGCATTAGGAGGCCCTGAACGTTACAATTAACTATCATTTTTGCGTCGGATTCGATAATCTAAACTCACAGGAGAACGACCATAAGGTGCCCGAGGCAGCATTAGACCCTTGGAGACAAGTCTTCTGGAGGCCGATGTATTGAATCTCGACGCAATTTGAGTGTTCCAGCGTCATTAGGGGGCCCTGAACGTTACAATTAACAATCATTTTAGCGTCGGATTCGAAAATCTACTCACAGGAGAAGTTCATACGGTGCTCGAGACAGCAATATCCCCTTGGAGACAAGTCCGCTGGAGGCCGATGTATTGAATCTCGAAGCAATTTTAATGTTCCATCGTCATTAGGAGGCCCTGAACCTTACAATTAACTATCATTTTTGCGTCGGATTCAAAAATCTTCTCACAGGAGAAGTTCATACGGTGCTCAAGGCAGCAACAGACCCTTGGAGACAAGTCGGCTGGAGGCCGATGTATTGAATCTCGACGCAATTTGAGTGTTCCATCGTCATTACAAGGCCCTGCACGTTACAATTAACTATCATTTTTGCGTCGGATTCGAAATTCTAGACTCACAGGAGAACGACCACAAGGTGCCCGAGGCAGCAATAGATCCTTGGAGACAAGTCGGCTGGAGGACGATGAATTGAATCTCGACGCAATTTGACAGTTCCATCGTCATTAGGAGGCCCTGACGTTACAATTAACTATCATCTTTGCGTCGGATTCGATAATCTAAACTCACAGGAGAACGACCATAAGGTGCCGAGGCAGCAATAGACCCTTGGAGACAAGTCGGCTGGAGGCCGATGTATTAAATCTCGACGCAATTTGAGTGTTCCATCGGAATTAGGAGGCCCTGAACGTTACAGTTAACTATCATTTTAGCGACGGATTCGAAAATCTACTAACAGGAGAAGGATCATATGGTGCACGAGACTGCAATATCCCCTTGGATACAAGTCGGCTGGAGGTCGATGTATTGAATCTGGACGCAATTTGAGTCTTCTATCGTCATTAGGAGGCCCTAAATGTTACAATTAACTATCATTTTTTCGTCGGATTCGATAATCTAAACTCACAGGAGAACGACCATAAGGTGCCCGAGGCAGCAACAGACCCTTGGAGAAAAGTCGGCTGGAGGCCGATGTATTGAATCTCGACGAAATTTGAGTGTTCCATCGTCATTACAAGGCCCTGAACGTTACAATTAACTATCATTTTTGCGTCGGATTCGAAAATCTAGACACACAGGAGAACGACCATAAGGTGCCCGAGGCAGCAATAGACCCTTGGAGACAAGTCGGCTGGAGGACGATGTATTGAATCTCGACGCAATTTGACAGTTCCAAAGTCATTAGGAGGCCCTGAAAGTTACAATTAACTATCAGTTTTTCGTCGGATTCGAAAATATAGACTCACAGCAGACGGACCATTTGGTGCCCGAGACTGCAATATAGCCTAGTAGACAAGTCGGCTGGAGGAAGATGTATTGACTCTCGACGCAATTTGATTCTTCTATCGTCATTAGGAGGCCCTGAACGTTACTATTCACTATCATTTTTGCGTCGGATTCGAAAATCTAGACTCACAGGAGAAGGATCATATGGTGCCCGAGACAGCAATATCCCCTTGGAGACAAGTCGGCTGGAAAACGATGTATTGAATCTCGACGCAATTTGAGTGTTCCATCGGCATTACAAGGCCCTGAACGTTACATTTAACTATCATTTTCGCGTCGGATTCGAAAATCTAGACTCACAGGAGAACGACCATAAGGTGCGCGAGGCAGCATTAGACCCTTGGAGACAAGTCGGCTGGAGGACGATGTATTGAATCTCGACGCAATTTGAGTGTTCATCGGCATTACAAGGCCCTGAACGTTACAATTAACTATCATTTTTGCGTCGGAATCGATAATCTAAACTCACAGGAGAACGACCATAAGGTGCCCGAGGCAGCAACAGACCCTTGGAGAAAAGTCGGCTGGAGGCCGATGTATTGAATCTCGACGCAATTTGAGTGTTCCATCGTCATTACAAGGCCCTGAACGTTACAATTAACTATCATTTTTGCGTCGGATTCGAAAATCTAGACACAGAGGAGAACGACCATAAGGTGCCCGAGGCAGCAATAGACCCTTGGAGACAAGTCGGCTGGAGTACGATGTATTGAATCTCGACGCAATTTGACAGTTCCAAAGTCATTAGGAGGCCCTGAAAGTTACAATTAACTATCAGTTTTTCGTCGGATTCGAAAATCTAGACTCACAGCAGATGGACCATTTGGTGCCCGGGGCAGCAATATCCCCTTGGAGACAAATCGGCTGGAGGACGATGTATTGAATCTCGACGCAATTTGAGTCTTCTATCGTCATTAGGAGGCGCTAAACGTTACAATTCACTATAATTTTTGCGTCGGATTCGAAAATCTAGACTTACAGGAGAAGGATCATATTGTGCCCGAGACAGCAATATCCCCATGGAGACAAGTCGGCTGGAGGACGATGTATTGATCCACAACGCAATGTGAGTGTTCCATCGTCTTTAGGAGTCCCTGAACGTTACAATTAACTATCATTTATGCGACGGATTCGATAATCTAAACCCACAGGAGAACGACCATAAGGTGCCCGAGGCAGCAATAGACCCTGGGAGACACGTCGGCTGGAAACCGATGTATTGATTCTTGACGCAATTTGAGTGTTCCATCGTCATTAGGAGGCCCTGACCGTTACAATTAACATTCATTTTAGCGTCGGATTCGAAAATCTACTCACAGGAGGAGTTCATACGGTGCTCGAGACAGCAATATACCCCTTGGAGACAAACCGACTGGAGGCCGATGTATTGAATTTCGACGCAATTTGAGTGTTCCATCGTCATTAGGTCGCTCTGAACGTTATAATGAACTATCATTTTTGCGTCGGATTCGAAAATCTAGACTTACAAGAGAACGACCATAAGGTGCCCGAGGCAGCATTAGACCCTTGGAGACAAGTCGGCTGGAGGACGATGTATTGAACCTCGACTCAATTTGAGTTTTCCATCGTCATTAGGTGGCCCTGAACGTTACAATTAACAATCAGTTTTGCGTCGGGTTCGAAAATCTAGACTCACAGCAGAACGATCACAAGGTGCCCGTGGCAGCTATTGACCCTTGGAGACAAGTCGGTTGGAGGACGATGTATAGGATCGCGACGCAAAATGAGTGTTCCATCGTCATTAGGAGGCCCTGAATGTTACAATTAACTATCAGTTTTTCGTCGGATTCGAAAATCTAGACTCACTGGAGACGGACCATAAGGTGCTCGATGCAGCAATATCCCCTTGGAGACCAGTCCGCTGGAGGACGATGTATTGAAACGCGACGCAATTTGAGTGCTCCATCGTCATTTGGAGAACCTGAACGTTACAATTAACTATCAGTTTCGCGTCGGATTCAAAAATCCAGACTCACAGGAGACGGACCATTTGGTGCCCGAGGCAGCAATGTCCCCTTGGAGACAAATCAGCTGGAGGACGATGTATTGAATCTCGACGCAATTTGAGTCTTCTATCGTCATTAGGTCGCCCTGAACGTTATAATGAACTATCAGTTTTGCGTCGGATTCGAAAATCTAGACTTACAAGAGAACGACCATAAGGTGCCCGAGGCAGCATTAGACCCTTGGAGACAAGTCGGCTGGAGGACGATGTATTGAATTTCGACGCAATTTAAGTGTTCCATCGTCATTATGAGGCCCTGAACGTCACAATTAACTATCAGTTTCGCGTCGGATTCGAAAATCTAGACTCACAGGAGACGGACCACATGGAGCCCGAGGCAGCAATATCCCCTTGTAGACAAGTCGGCTGGAGGAAGATGTATTGACTCTCGACGCAATTTGAGTGTTCCATCGTCATGAGGAGGCCCTGAGCATTACATTTAACTATCAGTTTTGCGTCGGATTCTAAAATGTTGACTCACAGGGGAACGACCATACGGTGCCCGAGGCAGCAATAGACACTTGGAAACAAGTCGGCTGGAGGCTGATGTATTGAATTTCGACGCAATTTAAGTGTTCCGTCGTCATTATGAGGCCCTGAACGTCACAATTAACTATCAGTTTCGCGTCGGATTCGAAAATCTACACTGACAGGAGTCGGACCACATGGAGCCCGAGGCAGCAATATCCCCTTTGAGACAAGTCGGCTTAAGGACGATGTAGTGAATCTCGGCCCAATTTGAGTGGTCCTTCGTCATTAGGAGACCCTGAACGTTACAATTAACTATCTGTTTTGCGTTGGATTCAAAAATCTAGACTCACAGGAGAACGACCATAAGGTGCTCGAGGCAGCAATAGACCCTTGGAGACAAGTCCGCTGGAGGCCGATGTATTGAATCACGACGCAATTTGAGTGTTCCATCGTCATTAGGAGGCCCTGAACGTTACAATTCACTATCATTTTTGCGTCGGATTCGAAAATCTAGACTCAAAGGAGAACGACCATAAGGTCCCCGAGGCAGCAATAGACACTTGGAAACAAGTCGGCTGGAGGCTGATGTATTGAATCTCGACGCAATTTAAGTGTTCCATCGTCATTATGAGGCTCTGAACGTCACAATTAACTATCAGTTTCGCGTCGGATTCGAAAATCTACACTCACAGGAGACGGACCACATGGAGCCCGAGGCAGCAATTTCCCCTTTGAGACAAGTCGGCTGAAGGACGATGTAGTGAATCTCGGCCCAATTTGAGTGGTCCTTCGTCATTAGGAGACCCTGAACGTTACAATTAACTATCTGTTTTGCGTTGGATTCAAAAATCTAGACTCACAGGAGAACGACCATAAGGTGCTCGAGGCAGCAATAGACCCTTGGAGACAAGTCCGCTGGAGGCCGATGTATTGAATCTCGACGCTATTTGAGTGTTCCATCGTCATTAGGAGGCCCTGAACCTTACAATTAACTATCATTTTTGCGTCGGATTCAAAAATCTAGACTTACAAGAGAACGACCATAAGGTGCCCGAGGCAGCATTAGACCCTTGGAGACAAGTCGGCTGGAGGACGATGTATTGAACCTCGACTCAATTTGAGTTTTCCATCGTCATTAGGTGGCCCTGAACGTTACAATTAACAATCAGTTTTGCGTCGGGTTCGAAAATCTAGACTCACAGCAGAACGATCACAAGGTGCCCGTGGCAGCTATTGACCCTTGGAGACAAGTCGGTTGGAGGACGATGTATAGGATCGCGACGCAAAATGAGTGTTCCATCGTCATTAGGAGGCCCTGAATGTTACAATTAACTATCAGTTTTTCGTCGGATTCGAAAATCTAGACTCACTGGAGACGGACCATAAGGTGCCCGATGCAGCAATATCCCCTTGGAGACCAGTCCGCTGGAGGACGATGTATTGAATCGCGACGCAATTTGAGTGCTCCATCGTCATTTGGAGAACCTGAACGTTACAATTAACTATCAGTTTCGCGTCGGATTCAAAAATCCAGACTCACAGGAGACGGACCATTTGGTGCCCGAGGCAGCAATGTCCCCTTGGAGACAAATCAGCTGGAGGACGATGTATTGAATCTCGACGCAATTTGAGTCTTCTATCGTCATTAGGTCGCCCTGAAAGTTATAATGAACTATCAGTTTTGCGTCGGATTCGAAAATCTAGACTTACAAGAGAACGACCATAAGGTGCCCGAGGCAGCATTAGACCCTTGGAGACAAGTCGGCTGGAGGACGATGTATTGGATCGCGACGCAATTTGAGTGTTCCATCCTCATTAGGAGGCGCTGAACCTTACAATTAACTATCAGTTTCGCGTCGGATTCGAGAATCTAGACTCACAGGAGACGGACCACATGGAGCCCGAGGCAGCAATATCCCCTTGTAGACAAGTCGGCTGGAGGAAGATGTATTGACTCTCGACGCAATTTGAGTGTTCCATCGTCATGAGGAGGCCCTGAGCATTACATTTAACTATCAGTTTTGCGTCGGATTCTAAAATGTTGACTCACAGGGGAACGACCATACGGTGCCCGAGGCAGCAATAGACACTTGGAAACAAGTCGGCTGGAGGCTGATGTATTGAATTTCGACGCAATTTAAGTGTTCCATCGTCATTATGAGGCCCTGAACGACACAATTAACTATCAGTTTCCCGTCGGATTCGAAAATCTACACTCACAGGAGTCGGACCACATGGAGCCCGAGGCAGCAATATCCCCTTTGAGACAAGTCGGCTTAAGGACGATGTAGTGAATCTCGGCCCAATTTGAGTGGTCCTTCGTCATTAGGAGACCCTGAACGTTACAATTAACTATCTGTTTTGCGTTGGATTCAAAAATCTAGACTCACAGGAGAACGACCATAAGGTGCCCGAGGCAGCATTAGACCCTTGGAGACAAGTCCGCTGGAGGACGATGTATTGAATCTCGACGCAATTTGAGTCTTCTATCGTCATTAGGTCGCCCTGAACGTTATAATGAACTATCAGTTTTGTGTCGGATTCGAAAATCAAGACTCACAGTGTGGTGTAACGACGTATTAAGGTTTGCGTTTGATATATGACCATGTGCAGACTTCGTCACCTACGTCAGTTACAACCCACTTTAAAAATGATTCATATTCTTTTAAATTGTCATAGGATGGTTCTTGAACGAAACTGTAAAACATCAGTTGAGTCGTGTGCAGAGAATTACATCACTTGGGCCAATTGGTTTTCGTACCTTTTTCGAATTTAAATTTCGTTTGTTTCTCCTCAGAAAATTATATCGACACACGTTATCTTGATCTAATCGATATCAGAATCACACATTAAATAAACTTTTTAGATTCAAAGTTTCGGCCAACGCTGTCTGAATCAATAATCTTGTCAGATATATTATTAATCCGTTCACATAACTCTTCATAAATAAATCTTCAAGAGACGTGTTTAAACTTTAGTAGCATACACTATTTTATTAGCTTCCTACACATACAGATGTGAACTTGAGCGTTGACAGACAGTGACTAACTTTTCAATAAGATTAAGCTCGTCATTGTTGTACAAAAAGAGTATAAAAATTCATTTTTAATTTTTAGAAACACGACGCAACAACTCGGTTCCAGGATCTTCTGTTGCTCCTTGGCTGTCGACCCGCGACGTATAGCGGCCAGCAATTTCCTCTCTGGTCGCGGCAACGAAGATGCTGTCCCCGTTCGTTGCGCCGATCTCTCCGTACATGAAACACATAAAAAAAATACAAACTTTTAGATAATTCACATTTATTACAAATAATAAGAAAACACATAAACAAAACTAAATTAAACTTATAGTCACCTGCAAACTGGGCTGACTTGGTGGATGCGTGACGTTTAATTTCGTCCCACTACATACCCCACCCACAAGCTCAGTTTGTCAGGTTTTAACCGAAATTAAAACTGTTCAATATACAATATTTAACTGTTAATACATTTTCCTCACATTTTACGTAACCTAGAGTCCTTGCTATTAGAGAGATTTAATCCTTTTAATACGATATCGTTGTGACTATTTGTCATTTACTCTTAATTGTGCTCTTATGGTAATTCGTAACCGAATATAGGGAGATTGCTCCTCTTCAGTTAATAGTTGCTAATAAATACTAATTTAGTACGTTCTTTAACGTTGTACATTAGGACAGAGCATTCAAATTGTGATAGATTAGTTATAGTTTCATTTATTTACTAGAGTTATTCTTTCCATGAATGTATATTACTAATAAGTTTCTCACAATAACTAATAGTACTATTTACTTTACGTCATTCTCTTCCCTAAGGCCTTATTTATGCCTGAGGTCAAGAAGAAATCAAGCAAAACTCTCTTTAGAATCTCGGCACGGCTTTCTTTACCTTCGGATACCTTGTTGGGTAATGGCCATTTAATTAGGAGAAACAAGCGAGAGAGCCCCGTTTGGTGTGTTCTATATTAACACTATTACAAACCTCTATTAAAGGCACTCTGCTATGTTCTCGTGAGCCATATAGCTCTGGACGCCCATGGTCCCTAAAACTATTAACCATCCCCTTTGGTTCCTACTATCCGAGTAAATTTAAAATACGCAAAATTCCTTTAGACCTAAGAGCAAAATTTCCTCCATATAAATCCCCCTTTTGGTTATCTTTCTCTTTTTGAAGTACCAGTAGATTATTGTAGAACACATGTTTAAGCTTTCTGTCATTTATTTAAAATAACACGTAACTATCACGAAAAACTTCACACGAATAAACTATGAACGCTCTTCCGTATGTAACATATACTAAATATTAACTTATTTAGAAATGAAGGGTTTCATTTGATCAACACTATATAATCCTTTAATTACACCTGATGAAGGTTCCATAAGAAGTAATGCTTTGGGATGTACAATCTTATGTACAACATATGGACCTTCAAAGATCAAGAAGAATTTTCTACATTCCTTCCCGATCTTAGAACTTTTAGGATGAGATCGTACTAACACAAGATCTCCTACCTGAAATGAGGGTTCTATAGCCTGTTGATTATAGCTTTTAATTCTCCGTTCGGCATTTTTTACAATCTGTTCGCAAACTTTTTCGTCTGGAATACATTGTTGGATCTCATTTACTGGTGGCCAAGGTAAAGCAGCTAGTAAAGGCTCACCTATAATTCGTTTGCCTAAAATTTCTATAGGTGATAATCCCGTCGTTAGGTGAGGCAATTCATTTAATATCTTTTCGAACTCAGGCATTAGTTTGGCCCACCGAGTATGTTTATGTGCACAATAAGTTCTACATAATCGTCCTAATTCTTTCATGACTCTTTCTACTAAATTACTTTGAGGGTGATATTTCGAAATTAAGATATGTTTGATTCCATATTGTCTTATCATATCTTGAAATCTTTGACTAATAAAGGCACTACCGTTGTCAGACATAAGTCGTTTAGGAATGCCCCAGTTAACAAAGTAATTTCGGGTGAGGCAGCGTATAACGCTTGCTGTATTCGCTCGTTTCAAAGTATATAGTTTCACATGTTTGGACCAACATTCCATTACAACAAACACATATGTTAATCCTCCTAAACTCCGAGGCAGAGGGCCGAAAAAATCTAATGACAGTAGATCCCACAAACCTCGAGGAATTACAGCATATAATTTATAACGCTTGGATTTGTTATTAACTTTAACCTTTTGACAGGTTTCACAAGCCCTAATAATACTTCTCACAATACCTGACACATTTTTGGAATAATAATACTTCATTAGATGTTTAATACATTTACGAATTCCAAAATGCCCGTAACCTTCATGAATATAAGTAATTAACTCGTCCACAACAGTTTTCGGAATGCAGATTTTCCATCTCTGGTGTTCCCTCTGTGCTTTCCAATACAACAAGTTGTTAAAATATAACCACACACCCCGGGTGTTAACTGTTTCGTCCCCATTATTAAGGTTTTGTATAAGGTCCCTATATTGATCGTCATTTCTTTGATTGCATCTAACAGCAGTTACTATCCGTTTAACCTTACGTTCGTTCTCCTTAGTCAAAAGGAAATAAACATGATAATTTGTTCCTGGTTCTTCTGCAATATTAATATTCTCCATTCCTACGGGAAGCCTTGACAAAGCATCTGAAACTACATTCTGAGATCCTTTTATATACCTAATCTCGTACTGAAATTCTTGCAAGTATAATACCCAACGTAATAGCCGACGGTGAAGTAACCGGCAATTGTTCAAAAAGATTAAAGCCTGGTGATCAGTATATACAATTGTTTTTCTTCCCATTAATAATCCTCTAAATCGTTGAAAACCCCATACCACTGCGAGAGCTTCCTTCTCGGATACAAAATAATTTCTTTCATGTTTATTTAAAGTTCGACTAGCGAATCCAATAGGCCGATGTAATCCCTCTTCATTGGTCAGATCACCTTGGAATATTACACAAGACACACCATAATCAGAGGCATCCGTACACATACCAAAGTCCTGATCGAAATCTGGGTGGTATAACATTTTGGCTTTGGTTAACGCTCCTTTTATCTTATTAAAAACTTCCTCTTCCTCTTGTCCCCAGAGCCATACTGACTTCTCTTTCAATAAATCTAGTAATTTAGGATTAACAATATCCTGCCCTGGAAGAAATCTTCTCAGGAATCCTACCATTCCTAAGAATGATTTCAATTGTTTTCGATTTCTAGGACTCGGGCATCGAGCAATAGCTTCAATACGTGCTGGGTCTGGCCTAATACCTTTACTGTCCACTATATGCCCCAAAAATCTCACTTCCTCCTTTCCGAAGTAAGACTTAGATAATTTTAAAGTAATTCCTCTGTCAATTAAACGGTTAAACAATTCCCGTAATATCGTTACGTGTTCTTCCCACGTTTTAGTAGCTACCAAAATATCATCTACATATAAAATAATCTTTTGTAACAATTGCTGACCCAAAGCAGAATCTAATGCCCTAATGAAAGTTGACACTGATATATTAAGTCCAAAAGGTAAAACTTGGAACTGATATGATCTGCCTTCAAAAAGAAAAGCCGTATATTGCCGTGAATCCGGGTGTAATGTTACTTGATGGTAGCCGGCGGTTAAATCCATTGTACTCATATAACGAGAACCAGCGATCTTAAGAAGTACGTCCTCCATAGGAATAGGTCTGTCTCTTTCCATCTCTATAATTTTATTTAATTCACGGGCATCCAGAACCAGTCGTACCCCACCAGTGGCTTTCTTAACTACCCACAACGGACTGTTAAAAGCGCTACATGATCGTTCGATAATGTTTTGTTCTAGCATCTTACTTATTTCTCTACTAGCCGGTTCTTTGAATTGTACTGGAATGGGATAAGGTTTCTTAAAGAATGGTTTTTTATCTTTAATCTTAAGTTTACAAACGTAATCTTTAATTCTCCCCGGTTCATCTGAGAAGACGGCTCTAAATTCTAACATCAAAGATTCCAACTCTTCCTTTTCTTGCTCGGATAGACAATTCGTAGATAAACATTTTTCTTTCACTTCGGTTTCGATACTATTACTAGCCTGACATTGGTATACCGCATACCCAAGATCACTAAAATCTGTTAATAGATTCATGGTCGGTGCGTACTTAATCTGTAAGGACTCGTAGCAATTTTCAGGTACTTGACTGTTAGAGAACCTCACCTTAAAAGTACATGCCTCCTTATGGATGGTTAAGGAAGAATCTTTAAAATCTAATATAGCTTTATATTTACACAGCCAATCTATACCTAAAATTATGGCCACATTTAAGTTGGCTACGACGAGTACAGAGTGAGCAATTAATTGTTTAGCAATTTCAAAAGTTACATAAACTTCTTCAGTAATATTTTGACTTCTTTTACCAGTAACTCCTATAATTTTCACCCCAGTTACAGGTAAAGTCGGGAAATTCCAATATTTTCTTTTAAGCTGAAATAATTCTTTGGATAAAATACTTACTTCGCTACCCGAATCAACTATAATATTTACTTCGGTATCTTTAATATAACCTTTAATAACGGGTTTATATGTTACATTCTCCCTTATCTGATTGTCTTCCTGAAGTAAATCTTGTTGCCAGTCATCGTCCTTTTGGCAGCTTAATGATAAATTGCAATTGGGTCTTGGATAATCTTGACCAATAGTTCCCTTTAGTTGACCCGTACTAAAGGACTTTACTAGTTTTCCGAACGTTCTATGATGACGTCACCTACCACTTGACCTTCATTAATTACTTGAGGATGATTTATCTCATGATCGTTACTGTGTAATTTCCGCACTTTAGGGTTATTACCACGATTTTGTTGGCTCTCCTTATCTTTAGATTGACGTTTTATATAACAGAACCGGCTATGATTGTTGTTATTAGCTTTTCGTGGTTCTGAATTATTATTATTATTATTTCGAGGATTGTCATTTCTACCAAATCTAAACTTCTCGTCTTCCCTTTCTCTATTAAGTATATCTAACTGCTCTAAATATCCTAACAATTCACACGGCTGTGACCATTCTCTTTCTATCATTCTTTCCTTTACGTAATACGGTAACCTACTAATTAGGACTCGTATTAAATGACTTTCAATAATTGGTTCTTCAATTAATTTAGCACGGTTTAAATGCCATTCAAAATAATTCCTATAACCTCCCCACCGTTTAGAATATGGAGGAGGGTCTAACAACTCTAAAGTTAAGTGTTGTTGTTTTCCTCTCGACCAATAATTTTGTTTAAACTGCTTAACAAAATCATCCCAATCCCTGAATTCAGTTCTATGCAGTACTGCCCATTCCGCAGCTTCTGCTTCTAAATGTCCTATTACAAATTGAATGCGTTTTTCATTACTCCATTTAGGAGATAATGATGTTTCAAAAGCTTTTATAAAGATTATTGGGTGCAGTTCGCCTCCTGGTTTGAATACAGGAAATCGACTTGCTACATTTGAATTTGTTGTTATGTCATCCAGACATTCTGCGAGAGAAATAGTCGGATTTTGTTTAGCTTGCAGAGACGGAGTTGCATCGGATTGGCTTGCCGCGATTGCCTTATTCATATTGTTGTCGTCCGTGCTAGCAAATTCGATGCGACTGTTGTCTCTGATTACGTTATTACCTCTGCTACCTGAAATGTTCTCGTTATTATCTAATTCCGATAACCGTTTAGTAATTTCCTGTATCCGCATTTCTGTATTGGATACGCGATTAGCTAATATCGATTCTTCACTGTGTTCACGATGTGAACGCTCTGTACCTTCGTCAATATTATTATCTTTGGCAGTCTCAAGATTACTGCGTATCTCAGTAATTAAAAATTTCATGTTTTCGATTTCGGTATGGTCCTTTTCTACTTGATGAGTTAATGTTTCTAATTCTACATTATCTATTGAAGAAATCTCTACAGGTTTGGTAGAGACCTCTTTAATAGATTTCAATAATTCTCTGCGAACAGTTTCTGTTTGCATAGAAAATTCATCTCGTAACATATCGTTATTTTTCTGTATTTCATTTACAACTAAGATATTGACACTATCTAGTCTCTCGGATAAGTCAGTAATATCGTGTCGCATGCGAGCTTTTTCCTCGCGCGATTCCTGGATATGTTCTTCTAACCTTTTACAATTATCAGCAATCTTATTACTAAGTCCTACTAATTTTTCCTGCATTTCAACTTTAGAAGACTCTATTTTATCACTTAATTCTCGACTGGTTTCATTAAGATGTTCCTGTAACCTGTCTGTCGATTTTGTTAGCTCCCCTTTAAGTTCCTCTTTTAATCTAGCAGTAGATTCCTCGTTAGACTGTTTTAATCTAGCAATAAATTCCTCGTTAGCCTGTTTTAATTCCTCTTTTAATCTAGCAGTAGATTCTTCGTTAGATTGTTTCAATTTAGCGATCGCCCTAAAAAGGGCTCTCATGCTCCTATCGGACATAGATTGCTCTTCGTCTGACATTTCACTTTCCGACATTATTGTAAGATATTAACTATTTACACACGCAAACTTGTAATCAACAATCCTGTAAAAGCACACTTCCTATGTACAACACTCCACTTCCAACTTGAAACAAACTCACCGGACACTAATATTGTAATTTGTAGTTCTCGATGACCAGTGTGCTGCTATGGGCTGCAGATGTAACAGCCGTCGATGCAGCCGCTGAGATGCTGCGACCCCGCTTCCGCAACCGGCAGGACGCTGAGTCGAACACCGAAAACGTCGCTGGCTGCAACCACGCCCGGCACCGCCGTAGACAGGCGAAGCCCTCAGCAACACCTCTAATACCAGCCGGAGGAACGCCCCGCAGCTGACGTACTGGGCCTATTAGTTTAGGGAGAAAAAAGGTTGTCGGGGTTTGCAGCGTTCAGCTGCTGCCCAACAGATGCGCCTTCTCGTGGAACAACTGCGTGACCGTACTGCTTGGCTGCGGCTCCGTCAGATGCCCACACCCACGAAGTCGCCGCTGGCTGGTGAAGGCTCCACGAAAACTCGCGTTGACTTCCGAAGGACTCTTGATGTTTTGTTTCGTACCTGTGTGCCTTAGTTGCACACAAGTCCTGTTTCTAAGGTCGCCACGGTGTGGTGTAACGACGTATTAAGGTTTGCGTTTGATATATGACCATGTGCAGACTTCGTCACCTACGTCAGTTACAACCCACTTTAAAAATGATTCATATTCTTTTAAATTGTCATAGGATGGTTCTTGAACGAAACTGTAAAACATCAGTTGAGTCGTGTGCAGAGAATTACATCACTTGGGCCAATTGGTTTTCGTACCTTTTTCGAATTTAAATTTCGTTTGTTTCTCCTCAGAAAATTATATCGACACACGTTATCTTGATCTAATCGATATCAGAATCACACATTAAATAAACTTTTTAGATTCAAAGTTTCGGCCAACGCTGTCTGAATCAATAATCTTGTCAGATATATTATTAATCCGTTCACATAACTCTTCATAAATAAATCTTCAAGAGACGTGTTTAAACTTTAGTAGCATACACTATTTTATTAGCTTCCTACACATACAGATGTGAACTTGAGCGTTGACAGACAGTGACTAACTTTTCAATAAGATTAAGCTCGTCATTGTTGTACAAAAAGAGTATAAAAATTCATTTTTAATTTTTAGAAACACGACGCAACAACTCGGTTCCAGGATCTTCTGTTGCTCCTTGGCTGTCGACCCGCGACGTATAGCGGCCAGCAATTTCCTCTCTGGTCGCGGCAACGAAGATGCTGTCCCCGTTCGTTGCGCCGATCTCTCCGTACATGAAACACATAAAAAAAATACAAACTTTTAGATAATTCACATTTATTACAAATAATAAGAAAACACATAAACAAAACTAAATTAAACTTATAGTCACCTGCAAACTGGGCTGACTTGGTGGATGGGTGACGTTTAATTTCGTCCCACTACAACAGGAGAACGAACATAAGGTGCCCGAGGCAGCAATAGACCCTTGGAGACAAGTCGGCTGGAGGCCGATGTATTCAATCTCGACGCAATTTGAGTGTTCCATCGGCATTAGGAGGCCCTGAACGTTACAATTCACTATCATTTTTGCGTCGGATTCGAAAATCTATACTCACAGGAGAACGACCATAAGGTCCCCGAGGCAGCAATAGACACTTGGAAACAAGTCGGCTGGAGGCTAATGTATTGAATCTCGACGCAATTTAAGTGTTCCATCGTAATTATGAGGCCCTGAACGTCACAATTAACTATCAGTTTCGCGTCGGATTCGAAAATCTACACTCACAGGAGACGGACCACATGGAGCCCGAGGCAGCAATATCCCCTTTGAGACAAGTCGGCTGAAGGACGATGTAGTGAATCTCGGCCCAATTTGAGTGGTCTCTCGTCATTAGGAGACCCTGAACGTTACAATTAACTATCTGTTTTGCGTTGGATTCAAAAATCTAGACTCACAGGAGAACGACCATAAGGTGCTCGAGGCAGCAATAGACCCTTGGAGACAAGTCCGCTGGAGGCCGATGTATTGAATCTCGACGCTATTTGAGTGTTCCATCGTCATTAGGAGGCCCTGAACCTTACAATTAACTATCATTTTTGCGTCGGATTCAAAAATCTTCTCACAGGAGAAGTTCATACGGTGCTCAAGGCAGCAACAGACCCTTGGAGACAAGTCGGCTGGAGGCCGATGTATTGAATCTCGACGCAATTTGAGTGTTCCATCGTCATTACAAGGCCCTGGACGTTACAATTAACTATCATTTTTGCGTCGGATTCGAAATTCTAGACTCACAGGAGAACGACCACAAGGTGACCGAGGCAGCAATAGATCCTTGGAGACAAGTCGCCTGGAGGACGATGAATTGAATCTCGACGCAATTTGACAGTTCCATCATCATTAGGAGGCCCTGACGTTACAATTAACTATCATCTTTGCGTCGGATTCGATAATCTAAACTCACAGGAGAACGACCATAAGGTGCCGAGGCAGCAATAGACCCTTGGAGACAAGTCGGCTGGAGGCAGATGTATTAAATCTCGACGCAATTTGAGTGTTCCATCGGCATTAGGAGGCCCTGAACGTTACAGTTAACTATCATTTAAGCGACGGATTCGAAAATCTACTAACAGGAGAAGGATCATATGGTGCACGAGACTGCAATATCCCCTTGGATACAAGTCGGCTGGAGGTCGATGTATTGAATCTGGACGCAATTTGAGTCTTCTATCGTCATTAGGAGGCCCTAAACGTTACAATTAACTATCATTTTTGCGTCGGATTCGATAATCTAAACTCACAGGAGAACGACCATAAGGTGCCCGAGGCAGCAACAGACCCTTGGAGAAAAGTCGGCTGGAGGCCGATGTATTGAATCTCGACGCAATTTTAGTGTTCCATCGTCATTACATGGCCCTGAACGTTACAATTAACTATCATTTTTGCGTCGGATTCGAAAATCTAGACACACAGGAGAACGACCATAAGGTGCCCGAGGCAGCAATAGACCCTTGGAGACAAGTCGGCTGGAGAACGATGTATTGAATCTCGACGCAATTTGACAGTTCCTAAGTCATTAGGAGGCCCTGAAAGTTACAATTAACTATCAGTTTTTCGTCGGATTCGAAAATATAGACTCACAGCAGACGGACCATTTGGTGCCCGAGACTGCAATATAGCCTTGTAGACAAGTCGGCTGGAGGAAGATGTATTGACTCTCGACGCAATTTGAGTCTTCTATCGTCATTAGGAGGCCCTGAACGTTACAATTAACTATCATTTTTGCGTCGGATTCGAAAATCTAGACTCACAGGAGAACGACCATAAGGTGCGCGAGGCAGCATTAGACCCTTGGAGACAAGTCGGCTGGAGGACGATGTATTGAATCTCGACGCAATTTGAGTGTTCCATCGGCATTACAAGGCCCTGAACGTTACAATTAACTATCATTTTTGCGTCGGAATCGATAATCTAAACTCACAGGAGAACGACCATAAGGTGCCCGTGGCAGCAACAGACCCTTGGAGAAAAGTCGGCTGGAGGCCGATGTATTGAATCTCGACGCAATTTGAGTGTTCCATCGTCATTACGAGGCCCTGAACGTTACAATTAACTATCTTTTTTGCGTCGGATTCGAAAATCTAGACACAGAGGAGAACGACCATAAGGTGCCCGAGGCAGCAATAGACCCTTGGAGACAAGTCGGCTGGAGGACGATGTATTGAATCTCGACGCAATTTGAGTCTTCTATCGTCATTAGGAGGCGCTAAACGTTACAATTCACTATAATTTTTGGGTCGGAATCGAAAATCTAGACTCACAGGAGAAGGATCATATTGTGCCCGAGACAGCAATATCCCCATGGAGACAAGTCGGCTGGAGGACGATGTATTGATCCACGACGCAATGTGAGTGTTCCATCGTCTTTAGGAGTCCCTGAACGTTACAATTAACTATCATTTATGCGACGGATTCGATAATCTAAACTCACAGGAGAACGACCATAAGGTGCCCGAGGCAGCAATAGACCCTTGGAGACAAGTCGGCTGGAAACCGATGTATTGATTCTTGACGCAATTTGAGTGTTCCATCGTCATTAGGAGGCCCTGACCGTTACAATTAACATTCATTTTAGCGTCGGATTCGAAAATCTACTCACAGGAGAAGTTCATACGGTGCTCGAGACAGCAATATACCCCTTGGAGACAAACCGACTGGAGGCCGATGTATTGAATATCGACGCAATTTGAGTGTTCCATCGTCATTACGTCGCTCTGAACGTTATAATGAACTATCATTTTTGCGTCGGATTCGAAAATCTAGACTTACAAGAGAACGACCATAAGGTGCCCGAGGCAGCATTAGACCCTTGGAGACAAGTCGGCTGGAGGACGATGTATTGAACCTCGACTCAATTTGAGTTTTCCATCGTCATTAGGTGGCCCTGAACGTTACAATTAACAATCAGTTTTGCGTCGGGTTCGAAAATCTAGACTCACAGCAGAACGATCACAAGGTGCCCGTGGCAGCTATTGACCCTTGGAGACAAGTCGGTTGGAGGACGATGTATAGGATCGCGACTCAAAATGAGTGTTCCATCGTCATTAGGAGGCCCTGAATGTTACAATTAACTATCAGTTTTTCGTCGGATTCGAAAATCTAGACTCACTGGAGACGGACCATAAGGTGCCCGATGCTGCAATATCCCCTTGGAGACCAGTCCGCTGGAGGACGATGTATTGAATCGCGACGCAATTTGAGTGCTCCATCGTCATTTGGAGAACCTGAACGTTACAATTAACTATCAGTTTCGCGTCGGATTCAAAAATCCAGACTCACAGGAGACGGACCATTTGGTGCCCGAGGCAGCAATGTCCCCTTGGAGACAAATCAGCTGGAGGACGATGTATTGAATCTCGACGCAATTTGAGTGTTCCATCGGCATTAGGTGGCCCTGAACGTTACAGTTAACTATCATTTTAGCGTCGGATTCGAAAATCTACTAACAGGAGAAGGATCATATGGTGCACGAGACTGCAATATCCCCTTGGATACAAGTCGGCTGGAGGCTGATGTATTGAATTTCGACGCAATTTAAGTGTTCCATCGTCATTATGAGGCCCTGAACGTCACAATTAACTATCAGTTTCGCGTCGGATTCGAAAATCTACACTCACAGGAGTCGGACCACATGGAGCCCGAGGCAGCAATATCCCCTTTGAGACAAGTCGGCTTAAGGACGATGTAGTGAATCTCGGCCCAATTTGAGTGGTCCTTCGTCATTAGGAGACCCTGAACGTTACAATTAACTATCTGTTTTGCGTTGGATTCAAAAATCTAGACTCACAGGAGAACGACCATAAGGTGCTCGAGGCAGCAATAGACCCTTGGAGACAAGTCCGCTGGAGGCCGATGTATTGAATCACGACGCAATTTGAGTGTTCCATCGTCATTACAAGGCCTTGAACGTTACAATTAACTATCATTTTTGTGTCGGATTCGAAAATCTAGACTCACAGGAGAACGAACATAAGGTGCCCGAGGCAGCAATAGACCCTTGGAGACAAGTCGGCTGGAGGCCGATGTATTCAATCTCGACGCAATTTGAGTGTTCCATCGGCATTAGGAGGCCCTGAACGTTACAATTCACCATCATTTTTGCGTCGGATTCGAAAATCTAGACTCACAGGAGAACGACCATAAGGTCCCCGAGGCAGCCATAGATACTTGGAAACAAGTCGGCTGGAGGCTGATGTATTGAATCTCGACGCAATTTAAGTGTTCCATCGTCATTATGAGGCCCTGAACGTCACAATTAACTATCAGTTTCGCGTCGGATTCGAAAATCTACACTCACAGGAGACTTACCACATGGAGCCCGAGGCAGCAATATCCCCTTTGAGACAAGTCGGCTGAAGGACGATGTAGTGAATCTCGGCAAAATTTGAGTGGTCCTTCGTCATTAGGAGACCCTGAACGTTACAATTAACTATCAGTTTCGCGTCGGATTCGAAAATCTAGACTCACAGGAGACGGACAACATGGAGCCCGAGGCAGCAATATCCCCTAGTAGACAAGTCGGCTGGAGGAAGGTGTATTGACTCTCGACGCAATTTGAGTGTTCCATCGTCATTAAGAGGCCCTGAGCATTACTTTTAACTATCAGTTTTGCGTCGGATTCTAAAATGTTGACTCACAGGGGAACGACCATAAGGTGCCCGAGGCAGCAGTAGACCCTTGGAGACAAAACGGCTGAATGCCGATGTATTGAATCTCGAGGCAATTTGAGTGTTCCATCGTCATTAGGAAGCCCTGAACGTTACAATTAACAATCAGTTTCGCGTCGGATTCGAAAATCTAGACTCACATGAGAGCGAACATAAGAGGCCGGAGGCAGTAATATCCCCATGGAGACAAGTCGGCTGGAGGACGATGTATTGAATCTCGTCGCAATTTGAGTGTTCCATCGTCATTAGGAGGCCCTGAACGTTACAATTAACTATCATTTTATCGTCGGATTCGAAAATCTAGACTCACAGGAGACCGACCATAAGGTGCCCGAGCCAGCAACAGACCATAGGAGACAAGTCGGCTGGAGGCCGATGTATTGAATCTCGACGCAATTTGAGTGTTCCATCGCCAATAGGAGGCCCTGAACGTTACAATTAACTATCATTTTTGCGTCGGATTCGAAAATCTAGACTCACAGGAGAACGACCATAAAGTGCCCGAGGCAGCAATAGACCCTTGGAAACAAGTCGGCTGGAGGCTGATGTATTGAATTTCGACGCAATTTGAGTGTTCCATCGTCATTAGGTGGCCCTGAACGTGACAATTAACTATCAGTTTCGCGTCGGATTCGAAAATCTAGACTCACAGGAGACGGACCACATGGAGCCCGAGGCAGCAATAGACCCTTGGAGACAAGTTTGCTGGAGGACGCAATTTGAGTGTTCCATCGTCATTAGGAGGCCCTGTACGTTACAATTAACTATCAGTATTTCGTCGGATTCGAAAATCTAGACTCACTGGAGACGGATCATAAGGTGCCCGAAGCAGCAATATCCCCTTGGAGACCAGTCCGCTGGAGGACGTTGTATTGAATCGCGACGCAATTTGAGTGCTCCATCGACATTAGGAGGCCCTGAACGGTACAATTAACTATCAGTTTCGCGTCGGATTCGAAAATCTAGACTCACAGGAGACAGACCACATAGAGCCCGAGGCGGCAGTATCCCCTTGGAGACAAGTCGGCTGGAATACGATGTATTGAATCTCGACACAATTTGAGTGTTCCATCGTCATTAGGAGGCGCTGAACGTTACAATTAACTATCTGTTTTGCGTCGGATACGAAAATCTAGACTCACTGGAGACGGACCATAAGGTGCCCGAAGCAGCGATATATCCTTGGAGACCAGTCACCTGGAGGACGATGTATTGAATCGCGACGCAATTTGAGTGTTGCATCGTCATTAGGAGGCGCTGAACGTTGCAATTAACTATCATTTTAGCGTCGGATTCGAAAATCTAATCACAGGAGAAGCAGCATTTTGTGCCCGAGACGGCAATATCCCCTTGGAGACAAGTCCGCTGAAGGACGATGTATTGAATCTCGACGCAATTTGAGTGTTCTATCGTCATTAGGAGGCTCTGAAAGTTACAAGTAACTTTTAGTTTCGCGTCGGATTCAAAGATCTAGACTCACAGGAGACGGACCGTTTGGTGCCCGTGGCAGCAATATCCCCTTGGATACAAGTCGGCTGAAGGACGATGTAGTGAATCTCGGCCCAATTTGAGTGTTCCTTCGTCATTAGGAGACCCTGAACGTTAGAACTAACTATCTGTTTTGCGTTGGATTCAAAAATCTAGACTCACAGGAGAACGACCATTAGGTGCTCGCGGCAGCAATAGACCCTTGGAGACAAGTCGGCTCGAGGCCTATGTATTGAATCTCGACACAATTTGAGTGTTCCATCGTCATTAGGAGGCCCTGAACGTTACAATTAACTATCAGTTTTGCGTCGGGCTCGAAAATGTAGACTCACAGGAGAACGATCATAATGTGCCCGAGGCAGCAATAGACCATTGGAGAGAAGTTGGCTGGAGGACGATGTATTGGATCGCGACGCAATTTGAGTGTTCCATCGGCATTAGGAGGCCCTGAACGTTACAGTTAACTATCATTTTAGCGTCGGATTCGAAAATCTACTAACAGGAGAAGGATCATATGGTGCACGAGACAGCAATATACCCCTTGGAGACATATCGACTGGAGGCCGATGTACTGAATATCGACGCAATTTGAGTGTTCCATCGTCATTAGGTCGCCCTGAACGTTATAATGAACTATCAGTTTTGCGTTGAATTCGAAAATCTAGACTTACAAGAGAACGACCATAAGGTGCCCGAAGCAGCATTAGACCCTTGGAGACAAGTCGGCTGGAGGACGATGTATTGGATCGCGACGCAATTTGAGTGTTCCATCGTCTTTAGGAGGCCCTGAATGTAACAATTAACTATCAGTTTTTCGTCGGGTTCGAAAATCTAGACTCACAGCAGACGGACCATTTGGTGCCCGAGGCAGCAATATCCCCTTGGAGACAAATCGGCTGGAGGACGGTGTATTGAATCTCGACGCAATTTGAGTCTTCTATCGTCATTAGGAGGCGCTGAACGTTACAATTCACAATCATTTTTGCGTCGGATTCGAGAATCTAGACTCACAGGAGAAGGATCATATTGTGCCCGAGACAGCAATATCTCCTTGGAGACAAGTCGGCTGGTGGCCGATGTATTGAATCTCGACACAATTTGAGTGTTCCATCGTCATTAGGAGGGTCTGAACGTTACAATTAACTATCAGTTTCGCGTCGGATTCGAAAATCTAGACTCACTGGAGACGGACCATAAGGTGCCCGATGCAGCAATATCCCCTTGGAGACCAGACCTCTGGAGGACGATGTATTGAATCGCGACGCAATTTGAGTGCTCCATCGTCATTTGGAGGCCCTGAACGTTACAATTAACTATCTGTTTCGCGTCGGATTCAAATATCCAGACTCACAGGAGACGGACCATTTGGTGCCCGAGGCAGCAATATCCCCTTGGAGACAAATCAGCTGGAGGACGATGTATTGAATCTCGACGCAATTTGAGGGTTCTATCGTCATCAGGAGGCGCTGAACGTTACTATTCACTATCATTTTTGCGTCGGATTCGAAAATCTAGACTCACAGGAGAAGGATCATATTGTGCCCGAGACATCCATATCCCCCTGGAGACAAGTCGGCTGGAAGCCGATGTGTTGAATCTCGACGCAATTTGAGTGTTCAATCGTCATTAGGAGGCCCTGAACGTTTCAATTAACTATCAGTTTCGCGTCGGATGCGAAAATCTAGACTCACAGGAGACGGACCACATAAAGTCCGAGGCAGCAATATCCCCTTGGAGACAAGTCGGCTGGAGGTCGATGTATTGAATCTCGGCTCAATTTGAGTGTTCCATCGTCATTAGGTGGCCCTGAACGTTTACAATTAACAATCTGTTTTGCGTCGGGTTCGAAAATCTAGACTCACAGCAGACGATCACAAGGTGCCCGTGGCAGCTATTGACCCTTGGAGACAAGTCGGTTGGAGGACGATGTATTGGATCGCGACGCAAAATGAGTGTTCCATCGTCATTAGGAGGCCCTGAATGTTACAATTAACTATCAGTTTCTCGTCGGATTCGAAAATCTAGACTCACTGGAGACGGACCATAAGGTGCCCGATGCAGCAATATCCCCTTGGATACCAGTCCGCTGGAGGACGATGTATTGAATCGCGACGCAATTTGAGTGCTCCATCGTCATTTGGAGGCCCTGAACGTTACAATCAACTATCAGTTTCGCGTCGGATTCAAAAATCCAGACTCACAGGAGACGGACCATTTGGTGCCCGAGGCAGCAATATCCCCTTGGAGACAAATCAGCTGGAGGACGATGTATTGAATCTCGACGCAATTTGAGAGTTCTATCGTCATCAGGAGGCGCTAAACGATACTATTCACTATCATTTTTGCGTCGGATTCGAAAATCTAGACTCACAGGAGAAGGATCATATGGTGCCCGAGACAGCAATATCCCCTTGGAGACAAGTCCGCTGGAGGCCGATGTATTGAATCTCGACGCAATTTGAGTGTTCCATCGTCATTAGGAGGCCCTGAACCTTTCAATTAACTATCAGTTTCGCGTCGGATTCAAAAATCTAGACTCACAGGGGTCGGACCACATGGAGCCCGAGGCAGGAATATCGCCTTGTAGACAAGTCGCTGGAAGCCGATGTATTGAATCTCGACGCAATTTGAGTGTTCCATCGTCATTAAGAGGCCCTGAGCATTACATTTCACTATCAGTTTTGCGTCGGATTCTAAAATGTTGACTCAAAGGGGAACGACCATACGGTGCCCGAGGCAGCAATAGACCCTTGGAGACAAATCGGCTGAATGCCGATGTATTGAATCTCGAGGCAATTTGAGTGTTCCATCGTCATTAGGAAGCACTGAACGTTACAGTTAACTATCATTTTAGAGCCGGATTCGAAAATCTACTAACAGGAGAAGGATCATATGGTGCACGAGACTGCAATATCCCCTTGGATACAAGTCGACTGGAGGTCGATGTATTGACTCTCGGCGCAATTTGGGTCTCCGATCGTCTTTAGGAGTCCCCGAACGTTACAATTAACTATCATTTATGCGTCGGATTCGAAAATCTAGACTCACAGGAGAACGACCATAAGGTGCCCGAGGCAGCAATAGACCCTTGGAGACAAGTCAACTGGAAACCGATGTATTGATTATTGACGCAATTTGAGTGTTCCATCGTCATTAGGAGGCCCTGAACGTTACAATTAACAATCATTTTAGCGTCGGATTCGAAAATCTACTCACAGGAGAAGTTCATACGGTTCTCGAGACAGCAATATACCCCTTGGAGACAAATTGACTGGAGGCCGATGAATTGAATATCGACGCAATTTGAGTGTTCCATCGTCATTAGGTCGCCCTGAACGTTATAATGAACTATCAGTTTTGCGTCGGATTCGAAAATCTAGACTTACAAGAGAACGATCATAAGGAGCCCGAGGCAGCATTAGACCCTTGGAGACAAGTCGGTTGGAGGACGATGTATTGGATCGCGACGCAAAATGAGTGTTCCATCGTCATTAGGAGGCCCTGAATGTTACAATTAACTATCAGTTTCTCGTCGGATTCGAAAATCTAAACTCACAGGAGAACGACCATAAGGTGCCCGAGGCAGCAACAGACCCTTGGAGACAAGTCGGCTGGAGGCCGATGTATTGAATCTCGACGCACTTTGAGTGTTCCATCGGCATTAGGAGGCCCTGATTGTTACAGTTAACTATCATTTTAGCGTCGGATTCGAAAATCTACTAACAGGAGAAGGATCATATGGTGCACGAGACTGCAATATCCCCTTGGATACAAGTCGGCTGGAGGCCGATGTATTGAATCTCGACGCAATTTGAGTGTTCCATCGTCATTAGGAGGCCCTAAACCTAACAATTAACTACCAGTTTCGCGTCGGATTCGAAAATCTACTCACAGGAGAAGTTCATACGGTGCTCGAGACAGCAATATACCCCTTGGAGACAAATCGACTGGAGGCCGATGTATTGAATATCGACGCAATTTGTGTGTTCCATCGTCATTAGGTCGCCCTGAACGTTACAAATAACTATCATTTTTGCGTCGGATTCGATAATCTAAACTCACAGGAGAACGACCATAAGGTGCCCGAGGCAGCATTAGACCCTTGGAGACAAGTCGGCTGGCGGCCGATGTATTGAATCTCGACGCAATTTGAGTGTTCCATCGTCATTACAAGGCCCTGAACGTTGCAATTAACTATCATTTTTGCGTCGGATTCGAAAATCTAGACCCACAGGAGAACGACCATAAGGTACCCGAGGCAGCAATGGACCCTTGGAGACAAGTCGGCTGGAAACCGATGTATTGATTCTTGACGCAATTCCATTATCATTAGGAGACCCTGAACGTTACAATTCACTATCATTTTTGCGTCGGATTCGAAAATCTAAACTCACAGGAGAAGGACCATATGGTGCACGAGACTGCACTATCCCCTTGGATACAAGTCGGCTGGAGGTCGATTTATTGAATCTCGACGCAATTTGAGTCTTCTATCGTTATTAGGAGGCCCTAAACGTTACAATTAACTATCATTTTTGCGTCGGATTCAAAAATCTACTCACAGGAGAAGTTCATACGGTGCTCGAGGCAGCAATAGACACTTGGAGACAAGTCGTCTGGAAACCGATGTATTGATTCTTGACGCAATTTGAGTGTTCCATCGCCAATAGGAGGCCCTGAACGTTACAATTAACTATCAGTTTCGCGTCGGATTCAAAAATCCAGACTCATAGGAGACGGACCACTTGGTGCCCGAGGCAGCAATATCCCCTTGGAGACAAATCAGCTGGAGGACGATGTATTGAATCTCGACGCAATTTGAGAGTTCTATCGTCATCAGAAGGCGCTGAACGTTACTATTCGCTATCATTTTTGCGTCGGATTCGATAATCTAGATTCACAGGAGAAGGATCATATGGTGCCCGAGACAGCAATATCTCCTTGGAGACAAGTCCGCTGGAGGCCGATGTATTGAATCTCGACGCAATTTGAGTGTTCCATCGTCATTAGGAGGCCCTGAACCTTACAATTAACTATCAGTTTCGCGTCGGATCGAAAATCTAGACTCACAGGAGACGGACCACATGGAGCCCGAGGCAGCAATATCCCCTTGTACACAAGTCGGCTGGAGGACGATGTATTGCATCTCGTCGCAATTTGAGTGTTCCATCGTCATTAGGAGGCCCTGAACGTTACAATTAACTATCATTTTTGCGTCGGATTCGAAAATCTAGACTTACAAGAGAACGTCCATAAGGTGCCCGAGGCAGCAATAGACCCTTGGAGACAAGTCGGCTAGAGGCGGATGTATTGATTCTCGACGCAATGTAGTGTTCCATCGTCATTAGGAGGCCTTGAACGTTACAATTAACTATGAGTTTTGCGTCGGATTCGTAAATCTAGACTCACAGTAGAACGACCATAAGGTGCCCGAGGAAGCAATAGACCCTGGGAGACAAGTCGGCTGGAGGCCGATGTATTGAATCTCGACGCAATTTGAGTGTTCCATCGTCAGTAGGAGGCCCTAAACGTTGCAATTAACTATCATTTTTGCGTCGGATTCGATAATCTAAACTCACAGGAGAACGACCATAAGGTGCCCGAGGCAGCAATATACCCCTTGGAGACTAATCGGCTGGAGGACGATGTATTGAATCTCGACGCAATTTGAGTCTTCTATCGTCATTAGGAGGCGCTGAACCTTACAATTCACTATCGTTTTTGCGTCGGATTCGAAAATCTAGACTCACAGGAGAAGGATCATATTGTGCCCGCGACTGCAATATCCCCTTGGATACAAGTCGACTGGAGGTCGATGTATTGACTCTCGACGCAATTTGAGTGTTCCATCGTCTTTAGGAGTCCCTGAAAGTTACTATTAACTATCATTAATGCGTCGGAATCGAAAATCTAGACTCACAGGAGAACGAACATAAGGTGCCCGAGGCAGCAATACACCATTGGAGACAAGTCGGCTGGAAACCGATGTATTGATTCTTGATGCAATTTGAGTGTTCCATCGTCATTAGGAGGCCCTGAACGTTACAATTCACTATCATTTTTGCGTCGGATTCGAAAATCTAGACTCACAGGGGAAGGACGATGTGGTGCCCGATGCAGCGATATCCCCTTGGAGATAAGTCAGCTGGAGGCCGATGTATTGAATCTCAACGCAATTTGAGTGTTCCATCGGCATTAGGAGGCCCTGAACGTTACAATTCACTATAATTTTTGCGTCGGATTCGAAAATCTACTAACAGGTGAAGATTCATATGGTGCACGAGACTGCAATATCCCCTTGGATCAAGTTGACTGGAATTCGATGTATTGAATCTCGACGCAATTTGAGTGTTCCATCGTCATTAGGGGGCTCTGAACCTTACAATTAACTATCAGTTTCGTGTCGGATTCGAAAATCTAGACTCACAGGAGAACGACCATAAGGTGCCCGAGGCAGCAATAGACCCTTGGAGACAAGTCGGCTGGAGGTCGATGTATTGAATCTCGACGCAATTTGAGTGTTCCATCGTCATTAGGAGGCTCTGAACCTTACAATTAACTATCAGTTTCGTGTCGGATTCGAAAATCTAGACTCACAGGAGAACGACCATAAGGTGCCCGAGGCAGCAATAGACCCTTGGAGACAAGTCGGCTGGAGGACGATGTATTGGATCGCGACGCAATTTGAGTGTTAAATCGTCATTAGGAGGACCTGAATGTTACAATTAACTATGAGTTTTGCGTCGGATTCGTAAACGTAGAATCACCGGAGACGGACCATGTGGTGCCGGAGGCAGCGATATCCCCTTGGGGACAAGTCGGCTGGAGGACGATGTATTGAATCTCGACGCAATTTGAGTGTTCCATCGTGATTACAAGGCCCTGAACGTTACAATTAACTATCATTTTTGCGTCGGATTCGAAAATCTAGACTCACAGGAGAACGACCATAAGGTGCCCGAGGCAGCAATAGACCCTTGGAGACAAGTCGGCTGGAGGTCGATGTATTGAATCTCGACTCAATTTGTGTGCTCCATCGTCATTAGGAGGCCCTGAACGTTACAATTAACTTTGAGTTTTGCGTCGGATTCGAAAACGTAGAATCACCGGAGACGGACCATGTGGTGCCCGAGGCAGCGATATCCCCTTGGAGACAAGTCGGCTGGAGGCCGATGTATTGAATCTCGACGCCATTTGAGTGTCCCATCGTCATTAGAAGGCCCTGAACATTACAATTCACTATCATTTTTGCGTCGGATTCGAAAATCTAGACTCACAGGAGAAGGATCATATTGTGCCCGAGGCAGCTTTAGACCCTTGGATACAAGTCGACCGGAGGTCGATGTATTGACTCTCGACGCAATTTGACTGTTCCATCGGGATTAGGAGGCCCTGAACGTTACAGTTAACTATCATTTTAGCGTCAGATTCGAAAATCTACTAACAGGAGAACGACCATAAGGTGCCCGAGGCAGTAATATCCCCATGGAGACAAGTCGGCTGGAGGAAGATGTATTGACTCTCGACGCAATTCGAGTGTTCCATCGTCATTAGAAGGCCCTGAACGTTACAATTAATTATCATTTTTGCGTGGGATTCGAAAATCTAGACTCACAGGAGAACGACCATAAGGTGCCCAAGGCAGCAATAGACCCTTGGAGACAAGTCGGCTGGAGGTCGATGTATTGAATCTCGACTCAATTCGTGTGCTCCATCGTCATTAGGAGGCCCAGAACGTTACAATTAACTATGAGTTTTGCGTCCGATTCAAAAACGTAGAATCACTGGAGACGGACCATTTGGTGCCCGAGCCAGCGATTTCCCTTTGGAGACAAGTCGGCTGGAGGCCGACGTATTGAATGTCGACGCAATTTGAGTGTCCCATCGTCATTAGAAGGCCCTGAACGTTACAATTAACTATCATTTTTGCGTCGGATTCGAGAATCTAGACTCACAGGAGAAGGATCATATGGTGCCCGAGACAGCAATATCCCCTTGGAGAAAAGTCGGCTGGAGGCCGATGTATTGAATCTCGACGCAATTTGAGTGTTCCATCGTCATTAGAAGGTCCTGAACGTTACAATTAACTATCATTTTTGCGTCGGATTCGAAAATCTAAACTCACAGGAGAACGACCATAAGGTGCCCGATGCAGCAATATCCCCTTGGAGACAAGTCGGCTGGAGGTCGATGTATTGACTGTCGACGCAATTTGAGTGTTCCATCGGCATTAGGAGGCCCTGAACGTTACAGTTAACTATCATTTTAGCGTCGGATTCGATAATCTACTAACAGGAGAACGACCATGTGGTGCCCGAGGCAGCGATATCCCCTTGGAGACAAGTCGGCTGGAGGCCGATGTATTGAATCTCGACGCAATTTGAGTGTTCCATCGTCATTAGAAGGCCCTGAACGTTACAATTAACTATCATTTTTGCGTCGGATTCGAAAATCTAAACACACAGGAGAACGACCATAAGGTGCCCGATGCAGCAATATCCCCTTGGAGACAAGTCGGCTGGAGGTCGATGTATTGAATCTCGACGCAATTTGAGTGTTCCATCGTCATTAGAAGGCCCTGAACCTTACAATTAACTATCATTTTTGCGTCGGATTCGAAAATCTAAACACACAGGAGAACGACCATAAGGTGCCCGAGGCAGCAATAGACCCTTGGAGACAAGTCGGCTGGAGGCCGATGTATTGAATCTCGACTCAATTTGTGTGCTGAATCGTCATTAGGAGGCCCTGAACGTTACAATTAACTATGAGCTTTGCGTCGGATTCGAAAACGTAGAATCACCGGAGACGGACTATGTGGTGCCCGAGGCCGCGATATCCCCTTGGAGACAAGTCGGCTGGAGGCCGATGTATTGAATCTCGACGCAATTTGAGTGTTCCATCGTCATTAGAAGGCCCTGAACGGTACAATTAACTATCATTTTTGCCTCGGATTCGAAAATCTAGATTCACAGGAAAACGACCATAAGATGCCCGAGGCAGCAATAGACCCTTGGAGCCAAGTCGGCTGGAGGTTGATGTATTGAATCTCGACTCAATTTGTGTGCTCCATCGTCATTAGGAGGCCCTGAACGTTACAATTAACTATGAGTTTTGCGTCGGATTCGAATACGTAGAATCACCGGAGACGGAACATGTGGTGCCCGAGGCAGCGATATCCCCTTGGAGACAAGTCGGCTGGAGGCCGATGTATTGAATCTCGACGCAATTTGAGTGTCCCATCGTCATTAGAAGGCCCTGAACGTTGCAATTCACTATCATTTTTGCGTCGGATTCGAAAATCTAGACTCACAGGAGAAGGATCATATGGTGCACGAGACTGCAATATCCCCATGGATTCAAGTCGACTGGAGGTCGATGTATTGACTCTTGACGCAATTTGAGTGTTCCGTCGGTATTAAGAGGCCCTGAACGTTAGAGTTAACTATCATTTTAGCGTCGGATTCGAAAATCTACTAACAGGAGAACGACCATAATGTGCCCGAGGCAGCAATAGACCTCTTGGAGACAAGTCGGCTGGAGGAAGATGTATTGACTCTCGACGCAATTTGAGTGTTCCATCGTCATTAGAAGGCCCTGAACGTTACAATTAACTATCATTTTTGCGTCGGATTCGAAAATCTAGACTCACAGGAGAACGACCATAAGGTGCCCTAGGCAGCAATAGACCCTTGGAGACAAGTCGGCTGGAGGACGATGTATTGAATCTCGACGCAATTTGAGTGTTCCATCGTCATTAGGAGGCCCTGAACCTTACAATTAACTATCAGTTTCGCGTCGGATTCGAAAATATAGACTCACAGGTGAACGACCATAAGGTGCCCGAGGCAGCAATGGACCCTTGGAGGCAAGTCGGCTGGATGCCGATGTATTGAATCGCGACGCAATTTGAGTGTTCCATCGTCATTAGAAGGCCCTGAACGTTACAATTAACTATCATTTTTGCGTCGGATTCGAAAATCTTAACTCACAGGAGAACGACCATAAGGTGCCCGATGCAGCAATAGACCCTTGGTGACAAGTCGGCTGGAGGTCGATGTATTGAATCTCGACTCAATTTGTGTGCTCCATCGTCATTAGGACGCCCTGAACGTTACAATTAACTATGAGTTTTGCGTCGGATTCGAAAACGTAGAATCACCGGAGACGGACCATGTGGTGCCCCATGCAGCAATATCCCCTTGGAGACAAGTCGGCTGGAGGACGATGTATTGAATCTCGACGCAATTTCAGTGTCCCATCGTCATTAGAAGGCCCTGAACGTTACAATTAACTATCATTTTAGCGTCGGATTCGAAAATCTAGACTCACAGGAGAAGGATCATATGGTGCCCGAGGCAGCAATATCCCCTTGGAGACAAGTTCGATGGAGGCCGATGTAGTGAATCTCGACGCAATTTGAGTGTTCCATCGTCATTAGGAGGCCCTGAACGTTACAATTAACTATCAGCTTTTCGTCGGATTCGAAAATCTAAACTCACAGGAGAACGACCATAAGGTGCCCGATGCAGCAATATCCCCTTGGAGACAAGTCGGCTGGAGGTCGATGTATTGAATCTCGACGCAATTTGAGTGTTCCATCGCCAATAGAAGGACCTGAACGTTACAATTAACTATGACTTTTGCGTCGGATTCGAAAACGTAGAATCACCGGAGACGGACCATGTGGTGCCCGAGGCAGCGATATCCCCTTGGAGACAAGTCGGCTGGAGGCCGATGTATGGAATCTCGACGCAATTTGAGTGTTCCATCGTCATTAGAAGGCCCTGAACGTTACAGTTAACTATCATTTTTGCGTCGGATTCGAAAATCTAGACTCACAGGAGAACGACCATAAGGTGCCCGAGGCAGCAATAGACCCTTGGTGAAAAGTCGGCTGGAGGACGATGTATTGAATCTCGACGCAATTTGAGAGTTCCATCGTCATTAGGAGGCCCTGAACGTTACAATTAACTATGATATTTGCGTCGGATTCAAAAATCTAGACTTACAAGAGAACGACCATAAGGTGCCCGAGGCAGCATTAGACCCTTGGAGACAAGTCGGCTGGAGGACGATGTATTGAATCTCGACGCAATTTGAGTGTCCCATCGTCATTAGGAGGCCCTAAACGTTACAATTAACTATCATTTTTGCGTCGGATTCGAAAATCTAGACTCACAGGAGAACGACTATAAGGTGTCCGAGGCAGCAATAGACCCTTGGAGACAAGTGGGCTGGAGGCCGATGTATTGAATCTCGACGCAATTTGAGTGTTCCATCGTCATTAGAAGGCCCTGAACGTTACAGTTAACTATCATTTTAGTGTCGGATTCGAAAATCTACTAACAGGAGAACGACCATAATGTGCCAGAGGCAGTAATATCCCCATGGAGACAAGTCGGCTGCAGGAAGATGTATTGACTCTCGACGCAATTTGAGTGTTCCATCGTCATTAGGAGGCCCTGAACGTTACAATTAACAATCAGTTTTGCGTCGGGTTCGAAAATCTAGACTCACAGCAGAACGATCACAAGGTGCCCGTGGCAGCTATTGACCCATGGAGACAAGTCGGTTGGAGGACGATGTATTGGATCGCGACGCAAAATGAGTGTTCCATCGTCATTAGGCGGCCCTGAATGTTACAATTAACTATCAGTTTTTCGTCGGATTCGAAAATCTAAACTCACAGGAGAACGACCATAAGGTGCCCGATGCAGCAATATCCCCTTGGAGACAAGTCGTCTGGAGGTCGATGTATTGAATCTCGGTGCAATTTGAGTGTTCCATCGCCAATAGGAGGCCCTGAACGTTATAATTAACTATGAGTTTTGCGTCGGATTCGAAAACGTAGAATCACCGGAGACGGACTATGTGGTGCCCGAGGCCGCGATATCCCCTTGGAGACAAGTCGGCTGGAGGCCGATGTATTGAATCTCGACGCAATTTGAGTGTTCCATCGTCATTAGAAGGCCCTGAACGTTACAATTAACTATCATTTTTGCGTCGGATTCGAAAATCTAAACTCACAGGAGAACGACCATAAGGTGCCCGATGCAGCAATATCCCCTTGGAGACAAGTCGGCTGGAGGTCGATGTATTGACTCTCGACGCAATTTGAGTGTTCCATCGGCATTAGGAGGCCCTGATCGTTACAGTTAACTATCATTTTAGCGTCGGATTCGATAATCTACTAACAGGAGAACGACCATGTGGTGCCCGAGGCAGCGATATCCCCTTGGAGACAAGTCGGCTGGAGGCCGATGTATTGAATCTCGACGCAATTTGAGTGTTCCATCGTCATTAGAAGGCCCTGAACGTTACAATTAACTATCATTTTTGCGTCGGATTCGAAAATCTAAACACACAGGAGAACGACCATAAGGTGCCCGATGCAGCAATATCCCCTTGGAGACAAGTCGGCTGGAGGTCGATGTATTGAATCTCGACGCAATTTGAGTGTTCCAACGTCATTACAAGGCCCTGAACCTTACAATTAACTGTCATTTTTGCGTCGGATTCGAAAATCTAGACTCACAGGAGAACGACCATAAGGTGCCCGAGGCAGCAATAGACCCTTGGAGACAAGTCGGCTGGAGGCCGATGTATTGAATCTCGACGCAATTTGAGTGTCCCATCCTCATTAGAAGGCCCTGAACGTTGCAATTCACTATCATTTTTGCGTCGGATTCGAAAATCTAGACTCACAGGAGAAGGATCATATGGTGCACGAGACTGCAATATCCCCATGGATTCAAGTCGACTGGAGGTCGATGTATTGACTCTTGACGCAATTTGAGTGTTCCATCGGCATTAGGAGGCCCTGAACGTTACAGTTAACTATCATTTTAGCGTCGGATTCGAAAATCTACTAACAGGAGAACGACCATAATGTGCCCGAGGCAGCAATAGACCTCTTGGAGACAAGTCGGCTGGAGGAAGATGTATTGACTCTCGACGCAATTTGAGTGTCCCATCGTCATTAGAAGGCCCTGAACGTTATAATTAACTATAATTTTAGCGTCGCATTCGAAAATCTAAACTCACAGGAGAACGACCATAAGGTGCCCGATGCAGCAATATCCCCTTGGAGACAAGTCGGCTGGAGGCTGATGTATTGAATCTCGACGCAATTTGAGTGTCCCATCGTCATTAGAAGGCCCTGAACGTTACAATTAACTATGAGTTTTGCGTCGGATTCGAAAACGTAGAATCACCGGAGACGGACCATGTGGTGCCCCATGCAGCAATATCCCCTTGGAGACAAGTCGGCTGGAGGACGATGTATTGAATCTCGACGCAATTTGAGTGTCCCATCGTCATTAGAAGGCCCTGAACGTTATAATTAACTATAATTTTAGCGTCGCATTCGAAAATCTAAACTCACAGGAGAACGACCATAAGGTGCCCGATGCAGCAATATCCCCTTGGAGACAAGTCGGCTGGAGGCTGATGTATTGAATCTCGACGCAATTTGAGTGTCCCATCGTCATTAGAAGGCCCTGAACGTTACAATTAACTATCATTTTGGCGTCGGATTCGAAAATCTAGACTCACAGGAGAAGGATCATATGGTGCCCGAGGCAGCAATATCCCCTTGGAGACAAGTTCGATGGAGGCCGATGTAGTGAATCTCGACGCAATTTGAGTGTTCCATCGTCATTAGGAGGCCCTGAACGTTACAATTAACTATCAGTTTCGCGTCGGATTCGAAAATCTGGACTCACAGCAGACGGAACACATGGAGCCCGAGGCAGCAATATCCCCTTGTAGGCAAGTCGGCTGGAGGAAGATGTATTGACTCTCGACGCAATTTGAGTGTTCCATCGTCTTTAGGAGTCCCTGAACGTTACAATTAACTATCATTTATGCGTCGGATTCGAAAATCTAGACTCACGGGAAAACGACCATAAGGTGCCCGAGGCAGCAATAGACCCTTGGAGGCAAGTCGGCTGGAGGACGATGTATTGTATCTCGACGCAATTTGAGTGTTCCATCGTCATTAGGAGGCCCTGAACCTTACAATTAACTATCAGTTTCGCGTCGGATTCGAAAATCTAGACCCACAGGAGAACGAACATAAGGTGCCCGAGGTAGCAATAGACCCTTGGAGACAAGTCGGCTGGATGCCGATGTATTGAATCTCGACGCAATTTGAGTGTTCCATCGGCATTAGGAGGCCCTGAACGTTACAATTAACAATCATTTTATCGTCGTATTCGAAAATCTACTCACAGGAGAAGTTCATACGGTGCTCGAGACAGCAATATCCCCTTGGAGACAAGTCCGCTGGAGGCCGATGTATTGAATCTCGACGCAATTTGAGTGTTCCATCGTCATTAGGAGGCCCTGCACCTTACAATTAACTATCAGTTTCGCGTCGGATTCGAAAATCTGGACTCACAGGAGAGGGATCATATGGTGCCCGAGACAGCAATATCCCCTTGGAGACAAGTCCGCTGGAGGCCGATGTATTGAATCTCGTCGCAATTTGAGTGTTCCATCGTCATTAGGAGGCCCTGAACCTTACAATTAACTATCAGTTTCGCGTCGGATTCGAAAATGTAGACTCACAGGAGACGGACCACATGACGCCCGAGGCAGCAATATCCACTTGTAGACAAGTCGGCTGGAGGAAGATGTATTGACTCTCGACGCAATTTGAGTGTTCCATCGTCATTAAGAGGCCCTGAGCATTACATTTAACTACCAGTTTTGCGTCGGATTCTAAAATCTAGACTCACAGAAGAACGACCATACGGTGCCCGAGGCAGCAATAGACCCATGGAGACAAGTCGGCTGGAGGACGATGTATTGAATCTCGACGCAATTTGAGTGTTCCATCGGCATTAGGAGGCCCTAAACGTTACAATTAACTATCATTTTTGCGTCGGATTCGATAATCTAAACTCACAGGAGAACGACCATAAGGTGCCCGAGGCAGCAACAGACCCTTGGAGACAAGTCGGCTGGAGGCCGATGTATTGAATCTCGACGCAATTTGAGTGTCCCATCGTCATTAGGAGGCCCTGAACGTTATAATTAACTATCATTTTTGCGTCGGATTCGAAAATCTAAACTCACAGGAGAACGACCATAAGGTGCCCGATGCAGCAATATCCCCTTGGAGACAAGTCGGCTGGAGGCCGATGTATTGAATCTCGACGCAATTTGGGTGTTCCATCGGCATTAGGAGGCCCTGAACGTTACAATTAACTATCATTTTTGCGTCGGATTCGAAAATCTAGACTTACAAGGGAACGACCATAAGGTGCCCGAGGCAGCAATAGACCCTTGGAGACAAGTCGGCTGGAGGCATATGTATTGAATCTCGACGTAATTTGAGTGTTCCATCGCCAATAGGAGGCCCTGAACGTTATAATTAACTATGAGTTTTGCGTCGGATTCGAAAACGTAGAATCACCGGAGACGGACTATGTGGTGCCCGAGGCCGCGATATCCCCTTGGAGACAAGTCGGCTGGAGGCCGATGTATTGAATCTCGACGCAATTTGAGTGTTCCATCGTCATTAGAAGGCCCTGAACGTTACAATTAACTATCATTTTTGCGTCGGATTCGAAAATCTAAACTCACAGGAGAACGACCATAAGGTGCCCGATGCAGCAATATCCCCTTGGAGACAAGTCGGCTGGAGGCCGATGTATTGAATCTCGACGCAATTTGAGTGTTCCAACGTCATTACAAGGCCCTGAACCTTACAATTAACTGTCATTTTTGCGTCGGATTCGAAAATCTAGACTCACAGGAGAACGACCATAAGGTGCCCGAGGCAGCAATAGACCCTTGGAGACAAGTCGGCTGGAGGCCGATGTATTGAATCTCGTCGCAATTTGAGTGTCCCATCCTCATTAGAAGGCCCTGAACGTTGCAATTCACTATCATTTTTGCGTCGGATTCGAAAATCTAGACTCACAGGAGAAGGATCATATGGTGCACGAGACTGCAATATCCCCATGGATTCAAGTCGACTGGAGGTCGATGTATTGACTCTTGACGCAATTTGAGTGTTCCATCGGCATTAGGAGGCCCTGAACGTTACAGTTAACTATCATTTTAGCGTCGGATTCGAAAATCTACTAACAGGAGAACGACCATAATGTGCCCGAGGCAGCAATAGACCTCTTGGAGACAAGTCGGCTGGAGGAAGATGTATTGACTCTCGACGCAATTTGAGTGTCCCATCGTCATTAGAAGGCCCTGAACGTTATAATTAACTATAATTTTAGCGTCGCATTCGAAAATCTAAACTCACAGGAGAACGACCATAAGGTGCCCGATGCAGCAATATCCCCTTGGAGACAAGTCGGCTGGAGGCTGATGTATTGAATCTCGACGCAATTTGTGTGTCCCATCGTCATTAGAAGGCCCTGAACGTTACAATTAACTATGAGTTTTGCGTCGGATTCGAAAACGTAGAATCACCGGAGACGGACCATGTGGTGCCCCATGCAGCAATATCCCCTTGGAGACAAGTCGGCTGGAGGACGATGTATTGAATCTCGACGCATTTTGAGTGTCCCATCGTCATTAGAAGGCCCTGAACGTTATAATTAACTATAATTTTAGCGTCGCATTCGAAAATCTAAACTCACAGGAGAACGACCATAAGGTGCCCGATGCAGCAATATCCCCTTGGAGACAAGTCGGCTGGAGGCTGATGTATTGAATCTCGACGCAATTTGAGTGTCCCATCGTCATTAGAAGGCCCTGAACGTTACAATTAACTATCATTTTGGCGTCGGATTCGAAAATCTAGACTCACAGGAGAAGGATCATATGGTGCCCGAGGCAGCAATATCCCCTTGGAGACAAGTTCGATGGAGGCCGATGTAGTGAATCTCGACGCAATTTGAGTGTTCCATCGTCATTAGGAGGCCCTGAACGTTACAATTAACTATCAGTTTCGCGTCGGATTCGAAAATCTGAACTCACAGCAGACAGAACACATGGAGCCCGAGGCAGCAATATCCCCTTGTAGGCAAGTCGGCTGGAGGAAGATGTATTGACTCTCGACGCAATTTGAGTGTTCCATCGTCTTTAGGAGTCCCTGAACGTTACAATTAACTATCATTTATGCGTCGGATTCGAAAATCTAGACTCACAGGAAAACGACCATAAGGTGCCCGAGGCAGCAATAGACCCTTGGAGGCAAGTCGGCTGGAGGACGATGTATTGTATCTCGACGCAATTTGAGTGTTCCATCGTCATTAGGAGGCCCTGAACCTTACAATTAACTATCAGTTTCGCGTCGGATTCGAAAATCTAGACCCACAGGAGAACGAACATAAATTGCCCGAGGTAGCAATAGACCCTTGGAGACAAGTCGGCTGGATGCCGATGTATTGAATCTCGACGCAATTTGAGTGTTCCATCGGCATTAGGAGGCCCTGAACGTTACAATTAACAATCATTTTATCGTCGTATTCGAAAATCTACTCACAGGAGAAGTTCATACGGTGCTCGAGACAGCAATATCCCCTTGGAGACAAGTCCGCTGGAGGCCGATGTATTGAATCTCGACGCAATTTGAGTGTTCCATCGTCATTAGGAGGCCCTGCACCTTACAGTTAACTATCAGTTTCGCGTCGGATTCGAAAATCTGGACTCACAGGAGACGGACCACATGACGCCCGAGGCAGCAATATCCACTTGTAGACAAGTCGGCTGGAGGAAGATGTATTGACTCTCGACGCAATTTGAGTGTTCCATCGTCATTAAGAGGCCCTGAGCATTACATTTAACTACCAGTTTTGCGTCGGATTCTAAAATCTAGACTCACAGAAGAACGACCATACGGTGCCCGAGGCAGCAATAGACCCATGGAGACAAGTCGGCTGGAGGACGATGTATTGAATCTCGACGCAATTTGAGTGTTCCATCGGCATTAGGAGGCCCTAAACGTTACAATTAACTATCATTTTTGCGTCGGATTCGATAATCTAAACTCACAGGAGAACGACCATAAGGTGCCCGAGGCAGCAACAGACCCTTGGAGACAAGTCGGCTGGAGGCCGATGTATTGAATCTCGACGCAATTTGAGTGTCCCATCGTCATTAGGAGGCCCTGAACGTTACAATTAACTATCATTTTTGCGTCGGATTCGATAATCTAGACTCACAGGAGAACGACCATAAGGTGCCCGAGGCAGCAATAGACCCTTGGAGACAAGTCGGCTGGAGGCCGATGTATTGAATCTCGACGCAATTTGGGTGTTCCATCGGCATTAGGAGGCCCTGAACGTTACAATTAACTATCATTTTTGCGTCGGATTCGAAAATCTAGACTTACAAGGGAACGACCATAAGGTGCCCGAGGCAGCAATAGACCCTTGGAGACAAGTCGGCTGGAGGCATATGTATTGAATCTCGACGTAATTTGAGTGTTCCATCGGCATTAGGAGGCCCTGAACGTTACAGTTAACTATCATTTTAGCGTCGGATTCGAAAATATACTAACAGGAGAAGGATCATATGGTGCACGAGACTGCAATATTCCCTTGGATCCAAGTCAACTGGAGGTCGATGTATTGACTCTCGACGCAATTTGAGAGTTCAATCGTCTTTAGGAGTCCCTGAACGTTTTTATTAACTATCATTAATGCGTCGGATTCGAAAATCTAGACTCACAGGAGAACGACCATAAGGTGCCCGAGGCAGCAATAGACCCTTGGAGACAAGTCGGGTGGAAACCGATGTATTGATTCTTGACGCAGTTTGAGTGTTCCATCGTCATTAGGAGGCCCTGAACGTTACAATTAACAATCATTTTAGCGTCGGATTCGAAAATCTACGCACAGGAGAAGTTCATACGGTGCTCGAGACAGCAATATACCCCTTGGAGACAAATCGACTGGAGGCCGATGTATTGAATATCGACGCAATTTGAGTGTTCCATCGTCATTAGGTCGCCCTGAACGTTATAATGAACTATCATTTTTGCGTCGGATTCGAAAATCTTGACTTACAAGAGAACGACCATAAAGTGCCCGAGGCAGCAACAGACCCTTGGAGACAAGTCGGCTGGAGGCCGATGTATTGGATATCGACGCAATTTGAGTGTTCCATCGTCATTAGGAGGCCCTAAACGTTACAATTAACTATCATTTTTGCGTCGGATTCGATAATCTAAACTCACAGGAGAACGACCATAAGGTGCCCGAGGCAGCAACAGACCCTTGGAGACAAGTCGGCTGGAGCCCGATGTATTGAATCTCGACGCAATTTGAGTGTTCCATCGTCATTACAAATCCCTAAACGTTACAATTAACTATCATTTTTGCGTCGGATTCGAAAATCTAGACTCACAGGAGAAGGCTCATATGGTGCCCGAGACAGCAATATCCCCGTGGAGACAAGTCCGCTGGAGGCCGATGTATTGAATCTCGACGCAATTTGAGTGTTCCATCGTCATTAGGAGGCCCTGCACCTTACAATTAACTATCAGTTTCGCGTCGGATTCGAAAATCTGGACTCACAGGAGAGGGATCATATGGTGCCCGAGACAGCAATATCCCCTTGGAGACAAGTCCGCTGGAGGCCGATGTATTGAATCTCGTCGCAATTTGAGTGTTCCATCGTCATTAAGAGGCCCTGAGCATTACATTTAACTACCAGTTTTGCGTCGGATTCTAAAATCTAGACTCACAGAAGAACGACCATACGGTGCCCGAGGCAGCAATAGACCCATGGAGACAAGTCGGCTGGCGGACGATGTATTGAAACTCGACGCAATTTGAGAGTTCCATCGTCATTAGGAGGCCCAGAACGTTACAATTAACTATCATTTTTGCGTCGGATTCGAAAATCTAGACTCACATGAGAGCTAACATAAGAGGCCGGAGGCCGTAATATCCCCATGGAGACAAGTCGGCTGGAGGACGATGTATTGGATCGCGACGCAATTTGAGTGTTCCATCGTCATTAGGAGGCCCTGAATGTTACAATTAACTATCAGTTTTTCGTCGGATTCGAAAATCTAGACTCACAGCAGACAGACCATTTGGTGCCCGAGGCAGCAATAGACCCTTGGAGACAAGTCGGCTGGAGGCCGATGTATTGAATCTCGACACAATTTGAGTGTTCCATCGTCAGTAGAAGGCCCTGAACGTTCCAATTAACTATCATTTTTGCGTCGGATTCGAAAATCTAGACTCACAGGAGAACGACCATAAGGTGGCCGAGGCTGCAATAGACCCTTGGAGACAAGTCGGCTGGAGGACGATGTATTGAATCTCGACGCAATTTGAGAGTTCCATCGTCATTAGGAGCCCCTGAAGGTTACAATTAACTATCATTTTTGCGTCGGAATCGAAAATCTAGACTTACAAGAGAGCGACCATAAGGTGCCCGAGGCAGCAATAGACCCTTGGAGACAAGTCGGCTGGAGGCCGATGTATTGAATCTCGACACAATTTGAGTGTTCCATCGTCAGTAGAAGGCCCTGAACGTTCCAATTAACTATCATTTTTGCGTCGGATTCGAAAATCTAGACTCACAGGAGAACGACCATAAGGTGGCCGAGGCAGCAATAGACCCTTGGAGGCAAGTCGGCTGGATGCCGATGTATTGAATCGCGACGCAATTTGAGTGTTCCATCGTCATTAGAAGGCCCTGAACGTTACAATTAACTATCATTTTTGCGTCGGATTCGAAAATCTTAACTCACAGGGGAACGACCATAAGGTGCCCGATGCAGCAATAGACCCTTGGTGACAAGTCGGCTGGAGGTCGATGTATTGAATCTCGACTCAATTTGTGTGCTCCATCGTCATTAGGACGCCCTGAACGTTACAATTAACTATGAGTTTTGCGTCGGATTCGAAAACGTAGAATCACCGGAGACGGACCATGTGGTGCCCCATGCAGCAATATCCCCTTGGAGACAAGTCGGCTGGAGGACGATGTATTGAATCTCGACGCAATTTGAGTGTCCCATCGTCATTAGAAGGCCCTGAACGTTATAATTAACTATAATTTTAGCGTCGCATTCGAAAATCTAAACTCACAGGAGAACGACCATAAGGTGGCCGAGGCAGCAATAGACCCTTGGAGGCAAGTCGGCTGGATGCCGATGAATTGAATCGCGACGCAATTTGAGTGTTCCATCGTCATTAGGAGGCCCTGAACGTTACAATTAACTATCAGTTTCGCGTCGGATTCGAAAATCTGGACTCACAGCAGACGGAACACATGGAGCCCGAGGCAGCAATATCCCCTTGTAGGCAAGTCGGCTGGAGGAAGATGTATTGACTCTCGACGCAATTTGAGTGTTCCATCGTCTTTAGGAGTCCCTCAACGTTACAATTAACTATCATTTATGCGTCGGATTCGAAAATCTAGACTCACAGGAAAACGACCATAAGGTGCCCGAGGCAGCAATAGACCCTTGGAGGCAAGTCGGCTGGAGGACGATGTATTGTATCTCGACGCAATTTGAGTGTTCCATCGTCATTAGGAGGCCCTGAACCTTACAATTAACTATCAGTTTCGCGTCGGATTCGAAAATCTAGACCCACAGGAGAACGAACATAAGGTGCCCGAGGTAGCAATAGACCCTTGGAGACAAGTCGGCTGGATGCCGATGTATTGAATCTCGACGCAATTTGAGTGATCCATCGGCATTAGGAGGCCCTGAACGTTACAATTAACTATCATTTTAGCGTCGGATTCGAAAATCTAAACTCACAGGAGAACGACCATAAGGTGCGTGATGCAGCAATATCCCCTTGGAGACTAGTCGGCTGGAGGTCGGTGTATTGAATCTCGACTCAATTTGTGTGCTCCATCGGCATTAAGATTCCCTGAACGTTACAATTAACTATCAGTTTCGCGTCGGATTCAAAAATCCAGACTCACTGGAGACGGACCATTTGGTGCCCGAGGCAGCAATATCCCCTTGTAGACAAGTCGGCTGGAGGAAGATGTATTGACTCTCGACGCAATTTGAGTGTTCCATCGTCTTTAGGAGTCCCTGAACGTTACAATTAACTATCAGTTTTCCTCGGATTGTAAAATTTTGACTCACAGGGGAACGACCATACGGTGCCCGAGGCGGCAATAGACCCTGGGAGACAAGTCGGCTGGAGGCCGATGTATTGCATCTCGACGCAATTTTAGTGTTCCATCGGCATTAGGAGGCCCTGAACGTTACAATTAACATTCAGTTTTGCGTCGGGTTCGAAAATCTAGACTCACAGCAGAACGATCACAAGGTGCCCGTGGCAGCTATTGACCCTTGGAGACAAGTCGGTTGGAGGACGATGTATTAGATCGCGACGCAAAATGAGTGTTCCATCGTCATTAGGAGGCCCTGAATGTTACAATTAACTATCAGTTTTTCGTCGGATTCGAAAATCTAAACTCACAGGAGAACGACCATAAGGTGCCCGATGCAGCAATATCCCCTTGGAGACAAGTCGGCTGGAGGTCGATGTATTGAATCTCGACGCAATTTGAGTGTTCCATCGCCAATAGAAGGACCTGAACGTTACAATTAACTATGACTTTTGCGTCGGATTCGAAAACGTAGAATCACCGGAGACGGACCATGTGGTGCCCGAGGCAGCGATATCCCCTTGGAGACAAGTCGGCTGGAGGCCGATGTATGGAATCTCGACGCAATTTGAGTGTTCCATCGTCATTAGAAGGCCCTGAACGTTACAGTTAACTATCATTTTTGCGTCGGATTCGAAAATCTAGACTCACAGGAGAACGACCATAAGGTGCCCGAGGCAGCAATAGACCCTCGGTGAAAAGTCGGCTGGAGGACGATGTATTGAATCTCGACGCAATTTGAGAGTTCCATCGTCATTAGGAGGCCCTGAACGTTACAATTAACTATGATATTTGCGTCGGATTCAAAAATCTAGACTTACAAGAGAACGACCATAAGGTGCCCGAGGCAGCATTAGACCCTTGGAGACAAGTCGGCTGGAGGACGATGTATTGAATCTCGACGCAATTTGAGTGTCCCATCGTCATTAGGAGGCCCTAAACGTTACAATTAACTATCATTTTTGCGTCGGATTCGAAAATCTAGACTCACAGGAGAACGACCATAAGGTGTCCGAGGCAGCAATAGACCCTTGGAGACAAGTGGGCTGGAGGCCGATGTATTGAATCTCGACGCAATTTGAGTGTTCCATCGTCATTAGGAGGCCCTGAACGTTACAATTAACAATCAGTTTTGCGTCGGGTTCGAAAATCTAGACTCACAGCAGAACGATCACAAGGTGCCCGTGGCTGCTATTGACCCTTGGAGACAAGTCGGTTGGAGGACGATGTATTGGATCGCGACGCAAAATGAGTGTTCCATCGTCATTAGGAGGCCCTGAATGTTACAATTAACTATCAGTTTTTCGTCGGATTCGAAAATCTAAACTCACAGGAGAACGACCATAAGGTGCCCGATGCAGCAATATCCCCTTGGAGACAAGTCGGCTGGAGGTCGATGTATTGAATCTCGGTGCAATTTGAGTGTTCCATCGCCAATAGGAGGCCCTGAACGTTATAATTAACTATGAGTATTGCGTCGGATTCGAAAACGTAGAATCACCGGAGACGGACTATGTGGTGCCCGAGGCCGCGATATCCCCTTGGAGACAAGTCGGCTGGAGGCCGATGTATTGAATCTCGACGCAATTTGAGTGTTCCATCGTCATTAGAAGGCCCTGAACGTTACAGTTAACTATCATTTTTGCGTCGGATTCGAAAATCTAGACTCACAGGAGAACGACCATAAGGTGCCCGAGGCAGCAATAGACCCTCGGTGAAAAGTCGGCTGGAGGACGATGTATTGAATCTCGACGCAATTTGAGAGTTCCATCGTCATTAGGAGGCCCTGAACGTTACAATTAACTATGATATTTGCGTCGGATTCAAAAATCTAGACTTACAAGAGAACGACCATAAGGTGCCCGAGGCAGCATTAGACCCTTGGAGACAAGTCGGCTGGAGGACGATGTATTGAATCTCGACGCAATTTGAGTGTCCCATCGTCATTAGGAGGCCCTAAACGTTACAATTAACTATCATTTTTGCGTCGGATTCGAAAATCTAGACTCACAGGAGAACGACCATAAGGTGTCCGAGGCAGCAATAGACCCTTGGAGACAAGTGGGCTGGAGGCCGATGTATTGAATCTCGACGCAATTTGAGTGTTCCATCGTCATTAGAAGGCCCTGAACGTTACAGTTAACTATCATTTTAGTGTCGGATTCGAAAATCTACTAACAGGAGAACGACCATAATGTGCCAGAGGCAGTAATATCCCCATGGAGACAAGTCGGCAGCGGGAACATGTATTGACTCTCGACGCAATTTGAGTGTTCCATCGTCATTAGGAGGCCCTGAACGTTACAATTAACAATCAGTTTTGCGTCGGGTTCGAAAATCTAGACTCACAGCAGAACGATCACAAGGTGCCCGTGGCTGCTATTGACCCTTGGAGACAAGTCGGTTGGAGGACGATGTATTGGATCGCGACGCAAAATGAGTGTTCCATCGTCATTAGGAGGCCCTGAATGTTACAATTAACTATCAGTTTTTCGTCGGATTCGAAAATCTAAACTCACAGGAGAACGACCATAAGGTGCCCGATGCAGCAATATCCCCTTGGAGACAAGTCGGCTGGAGGTCGATGTATTGAATCTCGGTGCAATTTGAGTGTTCCATCGCCAATAGGAGGCCCTGAACGTTATAATTAACTATGAGTATTGCGTCGGATTCGAAAACGTAGAATCACCGGAGACGGACTATGTGGTGCCCGAGGCCGCGATATCCCCTTGGAGACAAGTCGGCTGGAGGCCGATGTATTGAATCTCGACGCAATTTGAGTGTTCCATCGTCATTAGAAGGCCCTGAACGTTACAATTAACTATCATTTTTGCGTCGGATTCGAAAATCTAAACTCACAGGAGAACGACCATAAGGTGCCCGATGCAGCAATATCCCCTTGGAGACAAGTCGGCTGGAGGTCGATGTATTGACTCTCGACGCAATTTGAGTGTTCCATCGGCATTAGGAGGCCCTGATCGTTACAGTTAACTATCATTTTAGCGTCGGATTCGATAATCTACTAACAGGAGAACGACCATGTGGTGCCCGAGGCAGCGATATCCCCTTGGAGACAAGTCGGCTGGAGGCCGATGTATTGAATCTCGACGCAATTTGAGTGTTCCATCGTCATTAGAAGGCCCTGAACGTTACAATTAACTAACATTTTTGCGTCGGATTCGAAAATCTAAACACACAGGAGAACGACCATAAGGTGCCCGATGCAGCAATATCCCCTTGGAGACAAGTCGGCTGGAGGTCGATGTATTGAATCTCGACTCAATTTGTGTGCTGAATCGTCATTAGGAGGCCCTGAACGTTACAATTAACTATGAGCTTTGCGTCGGATTCGAAAACGTAGAATCACCGGAGACGGACTATGTGGTGCCCGAGGCCGCGATATCCCCTTGGAGACAAGTCGGCTGGAGGCCGATGTATTGAATCTCGACGCAATTTGAGTGTCCCATCGTCATTAGAAGGCCCTGAACGTTGCAATTCACTATCATTTTTGCGTCGGATTCGAAAATCTAGACCCACAGGAGAAGGATCATATGGTGCACGAGACTGCAATATCCCCATGGATTCAAGTCGACTGGAGGTCGATGTATTGACTCTTGACGCAATTTGAGTGTTCCATCGGCATTAGGAGGCCCTGAACGTTACAGTTAACTATCATTTTAGCGTCGGATTCGAAAATCTACTAGCAGGAGAACGACCATAATGTGCCCGAGGCAGCAATAGACCTCTTAGAGACAAGTCGGCTGGAGGAAGATGTATTGACTCTCGACGCAATTTGAGTGTTCCATCGTCATTAGAAGGCCCTGAACGTTACAATTAACTATCATTTTTGCGTCGGATTCGAAAATCTAGACTCACAGGAGAACGACCATAAGGTGCCCTAGGCAGCAATAGACCCTTGGAGACAAGTCGGCTGGAGGACGATGTATTGAATCTCGACGCAATTTGAGTGTTCCATCGTCATTAGGAGGCCCTGAACCTTACAATTAACTATCAGTTTCGCGTCGGATTCGAAAATCTAGACTCACAGCAGACGGAACACATGGAGCCCGAGGCAGCAATATCCCCTTGTAGGCAAGTCGGCTGGAGGAAGATGTATTGACTCTCGACGCAATTTGAGTGTTCCATCGTCTTTAGGAGTCCCTGAACGTTAAAATTAACTATCATTTATGCGTCGGATTCGAAAATCTAGACTCACAGGAGAACGACCATAAGGTGCCCTAGGCAGCAATAGACCCTTGGAGACAAGTCGGCTGGAGGCCGATGTATTGAATCTCGACGCAATTTGAGTGTTCCATCGTCATTACAAGGCCCTGAACGGTACAATTAACTATCATTTTTGCCTCGGATTCGAAAATCTAGATTCACAGGAGCACGACCATAAGATGCCCGAGGCAGCAATAGACCCTTGGAGACAAGTCGGCTGGAGGTTGATGTATTGAATCTCGACTCAATTTGTGTGCTCCATCGTCATTAGGAGGCCCTGAACGTTACAATTAACTATGAGTTTTGCGTCGGATTCGAATACGTAGAATCACCGGAGACGGAACGTGTGGTGCCCGAGGCAGCGATATCCCCTTGGAGACAAGTCGGCTGGAGGCCGATGTATTGAATCTCGACGCAATTTGAGTGTCCCATCGTCATTAGAAGGCCCTGAACGTTGCAATTCACTATCATTTTTGCGTCGGATTCGAAAATCTAGACTCACAGGAGAAGGATCATATGGTGCACGAGACTGCAATATCCCCATGGATTCAAGTCGACTGGAGGTCGATGTATTGACTCTTGACGCAATTTGAGTGTTCCATCGGTATTAGGAGGCCCTGAACGTTAGAGTTAACTATCATTTTAGCGTCGGATTCGAAAATCTACTAACAGGAGAACGACCATAATGTGCCCGAGGCAGCAATAGACCTCTTGGAGACAAGTCGGCTGGAGGAAGATGTATTGACTCTCGACGCAATTTGAGTGTTCCATCGTCATTAGAAGGCCCTGAACGTTACAATTAACTATCATTTTTGCGTCGGATTCGAAAATCTTAACTCACAGGGGAACGACAATAAGGTGCCCGATGCAGCAATAGACCCTTGGTGACAAGTCGGCTGGAGGTCGATGTATTGAATCTCGACTCAATTTGTGTGCTCCATCGTCATTAGGACGCCCTGAACGTTACAATTAACTATGAGTTTTGCGTCGGATTCGAAAACGTAGAATCACCGGAGACGGACCATGTGGTGCCCCATGCAGCAATATCCCCTTGGAGACAAGTCGGCTGGAGGACGATGTATTGAATCTCGACGCAATTTGAGTGTCCCATCGTCATTAGAAGGCCCTGAACGTTATAATTAACTATAATTTTAGCGTCGCATTCGAAAATCTAAACTCACAGGAGAACGACCATAAGGTGCCCAATGCAGCAATATCCCCTTGGAGACAAGTCGGCTGGAGGCTGATGTATTGAATCTCGACGCAATTTGAGTGTCCCATCGTCATTAGAAGGCCCTGAACGTTACAATTAACTATCATTTTAGCGTCGGATTCGAAAATCTAGACTCACAGGAGAAGGATCATATGGTGCCCGAGGCAGCAATATCCCCTTGGAGACAAGTTCGATGGAGGCCGATGTAGTGAATCTCGACGCAATATGAGTGTTCCATCGTCATTAGGAGGCCCTGAACGTTACAATTAACTATCAGTTTCGCGTCGGATTCGAAAATCTGGACTCACAGGAGAGGGATCATATGGTGCCCGAGACAGCAATATCCCCTTGGAGACAAGTCCGCTGGAGGCCGATGTATTGAATCTCGTCGCAATTTGAGTGTTCCATCGTCATTAGGAGGCCCTGAACCTTACAATTAACTATCAGTTTCGCGTCGGATTCGAAAATCTAGACTCACAGGAGACGGACCACATGACGCCCGAGGCAGCAATATCCACTTGTAGACAAGTCGGCTGGAGGAAGATGTATTGACTCTCGACGCAATTTGAGTGTTCCATCGTCATTAAGAGGCCCTGAGCATTACATTTACCTACCAGTTTTGCGTCGGATTCTAAAATCTAGACTCACAGAAGAACGACCATACGGTGCCCGAGGCAGCAATAGACCCATGGAGACAAGTCGGCTGGAGGACGATGTATTGAATCTCGACGCAATTTGAGTGTTCCATCGGCATTAGGAGGCCCTAAACGTTACAATTAACTATCATTTTTGCGTCGGATTCGATAATCTAAACTCACAGGAGAACGACCATAAGGTGCCCGAGGCAGCAACAGACCCTTGGAGACAAGTCGGCTGGAGGTCGATGTATTGAATCTCGACGCAATTTGAGTGTCCCATCGTCATTAGGAGGCCCTGAACGTTACAATTAACTATCATTTTTGCGTCGGATTCGATAATCTAGACTCACAGGAGAACGACCATAAGGTGCCCGAGGCAGCAATAGACCCTTGGAGACAAGTCGGCTGGAGGCCGATGTATTGAATCTCGACGCAATTTGGGTGTTCCATCGGCATTAGGAGGCCCTGAGCATTACATTTACCTACCAGTTTTGCGTCGGATTCTAAAATCTAGACTCACAGAAGAACGACCATACGGTGCCCGAGGCAGCAATAGACCCATGGAGACAAGTCGGCTGGAGGACGATGTATTGAATCTCGACGCAATTTGAGTGTTCCATCGGCATTAGGAGGCCCTAAACGTTACAATTAACAATCATTTTAGCGTCGGATTCGAAAATCTACGCACAGGAGAAGTTCATACGGTGCTCGAGACAGCAATATACCCCTCGGAGACAAATCGACTGGAGGCCGATGTATTGAATATCGACGCAATGTGAGTGTTCCATCGTCATTAGGTCGCCCTGAACGTTATAATGAACTATCATTATTGCGTCGGATTCGAAAATCTTGACTTACAAGAGAACGACCATAAAGTGCCCGAGGCAGCAACAGACCCTTGGAGACAAGTCGGCTGGAGGCCGATGTATTGGATATCGACGCAATTTGAGTGTTCCATCGTCATTAGGAGGCCCTAAACGTTACAATTAACTATCATTTTTGCGTCGGATTCGATAATCTAAACTCACAGGAGAACGACCATAAGGTGCCCGAGGCTGCAACAGACCCTTGGAGACAAGTCGGCTGGAGGCCGATGTATTGAATCTCGACGCAATTTGAGTGTTCCATCGTCATTACAAATCCCTAAACGTTACAATTAACTATCGTTTTTGCGTCGGATTCGAAAATCTAGACTCACAGGAGAAGGCTCATATGGTGCCCGAGACAGCAATATCCCCTTGGAGACAAGTCCGCTGGAGGGCGATGTATTGAATCTCGACGCAATTTGAGTGTTCCATCGTCATTAGGAGGCCCTGAACCTTACAATTAAATATCAGTTTCGCGTCGGATTCGAAAATCTGGACTCACAGGAGAGGGATCATATGGTGCCCGAGACAGCAACATCCCCTTGGAGACAAGTCCGCTGGAGGCCGATGTATTGAATCTCGACGCAATTAGAGTGTTCCATCGTCATTAGGAGGCCCTGAACCTTACAATTAACTATCAGTTTCGCGTCGGATTCGAAAATCTAGACTCAAAGGAGACGGACCACATGACGCCCGAGGCAGCAATATCCACTTGTAGACAAGTCGGCTGGAGGAAGATGTATTGACTCTCGACGCAATTTGAGTGTTCCATCGTCATTAAGAGACCCTGAGCATTACATTTAACTACCAGTTTTGCGTCGGATTCTAAAATCTAGACTCACAGAAGAACGACCATACGGTGCCCGAGGCAGCAATAGACCCATGGAGACAAGTCGGCTGGAGGACGATGTATTGAAACTCGACGCAATTTGAGAGTTCCATCGTCATTAGGAGGCCCAGAACGTTACAATTAACTATCATTTTTGCGTCGGATTCGAAAATCTAGACTCACATGAGAGCTAACATAAGAGGCCGGAGGCAGTAATATCCCCATGGAGACAAGTCGGCTGGAGGACGATGTATTGGATCGCGACGCAATTTGAGTGTTCCATCGTCATTAGGAGGCCCTGAATGTTACAATTAACTATCAGTTTTTCGTCGGATTCGAAAATCTAGACTCACAGCAGACAGACCATTTGGTGCCCGAGGCAGCAATAGACCCTTGGAGACAAGTCGGCTGGAGGCCGATGTATTGAATCTCGACACAATTTGAGTGTTCCATCGTCAGTAGAAGGCCCTGAACGTTCCAATTAACTATCATTTTTGCGTCGGATTCGAAAATCTAGACTCACAGGAGAACGACCATAAGGTGGCCGAGGCTGCAATAGACCCTTGGAGACAAGTCGGCTGGAGGACGATGTATTGAATCTCAACGCAATTTGAGTGTTCCATCGGCATTAGGAGGCCCTGAACGTTACAATTCACTATCATTTTTGCGTCGGATTCGAAAATCTACTAACAGGTGAAGGATCATATGGTGCACGAGACTGCAATATCCCCTTGGATCAAGTTGACTGGAGGTCGATGTATTGAATCTCGACGCAATTTGAGTGTTCCATCGTCATTAGGGGGCTCTGAACCTTACAATTAACTATCAGTTTCGTGTCGGATTCGAAAATCTAGACTCACAGGAGCACGACCATAAGGTGCCCGAGGCAGCAATAGACCCTTGGAGACAAGTCGGCTGGAGGTCGATGTATTGAATCTCGACGCAATTTGAGTGTTCCATCGTCATTAGGAGGCTCTGAACCTTACAATTAACTATCAGTTTCGTGTCGGATTCGAAAATCTAGACTCACAGGAGAACGACCATAAGGTGCCCGAGGCAGCAATAGACCCTTGGAGACAAGTCGGCTGGAGGACGATGTATTGGATCGCGACGCAATTTGAGTGTTCCATCGTCATTAGGAGGACCTGAATGTTACAATTAACTATGAGTTTTGCGTCGGATTCGTAAACGTAGAATCACCGGAGACGGACCATGTGGTGCCGGAGGCAGCGATATCCCCTTGGGGACAAGTCGGCTGGAGGACGATGTATTGAATCTCGACGCAATTTGAGAGTTCCATCGTCATCAGGAAGCCCTGAACGTTACAATTAACATTCAGTTTCGCGTCGGATTCGAAAATCTAGAATCACATGAGAGCGAACATAAAAGGCCGGAGGCAGCAATATCCCCTTGTATACAAGTCGGCTGGAGGAAGATGTATTGACTCTCGACGCAATTTGAGATTTCCATCGTCATTCAGAGGCCCTGAGCATTACATTTAACTATCAGTTTTGCGTCGGATTCTAAAATGTTGACTCACAGGGGAACGACCATACGGTGCCCGAGGCAGCTATTGACCCTTGGAGACAAGTCGGTTGGCGGACGATGTATTGGATCGCGACGCAAAATGAGTGTTCCATCGTCATTACGAGGCCCTGAATGTTACAATTAACTATCAGTTTTTCGTCGGATTCGAAAATCTAAACTCACAGGAGAACGACCATAAGGTGCCCGAGGCAGCAACAGACCCTTGGAGACAAGTCGGCTGGAGGCCGATGTATTGAATCTCGACGCACTTTGAGTGTTCCATCGGCATTAGGAGGCCCTGATTGTTACAGTTAACTATCATTTTAGCGTCGGATTCGAAAATCTACTAACAGGAGAAGGATCATATGGTGCACGAGACTGCAATATCCCCTTGGATACAAGTCGGCTGGAGGCCGATGTATTGAATCTCGACGCAATTTGAGGGTTCCATCGTCATTAGGAGGCCCTAAACCTAACAATTAACTACCAGTTTCGCGTCGGATTCGAAAATCTACTCACAGGAGAAGTTCATACGGTGCTCGAGACAGCAATATACCCCTTGGAGACAAATCGACTGGAGGCCGATGTATTGAATATCGACGCAATTTGTGTGTTCCATCGTCATTAGGTCGCCCTGAACGTTACAAATAACTATCATTTTTGCGTCGGATTCGATAATCTAAACTCACAGGAGAACGACCATAAGGTGCCCGAGGCAGCATTAGACCCTTGGAGACAAGTCGGCTGGAGGCCGATGTATTGAATCTCGACGCAATTTGAGTGTTCCATCGTCATTACAAGGCCCTGAACGTTGCAATTAACTATCATTTTTGCGTCGGATTCGAAAATCTAGACCCACAGGAGAACGACCATAAAGTACCCGAGGCAGCAATGGACCGTTGGAGACAAGTCGGCTGGAAACCGATGTATTGATTCTTGACGCAATTCCATTATCATTAGGAGACCCTGAACGTTACAATTCACTATCATTTTTGCGTCGGATTCGAAAATCTAGACTCACAGGAGAAGGACCATATGGTGCACGAGACTGCACTATCCCCTTGGATACAAGTCGGCTGGAGGTCGATGTATTGAATCTCGACGCAATTTGAGTCTTCTATCGTCATTAGGAGGCCCTAAACGTTACAATTAACTATCATTTTTGCGTCGGATTCAAAAATCTACTCACAGGAGAAGTTCATACGGTGCTCGAGGCAGCAATAGACACTTGGAGACAAGTCGTCTGGAAACCGATGTATTGATTCTTGACGCAATTTGAGTGTTCCATCGCCAATAGGAGGCCCTGAACGTTACAATTAACTATCAGTTTCGCGTCGGATTCAAAAATCCACACTCATAGGAGACGGACCATTTGGTGCCCGAGGCAGCAATATCCCCTTGGAGACAAATCAGCTGGAGGACGATGTATTGAATCTCGACGCAATTTGAGAGTTCTATCGTCATCAGAAGGCGCTGAACGTTACTATTCACTATCATTTTTGCGTCGGATTCGATAATCTAGATTCACAGGAGAAGGATCATATGGTGCCCGAGACAGCAATATCTCCTTGGAGACAAGTCCGCTGGAGGCCGATGTATTGAATCTCGACGCAATTTGAGTGTTCCATCGTCATTAGGAGGCCCTGAACCTTACAATTAACTATCAGTTTCGCGTCGGATCGAAAATCTAGACTCACAGGAGACGGACCACATGGAGCCCGAGGCAGCAATATCCCCTTGTACACAAGTCGGCTGGAGGACGATGTATTGCATCTCGTCGCAATTTGAGTGTTCCATCGTCATTAGGAGGCCCTGAACGTTACAATTAACTATCATTTTTGCGTCGGATTCGATAATCTAAACTCACAGGAGAACGACCATAAGGTGCCCGAGGCAGCAACAGACCATTGGAGACAAGTCGGCTGGAGGCCGATGTATTGAATCTCGACGCAATTTGAGTGTTCCATCGTCATTACAAGGCCCTGAACGTTACAATTAACTATCATTTTTGCGTCGGATTCGAAAATCTAGACTTACAAGAGATCGACCATAAGGTGCCCGAGGCAGCAATAGACCCTTGGAGACAAGTCGGCTAGAGGCGGATGTATTGAATCTCGACGCAATTTAGTGTTTCATCGTCATTAGGAGGCCCTGAACGTTACAATTAACTATGAGTTTTGCGTCGGATTCGTAAATCTAGACTCACAGGAGAACGACCATAAGGTGCCCGAGGAAGCAATAGACCCTGGGAGACAAGTCGGCTGGAGGCCGATGTATTGAATCTCGACGCAATTTGAGTGTTCCATCGTCAGTAGGAGGCCCTGAACGTTACAATTCACAATCATTTTTGCGTCGGATTCGAAAATCTAGACTCACAGGGGAAGGACGATGTGGTGCCCGATGCAGCGATATCCCCTTGGAGACAAGTCAGCTGGAGGCCGATGTATTGAATCTCGACGCAATTTGAGTGTTCCATCGTCTTTAGGAGTCCCTGAACGTTACAATTAATTATCATTTTTGCGTCGGATTCGAAAATCTAAACTCACAGGAGAACGACCATAAGGTGCCCGAGGCAGCAACAGACCCTTGGAGACAAGTCGGCTGGAGGCCGATGTATTGAATCTCGACGCAATTTGAGTGTTCCATCGTCTTTAGGAGTCCTTGAACGTTACAATTAACTATCATTTATGCGTCGGATTCGAAAATCTAGGCTCACAGGAGAACGGCCATAAGGTGCCCGAGGCAGCAATAGACCCTTGGAGACAAGTCGGCTGGAGGTCGATGTATTGAATCTCGACTCAATTTGTGTGCTCCATCGTCATTAGGAGGCCCTGAACGTTACAATTAACTATCATTTTTGCGTCGGATTCGAAAAGCTAGACTCACAGGAGAAGGATCATATGGTGCCCGAGACAGCAATATCCCCGTGGAGACAAGTCCGCTGGAGGCCGATGTATTGAATCTCGACGCAATTTGAGTGTTCCATCGTCATTAGGAGGCCTTGAACCTTACAATTAGCTATCAGTTTCGAGTCGGATTCGAAAATCTAGACTCACAGGAGAACGACAATAAGGTGCTCGAGGCAGCAATAGACCCTTGAAGACAAGTCGGCTGGAGGCCGATGTATTGAATCTCGACGCAATTTGAGTGTTCCATCGTGATTACAAGGCCCTGAACGTTACAATTAACTATCATATTTGCGTCGGATTCGAAAATCTAGACTCACAGGAGAACGACCATAAGGTGCCCGAGGCAGCAATAGACCCTTGGAGACAAGTCGGCTGGAGGACGATGTATTGAATCTCGACTCAATTTGTGTGCTCCATCGTCATTAGGAGGCCCTGAACGTTACAATTAACTTTGAGTTTTGCGTCGGATTCGAAAACGTAGAATCACCGGAGACGGACCATGTGGTGCCCGAGGCAGCGATATCCCCTTGGAGACAAGTCGGCTGGAGGCCGATGTATTGAATCTCGACGCCATTTGAGTGTCCCATCGTCATTAGAAGGCCCTGAACATTACAATTCACTATCATTTTTGCGTCGGATTCGAAATTCTAGACTCACAGGAGAAGGATCATATTGTGCCCGAGGCAGCTTTAGACCCTTGGATACAAGTCGCCCGGAGGTCGATGTATTGACTCTCGACGCAATTTGAGTGTTTCATCGTCATTAGGAGGCCCTGAACCTTACAATTAACTATCAGTTTCGCGTCGGATTCGAAAATCTTAACTCACAGGAGAACGACCATAAGGTGCCCGATGCAGCAATATCCCCTTGGAGACAAGTCGGCTGGAGGTCGATGTATTGACTCTCGACGCAATTTGAGTGTTCCATCGGCATTAGGAGGCCCTGAAAGTTACAGTTAACTATCATTTTAGCGTCGGATTCGATAATCTACTTACAGGAGAACGACCATGTGGTGCCCGAGGCAGCGATATCCCCTTGGAGACAAGTCGGCTGGAGGCCGATGTATTGAATCTCGACGCAATTTGAGTGTTTCATCGTCATTAGGAGGCCCTGAACCTTACAATTAACTATCAGTTTCGCGTCGGATTCGAAAATCTAGACTCACAGGTGAACGACCATAAGGTGCCCGAGGCAGCAATAGACCTTTGGAGGCAAGTCGGCTGGATGCCGATGTATTGAATCGCGACGCAATTTGAGTGTTCCATCGTCATTAGAAGGCCCTGAACGTTACAATTAACTATCATTTTTGCGTCGGATTCGAAAATCTTAACTCACAGGAGAACGACCATAAGGTGCCCGATGCAGCAATAGACCCTTGGTGACAAGTCGGCTGGAGGTCGATGTATTGAATCTCGACTCAATTTGTGTGCTCCATCGTCATTAGGACGCCCTGAACGTTACAATTAACTATGAGTTTTGCGTCGGATTCGAAAACGTAGAATCACCGGAGACGGACCATGTGGTGCCCCATGCAGCAATATCCCCTTGGAGACAAGTCGGCTGGAGGACGATGTATTGAATCTCGACGCAATTTCAGTGTCCCATCGTCATTAGAAGGCCCTGAACGTTACAATTAACTATCATTTTAGCGTCGGATTCGAAAATCTAGACTCACAGGAGAGGGATCATATGGTGCCCGAGGCAGCAATATCCCCTTGGAGACAAGTTCGATGGAGGCCGATGTAGTGAATCTCAACGCAATTTGAGTGTTCCATCGTCATTAGGAGGCCCTGAACGTTACAATTAACTATCAATTTCGCGTCGGATTCGAAAATCTGGACTCACAGCAGACGGAACACATGGAGCCCGAGGCAGCAATATCCCCTTGTAGGCAAGTCGGCTGGAGGAAGATGTATTGACTCTCGACGCAATTTGAGTGTTCCATCGTCTTTAGGAGTCCTTGAACGTTACAATTAACTATCATTTATGCGTCGGATTCGAAAATCTAGACTCACAGGAAAACGACCATAAGGTGCCCGAGGCAGCAATAGACCCTTGGAGGCAAGTCGGCTGGAGGACGATGTATTGTATCTCGACGCAATTTGAGTGTTCCATCGTCATTAGGAGGCCCTGAACCTTACAATTAACTATCAGTTTCGCGTCGGATTCGAAAATCTAGACTCACAGGAGAACGAACATAAGGTGCCCGAGGTAGCAATAGACCCTTGGAGACAAGTCGGCTGGATGCCGATGTATTGAATCTCGACGCAATTTGAGTGTTCCATCGGCATTAGGAGGCCCTGAACGTTACAATTAACTATCATTTTAGCGTCGGATTCGAAAATCTAAACTCACAGGAGAACGACCATAAGGTGCGTGATGCAGCAATATCCCCTTGGAGACAAGTCGGCTGGAGGTCGGTGTATTGAATCTCGACTCAATTTGTGTGCTCCATCGGCATTAAGATTCCCTGAACGTTACAATTAACTATCAGTTTCGCGTCGGATTCAAAAATCCAGACTCACAGGAGACGGACCATTTGGTGCCCGAGGCAGCAATATCCCCTTGTAGACAAGTCGGCTGGAGGAAGATGTATTGACTCTCGACGCAATTTGAGTGTTCCATCGTCTTTAGGAGTCCCTGAACGTTGCAATTAACTATCAGTTTTCCTCGGATTGTAAAATTTTGACTCACAGGGGAACGACCATACGGTGCCCGAGGCGGCAATAGACCCTTGGAGACAAGTCGGCTGGAGGCCGATGTATTGCATCTCGACGCAATTTTAGTGTTCCATCGGCATTAGGAGGCCCTGAACGTTACAATTAACATTCCCTTTTGCGTCGGGTTCGAAAATCTAGACTCACAGCAGAACGATCACAAGGTGCCCGTGGCAGCTATTGACCCTTGGAGACAAGTCGGTTGGAGGACGATGTATTAGATCGCGACGCAAAATGAGTGTTCCATCGTCATTAGGAGGCCCTGAATGTTACAATTAACTATCAGTTTTTCGTCGGATTCGAAAATCTAAACTCACAGGAGAACGACCATAAGGTGCCCGATGCAGCAATATCCCCTTGGAGACAAGTCGGCTGGAGGTCGATGTATTGAATCTCGACGCAATTTGAGTGTTCCATCGCCAATAGAAGGACCTGAACGTTACAATTAACTATGACTTTTGCGTCGGATTCGAAAACGTAGAATCACCGGAGACGGACCATGTGGTGCCCGAGGCAGCGATATCCCCTTGGAGACAAGTCGGCTGGAGGCCGATGTATGGAATCTCGACGCAATTTGAGTGTTCCATCGTCATTAGAAGGCCCTGAACGTTACAGTTAACTATCATTTTTGCGTCGGATTCGAAAATCTAGACTCACAGGAGAACGACCATAAGGTGCCCGAGGCAGCAATAGACCCTTGGTGAAAAGTCGGCTGGAGGACGATGTATTGAATCTCGACGCAATTTGAGAGTTCCATCGTCATTAGGAGGCCCTGAACGTTACAATTAACTATGATATTTGCGTCGGATTCAAGAATCTAGACTTACAAGAGAACGACCATAAGGTGCCCGAGGCAGCATTAGACCCTTGGAGACAAGTCGGCTGGAGGACGATGTATTGAATCTCGACGCAATTTGAGTGTCCCATCGTCATTAGGAGGCCCTAAACGTTACAATTAACTATCATTTTTGCGTCGGATTCGAAAATCTATACTCACAGGAGAACGACCATAAGGTGTCCGAGGCAGCAATAGACCCTTGGAGACAAGTGGGCTGGAGGCCGATGTATTGAATCTCGACGCAATTTGAGTGTTCCATCGTCATTAGAAGGCCCTGAACGTTACAGTTAACTATCATTTTAGTGTCGGATTCGAAAATCTACTAACAGGAGAACGACCATAATGTGCCAGAGGCAGTAATATCCCCATGGAGACAAGTCGGCTGCAGGAAGATGTATTGACTCTCGACGCAATTTGAGTGTTCCATCGTCATTAGGAGGCCCTGAACGTTACAATTAACAATCAGTTTTGCGTCGGGTTCGAAAATCTTGACTCACAGCAGAACGATCACAAGGTGCCCGTGGCAGCTATTGACCCTTGGAGACAAGTCGGTTGGAGGACGATGTATTGGATCGCGACGCAAAATGAGTGTTCCATCGTCATTAGGAGGCCCTGAATGTTACAATTAACTATCAGTTTTTCGTCGGATTCGAAAATCTAAACTCACAGGAGAACGACCATAAGGTGCTCGATGCAGCAATATCCCCTTGGAGACAAGTCGGCTGGAGGTCGATGTATTGAATCTCGGTGCAATTTGAGTGTTCCATCGCCAATAGGAGGCCCTGAACGTTATAATTAACTATGAGTTTTGCGTCGGATTCGAAAACGTAGAATCACCGGAGACGGACTATGTGGTGCCCGAGGCCGCGATATCCCCTTGGAGACAAGTCGGCTGGAGGCCGATGTATTGAATCTCGACGCAATTTGAGTGTTCCATCGTCATTAGAAGGCCCTGAACGTTACAATTAGCTATCATTTTTGCGTCGGATTCGAAAATCTAAACTCACAGGAGAACGACCATAAGGTGCCCGATGCAGCAATATCCCCTTGGAGACAAGTCGGCTGGAGGTCGATGTATTGACTCTCGACGCAATTTGAGTGTTCCATCGGCATTAGGAGGCCCTGATCGTTACAGTTAACTATCATTTTAGCGTCGGATTCGATAATCTACTAACAGGAGAACGACCATGTGGTGCCCGAGGCAGCGATATCCCCTTGGAGACAAGTCGGCTGGAGGCCGATGTATAGAATCTCGACGCAATTTGAGTGTTCCATCGTCATTAGAAGGCCCTGAACGTTACAATTAACTATCATTTTTGCGTCGGATTCGAAAATCTAAACACACAGGAGAACGACCATAAGGTGCCCTAGGCAGCAATATCCCCTTGGAGACAAGTCGGCTGGAGGTCGATGTATTGAATCTCGACGCAATTTGAGTGTTCCAACGTCATTACAAGGCCCTGAACCTTACAATTAACCATCATTTTTGCGTCGGATTCGAAAATCTAGATTCACAGGAGAACGACCATAAGGTGCCCGAGGCAGCAATAGACCCTTGGAGACAAGTCGGCTGGAGGTCGATGTATTGAATCTCGACTCAATTTGTGTGCTGAATCGTCATTAGGAGGCCCTGAACGTTACTATTAACTATGAGCTTTGCGTCGGATTCGAAAACGTAGAATCACCGGAGACGGACTATGTGGTGCCCGAGGCCGCGATATCCCCTTGGAGACAAGTCGGCTGGAGGCCGATGTATTGAATCTCGACGCAATTTGAGTGTCCCATCGTCATTAGAAGGCCCTGAACGTTGCAATTCACTATCATTTTTGCGTCGGATTCGAAAATCTAGACTCACAGGAGAAGGATCATATGGTGCACGAGACTGCCATATCCCCATGGATTCAAGTCGACTGGAGGTCGATGTATTGACTCTTGACGCAATTTGAGTGTTCCATCGGCATTAGGAGGCCCTGAACGTTACAGTTAACTATCATTTTAGCGTCGGATTCGAAAATCTACTAACAGGAGAACGACCATAATGTGCCCGAGGCAGCAATAGACCTCTTGGAGACAAGTCGGCTGGAGGAAGATGTATTGACTCTCGACGCAATTTGAGTGTTCCATCGTCATTAGGAGGCCCTGAACGTTACAATTAACTATCATTTTTGCGTCGGATTCGAAAATCTAGACTCACAGGAGAACGACCATAAGGTGCCCTAGGCAGCAATAGACCCTTGGAGACAAGTCGGCTGGAGGACGATGTATTGAATCTCGACGCAATTTGAGTGTTCCATCGTCATTAGGAGGCCCTGAACCTTACAATTAACTATCAGTTTCGCGTCGGATTCGAAAATCTAGACTCACAGCAGACGGAACACATGGAGCCCGAGGCAGCAATATCCCCTTGTAGGCAAGTCGGCTGGAGGAAGATGTATTGACTCTCGACGCAATTTGAGTGTTCCATCGTCTTTAGGAGTCCCTGAACGTTAAAATTAACTATCATTTATGCGTCGGATTCGAAAATCTAGACTCACAGTAGAACGACCATAAGGTGCCCTAGGCAGCAATAGACCCTTGGAGACAAGTCGGCTGGAGGCCGATGTATTGAATCTCGACGCAATTTGAGTGTTCCATCGTCATTAGAAGGCCCTGAACGGTACAATTAACTATCATTTTTGCCTCGGATTCGAAAATCTAGATTCACAGGAGAACGACCATAAGATGCCCGAGGCAGCAATAGACCCTTGGAGACAAGTCGGCTGGAGGTTGATGTATTGAATCTCGACTCAATTTGTGTGCTCCATCGTCATTAGGAGGCCCTGAACGTTACAATTAACTATGAGTTTTGCGTCGGATTCGAATACGTAGAATCACCGGAGACGGAACATGTGGTGCCCGAGGCAGCGATATCCCCTTGGAGACAAGTCGGCTGGAGGCCGATGTATTGAATCTCGACGCAATTTGAGTGTCCCATCGTCATTAGAAGGCCCTGAACGTTGCAATTCACTATCATTTTTGCGTCGGATTCGAAAATCTAGACTCACAGGAGAAGGATCATATGGTGCACGAGACTGCAATATCCCCATGGATTCAAGTCGACTGGAGGTCGATGTATTGACTCTTGACGCAATTTGAGTGTTCCATCGGTATTAGGAGGCCCTGAACGTTAGAGTTAACTATCATTTTAGCGTCGGATTCGAAAATCTACTAACAGGAGAACGACCATAATGTGCCCGAGGCAGCAATAGACCTCTTGGAGACAAGTCGGCTGGAGGAAGATGTATTGACTCTCGACGCAATTTGAGTGTTCCATCGTCATCAGAAGGCCCTGAACGTTACAATTAACTATCATTTTTGCGTCGGATTCGAAAATCTAGACTCACAGGAGAACGACCATAAGGTGCCCTAGGCAGCAATAGACCCTTGGAGACAAGTTGGCTGGAGGACGATGTATTGAATCTCGACGCAATTTGAGTGTTCCATCGTCATTAGGAGGCCCTGAACCTTACAATTAACTATCAGTTTCGCGTCGGATTCGAAAATCTAGACTCACAGGTGAACGACCATAAGGTGCCCGAGGCAGCAATAGACCCTTGGAGGCAAGTCGGCTGGATGCCGATGTATTGAATCGCGACGCAATTTGAATGTTCCATCGTCATTAGAAGGCCCTGAACGTTACAATTAACTATCATTTTTGCGTCGGATTCGAAAATCTTAACTCACAGGGGAACGACCATAAGGTGCCCGATGCAGCAATAGACCCTTGGTGACAAGTCGGCTGGAGGTCGATGTATTGAATCTCGACTCAATTTGTGTGCTCCATCGTCATTAGGACGCCCTGAACGTTACAATTAACTATGAGTTTTGCGTCGGATTCGAAAACGTAGAATCACCGGAGACGGACCATGTGGTGCCCCATGCAGCAATATCCCCTTGGAGACAAGTCGGCGGGAGGACGATGTATTGAATCTCGACGCAATTTGAGTGTCCCATCGTCATTAGAAGGCCCTGAACGTTATAATTAACTATAATTTTAGCGTCGCATTCGAAAATCTAAACTCACAGGAGAACGACCATAAGGTGCCCGATGCAGCAATATCCCCTTGGAGACAAGTCGGCTGGAGGCTGATGTATTGAATCTCGACGCAATTTGAGTGTCCCATCGTCATTAGAAGGCCATGAACGTTACAAGTAACTATCATTTTAGCGTCGGATTCGAAAATCTAGACTCACAGGAGAAGGATCATATGGTGCCCGAGGCAGCAATATCCCCTTGGAGACAAGTTCGATGGAGGCCGATGTAGTGAATCTCGACGCAATTTGAGTGTTCCATCGTCATTAGGAGGCCCTGAACGTTACAATTAACTATCAGTTTCGCGTCGGATTCGAAAATCTGGACTCACAGCAGACGGAACACATGGAGCCCGTGGCAGCAATATCCCCTTGTAGGCAAGTCGGCTGGAGGTAGATGTATTGACTCTCGACGCAATTTGAGTGTTCCATCGTCTTTAGGAGTCCCTGAACGTTACAATTAACTATCATTTATGCGTCGGATTCGAAAATCTAGACTCACAGGAAAACGACCATAAGGTGCCCGAGGCAGCAATAGACCCTTGGAGGCAAGTCGGCTGGAGGACGATGTATTGTATCTCGACGCAATTTGAGTGTTCCATCGTCATTAGGAGGCCCTGAACCTTACAATTAACTATCAGTTTCGCGTCGGATTCGAAAATCTAGACCCACAAGAGAACGAACATAAGGTGCCCGAGGTAGCAATAGACCCTTGGAGACAAGTCGGCTGGATGCCGATGTATTGAATCTCGACGCAATTTGAGTGTTCCATCGGCATTAGGAGGCCCTAAACGTTACAATTAACAATCATTTTATCGTCGTATTCGAAAATCTACTCACAGGAGAAGTTCATACGGTGCTCGAGACAGCAATATCCCCTTGGAGACAAGTCCGCTGGAGGCCGATGTATTGAATCTCGACGCAATTTGAGTGTTCCATCGTCATTAGGAGGCCCTGCACCTTACAATTAACTATCAGTTTCGCGTCGGATTCGAAAATCTGGACTCACAGGAGAGGGATCATATGGTGCCCGAGACAGCAATATCCCCTTGGAGACAAGTCCGCTGGAGGTTGATGTATTGAATCTCGTCACAATTTGAGTGTTCCATCGTCATTAGGAGGCCCTGAACCTTACAATTAACTATCAGTTTCGCGTCGGATTCGAAAATCTAGACTCACAGGAGACGGACCACATGACGCCCGAGGCAGCAATATCCACTTGTAGACAAGTCGGCTGGAGGAAGATGTATTGACTCTCGACGCAATTTGAGTGTTCCATCGTCATTAAGAGGCCCTGAGCATTACATTTAACTACCAGTTTTGCGTCGGATTCTAAAATCTAGACTCACAGAAGAACGACCATACGGTGCCCGAGGCAGCAATAGACCCATGGAGACAAGTCGGCTGGAGGACGATGTATTGAATCTCGACGCAATTTGAGTGTTCCATCGGCATTAGGAGGCCCTAAACGTTACAATTAACTATCATTTTTGCGTCGGATTCGATAATCTAAACTCACAGGAGAACGACCATAAGGTGCCCGATGCAGCAATAGACCCTTGGTGACAAGTCGGCTGGAGGCCGATGTATTGAATCTCGACGCAATTTGAGTGTTCCATCGTCAGTAGAAGGCCCTGAACGTTCCAATTAACTATCATTTTTGCGTCGGATTCGATAATCTAGACTCACAGGAGAACGACCATAAGGTGCCCGATGCAGCAATATCCCCTTGGAGACAAGTCGGCTGGAGGCTGATGTATTGAATCTCGACGCAATTTGAGTGTCCCATCGTCATTAGAAGGCCCTGAACGTTACAATTAACTATCATTTTAGCGTCGGATTCGAAAATCTAGACTCACAGGAGAAGGATCATATGGTGCCCGAGGCAGCAATATCCCCTTGGAGACAAGTTCGATGGAGGCCGATGTAGTGAATCTCGACGCAATTTGAGTGTTCCATCGTCATTAGGAGGCCCTGAACGTTACAATTAACTATCAGTTTCGCGTCGGATTCGAAAATCTGGACTCACAGCAGACGGAACACATGGAGCCCGAGGCAGCAATATCCCCTTGTAGGCAAGTCGGCTGGAGGAAGATGTATTGACTCTCGACGCAATTTGAGTGTTCCATCGTCTTTAGGAGTCCCTGAACGTTACAATTAACTATCATTTATGCGTCGGATTCGAAAATCTAGACTCACAGGAAAACGACCATAAGGTGCCCGAGGCAGCAATAGACCCTTGGAGGCAAGTCGGCTGGAGGACGATGTATTGTATCTCGACGCAATTTGAGTGTTCCATCGTCATTAGGAGGCCCTGAACCTTACAATTAACTATCAGTTTCGCGTCGGATTCGAAAATCTAGACCCACAGGAGAACGAACATAAGGTGCCCGAGGCAGCGATATCCCCTTGGAGACAAGTCGGCTGGAGGCCGATGTATGGAATCTCGACGCAATTTGAGTGTTCCATCGTCATTAGAAGGCCCTGAACGTTACAGTTAACTATCATTTTTGCGTCGGATTCGAAAATCTAGACTCACAGGAGAACGACCATAAGGTGCCCGAGGCAGCAATAGACCCTTGGTGAAAAGTCGGCTGGAGGACGATGTATTGAATCTCGACGCAATTTGAGAGTTCCATCGTCATTAGGAGGCCCTGAACGTTACAATTAACTATGATATTTGCGTCGGATTCAAGAATCTAGACTTACAAGAGAACGACCATAAGGTGCCCGAGGCAGCATTAGACCCTTGGAGACAAGTCGGCTGGAGGACGATGTATTGAATCTCGACGCAATTTGAGTGTCCCATCGTCATTAGGAGGCCCTAAACGTTACAATTAACTATCATTTTTGCGTCGGATTCGAAAATCTATACTCACAGGAGAACGACCATAAGGTGTCCGAGGCAGCAATAGACCCTTGGAGACAAGTGGGCTGGAGGCCGATGTATTGAATCTCGACGCAATTTGAGTGTTCCATCGTCATTAGAAGGCCCTGAACGTTACAGTTAACTATCATTTTAGTGTCGGATTCGAAAATCTACTAACAGGAGAACGACCATAATGTGCCAGAGGCAGTAATATCCCCATGGAGACAAGTCGGCTGCAGGAAGATGTATTGACTCTCGACGCAATTTGAGTGTTCCATCGTCATTAGGAGGCCCTGAACGTTACAATTAACAATCAGTTTTGCGTCGGGTTCGAAAATCTTGACTCACAGCAGAACGATCACAAGGTGCCCGTGGCAGCTATTGACCCTTGGAGACAAGTCGGTTGGAGGACGATGTATTGGATCGCGACGCAAAATGAGTGTTCCATCGTCATTAGGAGGCCCTGAATGTTACAATTAACTATCAGTTTTTCGTCGGATTCGAAAATCTAAACTCACAGGAGAACGACCATAAGGTGCCCGATGCAGCAATATCCCCTTGGAGACAAGTCGGCTGGAGGTCGATGTATTGAATCTCGGTGCAATTTGAGTGTTCCATCGCCAATAGGAGGCCCTGAACGTTATAATTAACTATGAGTTTTGCGTCGGATTCGAAAACGTAGAATCACCGGAGACGGACTATGTGGTGCCCGAGGCCGCGATATCCCCTTGGAGACAAGTCGGCTGGAGGCCGATGTATTGAATCTCGACGCAATTTGAGTGTTCCATCGTCATTAGAAGGCCCTGAACGTTACAATTAGCTATCATTTTTGCGTCGGATTCGAAAATCTAAACTCACAGGAGAACGACCATAAGGTGCCCGATGCAGCAATATCCCCTTGGAGACAAGTCGGCTGGAGGTCGATGTATTGACTCTCGACGCAATTTGAGTGTTCCATCGGCATTAGGAGGCCCTGATCGTTACAGTTAACTATCATTTTAGCGTCGGATTCGATAATCTACTAACAGGAGAACGACCATGTGGTGCCCGAGGCAGCGATATCCCCTTGGAGACAAGTCGGCTGGAGGCCGATGTATAGAATCTCGACGCAATTTGAGTGTTCCATCGTCATTAGAAGGCCCTGAACGTTACAATTAACTATCATTTTTGCGTCGGATTCGAAAATCTAAACACACAGGAGAACGACCATAAGGTGCCCTAGGCAGCAATATCCCCTTGGAGACAAGTCGGCTGGAGGTCGATGTATTGAATCTCGACGCAATTTGAGTGTTCCAACGTCATTACAAGGCCCTGAACCTTACAATTAACCATCATTTTTGCGTCGGATTCGAAAATCTAGATTCACAGGAGAACGACCATAAGGTGCCCGAGGCAGCAATAGACCCTTGGAGACAAGTCGGCTGGAGGTCGATGTATTGAATCTCGACTCAATTTGTGTGCTGAATCGTCATTAGGAGGCCCTGAACGTTACTATTAACTATGAGCTTTGCGTCGGATTCGAAAACGTAGAATCACCGGAGACGGACTATGTGGTGCCCGAGGCCGCGATATCCCCTTGGAGACAAGTCGGCTGGAGGCCGATGTATTGAATCTCGACGCAATTTGAGTGTCCCATCGTCATTAGAAGGCCCTGAACGTTGCAATTCACTATCATTTTTGCGTCGGATTCGAAAATCTAGACTCACAGGAGAAGGATCATATGGTGCACGAGACTGCCATATCCCCATGGATTCAAGTCGACTGGAGGTCGATGTATTGACTCTTGACGCAATTTGAGTGTTCCATCGGCATTAGGAGGCCCTGAACGTTACAGTTAACTATCATTTTAGCGTCGGATTCGAAAATCTACTAACAGGAGAACGACCATAATGTGCCCGAGGCAGCAATAGACCTCTTGGAGACAAGTCGGCTGGAGGAAGATGTATTGACTCTCGACGCAATTTGAGTGTTCCATCGTCATTAGGAGGCCCTGAACGTTACAATTAACTATCATTTTTGCGTCGGATTCGAAAATCTAGACTCACAGGAGAACGACCATAAGGTGCCCTAGGCAGCAATAGACCCTTGGAGACAAGTCGGCTGGAGGACGATGTATTGAATCTCGACGCAATTTGAGTGTTCCATCGTCATTAGGAGGCCCTGAACCTTACAATTAACTATCAGTTTCGCGTCGGATTCGAAAATCTAGACTCACAGCAGACGGAACACATGGAGCCCGAGGCAGCAATATCCCCTTGTAGGCAAGTCGGCTGGAGGAAGATGTATTGACTCTCGACGCAATTTGAGTGTTCCATCGTCTTTAGGAGTCCCTGAACGTTAAAATTAACTATCATTTATGCGTCGGATTCGAAAATCTAGACTCACAGTAGAACGACCATAAGGTGCCCTAGGCAGCAATAGACCCTTGGAGACAAGTCGGCTGGAGGCCGATGTATTGAATCTCGACGCAATTTGAGTGTTCCATCGTCATTAGAAGGCCCTGAACGGTACAATTAACTATCATTTTTGCCTCGGATTCGAAAATCTAGATTCACAGGAGAACGACCATAAGATGCCCGAGGCAGCAATAGACCCTTGGAGACAAGTCGGCTGGAGGTTGATGTATTGAATCTCGACTCAATTTGTGTGCTCCATCGTCATTAGGAGGCCCTGAACGTTACAATTAACTATGAGTTTTGCGTCGGATTCGAATACGTAGAATCACCGGAGACGGAACATGTGGTGCCCGAGGCAGCGATATCCCCTTGGAGACAAGTCGGCTGGAGGCCGATGTATTGAATCTCGACGCAATTTGAGTGTCCCATCGTCATTAGAAGGCCCTGAACGTTGCAATTCACTATCATTTTTGCGTCGGATTCGAAAATCTAGACTCACAGGAGAAGGATCATATGGTGCACGAGACTGCAATATCCCCATGGATTCAAGTCGACTGGAGGTCGATGTATTGACTCTTGACGCAATTTGAGTGTTCCATCGGTATTAGGAGGCCCTGAACGTTAGAGTTAACTATCATTTTAGCGTCGGATTCGAAAATCTACTAACAGGAGAACGACCATAATGTGCCCGAGGCAGCAATAGACCTCTTGGAGACAAGTCGGCTGGAGGAAGATGTATTGACTCTCGACGCAATTTGAGTGTTCCATCGTCATCAGAAGGCCCTGAACGTTACAATTAACTATCATTTTTGCGTCGGATTCGAAAATCTAGACTCACAGGAGAACGACCATAAGGTGCCCTAGGCAGCAATAGACCCTTGGAGACAAGTTGGCTGGAGGACGATGTATTGAATCTCGACGCAATTTGAGTGTTCCATCGTCATTAGGAGGCCCTGAACCTTACAATTAACTATCAGTTTCGCGTCGGATTCGAAAATCTAGACTCACAGGTGAACGACCATAAGGTGCCCGAGGCAGCAATAGACCCTTGGAGGCAAGTCGGCTGGATGCCGATGTATTGAATCGCGACGCAATTTGAATGTTCCATCGTCATTAGAAGGCCCTGAACGTTACAATTAACTATCATTTTTGCGTCGGATTCGAAAATCTTAACTCACAGGGGAACGACCATAAGGTGCCCGATGCAGCAATAGACCCTTGGTGACAAGTCGGCTGGAGGTCGATGTATTGAATCTCGACTCAATTTGTGTGCTCCATCGTCATTAGGACGCCCTGAACGTTACAATTAACTATGAGTTTTGCGTCGGATTCGAAAACGTAGAATCACCGGAGACGGACCATGTGGTGCCCCATGCAGCAATATCCCCTTGGAGACAAGTCGGCGGGAGGACGATGTATTGAATCTCGACGCAATTTGAGTGTCCCATCGTCATTAGAAGGCCCTGAACGTTATAATTAACTATAATTTTAGCGTCGCATTCGAAAATCTAAACTCACAGGAGAACGACCATAAGGTGCCCGATGCAGCAATATCCCCTTGGAGACAAGTCGGCTGGAGGCTGATGTATTGAATCTCGACGCAATTTGAGTGTCCCATCGTCATTAGAAGGCCATGAACGTTACAAGTAACTATCATTTTAGCGTCGGATTCGAAAATCTAGACTCACAGGAGAAGGATCATATGGTGCCCGAGGCAGCAATATCCCCTTGGAGACAAGTTCGATGGAGGCCGATGTAGTGAATCTCGACGCAATTTGAGTGTTCCATCGTCATTAGGAGGCCCTGAACGTTACAATTAACTATCAGTTTCGCGTCGGATTCGAAAATCTGGACTCACAGCAGACGGAACACATGGAGCCCGTGGCAGCAATATCCCCTTGTAGGCAAGTCGGCTGGAGGTAGATGTATTGACTCTCGACGCAATTTGAGTGTTCCATCGTCTTTAGGAGTCCCTGAACGTTACAATTAACTATCATTTATGCGTCGGATTCGAAAATCTAGACTCACAGGAAAACGACCATAAGGTGCCCGAGGCAGCAATAGACCCTTGGAGGCAAGTCGGCTGGAGGACGATGTATTGTATCTCGACGCAATTTGAGTGTTCCATCGTCATTAGGAGGCCCTGAACCTTACAATTAACTATCAGTTTCGCGTCGGATTCGAAAATCTAGACCCACAAGAGAACGAACATAAGGTGCCCGAGGTAGCAATAGACCCTTGGAGACAAGTCGGCTGGATGCCGATGTATTGAATCTCGACGCAATTTGAGTGTTCCATCGGCATTAGGAGGCCCTAAACGTTACAATTAACAATCATTTTATCGTCGTATTCGAAAATCTACTCACAGGAGAAGTTCATACGGTGCTCGAGACAGCAATATCCCCTTGGAGACAAGTCCGCTGGAGGCCGATGTATTGAATCTCGACGCAATTTGAGTGTTCCATCGTCATTAGGAGGCCCTGCACCTTACAATTAACTATCAGTTTCGCGTCGGATTCGAAAATCTGGACTCACAGGAGAGGGATCATATGGTGCCCGAGACAGCAATATCCCCTTGGAGACAAGTCCGCTGGAGGCCGATGTATTGAATCTCGTCGCAATTTGAGTGTTCCATCGTCATTAGGAGGCCCTGAACCTTACAATTAACTATCAGTTTCGCGTCGGATTCGAAAATCTAGACTCACAGGAGACGGACCACATGACGCCCGAGGCAGCAATATCCACTTGTAGACAAGTCGGCTGGAGGAAGATGTATTGACTCTCGACGCAATTTGAGTGTTCCATCGTCATTAAGAGGCCCTGAGCATTACATTTAACTACCAGTTTTGCGTCGGATTCTAAAATCTAGACTCACAGAAGAACGACCATACGGTGCCCGAGGCAGCAATAGACCCATGGAGACAAGTCGGCTGGAGGACGATGTATTGAATCTCGACGCAATTTGAGTGTTCCATCGGCATTAGGAAGCCCTAAACGTTACAATTAACTATCATTTTTGCGTCGGATTCGATAATCTAAACTCACAGGAGAACGACCATAAGGTGCCCGATGCAGCAATAGACCCTTGGTGACAAGTCGGCTGGAGGCCGATGTATTGAATCTCGACGCAATTTGAGTGTTCCATCGTCAGTAGAAGGCCCTGAACGTTCCAATTAACTATCATTTTCGCGTCGGATTCGATAATCTAGACTCACAGGAGAACGACCATAAGGTGCCCGATGCAGCAATATCCCCTTGGAGACAAGTCGGCTGGAGGCTGATGTATTGAATCTCGACGCAATTTGAGTGTCCCATCGTCATTAGAAGGCCCTGAACGTTACAATTAACTATCATTTTAGCGTCGGATTCGAAAATCTAGACTCACAGGAGAAGGATCATATGGTGCCCGAGGCAGCAATATCCCCTTGGAGACAAGTTCGATGGAGGCCGATGTAGTGAATCTCGACGCAATTTGAGTGTTCCATCGTCATTAGGAGGCCCTGAACGTTACAATTAACTATCAGTTTCGCGTCGGATTCGAAAATCTGGACTCACAGCAGACGGAACACATGGAGCCCGAGGCAGCAATATCCCCTTGTAGGCAAGTCGGCTGGAGGAAGATGTATTGACTCTCGACGCAATTTGAGTGTTCCATCGTCTTTAGGAGTCCCTGAACGTTACAATTAACTATCATTTATGCGTCGGATTCGAAAATCTAGACTCACAGGAAAACGACCATAAGGTGCCCGAGGCAGCAATAGACCCTTGGAGGCAAGTCGGCTGGAGGACGATGTATTGTATCTCGACGCAATTTGAGTGTTCCATCGTCATTAGGAGGCCCTGAACCTTACAATTAACTATCAGTTTCGCGTCGGATTCGAAAATCTAGACCCACAGGAGAACGAACATAAGGTGCCCGAGGTAGCAATAGACCCTTGGAGACAAGTCGGCTGGATGCCGATGTATTGAATCTCGACGCAATTTGAGTGTTCCATCGGCATTAGGAGGCCCTAAACGTTACAATTAACAATCATTTTATCGTCGTATTCGAAAATCTACTCACAGGAGAAGTTCATACGGTGCTCGAGTCAGCAATATCCCCTTGGGGACAAGTCCGCTGGAGGCCGATGTATTGAATCTCGACGCAATTTGAGTGTTCCATCGTCATTAGGAGGCCCTGCACCTTACAGTTAACTATCAGTTTCGCGTCGGATTCGAAAATCTGGACTCACAGGAGAGGGATCATATGGTGCCCGAGACAGCAATATCCCCTTGGAGACAAGTCCGCTGGAGGCCGATGTATTGAATCTCGTCGCAATTTGAGTATTCCATCGTCATTAGGAGGCCCTGAACCTTACAATTAACTATCAGTTTCGCGTCGGATTCGAAAATCTAGACTCACAGGAGACGGACCACATGACGCCCGAGGCAGCAATATCCACTTGTAGACAAGTCGGCTGGAGGAAGATGTATTGACTCTCGACGCAATTTGAGTGTTCCATCGTCATTAAGAGGCCCTGAGCATTACATTTAACTACCAGTTTTGCGTCGGATTCTAAAATCTAGACTCACAGAAGAACGACCATTAGGTGCCCGAGGCAGCAATAGACCCATGGAGACAAGTCGGCTGGAGGACGATGTATTGAATCTCGACGCAATTTGAGTGTTCCATCGGCATTAGGAGGCCCTAAACGTTACAATTAACTATCATTTTTGCGTCGGATTCGATAATCTAAACTCACAGGAGAACGACCATAAGGTGCCCGATGCAGCAATAGACCCTTGGTGACAAGTCGGCTGGAGGACGATGTATTGAATCTCGACGCAATTTGAGTGTCCCATCGTCATTAGAAGGCCCTGAACGTTATAATTAACTATAATTTTAGCGTCGCATTCGAAAATCTAAACTCACAGGAGCACGACCATAAGGTGCCCGATGCAGCAATATCCCCTTGGAGACAAGTCGGCTGGAGGCTGATGTATTGAATCTCGACGCAATTTGAGTGTCCCATCGTCATTAGAAGGCCCTGAACGTTACAATTAACTATCATTTTAGCGTCGGATTCGAAAATCTAGACTCACAGGAGAAGGATCATATGGTGCCCGAGGCAGCAATATCCCCTTGGAGACAAGTTCGATGGAGGCCGATGTAGTGAATCTCGACGCAATTTGAGTGTTCCATCGTCATTATGAGGCCCTGAACGTTACAATTAACTATCAGTTTCGCGTCGGATTCGAAAATCTGGACTCACAGCAGACGGAACACATGGAGCCCGAGGCAGCAATATCCCCTTGTAGGCAAGTCGACTGGAGGAAGATGTATTGACTCTCGACGCAATTTGAGTGTTCCATCGTCTTTGGGAGTCCCTGAACGTTACAATTAACTATCATTTATGCGTCGGATTCGAAAATCTAGACTCACAGGAAAACGACCATAAGGTGCCCGAGGCAGCAATAGACCCTTGGAGGCAAGTCGGCTGGAGGACGATGTATTGTATCTCGACGCAATTTGAGTGTTCCATCGTCATTAGGAGGCCCTGAACCTTACAATTAACTATCAGTTTCGCGTCGGATTCGAAAATCTAGACCCACAGGAGAACGAACATAAGGTGCCCGAGGTAGCAATAGACCCTTGGAGACAAGTCGGCTGGATGCCGACGTATTGAATCTCGACGCAATTTGAGTGTTCCATCGGCATTAGGAGGCCCTGAACGTTACAATTAACAATCATTTTATCGTCGTATTCGAAAATCTACTCACAGGAGAAGTTCATACGGTGCTCGAGACAGCAATATCCCCTTGGAGACAAGTCCGCTGGAGTCCGATGTATTGAATCTCGACGCAATTTGAGTGTTCCATCGTCATTAGGAGGGCCTGCACCTTACAATTAACTATCAGTTTCGCGTCGGATTCGAAAATCTGGACTCACAGGAGAGTGATCATATGGTGCCCGAGACAGCAATATCCCCTTGGAGACAAGTCCGCTGGAGGCCGATGTATTGAATCTCGTCGCAATTTGAGTGTTCCATCGTCGTTAGGAGGCCCTGAACCTTACAATTAACTATCAGTTTCGCGTCGGATTCGAAAATCTAGACTCACAGGAGACGGACCACATGACGCCCGAGGCAGCAATATCCACTTGTAGACAAGTCGGCTGGAGGAAGATGTATTGACTCTCGACGCAATTTGAGGGTTCCATCGTCATTAAGAGGCCCTGAGCATTACATTTAACTACCAGTTTTGCGTCGGATTCTAAAATCTAGACTCACAGAAGTACGACCATACGGTGCCCGAGGCAGCAATAGACCCATGGAGACAAGTCGGCTGGATGACGATGTATTGAATCTCGACGCAATTTGAGTGTTCCTTCGGCATTAGGAGGCCCTAAACGTTACAATTCACTATCATTTTTGCGTCGGATTCGATAATCTAAACTCACAGGAGAACGACCATAAGGTGCCCGAGGCAGCAACAGACCCTTGGAGACAAGTCGGCTGGAGGCCGATGTATTGAATCTCGACGCAATTTGGGTGTTCCATCGGCATTAGGAGGCCCTGAACGTTACAATTAACTATCATTTTAGCGTCGGATTCGAAAATCTAGACTCACAGGAGAAGGATCATATGGTGCCCGAGGCAGCAATATCCCCTTGGAGACAAGTTCGATGGAGGCCGATGTAGTGAATCTCGACGCAATTTGAGTGTTCCATCGTCATTAGGAGGCCCTGAACGTTACAATTAACTATCAGTTTCGCGTCGGATTCGAAAATCTGGACTCACAGCAGACTGAACACATGGAGCCCGAGGCAGCAATATCCCCTTGTAGGCAAGTCGGCTGGAGGAAGATGTATTGACTCTCGACGCAATTTGAGTGTTCCATCGTCTTTAGGAGTCCCTGAACGTTACAATTAACTATCATTTATGCGTCGGATTCGAAAATCTAGACTCACAGGAAAACGACCATAAGGTGCACAAGGCAGCAATAGACCCTTGGAGGCAAGTCGGCTGGAGGACGATGTATTGTATCTCGACGCAATTTGAGTGTTCCATCGTCATTAGGAGGCCCTGAACCTTACAATTAACTATCAGTTTCGCGTCGGATTCGAAAATCTAGACCCACAGGAGAACGAAAATAAGGTGCCCGAGGTAGCAATAGACCCTTAGAGACAAGTCGGCTGGATGCCGATGTATTGAATCTCGACGCAATTTGAGTGTTCCATCGGCATTAGGAGGCCCTAAACGTTACAATTAACAATCATTTTATCGTCGTATTCGAAAATCTACTCACAGGAGAAGTTCATACGGTGCTCGAGACAGCAATATCCCCTTGGAGACAAGTCCGCTGGAGGCCGATGTATTGAATCTCGACGCAATTTGAGTGTTCCATCGTCATTAGGAGGCCCTGCACCTTACAATTAACTATCAGTTTCGCGTCGGATTCGAAAATCTGGACTCACAGGAGAGGGATCATATGGTGCCCGAGACAGCAATATCCCCTTGGAGACAAGTCCGCTGGAGGCCGATGTATTGAATCTCGTCGCAATTTGAGTGTTCCATCGTCATTAGGAGGCCCTGAACCTTACAATTAACTATCAGTTTCGCGTCGGATTCGAAAATCTAGACTCACAGGAGACGGACCACATGACGCCCGAGGCAGCAATATCCACTTGTAGACAAGTCGGCTGGAGGAAGATGTATTGACTCTCGACGCAATTTGAGTGTTCCATCGTCATTAAGAGGCCCTGAGCATTACATTTAACTACCAGTTTTGCGTCGGATTCTAAAATCTAGACTCACAGGAGAACGACCATAAGGTGCCCGAGGCAGCAATATCCCCTTGGAGACAAGTCGGCTGGAGGTCGATGTATTGAATCTCGACTCAATTTGTGTGCTCCATCGTCATTAGGACGCCCTGAACGTTACAATTAACTATGAGTTTTGCGTCGGATTCGAAAACGTAGAATCACCGGAGACGGACCATGTGGTGCCCCATGCTGCAATATCCCCTTGGAGACAAGTCGGCTGGAGGACGATGTATTGAATCTCGACGCAATTTGAGTGTCCCATCGTCATTAGAAGGCCCTGAACGTTATAATTAACTATAATTTTAGCGTCGCATTCGAAAATCTAAACTCACAGGAGAACGACCATAAGGTGCCCGATGCAGCAATATCCCCTTGGAGACAAGTCGGCTGGAGGCTGATGTATTGAATCTCGACGCAATTTGAGTGTCCCATCGTCATTAGAAGGCCCTGAACGTTACAATTAACTATCATTTTAGCGTCGGATTCGAAAATCTAGACTCACAGGAGAAGGATCATATGGTGCCCGAGGCAGCAATATCCCCTTGGAGACAAGTTCGATGGAGGCCGATGTAGTGAGTCTCGACGCAATTTGAGTGTTCCATCGTCATTAGGAGGCCCTGAACGTTACAATTAACTATCAGTTTCGCGTCGGATTCGAAAATCTGGACTCACAGCAGACGGAACACTTGGAGCCCGAGGCAGCAATATCCCCTTGTAGGCAAGTCGGCTGGAGGAAGATGTATTGACTCTCGACGCAATTTGAGTGTTCCATCGTCTTTAGGAGTCCCTGAACGTTACAATTAACTATCATTTATGCGTCGGATTCGAAAATCTAGACTCACAGGAAAACGACCATAAGGTGCCCGAGGCAGCAGTAGACCCTTGGAGGCAAGTCGGCTGGAGGACGATGTATTGTATCTCGACGCAATTTGAGTGTTCCATAGTCATTAGGAGGCCCTGAACCTTACAATTAACTATCAGTTTCGCGTCGGATTCGAAAATCTAGACCCACAGGAGAACGAACATAAGGTGCCCGAGGTAGCAATAGACCCTTGGAGACAAGTCGGCTGGATGCCGATGTATTGAATCTCGACGCAATTTGAGTGTTCCATCGGCATTAGGAGGCCCTAAACGTTACAATTAACAATCATTTTATCGTCGTATTCGAAAATCTACTCACAGGAGAAGTTCATACGGTGCTCGAGACAGCAATATCCCCTTGGAGACAAGTCCGCTGGAGGCCGATGTATTGAATCTCGACGCAATTTGAGTGTTCCATCGTCATTAGGAGGCCCTGCACCTTACAATTAACTATCAGTTTCGCGTCGGATTCGAAAATCTGGACTCACAGCAGACGGAACACTTGGAGCCCGAGGCAGCAATATCCCCTTGTAGGCAAGTCCGCTGGAGGCCGATGTATTGAATCTCGTCGCAATTTGAGTGTTCCATCGTCATTCGGAGGCCCTGAACCTTACAATTAACTATCAGTTTCGCGTCGGATTCGAAAATCTAGACTCACAGGAGACGGACCACATGACGCCCGAGGCAGCAATATCCACTTGTAGACAAGTCGGCTGGAGGAAGATGTATTGACTCTCGACGCAATTTGAGTGTTCCATCGTCATTAAGAGGCCCTGAGCATTACATTTAACTACCAGTTTTGCGTCGGATTCTAAAATCTAGACTCACAGAAGAACGACCATACGGTGCCCGAGGCAGCAATAGACCCATGGAGACAAGTCGGCTGGAGGACGATGTATTGAATCTCGACGCAATTTGAGTGTTCCATCGGCATTAGGAGGCCCTAAACGTTACAATTAACTATCATTTTTGCGTCGGATTCGATAATCTAAACTCACAGGAGAACGACCATAAGGTGCCCGATGCAGCAATAGACCCTTGGTGACAAGTCGGCTGGAGGACGATGTATTGAATCTCGACGCAATTTGAGTGTCCCATCGTCATTAGAAGGCCCTGAACGTTATAATTAACTATAATTTTAGCGTCGCATTCGAAAATCTAAACTCACAGGAGAACGACCATAAGGTGCCCGATGCAGCAATATCCCCTTGGAGACAAGTCGGCTGGAGGCTGATGTATTGAATCTCGACGCAATTTGAGTGTCCCATCGTCATTAGAAGGCCCTGAACGTTACAATTAACTTTAATTTTAGCGTCGGATTCGAAAATCTAGACTCACAGGAGAAGGATCATATGGTGCCCGAGGCAGCAATATCCCCTTGGAGACAAGTTCGATGGAGGCCGATGTAGTGAATCTCGTCGCAATTTGAGTGTTCCATCGTCATTAGGAGGCCCTGAACGTTACAATTAACTATCAGTTTCGCGTCGGATTCGAAAATCTGGACTCACAGCAGACGGAACACATGGAGCCCGAGGCAGCAATATCCCCTTGTAGGCAAGTCGGCTGGAGGAAGATGTATTGACTCTCGACGCAATTTGAGTGTTCCATCGTCTTTAGGAGTCCCTGAACGTTACAATTAACTATCATTTATGCGTCGGATTCGAAAATCTAGACTCACAGGAAAACGACCATAAGGTGCCCGAGGCAGCAATAGACCCTTGGAGGCAAGTCGGCTGGAGGACGATGTATTGTATCTCGACGCAATTTGAGTGTTCCATCGTCATTAGGAGGCCCTGAACCTTACAATTAACTATCAGTTTCGCGTCGGATTCGAAAATCTAGACCCACAGGAGAACGAACATAAGGTGCCCGAGGTAGCAATAGACCCTTGGAGACAAGTCGGCTGGATGCCGATGTATTGAATCTCGACGCAATTTGAGTGTTCCATCGGCATTAGGAGGCCCTGAACGTTACAATTAACAATCATTTTATCGTCGTATTCGAAAATCTACTCACAGGAGAAGTTCATACGGTGCTCGAGACAGCAATATCCCCTTGGAGACAAGTCCGCTGGAGGCCGATGTATTGAATCTCGACGCAATTTGAGTGTTCCATCGTCATTAGGAGGTCCTGCACCTTACAATTAACTATCAGTTTCGCGTCGGATTCGAAAATCTGGACTCACAGGAGAGGGATCATATGGTGCCCGAGACAGCAATATCCCCTTGGAGACAAGTCCGCTGGAGGCCGATGTATTGAATCTCGTCGCAATTTGAGTGTTCCATCGTCATTAGGAGGCCCTGAACCTTACAATTAACTATCAGTTTCGCGTCGGATTCGAAAATCTAGACTCACAGGAGACGGACCACATGACGCCCGAGGCAGCAATATCCACTTGTCGACAAGTCGGCTGGAGGAAGATGTATTGACTCTCGACGCAATTTGAGTGTTCCATCGTCATTAAGAGGCCCTGAGCATTACATTTAACTACCAGTTTTGCGTCGGATTCTAAAATCTAGACTCACAGAAGAACGACCATACGGTGCCCGAGGCAGCAATAGACCCATGGAGACAAGTCGGCTGGAGGACGATGTATTGAATCTCGACGCAATTTGAGTGTTCCATCGGCATTAGGAGGCCCTAAACGTTACAATTAACTATCATTTTTGCGTCGGATTCGATAATCTAAACTCACAGGAGAACGACCATAAGGTGCCCGAGGCAGCAACAGACCCTTGGAGACAAGTCGGCTGGAGGCCGATGTATTGAATCTCGACGCAATTTGAGTGTCCCATCGTCATTACGAGGCCCTGAACGTTACAATTAACTATCATTTTTGCGTCGGATTCGATAATCTAGACTCACAGGAGAACGACCATAAGGTGCCCGAGGCAGCAATAGACCCTTGGAGACAAGTCGGCTGGAGGCCGATGTATTGAATCTCGACGCAATTTGGGTGTTCCATCGGCATTAGGAGGCCCTGAACGTTACAATTAACTATCATTTTTGCGTCGGATTCGAAAATCTAGACTTACAAGGGAACGACCATAAGGTGCCCGAGGCAGCAATAGACCCTTGGAGACAAGTCGGCTGGAGGCATATGTATTGAATCTCGACGTAATTTGAGTGTTCCATCGGCATTAGGAGGCCCTGAACGTTACAGTTAACTATCATTTTAGCGTCGGATTCGAAAATATACTAACAGGAGAAGGATCATATGGTGCACGAGACTGTAATATTCCCTTGGATACAAGTCAACTGGAGGTCGATGTATTGACTCTCGACGCAATTTGAGAGTTCAATCGTCTTTAGGAGTCCCTGAACGTTTTAATTAACTATCATTTATGCGTCGGATTCGAAAATCTAGACTCACAGGAGAACGACCATAAGGTGCCCGAGGCAGCAATACACCCTTGGAGACAAGTCGGGTGGAAACCGATGTATTGATTCTTGACGCAGTTTGAGTGTTCCATCGTCATTAGGAGGCCCTGAACGTTACAATTAACAATCATTTTAGCGTCGGATTCGAAAATCTACGCACAGGAGAAGTTCATACGGTGCTCGAGACAGCAATATACCCCTTGGAGACAAATCGACTGGAGGCCGATGTATTGAATATCGACGCAATTTGAGTGTTCCATCGTCATTAGGTCGCCCTGAACGTTACAATTAACTATCAGTTTCGCGTCGGATTCGAAAATCTGGACTCACAGCAGACTGAACACATGGAGCCCGAGGCAGCAATATCCCCTTGTAGGCAAGTCGGCTGGAGGAAGATGTATTGACTCTCGACGCAATTTGAGTGTTCCATCGTCTTTAGGAGTCCCTGAACGTTACAATTAACTATCATTTATGCGTCGGATTCGAAAATCTAGACTCACAGGAAAACGACCATAAGGTGCCCGAGGCAGCAATAGACCCTTGGAGGCAAGTCGGCTGGAGGACGATGTATTGTATCTCGACGCAATTTGAGTGTTCCATCGTCATTAGGAGGCCCTCAACCTTACAATTAACTATCAGTTTCGCGTCGGATTCGAAAATCTAGACCCACAGGAGAACGAACATAAGGTGCCCGAGGTAGCAATAGACCCTTGGAGACAAGTCGGCTGGATGCCGATGTATTGAATCTCGACGCAATTTGAGTGTTCCATCGGCATTAGGAGGCCCTAAACGTTACAATTAACAATCATTTTATCCTCGTATTCGAAAATCTACTCACAGGAGAAGTTCATACGGTGCTCGAGACAGCAATATCCCCTTGGAGAAAGGTCCGCTGGAGGCCGATGTATTGAATCTCGACGCAATTTGAGTGTTCCATCGTCATTAGGAGGCCCTGCACCTTACAATTAACTATCAGTTTCGCGTCGGATTCGAAAATCTGGACTCACAGGAGAGGGATCATATGGTGCCCGAGACAGCAATATCCCCTTGGAGACAAGTCCGCTGGAGGCCGATGTATTGAATCTCGTCGCAATTTGAGTGTTCCATCGTCATTAGGAGGCCCTGAACCTTACAATTAACTATCAGTTTCGCGTCGGATTCGAAAATCTAGACTCACAGGAGACGGACCACATGACGCCCGAGGCAGCAATATCCACTTGTAGACAAGTCGGCTGGAGGAAGATGTATTGACTCTCGACGCAATTTGAGTGTTCCATCGTCATTAAGAGGCCCTGAGCATTACATTTAACTACCAGTTTTGCGTCGGATTCTAAAATCTAGACTCACAGGAGAACGACCATAAGGTGCCAGAGGCAGCAATATCCCCTTGGAGACAAGTCGGCTGGAGGTCGATGTATTGAATCTCGACTCAATTTGTGTGCTCCATCGTCATTAGGACGCCCTGAACGTTACAATTAACTATGAGTTTTGCGTCGGATTCGAAAACGTAGAATCACCGGAGACGGACCATGTGGTGCCCCATGCTGCAATATCCCCTTGGAGACAAGTCGGCTGGAGGACGATGTATTGAATCTCGACGCAATTTGAGTGTCCCATCGTCATTAGAAGGCCCTGAACGTTATAATTAACTATAATTTTAGCGTCGCATTCGAAAATCTAAACTTACAGGAGAACGACCATAAGGTGCCCGATGCAGCAATATCCCCTTGGAGACAAGTCGGCTGGAGGCTGATGTATTGAATCTCGACGCAATTTGAGTGTCCCATCGTGATTAGAAGGCCCTGAACGTTACAATTAACTATCATTTTAGCGTCGGATTCGAAAATCTAGACTCACAGGAGAAGGATCATATGGTGCCCGAGGCAGCAATATCCCCTTGGAGACAAGTTCGATGGAGGCCGATGTAGTGAATCTCGACGCAATTTGAGTGTTCCATCGTCATTAGGAGGCCCTGAACGTTACAATTAACTATCAGTTTCGCGTCGGATTCGAAAATCTAGACCCACAGGAGAACGACCATAAGGTGCCCGAGGCAGCAATAGACCCTTGGAGGCAAGTCGGCTGGAGGAAGATGTATTGTATCTCGACGCAATTTGAGTGTTCCATCGGCATTAGGAGGCCCTAAACGTTACAATTAACAATCATTTTATCGTCGTATTCGAAAATCTACTCACAGGAGAAGTTCATACGGTGCTCGAGACAGCAATATCCCCTTGGAGACAAGTCCGCTGGAGGCCGATGTATTGAATCTCGACGCAATTTGAGTGTTCCATCGTCATTAGGAGGCCCTGCACCTTACAATTAACTATCAGTTTCGCGTCGGATTCGAAAATCTGGACTCACAGGAGAGGGATCATATGGTGCCCGAGACAGCAATATCCCCTTGGAGACAAGTCCGCTGGAGGCCGATGTATTGAATCTCGTCGCAATTTGAGTGTTCCATCGTCATTAGGAGGCCCTGAACCTTACAATTAACTATCAGTTTCGCGTCGGATTCGAAAATCTAGACTCACAGGAGACGGACCACATGACGCCCGAGGCAGCAATATCCACTTGTAGACAAGTCGGCTGGAGGAAGATGTATTGACTCTCGACGCAATTTGAGTGTTCCATCGTCATTAAGAGGCCCTGAGCATTACATTTAACTACCAGTTTTGCGTCGGATACTAAAATCTAGACTCACAGGAGAACGACCATAAGGTGCCAGAGGCAGCAATATCCCCTTGGAGACAAGTCGGCTGGAGGTCGATGTATTGAATCTCGACTCAATTTGTGTGCTCCATCGTCATTAGGACGCCCTGAACGTTACAATTAACTATGAGTTTTGCGTCGGATTCGAAAACGTAGAATCACCGGAGACGGACCATGTGGTGCCCCATGCTGCAATATCCCCTTGGAGACAAGTCGGCTGGAGGACGATGTATTTAATCTCGACGCAATTTGAGTGTCCCATCGTCATTAGAAGGCCCTGAACGTTATAATTAACTATAATTTTAGCGTCGCATTCGAAAATCTAAACTCACAGGAGAACGACCATAAGGTGCCCAATGCAGCAATATCCCCTTGGAGACAAGTCGGCTGGAGGCTGATGTATTGAATCTCGACGCAATTTGAGTGTCCCATCGTCATTAGAAGGCCCTGAACGTTACAATTAACTATCATTTTAGCGTCGGATTCGAAAATCTAGACTCACAGGAGAAGGATCATATGGTGCCCGAGGCAGCAATATCCCCTTGGAGACAAGTTCGATGGAGGCCGATGTAGTGAATCTCGACGCAATTTGAGTGTTCCATCGTCATTAGGAGGCCCTGAACGTTACAATTAACTATCAGTTTCGCGTCGGATTCGAAAATCTAGACCCACAGGAGAACGACCATAAGGTGCCCGAGGCAGCAATAGACCCTTGGAGGCAAGTCGGCTGGAGGACGATGTATTGTATCTCGACGCAATTTGAGTGTTCCATCGTCATTAGGAGGCCCTGAACCTTACAATTAACTATCAGTATCGCGTCGGATTCGAAAATCTAGTCCCACAGGAGAACGAACATAAGGTGCCCGAGGCAGCATTAGACCCTTGGAGACAAGTCGGCTGGAGGCCGATGTATTGAATCTCGACGCAATTTGAGTGTTCCATCGTCATTACAAGGCCCTGAACGTTACAATTAACTATCATTTTTGCGTCGGATTCGAAAACCTGGACTCGCAGGAGAACGACCATAAGGTGCCCGAGGCAGCAACAGACCCTTGGAGACAAGTCGGCTGGAGGACGATGTATTGAATCTCGACGCAATTTGAGAGCTCCATCGTCATTACGAGGCCCTGAACGTTACAATTAACTATCATTTTTGCGTCGGTTCGAAAATCTAGACTCACAGGAGAACGACCATAAGGTGCCCGAGGCAGCAATAGACCCTTGGAGACAAGTCGGCTGGAGGTCGATGTATTGAATCTCGACGCAATTTGAGTGTTCCATCGGCATTAGGAGGCCCTGAACCTTACAATTAACTATCAGTTTCGCGTCGGATTCGGAAATCTAGACTCACAGGAGAACGACCAAAGGTGCCCGAGGCAGCAAAAGGCCCTTGGAGACAAGTCGGCTGGAGGACGATGTACTGAATCTCGACGCAATTTGAGTGTTCCATCGTCATTAGGAGGCCCTGAACGTTACAATTCACTATCCTTTTTATGTCGGATTCGAAAATCTAGACTCACAGGAGAAGGACCATGTGGTGCCCGAGGCAGCATTAGACCCTTGGAGGCAAGTCGGCTGGAGGACGATGTAGTGGATCGCGACACAATTTGAGTGTTCCATCGTCATTACGAGGCCCTGAACGTTACAATTAACTATGAGTTTTGCGTCGGATTCGAAAATCTAGACTCACAGGAGAACGACCATAAGGTGCCCGCGGCAGCAATAGACCCTTGGAGACAAGTCGGCTGGAGCCCGATGTATTGAATCTCGACGCAAATTGAGTGTTCCATCGTCATTAGGAGGCCCTAAATGTTACCATTAACTATCATTTTTGCGTCGGATTCGATTATCTAAACTCACAGGAGAACGACCATAAGGTGCCCGAGGCAGCAACAGACCCTTGGAGACAAGTCGGCTGAATGCCGACTTATTGAATCTCGACGCAATTTGAGTCTTCTATCGTCATTAGGAGGCGCTGAACGTTACAATTCACTATCATTTTTGCGTCGGATTCGAAAATCTAGACTCACAGGAGAAGGATCATATTGTGCCCGAGACAGCAATATCCCCTTGGAGACAAGTCGGCTGGAGGCCGATGTATTAAATCTCGACGCAATTTGAGTGTTCCATCGTCATTCTGAGGCCCTGGACGTTACAATTAACTCTCAGTTTCGCGTCGGATTCGAAAATCTAGACTCACAGGAGACGGACCACATGGAGCCCGAGGCAGCAATATCCCCTTGGAGGCAAGTCGGCTGGAGGTCGATGTATTGAATCTCGACTCAATTTGAGTGTTCCATCGTCATTAGGTGGCCCTGAACGTTACAATAAACAATTAGTTTTGCGTCGGGTTCGAAAATCTAGACTCACAGCAGAACGATCACAAGGTGCAAGTGGCAGCTATTGACCCTTGGAGACAAGTTAGTTGGAGGACGATGTATTGGATCGCGACGCAATTTGAGTGTTTCATCGTCATTAGGAGGCCCTGAATGTTACAATTAACTATCAGTATTTCGTCGGATTCGAAAATCTAGACTCACAGCAGACGGACCATTTGGTGCCCGAGGCAGCAATATCCCCTTGGAGAAAAATAGGGCTGGAGGACGATGTATTGAATCTCGACGCAATTTGAGTCTTCTTCCGTCATTAGGAGGCGCAGAACGTTACTAGTCACTATCATTTTTGCGTCGGATTCGAACATCTAGACTCATAGGAGAAGGATCATATAGTGCCCGAGACTGCAATATCCCCTTGGATACAAGTCGACTGGAGGTCAATGTATTGACTCTCGACGCAATTTGAGTGTTCCATCGTGTTTAGGAGTCCCTGAACGTTACAATTAACTATCATTTATGCGTCGGATTCGAAAATCTAGACTCACAGGAGAACGACCATAAGGTGCCCGAGGCAGCAATAGACCCTTGGAGACAAGTCGGCTGGAAACCGATGTATTGATTCTTGACGCATATTGAGTGTTCCATTGTCATTAGGTGGCCCTGAACGTTACAATTAACTATCATTTTTGCGTCGGGTTCGAAAATCTAGACTCACAGCAGAACGATCACAAGGTGCCCGTGGCAGCTATTGACCCTTGGAGACAAATCGGCTGGAGGACGATGTATTGAATCTCGACGCATTTTGTGTCTTCTATCGTCATTAGGAGGCGCTGAACGTCAGAATTCACTATCATTTTTGCGTCGGATTCGAAAATCTAGACTCACACGAGAAGGATCATATTGTGCCCGAGACAGCAATATCCCCATGGAGATAAGTCGGCTGGAGGACGATGTATTGAATCTCGACGCAATTTGAGTGTCCCATCGTCATTAGGAGGCCTTAAACGTTACAATTAACTATCATTTTTGCGTCGGATTTGATAATCTAAACTCACAGGAGAACGACCATAAGGTGCCCGAGGCAGCAACAGACCCTTGGAGACAAGTCAGCTGGAGGCCGATGTATTGAATCTCGACGCAATTTGAGTGTTCCATCGTCATTACAAGGCCCTGAACGTTACAATTAACTATCATTTTTGCGTCGGTTTCGAAAATCTAGACTCACAGGAGAACGACCATAAGGTGCCCGAGGCAGCAATAGACCCTTGGAGAAAAGTCGGCTGGAGGCCGATGTACTAAATCTCGACGCAATTTGAGTGTTCCATCGGCATTAGGAGGCCCTGAACGTTACAATTAACTATGAGTTTTGCGTCGGATTCGAAAATCTAGACTCACAGGAGAACGACCATAAGGTGCCCGAGGCAGCAATAGACCCTTGGAGACAAGTCGGCTGGGGGCCGATGTATTGAATCTCGACGCAATTTCAGTGTTCCATCGTCATTAGGAGGCCCTAAACGTTACAATTAACTATCATTTTTGCGTCGGATTCGATAATCTAAACTCACAGGAGAACGATCATAAGGTGCCCGAGGCAGCAACAGACCCTTGGAGACAAGTCGGCTGGAGGCCGATGTATTGAATCTCGACGCAATTTGAGTGTTCCATCGTCATTACAAGGCCCTGAACGTTACAATTCACTATCATTTTTGCGTCGGATTCGAAAATCTAGACTCACAGGAGAACGACCATAAGGTGCCCGAGGCAGCAATAGACCCTTGGAGACAAGTCGGCTGGAGGTCGATGTATTGGATCGCGACGCAATTTCAGTGTTCCATCGTCAATAGGAGGCCCTGAATGTTACAATTAACTATCAGTTTTTCGTCGGATTCGAAAATCTAGACTCACAGCAGACGGACCATTTGGTTGCCGAGGCAGCAATATCCCCTTCGAGACAAATCGGCTGGAGGACGATGTATTGAATCTCGACGCAATTTGAGTCTTCTATCGTCATTAGGTGGCGCTGAACGTTATAATGAACTATCAGTTTTGCGTCGGATTCGAAAATCTAGACTCACAGGAGAACGACCATGAGGTGCCCGAGGCAGCAATAGACCCTTGGAGACAAGTCGGCTGGAGGTCGATGTATTGGATCACGACGCAATTTGAGTGTTCCATCGTCATTAGGAGGCCCTGAACGTTTCAATTAACAATCATTTTAGCGTCGGATTCGAAAATCTACTCACAGGAGAAGTTCATACGGTGCTCGAGGCAGCAATAGACCCTTGGAGACAAGTCGGCTGGAAACCGATGTATTGATTCTTGACGCAATTTGACTGTTCCATCGGCATTAGGAGGCCCTGAACGTTACAATTAACTATAATTTTTGCGTCGGATTCGAAAATCTAGACTCACAGAAAAACGACCATAAGGTGCCCGAGGCAGCAATATCCCCTTGGAGACAAATCAGCTGGAGGACGATGTATTGAATCTCGACGCAATTTGAGTCTTCTATCGTTATTAGGAGGCGCTGAACGTTACAATTCACTACCATTTTGCGTCGGATTCGAAAATCTAGACTCACAGGAGAAGGATCATATTGTGCCCGAGACAGCAATATCCACTTGGAGACAATTCGGCTGGAGGCCGATGTATTAAATCTCGACGCAATTTGAGTGTTCCATCGTCATTCTGAGGCCCTGAACGTTACAATTAACTATCAGTTTCGCGTCGGATTCGAAAATCTAGACTCACAGGAGACGGACCACATAGAGAACGAGGCAGCAATATCCCCTTGGAGCCAAGTCGGCTGGAGGTCGATGTATTGAATCTCGACTCAATTTGTGTGTTCCATCGTCATTAGGTGGCCCTGAACGTTACAATTAACAATCAGTTTTGCGTCGGGTTCGAAAATCTAGACTCACAGCAGAACGATCACAAGGTGCCCGTGGCAGCTATTGCCTCTTGGAGACAAGTCGGTTGGAGGACGATGTATTGGATCGCGACGCAAAATGAGTGTTCCATCGTCATTAGGAGGCCCTGAATGTTACAATTAACTATCAGTTTTTCGTCGGATTCGAAAATCTAGATTCACTGGAGATGCAGCAATATCCCCTTGGAGGCCATTCCGCTGGAGGACGATGTATCGAATCTCGACGCAATTTGAGTGTTCCATCGTCATTTGGAGCCCCTGAACGTTACAATTAACTATCAGTTTCGCGTCGGATTCGAAAATCTAGACTCACAGGAGACGGACCACATGGAACCCGAGGCAGCAATATCCCCTTGTAGACAAGTCGGCTGGAGGAAGATGTATTGACTCTCGACGCAATTTGAGTGTCCCATCGTCAGTAGGAGGCGCTGAACGTTACAATTCACTATCATTTTTGCGTCGGATTCGAAAATCTAGACTCACAGGAGAAGGATCATATGGTGCACGAGACAGCAATATTCCATTGGAGAAAAGTCCGCTGGAGGCCGATGTATTGAATCTCGACGCAATTTGAGTGTTCCATCGTCATTAGGAGGCCCTGAACCTTACAATTAACTATCAGTTTCGCGTCGGATTCGAAAATCTAGACTCAAAGGAGATGGACCACATGGAGCCCAAGGCAGCAATATCCCCTTGTAGACAAGTCGGCTGGAGGAAGATGTATTGACTCTCGACGCAATTTGAGTGATCCATCGTCATTAAGAGGCCCTGAGCATTACATTTAACTAGCAGTTTTGGGTCGGATTCTAAAATGTTGACTCACAGAGGAACGACCATACGGTGCCCGAGGCAGCAATAGACCCTTGGAGACAAATCGGCTGAATGCCGATGTATTGAATCTCGAGGCAATTTGAGTGTTCCATCGTCATTAGGAAGCCCTGAACGTTACAATTAACAATCAGTTTCGCGTCGGATTCGAAAATCTAGACTCACATGAGAACGACCATAAGGTGCCCGAGGCAGCAATAGACCCTTGGAGACAAGTCGGCTGGAGGACGATGTATTGAATCTCGACGCAATTTGAGTGTTCCATCGGCATTAGGGGGCCCTGAACCTTACAATTAACAATCATTTTAGCGTCGGATTCGAAAATCTACTCACAGGAGAAGTTCATACGGTGCTCGAGACAGCAATATCCTCTTGGAGACAAGTCCGCTGGAGGCCGATGTATTGAATCTCGACGCAAATTTAGTGTTCCATCGTCATTAGGAGGCCCTGAACCTTACAATTAACCATCAGTTTCGCGTCGGATTCGAAAATCTAGACTCACAGGAGAACGACCATAAGGTGCCCGAGGCAGCAATAAACCCTTGGAGACAAGTTGGCTTGAGGACGATGTATTGAATCTCGACGCAATTTGAGTGTTCCATCGTCTTTAGGAGTCCCTGAACGTTACAATTAACTATCATTTATGCGTCGGATTCGAAAATCTAGACTCACAGGAGAGGGATCATATTGTGCCCGAGGCAGCATTAGACCCTTGGAGACAAGTCGGCTGGTGGACGATGTATTGGATCGCGACGCAATTTGAGTGTTCCATCGTCATTAGGAGGCCCTGAACGTTACAATTAACAATCATTTTAGCGTCGGATTCGAAAATCTACTCACAGGAGAAGTTCATACGGTGCTCGAGACAGCAATATCCCCTGGAGACAAGTCCGCTGGAGGCCGATGTATTGAATCTCACGCAATTTGAGTGTTCCATCGTCTTTAGGAGTCCCTGAACGTTACAATTAACTATCATTTATGCGTCGGATTCGAAAATCTAGACTCACAGGAGAAGGATCATATTGTGCCCGAGGCAGCATTAGGCCCTTGGAGACAAGTCGGCTGGAGGACGGTGTATTGGATCGCGACGCAATTTGAGTGTTCCATCGTCATTAGGAGGCCCTGAATGTTACAATTAACTATCAGTTTTTCGTCGGATTCGAAAATCTAGACTCACAGCAGACGGACCATTTGGTGCCCGAGGCAGCAATATCCCCTTGGAGACAAATCGGCTGGAGGACGATGTAATGAATCTCGACGCAATTTGAGTCTTCTATCGTCATTAGGAGGCGCTGAACGTTACAATTAACTATCATTTTTGCGTCGGATTCGAAAATCTAGACTCACAGGAGAAGGATCATATTGTCCCCGAGACTGCAATATCCCCTTGGTTACAAGTCGACTGCAGGTCGATGTATTGACTCTCGACGCAATTTGAGTGTTCCATCTTCTTTAGGAATCCCTTAACGTTACAATTAACTATCATTTATGCGTCGGATTCGAAAATCTAGACTCACAGGAGAACGACCATAAGGTGCCCGAGGCAGCAATAGACCCTTGGAGACAAGTCGGCTGGAAACCGATGTATTGATTCTTGACGCAATTTGAGTGTTCCATCGTCATTAGGAGGCCCTGAACGTTACAATTCACTATCATTTTTGCGTCGGATTCGAAAATCTAGACTCACAGCAGAAGGACCATGTGGTGCCCGAGGCAGCAATAGACCCTTGGAGACAAGTCGGCTGAAGGACGATGTATTGAATCTCGACGCAATTTGAGTCTTCTATCGTCATTAGGAGCGCTGAACCTTACAATTACCTATCAGTTTCGCGTCGGATTCGAAAATCTAGACTCACAGGAGACGGACCACATGGAGCCCGAGGCAGCAATATCCCCTTGGAGACAAGTCGGCTGGAGGAAGATGTATTGAATCTCGACGCAATTTGAGAATTCCATCGTCATTAGGAGGCCCTGAACGTTACAATTAACCATGAGTTTTGCGTCGGATTCGAAAACGTAGAATCACCGGAGACGGACCATGTGGTGCCCGAGGCAGTGATATCCCCTTGGAGACAGGTCGGCTGGAGGCCGATGTATTGAATCTCCACGCAATTTGAGTGTTCCATCGTCATTAGAAGGCCCTGAACGTAACAATTAACTATCATTTTTGCGTCGGATTCGATAATCTAAACTCACAGGAGAACGACCATAAGGTGCCCGAGGCAGCAACAGACCCTCGGAGACAAGTCGGCTGGAGGCCGATGTATTGAATCTCGACGCAATTTGAGTGTTCCATCGTCATTACAAGGCCCTGAACGTTACAATTAACTATCATTTTAGCGTCGGATTCGAAAATATACTAACAGGAGAAGGATCATATGGTGCACGAGACTGCAATATCCCCTTGGCTACAGGTCGACTGGAGGTCGATGTATTGACTCTCGACGCAATTTGAGTGTTCCATCGTCATTAGGAGTCCCTGAACGTTACAATTAACTATCATTTATGCGTCGGATTCATAAATGTAGACTCACAGAGAACGACCATTTGGTGCACGAGGCAGCTATAGACCCTTGGAGACAAGTCGGCTGTAGGTCGATGTATTGAATCTCGACGCAATTTTTGTGTTCCATTGTCATTAGGGGGCCCTGAACCTTACAATTAACTATCAGTTTCGCGTCGGATTCGAAAATCTAGACTCACAGGAGAAGGATCAAATTGTGCCCGAGACAGCAATATCCCCTTGGAGACAAGACGTCTGGAGGCCGATGTATTGAATCTCGACGCAATTTGAGTGTTCCATCGTCATTAGGAGGCCCTGAACGTTACAATTAACTATCAGTTTCGCGTCGGATTCGAAAATCTAGACTCACAGGAGACGGACCACATGGAGCCCGAGGCAGCAATATCCCCTTGGAGACAAGTCGGCTGGAGGTCGATGTATTGAATCTCGACTCAATTTGAGTGTTCCATCGTCATTAGGTGGCCCTGAACGTTACAATTAACAATCAGTTTTGCGTCGGGTTCGAAAATCTAGACTCACAGCAGAACGATCACAAGGTGCCCGTGGCAGCTATTGACCCTTGGAGACAAGTCGGTTGGAGGACGATGTATTGGATCGCGACGCAAAATGAGTGTTTCATCGTCATTAGGAGGACCTGAATGTTACAATTAACTATCAGTTTTTAGTCGGATTCGAAAATCTAGACTCACTGGAGACGGACGATAAAGTGTCCGATGCAGCAATATCCCCTTGGAGACCAGTCCGCTGGAGGACGATGTATTGAATCGCGACGCAATTTGAGTGCTCCATCGTCATTTGGAGGCCCTGAACGTTACAATTAACTACCAGTTTCGCGTCGGATTCAAAAATCCCGACTCACAGGAGACGGACCATTTGGTGCCCGAGGCAGCAATATCCCCTTGGAGACAAATCAGCTGGAGGACGATGTATTGAATCTCGACGCAATTTGATTGTTCTATCGTCATCAGGAGGCGCTGATCGTTTTTATTCACTATCATTTTTGCGTCGGATTCGAAAGTCTAGACTCACAGGAGAAGGATCATATGGTGCCCGAGACAGCAATCTCCCCTTGTAAACAAGTCGGCTGGAGGAAGATGTATTGACTCTCGACGCAATTTGAGTGCTCCATCGTCATTAAGAGGCACTGAGAATTTCATTTAACTATCAGTTTTGCGTCGGATTCTAAAATGTTGACTCACAGGAGAACGACCATACGGTGCCCGAGGCAGCAATAGACAATTGGAGACAAATCGGCTGAATGCCGATGTATTGAATCTAGAGGCAATTTGAGTGTTCCATCGTCATTAGGAAGCCCTGAACGTTACAATTAACAATCAGTTTCGCGTCGGATTCAAAAATCTAGACTTACATGAGAGCGAACATAAGAGGCCGAAGGCAGTAATTTTCCCATGGAGACAAGTCGGCTGGTGGACGATGTATTGAATCTCGACGCAATCTGAGTGTTCCATCGTCATTAAGGGGCCCTGAGCATTACATTTAACTATCATTTTTGCGTCGGATTCAAAAATCTAGACTGACAGGAGAACGACCATAAGGTGCCCGAGGCAGCAATAGACCCTCGGAGACAAGTCGGCTGGAGGCCGATTTATTGAATCTCGACGCAATTTGAGTGTTCCATCGGCATTAGGAGGCCCTGAACGTTACAGTTAACTATCATTTTAGCGTCGGATTCGAAATTCTACTAACAGGAGAAGGATCATATGGTGCACGAGACTGCAATATCCCCTTGGATACAGGTCGACTGGTGGTCGATGTATTGACTCTCGACGCAATTTGAGTGTTCCATCGTCATTAGGAATCCCTGAACGTTACAATTAACTATCATTTATGCGTCGGATTCAAAAATGTAGACTCACAGAGAACGACCATTTGGTGCCCGAGGCAGCAATAGACCCTTGGAGACAAGTCGGCTGTAGGTCGATGTATTGAATCTCGACGCAATTTGAGTGTTCCATCGTCATTAGGGGGCCCTGAACCTTACAATTAACTATCAGTTTCGCGTCGGATTCGAAAATCTAGACTCACAGGAGACGGACCACATGGAGCCCGAGGCAGCAATATCCCCTTGTAAACAAGTCGGCTGGAGGAAGATGTATTGACTCTCGACGCAATTTGAGTGCTCCATCGTCATTAAGAGGCACTGAGAATTTCATTTAACTATCAGTTTTGCGTCGGATTCTAAAATGTTGACTCACAGGAGAACGACCATAAGGTGCCCGAGGCAGCAACAGACCCTTTGAGACAAGTCGGCTGGAGGCCGATGTATTGAATCTCGACGCAATTTGATTGTTCCATCGTCATTACAAGGCCCTGAACGTTACAATTAACTATCATTTTTGCGTCGGATTCGAAAATCTAGACTCACAGGAGAACGACCATAAGGTGCCCGAGGCAGCAATAGACCCTTGGAGACAAGTCGGCTGGAGGCCGATGTATTGAATATCGACGCAATTTGAGTGTTCCATCGTCATTAGGGGGCCCTGAACCTTACAATTAACTATCAGTTTCGCGTCGGATTCGAAAATCTAGACTCACAGGAGACGGACCACATGGAGCCCGAGGCAGCAATATGCCCTTGGAGACAAGTCGGCAGGAGGCCGTTGTATTGAATCTCGACGCAATTTGAGTGCTCCATCGGCATTTGGAGGCCCTGAACGTTACAATTAACTATCAGTTTCGCGTCGGATTCAAAGATCCAGACTCACAGGAGACGGACCATTTGGTGCCCGAGGCAGCAATATCCCCTTGGAGACAATTCGGCTGGAGGACGATGTATTGAATCTCGACGCAATTTCAGAGTTCTATCGTCATCAGGAGGCGCTGAACGTTACTATTCACTATCATTTTTGCGTCGGATTCGAAAATCTACACTCACAGGAGAAGGATCATATGGTGCCCGAGACAGCAATATCCCCTTGGAGACAAGCCCGCTGGAGGCCGATGTATTGAATCTCGACGCAATTTGAGTGTTCCATCGTCATTAGGAGGCCCTGAACTTTACAATTAACTATCAGTTTCGCGTCGGATTCGAAAACCTAGACTCACCGGAGACGGACCACATTTAGCCCGAGGCAGCAATATCCCCTTGTAGACAAGTCGGCTGGAGGAAGATGTATTGACTCTCGACGCAATTTGAGTGTTCCATCGTCTTTAGGAGTCCCTGAACGTTACAATTAACTATCATTTATGCGTCGGATTCGAAAATCTAGACCCACAGGAGAACGACCTTAAGGTGCCCGAGGCAGCAATAGACCCTTGGGGACAAGTCGGCTGGAAACCGATGTATTGATTCTTGACGCAATTTGAGTGTTCCATCGTCATTAGGAGGCCCTGAACGTTACAATTCACTATCATTTTTGCGTCGGATTCGAAAATCTTGACTCACAGGAGAAGGACCATGTGGTGCCCGAGGCAGCGATATCCCCTTGGAGACAAGTCGGCTGGAGGCCGATGTATTGAATCACGACGCAATTTGAGTGTTCCATCGTCATTAGAAGGCCCTGAACGTTACAATTAACTATCATTTTTGCGTCGGATTCGAAAATCTAGACTCACAGGAGAACGACTATAAGGTGCCCGAGGCAGCAATAGACCCTTGGAGACAAGTCGGCTGGAGGAAGACGTATTGACTCTCGACGCAAAATGAGTGTTCCATCGTCATTAGGAGGCCCTGAATGTTACAATTAACTATCAGTTTTTCGTCGGATTCGAAAATCTGGACTCAAAGGAGAACGACCATAAGGTGCCCGAGGCAGCAATAGACCCTTGGAGACAAGTCGGCTGGAGGTCGATGTATTGAATCTCGACTCAATTTGTGTGCTCCATCGTCATTAGGAGGCCCTGAACGTTACAATTAACTATGAGTTTTGCGTCGGATTCGAAAACGTAGAATCACCGGAGACGGACCATGTGGTGCCCGAGGCAGCGGTATCCCCTTGGAGACAAGTCGTCTAAAGGCCGATGTATTGAATCTCGACGCAATTTGAGTGTCCCATCGTCATTAGAAGGCCCTGAACGTTACAATTAACTATCATTTTTGCGTCGGATTCGAAAATCTAGACTCACAGGAGAACGACCATAAGGTCCCGATGCAGCATCAGACCCTTGGAGACAAGTCGGCTGGAGGACGATGTATTGAATCTCGACGCAATTTGAGTGTTCCATCGGCATTAGGAGGCCCTGAACCTTACAATTAACTATCAGTTTCGCGTCGGATTCGAAAATCTAGACTCACAGGAGACGGACCACATGGGGCCCGAGGCAGCAATATCCCCTTGTAGACAAGTCGGCTGGAGGAAGATGTATTGACTCTCGACGCAATTTGAGTGATCCATCGTCATTAAGAGGCCCTGAGCATTACATTTAACTATCAGTTTTGCGTCGGATTCTAAAATGTTGACTTACAGGGGAACGACTATACGGTGCCCGAGGCAGCTATTGACCCTTGAAAACAAGTCGGTTGGAGGACGATGTATTGGATCGCGACGCAAAATGAGTGTTCCATCGTCATTAGGAGGCCCTGACTGTTACAATTAACTATCAGTTTTTCGTCGGATTCGAAAATCTAAACTCACAGGACAACGACCATAAGGTGCCCGATGCAGCAATATCCGCTTGGAGACCAGTCCGCTGGAGGCCGATGTATTGAATCTCCACGCAATTTGAGTGTTCCATCGACATTACAAGGCCCTGAACGTTACAATTAACTATCATTTTTGCGTCGGATTCGAAGATCTAGACTCACAGGAGAACGACCATAAGGTGCCCGAGGCAGCAATTGACCCTTGGAGACAAGTCGGCTGGAGGCCGATGTATTAAATCTCGACGCAATTTGAGTGTTCCATCGGCATTAGGAGGCCCTGAACGTTACAATTAACTATCATTTTTGCGTCGGATTCGAAAATCTAGACTTATAAGAGAACGACCATAAGGTGCCCGAGGCAGCAATAGACCCTTGGAGACAAGTCGGCTGGAGGAAGATGTATTGACTCTCGACGCAATTTGAGTGTTCCATCGTCATTAAGAGGCCCTGAGCTTTACATTTAACTATCAGTTTTGCGTCGGATTCTAAAATGTTGACTCACAGGGGAACGACCATACGGTGCCCGAGGCAGCAATAGACCCTTGGAGACAAAGCTGCTGAATCCCGAAGTATTGAGTCTCGAGGCAATTTGAGTGTTCCATCGTCATTAGGAAGCCCCGAACGTTACAATTAACAATCAGTTTCACGTCGGATTCGAAAATCTAGAGTCACATGAGAGCGAACTTAAGAGGCCGGAGGCAGTAATATCCCCATGGAGACAAGTCGGCTGGAGGACGATGTATTGAATCTCGACGGAATTTGAGTGTCCCATCGTCATTAGGAGGCCCTAAACGTTACAATTAACTATCATTTTTGCGTCGGATTCGATAATCTAAACTCACAGGAGAACGACCATAAGGTGCCCGAGACAGCAGCAGACCCTTGGAGACAAGTCGGCTGGAGGCGGATGTATTGAATCTCGACGCAATTTGAGTGTTCCATCGTCATTACAAGGCCCTGAACGTTACAATTAACTATCATTTTTGCGTCGGATTCGAAAATCTAGACTCACAGGAGGACGACAATAAGGTGCCCGAGGCAGCAATAGACCCTTGGAGACAAGTCGGCTGGAGGCCGATGTATTGAATCTCGACGCAATTTGAGTGTTCCATCGGCATTAGGAGGCCCTGATCGTTACAATTAACTATCATTTTTGCGTCGGATTCGAAAATCTAGACTTACAAGAGAACGACCATATGGTGCCCGATTCAGCAATAGACCCTTGGAGACAAGTCGGCTGGAGGCCGATGTATTGAATCTCGACGCAATTTGAGTGTTCCATCGGCATTAGGAGGCCCTGAACGTTACAGTTAACTATCAGTTTCGCGTCGGATTCGAAAATCTAGACTCACAGGAGAACGACCATAAGGTGCCCGAGGCAGCAATAGACCCTTGAGACAAGTCGACTGGAAGGTCGATGTACTGACTCTCGACGCAATTTGAGTGTTCCATCGTCTTTAGGAGTCCCTGAACGTTACAATTAACTATCATTGATGCGTCGGATTCGAAAATCTAGACTCACAGGAGAACGACCATAAGGTGCCCGAGGCAGCAGTAGACCCTTTGAGACAAGTCTGCTGGAGGTCGATGTATTGAATCTCGTCGCAATTTGAGTGTTCCATCGCCAATAGGAGACCCTGAAAGTTACAATTAACTATGAGTTTTGCGTCGGATTCGAAAATCTAGACTCACAAGAGAACGACCATAAGGTGCCCTAGGCAGCAAGAGACCCTTGGAGACAAGTCGGCTGGAGGACGATGTATTGAATCTCGACGCAATTTGAGTGTTCCATCGTCATTAGGAGGCCTTGAACGTTACAATTAACAATCAGTTTCGCGTCGGATTCGAAAATCTAGACTCACAGGAGAACGACCATAAGGTGCCCGAGGCAGCAATAGACCCTTAGAGACGAGTCGGCTGGAGGCCGATGTATTGAATCTCGACTAAATTTGTGTGCTCCATCGTCATTAAGAGGCCCTGAACGTTGCAATTAACTATGAGTTTTGCGTCGGATTCGAAAACGTAGAATCACCGGAGACGGACCATGTGGTGACCGAGGACCCTTGGAGACAAATCGGCTGGAGGACGATGTATTGAATCTCGACGCAATTTGAGTGGTCCATCGTCATTAGGAGGCCCTGAACGTTACAATCAACTATGAGTTTCGCGTCGGATTCGAAAATCTACTCACAGGAGAAGTTCATACGGTGCTCGAGACAGCAATATCCCCTTGGAGACAAGTCGACTGGAGGTCGATGTATTGACTCTCGACGCAATTTGAGTGTTCCATCGTCATTAGGAAGCCCTGAACGTTACAATTAACTATCAGTTTCGCGTCGGATTCGAAAATCTACTCACAGGAGAAGTTCATACGGTGCTCGAGACAGTAATAGACCCTTGGAGACAAGTCGGCTGGAGGTCGATGTATTGGATCGCGACGCAATTTGAGTGTTCCATCGTCATTAGGAGGCCCTGAATGTTACAATTAACTATCATTTTTGCGTCGGATTCGAATACGTAGAATCTACGGGGACGGACCATGTGGTGCCCGACGCAGCGATATTCCCTTGGAGACAAGTCGCCTGGAGGCCGATGTATTGAATCTCGACGCAATTTGAGTGTTCCATTGTCATTAGAAAGCCCTGAACGTTTCAATTAACTACCATTTTTGCGTCGGATTCGAAAATCTAGACTCACAGGAGAACGACCATAAGGCGCCCGAGGAGCAATAGACCCTTGGAGACAAGTCGGCTGGAGGCCGATGTATTGAATCTCGACGCAATTTGAGTGTCCCATCGTCATTAGAAGGCCCTGAACGTTACAATTAACTATCAGTTTTGCGTCGGATTCTAAAATGTTGACTCACAGGGGAACGACCATACGGTGCCCGAGGCAGCAATAGACCCTTGGAGACAAACCGGCTGAATGCCGATGTATTGAATCTCGAGGCAATTTGAGTGTTCCATCGTCATTAGGAAGCCCTGAACGTTACAATTAACAATCAGTTTCGCGTCGGATTCGAAAATCTAGACTCACATGAGAGCGAACATAAGAGGCCGGAGGCAGTAATATCCCCATGGAGACAAGTCGGCTGGAGGCCGATGTATTTAATATCGACTCAATTTGTGTGCTGCATCGTCATTAGGAGGCCCTGAACGTTACAATTAACTATGAGTTTTGCGTCGGATTCGAAAATCTAAACTCACAGGAGAACGACCATAAGTTGCCCGAGGCAGCAATATCCCCTTGGAGACAAGTCGGCTGGAGGCCGATGTATTGAATCTCGACGCAATTTGAGTGTTCCATCGTCATTAGAAGGCCCTGAACGTTACAATTAACTATCATTTTAGCGTCGGATTCGAAAATCTACTAACAGGAGAACGACCATAAGGTGCCCGAGGCAGTAATATCCCCAAGGAGACAAGTCGGCAGGAGGAAGATGTATTGACTCTCGACGCAATTTGAGTGTTATACCGTCATTAGAAGGCCCTGAACGTTACAATTAACTATCATTTTTGCGTCGGATTCGAAAATCTAGGCTCACAGGAGAACGACCATAAGGTGCCCGAGGCAGCAATAGACCCTTGGAGACAAGTCGGCTGGAGGTCGATGTATTGAATCTCGACTCAATTTGTGTGCTCCATTAACTATGAGTTTTGCGTCGGATTCGAAAACGTAGAATTACCGGAGACGGACCATGTGGTGCCCGAGGCAGCGATATCCCCTTGGAGACAAGTCGGCTGGAGGCCGATGTATTGAATCTCGACGCAATTTGAGTGTCCCATCGTCATTAGAAGGCCCTGAACGTTACAATTAACTATCATTTTTGCGTCGGATTCGAAAATCTAAACTCACAGGAGAACGACCATAAGGTGCCCGAGGCAGCAATATCCCCTTGGAGACAAGTCGGCTGGATGCCGATGTATTGAATCTCGACGCAATTTGAGTGTTCCATCGTTATTAGAAGGCCCTGAACGTTACAATTAACTATCATTTTTGCGTCGGATTCGAAAATCTAAACTCACAGGAGAACGACCATAAGGCGCCCGATGCAGCAATATCCCCTTGGAGACAAGTCGGCTGGAGGTCGATGTATTGAATCTCGACGCAATTTGAGTGTTCCATCGCCAATAGGAGGCCCTGAACGTTACAATTAACTATGAGTTTTGCGTCGGATTCGAAAACGTAAAATCACTGGAGACGGACCATATGGTGCCCGAGGCAGCGATATCCCGTTGGAGACAAGTCGGCTGGAGGAAGAAGTATTGAATCTCGACGCAATTTGAGTGTTCCATCGTCATTAGAAAACCCTGAAAGTTACAATTAACTATCATTTTTGCGTCGGATTCGAAAATCTAGACTCACAGGAGAACGACCATAAGGTGCCCGAGGCAGCAACAGACCCTTGGAGACAAGTCGGCTGGAAACCGATGTATTGAATCTCGACGCACTTTGAGTGTTCCATCGCCAATAGGAGGCCCTAAACGTTACAATTAACTATCATTTTTGCGTCGGATTCGCAAATCTAAACTCACTGGAGAACGACCATAAGGTGCCCGAGGCAGCAATATCCCCTTGGAGACAAGTCGGCTGGAGGCCGATGTATTGAATCTCGACGCAATTTGAGTGTCCCATCGTCATTAGAAGGCCCTGAACGTTACAATTAACTATCAGTTTTGCGTCGGTTTCTAAAATGTTGACTCACAGGGGAACGACCATACGGTGCCCGAGGCAGCAATAGACCCTTGGAGACAAACCGGCTGAATGCCGATGTATTGAATCTCGAGGCAATTTGAGTGTTCCATCGTCATTAGGAAGCCCTGAACGTTACAATTAACAATCAGTTTCGCGTCGGATTCGAAAATCTAGACTCACATGAGAGCGAACATAAGAGGCCGGAGGCAGTAATATCCCCATGGAGACAAGTCGGCTGGAGGCCGATGTATTGAATATCGACTCAATTTGTGTGCTGCATCGTCATTAGGAGGCCCTGAACGTTACAATTAACTATGAGTTTTGCGTCGGATTCGAAAATCTAAACTCACAGGAGAACGACCATAAGGTGCCCGAGGCAGCAATATCCCCTTGGAAACAAGTCGGCTGGAGGCCGATGTATTGAATCTCGACGCAATTTGAGTGTTCCATCGTCATTAGAAGGCCCTGAACGTTACAATTAACTATCATTTTAGCGTCGGATTCGAAAATCTACTAACAGGAGAACGACCATGAGGTGCCTGAGGCAGTAATATCCCCAAGGAGACAAGTCGGCTGGAGGAAGATGTATTGACTCTCGACGCAATTTGAGTGTTATATCGTCATTAGAAGGCCCTGAACGTTACAATTAACTATCATTTTTGCGTCGGATTCGAAAATCTTAACTCACAGGAGAACGACCAAAAGGTGCCCGATGCAGCAATATCCCCTTGGAGACAAGTCGGCTGGAGGTCGATGTATTGAATCTCGACGCAATTTGAGTGTTCCATCGCCAATAGGAGGCCCTGAACGTTACAACTAACTATGAGTTTTGCGTCGGATTCTAAAACGTAGAATCACCGGAGACGGACCATGTGGTGCCCGAGGCAGCGATATCCCGTTGGAGACAAGTCGGCTGGAGGACGATGTATTGAATCTCGACGCAATTTGAGTGTTCCATCGTCATTAGAAAACCCTGAAAGTTACAATTAACTATCATTTTTGCGTCGGATTCGAAAATCTAGACTCACAGGAGAACGACCATAAGGTGCCCGAGGCAGCAATAGACCCTTGGATACAAGTCGGCTGGAAACCGATGTATTGAATCTCGACGCAATTTGAGTGTTCCATCGCCAATGGGAGGCCCTAAACGTTACAATTAACTATCATTTTTGCGTCGGATTCGATAATCTAAACTCACAGGAGAACGACCATAAGGTGCCCGAGGCAGCAATATCCCCTTGGAGACAAGTCGGCTGGAGGCCGATGTATTGAATCTCGACGCAATTTGAGTGTTCCATCGTCATTACAATGCCCTAAACGTTACAAATAACTATTATTTTTGCGTCGGATTCGATAATCTAAACTCACAGGAGAACGACCATAAGGTGCCCGAGGCAGCAATAGACCCTTGGAGACAAGTCGGCTTGAGGCCGATGTATTGAATCTCGACGCAATTTGCGTGTTCCATCGCCAATAGGAGGCCCTGAACGTTACAATTGACTATCACTTTTGCGTCGGATTCGAAAATCGTGACTCACAGGAGAAGGACCATAAGCTGCCCGAGGCGGCAATAGACCATTGGAGACAAGTCGGCTGGAGGCCGATGCATTGAATCTCGACGCAATTTGAGTGTTCCATCGGCATTAGGAGGCCCTGAACGTTACAATTAACTATCATTTTTGCGTCGGATGCGATAATCTAAACTCACAGGAGAACGACCATAAGGTGCCCGAGGCAGCAGTAGACCCTTGGAGACAAGTCGGCTGGAGGTCGATGTATTGAATCTCGACGCCACTTGAGTGTTCCATCGGCATTAGGAGGCCCTGAACGTTACAATTAACTATCATTTTAGCGTCGCATCCGAAAATCTACTAACAGGAGAAGAATCATATGGTGCACGAGACTGCAATATCCCCTTGGATACAAGTCGACTGGAGGTCGATGTATTGACGCTCGGCGCAATTTGAGTGTTCCATCGTCATTAGGAGTCCCTGAACGTTACAATTAACTATCTTTCATGCGTCGGATTCGAAAATCTACTAACAGGAGAAGGATCATATGGTGCACGAGACTGCAATATCCCCTTGGATACAAATCGGCTGGAGGAAGATGAATTGAATCTCGACGCAATTTGAGTGTTCCATCGTCATTAGAAGGCCCTGAACGTTACAATTAACTATCATTTTAGCGTCGAATTCGAAAATCTACTCACAGGAGAAGTTCATACGGTGCTCGTGACATCAATATACCCCTTGGAGACAAATCGACTGGAGGCCGATGTATTGAATATCGACGCAATTTGAGTGTTCCATCGTCATTAGGAGGCCCTAAACGTCACAATTAACTATGATTTTTGCGTCGGATTCGATAATCTAAACTCACAGGACAACGACCTTAAGGTGCCCGAGGCAGTAACAGACCCTTGGAGACAAGTCGGCTGGAGGCCGATGTATTGAATCTCGACGCAATTTGAGTGTTCCATCGTCATTACAAGGCCCTAAACGTTACAATTAACTATCATTTTTCGTCGGATTCGAAAATCCAAACTCACAGGTGAGCGACCATAAGGTGCCTGAGGCAGCAATAGACCCTTGGAGACAAGTCGGCTGGAGGACGATGTATTGAATCTCGACGCAATTTGAGTATCCCATCGTCATTAGGAGGCCCTAAACGTTACAGTTAACTATCATTTTTGCGTCGGATTCGATAATCTAAACTCACAGGAGAACGACCATAAGGTGCCCGAGGCAGCAACAGACCCTTGGAGACAAGTCGGCTGGAGGCCGATGTATTGAATCTCGACGCAATTTGAGTGTTCCATCGTCATTAGAAGGCCCTGAACGTTACAATTAACTATCATTTTAGCGTCGGATTCCAAAATCTACTAAAAGGAGAACGGCCATAAGGTGCCCGAGGCAGTAATATCCCCATGGAGACATGTCGGCTGGAGGAAGATGTATTGACTCTCGACGCAATTTGAGTGTTCCATCGTCATTAGAAGGCCCTGAACGTTACAATTAACTATCATTTTTGCGTCGGATTCGAAAATCTAGGCTCACAGGAGAACGACCATAAAGTGCCCGAGGCAGCAATAGACCCTTGGAGACAAGTCGGCTGGAGGTCGATGTATTGAATCTCGACTCAATTTGTGTGCTCCATCGTCATTAGGAGGCCCTGAACGTTACAATTAACTATGAGTTGTGCGTCGGATTCGAAAACGTAGAATCACCGGAGACCGACCATGTGGTGCCCGAGGCAGCGATATCCCCTTGGAGACAAGTCGGCTGGAGGCCGATGTATTGAATCTCGACGCAATTTGAGTGTCCCATCGTCATTAGAAGGCCCTGAACGTTACAATTAACTATCATTCTTGCGTCGGATTCGAAAATCTAAACTCACAGGAGAACGACCATAAGGTGCCCGAGGCAGCAATATCCCCTTGGAGACAAGTCGGCTGGAGGCCGATGTATTGACTCTCGACGCAATTTGAGTGTTCCATCGTCATTAGAAGGTCCTGAACGTTACAATTAACTATCATTTTCGCGTCGGATTCGAAAATCTAAACTCACAGGAGAACGACCATAAGGTGCCCGATGCAGCAATATCCCCTTGGAGACAAGTCGGCTGGAGGTCGATGTATTGAAACTCGACGCAATTTGAGTGTTCCATCGCCAATAGGAGGCCCTGAACGTTACAATTAACTATGAGTTTTGCGTCGGATTCGAAAACGTAGAATCACCGGAGACGGACCATGTGGTGCCCGAGGCAGCGATATCCCCTTGGAGACAAGTCGGCTGGAGGACGATGTATTGAATCTCGACGCAATTTGAGTGTTCCATCGTCATTAGAAGGCCCTGAAAGTTGCAATTAACTATCATTTTTGCGTCGGATTCGAAAATCTAGACTCACAGGAGAACGACCATAAGGTGCCCGAGGCAGCAATAGACCCTTGGAGACAAGTCGGCTGGAGGCCGATGTATTGAATCTCGACGCAATTTGAGTGTCCCATCGTCATTAGGAGGCCCTAAACGTTACAATTATGTTTCATTTTTGCGTCGGATTTGATAATCTAAACTCACAGGAGAACGACCATAAGGTGCCCGAGGCAGCAACAGACCCTTGGAGACAAGTCGGCTGGAGGCCGATGTATTGAATCTCGACGCAATTTGAGTGTTCCATCGTCATTAGGAGGCCCTAAACGTTACAATTAACTATCATTTTTGCGTCGGATTCGATAATCTAAACTCACAGGAGAACGACCATAAGGTGCCCGAGGCAGCAATAGACCCTTGGAGACAAGTAGGCTGGAGGTCGATGTATTGAATCTCGATGCAATTTGAGTGTTCCATCGGCATTAGGAGGCCCTGAACGTTACAGTTAACTATCATTTTAGCGTCGGATCCGAAATTCTACTAACAGGAGAAGGATCATATGGTGCACGAGTCTGCAATATCCCCTTGGATACAAGTCGGCTGGAGGCCGATGAATTGAATCTCGACGCAATTTGAGTGTTCCATCGTCATTAGGAGGCCCTAAACGTTACAATTAACTATCATTCTTGCGTCGGATTCGATAATCTAAACTCACAGGAGAACGACCATAAGGTGCCCGAGGCAGCAATAGACCCTTGGAGACAAGTCGACTGGAAACCGATGTATTGATTCTTGACGCAATTTGAGTGTTCCATCGTCATTAGGAGGCCCTAAACGTTACAATTAACTATCATTTTTGCGTCGGATTTGATAATCTAAACTCACAGGAGAACGACCATAAGGTGCCCGAGGCAGCAACAGACCCTTGGAGACAAGTCGGCTGGAGGCCAATGTATTGAATCTCGACGCAATTTGAGTGTTCCATCGACATTACAAGGCCCTAAACGTTACAATTAACTATCATTTTTGCGTCGGATTCGATAATCTAAACTCACAGGAGAACGACCATAAGGTGCCCGAGGCAGCAACAGACCCTTGGAGACAAGTCGGCTGGAGGCCGATATATTGAATCTCGACGCAATTTGAGTGTTCCATCGTCATTAGAAGGCCCTGAACGTTACAATTAACTATCATTTTTGCGTCGGATTCGAAAATCTAAACTCACTGGAGAACGACCATAAGGTGCCCGAGGCAGCAATATCCCCTTGGAGACAAGTCGGCTGGAGGCCGATGTATTGAATCTCGACGCAATTTGAGAGTTCCATCGTCATTAGAAGGCCCTGAACGTTACAATTAACTATCATTTTAGCGTCGGATTCGAAAATCTACTAACAGGAGAACGACCATAAGGTGCCCGAGGCAGTAATATCCCCATGGAGACAAGTCGGCTGGAGTAAGATGTATAGACTCTCGACGCAATTTGAGTCTTCCATCGTCATTAGAAGGCCCTGAACGTTACAATTAACTATCATTTTTGCGTCGGATTCGAAAATCTAGGCTCACAGGAGAACGACCATAAGGTGCCCGAGGCAGCAATAGACCCTTGGAGACAAGTCGGCTGGAGGTCGATGTATTGATTCTCGACTCAATTTGTGTGCTCCATCGTCATTAGGAGGCCCTGAACGTTACAATTAACTATGAGTTTTGCGTCGGATTCGAAAACGTAGAATCACCGGAGACGGACCATGTGGTGCCCGAGGCAGCGATATCCCCTTGGAGACAAGTCGGCTGGAATCCGATGTATTGTGTCTCGACGCAATTTGAGTGTTCCATCGTCATTAGAAGGCCCTGAACGTTACAATTAACTATCATTTTTCCGTCGGATTCGAAAATCTAAACTCACAGGAGAACGACCATAAGGTGCCCGAGGCAGCAATATCCGCTTGGAGACAAGTCGGCTGGAGGCCGATGTATTGAATCTCGACGCAATTTGAGTGTTCCATCGTCATTAGAAGGCCCTGAACGTTACAATTAACTATCATTTTTGCGTCGGATTCGAAAATCTAAACTCACAGGAGAACGACCATAAGGTGCCCGATGCAGCAATATCCCCTTGGAGACAAGTCGGCTGGAGGTCGATGTTATGAATCTCGACGAAATTTGAGTGTTCCATCGCCAATAGCAGGCCCTGATCGTTTCAATTAACTATGAGTTTTGCGTCGGATTCGAAAACGTAGAATCACCGGAGACGTAAAATGTGGTGCCCGAGGCAGCGATATTCCCTTGGAGACAAGTCGGCTGGAGGACGATGTATTGAATCTCGACACAAATTGAGTGTTCCATCGTCATTAGAAGGCCCTGAAAGTTACAATTAACTATCATTTTTGCGTCGGATTAGAAAATCTAGACTCACAGGAGAACGACCATAAGGTGCCCGACGCAGCAATAGACCCTTGAAGAGAAGTCGGCTGGAGGCCGATGTATTGAATCTCGACGCAATTTGAGTGTTTCATCGTCATTAGGAGGCCCTAAACGTTACAATTAACTATCATTTTTGCGTCGGATTCGATAATCTAAACTCACAGGAGAACGACCATAAGGTGCCCGAGGCAGCAATAGGCCCTTGGAGACAAGTCGGCTGGAGGTCGATGTATTGAATCTCGACGCAATTTGAGTGTTCCATCGGCATTAGGAGGCCCTGAACGTTACAGTTAACTATCATTTTAGCGTCGGATCCGAAAATCTACTAACAGGAGAAGAATCATATGGTGCACGAGACTACAATATCCCCTTGGATACAAGTCGACTGGAGGTCGATGTAGTGACTCTCGACGCAATTTGAGTGTTCCATCGTCATAAGGAGTCCCTGAACGTTACAATTAACTATCATTTATGCGTCGGATTCGAAAATCTACTAACAGGATAAGGATCAAATGGTGCACGAGACTGCAATATCCCCTTCAATTCAAGTCGGCTGGAGGCCGATGAATTGAATCTCGACGCAATTTGAGTGTTCCATCGTTATTAGGAGGCCCTAAACGTTACAATTAACTATCATTCTTGCGTCGGATTCGATAATCTAAACTCACAGGAGAACGACCATAAGGTGCCCGAGGCAGCATTAGACCCTTGGAGACAAGTCGACTGGAAACCGCTGTATTGATTCTTGACGCAATTTGAGTGTTCCATCGTCATTAGGAGGCCCTGAACGTTACAATTAACAATCATCTTAGCGTCGGATTCGAAAATCAACTCACAGGAGAAGTTCATACGGTGCTGGAGACAGCAATATACCCCTTGGAGACAAATCGACTGGAGGCCGATGCATTGAATATCGACGCAATTTGAGTTTTACATCGTCATTAGGTCGCCCTGAACGTTATAATGAACTATCAGTTTTGCGTCGGATTCGAAAATCTAGACTTACAAGAGAACGACCATAAGGTGATCGAGGCAGCATTAGACCCTTGGAGACAAGTCGGCTGGAGGACGATGTATTGGATCGCGACGCAATTTGAGTGTTCCATCGTCATTAGGAGGCCCTGAACGGTACAATTAACTATCAGTTTTTCGTCGGATTCGAAAATCTAGACTCACAACAGACGGACCATTTGGTGCCCGAGGCAGCAATATCCCCTTGGAGACAAATCGGCTGGAGGACGATGTATTGAATCTCGACGCAATTTGAGTCTTCTATCGTCATTAGAAGGCCCTGAACGTTAAAATTAACAATCAGTTTCGCGTCGGAATCGAAAATCTAGACTCACAGGTGAAGGATCATAATGTGCCCGAGACAGCAATATCCCCTTGGAGACAGGTCGGCTGGAGGCCGATGTATTGAATCTCGACGCAATTTGAGTGTTCCATCGTTATTAGGAGGCCCTGAACGTTACAAGTAACTATCATTTTCGCGTCGGATTCGAAAATTTAAACTCACAGGAGAACGCCCATAATGTGCCCGAGGCAGCAACAGACCCTTGGAGACAAGTCGGCTGGAGGCCGATGTATTGAATCTCGACGCAATTTGAGTGTTCCATCGTCATTACAAGGCCCTGAACGTCACAATTAACTATCATTTTAGCGTCGGATTCGAAAATCTACTCACAGGAGAAGTTCATACGGTGCTCGTGACAGCAATATACCCCTTGGAGACAAATCGACTGGAGGCCGATGTATTGAATATCGACGCAATTTGAGTGTTCCATCGTCATTAGGAGGCCCTAAACGTCACAATTAACTATCATTTTTGCGTCGGATTCGATAATCTAAACTCACAGGAGAACGACCATAAGGTGCCCGAGGCAGCAACAGACCCTTGGAGACAAGTCGGCTGGAGGCCGATGTATTGAAACTCGACGCAATTTGAGTGTTCCATCGTCATTACAAGGCCCTAAACGTTACAATTAACTGTCATTTTTTCGTCGGATTCGATAATCCAAACTCACAGGAGAACGACCATAAGGTGCCCGAGGCAGCAATAGACCCTTGGAGACAAGTCGGCTAGAGGACGATGTATTGAATCTCGACGCAATTTGAGTGTCCCATCGTCGTTAGAAGGCCCTAAACGTTACAATTAACTATCATTTTTGCGTCGGATTCGATAATCTAAACTCACAGGAGAACAACCATAAGGTGCCCGAGGCAGCAACAGACCCTTGGAGACAAGTCGGCTGGAGGCCGATGTATTGATTCTCGACGCAATTTGAGTGTTCCATCGGCATTAGGAGGCCCTGAACGTTACAGTTAACTATCATTTTAGCGTCGGATTCGAAAATCTACTAAAAGGAGAAGGATCACATGGTGCACGAGACTGCAACATCCCCTTGGATACAAGTCGGCTGGAGGACGATGTATTGAATCTCGACGCAATTTGAGTGTGCCATCGTCATTAGGAGGCCCTTAACGTTACAATTAACTATCAGTTTTGCGTCGGATTCGATAATCTAAACTCACGGGAGAACGACCATAAGGTGCCCGAGGCAGCAATAGACCCTTGGAGAAAAGTCGGCTGGAAACCGATGTATTGATTCTTGACGCAATTTGAGTGTTCCATCGTCATTAGGAGGCCCTGAACGTTGCAATTAACTATCATTTTAGCGTAGGATTCGAAAATCTACTCACAGGAGAAATTCATACGGTGCTCGAGACAGCAATATACCCCTTGGAGACAAATCGACTCAAGGCTGATGTATTGAATATCGACGCAATTTGAGTGTTCCATCGTTATTAGGTCGCCCTGAACGTTATAATGAACTATCAGTTTTGCGTCGGATTCGAAAATCTAGACTTACAAGAGAACGACCGTAAGGTGCCCGAGGCAGCATTAGACCCTAGGAGACAAGTCAGCTGGAGGACGATGTATTGGATCGCGACGTAAATTGAGTGTTCCATCGTCATTAGGAGGCCCTGAATGTTACAATTAACAATCAGTTTTTCGTCGGATTCGAAAATCTAGACTCACAGCAGACGGACCATTTGGTGCCCGAGGCAGCAATATCCCCTTAGAGACAAATCGGCTGGAGGACGATGTATCGAATCTCGACGCAATTTGAGTCTTCTATCGTCATTAGAAGGCCCTGAACGTTACAATTAACAATCGGTTTCGCGTCGGATTCGAAAATCTAGACTCACAGGAGAAGGATCAAATTGTGCCCGTGACAGCAATATCCCCTTGGAGACAAGTCGGCTGGAGGCCGATGTATTGAGTCTCGACGCAATTTGAGTGTTCCATCGTCATTAGGAGGCCCTAAACGTTACAATTAACTATCACTTTTGCGTCGGATTTGATAATCTAAACTCACAGGAGAACGACCATAAGGTGCCCGAGGCAGCAACAGACCCTTGGAGGCAAGTCGGCTGGAGGACGATGTATTGAATCTCGACGCAATTTGAGAGTTCCATCGTCATTAGGTCGCCCTGAACGTTACAATTAAATATCATTTTTGCGTCGGATTCGAAAATCTAGACTTTCAAGAGAACGACCATAAGGTGCCCGAGGCAGCAATAGACCCTTGGAGACAAGTCGGCTGGAAACCGATGTATTGATTCTTGACGCAATTTGAGTGTTCCAGCGTCATTAGGTGACTCTGAACGTTACAATTAACTATCATTTTTGTGCCGGATTCGAAAATCTAGACTCACAGGAGAACGACCATAAGGTGCCCGAGGCAGCAACAGACCCTTGGAGACAAGTCGACTGGAGGACGATGTATTGAATCTCGACGCAATTTGAGAGTCCCATCGTCATTAGGAGGCCCTGAACGTTACAATTAACTATCATTTTTGCGTCGGATTCGAAAATCTAGACTTACAAGAGAACGACCATAAGGTGCCCGAGGCAGCATTAGACCCTTGGAGACAAGTCGGCTGGAGGACGATGTATTGAATCTCGACGCAATTTGAGTGTCCCATCGTCATTAGGAGGCCCTAAACGTTACAATTAACTATCATTTTTGCGTCGGATTCGATAATCTAAACTCACAGGAGAACGACCATCAGGTGCCCGAGGCAGTAACAGACCCTTGGAGACAAGTCGGCTGGAGGCCGATGTATTGAATCTCGACGCAATTTGAGTGTTCCATCGTCATTACAAGGCCCTGAACGTTACAATTAACTATCATTTTTGCGTCGGATTCGAAAATCTAGACTCACAGGAGAACGACCATAAGGTGCCCGAGGCAGCAACAGACCCTTGGAGACAAGTCGGCTGGAGGACGATGTATTTAATCTCGACGCAATTTGAGTGTCCCATCGTCATTAAGAGGCCCTAAACGTTACAATTAACTATCATTTTTGCGTCGGATTCGATAATCTAAACTCACAGGAGAACGACCATAAGGTGCCCGAGGCAGCAACAGACCCTCGGAGACAAGTCGGCTGGAGGCCGATGTATTGAATCTCGACGCAATTTGAGTGTTCCATCGTCATTACAAGGCCCTGAACGTTACAATTAACTATCATTTTTGCGTCGGATTCGAAAATCTAGACTCACAGGAGAACGACCATAAGGTGCCCGAGGCAGCAATAGACCCTTGGAGACAAGTCGGCTGGAGGCCGATGTATTGAATCTCGACGCAATTTGAGTGTTCCATCGGCATTAGGAGGCCCTGAACGTTACAATTAACTATCATTTTTGCGTCGGATTCGATAATCTAAACTCACAGGAGAACGACCATAAGGTGCCCGAGGCAGCATTAGACCCTTGGAGACAAGTCGGCTGGAGGCCGATGTATTGAATCTCGACGCAATTTGAGTGTTCCATCGGCATTAGGAGGCCCTGAACGTTACAGTTAACTATCATTTTAGCGTCGGATTCGAAGATCTACTAACAGGAGAAGGATCATATGGTGCACGAGACTGCAATATCCCCTTGGAGACAAGTCGGGTGGAGGCCGATGTATTGAATCTCGACGCAATTTGAGTGTTCCATCGTCTTTAGGAGTCCCTGAACGTTACAATTAACTATCATTTTTGCGTCGTATTCGAAAATCTAGACTTACAAGAGAACGACCATAAGGTGCCCGAGGCAGCAATAGACCCTTGGAGACAAGTCGGCTGGAGGACGATGTATTGGATCGCGACGCAATTTGAGTGTTCCATCGTCATTAGGAGGCCCTGAATGTTACAATTAACTATCAGTTTTGCGTCGGATTCGAATATCTAGACTCACAGCAGACGGACCATTTGGTGCCCGAGGCGGCAATATCCCCTTGGAGACAAATCGGCTGGAGGACGATGAATTTGAGTGCTCCAACGTCATTAGAAGTCCCTGAACGTTACAATTAACTATCATTTCTGCGTCGGATTCGAAAATCTAGGCTCACAGGAGAAGGATCATTGGGTGCACGAGACTGCAATATCCCCTTGGATACAAGTCGGCTGGAGGACGATGTATTGAATCTCGACGCAATTTGAGTGTCCCATCGTCATTAGGAGGCCCTAAACGTTACTATTCACTATCATTTTAGCGTCGGATTCAAAAATCTACTCACAGGAGAAGTTCATACGGTGCTCGAGACAGCAATATACCCCTTGGAGACAAATCGACTGGAGGCCGATGTATTGAATATCGACGCAATTTGAGTGTTCCATCGACATTAGGAGGCCCTGAACCTTACAATTAACTATCAGGTTCGCGTCGGATGCGAAAATCTAGACTCACAGGAGACGGACCACATGGAGCCCGAGGCAGCAATATCCCCTTGTAGACAAGTCGGCTGGAGGAAGATGTATTGACACTCGACGAAATTTGAGTGTTCCATCGTCATTAGGAGGCCCTGAATGTTACAATTAACTATCAGTTTCTCGTCGGATTCGAAAATCTAGACTCACAGCAGACGGACCATTTGGTGCCCGAGGCAGCAATATCCCCTTGGAGAGAAATCGGCTGGAGGACGATGAATTGAATCTCGACGCAATTTGAGTGTTCCATCGTCATTAGGAGTCCCTGATCGTTACAATTAACTATGAGTTTTGCGTCGGATTCGAAAATCTAGACTTACAAGAGAACGACCATAAGGTGCCCGAGGCAGCAATAGACCCTTGGAGACAAGTCGGCTGGAAACCAATGTATTGACTCTTGACGCAATTTGAGTGTTCCATCGTCATTAGGAGGCTCTGAACGTTACAATTAACAATCATTTTAGCGTCGGATTCGAAAATCTACTCACAGGAGAAGTTCATACGGTGCTCGAGGCAGCAATATACCCCTTGGAGACAAATCGACTGGAGGCCGATGTATTGAATCTCGACGCAATTTGAGTGTTCCATCGTCATTACAAGGCCCTGAACGTTACAATTAACTATCATTTTTGCGTCGGATTCGATAATCTAAACTCACAGGAGAACGACCATAAGGTGCCCGTGGCAGCAACAGACCCTTGGAGACAAGTCGGCTGGAGGCCGATGTATTGAATCTCGACGCAATTTGAGTGTTCCATCGTCTTTAGGAGGCCCCAAACTTTACAAGTAACTATCATTTTAGCGTCGGATTCGAAAATCTACTAACAGGAGAAGGATCATATGGTGCTCGAAACTGCAATATCCCCTTGGATACAAGTCGACTGGAGGTCGATGTATTGACTCTCGACGCAATTTGAGTGTTCCATCGTCTATAGGAGTCCCTGAACGTTACAATTAACTATCATTTATGCGTCGGATTCGAAAATCTAGACTCACAGGAGAACGACCATAAGGTGCCCGAGGCAGCAATAGACCCTTGGAGACAAGTCGGCTGGAAACCGATGTATTGATTCTTGACGCAATTTGAGTGTTCCATCGTCATTAGGAGACTCTGAACGTTACAATTAACTATAATTTTTGTGCCGGATTCGAAAATCTAGACTCACAGGAGAACGACCATAAGGTGCCCGAGGCAGCAACAGACCCTTGGAGACAAGTCGACTGGAGGACGATGTATTGAATCTCGACGCAATTTGAGAGTCCCATCGTCATTAGGAGGCCCTGAACGTTACAATTAACTATCATTTTTGCGTCGGATTCGAAAATCTAGACTTACAAGAGAACGACCATAAGGTGCCCGAGGCAGCATTAGACCCTTGGAGACAAGTCGGCTGGAGGACGATGTATTGAATCTCGACGCAATTTGAGTGTCCCATCGTCATTAGGAGGCCCTAAACGTTACAATTAACTATCATTTTTGCGTCGGATTCGATAATCTAAACTCACAGGAGAACGACCATCAGGTGCCCGAGGCAGTAACAGACCCTTGGAGACAAGTCGGCTGGAGGCCGATGTATTGAATCTCGACGCAATTTGAGTGTTCCATCGTCATTACAAGGCCCTGAACGTTACAATTAACTATCATTTTTGCGTCGGATTCGAAAATCTAGACTTACAAGAGAACGACCATAAGGTGCCCGAGGCAGCAATAGACCCTTGGAGACAAGTCGGCTGGAAACCAATGTATTGACTCTTGACGCAATTTGAGTGTTCCATCGTCATTAGGAGGCTCTGAACGTTACAATTAACAATCATTTTAGCGTCGGATTCGAAAATCTACTCACAGGAGAAGTTCATACGGTGCTCGAGGCAGCAATATACCCCTTGGAGAGAAATCGACTGGAGGCCGATGTATTGAATATCGACGCAATTTGAGTGTTCCATCGTCATTACAAGGCCCTGAACGTTACAATTAACTATCATTTTTGCGTCGGATTCGAAAATCTAGACTCACAGGGGAACGACCATAAGGTGCCCGAGGCAGCGATATCCCCATGGAGACAAGTCGGCTGGTGGCCGATGCATTGAATCTCGACGCAATTTGAGTGTTCCATCGTCATTAGAAGGCCCTGAACGTTACAATTAACTATCGTTTTTGCGTCGGGTTCGAAAATCTAGACTCACAGGAGAACGACCATAAGGTGCCCGAGGCAGCAACAGACCCTTGGAGACAAGTCGGCTGGAGGACGATGTATTTAATCTCGACGCAATTTGAGTGTCCCATCGTCATTAAGAGGCCCTAAACGTTACAATTAACTATCATTTTTGCGTCGGATTCGATAATCTAAACTCACAGGAGAACGACCATAAGGTGCCCGAGGCAGCAACAGACCCTCGGAGACAAGTCGGCTGGAGGCCGATGTATTGAATCTCGACGCAATTTGAGTGTTCCATCGTCATTACAAGGCCCTGAACGTTACAATTAACTATCATTTTTGCGTCGGATTCGAAAATCTAGACTCACAGGAGAACGACCATAAGGTGCCCGAGGCAGCAATAGACCCTTGGAGACAAGTCGGCTGGAGGCCGATGTATTGAATCTCGACGCAATTTGAGTGTTCCATCGGCATTAGGAGGCCCTGAACGTTACAATTAACTATCATTTTTGCGTCGGATTCGATAATCTAAACTCACAGGAGAACGACCATAAGGTGCCCGAGGCAGCAATAGACCCTTGGAGACAAGTCGGCTGGAGGCCGATGTATTGAATCTCGACGCAATTTGAGTGTTCCATCGGCATTAGGAGGCCCTGAACGTTACAGTTAACTATCATTTTAGCGTCGGATTCGAAGATCTACTAACAGGAGAAGGATCATATGGTGCACGAGACTGCAATATCCCCTTGGAGACAAGTCGGGTGGAGGCCGATGTATTGAATCTCGACGCAATTTGAGTGTTCCATCGTCTTTAGGAGTCCCTGAACGTTACAATTAACTATCATTTTTGCGTCGTATTCGAAAATCTAGACTTACAAGAGAACGACCATAAGGTGCCCGAGGCAGCAATAGACCCTTGGAGACAAGTCGGCTGGAGGACGATGTATTGGATCGCGACGCAATTTGAGTGTTCCATCGTCATTAGGAGGCCCTGAATGTTACAATTAACTATCAGTTTTGCGTCGGATTCGAATATCTAGACTCACAGCAGACGGACCATTTGGTGCCCGAGGCGGCAATATCCCCTTGGAGACAAATCGGCTGGAGGACGATGAATTTGAGTGCTCCAACGTCATTAGAAGTCCCTGAACGTTACAATTAACTATCATTTCTGCGTCGGATTCGAAAATCTAGGCTCACAGGAGAAGGATCTTTGGGTGCACGAGACTGCAATATCCCCTTGGATACAAGTCGGCTGGAGGACGATGTATTGAATCTCGACGCAATTTGAGTGTCCCATCGTCATTAGGAGGCCCTAAACGTTACTATTCACTATCATTTTAGCGTCGGATTCAAAAATCTACTCACAGGAGAAGTTCATACGGTGCTCGAGACAGCAATATACCCCTTGGAGACAAATCGACTGGAGGCCGATGTATTGAATATCGACGCAATTTGAGTGTTCCATCGACATTAGGAGGCCCTGAACCTTACAATTAACTATCAGGTTCGCGTCGGATGCGAAAATCTAGACTCACAGGAGACGGACCACATGGAGCCCGAGGCAGCAATATCCCCTTGTAGACAAGTCGGCTGGAGGAAGATGTATTGACACTCGACGAAATTTGAGTATTCCATCGTCATTAGGAGGCCCTGAATGTTACAATTAACTATCAGTTTCTCGTCGGATTCGAAAATCTAGACTCACAGCAGACGGACCATTTGGTGCCCGAGGCAGCAATATCCCCTTGGAGAGAAATCGGCTGGAGGACGATGAATTGAATCTCGACGCAATTTGAGTGTTCCATCGTCATTAGGAGTCCCTGATCGTTACAATTAACTATGAGTTTTGCGTCGGATTCGAAAATCTAGACTTACAAGAGAACGACCATAAGGTGCCCGAGGCAGCATTAGACCCTTGGAGACAAGTCGGCTGGAGGACGATGTATTGAATCTCGACGCAATTTGAGTGTCCCATCGTCATTAGGAGGCCCTAAACGTTGCAATTAACTATCATTTTTGCGTCGGATTCGATAATCTAAACTCACAGGAGAACGACCATAAGGTGCCCGTGGCAGCAACAGACCCTTGGAGACAAGTCGGCTGGAGGCCGATGTATTGAATCTCGACGCAATTTGAGTGTTCCATCGTCTTTAGGAGGCCCCAAACTTTACAAGTAACTATCATTTTAGCGTCGGATTCGAAAATCTACTAACAGGAGAAGGATCATATGGTGCTCGAAACTGCAATATCCCCTTGGATACAAGTCGGCTGGAGGACGATGTATTGAATCTCGACGCAATTTGAGTGTTCCATCGGCATTAGGAGGCCCTGAACGTTACAATTAACTATCATTTATGCGTCGGATTCGAAAATCTAGACTCACAGGAGAACGACCATAAGGTGCCCGAGGCAGCAACAGACCCTTGGAGACAAGTCGGCTGGAGGCCGATGTATTGAATGTCGACGCAATTTGAGTGGTCCATCGTCATTACAAGGCCTTGAACGTTACAATTAACTATCATTTTTGCGTCGGATTCGAGAATCTAGACTCACAGGAGAACGACCATAAGGTGCCCGAGGCAGCAATAGACCCTTGGAGACAAGTCGGCTGGAGGCCGATGTATTCAATCTCGTCGCAATTTGACTGTTCCATCGGCATTAGGAGGCCCTGAACGTTACAATTAACTATCATTTTTGCGTCGGATTCGATAATCTAAACTCACAGGAGAACGACCATAAGGTGCCCGAGGCAGCAATAGACCCTTGGAGACAAGTCGGCTGGAGGCCGATGTATTGAATCTCGACGCAATTTGAGTGTTCCATCGGCATTAGGAGGCCCTGAACGTTACAGTTAACTATCATTTTAGTGTCGGATTCAAAAATCTACTAACAGGAGAACGACCATAAGGTGCCCGAGGCAGCAATATCCCCTTGGATACAAGTCGACTGGAGGTCGATGTATTGACTCTCGACGCAATTTGAGTGTTCCATCGTCTTTAGGAGTCCCTGAACGTTACAATTAACTATCATTTTTGCGTCGGATTCGAAAATCTAGACGCACTGGAGAACGACCATAAGGTGCCCGAGGCAGCAACAGACCATAGGAGACAAGTCGGTTGGAGGCCGATGTATTGAATCTCGACGCAATTTGAGTGTTCCATCGCCAATAGGAGGCCCTGGACGTTACAATTAACTATCATTTTTGCGTCGGATTCGAAAATCGAGACTCACAGGAGAACGACCATAGGGTGCCCGAGGCAGCAATAGACCCTTGGAGACAAGTCGGCTGGAGGCCGATGTATTGAATCTCGACGCAATTTGAGTGTTCCATCGTCATTACAAGGCCGTGAACGCTACAATTAACTATCATTTTTGCGTCGGATTCAAAAATCTAGACTCACAGGAAAACGACCATAAGGTGCCCGAGGCAGCAATAGACCCTTGGAGACAAGTCGGCTGGGGGCCGATGTATTGAATCTCGATACAATTTGAGTGTTCCATCGGCATTAGGAGGAGCTGAACGTTACAGTTAACTATCATTTTAGCGTCGGATTCGAAAATCTACTAACAGGAGAAGGATCATATGGTGCACGAGGCAGCAATATCCCCTTGGAGACAAGTCGGGTGGAGGACGATGTATTGAATCTCGACGCAATTTTAGTGTTCCATCGTCATTACAAGGCCCTAAACGTTACAATTAACTATCACTTTTGCGTCGGATTCGAAAATCTAAACTCACAGGAGAACGACCATAAGGTGCCCGAGGCAGCAATAGACCCTTGGAGACAAGTCGGCTATAGGCCGATGTATTGAATCTCGACGCAATTTGAGTGATCCATCGTCATTACAAGGCCCTGAACGTTACAATAAACTCTCATTTTTGCGTCGGATTCGAAAATCTAGACTTACAGGAGAACGACCATAAGGTGCCCGAGGCAGCAACAGACCCTTGGAGACAAGTCGGCTGGAGGCCGATGTATTGAATCTCGACGCAATTTGAGTGGTCCATCGTCATTACAAGGCCCTGAACGTTACAATTAACTATCATTTTTGCGTCGGATTCGAGAATCTAGACTCACAGGAGAACGACCATAAGGTGCCCGAGGCAGCAATAGACCCTTGGAGACAAGTCGGCTGGAGGCCGATGTATTGTATCTCGACGCAATTTGAGTGTTCCATCGTCATTAGGAGGCCCTAAACGTTACAATTAACTATCATTTTTGCGTCGGATTCGATAATCTAAACTCACATGAAAACGACCATAAGGTGCCCGAGGCAGCAACAGACCCTTGGAGACAAGTCGGCTGAAGGCCGATGTATTGAATCTCGACGCAATTTGAGTGTTCCATCGTCATTACAAGGCCCTGAACGTTACAATTAACTATCATTTTTGCGTCGGATACGAAAATCTAGACTCACAGGAGAACGACCATAAGGTGCCCGAGGCAGCAATAGACCCTTGGAGACAAGTCGGCTGGAGGCCGATGTATTGAATCTCGACGCAATTTGAGTATTCCATCGGCATTAGGAGGCCCTGAACGTTACAATTAACTATCTTTTTTGCGTCGGATTCGAAAATCTAGACTTACAAGAGAACGACCATAAGGTGCCCGAGGCAGCAATAGACCCTTGGAGACAAGTCGGCTGGAGGCCGATGTATTGATTCTTGACGCAATTTGAGTGTTCCATCTTCATTAAAAGGCCCTGAACGTTACAGTTAACTATCATTTTAGCGTCGGATTCAAAAATCTACTAACAGGAGAAGGATCTAATGGTGCACGAGACTGCAATATCCCCTTGGATACAAGTCGACTGGAGGTCGATGTATTGACTCTCGATGCATTTGAGTGTTCCATCGTCTTTGAGAGTCCCTGAACGTTACAATTAAGTATCATTTATGCGTCGGATTCGAAAATCAAGACTCACAGGAGAACGACCATAAGGTGCCCGAGGCAGCAATAGACCCTTGGAGACAAGTAGGCTGGAAACCGATTTATTGATTCTTGACGCAATTTGAGTGTTCCATCGTTATTACAAGGCCCTGAACGTTACAATTAACTATCTTTTTTGCGTCGGATTCGAAAATCTAGACACACAGGAGACGGACCACATGGAGCCCGAGGCAGCAATATCCCCTTGTAGACAAGTCGGCTGGAGGAAGATGTATTGACTCTCGACGCAAAATGAGTGTTCCATCGTCATTAGGAGGCCCTGAATGTTACAATTAACTATCAGTTTTTCGTCGGATTCGAAAATCTAGACTCACAGGAGAACGACCATAAGGTGCCCGACGCAGCAATAGACCCTTGGATACAAGTCGACTGGAGGTCGATGTATTGACTCTCGACGCAATTTGAGTGTTCCATCGTCTTTAGGAGTCCCTGAACGTTACAATTAACTATCATTTTTGCGTCGGATTCGAAAATCTAGACGCACTGGAGAACGACCATAAGGTGCCCGAGGCAGCAACAGACCATAGGAGACAAGTCGGTTGGAGGCCGATGTATTGAATCTCGACGCTATTTGAGTGTTCCATCGCCAATAGGAGGCCTTGGACGTTACAATTAACTATCATTTTTGCGTCGGATTCGAAAATCGAGACTCACAGGAGAACGACCATAGGGTGCCCGAGGCAGCAATAGACCCTTGGAGACAAGTCGGCTGGAGGCCGATGTATTGAATCTCGACGCAATTTGAGTGTTCCATCGGCATTACGAGGCCCTGAACGTTACAGTTAACTATCATTTTAGCGTCGGATTCGAAAATCTAATAACAGGAGAAGGATCATATGGTGCACGAGGCAGCAATATCCTCTTGGAGACAAGTCGGGTGGAGGACGATGTATTGAATCTCGACGCAATTTGAGTGTTCCATCGTCATTACAAGGCCCTAAACGTTACAATTAACTATCATTTTTGCGTCGGATTCGAAAATCTAAACTCGCAGGAGAACGACCATAAGGTGCCCGAGGCAGCAATAGACCCTTGGAGACAAGTCGACTATAGGCCGATGTATTGAATCTCGACGCAATTTGAGTGATCCATCGTCATTACAAGGCCCTGAACGTTACAATAAACTATCATTTTTGCGTCGGATTCGAAAATCTAGACTCACATGAGAACGACCATAAGGTGCCCGAGGCAGCAACAGACCCTTGGAGACAAGTCGGCTGGAGGCCGATGTATTGAATCTCGACGCAATTTGAGTGGTCCATCGTCATTACAAGGCCCTCAACGTTACAATTAACTATCATTTTTGCGTCGGATTCGAGAATCTAGACTCACAGGAGAACGACCATAAGGTGCCCGAGGCAGCAATGGACCCTTGGAGGCAAGTCGGCTGGAGGCCGATGTATTCAATCTTGTCGCAATTTGAGTGTTCCATCGGCATTAGGAGGCCCTGAACGTTACAATTAACTATCATTTTTGCGTCGGATTCGATAATCTAAACTCACAGGAGAACGACCATAAGGTGCCCGAGGCAGCAATAGACCCTTGGAGACTTGTCGGCTGGAGGCCGATGTATTGAATCTCGACGCAATTTGAGTGTTCCATCGGCATTAGGAGGCCCTGAACGTTACAGTTAACTATCATTTTAGTGTCGGATTCAAAAATCTACTAACAGGAGAACGACCATAAGGTGCCCGAGGCAGCAATAGACCCTTGGAGACAAGTCCGCCGGAGGCCGATGTATTGAATCTCGACGCAATTTGAGTGTTCCATCGTCATTACAAGGCCCTAAACGTTACAATTAACTATCATTTTTGCGTCGGATTCGAAAATCTAGACTCACAGGAGAAGGATCATATGGTGCTCGAGTCAGCAATATCCCCTTGGAGACAAGTCAGCTGGAGGACGATGTATTGAATCTCGACGCAATTTGAGTGTCCCATCGTCATTAGGAGGCCCTAAACGTAACAATTAACTATCATTTTTGCGTCGGATTCGATAATCTAAACTCACAGGAGAACGACCATAAGGTGCCCGAGGCAGCAACAGACCCTTGGAGACAAGTCGGCTGGAGGCCGATGTCTTGAAACTCGACGCAATTTGAGTGTTCCATCGTCATTACAAGGCCCTAAACGTTACAATTAACTATCATTTTTGCGTCGGATTCGAAAATCTAGACTCACAGGAGAAGGATCATATGGTGCTCGAGTCAGCAATATCCCCTTGGAGACAAGTCCGCCGGAGGCCGATGTATTGAATCTCGACGCAATTTGAGTGTTCCATCGTCATTAGGAGGCCCTGAACCTTACAATTAACTATCAGTTTAGCGTCAGATTCGATAATCTAGACTCACAGGAGACGGACCACATGGAGCCCGAGGCAGCAATATCCCCTTTGAGACAAGTCGGCTGGAGGAAGATGTATTGACTCTCGACGCAATTTGAGTGTTCCATCGCCAATAGGAGGCCCTGAACGTTACAATTAACTATCATTTTTGCGTAGGATTCGAAAATCTAGACTCACAGGAGAACAACCATAAGGTGCCCGAGGCAGCAATAGACCCTTGGAGACAAGTCGGCTGGAGGCCGATGTATTGGATCTCGACGCAATTTGAGTGTTCCATCGGCATTAGGAGGCCCTGAACGTTACACTTAACTATCATTTTAGCGTCGGATTCGAAAATCTACTAACAGGAGAAGGATCATATGGTGCACGAGACTGCAAAGTCCCCTTGGATACAAGTCGACTGGAGGTCGATGTATTGAATCTCGTCTCAATTTGAGTGTTCCATCGTCATTAGGTGGCCCTGAACGTTACAATTAACAATCAGTTTTGCGTCGGGTTCGAAAATCTAGACTCACAGCAGAACGATCACAAGGTGCCCGTGGCAGCTATTGACCCTTGGAGACAAGTCAGCTGGAGGACGATGTATTGAATCTCGACGCTTTTTGAGTGTCCCATCGTCATTAGGAGGCCCTAAACGTTACAATTAACTATCATTTTTGCGTCGGATTCGATAATCTAAACTCAAAGGAGAACGACCATAAGGTGCCTGAGGCAGCAACAGACCCTAGGAGACAAGTCGGCTGGAGGCCGATGTAATGAATCTCGACGCAATTTGAGTATTCCATCGTCATTACAAGGCCCTGAACGTTACAATTAACTATCATTTTTGCGTCGGATTCGAAAATCTAGACTCACAGGAGAACGACCATAAGGTGATCGAGGCAGCAATAGACCCTTGGAGACAAGTCGGCTGGAGGCCGATGTATTGAATCTCGACGCTATTTGAGTGTTCCATCGGCATTAGGTGGCCCTGAACGCTACAATTAACTGTCATTTTTGCGTCGGATTCGATAATCTACACTCACAGGAGAACGACCATAAGGTGCCCGAGGCAGCAATAGACCCTTGGAGACAAGTCGTCTGGAGGCCGATGTATTGAATCTCGACGCAATTTGAGTGTTCCATCGGCATTAGGAGGCCCTGAACGTTACAGTTAACTATCATTTTAGCGTCGGATTCGAAAATCTACTAACAGGAGAACGACCATAAGGTGCCCGAAGCAGCAATAGACCCTTGGAGACAAGTCGGCTGGAGGTCGATGAATTGAATCTCGAGTCAATTTGAGTGTTCCATCGTCATCAGGTGGCCCTGAACGTTACAATTAAAAATCAGTTTTGCGTCGGGTTCGAAAATCTAGACTCACAGCAGAACGATCAGAAGGTGCCCGTGGCAGCTATTTACCCTTGGAGACCAGTCCGCTGGAGGACGATGTATTGAATCGCGACGCAATTTGAGTGCTCCAACGTCATTTCGCGTCGGATTCAAAAATCTAGACTCACAGGAGAAGGATCATTTGGTGCCCGAGACAGCAATATCCCCTTGGAGACAAGTCCGCTGGAGGCCGATATATTGAATCTCGACGTAATTTGAGTGTTCCATCGTCATTAGGAGGCCCTGAACGTTACAATTAACTATCATTTTTGCGTCGGATTCGAAAATCTAGACTCACAGGAGAACGACCATAAGGTGCCCGAGGCAACAATAGACTCTTGGAGACAAGTCCGCTGAAGGCCGATGTATTGAATCTCGACGCAATTTGAGTGTTCCATCGTCATTAGGAGTCCCTGAACAATACAATTAACTAACAGTTTCGCGTCGGATTCGAAAATCCAGACTCACAGGAGAACGACCATAAGGTGCCCGAGGCAACAATAGACCCTTGGAGACAAGTCGGCTGGAGGACGATGTATTGGATCGCGACGCAATTTGAGTGTTCCATCGTCATTAGGAGGCCCTGAATGTTACAATTAGCTATCAGTTTTTCGTCGGATTCGAAAATCTAGACTCACAGCAGACGGACCATTTGGTGCCCGAGGCAGCAATATCCCCTTGGAGACAAATCGGCTGGAGGACGATGTATTGAATCTCGACGCAATTTGAGAGTCCCATCGTCATTAGGAGGCCCCGAACGTTACAATTAACAATCAGTTTTTGCGTCGGGTTCGAAAATCTAGACTCACAGCAGAACGATCACAAGGTGCCCGTGGCAGCTATTGACCCTTGGAGACAAGTCGGTTGGAGGACGATGTATTGGATCGCGACGCAAAATGAGTGTTCCATCGTCATTAGGAGGCCCTGAATGTTACAATTAACTATAAGTTTTTCGTCGGATTCGAAAATCTAGACTCACAGGAGAACGACCATAAGGTGACCGAGGCAGCAATAGACCCTTGGAGACAAGTCGGCTGGAGGACGATGTATTGAATCTCGACGCAATTTGAGAGATCTATCGTCATTAAGAGGCCCTGAACGTTACAATTAACTATCATTTTTGCGTCGGATTCGAAAATCTAGACTTACAAGAGAACGACCATAAGGTGCCCGAGGCAGCATTAGACCCTTGGAGACAAGTCGGCTGGGGGACGATGTATTGAATCTCGACGCAATTTGAGTATTCCATCGTCATTAGGAGGCCCTAAACGTTACAATTAACTATCATTTTTGCGTCGGATTCGATAATCTAAACTCACAGGAGAACGACCATAAGGTGCCCGAGGCAGCAACAGACCCTTGGAGACAAGTCGGCTGGAGGCCGATGTCTTGAATCTCGACGCAATTTGAGTGTTCCATCGTCATTACAGGGCCCTAAACCTTACAATTAACTATCAGTTTCGCGTCGGATTCGAAAATCTAGACTCACAGGAGACGGACCACATGGAGCCCGAGGCAGCAATATCCCCTTTTAGACAAGTCGACTAAAGGAAGATGTATTGACTCTCGACGCAATTTGAGTGCTCCATCGTCATTAAGAGGCCCTGAGCATTACATTTAACTATTAGTTATGCGTCGGATTCTAAAATGTTGACTCACAGGGGAACGACCATACGGTGCCCGAGGTAGCAATAGACCCTTGGAGACAAATCGGCTGAATGCCGATGTATTGAATCTCGAGGCAAATTGAGTGTTCCATCGTCATTAGGAAGCCCTGAACGTTACAATTAACAATCAGTTTCGCGTCGGATTCGAAAATCTAGACTAACATGAGAGCGAAGAAAAGAGGCCGAAGGCAGTAATATCCCCACGGAGACAAGTCGGCTGGAAGCCGATGTATTAAATCTCGACGCAATTTGAGTGTTCCATCGGCATTAGGAGGCCCTGAACGTTACAATTAACTGTCATTTTTGCGTCGGATTCGATAATCTAGACTCACAGGAGAACGACCATAAGGTGCCCGAGGCAGCAATAGACCCTTGGAGACAAGTCGGCTGGAGGACGATGTATTGAATCTCGACGCAATTTGAGAGCTCCCTCGTCATTAGGAGACCCTGAACGTTACAATTAACTATCAGTTTTGCGTCGGTTTCGAAAATCTAGACTCACAGGAGAAGGATCATATGGTGCCCGAGACAGCATTATCCCCTTGGAGACAAGTCGGCTGGAGGAAGATGTATTGCCTCTCGACGCAATTTGAGTGTTCCATCGTCATTAAGAGGCCCTGAGCATTACATTTAACTATCAGTTTTGCGTCGGATTCTAAAATCTAGACTCACAGGAGAACGACCATACGGTGCCCGAGGCAGCAATAGACCCTTGGAGACAAGTCGCCTGGAGGACGATGTATTGAACCTCGACGCAATTTGAGAGTTCCCTCGTCATTAGGAGGCCCTGAACGTTACAATTAACTATCATTTTTGCGTCGGATTCGAAAATCTAGACTCACAGGAGAACGACCATAAGGTGCCCTTGGCAGCAATAGACCCTTGGAGACAAGTCGGCTGGAGGACGATGTATTGAATCTCGACGCAATTTGAGTCTTCTTTCGTCATTAGGAGTTGCTGCACGTTACAATTCACTATCATTTTTGCGTCGGATTCGAAAATCTAGACTCACAGGAGAAGGATCATATTGTGCCCGAGACTGCGATATCCCCTTGGATACAAGTCGACTGGAGGTCGATGAATTGACTCTCGACGCAATTTGAGTGTTCCATCGTCTTTAGGAGCCCCTGAACGTTACAATTAACTATGATTTATGCGTCGGAATCCAAAATGTAGACTCACAGGAGAACGACCATAAGGTGCCCGAGGCAGCAATAGACCCTTGGAGACTAGTCGGCTGGAAACCGATGTATTGATTCTTGACGCAATTTGAGTGTTCCATCGTCATTAGGAGGCCCTGAACGTTACAATTAACTATGAGTCTTACGTCGGATTCGAAAATCTAGCCTCACAGGAGAACGACCATAAGGTGCCCGAGGCAGCAATAGACCCTTGGAGACAAGTCGGCTGGAGGCCGATGTATTGAATCTCGACGCAATTTGAGTGTTCCATTGTCATTAGGAGGCCCTAAACGTTACAATTAACTATCATTTTTGCGTCGGATTCGATAACCTAAACTCACAGGAGAACGACCATAAGGTGCCCGAGGCAGCAACAGACCCTTGGAGACAAGTCGGCTGGAGGCCGATGTATTGAATCTCGACGCTATTTGAGTGTTCCATCGTCATAAGAAGGCCCTGAACGTTACAGTTAACTATCATTTTTGCGTCGGATTCGAAAACTAGACTCACAGGAGAACGACCATAAGGTGCCCGAGGCAGCAATAGACCCTTGGAGACAAGTCGGCTGGAGGCCGATGTATTGAATCTCGACGCAATTTGAGTGTTCCATCGGCATTAGGAGGCCCTGAACGTTACAGTTAACTATCATTTTAGCGTCGGATTCGAAAATCTACTAACAGGAGAAGGATCATATGGTGCACGAGACTGCAATATCCCCTTGGATGCAAATCGGCTGGAGGCCAATGTATTGAATCTCGACGCAATTTGAGTGTTCCATCGTCATTAAGAGGCCCTAAACCTTACAATTAACTATCAGTTTCGCGTCGGATTCGAAAATCTACTCACAGGAGAAGTTCATACGGTGCTCGAGACAGCAATATAACCCTTGGAGACAAATCGACTGGAGGCCGATGTATTGAATATCGACGCAATTTGAGTGTTCCATCGTCATTAGGAGGCCCTAAACGTTACAATTAACTATCATTTTTGCGCCGGATTCGATAATCTAAACTCACAGGAGAACGACCATAAGGTGCCCGAGGCAGCAACAGACCCTTGGAGACAAGTCGGCTGGTGGCCGATGTATTGAATATCGACGCAATTTGAGTGTTCCATCGTCATTACAAGGCCCTGTACGTTTCAATTAACTATCATATTTGCGTCGGATTCGAAAATCTACACTCACAGGAGAACGACCATAAGGTGCCCGAGGCAGCAATAGACCCTTGGAGACAAGTCGGCTGGAGGTCGATGTTTTGGATCGCGACGCAATTTGAGTGTTCCATCGTCATTAGGAGGCCCTGAATGTTACAATTAACTATCATTTTCGCGTCGGATTCGATAATCTAAACTCACAGGAGAACGACCATTTGGTTCCCGAGGCAGCAACAGACCCTTGGAGTCAAGTCGGCTGGAGGCCGATGTATTGAATCTCGACGCAATTTGAGTGTTCCATCGTCATTACAAGGCCCTGAACGTTACAATTAACTATCATTTTTGCGTCGAATTCGATAGTATCAACTCCCAGGAGAACGACCATAAGGTGCGCGAGGCAGCAACAGACCCTTGGAGACAAGTCGGCTGGAGGCTGATGTATTGAATCTCGACGCAATTTGAGTGTTCCATCGTCATTAGAAGGCCCTGAACGTTACTATTAACTATCATTTTTGCGTCGGATTCGAAAATCTAGACTCACAGGAGAACGACCAAAAGGTGACCGAGGCAGCAATAGACCCTTGGAGACAAGTCGGCTGGAGGACGATGTATTGAATCACGACGCAATTTGAGAGATCCATCGTCATTAAGAGGCCCTGAACGTTACAATTAACTATCATTTTTGCGTCGGATTCGAAGATCTAGACTTACAAGAGAAAGACCATAAGGTGACCGAGGCAGCATTAGACCCTTGGAGACAAGTCGGCTGGGGGACGATGTATTGAATCTCGACGCAATTTGAGTATTCCATCGTCATTAGGAGGCCCTAAACGTTACAATTAACTATCATTTTTGCGTCGGATTCGATAATCTAAACTCACAGGAGAACGACCTTAAGGTGCCCGAGGCAGCAACAGACCCTTGGAGACAAGTCGGCTGGAGGCCGATGTCTTGAATCTCGACGCAATTTGAGTGTTCCATCGTCATTACAGGGCCCTAAACCTTACAATTAACTATCAGTTTCGCGTCGGATTCGAAAATCTAGACTCACAGGAGACGGACCACATGGAGCCCGAGGCAGCAATATCCCCTTTTAGACAAGTCGGCTAAAGGAAGATGTATTGACTCTCGACGCAATTTGAGTGATCCATCGTCATTAAGAGGCCCTGAGCATTACATTTAACTATTAGTTATGCGTCGGATTCTAAAATGTTGACTCACAGGGGAACGACCATACGGTGCCCGAGGTAGCAATAGACCCTTGGAGACAAATCGGCTGAATGCCGATGTATTGAATCTCGAGGCAAATTGAGTGTTCCATAGTCATTAGGAAGCCCTGAACGTTACAATTAACTAACATTTTTGCGTCGGATTCGATAACCTAAACTCACAGGAGAACGAGACAAGTCGGCTGGAGGCCGATGTATTGAATCTCGACGCAATTTCAGTGTTCCATCGTCATTAGGAGGCCCTGAACGTTACAATTAACTATCAGTTTCGCGTAGGATTCGAAAATCTAGACTCACAGGAGAACGACCATAAGGTGGCCGAAGCAGCAATAGACCCTTGGAGACAAGTCGGCTGGAGGCCGATGTATTGAAACTCGACGCAATTTGAGTGTTCCATCGTCATTAGGAGGCCCTAAAAGTTACAATTAACTATCATTTTTGCGTCGGATTCGATAATCTAAACTCACAGGAGAACGACCATAAGGTGCCCCAGGCAGCAACAGACCCTTGGAGACAAGTCGGCTGGAGGCCGATGTGTTGAATCTCGACGCAATTTGAGTGTTCCATCGTCATTACAAGGCCCTGAACGTTACAATTAACTATCATTTTTGCGTCGGATTCGAAAATCTAGACTCACAGGAGAACGACCATAAGGTGCCCGAGGCAGCAATAGACCCTTGGAGACAAGTCGGCTGGAGGACGATGTATTGAATCTCGACGCAATTTGAGAGTTCCCTCGTCATTAGGAGGCCCTGAACGTTACAATTAACTATCATTTTTGCGTCGGATTCGCAAATCTAGACTTACAAGAGAACGACCATAAGGTGCCCGAGGCAGCATTAGACCCTTGGAGACAAGTCGGCTGGAGGACGATGTATTGAATCTCGACGCAATTTGAGTGTCCCATCGTCATTAGGAGGCCCTAAACGTTACAGTTAACTATCATTTTAGCGTCGGATTCGATAATCTAAAGTCACAGGAGAACGTCCATAAGGTGCCCGAGGCAGCAAAAGACCCTTGGAGACAAATCGGCTGAATGCCGATGTATTGGATCGCGACGCAATTTGAGTGTTCCATCGTCATTAGGAGGCCCTGAAAGTTACAATTAACTATCAGTTTTTCGTCGGATTCGAAAATCTAGACTCACAGCAGACGGACCATTTGGTGCCCGAGGCAGCAATATCCCCTTGGAGACAAATCGGCTGGAGGGCGAAGTATTGAATATCGACGCAATTTGAGTGTTCCATCGTCATTAGGAGGCCCTAAACGTTACAATTAACTATCATTTTTGCGTCGGATTCGATAATCTAAACTCACAGGAGAACGACCATAAGGTGCCCGAGGCAGCAATAGACCCTTGGAGACATGTCGGCTGGAGGCCGATGTATTGAATCTCGACGCAATTTGAGTGTCCCATCGTCATTAGGAGGCCCTAAACGTTACAATTAACTATCATTTTTGCGTCGGATTCGATAATCTAAACTCACAGGAGAACGACCACAAGGTGCCCGAGGGAGCAACAGACCCTAGGAGACAAGTCGTCTGGAGGCCGATGTATTGAATCTCGACGCAATTTGAGTATCCCATCGTCATTAGGAGGCCCTAAACGTTACAATTAACTATCATTTTTGCGTCGGATTCGATAATCTAAACTCACAGGAGAACGACCATAAGGTGCCCGAGGCAGCAATAGACCCTTGGAGACAAGTCGGCTTGAGGCCGATGTATTGAATCTCGACGGAATTTGAGTGTCCCATCGTCATTAGGAGGCCCTAAACGTTACAATTAACTAACATTTTTGCGTCGGATTCGATAATCTAAACTCACAGGAGAACGACCATAAGGTGCCCGAGGCAGCAACAGACCCTTGGAGACAAGTCGGCTGGAGGGCGATGTATTGAATCTTGACGCAATTTGAGTGTTCCAACGGCATTATAAGGCTCTGAACGTTACAATTAACTATCATTTTTGCGTCGGATTCGATATTCTAGACTCACAGGAGAACGACCATAAGGTGCCCGAGGCAGCAATAGACCCTTGGAGACAAGTCGGCTGGAAACCGATGTATTGATTCTTGACGCAATTTGAGTGTTCCATCGTCATTAGGTGGCCCTGAACGTTACAATTAACAATCATTTTAGCGTCGGATTCGAAAATCTACTCACAGGAGAAGTTCATACGGTGCTCGAGACAGCAATATACCCCTTGGAGACAAATCGACTGGAGGCCGATGTATTGAATATCGACGCAATTTGAGTGTTCCATCGTCATTAGGTCGCCCTGAACGTTATAATGAACCATCAGTTTAGCGTCGGATTCGAAAATCTAGACTTACAAGAGAACGACCATAAAGTGCGCGAGGCAGCATTAGACCCTTGGAGGCAAGTCGGCTGGAGGACGATGTATTGGATCGCGACGGAATTTGAGTGTTCCATCGTCATTAGGAGGCCCTGAATGTTACAACTAACAATCAGTTTCGCGTCGGATTCGAAAATCTAGACTCACAGGAGAAGGATCATATTGTGCCCGAGACAGCAAAATCCCCTTGGAGACAAGTCGGCTGGAGGCCGATGTATTGAATCTCGACGCAATTTGAGTGTTCCATCGCCAATAGGACGCCCTGAACGTTACAATTAACTATCATTTTTGCGTCGGATTCGAAAATGTAGACTCACAGGAGAACGACCATAAGGTGCCCGAGGCAGCAACAGACCCTTGGAGACAAGTCGGCTGGAGGCCGATGTATTGAATCTCGACGCAATTTGAGATTTCCATCGGCATTAGGAGGCCCTGAACTTTTCAGTTAACTATCATTTTAGCGTCGGATTCGAAAATCTACCAACAGGAGAAGGATCATATGGTGCACGAGACTGCAATATCCCCTTGGATACAAGTCGGCTGGAGGTCGATGTATTGAATCTCGACGCAATTTGAGTGTTCCAACGTCATTAGGAGGCCCTAAACGTTACAAGTAACTCTCATTTTTTCGTCGGATTCGAAAATCTAGACTCACAGGAGAACGACCATAAGCTGCCCGAGGCAGCAATTTCCCCTTGGAAACAAGTCGGCTGGAGGCCGATGTATTGAATCTCGACGCAATTTGAGTGTTCCATCGTCATTAGGAGGCCCTAAACGTTACAATTAACTAACATTTTTGCGTCGGATTCGATAACCTAAGCTCACAGGAGAACGACCATAAGGTGCCCGAGGCAGCAACAGACCCTTGGAGACAAGTCGGCTGGAGGCCGATGTATTGAATCTCGACGCAATTTGAGTGTTCCATCGTCATTACAAGGCCCTGAACGTTACAATTAACTATCATTTTAGCGTCGGATTCGAAAATCTATTCACAGGAGAAGTTCATACGGTGCTCGAGACAGCAATATACCCCTTGCAGACAAATCGGCTGGAGGCCGATGTATTGAATCTCGACGCAATTTGAGTGTTCCATCGGCATTAGAAGGCCCTGAACGTTACAGTTAATTATCATTTTAGCGTCGGATTCGAAAATCTACCAACAGGAGAAGGATCATATGGTGCATGAGACTGCAATATCCCCTTGGATACAAGTCGGCTGGAGGCCGATGTATTGAATCTTGGCGCAATTTGAGTGATCCATTGTCATTAGGAGGCCCTAAACGTTACAATTAACTATCATTTTTGCGTCGGATTCGAAAATCTACCAACAGGAGAAGGATCATATGGTGCATGAGACTGCAATATCCCCTTGGATACAAGTCGGCTGGAGGCCGATGTATTGAATCTCGGCGCAATTTGAGTGATCCATTGTCATTAGGAGGCCCTAAACGTTACAATTAACTATCATTTTTGCGTCGGATTCGATAATCTAAACTCACAGGAGAACGACCATAAGGTGCCCGATGGAGCAACAGACCCTTGGAGACAAGTCGGCTGGAGGCCGATGAATTGAATCTCGACGCAATTTGAGTGTCCCATCGTCATTAGGAGGCCCTAAACGTTACAATTAACTATCATTTTTACGTCGGATTCGATAATCTAAACTCACAGGAGAACGACCATAAGGTGCCCGAGGCAGCAATAGACCCTTGGAGACAAGTCGGCTGGAGGCCGATGTATTGAATCTCGACGCAATTTGAGTGTCCCATCGTCATTAGGAGGCCCTAAACGTTACAATTAACTATCATTTTTGCGTCGGATTCGATAATCTAAACTCACAGAAGAACGACCATAAGGTGCCCGAGGCAGCAATAGACCCTTGGAGACAAGTCGGCTGGAGGCCGATGTATTGAATCTCGACGCAATTTGAGTGTTCCAACGGCATTATAAGGCCCTGAACGTTACAATTAACTATCATTTTTGCGTCGGATTCGATAATCTAGACTCACAGGAGAACGACCATAAGGTGCCCGAGGCAGCAATAGACCCTTGGAGACAAGTCGGCTGGAAACCGATGTATTGATTCTTGACGCAATTTGAGTGTTCCATCGTCATTAGGGGGCACTGAACGTTACAATTAACAATCATTTCAGCGTCGGATTCGAAAATCTACTCACAGGAGAAGTTCATACGGTGCTCGAGACAGCAATATACCCCTTGGAGACAAATCGACTGGAGGCCGATGTATTGAATATCGACGCAATTTGAGTGTTCCATCGTCATTAGGTCGCCCTGAACGTTATAATGAACCATCAGTTTAGCGTGGGATTCGAAAATCTAGACTTACAAGAGAACGACCATAAGGTGCCCGAGGCAGCATTAGACCCTTGGAGACAAGTCGGCTGGAGGACGATGTATTGGATCGCGACGCAATTTGAGTGTTCCATCGTCATTAGGAGGACCTGAATGTTACAATTAACAATCAGTTTCGCGTCGGATTCGAAAATCTAGACTCACAGGAGAAGGATCATATTGTGCCCGAGACAGCAAAATCCCCTTGGAGACAAGTCGGCTGGAGGCCGATGTATTGAATCTCGACGCAATTTGAGTGTTCCATCGTCAATACAAGGCCCTGAACGTTACTATTAACTATCATTCTAGCGTTGGATTCGAAAATCTACTCACAGGAGAAGTTCATACGGTGCTCGAAACAGCAATATACCCCTTGGAGACAAATCGACTGGAGGCCGATGTATTGAATCTCGACGCAATTTGAGTGTTGCATCGGCATTAGGAGGCCCTGAACGTTACAATTAACTATGAGTTTTGCGTCGGATTCGAAAATCTAGACTCACAGGAGAACGACCATAAGGTGCCCGAGGCAGCAATAGACCCTTGGAGACAAGTCGGCTGGAGGCCGATGTATTGAATCTCTACGCAATTTGAGTGTTCCATCGCCAATAGGAGGCCCTGAACGTTACAATTAACAATCAGTTTTGCGTCGGGTTCGAAAATCTAGACTCACAAGAGAAGGACCATGTGGTGCCGAGGCAGCGATATCCCCTTGGAGACAAGTCGCCTGGAGGCCGATGTATTGAATCTCGACGCAATTTGAGTGTTCCATCGGCATTAGGAGGCCCTGAACGTTACAATTAACTATCATTTTTGCGTCGGATTCGATAATCTACTCACAGGAGAAGTTCATACGATGCTCGAGACTCCAATATCACCTTGGATACAAGTCGACTGGAGGTCGATGTATTGACTCTCGACGCAATTTGAGTGTACCATCGTCTTTAGGAGTCCCTGAACGTTACAATTAACTATCATTTATGCGTCGGATTCGAAAATCTAGACCCACGGGATAACGACCATAAGGTGCCCGAGGCAGCAATAGACCCTTGGAGACAAGTCGGCTGGAAACCGATGTATTGATTCTTGACGCAATTTGTGTGTTCCATCGTCATTAGGAGGCCCTGAACGTTACAATTAACTATCATTTTTGAGTCAGATTCGAAAATCTAGACTCACAGGAGAACGACCATAAGGTGCCCGAGGCAGCAATAGACACTTGGAGACAAGTCGGCTGGAGGCCGATGTATTGAATCTCGACGCAATTTGAGTGTTCCATCGGCATCGGTTTCCAGCCGACTTGTCTCCAAGGGTCTATTGCTGCCTCGGGCACCTTATGGTCGTTCTCCTGTGATTCTAGATTTTCGAATCCGACGCAAAAATGATAGTTAATTGTAACCTTTAGGGCCTCCTAATGACGATGGAACACTCAAATTGTTTCGAGATTCAATACATCGGCCTCCAGCCGACTTGTCTCCAAGGGTCTGTTGCTGCCTCGGACACCTTATGGTCGTTCTCCTGTGAGTCTAGATGTTCGAATCCGACGCAAAAATGATAGTTAATTGTAACGTTCAGTGACTCCTAATGACGATGGAACTCTCAAATTGCGTCGAGATTCAATACATCGGCCTCCAGCGGACTTGTCTCCAAGGGGTATATTGCTGTCTCGAGCACCGTATGAACTTCTCCTGTGAGTAAATTTTCGAATCCGACGCTAAAATGATTGTTAATTGTAACGTTCAGGGCCTCCTATTGGCGATGGAACACTCAAATTGCGTCGAGAGTCAATACATCGTCCTCCAGTCGACTTGTATCCAAGGGGATATTGCAGTCTCGTGCACCATATGATCCTTCTCCTGTTAGTAGATTTTCGAAACCGACCCTAAAATGATAGTTAACTGTAACGTTCAGGGCCTCCTAATGCCGATGGAACACTCTAATTGCGTCGAGATTCAATACATCGGCCTCCAGCCGACTTGTATCCAAGGGGATATTGCAGTCTCGCTCACCATATGATCCTTCTCCTGTTAGTAGATTTTCGAATCCGACGCTAAAATGATAGTTAACTGTAACATTCAGGGCCACCTAATGCCGATGGAACACTCAAATTGCGTCGAGATTCAATACATAGGCCTCCAGCCGACTTGTCTCCAAGGGGATATTGCTGCCTCGGGCACCTTATGGTCGCTCTCCTGTGAGTTTAGATTATCGAATCCGACGCAAAATTGATAGCTAATTGTAACGTTCAGGGCCTCCTATTGGCGATGGAACACTCAAATTGCGTCGAGAGTCAATACATCGTCCTCCAGTCGACTTGTATCCATGGGGATATTGCAGTCTCGCTCACCATATGATCCTTCTCCTGTTAGTAGATTTTCGAATCCGACGCTAAAATGATAGTTAACTGTAACGTTCAGGGCCTCCTAATGCCGATGGAACACTCAAATTGCGTCGAGATTCATTACATCGGTCTCCAGCCGACTTGTCTCCAAGGGGATATTGCTGCCTCGGGCACCTTAAGGTCGTTCTCCTCTGAGTTTAGATTATCGAATCCGACGCAAAAATGATAGTTAATTGTACCGTTTAGGGCCTCCTATTAACGATGGAACACTCAAATTGCGTCGAGATTCAATACATCGGCCTCCAGCCGACTTGTCTCCAAGGGTCATTTGCTGCCTCGGGCACCGTATGGTCGTTCTCCTGTGAGTCTAGATTTTCGAATCCGACGGAAAAATGATAGTTAATTGTAACGTTCAGGGCCTTCTAATGACGATGAAACACTCATTTTGCGTCGCGATCCAATACATCGTCCTCCAGCCGACTTGTCTCCAAGCGTCTGTTGCTGCCTCGGGCACCTTATGGTCGTTCTTCTGTGAGTTTAGATTATCGAATCCGACGCAAAAATGATAGTTAATTGTAACGTTCAGGGCCTCCTAATGACGGTGGATCACTCAAATTGCGACGAGATTCAATACATCGTCCTCCAGCCGACTTGTCTCCAAGAGTCATTTGCTGCCTCGGGCACCACATGGTCCTTCTCCTGTGAGTCAAGATTTTCGAATCCGGCGCAAAAATGATAGTGAATTGCAACGTCCAGGGCCTCCTAATGACGATGGAACACTCAAATTGCGTCAAGAATCAATACATCGGTTTGCAGCCGACTAGTCTCCAAGGGTCTGTTGCTGCCTCGGGCACCTTATGGTCGTTCTCCTGTGAGTTTAGATTATCGAATCCGACGCAAAAACGATAGTTAATTGTAAGGTTTAGGGCCTCCTAATGACGATGGAACACTCAAATTGCGTCATTAGATCGCCCTGAACGTTATAATGAACTATCGTTTTTGCGTCGGATTCGAAAATCTAGACTTACAAGAGGACGACCATAAGGTGCCCGAGGCAGCAATAGACCCTCGGAGACAAGTCAGCTGGAGGAAGATGTATTGACTCTCGACGGAATTTGAGTGTTCCATCGTCATTAAGAGGCCCTGAGCATTACATTTAACTATCAGTTTTTCGTCGGATTCGAAAATCTAGACTCGCAGGAGAACGACCATAAGGTGCCCGAGGCAGCAACAGACCCTTGGAGACAAGTCGGCTGGAGGAAGATGTATTGACTCTCGACGCAATTTGAGTGTTCCTTCGTCATTAAGAGGCCCTCAGCATTACATTTAACTATCAGTTTTGCGTCGGATTCGTAAATGTTGACTCACAGGGGAACGACCATACGGTGCCCGAGGCAGCTATTGACCCTTGGAGACAAGTCGGTTGGAGGACGAAGTATTGGATCGGGACGCAAAATGAGTGTTCCATCGTCATTAGGAGGCACTGAGAGTTACAATTAACTATCAGTTTTTCGTCGGATTCGAAAATCTAAACTCACAGGAGAACGACCATAAGGTGCCCGAGGCAGCAATAGACCCTTGCAAACAAGTCGGCTGGAGGCCGATGTATTGAATCTCGACGCAATTTGAGTGTCCCATCGTCATTAGAAGGCCCTGAACGTTACAATTAACTATCATTTATGCGTCGGATTCGAAAATCTACTCACAGGAGAAGTTCATACGGTGCACCAGACAGCAATATCCCCTTGGAGACAAGTCCGCTGGAGGCCGATGTATTGAATCTCGACGGAATTTGAGTGTTCCATCGTCATTAAGAGGCCCTGAGCATTACATTTAACTATCAGTTTTTCGTCGGATTCGAAAATCTAGACTCGCAGGAGAACGACCATAAGGTGCCCGAGGCAGCAACAGACCCTTGGAGACAAGTCGGCTGGAGGAAGATGTATTGACTCTCGACGCAATTTGAGTGTTCCTTCGTCATTAAGAGGCCCTCAGCATTACATTTAACTATCAGTTTTGCGTCGGATTCGTAAATGTTGACTCACAGGGGAACGACCATACGGTGCCCGAGGCAGCTATTGACGGAGACAAGTCGGTTGGAGGACGAAGTATTGGATCGGGACGCAAAATGAGTGTTCCATCGTCATTAGGAGGCACTGAGAGTTACAATTAACTATCAGTTTTTCGTCGGATTCGAAAATCTAAACTCACAGGAGAACGACCATAAGGTGCCCGAGGCAGCAATAGACCCTTGCAAACAAGTCGGCTGGAGGCCGATGTATTGAATCTCGACGCAATTTGAGTGTCCCATCGTCATTAGAAGGCCCTGAACGTTACAATTAACTATCATTTATGCGTCGGATTCGAAAATCTACTCACAGGAGAAGTTCATACGGTGTACCAGACAGCAATATCCCCTTGGAGACAAGTCCGCTGGAGGCCGATGTATTGAATCTCGACGCAATTTGAGAGTTCCATCGGCATTAGGAGGCCCTGAACGTTACAATTAACTATCATTTTTGCGTCGGATTCGAAAATCTAGACTCACAGGAGACGGACCACATGGAGCCCGAGGCAGCAATATCCCCTTGGAGACAAGTCGGCTGGAGGTCGATGTATTGAATCTCGACTCAATTTGAGTGTTCCATCGTCATTAGGTGGCCCTGAACGTTACAATTAACAATCAGATTTGCGTCGGGTTCGAAAATCTAGACTCACAGCAGAACGACCACAACGTGCCCGTGGCAGCTATTGACCCTTGGAGACAAGTCGGCTGGAGGACGATGTATTGAATCTCGACGCAATTTGAGTGTCCCATCGTCATTAGGAGGCCCTAAACGTTACAATTAACTATCATTTTTGCGTCGGATTCGATAGTCTAAACTCACAGGAGAACGACCATAAGGTGCCCGAGGCAGCAACAGACCCTTGGAGACAAGTCGGCTGGAGGCCGATGTATTGAATCTCGACGCAATTTGGGTGTTCCATCGTCATTACAAGGTCCTGAACGTTACAATTAACTATCATTTTTCCGTCGGATTCGAAAATCTAGACTCACAGGAGAACGACCATAAGGTGCCCGAGGCAGCAATAGACCCTTGGAGGCAAGTCGGCTGGAGGCCGATGTATTGAATCTCGACGCAATTTGAGTGTTCCAGCGGCATTAGGAGGCCCTGAACGTTACAGTTAACTATCATTTTAGCGTCGGATTCGAAAATCTACTAACAGGAGAAGGATCATATGGTGCACGAGACTGCAATATCCCCTTTGATACAAGTCGGCTGGAGGTCGATGTATTGAATCTCGACGCAATTTGAGTCTTCTCTCGTCATTAGGAGGCCCTAAACGTTACAATTAACTATCATTTTTGTGTCGGATTCAAAAATCTACTCACAGGAGAAGTTCATACGGTGCTCGAGGCAGCAATAGACCCTTGGAGACAAGTCGGCTGGAAACCGATGTATTGATTCTTGACGCAATTTGAGTGTTCCATCGTCATTAGGAGGCCCTGAACGTTACAATTAACAATCATTTTAGCGTCGGATTCGAAAATGTAGACTCACAGGAGAACGAACATAAGGTGCCCGAGGCAGCAATAGACCCTTGGAGACAAGTCGGCTGAAGGCCGATGTATTGAAACTCGACGCAATTTGAGTGTTCCATCGTCATTAGGAGGCCCTGAACCTTACAATTAACTATCAGTTTCGCGTCGGATTCGAAAATCTAGACTCACAGGAGACGGACCACATGGAGCCCTAGGCAGCAATATCCCCTTGTTGACAAGTCGGCTGGAGGAAGATGTATTGACTCTCGACGCAATTTGAGTGTTCCATCGTCATTAAGAGGCCCTGAGCATTACAATTAACTATCAGTTTCGCGTCGGATTCGAAAATCTAGACTCACAGGAGACGGACCACATGGAGCCCGAGGCAGCAATAGACCCTTGCAGACAAGTCGTCTGGAGGCCGATGTATTGAATCTCGACCGACTTTGAGTGTTCCATCGTCATTAGGAAGCCCTGAACGTTACAATTAACAATCAGTTTCGCGTCGGATTCGAAAATCTAGACTCACATGAGAGCTAACATAAGAGGCCGGAGGCAGTAATATTCCCATGGAGACAAGTCGGCTGAAGACGTTGTATTGAATCTCAACGCAATTTGAGTGTCCCATCGCCATTAGGAGACCCTAAACGTTACAATTAACTATCATTTTTGCGTCGGATTCGATAATCTAAACTCACAGGAGAACGACCATAAGGTGCCCGAGGCAGCAACAAACCCTTGGAGACAAGTCGGCTGGAGGCCGATGTATTGAATCTCGACGCAATTTGAGTGCCCATCGGCATTAGGAGGCCCTGAACGTTACAGTTAACTATCAGTTTTGCGTCGGATTCGAAAATCTACTCACAGGAGAAGTTCATACGGTGCTCGAGACAGCAATATACCCCTTGGAGACAAATCGACTGGAGGCCGATGTATTGAATATCGAGGCAATTTGAGTGTTCCATCGCCATTAGGTCGCTCTGAACATTACAATTAACTATCATTTTTGCGTCGGATTCAATAATCTAAACTCACAGGAGAACGACCATAAGGTGCCCGAGGCAGCATTACACCCTTGGAGACAAGTCGGCTGGAGGCCGATGTATTGAATCTCGACGCAATTTGAGTGTTCCATCGTCATTACAGGGCCCTGAACGTTACAATTAACTATCTTTTTTGCGTCGGATTCTAAAATGTAGACTCACAGGAGAACGACCATAAGGTGCCCGAGGCAGCAACAGACCCTTGGAGACAAGTCGGCTGGAGGACGATGTATTGAATCTCGACGCAATTAGAGTGTTCCATCGTCATTAGGAGGCCCTGAACGTTACAATTAACTATCATTTTAGCGTCGGATTCGAAAATCTACTCACAGGAGAAGTTCATACGGTGCTCGAGACAGCAATAAACCCCTTGGAGACAAATCTACTGGAGGCCGATGTATTGAATATCGACGCTATTTGAGTGTTCCATCGTCATTAGGAGGCCCTAAACGTTACAATTAACTATCATTTTTGCGTCGGATTCGATAATCTAGACTCACAGGAGAACGACCATACGGTGCCCGAGGCAGCAATAGATCCTTGGAGACAAATCGGCTGAATGCCGATGTATTGAATCTCGAGGCAATTTGAGTGTTCCATCGTCATTAGGAAGCCCTGAACGTTACAATTAACAATTGGTTTCGCGTCGGATTCGAAAATCTAGACTCACATGAGAGCGAACATAAGGTGCCCGAGGCAGCAACAGACCCTTGGAGACAAGTCGGCTGGAGGCCGATGTATTGAATCTCGACGCAATTTGAGTGTTCCATTGTCATTAGGAGGCCCTGAACGTTACAATTAACTATCATTTTTGCGTCGGATTCAAAAATCTAAACTCACAGAAGAACGACCATTTGGTGCCCGAGGCAGCATTAGACCCTTGGAGACAAGTCGGCTGGAGGACGATGTATTGAATTTCGACGCCATTTGAGTGTCCCATCGTAATTACAAGGCCTTAAACGTTACAATTAACTATCATTTTTGCGTCGGATTCGATAATCTAGAATCACAGGAGAACGACCATAAGGTGCACGATGCAGCAATAGACCCTTGGAGACAAGTTAGCTGGAGGTCGATGGATTGGATCGCGACGCAATTTGAGTGTTCCATCGCCATTAGGAGGCCCTTAACGTTACAATTAACTATCATTTTTCCGTCGGATTCGAAAATCTAGACTCACAAGAGAACGACCATAAGGTGCCCGAGGCAGCAATAGACCCTTGGAGACAAGTCGGATGGAGGACGATGTATTGGATCGCGACGCAATTTGAGTGTTCCATCGTCATTAGGAGGCCCTGTGCGTTACAATTAACTATCACTTTTGCGTCGGATTCGAAAATCTAGACTTACAAGAGAACGACCATAAGGTGCCCGAGGCAGCATTAGACCCTTGGAGACAAGTCGGCTGGAGGACGATGTATTGAATCTCGACGCAATTTGAGTGTCCCATCGGCATTAGGAGGCCCTGAACGTTACAATTAACTATCATTTTTGCGTCGGATTCGGTAATCTAAACTCACAGGAGAACGACCATAAGGTGCCCGAGGCAGCATTAGACCCTTGGAGACAAGTCGGCTGGAGGCCGATGTATTGAATCTCGACGCAATTTGAGTGTTCCATCGTCATTACAAGGCCCTGAACGTTACAATTAACTATCATTTTTGCGTCGGATTCGAAAATCTAGACTCACAAGAGAACAACCATAAGGTGCACGAGGCAGCAATAGACCCTTGGAGACAAGTCGGCTGGAAACCGATGTATTGATTCTTGACGCAATTTGAGTGTTCCATCGTCATTAGGAGGCCCTGAACGTTACAATTCACTATCATTTTTGCGTCGGATTCGAAAATCTAGACTCACAGGAGAACGACCATAAGGTGCCCGAGGCAGCAATAGACCCTTGGAGACAAGTCGGCTGGAGGCCGATTTATTGAATCTCGACGCAATTTGAGTGTTCCATCGTCATTACAAGGCCCTGAACGTTACACTTAACTATCATTTTTGCGTCGGATTCGAAAATCTAGACTCACAGGAGAACGACCATAAGGTGCCCGAGGCAGCAATAGACCCTTGGAGACAAGTCGTCTGGAGGCCGATGTATTGAATCTCGACCCACTTTGAGTCTTCCATCGTCATTAGGAGGCCCTGAACCTTACAATTAACTATCAGTTTCGCGTCGGATTCGAAAATCTAGACTCACAGGAGACGGACCACATGGAGCCCGAGGCAGCAATAGACCCTTGGAGACAAGTCGTCTGGAGGCCGATGTATTGAATCTCGACCGACTTTGAGTGTTCCATCGTCATTAGGAAGCCCTGAACGTTACAATTAACAATCAGTTTCGCGTCGGATTCGAAAATCTAGACTCACATGAGAGCGAACATAAGAGGCCGGAGGCAGTAATATTCCCATGGAGACAAGTCGGCTGAAGACGTTGTATTGAATCTCAACGCAATTTGAGTGTCCCATCGCCATTAGGAGACCCTAAACGTTACAATTAACTATCATTTTTGCGTCGGATTCGATAATCTAAACTCACAGGAGAACGACCATAAGGTGCCCGAGGCAGCAACAGACCCTTGGAGACAAGTCGGCTGGAGGACGATGTATTGAATCTCGACGCAATTAGAGTGTTCCATCGTCATTAGGAGGCCCTGAACGTTACAATTAACTATCATTTTAGCGTCGGATTCGAAAATCTACTCACAGGAGAAGTTCATACGGTGCTCGAGACAGCAATAAACCCCTTGGAGACAAATCTACTGGAGGCCGATGTATTGAATATCGACGCTATTTGAGTGTTCGATCGTCATTAGGAGGCCCTAAACGTTACAATTAACTATCATTTTTGCGTCGGATTCGATAATCTAGACTCACAGGAGAACGACCATACGGTGCCCGAGGCAGCAATAGATCCTTGGAGACAAATCGGCTGAATGCCGATGTATTGAATCTCGAGGCAATTTGAGTGTTCCATCGTCATTAGGAAGCCCTGAACGTTACAATTAACAATTGGTTTCGCGTCGGATTCGAAAATCTAGACTCACATGAGAGCGAACATAAGGTGCCCGAGGCAGCAACAGACCCTTGGAGACAAGTCGGCTGGAGGCCGATGTATTGAATCTCGACGCAATTTGAGTGTTCCATTGTCATTAGGAGGCCCTGAATGTTACAATTAACTATCATTTTTGCGTCGGATTCAAAAATCTAAACTCACAGAAGAACGACCATTTGGTGCCCGAGGCAGCATTAGACCCTTGGAGACAAGTCGGCTGGAGGACGATGTATTGAATTTCGACGCAATTTGAGTGTCCCATCGTAATTACAAGGCCTTAAACGTTACAATTAACTATCATTTTTGCGTCGGATTCGATAATCTAGAATCACAGGAGAACGACCATAAGGTGCACGATGCAGCAATAGACCCTTGGAGACAAGTTAGCTGGAGGTCGATGGATTGGATCGCGACGCAATTTGAGTGTTCCATCGCCATTAGGAGGCCCTTAACGTTACAATTAACTATCATTTTTGCGTCGGATTCGATAATCTAAACTCACAGGAGAACGACCATATTGTGCCCGAGGCCGCAACAGACCCTTGGAGACAAGTCGGCTGGAGGCCGATGTATTGAATCTCGACGCAATTTGAGTGTTCCATCGCTATTACAAGGCTCTGAACGTTACAATTCACTATCATTTTTGCGTCGGATTCGAAAATCTAGACTCACAGGAGAACGACCATAAGGTGCCCGAGGCAGCAATAGACCCTTGGAGACAAGTCGGCTGGAGGTCGATGTATTGGATCGCGACGCAATTTGAGTGTTCCATCGTCATTAGGAGGCCCTGAACCTTACAATTAACTATCAGTTTCGCGTCGGATTCGAAAATCTAGAATCACAGGAGAAGGATCACATTGTGCCCGAGACAGCAATATCACCTTGGAGACAAGTCGGCTGGAGGCCGATGTATTGAATCTCGACGCAATTTGAGTGTTCCATCGTCATTAGGAGGCCCTAAACGTTGCAATTAACTATAATTTTTGCGTCGGATTCGATAATCTAAACTCACAGGAGAACGACCATAAGGTGCCCGAGGCAGCAACAGACCCTTGGAGACAAGTCGGCTGGACGCCGATGTATTGAATCTCGACGCAGTTTGAGTGTTCCATCGTCATTACAAGGCCTGAACGTTACATTTAACTATCATTTTAGCGTCGGATTCGAAAATCTAATCACAGGAGAAGTTCATACGTTGCTCGAGACAGCAATATACCCCTTGGAGACAAATCGACTGGAGGCCGATGTATTGAATATCGACGCAATTTGAGTGTTCCATCGTCAGTACAAGGCCCTGAACGTTACAATTAACTATCATTTTTGCGTCGGATTCGAAGATCTAGACTCACAGGAGAACGACCATAAGGTGCCCCAGGCAGCAATAGACCCTTGGAGACAAGTCGGCTGGACGCCGATGTATTGAATCTCGACGCAATTTGAGGGTTCAATCGGCATTAGGAGGCCCTGAACGTTACAGTTAACTATCATTTTAGCGTCGGATTCGAAAATCTACTAACAGGAGAAGGATCATGTGGTGCACGAGACTGCAATATCCCCTTGGATACAAGTCGACTGTAGGTCGATGTATTGACTCTCGACGCAATTTGAGTGTTTCACCGTCTTTAGGAGTCCCTGAACGTTACAACTAACTATCATTTTTTGGTCGGATTCGAAAATCTACTCACAGGAGAAGTTCATACGGTGCTCGAGGCAGCAATAGACCCTTGGAGACAAGTCGGCTGGAAACCGATGTATTGATTCTTGTCGCAATTTGAGTGTTCCATCGTCATTAGGAGGCCCTGAACCTTACAATTACCTATCAGTTTCGCGTCGGATTCGAAAATCTAAACTCACAGGAGAACGACCATAAGGTGCCCGAGGCAGCAACAGACCCTTGGAGACAAGTCGGCTAGAGGCCGATGTATTGAATCTCGACGCAATTTGAGTGTTCCATCGTCATTAGGAGGCCCTAAACGTTACTATTAACTATCATTTTTGCGTCGGATTCGATAATCTAAACTCACAGGAGAACCACCATAAGGTGCCCGAGGCAGCAACAGACCCTTGGAGACAAGTCAGCTGGAGGCCGATGTATTGAATCTCGACGCAATTTGAGTGTTCCATCGGCATTAGGAGGCCCTGAACGTTACAGTTAACTATCATTTTAGCGTCGGATTCGAAAATCTACTAACAGGAGATCGACCATAAGGTGCCAGAGGCAGTAATATCCCCATGGAGACAAGTTGGCTGGAGGAAGATGTATTGACTCTCGACGCAATTTGAGTGTTCCATCGTCATTAGAAGGCCCTGAACGTTACAATTAACTATCATTTTTGCGTCGGATTCGAAAACGTAGAATCACCGGAGACGGACCATGTGGTGCCCGAAGCAGCGATATCCCCTTGGAGACAAGTCGGCTGGAGGCCGATGTATTGAATCTCGACGCAGTTTGAGTGCTCCATCGTCATTAGAAGGCCCTGAACGTTACAATTAACTATCATCTTTGCGTCGGATTCGAAAATCTAGACTCACAGGAGAACGACCATAAGGTGCCCGAGGCAGCAATAGACCCTTGGAGACAAGTCGGCTGATGGACGATGTATTGAATCTCGACGCAATTTGAGAGTTCCATTGGCATTAGGAGGCCCTGAACGTTACAATTAACTATCGTTTTTGCGTCGGATTCGAAAATCTAGACTTACAAGAGAACGACCATAAGGTGCCCGAGGCAGCATTAGACCCTTGGAGACAAGTCGGCTGGATTCCGATGTATTGAATCTCGACGCAATTTGAGTGTTCCATCTCCATTAGGAGGCCCTAAACGTTACAATTAACTATCATTTTTGCGTCGGATTCGATAATCTAGACTTACAAGAGAACGACCATAAGGTGCCCGAGGCAGCAACAGACACTTGGAGACAAGTCGGCTGGAGGTCGATGTATTGAATCTCGACGCAATTTGAGTGGTCCATCGGCATTAGGAGGCCCTGAACGTTACAATTAACTATCATTTTTGCGTCGGATTCGAAAATCTAGACTTACAAGAGAACGACCATAAGGTGCCCGAGGCAGCATTAGACCCTTGGAGACAAGTCGGCTGGAGGACGATGTATTGAATCTCGACGCAATTTGAGAGTTCTAACGACAACAGGAGCCGCTGAAAGTTACTATTCACTATAATTTTTGCGTCGGATTCGAAAATCTAGACTTACAAGAGAACGACCATAAGGCGCCCGAGGCAGCAATAGACCCTTTGATGCAAGTCGGCTGGAGGCCGATGTATTGAATCTCGACGCAATTTGAGTGTTCCATCGGCATTAGGAGGCCCTGAACGTTACAGTTAACTATTAGATTCGCGTCGGATTCGAAAATCTAGACTCACAGGAGAACGACCATAAGGTGCCCGAGGCAGCAATAGACCCTTGGAGACAAGTCGGCTGGAGGACGATGTATTGAATCTCGACGCAATGTGAGAGTTCCATCGTCATTAGGAGGCCCGGAACGTTACAATTAACTATCATTTTTGCGCCGGATTCAAAAATCTAGACTTACAAGAGAACGACCATAAGGTGCCCGAGACTGCAATATCCCCTTGGATACAAAGCGACTGGAGGTCGATGTATTGAATCTCGACGCAATTTGAGTCCTCTATCGTCATTAAAAGGCGCTGAACGTTACAATTCACTATCATTTTTGCGTCGGATTCGATAATCTAAACTCACAGGAGAACGACCATAAGGTGCCCGAGCAGCAACAGACCCTTGGAGACAAGTCGGCTGGAGACCGATGTATTGAATCTCGACGCAATTTGAGTGTTCCATCGTCATTACAAGGCCCTGAACGTTACAATTAACTATCATTTTTGCGTCGGATTCGAAAATCTAGACTCACAGGAGAACGACCATAAGGTGCCCGAGGCAGCAATAGACCCTTGGAGACAAGTCGGCTGGAGGCCGATGTATTGAATCTCGACGCAATTTGAGTGTTCCATAGTCATTAAGAGGCCCTGAGCATTACATTTAACTATCAATTTTGCGTCGGATCCTAGAATCTAGACTCACAGGAGAACGACCATACGGTGCCCGAGGCAGCTATAACCCCTTGGAGACAAGTCGGCTGGAGGACGATGTATTGAATCTCGACGCAATTTGTGAGTTCCATCGTCATTAGGAGGCCCTGAACGTTACAATTAACTATCATTTTTTCGTCGGATTCGAAAATCTAGACTTACAAGAGAACGACCATAAGGTGCCCGAAGCTGCATTAGACCCTTGGAGACAAGTCGGATTGAGGACGTTGTATTGAATCTCGACGCAATTTGAGTGTCCCATCGTCATTAGGAGGCCCTAAACGTTACAATTAACTATCATTTTTGCTTCGGATTCGATAATCTAAACTCACAGGAGAACGACCATAAGGTGCCCGAGGCAGCAATAGACCCTTGGAGACAAGTCGGCTGGAGGACGATGTATTGAATCTCGACGCAATATGAGTGTTCCATCGTCATTAGGAGGCCCTAAACGTTACAATTCACTATCATTTTTGCGTCGGATTCCAAAATCCAGACTCACATCAGAAGGACCATGTGGTGCCCGAGGCAGCAATAGACCCTTGGAGACAAGTCGGCTGCAGGCCGATGTATTGAATCTCGACGCAATTTGAGTGTTCCATCGTCATTACAAGGCCCTGAACGTTACAATTAACTATCATTATTGCGTCGGATTCGAAAATCTAGACTCACAGGAGAACGACCATAAGGTGCCCGAGGCAGCAATAGACCCTTGGAGACAAGTCGGCTGGAGGCCGATGTATTGAATCTCGACGCAATTTGAGAGTTCTATCGTCATCACGAGGCGCTGAACGTTACTATTCACTATCATTTTTGCGTCGGATTCGAAAATCTAGACTTACAAGAGAACGACCATAAGGTGCCCGAGGCAGCAATAGACCCTTGGAGACAAGTCGGCTGGAGGCCGATGTATTGAATCTCGACGCAATTTGAGTGTTCCATCGGCATTAGGAGGCCCTGAGCATTACATTTAACTATCAGTTTTGCGTCGGATTCTAAAATGTTGGCTCACAGGGGAACGACCATACGGTGCCCGAGGCAGCTATGGACCCTTGGAGACAAGTCGGTTGGAGGACGATGTATTGGATCGCGACGCAAAATGAGTGTTCCATCGTCATTAGGAGGCCCTGAATGTTACAATTAACTATCAGTTTTTCGTCGGATTCGATAATCTAAACTCACAGGAGAACGACCATAAGGTGCCCGAGGCAGTAATAGACCCTTGGAGACAAGTCGGCTGGAGGCCGATGTATTGAATCTTGACGCAATTTGAGAGTTCCATCGTCATTAGGAGGCCCTGAACGTTACAATTAACTATGAGTTTTGCGTCTGATTCGAAAATCTAGACTCACAGGAGAACGACCATGAGGTGCCCGAGGCAGCAATAGACCCTTGGAGACAAGTCGGCTGGAGGCCGATGTATTAAATCTCGACGCAATTTGAGTGTTCCATCGGCATTATGAGGCCCTGAGCATTACATTTAACTATCAGTTTTGCGTCGGATTCCAAAATCTAGACTCACAGGAGAACGACCATACGGTGCCCGAGGCAGCAATAGACCCTTGGAGACAAGTCGGCTGGGGGACGATGTATTGAATCTCGACGCAATTTGAGAGTTCCATCGTCATTAGGAGGCCCTGAACGTTACAATTAACTATCATTTTTGCTTCGGATTCGTAAATCTAGACTTACAAGAGAACGACCATAAGGTGCCCGAGGCAGCATTAGACCCTTGGAGACAAGTCGGCTGGAGGACGATGTATTGAATCTCGACGCAATTTGAGAGTTCTATCGACAACAGGAGCCGCTGAAAGTTACTATTCACTATAATTTTTGCGTCGGATTCGAAAATCTAGACTTACAAGAGAACGACCATAAGGCGCCCGAGGCAGCAATAGACCCTTTGATGCAAGTCGGCTGGAGGCCGATGTATTGAATCTCGACGCAATTTGAGTGTTCCATCGGCATTAGGAGGCCCTGAACGTTACAGTTAACTATCAGATTCGCGTCGGATTCGAAAATCTAGACTCACAGGAGAACGACCATAAGGTGCCCGAGGCAGCAATAGACCCTTGGAGACAAGTCGGCTGGAGGACGATGTATTGAATCTCGACGCAATGTGAGAGTTCCATCGTCATTAGGAGGCCCTGAACGTTACAATTAACTATCATTTTTGCGCCGGATTCAAAAATCTAGACTTACAAGAGAACGACCATAAGGTGCACGAGACTGCAATATCCCCTTGGATACAAAGCGACTGGAGGTCGATGTATTGAATCTCGACGCAATTTGAGTCTTCTATCGTCATTAAAAGGCGCTGAACGTTACAATTCACTATCATTTTTGCGTCGGATTCGATAATCTAAACTCACAGGAGAACGACCATAAGGTGCCCGAGCAGCAACAGACCCTTGGAGACAAGTCGGCTGGAGACCGATGTATTGAATTCCGACGCAATTTGAGTGTTCCATCGTCATTACAAGGCCCTGAACGTTACAATTAACTATCATTTTTGCGTCGGATTCGAAGATCTAGACTCACAGGAGAACGACCATAAGGTGCCCGAGGCAGCAATAGACCCTTGGAGACAAGTCGGCTGGAGGCCGATGTATTGAATCTCGACGCAATTTGCGTGTTCCATCGTCATTAAGAGGCCCTGAGCATTACATTTAACTATCAGTTTTGCGTCGGATTCTAGAATCTAGACTCACAGGAGAACGACCAAACGGTGCCCGAGGCAGCTATAGCCCCTTGGAGACAAGTCGGCTGGAGGACGATGTATTGAATCTCGAAGCAATTTGTGAGTTCCATCGTCATTAGGAGGCCCTGAACGTTACAATTAACTATCATTTTTGCGTCGGATTCGAAAATCTAGACTTACAAGAGAACGACCATAAGGTGCCCGAAGCTGCATTAGACCCTTGGAGAGAAGTCGGATTGAGGACGATGTATTGAATCTCGACGCAATTTGAGTGTCCCATCGTCATTAGGAGGCCCTAAACGTTACAATTAACTATCATTTTTGCGTCGGATTCGATAATCTAAACTCACAGGAGAACGACCATAAGGTGCCCGAGGCAGCAATAGACCCTTGGAGACAAGTCGGCTGGAGGACGATGTATTGAATCTCGACGCAATATGAGTGTTCCATCGTCATTAGGAGGCCCTGAACGTTACAATTAACTATCATTTTTGCGTCGGATTCGAAAATCTAGACTCACAGGAGAACGACCATAAGGTGCCCGAGGCAGCAATAGACCCTTGGAGACAAGTCGGCTGGAGGCCGATGTATTGAATCTCGACGCAATTTGAGAGTTCTATCGTCATCACGAGGCGCTGAACGTTACTATTCACTATCATTTTTGCGTCGGATTCGAAAATCTAGACTTACAAGAGAACGACCATAAGGTGCCCGAGGCAGCAATAGACGCTTGGAGACAAGTCGGCTGGAGGCCGATGTATTGAATCTCGACGCAATTTGAGTGTTCCATCGGCATTAGGAGGCCCTGAGCATTACATTTAACTATCAGTTTTGCGTCGGATTCTAAAATGTTGGCTCACAGGGGAACGACCATACGGTGCCCGAGGCAGCTATGGACCCTTGGAGACAAGTCGGTTGGAGGACGATGTATTGGATCGCGACGCAAAATGAGTGTTCCATCGTCATTAGGAGGCCCTGAATGTTACAATTAAGTATCAGTTTTTCGTCGGATTCGATAATCTAAACTCACAGGAGAACGACCATAAGGTGCCCGAGGCAGTAATAGACCCTTGGAGACAAGTCGGCTGGAGGCCGATGTATTGAATCTTGACGCAATTTGAGAGTTCCATCGTCATTAGGAGGCCCTGAACGTTACAATTAACTATGAGTTTTGCGTCTGATTCGAAAATCTAGACTCACAGGAGAACGACCATGAGGTGCCCGAGGCAGCAATAGACCCTTGGTGACAAGTCGGCTGGAGGCCGATGTATTGAATCTCGACGCAATTTGAGTGTTCCATCGGCATTATGAGGCCCTGAGCATTACATTTAACTATCAGTTTTGCGTCGGATTTTAAATCTAGACTCACAGGAGAACGACCATACGGTGCCCGAGGCAGCAAAAGACCCTTGGAGACAAGTCGGCTGGGGGACGATGTATTGAATCTCGACGCAATTTGAGAGTTCCATCGTCATTAGGAGGCCCTGAACGTTACAATTAACTATCATTTTTGCGTCGGATTCGTAAATCTAGACTTACAAGAGAACGACCATAAGGTGCCCGAGGCAGCATTAGACCCTTGGAGACAAGTCGGCTGGAGGACGATGTATTGAATCTCGACGCAATTTGAGAGTTCTATCGACAACAGGAGCCGCTGAAAGTTACTATTCACTATAATTTTTGCGTCGGATTCGAAAATCTAGACTTACAAGAGAACGACCATAAGGCGCCCGAGGCAGCAATAGACCCTTTGATGCAAGTCGGCTGGAGGCCGATGTATTGAATCTCGACGCAATTTGAGTGTTCCATCGGCATTAGGAGGCCCTGAACGTTACAGTTAACTATCAGATTCGCGTCGGATTCGAAAATCTAGATTCACAGGAGAACGACCATAAGGTGCCCGAGGCAGCAATAGACCCTTGGAGACAAGTCGGCTGGAGGACGATGTATTGAATCTCGACGCAATGTGAGAGTTCCATCGTCATTAGGAGGCCCTGAACGTTACAATTAACTATCATTTTTGCGCCGGATTCAAAAATCTAGACTTACAAGAGAACGACCATAGGGTGCACGAGACTGCAATATCCCCTTGGATACAAAGCGACTGGAGGTCGATGTATTGAATCTCGACGCAATTTGAGTCTTCTATCGTCATTAAAAGGCGCTGAACGTTACAATTCACTATCATTTTTGCGTCGGATTCGATAATCTAAACTCACAGGAGAACGACCATAAGGTGCCCGAGCAGCAACAGACCCTTGGAGACAAGTCGGCTGGAGACCGATGTATTGAATCTCGACGCAATTTGAGTGTTCCATCGTCATTACAAGGCCCTGAACGTTACTATTAACTATCATTTTTGCGTCGGATTCGAAAATCTAGACTCACAGGAGAACGACCATAAGGTGCCCGAGGCAGCAATAGACCCTTGGAGACAAGTCGGCTGGAGGCCGATGTATTGAATCTCGACGCAATTTGCGTGTTCCATCGTCATTAAGAGGCCCTGAGCATTACATTTAACTATCAGTTTTGCGTCGGATTCTAGAATCTAGACTCACAGGAGAACGACCAAACGGTGCCCGAGGCAGCTATAGCCCCTTGGAGACAAGTCGGCTGGAGGACGATGTATTGAATCTCGAAGCAATTTGTGAGTTCCATCGTCATTAGGAGGCCCTGAACGTTACAATTAACTATCATTTTTGCGTCGGATTCGAAAATCTAGACTTACAAGAGAACGACCATAAGGTGCCCGAAGCTGCATTAGACCCTTGGAGACAAGTCGGATTGAGGACGATGTATTGAATCTCGACGCAATTTGAGTGTCCCATCGTCATTAGGAGGCCCTAAACGTTACGATTAACTATCATTTTTGCGTCGGATTCGATAATCTAAACTCACAGGAGAACGACCATAAGGTGCCCGAGGCAGCAATAGACCCTTGGAGACAAGTCGGCTGGAGGCCGATGTATTGAATCTCGACGCAATTTGAGAGTTCTATCGTCATCACGAGGCGCTGAACGTTACTATTCACTATCATTTTTGCGTCGGATTCGAAAATCTAGACTTACAAGAGAACGACCATAAGGTGCCCGAGGCAGCAATAGACCCTTGGAGACAAGTCGGCTGGAGGCCGATGTATTGAATCTCGACGCAATTTGAGTGTTCCATCGGCATTAGGAGGCCCTGAGCATTACATTTAACTATCAGTTTTGCGTCGGATTCTAAAATGTTGACTCACAGGGGAACGACCATACGGTGCCCGAGGCAGCTATGGACCCTTGGAGACAAGTCGGTTGGAGGACGATGTATTGGATCGCGACGCAAAATGAGTGTTCCATCGTCATTAGGAGGCCCTGAATGTTACAATTAACTATCAGTTTTTCGTCGGATTCGATAATGTAAACTCACAGGAGAACGACCATAAGGTGCCCGAGGCAGTAATAGACCCGTGGAGACAAGTCGGCTGGAGGCCGATGTATTGAATCTCGACGCAATTTGAGTGTTCCATCGGCATTATGAGGCCCTGAGCATTACATTTAACTATCAGTTTTGCGTCGGATTCTAAAATCTAGACTCACAGGAGAACGACCATACGGTGCCCGAAGCAGCAATAGACCCTTGGAGACAAGTCGGCTGGGGGACGATGTATTGAATCTCGACGCAATTTGAGAGTTCCATCGCCATTAGGAGGCCCTGAACGTTACAATTAACTATCATTTTTGCGACGGATTCGAAAATCTAGACTTACAAGAGAACGACCATAAGGTGCCCGAGGCAGTATTAGACCCTTGGAGACAAGTCGGCTGGAGGACGATGTATTGAATCTCGACGTAATTTGAGTGTCCCATCGTCATTAGGAGGCCCTAAACGTTACAATTAACTATAATTTTTGCGTCGGATTCGATAATCTAAACTCACAGGAGAACGACCATAAGGTGCCCGATGCAGCAACAGACCCTGCGAGACAAGTCGGCTTGAGGCCGATGTATTGAATCTCGACGCAATTTGAGTGTTCCATCGTCATTAGGAGGCCCTAAACGTTACAATTCACTATCAATTTTGCGTCGGATTCGAAAATCTAGACTCACATGAGAAGGACCATGTGGTGCCCGAGGCAGCAATAGACCCTTGGAGACAAGTCGGCTGGAGGTCTATGTATTGAATCTCGACGCAATTTGAGTGTTCCATCGGCATTAGGAGGCCCTGAACGTTACAATTAACTATCATTTTTGCGTCGGATTCGAAAATCTAGACTTACAAGAGAACGACCATAAGGTGCCCGAGGCAGCATCAGACCCTTGGAGACAAGTCGGCTGGAGGCCGATGTATTGAATCTCGACGCAATTTGAGTGTTCCATCGGCATTAGGAGGCCCTGAGCATTACATTTAACTATCAGTTTTGCGTCGGATTCTAAAATGTTGACTCACAGGGGAACGACCATACGGTGCCCGAGGCAGCTATTGACCCTTGGAGACAAGTCGGTTGGAGGACGATGTATTGGATCGCGACGCAAAATGAGTGTTCCATCGTCATTAGGAGGCCCTGAATGTTACAATTAACTATGAGTTTTGCGTCGGATTCGAAAATCTAGACTTACAAGAGAACGACCATAAGGTGCCCGAGGCAGCATCAGACCCTTGGAGACAAGTCGGCTGGAGGCCGATTTATTGAATCTCGACGCAATTTGTGTGCTCCATCGTCATTAGGAGGCCCTGAACGTTACAATTAACTATGAGTTTTGCGTCGGATTCGAAAACGTAGAATCACCGGAGACGGACCATGTGGTGCCCGAGGCAGCGATATCCCCTTGGAGACAAGTCGGCTGGTGGCCGATGTATTGAATCTCGACGCAATTTGAGTGTCCCATCGTTATTAGGAGGCCCTAAACGTTACAATTAACTATCATCTTTGCGTCGGATTCGATACTCTAAACTCACAGGAGAACGACCATAAGGTGCCCGAGGCAGCAACAGACCCTTGGAGACAAGTCGGCTGGAGGCCGATGTATTGAATCTCGACGCAATTTGAGTGTTCCATCGTCATTAGGAGGCCCTGAATGTTACAATTAACTATCATTTTTGCGTCGGATTTGAAAATCTAGACTCACAGGAGACGGACCACATGGAGCCCGAGGCAGCAATAGACCCTTGGAGACAAGTCGGCTGAAGGACGATGTATTGAATCTCGACGCAATCTGAGAGTTCCATCGTCATTAGGAGGCCCTCAACGTTACAATTAACAATCAGTGTCGCGTCGGATTCGAAAATCTAGACTCACATGAGAGCGAACATAAGAGGCCGGAGGCAGTAACATCCCCATGGAGACAAGTCGGCTGGAGGACGATGTATTGAATCTCGACGCAATTTGAGTGTCCCATCGCTATTAGGAGGCCCTAAACGTTACAATTAACTATCATTTTTTCGTCGAATTCGATAATCTAAACTCACAGGAGAACGACCATAAGGTGCCCGAGGCAGCAACAGACCCTTGGAGACAAGTCGGCTGGACGCCGATGTATTGAATCTCGACGCAATTTGAGTGTTCCATCGTCATTAGGAGGCCCTAAACGTTACAAATAACTATCATTTTTGCGTCGGATTCGAAAATCTAGATTTACAAGAGAACGACCATAAGGCGCCCGAGGCAGCATTAGACCCTTGGAGACAAGTCGGCTGGAGGCCGATGTATTGAATCTCGACTCCATTTGAGTGTTCCATCGTCATTAGGAGGCCCTAAACGTTACAATTAACTATCATTTTTGCGTCGGATTCGAAAATCTAGACTCAATGGAGAAGGATCATATTGTGCCCGAGACTGCAATATCCCCTTGCATACAAGTCGGCTGGAGGCCGATGTATTGAATCTCGACGCAATTTGAGTGTTCCATCGGCATTAGGAGGCCATGAGCATTACATTTAACTATCAGTTTTGCGTCGGATTCTAAAATGTTGACTCACAGGGGAACGACCATACGGTGCCCGAGGCAGCTATTGACCTTTGGAGACAAGTCGGTTGGAGGACGATGTATTGGATCGCAACGCAAACTGAGTGTTCCATCGTCATTAGGAGGCCCTGAATGTTTCAATAACTATCAGTTTTTCGTCGGATTCGATAATCTAAACTCACAGGAGAACGACCATAAGGTGCCCGAGGCAGCAACAGACCCTTGGAGACAAGTCGGCTGGAGGCCGATGTATTGAATCTCGACGCAATTTGAGAGTTCCATCGTCATTAGGAGGCCCTGAACGTTACAATTAACTATGAGTTTTGCGTCGGATTCGATAATCTAGACTCACAGGAGAACGACCATAAGGTGCCCGAGGCAGCAACAGACCCTTGGAGACAAGTCGGCTGGAGGCCGATGTATTGAATCTCGACGCAAAATGAGTGTTCCATCGTCATTAGGAGGCCCTAAACGTTACAATTAGCTATGAGTTTTGCGTCGGATTCGATAATCTAAACTCACAGGAGAACGACCATAAGGTGCCCGAGGCAGCAATTGACCATTGGAGATAAGTCGGCTGGAGACCGATGTATTGAATCTCGACGCAATTTGAGTCTCCTATCGTAATTAGGAGGCCCTAAACGTTACAATTAACTATCATTTTTGCGTCGGATTCGATAATCTAAACTCACAGGAAAACGACCGTATGGTGCCCGAGACTGCAATATCCCCTTGGATACAAGTCGACTGGAGGTCGATGTATTGACTCCCGACGCAATTTGAGTGTTCCATCGTCTTTAGGAGTCCCTGAACGTTACAATTAACTATCATTTTTGCGTCGGATTCGATAATCTAAACTCACAGGAGAACGACCACAAGGTGCCCGAGGCAGCAACAGACCCTTGGAGACAAGTTGGCTGGAGGCCGATGTATTGAATCTCGACGCAATTTGAGTGTTCCATCGTCATTATGAGGCCCTGAACGTTACAATTAACTATCAGTTTCGCGTCGGATTCGAAAATCTAGACTCACAGGAGAACGACCATAAGGTGCCCGAGGCAGCAATAGACCCTTTGAGACAAGTCGGCTGGAGGCCGATGTATTGAATCTCGACGCAATTTAAGTGTTCCATCGTCATTAGGAGGCCCTAAACGTTACAATTAACTATCATTTTTGCGTCGGATTCGATAATCTAAACTCACAGGAGAACGACCATAAGGTGCTCGAGGCAGCAACAGACCCTTGGAGACAAGTCGGCTGGAGGCCGACGTATTGAATCTCGACGCAAAATGAGTGTTCCATCGTCATTAGGAGGCCCTAAACGTTACAATTAACTATGTGTTTTGCGTCGGATTCGAAAATCTAGACTCACAGGAGAACGACCATAAGGTGCCCGAGGCAGCAATAGACCCTTGGAGACAAGTCGGCTGGAGGCCGATGTATCGAATCTTGACGCAATTTGAGGGTTCCATCGGCATTAGGAGGCCCTGAACGTTACAGTTAACTATCATTTTAGCGTCGGATTCGAAAATCTACTAACAGGAGAAGGATCATATGGTGCACGAGACTGCAATATCCCCTTGGATACAAGTCGGCTGGAGGCCGATGTATTGAATCTCGACGCAATTTGAGTGTTCCATCATTATTAGGAGCCCCTAAACCTTACAATTAACTATCAGTTTCGCGTCGGATTCGAAAATCTACTTACAGGAGAAGTTCATACTGTGCTCGAGACAGCAATATATCCCTGGGAGACAAATAGACTGGAGGCCGATGTATTGAATATCGACGCAATTTGAGTGTTCCATCGTCATTAGGTCGCCCTGAACGTTACAATTAACTATCATTTTTGCGTCGGATTCGATAATCTGAACTCACAGGAGAACGACCATAAGGTGCCCGAGGCAGCATTAGGCCCTTGGAGACAAGTCGGCTGGAGGCCGATGTATTGAATCTCGACGCAATTTGATTGTTCCATCGTCATTAGGAGGCCCTGAACGTTACAATTAACTATCATTTTTGCGTCGGATTCGAAAATCTAGATTCACAGGAGAACGAACATAAGGTGCCCGAGGCAGCAATAGACCCTTGGAGACAAGTCGGCTGGAGGTCGATGTATTGAATCTCGACGCAATTTGAGTGTCCCATCGTCATTAGGAGGCCCGAAACGTTACAATTGACTATCATTTTTGCGTCGGATTCGATAATCTAAACTCACAGGAGAACGACCATAAGGTGCCCGAGGCAGCAACAGACCCTTGGAGACAAGTCGGCTGGAGGCATGTATTGAATCTCGACGCAATTTGAGTGTTCCATCGTCATTAGGAGGCCCTAAACCTTACAATTAACTATCATTTTTGGTCGGATTCGATTATCTAAACTCACAGGAGAACGACCATAAGTTGCCCGAGGCAGCAACAGACACTTGGAGACAAGTCGGCTGGAAACCGATGTATTGATTCTTGACGCAATTTGAGTGTTCCATCGTCATTAGGAGGCCCTGAACGTTACAATTAACTATCATTTTTGCGTCGGATTCGATAATCTAGACTCACAGGAGAAGGACCATGTGGTGCCCGAGGCAGCAATAGACCCTTAGATACAAGTCGGCTGGAGGACGATGTATTGGATCGCGACGCAATTTGAGTGTTCCATCGTCATTAGGAGGCCCTGAACGTTACAATTAACTAACATTTTTGCGTCGGATTCGAAAATCTAGACTCACAGGAGAACGACCATAAGGTGCCCGAGGCAGCAATAGACCCTTGGAGACAAGTCGGCTGGAAACCGATGTATTGATTCTTGACGCAATTTGAGTGTTCCATCGTCATTAGGAGGCCCTGAAAGTTACCATTCACTATCATTTTTGCGTCGGATTCGAAAATCTAGACTCACAGGAGAAGGACCATGTGGTGCCCGAGGCAGCAATAGACCCTTGGAGACAAGTCGGCTGGAGGCCGATGTATTGAATGTCGACGCAATTTGAGTTTTCCATCGTAATTACAAGTCCCTGAACGTTACAATTAACTATCATTTTTGCGTCGGATTTGAAAATCTAGACTCACAGGAGAACAACCATAAGGTGCCCGAGGCAGCAATAGACCCTTGGAGACAAGTCGGCTGGAGGCCGATGTATTGGATCTCGACGCAATTTGAGTGTTCCATCGGCATTAGGAGGCCCTGAACGTTACAATTAACTATCATTTTTGCGTCGGATTCGAAAATCTAGACTTACAAGAGAACGACCATAAGGTTCCCGAGGCAGCAGTAGACCCTTGGAGACAAGTCGGCTGGAGGACGATGTATTGAATCTCGACGCAATTTGAGTGTTCCATCGGCATTAGGAGGCCCTGAACGTTACAATTAACTATCATTTTTGCGTCGGATTCGAAAATCTAGACTCACAGGAGAAGGATCATATTGTGCCCGAGACTGCAATATCCCCTTGGATACAAGTCGACTGGAGGTCGATGTATTGACTCTCGACGCAATTTGAGTGTTCCATCGTCTTTAGGAGTACCTGAACGTTACAATTAACTATCATTTATGCGTTGGATTCGAAAATCTAGACTCACAGGAGAACGACCATAAGGTGCCCGAGGCAGCAATAGACCCTTGGTGACAAGTCGGCTGGAGGACGATGTACTGAATCTCGACGCAATTTGAGTGTTCCATCTTCATTAGGAGGCCCTGAACGTTACAATTAACTATCAGTTTCGCGTCGGATTCGAAAATCTAGACTCACAGGAGACGGACCACATGGAGCCCGAGGCAGCAATATCCCCTTGTAGACAAGTCGGCTGAAGGAAGATGTACTGAATCTCGACGCAATTTGAGTGTTCCATCGGCATTAGGAGGCCCTGAACGTTATAATGAACTATCATCTTTGCGTCGGATTCGATAATCTAGACTCACAAGAGAACGACCATAAGGTGCCCGAGGCAGCAATAGACCCTTGGAGACAAATCGGCTGAATGCCGATGTATTGAATCTCGAGGCAATTTGAGTGTTCCAATGTCATTAGGAAGCCCTGAACGTTACAATTAACAATCAGTTTCGCGTCGGATTCGTAAATCTATAATCACATGAGAGCGAACATAAGAGGCCGGAGGCAGTAATATCCCCATGGAGACAAGTCGGCTGGAGGCCGATGTATTGAATCTCGACGCAATTTGAGTGTCCCATCGTCATTAGGAGGCCCTAAATGTTACAATTAACTATCATTTTTGCGTCGAGTTCGATAATCTAAACTCACAGGAGAACGACCATAAGGTGCCCGAGGCAGCACCAGACCCTTGGAGACAAGTCGGCTGGAGGACGATGTATTGAATCTCGACGCAATTTGAGTGTTCCATCGTCATTACAAGGCCCTGAACGTTACAATTAACTATCATTTTGGCGTCGGATTCGAAAATCTAGACTCACAGGAGAACGACCATAAGGTGCCCGAGGCAGCAATAGACCCTAAAGAGACAAGTCGGCTGGAGGCCGATGTATTGAATCTCGACGCAATTTGAGTGTTCCATCGGCATTAGGAGGCCCTGAACGTTACAATTAACTATCAGTTTCGCGTCGGATTCGAAAATCTAGACTCACAGGGGACGGACCACATGGAGCCCGAGGCAGCAATATCCCTTTGTACACAAGTCGGCTGGAGGAAGATGTATTGAATTTCGACGCAATTTGAGTGTCCCATCGTCATTAGGAGGCCCTAAACGTTACAATTAACTATAATTTTTGCGTCGGATTCGATAATCTAAACTCACAGGAGAACGACCATAAGGTGCCCGAGGCAGCAACAGACCCTTGGAGACAAGTTGGCTGGAGGCCGATGTATTGAATCTCGACGCAATTTCAGTGTTCCATCGGCATTAGGAGGCCCTGAACGTTATAATGAACTATCATCTTTGCGTCGGATTCGGTAATCTAGACTCACAAGAGAACGACCATAAGGTGCCCGAGGCAGCAATAGACCCTTGGAGACAAATCGGCTGAATGCCGATGTATTGAATCTCGAGGCAATTTGAGAGTTCCATCGTCATTAGGAAGCCCTGATCGTTACAATTAACAATCAGTTTCGCGTCGGATTCGAAAATCTAGACCCACATGAGAGCGAACATAAGAGGCCGGAGGCAGTAATATCCCCATGGAGACTAGTCGGCTGGAGGACGATGTATTGAATCTCGACGCAATTTGAGTGTCCCATCGTCATTAGGAGGCCCTAAACGTTACAATTAACTATCATTTTTGCGTCGGATTCGATAACCTAACTCACAGGAGAACGACCATAAGGTGCCCGAGGCAGCAACAGACCCCTGGAGACAAGTCGGCTGAAGGCCGATGTATTGAATCTCGACGCAATTTGAGTGTTCCATCGTCATTACAAGGCCCTGAACGTTACAATTAACTATCATTTTTGCATCGGATTCGAAAACGTAGAATCACCGGAGACGGACCATGTGGTGCCCGAGGCAGCGATTTCCCCTTGGAGACAAGTCGGCTGGAGGCCGATGTATTGAATCTCGACGCAATTTGAGTGTTCCATCGTCATTAGAATGCCCTGAACGTTACAATTAACTATCATTTTTGCGTCGGATTCGAAAATCTAGACTCACAGAAGACGGACCACATGGAGCCCGAGGCAGCAAAATCCCCTTGTAGACTAGTCGGCTGGAGGAAGATGTATTGAATCTCGACGCAATTTGAGTGTCCCATCGTCATTAGGAGGCCCTAAACGTTACAATTAACTATCATTTATGCGTCGGATTCGAAAATCTAGACTCACAGGAGATCGACCATAAGGTGCCCGTGGCAGCAATAGACCCTTGGAGACAAATCTGCTGGAGGACGATGTATTGAATCTCGACGCAATTTGAGTGTTCCATCGTCATTAGGAGGCTCTGAACGTTACAATTAACTATCAGTTTCGCGTCGGATTCGAAAATCTAGACTCACATGAGAGCGAACATAAGAGGCCGGAGGCAGTAATATCGCCATGGAGACAAGTCGGCTGGAGGACCATGTATTGAATCTCGACGCAATTTGAGTGTCCCATCGTCATTAGGAGGCCCTAAACGTTGCAATTAACTATCATTTATGCGTCGGATTCGAAAATGTAGACTCACAGGAGAACGACCATAAGGTGCCCGAGGCAGCAATAGACCCTTGGAGACAAATAATCTGAATGCCGATGTATTGAATCTCGACGCAATTTGAGTGTTCCATCGGCATTAGGAGGCCCTGAATGTTACAATTAACTATCAGTTTCGCGTCGGATTCGAAAATCTAGACTCACAGGAGACGGACCACATGGAGCCCGAGGCAGCAATATCCCCTTGTAGACAAGTCGGCTGGAGGTCGATGTATTGAATCTCGACGCAATTTGAGTGTTCTATCGTCATTAGGAGGCCCTGAACCTTACAATTAACTATCAGTTTCGCGTCGGATTCGAAAATCTAGACTCACAGGAGACGGACCACATGGAGCCCGAGGCAGCAATATCCACTTGTAAACAAGTCGGCTGGATGAAGATGTATTGACTCTCGACGCAATTTGAGTGTTTCATCGGCATTAGGAGGCCCTGAACGTTACAATTAACTATGAGTTTTGCGTCGGATTCGAAAATCTAGACTCACAGGAGAACGACCATAAGGTGCCCGAGGCAGCATTTGACCCTTGGAGACAAGTCGGCCGGAGGCCGATGTATTGAATCTCGACGCAATTTGAGTGTTCCATCGGCAATAGGAGGCCCTGAATGTTACAATTAACTATCAGTTTCGCGTCGGATTCGATAATCTAGACTCTCAGGAGACGGACCACATGGAGCCCAAGGCAGCAATATCCCCTTGTAGACAAGTCGGCTGGAGGTCGATGTATTGAATCTCGACGCAATTTGAGTGTTCCATCGTCTTTAGGAGTCCCTGAACGTTACAATTAACTATCATTTATGCGTCGGATTCGAAAACGTAGAATCTACGGAGAAGGATCATGTGGTGCAAGAGGCAGCGATATCCCCTTGGAGACAAGTCGGCTGGAGGACGATGTATTGAATCTCGACGCAATTCGAGTGTTCCATCGTCATTAGAAGGCCCTGAACGTTACAATTAACTATCATTTTTGCGTCGGATTCGAAAATCTAGACTCACAGGAGAACGACCATAAGGTGCCCGAGACTGCAATATCCCCTAGGATACAAGTCGACTGGAGGTCGATGTATTGAATCTCGACGCAATTTGAGTGTTCCATCGGCATTAGGAGGCCCTGAACGTTACAATAAACTATCATTTTTGCATCGGATTCGATAATCTAAACTCACAGGAGAACGACCATAAGGTGCCGGAGGCAGCAATAGACCCTTGGAGACAAGTCGGCTGGAGGCCGATGTATTGAATCTCGACGCAATTTGAGTGTTCCATCGGCATTAGGAGGCCCTGAACGTTACAATAAACTATCATTTTTGCATCGGATTCGATAATCTAAACTCACAGGAGAACGACCATAAGGTGCCCGAGGCAGCAACCGACCATTGGAGACAAGTCGGCTGGAGGCCGATGTACTGAATCTCGACGCAATTTGAGTGTTCCATCGGCATTAGGAGGCCCTGAACGTTACAATTAACTATCAGTTTTGCGTCGCATTCGAAAATCTAGACTCACAGGAGACGCACCACATGGAGCCCGAGGCAGCAATATCCCCTTGTAGACAAGTCGGCTGGAGGAAGATGTATTTAATCTCGACGCAATTTGAGTGTCCCATCGTCATTAGGAGGCCCTAAACGTTCAATTAACTATCATTTATGCGTCGGATTCGAAAATCTAGACTCACAGGAGATCGACAATAAGGTGCCCGAGGCAGCAATAGACCCTTGGAGACAAATCGGCTGGAGGACGATGTATTGAATCTCGACGCAATTTGAGTCTTCTATCGTTATTAGGTCGCCCTGAACGTTATAATGAACTATCATTTTTGCGTCGGATTCGATAATCTAGGCTCACAAGAGAACGACCATAAGGTGCCAGAGGCAGCAATAGACCCTTGGAGACAAATCGGCTGAATGCCGATGTATTGAATCTCGACGCAATTTGAGTGTTCCATCGGCATTAGGAGGCCCTGAATGTTACAATTAACTATCAGTATCGCGTCGGATTCGAAAATCTAGACTCACGGGAGACGGACCACATGGAGCCCGAGGCAGCAATATCCCCCTGTAGACAAGTCGGCTGGAGGTCGATGTATTGAATCTCGACGCAATTTGAGTGTTCCATCGTCATTAGGAGGCCCTGAACCTTACAATTAACTATCAGTTTCGCGTCGAATTCGAAAATCTAGACTCACAGGAGACGGAGCACATGGAGCCCGAGGCAGCACTATCCACTTGTAGACAAGTCGGCTGGAGGAAGATGTATTGACTCTGGACGCAATTTGAGTGTTCCATCGGCATTAGGAGGCCCTGAACGTTACAATTAACTATGAGTTTTGCGTCGGATTCGAAAATCTTGACTCACAGGAGAACGACCATAAGGTCCCCGAGGCAGCAATAGACCCTTGGAGACAAGTCTTCTGGAGTCCGATGTATTGAATCTCGACGCAATTTGAGTGTCCCATCGGCATTAGGAGGCCCTGAACGTTACAATTAACTATCATTCTTGCGTCGGATTCGATAATCTAAACTCACAGGAGAACGACCATAAGGTGCCCGAGGCAGCAACAGACCCTTGTAGACAAGTCGGCTGGAGGTCGATGTATTGAATCTCGACGCAATTTGAGTGTTCCATCGTCTTTAGGAGTCCCTGAACGTTACAATTAACTATCATTTATGCGTCGGATTCGTTAACGTTGAATCTACGGAGAAGGACCATGTGGTGCCCGAGGCAGCGATATCCCCTTGGAGACAAGTCGGCTGGAGGACGATATATTGAATCTCGACGCAATTGGAGTGTTCCATCGTCATTAGAAGGCCCTGAACGTTACAATTAACTATCATTTTTGCGTCGGATTCGAAAATCTAGACTCACAGGAGAACGACTATAAGGTGCCCGAGACTGCAATATCCCCTTGGATACAAGTGGACTGGAGGTCGATGTATTGAATCTCGACGCAATTTGAGTGTTCCATCGTCATTAGGAGGCCCTTAACCTTACAATTAACTATCAGTTTCGCGTAGGATTCGAAAATCTAGACTCACAGGAGACGGACCACATGGAGCCCGAGGCAGCAATATCCCCTTGTAGACAAGTCGGCTGGACGAAGATGTATTGAATCTCGAAGCAATTTGAGTGTTCCATCGTCATTAGGAGGCCCTGAACGTTACAATTAACTAAAATTTTTGCGTCGGATTCGATAATCTAAACTCACAGGAGAACGACCATAATATGCCCGAGGCAGCAACAGACACTTGTAGACAAGTCGGCTGGAGGAAGATGTATTGACTCTCGACGCAATTTGAGTGTTCCATCGTCATTAAGAGTCCCTGAGCATTACATTTAACTATCAGTTTTGCGTCGGATTCTAAAATCTAGACTCACAGGAGAACGACCATACGGTGCCCGAGGCAGCAATAGACCCTTGGAGACAAGTCGGCTGGAGGAAGATGTATTGAATCTGGACGCAATTTGAGTCTTCTATCGTCATTAGGAGGCCCTAAACGTTACAATTAACTATCATTTATTCGTCGGATTCGAAAATCTAGACCCACAGGAGAACGACCATAAGGTGCCCGAGGCAGCAATAGACCCTTGGAGACAAATCGGCTGGAGGACGATGTATTGAATCTCGACGCAATTTGAGTCTTCTATCGTCATTAGGTCGCCCTGACCGTTATAATGAACTATCACTTTTGCGTCGGATTCGAAAATGTAGACTTACAAGAGAACGACCATAAGGAGCCCGAGGCAGCAATAGACCCTTGGAGACAAGTCGGCTGGAGGCCGATGTGTTGAATCTTGACGCAATTTGAGTGTTCCATCGTCATTAGGAGGCCCTGAACGTTACAATAAACTATCAGTTTCGCGTCGGATACGAAAATCTAGCCTCACAGGAGACGGACCACATGGAGCCCGAGGCAGCAATATCCCCTTGGAGACAAGTCCGCTGGAGGGCGATGGATTGAATCTCGACGCAATTTGAGTGTTCCATCGTCTTTAGGAGTCCCTGAACGTTACAATTAACTATCATTTATGCGTCGGATTCGAAAACGTAGAATCACCGGAGATGGACCATGTGGTGCCCGAGGCAGCGATATCCCCTTGGAGACAAGTCGGCTGGAGGACGATGTATTGAATCTCGACGCAATTTGAGTGTTCAATCGTCATTAGAAGGCCCTGAACGTTACAATAAACTATCATTTTTGCGTCGGATTCGAAAATCTAGACTCACAGGAGAACGACCATATGGTGCCCGAGGCAGCAATAGACCCTTGGAGACAAGTCGGCTGGAGGACGATGTATTGAATCTCGACGCAATTTGAGTGTTCCATCGGCATTAGGAGGCCCTGAACGTTACAATTAACTATCATTTATGCGTCGGATTCGAAAATCTACTCACAGGAGAAGATCATACGGTGCTCGAGGCAGCAATAGACCCTTGGAGACAAGTCGGCTGGAGGCCGATGTATTGAATCTCGACGCAATTTGAGTGTTCCATCGTCATTAGGAGGCCCTGAACGTAACAATTCACTATCATTTTTGCGTCGGATTCGAAAATCTAGACTCACAGGAGAACGACCTTAAGGTGCCCGAGACTGCAATAACCCCTTGGATACAAGTGGACTGGAGGTCGATGTATTGAATCTCGACGCAATTTGAGTGTTCCATCGTCATTAGGAGGCTCTGAACCTTACAATTAACTATCAGTTTCGCGTCGGATTCGAAAATCTAGACTCACAGGAGACGGACCACATGGAGCCCGAGGCAGCAATATCCCCTTGTAGACAAGTCGGCTGGAGGAAGATGTATTGAATCTCGAAGCAATTTGAGTGTTCCATCGGCATTAGGAGGCAGTGAACGTTACAATTAACTATCATTTTTGCGTCGGATTCGATAATCTAAACTCACAGGAGAACGACCATAATATGCCCGAGGCAGCAGCAGACCCTTGTAGACAAGTCGGCTGGAGGAAGATGTATTGACTCTCGACGCAATTTGAGTGTTCCATCGTCATTAAGAGTCCCTGAGCATTACATTTAACTATCAGTTTTGCGTCGGATTCTAAAATCTAGACTCACAGGAGATCGACCATACGGTGCCCGAGGCAGCAATAGACCCTTGGAGACAAGTCGCTGGAGGAAGATGTATTGAATCTCGACGCAATTTGAGTCTTCTATCGTCATTAGGAGGCCCTAAACGTTACAATTAACTATCATTTATGCGTCGGATTCGAAAATCTAGACCCACAGGAGAACGACCATAAGGTGCCCGAGGCAGCAATAGACCCTTGGAGACAAGTCGGCTGGAGACCGATGTATTGATTCTTGACGCAATTTGAGTGTTCCATCGTCATTAGGAGGCCCTGAACGTTACAATTCACTATCATTTTTGCGTCGGATTCGTAAATCTAGACTCACAGGAGAAGGACCATGTGGTGCCCGAGGCAGCGACTTCCCCTTGGAGACAAGTCGGCTGGAGGCCGATGTATTGGATCGCGACGCAAATTGAGTGTTCCATCGTCATTAGGAGGCCCTGAATGTTACAATTAAGTATCAGTTTTTGTCGGATTCGAAAATCTAGACTCACAGGAGAAGGATCATATGGTGCTCGAGACAGCAATATCCCCTTGGAGACACGTCCGCTGGAGGCCTATGTATTGAATCTCGACGCAATTTGAGTGTCCCATCGTCATTAGGAGGCCCTAGACGTTACAATTAACTATCATTTTTGCGTCGGATTTGATAATTTAAACTCACAGGAGAACGACTATAAGGTGCCCGAGGCAGCAACAGACCCTTGGAGACATGTCGGCTGGAAACCGATGTATTGAATCTCGACGCAATTTGAGTGTTCCATCGGCATTAGGAGGCCCTGAACGTTACAATTAACTATCATTTATGCGTCGGATTCGAAAATCTACTCACAGGAGAAGATCATACGGTGCTCGAGGCAGCAATAGACCCTTGGAGACAAGTCGGCTGGAGGCCGATGTATTGAATCTCGACGCAATTTGAGTGTTCCATCGTCATTAGGAGGCCCTGAACGTAACAATTCACTATCATTTTTGCGTCGGATTCGAAAATCTAGACTCACAGGAGAACGACCTTAAGGTGCCCGAGACTGCAATAACCCCTTGGATACAAGTGGACTGGAGGTCGATGTATTGAATCTCGACGCAATTTGAGTGTTCCATCGTCATTAGGAGGCTCTGAACCTTACAATTAACTATCAGTTTCGCGTCGGATTCGAAAATCTAGACTCACAGGAGACGGACCACATGGAGCCCGAGGCAGCAATATCCCCTTGTAGACAAGTCGGCTGGAGGAAGATGTATTGAATCTCGGTGCAATTTGAGTGTTCCATCGGCATTAGGAGGCAGTGAACGTTACAATTAACTATCATTTTTGCGTCGGATTCGATAATCTAAACTCACAGGAGAACGACCATAATATGCCCGAGGCAGCAGCAGACCCTTGTAGACAAGTCGGCTGGAGGAAGATGTATTGACTCTCGACGCAATTTGAGTGTTCCATCGTCATTAAGAGTCCCTGAGCATTACATTTAACTATCAGTTTTGCGTCGGATTCTAAAATCTAGACTCACAGGAGATCGACCATACGGTGCCCGAGGCAGCAATAGACCCTTGGAGACAAGTCGCTGGAGGAAGATGTATTGAATCTCGACGCAATTTGAGTCTTCTATCGTCATTAGGAGGCCCTAAACGTTACAATTAACTATCATTTATGCGTCGGATTCGAAAATCTAGACCCACAGGAGAACGACCATAAGGTGCCCGAGGCAGCAATAGACCCTTGGAGACAAGTCGGCTGGAGACCGATGTATTGATTCTTGACGCAATTTGAGTGTTCCATCGTCATTAGGAGGCCCTGAACGTTACAATTCACTATCATTTTTGCGTCGGATTCGTAAATCTAGACTCACAGGAGAAGGACCATGTGGTGCCCGAGGCAGCGACTTCCCCTTGGAGACAAGTCGGCTGGAGGCCGATGTATTGGATCGCGACGCAAATTGAGTGTTCCATCGTCATTAGGAGGCCCTGAATGTTACAATTAAGTACCAGTTTTTGTCGGATTCGAAAATCTAGACTCACAGGAGAAGGATCATATGGTGCTCGAGACAGCAATATCCCCTTGGAGACACGTCCGCTGGAGGCCTATGTATTGAATCTCGACGCAATTTGAGTGTCCCATCGTCATTAGGAGGCCCTAGACGTTACAATTAACTATCATTTTTGCGTCGGATTTGATAATTTAAACTCACAGGAGAACGACTATAAGGTGCCCGAGGCAGCAACAGACCCTTGGAGACATGTCGGCTGGAAACCGATGTATTGATTCTTGACGCAATTTGAGTGTTCCATCGTCATTAGGAGGCCCTGAACGTTACAATTCACTATCGTTTTTGCGTCGGATTCGAAAATCTAGAATCACAGGAGACGGACCACATGGAGCCCGAGGCAGATATATCCCCTTGTAGAGAAGTCGGCTGGAGGTCGATGTATTGAATCTCGACGCAATTTGAGTGTTCCATCGTCATTAGGAAGCCCTGAACGTTCCAATTAACAATCAGTTTCGCGTCGGATTCGAAAATCTAGACTCACATGAGAGCGAACATAAAAGGCCGGAGGCAGTAATATCCCCATGGAGAGAAGTCGGCTGGAGGACGATGTATTGAATCTAGACGCAATTTGAGTGTCCCATCGTCATTAGGAGGCGCTAAACGTTACAATTAACTATAATTTTGGCGTCGGATTCGAAAATCTAGACTCACAGGAGAACGACCATAAGGTGCCCGAGGCAGCAACAGACCCTTGGAGACAAGTCGGCTGGAGGCTAATGTATTGAATCTCGACGCAATTTGAGTGTTCCATCGCCAATGGAAGGCTCTGAACCTTACAATGGGCTATCAGTTTCCCGTCGGATTCGAAAATCTAGACTCACAGGAGACGGACCACATGGAGCCCGAGGAAGCAATATCCGCTTGTAGACAAGTCGGCTGGAGGAAGATGTATTGACTCTCGACGCAATTTGCGTGTTCCATCGTCATTAAGAGGCCCTGAGCATTACATTTAACTATCAGTTTTGCGTCGGATTCTAAAATGTTGACTCATAGGAGAAGGATCATATGGTGCACCAGACTGCAATATCCCCTTGTAGACAAGTCGGCTGGAGGTCGATGTATTGAATCTCGACGCAATTTGAGTGTTCCATCGTCATTAGGAAGCCCTGAACGTTACAATTAACAATCACTTTCGCGTCGGATACGAAAATCTAGACTCACATGAGAGCGAACATAAGAGGCCGGAGGCAGTAATATCCCCATGGAGACAAGTCGGCTGGAGGACGATGTATTGAATCTCGACGCAATTTGAGTGTTCCATCGTCATTAGGATGCCCTAAAAGTTACAATTATCTATCATTTTTGCGTCGGATTCGATAATCAAAACTCACAGGAGAACGACCATAACTTGCCCGAGGCAGCAACATACCTTGGGCGACAAGTCGGCTGGAGGCCGATGTATTGAATCTCGACGCAATTTGAGTGTTCCATCGTCATTACAAGGCCCTGAACGTTACAATTAACTATCATTTTTGCGTCGGATTCGAAAATCTAGACTCACAGGAGAATGACCATAAGGTGCCCGAGGCAGCAATAGACCCTTGGAGACAAGTCGGCTGGAGGTCGATGTATAGAATCTCGACGCAATTTGAGTGTTCCATCGCCAATAGGAGGCCCTGGACGTTACAATTAACTATGAGTTTTGCGTCGGATTCGAAAACGTAGAATCACCGGAGAAGGATCATATGGTGCACGAGACTGCAATATCCCCTTGGATACAAGTCGACTGGAGGTCGATGTATTGACTCTCGACGCAATTTGAGTGTTCCATCGTCTTTAGGAGTCCCTGAACGTTACAATTAACTATCATTTTTGCGTCGGATTCGATAATCTAAACTCACAGGAGAACGACCATAAGGTGCCCGAGACAGCAATATCCCCTTGGAGACAAGTCGGCTGGAGGCCGAGGTATTGATTCTCGACGCAATTTGAGTGTTCCATCGTCATTACAAGGCCCTGAACGTTACAATTAACTATCATTTATGCGTTGGATTCGAAAATCTAGACTCACAGGATACGACAATAAGGTGCCCGAGGCTGCAATAGACCCTCGGAGACAAGTCGGCTGGAGACCGATGTATTGAATCTCGACGCAATTTGAGTGTTCCATCGGCATTAGGAGGCCCTGAACGTTACAGTTAACTATCATTTTAGCGTCGGATTCGAAAATCTACTAACAGGAGAAGGATCATATGGTGCACGAGATTGCAATATCCCCTTGGATACAAGTCGACTGGAGGTCGATGTATTGACTCTCGACGCAATTTGAGTGTTCCATCGTCTTTAGGAGTCCCTGAACGTTACATTTAACTATCAGTTTTGCGTCGGATTCTAAAATGTTGACTCATAGGAGAAGGATCATATGGTGCACGAGACTGCAATATCCCCTTGTAGACAAGTCGGCTGGAGGTCGATGTATTGAATCTCGACGCAATTTGAGTGTTCCATCGTCATTAGGAAGCCCTGAACATTACAATTAACAATCACTTTCGCGTCGGATTCCAAAATCTAGACTCACATGAGAGCGAACATAAGAGGCCGGAGGCAGTAATTTCCCCATGGAGACAAGTCGGCTGGAGGACGATGTATTGAATCTCGAAGCAATTTGAGTGTTCCATCGTCATTAGGAGGCCCTGAACGTTACAATTAACTGAACGTTACAATTAACTATCATTTTTGCGTCGGATTAGAAAATCTAGACTCACAGGAGAATGACCATAAGGTGCCCGAGGCAGCAATAGACCCTTGGAGACAAGTCGGCTGGAGGTCGATGTATAGAATCTCGACGCAATTTGAGTGTTCCATCGCCAATAGGAGGCCCTGGACGTTACAATTAACTATGAGTTTTGCGTCGGATTCGAAAACGTAGAATCACCGGAGAAGGATCATATGGTGCACGAGACTGCAATATCCCCTTGGATACAAGTCGACTGGAGGTCGATGTATTGACTCTCGACGCAATTTGAGTGTTCCATCGTCTTTAGGAGTCCCTGAACGTTACAATTAACTATCATTTTTGCGTCGGATTCGATAATCTAAACTCACAGGAGAACGACCATAAGGTGCCCGAGACAGCAATATCCCCTTGGAGACAAGTCGGCTGGAGGCCGAGGTATTGATTCTCGACGCAATTTGAGTGTTCCATCGTCATTACAACGACCATATGGTGCCCGAGGCAGCAATAGACCCTTGGAGACAAGTCGGCTGGAGGCCGATGTATTGAATCTCGACGCAATTTGAGTGTTCCATCGTCATTAGGAGGCCCTAAAAGTTACAATTATCTATCATTTTTGCGTCGGATTCGATAATCTAAACTCACAGGAGAACGACCTTAAGGTGCCCGAGGCAGCAACATACCCTGGGCGACAAGTCGGCTGGAGGTCGATGTATTGAATCTCGACGCAATTTGAGTGTTCCATCGTCATTACAAGGCCCTGAACGTTACAATTAACTATCATTTTTGCGTCGGATTCGAAAATCTAGACTCACAGGAGAATGACCATATGGTGCCCGAGGCAGCAATAGAACCTTGGAGACAAGTCGGCTGGAGGTCGATGTATAGAATCTCGACGCAATTTGAGTGTTCCATCGCCAATAGGAGGCCCTGAACGTTACAATTAACTATGAGTTTTGCGTCGGATTCGAAAACGTAGAATCACCGGAGAAGGATCATATGGTGCACGAGACTGCAATATCCCCTTGGATACAAGTCGACTGGAGGTCGATGTATTGACTCTCGACGCAATTTGAGTGTTCCATCGTCTTTAGGAGTCCCTGAACGTTACAATTAACTATCATTTTTGCGTCGGATTCGATAATCTGAACTCACAGGAGAACGACCATAAGGTGCCCGAGACAGCAATATCCCCTTGGAGACAAGTCGGCTGGAGGCCGATGTATTGAATCTCGACGCAATTTGAGTGTTCCATCGTCTTTAGGAGTCCCTGAACGTTACAATTAACTATCATTTATGCGTCGGATTCGAAAATCTAGACTCACAGGAGAACGACCATAAGGTGCCCGAGGCAGCAATAGACCCTTGGAGACAAGTCGGCTGGAGGACGATGTATTGAATCTCGACGCAATTTGAGTGTCCCATCGTCATTAGACGGCGCTGAACGTTACAATTAACTATCATTTTTGCGTCGGATTCGAAAATCTAGACTCACAGGAGAACGACCATAAGGTGCCCGAGGCAGCAATAGACCCTTGCAGACAAGTCGACTGGAGGACGATGTATTGAATCTCGACGCAATTTGAGTGTTCCATCGTCATTAGAAGGCCCTGAACGTACAATTAACTATCATTTTTGCGTCGGATTCGAAAATCTAGACTCACAGGAGAAGGATCATATTGTGCCCGAGATAGCAATATCCCCTTGGAGACAAGTCGGCTGGAGGCCGATGTATTGAATCTCGACGCAATTTGCGTGTTCCATCGTCATTAGGAGGCCCTGAACGTTACAATTAACTATCAGTTTCCCGTCGGATTCGAAAATCTAGAGTCACAGGAGACGGCCCACATGGAGCCCGAGGCAGCAATATCCCCTTGGAGACAAGTCGGCTGGAGGTCGATGTATTGAATCTCGACTCAATTTGAGTGTTCCATCGTCATTAGAAGGCCCTGAACGTTACTATTAACAATCAGTTTTGCGTCGGGTTCGAAAATCTAGACTCACAGCAGAACGATCACAAGGTGCCCATGGCAGCTATTGACCCTTGGAGACAAGTCGGTTGGAGGACGATGTATTGGATCGCGACGCAAAATGAGTGTTCCATCGTCATTAGGAGGCCCTGAATGTTACAATTAACTATAAGTTTTTCGTCGGATTTGAAAATCTAGACTCACTGGAGACGGACCATAAGGTGCCCGAGGCAGCAATATCCCCTTGGAGACCAGTCCGCTGGAGGTCGATGTATTGACTCTCGACGCAATTTGAGTGTTCCATCGTCTTTAGGCGTCCCTGAACGTTACAATTAACTATCAATTATGCGTCGGATTCGAAAATCTACTCACAGGAGAAGTTCTTACGGTGCTCGAGACAGCAATATCCCCTTGGAGACAAGTCCGCTGGTGGCCGATGTATTGAATCTAGACGCAATTTGAGTGTTCCTTCGTCATTAGGAGGCCGTGAACCTTACAATTAACTATCATTTTTGCGTCGGATTCAAAAAACCTACTCACAGGAGAAGTTCATACATTGCTCGAGGAAACAACAGACCCTTGGAGACAAGTCGGCTGGAGGCCGATGTTTTGAATCTCGCCGCAATTTGAGTGTTCCATCGTCATTACAAGGCCCTGAACATTACAATTAACTAACCTTTTTGCGTCGGATTCGATAATCTAGGCTCACAGGAAAACGACCATAAGGTGCCCGAGGCAGCAATAGACCCTTGGAGACAAGTCGGCTGGAGGACGATGTATTAAATCTCGACGCAATTTGAGTGTTCCATCGTCATTAGGAGGCCCTGAACGATACAATTAACTATCATTTTTGCGTCGGATTCGAAAATCTAGGCTTCAAAGAGAACGACCATAAGGTGCCCGAGGCAGCATTAGACCCTTGGAGAGAAGCCGGCTGGAGGACGATGTATTGGATCGCGACGTAATTTGATTGTTCCATCGTCATTAGGAGGCCCTGAATGTTACAATTAACTATCAGTTTTTCGTAGGATTCGAAAATCTAGACTCACAGCAGACGGAACATTTGGTGCCCGAGGCAGGAATATCCCCTTGGAGACAAATCGGCTGGAGGACGATGTATTGAATCTCGACGCAATTTGAGTCTTCTATCGTCATTAGGAGGCCCTGAACGTTACTATTCACTATCATTTTTGCGTCGGATTCGAAAATCTAGACTCACAAGAGAAGGATACATGGTGCCCGAGACAGCAATATCCCCTTGGAGACAAGTCGGCTGGAGGCCGATGTATTCTATCTCGACGCAATTTGAGTGCTCCATCGGCATTAGGAGGCCCTCAACGTTACAATTAACCATCATTTTTGCGTCGGATTCGATAATCTAAACTCACAGGAGAACGACCGTAAGGTGCCTGAGGCACCAACAGACCCTTGGAGACAAGTCCGCTGGAGGCCGATGTATTGAATCTCGACGCAATTTGAGTGTTCCATCGTCATTACAAGGCCCTGAACGTTACAATTAACTATCATTTTTGCGTTGGATTCGAAAATCTAGACTCACAGGATACGACAATAAGGTGCCCGAGGCTGCAATAGACCCTCGGAGACAAGTCGGCTGGAGACCGATGTATTGAATCACGACGCAATTTGAGTGTTCCATCGGCATTAGGAGGCCCTGAACGTTACAGTTAACTATCATTTTAGCGTCGGATTCGAAAATCTACTAACAGGAGAAGGATCATATGGTGCACGAGACTGCAATATCCCCTTGGATACAAGTCGACTGGAGGTCGATGTATTGACTCTCGACGCAATTAGAGTGTTCCATCGTCTTTAGGAGTCCCTGAACGTTACATTTAACTATCAGTTTTGCGTCGGATTCTAAAATGTTGACTCATAGGAGAAGGATCATATGGTGCACGAGACTGCAATATCCCCTTGTAGACAAGTCGGCTAGAGGTCGATGTATTGAATCTCGACGCAATTTGAGTGTTCCATCGTCATTAGGAAGCCCTGAACGTTACAATTAACAATCACTTTCGCGTCGGATTCCAAAATCTAGACTCACATGAGAGCGAACATAAGAGGCCGGAGGCAGTAATTTCCCCATGGAGACAAGTGGGCTGGAGGACGATGTATTGAATCTCGAAGCAATTTGAGTGTTCCATCGTCATTAGGGGGCCCTGAACGTTACAATTAACTATCATTTTTGCGTCGGATTCGAAAATCTAGACTCACAGGAGAACGACCATATGGTGCCCGAGGCAGCAATAGACCCTAGGAGACAAGTCGGCTGGAGGCCGATGTATTGAATCTCGACGCAATTTGAGTGTTCCATCGACATTAGGAGGCCCTAAAAGTTACAATTATCTATCATTTTTGCGTCGGATTCGATAATCTAAACTCACAGGAGAACGACCATAAGGTGCCCGAGGCAGCTACATACCCTGGGCGACAAGTCGGCTGGAGGTCGATGTATTGAATCTCGACGCAATTTGAGTGTTCCATCGTCATTACAAGGCCCTGAACGTTACAATTAACTATCATTTTTGCGTCGGATTCGAAAATCTAGACTCACAGGAGATTGACCATAAGGTGCCCGAGGCAGCAATAGACCCTTGGAGACAAGTCGGCTGGAGGTCGATGTATAGAATCTCGACGCAATTTGAGTGTTCCATCGCCAATAGGAGGCCCTGAACGTTACAATTATCTATGAGTTTTGCGTCGGATTCGAAAACGTAGAATCACCGGAGAAGGATCATATGGTGCACGAGACTGCAATATCCCCTTGGATACAAGTCGACTGGAGGTCGATGTATTGACTCTCGACGTAATTTGAGTGTTCCATCGTCTTTAGGAGTCCCTGAACGTTACAATTAACTATCATTTTTGCGTCGGATTCGATAATCTAAACTCACAGGAGAACGACCATAAGGTGCCCGAGACAGCAATATCCCCTTGGAGACAAGACGGCTGGAGGCCGATGTATTGAATCTCGACGCAATTTGAGTGTTCCAACGTCATTACAAGGCCCTGAACGTTACAATTAACTATCATTTTTGCGTCGGATTCGAAAATCTAGACTCACAGGATACGACAATAAGGTGCCCGAGGCTGCAATAGACCCTCGGAGACAAGTCGGCTGGAGACCGATGTATTGAATCTCGACGCAATTTGAGTGTTCCATCGTCATTAGAAGGTCCTGAACGTTACAATTACCTATCATTTTTGCGTCGGATTCGAAAATCTAGACTCATAGGAGAACGACCATAAGGTGCCCGAGACAGCAATATCACCTTGGAGACAAGTCCGCTGGAGGCCGATGTATTGAATCTCGACGCAATTTGAGTGTTCCATCGTCATTAGGAGGGCCTGAACCGTACAATTAACTATCAGTTTCGCGTCGGATTCGAAAATCTAGACTCACAGGAGACGGACCACATGGAGCCCGAGGCAGCAATTTCCGCTTGTTGACAAGTCAGCTGGAGGAAGATGTATTGACTCTCGACGCAATTTGAGTGTTCCATCGTCATTAAGAGGCCCTGAGCATTACATTGAACTATCAGTTTTGCGTCGGATTCTAAATCTAGACTCACAGGAGAACGACCATACGATGCCCGAGGCAGCAATAGACCCTTGGAGACAAGTCGGCTGGAGGACGATGTATTGAATCTCGACGCAATTCGAGAGTTCCATCGTCATTAGAAGGCCCTGAACGTTACAATTAACTATCATTTTTGCGTCGGATTCGAAAATCTCGACTTACATTAGAACGACCATAAGGTGCCCGAGGCAGCAATAGACCCTTGGAGACAAGTCGGCTGGAGGACGATGTATTGGATCGCGACGCAATTTGAGTGTTCCATCGTCATTAGGAGGCCCTGAATGTTACAATTAACTATCAGTTTTTCGTCGGATTCGAAAATCTAGACTCACAGCAGACGGATCATTTGGTGCCCGAGGCAGCAATATCCCCTCGGAGACAAATCGCCTGGAGGACGATGTATTGAATCTCGACGCAATTTGAGTGTTCCATCGTCATTACAAGGCCCTGAACGTTACAATTAACTATCATTTTTGCGTCGGATTCGAAAATCTAGACTCACAGGAGAACGACCATAAGGTGCCCGAGGCACAATAGATCCTTGGAGACAAGTCGGCTGGAGGACGATGAATTGAATCTCCACGAAATTTGAGTGTTCCATCGGCATTAGGAGGCCCTGAACGTTACAATTAACTATCATTTTTGCGTCGGATTCGATAATCTAAACTCACAGGAGTACGACCATAAGGTGCCTGAGGCAGCAATAGACCCTTGGAGACAAGTCGGCTGGAGGCCGATGTATTGAATCTCGACGCAATTTGAGTGTTCCATCGGCATTAGGAGGCCCTGAACGTTACAGTTAACTATCATTTTAGCGTCGGATTCGAAAATCAAGACTCACCGCAGACGAAACATTTGGTGCCCGAGGCAGCAATATCCCCTTGGAGACAAATCGGCTGGAGGACGATGTATTGAATCTCGACGCAATTTGAGTCTTCTATCGTCATTAGGAGGCCCTGAACGTTACTATTCACTATCATTTTTGCGTCGGATTCGAAAATCTAGACTCGCAGGAGAAGGATCATATGGTGCCCGAGACAGCAATATCCCCTTGGAGACAAGTCAGCTGGAGGCCGATGTATTGAATCTCGACGCAATTTGAGAGTTCTATCGTCATCAGGAGGCGCTGATTGTTACTATTCACTATCATTTTTGCGTCGGATTCGAAAATCTAGACTCAAAGGAGAAGGATCGTATGGTGCCCGAGACAGCAATATCCCCTTGGAGACAAGTCCGCTGGAGGCCGATGTATTGAATCTCGACGCAATTTGAGTGTTCCATCGTCATTAGGTCGCCCGGAACGTTATAATGAACTATCAGTTTTGCGTCGGATTCGATAATCTAAACTCACAGGAGAACGACAATAAGGTGCCCGAGACAGCAATATTCCCTTGGAGACAAGCCCGCTGGAGGCCGATGTATTGAATCTCGACGCAATTTGAGTGATCCATCGGCATTAGGAGGCCCTGAACGTTACAATTAACTATCATTTTTGCGTCGGATTCGAAAATCTAGACTCACAGGAGAACGGCCATAAGGTGCCCGAGGGAGCAATAGACCCTTGGAGAGAAGTCGGCTGGAGGCCGATGTATTGAATCTCGACGCAATTTGAGTGTTCCATCGGCATTAGGAGGCCCTGAACGTTACAATTAACTATCATTTTTGCGTCGGATTCGATAATCTAAACTCACAGGAGAACGACCATAAGGTGCCCGAGGCAGCAACAGACCCTTGGAGACAAGTCGGCTGGAGGACAATGTATTGAATCTCGACGCAATTTGAGTGTTCCATCGTCATTAGAAGGCCCTGAACGTTACAATTAACTATCGTTTTTGCGTCGGATTCGAAAATCTAGACTCATAGGAGAACGACCATAAGGTGCCCGAGGCAGCGCTAGACCCTTGAAGACAAGTCGGCTGGAGGACGATGTATTGAATCTCGACGCAATTTGAGAGTTCCATCGTCATTAGGAGGCCCTGAACGTTACAATTAACTATCATTTTTGCGTCGGATTCGAAAATCTAGACTTACAAGAGAACGACCATAAGGTGCCCGAGGCAGCATTAGACCCTTGGAGACAAGTCGGCTGGAGGACGATGTATTGGATCGCGACGCAATTTGAGTGTTCCATCGTCATTAGGAGGCCCTGAACGTTACAATTAACTATCATTTTTGCGTCGGATTCGAAAATCTAGACTTACAAGAGAACGACCATAAGGTGCCCGAGGCAGCATTAGACCCTTGGAGACAAGTCGGCTGGAGGACGATGCATTGAATCTCGACGCAATTTGAGTCTTCTATCGTCATTAGCAGGCCCTGAACGTTACTATTCACTATCATTTTTGCGTCGGATTCGAAATTCTAGACTCACAGTAGGAGGATCATATGGTGCCCGAGACAGCAATATCCCCTTGGAGACAAGTCGGCTGGAGGCCGATGTATTGAATCTCGACGCAATTTGAGTTTTCCATCGGCATTAGGAGGCCCTGAACGTTACAGTTAACTATCATTTTAGCGTCGGATTCGAAAATCTAGTCTCACAGCAGTCGGACCATTTGGTGCCCGAGGCAGCAATAACCCCTTGGAGACAAATCGGCTGGAGGACGATGTATTGAATCTCGACGCAATTTGAGTCTTCTATCGTCATCAGGAGGCCCTGAACGTTACTATTCGCTATCATTTTTGCGTCGGATTCGAAAATCTAGACTCACAGGTGAATGACCATATGGTGCCCGAGACAGGAATATCCCCTTGGAGACAAGTCTGCTGGAGGCCGATGTATTGAATCTCGACGCAATTTGAGAGTTCTATCGTCATCAGGAGGTGCTGAACGTTACTATTCACTATCATTTTTGCGTCGGATTCGAAAATGTAGACCCACAGGAGAAGGATCATATGGTGCCGGAGACAGCTATATCCCGTTGGAGACAAGTCCGCTGGAGGCCGATGTATTGAATCTCGACGCAGTCTGAGTGTTCCATCGTCATTAGGAGGCCCTGAACGTTACAATTAACAATCATTTTAGCGTCGGATTCGAAAATCTACTCACAGGAGAAGTTCATACGGTGCTCGAGACAGCAATATCCCCTTGGAGACAAGTCCGCTGGAGGCAGATGTATTTAATCTCGAAGCAATTTTAATGTTCCATCGTCATTAGGAGGCCCTGAACCTTACAATTAACTATCATTTTTGCGTCGGATTCAAAAATCTACTCACAGGAGAAGTTCATACGGTGCTCGAGGCAGCAACAGACCCTTGGAGACAAGTCGGCTGGAGGCCGATGTATTGAATCTCGACGCAATTTGAGTGTTCCATCGTCATTACAAGGCCCTGAACGTTACAATTAACTATCATCTTTGCGTCGAATTCGAAAATCCAGACTTACAAGAGAACGACCATAAGGTGCCCGAGGCAGCATTAGACCCTTGGAGACAAGTCGGCTGGAGGACGATGTATTGAATCTCGACGCAATTTGAGTGTCCCATCGTCATTAGGAGGCCCTAAACGTTACAATTAACTACCATTTTTGCGTCGGATTCGAAAATCTAGACACACAGGAGAACGACCATAAGGTGCCCGAGGCAGCAGTAGACCCTTGGAGACAAGTCGGCTGGAGGCCGATGTATTGAATCTCAACGCAATTTGAGTGTTCCATCGGCATTAGGAGGCCCTGAACGTTACAATTAACTATCATTTTTGCGTCGGATTCGATAATCTAAACTCACAGGAGAACGACCATAAGGTGCCCGAGGCAGCAATAGACCATTGGAGACAAGTCGGCTGGAGGCCGATGTATTGAATCTCGACGCAATTTGAGTGTTCCATCGGCATTAGGAGGCCCTGAACGTTACAATTAACTATCATTTTTGAGTCGGATTCGATAATCTAAACTCACAGGAGAACGACCATAAGGTGCCGAGGCAGCAATAGACCCTTGGAGACAAGTCGGCTGGAGGCCGATGTATTGAATCTCTCCGCAATTTGAGTGATCCATCGGCATTAGGAGGCCCTGAATGTTACAATTAACTATCAGTTTTTCGTCGGATTCGAAAATCTAGACTCACAGCAGACGGATCATTTGGTGCCCGAGGCAGCAATATCCCCTCGGAGACAAATCGCCTGGAGGACGATGTATTGAATCTCGACGCAATTTGAGTGTTCCATCGTCATTACAAGGCCCTGAACGTTACAATTAACTATCATTTTTGCGTCGGATTCGAAAATCTAGACTCACAGGAGAACGACCATAAGGTGCCCGAGGCACAATAGATCCTTGGAGACAAGTCGGCTGGAGGACGATGAATTGAATCTCCACGAAATTTGAGTGTTCCATCGGCATTAGGAGGCCCTGAACGTTACAATTAACTATCATTTTTGCGTCGGATTCGATAATCTAAACTCACAGGAGTACGACCATAAGGTGCCTGAGGCAGCAATAGACCCTTGGAGACAAGTCGGCTGGAGGCCGAGGTATTGAATCTCGACGCAATTTGAGTGTTCCATCGGCATTAGGAGGCCCTGAACGTTACAGTTAACTATCATTTTAGCGTCGGATTCGAAAATCAAGACTCACCGCAGACGAAACATTTGGTGCCCGAGGCAGCAATATCCCCTTGGAGACAAATCGGCTGGAGGACGATGTATTGAATCTCGACGCAATTTGAGTCTTCTATCGTCATTAGGAGGCCCTGAACGTTACTATTCACTATCATTTTTGCGTCGGATTCGAAAATCTAGACTCGCAGGAGAAGGATCATATGGTGCCCGAGACAGCAATATCCCCTTGGAGACAAGTCAGCTGGAGGCCGATGTATTGAATCTCGACGCAATTTGAGAGTTCTATCGTCATCAGGAGGCGCTGATTGTTACTATTCACTATCATTTTTGCGTCGGATTCGAAAATCTAGACTCAAAGGAGAAGGATCGTATGGTGCCCGAGACAGCAATATCCCCTTGGAGACAAGTCCGCTGGAGGCCGATGTATTGAATCTCGACGCAATTTGAGTGTTCCATCGTCATTAGGTCGCCCGGAACGTTATAATGAACTATCAGTTTTGCGTCGGATTCGATAATCTAAACTCACAGGAGAACGACAATAAGGTGCCCGAGACAGCAATATTCCCTTGGAGACAAGTCCGCTGGAGGCCGATGTATTGAATCTCGACGCAATTTGAGTGATCCATCGGCATTAGGAGGCCCTGAACGTTACAATTAACTATCATTTTTGCGTCGGATTCGAAAATCTAGACTCACAGGAGAACGGCCATAAGGTGCCCGAGGGAGCAATAGACCCTTGGAGAGAAGTCGGCTGGAGGCCGATGTATTGAATCTCGACGCAATTTGAGTGTTCCATCGGCATTAGGAGGCCCTGAACGTTACAATTAACTATCATTTTTGCGTCGGATTCGATAATCTAAACTCACAGGAGAACGACCATAAGGTGCCCGAGGCAGCAACAGACCCTTGGAGACAAGTCGGCTGGAGGACAATGTATTGAATCTCGACGCAATTTGAGTGTTCCATCGTCATTAGAAGGCCCTGAACGTTACAATTAACTATCGTTTTTGCGTCGGATTCGAAAATCTAGACTCATAGGAGAACGACCATAAGGTGCCCGAGGCAGCGCTAGACCCTTGGAGACAAGTCGGCTGGAGGACGATGTATTGAATCTCGACGCAATTTGAGAGTTCCATCGTCATTAGGAGGCCCTGAACGTTACAATTAACTATCATTTTTGCGTCGGATTCGAAAATCTAGACTTACAAGAGAACGACCATAAGGTGCCCGAGGCAGCATTAGACCCTTGGAGACAAGTCGGCTGGAGGACGATGAATTGGATCGCGACGCAATTTGAGTGTTCCATCGTCATTAGGAGGCCCTGAACGTTACAATTAACTATCATTTTTGCGTTGGATTCGAAAATCTAGACTTACAAGAGAACGACCATAAGGTGCCCGAGGCAGCATTAGACCCTTGGAGACAAGTCGGCTGGAGGACGATGCATTGAATCTCGACGCAATTTGAGTCTTCTATCGTCATTAGCAGGCCCTGAACGTTACTATTCACTATCATTTTTGCGTCGGATTCGAAATTCTAGACTCACAGTAGGAGGATCATATGGTGCCCGAGACAGCAATATCCCCTTGGAGACAAGTCGGCTGGAGGCCGATGTATTGAATCTCGACGCAATTTGAGTTTTCCATCGGCATTAGGAGGCCCTGAACGTTACAGTTAACTATCATTTTAGCGTCGGATTCGAAAATCTAGTCTCACAGCAGTCGGACCATTTGGTGCCCGAGGCAGCAATAACCCCTTGGAGACAAATCGGCTGGAGGACGATGTATTGAATCTCGACGCAATTTGAGTCTTCTATCGTCATCAGGAGGCCCTGAACGTTACTATTCGCTATCATTTTTGCGTCGGATTCGAAAATCTAGACTCACAGGTGAATGACCATATGGTGCCCGAGACAGCAATATCCCCTTGGAGACAAGTCTGCTGGAGGCCGATGTATTGAATCTCGACGCAATTTGAGAGTTCTATCGTCATCAGGAGGTGCTGAACGTTACTATTCACTATCATTTTTGCGTCGGATTCGAAAATGTAGACCCACAGGAGAAGGATCATATGGTGCCGGAGACAGCTATATCCCGTTGGAGACAAGTCCGCTGGAGGCCGATGTATTGAATCTCGACGCAGTCTGAGTGTTCCATCGTCATTAGGAGGCCCTGAACGTTACAATTAACAATCATTTTAGCGTCGGATTCGAAAATCTACTCACAGGAGAAGTTCATACGGTGCTCGAGACAGCAATATCCCCTTGGAGACAAGTCCGCTGGAGGCAGATGTATTTAATCTCGAAGCAATTTTAATGTTCCATCGTCATTAGGAGGCCCTGAACCTTACAATTAACTATCATTTTTGCGTCGGATTCAAAAATCTACTCACAGGAGAAGTTCATACGGTGCTCGAGGCAGCAACAGACCCTTGGAGACAAGTCGGCTGGAGGCCGATGTATTGAATCTCGACGCAATTTGAGTGTTCCATCGTCATTACAAGGCCCTGAACGTTACAATTAACTATCATCTTTGCGTCGAATTCGAAAATCCAGACTTACAAGAGAACGACCATAAGGTGCCCGAGGCAGCATTAGACCCTTGGAGACAAGTCGGCTGGAGGACGATGTATTGAATCTCGACGCAATTTGAGTGTCCCATCGTCATTAGGAGGCCCTAAACGTTACAATTAACTACCATTTTTGCGTCGGATTCGAAAATCTAGACACACAGGAGAACGACCATAAGGTGCCCGAGGCAGCAGTAGACCCTTGGAGACAAGTCGGCTGGAGGCCGATGTATTGAATCTCAACGCAATTTGAGTGTTCCATCGGCATTAGGAGGCCCTGAACGTTACAATTAACTATCATTTTTGCGTCGGATTCGATAATCTAAACTCACAGGAGAACGACCATAAGGTGCCCGAGGCAGCAATAGACCATTGGAGACAAGTCGGCTGGAGGCCGATGTATTGAATCTCGACGCAATTTGAGTGTTCCATCGGCATTAGGAGGCCCTGAACGTTACAATTAACTATCATTTTTGAGTCGGATTCGATAATCTAAACTCACAGGAGAACGACCATAAGGTGCCGAGGCAGCAATAGACCCTTGGAGACAAGTCGGCTGGAGGCCGATGTATTGAATCTCTCCGCAATTTGAGTGATCCATCGGCATTAGGAGGCCCTTAACGTTACAGTTAACTATCATTTTAGCGACGGATTCGAAAATCTACTAACAGGAGAAGGATCATATGGTGCACGAGACTGCAATATCCCCTTGGATACAAGTCGGCTGGAGGTCGATGTATTGAATCTCGACGCAATTTGAGTCTTCTATCGTCATTAGGAAGCCCTAAACGTTACAATTAACTATCATTTTTGCGTCGGATACGATAATCTAAACTCACAGGGGAACGACCATAAGGTGCCCGAGGCAGCAACAGACCCTTGGAGACAAGTCGGCTGGAGGCCGATGTATTGAATCTCGACGCAATTTGAGAGTTCTATCGTCATCAGGAGGCGCTGAACGTTACTATTCACTATCATTTTTGCGTCGGATTCGAAAATCTAGACTCACAGGAGAAGGATCATATGGTGCCCGAGACAGCAATATCCCCTTAGAGACAAGTCCGCTGGAGGCCGATGTATTGAACTCGACGCAATCTGAGTGTTCCATCGTCATTAGGAGGCAGTGAACCTTACAGTTAACTATCAGTTTCGCGTCGGATTCGAAAATCTAGACTCACAGGAGACGGACCACATGGAGCCCGAGGCAGCAATATCCCCTTGTAGACAAGTCGGCTGGAGGAAGATGTATGGACTCTCGACGCAATTTGAGTGTTCCATCGTCATTACAATGCCCTGAACGTTACAATTAACTATCATTTTTGCGTCGGATTCCAAAATCTAGACTCACAGGAGAACGACCATAAGGTGCCTGAGGCAGCAATAGACCCTTGGAGACAAGTCACCTGGAGGCCGATGTATTGATTCTCGACGCAATTTGAGTGTTCCATCGGCATTAGGAGGCCCTGAACGTTACAATGAACTATCATTTTTGCGTCGGATTCAATAATCTAAACTCACAGGAGAACGACCATAAGGTGCCCGAGGCAGCAATAGACCCTTAGTGACAAGGCGGCTCGAGGCCGATGTATTGAATCTCGACGCAATTTGAGTGTTCCATCGTCATTAGAAGGTCCTGAACGTTACAATTACCTATCATTTTTGCGTCGGATTCGAAAATCTAGACTCATAGGAGAACGACCATGAGGTGCCCGAGACAGCAATATCACCTTGGAGACAAGTCCGCTGGAGGCCGATGTATTGAATCTCGACGCAATTTGAGTGTTCCATCGTCATTAGGAGGGCCTGAACCTTACAATTAACTATCAGTTTCGCGTCGGATTCGAAAATCTAGACTCACAGGAGACGGACCACATGGAGCCCGAGGCAGCAATATCCCCTTGTAGACAAGTCAGCTGGAGGAAGATGTATTGACTCTCGACGCAATTTGAGTGTTCCATCGTCATTAAGAGGCCCTGAGTATTACATTTAACTATCAGTTTTGCGTCGGATTCTAAAATCTAGACTCACAGGAGAACGACCATACGATGCCCGAGGCAGCAATAGACCCTTGGAGACAAGTCGGCTGGAGGACGATGTATTGAATCTCGACGCAATTCGAGAGTTCCATCGTCATTAGGAGGCCCTGAACGTTACAATTAACTATCATTTTTGCGTCGGATTCGAAAATCTCGACTTACATTAGAACGACCATAAGGTGCCCGAGGCAGCAATAGACCCTTGGAGACAAGTCGGCTGGAGGACGATGTATTGGATCGCGACGCAATTTGAGTGTTCCATCGTCATTAGGAGGCCCTGAATGTTACAATTAACTATCAGTTTTTCGTCGGATTCGAAAATCTAGATTCACAGCAGACGGATCATTTGGTGCCCGAGGCAGCAATATCCCCTCGGAGACAAATCGCCTGGAGGACGATGTATTGAATCTCGACGCAATTTGAGTCTTCTATCGTCATTAGGAGGCCCTGACGGTTACTATTCACTATCATTTTTGCGTCGGATTCGAAAATCTAAACTCACAGGAGAACGACCATAATGTGCCCGAGGCAGCAACAGACCCTTGGAGACAAGTCGGCTGGAGGCCGATGTATTGAATCTCGACGCAATTTGAGTGTTCCATCGGCATTAGGAGGCCCTGAACGTTTCAATTACCTATCAATTTTTGCTTCGGATTCGGTAATCTAAACTCACAGGAGAACGACCATAAGGTGTCCGAGGCAGCAACTGACCCTTGGAGACAAGTCGGCTGGAGGCCGATGTATTGAATCTCGACGCAATTTGAGTGTTCCATCGTCATTACAAGGCCCTGAACGTTACAATTAACTATCATTTTTGCGTCGGATTCGAAAATCTAGACTCACAGGAGAACGACCATAAGGTGCCCGAGGCAGCAATAGATCCTTGGAAACAAGTCGGCTGGAGGACGATGAATTGAATCTCCACGCAATTTGAGTGTTCCATCGGCATTAGGAGGCCCTGAACGTTACAGTTAACTATCATTTTAGCGTCGGATTCGAAAATCAAGACTCACAGCAGACGAACCATTTGGTGCCCGAGGCAGCAATATCCCCTTGGAGACAAATCGGCTGGAGGACGATGTATTGAATCTCGACGCAATTTGAGTCTTCTATCGTCATTAGGAGGCCCTGAACGTTACTATTCACTATCATTTTTGCGTCGGATTCGAAAATCTAGACTCACAGGAGAAGGATCATATGGTGCCCGAGAGAGCAATATCCCCTTGGAGACAAGTCAGCTGGAGGCCGATGTATTGAATCTCGACGCAATTGAGAGTTCTATCGTCATCAGGAGGCGCTGATTGTTACTATTCACTATCATTTTTGCGTCGGATTCGAAAATCTAGACTCAAAGGAGAAGGATCGTATGGTGCCCGAGACAGCAATATCCCCTTGGAGACAAGTCCGCTGGAGGCCGATGTATTGAATCTCGACGCAATTTGAGTGTTCCATCGTCATTAGGTCGCCCGGAACGTTATAATGAACTATCAGTTTTGCGTCGGATTCGATAATCTAAACTCACAGGAGAACGACAATAAGGTGCCCGAGACAGCAATATTCCCTTGGAGACAAGTCCGCTGGAGGCCGATGTATTGAATCTCGACGCAATTTGAGTGTTCCATCGGCATTAGGAGGCCCTGAACGTTACAATTAACTATCATTTTTGCGTCGGATTCGAAAATCTAGACTCACAGGAGAACGACCATAAGGTGCCCGAGGCAGCAATAGACCCTTGGAGAGAAGTCGGCTGGAGGCCGATGTATTGAATCTCGACGCAATTTGAGTGTTCCATCGGCATTAGGAGGCCCTGAACTTTACAATTAACTATCAATTTTGCGTCGGATTCGATAATCTAAACTCACAGGAGAACGACCATAAGGTGCCCGAGACAGCAATATCCCCTTGGAGACAAGTCCGCTGGAGGCCGATGTATTGAATCTCGACGCAATTTGAGTGTTCCGTCGTCATTAGAAGGCCGTGAACGTTACAATTAACTATCATTTTTGCGTCGGATTCCAAAATCTAGACTCACAGGTGAACGACCATAAGGTGCCCGAGGCAGCAATAGACCCTTGGAGAGAAGTCGGCTGGAGGCCGATGTATTGAATCTCGACGCAATTTGAGTGTTCCATCGGCATTAGGAGGCCCTGAACATTACAATTAACTATCATTTTTGCGTCGGATTCGATAATCTAAACTCACAGGAGAACGACCATAAGGTGCCCGAGGCAGCAACAGACCCTTGGAGACAAGTCTGCTGGAGGCCGATGTATTGAATCTCGACGCAATTTGAGAGTTCTATCGTCATCAGGAGGCGCTGAACGTTACTATTCACTATCATTTTTGCGTCGGATTCGAAAATGTAGACCCACAGGAGAAGGATCATATGGTGCCCGAGACAGCTATATCCCCTTGGAGACAAGTCCGCTGGAGGCCGATGTATTGAAACTCGACGCAGTTTGAGTGTTCCATCGTCATTAGAAGGCCCTGAACGTTACAATTAACTATCATTTTTGCGTCGGATTCGAAAATCTAGACTCACAGAAGAACGACCATAAGGTGCCCGAGGCAGCAATAGACCCTTGGAAACAGGTCGGCTGGAGGCCGATGATTTGAATCTCGACGCAATTTGAGTGTTCCATCGGCATTGGGAGGCCCTGAACGTTACAATTAACTATCATTTTTGCGTCGGTTTCGATAATCTAAACTCACAGGAGGACGACCATAAGGTGCCCGAGGCAGCATTAGACCCTTGGAGACAAGTCTTCTGGAGGCCGATGTATTGAATCTGGACGCAATTTGAGTGTTCCATCGTCATTAGGGGGCCCTGAACGTTACAATTAACAATCATTTTAGCGTCGGATTCGAAAATCTACTCACAGGAGAAGTTCATACGGTGCTCGAGACAGCAATATCCCCTTGGAGACAAGTCCGCTGGAGGCCGATGTATTGAATCTCGAAGCAATTTTAATGTTCCATCGTCATTAGGAGGCCCTGAACCTTACAATTAACTATCATTTTTGCGTCGGTTTCAAAAATCTACTCACGGGAGAAGTTCAAACGGTGCTCGAGGCAGCAACAGACCCTTGGAGACAAGTCGGCTGGAGGCCGATGTATTGAATCTCGACGCAATTTGAGTGTTCCATCGTCATTACAAGGCCCTGAACGTTACAATTAACTATCATTTTTGCGTCGGATTCGAAAATCTAGACTCTCAGGAGAACGACCACAAGGTGCCCGAGGCAGCAATAGATCCTTGGAGACAAGTCGGCTGGAGGACGATGTATTGAATCTCGACGCAATTTGAGTGTCCCATCGTCATTAGGAGGCCCTAAACGTTACAATTAACTACCATTTTTGCGTCGGATTCGAAAATCTAAACTCACAGGAGAACGACCATAAGGTGCCCGAGCCAGCAATAGACCCTTGGAGACAATTCGGCTGGAGGCCGATGTATTGAATCTCGACGCAATTTGAGTGTTCCATCGGCATTAGGAGGCCCTGAACGTTACAAATAACTATCATTTTTGCGTCGGATTCGATAATCTAAACTCACAGGAGAACGACCATAAGGTGCCCGAGGCAGCAATAGACCATTTGAGACAAGTCGGCTGGAGGCCGATGTATTGAATCTCGATGCAATTTGAGTGTTCCATCGGCATTAGGAGGCCCTGAACGTTACAATTAACTATCATTTTTGAGTCGGATTCGATAATCTAAACTCACAGGAGAACGACCATAAGGTGCCGAGGCAGCAATAGACCCTTGGAGACAAGTCGGCTGGAGGCCGATGTATTGAATCTCTCCGCAATTTGAGTGTTCCATCGGCATTAGGAGGCCCTTAACATTACAGTTAACTATCATTTTAGCGACGGATTCGAAAATCTACTAACAGGAGAAGGATCATATGGTGCACGAGACTGCAATATCCCCTTGGATACAAGTCGGCTGGAGGTCGATGTATTGAATATCGACGCAATTTGAGTCTTCTATCGTCATTAGGAGGCCCTAAACGTTACAATTAACTATCATTTTTGCGTCGGATACGATAATCTAAACTCACAGGAGAACGACCATAAGGTGCCCGAGGCAGCAACAGACCCTTGGAGACAAGTCTTCTGGAGGCCGATGTATTGAATCTCGACGCAATTTGAGAGTTCTATCGTCATCAGGAGGTGCTGAACGTTACTATTCACTATCATTTTTGCGTCGGATTCGAAAATCTAGACTCACAGGAGAAGGATCATATGGTGCCCGAGACAGCAATATCCCCTTGGAGACAAGTCCACTGGAGGCCGATGTATTGAATCTCGACGTAATCTGAGTGTTCCATCGTCATTAGGAGGCCCTGAACCTTACAGTTAACTATCAGTTTCGCGTCGGATTCGAAAATCTAGACTCACAGGAGACGGACCACATGGAGCCCGAGGCAGCAATATCCCCTTGTAGACAAGTCGGCTGGAGGAAGATGTATTGACTCTCGACGCAATTTGAGTGTTCCATCGTCATTAAGAGGCCCTGAGCATTACATTTAACTATCAGTTTTGCGTCGGGTTCTAAAATCTAGACTCACAGGAGAACGACCATACGGTGCCCGAGGCAGCAATAGACCCTTGGAGACAAGTCGGCTGGAGGACGATGTATTGAATCTCGACGCAAAATGAGTGTTCCATCGTCATTAGGAGGCCCTAAACGTTACATTTAACTATCTTTTTTGCGTCGGATTCGAAAATCTAGACTTACAAGAGAACGAACATAAGGTGCCCGAGGCAGCATTAGACCCTTGGAGACAAGTCGGCTGGAGGACGATGTATTGGATCGCGACGCAATTTGAGTGTTCCATCGTCATTAGGAGGCCCTGAATGTTACAATTAACTATCAATTTTTCGTCGGATTCGAAAATCTAGACTCACAGCAGACGGACCATTTGGTGCCCGAGACTGCAATATAGCCTTGTAGACAAGTCGGCTGGAGGAAGATGTATTGACTCTCGACGCAATTTGAGTCTTCTATCGTCATTAGGAGGCCCTGAACGTTACTATTCACTATCATTTTTGCGTCGGATTCGAAAATCTAGACTCACAGGAGAAGGAACATATGGTGCCCGAGACAGCAATATCCCCTTGGAAACAAGTCGGATGGAGGACGATGTATTGAATCTCGACGCAATTTGAGTTTTCCATCGGCATTACATGGCCCTGAACGTTACAATTAACTATCATTTTTGCGTCGGATTCGAAAATCTAGACTCACAGGAGAACGACCATAAGGTGCGCGAGGCAGCATTAGACCCTTGGAGACTAGTCGGCTGGAGGACGATGTATTGATTCTCGACGCAATTTGAGTGTTCCATCGTCATTACAAGGCCCTGAACGTTACAATTAACTATCATTTTTGCGTCGGATTCGAAAATCTAGACACACAGGAGAACGACCATAAGGTGCCCAAGGCAGCAACAGACCCTTGGGGACAAGTCGGCTGGAAACCGATGTATTGATTCTTGACGCAATTTGAGTGTTCCATCGTCATTAGGAGGCCCTGAACGTTACAATTCACTATCATTTTTGCGTCGGATTCGAAAATCTAGACTCACAGGAGAAGGACCATGTGGTGCCCGAGGCAGCGATATCCCCTTGGAGACAAGTCGGCTTGAGGCCGATGTATTGAATCTCGACGCAATTTGAGTGTTCCATCGTCATTAGAAGGCCCTGAACGTTACAATTAACTTTCATTTTTGCGTCGGATTCGAAAATCTAGACTCACAGGAGAACGACCATAAGGTGCCCGAGGCAGCAATAGTCCCTTGGAGACAAGTCGGCTGGAAACCGATGTATTGATTCTTGACGCAATTTGAGTGTTCCATCGTCATTAGGAAGCCCTGAACGTTACAATTAACATTCATTTTTTCGTCGGATTCGAAAATCTACTCACAGGAGAAGTTCATACGGTGCTGGAGACAGCAATATACCCCTTGGAAACAAATCGACTGGAGGCCGATGTATTGAATATCGACGCAATTTGAGTGTTACATCGTCATTAGGTCGCTCTGAACGTTATAATGAACTATCATTTTTTCGTCGGATTCGAAAATCTAGACTTACAAGAGAACGACCATAAGGTGCCCGAGGCAGCATTAGACCCTTGTAGACAAGTCGGCTGGAGGAAGATGTATTGACTCTCGACGCAATTTGAGTTGTCCATCGTCATGAAGAGGCCCTGAGCATTACATTTAACTATCAGTTTTGCGTCGGATTCTAAAATGTTGACTCACAGTGGAACGACCATACGGTGCCCGAGGCAGCAATAGACCCTTGGAGACAAATTGGCTGAATGCCGATGTATTGAATCTTGAGGCAATTTGAAAGTTCCATCGTCATTAGGAAGCCCTGAACGTTACAATTAACAATCAGTTTCGCGTCGGATTCGAAAATCTAGACTCACATGAGAGCGAACATAAGAGGCCGGAGGCAGTAATATCCCCATGGAGACAAGTCGGCTGGAGGACGATGTATTGAATCTCGACGCAATTTGAGTGTCCCTTCGTCATTAGGAGGCCCTAAATGTTACAATTAACTATCATTTTTGCGTCGGATTCGATAATCTAAACTCACAGGAGAACGACCATAAGGTGCCCGAGGAAGCAACAGACCCTTGGAGACAAGTCGGCTGGAGGCCGATGTATTGAATCTCGACGCAATTTGAGTGTTCCATCGTCATTACAAGGCCTTGAACGTTACAATTAACTATCATTTTTGCGTCGGATTCGAAAATGTAGACTCACAGGAGAACGACCATAAGGTGCCCGAGGCAGCAATAGACCCTTGGAGACAAATTGGCTGAATGCCGATGTATTGAATCTTGAGGCAATTTGAAAGTTCCATCGTCATTAGGAAGCCCTGAACGTTACAATTAACAATCAGTTTCGCGTCGGATTCGAAAATCTAGACTCACATGAGAGCGAACATAAGAGGCCGGAGGCAGTAATATCCCCATGGAGACAAGTCGGCTGGAGGACGATGTATTGAATCTCGACGCAATTTGAGTGTCCCTTCGTCATTAGGAGGCCCTAAATGTTACAATTAACTATCATTTTTGCGTCGGATTCGATAATCTAAACTCACAGTGGAACGACCATACGGTGCCCGAGGCAGCAATAGACCCTTGGAGACAAATTGGCTGAATGCCGATGTATTGAATCTTGAGGCAATTTGAAAGTTCCATCGTCATTAGGAAGCCCTGAACGTTACAATTAACAATCAGTTTCGCGTCGGATTCGAAAATCTAGACTCACATGAGAGCGAACATAAGAGGCCGGAGGCAGTAATATCCCCATGGAGACAAGTCGGCTGGAGGACGATGTATTGAATCTCGACGCAATTTGAGTGTCCCTTCGTCATTAGGAGGCCCTAAATGTTACAATTAACTATCATTTTTGCGTCGGATTCGATAATCTAAACTCACAGGAGAACGACCATAAGGTGCCCGAGGCAGCAATAGTCCCTTGGAGACAAGTCGGCTGGAAACCGATGTATTGATTCTTGACGCAATTTGAGTGTTCCATCGTCATTAGGAAGCCCTGAACGTTACAATTAACATTCATTTTTTCGTCGGATTCGAAAATCTACTCACAGGAGAAGTTCATACGGTGCTGGAGACAGCAATATACCCCTTGGAAACAAATCGACTGGAGGCCGATGTATTGAATATCGACGCAATTTGAGTGTTACATCGTCATTAGGTCGCTCTGAACGTTATAATGAACTATCATTTTTTCGTCGGATTCGAAAATCTAGACTTACAAGAGAACGACCATAAGGTGCCCGAGGCAGCATTAGACCCTTGTAGACAAGTCGGCTGGAGGAAGATGTATTGACTCTCGACGCAATTTGAGTTGTCCATCGTCATGAAGAGGCCCTGAGCATTACATTTAACTATCAGTTTTGCGTCGGATTCTAAAATGTTGACTCACAGTGGAACGACCATACGGTGCCCGAGGCAGCAATAGACCCTTGGAGACAAATTGGCTGAATGCCGATGTATTGAATCTTGAGGCAATTTGAAAGTTCCATCGTCATTAGGAGGCCCTGAATGTTACAATTAACTAGCAGTTTTTCGTCGGGTTCGAAAATCTAGACTCACAGCAGACGGACCATTTGGTGCCCGAGGCAGCAATATCCCCTTGGAGACAAATCGGCTGGAGGACGATGTGTTGAATCTCGACGCAATTTGAGTCTTCTATCGTCATTAGGAGGCGCTGAACGTTACAATTCACAATCATTTTTGCGTCGGATTCGAGAATCTAGACTCACAGGAGAAGGATCATATTGTGCCCGAGACAGCAATATCTTCTTGGAGACAAGTCGGCTGGAGCCCGATGTATTGAATCTCGACACAATTTGAGTGTTCCATCGTCATTAGGAGGCCCTGAACGTTACAATTAACTATCAGTTTCGCGTCGGATTCGAAAATCTAGACTCACAGGAGACGGACCACATGGAGCGCGAGGCAGCAATTTCCCCTTGGAGACCAGACCTCTGGAGGCCGATGTATTGAATCTCGACGCAATTTGAGTGTTCCATCGTCATTAGGAGGCCCTGAACCTTACAATTAACTATCAGTTTCGCGTCGGATTCGAAATTCTAGACTCACAGGAGACGGACCACATGGAGCCCGAGGCAGCAATATTCCATTGTAGACAAGTCGGCTGGAGGAAGATGTATTGACTCTCGACGCAATTTGAGTGTTCCATCGTCATTAAGAGGCCCTGAGCATTACATTTAACTATCAGTTTTGCGTCGGATTCTAAAATGTTGACTCACGGGGAACGACCATACGGTGCCCGAGGCAGCAATAGACACTTGGAGACAGATCGGCTGAATGCCGATGTATTGAATCTCGAGGCAATTTGAGTGTTCCATCGTCATTAGGAAGCACTGAACGTTACAATTAACAATCAGTTTCGCGTCAGATTCGAAAATCTAGACTCACATGAGAGCGAACATAAGAGGCCGGAGGCAGTAATATCCCCATGGAGACAAGTCGGCTGGAGGACGATGTATTGAATCTCGACGCAATTTGGGTGTCCCATCGCCATTAGGAGGCCCTGAACGTTGCAATTAACTATCAGCATTTTAGCGTCGGATTCCAAAATCTACTAACAGGACAAGGATCATATGGTGCACGAGACTGCAATATCCCCTTGGATACAAGTCGACTGGAGGTCGATGTATTGACTCTCGGCGCAATTTGGGTGTTCCATCGTCTTTAGGAGTCCCCGAACGTTACAATTAACTATCATTTATGCGTCGGAATCGAAAATCTAGACTCACAGGAGAACGACCATAAGGGGCCCGAGGCAGCATTAGACCCTTGGAGACAAGTCGGCTGGAGGACTATGTATTGGATCGCGACGAAATTTGAGTGTTCCATCGTCATTAGGAGGCCCTGAATGTTACAATTAACTATCAGTTTTTCGTCGGATTCGAAAATCTAGACTCACAGCAGACGGACCATTTGGTGCCCAAGGCAGCAATATCCCCTTGGAGACAAATCGGCTGGAGGACGATGTATTAAATCTCGACGCAATTTGAGTCTTCTATCGTCATTAGGAGGCGCTGAACGTTACAATTCACTATCATTTTTGCGTCGGATTCGAAAATCTAGACTCAAAGGAGAATGATCATATTGTGCCCGAGACAGCAATATCCCCCTGGAGACAAGTCCGCTGGAGGCCGATGTGTTGAATCTCGACGCAATTTGAGTGTTCAATCGTCATTAGGAGGCCCTGAACGTTACAATTAACTATCAGTTTCGCGTCGGATTCGAAAATCTAGACTCACAGGAGACGGACCACATGGAGCCCGAGGCAGCAATATCCCCTTGGAGACAAGTCGGCTGGAGGTCGATGTATTGAATCTCGACTCAATTTGAGTGTTCCATCGTCATTAGGTGGCCCTGAACGTTACAATTAACAATCTGTTTTGCGTCGGGTTCGAAAATCTAGACACACAGCAGAACGATCACAAGGTGCCCGTGGCAGCTATTGACCCTTGGAGACAAGTCGGTTGGAGGACGATGTATTGGATCGCGACGCAAAATGAGTGTTCCATCGTCATTAGGAGGCCCTGAATGTTACAATTAACTATCAGTTTCTCGTCGGATTCGAAAATCTAGACTCACTGGAGACGGACCATAAGGTGCCCGATGCAGCAATATCCCCTTGGAGACCAGTCCGCTGGAGGACGATGTATTGAATCGCGACGCAATTTGAGTGCTCCATCGTCATTTGGAGGCCCTGAACGTTACAATTAACTATCAGTTTCGCGTCGGATTCAAAAATCCAGACTCACAGGAGACGGACCATTTGGTGCCCGAGGCAGCAATATCCCCTTGGAGACAAATCAGCTGGAGGACGATGTATTGAATCTCGACGCAATTTGAGAGTTCTATCGTCATCAGGAGGCGCTGAACGTTACTATTCACTATCATTTTTGCGTCGGATTCGAAAATCTAGACTCACAGGAGAAGGATCAAATGGTGCCCGAGACAGCAATATCCCCTTGGAGACAAGTCCGCTGGAGGCCGATGTATTGAATCTCGACGCAATTTGAGTGTTCCATCGTCATTAGGAGGCCCTCAACCTTACAATTAACTATCAGTTTCGCGTCGGATTCAAAAATCTAGACTCACAGGGGACGGACCACATGGAGCCCGAGGCAGGAATATCGCCTTGTAGACAAGTCGCTGGAGGCCGATGTATTGAATCTCGATGCAATTTGAGTGTTCCATCGTCATTAAGAGGCCCTGAGCATTACATTTAACTATCAGTTTTGCGTCGGATTCTAAAATGTTGACTCAAAGGGGAACGACCATACGGTGCCCGAGGCAGCAATAGACCCTTGGAGACAAATCGGCTGAATGCCGATGTATTGAGTCTCGAGGCAATTCGAGTGTTCCATCGCCATTAGGAAGCACTGAACGTTACAATTAACAATCAGTTTCGCGTCAGATTCGAAAATCTAGACTCACATGAGAGCGAACATAAGAGGCCGGAGGCAGTAATATCCCCATGGAGACAAGTCGGCTGGAGGACGATGTATTGAATCTCGACGCAATTTGAGTGTTCCATCGGCATTAGGAGGCCCTGAACGTTACAGTTAACTATCATTTTAGCGTCGGATTCCAAAATCTACTAACAGGAGAAGGATCATATGGTGCACGAGACTGCAATATCCCCTAGGATACAAGTCGACTGGAGGTCGATGTATTGACTCTCGGCGCAATTTGGGTGTTCCATCGTCTTTAGGAGTCCCCGAACGTTACAATTAACTATCATTTATGCGTCGGATTCGAAAATCTAGACTCACAGGAGAACGACCATAAGGTGCCCGAGGCAGCAATAGACCCTTGGAGACAAGTCAACTGGAAACCGATGTATTGATTCTTGACGCAATTTGAGTGTTCCATCGTCATTAGGAGGCCCTGAACGTTACAATTAACAATCATTTTAGCGTCGGATTCGAAAATCTACTCACAGGAGAAGTTCATACGGTGCTCGAGACAGCAATATACCCCTTGGAGACAAATCGACTGGAGGCCGATGAATTGAATATCGACGCAATTTAAGTGTTCCATCGTCATTAGGACGCCCTGAACGTTATAAAGAACTATCAGCTTTGCGTCGGATTCGAAAATCTAGACTTACAAGAGAACGACCATAAGGAGCACGAGGCAGCATTAGACCCTTGGAGACAAGTCAACTGGAAACCGATGTATTGATTCTTGACGCAATTTGAGTGTTCCATCGTCATTAGGTGGCCCTGAACGTAACAATTAACAATCTGTTTTGCGTCGGGTTCGAAAATCTAGACTCACAGCAGAACGATCACAAGGTGCCCGTGGCAGCTATTGACCCTTGGAGACAAGTCGGTTGGAGGACGATGTATTGGATCGCGACGCAAAATGAGTGTTCCATCGTCATTAGGAGGCCCTGAATGTTACAATTAACTATCAGTTTCTCGTCGGATTCGAAAATCTAGACTCACTGGAGACGGACCATAAGGTGCCCGATGCAGCAATATCCCCTTGGAGACCAGTCCGCTGGAGGACGATGTATTGAATCGCGACGCAATTTGAGTGCTCCATCGTCATTTGGAGGCCCTGACCGTTACAATTAACTATCAGTTTCGCGTCGGATTCAAAAATCCAGACTCACAGGAGACGGACCATTTGGTGCCCGAGGCAGCAATATCCCCTTGGAGACAAATCAGCTGGAGGACGATGTATTGAATCTCGACGCAATTTGAGAGTTCTATCGTCATCAGGAGGCGCTGAACGTTACAATTCATTATCATTTTTGCGTCGAATTCGAAAATCTAGACTCACAGGAGAAGGATCATATGGTGCCCGAGACAGCAATATCCCCTTGGAGACAAGTCCGCTGGAGGCCGATGTATTGAATCTCGACGCAATTTGAGTGTTCCATCGTAATTAGGAGGCAATGAACCTTACAATTAACTATCAGTTTCGCGTCGGAATCAAAAATCTAGACTCACAGGGGACGGACCACATGGAGCCCGAGGCAGGAATATCGCCTTGTAGACAAGTCGCTGGAGGCCGATGTATTGAATCTCGACGCAATTTGAGTGTTCCATCGTCATTAAGAGGCCCTGAGCATTACATTCAACTATCAGTTTTGCGTCATATTCTAAAATGTTGACTCAAAGGGGAACGACCATACGGTGCCCGAGGCAGCAATAGACCCTTGGAGACAAATCGGCTGAATGCCGACGTATTGAATCTCGAGGCAATTTGAGTGTTCCATCGGCATTAGGAGGCCCTGAACGTTACAATTAACTATCATTTTGGCGTCGGATTCGAAAATCTAGACTCACAGGAGAACGACCATAAGGTGCCCGAGGCAGCAATAGACCATTGGCGACAAGTCGGCTGGAGGCCGATGTATTGAATACCGACGCAATTTGAGTGTTCCATCGGCATTAGGAGGCCCTGAACGTTACAGTTAACAATCTGTTTTGCGTCGGGTTCGAAAAACCAGACTAACAGGAGAAGGATCATATTGTGCCCGAGGCAGCATTAGACCCTTGGAGACAAGTCGGCTGGAAGCCGATGTATTGAATCTCGACGCAATTTGAGTGTTCCATCGTCATTAGAAGGCCCTGAACTTTACAATTAACTATCATTTTTGCGTCGGATTCGAAAATCTAGACTCACAGGAGAACGACCATAAGGTGCCCGAGGCAGCAATAGACCCTTGGAGACAAGTCGGCTGGAAGCCGATGTATTGAATCTCGACGCAATTTGAGTGTTCCATCGTCATTAGAAGGCCCTGAACGTTACAATTAACTATCATTTTTGCGTCGGATTCGAAAATCTAGACTCACAGGAGAACGACCATAAGGTGCCCCAGGCAGCAATAGACCCTTGGAGACAAGTCGGCTGGAGGCAGATGTATTGATTCTTGACGCAATTTGAGTGTTCCATCGGCATTGGGAGGCCCTGAACGTTACAATTCACTAACATTTTTGCGTCGGATTCGAAAATCTAGACTCACAGGAGAACGACCATAAGGTGCCCGAGGCAGCAATAGACCCTTGGAGACAAGTCGGCTGGAGGACGATGTATTGAATCTAGACGCAATTTGAGTGTTCCATCGTCTTTAGGAGTCCCTGAACGTTACAATTAACTATCATTTATGCGTCGGATTCGAAAATCTAGACTAACAGGAGAAGGATCATATTGTGCCCGAGGCAGCATTAGACCCTTGGAGACAAGTCGGCTGGAGGACGATGTATTGGATCGCGACGCAATTTGAGTGTTCCATCGTCATTAGGAGGCCCTGAATGTTACAATTAACTATGAGTTTTGCGTCGGATTCGAAAACGTAGAATCACCGGAGACGGACCATGTGGTGCCCGAGGCAGCGATATCCCCTTGGGGACAAGTCGGCTGGAGGACGATGTATTGAATCTCGACGCAATTTGAGAGTTCCATCGTCATCAGGAAGCCCTGAACGTTACAATTAACATTCAGTTTCGCGTCGGATTCGAAAATCTAGACTCACATGAGGGCGAACATAAGAGGCCGGAGGCAGCAATATCCCCTTGTAGACAAGTCGGCTGGAGGAAGATGTATTGACTCTCGACGCAATTTGAGAGTTCCATCGTCTTTAAGAGTCCCTGAGCATTACATTTAACTATCAGTTTTGCGTCGGATTCTAAAATGTTGACTCACAGGGGAACGACCATACGGTCCCCGAGGCAGCTATTGACCCTTGGATACAAGTCGGTTGGAGGACGATGTATTGGATCGCGACGCAAAATGAGTGTTCCATCGTCATTAGGAGGCCCTGAATGTTACAATTAACTATCAGTTTTTCGTCGGATTCGAAAATCTAAACTCACACGAGAACGACCATAAGGTGCCCGAGGCAGCATTAGACCCTTGGAGACTAGTCGGCTGGAGGCCGATGTATTGAATCTCGACGCAATTTGAGTGTTCCATCGTCATTACAAGGCCCTGAACGTTACAATTAACTATCATTTTTGCGTCGGATTCGAAAATCTAGACTCACAGGAGAACGACCATAAGGTGCCCGAGGCAGCAATAGACCCTTGGAGACAAGTCGGCTGGAAACCGATGTATTGATTCTTGACGCAATTCCATCATCATTAGGAGACCCGGAACGTTACAATTCACTATCAGTTTCGCGTCGGATTCAAAAATCCAGACTCATAGGAGACGGACCATTTGGTGCCCGAGACAGCAATATCCCCTTGGAGACAAATCAGCTGGAGGACGATGTATTGAATCTCGACGCAATTTGAGAGTTCTATCGTCATCAGGAGGCACTGAACGTTACTATTCACTATCATTTTTGCGTCGGATTCGAAAATCTAGATTCACAGGAGAAGGATCATATGGTGCCCGAGACAGCAATATCCCCTTGGAGACAAGTCCGTTGGAGGCCGATGTATTGAATCTGGACGCAATTTGAGTGTTCCATCGTCATTAGGAGACCCTGAACCTTACAATTAACTATCAGTTTCGCGTCGGATTCGAAAATCTAGACTCACAGGAGACGGACCACATGGAGCCCGAGGCTGCAATATCCCCTTGTACACAAGTCGGCTGGAGGAAGATGTATTGACTCTCGACGCAATTTGAGTGTTCCATCGTCATTAAGAGGCCCTGAGCATTACATTTAACTATCATTTATGCGTCGGATTCGAAAATCTAGACTCACAAGAGAACGACCATAAGGTGCCCGAGACTGCAATATCCCGTTGGATACAAGTCGACTGGAGGTCGATGTATTGAATCTCGACGCAATTTGAGTGTTCCATCGTCATTGGGAGGCCCTGAACGTTACAATTAACTATCATTTTTGCGTCGGATTCGATAATCTAAACTCACAGGAGAACGACCATAAGGTGCCCGAGGCAGCAACAGACCCTTGGAGACAAGTCGGCTGGAGGCCGATGTATTGAATCTCGACGCAATTTGAGTGTTCCATCGTCATTACAAGGCCCTGAACGTTACAATAAACTATCATTTTTGCGTCGGATTCCAAAATCTAGACTTACAAGAGAACGACCATAAGGTGCCCGAGGCAGCAATAGACCCTTGGACACAAGTCGGCTGTGTTGAATCTCGACGCAATTTAGTGTTCCATCGTCATTAGGAGGCCCTGAACGTTATAATTAACTATGAGTTTTGCGTCGGATTCGAAAATCTAGACTCACAGGAGAACGACCATAAGGTGCCCGAGGCAGCAATTGACCCTTGGAGACAAGTCGGCTGGAGGCCGATGTATTGAAACTCGACGCAATTTGAGTGTTCCATCGTCAGTAGGAGGCCCTAAACGTTACAATTAAATATCATTTTTGCGTCGGATTCGATAATCTAAACTCACAGGAGAACGACCATAAGGTGCCCGAGGCAGCAATATACCCCTTGGAGACAAATCGGCTGGAGGACGATGTATTGAATCTCGACGCAATTTGAGTCTTCTATCGTCATTAGGAGGCGCTGAACGTTACAATTCACTATCATTTTTGCGTCGGATTCGAAAATCTAGACTCACAGGAGAAGGATCATATTGTGCCTGCGACTGCAATATCCCCTTGGATATAAGTCGACTGGAGGTCGATGTATTGACTCTCGACTCAATTTGAGTGTTCCATCGTCTTTAGGAGTCCCTGAAAGTTACAATTAACTATCATTAATGCGTCGGAATCGAAAATCTAGAGTCACAGGAGAACGACCATAAGGTGCCCGAGGCAGCAACAGACCCTAGGAGACATGTCGGTTGGAGGCCGATGTATTGAATCACGACGCAATTTGAGTGTTCCATCGGCATGAGGAGGCCCTGAACGTTACAATTAACTATCAATTTTGCGTCGGATTCGAAAATCTAGACTTACAAGAGAACGACCATAAGGTGCCCGAGGCAGCAATAGACCCTTGGAGACAAGTCGGCTGGAGGCCGATGTATTGAATCTCGACGCAATTTGAGTGTTCCATCGAAATTAGGAGGCCCTGAACGTTACAGTTAACTATCAGTTTCGCGTCGGATTCGAAAATCTAGACTCACAGGAGAACGACCATAAGGTGCCCGAGGCAGCAATAGACCCTTGGAGACAAGTCGGCTGGAGGACGATGTATTGAATCTCGACGCAATTTGAGTGTTCCATCGTCATTACAAGGCCCTGAACGTTACAATTAACTATCATTTTTCCGTCGGGTTCGAAAATCTAGACTCACAGGAGAACGACCATCAGGTGCCCAAGGCAGCAATAGATCCTTGGAGACAAGTCGGCTGGAGGACGATGAATTGAATCTCCACGCAATTTGAGTATTCCATCGGCATTAGGAGGCCCTGAACGTTACTATTAACTATCATTTTTGCGTCGGATTCGATAATCAAAACTCACAGGAGTACGACCATAAGGTGCCCGAGGCAGCAATAGACCCTTGGAGACAAGTCGGCTGGAGGCCGATGTATTGAATCTCGACGCAATTTGAGTGTTCCATCGGCATTAGGAGGCCCTGAACGTTACAGTTAACTATAATTTTAGCGTCGGATTCGAAAATCAAGACTCACAGCAGACGAACCATTTGGTGCCCGAGGCAGCAATATCCCCTTGGAGACAAATCGGCTGGAGGACGATGTATTGAATCTCGACGCAATTTGAGTCTTCTATCGTCATTAGGAGGCCCTGAACGTTACTATTGACTATCATTTTTGCGTCGGATTCGAAAATCTAGACTCACGGGAGAAGGATCATATGGTGCCCGAGACAGCAATATCCCCCTGGAGACAAGTCGGCTGGAGGCCGATGTATTGAATCTCGACGCAATTTGAGTGTTCCATCGTCATTAGAAGGCCGTGAACGTTACAATTAACTATCATTTTTGCGTCGGATTCCAAAATCTAGACTCACAGGAGAACGACCATAAGGTGCCCGAGGCAGCAATAGACCCTTGGAGAGAAGTCGGCTGGAGGCCGATGTATTGAATCTCGACGCAATTTGAGTGTTCCATCGGCATTAGGAGGCCCTGAACGTTACAATTAACTATCATTTTTGCGTCGGATTCGATAATCTAATCTCACAGGAGAACGACCATAAGGTGCCCGAGGCAGCAACAGACCCTTGGAGACAAGTCGGCAGGAGGACGATGTATTGAATCTCGACGCAATTTGAGTGTACCATCGTCATAAGAAGGCCCTGAACGTTATAATTAACTATCGTTTTGCGTCGGATTCGAAAATCTAGACTCATAGGAGAACGACCATAAGGTGCCCGAGGCAGCAATAGACCCTTGGAGACAAGTCGGCTGGAGGACGATGTATTGTAACTCGACGCAATTTGAGAGTTCCATCGTCATTAGGAGGCCCTGAACGTTACAATTAACTATCATTTTTGCGTCGGATTGGAAAATCTAGACTTACAAGAGAACGACCATAAGGTGCCCGAGGCAGCATTAGACCCTTGGAGACAAGTCGGCTGGAGGACGATGTATTGGATCGCGACGCAATTTGAGTGTTCCATCGTCATTAGGAGGCCCTGAATGTTACAATTAACTATCAGTTTTTCGTCGGATTCGAAAATCTAGACTCACAGCAGACGGACCATTTGGTGCCCGAGGCAACAATATCACCTTGGAGACAAATCGGCTGGAGGACGATGTATTGAATCTCGACGCAATTTGAGTCTTCTGTCGTCATTAGCAGGCCCTGAACGTTACTATTCACTATCATTTTTGCGTCGGATTCGAAATTCTAGACTCTCAGGAGAAGGATCATATGGTGCCCGAGACAGCAATATCCCCTTGGAGACAAGTCGGCTGGAGGCCGATGTATTGATTCTCGACGCAATTTGAGTGTTCCATCGGCATTAGGAGGCCCTGAACGTTACAACTAACTATCATTTTTTGCGTCGGTTTCGATAATCTAAACTCACAGAAGAACGACCATAAGGTGCCCGAGGCAGCAACAGACCCTTGGAGACAAGTCGGCTGGAGGCCGATGTATTGAATCTCGACGCAATTTGAGTGTTCCATCGTCATTAGAAGGCCCTGAACGTTACAATTAACTATCAATTTTTGCGTCGGATTCGATAATCTAAACTCACAGGAGAACGACCATAAGGTGCCCGAGGCAGCAATAGACCCTTGGAGACAAGTCGGATGGAGGCCGATGTATTGAATCTCGACGCAATTTGAGTGTTCCATCGGCATTAGGAGGCCCTGAACGTTACAGTTAACTATCATTTTAGCGTCGGATTCGAAAATCTAGTCTCACAGCAGACGGACCATTTGGTGCCCGAGGCAGCAATATCCCCTTGGAGACAAATCGGCTGGAGAACGATGTATTGAATCTCGACGCAATTTGAGTCTTCTATCGTCATTAGGAGGCCCTGAACGTTACTATTCGCTATCATTTTTGCGTCGGATTCGAAAATCTAGACTCACAGGTGAATGACCATATGGTGCCCGAGACAGCAATATCCCCTTGGAGACAAGTCGGCTGGAGGCCGATGTATTGAATCTCGACGCAATTTGAGAGTTCTATCGTCATCAGGAGGCGCTGAACGTTACTATTCACTATCATTTTTGCGTCGGATTCGAAAATGTAGACCCACAGGAGAAGGATCATATGGAGCCCGAGACAGCTATATCCCCTTGGAGACAAATCCGCTGGAGGCCGATGTATTGAATCTCGACGCAGTTTGAGTGTTCCATCGTCATTAGAAGGCCCTGAACGTTACAATGAACTATCATTTTTGCGTCGGATTCGAAAATCTAGACTCACAGGAGAACGACCATAAGGTGCCCGAGGCAGCAATAGACCCTTGGAGACAGGTCGGCTGGAGGCCGATGTATTGAATCTCGACGCAATTTGAGTGTTCCATCGGCATTAGGAGGCCCTGAACGTTACAATTAACTATCATTTTTGCGTCGGATTCGATAATCTAAACTCACAGGAGAACGACCATAAGGTGCCCGAGGCAGCATTAGACCCTTGGAGACAAGTCTTCTGGAGGCCGATGTATTGAATCTCGACGCAATTTGAGTGTTCCAGCGTCATTAGGGGGCCCTGAACGTTACAATTAATAATCATTTTAGCGTCGGATTCGAAAATCTACTCACAGGAGAAGTTCATACGGTGCTCGAGACAGCAATATCCCCTTGGAGACAAGTCCGCTGGAGGCCGATGTATTGAATCTCGAAGCAATTTTAATGTTCCATCGTCATTAGGAGGCCCTGAACCTTACAATTAACTATCATTTTTGCGTCGGATTCAAAAATCTTCTCAAAGGAGAAGTTCATACGGTGCTCAAGGCAGCAACAGACCCTTGGAGACAAGTCGGCTGGAGGCCGATGTATTGAATCTCGACGCAATTTGAGTGTTCCATCGTCATTACAAGGCCCTGCACGTTACAATTAACTATCATTTTTGCGTCGGATTCGAAATTCTAGACTCACAGGAGAACGACCACAAGGTGCCCGAGGCAGCAATAGATCCTTGGAGACAAGTCGGCTGGAGGACGATGAATTGAATCTCGACGCAATTTGACAGTTCCATCGTCATTATGAGGCCCTGACGTTACAATTAACTATCATCTTTGCGTCGGATTCGATAATCTAAACTCACAGGAGAACGACCATAAGGTGCCGAGGCAGCAATAGACCCTTGGAGACAAGTCGGCTGGAGGCCGATGTATTAAATCTCGACGCAATTTGAGTGTTCCATCGGCATTAGGAGGCCCTGAACGTTACAGTTAACTATCATTTTAGCGACGGATTCGAAAATCTACTAACAGGAGAAGGATCATATGGTGCACGAGACTGCAATATCCCCTTGGATACAAGTCGGCTGGAGGTCGATGTATTGAATCTGGACGCAATTTGAGTCTACTATCGTCATTAGGAGGCCCTAAACGTTACAATTAACTATCATTTTTTCGTCGGATTCGATAATCTAAACTCACAGGAGAACGACCATAAGGTGCCCGAGGCAGCAACAGACCCTTGGAGAAAAGTCGGCTGGAGGCCGATGTATTGAATCTCGACGCAATTTGAGTGTTCCATCGGCATTAGGAGGCCCTGAACGTTACAGTTAACTATCATTTTAGCGTTGGATTCGAAAATCTAGTCTCACAGCAGACGGACCATTTGGTGCCCGAGGCAGCAATATCCCCTTGGAGACAAATCGGCTGGAGAACGATGTATTGAATCTCGACGCAATTTGAGTGTTCCATCGTCATTACAAGGCCCTGAACGTTACAATTAACTATCATTTTTGCGTCGGATTTGAAAATCTAGACACACAGGAGAACGACCATAAGGTGCCCGAGGCAGCAATAGACCCTTGGAGACAAGTCGGCTGGAGGACGATGTATTGAATCTCGACGCAATTTGACAGTTCCAAAGTCATTAGGAGGCCCTGAAAGTTACAATTAACTATCAGTTTTTCGTCGGATTCGAAATTATAGACTCACAGCAGACGGACCATTTGGTGCCCGAGACTGCAATATAGCCTAGTAGACAAGTCGGCTGGAGGAAGATGTATTGACTCTCGACGCAATTTGAGTCTTCTATCGTCATTAGGAGGCCCTGAACGTTACTATTCACTATCATTTTTGCGTCGGATTCGAAAATCTAGACTCACAGGAGAAGGATCATATGGTGCCCGAGACAGCAATATCCCCTTGGAGACAAGTCGGCTGGAAAACGATGTATTGAATCTCGACGCAATTTGAGTGTTCCATCGGCATTACAAGGCCCTGAACGTTACATTTAACTATCATTTTTGCGTCGGATTCGAAAATCTAGACTCACAGGAGAACGACCATAAGGTGCGCGAGGCAGCATTAGACCCTTGGAGACAAGTCGGCTGGAGGACGATGTATTGAATCTCGACGCAATTTGAGTGTTCCATCGGCATTACAAGGCCCTGAACGTTACAATTAACTATCATTTTTGCGTCGGAATCGATAATCTACACTCACAGGGGAACGACCATAAGGTGCCCGAGGCAGCAACAGACCCTTGGAGAAAAGTCGGCTGGAGGCCGATGTATTGAATCTCGACGCAATTTGAGTGTTCCATCGTCATTACAAGGCCCTGAACGTTACAATTAACTATCATTTTTGCGTCGGATTCGAAAATCTAGACACAGAGGAGAACGACCATAAGGTGCCCGATGCAGCAATAGACCCTTGGAGACAAGTCGGCTGGAGTACGATGTATTGAATCTCGACGCAATTTGACAGTTCCAAAGTCATTAGGAGGCCCTGAAAGTTACAATTAACTATCAGTTTTTCGTCGGATTCGAAAATCTAGACTCACAGCAGATGGACCATTTGGTGCCCGGGGCAGCAATATCCCCTTGGAGACAAATCGGCTGGAGGACGATGTATTGAATCTCGACGCAATTTGAGTCTTCTATCGTCATTAGGAGGCGCTAAACGTTACAATTCACTATAATTTTTGCGTCGGATTCGAAAATCTAGACTCACAGGAGAAGGATCATATTGTGCCCGAGACAGCAATATCCCCATGGAGACAAGTCGGCTGGAGGACGATGTATTGATCCACGACGCAATGTGAGTGTTCCATCGTCTTTAGGAGTCCCTGAACGTTACAATTAACTATCATTTATGCGACGGATTCGATAATCTAAACTCACAGGAGAACGACCATAAGGTGCCCGAGGCAGCAATAGACCCTGGGAGACACGTCGGCTGGAAACCGATGTATTGATTCTTGACGCAATTTGAGTGTTCCATCGTCATTAGGAGGCCCTGACCGTTACAATTAACATTCATTTTAGCGTCGGATTCGAAAATCTACTCACAGGAGAAGTTCATACGGTGCTCGAGACAGCAATATACCCCTTGGAGACAAACCGACTGGAGGCCGATGTATTGAATATCGACGCAATTTGAGTGTTCCATCGTCATTAGGTCGCTCTGAACGTTATAATGAACTATCATTTTTGCGTCGGATTCAAAAATCTAGACTCACAGGAGAACGACCATAAGGTCCCCGAGGCAGCAATAGACACTTGGAAACAAGTCGGCTGGAGGCTGATGTATTGAATCTCGACGCAATTTAAGTGTTGCATCGTCATTATGAGGCCCTGAACGTCACAATTAACTATCAGTTTCGCGTCGGATTCGAAAATCTACACTCACAGGAGACGGACCACATGGAGCCCGAGGCAGCAATATCCCCTTTGAGACAAGTCGGCTGAAGGACGATGTAGTGAATCTCGGCCCAATTTGAGTGGTCCTTCGTCATTAGGAGACCCTGAACGTTACAATTAACTATCTGTTTTGCGTTGGATTCAAAAATCTAGACTCACAGGAGAACGACCATAAGGTGCCCGATGCAGCAATATCCCCTTGGAGACCAGTCCGCTGGAGGACGATGTATTGAATCGCGACGCAATTTGAGAGCTCCATCGTCATTTGGAGAACCTGAACGTTACAATTAACTATCAGTTTCGCGTCGGATTCAAAAATCCAGACTCACAGGAGACGGACCATTTGGTGCCCGAGGCAGCAATGTCCCCTTTCAGACAAATCAGCTGGAGGACGATGTATTGAATCTCGACGCAATTTGAGTCTTCTATCGTCATTAGGTCGCCCTGAACGTTATAATGAACTATCAGTTTTGCGTCGGATTCGAAAATCTAGACTTACAAGAGAACGACCATAAGGTGCCCGAGGCAGCATTAGACCCTTGGAGACAAGTCGGCTGGAGGACGATGTATTGGATCGCGACGCAATTTGAGTGTTCCATCCTCATTAGGAGGCGCTGAACCTTACAATTAACTATCAGTTTCGCGTCGGATTCGAGAATCTAGACTCACAGGAGACGGACAACATGGAGCCCGAGGCAGCAATATCCCCTTGTAGACAAGTCGGCTGGAGGAAGATGTATTGACTCTCGACGCAATTTGAGTGTTCCATCGCCATGAGGAGGCCCTGAGCATTACATTTAACTATCAGTTTTGCGTCGGATTCTAAAATGTTGACTCACAGGGGAACGACCATACGGTGCCCGAGGCAGCAATAGACACTTGGAAACAAGTCGGCTGGAGGCTGATGTATTGAATTTCGACGCAATTTAAGTGTTCCATCGTCATTATGAGGCCCTGAACGTCACAATTAACTATCAGTTTCGCGTCGGATTCGAAAATCTACACTCACAGGAGTCGGACCACACGGAGCCCGAGGCAGCAATATCCCCTTTGAGACAAGTCGGCTTAAGGACGATGTAGTGAATCTCGGCCCAATTTGAGTGGTCCTTCGTCATTAGGAGACCCTGAACGTTACAATTAACTATCTGTTTTGCGTTGGATTCAAAAATCTAGACTCACAGGAGAACGACCATAAGGTGCTCGAGGCAGCAATAGACCCTTGGAGACAAGTCCGCTGGAGGCCGATGTATTGAATCACGACGCAATTTGAGTGTTCCATCGTCATTACAAGGCCTTGAACGTTACAATTAACTATCATTTTTGTGTCGGATTCGAAAATCAAGACTCACAGGAGAACGAACATAAGGTGCCCGAGGCAGCAATAGACCCTTGGAGACAAGTCGGCTGGAGGCCGATGTATTCAATCTCGACGCAATTTGAGTGTTCCATCGGCATTAGGAGGCCCTGAACGTTACAATTCACTATCATTTTTGCGTCGGATTCGAAAATCTAGACTCACAGGAGAACGACCATAAGGTCCCCGAGGCAGCAATAGACACTTGGAAACAAGTCGGCTGGAGGCTGATGTATTAAATCTCGACGCAATTTAAGAGTTCCATCGTCATTATGAGGCCCTGAACGTCACAATTAACTATCAGTTTCGCGTCGGATTCGAAAATCTACACTCACAGGAGACGGACCACATGGAGCCCGAGGCAGCAATATCCCCTTTGAGACAAGTCGGCTGAAGGACGATGTAGTGAATCTCGGCCCAATTTGAGTGGTCCTTCGTTATTAGGAGACCCTGAACGTTACAATTAACTATCTGTTTTGCGTTGGATTCAAAAATCTAGACTCACAGGAGAACGACCATAAGGTGCTCGAGGCAGCAATAGACCCTTGGAGACAAGTCCGCTGGAGGCCGATGTATTGAATCTCGACGCTATTTGAGTGTTCCATCGTCATTAGGAGGCCCTGAACCTTACAATTAACTATCATTTTTGCGTCGGATTCAAAAATCTAGACTTACAAGAGAACGACCATAAGGTGCCCGAGGCAGCATTAGACCCTTGGAGACAAGTCGGCTGGAGGACGATGTATTGAACCTCGACTCAATTTGAGTTTTCCATCGTCATTAGGTGGCCCTGAACGTTACAATTAACAATCAGTTTTGCGTCGGGTTCGAAAATCTAGACTCACAGCAGAACGATCACAAGGTGCCCGTGGCAGCTATTGACCCTTGGAGACAAGTCGGTTGGAGGACGATGTATAGGATCGCGACGCAAAATGAGTGTTCCATCGTCATTAGGAGGCCCTGAATGTTACAATTAACTATCAGTTTTTCGTCGGATTCGAAAATCTAGACTCACTGGAGACGGACCATAAGGTGCCCGATGCAGCAATATCCCCTTGGAGACCAGTCCGCTGGAGGACGATGTATTGAATCGCGACGCAATTTGAGAGCTCCATCGTCATTTGGAGAACCTGAACGTTACAATTAACTATCAGTTTCGCGTCGGATTCAAAAATCCAGACTCACAGGAGACGGACCATTTGGTGCCCGAGGCAGCAATGTCCCCTTGGAGACAAATCAGCTGGAGGACGATGTATTGAATCTCGACGCAATTTGAGTCTTCTATCGTCATTAGGTCGCCCTGAACGTTATAATGAACTATCAGTTTTGCGTCGGATTCGAAAATCTAGACTTACAAGAGAACGACCATAAGGTGCCCGAGGCAGCATTAGACCCTTGGAGACAAGTCGGCTGGAGGACGATGTATTGGATCGCGACGCAATTTGAGTGTTCCATCCTCATTAGGAGGCGCTGAACCTTACAATTAACTATCAGTTTCGCGTCGGATTCGAGAATCTAGACTCACAGGAGACGGAAAACATGGAGCCCGAGGCAGCAATATCCCCTTGTAGACAAGTCGGCTGGAGGAAGATGTATTGAATCTCGACGCAATTTGAGTGTTCCATCGTCATGAGGAGGCCCTGAGCATTACATTTAACTATCAGTTTTGCGTCGGATTCTAAAATGTTGACTCACAGGGGAACGACCATACGGTGCCCGAGGCAGCAATAGACACTTGGAAACAAGTCGGCTGGAGGCTGATGTATTGAATTTCGACGCAATTTAAGTGTTCCATCGTCATTATGAGGCCCTGAACGTCACAATTAACTATCAGTTTCGCGTCGGATTCGAAAATCTACACTCACAGGAGTCGGACCACATGGAGCCCGAGGCAGCAATATCCCCTTTGAGACAAGTCGGCTTAAGGACGATGTAGTGAATCTCGGCCCAATTTGAGTGGTCCTTCGTCATTAGGAGACCCTGAACGTTACAATTAACTATCTGTTTTGCGTTGGATTCAAAAATCTAGACTCACAGGAGAACGACCATAAGGTGCTCGAGGCAGCAATAGACCCTTGGAGACAAGTCCGCTGGAGGCCGATGTATTGAATCCTGACGCAATTTGAGTGTTCCATCGTCATTACAAGGCCTTGAACGTTACAATTAACTATCATTTTTGTGTCGGATTCGAAAATCAAGACTCACAGGAGAACGAACATAAGGTGCCCGAGGCAGCAATAGACCCTTGGAGACAAGTCGGCTGGAGGCCGATGTATTCAATCTCGACGCAATTTGAGTGTTCCATCGGCATTAGGAGGCCCTGAACGTTACAATTCACTATCATTTTTGCGTCGGATTCGAAAATCTAGACTCACAGGAGAACGACCATAAGGTCCCCGAGGCAGCAATAGACACTTGGAAACAAGTCGGCTGGAGGCTGATGTATTGAATCTCGACGCAATTTAAGAGTTCCATCGTCATTATGAGGCCCTGAACGTCACAATTAACTATCAGTTTCGCGTCGGATTCGAAAATCTACACTCACAGGAGACGGACCACATGGAGCCCGAGGCAGCAATATCCCCTTTGAGACAAGTCGGCTGAAGGACGATGTAGTGAATCTCGGCCCAATTTGAGTGGTCCTTCGTTATTAGGAGACCCTGAACGTTACAATTAACTATCTGTTTTGCGTTGGATTCAAAAATCTAGACTCACAGGAGAACGACCATAAGGTGCTCGAGGCAGCAATAGACCCTTGGAGACAAGTCCGCTGGAGGCCGATGTATTGAATCTCGACGCTATTTGAGTGTTCCATCGTCATTAGGAGGCCCTGAACCTTACAATTAACTATCATTTTTGCGTCGGATTCAAAAATCTAGACTTACAAGAGAACGACCATAAGGTGCCCGAGGCAGCATTAGACCCTTGGAGACAAGTCGGCTGGAGGACGATGTATTGAACCTCGACTCAATTTGAGTTTTCCATCGTCATTAGGTGGCCCTGAACGTTACAATTAACAATCAGTTTTGCGTCGGGTTCGAAAATCTAGACTCACAGCAGAACGATCACAAGGTGCCCGTGGCAGCTATTGACCCTTGGAGACAAGTCGGTTGGAGGACGATGTATAGGATCGCGACGCAAAATGAGTGTTCCATCGTCATTAGGAGGCCCTGAATGTTACAATTAACTATCAGTTTTTCGTCGGATTCGAAAATCTAGACTCACTGGAGACGGACCATAAGGTGCCCGATGCAGCAATATCCCCTTGGAGACCAGTCCGCTGGAGGACGATGTATTGAATCGCGACGCAATTTGAGTGCTCCATCGTCATTTGGAGAACTTGAACGTTACAATTAACTATCAGTTTCGCGTCGGATTCAAAAATCCAGTCTCACAGGAGACGGACCATTTGGTGCCCGAGGCAGCAATGTCCCCTTGGAGACAAATCAGCTGGAGGACGATGTATTGAATCTCGACGCAATTTGAGTCTTCTATCGTCATTAGGTCGCCCTGAACGTTATAATGAACTATCAGTTTTGTGTCGGATTCGAAAATCAAGACTCACAGGAGAACGAACATAAGGTGCCCGAGGCAGCAATAGACCCTTGGAGACAAGTCGGCTGGAGGCCGATGTATTCAATCTCGACGCAATTTGAGTGTTCCATCGGCATTAGGAGGCCCTGAACGTTACAATTCACTATCATTTTTGCGTCGGATTCGAAAATCTAGACTCACAGGAGAACGACCATAAGGTCCCCGAGGCAGCAATAGACATTTGGAAACAAGTCGGCTGGAGGCTGATGTATTGAATCTCGACGCAATTTAAGTGTTCCATCGTAATTATGAGGCCCTGAACGTCACAATTAACTATCAGTTTCGCGTCGGATTCGAAAATCTACACTCACAGGAGACGGACCACATGGAGCCCGAGGCAGCAATATCCCCTTTGAGACAAGTCGGCTGAAGGACGATGTAGTGAATCTCGGCCCAATTTGAGTGGTCCTTCGTCATTAGGAGACCCTGAACGTTACAATTAACTATCTGTTTTGCGTTGGATTCAAAAATCTGGACTCACAGGAGAACGACCATAAGGTGCTCGAGGCAGCAATAGACCCTTGGAGACAAGTCTGCTGGAGGCCGATGTATTGAATCTCGACGCTATTTGAGTGTTCCATCGTCATTAGGAGGCCCTGAACCTTACAATTAACTATCATTTTTGCGTCGGATTCAAAAATCTTCTCACAGGAGAAGTTCATACGTTGCTCAAGGCAGCAACAGACCCTTGGAGACAAGTCGGCTGGAGGCCGATGTATTGAATCTCGACGCAATTTGAGTGTTCCATCGTCATTACAAGGCCCTGGACGTTACAATTAACTATCATTTTTGCGTCGGATTCGAAATTCTAGACTCACAGGAGAACGACCACAAGGTGCCCGAGGCAGCAATAGATCCTTGGAGACAAGTCGGCTGGAGGACGATGAATTGAATCTCGACGCAATTTGACAGTTCCATCATCATTAGGAGGCCCTGACGTTACAATTAACTATCATCTTTGCGTCGGATTCGATAATCTAAACTCACAGGAGAACGACCATAAGGTGCCGAGGCAGCAATAGACCCTTGGAGACAAGTCGGCTGGAGGCCGATGTATTAAATCTCGACGCAATTTGAGTGTTCCATCGTCATTAGGAGGCCCTGAACGTTACAGTTAACTATCATTTTAGCGACGGATTCGAAAATCTACTAACAGGAGAAGGATCATATAGTGCACGAGACTGCAATATCCCCTTGGATACAAGTCGGCTGGAGGTCGATGTATTGAATCTGGACGCAATTTGAGTCTTCTATCGTCATTAGGAGGCCCTAAACGTTACAATTGACTATCATTTTTGCGTCGGATTCGATAATCTAAACTCACAGGAGAACGACCATAAGGTGCCCGAGGCAGCAACAGACCCTTGGAGAAAAGTCGGCTGGAGGCCGATGTATTGAATCTCGACGCAATTTTAGTGTTCCATCGTCATTACATGGCCCTGAACGTTACAATTAACTATCATTTTTGCGTCGGATTCGAAAATCTAGACACACAGGAGAACGACCATAAGGTGCCCGAGGCAGCAATAGACCCTTGGAGACAAGTCGGCTGGAGAACGATGTATTGAATCTCGACGCAATTTGACAGTTCCTAAGTCATTAGGAGGCCCTGAAAGTTACAATTAACTATCAGTTTTTCGTCGGATTCGAAAACATAGACTCACAGCAGACGGACCATTTGGTGCCCGAGACTGCAATATAGCCTTGTAGACAAGTCGGCTGGAGGAAGATGTATTGACTCTCGACGCAATTTGAGTCTTCTATCGTCATTAGGAGGCCCTGAACGTTACAATTAACTATCATTTTTGCGTCGGAATCGATAATCTAAACTCACAGGAGAACGACCATAAGGTGCCCGTGGCAGCAACAGACCCTTGGAGAAAAGTCGGCTGCAGGCCGATGTATTGATTCTCGACGCAATTTGAGTGTTCCATCGTCATTACGAGGCCCTGAACGTTACAATTAACTATCATTTTTGCGTCGGATTCGAAAATCTAGACACAGAGGAGAACGACCATAAGGTGCCCGAGGCAGCAGTAGACCCTTGGAGACAAGTCGGCTGGAGGACGATGTATTGAATCTCGACGCAATTTGACAGTTCTAAAGTCATTAGGAGGCCCTGAAAGTTACAATTAACTATCAGTTTTTCGTCGGATTCGAAAATCTAGACTCACAGCAGATGGACCATTTGGTGCCTGGGGCAGCAATATCCCCTTGGAGACAAATCGGCTGGAGGACGATGTATTGAATCTCGACGCAATTTGAGTCTTCTATCGTCATTAGGAGGCGCTAAACGTTACAATTCACTATAATTTTTGCGTCGGATTCGAAAATCTAGACTCACAGGAGAAGGATCATATTGTGCCCGAGACAGCAATATCCCCATGGAGACAAGTCGGCTGGAGGACGATGTATTGATCCACGACGCAATGTGAGTGTTCCATCGTCTTTAGGAGTCCCTGAACGTTACAATTAACTATCATTTATGCGACGGATTCGATAATCTAAACTCACAGGAGAACGACCATAAGGTGCCCGAGGCAGCAATAGACCCTTGGAGACAAGTCGGCTGGAAACCGATGTATTGATTCTTGACGCAATTTGAGTGTTCCATCGTCATTAGGAGGCCCTGACCGTTACAATTAACATTCATTTTAGCGTCGGATTCGAAAATTTACTCACAGGAGAAGTTCATACGGTGCTCGAGACAGCAATATACCCCTTGGAGACAAACCGACTGGAGGCCGATGTATTGAATATCGACGCAATTTGAGTGTTCCATCGTCATTAGGTCGCTCTGAACGTTATAATGAACTATCATTTTTGCGTCGGATTCGAAAATCTAGACTTACAAGAGAACGACCATAAGGTGCCCGAGGCAGCATTAGACCCTTGGAGACAAGTCGGCTGGAGGACGATGTATTGAACCTCGACTCAATTTGAGTTTTCCATCGTCATTAGGTGGCCCTGAACGTTACAATTAACAATCAGTTTTGCGTCGGGTTCGAAAATCTAGACTCACAGCAGAACGATCACAAGGTGCCCGTGGCAGCTATTGACCCTTGGAGACAAGTCGGTTGGAGGACGATGTATAGGATCGCGACGCAAAATGAGTGTTCCATCGTCATTAGGAGGCCCTGAATGTTACAATTAACTATCAGTTTTTCGTCGGATTCGAAAATCTAGACTCACTGGAGACGGACCATAAGGTGCCCGATGCTGCAATATCCCCTTGGAGACCAGTCCGCTGGAGGACGATGTATTGAATCGCGACGCAATTTGAGTGCTCCATCGTCATTTGGAGAACCTGAACGTTACAATTAACTATCAGTTTCGCGTCGGATTCAAAAATCCAGACTCACAGGAGACGGACCATTTGGTGCCCGAGGCAGCAATGTCCCCTTGGAGACAAATCAGCTGGAGGACGATGTATTGAATCTCGACGCAATTTGAGTGTTCCATCGGCATTAGGTGGCCCTGAACGTTACAGTTAACTATCATTTTAGCGTCGGATTCGAAAATCTACTAACAGGAGAAGGATCATATGGTGCACGAGACTGCAATATCCCCTTGGATACAAGTCGGCTGGAGGCTGATGTATTGAATTTCGACGCAATTTAAGTGTTCCATCGTCATTATGAGGCCCTGAACGTCACAATTAACTATCAGTTTCGCGTCGGATTCGAAAATCTACACTCACAGGAGTCGGACCACATGGAGCCCGAGGCAGCAATATCCCCTTTGAGACAAGTCGGCTTAAGGACGATGTAGTGAATCTCGGCCCAATTTGAGTGGTCCTTCGTCATTAGGAGACCCTGAACGTTACAATTAACTATCTGTTTTGCGTTGGATTCAAAAATCTAGACTCACAGGAGAACGACCATAAGGTGCTCGAGGCAGCAATAGACCCTTGGAGACAAGTCCGCTGGAGGCCGATGTATTGAATCACGACGCAATTTGAGTGTTCCATCGTCATTACAAGGCCTTGAACGTTACAATTAACTATCATTTTTGTGTCGGATTCGAAAATCTAGACTCACAGGAGAACGAACATAAGGTGCCCGAGGCAGCAATAGACCCTTGGAGACAAGTCGGCTGGAGGCCGATGTATCCAATCTCGACGCAATTTGAGTGTTCCATCGGCATTAGGAGGCCCTGAACGTTACAATTCACTATCATTTTTGCGTCGGATTCGAAAATCTAGACTCACAGGAGAACGACCATAAGGTCCCCGAGGCAGCCATAGACACTTGGAAACTAGTCGGCTGGAGGCTGATGTATTGAATCTCGACGCAATTTAAGTGTTCCATCGTCATTATGAGGCCCTGAACGTCACAATTAACTATCAGTTTCGCGTCGGATTCGAAAATCTACACTCACAGGAGACGGACCACATGGAGCCCGAGGCAGCAATATCCCCTTTGAGACAAGTCGGCTGAAGGACGATGTAGTGAATCTCGGCAAAATTTGAGTGGTCCTTCGTCATTAGGAGACCCTGAACGTTACAATTAACTATCAGTTTCGCGTCGGATTCGAAAATCTAGACTCACAGGAGACGGACAACATGGAGCCCGAGACAGCAATATCCCCTAGTAGACAAGTCGGCTGGAGGAAGTTGTATTGACTCTCGACGCAATTTGAGTGTTCCATCGTCATTAAGAGGCCCTGAGCATTACTTTTAACTATCAGTTTTGCGTCGGATTCTAAAATGTTGACTCACAGGGGAACGACCATAAGGTGCCCGAGGCAGCAGTAGACCCTTGGAGACAAAACGGCTGAAGGCCGATGTATTGAATCTCGAGGCAATTTGAGTGTTCCATCGCCAATAGGAGGCCCTGAACGTTACAATTAACTATCATTTTTGCGTCGGATTCGAAAATCTAGACTCACATGAGAGCGAACATAAGAGGCCGGAGGCAGTAATATCCCCATGGAGACAAGTCGGCTGGAGGACGATGTATTGAATCTCGTCGCAATTTGAGTGTTCCATCGTCATTAGGAGGCCCTGAACGTTACAATTAACTATCATTTTATCGTCGGATTCGAAAATCTAGACTCACAGGAGACCGACCATAAGGTGCCCGAGCCAGCAACAGACCATAGGAGACAAGTCGGCTGGAGGCCGATGTATTGAATCTCGACGCAATTTGAGTGTTCCATCGCCAATAGGAGGCCCTGAACGTTACAATTAACTATCATTTTTGCGTCGGATTCGAAAATCTAGACTCACAGGAGAACGACCATAAAGTGCCCGAGGCAGCAATAGACCCTTGGAAACAAGTCGGCTGGAGGCTGATGTATTGAATTTCGACGCAATTTGAGTGTTCCATCGTCATTAGGTGGCCCTGAACGTGACAATTAACAATCAGTTTCGCGTCGGATTCGAAAATCTAGACTCACAGGAGACGGACCACATGGAGCCCGAGGCAGCAATAGACCCTTGGAGACAAGTTTGCTGGAGGACGCAATTTGAGTGTTCCATCGTCATTAGGAGGCCCTGTACGTTACAATTAACTATCAGTATTTCGTCGGATTCGAAAATCTAGACTCACTGGAGACGGATCATAAGGTGCCCGAAGCAGCAATATCCCCTTGGAGACCAGTCCGCTGGAGGACGATGTATTGAATCGCGACGCAATTTGAGTGCTCCATCGACATTAGGAGGCCCTGAACGGTACAATTAACTATCAGTTTCGCGTCGGATTCGAAAATCTAGACTCACAGGAGACAGACCACATAGAGCCCGAGGCGGCAGTATCCCCTTGGAGACAAGTCGGCTGGAATACGATGTATTGAATCTCGACACAATTTGAGTGTTCCATCGTCATTAGGAGGCGCTGAACGTTACAATTAACTATCTGTTTTGCGTCGGATACGAAAATCTAGACTCACTGGAGACGGACCATAAGGTGCCCGAAGCAGCAATATATCCTTGGAGACCAGTCAGCTGGAGGACGATGTATTGAATCGCGACGCAATTTGAGTGTTGCATCGTCATTAGGAGGCGCTGAACGTTGCAATTAACTATCATTTTAGCGTCGGATTCGAAAATCTAATCACAGGAGAAGCAGCATTTTGTGCCCGAGACGGCAATATCCCCTTGGAGACAAGTCCGCTGAAGGACGATGTATTGAATCTCGACGCAATTTGAGTGTTCTATCGTCATTAGGAGGCTCTGAAAGTTACAAGTAACTTTTAGTTTCGCGTCGGATTCAAAGATCTAGACTCACAGGAGACGGACCGTTTGGTGCCCGTGGCAGCAATATCCCCTTGGATACAAGTCGGCTGAAGGACGATGTAGTGAATCTCGGCCCAATTTGAGTGTTCCTTCGTCATTAGGAGACCCTGAACGTTACAACTAACTATCTGCTTTGCGTTGGATTCAAAAATCTAGACTCACAGGAGAACGACCATTAGGTGCTCGAGGCAGCAATAGACCCTTGCAGACAAGTCGGCTTGAGGCCTATGTATTGAATCTCGACACAATTTGAGTGTTCCATCGTCATTAGGAGGCCCTGAACGTTACAATTAACTATTAGTTTTGCGTCGGGCTCGAAAATGTAGACTCACAGGAGAACGATCATAATGTGCCCGAGGCAGCAATAGACCATTGGAGAGAAGTTGGCTGGAGGACGATGTATTGGATCGCGACGCAATTTGAGTGCTCCATCGTCATTAAGAGGCCCTGAACGTTACAATTAACAATCAGTTTTGCGTCGGATTAGAAAATCTGGACTCACAGGAGATCGAGCATAAGGTGCCCGGGGCAGCAATAACCCCTTGGAGACCAGTCCGCTGGAAGACGATGTATTGAATCGCGACGCAATTTGTGTGCTCCATCGACATTATGAGGTCCTGAACGTTACAATTTACTATCTGTTTTGCGTCGGATTCGAAAATCTAGACTCACAGGAGAAGGTGCCCGTGGCAGCAATAGACCCATGGAGACAAGTCGGCTCTAGGCCTATGTATTGAATCTCGACACAATTTGAGTGTTCCATCGTCATTAGGAGGCCCTGAACGTTACAATTAACTATCAGTTTCGCGTCGGATTCGAAAATCTAGACTCGCGGGAGACGGACCCCGTGGAGCCAGTGGCAGCAACATCCCTTTGGAATAAAGTCTCCTGGAGTACGATGTATTGAGTCTCGACGTAATTTGAGTGTTCCATGGTCATTAGGAGGCCCTGAATGTTACAATTAACCATCAGTTCTTCGTCGGATTCGAAAATCTAGACTCTCTGGAGATGGACCATAAGGTGCCCGAGGCAGCAATATCCCCTTGGAGACCAGTCCGCTGGAGGACGATGTATTGAATCGCGACGCAATTTGAGTGCTCCATCGTCTTTAGGAGGCCCTGAACGTTGCAATTAACTAGCAGTTTTGCGTCGAATTCGAAAACGTAGAATCACCGGAGAAGGACCATGTGGTGCCCGAGGCAGCGATATCCCCTTGGAGACAAGTCTGCTGGAGGACGATGTATTGGATCTCGACGCAATTTGAGTGTTCCATCGTCATTAGAAGGCCCTGAACGTTACAATTAACTATAATTTTTGCGTCGGAATCGAAAATCTAGACTCACAGGAGAACGACCATAATGTGCCCGAGCAAGCAATAGACCCTTGGAGACAAGTCGGCTGGAGGCCGATGTATTGAATCTCGACGCAATTTGAGTGTTCCATCGGCATTAGGAGGCCCTGAACGTTACAGTTAACTATCATTTTAGCGTCGGATTCGAAAATCTACTAACAGGAGAAGGATCATATGGTGCACGAGACAGCAATATACCCCTTGGAGACAAATCGACTGGAGGCCGATGTACTGAATATCGACGCAATTTGAGTGTTCCATCGTCATTAGGTCGCCCTGAACGTTATAATGAACTATCAGTTTTGCGTTGAATTCGAAAATCTAGACTTACAAGAGAACGACCATAAGGTGCCCGAAGCAGCATTAGACCCTTGGAGACAAGTCGGCTGGAGGACGATGTATTGGATCGCGACGCAATTTGAGTGTTCCATCGTCTTTAGGAGGCCCTGAATGTAACAATTAACTATCAGTTTTTCGTCGGGTTCGAAAATATAGACTCACAGCAGACGGACCATTTGGTGCCCGAGGCAGCAATATCCCCTTGGAGACAAATCGGCTGGAGGACGGTGTATTGATTCTCGACGCAATTTGAGTCTTCTATCGTCATTAGGAGGCGCTGAACGTTACAATTCACAATCATTTTTGCGTCGGATTCGAGAATCTAGACTCACAGGAGAAGGATCATATTGTGCCCGAGAAAGCAATATCTCCTTGGAGACAAGTCGGCTGGTGGCCGATGTATTGAATCTCGACACAATTTGAGTGTTCCATCGTCATTAGGAGGGCCTGAACGTTACAATTAACTATCAGTTTCGCGTCGGATTCGAAAATCTAGGCTCACAGGAGACAGACCACATGGAGCGCGAGGCAGCAATATCCCCTTGGAGACAAGTCGGCTGGAGGTCGATGTATTGAATCTCGACTCAATTTGAGTGTTCCATCGTCATTAGGTGGCCCTGAACGTTACCATTAACAATCAGTTTTGCGTCGGGTTCGAAAATCTAGACTCACAGCAGAACGATCACAAGGTGCCCCTGGCAGCTATTGACCCTTGGAGACAAGTCGGTTGGAGGACGATGTATTTGATCGCAACGCAAAATGAGTGTCCCATCGTCATTAGGAGGCCCTGAATGTTACAATTAACTATCAGCTTTTCGTCGGATTCGAAAATCTAGACTCACTGGAGACGGACCATAAGGTGCCCGATGCAGTAATATCCCCTTGGAGACCAGACCTCTGGAGGACGATGTATTGAATCGCGACGCAATTTGAGTGCTCCATCGTCATTTGGAGGCCCTGAACGTTACAATTAACTATCTGTTTCGCGTCGGATTCAAATATCCAGACTCACAGGAGACGGACCATTTGGTGCCCGAGGCAGCAATATCCCCTTGGAGACAAATCAGCTGGAGGACGATGTATTGAATCTCGACGCAATTTGAGGGTTCTATCGTCATCAGGAGGCGCTGAACGTTACTATTCACTATCATTTTTGCGTCGGATTCGAAAATCTAGACTCACAGGAGAAAGATCATATTGTGCCCGAGACAGCAATATCCCCCTGGAGACAAGTCGGCTGGAAGCCGATGTGTTGAATCTCGACGCAATTTGAGTGTTCAATCGTCATTAGGAGGCCCTGAACGTTTCAATTAACTATCAGTTTCGCGTCGGATTCGAAAATCTAGACTCACAGGAGACGGACCACATAAAGTCCGAGGCAGCAATATCCCCTTGGAGACAAGTCGGCTGGAGGTCGATGTATTGAATCTCGACTCAATTTGAGTGTTCCATCGTCATTAGGTGGCCCTGAACGTTTACAATTAACAATCTGTTTTGCGTCGGGTTCGAAAATCTAGACTCACAGCAGAACGATCACAAGGTGCCCGTGGCAGCTATTGACCCTTGGGGACAAGTCGGTTGGAGGACGATGTATTGGATCGCGACGCAAAATGAGTGTTCCATCGTCATTAGGAGGCCCTGAATGTTACAATTAACTATCAGTTTCTCGTCGGATTCGAAAATCTAGACTCACTGGAGACGGACCATAAGGTGCCCGATGCAGCAATATCCCCTTGGATACCAGTCCGCTGGAGGACGATGTATTGAATCGCGACGCAATTTGAGTGTTCCATCGTCATTTGGAGGCCCTGAACGTTACAATCAACTATCAGTTTCGCGTCGGATTCAAAAATCCAGACTCACAGGAGACGGACCATTTGGTGCCCGAGGCAGCAATATCCCCTTGGAGACAAATCAGCTGGAGGACGATGTATTGAATCTCGACGCAATTTGAGAGTTCTATCGTCATCAGGAGGCGCTAAACGATACTATTCACTATCATTTTTGCGTCGGATTCGAAAATCTAGACTCACAGGAGAAGGATCATATGGTGCCCGAGACAGCAATATCCCCTTGGAGACAAGTCCGCTGGAGGCCGATGTATTGAATCTCGACGCAATTTGAGTGTTCCATCGTCATTAGGAGGCCCTGAACCTTACAATTAACTATCAGTTTCGCGTCGGATTCAAAAATCTAGACTCACAGGGGACGGACCACATGGAGCCCGAGGCAGGAATATCGCCTTGTAGACAAGTCGCTGGAAGTTGATGTATTGAATCTCGACGCAATTTGAGTGTTCCATCGTCATTAAGAGGCCCTGAGCATTACATTTCACTATCAGTTTTGCGTCGGATTCTAAAATGTTGACTCAAAGGGGAACGACCATACGGTGCCCGAGGCAGCAATAGACCCTTGGAGACAAATCGGCTGAATGCCAATGTATTGAATCTCGAGGCAATTTGAGTGTTCCATCGTCATTAGGAAGCACTGAACGTTACAGTTAACTATCATTTTAGAGCCGGATTCGAAAATCTACTAACAGGAGAAGGATCATATGGTGCACGAGACTGCAATATCCCCTTGGATACAAATCGACTGGCGGTCGATGTATTGACTCTCGGCGCAATTTGGGTGTTCGATCGTCTTTAGGAGTCCCCGAACGTTACAATTAACTATCATTTATGCGTCGGATTCGAAAATCTAGACTCACAGGAGAACGACCATAAGGTGCCCGAGGCAGCAATAGACCCTTGGAGACAAGTCAACTGGAAACCGATGTATTGATTATTGACGCAATTTGAGTGTTCCATCGTCATTAGGAGGCCCTGAACGTTACAATTAACAATCATTTTAGCGTCGGATTCGAAAATCTACTCACAGGAGAAGTTCATACGGTGCTCGAGACAGCAATATACCCCTTGGAGACAAATTGACTGGAGGCCGATGAATTGAATATCGACGCAATTTGAGTGTTCCATCGTCATTAGGTCGCCCTGAACGTTATAATGAACTATCAGTTTTGCGTCGGATTCGAAAATCTAGACTTACAAGAGAACGATCATAAGGAGCCCGAGGCAGCATTAGACCCTTGGAGACAAGTCGGTTGGAGGACGATGTATTAGATCGCGACGCAAAATGAGTGTTCCATCGGCATTAGGAGGCCCTGATTGTTACAGTTAACTATCATTTTAGCGTCGGATTCGAAACTCTACTAACAGGAGAAGGATCATATGGTGCACGAGACTGCAATATCCCCTTGGATACAAGTCGGCTGGATGCCGATGTATTGAATCTCGACGCAATTTGAGTGTTCCATCGTCATTAGGAGGCCCTAAACCTAACAATTAACTACCAGTTTCGCGTCGGATTCGAAAATCTACTCACAGGAGAAGTTCATACGGTGCTCGAGACAGCAATATACCCCTTGGAGACAAATCGACTGGAGGCCGATGTATTGAATATCGACGCAATTTGTGTGTTCCATCGTCATTAGGTCGCCCTGAACTTTACAAAAAACTATCATTTTTGCGTCGGATTCGATAATCTAAACTCACAGGAGAACGACCATAAGGTGCCCGAGGCAGCATTAGACCCTTGGAGACAAGTCGGCTGGAGGCCGATGTATTGAATCTCGACGCAATTTGAGTGTTCCATCGTCATTACAAGGCCCTGAACGTTGCAATTAACTATCATTTTTGCGTCGGATTCGAAAATCTAGACCCACAGGAGAACGACCATAAGGTACCCGAGGCAGCAATGGACCCTTGGAGACAAGTCGGCTGGAAACCGATGTATTGATTCTTGACGCAATTCCATTATCATTAGGAGACCCTGATCGTTACAATTCACTATCATTTTTGCGTCGGATTCGAAAATCTAGACTCACAGGAGAAGGACCATATGGTGCACGAGACTGCACTATCCCCTTGGATACAAGTCGGCTGGAGGTCGATGTATTGAATCTCGACGCAATTTGAGTCTTCTATCGTTATTAGGAGGCCCTAAACGTTACAATTAACTATCATTTTTGCGTCGGATTCAAAAATCTACTCACAGGAGAAGTTCATACGGTGCTCGAGGCAGCAATAGACACTTGGAGACAAGTCGTCTGGAAACCGATGCATTGATTCTTGACGCAATTTGAGTGTTCCATCGCCAATAGGAGGCCCTGAACGTTACAATTAACTATCAGTTTCGCGTCGGATTCAAAAATCCAGACTCATAGGAGACGGACCATTTGGTGCCCGAGGCAGCAATATCCCCTTGGAGACAAATCAGCTGGAGGACGATGTATTGAATCTCGACGCAATTTGAGAGTTCTATCGTCATCAGAAGGCGCTGAACGTTACTATTCACTATCATTTTTGCGTCGGATTCGATAATCTAGTTTCACAGGAGAAGGATCATATGGTGCCCGAGACAGCAATATCTCCTTGGAGACAAGTCCGCTGGAGGCCGATGTATTGAATCTCGACGCAATTTGAGTGTTCCATCGTCATTAGGAGGCCCTGAACCTTACAATTAACTATCAGTTTCGCGTCGGATCCAAAATCTAGACTCACAGGAGACGGACCACATGGAGCCCGAGGCAGCAATATCCCCTTGTACACAAGTCGGCTGGAGGACGATGTATTGCATCTCGTCGCAATTTGAGTGTCCCATCGTCATTAGGAGGCCCTGAACGTTACAATTAACTATCATTTTTGCGTCGGATTCGATAATCTAAACTCACAGGAGAACGACCATAAGGTGCCCGAGGCAGCAACAGACCATTGGAGACAAGTCGGCTGGAGGCCGATGTATTGAATCTCGACGCAATTTGAGTGTTCCATCGTCATTACAAGGCCCTGAACGTTACAATTAACTATCATTTTTGCGTCGGATTCGAAAATCTAGACTTACAAGAGAACGACCATAAGGTGCCCGAGGCAGCAATAGACCCTTGGAGACAAGTCGGCTAGAGGCGGATGTATTGAATCTCGACGCAATTTAGTGTTCCATCGTCATTAGGAGGCCCTGAACGTTACAATTAACTATGAGTTTTGCGTCGGATTCGTAAATCTAGACCCACAGGAGAACGACCATAAGGTGCCCGAGGAAGCAATAGACCCTGGGAGACACGCCGGCTGGAGGCCGATGTATTGAATCTCGACGCAATTTGAGTGTTCCATCGTCAGTAGGAGGCCCTAAACGTTACAATTAACTATCATTTTTGCGTCGGATTTGATAATCTAAACTCACAGGAGAACGACCATAAGGTGCCCGAGGCAGCAATATACCCCTTGGAGACTAATCGGCTGGGGACGATGTATTGAATCTCGACGCAATTTGAGTCTTCTATCGTCATTAGGAGGCGCTGAACCTTACAATTCACTATCGTTTTTGCGTCGGAGTCGAAAATCTACACTCACAGGAGAAGGATCATATTGTGCCCGCGACTGCAATATCCCCTTGGATACAAGTCGACTGGAGGTCGATGTATTGACTCTCGACGCAATTTGAGTGTTCCATCGTCTTTAGGAGTCCCTGAAAGTTACTATTAACTATCATTAATGCGTCGGAATCGAAAATCTAGACTCACAGGAGAACGAACATAAGGTGCCCGAGGCAGCAATACACCCTTGGAGACAAGTCGGCTGGAAACCGATGTATTGATTCTTGATGCAATTTGAGTGTTCCATCGTCATTAGGAGGCCCTGAACGTTACAATTCACTATCATTTTTGCGTCGGATTCGAAAATCTAGACTCACAGGGGAGGGACGATGTGGTGCCCGATGCAGCGATATCCCCTTGGAGACAAGTCAGCTGGAGGCCGATGTATTGAATCTCAACGCAATTTGAGTGTTCCATCGGCATTAGGAGGCCCTGAACGTTACAATTCACTATCATTTTTGCGTCGGATTCGAAAATCTACTAACAGGTGAAGGATCATATGGTGCACGAGACTGCAATATCCCCTTGGATCAAGTTGACTGGAATTCGATGTATTGAATCTCGACGCAATTTGAGTGTTCCATCGTCATTAGGGGGCTCTGAACCTTACAATTAACTATCAGTTTCGTGTCGGATTCGAAAATCTAGACTCACAGGAGAACGACCATAAGGTGCCCGAGGCAGCAATAGACCCTTGGAGACAAGTCGGCTGGAGGTCGATGTATTGAATCTCGACGCAATTTGAGTGTTCCATCGTCATTAGGAGGCTCTGAACCTTACAATTAACTATCAGTTTCGTGTCGGATTCGAAAATCTAGACTCACAGGAGAACGACCATAAGGTGCCCGAGGCAGCAATAGACCCTTGGAGACAAGTCGGCTGGAGGACGATGTATTGGATCGCGACGCAATTTGAGTGTTCCATCGTCATTAGGAGGACCTGAATGTTACAATTAACTATGAGTTTTGCGTCGGATTCGTAAACGTAGAATCACCGGAGACGGACCATGTGGTGCCGGAGGCAGCGATATCCCCTTGGGGACAAGTCGGCTGTAGGACGATGTATTGAATCTCGACGCAATTTGAGTGTTCCATCGTGATTACAAGGCCCTGAACGTTACAATTAACTATCATTTTTGCGTCGGATTCGAAAATCTAGACTCACAGGAGAGCGACCATAAGGTGCCCGAGGCAGCAATAGACCCTTGGAGACAATTCGGCTGGAGGTCGATGTATTGAATCTCGACTCAATTTGTGTGCTCCATCGTCATTAGGAGGACCTGAACGTTACAATTAACTTTGAGTTTTGCGTCGGATTCGAAAACGTAGAATCACCGGAGACGGACCATGTGGTGCCCGAGGCAGCGATATCCCCTTGGAGACAAGTCGGCTGGAGGCCGATGTATTGAATCTCGACGCCATTTGAGTGTCCCATCGTCATTAGAAGGCCCTGAACATTACAATTCACTATCATTTTTGCGTCGGATTCGAAAATCTAGACTCACAGGAGAAGGATCATATTGTGCCCGAGGCAGCTTTAGACCCTTGGATACAAGTCGACCGGAGGTCGATGTATTGACTCTCGACGCAATTTGACTGTTCCATCGGCATTAGGAGGCCCTGAACGTTACAGTTAACTATCATTTTAGCGTCGGATTCGAAAATCTACTAACAGGAGAACGACCATAAGGTGCCCGAGGCAGTAATATCCCCATGGAGACAAGTCGGCTGGAGGAAGATGTATTGACTCTCGACGCAATTTGAGTGTTCCATCGTCATTAGAAGGCCCTGAACGTTACAATTAATTATCATTTTTGCGTGGGATTCGAAAATCTAGACTCACAGGAGAACGACCATAAGGTGCCCGAGGCAGCAATAGACCCTTGGAGACAAGTCGGCTGGAGGTCGATGTATTGAATCTCGACTCAATTTGTGTGCTCCATCGTCATTAGGAGGCCCAGAACGTTACAATTAACTATGAGTTTTGCGTCCGATTCAAAAACGTAGAATCACTGGAGACGGACCATTTGGTGCCCGAGCCAGCGATTTCCCTTTGGAGACAAGTCGGCTGGAGGCCGACGTATTGAATGTCGACGCAATTTGAGTGTCCCATCGTCATTAGAAGGCCCTGAACGTTACAATTAACTATCATTTTTGCGTCGGATTCGAGAATCTAGACTCACAGGAGAAGGATCATATAGTGCCCGAGACAGCAATATCCCCTTGGAGAAAAGTCGGCTGGAGGCCGATGTATTGAATCTCGACGCAATTTGAGTGTTCCATCGTCATTAGAAGGCCCTGAACGTTACAATTAACTATCATTTTTGCGTCGGATTCGAAAAACTAAACTCACAGGAGAACGACCATAAGGTGCCCGATGCAGCAATATACCCTTGGAGACAAGTCGGCTGGAGGTCGATGTATTGACTCTCGACGCAATTTGAGTGTTCCATCGGCATTAGGAGGCCCTGAACGTTACAGTTAACTATCATTTTAGCGTCGGATTCGATAATCTACTAACAGGAGAACGACCATGTGGTGCCCGAGGCAGCGATATCCCCTAGGGGACAAGTCGGCTGGAGGCCGATGTATTGAATCTCGACGCAATTTGAGTGTTCCATCGTCATTAGAAGGCCCTGAACGTTACAATTAACTATCATTTTTGCGTCGGATTCGAAAATCTAAACACACAGGAGAACGACCATAAGGTGCCCGATGCAGCAATATCCCCTTGGAGACAAGTCGGCTGGAGGTCGATGTATTGAATCTCGACGCAATTTGAGTGTTCCAACGTCATTACAAGGCCCTGAACCTTACAATTAACTATCATTTTTGCGTCGGATTCGAAAATCTAGACTCACAGGAGAACGACCATAAGGTGCCCGAGGCAGCAATAGACCCTTGGAGACAAGTCGGCTGGAGGCCGATGTATTGAATCTCGACGCAATTTGAGTGTTCCATCGTCATTAGAAGGCCCTGAACGGTACAATGAACTATCATTTTTGCGTCGGATTCAATAATCTAAACTCACAGGAGAACGACCATAAGGTGCCCGAGGCAGCAATAGACCCTTGGAGACAAGGCGGCTCGAGGCCGATGTATTGAATCTCGACGCAATTTGAGTGTCCCATCGTCATTAGAAGGCCCTGAACGTTGCAATTCACTATCATTTTTGCGTCGGATTCGAAAATCTAGACTCACAGGAGAAGGATCATATGGTGCACGAGACTGCAATATCCCCATGGATTCAAGTCGACTGGAGGTCGATGTATTGACTCTTGACGCAATTTGAGTGTTCCGTCGGTATTAGGAGGCCCTGAACGTTAGAGTTAACTATCATTTTAGCGTCGGATTCGAAAATCTACTAACAGGAGAACGACCATAATGTGCCCGAGGCAGCAATAGACCTCTTGGAGACAAGTCGGCTGGAGGAAGATGTATTGACTCTCGACGCAATTTGAGTGTTCCATCGTCATTAGAAGGCCCTGAACGTTACAATTAACTATCATTTTTGCGTCGGATTCGAAAATCTAGACTCACAGGAGAACGACCATAAGGTACCCTAGGCAGCAATAGACCCTTGGAGACAAGTCGGCTGGAGGACGATGTATTGAATCTCGACGCAATTTGAGTGTTCCATCGTCATTAGGAGGCCCTGAACCTTACAATTAACTATCAGTTTCGCGTCGGATTCGAAAATCTAGACTCACAGGAGAACGACCATAAGGTGCCCGAGGCAGCAATAGACCCTTGGAGGCAAGTCGGCTGGATGCCGATGTATTGAATCGCGACGCAATTTGAGTGTTCCATCGTCATTAGAAGGCCCTGAACGTTACAATTAACTATCATTTTTGCGTCGGATTCGAAAATCTTAACTCACAGGAGAACGACCATAAGGTGACCGATGCAGCAATAGACCCTTGGTGACAAGTCGGCTGGAGGTCGATGTATTGAATCTCGACTCAATTTGTGTGCTCCATCGTCATTAGGACGCCCTGAACGTTACAATTAACTATGAGTTTTGCGTCGGATTCGAAAACGTAGAATCACCGGAGACGGACCATGTGGTGCCCCATGCAGCAATATCCCCTTGGAGACAAGTCGGCTGGAGGACGATGTATTGAATCTCGACGCAATTTCAGTGTCCCATCGTCATTAGAAGGCCCTGAACGTTACAATTAACTATCATTTTAGCGTCGGATTCGAAAATCTAGACTCACAGGAGAAGGATCATATGGTGCCCGAGGCAGTAATATCCCCTTGGAGACAAGTTCGATGGAGGCCGATGTAGTGAATCTCGACGCAATTTGAGTGTTCCATCGTCATTAGGAGGCCCTGAACGTTACAATTAACTATCAGTTTCGCGTCGGATTCGAAAATCTGGACTCACAGCAGACGGAACACATGGAGCCCGAGGCAGCAATATCCCCTTGTAGGCAAGTCGGCTGGAGGAAGATGTATTGACTCTCGACGCAATTTGAGTGTTCCATCGTCTTTAGGCGTCCCTGAACGTTACAATTAACTATCATTTATGCGTCGGATTCGAAAATCTAGACTCACAGGAAAACGACCATAAGGTGCCCGAGGCAGCAATAGACCCTTGGAGGCAAGTCGGCTGGAGGACGATGTATTGTATCTCGACGCAATTTGAGTGTTCCATCGTCATTAGGAGGCCCTGAACCTTACAATTAACTATCAGTTTCGCGTCGGATTCGAAAATCTAGACCCACAGGAGAACGAACATAAGGTGCCCGAGGTAGCAATAGACCCTTGGAGACAAGTCGGCTGGATGCCGATGTATTGAATCTCGACGCAATTTGAGTGTTCCATCGGCATTAGGAGGCCCTGAACGTTACAATTAACTATCATTTTAGCGTCGGATTCGAAAATCTAAACTCACAGGAGAACGACCATAAGGTGCGTGATGCAGCAATATCCCCTTGGAGACTAGTCGGCTGGAGGTCGGTGTATTGAATCTCGACTCAATTTGTGTGCTCCATTGGCATTAAGATTCCCTGAACGTTACAATTAACTATCAGTTTCGCGTCGGATTCAAAAATCCAGACTCACAGGAGACGGACCATTTGGTGCCCGAGGCAGCAATATCCCCTTGTAGACAAGTCGGCTGGAGGAAGATGTATTGACTCTCGACGCAATTTGAGTGTTCCATCGTCTTTAGGAGTCCCTGAACGTTACAATTAACTATCAGTTTTCCTCGGATTGTAAAATTTTGACTCACAGGGGAACGACCATACGGTGCCCGAGGCGGCAATAGACCCTTGGAGACAAGTCGGCTGGAGGCCGATGTATTGCATCTCGACGCAATTTTAGTGTTCCATCGGCATTAGGAGGCCCTGAACGTTACAATTAACATTCAGTTTTGCGTCGGGTTCGAAAATCTAGACTCACAGCAGAACGATCACAAGGTGCCCGTGGCAGCTATTGACCCTTGGAGACAAGTCGGTTGGAGGACGATGTATTAGATCGCGACGCAAAATGAGTGTTCCATCGTCATTAGGAGGCCCTGAATGTTACAATTAACTATCAGTTTTTCGTCGGATTCGAAAATCTAAACTCACAGGAGAACGACCATAAGGTGCCCGATGCAGCAATATCCCCTTGGAGACAAGTCGGCTGGAGGTCGATGTATTGAATCTCGACGCAATTTGAGTGTTCCATCGCCAATAGATGGACCTGAACGTTACAATTAACTATGACTTTTGCGTCGGATTCGAAAACGTAGAATCACCGGAGACGGACCATGTGGTGCCCGAGGCAGCGATATCCCCTTGGAGACAGGTCGGCTGGAGGCCGATGTATGGAATCTCGACGCAATGTGAGTGTTCCATCGTCATTAGAAGGCCCTGAACGTTACAGTTAACTATCATTTTTGCGTCGGATTCGAAAATCTAGACTCACAGGAGAACGACCATAAGGTGCCCGAGGCAGCAATAGACCCTTGGTGAAAAGTCGGCTGGAGGACGATGTATTGAATCTCGACGCAATTTGAGAGTTCCATCGTCATTAGGAGGCCCTGAACGTTACAATTAACTATGATATTTGCGTCGGATTCAAAAATCTAGACTTACAAGAGAACGACCATAAGGTGCCCGAGGCAGCATTAGACCCTTGGAGACAAGTCGGCTGGAGGACGATGTATTGAATCTCGACGCAATTTGAGTGTCCCATCGTCATTAGGAGGCCCTAAACGTTACAATTAACTATCATTTTTACGTCGGATTCGAAAATCTAGACTCACAGGAGAACGACCATAAGGTGTCCGAGGCAGCAATAGACCCTTGGAGACCAGTGGGCTGGAGGCCGATGTATTGAATCTCGACGCAATTTGAGTGTTCCATCGTCATTAGAAGGCCCTGAACGTTACAGTTAACAATCATTTTAGTGTCGGATTCGAAAATCTACTAACAGGAGAACGACCATAATGTGCCAGAGGCAGTAATATCCCCATGGAGACAAGTCGGCTGCAGGAAGATGTATTGACTCTCGACGCAATTTGAGTGTTCCATCGTCATTAGGAGGCCCTGAACGTTACAATTAACAATCAGTTTTGCGTCGGGTTCGAAAATCTAGACTCACAGCAGAAAGATCACAAGGTGCCAGTGGCAGCTATTGACCCTTGGAGACAAGTCGGTTGGAGGACGATGTATTGGATCGCGACGCAAAATGAGTGTTCCATCGTCATTAGGAGGTCCTGAATGTTACAATTAACTATCATTTTTGCGTTGGATTCGAAAATCTAGACTCACAGGAGAACGACCATAAGGTGCCCGAGGCAGCAATAGACCCTTGGAGACAAGTCGGCTGGAGGACGATGTACTGAATCTCGACGCAATTTGAGTGTTCCATCGTCATTAGAAGGCCCTGAACGTTACAATTAACTATCATTTTTGCGTCGGATTCGAAAATCTAAACTCACAGGAGAACGACCATAAGGTGCCCGATGCAGCAATATACCCTTGGAGACAAGTCGGCTGGAGGTCGATGTATTGACTCTCGACGCAATTTGAGTGTTCCATCGGCATTAGGAGGCCCTGATCGTTACAGTTAACTATCATTTTAGCGTCGGATTCGATAATCTACTAACAGGAGAACGACCATGTGGTGCCCGAGGCAGCGATATCCCCTTGGAGACTAGTCGGCTGGAGGCCGATGTATTGAATCTCGACGCAATTTGAGTGTTCCATCGTCATTAGAAGGCCCTGAACGTTACAATTAACTATCATTTTTGCGTCGGATTCGAAAATCTAAACACACAGGAGAACGACCATAAGGTGCCCGATGCAGCAATATCCCCTTGGAGACAAGTCGGCTGGAGGTCGATGTATTGAATCTCGACGCAATTTGAGTGTTCCAACGTCATTACAAGGCCCTGAACCTTACAATTAACTATCATTTTTGCGTCGGATTCGAAAATCTAGACTCACAGGAGAGCGACCATAAGGTGCCCGAGGCAGCAATAGACCCTTGGAGACAAGTCGGCTGGAGGTCGATGTATTGAATCTCGACTCAATTTGTGTGCTGAATCGTCATTAGGAGGCCCTGAACGTTACAATTAACTATGAGCTTTGCGTCGGATTCGAAAACGTAGAATCACCGGAGACAGACTATGTGGTGCCCGAGGCCGCGATATCCCCTTGGAGACAAGTCGGCTGGAGGCCGATGTATTGAATCTCGACGCAATTTGAGTGTCCCATCGTCATTAGAAGGCCCTGAACGTTGCAATTCACTATCATTTTTGCGTCGGATTCGAAAATCTTAACTCACAGGGGAACGACCATAAGGTGCCCGATGCAGCAATAGACCCTTGGTGACAAGTCGGCTGGAGGTCGATGTATTGAATCTCGACTCAATTTGTGTGCTCCATCGTCATTAGGACGCCCTGAACGTTACAATTAACTATGAGTTTTGCGTCGGATTCGAAAACGTAGAATCACCGGAGACGGACCATGTGGTGCCCCATGCAGCAATATCCCCTTGGAGACAAGTCGGCTGGAGGACGATGTATTGAATCTCGACGCAATTTGAGTGTCCCATCGTCATTAGAAGGCCCTGAACGTTATAATTAACTATAATTTTAGCGTCGCATTCGAAAATCTAAACTCACAGGAGAACGACCATAAGGTGCCCGATGCAGCAATATCCCCTTGGAGACGAGTCGGCTGGAGGCTGATGTATTGAATCTCGACGCAATTTGAGTGTCCCATCGTCATTAGAAGGCCCTGAACGTTACAATTAACTGTCATTTTAGCGTCGGATTCGAAAATCTAGACTCACAGGAGAAGGATCATATGGTGCCCGAGGCAGCAATATCCCCTTGGAGACAAGTTCGATGGAGGCCGATGTAGTGAATCTCGACGCAATTTGAGTGTTCCATCGTCATTAGGAGGCCCTGAACGTTACAATTAACTATCAGTTTCGCGTCGGATTCGAAAATCTGGACTCACAGCAGACGGAACACATGGAGCCCGAGGCAGCAATATCCCCTTGTAGGCAAGTCGGCTGGAGGAAGATGTATTGACTCTCGACGCAATTTGAGTGTTCCATCGTCTTTAGGAGTCCCTGAACGTTACAATTAACTATCATTTATGCGTCGGATTCGAAAATCTAGACTCACAGGAAAACGACCATAAGGTGCCCGAGGCAGCAATAGACCCTTGGAGGCAAGTCGGCAGGAGGACGATGTATTGTATCTCGACGCAATTTGAGTGTTCCATCGTCATTAGGAGGCCCTGAACCTTACAATTAACTATCAGTTTCGCGTCGGATTCGAAAATCTAGACCCACAGGAGAACGAACATAAGGTGCCCGAGGTAGCAATAGACCCTTGGAGACAAGTCGGCTGGATGCCGATGTATTGAATCTCGACGCAATTTGAGTGTTCCATCGTCATTAGGAGGCCCTGCACCTTACAATTAACTATCAGTTTCGCGTCGGATTCGAAAATCTGGACTCACAGGAGAGGGATCATATGGTGCCCGAGACAGCAATATCCCCTTGGAGACAAGTCCGCTGGAGGCCGATGTATTGAATCTCGTCGCAATTTGAGTGTTCCATCGTCATTAGGAGGCCCTGAACCTTACAATTAACTATCAGTTTCGCGTCGGATTCGAAAATCTAGACTCACAGGAGACGGACCACATGACGCCCGAGGCAGCAATATCCACTTGTAGACAAGTCGGCTGGAGGAAGATGTATTGACTCTCGACGCAATTTGAGTGTTCCATCGTCATTAAGAGGCCCTGAGCATTACATTTAACTACCAGTTTTGCGTCGGATTCTAAAATCTAGACTCACAGAAGAACGACCATACGGTGCCCGAGGCAGCAATAGACCCATGGAGACAAGTCGGCTGGAGGACGATGTATTGTATCTCGACGCAATTTGAGTGTTCCATCGGCATTAGGAGGCCCTAAACGTTACAATTAACTATCATTTTTGCGTCGGATTCGATAATCTAAACTCACAGGAGAACGACCATAAGGTGCCCGAGGCAGCAACAGACCCTTGGAGACAAGTCGGCTGGAGGCCGATGTATTGAATCTCGACGCAATTTGAGTGTCCCATCGTCATTAGGAGGCCCTGAACGTTACAATTAACTATCATTTTTGCGTCGGATTCGATAATCTAGACTCACAGGAGAACGACCATAAGGTGCCCGAGGCAGCAATAGACCCTTGGAGACAAGTCGGCTGGAGGCCGATGTATTGAATCTCGACGCAATTTGGGTGTTCCATCGGCATTAGGAGGCCCTGAACGTTACAATTAACTATCATTTTTGCGTCGGATTCGAAAATCTAGACTTACAAGGGAACGACCATAAGGTGCCCGAGGCAGCAATAGACCCTTGGAGACAAGTCGGCTGGAGGCATATGTATTGAATCTCGACGTAATTTGAGTGTTCCATCGGCATTAGGAGGCCCTGAACGTTACAATTAACTATCAGTTTCGCGTCGGATTCGAAAATCTGGACTCACAGCAGACGGAACACATGGAGCCCGAGGCAGCAATATCCCCTTGTAGGCAAGTCGGCTGGAGGAAGATGTATTGACTCTCGACGCAATTTGAGTGTTCCATCGTCTTTAGGAGTCCCTGAACGTTACAATTAACTATCATTTATGCGTCGGATTCGAAAATCTAGACTCACAGGAAAACGACCATAAGGTGCCCGAGGCAGCAATAGACCCTTGGAGGCAAGTCGGCTGGAGGACGATGTATTGTATCTCGACGCAATTTGAGTGTTCCATCGTCATTAGGAGGCCCTGAACCTTACAATTAACTATCAGTTTCGCGTCGGATTCGAAAATCTAGACCCACAGGAGAACGAACATAAGGTGCCCGAGGTAGCAATAGACCCTTGGAGACAAGTCGGCTGGATGCCGATGTATTGAATCTCGACGCAATTTGAGTGTCCCATCGTCATTAGGAGGCCCTGAACGTTACAATTAACTATCAGTTTCGCGTCGGATTCGAAAATCTGGACTCACAGCAGACGGAACACATGGAGCCCGAGGCAGCAATATCCCCTTGTAGGCAAGTCGGCTGGAGGTAGATGTATTGACTCTCGACGCAATTTGAGTGTTCCATCGTCTTTAGGAGTCCCTGAACGTTACAATTAACTATCATTTATGCGTCGGATTCGAAAATCTAGACTCACAGGAAAACGACCATAAGGTGCCCGAGGCAGCAATAGACCCTTGGAGGCAAGTCGGCTGGAGGACGATGTATTGTATCTCGACGCAATTTGAGTGTTCCATCGTCATTAGGAGGCCCTGAACCTTACAATTAACTATCAGTTTCGCGTCGGATTCGAAAATCTAGACCCACAGGAGAACGAACATAAGGTGCCCGAGGTAGCAATAGACCCTTGGAGACAAGTCGGCTGGATGCCGATGTATTGAATCTCGACGCAATTTGAGTGTTCCATCGGCATTAGGAGGCCCTGAACGTTACAATTAACAATCATTTTATCGTCGTATTCGAAAATCTACTCACAGGAGAAGTTCATACGGTGCTCGAGACAGCAATATCCCTTGGAGACAAGTCCGCTGGAGCCCGATGTATTGAATCTCGACGCAATTTGAGTGTTCCCTCGTCATTAGGAGGCCCTGCACCTTACAATTAACTATCAGTTTCGCGTCGGATTCGAAAATCTGGACTCACAGGAGAGGGATCATATGGTGCCCGAGACAGCAATATCCCCTTGGAGACAAGTCCGCTGGAGGCCGATGTATTGAATCTCGTCGCAATTTGAGTGTTCCATCGTCATTAGGAGGCCCTGAACCTTACAATTAACTATCAGTTTCGCGTCGGATTCGAAAATCTAGACTCACAGGAGACGGACCACATGACGCCCGAGGCAGCAATATCCACTTGTGGACAAGTCGGCTGGAGGAAGATGTATTGACTCTCGACGCAATTTGAGTGTTCCATCGTCATTAAGAGGCCCTGAGCATTACATTTAACTACCAGTTTTGCGTCGGATTCTAAAATCTAGACTCACAGAAGAATGACCATACGGTGCCCGAGGCAGCAATAGACCCATGGAGACAAGTCGGCTGGAGGACGATGTATTGAATCTCGACGCAATTTGAGTGTTCCATCGGCATTAGGAGGCCCTAAACGTTACAATTAACTATCATTTTTGCGTCGGATTCGATAATCTAAACTCACAGGAGAACGACCATAAGGTGCCCGAGGCAGCAACAGACCCTTGGAGACAAGTCGGCTGGAGGCCGATGTATTGAATCTCGACGCAATTTGAGTGTCCCATCGTCATTAGGAGGCCCTGAACGTTACAATTAACTATCATTTTTGCGTCGGATTCGATAATCTAGACTCACAGGAGAACGACCATAAGGTGCCCGAGGCAGCAATAGACCCTTGGAGACAAGTCGGCTGGAGGCCGATGTATTGAATCTCGACGCAATTTGGGTGTTCCATCGGCATTAGGAGGCCCTGAACGTTACAATTAACTATCATTTTTGCGTCGGATTCGAAAATCTAGACTTACAAGGGAACGACCATAAGGTGCCCGAGGCAGCAATAGACCCTTGGAGACAAGTCGGCTTGAGGCATATGTATTGAATCTCGACGTAATTTGGGTGTTCCATCGGCATTAGGAGGCCCTGAACGTTACAGTTAACTATCATTTTAGCGTCGGATTCGAAAATATACTAACAGGAGAAGGATCATATGGTGCACGAGACTGCAATATTCCCTTGGATCCAAGTCAACTGGAGGTCGATGTATTGACTCTCGACGCAATTTGAGAGTTCAATCGTCTTTAGGAGTCCCTGAACGTTTTTATTAACTATCATTTATGCGTCGGATTCGAAAATCTAGACTTACAGGAGAACGACCATAAGGTGCCCGAGGCAGCAATAGACCCTTGGAGACAAGTCGGGTGGAAACCGATGTATTGATTCTTGACGCAGTTTGAGTGTTCCATCGTCATTAGGAGGCCCTGAACGTTACAATTAACAATCATTTTAGCGTCGGATTCGAAAATCTACGCACAGGAGAAGTTCATACGGTGCTCGAGACATCAATATACCCCTTGGAGACAAATCGACTGGAGGCCGATGTATTGAATATCGACGCAATTTGAGTGTTCCATCGTCATTAGGTCGCCCTGAACGTTATAATGAACTATCATTTTTGCGTCGGATTCGAAAATCTTGACTTACAAGAGAACGACCATAAAGTGCCCGAGGCAGCAACAGACCCTTGGAGACAAGTCGGCTGGAGGCCGATGTATTGGATATCGACGCAATTAGAGTGTTCCATCGTCATTAGGAGGCCCTAAACGTTACAATTAACTATCATTTTTGCGTCGGATTCGATAATCTAAACTCACAGGAGAACGACCATAAGGTGCCCGAGGCAGCAACAGACCCTTGGAGACAAGTCGGCTGGAGGCCGATGTATTGAATCTCGACGCAATTTGAGTGTTCCATCGTCATTACAAATCCCTAAACGTTACAATTAACTATCATTTTTGCGTCGGATTCGAAAATCTAGACTCACAGGAGAAGGCTCATATGGTGCCCGAGACAGCAATATCCCCTTGGAGACAAGTCCGCTGGAGGCCGATGTATTGAATCTCGACGCAATTTGAGTGTTCCATCGTCATTAGGAGGCCCTGAACCTTACAATTAAATATCAGTTTCGCGTCGGATTCGAAAATCTGGACTCACAGGAGAGGGATCATATGGTGCCCGAGACAGCAATATCCCCTTGGAGACAAGTGCGCTGGAGGCCGATGTATTGAATCTCGACGCAATTTGAGTGTTCCATCGTCATTAGGAGGCCCTGAACCTTACAATTAACTGTCAGTTTCGCGTCGGATTCGAAAATCTAGACTCACAGGAGACGGACCACATGACGCCCGAGGCAGCAATATCCACTTGTAGACAAGTCGGCTGGAGGAAGATGTATTGACTCTCGACGCAATTTGAGTGTTCCATCGTCATTAAGAGGCCCTTAGCATTACATTTAACTACCAGTTTTGCGTCGGATTCTAAAATCTTGACTCACAGAAGAACGACCATACGGTGCCCGAGGCAGCAATAGACCCATGGAGACAGGTCGGCTGGCGGACGATGTATTGAAACTCGACGCAATTTGAGAGTTCCATCGTCATTAGAAGGCCCTGAACGTTACAATTAACTGTCATTTTAGCGTCGGATTCGAAAATCTAGACTCACAGGAGAAGGATCATATGGTGCCCGAGGCAGCAATATCCCCTTGGAGACAAGTTCGATGGAGGCCGATGTAGTGAATCTCGACGCAATTTGAGTGTTCCATCGTCATTAGGAGGCCCTGAACGTTACAATTAACTATCAGTTTCGCGTCGGATTCGAAAATCTGGACTCACAGCAGACGGAACACATGGAGCCCGAGGCAGCAATATCCCCTTGTAGGCAAGTCGGCTGGAGGAAGATGTATTGACTCTCGACGCAATTTGAGTGTTCCATCGTCTTTAGGAGTCCCTGAACGTTACAATTAACTATCATTTATGCGTCGGATTCGAAAATCTAGACTCACAGGAAAACGACCATAAGGTGCCCGAGGCAGCAATAGACCCTTGGAGGCAAGTCGGCTGGAGGACGATGTATTGTATCTCGACGCAATTTGAGTGTTCCATCGTCATTAGGAGGCCCTGAACCTTACAATTAACTATCAGTTTCGCGTCGGATTCGAAAATCTAGACCCATAGGAGAACGAACATAAGGTGCCCGAGGTAGCAATAGACCCTTGGAGACAAGTCGGCTGGATGCCGATGTATTGAATCTCGACGCAATTTGAGTGTTCCATCGTCATTAGGAGGCCCTGCACCTTACAATTAACTATCAGTTTCGCGTCGGATTCGAAAATCTGGACTCACAGGAGAGGGATCATATGGTGCCCGAGACAGCAATATCCCCTTGGAGACAAGTCCGCTGGAGGCCGATGTATTGAATCTCGTCGCAAGTTGAGTGTTCCATCGTCATTAGGAGGCCCTGAACCTTACAATTAACTATCAGTTTCGCGTCGGATTCGAAAATCTAGACTCACAGGAGACGGACCACATGACGCCCGAGGCAGCAATATCCACTTGTAGACAAGTCGGCTGGAGGAAGATGTATTGACTCTCGACGCAATTTGAGTGTTCCATCGTCATTAAGAGGCCCTGAGCATTACATTTAACTACCAGTTTTGCGTCGGATTCTAAAATCTAGACTCACAGAAGAACGACCATACGGTGCCCGAGGCAGCAATAGACCCATGGAGACAAGTCGGCTGGAGGACGATGTATTGTATCTCGACGCAATTTGAGTGTTCCATCGGCATTAGGAGGCCCTAAACGTTACAATTAACTATCATTTTTGCGTCGGATGCGATAATCTAAACTCACAGGAGAACGACCATAAGGTGCCCGAGGCAGCAACAGACCCTTGGAGACAAGTCGGCTGGAGGCCGATGTATTGAATCTCGACGCAATTTGAGTGTCCCATCGTCATTAGGAGGCCCTGAACGTTACAATTAACTATCATTTTTGCGTCGGATTCGATAATCTAGACTCACAGGAGAACGACCATAAGGTGCCCGAGGCAGCAATAGACCCTTGGAGACAAGTCGGCTGGAGGCCGATGTATTGAATCTCGACGCAATTTGGGTGTTCCATCGGCATTAGGAGGCCCTGAACGTTACAATTAACTATCATTTTTGCGTCGGATTCGAAAATCTAGACTTACAAGGGAACGACCATAAGGTGCCCGAGGCAGCAATAGACCCTTGGAGACAAGTCGGCTGGAGGCATATGTATTGAATCTCGACGTAATTTGAGTGTTCCATCGGCATTAGGAGGCCCTGAACGTTACAATTAACTATCAGTTTCGCGTCGGATTCGAAAATCTGGACTCACAGCAGACGGAACACATGGAGCCCGAGGCAGCAATATCCCCTTGTAGGCAAGTCGGCTGGAGGAAGATGTATTGACTCTCGACGCAATTTGAGTGTTCCATCGTCTTTAGGAGTCCCTGAACGTTACAATTAACTATCATTTATGCGTCGGATTCGAAAATCTAGACTCACAGGAAAACGACCATAAGGTGCCCGAGGCAGCAATAGACCCTTGGAGGCAAGTCGGCTGGAGGACGATGTATTGTATCTCGACGCAATTTGAGTGTTCCATCGTCATTAGGAGGCCCTGAACCTTACAATTAACTATCAGTTTCGCGTCGGATTCGAAAATCTAGACCCACAGGAGAACGAACATAAGGTGCCCGAGGTAGCAATAGACCCTTGGAGACAAGTCGGCTGGATGCCGATGTATTGAATCTCGACGCAATTTGAGTGTCCCATCGTCATTAGGAGGCCCTGAACGTTACAATTAACTATCAGTTTCGCGTCGGATTCGAAAATCTGGACTCACAGCAGACGGAACACATGGAGCCCGAGGCAGCAATATCCCCTTGTAGGCAAGTCGGCTGGAGGAAGATGTATTGACTCTCGACGCAATTTGAGTGTTCCATCGTCTTTAGGAGTCCCTGAACGTTACAATTAACTATCATTTATGCGTCGGATTCGAAAATCTAGACTCACAGGAAAACGACCATAAGGTGCCCGAGGCAGCAATAGACCCTTGGAGGCAAGTCGGCTGGAGGACGATGTATTGTATCTCGACGCAATTTGAGTGTTCCATCGTCATTAGGAGGCCCTGAACCTTACAATTAACTATCAGTTTCGCGTCGGATTCGATAATCTAGACTCACAGGAGAACGACCATAAGGTGCCCGAGGCAGCAATAGACCCTTGGAGACAAGTCGGCTGGAGGCCGATGTATTGAATCTCGACGCAATTTGGGTGTTCCATCGGCATTAGGAGGCCCTGAACGTTACAATTAACTATCATTTTTGCGTCGGATTCGAAAATCTAGACTTACAAGGGAACGACCATAAGGTGCCCGAGGCAGCAATAGACCCTTGGAGACAAGTCGGCTTGAGGCATATGTATTGAATCTCGACGTAATTTGAGTGTTCCATCGGCATTAGGAGGCCCTGAACGTTACAGTTAACTATCATTTTAGCGTCGGATTCGAAAATATACTAACAGGAGAAGGATCATATGGTGCACGAGACTGCAATATTCCCTTGGATCCAAGTCAACTGGAGGTCGATGTATTGACTCTCGACGCAATTTGAGAGTTCAATCGTCTTTAGGAGTCCCTGAACGTTTTTATTAACTATCATTTATGCGTCGGATTCGAAAATCTAGACTTACAGGAGAACGACCATAAGGTGCCCGAGGCAGCAATAGACCCTTGGAGACAAGTCGGGTGGAAACCGATGTATTGATTCTTGACGCAGTTTGAGTGTTCCATCGTCATTAGGAGGCCCTGAACGTTACAATTAACAATCATTTTAGCGTCGGATTCGAAAATCTACGCACAGGAGAAGTTCATACGGTGCTCGAGACAGCAATATACCCCTTGGAGACAAATCGACTGGAGGCCGATGTATTGAATATCGACGCAATTTGAGTGTTCCATCGTCATTAGGTCGCCCTGAACGTTATAATGAACTATCATTTTTGCGTCGGATTCGAAAATCTTGACTTACAAGAGAACGACCATAAAGTGCCCGAGGCAGCAACAGACCCTTGGAGACAAGTCGGCTGGAGGCCGATGTATTGGATATCGACGCAATTAGAGTGTTCCATCGTCATTAGGAGGCCCTAAACGTTACAATTAACTATCATTTTTGCGTCGGATTCGATAATCTAAACTCACAGGAGAACGACCATAAGGTGCCCGAGGCAGCAACAGACCCTTGGAGACAAGTCGGCTGGAGGCCGATGTATTGAATCTCGACGCAATTTGAGTGTTCCATCGTCATTACAAATCCCTAAACGTTACAATTAACTATCATTTTTGCGTCGGATTCGAAAATCTAGACTCACAGGAGAAGGCTCATATGGTGCCCGAGACAGCAATATCCCCTTGGAGACAAGTCCGCTGGAGGCCGATGTATTGAATCTCGACGCAATTTGAGTGTTCCATCGTCATTAGGAGGCCCTGAACCTTACAATTAAATATCAGTTTCGCGTCGGATTCGAAAATCTGGACTCACAGGAGAGGGATCATATGGTGCCCGAGACAGCAATATCCCCTTGGAGACAAGTGCGCTGGAGGCCGATGTATTGAATCTCGACGCAATTTGAGTGTTCCATCGTCATTAGGAGGCCCTGAACCTTACAATTAACTGTCAGTTTCGCGTCGGATTCGAAAATCTAGACTCACAGGAGACGGACCACATGACGCCCGAGGCAGCAATATCCACTTGTAGACAAGTCGGCTGGAGGAAGATGTATTGACTCTCGACGCAATTTGAGTGTTCCATCGTCATTAAGAGGCCCTGAGCATTACATTTAACTACCAGTTTTGCGTCGGATTCTAAAATCTTGACTCACAGAAGAACGACCATACGGTGCCCGAGGCAGCAATAGACCCATGGAGACAGGTCGGCTGGCGGACGATGTATTGAAACTCGACGCAATTTGAGAGTTCCATCGTCATTAGGAGGCCCAGAACGTTACAATTAACTATCATTTTTGCGTCGGATTCGAAAATCTAGACTCACATGAGAGCTAACATAAGAGGCCGGAGGCAGTAATATCCCCATGGAGACAAGTCGGCTGGAGGACGATGTATTGGATCGCGACGCAATTTGAGTGTTCCATCGTCATTAGGAGGCCCTGAATGTTACAATTAACTATCAGTTTTTCGTCGGATTCGAAAATCTAGACTCACAGCAGACAGACCATTTGGTGCCCGAGGCAGCAATAGACCCTTGGAGACAAGTCGGCTGGAGGCCGATGTATTGAATCTCGACACAATTTGAGTGTTCCATCGTCAGTAGAAGGCCCTGAACGTTCCAATTAACTATCATTTTTGCGTCGGATTCGAAAATCTAGACTCACAGGAGAACGACCATAAGGTGGCCGAGGCTGCAATAGACCCTTGGAGACAAGTCGGCTGGAGGACGATGTATTGAATCTCGACGCAATTTGAGAGTTCCATCGTCATTAGGAGCCCCTGAAGGTTACAATTAACTATCATTTTTGCGTCGGAATCGAAAATCGAGACTTACAAGAGAGCGACCATAAGGTGCCCGAGGCAGCAATAGACCCTTGGAGACAAGTCGGCTGGAGGCCGATGAATTGAATCTCGACACAATTTGAGTGTTCCATCGTCAGTAGAAGGCCCTGAACGTTCCAATTAACTATCATTTTTGCGTCGGATTCGAAAATCTAGACTCACAGGAGAACGACCATAAGGTGGCCGAGGCAGCAATAGACCCTTGGAGGCAAGTCGGCTGGATGCCGATGTATTGAATCGCGACGCAATTTGAGTGTTCCATCGTCATTAGAAGGCCCTGAACGTTACAATTAACTATCATTTTTGCGTCCGATTCGAAAATCTTAACTCACAGGGGAACGACCATAAGGTGCCCGATGCAGCAATAGACCCTTGGTGACAAGTCGGCTGGAGGTCGATGTATTGAATCTCGACTCAATTTGTGTGCTCCATCGTCATTAGGACGCCCTGAACGTTACAATTAACTATGAGTTTTGCGTCGGATTCGAAAACGTAGAATCACCGGAGACGGACCATGTGGTGCCCCATGCAGCAATATCCCCTTGGAGACAAGTCGGCTGGAGGACGATGTATTGAATCTCGACGCAATTTGAGTGTCCCATCGTCATTAGAAGGCCCTGAACGTTATAATTAACTATAATTTTAGCGTCGCATTCGAAAATCTAAACTCACAGGAGAACGACCATAAGGTGCCCGATGCAGCAATATCCCCTTGGAGACAAGTCGGCTGGAGGCTGATGTATTGAATCTCGACGCAATTTGAGTGTCCCATCGTCATTAGAAGGCCCTGAACGTTACAATTAACTATCATTTTAGCGTCGGATTCGAAAATCTAGACTCACAGGAGAAGGATCATATGGTGCCCGAGGCAGCAATATCCCCTTGGAGACAAGTTCGATGGAAGCCGATGTAGTGAATCTCGACGCAATTTGAGTGTTCCATCGTCATTAGGAGGCCCTGAGCGTTACAATTAACTATCAGTTTCGCGTCGGATTCGAAAATCTGGACTCACAGCAGACGGAACACATAGAGCCCGAGGCAGCAATATCCACTTGTAGGCAAGTCGGCTGGAGGAAGATGTATTGACTCTCGACGCAATTTGAGTGTTCCATCGTCTTTAGGAGTCCCTGAACGTTACAATTAACTATTATTTATGCGTCGGATTCGAAAATCTAGACTCACAGGAAAACGACCATAAGGTGCCCGAGGCAGCAATAGACCCTTGGAGGCAAGTCGGCTGGAGGACGATGTATTGTATCTCGACGCAATTTGAGTGTTCCATCGTCATTAGGAGGCCCTGAACCTTACAATTAACTATCAGTTTCGCGTCGGATTCGAAAATCTAGACCCACAGGAGAACGAACATAAGGTGCCCGAGGTAGCAATAGACCCTTGGAGACAAGTCGGCTGGATGCCGATGTATTGAATCTCGACGCAATTTGAGTGTTCCATCGGCATTAGGAGGCCCTGAACGTTACAATTAACTATCATTTTAGCGTCGGATTCGAAAATCTAAACTCACAGGAGAACGACCATAAGGTGCGTGATGCAGCAATATCCCCTTGGAGACAAGTCGGCTGGAGGTCGGTGTATAGAATCTCGACTCAATTTGTGTGCTCCATCGGCATTAAGATTCCCTGAACGTTACAATTAACTATCAGTTTCGCGTCGGATTCAAAAATCCAGACTCACAGGAGACGGACCATTTGGTGCCCGAGGCAGCAATATCCCCTTGTAGACAAGTCGGCTGGAGGAAGATGTATTGACTCTCGACGCAATTTGAGTGTTCCATCGTCTTTAGGAGTCCCTGAACGTTACAATTAACTATCAGTTTTCCTCGGATTGTAAAATTTTGACTCACAGGGGAACGACCATACGGTGCCCGAGGCGGCAATAGACCCTTGGAGACAAGTCGGCTGGAGGCCGATGTATTGCATCTCGACGCAATTTTAGTGTTCCATCGGCATTAGGAGGCCCTGAACGTAACAATTAACATTCAGTTTTGCGTCGGGTTCGAAAATCTAGACTCACAGCAGAACGATCACAAGGTGCCCGTGGCAGCTATTGACCCTTGGAGACAAGTCGGTTGGAGGACGATGTATTAGATCGCGACGCAAAATGAGTGTTCCAACGTCATTAGGAGGCCCTAAATGTTACAATTAACTATCAGTTTTTCGTCGGATTCGAAAATCTAAACTCACAGGAGAACGACCATAAGGTGCCCGATGCAGCAATATCCCCTTGGAGACAAGTCGGCTGGAGGTCGATGTATTGAATCTCGACGCAATTTGAGTGTTCCATCGCCAATAGAAGGACCTGAACGTTACAATTAACTATGACTTTTGCGTCGGATTCGAAAACGTAGAATCACCGGAGACGGACCATGTGGTGCCCGAGGCAGCGATATCCCCTTGGAGACAAGTCGGCTGGAGGCCGATGTATGGAAACTCGACGCAATTTGAGTGTTCCATCGTCATTAGAAGGCCCTGAACGTAACAGTTAACTATCATTTTTGCGTCGGATTCGAAAATCTAGACTCACAGGAGAACGACCATAAGGTGCCCGAGGCAGCAATAGACCCTTGGTGAAAAGTCGGCTGGAGGACGATGTATTGAATCTCGACGCAATTTGAGAGTTCCATCGTCATTAGGAGGCCCTGAACGTTACAATTAACTATGATATTTGCGTCGGATTCAAAAATCTAGACTTACAAGAGAACGACCATAAGGTGCCCGAGGCAGCATTAGACCCTTGGAGACAAGTCGGCTGGAGGACGATGTATTGAATCTCGACGCAATTTGAGTGTCCCATCGTCATTAGGAGGCCCTAAACGTTACAATTAACTATCATTTTTGCGTCGGATTCGAAAATCTAGACTCACAGGAGAACGACCATAAGGTGTCCGAGGCAGCAATAGACCCTTGGAGACAAGTGGGCTGGAGGCCGATGTATTGAATCTCGACGCAATTTGAGTGTTCCATCGTCATTAGAAGGCCCTGAACGTTACAGTTAACTATCATTTTAGTGTCGGATTCGAAAATCTACTAACAGGAGAACGAACATAATGTGCCAGAGGCAGTAATATCCCCATGGAGACAAGTCGGCAGCAGGAACATGTATTGACTCTCGACGCAATTTGAGTGTTCCATCGTCATTAGGAGGCCCTGAACGTTACAATTAACAATCAGTTTTGCGTCGGGTTCGAAAATCTAGACTCACAGCAGAACGATCACAAGGTGCCCGTGGCAGCTATTGACCCTTGGAGACAAGTCGGTTGGAGGACGATGTATTGGATCGCGACGCAAAATGAGTGTTCCATCGTCATTAGGAGGCCCTGAATGTTACAATTAACTATCAGTTTTTCGTCGGATTCGAAAATCTAAACTCACAGGAGAACGACCATAAGGTGCCCGATGCAGCAATATCCCCTTGGAGACAAGTCGGCTGGAGGTCGATGTATTGAATCTCGGTGCAATTTGAGTGTTCCATCGCCAATAGGAGGCCCTGAACGTTATAATTAACTATGAGTTTTGCGTCGGATTCGAAATCTTAGAATCACCGGAGACGGACTATGTGGTGCCCGAGGCCGCGATATCCCCTTGGAGACAAGTCGGCTGGAGGCCGATGTATTGAATCTCGACGCAATTTGAGTGTTCCATCGTCATTAGAAGGCCCTGAACGTTACAATTAACTATCATTTTTGCGTCGGATTCGAAAATCTAAACTCACAGGAGAACGACCATAAGATGCCCGATGCAGCAATATCCCCTTGGAGACAAGTCGGCTGGAGGTCGATGTATTGACTCTCGACGCAATTTGAGTGTTCCATCGGCATTAGGAGGCCCTGATCGTTACAGTTAACTATCATTTTAGCGTCGGATTCGATAATCTACTAACAGGAGAACGACCATGTGGTGCCCGAGGCAGCGATATCCCCTTGGAGAAAAGTCGGCTGGAGGCCGATGTATTGAATCTCGACGCAATTTGAGTGTTCCATCGTCATTAGAAGGCCCTGAACGTTACAATTAACTATCATTTTTGCGTCGGATTCGAAAATCTAAACACACAGGAGAACGACCATAAGGTGCCCGATGCAGCAATATCCCCTTGGAGACAAGTCGGCTGGAGGTCGATGTATTGAATCTCGACGCAATTTGAGTGTTCCAACGTCATTACAAGGCCCTGAACCTTACAATTAACTATCACTTTTGCGTCGGATTCGAAAATCTAGACTCACAGGAGAACGACCATAAGGTGCCCGAGGCAGCAATAGACCCTTGGAGACAAGTCGGCTGGAGGTCGATGTATTGAATCTCGACTCAATTTGTGTGCTGAATCGTCATTAGGAGGCCCTGAACGTTACAATTAACTATGAGCTTTGCGTCGGATTCGAAAACGTAGAATCACCGGAGACGGACTATGTGGTGCCCGAGGCCGCGATATCCCCTTGGAGACAAGTCGGCTGGAGGCCGATGTATTGAATCTCGACGCAATTTGAGTGTCCCATCGTCATTAGAAGGCCCTGAACGTTACAATTCACTATCATTTTTGCGTCGGATTCGAAAATCTAGACTCACAGGAGAAGGATCATATGGTGCACGAGACTGCAATATCCCCATGGATTCAAGTCGACTGGAGGTCGATGTATTGACTCTTGACGCAATTTGAGTGTTCCATCGGCATTAGGAGGCCCTGAACGTTACAGTTAACTATCATTTTAGCGTCGGATTCGAAAATCTACTAACAGGAGAACGACCATAATGTGCCCGAGGCAGCAATAGACCTCTTAGAGACAAGTCGGCTGGAGGAAGATGTATTGACTCTCGACGCAATTTGAGTGTTCCATCGTCATTAGAAGGCCCTGAACGTTACAATTAACTATCATTTTTGCGTCGGATTCGAAAATCTAGACTCACAGGAGAACGACCATAAGGTGCCCTAGGCAGCAATAGACCCTTGGAGACAAGTCGGCTGGAGGACGATGTATTGAATCTCGACGCAATTTGAGTGTTCCATCGTCATTAGGAGGCCCTGAACCTTACAATTAACTATCAGTTTCGCGTCGGATTCGAAAATCTAGACTCACAGCAGACGGAACACATGGAGCCCGAGGCAGCAATATCCCCTTGTAGGCAAGTCGGCTGGAGGAAGATGTATTGACTCTCGACGCAATTTGAGTGTTCCATCGTCTTTAGGAGTCCCTGAACGTTAAAAATAACTATCATTTATGCGTCGGATTCGAAAATCTAGACTCACAGGAGAACGACCATAAGGTGCCCTAGGCAGCAATAGACCCTTGGAGACAAGTCGGCTGGAGGCCGATGTATTGAATCTCGACGCAATTTGAGTGTTCCATCGTCATTAGAAGGCCCTGAACGGTACAATTAACTATCATTTTTGCCTCGGATTCGAAAATCTAGATTCACAGGAGAACGACCATAAGATGCCCGAGGCAGCAATAGACCCTTGGAGACAAGTCGGCTGGAGGTTGATGTATTGAATCTCGACTCAATTTGTGTGCTCCATCGTCATTAGGAGGCCCTGAACGTTACAATTAACTATGAGTTTTGCGTCGGATTCGAATACGTAGAATCACCGGAGACGGAACATGTGGTGCCCGAGGCAGCGATATCCCCTTGGAGACAAGTCGGCTGGAGGCCGATGTATTGAATCTCGACGCAATTTGAGTGTCCCATCGTCATTAGAAGGCCCTGAACGTTGCAATTCACTATCATTTTTGCGTCGGATTCGAAAATCTAGACTCACAGGAGAAGGATCATATGGTGCACGAGACTGCAATATCCCCATGGATTCAAGTCGACTGGAGGTCGATGTATTGACTCTTGACGCAATTTGAGTGTTCCATCGGTATTAGGAGGCCCTGAACGTTAGAGTTAACTATCATTTTAGCGTCGGATTCGAAAATCTACTAACAGGAGAACGAATAATGTGCCCGAGGCAGCAATAGACCTCTTGGAGACAAGTCGGCTGGAGGAAGATGTATTGACTCTCGACGCAATTTGAGTGTTCCATCGGCATTAGGAGGCCCTGAACGTTACAGTTAACTATCATTTTAGCGTCGGATTCGAAAATCTACTAACAGGAGAACGACCATAATGTGCCCGAGGCAGCAATAGACCTCTTAGAGACAAGTCGGCTGGAGGAAGATGTATTGACTCTCGACGCAATTTGAGTGTTCCATCGTCATTAGAAGGCCCTGAACGTTACAATTAACTATCATTTTTGCGTCGGATTCGAAAATCTAGACTCACAGGAGAACGACCATAAGGTGCCCTAGGCAGCAATAGACCCTTGGAGACAAGTCGGCTGGAGGACGATGTATTGAATCTCGACGCAATTTGAGTGTTCCATCGTCATTAGGAGGCCCTGAACCTTACAATTAACTATCAGTTTCGCGTCGGATTCGAAAATCTAGACTCACAGCAGACGGAACACATTGAGCCCGAGGCAGCAATATCCCCTTGTAGGCAAGTCGGCTGGAGGAAGATGTATTGACTCTCGACGCAATTTGAGTGTTCCATCGTCTTTAGGAGTCCCTGAACGTTAAAAATAACTATCATTTATGCGTCGGATTCGAAAATCTAGACTCACAGGAGAACGACCATAAGGTGCCCTAGGCAGCAATAGACCCTTGGAGACAAGTCGGCTGGAGGCCGATGTATTGAATCTCGACGCAATTTGAGTGTTCCATCGTCATTAGAAGGCCCTGAACGGTACAATTAACTATCATTTTTGCCTCGGATTCGAAAATCTAGATTCACAGGAAAACGACCATAAGATGCCCGAGGCAGCAATAGACCCTTGGAGACAAGTCGGCTGGAGGTTGATGTATTGAATCTCGACTCAATTTGTGTGCTCCATCGTCATTAGGAGGCCCTGAACGTTACAATTAACTATGAGTTTTGCGTCGGATTCGAATACGTAGAATCACCGGAGACGGAACATGTGGTGCCCGAGGCAGCGATATCCCCTTGGAGACAAGTCGGCTGGAGGCCGATGTATTGAATCTCGACGCAATTTGAGTGTCCCATCGTCATTAGAAGGCCCTGAACGTTGCAATTCACTATCATTTTTGCGTCGGATTCGAAAATCTAGACTCACAGGAGAAGGATCATATGGTGCACGAGACTGCAATATCCCCATGGATTCAAGTCGACCGGAGGTCGATGTATTGACTCTTGACGCAATTTGAGTGTTCCATCGGTATTAGGAGGCCCTGAACGTTAGAGTTAACTATCATTTTAGCGTCGGATTCGAAAATCTACTAACAGGAGAACGAATAATGTGCCCGAGGCAGCAATAGACCTCTTGGAGACAAGTCGGCTGGAGGAAGATGTATTGACTCTCGACGCAATTTGAGTGTTCCATCGTCATTAGAAGGCCCTGAACGTTACAATTAACTATCATTTTTGCGTCGGATTCGAAAATCTAGACTCACAGGAGAACGACCATAAGGTGCCCTAGGCAGCAATAGACCCTTGGAGACAAGTCGGCTGGAGGACGATGTATTGAATCTCGACGCAATTTGAGTGTTCCATCGTCATTAGGAGGCCCTGAACCTTACAATTAACTATCAGTTTCGTGTCGGATTCGAAAATCTAGACTCACAGGTGAACGACCATAAGGTGCCCGAGGCAGCAATAGACCCTTGGAGGCAAGTCGGCTGGATGCCGATGTATTGAATCGCGACGCAATTTGAGTGTTCCATCGTCATTAGAAGGCCCTGAACGTTACAATTAACTATCATTTTTGCGTCGGATTCGAAAATCTTAACTCACAGGGGAACGACCATAAGGTGCCCGATGCAGCAATAGACCCTTGGTGACAAGTCGGCTGGAGGTCGATGTATTGAATCTCGACTCAATTTGTGTGCTCCATCGTCATTAGGACGCCCTGAACGTTACAATTAACTATGAGTTTTGCGTCGGATTCGAAAACGTAGAATCACCGGAGACGGACCATGTGGTGCCCCATGCAGCAATATCCCCTTGGAGACAAGTCGGCTGGAGGACGATGTATTGAATCTCGACGCAATTTGAGTGTCCCATCGTCATTAGAAGGCCCTGAACGTTATAATTAACTATAATTTTAGCGTCGCATTCGAAAATCTAAACTCACAGGAGAACGACCATAAGGTGCCCGATGCAGCAATATCCCCTTGGAGACAAGTCGGCTGGAGGAAGATGTATTGACTCTCGACGCAATTTGAGTGTTCCATCGTCTTTAGGAGTCCCTGAACGTTACAATTAACTATCATTTATGCGTCGGATTCGAAAATCTAGACTCACAGGAAAACGACCATAAGGTGCCCGAGGCAGCAATAGACCCTTGGAGGCAAGTCGGCTGGAGGACGATGTATTGTATCTCGACGCAATTTGAGTGTTCCATCGTCATTAGGAGGCCCTGAACCTTACAATTAACTATCAGTTTCGCGTCGGATTCGAAAATCTAGACCCACAGGAGAACGAACATAAGGTGCCCGAGGTAGCAATAGACCCTTGGAGACAAGTCGGCTGGATGCCGATGTATTGAATCTCGACGCAATTTGAGTGTTCCATCGGCATTAGAAGGCCCTGAACGTTACAATTAACAATCATTTTATCGTCGTATTCGAAAATCTACTCACAGGAGAAGTTCATACGGTGCTCGAGACAGCAATATCCCCTTGGAGACAAGTCCGCTGGAGGCCGATGTATTGAATCTCGACGCAATTTGAGTGTTCCATCGTCATTAGGAGGCCCTGCACCTTACAATTAACTATCAGTTTCGCGTCGGATTCGAAAATCTGGACTCACAGGAGAGGGATCATATGGTGCCCGAGACAGCAATATCCCCTTGGAGACAAGTCCGCTGGAGGCCGATGTATTGAATCTCGTCGCAATTTGAGTGTTCCATCGTCATTAGGAGGCCCTGAACCTTACAATTAACTATCAGTTTCGCGTCGGATTCGAAAATCTAGACTCACAGGAGACGGACCACATGACGCCCGAGGCAGCAATATCCACTTGTAGACAAGTCGGCTGGAGGAAGATGTATTGACTCTCGACGCAATTTGAGTGTTCCATCGTCATTAAGAGGCCCTGAGCATTACATTTACCTACCAGTTTTGCGCCGGATTCTAAAATCTAGACTCACAGAAGAACGACCATACGGTGCCCGAGGCATCAATAGACCCATGGAGACAAGTCGGCTGGAGGACGATGTATTGAATCTCGACGCAATTTGAGTGTTCCATCGGCATTAGGAGGCCCTAAACGTTACAATTAACTATCATTTTTGCGTCGGATTCGATAATCTAAACTCACAGGAGAACGACCATAAGGTGCCCGAGGCAGCAACAGACCCTTGGAGACAAGGCGGCTGGAGGCCGATGTATTGAATCTCGACGCAATTTTAGTGTCCCATCGTCATTAGGAGGCCCTGAACGTTACAATTAACTATCATTTTTGCGTCGGATTCGATAATCTAGACTCACAGGAGAACGACCATAAGGTGCCCGAGGCAGCAATAGACCCTTGGAGACAAGTCGGCTGGAGGCCGATGTATTGAATCTCGACGCAATTTGGGTGTTCCATCGGCATTAGGAGGCCCTGAACGTTACAATTAACTATCATTTTTGCGTCGGATTCGAAAATCTAGACTTACAAGGGAACGACCATAAGGTGCCCGAGGCAGCAATAGACCCTTGGAGACAAGTCGGCTGGAGGCATATGTATTGAATCTCGACGTAATTTGAGTGTTCCATCGGCATTAGGAGGCCCTGAACGTTACAGTTAACTATCATTTTAGCGTCGGATTCGAAAATATACTAACAGGAGAAGGATCATATGGTGCACGAGACTGCAATATTCCCTTGGATACAAGTCAACTGGAGGTCGATGTATTGACTCTCGACGCAATTTGAGAGTTCAATCGTCTTTAGGAGTCCCTGAACGTTTTAATTAACTATCATTTATGCGTCGGATTCGAATATCTAGACTCACAGGAGAACGACCATAAGGTGCCCGAGGCAGCAATAGACCCTTGGAGACAAGTCGGGTGGAAACCGATGTATTGATTCTTGACGCAGTTTGAGTGTTCCATCGTCATTAGGAGGCCCTGAACGTTACAATTAACAATCATTTTAGCGTCGGATTCGAAAATCTACGCACAGGAGAAGTTCATACGGTGCTCGAGACAGCAATATACCCCTTGGAGACAAATCGACTGGAGGCCGATGTATTGAATATCGACGCAATTTGAGTGTTCCATCGTCATTAGGTCGCCCTGAACGTTATAATGAACTATCATTTTTGCGTCGGATTCGAAAATCTTGACTTACAAGAGAACGACCATAAAGTGCCCGAGGCAGCAACAGACCCTTGGAGACAAGTCGGCTGGAGGCCGATGTATTGGATATCGACGCAATTTGAGTGTTCCATCGTCATTAGGAGGCCCTAAACGTTACAATTAACTATCATTTTTGCGTCGGATTCGATAATCTAAACTCACAGGAGAACGACCATAAGGTGCCCGAGGCAGCAACAGACCCTTGGAGACAAGTCGGCTGGAGGCCGATGTATTGAATCTCGACGCAATTTGAGTGTTCCATCGTCATTACAAATCCCTAAACGTTACAATTAACTATCATTTTTGCGTCGGATTCGAAAATCTAGACTCACAGGAGAAGGCTCATATGGTGCCCGAGACAGCAATATCCCCTTGGAGACAAGTCCGCTGGAGGCCGATGTATTGAATCTCGACGCAATTTGAGTGTTCCATCGTCATTAGGAGGCCCTGAACCTTACAATTAAATATCAGTTTCGCGTCGGATTCGAAAATCTGGACTCACAGGAGAGGGATCATATGGTGCCCGAGACAGCAATATCCCCTTGGAGACAAGTCCGCTGGAGGCCGATGTATTGAATCTCGACGCAATTTGAGTGTTCCATCGTCATTAGGAGGCCCTGAACCTTACAATTAAATATCAGTTTCGCGTCGGATTCGAAAATCTGGACTCACAGGAGAGGGATCATATGGTGCCCGAGACAGCAATATCCCCTTGGAGACAAGTCCGCTGGAGGCCGATGTATTGAATCTCGACGCAATTTGAGTGTTCCATCGTCATTAAGAGGCCCTGAGCATTACATTTAACTACCAGTTTTGCGTCGGATTCTAAAATCTAGACTCACAGAAGAACGACCATACGGTGCCCGAGGCAGCAATAGACCCATGGAGACAAGTCGGCTGGAGGACGATGTATTGAAACTCGACGTAATTTGAGAGTTCCATCGTCATTAGGAGGCCCAGAACGTTACAATTAACTATCATTTTTGCGTCGGATTCGAAAATCTAGACTCACATGAGAGCTAACATAAGAGGCCGGAGGCAGTAATATCCCCATGGAGACAAGTCGGCTGGAGGACGATGTATTGGATCGCGACGCAATTTGAGTGTTCCATCGTCATTAGGAGGCCCTGAATGTTACAATTAACTATCAGTTTTTCGTCGGATTCGAAAATCTAGACTCACAGCAGACAGACCATTTGGTGCCCGAGGCAGCAATAGACCCTTGGAGACAAGTCGGCTGGAGGCCGATGTATTGAATCTCGACACAATTTGAGTGTTCCATCGTCAGTAGAAGGCCCTGAACGTTCCAATTAACTATCATTTTTGCGTCGGATTCGAAAATCTAGACTCACAGGAGAACGACCATAAGGTGGCCGAGGCTGCAATAGACCCTTGGAGACAAGTCGGCTGGAGGACGATGTATTGAATCTCAACGCAATTTGAGTGTTCCATCGGCATTAGGAGGCCCTGAACGTTACAATTCACTATCATTTTTGCGTCGGATTCGAAAATCTACTAACAGGTGAAGGATCATATGGTGCACGAGACTGCAATATCCCCTTGGATCAAGTTGACTGGAGGTCGATGTATTGAATCTCGACGCAATTTGAGTGTTCCATCGTCATTAGGGGGCTCTGAACCTTACAATCAACTATCAGTTTCGTGTCGGATTCGAAAATCTAGACTCACAGGAGAACGACCATAAGGTGCCCGAGGCAGCAATAGACCCTTGGAGACAAGTCGGCTGGAGGTCGATGTATTGAATCTCGACGCAATTTGAGTGTTCCATCGTCATTAGGAGGCTCTGAACCTTACAATTAACTATCAGTTTCGTGTCGGATTCGAAAATCTAGACTCACAGGAGAACGACCATAAGGTGCCCGAGGCAGCAATAGACCCTTGGAGACAAGTCGGCTGGAGGACGATGTATTGGATCGCGACGCAATTTGAGTGTTCCATCGTCATTAGGAGGACCTGAATGTTACAATTAACTATGAGTTTTGCGTCGGATTCGTAAACGTAGAATCACCGGAGACGGCCATGTGGTGCCGGAGGCAGCGATATCCCCTTGGGGACAAGTCGGCTGGAGGACGATGTATTGAATCTCGACGCAATTTGAGAGTTCCATCGTCATCAGGAAGCCCTGAACGTTACAATTAACATTCAGTTTCGCGTCGGATTCGAAAATCTAGAATCACATGAGAGCGAACATAAAAGGCCGGAGGCAGCAATATCCCCTTGTATACAAGTCGGCTGGAGGAAGATGTATTGACTCTCGACGCAATTTGAGATTTCCATCGTCATTAAGAGGCCCTGAGCATTACATTTAACTATCAGTTTTGCGTCGGATTCTAAAATGTTGACTCACAGGGGAACGACCATACGGTGCCCGAGGCAGCTATTGACCCTTGGAGACAAGTCGGTTGGAGGACGATGTATTGGATCGCGACGCAAAATGAGTGTTCCATCGTCATTAGGAGGCCCTGAATGTTACAATTAACTATCAGTTTTTCGTCCGATTCGAAAATCTAAACTCACAGGAGAACGACCATAAGGTGCCCGAGGCAGCAACAGACCCTTGGAGACAAGTCGGCTGGAGGCCGATGTATTGAATCTCGACGCACTTTGAGTGTTCCATCGGCATTAGGAGGCCCTGATTGTTACAGTTAACTATCATTTTAGCGTCGGATTCGAAAATCTACTAACAGGAGAAGGATCATATGGTGCACGAGACTGCAATATCCCCTTGGATACAAGTCGGCTCGAGGCCGATGTATTGAATCTCGACGCAATTTGAGTGTTCCATCGTCATTAGGAGGCCCTAAACCTAACAATTAACTACCAGTTTCGCGTCGGATTCGAAAATCTACTCACAGGAGAAGTTCATACGGTGCTCGAGACAGCAATATACCCCTTGGAGACAAATCGACTGGAGGCCGATGTATTGAATATCGACGCAATTTGTGTGTTCCATCGTCATTAGGTCGCCCTGAACGTTACAAATAACTATCATTTTTGCGTCGGATTCGATAATCTAAACTCACAGGAGAACGACCATAAGGTGCCCGAGGCAGCATTAGACCCTTGGAGACAAGTCGGCTGGAGGCCGATGTATTGAATCTCGACGCAATTTGAGTGTTCCATCGTCATTACAAGGCCCTGAACGTTGCAATTAACTATCATTTTTGCGTCGGATTCGAAAATCTAGACCCACATGAGAACGACCATAAGGTACCCGAGGCAGCAATGGACCCTTGGAGACAAGTCGGCTGGAAACCGATGTATTGATTCTTGACGCAATTCCATTATCATTAGGAGACCAAGAACGTTACAATTCACTATCATTTTTGCGTCGGATTCGAAAATCTAGACTCACAGGAGAAGGACCATATGGTGCACGAGACTGCACTATCCCCTTGGATACAAGTCGGCTGGAGGTCGATGTATTGAATCTCGACGCAATTTGAGTCTTCTATCGTTATTAGTAGGCCCTAAACGTTACAATTAACTATCATTTTTGCGTCGGATTCAAAAATCTACTCACAGGAGAAGTTCATACGGTGCTCGAGGCAGCAATAGACACTTGGAGACAAGTCGTCTGGAAACCGATGTATTGATTCTTGACGCAATTTGAGTGTTCCATCGCCAATAGGAGGCCCTGAACGTTACAATTAACTATCAGTTTCGCGTCGGATTCAAAAATCCACACTCATAGGAGACGGACCATTTGGTGCCCGAGGCAGCAATATCCCCTTGGAGACAAATCAGCTGGAGGACGATGTATTGAATCTCGACGCAATTTGAGAGTTCTATCGTCATCTTAAGGCGCTGAACGTTACTATTCACTATCATTTTTGCGTCGGATTCGATAATCTAGATTCACAGGAGAAGGATCATATGGTGCCCGAGACAGCAATATCTCCTTGGAGACAAGTCCGCTGGAGGCCGATGTATTGAATCTCGACGCAATTTGAGTGTTCCATCGTCATTAGGAGGCCCTGAACCTTACAATTAACTATCAGTTTCGCGTCGGATCGAAAATCTAGACTCACAGGAGACGGACCACATGGAGCCCGAGGCAGCAATATCCCCTTGTACACAAGTCGGCTGGAGGACGATGTATTGCATCTCGTCGCAATTTGAGTGTTCCATCGTCATTAGGAGGCCCTGAACGTTACTATTAACTATCATTTTTGCGTCGGATTCGATAATCTAAACTCACAGGAGAACGACCATAAGGTGCCCGAGGCAGCAACAGACCATTGGAGACAAGTCGGCTGGAGGCCGATGTATTGAATCTCGACGCAATTTGAGTGTTCCATCGTCATTACAAGGCCCTGAACGTTACAATTAACTATCATTTTTGCGTCGGATTCGAAAATCTAGACTTACAAGAGAACGACCATAAGGTGCCCGAGGCAGCAATAGACCCTTGGAGACAAGTCGGCTAGAGGCGGATGTATTGAATCTCGACGCAATTTAGTGTTCCATCGTCATTAGGAGGCCATGAACGTTACAATTAACTATGAGTTTTGCGTCGGATTCGTAAATCTAGACTCACAGGAGAACGACCATAAGGTGCCCGAGGAAGCAATAGACCCTGGGAGACAAGTCGGCTGGATGACGATGTATTGAATCTCGACGCAATTAGAGCCTTCTATCGTCATTAGGAGGCGCTGAACCTTACAATTCACTATCGTTTTTGCGTCGGATTCGAAAATCTAGACTCACAGGAGAAGGATCATATTGTGCCCGCGACTGCAATATCCCCTTGGATACAAGTCGACTGGAGGTCGATGTATTGACTCTCGACGCAATTTGAGTGTTCCATCGTCTTTAGGAGTCCCTGAAAGTTACTATTAACTATCATCAATGCGTCGGAATCGAAAACCTAGACTCACAGGAGAACGAACATAAGGTGCCCGAGGCAGCAATACACCCTTGGAGACAAGTCGGCTGGAAACCGATGTATTGATTCTTGATGCAATTTGAGTGTTCCATCGTCATTAGGAGGCCCTGAACGTTACAATTCACAATCATTTTTGCGTCGGATTCGAAAATCTAGACTCACAGGGGAAGGACGATGTGGTGCCCGATGCAGCGATATCCCCTTGGAGACAAGTCAGCTGGAGGCCGATGTATTGAATCTCGACGCAATTTGAGTGTTCCATCGTCTTTAGGAGTCCCTGAACGTTACAATTAATTATCATTTTTGCGTCGGATTCGAAAATCTAAACTCACAGGAGAACGACCATAAGGTGCCCGAGGCAACAACAGACCCTTGGAGACAAGTCGGCTGGAGGCCGATGTATTGAATCTCGACGCAATTTGAGTGTTCCATCGTCTTTAGGAGTCCTTGAACGTTACAATTAACTATCATTTATGCGTCGGATTCGAAAATCTAGGCTCACAGGAGAACGACCATAAGGTGCCCGAGGCAGCAATAGACCCTTGGAGACAAGTCGGCAGGAGGTGGATGTATTGAATCTCGACTCAATTTGTGTGCTCCATCGTCATTAGGAGGCCCTGAACGTTACAATTAACTATCATTTTTGCGTCGGATTCGAAAAGCTAGACTCACAGGAGAAGGATCATATGGTGCCCGAGACAGCAATATCCCCGTGGAGACAAGTCCGCTGGAGGCCGATGTATTGAATCTCGACGCAATTTGAGTGTTCCATCGTCATTAGGAGGCCTTGAACCTTACAATTAGCTATCAGTTTCGAGTCGGATTCGAAAATCTAGACTCACAGGAGAACGACAATAAGGTGCTCGAGGCAGCAATAGACCCTTGGAAACAAGTCGGCTGGAGGCCGATGTATTGAATCTCGACGCAATTTGAGTGTTCCATCGTGATTACAAGGCCCTGAACGTTACAATTAACTATCATTTTTGCGTCGGATTCGAAAATCTAGACTCACAGGAGAACGACCATAAGGTGCCCGAGGCAGCAATAGACCCTTGGAGACAAGTCGGCTGGAGGTCGATGTATTGAATCTCGACTCAATTTGTGTGCTCCATCGTCATTAGGAGGCCCTGAACGTTACAATTAACTTTGAGTTTTGCGTCGGATTCGAAAACGTAGAATCACCGGAGACGGACCATGTGGTGCCCGAGGCAGCGATATCCCCTTGGAGACAAGTCGGCTGGAGGCCGATGTATTGAATCTCGACGCCATTTGAGTGTCCCATCGTCATTAGAAGGCCCTGAACATTACAATTCACTATCATTTTTGCGTCGGATTCGAAAATCTAGACTCACAGGAGAAGGATCATATTGTGCCCGAGGCAGCTTTAGACCCTTGGATACAAGTCGACCGGAGGTCGATGTATTGACTCTCGACGGAATTTGACTGTTCCATCGGCATTAGGAGACCCTGAACGTTACAGTTAACTATCATTTTAGCGTCGGATTCGAAAATCTACTAACAGGAGAACGACCATAAGGTGCCCGAGGCAGTAATATCCCCATGGAGACAAGTCGGCTGGAGGAAGATGTATTGACTCTCGACGCAATTTGAGTGTTCCATCGTCATTATATGGCCCTGAACGTTACAATTAATTATCATTTTTGCGTGGGATTCGAAAATCTAGACTCATAGGAGAACGACCATAAGGTGCCCGAGGCAGCAATAGACCCTTGGAGACAAGTCGGCTGGAGGTCGATGTATTGAATCTCGACTCAATTTGTGTGCTCCATCGTCATTAGGAGGCCCAGAACGTTACAATTAACTATGAGTTTTGCGTCCGATTCAAAAACGTAGAATCACTGGAGACGGACCATTTGGTGCCCATGGCAGCGATTTCCCTTTGGAGACAAGTCGGCTGGAGGCCGACGTATTGAATGTCGACGCAATTTGAGTGTCCCATCGTCATTAGAAGGCCCTGAACGTTACAATTAACTATCATTTTTGCGTCGGATTCGAGAATCTAGACTCACAGGAAAAGGATCATATGGTGCCCGAGACAGCAATATCCCCTTGGAGAAAAGTCGGCTGGAGGCCGATGTATTGAATCTCGACGCAATTTGAGTGTTCCATCGTCATTAGAAGGCCCTGAACGTTACAATTAACTATCATTTTTGCGTCGGATTTGAAAATCTAAACTCACAGGAGAACGACCATAAGGTGCCCGATGCAGCAATATCCCCTTGGGGACAAGTCGGCTGGAGGTCGATGTATTGACTCTCGACGCAATTTGAGTGTTCCATCGGCATTAGGAGGCCCTGAACGTTACAGTTAACTATCATTTTAGCGTCGGATTCGATAATCTACTAACAGGAGAACGACCATGTGGTGCCCGAGGCAGCGATATCCCCTTGGAGACAAGTCGGCTGGAGGCCGATGTATTGAATCTCGACGCAATTTGAGTGTTCCATCGTCATTAGAAGGCCCTGAACGTTACAATTAACTATCATTTTTGCGTCGGATTCGAAAATCTAAACACACAGGAGAACGACCATAAGGTGCCCGATGCAGCAATATCCCCTTGGAGACAAGTCGGCTGGAGGTCGATGTATTGAATCTCGACGCAATTTGAGTGTTTCAACGTCATTACAAGGCCCTGAACCTTGCAATTAACTATCATTTTTGCGTCGGATTCGAAAATCTAGACTCAAAGGAGAACGACCATAAGGTGCCCGAGGCAGCTATAGACCCTTGGAGACAAGTCGGCTGGAGGCCGATGTATTGAATCTCGACTCAATTTGTGTGCTGAATCGTCATTAGGAGGCCCTGAACGTTACAATTAACTATGAGCTTTGCGTCGGATTCGAAAACGTAGAATCACTGGAGACGGACTATGTGGTGCCCGAGGCCGCGATATCCCCTTGGAGACAAGTCGGCTGGAGGCCGATGTATTGAATCTCGACGCAATTTGAGTGTTCCATCGTCATTAGAAGGCCCTGAACGGTACAATTAACTATCATTTTTGCCTCGGATTCGAAAATCTAGATTCACAGGAGAACGACCATAAGATGCCCGAGGCAGCAATAGACCCTTGGAGACAAGTCGGCTGGAGGTTGATGTATTGAATCTCGACTCAATTTGTGTGCTCCATCGTCATTAGGAGGCCCTGAACGTTACAATTAACTATGAGTTTTGCGTCGGATTCGAATACGTAGAATCACCGGAGACGGAACATGTGGTGCCCGAGGCAGGGATATCCCCTTGGAGACAAGTCGGCTGGAGGACGATGTATTGAATCTCGACGCAATTTGAGTGTTCCATCGTCATTAGGAGGCCCTGAACCTTACAATTAACTATCAGTTTCGCGTCGGATTCGAAAATCTAGACTCACAGGTGAACGACCATAAGGTGCCCGAGGCAGCAATAGACCCTTGGCGGCAAGTCGGCTGGATGCCGATGTATTGAATCGCGACGCAATTTGAGTGTTCCATCGTCATTAGAAGGCCCTGAACGTTACAATTAACTATCATTTTTGCGTCGGATTCGAAAATCTTAACTCACAGGAGAACGACCATAAGGTGCCCGATGCAGCAATAGACCCTTGGTGACAAGTCGGCTGGAGGTCGATGTATTGAATCTCGACTCAATTTGTGTGCTCCATCGTCATTAGGACGCCCTGAACGTTACAATTAACTATGAGTTTTGCGTCGGATTCGAAAACGTAGAATCACCGGAGACGGACCATGTGGTGCCCCATGCAGCAATATCCCCTTGGAGACAAGTCGGCTGGAGGACGATGTATTGAATCTCGACGCAATTTCAGTGTCCCATCGTCATTAGAAGGCCCTGAACGTTACAATTAACTATCATTTTAGCGTCGGATTCGAAAATCTAGACTCACACGAGAAGGATCATATGGTGCCCGAGGCAGCAATATCCCCTTGGAGACAAGTTCGATGGAGGCCGATGTAGTGAATCTCGACGCAATTTGAGTGTTCCATCGTCATTAGGAGGCCCTGAACGTTACAATTAACTATCAATTTCGCGTCGGATTCGAAAATCTGGACTCACAGCAGACGGAACACATGGAGCCCGAGGCAGCAATATCCCCTTGTAGGCAAGTCGGCTGGAGGAAGATGTATTGACTCTCGACGCAATTTGAGTGTTCCATCGTCTTTAGGAGTCCCTGAACGTTACAATTAACTATCATTTATGCGTCGGATTCGAAAATCTAGACTCACAGGAAAACGACCATAAGGTGCCCGAGGCAGCAATAGACCCTTGGAGGCAAGTCGGCTGGAGGACGATGTATTGTATCTCGACGCAATTTGAGTGTTCCATCGTCATTAGGAGGCCCTGAACCTTACAATTAACTATCAGTTTCGCGTCGGATTCGAAAATCTAGACCCACAGGAGAACGAACATAAGGTGCCCGAGGTAGCAATAGACCCTTGGAGACAAGTCGGCTGGATGCCGATGTATTGAATCTCGACGCAATTTGAGTGTTCCATCGGCATTAGGAGGCCCTGAACGTTACAATTAACTATCATTTTAGCGTCGGATTCGACAATCTAAACTCACAGGAGAGCGACCATAAGGTGCGTGATGCAGCAATATCCCCTTGGAGACAAGTCGGCTGGAGGTCGGTGTATTGAATCTCGACTCAATTTGTGTGCTCCATCGGCATTAAGATTCCCTGAACGTTACAATTAACTATCAGTTTCGCGTCGGATTCAAAAATCCAGACTCACAGGAGACGGACCATTTGGTGCCCGAGGCAGCAATATCCCCTTGTGGACAAGTCGGCTGGAGGAAGATGTATTGACTCTCGACGCAATTTGAGTGTTCCATCGTCTTTAGGAGTCCCTGAACGTTACAATTAACTATCAGTTTTCCTCGGATTGTAAAATTTTGACTCACAGGGGAACGACCATACGGTGCCCGAGGCGGCAATAGACCCTTGGAGACAAGTCGGCTGGAGGCCGATGTATTGCATCTCGACGCAATTTTAGTGTTCCATCGGCATTAGGAGGCCCTGAACGTTACAATTAACATTCCGTTTTGCGTCGGGTTCGAAAATCTAGACTCACAGCAGAACGATCACAAGGTGCCCGTGGCAGCTATTGACCCTTGGAGACAAGTCGGTTGGAGGACGATGTATTAGATCGCGACGCAAAATGAGTGTTCCATCGTCATTACGAGGCCCTGAATGTTACAATTAACTATCAGTTTTTCGTCGGATTCGAAAATCTAAACTCACAGGAGAACGACCATAAGGTGCCCGATGCAGCAATATCCCCTTGGAGACAAGTCGGCTGGAGGTCGATGTATTGAATCTCGACGCAATTTGAGTGTTCCATCGCCAATAGAAGGACCTGAACGTTACAATTAACTATGACTTTTGCGTCGGATTCGAAAACGTAGAATCACCGGAGACGGACCATGTGGTGCCCGAGGCAGCGATATCCCCTTGGAGACAAGTCGGCTGGAGGCCGATGTATGGAATCTCGACGCAATTTGAGTGTTCCATCGTCATTAGAAGGCCCTGAACGTTACAGTTAACTATCATTTTTGCGTCGGATTCGAAAATCTAGACTCACAGGAGAACGACCATAAGGTGCCCGAGGCAGCAATAGACCCTTGGTGAAAAGTCGGCTGGAGGACGATGTATTGAATCTCGACGCAATTTGAGAGTTCCATCGTCATTAGGAGGCCCTGAACGTTACAATTAACTATGATATTTGCGTCGGATTCAAAAATCTAGACTTACAAGAGAACGACCATAAGGTGCCCGAGGCAGCATTAGACCCTTGGAGACAAGTCGGCTGGAGGACGATGTATTGAATCTCGACGCAATTTGAGTGTCCCATCGTCATTAGGAGGCCCTAAACGTTACAATTAACTATCATTTTTGCGTCGGATTCGAAAATCTATACTCACGGGAGAACGACCATAAGGTGTCCGAGGCAGCAATAGACCCTTGGAGACAAGTGGGCTGGAGGCCGATGTATTGAATCTCGACGCAATTTGAGTGTTCCATCGTCATTAGAAGGCCCTGAACGTTACAGTTAACTATCATTTTAGTGTCGGATTCGAAAATCTACTAACAGGAGAACGACCATAATGTGCCAGAGGCAGTAATATCCCCATGGAGACAAGTCGGCTGCAGGAAGATGTATTGACTCTCGACGCAATTTGAGTGTTCCATCGTCATTAGGAGGCCCTGAACATTACAATTAACAATCAGTTTTGCGTCGGGTTCGAAAATCTAGACTCACAGCAGAACGATCACAAGGTGCCCGTGGCAGCTATTGACCCTTGGAGACTAGTCGGTTGGAGGACGATGTATTGGATCGCGACGCAAAAGGAGTGTTCCATCGTCATTAGGAGGCCCTGAATGTTACAATTAACTATCAGTTTTTCGTCGGATTCGAAAATCTAAACTCACAGGAGAAAGACCATAAGGTGCCCGATGCAGCAATATCCCCTTGGAGACAAGTCGGCTGGAGGCCGATGTATTGAATCTCGACGCAATTTGAGTGTTCCATCGTCATTAGAAGGCCCTGAACGTTACAATTAACTATCATGTTTGCGTCGGATTCGAAAATCTAAACTCACAGGAGAACGACCATAAGGTGCCCGATGCAGCAAAATCCCCTTGGAGACAAGTCGGCTGGAGGTCGATGTATTGACTCTCGACGCAATTTGAGTGTTCCATCGTCATTAGGAGGCCCTGATCGTTACAGTTAACTATCATTTTAGCGTCGGATTCGATAATCTACTAACAGGAGAACGACCATGTGGTGCCCGAGGCAGCGATATCCCCTTGGAGACAAGTCGGCTGGAGGCCGATGTATTGAATCTCGACGCAATTTGAGTGTTCCATCGTCATTAGAAGGCCCTGAACGTTACAATTAACTATCATTTTTGCGTCGGATTCGAAAATCTAAACACACAGGAGAACGACCATAAGGTGCCCGATGCAGCAATATCCCCTTGGAGACAAGTCGGCTGGAGGTCGATGTATTGAATCTCGACGCAATTTGAGTGTTCCAACGTCATTACAAGGCCCTGAACCTTACAATTAACCATCATTTTAGCGTCGGATTCGAAAATCTAGATTCACAGGAGAACGACCATAAGGTGCCCGAGGCAGCAATAGACCCTTGGAGACAAGTCGGCTGGAGGTCGATGTATTGAATCTCGACTCAATTTGTGTGCTGAATCGTCATTAGGAGGCCCTGAACGTTACTATTAACTATGAGCTTTGCGTCGGATTCGAAAACGTAGAATCACCGGAGACGGACTATGTGGTGCCCGAGGCCGCGATATCCCCTTGGAGACAAGTCGGCTGGATGCCGATGTATTGAATCTCGACGCAATTTGAGTGTCCCATCGTCATTAGAAGGCCCTGAACGTTGCAATTCACTATCATTTTTGCGTCGGATTCGAAAATCTAGACTCACAGGAAAACGACCATAAGGTGCCCGAGGCAGCAATAGACCCTTGGAGGCAAGTCGGCTGGAGGACGATGTATTGTATCTCGACGCAATTTGAGTGTTCCATCGTCATTTGGAGGCCCTGAACCTTACAATTAACTATCAGTTTCGCGTCGGATTCGAAAATCTAGACCCACAGGAGAACGAACATAAGGTGCCCGAGGTAGCAATAGACCCTTGGAGACAAGTCGGCTGGATGCCGATGTATTGAATCTCGACGCAATTTGAGTGTTCCATCGGCATTAGGAGGCCCTGAACGTTACAATTAACTATCATTTTAGCGTCGGATTCGAAAATCTAAACTCACAGGAGAACGACCATAAGGTGCGTGATGCAGCAATATCCCCTTGGAGACAAGTCGGCTGGAGGTCGGTGTATTGAATCTCGACTCAATTTGTGTGCTCCATCGGCATTAAGATTCCCTGAACGTTACAATTAACTATCAGTTTCGCGTCGGATTCAAAAATCCAGACTCACAGGAGACGGACCATTTGGTGCCCGAGGCAGCAATATCCCCTTGTAGACAAGTCGGCTGGAGGAAGATGTATTGACTCTCGACGCAATTTGAGTGTTCCATCGTCTTTAGGAGTCCCTGAACGTTACAATTAACTATCAGTTTTCCTCGGATTGTAAAATTTTGACTCACAGGGGAACGACCATACGGTGCCCGAGGCGGCAATAGACCCTTGGAGACAAGTCGGCTGGAGGCCGATGTATTGCATCTCGACGCAATTTTAGTGTTCCATCGGCATTAGGAGGCCCTGAACGTTACAATTAACATTCCGTTTTGCGTCGGGTTCGAAAATCTAGACTTACAAGAGAACGATCACAAGGTGCCCGTGGCAGCTATTGACCCTTGGAGACAAGTCGGTTGGAGGACGATGTATTAGATCGCGATGCAAAATGAGTGTTCCATCGTCATTAGGAGGCCCTGAATGTTACAATTAACTATCAGTTTTTCGTCGGATTCGAAAATCTAAACTCACAGGAGAACGACCATAAGGTGCCCGATGCAGCAATATCCCCTTGGAGACAAGTCGGCTGGAGGTCGATGTATTGAATCTCGACGCAATTTGAGTGTTCCATCGCCAATAGAAGGACCTGAACGTTACAATTAACTATGACTTTTGCGTCGGATTCGAAAACGTAGAATCACCGGAGACGGACCATGTGGTGCCCGAGGCAGCGATATCCCCTTGGAGACAAGTCGGCTGGAGGCCGATGTATGGAATCTCGACGCAATTTGAGTGTTCCATCGTCATTAGAAGGCCCTGAACGTTACAGTTAACTATCATTTTTGCGTCGGATTCGAAAATCTAGACTCACAGGAGAACGACCATAAGGTGCCCGAGGCAGCAATAGACCCTTGGTGAAAAGTCGGCTGGAGGACGATGTATTGAATCTCGACGCAATTTGAGAGTTCCATCGTCATTAGGAGGCCCTGAACGTTACAATTAACTATGATATTTGCGTCGGATTCAAAAATCTAGACTTACAAGACAACGACCATAAGGTGCCCGAGGCAGCATTAGACCCTTGGAGACAAGTCGGCTGGAGGACGATGTATTGAATCTCGACGCAATTTGAGTGTCCCATCGTCATTAGGAGGCCCTAAACGTTACAATTAACTATCATTTTTGCGTCGGATTCGAAAATCTATACTCACGGGAGAACGACCATAAGGTGTCCGAGGCAGCAATAGACCCTTGGAGACAAGTGGGCTGGAGGCCGATGTATTGAATCTCGACGCAATTTGAGTGTTCCATCGTCATTAGAAGGCCCTGAACGTTACAGTTAACTATCATTTTAGTGTCGGATTCGAAAATCTACTAACAGGAGAACGACCATAATGTGCCAGAGGCAGTAATATCCCCATGGAGACAAGTCGGCTGCAGGAAGATGTATTGACTCTCGACGCAATTTGAGTGTTCCATCGTCGTTAGGAGGCCCTGAACATTACAATTAACAATCAGTTTTGCGTCGGGTTCGAAAATCTAGACTCACAGCAGAACGATCACAAGGTGCCCGTGGCAGCTATTGACCCTTGGAGACAAGTCGGTTGGAGGACGATGTATTGGATCGCGACGCAAAATGAGTGTTCCATCGTCATTAGGAGGCCCTGAATGTTACAATTAACTATCAGTTTTTCGTCGGATTCGAAAATCTAAACTCACAGGAGAACGACCATAAGGTGCCCGATGCAGCAATATCCCCTTGGAGACAAGTCGGCTGGAGGTCGATGTATTGAATCTCGGTGCAATTTGAGTGTTCCATCGCCAATAGGAGGCCCTGAACGTTATAATTAACTATGAGTTTTGCGTCGGATTCGAAAACGTAGAATCACCGGAGACGGACTATGTGGTGCCCGAGGCCGCGATATCCCCTTGGAGACAAGTCGGCTGGAGGCCGATGTATTGAATCTCGACGCAATTTGAGTGTTCCATCGTCATTAGAAGGCCCTGAACGTTACAATTAACTATTATTTTTGCGTCGGATTCGAAAATCTAAACTCACAGGAGAACGACCATAAGGTGCCCGATGCAGCAATATCCCCTTGGAGACAAGTCGGCTGGAGGTCGATGTATTGACTCTCGACGCAATTAGAGTGTTCCATCGTCATTAGGAGGCCCTGATCGTTACAGTTAACTATCATTTTAGCGTCGGATTCGATAATCTACTAACAGGAGAACGACCATGTGGTGCCCGAGGCAGCGATATCCCCTTGGAGACAAGTCGGCTGGAGGCCGATGTATTGAATCTCGACGCAATTTGAGTGTTCCATCGTCATTAGAAGGCCCTGAACGTTACAATTAACTATCATTTTTGCGTCGGATTCGAAAATCTAAACACACAGGAGAACGACCATAAGGTGCCCGATGCAGCAATATCCCCTTGGAGACAAGTCGGCTGGAGGTCGATGTATTGAATCTCGACGCAATTTGTGTGTTCCAACGTCATTACAAGGCCCTGAACCTTACAATTAACCATCATTTTTGCGTCGGATTCGAAAATCTAGATTCACAGGAGAACGACCATAAGGTGCCCGAGGCAGCAATAGACCCTTGAAGACAAGTCGGCTGGAGGTCGATGTATTGAATCTCGACTCAATTTGTGTGCTGAATCGTCATTAGGAGGCCCTGAACGTTACTATTAACTATGAGCTTTGCGTCGGATTCGAAAACGTAGAATCACCGGAGACGGACTATGTGGTGCCCGAGGCCGCGATATCCCCTTGGAGACAAGTCGGCTGGAGGCCGATGTATTGAATCTCGACGCAATTTGAGTGTCCCATCGTCATTAGAAGGCCCTGAACGTTGCAATTCACTATCATTTTTGCGTCGGATTCGAAAATCTAGACTCACAGGAGAAGGATCATATGGTGCACGAGACTGCAATATCCCCATGGATTCAAGTCGACTGGAGGTCGATGTATTGACTCTTGACGCAATTTGAGTGTTCCATCGGCATTAGGAGGCCCTGAACGTTACAGTTAACTATCATTTTAGCGTCGGATTCGAAAATCTACTAACAGGAGAACGACCATAATGTGCCCGAGGCAGCAATAGACCTCTTGGAGACAAGTCGGCTGGAGGAAGATGTATTGACTCTCGACGCAATTTGAGTGTTCCATCGTCATTAGAAGGCCCTGAACGTTACAATTAACTATCATTTTTGCGTCGGATTCGAAAATCTAGACTCACAGGAGAACGACCATAAGGTGCCCTAGGCAGCAATAGACCCTTGGAGACAAGTCGGCTGGAGGACGATGTATTGAATCTCGACGCAATTTGAGTGTTCCATCGTCATTAGGAGGCCCTGAACCTTACAATTAACTATCAGTTTCGCGTCGGATTCGAAAATCTACACTCACAGCAGACGGAACACATGGAGCCCGAGGCAGCAATATCCCCTTGTAGGCAAGTCGGCTGGAGGAAGATGTATTGACTCTCGACGCAATTTGAGTGTTCCATCGTCTTTAGGAGTCCCTGAACGTTAAAATTAACTATCATTTATGCGTCGGATTCGAAAATCTAGACTCACAGTAGAACGACCATAAGGTGCCCTAGGCAGCAATAGACCCTTGGAGACAAGTCGGCTGGAGGCCGATGTATTGAATCTCGACGCAATTTGAGTGTTCCATCGTCATTAGAAGGCCCTGAACGGTACAATTAACTATCATTTTTGCCTCGGATTCAAAAATCTAGATTCACAGGAGAACGACCATAAGATGCCCGAGGCAGCAATAGACCCTTGGAGACAAGTCGGCTGGAGGTTGATGTATTGAATCTCGACTCAATTTGTGTGCTCCATCGTCATTAGGAGGCCCTGAACGTTACAATTAACTATGAGTTTTGCGTCGGATTCGAATACGTAGAATCACCGGAGACGGAACATGTGGTGCCCGAGGCAGCGATATCCCCTTGGAGACAAGTCGGCTGGATGCCAATGTATTGAATCTCGACGCAATTTGAGTGTCCCATCGTCATTAGAAGGCCCTGAACGTTGCAATTCACTATCATTTTTGCGTCGGATTCGAAAATCTAGACTCACAGGAGAAGGATCATATGGTGCACGAGACTGCAATATCCCCATGGATTCAAGTCGACTGGAGGTCGATGTATTGACTCTTGACGCAATTTGAGTGTTCCATCGGTATTAGGAGGCCCTGAACGTTAGAGTTAACTATAATTTTAGCGTCGGATTCGAAAATCTACTAACAGGAGAACGACCATAATGTGCCCGAGGCAGCAATAGACCTCTTGGAGACAAGTCGGCTGGAGGAAGATGTATTGAATCGCGACGCAATTTGAGTGTCCCATCGTCATTAGAAGGCCCTGAACGTTACAATTAACTATCATTTTAGCGTCGGATTCGAAAATCTAGACTCACAGGAGAAGGATCATATGGTGCCCGAGGCAGCAATATCCCCTTGGAGACAAGTTCGATGGAGGCCGATGTAGTGAATCTCGACGCAATTTGAGTGTTCCATCGTCATTAGGAGGCCCTGAACGTTACAATTAACTATCAGTTTCGCGTCGGATTCGAAAATCTGGACTCACAGCAGACGGAACACATGGAGCCCGAGGCAGCAATATCCCCTTGTAGGCAAGTCGGCTGGAGGAAGATGTATTGACTCTCGACGCAATTTGAGTGTTCCATCGTCTTTAGGAGTCCCTGAACGTTATAATTAACTATCATTTATGCGTCGGATTCGAAAATCTAGACTCACAGGAAAACGACCATAAGGTGCCCGAGGCAGCAATAGACCCTTGGAGGCAAGTCGGCTGGAGGACGATGTATTGTATCTCGACGCAATTTGAGTGTTCCATCGTCATTAGGAGGCCCTGAACCTTACAATTAACTATCAGTTTCGCGTCGGATTCGAAAATCTAGACCCACAGGAGAACGAACATAAGGTGCCCGAGGTAGCAATAGACCCTTGGAGACAAGTCGGCTGGATGCCGATGTATTGAATCTCGACGCAATTTGAGTGTTCCATCGGCATTAGGAGGCCCTAAACGTTACAATTAACAATCATTTTATCGTCGTATTCGAAAATCTACTCACAGGAGAAGTTCATACGGTGCTCGAGACAGCAATATCCCCTTGGAGACAAGTCCGCTGGAGGCCGATGTATTGAATCTCGACGCAATTTGAGTGTTCCATCGTCATTAGGAGGCCCTGCACCTTACAATTAACTATCAGTTTCGCGTCGGATTCGAAAATCTGGACTCACAGGAGAGGGATCATATGGTGCCCGAGACAGCAATATCCCCTTGGAGACAAGTCCGCTGGAGGCCGATGTATTGAATCTCGTCGCAATTTGAGTGTTCCATCGTCATTAGGAGGCCCTGAACCTTACAATTAACTATCAGTTTCGCGTCGGATTCGAAAATCTAGACTCACAGGAGACGGACCACATGACGCCCGAGGCAGCAATATCCACTAGTAGACAAGTCGGCTGGAGGAAGATGTATTGACTCTCGACGCAATTTGAGTGTTCCATCGTCATTAAGAGGCCCTGAGCATTACATTTAACTACCAGTTTTGCGTCGGATTCTAAAATCTAGACTCACAGAAGAACGACCATACGGTGCCCGAGGCAGCAATAGACCCATGGAGACAAGTCGGCTGGAGGACGATGTATTGAATCTCGACGCAATTTGAGTGTTCCATCGGCATTAGGAGGCCCTAAACGTTACAATTAACTATCATTTTTGCGTCGGATTCGATAATCTAAACTCACAGGAGAACGACCATAAGATGCCCGATGCAGCAATAGACCCTTGGTGTCAAGTCGGCTGGAGGCCGATGTATTGAATCTCGACGCAATTTGAGTGTTCCATCGTCAGTAGAAGGCCCTGAACGTTCCAATTAACTATCATTTTTGCGTCGGATTCGATAATCTAGACTCACAGGAGAACGACCATAAGGTGCCCGATGCAGCAATATCCCCTTAAAGACAAGTCGGCTGGAGGCTGATGTATTGAATCTCGACGCAATTTGAGTGTCCCATCGTCATTAGAAGGCCCTGAACGTTACAATTAACTATCATTTTAGCGTCGGATTCGAAAATCTAGACTCACAGGAGAAGGATCATATGGTGCCCGAGGCAGCAATATCCCCTTGGAGACAAGTTCGATGGAGGCCGATGTAGTGAATCTCGACGCAATTTGAGTGTTCCATCGTCATTAGGAGGCCCTGAACGTTACAATTAACTATCAGTTTCGCGTCGGATTCGAAAATCTGGACTCACAGCAGACGGAACACATGGAGCCCGAGGCAGCAATATCCCCTTGTAGGCAAGTCGGCTGGAGGAAGATGTATTGACTCTCGACGCAATTTGAGTGTTCCATCGTCTTTAGGAGTCCCTGAACGTTACAATTAACTATCATTTATGCGTCGGATTCGAAAATCTAGACTCATAGGAAAACGACCATAAGGTGCCCGAGGCAGCAATAGACCCTTGGAGGCAAGTCGGCTGGAGGACGATGTATGGTATCTCGACGCAATTTGAGTGTTCCATCGTCATTAGGAGGCCCTGAACCTTACAATTAACTATCAGTTTCGCGTCGGATTCGAAAATCTAGACCCACAGGAGAACGAACATAAGGTGCCCGAGGTAGCAATAGACCCTTGGAGACAAGTCGGCTGGATGCCGATGTATTGAATCTCGACGCAATTTGAGTGTTCCATCGGCATTAGGAGGCCCTAAACGTTACAATTAACAATCATTTTATCGTTGTATTCGAAAATCTACTCACAGGAGAAGTTCATACGGTGCTCGAGACAGCAATATCCCCTTGGAGACAAGTCCGCTGGAGGCCGATGTATTGAATCTCGACGCAATTTGAGTGTTCCATCGTCATTAGGAGGCCCTGCACCTTACAATTAACTATCAGTTTCGCGTCGGATTCGAAAATCTGGACTCACAGGAGAGGGATCATATGGTGCCCGAGACAGCAATATCCCCTTGGAGACAAGTCCGCTGGAGGCCGATGTATTGAATTACGTCGCAATTTGAGTGTTCCATCGTCATTAGGAGGCCCTGAACCTTACAATTAACTATCAGTTTCGCGTCGGATTCGAAAATCTAGACTCACAGGAGACGGACCACATGACGCCCGAGGCAGCAATATCCACTTGTAGACAAGTCGGCTGGAGGAAGATGTATTGACTCTCGACGCAATTTGAGTGTTCCATCGTCATTAAGAGGCCCTGAGCATTACATTTAACTACCAGTTTTGCGTCGGATTCTAAAATCTAGACTCACAGAAGAACGACCATACGGTGCCCGAGGCAGCAATAGACCCATGGAGACAAGTCGGCTGGAGGACGATGTATTGAATTTCGACGCAATTTGAGTGTTCCATCGGCATTAGGAGGCCCTAAACGTTACAATTAACTATCATTTTTGCGTCGGATTCGATAATCTAAACTCACAGGAGAACGACCATAAGGTGCCCGATGCAGCAATAGACCCTTGGTGACAAGTCGGCTGGAGGACGATGTATTGAATCTCGACGCAATTTGAGTGTCCCATCGTCATTAGAAGGCCCTGAACGTTATAATTAACTATAATTTTAGCGTCGCATTCGAAAATCTAAACTCACAGGAGAACGACCATAAGGTGCCCGATGCAGCAATATCCCCTTGGAGACAAGTCGGCTGGAGGCTGATGTATTGAATCTCGACGCAATTTGAGTGTCCCATCGTCATTAGAAGGCCCTGAACGTTACAATTAACTATCATTTTAGCGTCGGATTCGGAAATCTAGACTCACAGGAGAAGGATCATATGGTGCCCGAGGCAGCAATATCCCCTTGGAGACAAGTTCGATGGAGGCCGATGTAGTGAATCTCGACGCAATTTGAGTGTTCCATCGTCATTAGGAGGCCCTGAACGTTACAATTAACTATCAGTTTCGCGTCGGATTCGAAAATCTGGACTCACAGCAGACGGAACACATGGAGCCCGAGGCAGCAATATCCCCTTGTAGGCAAGTCGACTGGAGGAAGATGTATTGACTCTCGACGCAATTTGAGTGTTCCATCGTCTTTAGGAGTCCCTGATCGTTACAATTAACTATCATTTTTGCGTCGGATTCGAAAATCTAGACTCACAGGAGAAGGATCATATGGTGCACGAGACTGCAATATCCCCATGGATTCAAGTCGACTGGAGGTCGATGTATTGACTCTTGACGCAATTTGAGTGTTCCATCGGCATTAGGAGGCCCTGAACGTTACAGTTAACTATCATTTTAGCGTCGGATTCGAAAATCTACTAACAGGAGAACGACCATAATGTGCCCGAGGCAGCAATAGACCTCTTGGAGACAAGTCGGCTGGAGGAAGATGTATTGACTCTCGACGCAATTTGAGTGTTCCATCGTCATTAGAAGGCCCTGAACGTTACAATTAACTATCATTTTTGCGTCGGATTCGAAAATCTAGACTCACAGGAGAACGACCATAAGGTGCCCTAGGCAGCAATAGACCCTTGGAGACAAGTCGGCTGGAGGACGATGTATTGAATCTCGACGCAATTTGAGTGTTCCATCCTCATTAGGAGGCCCTGAACCTTACAATTAACTATCAGTTTCGCGTCGGATTCGAAAATCTACACTCACAGCAGACGGAACACATGGAGCCCGAGGCAGCAATATCCCCTTGTAGGCAAGTCGGCTGGAGGAAGATGTATTGACTCTCGACGCAATTTGAGTGTTCCATCGTCTTTAGGAGTCCCTGAACGTTAAAATTAACTATCATTTATGCGTCGGATTCGAAAATCTAGACTCACAGTAGAACGACCATAAGGTGCCCTAGGCAGCAATAGACCCTTGGAGACAAGTCGGCTGGAGGCCGATGTATTGAATCTCGACGCAATTTGAGTGTTCCATCGTCATTAGAAGGCCCTGAACGGTACAATTAACTATCATTTTTGCCTCGGATTCGAAAATCTAGATTCACAGGAGAACGACCATAAGATGCCCGAGGCAGCAATAGACCCTTGGAGACAAGTCGGCTGGAGGTTGATGTATTGAATCTCGACTCAATTTGTGTGCTCCATCGTCATTAGGAGGCCCTGAACGTTACAATTAACTATGAGTTTTGCGTCGGATTCGAATACGTAGAATCACCGGAGACGGAACATGTGGTGCCCGAGGCAGCGATATCCCCTTGGAGACAAGTCGGCTGGATGCCGATGTATTGAATCTCGACGCAATTTGAGTGTCCCATCGTCATTAGAAGGCCCTGAACGTTGCAATTCACTATCATTTTTGCGTCGGATTCGAAAATCTAGACTCACAGGAGAAGGATCATATGGTGCACGAGACTGCAATATCCCCATGGATTCAAGTCGACTGGAGGTCGATGTATTGACTCTTGACGCAATTTGAGTGTTCCATCGGTATTAGGAGGCCCTGAACGTTAGAGTTAACTATAATTTTAGCGTCGGATTCGAAAATCTACTAACAGGAGAACGACCATAATGTGCCCGAGGCAGCAATAGACCTCTTGGAGACAAGTCTTCTGGAGGAAGATGTATTGAATCGCGACGCAATTTGAGTGTCCCATCGTCATTAGAAGGCCCTGAACGTTACAATTAACTATCATTTTAGCGTCGGATTCGAAAATCTAGACTCACAGGAGAAGGATCATATGGTGCCCGAGGCAGCAATATCCCCTTGGAGACAAGTTCGATGGAGGCCGATGTAGTGAATCTCGACGCAATTTGAGTGTTCCATCGTCATTAGGAGGCCCTGAACGTTACAATTAACTATCAGTTTCGCGTCGGATTCGAAAATCTGGACTCATAGCAGACGGAACACATGGTGCCCGAGGCAGCAATATCCCCTTGTAGGCAAGTCGGCTGGAGGAAGATGTATTGACTCTCGACGCAATTTGAGTGTTCCATCGTCTTTAGGAGTCCCTGAACGTTATAATTAACTATCATTTATGCGTCGGATTCGAAAATCTAGACTCACAGGAAAACGACCATAAGGTGCCCGAGGCAGCAATAGACCCTTGGAGGCAAGTCGGCTGGAGGACGATGTATTGTATCTCGACGCAATTTGAGTGTTCCATCGTCATTAGGAGGCCCTGAACCTTACAATTAACTATCAGTTTCGCGTCGGATTCGAAAATCTAGACCCACAGGAGAACGAACATAAGGTGCCCGAGGTAGCAATAGACCCTTGGAGACAAGTCGGCTGGATGCCGATGTATTGAATCTCGACGCAATTTGAGTGTTCCATCGGCATTAGGAGGCCCTAAACGTTACAATTAACAATCATTTTATCGTCGTATTCGAAAATCTACTCACAGGAGAAGTTCATACGGTGCTCGAGACAGCAATATCCCCTTGGAGACAAGTCCGCTGGAGGCCGATGTATTGAATCTCGACGCAATTTGAGTGTTCCATCGTCATTAGGAGGCCCTGCACCTTACAATTAACTATCAGTTTCGCGTCGGATTCGAAAATCTGGACTCACAGGAGAGGGATCATATGGTGCCCGAGACAGCAATATCCCCTTGGAGACAAGTCCGCTGGAGGCCGATGTATTGAATCTCGTCGCAATTTGAGTGTTCCATCGTCATTAGGAGGCCCTGAACCTTCCAATTAACTATCAGTTTCGCGTCGGATTCGAAAATCTAGACTCACAGGAGACGGACCACATGACGCCCGAGGCAGCAATATCCACTTGTAGACAAGTCGGCTGGAGGAAGATGTATTGACTCTCGACGCAATTTGAGTGTTCCATCGTCATTAAGAGGCCCTGAGCATTACATTTAACTACCAGTTTTGCGTCGGATTCTAAAATCTAGACTCACAGAAGAACGACCATACGGTGCCCGAGGCAGCAATAGACCCATGGAGACAAGTCGGCTGGAGGACGATGTATTGAATCTCGACGCAATTTGAGTGTTCCATCGGCATTAGGAGGCCCTAAACGTTACAATTAACTATCATTTTTGCGTCGGATTCGATAATCTAAACTCACAGGAGAACGACCATAAGATGCCCGATGCAGCAATAGACCCTTGGTGTCAAGTCGGCTGGAGGCCGATGTATTGAATCTCGACGCAATTTGAGTGTTCCATCGTCAGTAGAAGGCCCTGAACGTTCCAATTAACTATCATTTTTGCGTCGGATTCGATAATCTAGACTCACAGGAGAACGACCATAAGGTGCCCGATGCAGCAATATCCCCTTGGAGACAAGTCGGCTGGAGGCTGATGTATTGAATCTCGACGCAATTTGAGTGTCCCATCGTCATTAGAAGGCCCTGAACGTTACAATTAACTATCATTTTAGCGTCGGATTCGAAAATCTAGACTCACAGGAGAAGGATCATATGGTGCCCGAGGCAGCAATATCCCCTTGGAGACAAGTTCGATGGAGGCCGATGTAGTGAATCTCGACGCAATTTGAGTGTTCCATCGTCATTAGGAGGCCCTGAACGTTACAATTAACTATCAGTTTCGCGTCGGATTCGAAAATCTGGACTCACAGCAGACGGAACACATGGAGCCCAAGGTAGCAATATCCCCTTGTAGGCAAGTCGGCTGGAGGAAGATGTATTGACTCTCGACGCAATTTGAGTGTTCCATCGTCTTTAGGAGTCCCTGAACGTTACAATTAACTATCATTTATGCGTCGGATTCGAAAATCTAGACTCACAGGAAAACGACCATAAGGTGCCCGAGGCAGCAATAGACCCTTGGAGGCAAGTCGGCTGGAGGACGATGTATTGTATCTCGACGCAATTTGAGTGTTCCATCGTCATTAGGAGGCCCTGAACCTTACAATTAACTATCAGTTTCGCGTCGGAATCGAAAATCTAGACCCACAGGAGAACGAACATAAGGTGCCCGAGGTAGCAATAGACCCTTGGAGACAAGTCGGCTGGATGCCGATGTATTGAATCTCGACGCAATTTGAGTGTTCCATCGGCATTAGGAGGCCCTAAACGTTACAATTAACAATCATTTTATCGTTGTATTCGAAAATCTACTCACAGGAGAAGTTCATACGGTGCTCGAGACAGCAATATCCCCTTGGAGACAAGTCCGCTGGAGGCCGATGTATTGAATCTCGACGCAATTTGAGTGTTCCATCGTCATTAGGAGGCCCTGCACCTTACAATTAACTATCAGTTTCGCGTCGGATTCGAAAATCTGGACTCACAGGAGAGGGATCATATGGTGCCCGAGACAGCAATATCCCCTTGGAGACAAGTCCGCTGGAGGCCGATGTATTGAATCTCGTCGCAATTTGAGTGTTCCATCGTCATTAGGAGGCCCTGAACCTTACAATTAACTATCAGTTTCGCGTCGGATTCGAAAATCTAGACTCACAGGAGACGGACCACATGACGCCCGAGGCAGCAATATCCACTTGTAGACAAGTCGGCTGGAGGAAGATGTATTGACTCTCGACGCAATTTGAGTGTTCCATCGTCATTAAGAGGCCCTGAGCATTACATTTAACTACCAGTTTTGCGTCGGATTCTAAAATCTAGACTCACAGAAGAACGACCATACGGTGCCCGAGGCAGCAATAGACCCATGGAGACAAGTCGGCTGGAGGACGATGTATTGAATTTCGACGCAATTTGAGTGTTCCATCGGCATTAGGAGGCCCTAAACGTTACAATTAACTATCATTTTTGCGTCGGATTCGATAATCTAAACTCACAGGAGAACGACCATAAGGTGCCCGATGCAGCAATAGACCCTTGGTGACAAGTCGGCTGGAGGACGATGTATTGAATCTCGACGCAATTTGAGTGTCCCATCGTCATTAGAAGGCCCTGAACGTTATAATTAACTATAATTTTAGCGTCGCATTCGAAAATCTAAACTCACAGGAGAACGACCATAAGGTGCCCGATGCAGCAATATCCCCTTGGAGACAAGTCGGCTGGAGGCTGATGTATTGAATCTCGACGCAATTTGAGTGTCCCATCGTCATTAGAAGGCCCTGAACGTTACAATTAATTATCATTTTAGCGTCGGATTCGAAAATCTAGACTCACAGGAGAAGGATCATATGGTGCCCGAGGCAGCAATATCCCCTTGGAGACAAGTTCGATGGAGGCCGATGTAGTGAATCTCGACGCAATTTGAGTGCTCCATCGTCATTAGGAGACCCTGAACGTTACAATTAACTATCAGTTTCGCGTCGGATTCGAAAATCTGGACTCACAGCAGACGGAACACATGGAGCCCGAGGCAGCAATATCCCCTTGTAGGCAAGTCGACTGGAGGAAGATGTATTGACTCTCGACGCAATTTGAGTGTTCCATCGTCTTTAGGAGTCCCTGAACGTTACAATTAACTATCATTTATGCGTCGGATTCGAAAATCTAGACTCACAGGAAAACGACCATAAGGTGCCCGAGGCAGCAATAGACCCTTGGAGGCAAGTCGGCTGGAGGACGATGTATTGTATCTCGACGCAATTTGAGTGTTCCATCGTCATTAGGAGGCCCTGAACCTTACAATTAACTATCAGTTTCGCGTCGGATTCGAAAATCTAGACCCACAGGAGAACGAACATAAGGTGCCCGAGGTAGCAATAGACCCTTGGAGACAAGTCGGCTGGATGCCGATGTATTGAATCTCGACGCAATTTGAGTGTTCCATCGGCATTAGGAGGCCCTGAACGTTACAATTAACAATCATTTTATCGTCGTATTCGAAAATCTACTCACAGGAGAAGTTCATACGGTGCTCGAGACAGCAATATCCCCTTGGAGACAAGTCCGCTGGAGGCCGATGTATTGAATCTCGACGCAATTTGAGTGTTCCATCGTCATTAGGAGGCCCTGCACCTTACAATTAACTATCAGTTTCGCGTCGGATTCGAAAATCTGGACTCACAGGAGAGGGATCATATGGTGCCCGAGACAGCAATATCCCCTTGGAGACAAGTCCGCTGGAGGCCGATGTATTGAATCTCGTCGCAATTTGAGTGTTCCATCGTCATTAGGAGGCCCTGAACCTTACAATTAACTATCAGTTTCGCGTCGGATTCGAAAACCTAGACTCACAGGAGACGGACCACATGACGCCCGAGGCAGCAATATCCACTTGTAGACAAGTCGGCTGGAGGAAGATGTATTGACTCTCGACGCAATTTGGGGGTTCCATCGTCATTAAGAGGCCCTGAGCATTACATTTAACTACCAGTTTTGCGTCGGATTCTAAAATCTAGACTCACAGAAGAACGACCATACGGTGCCCGAGGCAGCAATAGACCCATGGAGACAAGTCGGCTGGATGACGATGTATTGAATCTCGACGCAATTTGAGTGTTCCATCGGCATTAGGAGGCCCTAAACGTTACAATTAACTATCATTTTTGCGTCGGATTCGATAATCTAAACTCACAGGAGAACGACCATAAGGTGCCCGAGGCAGCAACAGACCCTTGGAGACAAGTCGGCTGGAGGCCGATGTATTGAATCTCGACGCAATTTGGGTGTTCCATCGGCATTAGGGGGCCCTGAACGTTACAATTAACTATCATTTTAGCGTCGGATTCGAAAATCTAGACTCACAGGAGAAGGATCATATGGTGTCCGAGGCAGCAATATCCCCTTGGAGACAAGTTCGATGGAGGCCGATGTAGTGAATCTCGACGCAATTTGAGTGTTCCATCGTCATTAGGAGGCCCTGAACGTTACAATTAACTATCAGTTTCGCGTCGGATTCGAAAATCTGGACTCACAGGAGAGGGATCATATGGTGCCCGAGACAGCAATATCCCCTTGGAGACAAGTCCGCTGGAGGCCGATGTATTGAATCTCGTCGCAATTTGAGTGTTCCATCGTCATTAGGAGGCCCTGAACCTTCCAATTAACTATCAGTTTCGCGTCGGATTCGAAAATCTAGACTCACAGGAGACGGACCACATGACGCCCGAGGCAGCAATATCCACTTGTAGGCAAGTCGGCTGGAGGAAGATGTATTGACTCTCGACGCAATTTGAGTGTTCCATCGTCATTAAGAGGCCCTGAGCATTACATTTAACTACCAGTTTTGCGTCGGATTCTAAAATCTAGACTCACAGAAGAACGACCATACGGTGCCCGAGGCAGCAATAGACCCATGGAGACAAGTCGGCTGGAGGACGATGTATTGAATCTCGACGCAATTTGAGTGTTCCATCGGCATTAGGAGGCCCTAAACGTTACAATTAACTATCATTTTTGCGTCGGATTCGATAATCTAAACTCACAGGAGAACGACCATAAGGTGCCCGATGCAGCAATAGACCCTTGGTGACAAGTCGGCTGGAGGACGATGTATTGAATCTCGACGCAATTTGAGTGTCCCATCGTCATTAGAAGGCCCTGAACGTTATAATTAACTATAATTTTAGCGTCGCATTCGAAAATCTAAACTCACAGGAGAACGACCATAAGGTGCCCGATGCAGCAATATCCCCTTGGAGACAAGTCGGCTGGAAGCTGATGTATTGAATCTCGACGCAATTTGAGTGTCCCATCGTCATTAGAAGGCCCTGAACGTTACAATTAACTATCATTTTAGCGTCGGATTCGAAAATCTAGACTCACAGGAGAAGGATCATATGGTGCCCGAGGCAGCAATATCCCCTTGGAGACAAGTTCGATGGAGGCCGATGTAGTGAATCTCGACGCAATTTGAGTGTTCCATCGTCATTAGGAGGCCCTGAACGTTACAATTAACTATCAGTTTCGCGTCGGATTCGAAAATCTGGACTCACAGCAGACGGAACACATGGAGCCCGAGGCAGCAATATCCCCTTGTAGGCAAGTCGACTGGAGGAAGATGTATTGACTCTCGACGCAATTTGAGTGTTCCATCGTCTTTAGGAGTCCCTGAACGTTACAATTAACTATCATTTATGCGTCGGATTCGAAAATCTAGACTCACAGGAAAACGACCATAAGGTGCCCGAGGCAGCAATAGACCCTTGGAGGCAAGTCGGCTGGAGGACGATGTATTGTATCTCGACGCAATTTGAGTGTTCCATCGTCATTAGGAGGCCCTGAACCTTACAATTAACTATCAGTTTCGCGTCGGATTCGAAAATCTAGACCCACAGGAGAACGAACATAAGGTGCCCGAGGTAGCAATAGACCCTTGGAGACAAGTCGGCTGGATGCCGATGTATTGAATCTCGACGCAATTTGAGTGTTCCATCGGCATTAGGAGGCCCTGAACGTTACAATTAACAATCATTTTATCGTCGTATTCGAAAATCTACTCACAGGAGAAGTTCATACGGTGCTCGAGACAGCAATATCCCCTTGGAGACAAGTCCGCTGGAGGCCGATGTATTGAATCTCGACGCAATTTGAGTGTTCCATCGTCATTAGGAGGCCCTGCACCTTACAATTAACTATCAGTTTCGCGTCGGATTCGAAAATCTGGACTCACAGGAGAGGGATCATATGGTGCCCGAGACAGCAATATCCCCTTGGAGACAAGTCCGCTGGAGGCCGATGTATTGAATCTCGTCGCAATTTGAGTGTTCCATCGTCATTAGGAGGCCCTGAACCTTACAATTAACTATCAGTTTCGCGTCGGATTCGAAAACCTAGACTCACAGGAGACGGACCACATGACGCCCGAGGCAGCAATATCCACTTGTAGACAAGTCGGCTGGAGGAAGATGTATTGACTCTCGACGCAATTGGGGGGTTCCATCGTCATTAAGAGGCCCTGAGCATTACATTTAACTACCAGTTTTGCGTCGGATTCTAAAATCTAGACTCACAGAAGAACGACCATACGGTGCCCGAGGCAGCAATAGACCCATGGAGACAAGTCGGCTGGATGACGATGTATTGAATCTCGACGCAATTTGAGTGTTCCATCGGCATTAGGAGGCCCTAAACGTTACAATTAACTATCATTTTTGCGTCGGATTCGATAATCTAAACTCACAGGAGAACGACCATAAGGTGCCCGAGGCAGCAACAGACCCTTGGAGACAAGTCGGCTGGAGGCCGATGTATTGAATCTCGACGCAATTTGGGTGTTCCATCGGCATTAGGGGGCCCTGAACGTTACAATTAACTATCATTTTAGCGTCGGATTCGAAAATCTAGACTCACAGGAGAAGGATCATATGGTGTCCGAGGCAGCAATATCCCCTTGGAGACAAGTTCGATGGAGGCCGATGTAGTGAATCTCGACGCAATTTGAGTGTTCCATCGTCATTAGGAGGCCCTGAACGTTACAATTAACTATCAGTTTCGCGTCGGATTCGAAAATCTGGACTCACAGCAGACTGAACACATGGAGCCCGAGGCAGCAATATCCCCTTGTAGGCAAGTCGGCTGGAGGAAGATGTATTGACTCTCGACGCAATTTGAGTGTTCCATCGTCTTTAGGAGTCCCTGAACGTTACAATTAACTATCATTTATGCGTCGGATTCGAAAATCTAGACTCACAGGAAAACGACCATAAGGTGCCCGAGGCAGCAATAGACCCTTGGAGGCAAGTCGGCTGGAGGACGATGTATTGTATCTCGACGCAATTTGAGTGTTCCATCGTCATTAGGAGGCCCTGAACCTTACAATTAACTATCAGTTTCGCGTCGGATTCGAAAATCTAGACCCACAGGAGAACGAACATAAGGTGCCCGAGGTAGCAATAGACCCTTGGAGACAAGTCGGCTGGATGCCGATGTATTGAATCTCGACGCAATTTGAGTGTTCCATCGGCATTAGGAGGCCCTAAACGTTACAGCTAACAATCATTTTATCGTCGTATTCGAAAATCTACTCACAGGAGAAGTTCATACGGTGCTCGAGACAGCAATATCCCCTTGGAGACAAGTCCGCTGGAGGCCGATGTATTGAATCTCGACGCAATTTGAGTGTTCCATCGTCATTAGGAGGCCCTGCACCTTACAATTAACTATCAGTTTCGCGTCGGATTCGAAAATCTGGACTCACAGGAGAGGGATCATATGGTGCCCGAGACAGCAATATCCCCTTGGAGACAAGTCCGCTGGAGGCCGATGTATTGAATCTCGTCGCAATTTGAGTGTTCCATCGTCATTAGGAGGCCCTGAACCTTACAATTAACTATCAGTTTCGCGTCGGATTCGAAAATCTAGACTCACAGGAGACGGACCACATGACGCCCGAGGCAGCAATATCCACTTGTAGACAAGTCGGCTGGAGGAAGATGTATTGACTCTCGACGCAATTTGAGTGTTCCATCGTCATTAAGAGGCCCTGAGCATTACATTTAACTACCAGTTTTGCGTCGGATTCTAAAATCTAGACTCACAGGAGAACGACCATAAGGTGCCCGAGGCAGCAATATCCCCTTGGAGACAAGTCGGCTGGAGGTCGATGTATTGAATCTCGACTCAATTTGTGTGCTCCATCGTCATTAGGACGCCCTGAACGTTACAATTAACTATGAGTTTTGCGTCGGATTCGAAAACGTAGAATCACCGGAGACGGACCATGTGGTGCCCCATGCTGCAATATCCCCTTGGAGACAAGTCGGCTGGATGCCGATGTATTGAATCTCGACGCAATTTGAGTGTCCCATCGTCATTAGAAGGCCCTGAACGTTATAATTAACTATAATTTTAGCGTCGCATTCGAAAATCTAAACTCACAGGAGAACGACCATAAGGTGCCCGATGCAGCAATATCCCCTAGGAGACAAGTTCGATGGAGGCCGATGTAGTGAATCTCGACGCAATTTGAGTGTTCCATCGTCATTAGGAGGCCCTGAACGTTACAATTAACTATCAGTTTCGCGTCGGATTCGAAAATCTGGACTCACAGCAGACGGACCACATGACGCCCGAGGCAGCAATATCCACTTGTAGACAAGTCGGCTGGAGGAAGATGTATTGACTCTCGACGCAATTTGAGTGTTCCATCGTCATTAAGAGGCCCTGAGCATTACATTTAACTAACAGTTTTGCGTCGGATTCCAAAATCTAGACTCACAGAAGAACGACCATACGGTGCCCGAGGCAGCAATAGACCCCGTGGAGACAAGTCGGCTGGAGGACGATGTATTGAATCTCGACGCAATTTGAGTGTTCCATCGGCATTAGGAGGCCCTAAACGTTACAATTAACTATCATTTTTGCGTCGGATTCGATAATCTAAACTCACAGGAGAACGACCATAAGGTGCCCGAGGCAGCAACAGACCCTTGGAGACAAGTCGGCTGGAGGCCGATGTATTGAATCTCGACGCAATTTGAGTGTCCCATCGTCATTACGAGGCCCTGAACGTTACAATTAACTATCATTTTTGCGTCGGATTCGATAATCTAGACTCACAGGAGAACGAACATAAGGTGCCCGAGGCAGCAATAGACCCTTGGAGACAAGTCGGCTGGAGGCCGATGTATTGAATCTCGATGCAATTTGGGTGTTCCATCGGCATTAGGAGGCCCTGAACGTTACAATTAACTATCATTTTTGCGTCGGATTCGAAAATCTAGACTTACAAGGGAACGACCATAAGGTGCCCGAGGCAGCAATAGACCCTTGGAGACAAGTCGGCTGGAGGCATATGTATTGAATCTCGAAGTAATTTGAGTGTTCCATCGGCATTAGGAGGCCCTGAACGTTACAGTTAACTATCATTTTAGCGTCGGATTCGAAAATATACTAACAGGAGAAGGATCATATGGTGCACGAGACTGCAATATTCCCTTGGATACAAGTCAACTGGAGGTCGATGTATTGACTCTCGACGCATTTTGAGAGTTCAATCGTCTTTAGGAGTCCCTGAACGTTTTAATTAACTATCATTTATGCGTCGGATTCGAAAATCTAGACTCACAGGAGAACGACCATAAGGTGCCCGAGGCAGCAATAGACCCTTGGAGACAAGTCGGGTGGAAACCGATGTATTGATTCTTGACGCAGTTTGAGTGTTCCATCGTCATTAGGAGGCCCTGAACGTTACAATTAACAATCATTTTAGCGTCGGATTCGAAAATCTACGCACAGGAGAAGTTCATACGGTGCTCGAGACAGCAATATACCCCTTGGAGACAAATCGACTGGAGGCCGATGTATTGAATATCGACGCAATTTGAGTGTTCCATCGTCATTAGGTCGCCCTGAACGTTACAATTAACTATCATTTATGCGTCGGATTCGAAAATCTAGACTCACAGGAAAACGACCATAAGGTGCCCGAGGTAGCAATAGACCCTTGGAGGCAAGTCGGCTGGAGGACGATGTATTGTATCTCGACGCAATTTGAGTGTTCCATCGTCATTAGGAGGCCCTGAACCTTACAATTAACTATCAGTTTCGCGTCGGATTCGAAAATCTAGACCCACAGGAGAACGAACATAAGGTGCCCGAGGTAGCAATAGACCCTTGGAGACAAGTCGGCTGGATGCCGATGTATTGAATCTCGACGCAATTTGAGTGTTCCATCGGCATTAGGAGGCCCTAAACGTTACAATTAACAATCATTTTATCGTCGTATTCGAAAATCTACTCACAGGAGAAGTTCATACGGTGCTCGAGACAGCAATATCCCCTTGGAGACAAGTTCGCTGGAGGCCGATGTATTGAATCTCGACGCAATTTGAGTGTTCCATCGTCATTAGGAGGCCCTGCACCTTACAATTAACTATCAGTTTCGCGTCGGATTCGAAAATCTGGACTCACAGGAGAGGGATCATATGGTGCCCGAGACAGCAATATCCCCTTGGAGACAAGTCCGCTGGAGGCCGATGTATTGAATCTCGTCGCAATTTGAGTGTTCCATCGTCATTAGGAGGCCCTGAACCTTACAATTAACTATCAGTTTCGCGTCGGATTCGAAAATCTAGACTCACAGGAGACGGACCACATGACGCCCGAGGCAGCAATATCCACTTGTAGACAAGTCGGCTGGAGGAAGATGTATTGACTCTCGACGCAATTTGAGTGTTCCATCGTCATTAAGAGGCCCTGAGCATTACATTTAACTACCAGTTTTGCGTCGGATTCTAAAATCTAGACTCACAGGAGAACGACCGTAAGGTGCCAGAGGCAGCAATATCCCCTTGGAGACAAGTCGGCTGGAGGTCGATGTATTGAATCTCGACTCAATTTGTGTGCTCCATCGTCATTAGGACGCCCTGAACGTTACAATTAACTATGAGTTTTGCGTCGGATTCGAAAACGTAGAATCACCGGAGACGGACCATGTGGTGCCCCATGCTGCAATATCCCCTTGGAGACAAGTCGGCTGGAGGACGATGTATTGAATCTCGACGCAATTTGAGTGTCCCATCGTCATTAGAAGGCCCTGAACGTTATAATTAACTATAATTTTAGCGTCGCATTCGAAAATCTAAACTCACAGGAGAACGACCATAAGGTGCCCGATGCAGCAATATCCCCTTGGAGACAAGTCGGCTGGAGGCTGATGTATTCAATCTCGACGCAATTTGAGTGTCCCATCGTCATTAGAAGGCCCTGAACGTTACAATTAACTATCATTTTAGCGTCGGATTCGAAAATCTAGACTCACAGGAGAAGGATCATATGGTGCCCGAGGCAGCAATATCCCCTTGGAGACAAGTTCGATGGAGGCCGATGTAGTGAATCTCGACGCAATTTGAGTGTTCCATCGTCATTAGGAGGCCCTGAACGTTACAATTAACTATCAGTTTCGCGTCGGATTCGAAAATCTGGACTCACAGCAGACGGAACACATGAAGCCCGAGGCAGCAATATCCCCTTGTAGGCAAGTCGGCTGGAGGAAGATGTATTGACTCTCGACGCAATTTGAGTGTTCCATCGTCTTTAGGAGTCCCTGAACGTTACAATTAACTATCATTTATGCGTCGGATTCGAAAATCTAGACTCACAGGAAAACGACCATAAGGTGCCCGAGGCAGCAATAGACCCTTGGAGGCAAGTCGGCCGGAGGACGATGTATTGTATCTCGACGCAATTTGAGTGTTCCATCGTCATTAGGAGGCCCTGAACCTTACAATTAACTATCAGTTTCGCGTCGGATTCGAAAATCTAGACCCACAGGAGAACGAACATAAGGTGCCCGAGGTAGCAATAGACCCTTGGAGACAAGTCGGCTGGATGCCGATGTATTGAATCTCGACGCAATTTGAGTGTTCCATCGGCATTAGGAGGCCCTAAACGTTACAATTAACAATCATTTTATCGTCGTATTCGAAAATCTACTCACAGGAGAAGTTCATACGGTGCTCGAGACAGCAATATCCCCTTGGAGACAAGTCCGCTGGAGGCCGATGTATTGAATCTCGACGCAATTTGAGTGTTCCATCGTCATTAGGAGGCCCTGCACCTTACAATTAACTATCAGTTTCGCGTCGGATTCGAAAATCTGGACTCACAGGAGAGGGATCATATGGTGCCCGAGACAGCAATATCCCCTTGGAGACAAGTCCGCTGGAGGCCGATGTATTGAATCTCGTCTCAATTTGAGTGTTCCATCGTCATTAGGAGGCCCTGAACCTTACAATTAACTATCAGTTTCGCGTCGGATTCGAAAATCTAGACTCACAGGAGACGGACCACATGACATCCGAGGCAGCAATATCCACTTGTAGACAAGTCGGCTGGAGGAAGATATATTGACTCTCGACGCAATTTGAGTGTTCCATCGTCATTAAGAGGCCCTGAGCATTACATTTAACTACCAGTTTTGCGTCGGATTCTAAAATCTAGACTCACAGAAGAACGACCATACGGTGCATGAGGCAGCAATAGACCCATGGAGACAAGTCGGCTGGAGGACGATGTATTGAATCTCGACGCAATTTGAGTGTTCCATCGGCATTAGGAGGCCCTAAACGTTACAATTAACTATCATTTTTGCGTCGGATTCGATAATCTAAACTCACAGGAGAACGACCATAAGGTGCCCGATGCAGCAATAGACCCTTGGTGACAAGTCGGCTGGAGGACGATGTATTGAATCTCGACGCAATTTGAGTGTCCCATCGTCATTAGAAGGCCCTGAACGTTATAATTAACTATAATTTTAGCGTCGCATTCGAAAATCTAAACTCACAGGAGAACGACCATGAGGTGCCCGATGCAGCAATATCCCCTTGGAGACAAGTCGGCTGGAGGCTGATGTATTGAATCTCGACGCAATTTGAGTGTCCCATCGTCATTAGAAGGCCCTGAACGTTACAATTAACTATCATTTTAGCGTCGGATTCGAAAATCTAGACTCACAGGAGAAGGATCATATGGTGCCCGAGGCAGCAATATCCCCTTGGAGACAAGTTCGATGGAGGCCGATGTAGTGAATCTCGACGCAATTTGAGTGTTCCATCGTCATTAGGAGGCCCTGAACGTTACAATTAACTATCAGTTTCGCGTCGGATTCGAAAATCTGGACTCACAGCAGACGGAACACATGGAGCCCGAGGCAGCAATATCCCCTTGTAGGCAAGTCGGCTGGAGGAAGATGTATTGACTCTCGACGCAATTTGAGTGTTCCATCGTCTTTAGGAGTCCCTGAACGTTACAATTAACTATCATTTATGCGTCGGATTCGAAAATCTAGACTCACAGGAAAACGACCATAAGGTGCCCGAGGCAGCAATAGACCCTTGGAGGCAAGTCGGCTGGAGGACGATGTATTGTATCTCGACGCAATTTGAGTGTTCCATCGTCATTAGGAGGCCCTGAACCTTACAATTAACTATCAGTTTCGCGTCGGATTCGAAAATCTAGACCCACAGGAGAACGAACATAAGGTGCCCGAGGTAGCAATAGACCCTTGGAGACAAGTCGGCTGGATGCCGATGTATTGAATCTCGACGCAATTTGAGTGTTCCATCGGCATTAGGAGGCCCTGAACGTTACAATTAACAATCATTTTATCGTCGTATTCGAAAATCTACTCACAGGAGAAGTTCATACGGTGCTCGAGACAGCAATATCCCCTTGGAGACAAGTCCGCTGGAGGCCGATGTATTGAATCTCGACGCAATTTGAGTGTTCCATCGTCATTAGGAGGCCCTGCACTTTACAATTAACTATCAGTTTCGAGTCGGATTCGAAAATCTGGACTCACAGGAGAGGGATCATATGGTGCCCGAGACAGCAATATCCCCTTGGAGACAAGTCCGCTGGAGGCCGATGTATTGAATCTCGTCGCAATTTGAGTGTTCCATCGTCATTAGGAGGCCCTGAACCTTACAATTAACTATCAGTTTCGCGTCGGATTCGAAAATCTAGACTCACAGGAGACGGACCACATGACGCCCGAGGCAGCAATATCCACTTGTAGACAAGTCGGCTGGAGGAAGATGTATTGACTCTCGACGCAATTTGAGTGTTCCATCGTCATTAAGAGGCCCTGAGCATTACATTTAACTACCAGTTTTGCGTCGGATTCTAAAATCTAGACTCACAGAAGAACGACCATACGGTGCCCGAGGCAGCAATAGACCCATGGAGACAAGTCGGCTGGAGGACGATGTATTGAATCTCGACGCAATTTGAGTGTTCCATCGGCATTAGGAGGCCCTAAACGTTACAATTAACTATCATTTTTGCGTCGGATTCGATAATCTAAACTCACAGGAGAACGACCATAAGGTGCCCGAGGCAGCAACAGACCCTTGGAGACAAGTCGGCTGGAGGCCGATGTATTGAATCTCGACGCAATTTGAGTGTCCCATCGTCATTACGAGGCCCTGAACGTTACAATTAACTATCATTTTTGCGTCGGATTCGATAATCTAGACTCACAGGAGAACGAACGTAAGGTGCCCGAGGCAGCAATAGACCCTTGGAGACAAGTCGGCTGGAGGCCGATGTATTGAATCTCGACGCAATTTGGGTGTTCCATCGGCATTAGGAGGCCCTGAACGTTACAATTAACTATCATTTTTGCGTCGGATTCGAAAATCTAGACTTACAAGGGAACGACCATAAGGTGCCCGAGGCAGCAATAGACCCTTGGAGACAAGTCGGCTGGAGGCATATGTATTGAATCTCGACGTAATTTGAGTGTTCCATCGGCATTAGGAGGCCCTGAACGTTACAGTTAACTATCATTTTAGCGTCGGATTCGAAAATATACTAACAGGAGAAGGATCATATGGTGCACGAGACTGCAATATTCCCTTGGATACAAGTCAACTGGAGGTCGATGTATTGACTCTCGACCCAATTTGAGAGTTCAATCGTCTTTAGGAGTCCCTGAACGTTTTAATTAACTATCATTTATGCGTCGGATTCGAAAATCTAGACTCACAGGAGAACGACCATAAGGTGCCCGAGGCAGCAATAGACCCTTGGAGACAAGTCGGGTGGAAACCGATGTATTGATTCTTGACGCAGTTTGAGTGTTCCATCGTCATTAGGAGGCCCTGAACGTTACAATTAACAATCATTTTAGCGTCGGATTCGAAAATCTACGCACAGGAGAAGTTCATACGGTGCTCGAGACTGCAATATACCCCTTGGAGACAAATCGACTGGAGGCCGATGTATTGAATATCGACGCAATTTGAGTGTTCCATCGTCATTAGGTCGCCCTGAACGTTACAATTAACTATCAGTTTCGCGTCGGATTCAAAAATCTGGACTCACAGCAGACTGAACACATGGAGCCCGAGGCAGCAATATCCCCTTGTAGACAAGTCGGTTGGAGGAAGATGTATTGACTCTCGACGCAATTTGAGTGTTCCATCGTCTTTAGGAGTCCCTGAACGTTACAATTGACTATCATTTATGCGTCGGATTCGAAAATCTAGACTCACAGGAAAACGACCATAAGGTGCCCGAGGCAGCAATAGACCCTTGGAGGCAAGTCGGCTGGAGGACGATGTATTGTATCTCGACGCAATTTGAGTGTTCCATCGTCATTAGGAGGCCCTGAACCTTACAATTAACTATCAGTTTCGCGTCGGATTCGAAAATCTAGACCCACAGGAGAACGAACATAAGGTGCCCGAGGTAGCAATAGACCCTTGGAGACAAGTCGGCTGGATGCCGATGTATTGAATCTCGACGCAATTTGAGTGTTCCATCGGCATTAGGAGGCCCTGAACGTTACAATTAACAATCATTTTATCGTCGTATTCGAAAATCTACTCACAGGAGAAGTTCATACGGTGCTCGAGACAGCAATATCCCCTTGGAGACAAGTCCGCTGGAGGCCGATGTATTGAATCTCGACGCAATTTGAGTGTTCCATCGTCATTAGGAGGCCCTGCACCTTACAATTAACTATCAGTTTCGCGTCGGATTCGAAAATCTGGACTCACAGGAGAGGGATCATATGGTGCCCGAGACAGCAATATCCCCTTGGAGACAAGTCCGCTGGAGGCCGATGTATTGAATCTCGTCGCAATTTGAGTGTTCCATCGTCATTAGGAGGCCCTGAACCTTACAATTAACTATCAGTTTCGCGTCGGATTCGAAAATCTAGACTCACAGGAGACGGACCACATGACGCCCGAGGCAGCAATATCCACTTGTAGACAAGTCGGCTGGAGGAAGATGTATTGACTCTCGACGCAATTTGAGTGTTCCATCGTCATTAAGAGGCCCTGAGCATTTCATTTAACTACCAGTTTTGCGTCGGATTCTAAAATCTAGACTCACAGAAGAACGACCATACGGTGCCCGAGGCAGCAATAGACCCATGGAGACAAGTCGGCTGGAGGACGATGTATTGAATCTCGACGCAATTTGAGTGTTCCATCGGCATTAGGAGGCCCTAAACGTTACAATTAACTATCATTTTTGCGTCGGATTCGATAATCTAAACTCACAGGAGAACGACCATAAGGTGCCCGATGCAGCAATAGACCCTTGGTGACAAGCCGGCTGGAGGACGATGTATTGAATCTCGACGCAATTTGAGTGTCCCATCGTCATTAGAAGGCCCTGAACGTTATAATTAACTATAATTTTAGCGTCGCATTCGAAAATCTAAACTCACAGGAGAACGACCATAAGGTGCCCGATGCAGCAATATCCCCTTGGAGACAAGCCGGCTGGTGGCTGATGTATTGAATCTCGACGCAATTTGAGTGTCCCATCGTCATTAGAAGGCCCTGAACGTTACAATTAACTATCATTTTAGCGTCGGATTCGAAAATCTAGACTCACAGGAGAAGGATCATATGGTGCCCGAGGCAGCAATATCCCCTTGGAGACAAGTTCGATGGAGGCCGATGTAGTGAATCTCGACGCAATTTGAGTGTTCCATCGTCATTAGGAGGCCCTGAACGTTACAATTAACTATCAGTTTCGCGTCGGATTCGAAAATCTGGACTCACAGCAGACGGAACACATGGAGCCCGAGGCAGCAATATCCCCTTGTAGGCAAGTCGGCTGGAGGAAGATGTATTGACTCTCGACGCAATTTGAGTGTTCCATCGTCATTAAGAGGCCCTGAGCATTACATTTAACTACCAGTTTTGCGTCGGATTCTAAAATCTAGACTCACAGAAGAACGACCATACGGTGCCCGAGGCAGCAATAGACCCATGGAGACAAGTCGGCTGGAGGACGATGTATTGAATCTCGACGCAATTTGAGTGTTCCATCGGCATTAGGAGGCCCTAAACGTTACAATTAACTATCATTTTTGCGTCGGATTCGATAATCTAAACTCACAGGAGAACGACCATAAGGTGCCCGAGGCAGCAACAGACCCTTGGAGACAAGTCGGCTGGAGGCCGATGTATTGAATCTCGACGCAATTTGAGTGTCCCATCGTCATCACGAGGCCCTGAACGTTACAATTAACTATCATTTTTGCGTCGGATTCGATAATCTAGACTCACAGGAGAACGACCATAAGGTGCCCGAGGCAGCAATAGACCCTTGGAGACAAGTCGGCTGGAGGCCGATGTTTTGAATCTCGACGCAATTTGGGTGTTCCATCGGCATTAGGAGGCCCTGAACGTTACAATTAACTATCATTTTTGCGTCGGATTCGAAAATCTAGACTTACAAGGGAACGACCATAAGGTGCCCGAGGCAGCAATAGACCCTTGGAGACAAGTCGGCTGGAGGCATATGTATTGAATCTCGACGTAATTTGAGTGTTCCATCGGCATTAGGAGGCCCTGAACGTTACAGTTAACTATCATTTTAGCGTCGGATTCGAAAATATACTAACAGGAGAAGGATCATATGGTGCACGAGACTGCAATATTCCCTTGGATACAAGTCAACTGGAGGTCGATGTATTGACTCTCGACGCAATTTGAGAGTTCAATCGTCTTTAGGAGTCCCTGAACGTTTTAATTAACTATCATTTATGCGTCGGATTCGAAAATCTAGACTCACAGGAGAACGACCATAAGGTGCCCGAGGCAGCAATAGACCCTTGGAGACAAGTCGGGTGGAAACCGATGTATTGATTCTTGACGCAGTTTGTGTGTTCCATCGTAATTAGGAGGCCCTGAACGTTACAATTAACAATCATTTTAGCGTCGGATTCGAAAATCTACGCACAGGAGAAGTTCATACGGTGCTCGAGACAGCAATATACCCCTTGGAGACAAATCGACTGGAGGCCGATGTATTGAATATCGACGCAATTTGAGTGTTCCATCGTCATTAGGTCGCCCTGAACGTTATAATGAACTATCATTTTTGCGTCGGATTCGAAAATCTTGACTTACAAGAGAACGACCATAAAGTGCCCGAGGCAGCAACAGACCCTTGGAGACAAGTCGGCTGGAGGCCGATGTATTGGATATCGACGCAATTTGAGTGTTCCATCGTTATTAGGAGGCCCTAAACGTTACAATTAACTATCATTTTTGCGTCGGATTCGATAATCTAAACTAACAGGAGAACGACCATAAGGTGCCCGAGGCAGCAACAGACCCTTGGAGACAAGTCGGCTGGAGGCCGATGTATTGAATCTCGACGCAATTTGAGTGTTCCATCGTCATTACAAATCCCTAAACGTTACAATTAACTATCATTTTTGCGTCGGATTCGAAAATCCAGACTCACAGGAGAAGGCTCATATGGTGCCCGAGACAGCAATATCCCCTTGGAGACAAGTCCGCTGGAGGCCGATGTTTGAATCTCGACGCAATTTGAGTGTTCCATCGTCAGTAGAAGGCCCTGAACGTTCCAATTAACTATCATTTTAGCGTCGGATTCGAAAATCTAAACTCACAGGAGAACGACCATAAGGTGCGTGATACAGCAATATCCCCTTGGAGACAAGTCGGCTGGAGGTCGGTGTATTGAATCTCGACTCAATTTGTGTGCTCCATCGGCATTAAGATTCCCTGAACGTTACAATTAACTATCAGTTTCGCGTCGGATTCAAAAATCCAGACTCACAGGAGACGGACGATTTGGTGCCCGAGGCAGCAATATCCCCTTGTAGACAAGTCGGCTGGAGGAAGATGTATTGACTCTCGACGCACTTTGAGTGTTCCATCGTCTTTAGGAGTCCCTGAACATTACAATTAACTATCAGTTTTCCTCGGATTGTAAAATTTTGACTCACAGGGGAACAACCATACGGTGCCCGAGGCGGCAATAGACCCTTGGAGACAAGTCGGCTGGAGGCCGATGTATTGCATCTCGACGCAATTTTAGTGTTCCATCGGCATTAGGAGGCCCTGAACGTTACAATTAACAATCAGTTTTGCGTCGGGTTCGAAAATCTAGACTCACAGCAGAACGATCACAAGGTGCCCGTGGCAGCTATTGACCCTTGGAGACAAGTCGGTTGGAGGACGATGTACTAGATCGCGACGCAAAATGAGTGTTCCATCGTCATTAGGAGGCCCTGAATGTACAATTAACTATCAGTTTTTCGTCGGATTCGAAAATCTAAACTCACAGGAGAACGACCATAAGGTGCCCGATGCAGCAATATCCCCTTGGAGACAAGTCGGCTGGAGGTCGATGTATTGAATCTCGACGCAATTTGAGTGTTGCATCGCCAATAGAAGGACCTGAACGTTACAATTAACTATGAGTTTTGCGTCGGATTCGAAAACGTAGAATCACCGGAGACGGACCATGTGGTGCCCGAGGCAGCGATATCCCCTTGGAGACAAGTCGGCTGGAGGCCGATGTATGGAATCTCGACGCAATTTGAGTGTTCCATCGTCATTAGAAGGCCCTGAACGTTACAGTTAACTATCATTTTTGCGTCGGATTCGAAAATCTAGACTCACAGGAGAACGACCATAAGGTGCCCGAGGCAGCAATAGACCCTTGGTGAAAAGTCGGCTGGAGGACGATGTATTGAATCTCGACGCAATTTGAGTGTCCCATCGTCATTAGGAGGCCCTAAACGTTACAATTAACTATCATTTTTGCGTCGGATTCGAAAATCTAGACTCACAGGAGAACGACCATAAGGTGTCCGAGGCAGCAATAGACCCTTGGAGACAAGTGGGCTGCAGGCCGATGTATTGAATCTCGACGCAATTTGAGTGTTCCATCGTCATTAGAAGGCCCTGAACGTTACAGTTAACTATCATTTTAGTGTCGGATTCGAAAATCTACTAACAGGAGAACGACCATAATGTGCCAGAGGCAGTAATATCCCCATGGAGACAAGTCGGCTGCAGGAAGATGTATTGACTCTCGACGCAATTTGAGTGTTCCATCGTCATTAGGAGGCCCTGAACCTTACAATTAACTATCAGTTTCGCGTCGGATTCGAAAATCTAGACTCACAGGAGACGGACCACATGGAGTCCGAGGCAGCTATATCCCTTTGGAGACAAGTCGGCTGGAGGTCGATGTATTGAATCTCGACTCAATTTGAGTGTTCCATCGTCATTAGGTGGCCCTGAACGTTACAATTAACAATCAGTTTTGCGTCGGGTTCGAAAATCTAGACTCACAGCAGAACGATCACAAGGTGCCCGTGGCAGCTATTGACCCTTGGAGACAAGTCGGTTGGAGGACGATGTATTGGATCGCGACGCAAAATGAGTGTTCCATCGTCATTAGGAGGCCCTGAATGTTACAATTAACTATCAGTTTTTCGTCGGATTCGAAAATCTAAACTCACAGGAGAACGACCATAAGGTGCCCGATGCAGCAATATCCCCTTGGAGACAAGTCGGCTGGAGGTCGATGTATTGAATCTCGGTGCAATTTGAGTGTTCCATCGCCAATAGGAGGCCCTGAACGTTATAATTAACTATGAGTTTTGCGTCGGATTCGAAAACGAAGAATCACCGGAGACGGACTATGTGGTGCCCGAGGCCGCGATATCCCCTTGGAGACAAGTCGGCTGGAGGCCGATGTATTGAATCTCGACGCAATTTGAGTGTTCCATCGTCATTAGAAGGCCCTGAACGTTACAATTAACTATCATTTTTTCGTCGGATTCGAAAATCTAAACTCACAGGAGAACGACCATAAGGTGCCCGATGCAGCAATATCCCCTTGGAGACAAGTCGGCTGGAGGTCGAAGTATTGACTCTCGACGCAATTTGAGTGTTCCATCGGCAATAGGAGGCCCTGATCGTTACAGTTAACTATCATTTTAGCGTCGGATTCGATAATCTACTAACAGGAGAACGACCATGTGGTGCCCGAGGCAGCGATATCCCCTTGGAGACAAGTCGGCTGGAGGCCGATGTATTGAATCTCGACGCAATTTGAGTGTTCCATCGTCATTAGAAGGCCCTGAACGTTACAATTAACTATCATTTTTGCGTCGGATTCGAAAATCTAAACACACAGGAGAACGACCATAAGGTGCCCGATGCAGCAATATCCCCTTGGAGACAAGTCGGCTGGAGGTCGATGTATTGAATCTCGACGCAATTTGAGTGTTCCAACGTCATTACAAGGCCCTGAACCTTACAATTAACTATCATTTTTGCGTCGGATTCGAAAATCTAGACTCACAGGAGAACGACCATAAGGTGCCCGAGGCAGCAATAGACCCTTGGAGACAAGTCGGCTGGAGGCCGATGTATTGAATCTCGACTCAATTTGTGTGCTGAATCGTCATTAGGAGGCCCTGAACGTTACAATTAACTATGAGCTTTGCGTCGGATTCGAAAACGTAGAATCACCAGAGACGGACTATGTGGTGCCCGAGGCCGCGATATCCCCTTGGAGACAAGTCGGCTGGAGGCCGATGTATTGAATCTCGACGCAATTTGAGTGTCCCATCGTCATTAGAAGGCCCTGAACGTTGCAATTCACTATCATTTTTGCGTCGGATTCGAAAATCTAGACTCACAGGAGAAGGATCATATGGTGCACGAGACTGCAATATCCCCATGGATTCAAGTCGACTGGAGGTCGATGTATTGACTCTTGACGCAATTTGAGTGGTCCATCGGCATTAGGAGGCCCTGAACGTTACAGTTAACTATCAGTTTAGCGTCGGATTCGAAAATCTACTAACAGGAGAACGACCATAATGTGCCCGAGGCAGCAATAGACCTCTTGGAGACAAGTCGGCTGGAGGAAGATGTATTGACTCTCGACGCAATTTCAGTGTTCCATCGTCATTAGAAGGCCCTGAACGTTACAATTAACTATCATTTTTGCGTCGGATTCGAAAATCTAGACTCACAGGAGAACGACCATAAGGTGCCCTAGGCAGCAATAGACCCTTGGAGACAAGTCGGCTGGAGGACGATGTATTGAATCTCGACGCAATTTGAGTGTTGCATCGTCATTAGGAGGCCCTGAACCTTACAATTAACTATCAGTTTCGCGTCGGATTCGAAAATCTAGACTCACAGCAGACGGAACACATGGAGCCCGAGGCAGCAATATCCCCTTGTAGGCAAGTCGGCTGGAGGAAGATGTATTGACTCTCGACGCAATTTGAGTGTTCCATCGTCTTTAGGAGTCCCTGAACGTTAAAATTAACTATCATTTATGCGTCGGATTCGAAAATCTAGACTCACAGGAGCACGACCATAAGGTGCCCTAGGCAGCAATAGACCCTTGGAGACAAGTCGGCTGCAGGCCGATGTATTGAATCGCGACGCAATTTGAGTGTTCCATCGTCATTAGAAGGCCCTGAACGTTACAACTAACTATCATTTTTGCGTCGGATTCGAAAATCTAGACTCACAGGAGAACGACCATAAGGTGCCCTAGGCAGCAATAGACCCTTGGAAACAAGTTGGCTGGAGGACGATGTATTGAATCTCGACGCAATTTGAGTGTTCCATCGTCATTAGGAGGCCCTGAACCTTACAATTAACTATCAGTTTCGCGTCGGATTCGAAAATCTAGACTCACAGGTGAACGACCATAAGGTGCCCGAGGCAGCAATAGACCCTTGGTGACAAGTCGGCTGAAGGTCGATGTATTGAATCTCGACTCAATTTGTGTGCTCCATCGTCATTAGGACGCCCTGAACGTTACAATTAACTATGAGTTTTGCGTCGGATTCGAAAACGTAGAATCACCGGAGACGGACCATGTGGTGCCCCTTGCAGCAATATCCCCTTGGAGACAAGTCGGCTGGAGGACGATGTATTGAATCTCGACGCAATTTGAGTGTCCAATCGTCATTAGAAGGCCCTGAACGTTATAATTAACTATCATTTTAGCGTCGGATTCGAAAACCTAAACTCACAAGAGAACGACCATAAGGTGCCCGATGCAGCAATATCTCCTTGGAGACAAGTCGGCTGGAGGCTGATGTATTGAATCTCGACGCAATTTGAGTGTCCCATCGTCATTAGAAGGCCCTGAACGTTACAATTAACTATCATTTTAGCGTCGGATTCGAAAATCTAGACTCACAGGAGAAGGATCATATGGTGCCCGAGGCAGCAATATCCCCTTGGAGACAAGTTCGATGGAGGCCGATGTAGTGAATCTCGACGCAATTTGAGTGTTCCATCGTCATTAGGAGGCCCTGAACGTTACAATTAACTATCAGTTTCGCGTCGGATTCGAAAATCTGGACTCACAGCAGACGGAACACATGGAGCCCGAGGCAGCAATATCCCCTTGTAGGCAAGTCGGCTGGAGGAAGATGTATTGACTCTCGACGCAATTTGAGTGTTCCATCGTCTTTAGGAGTCCCTGAACGTTAAAATTAACTATCATTTATGCGTCGGATTCGAAAATCTAGACTCACAGGAGAACGACCATAAGGTGCCCGAGGCAGCAATAGACCCTTGGAGGCAAGTCGGCTGGAGGACGATGTATTGTATCTCGACGCAATTTGAGTGTTCCATCGTCATTAGGAGGCCCTGAACCTTACAATTAACTATCAGTTTCGCGTCGGATTGGAAAATCTAGACTCACAGGAGAACGAACATAAGGTGCCCGAGGCAGCAGTAGACCCTTGGAGACAAGTCGGCTGGATGCCGATGTATTGAATCTCGACGCAATTTTAGTGTTCCATCGGCATTAGGAGGCCCTGAACGTTACAATTAACTATCATTTTAGCGTCGGATTCGAAAATCTAAACTCACAGGAGAACGACCATAAGGTGCGTGAAGTAGCAATATCCCCTTGGAGACAATTCGGCTGGAGGTCGGTGTATTGAATCTCGACTCAATTTGTGTGCTCCATCGGCATTAAGATGCCCTGAACGTTACAATTAACTATCAGTTTCGCGTCGGATTCAAAAATCCAGACTCACAGGAGACGGACCATTTGGTGCCCGAGGCAGCAATATCCCCTTGTAGACAAGTCGGCTGGAGGAAGATGTATTGACTCTCGACGCAATTTGAGTGTTCCATCGTCTTTAGGAGTCCCTGAACGTTACAATTAACTATCAGTATTGCCTCGGATTGTAAAATTTTGACTCACAGGGGAACGACCATACGGTGCCCGAGGCGGCAATAGACCCTTGGAGACAAGTCGGCTGGAGGCCGATGTATTGCATCTCGACGCAATTTTAGTGTTCCATCGGCATTAGGAGGCCCTGAACGTTACAATTAACAATCAGTTTTGCGTCGGGTTGGAAAATCTAGACTCACAGCAGAACGATCACAAGGTGCCCGTGGCAGCTATTGACCCTTGGAGACAAGTCGGTTGGAGGACGATGTATTAGATCGCGACGCAAAATGAGTAATCCATCGTCATTAGGAGGCCCTGAATGTTACAATTAACTATAAGTTTTTCGTCGGATTCGAAAATTTAAACTCACAGGAGAACGACCATAAGGTGCCCGATGCAGCAATATCCCCTTGGAGACAAGTCGGCTGGAGGTCGATGTATTGAATCTCGACGCAATTTGAGTGTTCCATCGCCAATAGGAGGCCCTGAACGTTACAATTAACTATGAGTTTTGCGTCGGATTCGAAAACGTAGAATCACCGGAGACGGACCATGTGGTCGTCCCCGAGGCAGCGATATCCCCTTGGAGACAAGTCGGCTGGAGGCCGATGTATTGAATCTCGACACAATTTGAGTGTTCCATCGTCATTAGAAGGCCCTGAACGTTACAGTTAACTATCATTTTAGTGTCGGATTCGAAAATCTACTAACAGGAGAACGACCATTACGTGCCAGAGGCAGTAATGTCCCCATGGAGACAAGTCGGCTTGAGGTCGATGTATTGACTCTCGACGCAACTTGAGTGTTCCTTAGGCATTAGGAGGCCCTGAACGTTACAGTTAACTATCATTTTAGCGTCGGATTTGAAAATCTACTAACAGGAGAACGACCATAAGGTACCCGAGGCAGTAATATCCCCATGGATACAAGTCGGCTGGAGGAAGATGTATTGACTCTCGACGCAATTTGAGTGTTCCATCGCCATTAGAAGGCCCTGAACGTTACAATTAACTATCATTTTTGCATCGGATTCGAAAACGTAGAATCACCGGAGACGGACCATGTGGTGCCCGAGGCAGCGATATCCCCTTGGACACAAGTCGGCTGGAGGCCGATGTATTGAATCTCGACGCAATTTGAGTGTCCCATCGTCATTAGAAGGCCCTGAACGTTACAATTAACTATCATTTTTGCGTCGGATACGAAAATCTAGACTCACAGGAGAAGGATCATATGGTGCCCGAGGCACCGACATCCCCTTGGAGACAAGTCGGCTGGAGGCCGATGTATTGAATCTCGACCCAATTTGAGTGTCCCATCGTCATTAGAAGGCCCTGAACGTTACAATTAACTATCATTTTTGCGTCGGATTCCAAAATCTAGACTCACAGGAGAAGGAACATATGGTGCCCGAGACAGCAATATCCCCTTGGAGACAAGTCCGCTGGAGGCCAATGTATTGAATCTCGACGCAATTTGAGTGTTCCATCGTCATTAGGAGGCCCTGAACCTTACAATTAACTATCAGTTTCGCGTCGGATTCGAAAATCTGGACTCACAGGAGACAGACCACATGGAGACCGAGGCAGCAATATCCCCTTGTAGACAAGTCGGCTGGAGGAAGATGTATTGACTATCGACGCAATTTGAGTGTTCCATCGTCTTTAGGAGTCACTGAACGTTACAATTAACTATCAGTTTTGCGTCGGATTCTAAAATGTTGACTCACTGGGGAACGACCATACCGTGCCCGAGACAGCAACAGACCCTTGGAGACAAGTCGGCTGGAGGCCGATGTATTGAATCTCAACGCAATTTGAGTGTTCCATCGGCATTAGGAGGCCCTGAACATTACAAATCACTATCATTTTTGCGTCGGATTCGAAAATCTACTAACAGGAGAAGGATCATATGGTGCACGAGACTGCAATATCCCCTTGGATACAAGTCGACTGTAGGTCGATGTGTTGAATCTCGACGCAATTTGAGTGTTCCATCGTCATTAGGTGGCCCTGAACGTTACAATTAACAATCAGTTTTGCGTCGGGTTCGAAAATCTAGACTCACAGCAGAACGATCACAAGGTGCCCGTGGCAGCTATTGACCCTTGGAGACAAGTCGGTTGGAGGACGATGTATTGGATCGCGACGCAAAATGAGTGTTCCATCGTCATTAGGAGGCCCTGAATGTTACAATTAACTGTAAGTTTCTCGTCGGATTCGAAAATCTAAACTCACAGGAGCACGACCATAAGGTGTCCGATGCAGCAATATCCCCTTGGAGACAAGTCGGCTGGAGGTCGATGTATTGAATCTCGAGGCAATTTGAGTGTCCCATCGTCATTAGGAGGCCCTAAACGTTACAATTAACTATCATTTTTGCGTCGGATTCGATAATCTAAACTCACAGGAGAACGACCATAAGGTGCCCGAGGCAGCAACAGACCCTTGGAGACAAGTCGGCTGGAGGCCGATGTATTGAATCTCGTCGCAATTTGAGTGTTCCATCGTCATTACAAGGCCCTGAACGTTACAATTAACTATCATTTTTGCGTCGGATTCGAAAATCTAGACTCACAGGAGAACGACAATAAGGTGCCCGAGGCAGCAATGGACCCTTGGAGACAAGTCGGCTGGAGGCCGATGTATTGAATCTCGACGCAATTTGAGTGTTCCATCGTCATTAGGAGGCCCTAAACGTTACAATTAATTATCATTTTTGCGCGGATTCGAAACTTTAGTCTCACAGGAGAACGACCATAAGGTGCCCGAGGCAGCAATAGACCCTTGGAGACAAGTCGGCTGGAGGCCGATGTATTGAATCTCGACGCAATTTGAGTGTTCCATCGGCATTAGGAGGCCCTGAACGTTACAATCATTTTTGCGTCGGATTCCAAAATCTACTCACAGGAGAAGTTCATACGGTGCTCGAGACAGCAATATACCCCTTGGAGACAAATCGACTGGAGGCCGATGTATTGAACATCGACGCAATTTGAGAGTTCCATCGTCTTTAGGAGTCCCTGAACGTTACAATTAACTATCAGTTTCGCGTCGGATTCGAAAATCTAAACTCACAGGAGAACGACCATAAGGTGCCCGAGGCAGCAACAGACCCTTGGAGACAAGTCGGCTGGAGGCCGATGTAATGGATCGCGACGCAATTTGAGTGTTCCATCGTCATTAGGAGGCCCTGAATGTTACAATTAACTATCAGTTTCTCGTCGGATTCGAAAATCTAGACTCACAGCAGACGGACCATTTGGTGCCCGAGGCAGCAATATCCCCTTGGAGGCAAATCGACTGGAGCATGATGTATTGAATCTCGACGCAATTTGAGTCTTCTATCGTCATTAGGAGGCGCTGAACGTTACAATTCACTATCATTTTCGCGTTGGATTCGAAAATCTAGACTCACAGGAGAAGGATCATATTGTGCCCGAGGCAGCAATATCCCCTTGGAGACGTATCGGCTGGAGGACGATGTATTGAATCTCGACGCAATTTGAGTCTTCTATCGTCATTAGGAGACGCTGAACGTTACAATTCACTATCATTTTTGGGTCGGATTAAAAAATCTAGACTCACAGGAGAAGGATCATATTGTGCCCGAGACAGCAATATCCCCTTGGAGACAAGTCGGCTGGAGGCCGATGTATTGAATCTCGACTCAATTTGAGTGTTCCATCGTCATTAGGTGGCCCTGAACGTTGCAATTAACAATCAGTTTTGCGTCGGGTTCGAAAATCTAGACTCACAGCAGAACGATCACAAGGTGCCCGTGGCAGCTATTGACCCTTAGAGACAAGTCGGTTGGAGGACGATGTATTGGATCGCGACGCAAAATGAGTGTTCCATCGTCATTAGGAGGCCCTGAATGTTACAATTAAATATCAGTTTTTCGTCGGATTCGAAAACTTAAACTCACAGGAGAACGACAATAAGGTGCCCGATGCAGCAATATCCCCTTGGAGACAAGTCGGCTGGAGATCGATGTATTGAATCTCGACGCAATTTGAGTGTTCCATCGTCAATAGGAGTCCCTGAACGTTACAATTAACTATGAGTTTTGCGTCGGATTCGAAAACGTAGAATCACCGGAGACGATCCATGTGGTGCCCGAGGCAGCGATATCCCCTTGGAGACAAGTCGGCTGGAGGCCGATGTATTGAATCTCGACGCAATTTGAGTGTTCCATCATCATTAGAAGGCCCTGACCGTTACAATTAACTATCACTTTTGCGTCGGATTCGAAAATCTAGACTCACAGGAGAACGACCATAAGGTGCCCGATGCAGCAATATCCCCTTGGAGACAAGTCGGCTGGAGGCCGATGTATTGAATCTCGACGCAATTTTAGTGTTCCATCGGCATTAGGAGGCCCTGAACGTTAGAATTCACTATCATTTTTGCATCGGAATCGAAAATCTACTAACAGGAGAAGGATCATATGGTGCACGAGACTGCAATATCCCCTTGGATTCAAGTCGACTGGAGGTCGATGTATTGAATCTCGACGCAATTTGAGTGTTCCATCGTCAGTAGGAGGCCCTGAACCTTACAATTAACTATCAGTTTCGCGTCGGATTCGAAAATCTAGACTCAGAGGAGACGGACCATTTGGAGCCCGAGGCAGCTATATCCCCTTGGAGACAAGTCGGCTGGAGGTCGATGTATTGAATCTCGACTCAATTTGAGTGTTCCATCGTCATTAGGTGGCCCTGAACGTTACAATTAACAATCAGTTTTGCGTCGGGTTCGAAAATCTAGACTCACAGCAGAACGATCACAAGGTGCCCGAGGCAGCTATTGACCCTTGGAGACAAGTCGGTTGGAGGACGATGTATTGGATCGCGACGCAAAATGAGTGTTCCATCGTCATTAGGAGGCCCTGAATGTTACAATTAACTATCAGTTTTTCGTCGGATTCGAAAATCTAAACTCACAGGAGAACGACCATAAGGTGCCCGATGCAGCAATATCCCCTTGGAGACAAGTCGGCTGGAGGTCGATGTATTGAATCTCGGCGCAATTTGAGTGTTCCATCGCCAATAGGAGGCCCTGAACGTTACAATTAACTATGAGTTTTGCGTCGGATTCGAAAACGTAGAATCACCGGAGACGGACCATGTGGTGCCCGAGGCAGCAATATCCCCTTGGAGACAAGTCGGCTGGCGGCCGATGTATTGAATCTCGACGCAATTTGAGTGTTCCAACGTCATTAGAAGGCCCTGAACGTTCAATTAACATTCATTTTTTCGTCGGATTCGAAAATCTAGACTCACAGGAGAACGACCATAAGGTGCCCGAGGCAGCAATAGACCCTTGGAGACAAGTCGGCTGGAGGCCGATGTATTGAATCTCAACGCAATTTAAGTGTTCCATCGTCATTACAAGGCCCTGAACGTTACAATTAACTATCATTTTTGCGTCGGATTCGAAAATCTACACTCACAGGAGAACGACCATAAGGTCCCCGAGGCAGCAATAGACCCTTGGAGACAAGTCGGCTGGAGGCCGATGTATTGAATCTCGACGCAATTTGAGTGTTCCATCGTCATTAGAAGGCCCTGGACGTTACAATTAACTATGAGTTTTGCGTCGGACTCGAAAACGTAGAATCACTGGAGACGGACCATGTGGTGCCCGAGGCAGCGATATCCCCTTGGAGACAAGTCGGCTGGAGGCCGATGTATTGAATCTCGACGCATTTTGAGTGTCCCATCGTCATTAGAAGGCCCTGAACGTTACAATTCACTATCATTTTTGCGTCGGATTCGAAAATCTAGACTCACAGGAGAAGGATCATATTGTGTCCGAGGCAGCATTAGACCCTTGGATACAAGTCACGTGGAGGTCGATGTATTGACTCTCGATGCAATTTGAGTGTTCCATCGGCATTAGGAGGCCCTGAACGTTACAGTTAACTATCAATTTAGCGTCGGATTCGAAAATCTACTAACAGGAGAACGACCATAAGGTGCCCGAGGCAGTAATATCCCCATGTATACAAGTCGGCTGGAGGAAGATGTATTGACTCTCGACGCAATATGAGTGTTCCATCGCCATTAGAAGGCCCTGAACGTTACAATTAACTATCATTTTTGCATTGGATTCGAAAACGTAGAATCACCGGAGACGGACCATGTGGTGCCCGAGGCAGCGATATCCCCTTGGAGACAAGTCGGCTGGAGGCCGATGTATTGAATCTCGACGCAATTTGAGTGTCCCATCGTCATTAGAAGGCCCTGAACGTTAAAATTAACTATTATTTTTGCGTCGGATTCGAAAATCTAGACTCACAGGAGAAGGATCATATAGTGCCCGAGGCACCGATATCCCCTTGGAGACAAGTCGGCTGGAGGCCGATGTATTGAATCTCGACCCAATTTGAGTGTCCCATCGTCATTAGAAGGCCCTGAACGTTACAATTAACAATCACTTTTGCGTCGGATTCCAAAATCTAGACTCACAGGAGAAGGAACATATGGTGCCCGAGACAGCAATATCCCCTTGGAGACAAGTCCGCTGGAGGCCAATGTATTGAATCTCGACGCAATTTGAGTGTTCCATCGTCATTAGGAGGCCGTGAACCTTACAATTAACTATCAGTTTCGCGTCGGATTCGAAAATCTGGACTCACAGGAGACAGACCACATGGAGACCGAGGCAGCAATATCCCCTTGTAGACAAGTCGGCTGGAGGAAGATGTATTGACTCTCGACGCAATTTGAGTGTTCCATCGTCTTTAGGAGTCCCTGAACGTTACAATTAACTATCAGTTTTGCGTCGGATTCTAAAATGTTGACTCACTGGGGGACGACCATACGGTGCCCGAGACAGCAATAGACCCTTGGAGACAAGTCGGCTGGAGGCCGATGTATTGAATCTCGACGCAATTTGAGTGTTCCATCGGCATTAGGAGGCCCTGAACGTTACAATTCACTATCATTTTTGCGTCGGATTCGAAAATCTACTAACAGGAGAAGGATCATATGGTGCACGAGACTGCAATATCCCCTTGGATACAAGTCGACTGGAGGTCGATGTATTGAATCTCGACGCAATTTGAGTGTTCCATCGTCATTAGGAGGCTCTGAACCTTACAATTAACTATTAGTTTCGCGTCGGATCCGAAAATCTAGACTCACAGGAGATGGACCACATGGAGCCCGAGGCAGCAATATCCCCTAGGAGACAAGTCCGCTGGAGGTCGATGTATTGAATCTCGACTCAATTTGAGTGTTCCATCGTCATTAGGTGGCCTTGAACGTTACAATTAACAATCAGTTTTGCGTCGGGTTCGAAAATCTAGACTCACAGCAGAACGATCACAAGGTGCCCGTGGCAGCTATTGACCCTTGGAGACAAGTCGGTTGGAGGACGAAGTATTGGATCGCGACGCAAAATGAGTGTTCCATCGTCATTAGGAGGCCCTGAATGTTACAATTAACTATAAGATTTTCGTCGGATTCGAAAATCTAAACTCACAGGAGCACGACCATAAGGTGTCCGATGCAGCAATATCCCCTTTTAGACAAGTCGGCTGGAGGTCGATGTATTGAATCTCGAGGCAATTTGAGTGTCCCATCGTCATTAGGAGGCCCTAAACGTTTATTTATTTATTTATTTATTTATTTATTTATTGTTCCGTGGGACCACATTTAGGAGAAGTCTCCATGGTCATGGAACGAGTCAATACATGAAATTATAACACGATTGTAGAAACAGATAAAAGGAAATATCAGAAACATATTCAGATGACAAGTCGTTAGTTTAAATAAAGAAAACCAAGAATGTAACACTGGAATTTGCTTAATTTTTTAGCTCTTCCAGGAGCTCCTCGACAGAATAGAAGGAGTGAGCCATGAGGAAACTCTTCAGTTTAGACTTAAAAGTGTTTGGGCTACTGCTAAGATTTTTGAGTTCTTGTGGTAGCATATTGAAAATTGATGCAGCAGAATACTGCACTCCATTCTGCACAAGAGTCAAGGAAGTGCATTCCACATGCAGATTTGATTTCTGCCTAGTATTAACTGAGTGAAAGCTGCTAACTCTTGGGAATAAGCTAATATTGCTAACAACAAACGACATTAAAGAAAATACATACTGTGAGGGCAATGTCAAAATTCCCAGACTATTGAATAGGGGTCGACAAGAGGTTTTCGAACTTACACCATACATAGCTCGAATAGCCCGTTTTTGAGCCAAAAATACCCTTTTTGAATCAGAAGAATTACCCCAAAAAATAATACCATATGACATAAGCGTATGAAAATATGCGAAGTATACTACTTTTCGTGTTGAAATGTCATTTATTTCAGATACTGTTCTAATGGTAAATAAAGCGGCATTTAGTTTCTGAACAAGATCCTGAACATGGGCTTTCCACAACAGCTTACTATCTATCCGTACGCCTAGGAACTTGAACTGTTCCGTCTCGCTTATAACATGCCCATTCTGTCTGATTAAAATGTCAGTTCTTGTTGAATTGTGGGTTAGAAACTGTAAAAACTGAGTCTTACTGTGATTTAGCATCAAATTATTTTACACAAGCCACGAACTTATATCATGAACTACATTATTTGATAATGTTTCAATATTACACACAAGATCCTTCACTACCAAGGTGGTGTCATCAGCAAACAGAAATATTTTTGAATCACCTGTAATACTAGAAGGCATATCATTTACATAAATAAGAAACAGCAGTGGCCCCAGCACCGACCCTTGGGGAACGCCCCATTTAACAGTGCCCCATTGGGACTGAACATCATTACCACTCTCAATATTGCGGAGGATTACCTTCTGCTTTCTGTTCTTAAAGTAGGAGGCGAACCAATTGTAAGCTACTCCCCTTACTCCATAATGTTCCAACTTCTGCAGTAATATTTTGTGGTCAACACAGTCAAAAGCCTTCGTTAAATCAAAGAAAACACCTAACGTTCGCAACCTTTTATTTAATGCGTCCAAAACCTCACAGAGAAAAGAGACTATAGCATTTTCAGTTGTTAAGCCATTTCTAAAACCAAACTGTACATTTGACAGCAAATTATGTGAATTTAAATGCTGCAGTAACCTTGTATATACAACCCTCTCGATAACTTTAGCAAACACCGATGGCATAGAAATAGGTCTATAATTGTCAACATTATCCCTGTCTCCCTTTTTATAAAGTGGCTTCACTACCGAGTACTTTAATCGGTCAGGAAACCGACCACTCCTAAAGGAAAAGTTACAGATATGGCTAAGTACTGAGCTAACATATGTGGAACAATACTTCAGTATTCTGCTAGATACCCCGTCATATCCATGAGAGTTCTTGGTCTTTAGTGATTTAATTATTAACTCAATCTCCCTCTTGTCAGTATCATGGAGGAGCATTTCAGGTAACAGTCTCAGAACACTTTTTTCTAAGAGCACTATATGATTCCCTGTTGGGACTAGGTTTCTATTTAGTTCACCTGCTATATTCAGAAAGTGATTATTAAGTACTCTACATATATGCGACTTATCAGTAACACGGACATCCCCACTACGCACTGATTCTATATTCTCGACCTGTCTCTGCAGACCAGCCACTTCCTTTACGACTGACCATATGGTTTTAATTTTATCCTGAGACTTAGCTATTCTATCTGCATACCACATACTTTTTGCCTTCCTAATAACTTTTTTAAGCACCTTACAATACTGTTTGTAATGGGCTGCTGTATTTAGATTTTGACTGTTTCTAACGTTTTGATATAATTGCCACTTTGTTCTACAAGATATTCTTATCCCTTTAGTCAGCCACCCAGGCTGCCTGCTTGTGCTAGTACCCTGTTTTGAACGTTCTAACGGAAAACAACTTTCAAAGAGCATGAGAAAAGTCTTGAGGAAAGCATTATATTTATCGTCTACTGTATCAGCACTATAAACATCTTGCCACTCTTGTTCCTTGATAAGGTTTACAAAAGTCTGTACAGCAACTGGATCAGCTTTCCTAAAAAGTTGGTAACTATCTTTAACATGTGTTGCAGCACAAAAATCTTTTAGGCTTAAAATTTGTGCATCATGATCTGAAAGGCCATTCACCTTTTTGCTAACAGAATGCCCTTCTAATAATGACGAATGAACAAAAATATTGTCTATGGTTGTTCTACTGTTCCCTTGCACTCTCGTTGGAAAGAATACGGTTTGCATAAGATTATATGAATTGAGGAGGTCTACCAGCATCCTTTTCCTTGCACAATCACTTATACAATTAATATTGAAGTCACCACATATAACTAACTTTTTGTATTTCCTATAAAGTGAACCAAGAACCTCCTCTAGCTTTAGCAAAAAAGTTGTGAAATCGGAGTCTGGGGATCTATAAATAACAACAGTAAGAAGTTTAGCTCCACTAAATTTAACCACACCTGCACAACATTCAAACACCTTTTCAGTGCAGTACTTTGAAACATCAATTGACTCAAATGGGATACCGTTTTTCACATACATGGCTACTCCCCCACACCGCAAAGAGCTCCTAGAAAAGCTGCCAGCCAACCTGTATCCTGGCAAAGGAAGCCTCTGAATTATCTCCTTATTTAAGAAGTGTTCAGATATACCAATAATTTCAGAGTCAACATCTATAAGCAGTTCACTAACTTTATCTCTAATACCTTGTATATTTTGATGAAATATACTAATTCCCTCATTAATCGGATACCCAAGCTTTGTAGAAAGTGGCTTCTTTGTTAGAGAGACTTCCCTTAAGCAGGAATACCTATCAGCTGACTTCAATCTAAAAAAGGTACAGCTCTAACACCCACAACTACCGGAATTTTCCCATGAGTGATCCCACCACCCCCACCTATGCTGTCACCTACAAGTTTTGCCAACCTCCCCTTCCCATACCTGTTGAGGTGCAGGCCATGTCTAGTGAAACCCGTCCTACTGATAGACTCCACCGACACCACTGAAATGTGACTCATGCCTTCTGTCATCAGCGCATCCCCATGTCTCATGTTATTACGCCTGACGGCTGTATTAAGATGAGGCCGATCGTGACGCTGAAACAGTTCCACGAAATGCACATTCGTGTTGCCAGTCAATTAACTATCATTTTTGCGTCGGATTCGATAATCTAAACTCACAGGAGAACGACCATAAGGTGCCCGAGGCAGCAACAGACCCTTGGAGACAAGTCGGCTGGAGGCCGATGTATTGAATCTCGTCGCAATTTGAGTGTTCCATCGTCATTACAAGGCCCTGAACGTTACAATTAACTATCATTTTTGCGTCGGATTCGAAAATCTAGACTCACAGGAGAACGACCATAAGGTGCCCGAGGCAGCAATGGACCCTTGGAGACAAGTCGGCTGGAGGCCGATGTATTGAATCTCGACGCAATTTGAGTGTTCCATCGTCATTAGGAGGCCCTAAACGTTACAATTAACTATCATTTTTGCGCGGATTCGAAAATTTAGACTCACAGGAGAACGACCATAAGGTGCCCGAGGCAGCAATAGACCCTTGGAGACAAGTCGGCTGGAGGCCGATGTATTGAATCTCGACGCAATTTGAGTGTTCCATCGGCATTAGGAGGCCCTGAACGTTACAATCATTTTTGCGTCGGATTCCAAAATCTACTCACAGGAGAAGTTCATACGGTGCTCGAGACAGCAATATACCCCTTGGAGACAAATCGACTGGAGGCCGATGTATTGAACATCGACGCAATTTGAGTGTTCCATCGTCTTTAGGAGTCCCTGAACGTTACAATTAACTATCAGTTTCGCGTCGGATTCGAAAATCTAAACTCACAGGAGAACGACCATAAGGTGCCCGAGGCAGCAACAGACCCTTGGAGACAAGTCGGCTGGAAGCAGATGTATTGGATCGCGACGCAATTTGAGTGTTCCATCGTCATTAGGAGGACCTGAATGTTACAATTAACTATCAGTTTTTCGTCGGATTCGAAAATCTAGACTCACAGGACACGGACCATTTGGTGCCCGAGGCAGCAATATCCCCTTCGAGACAAATCAGTTGGAGGACGATGTATTGAATCTCGACGAAATTTGAGAGTTCTATCGTCATCAGGAGGCGCTCAACGTTACTATTCACTATCATTTTTGCGTCGGATTCGAAAATCTAGACTCACAGGGGAAGGATCATTTTGTGCCCGAGGCAGCAATATCCCCTTGGAGACAAATCGGCTGGAGGACGATGTATTGAATCTCGACGCAATTTGAGTCTTCTATCGTCATTAGGAGGCGCTGAAGGTTACAATTCACTATCATTTTTGCGTCGGATTCGAAAATCTAGACTCACAGGAGAAGGATCATATTGTGCCCGAGACAGCAATATCCCCTTGGAGACAAGTCAGCTGGAGGCCGATGTATTGAATTTCGACGCAATTTGAGTGTTCCATTGTCATTAGGAGGCCCTGAACGTTACAATTAACTATCAGTTTCGCGGCAGATTCGAAAATCTAGACTCACAGGAGACGGACCACATGGAGCCCGAGGCAGCAATATCTCCTTGGAGACAAGTCGGCTGGAGGTCGATGTATTGAGTCTCGACTCAATTTGAGTGTTCCATCGTCATTAGGTGGCCCTGAACGTTACAATTAACAATCAGTTTTGCATCGGGTTCGAAAATCTAGACTCACAGCAGAACGATCACAAGGTGCCCGTGGCAGCTATTGACCCTTGGAGACAAGTCGGTTGGAGGACGATGTATTGGATCGCGACGCAAAATGAGTGTTCCATCGTCATTAGGAGGCCCTGAATGTTACAATTAAATATAAATTTTTCGTCGGATTCGAAATTCTAAACTCACAGGTGTACGACCATAAGGTGCCCGATGCAGCAATATCCCCTTGGAGACAAGTCAGCTGGAGGCCGATGTATTGAATTTCGACGCAATTTGAGTGTTCCATCGCCAATAGGAGGCCCTGAACGTTACAATTAACTATCATTTTTACGTCGGATTCGAAAATCTAGACTCACAGGAGAACGACCCTAAGGTGCCCGAGGCGGCAATAGACCCTTGGAGATAAGTCGGCTGGAGGACGATGTATTGAATCTCGACGCAATTTCAGAGTTCCATCGTCATTAGAAGGCCCTGAACGTTACAATTAACTATCATTTTTGCGTCGGATTCGAAAATCTAGACTCACAGGAGAACGACCATAAGGTGCCCGAGGCAGCAATAGACCCTTGGAGATAAGTCGGCTGGAGGACGATGTATTGAATCTCGACGCAATTTGAGAGTTCCATCGTCATTAGAAGGCCCTGAACGTAACAATTAACTATCATTTTTGCGTCGGATTCGAAAATCTAGACTCACAGGAGAACAACCATAAGGTGCCCGAGGCAGCAATAGACCCTTGGAGATAAGTCGGCTGGAGGACGATGTATTGAATCTCGACGCAATTTCAGAATTCCATCGTCATTAGAAGGCCCTGAACGTTACAATGAACTATCATTTTTGCGTCGGATTCGAAAATCTAGACTTACAAGAGAACGACCATAAGGTGCCCGAGGCACCATTAGACCCTTGGAGACAAGTCGGCTGGAGGACGATGTATTGAATCTCGACGCAATTTGAGTGTCCCATCGTCATTAGGAGGCCCTAAACGTTACAATTAACTATCATTTTTGCGTCGGATTCGATAATCTAAACTCACAGGAGAACGACCATAAGGTGCCCGAGGCAGAAACAGACCCTTGGAGACTAGTCGGCTGGAGGCCGATGTATTGAATCTCGACGCAATTTGAGTGTTCCATCGTCATTACAAGGCCCTGAACGTTACAATTAACTATAATTTTTGCGTCGGATTAGAAAATCTAGACTCACAGGAGAACGACCATAAGGTGCCCGAGGCAGCAATAGACCCTTGGAGACAAGTCGGCTGGAGGCCGATGTATTGAATCTCGACGCAATTTGAGTGTTCCATCGGCATGAGGAGGCCCTGAACGTTACAATTAACTATCATTTTTGCGTCTGATTCGATATTCTAAACTCACAGGAGAACGACCATAAGGTGCCCGAGGCAGCAATAGACCCTTGGAGACAAGTCGGCTGGAGGCCGATGTATTGAATCTCGACGCAATTTGAGTGTTCCATCGGCATTAGGAGGCCCTGAACGTTACAGTTAACTATCATTTTAGCGTCGGATTCGAAAATCTACTAACAGGAGAAGGATCATATGGTGCACGAGACTGCAATATCCCCTTGGATACAAGTCTACTGGAGGTCGATGTATTGAATCTCGACTCAATTTGAGTGTTCCATCGTCATTAGGTGGCCCTGAACGTTACAATTAACAATCAGTTTTGCGTCGGGTTCGAAAATCTAGACTCACAGCAGAACGATCACATGGTGCCCGTGGCAGCTATTGACACTTGGAGACCAGTCCGCTGGAGGACGATGTATTGAATCGCGACGCAATTTGAGTGCTCCATCGTCATTTGGAGGCCCTGAACCTCACAATTAACTATCAGTTTCGCGTCGGATTCAAAAATCCAGACTCACAGGAGACGGACCATTTGGAGCCCGAGGCAGCAATATCCCCTTCGGAACAAATCAGTTGGAGGACGATGTATAGAATCTCGACGCAATTTGAGAGTTCTATCGTAGTCAGGAGGCGCTGAACGTTACTATTCACTATCATTTTTCCGTCGGATTCGAAAATCTAGACTCACAGTAGAAGGATCATATGGTGCCCGAGACAGCAATATCCCGTTGGTGACAAGTCCGCTGGAGGCCGATGTTTTGAATCTCGACGTAATTTGAGTGTTCCATCGTCATTAGGAGGCCCTGAACCTTACAATTAACTATCAGTTTCGCGTCGGATTCGAAAATCTAGACTCACAGGAGACGGACCACATGAAGCCCGAGGCAGCGATATCCCCTTGTAGACAAGTCGGCTGGAGGATGATGTATTGACTCTCGACGCAATTTGAGTGTTCCATCGTCATTAAGAGGCCCTGAAAATTGCACTTATCTATCAGTTTTGCGTCGGATTCTAAAATGTTGACTCACAGGGGACCGAACATACGGTCCCCGAGGCAGCAATAGCCCCTTGGAGACAAATCGGCTGAATGCCGATGTATTGAATCTCGAAACAATTTCAGTGTTCCATCGTCATTAGGAAGCTCTGAACGTTACAATTAACAATCAGTTTCGCGTCGGATTCGAAAATCTAGACTCACATGAGAGCGAACATAAGAGGCCGGAGGCAGTAATATTCCCAGGGAGACAAGTCGGCTGGAGGACGATGTATTGAATCTCGACGCCATTTGAGTGTTCCATCGTCATTAGGAGGCCCTAAACGTTACAATTAAGTATCATTTTTGCGTCGGATTCGATAATCTAAACTCACAGGAGAACGACCATAAGGTGCCCGAGGCAGCAACAGACGCTTGGAGACAAGTCGGCTGGAGGCCGATGTATTGAATCTCGACGCTATTTGAGTGTTCCATCGTCATTACAAGACCCTGAACGTTACAATTAACTATCATTTATGCGTCGGATTCGAAAATCTAGACTCACAGGAGAACGACTATAAGGTGCCCGAGGCAGCAATAGACCCTTGGAGAAAGTCGGCTGGAGGTCGATGTATTGAATCTCGACGCAATTTGAGTGTTCCATCGCCAATAGGAGGCCCTGAACGTTACAATTCAATATGAGTTTTGCGTCAGATTCGAAAACGTAGAATCACCGGATTCGGACCATGGGGTGCCTGAGGCAGCGATATCCCCCTGGAGACAAGTCGGCTGGAGGCCGATGTATTGAATCTCGACGCAATTTGAGTGTTCCATCGTCATTAGGTCGCCCTGAACGTTATAATGAACTATCAGTTTTGCGTCGGATTCGAAAATCTAGACTTACAAGAGAACGACCATAAGGTGCCCGAGACAGCATTAGACCCTTGGAGACAAGTCGGCTGGAGGATGATGTATTGGATCGCGACGCAATTTGAGTGTTCCATCGTCATTAGGAGGCCCTGAATGTTACAATTAACTATCAGTTTTTCGTCGGATTCGAAAATCTAGACTCACAGAAGACGGACAATTTGGTGCCCGAGGCAGCAATATCCCCTCGGAGACAAGTCAGCTGGATTTCGATGTATTGAATCTCGACTCAATTTGAGTGTTCCATCGTCATTAGGTGGCCCTGAACGTTACAATTAACAATCAATTTTGCGTCGGGTTCGAAAATCTTGACTCACAGCAGAACGATCACAAGGTGCCCGTGGCAGCCATTGACCCTTGGAGACAAGTCGGTTGGAGGACGATGTATTGGATCTCGACGCAATTTGAGAAATCCATCGTCATTAGGAGGCCCTGAACGTTACAATTAACTATCATTTTTGCGTCGGATTCGAATATCTAGACTTACAAGAGAACGACCATAAGGTGCCCGAGGCAGCATTAGACCCTTGGAGACAAGTCGGCTGGAGGACGATGTATTGAATCTCAACGAAATTTGAGTGTCCCATCGTCATTAGGAGGCCCTAAACGTTACAATTAACTATCATTTTTGCGTCGGATTCGATAATCTAAACTCACAGGAGAACGATCATAAGGTGCCCGAGGCAGCAACAGACCCTTGGAGACAAGGCGGCTGGAGGCCGATGTATTGAATCTCGACGCAATTTGAGTGTTCCATTGTCATTACAAGGCCCTGAATGTTACAATTAACTATCATTTTTGCGTCGGATTCGAAAATCTAGACTCACAGGAGAACGACCATAAGGTGCCCGAGGCAGCAATAGACCCTTGGAGACAAGTCGGCTGGAGGTCGATGTATTGAATCTCGACGCAATTTGAGTGTTCCATCGTCATTAGGTGGCCCTGAACGTTACAATTAACAATCAATTTTGCGTCGGGTTCGAAAATCTTGACTCACAGCAGAACGATCACAAGGTGCCCGTGGCAGCTATTGACCCTTGGAGACAAGTCGGTTGGAGGACGATGTATTGGATCTCGACGCAATTTGAGAAATCCATCGTCATTAGGAGGCCCTGAACGTTACAATTAACTATCATTTTTGCGTCGGATTCGAATATCTAGACTTACAAGAGAACGACCATAAGGTGCCCGAGGCAGCATTAGACCCTTGGAGACAAGTCGGCTGGAGGACGATGTATTGAATCTCAACGAAATTTGAGTGTCCCATCGTCATTAGGAGGCCCTAAACGTTACAATTAACTATCATTTTTGCGTCGGATTCGATAATCTAAACTCACAGGAGAACGATCATAAGGTGCCCGAGGCAGCAACAGACCCTTGGAGACAAGGCGGCTGGAGGCCGATGTATTGAATCTCGACGCAATTTGAGTGTTCCATTGTCATTACAAGGCCCTGAATGTTACAATTAACTATCATTTTTGCGTCGGATTCGAAAATCTAGACTCACAGGAGAACGACCATAAGGTGCCCGAGGCAGCAATAGACCCTTGGAGACAAGTCGGCTGGAGGTCGATGTATTGAATCTCGACGCAATTTGAGTGTTCCATCGGCATTAGGAGGCCCTGAACGTTACAATTAACTATCACTTTATCGTCGGATTCGAAAATCTAGACTCACAGGAGACGGATCACATGCAGGTCGAGGCAGCAATATCCCCTAGTAGACAAGTCGGCTGGAGGACGATGTATTGAATCGCGACGCAATTTGAGTGCTCCATCGTCATTTGGAGGCCCTGAACGTTACAATTAACTATCACTTTCGCGTCGGATTCGAAAATCCAGACTCACAGGAGACGGACCATTTGGTGCCCGAGGCAGCAATATCCCCTTGGAGACAAATCAGCTGGAGGACGATGTATTGAATCCCGACGCAATTTGAGCGTTCTATCGTCATCAGGAGGCGCTGAACGTTACTATTCACTATCATTTTTGCGTCGGATTCGAAAATCTAGACTCACAGTAGAAGGATCATATGGTACCCGAGACAACAATATCCCCTTGGAGACAAGTCCGCTGGAGGCCGATGTATTGAATCTCGACGCAATTTGAGTGTTCCATCGCCAATAGGAGGCCCTGAACGTTACAATTAACTATGAGTTTTGCGTCGGATTCGAAAACGGAGAATCACCGGAGACGGACCATAAGGTGCTCGAGGCAGCAATAGACCCTTGGAGACAAGTCGGCTGGAGGCCGATGTATTGAATCTCGACGCAATTTGAGTGTTCCATCGGCATTAGGAGGCCCTGAACGTTACTATTAACTATCATTTTTGCGTCGGATTCGAAAATCTAGACTCACAGGAGAACGACCATAAGGGCCCCGAGGCAGCAATAGACCCTTGGAGACAAGTCGGCTGGAGGACGATGTATTGAATCTCGACGCAATTTGAGTGTTCCATCGGCATTAGGAGGCCCTGAACGTTACTATTAACTATCATTTTAGCGTCGGATTCGAAAATCTAGACTCATAGGAGAACGACCATTAGGTGCCCGAGGCAGCAATAGACCCTAGGAGACAAGTCGGCTGGAGGCCGATGTATTGAATCTCATCTCAAATTGAGTGTTCCATCGTCATTAGGTGGCCCTGAACGTTACAATTAACAATCAGTTTTGCGTCGGGTTCGAAAATCTAGACTCACAGCAGAACGATCACAAGGTGCCCGTGGCAGCTATTGACCCTTGGAGACCAGTCCGCTGGAGGACGATGTATTGAATCGCGACGCAATTTGAGTGCTCCATCGTCATTTGGAGGCCCTGAACCTTACAATTAACTACCAGTTTCGCGTCGGATTCGAAAATCTAGACTCACAGGAGAAGGATCATATTGTGCCCGAGACAGCAATATCCCCTTGGAGACAAGTCGGCTGGAGGCCGATGTATTGAATCTCGACGCAATTTGAGTGTTCCATCGTCATTAGAAGGCCCTGAACGTTACAATTAACTATCATTTTTGCGTCGGATTCGAAAATCTAGACTCACAGGAGAACGACCATAGAGTGCCCGAGGCAGCAATAGACCCTTGGAGACAAGTCGGCTGGAGGACGATGTATTGAATCTCGACGCAATTTGAGAGTTCCATCGTCATTAGGAGGCGCTGAACGTTACAATTAACTATCATTTTTGCGTCGGATTCGAAAATCTAGACTTACAAGAGAACGACCATAAGGTGCCCGACTCTGCATTAGACCCTTGGAGACAAGTCGGCTGGAGGACGATGTATTGAATCTCGACGAAATTTGAGTGTCCCATCGTCATTAGGAGGCCCTAACCGTTACAATTAACTATCATTTTTGCGTCGGATTCAATAATCTAAACTCATAGGAGTACGACCATAAGGTGCCCGAGGCAGCAACAGACCCTTGGAGACAAGTCGGCTGGAGGCCGATGTATTGAATCTCGACGCAATTTGAGTGTTCCATCGTCATTACAAGGCCCTGAACGTTACAATTAACTATCATTTTTGCGTCGGATTCGAAAATCTAGACTCACAGGAGAACGACCATAAGGTGCCCGAGGCAGCAATAGACCCTTGGAGACAAGTCGGCTGGAGGCCGAGGTATTGAATCTCGACGCAATTTGAGTGTTCCATCGGCATTAGGAGGCCCTGAACGTTACAATTAACAATAATTTTTGCGTCGGATTCGATAATCTAAACTCACAGGATAACGACCATAAGGTGCCCGAGGCAGCAATAGACCCTTGGAGACAAGTCGGCTGGAGGCCGATGTATTGAATCTCAACGCAATTTGAGTGTTCCATCGGCATTAGGAGGCCCTGTACGTTACAGTTAACTATCATTTTAGCGTCGGATTCGAAAATCTACTAACAGGAGAAGGATCATATGGCGCACGAGACTGCAATATCCCCTTGGATACGAGTCGGCTGGAGGTCGATGTATTGAATCTCGACTTAATTTGAGTGTTCCTTCGTCATTAGGTGGCCCTGAACGTTACAATTAACAATCAGTTTTGCGTCGGGTTCGAAAATCTAGACTCACAGCAGAACGATCACAAGGTGCCCATGGCAGCTATTGGCCCTTGGAGACCAGTCCGCTGGTGGACGATGTATTGAATCGCGTCGCAATTTGAGTGCTCCATCGTCATTCGGAGGCCCTGAACCTTACAATTAACTATCAGTTTCGCGTCGGATCCAAAAATCCAGACGCACAGGAGACGGACCATTTGGTGCCCGAGGCAGCAATATCCCCTTGGAGACAAGTCAGCTGGAGGACGATGTGTTGAATCTCGACGCAATTTGAGAGTTCTGTCGTCATCAGGAGGCGCTGGTGGTTACTATTCACTATCATTTTTGCGTCGGATTCGAAAATCTAGACTCACAGGAGAAGGATCATATGGTGCCCGAGACAGCAATATCCCCTTGGAGACAAGTCCGCTGGAGGCCGATGTATTGAATTTCGACGCAATTTGAGTGTTCCATCGTGATTAGGAGGCCCTGAACCTTACAATTAACTATCAGTTTCGCGTCGGATTCGAAAATCTAGACTCACAGGAGACGGACTACATGGAGCCCGAGGCAGCAATATCCCCTTGTAGACAAGTCGGCTGGAGGAAGATGTATTGACTCTCGACGCAATTTAAGTGTTCCATCGTCGTTAAGAGGCCCTGAGCATTACATTTAACTATCAGTTTTGCGTCGGATTCTAAAATGTTGACTCACAGGGGAACGACCATACGGTGCCCGAGGCAGCAATAGACCCTTGGAGACAAATCGGCTGAATGCCGATGTATTGACTCTCGAGGCAATTTGAGTGTTCCATCGTCATTAGGAAGCCCTGAACGTTACAATTAACAATCAGTTTCGCGTCGGATTCGAAAATCTAGACTCACATGAGAGCGAACATAAGAGGCCGGAGGCAGTAATATCCCCATGGAGACAAGTCGGCTGGAGAACGATGTATTGAATCTCGACGCAATTTGAGTGTTCCATTTTCATTAGGAGGCCCTAAACGTTAAAATTAACTATCATTTTTGCGTCGGATTCGATAATCTAAACTCACAGGAGAACGACCATAAGGTGCCCGATTCAGCAACAGACCCTTAGAACAAGTCGGCTGGAGGCCAATGTATTGAATCTCGACGCAATTTGAGTGTTCCATCGTCATTACAAGGCCCTGAACGTTACAATTAACTATCATTTTTGCGTCGGATTGGAAATCTAGACTCACAGGAGAACGTCCATAAGGTGCCCGAGGCAGCAATAGACCCTTGGAGACAAGTCGGCTGGAGGACGATGTATTGAATCTCGACGCAATTTGAGTGTTCCATCGCCAATAGGAGCCCCTGAACGTTACAATTAACTATGAGTTTTGCGTCGGATTCGAAAACGGAGAATCACCGGAGACGGACCATAAGGTGCTCGAGGCAGCAATAGACCCTTGGAGACAAGTCGGCTGGAGGCCGATGTATTGAATCTCGACGCAATTTGAGTGTTCCATCGGCATTAGGAGGCCCTGAACGTTACTATTAACTATCATTTTTGCGTCGGATTCGAAAATCTAGACTCACCGGAGAACGACCATAAGGGCCCCGAGGCAGCAATAGACCCTTGGAGACAAGTCGGCTGGAGGACGATGTATTGAATCTCGACGCAATTTGAGTGTTCCATCGGCATTAGGAGGCCCTGAACGTTACTATTAACTATCATTTATGCGTCGGATTCGAAAATCTAGACTCACAGGAGAACGACCATTAGGTGCCCGAGGCAGCAATAGACCCTTGGAGACAAGTCGGCTGGAGGCCGATGTATTGAATCTCGACTCAATTTGAGTGTTCCATCGTCATTAAGTGGCCCTGAACGTTACAATTAACAATCAGTTTTGCGTCGGGTTCGAAAATCTAGACTCACAGCAGAACGATCACAAGGTGCCCGTGGCAGCTATTGACCCTTGGAGACCAGTCCGCTGGAGGACGATGTATTGAATCGCGACGCAATTTGAGTGCTCCATCGTCATTTGGAGGACCTGAACCTTACAATTAACTACCAGTTTCGCGTCGGATTTGAAAATCTAGACTCACAGGAGAACGATCATAAGGTGCCCGAGGCAGCAATAGACCCTTGGAGACAAGTCGGCTGGAGGACGATGTATTGAATCTCGACGCAATTTGAGAGTTCCATCGTCATTAGGAATCGATGAACGTTACAATTAACTATCATTTTTGCGTCGGATTCGAAAATCTAGACTTACAAGAGAACGACCATAAGGTGCCCGACTCTGCATTAGACCCTTGGAGACAAGTCGGCTGGAGGACGATGTATTGAATCTCGACGCAATTTGAGTGTCCCATCGTCATTAGGAGGCCCTAACCGTTACAATTAAGTATCATTTTTGCGTCGGATTCAATAATCTAAACTCATAGGAGTACGACCATAAGGTGCCCGAGGCAGCAACAGACCCTTGGAGACAAGTCGGCTGGAGGCCGATGTATTGAATCTCGACGCAATTTGAGTGTTCCATCGTCATTACAAGGCCCTGAACGTTACAATTAACTATCATTTTTGCGTCGGATTCGAAAATCTAGACTCACAGGAGAACGACCATAAGGTGCCCGAGGCAGCAATAGACCCTTGGAGACAAGTCGGCTGGAGGCCGAGGTATTGAATCTCGACGCAATTTGAGTGTTCCATCGGCATTAGGAGACCCTGAACGTTACAATTAACAATAATTTTTGCTTCGGATTCGATAATCTAAACTCACAGGAGAACGACCATAAGGTGCCCGAGGCAGCAATAGACCCTTGGAGACAAGTCGGCTGGAGGCCGATGTATTGAATCTCAACGCAATTTGAGTGTTCCATCGGCATTAGGAGGCCCTGAACGTTACAGTTAACTATCATTTTAGCGTCGGATTCGAAAATCTACTAACAGGAGAAGGATCATATGGCGCACGAGACTGCAATATCCCCTTGGATACGAGTCGGCTGGAGGTCGATGTATTGAATCTCGACTTAATTTGAGTGTTCCTTCGTCATTAGGTGGCCCTGAACGTTACAATTAACAATCACTTTTGCGTCGGGTTCGAAAATCTAGACTCACAGCAGAACGATCACAAGGTGCCCATGGCAGCTATTGGCCCTTGGAGACCAGTCCGCTGGTGGACGATGTATTGAATCGCGTCGCAATTTGAGTGCTCCATCGTCATTCGGAGGCCCTGAACCTTACAATTAACTATCAGTTTCGCGTCGGATCCAAAAATCCAGACTCACAGGAGACGGACCATTTGGTGCCCGAGGCAGCAATATCCCCTTGGAGACAAGTCAGCTGGAGGACGATGTGTTGAATCTCGACGCAATTTGAGAGTTCTATCGTCATCAGGAGGCGCTGGACGTTACTATTCACTATCATTATTTCGTCGGATTCGAAAATCTAGACTCACAGGAGAAGGATCATATGGTGCCCGAGACAGCAATATCCCCTTGGAGACAAGTCCGCTGGAGGCCGATGTATTGAATTTCGACGCAATTTGAGTGTTCCATCGTGATTAGGAGGATCTGAACCTTACAATTAACTATCAGTTTCGCGTCGGATTCGAAAATCTAGACTCACAGGAGACGGACTACATGGAGCCCGAGGCAGCAATATCCCCTTGTAGACAAGTCGGCTGGAGGAAGATGTATTGACTCTCGACGCAATTTAAGTGTTCCATCGTCGTTAAGAGGCCCTGAGCATTACATTTAACTATCAGTTTTGCGTCGGATTCTAAAATGTTGACTCACAGGGGAACGACCATACGGTGCCCGAGGCAGCAATAGACCCTTGGAGACAAATCGGCTGAATGCCGATGTATTGACTCTCGAGGCAATTTGAGTGTTCCATCGTCATTAGGAAGCCCTGTACGTTACAATTAACAATCAGTTTCGCGTCGGATTCGAAAATCTAGACTCACATGAGAGCGAACATAAGAGGCCGGAGGCAGTAATATCCCCATGGAGACAAGTCGGCTGGAGAACGATGTATTGAATCTCGACGCAATTTGAGTGTTCCATCGTCATTAGGAGGCCCTAAACGTTAAAATTAACTATCATTTTTGCGTCGGATTCGATAATCTACACTCACAGGAGAACGACCATAAGGTGCCCGATTCAGCAACAGACCCTTAGAACAAGTCGGCTGGAGGCCGATGTATTGAATCTCGACGCAATTTGAGTGTTCCATCGTCATTACAAGGCCCTGAACGTTACGATTAACTATCATTTTTGCGTCGGATTCGAAAATCTAGACTTACAAGAGAACGACCATAAGGTGCCCGAGGCAGCATTAGACCCTTGGAGACAAGTCGGCTGGAGGACGATGTATTCGATCGCGACGCAACTTGAGTGTTTCATCGTCATTAGGAGGCCCTGAATGTTACAATTAACTATCAGTTTTTCGTCGGATTCGAAAATCTAGACTCACAGCAGACGGACCATTTGGTGCCCGAGGCAGCAATAACCCCTTAGAGACAAATCCGCTGGAGGACGATGTATTGAAACTCGACGCAATTTGAGTCTTCTATCGTCATTAGGAGGCGCTGAATGTTACAATTCACTATCATTTTTGCGTCGGATTAGAAAATCTAGACTCACAGGAGAAAGATCATATTGTGCCCGAGACAGCAATATCCCCTTGGAGACAAGTCGGCTGGGGGCCGATGTATTGTATCTCGACGCAATTTGAGTGTTCCATCGTCATTAGGAGGCCCTAAACGTTACAATTACCTATCATTTTTGCGTCGGATTCGATAATCTAAACTCACAGGAGAACGACCATAAGGTGCCCGAGGCAGCAACAGACCCTTGGAGACAAGTCGGCTGGAGGCCGATGTATTGAATCTCGACGCAATTTGGTGTTCCATCGTCATTAGAAGGCCCTGAACGTTACAATTAACTATCATTTTTGCGTCGGATTCGAAAATCTAGACTCACAGGAGAACGACCATAAGGTGCCCGAGGCAGCAGTAGACCCTTGGAGACAAGTCGGCTGGAGGACGATGTATTGAATCTCAACGCAATTTGAGTGTTCCATCGGCATTAGGAGTCCCTGAACGTTACAATTAACTATCATTTATGCGTCGGATTCGAAAATCTAGACTTACAGGAGAACGACCATAAGGTGCCCGAGGCAGTAATAGACCCTTGGAGACAAGTCGGCTGGAAACCGATGTATTGATTCTTGACGCAATTTGAGTGTTCCATCGTCATTAGGTGGCCCTGAACGTTACAATTAACAATCAGTTTTGCGTCGGGTTCGAAAATCTAGACTCACAGCACAACGATCACAAGGTGCCCGAGGCAGCATTAGACCCTTGGAGACAAGTCGTCTGGAGGACGATGTATTGAATCTCGACGCAATTTGAGTGTCCCATCGTCATTAAGAGGCCCTAAACGTTACAATTAACTATCATTTTTGCGTCGGACGACCATAAGGTGCCCGAGGCTGCAACAGACCCTTGGAGACAAGTCGGCTGGAAGCCGATGTATTGAATCTCGACGCAATTTGAGTGTTCCATCGTCATTACAAGGCCCTGAACGTTACAATTAACTATTATTTTTTCCTCGGATTCGAAAATCTAGACTCACAGGAGAACGACCATAAGGTGCCCGAGGCAGCAACAGACCCTTGGAGACAAGTCGGCTGGAGGCCGATGTATTGAATCTAGACGCAATTTGAGTGTTCCATCGTCATTACAAGGCCTTGAACGTTACAATTAACAATCAGTTTTGCGTCGGGTTCGAAAATCTAGACTCACAGGAGAACGACCATAAGGTGCCCGAGGCAGCAATAGATCCTTGGAGACAAGTCGGCTGGAGGCCGATGTATTGAATCTCGACGCAATTTGAGTGTACCATCGGCATTAAGAAGCCCTGAACGTTACAATTAACTATCATTTTTGCGTCGGATTCAAAAACTAGACTTACAAGAGAACGACAATAAGGTGCCCGAGGCAGCAATAGACCCTTGGAGACAAGTCGGCTGGAGGCCGATGTATTGAATCTCGTCGCAATTTGAGTGTTCCATCGGCATTAGGTTGCCCTGAACGTTACAGTTAACTATCATTTTAGCGTCGGATTCGAAAATCTACTAACAGGAGAACGACCATAAGGTGCCCGAGGCAGCAATAGACTCTTAGAGACAAGTCGGCTGGAGGACGATGTATTGAATCTCGACGCAATTTGAGTGTTCCATCGTCATTAGGAGGCCCTGAACGTTACAATTAACTATGAGTTTTGCGTCGGATTCGAAAACGTAGAATCACCGGAGACGGACCATGTGGTGACCGAGGCAGCGATATCCCCTTGGAGACAAGTCGGCTGGAAGCCGATGTATTGAATCTCGACGCAATTTGAGTGTTCTATCGTCATTAGGAGGCCCTAAACGTTAGTATTAACTATCATTTTTGCGTCGGATTCGATAATCTAAACTCACAGGAGAACGACCATAAGGTGCCCGATTCAGCAACAGACCCTTAGAACAAGTCGGCTGGAGGCCGATGTATTGAATCTCGACGCAATTTGAGTGTTCCATCGTCATTAGAAGGCCCTGAACGTTACAATTAACTATCATTTTTGCGTCGGATTCGAAAATCTAGACTCACAGGAGAACGACCATAAGGTGCCCGAGGCAGCAGTAGACCCTTGGAGACAAGTCGGCTGGAGGACGATGTATTGAATCTCAACGCAATTTGAGTGTTCCATCGGCATTAGGAGGCCCTGAACGTTATAATTAACTATCATTTTTGCGTCGGATTCGAAAATCTAGACTTACAACGACCATAAGGTGCCCGAGGCAGCAACAGACCCTTGAAGACAAGTCGGCTGGAGGCCGATGTATTGAATCTTGACGCAATTTGAGTGTTCCATCGTCATTAGAAGGCCCTAAACGTTACAATTAACTATCATTTTTGCGTCGGATTCGATAATCTAAACTCACAGGAGAACGACCATAAGGTGCCCGAGGCAGCAACAGACCCTTGGAGACAAATCGGCTGGAGGACGATGTATTGAATCTCGACGCAATTTGAGTCTTCTATCGTCATTAAGAGGCGCTGAACGTTACAATTTACTATCATTTTTGCGTCGGATTCAAAAGTCTAGACTCACAGGAGAAGGATCATTTTGTGCCCGAGACTGCAATATCCCCTTGGATACAAGTCGACTGGAGGTCGATGTATTGACTCTCGACGCAATTTGAGTGTCCCATCGTCATTAAGAGGCCCTAAACGTTACAATTAACTATCATTTTTGCGTCGGATTCGATAATCTAAACTCACAGGAGGACGACCATAAGGTGCCCGAGGCTGCAACAGACCCTTGGAGACAAGTCGGCTGGAAGCCGATGTATTGAATCACGACGCAATTTGAGTGTTCCATCGTCATTACAAGGGCCTGAACGTTACAATTAACTATTATTTTTTCCTCGGATTCGAAAATCTAGACTCACAGGAGAACGACCATAAGGTGCCCGAGGCAGCAACAGACCCTTGGAGACAAGTCGGCTGGAGGCCGATGTATTGAATCTAGACGCAATTTGAGTGTTCCATCGTCATTACAAGGCCTTGAACGTTACAATTAACAATCAGTTTTGCGTCGGGTTCGAAAATCTAGACTCACAGGAGAACGACCATAAGGTGACCGAGGCAGCAATAGATCCTTGGAGACAAGTCGGCTGGAGGCCGATGTATTGAATCTCGACGCAATTTGAGTGTACCATCGGCATTAGGTTGCCCTGAACGTTACAGTTAACTATCATTTTAGCGTCGGATTCGAAAATCTACTAACAGGAGAACGACCATAAGGTGCCCGAGGCAGCAATAGACTCTTAGAGACAAGTCGGCTGGAGGACGATGTATTGAATCTCGACGCAATTTGAGTGTTCCATCGTCATTAGGAGGCCCTGAACGTTACAATTAACTATGAGTTTTGCGTCGGATTCGAAAACGTAGAATCACCGGAGACGGACCATGTGGTGACCGAGGCAGCGATATCCCCTTGGAGACAAGTCGGCTGGAAGCCGATGTATTGAATCTCGACGCAATTTGAGTGTTCTGTCGTCATTAGGAGGCCCTAAACGTTAGTATTAACTATCATTTTTGCGTCGGATTCGATAATCTAAACTCACAGGAGAACGACCATAAGGTGCCCGATTCAGCAACAGACCCTTAGAACAAGTCGGCTGGAGGCCGATGTATTGAATCTCGACGCAATTTGAGTGTTCCATCGTCATTACAAGGCCCTGAACTTTACAATTAACTATCATTTTTGCGTCGGATTCGAAAATCTAGACTCACAGGAGAACGACCATAATGTGCCCTAGGCAGCAATAGACCCTTGGAGACAAGTCGGCTGGAGGACGATGTATTCGATCGCGACGCAATTTGAGTGTTTCATCGTCATTAGGAGGCCCTGAATGTTACAATTAACTATCAGTTTTCCGTCGGATTCGAAAATCTAGACTCACAGCAGACGGACCATTTGGTGCCCGAGGCAGCAATATCCCCTTAGAGACAAATCGGCTGGAGGACGATGTATTGAATCTCGACGCAATTTGAGTCTTCTATCGTCATTAGGAGGCGCTGAACGTTACAATTCACTATCATTTTTGCGTCGGATTAGAAAATCTAGACTCACAGGAGAAAGATCATATTGTGCCCGAGACAGCAATATCCCCTTGGAGACAAGTCGGCTGGAGGCCGATATATTGAATCTCGACGCAATTTGAGTGTTCCATCGTCATTAGGAGGCCCTAAACGTTACAATTACCTATCATTTTTGCGTCGGACTCGATAATCTAAACTCACAGGAGAACGACCATAAGGTGCCCGAGGCAGCAGTAGACCCTTGGAGACAAGTCGGCTGGAGGCCGATGTATTGAATCTCGACGCAATTTGAGTGTTCCATCGGCATTAGGAGGCCCTGAACGTTACAGTTAACTATCATTTTAGCGTCGGATTCGAAAATCTACTAACAGGAGAACGACCATAATGTGCCCGAGGCAGCAATAGACCCTTAGAGACAAGTCGGCTGGAGGACGATGTATTGAATCTCGACGCAATTTGAGTGTTCCATCGTCATTACAAGGCCCTGAACGTTACAATTAACTATTATTTTTTCCTCGGATTCGAAAATCTAGACTCACAGGAGAACGACCATAAGGTGCCCGAGGCAGCAACAGACCCTTGGAGACAAGTCGGCTGGAGGCCGATGTATTGAATCTAGACGCAATTTGAGTGTTCCATCGTCATTACAAGGCCTTGAACGGTACAATTAACAATCAGTTTTGCGTCGGGTTCGAAAATCTAGACTCACAGGAGAACGACCATAAGGTGCCCGAGGCAGCAATAGATCCTTGGAGACAAGTCGGCTGGAGGCCGATGTATTGAATCTCGACGCAATTTGAGTGTACCATCGGCATTAGGTTGCCCTGAACGTTACAGTTAACTATCATTTTAGCGTCGGATTCGAAAATCTACTAACAGGAGAACGACCATAAGGTGCCCGAGGCAGCAATAAACTCTTAGAGACAAGTCGGCTGGAGGACGATGTATTGAATCTCGACGCAATTTGAGTGTTCCATCGTCATTAGGAGGCCCTGAACGTTACAATTAACTATGAGTTTTGCGTCGGATTCGAAAACGTAGAATCACCGGAGACGGACCATGTGGTGACCGAGGCAGCGATATCCCCTTGGAGACAAGTCGGCTGGAAACCGATGTATTGAATCTCGACGCAATTTGAGTGTTCTATCGTCATTAGGAGGCCCTAAACGTTAGTATTAACTATCATTTTTGCGTCGGATTCGATAATCTAAACTCACAGGAGAACGACCATAAGGTGCCCGATTCAGCAACAGACCCTTAGAACAAGTCGGCTGGAGGCCGATGTATTGAATCTCGACGCAATTTGAGTGTTCCATCGTCATTACAAGGCCCTGAACGTTACAATTAACTATCATTTTTGCGTCGGATTCGAAAATCTAGACTCACAGGAGAACGACCATAATGTGCCCTAGGCAGCAATAGACCCTTGGAGACAAGTCGGCTGGAGGACGATGTATTCGATCGCGACGCAATTTGAGTGTTTCATCGTCATTAGGAGGCCCTGAATGTTACAATTAACTATCAGTTTTCCGTCGGATTCGAAAATCTAGACTCACTGCAGACGGACCATTTGGTGCCCGAGGCAGCAATATCCCCTTAGAGACAAATCGGCTGGAGGACGATGTATTGAATCTCGACGCAATTTGAGTCTTCTATCGTCATTAGGAGGCGCTGAACGTTACAATTCACTATCATTTTTGCGTCGGATTAGAAAATCTAGACTCACAGGAGAAAGATCATATTGTGCCCGAGACAGCAATATGCCCTTGGAGACAAGTCGGCTGGAGGCCGATATATTGAATCTCGACGCAATTTGAGTGTTCCATCGTCATTAGGAGGCCCTAAACGTTACAATTACCTATCAATTTTGCGTCGGACTCGATAATCTAAACTCACAGGAGAACGACCATAAGGTGCCCGAGGCAGCAGTAGACCCTTGGAGACAAGTCGGCTGGAGGACGATGTATTGAATCTCAACGCAATTTGAGTGTTCCATCTGCATTAGGAGGCCCTGAACGTTATAATTAACTATCATTTTTGCGTCGGATTCGAAAATCTAGACTTACAAGAGAACGACCATAAGGTGCCCGAGGCAGCAACAGACCCTTGAAGACAAGTCGGCTGGAGGCCGATGTATTGAATCTTGACGCAATTTGAGTGTTCCATCGTCATTTTGAGGCCCTAAACGTTACAATTAACTATCATTTTTGCGTCGGATTCGAAAATCTAGGCTCACAGGAGAACGACCATAAGGTGCCCGAGGCAGCAGTAGACCCTTGGAGACAAGTCGGCTGGAGGACGATGTATTGAATCTCAACGCAATTTGAGTGTTCCATCGGCATTAGGAGGCCCTGAACGTTATAATTAACTATCATTTTTGCGTCGGATTCGAAAATCTAGACTTACAAGAGAACGACCATAAGGTGCCCGAGGCAGCAATAGACCCTTGGAGACAAGTCGGCTGGAGGCCGATGTATTGAATCTCGACGCAATTTGAGTGTTCCATCGGCATTAGGAGGCCCTGAACGTTACAGTTAACTATCATTTTAGCGTCGGATTCGAAAATCTAAACTCACAGGAGAACGACCATAATGTGCCCTAGGCAGCAATAGACCCTTGGAGACAAGTCGGCTGGAGGACGATGTATTCGATCGCGACGCAATTTGAGTGTTTCATCGTCATTAGGAGGCCCTGAATGTTACAATTAACTATCAGTTTTCCGTCGGATTCGAAAATCTAGACTCACAGCAGACGGACCATTTGGTGCCCGAGGCAGCAATATCCCCTTAGAGACAAATCGGCTGGAGGACGATGTATTGAATCTCGACGCAATTTGAGTCTTCTATCGTCATTAGGAGGCGCTGAACGTTACAATTCACTATCATTTTTGCGTCGGATTAGAAAATCTAGACTCACAGGAGAAAGATCATATTGTGCCCGAGACAGCAATATCCCCTTGGAGACAAGTCGGCTGGAGGCCGATATATTGAATCTCGACGCAATTTGAGTGTTCCATCGTCCTTAGGAGGCCCTAAACGTTACAATTACCTATCATTTTTGCGTCGGACTCGATAATCTAAACTCACAGGAGAACGACCATAAGGTGCCCGAGGCAGCAGTAGACCCTTGGAGACAAGTCGGCTGGAGGCCGATGTATTGAATCTCGACGCAATTTGAGTGTTCCATCGGCATTAGGAGGCCCTGAACGTTACAGTTAACTATCATTTTAGCGTCGGATTCGAAAATCTACTAACAGGAGAACGACCATAATGTGCCCGAGGCAGCAATAGACCCTTAGAGACAAGTCGGCTGGAGGACGATGTATTGAATCTCGACGCAATTTGAGTGTTCCATCGTCATTACAAGGCCCTGAACGTTACAATTAACTATTATTTTTTCCTCGGATTCGAAAATCTAGACTCACAGGAGAACGACCATAAGGTGCCCGAGGCAGCAACAGACCCTTGGAGACAAGTCGGCTGGAGGCCGATGTATTGAATCTAGACGCAATTTGAGTGTTCCATCGTCATTACAAGGCCTTGAACGGTACAATTAACAATCAGTTTTGCGTCGGGTTCGAAAATCTAGACTCACAGGAGAACGACCATAAGGTGCCCGAGGCAGCAATAGATCCTTGGAGACAAGTCGGCTGGAGGCCGATGTATTGAATCTCGACGCAATTTGAGTGTACCATCGGCATTAGGTTGCCCTGAACGTTACAGTTAACTATCATTTTAGCGTCGGATTCGAAAATCTACTAACAGGAGAACGACCATAAGGTGCCCGAGGCAGCAATAGACTCTTAGAGACAAGTCGGCTGGAGGACGATGTATTGAATCTCGACGCAATTTGAGTGTTCCATCGTCATTAGGAGGCCCTGAACGTTACAATTAACTATGAGTTTTGCGTCGGATTCGAAAACGTAGAATCACCGGAGACGGACCATGTGGTGACCGAGGCAGCGATATCCCCTTGGAGACAAGTCGGCTGGAAACCGATGTATTGAATCTCGACGCAATTTGAGTGTTCTATCGTCATTAGGAGGCCCTAAACGTTAGTATTAACTATCATTTTTGCGTCGGATTCGATAATCTAAACTCACAGGAGAACGACCATAAGGTGCCCGATTCAGCAACAGACCCTTAGAACAAGTCGGCTGGAGGCCGATGTATTGAATCTCGACGCAATTTGAGTGTTCCATCGTCATTACAAGGCCCTGAACGTTACAATTAACTATCATTTTTGCGTCGGATTCGAAAATCTAGACTCACAGGAGAACGACCATAATGTGCCCTAGGCAGCAATAGACCCTTGGAGACAAGTCGGCTGGAGGACGATGTATTCGATCGCGACGCAATTTGAGTGTTCCATCGTCATTAGGAGGCCCTGAATGTTACAATTAACTATCAGTTTTCCGTCGGATTCGAAAATCTAGACTCACTGCAGACGGACCATTTGGTGCCCGAGGCAGCAATATCCCCTTAGAGACAAATCGGCTGGAGGACGATGTATTGAATCTCGACGCAATTTGAGTCTTCTATCGTCATTAGGAGGCGCTGAACGTTACAATTCACTATCATTTTTGCGTCGGATTAGAAAATCTAGACTCACAGGAGAAAGATCATATTGTGCCCGAGACAGCAATATGCCCTTGGAGACAAGTCGGCTGGAGGCCGATATATTGAATCTCGACGCAATTTGAGTGTTCCATCGTCATTAGGAGGCCCTAAACGTTACAATTACCTATCAATTTTGCGTCGGACTCGATAATCTAAACTCACAGGAGAACGACCATAAGGTGCCCGAGGCAGCAGTAGACCCTTGGAGACAAGTCGGCTGGAGGACGATGTATTGAATCTCAACGCAATTTGAGTGTTCCATCGGCATTAGGAGGCCCTGAACGTTATAATTAACTATCATTTTTGCGTCGGATTCGAAAATCTAGACTTACAAGAGAACGACCATAAGGTGCCCGAGGCAGCAACAGACCCTTGAAGACAAGTCGGCTGGAGGCCGATGTATTGAATCTTGACGCAATTTGAGTGTTCCATCGTCATTTTGAGGCCCTAAACGTTACAATTAACTATCATTTTTGCGTCGGATTCGAAAATCTAGACTCACAGGAGAACGACCATAAGGTGCCCGAGGCAGCAGTAGACCCTTGGAGACAAGTCGGCTGGAGGACGATGTATTGAATCTCAACGCAATTTGAGTGTTCCATCGGCATTAGGAGGCCCTGAACGTTATAATTAACTATCATTTTTGCGTCGGATTCGAAAATCTAGACTTACAAGAGAACGACCATAAGGTGCCCGAGGCAGCAATAGACCCTTGGAGACAAGTCGGCTGGAGGCCGATGTATTGAATCTCGACGCAATTTGAGTGTTCCATCGGCATTAGGAGGCCCTGAACGTTACAGTTAACTATCATTTTAGCGTCGGATTCGAAAATCTACTAACAGTAGAACGACCATAATGTGCCCGAGGCAGCAATAGACCCTTAGAGACAAGTCGGCTGGAGGACGATGTATTGAATCTCGACGCAATTTGAGTGGTCCATCGTCATTAGGAGGCCCTGAACGTTACAATTAACTATGAGTTTTGCGTCGGATTCGAAAACGTAGAATCACCGGAGACGGACATGTGGTGCCCGAGGCAGCGATATCCCCTTGGAGACAAGTCGGCTGGAGGCCGATAAATTGAATCTCGACGCAATTTGAGTGTTCCATTGTCATTAGGAGGCCCTAAACGTTAAAATTAACTATCATTTTTGCGTCGGATTCGATAATCTAAACTCACAGGAGAACGACCATGAGGTGCCCGATTCAGCAACAGACCCTTAGAACAAGACGGCTGGAGGCCGATGTATTGAATCTCGACGCAATTTGAGTGTTCCATCGTCATTAGAAGGCCCTGAACGTTACAATTAACTATCATTTTTGCGTCGGATTCGAAAATCTAGACTCACAGGAGAACGACCATAAGGTGCCCGAGGCAGCAGTAGACCCTTGGAGACAAGTCGGCTGGAGGACGATGTATTGAATCTCAACGCAATTTGAGTGTTCCATCGGCATTAGGAGGCCCTGAACGTTATAATTAACTATCATTTTTGCGTCGGATTCGAAAATCTAGACTTACAAGAGAACGACCATAAGGTGCCCGAGGCAGCAACAGACCCTTGAAGACAAGTCGGCTGGAGGCCGATGTATTGAATCTTGACGCAATTTGAGTGTTCCATCGTCATTAGGAGGCCCTAAACGTTACAATTAACTATCATTTTTGCGTCGGATTCGATAATCTAAACTCACAGGAGAACGACCATAAGGTGCCCGAGGCAGCAACAGACCCTTGGAGACAAATCGGCTGGAGGACGATGTATTGAATCTCGACGCAATTTGAGTCTTCTATCGTCATTAAGAGGCGCTGAACGTTACAATTTACTATCATTTTTGCGTCGGATTCATAAGTCTAGACTCACAGGAGAAGGATCATATTGTGCCCGAGACTGCAATATCCCCTTGGATACAAGTCGACTGGAGGTCGATGTATTGACTCTCGACGCAATTTGAGTGTTCCATCGTCTTTAGGAGTCCCTGAACGTTACAATTAACTATCATTTATGCGTCGGATTCGAAAATCTAGACTTACAGGAGAACGACCATAAGGTGCCCGAGGCAGTAATAGACCCTTGGAGACAAGTCGGCTGGAAACCGATGTATTGATTCTTGACGCAATTTGAGTGTTCCATCGTCATTAGGTGGCCCTGAACGTTACAATTAACAATCAGTTTTGCGTCGGGTTCGAAAATCTAGACTCACAGCACAACGATCACAAGGTGCCCGAGGCAGCATTAGACCCTTGGAGACAAGTCGTCTGGAGGACGATGTATTGAATCTCGACGCAATTTGAGTGTCCCATCGTCATTAAGAGGCCCTAAACGTTACAATTAACTATCATTTTTGCGTCGGATTCGATAATCTAAACTCACAGGAGGACGACCATAAGGTGCCCGAGGCTGCAACAGACCCTTGGAGACAAGTCGGCTGGAAGCCGATGTATTGAATCTAGACGCAATTTGAGTGTTCCATCGTCATTACAAGGCCTTGAACGTTACAATTAACAATCAGTTTTGCGTCGGGTTCGAAAATCTAGACTCACAGGAGAACGACCATAAGGTGCCCGAGGCAGCAATAGATCCTTGGAGACAAGTCGGCTGGAGGCCGATGTATTGAATCTCGACGCAATTTGAGTGTACCATCGGCATTAGGTTGCCCTGAACGTTACAGTTAACTATCATTTTAGCGTCGGATTCGAAAATCTACTAACAGGAGAACGACCATAAGGTGCCCGAGGCAGCAATAGACTCTTAGAGACAAGTCGGCTGGAGGACGATGTATTGAATCTCGACGCAATTTGAGTGTTCCATCGTCATTAGGAGGCCCTGAACGTTACAATTAACTATGAGTTTTGCGTCGGATTCGAAAACGTAGAATCACCGGAGACGGACCATGTGGTGACCGAGGCAGCGATATCCCCTTGGAGACAAGTCGGCTGGAAGCCGATGTATTGAATCTCGACGCAATTTGAGTGTTCTATCGTCATTAGGAGGCCATAAACGTTAGTATTAACTATCATTTTTGCGTCGGATTCGATAATCTAAACTCACAGGAGAACGACCATAAGGTGCCCGATTCAGCAACAGACCCTTAGAACAAGTCGGCTGGAGGCCGATGTATTGAATCTCGACGCAATTTGAGTGTTCCATCGTCATTACAAGGCCCTGAACGTTACAATTAACTATCATTTTTGCGTCGGATTCGAAAATCTAGACTCACAGGAGAACGACCATAATGTGCCCTAGGCAGCAATAGACCCTTGGAGACAAGTCGGCTGGAGGACGATGTATTCGATCGCGACGCAATTTGAGTGTTTCATCGTCATTAGGAGGCCCTGAATGTTACAATTAACTATCAGTTTTCCGTCGGATTCGAAAATCTAGACTCACAGCAGACGGACCATTTGGTGCCCGAGGCAGCAATATCCCCTTAGAGACAAATCGGCTGGAGGACGATGTATTGAATCTCGACGCAATTTGAGTCTTCTATCGTCATTAGGAGGCGCTGAACGTTACAATTCACCATCATTTTTGCGTCGGATTAGAAAATCTAGACTCACAGGAGAAAGATCATATTGTGCCCGAGACAGCAATATCACCTTGGAGACAAGTCGGCTGGAGGCCGATATATTGAATCTCGACGCAATTTGAGTGTTCCATCGTCATTAGGAGGCCCTAAACGTTACAATTACCTATCATTTTTGCGTCGGACTCGATAATCTAAACTCACAGGAGAACGAACATAAGGTGCCCGAGGCAGCAGTAGACCCTTGGAGACAAGTCGGCTGGAGGACGATGTATTGAATCTCAACGCAATTTGAGTGTTCCATCGGCATTAGGAGGCCCTGAACGTTATAATTAACTATCATTTTTGCGTCGGATTCGAAAATCTAGACTTACAAGAGAACGACCATAAGGTGCCCGAGGCAGCAACAGACCCTTGAAGACAAGTCGGCTGGAGGCCGATGTATTGAATCTTGACGCAATTTGAGTGTTCCATCGTCATTTTGAGGCCCTAAACGTTACAATTAACTATCATTTTTGCGTCGGATTCGAAAATCTAGACTCACAGGAGAACGACCATAAGGTGCCCGAGGCAGCAGTAGACCCTTGGAGACAAGTCGGCTGGAGGACGATGTATTGAATCTCAACGCAATTTGAGTGTTCCATCGGCATTAGGAGGCCCTGAACGTTATAATTAACTATCATTTTTGCGTCGGATTCGAAAATCTAGACTTACAAGAGAACGACCATAAGGTGCCCGAGGCAGCAATAGACCCTTGGAGACAAGTCGGCTGGAGGCCGATGTATTGAATCTCGACGCAATTTGAGTGTTCCATCGGCATTAGGAGGCCCTGAACGTTACAGTTAACTATCATTTTAGCGTCGGATTCGAAAATCTGCTAACAGGAGAACGACCATAATGTGCCCGAGGCAGCAATAGACCCTTAGAGACAAGTCGGCTGGAGGACGATGTATTGAATCTCGACGCAATTTGAGTGTTCCATCGTCATTAGGAGGCCCTGAACGTTACAATTAACTATGAGTTTTGCGTCGGATTCGAAAACGTAGAATCACCGGAGACGGACCATGTGGTGCCCGAGGCAGCGATATCCCCTTGGAGACAAGTCGGCTGGAGGCCGATAAATTGAATCTCGACGCAATTTGAGTGTTCCATTGTCATTAGGAGGCCCTAAACGTTAAAATTAACTATCATTTTTGCGTCGGATTCGATAATCTAAACTCACAGGAGAACGACCATAAGGTGCCCGATTCAGCAACAGACCCTTAGAACAAGACGGCTGGAGGCCGATGTATTGAATCTCGACGCAATTTGAGTGTTCCATCGTCATTACAAGGCCCTGAACGTTACAATTAACTATCATTTTTGCGTCGGATTCGAAAATCTAGACTCACAGGAGAACGACCATAAGGTGCCCGAGGCAGCAATAGACCCTTGGAGACAAGTCGGCTGGAGGACGATGTATTCGATCGCGACGCAATTTGAGTATTTCATCGTCATTAGGAGGCCCTGAATGTTACAATTAACTATCAGTTTTTCGTCGGATTCGAAAATCTAGACTCACAGCAGACGGACCATTTGGTGCCCGAGGCAGCAATATCCCCTTAGAGACAAATCGGCTGGAGGACGATGTATTGAATCTCGACGCAATTTGAGTCTTCTATCGTCATTAGGAGGCGCTGAACGTTACAATTCACTATCATTTTTGCGTCGGATTAGAAAATCTAGACTCACAGGAGAAAGATCATATTGTGCCCGAGACAGCAATATCCCCTTGGAGACAAGTCGGCTGGAGGCCGATGTGTTGAATCTCGACGCAATTTGAGTGTTCCATCGTCATTAGGAGGCCCTAAACGTTACAATTACCTATCATTTTTGCGTCGGATTCGATAATCTAAACTCACAGGAGAACGACCATAAGGTGCCCGAGGCAGCAACAGACCCTTGGAGTCAAGTCGGCTGGAGGCCGATGTATTGAATCTCGACGCAATTTGAGTGTTCCATCGTCATTAGAAGGCCCTGAACGTTACAATTAACTATCATTTTTGCGTCGGATTCGAAAATCTAGACTCACAGGAGAACGAACATAAGGTGCCCGAGGCAGCAGTAGACCCTTGGAGACAAGTCGGCTGGAGGACGATGTATTGAATCTCAACGCAATTTGAGTGTTCCATCGGCATTAGGAGGCCCTGAACGTTATAATTAACTATCATTTTGGCGTTGGATTCGAAAATCTAGACTTACAAGAGAACGACCATAAGGTGCCCGCGGCAGCAACAGACCCTTGAAGACAAGTCGGCTGGAGGCCGATGTATTGAATCTTGACGCAATTTGAGTGTTCCATCGTCATTAGGAGGCCCTAAACGTTACAATTAACTATCATTTTTGCGTCGGATTCGAAAATCTAGACTCACAGGAGAACGACCATAAGGTGCCCGAGGCAGCAGTAGACCCTTGGAGACAAGTCGGCTGGAGGACGATGTATTGAATCTCAACGCAATTTGAGTGTTCCATCGGCATTAGGAGGCCCTGAACGTTATTATTAACTATCATTTTTGCGTCGGATTCGAAAATCTAGACTTACAAGAGAACGACCATAAGGTGCCCGAGGCAGTAATAGACCCTTGGAGACAAGTCGGCTGGAAACCGATGTATTGATTCTTGACGCAATTTGAGTGTTCCATCGTTATTAGGTGGCCCTGAACGTTACAATTAACAATCAGTTTTGCGTCGGGTTCGAAAATCTAGACTCACAGCACAACGATCACAAGGTGCCCGAGGCATCATTAGACCCTTGGAGACAAGTCGGCTGGAGGACGATGTATTGAATCTCGACGCAATTTGAGTGTCCCATCGTCATTAGGAGGCCCTAAACGTTACAATTAACTATCATTTTTGCGTCGGATTCGAAAATCTAGACTTACAAGAGAACGACCATAAGGTGCCCGAGGCAGCAATAGACCCTTGGAGACAATTCGGCTGGAGGCCGATGTATTGAATCTCAACGCAATTTGAGTGTTCCATCGGCATTAGGAAGCCCTGAACGTTACAGTTAACTATCATTTTAGCGTCGGATTCGAAAATCTACTAACAGGAGAACGACCATAAGGTGCCCGAGGCAGCAATAGACCCTTAGAGACAAGTCGGCTGGAGGACGATGTATTGATTCTTGACGCAATTTGAGTGTCCCATCGTCATTAAGAGGCCCTAAACGTTACAATTAACTATCATTTTTGCGTCGGATTCGATAATCTAAACTCACAGGAGGACGACCATAAGGTGCCCGAGGCTGCAACAGACCCTTGGAGACAAGTCGGCTGGAGGCCGATGTATTGAATCTAGACGCAATTTGAGTGTTCCATCGTCATTACAAGGCCCTGAACGTTACAATTAACTATTATTTTTTCCTCGGATTCGAAAATCTAGACTCACAGGAGAACGACCATAAGGTGCCCGAGGCAGCAATAGACCCTTGGAGACAAGTCGGCTGGAGGACGATGTATTGAATCTCGACGCACTTTGGAGTTCCATCGTCATTAGGAGGCCCTGAAAGTTACAATTAACTATCATTTTTGCGTCGGATTCGAAGATCTAGACTTACAAGAGAACGACCATAAGGTGCCCGAGGCAGCATTAGACCCTTGGAGACAAGTCGGCTGGAGGACGATGTATTGAATCTCGACGCAATTTGAGTGTCCCATCGTCATTAGGAGGCCCTAAACGTTACAATTATCATTTTTGCGTCGGATTCGAATATCTAGACTCAATGGAGAACGACCATAAGGTGCCCGAGGCAGCAATAGACCCTAGGAGACAAGTCGGCTGGAGGCCGATGTATTGAATCTCGACGCAATTTGAGTGTTCCATCGGCATTAAGAAGCCCTGAACGTTACAATTAACTATCATTTTTGCGTCGGATTCGAAAATCTAGACTTACAAGAGAACGACCATAAGGTGCCCGAGGCAGCAATAGACCCTTGGAGACAATTCGGCTGGAGGCCGATGTATTGAATCTCAACGCAATTTGAGTGTTCCATCGGCATTAGGAAGCCCTGAACGTTACAGTTAACTATCATTTTAGCGTCGGATTCGAAAATCTACTAACAGGAGAACGACCATAAGGTGCCCGAGGCAGCAATAGACCCTTAGAGACAAGTCGGCTGGAGGACGATGTATTGAATCTCGACGCAATTTGAGTGTTCCATCGTCATTAGGAGGCCCTGAACGTTACAATTAACTATCATTTTTGCGTCGGATTCGAAAATCTAGACTTACAAGAGAACGACCATAAGGTGCCCGAGGCAGCATTAGACCCTTGGAGACAAGTCGGCTGGAGGTCGATGTATTGAATCTCAACGCAATTTGAGTGTTCCATCGGCATTAGGAGGCCCTGAACGTTATTATTAACTATCATTTTTGCGTCGTATTCGAAAATCTAGACTTACAAGAGAACGACCATAAGGTGCCCGAGGCAGTAATAGACCCTTGGAGACAAGTCGGCTGGAAACCGATGTATTGATTCTTGACGCAATTTGAGTGTTCCATCGTTATTAGGTGGCCCTGAACGTTACAATTAACAATCAGTTTTGCGTCGGGTTCGAAAATCTAGACTCACAGCACAACGATCACAAGGTGCCCGAGGCATCATTAGACCCTTGGAGACAAGTCGTCTGGAGGACGATGTATTGAATCTCGACGCAATTTGAGTGTTCCATCGTCATTAGGAGGCCCTGAACGTTACAATTAACTATCATTTTTGCGTCGGATTCGAAAATCTAGACTTACAAGAGAACGACCATAAGGTGCCCGAGGCAGCATTAGACCCTTGGAGACAAGTCGGCTGGAGGTCGATGTATTGAATCTCAACGCAATTTGAGTGTTCCATCGGCATTAGGAGGCCCTGAACGTTATTATTAACTATCATTTTTGCGTCGTATTCGAAAATCTAGACTTACAAGAGAACGACCATAAGGTGCCCGAGGCAGTAATAGACCCTTGGAGACAAGTCGGCTGGAAACCGATGTATTGATTCTTGACGCAATTTGAGTGTTTCATCGTCATTAGGAGGCCCTGAATGTTACAATTAACTATCAGTTTTCCGTCGGATTCGAAAATCTAGACTCACAGCAGACGGACCATTTGGTGCCCGAGGCAGCAATATCCCCTTAGAGACAAATCGGCTGGAGGACGATGTATTGAATCTCGACGCAATTTGAGTCTTCTATCGTCATTAGGAGGCGCTGAACGTTACAATTCACCATCATTTTTGCGTCGGATTAGAAAATCTAGACTCACAGGAGAACGACCATAAGGTGCCCGAGGCAGCAATAGACCCTTGGAGACAAGTCGGCTGGAGGACGATGTATTGAATCTCGACGCACTTTGGAGTTCCATCGTCATTAGGAGGCCCTGAAAGTTACAATTAACTATCATTTTTGCGTCGGATTCGAAGATCTAGACTTACAAGAGAACGACCATAAGGTGCCCGAGGCAGCATTAGACCCTTGGAGACAAGTCGGCTGGAGGACGATGTATTGAATCTCGACGCAATTTGAGTGTCCCATCGTCATTAGGAGGCCCTAAACGTTACAATTATCATTTTTGCGTCGGATTCGAATATCTAGACTCACAGGAGGACGACCATAAGGTGCCCGAGGCAGCAATAGACCCTAGGAGACAAGTCGGCTGGAGGCCGATGTATTGAATCTCGACGCAATTTGAGTGTTCCATCGGCATTAAGAAGCCCTGAACGTTACAATTAACTATCATTTTTGCGTCGGATTCGAAAATCTACTAACTGGAGAACGACCATAAGGTGCCCGAGGCAGCAATAGACCCTTAGAGACAAGTCGGCTGGAGGACGATGTATTGAATCTCGACGCAATTTGAGTGTTCCATCGTCATTAGGAGGCCCTGAACGTTACAATTAACTATCATTTTTGCGTCGGATTCGAAAATCTAGACTTACAAGAGAACGACCATAAGGTGCCCGAGGCAGCATTAGACCCTTGGAGACAAGTCGGCTGGAGGTCGATGTATTGACTCTCGACGCAATTTGAGTGTTCCATCGGCATTAGGAGGCCCTAAAAGTTACAATTAACTATCATTTTTGCGTCGGATTCGATAATCTAAACTCACAGGAAAACGACCATAAGGTGCCCGAGGCAGCAATAGACATTTGGAGACAAGTCGGCTGGTGGCCGATGTATTGAATCTCGACGCAATTTGAGAGTTCCATCGTCATTAGGAGGCCCTAAACGTTACAATTAACTATCATTTTTGCGTCGGATTCCATAATCTAAACTCACAGGACAACGACCATAAGGTGCCCGGTGCAGCAATAGACCCTTGGAGACAAGTCGGCTGGAGGTCGATCTATTGAATCTCGACGCAATTTGAGTGTTCCATCGTCATTAGGAGGCCCTGAACCTTACAATTAACTATCAGTTTCGCGTCGGATTCGAAAATCTAGACTCACAGGAGACGGACCACATGGAGCCCGAGGCAGCAATATCCCCTTGTAGACAAGTCGGCTGGAGGAAGATGTATTGAATCTCGACGCAATTTGAGTGTTCCAAGGCATTAGGAGGCCCTGAACGTTACAATTAACTATCATTTTTGCGTCGGATTCGATAATCTAGACTCACAGGAGAACGGCCATAAGGTGCCCGAGGCAGCAATAGACCCTTGGAGACAAGTCGGCTGGAGGTCGATGTATTGAATCTCGACTCAATTTGAGTGTTCCATGGTCATTAGGTGGCCCTGAACGTTACAATTAACAATCAGTTTTCCGTCGGGTTCGAAAATCTAGACTCACAGCAGAACGATCACAAGGTGCCCGTGGCAGCTATTGACACTTGGAGACCAGTACGCTGGAGGACGATGTATTGAATCTCGACGCAATTTGAGAGTTCTATCGTCATCAGGAGGCGCTGAAGGTTACTATTCACTATCATTTTTGCGTCGGATTCGATAATCTAAACTCACAGGAGAACGACCATAAGGTGCCCGAGGCAGCAACAGACCCTTGGAGACAAGTCGGCCGGAAGCCGATGTATTGAATCTCGACGCAATTTGAGTGTTCCATCGTCATTAGGAGGCCCTAAACGTTACAATTAACTATCATTTTTGCGTCGGATTCGAAAATCTAGACTCACAGGAGACGGACCACATGGAGCCCGAGGCAGCAATAACCCCTTGTAGAGAAGTCGGCTGGAGGAAGATGTATTGACTCTCGACGCAATTTGAGTGTTCCATCGTCATTAAGAGGCCCTGAGCATTACATTTAACTATCAGTTTTGCGTCGGATTCTAAAATGTTGACTCACAGGGGAACGAAAATACGGTGCCCGAGGCAGCAATAGACCCTTGGAGACAAATCGGCTGAATGCCGATGTATTGAATCTCGAGGGAATTTGAGTGTTCCATCGTCATTAGGAAGCCCTGAACGTTACAAATAACAATCAGTTTCGCGTCGGATTCGAAAATCTAGACTCACATGAGAGCGAACATAAGAGGCCGGAGGCAGTAATATCCCAATGGAGACAAGTCAGCTGGAGGACGATGTATTGAATCTCGACGCAATTTGAGTGTCCCATCGTCATAAGGAGGCCCTAAACGTTACAATTAACTATCATTTTTGCGTCGGATTCGATAATCTAAACTCACAGGAGAACGACCATAAGGTGCCCGAGGCAGCAACAGACCCTTGGAGACAAGTCGGCCGGAAGCCGATGTATTGAATCTCGACGCAATTTGAGTGTTCCATCGTCATTAGGAGGCCCTAAACGTTACAATTAACTATCATTTTTGCGTTGGATTCGATAATCTAAACTCACAGGAGAACGACCATAAGGTGCCCGAGGCAGCAACAGACCCCTGGAGACAAGTCGGCTGGAGGCCGATGTATTGAATCTCGACGCAATTTGAGTGTTCCATCGTCATTACAAGGCCCTGAACGTTACAATTAACTATGATTTTTGCGTCGAAAATCTAGACTCACAGGAGAACGACCATAAGGTGCCCGAGGCAGCAATAGACCCTTGGAGACAAGTCGGCTGGAGGTCGATGTATTGAATCTTGACGCAATTTGAGTGTTCCATCGCCAATAGGAGACCCTGAACGTTACAATTAACTATGAGTTTTGCGTCGGATTCGAAAACGTAGAATCACCGGAGACGGACCATGTGGTGCCCGAGGCAGCGATATCCCCTTGCAGACAAGTCGGCTGGAGGCCGATGTATTGAATCTCGACGCAATTTGAGTGTTCCATCGTCATGACAAGGCCCTGAACGTTACAATTAACTATCATTTTTGCGTCGGATTCGAAAATCTAGACTCACAGGAGAACGACCATAAGGTGCCCGAGGCAGCAATAGACCCTTGGAGACAAGTCGGCTGGAGGACGATGTATTGAATCTCGACGCCATTTGAGAGTTCCATCGTCATTAGGAGGCACTGAACGTTACAATTAACTATCATTTTTGCGTCGGATTCGAAAATCTAGACTCACAGGAGAACGACCATAAGGTGCCCGAGGCTGCATTAGACCCTTGGAAACAAGTCGGCTGGAGGACGATGTATTGGATCGCGACACAATTTGAGTGTTCCATCGTCATTAGGAGGCCCTGAATGTTACAATTAACTATCAGTTTTTCGTCGGATTCGAAAATCTAGACTCACAGCAGACGGACCATTTCTTGCCCGAGGCAGCAATATCCCCTTGAAGACAAGTCGGCTGGAGGACGATGTATTGAATATCGACGCAATTTGAGTGTCCCATCGTCATTAGGAGGACCTAAACGTTACAATTAACTATCATTTTTGCTTCGGATTCGATAATCTAAACTCACAGGAGAACGACCATAAGGTGCCCGAGGCAGCAACAGACCCTTGGAGACAAGTCGGCTGGAGGCCGATGTATTGAATCTCGAAGCGATTTGAGTGTTCCATCGGCAATAGGAGGCCCTGAACGTTACAGTTAACTATCATTTTAGCGTCGGATTCGAAAATCTACTAACAGGAGAAGGATACTATGGGGCACGAGACTGCAATATCCCCTTGGATACAAGTCGACTGGAGTTCGATGTATTGACTCTCTACGCAATTTGAGTGTTCCATCGTCTTTAGGAGTCCCTGAACGTTACAATTAACTATCATTTATGCGTCGGATTCGAAAATCTACTCACAGGAGAACGACCATAAGGTGCCCGAGGCAGCAATAGATCGTTGGAGACAAGTCGGCTGGTGGACGATGTATTGAATCTCGACGCAATTTGAGAGTTCCATCGTCATTAGGAGGCCCTGAACGTTACAATTAACTATCATTTTTGCGTCGGATTCGAAAATCTAGACTTACAAGAGAACGACCATATGGTGCCCGAGGCAACATTAGACCCTTGGAGACAAGTCGGCTGGAGGACGATGTATTGGATCGCGACGCAATTTGAGTGTTCCGTCGTCATTAGGAGGCCCTGAATGTTACAATTAACTATCAGTTTTTGAGGGATTCGAAAATCTAGACTCACAGCAGACGAACCATTTGGTGCCCGAGACAGCATTATCCCCTTGGAGACAAATCGGCTGGAGGACGATGTATTGAATCTCGTCGCAATTTGAGTCTTCTATCGTCATTAGGAGGCGCTGAACGTTACAATTCACTATCATTTTTGCGTCGGTTTCGAAAATCTAGACTCATAGGTGAAGGATCATATTGTGCCCGAGACAGCAATATCCCCTTGGAGAAAAGTCGGCTGGAGGCCGATGTGTTGAATCTCGACGCAATTTGAGTGTTCCATCGTCATTAGGAGGCCCTAAACGTTAAAATTAACTCTCATTTTTGCGTCGGATTCGATAATCTAAACTCACAGGAGAACGACCATAAGGTGCCCGAGGCAGCAACAGACCCTTGGAGACAAGTAGGCTGGAGGCCGATGTATTGAATCTCGACGCAATTTGAGTGTTCCATCGTCATTACAAGGCCCTGAACGTTACAATTAACTATCATTTTAGCGTCGGATTCGAAAATCTACTCACAGGAGAAGTTCATACGGTGCTCGAGACAGCAATATACCCCTTGGAGACAAATCGACTGGAGGCCGATGTATTGAATATCGACGCAATTTGAGTGTTCCATCGTCATTAGGTCGCCCTGAACGTTATAATGAACTATCAGTTTTGCGTCGGATTCGAAAATCTAGACTTACAAGAGAACGACCATAAGGTGCCCGAGGCAGCATTAGACCCTTGGAGACAAGTCGGCTGGAGGACGATGTATTGGATCGCGACGCAATTTGAGTGTTCCATCGTCATTAGGAGGCCCTGAATGTTACAATTAACTATCATTTTTGCGTCGGATTCGATAATCTAAATTCACAGGAGAACGACCAAAAGGTGCCCGAGGCAGCAACAGACCCTTGGAGACAAGTCGGCTGGAGGCCGATGTATTGAATCTCGACGCAATTTGAGTGTTCCATCCTCATTACAAGGCCCTGAACGTTACAATTAACTATCATTTTTGCGTCGGATTCGAAAATCTAGACTCACAGGAGAACAACCATAAGGTGCCCAAGGCAGCAATAGACCCTTGGAGACAAGTCGGCTGGAGGGCGATGTATTGAATCTCGACGCAATTTGAGTGTTCCATCGCCAATGGGAGGCCCTGAACGTTACAATTAACTATGAGTTTTGCGTTGGATTCGAAAACGTAGAATCACCGGAGACGGACCATGTGGTGCCCGAGGCAGCGATATCCCCTTGGAGACAAGTAGGCTGGAGGACGATGAATTGGATCGCGACGCAAAATGAGTGTTCCATCGTCATTAGGAGGCCCTGAATGTTACAATTAACTATCAGTTTCGCGTCGGATTCAAAAATCCAGACTCACAGGAGACGGACCATTTGGTGCCCGAGAAAGCAATATCCCCATGGAGACAAATCAGCTGGAGGACGATGTATTGAATCTCGACGCAATTTGAGAGTTCTGTCGTCATCAGGAGGCGCTGAACGTTACTATTCACTATCAGTTTCGCGTCGGATTCGAAAATCTAGACTCACAGGAGACGGACCACATGGAGCCCGAGGCAGCAATATCCCCTTGTAGACAAGTCGGCTGGAGGAAGATGTATTGACTCTCGACGCAATTTGAGTGTTCCATCGTCATTAAGAGGCTCTGAGCATTACATTTAACTATCAGTTTTGCGTCGGATTCTAAAATCTAGACTCACAGGAGAACGACCGTAAAGTGCCCGAGGCAGCAATAGACCCTTGGAGACAAATCGGCTGGAAGACGATGTATTGAATCTCGACGCAATTTGAGAGTTCTATCGTCATCAGGAGGCGCTGAACGCTACTATTCACTATCATTTTTGCGTCGGATTCGAAAATCTAGACTTACAAGAGAACGACCATAAGGTGTCCGAGGCAGCAACAGACCCTTGGAGGCAAGTCGGCTGGAGGCCGATGTATTGAATCTCGACGCAATTTGAGTGTTCCATCGTCATTACAAGGCCCTGAACGTTACAATTAACTATCATTTTTGCGTCGGATTCGATAATCTAGACTCACAGGAGAACGACCATAAGGTGCCCGAGGCAGCAATAGACCCTTGGAGACAAGTCGGCTGGAGGGCGATGTATTGAGTCTCGACGCAATTTGAGTGTTCCATCGGCATTAGGAGGCCCTGTTCGTTACAGGTAACTATCATTTTAGCGTCGGATTCGAAAAACTACTAACAGGAGAAGGATCATATGGTGCACGAGACTGCAATATGCCCTTTGATACAAGTCGACTGGAGGTCGATGTATTGACTCTCGTCGCAATTTGAGTGTTCCATCGTCTTTAGGAGTCCCTGAACGTTACAATTAACTATCATTTATGCGTCGGATTCGAAAACCTAGACTCACAGGAGAACGACCATAAGGTGCCCGAGGCAGCAATAGACCCTTGGAGACAAGCCGGCTGGAAACCGATGTTTTGATTCTTCACGCAATTTGAGAGTTCTATCGTCATCAGGAGGCCCTGAACGTTACAATTATCAATCATTTTACCGTCGGATTCGAAGATCTACTCACAGGAGGAGTTCATATGGTGCTCGAGACAGCAATATCCCCTTGGAGACAAGTCCGCTGGAGGCCGATGTATTGAATCTCGACGCAATTTGAGTGTTCCATCGTCATTAGGAGGCCCTGAACCTTACAATTAACTATCAGTTTCGCGTCGGATTCGAAAATCTAAACTCACAGGAGAACGACCATAAGGTGCTTGAGGCAGCAACAGACCCTTGGAGACAAGTCGGCTGGAGGCCGATGTATTGAATCTCGACGCAATTTGAGTGTTCCATCGTCACTACAAGGCCCTGAACGTTACAATTAACTATCATTTTTGCGTCAGATTCGAAAATCTAGACTCACAGGAGAACGACCATAAGGTGCCCGAGGCAGCAATAGACCCTTGGAGACAAGTCGGCTGGAGGCCGATGTATTGAATCTCGACGCAATTTGAGTGTTCCATCGGCATTAGGAGGCACTGAACGTTACAGTTAACTATCATTTTAGCGTCGGATTCGAAAATCTACTAACAGGAGAAGGATCATATGGGGCACGAGACTACAATATGCCCTTGGATACAAGTCGACTGGACGTCGATGTATTGACTCTCGACGCAATTTGAGTGTTCCATCGTCTTTAGGAGTCCCTGAACGTTACAATTAACTACCATTTTTGCGTCGGATTCGAAAATCTAGACTCACAGGAGAACGACCATAAGGTGCCCGAGGCAGCAATAGACCCTTGGAGACAAGTCGGCTGGAAACCAATGTATTGATTCTTGACGCAATTTGAGTGTTCCATCGTCATTAGGAGGCCCTGAACGTTACAATTAACAATCATTTTAGCGTCGGATTTGAAAATCTACTCACAGGAGAAGTTCATTCGGTGCTCGAGACAGCAATATACCCCTTGGAGGCAAATCGATTGGAGGCCGATGTATCGAATATCGACGCAATTTGAGTGTTCCATCGTCATTAGGTCGCCCTGAACGTTATAATGAACTATCAGTTTGGCGCCGGATTCGAAAATCTAGACTTACAAGAGAACGACCATAAGGTGCCCGAGGCAGCATTAGACCCTTGGAGACAAGTCGGCTGGAGGACGATGTATTGGATCGCGACGCTATTTGAGTGTTCCATCGTCATTAGGAGGCGCTGAACCATACAATTAACTATCAGTTTCGCGACGTATTCGAAAATCAAGACTCAAAGGAGACGGACCACATGGAGCCCGAGGCAGCAATATCCCCTTGTAGACAAGTCGTCTGGAGGAAGATGTATTGACTCTCGACGCAATTTAAGTGTTCCATCGTCATTAAGAGGCCCTGAGCATTACATTTAACTATCAGTTTTGCGTCGGATTCTAAAATGTTGACTCACAGGGGAACGACCATACGGTGCCCGAGGCAGCAATAGAGCCTTGGAGACAAATCGGCTGAATGCCGATGTATTGAATCTCGAGGAAATTTGAGTGTTCCATCGTCATTAGGAAGCCCTGAACGTTACAATTAACAATCATTTTTGCGTCGGATTCGATAATCTAAACTCACAGGAGAACGATCATAAGGTGCCCGAGGCAGCAACAGACCCTTGGAGACAAGTCTGCTGGAGGCCGATGTATTCAATCTCGACGCAATTTGAGTGTTCCATCGTCATTAGGAGGCCCCAAACGTTACAATTAACTATCATTTTTGCGTCGGATTCGATAATCTAAACTCACAGGAGAACGACAATAAGGTGCTCGAGGCAGCAACAGACCCTTGGAGACAAGTCGGCTGGAGGCCGATGTATTGAATCTCGACGCAATTTGAGTGTTCCATCGTCATTAGGAGGCCCTAAACGTTACAATTAACTATCATTTTTGCGTCGGATTCGATAATCTAAACTCACAGGAGAACGACCATAAGGTGCCCAAGGCAGCAACAGACCCTCTGAGATAAGTCGGCTGGAGGCCGATGTATTGAATCTCGACGCAATTTGAGTGTTCCATCGTCATTACAAGGCCCTGAACGTTACAATTAACTATCATTTTTGCGTCGGATTCGAAAATCTAGACTCACAGGAGAACGACCATTTGGTGCCCAAGGCAGCAATAGACCCTTGGAGACAAGTCGGCTGGAGGCCGATGTATTGAATCTAGGCGCAATTTGAGTGTTGCATCGTCATTACAAGGCCCTGTACGTTACAATTAACTATCATTTTTGCGTCGGATTCGAAAATCTAGACTCACAGGTGAAGGATCATATTGTGCCCGAGACTGCAATATCCCCTTAGATACAAGTCGACTGGAGGTCGATGTATTGACTCTCGACGCAATTTGAGTGTTCCATCTTCTTTAGGAGTCCCTGAACGTTACAATTAACTATCATGTATGCGTCGGATTCGAAAATCTAGACTCACAGGAGAACGACCATAAGGTGCCCGAGACAGCATTAGACCCTTGGAGACAAGTCGGCTGGAGGACGATGTATTGGATCGCGACGCAATTTGAGTGATCCATCGTCATTAGGAGGCCCTGAATGTTACAATTAACTATCAGTTTTTTGTCGGATTCGAAAATCTACTAACAGGAGAAGGATCATATGGTGCACGAGACTGCAATATAACCTTGGATACAAGTCGACTGGAGGTCGATGTATTGACTCTCGACGCAATTTGAGTGTTCCATCGTCATTACAAGGCCCTGGCCGTTACAATTAACTATCATTTTTGCGCCGGATTCGAAAATCTAGACTTACAAGAGAACGACCATAAGGTGCCCGAGGCAGCAACAGACCCTTGGAGACAAGTCGGCTGGAGGCCGATGTATTGGATCTCGACGCAATTTGAGTGGTCCATCGCCTTTAGGAGGCCCTGAACGTTACAATTAACTAGCAGTTTTGCGTCGGATTCGAAAACGTAGAATCACCGGAGAAGGACCATGTGGTGCCCGAGGCAGCGATATCCCCTTGGAGACAAGTCGGCTGGAGGACGATGTATTGAATCTCGACGCAATTTGAGTGTCCCATCGTCATTAGGAGGCCCTAAACGTTACAATTAACTATCGTTTTTGCGTCGGATTCGAAAATCTAGACTCACAGGAGAACGACCATAATGTGCCCGAGATAGCAATAGACCCTTGGAGACAAGTCGGCTGGAGGTCGATGTATTGAATCTCGACGCAATTTGAGTGTTCCATCGCCAATAGGAGGCCCTGAACCTTACAATTAACTATGAGTTTTGCGTCGGATTCGAAAACGTAGAATCACCGGAGACGGACCATGTGGTGCCCGAGGCAGCGATATCCCCTTGGAGACAAGTCGGCTGGAGGCCGATGTATTGATTATCGATGCTATTTGAGTGTTCCATCGTCATTAGAAGGCCCTGAACGTTACAATTAACTGTCATTTTTGCGTCGGATTCGATAATCTAGCCTCACAGGAGAAGGATCATATTGTGCCCGAGACAGCGATATCCCCTTGGAGACAAGTCGGCTGGAGGCCGATGTATTGAATCTCGACGCAATTTGAGTGTTCCATCGTCATTAGGAGGCCCTAAACGTTACAATTAACTGTCATTTTTGCGTCGGATTCGATAATCTAGACTCACAGGAGAATGACCGTAAGGTGCCCGAGGCAGCAACAGACCCTTGGAGACAAGTCAGCTGGAGGCCGATGTATTGAATCTCGACGCAATTTGAGTGTTCCATCGTCATTAGGTCGCCCTGAACGTTATAATGAACTATCACTTTTGCGTCGGATTCGAAAATCTAGACTTACAAGAGAACGACCATAAGGTGCCCGAGGCAGCATTAGACCCTTGGAGACAAGTCGGCTGGAGGACGATGTATTGGATCGCGACGCAATTTGAGTGTTCCATCGTCTTTAGGAGGCCCTGAACGTTACAATTAACTATCAGTTTTTCGTCGGATTCGAAAATCAAGACTCACAGCAGACGGACCATTTGGTGATCGAGGCAGCAATAACCCCTTGGAGACAAGTCGGCTTTAGGCCGATGTATTGAATCTCGACGCAATTTGAGTGTTCCATCGTCATTAGGAGGCCCTGAACGTTACAATTAACTATCAGTTTCGCGTCGGATTCGAAAATCTAGACTCACAGGAGAACGACCATAAGGTGCCCGAGGCAGCAACAGACCAATGGAGACAAGTCGGCTGGAGGCCGATGAATTGAATCTCGACGCAATTTGAGTGTTCCATTGTCATTACAAGGCCCTGAACGTTACAATTAACTATCACTTTTGCGTCGGATTCGAAAATCTAGACTCACAGGAGAACGACCATAAGGTGTCCGAGGCAGCAAGTCGGCTGGAGGTCGATGTATTGGATCGCGACGCAATTTGAGTGTTCCATCGTCATTAGGAGGCCCTGAACGTTACAAATAACTATCAGTTTTTCGTCGGATTCGAAAATCTAGACTCACAGCAGACGGACCATTTGGTGATCGAGGCAGCAATAACCCCTTGGAGACAAGTCGGCTTTAGGCCGATGTATTGAATCTCGACGCAATTTGAGTGTTCCATCGTCATTAGGAGGCCCTGAACGTTACAATTAACTATCAGTTTCGCGTCGGATTCGAAAATCTAGACTCACAGGAGAACGACCATAAGGTGCCCGAGGCAGCAACAGACCAATGGAGACAAGTCGGCTGGAGGCCGATGAATTGAATCTCGACGCAATTTGAGTGTTCCATTGTCATTACAAGGCCCTGAACGTTACAATTAACTATCACTTTTGCGTCGGATTCGAAAATCTAGACTCACAGGAGAACGACCATAACGTGTCCGAGGCAGCAAGTCGGCTGGAGGTCGATGTATTGGATCGCGACGCAATTTGAGTGTTCCATCGTCATTAGGAGGCCCTGAATGTTACAATTAACTATCAGTTTTTCGTCGGATTCGAAAATCTAGACTCACAGCAGACGGACCATTTGGTGCCCGAGGCAGCAATATCCCCTTGGAGACAAATCGGTTGGAGGACTATGTATTGTATCTCGACGCAATTTGAGGCTTCTATCGTCATTAGGTCGCCCTGAACGTTATAATGAACTATCAGTTTTGCGTCGGATTCGAAAATCTAGAATTGCAAGAGAACGACCATAAGGTGCCCCAGGCAGTATTAGACCCTTGGAGACAAGTCGGCTGGAGGCCGATGTATTGAATCTCGACGCAATTTGAGTGTTCCATCGGCATTACATGGCCCTGAACGTTACAGTTAACTATCATTTTAGCGTCAGATTCGAAAATCTACTAACAGGAGAAGGATCATATGGTGCACGAGACTGCAATATCCCCTTGGATACAAGTCGGCTGGAGGCCGATGTATTGAATCTCGACGCAATTTGAGTGTTCCATCGTCATTAGGAAGCCCTAAACCTAACAATTAACTATCAGTTTCGCGTCGGATTCGAAAATCTACTCACAGGAGAAGTTCATACGGTGCTCGAGACAGCAATACACCCCCTGGAGACAAATCTACTGGAGGCCGATGTATTGAATATCGACGCAATTTGAGTGTTCCATCGTCATTAGGTCGCCCTGAATGTTATAATGAACTACCAGTTTTGCGTCGTATTAGAAAATCTAGACTTACAAGAGAACGACCATAAGGTGCCCGAGGCAGCATTAGACCCTTGGAGTCAAGTCGGCTGGAGGACGATGTATTGGATCTCGTCGCAATTTGAGTGTTCCATCGTCATTAGGAGACCCTGAATGTTACAATTAACTATCAGTTTTTCGTCGGATTCGAAAATCTAGACTCACAGCAGACGGACCATTTGGTGCCCGAGGCAGCAATATCCCCTTGGAGACAAATCGGCTGGAGGACGATGTATTGAATATCGACGCAATTTGAGTGTTCCATCGGCATTAGGAGGCCCTGAACGTTACAATTAACTATCAGTTTCGCGTCGGATTCGAAAATCTAGACTCACAGGAGAACGACCATAAGGTGCCCGAGGCAGCAATAGACCCTAGGAGACAAGTCGGCTGGAGGCCGATGTATTGAATCTCGACGCAATTTGAGTGTTCCATCGTCATTAGGAGGCCCTAAACGTTACAATTAAATATCATTTTTGCGTCGGATTCGATAATCTAAACTCACAGGAGAACGACCATAAGGTGCCCGAGGCAGCAATAGACCCTTGGAGACAAGTCGGCTGGAGGACGACGTATTGAATCTCGACGCAACTTAAGTGTCCCATCGTCATTAGGAGGCCCTAAACGTTACAATTAACTATCATTTTTGCGTCGGATTCGATAATCTAAACTCACAGGAGAACGACCATAAGGTGCCCGAGGCAGCTATAGACCCTTGGAGACAAGTCGGCTGGAACCGATGTATTGATTCTTGACGCAGTTTGAGTGTTCCATCGTCATTACAAGGCCCTGAACGTTACAATTAACTATCATTTTTGCGTCGGATTCGAAAATCTAGACTCACAGGAGAACGACCATAAGGTGCCCGAGGCAGCAATAGACCCTTGGAGACAAGTCGGCTGGAGGCCGATGTATTGAATCTCGACGCAATTTGAGTGTTCCATCGTCATTAGGAGGCCCTATACGTTAAAACTAACTATCATTTTTGCGTCGGATTCGATAATCTAAACTCACACGAGAACGACCATAAGGTGCCTGAGGCAGCAACAGACCCTTGGGGCCAAGTCGGCTGGAGGCCGATGTATTGAATCTCGACGCAATTTGAGTGTTCCATCGTCATTACATGGCCCTGAACGTTACAATTAACTATCATTATTGCGTCGGATTCGAAAATCTAGACTCACAGGAGAACGACCATAAGGTGCCCAAGGCAGCATTAGACCCTTGGAGACAAGTCGGCTGGAGGACGATGTATTGGATCGCGACGCAATTTGAGTGTTCTATCGTCATTAGGAGGCCCAGAATGTTACAACTAACTATCAGTATTTCGTCGGATTCGAAAATCTAGACTCACAGCAGACGGACCATTTGGTGATCGAGGCAGCAATAACTCCTTGGAGACAAGTCGGCTGGAGGCCGATGTAATGAATCTCGACGCAATTTGAGTGTTCCATCGTCATTAGGAGGCCCTGAACGTTACAATTAACTATCAGTTCCGCTTCGGATTCGAATATCTAGACTCACAGGAGAACGACCATAAGGTGCCCGAGGCAGCAACAGACCATTGGAGACAAGTCGGCTGGAGGCCGATGTATTGAATCTCGACGCAATTTGAGTGTTCCATCGTCATTACAAGGCCCTGAACGTTGCAATTCACTATCATTTTTGCGTCGGATTCGAAAATCTAGACTCACAGGAGAAGGATCATATGGTGCACGAGACTGCAATATCCCCATGGATTCAAGTCGACTGGAGGTCGATGTATTGACTCTTGATGCAATTTGAGTGTTCCATCGTCATTACATGGCCCTGAACGTTACAATTAACTATCATAATTGTGTCGGATTCGAAAATCTAGACTCACAGGAGAACGACCATAAGGTGCCCGAGGCAGCAATAGACCCTTGGAGACAAGTCGGCTGGAGGCCGATGTATTGAATCTCGACGCAATTTGAGTGTTCCATCGTCATTAGGAGGCCCTATACGTTAAAACTAACTATCATTTTTGCGTCGGATTCGATAATCTAAACTCACACGAGAACGACCATAAGGTGCCCGAGGCAGCAACAGACCCTTGGGGCCAAGTCGGCTGGAGGCCGATGTATTGAATCTCGACGCAATTTGAGTGTTCCATCGTCATTACATGGCCCTGAACGTTACAATTAACTATCATTATTGCGTCGGATTCGAAAATCTAGACTCACAGGAGAACGACCATAAGGTGCCCAAGGCAGCATTAGACCCTTGGAGACAAGTCGGCTGGAGGACGATGTATTGGATCGCGACGCAATTTGAGTGTTCTATCGTCATTAGGAGGCCCAGAATGTTACAACTAACTATCAGTATTTCGTCGGATTCGAAAATCTAGACTCACAGCAAACGGACCATTTGGTGATCGAGGCAGCAATAACCCCTTGGAGACAAGTCGGCTGGAGGCCGATGTATTGAATCTCGACGCAATTTGAGTGTTCCATCGTCATTAGGAGGCCCTGAACGTTACAATTAACTATCAGTTTCGCGTCGGATTCGAATATCTAGACTCACACGAGAACGACCATAAGGTGCCCGAGGCAGCAACAGACCATTGGAGACAAGTCGGCTGGAGGCCGATGTATTGAATCTCGACGCAATTTGAGTGTTCCATCGTCATTACAAGGCCCTGAACGTTACAATTAACTATCATTTTTGCGTCGGATTCAAAAATCTAGACTCACAGGAGAACGACCATAAGGTGCCCGAGGCAGCATTAGACCCTTGGAGACAAGTCGGCTGGAGGCCGATGTATTGAATCTCGACGCAATTTGAGTGTTCCATCGGCATTAGGAGGCCCTGAACGTTACAGTTAACTATCATTTTAGCGTCGGATTCGAAAATCTACTAACAGGAGAAGGATCATATGGTGCACGAGACTGCAATATCCCCTTGGATACAAGTCGGCTGGAGGCCGATGTATTGAATCTCGACGCAATTTGAGTGTTCCATTGTCATTAGGAGGCCCTAAACCTTACAATTAACTATCAGTTTCGCGTCGGATTCGAAAATCTACTCACAGGAGAAGTTCATACGGTGCTCGAGAGAGCAATACACCCCTTGGAGACAAATCGACTGGAGGCCGATGTATTGAATATCGACGCAATTTGAGTGTTCCATCGTCATTAGGTCGCCCTGAACGTTATAATGAACTATCAGTTTTGCGTCGGATTAGAAAATCTAGACTTACAAGAGAAAGACCATAAGGTGCCCAAGGCAGCATTAGACCCTTGGAGTCAAGTCGGCTGGAGGACGATGTATTGGATCTCGTCGCAATTTGAGTGTTCCATCGTCATTAGGAGGCCCTGAACGTTACAATTAACTATCAGTTTCGCGTCGGATTCGAAAATCTAGACTCACAGGAGAACGACCATAAGGTGCCCGAGGCAGCAATAGACCCTAGGAGGCAAATCGGCTGGAGGCCGATGTATTGAATCTCGACGCAATTTGAGTGTTCCATCGTCATTAGGAGGCCCTAAACGTTACAATTAACTATCATTTTTGCGTCGTATTCCATAATCTAAACTCACAGGAGAACGACCATAAGGTGCCCGAGGCAGCAATAGACCCTTGGAGACAAGTCGGCTGGAGGACGACGTATTGAATCTCGACGCAATTTGAGAGTTCCATCGTCATTAGGAGGCCCTGAACGTTACAATTAACTATCATTTTTGAGTCGGATTCGAAAATCTAGACTTGCAAGAGAGCGACCATAAGGTGCCCGAGGCAGCATTAGACCCTTGGAGACTAGTCGGCTGGAGGACGATGTATTGAATCTCGGAGCAATTTGAGTGTCCCATCGTCATTAGGAGGCCCTAAACGTTACAATTAACTATCATTTTTGCGTCGGATTCGATAATCTAAACTCACAGGAGAACGACCATAAGGTGCCCGAGGCAGCAATAGACCCTTGGAGACAAGTCGGCTGGAAACCGATGTATTGATTCTTGACGCAATTTGAGTGTTCCATCGTCATTAAAAGGCCCTGAACGTTACAATTAACTATCATTTTTGCGTCGGATTCGAATATCTAGACTCACAGGAGAACGACCATAAGGTGCCCGAGGCAGCAATAGACCCTTGGAGACAAGTCGGCTGGAGGCCGATGTATTGAATCTCGACGCAATTTGAGTGTTCCCTCGTCATTAGGAGGCCCTAAACGTTACAACTAACTATCATTTTTGCGTCGGATTCGATAATCTAAACTCACAGGAGAACGAGCATAAGGTGCCCGAGGCAGCAACAGACCCTTGGAGCCAAGTCGGCTGGTGGCCGATTTATTGAATCTCGACGCAATTTGAGTGTTCCATCGTCATTACAAGGCCCTGAACGTTACAATTAACTATCATTTTTGCGTCGGATTCGAAAATCTAGACTCACAGGAGAACGACCATGAGGTGCCCGAGGCAGCATTAGACCCTTGGAGGCAAGTCGGCTGGAGGACGATGTATTGGATCGCGACGCAATTTGAGTGTTCCATCGTCATTAGTAGGCCCTGAATGTTACAATTAACTATCAGTTTTTCGTCCTATTCGAAAATCTCGACTCACAGCAGACGGACCATTTGGTGATCGAGGCAGCAATAACCCCTTGGAGACAAGTCGGCTGGAGGCCGATGTATTGAATCTCGACGCAATTTGAGTGTTCCATCGTCATTAGGAGGCCCTGAACGTTACATTTAACTATCAGTTTCGCGTCGGATTCGAAAATCCAGACTCACAGGAGAACGACCATAAGGTGCCAGAGGCAGCAACAGACCATTGGAGACAAGTCGGCTGGAGGCCGATGTATTGAATCTCGACGCAATTTGAGTGTTCCATCGTCATTAGAAGGCCCTGAACGTTACAATTAGCTATCATTTTTGCGTCGGATTCGAAAATCTAGACTCACAGGAGAACGACCATAAGGTGCCCGAGGCAGCAATAGACCCTTGGAGACAAGTCGGCTGGAGGTCGATGTATTGGATCGCGACGCAATTTGAGTGTTCCATCGTCATTAGGAGGCCCTGAATGTTACAGTTAACTATCATTTTAGCGTCGGATTCGAAAATCTAGACTTACAAGAGAACGACCATAAGGTGCCCGAGGCAGCATTAGACCCTTGGAGACAAGTCGGCTGGAGGCCGATGTATTGAATCTCGACGCAATTTGAGTGTTCCATCGTCATTAGAAGGCCCTAAACCTTACAATTAACTATCAGTTTCGCGTCGGATTAAAAAATCTACTCACAGGAGAAGTTCATACGGTGCTCGAGACAGCAATACACCCCTTGGAGACAAATCGACTGGAGGCCGATGTATTGAATATCGACGCTATTTGAGTGTTCCATCGTCATTAGGTCGCCCTGAACGTTATAATGAACAATCAGTTTTTCGTCGGATTAGAAAATTTAGACTTACAAGAGAACGGCCATAAGGTGCCCGAGGCAGCATTAGACCCTTGGAGTCAAGTCGGCTGGAGGACGATGTTTTGGATCTCGTCGCAATTTGAGTGTTCCATCGACATTAGGAGGCCCTGAATGTAACAATTAACTATCAGTTTTTCGTCGGATTCGAAAATCTAGACTCACAGTAGACGGACCATTTGGTGCCCGAGGCAGCAATATCCCCTTGGAGACAAATCGGCTGGAGGACGATGTATTGAATCTCGACGCAATTTGAGTGTTCCATCGTCATTAGGAGGCCCTAAACGTTACAATTAACTATCATTTTTGCATCGGATTCAAAAATCTACTCACAGGAGAAATTCATACGGTGCTCGAGGCAGCAACAGACCCTTGGAGACAAGTCGGCTGGAGGCCGATGTAGTGAATCTCGACGCAATTTGAGTGTTCCATCGTCATTACAAGGCCCTGAACGTTACAATTAACTATCATTTTTGCGTCGGATTCGAAAATCTAGACTCACAGGAGAACGACCTCGGGCTCCATGTGGTCCGTCTCCTGTAAGTCTAGATTTTCGAATCCGACGCGAAACTGATAGTTAATTGTAACGTTAAAGGCCTTCTAATGACGATGGAAGACTCAAATTGCGTCGAGATTCAATACATCGACCTCCAGCCGACTTGTCTCCAAGGGGTTATTGCTGTCTCGGGCACCACTTGGTTCTTCCGCTGTGAGTCTAGATTTTCGAATCCGACGCAAAAATGATAGTGAATTGTAACGTTCAGGGCCTCCTAATGGCGATGGAACACTCAAATTGCGTCAAGAATCAATACATCGGTTTCCAGCCGACTTGTCTCCAAGGGTCTATTGCTGCCTCGGGGACCTTATGGTCGTTCTCCTGTGAGTCTAGATTTTCGAATCCGACGCAAAACTGATAGTTAATTGTAACATTCAGGGCCTCCTAATGACGATGGAACACTCAAATTGCGTCGAAATTTAATACATCGGCCTCCAGCCGACTTGTCTCCAAGGGGATAATGCTGTCTCGGGCACAATATGATCCTTCTCCTGTGAGTCTAGATTTTCGAATCCGACGCAAAAATGATAGTTAATTGTAACGTTCAGGGCCTCCTAATGCCGATGGAACACTCAAATTGCGTCGGGATTCAATACATCGTCCTCCAGCCGATTTGTCTCCTAGGGGATACTGCAGTCTCGTGCACCATATGATCCTTCTCCGGTCATTCTACGTTTTCGAATCCGACGCAAAACTGATAGTTCATTGTAACGTTCAGGGCCTCCTATTGGCGATGGAACACACAAATTGCATCGAGATTCAATACATCGACCTCCAGCCGACTTGTCTCCAAGGGTCTCTTGCTGCCTCGGGCACCTTATGGTCGTTCTCCTGTGAGTCTAGATTTTCGAATCCGACGCAAAAATGATAGTTAATTGTAACGTTCAGGGTCTTGTAATGACGATGGAACACTCAAATTGCGTTGAGATTCAATACATCGGCCTCCAGCCGACTTGTCTCCAAGGGTCTATTGCTGCCTCGGGCACCTTATGGTCGTTCTCCTGTGATTCTAGATTTTCGAATCCGACGCAAAAATGATAGTTAATTGTAACGTTCAGGGCCTCCTAATGACGATGGAACACTCAAATTGCGACGAGATTCAATACATCGGCCTCCAGCGGACTTGTCTCCAATGGGATATTGCTGTTTCGGGCACCATATGATCCTTCTCCTGTTAGTAGATTTTCGAATCCGACACAAAAATGATAGTTAATTATAACGTTCAGGGCCTCCTAATGCCGATGGAACACTCAAATTGCGTCGAGATTCAATACATCGGCCTCCAGCCGACTTGTCTCCAAGGGTTATTGCACGAGACTGCAATATCCCCTTGTAGACAAGTCGGCTGGAGGAAGATGTATTGACTCTCGACGCAATTTGAGCCTTCTATCGTCATTAGGAGGCCCTGAGCGTTACTATTCACTATCATTTTTGCGTCGGATTCGAAAATCTAGACTCACAGGAGAAGGATCATATGGTGCCCGAGACAGCAATATCCCCTTGGAGACAAGTCGGCTGGAGGCCGGTGTATTGAATCTCGACGCAATTTGAGTGTTCCATCGGCATTACAAGGCCCTGAACGTTACAATTAACTATCATTTTTGCGTCGGATTCGAAAATCTAGACTCACAGGAGAACGACCATAAGGTGCCCGAGGCAGCATTAGACCCATGGATACAAGTCGACTGGAGATCGATGTATTGACTCTCGACGCAATTTGAGTTCCTATCGTCATTAGGAGGCCCTAAACGTTACAATTAACTATCATGTTTCCGTCGGATTCGATAATCTAAACTCACAGGAGAACGACCATAATTTGAACGAGGCAGCAACAGACCCTTGGAGACAAGTCGGCTGGATGCCGATGAATTGAATGTCGACGCAATTTGAGTGTTCCATCGTCATTACAAGGCCCTGAACGTTACAGTTAACTAGCATTTTAGCGTCGGATTCGAAAATCTAGACTCACAGGAGAACGACCATAAGGTGCCCGAGGCAGCAATAGACCCTTTCAGACAAGTCGGCTGGAGGCCGATGTATTGAATCTCGACGCAATTTGAGTGTTCCATCGTCATTAGGAGGCCCTAAACCTTACAATTACCTATCGGTTTCGCGTCGGATTCAAAAATCCAGACTCACAGGAGAAGTTCATACGGTGCTCGAGACAGCAATATACCCCTTGGAGACAAATCGACTGGAGGCCGATGTATTGAGTATCGACGCAATTTGAGTGTTCCATCGTCATTAGGAGGCCCTAAACGTTACAATTAACTATCATTTTTGCGTCGGATTCGATAATCTAGACTCACAGGAGAACGACCATAACGTGCCCGAGGCAGCAACAGACCATAGGAGACAAGTCGGCTCGAGGACGATGTATTGGATCGCGACGCAATTTGAGTGTTCCATCGTCATTAGGAGGCCCTGAATGTTATAATTAACTATCAGTTTTTCGTCGGATTCCAAAATCTAGACTCACAGGAGACGGACCACATGGAGCCCGAGGCAGCAATATCCCCTTGGAGACAAGTCGGCTGGAGGTCGATGTATTGAATCTCGACTGAATTTGAGTGTTCCATCGTCATTAGGTGGCCCTGAACGTTACAATTAACAATCAGTTTTGCGTCGGGTTCCAAAATCTAGACTCACAGCAGAACGATCACAAGGTGCCCGTGGCAGCTATTGAGCCTTGGAGTCAAGTCGGTAGGAGGACGATGTGTTGGATCGCGACGCAAAATGAGTCTTCCATCGTCATTAGGAGGCCCTAAACGTTACAATTAACTATCATTTTTGCGTCGGATTCGATAATCTAAACACACAGGAGAACGACCATAAGGTGCCCGAGGCAGCAACACACCTTTGGAGACAAGTCGGCTGGAGGTCGATGTATTGGATCTCGACGCAATTTGAGTGTTCCATCGTCATTACAAGGCCCTGAACGTTACAATTAGCTATCATTTTTGCGTCGGATTCGAAAATCTGGACTCACAGGAGAACGACCATAAGGTGCCCGAGGCAGCAATAGACCATTGGAGACAAGTCGGCTGGAGGCCGATGTATTGAATCTCGACGCGAATTGAGTGTTCAATCGTCATTAGGAGGCCCTGAATGTTACAATTAACTATCAGTTTTTCGTCGGATTCGAAAATCTAGACTCACAGGAGACGGACCACATGGAGCCCGAGGCAGCAATATCCCCTTGGAGACAAGTCGGCTGGAGGTCGATGTATTGATTCTCGACTCAATTTGAGTGTTCCATCGTCATTAGGTGGCCCTGAACGTTACAATTAACAATCAGTTTTGCGTCGGGTTCGAAAATCTAGACTCACAGCAGAACGAACACAAGATGCCCGTGGCAGCTATTGACCCTTGGAGACAAGTCGGTTGGAGGACGATGTATTGGATCGCGACGCAAAATGAGTGTTCCATCGTCATTAGGAGGCCCTGAACGTTACAATTAACTAGCAGTTTTGCGTCGGATTCGAAAACGTAGAATCACCGGAGAAGGACCATGTGGTGCCCGAGGCAGCGATATCCCCTTGGAGACAAGTCGGCTGGAGGACGATGTATTTAATCTCGACGCAATTCGAGTGTTCCATCGTCATTAGAAGGCCCTGAACGTTACAATTAACTATCATTTTTGCGTCGGATTCGAAAATCTAGACTCACAGGAGAGCGACCATAAGCTGCCCGAGGCAGTAATATCCCCTTGGAGACAAGTCAGCTGGAGGCCGATGTATTGAATCTCGATGCAATTTGAGTGTTCCATCGGCATTAGGAGGCCCTGAACGTTACAATTAACTATCATTTTTGCGTCGGATTCGATGATCTAAACTCACTGGAGAACGACCATAAGGTGCCCGAGGCAGCAATAGACCCTTGGAGACAAGTCGCCTGGAGGCCGATGTATTGAATCTCGACGCAATTTGAGTGATCCATCGGCATTAGGAGGCCCAGAACGTTACAGTTAACTATCATTTTAGCGTCGGACTCGAAAATTTACTAACAGGAGAAGGATCATATGGTGCACGAGACTGCAATATCCCCTTGGATACAAGTCGGCTGGAGGCCGATGTATTGAATCTCGACGCAATTTGAGTGTTCCATCGTCATTAGGAGGCCCTAAACCTTACTATCAGTTTCGCGTCGGATTCGAAAATCTACTCACAGGAGAAGTTCATACGGTGCTCGAGACCGCAATATACCCCTTGTAGACAAATCGACTGGAGGCCGATGTGTTGAATATCGACGCAATTTGAGTGTTCCATCGTCATTAGGTCGCCCTGAACGTTACAATTAACTATCATTTTTGCGTCGGATTCGATAATCAAAACTCACAGGAGAACGACCATAAGGTGCCCGAGGCAGCATTAGACCCTTGGAGACAAGTCGGCTGGAGGCCGATGTATTGAATCTCGACGCAATTTGAGTGTTCCATCGTCATTACAAGGCCCTGAACGTTACAGTTAACTATCAGTTTCGCGTCGGATTCGAAAATCTAGACTCACAGGAGAACGACCATAAGGTGCCCGAGGCAGCAATAGACCCTTGGAGACAAGTCGGCTGGAGGACGATGTATTGAATCTCGACGCAATTTGAGAGTTCCATCGTCATTAGGAGGCCCTGAACGTTACAAATAACTATCATTTTTGCGTCGGATTCGAAAATCTAGACTCACAGGAGAGGGATCATATTGTGCCCGAGACTGCAATATCCCCTTGTATACAAGTCGACTGGAGGTCGATGTATTGACTCGCGACGCAATTTGAGTGTTCCATCGTCTTTTGGAGTCCTTGAACGTTACAATTAACTATCATTTATGCGTCGGATTCGAAAATCTAGACTCACAGGAGAACGACCATAAGGTGCCCGAGGCAGCAATATCCAATTGGAGACAAATCGCCTGGAGGACGATGCATTGAATCTCGACGCAATTAGAGTCTTCTATCGTCATTAGGTCGCCCTGAACGTTATAATGAACTATCATTTTTGCGTCGGATTCGAAAATCAAGACTTACAAGAGAACGACCATAAGGTGCCCGAGGCAGCAATAGACCCTTGGAGGCAAGTCGGCTGGAGGCCGATGTATTGAATCTCGACGCAATTTGAGAGTTCTATGTCATCAGGCGGCGCTGAACGTTGCTATTCACTATAATTTTTGCGTCGGAATCGAAAATCTAGACTTACAAGAGAACGACCATAAGGTGCCCGAGGCAGCATTAGACCCTTGGAGACAAGTCGGCTGGAGGACGATGTATTGAATCTCGACGCAATTTGAGTGTCCCATCGTCATTAGGAGCCCCTAAACGTTACAATTATCTATCATTTTTGCGTCGGATTCGATAATCTAAAGTCACATGAGAGCTAACATAAGGTGCCCGAGACAGCAACAGACCCATGGAGACAAGTCGGCTGGAGGTCGATGTATTGGATCGCGACGCAATTTGAGTGTTTCATCGTCATTAGGAGGCCTTGAATGTTACAATTAACTATCATTTTTGCGTCGGATTCGATAATCTAAACTCACAGGAGAACGACCATAAGGTGCCCGAGGCAGCAATAGACCCTTGGAGACAAGTCGGCTGGAGGACGATGTATTGAATCTCGACGCAATTTGAGTGTCCCATCGTCATTAGGAGGCCCTAAACGTTACAATTAACAATCAGTTTCGCGTCGGATTCGAAAATCTAGACTCTCATGAGAGAGAACATAAGAGGCCGGAGGCAGTAATATCCCCATGGAGACAAGTCGGCTGGAGGACGATGTATTGAATCTCGACGCAATTTGACTGTCCCATCGTCATTAGGAGGCCCTAAACGTTACAAGTAACTATCATTTTTGCGTCAGATTCGATAATCTAAACTCACAGGAGAACGACCATAAGGTGCCCGAGGCAGCAACAGACCCTTGGAGACAAGTCGGCTGGAGGCCGATGTATTGAATCTCGACGCAATTTGAGTGTTCCATCGTCATTACAAGGCCCTGAACGTTACAATTAACTATCATTTTTGCGTCGGATTCGAAAATCTAGACTCACAGGAGAACGACCATAAGGTGCCCGAGGCAGCAATAGACCCTTGGAGACAAGTCGGCTGGAGGCCGATGTATTGAATATCGACGCAATTTGAGTGTTCCATCGGCATTAGGAGGCCCTGAACGTTACAATTAACTATCATTTTTGCGTCGGATTCGAAAATCTAGACTTACAAGACTACGACCATAAGGTGCCCGAGGCAGCAATAGACCCTTGGCGACAAGTCGGCTGGAGGCCGGTGTATTGATTCTTAACGCAATTTGAGTGTTCCATCGTCATTAGGAGGCCCTGAACGTTACAATTAACAATCATTTTAGCGTCGGATTCGAAAATCTACTCACAGGAGAAGTTCATACGGTGCTCGAGACACCAATATCCCCTTGGAGACAAGTCCGCTGGAGGCCGATGTATTGAATCTCGACGCAATTTGAGTGTTCCATCGTCATTAGGAGGCCCTGAACGTTACAATTAACTATCAGTTTCGCGTCGGATTCGAAAATCTAAACTCACATGAGAGCGAACATAAGAGGCCGGTGGCAGTAATATCCCCATGGAGACAAGTCGGCTGCAGGACGATGAATTGAATCTCGACGCAATTTGAGTGTCCCATCGTCATTAGGAGGCCCTAAACGTTACGATTAACTATCATTTTTGCGTCGGATTCGATAATCTAAACTCACAGGAGAACGACCATAAGGTGCCCGAGGCAGCAACAGACCCTTGGAGACAAGTCGGCTGGAGGCCGATGTATTGAATCTCGACGCAATTTGAGTGTTCCATCGTCATTACAAGGCCCTGAACGTTACAATTAACTATGATTTTTGCGTCGGATTCGAAAATCTAGACTCACAGGAGAACGACCATAAGGTGCCCGAGGCAGCAATATCCCCGTATAGACAAGTCGGCTGGAGGACGATGTATTGAATCTCGACGCAATTTGAATCTTCTATCGTCGTTAGGAGGCGCTGAACGTTACAATTCACTATCATTTTTGCGTCGGATTCGAAAATCTAGACTCACAGGAGAAGGATCATATTGTGCCCGAGACTGCAATATCCCCTTGGATACAAGTCGACTGGAGGACGATTTATTGAATCTCGACTCAATTTGAGAGTTCCATCGTCATTAGGAGGCCCTGAACGTTACAATTAACTATCATTTTTGCGTCGGATTCGAAAATCTAGACTTACGACCATAAGGTGCCCGAGGGAGCATTAGACCCTTGGAGACAAGTCGGCTGGAGGACGATCTATTGAATCTCGACGCAATTTGAGAGTTCTATCGTCATCAGGAGGCGCTGAACGTTACTATTCACTATAATTTTTGCGTCGGATTTGAAAATCTAGACTTACAAGAGAATGACCATAAGGTGCCCGAGGCAGCATTAGACCCTTGGAGACAAGTCGGCTGGAGGCCGATGTATTGAATCACGACGCAATTTGAGTGTTCCATCGTCATTACAAGTCCCTGAACGTTACAATTAACTATCATTTTAGCGTCGGATTCGAAAATCTACTCACAGGAGAAGTTCATACGGTGCTCGAGACCGCAATATATCCCTTGGAGACAAATCGACTGGAGGCCGATGTATTGAATCTCGACGCAATTTGAGTGTTCCATCGTCATTACAAGGCCCTAAACGTTACAATTAACTATCATTTTTGCGTCGGATTCGATTATCTAAACTCACAGGAGAACGACCATAAGGTGCCCGAGGCAGCAATAGACCCTTGGAGACAAGTCGGCTGGAGGCCGATGTATTGAATCTCGACGCAATTTGAGTGTTCCATCGGCATTAGGAGGCCCTGAACGTTACAATTAACAATAAGTTTCGTGTCGGATTCGAAAATCTAGGATCACATGAGAGCGAACATAAGGTGCCCGAGGCAGCAACAGACCCTTGGAGACGAGTCGGCTGGAGGTTGATGTATTGGATCGCGACGCAATTTGAGTGTTCCATCGTCATTAGGAGGCCCTGAATGTTACAATTAACTATCATTTTTGCGTCGGATTCGATAATCTAGACTTACAAGAGAATGACCATAAGGTGCCCGAGGCAGCATTAGACCCTTGGAGACAAGTCGGCTGGAGGACGATGTATTGAATCTCGACGCAATTTGAGTGTCCCATCGTCATTAGGAGGCCCTAAACGTTACAATTATCTATCATTTTTGCGACGGATTCGATAATCTAAGCTCACATGAGAGCGAACATAAGGTGCTCGAGACAGCAACAGACCCATGGAGTCAAGTCGGCTGGATGTCGATGTATTGGATCGCTACGCAATTTGAGTGTTCCATCGTCATTAGGAGGCCCTGAATGTTACAATTTACTATCATTTTTGCGTCGGATTCGATAATCTAAACTCACAGGAGCACGACCATAAGGTGCCCGAGGCAGCAATAGACCCTTGGAGACAAGTCGGCTGGAGGACGAAGTATTGAATCTCGACGCAAATTGAGTGTCCCATCGTCATTAGGAGGCCTTAACGTTACAATTAACAATCAGTTTCGCGGCGGGTTCGAAAATCTAGACTCACATGAGAGCGAACATAAGAGGCCGGAGGCAGTAATATCCCCATGGAGACAAGTCGGCTGGAGGACGATGTATTGAATTTCGACGCAATTTGAGTGTCCCATCGTCATTAGGACGCCCTAAACGTTACAAGTAACTATCATTTTTGCGTCGGATTCGATAATCTAAACTCACAGGAGAACGACCATAAGGTGCCCGAGGCAGCAACAGACCCTTGGAGACAAGTCGGCTGGAGGCCGATGTATTGAATCTCGACGCAATTTGAGTGTTCCATCGTCATTACAAGGCCCTGAACGTTACAATTAACTATCATTTTTGCGTTGGATTCGATAATCTAAACTCACAGGGGAACGACCATAAGGGGCCCGAGGCAGCAATAGACCCTTGGAGACAAGTCGGCTGGAGGCCGATGTATTGAATCTCGACGCAATTTGAGTGTTCCATCGGCATTAGGAGGCCCTGAACGTTACAATTAACAATCAGTTTCGTGTCGGATTCGAAAATCTAGACTCACATGAGAGCGAACATAAGGTGCCCGAGGCAGCAACACACCCTTGGAGGCAAGTCGGCTGGAGGTCGATGTATTGGATCGCGACGCAATTTGAGTGTTCCATCGTCATTAGGAGGCCCTGAATGTTACAATTAACTTTCATTTTTGCGTCGGATTCGATAATCTAAACTCACAGGAGAACGACCATAAGGTGCCCGAGGCAGCAATGGGCCCTTGGAGACAAGTCGGCTGGAGGACGATGTATTGAATCTCGACGCAATTTGAGTGTCCCATCGTCATTAGGAGGCCCTAAACGTTACAATTAACAATCAGTTTCGCGTCGGGTTCGAAAATCTAGACTCACATGAGAGCGAACATAAGAGGACGGAGGCAGTAATATCCCCATGGAGACAAGTCGGCTGGAGGACGATGTATTGAATCTCGACGCAATTTGAGTGTCCCATCGTCATTAGGAGGCCCTAAACGTTACAATTAACTATCATTTTTGCGTCGGATTCGATAATCCAAACTCACAGGAGAACGACCATAAGGTGCCCGAGGCAGCAACAGACCCTTGGAGACAAGTCGGCTGGAGGCCGAAGTATTGAATCTCGTCGCAATTTGAGTGTTCCATCGTCATTACAAGGCCCTGAACGTTACAATTAACTATCATTTTTGCGTCGGATTCGAAAATCTAGACTCACAGGAGAACGACCATAAGGTGCCCGAGGCAGCAATAGACCCTTGGAGACGAGTCGGCTGGAGGCCGATGTATTGAATCTCGACGCAATTTGAGTGTTCCTTCGACATTTGGATGCCCTGAATGTTTCAATTAACTAGCATTTTTGCGTCGGATTCGAAAATCTAGACTTACAAGACAACGACCGTAAGGTGCCCGAGGCTGCAATAGACCCTTGGAGACAAGTCGGCTGGAGGCCGGTGTATTGATTCTTAACGCAATTTGAGTGTTCCATCGTCATTAGGAGGCCCTGAACGTTACAATTAACAATCATTTTAGCGTCGGATTCGAAAATCTACTCACAGGAGAAGTTCATACGGTGCTCGAGACACCAATATCCCCATGGAGACAAGTCCGCTGGAGGCCGATGTATTGAATCTCGACGCAATTTGAGTGTTCCATCGTCATTAGGAGGCCCTGAACTTTACAATTAACTATCAGTTTTGCGTCGGATTCGAAAATCTAGACTCACATGAGAGCGAACATAAGAGGCCGGAGGCAGTAATATCCCCATGGAGACAAGTCGGCTGGGGGACGATGTATTGAATCTCGACGCAATTTGAGTGTCCCATCGTCATTAGGAGGCCCTAAACGTTACAATTAACTATCATTTTTGCGTCGGATTCGATAATCTAAACTCACAGGAGAACGACGATAAGGTGCCCGAGGCAGCAACAGACCCTTGGAGACAAGTCGGCTGGAGGCCGATGTATTGAATCTCGACGCAATTTGAGTGTTCCATCATCATTACATGGCCCTGAACGTTACAATTAACTATCATTTTTGCGTCTGATTCGAAAATCTAGACTGACAGGAGAACGACCATAAGGTGAACGAGGCACCAACAGACCATTGGAGACAAGTCAGCTGGAGGACGACGTATTGAATCTCGACGCAATTTGAGTGTCCCATCGTCATTACAAGGCCCTGAACGTTTCAATTAACTATCATTTTTGCGTCGGATTCGAAAATCTAGACTCACAGGAGAACGACCATAAGGTGCCCGAGGCAGCAATAGACCCTTGGAGACAAGTCGGCTGGAGGCCGATGTATTGAATCTCGACGCAATTTGAGTGTTCCATCGGCATTAGGAGGCCCTGAACGTTACAGTTAACTATCATTTTAGCGTCGGATTCGAAAATCTACTAACAGGAGAAAGATCATATGGTGCACGAGACTGCAATATCCCCTTGGATACAAGTCGACTGGAGGTCGAAGTATTGACTCTCGACGCAATTTGAGTGTTCCATCGTCATTAGAAGGCCCTGAACGTTACAATTAACTATCATTTTTGCGTCGGATTCGAAAATCTAGACTCACAGGAGAACGACCATAAAGTGCCCGAGGTAGCAATATCCCCTTGGAGACAAGTCGGCTGGAGGACGATGTATTGAATCTCGAGGCAATTTGAGTGTTCCATCGGCATTAGGAGGCCCTGAACGTTACAATTAACAATAAGTTTCGTGTCGGATTCGAAAATCTAGGATCACATGAGAGCGAACATAAGGTGCCCGAGGCAGCAACAGAGCCTTGGAGACGAGTCGGCTGGAGGTTGATGTATTGGATCGCGACGCAATTTGAGTGTTCCATCGTCATTAGGAGGCCCTGAATGTTACAATTAACTATCATTTTTGCGTCGGATTCGATAATCTAAACTCACAGGAGAACGACCATAAGGTGCCCGAGGCAGCAATAGACCCTTGGAGACAAGTCGGCTGGAGGCCGATGTATTGAATCTCGACGCAATTTGAGAGTTCTATCGTCATCAGGAGGCGCTGAACGTTACTATTCACTATAATTTTTGCGTCGGATTCGAAAATCTAGACTTACAAGAGAATGACCATAAGGTGCCCGAGGCAGCATTAGACCCTTGGAGACAAGTCGGCTGGAGGACGATGTATTGAATCTCGACGCAATTTGAGTGTCCCATCGTCATTAGGAGGCCCTAAACGTTACAATTATCTATCATTTTTGCGACGGATTCGATAATCTAAGCTCACATGAGAGCGAACATAAGGTGCTCGAGACAGCAACAGACCCATGGAGTCAAGTCGGCTGGATGTCGATGTATTGGATCGCGACGCAATTTGAGTGTTCCATCGTCATTAGGAGGCCCTGAATGTTACAATTAACATTCAGTTTCGCGGCGGGTTCGAAAATCTAGACTCACATGAGAGCGAACATAAGAGGCCGGAGGCAGTAATATCCCCATGGAGACAAGTCGGCTGGAGGACGATGTATTGAATTTCGACGCAATTTGAGTGTCCCATCGTCATTAGGACGCCCTAAACGTTACAAGTAACTATCATTTTTGCGTCGGATTCGATAATCTAAACTCACAGGAGAACGACCATAAGGTGCCCGAGGCAGCAACAGACCCTTGGAGACAAGTCGGCTGGAGGCCGATGTATTGAATCTCGACGCAATTTGAGTGTTCCATCGTCATTACAAGGCCCTGAACGTTACAATTAACTATCATTTTTGCGTTGGATTCGATAATCTAAACTCACAGGGGAACGACCATAAGGGGCCCGATTCAGCAATAGACCCTTGGAGACAAGTCGGCTGGAGGCCGATGTATTGAATCTCGACGCAATTTGAGTGTTCCATCGGCATTAGGAGGCCCTGAACGTTACAATTAACAATCAGTTTCGTGTCGGATTCGAAAATCTAGACTCACATGAGAGCGAACATAAGGTGCCCGAGGCAGAGAAACACCCTTGGAGGCAAGTCGGCTGGAGGTCGATGTATTGGATCGCGACGCAATTTGAGTGTTCCATCGTCATTAGGAGGCCCTGAATGTTACAATTAACTTTCATTTTTGCGTCGGATTCGATAATCTAAACTCACAGGAGAACGACCATAAGGTGCCCGAGGCAGCAATGGGCCCTTGGAGACAAGTCGGCTGGAGGACGATGTATTGAATCTCGACGCAATTTGAGTGTCCCATCGTCATTAGGAGGCCCTAAACGTTACAATTAACAATCAGTTTCGCGTCGGGTTCGAAAATCTAGACTCACATGAGAGCGAACATAAGAGGACGGAGGCAGTAATATCCCCATGGAGACAAGTCGGCTGGAGGACGATGTATTGAATCTCGACGCAATTTGAGTGTCCCATCGTCATTAGGAGGCCCTAAACGTTACAATTAACTATCATTTTTGCGTCGGATTCGATAATCCAAACTCACAGGAGAACGACCATAAGGTGCCCGAGGCAGCAACAGACCCTTGGAGACAAGTCGGCTGGAGGCCGAAGTATTGAATCTCGACGCAATTTGAGTGTTCCATCGTCATTACAAGGCCCTGAACGTTACAATTAACTATCATTTTTGCGTCGGATTCGAAAATCTAGACTCACAGGAGAACGACCATAAGGTGCCCGAGGCAGCAATAGACCCTTGGAGACGAGTCGGCTGGAGGCCGATGTATTGAATCTCGACGCAATTTGAGTGTTCCTTCGGCATTTGGATGCCCCGAATGTTACAATTAACTAGCATTTTTGCGTCGGATTCGAAAATCTAGACTTACAAGACAACGACCGTAAGGTGCCCGAGGCTGCAATAGACCCTTGGAGACAAGTCGGCTGGAGGCCGGTGTATTGATTCTTAACGCAATTTGAGTGTTCCATCGTCATTAGGAGGCCCTGAACGTTACAATTAACAATCATTTTAGCGTCGGATTCGAAAATCTACTCACAGGAGAAGTTCATACGGTGCTCGAGACACCAATATCCCCATGGAGACAAGTCCGCTGGAGGCCGATGTATTGAATCTCGACGCAATTTGAGTGTTCCATCGTCATTAGGAGGCCCTGAACTTTACAATTAACTATCAGTTTCGCGTCGGATTCGAAAATCTAGACTCACATGAGAGCGAACATAAGAGGCCGGAGGCAGTAATATCCCCATGGAGACAAGTCGGCTGGGGGACGATGTATTGAATCTCGACGCAATTTGAGTGTCCCATCGTCATTAGGAGGCCCTAAACGTTACAATTAACTATCATTTTTACGTCGGATTCGATAATCTAAACTCACAGGAGAACGACGATAAGGTGCCCGAGGCAGCAACAGACCCTTGGAGACAAGTCGGCTGGAGGCCGATGTATTGAATCTCGACGCAATTTGAGTGTTCCATCATCATTACATGGCCCTGAACGTTACAATTAACTATCATTTTTGCGTCTGATTCGAAAATCTAGACTGACAGGAGAACGACCATAAGGTGAACGAGGCACCAACAGACCATTGGGGACAAGTCAGCTGGAGGACGACGTATTGAATCTCGACGCAATTTGAGTGTCCCATCGTCATTACAAGGCCCTGAACGTTTCAATTAACTATCATTTTTGCGTCGGATTCGAAAATCTAGACTCACAGGAGAACGACCATAAGGTGCCCGAGGCAGCAATAGACCCTTGGAGACAAGTCGGCTGGAGGCCGATGTATTGAATCTCGACGCAATTTGAGTGTTCCATCGGCATTAGGAGGCCCTGAACGTTACAGTTAACTATCATTTTAGCGTCGGATTCGAAAATCTACTAACAGGAGAAAGATCATATGGTGCACGAGACTGCAATATCCCCTTGGATACAAGTCGACTGGAGGTCGAAGTAATGACTCTCGACGCAATTTGAGTGTTCCATCGTCATTAGAAGGCCCTGAACGTTACAATTAACTATCATTTTTGCGTCGGATTCGAAAATGTAGACTCACAGGAGAACGACCATAAAGTGCCCGAGGTAGCAATATCCCCTTGGAGACAAGTCGGCTGGAGGACGATGTATTGAATCTCGACGCAATTTGAATCTTCTATCGTCATTAGGAGGCGCTGAACGTTACAATTCACTATCATTTTTGCGTCGGATTCGAAAATCTAGACTCACAGGAGAAGGATCATATTGTGCCCGAGACTGCAATATCCCCTTGGATACAAGTCGACTGGAGGACGATGTATTGAATGTCGACGCAATTTGAGAGTTCCATCGTCATTAGGAGGCCCTGAACGTTACAATTAACTATCATTTTTGCGTCGGATTCGAAAATCTAGTCTTACGACCATAAGGTGCCCGAGGCAGCATTAGACCCTTGGAGGCAAGTCGGCTGGAGGACGATGTATTGGATCGCGACGCAATTTGAGTGTTCCATCGTCATTACAAGGCCCTGAACGTTACAATTAACTATCATTTTAGCGTCGGATTCGAAAATCTACTCACAGGAGAAGTTCATACGGTGCTCGAGACCGCAATATACCCCTTGGAGACAAATCGGCCGGGTGCCGATGTATTGAATATCGACGCAATTTGAGCGTTCCATCGTCATTAGGAGGCCCTAAATGTTACAATTAACTATCATAGTTGCGTCGGATTCGATAATCTAAACTCACAGGAGAACGACCATAAGGTGCCCGAGGCAGCAACAGACCCTTGGAGACAAGTCGGCTGGAGGCCGATGTATTGAATCTCGACGCAATTTGAGTGTTCCATCATCATTACATGGCTCTGAACGTTACAATTAACTATCATTTTTGCGTCGGATTCGAAAATCTAGACTGACAGGAGAACGACCATAAGGTGCCCGAGGAAGCAACAGACCATTGGAGACAAGTCGGCTGGAAACCGATGTATTGATTCTTGACGCAATTTGAGTGTTCCATCGTCATTAGGAGGCCCTGAACGTTACAATACACTGTCATTTTTGCGTCGGATTCGAAAATCTAGACTCACAGGAGAAGGACCATTTGGTGCCCGAGGCAGCGATACCCCTTGGAGACAAGTCGGCTTGAGGCCGATGTATTGAATCTCGACGCTATTTGAGTATTCCATCGGCATTAGGAGGCCCTGATCGTTACAATTAACTATCATTTTTGCGTCGGATTCGATAATCTAAACTCACTGGAGAACGACCATAAGGTGCCCGAGGCAGCAACAGACCCTTGGAGACAAGTCGGCTGGAGGACGATGTATTGAATCTCGACGCAATTTGAGTGTTCCATCGGCATTTGGATGCCCTGAATGTTACAATTAACTATCATTTTTGCGTCGGATTCGAAAATCTAGACTTACAAGACAACGACCGTAAGGTGCCCGAGGCTGCAATAGACCCTTGGAGACAAGTCGGCTGGAGGCCGGTGTATTGATTCTTAACGCAATATGAGTGTTCCATCGTCATTAGGAGGCCCTGAACGTTACAATTAACAATCATTTTAGCGTCGGATTCGAAAATCTACTCACAGGAGAAGTTCATACGGTGCTCGAGACACCAATATCCCCATGGAGACAAGTCCGCTGGAGGCCGATGTATTGAATCTCGACGCAATTTGAGTGTTCCATCGTCATAAGGAGGCCCTGAACTTTACAATTAACTATCATTTTTGCGTCTGATTCGAAAATCTAGACTGACAGGAGAACGACCATAAGGTGCCCGAGGAAGCAACAGACCATTGGAGACAAGTCGGCTGGAGGACGACGTATTGAATCTCGACACAATTTGAGTGTTCCATCGTCATTACAAGGCCCTGAACGTTACAATTAACTATCATTTTTGCGTCGGATTCGAAAATCTAGACTCACAGGAGAACGACCATAAGGTGCCCGAGGCAGCAATAGACCCTTGGAGACAAGTCGGCTGGATGCCGATGTATTGAATCTCGACGCAATTTGAGTGTTCCATCGTCATTAGAAGGCCCTGAACGTTACAATTAACTATCATTTTAGCGTAGGATTCGAAACTCTACTCACAGGAGAAGTTCATACGGTGCTCGAGTCCGCAATATACCCCTTGGAGACAAATCGGCCGGGTGCCGATGTATTGAATATCGACGCAATTTGAGTGTTCCATCGTCATTAGGAGGCCCTAAATGTTACAATTAACTATCATTGTTGCGTCGGATTCGATAATCTAAACTCACAGGAGAACGACCATAAGGTGCCCGAGGCAGCAACAGACACTTGGAGACAAGTAGGCTGGAGGCCGATGTATTGAATCTCGACGCAATTTGAGTGTTCCATCGTCATTACAAGGCCCTAAACGTTACAATTAACTATCATTTTTGCGTCGGATTCGATTATCTAAACTCACAGGAGAACCACCATAAGGTGCCCGAGGCAGCAATAGACCATTGGAGACAAGTCGGCTGGAGGCCGATGTATTGAATCTCGACGCAATTTGAGTGTTCCATCGGCATTAGGAGGCCCTGAACGTTACAATTAACAATAAGTTTCGTGTCGGATTCGAAAATCTAGACTCACATGAGAGCGAACATAAGGTGCCCGAGGCAGCAACAGTACCTTGGAGACAAGTCGGCTGGAGGTTGATGTATTTGATCGCGACGCAATTTGAGTGTTCCATCGTCATTAGGAGGCCCTGAATGTTACAATTAACTATCATTTTTGCGTCGGATTCGATAATCTAAACTCACAGGAGAACGACCATAAGGTGCCCGAGGCAGCAATAGACCCTTGGAGACAAGTCGGCTGGAGGCCGATGAATTGAATCTCGACGCAATTTGAGAGTTCTATCGTCATCAGGAGGCGCCGAACGTTACTATTCACTATAATTTTTGCGTCGGATTCGATAATCTAGAATTACAAGAGAATGACCATAAGGTGCCCGAGGCAGCATTAGACCCTTGGAGACAAGTCGGCTGGAGGACGATGTATTGAATCTCGACGCAATTTGAGTGTCCCATCGTCATTAGGAGGCCCTAAACGTTACAATTATCTATCATTTTTGCGTCGGATTCGATAATCTAAACTCACATGAGAGCGAACATAAGGTGCCCGAGGCAGCAACAGACACTTGGAGACAAGTCGGCTGGAGGTTGATGTATTTAATCGCGACGCAATTTGAGTGTTCCATCGTCATTAGGAGGCCCTGAACTTTACAATTAACTATCAGTTTCGCGTCGGATTCGAAAATCTAGACTCACATGAGAGCGAACATAAGAGGCCGGACGCAGTAATATCCCCATGGAGACAAGTCGGCTGGAGGACGATGTATTGAATCTCGACGCAATTTGAGTGTCCCATCGTCATTAGGAGGCCCTAAACGTTACAATTAACTATCATTTTTGCGTCGGATTCGATAATCTAAACTCACAGGAGAACGACCATAAGGTGCCCGAGGCAGCAACAGACCCTTGGAGACAAGTCGGCTGGAGGCCGATGTATTGAATCTCGACGCAATTTGAGTGTTCCATCATCATTACATGGCCCTGAACGTTACAATTAACTATCATTTTTGTGTCGGATTCGAAAATCTAGACTGACAGGAGAACGACCATAAGGTGCCCGAGGCACCAACAGACCATTGGAGACAAGTCAGCTGGAGGACGACGTATTGAATCTCGACGCAATTTGAGTGTCCCATCGTCATTACAAGGCCCTGAACGTTACAATTAACTATCATTTTTGCGTCGGATTCGAAAATCTAGACTCACAGGAGAACGACCATAAAGTGCCCGAGGCAGCAATAGACTCTTGGAGACAAGTCGGCTGGAGGCCGATGTATTGAATCTCGACGCAATTTGAGTGTTCCATCGGCATTACGAGGCCCTGAACGTTACAGTTAACTATCATTTTAGCGTCGGATTCGAAAATCTACTAACAGGAGAAAGATCATATGGTGCACGAGACTGCAATATCCCCTTGGATACAAGTCGACTGGAGGTCGAAGTATTGACTCTCGACGCAATTTGAGTGTTCCATCGTCATTAGAAGGCCCTGAACGTTACAATTAACTATCATTTTTGCGTCGGATTCGAAAATCTAGACTCACAGGAGAACGACCATAAAGTCCCGAGGCAGCAATATCCCCTTGGAGACAAGTCGGCTGGAGGACGATGTATTGAATCTCGACGCAATTTGAATTTTCTATCGTCATTAGGAGGCGCTGAACGTTACAATTCACTATCATTTTTGCGTCGGATTCGAAAATCTAGACTCACAGGAGAAGGATCATATTGTGCCCGAGACTGCAATATCCCCTTGGATACAAGTCGACTGGAGGACGATGTATTGAATGTCGACGCAATTTGAGAGTTCCATCGTCATTAGGAGGCCCTGAACGTTACAATTAACTATCATTTTTGCGTCGGATTCGAAAATCTAGTCTTACGACCATAAGGTGCCCGAGGCAGCATTAGACCCTTGGAGGCAAGTCGGCTGGAGGACGATGTATTGGATCGCGACGCAATTTGAGTGTTCCATCGTCATTACAAGGCCCTGAACGTTACAATTAACTATCATTTTAGCGTCGGATTCGAAAATCTACTCACAGGAGAAGTTCATACGGTGCTCGAGACCGCAATATACCCCTTGGAGACAAATCGGCCGGGTGCCGATGTATTGAATATCGACGTAATTTGAGTGTTCCATCGTCATTAGGAGGCCCTAAATGTTACAATTAACTATCATTGTTGCGTCGGATTCGATAATCTAAACTCACAGGAGAACGACCATAAGGTGCCCGAGGCAGCAACAGACTCTTGGAGACAAGTCGGCTGGAGGCCGATGTATTGAATCTCGACGCAATTTGAGTGTTCCATCATCATTACATGGCTCTGAACGTTACAATTAACTATCATTTTTGCGTCGGATTCGAAAATCTAGACTGACAGGAGAACGACCATAAGGTGCCCGAGGAAGCAACAGACCATTGGAGACAAGTCGGCTGGAGGACGACGTATTGAATCTCGACGCAATTTGAGTGTTCCATCGTCATTACAAGGCCCTGAACGTTACAAATAACTATCATTTTTGCGTCGGATTCGAAAATCTAGACTCACAGGAGAACGACCATAAGGTGCACGAGGCAGCAATAGACACTTGGAGACAAGTCGGCTGGAAACCGATGTATTGATTCTTGACGCAATTTGAGTGTTCCATCGTCATTAGGAGGCCCTGAACGTTACAATTCACTGTCATTTTTGCGTCGGATTCGAAAATCTAGACTCACAGGAGAAGGACCATGTGGTGCCCGAGGCAGCGATACCCCTTGGAGACAAGTCGGCTTGAGGCCGATGTATTGAATCTCGACGCTATTTGAGTATTCCATCGGCATTAGGAGGCCCTGATCGTTACAATTAACTATCATTTTTGCGTCGGATTCAATAATCTAAACTCACTGGAGAACGACCATAAGGTGCCCGAGGCAGCAACAGACCCTTGGAGACAAGTCGGCTGGAGGACGATGTATTGAATCTCGACGCAATTTGAGTGTTCCATCGGCATTTGGATGCCCTGAATGTTACAATTAACTATCATTTTTGCGTCGGATTCGAAAATCTAGACTTACAAGACAACGACCGTAAGGTGCCCGAGGCTGCAATAGACCCTTGGAGACAAGTCGGCTGGAGGCCGGTGTATTGATTTTTAACGCAATATGAGTGTTCCATCGTCATTAGGAGGCCCTGAACGTTACAATTAACAATCATTTTAGCGTCGGATTCGAAAATCTACTCACAGGAGAAGTTCATACGGTGCTCGAGACACCAATATCCCCATGGAGACAAGTCCGCTGGAGGCCGATGTATTGAATCTCGACGCAATTTGAGTGTTCCATCGTCATAAGGAGGCCCTGAACTTTACAATTAACTATCATTTTTGCGTCTGATTCGAAAATCTAGACTGACAGGAGAACGACCATAAGGTGCCCGAGGAAGCAACAGACCATTGGAGACAAGTCGGCTGGAGGACGACGTATTGAATCTCGACGCAATTTGAGTGTTCCATCGTCATTACAAGGCCCTGAACGTTACAATTAACTATCATTTTTGCGTCGGATTCGAAAATCTAGACTCACAGGAGAACGACCATAAGGTGCCCGAGGCAGCAATAGACCCTTGGAGACAAGTCGGCTGGAGGCCGATGTATTGAATCTCGACGCAATTTGAGTGTTCCACCGTCATTAGAAGGCCCTGAACGTTACAATTAATTATCATTTTAGCGTAGGATTCGAAAATCTACTCACAGGAGAAGTTCATACGGTGCTCGAGTCCGCAATATACCCCTTGGAGACAAATCGGCCGGGTGCCGATGTATTGAATATCGACGCAATTTGAGTGTTCCATCGTTATTAGGAGGCCCTAAATGTTACAATTAACTATCATTGTTGCGTCGGATTCGATAATCTAAACTCACAGGAGAACGACCATAAGGTGCCCGAGGCAGCAACAGACACTTGGAGACAAGTAGGCTGGAGGCCGATGTATTGAATCTCGACGCAATTTGAGTGTTCCATCGTCATTACAAGGCCCTAAACGTAACAATTAACTATCATTTTTGCGTCGGATTCGATTATCTAAACTCACAGGAGAACGACCATAAGGTGCCCGAGGCAGCAATAGACCATTGGAGATAAGTCGGCTGGTGGCCGATGTATTGAATCTCGACGCAATTTGAGTGTTCCATCGGCATTAGGAGGCCCTGAACGTTACAATTAACAATAAGTTTCGTGTCAGATTCGAAAATCTAGACTCACATGAGAGCAAACATAAGGTGCCCGAGGCAGCAACAGACCCTTGGAGACAAGTCGGCTGGAGGTTGATGTATTTTATCGCGACGCAATTTGAGTGTTCCATCGTCATTAGGAGGCCCTGAATGTTACAATTAACTATCATTTTTGCGTCGGATTCGATAATCTAAACTCACAGGAGAACGACCATAAGGTGCCCGAGGCAGCAATAGACCCTTGGAGACAAGTCGGCTGGAGGCCGATGAATTGAATCTCGACGCAATTTGAGAGTTCTATCGTCATCAGGAGGCGCCGAACGTTACTATTCACTATAATTTTTGCGTCGGATTCGAAAATCTAAAATTACAAGAGAATGACCATAAGGTGCCCGAGGCAGCATTAGACCCTTGGAGACAAGTCGGCTGGAGGACGATGTATTGAATCTCGACGCAATTTGAGTGTCCCATCGTCATTAGGAGGCCCTAAACGTTACAATTATCTATCATTTTTGCGTCGGATTCGATAATCTAAACTCACATGAGAGCGAACATAAGGTGCTCGAGACAGCAACAGACCCATGGAGTCAAGTCGGCTGGATGTCGATGTATTGGATCGCGACGCAATTTGAGTGTTCAATCGTCATTACAAGGCCCTGAACGTTACAATTAACTATCATTTTTGCGTCGGATTCGAAAATCTAGACTCACAGGAGAACGACCATAAGGTGCCCGAGGCAGCAATAGACCCTTGGAGACGAGTTGGCTGGAGGCCGATGTATTGAATCTCGACGCAATTTGAGTGTTCCATCGGCATTTGGATGCCCTGAATGTTACAATTAACTATAATTTTTGCGTCGGATTCGAAAATCTAGACTCACAGGAGAACGACCATAAGGTGCCCGAGGCAGCAATAGACCCTTGGAGACAAGACGGCTGGAGTCCGATGTATTGAATCTCGACGCAATTTGAGTGTTCCATCGGCATTAGGAGGCCCTGAACGTTACAGTTAACTATCATTTTAGCGTCGGATTCGAAAATCTACTATCAGGAGAAAGTTCATATGGTGCACGAGACTGCAATATCCCCTTGGATACAAGTCGACTGGAGGTCGATGTATTGACTCTCGACGCAGTTTGAGTGTTCCATCGTCATTAGAAGGCCCTGAACGTTACAATTAACTATCATTTTTGCGTCGGATTCGAAAATCTAGACTCACAGGAGAACGACCATAAGGTGCCTGAGGCAGCAATATCCCCGTGTAGACAAGTCGGCTGGAGGACGATGTATTGAATCTCGACGCAATTTGAATCTTCTATCGTCATTAGGAGGCGCTGAACGTTACAATTCACTATCATTTTTGCGTCGGATTCGAAAATCTAGACTCACAGGAGAAGGATCATATCGTGCCCGAGACTGCAATATCCCCTTGGATACAAGTCGACTGGAGGACGATGTATTGAATCTCGACGCAATTTGAGAGTTCCATCGTCATTAGGAGGCCCTGAACGTTACAATTAACTATCATTTTTGCGTCGGATTCGAAAATCTACACTTACGACCATAAGGTCCCCGAGGCAGCATTAGACCCTTGGAGACAAGTCGGCTGGAGGACGATGTATTGGATCGCGACGCAATTCGAGTGTTCCATCGTCATTAGGAGGCACTGAATGTTACAATTAACTATCAGTTTTTCGTCGGATTCGAAAATCTAGACTCACAGCAGACGGACCATTTGGTGCCCGAGGCAGCAATATCCCCTTGGAGACAAATCGGCTGGAGGACGATGTATTGAATCTCGACGCAATTTGAGAGTTCTATCGTCATCAGGAGGCTCTGAACACTACTATTCACTATCATTTTTGCGTCGGAATCGAAAATCTAGACTTACAAGAGAACGACCATAAGGTGCCCGAGGCAGCATTAGACCCTTGGAGACAAGTCGGCTGGAGGACGATGTATTGAACCTCGACGCAATTTGAGTGTCCCATCCTCATTAGGAGGCCCTAAACGTTACAATTAACTATCATTTTTGCGTCGGATTCGATAATCTAAACTCACAGGAGAACGACCATAAGGTGCCCGAGGCAGCAACAGACCCTTGGAGACAATTCGGCTGTAGGCCGATGTATTGAATCTCGACGCAATTTGAGTGTTCCATCGTCTTTAGGAGGCCCTGAACGTTACAATTAACTAGCAGTTTTGCGTCGGATTCGAAAACGTAGAATCACCGGAGAAGGACCATGTGGTGCCCGAGGCAGCGATATCCCCTTGGAGACAAGTCGGCTGGAGGACGATGTATTGAATCTCGACGCAATTTAAGTGTTCCATCGTCATTAGAAGGCCCTGAACGTTACAATTAACTATCATTTTTGCGTCGGATTCGAAAACCTAGACCCACAGGAGAACGACCATAAGGTGCCCGAGGCAGCAATAGACCCTTGGAGACAAGTCGGCTGGAGGCCGATGTACTGAATCTCGACGCAATTTGAGAGTTCCACCGTCATTAGAAGGCCCTGAACGTTACAATTAACTATCATTTTTGTGTCGGATTCGAAAATCTAGACCCACAGGAGACGGACCACATGGAGCCCGAGGCAGCAGTATCCCCTTGTTGACAAGTCGGCTGGAGGAAGATGTATTGACTCTCGACGCAAAATGAGTGTTCCATCGTCATTAGGAGGCCCTGAATGTTACAATTAACTATCAGTTTTTCGTCGGGTTGAAAATCTAAACTCACAGGAGAACGACCATAAGGTGCCCGATGCAGCAATATCCCCGTGGAGACAAGTCGGCTGGAGGACGATGTATTGAATCTCGACGCAATTTGAGTGTTCCATCGGCATTAGGAATCCCTGAACGTGGCAATTAACTATCATTTTTGCGTCGGATTCGAATACGTAGAATCACCGGAGACAGGCATGTGGTGCCCGAGGCAGCGATATCCCCATGGAGACAAGTCGGCTGGATGACGATGTATTGAATCTCGACGCAATTTGAGTGTTCCATCGGCGTTAGGAGGCCCTGAACGTTGCATTTAACTATCATTTTTGCGTCGGAGTCGAAAATCTAGACTTACAAGAGAACGACCATAAGGTGCCCGAGGCAGCAATAGACCCTTGGAGACAAGTCGGCTGGAGGCCGATGTATTGAATCTCGACGCAATTTGAGTGTTCCATCGCCAATAGGAAGCCCTGAACGTTGCAATTAACTATGAGTTTTGCGTCGGATTCGAAAATCTAGACTCACAGGAGAAGGATCATATTGTGCCCGAGACTGCAATATCCCCTTGGATACAAGTCGACTGGAGGTCGATGTATTGACTCTCGACGCAATTTGAGTGTTCATCGTCTTTAGGAGTTCCTGAACGTTACAATAAACTATCATTTATGCGTTGGATTCGAAAATCTAGACTCACAGGAAAACGACCATAAGGTGCCCGAGGCAGCAATATCCCCTTGGAGACAAATCGGCTGGAGGACGATGTATTGAATCTCGACGCAATTTGAGTCTTCTATCGTCATTAGGAGGCGCTGAACGTTACAATTCACTATCATTTTTGCGTCGGATTCGAAAATCTAGACTCACAGGAGAAGGATCATATTGTGCCCGAGACCGCAATATCCCCTTGGATACAAGTCGACTGGAGGTCGATGTATTGACTCTCGACGCAATTTGAGTGTGCCATCGTCTTTAGGAGTCCCTGGACGTTACAATTAACTATCATTTATGCGTCGGATTCCAAAATCTAGACTCACAGGAGAACGACCATAAGGTGCCCGAGGCAGCAATAGACCCTTGGAGACGAGTCGGCTGGAGGCCGATGTATTGAATCTCGACGCAATTTGAGTGTTCCATCGGCATTTGGATGCCCTGAATGTTACAATTAACTATCATTTTTGCGTCGGATTCGAAAATCTAGACTTACAAGACAACGACCGTAAGGTGCCCGAGGCTGCAATAGACCCTTGGAGACAAGTCGGCTGGAGGCCGGTGTACTGATTCTTAACGCAATTTGAGTGTTCCATCGTCATTAGGAGGCCCTGAACGTTACAATTAACAATCATTTTAGCGTCGGATTCGAAAATCTACTCACAGGAGAAGTTCATACGGTGCTCGAGACACCAATATCCCCATGGAGACAAGTCCGCTGGAGGCCGATGTATTGAATCTCGAAGCAATTTGAGTGTCCCATCGTCATTAGGAGGCCCTAAACGTTACAATTAACTATCATTTTTGCGTCGGATTCGAAAATCTAGACTCACAGGAGAACGACCATAAGGTGCCCGAGGCAGCAATATCCCCGTGGAGACAAGTCGGCTGGAGGCCGATGTATTGAATCTCGACGCAATTTGAGTGTTCCATCATCATTACATGGTCCTGAACGTTACAATTAACTATCATTTTTGCGTCGGATTCGAAAATCTAGACTCACAGGAGAAGGATCATATCGTGCCCGAGACTGCAATATCCCCTTGGATACAAGTCGACTGGAGGACGATGTATTGAATCTCGACGCAATTTGAGAGTTCCATCGTCATTAGGAGGCCCTGAACGTTACAATTAACTATCATTTTTGCGTCGGATTCGAAAATCTACACTTACGACCATAAGGTGCCCGAGGCAGCATTAGACCCTTGGAGACAAGTCGGCTGGAGGACGATGTATTGGATCGCGACGCAATTCGAGTGTTCCATCGTCATTAGAAGGCCCTGAATGTTACAATTAACTATCAGTTTTTCGTCGGATTCGAAAATCTAGACTCACAGCAGACGGACCATTTGGTGCCCGAGGCAGCAATATCCCCTTGGAGACAAATCGGCTGGAGGACGATGTATTGAATCTCGACGCAATTTGAGAGTTCTATCGTCATCAGGAGGCGCTGAACGCTACTATTCACTATCATTTTTGCGTCGGTATCGAAAATGTAGACTTACAAGAGAACGACCGTAAGGTGCCCGAGGCAGCATTAGACCCTTGGAGACAAGTCGGCTGGAGGACGATGTATTGAATCTCGACGCAATTTGAGTGTCCCATCGTCATTAGGGGGCCCTAAACGTTACAATTAACTATCATTTTTGCGTCGGATTCGATATTCTAAACTCATAGGAGGACGACCATAAGGTGCCCGAGGCAGCAATAGACCCTTGGAGACAAGTCGGCTGGAGGCCGATGTATTGAATCTCGACGCAATTTGAGAGTTCCATCGTCATTAGAAGGCCCTGAACGTTACAATTAACTATCATTTTTGCGTCGGATTCGAAAATCTAGACCCACAGGAGACGGACCACATGGAGCCCGAGGCAGCAATATCCCCTTGTTGACAAGTCGGCTGGAGGAAGATGTATTGACTCTCGACGCAAAATGAGTGTTCCATCGTCATTAGGAGGTCCTGAATGTTACAATTAACTATCAGTTTTTCGTCGGGTCGAAAATCTAAACTCACAGGAGAACGACCATAAGGTGCCCGATGCAGCAATATCCCCTTGGAGACAAGACGGCTGGAGGACGATGTATTGAATCTCGACGCAATTTGAGTGTTCCATCGGCATTAGGAGGCCCTGAACGTTGCAATTAACTATCATTTTTGCGTCGGATTCGAAAATCTAGACTTACAAGAGAACGACCATAAGGTGCCCGAGGCAGCCATAGACCCTTGGAGACAAGTCGGCTGGAGGCCGATGTATTGAATCTCGACGCAATTTGAGTGTTCCATCGCCAATAGGAGGCCCTGAAAGTTACAATTAACTATGAGTTTTGCGTCGGATTCGAATACGTAGAATCACCGGAGACAGGCATGTGGTGCCCGAGGCAGCGATATCCCCATGGAGACAAGTCGGCTGGAGGACGATGTATTGAATCTCGACGCAATTTGAGTATTCCATCGGCATTAGGAGGCCCTGAACGTTGCAATTAACTATCATTTTTGCGTCGGATTCGAAAATCTAGACTTACAAGAGAACGACCATAAGGTGCAAGAGGCAGCAATATCCCCTTGGAGACAAATCGGCTGGAGGACGATGTATTGAATCTCGACGCAATTTGAGTCTTCTATCGTCATTAGGAGACGCTGAACGTTACAATTCACTATCATTTTTGCGTCGGATTCGAAAACCTAGACTCACAGGAGAAGGATCATATTGTGCCCGAGACCGCAATATCCCCTTGGATACAAGTCGACTGGAGGTCGATGTATTGACTCTCGACGCAATTTGAGTGTGCCATCGTCTTTAGGAGTCCCTGAACGTTACAATTAACTATCATTTATGCGTCGGATTCCAAAATCTAGACTCACAGGAGAACGACCATAAGGTGCACGAGGCAGCAATAGACACTTGGAGACAAGTCGGCTGGAAACCGATGTATTGATTCTTGACGCAATTTGAGTGTTCCATCGTCATTAGGAGGCCCTGAACGTTACAATTCAATGTCATTTTTGCGTCGGATTCGAAAATCTAGACTCACAGGAGAAGGACCATGTGGTGCCCGAGGCAGCGATAACCCTTGGAGACAAGTCGGCTGGAGGCCGATGTATTGAATCTCGACGCAATTTGAGTGTCCCATCGTCATTAGGAGGCCCTAAACGTTACAATTAACAATCAGTTTCGCGTCGGGTTCGAAAATCTAGACTCACATGAGAGCGAACATAAGAGGCCGGAGGCAGTAATATCCCCATGGAGACAAGTCGGCTGGAGGACGATGTATTGAATCTCGACGCAATTTGAGTGTCCCATCGTCATTAGGAGGCCCTAAACGTTACAATTAACTATCATTTTTGCGTCGGATTCGATAATCTAAACTCACAGGAGAACGACCATAAGGTGCCCGAGGCAGCAACAGACCCTTGGAGACAAGTCGGCTGGAGGCCGAAGTATTGAATCTCGACGCAATTTGAGTGTTCCATCGTCATTACAAGGCCCTGAACGTTACAATTAACTATCATTTTTGCGTCGGATTCGAAAATCTAGACTCACAGGAGAACGACCATAAGGTGCCCGAGGCAGCAATAGACCCTTGGAGACGAGTCGGCTGGAGGCCGATGTATTGAATCTCGACGCAATTTGAGTGTTCCATCGGCATTTGGATGCCCTGAATGTTACAATTAACTATCATTTTTGCGTCGGATTCGAAAATCTAGACTTACAAGACAACGACCGTAAGGTGCCCAAGGCTGCAATAGACCCTTGGAGACAAGTCGGCTGGAGGCCGGTGTACTGATTCTTAACGCAATTTGAGTGTTCCATCGTCATTAGGAGGCCCTGAACGTTACAATTAACAATCATTTTAGCGTCGGATTCGAAAATCTACTCACAGGAGAAGTTCATACGGTGCTCGAGACACCAATATCCCCATGGAGACAAGTCCGCTGGAGGCCGATGTATTGAATCTCGACGCAATTTGAGTGTTCCACCGTCATTAGGAGGCCCTGAACTTTACAATTAACTATCAGTTTCGCGTCGGATTCGAAAATCTAGACTCACATGAGAGCGAACATAAGAGGCCGGAGGCAGTAATATCCCCATGGAGACAAGTCGGCTGGAGGACGATGTATTGAATCTCGACGCAATTTGAGTGTCCCATCGTCATTAGGAGGCCCTAAACGTAACAATTAACTATCATTTTTCCGTCGGATTCGATAATCTAAACTCACAGGAGAACGACCATAAGGTGCCCGAGGCAGCAACAGACCCTTGGAGACAAGTCGGCTGGAGGCCGATGTATTGAATCTCGTCGCAATTTGAGTGTTCCATCATCATTACATGGCCCTGAACGTTACAATTAACTATCATTTTTGCGTCGGATTCGAAAATCTAGACTCACAGGAGAACGACCATAAGGTGCCCGAGGCAGGAACAGACCATTGGAGACAAGTCGGCTGGAGGACGACGTATTGAATCTCGACGCAATTTGAGTGTTCCATCATCATTACAAGGCCCTGAACGTTACAATTAACTATCATTTTTGCGTCGGATTCGAAAATCTAGACTCACAGGAGAACGACCATAAGGTGCCCGAGGCAGCAATATCCCCGTGGAGACAAGTCGGCTCGAGGACGATGTATTGAATCTCGACGCAATTTGAATCTTCTATCGTCATTAGGAGGCGCTGAACGTTACATCTCACTATCAATTTTGCTTCGAATTCGAAAATCTAGACTCACAGGAGAAGGATCATATTGTGCCCGAGACTGCAATATCCCCTTGGATACAAGTCGACTGGAGGACGATGTATTGAATCTCGACGCAATTTGAGAGTTCCATCGTCATTAGGAGGCCCTGAACGTTACAATTAACTATAATTTTTGCGTCGGATTCGAAAATCTACACTTATGACCATAAGGTGCCCGAGGCAGCATTAGACCCTTGGAGACAAGTCGGCTGGAGGACGATTCATTGGATCGCGACGCAATTCGAGTGTTCCATCGACATTAGGAGGCCCTGAATGTTACAATTAACTATCAGTTTTTCGTCGGATTCGAAAATCTAGACTCAGAGCAGACGGACCATTTGGTGCCCGAGGCAGCAATATCCCCTTGGAGACAAATCGGCTGGAGGACGATGTATTGAATCTCGACGCAATTTGAGAGTTCTATCGTCATCAGGAGGCGCTGAACGCAACTATTCACTATCATTTTTGCGTCGGAATCGAAAATCTAGACTTAGAAGAGAACGACCATAAGGTGCCCGAGGCAGCATTAGACCCTTGGAGACAAGTCTGCTGGAGGACGATGTACTGAATCTCGACGCAATTTGAGTGTCCCATCGTCATTAGGAGGCCCTAAACGTTACAATTAACTATCATTTTTGCGTCGGATTCGATAATCTAAACTCACAGGAGAACGACCATAAGGTGCCCGAGGCAGCAACAGACCCTTGGAGACAATTCGGCTGGAGGCCGATGTATTGAATCTCGACGCAATTTGAGAGTTCCATCGTCATTAGAAGGCCCTGAACGTTACAATTAACTAGCAGTTTTGCGTCGGATTCGAAAACGTAGAATCACCGGAGAAGGACCATGTGGTGCCCGAGGCAGCGATATCCCCTTGGAGACAAGTCGGCTGGAGGACGATGTATTGAATCTCGACGCAATTTGAGTGTTCCATCGTCATTAGAAGGCCCTGAACGTTACAATTAACTATCATTTTTGCGTCGGATTCGAAAATCTAGACCCACAGGAGAACGACCATAAGGTGCCCGAGGCAGCAATAGACCCTTGGAGACAAGTCGGCTGGAGGCCGATGTATTGAATCTCGACGCAATTTGAGAGTTCCATCGTCATTAGAAGGCCCTGAACGTTACAATTAACTATGAGTTTTGCGTCGGATTCGAATACGTAGAATCACCGGAGACAGGCATGTGGTGCCCGAGGCAGCGATATCCCCATGGAGACAAGTCGGCTGGAGGACGATGTATTGAATCTCGACGCAATTTGAGTGTTCCATCGGCATTAGGAGGCCCTGAACGTTGCAATTAACTATCATTTTTGCGTCGGATTCGAAAATCTAGACTTACAAGAGAACGACCATAAGGTGCCCGAGGCAGCAATAGACCCTTGGAGACAAGTGGGCTGGAGGCCGATGTATTGAATCTCGACGCAATTTGAGTGTTCCATCGCCAATAGGAAGCCCTGAACGATACAATTAACTATGAGTTATGCGTCGGATTCGAAAATCTAGACTCACAGGAGAAGGATCATATTGTGCCCGAGACTGCAATATCCCCTTGGATACAAGTCGACTGGAGGTCGATGTATTGACTCTAGACGCAATTTGAGTGTTCATCGTCCTTAGGAGTCCCTGAACGTTACAATTAACTATCATTTATGCGTTGGATTCGAAAATCTAGACTCACAGGAAAACGACCATAAGGTGCCCGAGGCAGCAATATCCCCTTGGAGACAAATCGGCTGGAGGACGATGTATTGAATCTCGACGCAATTTGAGTCTTCTATCGTCATTAGGAAGCGCTGAACGTTACAATTCACTATCATTTTTGCGTCGGATTCGAAAATCTAGACTCACACGAGAAGGATCATATTGTGCCCGAGACCGCAATATCCCCTTGGATACAAGTCGACTGGAGGACGATGTATTGACTCTCGACGCAATTTGAGTGTGCCATCGTCTTTAGGAGCCCCTGAACGTTACAATTAACTATCCTTTATGCATCGGATTCCAAAATCTAGACTCACAGGATAACGACCATAAGGTGCACGAGGCAGGAATAGACACTTGGAGACAAGTCGGCTGGAAACCGATGTATTGATTCTTGACGCAATTTGAGTGTTCCATCGTCATTAGGAGGCCCTGAACGTTACAATTCACTGTCATTTTTGCGTCGGATTCGAAAATCTAGACTCACAGGAGAAGGACCATGTGGTGCCCGAGGCAGCGATACCCCTTGGAGGCAAGTCGGCTGGAGGCCGATGTATTGAATCTCGACGCAATTTGAGTGTTCCATCGTCATTAGAAGGCCCTGAACGTTACAATTAACTATCATTTTTGCGTCGGATTCGAAAATCTAGACTCACAGGAGAACGACCATAAGGTGCCCGAGGCAGCAATAGACCCTTGGAGACAAGTCGGCTGGAGGAAGATGTATTGACTCTCGACGCAAAATGAATGTTCCATCGTCATTAGGAGGCCCTGAATGTTACAATTAACTATCAGTTTTTCGTCGGATTCGAAAATCTAAACTCACAGGAGAACGACCATAAGGTGCCCGATGCAGCAATATCCCCTTGGAGACAAGTCGGCCGGAAACCGATGTATTGAATCTCGACGCAATTTGAGTGTTCCATCGCCAATAGGAGGCCCTGAACGTTACAATTAACTATGAGTTTAGCGTCGGATTCGAAAACGTAGAATCACCGGAAACGGACCATGTGGAGCCCGAGGCAGCGATATCCCCTTGGAGACAAGTCGGCTGGAGGCCGATGTATTGAATCTTGACGCAATTTGAGTGTTCCATCGTCATTAGAAGGCCCTGAACGTTACAATTAACTATCATTTTTGCGTCGGATTCGAAAATCTAGACTCACAGGAGAACGACCATAAGGTGCCCGAGGCAGCAATAGACCCTTGGAGACAAGTCGGCTGGAGGCCGATGTATTGAATCTCGACGCAATTTGAGATTTCCATCGGCATTAGGAAGCCCTGAACGTTACAGTTAACTATCATTTTAGCGTCGGATTCGAAAATCTACTAACAGGAGAAGGATCATATGGTGCATGAGACTGCAATATCCCCTTGGATACAAGTCGACTGGAGGTCGATGTATTGACTCTCGACGCAATTTGAGTGTTCCATCGTCATTAGGAGGCCCTGAATGTTACAATTCACTATCATTTTTGCGTCGGATTCGAAAATCTAGACTCACAGGAGAAGGACCATGTCGTGCCCGAGGCAGCGATATCCCCTTGGAGACAAGTCGGCTGGAGGCCGATGTATTGAATCTCGACGCAATTTGAGTGTTCCATCGTCATTAGAAGGCCCTGAACGTTATAATTAACTATCATTTTTGCGTCGGATTCGAAAATGTAGACTCACAGGAGAACGACCATAAGGTGCCCGAGGCAGCAATAGACCCTTGGAGACAAGTCGGCTGGAGGACGATGTATTGAATCTCGACGCAATTTGAGAGCTCCATCGTCATTAGGAGGCACTGAACGTTACAATTAACTACCACTTTTTGCGCCGGTTTCGAAAATCTAGACTTACAAGAGCACTACCATAAGGTGCCCGAGGCAGCATTAGACCCCTGGAGACAAGTCGGCTGGAGGACGATGTATTGAATCTCGACGCAATTTGAGTGTCCCATCGACATTAGGAGGCCCTAAACGTTACAATTAACTATCATTTTTGCGTCGGATACCAAAATCTAGACTCACAGGAGAACGACCATAAGGTGCCCGAGGCAGCAATAGACCCTTGGAGACAAGTCGGCTGGGAAACGATGTATTGATTCTTGACGCAATTTGAGTGTTCCATCGTCATTAGGAGGCCCTGAACGTTACAATTCACTATCACTTTTGCGTCGGATTCGAAAATCTAGACTCACAGTAGAAGGACCATGTGGTGAACGAGGCAGCAATAGACCCTTGGAGACAAGTCGGCTGGAGGACGATGTATTGAATCTCAACGCAATTTGAGTCTTCTATCGTCATTAGGAGGCGCTGAACGTTACTATTCACTATCATTTTTGCGTCGGATTCGAAAATCAAGTCTCACAGGAGAAGGATCATATAGTGCCCGAGACTGCAATATCCCCTTGGATACAAGTCGACTGGAGGTCGATGTATTGACTCTCGACGCAATTTGAGTGTTCCATCGTCTTTAGGAGTCCCTGAACGTTACAATTAACTATCATTTATGCGTCGGATTCGAAAATCTAGACTCACAGGAGAACGACCATAAGGTGCCCGAGGCAGCAATAGACCCTTGGAGACAAGTCGGCTGGAAAACGATGTATTGATTCTTGACGCAATTTGAGTGTTCCATCGGCATTAGGAGGCCCTGAACGTTACAATTCACTATCATTTTTGCGTCGGTTTCGAAAATCTAGACTCACAAGAGAAGGACCACGTCGTGTCCGAGGCAGCGATATCCCCTTGGAGACAAGTCGGCTGGAGGCCGATGTATTGAATCTCGACGCAATTTGAGTGTTCCATCGTCATTAGAAGGCCCTGAACGTTACAATTAACTATCATTTTTGCGTCGGATTCGAAAATCTAAACTCACAGGAGAACGACCATAAGGTGCCCGAGGCAGCAATAGACCCTTGGAGACAAGTCGGCTGGAGGCCGATGTATTGAATCTCGACGCAATTTGAGTGTTCCATCGTCTTTAGGAGTCCCTAAACGTTACAATTCACTATCATTTATGCGTCGGATTCGAAAATCTAGACTCACAGGAGAACGACCATATGGTGGCCGAGGCAGCAATATCCTCTTGGAGACAAATCGGCTGGAGGACGATGTATTGAATCTCGACGCAATTTGAGTCTTCTATCGTCATTAGGAGGCGCTGAACGTTACAATTCACTATCATTTTTGCGTCGGATTCGAAAATCTAGACTCACAGGAGAAGGATCATATTGTGCCCAGGGCTGCAATATCCCCTTGGATACAAGTCGACTGGAGGTCGATGTATTGACTCTCGACGCAATTTGAGTGTTCCATCGTCTTTAGGAGTCCCTGAATGTTGCAATTAACTATCATTTATGCGTCGGATTCGAAAATCTAGACTCGCAGGAGAACGACCATAAGGTGCCCGAGGCAGCAATAGAGCCTTGGAGACAAGTCGGCTGGAAACCGATGTATTGATTCTTGACGCAATTTGAGAGTTCCATCGGCATTAGGAGGCCCTGAACGTTACAATTCACTATCATTTTTGCGTCGGATTCGAAAATCTAGTCTCACAGGAGAAGGACCATGTCGTGCCCGAGGCAGCGATTTCCCCTTGGAGACAAGTCGGCTGGAGGCCGATGTATTAAATCTCGACGCAATTTGAGTGTTCCATCGTCTTTAGGAGTCCCTGAACGTTACAATTCACTATCATTTATGCGTCGGATTCGAAAATCTAGACTCACAGGAGAACGACCATAAGGTGCCCGAGGCAGCAATATCCCCTTGGAGACAAATCGGCTGGAGGACGATGTATTGAATCTCGACGCAATTTGAGTCTTCTATCGTCATTAGGAGGCGCTGAACGTTACAATTCACTATCATTTTTGCCTCGGATTCGAAAATCTAGACTCACAGGAGAAGGATCATATTGTGCCCGAGACTGCAATATCCCCTTGGATACAAGTCGACTGGCGGTCGATGTATTGACTCTCGACGCAATTTGAGTGTTCCATCGTCTTTAGGAGTCCCTGAACGTTGCAATTAACTATCATTTATGCGTCGGATTCGAAAATCTAGACTCACAGGAGAACGACCATAAGGTGCCCGAGGCAGCAATAGACCCTTGGAGACAAGTCGGCTGGAAACCGATGTATTGATTCTTTACGCAATTTGAGTGTTCCATCGTCATTAGGAGGCCCTGAACGTTACAATTCACTATCATTTTTGCGTCGGATTCGAAAATCTAGACTCACAGGGGAAGGACCATGTGGTGCCCGAGGCAGCGATATCCCCTTGGAGACAAGTCGGCTGGAGGCCGATGTATTGAATCTCGACGCAATTTGAGTGTCCCATCGTCATTAGGTCGCCCTTAACGGTATAATGAACTACCATTTTTGCGTCGGACTCGAAAATCTAGACTTACAAGAGAACGACCATAAGGTGCCCGAGGCAGCAACAGACCCTTGGAGACAAGTCGGCTGGAGGCCGATGAATCTCGACGCAATTTGAGTGTTCCATCGTCATTAGGAAGCCCTGAACGTTACAATTAACAATCAGTTTCGATTCGGATTCGAAAATCTAGACTCACATGAGAGCGAACATAAGAGGCCCAAGACAGCAATATCCCCTTGGAGACAAGTCGGCTGGAGGCCGATGTATTGAATCTCGACGCAATTTGAGTGTTCCATCGTCATTAGGAGGCCCTAAACGTTACAATTAACTATCATTTTTGCGTCGGATTCGATAATCTAAAGTCACAGGAGAAAGGTGCCCGAGTCAGCAACAGACCCTTGGAGACAAGTCGGCTGGAGGCCGATGTATTGAATCTCGACGCAATTTGAGTGTTCCATCGTCATTAGGAGGCCCTAAACGTTACAATTAACTATCATTTTTGCGTCGGATTCGATAATCTAAACTCACAGGAGAACAACCATTAGGTGCCCGAGGCAGCAATAGACCCTTAGAGACAAGTCGGCTGGCGGCAGATGTATTGAATCTCGACGCAATTTGAGTGTTCCATCGGCATTAGGAGGCCCTGAGCGTTACAATTAACTATCATTTTTGCGTCGGATTCGAAAATCTAGACTTACAAGAGAACGACCACAAGGTGCCCTAGGCAGCAATAGACCCTTTGAGAGAAGTCGGCTGGAGGCCCATGTATTGAATCTCGACGCAATTTGAGTGTTCCATCGGCATTAGGAGGCCCTGAACGTTACAGTTAACTATCATTTTAGCGTCGGATTCGAAAATCTACTAACAGGAGGAGGATCATATGGTGCACGAGACTGCAATATCCCCTTGGAGACAAGTCCGCTGGAGGCCGATGTATTGAATCTCGACGCAATTTTAGTGTTCCATCGTCATTAGGAGGCCCTGAACGTTACAATTAACTATCAGTTTCGCGTCGGATTCGAAAATCTAGACTCACATGAGAGCGAACATAAGAGGCCGGAGGCAGTAATATCCCCATGGAACCAAGTCGGCAGGAGGACGATGTATTGAATCTCGACGCAATTTGAGTGTCCCATCGTCATTAGGACGCCCTAAACGTTCCAATTAACTATCATTTTTGCGTCGGATTCGATAATCTAAACTCACAGGAGAACGACCATAAGGTGCCCGAGGCAGCAACAGACCCTTGGAGACAAGTCGGCTGGAGGCCGATGTACTGAATCTCGACGCAATTTGAGTGTTCCATCGTCATTACAAGGCCCTGAACGTTGCAATTAACTATCATTTTTGCGTCGGATTCGAAAATCTAGACTCACAGGAGAACGACCATAAGGTGCCCGAGGCAGCAATAAACCCTTAGAGACAAGTCGGCTGGAGGCCGATGTCATGAATCTCGACTCGATTTGTGTGCTCGTTCGTCATTAGGAGGCCCTGAACGTTACAATTAACTATGAGTTTTGCGTCGGATTCGAAAACGTAGAATCACCGGAGACGGACCATGTGGTGCCCGAAGCAGCGATATCCCCTTGGAGACAAGTCGGCTGGAGGCCGATGTATTGAATCTCGACGCAATTTGAGTGTTCCATCGTCATTAGAAGGCCCTGAACGTTACAATTAACTATCATTTTTGCGTCGGATTCGAAAATCTAGACTCACAGGAGAACGACCATAAGGTTCCCGAGGCAGCAATAGACCCTTGGAGACAAGTCGGCTGGAGGTCGATGTATTGAATCTCGACTCAATTTGTGTGCTCCATCGTCATTAGGAGGCCCTGAACGTTACAATTAACTATAATTTTTGCGTCGGATTCGAAAATCTAGACTTACAAGAGAACGACCATAAGGTGCCCGAGGCAGCATTAGACCCTTAGAGACAAGTCGGCTGGAGGACGATGTATTGAATCTCGACGCAATTTGAGTGTCCCAATGTCATTAGGAGGCCATAAACGTTACAATTAACTATCATTTTTGCGTCTGATTCGATAATCTAAACTCACAGTAGAACGACCATATGGTGCCCGAGGCAGCAACAGACCCTTGGAGACAAGTCGGCTGGAGGCCGATGTATTGAATCTCGACGCAATTTGAGTGTTCCATCGTCATTACAAGGCCCTGAAATTACAATTAACTATCATTTTTGCGTCGGATTCGAAAAATATAGACTCACAGGAGAAGGATCATATGGTGCCCGAGACAGCAATATCCCCTTGGAGACAAGTCCGCTGGAGGCCGATGTATTGAATCTCGACGCAATTTGAGTGTTCCATCGTCATTAGGAGGCCCTGAACCTTACAATTAACTATCAGTTTCGCGTCGGATTCGAAAATCTAGACTCACAGGAGACGTACCACATGGAGCCCGAGGCAGCAATATCCCCTTGTAGACAAGCCGGCTGGAGGAAGATGTATTGACTCTCGACGCAATTTGAGTGTTCCATCGTCATTAAGAGGCCCTGAGCATTACATTTAACTAGCAGTTTTGCGTCGGATTCTAAAATGATGACTCACAGGGGAACGACCATACGGTGCCCGAGGCAGCAATAGACCCTTGGAGACAAGTCGACTGGAGGCCGATGTATTGAATCGCGACGCAATTTGAGTGTTCCATCGTCATTAGGAGGCCCTAAACGTTACAATTAACTATCACTTTTGCGTCGGATTCGAAAATCTAGACTCACAGGAGAACGACCATAAGGTGCCCGAGGCAGCAATAAACCCTTTGAGACAAGTCGGCTGGAGGCCGATGTAATGCATCTCGACTCGATTTGTGTGCTCGTTCGTCATTAGGAGGCCCTGAACGTTACAATTAACTATGAGTTTTGCGTCGGATTCGAAAACGTAGAATCACCGGAGACGGACCATGTGGTGCCCGAGGCAGCGATATCCCCTTGGAGACAAGTCGGCTGGAGGCCGATGTATTGAATCTCGACGCAATTTGAGTGTTCCATCGTCATTAGAAGGCCCTGAACGTTACAATTAACTATCATTTTTGCGTCGGATTCGAAAATCTAGACTCACAGGAGAACGACCATAAGGTTCCCGAGGCAGCAATAGACCCTTGGAGACAAGTCGGCTGGAGGTCGATGTATTGAATCTCGACTCAATTTGTGTGCTCCATCGTCATTAGGAGGCCCTGAACGTTACAATTAACTATAATTTTTGCGTCGGATTCGAAAATCTAGACTTACAAGAGAACGACCATAAGGTGCCCGAGGCAGCATTAGACCCTTAGAGACAAGTCGGCTGGAGGACGATGTATTGAATCTCGACGCAATTTGAGTGTCCCAATGTCATTAGGAGGCCATAAACGTTACAATTAACTATCATTTTTGCGTCTGATTCGATAATCTAAACTCACAGTAGAACGACCATAAGGTGCCCGAGGCAGCAACAGACCCTTGGAGACAAGTCGGCTGGAGGCCGATGTATTGAATCTCGACGCAATTTGAGTGTTCCATCGTCATTACAAGGCCCTGAAATTACAATTAACTATCATTTTTGCGTCGGATTCGAAAAATCTAGACTCACAGGAGAAGGATCATATGGTGCCCGAGACAGCAATATCCCCTTGGAGACAAGTCCGCTGGAGGCCGATGTATTGAATCTCGACGCAATTTGAGTGTTCCATCGTCATTAGGAGGCCCTGAACCTTACAATTAACTATCAGTTTCGCGTCGGATTCGAAAATCTAGACTCACAGGAGACGTACCACATGGAGCCCGAGGCAGCAATATCCCCTTGTAGACAAGCCGGCTGGAGGAAGATGTATTGACTCTCGACGCAATTTGAGTGTTCCATCGTCATTAGAAGGCCCTGAACGTTACAATTAACTATCATTTTTGCGTCGGATTCGAAAATCTAGACTCACAGGAGAACGACCATTAGGTTCCCGAGGCAGCAATAGACCCTTGGAGACAAGTCGGCTGGAGGTCGATGTATTGAATCTCGACTCAATTTGTGTGCTCCATCGTCATTAGGAGGCCCTGAACGTTACAATTAACTATAATTTTTGCGTCGGATTCGAAAATCTAGACTTACAAGAGAACGACCATAAGGTGCCCGAGGCAGCATTAGACCCTTAGAGACAAGTCGGCTGGAGGACGATGTATTGAATCTCGACGCAATTTGAGTGTTCCATCGGCATTAGGAGGCCCTGAACGTTAAAATTCACTATCATTTTTGCGTCGGATTCGAAAATCTACTAACAGGAGAGGGATCATATGGTGCACGAGACTGCAATATCCCCTTGGATACAAGTCGACTGGAGGTCGATGTATAGAATCTCGACGCAATTTGAGTGTTCCATCGTCATTAGGAGGCCCTGAACCTTACAATTAACTATCAGTTTCGCGTCGGATTCGAAAATCTAGACTCACCGGAGACGGATCACATGGAGCCCGAGGCAGCAATATCCCCGTGTAGACAAGTCAGCTGGAGGAAGATGTATTGACTCTCGACGCAATTTGAGTGTTCCATCGTCATTAAGAGGCCCTGAGCATTACATTTAACTAGCAGTTTTGCGTCGGATTCTAAAATGATGACTCACAGGGGAACGACCATACGGTGCCCGAGGCAGCAATAGACCCTTGGAGACAAGTCGACTGGAGGCCGATGTATTGAATCGCGACGCAATTTGAGTGTTCCATCGTCATTAGGAGGCCCTAAACGTTACAATTAACTATCATTTTTGCGTCGGATTCGATAATCTAAACTCACAGGAGAACGACCATAAGGTGCCCGAGGCAGCAACAGACCCTTGGAGACAAGTCGGCTGGAGGCCGATGTATTGAATCTCGACGCAATTTGAGTGTTCCATCGCCAATTGGAGGCCCTGAACGTTACAATTAACTATCATTTTTGCGTCGGATTCGAAAATCTAGACTCACAGGAGAACGACCATAAGGTGCCCGTGGCAGCAATAGACCCTTCGAGACAAGTCGGGTGGAGGCCGATGTATTAAATCTCGACGCAATTTGAGTGTTCCATCGGCATTAGGAGGCCCTGAACGTTGCAGTTAACTATCATTTTAGCGTCGGATTCGAAAATCTACTAACAGGAGAAGGATCATATGGTGCACGAGACTGCAATATCCCCTTGGAGACAAGTCCGCTGGAGGCCGATGTATTGACTCTCGACGCAATTTGAGTGTTCCATGGGCATTAGGAGGCCCTGAACGTTACAATTCACTATCATTTTTGAGTCGGATTCGATAATCTAAACTCACAGGAGAACGACCATAAGGTGCCCGAGGCAGCAACAGACCCTTGGAGACAAGTCGGCTGGAGGCCGATGTATTGAATCTCGACGCAATTTGAGTGTTCCATCGTCATTACAAGGCCCTGAACGTTACAATTAACTATCATTTTTGCGTCGGATTCGAAAAATCTAGACTCACAGGAGAAGGATCATATGGTGCCCGAGACAGCAATATCCCCTTGGAGACAAGACCGCTGGAGGCCGATGTATTGAATCTCGACGCAATTTGGGTGTTCCATCGTCATTAGGAGGCCCTGAACCTTACTATTAACTATCAGTTTCGCGTCGGATTCGAAAATCTAGACTCACAGGAGACGGACCACATGGAGCCCGAGGCAGCAATATCCCCTTGTAGACAAGCCGGCTGGACTAAGATGTATTGACTCTCGACGCAATTTGAGTGTTCCATCGTCTTTAGGAGTCCCTGAACGTTACAATTAACTATCAGTTTTGCGTCGGATTCTAAAATGTTGACTCACAGGGGAACGACCATACGGTGCCCGAGGCAGCAATAGACCCTAGGAGACAACTCGGCTGGAGGCCGATGTATTGAATCTCGACGCAATTTGAGTGTTCCATCGGCATTAGGAGGCCCTGAACGTTACAATTCACCATCATTTTTGCGTCGGATTCGAAAATCTACTAACAGGAGAAGGATCATATGGTGCACGAGACTGCAATATCCCCCTGGATACAAGTCGACTGGAGGTCGATGTATTGAATCTCGACGCAATTTGAGTGTTCCATCGTCATTAGGAGGCCATGAACCTTACAATTAACTATCAGTTTCGCGTGGGATTCGAAAATCTAGACTCACAGGAGACGGACCACATGGAGCCCTAGGCAGCAATATCCCCGTGTAGACAAGTCGGCTGGAGGAAGATGTATTGACTCTCGACGCAATTTGAGTGTTCCATCGACATTAAGAGGCCCTGAGCATTACATTTAACTATCAGTTTTGCGTCGGATTCTAAAATGTTGACTCACAGGGGAACGACCATACGGTGCCCGAGGCAGCAATAGACCCTTGGAGACAAGTCGGCTGGAGGCCGATGTATTGAAACCCGACGCAATTTGAGTGTTCCATCGTCATTAGGAGGCCCTAAACGTTACAATTAACTATCATTTTTGCGTCGGATTCGATAATCTAAACTAACAGGAGAACGACCATAAGGTGCCCGAGGCAGCAACAGACCCTTGGAGACAAGTCGGCTGGAGGCCGATGTATTGAATCTCGACGCAATTTGAGTGTTCCATCGCCAATTGGAGGCCCTGAACGTTACAATTAACTATCATTTTTGCGTCGGATTCGAAAATCTAGACTCACAGGAGAACGACCATAAGGTGCCCGTGGCAGCAATAGACCCTTCGAGACAAGTCGGGTGGAGGCCGATGTATTAAATCTCGACGCAATTTGAGTGTTCCATCGTCATTAGGAGGCCCTGAACGTTGCAGTTAACTATCATTTTAGCGTCGGATTCGAAAATCTACTAACAGGAGAAGGATCATATGGTGCACGAGACTGCAATATCCCCTTGGAGACAAGTCCGCTGGAGGCCGATGTATTGAATCTCGACGCAATTTGAGTGTTCCATCGTCATTACAAGGCCCTGAACGTTACAATTAACTATCATTTTTGCGTCGGATTCGAAAAATCTAGACTCACAGGAGAAGGATCATATGGTGCCCGAGACAGCAATATCCCCTTGGAGACAAGACCGCTGGAGGCCGATGTATTGAATCTCGACGGAATTTGGGTGTTCCATCGTCATTAGGAGTCCCTGAACCTTACTATTAACTATCAGTTTCGCGTCGGATTCGAAAATCTAGACTCACAGGAGACGGACCACATGGAGCCCGAGGCAGCAATATCCCCTTGTAGACAAGCCGGCTGGACTAAGATGTATTGACTCTCGACGCAATTTGAGTGTTCCATCGTCTTTAGGAGTCCCTGAACGTTACAATTAACTATCAGTTTTGCGTCGGATTCTAAAATGTTGACTCACAGGGGAACGACCATACGGTGCCCGAGGCAGCAATAGACCCTAGGAGACAAGTCGGCTGGAGGCCGATGTATTGAATCTCGACGCAATTTGAGTGTTCCATCGGCATTAGGAGGCCCTGAACGTTACAATTCACCATCATTTTTGCGTCGGATTCGAAAATCTACTAACAGGAGAAGGATCATATGGTGCACGAGACTGCAATATCCCCCTGGATACAAGTCGACTGGAGGTCGATGTATTGAATCTCGACGCAATTTGAGTGTTCGATCGTCATTAGGAGGCCATGAACCTTACAATTAACTATCAGTTTCGCGTGGGATTCGAAAATCTAGACTCACAGGAGACGGACCACATGGAGCCCTAGGCAGCAATATCCCCGTGTAGACAAGTCGGCTGGAGGAAGATGTATTGACTCTCGACGCAATTTGAGTGTTCCATCGACATTAAGAGGCCCTGAGCATTACATTTAACTATCAGTTTTGCGTCGGATTCTAAAATGTTGACTCACAGGGGAACGACCATACGGTGCCCGAGGCAGCAATAGACCCTTGGAGACAAGTCGGCTGGAGGCCGATGTATTGAATCCCGACGCAATTTGAGTGTTCCATCGTCATTAGGAGGCCCTAAACGTTACAATTAACTATCATTTTTGCGTCGGATTCGATAATCTAAACTAACAGGAGAACGACCATAAGGTGCCCGAGGCAGCAACAGACCCTTGGAGACAAGTCGGCTGGAGGCCGATGTATTGAATCTCGACGCAATTTGAGTGTTCCATCGTCATTAGGAGGCCCTAAACGTTACAATTAACTATCATTTTTGCGTCGAATTCGATAATCTCGACTCACAGGAGAACGACCATAAGGTGCCCGAGGCAGGAATAGACCCTTGGAGACAAGTCGGCTGGAGGCCGATGTATTGAATCTCGACGCAATTTGAGTGTTCCATCGGCATTAGGAGGCCCTGAACGTTACAGTTAACTATCATTTTACTGTCGGATTCGAAAATCTACTAACAGGAGAAGGATCATATGGTGCACGAGACTGCAATATCCCCTTGGATACAAGTCGACTGGAGGTCGATGTATTGACTCTCGACGCAATTTGAGTGTTCCATCGCCAATTGGAGGCCCTGTACGTTACAATTAACTATCATTTCTGCGTCGGATTCGAAAATCTAGACTCACAGGAGAACGACCATGAGGGGCCCGAGGCAGCAATAGACCATTGCAGACAAGTCGGCTGGAGGCCGATGTATTAAGTCTCGACGCAATTTGAGTGTTCCATCGGCATTAGGAGGCCCTGAACGTTACAGTTAACTATCATTTTAGCGTCGGATTCGAAAATCTACTAACAGGAGTAGGATCATATGGTGCACATGACTGCAATATCCCCTTGGAGACAAGTCCGCTGGAGGCCGATGTATTGATCTCGACGCAATTTGAGTGTTCCATCGTCATTAGGAGGCCCTGAACCTTACAATTAACTATCATTCTTGCGTCGGATTCGATAATCTAAACTCACAGGAGAACAACCATAAGGTGCCCGAGGCAGCAACAGACCCTTGGAGACAAGTCGGCTGGAGGCCGATGTATTTTATCTCGACACAATTTGAGTGTTCCATCTTCATTACAAGGCCATGAACGTTACAATTAACTATCATTTTTGCGTCGGATTCGAAAATCTAGACTCACAGGAGAACGACCATAAGGTGCCCGAGGCAGCAATAGACCCTTGGAGACAAGTCGGCTGGAGGCCGATGTATTGAATCTCGACGCAATTTGAGTGTTCCATCGGCATTAGGAGGCCCTGAACGTTACAATTAACTATCATTTTAGCGTCGGATTCGAAAATCTACTAACAGGAGAAGGATCATCTGGTGCACGAGACTGCAATATCCCCTTGGATACAAGTCGACTGGAGGTCGATGTATTGACTCTCGACTCAATGTGAGTATTCCATCGCCAATAGGAGGCCCTGAACCTTACAATTAACTATCAGTTTCGCGTCGGAATCGAAAATCTAGACTCACAGGAGACGGACCACATGGAGCCCGAGGCAGCAATAGACCCTTGGAGACAAGTCGGCTGGAGGCCGATGTATTGAATCTCGACGCAATTTTAGTGTTCCATCGGCATTAGGTGGTCCTGAACGTTACAGTTAACTATCATTTTAGCGTCGGATTCGAAAATCTACTAACAGGAGAAGGATCATATGGTGCACGAGACTGCAATATCCCCTTGGATACAAGTCGACTGGAGGTCGATGTATTGACTCTCGACGCAATTTGAGTGTTCCATCGTCTTTAGGAGTACCTGAACGTTACAATTAACTATCAGTTTCGCGTCGGATTCGAAAATCTAGACTCACCGGAGACGGATCACATGGAGCCCGAGGCAGCAATATCCCCGTGTAGACAAGTCAGCTGGAGGAAGATGTATTGACTCTCGACGCAATTTGAGTGTTCCATCGTCATTAAGAGGCCCTGAGCATTACATTTAACTAGCAGTTTTGCGTCGGATTCTAAAATGATGACTCACAGGGGAACGACCATACGGTGCCCGAGGCAGCAATAGACCCTTGGAGACAAGTCGACTGGAGGCCGATGTATTGAATCGCGACGCAATTTGAGTGTTCCATCGTCATTAGGAGGCCCTAAACGTTACAATTAACTATCATTTTTGCGTCGGATTCGATAATCTAAACTCACAGGAGAACGACCATAAGGTGCCCGAGGCAGCAACAGACCCTTGGAGACAAGTCGGCTGGAGGCCGATGTATTGAATCTCGACGCAATTTGAGTGTTCCATCTCCAATTGGAGGCCCTGAACGTTACAATTAACTATCATTTTTGCGTCGGATTCGAAAATCTAGACTCACAGGAGAACGACCATAAGGTGCCCGTGGCAGCAATAGACCCTTCGAGACAAGTCGGGTGGAGGCCGATGTATTAAATCTCGACGCAATTTGAGTGTTCCATCGGCATTAGGAGGCCCTGAACGTTGCAGTTAACTATCATTTTAGCGTCGGATTCGAAAATCTACTAACAGGAGAAGGATCATATGGTGCACGAGACTGCAATATCCCCTTGGAGACAAGTCCGCTGGAGGCCGATGTATTGACTCTCGACGCAATTTGAGTGTTCCATGGGCATTAGGAGGCCCTGAACGTTACAATTCACTATCATTTTTGAGTCGGATTCGATAATCTAAACTCACAGGAGAACGACCATAAGGTGCCCGAGGCAGCAACAGACCCTTGGAGACAAGTCGGCTGGAGGCCGATGTATTGAATCTCGACGCAATTTGAGTGTTCCATCGTCATTACAAGGCCCTGAACGTTACAATTAACTATCATTTTTGCGTCGGATTCGAAAAATCTAGACTCACAGGAGAAGGATCATATGGTGCCCGAGACAGCAATATCCCCTTGGAGACAAGACCGCTGGAGGCCGATGTATTGAATCTCGACGCAATTTGGGTGTTCCATCGTCATTAGGAGGCCCTGAACCTTACTATTAACTATCAGTTTCGCGTCGGATTCGAAAATCTAGACTCACAGGAGACGGACCACATGGAGCCCGAGGCAGCAATATCCCCTTGTAGACAAGCCGGCTGGACTAAGATGTATTGACTCTCGACGCAATTTGAGTGTTCCATCGTCTTTAGGAGTCCCTGAACGTTACAATTAACTATCAGTTTTGCGTCGGATTCTAAAATGTTGACTCACAGGGGAACGACCATACGGTGCCCGAGGCAGCAATAGACCCTAGGAGACAACTCGGCTGGAGGCCGATGTATTGAATCTCGACGCAATTTGAGTGTTCCATCGGCATTAGGAGGCCCTGAACGTTACAATTCACCATCATTTTTGCGTCGGATTCGAAAATCTACTAACAGGAGAAGGATCATATGGTGCACGAGACTGCAATATCCCCCTGGATACAAGTCGACTGGAAGTCGATGTATTGAATCTCGACGCAATTTGAGTGTTCCATCGTCATTAGGAGGCCATGAACCTTACAATTAACTATCAGTTTCGCGTGGGATTCGAAAATCTAGACTCACAGGAGACGGACCACATGGAGCCCTAGGCAGCAATATCCCCGTGTAGACAAGTCGGCTGGAGGAAGATGTATTGACTCTCGACGCAATTTGAGTGTTCCATCGACATTAAGAGGCCCTGAGCATTACATTTAACTATCAGTTTTGCGTCGGATTCTAAAATGTTGACTCACAGGGGAACGACCATACGGTGCCCGAGGCAGCAATAGACCCTTGGAGACAAGTCGGCTGGAGGCCGATGTATTGAATCCCGACGCAATTTGAGTGTTCCATCGTCATTAGGAGGCCCTAAACGTTACAATTAACTATCATTTTTGCGTCGGATTCGATAATCTAAACTAACAGGAGAACGACCATAAGGTGCCCGAGGCAGCAACAGACCCTTGGAGACAAGTCGGCTGGAGGCCGATGTATTGAATCTCGACGCAATTTGAGTGTTCCATCGCCAATTGGAGGCCCTGAACGTTACAATTAACTATCATTTTTGCGTCGGATTCGAAAATCTAGACTCACAGGAGAACGACCATAAGGTGCCCGTGGCAGCAATAGACCCTTCGAGACAAGTCGGGTGGAGGCCGATGTATTAAATCTCGACGCAATTTGAGTGTTCCATCGTCATTAGGAGGCCCTGAACGTTGCAGTTAACTATCATTTTTGCGTCGGATTCGAAAATCTACTAACAGGAGAAGGATCATATGGTGCACGAGACTGCAATATCCCCTTGGAGACAAGTCCGCTGGAGGCCGATGTATTGAATCTCGACGCAATTTGAGTGTTCCATCGTCATTACAAGGCCCTGAACGTTACAATTAACTATCATTTTTGCGTCGGATTCGAAAAATCTAGACTCACAGGAGAAGGATCATATGGTGCCCGAGACAGCAATATCCCCTTGGAGACAAGACCGCTGGAGGCCGATGCATTGAATCTCGACGCAATTTGGGTGTTCCATCGTCATTAGGAGGCCCTGAACCTTACTATTAACTATCAGTTTCGCGTCGGATTCGAAAATCTAGACTCACAGGAGACGGACCACATGGAGCCCGAGGCAGCAATATCCCCTTGTAGACAAGCCGGCTGGACTAAGATGTATTGACTCTCGACGCAATTTGAGTGTTCCATCGTCTTTAGGAGTCCCTGAACGTTACAATTAACTATCAGTTTTGCGTCGGATTCTAAAATGTTGACTCACAGGGGAACGACCATACGGTGCCCGAGGCAGCACTAGACCCTAGGAGACAAGTCGGCTGGAGGCCGATGTATTGAATCTCGACGCAATTTGAGTGTTCCATCGGCATTAGGAGGCCCTGAACGTTACAATTCACCATCATTTTTGCGTCGGATTCGAAAATCTACTAACAGGAGAAGGATCATATGGTGCACGAGACTGCAATATCCCCCTGGATACAAGTCGACTGGAGGTCGATGTATTGAATCTCGACGCAATTTGAGTGTTCGATCGTCATTAGGAGGCCATGAACCTTACAATTAACTATCAGTTTCGCGTGGGATTCGAAAATCTAGACTCACAGGAGACGGACCACATGGAGCCCTAGGCAGCAATATCCCCGTGTAGACAAGTCGGCTGGAGGAAGATGTATTGACTCTCGACGCAATTTGAGTGTTCCATCGACATTAAGAGGCCCTGAGCATTACATTTAACTATCAGTTTTGCGTCGGATTCTAAAATGTTGACTCACAGGGGAACGACCATACGGTGCCCGAGGCAGCAATAGACCCTTGGAGACAAGTCGGCTGGAGGCCGATGTATTGAATCCCGACGCAATTTGAGTGTTCCATCGTCATTAGGAGGCCCTAAACGTTACAATTAACTATCATTTTTGCGTCGGATTCGATAATCTAAACTAACAGGAGAACGACCATAAGGTGCCCGAGGCAGCAACAGACCCTTGGAGACAAGTCGGCTGGAGGCCGATGTATTGAATCTCGACGCAATTTGAGTGTTCCATCGTCATTAGGAGGCCCTAAACGTTACAATTAACTATCATTTTTGCGTCGAATTCGATAATCTCGACTCACAGGAGAACGACCATAAGGTGCCCGAGGCAGGAATAGACCCTTGGAGACAAGTCGGCTGGAGGCCGATGTATTGAATCTCGACGCAATTTGAGTGTTCCATCGGCATTAGGAGGCCCTGAACGTTACAGTTAACTATCATTTTACTGTCGGATTCGAAAATCTACTAACAGGAGAAGGATCATATGGTGCACGAGACTGCAATATCCCCTTGGATACAAGTCGACTGGAGGTCGATGTATTGACTCTCGACGCAATTTGAGTGTTCCATCGCCAATTGGAGGCCCTGTACGTTACAATTAACTATCATTTCTGCGTCGGATTCGAAAATCTAGACTCACAGGAGAACGACCATGAGGGGCCCGAGGCAGCAATAGACCATTGCAGACAAGTCGGCTGGAGGCCGATGTATTAAGTCTCGACGCAATTTGAGTGTTCCATCGGCATTAGGAGGCCCTGAACGTTACAGTTAACTATCATTTTAGCGTCGGATTCGAAAATCTACTAACAGGAGTAGGATCATATGGTGCACATGACTGCAATATCCCCTTGGAGACAAGTCCGCTGGGGCCGATGTATTGATCTCGACGCAATTTGAGTGTTCCATCGTCATTAGGAGGCCCTGAACCTTACAATTAACTATCATTCTTGCGTCGGATTCGATAATCTAAACTCACAGGAGAACAACCATAAGGTGCCCGAGGCAGCAACAGACCCTTGGAGACAAGTCGGCTGGAGGCCGATGTATTTTATCTCGACACAATTTGAGTGTTCCATCTTCATTACAAGGCCATGAACGTTACAATTAACTATCATTTTTGCGTCGGATTCGAAAATCTAGACTCACAGGAGAACGACCATAAGGTGCCCGAGGCAGCAATAGACCCTTGGAGACAAGTCGGCTGGAGGCCGATGTATTGAATCTCGACGCAATTTGAGTGTTCCATCGGCATTAGGAGGCCCTGAACGTTACAATTAACTATCATTTTAGCGTCGGATTCGAAAATCTACTAACAGGAGAAGGATCATCTGGTGCACGAGACTGCAATATCCCCTTGGATACAAGTCGACTGGAGGTCGATGTATTGACTCTCGACTCAATGTGAGTATTCCATCGCCAATAGGAGGCCCTGAACCTTACAATTAACTATCAGTTTCGCGTCGGAATCGAAAATCTAGACTCACAGGAGACGGACCACATGGAGCCCGAGGCAGCAATAGACCCTTGGAGACAAGTCGGCTGGAGGCCGATGTATTGAATCTCGACGCAATTTTAGTGTTCCATCGGCATTAGGTGGTCCTGAACGTTACAGTTAACTATCATTTTAGCGTCGGATTCGAAAATCTACTAACAGGAGAAGGATCATATGGTGCACGAGACTGCAATATCCCCTTGGATACAAGTCGACTGGAGGTCGATGTATTGACTCTCGACGCAATTTGAGTGTTCCATCGTCTTTAGGAGTACCTGAACGTTACAATTAACTATCATTTATGCGTCGGATTCGAAAATCTACTCACAGGAGAAGTTCGTACGGTGCTCGAGGCAGCAATAGACCCTTGGAGACAAGTCGGCTGGAAACCGATGTATTGATTCTTGACGCAATTTGAGTGTTCCATCGTCATTAGGAGCCCCTGAACGTTACAATTGACTGTCATTTTTGCGTCGGATTCGAAAATCTACTCACAGGAGAAGTTCATACGGTGCTCGAGACAGCAATATCCCCTTGGAGACAAGTCTGCTGGAGGCCTATGTATTGAATCTCTACGCAATTTGAGTGTTCCATCGGCATTAGGAGGCCCTGAACCTTACAATTAACTATCAGTTTCGCGTCGGATTCGAAAATATAGACTCACAGGTGAACGACCATAAGGTTCCCGAGGCTTCAATAGACCCTTGGAGACAAGTCGGCTGGAGGACGATGTATTGAATCTCGACGCAATTTGAGTGTCCCATCGTCATTAGGAGGCCCTAAACGTTACAATTAACTATCATTTTTGCGTCGGATTCGATAATCTAAACTCACAGGAGAACGACCATAAGGTGCCCGAGGCAGCAACAGACCCTTGGAGACAAGTCGGCTGGAGTCCGATGTATTGAATCTCGCCGCAATTTGAGTGTTCCATCGTCATTAGGAGGCCCTGCACGTTACAATTAACAATAATTTTAGCGTCGGATTCGAAAATCTACTCACAATAGAAGTTCATACGGTGCTCGAAACAGCAATATCCCCTTGGAGACAAGTCGGCTGGAGGCCGATGTATTGAATCTCGACGCAATTTGAGTGTTCCATCGTCATTATAAGGCCCTGAACGTTACAATTAACTCTCATCTAGACTCACAGGAGAACGACCATAAGGTGCCCGAGGCAGCAATAGACCCTTGGAGACAAATCGGCTGAATGCCGATGTATTGAATCTCGAGGCAATTTGAGTGTTCCATCTTCATTAGGAAGCCCTGAACGTTACAATTAACAATCAGTTTCGCGTCGGATTCGAAATTCTAGACTCACATGAGAGCGAACATAAGAGGCCGGAGGCAGTAATATCCCCATGGAGACAAGTCGGCTGGAGGACGATGTATTGATTCTCGACGCAATTTGAGTGTCCCATCGTCATTAGGAGGCCCTGAACGTTACAATGAACTATCATTTTTGCGACGGATTCGATAATCTAAACTCACAGGAGAACGACCATAAGGTGGCCGAGGCAGCAACAGACACTTGGAGACAAGTCGGCTGGAGGCCGATGTATTGAATCTCGACGCAATTTGAGTGTTCCATCGTCATAACAAGGCCCTGAACGTTACAATTAACTATCATTTTTGCGTTGGATTCGAAAATCTAGACTCACAGGAGAACGACCATAAGATGCCCTAGACAGCAACAGACCCTTGGAGACAAGTCGGCTGGAGGCCGATGTATTGAATCTCGACGCAATTTGAGTGTTCCATCGGCATTAGGAGGCCCTGAACGTTACAGTTAACTATCATTTTAGCGTCGGATTCGAAAATCTACTAACAGGAGAAGGATCATAAGGTGCACGAGACTGCAATATCCCCTTGGATACAAGTCGACTGGAGGTCGATGTATTGACTCTCGACGCAATTTGAGTGTTCCATCGTCTTTAGGAGTCACTGAACGTTACAATTAACGTCGTGCGTCGCATTCGAAAATCTACTCACAGGAGAAGTTCATACGGTGCTCGAGACAGCTATATCCCCTTGGAGACAAGTCCGCTGAAAGCCGATGGATTGAATCTCGACGCAATTTGAGTGTTCCATCGTCATTAGGAGGCCCTGAACCTTACAATTAACTATCAGTTTCGCGTCGGATTCGAAAATCTTAACTCACAGGAGAACGTCCATAAGGTTCCCGAGGCAGCAACAGACCCTTGGAGTCAAGTCGGCTGGAGGTCGATGTATTGAATCTCGTCGCAATTTGAGTGTTCCATCGTCATTAGGAGGCCCTGACCGTTACAATTAACTATCATTTTATCGTCGGATTTGAAAATCTAGACTCACAGGAGAACGACCATAAGGTGCCCGAGGCAGCAAAGTCCCCTTGGAGACAAATCGGCTGGAGGACGATGTATTGAATCTCGACGCAATTTGAGTCTTCTATCGTCATTAGGAGGCCCTGAACGTTACAATTAACTATCAGTTTCGCGTCGGATTCGAAAATCTAGACTCACATGAGAGCGAACATAAGAGGCCGGAGGCAGTAATATCCCTATGGAGACGGCTGGAGGACGATGTATTGAATCTCGACGCAATGTGAGTGTCCCATCGTCATTAGGAGGCCCTAAACGTTACAATTAACTATCATTTTTGCGTCGGATTCGATAATCTAAACTCACAGGAGAACGACCATAAGGTGCCCGTGGCAGCAACAGACCCTTGGAGACAAGTCGGCTGGAGGCCGATGTATTGAATCTCGCCGCAATTTGAGTGTTCCATCGTCATTAGGAGGCCCTGCACGTTACAATTAACAATCATTTTAGCGTCGGATTCGAAAATCTACTCACAATAGAAGTTCATACGGTGCTCGAGACAGCAATATCCCCTTGGAGACAAGTCCGCTGGAGGCCCATGTATTGAATCTCGACGCAATTTGAGTGTTCCATCGTCATTAGGAGGCCCTGAACGTTACAATTAACTCTCATCTAGACTCACAGGAGAACGACCATAAGGTGCCCGAGGCAGCAATAGACCCTTGGAGACAAATCGGCTGAATGCCGATGTATTGAATCTCGAGGCAATTTGAGTGTTCCATCTTCATTAGGAAGCCCTGAACGTTACAATTAACAATCAGTTTCGCGTCGGATTCGAAATTCTAGACTCACATGAGAGCGAACATAAGAGGCCGGAGGCAGTAATATCCCCATGGAGACAAGTCGGCTGGAGGACGATGTATTGATTCTCGACGCAATTTGAGTGTCCCATCGTCATTAGGAGGCCCTGAACGTTACAATGAACTATCATTTTTGCGACGGATTCGATAATCTAAACTCACAGGAGAACGACCATAAGGTGGCCGAGGCAGCAACAGACACTTGGAGACAAGTCGGCTGGAGGCCGATGTATTGAATCTCGACGCAATTTGAGTGTTCCATCGTCATAACAAGGCCCTGAACGTTACAATTAACTATCATTTTTGCGTTGGATTCGAAAATCTAGACTCACAGGAGAACGACCATAAGATGCCCTAGACAGCAACAGACCCTTGGAGACAAGTCGGCTGGAGGCCGATGTATTGAATCTCGACGCAATTTGAGTGTTCCATCGTCATTACAAGGCCCTGAACGTTACAATTAACTAACATTTTTGCGTCGGATTCGAAAATCAAGACTCACAGGAGAACGACCATAAGGTGCCCGAGGCAGCATTAGACCCTTGGAGACAAGTCGGCTGGAGGACGATGTATTGAATCTCGACGCAATTTGAGAGTTCTATCGTCTTCAGGAGGCGCTGAACGTTACTATTCACTATCACTTTTGCGTCGGATTCGAAAATCTACTCACAGGGGAAGTTCATACGGTGCTCGAGACAGCAATATCCCCTTGGAGACAAGTCCGCTGGAGGCCGATGTATTGAATCTCGACCCAATTTGAGTGTTCCATCGTCATTAGGAGGCCCTGAACATTACAATTAACTTTCAGTTTCGCGATGGATTCGAAAATCTAGACTCACAGGAGAACGACCATAAGGTGCCCGAGGCTGCAATAGACCGTTGGAGACAAGTCGACTGGAGGCCGATGTATTGAATCTCGACGCAATTTGAGTGTTCCATCGGCATTAGGAGGCCCTGAACGTTACAATTAACAATCATTTTAGCGTCGGATTCGAAAATCTACTCACAGGAGAAGTTCATACGGTGCTCGAGGCAGCAATAGACCCTTGGAGACAAGTCGGCTGGAAACCAATGTATTGATTCTTGACGCAATTTGAGTGTTCCATCGTCATTAGGAGGCCCTGAACGTTACAATAAACAATCATTTTAGCGTCGGATTCGAAAATCTATTCACAGGAGCAGTTCATACGGTGCTCGAGATAGCAATATCCCCTTGGAGACAAGTCCGCTGGAGGCCGATGTATTGAATCTCGACGCAATTTGAGTGTTCCATCGTCATTAGGAGGCCCTGAACCTTACAATTAACTATCATTTTATCGTCGGAATAGAAATTCTAGACTCACAGGAGAACGACCATAAGGTGCCCGAGGCAGCAATATCCCCTTGGAGACAAATCGGCTGGAGGACGATGTATTGAATCTCGACGCAATTTGAGTGTTCCATCGTCATTAGGAGGCCCTGAACGATACACTATCAGTTTCACGTCGGATTCGAAAATCTAGACTCAAAGGAGACGGACAACATGGAGCCCGAGGCAGCAATAGACCCTTGGAGACAAGTCGGCTGGAGGCCGATGTATTGAATCTCGACGCAATTCGAGTGTTCCATCGGCATTAGGAGGCCCTGAACGTTACAGTTAACTATCATTTTAGCGTCGGATTCGAAAACCTACTAACAGGAGACGGATCATATGGTGCACGAGACTGCAATATCCCCTTGGATACAAGTCGACTGGAGGTCGGTGTATTGACTCTCGACGCAATTTAAGTGTTCCATCGTCTTTAGGAGTACCTGAACGTTACAATTAACTATCATTTATGCGTCGGATTCGAAAATCTACTCACAGGAGAAGTTCATACGATGCTCGAGGCAGCAATAGACCCTTGGAGACAAGTCGGCTGGCAACCGATGTATTGATTCTTGTCGCAATTTGAGTGTTCCATCGTCATTAGGAGGCCCTGAACGTTACAATTAACAATCATTTTAGCGTCGGATTCGAAAATCTACTCACAGGAGAAGTTCATACGGTGCTCGAGACAGCAATATCCCCTTGGAGACAAGTCTGCTGGAGGCCGATGTATTGAATCTCGACGCAATTTGAGTGTTCCATCGTCATTAGGAGGCCCTGAACCTTACAATTAACTATCAGTTTCGCGTCGGATTCGAAAATCTAGACTCACAGGTGAACGACCATAAGGTGCCCGAGGCAGCAATAGACCCTTGGAGACAAATCGGCTGAATGCCGATGTATTGAATCTCCAGGCAATTTGAGTGTTCCATCGTCATTAGGAAGCCCTGAACGTTACAATTAACAATCAGTTTCGCGTCGGATTCGAAAATCTAGACTCAGATGAGAGCGAACATAAGAGGCCGGAGGCAGTAATATCCCCATGGAGACAAATCGGCTGGAGGACGATGTATTGAATCTCGACGCAATTTGAGTGTCCCATCGTCATTAGGAGGCCCTAAACGTTGCAATTAACTATCATTTTTGCGTCGAATTCGATAATCTAAACTCACAGGAGAACGACCATAAGGTGCCCGAGGCAGCAACAGACCCTTGGAGACAAGTCGGCTGGAGGCCGATGTATTGAATCTCGACGCAATTTGAGTGTTCCATCGTCATTAGGAGGCCCTGCACGTTACAATTAACAATCATTTTAGCGCCGGATTCGAAAATCTACTCACAATAGAAGTTCATACGGTGCTCGAGACAGCAATATCCCCTTGGAGACAAGTCCGCTGGAGGCCCATGTATTGAATCTCGACGTAATTTGAGTGTTCCATCGTCATTAGGAGGCCTGAACGTTACAATTAACTATCAGTTTCGCGTCGGATTCGAAAATCTAGACTCACATGAGAGCGAACATAAGAGGCCGGAGGCAGTAATATCCCCATGGAGACAAGTCGGCTGGAGGACGATGTATTGAATCTCGACGCAATTTGAGTGTTCCATCGGCATTAGGAGGCCCTGAACGTTACAATTAACTATCATTTTTGCGTCCGATTCGTTAATCTAAACTCACAGGAGAACGACCATAAGGTGCCCGAGGCAGCAACAGACCCTTGGAGACAAGTCGGCTGGAGGCCGATGTATTGAATCTCGACGCAATTTGAGTGTTCCATCGTCATTAGGAGGCCCTAAACGTTACAATTAACTATCATTTTTGCGTCGGATGCGATAATCTAAACTCACAGGAGAACGACCATAAGGTGCCTGAGGCAGCAACAGACCCTTGGAGACAAATCGGCTGAATGCCGATGTATTGAATCTCGAGGCAATTTGAGTGTTCCATCGTCATTAGGAAGCCCTGAACGTTACAATTAACAATCAGTTTCGCGTCGGATTCGAAAATCTAGACTCACATGAGAGCGAACATAAGAGGCCGGAGGCAGTAATATCCCCATGGAGACAAGTCGGCTGGAGGACGATGTATTGAATCTGACGCAATTTGAGTGTCCCATCGACATTAGGAGGCCCTGAACGTTACAATTAACTATCATTTTTGCGTCGGATTCGATAATCTAAACTCACAGGAGAACGACCATATGGTGCCCGAGGCAGCAACAGACACTTGGAGACAAGTCGGCCGGAGGCCGATGTATTGAATCTCGACGCAATTTGAGTGTTCCATCGTCATTACAAGGCCCTGAACGTTTCAATTAACTATCATTTTTGCGTCGGATTCGAAAATCTAGACTCATAGGAGAACGACCATAATGTGCCCGACGCAGCATTAGACCCTTGGAGACAAGTCGGCTGGAGGACGATGTATTGAATCTCGACGCAATTTGAGAGTTCTATCGTCATCAGGAGGCGCTGAACGTTACTATTCACTATCATTTTTGCGTCGGATTCGAGAATCTACTCACTGGAGAAGTTCATACGGTGCTCGAGTAAGCAATATCCCCTTGGAGACAAGTCCGCTGGAGGTCGATGTATTGACTCTCGACGCAATTTGAGTGTTCCATCGTCATTAGGAGGCCCTGAACGTTACAATTAACTATCAGTTTCGCGTCGGATTCGAAAATCTAGACTCACATGAGAGCGAACATAAGAGGCCGGAGGCAGTAATATCCCCATGGAGAGAAGTCGGCTGGAGGCCGATGTATTGAATCTCGACGCAATTTGAGTGATCCATCGTCATTAGGAGGCCCTAAACGTTACAATTAACTATCATTTTTGCGTCGGATTCGATAATCTGAACTCACAGGAGAACGACCATAAGGTGCCCGAGGCAGCAACAGACCCTTGGAGACAAGTCGGCTGGAGGCCGATGTATTGAATCTCGAAGGAATTTGAGTGTTGCATCGTCATTACAAAGCCCTGAACGTTACAATTAACTATCATTTTTGCGTCGGATTCGAAAATCTAGACTCACAGGACAACGACCATAAGTTGCCCGAGGCAGCAATAGACCCTTGGAGACAAATCGGCTGAATGCCGATGTATTGAATCTCGAGGCAATTTGAGTGTTCCATCGTCATTAGGAAGCCCTGAACGTTACAATTAACAATCAGTTTCGCGTCGGATTCGAAAATCTAGACTCACATGAGAGCGAACATAAGAGGCCGGAGGCAGTAATATCCCCATGGAGAGAAGTCGGCTGGAGGACGATGTATTGAATCTCGACGCAATTTGAGTGTTCCATCGGCATTAGGAGGCCCTGAACGTTACTATTAACTATCATTTTTGCGTCGGATTCGTAATCTAAACTCACAGGAGAACGACCATAAGGTGCCCGAGGCAGCAACAGACCCTTGGAGACAATTCGGCTGGAGCCCGATGTATTGAATCTCGACGCAATTTGAGTGATCCATCGTCATTAGGAGGCCCTAAACGTTACATTTAACTATCATTTTTGCGTCGGATTCGATAATCTAAACTCACAGGAGAACGACCATACGGTGCCCGAGGCAGCAACAGACCCTTGGAGACAAGTCGGCTGGAGGCCGATGTAATGAATCTCGAAGGAATTTGAGTGTTCCATCGTCATTACAAAGCCCTGAACGTTACAATTAACTATCATTTTTGCGTCGGATTCGAAAATCTAGACTCACAGGAGAACGACCATAAGTTGCCCGAGGCAGCAATAGACCCTTGGAGACAAATCGGCTGAATGCCGATGTATTGAATCTCCAGGCAATTTGAGTGTTCCATCGTCATTAGGAAGCCCTGAACGTTACAATTAACAATCAGTTTCACGTCGGATTCGAAAATCTAGACTCACATGAGAGCGAACATAAGAGGCCGGAGGCAGTAAAATCCCCATGGAGACAAGTCGGCTGGAGGACGATGTATTGAATCTCGACGCAATTTGAGTGTCCCATCGTCATTAGGAGGCCCTGAACGTTACAATTAACTATCATTTTTGCGTCGGATTCGATAATCTAAACTCACAGGAGAACGACCATAAGGTGCCCGGGGCAGCAGCAGACACTTGGAGACAAGTCGGCTGGAGGCCGATGTATTGAATCTCGACGCAATTTGAGTGTTCCATCGTCGTTACAAGGCCCTGAACGTTACAATTAACTATCATTTTTGCGTCGGATTCGAAAATCTAGACTCACAGGAGAACGACCATACGGTGCCCGAGGCAGCATTAGACCCTTGGAGACAAGTCGGCTGGAGGACGATGTATTGAATCTCGACGCAATTTGAGAGTTCTATCGTCATCAGGAGGCGCTGAACGTTACTATTCACTATCATTTTTGCGTCGGATTCGATAATGTACTCACAGGAGAAGTTCATACGGTGCTCGAGACAGCAATATCCCCTTGGAGACAAGTCCGCTGGAGGCCGATGTATTGAATCTCGACCCAATTTGAGTGTTCCATCGTCATTAGGAGGCCCTGAACATTACAATTAACTATCAGTTTCGCGTCGGATTCGAAAATCTAGACTCACAGGAGAACGACCATAAGGTGCCCGAGGCAGCAATAGACCCTTGGAGACAAGTCGGCTGGAGGCCGATGTATTGAATCTCGACGCAATTTGAGTGTTCCATCGGCATTAGGAGGCCCTGAACGTTACAGTTAACTATCATTTTAGCGTCGGATTCGAAAACCTACCAACAGGAGAAGGATCATATGGTGCACGAGACTGCAATATCCCCTTGGATAAAAGTCGACTGGAGGTCGATGTATTGACTCTCGCCGTAATTTGAGTGTTTCATCGCAAATAGGAGGCCCTGAACCTTACAATTAACTATCAGTTTCGCGTCGGATTCGAAAATCTAGACTCACAGGAGACGGACCACATGGAGCCCGAGGCAGCAATAGACCCTTGGAGACAAGTCGGCTGGAGGCCGATGTATTGAATCTCGACGCAATTTGAGTGTTCCATCGTCATTAGGAGGCCCTGAATGTTACAATTAACAATCATTTTAGCGTCGGATTCGAAAATCTACTCACAGGAGAAGTTCATACGGTGCTCGAGACAGCAATATCCCCTTGGAGACAAGTCTGCTGGAGGCCGATGTATTGAATCTCGACGAAATTTGAGTGTTCCATCGTCATTAGGAGGCCCTGAACCTTACAATTAACTATCAGTTTCGCGTCGGATTCGAAAATCTAGACTCACAGGAGAACGAACATAAGGTGCCCGAGGCAGCAATAGACCCTTGGAGACAAGTCGGATGGAGGCCGATGAATTGAATCTCGACGCAATTTGAGTGTCCCTTCGTCATTAGGAGGCCCTAAACGTTACAATTAACTATCATTTTTGCGTCGGATTCGATAATCTAAACTCACAGGAGAACGACCATAAGGTGTCCTAGGCAGCAACAGACCCTTGGAGACAAGTCGGCTGGAGGCCGATGTATTGAATCTCGACGCAATTTGAGTGTTCCATCGGCATTAGGAGGCCCTGAACGTTACAGTTAACTATCATTTTAGCGTCGGATTCGAAAATTTACTAACTGGAGAAGGATCATATGGTGCACGAGACTGCAATATCCCCTTGGATACAAGTCGTCTGGAGGTCGATGTATTGACTCTCGACGCAATTTGAGTGTTCCATCGTCTTTAGGAGTCCCTGAACGTTACAATTAAATAACATTTATGCGTCTGATTCGAAAATCTACTCACAGGAGAAGTTCATACGGTGCTCGAGGCAGTAATAGACCCTTGGAGACAAGTCGGCTGGAAACCGATGTATTGATTCTTGACGCAATTTGAGTGTTCCATCGTCATTAGGAAGCCCTGAACGTTACAATTAACAATCAGTTTCGCGTCGGATTCGAAAATCTAGACTCACATGAGAGCGAACATAAGAGGCCGGAGGCAGTAATATCCTCATGGAGACAAGTTGGCTGGAGGACGATGTATTGAATCTCGACGCAATTTGAGTGTCCCATCGTCATTAGGAGGCCCTAAACGTTACAATTAATTATCATTTTTGCGTCGGATTCGATAATCTAAACTCACAGGAGAACGACCATAAGGCTCCCGAGGCAGCAACAGACCCTTGGAGACAAGTCGGCCGGAGGCCCATGTATTGAATCTCGACGCAATTTGAGTGTTACATCGTCATTAGGAGGCCCTAAACGTTACAATTAACTATCATTTTTGCGTCGGATTCGATAATCTACTCACAGGAAAACGACCATAAGGTGCCCGAGGCAGCAATAGACCCTTGGAGACAAATCGGCTGAATGCCGATGTATTGAATCTCGAGACAATTTGAGTGTTCCATCGTCATTAGGAAGCCCTGAACGTTACAATTAACAAACAGTTTCGCGTCGGATTCGAAAATCTAGACTCAGATGAGAGCGAACATAAGAGGCCGGAGTCAGTAATATCCCCATGGAGACAACTCGGCTGGAGGACGATGTATTGAATCTCGACGCAATTTGAGTGTCCCATCGTCATTAGGAGGCCCTAAACGTTACAATTAACTATCATTTTTGCGTCGGATTCGATAATGTAAACTCACAGGAGAACGACCATAAGGTGCCCGAGGCAGCAACAGACCCTTGGAGACAAGTCGGCTGGAGGCCGATGTATTGAATCTCGACGCAATTTGAGTGTTCCATCGTCATTAGGACTCCCTGCACGTTACAATTAACAATCATTTTAGCGTCGGATTCGAAAATCTACTCACAATAGAAGTTCATACGGTGCTCGAGACAGCAATATCCCCTTGGAGACAAATCCGCTGGAGGCCCATGATTTGAATCTCGACGCAATTTGAGTGTTCCATCGTCATTAGGAGGCCCTGAACGTTACAATTAACTATCAGTTTCGCGTCGGATTCGAAAATCTTGACTCACATGAGAGCGAACATAAGAGGCCGGAGGCAGTAATATCCCCATGGAGACAAGTCGGCTGTAGGACGATGTATTGAATCTCGACGCAATTTGAGTGTTCCATCGGCATTAGGAGGCCCTGAACGTTACAATTAACTATCATTTTTGCGTCGGATTCGTTAATCTAAACTCACAGGAGAACGACCATAAGGTGCCCGAGGCAGCAACAGACCCTTGGAGACAAGTCGGCTGGAGGCCGATGTATTGAATCTCGACGCAATTTGAGTGTTCCATCGTCATTAGGAGGCCCTAAACGTTACAATTAACTACCATTTTGGCGTCGGATTCGATAATCCAAACTCACAGGAGAACGACCATAAGGTGCCCCAGGCAGCAACAGACCCTTGGAGACAAGTCGGCTGGAGGCCGATGTATTGAATCTCGACGCAATTTGAGTGTTCCATCGTCATTACAAGGCCCTGAACGTTACAATTAACTATCATTTTTGCGTTGGATTCGAAAATCTAGACTCACAGGAGAACGACCATAAGGTGCCCGAGGCAGCATTAGACCCTTGGAGACATGTCGGCTGCAGGACGATGTATTGAATCCCGACGCAATTTGACTGTTCCATCGGCATTAGGAGGCCCTGAACGTTACAATTAACTATCAGTTTCGCGTCGGATTCGAAAATCAAGACTCTCATGAGAGCGAACATAAGAGGCCGGAGGCAGTAATATCCCCATGGAGACAAGTCGGCTGGAGGACGATGTATTGAATCTCGACGCAATTTGAGTGTTCCATCGTCATTAGGAGGCCCTAAACGTTACAATTAACTATAATTTTTGCGTCGGATGCGATAATCTAAACTCACAGGAGAACGACCATAAGGTGCCCGAGGCGGCAATATCCCCTTGGAGACAAATCGGCTGGAGGACGATGTATTGAATCTCGACGCAATTTGAGTGTTCCATCGGCATTAGGAGGCCCTGAACGTTACAATTAACTATCATTTATGCGTCGGATCCGAATATCTAGACTCACAGGAGAACGACCATAAGCTGCCCGAGGCAGCAATAGACCCTTGGAGACAAGTCGGCTGGAAACCGATGTATTGATTCTTGACGCAATTTGAGTGTTCCATCGTCATTAGGAGGCCCTGAACGTTACAATTCACTATCATTTTTGCGTCGGAGTCGAGACTCACAGGAGAACGACCATAAGGTGCCCGAGGCAGCAACAGACCCTTGGAGACAAGTCGGCTGGAGGCCGATGTATTGAATCTCGACGCAATATGAGTGTTCCATCGTCATTACAAGGCCCTGAACGCTACAATTAACTATCATTTTTGCGTCGGATTCGAAAATCTAGACTCACAGGAGAACGACCATAAGGTGCCCGAGGCAGCAATAGACCCTTGGAGACAAGTCGGCTGGAGGCCGATGTATTGAATCTCGACGCAATTTGAGTGTTCCATCGGCATTAGGAGGCCCTGAACGTTACAATTAACTATCATTTTTGCGTCGGATTCGAAAATCTAGACTTACAAGAGAACGACCATAAGGAGCCCGAGGCAGCATTAGGCCCTTGGAGACAAGTCGGCTGGAGGACGATGTATTGAATCTCGATGCAATTTGAAAGTTCTAACGTCATCAGGAGGCGCTGAACGTTACTATTCACTATCATTTTTGCGTCGGATTCGAAAATCTAGACTCACAGGAGAAGGATCATGTGGTGCCCGAGACAGCAATATCCCCTTGGAGACAAGTCGGCTGGAGGCCGATGTATTGAATCTCGACGCAATTTGAGTGTTATATCGTCTTTAGGAGTCCCTGAACGTTACAATTAACTATCATTTATGCGTCGGATTCGAAAATCTAGACTCACAGGAGAAGGATCATATTGTGCCCGAGGCAGCATTAGACCCTTGGAGACAAGTCGGCTGGAGGACGATGTATTGGATCGCGACGCAATTTGAGTGTTCCATCGTCATTAGGAGGCCCTGACCCTTGCAATTAACTATCAGTTTCACGTCGGATTCGAAAATCTAGACTCACAGGAGAACGACCATAAGGTGCCCGAGGCAGCAATAGACCCTTGGAGACAAGTCGGCTGGAGGACGATGTATTGAATCTCGACGGAATTTGAGTGTTCCATCGTCTTTAGGAGTCCATGAACGTTACAATTAACTATCATTTATGCGTCGGATTCGAAAATCTAGACTCACAGGAGCACGACCATAAGGTGCCCGAGGCAGCAATAGACCCTTGGAGACAAGTCGGCTGGAGGCCGACGTATTGAATCTCGACGCAATTTGAGTGTTCCATCGGCATTAGGAGGCCCTGAACGTTACAATTAACTATCATTTTTGCGTCGGATTCGAAAATCTAGACTTACAAGAGAACGACCATAAGGAGCCCGAGGCAGCATTAGGCCCTTGGAGACAAGTCGGCTGGAGGACGATGTATTGAATCTCGACGCAATTTGAGAGTTCTATCGTCATCAGGAGGCGCTGAACGTTACTATTCACTATCATTTTTGCGTCGGATTCGAAACTCTAGACTTACAGGAGAAGGATCATGTGGTGCCCGAGACAGCAATATCCCCTTGGAGACAAGTCCGCTGGAGGCCGATGTATTGAATCTCGACGCAATTTGAGTGTTCCATCGTCATTAGGAGGCCCTGAACCTTACAATTAACTATCAGTTTCGCGTCGGATTCGAAAATCTAGACTCACAGGAGACGGACCACATGGAGCCCGAGGCAGCAATAGACCCTTGGAGACAAGTCGGCTGGAGGACGATGTATTGAATCTCGACGGAATTTGAGTGTTCCATCGTCTTTAGGAGTCCATGAACGTTACAATTAACTATCATTTATGCGACGGATTCGAAAATCTAGACTCACAGGAGAAGGATCATATTGTGCCCGAGACAGCAATATCCCCTTGGAGACAAGTCGGCTGGAGGACTATGTATTGAATCTCGACGCAATTTGAGTGTTCCATCGTCATTAGGAGACCCTGAATGTTACAATTAACTATCAGTTTTTCGTCGTATTCGAAAATCTAGACTCACAGCAGACGGACCATTTGGTGCCCGAGGCAGCAATATCCCCTTGGAGACATATCGGCTGGAGGACGATGTATTGAATCTCGACGCAATTTGAGTCTTCTATCGTCATTGGGAGGCGCTGAACGTTACAATTCACTATCATTTTTGCGTCGGATTCGAAAATCTAGACTCACAGGAGAAGGATCATATTGTGTCCGAGACTGCAATATCCCCTTGGATACAAGTCGACTGGAGGTCGATGTATTGACTCTCGACGCAATTTGAGTGTTCCATCGTCTTTAGGAGTCCCTGAACGTTACAATTAACTATCATTTATGCGTCGGATTCGAAAATCTAGACTCACAGGAGCACGACCATAAGGTGCCCGAGGCAGCAATAGACCCTTGGAGACAAGTCGGCTGGAGGACGATGTTTTGGATCGCGACGCAATTTGAGTGTTCCATCGTCATTAGGAGTCCCTGAATGTTACAATTAACTATCAGTTTTTCGTCGGATTCGAAAATCTAGACTCACAGCAGACGGACCATTTGGTGCCCGAGGCAGCAATAACCCCTTGGAGACAAATCGGCTGGAGGACGATGTATTGAATCTCGACGCAATTTGAGTCTTCTATCGTCATTAGGAGGCGCTGAACGTTACAATTCACTATCATTTTTGCGTCGGATTCGATAATCTAAACTCAAAGGAGAACGACCATAAGGTGCCCGATGCAGCAATATCCCCTTGGAGACCAGTCCGCTGGAGGACGATGTATTGAATCGCGACGCAATTTGAGTGCTCCATCATCTTTAGGAGGCCCTGAACGTTACAATTAACTAGCAGTTTTGCGTCGGATTCGAAAACGTAGAATCACCGGAGAAGGACCATGTGGTGCCCGAGACAGCAATATCCCCTTGGAGACAAGTCCGCTGGAGGCCTATGTATTGCATCTCGGCGCAATTTGAGTGTTCCATCGTCATTAGGAGGCCCTGAACGTTACAATTAACCATCAGTTTCGCGTCGGATTCGAAAATCTAGACTCACATGAGAGCGAACATAAGAGGCCGGAGGCAGTAATATCCCCATGGAGACAAGTCGGCTGGAGGACGATGTATTGAATCTCGACGCAATTTGAGTGTTCCATCGGCATTAGGAGGCCCTAAACGTTACAATTAACTATCATTTTTGCGTCGGATTCGATAATCTAAACTCACAGGAGAACGACCATAAGGTGCCCGAGGCAGCAACAGACCCTTGGAGACAAGTCGGCTGGAGGCCGATGTATTGAATCTCGACGCAATTTGAGTGTTCCATCGTCATTAGGAGGCCCTAAACGTTACAATTAACTATCATTTTTGCGTCGGATTCGATAATCTAAACTCACAGGAGAACGACCATAAGGTGCCCGAGGCAGCAACAGACCCTTGGAGACAAGTCGGCTGGAGGCCGATGTATTGAATCTCGACGCAATTTGAGTGTTCCATCGTCATTACAAGGCCCTGAACGTTACAATTAACTATCATTTTTGCGTCGGATTCAATAATCTAAACTCACAGGAGAACGACCATAAGGTGCCCGAGGCAGCAACAGACACTTGGAGACAAGTCCGCTGGAGGCCGATGTATTGAATCTCGATGCAATTTAAGTGTTCCATCGTCATTAGGAGGCCCTGAACGTTGCAATTAACTATCATTTTTGCATCGGATTCGAAAATCTAGACACACAGGAGAACGACCATAAGGTGCCCGAGGCAGCAATAGACCCTTGGAGAGAAGTCGGCTGGAGGCCGATGTATTGAATCTCGACGCAATTTGAGTGTTCCATCGGCATTAGGAGGCCCTGAACGTTACAATTAACTATCATTTATGCGTCGGATCCGAAAATCTAGACTCACAGGAGAACGACCATAAGGTGCCCGAGGCAGCAATAGACCCTTGGAGACAAGTCGGCTGGAAACCGATGTATTGATTCTTGACGCAATTTGAGTGTTCCATCGTCATTAGGAGGCCCTGAACGTTACAATTCACTATCATTTTTGCGTCGGAATCTAGACTCACAAGAGAACGACCATAAGGTGCCCGAGGCAGCAACTGACCCTTGGAGACAAGTCGGCTGGAGGCCGATGTATTGAATCTCGACGCAATGTGAGTGTTCCATCGTCATTAGGAGGCCCTGAATGTTACAATTAACTATCAGTTTTTCGTCGTATTCGATAATCTAGACTCACAGCAGACGTACCATTTGGTGGCCGAGGCAGCAATATCCCCTTGGAGACAAATCGGCTGGAGGACGATGTATTGAATCTCGACGCAATTTGAGTCTTCTATCGTCATTGGGAGGCGCTGAACGTTACAATTCACTATCATTTTTGCGTCGGATTCGAAAATCTAGACTCACAGGAGAAGGATCATATTGTGTCCGAGACTGCAATATCCCCTTGGATACAAGTCGACTGGAGGTCGATGTATTGACTCTCGACGCAATTTGAGTGTTCCATCGTCTTTAGGAGTCCCTGAACGTTACAATTAACTATCATTTATGCGTCGGATTCGAAAATCTAGACTCACAGGAGCACGACCATAAGGTGCCCGAGGCAGCAATAGACCCTTGGAGACAAGTCGGCTGGAGGACGATGTATTGGATCGCGACGCAATTTGAGTGTTCCATCGTCATTAGGAGGCCCTGAATGTTACAATTAACTATCAGTTTTTCGTCGGATTCGAAAATCTAGACTAACAGCAGACGGACCATTTGGTGCCCGAGGCAGCATTTACCACTTGGAGACAAATCGGCTGGAGGACGATGTATTGAATCTCGACGCAATTTGAGTCATCTATCGTCATTGGGAGTCGCTGAACGTTACAATTCACTATCATTTTTGCGTCGGATTCGAAAATCTAGACTCACAGGAGGAGGATCATATTGTGTCCGAGACTGCAATATCCCCTTGGATACAAGTCGACTGGAGGTCGATGTATTGACTCTCGACGCAATTTGAGTGTTCCATCGTCTTTAGGAGTCCCTGAACATTACAATTAACTATCATTTATGCGTCGGATTCGAAAATCTAGACTCACAGGAGCACGACCATAAGGTGCCCGAGGCAGCAATAGACCCTTGGAGACAAGTCGGCTGGAGGACGATGTATTGGATCGCGACGCAATTTGAGTGTTAAATCGTCATTAGGTGGCCCTGAACGTTACAATTAACAATCAGTTTTGCGTCGGGTTCGAAAATCTAGACTCACAGCAGAACGATCACAAGGTGCCCGTGGCAGCTATTGACCCTTGGAGACAAGTCGGTTGGAGGACGGTGTATTGGATCGCGACGCAAAATGAGCGTTCCATCGTCATTAGGAGGCCCTGAATGTTACAATTAACTATCAGTTTTTCGTCGAATTCGAAAATCTAAACTCACAGGAGAACGACCATAAGGTACCCGACGCAGCAATATCCCCTTGGAGACAAGTCGGCTGGAGGTCGATGTATTGAATCTCGACGCAATTTGAGTGTTCCATCGTCAATAGGAGGCCCTGAACGTTACAATTAACTATGAGTTTTGCGTCGGATTCGGAAACGTAGAATCACCGGAGACGGACCATGTGGTGCCCGAGGCAGCGATATCCCCTTGGAGACAAGTCGGCTGGAGGCCGATGTATTGAATCTCGACGCAATTTGAGTGTTCCATCGTCATTAGAAGGCCCTGAACGTTACAATTAACTATCATTTTTGCGTCGGATTCGAAAATCTAGACTCACAGGAGAACGACCTTAAGGTACCCGAGGCAGCAATAGACACTTGGAGACGAGTCGGCTGGAGGACGATGTATTGAATCTCGACGCAATTTGAGAGTTCCATCGTCATTAGGAGGCCCTGAACGTTACCATTAGCTATCGTTTTTGCGTGGGATTCGAAAATCTAGACTTAAAAGAGAACGACCATAAAGTGCCCGAGGCAGCATTAGACCCTTGGAGACAAGTCGGCTGGAGGACGATGTATTGAATCTCGACTCAATTTGAGTGTCCCATCGTCGTTAGGAGGCCCTGAACGTTACAATTAAATATCATTTTTGCGTCGGATTCGAAAATCTAGACTCACAGGAGAAGGATCAAATTGTGCCCGAGACTGCAATATCCCCTTGGATTCAAGTCGACTGGAGGTCGATGAATTGACTCTCGACGCAATTTGAGTGTTCCATCGTCTTTAGGAGTCCCTGAACGTTACAATTAACTATGATTTATGGGTCGGATTCGAAAATCTAGACTCACAGGAGAACGACCATAAGGTGCCCGAGGAAGCATTAGACCCTTGGAGACAAGTCGGCTGGAGGACGATGTATTGGATCGCGACGCAATTTGAGTGTTCCATCGCCATTAGGAGGCCCTGAATGTTACAATTAACTATCAGTTTCGCGTCGGATTCGAAAATCTAGGCTCACATGAGAGCGAACATAAGAGGCCGGAGGCAGTAATATCCCCATGGAGACAAGTCGCCTGGAGGCCGATAAATTGAATCTCGACTCAATTTGAGTGTCCCATCGTCATTAGGAGGCCCTAAACGTTACAATTAACTATCATTTTTGCATCGGATTCGAAAATCTAGACTCACAGGAGAACGACCATAAGGTGCCCGAGGCAGCAATAGACCCTTGGAGACAAGTCGGCTGGAGGCCGATGTATTGAATCTCGACGCAATTTGAGTGTTCCATCGGCATTAGGAGGCCCTGAACGTTACAATGAACTATCAGTTTCGCGTCGGATTCGAAAATCCTGACTCACATGAGAGCGAACATAAGAGGCCGGAGGCAGTAATACACCATGGAGACAAGTCGGCTGGAGGACGATGTATTGAATCTCGACGCAATTTGAGTGTCCCATCGTCATTAGGAGGCCCTAAACGTTACAATTAACTATCACTTTTGCATCGGATTCGAAAATATAGACACACAGGAGAACGACCATAAGGTGCCCGAGGCAGCAATAGACCCATGGAGACAAGTCGGCTGGAGGCTGATGTATTGAATCTCGACGCAATTTGAGTGTTCCATCGTCATTAGGAGGCCCTGAACGTTACAATTAACTATCAGTTTCGCGTCGGATTCGATAATCTAGACTCACAAGAGAGCGAACATAAGAGGCCGGAGGCAGTAATATCCCCATGGAGACAAGTCGGCTGGAGGCCGATGTATTGAATCTCGACGCAATTTTAGTGTTCCATCGTCATTACAATGCACTGAACGTTACAATTAACTATCATTTTTGCGTCGGATTCGAAAATCTAGACTCACAGGAGAACGACCATACAGTGCCCGAGGCAGCAATAGACCCTTTGAGACAAGTCGGCTGAAGGCCGATGTATTGAATTTCGACGCAATTTGAGTGTTCCATCGGCATTAGGAGGCCCTGAACGTTACAGTTAACTATCATTTTAGCGTCGGATTCGTAAATCTAGACTCACATGAGAGCGAACATAAGAGGCCGGAGGCAGTAATATCCCCATGGAGACAAGTCGGCTGGAGGCCGATGTATTGAATCTCGACGCAATTTGAGTGTTCCATCGTCAGTAGGAGGCCCTAAACGTTACAATTAACTATCATTTTTGCGTTGGATTCGAAAATCTAGACCCACAGGAGAACGACCATAAGGTGCCCGAGGCAGCATTAGACCCTTGTAGACAAGACGGCTGGAGGAAGATGTATTGACTCTCGACGCAATTTGAGTGTTCCATCGGCATTAAGAGGCCCTTAACCTTACAATTAACTATCAGTTTCGCGTCGGATTCGAAAATCTAGACTCACAGGAGAAGGATCATATTGTGCCCGAGACAGCAATATCCCCTTGGAGACAAGTCGGCTGGAGGACGATGTATTGAATCTCGACGCAATTTGAGTGTTCCATCGTCATTAGGGGGCCCTGAATGTTACAAGTAACTATCAGTTTTTCGTCGTATTCGAAAATCTAGACTCACAGCAGACGGACCATTTGCTGCCCGAGGCAGCAATATCCCCTTGCAGACAAATCGGCTGGAGGACGATGTATTGAATCTCGACGCAATTTGAGTCTTCTATCGTCATTAGGAGGCGCTGAACGTTACAATTCACTATCATTTTTGTGTCGGATTCGAAAATCTAGACTCACAGGAGTAGGATCATATTGTGTCCGAGACTGCAATATCCCCTTGGATACAAGTCGACTGGAGGTCGATGTATTGACTCTCGACGCTATTTGAGTGTTCCATCGTCTGTAGTAGGCCCTGAACGTTACAATTAACTATCATTTATGCGTCGGATTCGAAAATCTAAACTCACAGGAGAACGACCATAAGGTGCCCGAGGCAGCAATAGACCCTTGGAGACAAGTCGGCTGGAACCCGATGTATTGAATCTTGACGCAATTTGAGTGTTCCATCGTCATTAGGAGGCCCTGAACGTTACAATTAATTATGAGTTTCGCGTCGGATTCGAAAATCCAGACTCACAGGAGAACGACCATAAGGTGCCCGAGGCAGCAATAGACCCTTGGAGACAAGTCGGCTGGAGGGCGATGTATTGAATCTCGACGCAATTTGAGTGTTCCATCGTCATTAGGAGGCCCTAAACGTTACAATTAACTATCATTTTTGCGTCGGATTCGATAATCTAAAATCACAGGAGAACGACCATACGGTGCCCGAGGCAGCAATAGACCCTTGGAGACAAGTCGGCTGGAGGATGATGTATTGGATCGCGACGCAATTTGAGTAATCCATCGTCATTAGGAGGCCCTGTATGTTACAATTAACTATCAGTTTTTCGTCGGATTCGAAAATCTAGACTCACAGGAGAAGGATCAAATTGTGCCCGGGGCAGCAATATCCCCTTACAGACAAGTCGGCTGGAGGTCGATGTATTGAATCTCGACTCAATTTGAGTGTTCCATCGTCATTAGGTGGCCCTGAACGTTACAATTAACAATCAGTCTTGCGTCGGGTTCGAAAATCTAGACTCACAGCAGAACGTTCACAAGGTGCCCGTAGCAGCTATTGATCCTTGGAGACAAGTCGGTTGGAGGACGATGAATTGGATCGCGACGCAAAATGAGTGTTCCACCGTCATTAGGCCGCCCTGAATGTTACAATTAACTATCAGTTTTTCGTCGGATTCGAAAATCTAAACTCACAGGAGAACGACCATAAGGTGCCCGATGCAGCAATATCCCCTTGGAAACCAGTTCGCTGGAGAACGATGTATGGAATCGCGACGCAATTTGAGTGCTCCATCGTCATTTGGAGGCCCTGAACGTTACAATTAACTATCAGTCTCGCGTCGGATGAAAAAACCAGACTCACAGGAGACGGACCATTTGGTGCCCGACGCAGCAATATCCCCTTGGAGACAAATCAGCTGGAGGACGATGTATTGAATCTCGACGCAATTTGAGAGTTCTATCGTCATCAGGAGGCGCTGAACGTTACTATTCACTATCATTTTTGCGTCGGATTCGAAAATCTATACTCACAGGAGAAGGATCATATGGTGCCAGAGACAGCAATATCCCCTTGGTGACAAGTACGCTGGAGGACGATTATTGAATCTCGACGCAATTTGAGTGTTCCATCGTCATTAGGAGGCCCTAAACCTTACAATTAACTATCAGTTTCGCGTCGGATTCGAAAATCTAGACTCACAGGAGACGGACCACATGGCGCCCGAGGCAGCAATTTCCCCTTGTAGACAAGTCGGCTGGAGGAAGATGTATTGACTCTCGACGCAATTTGAGTGTTCCATCGTCATTAAGAGGCCCTGAGCATTACATTTAACTATCAGTTTTACGTCGGATTCCACAATGTTGACTCACAGGGGATCGACCATACGGTGCCCGAGGCAGCAATAGACCCTTGGAGACAAATCGGCTGAATGCCGATGTATTGAATCTCGAAGCAATGTGAGTGTTCCATCGTAATTAGGATGCCCTGAAAGTTACAATAAACAATCAGTTTCGCGTCGGATCCGAAAATCTAGACTCACATGAGAGCGAACATAAAAGGCCGGAGGCAGTAATATCCCCATGGAGACAAGTCGGCTGGAGGACGATGTATTGAATCTCGACGCAATTTGAGTGTCCCATCGTCATTAGGAGGCCCTAAACGTTACAATTAACTATCATTTTTGCGTCGGATTCGATAATCTAAACTCACAGGAGAACGACCAAAAGGTGCCTGAGGCAGCAACAGACCCTTGGAGACAAGTCGGCTGGAGGCCGATGTATTGAATCTCGACGCAATTTGAGTGTTCCATTGTCATTAGGACTCCCTGCACGTTACAATTAACAATCATTTTAGCGTCGGATTCGAAAATCTACTCACAATAGAAGTTCATACGGTGCTCGAGACAGCAATATCCCCTTGGAGACAAGTTCGCTGGAGGCCCATGTTTTTAATCTCGACGCAATTTGAGTGTTCCATCGTCATTAGGAGTTCCTGAACGTTACAATTAACTATCAGTTTCGCGTCGGATTCGAAAATCTAGACTCACATGAGAGCGAACATAAGAGGCCTGAGGCAGTAATATCCCCATGCAGACAAGTCGGCTGGAGGACGACGTATTGAATCTGGAGGGAATTTGAGTGTCCCATCGTCATTAGGAGGCCCTAAACGTTACAATTAACTATCATTTTTGCGTCGGATTCGATAATCTAAACTCACAGGAGAACGACCATAAGGTGCCCGAGGCAGCAACAGACCCTTGGAGACAAGTCGGCTGGAGGCCGATGTATTGAATCTCGACGCAATTTGAGTGTTCCATCGTCATTAGGAGGCCCTAAACGTTACAATTAACTACCATTTTGGCGTCGGATTCGATAATCCAAACTCACAGGAGAACGACCATAAGGTGCCCCAGGCAGCAACAGACCCTTGGAGACAAGTCGGCTGGAGGCCGATGTATTGAATCTCGACGCAATTTGAGTGTTCCATCGTCATTACAAGGCCCTGAACGTTACAATTAACTATCATTTTTGCGTTGGATTCGAAAATCTAGACTCACAGGAGAACGACCATAAGGTGCCCGAGGCAGCATTAGACCCTTGGAGACATGTCGGCTGCAGGACGATGTATTGAATCCCGACGCAATTTGACTGTTCCATCGGCATTAGGAGGCCCTGAACGTTACAATTAACTATCAGTTTCGCGTCGGATTCGAAAATCAAGACTCTCATGAGAGCGAACATAAGAGGCCGGAGGCAGTAATATCCCCATGGAGACAAGTCGGCTGGAGGACGATGTATTGAATCTCGACGCAATTTGAGTGTTCCATCGTCATTAGGAGGCCCTAAACGTTACAATTAACTATAATTTTTGCGTCGGATGCGATAATCTAAACTCACAGGAGAACGACCATAAGGTGCCCGAGGCGGCAATATCCCCTTGGAGACAAATCGGCTGGAGGACGATGTATTGAATCTCGACGCAATTTGAGTGTTCCATCGGCATTAGGAGGCTCTGAACGTTACAATTAACTATCATTTATGCGTCGGATCCGAAAATCTAGACTCACAGGAGAACGACCATAAGCTGCCCGAGGCAGCAATAGACCCTTGGAGACAAGTCGGCTGGAAACCGATGTATTGATTCTTGACGCAATTTGAGTGTTCCATCGTCATTAGGAGGCCCTGAACGTTACAATTCACTATCATTTTTGCGTCGGAGTCGAGACTCACAGGAGAACGACCATAAGGTGCCCGAGGCAGCAACAGACCCTTGGAGACAAGTCGGCTGGAGGCCGATGTATTGAATCTCGACGCAATATGAGTGTTCCATCGTCATTACAAGGCCCTGAACGCTACAATTAACTATCATTTTTGCGTCGGATTCGAAAATCTAGACTCACAGGAGAACGACCATAAGGTGCCCGAGGCAGCAATAGACCCTTGGAGACAAGTCGGCTGGAGGCCGATGTATTGAATCTCGACGCAATTTGAGTGTTCCATCGGCATTAGGAGGCCCTGAACGTTACAATTAACTATCATTTTTGCGTCGGATTCGAAAATCTAGACTTACAAGAGAACGACCGTAAGGAGCCCGAGGCAGCATTAGGCCCTTGGAGACAAGTCGGCTGGAGGACGATGTATTGAATCTCGATGCAATTTGAAAGTTCTATCGTCATCAGGAGGCGCTGAACGTTACTATTCACTATCATTTTTGCGTCGGATTCGAAAATCTAGACTCACAGGAGAAGGATCATGTGGTGCCCGAGACAGCAATATCCCCTTGGAGACAAGTCGGCTGGAGGCCGATGTATTGAATCTCGACGCAATTTGAGTGTTATATCGTCTTTAGGAGTCCCTGAACGTTACAATTAACTATCATTTATGCGTCGGATTCGAAAATCTAGACTCACAGGAGAAGGATCATATTGTGCCCGAGGCAGCATTAGACCCTTGGAGACAAGTCGGCTGGAGGACGATGTATTGGATCGCGACGCAATTTGAGTGTTCCATCGTCATTAGGAGGCCCTGACCCTTGCAATTAACTATCAGTTTCACGTCGGATTCGAAAATCTAGACTCACAGGAGAACGACCATAAGGTGCCCGAGGCAGCAATAGACCCTTGGAGACAAGTCGGCTGGAGGACGATGTATTGAATCTCGACGGAATTTGAGTGTTCCATCGTCTTTAGGAGTCCATGAACGTTACAATTAACTATCATTTATGCGTCGGATTCGAAAATCTAGACTCACAGGAGCACGACCATAAGGTGCCCGAGGCAGCAATAGACCCTTGGAGACAAGTCGGCTGGAGGCCGATGTATTGAATCTCGACGCAATTTGAGTGTTCCATCGGCATTAGGAGGCCCTGAACGTTACAATTAACTATCATTTTTGCGTCGGATTCGAAAATCTAGACTTACAAGAGAACGACCATAAGGAGCTCGAGGCAGCATTAGGCCCTTGGAGACAAGTCGGCTGGAGGACGATGTATTGAATCTCGACGCAATTTGAGAGTTCTATCGTCATCAGGAGGCGCTGAACGTTACTATTCACTATCATTTTTGCGTCGGATTCGAAACTCTAGACTTACAGGAGAAGGATCATGTGGTGCCCGAGACAGCAATATCCCCTTGGAGACAAGTCCGCTGGAGGCCGATGTATTGAATCTCGACGCAATTTGAGTGTTCCATCGTCATTAGGAGGCCCTGAACCTTACAATTAACTATCAGTTTCGCGTCGGATTCGAAAATCTAGAATCACAGGAGACGGACCACATGGAGCCCGAGGCAGCAATAGACCCTTGGAGACAAGTCGGCTGGAGGACGATGTATTGAATCTCGACGGAATTTGAGTGTTCCATCGTCTTTAGGAGTCCATGAACGTTACAATTAACTATCATTTATGCGACGGATTCGAAAATCTAGACTCACAGGAGAAGGATCATATTGTGCCCGAGACAGCAATATCCCCTTGGAGACAAGTCGGCTGGAGGACTATGTATTGAATCTCGACGCAATTTGAGTGTTCCATCGTCATTAGGAGACCCTGAATGTTACAATTAACTATCAGTTTTTCGTCGTATTCGAAAATCTAGACTCACAGCAGACGGACCATTTGGTGCCCGAGGCAGCAATATCCCCTTGGAGACATATCGGCTGGAGGACGATGTATTGAATCTCGACGCAATTTGAGTCTTCTATCGTCATTGGGAGGCGCTGAACGTTACAATTCACTATCATTTTTGCGTCGGATTCGAAAATCTAGACTCACAGGAGAAGGATCATATTGTGTCCGAGACTGCAATATCCCCTTGGATACAAGTCGACTGGAGGTCGATGTATTGACTCTCGACGCAATTTGAGTGTTCCATCGTCTTTAGGAGTCCCTGAACGTTACAATTAACTATCATTTATGCGTCGGATTCGAAAATCTAGACTCACAGGAGCACGACCATAAGGTGCCCGAGGCAGCAATAGACCCTTGGAGACAAGTCGGCTGGAGGACGATGTTTTGGATCGCGACGCAATTTGAGTGTTCCATCGTCATTAGGAGTCCCTGAATGTTACAATTAACTATCAGTTTTTCGTCGGATTCGAAAATCTAGACTCACAGCAGACGGACCATTTGGTGCCCGAGGCAGCAATAACCCCTTGGAGACAAATCGGCTGGAGGACGATGTATTGAATCTCGACGCAATTTGAGTCTTCTATCGTCATTAGGAGGCGCTGAACGTTACAATTCACTATCATTTTTGCGTCGGATTCGATAATCTAAACTCAAAGGAGAACGACCATAAGGTGCCCGATGCAGCAATATCCCCTTGGAGACCAGTCCGCTGGAGGACGATGTATTGAATCGCGACGCAATTTGAGTGCTCCATCGTCTTTAGGAGGCCCTGAACGTTACAATTAACTAGCAGTTTTGCGTCGGATTCGAAAACGTAGAATCACCGGAGAAGGACCATGTGGTGCCCGAGACAGCAATATCCCCTTGGAGACAAGTCCGCTGGAGGCCTATGTATTGCATCTCGGCGCAATTTGAGTGTTCCATCGTCATTAGGAGGCCCTGAACGTTACAATTAACCATCAGTTTCGCGTCGGATTCGAAAATCTAGACTCACATTAGAGCGAACATAAGAGGCCGGAGGCAGTAATATCCCCATGGAGACAAGTCGGCTGGAGGACGATGTATTGAATCTCGACGCAATTTGAGTGTTCCATCGGCATTAGGAGGCCCTAAACGTTACAATTAACTATCATTTTTGCGTCGGATTCGATAATCTAAACTCACAGGAGAACGACCATAAGGTGCCCGAGGCAGCAACAGACCCTTGGAGACAAGTCGGCTGGAGGCCGATGTATTGAATCTCGACGCAATTTGAGTGTTCCATCGTCATTAGGAGGCCCTAAACGTTACAATTAACTATCATTTTTGCGTCGGATTCGATAATCTAAACTCACAGGAGAACGACCATAAGGTGCCCGAGGCAGCAACAGACCCTTGGAGACAAGTCGGCTGGAGGCCGATGTATTGAATCTCGACGCAATTTGAGTGTTCCATCGTCATTACAAGGCCCTGAACGTTACAATTAACTATCATTTTTGCGTCGGATTCAATAATCTAAACTCACAGGAGAACGACCATAAGGTGCCCGAGGCAGCAACAGACACTTGGAGACAAGTCGGCTGGAGGCCGATGTATTGAATCTCGACGCAATTTGATTGTTCCATCGTCATTACAAGGCCCTGAACGTTACAATTAACTATCTTTTTTGCGTTGGATTCGAAAATCTAGACTCACAGGAGAACGACCATTAGGTGCCCGAGGCAGCATTAGACCCTTGGAGACAAGTCGGCTGGAGGACGATGTATTGAATATCGACGCAATTTGAGAGTTCTATCGTCATCAGGAGGCGCTGAACGTTACAATTCACTATCATTTTTGTGTCGGATTCGAAAATCTACTAAGATGAGAAGTTCATACGGTGCTCGAGACAGCAATATCCCCTTGGAGACAAGTCCGCTGGAGGCCGATGTATTGAATCTCGATGCAATTTAAGTGTTCCATCGTCATTAGGAGGCCCTAAACGTTGCAATTAACTATCATTTTTGCATCGGATTCGAAAATCTAGACTCACAGGAGAACGACCATAAGGTGCCCGAGGCAGCAATAGACCCTTGGAGAGAAGTCGGCTGGAGGCCGATGTATTGAATCTCGACGCAATTTGAGTGTTCCATCGGCATTAGGAGGCCCTGAACGTTACAATTAACTATCATTTATGCGTCGGATCCGAAAATCTAGACTCACAGGAGGACGACCATAAGGTGCCCGAGGCAGCAATAGACCCTTGGAGACAAGTCGGCTGGAAACCGATGTATTGATTCTTGACGCAATTTGAGTGTTCCATCGTCATTAGGAGGCCCTGAACGTTACAATTCACTATCATTTTTGCGTCGGAATCTAGACTCACAAGAGAACGACCATAAGGTGCCCGAGGCAGCAACTGACCCTTGGAGACAAGTCGGCTGGAGGCCGATGTATTGAATCTCGACGCAATGTGAGTGTTCCATCGTCATTAGGAGGCCCTGAATGTTACAATTAACTATCAGTTTTTCGTCGTATTCGATAATCTAGACTCACAGCAGACGTACCATTTGGTGGCCGAGGCAGCAATATCCCCTTGGAGACAAATCGGCTGGAGGACGATGTATTGAATCTCGACGCAATTTGAGTCTTCTATCGTCATTGGGAGGCGCTGAACGTTACAATTCACTATCATTTTTGCGTCGGATTCGAAAATCTAGACTCACAGGAGAAGGATCATATTGTGTCCGAGACTGCAATATCCCCTTGGATACAAGTCGACTGGAGGTCGATGTATTGACTCTCGACGCAATTTGAGTGTTCCATCGTCTTTAGGAGTCCCTGAACGTTACAATTAACTATCATTTATGCGTCGGATTCGAAAATCTAGACTCACAGGAGCACGACCATAAGGTGCCCGAGGCAGCAATAGACCCTTGGAGACAAGTCGGCTGGAGGACGATGTATTGGATCGCGACGCAATTTGAGTGTTCCATCGTCATTAGGAGGCCCTGAATGTTACAATTAACTATCAGTTTTTCGTCGGATTCGAAAATCTAGACTAACAGCAGACGGACCATTTGGTGCCCGAGGCAGCATTTACCACTTGGAGACAAATCGGCTGGAGGACGACGTATTGAATCTCGACGCAATTTGAGTCATCTATCGTCATTGGGAGTCGCTGAACGTTACAATTCACTATCATTTTTGCGTCGGATTCGAAAATCTAGACTCACAGGAGGAGGATCATATTGTGTCCGAGACTGCAATATCCCCTTGGATACAAGTCGACTGGAGGTCGATGTATTGACTCTCGACGCAATTTGAGTGTTCCATCGTCTTTAGGAGTCCCTGAACATTACAATTAACTATCATTTATGCGTCGGATTCGAAAATCTAGACTCACAGGAGCACGACCATAAGGTGCCCGAGGCAGCAATAGACCCTTGGAGACAAGTCGGCTGGAGGACGATGTATTGGATCGCGACGCAATTTGAGTGTTAAATCGTCATTAGGTGGCCCTGAACGTTACAATTAACAATCAGTTTTGCGTCGGGTTCGAAAATCTAGACTCACAGCAGAACGATCACAAGGTGCCCGTGGCAGCTATTGACCCTTGGAGACAAGTCGGTTGGAGGACGGTGTATTGGATCGCGACGCAAAATGAGCGTTCCATCGTCATTAGGAGGCCCTGAATGTTACAATTAACTATCAGTTTTTCGTCGAATTCGAAAATCTAAACTCACAGGAGAACGACCATAAGGTACCCGACGCAGCAATATCCCCTTGGAGACAAGTCGGCTGGAGGTCGATGTATTGAATCTCGACGCAATTTGAGTGTTCCATCGTCAATAGGAGGCCCTGAACGTTACAATTAACTATGAGTTTTGCGTCGGATTCGGAAACGTAGAATCACCGGAGACGGACCATGTGGTGCCCGAGGCAGCGATATCCCCTTGGAGACAAGTCGGCTGGAGGCCGATGTATTGAATCTCGACGCAATTTGAGTGTTCCATCGTCATTAGAAGGCCCTGAACGTTACAATTAACTATCATTTTTGCGTCGGATTCGAAAATCTAGACTCACAGGAGAACGACCTTAAGGTACCCGAGGCAGCAATAGACACTTGGAGACAAGTCGGCTGGAGGACGATGTATTGAATCTCGACGCAATTTGAGAGTTCCATCGTCATTAGGAGGCCCTGAACGTTACCATTAGCTATCGTTTTTGCGTGGGATTCGAAAATCTAGACTTAAAAGAGAACGACCATAAAGTGCCCGAGGCAGCATTAGACCCTTGGAGACAAGTCGGCTGGAGGACGATGTATTGAATCTCGACTCAATTTGAGTGTCCCATCGTCGTTAGGAGGCCCTGAACGTTACAATTAAATATCATTTTTGCGTCGGATTCGAAAATCTAGACTCACAGGAGAAGGATCAAATTGTGCCCGAGACTGCAATATCCCCTTGGATTCAAGTCGACTGGAGGTCGATGAATTGACTCTCGACGCAATTTGAGTGTTCCATCGTCTTTAGGAGTCCCTGAACGTTACAATTAACTATGATTTATGGGTCGGATTCGAAAATCTAGACTCACAGGAGAACGACCATAAGGTGCCCGAGGAAGCATTAGACCCTTGGAGACAAGTCGGCTGGAGGACGATGTATTGGATCGCGACGCAATTTGAGTGTTCCATCGCCATTAGGAGGCCCTGAATGTTACAATTAACTATCAGTTTCGCGTCGGATTCGAAAATCTAGGCTCACATGAGAGCGAACATAAGAGGCCGGAGGCAGTAATATCCCCATGGAGACAAGTCGCCTGGAGGCCGATAAATTGAATCTCGACTCAATTTGAGTGTCCCATCGTCATTAGGAGGCCCTAAACGTTACAATTAACTATCATTTTTGCATCGGATTCGAAAATCTAGACTCACAGGAGAACGACCATAAGGTGCCCGAGGCAGCAATAGACCCTTGGAGACAAGTCGGCTGGAGGCCGATGTATTGAATCTCGACGCAATTTGAGTGTTCCATCGGCATTAGGAGGCCCTGAACGTTACAATGAACTATCAGTTTCGCGTCGGATTCGAAAATCCTGACTCACATGAGAGCGAACATAAGAGGCCGGAGGCAGTAATACACCATGGAGACAAGTCGGCTGGAGGACGATGTATTGAATCTCGACGCAATTTGAGTGTCCCATCGTCATTAGGAGGCCCTAAACGTTACAATTAACTATCACTTTTGCATCGGATTCGAAAATATAGACACACAGGAGAACGACCATAAGGTGCCCGAGGCAGCAATAGACCCATGGAGACAAGTCGGCTGGAGGCTGATGTATTGAATCTCGACGCAATTTGAGTGTTCCATCGGCATTAGGAGGCCCTGAACGTTACAATTAACTATCAGTTTCGCGTCGGATTCGATAATCTAGACTCACAAGAGAGCGAACATAAGAGGCCGGAGGCAGTAATATCCCCATGGAGACAAGTCGGCTGGAGGACGATGTATTGAATCTCGACGCAATTTGAGTGTCCCATCGTCATTAGGAGGCCCTAAACGTTACAATTAACTATCATTTTTGCGTCGGATTCGAAAATCTAGACTGACAGGAAAACGACCATAAGGTGCCCGAGGCAGCAACAGACCCTTGGAGACAAGTCGGCTGGAGGAGGATGTATTGAATCTCGACGCAATTTTAGTGTTCCATCGTCATTACAATGCACTGAACGTTACAATTAACTATCATTTTTGCGTCGGATTCGAAAATCTAGACTCACAGGAGAACGACCATACAGTGCCCGAGGCAGCAATAGACCCTTTGAGACAAGTCGGCTGAAGGCCGATGTATTGAATTTCGACGCAATTTGAGTGTTCCATCGGCATTAGGAGGCCCTGAACGTTACAGTTAACTATCATTTTAGCGTCGGATTCGTAAATCTAGACTCACATGAGAGCGAACATAACAGGCCGGAGGCAGTAATATCCCCATGGAGACAAGTCGGCTGGAGGCCGATGTATTGAATCTCGACGCAATTTGAGTGTTCCATCGTCAGTAGGAGGCCCTAAACGTTACAATTAACTATCATTTTTGCGTTGGATTCGAAAATCTAGACCCACAGGAGAACGACCATAAGGTGCCCGAGGCAGCATTAGACCCTTGTAGACAAGACGGCTGGAGGAAGATGTATTGACTCTCGACGCAATTTGAGTGTTCCATCGGCATTAAGAGGCCCTTAACCTTACAATTAACTATCAGTTTCGCGTCGGATTCGAAAATCTAGACTCACAGGAGAAGGATCATATTGTGCCCGAGACAGCAATATCCCCTTGGAGACAAGTCGGCTGGAGGACGATGTATTGAATCTCGACGCAATTTGAGTGTTCCATCGTCATTAGGGGGCCCTGAATGTTACAAGTAACTATCAGTTTTTCGTCGTATTCGAAAATCTAGACTCACAGCAGACGGACCATTTGCTGCCCGAGGCAGCAATATCCCCTTGCAGACAAATCGGCTGGAGGACGATGTATTGAATCTCGACGCAATTTGAGTCTTCTATCGTCATTGGGAGGCGCTGAACGTTACAATTCACTATCATTTTTGCGTCGGATTCGAAAATCTAGACTCACAGGAGAAGGATCATATTGTGTCCGAGACTGCAATATCCCCTTGGATACAAGTCGACTGGAGGTCGATGTATTGACTCTCGACGCAATTTGAGTGTTCCATCGTCTTTAGGAGTCCCTGAACGTTACAATTAACTATCATTTATGCGTCGGATTCGAAAATCTAGACTCACAGGAGCACGACCTTAAGGTGCCCGAGGCAGCAATAGACCCTTGGAGACAAGTCGGCTGGAGGACGATGTATTGGATCGCGACGCAATTTGAGTGTTCCATCGTCATTAGGAGGCCCTGAATGTTACAATTAACTATCAGTTTTTCGTCGGATTCGAAAATCTAGACTAACAGCAGACGGACCATTTGGTGCCCGAGGCAGCATTTACCACTTGGAGACAAATCGGCTGGAGGACGACGTATTGAATCTCGACGCAATTTGAGTCATCTATCGTCATTGGGAGTCGCTGAACGTTACAATTCACTATCATTTTTGCGTCGGATTCGAAAATCTAGACTCACAGGAGGAGGATCATATTGTGTCCGAGACTGCAATATCCCCTTGGATACAAGTCGACTGGAGGTCGATGTATTGACTCTCGACGCAATTTGAGTGTTCCTTCGTCTTTAGGAGTCCCTGAACATTACAATTAACTATCATTTATGCGTCGGATTCGAAAATCTAGACTCACAGGAGCACGACCATAAGGTGCCCGAGGCAGCAATAGACCCTTGGAGACAAGTCGGCTGGAGGACGATGTATTGGATCGCGACGCAATTTGAGTGTTAAATCGTCATTAGGTGGCCCTGAACGTTACAATTAACAATCAGTTTTGCGTCGGGTTCGAAAATCTAGACTCACAGCAGAACGATCACAAGGTGCCCGTGGCAGCTATTGACCCTTGGAGACAAGTCGGTTGGAGGACGGTGTATTGGATCGCGACGCAAAATGAGCGTTCCATCGTCATTAGGAGGCCCTGAATGTTACAATTAACTATCAGTTTTTCGTCGAATTCGAAAATCTAAACTCACAGGAGAACGACCATAAGGTACCCGACGCAGCAATATCCCCTTGGAGACAAGTCGGCTGGAGGTCGATGTATTGAATCTCGACGCAATTTGAGTGTTCCATCGTCAATAGGAGGCCCTGAACGTTACAATTAACTATGAGTTTTGCGTCGGATTCGGAAACGTAGAATCACCGGAGACGGACCATGTGGTGCCCGAGGCAGCGATATCCCCTTGGAGACAAGTCGGCTGGAGGCCGATGTATTGAATCTCGACGCAATTTGAGTGTTCCATCGTCATTAGAAGGCCCTGAACGTTACAATTAACTATCATTTTTGCGTCGGATTCGAAAATCTAGACTCACAGGAGAACGACCTTAAGGTACCCGAGGCAGCAATAGACACTTGGAGACAAGTCGGCTGGAGGACGATGTATTGAATCTCGACGCAATTTGAGAGTTCCATCGTCATTAGGAGGCCCTGAACGTTACCATTAGCTATCGTTTTTGCGTGGGATTCGAAAATCTAGACTTAAAAGAGAACGACCATAAAGTGCCCGAGGCAGCATTAGACCCTTGGAGACAAGTCGGCTGGAGGACGATGTATTGAATCTCGACTCAATTTGAGTGTCCCATCGTCGTTAGGAGGCCCTGAACGTTACAATTAAATATCATTTTTGCGTCGGATTCGAAAATCTAGACTCACAGGAGAAGGATCAAATTGTGCCCGAGACTGCAATATCCCCTTGGATTCAAGTCGACTGGAGGTCGATGAATTGACTCTCGACGCAATTTGAGTGTTCCATCGTCTTTAGGAGTCCCTGAACGTTACAATTAACTATGATTTATGGGTCGGATTCGAAAATCTAGACTCACAGGAGAACGACCATAAGGTGCCCGAGGAAGCATTAGACCCTTGGAGACAAGTCGGCTGGAGGACGATGTATTGGATCGCGACGCAATTTGAGTGTTCCATCGCCATTAGGAGGCCCTGAATGTTACAATTAACTATCAGTTTCGCGTCGGATTCGAAAATCTAGGCTCACATGAGAGCGAACATAAGAGGCCGGAGGCAGTAATATCCCCATGGAGACAAGTCGCCTGGAGGCCGATAAATTGAATCTCGACTCAATTTGAGTGTCCCATCGTCATTAGGAGGCCCTAAACGTTACAATTAACTATCATTTTTGCATCGGATTCGAAAATCTAGACTCACAGGAGAACGACCATAAGGTGCCCGAGGCAGCAATAGACCCTTGGAGACAAGTCGGCTGGAGGCCGATGTATTGAATCTCGACGCAATTTGAGTGTTTCATCGGCATTAGGAGGCCCTGAACGTTACAATGAACTATCAGTTTCGCGTCGGATTCGAAAATCCTGACTCACATGAGAGCGAACATAAGAGGCCGGAGGCAGTAATACACCATGGAGACAAGTCGGCTGGAGGACGATGTATTGAATCTCGACGCAATTTGAGTGTCCCATCGTCATTAGGAGGCCCTAAACGTTACAATTAACTATCACTTTTGCATCGGATTCGAAAATATAGACACACAGGAGAACGACCATAAGGTGCCCGAGGCAGCAATAGACCCATGGAGACAAGTCGGCTGGAGGCTGATGTATTGAATCTCGACGCAATTTGAGTGTTCCATCGGCATTAGGAGGCCCTGAACGTTACAATTAACTATCAGTTTCGCGTCGGATTCGATAATCTAGACTCACAAGAGAGCGAACATAAGAGGCCGGAGGCAGTAATATCCCCATGGAGACAAGTCGGCTGGAGGACGATGTATTGAATCTCGACGCAATTTGAGTGTCCCATCGTCATTAGGAGGCCCTAAACGTTACAATTAACTATCATTTTTGCGTCGGATTCGAAAATCTAGACTGACAGGAAAACGACCATAAGGTGCCCGAGGCAGCAACAGACCCTTGGAGACAAGTCGGCTGGAGGAGGATGTATTGAATCTCGACGCAATTTTAGTGTTCCATCGTCATTACAATGCACTGAACGTTACAATTAACTATCATTTTTGCGTCGGATTCGAAAATCTAGACTCACAGGAGAACGACCATACAGTGCCCGAGGCAGCAATAGACCCTTTGAGACAAGTCGGCTGAAGGCCGATGTATTGAATTTCGACGCAATTTGAGTGTTCCATCGGCATTAGGAGGCCCTGAACGTTACAGTTAACTATCATTTTAGCGTCGGATTCGTAAATCTAGACTCACATGAGAGCGAACATAACAGGCCGGAGGCAGTAATATCCCCATGGAGACAAGTCGGCTGGAGGCCGATGTATTGAATCTCGACGCAATTTGAGTGTTCCATCGTCAGTAGGAGGCCCTAAACGTTACAATTAACTATCATTTTTGCGTTGGATTCGAAAATCTAGACCCACAGGAGAACGACCATAAGGTGCCCGAGGCAGCATTAGACCCTTGTAGACAAGACGGCTGGAGGAAGATGTATTGACTCTCGACGCAATTTGAGTGTTCCATCGGCATTAAGAGGCCCTTAACCTTACAATTAACTATCAGTTTCGCGTCGGATTCGAAAATCTAGACTCACAGGAGAAGGATCATATTGTGCCCGAGACAGCAATATCCCCTTGGAGACAAGTCGGCTGGAGGACGATGTATTGAATCTCGACGCAATTTGAGTGTTCCATCGTCATTAGGGGGCCCTGAATGTTACAAGTAACTATCAGTTTTTCGTCGTATTCGAAAATCTAGACTCACAGCAGACGGACCATTTGCTGCCCGAGGCAGCAATATCCCCTTGCAGACAAATCGGCTGGAGGACGATGTATTGAATCTCGACGCAATTTGAGTCTTCTATCGTCATTAGGAGGCGCTGAACGTTACAATTCACTATCATTTTTGTGTCGGATTCGAAAATCTAGACTCACAGGAGTAGGATCATATTGTGTCCGAGACTGCAATATCCCCTTGGATACAAGTCGACTGGAGGTCGATGTATTGACTCTCGACGCTATTTGAGTGTTCCATCGTCTGTAGTAGGCCCTGAACGTTACAATTAACTATCATTTATGCGTCGGATTCGAAAATCTAAACTCACAGGAGAACGACCATAAGGTGCCCGAGGCAGCAATAGACCCTTGGAGACAAGTCGGCTGGAACCCGATGTATTGAATCTTGACGCAATTTGAGTGTTCCATCGTCATTAGGAGGCCCTGAACGTTACAATTAATTATGAGTTTCGCGTCGGATTCGAAAATCCAGACTCACAGGAGAACGACCATAAGGTGCCCGAGGCAGCAATAGACCCTTGGAGACAAGTCGGCTGGAGGCCGATGTATTGAATCTCGACGCAATTTGAGTGTTCCATCGTCATTAGGAGGCCCTAAACGTTACAATTAACTATCATTTTTGCGTCGGATTCGATAATCTAAAATCACAGGAGAACGACCATACGGTGCCCGAGGCAGCAATAGACCCTTGGAGACAAGTCGGCTGGAGGATGATGTATTGGATCGCGACGCAATTTGAGTAATCCATCGTCATTAGGAGGCCCTGTATGTTACAATTAACTATCAGTTTTTCGTCGGATTCGAAAATCTAGACTCACAGGAGAAGGATCAAATTGTGCCCGGGGCAGCAATATCCCCTTACAGACAAGTCGGCTGGAGGTCGATGTATTGAATCTCGACTCAATTTGAGTGTTCCATCGTCATTAGGTGGCCCTGAACGTTACAATTAACAATCAGTCTTGCGTCGGGTTCGAAAATCTAGACTCACAGCAGAACGTTCACAAGGTGCCCGTAGCAGCTATTGATCCTTGGAGACAAGTCGGTTGGAGGACGATGAATTGGATCGCGACGCAAAATGAGTGTTCCACCGTCATTAGGCCGCCCTGAATGTTACAATTAACTATCAGTTTTTCGTCGGATTCGAAAATCTAAACTCACAGGAGAACGACCATAAGGTGCCCGATGCAGCAATATCCCCTTGGAAACCAGTTCGCTGGAGAACGATGTATGGAATCGCGACGCAATTTGAGTGCTCCATCGTCATTTGGAGGCCCTGAACGTTACAATTAACTATCAGTCTCGCGTCGGATGAAAAAACCAGACTCACAGGAGACGGACCATTTAGTGCCCGACGCAGCAATATCCCCTTGGAGACAAATCAGCTGGAGGACGATGTATTGAATCTCGACGCAATTTGAGAGTTCTATCGTCATCAGGAGGCGCTGAACGTTACTATTCACTATCATTTTTGCGTCGGATTCGAAAATCTATACTCACAGGAGAAGGATCATATGGTGCCAGAGACAGCAATATCCCCTTGGTGACAAGTACGCTGGAGGACGATTATTGAATCTCGACGCAATTTGAGTGTTTCATCGTCATTAGGAGGCCCTAAACCTTACAATTAACTATCAGTTTCGCGTCGGATTCGAAAATCTAGACTCACAGGAGACGGACCACATGGCGCCCGAGGCAGCAATTTCCCCTTGTAGACAAGTCGGCTGGAGGAAGATGTATTGACTCTCGACGCAATTTGAGTGTTCCATCGTCATTAAGAGGCCCTGAGCATTACATTTAACTATCAGTTTTACGTCGGATTCCACAATGTTGACTCACAGGGGATCGACCATACGGTGCCCGAGGCAGCAATAGACCCTTGGAGACAAATCGGCTGAATGCCGATGTATTGAATCTCGAAGCAATGTGAGTGTTCCATCGTAATTAGGATGCCCTGAAAGTTACAATAAACAATCAGTTTCGCGTCGGATCCGAAAATCTAGACTCACATGAGAGCGAACATAAAAGGCCGGAGGCAGTAATATCCCCATGGAGACAAGTCGGCTGGAGGACGATGTATTGAATCGCGACGCAATTTGAGTGCTCCATGGTCTTTAGGAGGCCCTGAACGTTACAATTAACTAGCAGTTTTGCGTCGGATTCGAAAACGTAGAATCAGCGGAGAAGGACCATGTGGTGCCCGAGGCAGCGATATCCCCTTGGAGACAAGTCGGCTGGAGGACGATGTATTGACTCTCGACGCAATTTCAGTGTTCCATCGTCTTTAGGAGTCCCTGAACGTTACAATTAACTATCATTTATGCGTCGGATTCGAAAATCTAGACTCACAGGAGAACGACCATAAGGTGCCCGTGGCAGCAATATCTCCTTGTAGACAAGTCGGCTGGAGGTCGATGTATTGAATCTCGACTCAATTTGAGTGTTCCATCGTCATTAGGTGGCCCTGAACGTTACAATTAACAATCAGTTTTGCGTCGGGTTCGAAAATCTAGACTCACAGCAGAACGACCATAAGGTGCCCGAGGCAGCAATAGACCCTTGGAGACAAGTCGGCTGGAGGACGATGTATTGAATCTCGACGCAATTTGAGAGTTCCATCGTCATTAGGAGGCCCTAAATGTTACAATTAACTATCATTTTTGCGTCGGATTCGAATATCTAGACTCACAGGAGAACGACCATAAGGTGCCCGAGGCAGCATTAGACCCTTGCAGACAAGTCGGCTGGAGGACGATGTATTGGATCGCGACGCAATTTGAGTGTTCCATCGCGAATAGGAGGCCCTGAACGTTCAATTAACTATGAGTTTTGCGTCCGATTCGGAAACGTAGAATCACCAGAGACGGACCATGCTGTGCCCGAGGCAGCGATAACCCCTTGGAGACAAGTCGGCTGGAGGCCGATGTATTGAATCTCGACGCAATTTGAGTCTTCCATCGTCATTAGAAGGCCCTGAACGTTACAATTAACTATCATTTTTGCGTCGGATTCGAAAATCTAGACTCACAGGAGAACGACCATAAGGTGCCCGAGGCAGCAATAGACCCTTGGAGACAAGTCGGCTGGAGGACGATGTTTTGAATCTCGACGCAATTTGAGAGTTCCATCGTCATTAGTAGGCCCTGAACGTTACAATTAACTATCATTTTTGCGTCGGATTCGAAAATCTAGACTAACAAGAGAACGACCATAAGGTGCCCGAGGCAGCATTAGACCCTTGGAGACAAGTCGGCTGGAGGACGATGTATTGAATCTCGACTCAATTTGAGTGTCCCATCGTCATTAGGAGGCCCTAAACGTTACAATTAACTATCATTTTTGCGTCGGATTCGAAAATCTAGACTCACAGGAGAAGGAACATATTGTGCCCGAGACTGCAATATCCCCTTGGATACAAGTCGAGTGGAGGTCGATGAATTGACTCTCGACGCAATTTGAGTGTTCCATCGTCTTTAGGAGTCCCTGAACGTTACAATTAACTATCATTTATGCGTCGGATTCGAAAATCTAGACTCACAGGAGAACGACCATAAGGTGCCCGAGGCAGCATTAGACCCTTGCAGACAAGTCGGCTGGAGGACGATGTATTGGATCGCGACGCAATTTGAGTGTTCCATCGTCATTAGGAGGCCCTGAATGTTACAATTAACCATCAGTTTTTCGTCGGATTCGAAAATCTAGACTCACAGCAGACGGACCATTTGGTTCCCGAGGCAGCAATATCCCCTTGGAGACAAATCGGCTGGAGGACGATGTATTGAATCTCGACGCGATTTGAGTCTTCTATCGTCATTAGGAGGCGCTGAACGTTACAATTCACTATCATTTTTGCGTCGGATTCGAAAATCTAGACTCACAGGAGAAGGTTCATATTGTGCCCGAGACAGCAATATCCCCTTGGAGACAAGTCGGCTGGAGGCCGATGTATTGAATCTCGACGCAATTTGAGTGTTCCATCGGCATTAGGAGGCCCTGAACGTTACAATTAACTATCAGTTTCGCGTCGGATTCGAAAATCTAGACTCACAGAAGAACGACCATAAGGTGCCCGAGGCAGCAACAGACCCTTGGAGACAAATCAGCTGGAGGACGATGTATTGAATCTCGACGCAATTTGAGAGTTCTATCGTCATCAGGAGGCGCTGAACGTTACTATTCACTATCATTTTTGCGTCGGATTCGAAAATCTAGACTCACAGGAGAAGGATCATATGGTGCCCGAGACAGCAATATCCCCTTGGAGACAAGCCCGCTGGAGGCCGATGTATTGAATCTCGACGCAATTTGAGTGTTCCATCGTCATTAGGAGGCCCTGAACCTTACAATTAACTATCAGTTTCGCGTCGGATTCGAAAATCTAAACTCACAGGCGAACGACCATAAGGTGCCCGAGGCAGCAACAGACCCTTGGAGATAAGTCGGCTGGAGGCCGATGTATTGAATCTCGACGCAATTTGAATGTTCCATCGTCATTACAAGGCCCTGAACGTTACAATTAACTATCATTTTTGCGTCGGATTCGAAAATCTACACACAGGAGAAGTTCATACGGTACTCGAGGCAGCAATAGACCCTTGGAGAGAAGTCGGCTGGAAACCGATGCATTGATTCTTGACGCAGTTTGAGTGTTCCATCGGCATTAGGAGGCCCTGAACGTTACAATTAACTATCATTTTTGCGTCGGATTCGAATATCTAGACTCACAGGAGAACGACCATAAGGTGCCCGAGGCAGCAATATCCCCTTGGAGATAAATCAGCTGGAGGACGATGTATTGAATCTCGACGCAAATTGAGTCTTCTATCGTCATTAGGAGGCGCTGAACGTTACAATTCACTATCATTTTTGCGTCGGATTCGAAAATCTACTAACAGGAGAAGGATCATATGGTGCACGAGTCTGCAATATCCCCTTGGATACAAGTCCACTGGAGGTCGATGTATTGACTCTCGACGCAATTTGAGTGTTCCATCGTCTTTAGGAGTCCCTGAACGTTACAATTAACTACCATTTATGCGTCGGATTTGAAAATTTACTCACAGGAGAAGTTCATACGGTGTTCGAGGCAGCAATAGACCCTTGGAGACAAATCGGCTGGAAACCGATGTATTGATTCTTGACGCAATTTGAGTGTTCCATCGTCATGAGGAGGCCCTCAACGTTACAATTAACAATAATTTTAGCGTCGGATTCGAAAATCTAGACTCACATGAGAACGACCATAAGGTGCCCGAGGCAGCAATAGACCCTTGGAGACAAGTCGGCTGGAGGTCGATGTATTGAATCTGGACGCAATTTGAGTGTTCCATCGCCAATAGGAGGCCCTGTACGTTCAATTAACTATGAGTTTTGCGTCCGATTCGGAAACGTAGAATCACCAGAGACGGACCATGCTGTGCCCGAGGCAGCGATAACCCCTTGGAGACAAGTCGGCTGGAGGCCGATGTATTGAATCTCGACGCAATTTGAGTGTTCCATCGTCATTAGAAGGCCCTGAACGTTACAATTAACTATCATTTTTGCGTAGGATTCGAAAATCTAGACTCACAGGAGAACGACCATAAGATGCCCGAGGCAGCATTAGACCCTTGGAGACAAGTCGGCTGGAGGACGATGTATTGAATCTCGACTCAATTTGAGTGTCCCATCGTCATTAGGAGGCCCTAAACGTTACAATTAACTATCATTTTTGCGTCGGATTCGAAAATCTAGACTCACAGGAGAAGGAACATATTGTGCCCGAGACTGCAATATCCCCTTGGATACAAGTCGACTGGAGGTCGATGTATTGACTCTCGACGCAATTTGAGTGTTCCATCGTCATTACAAGGCCCTGAACGTTACAATTAACTATCATTTTTGCGTCGGATTCGAAAATCTAGACTTACAAGAGAACGACCATAAGGTGCCCGAGGCAGCAACAGACCCTTGGAGACAAGTCGGCTGGAGGCCGATGTATTGAATCTCGACGCAATTTGAGTGTTCCATCGTCATTAGAAGGCCCTGAACGTTACAATTAACTATCATTTTTGCGTCGGATTCGAAAATCTAGACTCACAGGAGAACGACCATAAGGTGCCCGAGGAAGCAATAGACCCTTGGAGACAATTCGGCTGGAGGCCGATGTATTGAATCTCGACGCAATTTGAGTGTTCCATCGGCATTAGGAGGCCCTGAACGTTACAGTTAACTATCATTTTAGCGTCGGATTCGAAAATCTACTAACAGGAGAAGGATCATATGGTGCACGAGACTGCAATATCCCCTTGGATACAAGTCGACTGGAGGTCGATGTATTGACTCTCGACGCAATTTGAGTGTTCCATCGTCTTTAGGAGTCCCTGAACGTTACAATTAACTATCATTTATGCGTCGGATTCGAAAATCTAGACTCACAGGAGAACGACCATAAGGTGCCTGAGGCAGCAACAGACCCTTGAAACAAGTCGGCTGGAGGCCGATGTATTGAATCTCAACGCAATTTGAGTGTTCCATCGTCATTAGAAGGCCCTGAACGTTACAATTAACTATCATTTTTGCGTCGGATTCGAAAATCCAGACTCACAGGAGAACGAACATAAGGTGCCCGAGGCAGCAATAGACCCTTGGAGACAAGTCGGCTGAAGGACGATGTATTGAATCTCGACGCAATTTGAGAGTTCCATCGTCATTAGGAGGCCCTGAACGTTACAATTAACTATCATTTTTGCGTCGGATTCGAAAATATAGACTTACAAGAGAACGACCATAAGGTGCCCGAGGCAGCAATAGACCCTTGGAGACAAGTCGGCTGGAGGACGATGTATTCGATCGCGACGCAATTTGAATGTTCCATCGTCATTAGGAGGCCCTAAATGTTACAATTAACCATCAGTTTTTCGTCGGATTCGAAAATCTACTAACAGGAGAAGGATCCTATGGTGCACGAGACTGAAATATCCCCTTGGATACAAGTCGACTGGAGGTCGATGTATTGACTCTCGACGCAATTTGAGTGTTCCATCGTCATTACAAGGCCCTGAACGTTACAATTAACTATCATTTTTGCGTCGGATTCGAAAATCTAGACTTACAAGAGAACGACCATAAGGTGCCCGAGGTAGCAACAGACCCTTGGAGACAAGTCGGCTGGAGGCCGATGTATTGAATCCCGACGCAATTTGAGTGTTGCATCGTCATTACAAGGCCCTGAACGTTACAATTAACTATCATTTTTGCGTCAGATTCGAAAATCTAGACTCACAGGAGAACGACCATAAGGTGCCCGAGGCAGCAATAGACCCTTGGAGACAAGTCGGCTGGAGGTCGATGTATTGAATCTCGACGCAATTTGAGTGTTCCATCGCCAATAGGAGGCCCTGAACGTTACAATTAACTATCAGTTTTTCGTCGGATTCGAAAATCTAGACTCACAGCAGACGGACCATTTGGTTCCCGAGGCAGCAATATCCCCTTGGAGACAAATCGGCTGGAGGACGATGTATTGAATCTCGACGCGATTTGAGTTTTCTATCGTCATTAGGAGGCGCTGAACGTTACAATTCACTATCATTTTTGCGTCGGATTCGAAAATCTACACTCACAGGAGAAGGTTCATATTGTGCCCGAGACAGCAATATCCCCTTGGAGACAAGTCGGCTGGAGGCCGATGTATTGAATCTCGACGCAATTTGAGTGTTCCATCGTCATTAGGAGGCCCTGAACGTTACAATTAACTATCATTTTTGCGTCGGATTCGAAAATCTAGACTCACAGGAGAAGTATCATATGGTGCCCGAGACAGCAATATCCCCTTGGAGACAAGTCGGCTGGAGGTCGATGTATTGAATCTCGACGCAATTTGAGTGTTCCATCGCCAATAGGAGGCCCTGAACGTTACAATTAACTATCAGTTTTTCGTCGGATTCGAAAATCTAGACTCACAGCAGACGGATCATTTGGTTCCCGAGGCAGCAATATCCCCTTGGAGACAAATCGGCTGGAGGACGATGTATTGAATCTCGACGCGATTTGAGTTTTCTTTCGTCATTAGGGGGCGCTGAACGTTACAATTAACTATCATTTTTGCGTCGGATTCGAAAATCTAGACTTACAAGAGAACGACCATAAGGTGCCCGAGGCAGCAACAGACCCTTGGAGACAAATCAGCTGGAGGACGATGTATTGAATCTCGACGCAATTTGAGAGTTCTATCGTCATCAGGAGGCGCTGAACGTTACTATTCACTATCATTTTTGCGTCGGATTCGAAAATCTAGACTCACAGGAGAAGTATCATATGGTGCCCGAGACAGCAATATCCCCTTGGAGACAAGTCCGCTGGAGGCCGATGTATTGAATCTCGACGCAATTTGAGAGTTCCATCGTCATTAGGAGGCCCTAAACGTTACAATTAACTATCATTTATGCGTCGGATTCGAAAATCTAAACTCACAGGCGAACGACCATAAGGTGCCCGAGGCAGCAACAGACCCTTGGAGATAAGTCGGCTGGAGGCCGATGTATTGAATCTCGACGCAATTTGAATGTTCCATCGTCATTACAAGGCCCTGAACGTTTCAATTAACTATCATTTTTGCGTCGGATTCGAAAATCTACTCACAGGAGAAGTTCATACGGTACTCGAGGCAGCAATAGACCCTTGGAGAGAAGTCGGCTGGAAACCGATGCATTGATTCTTGACGCAGTTTGAGTGTTCCATCGGCATTAGGAGGCCCTGAACGTTACAATTAACTATCATTTTTGCGTCGGATTCGAATATCTAGACTCACAGGAGAACGACCATAAGGTGCCCGAGGCAGCAATATCCCCTTGGAGATAAATCAGATGGAGGACGATGTATTGAATCTCGACGCAAATTGAGTCTTCTATCGTCATTAGGAGGCGCTGAACGTTACAATTCACTATCATTTTTGCGTCGGATTCGAAAATCTACTAACAGGAGAAGGATCATATGGTGCACGAGACTGCAATATCCCCTTGGATACAAGTCGACTGGAGGTCGATGTATTGACTCTCGACGCAATTTGAGTGTTCCATCGTCTTTAGGAGTCCCTGAACGTTACAATTAACTACCATTTATGCGTCGGATTCGAAAATCTACTCACAGGAGAAGTTCATACGGTGCTCGAGGCAGCAATAGACCCTTGGAGACAAGTCGGCTGGAAACCGATGTATTGATTCTTGACGCAATTTGAGTGTTCCATCATCATGAGGTGGCCCTGAACGTTACAATTAACAATAATTTTAGCGTCGGATTCGAAAATCTAGACTCTCAGGAGAACGACCATAAGGTGCCCGAGGCAGCAACAGACCCTTGGATACAAGTCGACTGGAGGTCGATGAATTGACTCTGGACGCAATTTGAGTTTTCCATCGTCTTTAGGAGTCCCTGAACGTTACAATTAACTATCATTTATGCGTCGGATTCGAAAATCTACTAACAGGAGAAGGATCCTATGGTGCACGAGACAGCAATATCAACTTGGATACAAGTCGACTGGAGGTCGATGTATTGACTCTCGACGCAAATTGAGTGGTCCATCGTCATTACAAGGCCCTGAACGTTACAATTAACTATCATTTTTGCGTCGGATTCGAAAATCTAGACTTACAAGAGAACGACCATAAGGTGCCCGAGGCAGCCACAGACCCTTGGAGACAAGTCGGCTGGAGGCCGATGTATTGAACCTCGACGCAATTTGAGTGATCCATCGTCATTACAAGGCCCTGAACGTTACAATTAACTATCATTTTTGCGTCGGATTCGAAAATCTAGACCCACAGGAGAACGACCATAACGTGCCCGAGGCAGCAATAGACCCTTGGAGACAAGTCGGCTGGAGGTCGATGTATTGAATCTCGACGCAATTTGAGTGTTCCATCGCCAATAGGAGGCCCTGAACGTTACAATTAACTATGAGTTTTGCGTCGGATTCGAAAACGTAGAATCACCGGAGACGGACCATGTGGTGCCCGAGGCAGCGATATCCAGTTGGAGACAAGTCGGCTGGAGGCCGATGTATTGAATCTCGACGCAATTTGAGTGTTCCATCGTCATTAGGAGGCCCTGAACGTTACAATTAACTATCAATTTTGCGTCGGATTCGAAAATCTAGACTTACAAGAGAACGACCATAAGGTGCCCGAGGCTGCAAAGACCCTTGGAGACAAGTCGGCTGGAGGACGATGTATTCGATCGCGACGCAATTTGAGTGTTCCATCGTCATTAGGAGGCACTGAATGTTACAATTAACTATCAGTTTTTCGTCGGATTCGAAAATCTAGACTCACAGCAGACTGACCATTTGGTTCCCGAGGCAGCAATATCCCCTTGGAGACAAATCGGCTGGAGGACGATGTATTGAATCTCGACGCAATTTGGGACTTCTATCGTCATTAGGAGGCGCTGAACGTTACAATTAACTATCATTTTTGCGTCGGATTCGAAATTCTAGACTCACAGGAGAAGGATCATATTGTGCCCGAGACAGCAATATCCCCTTGGAGACAAGTCGGCTGGAGGCCGATGTATTGAATCTCGACGCACTTTGAGTGTTCCATCGTCATTACTAGGCCCTGAACGGTACAATTAACTATCATTTTTGCGTCGGATTCGAAAATCTACTCACAGGAGAAGTTCATACGGTACTCGAGGCAGCAATAGACCCTTGGAGAGAAGTCGGCTGGAAACCGATGCATTGATTCTCGACGCAATTTGAGTGTTCCATCGTCATTTGGAGGCCCTGAACCTTGCAATTAACTATCAGTTTCGCGTCGGATTCGAAAATCTAGACTCACAGGAGACGGACCACATGGAGCCCGAGGCAGCAATATCCCCTTGTAGACAAGCCGACTGGAGGCCGATGTATTGACTCTCGACGCAATTTGAGTGTTCCATCGTCTTTAGGAGTCCCTGAACGTTACAATTAACTATCATTTATGCGTCGGATTCGAAAATCTAGACTCACAGGAGAACGACCATAAGGTGCCCGAGGCAGCAATAGACCCTTGGAGACAAGTCGGCTGGAGGCCGATGTATTGAATCTCGAGGCAATTTGAGTGATCCATCGGCATTAGGAGGCCCTGAACGTTACAATTAATTATCAGTTTCGCGTCGGATTCGAAAATCTTGACTCACAGGAGACGGACCACATGGAGCCCGAGGCAGCAATATCCCCTTGTAGACAAGTCGGCTGGAGGAAGATGTATTGACACTCGACGCAATTTGAGTGTTCCATCGTCATTAAGAGGCCCTGAGCATTACATTTAACTATCAGTTTTGCGTCGTATTGTAAAATGTTGACTCACAGGAGAACGACCATAAGGTGCCCGAGGCAGCAACAGACCCTTGGAGACAAGTCGGCTGGAGGCCGATGTATTGAATCTCGACGCAATTTGAGTGTTCCATCGTCATTACAAGGCCCTGAACGTTACAATTAACTATCATTTTTGCGTCGGATTCGAAAATCTAGACTCACAGGAGATCGACCATAAGGTGCCCGAGGCAGCAATAGACCCTTGGAGACAAGTCGGCTGGAGGCCGATGTATTGAATCTCGACGCAATTTGAGTCTTCTATCGTCATTAGGACGCCCTGAACGTTATAATGAACTATCATTTTTCCGTCGGATTCGATAATCTAAACTCACAGGAGAACGACCATAAGGTGCACGAGGCAGCAATATCCCCTTGGATACAAGTCGGCTGGAGGCCGATGTATTGAATCTCGACGCAATTTGAGTTTTCCATCGTCATTAGGAGGCCCTGATCCTTACAATTAACTATCAGCTTCGCGTCGTATTCGAAAATCTTGACTCACAGGAGACGGACCACTTGGAGCCCGAGGCAGAAATATCCCCTTGTAGACAAGTCGGCTGGAGGAAGATGTATTGACTCTTGACGCAATTTGAGTGTCCCTTCGTCATTAGGAGGCGCTGAACGTTACAATTCACTATCATTTTTGCGTCGGATTCGAAAATCTAGACTCACAGGAGAACGACCATAATGTGCCCGAGGCAGCAATAGACCCTTGGAGACAACTCGGCTGGAAACCGATGTATTGATTCTTGACGCAATTTGAGTGTTCCATCGACATTAGGAGGCCCTGAACGTTACAACTAACTATGAGTTTTGCGTCGGATTCGAAAATCTAGACTCACAGGAGAACGACCATAAGGTGCCCGAGGCAGCAATAGACCCTTGGAGACAAGTCGGCTGGAGCCCGATGTATTGAATCTCGACGCAATTAGAGTGTTCCATCGGCATTAGAAGGCCCTGAACGTTACAGTTAACTATCATTTTAGCGTCGGATTGGAAAATCTACTAACAGGAGTGCACGAGACTGCAATAGACCCTTGGAGACAAGTCGGCTGGAGGACGATGTATTGAATCTCGACGCAATTTGAGTGTCCCATCGTCATTAGGAGGCCCTAAACGTTACAATTAACTATCATTTTTGCGTCGGATTCCATAATCTAAACTCACAGGAGAACGACCATAAGGTGCCCGAGGCAGCAATAGTCCCTTGGAGACAAGTCGGCTAAAGGCCGATGTATTGATCTCGACGCAATTTGAGTGTTCCATCGTCATTAGGAAGCCCTAAACGTTACAATTAACTATCATTTTTCCGTCGGATTCGATAATCTAAACTCACAGGAGAACGACCATAAGGTGCCCGAGGCAGCAATAGACCCTTGGAGACAAGTCGGCTGGAGCCCGATGTATTGAATCTCGACGCAATTAGTGTGTTCCATCGGCATTAGGAGGCCCTGATCGTTACAGTTAACTATCATTTTAGCGTCGGATTCGAAAATCTACTAACAGGAGTGCACGAGACTGCAATAGACCCTTGGAGACAAGTCGGCTGGAAGACGATGTATTGAATCTCGACGCAATTTGAGTGTCCCATCGTCATTAGGAGGCCCTAAACGTTACAATTAACTATCATTTTTGCGTCGGATTCGATAATCTAAACTCACAGGAGAACGACCATAAGGTGCCCGAGGCAGCAATAGACCCTTGGAGACAAGTCGGCTGGAGGAAGATGTGTTGACTCTCGACGCAATTTGAGTGTCCCATCGTCATTAGGAGGCGCTGAACGTTACAATTAACTATCATTTTTGCGTCGGATTCGAAAATCTAGACTCACAGGAGAACGATCATAAGGTGCCCGAGGCAGCAATAGACCCTTGGATACAAGTCGGCTGGAAACCGATGTATTGATTCTTGACGCAATTTGAGTGTTCCATCGTCATTAGGAGGCCCTGAACGGTACAATTAACTATGAGTTTTGCGTCGGATTCGAAAATCTAGACTCACAGGAGAACGACCATAAGGTGCCCGAGACAGCAATAGACCCTTGGAGACAAGTCGGCTGGAGCCCGATGTATTGAATCTCGACGCAATTAGAGTGTTCCATCGGCATTAGGAGGCCCTGAACGTTACAGTTAACTATCATTTTAGCGTCGGATTCGAAAATCTACTAACAGGAGTTCACGAGACTGCAATAGACCCTTGGAGACAAGTCGGCTGGAGGTCGATGTATTGAATTTTGACGCAATTTGAGTGTTCCATCGGCATTAGGAGGCCCTGAACCTTACAATTAACTATCAGTTTCGCATCGGATTCGAAAATCTAGACTCACAGGAGAACGACCATAAGGTGCCCGAGGCAGCAACAGACCCTTGGAGACAAATCAGCTGGAGGACGATGTATTGAATCTCGACGCAATTTGAGAGTTCTATCGTCATCAGGAGGCGCTGAACGTTACTATTCACTATCATTTTTGCGTCGGATTCGAAAATCTAGACTCACAGGAGAAGGATCATATGGTGCCCGAGACAGCAATATCCCCTTGGAGACAAGTCCGCTGGAGGCCGATGTATTGAATCTCGACGCAATTTGAGTGTTCCATCGTCATTAGGAGCCCTGAACCTTACAATTAACTATCAGTTTCGCGTCGGATTCGAAAATCTAAACTCACAGGAGAACGACCATAAGGTGCCTGAGGCAGCAACAGACCCTTGGAGATAAGTCGGCTGGAGGCCGATGTATTGAATCTCGACGCAATTTGAGTGTACCATCGTAATTACAAGGACCTGAACGTTACAATTAACTATCATTTTTGCGTCGGATTCGAAAATCTACTCACAGGAGAAGTTCATACGGTACTCGAGGCAGCAATAGACCCTTGGAGAGAAGTCGGCTGGAAACCGATGCATTGATTCTTGACGCAATTTGAGTGTTCCATCGGCATTAGGAGGCCCTGAAAGTTACAATTAACTATCATTTTTGCGTCGGATTCGAAAATCTAGACTCACAGGAGAACGACCATAAGGTGCCCGAGGCAGCAATATCCCCTTGGAGCAAATCAGCTGGAGGACGATGTTTTGAATCTCGACGCAATTTGAGTCTTCTATCGTCATTAGGAGGCGCTGAACGTTACAATTCACTATCATTTTTGCGTCGGATTCGAAAATCTAATAACAGGAGAAGTTCATACGGTGCTCGAGGCAGCAATATCCCCTTGTAGACAAGTCGGCTGGAGGAAGATGTATTGACTCTCGACGCAATTTGAGTGTTCCATCGTCATTACAAGGCCCTGAACTTTACAATTAACTATCAAATTTGCGTCAGATTCGTAAATCTAGACTCACAGGAGAACGACCATAAGGTGCCCGAGGCAGCAATAGACCCTTGGAGACAAGTCGGCTGGAGGACGATGTATTGAATCTCAACGCAATTTGAGTGTTCCATTGTCATTAGGAGGCCCTGAACGTTACAATTAACTATGAGTTTTGCTTCGGATTCGAAAATCTAGACTCACAGGAGAACGACCATAAGGTGCCCGAGGCAGCAATAGACCCTTGGAGACAAGTCGGCTGGAGCCCGATGTATTGAATCTCGACGCAATTAGAGTGTTCCATCGGCATTAGGAGGCCCTGAACGTTACATTTAACTATCATTTTAGCGTCGGATTCGAAAATCTACTAACAGGAGTGCACGAGACTGCAATAGACCCTTGGAGACAAGTCGGCTGGAGGACGATGTATTGAATCTCGACGCAATTTGAGTGTCCCATCGTCATTAGGAGGCCCTAAACGTTACAATTAACTATCATTTTTGCGTCGGATTCGATAATCTAAACTCACAGGAGAACGACCATAAGGTGCCCGAGGCAGCAATAGACCCTTGCAGACAAGTCGGCTGGAGGAAGATGTATTGACTCTCGACGCAATTTGAGTGTCCCATCGTCATTAGAGGCGCTGAACGTTACAATTCACTATCATTTTTGCGTCGGATTCGAAAATCTAGACTCACAGGAGAACGACCATAAGGTGCCCGAGGCAGCAATAGACCCTTGCAGACAAGTCGGCTGGAAACCGATGTATTGATTCTTGAAGCAATTTGAGTGTTCCATCGTCATTAGAAGGCCCTGAACGTTACAATTAACTATGGGTTTTGAGTCGGATTCGAAAATCTAGACTCACAGGAGAACGACAATAAGGTGCCCGAGGCAGCAATAGACCCTTGGAGACAAGTCGGCTGGAGCCCGATGTATTGAATCCCGACGCAATTAGAGTGTTACATCGGCATTAGGAGGCCCTGAACGTTACAGTTAACTATCATTTTAGCGCCGGATTCGAAAATCAACTAGCAGGAGTGCACGAGACTGCAATAGACCCTTGGAGACAAGTCGGCTGGAGGTCGATGTATTGAATCTCGACGCAATTTGAGTGTTCACTCGGCATTAGGAGGCCCTGAACCTTACAATTAATTATCATTTTTGCGTCGGATTCGAAAATCTAGACTTACAAGAAAACGACCATAAGGTGCCCGAGGCAGCAATAGACCCTTGGAGACAAGTCGGCTGGAGGTCGATGTATTGTATCTCGACGCAATTTGAGTGTTCCATCGCCAATAGGAGGCCCTGAACTTTACAATTCACTATGAGTTTTGCGTCGGATTCGAAAACGTAGAATCACCGGAGACGGACCATGTGGTGCCCGAGGCAGCGATATCCCCTTGGAGACAAGTCGGCTGGAGGCCGATGTACTGAATATCGACGCAATTTGAGTGTTACATCGTCATTAGGAGGCCCTGAACTTTACAATTAACAATAATTTTAGGGTCGGATTCGAAAATCTAGACTCACAGGAGAACGACCATAAGGTGCCCGAGGCAGCAATAGACCCTTGGAGGCAAGTCGGCTGGAGGCCGATGTATGGAATCTCGACGCAATTTGAGTGTTCCATCGGCATTAGGAGGCCCTGAACGTTACAATTAACTATCATTTTTGCGTCGGATTCGAAAATCTGGACTTACAAGAGAACGACCATAAGGAGCCCTAGGCAGCATTACACCCTTGGAGACAAGTCGGCTGGAGGACGATGTATTGAATCTCGACGCAATTTGAGAGTTCTATCGCCATCAGAAGGCGCTGAACGTTACAATTAACAATCATTTTTGCGTCGGATTCGAAAATGTAGACTCACAGGAGAAGGATCATATGGTGCCCGAGACAGCAATATCCCCTTGGAGACAAGTCCGCTGGAGGCCGATGTATTGAATCTCGACGCAATTTGAGTGTTCTATCGTCATTAGGAGGCCCTGAACCTTGCAATTAACTATCAGTTTCGCGTCGGATTCGAAAATCTAGACTCACAGGAGACGGACCACATGGAGCCCGAGGCAGCAATATCCCCTTGTAGACAAGTCGGCTGGAGGAAAATGTATGGACTCTCGACGCAATTTGAGTGTTCCATCGTCATTACAAGGCCCTTAACGTTACAATTAACTATCATTTTTGCGTCAGATTCGAAAATCTAGACTCACAGGAGAACGACCATAAGGTGCCCGAGGCAGCAATAGACCCTTGGAGACAAGTCGGCTGGAGGACGATGTATTGAATCTCGACGCAATTTGAGTGTCCCATCGTCATTAGGAGGCCCTAAACGTTACAATTAACTATCATTTTTGCGTCGGATTCGATAATCTAAACTCACAGGAGAACGACCATAAGGTGTCCGAGGCAGCAATAGACCCTTGGAGACAAGTCGGCTAAAGGCCGATGTATTGATCTCGACGCAATTTGAGTGTTCCATCGTCATTAGGAAGCCCTAAACGTTACAATTAACTATCATTTTTCCGTCGGATTCGATAATCTAAACTCACAGGAGAACGACCATAAAGTGCCCGAGGCAGCAATAGACCCTTGGAGCCAAGTCGGCTGGAGCCCGATGTATTGAATCTCGACGCAATTAGAGTGTTCCATTGGCATTAGGAGGCCCTGAACGTTACAGTTAACTATCATTTTAGCGTCGGATTCGAAAATCTACTAACAGGAGTGCAAGAGACTGCAGTAGACCCTTGGAGACAAGTCGGCTGGAGGACGATGTATTGAATCTCGACGCAATTTGAGTGTCCCATCGTCATTAGGAGGCCCTAAACGTTACAATTAACTATCATTTTTGCGTCGGATTCGATAATCTAAACTCACAGGAGAACGACCATAAGGTGCCCGAGGCAGCAATAGACCCTTGGAGACAAGTCGGCTGGAGGAATATGTATTGACTCTCGACGCAATTTGAGTGTCCCATCGTCATTAGGAGGCGCTGAACGTTACAATTCACTATCATTTTTGCGTCGGATTCGAAAATCTAGACTCACAGGAGAACGACCATAAGGTGCCCGAGGCAGCAATAGACCCTTGGAGACAAGTCGGCTGGAAACCGATGTATTGATTCTTGACGCAATTTGAGTGTTCCATCGTCATTACGAGGCCCTGAACGTTACAATTAACTATGAGTTTTGCGTCGGATTCGAAAATCTAGACTCACAGGAGAACGACCATAAGGTGCCCGAGGCAGCAATAGACCCTTGGAGACAAGTCGGCTGGAGCCCGATGTATTGAATCTCGACGCAATTAGAGTGTTCCATCGGCATTAGGAGGCCCTGAACGTTACAGTTAACTATCATTTTTGCGCCGAATTCGAAAATCAACTAGCAGGAGTGCACGAGACTGCAATAGACCCTTGGAGACAAGTCGGCTGGAGGTCGATGTATTGAATCTCGACGCAATTTGAGTGTTCCATCGGCATTAGGAGGCCCTGAACCTTACAATTAATTATCATTTTTGCGTCGGATTCGAAAATCTAGACTTACAAGAGAACGACCATAAGGTGCCCGAGGCAGCAATAGACCCTTGGAGACAAGTCGGCTGGAGGACGATGTATTGAATCTCGACGCAATTTGAGTGTTCCATCGTCATTAGGAGGCCCTGAACGTTACAATTAACTATCAGTTTCGCGTCGGATTCGAAAATCTAGACTCACAGGAGAACGACCATAAGGTGCCCGAGGCAGCAGCAGACCCTTGGAGACAAATCAGCTGGAGGACGATGTATTGAATCTCGACGATATTTGATAGTTCTATCGTTATCAGGAGGCGCTGAACGTTACTATTCACTATCATTTTTGCGTCGGATTCGAAAATCTAGACTCACAGGAGAAGGATCATATGGTGCCCGAGACAGCAATATCCCCTTGGAGACAAGTCCGCTGGAGGCCGATGTATTGAATCTCGACGCAATTTGAGTGTTCCATCGTCATTAGGAGGCCCTGAACCTTACAATTAACTATCAGTTTCGCGTCGGATTCGAAAATCTAAACTCACACTAGAACGACCATAAGGTGCCCGAGGCAGCAACACACCCTTGGAGATAAGTCGGCTGGAGGCCGATGTATTGAATCTCGACGCAATTTGAGTGTTCCATCGTCATTACACGGACCTTAACGTTACAATTAACTATCATTTTTGCGTCGGATTCGAAAATCTACTCACAGGAGAAGTTCATACGGTACTCGAGGCAGCAAAAGCCCTTGGAGAGAAGTCGGCTGGAAACCGATGCATTGATTCTTGACGCAATTTGAGTGTTCCATCATCATTAGGAGGCCCTGAAAGTTACAATTAACTATCATTTTTGCGTCGGATTCGAAAATCTAGACTCACAGGAGAACGACCATAAGGTGCCCGAGGCAGCAATATCCCCTTGGAGCAAATCAGCTGGAGGACGATGTATTGAATCTCGACGCAATTTGAATGTTCCATCGTCATTACAAGGCCCTGAACGTTTCAATTAACTATCATTTTTGCGTCGGATTCGAAAATCTACTCACAGGAGAAGTTCATACGGTACTCGAGGCAGCAATAGGCCCTTGGAGAGAAGTCGGCTGGAAACCGATGCATTGATTCTTGACGCAGTTTGAGTGTTCCATCGGCATTAGGAGGCCCTGAACGTTACAATTAACTATCATTTTTGCGTCGGATTCGAATATCTAGACTCACAGGAGAACGACCATAAGGTGCCCGAGGCAGCAATATCCCCTTGGAGATAAATCAGATGGAGGACGATGTATTGAATCTCGACGCAAATTGAGTCTTCTATCGTCATTAGGAGGCGCTGAACGTTACAATTCACTATCATTTTTGCGTCGGATTCGAAAATCTACTAACAGGAGAAGGATCATATGGTGCACGAGACTGCAATATCCCCTTGGATACAAGTCGACTGGAGGTCGATGTATTGACTCTCGACGCAATTTGAGTGTTCCATCGTCTTTAGGAGTCCCTGAACGTTACAATTAACTACCATTTATGCGTCGGATTCGAAAATCTACTCACAGGAGAAGTTCATACGGTGCTCGAGGCAGCAATAGACCCTTGGAGACAAGTCGGCTGGAAACCGATGTATTGATTCTTGACGCAAGTTGAGTGTTCCATCATCATGAGGTGGCCCTGAACGTTACAATTAACAATAATTTTAGCGTCGGATTCGAAAATCTAGACTCACAGGAGAACGACCATAAGGTGCCCGAGGCAGCAATAGACCCTTGGAGACAAGTCGGCTGGAGGACGACGTATTGAATCTCGACGCAATTTGAGAGTTCCATCGTCATTAGGAGACCCTAAACGTTACAATTAACTATCATTCATGCGTCGGATTCGATAATCTAAACTCACAGGAGAACGACCATAAGGTGCCCGAGGCAGCAACCCACCCTTGGATACAAGTCGACTGGAGGTCGATGAATTGACTCTGGACGCAATTTGAGTTTTCCATCGTCTTTAGGAGTCCCTGAACGTTACAATTAACTATCATTTATGCGTCGGATTCGAAAATCTAGACTCACAGGTGAACGACCATAAGGTGCCCGAGGCAGCATTAGACCCTTGGAGACAAGTCGGCTGGTGGACGATGTATTGGATTGCGACGCAATTTGAGTGTTCCATCGTCATTAGGAGGCCCTGAATGTTACAATTAACCATCAGTTTTTCGTCGGATTCGAAAATCTACTAACAGGAGAAGGATCCTATGGTGCACGAGACAGCAATATCAACTTGGATACAAGTCGACTGGAGGTCGATGTATTGACTCTCGACGCAACTTGAGTGGTCCATCGTCATTACAAGGCCCTGAACGTTACAATTAACTATCATTTTTGCGTCGGATTCGAAAATCTAGACTTACAAGAGAACGACCATAAGGTGCCCGAGGCAGCAACAGACCCTTGGAGACATGTCGGCTGGAGGCCGATGTATTGAACCTCGGCGCAATTTGAGTGATCCATCGTCATTACAAGGCCCTGAACGTTACAATTAACTATCATTTTTGCGTCGGATTCGAAAATCTAGACCCACAGGAGAACGACCATAAGGTGCCCGAGGCAGCAATAGACCCTTGGAGACAAGTCGGCTGGAGGTCGATGTATTGAATCTCGACGCAATTTGAGTGTTCCATCGCCAATAGGAGGCCCTGAACGTTACAATTAACTATGAGTTTTGCGTCGGATTCGAAAACGTAGAATCACCGGAGACGGACCATGTGGTGCCCGAGGCAGCGATATCCAGTTGGAGACAAGTCGGCTGGAGGCCTATGTATTGAATCTCGACGCAATTTGAGTGTTCCATCGTCATTAGGAGGCCCTGAACGTTACAATTAACTATCATTTTTGCGTCGGATTCGAAAATCTAGACTTACAAGAGAACGACCATAAGGTGCCCGAGGCAGCAAAGACCCTTGGAGACAAGTCGGCTGGAGGACGATGTATTCGATCGCGACGCAATTTGAGTGTTCCATCGTCATTAGGAGGCACTGAATGTTACAATTAACTATCAGTTTTTCGTCGGATTCGAAAATCCAGACTCACAGCAGACTGACCATTTGGTTCCCGAGGCAGCAATATCCCCTTGGAGACAAATCGGCTGGAGGACGATGTATTGAATCTCGACGCAATTTGGGACTTCTATCGTCATTAGGAGGCGCTGAACGTTACAATTCACTATCATTTTTGCGTCGGATTCAAAAATCTAGACTCACAGGAGAAGGATCATATTGTGCCCGAGACAGCAATATCCCCCTGGAGACAAGTCGGCTGGAGGCCGATGTATTGAATCTCGACGCACTTTGAGTGTTCCATCGTCATTAACTATCATTTTTGCGTCGGATTCGAAAATCTACTCACAGGAGAAGTTCATACGGTACTCGAGGCAGCAATAGACCCTTGGAGAGAAGTCGGCTGGAAACCGATGCATTGATTCTCGACGCAATTTGAGTGTTCCATCGTCATTTGGAGGCCCTGAACCTTGCAATTAACTATCAGTTTCGCGTCGGATTCGAAAATCTAGACTCACAGGAGACGGACCACATGGAGCCCGAGGCAGCAATATCCCCTTGTAGACAAGCCGACTGGAGGCCGATGTATTGACTCTCGACGCAATTTGAGTGTTCCATCGTCTTTAGGAGTCCCTGAACGTTACAATTAACTATCATTTATGCGTCGGATTCGAAAATCTAGACTCACAGGAGAACGACCATAAGGTGCCCGAGGCAGCAATAGACCCTTGGAGACAAGTCGGCTGGAGGCCGATGTATTGAATCTCGAGGCAATCTGAGTGATCCATCGGCATTAGGAGGCCCTGAACGTTACAATTAATTATCAGTTTCGCGTCGGATTCGAAAATCTTGACTCACAGGAGACGGACCACATGGAGCCCGAGGCAGCAATATCCCCTTGTAGACAAGTCGGCTGGAGGAAGATGTATTGACACTCGACGCAATTTGAGTGTTCCATCGTCATTAAGAGGCCCTGAGCATTACATTTAACTATCAGTTTTGCGTCGTATTGTAAAATGTTGACTCACAGGAGAACGACCATAAGGTGCCCGAGGCAGCAACAGACCCTTGGAGACAAGTCGGCTGGAGGCCGATGTATTGAATCTCGACGCAATTTGAGTGTTCCATCGTCATTACAAGGCCCTGAACGTTACAATTAACTATCATTTTTGCGTCGGATTCGAAAATCTAGACTCACAGGAGATCGACCATAAGGTGCCCGAGGCAGCAATAGACCCTTGGAGACAAGTCGGCTGGAGGCCGATGTATTGAATCTCGACGCAATTTGAGTCTTCTATCGTCATTAGGACGCCCTGAGCGTTATAATGAACTATCATTTTTCCGTCGGATTCGATAATCTAAACTCACAGGAGAACGACCATAAGGTGCACGAGGCAGCAATATCCCCTTGGATACAAGTCGGCTGGAGGCCGATGTATTGAATCTCGACGCAATTTGAGTGTTCCATCGTCATTAGGAGGCCCTGATCCTTACAATTAACTATCAGCTTCGCGTCGTATTCGAAAATCTTGACTCACAGGAGACGGACCACATGGAGCCCGAGGCAGAAATATCCCCTTGTAGACAAGTCGGCTGGAGGAAGATGTATTGACTCTTGACGCAATTTGAGTGTCCCTTCGTCATTAGGAGGCGCTGAACGTTACAATTCACTATCATTTTTGCGTCGGATTCGAAAATCTAGACTCACAGGAGAACGACCATAATGTGCCCGAGGCAGCAATAGACCCTTGGAGACAACTCGGCTGGAAACCGATGTATTGATTCTTGACGCAATTTGAGTGTTCCATCGTCATTAGGAGGCCCTGAACGTTACAATTAACTATGAGTTTTGCGTCGGATTCGAAAATCTAGACTCACAGGAGAACGACCATAAGGTGCCCGAGGCAGCAATAGACCCCTGGAGACAAGTCGGCTGGAGCCCGATGTATTGAATCTCGACGCAATTAGAGTGTTCCATCGGCATTAGAAGGCCCTGAACGTTACAGTTAACTATCATTTTAGCGTCGGATTGGAAAATCTACTAACAGGAGTGCACGAGACTGCAATAGACCCTTGGAGACAAGTCGGCTGGAGGACGATGTATTGAATTTCGACGCAATTTGAGTGTCCCATCGTCATTAGGAGACCCTAAACGTTACAATTAACTATCATTTTTGCGTCGGATTCGATAATCTAAACTCACAGGAGAACGACCATAAGGTGCCCGAGGCAGCAATAGTCCCTTGGAGACAAGTCGGCTAAAGGCCGATGTATTGATCTCGACGCAATTTGAGTGTTCCATCGTCATTAGGAAGCCCTAAACGTTACAATTAACTATCATTTTTCCGTCGGATTCGATAATCTAAACTCACAGGAGAACGACCATAAGGTGCCCGAGGCAGCAATAGACCCTTGGAGACAAGTCGGCTGGAGCCCGATGTATTGAATCTCGACGCAATTAGTGTGTTCCATCGGCATTAGGAGGCCCTGATCGTTACAGTTAACTATCATTTTAGCGTCGGATTCGAAAATCTACTAACAGGAGTGCACGAGACTGCAATAGACCCTTGGAGACAAGTCGGCTGGAAGACGATGTATTGAATCTCGACGCAATTTGAGTGTCCCATCGTCATTAGGAGGCCCTAAACGTTACAATTAACTATCATTTTTGCGTCGGATTCGATAATCTAAACTCACAGGAGAACGACCATAAGGTGCTTGAGGCAGCAATAGACCCTTGGAGACAAGTCGGCTGGAGGAAGATGTATTGACTCTCGACGCAATTTGAGTGTCCCATCGTCATTAGGAGGCGCTGAACGTTACAATTAACAATCATTTTTGCGTCGGATTCGAAATTCTAGACTCACAGGAGAACGATCATAAGGTGCCCGAGGCAGCAATAGACCCTTGGATACAAGTCGGCTGGAAACCGATGTATTGATTCTTGACGCAATTTGAGTGTTCCATCGTCATTAGGAGGCCCTGAACGGTACAATTAACTATGAGTTTTGCGTCGGATTCGAAAATCTAGACTCCCAGGAGAACGACCATAAGGTGCCCGAGGCAGCAATAGACCCTTGGAGACAAGTCGGCTGGAGCCCGATGTATTGAATCTCGACGCAATTAGAGTGTTCCATCGGCATTAGGAGGCCCTGAACGTTACAGTTAACTATCATTTTAGCGTCGGATTCGAAAATCTACTAACAGGAGTTCACGAGACTGCAATAGACCCTTGGAGACAAGTCGGCTGGAGGTCGATGTATTGAATTTTGACGCAATTTGAGTGTTCCATGGGCATTAGGAGGCCCTGAACCTTACAATTAACTATCAGTTTCGCATCGAATTCGAAAATCTAGACTCACAGGAGAACTACCATAAGGTGCCCGAGGCAGCAACAGACCCTTGGAGACAAATCAGCTGGAGGACGATGTATTGAATCTCGACGCAATTTGAGAGTTCTATCGTCATCAGGAGGCGCTGAACGTTACTATTCACTATCATTTTTGCGTCGGATTCGAAAATCTAGACTCACAGGAGAAGGATCATATGGTGTCCGAGACAGCAATATCCCCTTGGAGACAAGTCCGCTGGAGGCCGATGTATTGAATCTCGACGCAATTTGAGTGTTCCATCGTCATTAGGAGCCCTGAACCTTACAATTAACTATCAGTTTCGCGTCGGATTCGAAAATCTAAACTCACAGGAGAACGACCATAAGGTGCCCGAGGCAGCAACAGACCCTTGGAGATAAGTCGGCTGGAGGCCGATGTATTGAATCTCGACGCAATTTGAGTGTACCATCGTAATTACAAGGACCTGAACGTTACAATTAACTATCATTTTTGCGTCGGATTCGAAAATCTACTCACAGGAGAAGTTCATACGGTACTCGAGGCAGCAATAGACCCTTGGAGAGAAGTCGGCTGGAAACCGATGCATTGATTCTTGACGCAATTTGAGTGTTCCATCGGCATTAGGAGGCCCTGAAAGTTACAATTAACTATCATTTTTGCGTCGGATTCGAAAATCTAGACTCACAGGAGAACGACCATAAGGTGCCCGAGGCAGCAATATCCCCTTGGAGCAAATCAGCTGGAGGACGATGTATTGAATCTCGACGCAATTTGAGTCTTCTATCGTCATTAGGAGGCGCTGAACGTTACAATTCACTATCATTTTTGCGTCGGATTCGAAAATCTAATAACAGGAGAAGTTCATACGGTGCTCGAGGCAGCAATATCCCCTTGTAGACAAGTCGGCTGGAGGAAGATGTATTGACTCTCGACGCAATTTGAGTGTTCCATCGTCATTACAAGGCCCTGAACTTTACAATTAACTATCATTTTTGCGTCAGATTCGTAAATCTAGACTCACAGGAGAACGACCATAAGGTGCCCGAGGCAGCAATAGACCCTTGGAGACAAGTCGGCTGGAGGACGATGTATTGAATCTCGACGCAATTTGAGTGTTCCATTGTCATTAGGAGGCCCTGAACGTTACAATTAACTATGAGTTTTGCGTCGGATTCGAAAATCTAGACTCACAGGAGAACGACCATAAGGTGCCCGAGGCAGCAGTAGACCCTTGGAGACAAGTCGGCTGGAGCCCGATGTATTGAATCTCGACGCAATTAGAGTGTTCCATCGGCATTAGGAGGCCCTGAGCGTTACATTTAACTATCATTTTAGCGTCGGATTCGAAAATCTACTAACAGGAGTGCACGAGACTGCAATAGACCCTTGGAGACAAGTCGGCTGGAGGACGATGTATTGAATCTCGACGCAATTTGAGTGTCCCATCGTCATTAGGAGGCCCTAAACGTTACAATTAACTATCATTTTTGCGTCGGATTCGATAATCTAAACTCACAGGAGAACGACCATAAGGTGCCCGAGGCAGCAATAGACCCTTGGAGACAAGTCGGCTGGAGGAAGATGTATTGACTCTCGACGCAATTTGAGTGTCCCATCGTCATTAGAGGCGCTGAACGTTACAATTCACTATCATTTTTGCGTCGGATTCGAAAATCTAGACTCACAGGAGAACGACCATAAGGTGCCCGAGGCAGCAATAGACCCTTGCAGACAAGTCGGCTGGAAACCGATGTATTGATTCTTGAAGCAATTTGAGTGTTCCATCGTCATTAGAAGGCCCTGAACGTTACAATTAACTATGGGTTTTGAGTCGGATTCGAAAATCTAGACTCACAGGAGAACGACAATAAGGTGCCCGAGGCAGCAATAGACCCTTGGAGACAAGTCGGCTGGAGCCCGATGTATTGAATCCCGACGCAATTAGAGTGTTACATCGGCATTAGGAGGCCCTGAACGTTACAGTTAACTATCATTTTAGCGCCGGATTCGAAAATCAACTAGCAGGAGTGCACGAGACTGCAATAGACCCTTGGAGACAAGTCGGCTGGAGGTCGATGTATTGAATCTCGACGCAATTTGAGTGTTCACTCGGCATTAGGAGGCCCTGAACCTTACAATTAATTATCAATTTTGCGTCGGATTCGAAAATCTAGGCTTACAAGAAAACGACCAAAAGGTGCCCGAGGCAGCAATAGACCCTTGGAGACAAGTCGGCTGGAGGTCGATGTATTGAATCTCGACGCAATTTGAGTGTTCCATCGCCAATAGGAAGCCCCGAACGTTACAATTCACTATGAGTTTTGCGTCGGATTCGAAAACGTAGAATCACCGGAGACGGACCATGTGGTGCCCGAGGCAGCGATATCCCCTTGGAGACAAGTCGGCTGGAGGCCGATGTACTGAATATCGACGCAATTTGAGTGTTACATCGTCATTAGGAGGCCCTGAACGTTACAATTAACAATAATTTTAGGGTCGGATTCGACAATCTAGACTCACAGGAGAACGACCATAAGGTGCCCGAGGCAGCAATAGACCCTTGGAGGCAAGTCGGCTGGAGGCCGATGTATGGAATCTCGACGCAATTTGAGTGTTCCATCGGCATTAGGAGGCCCTGAACGTTACAATTAACTATCATTTTTGCGTCGGATTCGAAAATCTGGACTTACAAGAGAACGACCATAAGGAGCCCGAGGCAGCATTAGACCCTTGGAGACAAGTCGGCTGGAGGACGATGTATTGAATCTCGACGCAATTTGAGAGTTCTATCGCCATCAGAAGGCGCTGAACGTTACAATTAACAATCATTTTTGCGTCGGATTCGAAAATCTACTAACAGGAGTGCACGAGACTGCAATAGACCCTTGGAGACAAGTCGGCTGGAAGACGATGTATTGAATCTCGACGCAATTTGAGTGTCCCATCGTCATTAGGAGGCCCTAAACGTTACAATTAACTATCATTTTTGCGTCGGATTCGATAATCTAAACTCACAGGAGAACGACCATAAGGTGCTTGAGGCAGCAATAGACCCTTGGAGACAAGTCGGCTGGAGGAAGATGTATTGACTCTCGACGCAATTTGAGTGTCCCATCGTCATTAGGAGGCGCTGAACGTTACAATTAACAATCATTTTTGCGTCGGATTCGAAATTCTAGACTCACAGGAGAACGATCATAAGGTGCCCGAGGCAGCAATAGACCCTTGGATACAAGTCGGCTGGAAACCGATGTATTGATTCTTGACGCAATTTGAGTGTTCCATCGTCATTAGGAGGCCCTGAACGGTACAATTAACTATGAGTTTTGCGTCGGATTCGAAAATCTAGACTCCCAGGAGAACGACCATAAGGTGCCCGAGGCAGCAATAGACCCTTGGAGACAAGTCGGCTGGAGCCCGATGTATTGAATCTCGACGCAATTAGAGTGTTCCATCGGCATTAGGAGGCCCTGAACGTTACAGTTAACTATCATTTTAGCGTCGGATTCGAAAATCTACTAACAGGAGTTCACGAGACTGCAATAGACCCTTGGAGACAAGTCGGCTGGAGGTCGATGTATTGAATTTTGACGCAATTTGAGTGTTCCATGGGCATTAGGAGGCCCTGAACCTTACAATTAACTATCAGTTTCGCATCGAATTCGAAAATCTAGACTCACAGGAGAACGACCATAAGGTGCCCGAGGCAGCAACAGACCCTTGGAGACAAATCAGCTGGAGGACGATGTATTGAATCTCGACGCAATTTGAGAGTTCTATCGTCATCAGGAGGCGCTGAACGTTACTATTCACTATCATTTTTGCGTCGGATTCGAAAATCTAGACTCACAGGAGAAGGATCATATGGTGTCCGAGACAGCAATATCCCCTTGGAGACAAGTCCGCTGGAGGCCGATGTATTGAATCTCGACGCAATTTGAGTGTTCCATCGTCATTAGGAGCCCTGAACCTTACAATTAACTATCAGTTTCGCGTCGGATTCGAAAATCTAAACTCACAGGAGAACGACCATAAGGTGCCCGAGGCAGCAACAGACCCTTGGAGATAAGTCGGCTGGAGGCCGATGTATTGAATCTCGACGCAATTTGAGTGTACCATCGTAATTACAAGGACCTGAACGTTACAATTAACTATCATTTTTGCGTCGGATTCGAAAATCTACTCACAGGAGAAGTTCATACGGTACTCGAGGCAGCAATAGACCCTTGGAGAGAAGTCGGCTGGAAACCGATGCATTGATTCTTGACGCAATTTGAGTGTTCCATCGGCATTAGGAGGCCCTGAAAGTTACAATTAACTATCATTTTTGCGTCGGATTCGAAAATCTAGACTCACAGGAGAACGACCATAAGGTGCCCGAGGCAGCAATATCCCCTTGGAGCAAATCAGCTGGAGGACGATGTATTGAATCTCGACGCAATTTGAGTCTTCTATCGTCATTAGGAGGCGCTGAACGTTACAATTCACTATCATTTTTGCGTCGGATTCGAAAATCTAATAACAGGAGAAGTTCATACGGTGCTCGAGGCAGCAATATCCCCTTGTAGACAAGTCGGCTGGAGGAAGATGTATTGACTCTCGACGCAATTTGAGTGTTCCATCGTCATTACAAGGCCCTGAACTTTACAATTAACTATCATTTTTGCGTCAGATTCGTAAATCTAGACTCACAGGAGAACGACCATAAGGTGCCCGAGGCAGCAATAGACCCTTGGAGACAAGTCGGCTGGAGGACGATGTATTGAATCTCGACGCAATTTGAGTGTTCCATTGTCATTAGGAGGCCCTGAACGTTACAATTAACTATGAGTTTTGCGTCGGATTCGAAAATCTAGACTCACAGGAGAACGACCATAAGGTGCCCGAGGCAGCAGTAGACCCTTGGAGACAAGTCGGCTGGAGCCCGATGTATTGAATCTCGACGCAATTAGAGTGTTCCATCGGCATTAGGAGGCCCTGAGCGTTACATTTAACTATCATTTTAGCGTCGGATTCGAAAATCTACTAACAGGAGTGCACGAGACTGCAATAGACCCTTGGAGACAAGTCGGCTGGAGGACGATGTATTGAATCTCGACGCAATTTGAGTGTCCCATCGTCATTAGGAGGCCCTAAACGTTACAATTAACTATCATTTTTGCGTCGGATTCGATAATCTAAACTCACAGGAGAACGACCATAAGGTGCCCGAGGCAGCAATAGACCCTTGGAGACAAGTCGGCTGGAGGAAGATGTATTGACTCTCGACGCAATTTGAGTGTCCCATCGTCATTAGAGGCGCTGAACGTTACAATTCACTATCATTTTTGCGTCGGATTCGAAAATCTAGACTCACAGGAGAACGACCATAAGGTGCCCGAGGCAGCAATAGACCCTTGCAGACAAGTCGGCTGGAAACCGATGTATTGATTCTTGAAGCAATTTGAGTGTTCCATCGTCATTAGAAGGCCCTGAACGTTACAATTAACTATGGGTTTTGAGTCGGATTCGAAAATCTAGACTCACAGGAGAACGACAATAAGGTGCCCGAGGCAGCAATAGACCCTTGGAGACAAGTCGGCTGGAGCCCGATGTATTGAATCCCGACGCAATTAGAGTGTTACATCGGCATTAGGAGGCCCTGAACGTTACAGTTAACTATCATTTTAGCGCCGGATTCGAAAATCAACTAGCAGGAGTGCACGAGACTGCAATAGACCCTTGGAGACAAGTCGGCTGGAGGTCGATGTATTGAATCTCGACGCAATTTGAGTGTTCACTCGGCATTAGGAGGCCCTGAACCTTACAATTAATTATCAATTTTGCGTCGGATTCGAAAATCTAGGCTTACAAGAAAACGACCAAAAGGTGCCCGAGGCAGCAATAGACCCTTGGAGACAAGTCGGCTGGAGGTCGATGTATTGAATCTCGACGCAATTTGAGTGTTCCATCGCCAATAGGAAGCCCCGAACGTTACAATTCACTATGAGTTTTGCGTCGGATTCGAAAACGTAGAATCACCGGAGACGGACCATGTGGTGCCCGAGGCAGCGATATCCCCTTGGAGACAAGTCGGCTGGAGGCCGATGTACTGAATATCGACGCAATTTGAGTGTTACATCGTCATTAGGAGGCCCTGAACGTTACAATTAACAATAATTTTAGGGTCGGATTCGACAATCTAGACTCACAGGAGAACGACCATAAGGTGCCCGAGGCAGCAATAGACCCTTGGAGGCAAGTCGGCTGGAGGCCGATGTATGGAATCTCGACGCAATTTGAGTGTTCCATCGGCATTAGGAGGCCCTGAACGTTACAATTAACTATCATTTTTGCGTCGGATTCGAAAATCTGGACTTACAAGAGAACGACCATAAGGAGCCCGAGGCAGCATTAGACCCTTGGAGACAAGTCGGCTGGAGGACGATGTATTGAATCTCGACGCAATTTGAGAGTTCTATCGCCATCAGAAGGCGCTGAACGTTACAATTAACAATCATTTTTGCGTCGGATTCGAAAATGTAGACTCACAGGAGAAGGATCATATGGTGCCCGAGACAGCAATATCCCCTTGGAGACAAGTCCGCTGGAGGCCGATGTATTGAATCTCGACGCAATTTGAGTGTTCTATCGTCATTAGGAGGCCCTGAACCTTGCAATTAACTATCAGTTTCGCGTCGGATTCGAAAATCTAGACTCACAGGAGACGGACCACATGGAGCCCGAGGCAGCAATATCCCCTTGTAGACAAGTCGGCTGGAGGAAAATGTATGGACTCTCGACGCAATTTGAGTGTTCCATCGTCATTACAAGGCCCTTAACGTTACAATTAACTATCATTTTTGCGTCAGATTCGAAAATCTAGACTCACAGGAGAACGACCATAAGGTGCCCGAGGCAGCAATAGACCCTTGGAGACAAGTCGGCTGGAGGACGATGTATTGAATCTCGACGCAAATTGAGTGTCCCATCGTCATTAGGAGGCCCTAAACGTTACAATTAACTATCATTTTTGCGTCGGATTCGATAATCTAAACTCACAGGAGAACGACCATAAGGTGTCCGAGGCAGCAATAGACCCTTGGAGACAAGTCGGTTAAAGGCCGATGTATTGATCTCGACGCAATTTGAGTGTTCCATCGTCATTAGGAAGCCCTAAACGTTACAATTAACTATCATTTTTCCGTCGGATTCGATAATCTAAACTCACAGGAGAACGACCATAAAGTGCCCGAGGCAGCAATAGACCCTTGGAGACAAGTCGGCTGGAGGACGATGTATTGAATCTCGACGCAATTTGAGTGTTCCATCGTCATTAGGAGGCCCTGAACGTTACAATTAACTATCAGTTTCGCGTCGGATTCGAAAATCTAGACTCACAGGAGAACGACCATAAGGTGCCCGAGGCAGCAGCAGACCCTTGGAGACAAATCAGCTGGAGGACGATGTATTGAATCTCGACGATATTTGATAGTTCTATCGTTATCAGGAGGCGCTGAACGTTACTATTCACTATCATTTTTGCGTCGGATTCGAAAATCTAGACTCACAGGAGAAGGATCATATGGTGCCCGAGACAGCAATATCCCCTTGGAGACAAGTCCGCTGGAGGCCGATGTATTGAATCTCGACGCAATTTGAGTGTTCCATCGTCATTAGGAGGCCCTGAACCTTACAATTAACTATCAGTTTCGCGTCGGATTCGAAAATCTAAACTCACACTAGAACGACCATAAGGTGCCCGAGGCAGCAATATCCCCTTGGAGCAAATCGGCTGGAGGACGATGTATTGAATCTCGACGCAATTTGAGTCTTCTATCGTCATTAGGAGGCGCTGAACGTTACAATTCACTATCATTTTTGCGTCGGATTCGAAAATCTACTAACAGGAGAAGTTCATACGGTGCTCGAGGCAGCAATAGACCCTTGGAGACAATTCGGCTGGAAACCGATGTATTGATTCTTGACGCAATTTGAGTGTTCCATCGTCATTAGGAGGCCCTGAACGTTACAATTAACAATAATTTTAGCGTCGGATTCGAAAATCTAGACTCACAGCAGAACGACCATAAGGTGCCCGAGGCAGCAATAGACCCTTGGAGACAAGTCGGCTGGAGGCCGATGTATTGAATCTCGACGCAATTTGAGTGTTCCATCGGCATTAGGAGGCCCTGAACGTTACAATTAACTATCATTTTTGCGTCGGATTCGAAAATCTGGACTTACAAGAGAACGACCATAAGGTGCCCGTGGCAGCATTAGACCCTTGGAGACAAGTCGGCTGGAGGACGATGTATTGAATCTCGACGCAATTTGAGAGTTCTATCGCCATCAGGAGGCGCTGAACGTTACAATTAACAATCATTTTTGCGTCGGATTCGAAAATGTAGACTCACAGGAGAAGGATCATATGGTGCCCGAGACAGCAATATCCCCTTGGAGACAAGTCCGCTGGAGGCCGATGTATTGAATCTCGACGCAATTTGAGTGTTCCATCGTCATTAGGAGGCCCTGAACCTTGCAATTAACTATCAGTTTCGCGTCGGATTCGAAAATCTAGACTCACAGGAGACGGACCACATAGAGCCCGAGGCAGCAATATCCCCTTGTAGACAAGTATGCTGGAGGAAGATGTATTGACTCTCGACGCAATTTGAGTGTTCCATCGTCATTACAAGGCCCTGAACGTTACAATTAACTATCATTTTTGCGTCAGATTCGAAAATCTAGACTCACAGGAGAACGACCTTAAGGTGCCCGAGGCAGCAATAGACCCTTGGAGACAAGGCGGCTGGAGGACGATGTATTGAATCTTGACGCAATTTGAGTGTTCCATGGGCATTAGGATGCCCTGAACGTTACAATTAACTATCATTTTTGCGTCGGATTCGAAAATCTAGACTCACAGGAGAAGGATCATATTGTGCCCGAGATTGCAATATCCCCTTGGATACAAGCCGACTGGAGGCCGATTAATTGACTCTCGACGCAATTTGAGTGTTCCATCGTCTTTAGGGGTCCCTGAACGTTACAATTAACTATCATTTATGCGTCGGATTCGAAAATCTAGACTCACAGGAGAACGACCATAAGGTCCCCGAGGCAGCAATAGACCCTTGGAGACAAGTCGGCTGGAGGCCGATGTATTGAATCTCGACGCAATTTGAGTGTACCATCGGCATTAGGAGGCCCTGAACGTCACAATTAACTATCAGTTTCGCGTCGGATTTGAAAATCTTGACTCACAGGAGTCGGACCACATGGAGCCCGAGGCAGCAATATCCCCTTGTAGACAAGTCGGCTGGAGGAAGATGTATTGACTCTCGACGCAATTTGAGTCTTCTATCGTCATTAGGAGGCGCTGAACGTTACAATTCACTATCATTTTTGCGTCGGATTCGAAAATCTAGACTTACAGGAGAAGGATCATATTGTGCCCGAGACAGCAATATCCCCATGGAGACAAGTCGGCTGGAGGCCGATGTATTGAATCTCGACGCAATTTGAGTGTTCCATCGTCATTAGGAGGCCCTAAACGTTACAATTAACTATCATTTTTGCGTCGGATTCGATAATCTAAACTCACAGGAGAACGACCATATGGTGCCCGAGGCAGCAATATCCCCTTGGATAGAAGTCGGCTGGAGGCCGATGTATTGAATCTCGACGCAATTTGAGTGTTCCATCGTCATTAGGAGGCCCTGAACCTTACAATTAACTATCAGCTTCGCGTCGGATTCGAAAACCTTGGCACACAGGAGACGGACCACATGGAGCCCGAGGCAGAAATATCCCCTTGTAGACAAGTCGGCTGGAGGAAGATGTATTGACTCTCGACGCAATTTGAGTGTCCCATCGCCATTAGGAGGCGCTGAACGTTACAATTCACTATCATTTTTGCGTCGGATTCGAAAATCTAGACTCACAGGAGAACGACCATAAGGTGCCCGAGGCAGCAATAGACCCTTGGAGACAAGTCGGCTGGAAACCGATGTACTGATTCTTGACGCAATTTGAGTGTTCCATCGTCATTAGGAGGCCCTAAACGTTACAATTAACTATGAGTTTTGCGTCGGATTCGAAAATCTAGACTCACAGACGAACGACCATAAGGTGTCCGAGGCAGCAATAGACACTTGGAGACAAGTCGGCTGGAGGCCGATGTATTGAATCTCGACGCAATTTGAGTGTTCCATCGTCATTAGGAGGCCCTGAACGTTACAGTTAACTATCATTTTAGCGTCGGATTCGAAAATCTACTAACGGGAGTGCACGAGACTGCAATAGACCCTTGGAGACAAGTCGGCTGGAGGTCGATGTATTGAATCTCGACGCAATTTGAGTGTTCCATCGTCTTTAGGAGGCCCTGAACGTTACAATTCACTATCATTTTTGCGTCGGGTTCGAAAATCTAGATTCACAGGAGAAGGACCATGTGGTGCCCGAGGCAGCAATAGACCCTTGGAGACAATTCGGCTGGAGGACGATGAATTGAATCTCGTCGCAATTTGAGTCTTCTATCGTCATTAGGAGGCGCTGAACGTTACTATTCACTATCGTTTTTGCGTCGGATTCGAAAATCTAGACTCACAGGAGAAGGATCATATTGTGCCCGGGACTGCAATATCCCCTTGGATAACAGTCGACTGGAGGTCGATGTATTGACTCTCGACGCAATTTGAGTGATCCATCGTCTTTAGGAGTCCCTGAACGTTACAATTAAGTATCATTTATGCGTCGGATTCGAAAATCTAGACTCAGAGGAGAACGACCATAAGGTGCCCGAGGCAGAAATAGACCCTTTGAGACAAGTCGGCTGGAAACCGATGTATTGATTCTTGACGCAATTTGAGTGTTCCATCGTCATTAGGAGGCCCTGAACGTTACAACTCACTATCATTTTTGCGTCGGATTCGAAAATCTAGACTCACAGGAGAAGGACCATGTGGTGCCCGAGGCAGCGATATCCCCTTGGAGACAAGTCGGCTGGAGGCCGATGTATTGAATCTCGACGCAATTTGAGTGTTCCATCGCCATTAGAAGGCCCTGAACGATACAATTAACTATCATTTTTGCGTCGGATTCGATAATCTAAACTCACAGGAGAACGACCATAAGGTGCCCGAGGCAGCGTTAGACCCTTGGAGACAAGTCGGCTGGAGGCCGATGTATTGAATCTCGACGCAATTTGAGTGTTCCATCGTCATTATAAGGCCCTGAACGTTACAATTAACGATCATTTTTGCGTCGGATTCAAAAATCTAGACTCACAGCAGAACGAACATAAGGTGCCCGAGGCAGCAACAGACCCTTGGAGACAAGTCGGATGGAGGACGATGTATTGAATCTCGACGCAATTTGAGAGTTCCATCGTCATTAGGAGGCCCTGAACGTTACAATTAACTATCATTTTTGCGTCGGATTCGATAATCTAAACTCACAAGAGCACGACCATAAGGTGCCCGAGGCAGCAATATCCCCTTGGATAGAAGTCGGCTGGAGGCCGATGTATTGAATCTCGACGCAATTTGAGTGTTCCATCGTCATTAGGAGGCCCTGAACGTTACAGTTAACTATCATTTTAGCGTCGGATTCGAAAATCTACTAACAGGAGTGCACGAGACTGCAATAGACCCTTGGAGACAAGTCGGCTGGAGGTCGATGTATTGAATCTCGACGCAATTTGAGTGTTCCATCGGCATTAGGAGGCCCTGAACCTTACAATTAATTATCAGTTTCGCGTCGGATTCGAAAATCTAGACTCACAGGAGAACGACCATAAGGTGCCCGAGGCAGCAATAGACCCTTTGAGACAAGTCGGCTGGAAACCGATGTATTGATTCTTGACGCAATTTGAGTGTTCCATCGTCATTAGGAGGCCCTGAACGTTACAACTCACTATCATATTTGCGTCGGATTCGAAAATCTAGACTCACAGGAGAAGCACCATGTGGTGCCCGAGGCAGCGATATCCCCTTGGAGACAAGTCGGCTGGAGGCCGATGTATTAAACCTCGACGCAATTTGAGTGTTCCATCGTCATTAGAAGGCCCTGAACGTTACAATTAACTATCATTTTTGCGTCGGATTCGAAAATCTAGACTCACAGGAGAACGACCATAAGGTGCCCGAGGCAGCAATAGACCCTAGGAGACAAGTCGGCTGGAGGACGATGTATTCAATCTCGACGCAATTTGAAAGTTCCATCGTCATTAGGAGGCCCTGAACGTTACAATTAATTATCATTTTTCCGTCGGATTCGAAAATCTAGACCTACAAGAGAACGACCATAAGGTTCCCGAGGCAGCATTAGACCCTTGGAGACAAGTCGGCTGGAGGACGATGTATTGAATCTCGACGCAATTTGAGTGTCCCATCGTCATTAGGAGGCCCTAAACGTTACAATTAACTATCATTTTTGCGTCGGATTCAATAATCTAAACTCACAGGAGAACGACCATAAGGTGCCCGAGGCAGCAACAGACCCTTGGAGACAAGTCGGCTGGAGGACAATGTATTGAATCTCGACGCAATTTGAGTGTTCCATCGTCATTAGAAGCCCCTGAACGTTACAATTAACTATCATTTTTGCGTCGTATTGGAAAATCTAGACTCACAGGAGACGGACCACATGGAGCCCGAGGCAGCAATATCCCCTTGTAGACAAGTCGGCTGGAGGAAGATGTATTGACTCTCGACGCAAAATGAGTGTTCCATCGTCATTAGGAGGCCCTGAATGTTACAATTAACTGTCAGTTTTTCGTCGGATTCGAAAATCTAAACTCACAGGAGAACGACCATATGGTGCCCGATGCAGCAATATCCCCTTGGAGACAAGTCGGCTGGAGGGCGATGTATTGAATCTCTACGCAATTTGAGTGTTCCATCGGCAATAGGAGGCCCTGAACGTTACAATTAACTATGAGTTTTGCGTCGGATTCGAAAACGTAGAATCACCGGTGACGGACCATGTGGTGCCCGAGGCAGCGATATCCCCTTGGAGACAAGTCGGCTGGAGGCCGATGTATTCAATCTCGACGCAATTTGAGTGTTCCATCGTCATTAGAAGGCCCTGAACGTTACAATTAACTATCATTTTTGCGTCGGATTCGATAATCTAAACTCACAGGAGAACGACCATAAGGTGCCCGAGGCAGCGTTAGACCCTAGGAGACAAGTCGGCTGGAGGCCGATGTATTGATTCCCGACGCAATTTGAGTGTTCCATCGTCATTATAAGGCCCTGAACGTTACAATTAACTATCATTTTTGCGTCGGATTCGAAAATCTAGACTCACAACAGAACGAACATAAGGTGCCCGAGGCAGCAACAGACCCTTGGAGACAAGTCGGATGGAGGACGATGTATTGAATCTCGACGCAATTTGAGAGTTCCATCGTCATTAGGAGGCCCTGAACGTTACAATTAACTATCATTTTTGCGTCGGATTCGATAATCTAAACTCACAAGAGAACGACCATAAGGTGCCCGAGGCACCATTAGTCCCTTGGAGACAAGTCGGCTGGAGGACGATGTATTGGATCGGGACTCCATTTGAGTGTTCCATCGTCATTAGGAGGCGCTAAACCTTACAATTAACTATCAGTTTCGCGTCGGATTCTAAAATCTAGACTCATAGGAGACGGACCACGTGGAGCCCGAGGCAGCATTAGACCCTTGGAGACAAGTCGGCTGGAGGAAGATGTATTGAATCTCGACGCAATTTGAGTGTTCCATCGTCATTACAAGGCCCTGACCGTTACAATTAACTATCATTTTTGCGTCGGATTCGAAAATCTAGACTCACAGGAGAACGACCATAAGGTGCCCGAGGCAGCAATAGACCCTTGGAGACAAGTCGGCTGGAGGTCGATGTATTGTATCGTGACGCAATTTGAGTGTTCCATCGTCATTAGGAGGCCCTGAATGTTACAATTAACTATCAGTTTTTCGTCGGATTCGAAAATCTAGACTCACAGCAGACGGACCATTTGGTGCCCAAAGCAGCAATATCCCCTTGCAGACAAATCGGTTGGAGGACGATGTATTGGATCTCGACGCAATGTGAGTGTTCCATCGTCATTAGGAGGCCCTGAACGTTACAATTAACAATCATTTTAGCGTCGGATTCGAAAATCTACTCACAGGAGAAGTTTATACGGTGCACGAGACAGCAATATCCCCTTGGAGACAAGTCCGCTGGAGGAAGATGTATTGACTCTCGACGCAATTTGAGTGTTCCATCGTCATTAAGAGGCCCTGAGCATTTCATTTAACTATCAGTTTTGCGTCGGATTCTAAAATGTTGACTCACAGGGGATCGACCATTCGGTGCCCGAGGCAGCAATAGACCCTTGGAGACAAATCGGCTGAATGCCGATGTACTGAATCTCGAGGCAATTTGAGTGTTCCATCGTCATTAGGAAGCCCTGAACGTTACAATTAACAATCAGTTTCGCGTCGGATTCGAAAATCTAGACTCACATGAGAGCGAACATAAGAGGCCGGAGGCAGTAATATCCGCATGGAAACAAGTTGGCTGGAGGACGATGTATTGAATCTCGACGCAATTTGAGAGTCCCATCGTCATTAGGAGGCCCTAAACGTTACAATTAACTATCATTTTTGCGTCGGATTCGATAATCTAAACTCACAGGAGAACGACCATAAGGTGCCCGAGGCACCAACAGACCCTTGGAGACAAGTCGGCTGGAGGCCGATGTATTAAATCTCGACGCAATTGGAGTGTTGCATCGTCATTACAAGGCCCTGAACGTTACAATTAACTATCATTTTTGCGTCGGATTCGAATATCTAGACTCACAGGAGCACGACCATAAGGTGCCCGAGGCAGCAATAGACCCTTGGAGACAAGTCGGCTGGAGGTCGATGTATTGAATCTCGACGCAATTTGAGTGTTCCATCGGCATTAGGAGGCCCTGAACGTTACAATTAACTATCATTTTAGCGTCGGATTCGAAAATCTACTAACAGGAGAAGGATCATATGGTGCACGAGACTGCAATATCCCCTTGGATACAAGTCGACTGGAGGTCGATGTATTGACTCTCGACGCAATTTGAGTGTTCCATCGCCAATAGGAGGCCCTGAACGTTACAATTAACTATCATTTTTGCGTCGGATTCGAAAATCTAGACTCACAGGAGAACGACCATAACGTGCCCGAGGCAGCAATAGACCCTTGGAGACAAGTCGGCTGGAAACCGATGTATTGATTCTTGACGCAATTTGAGTGTTCCATCGTCGTAGAGGGAGACCAAGAGATGAATACACTAAGCAGATTCAGAAGGATGTAGGTTGCAGTAGGTACTGGGATATGAAAAAGCTTGCACAGGATAGAGTAGCATGGAGAGCTGCATCAAACCAGTCTCAGGACTGAAGACCACAACAACAACAATCGTCATTAGCAGGCCCTGAACGTTACAATTAACAATCATTTTAGCGTCGGATTCGAAAATCTACTCACAGGAGAAGTTCATACGGTGCTCGAGACAGCAATATACCCCTTGGAGACAAATCGACTGGAGGCCGATGTATTGAATCTCGACGCAATTTGAGTGTTCCATCGTCATTAGCAGGCCCTGAACGTTACAATTAACAATCATTTTTGCGTCGGATTCGATAATCTAAACTCACAGGAGAACGACCATAAGGTGCCCGGAACAGCAACAGACCCTTGGAGACAAGTCGGCTGGAGGCCGATGTATTGAATCTCGACGCAATTTGAGAGTTCCATCGTCATTAGGAGGCCCTAAACGTTATAATCAACTATCATTTTTGCGTCGGATTCGATAATCTAAACTCACAGGAGAACGACCATAAGGTGCCCGATGCAGCAACAGTTAATTGTAACGTTCAGGGCCTTCTAATGACGATGGATCACTCAAATTGCGTCGAGATTCAATACATCGTCCTCCAGCCGACTTGTCTCCAAGGGTCTATTGCTGCCTCGGGCACCTTATGTTCGCACTCCTGTGAGTTTAGATTATCGAATCCGACGCAAAAATGATAGTTAATTGTAACGTTTAGGGCCTCCTATTGACGATGGAACACTCAAATTGCGTCGCGATCCAATACATCGTCCTCCAGCCGACTTGTTTCCAAGGGTCTAATGCTGCTTCGGGCACCTTATGGTCGTTCTCCTGTGAGTTTAGATTATCGAATCCGACGCAAAAATGATAGTTAATTGTATCGTTCAGGGCCTCCTAATGACGATAGAAGACTCAAATTGCGTCGAGATTCAATACATCGTCCTCCAGCCGATTTGTCTCCAAGGGGATATTGCTGCCTCGGGCACTAAATGGTCCGTCTGCTGTGAGTCTAGATTTTCGAATCCGACGCTAAAATGATAGTTAACTGTAACGTTCAGCGCTCCTAATGCCGATGGAACACTCAAATTGCGTCGAGATTCAATACATCGGCCTCCAGCGGACTTGTCTCCAAAGGTCTATTGCTGCCTCGGGCACCTTATGGTCGTTCTCCTGTGAGTTTAGATTATCGAATCCGACGCAAAAATGATAGTTAATTGTAACGTTTAGGGCCGCCTAATGACGATGGAACACTCACATTGCGTCGAGATTCAATACATCGGCCTCCAGCCGACTTGTCTCCAAGGGTCTATTGCTGCCTTGGGCACCTTATGGTCGTTCTCCTGTGAGTCTAGATTTTCGAATCCGATGCAAAAATGATAGTTAATTGTAACGTTCAGGGCCTCCTAATGACGATAGAACTCTCAAATTGCGTCGAGATTCAATTCATCGTCCTCCAGCTGATTTGTCTCCAAGGGGATATTGCTGCCTCGGGCACCAAATGGTCCGTCTCCTGTGAGTCTGGATTTTCGAATCCGACGCAAAAATGATAGATAATTGTAACGTTCAGGGCCTTCTAATGACGATGGAACACTCAAATTGCGTCGAGATTCAATACATCGCCCTCCAGCCGACTTGTCTCCAAGGGGATATCGCTGCCTCGGCACCACATGTTCCGTCTCCGGTGATTCTACGTTTTTGAATCCGACGCAAAACTCATAGTTAATTGTAACGTTCAGGGCCTCCTAATGACGATGAAACACTCAAATTGCGTCAAGAATCAATACATCGGTTTCCAGCCGACTTGTCTCCAAGGGTCTATTGCTGCCTCGGGCACCTTATGGTCGTTCTCCTGTGAGTCTAGATTCTCGAATCCGACGCAAAACTCATAGTTAATTGTAACGTTCAGGGCCTCCTAATGACAATGGAGCACACAAATTGAGTCGAGATTCAATACATCGACCTCCAGCCGACTTGTCTCCAAGGGTCTATTGCTGCCTCGGGCACCTTATGGTCGTTCTCCTGTGAGTTTAGATTATCGAATCCGACGCAAAAATGATAGTTAATTGTAACGTTTAGGGCCTCCTAATGACGATGGAACACTCAAATTGCGTCGAGATTCAATACATCGGCATCCAGCCGACTTGTCTCCAAGGGTCTATTGCTGCCTCGGGCACCTTATGGTCGTTCTCCTGTGAGTCTAGATTTTCGAATCCGACAAATAAATGATAGTTAATTGTAACGTTCACGGCCTTGTAATGACGATGGAACACTCAAATTGCGTCGAGATTCAATACATCGGCCTCCAGCCGACTTGTCTCCAAGGGTCTGTTGCTGCCTCGGGCACCAAATGGTCCGTCTCCTGTGAGTCTGGATTTTCGAATCCGACGCAAAAATGATAGTGAATAGTAACGTTCGGGGCCTCCTAATGACGATAGAAGACTCAAATTGCGTCAAGAATCAATACATTGGTTTCCAGCCGACTTGTCCCCAAGGGTCTATTGCTGCCTCGGGCACCTTATGAACTTCTCCTGTGAGTAGATTTTCGAATCCGACGCATAAATGATAGTTAATTGTAACGTTTAGGGCCTCCTAATGACGATGGGACACTCAAATTGCGTCGAGATTCAATACATCATCCTCCAGCCGACTTGTCTCCAAGGGGATATTGCTGTCTCGGGCACAACATGATCCTTCTCCTGTGTGTCTAGATTTTCGAATCCGACGCAAAAATGATAGTTAATAGTAACGTTCAGGGCGACCTAATGACGATGGGACACTCAAATTGCGTCGAGATTCAATACATCGTCCTCCAGCCGACTTGTCCCTAAGGGTCTAATGCTGCCTCGGGCACCTTATGGTCGTTCTCTTGTAAGTCTAGATTTTCGAATCCGACCCAAAAATGATAGTTAATTGTAACGTTCAGGGCCTCCTAATGACGATAGAACTCTCAAATTGCGTCGAGATTCAATACATCGTCCACCAGCTGATTTGTCTCCAAGGGGATATTGCTGCCTCGGGCACCAAATGGTCCGTCTCCTGTGACTCTGGATTTTCGAATCCGACGCAAAAATGATAGTTAATTGTAACGTTCAGGGCCTTCTAATGACGATGAAACACTCAAATTGCGTCGAGATTCAATACATCGGCCTCCAGCCGACTTGTCTCCAAGGGAATATCGCTGCCTCGGGCACCACATGGTCCGTCTCCGGTGATTATACGTTTTCGAATCCGACGCAAAACTCATAGTTAATTGTAACGTTGAAGTCCTCCTAATGACGATGTAGCACACAAATTCAGTCGAGATTCAATACTTCGACCTCCAGCCGACTTGTCTCCAAGGGTCTATTGCTGCCTCGGGCACCTTATGGTCGTTCTCCTGTGAGTCTTGATTTTCGAATCCGACGCAAAAATGATAGTTAATTGTAACGTTCAGGGCCTTCTAATGACGATGGATCACTCAAATTGCGTCGAGATTCAATACATCGTCCTCCAGCCGACTTGTCTCCAAGGGTCTATTGCTGCCTCGGGCACCTTATGGTCGCTCTCCTGTGAGTTTAGATTATCGAATCCGACGCAAAAATGATAGTTAATTGTAACGTTCAGGGACTCCTAATGACGATGGAACACTCAAATTGCGTCGCGATCCAATACATCGTCCTCCAGGTGACTTGTTTCCAAGGGTCTAATGCTGCTTCGGGCACCTTATGGTCGTTCTCCTGTGAGTCTAGATTATCGAATCCGACGCAAAAATGATAGTGAATAGTAACGTTCAGCGCCTCCTGTTGACGATAGAAGTCTCAAATTGCGTCGTGATTCAATACATCGGCCACCAGCCGACTTGTCTCCAAGGGGATATTGCTGTCTCTGGAACCCTATGGTCGTTCTCCTGTGAGTTTAGATTATCGAATCCGACGCAAATATGATAGTTAATTGTAACGTTCAGGGCCTCCTAATGACGATAGAAGACTCAAATTGCGTCGAGATTCAATACATCGTCCTCCAGCCGATTTGTCTCCAAGGGGATATTGCTGCCTCGGGCACTAAATGGTCCGTCTGCTGTGAGTCTAGATTTTCGAATCAGACGCTAAAATGATAGTTAACTATAACGTTCAGCGCCTCCTAATGCCGATGGAACACTCAAATAGCGTCGAGATTAAATACATCAGCCTCCAGCGGACTTGTCTCCAAGGGTCTATTGCTGCCTCGGGCACCTTATGGTCGTTCTCCTGTGAGTTTAGATTATCGAATCCGACGCAAAAATGATAGTTAATTGTAACGTTTAGGGCCGCCTAATGACGATGGAACACTCAAATTGCGTCGAGATTCAATACATCGGCCTCCAGCCGACTTGTCTCCAAGTGTCTATTGCTGCCTCGGGCACCTTATGGTCGTTCTCCTGTGAGTCTAGATTTTCGAATCCGACGCAAAAATGATAGTTAATTGTAACGTTCAGGGCCTTCTAATGACGATGAAACACTCAAATTGCGTCGAGATTCAATACATCGGCCTCCAGCCGACTTGTCTCCAAGGGGATATCGCTGCCTCGGGCACCACATGGTCCGTATCCGATGATTATACGTTTTCGAATCCGACGCCAAACTCATAGTTAATTGTAACGTTCAAGTCCTCCTAATGACGATGTAGCACACAAATTGAGTCGAGATTCAATACATCGACCTCCAGCCGACTTGTCTCCAAGGGTCTATTGCTGCCTCGGGCACCTTATGGTCGTTCTCCTGGGAGTCTAGATTTTCGAATCCGACGCAAAAATGATAGTTAATTGTAACTTTCAGGGCCTTCTAATGACGATGGATCACTCAAATTGCGTCGAGATTCAATACATCGTCCTCCAGCCGACTTGTCTCCAAGGGTCTATTGCTGCCTCGGGCACCTTATGGTCGTTCTCCTGTGAGTCCAGATTTTCGAATCCGACGCAAAAATGATAGTTAATTGTAACGTTCAGGGCCTCCTAATGACGATAGAACTTTAAAATTGCGTCGAGATTCAATACATCGTCCTCCAGCCGACTTGTCTCCAAGGGGATATTGCAGTCTCGTGCACCATATGTTCCTTCTCCTGTTAGTAGATTTTCGAATCCGACGCTAAAATGATAGTTAACTGTAACGTTCAGGGCCTTCTAATGCCGATGGAACACTCAAATTGCATCGAGATTCAATACATCGTCCTCCAGCCGACTTGTCTCCAAGGGTCTGTTGCTGCCTCGGGCACCTTATGGTCGTTCTCCTGTGAGTCTAGATTTTCGAATCCGACGCAAAAATAATAGTTAATTGTAACGTTTAGGGCCTTCTAATGACGATGGAACACTCAAATTGCGTCGAGATTCAATATATCGGCCTCCAGCCGACTTGTCTCCAAGGGGATATCGCTGCCTCGGGCACCACATGGTCCGTCTCCGGTGATTCTACGTTTTCGAATCCGATGCAAGACTCATAGTTAATTGTAACGTTCAGGGCCTCCTATTGGCGATGGAACACTCAAATTGCGTCGAGATTCAATACATCGACCTCCAGCCGACTTGACTCCAAGGGTCCATTGCTGCCTCGTTCACCTTATGGTCGGTCTCCTGTGAGTCTAGATTTTCGAATCCGACCCAAAAATGATAGTTAATTGTATCGTTCAGGGCGACCTAATGACGATGGAACACTCAAATTGCGTCGAGATTCAATACATCGACCTCCAGCCGACTTGTCTCCAAGGGTCTATTGCTGCCTCGGGCACCTTATGGTCGTTCTCCTGTGAGTTTAGATTATCGAATTCGACGCAAAAATGATAGTTAATTGTAACGTTTAGGGCCTTGTAATGACGATGGAACACTCAAATTGCGTCGAGATTCAATACATCGGCCTCCAGCCGACTTGTCTCCAAGGGTCTGTTGCTGCCTCGGGCACCTTATGGTCGTTCTCCTGAGAGTTTAGATTATCGTCATTAGGAGGCCCTAAACGTTACAATTAACTATCATTTTTGCGTCGGATTCGGAAATCTACTCACAGGAGAAGTTCATACGGTGCTCGAGACAGCAATATACCCCTTGGAGACAAATCGACTGGAGGCCGATGTATTGAATATCGACGGATTTTGAGTGTTCCATCGCCATTAGGAGGCCCTAAACGTTACAATTAACTATCATTTTTGCGTCGGATTCGATAATCTCAACTCACAGGAGAACGACCATAAGGTGCCCGAGGCAGCAATAGACTCTTGAAGACAGGTCGGCTGGAGGCCGATGTATTGAATCTCGACGCAATTTGAGTGTCCCATCGTCATTAGGAGGCCCTAAACGTTACAATTAACTATTATTTTTGCGTCGGATTCGAAAATCTAGACTCACAGGAGAACGACCATAAGGTGTCCGAGGCAGCAATAGACCCTTGGAGACAAGTCGGCTGGAGGACGATGTATTGAATCTCGACGCAATTTGAGTGTTCCATCGTCATTAGAAGGCCCTGAACGTTACAATTAACTATCAGTTTTTCGTCGGATTCGAAAATCTAGACTCACTGGAGACGGACCATAAGGTGCCCGATGCAGCAATATCCCCTTGGAGACCAGTCCGCTGGAGGACGATGTATTAAATCGCGACGCACTTTGAGTGCTCCATCGTCATTTGGAGGCACTGAACGTTACAATTAACTATCAGTTTCGCGTCGGATTCAAAAATCCAGACTCACAGGAGACGGACCATTTGGTGCCCGAGGCAGCAATATCCCCTTGGAGACAAGTCGGCTAGAGGCCAATGTATTGAATCTCGACGCAATTTGAGTGTCCCATCGTCATTAGAAGGCCCTGAACGTTACAATTAACTATCATTTTTGCGTCGGATTCGAAAATCTAGACTCACTGGAGAACGACCATAAGGTACCCGAGGCAGCAATATCCCCTTGGAGACAAATCGGCTGGAGGACGATGTATTGAATCTCGACGCAATTTGAGTCTTCTATCGTCATTGGGAGGCGCTGAACGTTACAATTCACTATCATTTTTGCGTCGGATTCGAAAATCTAGACTCACAGGAGAAGGATCATATTGTGCCCGAGACTGCAAAATCCCCTTGGATACAAGTCGACTGGAGGTCGATGTATTGACTCACGACGCCATTTGAGTGTTCCATCGTCATTACAAGGCCCTGAACGTTACAATTAACTATCATTTTTGCGTCGGATTCGAAAATCTAGACTCACAGGAGAACGACCAAAGGTGCCCGAGGCAGCAATAGACCCTTGGAGACAAGTCGGCTGGAGGTCGATGTATTGAATCTCGGCTCAATTTGTGTGCTCCATCGTCATTAGGAGGCCTTAAACGTTACAATTAACCATGGGTTTTGCGTCGGGTCGAAAACGTAGAATCACCGGAGACGGACCATGTGGTGCCCGAGGCAGCAATATCCCCTTGGAGACAAATCGGCTGAATGCCGATGTAATGAATCTCTAGGCAATTTGAGTGTTCCATCGTCATTAGGAAGCCCTGAACGTTACAATTAACAATCAGTTTCGCGTCGGATTCGAAAATCTAGACTCACATGAGAGCGAACATAAGAGGCCGGAGGCAGTAATATCCCCATGGAGACAAGTCGGCTGGAGGATGATGTATTGAATCTCGACGCAATTTGAGTGTCCCATCGTCATTAGGAGGCCCTAAACGTTACAATTAACTATCATTTTTGCGTCGGATTCGAAAATCTAGACTCACAGGAGAAGGATCATATTGCGCCCGGGACTGCTATATCCGCTTGGATACAAGTCGACTGGAGGTCGATGTATTGACTCTCGACGCAATTTGAGTGTTCCATCGTCATTACAAGGCCCTGAACGTTACAATTAACTATCATTTTTGCGTCGGATTTGAAAATCTAGACTCACAGGAGAACGACCATAAGGTGCCCGAGGCAGCTATAGACCCTTGGAGACAAGTCGGCTGGAGGGCGATGTATTGAATCTCGACGCAATTTGAGTGCTCCATCGTCATTTGGAGGCCCTGAACGTTACAATTAACTATCATTTTTGCGTCGGATTCGAAAATCTAGGCACACAGGAGAACGACCATAAGGTGCCCGAGGCAGCAACAGACACTTGGAGACAAGTCGGCTGGAGGCCGATGTATTGAATCTCGAAGCAATTTGAGTGTTCCATCGTCATTACAAGGCCCTGAACGTTACAATTAACTATCAATTTAGCGTCGGATTCGAAAATCTACTCACAGGAGAAGTTCATACGGTGCTCGAGACAGCAATATACCCCTTGGAGACAAATCGACTGGAGGCCGATGTATTGAATATCGACGCAATTTGAGTGTTCCATCGTCATTAGGTCGCCCTGAACGTTACAATTAATTATCATTTTTGCGTCGGATTCGATAATCTAAACTCACAGGAGAACGACCATAAGGTGCCCGAGGCAGCAATAGACCCTTGGAGACAAGTCGGCTGGAGGACGATGTATTGAATCTCGACGCAATTTGAGTGTTCCATCGTCATTAGAAGGCCCTGAACGTTACAATTAACTATCAGTTTTTCGTCGGATTCGAAAATCTAGACTCACTGGAGACGGACCATAAGGTGCCCGATGCAGCAATATCCCCTTGGAGACCAGTCCGGTGGAGGACGATGTATTAAATCGCGACGCACTTTGAGTGCTCCATCGTCATTTGGAGGCACTGAACGTTACAATTAACCATCAGTTTCGCGTCGGATTCAAAAATCCAGACTCACAGGAGACGGACCATTTGGTGCCCGAGGCAGCAATATCCCCTTGGAGACAAGTCGGCTAGAGGCCGATGTATTGAATCTCGACGCAATTTGAGTGTCCCATCGTCATTAGAAGGCCCTGAACGTTACAATTAACTATCATTTTTGCGTCGGATTCGAAAATCTAGACTCACAGGAGAACGACCATAAGGTACCCGAGGCAGCAATATCCCCTTGGAGACAAATCGGCTGGAGGACGATGTATTGAATCTCGACGCAATTTGAGTCTTCTATCGTCATTAGGAGGCGCTGAACGTTACAATTCACTATCATTTTTGCGTCGGATTCGAAAATCTAGACTCACAGGAGAAGGATCATATTGTGCCCAAGACTGCAAAATCCCCTTGGATACAAGTCGACTGGAGGTCGATGTATTGACTCACGACGCAATTTGAGTGTTCCATCGTCATTACAAGGCCCTGAACGTTACAATTAACTATCAATTTAGCGTCGGATTCGAAAATCTACTCACAGGAGAAGTTCATACGGTGCTCGAGACAGCAATATACCCCTTGGAGACAAATCGACTGGAGGGCGATGTATTGAATCTCGACGCAATTAGAGTGCTCCATCGTCATTTGGAGGCCCTGAACGTTACAATTAACTATCATTTTTGCGTCGGATTCGAAAATCTAGGCACACAGGAGAACGACCATAAGGTGCCCGAGGCAGCAACAGACACTTGGAGACAAGTCGGCTGGAGGCCGATGTATTGAATCTCGAAGCAATTTGAGTGTTCCATCGTCATTACAAGGCCCTGAACGTTACAATTAACTATCAATTTAGCGTCGGATTCGAAAATCTACTCACAGGAGAAGTTCATACGGTGCTCGAGACAGCAATATACCCCTTGGAGACAAATCGACTGGAGGCCGATGTATTGAATATCGACGCAATTTGAGTGTTCCATCGTCATTAGGTCGCCCTGAACGTTACAATTAATTATCATTTTTGCGTCGGATTCGATAATCTAAACTCACAGGAGAACGACCATAAGGTGCCCGAGGCAGCAATAGACCCTTGGAGACAAGTCGGCTGGAGGACGATGTATTGAATCTCGACGCAATTTGAGTGTTCCATCGTCATTAGAAGGCCCTGAACGTTACAATTAACTATCAGTTTTTCGTCGGATTCGAAAATCTAGACTCACTGGAGACGGACCATAAGGTGCCCGATGCAGCAATATCCCCTTGGAGACCAGTCCGGTGGAGGACGATGTATTAAATCGCGACGCACTTTGAGTGCTCCATCGTCATTTGGAGGCACTGAACGTTACAATTAACCATCAGTTTCGCGTCGGATTCAAAAATCCAGACTCACAGGAGACGGACCATTTGGTGCCCGAGGCAGCAATATCCCCTTGGAGACAAGTCGGCTAGAGGCCGATGTATTGAATCTCGACGCAATTTGAGTGTCCCATCGTCATTAGAAGGCCCTGAACGTTACAATTAACTATCATTTTTGCGTCGGATTCGAAAATCTAGACTCACAGGAGAACGACCATAAGGTACCCGAGGCAGCAATATCCCCTTGGAGACAAATCGGCTGGAGGACGATGTATTGAATCTCGACGCAATTTGAGTCTTCTATCGTCATTAGGAGGCGCTGAACGTTACAATTCACTATCATTTTTGCGTCGGATTCGAAAATCTAGACTCACAGGAGAAGGATCATATTGTGCCCGAGACTGCAAAATCCCCTTGGATACAAGTCGACTGGAGGTCGATGTATTGACTCACGACGCAATTTGAGTGTTCCATCGTCATTACAAGGCCCTGAACGTTACAATTAACTATCACTTTTGCGTCGGATTCGAAAATCTAGACTCACAGGAGAACGACCAGAAGGTGCCCGAGGCAGCAATAGACCCTTGGAGACAAGTCGGCTGGAGGTCGATGTATTGAATCTCGGCTCAATTTGTGTGCTCCATCGTCATTAGGAGGCCTTAAACGTTACAGATAACCATGAGTTTTGCGTCGGATCGAAAACGTAGAATCACCGGAGACGGACCATGTGGTGCCCGAGGCAGCAATATCCCCTTGGAGACAAATCGGCTGAATGCCGATGTAATGAATCTCTAGGCAACTTGAGTGATCCATCGTCATTAGGAAGCCCTGAACGTTACAATTAACAATCAGTTTCGCGTCGGATTCGAAAATCTAGACTCACATGAGAGCGAACATAAGAGGCCGGAGGCAGTAATATCCCCATGGAGACAAGTCGGCTGGAGGATGATGTATTGAATCTCGACGCAATTTGAGTGTCCCATCGTCATTAGGAGGCCCTAAACGTTACAATTAACTATCATTTTTGCGTCGGATTCGAAAATCTAGACTCACAGGAGAAGGATCATATTGTGCCCGGGACTGCTATATCCGCTTGGATACAAGTCGACTGGAGGTCGATGTATTGACTCTCGACGCAATTTGAGTGTTCCATCGTCATTACAAGGCCCTGAACGTTACAATTAACTATCATTTTTGCGTCGGATTTGAAAATCTAGACTCACAGGAGAACGACCATAAGGTGCCCGAGGCAGCTATAGACCCTTGGAGACAAGTCGGCTGGAGGGCGATGTATTGAATCTCGACGCAATTTGAGTGCTCCATCGTCATTTGGAGGCCCTGAACGTTACAATTAACTATCATTTTTGCGTCGGATTCGAAAATCTAGGCACACAGGAGAACGACCATAAGGTGCCCGACGCAGCAACAGACACTTGGAGACAAGTCGGCTGGAGGCCGATGTATTGAATCTCGAAGCAATTTGAGTGTTCCATCGTCATTACAAGGCCCTGAACGTTACAATTAACTATCAATTTTGCGTCGGATTCGAAAATCTACTCACAGGAGAAGTTCATACGGTGCTCGAGACAGCAATTTACCCCTTGGAGACAAATCGACTGGAGGCCGATGTATTGAATATCGACGCAATTTGAGTGTTCCATCGTCATTAGGTCGCCCTGAACGTTACAATTAATTATCATTTTTGCGTCGGATTCGATAATCTAAACTCACAGGAGAACGACCATAAGGTGCCCGAGGCAGCAATAGACCTTTGGAGACAAGTCGGCTGGAGGACGATGTATTGAATCTCGTCGCATTTTTGAGTGTTCCATCGTCATTAGAAGGCCCTGAACGTTGCAATTAACTATCATTTTTGCGTCGGATTCGAAAATCTAGACTCACAGGAGAACGACCATAAGGTGCTCGAGGCAGCAATATCCCCATGGAGACAAATCGGCTGGAGGACGATGTATTGAATCTCGACGCAATTTGAGTCTTCTATCGTCATTAGGAGGCGCTGAACGTTACAATTAACAATCAGTTTCGCGTCGGATTCGAAAATCTAGACTCACATGAGAGCGAACATAAGAGTCCGGAGGCAGTAATATCCCCATGGAGACAAGTCGGCTGGAGGATGATGTATTGAATCTCGACGCAATTTGAGTGTCCCATCGTCATTAGGAGGCCCTAAACGTTACAATTAACTATCATTTTTGCGTCGGATTCGAAAATCTAGACTCACAGGAGAAGGATCATATTGTGCCCGGGACTGCTATATCCGCTTGGATACAAGTCGACTGGAGGTCGATGTATTGACTCTCGACGCAATTTGAGTGTTCCATCGTCATTACAAGGCCCTGAACGTTACAATTAACTATCATTTTCGCGTCGGATTCGAAAATCTAGACTCACATGAGAGCGAACATAAGAGGCCGGAGGAAGTAATATCCCCATGGAGACAAGTCGGCTGGAGGATGATGTATTGAATCTCGACGCAATTTGAGTGTCCCATCGTCATTAGGAGGCCCTAAACGTTACAATTCACTATCATTTTTGCGTCGGATTCGAAAATCTAGACTCACAGGAGAAGGATCATATTGTGCCCGGGACTGCTATATCCGCTTGTATACAAGTCGACTGGAGGTCGATGTATTGACTCTCGACGCAATTTGAGTGTTCCATCGTCATTACAAGGCCCTGAACGTTACAATTAACTATCATTTTTGCGTCGGATTTGAAAATCTAGACTCACAGGAGAACGACCATAAGGTGCCCGAGGCAGCAATATCCCCTTGGAGGCAAATCGGCTGGAGGACGATGTATTGAATCTCGACGCAATTTGAGTCTTCTATCGTCATTAGGAGGCGCTGAAGTTTACAATTCACTATCATTTTTGCGTCGGATTCGAAAATCTAGACTCATAGGAGAAGGATCATATTGTGCCCGAGACTGCAATATCCCCTTGGATACAAGTCGTCTGGAGGTCGATGTATTGACTCTCGACGCAATTTGAGTGTTCCATCGTCATTACAAGGCCCTGAACGTTACAATTAACTATCATTTTAGCGTCGGATTCGAAAATCTAGACTCACAGGAGAACGACCAGAAGGTGCCCGAGGCAGCAATAGACCCTTGGAGGCAAGTCGACTGGAGGTCGATGTATTGAATCTCGACTCAATGTGTGTGCTCCATCGTCATTAGGAGGCCTTAACCGTTACAATTAACTATGAGTTTTGCGTCGGGTCGAAAACGTAGAATCACCGGAGAACGACCATAAGGTGCCCGAGGCAGCTATAGACCATTGGAGACAAGTCGGCTGGAGGCCGATGTATTGAATCTCGACGCAATTTGAGTGCTCCATCGTCATTTGGAGGCCCTGAACGTTACAATTAACTATCAGTTTCGCGTCGGATTCAAAAATCCAGACTCACAGGTGACGGACCATTTGGTGCCCGATTCAGCAATATCCCCTTCGAGACAAATCGGCTGAATGCCGATGTATTGAATCTCGAGGCAATTTGAGTGTTCCATCGTCATTAGGAAGCCCTCAACGTTACAATTAACAATCAGTTTCCCGTCGGATTCGAAAATAGAGACTCACAGCAAACAGACCATTTGGTGCCCGAGGCAGCAATATCCCCTTGGAGACAAATCGGCTGGAGGACGATGTATTGAATCCCGACGCAATTTGAGTCTTCTATCGTCATTAAAAGGCGCTGAACGTTACAATTCACTATCATTTCTGCGACGGATTCGAAAATCTAGACTCACAGGAGAAGGATCATATAGTGCCCGAGACTGCAATATCCCCTTGGATACAAGTCGACTGGAGGTCGATGTATTGACTCTCGACGCAATTTAAGTGTTCCATCGTCATTACAAGGCCATGAACGTTACAATTAACTATCATTTTTGCGTCGGATTCGAAAATCTAGACTCACAGGAGAACGACCTTAAGGTGCCCGAGGCAGCAATAGACCCTTGGAGACATGTCGGCAGGAGGCCGATGTATTGAATCTCGACGCAATTTGAGTGTTCCATCGTCATTAGGAAGCCCTGAACGTTACAATTAACAATCAGTTTCGCGTCGGATTCGAAAATCTAGACTCACATGAGAGCGAACATAAGAGGCTGGAGGCAGTAATATCCCCATGGAGACAAGTCGGCTGGAGGACGATGTATTGAATCTCGACGCAATTTGAGTGTGCCATCGTCATTAGGGGCCCTAAACATTACAATTAACTATCATTATTGCGTCGGATTCGATAATCTAAACTCACAGGAGAACGACCATAAGGTGCCCGAGGCAGCAACAGACCCTTGGAGACAAGTCGGCTGGAGGCCGATGTATTGAATCTCGACGCAATTTGAGTGTTCCATCGTCATTAGGTCGCCCTGAACGTTACAATTAACTATCATATTTGCGTCCGATTCGATAATCTAAACTCACAGGAGAACGACCATAAGGTGCCCGAGGCAGCATTAGACCCTTGGAGACAAGTCGGCTGGAGGCCGATGTTTTGAATCTCGACGCAATTTGAGTCTTCTGTCGTCATTAGGTCGCCCTGAACGTTACAATGAACTATCAGTTTTGCGTTGGATTCGAAAATCTAGACTTACAAGAGAACGACCATAAGGTGCCCGAGGCAGCAATAGACACTTGGAGACAAGTCGGCTGGAGGCCGATGTATTGAATCTCGACGCAATTTGAGTGTTCCATCGTCATTAGGAGGCCCTGAACGTTACAGTTAACTATCAGTTTCGCGTCGGATTCGGAAATCTAGTCTCACAGTAGAACGACCATAAGGTGCCCGGGCAGCAATAGACCCTTGGAGACAAGTCGGCTGGAGGCCGATGTATTGAATCTCGACTCAATTTGTGTGCTCGATCGTCATTAGGAGGCCCTGAACGTTACAATTAACTATGGGTTTTGCGTCGGATTCGAAAACGTAGAATCACCGGAGACGGACCATGTGGTGCCCGGGGCAGCGATATCCCCTTGGAGACAAGTCGGCTGGAGGCCGATGTATTGAATCTCGACCCAATTTGAGTGTCCCATCGTCATTAGGAGGCCCTGAACCATACAATTAACTATCAGTTTCGCGTCGGATTCGAAAATCTAGACTCACAGGAGACGGACCACATGGAGCCCGAGGCAGCAATATCCCCTTGTAGACAAGTCGGCTGGAGGTCGATGTATTGAATCTCGGCGCAATTTGAGAGTTCCATCGTCATTAGGAGGCCCTGAACGTTACAATTAAGTATGAGTTTTGCGTCGGATTCAAAAACGTACAATCGCCGGAGACGGACCATGTGGTGCACAAGGCAGCGTTATCACCTTGGAGACAAGTCGGCTGGAAGCCGATGTATTGAATCTCGACGCAATTTGAGTGTCCCATCGTCATTAAAAGGCCCTGAACGTTACAATTAACTATCATCTTTGCGTCGTGAGCGAAAATCTAGACTCACAGGAGAACGACCATAAGGTGCCCGAGGCAGCAATAGACCCTTGGAGACAAGTCGGCTGGAGGCCGATGTATTGAATCTCGACGAAATTTGATTATTCCATCGGCATTAGGAGGCCCTGAACGTTACAATTAACTATCAGTTTCGCGTCGGATTCAAAAATCCAGACTCACAGGAGACGGACCATTTGGTGCCCGAGGCAGCAATAGCCCCTTGGAGACAAATCAGCTGGAGGACGATGTATTGAATCTCGACGCAATTTGAGAGTTCTATCGTCATCAGAGGGCGCTGAAAGTTCCTATTCACAATCATTTTTGCGTCGGATTCGAAAATCTAGACTCACAGGAGAAGGATCATATTGTGCCCGAGGCAGCATTAGACCCTTGGAGACAAGTCGGCTAGAGGACGATGTATTTGATTGCGACGCAATTTGAGTGTTCCATCGTCATTACAAGGCCCTAAACGTTACAATTAACTATCATTTTTGCGTCGGATTCGATAATCTAAACTCACAGGAGAACGAGCATACGGTGCCCGAGGCAGCAATAGACCCTTGGAGACAAGTCGGCTGGAGGACGATGTATTGAATCTCGACGCAATTTGAGAGTTCCATCGTCATTAGGAGGTACTGAATGTTACAATTAACTATCAGTTTTTCGTCGGATTCGAAAATCTAGATTCACAGCAGACGGACCATTTGGTGCCCGAGGCAGCAATACCCCGTGGAGACAAATCGGCTGGAGGCCGATGTATTGAATCTCGACGCAATTTAAGTCTTCTGTCGTCATTGGGTCGCCCTGGACGTTATAATGAACTATCAGTTTTGCGTTGGATTCGAAAATCTAGACTTACAAAGAACGACCATAAGGTGCCCGAGGCAGCAATAGACCCTTGGAGACAAGTCGGCTGGAGGTCGATGTATTGAATCTCGACGCAATTTGAGTGTTCCATCGTCATTAGAAGGCCCTGAACGTTACAATTAACTATCATTTTTGCGTCGGATTCGAAAATCTAGACTCACAGGAGAACGACCATAAGGTGCCCGAGGCAGCAATAGACCCTTGGAGACAAGTCGGCTGGAGGTCGATGTATTGAATCTCGACTCAATTTGTGTGCTCCATCGTCATTAGGAGGCCCTGAACGTTACATATAACTATGAGTTTTGCGTCGGATTCAAAAACGTAGAATCACCGGCGATGGACCATGTGGTGCCCGAGGCAGCGATATCCCCTTGGAGACAAGTCGTCTGGAGGCCGATGTATTGAATCTCGACGCAACTTGAGTGTCCCATCGTCATTAGAAGGCCCTGAACGTTACAATTAACTATCATTTTTGCGTCGGATTCGAAAATCTAGACTCACAGGAGAAGGATCATATGGTGCCCGAGGCAGCAATAGACCCTTGGAGATAAGTCGGCTGGAGGCCGATGTATTGAATGTCGACGCAATTTGAGTGTTCCATCGTCATTAGGAGGCCCTGAACGTTACAGTTAACTATCAGTTTCGCGTCCGATTCGAAAATCTAGACTCACAGTAGAACGACCATAAGGTGCCCGAGGCAGCAATAGACCCTTGGAGACAAGTCGGCTGGAGGCCGATGTATTGAATCTCGACTCAATTTGTGTGCTCCATCGTCATTAGGAGGCCCTGAACGTTACAATTAACTATGAGTTTTGCGTCGGTTTCGAAAACGTAGAATCACCGGAGACGGACCATCTGGTGCCCGAGGCAGCGATATGCCCTTGGAGACAAGTCGGCTGGAGGCCGATGTATTGAATCTCGACGCAAATTGAGTGTTCCATCGTCATTAGAAGGCCCTGAACGTTACAATTAACTATCATTTTTGCGTCGGATTCGAAAATCTAGACTCACAGGAGAACGACCATAAGGTGCCCGAAGCAGCAATAGACCCTTGGAGACAAGTCGGCTGGAGGTCGATGTATTGAATCTCGACTCAATTTGTGTGCTCGATCGTCATTAGGAGGCCCTGAACGATACAATTAACGATGAGTTTTGCGTCGGATTCGAAAACGTAGAATCACCGGAGACGGAACATGTGGTGCCCGAGGCAGCGATATCCCCTTGGAGACAAGTCGGCTAGAGGCCGATGTATTGAATCTCGACGCAATTTGACTGTCCCTTCGTCATTAGAAGGCCCTGAGCGTTACAATTAACTATCATTCTTGCGTCGGATTCGAAAATCTAGACTCAGAGGAGAAGGATCATATGGTGCCCGAGACAGCAATTTCCCTATGAAGACAAGTCCGCTGGAGGCCGATGTATTGAATCTCGACGCAATTTGAGTGTTCCATCGTCATTAGGAGGCCCTGAACCATACAATTAACTATCAGTTTCGCGTCGGATTCGAAAATCTAGACTCACAGGAGACGGACCACATGGAGCCCGAGGCAGCAACAGACCCTTGGAGACAAGTCGGCTGGAGGTCGATGTATTGAATCTCGGCGCAATTTGAGAGTTCCGTCGTCATTAGGAGGCCCTGAACGTTACAATGAACTATGAGTTTTGCGTCGGATTCCAAAACGTAGAATCGCCGGAGACGGACCATGTGGTGCCCGAGGCAGCGATATCCCCTTGGAGACAAGTCGGCTGGAGGCCGATGTATTGAATCTCGACGCAATTTGAGTGTCCCATCGTCATTAGAAGGCCCTGAACGTTACAATTAACTATCATTTTTGCGTCGTGTTCGAAAATCTAGACTCACAGGAGAACGACCATAAGGTGCCCGAGGCAACAATAGACCCTTGGAGACAAGTCGGCTGGAGGCCGATGTATTGAATCTCGACGCAATTTGAGTGTTCCATCGGCATTAGGAGGCCCTGAACGTTACAATTAACTATCAGTTTCGCGTCGGATTAAAAATCCAGACTCACAGGAGACGGACCATTTGGTGCCCGAGGCAGCAATATCCCCTTGGAGACAAATCAGCTGGAGGACGATGTATTAAATCTCGACGCAATTTGAGAGTTCTATCGTCATCCGAGGGCGCTGAACGTTACTATTTACAATCATTTTTGCGTCGGATTCGAAAATCTAGACTCACAGGAGAAGGATCATATTGTGCCCGAGGCAGCATTAGACCCTTGGAGACAAGTCGGCTGGAGGACGATGTATTGGATCGCGACGCAATTTGAGTGTTCCATCGTCATTACAAGGCCCTAAACGTTACAATTAACTATCATTTTTGCGTCGGATTCGATAATCTAAACTCACAGGACAACGAGCATACGGTGCCCGAGGCAGCAATAGACCCTTGGCGACAAGTCGGCTGGAGGACGATGTATTGAATCTCGACGCAATTTGAGTGTTCCATCGTCAGTAGGAGGCCCTGACCGCTACAATTAACTATCACTTTTGCGTCGGATTCGAAAATCTAGACTTACAAGAGAACGACCATAAGGTGTCCGAGACAGCAATAGACCCTTGGAGACAAGTCGGCTGGAGGTCGATGTATTGAATCTCGACGCAATTTTAGTGTTCCATCGTCATTAGGAGGCCCTAAACGTTACAATTAACTATCGTTTTTGCGTCGGATTCGATAATCTAAACTCACAGGAGAACGACCATAAGTTGCCCGAGGCAGCACCAGACCCTTGGAGACAAGTCGGCTGGAGGACGATGAATTGGATCGCGACGCAATTTGAGTGTTCCATCGTCATAAGGAGGCCCTGAACGTTACAATTAACTTTCATTTTAGCGTCGGATTCGAAAATCTAGACTTACAAGAGAACGACCATAAGGTGCCAGAGGCAGCATTAGACCCTTGGAGACATGTCGGCTGGAGGACGATGTATTGAATCTCGACGAAATTTGAGTGTTCCATCGGCATTAGGAGGCCCTGAACGTTACAATTAACTATCATTTTTGCGTCGGATTCGATAATCTAAACTCACAGGAGAACGACCATAAGGTGCCCGAGGCAGCAACAGACCCTTGGAGACAAGTCGGCTGGAGGCCGATGTATTGGATCTCGACGCTATTTGAGAGTTCCATCGTCATTAGGAGGCCCAGAACGTTACAATTAACTATCATTTTTTCGTCGGATTCGAGAATCTAGACTTACAAGACAACGACCATAAGGTGCCCGAGGCAGCATTAGACCCTTGGAGACAAGTCGGCTGGAGGACGATGTATTGAATCTCGACGCAATTTGAGTGTTCCATCGTCATTAGAAGGTCCTGAACGTTACAATAAACTATCATTTTTGCGTCGGATTCGAAAATCTAGACTCACAGGAGACGGACTACATGGAGCCCGAGGCAGCAATATCCCCTTGTAGACTAGTCGGCTGGAGGAAAATGTATTGACTCTCGACGCAAATTGAGTGTTCCTTCGTCATTAGGAGGCCCTGAATGTTACAATTAACTATCAGTTTTTCGTCGGATTCGAAAATCTACACTCACAGGAGAACGACCATAAGGTGCCCGATGCAGCAATATCCCCTTGGAGACAAGTCGGCTGGTGGTCGATGTATTGAATCTCGACGCAATTTGAGTGTTCCATCGCCAATAGGAGGCCCTGAACGTTACAATTAACTATGATTTTTGCGTCGGATTCGAAAACGTAGAATCACCGGAGATGGACCATGTGGTGCACGAGGCAGCGATATCCCCTTGGAGACAAGTCGGCTGGAGGCCGATGTATTGAATCTCGACGCAATTTGAGTGTTCCATCGTCATTAGACGGCCCTGAACGTTACAATTAACTATCATTTTTGCGTCGGATTCGAAAATCTAGACTCACAGGAAAACGACCATAAGGTGCCCGAGAAAGCAATAGACCCTTGGAGACAAGTCGGCTGGAGGCCGATGTATTGAATCTCGACGCAATTTGAGTGTTCCATCGGCATTAGGAGGCCCTGAACGTTACAGTTAACTATCATTTTAGCGTCGGATTCGAAAATCTACTAACAGGAGAAGGATCATATGGTGCACGTGACTGCATTATCCCCTTGGATACAAGTCGACTGGAGGTCGATGTATTGACTCTCGACGCAATTTGAGTGTTTCATCGTCTTTAGGAGTCCCTGAACGTTACAATTAACTATCATTTATGCGTCGGATTCGAAAATCTAGACTCACAGGAGAACGACCATAAGGTGCCCGAGGCAGCAATAGACCCTTGGAGACAAGTCGGCTGGAAACCGATGTATTGATTCTTGATGCTTTTTGAGTGTTCCATCGTCATTAGGAGGCCCTGAACGTTACAATTCACAATCATTTTTGCGTCGGATTCGAAAATCTAGACTCACAGGAGAAGGACCATGTGGTGCCCGAGGCAGCAATAGACCTTTGGAGACAAGTCGGCTGGAGGACGACGTATTGAATCTCGACGCAATTTGAGTGTTCCATCGGCATTAGGAGGTCCTGAACGTTACAATTAACTATCATTTTTGCGTCGGATTCGAAAATCTATACTTACAAGAGAACGACCATAAGGTGCCCGAGGCAGCCATAGACCCTGGGAAACAAGTCGGCTGGAGGCCGATGTATTGAATCTTGACGCAATTTGAGTGTTCCATCGTCATTACGAGGCCCTGAACGTTACAATTAACAATCATTTTAGCGTCGGATTCGAAAATCTACTCACAGGAGAAGTTCATACTGTGCTCGAGACAGCAATATCCCCTTGGAGACAAGTCCGCTGGAGGCCGATGTATTGAATCTCGACGCAATTTGAGTGTTCCATCGTCATTACAAGGCCCTGAACGTTACAACGAACTATCACTTTAGCGTCGGATTCGAAAATCTACTAACAGGAGAAGGACCATATGGTGCACGAGACTACAATATCCCCTTGGATACAAGCCGACTGGAAGTCGATGTATTGACTCTCGACGCAATGTGAGTGTTCCATCGGCATTAGGAGGCCCTGAACGTTACAGTTAACTATCATTTTAGCGTCGGATTCGAAAACCTACTATCAGGAGAAGGATCATATGGTGCACGAGACTGCAATATCCCCTTGGATACAAGTCGACTAGAGGTCGATGTATTGACTCTCGACGCAATTTGAGTGTTCCATCGTCATTAGAAGGCCCTGAACGTTACAATTAACTATCATTTTGACGTTGGATTCAAAAACCTAGAAACACAGGAGAACGACCATAAGGTGCCCGAGGCAGTAATATCCCCATGGAGACAAATCGGCTGGAGGACGATGTATTGAATCTGGACGCAATTTGAGTCTTCTATCGTCATTAGGAGGCGCTGAACGTTACAATTCACTATCATTTTTGCGTCGAATTCGAAAATCTAGACTCACAGGAGAAGGATCATATTGTGCCCGAGACTCCAATATCCCTTTGGATACAAGTCGACTGGAGGACGATGTATTGAATCTCGACGCAATTTGAGAGTTCCATCGTCATTAGGAGCCCTGAACGTTACAATTAACTATCATTTTTGCGTCGGATTCGAAAATCTAGACTTACAAGAGAAAGACCATGAGGTGCCCGAGGCAGCATTAGACCCTTGGAGACCAGTCGGCTGGAGGACGATGTATTGGATCGCGACGCAATTTGAGTGTTCCATCGTCATTAGGAGGCCCTGAATGTTACAATTAACTATCATTTTTGCGTCGGATTCGATAATCTAAACTCACAGGAGAACGACCATAAGGTGCCCGACGCTGCAACAGGCCCTTGGAGACAAATCGGCTGGAGGACGATGTATTGAATCTCGACGCAATTTGAGTGTCCCATCGTCATAAGGATGCCCTGAACGTTACAATTAACTATCATTTTTGCGTCGGATTCGATAATCTAAACTCACAGGAGAACGACCATAAGGTGCCCGAGGCAGCATTAGACCCTTGGAGACAAGTCTGCTGGAGGCCGATGTACTGAATCTCGACGCAATTTGAGTGTTCCATCGTCATTACAAGGCCCTGAACGTTACAATTCGCTATCATTTTTCGTCGGATTCGAAAATCTAGACTCACAGGAGAACGACCATAAGGTGCCCGAGGCAGCAATATCCCCATGGAGACAAATCGGCTGGAGGACGATCTATTGAATCTCGACGCAATTTGAGTCTTCTATCGTCATTAGGAGGCGCTGAACGTTACAATTCACTATCATTTTTGCGTCGGATTCGAAAATCTAGACTCACAGGAGAAGGATCATATTGTGCCCGAGACTGCAATATCCCCTTGGATACAAGTCGACTGGAGGACGATGTATTGAATCTCGACGCAATTTGAGAGTTCCATCGTCATTAGGAGCCCTGAACGTTACAGTTAACTATCATTTTTGCGTCGGATTCGAAAATCTAGACTTACAAGAGAACGACCATGAGGTGCCCGAGGCAGCATTAGACCCTTGGAGACAAGTCGGCTGGAGGACGATGTATTGGATCGCGACGCAATTTGAGTGTTCCATCGTCATTAGGAGGCCCTGAATGTTACAATTAACTATCAGTTTTTCGTCGGATTCGAAAATCTAGACTCACAGCAGACGGACCATTTGGTGCCCGAGGCAGCAATATCCCCTTGGAGACAAATCGGCTGGAGGACGATGTATTGAATTTCGACGCAATTTGAGAGTTCTATCGTCATCAGGAGGCGCTGAACGTTACTATTCACTATCATTTTTGCGTCGCATTCAAAAATCTAGACTTACAAGAGAACGATCATAAGGTATCCGAGGCAGCATTAGACCCTTGGAGACAAGTCGGATGGAGGACGATGTATTGAATCTCGACGCAATTTGAGTGTCCCATCGTCATTAGGAGGCCCTAAACGTTACAATTAACTATCATTTTTGCGTCGGATTCGATAATCTAAACTCACACGAGAACGACCATAAGGTGCCCGAGGCAGCAACAGACCCTTGGAGACAAGTCGGCTGGAGGCCGATGTATTGAATCTCGACGCAATTTGAGTGTTCCATCGTCATTAGAAGGCCCTGAACGTTACAATTAACTATCATTTTTGCGTCGGATTCGAAAATCTAAACTCACAGGAGAACGACCATAAGTTGCCCGAGGCAGCAATAGACCCTTGGAGACAAGTCGGCTGGAGGCCGATGTATTGAATCTCGACGCAATTTGAGTGTTCCATCGTCATTAGAAGGCCCTGAACATTACTATTAACTATCATTTTTGCGTCGGATTCGAAAATCTAGACTCACATTAGAACGACCATAAGGTGTCCGATTCAGCAATAGACCCTTGGAGACAAGTCGGCTGGAGGTCGATGTATTGAATCTCGACTCAATTTGTGTGCTCGATCGTCATTAGGAGGCCCTGAACGATACAATTAACGATGAGTTTTGCGTCGGATTCGAAAACGTAGAATCACCGGAGACGGAACATGTGGTGCCCGAGGCAGCGATATCCCCTTGGAGACAAGTCGGCTAGAGGCCGATGTATTGAATCTCGACGCAATTTGACTGTCCCTTCGTCATTAGAAGGCCCTGAGCGTTACAATTAACTATCATTCTTGCGTCGGATTCGAAAATCTAGACTCAGAGGAGAAGGATCATATGGTGCCCGAGACAGCAATTTCCCTATGAAGACAAGTCCGCTGGAGGCCGATGTATTGAATCTCGACGCAATTTGAGTGTTCCATCGTCATTAGGAGGCCCTGAACCATACAATTAACTATCAGTTTCGCGTCGGATTCGAAAATCTAGACTCACAGGAGACGGACCACATGGAGCCCGAGGCAGCAACAGACCCTTGGAGACAAGTCGGCTGGAGGTCGATGTATTGAATCTCGGCGCAATTTGAGAGTTCCATCGTCATTAGGAGGCCCTGAACGTTACAATGAACTATGAGTTTTGCGTCGGATTCCAAAACGTAGAATCGCCGGAGACGGACCATGTGGTGCCCGAGGCAGCGATATCCCCTTGGAGACAAGTCGGCTGGAGGCCGATGTATTGAATCTCGACGCAATTTGAGTGTCCCATCGTCATTAGAAGGCCCTGAACGTTACAATTAACTATCATTTTTGCGTCGTGTTCGAAAATCTAGACTCACAGGAGAACGACCATAAGGTGCCCGAGGCAACAATAGACCCTTGGAGACAAGTCGGCTGGAGGCCGATGTATTGAATCTCGACGCAATTTGAGTGTTCCATCGGCATTAGGAGGCCCTGAACGTTACAATTAACTATCAGTTTCGCGTCGGATTAAAAATCCAGACTCACAGGAGACGGACCATTTGGTGCCCGAGGCAGCAATATCCCCTTGGAGACAAATCAGCTGGAGGACGATGTATTAAATCTCGACGCAATTTGAGAGTTCTATCGTCATCCGAGGGCGCTGAACGTTACTATTTACAATCATTTTTGCGTCGGATTCGAAAATCTAGACTCACAGGAGAAGGATCATATTGTGCCCGAGGCAGCATTAGACCCTTGGAGACAAGTCGGCTGGAGGACGATGTATTGGATCGCGACGCAATTTGAGTGTTCCATCGTCATTACAAGGCCCTAAACGTTACAATTAACTATCATTTTTGCGTCGGATTCGATAATCTAAACTCACAGGACAACGAGCATACGGTGCCCGAGGCAGCAATAGACCCTTGGCGACAAGTCGGCTGGAGGACGATGTATTGAATCTCGACGCAATTTGAGTGTTCCATCGTCAGTAGGAGGCCCTGAACGCTACAATTAACTATCACTTTTGCGTCGGATTCGAAAATCTAGACTTACAAGAGAACGACCATAAGGTGTCCGAGACAGCAATAGACCCTTGGAGACAAGTCGGCTGGAGGTCGATGTATTGAATCTCGACGCAATTTTAGTGTTTCATCGTCATTAGGAGGCCCTAAACGTTACAATTAACTATCGTTTTTGCGTCGGATTCGATAATCTAAACTCACAGGAGAACGACCATAAGTTGCCCGAGGCAGCACCAGACCCTTGGAGACAAGTCGGCTGGAGGACGATGAATTGGATCGCGACGCAATTTGAGTGTTCCATCGTCATAAGGAGGCCCTGAACGTTACAATTAACTTTCATTTTAGCGTCGGATTCGAAAATCTAGACTTACAAGAGAACGACCATAAGGTGCCAGAGGCAGCATTAGACCCTTGGAGACAAGTCGGCTGGAGGACGATGTATTGAATCTCGACGAAATTTGAGTGTTCCATCGGCATTAGGAGGCCCTGAACGTTACAATTAACTATCATTTTTGCGTCGGATTCGATAATCTAAACTCACAGGAGAACGACCATAAGGTGCCCGAGGCAGCAACAGACCCTTGGAGACAAGTCGGCTGGAGGCCGATGTATTGGATCTCGACGCTATTTGAGAGTTCCATCGTCATTAGGAGGCCCAGAACGTTACAATTAACTATCATTTTTTCGTCGGATTCGAGAATCTAGACTTACAAGACAACGACCATAAGGTGCCCGAGGCAGCATTAGACCCTTGGAGACAAGTCGGCTGGAGGACGATGTATTGAATCTCGACGCAATTTGAGTGTTCCATCGTCATTAGAAGGTCCTGAACGTTACAATAAACTATCATTTTTGCGTCGGATTCGAAAATCTAGACTCACAGGAGACGGACTACATGGAGCCCGAGGCAGCAATATCCCCTTGTAGACTAGTCGGCTGGAGGAAAATGTATTGACTCTCGACGCAAATTGAGTGTTCCTTCGTCATTAGGAGGCCCTGAATGTTACAATTAACTATCAGTTTTTCGTCGGATTCGAAAATCTACACTCACAGGAGAACGACCATAAGGTGCCCGATGCAGCAATATCCCCTTGGAGACAAGTCGGCTGGTGGTCGATGTATTGAATCTCGACGCAATTTGAGTGTTCCATCGCCAATAGGAGGCCCTGAACGTTACAATTAACTATGATTTTTGCGTCGGATTCGAAAACGTAGAATCACCGGAGATGGACCATGTGGTGCACGAGGCAGCGATATCCCCTTGGAGACAAGTCGGCTGGAGGCCGATGTATTGAATCTCGACGCAATTTGAGTGTTCCATCGTCATTAGACGGCCCTGAACGTTACAATTAACTATCATTTTTGCGTCGGATTCGAAAATCTAGACTCACAGGAAAACGACCATAAGGTGCCCGAGAAAGCAATAGACCCTTGGAGACAAGTCGGCTGGAGGCCGATGTATTGAATCTCGACGCAATTTGAGTGTTCCATCGGCATTAGGAGGCCCTGAACGTTACAGTTAACTATCATTTTAGCGTCGGATTCGAAAATCTACTAACAGGAGAAGGATCATATGGTGCACGTGACTGCATTATCCCCTTGGATACAAGTCGACTGGAGGTCGATGTATTGACTCTCGACGCAATTTGAGTGTTTCATCGTCTTTAGGAGTCCCTGAACGTTACAATTAACTATCATTTATGCGTCGGATTCGAAAATCTAGACTCACAGGAGAACGACCATAAGGTGCCCGAGGCAGCAATAGACCCTTGGAGACAAGTCGGCTGGAAACCGATGTATTGATTCTTGATGCTTTTTGAGTGTTCCATCGTCATTAGGAGGCCCTGAACGTTACAATTCACAATCATTTTTGCGTCGGATTCGAAAATCTAGACTCACAGGAGAAGGACCATGTGGTGCCCGAGGCAGCAATAGACCTTTGGAGACAAGTCGGCTGGAGGACGACGTATTGAATCTCGACGCAATTTGAGTGTTCCATCGGCATTAGGAGGTCCTGAACGTTACAATTAACTATCATTTTTGCGTCGGATTCGAAAATCTATACTTACAAGAGAACGACCATAAGGTGCCCGAGGCAGCCATAGACCCTGGGAAACAAGTCGGCTGGAGGCCGATGTATTGAATCTTGACGCAATTTGAGTGTTCCATCGTCATTACGAGGCCCTGAACGTTACAATTAACAATCATTTTAGCGTCGGATTCGAAAATCTACTCACAGGAGAAGTTCATACTGTGCTCGAGACAGCAATATCCCCTTGGAGACAAGTCCGCTGGAGGCCGATGTATTGAATCTCGACGCAATTTGAGTGTTCCATCGTCATTACAAGGCCCTGAACGTTACAACGAACTATCACTTTAGCGTCGGATTCGAAAATCTACTAACAGGAGAAGGACCATATGGTGCACGAGACTACAATATCCCCTTGGATACAAGCCGACTGGAAGTCGATGTATTGACTCTCGACGCAATGTGAGTGTTCCATCGGCATTAGGAGGCCCTGAACGTTACAGTTAACTATCATTTTAGCGTCGGATTCGAAAACCTACTATCAGGAGAAGGATCATATGGTGCACGAGACTGCAATATCCCCTTGGATACAAGTCGACTAGAGGTCGATGTATTGACTCTCGACGCAATTTGAGTGTTCCATCGTCATTAGAAGGCCCTGAACGTTACAATTAACTATCATTTTGACGTTGGATTCAAAAACCTAGAAACACAGGAGAACGACCATAAGGTGCCCGAGGCAGTAATATCCCCATGGAGACAAATCGGCTGGAGGACGATGTATTGAATCTGGACGCAATTTGAGTCTTCTATCGTCATTAGGAGGCGCTGAACGTTACAATTCACTATCATTTTTGCGTCGAATTCGAAAATCTAGACTCACAGGAGAAGGATCATATTGTGCCCGAGACTCCAATATCCCTTTGGATACAAGTCGACTGGAGGACGATGTATTGAATCTCGACGCAATTTGAGAGATCCATCGTCATTAGGAGCCCTGAACGTTACAATTAACTATCATTTTTGCGTCGGATTCGAAAATCTAGACTTACAAGAGAACGACCATGAGGTGCCCGAGGCAGCATTAGACCCTTGGAGACCAGTCGGCTGGAGGACGATGTATTGGATCGCGACGCAATTTGAGTGTTCCATCGTCATTAGGAGGCCCTGAATGTTACAATTAACTATCATTTTTGCGTCGGATTCGATAATCTAAACTCACAGGAGAACGACCATAAGGTGCCCGACGCTGCAACAGGCCCTTGGAGACAAATCGGCTGGAGGACGATGTATTGAATCTCGACGCAATTTGAGTGTCCCATCGTCATAAGGATGCCCTGAACGTTACAATTAACTATCATTTTTGCGTCGGATTCGATAATCTAAACTCACAGGAGAACGACCATAAGGTGCCCGAGGCAGCATTAGACCCTTGGAGACAAGTCTGCTGGAGGCCGATGTACTGAATCTCGACGCAATTTGAGTGTTCCATCGTCATTACAAGGCCCTGAACGTTACAATTCGCTATCATTTTTCGTCGGATTCGAAAATCTAGACTCACAGGAGAACGACCATAAGGTGCCCGAGGCAGCAATATCCCCATGGAGACAAATCGGCTGGAGGACGATCTATTGAATCTCGACGCAATTTGAGTCTTCTATCGTCATTAGGAGGCGCTGAACGTTACAATTCACTATCATTTTTGCGTCGGATTCGAAAATCTAGACTCACAGGAGAAGGATCATATTGTGCCCGAGACTGCAATATCCCCTTGGATACAAGTCGACTGGAGGACGATGTATTGAATCTCGACGCAATTTGAGAGTTCCATCGTCATTAGGAGCCCTGAACGTTACAGTTAACTATCATTTTTGCGTCGGATTCGAAAATCTAGACTTACAAGAGAACGACCATGAGGTGCCCGAGGCAGCATTAGACCCTTGGAGACAAGTCGGCTGGAGGACGATGTATTGGATCGCGACGCAATTTGAGTGTTCCATCGTCATTAGGAGGCCCTGAATGTTACAATTAACTATCAGTTTTTCGTCGGATTCGAAAATCTAGACTCACAGCAGACGGACCATTTGGTGCCCGAGGCAGCAATATCCCCTTGGAGACAAATCGGCTGGAGGACGATGTATTGAATTTCGACGCAATTTGAGAGTTCTATCGTCATCAGGAGGCGCTGAACGTTACTATTCACTATCATTTTTGCGTCGCATTCAAAAATCTAGACTTACAAGAGAACGATCATAAGGTATCCGAGGCAGCATTAGACCCTTGGAGACAAGTCGGATGGAGGACGATGTATTGAATCTCGACGCAATTTGAGTGTCCCATCGTCATTAGGAGGCCCTAAACGTTACAATTAACTATCATTTTTGCGTCGGATTCGATAATCTAAACTCACACGAGAACGACCATAAGGTGCCCGAGGCAGCAACAGACCCTTGGAGACAAGTCGGCTGGAGGCCGATGTATTGAATCTCGACGCAATTTGAGTGTTCCATCGTCATTAGAAGGCCCTGAACGTTACAATTAACTATCATTTTTGCGTCGGATTCGAAAATCTAAACTCACAGGAGAACGACCATAAGTTGCCCGAGGCAGCAATAGACCCTTGGAGACAAGTCGGCTGGAGGCCGATGTATTGAATCTCGACGCAATTTGAGTGTTCCATCGTCATTAGAAGGCCCTGAACATTACTATTAACTATCATTTTTGCGTCGGATTCGAAAATCTAGACTCACATTAGAACGACCATAAGGTGTCCGATTCAGCAATAGACCCTTGGAGACAAGTCGGCTGGAGGCCGATGTATTGAATCTCGACGCAATTTGAGTGTTCCATCGGCATTAGGAGGCCCTGAACGTTACAATTAACTATAATTTTTGCGTCGGATTCGAAAAACTAGACCTACAAGAGAACGACCATAATGTGCCCGAGGCAGCATTATACCCTTGGAAACAAGTCGGCTGGAGGACGATGTATTGAATCTCGACGCAATTTGGGTGTCCCATCGTCATAAGGATGCCCCAAACGTTTCAATTAACTATCATTTTTGCGTCGGATTCGATAATCTAAACTCACAGGAGAACGACCATAAGGTGCCCGAGGCAGCAACAGATCTTGGAGACAAGTCGGCTGGAGACCGTTGTATTGAATCTCGACGCAATTTGAGTGTTCCATCGGCATTAGGAGGCCCTGAACGTTACAGTTAACTATCATTTTAGCGTCTGATTCGAAAATCTACTCACAGGAGAAGTTCATACAGTGCTCGAGACAGCAATATACCCCTTGGAGACAAATGGACTGGAAGCCGATGTATTGAATATCGACGCAATTTGAGTGTTCCATCGTCATTAGGTCGCCCTTAACGTTACAATTAACTATCATTTTTGCGTCGGATTCGATAATCTAAACTCACAGGAGAACGACCATAAGGTGCCCGAGGCTGCATTAGACCCTTGGAGACAAGTCTGCTGGAGGCCGATGTACTGAATCTCGACGCAATTTGAGTGTTCCATCGTCATTACAAGGCCCTAAACGTTACAATTCACTATCATTTTTCGTCGGATTCGAAAATCTAGACTCACAGGAGAACGACCATAAGGTGCCCGAGGCAACAATAGACCCTTGGAGACAAGTCGGCTGGAGGTCGATGTATTGGATCGCGACGCAATTTGAGTGTTCCATCGTCATTACAAGGCCCTGAACGTTAGAATTCACTATCATTTTTGCGTCGGATTCGAAAATCTAGACTCACAGGAGAACGACCATAAGGTGGCCGAGGCAGCAATAGACCATTGGAGACAAGTCGGCTGGAGGACGATGTATTGAATCTCGACGCAATTTGAGAGTTCCATCGTCATTAGGAGGCCCTGAACGTTGCAATTAACTATCATTTTTGCGTCGGATTCGAAAATCTAGACTTACAAGAGAACGACCATAAGGTGCCCGAGGCAGCATTAGACCCTTGGATACAAGTCGACTGGAGGTCGATGTATTGACTCTCGACGCAATTTGAGTGTTCCATCGTCTTTAGGAGTCCCTGAACGTTACAATTAACTATCATTTATGCGTCGGATTCGAAAATCTAGACTCACAGGAGAACGACAATAAGGTGCCCGAGGCAGCAATAGACCCTTGGAAACAAGTCGGCTGGAAACCGATGTATTGATTCTTGACGCAATTTGAGTGTTCCATCGTCATTAGGAGGCACTGAACGTTACAATTAACTATCATTTTTGCGTCGGATTCGAAAATCTACTCACAGGAGAAGTTCATACGGTGCTCGAGACAGCAATATACCCCTTGGAGACAAATCGACTGGAGGCCGATGTATTGAATCTCGACGCAATTTGAGTGTTCCATCGTCATTAGGAGGCCCTAAACGTTACTATTAACTATCGTATTTGCGTCGGATTCGATAATCTAAACTCACAGGAGAACGACCATAAGGTGCCCGAGGCAGCAACAGACCCTTGGAGACAAGTCGGCTGGAGGCCGATGTATTGAATCTCGACGCAATTTGAGTGTTCCATCGGCATTACAAGGCCCTGAACGTTACAATTAACTATCATTTTTGCGTCGGATTCGAATATCTAGACTCACAGGTGAACGACCATATAGTGCACGAGACTGCAATATCCCCTTGGATACAAGTCGACTGGAGGTCGATGTATTGACTCTCGACGCAATTTGAGTGTTCCATCGTCTTGAGGAGTCCCTGAACGTTACAATTAACTATCATTTATACGTCGGATTCGAAAATCTACTCACAGGAGAAGTTCATACGGTGCTCGAGGCAGCAATAGACCCTTGGAGGCAAGTCGGCTGGAGGCCGATTATATTGGATCGCGACGCAATTTGAGTGTTCCATCGTCGTTAGGAGGCCCTGAATGTTACAATTAACTATCAGTTTATCGTCGGATTCGAAAATCTAAACTCACAGGAGAACGACCATAAGGTGCCCGAGGCAGCGATAGCCCCTTGGAGACAAAGTTATGGTCGTTCTCCTGTGAGTCTAGATTTTCGAATCCGACACAAAAATGATAGTTAATTGTAACGTTTAGGGCCTTCTAATGACGATGGGACACTCAAATTGCGTCGAGATTCAATACATCGTCCTCCAGCCGACTTGTCTCCAAGGGTCTAATGCTGCCTCGGGCACCTTATGGTCGTTCTCTTGTAAGTCTAGATTTTCGAATCCGACGCATAAATGATAGTGAATAGTAACGTTCAGCGGCTCCTGATGACGATGGAACACTCAAATTGCGTCGAGATTCAATACATCGGCCTCCAGCCGACTTGTCTCCAAGGGTCTATTGTAGCCTCGGGCACCTTATGGTCGTTCTCCTGTGAGTCTAGATTTTCGAATCCGACGCTAAAATGATAGTTAATTGTAACGTTCAGGGCCTTGTCATGACGATGGAACACTCAAATTGCGTCGAGATTCAATACATCGGCCTCCAGCCGACTTGTCTCCAAGGGACTGTTGCTGCCTCGGGCACCTTATGGTCGTTCTCCTGTGAGTTTAGATTATCGAATCCGACGCAAAAATGATAGTTAATTGCAACGTTTAGTGCCTCCTAATGACGATGGAACACTCAAATTGCGACGAGATTCAATACATCGGCCTCCAGCCGACTTGTCTCCAAGGGTGTGTTGCTACTTCGGGCACCGTATGAACTTCTCCTGTGAGTAGATTATCGAATCCGACGCGAAACTGATAGTTAATTGTAAGGTTTAGGGCCTCCTAATGACGATGGAACACTCAAATTGTGTCGATATTCAATACATCGGCCTCCAGCCGACTTGTCTCCAAGGGTCTGTTGCTGCCTCGGGCACCTTATGGTCGTTCTCCTGTGAGTTTAGATTATCGAATCCGACGCAAAAATGGTAGTTAATTGTAACGTTTAGGGCCTCCTAATGGCGATGGGACACTCAAATTGCGTCGAGATTCAATACATCGTCCTCCAGCCGACTTGTCTCCATGGTGATATTACTGCCTCCGGCCTCTTATGTTCGCTCTCATGTGAGTATAGATTTTCGAATCCGACGCGAAACTGACTGTTAATTGTAACGTTCACTGCTTCCTAATGACGGTGGAACACTCAAATTGCCTCGAGATTCAATACATCGTCCTCCAGCCGACTTGTCTCCAAGGGTCTGGTGCTGCCTCGGGCAACTTATGGTCGTTCTCCTGTGAGTTTAGATTATCGAATCCGACGCAAAAACGATAGTTAATTGTAACGTTTAGGGCCTCCTAATGGCGATGGGACACTCAAATTGCGTCGAGATTCAATACATCGTCCTCCAGCCGATTTGTCTCCATGGGGATATTGCTGCCTCGGGCACCTTATGGTCGTTCTCCTGTGATTCTAGGTTTTTGAATCCAACGTCAAAATGATAGTTAATTGTAACGTTCAGGGCCTTCTAATGACGATGGAACACTCAAATTGCGTCGAGAGTCAATACATCGACCTCTAGTCGACTTGTATCCAAGGGGATATTGCAGTCTCGTGCACCATATGATCCTTCTCCTGATAGTAGATTTTCGAATCCGACGCTAAAATGATAGTTAACTGTAACGTTCAGGGCCTCCTAATGCCGATGGAACACTCACATTGCGTCGAGAGTCAATACATCGACCTCCAGTCGGCTTGTATCCAAGGGGATATTGTAGTCTCGTGCACCATATGATCCTTCTCCTGTTAGTAGATTTTCAAATCCGACGCTAAAGTGATAGTTCGTTGTAACGTTCAGGGCCTTGTAATGACGATGGAACACTCAAATTGCGTCGAGATTCAATACATCGGCCTCCAGCGGACTTGTCTCCAAGGGGATATTGCTGTCTCGAGCACAGTATGAACTTCTCCTGTGAGTAGATTTTCGAATCCGACGCTAAAATGATTGTTAATTGTAACGTTCAGGGCCTCGTAATGACGATGGAACACTCAAATTGCGTCAAGATTCAATACATCGGCCTCCAGCCGACTTGTTTCCCAGGGTCTATGGCTGCCTCGGGCACCTTATGGTCGTTCTCTTGTAAGTATAGATTTTCGAATCCGACGCAAAAATGATAGTTAATTGTAACGTTCAGGACCTCCTAATGCCGATGGAACACTCAAATTGCGTCGAGATTCAATACGTCGTCCTCCAGCCGACTTGTCTCCAAAGGTCTATTGCTACCTCGGGCACCACATGGTCCTTCTCCTGTGAGTCTAGATTTTCGAATCCGACGCAAAAATGATTGTGAATTGTAACGTTCAGGGCCTCCTAATGACGATGGAACACTCAAAAAGCATCAAGAATCAATACATCGGTTTCCAGCCGACTTGTCTCCAAGGGTCTATTGCTGCCTCGGGCACCTTATGGTCGTTCTCCTGTGAGTCTAGATTTTCGAATCCGACGCATAAATGATAGTTAATTGTAACGTTCAGGGACTCCTAAAGACGATGAAACACTCAAATTGCGTCGAGAGTCAATACATCGACCTCCAGTCGACTTGTATCCAAGGGGATAATGCAGTCACGTGCACCATATGATCCTTCTCCTGTTAGTAGATTTTCGAATCCGACGCTAAAATGATAGTTAACTGTAACGTTCAGGGCCTCCTAATGCCGATGGAACACTCAAATTGCGTCGAGATTCTATACATCGGCCTCCAGCCGACTTGTCTCCAAGGGTCTATTGCTTTCTCGGGCACCTTATGGTCGTTTTCCTGTGAGTCTAGATTTTCGAATCCGACGCAAAAATGATAGTTAATTGTAAGATTCAGGGCCGGCTAATGACGATGGAACACTCAAAAAGCATCAAGAATCAATACATCGGCCTCCAGCCGACTTGTCTCCAAGGGGATATCGCTGCCTCGTGCACCACATGGTCCATCTCCGGTGATTCTACGTTTTCGAATCCGACGCAAAAATCATAGTTTATTGTAACGTTCAGGGCCTCCTATTGGCGATGGAACACTCAAATTGCGTCGAGATTCAATACATCGACCACCAGCCGACTTGTCTCCAAGGGGATATTGCTGCATCGGGCACCTTATGGTCGTTCTCCTGTGAGTGTAGATTTTCGAATCCGACGAAAAACTGATAGTTAATTGTAACATTCAGGGCCTCCTAATGACGAAGGAACACTCAATTTGCGTCGAGAGTCAATACATTTTCCTCCAGCCGACTAGTCTACAAGGGGATATTGCTGCCTCGGGCTCCATGTAGTCCGTCTCCTGTGAGTCTAGATTTTCGAATCCGACGCAAAAATGATAGTTTATTGTAACGTTCAGGACCTTCTAATGACGATGGAACACTCAAATTGCGTCGCGATTCAATACATCGGCCTCCAGCCGACTTGTCTCCAAGGGTCTATTTCTGCCTCTGGCACCTTATTGTCGTTCTCCTGTGAGTCTAGATTTTCGAATCCGACGCAAAAATGATAGTTAATTGTAACGATCAGGGCTTTCTAATGACGATGGAACACTCAAATTGCGTCGATATTCAATACATCGTCCTCCAGCCGACTTGTCTCCAAGGGGATATCGCTGCCTCGGGCACCACATGGTCCTTCTCCGGTGATTCTACGTTTTCGAATCCGACGCAAAACTGCTAGTTAATTGTAACGTTCAGGGCCTCCTAAAGACGATGGAACACTCAAATTGCGCCGCGATTCAATACATCGGCCTTCAGCCGACTTGTCTCCAAGGGTCTGTTGCTGCCTCGGGCACCTTATGGTCATTCTCCTGTGAGTTTAGATTATCGAATCCGACGCAAAAATGTTAGTTAATTGTAACGTTTAGGGCCTCCTAATGACGACGGGACACTAAAATCGCGTCGAGATTCAATACATCGACCTCCAGTAGACTTGTATCCAAGGGGATATTACAGTCTCGTGCACCATATGATCCTTCTCCTGTTAGTAGATTTTCGAATCCGACGCTAAAATGATAGTTAAATGTAACGGTCATGGCCTCCTAATGCCGATGGAACACTCAAATTGCGTCGAGAGTCAATACATCGACCTCTAGTTGGCTTGTATCCAAGGGGATATTGCAGTCTCGTGCACCATATGATCCTTCTCCTGTTACTAGATTTTCGAATCCGACGCTAAAATGATAGTTAATTGTAACGTTCAGGGCCTTGTAATGACGATGGAACACTCAAATTGCGTCGAGATTCAATACATCGGCCTCCAGCGGACTTGTCTCCAAGGGGATATTGCTGTCTCGAGCACAGTATGAACTTCTCCTGTGAGTAGATTTTCGAATCCGACGCTAAAATGTTTGTTAATTGTAACGTTCAGGGCTTCCTAATGACGATGGAACACTCAAATTGCGTCAAGAATCAATACATCGGCCTCCAGCCGACATGTCTCCCAGGGTCTATTGCTGCCTCGGGCACCTGATGGTCGTTCCCCTGTAAGTCTAGATTTTCGAATCCGACGCAAAAATGATAGTTCATTGTAACGTTCAGGGCCTTGTAATGACGATGGAACACTCAAATTACGTCGAGATTCAATACATCGGCCTCCAGCCGACTTGTCTCCAAGGGTCTGTTGCTGCCTCGGGCACCTTATGGTCGTTCCCCTGTGAGTTTAGATTATCGAATCCGACGCAAAAATGATAGTTAATTGTAACGTTTAGGGCCACCAAATGACGATGGGACACTCAAATTGCGTCGAGATTCAATACATCGTCCTCCAGCCGACTTGTCTCCATGGGAATATTACTGCCACCGGCACTTATGTTCGCTCTCATGTGTCTAGATTTTCGAATCCGACGCGAAACTGATTGTTAATTGTAACGTTCAGGGCTTTCTAATGACGATGGAACACTCAAATTGCCTCGAGATTCAATACATCGGCATTCAGCCGATTTGTCTCCAAGGGTCTATCGCTGCCTCGGGCACCTTATGGTCGTTCTCCTGTGAATCTAGATTTTCGAATCAGACGCAAAATTGATAGTTAATTGTAACGTTCAGGGCCATGTAATGACGATGGAACACTCAAATTGCGTCGAGATTCAATACATCGGCCTCTAGCCGACTTGTCTCCAAGGGTCTGTTGCTGCTTCGGGCACCTTATGGTCGTTCTCCTGTGAGTTTAGATTCTCGAATCCGACGCAAAAATGGTACTTAATTGTAACGTTTTGGGCCTCCTAATGACGATGGAACACTCAAATTGCGTCGAGAGTCAATACATCGACCTCCAGTCGACTTGTATCCAAGGGGATATTGCAGTCTCGGGCACAATATGATCCTTCTCCTGTGAGTCTAGATTTTCGAATTGTAACGTTGAGCGCCTCCTAATGATAATAGAAGACTAAAATTGCGTCGAGATTCAATACATCGTCCTCCAGCCGACTTGTCTCCAAAGGTCTATTGCTGCCTCGGGCACCACATGGTCCTTCCCCTGTAAGTCTAGATTTTCGAATCCGACGCAAAAATGATAGTGAATTGTAACGCTCAGGGCCTCCTAATGACGATGGAACACTCAAATAGCGTCAAGAATCAATACATCGGTTTCCAGCCGACTTGTCTCCAAGGGTCTATTGCTGCCTCGGGCACCTCATGGTTGTTCTCCTGTGAGTCGAGAATCAATACATCGACCTCTAGTCGACTTGTATCCAAGGGGATATTGCAGTCTCAGGCACAATATGATCCTTCTCCTGTGAGTCTAGATTTTCGAATCCGACGCAAAAATGATAGTGAATTGTAACGTTCAGCGCCTCCTAATGACGATAGAATTGCGTTGAGATTCAATACATCGTCCTCCAGCCGACGTGTCTCCAAAGGTCTATTGCTGCCTCGGGCACCACATGGTCCTTCTCCTGTGAGTCTAGATTTTCGAAACCGACGCAAAAATGATAGTGAATTGTAACGTTCAGCGCCTCCTAATGACGATGGAACACTCAAATAGCGTCAAGAATCAATACATCGGTTTCCAGCCGACTTGTCTCCAAGGGTCTATTGCTGCCTCGGGCACCTGATGGTCGTTCTCCTGTGAGTCTAGATTTTCGAATCCGACGCGTAAATGATAGTTAATTGTAACGTTCAGGGACTCCTAAAGACGATGAAACACTCAAATTGCGTCGAGAGTCAATACATCGACCTCCAGTCGACTTGTATACAAGGGGATATTGCAGTCTCGTGCACCATATGATCCCTCTCCTGTTAGTAGATTTTCAAATCCGACGCTAAAATGATAGTTAACTGTAACTTTCAGGGCCTCCTAATGCCGATGGAACACTCAAATTGCGTCGAGATTCAATACATCGGCCTCCAGCCGACTTGTCTCCAAGGGTCTATTGCTGCCTCGGGCACCTTATGGTCGTTCTCCTGTGAGTCTAGATTTTCGAATCCGACGCAAAAATGATAGTTAATTGTAACGTTCAGGGCCTTCTAATGACGATGGAACACTCAAATTGCGTCGAGATTCAATACATCGGCCTACAGCCGACTTGTCTCCAAGGGGATATCGCTGCCTCGGGCACCACATGGTCCGTCTCCGGTGATTCTACGTTTTCGAATCCGACGCAAAAATCATAGTTAATTGTAACGTTCAGGGCCTCCTATTGGCGATGGAACACTCAAATTGCGTCGAGATTCAATACATCGACCACCAGCCGACTTGTCTACAAGGGGATATTGCTGCCTCGGGCTCCATGTAGTCCGTCTCCTGTGAGTCTAGATTTTCGAATCCGACGCAAAAATGATAGTTTATTGTAACGTTCAGGGTCTTCTAATGACGATGGAACACTCAAATTGCGTCGAGATTCAATACATCGGCCTCCAGCCGACTTGTCTTCAAGGGTCTATTTCTGCCTCGGGCACCTTATGGTCGTTCTCCTGTGAGTCTAGATTTTCGAATCCGACGCAAAAATGATAGTTAATTGTAACGTTCAGGGCCTTCAAATGATAATGGAACACTCAAATTGCGTCGAGATTCAATACATCGGCCTCCAGCCGACTTGTCTCCAAGGGTCTATTTCTGCCTCGGGCACCTTATGGTCGTTCTCCTGTGAGTCTAGATTTTCGAATCCGACGCAAAAATGATAGTTAATTGTAACGTTTAGGGCCTCCTAATGACGACGGGACACTCAAATTGCGTCGAGATTCAATACATCGTCCTCCAGCCGACTTGTCTCCAAGGGTCTTATGCTGCCTCGGGCACCTTATGGTCGTTCTCTTGTAAGTCTAGATTTTCGAATCCGACGCAAAAATGATAGTGAATAGTAACGTACAGCGCCTCCTGATGACGATAGAACTCTCAAATTGAGTCGAGATTCTATACATCGTCCTCCAGCCGATTTGTCTCCAAGGGGATATTGCTGCCTCGGGCACCAAATGGTCCGCCTGTTGTGAGTCTAGATTTTCGATTCCGACGATAAACTGATTGTTAATTGTAACATTCAGGGCCTCCTAATGACGATGGAACACTCAAATTGCGTCGCGATCCAATACATCGTCCTCCAGCCGACTTGTCTCCAAGGGTCTAATGCTGCCTCGGGCACCTTATGGTCGTTCTCTTGTAAGTCTAGATTTTCGAATCCGATGCAAAAATGATAGTTAATTGTAACGTTCAGGGCCTCCTAATGACGATGGAACTCTCAAATTGCGTCGAGATTCAATAAATCGTCCTGCAACCGACTTGTCTCCAAGGGTCTATTGCTGTCTCGGGCACGTTATGGTCGTTCTCCTGTGAGCCTAGATTTTCGAATCCGACGCATAAATGATAGTTGATTGTAACGTTCAGGGACTCCTAAAGACGATGAAACACTCAAATTGCGTCGAGAGTCAATACATCGACCTCCAGTCGACTTGTATGCAAGGGGATATTGCAGTCTCGTGCACCATATGATCCTTCTCCTGTTAGTAGATTTTCGAATCCAACGCTAAAATGATAATTAACTGTAACGTTCAGGGCCTCCTAATGCCGATGGAACACTCAAATTGCGTCGAGATTCAATACATCGGCCTCCAGCCGACTTGTCTCCAAGGGGATATCGCTGCCTCGGGCACCACATGGTCCGTCTCCGGTGATTCTACGTTTTCGAATCCGACGCAAAACTCATAGTTAATTGTAACGTTCAGGGCCTCGTAATGACGATGGAGCACTCAAATTGAGTCGGGATTCAATACATCGACCTCCAGCGGACTTGTCTCCAAGGGTCTATTGCTGCCTCGGGCAACCTTATGGTCGTTCTCCTGTGAGTTTAGATTATCGAATCCGACGCAAAAATGATAGTTAATTGTAACGTTTAGGGCCTCCTAATGACGATGGGACACTCAAATTTGCTTCAAGATTCAATACATCGTCCACCAGCCGACTTGTCTCCATGGGGATATTACTTCCTCCGGCCTCTTATGTTCGCTCTCAAGTGAGTCTAGATTTTCGAATCCGACGCGAAACTGATAGTTAATTGTAACGTTCAGGGCCTCCTATTGGCGATGGAACAGTCAAATTGCGTCGAGATTCAATACATCGACCTCCAGCCGACTTGTCTCCAAGGGTCTATTGCTGCCTCGGGCACCTTATAGTCGTTCTCCTGTGAGTCTAGATTTTCGAATCCGTCGCAAAAATGATAGTTAATTGTTACGTTCAGGGCCTTCTAATGACGATGGAACACTCAAATTGCGTCGAGAATCTATACATCGACCTCCAGTCGACTTGTATCCAAGGGGATATTGCAGTCTCGTGCACCATATGATCCTTCTCCTGTTAGTAGAATTTTGAATCCGCCTTTAAAATATAGTTAACTGTAACGTTCAGGGCCTCCTAATGCCGATGGAACACTCAAATTGCGTCGAGATTCAATACATCGGCCTCCAGCCGACTTGTCTCCAAGGGTCTATTGCTGGCTCGGGCACCTTATGGTCGTTCTCTTGTAAGTCTAGATTTTCGTATCCGACGCAAAAATGATAGTTAATTGTAACGTTCAGGGCCTCCTAATGCCGATGGAACACTCAAATTGCGTCGAGATTCAATACATCGGCCTCCAGCCGACTTGTCTCCAATGGTCTATTGCTGCCTCGGGCACCAAATGGTCGTTTTCCTGTGAGTCTAGATATTCGAATCCGACGCAAAACTCATAGTTAATTGTAACGTTCAGGGCCTCCTATTGGCGATGGAACACTCAAATTGCGTCGAGATTCAATACACCGACCTCCAGCCGACTTGTCACCAAGGGTCTATTGCTGCCTCGGGCACCTTATGGTCGTTCTCCTGTGAGTCTAGATTTTCGAACCGACGCATAAATGTTAGTTAATTGTAACGTTCAGGGACTCCTAAAGACGATGGAACACTCAAATTGCGTCGAGAGTCAATACATCGACCTTCAGTCGACTTGTATCCAAGGGGATATTGCAGTCTCGTGCACCATATGATCCTTCTCCTGTTAGTAGATTTTCGAATACGACGCTAAAATGATAGTTAACTGTAACGTTCAGGGCCTCCTAATACCGATGGAACACTCAAATTGCGTCGAGATTCAATACATCGGCCTCCAGCCGACTTGTCTCCAAGTGTCTATTGCTGCCTCGGGCACCTTATGGTCGTTCCCTTGTAAGTCTAGATTTTCGAATCCGACGCAAAAATGATAGTTAATTGTAACGTTCAGGGCCTCCTAATGCCGATGGAACACTCAAATTGCGTCGAGATCAATAAATCGACCTCCAGCCGACTTGTGTCCAAGGGTCTGTGGCCGCCTCGGGCACCTTATGGTCGTTCTCCTGTGAGTTTAGATTATCGAATCCGACGCAAAACTGATAGTTAACTGTAACGTTTAGGTCCTCCTAATGACGATGGGACACTCAAATTGCGTCGAGATTCAATACATCGTCCTCCAGCCGACTTCTCTCCATGGGGATATTACTGCCTCCGGCCTCTTATGTTAGCTTTCATGTGAGTCTAGATTTTCGAATCCGACGCGAAACTGATTGTGAATTGTAACGTTCAGGGCTTCCTAATGACGATGGAACACTCAAATTGCCTCCAGATTCAATACATCGGCATTCAGCTGATTTGTCTCCAAGGGTCTATTGCTGCCTCGGGCACCGTATGGTCGTTCCCCTGTGAGTCAACATTTTAGAATCCGACGCAAAACTGATAGTTAAAGGTAATGCTCAGGGCCTCTTAATGACGATGGAACACTCAAATTGAGTCGAGATTCAATACATCGACCTCCAGCCGACTTGTCTCCAAGGGGATATTGCTGCCTCGGGCTCCATGTGGTCCGTCTCCTGTGAGTCTAGATTTTCGAATCCGACGCGAAACTAATAGTTAATTGTAAGGTTCAGGGCCTTGTAATGACGATGGAACACTCAAATTACGTCGAGATTCAATACATCGGCCTCCATCCGACTTGTCTCCATGGGTCTATTGCTGCCTCGGGCACCTTATGGTCGTTCTCTTGTAAGTCTAGATTTTCGAATACGACGCAAAAATGATAGTTAATTGTAACGTTCAGGGCCTCCTAATGCCGATGGAACACTCAAATTGCGTCGAGATTCAATACATCGGCCTCCAGCCGACTTGTCTCCAAGGGTCTGTTGCTGCCTCGGGCACCTTATGGTCGTTCTCCTGTGAGTTTAGATTATCGAATCCGACGCAAAATTGATAGTTAATTGCAACGTTTAGGGCCTCCTAATGACGATGGGACACTCAAATTGCGTCGAGATTCAATACATCGTCCTCCAGCCGACTTGTCTCCTTGGGGATGTTACTGCCTCCGGCCTCTTATGTTCGCTCTCATGTGAGTCTAGATTTTCGAATCCGACGCAAAACTGATAGTTAAAGGTAATGCTCAGGGCCTCTTAATGACGATGGAACACTCAAATTGAGTCGAGATTCAATACATCGACCTCCAGCCGAATTGTCTCCAAGGGGATATTGCTGCCTCGGGCTCCATGTGGTCCGTCTCCTGTGAGTCTAAATTTTCGAATCCGACGCGAAACTGATAGTTAATTGTAAGGTTCAGGGCCTTGTAATGACGATGGAACACTCAAATTACGTCGAGATTCAATACATCGGCCTCCAGCCGACTTGTCTCCAAGGGGATATTGCTGCCTCGGGCACCAAATGGTCCGTCTGCTGTGAGTCTAGATTTTCGATTCCGACGAAAAACTGATGGTTAATTGTAACATTCAGGGCCTCCTAATGACGATGGAACACTCAAATTGCGTCGCGATCCAATACATCGTCCTCCAGCCGACTTGTCTCCAAGGGTCTAATGCTGCGTCGGGCACCTTATGGTCGTTCTCCTGTAAGTCTAGATTTTCGAATCCGACGCAAAAATGGTAGTTAATTGTAACGTTGAGGGCCTCCTAATGACGATGGAACTCTCAAATTGCGTCGAGATTCAATAAATCGTCCTGCAACCGACTTGTCTCCAAGGGTCTATTGCTGCCTCGGGCACCTTATGGTCGTTCTCCTGTGAGTCTAGATTTTCGAATCCGACGCGAAACTGATAGTTAACTGTAACGATCAGGGCCTCCTAATGCCGATGGAACACTCAAATTGCGTCGAGATTCAATACCTCGGCCTCCAGCCGACTTGTCTCCAAGGGTCTATTGCTGCCACGGGCTCCTTATGGTCGTTCTCTTGTAAGTCTAGATTTTCGAATCCGACGCACAAATGATAGTTAATTGTAACGTTCAGGGCCTCCAATTGCCGATGGAACACTCAAATTGCGTCGAGATTCAATACATCGGCCTCCAGCCGACTTGTCTCCAAGGGTTCAAATGGTTCAAATGGCTCTGAGCACTATGGGATTCAACTGCTGAGGTCAGTAGTCCCATAGAACTTAGAACTAGTTAAACCTAACTAACCTAAGGACATCACAAACATCCATGTCCGAGGCAGGATTCGAACCTGCGACCGTAGCGGTCTTGCGGTTCCAGACTGCAGCGCCTTTAACCGCATGGCCACTTCGGCCGGCCGGTCTCCAAGCGTCTGTTGCTGCCTCGGGCACCTTATGGTCGTTCTCCTGTGAGTTTAGATTATCGAATCCGACGCAAAAATGATAGTTAAAAGTAACGTTTAGGGCCTCCTAATGACGATGGAACACTCAAATTGCGTCGAGATTCAATACATCGTCCTCCAGCCGACTTGTCTCCAAGGGGATATCGCTGCCTCGGGCACCACATGGTCCTTCTCCGGTGATTCTACGTTTTCGAATCCGACGCAAAACTGCTAGTTAATTGTACCGTTCAGGGCCTCCTAAAGACGATGGAACACTCAAATTGCGTCGAGATTCAATACATCGGCCTCCAGCCGACTTGTCTCCAAGGGTCTGTTGCTGCCTCGGGCACCTTATGGTCGTTCTCCTGTGAGTTTAGATTATCGAATCCGACGCAAAAATGATAGTTAATTGTAACGTTTAGGGCCTCCTGATGACGATGGGACACTCAAATTGCGTCGAGATTCAATACATCGTCCTCCAGCCGACTTGTCTCCAAGGGTCTAATGCTGCCTCGGGCACCTTATGGTCGTTCTCTTGTAAGTCTAGATTTTCGAATCGGACGCAAAAATGATAGTTAATAGTAACGTTCAGGGCCTCCTAATGACGATAGAAGACTCAAATTGCGTCGAGATCCTATACATCGTCCTCCAGCTGATTTGTCTCCAAGGGGATATTGCTGCCTCGGGCACCAAATGGTCCGTCTCCTGTGAGTCTGGATCTTTGAATCCGACGCGAAACTGATAATTAATTGTAACGTTCAGGGCCTCCAAATGACGATGGAACACTCAAATTGCGTCGAGATTCAATACGTCGGCCTCCAGCCGACCTGTCTCCAAGGGTCTATTGCTGCCTCGGGCACCTTATGGTCGTTCTGCTGTGAGTCTAGATTTTCGAATCCGACGCATAAGTGATAGTTCATTGTAACATTCAGGGACTCCTAAAGACGATGGAACACTCAAAATGCGTCGAGAGTCAATACATCGACCTCCAGTCGACTTGTATCCAAGGGGATATTGCAGTCTCGGGCACAATATGATCCTTCTCCTGTGAGTCTAGATTTTCGAATCCGACGCAAAATTGATAGTTAATTGTAACGTTCAGGCCCTCCTAATGCCGATGGAACACTCAAATTGCGTCGAAATTCAATACATCGTCCTCCAGCCGACTTGTCTCCAAGGGTCTATTGCTTCCTCGGGCACCTTATGGTCGTTCTCCTGTGAGTCTAGATTTTCGAATCCGACGCAAAAATGATAGTTAATTGTAACGTTCAGGGCCTTGTAATGACGATGGAACACTCAAATTGCGTCGAGAATCAATACATCGGCCTCCAGCCGACTTGTCTCCAAGGGTCTGTTGCTGCCTCGGGCACCTAATGGTCGTTCTCCTGTGAGTTTAGATTATCGAATCGGACGCAAAAATGATTGTTAATTGTAACGTTTAGGGCCTCCTAATGACGATGGGACACTCAAATTGCAACGAGATTCAATACATCGGACTCCAGCCGACTTGTCTCCAAGGGTCTAATGCTGCCTCGGGCACCTTATGGTCGTTCTCTTGTAAGTCTAGATTTTCGAATCGGACGCAAAAATGATAGTTAATTGTAACGTTCAGGGCCTCCTAATGACGATAGAAGACTCAAATTGCGTCGAGATCCTATACATCGTCCTCCAGCTGATTTGTCTCCAAGGGGATATTGCTGCCTCTGGCACCAAATGGTCCGTCTCCTGTGAGTCTGGATCTTTGAATCCGACGCGAAACTGATAATTAATTGTAACGTTCACGGCCTCCAAATGACGATGGAACACTCAAATTGCGTCGAGATTCAATACGTCGGCCTCCAGCCGACTTGTCTCCAAGGGTCTATTGCTGCCTCGGGCACCTTATGGTCGTTCTGCTGTGAGTCCAGATTTTCGAATCCGACGCATAAGTGATAGTTCATTGTAACATTCAGGGACTCCTAAAGACGATGGAACACTCAAAATGCGTCGAGAGTCAATACATCGACCTCCAGTCGACTTGTATCCAAGGGGATATTGCAGTCTCGGGCACAATATGATCCTTCTCCTGTGAGTCTAGATTTTCGAATCCGACGCAAAATTGATAGTTAATTGTAACGTTCAGGCCCTCCTAATGCCGATGGAACACTCAAATTGCGTCGAAATTCAATACATCGTCCTCCAGCCGACTTGTCTCCAAGGGTCTATTGCTTCCTCGGGCACCTTATGGTCGTTCTCCTGTGAGTCTAGATTTTCGAATCCGACGCAAAAATGATAGTTAATTGTAACCTTCAGGGCCTTGTAATGACGATGGAACACTCAAATTGCGTCGAGATTCAATACATCGGCCTCCAGCCGACTTGTCTCCAAGGGTCTGTTGCTGCCACGGGCACCTTATGGTCGTTCTCTTGTAAGTCTAGATTTTCGAATCCGACGCAAAAATGATAGTTAATTGTAACGTTCAGGGCCTCCTAATGACGATAGAAGACTCAAATTGCGTCGAGATCCAATACATCGTCCTCCAGCTGATTTGTCTCCAAGGGGATATTGCTGCCTCGGGCACCAAATGGTCCGTCTCCTGTGAGTCTGGATCTTTGAATCCTACGCGAAACTGATAATTAATTGTAACGTTCAGGGCCTCCAAATGACGATGGAACACTCAATCTGCGTCGAGATTCAATACATCGGCCTCCAGCCGACTTGTCTCCAAGGGTCTATTGCTGCCTCGGGCACCTTATGGTCGTTCTCCTGTGAGTCTAGATTTTCGAATCCGACGCATAAATGATAGTTAATTGTAACGTTCAGGGACTCCTAAAGACGATGGAACACTCAAATTGCGTCGAGAGTCAATACATCGACCTCCAGTCGACTTGTATCCAAGGGGATATTGCAGTCTCGGGCACAATATGATCCTTCTCCTGTGAGTCTTGATTTTCGAATCCGACGCAAAAATGATAGTTAATTGTAACGTTCAGGGCCTCCTAATGCCGATGGAACACTCAAATTGCGTCGAAATTCAATACATCGTCCTCCAGCCGACTTGTCTCCAAGGGTCTGTTGCTTCCTCGGGCACCTTATGGTCGTTCTCCTGTGAGTCTAGATTTTCGTATCCGACGCAAAAATGATAGTTAATTGTAACGTTCAGGGCCTTGTAATGACGATGGAACACTCAAATTGCGTCGAGAATCAATAAATCGGCCTCCAGCCGACTTGTCTCCAAGGGTCAGTTGCTGCCTCGGGCACCTTATGGTCGTTCTCCTGTGAGTTTAGATTATCGAATCCGACGCAAAAATGATTGTTAATTGTAACGTTTAGGGCCTCCTAATGACGATGGGACACTCAAATTGCAACGAGATTCAATACATCGGACTCCAGCGGACTTGTCTCCAAGGGGATATTGCTGTCTCGAGCACCGTATGAACTTCTCCTGTGAGTAGATTTTCGAATCCGACGCTAAAATGGTTGTTAATTGTAACGTTCAGGGCCTCCTAATGACGATGGAACACTCAAATTGCGTCGAGAGTCAATACATCGACCTCCAGTCGACTTGTATCCAAGGGGATATTGCAGTCTCGTGCACCATATGATCCTTCTCCTGTGAGTTTAGATTATCCAATCCGACGCAAAAATGATAGTTAATTGTAACGTTTAGGGCCTCCTAATGACGATGGGACACTCAAATTGCGTCGAGATACAATACATCGTCCTCCAGCCGACTTGTCTCCAAAGGTCTATTGCTGCCTCGGGCACCTTATGGTCGTTCTCCTGTGAGTCTAGATTTTCGAATCCGACGCAAAAATGATAGTTAATTGTAACGTTCAGGGCCTTGTAATGACGATGGAACATTCAAATTGCGTCGAGATTCAATACATCGGCCTCCAGCCGACTTGTCTCCAAGGGTCTGTTGCTGCCTCGGGCACCTTATGGTCGTTCTCCTGTGAGTTTAGATTATCGAATCCGACGCAAAAAGGATAGTTAATTGTAACGTTTAGGGCCTCCTAATGACGATGGGACACTCAAATTGCGTCGAGATTCAATACATCGTCCTCCAGCCGACTTGTCTCTAAGGGGATATTGCAGTCTCGGGCAAAATATGATCCTTCTCCTGTGAGTCTAGATTTTCGAATCCGACGCAAAAATGATAGTGAATTGTAACGTTCAGCGTCTCCTAATGACGATAGAAGACTCAAATTGGGTCGAGATTCAATACAACGTCCTCCAGCCGATTTGTCTCCAAGTGGATATTGCTGTCTCGGGCACCAAATGGTCCGTCTGCTGTGAGTCTAGATTTTCGAATCCGACGAAAAACTGATAGTTAATAGTAACACTCAGGGCCTCCTAATGACGATGGAACACTCAAATTGCGACAAGAATCAATACATCGGTTTCCAGCCGACTTGTTTCCAAGGGTCTATTGCTGCCTCGGGCACCTTATGGTCGTTCTCCTGTGAGTCTAGATTTTCGAATCCGACGCTTAAGTGATAGTTAATTGTAACGTTCAGGGACTCCTAAAGACGATGGAACACTCACATTGCGTCGAGATTCAATACATCGTCCTCCAGCCGACTTTTCTCCAAGGGGATATTGCTGTCTCGGGCAAAATATGATCCTTCTCCTGTGAGTCTATATTTTCGAATCCGACGCAAAAATGATAGTGAATTGTAACGTTCAGCGCCTCCTAATGACCATAGAAGACTCAAATTGGGTCGAGATTCAATACATCGTCCTCCAGCCGATTTGTCTCCAAGGGGTATATTGCTGCCTCGGGCACCTTATGGTCGTTCTCCTGTGAGTTTAGATTATCGAATCCGACGCAAAAATGATTGTTAATTGTAACATTCAAGGCCTCCTAATGACGATGGAACACTCAAATTGCGTCAAGAATCAATACATCGGCCTCCAGCCGATTTGTCTCCAAGGGTCTGTTGCTGCCTCGGGCACCTTATGGTCGTTCTCCTGTGAGTTTAGATTTTCCAATCCGACGCATAAATGATAGTTAATTGTAAGGTTCAGGGCCTTGTAATGACGAAGGAACACTCAAATTGCGTCGAGATTCAATACATCTGCCTCCAGCCGACTTGTCTCCAAGGGTCTGTTGCTGCCTCGGTCACCTTATGGTCGTTCTCCTGTGAGTTTAGATTTTCGAATCCGACGCGAAACTGATAGTCAGTTGTAAGGTTCAGGGCCTCCTAATGACGATGTGACACTCAAATTGCGTCGAGATTCAATACATCGGCCTCCAGCCGACTTGTCTCCATGGGTCTATTGCTGCCTCGGGCACCGTATGGTCGTTCTCCTGTGAGTTTAGATTTTCGAATCCGACGGAAAACTGATAGTTAATTGTAACATTCAGGGCCTCCTAATGACGGTGGAACACTCATTTTGAGTCGCGATCCAATATATCGTCCTCCAACCGACTTGTCTCCAAGGGTCAATAGCTGCCTCGGGCACCGTATGGTCGTTCCCATGTGAGTCAACATTTTGGAATCCGACGCAAAACTGATAGTTAAACGTAGTGCTCAGGGCCTCTTAATGACGATGGAACACTCAAATTGCGTCGAGAGTCAATACATCTTCCTCCAGCCGACTTGTCTACAAGGGGATATTGCTGCCTCGGGCTCCATGTGGTCCGTCTCCTGTGAGTCTAGATTTTCGAATCCGACGCGAAACTGATAGTTAATTGCAAGGTTCAGGGCCTCCTAATGACGATGGAACACTCAAATTGCGTCGAGATTCAATACATCGGCCTCCAGCGGACTTGTCTCCAAGGGGATATTGCTGTCTCGAGCACCGTATGAACTTCTCCTGTGAGTAGATTTTCGAATCCGACGCATAAATGATAGTTAATTGTAACGTTCAGGGCCTTCTAATGAGGATGGGACACTCAAATTGCGTCGAGATTCAATACATCGGCCTCCAGCCGACTTGTCTCCAAGGGTCTATTGCTGCCTCGGACACCTTATGGTCGTTCTCCTGTGAGTTTAGATTTTCGAACCCGACGAAAAGCTGATAGATAATTGTAACATTCAGGGCCTCCTAATGACGATGGAACTCTCATTTTGCGTCGCGATCCAATACATCGTCCTCCAACCGACTTGTCGCCAAGGGTCAATAGCTGCCTCGGGCACCGTATGGTCGTTCCCCTGTGAGTCAACATTTTAGAATCCGACGCAAAACTGATAGTTAAATGTAATGCTCAGGGCCTCTTAATGACGCTGGAACACTCAAATTGCGTCGAGAGTCAATACATCTTCATCCAGCCGACTTGTCTACAAGGGGATATTGCTGCCTCGGGCTCCATGTGGTCCGTCTCCTGTGAGTTTAGATTTTCGAATCCGATGCGAAACTGATAGTTAATTGTAAGGTTCAGGGCCTCCTACTGACGATGGAACTCTCCAATTGCGTCGAGATTCAATACATCGTCCTCCAGCCGACTTGTCTCCAAGGGTCTGTTGCTGCCACGGGCACCTTATGGTAGTTCTCCTGTGAGTCTAGATTTTCGAATCCGACGCAAAAATGATAGTGAATTGTAACGTTCAGGGCCTCCTAATGACGATGGAACACTCAAATTGCGACAAGAATCAATACATCGGTTTCCAGCCGACTTGTTTCCAAGGGTCTATTGCTGCCTCGGGCACCTTATGGTCGTTCTCCTGTGAGTCTAGATTTTCGAATCCGACGAATAAGTGATAGTTAATTGTAACGTTCAGGGACTCCTAAAGCCGATGGAACACTCAAATTGCGTCGAGATTCAATACATCGTCCTCCAGCCGACTTGTCTCCAAGGGGATATTGCTGTCTCGGGCAAAATATGATCCCTCTCCTGTGAGTCTAGATTTTCGAATCCGACGCAAAAATGATAGTGAATTTTAACGTTCAGCGCCTCCTAATGACGATAGAAGACTCAAATTGGGTCGAGATTCAATACATCGTCCACCAGCCGATTTGTCTCCATGGGGATATTGCTGCCTCGGGCACCAAATGGTCCGTCTGCTGTGAGTCTAGATTTTCGAATCCGACGAAAAACTGATAGTTAATTGTAAAATTCAGGGCCTCCTAATGACGATGGAACACTCAAATTGCGTCGCGATCCAATACATCGTCCTCCAGCCGACTTGTCTCCAAGGTGTATATTGCTGCCTCGGGCACCTTATGGTCGTTCTCCTGTGAGTTTAGATTATCGAATCCGACGCAAAAATGATTGTTAATTGTAACATTCAAGGCCTCCTAATGACGATGGAACACTCAAATTGCGTCAAGAATCAATACATCGGCCTCCAGCCGATTTGTCTCCAAGGGTCTGTTGCTGCCTCGGGCACCTTATAGTCGTTCTCCTGTGAGTTTAGATTTTCCAATCCGACGCATAAATGATAGTTAATTGTAAGGTTCAGGGCCCTGTAATGACGATGTGACACTCAAATTGCGTCGAGATTCAATACATCGGCCTCCAGCCGACTTGTCTCCAAGGGTCTATTGCTGCCTCGGGCACCTTATGGTCGTTCTCCTGTGAGTTTAGATTTTCGAATCCGACGAAAAACTGATAGTTAATTGTAACATTCAGAGCCTCCTAATGACGGTGGAACACTCATTTTGCGTCGCGATCCAATATATCGTCCTCCAACCGACTTGTCTCCAAGGGTCAATAGCTGCCTCGGGCACCGTATGGCCGTTCCCCTGTGAGTCAACAATTTGGAATCCGACGCAAAACTGATAGTTAAACGTAATGCTCAGGGCCTCTTAATGACGATGGAACACTCAAATTGCGTCGAGAGTCAATACATCTTCCTCCAGCGGACTTGTCTCCAAGGGGATATTGCTGTCTCGGGCATCATTTGATCCTTCTCCTGTGAGTCTAGATTTTCGAATCCGACGCAAAAATGATAGTGAATAGTAACGTTCAGCGCTTTCTGATGACGATAGAACTCTCAAATTGCGTCGAGATTCAATACATCGTCCACCAGCTGATTTGTCTCCAAGGGGATATTGCTGCCTCGGGCACCAAATGGTCCGCCTCCTGTGAGTCTGGTTTTTTGGATGCGACGCAAAAATGATAGTTAATTGTAACGTTCAGGGCTTGTAATGACGATGGAACACTCAAATTGCGTCGAGATTCAATACATCGGCCTCCAGCCGACTTGTCTCCAAGGGTCTATTGCTGCCTCGGGCACCTTATGGTCGTTCTCCTGTGAGTTTAGATTTTCGAATCCAACGAAAAACTGATAGTTAATTGTAACATTCAGGGCCTCCTAAAGACGATGGAACACTCATTTTGCGTCGCGATCCAATACATCGTCCTCCAACCGACTTGTCTCCAAGGGTCAATAGCTTCTCGGGCACCGTATGGTCGTTCCCCTGTGAGTCAACATTTTAGAATCCGACGCAAAACTGATAGTTAAATGTAATGCTCAGGGCCTCTTAATGACGATGGAACACTCAAATTGCGTCGAGATTCAATACATCGGCCTAAAGCCGACTTGTCTCCAAGGGTCTATTGCTGCCTCGGGCACCTTATGGTCGTTCTCCTGTGAGTTTAGATTATCGAATCCGACGCAAAAATGATAGTTAATTGTAACGTTTAGGGCCTTGTAATGACGAAGGAACACTCAAATTGCGTCGAGATTCAATACATCTGCCTCCAGCCGACTTGTCTCCAAGGGTCTGTTGCTGCCTCGGTCACCTTATGGTCGTTCTCCTGTGATTTTAGATTATCGAATCCGACGCAAAAATGATAGTTAATTGTAACGTTTAGGGGCCTCCTAATGACGATGGAACACTCAAATTGCGTCGATATTCAATACATCGGCCTCCAGTCGATTTGTCTCCAAGGGGTATATTGCTGTCTCGAGCACCGTATGAATTTCTCCTGTGAGTAGATTTTCGAATCCGACGCGAAACTGATAGTTAATTGTAACGTTCAGGGCCTCCTAATGACGATGGAACACTCAAATTGCGTCAAGAATCAATACATCGGTTTCCAGCCGACTTGTCTCCAAGGGTCAATTGCTGCCTCGAGCACCGTATGAACTTCTCCTGTGAGTAGATTTTCGAATCCGACGCATAAATGATAGTTAATTGTAACGTTCATGGCCACCTAATGACGTTGGAGCACTCAAATTGAGTCGAGAGTCAATACATCGACCTCCAGTCGACTTGTATCCAAGGGGATATTGCAGTCTCGTGCACCATATGATCCTTCTCCTGCTAGTAGATTTTCGAATCCGACGCTAAAATGATAGTTAACTGTAACGTCCAGGGCCTCCTAATGACGATGGAACACTCAAATTGCGTCGAGATTCAATACATCGTCCACCAGCCGACTTGTCTCCAAGGGGATATTGCTGCCTCGGGCACCTTATGGTCGTTCTCCTGTGAGTTTAGATTATCGAATCCGACGCAAAAATGATAGTTAATTGTAACGTTTAGGGCCTTGTAATGACGATGGAACACTCAAATTGCGTCGAGATTCAATACATCGGCCTCCAGCCGACTTGTCTCCAAGGGGATATTGCTGTCTCGAGCACCGTATGAACTTCTCCTGTGAGTAGATTTTCGAATCCGACGCATAAATGATAGTTAATTGTAACGTTCAGGGCCTTCTAATGAGGATGGGACACTCAAATTGCGTCGAGATTCAATACATCGGCCTCCAGCCGACCTGTCTCCAAGGGTCTATTGCTGCCTCGGACACCTTATGGTCGTTCTCCTGTGAGTTTAGATTTTCGAACCCGACGAAAAGCTGATAGATAATTGTAACATTCAGGGCCTCCTAATGACGATGGAACTCTCATTTTCCGTCGCGATCCAATACATCGTCCTCCAACCGACTTGTCGCCAAGGGTCAATAGCTGCCTCCGGCACCGTATGGTCGTTCCCCTGTGAGTCAACATTTTAGAATCCGACGCAAAACTGATAGTTAAATGTAACGCTCAGGGCCTCTTAATGACGATGGAACACTCAAATTGCGTCGAGAGTCAATCCATCTTCATCCAGCCGACTTGTCTACAAGGGGATATTGCTGCCTCGGGCTCCATGTACTCCGTCTCCTGTGAGTTTAGATTTTCGAATCCGATGCGAAACTGATAGTTAATTGTAAGGTTCAGGGCCTCCTAATGATGATGGAACACTCAAATTGCGTCGAGATTTAATACATAGGCCTCCAGCGGACTTGTCTCCAAGGGGATATTGCTGTCTCGGGCACCATATGATCCTTCTCCTGTGAGTCTAGATTTTCGAATCCGACGGAAAAATGATAGTGAATAGTAACGCTCAGCGCCTCTTGATGACGATAGATCTCTCAAATTGCGTCGAGATTCAATACGTCGTCCTCCAGCTGATTTGTCTCCAAGGGGATATTGCTGCCTCGGGCACCAAATGGTCCGTCTCCTGTGAGTCTGGATTTTTGAATCCGACGCAAAAATGATAGTTAATTGTAACGTTTAGGGCCTTGTAATGACGATGGAACACTCAAATTGCGTCGAGATTCAATACATCGGCCTCCAGCCGACTTGTCTCCAAGGGTCAGTAGCTGCCTCGGGCACCGTATGGTCGTTCCCCTGTGAGTCAACATTTTAGAATCCGATGCAAAAATGATAGTTAATTGTAATGTTCAGGGCCTTGCAATGACGATGGAACACTCAATTTGCGTCAGGATTCAATACATCGGCCTCCAGCCGACTTGTCTCCAAGGGTCTATTGCTGCCTCGGGCACCTTATGGTCGTTCTCCTGTGAGTTTAGATTATCGAATCCCACGCAAAAATGATAGTTAATTGTAACGTTTAGGGCCTTGTAATGACGATGGAACACTCAAATTGCGTCGAGATTCAATACATCGGCCTCCAGCCGACTTGTCTCCAAGGGTCTGTTGCTGCCTCGGGCACCTTATGGTCGTTCTCCTGTGAGTTTAGATTATCGAATCCGACGCAAAAATGATAGTTAATTGTAACGTTTAGGGCCTCCTAATGACGATGGAACACTCAAAATGCGTCGATATTCAAAACATCGGCCTCCAGTCGATTTGTCTCCAAGGGGTATATTGCTGTCTCGAGCACCGTATGAACTTCTCCTGTGAGTAGATTTTCGAATCCGACGCTAAACTGATAGTTAATTGTAAGGTTAAGGGCCTCCTAATGACGATGGAACACTCACATTGCGTCGAGATTCAATACATCGGCCTCCAGCCGACTTGTATCCAAGGGGATATTGCAGTCTCGTGCACCATATGATCCTTCTCCTGTTAGTAGATTTTCGAATCCGACGCTAAAATGATAGTTAACTGTAACGTTCAGGGCCTCCTAAATGCCGATTTAACACTCAAATTGCGTCGAGATTCAATACATCGGCCTCCAGCCGACTTGTCTCCAAGAGGATATTGCTCCCTCGAGCACCTTATGGTCGTTCTCCTGTGATGTAGATTATCGTATCCGACGCAAAAATGATAGTTAATTGTAACGTTTAGGGCCTCCTAATGTCCATGGAACACTCAAATTGCGTCGAGAATCAATACATAGGCCTCTAGCCGACTTGTGTCCAAGGGTCTATTGCTGCCTCGGGCACCTTATGGTCGTTCTCTTGTAAGTCTAGATTTTCGAATCCGACGCAAAACTGATAGTTCATTATAACGTTCAGGGCGACCTAATGACGATGGAACACTCAAATTGCGTCAAGATTCAATACATCGGCCTCCAGCCGACTTGTCTCCAAGGGGATATTGCTGCCTCGGGCACCTTATGGTCGTTCTCCTGTGAGTTTAGATTATCGAATCCGACGCAAAAATGATAGTTAATTGTAACGTTTAGGGCCTTGTAATGACGATGGAACACTCAAATTGCGTCGAGATTCAATACATCGGCCTCCAGCCGACTTGTCTCCAAGGGGATATTGCAGTCTCTGGCACAATATGATCCTTCTCCTGTGTGTCTAGATTTTCGAATCCGACGCAAAAATGATAGTGAATTGTAACGTTCAGCGCCTCTTAATGACGATAGAAGACTCAAATTGCGTCGAGATTCAATACATCGTCCTCCAGCCGATTTGCCTCCATGGGGATATTGCTGCCTCGGGCACCAAATGGTCCGTCTGCTGTGAGTCTAGATTTTCGAATCCGAAGAAAAACTGATAGTTAATTGTAACATTCAGGGCCTCCTAATGACGCTGGAACACTCAAATTGCGTCGCGGTCCAATACATCGTCCTCCAGCCGACTTGTCTCCAAGGGTCTAATGCTGCCTTGGGCACCTTATGGTCGTTCTCTTGTAAGTCTAGATTTTCGAATCCGACGCAATACTGATAATTCATTATAACGTTCAGGGCGATCTAATGACGATGGAACACTCAAATTGCGTCGAGATTCAATACATCGGCCTCCAGCCGACTTGTCTCCAAGGGGTATATTGCTGCCTCGGGCACCTTATGGTCGTTCTCCTGTGAGTTTAGATTATCGAATCCGACGCAAAAACGATAGTTAATTGCAACATTCAGGGCCTCCTAATGACGATGGAACACTCAAATTGCGTCAAGAATCATTACATCGGCCTCCAGCCGACTTGTCTCCAAGGGTCTGTTGCTGCCTCGGGCACTTTATGGTCGTTCTCCTGTGAGTTTAGATTTTCGAATCAGACGCATAAATGATAGTTAATTGTAACGTTCAGGGACTCCTGAAGACGATGGAACACTCAAATTGCGTCAAGAATCAATACATCGGTTTCCAGCCGACTTGTCTCCAAGGGTCTATTGCTGCCTCGGGCACCTTATGGTCGTTCTCCTGTGAGTTTAGATTTTTGAATCCGACGCGAAACTGATAGTTAGTTGTAAGTTTTATGGCCTCCTAATGACTATGGAACACTCAAATTGCGGCGAGATTCAATACATCGGCCTCCAGCGGACTTGTCGCCAAGGGTCAATAGCTGCCTCGGGCACCGTATGGTCGTTCCCCTGTGAGTCAACATTTTAGAATCCGACGCAATACTGATAGTTAAATGTAATGCTCAGGGCCTCTTAATGACGATGGAACACTCAAATTGCGTCGACAGTCAATACATCTTCATCCAGCCGACTTGTCTACAAGGGGATATCGCTGCCTCGGGCTCCATGTGGTCCGTCTCCTGTGAGTTTAGATTTTCGAATCCGACGCGAAACTGATTGTTAATTGTAAGGTTCAGGGCCTCCTAATGATGATGGAACACTCAAATTGCGTCGAGATGCAATACATAGGCCTCCAGCGGACTTGTCTCCAAGGGGATAATGCTGTCTCGGGCACCATATGATCCTTCTCCTGTGAGTCTAGATTTTCGAATCCGACGCAAAAATGATAGTGAATAGTAACGTTCAGCGCCTCTTGATGACGATAGATCTGTCAAATTGCGTCGAGATTCAATACGTCGTCCTCCAGCTGATTTGTCTCCAAGGGGATATTGCTGCCTCGGGCACCAAATGTTCCGTCTCCTGTGAGTCTGGATTTTTGAATCCGACGCAAAAATGATAGTTAATTGTAACGTTCAGGGCCTTGTAATGACGATGGAACACTCAAATTGCGTCGCGATCCAATACATCGTCCTCCAACCGACTTGTCTCCAAGGGTCAGTATCTGCCTCGGGCAACGTATGGTCGTTCCCCTGTGAGTCAACATTTTAGAATCCGATGCAAAAATGATAGTTAATTGTAACGTTCAGGGCCATGCAATGACGATGGAACACTCAAATTGCGTCGAGATTCAATACATCGGCCTCCAGCCGACTTGTCTCCAAGGGTCTATTGCTGCCTCGGGCACCTTATGGTCGTTCTCCTGTGAGTTTAGATTATCGAATCCGACGCAAAAATGATAGTTAACTGTAACTTTTAGGGCCTTGTAATGACGATGGAACACTCAAATTGCGTCGAGATTCAATACATCGGCCTCCAGTCGACTTGTCTCCAAGGGTTTGTTGCTGCCTCAGGCACCTTATGGTCGTTCTCCTGTGAGTTTAGATTATCGAATCCGACGCAAAAATGATAGTTAATTGTAACGTTTAGGGCCTCCTAATGACGATGGAACACTCAAATTGCGTCGAGAATCAATACATAGGCCTCTAGCCGACTTGTGTCCAAGGGTCTATTGCTGCTTCGGGCACCTTATGGTCGTTCTCCTGTGAGTTTAGATTATCGAATCCGACGCAAAAATGATAGTTAATTGTAACGTTTAGGGCCTTGTAATGACGATGGAACACTCAAATTGCGTCGAGATTCAATACATCGGCCTCCAGCCGACTTGTCTCCAAGGGTCTGTTGCTGCCTCGGGCACCTTATGGTCGTTCTCCTGTGAGTTTAGATTATCGAATCCGACTCAAAAATGATAGTTAATTGTAACGTTTAGCTCCTTGTAATGACGATGGAACACTCAAATTGCGTCGAGATTCAATACATCGGCCTCCAGCCGACTTGTCTCCAAGGGTCTGTTGCTGCCTCGGGCACCTTATGGTCGTTCTCCCGTGAGTTTAGATTATCGAATCCGACGCAAAAATGATAGTTAATTGTAACGTTCAGGGACTCCTACAGACGATGGAACACTCAAATTGCGTCGATTGTCAATACATCGGCCTCCAGTCGATATATCTCCAAGGGTTATATTGCTGTCTCGAGCAACGTATGAACTTCTCCTGTGAGTAGATTTTCGAATCCGACGCTAAAATGATAGTTAATTGTAACGCTCAGGGCCTCCTAATGCTGATGGAACACTCAAATTGCGTCGAGATTCAATACATCGGCCTCCAGCCGACTTGTCTCCAAGGGTCTATTGCTGCCTCGGGCACCTTATGGTCGTTCTCCTGTGAGTCTAGATTTTCGAATCCGACGCAAATATGATAGTTAATTGTAACGTTCAGGGCCTTCTAATGACGATGGAACACTCAAATTGCGTGGAGATTCAATACATCGGCCTCCAGCCGACTTGTCTCCAAGGGTCTATTGCTGCCTCGGGCACCTTATGGTCGTTCTCCTGTGAGTTTAGATTATCGAATCCGACGCAAAAATGATAGTTAATTGTGACGTTCAAGGTCTCCTAATGCCGATGGAACACTCAAATTGCGTCGAGATTCAATACATCGGCCCTCAGCCGACTTGTCTCCAAGGGTCTATTGCTGCAACGGGCACCTTATGGTCGTTCTCCTGTGAGTCTAGATTTTTGAATCCGACGCTAAAATGACAGTTAATTATAACGTTCAGGGCCTTGTAATGACGATGGAACACTCAAATTGCGTCGAGATTCAATACATCAGCCTCCAGCCGACTTGTCTCCAAGTGTCTATTGCTGCCTCGGGCACCTTATGGTCGTTCTCCTGTGAGACTAGATTTTCGAATCCGACGCGAAACTGATAGTTAATTGTAAGGTTCAGGGCCTCCTAATGACGATGGAACACTCAAATTGCGTCGCGATCCAATACATCGACCTCCAGCCGACTTGTCTCCAAGGGTCTATTACTGCCTCGGGCACCTAATGGTCGTTCTCCTGTGAGTTTAGATTATCGAATCCGACGCAAAAATGATAGTTAATTGTAACGTTTAGGGCCTTGTAATGACGATGGAACACTCAAATTGCGTCGAGATTCAATACATCTTCCTCCAGCCGACTTGTCTCCAAGGGGATATTGCTGTCTCGAGCACCGTGTGAACTTCTCCTGTGAGTAGATTTTCGAACCCGACGCTAAAATGATTGTTAATTGTAAGGTTCAGGGCCTAGTAATGACGATGGAACACTCAAATTGCGTCATGAATCAATACATCGGTTTCCAGCCGACTTGTCTCCAAGGGTCTATTGCTGCCTCCAGCACCGTATGAAATTCTCCTGTGAGTAGATTTTCGAATCCAACGCATAAATGATAGTTAATTGTAACGTTCATGGACTCCTAAAGACGATGGAACACTCAAATTGCGTCGAGAGTCAATACATCGACCTCCAGTCGACTTGTATCCAAGGGGACATTGCAGTCTCGTGCACCATATGATCCTTCTCCTGTGAGTTTAGATTATCGAATCCGACGCAAAAATGATAGTTAATTGTAACGTTTAGGGCCTCCTAATGACGATGGGACACTCAAATTGCGTCGGGATTCAACACATCGTCCTCCAGCCGACTTGTCTCCAAGGGTCTATTGCTGAATCGGGCACCTAATGGTCGTTCTCCTGTGAGTCTAGATTTTCGAATTCGACGCAAAAATGATAGTTTGTTGTAACGTTCAGGGCCTTGTAATGACGATGGAACACTCAAATTTTGTCGAGATTCAATACATCGGCCTCCAGCCGACTTGTCTCCAAGGGTCTGTTGCTGCCTCGGGCACCTAATGGTCGTTCTCCTGTGAGTTTAGATTATCGAAACCGACGCAAAAATGATAGTTAATTGTAACGTTTAGGGCCTCCTAATGACGATGGGACACTCTAATTGCGTCGAGATTCAATACATCGTCCTCCAGCCGACTTGTCTCCATGGGGATATTACTTCCTCCGGCCTCTTATGTTCGCTCTCACGTGAGTCTACATTTTCGAATCCGACGCGAAACTGATTGTTAATTGTAACGTTCAGGGCTTCCTAATGACGATGGAACACTCAAATTGCCTCGAGATTCAATACATCGGCATTCCGCCGATTTGTCTCCAAGGGTCTATTGCTGCCTCGGGCACCGTATGGTCGTTCCCCTGTGAGTCAACGTTTTAGAATCCGACGCATAAATGTAAGTCAATTGTAACGTTCAGGGACTCCTAAAGACGATGGAACACTCAAATTGCGTCGATATTCAATACATCGGCCTCCAGTCGATATGTCTCCAAGGGTTATATTGCTGTCTCGAGCACCGTATGAACTTCTCCTGTGAGTAGATTTTCGAATCCGACGCTAAAATGATAGTAAATTGTAACGCTCAGGGCCTCCTAATGCTGATGGAACACTCAAATTGCGTCGAGATTCAATACATCGGCCTCCACTCGACTTGTCTCCAAGGGTCTGTTGCTGCCTCGGGCACTTTATGGTCGTTCTCCTGTGAGTTTAGATTATCGAATCCGACGCAAAAATGATAGTTAATTGTAACGTTTAGGGCCTCCTAATGACGATGGAACACTCAAATTGCGTCGAGAATCAATACATAGGCCTCTAGCCGACTTGTGTCCAATGGTCTATTGCTGCTTCGGGCACCTTATGGTCGTTCTCCTGTGAGTTTAGATTATCGAATCCGACGCAAAAATGATAGTTAATTGTAACGTTTAGGGCCTTGTAATGACGATGGAACACTCAAATTGCGTCGAGATTCAATACATCGGCCTCCAGCCGACTTGTCTCCAAGGGTCTGTTGCTGCCTCGGGCACCTTATGGTCGTTCTCCTGTGAGTTTAGATTATCGAATCCGACGCAAAAATGATAGTTAATTGTAACGTTTAGCTCCTTGTAATGACGATGGAACACTCAAATTGCGTCGAGATTCAATACATCGGCCTCCAGCCGACTTGTCTCCAAGGGTCTGTTGCTGCCTCGGGCACCTTATGGTCGTTCTCCTGTGAGTTTAGATTATCGAATCCGACGCAAAAATGATAGTTAATTGTAACGTTCAGGGACTCCTAAAGACGATGGAACACTCAAATTGCGTCGATATTCAATACATCGGCCTCCAGTCGATATGTCTCCAAGGGTTATATTGCTGTCTCGAGCACCGTATGAACATCTCCTGTGAGTAGATTTTCGAATCCGACGCTAAAATGATAGTTAATTGTAACGCTCAGGGCCTCCTAATGCTGATGGAACACTCAAATTGCGTCGAGATTCAATACATCGGCCTCCAGCCGACTTGTCTCCAAGGGTCTATTGCTGCCTCGGGCACCTTATGGTCGTTCTCCTGTGAGTCTAGATTTTCGAATCCGACGCAAATATGATAGTTAATTGTATCGTTCAGGGCCTTCTAATGACGATGGAACACTCAAATTGCGTCGCGATCCAATACATCGACCTCCAGCCGACTTGTCTCCAAGGGTCTATTACTGCCTCGGGCACCTAATGGTCGTTCTCCTGTGAGTTTAGATTATCTAATCCGACGCAAAAATGATAGTTAATTGTAACGTTTAGGGCCTTGTAATGACGATGGAACACTCAAATTGCGTCGAGATTCAATACATCTTCCTCCAGCCGACTTGTCTCCAAGGGGATATTGCTGTCTCGAGCACCGTGTGAACTTCTCCTGTGAGTAGATTTTCGAACCCGATGCTAAAATGATTGTTAATTGTAAGGTTCAGGGCCTCCTAATGACGATGGAACTCTCAAATTGCGTCATGAATCAATACATCGGTTTCCAGCCGACTTGTCTCCAAGGGTCTATTGCTGCCTCCAGCACCGTATGAAATTCTCCTGTGAGTAGATTTTCGAATCCGACGCATAAATGATAGTTAATTGTAACGTTCATGGACTCCTAAAGACGATGGAACACTCAAATTGCGTCGAGAGTCAATACATCGACCTCCAGTCGACTTGTATCCAAGGGGACATTGCAGTCTCGTGCACCATATGATCCTTCTCCTGTGAGTTTAGATTATCGAATCCGACGCAAAAATGATAGTTAATTGTAACGTTTAGGGCCTCCTAATGACGATGGGACACTCAAATTGCGTCGAGATTCAATACATCGTCCTCCAGCCGACTTGTCTCCAAGGGTCTATTGCTGCCTCGGGCACCTAATGGTCGTTCTCCTGTGAGTCTAGATTTTCGAATTCGACGCAAAAATGATAGTTAGTTGTAACGTTCAGGGCCTTGTAATGACGATGGAACACTCAAATTTTGTCGAGATTCAATACATCGGCCTCCAGCCGACTTGTCTCCAAGGGTCTGTTGCTGCCTCGGGCACCTAATGGTCGTTCTCCTGTGAGTTTAGATTATCGAATCCGACGCAAAAATGATAGTTAATTGTAACGTTTAGGGCCTCCTAATGACGATGGGACACTCAAATTGCGTGGAGATTCAATACATCGTCCTCCAGCCGACTTGTCTCCATGGGGATATTACTGCCTCCGGCCTCTTATGTTCGCTCACATGTGAGTCTAGATTTTCGAATCCGACGCGAAACTGATTGTTAATTGTAACGTTCAGGGCTTCCTAATGACGAAGGAACACTCAAATTGCCTCGAGATTCAATACATCGGCATTCCGCCGATTTGTCTCCAAGGGTCTATTGCTGCCTCGGGCACCGTATGGTCGTTCCCCTGTGAGTCAACGTTTTAGAATCCGACGCATAAATGTAAGTCAATTGTAACGTTCAGGGACTCCTAAAGACGATGGAACACTCAAATTGCGTCGAGAGTCAATACAGCGACCTCCAGTCGACTTGTATCCAAGGGGATATTGCAGTCTCGGGCACAATATGATCCTTCTCCTGTGAGTCTAGATTTTCGAATCCGACGCAAAAATGATTGTTAATTGTAACGTTCAGGGCCTCCTAATGCCGATGGAACACTCAAATTGCGTCGAGATTCAGTACATCGTCCTCCAGCCGACTTGTCTCCAAGGGCCTATTGCTGCCTCGGGCACCTTATGGTCGTTCTCCTGTGAGTCTAGATTTTCGAATCCGACGCAAAAATGATAGTTAATTGTAACGTTCAGGGCCTTGTAATGATGATGGAACACTCAAATTGCGTCGAGATTCAATACATCGGCCTCCAGCGGACTTGTCTCCAAGTGGATATTGCTGCCTCGGGCATCTTATGGTCGTTCACCTGTGAGTTTAGATTATCGAATCCGACGCAAAAATGATAGTTAATTGTAACGTTCAGGGACTCCTAAAGACGATGGAACACTCAAACTGCGTCGATATTCAATACATCGGCCTCCAGTCGATTTGTCTCCAAGGGGATATTGCTGTCTCGAGCACCGTATGAACTTCTCAAGTGAGTAGATTTTCGAATCCGACGCTAAAATGATAGTTAATTGTAACGTTCAGGGCCTCCTAATCCCGATGGAACACTCAAATTGCGTCGAGATTCAATACATCGGCCTCCAGCCGACTTGTCTCCAAGGGTCTATTGCTGCCTCGGGCACCTTATGGTCGTTCTCCTGTGAGTCTAGATTTTCGAATCCGATGCAAAAATGATAGTTAATTGTAACGTTCAGGGCCCTCTAATGACGATGGAACACTCAAATTGCGTCGAGATTCAATACATCGGCCTCCAGCCGACTTGTCTCCAAGGCTCTATTGCTGCCTCGGGCACCTTATGGTCGTTCTCCTGTGAGTCTAGATTTTCGAATCCGACGCAAATATGATAGTTAATTGTATCGTTCAGGGCCTTCTAATGACGATGGAACACTCAAATTGCGTGGAGATTCAATACATCGGCCTCCAGCCGACTTGTCTCCAAGGGTCAATTGCTGCCTCGGGCACCTTATGGTCGTTCTCCTGTGAGTTTAGATTATCGAATCCGACGCAAAAATGATAGTTAATTGTGACGTTCAAGGCCTCCTAATGCCGATGGAACACTCAAATTGCGTCGAGATTCAATACATCGGCCTCCAGCCGACTTGTCTCCAAGGGTCTATTGCTGCAACGGGCACCTTATGGTCGTTCTCCTGTGAGTCTAGATTTTCGAATCCGACGCAAAAATGACAGTTAATTGTAACGTTCAGGGCCTTGTAATGACGATGGAACACTCAAATTGCGTCGAGATTCAATACATCAGCCTCCAGCCGACTTGTCTCCAAGGGTCTATTGCTGCCTCGGGCACCTTATGGTCGTTCTCCTGTGAGACTAGATTTTCGAATCCGACGCGAAACTGATAGTTAATTGTAAGGTTCAGGGCCTCCTAATGACGATGGAACACTCAAATTGCGTCGCGATCCAAAACATCGACCTCCAGCCGACTTGTCTCCAAGGGTCTATTACTGCCTCGGGCACCTAATGGTCGTTCTCCTGTGAGTTTAGATTATCTAATCCGACGCAAAAATGATAGTTAATTGTAACGTTTAGGGCCTTGTAATGACGATGGAACACTCAAATTGCGTCGAGATTCAATACATCTTCCTCCAGCCGACTTGTCTCCAAGGGGATATTGCTGTCTCGAGCACCGTGTGAACTTCTCCTGTGAGTAGATTTTCGAACCCGACGCTAAAATGATTGTTAATTGTAAGGTTCAGGGCCTCCTAATGACGATGGAACACTCAAATTGCGTCATGAATCAATACATCGGTTTCCAGCCGACTTGTCTCCAAGGGTCTATTGCTGCCTCCAGCACCGTATGAAATTCTCCTGTGAGTAGATTTTCGAATCCGACGCATAAATGATAGTTAATTGTAACGTTCATGGACTCCTAAAGACGATGGAACACTCAAATTGCGTCGAGAGTCAATACATCGACCTCCAGTCGACTTGTATCCAAGGGGACATTGCAGTCTCGTGCACCATATGATCCTTCTCCTGTGAGTTTAGATTATCGAATCCGACGCAAAAATGATAGTTAATTGTAACGTTTAGGGCCTCCTAATGACGATGGGACACTCAAATTGCGTCGAGATTCAATACATCGTCCTCCAGCCGACTTGTCTCCAAGGGTCTATTGCTGCCTCGGGCACCTAATGGTCGTTCTCCTGTGAGTCTAGATTTTCGAATTCGACGCAAAAATGATAGTTAGTTGTAACGTTCAGGGCCTTGTAATGACGATGGAACACTCAAATTTTGTCGAGATTCAATACATCGGCCTCCAGCCGACTTGTCTCCAAGGGTCTGTTGCTGCCTCGGGCACCTAATGGTCGTTCTCCTGTGAGTTTAGATTATCGAATCCGACGCAAAAATGATAGTTAATTGTAACGTTTAGGGCCTCCTAATGACGATGGGACACTCAAATTGCGTCGAGATTCAATACATCGTCCTCCAGCCGACTTGTCTCCATGGGGATATTACTGCCTCCGGCCTCTTATGTTCGCTCACATGTGAGTCTAGATATTCGAATCCGACGCGAAACTGATTGTTAATTGTAACGTTCAGGGCTTCCTAATGACGAAGGAACACTCAAATTGCCTCGAGATTCAATACATCGGCATTCCGCCGATTTGTCTCCAAGGGTCTATTGCTGCCTCGGGCACCGTATGGTCGTTCCCCTGTGAGTCAACGTTTTAGAATCCGACGCATAAATGTAAGTCAATTGTAACGTTCAGGGACTCCTAAAGACGATGGAACACTCAAATTGCGTCGAGAGTCAATACAGCGACCTCCAGTCGACTTGTATCCAAGGGGATATTGCAGTCTCGGGCACAATATGATCCTTCTCCTGTGAGTCTAGATTTTCGAATCCGACGCAAAAATGATTGTTAATTGTAACGTTCAGGGCCTCCTAATGCCGATGGAACACTCAAATTGCGTCGAGATTCAGTACATCGTCCTCCAGCCGACTTGTCTCCAAGGGCCTATTGCTGCCTCGGGCACCTTATGGTCGTTCTCCTGTGAGTCTAGATTTTCGAATCCGACGCAAAAATGATAGTTAATTGTAACGTTCAGGGCCTTGTAATGATGATGGAACACTCAAATTGCGTCGAGATTCAATTTATCGTCCGCCAGCCGACTTGTCTACAAGGGGATATTGCTGCCTCGGACTCCATGTGGTCCGTCTCCTGTGAGTCTAGATTTTCGAATCCGACGCGAAACTGATAGTTAATTGTAAGGTTCAGGGCCTCCTAATGACGATGGAACACTCAAATTGCGTCGATATTCAATACATCGGCCTCCAGCGGACTTGTCTCCAAGTGGATATTGCTGCCTCGGGCATCTTATGGTCGTTCACCTGTGAGTTTAGATTATCGAATCCGACGCAAAAATGATAGTTAATTGTAACGTTCAGGGACTCCTAAAGACGATGGAACACTCAAACTGCGTCGATATTCAATACATCGGCCTCCAGTCGATTTGTCTCCAAGGGGATATTGCTGTCTCGAGCACCGTATGAACTTCTCAAGTGAGTAGATTTTCGAATCCGACGCTAAAATGATAGTTAATTGTAACGTTCAGGGCCTCCTAATCCCGATGGAACACTCAAATTGCGTCGAGATTCAATACATCGGCCTCCAGCCGACTTGTCTCCAAGGGTCTATTGCTGCCTCGGGCACCTTATGGTCGTTCTCCTGTGAGTCTAGATTTTCGAATCCGATGCAAAAATGATAGTTAATTGTAACGTTCAGGGCCCTCTAATGACGATGGAACACTCAAATTGCGTCGAGATTCAATACATCGGCCTCCAGCCGACTTGTCTCCAAGGCTCTATTGCTGCCTCGGGCACCCTATGGTCGTTCTCCTGTGAGTCTAGATTTTCGAAACCGACGCAAAAATGATAGTTCATTGTAACGTTCAGGGCCTTGTAATGACGATGGAACACTCAAATTGCGTCGAGATTCAATACATCGGCCTCCAGCCGACTTGTCTCCAAGGGGATATTGCTGTCTCGAGCACCGTATGAACTTCTCCTGTGAGTAGATTTTCGAATCCGACGCTAAAATGATTGTTAATTGTAACGTTCAGGGCCACCTAATGACGATGGAACACTCAAATTGCGTCAAGAATCAATACATCGGTATCCAGCCGACTTGTCTCCAAGGGTCTATTGCTGCCTCGAGCACCGTCTGAAATTATCCTGTGAGTAGATTTTCGAATACGACGCATAAATGATAGTTAATTGTAACGTTCAGGGCCTTGTATTGACGATGGAACACGCAAATTGCGTCGAGATACAATACATCGGCCTCCAGCCGACTTGTCTCCAAGGGTCTGTTGCTGCCTCGGGCACCTTATGGTCGTTCTCCTGTGAGTTTAGATTATCGAATCCGACGCAAAAATGATAGTTAATTGTAACGTTTAGGGCCTCCTATTGACGATGGAACACTCAAATTGCCTCGAGATTCAATACATCGGTCTCCAGCCGACTTGTCTCCAAGGGTCTATTGCTGCCGCGGGCACCTTATGGTCGTTCTCCTGTGAGTTTAGATTATCGAATCCGACGCAAAAATGATAGTTAATTGTGACGTTTAGAGCCTTGTAATGACGATGGAACACTCAAATTGCGTCGAGATTCAATACACCGGCCTCCAGCCGACTTGTCTCCAAGGGGATATTGCTGTCTCGAGCACCGTATGAACTTCTCCTGTGAGTAGATTTTCGAATCCGACGCTAAAATGATTGTTAATTGTAACGTTCAGGGCCACCTAATGACGATGGAACACTCAAATTGCGTCAAGAATCAATACATCGGTATCCAGCCGACTTGTCTCCAAGGGACTATTGCTGCCTCGAGCACCGTATGAAATTATCCTGTGAGTAGATTTTCGAATCCGACGCATAAATGATAGTTAATTGTAACGTTCAGGGACTCCTAAAGACGATGGAACACTCAAATTGCGTCGAGAGTCAATACATCGACCTCCAGTCGACTTGTATCCATAGGGATATTGCAATCTCGTGCACCATATGGTCCTTCTCCTGTGAGTTTAGATTATCGAATTCGACGCAAAAATGATAGTTAATTGTAACGTTTGGGGCCTCCTAATGACGATGGGACACTCAAATTGCGTCGAGATTCAATACATCGTCCTCCAGCCGACTTGTCTCCAAGGGTCTATTGCAGATTCGGGCACCTTATGGTCGTTCTCCTGTGAGTCTAGATTTTCGAATCCGACGCAAAAATGATAGTTAATTGTAACGTTCAGGGCCTTGTAAAGACGATGGAACACTCAAATTGCGTCGAGAGTCAATACATCGACCTCCAGTCGACTTGTATCCATAGGGATATTGCAATCTCGTGCACCATATGGTCCTTCTCCTGTGAGTTTAGATTATCGAATTCGACGCAAAAATGATAGTTAATTGTAACGTTTAGGGCCTCCTAATGACGATGGGACACTCAAATTGCGTCGAGATTCAATACATCGTCCTCCAGCCGACTTGTCTCCAAGGGTCTGTTGCTGGTTCGGGCACCTTATGGTCGTTCTCCTGTGAGTTTAGATTATCGAATCTGACGCAAAAATTTTAACGTTTAGGGCCTCCTAATGACGATGGAACACTCAAATTGCGTCGATAATCAATACATCGGCCTCCAGTCGATTTGTCTCCAAGGGGTATATTGCTGTCTGGAGCACCGTATGAACTTCTCCTGTGAGTAGATTTTCGAATCCGACGCTAAAATGGTAATTAATTGTAACGTTCATTGCCTTGTAATGTCGATGGAACACTCAAATTGCGTCGAGATTCAATACATCGGCCTCCAGCCGACTTGTCTCCAAGGGTCTGTTGCTGCCTCGGGCACCTTATGGTCGTTCTCCTGTGAGTTTAGATTATCGAATCCGACGCAAAAATGATAGTTAATTACAACGTTTAGGGCCTCCTAATGACGATAAAACACTCAAATTGCGTCGAGATTCAATACATCGGCCTCCAGCCGACTTGTGTCCAAGGGGATATTGCTGTCTCGGGCACAATATGATCCTTCTCCTGTGAGTCTAGATTTTCGAATCCGACGCAAAAATGATAGTGAATTGTAACGTTCAGCGCCTCCTAATGACGATAGAAGACTCAAATTGCGTCGAGATTCAATACATCATCGTCCAGCCGATTTGTCTCCAAGGGGATATTGCTGTCTCGGGCACCAAATGGTCCGTCTGCTGTGAGTCTAGATTTTCGAATCCGACGAAAACCTGATAGTTAATTGTAACATTCAGGGCCTCCTAATGACGATGGTATACTCAAATTGCGTCGAGATTCAATACATCGTTCTCCAGCCGACTTGTCTCCAAGGGTCTATTGCTGCCTCGGGCACCTTATGGTCGTTCTCCTGTGAGTAGATTTTCGAATCCGACGCAAAAATGACAGTTAATTGTAACGTTCAGGGACTCCTAAAGACGATGGAACACTCAATTTGCGTCGAGAGTCAATACATCGACCTCCAGTCGACTTGTATCCAAGGGGATATTGCAGTCTCGTGCACCATATGATCCTTCTCCTGTTTGTAGATTTTCGAATCCGACGCTAAAATGATAGTTAACTGTAACGTTCAAGGCCTCCTAATGCCGATGGAACACTCAAATTGCGTCGAGAATCAGAACATCGGCCTCCAGCCGACTTGTCTCCAAGGGTCTATTGCTGCCTCTGGCACCTTATGGTCGTTCTCCTGTGAGTCTAGATTTTCAAATCCGACGCAAAAATGATAGTTAATTGTAACGTTCAGGGCCTTGTAATGACGATGGAACACTCAAATTGCGTCGAGATTCAATACATCGGCCTCCAGCCGACTTGTCTCCAAGGATCTGTTGCTGCCTCGGGCACCCTATGTTCGTCCTCCTGTGAGTTTATATTATCGAATCCGACGCAAAAATGATAGTTAATTGTAACGTTTAGGGCCTCCTAATGACGATGGGACACTCAAATTGCGTCGAGATTCAATACCTCGTCCTCCAGCCGACTTGTCTCCAGGGGGATATTGCTGCCTCGGGCACAATATGATCGTTCTCCTGTGAGTCTAGATTTTCGAATCCGACGCAAAAATGATAGTGAATTGTATCGTTCAGCTCCTCCTAATGACGAAGGAAGACTCAAATTGCGTCGAGATTCAATACATCGTCCACCAGCCGATTTGTCTCCAAGGGGATATTGCTGCCTCGGGCACCAAATGGTCCGTCTGCTGTGAGTCTAGATTTTCGAATCCGACGCAAAAATGATAGTTAATTGTAACATTCAGGGCCTCCTAATGACGATGGAACACTCAAATTGCGTCGCGATCCAATACATCGTCCTCCAGCCGACTTGTCTCCAAGGGTCTAATGCTGCCTCGGGCACCTTATGGTCGTTCTCTTGTAAGTCTAGATTTTCGAATCCGACGCAAAAATGATAGTTAATTGTAACGTTCAGGGCCTCCTAATGACGATGGAACTCTCAAATTGCGTCGAGATTCAATACATCGTCCTCCAGCCGATTTGTCTCCAAGGGCCTATTGCTGCCTCGGGCACCTTATGGTCGTTCTCCTGTGAGTCTAGATTTTCGAATCCGACGCAAAATTGATAGTTAATTGTAACGTTCAGGGCCTTCTAATGACGATGGAACACTCAAATTGCGTCGAGATTCAAAACATCGGCCACCAGCCGACTTGTCTCCATGGGGATATTACTGCCTCCGGCCTCTTATGTTCGCTCTCATGTGAGTCTAGATTTTCGAATCCGACGCGAAACTGATTGTTAATTGTAACGTTCAGGGCTTCCTAATGACGATGGAACACTCAAATTGCCTCGAGTTTCAATTCATCGGCATTCAGCCGATTTGTCTCCAAGGGTCTATTGCTGCCTCGGGCACCGTATAGTCGTTCCCCTGTGAGTCAACATTTTAGATTCCGACGCATAAATGTAAGTTCATTGTATCGTTCAGGGACTCCTAAAGACGATGGAACACTCAAATTGCGTCGAGAGTCAATACATCGACCTCCAGTCGACTTGTATCCAAGGGGATAATGCAGTCTCGGGCACAATATGATCCTTCTCCTGTGAGTCTTGATTTTCGAATCCGACACAAAAATGATAGTTAATTGTAACGATCAGGGCCTTGTAATGACGATGGAACATTCAAATTGCGTCGAGATTCAATACATCGTCCTCCAGCCGACTTGTCTACAAGGGGATATTGCTGCCTCGGGCTCCATGTGGTCCGTCTCCTGTGAGTCTAGATTTTCGAATCCGACGTGAAACTGATAGTTAATTGTAAGGTTCAGGGCCTTGTAATGCCGATGGAACACTCAAATTGCGTCGAGATACAATACATCGGCCTCCAGCGGACTTGTCTCCAAGGGGATATTGCTGTCTCGGGCACCATATGATCCTTCTCCTGTGAGTCTAGATTTTCGAATCCGACGCAAAAATGATAGTTAATTGTAACGTTTAGTGCCTTGTATTGACGATGGAACACTCAAATTGCGTCGAGATTCAATACATCGGCCTCCAGCCGACTTGTCTCCAAGGGTCTGTTGCTGGTTCGGGCACCTTATGGTCGTTCTCCTGTGAGTTTAGATTATCGAATCTGACGCAAAAATGATAGTTAATTTTAACGTTTAGGGCCTCCTAATGACGATGGAACACTCAAATTGCGTCGATAATCAATACATCGGCCTCCAGTCGATTTGTCTCCAAGGGGTATATTGCTGCCTGGAGCACCGTATGAACTTCTCCTGTGAGTAGATTTTCGAATCCGACGCTAAAATGGTAGTTAATTGTAACGTTCATTGCCTTGTAATGACGATGGAACACTCAAATTGCGTCGAGATTCAATACATCGTCCTCCAGCCGATTTGTCTCCAAGGGGATATTGCTGTCACGGGCACCAAATGGTCCGTCTGCTGTGAGTCTAGATTTTCGAATCCGACGAAAAGCTGATAGTTAATTGTAACATTCAGGGCCTCCTAATGACGATGGAATACTCAAATTGCGTCGAGATTCAATACATCGTTCTCCAGCCGACTTGTCTCCAAGGGTCTATTGCTGCCTCGGGCACCTTATGGTCGTTCTCCTGTGAGTAGATTTTCGAATCCGACGCAAAAATGACAGTTAATTGTAACGTTCAGGGACTCCTAAAGACGATGGAACACTCAATTTGCGTCGAGAGTCAATACATCGACCTCCAGTCGACTTGTATCCAAGGGGATATTGCAGTCTCGTGCACCATATGATCCTTTCCCTGTTAGTAGATTTTCGAATCCGACGCTAAAATAATAGTTAACTGTAACGTTCAGGGCCTCCTAATGCCGATGGAACACTCAAATTGCGTCGAGATTCAATACATCTGCCTCCAGCCGACTTCTCTCCAAGGGTCTATTGCTGCCTCGGGCACCTTATGGTCGTTCTCCTGTGAGTCTAGATTTTCGAATCCGACGCAAATATGATAGTTAATTGTAACGTTCAGGGCCTCCTATTGGCGATGGAACACTCAATTTCCGTCGAGAGTCAATACATCGACCTCCAGTCGACTTGAATCCAAGGGGATATTGCAGTCTCGTGCACCATATGATCCTTCTCCTGTTAGTAGATTTTCGAATCCGACGCTAAAATGATAGTTAACTGTTACGTTCAGGGCCTCCTAATGCCGATGGAACACTCAAATTGCGTCGAGAATCAGAACATCGGCCTCCAGCCGACTTGTCTCCAAGGGTCTATTGCTGCCTCGGGCACCTTATGGTCGTTCTCCTGTGGATCTAGATTTTCGAATCCGACGCAAAAATGATAGTTAATTGTAACGTTCAGGGCCTTGTAATGACGATGGAACACTCAAATTGCGTCGAGATTCAATACATCGGCCTCCAGCCGACTTGTCTCCAAGGGTCTGTTGCTGCCTCGGGCACATTATGGTCGTCCTCCTGTGAGTTTAGATTATCGAATCCGACGCAAAAATGATAGTTAATTGTAACGTTTAGGGCCTCCTAATGACGATGGGACACTCAAATTGCGTCGAGATTCAATACCTCGTCCTCCAGCCGACTTGTCTCCAAGGGTCTAATGCTGCATCGGGCAGCTTATGGTCGTTCTCTTGTAAGTCTAGATTTTCGAATCCGACGCAAAAATGATAGTTAATTGTAACGTTCAGGGCCTCCTAATGACGATGGAACTCTCAAATTGCGTCGAGATTCAATACATCGTCCTCCAGCTGATTTGTCTCCAAGGGCCTATTGCTGCCTCGGGCACCTTATGGTCGTTCTCCTGTGAGTCTAGATTTTCGAATCCGACGCAAAATTGATAGTTAATTGTAACGTTCAGGGCCTTCTAATGACGATGGAACACTCAAATTGCGTCGAGATTCAAAACATCGGCCACCAGCCGACTTGTCTCCAAGGGGATATCGCTGGCTCGGGCACCACATGGTCCGTCTCCGGTGGTTCTACGTTTTCAAATCCGACGCAAAACTCATAGTTAATTGTAACGTTCAGGGCCTCCTATTGGCGATGGAACACTCAAATTGCGTCGAGATTCAATACATCGACCTACAGCCGACTTGTCTCCAAGGGTCTATTGCTGCCTCGGGCACCTTATGGTCGTTCTCCTGTGAGTCTAGATTTTCGAATCCGACGCAAAAATGATAGTTAATTGTAACGTTCAGGGCCTTGTAATGACGATGGAACACTCATATTGCGTCGACATTCAATACATCGGCCTCCAGCCGACTTGTCTCCAAGGGTCTGTTGCTGCCTCGGGCACCTTATGGTCGTTCTCCTGTGAGTTTAGATTATCGAATCCGACGCAAAAATGATAGTTAATTGTAACGTTCAGGGACTCCTAAAGACGATGGAACACTCAAATTGCGTCGATATTCAATAAATCGGCCTCCAGTCGATTTGTCTCCAAGGGGTATATTGCGGTCTCGAGCACCGTATGAACTTCTCCTGTGAGTAGATTTTCGAATCCGACCCTGAAATGATAGTTAATTGTAACGTGCAGCTCCTCCTAATGACGATAGAAGACTCAAATTGCGTCGAGATTCAATACATCGTCCTACAGCCGATTTGTCTCCAAGGGGATATTGCTCCCCCGGGCACCAAATGGTCCGTCTGCTGTGAGTCTAGATTTTCGAATCCGACGCAAAAATGATAGTTAATTGTAACATTCAGGGCCTCCTAATGACGATGGAACACTCAAATTGCGACGCGATCCAATACATCGTCCTCCAGCCGACTTGTCTCCAAGGGTCTAATGCTGCCTCGGGCACCTTATGGTCGTTCTCTTGTAAGTCTAGATTTTCGAATCCGACGAAATAATGATAGTTAATTGTAACGTTCAGGGCCTCCTAATGACGATGGAACTCTCAAATTGCGTCGAGATTCAATACATCGTCCTCCAGCCGACTTGTCTCCAAGGGTCTATTGCTGCCTCGGGCACCTTATGGTCGTTCTCCTGTGAGTCTAGATTTTCGAATCCGACGCAAAATTGATAGTTAATTGTAACGTTCAGGGCCTTCTAATGACGATGGAACACTCAAATTGCGTCGAGATTCAAAACATCGGCCTCCAGCCGACTTGTCTCCAAGGGGATATGGCTGCCTCGGGCACCACAAGGTCCGTCTCCGGTGATTCTACGTTTTCGAATCCGACGCAAGACTCATAGTTAATTGTAACGTTCAGGGCCTCCTATTGGCGATGGAACACTCACATTGCGACGAGATTCAATACATCGACCTCCAGCCGACTTGTCTCCAAGGGTCTATTGCTGCCTCGGGCACCTTATGGTCGTTCTCCTGTGAGTCTAGATTTTCGAATCCGACGCAAAAATGATAGTTAATTGTAACGTTCAGGGTCTTGTAATGACGATGGAACACTCAATTTGCGTCGAGATTCAAAACATCGGCCTCCAGCCGACTTGTCTCCAAGGGTCTATTGCTGCCTCGGGCACCTTAAGGTCGTTCTCCTGTGAGACTGGATTTTCGATTCCGACGCGAAATTGATAGTTAATTGTAAGGTTCAGGGAATCCTAATGACGATGGAACACTCAAATTGCGTCGCGATCCAAAACATCGACCTCCAGCCGTCTTGTCTCCAAGGGTCTATTGCTGCCTCGGGCACCTTATGGTCGTCCTCCTGTGAGTCTAGATTTTCGAATCCGGCACAAATATGATAGTTAATTGTAACGTTCAGGGCCTCCTAATGACGATGGAACACTCAAATTACGTCGAGATTCAATACATCGGCCTCCAGCCGACTTATCACCAAGGGTCTGTTGCTGCCTCGGGCACCTTATGGTCGTTCTCCTGTGAGTTTAGATTATCGAATCCGACGCAAAAATGATATTTAATTGTGACGTTTAGGGGCTCCTAATGACGATGGAACACTCAAATTGCGTCGAGATTCAATACATCGGCCTCCAGCCGACTTGTCTCCAAGGGTCTATTGCTGCCTCGGGGATCTTATGGTCGTTCCCCTGTGAGTAGATTTTCGAATCCGACGCAAAAATGATAGTTAATTGTAACGTTCAGGGCCTTGTAATGACGATGGAACACTCAAATTGCGTCGACATTCAATACATCGGCCTCCAGCCGACTTGTCTCCAAGGGTCTAATGCTGCCTCGGGCACCTTATGGTCGTTCTCTTGTAAGACTAGATTTTCGAATCCGACCCTGAAATGATAGTTAATTGTAACGTGCAGCTCCTCCTAATGACGATAGAAGACTCAAATTGCGTCGAGATTCAATACATCGTCCTCCAGCCGATTTGTCTCCAAGGGGATATTGCTCCCTCGGGCACCAAATGGTCCGTCTGCTGTGAGTCTAGATTTTCGAATCCGACGCAAAAATGATAGTTAATTGTAACATTCAGGGCCTCCTAATGACGATGGAACACTCAAATTGCGTCGCGATCCAATACATCGTCCTCCAGCCGACTTGTCTCCAAGGGTCTAATGCTGCCTCGGGCACCTTATGGTCGTTCTCTTGTAAGTCTAGATTTTCGAATCCGACGAAATAATGATAGTTAATTGTAACGTTCAGGGCCTCCTAATGACGATGGAACTCTCAAATTGCGTCGAGATTCAATACATCGTCCTCCAGCCGACTTGTCTCCAAGGGTCTATTGCTGCCTCGGGCACCTTATGGTCGTTCTCCTGTGAGTCTAGATTTTCGAATCCGACGCAAAATTGATAGTTAATTGTAACGTTCAGGGCCTTCTAATGACGATGGAACACTCAAATTGCGTCGAGATTCAAAACATCGGCCTCCAGCCGACTTGTCTCCAAGGGGATATGGCTGCCTCGGGCACCACAAGGTCCGTCTCCGGTGATTCTACGTTTTCGAATCCGACGCAAGACTCATAGTTAATTGTAACGTTCAGGGCCTCATATTGGCGATGGAACACTCAAATTGCGACGAGATTCAATACATCGACCTCCAGCCGACTTGTCTCCAAAAGGGTCTATTGCTGCCTCGGGCACCTTATGGTCGTTCTCCTGTGAGTCTAGATTTTCGAATCCGACGCAAAAATGATAGTTAATTGTAACGTTCAGGGTCTTGTAATGACGATGGAACACTCAAATTGCGTCGACATTCAATACATCGGCCTCCAGCCGACTTGTCTCCAAGGGTCTGTTGCTGCCTCGGGCACCTTATGGTTGTTCTCCTGTGAGTTTAGATTATCGAATCCGACGCAAAAATGATAGTTAATTGTAACGTTCAGGGACTCCTAAAGACGATGGAACACTCAAATTGCGTCGATATTCAATACATCGGCCTCCAGTCGATTTGTCTCCAAGGGGTATATTGCGGTCTCGAGCACCGTATGAACTTCTCCTGTGAGTAGATTTTCGAATCCGACCCTGAAATGATAGTTAATTGTAACGTGCAGCTCCTCCTAATGACGATAGAAGACTCAAATTGCGTCGAGATTCAATACATCGTCCTCCAGCCGATTTGTCTCCAAGGGGATATTGCTCCCCCGGGCACCAAATGGTCCGTCTGCTGTGAGTCTAGATTTTCGAATCCGACGCAAAAATGATAGTTAATTGTAACATTCAGGGCCTCCTAATGACGATGGAACACTCAAATTGCGTCGCGATCCAATACATCGTCCTCCAGCCGACTTGTCTCCAAGGGTCTAATGCTGCCTCGGGCACCTTATGGTCGTTCTCTTGTAAGTCTAGATTTTCGAATCCGACGAAATAATGATAGTTAATTGTAACGTTCAGGGCCTCCTAATGACGATGGAACTCTCAAATTGCGTCGAGATTCAATACATCGTCCTCCAGCCGACTTGTCTCCAAGGGTCTATTGCTGCCTCGGGCACCTTATGGTCGTTCTCCTGTGAGTCTAGATTTTAGAATCCGACGCAAAATTGATAGTTAATTGTAACGTTCAGGGCCTTCTAATGACGATGGAACACTCAAATTGCGTCGAGAGTCAATACATCGACCTCCAGTCGACTTGTATCCAAGGGGATATTGCAGTGTAGTGCACCATATGATCCTTCTCCTGTTAGTAGATTTTCGAATCCAACGCTAAAATGATAGTTAACTGTAACCTTCAGGGCCTCCTAATGCCGATGGAACACTCAAATTGCGTCGAGATTCAATACATCGGCCTCCAACCGACTTGTCTCCGAGGGTCTATTGCTGCCTCGGGCACCTTATGGTCGTTCTCCTGTGAGTTTAGATTGTCGAATCCGACGCAAAAATGATAGTTATTGCAACGTTCAGGGCCTCCTAATGCCGATGGAACACTCAAATTGCGTCGAGATTCAATACATCGGCCTCCAGCCGACTTGTCTCCAAGGGCACCTCATGGTCGTTCTCCTGTGAGTCTAGATTTTCGAATCCGACGCAAAAATGATAGTTAATTGTAACGTTCAGGGCCTTGTAATGACGATGGAACACTCAAATTGCGTCGAGATTCAATACATCGGCCTCCAGCCGACTTGTCTCCAAGGGTCTATTGCTGCCTCGGGCACCTTAAGGTCGTTCTCCTGTGAGACTGGATTTTCGAATCCGACGCGAAACTGATAGTTAATTGTAAGGTTCAGGGAATCCTAATGACGATGGAACAGTCAAATTGCGTCGCGATCCAAAACATCGACCTCCAGCCGTCTTGTCTCCAAGGGTCTATTGCTGCCTCGGGCACCTTATGGTCGTCCTCCTGTGAGTCTAGATTTTCGAATCCGGCATAAATATGATAGTTAATTGTAACGTTCAGGGCCTCCTAATGACGATGGAACACTCAAATTACGTCGAGATACAATACATCGGCCTCCAGCCGACTTGTCTCCAAGGGTTTGTTGCTGCCTCGGGCACCTTATGGTCGTTCTCCTGTGAGTTTAGATTATCGAATCCGACGCAAAAATGATATTTATTTGCGACGTTTAGGGCCTCCTAATGACGATGGAACACTCAAATTGCGTCGAGATTCAATACATCGGCCTCCAGCCGACTAGTCTCCAAGGGTCTATTGCTGCCTCGGGCATCTTATGGTCGTTCCCCTGTGAGTAGATTTTCGAATCCGACGCAAATATGATAATTAATTGTAACGTTCAGGGACTCCTAAAGACGATGGAACACTCGAATTGCGTCGAGAGTCAATACATCGACCTCCAGTAGACTTGTATCCAAGGGGATATTGCAGTGTAGTGCACCATATGATCCTTCTCCTGTTAGTAGATTTTCGAATCCGACGCTAAAATGATAGCTAACTGTAACCTTCAGGGCCTCCTAATGCCGATGGAACACTCAAATTGCGTCGAGATTCAATACATCGGCCTCCAACCGACTTGTCTCCGAGGGTCTATTGCTGCCTCGGGCACCTTATGGTCGTTCTCCTGTGAGTCTAGATTTTCGAATCCGACGCAAAAATGATAGTTAATTGTAACGTTCAGGGCCTCCTATTGGCGATGGAACACTCAAATTCCGTCGAGAGTCAATACATCGACCTCCAGTCGACTTGTATCCAAGGGGATATTGCAGTGTAGTGCACCATATGATCCTTCTCCTGTTAGTAGATTTTCGAATCCAACGCTAAAATGATAGTTAACTGTAACCTTCAGGGCCTCCTAATGCCGATGGAACACTCAAATTGCGTCGAGATTCAATACATCGGCCTCCAACCGACTTGTCTCCGAGGGTCTATTGCTGCCTCGGGCACCTTATGGTCGTTCTCCTGTGAGTTTAGATTGTCGAATCCGACGCAAAAATGATAGTTATTGCAACGTTCAGGGCCTCCTAATGCCGATGGAACACTCAAATTGCGTCGAGATTCAATACATCGGCCTCCAGCCGACTTGTCTCCAAGGGCACCTCATGGTCGTTCTCCTGTGAGTCTAGATTTTCGAATCCGACGCAAAAATGATAGTTAATTGTAACGTTCAGGGCCTTGTAATGACGATGGAACACTCAAATTGCGTCGAGATTCAATACATCGGCCTCCAGCCGACTTGTCTCCAAGGGTCTATTGCTGCCTCGGGCACCTTAAGGTCGTTCTCCTGTGAGACTGGATTTTCGAATCCGACGCGAAACTGATAGTTAATTGTAAGGTTCAGGGAATCCTAATGACGATGGAACAGTCAAATTGCGTCGCGATCCAAAACATCGACCTCCAGCCGTCTTGTCTCCAAGGGTCTATTGCTGCCTCGGGCACCTTATGGTCGTCCTCCTGTGAGTCTAGATTTTCGAATCCGGCATAAATATGATAGTTAATTGTAACGTTCAGGGCCTCCTAATGACGATGGAACACTCAAATTACGTCGAGATTCAATACATCGGCCTCCAGCCGACTTGTCTCCAAGGGTTTGTTGCTGCCTCGGGCACCTTATGGTCGTTCTCCTGTGAGTTTAGATTATCGAATCCGACGCAAAAATGATATTTATTTGCGACGTTTAGGGCCTCCTAATGACGATGGAACACTCAAATTGCGTCGAGATTCAATACATCGGCCTCCAGCCGACTAGTCTCCAAGGGTCTATTGCTGCCTCGGGCATCTTATGGTCGTTCCCCTGTGAGTAGATTTTCGAATCCGACGCAAATATGATAATTAATTGTAACGTTCAGGGACTCCTAAAGACGATGGAACACTCGAATTGCGTCGAGAGTCAATACATCGACCTCCAGTAGACTTGTATCCAAGGGGATATTGCAGTGTAGTGCACCATATGATCCTTCTCCTGTTAGTAGATTTTCGAATCCGACGCTAAAATGATAGCTAACTGTAACCTTCAGGGCCTCCTAATGCCGATGGAACACTCAAATTGCGTCGAGATTCAATACATCGGCCTCCAACCGACTTGTCTCCGAGGGTCTATTGCTGCCTCGGGCACCTTATGGTCGTTCTCCTGTGAGTCTAGATTTTCGAATCCGACGCAAAAATGATAGTTAATTGTAACGTTCAGGGCCTCCTATTGGCGATGGAACACTCAAATTCCGTCGAGAGTCAATACATCGACCTCCAGTCGACTTGAATTCAAGGGGATATTGCAGTCTCGTGCACCATATGATCCTTCTCTTGTAAGTAGATTTTCGAATCCGACGCTAAAATGATAGTTAACTGTACCGTTCAGGGCCTCCTAATGCCGATGGAACACTCAAATTGCGTCGAGATTCAATACATCGGCCTCCAGCCGACTTGTCTCCAAGGGTCTATTGCTGCCTCGGGCACCTTATGGTCGTTCTCCTGTGAGTCTAGATTTTCGAATCCGACGCAAAAATGATAGTTAATTGTAACGTTCAGGGCCTTGTAATGACGATGGAACACTGAAATTGCGTCGAGATTCAATACATCGGCGTCCAGCCGACTTGTCTCCAAGGGTCTGTTGCTGCCTCGGGCACCTTATGGTCGTTCTCCTGTGAGTTTAGATTATCGAATCCGACTCAAAAATGATAGTTAATTGTAACGTTTAGGGCCTCCTAATGACGATGGGACACTCAAATTGCGTCGAGAATCAGTACCTCGTCCTCCAGCCGACTTGTCTCCAAGGGGATATTGCTGTCTCGGGCACAATATGATCCTTCTCCTGTGAGTCTAGAATTTCGAATCCGACGCAAAAATGATAGTGAATTGTAATGTTCAGCGCCTCCTAATGACGATAGAAGACTCAAATTGCGTCGAGATTCAATACATCGTCCTCCAGCCGATTTGTCTCCAAGGGGATATTGCGGCCTCGGGCACCAAATGGTCCGTCTGCTGTGAGTCTAGATTTTTGAATCCGACGCGATAATGATAGTTAATTGTAACATTCAGGGCCTCCTAATGACGATGGAACACTCAAATTGCGTCGCGATCCAATACATCGCCCTCCAGCCGACTTGTCTCCAAGGGTCTAATGCTGCCTCGGGCACCTTATGGTCGTTCTCTTGTAAGTCTAGATTTTCGAATCCGACGCAAAAATGATAGTTAATTGTAACGTTCAGGGCCTTCTAATGACGATGGCACACTCAAATTGCGTCGAGATTCAATACATCGGCCTCCAGCCGACTTGTCTCCAAGGGTCTACTGCTGCCTCGGGCACCTTATGGTCGTTCTCCTGTGAGTTTAGATTATCGAATCCGACGCAAAAATGATAGTTAATTGTAACGTTCAGGACCTCCTAATGCCGATGGAACACTCAAATTGCATCGGGATTCAATACATCGGCCTCCAGCCGACTTGGCTCCAAGGGTCTAATGCTGCCTCGGGCACCTTATGGTCGTTCTCCTGTGAGTCTAGAATTTCGAAACCGACGCGAAACTGATAGTTAATTGTAACTTTGAGTGCCTTGTAATGACGATGGAACAGTCAAACTGCGTCGAGATTCAATACATCGGCCTCCAGCCGACTTGTCCCCAAGGGTCTATTGCTGCCTCGGGCACCTTAAGGTCGTTCTCCTGTGAGACTGGATTTTCGAATCCGACGCGAAACTGATAGTTAATTGTAAGGTTCAGGGCCTCCTAATGACGATGGAACACTCAAATTGCGTCGCGATCCAAAACATCGACCTCCAGCCGACTTGTCCCCAAGGGTCTATTGCTGCCTCGGGCACCTTATGGTCGTTCTCCTGTGAGTTTAGATTATCGAATCCGACGCAAAAATGATAATTAATTGTAACGTTTAGGGCCTTGTAATGACGATGGAACACTCAAATTGCGTCGAGATTCAACACATCGGCTTCCAGCCGACTTGTCTCCAAGGGTCTGTTGCTGCCTCGGGCGCTTAATGGTCGTTCACCTGTGAGTTTAGATTATCGAATCCGACGCAAAAATGATAGTTAATTGTAAAGTTTAAGGCCTCCTAATGACGATGGGACACTCAAATTGCGTCGAGATTCAATACATCGTCCTCCAGCCGACTTGTCTCCATAAGGATATTACTGCCTCCGGCCTCTTATGTTCGCTCTCATGTGAGTCTAGATTGATTGATTGTTAATTGTAACGTTCAGGGACTCCTAAAGACGATGGAACACTCAAATTGCGTCGAGATTCAATACATCGTCCTACAGCCGACTTGTCTCCAAGGGTCTATTGCTGCCTCGGGCACCTTATGGTCGTTCTCCTGTGAGTCTAGATTTTCGAATCCGACGTAAATATGATAGTTAATTGTAACGTTCAGGGCCTCCTAATGACGATGGAACTCTCAAATTGCGTCGAGATTCAATACACGTCCTCCAGCCTACTTGTCTGCAAGGGTCTATTGCTGCCTCGGGCACCTGATGGTCGTTCTCCTGTGAGTCTAGATTTTCGAATCCGACGCAAAAATGATAGTTAATTGTAAAGTTCAGGGCCTTCTAATGACGATGGAACACTCAAATTGCGTCGAGATTCAATACATCGGCCTCCAGCCGACTTGTCTCCAAGGGTCTGTCGCTGCCTCGGGGACCTTACGGTCGTTCTCCTGTGAGTCTAGATTTTCGAATCCGACGCAAAAATGATAGTTAATTGTAACGTTCAGGGCCTTGTAATGACGATGGGACACTCATATTGCGTCGAGATTCAATACATCGTCCTCCAGCCGACTTGTCTCCAAGGGTCTAATGCTGCCTCGGGCACCTTATGGTCGTTCTCTTGTAAGTTTAGATTTTCGAATCCGACGAAAAAATGATAGTTAATTGCAACGTTCAGGGCCTCCTAATGACGATGGAACTCTCAAATTGCGTCGAGATCCAATTTATCGTCCTCCAACCGACTTGTCTCCAAGGGTCAATAGCTGCCACGGGCACCTTGTGATCGTTCTGCTGTGAGTCTAGATTTTCGAACCCGACGCAAAACTGATAGTTCATTATAACGTTCAGGGCGACCTAATGACGATGGAACACTCAAATTGCGTCGATATTCAATACATCGGCCTCCAGTCGATTTGCCTCCAAGGGGTATATTGCTGTCTCGAGCACCGTATGAACTTCTCCTGTGAGTAGATTTTCGAATCCGACGCGAAACTGATAGTTAATTGTAGGGTTCAGGGCCTCCTAATGCCGATGGAACAGTCAAATTGAGTCGAGATTCAATACATCGGCCTTCAGCCGACTTGTGTCCAAGGGTCTGTTGCTGCCTCGGGCACCTTATGGACGTTCTCCTGGGAGTCTAGATTTACGAATCCGACGCAAAAATGATAGTTAATTGTAACGTTCAGGGCCTTGTAATGACGATGGAACACTAAAATTGCGTCGAGATTCAATACATCGGCCTCCAGCCGACTTGTCTCCAAGGGTCTGTTGCTACCTCGGGCACCTTGTGGTCGTTCTCCTGTGAGTTTAGATTATCGAATCCGACGCAAAAATGATAGTTAGTTGTAACGTTTAGGGCCTCCTAATGACGATGGAACACTCAAATTGCGTCGAGATTCAATACATCGGCTTCCAGCCGACTTGTCTCCAAGGGTCTGTTGCTGCCTCGGGCACCTTATGGTCGTTCTCCTGTGAGTTTAGATTATCGAATCCGACGAAAAAATGATAGTTAATTGTAACGATTAGGGCCTCCTAATGACGATGGGACACTCAAATTGCGTCGAGATTCAATACATCGTCCTCCAGCCGACTTGTCTCCATGGGGATATTACTGCCTCCGGCCTCTTATGTTCGCTCTCATGTGAGTCTAGATTTTCGAATCCCACGCGAAACTGACTTTTAATTGTAACGTTCAGGGCTTCCTAATGACGAGGGAACACTCAAAATGCCTCGAGATTCAATACATCGGCATTCAGACGATTTGTCCCCAAGGGTCTATTGCTGCCTCGGGCACCGTATGGTCGTTCCCCTGTGAGTCAACATTTTAGAATCCGACCCAAAACTTATAGTTAAATGTAATGCTCAGGGCCTCTTAATGACGATGGAACACTCAAATTCAGTCGAGAGTCAATACATCTTCCTCCAGCCGACTTGTCTACAAGGGGATATTGCTGCCTCGGGCTCCATGTGGTCCGTCTCCTGTGAGTCTAGATTTACGAATCCCTCGCTTAAATGATAGTTTATTGTAACGTTCAGGGACTCCTAAAGACGATGGAACACTCAAATTGAGTCGAGATTCAATACATCGACCTCCAGCCGACTTGTCTCCAAGGGTCTATTGCTGCCTGGGGAACCTTATGGTCGTTCTCCTGTGAGTCTAGATTTTCGAATCCGACGCAAAAATGATAGTTAATTGTAACATTCAGGGCCTCCTAATGACGATGGAACACTCAAATTGCGTCGCGATCCAATACATCGTCCTCCAGCCAACTTGTCTCCAAGCGTCTAATGCTGCCTCGGGCACCTTATGGTCGTTCTCTTGTAAGTCTAGATTTTCGAATCCGACGCAAAATTGATAGTTAATTGTAACGTTCAGGGCCTCTTAATGACGATGGAACTCTCAAATTGCGTCGAGATTCAATACATCGTCCTATAGCCGACTTGTCCCCTAGGGTCTATTGCTGCCCCGGGCACCATATGGTCCTTCTCCTGTAAGTCTAGATTTTCGAATCCGTTGCAAAAATGATAGTTAATTGTAACGTTCAGAGCCTTCTAATGACGATGGAACACTCAAATTGCGTCGAGATTCAATACATCGGCCTCCAGCCGACTTGTCTCCAAGGGGATATCGCTGCCTCGGGCACCACATGGTCCGTCTCCAGTGAATCTACGTTCTCGAATCCGACGCAAAACTCATAGTTAATTGTAACGTTTAGGGCCTCCTATTGGCGATGGAACACTCAAATTGCGTCGAGATTCAATACATCGACCTCCAGCCGACTTGTCTCCAAGGGTCTATTGCTGCCTCGGGCACCTTATGGTCGTTCTCCTGTGAGTCTAGATTTTCGAATCCGACGCAAAAATGATAGTTAATTGTAACGTTCAGGGCCTTGTAATGACGATGGGACACTCAAATTGCGTCGAGATTGAATACATCGTCCTCCAGCCGACTTGTCTCCATGGGAATATTACTGCCTCCGGCCTCTTATGTTCGCTCTCATGTGGATATAGATTTCCGAATCCGACGCGAAACTGATACTTAATTGTAAGGTTCAGGGCCTCCAAATGACGATGGAACACTCAAATTGCGTCGAGATTCAATACATCGGCCTCCAGCGGACTTGTCTCCAAGGGGATATTGCTGTCTCAGGCACCATATGACCCTAGTCCTGTGAGTCTAGATTTTCGAATCCGACGCAAAAATGATAGTGAATAATAACGTTCAGCGCCTCCTGATGACGATAGAACTCTCAAATTGCGTCGCGATTCAATACATTGTCCTCCAGCTGATTTGTGTCCAAGGGGATATTGCTGCCTCGGGCACCAAATGGTCCGTCTCCCGTGAGTCTGGATTTTTGAGTCCGACGCGAAACTGATTGTTAATTGTAAGGTTCAGGGCCTCCAAATGACGATGGAGCACTCAAATTGCGTCGCGATTCAATACATCGTCCTCCAGCGGACTGGTCTCCAAGGGTCAATAGCTGCCACGGGCACCTTGTGATCGTTCTGCTGTGAGTCTAGATTTTAGAACCCGACGCAAAACTGATTGTTAATTCTAACGTTCAGGGCCACCTAATGACGATGGAACACTGAAATTGAGTCGAGATTCAATACATCGAACTCCAGCCGACTTGTCCCCAAGGGTCTATTGCTGCCTCGGGCACCTTATGGTCGTTCTCCTGTGAGTCTAGATTTTCGAATCCGACGCAAAAATGATAGTTAATTGTAACGTTCAGGGCCTCCTAATGCCAATGGAACACTCAAATTGCGTCGAGATTCAATACATCTTCCTCCAGCCGACTTGTCTACAAGGGGATATTGCTGCCTCGGGCTCCATGTGGTCCGTCTCCTGTGAGTCTAGATTTTCGAATCCGACGCGAAACTGATAGTTAATTGTAAGGTTCAGGGCCTCGTAATGCCGATGGAACACTGAAATTGCGTCGAGATTCAATACATCGGCCTCCAGCCGACTTGTCTCCAAGGGTCTGTTGCTGCCTCGGGCACCTTATGGTCGTTTTCCTGTGAGTTTAGATTATCGAATCCGACGCAAAAATGATAGTTAATTGTAACGTTCAGGGCCTTCTAATGACGATGGAACACTCAAATTGCGTCGAGATTCAACTCATCGGCCTCCAGCCGACTTGTCTCCAAGGGGATATCGCTGCCGCGGGCACCACATGGTCCGTCTCCGGTGATTCTACGTTTTCGAATCCGACGCAAAACTCATAGTTAATTGTAACGTTCAGGGCCTCTAAATGACGATGGAACACTCAAATTGCGTCGGGATTCAATACATCGTCCTTCAGCGGACTGGTCTCCAAGGGGATATTGCTACATCGGGCACCTTATGGTCGTTCTCCTGTGAGTTTAGATTTCCGAATCCGACGAAAAACTGATAGATAATTGTAACATTCAGGGCCTCCTAATGACGATGGAACACTCATTTTGCGTCGCGATCCAATACATCGTCCTCCAACCGACTTGTCTCCAAGGGACAATAGCTGCCACGGGCACCGTTGATCGTTCTGCTGTGAGTCTACATTTTCGAACCCGACGCAAAACTGATTGTTAATTGTAAAGTTCAGGGCCCCCTAATGACGATGGAACACTCAAATTGAGTCGAGATTCAATACATCGACCTCCAGCCGACTTGTCTCCAAGGGGATATTGCTGCCTCGGGCTCCATGTGGTCCGTCTCCTGTGAGTCTAGATTTTCGAATCCGACGCGAAACTGATAGTTAATTGTAACGTTCAGGGCCTCCTAATGACGATGGAACACTCAAATTTCGTCGAGATTCAATACATCGGCCTCCAGCCGACTTGTTTCCAAGGGGATATTGCTGTCTCGGGCACAATATGATCCTTCTCCTGTGAGTCTAGTTTTCCGAATCCGACGCAAAAATGATATTGAATTGTAACGTTCAGCGCCTCCTAATGACGATAGAAGACTCAAATTGCGTCGAGATTCAATACATCGTCCTCCAGCCGATTCGTCTCCAAGGGGATATTGCTGCCTCGGGCACCAAATGGTCCGTCTGCTGTGAGTCTAGATTTTCGAATCCGACGAAAAACTGATAGTTAATTGTAACATTCAGGGCCTCCTAATGACGATGGAACACTCAAATTGCGTCGCGATCCAATACATCGACCTCCAGCCGACTTGTCTCCAAGGGTCTATTGCTGCCTCGGGCACCTTATGGTCGTTCTCCTGTGAGTCTAGATTTTCGAATCCGACGCAAAAATGATAGTTAATTGTAACGTTCAGGGCCTTGTAATGACGATGGAACACTCAAATTGCGTCGAGATTCAATACATCGGCCACCAGCCGACTTGTCTCCAAGGGTCTGTTGCTGCCCCGGGCACCTTATGGTAGTTCTCCTGTGAGTTTAGATTATCGAATCCGACGCAAAAATGATAGTTAATTGTAACGTTTATGGCCTCCTAATGACGATGGAACACTCAAATTGCGTCGAGATTCAAAACATCGGCCTCCAGCGGACTTGTATCCAAGGGGATATTGCTGTCTCGGGCACCATATGATCCTTCTCCTGTGAGTCTAGATTTTCGAATCCGACGCAAAAATGATAGTGAATAGTAAGTTCAGCGCCTCCAGATGACGATAGAACTCTCAAATTGCGTCGAGATTCAATACATCGTCCTCCAGCTGATTTGTCTCCAAGGGGATATTGCTGCCTCGGGCACCAAACGGTCCGTCTCCGGTGAGTCTGGATTTCTGAATCCGACGCGAAACTGATAGTTAATTGTAACGTTCAGGGCCTCCAAATGGCGATGGAGCACTCAAATTTCGTCGCGATTCAATACATCGTCCTCCAGCGGACTGGTCTCCAAGGGGATATTGCTGCATTGGGCACCTTATGGTCCGTCTCCAGTGAGTCTAGATTTTCGAATCCGACGAAAATCTGATAGTTAATTGTAACACTCAGGGCCTCCTAATGACGATGGAACACTCAAATCGCGTCGCGATCCAATACATCGTCCTCCATCCGACTTGTCTCCAAGGGTCTAATGCTGCCTCGGGCACCTTATGGTCGTTCACTTGTAAGTCTAGATTTTCGAATCCGACGCAAAACTGATAGTTCATTATTACGTTCAGGGCGACCTAATGACGATGGAACACACAAATTGCGTCGATATTCAATACATCGGCCTCCAGTCGATTTGTCTCCTAGGGGTATATTGCTGTCTCTAGCACCGTGTGAACTTCTCCTGTGAGTAGATTTTCGAATCCGACGCTAAAATGATTGTTAATTGTTACGTTCAGGGCCTCCTAATGCCGATGGGACACTCAAATTGCGTCGAGATTCAATACATCGGCCTCCAGCCGACTTGTCTCCAAGGGTCTATTGCTGCCTCGGGCACCTTATGGTCAATCACCTGTGAGTCTAGATTTTCGAATCCGACGCAAAAATGATAGTTAATTTTAACGTTCAGGGCCTCCTATTGGCGATGGAACACTCAAATTGCGTCGAGATTCAATACATCGGACTCCAGCCGACTTGTCTCCAAGGGTCTATTGCTGCCTCGGGCACCTTATGGTCGTCCTCCTGTGAGTCTAGATTTTCGAATCCGACGCAAAAATGATAGTTAATTGTAACGTTCAGGGCCTTCTAATGACGATGGAACACTCAAATTGCGTCGAGATTCAACACATCGGCCTCCAGCCGACTTGTCTCCAAGGGGATATCGCTGCCTCGGGCAGCACATGGTCCGTCTCCCGTGATTCTACGTTTTCGAATCCGACGCAAAACTCATAGTTAATTGTAACGTTCAGGGCCTCCTAATGACGATGGAACACTCAAATTGCGTCGGGATTCAATACATCTTCCTCCAGCGGACTGGTCTCCAAGGGGATATTGCTGCATCGGGCACCTTATGGTCGTTCTCCTGTGAGTTTAGATTTTCGAATCCCACGAAAAACTGATAGTTAATTGTAACATTCAGGGCCTCCTAATGACGATGGAACACTCATTTTTCGTCGCGATCCAATACATCGTCCTACAACCGACTTGTCTCCAAGGGTCAATAGCTGCCACGGGCACCTTTGATCGTTCTGCTGTGAGTCTAGATTTTCGAACCCGACCCAAAACTCATTGTTAATTGTAACGTTCAGGGCCACCTAATGACGATGGAACACTCAAATTGAGTCGAGATTCAATACATCGACCTCCAGCCGACTTGTCTCCAAGGGGATATTGCTGCCTCGGGCTCCATGTGGTCCGTCTCCTGTGAGTCTAGATTTTCGAATCCGACGCGAAACTGATAGTTAATTGTAACGTTTCTGGCCTCCTAATGACGATGGATCACTCAAATTGCGTAGAGATTCAATACATCGGCCTCCAGCCGACTTGTCTCCAAGGGTCTATTGCTGCCTCGATCACCTTATGGTCGTTCGCCTGTGAGTCTAGATTTTCGAATCCGACGCAAAACTCATAGTTAATTGTAACGTTCAGGGCCTCCTAATGACGATGGAAGACTCAAATTGCGTCAAGAATCAATACATCGGTTTCCAGCCGACATGTCTCTAAGGGTCTATTGGTGCCTCGGGTACCTTATGGTCGTTCTCCTGTGACTCTAGATTTTCGAATCCGACGCGAAACTGATAGTTAATTGTAAGGTTCAGGGCCTCTTTATGACGATGGAACACTCAAATTGCGTCGAGATTCAATACATCGGCCTCCAGCGGACTTGTCTCCAAGGGGATATTGCTGTCTCGGGCACCATATGATCCTTCTCCTGTGAGTCTAGATTTTCGAATCCGACGCAAAATTGATAGTGAATAGTAACGTTCAGCGCCTCCTGATGACGATAGAACTCTCAAATTGCGTCGAGATTCAATACATCGTCCTCCAGCTGATTTGTCTCCAAGGGGATATTGCTGCCTCGGGCACCAAATGGTCCGTCTCCTGTGAGTCTGGATTTCTGAATCCGACGCGAAACTGATAGTTAATTATAACGTTCAGGGCCTCCAAATGACGATGGAGCACTCAAATTGCGTCGCGATTCAATACATCGTCCTCCAGCGGACTGGTCTCCAAGGGGATATTGCTGCATCGGGCACCAAATGGTCCGTCTCCTGTGAGTCTGGATTTCTGAATCCGACGCAAAACTGATAGTTCATTATAACGTTCAGGGCGACCTAATGACGATGGAACACTCAAATTGCGTCGATATTCAATACATCGGCCTAAAGTCGATTTGACTCCAAGGGGTATATTGCTGTCTCGAGCACCGTATGAACTTCTCCTGTGAGTAGATTTTCGAATCCGACGCTAAAATGATTGTTAATTGTAACGTTCAGGGCCTCCTAATGACGATGGAACACTCAAATTGCGTCAAGAATCAATACATCGGTTTCCAGCCGACTTGTCTCCAAGGGTCTATTGCTGCCTCGGGCACCTCATGGTCGTTCTCCTGTGAGTTTAGATTTTCGAATCCGACGCATAAATGATAGTTAATTGTAACGTTCAGGGACTCCTAAATACGTTGGAACACTCAAATTGCGTCGAGAGTCAATACATCGACCTCCAGTCGACTTGTATCCAAGGGATATTGCAGTCTCGTGCACCATATGATCCTTCTCCTGTTAGTAGATTTTCGAATCCGACGCTAAAATGATAGTTAACTGTAACGTTCAGGGCCTCCTAATGCCGATGGAACACTCAAATTGCGTCGAGATTCAATACATCGGCCTCCAGCCGACTTGTCTCCAAGGGTCTATTGCTGCCTCGGGCACCTTATAGTCGTTCTCTTGTAAGTCTGAATTTTCGAATCCGACGCAAAAATGATAGTTAATTGTAACGTTCAGGGCCTCTTAATGCCGATGGAACACTCAAATTGCGTCGAGATTCAATACATCGGCCTCCAGCCGACTTGTCTCCAAGGGTCTATTGCTGCCTCGGGCACCTTATAGTCGTTCTCCTGTGAGTCTACATTTTCGAATCCGACGCCAAAATGATAGTTAATTGTAATGACGATGGAACACTCAAATTGCGTCGGGATTCAATACATCGTCCTCCAGCGGACTGGTCTCCAAGGGGATATTGCTGCATCGGGCACCTTTTGGTCGTTCTCCTGTGAGTTTAGATTTTCGAATCCGACGAAAAACTGATAGTTAATTGTAACATTCAGGGCCTCCTAATGACGATGGAACACTCATTTTGCGTCGCGATCCAATACATCGTCCTCCAACCGACTTGTCTCCAAGGGTCAAAAGCTGCCACGGGCACCTTGTGATCGTTCTGCTGGGAGTCTAGATTTTCGAATCCGACGCAAAACTGATTGTTAATTGTAACGTTCAGGGCCACCTAATGACGATGGAACACTCAAATTGAGTCGAGATTCAATACATCGACCTCCAGCCGACTTGTCTCCAAGGGGATATTGCTGCCTCGGGCTCCATGTGGTCCGTCTCCTGTGAGTCTAGATTTTCGAATCCGACGCGAAACTGATAGTTAATTGTAACGTTCACGGCCTCCTAATGACAAAGGAACACTCAAATTGCGTCGAGAGTCAATACATCGGCCTCCAGCCGACTTGTCTCCAAGGGGATATTGCTGTCTCGGGCACAATATGATCCTTCTCCTGTGAGTCTAGATTTTCGAATCCGACGCAAAAATGATAGTGATTTGGAACGTTCAGCGCCTCCTAATGACGATAGAAGACTCAAATTGCGTCGAGATTCAATACATCGACCTCCAGCCGACTTGTCTCCAAGGGTCTATTGCTGCCTCGGGCACCTTATGGTCGTTCTCCTGTGAGTCTACATTTTCGAATCCGACGCAAAAATGATAGTTAATTGTAACGTTCAGGGCCTTCTAATGACGATGGAACACTCAAATTGCGTCGAGATTCAATACATCGGCCTCCAGCCGACTTGTCTCCAAGGGTCTGTTGCTGCCTCGGGCACCTTATGGACGTTCTCCTGTGAGTTTAGGTTATCGAATCCGACGCAAAAATGATAGTTAATTGTAACGTTTATGGTCTCCTAATGACGATGGAACACTCAAATTGCGTCGAGATTCAATACATCGGCCTATAGCCGACTTGTCTCCTAGGGTCTATTGCTGCCTCGGGCACCTTATGGTCGTTCTCCTGTGATCCTAGATTTTCGAATCCGACGCTAAACTCATAGTTAATTGTAACATTCAGGGCCTCCTAATGACGATGGAACACTCAAATTGCGTCAAGAATCAATATATCGGTTTACAGCCGATTTGTCTATAAGGGTCTATTGCTGCCTCGGGCACCTTATGGTCGTTCTCCTGTGAGTCTAGATTTTCGAATCCGACTCATAAATGATAGTTAATTGTAACGTTCAGGGCCTCCTAATGACGATGGAACACTCAAATTGCGTCGAGATTCAATACATCGGCCTCCAGCGGACTTGTCTCTAAGGGGATATTGCTGCCTCGGGCTCCATGTGGTCCGTCTCCTGTGAGTCTAGATTTTCGAATCCGACGCGAAACTGATAGTTAATTGTAACGTTCGGGGCCTCCTAATGACGATGGAACACTCAAATTTCGTCGAGATTCAATACATCGGCCTCCAGCCGACTTGTCTCCAAGGGTCTATTGCTGCCTCGATCACCTTATGGTCGTTCGCCTGTGAGTTTAGATTATCGAATCCGACGCAAAAATGATAGTTAATTGTAACGTTTATGGCCTCCTAATGACGATGGATCACTCAAATTGCGTCGAGATTCAATACATCGGCCTCCAGCCGACTTGCCTCCAAGGGTCTATTGCTGCCTCGATCACCTTATGGTCGTTCGCCTGTGAGTCTAGATTTTCGAATCCGACGCAAAACTCATAGTTAATTGTAACGTTCAGGGCCTCCTAATGACGATGGAAGACTCAAATTGCGTCAAGAATCAATACATCGGTTTCCAGCCGACATGTCTCCAAGGGTCTATTGGTGCCTCGGGTACCTTATGGTCGTTCTCCTGTGACTCTAGATTTTCGAATCCGACGCGAAACTGATAGTTAATTGTAAGGTTCAGGGCCTCCTAATGACGATGGAACACTCAAATTGCGTCGAGATTCAATACATCGGCCTCCAGCGGACTTGTCTCCAAGGGGATATTGCTGTCTCGGGCACCATATGATCCTTCTCCTGTGAGTCTAGATTTTCGAATCCGACGCAAAATTGATAGTGAATAGTAACGTTCAGCGCCTCCTGATGACGATAGAACTCTCAAATTGCGTCGAGATTCAATACATCGTCCTCCAGCTGATTTGTCTCCAAGGGGATATTGCTGCCTCGGGCACCAAATGGTCCGTCTCCTATGAGTCTGGATTTCTGAATCCGACGCGAAACTGATAGTTAATTGTAACGTTCAGGGCCTCCAAATGACGATGGAGCACTCAAATTGCGTCGCGATTCAATTCATCGTCCTCCAGCGGACTGGTCTCCAAGGGGATATTGCTGCATCGGGCACCTTATGGTCCGTCTCCAGTGAGTCTAGATTTTCGAATCCGACGAAAATCTGATAGTTAATTGTAACATTCAGGGCCTCCTAATGACGATGGAACACTCAAATTGCGTCGCGATCCAATACATCGTCCTCCAGCCGACTTGTCTCCAAGGGTCTAATGCTGCCTCGGGCACCTTATGGTCGTTCTCTTGTAAGGCTAGATTTTCGAACCGGACGCAAAACTGATAGTTCATTATAACGTTCAGGGCGACCTAATGACGATGGAACACTCAAATTGCGTCGATATTCAATACATCGGCCTAAAGTCGATTTGACTCCAAGGGGTATATTGCTGTCTCGAGCACCGTATGAACTTCTCCTGTGAGTAGATTTTCGAATCCGACGCTAAAATGATTGTTAATTGTAACGTTCAGGGCCTCCTAATGACGATGGAACACTCAAATTGCGTCAAGAATCAATACATCGGTTTCCAGCCGACTTGTCTCAAAGGGTCTATTGCTGCTTCGGGCACCTCATGGTCGTTCTCCTGTGAGTTTAGATTTTCGAATCCGACGCATAAATGATAGTTAATTGTAACGTTCAGGGACTCCTAAATACGTTGGAACACTCAAATTGCGTCGAGAGTCAATACATCGACCTCTAGTCGACTTGTATCCAAGGGATATTGCAGTCTCGTGCACCATATGATCCTTCTCCTGTTAGTAGATTTTCGAATTCGACGCTAAAATGATAGTTAACTGTAACGTTCAGGGCCTCCTAATGCCGATGGAACACTCAAATTGCGTCGAGATTCAATACATCGGCCTCCAGCCGACTTGTCTCCAAGGGTCTATTGCTGCCTCGGGCACCTTATAGTCGTTCTCTTGTAAGTCTGGATTTTCGAATCCGACGCAAAAATGATAGTTAATTGTAACGTTCAGGGCCTCTTAATGCCGATGGAACACTCAAATTGCGTCGAGATTCAATACATCGGCCTCCAGCAGACTTGTCTCCAAAGGTCTATTGCTGCCTCGGGCACCTTATAGTCGTTCTCCTGTGAGTCTAAATTTTCGAATCCGACGCCAAAATGATAGTTAATTGTAATGACGATGGAACACTCAAATTGCGTCGGGATTCAATACATCGTCCTCCAGCGGACTGGTCTCCAAGGGGATATTGCTGCATCGGGCAACTTATGGTCGTTCTCCTGTGAGTTTAGATTTTCGAATCCGACGAAAAACTGATAGTTAATTGTAACATTCAGGGCCTCCTAATGACGATGGAACACTCATTTTGCGTCGCGATCCAATACATCGTCCTCCAACCGACTTGTCTCCAAGGGTCAAAAGCTGCCACGGGCACCTTGTGATCGTTCTGCTGGGAGTCTAGATTTTCGAATCCGACGCAAAACTGATTGTTAATTGTAACGTTCAGGGCCACCTAATGACGATGGAACACTCAAATTGAGTCGAGATTCAATACATCGACCTCCAGCCGACTTGTCTCCAAGGGGATATTGCTGCCTCGGGCTCCATGTGGTCCGTCTCCTGTGAGTCTAGATTTTCGAATCCGACGCGAAACTGATAGTTAATTGTAACGTTCAGGGCCTCCTAATGACAATGGAACACTCAAATTGCGTCGAGAGTCAACACATCGGCCTCCAGCCGACTTGTCTCCAAGGGGATATTGCTGTCTCGGGCACAATGTGATCCTTCTCCTGTGAGTCTAGATTTTCGAATCCGACGCAAAAATGATAGTGAATTGGAACGTTCAGCGCCTCCTAATGACGATAGAAGACTCAAATTGCGTCGAGATTCAATACATCGACCTCCAGCCGACTTGTCTCCAAGGGTCTATTGCTGCCTCGGGCACCTTATGGTCGTTCTCCTGTGAGTCTACATTTTCGAATCCGACGCAAAAATGATAGTTAATTGTAACGTTCAGGGCCTTCTAATGACGATGGAACACTCAAATTGCGTCGAGATTCAATACATCGGCCTCCAGCCGACTTGTCTCCAAGGGTCTGTTGCTGCCTCGGGCACCTTATGGACGTTCTCCTGTGAGTTTAGGTTATCGAATCCGACGCAAAAATGATAGTTAATTGTAACGTTTATGGTCTCCTAATGACGATGGAACACTCAAATTGCGTCGAGATTCAATACATCGGCCTATAGCCGACTTGTCTCCTAGGGTCTATTGCTGCCTCGGGCACCTTATGGTCGTTCTCCTGTGAGCCTAGATTTTCGAATCCGACGCAAAACTCATAGTTAATTGTAACATTCAGGGCCTCCTAATGACGATGGAACACTCAAATTGCGTCAAGAATCAATATATCGGTTTCCAGCCGACTTGTCTATAAGGGTCTATTGCTGCCTCGGGCACCTTATGGTCGTTCTACTGTGAGTCTAGATTTTCGAATCCGACTCATAAATGATAGTTAATTGTAACGTTCAGGGCCTCCTAATGACGATGGAACACTCAAATTGCGTCGAGATTCAATACATCGGCCTCCAGCGGACTTGTCTCCAAGGGGATATTGCTGCCTGGGGCACCATATGATCCTTCTCTTGTGAGTCTAGATTTTCGAATACGACGCAAAAATGATGGTGAATAGTAACGTTCAGCGCCTCCTGATGACGATAGAACTCTCAAATTGCGTCGAGATTCAATACATCGTCCTCCAGCTGATATGTCTCCAAGGGGATATTGCTGCCTCGGGCACCAAATGGTCCGTCTCCTGTGAGTCTGGATTTTTGAATTCGACGCGGAACTGATAGTTAATTGTAACGTTCAGGGCCTCCAAATGACGATGGAGCACTCAAATTGCGTCGCGATTCAATACATCGTCCTCCAGCGGACTGGTCTCCAAGGGGATATTGCTGCATCGGGCACCTTATGGTCGTTCTCCTGTGAGTTTAGATTTTCGAATCTGACGAAAAACTGATAGTTAATTGTAACATTCAGGGCCTCCTAATGACGATGGAACACTCATTTTTCGTCGCGATCCAATACATCGTCCTACAACCGATTTGTCTCCAAGGGTCAATAGCTGAAACGGGCACCTTTGATCGTTCTGCTGTGAGTCTAGATTTTCGAACCCGACGCAAAACTCATTGTTAATTGTAACGTTCAGGGCCACCTTATGACGATGGAACACTCAAATTGTGTCGAGATTCAATACATCGACCTCCAGCCGACTTGTCTCCAAGGGGATATTGCTGCCTCGGGCTCCATGTGGTCCGTCTCCTGTGAGTCTAGATTTTCGAATCCGACGCGAGGCTGATAGTTAATTGTAACGTTCAGGGCCTCCTAATGACGATGGAACACCCAAATTTCGTCGAGATTCAATACATCGGCCTCCAGCCGACTTGTCACCAAGGGGATATTGCTGTCTCGGGCACAATATGATCCTTCTCCTGTGAGTCTAGGTTTTCGAATCCGACGCAAAAATGATAGTGAATTGTAACTTTCAGCGCCTCCTAATGACGATAGGAGACTCAAATTGCGTCGAGATTCAATACATCGTCCTCCAGCCGATTTGTCTCCAAGGGGATATTGCTGCCTCGGGCACCAAATGGTCCGTCTGCTGTGAGTCTAGATTTTCGAATACGACGAAAAACTGATAGTTAATTGTAACATTCAGGGCCTCCTAATGACGATGGAACACTCAAATTGCGTCGCGATCCAATACATCGACCTCCAGCCGGCTTGTCACCAAGGGTCTATTGCTGACTCGGGCACCTTATGGTCGTTCTCCTGTGAGTCTAGATTTTCGAATCCGACGCAAAAATGATAGTTAATTGTAACGTTCAGGGCCTTGTAATGACGATGGAACACTCAAATTGCGTCGAGATTCAATACATCGGCCACCAGCCGACTTGTCTCCAAGGGTCTGTTGCTGCCTCGGGCACCTTATGGTCGTTCTCCTGTGAGTTTAGATTATCGAATCCGACGCAAAAATGATAGTTAATTGTAACGTTTATGGCCTCCTAATGACGATGGATCACTCAAATTGCGTCGAGATTCAATACATCGGCCTCCAGCCGACTTGTCTCCCAGGGTCTATTGCTGCCTCGATCACCTTATGGTCGTTCGCCTGTGAGTCTAGATTTTCTAATCCGACGCAAAACTCATAGTTAATTGTAACGTTCAGGGCCTCCTAATGACGATGGAACACTCAAATTGCGTCGAGATTCAATACATCGGCCTCCAGCGGACTTGTCTCCAAGGGGATATTGCTGTCTCGGGCACCATATGATCCTTCTCCTGTGAGTCTAGATTTTCGAATCCGACGCAAAATTGATAGTGTATAGTAACGTTCAGCGCCTCGTGATGACGATAGAACTCTCAAATTGCGTCGCGATTCAATACATCGTCCTCCAGCGGACTGGTCTCCAAGGGGATATTGCTGAATCGGGCACCTTATGGTCCGTCTCCAGTGAGTCTAGATTTTCGAATCCGACGAAAATCTGATAGTTAATTATAACATTCAGGGCCTCCTAATGACGATGGAACAATCAAATTTTGTCGCGATCCAATACATCGTCCTCCAGCCGACTTGTCTCCAAGGGTCTAATGCTGCCTCGGGCACCTTATGGTCGTTCTCTTGTAAGGCTAGATTTTCGAACCCGACGCAAAACTGATAGTTCATTATAACGTTCAGGGCGACCTAATGACGATGGAACACTCAAATTGCGTCGATATTCAATACATCGGCCTAAAGTCGATTTGTCTCCAAGGGGTATATTGCTGTCTCGAGCACCGTATGAACTTCTCCTGTGAGTAGATTTTCGAATCCGACGCTAAAATGATTGTTAATTGTAACGTTCAGGGCCTCCTAATGACGATGGAACACTCAAATTGCGTCAAGAATCAAGACATCGGTTTCCAGCCGACTTGTCTCCAAGGGTCTATTGCTGCCTCGGGCACCTTATGGTCGTTCTCCTGTGAGTCTAGATTTTCGAATCCGACGCAAAAATGATAGTTAATTTTAACGTTCAGGGCCTCCTATTGGCGATGGAACACTCAAATTGCGTCGAGATTCAATACATCGGCCTCCAGCCGACTTGTCTCCTATGGTCTGTTTCTGCCTCGGGCCCCTTATGGTCGTTCTCCTGTGAGTCTAGATTTTCGAATCCGACGATAAAATGATAGTTAATTGTAACGTTCAGGGCCTCCTAATGACGATGGTAGACTCAAATTGCGACGAGATTCAATACATCGTCCTCCAGCCGACATGTCTCCAAGGGTCTGTTGCTGCCTCGGGCACCTCATGGTCGTTCTCCTGTGAGTTTAGATTTTCGAATCCGACGCATAAATGATAGTTAATTGTAACGTTCAGGGACTCCTAAAGACGATGGAACACTCAAGTTGCGTCGAGAGTCAATATATCGACCTCCAGTCGACTTGTATCCAAGGGGATATTGCACTCTCGTGCACCATATGATCCTTCTCCTGTTAGTAGATTTTCGAATCCGACGCTAAAATGATAGTTAACTGTAACGTTCAGGGCCTCCTAATGCCGATGGAACACTCAAATTGCGCCGAGATTCAATACATCGGCCTCCAGCCGACTTGTCTCCAAGGGTCTATTGCTGCCTCGGGCACCTTATAGTCGTTCTCTTGTAAGTCTGGATTTTCGAATCCGACGCAAAAATGATAGTTAATTGTAACGTTCAGGGCCTCCTAATGCCGATGGAACACTCAAATTGCGTCGAGATTCAATACATCGGCCTCCAGCCGACTTGTCTCCAAGGGTCTATTGCTGCCTCGGGCACCTTATAGTCGTTCTCCTGTGAGTCTAAATTTTCGAATCCGACGCCAAAATGATAGTTAATTGTAATGACGATGGAACACTCAAATTGCGTCGGGATTCAATACATCGTCCTCCAGCATACTGGTCTCCAAGGGGATATTGCTGCCTCGGGATCCATGTGGTCCGTCTCCTGTGAGTCTAGATTTTCGAATCCGACGCGAAACTGATAGTTAATTGTAACGTTCAGGGCCTCCTAATGACGATGGAACACTCAAATTGCGTCGAGAGTCAATACATCGGCCTCCAGCCGACTTGTCTCCAAGGGGATATTGCTGTCTCGGGCACAATATGATCCTTCTCCTGTGAGTCTAGATTATCGAATCCGACGCAAAAATGATAGTTAATTGTAACGTTCAGGGCCTTCTAATGGCGATGGAACACTCAAATCGCGTCGAGATTCAATACATCGGCCTCCAGCCGACTTGTCTCCAAGGGTCTGTTGCTGCCTCGGGCACCTTATGGACGTTCTCCTGTGAGTTTAGATTATCGAATCCGACGCAAAAATGATAGTTAATTGTAACGTTTATGGAATCCTAATGACGATGGAACACTCAAATTGCGTCGAGATTCAATACATCGGCCTATAGCCGACTTGTCTCCAAGGGTCTATTGCTGCCTCGGGCACCTTATGGTCGTTCTCCTGTGAGCCTAGATTTCGAATCCGACGCAAAACTCATAGTTAATTGTTACATTCAGGGCCTCCTAATGACGATTGGAACACTCAAATTGCGTCAAGAATCAATACATCGGTTTCCAGCCGAGTTGTCTCCAAGGGTCTATTGCTGCCTCGGGCACCTTATGGTCGTTCTCCTGTGAGTCTAGATTTTCGAATCCGACTCATAAATGATAGTTAATTGTAACGTTCAGGGACTCCTAAATACGTTGGAACACTCAAATTGCGTCGAGAGTCAATACATCGACCTCCAGTCGACTTGTATCCAAGGGATATTGCAGTCTCGTGCACCATATGATCCTTCTCCTGTTAGTAGATTTTCGAATCCGACGCTAAAATGATAGTTAACTGTAACGTTCAGGGCCTCCTAATGCCGATGGAACACTCAAATTGCGTCGAGATTCAATACATCATCCTCCAGCCGACTTGTCTCCAAGGGTCTATTGCTGCCTCGGGCACCTTATAGTCGTTCTCTTGTAAGTCTGGATTTTAGAAACCGACGCAAAAATGATAGTTAATTGTAACGTTCAGGGCCTCTTAATGCCGATGGAACACTCAAATTGCGTCGTGATTCAATACATCGGCCTCCAGCCGACTTGTCTCCTTATAGTCGTTCTCCTGTGAGTCTAAATTTTCGAATCCGACGCCAAAATGATAGTTAATTGTAATGACGATGGAACACTCAAATTGCGACGGGATTCAATACTTCGTCCTCCAGCGGACTGGTCTCCAAGGGGATATTGCTGCATCGGGCACCTTATGGTCGTTCTCCTGTGAGTTTAGATTTTCGAATCCGACGAAAAACTGATAGTTAATTGTAACATTCAGGGCCTCCTAATGACGATGGAACACTCATTTTGCGTCGCGATCCAATACATCGTCCTCCAACCGACTTGTCTCCAAGGGTCAAAAGCTGCCACGGGCACCTTGTGATCGTTCTGCTGGGAGTCTAGATTTTCGAATCCGACGCAAAACTGATTGTTAATTGTAACGTTCAGGGCCACCTAATGACGATGGAACACTCAAATTGAGTCGAGATTCAATACATCGACCTCCAGCCGACTTGTCTCCAAGGGGATATTGCTGCCTCGGGCTCCATGTGGTCCGTCTCCTGTGAGTCTAGATTTTCGAATCCGACGCGAAACTGATAGTTAATTGTAACGTTCAGGGCCTCCTAATGACAATGGAACACTCAAATTGCGTCGAGAGTCAATACATCTGCCTCCAGCCGACTTGTCTCGAAGGGGATATTGCTGTCTCGGGCACAATTTGATCCTTCTCCTGTGAGTCTAGATTTTCGAATCCGACGCAAAAATGATAGTGAATTGGAACGTTCAGCGCCTCCTAATGACGATAGAAGACTCAAATTGCGTCGAGATTCAATACATCGACCTCCAGCCGACTTGTCTCCAAGGGTCTATTGCTGCCTCGGGCACCTTATGGTCGTTCTCCTGTGAGTCTACATTTTCGAATCCGACGCAAAAATGATGGTTAATTGTAACGTTCAGGGCCTTCTAATGACGATGGAACACTCAAATTGTGTCGAGATTCAATACATCGGCCTCCAGCCGACTTGTCTCCAAGGGTCTGTTGCTGCCTCGGGCACCTTATGGACGTTCTCCTGTGAGTTTAGGTTATCGAATCCGACGCAAAAATGATAGTTAATTGTAACGTTTATGGTCTCCTAATGACGATGGAACACTCAAATTGCGTCGAGATTCAATACATCGGCCTATAGCCGACTTGTCTCCTAGGGTCTATTGCTGCCTCGGGCACCTTATGGTCGTTCTCCTGTGAGCCTAGATTTTCGAATCCGACGCAGAACTCATAGTTAATTGTAACATTCAGGGCCTCCTAATGACGATGGAACACTCAAATTGCGTCAAGAATCAATATATCGGTTTCCAGCCGACTTGTCTATAAGGGTCTATTGCTGCCTCGGGCACCTTATGGTCGTTCTCCTGTGAGTCTAGATTTTCGAATCCGACTCATAAATGATAGTTAATTGTAACGTTCAGGGCCTCCTAATGACGATGGAACACTCAAATTGCGTCGAGATTCAATACATCGGCCTCCAGCGGACTTGTCTCCAAGGGGATATTGCTGCCTCGGGCTCCATGTGGTCCGTCTCCTGTGAGTCTAGATTTTCGAATCCGACGCGAAACTGATAGTTAATTGTAACGTTCGGGGCCTCCTAATGACGATGGAACACTCAAATTTCGTCGAGATTCAATACATCGGCCTCCAGCCGACTTGTCTCCAAGGGTCAATTGCTGCCTCGATCACCTTATGGTCGTTCGCCTGTGAGTTTAGATTATCGAATCCGACGCAAAAATGATAGTTAATTGTAACGTTTATGGCCTCCTAATGACGATGGATCACTCAAATTGCGTCGAGATTCAATACATCGGCCTCCAGCCGACTTGTCTCCAAGGGTCTATTGCTGCCTCGATCACCTTATGGTCGTTCGCCTGTGAGTCTAGATTTTCAAATCCGACGCAAAACTCATAGTTAATTGTAACGTTCAGGGCCTCCTAATGACGATGGAAGACTCAAATTGCGTCAAGAATCAATACATCGGTTTCCAGCCGACAGGTCTCCAAGGGTCTATTGGTGCCTCGGGTACCTTATGGTCGTTCTCCTGTGACTCTAGATTTTCGAATCCGACGCGAAACTGATAGTTAATTGTAAGGTTCAGGGCCTCCTAATGACGATGGAACACTCAAATTGCGTCGAGATTCAATACATCGGCCTCCAGCGGACTTGTCTCCAAGGGGATATTGCTGTCTCGGGCACCATATGATCCTTCTCCTGTGTGTCTAGATTTTCGAACCGGACGCAAAACTGATAGTTCATTATAACGTTCAGGGCGACCTAATGACGATGGATCACTCAAATTGCGTCTATATTCAATACATCGGCCTAAAGTCGATTTGACTCCAAGGGGTATATTGCTGTCTCGAGCACCGTATGAACTTCTCCTGTGAGTAGATTTTCGAATCCGACGCTAAAATGATAGTTAACTGTAACGTTCAGGGCCTCCTAATGCCGATGGAACTCTCAAATTGCGTCGAGATTCAATACATCGGCCTCCAGCCGAATTGTCTCCAAGGGTCTATTGCTGCCTCGGGCACCTTATAGTCGTTCTCTTGTAAGTCTGGATTTACGAATCCGACGCAAAAATGATAGTTAATTGTAACGTTCAGGGCCTCTTAATGCCGATGGAACACTCAAATTGCGTCGAGATTCAATACATCGGCCTCCAGCCTACTTGTCTCCAAGGGTCTATTGCTGCCTCGGGCACCTTATAGTCGTTCTCCTGTGAGTCTAAATTTTCGAATCCGACGCCAAAATGATAGTTAATTGTAATGACGATGGAACACTCAAATTGCGTCGGGATTCAATACATCGTCCTCCAGCGGACTGGTCTCCAAGGGGATATTGCTGCATCGGGCACCTTATGGTCGTTCTCCTAAGAGTTTAGATTTTCGAATCCGACGAAAAACTGATATTTAATTGTAACATTCAGGGCCTCCTAATGACGATGGAACACTCATTTTGCGTCGCGATCCAATACATCGTCCTCCAACCGACTTGTCTCCAAGGGTCAAAAGCTGCCACGGGCACCTTGTGATCGTTCTGCTGGGAGTATAGATTTTCGAATCCGACGCAAAACTGATTGTTAATTGTCACGTTCAGGGCCACCTAATGACGATGGAACACTCAAATTGAGTCGAGATTCAATACATCGACCTCCAGCCGACTTGTCTCCAAGGGGATATTGCTGCCTCGGGCTCCATGTGGTCCGTCTCCTGTGAGTCTAGATTTTCGAATCCGACGCGAAACTGATAGTTAATTGTAACGTTCAGGGCCTCCTAATGACAATGGAACACTCAAATTGCGTCGAGAGTCAATACATCGGCCTCCAGCCGACTTGTCTCCAAGGGGATATTGCTGTCTCGGGCACAATATGATCCTTCTCCTGTGAGTCTAGATTTTCGAATCCGACGCAAAAATGATAGTGAATTGGAACGTTCAGCGCCTCCTAATGACGATAGAAGACTCAAATTGCGTCGAGATTCAATACATCGACCACCAGCCGACTTGTCTCCAAGGGTCTATTGCTGCCTCGGGCACCTTATGGACGTTCTCCTGTGAGTTTAGGTTATCGAATCCGACGTAAAAATGATAGTTAATTGTAACGTTTATGGTCTCCTAATGACGATGGAACACTCAAATTGCGTCGAGATTCAATACATCGGCCTATAGCCGACTTGTCTCCTAGGGTCTATTGCTGCCTCGGGCACCTTATGGTCGTTCTCCTGTGAGCCTAGATTTTCGAATCCGACGCAAAACTCATAGTTAATTGTAACATTCAGGGCCTCCTAATGACGATGGAACACTCAAATTGCGTCAAGAATCAATATATCGGTTTCCAGCCGACTTGTCTATAAGGGTCTATTGCTGCCTCGGGCACCTTATGGTCGTTCTCCTGTGAGTCTAGATTCTCGAATCCGACTCATAAATGATAGTTAATTGTAACGTTCAGGGCCTCCTAATGACGATGGAACACTCAAATTGCGTCGAGATTCAATACATCGGCCTCCAGCGGACTTGTCTCCAAGGGGATATTGCTGTCTCGGTCTCCATATGATCCTTCTCTTGTGAGTCTAGATTTTCGAATACGACGCAAAAATGATAGTGAATAGTAACGTTCAGCGCCTCCTGATGACGATAGAACTCTCAAATTGCGTCGAGATTCAATACATCGTCCTCCAGCTGATATGTCTCCAAGGGGATATTGCTGCCTCGGGCACCAAATGGTCCGTCTGCTGTGAGTCTAGATTTTCGAATCCGACGAAAAACTGATAGTTAATTGTAACATTCAGGGCCTCCTAATGACGATGGAACACTGAAATTGCGTCGCGATCCAATACATCGACCTCCAGCCGGCTTGTCTCCAAGGGTCTATTGCTGCCTCGGGCACCTTATGGTCGTTCTCCTGTGAGTCTAGATTTTCGAATCCGACGCAAAAATGATAGTTAATTGTAACGTTCAGGGCCTTGTAATGACGATGGAACACTCAAATTGCGTCGAGATCCAATACATCGGCCACCAGCCGACTTGTCTCCAAGGGTCTGTTGCTGCCTCGGGCACCTTATGGTCGTTCTCCTGTGAGTTTAGATTATCGAATCCGACGCAAAAATGATAGTTAATTGTAACGTTTATGGCCTCCTAATGACGATGGATCACTCAAATTGCGTCGAGATTCAATACATCGGCCTCCAGCCGACTTGTCTCCCAGGGCCTATTGCTGCCTCGATCACCTTATGGTCGTTCGCCTGTGAGTCTAGATTTTCTAATCCGACGCAAAACTCATAGTTAATTGTAACGTTCAGGGCCTCCTAATGACGATGGAAGACTCAAATTGCGTCAAGAATCAATACATCGGTTTCCAGCCGACATGTCTCCAAGGGTCTATTGGTGCCTCGGGTACCTTATGGTCGTTCTCCTGTGAGTCTAGATTTTCGAATCCGACGCGAAACTGATAGTTAATTGTAAGGTTCAGGGCCTCCTAATGACGATGGAACACTCAAATTGCGTCGAGATTCAATACATCGGCCTCCAGCGGACTTGTCTCCAAGGGGATATTGCTGTCTCGGGCACCATATGATCCTTCTCCTGTGAGTCTAGATTTTCGAATCCGACGCAAAATTGATAGTGAATAGTAACGTTCAGCGCCTCGTGATGACGATAGAACTCTCAAATTGCGTCGCGATTCAATACATCGTCCTCCAGCGGACTGGTCTCCAAGGGGATATTGCTGAATCGGGCACCTTATGGTCCGTCTCCAGTGAGTCTAGATTTTCGAATCCGACGAAAATCTGATAGTTAATTGTAACATTCAGGGCCTCCTAATGACGATGGAACAATCAAATTTTGTCGCGATCCAATACATCGTCCTGCAGCCGACTTGTCTCCAAGGGTCTAATGCTGCCTCGGGCACCTTATGGTCGTTCTCTTGTAAGGCTAGATTTTCGAACCCGACGCAAAACTGATAGTTCATTATAACGTTCAGGGCGACCTAATGACGATGGAACACTCAAATTGCGTCGATATTCAATACATCGGCCTAAAGTCGATTTGTCTCCAAGGGGTATATTGCTGTCTCGAGCACCGTATGAACTTCTCCTGTGAGTAGATTTTCGAATCCGACGCTAAAATGATTGTTAATTGTAACGTTCAGGGCCTCCTAATGACGATGGAACACTCAAATTGCGTCAAGAATCAATACATCGGTTTCCAGCCGACTTGTCTCCAAGGGTCTATTGCTGCCTCGGGCACCTTATGGTCGTTCTCCTGTGAGTCTAGATTTTCGAATCCGACGCAAAAATGATAGTTAATTTTAACGTTCAGGGCCTCCTATTGGCGATGGAACACTCAAATTGCGTCGAGATTCAATACATCGGCCTCCAGCCGACTTGTCTCCTATGGTCTGTTTCTGCCTCGGGCCCCTTATGGTCGTTCTCCTGTGAGTCTAGATTTTCGAATCCGACGATAGAATGATAGTTAATTGTAACGTTCAGGGCCTCCTAATGACGATGGTAGACTCAAATTACGACGAGATTCAATACATCGTCCTCCAGCCGACATCTCTCCAAGGGTCTGTTGCTGCCTCGGGCACCTCATGGTCGTTCTCCTGTGAGTTTAGATTTTCGAATCCGACGCATAAATGATAGTTAATTGTAACGTTCAGGGACTCCTAAAGACGATGGAACACTCACGTTGCGTCGAGAGTCAATATATCGACCTCCAGTCGACTTGTATCCAAGGGCATATTGCACTCTCGTGCACCATATGATCCTTCTCCTGTTAGTAGATTTTCGAATCCGACGCTAAAATGATAGTTAACTGTAACGTTCAGGGCCTCCTAATGCCGATGGAACACTCAAATTGCGTCAAGAATCAATACATCGGTTTCCAGCTGACTTGTCTCCAAGGGTCTATTGCTGCCTGTGGCACCTTATGGTCGTTCTCCTGTGAGTCTAAATTTTCGAATCCGACGCATAAATGATAGTTAATTGTAACGTTCAGGGCCTCCTAAAGACGATGGAACACTCAAATTGCGTCGAGAGTCAATACATCGACGTCCAGTCGACTTGTATCCAAGGGGATATTGCATTCTCGTGCACCATATGAACCTCCAAGGGTCTATTGCTGCCTCGGGCACCTTATGGTCGTTCTCCTGTGAGTCTAGATTTTCGAATCCGACGCATAAATGATAGTTAATTGTAACGTTCAGGGACTCCTAAAAACGAGGGAACACTCAAATTGCGTCGAGATTCAATACATCGTCCTCCAGCCGACTTGTCTCCATGGGGATATTACTGCGTCCGACCTCTTATGTTCGCTCTCATGTGAGTCTAGATTTTCGAATGCGACGCGAAACTGATTGTTAATTGTAACGTTCAGGGCCACCTAATGGCGATGGAACTCTCAAATTGCGTCGAGATTCAATACATCGGCCTCCAGCCGACTTGTCTCCAAGGGTCTATCGCTTCCTCGGGCACGTTATGGTCATTCTCCTGTGAGTCTAGATTTTCGAATCCGACGCAAAAATGATAGTTAATTGTAACGTTCAGGGCCTTCAAATGACGATGGAGCACTAAAATTGCGTCGCGATTCAATACATCGTCCTCCAGCGGACTGGTCTCCAAGGGGATATTGCTGCATCGGGCACCTTATGGTCCGTCTCCAGTGAGTCTAGATTTTCGAATCCGACGAAAAACTGATAGTTAATTGTAACATTCAGGGCCTCCTAATGACGATGGAACACTCATTTTGCGTCGCGATCCAATACATCGTCCTCCAACCGACTTGTCTCCAAGGGTCAATAGCTGCCACGGGCACCTTGTGATCGTTCTGCTGTGAGTCTAGATTATCGAACCCGCCGCAAAACTGATAGTTAATTGTAACGTTCAGGGCCTCCTAATAACGATGGAACACTCAAATTGCGTCGAGATTCAATACATCGGCCTCCAGCCGACTTGTCTCCAAGGGGATATTGCTGTCTCGGGCACAATATGATCCTTCTCCTGTGAATCTAGATTTTTGAATCCGACGCAAAAATGATAGTGAATTGTAACGTTCAGCGCCTCCTAATGACGATAGAAGACTCAAATTGCGTCGAGATTCAATACATCGGCCTCCAGTCGATTTGTCTCCAAGGGGTATAATGCTGTCTCGAGCACCGTATGAACTTCTCCTGTGAGTAGATTTCCGAATCAACCGCTAAAATGATAGTTAACTGTAACGTTCAGGGCCTTGTAATGCCGATGGATCACTCAAATTGCGTCGAGATTCAATACATCGGCCTCCAGCCGACTTGTCTCCAAGGGTCTATTGCTGCCTCGTGCACCTTATGGTCGTTCTCCTGTGAGTCTAGAGTTTCGAATCCGACACAAATCTCATAGTTAATTGTAACGTTCAGGGCCTCCTAATGACGATGGAACACTCAAATTGCGTCAAGAATCAATACATCGGCCTCCAGCCGACTTGTCTCCAAGGGGATATCGCTGCCTCGGGCACCACATTGTCCTTCTCCTGTGAGTCTAGATTTTCGAATCCGACGCAAAAATGATAGTGAATTGTAACGTTCAGGGCCTCCTAATGACGATAGAAGACTCAAATTGCGTCGAGATTCAATACATCGGCCTCCAGTCGATTTATCTCCAAGGGGTATATTGCTGTCTCGAGCACCGTATGAACTTCTCCTGTGAGTAGATTTTCGAATCCGACGCTAAAATGATAGTTAATTGTAACGTTCAGGGCCTTGTAATGACGATGGAATACTCAAATTGCGTCGAGATTCAATACATCGGCCTCCAGCCGACTTGTCTCCAAGGGTCTATTGCTGCCTCGGGCACCTTATGGTCGTTCTCCTGTGAGTTTAGATTATCGAATCCGACGCAAAAATGGTAGTTAATTATAACGGTCAGGGCCTCCTAATGACGATGGGACACTCAAATTGCGTCGAGATTGAATACATCGTCCTCCAGCCGACTTGTCTCCATGGGGATATTACTGCCTCCGACCTCTTATGTTCGCTCTCATGTGAGTCCAGATTTTCGAATGCGACGCGAAACTGATTGTTAATTGTAACGTTCAGGGCCACCTAATGACGATGGAACTCTCAAATTGCGTCGAGATTCAATACATCGTCCTCCAGCCGACTTGTCTCCAAGGGTCTATCGCTTCCTCGGGCACCTTATGGTCGTTCTCCTGTGTGTCTAGATTTTCGAATCCGACGCAAAAATGATAGTTAATTGTAACGTTCAGGGCCTTCAAATGACGATGGAGCACTCAAATTGCGTCGCGATTCAATACATCGTCCTCCAGCGGACTGGTCTCCAAGGCGATATTGCTGCATCGGGCACCTTATGGTCCGTCTCCAGTGAGTCTAGATTTTCGAATCCGACGATAAAATGATTGTTAATTGTAATGTTCAGGGCCTCCTAATGACGATGGAACACTCAAATTGCGTCAAGAATCAATACATCGGTTTCCAGCCGACTTGTCTCCAAGGGTCTATTGCTGCCTGTGGCACCTTATGGTCGTTCTCCAGTGAGTCTAGATTTTCGAATCCGACGCATATATGATTGTTAATTGTAACGTTCAGGGACTCCTAAAGACGATGGAACACTCAAATTGCGTCGAGAGTCAATACATCGACCTCCAGTCGACTTGTCTCCAAGGGGATTTAGCTGTCTCGGGCACAATATGATCCTTCTCCTGTGAGTCTAGATTTTCGAATCCGACGCAAAAATGATAGTGAATTGTAACGTTCAGCGCCTCCTAATGACGATAGAAGACTCAAATTGCGTCGAGAGTCAATACATCGAGCTCCAGTCGACTTGTCTCCAAGGGGATTTTGCTGTCTCGGGCACAATATGATCCTTCTCCTGTGAGTCTAGATTTTCGAATCCGACGCAAAAATGATAGTGAATTGTAACGTTCAGCGCCACCTAATGACGATAGAAGACTCAAATTGCGTCGAGATTCAATACATCGTCCTCCAGCCGATTTGTCTCCAAGGGGTATATCGCTGTCTCGAGCACCGTATGAACTTCTCCTGTGAGTAGATTTTCGCATCCGACGATAAAATGATTGTTAATTGTAACTTTCAGGGCCTCCTAATGACGATGGAACACTCAAATTGCGTCGAGAGTCAATACATCGACCTCCATTAGACTTGTCTCCAAGGGGATATTGCTGCCTTGGGCTCCATGTGGTCCGTCTCCTGTGAGTCTAGTTTTTCGAATCCGACGCGAAACTGATAGTTAATTGTAACGTTCAGGGCCTCCTAATGACGATGGAACACTCAAATTGCGTCGTGATTCAATACATCGGCCTCCAGCCGACTTGTCTCCAAGGGGATATTGCTGTCTCGGGCACAATATGATCCTTCTCCTGTGAGTCTAGATTTTCGAATCCGACGCAAAAGTGATAGTGAATTGTAACGTTCAGCGCCTCCTAATGACGATGGAACACTCAAATTGCGTCGCGATCCAATACATCGTCCTCCAGCCGACTTGTCTCTAAGGGTCTAGTGCTGCCTCGGGCACCTTATGGTCGTTCTCTTGTAAATCTAGATTTTCGAATCCGACGCAAAAATGATTGTTAGTTGTAACGTTCAGGGCCTCCTAATGACGATGGAACACTCAAATTGCGTCAAGAATCAATACATCGGTTTCCAGCCGACTTGTCTCCAAGGGTATATTGCTGCCTCGGGCACCTTATGGTCGTTCTCCTGTGAGTTTAGATTATCGAATCCGACGCAAAAATGATAGTTCATCATAACGTTCAGGGCGACCTAATGACGGTGGAATACTCCAATTGCGTCGATATTCAATACTTCGGCCTCCAGTCGATTTGTCTCCAAGGGGTATATCGCTGTCTCGAGCACCGTATGAACTTCTCCTGTGAGTAGATTTTCGCATCCGACGATAAAATGATTGTTAATTGTAACTTTCAGGGCCTCCTAATGACGATGGAACACTCAAATTGCGTCGAGAGTCAATACATCGACCTCCATTAGACTTGTCTCCAAGGGGATATTGCTGCCTTGGGCTCCATGTGGTCCGTCTCCTGTGAGTCTAGTTTTTCGAATCCGACGCGAAACTGATAGTTAATTGTAACGTTCAGGGCCTCCTAATGCCGATGGAACACTCAAATTGCGTCGAGATTCAATACATCGGCCTCCAGCCGACTTGTCTCCAAGGGTCTATTGCTGCCTCGGGCACCTTATGGTCGTTCTCCTGTGAGTCTAGATTTTCGAATCCGACGCATAAATGATAGTTAATTGTAACGTTCAGGGCCTTGTAATGACGATGGAACACTCAAATTGCGTCGAGATTCAATACATCGGCCTCCAGCCGACTTGTCTCCAAGTGTCTATTGCTTCCTCGGGCACCTTATGGTCGTTCTCCTGTGAGTCTAGATTTTCGAATCCGACGCAAAAATGATAGTTAATTGTAACGTTCAGGGCCTTCAAATGACGATGGAACACTCAAATTGCGTCGCGATTCAATACATCGTCCTCCAGCGGACTGGTCTCCAAGGGGATATTGCTGCATCGGGCACCTTATGGTCCGTCTCCTGTGAGTCTAGATTTTCGAATCCGACGCAATAATGATAGTTAATTGTAACGTTCAGGGCGACCTAATGACGATGAAACACTCAAATTGCGTCGATATTCAATACATCGGCCTCAAGTCGATTTGTCTCCAAGGGGTATATTGCTGTCTCGAGCACCGTATGAACTTCTCCGGTGAGTAGATTTTCGAATCCGACGCTAAAATGATAGTTAATTGTAACGTTCAGGGCCTTGTAATGACGATGGAAGACTCAAATTGCGTCGAGATTCAATACATCGGCCTCCAGCCGACTTGTCTCCAATTGTCTGTTGCAGCCTCGGGCACCTTAAGGTCGTTCTCCTGTGAGTTTAGATTATCGAATCCGACGCAAAAATGATAGTTAATTGTAACGTTTAGGGCCTTGTAATGACGATGGAACACTCAAATTGCGTCGCGATCCAATACATCGTCCTTCAGCCGACTTGTCTCCAAGGGTCTATTGCTGCCTCGCGCACCTTATGGTCGTTCTCTTGTAAGTCTAGATTTTCGAATCCGACGCAAAAATGATAGTTAATTGTAACGTTCAGGGCCTTCTAATGACGATGGAACTCTCAAATTGCGTCGAGATTCAATACATCGGCTCCAGCCGAATTGTCTCCAAGGGTCTAAAGCTGCCCTGGGGACCTTATGGTCGTTCTCTTGTAAATCTAGATTTTCGAATCCGACGCAAAAATGATTGTTAATTGTAACGTTCAGGGCCGCCAAATGACGATGGAACACTCAAATTGCGTCAAGAATCAATACATCGGTTTCCAGCCGACTTGTCTCCAAGGGTCATTTGCTGCCTCGGGTAACTTATGAACTTCTCCTGTGAGTAGATTTTCGAATCCGACGCATAAATGATAGTTTATTGTAACGTTTAGGGCCTCCTAATGATGATGGAGCACTCAAGTTGCGTCGATATTCAATACATCGGCCTCCAGTCGATTTGTCTCCAAGGGGTATATTGCTGTCTCGAGCACCGTATGAACTTCTCCTGTGAGTAGATTTTCGAATCCGACGCTAAATTATAGTTAATTGTAACGTTCATGGCCTTGTAATAACAATGGAACACTCAAATTGCGTCGAGATTCAATACATCGGCCTCCAGCCGACTTGTCTCCAAGGGTCTGTTGCTGCCTCGGGCACCATATGATCCTTCTCCTGTGAGTCTAGATTTTCGAATCCGACGCAAAAATGATAGTGAATAGTAACGTTCAGCGCCTCCTGATGACGATAGAACTCTCAAATTGCGTCGATATTCAATACATCGTCCTCCAGCCGACTTGTCTCCAAGGGTCTATTGCTGCCTCGGGCACCTTAGGGTCGTTCTCCTGTGAGTCTAGATTTTCGAATCCGACGCAAAAATGATAGTTATTTGTAACGTTTAGGGCCTCCTAATGGCGATGGGACACTCAAATTGCGTCGAGATTCAATACATCGTCCTCCAGCCGACTTGTCTCCAAGTGTCTAATGCTGCCTCGGGCACCTTATGGTCGTTGTCTTGTAAGTCTAGATTTTCGAATCCGACGCAAAAATGATAGTTAATTGTAACGTTCAGGACCTCCTAATGACGATGGAACTCTCAAATTGCGTCGAGATTCAATACATCGTCCTCCAGCCGACTTGCCCTCAAGGGTCTATTGCTGCCTCGGGCACATTATGGTCGTTCTCTTGTTAAAACTAGATTTTCGAATCCGACGCAAATATGGTGGTTAATTGTAACGTTCAGGGCCTCCTAATGACGATGGAACTCTCAAATTGCGTCGAGATTCAATACATCGTCCTCCAGCCGACTTGTCTCCAAGGGTCTATTGCTGCCTCGGGCACCTTATGGTCGTTCTCTTGTAAGTCTAGATTTTCGAATCCGACGCAAAAATGATGGTTTATTATAACGTTTAGGGCGACCTAATGACGCAATTTGAGTGTTCCATCCTCATTAGGAGGCCCTAAACCTTACAATTAACTATCATTTTTGCGTCGGATTCGATAATCTAAACTCACAGGAGAACGACCGTAAGGTGCCCGAGGCAGCAACAGACCCTTGAAGACAAGTAGGCTGGAAACCGATGTATTGATTCTTGACGCAAAATGAGTGTTCCATCGACATTACAAGGCCCCGAAAGTTACAATTAACTATCATTTTAGCGTCGGATTCGAAAATCTTCTCACAGGAGAAGTTCATACGGTGCTCGAGACAGCAATATACCCCTTGGAGACAAGTCGGCTGGAGGCGGATGTATTGAATCTCGACGCAATTTGAGTGTTCCATCGTCATTAGGAGGCCCTAAACGTTACAATTAACTATCATTTTTGCGTCGGATTCGATAATCTAAATTCACAGGAGAACTACAATAAGGTGTCCGAGGCAGCAATATCCCCTTGGAGACAAGTCGGCTGGAGGCCGATGTATTGAATCTCGACGCAATTTGGGTGTTCCATCGGCATTAGGAGGCCCTGAACGTTACAGATAACTATCATTTTAGCGTCGGATTCGAAAATCTACTAACAGGAGAAGGATCATATGGTGCACGAGACTGCAATATCCCCTTGGATACAAGTCGGCTGGAGGCCGATGTATTGAATCTCGACGCAATTTGAGTGTTCCATCGTCATTAGGAGGCCATGAACGTTACAATTAACTATCATTTTTGCGTCGGATTCGATAATCTAAACTCACAGGAGAACGATCATAATGTGCCCGAGGCAGCAATAGACCCTTGGAGACAAGTCGGCTGGAAACCGATGTATTGATTCTTGACGCAATTTGAGTGTTCCACCGTCATTAGGAGGTCCTGAATGTTTCAATTAACTATCAGTTTTTCGTCGTATTCGAAAATCTAGACTCACAGGAGACGGACCATTTGGTGCCCTAGGCAGCAATATCCCCTTGGAGACAAATCAGCTGGAGGACGATGTATTGAATCTCGACGCAATTTTGAGAGTTCTATCGTCATCAGGAGGTGCTGAACGTTACTATTCACTATCATTTTTGCGTCGGATTCGAAAATCTAGACTTACAAGAGAACGACCACAAGGTGCCCGAGGCACCCTTGGAGACAAGTCGGCTGGAGGACGATGTATTGGATCGCGACGCAATTTGAGTGTTCCATCGTCATTAGGAGGCCCTGAATGTTACAATTAACTATCATTTTTTCGTCGGATTCGAAAATCTAGACTCACAGCAGACGGAACATTTGGTGCCCGAGGCAGCAATATCCCCTTGGAGACAAATCGGCTGGAGGACGATGTATTGAATCTCGACGCAATTTGAGTCTTCTATCGTCATTAGGAGGCCCTGAACGTTACTATTCACTATCATTCTTGCGTCGGATTCAAAAATCTAGACTCACAGGAGAAGGATCATATGGTGCCCGAGACACCAATAACCCAATGGAGACAAGTCCGCTGGAGGACGATGTATTGAATCTCGACGCAATTTGAGTGTTCCATCGGCATTAGGAGGCCCTGAACGTTACAATTAACTATCCTTTTTACGTCGGATTCGAAAATCTAGACTCACAGGAGAAGGATCATATTGTGCCCGAGACAGCAATATCCCCTTGGGGCAAGTCGGCTGGATGCCGATGTATTGAATCTCGAGGCAATTTGAGTGTTCCATCGTCATTAGGAGGACCTGAACGTTACAATTAACTATCAGTTTCGCGTCGGATTCAAAAATCCAGACTCACAGGAGATGGATCATATGGTTCCCGAGACAGCAATATCCCCTTGGAGACAAGTCCGCTGGAGGCCGATGTATTGAATCTCGACGCAATTTGAGTGTTCCATCGGCATTTGGAGGCCCTGAACGTTACAATTAACTATCATTTTTGCGTCGGATTCGATAATCTAAACTCACAGGAGAACGACCATAAGGTGCCCGAGGCAGCAATATACCCCTTGGAGACAAGTCGGCTGGAGGCCGATGTATTGAATCTCGACGCAATTTGAGTGTTCCATCGTCATTAGGTCGCCCTGAACGTTATAATGAACTATCAGTTTTGCGTCGGATTCGAAAATCTAGACTTACAAGAGAACGACCATATGGTGCCTGAGGCAGCAATAGACCCTTGGAGACAAGTCGGCTGGAGGACGATGTATTGGATCCCGACGCAATTTGAGTGTTCCATCGTCATTAGGAGGCCCTGAATGTTACATTTAACTATCAGTTTTTCGTCGTATTCGAAAATCTAGACTCACAGCAGAAGGACCATTTGGTGCCCAAGGCAGCAATATCCCCTTGGAGACAAATCGGCTGGAGGAAGATGTATTGAATCTCGACGCAATTTGAGTGTTCCATCGTCATTAGGAGGCCCTGAACGTTACAATTAACTATCAGTTTCGCGTCGGATTCAAAAATCCAGACTCACAGGAGACGGACCATTTGGTGCCCGAGGCAGCAATATCCCCTTGGAGACAAATCAGCTGGATGACGATGTATTGAATCTCGCCGCAATTTGAGAGTTCTGTCGTCATCAGGAGGCGCTGAACGTTACTATTCACTATCATTTTTCCGTCGGATTCGAAAATCTAGACTCACTGGAGAAGGATCATATGGTGCCCGAGACAGCAATATCCCCTTGGAGACATGTCCGCTGGAGGCCGATGTATTGAATCTCGACGCAATTTGAGTGTTCCATGGTCATTAGGAGGCCCTGAACCTCACAATTAACTATCAGTTTCGCGTCGGATTCGAAAATCTAGACTCACAGGAGACGGACCACATGGAGCCCGAGGCAGCAATATCCCCTTGTAGACATGTCGGCTGGAGGAAGATGTATTGAATCTCGACGCAATTTGAGTGTTCCATCGTCATTAAGAGGCCCTGAGCATTACATTTAACTATCTGTTTTGCGTCCGATTCTAAAATCTAGACTCACAGGAGAACGACCATACGGTGCCCGAGGCAGCAATAGACCCTTGGAGACAAGTCGGCTGGAGGACGATGTATTGAATCTCGACGCAATTTGAGAGTTCCATCGTCATTAGGAGAACCTGAACGTTACATTTAACTATCACTTATGCGTCGGATTCGAAAATCTAGACTTACAAGAGAACGACCATAATGTGCCCGAGGCAGCATTAGACCCTTGGTGACAAGTCGGCTGGAGGACGATGTATTGGATCGCGACGCAATTAGAGTGTTCCATCGTCATTAGGAGGCCCTGAATGTTACAATTAACTATCAGTTTTTCGTCGGATTCAAAATCTAGACTCACAGCAGACGGACCATTTGGTGCCCGAGGCAGCAATATCCCCTTGGAGACAAATCGGCTGGAGGACGATGTATTGAATCCCGACGCAATTTGAGTGTCCCATCGTCATTAGGAGGCCCTAAACGTTACAATTAGCTATCATTTTTGCGTCGGATTCGATAATCTAAACTCACAGGAGAACGACAATAAGGTGCCCGAGGCAGCAACAGACCCTTGGAGTCAAGTCGGCTGGAGGACGATGTATTGAATCTCGACGCAACTTGAGTGTTCCATCGTCATTAGAAGGCCCTGAACGTTACAATTAACTATCATTTTTGCGTCGGATTCGATAATCTAAACTCACAGGAGAACGACCATAATGTGCCCGAGGCAGCAATAGACCCTTGGAGACAAGTCGGCTGGAAACCGATGTATTGATTCCTGACGCAATTTGAGTGTTCCACCGTCATTAGGAGGTCCTGAGTGTTACAATTAACTATCAGTTTTTCGTCGGATTCGAAAATCTAGACTCACAGGAGACGGACCATTTGGTGCCCTAGGCAGCAATATCCCCTTGGAAACAAATCAGCTGGAGGACGATGTATTGAATCTCGACGCAATTTGAGAGTTCTATCGTCATCAGGAGGTGCTGAACGTTACTATTCACTATCATTCTTGCGTCGGATTCAAAAATCTAGACTCACAGGAGAAGGATCATATGGTGCCCGAGACACCAATAACCCAATGGAGACAAGTCCGCTGGAGGCCGCTGTATTGAATCTCGACGCAATTTGAGTGTTCCATCGGCATTAGGAGGCCCTGAACGTTACAATTAACTATCACTTTTGCGTCGGATTCGATAATCTAAACTCACAGGAGAACGACCATAAGGTGCCCGACGCAGCAATATACCCCTTGGAGACAAGTCGGCTGGAGGCCGATGTATTGAATCTCGACGCAATTTGAGTGTTCCATCGTCATTAGGTCGCCCTGAACGTTATAATGAACTATCAGTTTTGAGTCGGATTCGAAAATCTAGACTTACAAGAGAACGACCATAAGGTGCCCGAGGCAGCATTAGACCCTTGGAGACAAGTCGGCTGGAGGACGATGTATTGGATCGCGACGCAATTTGAGTGTTCCATCGTCATTAGGACGCCCTGATTGTTACAATTAACTATCAGTTTTTCGTCGGATTCGAAAATCTAGACTCACAGCAGACGGACCATTTAATAACCGAGGCAGTAACATCCCTTTGGAGACAAATCGGCTGGAGGACGATGTATTGAATCTCGACGCAATTTGAGTGTTCCATCGGCATTAGGAGGCCCTGAACGTTACAATTAACTATCCTTTTTACGTCGGATTCGAAAATCTAGACTCACAGGAGAAGGATCATATTGTGCCCGAGACAGCAATATCCCCTTGGGGCAAGTGGGCTGGATGCCGATGTATTGATTCTCGACGCAATTTGAGTGTTCGATCGTCATTAGGAGGACCTGAACGTTACAATTAACTATCAGTTTCGCGTCGGATTCAAAAATCCAGACTCACAGGAGAAGGATCATATGGTGCCCGAGACAGCAATATCCCCTTGGAGACAAGTCCGCTGGAGGCCGATGTATTGAATCTCGACGCAATTTGAGTGTTCCATCGTCATTAGGAGGCCCTGAACCTTACAATTAACTATCAGTTTCGCGTCGGATTCAAAAATCCAGACTCACAGGAGACGGACCATTTGGGCCCGAGGCAGCAATATCCCCTTGGAGACAAATCAGCTGGAGGACGATGTATTGAATCTCGACGCAATTTGAGAGTTCTATCGTCATCAGGAGGCGCTGAGCGTTACTATTCACTATCATTTTTGCGTCGGATTCGAAAATCTAGACTCACAGGAGACGGACCACATGGAGCCCGAGGCAGCAATATCCCCTTGTAGAGAAGTCGGCTGGAGGAAGATGTATTGACTCTCGACGCAATTTGAGTGTTCCATCGTCATTAAGAGGCCCTGAGCATTACATTTAACTATCATTTTTGCGTCGGATTCGAAAATCTAGACTTACAAGAGAACGACCATAAGGTGCCTGAGGCAGCATTAGACCCTTGGAGACAAGTCGGCTGGAGGACGATGTATTGGATCCCGACGCAATTTGAGTGTTCCATCGTCATTAGGCGGCCCTGAACGTTACAATTAACTATTAGTTTCGCGTCGGATTCAAAAATCCAGACTCACAGGAGACGGACCATCTGGTGCCCGAGGCAGCAATATCCCCTTGTAGACAAGTCTGCTGGAGGAAGATGTATTGACTCTCGACGCAATTTGAGTGTTCCATCGTCATTAAGAGGCCCTTAGCATTACATTTAACTATCAGTTTTGCGTCCGATTCTAAAATCTAGACTCACAGGAGAACGACCATACGGTGCCCGAGGCAGCAATAGACCCTTGGAGACAAGTCGGCTGGAGGACGATGTATTGAATCTCGACGCAATTTGAGAGTTCCATCGTCATTAGGAGAACCTGAACGTTACAATTAACTATCACTTTTGCGTCGGATTCGATAATCTAGACTTACAAGAGAACGACCATAATGTGCCCGAGGCAGCATTAGACCCTTGGAGACAAGTCGGCTGGAGGACGATGTATTGCATCGCGACGCAATTAGAGTGTTCCATCGTCATTAGGAGGCCCTGAATGTTACAATTAACTATCAGTTTTTCGTCGGATTCGAAAATCTAGACTCACAGCAGACGGACCATTTGGTGCCCGAGGCAGCAATATCCCCTTGGAGACAAATCGGCTGGAGGACGATGTATTGAATCTCGACGCAAATTGAGTCTTATATCGTCATTAGTAGGCCCTGAACGTTACTATTCACTATCATTTTTGCGTCGAATTCGAAAATCTAGACTCACAGGAGAAGGATCATATGGTGAACGAGACAGCAATATCCCCTTGGAGAGAAGTCCGCTGGGGGCCGATGTATTGAATCTCGACGCAATTTGAGTGTTCCATCGTCATTAGGAGGCCCTGAACGTTACAATTAACTATGATTTTTGCGTCGGATTCGAAAATCTAGACTTACAAAGGTACGACCATAAGGTGCCCGAGGCAGCATTAGACCCTTGGAGACAAGTCGGCTAGAGTACGATGTATTGAATCTCGACGCAATTTGAGTGTCCCATCGTCATTAGGAGGCCTAAACGTTGCAATTAACTATCATTTTTGCGTCGGATTCGATAATCTAAACTCACAGGAGAACGACAATAAGGTGCCCGAGGCAGCAACAGACCCTTGGAGACAAGTCGGCTGGAGGACGATGTATTGAATCTCGACGCAACTTGAGTGTTCCATCGTCATTAGAAGGCCCTGAACGTTACAATTAACTATCATTTTCGCGTCGGATTCGAAAATCTAGACTCACAGGAGAACGACCAAAAGGTGCCCGAGGCAGCAATAGACCCTTGGAGACAAGTCGGCTGGAGGACGATATATTGAATCTCGACGCAATTTGAGTGTTCCATCGTCATTAGGAGGCCCTGAACGTTACAATTAACTATGATTTATGCGTCGGATTCGAAAATCTAGACTTACAAAGGTACGACCATAAGGTGCCCGAGGCAGCATTAGACCCTTGGAGACAAGTCGGCTGGAGGACGATGTATTGGATCGCGACGCAATTTGAGTGTTCCATCGTTTTAGGAGGCACTGAATGTTACAATTAACTATCAGTTTTTCGTCGGATTCGAAAATCTAGACTCACAGCAGACGGATCATTTGGTGCCCGAGGCAGCAATACCCCTTGGACACAAATCGGCTGGAGGACGATGTATTGAATCTCGACGCAATTTTAGTCTTCTGTCGTCATTAGGAGGCCCTGAACGTTACTATTCACTATCATTTCTGCGTCGGATCCGAAAATCTAGACTCACAGGAGAAGGATCATATCGTGCCCGCACAGCAATATCCCCTTGGAGACAAGTCCGCTGGAGGCCGATGTATTGAATCTCGACGCAATTTGAGTGTTCCATTATCATTAGGAGGCCCTGAACGTTACAATTAACCATCATTTTTGCGTCGGATTCGATAATCTAAACTCACAGGAGAACGACCATAAGGTGCCCGAGGCAGCAATATCCCCTTGGAGACAAGTCCGCTGGAAGCCGATGTATTGAATCTTGACGCAATTTGAGTGCTCCATAGGCATTAGGAGGCCTGAACGTTACAGTTAACTATCACTTTAGCGTCGGATTCGAAAATCTACTAACAGGAGAAGGATCATATGGTGCACGAGACTGCAATATCCCCTTGGATACAAGTCGGCTGGAGGTCGATGTATTGAATCTCGACGCAATTTGAGTCTTCTATCGTCATTAGGAGGCCCTAAACGTTACAATTAACTATCATTTTTGCGTCGGATTCGATAATCTAAACTCACAGGAGAACGACCATGAGGTGCCCGAGGCAGCATCAGACCCTTGGAGACAAGTCGGCTGGAGGCCGATGTATTGAATCTCGCCGCAATTTGAGAGTTCTATCGTCATCAGGAGGCGCTGAACGTTACTATTCACTATCATTTTTGCGTCGGATTCGAAAATCTAGACTCACAGGAGAAGGATCATATGGTGCCCGAGACAGCAATATCCCCTTGGAGACAAGTCCGCTGGAGGCCGATGTATTGCATCTCGACGCAATTTGAGTGTTCCATCGGCATTAGGAGGCCCTGAACGTTACAGTTAACTATCATTTTAGCGGCGGATTCGAAAATCTACTAACAGGAGAAGGATCATATGGTGCACGAGACTGCAATATCCCCTTGGATACAAGTCGACTGGAGGTCGATGTATTGACTCTCGACGCAATTTGAGTGTTCCATCGTCTTTAGGAGTCCATGAACGTTACAATTAACTAACATTTATGCGTCGGATTCGAAAATCTACTCACAGGAGAAGTTCATACGGTGCTCGAGGCACCAATAGACCCTTGGCGACAAGTCGGCTGGAAACCGATGTATTGATTCTAGACGCAATTTGAGTGTCACATCGTCATTAGGAAGCCCTGAACGTTGCAATTAACAATCATTTTAGCGTCGGATTCGAAAATCTACTCACAGGAGTAGTTCATACGGTGCTCGAGACAGCAATATCCCCTTGGAGACAAGTCCGCTGGAGGCCGATGTAGTGAATCTCGACGCAATTTGAGTGTTCCATCGTCATTAGGAGGCCCTGAACCTTACAATTAACTATCATTTTTGCGTCGGATTCAAAAATCTACTCACAGGAGAAGTTCACACGGTGCTCGAGGCAGCAACAGACCCTTGGAGACAAGTCGGTTGGAGGCCGATGTATTGAATCTCGACGCAATTTGAGTGCTCCATCGGCATTAGGAGGCCCTGAACGTTACAGTTAACTATCATTTTAGCGTCGGATTCGAAAATCTACTAACAGGAGAAGGATCATATGGTGGACGAGACTGCAATATCCCCTTGGATACAAGTCGGCTGGAGGTCGATGTATTGAATCTCGACGCAATTTGAGTTTTCTATCGTCATTAGGAGGCCCTAAACTTTACAATTAACTATCATTTTTGCGTCGGATTCGATAATCTTAACTCACAGGAGAACGACCATAAGGTGACCGAGGCAGCATCAGACCCTTGGAGACAAGTCGGCTGGAGGCCGATGTATTGAATCTCGAAGCAATTTGAGAGTTCTATCGTCATCAGGTGGCGCTGAACTTTACTATTCACTATCATTTTAGCGTCGGATTCGAAAATCTAGACTCACAGGAGAAGGATCATATTGTGCCCGAGACAGCAATATCCCCTTGGAGACAAGTCGGCTGGAGGACGATGTATTGAATCTCGACGCAATTTGAGAGTTCCATCGTCATTAGGAGAACCTGAACGTTACATTTAACTATCACTTTTGCGTCGGATTCGAAAATCTAGACTTACAAGAGAACGACCATAATGTGCCCGAGGCAGCATTAGACCCTTGGTGACAAGTCGGCTGGAGGACGATGTATTGGATCGCGACGCAATTAGAGTGTTCCATCGTCATTAGGAGGCCCTGAATGTTACAATTAACTATCAGTTTTTCGTCGGATTCAAAATCTAGACTCACAGCAGACGGACCATTTGGTGCCCGAGGCAGCAATATCCCCTTGGAGACAAATCGGCTGGAGGACGATGTATTGAATCCCGACGCAATTTGAGTGTCCCATCGTCATTAGGAGGCCCTAAACGTTACAATTAACTATCATTTTTGCGTCGGATTCGATAATCTAAACTCACAGGAGAACGACAATAAGGTGCCCGAGGCAGCAACAGACCCTTGGAGTCAAGTCGGCTGGAGGACGATGTATTGAATCTCGACGCAACTTGAGTGTTCCATCGTCATTAGAAGGCCCTGAACGTTACAATTAACTATCATTTTTGCGTCGGATTCGATAATCTAAACTCACAGGAGAACGACCATAATGTGCCCGAGGCAGCAATAGACCCTTGGAGACAAGTCGGCTGGAAACCGATGTATTGATTCCTGACGCAATTTGAGTGTTCCACCGTCATTAGGAGGTCCTGAGTGTTACAATTAACTATCAGTTTTTCGTCGGATTCGAAAATCTAGACTCACAGGAGACGGACCATTTGGTGCCCTAGGCAGCAATATCCCCTTGGAAACAAATCAGCTGGAGGACGATGTATTGAATCTCGACGCAATTTGAGAGTTCTATCGTCATCAGGAGGTGCTGAACGTTACTATTCACTATCATTTTTGCGTCGGATTCGAAAATCTAGACTTACAAGAGAACGACCACAAGGTGCCCGAGGCAGCATTAGACCCTAGGAGACAAGTCGGCTGGAGGACGGTGTATTGAATCTCGACGCAATTTGAGAGTTCTATCATCATCAGGAGGTGCTGAACGTTACTATTCACTATCATTCTTGCGTCGGATTCAAAAATCTAGACTCACAGGAGAAGGATCATATGGTGCCCGAGACACCAATAACCCAATGGAGACAAGTCCGCTGGAGGCCGCTGTATTGAATCTCGACGCAATTTGAGTGTTCCATCGGCATTAGGAGGCCCTGAACGTTACAATTAATTATCACTTTTGCGTCGGATTCGATAATCTAAACTCACAGGAGAACGACCATAAGGTGCCCGACGCAGCAATATACCCCTAGGAGACAAGTCGGCTGGAGGCCGATGTATTGAATCTCGACGCAATTTGAGTGTTCCATCGTCATTAGGTCGCCCTGAACGTTATAATGAACTATCAGTTTTGAGTCGGATTCGAAAATCTAGACTTACAAGAGAACGACCATAAGGTGCCCGAGGCAGCATTAGACCCTTGGAGACAAGTCGGCTGGAGGACGATGTATTGGATCGCGACGCAATTTGAGTGTTCCATCGTCATTAGGACGCCCTGATTGTTACAATTAACTATCAGTTTTTCGTCGGATTCGAAAATCTAGACTCACAGCAGACGGACCATTTAATGCCCGAGGCAGTAACATCCCTTTGGAGACAAATCGGCTGGAGGACGATGTATTGAATCTCGACGCAATTTGAGTGTTCCATCGGCATTAGGAGGCCCTGAACGTTACAATTAACTATCCTTTTTACGTCGGATTCGAAAATCTAGACTCACAGGAGAAGGATCATATTGTGCCCGAGACAGCAATATCCCCTTGGGGCAAGTGGGCTGGATGCCGATGTATTGATTCTCGACGCAATTTGAGTGTTCGATCGTCATTAGGAGGACCTGAACGTTACAATTAACTATCAGTTTCGCGTCGGATTCAAAAATCCAGACTCACAGGAGAAGGATCATATGGTGCCCGAGACAGCAATATCCCCTTGGAGACAAGTCCGCTGGAGGCCGATGTATTGAATCTCGACGCAATTTGAGTGTTCCATCGTCATTAGGAGGCCCTGAACCTTACAATTAACTATCAGTTTCGCGTCGGATTCAAAAATCCAGACTCACAGGAGACGGACCATTTGGGCCCGAGGCAGCAATATCCCCTTGGAGACAAATCAGCTGGAGGACGATGTATTGAATCTCGACGCAATTTGAGAGTTCTATCGTCATCAGGAGGCGCTGAGCGTTACTATTCACTATCATTTTTGCGTCGGATTCGAAAATCTAGACTCACAGGAGACGGACCACATGGAGCCCGAGGCAGCAATATCCCCTTGTAGAGAAGTCGGCTGGAGGAAGATGTATTGACTCTCGACGCAATTTGAGTGTTCCATCGTCATTAAGAGGCCCTGAGCATTACATTTAACTATCATTTTTGCGTCGGATTCGAAAATCTAGACTTACAAGAGAACGACCATAAGGTGCCTGAGGCAGCATTAGACCCTTGGAGACAAGTCGGCTGGAGGACGATGTATTGGATCCCGACGCAATTTGAGTGTTCCATCGTCATTAGGCGGCCCTGAACGTTACAATTAACTATTAGTTTCGCGTCGGATTCAAAAATCCAGACTCACAGGAGACGGACCATCTGGTGCCCGAGGCAGCAATATCCCCTTGTAGACAAGTCGGCTGGAGGACGATGTATTGAATCTCGACGCAATTTGAGAGTTCCATCGTCATTAGGAGAACCTGAACGTTACAATTAACTATCACTTTTGCGTCGGATTCGATAATCTAGACTTACAAGAGAACGACCATAATGTGCCCGAGGCAGCATTAGACCCTTGGAGACAAGTCGGCTGGAGGACGATGTATTGCATCGCGACGCAATTAGAGTGTTCCATCGTCATTAGGAGGCCCTGAATGTTACAATTAACTATCAGTTTTTCGTCGGATTCGAAAATCTAGACTCACAGCAGACGGACCATTTGGTGCCCGAGGCAGCAATATCCCCTTGGAGACAAATCGGCTGGAGGACGATGTATTGAATCTCGACGCAAATTGAGTCTTATATCGTCATTAGGAGGCCCTGAACGTTACTATTCACTATCATTTTTGCGTCGAATTCGAAAATCTAGACTCACAGGAGAAGGATCATATGGTGAACGAGACAGCAATATCCCCTTGGAGAGAAGTCCGCTGGGGGCAGATGTATTGAATCTCGACGCAATTTGAGTGTTCCATCGTCATTAGGAGGCCCTGAACGTTACAATTAACTATGATTTTTGCGTCGGATTCGAAAATCTAGACTTACAAAGGTACGACCATAAGGTGCCCGAGGCAGCATTAGACCCTTGGAGACAAGTCGGCTAGAGTACGATGTATTGAATCTCGACGCAATTTGAGTGTCCCATCGTCATTAGGAGGCGTAAACGTTACAATTAACTATCATTTTTGCGTCGGATTCGATAATCTAAACTCACAGGAGAACGACAATAAGGTGCCCGAGGCAGCAACAGACCCTTGGAGACAAGTCGGCTGGAGGACGATGTATTGAATCTCGACGCAACTTGAGTGTTCCATCGTCATTAGAAGGCCCTGAACGTTACAATTAACTATCATTTTTGCGTCGGATTCGAAAATCTAGACTCACAGGAGAACGACCAAAAGGTGCCCGAGGCAGCAATAGACCCTTGGAGACAAGTCGGCTGGAGGACGATATATTGAATCTCGACGCAATTTGAGTGTTCCATCGTCATTAGGAGGCCCTGAACGTTACAATTAACTATGATTTTTGCGTCGGATTCGAAAATCTAGACTTACAAAGGTACGACCATAAGGTGCCCGAGGCAGCATTAGACCCTTGGAGACAAGTCGGCTGGAGGACGATGTATTGGATCGCGACGCAATTTGAGTGTTCCATCGTTTTAGGAGGCACTGAATGTTACAATTAACTATCAGTTTTTCGTCGGATTCGAAAATCTAGACTCACAGCAGACGGATCATTTGGTGCCCGAGGCAGCAATACCCCTTGGACACAAATCGGCTGGAGGACGATGTATTGAATCTCGACGCAATTTTAGTCTTCTGTCGTCATTAGGAGGCCCTGAACGTATTATTCACTATCATTTCTGCGTCGGATCCGAAAATCTAGACTCACAGAAGAAGGATCATATCGTGCCCGCACAGCAATATCCCCTTGGAGACAAGTCCGCTGGAGGCCGATGTATTGAATCTCGACGCAATTTGAGTGTTCCATTATCATTAGGAGGCCCTGAACGTTACAATTAACCATCATTTTTGCGTCGGATTCGATAATCTAAACTCACAGGAGAACGACCATAAGGTGCCCGAGGCAGCAATATCCCCTTGGAGACAAGTCCGCTGGAAGCCGATGTATTGAATCTTGACGCAATTTGAGTGCTCCATAGGCATTAGGAGGCCTGAACGTTACAGTTAACTATCACTTTAGCGTCGGATTCGAAAATCTACTAACAGGAGAAGGATCATATGGTGCACGAGACTGCAATATCCCCTTAGATACAAGTCGGCTGGAGGTCGATGTATTGAATCTCGACGCAATTTGAGTCTTCTATCGTCATTAGGAGGCCCTAAACGTTACAATTAACTATCATTTTTGCGTCGGATTCGATAATCTAAACTCACAGGAGAACGACCATGAGGTGCCCGAGGCAGCATCAGACCCTTGGAGACAAGTCGGCTGGAGGCCGATGTATTGAATCTCGCCGCAATTTGAGAGTTCTATCGTCATCAGGAGGCGCTGAACGTTACTATTCACTATCATTTTTGCGTCGGATTCGAAAATCTAGACTCACAGGAGAAGGATCATATGGTGCCCGAGACAGCAATATCCCCTTGGAGACAAGTCCGCTGGAGGCCGATGTATTGCATCTCGACGCAATTTGAGTGTTCCATCGGCATTAGGAGGCCCTGAACGTTACAGTTAACTATCATTTTAGCGGCGGATTCGAAAATCTACTAACAGGAGAAGGATCATATGGTGCACGTGACTGCAATATCCCCTTGGATACAAGTCGACTGGAGGTCGATGTATCGACTCTCGACGCAATTTGAGTGTTCCATCGTCTTTAGGAGTCCATGAACGTTACAATTAACTAACATTTATGCGTCGGATTCGAAAATCTACACACAGGAGAAGTTCATACGGTGCTCGAGGCACCAATAGACCCTTGGCGACAAGTCGGCTGGAAACCGATGTATTGATTCTAGACGCAATTTGAGTGTCCCATCGTCATTAGGAAGCCCTGAACGTTGCAATTAAAAATCATTTTAGCGTCGGATTCGAAAATCTACTCACAGGAGTAGTTCATACGGTGCTCGAGACAGCAATATCCCCTTGGAGACAAGTCCGCTGGAGGCCGATGTAGTGAATCTCGACGCAATTTGAGTGTTCCATCGTCATTAGGAGGCCCTGAACCTTACAATTAACTATCATTTTTGCGTCGGATTCAAAAATCTACTCACAGGAGAAGTTCACACGGTGCTCGAGGCAGCAACAGACCCTTGGAGACAAGTCGGTTGGAGGCCGATGTATTGAATCCCGACGCAATTTGAGTGCTCCATCGGCATTAGGAGGCCCTGAACGTTACAGTTAACTATCATTTTAGCATCGGATTCGAAAATCTACTAACAGGAGAAGGATCATATGGTGCACGAGACTGCAATATCCCCTTGGATACAAGTCGGCTGGAGGTCGATGTATTGAATCTCGACGCAATTTGAGTTTTCTATCGTCATTAGGAGGCCCTAAACTTTACAATTAACTATCATTTTTGCGTCGGATTCGATAATCTTAACTCACAGGAGAACGACCATAAGGTGACCGAGGCAGCATCAGACCCTTGGAGACAAGTCGGCTGGAGGCCGATGTATTGAATCTCGAAGCAATTTGAGAGTTCTATCGTCATCAGGTGGCGCTGAACTTTACTATTCACTATCATTTTAGCGTCGGATTCGAAAATCTAGACTCACAGGAGAAGGATCATATTGTGCCCGAGACAGCAATATCCCCTTGGAGACAAGTCCGCTGGAGGCCGATGTATTGAATCTCGACGCAATCTGAGTGTTCCATCGGCATTAGGAGGCCCTGAACGTTACAATTAACTATCCTTTTTACGTCGGATTCGAAAATCTAGACTCACAGGAGAAGGATCATATTGTGCCCGAGACAGCAATATCCCCTTGGGGCAAGTCGGCTGGATGCCGATGTATTGAATCTCGACGCAATTTGAGTGTTCCTTCGTCATTAGGAGGACCTGAACGTTACAATTAACTACCAGTTTCGCGTCGGATTCAAAAATCCAGACTCACAGGAGCAGGATCATATGGTTCCCGAGACAGCAATATCCCCTTGGAGACAAGTCCGCTGGAGGCCGATTTATTGAATCTCGACGCAATTTGAGTGTTCCATCGGCATTAGGAGGCCCTGAACGTTACAATTAACTATCATTTTGCGTCGGATTCGATAATCTAAACTCACAGGAGAACGACCATAAGGTGCCCGAGGCAGCAATATACCCCTTGGAGACAAGTCGGCTGGAGGCCGATGTATTGAATCTCGACGCAATTTGAGTGTTCCATCGTCATTAGGTCGCCCTGAACGTTATAATGAACTATCAGTTTTGCGTCGGATTCGAAAATCTAGACTTACAAGAGAACGACCATAAGGTGCCTGAGGCAGCATTAGACACTTGGAGGCAAGTCGGCTGGAGGACGATGTATTGGATCCCGACGCAATTTGAGTGTTCCATCGTCATTAGGAGGCCCTGAATGTTACATTTAACTATCAGTTTTTCGTCGTATTCGAAAATCTAGACTCACAGCAGAAGGACCATTTGGTGCCCGAGGCAGCAATATCCCCTTGGAGACAAATCGGCTATAGGACGATGTATTGAATCTCGACGCAATTTGAGTGTTCCATCGTCATTAGGAGGCCCTGAACGTTACAATTAACTATCAGTTTCGCGTCGGATTCAAAAATCCAGACTCACAGGAGACGGACCATTTGGTGCCCGAGGCAGCAATATCCCCTTGGAGACAAATCAGCTGGATGACGATGTATTGAATCTCGCCGCAATTTGAGAGTTCTATCGTCATCAGGAGGCGCTGAACGTTACTATTCACTATCATTTTTGCGTCGGATTCGAAAATCTAGACTCACAGGAGAAGGATCATATGGTGCCCGAGACAGCAATATACCCTTGGAGACAAGTCCGCTGGAGGCCGATGTATTGAATCTCGACGCAATTTGAGTGTTCCATGGTCATTAGGAGGCCCTGAACCTCACAATTAACTATCAGTTTCGCGTCGGTTTCAAAAATCTAGACTCACAGGAGACGGACCACATGGAGCCCGAGGCAGCAATATCCCCTTGTAGACAAGTCGGCTGGAGGAAGATGTATTGAGTCCCGACGCAATTTGAGTGTTCCATCGTCATTAAGAGGCCCTGAGCATTACATTTAACTATCTGATTTGCGTCCGATTCTAAAATCTAGACTCACAGGAGAACGACCATACAGTGCCCGAGGCAGCAATAGACCCTTGGAGACAACTCGGCTGGAGGACGATGTATTGAATCTCGACGCAATTTGAGAGTTCCATCGTCATTAGGAGAACCTGAACGTTACATTTAACTATCACTTTGGCGTCGGATTCGAAAATCTAGACTTACAAGAGAACGACCATAATGTGCCCGAGGCAGCATTAGACCCTTGGAGACAAGTCGGCTGGAGGACGATGTATTGGATCGCGACGCAATTAGAGTGTTCCATCGTCATTAGGAGGCCCTGAATGTTACAATGAACTATCAGTTTTTCGTCGGATTCAAAATCTAGACTCACAGCAGACGGACCGTTTGGTGCCCGAGGCAGCAATATCCCCTTGAAGACAAATCGGCTGGAGGACGATGTATTGAATCTCGACGCAATTTCAGTGTCCCATCGTCATTAGGAGGCCCTAAACGTTACAATTAACTATCATTTTTGCGTCGGATTCGATAATCTAAACTCACAGGAGAACGACAATAAGGTGCCCGAGGCAGCAACAGACCCTTGGAGACAAGTCGGCTGGAGGACGATGTATTGAATCTCGACGCAACTTGAGTGTTCCATCGACATTAGAAGGCCCTGAACGTTACAATTAACTATCATTTTTGCGTCGGATTCGATAATCTAAACTCACAGGAGAACGACCATAATGTGCCCGAGGCAGCAATAGACCCTTGGAGACAAGTCGGCTGGAAACCGATGTATTGATTCCTGACGCAATTTGAGTGTTCCACCGTCATTAGGAGGTCCTGAATGTTACAATGAACTATCAGTTTTTCGTCGGATTCGAAAATCTAGACTCACAGGAGACGGGCCATTTGGTGCCCTAGGCAGCAATATCCCCTTGGAAACAAATCAGCTGGAGGACGATGTATTGAATCTCGACGCAATTTGAGAGTTCTATCGTCATCAGGAGGTGCTGAACGTTACTATTCACTATCATTTTTGCGTCGGATTCGAAAATCTAGACTTACAAGAGAACGACCACAAGGTGCTCGAGGCAGCATTAGACCCTTGGAGACAAGTCGGCTGGAGGACGATGTATTGAATCTCGACGCAATTTGAGAGTTCTATCGTCATCAGGAGGTGCTGAACGTTAACATTCACTATCATTCTTGCGTCGGATTCAAATATCTAGACTCACAGGAGAAGGATCATATGGTGCCCGAGACACCAATAACCCAATGGAGACAAGTCCGCTGGAGGCCGTTGTATTGAATCTCGACGCAATTTGAGTGTTCCATCGGCATTAGGAGGCCCTGAACGTTACAATTAACTATCACTTTTGCGTCGGATTCGATAATCTAAACTCACAGGAGAACGACCATAAGGTGCCCGACGCAGCAATATACCCCTTGTAGACAAGTCGGCTGGAGGCCGATGTATTGAATCTCGACGCAATTTGAGTGTTCCATCGTCATTAGGTCGCCCTGAACGTTATAATGAACTATCAGTTTTGAGTCGGATTAAAAAATCTAGACTTACAAGAGAACGACCATAAGGTGCCCGAGGCAGCATGAGACCCTAGGAGACAAGTCGGCTGGAGGACGTTGTATTGGATCGCGACGCAATTTGAGTGTTCCATCGTCATTAGGAGGCCCTGATTGTTACAATTAACTATCAGTTTTTCGTCGGATTCGAAAATCTAGACTCACAGCAGACGGACCATTTAATGCCCGAGGCAGTAACATCCCCTTGGAGACAAATCGGCTGGAGGACGATGTATTGAATCTCGACGCAATTTGAGTGTTCCATCGTCATTAGGAGGCCCTGAACCTTACAATTAACTATCAGTTTCGCGTCGGATTCAAAAATCCAGACTCACAGGAGACGGACCATTTGGTGCCCGAGGCAGCAATATCCCCTTGGAGACAAATCAGCTGGAGGACGATGTATTGAATCTCGACGAAATTTGAGAGTTCTATCGTCATCAGGAGGCGCTGAGCGTTACTATTCACTATCATTTTTGCGTCGGATTCGAAAATCTAGACTCCCAGGAGAAGGATCATATGGTGCCCGAGACAGCAATATCCCCTTGGAGACAAGTCCGCTGGAGGCCGATGTATTGAATCTCGACGCAATTTGAGTGTTCCATCGTCATTAGGAGGCCCTGAACCTTACAATTAACTATCAGTTTCGCGTCGGATTCAAAAATCCAGACTCACAGGAGACGGACCATTTGGTGCCCGAGGCAGCAATATCCCCTTGGAGACAAATCAGCTGGAGGACGATGTATTGAATCTCGACGAAATTTGAGAGTTCTATCGTCATCAGGAGGCGCTGAGCGTTACTATTCACTATCATTTTTGCGTCGGATTCGAAAATCTAGGCTCACAGGAGACGGACCACATGGAGCCCGAGGCAGCAATATCCCCTTGTAGAGAAGTCGGCTGGAGGAAGATGTATTGACTCTCGACGCAATTTGAGTGTTCCATCGTCATTAAGAGGCCCTGAGCATTACATTTAACTATCATTTTTGCGTCGGATTCGAAAATCTAGACTTACAAGAGAACGACCATAACGTGCCTGAGGCAGCATTAGACCCTTGGAGACAAGTCGGCTGGAGGACGATGTATTGGATCCCGACGCAATTTGAGTGTTCCATCGTCATTAGGAGGGCCTGAATGTTACAATTAACTATCAGTTTTTCGTCGTATTCGAAAATCTAGACTCACAGCAGACGGACCATTTGGTGCCCGAGGCAGCAATATCCCCTTGGAGACAAGTCGGCTGGAGGACGATGTATTGAATCTCGACGCAATTTGAGAGTTCCATCGTCATTAGGAGAAACTGAACGTTACAATTAACTATCACTTTTGCGTCGGATTCGAAAATCTAGACTCACAGGAGAAGGATCATATGGTGAACGAGACAGCAATATCCCCTTGGAGAGAAGTCCGCTGGGGGCCGATGTATTGAATCTCGACGCAATTTGAGTGTTCCATCGTCATTAGGAGGCCCTGAACGTTACAATTAACTATGATTTTTGCGTCGGATTCCAAAATCTAGACTTACAAAGGTACGACCATAAGGTGCCCGAGGCAGCATTAGACCCTTGGAGACAAGTCGGCTAGAGTACGATGTATTGAATCTCGACGCAATTTGAGTGTCCCATCGTCATAAGGAGGCCTAAACGTTACAATTAACTATAATTTTTGCGTCGGATTCGATAATCTAAACTCACAGGAGAACGACAATAAGGTGCCCGAGGCAGCAACAGACCCTTGGAGACAAGTCGGCTGGAGGACGATGTATTGAATCTCGACGCAACTTGAGTGTTCCACCGTCATTAGAAGGCCCTGAACGTTACAATTAACTATCATTTTTGCGTCGGATTCGAAAATCTAGACTCACAGGAGAACGACCATAAGGTGCCCGAGGCAGCAATAGACCCTTGGAGACAAGTCGGCTGGAGGACGATGTATTGAATCTCGACGCAATTTGAGTGTTCCATCGTCATTAGGAGGCCCTGAACGTTACAATTAACTATGATTTTTGCGTCGGATTCGAAAATCTAGACTTACAAAGGTACGACCATAAGGTGCCCGAGGCAGCATTAGACCCTTGGAGACAAGTCGGCCGGAGGACGATGTATTGGATCGCGACGCAATTTGAGTGTTCCATCGTTTTAGGAGGCACTGAATGTTACAATTAACTATCAGTTTTTCGTCGGATTCGAAAATCTAGACTCACAGCAGACGGACCATTTGGTGCCCGAGGCAGCAATACCCCTTGGACACAAATCGGCTGGAGGACGATGTATTGAATCTCGACGCAATTTTAGTCTTCTGTCGTCATTAGGAGGCCCTGAACGTTACTATTCACTATCATTTTTGCGTCGGATCCGAAAATCTAGACTCACAGGAGAAGGATCATATCGTGCCCGCACAGCAATATCCCCTTGGAGACAAGTCCGCTGGAGGCCGATGTATTGAATCTCGACGCAATTTGAGTGTTCCATTGGCATTAGGAGGCCCTGAACGTTACAATTAACCATCATTTTTGCGTCGGATTCGATAATCTAAACTCACAGGAGAACGACCATAAGGTGCCCGAGGCAGCAATATCCCCTTGGAGACAAGTCCGCTGGAATCCGATGTATTGAATCTTGACGCAATTTGAGTGCTCCATAGGCATTAGGAGGCCTGAACGTTGCAGTTAACTATCACTTTAGCGTCGGATTCGAAAATCTACTAACAGGAGAAGGATCATATGGTGCACGAGACTGCAATATCCCCTTGGATACAAGTCGGCTGGAGGTCGATGTATTGAATCTCGACGCAATTTGAGTCTTCTATCGTCATTAGGAGGCCCTAAACGTTACAATTAACTATCATTTTTGCGTCGGATTCGATAATCTAAACTCACAGGAGAACGACCATAAGGTGCCCGAGGCAGCATCAGACCCTTGGAGACAAGTCGGCTGGAGGCCGATGTATTGAATCTCGACGCAATTTGAGAGTTCTATCGTCACCAGGAGGCGCTGAACGTTACTATTCACTATCATTTTAGCGTCCGATTCGAAAATCTAGACTCACAGGAGAAGGATCATATGGTGCCCGAGACAGCAATATCCGCTTGGAGACAAGTCCGCTGGAGGCCGATGTATTGCATCTCGACGCAATTTGAGTGTTCCATCGGCATTAGGAGGCCCTGAACGTTACAGTTAACTATCATTTTAGCGGCGGATTCGAAAATCTACTAACAGGAGAAGGATCATATGGTGCACGAGACTGCAATATCCCCTTGGATACAAGTCGAATGGAGGTCGATGTATTGACTCTCGACGCAATTTGAGTGTTCCATCGTCTTTAGGAGTCCCTGAACGTTACAATTAACTATCATTTATGCGTCGGATTCGAAAATCTACTCACAGGAGTAGTTCATACGGTGCTCGAGACAGCAATATCCCCTTGGAGACAAGTCCGCTGGAGGCCGATGTATTGAATCTCGACGCAATTTGAGTGTTCCATCGTCATTAGGAGGCCCTGAACCTTACAATTAACTATCATTTTTGCGTCGGATTCAAAAATCTACTCACAGGAGAAGTTCACACGGTGCTCGAGGCAGCAACAGACCCTTGGGGACAAGTCGGTTGGAGGCCGATGTATTGAATCACGACGCAATTTGGGTGCTCCATCGGCATTAGGAGGCCCTGAACGTTACAGTTAACTATCATTTTAGCGTCGGATTCGAAAATCTACTAACAGGAGAAGGATCATATGGTGCACGAGACTGCAATATCCCCTTGGATACAAGTCGGCTGGAGGTCGATGTATTGAATCTCGACGCAATTTGAGTCTTCTATCGTCATTAGGAGGCCCTAAACGTTACAATTAACTATCATTTTTGCGTCGGATTCGATAATCTTAACTCACAGGAGAACGACCATAAGGTGCCCGAGGCAGCAATAGACCCTTGGAGACAAGTCGGCTGGAGGCCGATGTATTGAATCTCGACGCAATTTGAGTGCTCCATCGGCATTAGGAGGCCCTGAACGTTACTATTCACTATCATTTTAGCGTCGGATTCGAAAATCTAGACTCACAGGAGAAGGATCATATGGTGCCCGAGACAGCAATATCCCCTTGGAGACAAGTAGCTGGAGGCCGATGTATTGAATCTCGACGCAATTTGAGTGCTCCATCGGCATTAGGAGGCCCTGAACGTTACTATTCACTATCATTTTAGCGTCGGATTCGAAAATCTAGACTCACAGGAGAAGGATCATATGGTGCCCGAGACAGCAATATCCCCTTGGAGACAAGTCCGCTGGAGGCCGATGTATTGAATCTCACGCAATTTGAGTGTTCCATCGGCATTAGGAGGCCCTGAACGTTACAGTTAACTATCGTTTTAGCGGCGGATTCGAAAATCTACTAACAGGAGAAGGATCATATGGTACACGAAACTGCAATATCCCCTTGGATACAAGTCGACTGGAGGTCGATGTATTGACTCTCGACGCAATTTGAGTGTTCCATCGTCTTTAGGAGTCCCTGAACATTACAATTAACTATCATTTATGCGTCGGATTCGAAAATCTACTCACAGGAGAAGTTCATACGGTGATCGAGGCACCAATAGACCCTTGGTGACAAGTCGGCTGGTAATCGATGTATTGATTCTAGACGCAAGTTGAGTGTCCCATCGTCATTAGGAGGCCCTGAACGTTGCAATTAACAATCATTTTAGCGTCGGATTCGAAAATCTACTCACAGGAGTAGTTCATACGGTGCTCGAGACAGCAATATATCCTTGGAGACAAGTCCGCTGGTGGCCGATGTATTGAATCTCGACGCAATTTGAGTGTTCCATCGTTTTAGGAGGCCCTGAACCTTACAATTAACTATCATTTTTGCGTCGGATTTAAAATCTACTCACAGGAGAAGTTCACACGGTGCTCGAGGCAGCAACAGACCTTTGGAGACAAGTCGGCTGGACGCCGATGTATTGAATCTCGACGCAATTTGAGTGTTCCATCGTCAATTCAAGGCCCTGAACGTTACAATTAACTATCTTTTTTGCGACGGATTCGAAAATCTAGACTCACAGGGGAACGACCATAAGGTGCCCGAGGCTGCAATAGACCCTTGGTGACAAGTCGGCTGGAGGACGATGTATTGAATCTCGACGCAATTTGAGTGTCCCATCGTCATTAGGAGGCCCTTAACGTTACAATTAACTATCATTTTTGCGTCGGATTCGAAAATCTAGACTCACAGGAGAACGACCATAAGGTGCCCGAGGCAGCAATAGACCCTTGGAGACAAGTCGGCTGGAGGCCGATGTATTGAATCTCGACGCAATTTGAGTGCTCCATCGGCATTAGGAGGCCCTGAACGTTACAGTGAACTATCGTTTTAGCGTCGGATTCGAAAATCTACTAACAGGAGAAGGATCATATAGTGCACGAGACTGCAATATCCCCTTGGATACAAGTCGGCTGGAGGTCGATGTATTGAATCTCGACGCTATTTGGGTCTTCTATCGTCATTAGGAGGCCCTAAACGTTACAATTAACTATCATTTTTGCGTCGGATTCGATAATGTAAACTCACAGGAGAACGACCATAAGGTGCCCGAGGCAGCATCAGACCCTTGGAGACAAGTCGGCTGGAGGACGATGTATTGAATCTCGACGCAATTTGAGAGTTCTATCGTCATCAGGAGGCGCTGAACGTTACTATTCACTATCATTTTAGCGTCGGATTCGAAAATCTAGACTCACAGGAGAAGGATCATATGGTGCCCGAGACAGCAATATCCCCTTGGAGACAAGTCCGCTGGAGGCCGATGTATTGAATCTCGACGCAATTTGAGTGTTCCATCGGCATTAGGAGGCCCTGAACGTTACAGTTAACTATCATTTTAGCGGCGGATTCGAAAATCTACTAACAGGAGCAGGATCATATGGTGCACGAGACTTCAATATCCCCTTGGATACAAGTCGACTGGAGGTCGATGTATTGACTCTCGACGCAATTTGAATGTTCCATCGTCTTTAGGAGTCCCTGAACGTTACAATTAACTATCATTTATGCGTCGGATTCGAAAATCTACTCACAGGAGAAGTTCATACGGTGCTCGAGGCACCAATAGACCCTTGGCGACAAGTCGGCTGGAAACCGATGTATTGAATCTCGACGCAATTTGAGAGTTCTATCGTCATCAGGAGGCGCTGAACGTTACTATTCACTATCATTTTAGCGTCGGATTCGAAAATCTAGACTCACAGGAGAAGGAACATATGGTGCCCGAGACAGCAATATCCCCTTGGAGACAAGTCCGCTGGAGGCCGATGTATTGAATCTCGACGCAATTTGAGTGTTCCATCGGCATTAGGAGGCCCTGAACGTTACAGTTAACTATCATTTTAGCGGCGGATTCGAAAATCTACTAACAGGAGAAGGATCATATGGTGCCCGAGACAGCAGTATCCCCTTGGAGACAAGTGCGCTGGAGGCCGATGTATTGAATCTCGACGCAATTTGAGTGTTCCATCGTCATTAGGTCGCCCTGAACGTTACAATTAACTATCATTTTTGCGTCGGATTCGATAATCTAAACTGACAGGAGAACGACCATAAGGTGCCCGAGGCAGCAATAGACCCTTGGAGACAAGTCGGCTGGAGGCCGATGTATTGAATCTCGACGCAATTTGAGTGCTCCATCGGCATTAGGAGGCCCTGAACGTTACAGTTAACTATCATTTTAGCGTCGGATTCGAAAATCTACTAACAGGAGAAGGATCATATGGTGCACGTGACTGCAATATCCCCTTGGATACAAGTCGGCTGGAGGTCGATGTATTGAATCTCGACGCAATTTGAGTGTTCCATCGTCATTAGGTCGCCCTGAACGTTACAATTAACTATCATTTTTGCATCGGATTCGAAAATCTAGACTCACAGGAGAAGGATCATATTGTGCCCGAGACAGCAATATCCCCTTGGAGACAAGTCGGCTGGAGGACGATGTATTCAATCTCGACGCAATTTGAGTGTCCCACCGTCATTAGGAGGCCCTAAACAATACAATTAACTATGAGTTTTTCGTCGGATTCGAAAATCTAGACTCACAGGAGAACGACCATAAGGTGGCCGAGGCAGCAATAGACCCTTGGAGACAAGTCGGCTGGAGGCCGATGTATTGAATCTCGACGCAATTTGAGTGTTCCATCGTCATTAGGAGGCCCTAAACGTTACAATTAACAATCAGTTTCGCGTCGGATTCGAAAATCTAGACACACATGAGAGCGAACATAAGAGGCCGGAGGCAGTAATATCCCCATGGAGAAAAGTCGGCTGGAGGACGATGTATTGAATCTCGACGCAATTTGAGTGTTCCATCGTCATTACAAGGCCCTGTACGTTACAATTAACTATCATTTTTGCGTCGGATTCGAAAATCTACTAACAGGAGAAGGATCATATGGTGCACGAGACTGCAATATCCCATTGGATACAAGTCGGCTGGAGGACGATGTATTGAATCTCGACGCAATTTGAGTGTCCCATCGTCATTAGGAGGCCCTAAACGTTACAATTAACTATCATTTTTGCGTCGGATTCGATAATCTAAACTCACAGGAGAACGACCATAAGGTGCCCGTGGCAGGAACAGACCCTTGGAGACAAGTCGGCTGGAGGCCGATGTATTGAATCTCGACGCAATTTGAGTGTTCCATCGGCATTCTGAGGCCCTCATCGTTACAGTTAACTATCATTTTGTCGTCGGATTCGATAATCTACTAACAGGAAAAGGATCATATGGTGCACGAGACTGCAATATCCCCTTGGATACAAGTCGACTGGACGTCGATGTATTGAATATCGACTCAATTTGAGTGTTCCATCGTCATTAGGTGGCCCTGATCGTTACAATTAACAATCATTTTAGCGTCGGATTCGAAAATCTAGACTCACAGGAGAACGACCATAAGGTGCCGGAGGCAGCAATAGACCCTTGGAGACAAGTCGGCTGGAAACCGATGTATTGATTCTTGACGCAATTTGAGTGTTCCATCGTCATTAGGAGGCCCTGATCGTTACAATTAACAATCATTTTAGCGTCGGATTCGAAAATCTAGACTCACAGGAGAACGACCATAAGGTGCCCGAGGCAGCTTTAGACCCTTGGAGACAAGTCGGCTGGAGGACGATGTATTGAATCTCGACGCAATTTGAGTGTCCCATCGTCATTAGGAGGCCCTAAACGTTACAATTAACTATCATTTTTGCGTCGGATTCGATAATCTAAACTCACAGGAGAACGACCATAAGGTGCCCGAGGCAGCAACAGACGCTTGGAGACAAGTCGGCTGGAGGCCTATGTATTGAATCTCGACGCAATTTGAGTGTTCCATCGTCATTACAAGGCCCTGAACGTTACAATTAACTATCATTTTTGCGTCGGGTTCGAAAATCTAGACTCACAGGAGAACGACCATAAGGTGCCCGAGGTAGCAATAGACCCTTGGAGACAAGTCGGCTGGAAGACGATGTATTGAATCTCGACGCAATTTGAGAGTTCCATCGTCATTAGGAGGCCCTGAACGTTACAATTAACTATCATTTTTGCGTCGGATTCGAAAATCTAGACTTACAAGAGAACGACCATAAGGTGCCCGAGGCAGCATTAGACCCTTGGAGACAAGTCTGCTGGAGGACGGTGTATTGAATCTCGACCAATTTGAGTGTCCCATCGTCATTAGGAGGCCCTAAACGTTACAATTAACTATCATTTTTGCGTCGGATTCGATAATCTAAACTCACAGGAGAACGACCATAAGGTGCCCGAGGCAGCAACAGACCCTTGGAGACAAGTCGGCTGGAGGCCTATGTATTGAATCTCGACGCAATTTGAGTGTTCCATCGTCATTACAAGGCCCTGAACGTTACAATTAACTATCATTTTTGCGTCGGATTCGAAAATCTAGACTCACAGGAGAACGATCATAAGGTGCCCGAGGCAGCAATAGACCCTTGGAGACAAATCGGCTGGAGGACGATGTATTGAATCTCGACGCAATTTGAGTCTTCTATCGTCATTACTTCGCCCTGAACGTTATAATGAACTATCATTATTGCGTCGGATTCGATAATCTAGACTCACAAGAGAACGACCATAAGGTGCCCGAGGCAGCAATAGACCCTTGGAGACAAATCGGCAGAATGCCGATGTATTGAATCTCGACGCAATTTGAGTGTTCCGTCGTCTTTAGGAGTCCCTGAACGTTACAATTAACTATCATTTTTGCGTCGGATTCGAAAATCTAGACTCACAGGAGAAGGATCATATTGTGCCCGAGACTGCAATATCCCCTTGGATACAAGTAGACTGGAGGTAGATGTATTGACACTCGACGCAATTTGAGTGTTCCATCGTCTGTAGGAGTCCCTGAACGTTACAATTAACTATCATTTATGGGTCGGATTCCAAAATCAAGACTCACAGGAGAACGACCATAAGGTGCCCGTGGCAGCAATAGACAAGTCGGCTGTGGGTCTAGATTTTCGAATCCGACGCAAAAATTATAGTTAATTGTTACGTTCAGGGCCTTGTAATTACGATGGAAACCTCAAATTGCGTCGAGATTCAATGCATCGTCCTCAAGCCGACTTGTCTCCAAGGATCTGTTGCTGCCTCGGGCACCTTATGGTCGTTCTCCTGTGAGTTTAGATTATCGAATCCGACGCAAAAATGATAGTTAATTGTAACGTTTAGGGCCTCCTAATGACGATGGAACACTCAAATTGCGTCGAGACACAATACATCGGCCTCCAGCTGACTTGTATCCAAGGGTCTATTGCTGCCTCGGGCACCTTATGGTCGTTCTCCTGTGAGTCTAGATTTTCGAATCCGACGCAGAACTCATAGTTAATTGTAACGTTCAGGGCCTCCTAATGACGATCGAACACTCAAATTGCGTCAAGAATCAATACATCGGTTTCCAGCCGACTTAACTCCAAGGATCTATTGCTGCCTCGGGCACCTTATGGTCGTTCTCCTGTGAGTCTAGATTTTCGAATCCGACGCATAAATGATAGTTAATTGTAACGTTCAGGGACTCCTAAAGCCGATGGAACACTCAAATTGCGTCGAGAGTCAATACATCGACCTCCAGTCGACTTGTATCCAAGGGTCTAATGCTGCCTCGGGCACCTTATGGTCGTTCTCTTGTAAGTCTAGATTTTCGAATCCGACGCAAAAATGATAGTTAATTGTAACGTTCAGGGCCTTGTAATGACGATGGAACTCTCAAATTGCATCGAGATTCAATACATCGGACTCCAGCCGACTTGTCTCCAAGGGTCTGTTGCTGCCTCGGGCACCTTATGGTCGTTCTCCTGTGAGTTTAGATTATCGAATCCGACGCAAAAATGATAGTTAATTGTAACGTTTAGGGCCTCGTAATGACGATGGAACACTCAAATTGCGTCGAGATTCAATACATCGGCCTCCAGCCGTCTTGTCTCCAAGGGTCTGTTGCTGCCTCGGGCACCTTATGGTCGTTCTCCTGTGAGTTTAGATTATCGAATACGACGCAAAAATGATAGTTAATTGTAACGTTTAGGGCCCCCTAATGGCGATGGAACACTCAAATTGCGTCGAGATTCAATACATCGTCCTCCAGCAGACTTGTCTCCAAGGGTCTAATGCTGCCTCGGGCACCTTATGGTCGTTCTCTTGTAAGTCTAAATTTTCGAATCCGAAGCAAAAATGATAGTTAATTGTAACGTTCAGGGCCTCCTAATGACGATGGAACTCTCAAATTGCGTCGAGATTCAATAAGTCGTCCTCCAGCCGGCTTGTCGCTGCCTCGGGCACCTTATGGTCGTTCTCCTGTGAGTCTAGATTTTCGAATCCGACGCAAAAATGATAGTTAATTGTAACGTTCAGGGCCTTCTAATGACGATGGAACACTCAAATTGCGTCGAGATTCAATACATCGGAGTCCAGCCGACTTGTCTCCAAGGGGATATCGCTTCCTCGGGCACCACATGGTCCTTCTCCTGTGAGTCTAGATTTTCGAATCCGACGCAAAAATGATAGTGAATTGTAACGTTCAGGGCCTCCTAATGCCGATGGAACACTCAAATTGCGTCGAGATTCAATACATCGGTCTCCAGCCGACTTGTCTCCAAGGGTCAATTGCTGCCTCGGGCACCTTATGGTCGTTCTCCTGTGAGTTTCGATTATCGAATCCGACGCAAAAATGATAGTTAATTGTAACGTTCAGGGCCTTATAATGACGATGGAACACTCAAATTGCTTCGAGATTCAATACATCGGCCTCCAGCCGACTTGTCTCTAAGGGGATATCGCTGCCTCGGGCACCACATGGTCCGTCTCCGGTGATTCTACGTTTTCGAATCCGACGCAAAACTCATAGTTAATTGTAACGTTCAGGGCCTCCTAATGGCGATGGATCTCTCAAATTGCGTCGAGATTCAATACATCTTCCTCCAGCCGACTTGTCTCCAAGGGGATATTGCTGCCTCGGGCTCCATGTGGTCCGTCTCCAGTGAGTCTAGATTTTCGAATCCGACGCGAAACTGATAGTTAATTGTAAGGTTCAGGGCCTCCTAAAGACGATGGAACACTTAAATTGCGTCGCGATCCAATACATCGTCCTCCAGCCGACTTGTCTCCTAGGGTCTAATGCTGCCTCGGGCACCTTATGGTCGTTCTCTTGTAAGTCTAGATTTTCGAATCCGACGCAAAACTCATAGTTCATTATAACGTTCAGGGCGACCTAATGACGATGGAACACTCAAATTGCGTCGATATTCAATACATCGGCCTCCAGTCGATTTGTCTCCAAGGGGTATATTGCAGTCTCGAGCTCCGTATGAACTTCTCCTGTGAGTAGATTAACGAATCCGACGCAAAAATGATAGTTAATTGTAACGTTTAGGGCCTCCTAATGACGATGGCACACTCAAATTGCGTCGAGATTCAATACATCGTCCTCCAGCCGACTTGTCTCCATGGGGATATTACTGCCTCCGGCCTCTTATGTTCGCTCTCATGTGAGTCTAGATTTTCGAATCCGACGCGAAACTGATTGTTAATTGTAATGTTCAGGGCTTCCTAATGACGATGGAACACTCAAATTGCGTCGAGAGTCAATACATCGGCCTCCAGCCGACTTGTCTCCAAGGGGATATTGCTGCATCGGGCACCTTATGGTCGTTCTCCTGTGAGTTTAGATTTTCAAATCCGACGAAAAACTGATAGTTAATTGTAACATTCACGGCCTCCTAATGACGATGGAACACTCATTTTGCGTCGAGAGTCAATACATCTTCCTTCATCCGAATTGTCTACAAGGGGATATTGCTGCCTCGGGCTCCATATGGTACGTCTCCTGTGGGTCTAGATTTTCGAATCCGACGCAAAAATGATAGTTAATTGTAACGTTCAGGGCCTCCTAATGACGATGGAACACTCAAATTGCGTCAAGAATCAATACATCGGCCTCCAGCCGACTTGTCTCCAAGGGTCTATTCCTGCCTCGGGCACCTTATGGCCGTTCTCTTGTAAGTCTAGATTTTCGAATCCGACGCAAAAATGATAGTTAATTGTAACATTCTGGGCCTCCTAATGCCGATGGAACACTCAAATTGCGTCGAGATTCAATACATCGGCCTCCAGCCGACTTGTCTCCAAGGGTCTATTGCAGCCTCGGGCACCTTATGGTCGTTCTCCTGTGAGTCTAGATTTTCGAATCCGACGCAAAAATGATAGTGAATTGTAACGTTCAGGACCTTGTTATGACGATGGAACACTCAAATTGCGTCGAGACTCATTACATCGGCCTCCAGCTGACTTGTCTCCAAGGGTCTGTTGCTGCCTCGGGCACCTTATGGTCGTTCTCATGTTAGTTTTGATTATCGAATCCGACGCAAAAATGATAGTTAATTGTAACGTTTAGGGCCTCCTAATGACGATGGACCACTCAAATTGCGTCGCGATCCAATAAATCGACCTCCAGCCGACTTGTCTCCAAGGGTATATTGCTGCCTCGGGCACCTTATGGTCGTTCTCCTGTGAGTCTAGATTTTCGAATATGACGCAAAAATGATAGTGAATTGTAACGTTCAGGGCCTTGTAATGACGATGGAACACTCAAATTGCGTCGAGATTCAATACATCGGCCTCCAGCCGACTTATCTCCAAGGGTCTGTTGCTGCCTCGGGCACCTTATGGTCGTTCTCCTGTGAGTTTAGATTATCGAATCCGACGCAAAAATGATAGTTAATTGTAACTTTTAGGGCCTCCTAATGACGATGGAACACTGAAATTGCGTCGAGATTCAAACATCGTTCTACAGCCGACTTGTCTCCAAGGGTCTAATGCTGCTTCTGGCACCTTATGGTCGTTCTCTTGTAAGTCTAGATTTTCGAATTAGACGCAAAATTGATAGTTAACTGTAACGTTCAGGGCCTCCTAATGCCGATGGAACACTCAAATTGCGTCGAGATTCAATACATCGGCCTCTAGCCGACTTGTCTCCAAGGGTCTATTGCTGCCACGGGCACCTGATGGTCGTTCTCTTGTAAGTCTAGATTTTCGAATCCGACGCAAAAATGATAGTTAATTGTAACATTCAGGGCCTCCTAATGACGATGGAGCACTCACTTTGTGTCGAGAGTAAATGCATCTTCCTCTAGCCGTCTTGTCTACAAGGGGATATTGCTGCCTCGGGCTCCATGTGGTCCGTCGCCTGTGAGTCTAGATTTTCGAATCCGAGGCAAAAATGATAGTTAATTGTAACGTTCAGGGCCTTCTAATGACGATGGAACACTCAAATTGCGTCGAGATTCAATACATCGGCGTCTAGCCGACTTGTCTCCAAGGGTCTATTGCTGCCTCGGGCACCTTATGGTCGTTCTCCTGTGAGTCTAGATTTTCGAATCCGACGCAAAAGTGATAGTTAATTGTAACGTTCAGGGCCTTCTAATGACGATGGAACACTCAAATTGCGTCGAGATTCAATACATCGTCCTCCAGCCGACTTGTCTCAAAGGGGATTTCGCTGCCTCGGGCACCACATGGTCCTTCTCCGGTGATTCTACGTTTTCGAATCCGACGCAAAACTGCTAATTAATTGTAACGTTCGTAACCTCCTAAAGACGATGGAACACTCAAATTGCGTCGAGATTCAATACATCGGCCTCCAGCCGACTTGTCTCCAAAGGTCTGTTGCTGCCTCGGGCACCTTATGGTCGTTCTCCTGTGAGTTTAAATTATCGAATCCGACGCAAAAATGATAGTTAATTGTAACGTTTAGGGCCTCCTAATGACGATGGGACACTCAAATTGCGTCGAGAGTCAATACATCGTCCACCAGCCGACTTGGCTCCAAGGGTCTAATGCTGCCTCGGGCACCTTATGGTCGTTCTCTTGTAAGTCTACACTTTCAAATCCGACGCATAAATGATAGTTAATTGTAACGTTCAGGGCCTTCTAATGACGATGGAACACTCAAATTGCGTCGAGATTCAATACATCGGCCTCCAGCCGACTTGTCTCCAAGGGTCTATTGCTGCCTCGGGCACCTTCTGGTCGATCTCCTGTGAGTCTAGATTTTCGAATCCGACGCAAAAATGATAGTGAATAGTAATGTTCAGCGCCTCCTGATGACGATAGAACTCTCAAACTGCGTCGAGGTTCAATACATCGTCCTCCAGCAGATTTGTCTCCAAGGTGATAAAGCTGCCTCGGGCACCAAATGGTCCGTCTCCTATGAGTGTGGAATTTTGAATCCGACGCGAAACTGATAGTTAATTGTAACGTTCAGGGCCTCCAAATGACGATGGAACACTCAAATTGCGTCGCGATCCAATAAATCGACCTCCAGCCGACTTGTCTCCAAGGGTATATTGCTGCCTCGGGCACCTTATGGTCGTTCTCCTGTGAGTCTAGATTTTCGAATCCGACGCAAAAATGATAGTGAATTGTAACGTGCAGGGACTTGTAATGACGATGGAACACTCAAATTGCGTCGAGATTCAATACATCGGCCTCCAGCCGACTTATCTCCAAGGGCCTGTTGCTGCCTCGGGCACCTGATGGTCGTTCTCCTGTGAGTTTAGATTATCGAATCCGACGCAAAAATGATAGTTAATTGTAACGTTCAGGGCCTCCTAATGACGATGGAAGACTCAAATTGCGTCAAGAATCAATACATCGGCCTCCAGCCGACTTGTCTCCAAGGGTCTATTGCTGCCTCGGGCACCTTATGGTCGTTCTCTTGTAAGTCTAGATTTTCGAATCCGACGCAAAAATGATAGTTAATTGTAACGTTCGGGGCCTCCTAATGCCGATGGAACACTCAAATTGCGTCGAGATTCAATACATCGTCTTCCAGCCGACTTGTCTCCAAGGGGATATTGCTACATCGGGCACCTTATGGTCGTTCTCCTGTGAGTTTAGATTTTCGAATCTGACGAAAAACTGATAGTTAATTGTAACATTCTCGGCCTCCTAATGACGATGGAACACTCATTTTGCGTCGAGAGTCAATACATCTTCCTCCAGCCGACTTGTCTACAAGGGGATATTGCTGCCTCGGGCTCCATATGGTCCGTCTCCTGTGAGTTTAGATTTTCGAATCCGACGCAAAAATGATAGTTAATTGTAACGTTCAGGGCCTCCTAATGACGATGGAACACTCAAATTGCGTCAAGAATCAATACATCGGCCTCCAACCGACTTGTCTCCAAGGGTCTATTGCTGCCTCGGGCACCTTATGGCCGTTCTCTTGTAAGTCTAGATTTTCGAATCCGACGCAAAAATGATATTTAATTGTAACATTCAGGGCCTCCTAATGCCGATGGAACACTCAAATTGCGTCGAGATTCAATACATCGGCCTCCAGCCGACTTGTCTCCAAGGGTCTATTGCTGCCTCTGGCACCTTATGGTCGTTCTCCTGTGAGTCTAGATTTTCGATCCGACGCAAAAATGATAGTGAATTGTAACGTTCAGGACCTTGTAATGACGATGGAACACTCAAATTGCGTCCAGATTCGATACATCGTCCTCCAGCCGACTTGTCTCCAAGGGTCTATTTCTGTCTCGGGCACCTTATGGTCGTTCTCCTGTGAGTCTAGATTTTCGAATCCGACGCAAAAATGATAGTTAATTGTAACGTTCAGGGCCTTCTAATGACGATGGAACACTCAAATTGTGTCGAGATTCAATACATCGGCCTCCAGCCGACTTGTCTCCAAGGGGATATCGCTGCCTCGGGCCCCACATGGTCCGTCTCCGGTGATTCTACATTTCGAATTCGACGCAAAACTCATAGTTAATTGTAACGTTCAGGGCGACCAAATGACTCAATGGAACACTCAAATTGCGTCGATATTCATTACATCGGCCTCCAGTCGTTTTGTCTCCAAGGGGTATATTGCTGTCTCGAGCTACGTATAAACTTCTCCTGTGAGTAGATTTTCGAATCCGACGCTAAAATGATAGTTAATTGTAACTTTCAGGGCTTCCTGATGACGATGGAACACTCAAATTGCGTCGAGAGTCAATACATCGGCCTCCAGCCGACTTGTCTCCAAGGGTCTGTTGCTGCCTCGGGCACCTTATGGTCGTTCTCCTGTGAGTTTAGATTATCGAATCCGACGCAAAAATGATAGTTAATTGTAACGTTTAGGGCCTCCTAATGACGATGGGACACTCAAATTGCGTCGAGATTCAATGCATCGTCCTCCAGCCGACTTGTCTCCATGGGGATATTACTGCCTCCGGCCTCTTATGTTCGCTCTCATGTGAGTCTAGATTTTCGAATCCGACGCGAAACTGATTGTTAATTGTAATGTTCAGGGCTTCCTAATGACGATGGAACACTCAAAATGCGTCGAGATTCAATACATCGGCCTCCAGCCGACTTGTCTCCAAGGGTCTATTGCTGCCTCGGGCACCTTATGGTCGTTCTCCTGTGAGTCTAGATTTTCGAATCCGACGCAAAAATGATAGTTAATTGTAACGTTCAGGGGCTCCTAATGACGATAGAAGACTCAAATTGCGTCGAGATTCAATACATCGGCCTCCAGCCGACTTGTCTCCAAGGGTCTATTGCTGCCTCGGGCACCTTATGGTCGTTCTCCTGTGAGTTTAGATTATCGAATCCGACGCAAAAATGATAGTTAATTGTAACGTTCAGGGCCTTCTAATGACGATGGGACACTCAAATTGCGTCGAGATTCAATACATCGTCCTCCAGCCGACTTGTCTCCAAGGGGATATTGCTGTCTCGGGCACAATATGATCCTTCCTCTGTGAGTCTAGATTTTCGAATCCGACGCAAAAATGATAGTTAATTGTAACGTTCAGGGCCTTGTAATGACGATGGAACACTCAAATTGCGTCGAGATACAATACATCGTCCTCCAGCCGACTTGTCTCCAAGGATCTAATGCTGCCTCGGGCACTTTATGGTCGTTCTCTTGTAATTCTAGATTTTCGAATCCGACGCAAAAATGATAGTTAATTGTAACGTTCAGGGCCTCCTAATGACGATGGGACACTCAAATTGCGTCGAGATTCTATACATCGGACTCCAGCCGACTTGTCTCCAAGGGTCTATTGCTGCCTCGGGCACCTTATGGTCGTTCTCCTGTGAGTTTAGATTATCGAATCCGACGCAAAAATGATCGTTAATTATAACGTTCAGAGCCTTCTAATGCCGATGGAACACTCAAATTGCGTCGAGATTCAATACATCGGCCTCCAGCCGACTTGTCTCCAAGGGTCTATTGCTGCCTCGGGCACCTTATGGTCGTTCTCCTGTGAGTCTAGATTTTCGAATCCGACGCAAAAATGATAGTTAATTGTAACGTTCAGGGCCTTGTAATGACGATGGAACACTCAAATTGCGTCGAGATACAATACATCGGCCTCCAGCCGACTTGTCTCCAAGGGTCTATTGCTGCCTCGGGCACCTTATGGTCGTTCTCCTGTGAGTTTAGATTATCGAATCCGACTCAAAAATGATAGTTAATTATATCGTTCAGGGCCTCCTAATGCCGATGGAACACTCAAATTGCGTCGAGATTCAATTCATCGGCCTCGAGCCGACTTGTCTCCAAGGGGATATTGCTGCCTCGGGCACCTTATGGTCGTTCTCCTGTGAGTTTAGATTATCGAATCCGACTCAAAAATGATAGTTAATTATATCGTTCAGGGCCTCCTAATGCCGATGGAACACTCAAATTGCGTCGAGATTCAATTCATCGGCCTCCAGCCGACTTGTCTCCAAGGGGATATTGCTGTCTCGGGCACAATATGATCCTTCTCCTGTGAGTCTAGATTTTCGAATCCGACGCAAAAATGATAGTGAATTGTAACGTTCAGCGCCTCCTAATGACGATAGAAGACTCAAATTGCGTCGCGATCCAATACATCGTCCTCCAGCCGACTTGTCTCCAAGGGTCTATTGCTGCCTCGGGCACCTTATGGTCGTTCTCCTGTGAGTTTAGATTATCGAATCCGACGCAAAAATGATAGTTAATTGTAACGTTCAGGGCCTTCTAATGACGATGGGACACTCAAATTGCGTCGAGATTCAATACATCGTCCTCCAGCCGACTTGTCTCCAAGGGTCTATTGCTGCCTCGGGCACCTTATGGTCGTTCTCCTGTGAGTCTAGATTTTCGAATCCGACGCAAAAATGATAGTTAATTGTAACGTTCAGGGCCTTGTAATGACGATGGAACACTCAAATTGCGTCGCGATCCAATACATCGTCCTCCAGCCGACTTGTCTCCAAGGGTCTATTGCTGTCTCGGGCACAATATGATCCTTCTCCTGTGAGTCTAGATTTTCGAATCCGACGCAAAAATGATAGTTAATTGTAACGTTCAGGGCCTTCTAATGCCGATGGAACACTCAAATTGCGTCGAGATTCAATACATCGTCCTCCAGCCGACTTGTCTCCAAGGGGATATTGCAGTCTCGGGCACAATATGATCCTTCTCCTGTGAGTCTAGATTTTCGAATCCGACGCAAAAATGATAGTGAATTGTAACGTTCAGCGCCTCCAATGACGATAGAAGACTCAAATTGCGTCGCGATCCAATACATCGTCCTCCAGCCGACTTGTCTCCAAGGGTCTATTGCTGCCTCAGGCACCTTCTGGTCGTTCTCCTGTGAGTCTAGATTTTCGAATCCGACGCAAAAATGATAGTTAATTGTAACGTTCAGGGCCTTGTAGTGACGATGGAACACTCAAATTGCGTCGAGATTGAATACATCGTCCTCCAGCCGACTTGTCTCCAAGGGTCTATTGCTGCCTCGGGCACCTTATGGTCGTTCTCCTGTGAGTCTAGATTTTCGAATCCGACGCAAAAATGATAGTTAATTGTAACGTTCAGGGCCTTGTAATGACGATGGAACACTCAAATTGCGTCGAGATTCAATACATCGTCCTCCAGCCGACTTGTCTCCAAGGGGATATTGCTGTCTCGGGCACAATATGATCCTTCTATTGTGAGTCTAGATTTTCGAATCCGACGCAAAAATGATAGTGAATTGTAAGGTTCAGGGCCTTGTAATGACGATGGAACACTCATTTTGCGTCGCGATCCAATACATCGTCCTCCAGTCGACTTGTCTCCAAGGGTCTATTGCTGCCTCGGGCACCTTATGGTCGTTCTCCTGTGAGTTTAGATTATCGAATCCGACGCAAAAATGATAGTGAATTGTAACGTTCAGGGCCTCCTAATGACGATGGAAGACTCAAATTGCGTCAAGAATCAATACATCGGCCTCCAGCCGACTTGTCTCCAAGGGTCTATTGCTGCCTCGGGCACCTTATGGTCGTTCTCTTGTAAGTCTAGATTTTCGAATCCGACGCAAAAATGATAGTTAATTGTAACGTTCGGGGCCTCCTAATGCCGATGGAACACTCAAATTGCGTCGAGATTCAATACATCGTCTTCCAGCCGACTTGTCTCCAAGGGGATATTGCTGCATCGGGCACCTTATGGTCGTTCTCCTGTGAGTTTAGATTTTCGAATCTGACGAAAAACTGATAGTTAATTGTAACATTCTCGGCCTCCTAATGACGATGGAACACTCATTTTGCGTCGAGAGTCAATACATCTTCCTCCAGCCGACTTGTCTACAAGGGGATATTGCTGCCTCGGGCTCCATATGGTCCGTCTCCTGTGAGTTTAGATTTTCGAATCCGACGCAAAAATGATAGTCAATTGTAACGTTCAGGGCCTCCTAATGACGATGGAACACTCAAATTGCGTCAAGAATCAATACATCGGCCTCCAACCGACTTGTCTCCAAGGGTCTATTGCTGCCTCGGGCACCTTATGGCCGTTCTCTTGTAAGTCTAGATTTTCGAATCCGACGCAAAAATGATATTTAATTGTAACATTCAGGGCCTCCTAATGCCGATGGAACACTCAAATTGCGTCGAGATTCAATACATCGGCCTCCAGCCGACTTGTCTCCAAGGGTCTATTGCTGCCTCTGGCACCTTATGGTCGTTCTCCTGTGAGTCTAGATTTTCGATCCGACGCAAAAATGATAGTGAATTGTAACGTTCAGGACCTTGTAATGACGATGGAACACTCAAATTGCGTCCAGATTCGATACATCGTCATCCAGCCGACTTGTCTCCAAGGGTCTATTTCTGTCTCGGGCACCTTATGGTCGTTCTCCTGTGAGTCTAGATTTTCGAATCCGACGCAAAAATGATAGTTAATTGTAACGTTCAGGGCCTTCTAATGACGATGGAACACTCAAATTGTGTCGAGATTCAATACATCGGCCTCCAGCCGACTTGTCTCCAAGGGGATATCGCTGCCTCGGGCCCCACATGGTCCGTCTCCGGTGATTCTACATTTCGAATTCGACGCAAAACTCATAGTTAATTGTAACGTTCAGGGCGACCAAATGACTCAATGGAACACTCAAATTGCGTCGATATTCATTACATCGGCCTCCAGTCGTTTTGTCTCCAAGGGGTATATTGCTGTCTCGAGCTACGTATAAACTTCTCCTGTGAGTAGATTTTCGAATCCGACGCTAAAATGATAGTTAATTGTAACTTTCAGGGCTTCCTGATGACGATGGAACACTCAAATTGCGTCGAGAGTCAATACATCGGCCTCCAGCCGACTTGTCTCCAAGGGTCTGTTGCTGCCTCGGGCACCTTATGGTCGTTCTCCTGTGAGTTTAGATTATCGAATCCGACGCAAAAATGATAGTTAATTGTAACGTTTAGGGCCTCCTAATGACGATGGGACACTCAAATTGCGTCGAGATTCAATGCATCGTCCTCCAGCCGACTTGTCTCCATGGGGATATTACTGCCTCCGGCCTCTTATGTTCGCTCTCATGTGAGTCTAGATTTTCGAATCCGACGCGAAACTGATTGTTAATTGTAATGTTCAGGGCTTCCTAATGACGATGGAACACTCAAAATGCGTCGAGAGTCAATACATCGGCCTCCAGCCGACTTGTCTCCAAGGGGATATTGCTGCATCGGGCACCTTATGGTCGTTCTCCTGTGAGTTTTGATTTTCGAATACGACGAAAAACTGATAGTTAATTGTAACATTCAGGGCCTCCTAATGACGATGGAACACTCATTTTGCGTCGAGAGTCAATACTACTTCCCCAGCCGACATGTCTACAAGGGGATATTGCTGCCTCGGGCTCCATATGGTCCGTCTCCTGTGAGTCTAGATTTTCGAATCCGACGCAAAAATGATACTTAATTGTAACGTTTAGGGCCTCCTAATGACGATGGAACACTCAAATTGCGTCAAGAATCAATACATCGGTTTCCAGCCGACTTGTCTCCAAGGGTCTATTGCTTCCTCGGGCACCTTATGGTCGTTCTCCTGTGAGTCTAGATTTTCGAATCCGACGCATAAATGATAGTTAATTGTAACGTTCAGGGACTCCTAAAGACGATGGAACACTCACATTGCGTCAAAAGTCAATACAGCGGCCTCTAGCCGACTTGTCTCCAAGGGTCTATTGCTGCCTCGGGCAATTTATGGTCGTTCTCTTGTAAGTCTAGATTTTCGAATCCGACGCAAAAATGATAGTTAATTGTAACATTCAGGGCCTCCTAATGACGATGGAACACTCAAATTGCGTCGAGATTCAATACATCGACCTCCAGCCGGCTTGTCCCCAAGGGGACATTGCTGCATCGGGCACCTTATGGTCGTTCTCCTGTGAGTTTAGATTTTCGAATCCGACGAAAAACTAATAGTTAATTGTAACATTCAGGGCCTCCTAATGACGATGGAGCACTCATTTTGTGTCGAGAGTCAATGCATCGTCCTCCAGCCGACTTGTCTACAATGGGATATTGCTGCCTCGGGCTCCATGTGGTCCGTCTCCTGTGAGTCTAGATTTCCGAATCCGACGCAAAAATGATAGTTAATTGTAACGTTCAGGGCCTTCTAATGACGATGGAACACTCAAATTGCGTCGAGATTCAATACATCGGCGTCTAGCCGACTTGTCTCCAAGGGTCTATTGCTGCCTCGGGCACCTTATGGTCGTTCTCCTGTGAGTCTAGATTTTCGAATCCGACGCAAAAGTGATAGTTAATTGTATCGTTCAGGGCCTTCTAATGACGATGGAACACTCAAATTGCGTCGAGATTCAATACATCGTCCTCCAGCCGACTTGTCTCAAAGGGGATATCGCCGCCTCGGGCACCACATGGTCCTTCTCCGGTGATTCTACGTTTTCGAATCCGACGCATAACTGCTAATTAATTGTAACGTTCAGGGCCTCCTATTGGCGATGGAACACTCAAATTGCGTCGAGATTCAATAGATCGGCCTCCAGCCGACTTGTCTCCAAGGGTCTGTTGCTGCCTCGGGCACCTTATGGTTGTTCTCCTGTGAGTTTAAATAATCGAATCCGAAGCAAAAATGATAGTTAGTTGTAACGTTTAGGGCCTCCTAATGACGATGGGACACTCAAATTGCGTCGAGATTCAATACATCGTCCTCCAGCCGACTTGTCTCCAAGGGTCTAATGCTGCCTCGGGCACCTTATGGTCGTTCTCTTGTAAGTCTAGATTTTCGAATCCGACGCAAAAATGATAGTTAATTGTAACGTTTAGGGCCTCCTAATGACGATGCAACACTTAAATTGCGTCGAGATTCAATACATCGTCCTCCAGCCGACTTGTCTCCAAGGGTCTAATGCTGCCTCAGGCACCTTATGGTCGTTCTCTTGTAAGTCTAGATTTTCGAATCCGACGCAAAAATGATAGTTAATTGTAACGTTCAGGGCCTCCTAATGACGATGGAACTCTCAAATTGCGTCGAGATCCAATACATCGTCCTTCAGCCGCCTTGTCTCCTAGGGTCTATTGCTGCCTCGGGCACCTTATGGTCGTTCTCCTGTGAGTCCAGATTTTCGAATCCGACGCAAAAATGATATTTAATTGTAACATTCAGGGCCTCCTAATGCCGATGGAACACTCAAATTGCGTCGAGATTCAATACATCGGCCTCCAGCCGACTTGTCTCCAAGGGTCTATTGCTGCCTCGGGCACCTTATGGTCGTTCTCCTGTGGGTCTAGATTTTCGATCCGACGCAAAAATGATAGTGAATTGTAACGTTCAGGACCTTGTAATGACGATGGAACACTCAAATTGCGTCCAGATTCGATACATCGTCCTCCAGCCGACTTGTCTCCAAGGGTCTATTTCTGTCTCGGGCACCTTATGGTCGTTCTCCTGTGAGTCTAGATTTTCGAATCCGACGCAAAAATGATAGTTAATTGTAACGTTCAGGGCCTTCTAATGACGATGGAACACTCAAATTGTGTCGAGATTCAATACATCGGCCTCCAGCCGACTTGTCTCCAAGGGGATATCGCTGCCTCGGGCACCACTTGGTAATTCTCCTGTGAGTCTAGATTTTCGAATCCGACGCAAAAATGATAGTGAATTGTAAGGTTCAGAGCCTCCTAATGACGATGGAACACTCAAATTGCGTCAAGAATCAATACATCGGCCTCCAGCCGACTTGTCTCCAAGGGTCTATTGCTGCCTCGGGCACCTTATGGTCGTTCTCCTGTGAGTCTAGATTTTCGAATCCGACGCAAACATGATAGTGAATTGTAACGTTCAGGGCCTTGTAATGACGATGGAACACTCAAATTACGTCGAGATTCAATACATCGGCCACCAGCCGACTTGTCTCCAAGGGTCTGTTGCTGCCTCGGGCACCTTATGTTCGTTCTCCTGTGAGTTTAGATTATGGAATCCGACGCAAAAATGATAGTTAATTGTAACGTTCAGGGCCTTCTAAAGACGATGGAACACTCAAATTGCGTCGAGATTCAATACATCGGCCTCCAGCCGACTTGTCTCCAAGGGGATATCGCTGCCTCGGGCACCACATGGTCCGTCTCCGGAGATTCTACGTTTTCGAATGCGACGCAAAACTCATAGTTAATTGTAACATTCAGGGCCTCCTAATGACGATGGAACTCTCAAATTGCGTCGAGATTCAATACATCTTCCTCCAGCCGACTTGTCTCCAAGGGGATATTGCTGCCTCGGGCACCTTATGGTCGTTCTCCTGTGAGTCTAGATTTTCGAATCCGACGCAAAAATGATAGTTAATTGTAACATTCAGGGCCACCTAATGACGATGGAACACTCATTTTGCGTCGAGAGTCAATACCTCTTCCTCCAGCCGACTTGTCTACAAGGGGATATTGCTGCATCGGGCTCCATGTGGTCCGTCTCTTGTGAGTCTAGATTTTCGAATCCGACGCAAAAATGATAGTTAATTGTAACGTTCAGGGCCTTGTAATGACGATGGAACACTCAAATTGCGTCAAGAATCAATACATCGGTATCCAGCCGACTTGTCTCCAAGGGTCTATTGCTGCCTCGGGCACCTTATGGTCGTTCTCCTGTGAGTCTAGATTTTCGAATCCGACGCATAAATGATAGTTAATTGTAACGTTCAGGGACTCCTAAAGACGATGGAACACTCAAATTGCGTCGAGAGTCAATACATCGACCTCCAGTCGACTTGTATCCAAGGGGATATTGCAGTCTCGTGCACCATATGATCCTTCTCCTGTTAGTAGATTTTCGAATCCGACGCTAAAATGATAGTTAACTGTAACGTTCAGGGCCTCCTAATGCCGATGGAACTCTCAAATTGCGTCGAGATTCAATACATCGTCCTCCAGCCGACTTGTCTCCAAGGGTCTATTGCTGCCTCGGGCACCTTATTGTCGTTCTCCTGTGAGTAGATTTTCGAATCCGACGCAAAAATGATAGTTAATTGTAACGTTCAGGGCCTTATAATGACGATGGAACACTCAAATTGCGTCGAGATTCAATACATCGGCCTCCAGCCGACTTGTTTCCAAGGGGATATTGCTGCATCGGGCACCTTATGGTCGTTCTCCTGTGAGTTTAGATTTTCGAATCCGACGAAAAACTGATAGTTAATTGTAACATTCAGGGCCTCCTAATGACGATGGAACACTCATTTTGCGTCGAGAGTCAATTCATCTTCCTCCAGCAGACTTGTCTGCAAGGGGATATTGCTGCCTCGGGCTCCATGTGGTCCGTCTCCTGTGAGTCTAGATTTTAGAATCCGACGCAAAAATGATAGTTAATTGTAACGTTCAGGGCCTTGTAATGACGATAGAACACTAAAATTGCGTCAAGAATCAATACATCGGTTTCCTGCCGACTTGTCTCCAAGGGTCTATTGCTGCCTCGGGCACCTTATGGTCGTTCTCCTGTGAGTCTAGATTTTCGAATCCGACGCATAAATGATATTTAATTGTAACGTTCAGGGACTCCTAAAGACGATGGAACACTCAAATTGCGTCGAGAGTCAATACATCGGCCTCCAGCGGACTTGTCTCCAAGGGGATATTGCTGTCTCGAGCACCGTATGAACTTCTCCTGTGAGTAGATTTACGAATCCTACGCTAAAATGATTGATAATTGTAACGTTCAGGGCCTCCTAATGACGATGGAACACTCAAATTGCGTCAAGATTCAATACATCGGTTTCCAGCCGACTTGTCTCCAAGGGTCTATTGCTGCCTCGAGCGCCGTATGAACTTCTCCTGTGAGTCTAGATTTTCGAATCCGACGCATAAATGGTAGTTAATTGTAACGTTCAGGGACTCCTAAAGACGAAGGAACACTCAAATTGCGTCGAGAGTCAATACATCGATCTCCAGTCGACTTGTATCCAAGGGGATATACAGTCTCGGGCACAATATGATCCTTCTCCTGTGAGTCTAGATTTTCGAATCCGACGCTAAAATGATAGTGAATTGTAACGTTCAGCGCCTCCTAATGACGATAGAAGACTCAAAGTGCGTCGAGATTCAATACATCGTCCTCCAGCCGATTTGTCTCCAAGGGGATATTGCTGAATCGGGCACCAAATGGTCCGTCTGCTGTGAGTCTAGATTTTCGAATCCGACGCAAAAATGATAGTTAATTGCAACGTTTAGGGCCTCCTAATGACGATGGGACACTCTAATTGCGTCGAGATTCAATACATCGTCCTCCAGCCGACTTGTCTCCAAGGGTCTAATGCTGCCTCGGGCACCTTATGGTCGTTCTCTTGTAAGTCTAGATTTTCGAATCCGACGCAAAAATGATAGTTAATTGTAACGTTTAGGGCCTCCTAATGACGATCTAACTCTCAAATTGCGTCGAGATTCAATACATCGTCCTTCAGCCGACTTGTCTCCAAGGGTCTATTGCTGCCTCGGGCACCTTATGGTCGTTCTCCTGTGAGTCTAGATTTTCGAATCCGACGCAAAACTAATAGTTCATTATAACGTTCAGGGCGACCTAATGGCGATGGAACACTCGAATCGTGTCGATATTCAATACTTCGGCCTCCAGTCGATTTGTCTCCAAGGGGTATATTGCTGCCTCGGCCACCCTATGGTCGTTCTCCTGTGAGTCTAGATTTTGGAATCCGACGCATAAATGATAGTTAATTGTAACGTTCAGGGACTCCTAATGCCGATGGAACACTCAAATCGCGTCGAGATTCAATACATCGGCCTCCAGCCGACTTGTCTCCAAGGGTCTATTGCTGCCTCGGGCACCTTATGGTCGTTCTCCTGTGAGTCTAGATTTTCGAATCCGACGCAAACATGATAGTGAATTGTAACGTTCAGGGCCTTGTAATGACGATGGAACACTCAAATTGCGTCGAGATTCAATACATCGGCCTCCAGCCGACTTGTCTCCAAGTGTCTGTTGCTGCCTCGGGCACCTTATGGTCGTTCTCCTGTGAGTTTAGATTATCGAATCCGACGCAAAAATTGTAGTTAATTGTAACGTTCAGGGCCTCCTAATGACGATGGAACTCTCAAATTGCGTCGAGATTCAATACATCGTCCTTCAGCCGACTTGTCTCAAAGGGTCTATTGCTGCCTCGGGCACCTTATGGTCGTTCTCCTGTGAGTCTAGATTTTCGAATCCGACGCAAAACTGATAGTTAATTGTAACGTTCAGGGCTTTCTAATGACGATGGAACACTCAAATTGCGTCGAGATTTAATATATCGGCCTCCAGCCGACTTGTCTCCAAGGGGATATCGCTGCCTCGGGCACCACTTGGTCCTTCTCCTGTGAGTCTAGATTTTCGAATCCGACGCAAAAATGATAGTGAATAGTAACGTTCAGGGCCTCCTAATGACGATGGAACACTCAAATTTGGTCAAGAATCAATACATCGGCCTCCAGCCGACTTGTCTCCAAGGGTCTATTGCTGCCTCGGGCACCTTATGGTCGTTCTCTTGTAAGTCTAGATTTTCGAATCCGACGCAAAAATGATAGTTAATTGTAACGTTCAGGGCCTCCTAATGCCGAAGGAACACTCAAATTGCGTCGAGAGTCAATACATCGGCCTCCAGCGGACTTGTCTCCAAGGGTCTATTGCTGCCTCGGGCACCTTATGGTCGTTCTCCTGTGAGTCTAGATTTTCGAATCCGACGCAAAAATGATTGTTAATTTTAACGTTTAGGGCCTTGTAATGACGATGGAACACTCGAATTGCGTCGAGATTCAATACATCGACCTCCAGCCGACTTGTCTCCAAGGGTCTGTTGCTGCCTCGGGCACCTTATGGTCGTTCTCCTGTGAGTTTAGATTATCGAATCCGACGCAAAAATGATAGTTAATTGTAACATTTAGGGCCTCCTAATGACGATGGGACACTCAATTGCGTCGAGATTCAATACATCGTCCTCCAGCCGACTTGTCTCCATGGGGATATTACTGCCCCGGGCCTCTTATGTTCGCTCTCATGTGAGTCTAGATTTTCGAATCCGACGCGAAACTGATTGTTAATTGTAATGTTCAGGGCTTCCTAATGACGATGGAACTCTCAAATTGCGTCGAGATTCAATACATCGTCCTCCAGCCGACTTGTCTCCAAGGGTCTATTGCTGCCTCGGGCACCTTATGGTCGTTCTCCTGTGAGTCTAGATTTTCGAATCCGACGCAAAAATGATAGTTAATCTTAACGTTCCGGGCCTTCTAATGACGATGGAACACTCAAATTGCGTCCAGATTCAATACATCGGCCTCCAGCCGACTTGTCTCCAAGGGGATATTGCTGCAACGGGCACCTTATGGTCGTTCTCCTGTGAGTTTAGATTTTCGAATCCGACGAAAAACGGATAGTTAATTGTAACATTCAGGGCCTCCTAATGACGATGGAACACTCATTTTGCGTCGAGAGTCAATACATCTTCCTCCAGCCGACTTGTCTACAAGGGGATATTGCTGCCTCGGGCTCCATGTGGTCCGTCCCTTGAGATGTCTAGATTTTCGAATCCGACGCAAAAATGATAGTTAATTGTAACGTTCAGGGCCTTGTAATGACGATGGAACACTCAAATTGCGTCAAGATTCAATACATCGGTTTCCAGCCGACTTGTCTCCAAGGGTCTATTGCTGCCTCGGGCACCTTATGGTCGTTCTCCTGTGAGTCTAGATTTTCGAATCCGACGCGTAAATGATAGTTAATTGTAACGTTCAGGGACTCCTAAAGACGATGGAACACTCAAATTGCGTCGAGAGTCAATACATCGACCTCCAGTCGACTTGTATCCAAGGGGATATTGCAGTCTCGTGCACCATATGATCCTTCTCCTGTTAGTAGATTTTCGAATCCGACGGTAAAATGATAGTTAACTGTAACGTTCAGGGCCTCCTAATGCCGATGGAACTCTCAAATTGCGTCGAGATTCAATACATCTTCCTCCAGCCGACTTGACTCCAAGGGTCTATGGCTGCCTCGGGCACCTTATGGTCGTTCTCCTGTGAGTCTAGATTTTCGAATCCGACGCAAAAATGATAGTTAATTGTAACGTTCAGGGCCTTCTAATGACGATGGAACACTCAAATTGCGTCGAGATTCAATACATCGGCCTCCAGCCGACTTGTTTCCAAGGGGATATTGCTACATCGGGCACCTTATGGTCGTTCTCCTGTGAGTTTAGATTTTCGAATCCGACGAAAAACTGATAGTTAATTGTAACATTCAGGGCCTCCTAATGACGATGGAACACTCATTTTGCGTCGAGAGTCAATCCATCTTCCTCCAGCCGACTTCACTGCAAGGGGATATTGCTGCCTCGGGCTCCATGTGGTCCGTCTCCTGTGAGTCTAGATTTTCGAATCCGACGCAAAAATGATAGTTAATTGTAAGGTTCAGGGCCTTGTAATGACGATGGAACACTAAAATTGCGTCAAGAATCAATACATCGGTTTTCTGCCGACTTGTCTCCAAGGGTCTATTGCTGCCTCGGGCACCTTATGGTCGTTCTCCTGTGAGTCTAGATTTTCGAATCCGACGCAAACATGATAGTGAATTGTAACGTTCAGGGCCTTGTAATGACGATGGAACTCTCAAATTGCGTCGAGATTCAATACATCGGCCTCCAGCCGACTTGTCTCCAAGGGTCTGTTGCTGCCTCGGGCACCTTATGGTCGTTCTCCTGTGAGTTTAGATTATCGAATCCGACGCAAAAATGATAGTTAATAGTAACGTTCAGGGCCTCCTAATGACGATGGAACTCTCAAATTGCGTCGAGATTCAATACATCGTCCTTCAGCCGACTTGTCTCCAAGGGTCTATTGCTGCCTCGGGCACCTTATGGTCGTTCTCCTGTAAGTCTAGATTTTCGAATCCGACGCAAAAATGATAGTTAATTGTAACGTTCAGGGCCTTCTAATGACGATGGAACACTCAAATTGCGTCGAGATTTAATATATCGGCCTCCAGCCGACTTGTCTCCAAGGGGATATCGCTGCCTCGGGCACCACATGGTCCTTCTCCTGTGAGTCTAGATTTTCGAATCCGACGCAAAAATGATAGTGAATTGTAACGTTCAGGGCCTCCTAATGACGATGGAACACTCAAATTGCGTCAAGAATCAATACATCGGCCTCCAGCCGACTTGTCTCCAAGGGTCTATTGCTGCCTCGGGCACCTTATGGTCGTTCTCTTGTAAGTCTAGATTTTCGAATCCGACGCAAAAATGATAGTTAATTGTAACGTTCAGGGCCTCCTAATGCCGAAGGAACACTCAAATTGCGTCGAGAGTCAATACATCGGCCTCCAGCCGACTTGTCTCCAAGGGTCTGTTGCTGCCTCGGGCACCTTATGGTCGTTCTCCTGTGAGTTTAGATTATCGAATCCGACGCAAAAATGATAGTTAATTGTAACATTTAGGGCCTCCTAATGACGATGGGACACTCAAATTGCGTGGAGATTCAATCCATCGTCCTCCAGCCGACTTGTCTCCATGGGGATATTACTGCCCCGGGCCTCTTATGTTCGCTCTCATGTGAGTCTAGATTTTCGAATCCGACGCGAAGCTGATTGTTAATTGTAATGTTCAGGGCTTCCTAATGACGATGGAACTCTCAAATTGCGTCGAGATTCAATACATCGACCTCCAGCCGACTTGTCTCCAAGGGTCTATTGCTGCCTCGGGCACCTTATGGTCGTTCTCCTGTGAGTCTAGATTTTCGAATCCGACGCAAAAATGATAGTTAATTTTAACGTTCAGGGCCTTCTAATGACGATGGAACACTCAAATTGCATCCAGATTCAATACATCGGCCTCCAGCCGACTTGTCTCCAAGGGGATATTGCTGCAACGGGCACCTTATGGTCGTTCTCCTGTGAGTTTAGATTTTCGAATCCGACGAAAAACGGATAGTTAATTGTAACATTCAGGGCCTCTTAATGACGATGGAACAGTCATTTTGCGTCGAGAGTCAATACATCTTCCTCCAGCCGACTTGTCTACAAGGGGATATTGCTGCCTCGGGCTCCATGCGGTCCGTCCCTTGAGATGTCTAGATTTTCGAATCCGACGCAAAAATGATAGTTAATTGTAACGTTCAGGGCCTTGTAATGACGATGGAACACTCAAATTGCGTCAAGAATCAATACATCGGTTTCCAGCCGACTTGTCTCCAAGGGTCTATTGCTGCCTCGGACACCTTATGGTCGTTCTCCTGTGAGTCTAGATTTTCGAATCCGACGCATAAATGATAGTTAATTGTAACGTTCAGGGACTCCTAAAGACGATGGAACACTCAAATTGCGTCGAGAGTCAATACATCGACCTCCAGTCGACTTGTATCCAAGGGGATATTGCAGTCTCGTGCACCATATGATCCTTCTCCTGTTAGTAGATTTTCGAATCCGACGCTAAAATGATAGTTAACTGTAACGTTCAGGGCCTCCTAACGCCGATGGAACTCTCAAATTGCGTCGAGATTCAATACATCTTCCTCCAGCCGACTTGACTCCAAGGGTCTATGGCTGCCTCGGGCACCTTATGGTCGTTCTCCTGTGAGTCTAGATTTTCGAATCCGACGCAAAAATGATAGTTAATTGTAACGTTCAGGGCCTTCTAATGACGATGGAACACGCATTTTGCGTCGAGAGTCAATACATCTTCCTCCAGCCGACTTGTCTACAAGGGGATATTGCTGCCTCGGGCACCTTATGGTCGTTCTCCTGTGAGTCTAGATTTTCGAATCCGACGCCAAAATGATAGTTAAGTGTAACTTTCAGGTCCTTCTAATGACGATGGAACACTCAAATTGCGTCGAGATTAAATACATCGTCCTCCAGTCGACTTGTCTCCAAGGGGATATCGCTGCCTCGGGCACCACATGGTCCTTCTCCGGAGATTCTACGTTTTCGAATCCGACGCAAAACTGCTACTTAATTGTAACGTTCAGGGCCTCCTAAAGACGATGGAACACTCAAATTGCGTCGAGATTCAATACATCGGCCTTCAGCCGACTTGTCTCCAAGGGTCTGTTGCTGCCTCGGGCACCTTATGGTCGTTCTCCTGTGAGTTTAGATTATCGAATCCGACGCAAAAATTATAGTTAATTGTAACGTTTAGGGCCTCCTAATGACGATGGGACACTCAAATTGCGTCGAGATTCAATACATCGTCCTCCAGCCGACGTGTCTCCAAGGTTCTAATGCAGCCTCGGGCACCTTATGGTCGTTCTCTTGTAAGTCTAGATTTTCGAATCCGACGCAAAAATGACAGTTAATTGTAACGTTCAGGGCCTCCTAATGACGATGGAACTCTCAAATTGCGTCGAGATTCAATACATCGTCCTCCAGCCGACTTGTCTCCAAGGGTCTATTGCTGCCTTGGGCACCTTATTGTCGTTCTCCTGTGAGTCTAGATTTTCGAATCCGACGCAAAAATGATAGTTAATTGTAACGTTCAGGGACTCCTAAAGACGATGGAACACTCTAATTGCGTCGGGAGTCAATACATCGACCTCCAGTCGACTTGTATCCAAGGGGATATTGCAGTCTCGTGGACCATATGATCCTCCTCCTGTTAGTAGATTTTCGAATCCGACGATAAAATGATAGTTAATTGTAACGTTCAGGGCCTCCTAATGACGATGGAACACTCAAATTGCGACGAGATTCAATACATCGTCCTCCAGCCGACTTGTCTCCAAGGGTCTATTGCTGCCTCGGGCACCAAATGGTCGTTCTCCTGTGAGTCTAGATTTTCGAGTCCGACGCAAAAATGATAGTTAATCTTAACGTTCCGGGCCTTCTAATGACGATGGAACACTCAAATTGCGTCCAGATTCAATACATCGGCCTCCAGCCGACTTGTCTCCAAGGGGATATTGCTGCAACGGGCACCTTATGGTCGTTCTCCTGTGAGTTTAGATTTTCGAATCCGACGAAAAACGGATAGTTAATTGTAACATTCAGGGCCTCCTAATGACGATGGAACACTCATTTTGCGTCGAGAGTCAATACATCTTCCTGCAGCCGACTTGTCTACAAGGGGATATTGCTGCCTCGGGCTCCATGTGGTCCGTCCCTTGAGATGTCTAGATTTTCGAATCCGACGCAAAAATGATAGTTAATTGTAACGTTCAGGGCCTTGTAATGACGATGGAACACTCAAATTGCGTCAAGATTCAATACATCGGTTTCCAGCCGACTTGTCTCCAAGGGTCTATTGCTGCCTCGGGCACCTTATGGTCGTTCTCCTGTGAGTCTAGATTTTCGAATCCGACGCGTAAATGATAGTTAATTGTAACGTTCAGGGACTCCTAAAGACGATGGAACACTCAAATTGCGTCGAGAGTCAATACATCGACCTCCAGTCGACTTGTATCCAAGGGGATATTGCAGTCTCGTGCACCATATGATCCTTCTCCTGTTAGTAGATTTTCGAATCCGACGCTAAAATGATAGTTAACTGTAACGTTCAGGGCCTCCTAATGCCGATGGAACTCTCAAATTGCGTGGAGATTCAATACATCTTCCTCCAGCCGACTTGACTCCAAGGGTCTATGGCTGCCTCGGGCACCTTATGGTCGTTCTCCTGTGAGTCTAGATTTTCGAATCCGACGCAAAAATGATAGTTAATTGTAACGTTCAGGGCCTTCTAATGACGATGGAACACTCAAATTGCGTCGAGATTCAATACATCGGCCTCCAGCCGACTTGTTTCCAAGGGGATATTGCTACATCGGGCACCTTATGGTCGTTCTCCTGTGAGTTTAGATTTTCGAATCCGACGAAAAACTGATAGTTAATTGTAACATTCCGGGCCTCCTAATGACGATGGAACACTCATTTTGCGTCGAGAGTCAATCCATCTTCCTCCAGCCGACTTCACTGCAAGGGGATATTGCTGCCTCGGGCTCCATGTGGTCCGTCTCCTGTGAGTCTAGATTTTCGAATCCGACGCAAAAATGATAGTTAATTGTAAGGTTCAGGGCCTTGTAATGACGATGGAACACTAAAATTCCGTCAAGAATCAATACATCGGTTTCCTGCCGACTTGTCTCCAAGGGTCTATTGCTGCCTCGGGCACCTTATGGTCGTTCTCCTGTGAGTCTAGATTTTCGAATCCGACGCAAACATGATAGTGAATTGTAACGTTCAGGGCCTTGTAATGACGATGGAACTCTCAAATTGCGTCGAGATTCAATACATCGGCCTCCAGCCGACTTGTCTCCAAGGGTCTGTTGCTGCCTCGGGCACCTTATGGTCGTTCTCCTGTGAGTTTAGATTATCGAATCCGACGCAAAAATGATAGTTAATAGTAACGTTCAGGGCCTCCTAATGACGACGGAACTCTCAAATTGCGTCGAGATTCAATACATCGTCCTTCAGCCGACTTGTCTCCAAGGGTCTATTGCTGCCTCGGGCACCTTATGGTCGTTCTCCTGTGAGTCTAGATTTTCGAATCCGACGCAAAAATGATAGTTAATTGTAACGTTCAGGGCCTTCTAATGACGATGGAACACTCAAATTGCGTCGAGATTTAATATATCGGCCTCCAGCCGACTTGTCTCCAAGGGGATATCGCTGCCTCGGGCACCACATGGTCCTTCTCCTGTGAGTCTAGATTTTCGAATCCGACGCAAAAATGATAGTGAATTGTAACGTTCAGGGCCTCCTAATGACGATGGAACACTCAAATTGCGTCAAGAATCAATACATCGGCCTCCAGCCGACTTGTCTCCAAGGGTCTATTGCTGCCTCGGGCACCTTATGGTCGTTCTCTTGTAAGTCTAGATTTTCGAATCCGACGCAAAAATGATAGTTAATTGTAACGTTCAGGGCCTCCTAATGCCGAAGGAACACTCAAATTGCGTCGAGAGTCAATACATCGGCCTCCAGCCGACTTGTCTCCAAGGGTCTGTTGCTGCCTCGGGCACCTTATGGTCGTTCTCCTGTGAGTTTAGATTATCGAATCCGACGCAAAAATGATAGTTAATTGTAACATTTAGGGCCTCCTAATGACGATGGGACACTCAATATGCGTGGAGATTCAATCCATCGTCCTCCAGCCGACTTGTCTCCATGGGGATATTACTGCCCCGGGCCTCTTATGTTCGCTCTCATGTGAGTCTAGATTTTCGAATCCGACGCGAAGCTGACTGTTAATTGTAATGTTCAGGGCTTCCTAATGACGATGGAACTCTCAAATTGCGTCGAGATTCAATACATCGACCTCCAGGCGACTTGTCTCCAAGGGTCTATTGCTGCCTCGGGCACCTTATGGTCGTTCTCCTGTGAGTCTAGATTTTCGAATCCGACGCAAAAATGATAGTTAATCTTAACGTTCAGGGCCTTCTAATGACGATGGAACACTCAAATTGCGTCCAGATTCAATACATCGGCCTCCAGCCGACTTGTCTCCAAGGGGATATTGCTGCAACGGGCACCTTATGGTCGTTCTCCTGTGAGTTTAGATTTTCGAATCCGACGAAAAACGGATAGTTAATTGTAACATTCAGGGCCTCTTAATGACGATGGAACACTCATTTTGCGTCGAGAGTCAATACATCTTCCTCCAGCCGACTTGTCTACAAGGGGATATTGCTGCCTCGGGCTCCATGCGGTCCGTCCCTTGAGATGTCTAGATTTTCGAATCCGACGCAAATATGATAGTTAATTGTAACGTTCAGGGCCTTGTAATGACGATGGAACACTCAAATTGCGTCAAGAATCAATACATCGGTTTCCAGCCGACTTGTCTCCAAGGGTCTATTGCTGCCTCGGGCACCTTATGGTCGTTCTCCTGTGAGTCTAGATTTTCGAATCCGACGCATAAATGATAGTTAATTGTAACGTTCAGGGACTCCTAAAGACGATGGAACACTCAAATTGCGTCGAGAGTCAATACATCGACCTCCAGTCGACTTGTATCCAAGGGGATATTGCAGTCTCGTGCACCATATGATCCTTCTCCTGTTAGTAGATTTTCGAATCCGACGCTAAAATGATAGTTAACTGTAACGTTCAGGGCCTCCTAACGCCGATGGAACTCTCAAATTGCGTCGAGATTCAATACATCTTCCTCCAGCCGACTTGACTCCAAGGGTCTATGGCTGCCTCGGGCACCTTATGGTCGTTCTCCTGTGAGTCTAGATTTTCGAATCCGACGCAAAAATGATAGTTAATTGTAACGTTCAGGGCCTTCTAATGACGATGGAACACTCAAATTGCGTCGAGATTCAATACATCGGTCTCCAGCCGACTTGTCTCCTAGGGGATATTGCTGCATCGGGCACCTTATGGTCGTTCTCCTGTGAGTTTAGATTTTCGAATCCGACGAAAAACTGATAGTTAATTGTAACATTCAGGGCCTCCTAATGACGATGGAACACGCATTTTGCGTCGAGAGTCAATACATCTTCCTCCAGCCGACTTGTCTACAAGGGGATATTGCTGCCTCGGGCACCTTATGGTCGTTCTCCTGTGAGTCTAGATTTTCGAATCCGACGCCAAAATGATAGTTAAGTGTAACTTTCAGGTCCTTCTAATGACGATGGAACACTCAAATTGCGTCGAGATTAAATACATCGTCCTCCAGTCGACTTGTCTCCAAGGGGATATCGCTGCCTCGGGCACCACATGGTCCTTCTCCGGTGATTCTACGTTTTCGAATCCGACGCAAAACTGCTACTTAATTGTAACGTTCAGGGCCTCCTAAAGACGATGGAACACTCAAATTGCGTCGAGATTCAATACATCGGCCTTCAGCCGACTTGTCTCCAAGGGTCTGTTGCTGCCTCGGGCACCTTATGGTCGTTCTCCTGTGAGTTTAGATTATCGAATCCGACGCAAAAATTATAGTTAATTGTAACGTTTAGGGCCTCCTAATGACGATGGGACACTCAAATTGCGTCGAGATTCAATACATCGTCCTCCAGCCGACGTGTCTCCAAGGTTCTAATGCAGCCTCGGGCACCTTATGGTCGTTCTCTTGTAAGTATAGATTTTCGAATCCGACGCAAAAATGACAGTTAATTGTAACGTTCAGGGCCTCCTAATGACGATGGAACTCTCAAATTGCGTCGAGATTCAATACATCGTCCTCCAGCCGACTTGTCTCCAAGGGTCTATTGCTGCCTTGGGCACCTTATGGTCGTTCTCCTGTGAGTCTAGATTTTCGAATCCGACGCAAAAATGATAGTTAATTGTAACGTTCAGGGACTCCTAAAGACGATGGAACACTCTAATTGCGTCGGGAGTCAATACATCGACCTCCAGTCGACTTGTATCCAAGGGGATATTGCAGTCTCGTGGACCATATGATCCTCCTCCTGTTAGTAGATTTTCGAATCCGACGATAAAATGATAGTTAATTGTAACGTTCAGGGCCTCCTAATGACGATGGAACACTCAAATTGCGTCGAGATTCAATACATCGTCCTCCAGCCGACTTGTCTCCAAGGGTCTATTGCTGCCTCGGGCACCAAATGGTCGTTCTCCTGTGAGTCTAGATTTTCGAATCCGACGCATAAATGATAGTTAATTGTAACTTTCAGGGACTCCTAATGACGATGGAACACTCAAATTGCGACGAGAGTCAATACATCGACCTCCAGTCGACTTGTATCCAAGGGGATATTGCAGTCTCGTGCACCATATGATCCTTCTCCTGTTAGTAGATTTTCGAATCCGATGCTAAAATGATAGTTAACTGTAACGTTCAGGGCCTCCTAATGCCGATGGAACACTCAAATTGCGTGGAGATTCAATACATCGGCCTCCAGCTGACTTGTCTCCAAGGGTCTATTGCTGCCTCGGGCACCGTATGGTCGTTCCCCTGTGAGTCAACATTTTAGAATCCGACGCAAAACTGATAGTTAAATGTAATGCTCTGGGCCTCTTAATGACGATGGAACACTCATTTTGCGTCGCGATCCAATACATCGTCCTCCAACCGACTTGTCTCCAAGGGTCAATAGCTGCCACGGGCACCTTGTGATCGTTCTGCTGTGAGTCTGGTATTTCGAACCCGACGCAAAACTGATTGTTAATTGTAACGTTCAGGGCCACCTAATGACGATGGAACACTCAAATTGCGTCGAGATTCAATACATCGGCCTCAAGCCGACTTGTCTCCAAGGGGATATTGCTGTCTCGGGCACAATTTGATCCTTCTCCTGTGAGTCTAGAATTTCGAATCCGACGCAAAAATGATAGTGAATTGTAACGTTTAGCGCCTCATAATGACGATAGAAGACACAAATTGCGTCGAGATTCAATACATCGTCCTCCAGCTGATTTGTTTACAAGGGGATATTGCTGCCTCGGGCACCTTATGATCGTTCTCCTGTGAGTCTAGATTTTCGAATCCGACGCAAAAATGATAGTTAATTGTTACGTTCAGGGCCTCCTAATGCCGATGGAGCACTCAAATTCCGTCAAGAATCAATACATCGGTTTCCAGCCGACTTGTCTCCAAGGGTCTATTGCTGCCTCGAGCACAGTATGAACTTCTCCTGTGAGTAGATTTTCGAATCCGATGCTAAAATGATTGTTAATTGTAATGTTCAGGGCCTCCTAATGACGATGGAACACTCAAATTGCGTCGAGATTCAATACATCGGCCTCCAGCCGACTTGTCTCCAAGGGTCTGTTGCTGCCTCTTGCACCTTATGGTCGTTCTCCTGTGAGTTTAGATTATCGAATCCGACGCAAAAATGATAGTTAATTGTAACGTTTAGGGCCTCCTAATGACGATGGAACACTCAAATTGCGATGTGATTCAATACATCGGCCTCCAGCCGACTTGTCTCCAAGGGTCTGTTGCTGCCTCGGGCACCTTATGGTCGTTCTCCTGTGAGTTTAGATTATCGAATCCGACGCAAAAATGATAGTTAATTGTAACGTTTAGGGCCTCCTAATGACGATGGGACACTCAAATTGCGTCGAGATTCAATACATCGTCCTCCAGCCGACTTGTCTCCATGGGGATATTACTGCCTCCGGCCTCTTATTTCGCTCTCATGTGAGTCTAGATTTTCGAATCCGACGCGAAACTGATTGTTAATTGTAACGTTCAGGGCTTCCTAATGACGATGGAACACTCAAATTGCCTCGAGATTCAATACATCGGCATTCAGCCGATTTGTCTCCAAGGGGATATTGCTGCCTCGGGCAGCAAATGGTCCATCTCCTGTGAGTCTGGATTTTTGAATCCGACGCGAAACTGATAGTTAATTGTAACGTTCAGGGCCTCCAAATGACGATGGAGCACTCAAATTGCGTCGAGATTCAATACATCGGCCTCCAGCCGACTTGTCTCCAAGGGTCTGTTGCTGCCTCGGGCACCTTATGGTCGTCCCCTGTGAGTTTAGATTATCGAATCCGACGCAAAAATGATAGTTAATTGTAACGTTCAGGGCCTTCTAATGACGATGGGACACTCAAATTGCGTCGAGATTCAATACATCGGCCTCCAGCCGACTTGTCTCCAAGGGGATATCGCTGCCTCGGGCACCACATGGTCCGTCTCCGGTGATTCTACGTTTTCGAATCCTACGCAAAACTCATAGTTAATTGTAACGTTCAGGGCCTGGTAATGACGATGGAACACTCAAATTGCGTCGCGATTCAATACATCGGCCTCCAGCGGACTTGTCCCCAAGGGGATATTGCTGTCTCGAGCACCGTATGAACTTCTCCTGTGAGTAGATTTTCGAATCCTATGCTAGAATGATTGTTAATTGTAACATTCAGGGCCTCCTAATGACGATGGAACACTCAAATTGCGTCAAGAATCAATACATCGGTTTCCAGCCGACTTGTCTCCAAGGGTCTATTGCCGCCTCGAGCACCGTATGAACTTCTCCTGTGAGTCTAGATTTTCGAATCCGACGCATAAATGATAGTTAATTCTAACGTTCAGGGGCTCCTAAAGACGATGGAACACTCAAATTGCGTCGAGAGTCAATACATCGACCTCCAGTCGACTTGCATCCAAGGGGATATTGCAGTCTCGGGCACAATATGATCCTTCTCCTGTGAGGCTAGATTTTCGAATCCGACGCAAAAATGATAGTTAATTGTAACGTTCAGGGCCTCCTAATGACGATAGAAGACTCAAATTGCGTCGAGATTCTATACATCGTCCTCCAGCCGATTTGTCTCCAAGGGGATATTGCTGCCTCGGGCACCAAATGGTCCGTCTGCTGTGAGTCTAGATTTTCGAATCCGACGCAAAAATGATAGTTAATTGTAACGTTTAAGGCCTCCTAATGACGATGGGACACTCAAATTGCGTCGAGATTCAATTCATCGTCCTCCAGCCGACTTGTCTCCAAGGGTCTAATGCAGCCTCGGCCACCTTATGGTCGTTTTCTTGTAAGTCTAGATTTTCGAATCCGACGCAAAAATGATCGTTAATTGTAACGCTCAGGGACTCCTAATGACGATGGAACTCTCAAATTGCGTCCAGATTCAATACATCGTCCTCCAGCCGACTTGTCCCCAAGGGTCTATTGCTGCCTCGGGCACCTTATGGTCGTTCTCCTGAGAGTCTAGATTTTCGAATCCGACGCAAAACTGATAGTTCCTTATAACGTTCATGGCGACCTAATGACGATGGAACACTCATATTGCGTCGATATTCAATACATCGGCCTCCAGTCGATTTGTCTCCAAGGGGTATATTGCTGCCTCGGGCACCTTATGGTCGTTCTCCTGTGAGTCTAGATTTTCGAATCCGACGCATAAATGATAGTTAATTGTAACGTTCAGGGACTCCTAATGCCGATGGAACACTCAAATTGCGTCGAGATTCAATATATCGTCCTCCAGCCGACTTGTCTCCATGGGGATATTACTGCCTCCGGCCTCTTATGTTCGCTCTCATGTGAGTCTAGATTTTCGAATCCGACGCGAAACTGATTGTTAATTGTAACAATCAGGGCATCCTAATGACGATGGAACACTCTAATTGCCTCGAGATTCAATACATCGGCATTCAGCCGATTTGTCTCCAAGGGTCTATTGCTGCCTCGGGCACCTTATGGTCGTTCTCCTGTGAATCTAGATTTTCGAATCCGACGCAAAAATTATAGTTAATTGTAACGTTCAGGGCCTCCTAATGCCGATGAAACACTCAAATTGCGTCGAGATTCAATACATCGGCATCCAGCCGACTTGTCTCCAAGGGTCTGTTGCTGCCTCGGGCACATTATGGTCGTTCTCCTGTGAGTTTAGATTATCGAATCCGACGCAAAAATGATAGTTAATTGTAACGTTTAGGGCCTCCTAATGACGATGGAACACTCAAATTGCGTCGAGATTCAATACATCGGCCTCCAGCCGACTTGTCTCCAAGGGTCTGTTGCTGCCTCGGGCACCTAATGGTCGTCCTTCTGTGAGTTTAGATTATCGAATCCGACGCAAAAATGATAGTTAATTGTAACGTTTAAGGCCTCCTAATGACGATGGAACACTCAAATTGCGTCGAGATTCAATACATCGGCCTCCAGCCGACTTGTCTCCAAGGGTCTGTTGCTGCCTCGGGCACCTTATGGTCGTTCTCCTGTGAGTTTAGATTATCGAATCCGACGCAAAAATGATAGTTAATTGTAACGTTTAGGGTCTTGTATTGACGATGGAACACTCAAATTGTGTCGAGATTCAATTCATCGGCCTCCAGCCGACTTGTCTCCAAGGGTCTGTTGCTGCCTCGGGCACCTTATGGTCGTTCTCCTGTGAGTTTAGATTATCGAATCCGACGCAAAAATGATAGTTAATTGTAACGTTCAGGGTCTTGTATTGACGATGGAACACTCAAATTGTGTCGAGATTCAATTCTTCGGCCTCCAGCCGACTTGTCTCCAAGGGTCTGTTGCTGCCTCGGGCACCTTATGGTCGTTCTCCTGTGAGTTTAGATTATCGAATCCGACGCAAAAATGATAGTTAATTGTAACGTTTAGGGCCTCCTAATGACGATGGACCACTCAAATTGCGTCGATATTCAATACATCGGCCTCCAGTCGATTTGTCTCCAAGGGGTATGTTGCTGTCTCGAGCACCGTATGAACTACTCCTGTGAGTAGATTTTCGAATCCGACGCTAAAATGATAGTTAATTGTAACGTTCAGGGCCTTGTAATGCCGATGGAACACTCAAATTGCGTCGAGATTCAATACATCGGCCTCCAGCCGACTTGTCTCCAACGGTCTGTTGCTGCCTCGGGCACCTTATGGTCGTTCTCCTGTGAGTTTAGATTATCGAATCCGACGAAAAACTGATAGTTAATTGTAACATTCAGGGCCTCCTAATGACGATGGAACACTCATTTTGCGTCGAGAGTCAATCCATCTTCCTCCAGCCGACTTGTCTGCAAGGCGATATTGCTGCCTCGGGCTCCATGTGGTCCGTCTCCAGTGAGTCTAGATTTTCGAATCCGACGCAAAAATGATAGTTAATAGTAACGTTCAGGGCCTTGTAATGCCGATGGAACACTAAAATTGCGTCAAGAATCAATACATCGGTTTCCTGCCGACTTGTCTCCAAGGGTCTATTGCTGCCTCGGGCACCTTATGGTCGTTCTCCTGTGAGTCTAGATTTTCGAATCCGACGCATAAATGATAGTTAATTCTAACGTTCAGGGACTCCTAAAGACGATGGAACACTCAAATTGCGTCGAGAGTCAATACATCGACCTCCAGTAGACTTGTATCCAAGGGGATATTGCAGTCTCGTGCACCATATGATCCTTCTCCTGTTAGTAGATTTTCGAATCCGACGCTAAAATGATAGGTAACTGTAACGTTCAGGGCCTCCTAATACCGATGGAACTCTCAAATTTCGTCGAGATTCAATACATCGTCCTCCAGCCGACTTGTCTCCAAAGGTCTATTGCTGCCTCGGGCACCATATGGTCGTTCTTCTGTGAGTCTAGATTTTCGAATGCGACGCAAAAATGACAGTTAATTGTAACGTTCAGGGCCTTCTAATTACGATGGAACACTCAAATTGCGTCGAGATTCAATACATCGGCCTCCAGCCGACTTGTCTCCAAGGGGATATTGCTGCATCGGGCACCTTATGGTCGTTCTCCTGTGAGTTTAGATTTTCGAATCCGACGAAAAACTGATAGTTAATTGTAACATTCAGGGCCTCCTAATGACGATGGAACACGCATTTTGCGTCGAGAGTCAATACATCTTCCTCCAGCCGACTTGTCTACAAGGGGATATTGCTGCCTCGGGCACCTTATGGTCGTTCTCCTGTGAGTTTAGATTATCGAATCCGACGCAAAAATTATAGTTAATTGTAACGTTTAGGGCCTCCTAATGACGATGGGACACTCAAATTGCGTCGAGATTCAATACATCGTCCTCCAGCCGACGTGTCTCCAAGGTTCTAATGCAGCCTCGGGCACCTTATGGTCGTTCTCTTGTAAGTCTAGATTTTCGAATCCGACGCAAAAATGATAGTTAATTGTAACGTTCAGGGCCTCCTAATGACGATGGAACTCTCAAATTGCGTCGAGATTCAATACATCGTCCTCCAGCCGACTTGTCTCCAAGGGTCTATTGCTGCCTCGGGCACCTTATGGTCGTTCTCCTGTGAGTCTAGATTTTCGAATCCGACGCAAAAATGATAGTTAATTGTAACGTTCAGGGGCTCCTAAAGACGATGGAACACTCTAATTGCGTCGGGAGTCAATACATCGACCTCCAGTCGACTTGTATCCAAGGGGATATTGCAGTCTCGTGGACCATATGATCCTCCTCCTGTTAGTAGATTTTCGAATCCGACGATAAAATGATAGTGAATTGTAACGTTCAGGGCCTCCTAATGCCGATGGAACACACAAATTGCGTCGAGATTCAATACATCGGCCTCCAGCCGACTTGTCTCCAAGGGTCTATTTCTGCCTCGGGCACCAAATGGTCGTTCTCCTGTGAGTCTAGATTTTCGAATCCGACGCATAAATGATAGTTAATTGTAACTTTCAGGGACTCCTAATGACGATGGAACACTCAAATTGCGACGAGAGTCAATACATCGACCTCCAGTCGACTTGTATCCAAGGGGATATTGCAGTCTCGTGCACCATATGATCCTTCTCCTGTTAGTAGATTTTCGAATCCGATGCTAAAATGATAGTTAACTGTAAGGTTCAGGGCCTCCTAATGCCGATGGAACACTCAAATTGCGTGGAGATTCAATACATCGGCCTCCAGCTGACTTGTCTCCAAGGGTCTATTGCTGCCTCGGGCACCGTATGGTCGTTCCCCAGTGAGTCAACATTTTAGAATCCGACGCAAAACTGATAGTTAAATGTAATGCTCTGGGCCTCTTAATGACGATGGAACTCTCATTTTGCGTCGCGATCCAATACATCGTCCTCCAACCGACTTGTCTCCAAGGGTCAATAGCTTCCACGCGCACCTTGTGATCGTTCTGCTGTGAGTCTGGTATTTCGAACCCGACGCAAAACTGATTGTTTATTGTAACGTTCAGGGCCACCTAATGACGATGGAACACTCAAATTGCGTCGAGATTCAATACATCGGCCTCAAGCCGACTTGTCTCCAAGGGGATATTGCTGTCTCGGGCACAATATGATCCTTCTCCTGTAAGTCTAGAATTTCGAATCCGACGCAAAATTGATAGTGAATTGTAACGTTTAGCGCTTCCTAATGACGATAGAAGACACAAATTGCGTCGAGATTCAATACATCGTCCTCCAGCTGATTTGTTTACAAGGGGATATTGCTGCCTCGGGCATCTTATGATCGTTCTCCTGTGAGTCTAGATTTTCGAATCCGACGCAAAAATGATAGTTAATTGTTACGTACAGGGCCTCCTAATGCCGATGGAACACTCAAATTCCGTCAAGAATCAATACATCGGTTTCCAGCCGACTTGTCTCCAAGGGTCTAATGCTGCCTCGAGCACAGTATGAACTTCTCCTGTGAGTAGATTTTCGAATCCGATGCTAAAATGATTGTTAATTGTAATGTTCAGGGCCTCCTAATGACGATGGAACACACAAATTGCGTCGAGATTCAATACATCGGCATCCAGCCGACTTGTCTCCTAGGGTCTATTGCTGCCTCGGGCACCTTATGGTCGTTCTCCCGTGAGTCTAGATTTTCGGATCTGACGCAAAACTCATAGGTAATTGTAACGTTCAGGGCCTTGTAATGACGATGGAACACTCAAATTGCGTCGAGATTCAATACATCGGCCTCCAGCCGACTTGTCTCCAAGGGTCTGTTGCTGCCTCTTGCACCTTATGGTCGTTCTCCTGTGAGTTTAGATTATCGAATCCGACGCAAAAATGATAGTTAATTGTAACGTTTAGGGCCTCCTAATGACGATGGAACACTCAAATTGCGTTGTGATTCAATACATCGGCCTCCAGCCGACTTGTCTCCAAGGGTCTGTTGCTGCCTCGGGCACCTTATGGTCGTTCTCCTGTGAGTTTAGATTATCGAATCCGACGCAAAAATGATAGTTAATTGTAACGTTTAGGGCCTCCTAATGACGATGGGACACTCAAATTGCGTCGAGATTCAATACATCGTCCTCCAGCCGACTTGTCTCCATGGGGATATTACTCCCTCCGGCCTCTTATGTTCGCTCTCATGTGAGTCTAGATTTTCGAATCCGACGCGAAACTGATTGTTAATTGTAACGTTCAGGGCTTCCTAATGACGATGGAACACTCAAATTGCCTCGAGATTCAATACATCGGCATTCAGCCGATTTGTCTCCAAGGGGATATTGCTGCCTCGGGCAGCAAATGGTCCATCTCCTGTGAGTCTGGATTTTTGAATCCGACGCGAAACTGATAGTTAATTGTAACGTTCAGGGCCTCCAAATGACGATGGAGCACTCAAATTGCGTCGAGATTCAATACATCGGCCTCCAGCCGACTTGTCTCCAAGGGTCTGTTGCTGCCTCGGGCACCTTATGGTCGTTCTCCTGTGAGTTTAGATTATCGAATCCGACGCAAAAATGATAGTTAATTGTAACGTTCAGGGCCTTCTAATGACGATGGGACACTCAAATTGCGTCGAGATTCAATACATCGGCCTCCAGCCGACTTGTCTCCAAGGGGATATCGCTGCCTCGGGCACCACATGGTCCGTCTCCGGTGATTCTACGTTTTCGAATCCGACGCAAAACTCATAGTTAATTGTAACGTTCAGGGCCTTGTAATGACGATGGAACACTCAAATTGCGTCGCGATTCAATACATCGGCCTCCAGCGGACTTGTCCCCAAGGGGATATTGCTGTCTCGAGCACCGTATGAACTTCTCCTGTGAGTAGATTTTCGAATCCTATGCTAGAATGATTGTTAATTGTAACGTTCAGGGCCTCCTAATGACGATGGAACACTCAAATTGCGTCAAGAATCAATACATCGGTTTCCAGCCGACTTGTCTCCAAGGGTCTATTGCCGCCTCGAGCACCGTATGAACTTCTCCTGTGAGTCTAGATTTTCGAAACCGACGCATAAATGATAGTTAATTGTAACGTTCAGGGACTCCTAAAGACGATGGAACACTCAAATTGCGTCGAGAGTCAATACATCGACCTCCAGTCGACTTGCATCCAAGGGGATATTGCAGTCTCGGGCACAATATGATCCTTCTCCTGTGAGGCTAGATTTTCGAATCCGACGCAAAAATGATAGTTAATTGTAACGTTCAGGGCCTCCTAATGACGATAGAAGACTCAAATTGCGTCGAGATTCAATACATCGTCCTCCAGCCGATTTGTCTCCAAGGGGATATTGCTGCCTCGGGCACCAAATGGTCCGTCTGCTGTGAGTCTAGATTTTTGAATCCGACGCAAAAATGATAGTTAATTGTAACGTTTAAGGCCTCCTAATGACGATGGGACACTCAAATTGCGTCGAGATTCAATTCATCGTCCTCCAGCCGACTTGTCTCCAAGGGTCTAATGCTGCCTCGGCCACCTTATGGTCGTTTTCTTGTAAGTCTAGATTTTCGAATCCGACGCAAAAATGATCGTTAATTGTAACGCTCAGGGCCTCCTAATGACGATGGAACTCTCAAATTGCGTCCAGATTCTATACATCGTCCTCCAGCCGACTTGTCTCCAAGGGTTTATTGCTGCCTCGGGCACCTTATGGTCGTTCTCCTGAGAGTCTAGATTTTCGAATCCGACTCAAAACTGATAGTTCCTTATAACGTTCATGGCGACCTAATGACGATGGAACACTCAAATTGCGTCGATATTCAATACATCGGCCTCCAGTCGATTTGTCTCCAAGGGGTATATTGCTGCCTCGGGCACCTTATGGTCGTTCTCCTGTGAGTCTAGATTTTTGAATCCGACGCATAAATGATAGTTAATTGTAACGTTCAGGGACTCCTAATGCCGATGGAACACTCAAATTGCGTCGAGATTCAATACATCGTCCTCCAGCCGTCTTGTCTCCATGGGGATATTACTGCCTCCGGCCTCTTATGTTCGCTGTCATGTGAGTCTAGATTTTCGAATCCGACGCGAAACTGATTGTTAATTGTAACAATCAGGGCATCCTAATGACGATGGAACACTCAAATTGCCTCGAGATTCAATACATCGGCATTCAGCCGATTTGTCTCCAAGGGTCTGTTGCTGCCTCGGGCACATTATGGTCGTTCTCCTGTGAGTTTAGATTATCGAATCCGACGCAAAAATGATAGTTAATTGTAACGTTTAGGGCCTCCTAATGACGATGGAACACTCAAATTGCGTCGAGATTCAATACATCGGCCTCCAGCCGACTTGTCTCCAAGGGTCTGTTGCTGCCTCGGGCACCTAATGGTCGTTCTTCTGTGAGTTTAGATTATCGAATCCGACGCAAAAATGATAGTTAATTGTAACGTTTAAGGCCTCCTAATGACGATGGAACACTCAAATTGCGTCGAGATTCAATACATCGGCCTCCAGCCGACTTGTCTCCAAGGGTCTGTTGCTGCCTCGGGCACCTTATGGTCGTTCTCCTGTGAGTTTAGATTATCGAATCCGACGCAAAAATGATAGTTAATTGTAACGTTTAGGGTCTTGTATTGACGATGGAACACTCAAATTGTGTCGAGATTCAATTCATCGGCCTCCAGCCGACTTGTCTCCAAGGGTCTGTTGCTGCCTCGGGCACCTTATGGTCGTTCTCCTGTGAGTTTAGATTATCGAATCCGATTCAAAAATGATAGTTAATTGTAACGTTTAGGGCCTCCTAATGACGGTGGACCACTCAAATTGCGTCGATATTCAATACATCGGCCTCCAGTCGATTTGTCTCCAAGGGGTATGTTGCTGTCTCGAGCACCGTATGAACTTCTCCTGTGAGTAGATTTTCGAATCCGACGCTAAAATGATAGTTAATTGTAACGTTCAGGGCCTTGTAATAACGATGGAACACTCAAATTGCGTCGAGATTCAATACATCGGCCTCCAGCCGACTTGTCTCCAAGGGTCTGTTGCTGCTTCGGGCACCTTATGGTCGTTCTCCTGTGAGTTTAGATTATCGAATCCGACGCAAAAATGATAGTTAATTGCAACGTTTAGGGTCTTGTATTGACGATGGAACACTCAAATTGTGTCGAGATTCAATTCTTCGGCCTCCAGCCGACTTGTCTCCAAGGGTCTGTTGCTGCCTCGGGCACCTTATGGTCGTTCTCCTGTGAGTTTAGATATCGAATCCGACGCAAAAATGATAGTTAATTGTAACGTTTAGGGCCTCCTAATGACGATGGACCACTCAAATTGCGTCGATATTCAATACATCGGCCTCCAGTCGATTTGTCTCCAAGGGGTATGTTGCTGTCTCGAGCACCGTATGAACTTCTCCTGTGAGTAGATTTTCGAATCCGACGCTAAAATGATAGTTAATTGTAACGTTCAGGGCCTTGTAATGACGATGGAACACTCAAATTGCGTCGAGAATCAATACATCGGCCTCCAGCCGACTTGTCTCCAAGGGTCTGTTGCTGCCTCGGGCACCTTATGGTCGTTCTCCTGTGAGTTTAGATTATCGAATCCGACGCAAAAATGATAGTTAATTGTAACGTTTAGGGCCTCCTAATGACAATGGAACACTCAAATTGCGCCGAGATTCAATACATCGGCCTCCAGCCGACTTGTCTCCAAGGGGATATTGCTGTCTCGGGCACAATATGATCCTTCTCCTGTGAGTCTAGACTTTCGAATCCGACGCAAAAATGATAGTGAATTGTAACGTTCAGCGCCTCCTAATGACGATAGAAGACTCAAATTGCGTCGAGATTCAATACATCGTCCTCCAGCCGATTTGTCTCCAAGGGTCAATACCTGCCACGGGCACCTTGCGATCGTTCTGCTGTGAGTCTAGATTTTCGAACCCGACGCAAAACTGATTGTTAATTGTAACGTTTAGGGCCTCCTAATGACGATGGAACACTCAAATTGCGAGGTTCAATACATCGTACTCCAGCCAACTTGTCTCCTAGGGTCTATTGCTGCCTCGGGCACCAAATGGTCGTTCTCCAGTGAGTCTAGATTTTCGAATCCGACGCATAAATGATAGTTAATTGTAACGTTCAGGGACTCCTAAAGACGATGGAACACTCAAATTGCGTCGAGATTCAATACATCGGCCTCCAGCCGACTTGTCTCCAAGGGTCTGTTGCTGCCTCGGGCACCTTACGGTCGTTCTCCTGTGAGTTTAGATTATCGAATCCGACGCAAAAATGATAGTTAATTGTAACGTTTAGGGCCTCCTAATGACGATGGAACACTCAAATTGCGTCGAGATTCAATTCATCGGCCTCCAGCCGACTTGTCTCCAAGGGGATATTGCTTGCTCGGGCTCCATGTGGTCTGTCTCCTGTGAGTCTAGATTTTCGAATCCGACGCGAAACTGATAGTTAATTGTAACGTTCAGGGCCTCCTAATGACGACGGAACACTCAAATTGCGACGAGATTCAATACATCGTCCTCCAGCCAACTTGTCTCCAAGGGTCTATTGCTGCCTCGGGCACCAAATGGTCGTTCTCCTGTGAGTCTAGATTTTCGAATCCGACGCATAAATGATAGTTAATTGTAACGTTCAGGGACTCCTAATGACGATGGAACACTCAAATTGCGTCGAGAGTCAATACATCGGCATTCAGCCGATTTGTCTCCAAGGGTCTATTGCTGCCTCGGGCACCATATGGTCGTTCTCTTGTAAGTCTAGATTTTCGAATCCGACGCTAAAATGATAGTTAACTGTAACGTTCAGGGCCTCCTAATGCCGATGGAACACTCAAATTGCGTCGAGATTCAATACATCGGCCTCCAGCCGACTTGTCTCCAAGGGTCTATTGTTGCCTCGGGCACCTTATGGTCGTTCTCCTGTGAGTCTAGATTTTCAAATCCGACGCAAAAATGATAGTTAATTGTAACGTTCAGGGCCTTGTAATAACGATGGAACACTCAAATTGCGTCAAGAATCAATACATCGGTTTCCAGCCGACTTGTCTCCAAGGGTCTATTGCTGCCTCGAGCACAGTATGAACTTCTCCTGTGAGTAGATTTTCGGATCCGACGCATAAATGATAGTTAATAGTAACGTTCAGGGCCTACTAATGACGATGGAACACTCAAATTGCGTCGAGATTCAATACATTGGCCTCCAGCCGACTTGTCTCCAAGGGTCTATTGCTGCCTCAGGCACCTTATGGTCGTTCTCCTGTGAGTCTGGATTTTCGAATCCGACCCAAAAATGATAGTTAATTGTAACGTTCAGGGCCTTGTAATGACGATGGAACACTCAAATTGCGTCGAGATTCAATACATCAGCCTCCAGTCGACTTGTATCCAAGGGGATATTGCAGTCTCGTGCACCATATGATCCTTCTACTGTTAGTAGATTTTTGAATCCGACGCTAAAATGATAGTTAACTGTAACGTTGAGGGCCTCTTAATGACGATGGAACACTCAAATTGCGTCGAGAGTCAATACATCTTCCTCCAGCCGACTTGTCTACAAGGGGATATTGCTACCTCGGGCTCCATGCGGTCCGTCTCCTGTGAGTCTACATTTTCAAATCCTACGCGAAACTGATAGTGAATTGTAACGTTCAGGGCCACCTAATGACGATGGAACACGCAAATTGCGTCGAGATTCAATACATCGGCCTCCAGCGGACTTGTCTCCAAGGGGACATTGTAGTCTCGTGCACCTTATGATCCTTCTCCTGTTAGTAGAATTTCGAATCCGACGCTAAAATGATAGTTAACTGTAACGTTCAGGGCCTTGTAATGACGATGGAACACTCAAATTGCGTCGAGAATCAATAATTCGGCCTCCAGCCGACTTGTCTCCAAGGGTCTGTTGCTGCCTCTGGCACCTCATGGTCGTTCTCCTGTGAGTTTAGATTATCGAAACCGACGCAAAAATGATAGTTAATTGTAACGTTTAGGGTCTCCTAATGACGATGGGACACTCAAATTGCGTGGAGATTCAATACATCGTCCTCCAGCCGATTTGTCTCCAAGGGGAAATTGCTGCCTCGGGCACCAAATGGTCCGTCTGCTGTGAGTCTAGATTTTCGAATCCGACGAAAAACTGATAGTTAATTGTAACATTCAGGGCCTCCTAATGACGATGGAACACTCAAATTGCGTCGCGATCCAATACATCGTTCTCCAGCCGACTTGTCTCCAAGGGTCTAATGCTGCCTCGGGCACCTTATGGTCGTTCTCTTGTAAGTTTAGATTTTCGAATCCGACGCAAAAATGATAGTTAATTGTAACGTTGAGGGCCTCCTAATGACGATGGAACTCTCAAATTGCGTCAAGATTCAATACATCGGCCTCCAGCCAACTGGTCTCCAAGGGGATATCGCTGCCTCGGGCACCACATGGTCCGTCTCCGGTGATTCTACGTTTTCGAATCCGACGCAAAACTGATAGTTAATTGTAACATTCAGGGCCTCCTAATGACGATGGAACACTCAAATTGCGTCGCGATCCAATACATCGTTCTCCAGCCGACTTGTCTCCAAGGGTCTAATGCTGCCTCGGGCACCTTATGGTCGTTCTCTTGTAAGTTTAGATTTTCGAAACCGACGCAAAAATGATAGTTAATTGTAACGTTTAGGGCCTCCTAATGCCGATGGAACACTCAAATTGCGTCGAGAGTCAATACATCGACCTCCAGCCGACTTGTCTCCAAGGGTCTAATGTGTGCCTCGGGCACCATATGGTCGTTCTCTTGTAAGTCTAGATTTTCGAATCCGACGCTAAAATGATAGTTAACTGTAACATTCAGGGCCTCCTAATGCCGATGGAACACTCAAATTGCGTCGAGATTCAATACATCGGCCTCCAGCCGACTTGTCTCCAAGGGTCTACTGCAGCCTCGGGCACCTTATGGTCGTTCTCCCGTGAGTTTAGATTATCGAATCCGACGAAAAAATGATAGTTAATTGTAACGTTTAGGCCCTCCTAATGACGATGGGACACTCAAATTGCGTCGAGATTCAATACATCGTCCTCCAGCCGACGTCTCTCCAAGGGGACATTGCTGTCTCGGGCACAATATGATCCTTCTCCTGTGAGTCTAGATTATCGAATCCGACGCAAAATTGATAGTGAATTGTAACGTTCAGCGCCTCCTAATGACGACAGAAGACTCAAATTGCGTCGAGATTCAATACATCGTCCTCCAGCCGACTTGTCTCCAAGGGGATATCGCTGCCTCGGGCACCACATGGTCCGTCTCCGGTGATTCTACGTTTTCGAATCCGACACAAAACTCATAGTTAATTGTAACGTTCAGGGCCTCCTATTGGCGATGGAACACTCAAATTGCGTCGGGATTCAATACATCGACCTCCAGCCGACTTGTCTCCAAAGGTCTATTGCTGCCTCGGGCACCTTATGGTCGTTCTCCTGTGAGTCTAGATTTTCGAATCCGACGCAAAAATGATAGTTAATTGTAACGTTCAGGTCCTCCTAATGACGATGGAACTCTCAAATTGCGTCGAGATTCAATACATCGTCCTCCAGCCGACTTGTCTCCAAGGGTCTATTGCTGCTCGTGCACCTTATGGTCGTTCTCCTGTGAGTCTTGATTTTCGAATCCGACGCAAAAATGATAGTTAATTGTAACGTTCAGGGCCTTCTAATGACGATGGAACACTCAAATTGCTTCGAGATTCAATACATCGGCCTCCAGCCGACTTGTCTCCAAGGGGATATCGCTGCCTCGGGCACCACATGTTCCGTCTCCAGTGAATCTACGTTTTCGAATCCGACGCAAAACTCATAGTTAATTGTAACGTTCAGGGCCTCCAATTGGCGATGGAACACTCAAATTGCGTTGAGATTCAATTCATCGAACTCCAGCCGACTTGCCCCAAGGCTGCCTCGGGCACCTTATGGTCGTTCTCCTGTGAGTTTAGGTTATCGAATCCGACGCAAAAATGATAGTTAATTGGAATGTTTTGGGCCTCCTAATGACGATGGAACACTCAAATTGCGTCGAGAATCAATACATCGGCCTCCAGCCGACTTGTCTCCAAGGGTCTGTTGCTGCCTCGGGCACCTTATGGTCGTTCTCCTGTGAGTTTAGATTATCGAATCCGACGCAAAAATGATAGTTAATTGTAACGTTTAGGGCCTCCTAATGCTGATGGAAGACTCTAATTGCGTCGAGAGTCAATATATCGCCTTCCAGCCGACTTGTCTCCAAGGGTCTAATGCTGCCCCGGGCACCTTATGGTCGTTCTCTTGTAAGTCTAGAATTTCGAATCCGACGCAAAAATGATAGTTAATTGTAACGTTCAGGGCCTCCTAATGACGATGGAACTCTCAAATTGCGTCGGGATTCAATACATCGTCCTCCAGCCGACTTGCCTCCAAGGGTCTATTGCTGCCTCGGTCACCTTATGGTCGTTCTCCTGTGAGTCTAGATTTTCGAATCCGACGCAAAAATGATAGTTAATTGTAACGTTCAGGGCCTTGTAATGACGATGGAACACTCAAATTGCGTCGAGAGTCAATACATCGACCTCCAGTCGACTTGTATCCAAGGGGATATTGCTGTCTCGTGCACCATATGATCCTTCTCCTGTTAGTAGATTTTCGAATCCGACGCTAAAATGATAGTTAACTGTAACGTTCAGGGCCTCCTAATGCCGATGGAACATTCAAATTGCGTCGAGATTCAATACATCGGCCTCCAGCCGACTTGTCTCCAAGGGTCTATTGCTGCCTCGGGCACCTTATGGTCGTTCTCCTGTGAGTCTAGATTTTCGAATCCGACGCAAAAATGATAGTTAATTGTAACGTTCAGGGCCTTGTAATGACGATGGAACACTCAAATTGCGTCGAGATTCAATACATCGGCCTCCAGCCGACTTGTCTCCAAGGGTCTGTTGCTGCCTCGGGCACCTTATGGTCGTTCTCCTGTGAGTGTAGATTTTCGAATCCTACGCAAAAATGATAGTTAATTGTAACGTTCAGGGCCTCTTAATGACGATGGAACACTCAAATTGCGTCGACGTTCAATACATCGGCCTCCAGCCGACTTGTCTCCAAGGGTCTGTTGCTGCCTCGGGCACCTTATGGTCGTTCACCTGTGAGTTTAGATTATCGAATCCGACGCAAAAATGATAGTTAATTGTAACGTTTAGGGCCTCCAAATGACGATGGAGCACTCAAATTGCGTCGCGATTCAATACATCGTCCTCCAGCGGACTGGTCTCCAAGGGACAACAGCTGCCACAGGCACCTTTTGGTCGTTCTGCTGTGAGTCTAGATTTTCGTACCCGACGCAAAACTGATTGTTAATTGTAACGTTCAGGGCCACCTAATGACGATGGAACACTCAAATTGCGTCGAGATTCAATACATCGGCCTCCAGCCGACTTGTCTCCAAGGGTCTGTTGCTGCCTCGGGCACCTTACGGTCGTTCTCCTGTGAGTTTAGATTATCGAATCCGACGCAAAAATGATAGTTAATTGTAACGTTTAGGGCCTCCTAATGACGATGGGACACTCAAATTGCGTCGAGATTCAATACATCGGCCTCCAGCCGACTTGTCTCCAAGGGTCTGTTGCTGCCTCGGGCACCTTACGGTCGTTCTCCTGTGAGTTTAGATTATCGAATCCGACGTAAAAATCATAGTTAATTGTAACGTTTAGGGCCTCCTAATGACGATGGGACACTCAAATTGCGTCGAGAGTCAATACATCGGCCTCCAGCCGACTTGTCTCCAAGGGGATATCGCTGCCTCGGGCACCACATGGTCCGTCTCCGGTGATTCTACGTTTTCGAATCCGACGCAAAACTCATAGATCATTGTAACGTTCAGGGCCTCCTATTGGCGATGGAACTCTCAAATTGCGTCGAGATTCAATACATCGTCCTCCAGCCGACTTGTCTTCAAGGGTCTATTGCTGCCTCGGGCACCTTATGGTCGTTCTCCTGTGAGTCTAGATTTTCGAATCCGGAGCAAAAATGATAGTTAATTGTAACGTTCAGGGCCTCGTAATGACGATGGAACACTCAAATTGCGTCGAGATTCAATACATCGGCCTCCAGCCGACATGTCTCCAATTGTCTGTTGCTGCCTCGGGCACCTTATGGTCGTTCTCCTGTGAGTTTAGATTATCGAATCCGACGCAAAAATGATAGTTAATTGTAAAGTTTAGGGCCTCCTAATGACGATGGGACACTCAAATTGCGTCGAGATTCAATACATCGTCCTCCAGCCGACTTGTCTCCAAGGGTCTAATGATGCCCCGGGCACCTTATGGTCGTTCTCTTGTAAGTCTAGATTTTCGAATCCGACGCAAAAATGATAGTTAATTGTAACGTTCAAGGCCTCCTAATGACGATGGAACTCTCAAATTGCGTCGACATTCAATACATCGTTCTCCAGCCGACTTGTCTCCAAGGGTCTATTGCTGCCTCGGACACCTTATGGTCGTTCTTCTGTGAGTCTAGATTTTCGAATACGACGCAAAAATGATAGTTAATTGTAACGTTCAGGGCCTTCTAATGACGATGGAACACTCAAATTGCGTCGAGATTCAATACATCGGCCTCCAGCCGACTTGTCTCCAATTGGATATCGCTGCCTCGGGCACAACATGGTCCGTCTCCGGTGATTCTACGTTTTCGAATCCGACGCAAAACTCATAGTTAATTGTAACGTTCAGGGCCTCCTATTGGCGATGGAACACTCAAATTGCGACGAGATTCAATACATCGACCTCCAGCCGACTTGTCTCCAAGGGTCTATTGCTGCCTCGGGCACCATATGGTCGTTCTCCTGTGAGTCTAGATTTTCGAATCCGACGCAAAAATGATAGTTAATTGTAAGGTTCAGGGCCTCCTAATGACGACGGAACACTCTCTTTTGCGTCGAGATTCAATACATCGGCCTCCAGCCGACTTGTCTTCTAGGCTCTATTGCTGCCTCGGGCACCTTATGGTCGTCCTCCTGTGAGTCTAGATTTTCGAATCCGACGCAAAAATGATATTTAATTGTAACGTTCAGGGCCTCCTAATGCCGATGGAACACTCAAATTGCGTCGAGATTCAATACATCGGTTTCCAGCCGACTTGTCTTCAAGGGTCTGTTGCTGCCTCGGGCACCTTATGGTCGTTCTCCTGTGAGTTTAGATTTTCGAATCCGACGCGAAAATGATAGTTAATTGTAACGTTCAGGGACTCCTAAAGACGATGGAACACTCAAATTGCGTCGATATTCAATACATCGGCCTCCAGTCGATATGTCTCCAAGGGGTATATTGCTGTCTCGAGCACCGTATGTACTTCTCCTGTGAGTAGATTTTCGAATCCGATGCTAAAATGATTGTTAATTGTAACGTTCAGGGCCTCCTAATGACGATGGAACACTCAAATTGCGTCAAGAATCAATACATCGGATTCCAGCCGACTTGTCTCCAAGGGTCTATTGCTGCCTCGGGCACCTTATGGTCGTTCTCCTGTGAGTCTAGATTTTCGAATCCGACGCATTAATGATAGTTAATTGTAACGTTCAGGGACTCCTAATGACGATGGAACACTCAAATTGCGTCGAGAGTCAATACATGGACCTCCAGTCGACTAGTATTCAAGGGGATATTGCAGTCTCGTGCACCATATGATCCCTCTCCTGTTAGTAGATTTTCGAATCCGACGCTAAAATGATAGTTAACTGTAACGTTCAGGGCCTCCTAATGCCGATGGAACACTCAAATAGCGTCGAGACTCAATACATCGGCCTCCAGCCGACTTGTCTCCAAGGATCTGTTGCTGCCTCGGGCACCTTATGGTCATTCTCCTGTGAGTTTAGATTATCGAATCCGACGCAAAAATGATAGTTAATTGTAACGATCAGGGCCTCCTAATGACGATGGAACTCTCAAATTGCGTCGAGATTCAATACATCGTCCTCCAGCCGACTTGTCTCCAAGGGTCAATAGCTGCAACAGGCACCTTGTGATCGTTCTGCTGTGAGTCTAGATTTTCGTACCCGACGCAAATCTGATTGTTAATTGTAACGTTCAGGGCCACCTAATGACGATGGAACACTCAAATTGAGTCGAAATTCAATACATCGACCTCCAGCCGACTTGTCTCCAAGGGGATATTGCTGCCTCGGGCTCCATGTGGTCCGTCTCCTGTGAGTCTAGATTTTCGAATCCGACGCGAAACTGATAGTTAATCGTAAGGTTCAGGGCCTCCTAATGACGATGGAACACTCAAATTGCGTCGAGATTCAATACATCGGCCTCCAGCCGACTTGTCTTGTAGGCTCTATTGCTGCCTCGGGCACCTTATGGTCGTTCTCCTGTGAGTCTAGATTTTCGAATCCGACGCAAAATTGATAGTTAATTGTAACGTTCAGGGCCTCCTAATGCCGATGGAACACTCAAATTGCGTCGAGATTCAATACATCGGTCTCCAGCCGACTTGTCTCCAAGGGTCTGTTGCTGCCTCGGGGACCTTATGGTCGTTCTCCTGTGAGTTTAGATTTTCGAATCCGACGCGAAAATGATAGTTAATTGTAACGTTCAGGGACTCCTAAAGACGATGGAACACCCAAATTGCGTCGATATTCAATACATCGGCCTCCAGTCGATATGTCTCCAAGGGGTATATTGCTGTCTCGAGCACCGTATGAACTTCTCCTGTGAGTAAATTTTCGAATCCGACGCTAAAATGATTGTTAATTGTAACGTTCAGGGCCTCCTAATGACGATGGAACACTCAAATTGCGTCAAGAATCAATACATCGGTTTCCAGCCGACTTGTCTCCAAGCGTCTATTGCTGCCTCGGGGACCTTATGGTCGTTCTCCTGTGAGTCTAGATTTTCGAATCCGACGCATAAATGATAGTTAATTGTAACGTTCAGGGCCTCCTAATGACGATGGAACACTCAAAGTGCGTCGAGATTCAATACATCGGCCTCCAGCCGACTTGTCTCCAAGGGGATATTGCTGTCTCGGGCACCTTATGGTCGTTCTCCTGTGAAATTAGATTTTCGAATCCGACGCGAAACTGATAGTTAATTGTAAATTTCAGGGACTCCTAATGACGATGGAACACTCAAATTGCGTCGAGAGTCAATACATGGACCTCCAGTCGACTTGTATTCAAGGGGATATTGCAGTCTCGTGCACCATATGATCCCTCTCCTGTTAGTAGATTTTCGAATCCGACGCTAAAATGATAGTTAACTGTAACGTTCAGGGCCTCCTAATGCCGATGGAATACTCAAATTGCGTAGAGATTCAATACATCGGCCTCCAGCCGACTTGTCTCCAAGGGTCTATTGCTGCCTCGGGCACCTTATGGTCGTTCTCCTGTGAGTCTAGATTTTCGAATCCGACGCAAAAATGATAGTTAATTGTAACGTTCAGGGCCTTGTAATGACGATGGAACACTCAAATTGCGTCGAGACTCAATACATCGGCCTCCAGTCGACTTGTCTCCAAGGAACTGTTGCTGCCTCGGGCACCTTATGGTCATTCTCCTGTGAGTTTAGATTATCGAATCCGACTCAAAAATGATAGTTAATTGTAACGTTCAGGGCCTCCGAATGACGATGGAACTCTCAAATTGCGTCGAGATTCAATACATCGTCCTCCAGCCGACTTGTCTCCAAGGGTCAATAGCTGCCACGGGCACCTGGTGATCGTTCTGCTGTGAGTCTAGATTTTCGAACCCGACGCAAAACTGATTGTTAATTGTAACGTTCAGGGCCACCTAATGACGATGGAACACTCAAATTTAGTCGAGATTCAATACATCGACCTCCAGCCGACTTGTCTCCAAGGGGATATTGCTGCCTCGGGCTCCATGTGGTCCGTCTCCTGTGAGTCTAGATTTTCGAATCAGACGCGAAACTGATAGTTAATTGTAACGTTCAGGGCCTCCTAATGACGATGGAACACTCAAAGTGCGTCGAGATTCAATACATCGGCCTCCAGCCGACTTGTCTCCAAGGGGATATTGCTGTCTCGGGCACCTTATGATCGTTCTCCTGTGAAATTAGATTTTCGAATCCGACGCGAAACTGATAGTTAATTGTAACGTTCAGGGACTCCTAAAGACGATGGAACACTCAAATTGCGTCGATTTTCAATACATCGGCCTCCAGTAGATTTGTCTCCAAGGGGTATATTGCTGTCTCGAGCACCGTATGAACTTCTCCTGTGAGTAGATTTTCGAATCCGACGCTAAAATGATTGTTAATTGTAACGTTCAGGGCCTCCTAATGACGATGGAACACTCAAATTGCGTCAAGAACCAATACATCGGTTTCCAGCCGACTTGTCTCCAAGGGTCTATTGCTGCCTCGGGCACCTTATGGTCGTTCTCCTATGAGACTAGATTTTCGAATCCGACGCATAAATGATAGTTAATTGTAAATTTCAGGGGCTCCTAAAGACGATGGAACACTCAAAATGCGTCGAGAGTCAATACATCGACCTACAGTCGACTTGTATCCAAGGGGTATTGCAGTCACGTGCACCATATGATCCTTCTCCTGTTAGTAGATTTTCGAATCCGACGCTAAAATGATAGTTAACTGTAACGTTCAGGGCCTCCTAATGCTGATGGATCACTCAAATTGCGTCGAGATTCAATACATCGGCCTCCAGCCGACTTGTCTCCAAGGGTCTGTTGCTGCCTCAAGCACCTTATGGTCGTTCTCCTGTGAGTTTAGATTTTCGAATCCGACACAAAAATGATAGTTAATTGTAACGTTCAGGGCCTTGTAATGACGATGGAACACTCAAATTGCGTCGAGCCTCAATACATCGGCTTCCAGCCGACTTGTCTCCAAGGATCTGTTGCTGCCTCGGGCACCTTATGGTCATTCTCCTGTGAGTTTAGATTATCGAATCCGACGCAAAAATGATAGTTAATTGTAACGTTCAGGGCCTCCTAATGACGATGGAACTCTCAAATTGCGTCGAGTTTCAATACATCGTCCTCCAGCCGACTTGTCTCCAAGGGTCAATTGCTGGCACGGGCTCCTTGTGATCGTTCTGCTGTGAGTCTAGATTTTCGAACCCGACGCAAAACTGATTGTTAATTGTAGCGTTCAGGGCCACCTAATGACGATGGAACACTCAAATTGAGTCGAGATTCAATACATCGACCTCCAGCCGACTTGTCTCCAAGGGGATATTGCTGCCTCGGGCTCCATGTGGTCCGTCTCCTGTGAGTCTAGATTTTCGAATCCGACGCGAAACTGATAGTTAATTGTAACGTTCAGGGCCTCCTAATGACGATGGAACACTCAAAGTGCGTCGAGATTCAATACATCGGCCTCCAGCCGACTTGTCTCCAAGGGTCTATTGCTGCCTCGGGCACCTTATGGTCGTTCTCCTGTCAGTCTAGATTTTCGAATCCGACGCATAAATGATAGTTAATTGTAACGTTCAGGGCCTCCTAATGACGATGGAACACGCAAATTGCGTCGAGAGTCAATACATGGACCTCCAGTCGACTTGTATTCAAGGGGATATTGCAGTCTCGTGCACCATATGATCCCTCTCCTGTTAGTAGATTTTCGAATCCGACGCTAAAATGATAGTTAACTGTAACGTTCAGGGCCTCCTAATGCCGATGGAACACTCAAATTGCGTAGAGATTCAATACATCGGCCTCCAGCCGACTTGTCTCCAAGGGTCTATTGCTGCCTCGGGCACCTTATGGTCGTTCTCCTGTGAGTCTAGATTTTCGAATCCGACGCAAAAATGATAGTTAATTGTAACGTTCAGGGCCTTGTAATGACGATGGAACGCTCAAATTGCGTCGAGACTCAATACATCGGCCTCCAGCCGACTTGTCTCCAAGGGTCAATTGCTGCCACGGGCACCTTGTGATCGTTCTGCTGTGAGATTAGATTTTCGAACCCGACGCAAAACTGATAGTTAATTGTAACGTTCAGGGCCACCTAATGACGATGGAACACTCAAATTGAGTCGAGATTCAATACATCGACCTCCAGCCGACTTGTCTCCAAGGGGATATTGCTGCCTCGGGCTCCATGTGGTCCGTCTCCTGTGAGTCTAGATTTTCGAATCCGACGCGAAACTGATAGTTAATTGTAACGTTCGGGGCCTCCTAATGACGATGGAACACTCAAAGTGCGTCGGGATTTAATACATCGGCCTCCAGCCGACTTGTCTCCAAGGGGATATTGCTGTCTCGGGCACCTTATGGTCGTTCTCCTGTGAAATTAGATTTTCGAATCCGACGCTAAAATGATTGTTAATTGTAACGTTCAGGGCCTCCTAATGACGATGGAAAACTCAAATTGCGTCAAGAATCAATACATCGGTTTCCAGCCGACTTGTCCCCAAGGGTCTATTGCTGCCTCGGGCACCTTATGGTCGTTCTCCTGTGAGTCTAGATTTTCGAATCCGACGCATAAATGATAGTTAATTGTAAATTTCAGGGACTCCTAAAGACGATGGAACACTCAAATTGCGTCGAGAGTCAATACATCGACCTCCAGTCGACTTGTATCCAAGGGGATATTGCAGTCTCGTGCACCATATGATCCTTCTCCTGTTAGTAGATTTTCGAATCCGACGCTAAAATGATAGTTAACTGTAACGTTCAGGGCCTCCTAATGCCGATGGAACACTCAAATTGCGTCGAGATTCAATACATCGGCCTCCAGCCGACTTGTCTCCAAGGGTCTGTTGCTGCCTCAAGCACCTTATGGTCGTTCTCCTGTGAGTTTAGATTTTCGAATCCGACGCAAAAATGATAGTTAATTGTAACGTTCAGGGCCTTGTAATGACGATGGAACACTCAAATTGCGTCGAGACTCAATACATCGGCCTCCAGCCGACTTGTCTCCAAGGATCTGTTGATGCCTCGGGCACCTTATGGTCATTCTCCTGTGAGTTTAGATTATCGAATCCGACGCAAAAATGATAGTTAATTGTAACGTTCAGGGCCTCCTAATGACGATGGAACTCTCAAATTGCGTCGAGATTCAATACATCGTCCTCCAGCCGACTTGTCTCCAAGGGTCAATTGCTGCCACGGGCACCTTATGATCGTTCTGCTGTGAGTCTAGATTTTCGAACCCGACGCAAGACTGATTGTTAATTGTAACATTCAGGGCCACCTAATGACGATGGAACACTCAAATTGAGTCGAGATTCAATACATCGACCTCCAGCCGACTTGTCTCCAAGGGGATATTGCTGCCTCGGGCTCCATGTGGTCCGTCTCCTGTGAGTCTAGATTTTCGAATCCGACGCGAAACTGATAGTTAATTGTAACGTTCAGGGCCTCCTAATGACGATGGAACACTCAAAGTGCGTCGAGATTCAATTCATCGGCCTCCAGCCGACTTGTCTCGAAGGGGATATTGCTGTCTCGGGAACCTTATGGTCGTTCTCCTGTGAGTCTAGATTTTCGAATCCGACGAATAAATGATAGTTAATTGTAAATTTCAGGGACTCGTAATGACGATGGAACACTCAAATTGCGTCGAGAGTCAATACATCGGCCTCCAGCCGACTTGTCTTCAAGTCTCTATTGCTGCCTCGGGCACCTTATGGTCGTTCTCCTGTGAGTCTAGATTTTCGAATCCGACGCAAAAATGATAGTTAATTGTAACGTTCAGGGCCTCCTAATGCCGATGGAACACTCAAATTGCGTCGAGATTCAATACATCGGTCGCCAGCCGACTTGTCTCCAAGGGTCTGTTGCTGCCTCGGGCACCTTATGGTCGTTCTCCTGTGAGTTTAAATTTTCGAATCCGACGCGAAAATGATAGTTAATTGTAACGTTCAGGGACTCCTAAAGACGATGGAACACTCAAATTGCGTCGATATTCAATACATCGGCCTCCAGTCGATATGTCTCCAAGGGGTATATTGCTGTCTCGAGCACCGTATGAACTTCTCCTGTGAATAGATTTTCGAATCCGACGCTAAAATGATTGTTAATTGTAACGTTCAGGGCCTCCTAATGACGATGGAACACTCAAATTGCGTCAAGAATCAATACATCGGTTTCCAGCCGACTTGTCTCCAAGGGTCTATTGCTGCCTCGGGCACCTTATGGTCGTTCTCCTGTGAGTCTAGATTTTCGATCCGACGCATAAATGATAGTTAATTGTAACGTTCAGGGACTCCTAATGACGATGGAACACTCAAATTGCGTCGAGAGTCAATACATGGACCTCCAGTCGACTTGTATTCAAGGGGATATTGCAGTCTCGTGCACCATATGATCCCTCTCCTGGTAGTAGATTTTCGAATCCGACGCTAAAATGATAGTTAACTGTAACGTTCAGGGCCTCCTAATGCCCATGGAACACTCAAATTGCGTAGAGAATCAATACATCGGCCTCCAGCCGACTTGTCTCCAAGGGTCTATTGCTGCCTCGGGCACCTTATGGTCGTTCTCCTGTGAGTCTAGATTTTCGAATCCGACGCAAAAATGATAGTTAATTGTAACGTTCAGGGCCTTGTAATGACGATGGAACACTCAAATTGCGTCGAGACTCAATACATCGGCCTCCAGCCGACTTGTCTCCAAGGATCTGTTGCTGCCTCGGGCACCTTATGGTCATTCTCCTGTGAGTTTAGATTATCGAATCCGACGCAAAAATGATAGTTAATTGTAACGTTCAGGGCCGCCTAATGACGATGGAACTCTCAAATTGCTTCGAGATTCAATACATAGTCCTCCAGCCGACTTGTCTCCAAGGGTCAATTGCTGCCACGGGCACCTTGTGATCGTTCTGCTGTGAGATTAGATTTTCGAACCCGACGCAAAACTGATTGTTAATTGTAACGTTCAGGGCCACCTAATGACGATGGAACACTCAAATTGAGTCGAGATTCAATACATCGACCTCCAGCCGACTTGTCTCCAAGGGGATATTGCTGCCTCGGGCTCCATGTGGTCCGTCTCCTGTGAGTCTAGATTTACGAATCCGACGCGAAACTGATAGTTAATTGTAACGTTCAGGGCCTCCTAATGACGATGGAACACTCAAAGTGCGTCGGGATTTAATACATCGGCCTCCAGCCGACTTGTCTCCAAGGGGATATTGCTGTCTCGGGCACCTTATGGTCGTTCTCCTGTGAAATTAGATTTTCGAATCCGACGCGAATCTGATAGTTAATTGTAACGTTCAGGGACTCCTAAAGACGATGGAACACTCAAATTGCGTCGATTTTCAATACATCGGCCTCCAGTCGATTTGTCTCCAAGGGGGATATTGCTGTCTCGAGCACCGTATGAACTTCTCCTGTGAGTAGATTTACGAATCCGACGCTAAAATGATTGTTAATTGTAACGTTCAGGGCCTCCTAATGACGATAGAACACTCAAATTGCGTCAAGAATCAATACATCGGTTTCCAGCCGACTTGTCTCCAAGGGTCTATTGCTGCCTCGGGCCCCTTATGGTCGTTCTCCTGTGAGTCTAGATTTTCGAATCCGACGAATAAATGATAGTTAATTGTAAATTTCAGGGACTCGTAATGACGATGGAACACTCAAATTGCGTCGAGAGTCAATAGATCGGCCTCCAGCCGACTTGTCTTCAAGGCTCTATTGCTGCCTCGGGCACCTTATGGTCGTTCTCCTGTGAGTCTAGATTTTCGAATCCGACGCAAAAATGATAGTTAATTGTAACGTTCAGGGCCTCCTAATGCCGATGGAACACTCAAATTGCGTCGAGATTCAATACATCGGTCTCCAGCCGACTTGTCTCCAAGGGTCTGTTGCTGCCTCGGGCACCTTATGGTCGTTCTCCTGTGAGTTTAAATTTTCGAATCCGACGCGAAAATGATAGTTAATTGTAACGTTCAGGGACTCCTAAAGACGATGGAACACTCAAATTGCGTCGATATTCAATACATCGGCCTCCAGTCGATATGTCTCCAAGGGGTATATTGCTGTCTCGAGCACCGTATGAACTTCTCCTGTGAATAGATTTTCGAATCCGACGCTAAAATGATTGTTAATTGTAACGTTCAGGGCCTCCTAATGAGGATGGAACACTCAAATTGCGTCAAGAATCAATACATCGGTTTCCAGCCGACTTGTCTCCAAGGGTCTATTGCTGCCTCGGGCACCTTATGGTCGTTCTCCTGTGAGTCTAGATTTTCGATCCGACGCATAAATGATAGTTAATTGTAACGTTCAGGGACTCCTAATGACGATGGAACACTCAAATTGCGTCGAGAGTCAATACATGGACCTCCAGTCGACTTGTATTCAAGGGGATATTGCAGTCTCGTGCACCATATGATCCCTCTCCTGTTAGTAGATTTTCGAATCCGACGCTAAAATGATGGTTAACTGTAACGTTCAGGGCCTCCTAATGCCCATGGAACACTCAAATTGCGTAGAGAATCAATACATCGGCCTCCAGCCGACTTGTCTCCAAGGGTCTATTGCTGCCTCGGGCACCTTATGGTCGTTCTCCTGTGAGTCTAGATTTTCGAATCCGACGCAAAAATGATAGTTAATTGTAACGTTCAGGGCCTTGTAATGACGATGGAACTCTCAAATTGCGTCGAGATTCAATACATCGTCCTCCAGCCGACTTGTCTCCAAGGGTCAATAGCTGCCACGGGCACCTTGTGATCGTTCTGCTGTGAGTCTAGATTTTCGAACCCGACGCAAAACTGATTGTTAATTGTAACGTTCAGGGCCACCTAATGACGATGGAACACTCAAATTGAGTCGAGATTCAATACATCGACCTCCAGCCGACTTGTCTCCAAGGGGATATTGCTGCCTCGGGCTCCATGTGGTCCGTCTCCTGTGAGTCTAGATTTTCGAATCCGACGCGAAACTGATAGTTGATTGTAACGTTCAGGGCCTCCTAATGACGATGGAACTCTCAAAGTGCGTCGAGATTCAATACATCGGCCTCCAGCCGACTTGTCTCCAAGGGGATATTGCTGTCTCGGGCACCTTATGGTCGTTCTCCTGTGAAATTAGATTTTCCAATCCTACGCGAAACTGATAGTTAATTGAAACGTTCAGGGACTCCTAAAACGATGGAACACTCAAATTGCGTCGATTTTCAATACATCGGCCTCCAGTAGATTTGTCTCCAAGGGGTATATCGCTGTCTCGAGCACCGTATGAACTTCTCCTGTGAGTAGATTTTCGAATCCGACGCTAAAATGATTGTTAATTGTAACGTTCAGGGCCTCCTAATGACGATGGAACACTCAAATTGCGTCAAGAATCAATACATCGGTTTCCAGCCGACTTGTCTCCAAGGGTCTATTGCTGCCTCGGGCACCTTATGGTCGTTCTCCTGTGAGTCTAGATTTTCGAATCCGACTCATAAATGATAGTTAATTGTAAATTTCAGGGACTCCTAAAGACGATGGAACACTCAAATTGCGTCGAGAGTCAATACATCGACCTCCAGTCGACTTGTATCCAAGGGGATATTGCAGTCTCGTGCACCATATGATCCTTCTCCTGTTAGTAGATTTTCGAATCCGACGCTAAAATGATAGTTAACTGTAACGTTCAGAGCCTCCTAATGCCGATGGAACACTCAAATTGCGTCGGGATTCAATACATCGGCCTCCAGCCGACTTGTCTCCAAGGGTCTGTTGCTGCCTCAAGCACCTTATGGTCGTTCTCCTGTGAGTTTAGATTTTCGAATCCGACGCAAAAATGATAGTTAATTGTAACGTTCAGGGCCTTGTAATGACGATGGAACACTCAAATTACGTCGAGATTCAATATATCGGCCTCCAGCCGACTTGTCTCCAAGGGTCTGTTGCTGCCTCGGGCACCTTATGGTCGTTCTCCTGTGAGTCTAGATTTTCGAATCCGACACAAAAATGATGGTTAATTGTAACGTTCAGGGCCTTCTAATGACGATGGAACACTCAAATTGCGTCGAGATTCAATACATCGGCCTACAGCCGACTTGTCTACAAGGGGATATCGTGGACTCGGGCACCACATGGTCCGTCTCCGGTGATTCTACGTTTTCGAATCCGAAGCAAAACTCATAGTTAATTGTAACGTTCAGGGCCTCCTATTGGCGATGGAACACTCAAATTGCGTCGAGATTCAATACATCGACCTCCAGCCGACTTGTCTCCAAGGGTCTATTGCTACCTCGGGCACCTTATGGTCGTTCTCCTGTGAGTCTAGATTTTCGAATCCGTCGCAAAAATGATAGTTAATTGTAACGTACAGGGCCTTGTAATGACGATGGAACACTCAAATTGCGTCGAGATTCAATACATCGGCCTCCAGCCGAATTGTCTCCAAGGCTCTGTTGCTGCCTCGGGCACCTTATGGTCGTTCTCCTGTGAGTTTAGATTTTCGAATCCGACGCGAAACTGATAGTTAATTGTAAGGTTCAGGGCCTCCTAATGACGATGGAACACTCAAATTGCGTCGAGATTCACTATATCGACCTCCAGCGGACTTGTCTCCAAGGGGATATTGCTGTCTCGGGCACCATATGATCCTTCTCCTGTGAGTCTAGATTTTCGAATCCGACGCAAAAATGATAGTGAATAGTAACGTTCAGCGCCTGCTGATGACGATAGAACTCTCAAATTGCGTCGAGATTCAATACATCGTCCTCCAGCTGATTTGTCTCCAAGGGTCTATTGCTGCCTCGGGCACCTTATGGTCGTTCTCCTGTGAGTCTAGATTATCGAATCCGACGCAAAAGTGATAGTTAATTGTAACGTTCAGGGCCTCCTATTGGCGATGGAACACTCAAATTGCTTCGAGAGTGAATACATCGACTTCCAGTCGACTTGTATACAAGGGGATATTGCAGTCTCGTGCACCATATGATCCTTCTCCTGTTAGTAGATTTTCGAATCCGACGCTAAATTGATAGTTAACTGTAACGTTTAGGGCCTCCTAATGCCGATGGAACACTCAAATTGCGTCGAGATTCAATACATCGGCCTCCAGCCGACTTGTCTCCAAGGGTCTATTGCTGCCTCGGGCACCTTATGGTCGTTCTCCTGTGAATCTAGATTTTCGAATCCGACGCAAAAATGATAGTTAATTGTAACGTTCAGCGCCTTGTAATGACGATGGAACACTCAAATTGCGTCGAGATTCAATACATCGGCCTCCAGCCGACTTGTCTCCAAGTGTCTGTTGCTGCCTCGGGCACCTTATGGTCGTTCCCCTGTGAGTTTAGATTATCGAATCCGACGCAAAAATGATAGTTAATTGTAACGTTTAGGGCCTCCTAATGACGATGGTACACTCAAATTGCGTCGAGATTCAATACATCGTCCTCCAGCCGACTTGTCTCCAAGGGGATATTGCTGTCTCGGGCACAATATAATCCTTCTCCTGTGAGTCTAGATTTTCGAATCCGACGCAAAAATGATAGTGAATTGTAACGTTCCGCGCCTCCTAATGACGATAGAAGACTCAAATTGCGTCGAGATTCAATACATCGTCCTGCAGCCGATTTGTCTCCAAGGAGTTATTGCTGCCTCGGGCACCAAATGGTCCGCTGCTCTGAGTCTAGATTTTCGAATCCGACGAAAAACTGATAGTTAATTGTAACATTCAGGGCCTCCTAATGACGATGGAACACTCAAATTGCGTCGCGATCCAATACATCGTCCTCCAGCCGACTTGTCTCCAAAGGTCTAATGCTGCTTCGGGCACCTTATGGTAGTTCTCTTGTAAGTCTAGATTTTCGAATCCGACGCAAAAATGATAGTTAATTGTTACGTTCAGGGCCTCCTAATGACGATGGAACTCTCAAATTGCGTCGAGATTCAATACATCGTCCTCCAGCCGACTTCTCTCCAAGGGTCTATTGTTGCCTCGGGCACCTTATCGTCGTTCTCCTGTGAGTCTAGATTTTCGAATCCGACGCAAAAATGATAGTTAATTGTAACGTTCAGGGCCTTCTAATGACGCTGGAACACTCAAATTGTGTCGAGATTCAATACATCGCCCTCCAGCCGACTTGTCTCCAAGGGTCTATTGCTGCCTCGGGCACCTTATGGTCGTTCTCCTGTGAGTATAGATTATCGAATCCGACGCAAAAATGATAGTTAATTGTAACGTTTAAAGCCTCCTAATGACGATGGAACACTCAAATTGCGTCGAGATTCAATACATCGGCCTCCAGCCGACTTGTCTTCAAGGGTCTGTTGCTGCCTCGGGCACCATATGGTCGTTCTCCTGTGAGTTTAGATTATCGAATCCGACGCAAAAATGATAGTTAATTGTAACGTTTAGGGCCTCCTAATGCCGATGGAACACTCAAATTGCGTCGAGAGTCAATACATCGACCTCCAGCCGACTTGTCTCCAAGGGTCTAATGCTGCCTCGGGCACCTTATGGTCGTTCTCTTGTAAGTCTAGATTTTCGAATCCGACGCAAAAATGATAGTTAATTGTAACGTTCAGGGCCTCCTAATGATGATGGAACTCTCAAATTGCGTCGAGATTCAATACAACATCCTCCAGCCGACTTGTCTCCAAGGGTCTATTGCTGCCTCGGGCACCTTATGGTCGTTCTCCTGTGAGTCTAGATTTTCGGATCCGACGCAAAAATGATAGTTAATTGTAACGTTCAGGGCCTTGTAATAACGATGGAACACTCAAATTGCGTCGAGAGTCAATACATCGACCTCCAGTCGACTTGTATCCAAGGGTATATTGCAGTCTCGTGCACCATATGATCCTTCTCCTGTTAGTAGATTTTCGAATCCGACGCTAAAATGATAGTTAACTGTAACGTTCAGGGCCTCCTAATGCCGATGGAACACTCAAATTGCGTCGAGATTCAATACATCGGCCTCCAGCCGACTTATCTCCAAGGGTCTATTGCTGCCTCGGGCACCTTATTGTCGTTCTCCTGTGAGTCTAGATTTTCGAATCCGACGCAAAAATGATAGTTGATTGTAACGTTTAGGGCCTCCTAATGACGATGGAACACTCAAATTGCGTCGAGATTCAATACATCGGCCTCCAGACGAATTGTCTCCAAGGGTCTGTTGCTGCCTCGGGCACCTTATGGTCGTTCTCCTGTGAGTTTAGATTATCGAATCCGACGCAAAAATGATAGTTAATTGCAACGTTTAGGGCCTCCTAATGACGATGGGACACTCAAATTGCGTCGAGATTCAATACATAGTCCTCCAGCCAACTTGTCTCCAAAGGTCAAATGCTGCCTCGGGCACCTTATGGTCGTTCTCTTCTAAGTCTAGATTTTCGAATCCGACGCAAAAATGATAGTTAATTGTAACGTTCAGGGCCATCTAATGACGATGGAACACTAAAATTTCGTCGAGATTCAATACATCGGCCTCCAGCCGACTTGTCTCCAAGGGGATATCGCTGACTCGGGCACCACATGGTCCGTCTCCAGTGATTCTACTTTTTCGAATACGACGCAAAACTCATAGTTAATTGTAACGTTCAGGGCCTCCTATTAGCGATGGAACACTCAAATTGCGTCGAGATTCAATACATCGACCTCCAGCCGACTTGTCTCCAAGGGTCTATTGCTGCCTCGGGCACCTAATGGTCGTTCTCCTGTGAGTCTAGATTTTCGAATCCGGCGCAAAAATGATAGTTAATTGTAACGTTCAGGGCCTTGTAATGACGATGGAACACTCAAATAGCGTCGAGATTCAATACATCGGGCTCCAGCCGACTTGTCTCCAAGGGTCTGTTGCTGCCTCGGGCACCTTATGGTCGTTCTCCTGTGAGTCTAGATTTTCGAATCCGACGCAAAAATGATAGTTAATTGTAACGTTCAGGGCCTTCTAATGCCAATGGATCACTCAAATTGCGTCGAGATTCAATACATCGGTCTCCAGCCGACTTGTCTCCAAGGGGATATCGCTGCCTCGGGCACCACATGGTCCAACTCCGGTGATTCTACGTTTTCGAATCCGACGCAAAACTCATAGTTAATTGTAACGTTCAGGGCATTGTAATGACGATGGAACACTCAAATTGCGTCGAGAGTCAATACATCGACCTCCTGTCGACTTGTATCCAAGGGTATATTGCAGTCTCATGCACCATATGATCCTTCTCCTGTTAGTAGATTTTCGAATACGACGCTAAAATGATAGTAACTGTAACGTTCAGGGCGTCCTAATGCCGATGGAACACTCAAATTGCGTCGAGATTCAATACATCGGCCTCCAGCCGACTTGTCTCCAAGGGTCTATTGCTGCCTCGGGCACCTTATGGTCGTTCTCCTGTGAGTCTAGATTTTCGAATCCGACGCAAAAATGATAGTTAATTGTAACGTTCAGGGCCTTCTAATGACGATGGAACACACAAATTGCGTCGAGATTCAATACATCGGCTTCCAGCCGACTTGTCTCCAATGGGATATCGCTGCCTCGGGCACCCCATGGTCCGTCTCCGGTGATTCTACGTTTTCGAATCCGACGCAAAACTCATAGTTAATTGTAACGTTCAGGGCCTCCTATTGGCGATGGAACACTCAAATTGCGTCGAGATTCAATACATCGACCTCCAGCCGACTTGTCTCCAAGGGTCTATTGCTGAATCGGGCACCTTATGTTCGTTCTCCTGTGAGTCTAGATTTTCGAATCCGACGCAAAAATGATAGTTAATTGTAACGTTCAGGGCCTTGTAATGACGATGGAACACTCAAATTGCGTCGAGATTCAATACATCGGCCTCCAGCCGACTTGTCTCCAAGGGTCTGTTGCTGCCTCGGGCACCTTATGGTCGTTCTCCTGTGAGTTTAGATTATCGAATCCGACGCAAAAATGATAGTTAATTGTAACGTTTAGGGCCTCCTAATGCCGATGGAACACTCAAATTGCGTCGAGATTCAATACATCGGCCTCCAGACGACTCGTCACCAAGGGTCTGTTGCTGCCTCGGGTACCTTATGGTCATTCTCCTGTGAGTTTAGATTATCAAATCCGACGCAAAAATGATAGTTAATTGTAACGTTTAGGGCCTCCTAATGACGATGGGACACTCAAATTGCGTCGAGATTCAATACATCGTCCTCCAGCCGACTTGTCTCCAAGGGGATATTGCTGTCTCGGGCACAATATAATCCTTCTCCTGTGAGTCTAGATTTTCGAATCAGACGCAAAAATGATAGTGAATTGTAACGTTCCGCGCCTCCTAATGACGATAGAAGACTCAAATTGCGTCGAGACTCAATACATCGGCCTCCAGCCGACATGTCTCCAAGGATCTGTTGCTGCCTCGGGCACCTTATGGTCATTCTCCTGTGAGTTTAGATTATCGAATCCGACGCAAAAATGATAGTTAATTGTAACGTTCAGGGCCGCCTAATGACGATGGAACTCTCAAATTGCTTCGAGATTCAATACATAGTCCTCCAGCCGACTTGTCTCCAAGGGTCAATTGCTGCCACGGGCACCTTGTGATCGTTCTGCTGTGAGATTAGATTTTCGAACCCGACGCAAAACTGATTGTTAATTGTAACGTTCAGGGCCACCTAATGACGATGCAACACTCAAATTGAGTCGAGATTCAATACATCGACCTCCAGCCGACTTGTCTCCAAGGGGATATTGCTGCCTCGGGCTCCATGTGGTCCGTCTCCTGTGAGTCTAGATTTTCGAATCCGACGCGAAACTGATAGTTAATTGTAACGTTCAGGGCCTCCTAATGACGATGGAACACTCAAATTGCGTCGATTTTCAACACATCGGCCTCCAGTCGATTTGTCTCCAAGGGGGATATTGCTGTCTCGAGCACCGTATGAACTTCTCCTGTGAGCAGATTTTCGAATCCGACGCTAAAATGATTGTTAATTGTAACGTTCAGGGCCTCCTAATGACGATAGAACACTCAAATTGCGTCAAGAATCAATACATCGGTTTCCAGCCGACTTGTCTCCAAGGGTCTATTGCTGCCTCGGGCCCCTTATGGTCGTTCTCCTGTGAGTCTAGATTTTCGAATCCGACGAATAAATGATAGTTAATTGTAAATTTTAGGGACTCGTAATGACGATGGAACACTCAAATTGCGTCGAGAGTCAATACATCGGCCTCCAGCCGACTTGTCTTCAAGGCTCTATTGCTGCCTCGGGCACCTTATGGTCGTTCTCCTGTGAGTCTAGATTTTCGAATCCGACGCAAAAATGATAGTTAATTGTAACGTTCAGGGCCTCCTAATGCCGATGGAACACTCAAATTGCGTCGAGATTCAATACATCGGTCTCCAGCCGACTTGTCTCCAAGGGTCTGTTGCTGCCTCGGGCACCTTATGGTCGTTCTCCTGTGAGTTTAAATTTTCGAATCCGACGCGAAAATGATAGTTAATTGTAACGTTCAGGGACTCCTAAAGACGATGGAACACTCAAATTGCGTCGATATTCAATACATCGGCCTCCAGTCGATATGTCTCCAAGGGGTATATTGCTGTCTCGAGCACCGTATGAACTACTCCTGTGAATAGATTTTCGAATCCGACGCTAAAATGATTGTTAATTGTAACGTTCAGGGCCTCCTAATGACGATGGAACACTCAAATTGCGTCAAGAATCAATACATCGGTTTCCAGCCGACTTGTCTCCAAGGGTCTATTGCTGGCTCGGGCACCTTATGGTCGTTCTCCTGTGAGTCTAGATTTTCGATCCGACGCATAAATGATAGTTAATTGTAACGTTCAGGGACTCCTAATGACGATGGAACACTCAAATTGCGTCGAGAGTCAATACATGGACCTCCAGTCGACTTGTATTCAAGGGGATATTGCAGTCTCGTGCACCATATGATCCCTCTCCTGTTAGTAGATTTTCGAATCCGACGCTAAAATGATAGTAAACTGTAACGTTCAGGGCCTCCTAATGCCCATGGAACACTCAAATTGCGTAGAGAATCAATACATCGGCCTCCAGCCGACTTGTCTCCAAGGGTCTATTGCTGCCTCGGGCACCTTATGGTCGTTCTCCTGTGAGTCTAGATTTTCGAATCCGACGCAAAAATGATAGTTAATTGTAACGTTCAGGGCCTTGTAATGACGATGGAACTCTCAAATTGCGTCGAGATTCAATACATCGTCCTCCAGCCGACTTGTCTCCAAGGGTCAATAGCTGCCACGGGCACCTTGTGATCGTTCTGCTGTGAGTCTAGATTTTCGAACCCGACGCAAAACTGATTGTTAATTGTAACGTTCAGGGCCACCTAATGACGATGGAACACTCAAATTGAGTCGAGATTCAATACATCGACCTCCAGCCGACTTGTCTCCAAGGGGATATTGCTGCCTCGGGCTCCATGTGGTCCGTCTCCTGTGAGTCTAGATTTTCGAATCCGACGCGAAACTGATAGTTAATTGTAACGTTCAGGGCCTCCTAATGACGATGGAACTCTCAAAGTGCGTCGAGATGCAATACATCGGCCTCCAGCCGACTTGTCTCCAAGGGGATATTGCTGTCTCGGGCACCTTATGGTCGTTCTCCTGTGAAATTAGATTTTCGAATCCTACGCGAAACTGATAGTTAATTGTAACGTTCAGGGACTCCTAAAACGATGGAACACTCAAATTGCGTCGATTTTCAATACATCGGCCTCCAGTAGATTTGTCTCCAAGGGGTATATTGCTGTCTCGAGCACCGTATGAACTTCTCCTGTGAGTAGATTTTCGAATCCGACGCTAAAATGATTGTTAATTGTAACGTTCAGGGCCTCCTAATGACGATGGAACACTCAAATTGCGTCAAGAATCAATACATCGGTTTCCAGCCGACTTGTCTCCAAGGGTCTATTGCTGCCTCGGGCACCTTATGGTCGTTCTCCTGTGAGTCTAGATTTTCGAATCCGACTCATAAATGATAGTTAATTGTAAATTTCAGGGACTCCTAAAGACGATGGAACACTCAAATTGCGTCGAGAGTCAATACATCGACCTCCAGTCGACTTGTATCCAAGGGGATATTGCAGTCTCGTGCACCATATGATCCTTCTCCTGTTAGTAGATTTTCGAATCCGACGCTAAAATGATAGTTAACTGTAACGTTCAGGGCCTCCTAATGCCGATGGAACACTCAAATTGCGTCGGGATTCAATACATCGGCCTCCAGCCGACTTGTCTCCAAGGGTCTGTTGCTGCCTCAAGCACCTTATGGTCGTTCTCCTGTGAGTTTAGATTTTCGAATCCGACGCAAAAATGATAGTTAATTGTAACGTTCAGGGCCTTGTAATGACGATGGAACACTCAAATTACGTCGAGATTCAATATATCGGCCTCCAGCCGACTTGTCTCCAAGGGTCTGTTGCTGCCTCGGGCACCTTATGGTCGTTCTCCTGTGAGTCTAGATTTTCGAATCCGACACAAAAATGATTGTTAATTGTAACGTTCAGGGCCTTCTAATGACGATGGGACACTCAAATTGCGTCGAGATTCAATACATCGGCCTACAGCCGACTTGTCTACAAGGGGATATCGTGGACTCGGGCACCACATGGTCCGTCTCCGGTGATTCTACGTTTTCGAATCCGAAGCAAAACTCATAGTTAATTGTAACGTTCAGGGCCTCCTATTGGCGATGGAACACTCAAATTGCGTCGAGATTCAATACATCGGCCTCCAGCCGACTTGTCTCCAAGGGTCTATTGCTACCTCGGGCACCTTATGGTCGTTTTCCTGTGAGTATAGATTTTCGAATCCGTCGCAAAAATGATAGTTAATTGTAACGTACAGGGCCTTGTAATGACGATGGAACACTCAAATTGCGTCGAGATTCAATACATCGGCCTCCAGCCGAATTGTCTCCAAGGCTCTGTTGCTGCCTCGGGCACCTTATGGTCGTTCTCCTGTGAGTTTAGATTTTCGAATCCGACGCGAAACTGATAGTTAATTGTAAGGTTCAGGGCCTCCTAATGACGATGGAACACTCAAATTGCGTCGAGATTCACTATATCGACCTCCAGCGGACTTGTCTCCAAGGGGATATTGCTGTCTCGGGCACCATATGATCCTTCTCCTGTGAGTCTAGATTTTCGAATCCGACGCAAAAATGATAGTTAATTGTAACGTTCAGCGCCTGCTGATGACGATAGAACTCTCAAATTGCGTCGAGATTCAATACATCGTCCTCCAGCTGATTTGTCTCCAAGGGTCTATTGCTGCCTCGGGCACCTTATGGTCGTCCTCCTGTGAGTCTAGATTATCGAATCCGACGCAAAAGTGATAGTTAATTGTAACGTTCAGGGCCTCCTATTGGCGATGGAACACTCAAATTGCTTCGAGAGTGAATACATCGACTTCCAGTCGACTTGTATACAAGGGGATATTGCAGTCTCGTGCACCATATGATCCTTCTCCTGTTAGTAGATTTTCGAATCCGACGCTAAATTGATAGTTAACTGTAACGTTTAGGGCCTCCTAATGCCGATGGAACACTCAAATTGCGTCGAGATTCAATACATCGGCCTCCAGCCGACTTGTCTCCAAGGGTCTATTGCTGCCTCGGGCACCTTATGGTCGTTCTCCTGTGAGTCTAGATTTTCGAATCCCACGCAAAAATGATAGTTAATTGTAACGTTCAGCGCCTTGTAATGACGATGGAACACTCAAATTGCGTCGAGATTCAATACATCGGCCTCCAGCCGACTTGTCTCCAAGTGTCTGTTGCTGCCTCGGGCACCTTATGGTCGTTCTCCTGTGAGTTTAGATTATCGAATCCGACGCAAAAATGAAAATTAATTGTAACGTTTAGGGCCTCCTAATGACGATGGTACACTCAAATTGCGTCGAGATTCAATACATCGTCCTCCAGCCGACTTGTCTCCAAGGGGATATTGCTGTCTCGGGCACAACATAATCCTTCTCCTGTGAGTCTAGATTTTCGAATCCGACGCAAAAATGATAGTGAATTGTAACGTTCCGCGCCTCCTAATGACGATAGAAGACTCAAATTGCGTCGAGATTCAATACATCGTCCTGCAGCCGATTTGTCTCCAAGGAGTTATTGCTGCCTCGGGCACCAAATGGTCCGCTGCTCTGAGTCTAGATTTTCGAATCCGACGAAAAACTGATAGTTAATTGTAACATTCAGGGCCTCCTAATGACGATGGAACACTCAAATTGCGTCGCGATCCAATACATCGTCCTCCAGCCGACTTGTCTCCAAAGGTCTAATGCTGCTTCGGGCACCTTATGGTAGTTCTCTTGTAAGTCTAGATTTTCGAATCCGACGCAAAAATGATAGTTAATTGTTACGTTCAGGGCCTCCTAATGACGACGGAACTCTCAAATTGCGTCGAGATTCAATACATCGTCCTCCAGCCGACTTCTCTCCAAGGGTCTATTGTTGCCTCGGGCACCTTATCGTCGTTCTCCTGTGAGTCTAGATTTTCGAATCCGACGCAAAAATGATTCTTAATTGTAACGTTCAGGGCCTTCTAATGACGCTGGAACACTCAAATTGCGTCGAGATTCAATACATCGCCCTCCAGCCGACTTGTCTCCAAGGGTCTATTGCTGCCTCGGGCACCTTATGGTCGTTCTCCTGTGAGTATAGATTATCGAATCCGACGCAAAAATGATAGTTAATTGTAACGTTTAAAGCCTCCTAATGACGATGGAACACTCAAATTGCGTCGAGATTCAATACATCGGCCTCCAGCCGACTTGTCTTCAAGGGTCTGTTGCTGCCTCGGGCACCATATGGTCGTTCTCCTGTGAGTTTAGATTATCGAATCCGACGCAAAAATGATAGTTAATTGTAACGTTTAGGGCCTCCTAATGCCGATGGAACATTCAAATTGCGTCGAGAGTCAATACATCGACCTCCAGCCGACTTGTCTCCAAGGGTCTAATGCTGCCTCGGGCACCTTATGGTCGTTCTCTTGTAAGTCTAGATTTTCGAATCCGACGCAAAAATGATAGTTAATTGTAACGTTCAGGGCCTCCTAATGATGATGGAACTCTCAAATTGCGTCGAGATTCAATACAACATCCTCCAGCCGACTTGTCTCCAAGGGTCTATTGCTGCCTCGGGCACCTTATGGTCGTTCTCCTGTGAGTCTAGATTTTCGAATCCGACGCAAAAATGATAGTTAATTGTAACGTTCAGGGCCTTGTAATAACGATGGAACACTCAAATTGCGTCGAGAGTCAATACATCGACCTCCAGTCGACTTGTATCCAAGGGTATATTGCAGTCTCGTGCACCATATGATCCTTCTCCTGTTAGTAGATTTTCGAATCCGACGCTAAAATGATAGTTAACTGTAACGTTCAGGGCCTCCTAATGCCGATGGAACACTCAAATTGCGTCGAGATTCAATACATCGGCCTCCAGCCGACTTGTCTCCAAGGGTCTATTGCTGCCTCGGGCACCTTATTGTCGTTCTCCTGTGAGTCTAGATTTTCGAATCCGACGCAAAAATGATAGTTGATTGTAACGTTTAGGGCCTCCTAATGACGATGGAACACTCAAATTGCGTCGAGATTCAATACATCGGCCTCCAGACGAATTGTCTCCAAGGGTCTGTTGCTGCCTCGGGCACCTTATGGTCGTTCTCCTGTGAGTTTAGATTATCGAATCCGACGCAAAAATGATAGTTAATTGTAACGTTTAGGGCCTCCTAATGACGATGGGACACTCAAATTGCGTCGAGATTCAATACATAGTCCTCCAGCCGACTTGTCTCCAAAGGTCAAATGCTGCCTCGGGCACCTTATGGTAGTTCTCTTCTAAGTCTAGATTTTCGAATCCGACGCAAAAATGATAGTTAATTGTAACGTTCAGGGCCATCTAATGACGATGGAACACTAAAATTTCGTCGAGATTCAATACATCGGCCTCCAGCCGACTTGTCTCCAAGGGGATATCGCTGACTCGGGCACCACATGGTCCGTCTCCAGTGATTCTACTTTTTCGAATACGACGCAAAACTCATAGTTAATTGTAACGTTCAGGGCCTCCTATTGGCGATGGAACACTCAAATTGCGTCAAGATTCAATACATCGACCTCTAGCCGACTTGTCTCCAAGGGTCTATTGCTGCCTCGGGCACCTTATGGTCGTTCTCCTATGAGTCTAGATTTTCGAATCCGGCGCAAAAATGATAGTTAATTGTAACGTTCAGGGCCTTGTAATGACGATGGAACACTCAAATAGCGTCGAGATTCAATACATCGGGCTCCAGCCGACTTGTCTCCAAGGGTCTGTTGCTGCCTCGGGCACCTTATGGTCGTTCTCCTGTGAGTCTAGATTTTCGAATCCGACGCAAAAATGATAGTTAATTGTAACGTTCAGGGCCTTCTAATGCCAATGGATCACTCAAATTGCGTCGAGATACAATACATCGGTCTCCAGCCGACTTGTCTCCAAGGGGATATTGCTGCCTCGGGCACCACATGGTCCAACTCCGGTGATTCTACGTTTTCGAATCCGACGCAAAACTCATAGTTAATTGTAACGTTCAGGGCCTTGTAATGACGATGGAACACTCAAATTGCGTCGAGAGTCAATACATCGACCTCCTGTCGACTTGTATCCAAGGGCATATTGCAGTCTCATGCACCATATGATCCTTCTCCTGTTAGTAGATTTTCGAATACGACGCTAAAATGATAGTAACTGTAACGTTCAGGGCGTCCTAATGCCGATGGAACACTCAAATTGCGTCGAGATTCAATACATCGGCCTCCAGCCGACTTGTCTCCCAGGGTCTATTGCTGCCTCGGGCACCTTATGGTCGTTCTCCTGTGAGTCTAGATTTTCGAATCCGACGCAAAAATGATAGTTAATTGTAACGTTCAGGGCCTTCTAATGACGATGGAACACACAAATTGCGTCGAGATTCAATACATCGGCTTCCAGCCGACTTGTCTCCAATGGGATATCGCTGCCTCGGGCACCCCATGGTCCGTCTCCGGTGATTCTACGTTTTCGAATCCGACGCAAAACTCATAGTTAATTGTAACGTTCAGGGCCTCCTATTGGCGATGGAACACTCAAATTGCGTCAAGATTCAATACATCGACCTCTAGCCGACTTGTCTCCAAGGGTCTATTGCTGCCTCGGGCACCTTATGGTCGTTCTCCTATGAGTCTAGATTTTCGAATCCGGCGCAAAAATGATAGTTAATTGTAACGTTCAGGGCCTTGTAATGACGATGGAACACTCAAATAGCGTCGAGATTCAATACATCGGGCTCCAGCCGACTTGTCTCCAAGGGTCTGTTGCTGCCTCGGGCACCTTATGGTCGTTCTCCTGTGAGTCTAGATTTTCGAATCCGACGCAAAAATGATAGTTAATTGTAACGTTCAGGGCCTTCTAATGCCAATGGATCACTCAAATTGCGTCGAGATACAATACATCGGGCTCCAGCCGACTTGTCTCCAAGGGTCTGTTGCTGCCTCGGGCACCTTATGGTCGTTCTCCTGTGAGTCTAGATTTTCGAATCCGACGCAAAAATGATAGTTAATTGTAACGTTCAGGGCCTTGTAATAACGATGGAACACTCAAATTGCGTCGAGAGTCAATACATCGACCTCCAGTCGACTTGTATCCAAGGGTATATTGCAGTCTCGTGCACCATATGATCCTTCTCCTGTTAGTAGATTTTCGAATCCGACGCTAAAATGATAGTTAACTGTAACGTTCAGGGCCTCCTAATGCCGATGGAACACTCAAATTGCGTCGAGATTCAATACATCGGCCTCCAGCCGACTTGTCTCCAAGGGTCTATTGCTGCCTCGGGCACCTTATTGTCGTTCTCCTGTGAGTCTAGATTTTCGAATCCGACGCAAAAATGATAGTTGATTGTAACGTTTAGGGCCTCCTAATGACGATGGAACACTCAAATTGCGTCGAGATTCAATACATCGGCCTCCAGACGAATTGTCTCCAAGGGTCTGTTGCTGCCTCGGGCACCTTATGGTCGTTCTCCTGTGAGTTTAGATTATCGAATCCGACGCAAAAATGATAGTTAATTGTAACGTTTAGGGCCTCCTAATGACGATGGGACACTCAAATTGCGTCGAGATTCAATACATAGTCCTCCAGCCGACTTGTCTCCAAAGGTCAAATGCTGCCTCGGGCACCTTATGGTAGTTCTCTTCTAAGTCTAGATTTTCGAATCCGACGCAAAAATGATAGTTAATTGTAACGTTCAGGGCCATCTAATGACGATGGAACACTAAAATTTCGTCGAGATTCAATACATCGGCCTCCAGCCGACTTGTCTCCAAGGGGATATCGCTGACTCGGGCACCACATGGTCCGTCTCCAGTGATTCTACTTTTTCGAATACGACGCAAAACTCATAGTTAATTGTAACGTTCAGGGCCTCCTATTGGCGATGGAACACTCAAATTGCGTCAAGATTCAATACATCGACCTCTAGCCGACTTGTCTCCAAGGGTCTATTGCTGCCTCGGGCACCTTATGGTCGTTCTCCTATGAGTCTAGATTTTCGAATCCGGCGCAAAAATGATAGTTAATTGTAACGTTCAGGGCCTTGTAATGACGATGGAACACTCAAATAGCGTCGAGATTCAATACATCGGGCTCCAGCCGACTTGTCTCCAAGGGTCTGTTGCTGCCTCGGGCACCTTATGGTCGTTCTCCTGTGAGTCTAGATTTTCGAATCCGACGCAAAAATGATAGTTAATTGTAACGTTCAGGGCCTTCTAATGCCAATGGATCACTCAAATTGCGTCGAGATACAATACATCGGTCTCCAGCCGACTTGTCTCCAAGGGGATATTGCTGCCTCGGGCACCACATGGTCCAACTCCGGTGATTCTACGTTTTCGAATCCGACGCAAAACTCATAGTTAATTGTAACGTTCAGGGCCTTGTAATGACGATGGAACACTCAAATTGCGTCGAGAGTCAATACATCGACCTCCTGTCGACTTGTATCCAAGGGCATATTGCAGTCTCATGCACCATATGATCCTTCTCCTGTTAGTAGATTTTCGAATACGACGCTAAAATGATAGTAACTGTAACGTTCAGGGCGTCCTAATGCCGATGGAACACTCAAATTGCGTCGAGATTCAATACATCGGCCTCCAGCCGACTTGTCTCCCAGGGTCTATTGCTGCCTCGGGCACCTTATGGTCGTTCTCCTGTGAGTCTAGATTTTCGAATCCGACGCAAAAATGATAGTTAATTGTAACGTTCAGGGCCTTCTAATGACGATGGAACACACAAATTGCGTCGAGATTCAATACATCGGCTTCCAGCCGACTTGTCTCCAATGGGATATCGCTGCCTCGGGCACCCCATGGTCCGTCTCCGGTGATTCTACGTTTTCGAATCCGACGCAAAACTCATAGTTAATTGTAACGTTCAGGGCCTCCTATTGGCGATGGAACACTCAAATTGCGTCGAGATTCAATACATCGACCTCCAGCCGACTTGTCTCCAAGGGTCTATTGCTGAATCGGGCACCTAATGTTCATTCTCCTGTGAGTCTAGATTTTCGAATCCGACGCAAAAATGATAGTTAATTGTAACGTTCAGGGCCTTGTAATGACGATGGAACACTCAAATTGCGTCGAGATTCAATACATCGGCCTCCAGCCGACTTGTCTCCAAGGGTCTGTTGCTGCCTCGGGCACCTTATGGTCGTTCTCCTGTGAGTTTAGATTATCGAATCCGACGCAAAAATGATAGTTAATTGTAACGTTTAGGGCCTCCTAATGACGATGGAACAATCAAATTGCGTCGAGATTCAATACATCGGCCTCCAGACGACTCGTCTCCAAGGGTCTGTTGCTGCCTCGGGTACCTTATGGTCATTCTCCTGTGAGTTTAGATTATCAAATCCGACGCAAAAATGATAGTTAATTGTAACGTTTAGGGCCTCCTAATGACGATGGGACACTCAAATTGCGTCGAGATTCAATACATAGTCCTCCAGCCGACTTGTCTCCAAAGGTCTAATGCTGCCTCGGGCACCTTATGGTCGTTCTCTTGTAAGTCTAGATTTTCGAATCCGACGCAAAAACGATAGTTAATTGTAACGTTCAGGGCGTCCTAATGACGATGGAACTCTCTAATTGCGTCGAGATTCAATACATCGTCCTCCAGCCGACTTGTCTCCAAGGGGATATCGCTGCCTCGGGCACCACACGGTCCAACTCCGGTGATTCTACGTTTTCGAATCCGACACAAAACTCATAGTTAATTGTAACGTTCAGGGCCTTGTAATGACGACGGAACACTCAAATTGCGTCGAGAGTCAATACCTCGACCTCCTGTCGACTTGTATCCAAGGGTATATTGCAGTCTCATGCACCATATGATCCTTCTCCTGTTAGTAGATTTTCGAATACGACGCTAAAATGATAGTAACTGTAACGTTCAGGGCGTCCTAATGCCGATGGAACACTCAAATTGCGTCGAGATTCAATACATCGGCCTCCAGCCGACTTGTCTCCAAGGGTCTATTGCTGCCTCGGGCACCTTATGGTCGTTCTCCTGTGAGTCTAGATTTTCGAATCCGACGCAAAAATGATAGTTACTTGTAACGTTCACGGCCTTCTAATGACGATGGAACACACAAATTGCGTCGAGATTCAATACATCGGCTTCCAGCCGACTTGTCTCCAATGGGATATCGCTGCCTCGGGCACCACATGGTCCGTCTCCGGTGATTCTACGTTTTCGAATCCGACGCAAAACTCATAGTTAATTGTAACGTTCAGGGCCTCCTATTGGCGATGGAACACTCAAATTGCGTCGAGATTCAATACATCGACCTCCAGCCGACTTGTCTCCAAGGGTCTATTGCTGAATCGGGCACCTTATGTTCGTTCTCCTGTGAGTCTAGATTTTCGAATCCGACGCAAAAATGATAGTTAATTGTAACGTTCAGGGCCTTGTAATGACGATGGAACACTCAAATTGCGTCGAGATTCAATACATCGGCCTCCAGCCGACTTGTCTCCAAGGGTCTGTTGCTGCCTCGGGCACCTTATGGTCGTTCTCCTGGGAGTTTAGATTATCGAATCCGACGCAAAAATGATAGTTAATTGTAACGTTTAGGGCCTCCTAATGACGATGGAACAATCAAATTGCGTCGAGATTCAATACATCGGCCTCCAGACGACTCGTCTCCAAGGGTCTGTTGCTGCCTCGGGTACCTTATGGTCGTTCTCCTGTGAGTTTAGATTATCAAATCCGACGCAAAAATGATAGATAATTGTAACGTTTAGGGCCTCCTAATGACGATGGGACACTCAAATTGCGTCGAGATTCAATACATAGTCCTCCAGCCGACTTGTCTCCAAAGGTCTAATGCTGCCTCGGGCACCTTATGGTCGTTCTCTTGTAAGTCTAGATTTTCGAATCCGACGCAAAAATGATAGTTAATTGTAACGTTCAGGGCGTCCTAATGACGATGGAACTCTCTAATTGCGTCGAGATTCAATACATCGTCCTCCAGCCGACTTGTCTCCAAGGGGATATCGCTGCCTCTGGCACCACATGGTCCGTCTCCGGTGATTCTACGTTTTCGAATCCGACGCAAAACTCATAGTTAATTGTAACGTTCAGGGCCTCCTATTGGCGATGGAACACTCAAATTGCGTCGAGATTCAATACATCGGCCTCCAGCCGACTTGTCTCCTATGGTCTGTTGCTGCCTCGGGCACCTTATGGTCGTTCTCCTGTGAGTCTAGATTTTCGAATCCGACGCATAAATGATAGTTAATTGTAACGTTCAGGGCCTCCTAATGACGATGGAACACTCAAATTGCGACGAGATTCAATACATCGTCCTCCAGCCGACTTGTCTCCAAGGGTCTGTTGCTGCCTCGGGCACCTTATGGTCGTTCTCCTGTGAGTTTAGATTATCGAATCCGACGCAAAAATGATAGTTAATTGTAACGTTTAGGGTCTCCTAATGCCGATGGAACACTCAAATTGCGTCGAGATTCAATACATCGGCCTCCAGCCGACTTGTCTCCTATGGTCTGTTGCTGCCTCGGGCACCTTATGGTCGTTCTCCTGTGAGTCTAGATTTTCGAATCCGACGCAAAAATGATAGTTAATAGTAATGTTCAGGGCCTCCTATTGGCGATGGATCACTCAAATTGCGTCGAGATTCAATACATCTTCCTCCAGCCGACTTTTCTACAAGGGGTTATTGCTGCCTCGGGCTCCATGTGGTCCGTCTCCTGTGAGTCTAGATTTTCGAATCCGACGCATAAATGATAGTTAATTGTAACGTTCAGGGACTCCTAATGACGATGGAACACTCAAATTGCGACGAGAGTCAATACATCGACCTCCAGTCAACTTGTATCCAAGGGGATATTGCAGGCTCGTGCACCATATGATCCTTCTCCTGATAGTAGATTTACGAATCCGACGTTAAAATGACAGTTAACTGTAACGTTCAGGGCTTCCTAATGCCGATGGAACACTCAAATTGCGTCGAGATTCAATACATCGGCCTCCAGCCGACTTGTCTCCAAGGGACTATTGCTGCCTCGGGCACCTTATGGTCGTTCTCCTGTGAGTCTAGATTTTCGAATCCGACGCAAAAATGATAGTTAATTGTAACGTTCAGGGCATTGTAATGACGATGGAACACTAAATTGCGTCGAGATTCAATACATCGGCCTCCAGTCGACTTGTCTCCAAGGGTCTGTTGCTGCCTCGGGCACCTTATGGTCGTTCTCCTGTGAGTCTAGATTATCGAATCCGACGCAAAAATGATAGTTAATTGTAACGTTCAGGGCCTTCTAATGCCAATGGAACACTCAAATTGCGTCGAGATTCAATACATCAGCCTCCAGCCGACTTGTCTCCAAGGGGATATCGCTGCCTCGGGCACCACATGGTCCGTCTCCGGTGATTCTACGTTTTCGAATCCGTCGCAAAACTCATAGTTAATAGTAACGTTCAGGGCCTCCTACTGGCGATGGAACACTCAAATTGCGTCGAGATTCAATACATGGACCTCCAGCCGACTTGTCTCCAAGGGTCTGTTGCTGCTTCGGGCACCTTATGGTCGTTCCCCTGTGAGTTTAGATTATCGAATCCGACGCAAAAATGATAGTTAACTGTAACGTTTAGGGCCTCCAAATGACGAAGGAGCACTCAAATTGCGTCGCGATTCAATACATCGTCCTCCAGCGGACTGGTTTGCAAGGGTCAATAGCTGCCACGGGCACCTTGTGATCGCTCTGCTGTGAGTCTAGATTTTCGAACCCGACGCAAAACTGATTGTTAATTTAACGTTCAGGGCCACCTAATGACGATGGAACACTCAAATTGAATCGAGATTCAATACATCGACCTCCAGCCGACTTGTCTCCAAGGGTCAATAGCTGCCACGGGCACCTTGTGATCGTTCTGCTGTGAGTCTAGTTTTTCGAATCCGACGCAAAAATGATAGTTAATTGTAACGTTTAGGGCCTCCTAATGACGATGGAACACTCAAATTGCGTCGAGATTCAATACATCGGCCTCCAGCCGATTTGTCTCCAAGGGTCTATTGCTGCCTCGGGCACCTTATGGTCGTTCTCCTGTGAGTCTAGATTTTCGAATCCGACGCAAAAATGATAGTTAATTGTAACGTTCAGGGCCTCCTAATGCCGATGGAACACTCAAATTGCGTCGAGATTCAATACATCGGCCTCCAGCCGACTTGTCTCCAAGGGTCTGTTGCTGCCTCGGGCACCTTATGGTCGTTCTCCTGTGAGTTTAGATTTTCGAATCCGACGCGAAACTGATAGTTAATTGTAACGTTCAGGGACTCCTAAGGACGATGGAACACTCAAATTGCGTCGATATTCAATACATCGACCTCCAGTCGATTTGTCTCCAAGGGGTATATTGCTGTCTCGAGCACCGTATGAACTTCTCCTGTGAGTAGATTTTCGAATGCGACGCTAAAATGATTTTTAATTGCAACGTTCAGGGCCTCCTAATGACGATGGAACACTCAAATTGCGTCAAGAATCAATACATCGGTTTCCAGCCGACTTGTCTCCAAGGGTCTATTGCTGCCTCGGGCACCTTATGGTCGTTCTCCTGTGAGTCTAGATATTCGAATCCGACGCGTAAATGATAGTTAATTGTAACGTTCAGGGACTCCTAATGACGATGGAACACTCAAATTGCGTCGAGAGTCAATACATCGACCTCCAGTCGACTTGTATCCAAGGGGATATTGCAGTCTCGTGCACCATATGATCCTTCTCCTGTTAGTAGATTTTCGAATCCGACGCTAAAATGATAGTTAACTGTAACGTTCAGGGCCTCCTAATGCCGATGGAACACTCAAATTGCGTCGAGATTCAATACATCGGCCTCCAGCCGACTTGTCTCCATGTGTCTATTGCTGCCTCGGGCACCTTATGGTCGTTCTCCTGAGAGTCTAGATTTTCGAATCCGACAGAAAAATGATAGTTAATTGTAACGTTCAGGGCCTTCTAATGACGATGGAACTCTCAAATTGCGTCGAGATTCAATACATCGGCCTCCAGCCGACTTGTCTCCAAGTGAATATCGCTACCTCGGGCACCACATGGTCCGTCTCCGGTAATTCTACGTTTTCGAATCCGACGCAAAACTCATAGTTAATTGTAACGTTCAGGGCCTCCTATTGGCGATGGAACACTCAAATTGCATCGAGATTCAATACATCGACCTCCAGCCGACTTGTCTCCAAGGGTCTTTTGCTGCCTCGGGCACCTTATGGTCGTTCTCCTGTGAGTCTAGATTTTCGAATCCGACGCAAATATGATAGTTAATTGTAACGTTCAGGGCCTTGTAATGACGATGGAACACTCAAATTGCGTCGAGATTCAATACATCGGCCTCCAGCCGACTTGTCTCCAAGGGTCTGTTGCTGCCTCGGGCACCGTATGGTCGTACTCCTGTGAGTTTAGATTATCGAATCCGACGCAAAAATGATACTTAATTGTAAAGTTTAGGGCCTCTTAATGACGATGGCACACTCAAATTGCGTCGAGATTCTATACATCTTCCTCCAGCCGACTTGTCTACAAGGGGATATTGCTGCCTCGGGCTCCATGTGTCCGTCTCCTGTGAGTCTAGATTTTCGAATCCGACGCATAAATGATAGTTAATTGTAACGTTCAGGGACTCCTAAAGACGATGGAACACTCAAATTGCGTCGATATTCAACATCGGCCTCCAGTCGATTTGTCTCCAAGGGGTATATTGCTGTCTCGAGCACCGTATGAACTTCTCCTGTGAGTAGATTTTCGAATCCGACGCTAAAATGATTGTTAATTGTAACGTTCAGGGCCTCCTAATGACGATGGAACACTCAAATTGCGTCAAGAATCAATACATCGGTTTCCAGCCGACTTGTCTCCAAGGGTCTATTGCTGCCTCGGGCACCTTATGTTCGTTCTCCTGTGAGTCTAGATTTTCGAATCCGACGCATAAATGATAGTTAATTGTAACGTTCAGGGACTCCTAATGACGATGGGACACTCAAATTGCGTCGAGAGTCAATACATCGACCTCCAGTCGACTTGTATCCAAGGGGATATTGCAGTCTCGTGCACCATATGATCCTTCTCCAGTTAGTAGATTTTCGAATCCGACGCTAAAATGATAGTAAACTGTAACGTTCAGGGCCTAATAATGCCGATGGAACACACAAATTGCGTCGAGATTCAATACATCCGCCTCTAGCCGACTTGTCTCCAAGGGTCTATTGCTGACTCGGGCACCTTATGGTCGTTCTCCTGTGAATCTAGATTTTCGAATCCGACGCAAAAATGATAGTTAATTGTAACGTTCAGTGCCTTATAATGACGATGGAACACTCAAATTGCGTCGAGAGTCAATACATCGACCTTCAGTCGTCTTGTATCCAAGGGGATATTGCAGTCTCGTGCACCACATGATCCTTCTCCGGTTAGTAGATTTTCGAATCCGACGCTAAAATGATAGTTAACTGTAACGTTCAGGGCCTCCTAATGCCGATGGAACACTCAAATTGCGTCGAGATTCAATCCATCGGCCTCCAGCCTTCTTGTCTCCAAGGGGCTATTGCTGCCTCGGGCACCTTATGGTCGTTCTCCTGTGAGTCTAGATTTTCGAATCCGACGCAAAAATGATAGTTAATTGTAACGTTCAGGGCCTTGTAATGACGATGGAACACTCAAATTGCGTCGAGATTCAATACATCGGCCTCCAGCCGACTTGTCTCCAAGGGTCTGTTGCTGCCTCGGGCACCTTATGGTCGTTCTCCTGTGAGTCTAGATTTTCGAATCCGACGCAAAAATGATAGTTAATTGTAACGTTCAGGGCCTTCTAATGACTATGGAACACTCACATTGCATCGAGATTCAATACATCGGCCTCCAGCCGACTTGTCTCCAAGGGGATATCGCTGCCTCGGGCACCACATGGTCCGTCTCCGGTGATTCTACGTTTTCTAATCCGACGCAAATCTCATAGTTAATTGTAACGTTCAGAGCCTCCTATTGGCGATGGAACACTCAAATTGCGTCGAGATTCAATACATGGACCTCCAGCCGACTTGTCTCCAAGGGTCTATTGCTGCCTCGGGCACCTTATGGTCGTTCTCCTGTGAGTCTAGATTTTCGAATCCGACGCAAGAATGATAGTTATTTGTAACGTTGAGGGCCTTGTAATGACGATGGAACACTCAAATTGCGTCGAGATTCAATACATCGGCCTCCAGCCGACTTGTCTTCAAAGGGTCTGTTGCTGCCTCGGGCACATTATGGTCGTTCTCCTGTGAGTTTAGATTATCGAATCCGACGCTAAAAGATAGTTAATTGTAACGTTTAGGGCCTCCTAATGACGATGGAACACTCAAATTGCGTCGAGATTCAATACATCTTCCTCCAGCCGACTTGTCTCCAAGGGTCTGTTGCTTCCTCGGGCACCTTATGGTCGTTCTCCTGTGAGTTTAGATTATCGAATCCGACGCAAAAATGATAGTTAATTGTAAAGTTTAGGGCCTCCTAATGACGATGGGACACTCAAATTGCGTCGAGATTCAATACATCGTCCTCCAGCCGACTTGTGTCCAAGGGTCTAATGCTGCCTCGGGCACCTTATGGTCGTTCTCTTGTAAGTCTAGATTTTCGAATCCGACGCAAAAGTGATACTTAATTGTAACGTTCAGGGCCTCCTAATGACGATGGGACTCTCAAATTGCGTCGAGGTTCAATACATCGTCCTCCAGCCGACGTGTCTCCAAGGGTCTATTGCTGCCTCGGGCACCTTATCGTCGTTCTCCTGTGAGTCTAGATTTTCGAATCGGACGCAAAAATGATAGTTAATTGTAACGTTCAGCGCCTTCTAATGACGATGGAACACTCAAATTGCGTCGAGATTCAATACATCGGCCTCCAGCCGACTTGTCTCCAAGGGGATATCGCTGCCTCGGCCACGACATGGTCCGTCTCCGGTGTTTTTACGTTTTCGAATCCGACGCAAAACTCATAGTTAATTGTAACGTTCAGGGCCTCCTATTGGCGATGGATCACTCAAATTGCGTCGAGGTTCAATACATCGTCCTCCAGCCGACGTGTCTCCAAGGGTCTATTGCTGCCTCGGGCACCTTATGGTCGTTCTCCTGTGAGTCTAGATTTTCGAATCCGACGCAAAAATGATAGTTAATTGTAACGTTCAGGGCCTTGTAATGACGATGGAACACTCAAATTGCGTCGAGAATCAATACATCGGCCTCCAGCCGACTTGTCTCCAAGGGTCTGTTGCTGCCACGGGCACCTTATGGTCGTTCTCCTGTGAGTTTAGATTTTCGAATCCGACGCGAAACTGATAGTTAATTGTAACGTTCAGGGACTCCTAAAGACAATAAAACACTCAAATTGCGTCGATTTTCAATACATCGGCCTCCAGTCGATTTGCCTCCAAGGGGTATATTGCTGTCTCGAGCACCGTGTGAACTTCTCTTGTGAGTAGATTTTCGAATCCGACACTAAAATGATTGTTAATTGTAACGTTCAGGGCCTACTAATGACGATGGAACACTCAAATTGCGTCAAGAATCAATACATCGGTTTCCAGCCGACTTGTCTCCAAGGGTCAATTGCTGCCTCGGGCACCTTACGGTCGTTCTCCTGTGAGTCTAGATTTTCGAATACGACGCTAAAATGATAGTTAATTGTAACCTTTAGGGCCTTGTAATGACGATGGAACAATCAAATTGCGTCGAGAGTCAATACATCGACCACCAGTCGACTTGTATCCAGGGAGATATTGCAGTCTCGTGCACCATATGATCCTTCTCCTGTTTGTAGATTTTTGAATCCGACGCTAAAATGATAGTTAACTGTAACGTTCAGGGCCTCCTAATGCCGATGGAACACTCAAATTGCGTCGAGATTCAATACATCGGCCTCCAGCCGACTTGTCTTCAAGGGTCTATTGCTGCCTCGGGCACCTTATGGTCGTTCTCCTGTGAGTTTAGATTATCGAATCCGACGCAAAAAGATAGTTAATTGTAACGTTTAGGGCCTCCTAATGACGATGGAACACTCAAATTGCGTCGAGATTCAATACATCGGCCTCCAGCCGACTTGCAACCAAGGGTCTGTTGCTGCCTCGGGCACCTTAAGGTCGTTCTCCTGTGAGTTTAGATTTTCGAATCCGACGCAAAAATGATACTTACTTGTAACGTTCGGGGCCTCCTAATGACGATGGAACTCTCAAATTGCGTCGAGATTCAATACATCGTCCTCCAGCCGACTTGTCTCCAAGGGTCTATTGCTGCCTCGGGCACCTTATTGTCGTTCTCCTGTGAGTCTAGAATTTCGAATCCGACGCTAAAATGATAGTTAATTGTAACGTTCAGGGCCTTCTAATGACGATGGAACACTCAAATTGCGTCGAGATTCAATACATCGGCTTCCAGCCGACTTGTCTCCTAGGGGATATCGCTGCCTCGGGCACCACATGGTCCGTCTCCGGTCATTCTACGTTTTCGAATCCGACGCAAAACTCATAGTCAATTGTAACGTTCAGGGGCTCCTACTGGCGATGGAACACTCAAATTGCGTCGAGATTCAATACATCTTCCTCCAGCCGACTTGTCTGCAAGGGGATATTGCTGCCTCGGGCTCCATGTGGTCCGTCTCCTGTGAGTCTAGATATTCGAATCCGACGCATAAATGATAGTTAATTGTAACGTTCAGGGACTCCTAATGCCGATGGAACACTCAAATTGCGTGGAGAGTCAATACATCGACCTCCAGTCGACTTGTATCCAAGGGGATATTGCAGTCTCGTGCACCATATGATCCTTCTCCAGTTAGTAGATTTTCGAATCCGACGCTAAAATGATAGTTAACTGTAACGTTCAGGGCCTCATAATGCCGATGGAACACTCAAATTGCGTCGAGATTCAATACATCGGCCTCCAGCCGACTTGTCTCCAAGGGTCTATTGCTGCCTCGGGCACCTTATGGTCGTTCTCCTGTGAGTTTAGATTTTCGAATCCGACGCAAGATGATAGTTAATTGTAACGTTCAGGGCATTGTAGTGACGATGGAACAGTCAAATAGCGTCGAGATTCAATACATCGGCCTCCAGCAGACATGTCTCTTATTTTCTGTTGCTGCCTCGGGCACCTTATGGTCGTTCTCCTGTGAGTCTAGATTTTCGAATCCGACGCAAAAATGATAGTTAATTGTAACGTTCAGGTCGTTCTCCTGTGAGTTAAGATTCAGGGCCTCCTAATGACGATGGAACTCTCAAATTGCGTCGAGATTCAATACATCGGCCTCCAGCCGACTTGTCTCCAAGGGACTATTGCTGCCTCGGGCACCTTATGGTCGTTCTCCTGTGAGACTAGATTTTCGAATCCGACGCAAAAATGATAGTTAATTGTAACGTTCAGGGCTTCCTAATGACGATGGAACACTCAAATTGCGTGAAGAATCAATTCATCGGTTTCCAGCCGACTTGTCGCCAAGGGTCTGTTGCTGCCTCGGGCACCTTATGGTCGTTCTAATGTGAGTTTAGATTATCGAATCCGACGCAAAAATGATAGTTAATTGTAACGTTTAGGGCCTTGTAATGACGATGGAACACTCAAAATGCGTCGAGATTCAATACATTGACCTCCAGCCGACTTGTCTCCAAGGGTCTGTTGCTGCCTCGGGCCCCTTATGGTCGTTCTCCTGTGTGTTTAGATTATCGAATCCGACGCAAAAATGATAGTTAATTGTAACGTTTAGGGCCTCCTAATGACGATGGGACACTCAAATTGCGTCGAGATTCAATACATCGTCCTCCAGCCGACTTGTCTCCAAGGGGACATTGCTGTCACGGGCACAATATGATCCTTCTCCTGTGAGTCTAGATTTTCGAATCCGACGCAAAAATGATAGTGAATAGTAACGTTCAGCGCCTCCTGATGACGATAGAACTCTCAAATTGCGTCGAGATTCAATACATCGTCCTCCAGCCGACGTGTCCCCAAGGGTCTATTGCTGCCTCGGGCACCTTATGGTCGTTCTCCTGTGAGTCTAGATATTCGAATCCGACGCGAAACTGATAGTTAACTGTAACGTTCAGGGCCTCCTAATGCCGATGGAACACTCAAATTGCGTCGAGATTCAATACATCGGCCTCCAGCCGACTTGTCTCCAAGGGTAAATTGCTGCCTCGGGCACCTTATGGTCGTTCTCTTGTAAGTCTAGATTTTCGAATCCGACGCAAAAATGATAGTGTATAGTAACGTTCAGCGCCTCCTGATGACGATAGAACTCTCAAATTGCGTCGAGATTCAATACATCGTCCTCCAGCCGACTTGTCCCCAAGGGTCTATTGCTGCCTCGGGCACCTTATGGTCGTTCTCTTGTAAGTCTAGATTTTCGAATCCGACGCAAAAATGATAGTTAATTGTAACGTTCAGGGCCTCCTAATGCCGATGGAACACTCAAATTGCGTCGAGATTCAACACATCGTTCTCCAGCCGACTTGTTTCCAAGGGTCTATTGCTGCCACGGGCACCATATGGTCGTTCTCCTGTTAGTCTAGATTATCGAATCCGACGCAAAAATGATAGTTAATTGTAACGTTCAGGGCTTCCTAATGATGATGGAACACTCAAATTGGGTCAAGAATCAATACATCGGTTTCCAGCCGACTTGTCTCCAAGGGTCTGTTGCTGCCTCGGGCACCTTATGGTCGTTCTCCTTTGAGTTTAGATTATCGAATCCGACGCAAAAATGATAGTTAATTGTAACGTTTAGGGCCTCCTAATGACGATGGAACACTCAAAATGCGTCGAGATTCAATACATCAACCTCCAGCCGACTTGTGTCCAAGGGGATATTGCAGTCTCGTGCACCATATGATCCTTCTCCTGTTAGTAGATTTTCGAATCCGACGCTAAAATGATAGTTAACTGTAACGTTCAGGGCCTTGTAATGACGATGGAACACTCAAATTGCGTCGAGATTCAATACATCGGCCTCCAGCCGACTTGTCTCCAAGGGTCTGTTGCTCCCTCGTGCACCTTATGGTCGTTCTCCTGTGAGTTTAGATTATCGAATCCGACGCCAAAATGATAGTTAATTGTAACGTTTACGGCCTCCTAATGACGATGGCACACTCAAATTGCGTCAAGATTCAATACATCGGCCTCCAGCCGACTTGTCTCCAAGGGGATATTGCTGTCTCGGGCACAATATGATCCTTCTCCTGTGAGTCTAGATTTTCGAATCCGACGCGAAACTGATTGTTAATTGTAACGATCAGGGCCTTCTAATGACGATGGAACACTCAAATTGCGTCGAGATTCAATACATCGGCCTACAGCCGACTTGTCTCTAAGGGTCTATTGCTGCCTCGGGCACCAAATGGTCGTTCTCCTGTGAGTTTAGATTTTCGAATCCGACGCATAAATGATAGTTAATTGTAACGTTCAGGGACTCCTAATGACGATGGAACATTCAATTTGCGTCGAGATTCAATACATCGACCTCCAGTCGACTTGTATCCAAGGGGATATTGCAGTCTCGTGCACTATATGATCCTTCTCCTGTTAGTTTATTTTCGAAATCGACGCTAAAATGATAGTTAACTGTAACGTTCAGGGCCTCCTAATGCCGATGGAACACTCAAATTGCGTCGAGATTCAATACATCGGCCTCCAGCCGACTTGTCTCCAAGGGGATATTGCTGTCTCGGGCACAATATGTATCTTCTCCTGTGAGTCTAGATTTTCGAATCCGACGCAAAAATGATAGTGCATAGTAACGTTCAGCGCCTCCTGATGACGATAGAACTCTCAAATTGCGTCGAGATTCAATACATCGTCCTCCAGCCGACTTGTCCCCAAGGGTCTATTGCTGCCTCGGGCACCTTATGGTCGTTCTCCTGTGAGTCTAGATTTTCAAATCCGACGCAAAAATGATAGTTAATTGTAACGTTCAGGGCTTCCTAATGACGACGGAACACTCAAATTGCGTCAAGAATCAATTCATCGGTTTCCAGCCGACTAGTCGCAAAGGGTCTGTTGCTGCCTCGGGCACCTTATGGTCGTTCTCCTGTGAGTTTAGATTATCGAATCCGACGCAAAAATGATAGTTAATTGTAACGTTTAGGGCCTTGTAATGACGATGGAACACTCAAAATGCGTCGAGATTCAATACATCGGCCTCCAGCCGACTTGTCTCCAAGGGTCTGTTGCTGCCTAGGGGCCCCTTATGGTCGTTCTCCTGTGAGTTTAGACTATCGAATCCGACGCAATAATGATAGTTAATTGTAACGTTTAGGGCCTCCTAATGACGATGGGACACTCAAATTGCGTCGAGATTCAATACATCGTTGTCCAGCCGACATGTCTCCAAGGGGATATTGCTGTCTCGGGCACAATATGATCCTTCTCCTTTGAGTCTAGATTTTCGAATCCGACTCAAAAATGATAGTGAATTGTAACGTTCAGCGCCTCCTAATGACAATAGAAGACTCAAATTGCGTCGAGATTCAATACATCGTCCTCCAGCCGATTTGTCTCCAAGGGGATATTGCTGCCTCGGGCACCAAATGGTCCGTCTGCTGTGAGTCTAGATTTTAGAATCCGACGAAAAACTGATAGTTAATTGTAACATTCAGGGCCTCCTAATGACGATGGAACACTCAAATTGCATCGAGATTCAATACATCGTCCTCCAGCCGACTTGTCTCCAAGGGTCTATTGCTGCCTCGGGCACCTTATGGTCGTTCTCCTGTGAGTCTAGATTTTCGAATCCGACGCGAAACTGATAGTTAACTGTAACGTTCAGGGCCTCCTAATGCCGATGGAACACTCAATCGCGTCGAGATTCACTACATCGGTCTCCAGCCGACTTGTCTCCAAGGGTATATTGCTGCCTCGGGCACCTTATGGTCATTCTCTTGTAAGTCTAGATTTTCGAATCCGACGCAAAAATGATAGTGCATAGTAACGTACAGCGCCTCCTGATGACGATAGAACTCTCAAATTGCGTCGAGATTCAATACATCGTCCTCCAGCCGACTTGTCCCCAAGGGTCTATTGCTGCCTCGGGCACCTTATGGTCGTTCTCTTGTAAGTCTAGATTTTCGAATCTGACGCAAAAATGATTGTTAATTGTAACGTTCAGGGCCTCCTAATGCCGATGGAACACTCAAATTGCGTCGAGATTCAATACATCGTTCTCCAGCCGACTTGTCTCCAAGGGTCTATTGCTGCCTCGGGCACCTTATGGTCGTTCTCCTGTGAGTCTAGATTTTCGAATCCGACGCAAATATGATAGTTAATTGTAACGTTCAGGGCTTCCTAATGACGATGGAACACTCAAATTGCGTGAAGAATCAATTCATCGGTTTCCAGCCGACTTGTCTCCAAGGGTCTATTGCTGCCTCTGGCACCGTATAATCGTTCTCCTGTGAGTCTATATTTTCGAATCCGACGCGAAACTGATAGTTAACTGTAACGTTCAGGGCCTCCTAATGCCGATGGAACACTCAAATTGCGTCGAGATTCACTACATCGGCCTCCAGCCGACTTGTCACCAAGGGTATATTGCTGCCTCGGGCACCTTATGTTCGTTCTCTTGTAAGTCTAGATTTTCGAATCCGACGCAAAAATGATAGTGCATAGTAACGTTCAGCGCCTCCTGATGACGATAGAACTCTCAAATTGCGTCGAGATTCAATAATTCGTCCTCCAGCCGACTTGTCCCCAAGGGTCTATTGCAGCCTCGGGCAGCTTATGGTCGTTCTCTTGTAAGTCTAGATTTTCGAATCCGACGCAAAAATGATAGTTAATTGCAACGTTCAGGGCCTCCTAATGCCGATGGAACACTCAAATTGCGTCGAGATTCAATACATCGTTCACCAGCCGACTTGTGTCCAAGGGTCTATTGCTGCCTCGGGCACCTTATGGTCGTTCTCCTGTGAGACTAGATTATCGAATCCGACGCAAAAATGATAGTTAATTGTAACGTTCAGGGCTTCCTAATGACGATGGATCACTCAAATTGCGTCAAGAATCATTACATCGGTTTCCAGCCGACTTGTCTCCAAGGGTCTAATGCTGCCTCGGGCACCTTATGGTCGTTCTCTTGTAAGTCTAGATTTTCGAATCCGACGCAAAACTGATAGTTCTTTATAACGTTCAGGGCGACGTAATGACGATGGAACACTAAAATTGCGTCGAGAGTCAATACATCGGCCTCCAGTCGATTAGTCTCCAAGGGGTTTATTGCTGTCTCGAGCACCGTATGAACTTCTCCTGTGAGTAGATTTTCGAATCCGACGCTAAAATGATTGTTAATTGTAACGTTCAGGGCCTCCTAATGACGATGGAACACTCAAATTGCGTCAAGAATCAATACATCGGTTTCCAGCCGACTTGTATCCAAGGGTCTATTGCTGCCTCGGGCACCTTATGGTCGTTCTCCTGTGAGTTTAGATTATCGAATCCGACGCAAAAATGATAGTTAATTGTAACGTTTAGGGCCTCCTAATTACGATGGAACACTCAAATTGCGTCGAGATTCAATACATCGGCCTCCAGCCGACTTGTCTCCAAGGGGATATTGCTGTCTCGGGCACAATATGATCCTTCTCCTGTGAGTCTACATTTTCGAATCCGACGCGAAACTGATTGTTAATTGTAACGTTCAGGGCCTTCTAATGACGATGGAACACTCAAATTGCGTCGAGATTCAATACATCGGCCTCCAGCCGCCTTGTCTCTAAGGGTCTATTGCTGCCTCGGGCACCAAATGGTCGTTCTCCTGTGAGTCTAGATTTTCGAATCCGACGCATAAATGATAGTTAATTGTAACGTTCAGGGACTCCTAATGACGATGGAACACTCAAATTGCGTCGAGATTCAATACATCGACCTCCAGTCGACTTGTATCCAAGGGGATATTGCAGTCTCGTGCACCATATGATCCTTCTCCTGTTGGTAGATTTTCGAATCCGACGCTAAAATGTTAGTTAACTGTAACGTTCATGGCCTCCTAATGCCGATGGAACACTCAAATTGCATCGAGATTCAATACATCGGCCTCCATCCGACTTGTCTCCAAGGGTCTATTGCTGCCTCGGGCACCTTATGGTCGTTCTCCTGTGAGTTTAGATTATCGAAGCCGACGCAAAAATCATAGTTAATTGTAAAGTTCAGGGCCTCCTATTGGCGATGGAACACTCAAATTGCGTCGAGATTCAATACATCGGCCTCCAGCCGACTTGTCTCCAAGGGTCTATTGTTGCCACGGGCACCTTATGGTCGTTCTCCTGTGAGTTTAGATTATCGAATCCGACGCAAAAATGATAGTTAATTGTAACGTTTAGGGCCTTGTAATGACGATGGAACACTCTAATTGCGTCGAGATTCAATACATCGGCCTCCAGCCGACTTGTCTCCAAGGGTCTGTTGCTGCCTCGGGCACCTTATGGTCGTTCTCCTGTGAGTTTAGATTATCGAATCCGACGCAAAAATGATAGTTAATTGTAACGTTTAGGGCCTCCTAACGACGATGGAACACTCAAATTGCGTCGATAATCAATACATCGGCCTCCACTCGATTTGTCTCCAAGGGGTATATTGCTGTCTCGAGCACCGTATGAACTTCTCCTGTGAGTAGATTTTCAAATCCGACGCTAAAATTATAGTTAATTGTAACGTTCAGGGCCTTGTAATGACGATGGAACACTCAAATTGCGTCGAGATTCAATACATCGGCCTCCAGCCGTCTTGTCTCCAAGGGGATATTGCTGTTTCGGGCACAATATGATCCTTCTCCTGTGAGTCTAGATTTTCGAATCAGACGCGAAACTGATTTTAATTGTAAAGTTCAGGGCCTTCTAATGACGATAGAAGACTCAAATTGCGTAGAGATTCAATACATCGTCCTCCAGCCGATTTGTCTCTAAGGGGATATTGCTGCCTCGGGCACCTAATGGTCCGTCTGCTGTGAGTCTAGATTTTCTAATCCGACGAAAAACTGATAGTTAATTGTAACATTCAGGGCCTCCTAATGACGATGGAACACTCAAATTGCGTCGCGATCCAATACATCGTCCTCCAGCCGACTTGTCTCCAATGGCTCTAATGCTGCCTCGGGCACCTTATGGTCGTTCTCTTGTAAGTCTAGATTTGCGAATCCGACGCGAAACTGATTGTTCATTATAACGTTCAGGGCGACCTAATGACGATGGAACACTCAAATTGCGTCGAGATTCAATACATCGGCCTCCAGCCGACTTGTCTCCAAGGGTCTATTGCTGCCTCGGGCACCTTATGGTCGTTCTCTTGTAAGTCTAGATTTTCGAATCCGACGCAAAAATGATAGTTAATTGTAACGTTCACGGCCTTGTAATGACGATGGAACACTCAAATTGCGTCGAGATTCAATACATCGGTCTCCAGCCGAAATGTCTCCAAGGGTCTATTGCTGCCTCGGGCACCTTATGGTCGTTCTCCTGTGAGTGTAGATTTTCGAATCCTACGCGAAACTGATAGTTAATTGTAACGTTCAGGGCCTCCTAACGACGATGGAACACTCAATTTGCGTCGGGATTCAATACATCGGCCTCCAGCCGACTTTTCTCCATGGGGATATTGCTGTCTCGGGCACAGTATGATCCTTCTCCTGTGAGTCTAGATTTTCGAATCCGACTCAAAAATGATAGTTAATTGTAACGTTCAGGGCCTTGTAATGACGATGGAACACTCAAATTGCGTCGAGATTCAATACATCGGCCTCCAGCCGACTTGTCTCCAAGGGTCTGTTGCTGCCTCGGGCACCTTATGGTCGTTCTCCTGTGAGTTTAGATTATCGAATCCGACGCTAAAATGATAGTTAATTGTAACGTTTAGGGCCTCCTAATGACGATGGAACACTCAAATTGCGTCGAGATTCAATACATCGGCCTCCAGCCGACTTGTCACAAAGGGTCTGTTGCTCTCTCGGGCCCCTTATGGTCGTTCTCCTGTGAGTTTAGATTATCGAATCCGACGGAAAAATGATAGTTAATTGTAACGTTTAGGGCCTCCTAATGACGATGGGACACTCAAATTGCGTCGAAATTCAACACATCGTCCTCCAGCCGACTTGTCTCCAAGGGGATATTGCTGTCTCGGGCACAATATGATCCTTCTCCTGTGAGTCTAGATTTTCGAATCCGACGCAAAAATGATAGTGAATTGTAACGTTCAGTGCCTCCTAATGACGATAGAAGACGCAAATTGCGTCGAGATTCAATACATCGTCCTCCAGCCGATTTGTCTCCAAGGGGATATTGCTGCCTCGGGCACTAAATGGTCCGTCTGCTGTGAGTCTAGATTTTCGAATCCGACGAAAAACTGATAGTTAATTGTAACATTCAGGCCTCCTAATGACGATAGAAGACTCAAATTGCGTCGAGATTCAATACATCGACCTCCAGCCGACTTGTATCCAAGCTGCTATTGCAGTCTCGTGCACCATATGATCCTTCTCCTGTTAGTAGATTTTCGAATCCGACTCTAAAATGATAGTTAACTGTAACGTTCAGGGCCTCCTAATGCCGACGGAACACTCAAATTGCGTCGAGATTCAATACATCGGCCTCCAGCCGACTTGTCTCCAAGGGTCTATTGCTGCCTCGGGCACCTTATGGTCGTTCTCCTGTGAGTCTAGATTTTCGAATCCGACGCAAAAATGATAGTAAATTGTAACGTTCAGGGCCTTGTAATGACGATTAAACACTCAAATTGCGTCGAGATTCAATACATCGGCCTCCAGCCGACTTGTCTCCAAGGGTCTGTTGCTGCCTCGAGCACAGTATGAACTTCTCCTGTGAGTAGATTTTTGAATCCGACGCAAAAATGATAGTTAATTGTAACGTTTAGGGCCTCCTAATGACGATAGAAGACTCAAATTGCGTCGAGATTCAATACATCGACCTCCAGCCGACTTGTATCCAAGGGGATATTGCAGTCTCGTGCACCATATGATCCTTCTCCTGTTAGTAGATTTTCGAATCCGACGCTAAAATAATAGTTAATTGTAACGTTTAGGGCCTCCTAATGACGATGGAACACTCAAAATGCGTCGAGATTCAATACATCGGCCTCCTGCCGACTTGTCTCCAAGGGTCTGTTGCTGCCTCGGGCACCTTATGGTCGTTCTCCTGTGAGTTTAGATTATCGAATCCGACGCAAAAATTATAGTTAATTGTAACGTTTAGGGCCTTTAAATGACGATGGAACACTCAAATTGCGTCGCGATCCAATACATCGTCCTCCAGCCGACTTGTCTCCAAGGGTCTATTGCTGCCTCGGGCACCTTATGGTCGTTCTCTTGTAGGTCTAGATTTTCGAATCCGACGCAAAAATGATAGTTAATTGTAACGTTCAGGACCTCCTAATGACGATGGAAATCTCAAATTGCGTCGAGATTCAATACATCGTCCTCCAGCCGACTTGTCTCCAAGGGGATTTTGCAGCCTCGGGCACCAAATGGTCCGTCTCCTGTGAGCCTGGATTTTTGAATCCGACGCAAAAATGATAGTTAATTGTAACGTTCAGGGCCTTGTAATGACGATGGAACACTCAAATTGCGTCGAGATTCAATACATCGGCCTCCAGCCGACTTGTCTCCAAGGTCTGTTGCTGTCTCGAGCACCGTATTAACTTCTCCTGTGAGTAGATTTTTGAATCCGACGCAAAAATGATAGTTAAATGTAACGTTCAGGGCCTTGTCATGACGATGGAACACTCAAATTGCGTCGAGATTCAATACATCGTCCTCCAGCCGACTTGTCTCCAAGTGGATATTGCTGTCTCGGGCACAATATGATCCTTCTCCTGTGAGTCTAGATTTTCGAATCCGACGCAAAAATGATAGTGAATTGTAACGTTCAGTGCCTCCTAATGACGATAGAAGACTCAAATTGCGTCGAGATTCAATACATCGTCCTCCAGCCGATTTGTCTCCAAGGGGATATTGCTGCCTCGGGCACCAAATGGTCCGTCTGCTGTGAGTCTAGATTTTCGAATCCGACGAAAAACTGATAGTTAATTGTAACATTCAGGCCTCCTAATGACGATGGAACACTCAAATTGCGTCGAGATTCAATATATCGTCCTCCAGCCGACTTGTCTCCAAGGGTCTATTGCTGCCTCGGGCACCTTATGGTCGTTCTCCTGTGAGTCTAGATTTTCGAATCCGACGCGAAACTGATAGTTAACTGTAACGTTCAGGGCCTCCTAATCCCGATGGAACACTCAAATTGCGTCGAGATTCAATACATCGGCCTCCAGCCGACTTGTCTCCAAGCGTCTATTGCTGCCTCGGGCACCTTATGGTCGTTCTCTTGTAAGTCTAGATTTTCGTATCCGACGCAAAAATGATAGTGAATAGTAACGTTCAGCGCCCCCTGATGACGATAGAACTCTCAAATTGCGTCGAGATTCATTACATCGTCCTTCAGCCGACTTGTCACAAAGGGTCTGTTGCTCTCTCGGGCCCCTTATGGTCGTTCTCCTGTGAGTTTAGATTATCGAATCCGACGGAAAAATGATAGTTAATTGTAACGTTTAGGGCCTCCTAATGACGATGGGACACTCAAATTGCGTCGAAATTCGACACATCGTCCTCCAGCCGACTTGTCTCCAAGGGGATATTGCTGTCTCGGGCACAATATGATCCTTCTCCTGTGAGTCCAGATTTTCGAATCCGACGCAAAAATGATAGTGAATTGTAACGTTCAGTGCCTCCTAATGACGATAGAAGACGCAAATTGCGTCGAGATTCAATACATCGTCCTCCAGCCGATTTGTCTCCAAGGGGATATTGCTGCCTCGGGCACTAAATGGTCCGTCTGCTGTGAGTCTAGATTTTCGAATCCGACGAAAAACTGATAGTTAATTGTAACATTCAGGCCTCCTAATGACGATAGAAGACTCAAATTGCGTCGAGATTCAATACATCGACCTCCAGCCGACTTGTATCCAAGCTGCTATTGCAGTCTCGTGCACCATATGATCCTTCTCCTGTTAGTAGATTTTCGAATCCGACTCCAAAATGATAGTTAACTGTAACGTTCAGGGCCTCCTAATGCCGACGGAACACTCAAATTGCGTCGAGATTCAATACATCGGCCTCCAGCCGACTTGTCTCCAAGGGTCTATTGCTGCCTCGGGCACCTTATGGTCGTTCTCCTGTGAGTCTAGATTTTCGAATCCGACGCAAAAATGATAGTTAATTGTAACGTTCAGGGCCTTGTAATGACGATTAAACACTCAAATTGCGTCGAGATTCAATACATCGGCCTCCAGCCGACTTGTCTCCAAGGGTCTGTTGCTGCCTCGAGCACAGTATGAACTTCTCCTGTGAGTAGATTTTTGAATCCGACGCTAAAATGATAGTTAATTGTAACGTTTAGGGCCTCCTAATGACGATAGAAGACTCAAATTGCGTCGAGATTCAATACATCGACCTCCAGCCGACTTGTATCCAAGGGGATATTGCAGTCTCGTGCAAAATATGATCCTTCTCCTGTTAGTAGATTTTCGAATCCGACGCTAAAATAATAGTTAATTGTAACGTTTAGGGCCTCCTAATGACGATGGGACATTTAAATTGCGTCACGAATCAATACATCGGTTTCCAGCCGACTTGTCACCAAGGGTCTGTTGCTGCCTCGGCCACCTTATGGTCGTTCTCCTGTGAGTTCAGATTATCGAATCCGACGCAAAAATGATAGTTAATTGTAACGTTTAGGGCCTCCTAATGACGATGGAACACTCAAAATGCGTCGAGATTCAATACATCGGCCTCCTGCCGACTTGTCTCCAAGGGTCTGTTGCTGCCTCGGGCACCTTATGGTCGTTCTCCTGTGAGTTTAGATTATCGAATCCGACGCAAAAATTATAGTTAATTGTAACGTTTAGGGCCTTTAAATGCCGATGGAACACTCAAATTGCGTCGCGATCCAATACATCGTCCTCCAGCCGACTTGTCTCCAAGGGTCTATTGCTGCCTCGGGCACCTTATGGTCGTTCTCTTGTAGGTCTAGATTTTCGAATCCGACGCAAAAATGATAGTTAATTGTAACGTTCAGGACCTCCTAATGACGATGGAACTCTCAAATTGCGTCGAGATTCAATACATCGTCCTCCAGCCGACTTGTCTCCAAGGGGATATTGCAGCCTCGGGCACCAAATGGTCCGTCTCCTGTGAGCCTGGATTTTTGAATCCGACGCAAAAATGATAGTTAATTGTAACGTTCAGGGCCTTGTAATGACGATGGAACACTCAAATTGCGTCGAGATTCAATACATCGGCCTCCAGCCGACTTGTCTCCAAGGTCTGTTGCTGTCTCGAGCACCGTATTAACTTCTCCTGTGAGTAGATTTTTGAATCCGACGCAAAAATGATAGTTAAATGTAACGTTCAGGGCCTTGTAATGACGATGGAACACTCAAATTGCGTCGAGATTCAATACATCGTCCTCCAGCCGACTTGTCTCCAAGTGGATATTGCTGTCTCGGGCACAATATGATCCTTCTCCTGTGAGTCTAGATTTTCGAATCCGACGCAAAAATGATAGTGAATTGTAACGTTCAGTGCCTCCTAATGACGATAGAAGACTCAAATTGCGTCGAGATTCAATACATCGTCCTCCAGCCGATTTGTCTCCAAGGGGATATTGCTGCCTCGGGCACCAAATGGTCCGTCTGCTGTGAGTCTAGATTTTCGAATCCGACGAAAAACTGATAGTTAATTGTAACATTCAGGCCTCCTAATGACGATGGAACACTCAAATTGCGTCGAGATTCGATACATCGTCCTCCAGCCGACTTGTCTCCAAGGGTCTATTGCTGCCTCGGGCACCTTATGGTCGTTCTCCTGTGAGTCTAGATTTTCGAATCCGACGCGAAACTGATAGTTAACTGTAACGTTCAGGGCCTCCTAATCCCGATGGAACACTCAAATTGCGTCGAGATTCAATACATCGGCCTCCAGCCGACTTGTCTCCAAGCGTCTATTGCTGCCTCGGGCACCTTATGGTCGTTCTCTTGTAAGTCTAGATTTTCGAATCCGACGCAAAAATGATAGTGAATAGTAACGTTCAGCGCCCCCTGATGACGATAGAACTCTCAAATTGCGTCGAGATTCAATACATCGTCCTTCAGCCGACTTGTCCCCAAGGGTCTGTTGCTGCCTCGGGCACCTTATGGTCGTTCTCCTGTGAGTTTTGATTATCGAATCCGACGCAAAAATGATATTTAATTGTAACGTTTAGGACCTCCTATTGACGATGGAACACTCAAAATCCATCGAGATTCAATACATCGGCCTCCAGCCGACTTGTCTCCAAGGGTCTGTTGCTGCCCCGGGCACCTTATGGTCGTTCTCTTCTAAGTCTAGATTTTCGAATCCGACGCAAAAATGATAGTTAATTGTAACACTCAGGGCGACCTAATGACGATGGAACACTCAAATTGCGTCGAGATTCAACACCTCGTCTTCTAGCCGACTTGTCTCCAAGGGGATATTGCTGCCTCGGGCACCAAATGGTCCGTCTCCTGTGAGTCTGGATTTTTGAATCCGATGCAAAAATGATAGTTAATTGTAACGTTCAGGGCCTTGTAATGACGGTGGAACACTCAAATTGCGTCGAGATTCAATACATCGGCCTCCAGCCGACTTGACTCCAAGGGTCTGTTGCTGCGTCGAGCACCGTATTAACTTCTCCTGTGAGTAGATTTTTGAATCCGACGCAAAAGTGATAGTTAATTGTAACGTTTAGGGCCTCCTAATGACGATAGAAGACTCAAATTGCGTCGAGATTCAATACATCGACCTCCAGCCGACTTGTATCCAAGGGGCTATTGCAGTCTCGTGCACCATATGATCCTTCTCCTGTTAGTAGATTTTCGAATCCGACGCTAAAATGATAGTTAACTGTAACGTTCAGGGCCTCCTAATGCCGATGGAACACTCAAATTGCGTCGAGATTCAATACATCGGCCTCCAGCCGACTTGTCTCCAAGGGTCTATTGCTGCCTCGGGCACCTTATGGTCGTTCTCCTGTGAGTCTAGATTTTCGAATCCGACGCAGAAATGATAGTTAATTGTAACGTTCAGGGCCTTGTAATGACGATTAAACACTCAAATTGCGTCGAGATTCAATACATCGGCCTCCAGCCGACTTGTCTCCAAGGGTCTGTTGCTGCCTCGAGCACCGTATGAACTTCTCCTGTGAGTAGATTTTTGAATCCGACGCTAAAATGATAGTTAATTGTAACGTTTAGGGCCTCGTAATGACGATAGAAGACTCAAATTGCGTCGAGATTCAATACATCGACCTCCAGCCGACTTGTATCCAAGGGGATATTGCAGTCTCGTGCACCATAAGATCCTTCTCCTGTTAGTAGATTTTCGAATCCGACGCTAAAATAATAGTTAATTGTAACGTTTAGGGCCTCCTAATGACGATGGGACATTTAAATTGCGTCAAGAATCAATACATCGGTTTCCAGCCGACTTGTCTCCAAGGGTCTGTTGCTGCCTCGGGCACCTTATGGTCGTTCTCCTGTGAGATTAGATTATCGAATCCGACGCAAAAATGATAGTTAATTGTAACGTTTAGAGCCTCCTAATGACGATGGAACACTCAAAATGCGTCGAGATTCAATACATCGGCCTCCAGCCGACATGTCTCCAAGGGTCTGTTGCTGCCTCGGGCACCTTATGGTCGTTCTCCTGTGAGTTTAGATTATCGAATCCGACGCAAAAATGATAGTTAATTGTAACGTTTAGGGCCTTGTAATGACGATGGAACACTCAAATTGCGTCGCCATCCAATACATCGTCCTCCAGCCGATTTGTCTCCAAGGGTCTATTGCTGCCTCGGGCACCTTATGGTCATTCTCTTGTAGGTCTAGATTTTCGAATCCGACGCAAAAATGATAGTTAATTGTAACGTTCAGGACCTCCTAATGACGATGGAACTCTCAAATTACGTCGAGATTCAATACATCGTCTTCCAGCCGACTTGTCTCCAAGGGGATATTGCAGCCTCGGGCACAAAATGGTCCGTCTCCTATGAGCCTGGATTTTTGAATCCGACGCAAAAATGATAGTTAATTGTAACGTTCAGGGCCTTGTAATGACGATGGAACACTCAAATTGCGTCGAGATTCAATACATCGGCCTCCAGCCGACTTGTCTCCAAGGTCTGTTGCTGTCTCGAGCACCATATTAACTTCTCCTTTGAGTAGATTTTTGAATCCGACGCAAAAATGATAGTTAATTGTAACGTTCAGGGCCTTGTAATGACGATGGAACACTCAAATTGCGTCGAGATTCAATACATCGTCCTCCAGCCGACTTGTCTCCAAGTGGATATTGCTGTCTCGGGCACAATGATTTCCCTTCTCCTGTGAGTCTAGATTTTCGAATCCGACGCAAAAATGATAGTGAATTGTAACGTTCAGTGCCTCCTAATGACGATAGAAGACTCAAATTGCGTCGAGATTCAATACATCGTCCTCCAGCCGATTTGTCTCCAAGGGGATATTGCTGCCTCGGGCACCAAATGGTCCGTCTGCTGTGAGTCTAGATTTTCGAATCCGACGAAAAACTGATAGTTAATTGTAACATTCAGGCCTCCTAATCACGATGGAACACTCAAATTGCGTCGAGATTCAATACATCGTCCTCCAGCCGACTTGTCTCCAAGGGTCTATTGCTGCCTCGGGCACCTTATGGTCGTTCTCCTGTGGGTCTAGATTTTCGAATCCGACGCGAAACTGATAGTTAACTGTAACGTTCAGGGCCTCCTAATGCCGATGGAACACTCAAATTGCGTCGAGATTCAATACATCGGCCTCCAGCCGACTTGTCTCCAAGGGTCTATCACTGCCTCGGGCACCTTATGGTCGTTCTCTTGTAAGTCTATATTTTCGAATCCGACGCTAAAATGATAGTTAACTGTAACGTTCAGGGCCTCCTAATGCCGATGGAACACTCAAATTGCGTCGAGATTCAATACATCGGCCTCCAGCCGACTTGTCTCCATGGGTTTATTGCTGCCTCGGGCACCTTATGGTCGTTCTCCTGTGAGTCTAGATTTTCGAATCCGACGCAAAAATGATAGTTAATTGTAACGTTCAGGGCTTTGTAATGACGATTAAACACTCAAATTGCGTCGAGATTCAATACATCGGCCTCCAACCGACTTGTATCCAAGGGTCTGTTGCTGCCTCGAGCACCGTATGAACTTCTCCTGTGAGTAGATTTTTGAATCCGACGCAAAATTGATAGTTAATTGTAACGTTTAGGGCCTCCTAATGACGATAGAAGACTCAAATTGCGTCGAGATTCAATACATCGACCTCCAGCCGACTTGTATCCAAGGGGATATTGCAGTCTCGTGCACCATATGATCCTTCTCCTGTTAGTAGATTTTCGAATCCGACGCTAAAATAATAGTTAATTGTAACGTTTAGGGCCTCCTAATGACGATGGGACACTCAAATTGCGTCAAGAATCAATACATCGGTTTCCAGCCGCCTTGTCTCCAAGGGTCTGTTGCTGCCTCGGGCACCTTATGGTCGTTCTCCTGTGAGTTTAGATTATCGAATCCGACGAAAAAATGATAGTTAATTGTAACGAATAGAGCCTCCTAATGACGATGGAACACTCAAAATGCGTCGAGATTCAATACATCGGCCTCCAGCCGACTTGTCTCCAAGGGTTTGTTGCTGCCTCGGGCACCTTATGGTCGTTCTCCTGTGAGTTTAGATTATCGAATCCGACGCAAAAATGATAGTTAATTGTAACGTTTAGGGCCTTGTAATGACGATGGAACACTCAAATTGCGTCGCGATCCAATACATCGTCCTCCAGCCGACTTGTCTCCAAGGGTCTATTGCTGCCTCGGGCACCTTATGGTCGTTCTCTTGTAGGTCTAGATTTTCGAATCCGACGCAAAAATGATAGTTAATTGTAACGTTCAGGACCTCCTAATGACGATGGAACTCTCAAATTGCGTCGAGATTCAATACATCGTCCTCCAGCCGACTTGTCTCCAAGGGGATATTGCAGCCTCGGGCACCAAATGGTCCGTCTCCTGTGAGCCTGGATTTTCGAATCCGACGAAAAACTGATAGTTAATTGTAACATTCAGGCCTCCTAATGACGATGGAACACCCAAATTGCGTCGAGATTCAATACATCGTCCTCCAGCCGACTTGTCTCCAAGGGTCTATTGCTGCCTCGGGCACCTTATGGTCGTTCTCCTGTGAGTCTAGATTTTCGAATCCCACGCGAAACTGATAGTTAACTGTAACGTTCAGGGCCTCCTAATGCCGATGGAACACTCAAATTGCGTCGAGATTCAATACATCGGCCTGCAGCCGACTTGTCTCCAAGGGTCTATCGCTGCCTCGGGCACCTTATGGTCGTTCTCTTGTAAGTCTATATTTTCGAATCCGACGCAAAAATGATAGTTAATTGTAACGTTCAGGGCCTCCTAATGCCGATGGAACACTCAAATTGCGTCGAGATTCAATACATCGTTCTCCAGCCGACTTGTCCCCAAGGGTCTATTGCTGCCTCGGGCACCTTATGGTCGTTCTCCTGTGAGTCTAGATTTTCGAATCTGACGCAAAAATGATAGTTAATTGTAACGTTCAGGGCTTCCTAATGACGATGGAACACTCAAATTGCGTCAAGAATCAATACATCGGTTTCCAGCCGACTTGTCTCCAAGGGTCTGTTGCTGCCTCGGGCACCTTATGGTCGTTCTCCTGTGAGTTTAGATTATCGAATCCGACGCAAAAATGATAGTTAATTGTAACGTTTAGGTCCTCCTAATGACGATGGAACACTCAAAATGCGTCGAGATTCAATACATGGCCTCCAGCCAACTTGTCTCCAAGGGTCTGTTGCTGCCTCGGGCACCTTATGGTCGTTCTCCTGTGAGTTTAGATTATCGAATCCGACGCAAAAATGATAGTTAATTGTAACGTTTAGGGCCTGGTAATGACGATGGAACACTCAAATTGCGTCGCGATCCAATACATCGTCCTCCAGCCGACTTGTCTCCAAGGGTCTAATGCTGCCTCGGGCACCTTATGGTCGTTCTCTTCTAAGTCTAGATTTTCGAATCCGACGCAAAAATGATAGTTAATTGTAACGTTCAGGGCGACCTAATGACGATGGAACACTCAAATTGCGTCGAGATTCAACACCTCGTCTTCCAGCCGACTTGTCTCCAAGGGGATATTGCTGCCTCGGGCACCATATATTCCGTCTCCTGTGAGTCGGGATTTTTGAATCCGACGAGAAAATGATAGTTAATTGTAACGTTTAGGGCCTCCTAATGACGATAGAAGACTCAAATTGCGTCGAGATTCAATACATAGACCTCCAGCCGACTTGTATCCAAGGGGCTATTGCAGTCTCGTGCACCATATGATCCTTCTCCTGTTAGTAGATTTTCGAATCCGACGCTAAAATGATAGTTAACTGTAACGTTCAGGGCCTCCTAATGCCGATGGAACACTCAAATTGCGTCGAGATTCAATACATCGGCCTCCAGCCGACTTGTCTCCAAGGGTCTATTACTGCCTCGGGCACCTTATGGTCGTTCTCCGGTGAGTCTAGATTTTCGAATCCGACGCAAAAATGATAGTTAATTGTAACGTTCAGGGCCTTGTAATGACGATTAAACACTCAAATTGCGTCGAGATTCAATACATCGGCCTCCAGCCGACTTGTCTCCAAGGGTCTGTTGCTGCCTCGAGCACCGTATTAACTTCTCCTGTGAGTAGATTTTTGAATCCGACGCAAAAATGATAGTTAATTGTAACGTTCAGGGCTTTGTAATGACGATGGAACACTCAAATTGCGTCGAGATTCAATACATCGGCCTCCAGCCGACTTGTCTCCAAGGGTCTGTTGCTGCCTCGAGCACGGTATGAACTTCGCCTGTGAGTAGATTTTTGAATCCGACGCAAAAATGATAGTTAATTGTAACGTTTAGGGCCTCCTAATGACGATAGAAGACTCAAATTGCGTCGAGATTCAATACATCGACCTCCAGCCGACTTGTATCCAAGGGGGATATTGCAGTTTCGTGCACCATATGATCCTTCTCCTGTTAGTAGATTTTCAAATCCGACGCTAAAATAATAGTTAATTGTAACGTTTAGGGCCTCCTAATGACGATGGGACACTCAAATTGCGTCGAGATTCAATACATCGGCCTCCAGCCGACTTGTCTCCAAGGGTCTGTTACTGCCTCTGGCACCATATGATCCTTCTCCTGTTAGTAGATTTTTGAATCCGACGCAAAAATGATAGTTAATTGTAACGTTTAGGGCCTCCTAATGACGATAGAAGACTCAAATTGCGTCGAGATTCAATACATCGACCTCCAGCCGACTTGTATCCAAGGAGATATTGCAGTCACGTGCACCATATAATCCTTCTCCTGTTAGTAGATTTTCAAATCCGACGCTAAAATGATCGTTAATTGTAACTTTTAGGGCCTCCTAATGACGATGGAACACTCAAATTGCATCGAGATTCAATACATCGGCCTCCAGCCGATTTGTCTCCAAGGGTCTATTGCTGCCTCGGCCACCTTATGGTCGTTCTCCTGTGAGTTTAGATTATCGAATCCGACGCAAAAATGATAGTTAATTGTAACGTTCAGGGCCTCCTAATGCCGATGGAACACTCAAATTGCGTCGAGATTCAATACATAGGCCTCCAGCCGACTTGTCTCCAAGGGTCTATTGCTGCATCGGGCACCTTATGGTCGTTCTCCTGTGAGTCTAGATTTTCGAATCCGACGCAAAAATGATAGTTAATTGTAACGTTCAGGGCCTTGTAATTTTGATGGAACACTGAAATTGCGTCGAGATTCAATAAGTAGGCCTCCAGCCGACTTGTCTCCAAGGGTCTGTTGCTGCCTCGAGCACCGTATGAACTTCTCCTGTGTGTAGATTTTTGAATCCGACGCAAAAATGATAGTTAATTGTAACGTTCAGTGCCTCCTAATGCCGATGGAACACTCAAATTGCGTCGAGATTCAATACATCCGCCTCCAGCCGACTTGCCTCCAAGGGTCTAATGCTGCCTCGTGCACCATATGGTCGTTCTCTTGTAAGCCTAGATTTTCGAATCCGACGCAAAAATGATAGTTAATTGTAACGTTCAGGGACTCCTAAAGACGATGGAACACTCAAATTTCGTCGAGATTCAATACATCGTCCTCCAGCCGACTTGTCTCCAAGGGTCTATTGCTGCCTCGGGCACCTTATGGTCGTTCTCCTGTGAGTCTAGATTTTCGAATCCGACGCAAAAATGATAGTTAATTGTAAAGTTCAGGGCCTTGTAATGACGATGGAAAACTCAAATTGCGTCGAGATTCAATACATCGGCCTCCAGCCGACTTGTCTCCAAGGGTCTGTTGCTGCGTCGGGCACCTTATGGTCGTTCTCCTGTGAGTTTAGATTTTCGAATCCGACGCAAAAATGATAGTTAATTGTAACGTTCAGGGCCTCCTAAAGCCGATAGAACACTCAAATTGCGTCGAGATTCAATACATCGGCCTCCAGTCGAATTGTCTCCAAGGGTCTATTGCTGCCTCGGGCACCTTATGGTCGTTCTCCTGTGAGTTTAGATTATCGAATCCGACGCAAGAATGATAGTTAATTGTAACTTTTAGGGCCTCCTAATGACGATGGAACACTCAAATTGCGTCGATATTCAATACATCGGCCTCCAGTCGATTTGTCTCCAAGGGGTATATTGCTGTCTCGAGCACTGTATAAACTTCTCCTGTGAGTAGATTTTCGAATCCGACGCTAAAATGATAGTTAATTGTAACGTTCAGGGCCTTGTAATGACGATGGAACAGTCAAATTGCGTCGAGATTGAATACATCGGCCTCCAGCCGACTTGTCTCCAAGGGTCTGTTGCTGCCTTGGGCACCTTATGGTCGTTCTCCTGTGAGTTTAGATTGTCGAATCCGACGCAAAAATGATAGTTAATTGCATCGTTTGGGGCCTCCTAATGACGATGGAACACTCAAATTGCATCGAGATTCAATACATCGGCCTCCAACCGACTTGTCTCCAAGGGGATATTGCTGTCTCGGGCACAATATGAGCCTTCTCCTGTGAGTCTAGATTTTCGAATCCGACGCGAACCTGATAGTTAATTGTAAGGTTCAGGGCCTCCTAATGACGATGGAACACTCAAATTGCGTCGCGATCCAATACATCGACCTCCAGCCGACTTGTCTCCAAGGGTCTATTGCTGCCTCGGGCACCTTTTGGTCGTTCTCCTGTGAGTCTAGATTTTCGAATCCGACGCAAAAATGATAGTTAATTGTAACGTTCAGGGCCTTGTAATGACGATGGAACACTCAAATTGCGTCGAGATTCAATACATCGGCCTCCAGCCGACTTGTCTCCAAGGGTCTGTTGCTGACTCGGGCACCTTATGGTCGTTCTCCTGTGAGTTTAGATTATCGAATCCGACGCGAAACTGATAGTTAATTGTAACATTCAGGGACTCCTAAAGACGATGGAACACTCAAATTGCGTCGATATTCAATACATCGGCCACTAGTCGATTTGTCTCCAAGGGGTAAATTGCTGTCTCGAGCACCGTATGAACTTCTCCTGTGAGTAGATTTTCGAATCCGACGCTAAAATGATAGTTAATTGTAACGTTCAGGGCCTTGTAATGACGATGGAACACTCAAATTGCGTCGAGATTCAATACATCGGCCTCCAGCCGACTTGTCTCCAAGGGTCTGTTGCTGCCTCGGGCACCTTATGGTCGTTCTCCTGTGAGTTTAGATTATCGAATCCGACGCAAAAATGATAGTTAATTGCAACGTTTAGGGCCTTGTAATGACGATGGAACACTCAAATTGCGTCGAGATTCAATACATCGGCCTCCAGCCGACTTGTCTCCAAGGGTCTGTTGCTGCCTCGGGCACCTTATGGTCGTTCTCCTGTGAGTTTAGGTTATCGAATCCGACGCAAAAATGATAGTTAATTGTAACGTTTAGGGCCTCCTAATGACGATTGAACACTCAAATTGCGTCGACATTCAATACATCGGCCTCCAGTCGATTTGTCTCCAAGGGGTATATTGCTGTCTCGAGCACCGTATGAACTTCTCCTGTGAGTAGATTATCGAATCCGACGTAAAAATGATAGTTAATTGTAACGTTTAGGGCCTTGTAATGACGATGGAACACTCAAATTGCGTCGAGATTCAATACATCGGCCTCCAGACGACTTGTCCCCAAGGGTCTGTTGCTGCCTCGGGCACCATATGGTCGTTCTCCTGTGAGTTTAGGTTATCGAATCCGACGCAAAAATGATAGTTAATTGTAACGTTCAGGGCCTCCTAATGCCGATGGAACAATCAAATTGCGTCGAGATTCAATACATAGGCCTCCAGCCGACTTGTCTCCAAGGGTCTATTGCTGCATCGGGCACCTTATGGTCGTTCTCCTGTGAGTCTAGATTTTCGAATCCGACGCAAAAATGATAGTTAATTGTAACGTTCAGGGCCTTGTAATTTTGATGGAACACTGAAATTGCGTCGGGATTCAATAAATAGGCCTCCAGCCGACTTGTCTCCAAGGGTCTGTTGCTGCCTCGAGCACCGTATGAACTTCTCCTGTTTGTAGATTTTTGAATCCGACGCAAAAATGATAGTTAATTGTAACGTTCAGGGCCTCCTAATGCCGATGGAACACTCAAATTGCGTCGAGATTCAATACATCCGCCTCCAGCCGACTTGTCTCCAAGGGTCTAATGCTGCCTCGGGCACCATATGGTCGTTCTCCTGTGAGTCTAGATTTTCGAATCCGACGCAAAAATGATAGTTAATTGTAACGTTCAGGGACTCCTAAAGACGATGGAACACTCAAATTGCGTCGAGATTCAATACATCGTCCTCCAGCCGACTTGTCTCCAAGGGTCTATTGCTGCCTCGGGCACCTTATGGTCGTTCTCCTGTGAGTCTAGATTTTCGAATCCGACGCAAAAATGATAGTTAATTGTAAAGTTCAGGGCCTTGTAATGACGATGGAACACTCAAATTGCGTCGAGACTCAATACATCGGCCTCCAGCCGACTTGTCTCCAAGGGTCTGTTGCTGCGTCGGGCACCTTATGGTCGTTCTCCTGTGAGTTTAGATTTTCGAATCCGACGCAAAAATGATAGTTAATTGTAACGTTCAGGGCCTCCTAAAGCCGATGGAACACTCAAATTGCGTCGAGATTCAATACATCGGCCTCCAGTCGAATTGTCTCCAAGGGTCTATTGCTGCCTCGGGCACCTAATGGTCGTTCTCCTGTGAGTTTAGATTATCGAATCCGACGCATAAATGATAGTTAATTGTAACGTTTAGGGCCTTGTAATGACGATGGAACACTGAAATTGCGTCGAGTTTCAATACATCGGCCTCCAGTCGAATTGTCTCCAAGGGTCTATTGCTGCCTCGGGCACCTTATGGTCGTTCTCCTGTGAGTTTAGATTTTCGAATCCGACGCTAAAATGATAGTTAATTGTAACGTTCAGGGCCTTGTAATGACGATGGAACAGTCAAATTGCGTCGAGATTGAATACATCGGCCTCCAGCCGACTTGTCTCCAAGGGTCTGTTGCTGCCTTGGGCACCTTATGGTCGTTCTCCTGTGAGTTTAGATTGTCGAATCCGACGCAAAAATGATAGTTAATTGCATCGTTTGGGGCCTCCTAATGACGATGGAACACTCAAATTGCATCGAGATTCAATACATCGGCCTCCAGCCGACTTGTCTCCAAGGGGATATTGCTGTCTCGGGCACAATATGAGCCTTCTCCTGTGAGTCTAGATTTTCGAATCCGACGCGAACCTGATAGTTAATTGTAAGGTTCAGGGCCTCCTAATGACGATGGAACACTCAAATTGCGTCGCGATCCAATACATCGACCTCCAGCCGACTTGTCTCCAAGGGTCTATTGCTGCCTCGGGCACCTTTTGGTCGTTCTCCTGTGAGTCTAGATTTTCGAATCCGACGCAAAAATGATAGTTAATTGTAACGTTCAGGGCCTTGTAATGACGATGGAACACTCAAATTGCGTCGAGATTCAATACATCGGCCTCCAGCCGACTTGTCTCCAAGGGTCTGTTGCTGACTCGGGCACCTTATGGTCGTTCTCCTGTGAGTTTAGATTATCGAATCCGACGCGAAACTGATAGTTAATTGTAACATTCAGCGACTCCTAAAGACGATGGAACACTCAAATTGCGTCGATATTAAATACATCGGCCACTAGTCGATTTGTCTCCAAGGGGTAAATTGCTGTCTCGAACACCGTATGAACTACTCCTGAGTGTAGATTTTCGAATCCGACGCTAAAATGATTGTTAATTGTAACGTTCAGGGCCTCCTAATGACGATGGAACACTCAAATTGCGTCAAGAATCAATACATCGGTTTCCAGCCGACTTGTCTCCAAGAGTCTATTGCTGCCTCGGGCACCTTATCGTCGTTCTCCTGTGAGTCTAGATTTTCGAATCCGACGCATTAATGATAGTTAATTGTAACGTTCAGGGCCTCCTAATGACGATGGAACGATCAAATTGCGTCGATATTCAATACATCGGCCTCCAGTCGATTTGTCTCCAAGGGGTATATTGCTGTCTCGAGCACCGTATGAACTTCTCCTGTGAGTAGATTTTCGAATCCGACGCTAAAATGATAGTTAATTGTAACGTTCAGGGCCTTGTAATGACGATGGAACACTCAAATTGCGTCGAGATTCATTACATCGGCCTCCAGCCGACTTGTCTCCAAGGGTCTGTTGCTGCCTCGGGCACCTTATGGTCGTTCTCCTGTGAGTTTAGATTATCGAATCCGACGCAAAAATGATAGTTAATTGCAACGTTTAGGGCCTTGTAATGACGATGGAACACTCAAATTGCGTCGAGATTCAATACATCGGCCTCCAGCCGACTTGTCTCCAAGGGTCTGTTGCTGCCTCGGGCACCTTATGGTCGTTCTTCTGTGAGTTTAGGTTATCGAATCCGACGCAAAAATGATAGTTAATTGTAACGTTTATGGCCTCCTAATGACGATGGAACACTCAAATTGCGTCGATATTCAATACATCGGCCTCCAGTCGATTTGTCTCCAAGGGGTATATTGCTGTCTCGAGCACCGTATGAACTTCTCCTGTGAGTAGATTATCGAATCCGACGTAAAAATGATAGTTAATTGTAACGTTTAGGGCCTTGTAATGACGATGGAACACTCAAATTGCGTCGAGATTCAATACATCGGCCTCCAGACGACTTGTCCCCAAGGGTCTGTTGCTGCCTCGGGCACCATATGGTCGTTCTCCTGTGAGTTTAGATTATCAAATCCGACGCAAAAATGATAGTTAATTGTAACGTTTAGGGCCTCCTAATGACGATGGAACACTCAAATTGCGTCGATATTCAATACATCGGCCTCCAGTCGATTTGTCTCCAAGTTGTATATTGCTGTCTCGAGCACCGTATGAAGTTCTCCTGTGAGTAGATTTTCGAATCCGACGCTAAAATGATAGTTAATTGTAAAGTTCAGGGCCTTGTAATGACGATGGAACACTCAAATTGCGTCGAGATTCAATACATCGGCCTCCAGCCGACTTGTCTCCAAGGGTCTGTTGCTGCCTCGGGCACCTTATGGTCGTTCTCTTGTGAGTTTAGATTATCGAATCCGACGAAAAATGATAGTTAATTGTAACGTTTAGGGCCCCCTAATGACGATGGAACACTCAAATTGCGTCGATATTCAATACATCGGCCTCCAGTCGATTTGTCTCCAAGGGGTATATTGCTGTCTCGAGCACCGTATGAACTTCTCCTGTGAGTAGATTATCGAATCCGACGTAGAAATGATAGTTAATTGTAGCGTTTAGGGCCTTGTAATGACGATGGAACACTCAAATTGCGTCGAGATTCAATACATCGGCCTCCAGACGACTTGTCCCCAAGGGTCTGTTGCTGCCTCGGGCACCATATGGTCGTTCTCCTGTGAGTTTAGATTATCAAATCCGACGCAAAAATGATAGTTAATTGTAACGTTTAGGGCCTCCTAATGACGATGGAACACTCAAATTGCGTCGATATTCAATACATCGGCCTCCAGTCGATTTGTCTCCAAGTTGTATATTGCTGTCTCGAGCACCGTATGAAGTTCTCCTGTGACTAGATTTTCGAATCCGACGCTAAAATGATAGTTAATTGTAATGTTGAGGGCCTTGTAATGACGATGGAACACTCAAATTGCGTCGAGATTCAATACATCGGCCTCGAGCCGACTTGTCTCCAAGGGTCTGTTGCTGCCTCGGGCACCTTATGGTCGTTCTCCTGTGAGTTTAGATTTTCGAATCCGACGCTAAAATGATAGTTAATTGTAACGTTCAGGGCCTTGTAATGACGATGGAACAGTCAAATTGCGTCGAGATTGAATACATCGGCCTCCAGCCGACTTGTCTCCAAGGGTCTGTTGCTGCCTTGGGCACCTTATGGTCGTTCTCCTGTGAGTTTAGATTGTCGAATCCGACGCAAAAATGATAGTTAATTGCATCGTTTGGGGCCTCCTAATGACGATGGAACACTCAAATTGCATCGAGATTCAATACATCGGCCTCCAGCCGACTTGTCTCCAAGGGGATATTGCTGTCTCGGGCACAATATGAGCCTTCTCCTGTGAGTCTAGATTTTCGAATCCGACGCGAACCTGATAGTTAATTGTAAGGTTCAGGGCCTCCTAATGACGATGGAACACTCAAATTGCGTCGCGATCCAATACATCGACCTCCAGCCGACTTGTCTCCAAGGGTCTATTGCTGCCTCGGGCACCTTTTGGTCGTTCTCCTGTGAGTCTAGATTTTCGAATCCGACGCAAAAATGATAGTTAATTGTAACGTTCAGGGCCTTGTAATGACGATGGAACACTCAAATTGCGTCGAGATTCAATACATCGGCCTCCAGCCGACTTGTCTCCAAGGGTCTGTTGCTGACTCGGGCACCTTATGGTCGTTCTCCTGTGAGTTTAGATTATCGAATCCGACGCGAAACTGATAGTTAATTGTAACATTCAGCGACTCCTAAAGACGATGGAACACTCAAATTGCGTCGATATTAAATACATCGGCCACTAGTCGATTTGTCTCCAAGGGGTAAATTGCTGTCTCGAACACCGTATGAACTACTCCTGAGTGTAGATTTTCGAATCCGACGCTAAAATGATTGTTAATTGTAACGTTCAGGGCCTCCTAATGACGATGGAACACTCAAATTGCGTCAAGAATCAATACATCGGTTTCCAGCCGACTTGTCTCCAAGAGTCTATTGCTGCCTCGGGCACCTTATCGTCGTTCTCCTGTGAGTCTAGATTTTCGAATCCGACGCATTAATGATAGTTAATTGTAACGTTCAGGGCCTCCTAATGACGATGGAACGATCAAATTGCGTCGATATTCAATACATCGGCCTCCAGTCGATTTGTCTCCAAGGGGTATATTGCTGTCTCGAGCACCGTATGAACTTCTCCTGTGAGTAGATTTTCGAATCCGACGCTAAAATGATAGTTAATTGTAACGTTCAGGGCCTTGTAATGACGATGGAACACTCAAATTGCGTCGAGATTCATTACATCGGCCTCCAGCCGACTTGTCTCCAAGGGTCTGTTGCTGCCTCGGGCACCTTATGGTCGTTCTCCTGTGAGTTTAGATTATCGAATCCGACGCAAAAATGATAGTTAATTGCAACGTTTAGGGCCTTGTAATGACGATGGAACACTCAAATTGCGTCGAGATTCAATACATCGGCCTCCAGCCGACTTGTCTCCAAGGGTCTGTTGCTGCCTCGGGCACCTTATGGTCGTTCTTCTGTGAGTTTAGGTTATCGAATCCGACGCAAAAATGATAGTTAATTGTAACGTTTATGGCCTCCTAATGACGATGGAACACTCAAATTGCGTCGATATTCAATACATCGGCCTCCAGTCGATTTGTCTCCAAGGGGTATATTGCTGTCTCGAGCACCGTATGAACTTCTCCTGTGAGTAGATTATCGAATCCGACGTAAAAATGATAGTTAATTGTAACGTTTAGGGCCTTGTAATGACGATGGAACACTCAAATTGCGTCGAGATTCAATACATCGGCCTCCAGACGACTTGTCCCCAAGGGTCTGTTGCTGCCTCGGGCACCATATGGTCGTTCTCCTGTGAGTTTAGATTATCAAATCCGACGCAAAAATGATAGTTAATTGTAACGTTTAGGGCCTCCTAATGACGATGGAACACTCAAATTGCGTCGATATTCAATACATCGGCCTCCAGTCGATTTGTCTCCAAGTTGTATATTGCTGTCTCGAGCACCGTATGAAGTTCTCCTGTGAGTAGATTTTCGAATCCGACGCTAAAATGATAGTTAATTGTAAAGTTCAGGGCCTTGTAATGACGATGGAACACTCAAATTGCGTCGAGATTCAATACATCGGCCTCCAGCCGACTTGTCTCCAAGGGTCTGTTGCTGCCTCGGGCACCTTATGGTCGTTCTCTTGTGAGTTTAGATTATCGAATCCGACGAAAAATGATAGTTAATTGTAACGTTTAGGGCCCCCTAATGACGATGGAACACTCAAATTGCGTCGATATTCAATACATCGGCCTCCAGTCGATTTGTCTCCAAGGGGTATATTGCTGTCTCGAGCACCGTATGAACTTCTCCTGTGAGTAGATTATCGAATCCGACGTAGAAATGATAGTTAATTGTAGCGTTTAGGGCCTTGTAATGACGATGGAACACTCAAATTGCGTCGAGATTCAATACATCGGCCTCCAGACGACTTGTCCCCAAGGGTCTGTTGCTGCCTCGGGCACCATATGGTCGTTCTCCTGTGAGTTTAGATTATCAAATCCGACGCAAAAATGATAGTTAATTGTAACGTTTAGGGCCTCCTAATGACGATGGAACACTCAAATTGCGTCGATATTCAATACATCGGCCTCCAGTCGATTTGTCTCCAAGTTGTATATTGCTGTCTCGAGCACCGTATGAAGTTCTCCTGTGACTAGATTTTCGAATCCGACGCTAAAATGATAGTTAATTGTAATGTTGAGGGCCTTGTAATGACGATGGAACACTCAAATTGCGTCGAGATTCAATACATCGGCCTCGAGCCGACTTGTCTCCAAGGGTCTGTTGCTGCCTCGGGCACCTTATGGTCGTTCTCTTGTGAGTTTAGATTATCGAATCCGACGAAAAATGATAGTTAATTGTAACGTTTAGGGCCCCCCAATGACGATGGAACACTCAAATTGCGTCGAAATTCAATACATCGACCTCCAGCCGACTTGTCTCCAAAGGTCTATTGCTGCCTCGGGCACCTTATGTTCGTTCTCCTGTGAGTCTAGATTTTCGAATCCGACGAAAAAATGATAGTTAATTGTAACGTTCCGGGCCTTGTAATGACGATGGAACACTCAAATTGCGTCGAGATTCAATACATCGGCCTCCAGCCGACTTGTCTCCAAGGGTCTGTTGCTGCCTCGGGCACCTTATGGTCGTTCTCCTGTGAGTTTAGATTATCGAATCCGTCGCAAAAATGATAGTTAATTGTAACGTTTAGGGCCACCTAATGACGATGGAACACTCCAATTGCGTCGAGATTCAATACATCGGCGTCCAGCCGACTTGTTTCCAAGGGTCTATTGCTGCCTCGGGCACCTTATGGTCGTTCTCCTGTGAGCTTAGATTATCGAATCCGACGCAAAAATGATAGTTAATTGTAACGTTTAGGGCCTTGTAATGACGATGGAACACTCAAATTGCGTCGAGATTCAATAAATCGTCCTCCAGCCGACTTGTCTCCAAGGGTCTATTGCTGCCTCGGGCACCTTATGGTCGTTCTCCTGTGAGTCTAGATTTTCGAATCCGACGCGAAACTGATAGTTGATTGTAAGGTTCAGGGCCTCCTAATGCCGATGGAACACTCAAATTGCGTCGCGATCCAATACATCGACCTTTAGCCGACTTGTCTCCAAGGGTCAATTGCTGCCTCGGGCACCTTATGGTCGTTCTCCTGTGAGTCTAGATTTTCGAATCCGACGCAAAAATGATAGTTAATTGTAACGTTCAGGGCCTTGTAATGACGATGGAACACTCATATTGCGTCGAGATTCAATACATCGGCCTCCAGCCGACTTGTCTCCAAGGGTCTGTTGCTGCCTCGGGCACCTTATGGTCGTTCTCCTGTGAGTTTAGATTATCGAATCCGACGCAAAAATGATAGTTAATTGCAACGTTTAGGGCCTCCTAATGACGATGGAACACTCAAATTGCGTCGAGATTCAATACATCGGCCTCCAGCCGACTTGTCTCCAAGGGTCTATTGCTGCCTCGGGCACGTTATGGTCGTTCTCCTGTGAGTTTAGATTTTCGAATCCGACGCACAAATGATAGTTAATTGTAACATTCAGGGCCTCCTAAAGACGATGGAACACTCAAATTGCGTCGAGATTCAATACATCGGCCTCCAGCCGACTTGTCTCCAAGGGTCTGTTGTGGCCTCGGGCACCTTATTGTCGTTCTCCTGTGAGTTTAGATTATCGAATCCGACGCAAAAATGATAGTTAATTGTAACGTTTAATGCCTCCTAATGACGATGGAACACTTAAATTGCGTCGCGATCCAATACATCGACCTCCAGCCGACTTGTCTCCAAGGGTCAAATGCTGCCTCGGGCACCTTATGGTCGTTCTCCTGTGAGTCTAGATTTTCGAATCCGACGCAAAAATGATAGTTAATTGTAACGTTCAGGGCCTTGTAATGACGATGGAACACTCAAATTGCGTCGAGATTCAATACATCGGCCTCCAGCCGACTTGTCTCCAAGGGTCTGTTGCTGCCTCGGGCATCTTATGGTCGTTCTCCTGTGAGTTTAGATTATCGAATCCGACGAAAAAATCATAGTTAATTGTAACGTATAGGGCCTCCTAACGACGACGGAACACTCAAATTGCGTCGAGATTCAATACATCGGCCTCCAGCCAACTTGACTCCAAGGGTCTGTTGCTGCCTCGGGCACCTTATGGTCGTTGTCCTGTGAGTCTAGATTTTCGAATCCGACGCAAAAATGATGGTTAATTGTAACGTTCAGGGCCTTGTAATGACGATGGAACACTCAAATTGCGTCGAGATTCAATACATCGGCCTCCAGCCGACTTGTCTCCAAGGGTCTGTTGCTGCCTCGGGCACCTTATGGTCGTTCTCTTGTGAGTTTAGATTATCGAATCCGACGAAAAATGATAGTTAATTGTAACGTTTAGGGCCCCCTAATGACGATGGAACACTCAAATTGCGTCGAGATTCAATACATCGACCTCCAGCCGACTTGTCTCCAAATGTCTATTGCTGCCTCGGGCACCTTATGTTCGTTCTCCTGTGAGTCTAGATTTTCGAATCCGACGAAAAAATGATAGTTAATTGTAACGTTCCGGGCCTTGTAATGACGATGGAACACTCAAATTGCGTCGAGATTCAATACATCGGCCTCCAGCCGACTTGTCTCCAAGGGTCTGTTGCTGCCTCGGGCACCTTATGGTCGTTCTCCTGTGAGTTTAGATTATCGAATCCGACGCAAAAATGATAGTTAATTGTAACGTTTAGGGCCTCCTAATGACGATGGAACACTCCAATTGCGTCGAGATTCAATACATCGGCGTCCAGCCGACTTGTCTCCAAGGGTCTATCGCTGCCTCGGGCACCTTATGGTCGTTCTCGTGTGAGCTTAGATTATCGAATCCGACGCAAAAATGATAGTTAATTGTAACGTTTAGGGCCTTGTAATGACGATGGAACACTCAAATTGCGTCGAGATTCAATAAATCGTCCTCCAGCCGACTTGTCTCCAAGGGTCTATTGCTGTCTCGGGCACCTTATGGTCGTTCTCCTGTGAGTCTAGATTTTCGAATCCGACGCGAAACTTATAGTTAATTGTAAGGTTCAGGGCCTCCTAATGCCGATGGAACACTCAAATTGCGTCGCGATCCAATGCATCGACCTCCAGCCGACTTGTCTCCAAGGGTCAATTGCTGCCTCGGGCTCCTTATGGTCGTTCTCCTGTGAGTCTAGATTTTCGAATCCGACGCAAAAATGATAGTTAATTGTAACGTTCAGGGCCTTGTAATGACGATGGAACACTCATATTGCGTCGAGATTCAATACATCGGCCTCCAGCCGACTTGTCTCCAAGGGTCTGTTGCTGCCTCGGGCACCTTATGGTCGTTCTCCTGTGAGTTTAGATTATCGAATCCGACGCAAAAATGATAGTTAATTGTAACGTTTAGGGCCTCCTAATGACGATGGAACACTCAAATTGCGTCGAGATTCAATACATCGGCCTCCAGCCGACTTGTCTCCAAGGGTCTATTGCTGCCTCGGGCACTTTATGGTCTTTCTCCTGTGAGTTTAGATTTTCGAATCCGACGCACAAATGATAGTTAATTGTAACATTCAGGGCCTCCTAAAGACGATGGAACACTCAAATTGCGTCGAGATTCAATACATCGGCCTCCAGCCGACTTGTCTCCAAGGGTCTGTTGCTGCCTCGGGCACCTTATGGTCGTTCTCCTGTGAGTTTAGATTATCGAATCCGACGCAAAAATGATAGTTAATTGTAACGTTTAGGGCCTCCTAATGACGATGGAACACTCAAATTGCGTCGAGATTCAATACATCGGCCTCCAGCTGACTTGTCTCCAAGGGTCTATTGCTGCCTCGGGCACGTTATGGTCGTTCTCCTGTGAGTTTAGATTATCGAATCCGACGCAAAAATGATAGTTAATTGTAACGTTTAGGGCCTCCTAATGGCGATGGAACACACAAATTGCGTCGAGATTCAATACATCGGCCTCCAGCCGACTTGTCTCCAAGGGGATTTTGCTGTCTCGGGCACAATATGATCCTTCTCCTGTAAGTCTTGATTTTCGAATCCGACGCGAAACTGATAGTTAATTGTAAGGTTCAGGGCCTTCTAATGACGATGGAACACTCAAATTGCGTCGAGATTCAATACATCGGCCTCCAGCCGACTTGTCTCCAAGGGTCTGTTGTGGCCTCGGGCACCTTATGGTCGTTCTCCTGTGAGTTTAGATTATCGAATCCGACGAAAAAATCATAGTTAATTGTAACGTATAGGGCCTCCTAACGACGATGGAACACTCAAATTGCGTCGAGATTCAATACATCGGCCTCCAGCCGACTTGACTCCAAGGGTCTGTTGCTGCCTCGGGCACCTTATGGTCGTTCTCCTGTGAGTTTAGATTATCGAATCCGACGCAAAAATGATAGTTAATTGTAACGTTTAGGGCCTTGTAATGACGATGGAACACTCAAATTGCGTCGAGATTCAATACATCGTCCTCCAGCCGACTTGTCTCCATGGGTTTATTGCTGCCTCGGGCACCTTATGGTCGTTCTCCTGTGAGTTTAGATTATCGAATCCGACGCAAAAATGATAGTTAATTGTAACGTTTAAGGCCTCCTAATGACGATGGAACACTCAAATTGCGTCGCGATACAATACATCGATCTCCAGCCGACTTGTCTCCAAGGGTCTATTGCTGCCTCTGGCACCTTATGGTCGTTCTCCTGTGAGTCTAGATTTTCGAATCCGACGCAAAAATGATGGTTAATTGTAACGTTCAGGGCCTTGTAATGACGATGGAACACTCAAATTGCGTCGAGATTCAATACATCGGCCTCCAGCCGACTTGTCTCCAAGGGTCTATTGCTGCCTCGGGCACCTTATGGTCGTTCTCCTGTGAGTCTAGATTTTCGAATCCGACGCAAAAATGATGGTTAATTGTAACGTTCAGGGCCTTGTAATGACGATGGAACACTCAAATTGCGTCGAGATTCAATACATCGGCCTCCAGCCGACTTGTCTCCAAGGGTCTGTTGCTGCCTCGGGCACCTTATGGTCGTTCTCCTGTGAGTTTAGATTATCGAATCCGCGCAAAAATGGTAGTTAGTTGTAACGTTTAGGGCCTCCTAATGACGATGGAGCACTCAAATTGCGTCGAGATTCAATACATCGGCCTCCAGCCGACTTGTCTCCAAGGGTCTATTGCTGCCTCGGGCACGTTATGATCGTTCTCCTGTGAGTTTAGATTTTCGAATCCGACGCACAAATGATAGTTAATTGTAACATTCAGGGCCTCCTAAAGACGATGGAACACTCAAATTGCATCGCGATCCAATACATCGACCTCCAGCCGACTTGTCTCCAAGTGTCTGTTGCTGCCTCGGGCACCTTATGGTCGTTCTCCTGGAGTTTAGATTATCGAATCCGACGCAAAAATCATAGTTAATTGTAATGTTTGGGGCCTCCTAATGACGATGGAACACTCAAATTGCGTCGAGATTCAATACATCGGCCTCCAGCCGACTTGTCTCCAAGGGGATATTGCTGTATCGGGCACAATATGATCCTTCTCCTGTGAGTCTTGATTTTCGAATCCGACGCGAAACTGATTGTTAATTGTAAGGTTCAGGGCCTCCTAATGACGATGGAACACTAAAATTGCGTCGCGATCCAATACATCGACCTCCAGCCGACTTGTATCCAAGGGTCTGTTGCTGCCTCGGGCACATTATGGTCGTTCTCCTGTGAGTTTAGATTATCGAATCCGACGCAAAAATGATAGTTAATTGTAACGTTTAGGGCCTCCTAATGACGATGGAACACTCAAATTGCGTCGCGATCCAATACATCGACCTCCAGCCGACTTGTCTCCAAGGGTCTATTGCTGCCTCGGGCACCTTATGGTCGTTCTCCTGTGGGTCTAGATTTTCGAATCCGACGCATAAATGATAGTTAATTGTAACATTCAGGGCCTCTTAATGACGATGGAACACTCAAATTGCGTCGATATTCAATACATCGGCCTCCAGTCGATTTGTCTCCAAGGGGTATATTGCTGTCTCGAGCACCGTATGAACTTCTCCTGTGAGTAGATTTTCGAATCCGACGCTAAAATGATAGTTAATTGTAACGTTCAGGGCCTTGTAATGACGATGTAACACTCAAATTGCGTCGAGATTCAATACATCGGCCTCCAGCCGACTTGTATCCAAGGGGATATTGCAGTCTCGTGCACCATATGATCCTTCTCCTGTTAGTAGATTTTCGAATCCGACGCTAAAATGATAGTTAACTGTAACGTTCAGGGACTCCTAATGCCGATGGAACACTCAAATTGCGTCGAGATTCAATACATCGGCCTCCAGCCGACTTGTCTCCAAGGGTCTGTTGCTGCCTCGGGCACCTTATGGTCGTTCTCCTGTGAGTTTAGATTATCGAATCCGACGCAAAAATGATAGTTAATTTTAACGTTCAGGGCCTCCTAATGCCGATGGGACACTCAAATTAAGTCGAGATTCAATACATCGGCCTCCAGCCGACTTGTCACCAAGGGTCTATTGCTGCCTCGGGCACCGTATGAACTTCTCCTGTGAGTAGATTTTCGAATCCGACGCGAAACTGATAGTTGATTGTAAGGTTCAGGGCCTCCTAATGCCGATGGAACACTCAAATTGCGTCGCGATCCAATACATCGACCTTTAGCCGACTTGTCTCCAAGGGTCAATTGCTGCCTCGGGCACCTTATGGTCGTTCTCCTGTGAGTCTAGATTTTCGAATCCGACGCAAAAATGATAGTTAATTGTAACGTTCAGGGCCTTGTAATGACGATGGAACACTCATATTGCGTCGAGATTCAATACATCGGCCTCCAGCCGACTTGTCTCCAAGGGTCTGTTGCTGCCTCGGGCACCTTATGGTCGTTCTCCTGTGAGTTTAGATTATCGAATCCGACGCAAAAATGATAGTTAATTGCAACGTTTAGGGCCTCCTAATGACGATGGAACACTCAAATTGCGTCGAGATTCAATACATCGGCCTCCAGCCGACTTGTCTCCAAGGGTCTATTGCTGCCTCGGGCACGTTATGGTCGTTCTCCTGTGAGTTTAGATTTTCGAATCCGACGCACAAATGATAGTTAATTGAAACATTCAGGGCCTCCTAAAGACGATGGAACACTCAAATTGCGTCGAGATTCAATACATCGGCCTCCAGCCGACTTGTCTCCAAGGGTCTGTTGTGGCCTCGGGCACCTTATTGTCGTTCTCCTGTGAGTTTAGATTATCGAATCCGACGCAAAAATGATAGTTAATTGTAACGTTTAATGCCTCCTAATGACGATGGAACACTTAAATTGCGTCGCGATCCAATACATCGACCTCCAGCCGACTTGTCTCCAAGGGTCAAATGCTGCCTCGGGCACCTTATGGTCGTTCTCCTGTGAGTCTAGATTTTCGAATCCGACGCAAAAATGATAGTTAATTGTAACGTTCAGGGCCTTGTAATGACGATGGAACACTCAAATTGCGTCGAGATTCAATACATCGGCCTCCAGCCGACTTGTCTCCAAGGGTCTGTTGCTGCCTCGGGCACCTTATGGTCGTTCTCCTGTGAGTTTAGATTATCGAATCCGACGAAAAAATCATAGTTAATTGTAACGTATAGGGCCTCCTAACGACGACGGAACACTCAAATTGCGTCGAGATTCAATACATCGGCCTCCAGCCAACTTGACTCCAAGGGTCTGTTGCTGCCTCGGGCACCTTATGGTCGTTCTCCTGTGAGTCTAGATTTTCGAATCCGACGCAAAAATGATGGTTAATTGTAACGTTCAGGGCCTTGTAATGACGATGGAACACTCAAATTGCGTCGAGATTCAATACATCGGCCTCCAGCCGACTTGTCTCCAAGGGTCTGTTGCTGCCTCGGGCACCTTATGGTCGTTCTCTTGTGAGTTTAGATTATCGAATCCGACGAAAAATGATAGTTAATTGTAACGTTTAGGGCCCCCTAATGACGATGGAACACTCAAATTGCGTCGAGATTCAATACATCGACCTCCAGCCGACTTGTCTCCAAATGTCTATTGCTGCCTCGGGCACCTTATGTTCGTTCTCCTGTGAGTCTAGATTTTCGAATCCGACGAAAAAATGATAGTTAATTGTAACGTTCCGGGCCTTGTAATGACGATGGAACACTCAAATTGCGTCGAGATTCAATACATCGGCCTCCAGCCGACTTGTCTCCAAGGGTCTGTTGCTGCCTCGGGCACCTTATGGTCGTTCTCCTGTGAGTTTAGATTATCGAATCCGACGCAAAAATGATAGTTAATTGTAACGTTTAGGGCCTCCTAATGACGATGGAACACTCCAATTGCGTCGAGATTCAATACATCGGCGTCCAGCCGACTTGTCTCCAAGGGTCTATTGCTGCCTCGGGCACCTTATGGTCGTTCTCGTGTGAGCTTAGATTATCGAATCCGACGCAAAAATGATAGTTAATTGTAACGTTTAGGGCCTTGTAATGACGATGGAACACTCAAATTGCGTCGAGATTCAATAAATCGTCCTCCAGCCGACTTGTCTCCAAGGGTCTATTGCTGTCTCGGGCACCTTATGGTCGTTCTCCTGTGAGTCTAGATTTTCGAATCCGACGCGAAACTTATAGTTAATTGTAAGGTTCAGGGCCTCCTAATGCCGATGGAACACTCAAATTGCGTCGCGATCCAATACATCGACCTCCAGCCGACTTGTCTCCAAGGGTCAATTGCTGCCTCGGGCACCTTATGGTCGTTCTCCTGTGAGTCTAGATTTTCGAATCCGACGCAAAAATGATAGTTAATTGTAACGTTCAGGGCCTTGTAATGACGATGGAACACTCATATTGCGTCGAGATTCAATACATCGGCCTCCAGCCGACTTGTCTCCAAGGGTCTGTTGCTGCCTCGGGCACCTTATGGTCGTTCTCCTGTGAGTTTAGATTATCGAATCCGACGCAAAAATGATAGTTAATTGTAACGTTTAGGGCCTCCTAATGACGATGGAACACTCAAATTGCGTCGAGATTCAATACATCGGCCTCCAGCCGACTTGTCTCCAAGGGTCTATTGCTGCCTCGGGCACTTTATGGTCTTTCTCCTGTGAGTTTAGATTTTCGAATCCGACGCACAAATGATAGTTAATTGTAACATTCAGGGCCTCCTAAAGACGATGGAACACTCAAATTGCGTCGAGATTCAATACATCGGCCTCCAGCCGACTTGTCTCCAAGGGTCTGTTGCTGCCTCGGGCACCTTATGGTCGTTCTCCTGTGAGTTTAGATTATCGAATCCGACGCAAAAATGATAGTTAATTGTAACGTTTAGGGCCTCCTAATGACGATGGAACACTCAAATTGCGTCGAGATTCAATACATCGGCCTCCAGCTGACTTGTCTCCAAGGGTCTATTGCTGCCTCGGGCACGTTATGGTCGTTCTCCTGTGAGTTTAGATTTTCGAATCCGACGCACAAATGATAGTTAATTGTAACATTCAGGGCCTCCTAAAGACGATGGAACACTCAAATTGCGTCGAGATTCAATACATCGGCCTCCAGCCGACTTGTCTCCAAGGGTCTGTTGCTGCCTCGGGCACCTTATGGTCGTTCTCCTGTGAGTTTAGATTATCGAATCCGACGCAAAAATGATAGTTAATTGTAACGTTTAGGGCCTCCTAATGACGATGGAACACACAAATTGCGTCGAGATTCAATACATCGGCCTCCAGCCGACTTGTCTCCAAGGGGATTTTGCTGTCTCGGGCACAATATGATCCTTCTCCTGTAAGTCTTGATTTTCGAATCCGACGCGAAACTGATAGTTAATTGTAAGGTTCAGGGCCTTCTAATGACGATGGAACACTCAAATTGCGTCGAGATTCAATACATCGGCCTCCAGCCGACTTGTCTCCAAGGGTCTGTTGTGGCCTCGGGCACCTTATTGTCGTTCTCCTGTGAGTTTAGATTATCGAATCCGACGAAAAATGATAGTTAATTGTAACGTTTAATGCCTCCTAATGACGATGGAACACTCAAATTGCGTCGCGATCCTATACATCGACCTCCAGCCGACTTGTCTCCAAGGGTCAATTGCTGCCTCGGGCACCTTATGGTCGTTCTCCTGTGAGTCTAGATTTTCGAATCCGACGCAAAATTGATAGTTAATTGTAACGTTCAGGGCCTTGTAATGACGATGGAACACTCAAATTGCGTCGAGATTCAATACATCGGCCTCCAGCCGACTTGTCTCCAAGGGTCTGTTGCTGCCTCGGGCACCTTATGGTCGTTCTCCTGTGAGTTTAGATTATCGAATCCGACGAAAAAATCATAGTTAATTGTAACGTATAGGGCCTCCTAACGACGATGGAACACTCAAATTGCGTCGAGATTCAATACATCGGCCTCCAGCCGACTTGACTCCAAGGGTCTGTTGCTGCCTCGGGCACCTTATGGTCGTTCTCCTGTGAGTTTAGATTATCGAATCCGACGCAAAAATGATAGTTAATTGTAACGTTTAGGGCCTTGTAATGACGATGGAACACTCAAATTGCGTCGAGATTCAATACATCGTCCTCCAGCCGACTTGTCTCCATGGGTTTATTGCTGCCTCGGGCACCTTATGGTCGTTCTCCTGTGAGTTTAGATTATCGAATCCGACGCAAAAATGATAGTTAATTGTAACGTTTAAGGCCTCCTAATGACGATGGAACACTCAAATTGCGTCGCGATACAATACATCGATCTCCAGCCGACTTGTCTCCAAGGGTCTATTGCTGCCTCTGGCACCTTATGGTCGTTCTCCTGTGAGTCTAGATTTTCGAATCCGACGCAAAAATGATGGTTAATTGTAACGTTCAGGGCCTTGTAATGACGATGGAACACTCAAATTGCGTCGAGATTCAATACATCGGCCTCCAGCCGACTTGTCTCCAAGGGTCTATTGCTGCCTCGGGCACCTTATGGTCGTTCTCCTGTGAGTCTAGATTTTCGAATCCGACGCAAAAATGATCTTTAATTGTAACGTTCAGGGCCTTGTAATGACGATGGAACACTCAAATTGCGTCGAGATTCAATACATCGGCCTCCAGCCGACTTGTCTCCAAGGGTCTGTTGCTGCCTCGGGCACCTTATGGTCGTTCTCCTGTGAGTTTAGATTATCGAATCCGCGCAAAAATGGTAGTTAGTTGTAACGTTTAGGGCCTCCTAATGACGATGGAACACTCAAATTGCGTCGAGATTCAATACATCGGCCTCCAGCCGACTTGTCTCCAAGGGTCTATTGCTGCCTCGGGCACGTTATGATCGTTCTCCTGTGAGTTTAGATTTTCGAATCCGACGCACAAATGATAGTTAATTGTAACATTCAGGGCCTCCTAAAGACGATGGAACACTCAAATTGCATCGCGATCCAATACATCGACCTCCAGCCGACTTGTCTCCAAGTGTCTGTTGCTGCCTCGGGCACCTTATGGTCGTTCTCCTGGAGTTTAGATTATCGAATCCGACGCAAAAATCATAGTTAATTGTAATGTTTGGGGCCTCCTAATGACGATGGAACACTCAAATTGCGTCGAGATTCAATACATCGGCCTCCAGCCGACTTGTCTCCAAGGGGATATTGCTGTATCGGGCACAATATGATCCTTCTCCTGTGAGTCTTGATTTTCGAATCCGACGCGAAACTGATTGTTAATTGTAAGGTTCAGGGCCTCCTAATGACGATGGAACACTAAAATTGCGTCGCGATCCAATACATCGACCTCCAGCCGACTTGTATCCAAGGGTCTGTTGCTGCCTCGGGCACATTATGGTCGTTCTCCTGTGAGTTTAGATTATCGAATCCGACGCAAAAATGATAGTTAATTGTAACGTTTAGGGCCTCCTAATGACGATGGAACACTCAAATTGCGTCGCGATCCAATACATCGACCTCCAGCCGACTTGTCTCCAAGGGTCTATTGCTGCCTCGGGCACCTTATGGTCGTTCTCCTGTGGGTCTAGATTTTCGAATCCGACGCATAAATGATAGTTAATTGTAACATTCAGGGCCTCTTAATGACGATGGAACACTCAAATTGCGTCGATATTCAATACATCGGCCTCCAGTCGATTTGTCTCCAAGGGGTATATTGCTGTCTCGAGCACCGTATGAACTTCTCCTGTGAGTAGATTTTCGAATCCGACGCTAAAATGATAGTTAATTGTAACGTTCAGGGCCTTGTAATGACGATGTAACACTCAAATTGCGTCGAGATTCAATACATCGGCCTCCAGCCGACTTGTATCCAAGGGGATATTGCAGTCTCGTGCACCATATGATCCTTCTCCTGTTAGTAGATTTTCGAATCCGACGCTAAAATGATAGTTAACTGTAACGTTCAGGGACTCCTAATGCCGATGGAACACTCAAATTGCGTCGAGATTCAATACATCGGCCTCCAGCCGACTTGTCTCCAAGGGTCTGTTGCTGCCTCGGGCACCTTATGGTCGTTCTCCTGTGAGTTTAGATTATCGAATCCGACGCAAAAATGATAGTTAATTTTAACGTTCAGGGCCTCCTAATGCCGATGGGACACTCAAATTAAGTCGAGATTCAATACATCGGCCTCCAGCCGACTTGTCACCAAGGGTCTATTGCTGCCTCGGGCACCGTATGAACTTCTCCTGTGAGTAGATTTTCGAATCCGACGCTAAAATGATAGTTAAGTGTAACGTTCAGGGCCTTGTAATGACGATGGAACACTCAAATTGCGTCGAGATTCAATACATCGGCCTCCAGCCGACTTGTCTCCAAGGGGATATTGCTGCCTCGGGCACCTTATTGTGGTTCTCCTGTTTATTTATTTATTTATTTATTTATTTATTGTTCCGTGGGACCTCATTTAGGAGAAGTCTCGATGGTCATGGAACGAGTCAATACATGAAATTATAACACGATTGTAGAAACAGATAAAATGAAATATAAGAAACATATTCTGGCGACAAGTCGTTAGTTTAAATAAAGAAAATCAAGAATATAACACTGGAATTTGCTTAATTTTTTAGCTCTTCCAGGAGCTCCTCGACAGAATAGAAGGAGTGAGCCTTGAGGAAACTCTTCAGTTTAGACTTAAAAGTGTTTGGGCTACTGCTAAGATTTTTGAGTTCTTGTGGTAGCTTATTGAAAATGGATGCAGCAGAATACTGCACTCCTTTCTGCACAAGGGTCAAGGAAGTGCATTCCACATGCAGATTTGATTTCTGCCTAGTATTAACTGAGTGAAAGCTGCTAACTCTTGGGAATAAGCTAATATTGCTAACAACAAACGACATTAAAGAAAATACATACTGTGAGGGCAATGTCAAAATAGGGGTCGACAAGAGGTTTTCGAACTTACACCATACATAGCTCGAACAGCCCGTTTTTGAGACAAAAATACCCTTTTTGAATCAGAAGAATTACCCCAAAAAATAATACCATATGACATAAGTGTATGAAAATATGCGAAGTATACTACTTTTCGTGTTGAAATGTCACTTATTTCAGATACTGTTCTAATGGTAAATAAAGCGGCATTTAGTTTCTGAACAAGATCCTGAACATGGGCTTTCCACAACAGCTTAGTATCTATCTGTACGCCTAGGAACTTGAACTGTTCCGTCTCGCTTATAACATGCCCATTCTGTCTGATTAAAATGTCAGTTCTTGTTGAATTGTGGGTTAGAAACTGTAAAAACTGAGTCTTACTCTGATTTAGCATCAGATTATTTTCCACAAGCCACGAACTTATATCATGAACTACATTATTTGATAATGTTTCAATATTACACACAAGATCCTTCACTACCAATGTGGTGTCATCAGCAAACAGAAATATTATTGAATCACCTGTAATACTAGAAGGCATATCATTTACATAAATAAGAAACAGCAGTGGCCCCAGCACCGACCCTTGGGGAACGCCCCATTTAACAGTGCCCCATTGGGACTGAACATCATTACCACTCTCAATATTGCGGAGGATTACCTTTTGCTTTCTGTTCTTAAAGTAGGAGGCGAACCAATTGTAAGCTACTCCCCTTACTCCATAATGTTCCAACTTCTGCAGTAATATTTTGTGGTCAACACAGTCAAAAGCCTTCGTTAAATCAAAGAAAACACCTAACGTTCGCAACCTTTTATTTAATCCATCCAAAACTTCACAGAGAAAAGAGACTATAGCATTTTCAGTTGTTAAGCCATTTCTAAAACCAAACTGTACATTTGACAGCAAATTATGTGAATTTAAATGCTGCAGTAACCTTGTATATACAACCCTCTCGATAACTTTAGCAAACACCGATGACATAGAAATAGGTCTATAATTGTCAACATTATCCCTGTCTCCCTTTTTATAAAGTGGCTTCACTACCGAGTACTTTAATTGGTCAGGAAACCGACCACTCCTAAAGGAAAAGTTACAGATATGGCTAAGTACTGAGCTAACATACGTGGAACAATACTTCAGTATTCTGCTAGATACCCCGTCATATCCATGAGAGTTCTTGGTCTTTAGTGATTTAATTATTAACTCAATCTCCCTCTTGTCAGTATCATGGAGGAGCATTTCAGGTAACAGTCTCGGAACACTTTTCTCTAAGAGCACTATATGATTCCCTGTTGGGACTAGGTTTCTATTTAGTTCACCTGCTATATTCAGAAAGTGATTATTAAATACTGTACATATATGTGACTTATCAGTAACACGGACATCCCCACTACGCACTGATTCTATATTCTCGACCTGTCTCTGCAGACCAACCACTTCCTTTACGACTGACCATATGGTTTTAATTTTATCCTGAGACTTAGCTATTCTATTTGCATACCACATACTTTTTGCCTTCCTAATAACTTTTTTAAGCACCTTACAATACTGTTTGTAATGGGCTGCTGCATTTAGATTTTGACTGTTTCTAACGTTTTGATATAATTGCCACTTTGTTCTACAAGATATTCTTATCCCTTTAGTCAGCCACCCAGGCTGCCTGTTTGTGCTAGTACCCTGTTTTGAACGTTCTAACGGAAAGCAACTTTCAAAGAGCACGAGAAAAGTCTTGAGGAAAGCATTATATTTATCGTCTACTGTATCAGCACTATAAACATCTTGCCACTCTTGTTCCTTGATAAGGTTTACAAAAGTCTGTACAGCAACTGGATCAGCTTTCCTAAAAAGTTGGTAACTATATTTAACATGTGTTGCAGCACAAAAATCTTTTAGACTTAAAATTTGTGCATCATGATCTGAAAGGCCATTCACCTTTTTGCTAACAGAATGCCCTTCTAATAATGACGAATGAACAAAAATATTGTCTATGGTTGTTCTACTGTTCCCTTGCACTCTCGTTGGAAAGAATACGGTTTGCATAAGATTATATGAATTAAGGAGGTCTACCAGCATCCTTTTCCTTGCACAATCACTTATACAATTAATATTGAAGTCACCACATATAACTAACTTTTTGTATTTCCTATAAAGTGAACCAAGAACCTCCTCTAGCTTTAGCAAAAATGTTGTGAAATCGGAGTCTGGGGATCTATAAATAACAACAGTAAGAAGTTTAGCTCCACTAAATTTAAGCACACCTGCACAACATTCAAACACCTTTTCAGTGCAGTACTTTGAAACATCAATTGACTCAAATGGGATACCGTTTTTCACATACATGGCTACTCCCCCACACCGCAAAGAGGTCCTAGAAAAGCTGCCAGCCAACCTGTATCCTGGTAAAGGAAGCCTCTGAATTATCTCCTTATTTAAGAAGTGTTCAGATATACCAATAATTTCAGAGTCAACATCTATAAGCAGTTCACTAACTTTATCTCTAATACCTTGTATATTTTGATGAAATATATTAATTCCCTCATTAACGGATACCCAAGCTTTGTAGAAAGTGGTTTCTTTGTTAGAGAGACTTCCCTTAAGCAGGAATACCTATCAGCTGACTTCAATCTAAAAAAGGTACAGCTCTAACACCCACAACTACCGAAATTTTCCCATGAGTGATCCCACCACCCCCACCTATGCTGTCACCTATGCGTTTTGCCAACCTCCCCTTCCCATACCTGTTGAGGTGTAGGCCATGTCTAGTGAAACCCGTCCTACTGATAGACTCCACCGACACCACTGAAATGTGACTCATGCCTTCTGTCATCAGCGCACCCCCAAGTCTCATGTTATTACGCCTGACGGCTGTATTAAGATGAGGCCGATCGTGACGCTGAAACAGTTCCACAAAATGCACATTCGTGTTGCCAGTCTGAGTGGCTATCTTTTCCAGGTCACCATCTATGTCATACTCCCCATCCCTATCAATACTATTACCAGCCCCACCCACAATCACTACCTGATCCTCTTTAGTAAAATCCCTACATAACCCCCCTATGTTAAAAGTCACCTGAGCCAATCCTGCATTAGGCTTCACAATGCTGGTGACCCGGTACTCACTCCCCAAAACTTCCTGCAACTGCTGGCCTACACCTCTACCATGAAAACTACCTAACAGCAGAACCTTCTTCTTTCTCTTAGACTTTGCAACTGTCCTCGCCACCGTAACTGCTGAGGTCTGCTGCATACTTCCTACATCTACAGCTACTAGAGATTCCTCTCCACTAGACTCTGACAGTTGGTCAAATCTATTACAAACACCAATAGTAAAATTATCTGAAAATCTCCTTCTCCTAGCAGATCTCTTGCCAACTGCCAGCTCCCATTCCCCAACCCCCTTCTCCCTCCTCATCCTATCTAGCTCCTCCTGTGAGTCTATATTTTCGAATCCGACGCAAAAATGATAGTTAATTGTAACGTTTAGTGTTTCCTAATGACGATGGGACACTCAAATTGCGTCGAGATTCAATACATCGTCCTCCAGCCGACTTGTCTCCAAGGGTCTAATGCTGCCTCGGGCACCTTATGGTCGTTCTCCTGTGAGTCTAGATTTTAGATTCCGACGCAAAAATGATGGTTAATTGTAACGTTCAGGGCCTTCTAATGACGATGGAACACTCAAATTGCGTCGAGATTCAATACATCGGCCTCCAGCCGACTTGTCTCCAAGGGTCTGTTGCTGCCTCGGGCACCTTATGATCGTTCTCCTGTGAGTTTAGATTATCGAACCCGACGCAAAAATGATAGTTAATTGTAACGTTTAGGGCCTTGTAATGACGATGGAACACTCAAATTGCGCCGAGATTCAATACATCGTCCTCCAGCCGACTTGTCTCCAAGGGTCTATTGCTGCCTCGGGCACCTTATGGTCGTTCGACTGTGAGTCTAGATTTTCGAATCCGACGCAAAACTGATAGTTAATTGTAATGTTCAGGGCCTCCTAATGACGATGGAACACTCAAATTGCGTCGAGATTCAATACATCGGCCTCCAGCCGACTTGTCTCCAAGGGTCTGTTGCTGCCTCGGGCACTTTATGGTCGTTCTCCTGTGAGTTTAGATTATCGAATCCGACGCAAAAATGATAGTTAATTGTAACGTTTAGGGCCTTGTAATGACGATGGAACACTCAAATTGCGTCGAGATTCAATACATTGTCCTCCAGCCGACTTGTCTCCAAGGGTCTATTGCTGCCACGGGCACTTTATGGTCGCTCTCCTGTGAGTCTAGATTTTCGAATCCGACGCGAAACTGATAGTTAATTGTAAGGTTCAGGGCCTCCTAATGACGATGGAACACTCAAATTGCGTCGAGATTCAATACATCGGCCTCCAGCGGACTTGTCTCCAAGGGGATATTGCTGTCTCGAGCACCGTATGAACTTCTCCTGTGAGTAGATTTTCGAATCCGACGCTAAAATGATAGTTAATTGTAACGTTCAGGGCCTTGTAATGACGATGGAACACTCAAATTGCGTCGAGATTCAATACATCGGCCTCCAGCGGACTTGTCTCCAAGGGGATATTGCTGTCTCGAGCACCGTATGAACTTCTCCTGTGAGTAGATTTTCGAATCCGACGCTAAAATGATAGTTAATTGCAACGTTCAGGGCCTCCTAATGACGATGGAACACTCAAATTGCGTCAAGATTCAATATATCGCTTTCCAGCCGACTTGTCTCCAAGGGTCTATTGCTGCCTCGGGCACCTTATGGTCTTTCTCCTGTGAGTCTAGATTTTCGAATCCGACGCATAAATGATAGTTATTGTAACGTTCAGGGACTCCTAAAGACGATGGAACACTCAAATTGCGTCGAGATTCAATACATCGGCCTCCAGCCGACTTGTATCCAAGGGGATATTGCAGTCTCGTGCACCATATGATCCTTCTCCTGTTAGTAGATTTTCGAATCAGACGCAAAAATGATAGTTAACTGTAACGTTCAGGGCCTCCTAATGCCGATGGAACACTCAAATTGCGTCGAGATTCAATACATCGGCCTCCAGCCGACTTGTCTCCAAGGGTCTATTGCTGCCTCGGGCACCTTATGGCCGTTCTCCTGTGAGTTTAGATTATCGAATCCGACGCAAAAATGATAGTTAATTGTAACGTTTAGGGCCTCCTAATGACGATGGAACACTCAAATTGCGTCGATATTCAATACATCGGCCTCCAGTCGATTTGTCTCCAAGGGGTATATTGCTGTCTCGAGCACCGTATGAGCTTCTCCTGTGAGTAGATTTTCGAATCCGACGCTAAAATGATAGTTAATGGTAACGTTCAGGGCCTTGTAATGACATTGGAACACTCAAATTGCGTCGAGATTCAATACATCGGCCTCCAGCCGACTTGTATCCAAGGGGATATTGCAGTCTCGTGCACCATATGATCCTTCTCTTGTTAGTAGATTTTCGAATCAGACGCTAAAATGATAGTTAATTGTAACGTTCAGGGCTTCCTAATGCCGATGGATCACTCAAATTGCGTCGAGATTCAATACATCGTCCTCCAGCCGACTTGTCTCCAAGGGTCTATTGCTGCCTCGGGCACCTTATGTTCGTTCTCCTGTGAGTTTAGATTATCGAATCCGACGCAAAAATGATAGTTAATTGTAACGTTTAGGGCCTCCTAATGACGATGGAACACTCAAATTGCGTCGATATTCAATACATCGGCCTCCAGTCGATTTGTCTCCAAGGGGAATATTGCTGTCTCGAGCACCGTATGAGCTTCTCCTGTGAGTAGATTTTCGAATCCGACGCTAAAATCATAGTTAATGGTAACGTTCAGGGCCTTGTAATGACATTGGAACACTCAAATTGCGTCGAGATTCAATACATCGTCCTCCAGCCGATTTGTCTCCAAGGGTCAATAGCTGCCACGGGCACCTTGTGATCGTTCTGCTGTGAGTCTAGATTTTCGAACCCGACGCAAAACTGATTGTTATTTGAACGTTCAGGGCCACCTAATGACGATGGAACACTCAAATTGAGTCGAGATTCAATACATCGACCTCGAGCCGACTTGTCTCCAAGGGGATATTGCTGGCTCGGGCACCTTATGGTCGTTCTCCTGTGAGTCTAGATTTTCAAATCCGACGCAAAAATGATAGTTAATTGTAACGTTCAGGGCCTTCTAATGACGATGGAACACTCAAATTGCGTCGAGATTCAATACATCGGCCTCCAGCCGACTTGTATCCAAGGGGATATTGCAGTCTCGGGCACAATATGATCCTTCTCCTGTGAGTCTAGATTTTCGAATCCGACGCAAAAATGATATTGAATAGTAACGTTCAGCGCCTCCTAATGACGATAGAAGACTCAAATTGCGTCGAGATTCAATACATCGTCCTCCAGCCGATTTGTCTCCAAGGGTCAATAGCTGCCACGGGCACCTTGTGATCATTCTGCTGTGAGTCTAGATTTTCGAACCCGACGCAAAACTGGTTGTTAATTGTTACGTTCAGGGCCACCTAATGACGATGGAACACTCAAATTGAGTCGACATTCAATACATCGACCTCCAGCCGACTTGTCTCCAAGGGGATATTGCTGCCTCGGGCACCTTATGGTCGTTGTCCTGTGAGTCTAGATTTTCGAATCCGAGGCAAAAATGGTAGTTAATTGTAACGTTCAGGGCCTTTTAATGACAATGGAACACTCAAATTGCGTCGAGATTCAATTCATCGGCCTCGAGACGACTTGTCTCCAAGGGGATATCGCTGCCTCGGGCACCACATGGTCCGTCTCCGGTGATTCTACGTTTTCGAATCCGACGCAAAACTCATAGTTAATTGCAACATTCAGGGCCTCCTAATGACGATGGAACACTCAAATTGCGTCGCGATCCAATACATCGACCTCCAGCCGACTTGTCTCCAAGGGTCTATTGCTGCCTCGGGCACCTTATGGTCGTTCTCCTGTGAGTCTAGATTTTCGAATCCGACGCAAAAATGATAGTTAATTGTAACGTTCAGGGCCTCCTAATGACGATGGAACACTCAAATTGCGTCAAGAAACAATACATCGGTTTCCAGCCGACTTGTCTCCAAGGGTCTATTGCTGCCTCGGGCACCTTATGGTCGTTCTCCTGTGAGTCTAGATTTTCGAATCCGATGCATAAATGATAGTTAATTGTAACGTTCAGGGACTCCTAAAGACGATGGAACACTCAAATTGCGTCGAGAGTCAATACATCGACCTCCAGTCGACTTGTATCCAAGGGTCTAAGTCTGCCTCGGGCACAATATGATCCTTCTCCTGTGAGTTTAGATTATCGAATCCGACGCAAAACTCATAGTTAATTGTAACGTTCAGGGCCTCCTAATGACGATGGAACACTCAAATTGCGTCAAGAATCAATACATCGGTTTCCAGCCGACTTGTCTCCAAGGGTCTGTAGCTGTCTCGGGCACAGTATGATCCATCACCTGTGAGTCTAGATTTTCGAATCCGACGCAAAAATGATAGTGAATTGTAACGTTCAGGGCCACCTAATGACGATGGAACACTCAAATTGAGTCGAGATTCAATACATCGACCTCCAGCCGACTTGTCTCCAAGTGGATATTGCTGCCTCGGGCACCTTATGGTCGTTCTCCTGTGAGTCTAGATTTTCGAATCCGACGCAAAAATGATAGTTAATTGTAACGTTCAGGGCCTTCTAATGACGATGGAACACTCAAATTGCGTCGAGATTCAATACATCGGCCTCCAGCCGACTTGTCTCCAAGGGGATATCGCTGCCTCGGAAACCACATGGTCCGTCGCCGGTGATCCTACGTTTTCGAATCCGACGCAAAACTCATAGTTAATTGTAACATTCAGGGCCTCCTAATGACGATGGAACACTCAAATTGCGTCGCGATCCAATACATCGACCTCCAGCCGACTTGTCTCCAAGGGTCTATTGCTGCCTCGGGCACCTTATGGTCGTTCTCCTGTGAGTGTAGATTTTCGAATCCGACGCATAAATGATAGTTAATTGTAACGTTCAGGGACTCCTAAAGACGATGGAACACTCAAATTGCGTCGAGATTCAATACATCGGCCTCCAGCCGACTTGTATCCAAGGGGATATTGCAGTCTCGTGCACCATATGATCCTTCTCCTGTTAGTAGATTTTCGAATCAGACGCTAAAATGATAGTTAACTGTAACGTTCAGGGCCTCCTAATGCAGATGGAACACTCAAATTGCGTCGAGATTCAATACATCGGCCTCCAGCCGACTTGTCTCCAAGGGTCTATTGCTGCCTCGGGCACCTTATGGTCGTTGTCCTGTGAGTCTAGATTTTCGAATCCGAGGCAAAAATGATATTTAATTGTAACGTTCAGGGCCTTTTAATGACAATGGACACTCAAATTGCGTCTAGATTCAATTCATCGGCCTCCAGCCGGCTTGTCTCCAAGGGGATATCGCTGCCTCGGGCACCTTATGGTCGTTCTCCTGTGAGTCTAGATTTTCGAATCCGACGCATAAATGATAGTTAATTGTAACGTTCAGGGACTCCTAAAGACGGTGGAACACTCAAATTGCGTCGAGAGTCAATACATCGACCTCCAGTCGACTTGTATCCTAGGGTCTAATGCTGCCTCGGGCACAATATGATCCTTCTCCTGTGAGTTTAGATTATCGAATCCGACGCAAAACTCATAGTTAATTGTAACGTTCAGGGCCTCCTAATGACGATGGAACACTCAAATTGCGTCAAGAATCAATACATCGGTTTCCAGCCGACTTGTCTCCAAGGGTCTGTAGCTGTCTCGGGCACAGTATGATCCATCTCCTGTGAGTCTAGATTTTCGAATCCGACGCAAAAATGATAGTGAATTGTAACGTTCAGCGCTTCCTAATGACGATAGAAGACTCAAATTGCGTCGAGATTCAATCCATCGTCCTCCAGCCGATTTGTCTCCAAGGGTCAATAGCTGCCACGGGCACCTTGTGATCGTTCTGTTGTGAGTCTAGATTTTCGAACCCGACGCAAAACTGATTGTTAATTGTAACGTTCAGGGCCACCTAATGACGATGGAACACTCAAATTGAGTCGAGATTCAATACATCGACCACTAGCCGACTTGTCTCCAAGGGGATATTGCTGGCTCGGGCACCTTATGGTCGTTCTCCTGTGAGTCTAGATTTTCAAATCCGACGCAAAAATGATAGTTAATTGTAACGTTCAGGGCCTCCTAATGACGATGGAACACTCAATTTGAGTCGAGATTCAATACATCGACCTCCAGCCAACTTGTCTCCAAGGGGATATTGCTGCCTCGGGCACCTTATGGTCGTTGTCCTGTGAGTCTAGATTTTCGAATCCGAGGCAAAAATGATAGTTAATTGTAACGTTCAGGGCCTTTTAATGACAATGGAACACTCAAATTGCGTCGCGATCCAATACATCGACCTCCAGCCGACTTGTCTCCAAGGGTCTATTGCTGCCTCGGGCACCTTATGGTCGTTCTCCTGTGAGTCTAGATTTTCGAATCCGACGCAAAAATGATAGTTAATTGTAACGTTCAGGGCCTCCTAATGACGATGGAACACTCAAATTGCGTCAAGAATCAATACATCGGTTTCCAGCCGACTTGTCTCCAAGGATCTATTGCTGCCTCGGGCACCTTATGGTCGTTCTCCTGTGAGTCTAGATTTTCGAATCCGACGCATAAATGATAGTTAATTGTAACGTTCAGGGACTCCTAAAGACGATGGAACACTCAAATTGCGTCGAGAGTCAATACATCGACCTCCAGTCGACTTGTATCCAAGGGTCTAATGCTGCCTCGGGCACAATATGATCCTTCTCCTGTGAGTTTAGATTATCGAATCCGACGCAAAACTCATAGTTAATTGTAACGTTCAGGGCCTCCTAATGACGATGGAACACTCAAATTGCGTCAAGAAACAATACATCGGTTTCCAGCCGACTTGTCTCCAAGGGTCTGTAGCTGTCTCGGGCACAGTATGATCCATCACCTGTGAGTCTAGATTTTCGAATCCGACGCAAAAATGATAGTGAATTGTAACGTTCAGCGCCTCCTAATGACGATAGAAGACTCAAATTGAGTCGAGATTCAATACATCGACCTCTAGCCGACTTGTCTCCAAGGGGATATTGCTGGCTCGGGCACCTTATGGTCGTTCTCCAGGGAGTCTAGATTTTCAAATCCGACGCAAAAATGATAGTTAATTGTAACGTTCAGGGCCTTCTAATGACGATGGAACACTCAAATTGCGTCGAGATTCAATACATCGGCCTCCAGGCGACTTGTATCCAAGGGGATATTGCAGTCTCGGGCACAATATGATCCTTCTCCTGTGAGTCTAGATTTTCGAATCCGACGCAAAAATGATAGTGAATAGTAACGTTCAGCGCCTCCTAATGACGATAGAAGACTCAAATTGCGTCGAGATTCAATACATCGTCCTCCAGCCGATTTGTCTCCAAGGGTCAATAGCTGCCACGGGCACCTTGTGATCGTTCTGCTGTGAGTCTAGATTTTCGAACCCGACGCAAAACTGGTTGTTAATTGTTACGTTCAGGGCCACCTAATGACGATGGAACACTCAAATTGCGTCAAGAATCAATACGTCGGTTTCCAGCCGACTTGTCTCCAAGGGTCTATTGCTGACTCGGGCACCTTATGGTCGTTCTCCTGTGAGTCTAGATTTTCGAATCCGACGCATAAATGATAGTTAATTGTAACGTTCAGGGACTCCTAAAGACGATGGAACACTCAAATTGCGTCGAGAGTCAATACATCGACCTCCAGTCGACTTGTAACCAAGGGTCTAATGCTGCCTCGGGCACAATGTGATCCTTCTCCTGTGAGTTTAGATTATCGAATCCGATGCAAAACTCATAGTTAATTGTAACGTTCAGGGCCTCCTAATGAGGATGGAACACTCAAATTGCGTCAAGAATCGATGCATCGGTTTCCAGCCGACTTGTCTCCAAGGGTCTGTAGCTGTCTCGGGCACAGTATGATCCATCACCTGTGAGTCTAGATTTTCGAATCCGACGCAAAAATGATAGTGAATTGTAACGTTCAGCGCCTCCTAATGACGATAGAAGACTCAAATTACGTCGAGATTCAATACATCGTCCTCCAGACGATTTGTCTCCAAGGGTCAATAGCTGCCACGGGCACCTTGTGATCGTCCTGCTGTGAGTCTAGATTTTCGAACCCGACGCGAAACTGATTGTTAATTGTAACGTTCAGGGCCACCTAATGACGATGGAACACTCAAATTGAGTCGAGATTCAATACATCGACCTCAGGCCGACTTGTCTCCAAGGGGATATTGCTGCCTCGGGCACCTTATGGTCGTCCTCCTGTGAGTCTAGATTTTCGAATCCGACGCAAAAATGATAGTTAATTGTAACGTTCAGGGCCTTCTAATGACGATGGAACACTCAAATTGCGTCGAGATTCAATACATCGGCCTCCAGCCGACTTGTCTCCAAGGGGATATCGCTGCCTCGGGCACCACATGGTCCGTCGCCGGTGATCCTACGTTTTCGAATCCGACGCAAAACTCATAGTTAATTGTAACATTCAGGGCCTCCTAATGACGATGGAACACTCAAATTGCGTCGCGATCCAATACATCGACCTCCAGCCGACTTGTCTCCAAGGGTCTATTGCTGCCTCGGGCACCTTATGGTCGTTCTCCTGTGAGTCTAGATTTTCGAATCCGACGCAAAAATGATAGTTAATTGTAACGTTCAGGGCCTTCTAATGACGATGGAACACTCAAATTGCGTCAAGATTCAATACATCGGTTTCCAGCCGACTTGTCTCCAAGGGTCTTCTGCTGCCTCGGGCACCTTGTGGTCTTTCTCCTGTGAGTCTAGATTTTCGAATCTGACGCATAAATGATAGTTAATTGTAACGTTCAGGGACTCCTAAAGACGATGGAACACTCAAATTGCGTCGAGATTCAATACATCGGCCTCCAGCCGACTTGTCTCCAAGGGGATATCGCTGCCTCGGGCACCACATGGTCCGTCGAAGGTGATCCTACGTTTTCGAATCCGACGCAAAACTCATAGTTAATTGTAACATTCAGGGCCTCCTAATGAAGGTGGAACACTCAAATTGCGTCGCTATCCAATACATCGACCTCCAGCCGACTTGTCTCCAAGGGTCTATTGCTGCCTCGGGCACCTTATGGTCGTTCTCCTGTGAGTCTAGATTTTCGAATCCGACGCAAAAATGATAGTTAATTGTAACGTTCAGGGCCTCCTAATGACGATGGAACACTCAAATTGCGTCAAGATCCAATACATCGGCTTCCAGCCGACTTGTCTCCAAGGGTCTATTGCTGCCTCGGGCACCTTATGGTCGTTCTCCTGTGAGTCTAGATTTTCGAATCCGACGCATAAATGATAGTTAATTGTAACGTTCAGGGACTCCTAAAGACGATGGAACACTCAAATTGCGTCGAGAGTCAATACATCGACCTCCAGTCGACTTGTATCCAAGGGTCTAATGCTGCCTCTGGCACAATATGATCCTTCTCCTGTGAGTTTAGATTATCGAATCCGACGCATAAATGATAGTTAATTGTAACGTTCAGGGCCTCCTAATGACGATGGAACACTCAAATTGCGTCGCGATCCAAAACATCGTCCTCCAGCCGACTTGTCTCCAAGGGTCTAATGCTGCCTCGGGCACAATATGATCCTTCTCCTGTGAGTTTAGATTATCGAATCCGACGCATAAATGATAGTTAATTGTAACGTTCAGGGACTCCTAAAGACGATGGAACACTCAAATTGCGTCGAGATTCAATACATCGTCCTCCAGCCGACTTGTCTCCAAGGGTCTATTGCTGCCTCGGGCACCTTATGGTCGTTCGCCTGTGAGTCTAGATTTTCGAATCCGACGCGAAACTGATAGTTAATTGTAAGGTTCAGGGCCTCCTAATGCCGATGGAACAGTCAAATTGCGTCAAGATTCAATACATCGACCTCCAGCGACTTGTCTCCAAGGGTCTATTGCTGCCTCGGGCACCTTATGGTCGTGCTCCTGTGAGTCTAGATTTTCGAATCCGACGCAAAAATGATAGTTAATTGTAACGTTTAGGGCCTCCTAATGACGATCGAACACTCAAATTGCGTCGAGATTCAATACAGCGACCTCCAGCCGACTTGTCTCCAAGGGGATATTGCAGTCTAGCGCACAATATGATCCTTCTCCTGTGAGTCTAGATTTTCGAATCCGACGCAAAAATGATAGTGAATAGTAACGTTCAGCGCCTCCTAATGACGATAGAAGACTCAAATTGCGTCGAGATTCAATACATCGTCCTCCAGCCGATTTGTCTCCAAGGGTCAATAGCTGCCACGGGCACCTTGTGATCGTTCTGCTGTGAGTCTAGATTTTCGAACCCGACGCAAAACTGGTTGTTAATTGTTACGTTCAGGGCCACCTAATGACGATGGAACACTCAAATTGCGTCAAGAATCAATACGTCGGTTTCCAGCCGACTTGTCTCCAAGGGTCTATTGCTGACTCGGGCACCTTATGGTCGTTCTCCTGTGAGTCTAGATTTCCGAATGCGACGCATAAATGATAGTTAATTGTAACGTTCAGGGACTCCTAAAGACGATGGAACACTCAAATTGCGTCGAGAGTCAATACATCGACCTCCAGTCGACTTGTAACCAAGGGTCTAATGCTGCCTCGGGCACAATATGATCCTTCTCCTGTGAGTTTAGATTATCGAATCCGATGCAAAACTCATAGTTAATTGTAACGTTCATGGCCTCCTAATGAGGATGGAACACTCAAATTGCGTCAAGAATCGATGCATCGGTTTCCAGCCGACTTGTCTCCAAGGGTCTGTAGCTGTCTCGGGCACAGTATGATCCATCACCTGTGAGTCTAGATTTTCGAATCCGACGCAAAAATGATAGTGAATTGTAACGTTCAGCGCCTCCTAATGACGATAGAAGACTCAAATTACGTCGAGATTCAATACATCGTCCTCCAGCCGATTTGTCTCCAAGGGTCAATAGCTGCCACGGGCACCTTGTGATCGTTCTGCTGTGAGTCTAGATTTTCGAACCCGACGCAAAACTGATTGTTAATTGTAACGTTCAGCGCCACCTAATGACGATGGAACACTCAAATTGAGTCGAGATTCAATACATCGACCTCAAGCCGACTTGTCTCCAAGGGGATATTGCTGCCTCGGGCACCTTATGGTCGTTCTCCTGTGAGTCTAGATTTTCGAATCCGACGCAAAAATGATAGTTAATTGTAACGTTCAGGGCCTTCTAATGACGATGGAACACTCAAATTGCGTCGAGATTCAATACATCGGCCTCCAGCCGACTTGTCTCCAAGGGGATATCGCTGCCTCGGGCACCACATGGTCCGTCGCCGGTGATCCTACGTTTTCGAATCCGACGCAAAACTCATAGTTAATTGTAACATTCAGGGCCTCCTAATGACGATGGAACACTCAAATTGCGTCGCGATCCAATACATCGACCTCCAGCCGACTTGTCTCCAAGGGTCTATTGCTGCCTCGGGCACCTTATGGTCGTTCTCCTGTGAGTCTAGATTTTCGAATCCGACGCAAAAATGATAGTTAATTGTAACGTTCAGGGCCTTCTAATGACGATGGAACACTCAAATTGCGTCAAGATTCAATACATCGGTTTCCAGCCGACTTGTCTCCAAGGGTCTTCTGCTGCCTCGGGCACCTTGTGGTCTTTCTCCTGTGAGTCTAGATTTTCGAATCTGACGCATAAATGATAGTTAATTGTAACGTTCAGGGACTCCTAAAGACGATGGAACACTCAAATTGCGTCGAGATTCAATACATCGGCCTCCAGCCGACTTGTCTCCAAGGGGATATCGCTGCCTCGGGCACCACATGGTCCGTCGAAGGTGATCCTACGTTTTCGAATCCGACGCAAAACTCATAGTTAATTGTAACATTCAGGGCCTCCTAATGACGGTGGAACACTCAAATTGCGTCGCGATCCAAAACATCGTCCTCCAGCCGACTTGTCTCCAAGGGTCTAATGCTGCCTCGGGCACAATATGATCCTTCTCCTGTGAGTTTAGATTATCGAATCCGACGCATAAATGATAGTTAATTGTAACGTTCAGGGACTCCTAAAGACGATGGAACACTCAAATTGCGTCGAGATTCAATACATCGTCCTCCAGCCGACTTGTCTCCAAGGGTCTATTGCTGCCTCGGGCACCTTATGGTCGTTCTCCTGTGAGTCTAGATTTTCGAATCCGACGCGAAACTGATAGTTAATTGTAAGGTTCAGGGCCTCCTAATGCCGATGGAACAGTCAAATTGCGTCAAGATTCAATACATCGACCTCCAGCGACTTGTCTCCAAGGGTCTATTGCTGCCTCGGGCACCTTATGGTCGTGCTCCTGTGAGTCTAGATTTTCGAATCCGACGCAAAAATGATAGTTAATTGTAACGTTTAGGGCCTCCTAATGACGATCGAACACTCAAATTGCGTCGAGATTCAATACAGCGACCTCCAGCCGACTTGTCTCCAAGGGGATATTGCAGTCTCGCGCACAATATGATCCTTCTCCTGTGAGTCTAGATTTTCGAATCCGACGCAAAAATGATAGTGAATAGTAACGTCAGCGCCTCCTAATGACGATAGAAGACTCAAATTGCGTCGAGATTCAATACATCGTCCTCCAGCCGCTTTGTCTCCAAGGGTCTATTGGTGCCTCGGGCACCACATGGTCCTTCTCCTGTGAGTCTAGATTTTCGAATCCGACGCAAAAATGATAGTGAATTGTAACGTTCAGGGCCTCCTAATGACGATGGAACACTCAAATTGCGTCGAGATTCAATACATCGTCCTCCAGCCGATTTGTCTCCAAGGGGATATTGCTGCCTCGGGCACCAAATGGTCCGTCTGCTGTGAGTCTAGATTTTCGAATCCGACGAAAAACTGATAGTTAATTGTAACATTCAGGGCCTCCTAATGACGATGGAATACTCAAATTGCGTCGCGATCTAATACATCGTCCTCCAGCCGACTTGTCTCCAAGGGTCTAATGCTGCCTCGCGCACAATATGATCCTTCTCCTGTGAGTCTAGATTTTCGAATCCGACGCATAAATTATAGTTAATTGTAACGTTCAGGGACTCCTAAAGACGATGGAACACTCAAATTGCGTCGAGATTCAATACATCGTCCTCCAGCCGACTTGTCTCCATGGGGATACTGCTGTCTCGGGCACAATATGATCCTTCTCCTGTGAATCTAGATTTTCGAATCCGACGCAAAATTGATAGTGAATTGTAACGTTCAGCGCCTCCTAATGACGATAGAAGACTCAAATTGCGTCGAGATCCAATACATCGTCCTCCAGCCGACTTGTCTCCAAGGGTCTAATGCTGCCTCGGGCACCTTATGGTCGTTCTCTTGTAGGTCTAGATTTTCGAATACGACGCAAAACTCATAGTTCAGTATAACGTTCAGGGCGACCTAATGACGATAGGAGACTCAAATTGCGTCGAGATTCAATACATTGTCCACCAGCCGATTTGTCTCCAAGGGGATATTTCTGCCTCGGGCACCAAATGGTCCGTCTGCTGTGAGTCTAGATTTTCGAATCCGACGTAAAACTGACAGTTAATTGCAACATTCATGGATTCCTAATGACGATGGAACACTCAAATTGCATCGCGATCCAATACATCGACCTCCAGCCGACTTGTCTCCAAGGGTGTATTGCTGCCTCGGGCACCTTATGCTCGTTCTCCTGTGAGTCTAGATTTTCGAATCCGACGCAAAAATGATAGTGAATTGTAACGTTCAGGGCCTCCTAATGACGATGGAACACTCAAATTGCGTCGAGATTCAATACATCGGCCTCCAGCCGATTTGTCTCCAAGGGGATATTGCTGCCTCTGGCACCAAATGGTCCGTCTGCTGTGAGTCTAGATTTTCGAATCCGACGAAAAACTGATAGTTAATTGTAACATTCAGGGCCTCCTAATGACGATGGAATACTCAAATTGCGTCGCGATCTAATACATCGTCCTCCAGCCGACTTGTCTCCAAGGGTCTAATGCTGCCTCGCGCACAATATGATCCTTCTCCTGTGAGTCTAGATTTTCGAATCCGACGCATAAATTATAGTTAATTGTAACGTTCAGGGACTCCTAAAGACGATGGAACACTCAAATTGCGTCGAGATTCAATACATCGTCCTCCAGCCGACTTGTCTCCATGGGGATATTGCTGTCTCGGGCACAATATGATCCTTCTCCTGTGAATCTAGATTTTCGAATCCGACGCAAAATTGATAGTGAATTGTAACGTTCAGCGCCTCCTAATGACGATAGAAGACTCAAATTGCGTCGAGATCCAATACATCGTCCTCCAGGAGACTTGTCTCCAAGGGTCTAATGCTGCCTCGGGCACCTTATGGTCGTTCTCTTGTAAGTCTAGATTTTCGAATACGACGCAAAACTCATAGTTCAGTATAACGTTCAGGGCGACCTAATGACGATAGGAGACTCAAATTGCGTCGAGATTCAATACATTGTCCACCAGCCGATTTGTCTCCAAGGGGATATTTCTGCCTCGGGCACCAAATGGTCCGTCTGCTGTGAGTCTAGATTTTCGAATCCGACGTAAAACTGACAGTTAATTGCAACATTCATGGATTCCTAATGACGATGGAACACTCAAATTGCATCGCGATCCAATACATCGACCTCCAGCCGACTTGTCTCCAAGGGTGTATTGCTGCCTCGGGCACCTTATGGTCGTTCTCCTGTGAGTCTAGATTTTCGAATCCGACGCAAAAATGATAGTTAATTGTAACGTTCAGGGCCTTGTAATGACGATGGAACACTCAAATTGCGTCGAGATTCAATACATCGGCCTCCAGCCAACTTGTCTCCAAGGGTCTGTTGCTGCCTCGGGCAACTTATGGTCGTTCTCCTGTGAGTTTAGATTATCGAATCCGACGCAAAAATGATAGTTAATTGTAACGTTCAGGGACACCTAATGACGATGGAACACACAAACTGAGTCGAGATTCAATACATCGACCTCCAGCCGACTTGTCTCCAAGGGGATATTGCAGTCTCGGGCACAATATGATCCTTCTCCTGTGAGTCTAGATTTTCGAATCCGACGCAAAAATGATAGTGAATTGTAACGTTCAGCGCCTCCTAATGACGATAGAAGACTCAAATTGCGTCGAGATTCAATACATCGTCCTCCAGCCGACTTGTCTCCAAGGGTCTATTGCTGCCTCGGGCACCACATGGTCCTTCTCCTGTGAGTCTAGATTTTCGAATCCGACGCAAAAATGATAGTTAATTGTAACGTTCAGGGCCTCCTAATGACGATGGAACACTCAAATTGCGTCAAGAATCAATATATCGGTTTCCAGCCGACTTGTCTCCAAGGGTCTATTGCTGCCTCGGGCACCTTATGATCCTTCTCCTGTGAGTCTAGATTTTCGAATCCGACGCATAAATGATAGTTAATTGTAACGTTCAGGGCCTCCTAATGACGATGGAACACTCAAATTGCGTCAAGATTCAATACATCGGTTTCCAGCCGACTTGTCTCCAAGGGTCTTCTGCTGCCTCGGGCACCTTGTGGTCTTTCTCCTGTGAGTCTAGATTTTCGAATCCGACGCATAAATGATAGTTAATTGTAACGTTCAGGGACTCCTAAAGACGATGGAACACTCAAATTGCGTCGAGATTCAATACAACGGCCTCCAGCCGACTTGTCTCCAAGGGGATATCGCTGCCTCGGGCACCACATGGTCCGTCGCCGGTGATCCTACGTTTTCGAATCCGACGCAAAACTCATAGTTAATTGTAACATTCAGGGCCTCCTAATGACGTTGGAACACTCAAATTGCGTCGCGATCCAATACATCGACCTCCAGCCGACTTGTCTCCAAGGGTCTATTGCTGCCTCGGGCACCTTATGGTCGTTCTCCTGTGAGTCTAGATTTTCGAATCCGACGCAAAAATGATAGTTAATTGTAACGTTCAGGGCCTCCTAATGACGATGGAACACTCAAATTGCGTCAAGATTCAATACATCGGCTTCCAGCCGACTTGTCTCCAAGGGTCTATTGCTGCCTCGGGCACCTTATGGTCGTTCTCCTGTGAGTCTAGATTTTCGAATCCGACGCATAAATGATAGTTAATTGTAACGTTCAGGGACTCCTAAAGACGATGGAACACTCAAATTGCGTCGAGAGTCAATACATCGACCTCCAGTCGACTTGTATCCAAGGGTCTAATGCTGCCTCGGGCACAATATGATCCTTCTCCTGTGAGTTTAGATTATCGAATCCGACGCATAAATGATTGTTAATTGTAACGTTCAGGGCCTCCTAATGACGATGGAACACTCAAATTGCGTCGCGATCCAAAACATCGTCCTCCAGCCGACTTGTCTCCAAGGGTCTATTGCTGCCTCGGGCACCTTATGGTCGTTCTCCTGTGAGTCTAGATTTTCGAATCCGACGCGAAACTGATAGTTAATTGTAAGGTTCAGGGCCTCCAAATGCCGATGGAACAGTCAAATTGCGTCAAGATTCAATACATCGACCTCCAGCCGACTTGTCTCCAAGGGTCTATTGCTGCCTCGGGCACCTTATGGTCGTGCTCCTGTGAGTCTAGGTTTTCGAATCCGACGCAAAAATGATAGTTAATTGTAACGTTTAGGGCCTCCTAATGACGATCGAACACTCAAATTGCGTCGAGATTCAATACAGCGACCTCCAGCCGACTTGTCTCCAAGGGGATATTGCAGTCTCGGGCACAATATGATCCTTCTCCTGTGAGTCTAGATTTTCGAATCCGACGCAAAAATGATAGTGAATAGTAACGTCAGCGCCTCCTAATGACGATAGAAGACTCAAATTGCGTCGAGATTCAATACATCGTCCTCCAGCCGCTTTGTCTCCAAGGGTCTATTGGTGCCTCGGGCACCACATGGTCCTTCTCCTGTGAGTCTAGATTTTCGAATCCGACCCAAAAATGATAGTGAATTGTAACGTTCAGGGCCTCCTAATGACGATGGAACACTCAAATTGCGTCGAGATTCAATACATCGGCCTCCAGCCAACTTGTCTCCAAGGGTCTGTTGCTGCCTCGGGCACCTTATGGTCGTTCTCCTGTGAGATTAGATTATCGAATCCGACGCAAAAATGATAGTAAATTGTAACGTTCAGGGACACCTAATGACGATGGAACACACAAATTGAGTCGAGATTCAATACATCGACCTCCAGCCGACTTGTCTCCAAGGGGATATTGCAGTCTCGGGCACAATATGATCCATCTCCTGTGAGTCTAGATTTTCGAATCCGACGCAAAAATGATAGTGAATAGTAACGTTCAGCGCCTCCTAATGACGATAGAAGACTCAAATTGCGTCGAGATTCAATACATCGTCCTCCAGCCGACTTGTCTCCAAGGGTCTATTGCTGCCTCGGGCACCACATGGTCCTTCTCCTGTGAGTCTAGATTTTCGAATCCGACGCAAAAATGATAGTTAATTGTGACGTTCAGGGCCTCCTAATGACGATGGAACACTCAAATTGCGTCAAGAATCAATACATCGGTTTCCAGCCGACTTGTCTCCAAGGGTCTATTGCTGCCTCGGGCACCTTATGATCCTTCTCCTGTGAGTCTAGACTTTCGAATCCGACGCATAAATGATAGTTAATTGTAACGTTCAGGGCCTCCTAATGACGATGGAACACTCAAATTGCGTCGTGATTCAATACATCGTCCTCCAGCCGACTTGTCTCCAAGGGTCTATTGCTGCCTCGGGTACCTTATGGTCGTTCTCCTGTGAGTCTAGATTTTCGAATCCGACGCGAAACTGATAGTTAATTGTAAGGTTCAGGGCCTCCTAATGCCGATGGAACACTCAAATTGGGTCGAGATTCAATACATCGACCTCCAGCCGACTTGTCTCCAAGGGTCTATTGCAGTCTCGTGCACCATATGATCCTTCACCTGTTAGTAGATTTTCGAATCCGACGCTAAAATGATAGTTAACTGTAACGGTCAGGGCCTCCTAATGCCGATGGAACACTCAAATTGCGTCGAGATTCAATACATCGGCCTCCAGCCGACTTGTCTCCAAGGGTCTATTGCTGCCTCGGGCACCTTATGGTCGTTCTCCTGTGAGTCCAGATTTTCGAATTCGACGCAAAAATGATAGTTAATTGTAACGTTTAGGGCCTCCTAATGACAATGGAACACTCAAATTGCGTCGAGATTCAATACATCGGCCTCCAGCCGACTTTTCTCCAAGGGTCTGTTGCTGCCTCGGGCACCTTATGGTCGTTCTCCTGTGAGTTTAGATTATCGAATCCGACGCAAAAATGATAGTTAATTGTAACGTTTAGGGCCTCCTAATGACGATGGAACACTCAAATTGCGTCGAGATTCAATACATCGGCCTCCAGCCGACTTGTCTCCAAGGGTCTATTGCTGCCTCGGGCACCTTATGGTCGTTCTCCTGTGAGTCTAGATTTTCGAATCCGACGCGAAACTGATAGTTAATTGTAAGGATCAGGGCCTCCCAATGACGATGGAACACTCAAATTGCGTCGAGATTCAATACATCGGCCTCCACCGGACTTGTCTCCAAGGGGATATTGCTGTCTCGAGCACCGTATGAACTTCTCCTGTGAGTAGATTTTCGAATCCGACGCTAAAATGATTGTTAATTGTAACGTTCAGGGCCTCCTAGTGACGATGGAACACTCAAATTGCGTCGCGATCCAATACATCGTCCTCCAGCCGACTTGTCTCCAAGGGTCTAATGCTGCCTCGGGCACAATATGATCCTTCTCCTGTGAGTCTAGATTTTCGAATCCGACGCATAAATGATAGTTAATTGTAACGTTCATGTACTCCTAAAGACGATGGAACACTCAAAATGCGTCGTGATTCAATACATCGTCCTCCAGCCGACTTGTCTCCAAGGGTCTATTGCTGCCTCGGGCACCTTATGGTCGTTCTCCTGTGAGTCTAGATTTTCGAATCCGACGCGAAACTGATAGTTAAATGTAAGGTTCAGGGCCTCCTAATGCCGATGGAACAATCAAATTGCGTCGAGATTCAATACATCGACCTCCAGCCGACTTGTCTCCAAGGGTCTATTGCAGTCTCGTGCACCATATGATCCTTCACCTGTTAGTAGATTTTCGAATCCGACGCATAAATGATAGTTAACTGTAACGGTCAGGGCCTCCTAATGCCGATGGAAAACTCAAATTGCGTCGAGATTCAATACATCGGCCTCCAGCCGACTTGTCTCCAAGGGTCTATTGCTGCCTCGGGCACCTTATGATCCTTCTCCTGTGAGTCTAGATTTTCGAATCCGACGCATAAATGATAGTTAATTGTAACGTTCAGGGCCTCCTAATGACGATGGAACACTCAAATTGCGTCGCGATCCAATACATCGTCCTCCAGCCGACTTGTCTCCAAGGGTCTAATGCTGCCTCGGGCACAATATGATCCTTCTCCTGTGAGTTTAGATTTTCGAATCCGACGCATAAATGATAGTTAATTGTAACGTTCAGGGACTCCTAAAGACGATGGAACACTCAACATGCGTCGTGATTCAATACATCGTCCTCCAGCCGACTTGTCTCCAAGGGTCTATTGCTGCCTCGGGCACCTTATGGTCGTTCTCCTGTGAGTCTAGATTTTCGAATCCGACGCGAAACTGATAGTTAATTGTAAGGTTCAGGGCCTCCTGATGCCGATGGAACACTCAAATTGGGTCGAGATTCAATACATCGACCTCCAGCCGACTTGTCTCCAAGGGTCTATTGCAGTCTCGTGCACCATATGATCCTTCACCTGTTAGTAGATTTTCGAATCCGACGCTAAAATGATAGTTAACTGTAACGGTCAGGGCCTCCTAATGCCGATGGAACACTCAAATTGCGTCGCGATCCCATACATCGGCCTCCAGCCGACTTGTCTCCAAGGGTCTATTGCTGCCTCGGGCACCTTATGGTCGTTCTCCTGTGAGTCCAGATTTTCTAATCCGACGCAAAAATGATAGTTAATTGGAACGTTTAGGGCCTCCTAATGACAATGGAACACTCAAATTGCGTCGAGATTCAATACATCGGCCTCCAGCCGACTTCTCTCAAAGGGTCCATTGCTGCCTCGGGCACCAAATGGTCCGTCTGCTGTGAGTCTATATTTTCGAATCCGACGAAAAACTGATAGTTAATTGTAACATTCAGGGCCTCCTAATGACGATGGAACACTCAAATTGCGTCGCGATCCAATACATCGACCTCCAGCCGACTTGTCTCCAAGGGTCTATTGCTGCCTCGGGCACCTTATGGTCGTTCTCCTGTGAGTCTAGATTTTCGAATCCGACGCAAAAATGATAGTTAATTGTAACGTTCAGGGCCTTGTAATGACGATGGAACACTCACATTGCGTCGAGATTCAATACATCGGCCTCCAGCCGACTTGTCTCCAAGGGTCTGTTGCTGCCTCGGGCACCTTATGGTCGTTCTCCTGTGAGTTTAGATTATCGAATCCGACGCAAAAATGATAGTTAATTGTAACGTTAGGGCCTCCTAATGACGATGGAACACTCAAATTGCGTCGAGATTCAATACATCGGCCTCCAGCCGACTTGTCTCCAAGGGTCTATTGCTGCCTCGGGCACCTTATGGTCGTTCTCCTGTGAGTCTAGATTTTCGAATCCGACGCGAAACTGATAGTTAATTGTAAGGATCAGGGCCTCCCAATGACGATGGAACACTCAAATTGCGTCGAGATTCAATACATCGGCCTCCAGCGGACTTGTCTCCAAGGGGATATTGCTGTCTCGAGCACAGTATGAACTTCTCCTGTGAGTAGATTTTCGAATCCGACGCTAAAATGATTGTTAATTGTAACGTTCAGGGCCTTGTAATGACGATGGAACACTCACATTGCGTCGAGATTCAATACATCGGCCTCCAGCCGACTTGTCTCCAAGGGTCTGTTGCTGCCTCGGGCACAATATGATCCTTCTCCTGTGAGTCTAGATTTTCGAATCCGACGCATAAATGATAGATAATTGTAACGTTCAGGTACTCCTAAAGACGATGGAACACTCAAAATGCGTCGTGATTCAATACATCGTCCTCCAGCCGACTTGTCTCCAAGGGTCTATTGCTGCCTCGGGCACCTTATGGTCGTTCTCCTGTGAGTCTAGATTTTCGAATCCGACGCGAAACTGATAGTTAATTGTAATGTTCAGGGCCTCCTAATGCCGATGGAACACTCAAATTGCGTCGAGATTCAATACATCGACCTCCAGCCGACTTGTCTCCAAGGGTCTATTGCAGTCTCGTGCACCATATGATCCTTCACCTGTTAGTAGATTTTCGAATCCGACGCTAAAATGATAGTTAACTGTAACGGTCAGGGCCTCCTAATGCCGATGGAAAACTCAAATTGCGTCGAGATTCAATACATCGGCCTCCAGCCGACTTGTCTCCAAGTGTCTATTGCTGCCTCGGGCACCTTATGGTCGTTCTCCTGTGAGTCTAGATTTTCGAATCCGACGCAAAAATGATAGTTAATTGTAACGTTCAGGGCCTTGTAATGACGATGGAACACTCACATTGCGTCGAGATTCAATACATCGGCCTCCAGTCGACTTGTCTCCAAGGGTCTGTTGCTGCCTCGGGCACCTTATGGTCGTTCTCCTGTGAGTTTAGATTATCGAATCCGACGCAAAAATGATAGTTAATTGGAACGTTTACGGTCTCCTAATGACGATGGAACACTCAAATTGCGTCGAGATTCAATACATCGGCCTCCAGCCGACTTGTCTCCAAGGGTCCATTGCTGCCTCGGGCACCTTATGGTCGTTCTCCTGTCAGTCTAGATTTTCGAATCCGACGCAAAACTCATAGTTAATTGTAACGTTCAGGGCCTCCTAATGCCGATGGAACACTCAAATTGCGTCGAGATTCAATACATCGGCCTCCAGCCGACTTGTCTCCAAGGGTCTATTGCTGCCTCGGGCACCTTATGGTCGTTCTCCTGTGAGTCTGGATTTTCGAATCCGACGCAAAAATGATAGATAATTGTAACGTTCAGGGCCTTGTAATGACGATGAACACTCAAATTGCGTCGGGATTCAATACATCGGCCTTCAGCCGACTTGTCTCCAAGGTTCTGTTGCTGCCTCGGGCACCTTATGGTCGTTCTCCTGTGAGTCAACATTTTAGAATCCGACGCAAAACTGATAGTTAAATGTAATGCTCAGGGCCTCTTAATGACGATGGAACACTCAAATTGCGTCGACAGTCAATACATCTTCCTCCAGCCGACTTGTCTACAAGGGGATATTGCTGCCTCGGGCTCCATGTGGTCCGTCTCCTGTGAGTCTAGATTTTCGAATCCGACGCTAAAATGATTGTTAATTGTAACGTTTAGGGCCTCCTAATGACGAAGGAACACTCAAATTGCGACGAGATTCAATACATCGTCCTCCAGCGGACTTGTCTCCAAGGGGATATTGCTGTCTCGAGCACCGTATGAACTTCTCCTGTGAGTAGATTTTCGAATCCGACGCTAAAATGATTGTTAATTGTAACGTTCAGGGCCTCCTAATGACGATGGAACACTCAAATTGCGTGGAGATCCAATTCATCGTCCTCCAGCGGATTTGTCTCCAAGGGGATATTGCTGCCTCGGGGACCAAATGGTCCGTCTGCTGTGAGTCTAGATTTTCGAATCCGACGAAAAACTGATAGTTAATTGTAACATTCAGGGCCTCCTAATGACGATGGAACACTCAAATTGCGTCGCGATCCAAAACATCGACCTCCAGCCGACTTGTCTCCAAGGGTCTATTGCTGCATTCGGCACCTTATGGTCGTTCTCCTGTGAGTCTAGATTTTCGAATCCGACGCGAAACTGATAGTTAATTGTAAGGTTCAGGTCCTCCTAATGCCGATGGAACACTCAAATTGCGTCGAGATTCAATACATCGACCTCCAGCCGACTTGTCTCCAAGGGTCTATTGCAATCTCGTGCACCGTATGATCCTTCTCCTGTTAGTAGATTTTCGAATCCGACTCTAAAATGATAGTTAACTGTAACGGTCAGGGCCTCCTAATGCCGATGGAACACTCAAATTGCGTCGGGATTCAATACATCGGCCTCCAGCCGACTTGTCTCCAAGGTTCTGTTGCTGCCTCGGGCACCTTATGGTCGTTCTCCTGTGAGTCAACATTTTAGAATCCGACCCAAAACTGATAGTTAAATGTAATGCTCAGGGCCTCTTAATGACGATGGAACGCTCAAATTGCGTCGAGAGTCAATACATCTTCCTCCAGCCGACATGTCTACAAGGGGATATTGCTGCCTCGGGCTCCATGTGGTCCGTCTCCTGTGAGTCTAGATTTTCGAATCCGGCGCTAAAATGATTGTTAATTGTAACGTTTAGGGCCTCCTAATGACGAAGGAACACTCAAATTGCGACGAGATTCAATACATCGTCCTCCAGCGGACTTGTCTCCAAGGGGATATTGCTGTCTCGAGCACCGTATGAACTTCTCCTGTGAGTAGATTTTCGAATCCGACGCTAAAATGATTGTTAATTGTAACGTTCAGGGCCTCCTAATGACGATGGAACTCTGAAATTGCGTCGAGATCCAATTCATCGTCCTCCAGCCGATTTGTCTCCAAGGGGATATTGCTGCCTCAGGCACCAAATGGTCCGTCTGCTGCGAGTCTAGATTTTCGAATCCGACGAAAAACTGATAGTTAATTGTAACATTCAGGGCCTCCTAATGACGATGGAACACTCAAATTGCGTCGCGATCCAATACATCGAATTCCACCCGACTTGTCTCCAAGGGTCTATTGCTGCCTCGGGCACCTTATGGTCGTTCTCCTGTGAGTCTAGATTTTCGAATCCGACGCGAAACTGATAGTTAATTGATAGGTTCAGGGCCTCCCAATGACGACGGAACACTCAAATTGCGTCGAGATTCAATACATCGGCCTCCAGCGGACTTGTCTCCAAGGGGATATTGCTGTCTCGAGCACCGTATGAACTTCTCCTGTGAGTAGATTTTCGAATCCGACGCTAAAATGATTGTTAATTGTAACGTTCAGGGCCTCCTAATGACGATGGAACACTCAAATTGCGTCGCGATCCAATACATCGTCCTCCAGCCGACTTGTCTCCAAGGGTCTAATGCTGCCTCGGGCACAATATGATCCTTCTCCTGTGAGTCTAGATTTTCGAATCCGACGCATAAATGATAGTTAATTGTAACGTTCAGGGACTCCTAAAGACTATGGAACACTCAAAATGCGTCGTGATTCAATACATCGTTCTCCAGCCGACTTGTCTCCAAGGGTCTATTGCTGCCTCGGGCACCTTATGGTCGTTCTCCTGTGAGTCTAGATTTTCGAATCCGACGCAAAACTGATAGTTAATTGTAAGGTTCAGGGCCTCCTAATGCCGATGGAACACTCAAATTGCGTCGAGATTCAATACATCGACCTCCAGCCGCCTTGTCTCCAAGGGTCTATTGCAGTCTCGTGCACCATATGATCCTTCTCCTGTTAGTAGATTTTCGAATCCGATGCTAAATTGATAGTTAACTGTAACGGTCAGGGCCTCCTAATGCCGATGGAACACTCAAATTGCGTCGAGATTCAATACATCGGCCTCCAGCCGACTTGTCTCCAAGGGTCTATTGCTGCCTCGGGCACCTTATGGTCGTTCTCCTGTGAGTCTAGATTTTCGAATCCGACGCAAAAATGATAGATAATTGTAACGTTCAGGGCCTTGTAATGACGATGGAACACTCAAATTGCGTCGGGATTCAATACATCGGCCTCCAGCCGACTTGTCTCCAAGGTTCTGTTGCTGCCTCGGGCACCTTATGGTCGTTCTCCTGTGAGTCAACATTTTAGAATCCGACGCAAAACTGATAGTTAAATGTAATGCTCAGGGCCTCTTAATGACGATGGAACACTCAAATTGCGTCGAGAGTCAATACATCTTCCTCCAGCCGACTTGTCTACAAGGGGATATTGCTGCCTCCGGCTCCATGTGGTCCGCCTCCTGTGAGTATAGATTTTCGAATCCGACGCTAAAATGATTGTTAATTGTAACGTTTAGGGCCTCCTAATGACGATGGAACACTCAAATTGCGATGAGATTCAATACATTGTCCTCCAGCGGACTTGTCTCCAAGGGGATATTGCTGTCTCGAGCACCGTATGAACTTCTCCTGTGAGTAGATTTTCGAATCCGACGCTAAAATGATTGTTAATTGTAACGTTCAGGGCCTTGTAATGACGATGGAACACTAAAATTGCGTCGAGATCCAATTCATCGTCCTCCAGCCGATTTGTCTCCAAGGGGATATTGCTGCCTCGGGCACCAAATGGTCCGTCTGCTGCGAGTCTAGATTTTCGAATCCGACGAAAAACTGATAGTTAATTGTAACATTCAGGGCCTCCTAATGACGATGGAACACTCAAATTGCGTCGCGATCCAATACATCGAATTCCAGCCGACTTGTCTCCAAGGGTCTATTGCTGCCTCGGGCACCTTATGGTCGTTCTCCTGTGAGTCTAGATTTTCGAATCCGACGCGAAACTGATAGTTAATTGTAAGGTTCAGGGCCTCCCAATGACGACGGAACACTCAAATTGCGTCGAGATTCAATACATCGGCCTCCAGCGGACTTGTCTCCAAGGGGATATTGCTGTCTCGAGCACCGTATGAACTTCTCCTGTGAGTAGATTTTCGAATCCGACGCTAAAATGATTGTTAATTGTAACGTTCAGGGCCTCCTAATAACGATGGAACACTCAAATTGCGTCGCGATCCAATATATCGTCCTCCAGCCGACTTGTCTCCAAGGGTGTAATGCTGCCTCGGGCACAATATGATCCTTCTCCTGTGAGTCTAGATTTTCGAATCCGACGCATAAATGATAGTTAATTGTAACGTTCAGGGACTCCTAAAGACTATGGAACACTCAAAATGCGTCGTGATTCAATACATCGTTCTCCAGCCGACTTGTCTCCAAGGGTCTATTGCTGCCTCGGGCACCTTATGGTCGTTCTCCTGTGAGTCTAGATTTTCGAATCCGACGCAAAAATTATAGTTAATTGTAACGTTCAGGGCCTTGTAATGACGATGGAACGCTCAAATTGCGTCGAGATTCAATACATCGGCCTCCAGCCGACTTGTCTCCAAGGGTCTGTTGCTGCCTCGGGCACCTTATGGTCGTTCTCCTGTGAGTTTAGATTATCGAATCCGACGCAAAAATGATAGTTAATTGTAACGTTTAGGGCCACCTAATGACGATGGAACACTCAAATTGCGTCGAGATTCAATACATCGTTCTCCAGCCGACATGTCTCCAAGGGTCTATTGCTGCCTCGGGCACCTTATGGTCGTTCTCCTGTGAGTCTAGATTTTCGAATCCGACGCAAAACTCATAGTTAATTGTAAGGTTCAGGGCCTCCTAATGCCGATGGAACACTCAAATTGCGTCGAGATTCAATACATCGGCCTCCAGCCGACTTGTCTCCAAGGGTCTATTGCTGCCTCGGGCACCTTATGTTCGTTCTCCTGTGAGTCTAGATTTTCGAATCCGACGCAAAAATGATAGATAATTGAAACGTTCAGGGCCTTGTAATGACGATGGAACACTCAAATTGCGTCGAGATTCAATACATCGGCCACCAGCCGACTTGTCTCCAAGGGTCTGTTGCTGCCTCGGGCACCTTATGGTCGTTCTCCTGTGAGTCAACATTTTAGAATCCGACGCAAAACTGATAGTTAAATGTAATGCTCAGGGCCTCTTAATGACGATGGAACACTCAAATTGCGTCGAGATTCAATACATCGTCCTCCAGCGGACTTGTCTCCAAGGGCAGATTGTTGTCTCGAGCACCGTATGATCTTCTCCTGTGAGTAGATTTTCGAATCCGACGCTAAAATGATTGTTAATTGTAACGTTCAGGGCCTCCTAATGACGATGGAACACTCAAATTGCGTCGAGATCCAATTCATCGTCCTCCAGCCGATTTGTCTCCTAGGGGATATTGCTGCCTCGGGCACCAAATGGTCCGTCTGCTGTGAGTCTAGATTTTCGAATCCGACGAAAAACTGATAGTTAATTGTAACATTCAGGGCCTCCTAATGCCGATGGAACACTCAAATTGCGTCGAGATTCAATACATCGGCCTCCAGCCGACTTGTCTCCAAGGGTCTATTGCTGCCTCGGGCACCTTATGGTCGTTCTCCTGTGAGTTTAGATTATTGAATCCGACGCAAAAATGATAGTTAATTCTAACGTTTAGGGCCTCCTAATGACGATGGGACACTCAAATTGCGTCGAGATTCAATACATCGTCCTCCAGCCGACTTGTGTCCAAGGGGATATTGCTGTCTCGGGCACAATATGATCTTTCTCCTGTGAATCTAGATTTTCGAATCCGACGCAAAAATGATAGTGAATTGTAACGTTCAGCGCCTCCTAATGACGATAGAAGACTCAAATTGCGTCGAGATTCAATACATCGTCCTCCAGCCGATTTGTCTCCAAGGGGATATTGCTGCCTCGGGCACCAAATGGTCCGTCTGCTGTGAGTCTAGATTTTCGAATCCGACGAAAAACTGATAGTTAATTGTAACATTCAAGCCTCCTAATGACGATGGAACACTCAAATTGCGTCGCGATCCAATACATCGTCCTCCAGCCGACTTGTCACCAAGGGTGTAATGCTGCCTCGGGCACCTTATGGTCGTTCTCTTGTAAGTCTAGATTTTCGAATCCGACGCAAAAATGATAGTTAATTGTAATGTTCAGGGCCTTCTAATGACGATGGAACACTCAAATTGCGTCGAGATTCAATACATCGACCTCCAGCCGACTTGTCTCCAAGGGGATATCGCTGCCTCGGGCACCACATTGTCCTTCTCCTGTGAGTCTAGATTTTCGAATCCGAAGCAAAACTCATAGTTAATTGTAACGTTCAGGGCCTCCTATTGGCGATGGAACACTCAAATTGCGTCGAGATTCAATACATCGACCTCCAGCCGACTTGTCTCCAAGGGTCTATTGCTGCCTCTGGCACCTTATGGTCGTTCTCCTGTGAGTCTAGATTTTCGAATCCGACGCAAAAATGATAGTTAATTGTAACGTTCAGGGCCTTTTAATGACGATGGAACACTCAATTTGCGTCGAGATTCAATACATCGGCCTCCAGCCGACTTGTCTCCAAGGGTCTGTTGCTGCCTCGGGCACCTTATGGTCGTTCTCTTGTAAGTCTAGATTTTCGAATCCGACGCAAAAACGATAGTTCATTATAACGTTCAGGGCGACCTAATGACGAAGGAACACTCAAATTGCGTCGATATGTAATACATCGGCCTCCAGTCGATTTGTCTCCAAGCGGTATATTGCTGTCTCGAGCACCGTATGAACTTCTCCTGTGAGTAGATTTTCGAATCCGACGCTAAAATGATTGTTAATTGTAACGTTCAGGGCCTCCTAATAACGATGGAACACTCAAATTGCGTCGAGATTCAATACATCGACCTCCAGCCGACTTGTCTCCAAGGGTCTATTGCTGCCTCTGGCACCTTATGGTCGTTCTCCTGTGAGTCTAGATTTTCGAATCCGACGAAAAACTGATAGTTAATTGTAACATTCAGGGCCTCCTAATGACGATGGAACACTCAAATTGCGTCGCGATCCAATACATCGAATTCCAGCCGACTTGTCTCCAAGGGTCTATTGCTGCCTCGGGCACCTTATGGTCGTTCTCCTGTGAGTCTAGATTTTCGAATCCGACGCGAAACTGATAGTTAATTGTAAGGTTCAGGGCCTCCCAATGACGACGGAACACTCAAATTGCGTCGAGATTCAATACATCGGCCTCCAGCGGACTTGTCTCCAAGGGGATATTGCTGTCTCGAGCACCGTATGAACTTCTCCTGTGAGTAGATTTTCGAATCCGACGCTAAAATGATTGTTAATTGTAACGTTCAGGGCCTCCTAATAACGATGGAACACTCAAATTGCGTCGCGATCCAATATATCGTCCTCCAGCCGACTTGTCTCCAAGGGTGTAATGCTGCCTCGGGCACAATATGATCCTTCTCCTGTGAGTCTAGATTTTCGAATCCGACGCATAAATGATAGTTAATTGTAACGTTCAGGGACTCCTAAAGACTATGGAACACTCAAAATGCGTCGTGATTCAATACATCGTTCTCCAGCCGACTTGTCTCCAAGGGTCTATTGCTGCCTCGGGCACCTTATGGTCGTTCTCCTGTGAGTCTAGATTTTCGAATCCGACGCAAAAATTATAGTTAATTGTAACGTTCAGGGCCTTGTAATGACGATGGAACGCTCAAATTGCGTCGAGATTCAATACATCGGCCTCCAGCCGACTTGTCTCCAAGGGTCTGTTGCTGCCTCGGGCACCTTATGGTCGTTCTCCTGTGAGTCTAGATTTTCGAATCCGACGCAAAACTGATAGTTAAATGTAATGCTCAGGGCCTCTTAATGACGATGGAACACTCAAATTGCGTCGAGATTCAATACATCGTCCTCCAGCGGACTTGTCTCCAAGGGCAGATTGTTGTCTCGAGCACCGTATGATCTTCTCCTGTGAGTAGATTTTCGAATCCGACGCTAAAATGATTGTTAATTGTAACGTTCAGGGCCTCCTAATGACGATGGAACACTCAAATTGCGTCGAGATCCAATTCATCGTCCTCCAGCCGATTTGTCTCCTAGGGGATATTGCTGCCTCGGGCACCAAATGGTCCGTCTGCTGTGAGTCTAGATTTTCGAATCCGACGAAAAACTGATAGTTAATTGTAACATTCAGGGCCTCCTAATGCCGATGGAACACTCAAATTGCGTCGAGATTCAATACATCGGCCTCCAGCCGACTTGTCTCCAAGGGTCTATTGCTGCCTCGGGCACCTTATGGTCGTTCTCCTGTGAGTTTAGATTATTGAATCCGACGCAAAAATGATAGTTAATTCTAACGTTTAGGGCCTCCTAATGACGATGGGACACTCAAATTGCGTCGAGATTCAATACATCGTCCTCCAGCCGACTTGTGTCCAAGGGGATATTGCTGTCTCGGGCACAATATGATCTTTCTCCTGTGAATCTAGATTTTCGAATCCGACGCAAAAATGATAGTGAATTGTAACGTTCAGCGCCTCCTAATGACGATAGAAGACTCAAATTGCGTCGAGATTCAATACATCGTCCTCCAGCCGATTTGTCTCCAAGGGGATATTGCTGCCTCGGGCACCAAATGGTCCGTCTGCTGTGAGTCTAGATTTTCGAATCCGACGAAAAACTGATAGTTAATTGTAACATTCAAGCCTCCTAATGACGATGGAACACTCAAATTGCGTCGCGATCCAATACATCGTCCTCCAGCCGACTTGTCACCAAGGGTGTAATGCTGCCTCGGGCACCTTATGGTCGTTCTCTTGTAAGTCTAGATTTTCGAATCCGACGCAAAAATGATAGTTAATTGTAATGTTCAGGGCCTTCTAATGACGATGGAACACTCAAATTGCGTCGAGATTCAATACATCGACCTCCAGCCGACTTGTCTCCAAGGGGATATCGCTGCCTCGGGCACCACATTGTCCTTCTCCTGTGAGTCTAGATTTTCGAATCCGAAGCAAAACTCATAGTTAATTGTAACGTTCAGGGCCTCCTATTGGCGATGGAACACTCAAATTGCGTCGAGATTCAATACATCGACCTCCAGCCGACTTGTCTCCAAGGGTCTATTGCTGCCTCTGGCACCTTATGGTCGTTCTCCTGTGAGTCTAGATTTTCGAATCCGACGCAAAAATGATAGTTAATTGTAACGTTCAGGGCCTTTTAATGACGATGGAACACTCAATTTGCGTCGAGATTCAATACATCGGCCTCCAGCCGACTTGTCTCCAAGGGTCTGTTGCTGCCTCGGGCACCTTATGGTCGTTCTCTTGTAAGTCTAGATTTTCGAATCCGACGCAAAAACGATAGTTCATTATAACGTTCAGGGCGACCTAATGACGAAGGAACACTCAAATTGCGTCGATATGTAATACATCGGCCTCCAGTCGATTTGTCTCCAAGCGGTATATTGCTGTCTCGAGCACCGTATGAACTTCTCCTGTGAGTAGATTTTCGAATCCGACGCTAAAATGATTGTTAATTGTAACTTTCAGGGCCTCCTAATGACGATGGAACACACAAATTGCGTCAACAATCAATACATCGGTTTCCAGCCAACTTGTCTCCAAGGGTCTATTGCTGCCTCGGGCACCTTATGGTCGTTCTCCTGTGAGTCTAGATTTTCGAATCCGACGCATAAATGATAGTTAATTGTAACGTTCAGGGACTCCTAAAGACGACGGAACACTCTAATTGCGTCAAGAGTCAATACATCGACCTCCAGTCGACTTGTATCCAAGGTGATATTGCAGTCTCGTGCACCATATGATCCTTCTCCTGTTAGTAGATTTTCGAATCCGACGCTAAAATGATAGTTAACTGTAACGTTCAGGGCCTCCTAATGCCGATGGAACACTCAAATTGCGTCGAGATTCAATACATCGGCCTCCAGCCGACTTGTCTCCAAGGGTCTATTGCTGCCTCGGGCACCTTATGGTCGTTCTCTTGTAAATCTAGATTTTCGAATCAGCCGCAAAACTGATAGTTCATTATAACGTTCAGGGCGACCTAATGACGATAGAAGACTCCAATTGCGTCGAGATTCAAAACATCGTCCTCCAGGCGATTTGTCTCCAAGGGGATATTGCTGCCTCGGGCACCAAATGGTCCGTCTACTGTGAGTCTAGATTTTCGAATCCGACGAAAAACTGATAGTTAATTGTAACATTCAGGGCCTTCTACTGACGATGGAACACTCAAATTGCGTCGAGATCCAATACATCGACCTCTAGCCGACTTGTCTCCAAGGGTCTATTGCTGCCTCGGGCACCTTATGGTCGTTCTCCTGTGAGTCTAGATTTTCGAATCCGACGCGAAGATGATAGTAAATTGTAACATTCAGGGCCTTGTAATGACGATGGAACACTCAAATTGCGTCAAGATTCAATACATCGGCCTCCAGCCGACTAGTCTCCTAGGGTCTGTTGCTGCCTCGGGCACCTTATGGTCGTTCTCCTGTGAGTCTAGATTTTCGAATCCGACGCGAAACTGATAGTTAACTGTAACGTTCAGGGCCTCCTAATGCTGATGGAACACTCAAATTGCGTTGAGATTCAATACATCGGCCTCCAGCCGACTTGTCTCCAAGGGTCTATTGCTGCCTCGGGCACCTTATGGTCGTTGTCCTGTGAGTCTAGATTTTCGAATCCGAGGCAAAAATGATATTTAATTGTAACGTTCAGGGCCTTTTAATGACAATGGACACTCAAATTGCGTCTAGATTCAATTCATCGGCCTCCAGCCGACTTGTCTCCAAGGGGATATCGCTGCCTCCGGCACCACATGTTCCGTCTCCGGTGATTCTACGTTTTCGAATCCGACGCAAAACTCATAGTTAATTGCAACATTCAGGGCCTCCTAATGACGATGGAACACTCAAATTGCGTCGCGATCCAATACATCGACCTCCAGCCGACTGGTCTCCTAGGGTCTGTTGCTGCCTCGGGCACAATATGATCTTTCTCCTGTGAGTTTAGATTATCGAATCCGACGCAAAACTCATAGTTAATTGTAACGTTCAGGGCCTCCTAATGCTGATGGAACACTCAAATTGCGTTGAGATTCAATACATCGTCCTCCAGTCGACTTGTATCCTAGGGTCTAATGCTGCCTCGGGCACAATATGATCTTTCTCCTGTGAGTTTAGATTATCGAATCCGACGCAAAACTCATAGTTAATTGTAACGTTCAGGGCCTCCTAATGACGATGGAACACTCAAATTGCGTCAAGAATCAATACATCGGTTTCCAGCCGACTTGTCTCCAAGGGTCTGTAGCTGTCTCGGGCACAGTATGATCCATCTCCTGTGAGTCTAGATTTTCGAATCCGACGCAAAAATGATAGTGAATTGTAACGTTCAGCGCTTCCTAATGACGATAGAAGACTCAAATTGCGTCGAGATTCAATGCATCGTCCTCCAGCCGATTTGTCTCCAAGGGTCAATAGCTGCCACGGGCACCTTGTGATCGTTCTGTTGTGAGTCTAGATTTTCGAACCTGACGCAAAACTGATTGTTAATTGTAACGTTCAGGGCCACCTAATGACGATGGAACACTCAAATTGAGTCGAGATTCAATACATCGACCACTAGCCGACTTGTCTCCAAGGGTCTATTGCTGACTCGGGCACCTTATGGTCGTTCTCCTGTGAGTCTAGATTTTCGAATCCGACGCATAAATGATAGTTAATTGTAACGTTCAGGGACTCCTAAAGACGATGGAACACTCAAATTGCGTCGAGAGTCAATACATCGACCTCCAGTCGACTTGTAACCAAGGGTCTAATGCTGCCTCGGGCACAATATGATCCTTCTCCTGTGAGTTTAGATTATCGAATCCGACGCAAAACTCATAGTTAATTGTAACGTTCAGGGCCTCCTAATGAGGATGGAACCCTCAAATTGCGTCAAGAATCGATGCATCGGTTTCCAGCCGACTTGTCTCCAAGGGTCTGTAGCTGTCTCGGGCACAGTATGATCCATCACCTGTGAGTCTAGATTTTCGAATCCGACGCAAAAATGATAGTGAATTGTAACGTTCAGCGCCTCCTAATGACGATAGAAGACTCAAATTACGTCGAGATTCAATACATCGTCCTCCAGCCGATTTGTCTCCAAGGGTCAATAGCTGCCACGGGCACCTTGTGATCGTTCTGCTGTGAGTCTAGATTTTCGAACCCGACGCAAAACTGATTGTTAATTGTAACGTTCAGGGCCACCTAATGACGATGGAACACTCAAATTGAGTCGAGATTCAATACATCGACCTCAAGCCGACTTGTCTCCAAGGGGATATTGCTGCCTCGGGCACCTTATGGTCGTTCTCCTGTGAGTCTAGATTTTCGAATCCGACGCAAAAATGATAGTTAATTGTAACGTTCAGGGCCTTCTAATGACGATGGAACACTCAAATTGCGTCGAGATTCAATACATCGGCCTCCAGCCGACTTGTCTCCAAGGGGATATCGCTGCCTCGGGCACCACATGGTCCGTCGCCGGTGATCCTACGTTTTCGAATCCGACGCAAAACTCATAGTTAATTGTAACATTCAGGGCCTCCTAATGAAGGTGGAACACTCAAATTGCGTCGCGATCCAATACATCGACCTCCAGCCGACTTGTCTCCAAGGGTCTATTGCTGACTCGGGCACCTTATGGTCGTTCTCCTGTGAGTCTAGATTTTCGAATCCGACGCAAAAATGATAGTTAATTGTAACGTTCAGGGCCTCCTAATGACGATGGAACACTCAAATTGCGTCAAGATTCAATACATCGGCTTCCAGCCGACTTGTCTCCAAGGGTCTATTGCTGCCTCGGGCACCTTATGGTCGTTCTCCTGTGAGTCTAGATTTTCGAATCCGACGCATAAATGATAGTTAATTGTAACGTTCAGGGACTCCTAAAGACGATGGAACACTCAAATTGCGTCGAGAGTCAATACATCGACCTCCAGTCGACTTGTATCCAAGGGTCTAATGCTGCCTCGGGCACAATATGATCCTTCTCCTGTGAGTTTAGATTATCGAATCCGACGCATAAATGATAGTTAATTGTAACGTTCAGGGCCTCCTAATGACGATGGAACACTCAAATTGCGTCGCGATCCAAAACATCGTCCTCCAGCCGACTTGTCTCCAAGGGTCTAATGCTGCCTCGGGCACAATATGATCCTTCTCCTGTGAGTTTAGATTATCGAATCCGACGCATAAATGATAGTTAATTGTAACGTTCAGGGACTCCTAAAGACGATGGAACACTCAAATTGCGTCGAGATTCAATACATCGTCCTCCAGCCGACTTGTCTCCAAGGGTCTATTGCTGCCTCGGGCACCTTATGGTCGTGCTCCTGTGAGTCTAGATTTTCGAATCCGACGCAAAAATGATAGTTAATTGTAACGTTTAGGGCCTCCTAATGACGATCGAACACTCAAATTGCGTCGAGATTCAATACAGCGACCTCCAGCCGACTTGTCTCCAAGGGGATATTGCAGTCTCGCGCACAATATGATCCTTCTCCTGTTAGTCTAGATTTTCGAATCCGACGCAAAAATGATAGTGAATAGTAACGTCAGCGCCTCCTAATGACGATAGAAGACTCAAATTGCGTCGAGATTCAATACATCGTCCTCCAGCCGCTTTGTCTCCAAGGGTCTATTGGTGCCTCGGGCACCACATGGTCCTTCTCCTGTGAGTCTAGATTTTCGAATCCGACGCAAAAATGATAGTGAATTGTAACATTCAGGGCCTCATAATGACGATGGAATACTCAAATTGCGTCGCGGTCTAATACATCGTCCTCCAGCCGACTTGTCTCCAAGGGTCTAATGCTGCCTCGCGCACAATATGATCCTTCTCCTGTGAGTCTAGATTTTCGAATCCGACGCATAAATTATAGTTAATTGTAACGTTCAGGGACTCCTAAAGACGATGGAACACTCAAATTGCGTCGAGATTCAATACATCGTCCTCCAGCCGACTTGTCTCCATGGGGATATTGCTGTCTCGGGCACAATATGATCCTTCTCCTGTGAATCTAGATTTTCGAATCCGACGCAAAATTGATAGTGAATTGTAACGTTCAGCGCCTCCTAATGACGATAGAAGACTCAAATTGCGTCGGGATCCAATACATCGTCCTCCAGCCGACTTGTCTCCAAGGGTCTAATGCTGCCTCGGGCACCTTATGGTCGTTCTCTTGTAAGTCTAGATTTTCGAATACGACGCAAAACTCATAGTTCAGTATAACGTTCAGGGCGACCTAATGACGATAGGAGACTCAAATTGCGTCGAGATTCAATACACTGTCCACCAGCCGATTTGTCTCCAAGGGGATATTTCTGCCTCGGGCACCAAATGGTCCGTCTGCTGTGAGTCTAGATTTTCGAATCCGACGTAAAACTGACAGTTAATTGCAACATTCATGGATTCCTAATGACGATGGAACACTCAAATTGCATCGCGATCCAATACATCGACCTCCAGCCGACTTGTCTCCAAGGGTGTATTGCTGCCTCGGGCACCTTATGGTCGTTCTCCTGTGAGTCTAGATTTTCGAATCCGACGCAAAAATGATAGTTAATTTTAACGTTCAGGCCTTGTAATGACGATGGAACACTCAAATTGCGTCGAGATTCAATACATCGGCCTCCAGCCAACTTGTCTCCAAGGGTCTGTTGCTGCCTCGGGCACCTTATGGTCGTTCTCCTGTGAGTTTAGATTATCGAATCCGACGCAAAAATGATAGTTAATTGTAACGTTCAGGGACACCTAATGACGATGGAACACACAAACTGAGTCGAGATTCAATACATCGACCTCCAGCCGACTTGTCTCCAAGGGGATATTGCAGTCTCGGGCACAATATGATCCTTCTCCTGTGAGTCTAGATTTTCGAATCCGACGCATAAATGATAGTTAATTGTAACGTTCAGGGCCTCCTAATGACGATGGAACACTCAAATTGCGTCAAGAATCAATACATCGGTTTCCAGCCGACTTGTCTCCAAGGGTCTATTGCTGCCTCGGGCACCTTATGATCCTTCTCCTGTGAGTCTAGATTTTCGAATCCGACGCATAAATGATAGTTAATTGTAACGTTCAGGGCCTCCTAATGACGATGGAACACTCAAATTGCGTCAAGATTCAATACATCGGTTTCCAGCCGACTTGTCTCCAAGGGTCTTCTGCTGCCTCGGGCACCTTGTGGTCTTTCTCCTGTGAGTCTAGATTTTCGAATCCGACGCATAAATGATAGTTAATTGTAACGTTCTGGGACTCCTAAAGACGATGGAACACTCAAATTGCGTCGAGATTCAATACATCGGCCTCCAGCCGACTTGTCTCCAAGGGGATATCGCTGCCTCGGGCACCACATGGTCCGTCGCCGGTGATCCTACGTTTTCGAATCCGACGCAAAACTCATAGTTAATTGTAACATTCAGGGCCTCCTAATGACGTTGGAACACTCAAATTGCGTCGCGATCCAATACATCGACCTCCAGCCGACTTGTCTCCAAGGGTCTATTGCTGCCTCGGGCACCTTATGGTCGTTCTCCTGTGAGTCTAGATTTTCGAATCCGACGCAAAAATGATAGTTAATTGTAACGTTCAGGGCCTCCTAATGACGATGGAACACTCAAATTGCGTCAAGATTCAATACATCGGCTTCCAGCCGACTTGTCTCCAAGGGTCTATTGCTGCCTCGGGCACCTTATGGTCGTTCTCCTGTGAGTCTAGATTTTCGAATCCGACGCATAAATGATAGTTAATTGTAACGTTCAGGGACTCCTAAAGACGATGGAACACTCAAATTGCGTCGAGAGTCAATACATCGACCTCCAGTCGACTTGTATCCAAGGGTCTAATGCTGCCTCGGGCACAATATGATCCTTCTCCTGTGAGTTTAGATTATCGAATCCGACGCATAAATGATAGTTAATTGTAACGTTCAGGGCCTCCTAATGACGATGGAACACTCAAATTGCGTCGCGATCCAAAACATCGTCCTCCAGCCGACTTGTCTCCAAGGGTCTATTGCTGCCTCGGGCACCTTATGGTCGTTCTCCTGTGAGTCTAGATTTTCGAATCCGACGCGAAACTGATAGTTAATTGTAAGGTTCAGGGCCTCCAAATGCCGATGGAACAGTCAAATTGCGTCAAGATTCAATACATCGACCTCCAGCCGATTTGTCTCCAAGGGTCTATTGCTGCCTCGGGCACCTTATGGTCGTGCTCCTGTGAGTCTAGATTTTCGAATCCGACGCAAAAATGATAGTTAATTGTAACGTTTAGGGCCTCCTAATGACGATCGAACACTCAAATTGCGTCGAGATTCAATACAGCGACCTCCAGCCGACTTGTCTCCAAGGGGATATTGCAGTCTCGGGCACAATATGATCCTTCTCCTGTGAGTCTAGATTTTCGAATCCGACGCAAAAATGATAGTGAATAGTAACGTCAGCGCCTCCTAATGACGATAGAAGACTCAAATTGCGTCGAGATTCAATACATCGTCCTCCAGCCGCTTTGTCTCCAAGGGTCTATTGGTGCCTCGGGCACCACATGGTCCTTCTCCTGTGAGTCTAGATTTTCGAATCCGACGCAAAAATGATAGTGAATTGTAACGTTCAGGGCCTCCTAATGACGATGGAACACTCAAATTGCGTCGAGATTCAATACATCGGCCTCCAGCCAACTTGTCTCCAAGGGTCTGTTGCTGCCTCGGGCACCTTATGGTCGTTCTCCTGTGAGATTAGATTATCGAATCCGACGCAAAAATGATAGTAAATTGTAACGTTCAGGGACACCTAATGACGATGGAACACACAAATTGAGTCGAGATTCAATACATCGACCTCCAGCCGACTTGTCTCCAAGGGGATATTGCAGTCTCGGGCACAATATGATCCTTCTCCTGTGAGTCTAGATTTTCGAATCCGACGCAAAAATGATAGTGACTAGTAACGTTCAGCGCCTCCTAATGACGATAGAAGACTCAAATTGCGTCGAGATTCAATACATCGTCCTCCAGCCGACTTGTCTCCAAGGGTCTATTGCTGCCTCGGGCACCACATGGTCCTTCTCCTGTGAGTCTAGATTTTCGAATCCGACGCAAAAATGATAGTTAATTGTAACGTTCAGGGCCTCCTAATGACGATGGAACACTCAAATTGCGTCAAGAATCAATACATCGGTTTCCAGCCGACTTGTCTCCAAGGGTCTATTGCTGCCTCGGGCACCTTATGATCCTTCTCCTGTGAGTCTAGATTTTCGAATCCGACGCATAAATGATAGTTAATTGTAACGTTCAGGGCCTCCTAATGACGATGGAACACTCAAATTGCGTCGTGATTCAATACATCGTCCTCCAGCCGACTTGTCTCCAAGGGTCTATTGCTGCCTCGGGTACCTTATGGTCGTTCTCCTGTGAGTCTAGATTTTCGAATCCGACGCGAAACTGATAGTTAATTGTAAGGTTCAGGGCCTCCTAATGCCGATGGAACACTCAAATTGGGTCGAGATTCAACACATCGACCTCCAGCCGACTTGTCTCCAAGGGTCTATTGCAGTCTCGTGCACCATATGATCCTTCACCTGTTAGTAGATTTTCGAATCCGACGCTAAAATGATAGTTAACTGTAACGGTCAGGGCCTCCTAATGCCGATGGAACACTCAAATTGCGTCGAGATTCAATACATCGGCCTCCAGCCGACTTGTCTCCAAGGGTCTATTGCTGCCTCGGGCACCTTATGGTCGTTCTCCTGTGAGTCCAGATTTTCGAATTCGACGCAAAAATGATTGTTAATTGTAACGTTTAGGGCCTCCTAATGACAATGGAACACTCAAATTGCGTCGAGATTCAATACATCGGCCTCCAGCCGACTTTTCTCCAAGGGTCTGTTGCTGCCTCGGGCACCTTATGGTCGTTCTCCTGTGAGTTTAGATTATCGAATCCGACGCAAAAATGATAGTTAATTGTAACGTTTAGGGCCTCCTAATGACGATGGAACACTCAAATTGCGTCGAGATTCAATACATCGGCCTCCAGCCGACTTGTCTCCAAGGGTCTATTGCTGCCTCGGGCACCTTATGGTCGTTCTCCTGTGAGTCTAGATTTTCGAATCCGACGCGAAACTGATAGTTAATTGTAAGGATCAGGGCCTCCCAATGACGATGGAACACTCAAATTGCGTCGAGATTCAATACATCGGCCTCCACCGGACTTGTCTCCAAGGGGATATTGCTGTCTCGAGCACCGTATGAACTTCTCCTGTGAGTAGATTTTCGAATCCGACGCTAAAATGATTGTTAATTGTAACGTTCAGGGCCTCCTAGTGACGATGGAACACTCAAATTGCGTCGCGATCCAATACATCGTCCTCCAGCCGACTTGTCTCCAAGGGTCTAATGCTGCCTCGGGCACAATATGATCCTTCTCCTGTGAGTCTAGATTTTCGAATCCGACGCATAAATGATAGTTAATTGTAACGTTCATGTACTCCTAAAGACGATGGAACACTCAAAATGCGTCGTGATTCAATACATCGTCCTCCAGCCGACTTGTCTCCAAGGGTCTATTGCTGCCTCGGGCACCTTATGGTCGTTCTCCTGTGAGTCTAGATTTTCGAATCCGACGCGAAACTGATAGTTAATTGTAAGGTTCAGGGCCTCCTAATGCCGATGGAACACTCAAATTGCGTCGAGATTCAATACATCGACCTCCAGCCGACTTGTCTCCAAGGGTCTATTGCAGTCTCGTGCACCATATGATCCTTCACCTGTTAGTAGATTTTCGAATCCGACGCTAAAATGATAGTTAACTGTAACGGTCAGGGCCTCCTAATGCCGATGGAAAACTCAAATTGCGTCGAGATTCAATACATCGGCCTCCAGCCGACTTGTCTCCAAGGGTCTATTGCTGCCTCGGGCACCTTATGGTCGTTCTCCTGTGAGTCCAGATTTTCGAATCCGACGCAAAAATGATAGTTAATTGTATCGTTTAGGGCCTCCTAATGACAATGGAACACTCAAATTGCGTCGAGATTCAATACATCGGCCTCCAGCCGACTTCTCTCCAAGGGTCTATTGCTGCCTCGGGCACCAAATGGTCCGTCTGCTGTGAGTCTAGATTTTCGAATCCGACGAAAAACTGATAGTTAATTGTAACATTCAGGGCCTCCTAATGACGATGGAACACTCAAATTGCGTCGCGATCCAATACATCGAATTCCAGCCGACTTGTCTCCAAGGGTGTATTGCTGCCTCGGGCACCTTATGGTCGTTCTCCTGTGAGTCTAGATTTTCGAATCCGACGCAAAAATGATAGATAATTGTAACGTTCAGGGCCTTGTAATGACGATGGAACACTCAAATTGCGTCGAGATTCAATACATCGGCCTCCAGCCAACTTGTCTCCAAGGGTCTGTTGCTGCCTCGGGCACCTTATGGTCGTTCTCCTGTGAGTTTAGATTATCGAATCCGACGCAAAAATGATAGTTAATTGTAACGTTCAGGGCCTCCTAATGACGATGGAACACTCAAATTGCGTCGCGATCCAATACATCGTCCTCCAGCCGACTTGTCTCCAAGGGTCTAATGCTGCCTCGGGCACAATTTGATCCTTCTCCTGTGAGTTTAGATTTTCGAATCCGACGCATAAATGATAGTTAATTGTAACGTTCAGGGACTCCTAAAGACGATGGAACACTCAAAATGCGTCGTGATTCAATACATCGTCCTCCAGCCGACTTGTCTCCAAGGGTCTATTGCTGCCTCGGGCACCTTATGGTCGTTCTCCTGTGAGTCTAGATTTTCGAATCCGACGCGAAACTGATAGTTAATTGTAATGTTCAGGGCCTCCTAATGCCGATGGAACACTCAAATTGCGTCGAGATTCAATACATCGACCTCCAGCCGACTTGTCTCCAAGGGTCTATTGCAGTCTCGTGCACCATATGATCCTACACCTGTTAGTAGATTTTCGAATCCGACGCTAAAATGATAGTTAACTGTAACGGTCAGGGCCTCCTAATGCCGATGGAAAACTCAAATTGCGTCGAGATTCAATACATCGGCCTCCAGCCGACTTGTCTCCAAGTGTCTATTGCTGCCTCGGGCACCTTATGGTCGTTCTCCTGTGAGTCTAGATTTTCGAATCCGACGCAAAAATGATAGTTAATTGTAACGTTCAGGGCCTTGTAATGACGATGGAACACTCACATTGCGTCGAGATTCAATACATCGGCCTCCAGTCGACTTGTCTCCAAGGGTCTGTTGCTGCCTCGGGCACCTTATGGTCGTTCTCCTGTGAGTTTAGATTATCGAATCCGACGCAAAAATGATAGTTAATTGGAACGTTTAGGGTCTCCTAATGACGATGGAACACTCAAATTGCGTCGAGATTCAATACATCGGCCTCCAGCCGACTTGTCTCCAAGGGTCCATTGCTGCCTCGGGCACCTTATGGTCGTTCTCCTGTCAGTCTAGATTTTCGAATCCGACGCAAAACTCATAGTTAATTGTAACGTTGAGGGCCTCCTAATGCCGATGGAACACTCAAATTGCGTCGAGATTCAATACATCGGCCTCCAGCCGACTTGTCTCCAAGGGTCTATTGCTGCCTCGGGCACCTTATGGTCGTTCTCCTGTGAGTCTGGATTTTCGAATCCGACGCAAAAATGATAGATAATTGTAACGTTCAGGGCCTTGTAATGACGATGAACACTCAAATTGCGTCGGGATTCAATACATCGGCCTTCAGCCGACTTGTCTCCAAGGTTCTGTTGCTGCCTCGGGCACCTTATGGTCGTTCTCCTGTGAGTCAACATTTTAGAATCCGACGCAAAACTGATAGTTAAATGTAATGCTCAGGGCCTCTTAATGACGATGGAACACTCAAATTGCGTCGAGAGTCAATACATCTTCCTCCAGCCGACATGTCTACAAGGGGATATTGCTGCCTCGGGCTAAATGTGGTCCGTCTCCTGTGAGTCTAGATTTTCGAATCCGGCGCTAAAATGATTGTTAATTGTAACGTTTAGGGCCTCCTAATGACGAAGGAACACTCAAATTGCGACGAGATTCAATACATCGTCCTCCAGCGGACTTGTCTCCAAGGGGATATTGCTGTCTCGAGCACCGTATGAACTTCTCCTGTGAGTAGATTTTCGAATCCGACGCTAAAATGATTGTTAATTGTAACGTTCAGGGCCTCCTAATGACGATGGAACACTGAAATTGCGTCGAGATCCAATTCATCGTCCTCCAGCCGATTTGTCTCCAAGGGGATATTGCTGCCTCAGGCACCAAATGGTCCGTCTGCTGCGAGTCTAGATTTTCGAATCCGACGAAAAACTGATAGTTAATTGTAACATTCAGGGCCTCCTAATGACGATGGAACACTCAAATTGCGTCGCGATCCAATACATCGAATTCCACCCGACTTGTCTCCAAGGGTCTATTGCTGCCTCGGGCACCTTATGGTCGTTCTCCTGTGAGTCTAGATTTTCGAATCCGACGCGAAACTGATAGTTAATTGAAAGGTTCAGGGCCTCCCAATGACGACGGAACACTCAAATTGCGTCGAGATTCAATACATCGGCCTCCAGCGGACTTGTCTCCAAGGGGATATTGCTGTCTCGAGCACCGTATGAACTTCTCCTGTGAGTAGATTTTCGAATCCGACGCTAAAATGATTGTTAATTGTAACGTTCAGGGCCTCCTAATGACGATGGAACACTCAAATTGCGTCGCGATCCAATACATCGTCCTCCAGCCGACTTGTCTCCAAGGGTCTAATGCTGCCTCGGGCACAATATGATCCTTCTCCTGTGAGTCTAGATTTTCGAATCCGACGCATAAATGATAGTTAAATGTAACGTTCAGGGACTCCTAAAGACTATGGAACACTCAAAATGCGTCGTGATTCAATACATCGTTCTCCAGCCGACTTGTCTCCAAGGGTCTATTGCTGCCTCGGGCACCTTATGGTCGTTCTCCTGTGAGTCTAGATTTTCGAATCCGACGCAAAACTGATAGTTAATTGTAAGGTTCAGGGCCTCCTAATGCCGATGGAACACTCAAATTGCGTCGAGATTCAATACATCGACCTCCAGCCGACTTGTCTCCAAGGGTCTATTGCAGTCTCGTGCACCATATGATCCTTCTCCTGTTAGTAGATTTTCGAATCCGACGCTAAAATGATAGTTAACTGTAACGGTCAGGGCCTCCTAATGCCGATGGAACACTCAAATTGCGTCGAGATTCAATACATCGGCCTCCAGCCGACTTGTCTCCAAGGGTCTATTGCTGCCTCGGGCACCTTATGGTCGTTCTCCTGTGAGTCTAGATTTTCGAATCCGACGCAAAAATGATAGATAATTGTAACGTTCAGGGCCTTGTAATGACGATGGAACACTCAAATTGCGTCGGGATTCAATACATCGGCCTCCAGCCGACTTGTCTCCAAGGTTCTGTTGCTGCCTCGGGCACCTTATGGTCGTTCTCCTGTGAGTCAACATTTTAGAATCCGACGCAAAACTGATAGTTAAATGTAATGCTCAGGGCCTCTTAATGACGATGGAACACTCAAATTGCGTCGAGAGTCAATACATCTTCCTCCAGCCGACTTGTCTACAAGGGGATATTGCTGCCTCGGGCTCCATGTGGTCCGCCTCCTGTGAGTATAGATTTTCGAATCCGACGCTAAAATGATTGTTAATTGTAACGTTTAGGGCCTCCTAATGACGATGGAACACTCAAATTGCGATGAGATTCAATACATTGTCCTCCAGCGGACTTGTCTCCAAGGGGATATTGCTGTTTCGAGCACCGTATGAACTTCTCCTGTGAGTAGATTTTCGAATCCGACGCTAAAATGATTGTTAATTGTAACGTTCAGGGCCTTGTAATGACGATGGAACACTAAAATTGCGTCGAGATCCAATTCATCGTCCTCCAGCCGATTTGTCTCCAAGGGGATATTGCTGCCTCGGGCACCAAATGGTCCGTCTGCTGCGAGTCTAGATTTTCGAATCCGACGAAAAACTGATAGTTAATTGTAACATTCAGGGCCTCCTAATGACGATGGAACACTCAAATTGCGTCGCGATCCAATACATCGAATTCCAGCCGACTTGTCTCCAAGGGTCTATTGCTGCCTCGGGCACCTTATGGTCGTTCTCCTGTGAGTCTAGATTTTCGAATCCGACGCGAAACTGATAGTTAATTGTAAGGTTCAGGGCCTCCCAATGACGACGGAACACTCAAATTGCGTCGAGATTCAATACATCGGCCTCCAGCGGACTTGTCTCCAAGGGGATATTGCTGTCTCGAGCACCGTATGAACTTCTCCTGTGAGTAGATTTTCGAATCCGACGCTAAAATGATTGTTAATTGTAACGTTCAGGGCCTCCTAATAACGATGGAACACTCAAATTGCGTCGCGATCCAATATATCGTCCTCCAGCCGACTTGTCTCCAAGGGTCTAATGCTGCCTCGGGCACAATATGATCCTTCTCCTGTGAGTCTAGATTTTCGAATCCGACGCATAAATGATAGTTAATTGTAACGTTCAGGGACTCCTAAAGACTATGGAACACTCAAAATGCGTCGTGATTCAATACATCGTTCTCCAGCCGACTTGTCTCCAAGGGTCTATTGCTGCCTCGGGCACCTTATGGTCGTTCTCCTGTGAGTCTAGATTTTCGAATCCGACGCGAAACTGATAGTTAATTGTAAGGTTCAGGGCCTCCTAATGCCGATGGAACACTCAAATTGCGTCGACATTCAATACATCGGCCTCCAGCCGACTTCTCTCCTAGGGTCTATTGCTGCCTCGGGCACCAAATGGTCCGCCTGCTGTGAGTCTAGATTTTCGAATCCGACGAAAAACTGATAGTTAATTGTAACATTCAGGGCCTCCTAATGACGATGGAACACTCAAATTGCGTCGCGATCCAATACATCGACCTCCAGCCGACTTGACTCCAAGGGTCTATTGCTGCCTCGGGCACCTTATGGTCGTTCTCCTGTGAGTCTAGATTTTCGAATCCGACACAAAAATTATAGTTAATTGTAACGTTCAGGGCCTTGTAATGACGATGGAACGCTCAAATTGCGTCGAGATTCAATACATCGGCCTCCAGCCGACTTGTCTCCAAGGGTCTGTTGCTGCCTTGGGCACCTTATGGTCGTTCTCCTGTGAGTTTAGATTATCGAATCCGACGCAAAAATGATAGTTAATTGTAACGTTTAGGGCCACCTAATGACGATGGAACACTCAAATTGCGTCGAGATTCAATACATCGTTCTCCAGCCGACATGTCTCCAAGGGTCTATTGCTGCCTCGGGCACCTTATGGTCGTTCTCCTGTGAGTCAACATTTTAGAATCCGACGCAAAACTGATAGTTAAATGTAATGCTCAGGGCCTCTTAATGACGATGGAACACTCAAATTGCGTCGAGATTCAATACATCGTCCTCCAGCGGACTTGTCTCCAAGGGCAGATTGCTGTCTCGAGCACCGTATGATCTTCTCCTGTGAGTAGATTTTCGAATCCGACGCTAAAATGATTGTTAATTGTAACGTTCAGGGCCTCCTAATGACGATGGAACACTCAAATTGCGTCGAGATCCAATTCATCGTCCTCCAGCCGATTTGTCTCCAAGGGGATATTGCTGCCTCGGGCACCAAATGGTCCGTCTGCTGTGAGTCTAGATTTTCGAATCCGACGAAAAACTGATAGTTAATTGTAACATTCAGGGCCTTCTAATGACGATGGAACACTCAAATTGCGTCGCGATCCAATACATCGACCTCCAGCCGACTTGTCTCCAAGGGTCTATTGCTCCCTCGGGCACCTTATGGTCGTTCTCCTGTGAGTCTAGATTTTCGAATCCGACGCAAAAATGATAGTTAATTGTAATGTTCAGGGCCTTGTAATGACGATGGAACACTCAAATTGCGTCGAGATTCAATACACCGGCCTCCGGCCGACTTGTCTCCAAGGGTCTGTTGCTGCCTCGGGCACCTTATGGTCGTTCTCCTGTGAGTTTAGATTATTGAATCCGACGCAAAAATGATAGTTAATTGTAACGTTTAGGGCCTCCTAATGACGATGGGACACTCAAATTGCGTCGAGATTCAATACATCGTCCTCCAGCCGACTTGTGTCCAAGGGGATATTGCTGTCTCGGGCACAATATGATCTTTCTCCTGTGAATCTAGATTTTCGAATCCGACGCAAAAATGATAGTGAATTGTAACGTTCAGCGCCTCCTAATGACGATAGAAGACTCAAATTGCGTCGAGATTCAATACATCGTCCTCCAGCCGATTTGTCTCCAAGGGGATATTGCTGCCTCGGGCACCAAATGGTCCGTCTGCTGTGAGTCTAGATTTTCGAATCCGACGAAAAACTGATAGTTAATTGTAACATTCAGGGCCTCCTAATGACGATGGAACACTCAAATTGCGTCGCGATCCAATACATCGTCCTCCAGCCGACTTGTCTCCAAGGGTGTAATGCTGCCTCGGGCACCTTATGGTCGTTCTCTTGTAAGTCTAGATTTTCGAATCCGACGCAAAAATGATAGTTAATTGTAACGTTCAGGTCCTTCTAATGACGATGGAACACTCAAATTGCGTCGAGATTCAATACATCGACCTCCAGCCGACTTGTCTCCAAGGGGATATCGCTGCCTCGGGCACCACATTGTCCTTCTCCTGTGAGTCTAGATTTTCGAATCCGACGCAAAACTCATAGTTAATTGTAACGTTCAGGGCCTCCTATTGGCGATGGAACACTCAAATTGCGTCGAGATTCAATAAATCGACCTCCAGCCGACTTGTCTCCAAGGGTCTATTGCTGCCTCTGGCACCTTATGGTCGTTCTCCTGTGAGTCTAGATTTTCGAATCCGACGAAAAATGATAGTTAATTGTAACGTTCAGGGCCTTTTAATGACGATGGAACACTCAATTTGCGTCGAGATTCAATACATCGGCCTCCAGCCGACTTGTCTCCAAGGGTCTGTTGCTGCCTCGGGCACCTTATGGTCGTTCTCTTGTAAGTCTAGATTTTCGAATCCGACGCAAAAACGATAGTTCATTATAACGTTCAGGGCGACCTAATGACGAAGGAACACTCAAATTGCGTCGATATGTAATACATCGGCCTCCAGTCGATTTGTCTCCAAGCGGTATATTGCTGTCTCGAGCACCGTATGAACTTCTCCTGTGAGTAGATTTTCGAATCCGACGCTAAAATGATTGTTAATTGTAACTTTCAGGGCCTCCTAATGACGATGGAACACACAAATTGCCTCAACAATCAATACATCGGTTTCCAGCCGACTTGTCTCCAAGGGTCTATTGCTGCCTCGGGCACCTTATGGTCGTTCTCCTGTGAGTCTAGATTTTAGAATCCGACGCATAAATGATAGTTAATTGTAACGTTCAGGGACTCCTAAAGACGACGGAACACTCTAATTGCGTCAAGAGTCAATACATCGACCTCCAGTCGACTTGTATCCAAGGGGATATTGCAGTCTCGTGCACCATATGATCCTTCTCCTGTTAGTAGATTTTCGAATCCGACGCTAAAATGATAGTTAACTGTAACGTTCAGGGCCTCCTAATGCCGATGGAACACTCAAATTGCGTCGAGATTCAATACATCGGCCTCCAGCCGACTTGTCTCCAAGGGTCTATTGCTGCCTCGGGCACCTTATGGTCGTTCTCCTGTGAGTCTAGATTTTCGAATCCGACGCGAAACTGATAGTTAATTGTAAGGTTCAGGGCCTCCCAATGACGACGGAACACTCAAATTGCGTCGAGATTCAATACATCGGCCTCCAGCGGACTTGTCTCCAAGGGGATATTGCTGTCTCGAGCACCGTATGAACTTCTCCTGTGAGTAGATTTTCGAATCCGACGCTAAAATGATTGTTAATTGTAACGTTCAGGGCCTCCTAATAACGATGGAACACTCAAATTGCGTCGCGATCCAATACATCGTCCTCCAGCCGACTTGTCTCCAAGGGTCTATTGCTGCCTCGGGCACAATATGATCCTTCTCCTGTGAGTCTAGATTTTCGAATCCGACGCATAAATGATAGTTAAATGTAACGTTCAGGGACTCCTAAAGACTATGGAACACTCAAAATGCGTCGTGATTCAATACATCGTTCTCCAGCCGACTTGTCTCCAAGGGTCTATTGCTGCCTCGGGCACCTTATGGTCGTTCTCCTGTGAGTCTAGATTTTCGAATCCGACGCAAAACTGATAGTTAATTGTAAGGTTCAGGGCCTCCTAATGCCGATGGAACACTCAAATTGCGTCGAGATTCAATACATCGACCTCCAGCCGACTTGTCTCCGAGGGTCTATTGCAGTCTCGTGCACCATATGATCCTTCTCCTGTTAGTAGATTTTCGAATCCGACGCTAAAATGATAGTTAACTGTAACGGTCAGGGCCTCCTAATGCCGATGGAACACTCAAATTGCGTCGAGATTCAATACGTCGGCCTCCAGCCGACTTGTCTCCAAGGGTCTATTGCTGCCTCGGGCGCCTTATGGTCGTTCTCCTGTGAGTCTAGATTTTCGAATCCGACGCAAAAATGATAGATAATTGTAACGTTCAGGGCCTTGTAATGACGATGGAACACTCAAATTGCGTCGGGATTCAATACATCGGCCTCCAGCCGACTTGTCTCCAAGGTTCTGTTGCTGCCTCGGGCACCTTATGGTCGTTCTCCTGTGAGTCAACATTTTAGAATCCGACGCAAAACTGATAGTTAAATGTAATGCTCAGGGCCTCTTAATGACGATGGAACACTCAAATTGCGTCGAGAGTCAATACATCTTCCTCCAGCCGACTTGTCTACAAGGGGATATTGCTGCCTCGGGCTCCATGTGGTCCGCCTCCTGTGAGTATAGATTTTCGAATCCGACGCTAAAATGATTGTTAATTGTAACGTTTAGGGCCTCCTAATGACGATGGAACACTCAAATTGCGATGAGATTCAATACATTGTCCTCCAGCGGACTTGTCTCCAAGGGGATATTGCTGTTTCGAGCACCGTATGAACTTCTCCTGTGAGTAGATTTTCGAATCCGACGCTAAAATGATTGTTAATTGTAACGTTCAGGGCCTTGTAATGACGATGGAACACTAAAATTGCGTCGAGATCCAATTCATCGTCCTCCAGCCGATTTGTCTCCAAGGGGATATTGCTGCCTCGGGCACCAAATGGTCCGTCTGCTGCGAGTCTAGATTTTCGAATCCGACGAAAAACTGATAGTTAATTGTAACATTCAGGGCCTCCTAATGACGATGGAACACTCAAATTGCGTCGCGATCCAATACATCGAATTCCAGCCGACTTGTCTCCAAGGGTCTATTGCTGCCTCGGGCACCTTATGGTCGTTCTCCTGTGAGTCTAGATTTTCGAATCCGACGCGAAACTGATAGTTAATTGTAAGGTTCAGGGCCTCCCAATGACGACGGAACACTCAAATTGCGTCGAGATTCAATACATCGGCCTCCAGCGGACTTGTCTCCAAGGGGATATTGCTGTCTCGAGCACCGTATGAACTTCTCCTGTGAGTAGATTTTCGAATCCGACGCTAAAATGATTGTTAATTGTAACGTTCAGGGCCTCCTAATAACGATGGAACACTCAAATTGCGTCGCGATCCAATATATCGTCCTCCAGCCGACTTGTCTCCAAGGGTCTAATGCTGCCTCGGGCACAATATGATCCTTCTCCTGTGAGTCTAGATTTTCGAATCCGACGCATAAATGATAGTTAATTGTAACGTTCAGGGACTCCTAAAGACTATGGAACACTCAAAATGCGTCGTGATTCAATACATCGTTCTCCAGCCGACTTGTCTCCAAGGGTCTATTGCTGCCTCGGGCACCTTATGGTCGTTCTCCTGTGAGTCTAGATTTTCGAATCCGACGCGAAACTGATAGTTAATTGTAAGGTTCAGGGCCTCCTAATGCCGATGGAACACTCAAATTGCGTCGACATTCAATACATCGGCCTCCAGCCGACTTCTCTCCTAGGGTCTATTGCTGCCTCGGGCACCAAATGGTCCGCCTGCTGTGAGTCTAGATTTTCGAATCCGACGAAAAACTGATAGTTAATTGTAACATTCAGGGCCTCCTAATGACGATGGAACACTCAAATTGCGTCGCGATCCAATACATCGACCTCCAGCCGACTTGACTCCAAGGGTCTATTGCTGCCTCGGGCACCTTATGGTCGTTCTCCTGTGAGTCTAGATTTTCGAATCCGACACAAAAATTATAGTTAATTGTAACGTTCAGGGCCTTGTAATGACGATGGAACGCTCAAATTGCGTCGAGATTCAATACATCGGCCTCCAGCCGACTTGTCTCCAAGGGTCTGTTGCTGCCTTGGGCACCTTATGGTCGTTCTCCTGTGAGTTTAGATTATCGAATCCGACGCAAAAATGATAGTTAATTGTAACGTTTAGGGCCACCTAATGACGATGGAACACTCAAATTGCGTCGAGATTCAATACATCGTTCTCCAGCCGACATGTCTCCAAGGGTCTATTGCTGCCTCGGGCACCTTATGGTCGTTCTCCTGTGAGTCAACATTTTAGAATCCGACGCAAAACTGATAGTTAAATGTAATGCTCAGGGCCTCTTAATGACGATGGAACACTCAAATTGCGTCGAGATTCAATACATCGTCCTCCAGCGGACTTGTCTCCAAGGGCAGATTGCTGTCTCGAGCACCGTATGATCTTCTCCTGTGAGTAGATTTTCGAATCCGACGCTAAAATGATTGTTAATTGTAACGTTCAGGGCCTCCTAATGACGATGGAACACTCAAATTGCGTCGAGATCCAATTCATCGTCCTCCAGCCGATTTGTCTCCAAGGGGATATTGCTGCCTCGGGCACCAAATGGTCCGTCTGCTGTGAGTCTAGATTTTCGAATCCGACGAAAAACTGATAGTTAATTGTAACATTCAGGGCCTTCTAATGACGATGGAACACTCAAATTGCGTCGCGATCCAATACATCGACCTCCAGCCGACTTGTCTCCAAGGGTCTATTGCTCCCTCGGGCACCTTATGGTCGTTCTCCTGTGAGTCTAGATTTTCGAATCCGACGCAAAAATGATAGTTAATTGTAATGTTCAGGGCCTTGTAATGACGATGGAACACTCAAATTGCGTCGAGATTCAATACACCGGCCTCCGGCCGACTTGTCTCCAAGGGTCTGTTGCTGCCTCGGGCACCTTATGGTCGTTCTCCTGTGAGTTTAGATTACTGAATCCGACGCAAAAATGATAGTTAATTGTAACGTTTAGGGCCTCCTAATGACGATGGGACACTCAAATTGCGTCGAGATTCAATACATCGTCCTCCAGCCGACTTGTGTCCAAGGGGATATTGCTGTCTCGGGCACAATATGATCTTTCTCCTGTGAATCTAGATTTTCGAATCCGACGCAAAAATGATAGTGAATTGTAACGTTCAGCGCCTCCTAATGACGATAGAAGACTCAAATTGCGTCGAGATTCAATACATCGTCCTCCAGCCGATTTGTCTCCAAGGGGATATTGCTGCCTCGGGCACCAAATGGTCCGTCTGCTGTGAGTCTAGATTTTCGAATCCGACGAAAAACTGATAGTTAATTGTAACATTCAGGGCCTCCTAATGACGATGGAACACTCAAATTGCGTCGCGATCCAATACATCGTCCTCCAGCCGACTTGTCTCCAAGGGTGTAATGCTGCCTCGGGCACCTTATGGTCGTTCTCTTGTAAGTCTAGATTTTCGAATCCGACGCAAAAATGATAGTTAATTGTAACGTTCAGGTCCTTCTAATGACGATGGAACACTCAAATTGCGTCGAGATTCAATACATCGACCTCCAGCCGACTTGTCTCCAAGGGGATATCGCTGCCTCGGGCACCACATTGTCCTTCTCCTGTGAGTCTAGATTTTCGAATCCGACGCAAAACTCATAGTTAATTGTAACGTTCAGGGCCTCCTATTGGCGATGGAACACTCAAATTGCGTCGAGATTCAATAAATCGACCTCCAGCCGACTTGTCTCCAAGGGTCTATTGCTGCCTCTGGCACCTTATGGTCGTTCTCCTGTGAGTCTAGATTTTCGAATCCGACGAAAAATGATAGTTAATTGTAACGTTCAGGGCCTTTTAATGACGATGGAACACTCAATTTGCGTCGAGATTCAATACATCGGCCTCCAGCCGACTTGTCTCCAAGGTCTGTTGCTGCCTCGGGCACCTTATGGTCGTTCTCTTGTAAGTCTAGATTTTCGAATCCGACGCAAAAACGATAGTTCATTATAACGTTCAGGGCGACCTAATGACGAAGGAACACTCAAATTGCGTCGATATGTAATACATCGGCCTCCAGTCGATTTGTCTCCAAGCGGTATATTGCTGTCTCGAGCACCGTATGAACTTCTCCTGTGAGTAGATTTTCGAATCCGACGCTAAAATGATTGTTAATTGTAACTTTCAGGGCCTCCTAATGACGATGGAACACACAAATTGCCTCAACAATCAATACATCGGTTTCCAGCCGACTTGTCTCCAAGGGTCTATTGCTGCCTCGGGCACCTTATGGTCGTTCTCCTGTGAGTCTAGATTTTAGAATCCGACGCATAAATGATAGTTAATTGTAACGTTCAGGGACTCCTAAAGACGACGGAACACTCTAATTGCGTCAAGAGTCAATACATCGACCTCCAGTCGACTTGTATCCAAGGGGATATTGCAGTCTCGTGCACCATATGATCCTTCTCCTGTTAGTAGATTTTCGAATCCGACGCTAAAATGATAGTTAACTGTAACGTTCAGGGCCTCCTAATGCCGATGGAACACTCAAATTGCGTCGAGATTCAATACATCGGCCTCCAGCCGACTTGTCTCCAAGGGTCTATTGCTGCCTCGGGCACCTTATGGTCGTTCTCCTGTGAGTCTAGATTTTCGAATCCGACGCGAAACTGATAGTTAATTGTAAGGTTCAGGGCCTCCCAATGACGACGGAACACTCAAATTGCGTAGAGATTCAATACATCGGCCTCCAGCGGACTTGTCTCCAAGGGGATATTGCTGTCTCGAGCACCGTATGAACTTCTCCTGTGAGTAGATTTTCGAATCCGACGCTAAAATGATTGTTAATTGTAACGTTCAGGGCTTCCTAATAACGATGGAACACTCAAATTGCGTCGCGATCCAATACATCGTCCTCCAGCCGACTTGTCTCCAAGGGTCTATTGCTGCCTCGGGCACAATATGATCCTTCTCCTGTGAGTCTAGTTTTTCGAATCCGACGCATAAATGATAGTTAATTGTAACGTTCAGGGACTCCTAAAGACTATGGAACACTCAAAATGCATCGTGATTCAATACATCGTTCTCCGACCGACTTGTCTCCAAGGGTCTGTTGCTGCCTCGGGTACCTTATGGTCGTTCTCCTGTGAGTCTAGATTTTCGAATCCGACGCATAAATGATAGTTAATTCTAACGTTCAGGGACTCCTAAAGACGACGGAACACTCTAATAGCGTCAAGAGTCAATACATCGACCTCCAGTCGACTTGTATCCAAGGGGACATTGCAGTCTCGTGCACCATATGATCCTTCTCCTGTTAGTAGATTTTCGAATCCGACGCTAAAATGATAGTTAACTGTAACGTTCAGGGCCTCCTAATGCCGATGGAACACTCAAATTGCGTCGAGATTCAATACATCGGCCTCCAGCCGACTTGTCTCCAAGGGTCTATTGCTGCCTCGGGCACCTTATGGTCGTTCTCCTGTGAGTCTAGATTTTCGAATCCGACGCGAAACTGATAGTTAATTGTAAGGTTCAGGGCCTCCCAATGACGACGGAACACTCAAATTGCGTCGAGATTCAATACATCGGCCTCCAGCGGACTTGTCTCCAAGGGGATATTGCTGTCTCGAGCACCGTATGAACTTCTCCTGTGAGTAGATTTTCGAATCCGACGCTAAAATGATTGTTAATTGTAACGTTCAGGGCCTCCTAATAACGATGGAACACTCAAATTGCGTCGCGATCCAATACATCGTCCTCCAGCCGACTTGTCTCCAAGGGTCTATTGCTGCCTCGGGCACAATATGATCCTTCTCCTGTGAGTCTAGTTTTTCGAATCCGACGCATAAATGATAGTTAATTGTAACGTTCAGGGACTCCTAAAGACTATGGAACACTCAAAATGCGTCGTGATTCAATACATCGTTCTCCAGCCGACTTGTCTCCAAGGGTCTATTGCTGCCTCGGGCACCTTATGGTCGTTCTCCTGTGAGTCTAGATTTTCGAATCCGACGCAAAAATTATAGTTAATTGTAACGTTCAGGGCCTTGTAATGACGATGGAACGCTCAAATTGCGTCGAGATTCAATACATCGGCCTCCAGCCGACTTGTCTCCAAGGGTCTGTTGCTGCCTCGGGCACCTTATGGTCGTGCTCCTGTGAGTTTAGATTATCGAATCCGACGCAAAAATGATAGTTAATTGTAACGTTTAGGGCCTCCTAATGACGATGGAACACTCAAATTGCGTCGAGATTCAATACATCGGCCTCCAGCCGACATGACTCCAAGGGTCTATTGCTGCCTCGGGCACCTTATGGTCGTTCTCCTGTGAGTCTAGATTTTCGAATCCGACGCAAAACTCATAGTTAATTGTAAGGTTCAGGGCCTCCTAATGCCGATGGAACACTCAAATTGCGTCGAGATTGAATACATCGGCCTCCAGCCGACTTGTCTCCAAGGGTCTATTGCTGCCTCGGGCACCTTATGGTCGTTCTCCTGTGAGTCTAGATTTTCGAATCCGTCGCAGAAATGATAGATAATTGAAACGTTCAGGGCCTTGTAATGACGATGGAACACTCAAATTGCGTCGAGATTCAATACATCGGCCTCCAGCCGACTTGTCTCCAAGGGTCTGTTGCTGCCTCGGGCACCTTATGGTCGTTCTCCTGTGAGTAAACATTTTAGAATCCGACGCAAAACTGATAGTTAAATGTAATGCTCAGGGCCTCTTAATGACGATGGAACACTCAAATTGCGTCGAGATTCAATACATCGTCCTCCAGCGGACTTGTCTCCAAGGGTCTATTGCTGCCTCGGGCACCTTATGGTCGTTCTCCTGTGAGTCTAGATTTTCGAATCCGACGCATAAATGATAGTTAATTGTAACGTTCAGGGACTCCTAAAGACGATGGAACACTCTAATTGCGTCAAGAGTCAATACATCGACCTCCAGTCGACTTGTATCCAAGGGGATATTGCAGTCTCGTGCACCATATGATTCTTCTCCTGTTAGTAGATTTTCGAATCCGACGCTAAAATGATAGTTAACTGTAACGTTCAGGGCCTCCTAATGCCGATGGAACACTCAAATTGCGTCGAGATTCAATACATCGGCCTCCAGCCGACTTGTCTCCAAGGGTCTATTGCTGCCTCGGGCACCTTATGGTCGTTCTCCTGTGAGTCTAGATTTTCGAATCCGACGCAAAAATGATAGTTAATTGTAACGTTCAGGGCCTTGTAATGACGATGGAACACTAAATTGCGTCGAGATTCAATACATCGGCCACCAGCCGACTTGTCTCCAAGGGTCTGTTGCTGCCGCGGGCACCTTATGGTCGTTCTCCTGTGAGTTTAGATTATCGAATCCGACGCAAAAATGATAGTTAATTGTAACGTTTAGGGCCTCCTAATGACGATGGAACACTCAAATTGCGTCGAGATTCAATACATCGGCCTCCAGCCGACTTGTCTCCAAGGGTCTGTTGCTGCCTCGGGCACCTAATGGTCGCTCTCATGTGAGTCTAGATTTTCGAATCCGACGCGAAACTGATTGTTAATTGTAACGTTCAGGGCTTCCTAATGACGATGGAACACTCAAATAGCCTCGAGATTCAATACATCGGCATTCAGCCGATTTGTCTCCTAGGGTCTATTGCTGCCTCGGGCACCGTACGGTCGTTCCCCTGTGAGTCAACATTTTAGAATCCGACGCAAAACTGATAGTTAATTGTAATGCTCAGGGCCTCTTAATGACGATGGATCATTCAAATTGAGTCGAGATTCAATACATCGACCTCCAGCCGACTTGTCTCCAAGAGTCTGTTGCTGCCTCGGGCACCTTATGGTCGTTCTCTTGTAAATCTAGATTTTCGAATCAGCCGCAAAACTGATAGTTCATTATAACGTTCAGGGCGACCTAATGACGATAGAAGACTCCAATTGCGTCGAGATTCAAAACATCGTCCTCCAGGCGATTTGTCTCCAAGGGGATATTGCTGCCTCGGGCACCAAATGGTCCGTCTGCTGTGAGTCTAGATTTTCGAATCCGACGAAAAACTGATAGTTAATTGTAACATTCAGGGCCTTCTACTGACGATGGAACACTCAAATTGCGTCGAGATCCAATACATCGACCTCCAGCCGACTTGTCTCCAAGGGTCTATTGCTGCCTCGGGCACCTTATGGTCGTTCTCCTGTGAGTCTAGATTTTCGAATCCGACGCGAAGATGATAGTAAATTGTAACATTCAGGGCCTTGTAATGACGATGGAACACTCAAATTGCGTCAAGATTCAATACATCGGCCTCCAGCCGACTTGTCTCCTAGGGTCTGTTGCTGCCTCGGGCACCTTATGGTCGTTCTCCTGTGAGTCTAGATTTTCGAATCCGACGCGAAACTGATAGTTAACTGTAACGTTCAGGGCCTCCTAATGCTGATGGAACACTCAAATTGCGTTGAGATTCAATACATCGGCCTCCAGCCGACTTGTCTCCAAGATTCTATTGCTGCCTCGGGCACCTTATGGTCGTTCTCTTGTAAGTCTAGATTTTCGAATCCGACGCAAAAATGATAGTTAATTGTAACGTTCAGGGCCTCCTAATGCCGATGGAACACTCAAATTGCGTCGAGATTCAATACATCGGCCTCCAGCCAACTTGTCTCCAAGGGTCTATTGCTGCCTCGGGCATCTTATGGTCGTTCTCCTGTGAGTCTAGATTTTCGAATCCGACGCAAAAATGATAGTTAATTGTAACGTTCATGGCCTTGTAATGACGATGGAACGCTCAAATTGCGTCGAGATTCAATACATCGGCCTCCAGCCGACTTGTCTCCAAGGGTCTGTTGCTGCCTCGGGCACCTTGTGGTCGTTCTCCTGTGAGTTTAGATTATCGAATCCGACGCAAAAATGATAGTTAATTGAAACGTTTAGGGCCTCCTAATGACAATGGAACACTCAAATTGCGTCGAGATGCAATACATCGGCCTCCAGCCGACTTGTCTCCAAGGGTCTGTTGCTGCCTCGGGCACCTTATGGTCGTTCTCCTGTGAGTTTAGATTATCGAAACTGACGCTAAAATGATAGTGAATTGTAACGTTTAGGGCCTCCTAATGACGATGGGACACTCAAATTGCGTCGAGATTCAATACATCGTCCTCCAGCCGACTTGTCTCCATGGGGATATTACTGCCTCCGGCCTCTTATGTTCGCTCTCATGTGGGTCTAGATTTTCGAATCCGACGCATAACTGATTGTTAATTGTAACGTTCAGGGCTTCCTAATGACGATGGAACACTCAAATTGCCTCGAGATTCAATACATCGGCATTCAGCCGATTTGTCTCCAAGGGTCTATTGCTGCCTCGGGCACCGTATGGTCGATCCCCTGTGAGTCAACATTTTAGAATCCGACGCAAAACTGATAGTTAAATGTAATGCTCAGGGCCTCTTAATGACGATGGAACACTCAAATTGATCCGAGACTCAATACATCTTCCTCCAGCCGACTTGTCTACAAGGGGATATTGCTGCCTCGGGCTCCATGTGGTCCGTCTCCTGCGAGTCTAGATTTTCGAATCCGACGCAAAACTGATAGTTAATTGTAAGGTTCAGGGCCTCCTAAGGACGATGGAACACTCAAATTGCGTCGAGATTCAATACATCGGCCTCCAGCGGACTTGCCTCCAAGGGGATATTGCTGTCTCGGGCACCATATGATCCTTCTCCTGTGAGTCTGGATTTTCGAATTCGACGCAAAAATGATAGTAAATAGTAACGTTCAGCGCCTCCTGATGACGATAGAACTCTCAAATTGCGTCGAGATTCAATACATCGTTCTCCAGCTGATTTGTCTCCAAGGGGATATTGCTGCCTCGGGCACCAAATGGTCCGTCTCCCCTGAGTTTGGATTTATGAATCCGACGCGAAACTGATAGGTAATTGTAACGTTCAGGGCCTCCAAATGACGATGGAGCACTCAAATTGCGTCGCGATTCAATACATCGTCCTCCAGCGGACTGGTCTCCAAGGGGATATTGCTGCATCGGGCACCTTATGGTCGTTCTCCTGTGAGTTTAGATTTTCGAATCCGACGAAAAACTCATAGTTAATTGTAACATTCAGGGCTCTCCTAATGACGATGGAACACTCATTTTGCGTCGCGATCCATTACATCGTCCTCCAACCGACTTGCCTCCAAGGGTCAATAACTGCCTCGGACACCGTGTGGCCGTTCCCCTGTGAGTCAACATTTTAGAATCCGACGCAAAACTGATAGTTAAATGTAATGCTCAGGGCCTCTTAATGACGATGGAACACTCAAATTGCGTCGAGAGTCAATACATCTTCCTCCAGCCGACTTGTCTACAAGGGGATATTGCTGCCTCGGGCTCCACGTCGTCCGTCTCCTATGAGTCTAGATTTTCGAATCCGACACAAAACTGATAGTTAATTGTAAGGTACAGGGACTCCTAACGACGATGGAACACTCAAATTGCGTCGAGATTCAATACATCGGCCTCCAGCGGACTTGTCTCCAAGGGGATATTGCTGCCTCGGGCACCATATAATCCTTCTCCTGTGGGTCTAGATTTTCAAATCCGACGCAAAAATGATAGTGAATAGTAACGTTCAGCGCCTCCTGATGACGATAGAACTCTCAAATTGCGTCGTGATTCAATACATCGTCCTCCAGCTGATTTGTCACCAAGGGGATATTGCTGCCTTGGGCACCAAATGCTCCGTCTCCTGTGAGTCTGGATTTTTGAATCCGACGCGAAACTGATAGTTAATTGTAACGTTCAGGGCCTCCTAAGGCCGATGGAACACTCAAATTGCGTCGAGATTCAATACATCGTCCTCCAGCCGACTTGTCTCCAATGGTCTATTGCTGCCTCGGGCACCTTATGGTCGTTCTCCTGTGAGTCTAGATTTTCGAATCCGACGCATAAATGATAGTTAATTGTAACGTTCAGGGACTCCTAAAGACGATGGAACACTCAAATTCCGTCAAGAGTCAATACGTCTTCCTCCAGCCGACTTGTCTACAAGGGGATATTGCTGCCTAGGGCTCCATGTGGTCCGTCTCCTGTGAGTCTAGATTTTCGAATCCGACGCAAAAATGATAGTTAATTGTAACGTTCAGGGCCTTGTAATGACGATGGAACACTCAAATTGCGTCGAGATTCAATACATCGGCCTCCAGCCGACTTGTCTCCAAGGGTCTGTTGCTGCCTCGGGCACCTTATGGTCGTTCTCCTGTGAGTCTAGATTTTCGAATCCGACACAAAACTCATAGTTAATTGTAACGTTCAGGGCCTTGTAATGACGATGGAACACTCAAATTGCGTCGAGATTCAATACATCGGCCTCCAGCCAACTTGTCTCCAAGCGTCAGTTGCTGCCTCGGGCACCTTATAGTCGTTCTCCTGTGAGTCAACATCTTAGATTCCGACGCAAAACTGATAGTTAAATGTAATGCTCAGGGCCTCTTAATGACGATGGAACACTCAAATTGCGTCGAGAGTCAATAGATCTTCCTCCAGCCGACTTGTCTACAAGGGGATATTGCTGCCTCGGGCTCCATGTGGTCCGTCTCCTGTGAGTCTAGATTTTCGAATCCGACGCGAAACTGATAGTTAATTGTAACGTTCAGGGCCTCCTAATGCCGATGGAACACTCAAATTGCGTCGAGATTCAATACATCGGCCTCCAGCCGACTTGTCTCCAAGGTTCTATTGCTGCCACGGGCACCTTATGGTCGTTCTCATGTAAGTCTAGATTTTCGAATCCGACGCAAAAATGATAGATAACTGTAACGTTCAGATACTCCTGAAGACGATGGAACACTCAAATTGCGTCGAGAGTCAATACATCGTCCTCCAGTCGACTTGTCTCCAAGGGTCTATTGCTGCCTTGGGCACCTTATGGTCGTTCTCCTGTGAGTCTAGATTTTCGAATCCGACGCGAAACTGATAGTTAACTGTAACGTTCAGGGCCTCCTAATGCCGATGGAACACTCAAATTGCGTCGAGATTCAACACATCGGCCTCCAGCCGACTTGTCTCCAAGGGTCTGTTGCTGCCTCGGGCACCTTATGATCGTTCTCCTGTGAGTCTAGATTTTCGAATCCGACACAAAACTCATAGTTAATTGTAACGTTCAGGGCCTTGTAATGACGATGGAACACTGAAATTGCGTCGAGATTCAATACATCGGCCTCCAGCCGACTTGTCTCCAAGCGTCAGTTGCTGCCTCGGGCACCTTATAGTCGTTCTCCTGTGAGTCAACATCTTAGATTCCGACGCAAAACTGATAGTTAAATGTAATGCTCAGGGCCTCTTAATGACGATGGAACACTCAAATTGCGTCGAGAGTCAATTGATCTTCCTCCAGCCGACTTGTCTACAAGGGGATATTGCTGCCTCGGGCTCCATGTGGTCCGTCTCCTGTGAGTCTAGATTTTCGAATCCGACGCGAAACTGATAGTTAATTGTAACGTTCAGGGCCTCCTAATGCCGATGGAACACTCAAATTGCGTCGAGATTCAATACATCGGCCTCCAGCCGACTTGTCTCCAAGGGTCTATTGCTGCCTCGGGCACCTTATGGTCGTTATCCTGTGAGTCTAGATTTTCGAATCCGACGCAAGAATGATAGTTAATTGTAACGTTTAGGGCCTCCTAATGACGATGGGACACTCAAATTGCGTCGAGATTCAATACATCGTCCTCCAGCCGACTTGTCTCCAAGGGTCTATTGATGCCTCGGGCACCTTATGGTCGTTCTCCTGTGAGTCTAGATTTTCGAATCCGACGCAAAAATGATAGTTAATTGTAACGTTCAGGGCCTTCTAATGACGATGGGACACTCGTATTGCGTCGAGATTCAATACATCGGCCTCCAGCCGACTTGTCTCCAAGGGGAAATCGCTGCCTCGGGCACCACCTGGTCCGTCTCCGGTGATTCTACGTTTTCGAATCCGACGCGAAACTGATAGTTAATTGTAAGGTTCAGGGCCTCCTAATGACGATGGAACACTCAAATTGCGTCGAGATTCAATACATCGGCCTCCAGCGGACGTGTCTCCAAGGGGATATTGCTGTCTCGAGCACCGTATGAACTTCTCCTGTGAGTAGATATTCGAATCCGACGCTAAAATATTAGTGAATAGTAACGTTCGGGGCCTTGTAATGAAGCTGGAACACTCAAATGCGTCGAGAGGCAATACATCTTCCTCCAGCCGACTTGTCTCCAAGGGGATATCGGTTCCTCGGGCACCACATGGTCCGTCTCTGGTGATTCTACGTTTTCGAATCCGACGCAAAAATGATAGTTAATTGTAACGTTCAGGGACTCCTAAAGACGATGGAACACTCGAATTGCGTCGATATTCAATACATCGGCCTCCAGTCGATTTGTCTCCATGGGGTATATTGCTGTCTCGGGCCTCTTATGTTCGCTCTCATGTGGGTCTAGATTTTCGAATCCGACGCAAAACTCATAGTTAATTGTAACGTTCAGGGCCTCCTATTGAAAATGGAACACTCAAATGGCGTCGAGATTCAATACATCGGCCTCCAGCCGACTTGTCTCCAAGGGTCTATTGCTGCCTCGGGCACCTTATGGTCGTTCTCCTGTGAGTCTAGATTTTCGAATCCGACGCAAAACTCATAGTTAATTGTAACGTTCAGGGCCTCCTATTGGCGATGGAACACTCAAATTGCGTCGAGATTCAATACATCGACCTGCAGCCGACTTGTCTACAAGGGGATATTGCTGCCTCGGGCTCCATGTGGTCCGTTTCCTGTGAGTCTAGATTTTCGAATCCGACGCAAAAATGATAGTTAATTGTAACGTTCAGGGCCTTCTAATGACGATGGAACACTCAAATTGCGTCGAGATTCAATACATCGACCTCCAGCCGACTTGTCTCCAAGGGGATATCGCTGCCTCGGGCACCACATGGTCCTTCTCCTGTGAGTCTGGAGTTTTGAATCCGACGCGAAACTGATAGTTAATTGTAACGTTCAGGGCCTCCTAATGACGATGGAACACTCAAATTGCGTCAAGAATCAATACATTGGTCTCCAGCCGACTTCTCTCCAAGGGTCTATTGCTGCCTCGGGCACCTTATGGTCGTTCTCTTGTAAGTCTGGATTTTCGAATCCGACGCAAAAATGATAGTTAATTGTAACGTTCAGGGCTTCCTAATGCCGATGGAACACTCAAATTGCGTCGAGATTCAATACATCGGCCTCCAGCCGACTTGTCTCCAAGGGTCTATTGCTGCCTCGGGCACCTTTTGGTCGATCTCCTGTGAGTCTAGATTTTCGAATCCGACGCAAAAATGATAGTGAATTGTAACGTTTAGTGCCTCCTAATGACGATGGGACACTCAAATTGTGTCGAGATTCAATACATTGTCCTCCAGCCGACTTGTCTCCAAGGTTCTATTGCTGCCTCGGGCACCTTATGGTCGTTCTCCGGTGAGGCTAGATTTTCGAATCCCACGCAAAAACGATAGTTAATTGTATTGTTCAGGGCCTTCTAATGACGATGGGACACTCTAATTGCGTCGAGATTCAATACATCGGCGTATAGCCGACTTGTCTCCAAGGGTCTATTGCTGCCTCGGGCACCGTATGGTCGTTCCCCTGTGAGTCAACATTGTTGAATCAGACGCCAAACTGATAGTTAATTGTAACGTTCAGGGACTCCTAAAGACGATGGAACACTCAAATTGCATCGAGAGTCAATACATCTTCCTCCAGCCGACTTGTCTACAAGGGGATATTGCTGCCTCGGGCACCTAATGGTCCGTCTCCTGTGAGTCTGGATTTTTGAATCCGACGCGAAACTGATAGTAAATTGTAACGTTCAGGGCCTCCTAATGCCGATGGAACACTCAAATTGCATCGAGATTCAATACATCATCCTCCAGCCGACTTGTCTCCAAGGGTCTATTGCTGCCTCGGGCACCTTATGGTCGTTCTCCTGCGAGTCTAGATTTTCGAATCCGACGCAAAAATGATAGTTAATTGTAACGTTCAGGGGATTCTAATGACGATGGAACACTCAAATTGCGTCGAGAGTCAATACATCGTCCTCCAGCTGAAATGCCAACAAGGGGACATTGCTGCCTCGGGAACCAAATGGTCCGTCTCCTCTGAGTCTGGATTTTTGAATCCGACGCGAAACTGATAGTTAATTGTAACGTTCAGGGCCTCCTAATGCCGATGGAACACTCAAATTGCGTCGAGATTCAATACATCGTCCTCCAGCCGACTTGTCTCCAAGGGTCTATTGCTGTCTCGGGCACCTTATGGTCGTTCTCCTGTGAGTCTAGATTTTCGAATCCGACGCTAAAATGATAGTTAATTGTAACGTTTAGGGCCTCCTAATGACGAAGGGACACTCAAATTGCGTCGAGATTCAATACATCGGCCTCCAGTCGACTTGTCTCCAAGGGTCTATTGCTGTCTCGGGCACCTTATGGTCGTTCTCCTGTGAGTCTAGATTTTCGAATCCGACGCAAAAATGATAGTTAATTGTAACGTTCAGGGCCTTCTAATGACGATGGGACACTCAAATTGCGTCGAGATTCAATACATCGGCCTCCAGCCGACTTGTCTCCAAGGGAATATCGCTGCCTCGGGCACCACATGGTCCGTCTCCGGTGATTCTACGTTTTCGAATCCGACGCAAAACTCATAGTGAATTGTAACGTTCAGGGCCTCCTAATGACGATGGAGCACACAAATTGAGTCGAGATTCAATACATCGGCCTCCAGACGACTTGTCTCCAAAGGTCTATTGCTGCCTCGGGCACCTTATGGTCGTTCTCCTGTGAGTCTAGATTTTCGAATCCGACGCAAAAATAATAGTTAATTGTAATGTTCAGGGCCTCCTAATGACGATGGAACACTCAAATTGCGTCGAGATTCAATACATCGGCTTCCAGCGGACTTGTCTCCAAGGGGACATTGCTGTCTCGGGCACCGTATGAACTTCTCCTGTGCGTAGATTTTCGAATCCGACGCTAAAATGATTGTTAATTGTAACGTTCAGGGCCTCCTAATGACGATGGAACGCTCAAATTGCGTCGCGATCCAATACATCGTCCTCCAGCCGACTTGTCTCCAAGGATCTAATGCTGCCTCGGGCACAATATGATCCTTCTCCTGTGAGTCTAGATTTTCGAATCCGACGCATAAATGATAGTTAATTGTAACGTTAAGGGACTCCTAATGACGATGGAACACTCATTTTGCGTCGCGATCCAATACATCGTCGTCCAACCGACTTGTCTCCAAGGGTCAATAGCTGCCTCGGGCACCGTATGGTCGTTCCCCTGTGAGTCAACATTTTAGAATCCGACGCAAAACTGATAGTTAAATGTAATGCTCAGGGCCTCTTAATGACGATGGAACACTCAAATTGCGTCGAGAGTCAATAAATCTTCCTCCAGCCGACTTGTCTACAAGGGGATTTTGCTGCCTCGGGCTCCATGTGGTCCGTCTCCTGCGAGTCTAGATTTTCGAATCCGACGCGAAACTGATAGTTAATTGTAACGTTTAGGGCCTCTTAATGACGATGGGACACTCAAATTGCGTGGAGATTCAATACATCGTCCTCCAGCCGACTAGTCTCCAAGGGTCTATTGCTGCTTCGGGCACCTTATGGTCGTTCTCCTGTGAGTCTAGATTTTCGAATCCGACGCAAAAATGATAGTTAATTGTAACGTTCAGGGCCTTCTAATGACGATGGGACACTCAAATTGAGTCGAGATTCAATACATCGTCCTCCAGCCGACTTGTCTCCAAGGGTTTGTTGCTGCCTCGTGCACCTTATGGTCGTTCTCCTGTGAGTCTAGGTTTTCGAATCCTACGCGAAACTGATAGTTAATTGTAAGGTTCAGGGCCTCCTAATGACGATGGAACACTCAAATTGCGTCGAGATTCAATACATCGGCCTCCAGCGGACTTGTCTCCAAGGGGATATTGCTGTCTCCAGCACCGTATGTACTTCTCCTGTGAGTAGATTTTCGAATCAGACGCATAAATGATAGTTAATTGTAACGTTCAGGGCCTTCTAATGACGATGGGACACTCAAATTGCGTCGAGATTCAATACATCTTCCTCCAGCCGACTTGTCTCCAAGGGGATATCGCTGCCTCGGGCACCACATTGTCCGTCTCCGGTGATTCTACGTTTTCGAATCCGACGCAAAACCCATAGTTAATTGTAACGTTCAGGGCCTCCTAATGCCGATGGAACACTGAAATTGCGTCAAGAATCAATACATCGGTTTCCAGCCGACTTGTCTCCAAGGGTCTATTGCTGCCTCGAGCACCGACAGAACTACTCCTGTGAGTAGATTTTCGATCCGACGTTAAAATGATTGTTAATTGTAACGTTCAGGGCCTCCTAATGACGATGGAACACTCAAATTGCGTCGAGATTCAATACATCGTCCTCCAGCCGACTTGTCTCCATGGGGATATTACTGCCTCCGGCCTCTTATGTTCGCTCTCATGTGAGTCTAGATTTTCGAATCCGACGCGAAACTGATTGTTAATTGTACTGTTCAGGGCTTCCTAATGACGATGGAACTCTCAAATTGCGTCGAGATTCAATACATCGTCCTCCAGCCGACTTGTCTCCAAGGGTCTATTGCTGCCTCGGGCACCTTATGGTCGTTCCCCTGTGAGTCAACATTTTAGAATCCGACGCAAAACTGATAGTTAAATGTGATGCTGAGGGCCTCTTAATGACGATGGAACACTCAAATTGCGTCGAGATTCAATACATCGTCCTCCAGCCGACTTGTCTCCAAGGGTCTATTGCTGCCTCGGGCACCTTATGGTCGTTCTCCTGTGAGTCTAGATTTTCGAATCCGACGCGAAACTGATAGTTAATTGTAAGTTTCAGGGCCTCCTAATGACGATGGAACACTCAAATTCCGTCGAGATTCAATAAATCGGCCTCCAGCGGACTTGTCTCCAAGGGGATATTGCTGTCTCGAGCACCGTATGAACTTCTCCTGTGATTAGATTTTCGAATCCGACGCATAAATGATAGTTAATTGTAACGTTCAGGGCATTCTAATGACGATGGGACACTCAAATTGCGTCGAGAATCAATACATCGTCCTCCAGCCGACTTGTCTCCAAGGGTCTATCGCTGCCTCGGGCACCACATGGTCCGTCTCCGGTGATTCTACGTTTTCGAATCCGACGCAAAACCCATAGTTAATTGTAAGGTTCAGGGCCTCCTAATGACGATGGAACACTCAAATTGCGTCGAGATTCAATACATCGGCCTCCAGCCGACTTGTCTATTGCTGCCTCGGGCACCTTATGGTCGTTCTCCTGTGAGTCTAGATTTTCGAATCCGACGCAGAAATGATAGTTAATTGTAACGTTGAGGGCCTTCTAATGACGATGGGACACTCAAATTGCGTCGAGATTCAATACATCGTCCTCCAGCCGACTTGTCTCCAAGGGTCTATTGCTGCCTCGGGCACCTTATGGTCGTTCTCCTGTGAGTCTAGATTTTCGAATCCGACGCGAAACTGATAGTTAATTGTAACGTTCAGGGCCTCTTAATGACGAAGGAACACTCAAATTGCGTCGAGAGTCAGTACATCTTCCTCCAGCCGACTTGTCTACAAGGGGATATTGCTGCCTCGGGCTCCATGTGGTCCGACTCCTGTGAGTCTAGATTTTCGAATCCGACGCGAAACTGATAGTTGATTGTAAGGTTCAGGGCCTCCTAATGACGATGGAACACTCAAATTGCGTCAATATTCAATACATCGGCCTCCAGCGGACTTGTCTCCAAGGGGATATTGCTGTCTCGGGCACCATATGATCCTTCTCCTGTGAGTCTAGATTTTCGAATCCGACGCAAAAATGATAGTGAATAGTAACGTTCAGCGCCTCCTAATGACGATAGAAGACTCAAATTGCGTCGAGATTCAATACATCGTCCTCCAGCTGATTTGTCTCCAAGGGGATAATGCTGCCTCCGGCACCAAATGGACCGTCTCCTGTGAGTCTGGATTTTTGAATCCGACGCGAAACTGATAGTTAATTGTAACGTTCAGGTCCTCCTAATGCCGATGGAACACTCAAATTGCGTCGAGATTCAATACATCGTCCTCCAGCCGACTTGTCTCCAAGTGTCTATTGCTGCCGCGGGCACCTTATGGTCGTTCTCCTGTGAGTCTAGATTTTCGAATTCGACCAAAAAATGATAGTTAATTGTAACGTTTAGGGCCTCCTAATGACGATGAGACACTCAAATTGCGTCGAGATTCAATACATCGTCCTCCGGCCGACTTGTCTCCAAGGGTCTATTGCTGCCTCGGGCACCTTATGGTCGTTCTCCTTTGAGTCTAGATTTTCGAATCCGACGCAAAAATGATAGTGAATTGTAACGTTCAGCGCCTCCTAATGACGATAGAAGACTCAAATTGCGTCGAGATTCAATACATCGTCCTCCAGCTGATTTGTCTCCAAGGGGATATTGCTGCCTCGGGCACCTTATGGTCGTTCCCCTGTGAGTCTAGATTTTCGAATCCGACCCAAAAACGATAGTTAATTGTAACGTTCAGGGCCTCCTAATGCCGATGGAACACTCAAATTGCGTCAAGAATCAATACATCGGTTTTCATCCGACTTGTCTCCAAGGGTCTATTGCTGCCTCGAGCACCGAATGAACTTCTCCTGTGAGTAGATTTTCGAATCCGACGCTAAAATGATTGTTAATTGTAACGTTCAGGGCCTCCTAATGACGATGGAACACTCAAATTGCGTCGAGATTCAATACATCGGCCTCCAGCCGACTTGTCTCCAAGGGTCTGTTGCTGCCTCGGGCACCTTATGGTCGTTCTCCTGTGAGTTTAGATTATCGAATCCGACGCAAAAATGATAGTTAATTGTAACGTTTAGGACCTCCTAAAGACGATGGAACACTCAAATTGCGTCGAGATTCAATACATCGGCCTCCAGCCGACTTGTCTCCAAGGGTCTATTGCTACCTCGGGCACCTTATGGTCGTTCTCCTGTGAGTTTAGATTATCGAATCCGACGCAAAATTGATAGTTAATTGTAGCGTTTAGGGCCTCCTAATGACGATGGGACACTCAAATTGCGACGAGATTCAATACATCGTCCTCCAGCCGACTTGTCGCCAAGGGTCTATTGCTGCCACGGGCAACAATATCCCCTGTGAGTCAACATTTTAGAATCCGACGCAAAACTGATAGTTAAATGTAATGCTCAGGGCCTCTTAATGACGTTGGAACACTCAAATTGCGTCGAAATTCAATACATCTACCTCCAGCAGACTTGTCTACAAGGGGATATTGCTGCCTCGGGATCCATGTGGTCCGTCTCCTGTGAGTCTAGATTTTCGAATCCGACGCGAATCAGATAGTTAATTGTAAGGTTCAGGGCCTCCTAATGACGATGGAACACTCAAATTGCGTCGAGATTCAATACATCGAACTCCAGTCGACTTGTATCCAAGGGGATATTGCAGTCTCGTGCACCATATGATCCTTCTCCTGTTAGTAGATTATCGAATCCGACGCAAAAATGATAGTGAATTGTAACGTTCAGGGCCTCCTAATGCCGATGGAACACTCAAATTGCGTCGAGATTCAATACATCGGCCTCCAGCCGACTTGTCTCCAAGTGTCTATTGCTGCCTCGGGCACCTTATGGTCGTTCTCCTGTGAGTCTAGATTTTCGAATCCGACGCAAAAATGATAGTTAATTGAAACGTTCAGGGCCTTCTAATGACGATGGAACACTCAAATTGCGTCGAGAGTCAGTACATCTTCCTCCAGCCGACTTGTCTACAAGGGGATATTGCTGCCTCGGGCTCCATGTGGTCCGACTCCTGTGAGTCTAGATTTTCGAATCCGACGCGAAACTGATAGTTAATTGTAAGGTTCAGGGCCTCCTAATGACGATGGAACACTCAAATTGCGTCGATATTCAATACATCGGCCTCCAGCGGACTTGTCTCCAAGGGGATATTGCTGTCTCGGGCACCATATGATCCTTCTCCTGTGAGTCTAGATTTTCGAATCCGACGCAAAAATGATAGTGAATAGTAACGTTCAGCGCCTCCTAATGACGATAGAAGACTCAAATTGCGTCGAGATTCAATACATCGTCCTCCAGCTGATTTGTCACCAAGGGGATATTGCTGCCTCGGGCACCAAATGGACCGTCTCCTGTGAGTCTGGATTTTTGAATCCGACGCGAAACTGATAGTTAATTGTAACGTTCAGGTCCTCCTAATGCCGATGGAACACTCAAATTGCGTCGAGATTCAATACATCGGCCTCCAGCCGACTTGTCTCCAAGGGTCTATTGCTGCCTCGGGCACCTTTTGGTCGATCTCCTGTGAGTCTAGATTTTCGAATCCGACGCAAAAATGATAGTGAATTGTAACGTTTAGTGCCTCCTAATGACGATGGGACACTCAAATTGCGTCGAGATTCAATACATCGTCCTCCAGCCGACTTGTCTCCAAGGGTCTGTAACTGCCTCGGGCACCTTATGGTCGTTCTCCGGTGAGGCTAGATTTTCGAATCCGACGCAAAAATGATAGTTAATTGTAACGTTCACGGCTTCCTAATGCCGATGGAACACTCAAATTGCGTCGAGATTCAATACATCGGCCTCAAGCCGACTTGTCTCCAAGGGTCTATTGCTGCCTCGGGCACCGTATGGTCGTTCCCCTGTGAGTCAACATTTTTGAATCCGACGCCAAACTGATAGTTAATTGTAACGTTCAGGGACTCCTAAAGACGATGGAACACTCAAATTGCATCGGGAGTCAATACATCTTCCTCCAGCCGACTTGTCTACAAGGGGATATTGCTGCCTCGGGCACCTAATGGTCCGTCTCCTGTGAGTCTGGATTTTTGAATCCGACGCGAAACTGATAGTAAATTGTAACGTTCAGGGCCTCCTAATGCCGATGGAACACTCAAATTGCGTCGAGATTCAATACATCATCCTCCAGCCGACTTGTCTCCAAGGGTCTATTGCTGCCTCGGGCACCTTATGGTCGTTCTCCTGTGAGTCTAGATTTTCGAATCCGACACAAAAATGATAGTTAATTGTAACGTTCAGGGGATTCTAATGCCGATGGAACACTCAAATTGCGTCGAGAGTCAATACATCGTCCTCCAGCTGAAATGTCTACAAGGGGATATTGCTTCCTCGGGAACCAAATGGTCCGTCTCCTCTGAGTCTGGATTTTTGAATCCGACGCGAAACTGATAGTTAATTGTAACGTTCAGGGCCTCCTAATGCCGATGGATCACTCAAATTGCGTCGAGATTCAATACATCGTCCTCCAGCCGACTTGTCTCCAAGGGTCTATTGCTGTCTCGGGCACCTTATGGTCGTTCTCCTGTGAGTCTAGATTTTCGAATCCGACGCAAAATTGATAGTTAATTGTAACGTTTAAGGCCTCCTAATGACGAAGGGACACTCAAATTGCGTCGAGATTCAATACATCGGCCTCCAGCCGACTTGTCTCCAAGGGTCTATTGCTGCCTCGGGCACCTTATAGTCGTTCTCCTGTGAGTCTAGATTTTCGAATCCGACGCAAAAATGATAGTTAATTGTAAGGTTCAGGGCCTTCTAAAGACGATGGGACACTCAAATTGCGTCGAGATTCAATACATCGGCCTCCAGCCGACTTGTCTCCAAGGGAATATCGCTGCCTCGGGCACCACATGGTCCGTCTCCGGTGATTCTACGTTTTCGAATCCGACACAAAACTCATAGTGAATTGTAACGTTCAGGGCCTCCTAATGACGATGGAGCACACAAATTGAGTCGAGATTCAATACATCGGCCTCCAGACGACTTGTCTCCAAGGGTCTATTGCTGCCTCGGGCACCTTATGGTCGTTCTCCTGTGAGTCTAGATTTTCGAATCCGACGCAAAAATGATAGTTAATTGTAACGTTCAGGGCCTTGTAATGACGATGGAACACTCAAATTGCGTCGAGAGTCAATACATCGACCTCCAGTCGACTTGTATCCAAGGGGATATTGCAGTCTCGGGCACAATATGATCCTTCTCCTGTGAGTCTAGATTTTCGAATCCGACGCAAAAATGATAGTGAATTGTAACGTTCAGCGCCTCCTAATGACGATAGAAGACTCAAATTGCGTCGAGATTCAATACATCGTCCTCCAGCCGATTTGTCTCCAAGGGGATATTGCTGCCTCGGGCACCAAATAATCCGTCTGCTGTGAGTCTAGATTTTCGAACCCGACGAAAAACTGATAGGTAATTGCAACATTCAGGGCCTCCTAATGACGATGGAACACTCAAATTGCGTCGCGATCCAATACATCGTCCTCCAGCCGACTTGTCTCCAAGGGTCTATTGCTGCCTCGGGCACCATATGGTCGTTCTCCTGTGCGTCTAGATTTTCGAATCCGACGCGAAACTGATAAATAATTGTTAGGTTCAGGGCCTCCTAATGACGATGGAACACTCAAATTGCGTCGAGATTCAATACATCGGCCTCCAGCGGACTTGTCTCCAAGGGGATATTGCTGTCTCGAGCACCGTATGAACTTCTCCTGTGCGTAGATTTTCGAATCCGACGCTAAAATGATTGTTAATTGTAACGTTCAGGGCCTCCTAATCACGATGGAACGCTCAAATTGCGTCGCGATCCAATACATCGTCCTCCAGCCGACTTGTCTCCAAGGATCTAATGCTGCCTCGGGCACAATATGATCCTTCTCCTGTGAGTCTAGATTTTCGAATCCGACGCATAAAAGATAGTTAATTGTAACGTTAAGGGACTCCTAATGACGATGGAACACTCATTTTGCGTCGCGATCCAATACATCGTCGTCCAACCGACTTGTCTCCAAGGGTCAATAGCTGCCTCGGGCACCGTATGGTCGTTCCCCTGTGAGTCAACATTTTAGAATCCGACGAAAAACTGATAGTTAAATGTAATGCTCAGGGCCTCTTAGTGACGATGGAACACTCAATTTGCGTCGAGAGTCAATAAATCTTCCTCCAGCCGACTTGTCTACAAGGGGATTTTGCTGCCTCGGGCTCCATGTGGTCCGTCTCCTGTGAGTGTAGATTTTCGAATCCGACGCGAAACTGATAGTTAATTGTAAGGTTCAGGGCCTCCTAATGACGATGGAACACTCAAATTGCGTCGAGAATCAATACATCGGCCTCCAGCGGACTTGTCTCCAAGGTGATATTGCTGTCTCGGGCACCATATAATCCTTCTCCTGTGAGTCTAGATTTACGAATCCGACGCAAAAATGATAGTTAATTGTAACGTTCAGGGCCTCCTAATGCCGATGGAACACTCAAATTGCGTCGAAATTCAATACATCGTCCTCCAGCCGACTTGTCTCTAAGGGTCTATTGCTGCCTCGGGCACCTTATGGTCGTTCCCCTGTGAGTCTAGATTTTCGAATCCGACGCAAAAATGATAGTTAATTGTAACGTTTAGGGCCTCCTAATGACGATGGGACACTCAAATTGCGTGGAGATTCAATACATCGCCCTCCAGCCGACTTGTCTCCAAGGGTTTGTTGCTGCCTCGGGCACCTTATGGTCGTTCTCCTGTGAGTCTAGGTTTTCGAATCCGACGCGAAACTGATAGTTAATTGTAAGGTTCACGGCCTCCTAATGACGATGGAACACTCAAATTGCGTCGAGATTCAATACATCGGCCTCCAGCGGACTTGTCTCCAAGGGGATATTGCTGTCTCGAGCACCGTATGTACTTCTCCTGTGAGTAGATTTTCGAATCAGACGCATAAATGATAGTTAATTGTAACGTTCAGGGCCTTCTAATGACGATGGGACACTCAAATTGCGTCGAGATTCAATACATCTTCCTCCAGCCGACTTCTCTCCAAGGGGATATCGCTGCCTCGGGCACCACATTGTCCGTCTCCGGTGATTCTACGTTTTCGAATCCGACGCAAAACCCATAGTTAATTGTAACGTTCAGGGCCTCCTGATGCCGATGGAACACTCAAATTGCGTCAAGAATCAATACATCGGTTTCCAGCCGACTTGTCTCCAAGGGTCTATTGCTGCCTCGAGCACCGAATGAACTACTCCTGTGAGTAGATTTTCGAATCCGACGTTAAAATGATTGTTAATTGTAACGTTCAGGGCCTCCTAATGACGATGGAACACTCAAATTGCGTCGAGATTCAATACATCGGCCTCAAGCCGACTTGTCTCCAAGGGTCTATTGCTGCCTCGGGCACCTTATGATCGTTATCCTGTGAGTCTAGATTTTCGAATCCGACGCAAAACTCATAGTTAATTGTAACGTTCAGGGCCTTGTAATGACGATGGAACACTCAAATTGCGTCGAGATTCAATACATCGGCCTCCAGCCGACTTGTCTCCAAGGGTCTGTTGCTGCCTCGGGCACCTTATGGTCGTTCTCCTGTGAGTTTAGATTATCGAATCCGACGCAAAAATGATAGTTAATTGTAACGTTTAGGGCCTCCTAATGACGATTTGACACACAAATTGCGTCGAGATTCAATACATCGTCCTCCAGCCGACTTGTCTCCATGGGGATATTACTGCCTCCGGCCTCTTATGTTCGCTCTCATGTGAGTCTAGATTTTCGAATCCGACGCGAAACTGATTGTTAATTGTAACGTTCAGGGCTTCCTAATGACGATGGAACTCTCAAATTGCGTCGAGATTCAATACATCGTACGCCAGCCGATTTGTCTCCAAGGGTCTATTGCTGCCTCGGGCACCTTATGGTCGTTCCCCTGTGAGTCAACATTTTAGAATCCGACGCAAAACTGATAGTTAAATGTAATGCTCAGGGCCTCTTAACGACGATGGAACACTCAAATTGCGTCGAGATTCAATACATCGTCCTCCAGCCGACTTGTCTACAAGGGGATATTGTTGCCTCGGGATCCATGTGGTCCGTCTCCTGTGAGTCTAGATTTTCGAATCCGACGCGAAACTGATAGTTAATTGTAAGGTTCAGGGCCTCCTAATGACGATGGAACACTCAAATTGCGTCGAGATTCAATACATCGGCCTCCAGGCGACTTGTCTATTGCTGCCTCGGGCACCTTATGGTCGTTCTCCTGTGAGTCTAGATTTTCGAATCCGACGCAAAAATGATAGTTAATTGTAACGTTTAGGGCCTCCTAATGACGATGGTACACTCAAATTGCGTCGAGATTCAATACATCGTCCTCCAGCCGACTTGTCTCCATGGGGATATTACTGCCTCCGGCCTCTTATGTTCGCTCTCATGTGAGTCTAGATTTTCGAATCCGACGCGAAACTGATTGTTAATTGTACTGTTCAGGGCTTCCTAATGACGATGGAACTCTCAAATTGCGTCGAGATTCAATACATCGTCCTCCAGCCGACTTGTCTCCAAGGGTCTATTGCTGCCTCGGGCACCTTATGGTCGTTCCCCTGTGAGTCAACATTTTAGAATCCGACGCAAAACTGATAGTTAAATGTGATGCTGAGGGCCTCTTAATGACGATGGAACTCTCAAATTGCGTCGAGATTCAATACATCGTCCTCCAGCCGACTTGTCTCCAAGGGTCTATTGCTGCCTCGGGCACCTAATGGTCGTTCTCCTGTGAGTCTAGATTTTCGAATCCGACGCGAAACTGATAGTTAATTGTAAGTTTCAGGGCCTCCTAATGACGATGGAACACTCAAATTCCGTCGAGATTCAATAAATCGGCCTCCAGCGGACTTGTCTCCAAGGGGATATTGCTGTCTCGAGCACCGTATGAACTTCTCCTGTGATTAGATTTTCGAATCCGACGCATAAATGATAGTTAATTGTAACGTTCAGGGCATTCTAATGACGATGGGACACTCAAATTGCGTCGAGAATCAATACATCGTCCTCCAGCCGACTTGTCTCCAAGGGTCTATCGCTGCCTCGGGCACCACATGGTCCGTCTCCGGTGATTCTACGTTTTCGAATCCGACGCAAAACCCATAGTTAATTGTAAGGTTCAGGGCCTCCTAATGACGATGGAACACTCAAATTGCGTCGATATTCAATACATCGGCCTCCAGCCGACTTGTCTATTGCTGCCTCGGGCACCTTATGGTTGTTCTCCTGTGAGTCTAGATTTTCGAATCCGACGCAGAAATGATAGTGAATAGTAACGTTCAGCGCCTCCTAATGACGATAGAAGACTCAAATTGCGTCGAGATTCAATAAATCGGCCTCCAGCGGACTTGTCTCCAAGTGGATATTGCTGTCTCGAGCACCGTATGAACTTCTCCTGTGATTACATTTTCGAATCCGACGCATAAATGATAGTTAATTGTAACGTTCAGGGCATTCTAATGACGATGGGACACTCAAATTGCGTCGAGAATCAATACATCGTCCTCCAGCCGACTTGTCTCCAAGGGTCTATAGCTGCCTCGGGCACCTTATGGTCGTTCTCCTGTGAGTCTAGATTTTCGAATCCGACGCGAAAGTGATACTTAATTGTAACGTTCAGGGCCTCTTAATGACGAAGGAACACTCAAATTGCGTCGAGAGTCGGTACATCTTCCTCCAGCCGACTTGTCTACAAGGGGATATTGCTGCCTCGGGCTCCATGTGGTCCGACTCCTGTGAGTCTAGATTTTCGAATCCGACGCGAAACTGATAGTTAATTGTAAGGTTCAGGGCCTCCTAATGACGATGGAACACTCAAATTGCGTCGATATTCAATACATCGGCCTCCAGCGGACTTGCCTCCAAGGGGATATTGCTGTCTCGGGCACCATATGATCCTTCTCCTGTGAGTCTAGATTTTCGAATCCGACGCAAAAATGATTGTGAATAGTAACGTTCAGCGCCTCCTAATGACGATAGAAGACTCAAATTGCGTCGAGATTCAATACATCGTCCTCCAGCTGATTTGTCTCCAAGGGGATATTGCTGCCTCGGGCACCAAATGGACCGTCTCCTGTGAGTCTGGATTTTTGAATCCGACGCGAAACTGATAGTTAATTGTAACGTTCAGGTCCTCCTAATGCCGATGGAACACTCAAATTGCATCGAGATTCAATACATCGTCCTCCAGCCGACTTGTCTCCAACTGTCTATTGCTGCCGCGGGCACCTTATGGTCGTTCTCCTGTGAGTCTAGATTTTGGAATTCGACCAAAAAATTATAGTTAATTGTAACGTTTAGGGCCTCCTAATGACGATGAGACACTCAAATTGCGTCGAGATTCAATACATCGTCCTCCGGCCGACTTGTCTCCAAGGGTCTATTGCTGCCTCGGGCACCTTATGGTCGTTCTCCTTTGAGTCTAGATTTTCGAATCCGACGCAAAAATGATAGTGAATTGTAACGTTCAGCGCCTCCTAATGACGATAGAAGACTCAAATTGCGTCGAGATTCAATACATCGTCCTCCAGCTGATTTGTCTCCAAGGGGATATTGCTGCCTCGGGCACCTTATGGTCGTTCTCCTGTGAGTCTAGATTTTCGAATCCGACCCAAAAACGATAGTTAATTGTAACGTTCAGGGCCTCCTAATGCCGATGGAACACTCAAATTGCGTCTAGAATCAATACATCGGTTTTCATGCGACTTGTCTCCAAGGGTCTATTGCTGCCTCGAGCACCGTATGAACTTCTCCTGTGAGTAGATTTTCGAATCCGACGCTAAAATGATTGTTAATTGTAACGTTCAGGGCCTCCTAATGACGATGGAACACTCAAATTGCATCGAGATTCAATACATCGGCCTCCAGCCGACTTGTCTCCAAGGGTCTATTGCTGCCTCGGGCACCTTATGGTCGTTCTCCTGTGAGTCTAGATTTTCGAATCCGACGCAAAACTCATAGTTAATTGTAACGTTCAGGGCCTTGTAATGACGATGGAACACACAAATTGCGTCGAGATTCAATACATCGGCCTCCAGCCGACTTGTCTCCAAGGGTCTGTTGCTGCCTCGGGCACCTTATGGTCGTTCTCCTGTGAGTTTAGATTATCGAATCCGACGCAAAAATGATAGTTAATTGTAACGTTTAGGGCCTCCTAATGACGATGGGACACTCAAATTGCGTCGAGATTCAATACATCGTCCTCCAGCCGACTTGTCTCCGTGGGGATATTACTGCATCCGACCTCTTATGTTCGCTCTCATGTGAGTCTAGATTTTCGAATCCGACGCGAATCTGATAGTTAATTGTAAGGTTCAGGGCCTCCTAATGACGATGGAACACTCAAATTGCGTCGAGATTCAATACATCGACCTCCAGTCGACTTGTATCCAAGGGGATATTGCAGTCTCGTGCACCATATGATCCTTCTCCTGTTAGTAGATTTTCGAATCCGACGCAAAAATGATAGTGAATTGTAACGTTCAGGGCCTCCTAATGCCGATGGAACACACAAATTGCGTCGAGATTCAATACATCGGCCTCCAGCCGACTTGTCTCCAAGGGTCTATTGCTGCCTCGGGCACCGTATGGTCGTTCTCCTGTGAGTCAACATTTTAGAATCCGACGCAAAACTGATAGTTAATTGTAACGTTCAGGGACTCGTAAAGACGATGGAACACTCAAATTGCGTCGAGAGTCAGTACATCTTCCTCCAGCCGACTTGTCTACTAAGGGATATTGCTGCCTCGGGTACCAAATGGTCCGTCTCCTGTGAGTCTCGATTTTTGAATCCGACGCGGAACTGATAGTTAATTGTACCGTTCAGAGCCTCCTAATGCCGATGGAACACTCAAATTGCGTCGAGATTCAATACATCGTCCTCCAGCCGACTTGTCTCCAAGTGTCTATTGCTGCCTCGGGCACCTTATGGTCGTTCTCCTTTGAGTCTAGATTTTCGAATCCGACGCAAAAATGATAGTGAATTGTAACGTTCAGCGCCTCCTAATGACGATAGAAGACTGAAATTGCGTCGAGATTCAATACATCGGTTTTCATCCGACTTGTCTCCAAGAGTCTATTGCTGCCTCGAGCACCGTATGAACTTCTCCTGTGAGTAGATTTTCGAATCCGACGCTGAAATGATTGTTAATTGTAACGTTCAGGGCCTTGTAATGACGATGGAACACTCAAATTGCGTCGAGATTCAATACATCGGCCTCCAGCCGACTTGTCTCCAAGGGTCTGTTGCTGCCTCGGGCACCTTATGGTCGTTCTCCTGTGAGTTTAGATTATCGAATCCGACGCAAAAATGATAGTTAATCGTAACGTTTAGGGCCTCCTAAAGACGATGGAACACTCAAATTGCGTCGATATTCAATACATCGGCCTCCAGCCGACTTGTCTCCAAGGGTCTGTTGCTACATCGGGCACCTTATGGTCGTTCTCCTGTGAGTTTAGATTATCGAATCCGACGCAAAATTGATAGTTAATTGTAGCGTTTAGGGCCTCCTAATGACGATGGGACACTCAAATTGCGTCGAGATTCAATACATCGTCCTCCAGCCGACTTGTCTCCATGGGGATATTACTGCCTCCGGCCTCTTATGTTCGCTCTCATGTGAGTCTAGATTTTCGAATCCGACGCGAAACTGATTGTTAATTGTAACGTTCAGGGCTTCCAAATGACGATGGAACTCTCAAATTTCGTCGAGATTCAAAACATCGTCCTACAGCCGACTTGTCGCCAAGGGTCTATTGCTGCCACGGGCAACAATATCCCCTGTGAGTCAACATTTTAGAATCCGACGCAAAACTGATAGTTAAATGTAATGCTCAGGGCCTCTTAATGACGTTGGAACACTCAAATTGCGTCGAAATTCAATACATCTACCTCCAGCAGACTTGTCTACAAGGGGATATTGCTGCCTCGGTATCCATGTGGTCCGTCTCCTGTGAGTCTAGATTTTCGAATCCGACGCGAATCTGATAGTTAATTGTAAGGTTCAGGGCCTCCTAATGACGATGGAACACTCAAATTGCGTCGAGATTCAATACATCGACCTCCAGCCGACTTGTCTCCAAGGGTCTATTGCTGCCTCGGGCACCGTATGGTCGTTCTCCTGCGAGTCAACATTTTAGAATCCGACGCAAAACTGATAGTTAATTGTAACGTTCAGGGACTCGTAAAGACGATGGAACACTCAAATTGCGTCGAGAGTCAGTACATCTTCCTCCAGCCGACTTGTCTAAGAAGGGATATTGCTGCCTCGGGCACCAAATGGTCCGTCTCCTGTGAGTCTCGATTTTTGAATCCGACGCGAAACTGATAGTTAATTGTAACGTTCAGAGCCTCCTAATGCCGATGGAACACTCAAATTGCGTCGAGATTCAATACATCGTCCTCCAGCCGACTTGTCTCCAAGTGTCTATTGCTGCCTCGGGCACCTTATGGTCGTTCTCCTGTGAGTCTAGATTTTCGAATCCGACGCAAAAATGATAGTTAATTGAAACGTTCAGGGCCTTCTAATGACGATGGAACACTCAAATTGCGTCGAGAGTCAGTACATCTTCCTCCAGCCGACTTGTCTACAAGGGGATATTGCTGCCTCGGGCTCCATGTGGTCCGACTCCTGTGAGTCTAGATTTTCGAATCCGACGCGAAACTGATAGTTAATTGTAAGGTTCAGGGCCTCCTAATGACGATGGAACACTCAAATTGCGTCGATATTCAATACATCGGCCTCCAGCGGACTTGTCTCCAAGGGGATATTGCTGTCTCGGGCCCCATATGATCCTTCTCCTGTGAGTCTAGATTTTGGAATCCGACGCAAAAATGATAGTGAATAGTAACGTTCAGCGCCTCCTAATGACGCTAGAAGACCCAAATTGCGTCGAGATTCAATACATCGTCCTCCAGCTGATTTGTCACCAAGGGGATATTGCTGCCTCGGGCACCAAATGGACCGTCTCCTGTGAGTCTGGATTTTAGAATCCGACGCGAAACTGATAGTTAATTGTAACGTTCAGGTCCTCCTAATGCCGATGGAACACTCAAATTGCGTCGAGATTCAATACATCGTCCTCCAGCCGACTTGTCTCCAAGTGTCTATTGCTGCCGCGGGCACCTTATGGTCGTTCTCCTGTGAGTCTAGATTTTCGAATTCGACCAAAAAATGATAGTTAATTGTAACGTTTAGGGCCTCCTAATGACGATGAGACACTCAAATTGCGTCGAGATTCAATACATCGTCCTCCAGCCGACTTGTCTCCAAGGGTCTATTGCTGCCTCGGGCACCTTATGGTCGTGCTCCTGTGAGTCTAGATTTTCGAATCCGACGCAAAAATGATAGTTAATTGTAACGTTCAGGGCCTCCTAATGACGATGGAACACTCAAATTGCGTCAAGAATCAATACATCGGTTTTCAGCCGACTTGTCTCCAAGGGTCTATTGCTGCCTCGAGCACCGTATGAACTTCTCCTGTGAGTAGATTTTCGAATCCGACGCTAAAATGATTGTTAATTGTAACGTTCAGGGCCTCCTAATGACGATGGAACACTCAAATTGCGTCGAGATTCAATACATCGGCCTCCAGCCGACTTGTCTCCAAGGGTCTATTGCTGCCTCGGGCACCTTATGGTCGTTCTCCTGTGAGTCTAGATTTTCGAATCCGACGCAAAACTCTTAGTTAATTGTAACGTTCAGGGCCTTGTAATGACGATGGAACACTCAAATTGCGTCGAGATTCAATACATCGGCCTCCAGCCGACTTGTCTCCAAGGGTCTGTTGCTGCCTCGGGCACCTTATGGTCGTTCTCCTGTGAGTTTAGATTATCGAATCCGACGCAAAAATGATAGTTAATTGTAACGTTTAGGGCCTCCTAATGACGATGGAACACTCAAATTGCGTCGAGATTCAATACATCGGCCTCCAGCCGACTTGTCTCCAAGGGTCTGTTGCTACCTCGGGCACCTTATGGTCGTTCTCCTGTGTGTTTAGATTATCGAATCCGACGCAAAATTGATAGTTAATTGTAGCGTTTAGGGCCTCCTAATGACGATGGGACACTCAAATTGCGTCGAGATTCAATACATCGTCCTCCAGCCGACTTGTCTCCATGGGGATATTACTGCCTCCGGCCTCTTATGTTCGCTCTCATGTGAGTCTAGATTTTCGAATCCGACGCGAAACTGATTGTTAATTGTAACGTTCAGGGCTTCCAAATGACGATGGAACTCTCGAATTGCGTCGAGATTCAATACATCTACCTCCAGCAGACTTGTCTACAAGGGGATATTGCTGCCTCGGGCTCCATGTGGTCCGTCTCGTGTGAATCTAGATTTTCGAATCCGACGCAAAAATGATAGTTAATTGTAAGGTTCAGGGCCTCCTAATGACGATGGAACACTCAAATTGCGTCGAGATTCAATACATCGACCTCCAGTCGACTTGTATCCAAGGGGATATTGCAGTCTCGTGCACCATATGATCCTTCTCCTGTTAGTAGATTTTCGAATCCGACGCAAAAATGATAGTGAATTGTAACGTTCAGGGCCTCCTAATGCCGATGGAACACACAAATTGCGTCGAGATTCAATACATCGGCCTCCAGCCGGCTTGTCTCCAAGGGTCTATTGCTGCCTCGGGCACCGTATGGTCGTTCTCCTGTGAGTCTACATTTTAGAGTCCGACGCAAAACTGATAGTTAATTGTAACGTTCAGGGACTCGTAAAGACGATGGAACACTCAAATTGCGTCGAGAGTCAGTACATCTTCCTCCAGCCGACTTGTCTACTAAGGGATATTGCTGCCTCGGGCACCAAATGGTCCGTCTCCTGTGAGTCTCGATTTTTGAATCCGACGCGAAACTGATAGTTAATTGTAACGTTCAGAGCCTCCTAATGCCGATGGAACACTCAAATTGCGTCGAGATTCAATACATCGTCCTCCAGCCGACTTGTCTCCAAGTGTCTATTGCTGCCTCGGGCACCTTATGGTCGTTCTCCTGTGAGTCTAGATTTTCGAATCCGACGCAAAAATGATAGTTAATTGAAACGTTCAGGGTCTCCTAATGCCGATGGAACACTCAAATTGCGTCGAGATTCAATACATCGTCCTCCAGCCGACTTGTCTCCAAGTGTCTATTGCTGCCTCGGGCACCTTATGGTCGTTCTCCTGTGAGTCTAGATTTTCGAATCCGACGCAAAAATGATAGTTAATTGTAACGTTTAGGGCCTCCTAATGACGATGAGACACTCAAATTGCGTCGAGATTCAATACATCGTCCTCCAGCCGACTTGTCTCCAAGGGTCTATTGCTGCCTCGGGCACCTTATGGTCGTGCTCCTGTGAGTCTAGATTTTCGAATCCGACGCAAAAATGATAGTTAATTGTAACGTTCAGGGCCTCCTAATGACGATGGAACACTCAAATTGCGTCAAGAATCAATACATCGGTTTTCAGCCGACTTGTCTCCAAGGGTCTATTGCTGCCTCGAGCACCGTATGAACTTCTCCTGTGAGTAGATTTTCGAATCCGACGCTAAAATGATTGTTAATTGTAACGTTCAGGGCCTCCTGATGACGATGGAACACTCAAATTGCGTCGAGATTCAATACATCGGCCTCCAGCCGACTTGTCTCCAAGGGTCTATTGCTGCCTCGGGCACCTTATGGTCGTTCTCCTGTGAGTCTAGATTTTCGAATCCGACGCAAAACTCTTAGTTAATTGTAACGTTCAGGGCCTTGTAATGACGATGGAACACTCAAATTGCGTCGAGATTCAATACATCGGACTCCAGCCGACTTGTCTCCAAGGGTCTGTTGCTGCCTCGGGCACCTTATGGTCGTTCTCCTGTGAGTTTAGATTATAGAATCCGACGCAAAAATGATAGTTAATTGTAACGTTTAGGGCCTCCTAATGACGATGGAACACTCAAATTGCGTCGAGATTCAATACATCGCCCTCCAGCTGACTTGTCTCCAAGGGTCTGTTGCTACCTCGGGCACCTTATGGTCGTTCTCCTGTGTGTTTAGATTATCGAATCCGACGCAAAATTGATAGTTAATTGTAGCGTTTAGGGCCTCCTAATGACGATGGGACACTCAAATTGCGTCGAGATTCAATACATCGTCCTCCAGCCGACTTGTCTCCATGGGGATATTACTGCCTCCGGCCTCTTATGTTCGCTCTCATGTGAGTCTAGATTTTCGAATCCGACGCGAAACTGATTGTTAATTGTAACGTTCAGGGCTTCCAAATGACGATGGAACTCTCGAATTGCGTCGAGATTCAATACATCTACCTCCAGCAGACTTGTCTACAAGGGGATATTGCTGCCTCGGGCTCCATGTGGTCCGTCTCCTGTGAGTCTAGATTTTCGAATCCGACGCAAAAATGATAGTTAATTGTAAGGTTCAGGGCCTCCTAATGACGATGGAACACTCAAATTGCGTCGAGATTCAATACATCGGCCTCCAGCCGGCTTGTCTCCAAGGGTCTATTGCTGCCTCGGGCACCGTATGGTCGTTCTCCTGTGAGTCTACATTTTAGAGTCCGACGCAAAACTGATAGTTAATTGTAACGTTCAGGGACTCGTAAAGACGATGGAACACTCAAATTGCGTCGAGAGTCAGTACATCTTCCTCCAGCCGACTTGTCTACTAAGGGATATTGCTGCCTCGGGCACCAAATGGTCCGTCTCCTGTGAGTCTCGATTTTTGAATCCGACGCGAAACTGATAGTTAATTGTAACGTTCAGAGCCTCCTAATGCCGATGGAACACTCAAATTGCGTCGAGATTCAATACATCGTCCTCCAGCCGACTTGTCTCCAAGTGTCTATTGCTGCCTCGGGCACCTTATGGTCGTTCTCCTGTGAGTCTAGATTTTCGAATCCGACGCAAAAATGATAGTTAATTGAAACGTTCAGGGCCTCCTAATGCCGATGGAACACTCAAATTGCGTCGAGATTCAATACATCGTCCTCCAGCCGACTTGTCTCCAAGTGTCTATTGCTGCCTCGGGCACCTTATGGTCGTTCTCCTGTGAGTCTAGATTTTCGAATCCGACGCAAAAATGATAGTTAATTGTAACGTTTAGGGCCTCCTAATGACGATGAGACACTCAAATTGCGTCGAGATTCAATACATCGTCCTCCAGCCGACTTGTCTCCAAGGGTCTATTGCTGCCTCGGGCACCTTATGGTCGTGCTCCTGTGAGTCTAGATTTTCGAATCCGACGCAAAAATGATAGTTAATTGTAATTTCAGGGCCTCCTAATGACGATGGAACACTCAAATTGCGTCAATAATCAATACATCGGTTTTCAGCCGACTTGTCTCCAAGGGTCTATTGCTGCCTCGAGCACCGTATGAACTTCTCCTGTGAGTAGATTTTCGAATCCGACGCTAAAATGATTGTTAATTGTAACGTTCAGGGCCTCCTAATGACGATGGAACACTCAAATTGCGTCGAGATTCAATACATCGGCCTCCAGCCGACTTGTCTCCAAGGGTCTATTGCTGCCTCGGGCACCTTATGGTCGTTCTCCTGTGAGTCTAGATTTTCGAATCCGACGCAAAACTCTTAGTTAATTGTAACGTTCAGGGCCTTGTAATGACGATGGAACACTCAAATTGCGTCGAGATTCAATACATCGGCCTCCAGCCGACTTGTCTCCAAGGGTCTGTTGCTGCCTCGGGCACCTTATGGTCGTTCTCCTGTGAGTTTAGATTATCGAATCCGACGCAAAAATGATAGTTAATTGTAACGTTTAGGGCCTCCTAATGACGATGGAACACTCAAATTGCGTCGAGATTCAATACATCGGTCTCCAGCTGACTTGTCTCCAAGGGTCTGTTGCTACCTCGGGCACCTTATGGTCGTTCTCCTGTGTGTTTAGATTATCGAATCCGACGCAAAATTGATAGTTAATTGTAGCGTTTAGGGCCTCCTAATGACGATGGGACACTCAAATTGCGTCGAGATTCAATACATCGTCCTCCAGCCGACTTGTCTCCATGGGGATATTACTGCCTCCGGCCTCTTATGTTCGCTCTCATGTGAGTCTAGATTTTCGAATCCGACGCGAAACTGATTGTTAATTGTAACGTTCAGGGCTTCCAAATGACGATGGAACTCTCGAATTGCGTCGAGATTCAATACATCTACCTCCAGCAGACTTGTCTACAAGGGGATATTGCTGCCTCGGGCTCCATGTGGTCCGTCTCCTGTGAGTCTAGATTTTCGAATCCGACGCAAAAATGATAGTTAATTGTAAGGTTCAGGGCCTCCTAATGACGATGGAACACTCAAATTGCGTCGAGATTCAATACATCGACCTCCAGTCGACTTGTATCCAAGGGGATATTGCAGTCTCGTGCACCATATGATCCTTCTCCTGTTAGTAGATTTTCGAATCCGACGCAAAAATGATAGTGAATTGTAACGTTCAGGGCCTCCTAATGCCGATGGAACACACAAATTGCGTCGAGATTCAATACATCGGCCTCCAGCCGGCTTGTCTCCAAGGGTCTATTACTGCCTCGGGCACCGTATGGTCGTTCTCCTGTGAGTCTACATTTTAGAGTCCGACGCAAAACTGATAGTTAATTGTAACGTTCAGGGACTCGTAAAGACGATGGAACACTCAAATTGCGTCGAGAGTCAGTACATCTTCCTCCAGCCGACTTGTCTACTAAGGGATATTGCTGCCTCGGGCACCAAATGGTCCGTCTCCTGTGAGTCTCGATTTTTGAATCCGACGCGAAACTGATAGTTAATTGTAACGTTCAGAGCCTCCTAATGCCGATGGAACACTCAAATTGCGTCGAGATTCAATACATCGTCCTCCAGCCGACTTGTCTCCAAGTGTCTATTGCTGCCTCGGGCACCTTATGGTCGTTCTCCTGTGAGTCTAGATTTTCGAATCCGACGCAAAAATGATAGTTAATTGAAACGTTCAGGGCCTTCTAATGACGATGGAACACTCAAATTGCGTCGAGATTCAATACATCGGCCTCCAGCCGACTTGTCTCCAAGGGTCTAATGCTGCCTCGGGCACAATATGATCCTTCTCCTGTGAGTCTAGATTTTCGAATCCGACGCATAAATGATAGTTAATTGTAACGTTCAGGGACTCCTAAAGACGATGGAACACTCAAATTGCGTCGAGATTCAATACATCGTCCTCCAGCCGACTTGTCTCAAGGGTCTATTGCTGCCTCGGGCACCTTATGTTCGTTCTCCTGTGAGTCTAGATTTTCGAATCCGACGCGAAACTGATAGTTAATTGTAAGTTTCAGGGCCTCCTAATGACGATGGAACACTCAAATTGCGTCGAGATTCAATACATCGACAACCAGTCGACTTGTATCCAAGGGGATTTTGCAGTCTCGTGCACCTAATGATCCTTCTCCTGTTAGTAGATTTTCGAATCCGACGCAAAAATGATAGTGAATTGTAACGTTCAGGGCCTCCTAATGCCGATGGAACACTCAAATTGCGTCGAGATACAATACATCGGCCTCCAGCCGACTTGTCTCCAAGGGTCTATTGCTGCCTCGGGCACCGTATGGTCGTTCCCCTGTGAGTCAACATTTTAGAATCCGACGCAAAACTGATAGTTAATTGTAAGGTTCAGGGCCTCCTAATGACGATGGAACACTCAAAGTGCGTCGAGATTCAATACATCGACCTCCAGTCGACTTGTATCCAAGGGGATATTGCAGTCTCGTGCACCATATGATCCTTCTCCTGTTAGTAGATTTTCGAATCCGACGCAAAAATGATAGTGAATTGTAACGTTCAGGGCCTCCTAATGCCGATGGAACACACAAATTGCGTCGAGATTCAATACATCGGCCTCCAGCCGGCTTGTCTCCAAGGGTCTATTGCTGCCTCGGGCACCGTAGGGTCGTTCTCCTGTGAGTCTACATTTTAGAATCCGACGCAAAACTGATAGTTAATTGTAACGTTCATGGACTCGTAAAGACGATGGAACACTCAAATTGCGTCGAGAGTCAGTACATCTTCCTCCAGCCGACTTGTCTACTTAGGGATATTGCTGCCTCGGGCACCAAATGGTCCGTCTCCTGTGAGTCTCGATTTTTGAATCCGACGCGAAACTGATAGTTAATTGTAACGTTTAGAGCCTCCTAATGCCGATGGAACACTCAAATTGCGTCGAGATTCAATACATCGTCCTCCAGCCGACTTGTCTCCAAGTGTCTATTGCTGCCTCGGGCACCTTATGGTCGTTCTCCTGTGAGTCTAGATTTTCGAATCCGACGCAAAAATGATAGTTAATTGAAACGTTCAGGGCCTTCTAATGACGATGGAACACTCAAATTGCGTCGAGATTCAATACATCGTCCTCCAGCCGACTTGTCTCAACGGTCTATTGCTGCCTCGGGCACCTTATGGTCGTTCTCCTGTGAGTCTAGATTTTCGAATCCGACGCGAAACTGATAGTTAATTGTAAGGTTCAGGGCCTCCTAATGACGATGGAACACTCAAATTGCGTCGAGATTCAATACATCGACCTCCAGTCGACTTGTATCCAAGGGGATTTTGCAGTCTCGTGCACCTAATGATCCTTCTCCTGTTAGTAGATTTTCGAATCGGACGCAAAAATGATAGTGAGTTGTAACGTTCTGGGCCTCCTAATGCCGATGGAACACTCAAATTGCGTCGAGATACAATACATCGGCCTCCAGCCGACTTGTCTCCAAGGGTCTATTGCTGCCTCGGGCACCGTATGGTCGTTCCCCTGTGAGTCAACATTTTGGAATCCGACGCAAAACTGATAGTTAATTGTAACGTTCAGGGACTCCTAAAGACGATGGAACACTCAAATTGCGTCGAGAGTCAATACAATGTCCTCCAGCTGATTTGTCTCCAAGGGTCTATTGCTGCCTCGGGCACCTTATGGTCGTTCTCCTGTGAGTCTAGATTTTCGAATCCGACACAAAAATGATAGTTAATTGTAACGTTTGGGGCCTCTTAATGACGATGGGACACTCAAATTGCGTCGAGATTCAATACATCGTCCTCCAGCCGACTTGTCTCCAAGGGTCTTTTGCTGCCTCGGGCACCTTATGGTCGTTCTCCTGTGAGTTTAGATTTTCGAATCCGACGCAAAAATGATAGTTAATTGTAACGTTCAGGGCCTTCTAATGACGATGGGACACTCAAATTGCGTCGAGATTCCATACATCGGCCTCCAGCCGACTTGTCTCCAAGGGGATATCGCTGCCTCGGGCACCACATGGTCCGTCTCCAGCGATTCTACGTTTTCGAATCCGACGCAAAACTCATAGTGAATTGTAACGTTCAGGGACTCCTAATGACGATGGAGCACACAAATTGAGTCGAGATTCAATACATCGGCCTCCAGCCGACTTGTCTCCAAGGGTCTATTGCTGCCTCGGGCACCTTATGGTCGTTCTCCTGTGAGTCTAGATTTTCGAATCCGACGCAACAATGATAGTTAATTGTAACGTTCCGGGCCTTGTAATGACGATGGAACACTCAAATTGCGTCGAGAGTCAATACTTCGACCTCCAGTCGACTTGTATCCAAGGGGATATTGCAGTCTCGGGCACAATATGATCCTTCTCCTGTTAGTAGATTTTCGAATCCGACGCAAAACTCATAGCTAATTGTAACGTTCAGGGCCTCCTAATGACGATGGAACTCTCAAATTGCGTCGGGGTTCAATACATCGGCCTCCAGCCGACTTGTCTCCAAGGGTCTATTGCTGCCTCGGGCACCTTATGGTCGTCCTCCTGTGAGACTAGATTTTCGAATCCACCGCGAAACTGATAGTTAATTGTAACGTTTAGGGCCTCCTAATGACGATGGAACACTCAAATTGCGGCGAGATTCAATACATCGGCCTCCAGCCGACTTGTCTCCAAGGGGCTATTGCTGCCTCGGGCACCTTATGGTCGTTCTCCTGTGAGTCTAGATTTTCGAATCCGACGCAAAACTCATAGTTAATGGTAACGATCAGGGCCTTGTAATGACGATGGGACACTCAAATTGCGTCGAGATTCAATACATCTTCTTCCAGCCGACTTGTCTCCAAGGGGATATCGCTGCCTCGGGCACCACATGGTCCGTCTCCGGTGATTCTACGTTTTCGAATCCGACGCAAAACTCATAGTTAATTGTAACGTTCAGGGCCTCCTAATGACGATGGAACACTCAAATTGCGTCGAGATTCAATACATCGGCCTCCAGCCGACTTGTCTCCAAGGGTCTGTTGCTGCCTCGGGCACCTTATGGTCGTTCTCCTGTGAGTTTAGATTATCGAATCCGACGCAAAAATGATAGTTAATTGTAACGTTCAGGGCCTCCTAATGCCGATGGAACACACAAATTGCGTCGAGATTCAATACATCGGCCTCCAGCCGACTTGTCTCCAAGGGTCTATTGCTGCCTCGGGCACCGTATGGTCGTTCTCCTGTGAGTCAACATTTTAGAATCCGACGCAAAACTGATAGTTAATTGTAACGTTCAGGGACTCGTAAAGACGATGGAACACTCAAATTGCGTCGAGAGTCAATACATCTTCCTCCAGCCGACTTGTCTACTAAGGGATATTGCTGCCTCGGGCACCAAATGGTCTGTCTCCTGTGAGTCTCGATTTTTGAATCCGACGCGAAACTGATAGTTAATTGTAACGTTCAGGGCCTCCTAATGCCGATGGAACACTCAAATTGCGTCGAGATTCAATACATCGTCCTCCAGCCGACTTGTCTCCAAGTGTCTATTGCTGCCTCGGGCACCTTATGGTCGTTCTTCTGTGAGTCTAGATTTTCGAATCCGACGCAAAAATGATAGTTAATTGTAACGTTCAGGGACTCCTAAAGACGATGGAACACTCAAATTGCGTCGAGATTCAATACATCGTCCTCCAGCCGACTTGTCTCCAAGGGTCTATTGCTGCCTCGGGCACCTTATGGTCGTTCTCCTGTGAGTCTAGATTTTCGAATCCGACGCGAAACTGATAGTTAATTGTAAGGTTCAGGGCCTCCTAATGACGATGGAACACTCAAATTGCGTCGAGATTCAATACATCGACCTCCAGTCGACTTGTATCCAAGGGGATTTTACAGTCTCGTGCACCTAATGATCCTTCTCCTGTTAGTAGATTTTCGAATCCGTCGCAAAAATGATAGTGAATTGTAACGTTCAGGGCCTCCTAATGCCGATGGAACACTCAAATTGCGTCGAGATACAATACATCGGCCTCCAGCCGACTTGTCTCCAAGGGTCTATTGCTGCCTCGGGCACCGTATGGTCGTTCCCCTGTGAGTCAACATTTTAGAATCCGACGCAAAACTGATAGTTAATTGTAACGTTCGGGGACTCCTAAAGACGATGGAACACTCAAATTGCGTCGAGAGTCAATACAATGTCCTCCAGCTGATTTGTTTCCAAGGGTCTATTGCTGCCTCGGGCACCTTATGGTCGTTCTCCTGTGAGTCTAGATTTTCGAATCCGACACAAAAATGATAGTTAATTGTAACGTTTAGGGCCTCTTAATGACGATGGGACACTCAAATTGCGTCGAGATTCAATACATCGTCCTCCAGCCGACTTGTCTCCAAGGGTCTTTTGCTGCCTCGGGCACCTTATGGTCGTTCTCCAGTGAGTTTAGATTTTCGAATCCGACGCAAAAATGATAGTTAATTGTAACGTTCAGGGCCTTCTAATGACGATGGGACACTCAAATTGTGTCGAGATTCTATACATCGGCCACCAGCCGACTTGACTCCAAGGGGATATCGCTGCCTCGGGCACCACATGGTCCGTCTCCGGCGATTCTACGTTTTCGAATCCGACGCAAAACTAATAGTGAATTGTAACGTTCAGGGCCTCCTAATGACGATGGAGCACACAAATTGAGTCGAGATTCAATACATCGGCCTCCAGCCGACTTGTCTCCAAGGGTCTATTGCTGCCTCGGGCACCTTATGGTCGTTCTCCTGTGAGTCTAGATTTTCGAATCCGACGCAAAAATGATAGTTAATTGTAACGTTCCGGGCCTTGTAATGACGATGGAACACTCAAATTGCGTCGAGAGTCAATACATCGACCTCCAGTCGACTTGTATCCAAGGGGATATTGCAGCCTCGGGCACCATATGATCCTTCTCCTGTTAGTAGATTTTCGAATCCGACGCAAAACTCATAGTTAATTGTAACGTTCAGGGCCTCCTAATGACGATGGAACTCTCAAATTGCGTCGAGATTCAATACATCGTCCTTTAGCCGACTTGTCTCCAAGGGTCTATTGCTGCCTCGGGCACCTTATGGTCGTTCTCCTGGGAGACTAGATTTTCGAATCAACCGCGAGACTGATAGTTAATTGTAACGTTTAGGGCCTCCTAATGACGATGGAACACTCAAATTGCGTCGAGATTCAATACATCGGCCTCCAGCCGACTTGTCTCCAAGGGTCTATTGCTGCCTCGGGCACCTTATGGTCGTTCTCCTGTGAGTCTAGATTTTCGAATCCGACGCAAAACTCATAGTTAATGGTAACGTTCAGGGCCTTGTAATGACGATGGGACACTCAAATTGTGTCGAGATTCAATACATCGGCCACCAGCCGACTTGACTCCAAGGGGATATCGCTGCCTCGGGCACCACATGGTCCGTCTCCGGCGATTCTACGTTTTCGAATCCGACGCAAAACTCATAGTGAATTGTAACGTTCAGGGCCTCCTAATGACGATGGAGCACACAAATTGAGTCGAGATTCAATACATCGGCCTCCAGCCGACTTGTCTCCAAGGGTCTATTGCTGCCTCGGGCACCTTATGGTCGTTCTCCTGTGAGTCTAGATTTTCGAATCCGACGCAAAAATGATAGTTAATTGTAACGTTCCGGGCCTTGTAATGACGATGGAACACTCAAATTGCGTCGAGAGTCAATACATCGACCTCCAGTCGACTTGTATCCAAGGGGATATTGCAGCCTCGGGCACCATATGATCCTTCTCCTGTTAGTAGATTTTCGAATCCGACGCAAAACTCATAGTTAATTGTAACGTTCAGGGCCTCCTAATGACGATGGAACTCTCAAATTGCGTCGAGATTCAATACATCGTCCTTTAGCCGACTTGTCTCCAAGGGTCTATTGCTGCCTCGGGCACCTTATGGTCGTTCTCCTGGGAGACTAGATTTTCGAATCAACCGCGAGACTGATAGTTAATTGTAACGTTTAGGGCCTCCTAATGACGATGGAACACTCAAATTGCGTCGAGATTCAATACATCGGCCTCCAGCCGACTTGTCTCCAAGGGTCTATTGCTGCCTCGGGCACCTTATGGTCGTTCTCCTGTGAGTCTAGATTTTCGAATCCGACGCAAAACTCATAGTTAATGGTAACGTTCAGGGCCTTGTAATGACGATGGGACACTCAAATTGCGTCGAGATTCAATACATCTTCCTCCAGCCGACTTGTCTCCAAGGGGATATCGCTGCCTCGGGCACCACATGGTCCGTCTCCGGTGATTCTACGTTTTCGAATCCGACGCAAAACTCATAGTTAATTGTAACGTTCAGGGCCTCCTAATGACGATGGAACACTCAAATTGCGTCGAGATTCAATACATCGTCCTCCAGCCGACTTGTCTCCAAGGGTCTATTGCTGCCTCGGGCACCTTATGGTCGTTCTCCTGTGAGTCTAGATTTTCGAATCCGACGCAAAAATGATAGTGAATAGTAACGTTCAGCGCCTCTTGATGACGATAGAACTCTCAAATTGCGTCGAGATTCAATACATCGTCCTCCAGCTGATTTGTCTCCAAGCGGATATTGCTGCCTCGGGCACCAAATGGTCCGTCTCCTGTGAGTCTGGATTTTTGAATCCGACGCGAAACTGATAGTTAATTGTAACGTTCAGGGCCTCCTAATGCCGATGGAACACTCAAATTGCGTCGAGATTTAATACATCGTTCTCCAGCCGACTTGTCTCCAAGGGTCTATTGTTGCCTCGGGCACCTTATGGTCGTCCTCCTGTCAGTCTAGATTTTCGAATCCGACGCAAAAATGATAGTTAATTGTAACGTTCAGGGCCTTCTAATGACGATGGGACACTCAAATTGCGTCGAGATTCATTACATCGGCCTCCAGCCCACTTGTCTCCAAGGGGATATCGCTGCCTCGGGCACCACATGGTCCGTCTCCGATGATTCAACGTTTTCGAATCCGACGCAAAACCCATAGTTAATTGTAACGTTCAGGGATTCCTAATGATGATGGAACACTCAAATTGCGTCAAGAATCAATACATCGGTTTCCAGCCGACTTGTCTCCAAGGGTCTATTGCTGCCTCGAGCACCGTATGAACTTCTCCTGTGAGTTTAGATTATCGAATACGACGCAAAAATGATAGTTAATTGTAACGTTTAGGGCCTCCTAATGACGATGGAACACTCAAATTGCGTCGAGATACAATACATCGGCCTCCAGCCGACTTGTCTCCAATGGTCTGTTGCTGCCTCGGGCACCTTATGGTCGTTCCCCTGTGAGTTTAGATTATCGAATACGACGCAAAAATGATTGTTAATTGTAACGTATGGGGCCTCCTAATGACGATGGAACACTCAAATTGCGTCGAGATTCAATACATCGGCCTCCAGCCGACTTGTTTATTGCTGCCTCGGGCACCTTATGGTCGTTCTCCTGTGAGTCTAGATTTTCGAATCCGACGCGAAACTGATAGTTAATTGTAAGGTTCAGGGCCTCCTAATGACGGTGGAACACTCAAATTGCGTCGAGATTCAATACATCGGCCTCCAGCGGACTTGTCTCCAAGGGGATATTGCTGTCTCGAGCACCGTATGAACTTCTCCTGTGATTATATTTTCGAATCCGACGCATAAATGATAGTTAATTGTAACGTTCAGGGCATTCTAATGACGATGGGACACTCAAATTGCCTCGAGAATCAATACATCGTCCTCCAGCCGACTTGTCTCCAAGGGTCTATTGCTGCCTCGGGCACCTTATGGACGTTCTCCTGTGAGTCTAGATTTTCGAATCCGACGCGAAACTGATAGTTAATTGTAACGTTCAGGGCCTCTTAATGACGATGGAACACTCAAATTGCGTCGAGAGTCAGTACATCTTCCTCCAGCCGACTTGTCTACAAGGGGATATTGCTGCCTCAGGCTCCATGTGGTCCGTCTCCTGCTAGTCTAGATTTTCGAATCCGACGCGAAACTGATAGTTAATTGTAAGGTTCAGGGCCTCCTAATGACGATGGAACACTCAAATTGCGTCGATATTCAATACATCGGCCTCCAGCGGACTTGTCTCCAAGGGGATATTGCTGTCTCGGGCAACATATGATCCTTCTCCTGTGAGTCTACATTTTCGAATCCGACGCAAAAATGATAGTGAATAGTAACGTTCAGCGCCTCCTGATGACGATAGAACTATCAAATTGCGTCGAGATTCAATACATCGTCCTCCAGCTGATTTGTCTCCAAGGGGATATTGCTGCCTCGGGCACCAAATGGACCGTCTCCTGTGAGTCTTGATTTTTAAATCCGACGCGAAACTGATAGTTAATTGTAACGTTCAGGGCCTCCTAATGCCGATGGAACACTCAAATTCCGTCGAGATTCAATACATTGTCCTCCAGCTGATTTGTCTCCAAGGGGATTTTGCTGCCTCGGGCACCTTGTGGTCGTTCTCCTGTGAGTCTAGATTTTCGAATCCGACGCAAAAATGATAGTTAATTGTAACGTTCAGGGCATTCTAATGACGATGGGACACTCAAATTGCGTCGAGAATCAATACATTGTCCTCCAGCCGACTTGTCTCCAAGGGTCTATTGCTGCCTCGGGCACCTTATGGACGTTCTCCTGTGAGTCTAGATTTTCGAATCCGACACAAAAATGATAGTTAATTGTAACGTTTAGGGCCTCTTAATGACGATGGGACACTCAAATTGCGTCGAGATTCAATACATCGTCCTCCAGCCGACCTGTCTCCATGGGGATATTACTGCCTCCGGCCTCAAATGTTCGCTCTCATGTGAGTCTAGATTTTCGAATCCGACGCGAAACTGATTGTTAATTGTAACGTTCAGGGCTTCCAAATGACGATGGAATTCTCAAATTGCGTCGAGATTCAATACATCGTCCTCAAGCCGACTTGTCTCCATAGGGTCTATTGCTGCCACAGGCAACAATATCCCGTGTGAGTCAACATTTTAGAATCCGACGCAAAACTGATAGTTAATTGTAAGGTTCAGGGCCTCCTAATGACGATGGAACACTCAAATTGCGTCGAGATTCAATACATCTACCTCCAGTCGACTTGTATCCAAGGGGATATTGCAGTCTCATGCACCATATGATCCTTCTCCTGTTAGTAGATTTTCGAATCCGACGCAAAAATGATAGTGAATTGTAACGTTCAGGGCCTACTAATGCCGATGGAACACACAAATTGCGTCGAGATTCAATACATCGGCCTCCAGCCGACTTGTCTCCAAGGGTCTATTGCTGCCTCGGGCACCGTATGGTCGTTCTCCTGTGAGTCAACATTTTAGAATCCGACGAAAAACTGATAGTTAATTGTAACGTTCAGGGACTCGTAAAGACGATGGAACACTCAAATTGCGTCGAGAGTCAATACAATGTCCTCCAGCTGATTTGTCTCCAAGGATCTATTGCTGCCTCGGGCACCTTATGGTCGTTCTCCTGTGAGTCTAGATTTTCGAATCCGACACAAAAATGATAGTTAATTGTAACGTTTAGGGCCTCTTAATGACGATGGGACACTCAAATTGCGTCGAGATTCAATACATCGTCCTCCAGCTGACCTGTCTCCAAGGTTCTTTTGCTGCCTCGGGCACCTTATGGTCGTTCTCCAGTGAGTTTAGATTTTCGAATCCGACGCAAAAATGATAGTTAATTGTAACGTTCAGGGCCTTCTAATGACGATGGGACACTCAAATTGCGTCGAGATTCAATACATCGGCCACCAGCCGACTTGTCTCCAAGGGGATATCGCTGCCTCGGGCACCACATGGTCCGTCTCCGGCGATTCTGCGTTTTCGAATCCGACGCAAAACTCATAGTGAATTGTAACGTTCAGGGCCTCCTAATGACGATGGAGCACACAAATTGAGTCGAGATTCAATACATCGGCCTCCAGCCGACTTGTCTCCAAGGGTCTATTGCTGCCTCGGGCACCTTATGGTCGTTCTCCTGTGAGTTTAGATTTTCGAATCCGACGCAAAAATGATAGTTAATTGTAACGTTCCGGGCCTTGTAATGACGATGGATCACTCAAATTGCGTCGAGAGTCAGTACATCGACCTCCAGTCGACTTGTATCCAAGGGGATATTGCAGTCTCGGGCAACATATGATCCTTCTCCTGTTAGTAGATTTTCGAATCCGACGCAAAACTCATAGTTAATTGTAACGTTCAGGGCCTCCTAATGACGATGGAACTCTCAAATTGCGTCGAGATTCAATACATCGTCCTTTAGCCGACTTGTCTCCAAGGGTCTATTGCTGCCTCGGGCACCTTATGGTCGTTCTCCTGTGAGACTAGATTTTCGAATCCACCGCGAGACTGATAGTTAATTGTAACGTTTAGGGCCTCCTAATGACGATGGAACACTCAAATTGCGTCGAGATTCAATACATCGGCCTCCAGCCGACTTGTCTCCAAGGGTCTATTGCTGCCTCGGGCACCTTATGGTCGTTCTCCTGTGAGTCTAGATTTTCGAATCCGACGCAAAACTCATAGTTAATGGTAACGTTCAGGGCCTTGTAATGACGATGGGACACTCAAATTGCGTCGAGATTCATTACATCTTGCTCCAGCCGACTTGTCTCCAAGGGGATATCGCTGCCTCGGGCACCACATGGTCCGTCTCCGGTGATTCTACGTTTTCGAATCCGACGCAAAACTCATAGTTAATTGTAACGTTCAGGGCCTCCTAATGACGATGGAGCACACAAATTGAGTCGAGATTCAATACATCGACTTCCAGCCGACTTGTCTCCAAGGGTCTATTGCTGCCTCGGGCACCTTATGGTCGTTCTCCTGTGAGTCTAGATTTTCGAATCCGACGCAAAAATGATAGTTAATTGTAACGTTCAGTTCCTTCTAATGACGATGGGACACTCAAATTGCGTCGAGATTCAATACATCGGCCTCCAGCCGACTTGTCTCCAAGGGTCTATTGCTGCCTCGGGCACCTTATAGTCGTTCTCCTGTGAGTCTAGGTTTTCGAATCCGACGCGAAACTAATAGTTAATTGTAAGCTTCAGGGCCTCCTAATGACGATGGAACACTCAAATTGCGTCGAGATTCAATACATCGGCCTCCAGCGGACTTGTCTCCAAGGGGATATTGCTGTCTCGGGCACCATATGACCCTTCTCCTGTGAGTCTAGATTTTCGAATCCGACGCAAAAATGATAGTGAATAGTAACGTTCAGCGCCTCTTGATGACGATAGAACTCTCAAATTGCGTCGAGATTCAATACATCGTCCTCCAGCTGTTTTGTCTCCAAGCGTATATTGCTGCCTCGGGCACCAAATGGTCCGTCTCCTGTGAGTCTGGATTTTTGAATCCGACGCGAAACTGATAGTTAATTGTAACGTTCAGGGCCTGCTAATGATGATGGAACACTCAAATTGCGTCGAGATTTAATACATCGTTCTCCAGCCGACTTGTCTCCAAGGGTCTATTGCTGCCTCGGGCACCTTATGGTCGTTCTCCTGTCAGTCTAGATTTTCGAATCCCACGCAAAAATGATAGTTAATTGTAACGTTCAGGGCCTTCTAATGACGATGGGACACTCAAATTGCATCGAGATTCATTACATCGGCCTCCAGCCGACTTGTCTCCAAGGGGATACCGCTGCCTCGGGCACCACATGGTCCGTCTCCGATGATTCTACGTTTTCGAATCCGACGCAAAACCCATAGTTAAATGTAACGTTCAGGGATTCCTAATGATGATGGAACACTCAAATTGCGTCAAGAATCAATACATCGGTTTCCAGCCGACTTGTCTCCAAGGGTCTATTGCTCCCTCGAGCACCGTATGAACTTCTCCTGTGAGTTTAGATTATCGAATACGACGCAAAAATGATAGTTAATTGTAACGTTTAGGGCCTCCTAATGACGATGGAACACTCAAATTGCGTCGAGATTCAATACATCGGCCTCCAGCCGACTTGTCCCCAATGGTCTGTTGCTGCCTCGGGCACCTTATGGTCGTTCCCCTGTGAGTTTAGATTATCGAATACGACGCAAAAATGATAGTTAATTGTAACGTTTAGGGCCTCCTAATGACGATGGAACACTCAAATTGCGTCGAGATTCAATACATCGGCCTCCAGCCGACTTGTCTATTGCTGCCTCGGGCACCTTATGGTCGTTCTCCTGTGAGTCTAGATTTTCGAACCCGACGCAAAGTGATAGTTACTTGTAACGTTCAGGGCCTTCTAATGACGATGGGACACTCAAATTGCGTCGAGATTCAATACATCGTCCTCCAGCCGACTTGTCTCCAAGGGTCTATTGCTGCCTCGGGCACCTTATGGTCGTTCTCCTGTGAGTCTAGATTTTCGAATCCGACGCGAAACTGATAGTTAATTGTAAGGTTAAGGGCCTCCTAATGACGATGGAACACTCAAATTGCGTCGAGATTCAATACATCGGCCTCCAGCGGACTTGTCTCCAAGGGGATATTGCTGTCTCGAGCACCGTATGAAATTCTCCTGTGATTAGATTTTCGAATCCGACGCATAAATGATAGTTAATTGTAACGTTCAGGGCATTCTAATGACGATGGGACACTCAAATTGCGTCGAGAATCAATACATCGTCCTCCAGCCGACTTGTCTCCAAGGGTCTATTGCTGCCTCGGGCACCTTATGGACGTTCTCCTGTGAGTCTAGATTTTCGAATCCGACGCAAAACTCATAGTTAATGGTAACGTTCAGGGCCTCCTAATGACGATGGAACTCTCAAATTGCGTCGAGATTCAATACATCGTCCTTTAGCCGACTTGTCTCCAAGGGTCTATTGCTGCCTCGGGCACCTTATGGTCGTTCTCCTGTGAGACTAGATTTTCGAATCCACCGCGAGACTGATAGTTAATTGTAACGTTTAGGGCCTCCTAATGACGATGGAACACTCAAATTGCGTCGAGTTTCAATACATCGGCCTCCAGCGGACTTGTCTCCAAGGGGATATTGCTGTCTCGGGCACCATATGACCCTTCTCCTGTGAGTCTAGATTTTCGAATCCGACGCAAAAATGATAGTGAATAGTAACGTTCAGCGCCTCTTGATGACGATAGAACTCTCAAATTGCGTCGAGATTCAATACATCGTCCTCCAGCTGTTTTGTCTCCAAGCGTATATTGCTGCCTCGGGCACCAAATGGTCCGTCTCCTGTGAGTCTGGATTTTTGAATCCGACGCGAAACTGATAGTTAATTGTAACGTTCAGGGCCTGCTAATGATGATGGAACACTCAAATTGCGTCGAGATTTAATACATCGTTCTCCAGCCGACTTGTCTCCAAGGGTCTATTGCTGCCTCGGGCACCTTATGGTCGTTCTCCTGTCAGTCTAGATTTTCGAATCCCACGCAAAAATGATAGTTAATTGTAACGTTCAGGGCCTTCTAATGACGATGGGACACTCAAATTGCATCGAGATTCATTACATCGGCCTCCAGCCGACTTGTCTCCAAGGGGATACCGCTGCCTCGGGCACCACATGGTCCGTCTCCGATGATTCTACGTTTTCGAATCCGACGCAAAACCCATAGTTAAATGTAACGTTCAGGGATTCCTAATGATGATGGAACACTCAAATTGCGTCAAGAATCAATACATCGGTTTCCAGCCGACTTGTCTCCAAGGGTCTATTGCTGCCTCGAGCACCGTATGAACTTCTCCTGTGAGTTTAGATTATCGAATACGACGCAAAAATGATAGTTAATTGTAACGTTTAGGGCCTCCTAATGACGATGGAACACTCAAATTGCGTCGAGATTCAATACATCGGCCTCCAGCCGACATGTCCCCAATGGTCTGTTGCTGCCTCGGGCACCTTATGGTCGTTCGCCTGTGAGTTTAGATTATCGAATACGACGCAAAAATGATAGTTAATTGTAACGTTTAGGGCCTCCTAATGACGATGGAACACTCAAATTGCGTCGAGATTCAATACATCGGCCTCCAGCCGACTTGTCTATTGCTGCCTCGGGCACCTTATGGTCGTTCTCCTGTGAGTCTAGATTTTCGAATCCGACGCAAAGTGATAGTTACTTGTAACGTTCAGGGCCTTCTAATGACGATGGGACACTCAAATTGCGTCGAGATTCAATACATCGTCCTCCAGCCGACTTGTCTCCAAGGGTCTATTGCTGCCTCGGGCACCTTATGGTCGTTCTCCTGTGAGTCTAGATTTTCGAATCCGACGCGAAACTGATAGTTAATTGTAAGGTTAAGGGCCTCCTAATGACGATGGAACACTCAAATTGCGTCGAGATTCAATACATCGGCCTCCAGCGGACTTGTCTCCAAGGGGATATTGCTGTCTCGAGCACCGTATGAAATTCTCCTGTGATTAGATTTTCGAATCCGACGCATAAATGATAGTTAATTGTAACGTTCAGGGCATTCTAATGACGATGGGACACTCAAATTGCGTCGAGAATCAATACATCGTCCTCCAGCCGACTTGTCTCCAAGGGTCTATTGCTGCCTCGGGCACCTCATGGACGTTCTCCTGTGAGTCTAGATTTTCGAATCCGACGCAAAACTCATAGTTAATGGTAACGTTCAGGGCCTCCTAATGACGATGGAACTCTCAAATTGCGTCGAGATTCAATACATCGTCCTTTAGCCGACTTGTCTCCAAGGGTCTATTGCTGCCTCGGGCACCTTATGGTCGTTCTCCTGTGAGACTAGATTTTCGAATCCACCGCGAGACTGATAGTTAATTGTAACGTTTAGGGCCTCCTAATGACGATGGAACACTCAAATTGCGTCGAGATTCAATACATCGGCCTCCAGCGGACTTGTCTCCAAGGGGATATTGCTGTCTCGGGCACCATATGACCCTTCTCCTGTGAGTCTAGATTTTCGAATCCGACGCAAAAATGATAGTGAATAGTAACGTTCAGCGCCTCTTGATGACGATAGAACTCTCAAATTGCGTCGAGATTCAATACATCGTCCTCCAGCTGTTTTGTCTCCAAGCGTATATTGCTGCCTCGGGCACCAAATGGTCCGTCTCCTGTGAGTCTGGATTTCTGAATCCGACGCGAAACTGATAGTTAATTGTAACGTTCAGGGCCAGCTAATGGTGATGGAACACTCAAATTGCGTCGAGATTTAATACATCGTTCTCCAGCCGACTTGTCTCCAAGGGTCTATTGCTGCCTCGGGCACCTTATGGTCGTTCTCCTGTCAGTCTAGATTTTCGAATCCGACGCAAAAATGATAGTTAATTGTAACGTTCAGGGCCTTCTAATGACGATGGGACACTCAAATTGCGTCGAGATTCATTACATCGGCATCCAGCCGACTTGTCTCCAAGGGGATACCGCTGCCTCGGGCACCACATGGTCCGTCTCCGATGATTCTACGTTTTCGAATCCGACGCAATACCCATAGTTAAATGTAACGTTCAGGGATTCCTAATGATGATGGAACACTCAAATTGCGTCAAGAATCAATACATCGGTTTCCAGCCGACTTGTCTCCAAGGGTCTATTGCTGCCTCGAGCACCGTATGAACTTCTCCTGTGAGTTTAGATTATCGAATACGACGCAAAAATGATAGTTAATTGTAACGTTTAGGGCCTCCTAATGACGATGGAACACTCAAATTGCGTCGAGATTCAATACATCGGCCTCCAGCCGACTTGTCCCCAATGGTCTGTTGCTGCCTCGGGCACCTTATGGTCGTTCCCCTGTGAGTTTAGATTATCGAATACGACGCAAAAATGATAGTTAATTGTAACGTTTAGGGCATCCTAATGACGATGGAACACTCAAATTGCGTCGAGATTCAATACATCGGCCTCCAGCCGACTTGTCTATTGCTGCCTCGGGCACCTTATGGTCGTTCTCCTGTGAGTCTAGATTTTCGAATCCGACGCAAAGTGATAGTTACTTGTAACGTTCAGGGCCTTCAAATGACGATGGGACACTCAAATTGCGTCGAGATTCAATACATCGTCCTCCAGCCGACTTGTCTCCAAGGGTCTATTGCTGCCTCGGGCACCTTATGGTCGTTCTCCTGTGAGTCTAGATTTTCGAATCCGACGCGAAACTGATAGTTAATTGTAAGGTTCAGGGCCTCCTAATGACGATGGGACACTCAAATTGCGTCGAGATTCAATACATCTTCCTCCAGCCGACTTGTCTCCAAGGGGATATCGCTGCCTCGGGCACCACATGGTCCGTCTCCGGTGATTCTATGTTTTCGAATCCGACGCAAAACTCATAGTTAATTGTAACGTTCAGGGCCTCCTAATGACGATGGAGCACACAAATTGAGTCGAGATTCAATACATCGACTTCCGGCCGACTTGTCTCCAAGGGTCTATTGCTGCCTCGGGCACCTTATGGTCGTTCTCCTGTGAGTCTAGATTTTCGAATCCGACGCAAAAATGATAGTTAATTGTAACGTTCAGTTCCTTCTAATGACGATGGGACACTCAAATTGCGTCGAGATTCAATACATCGGCCTCCAGCCGACTTGTCTCCAAGGGTCTATTGCTGCCTCGGGCACCTTATGGTCGTTCTCCTGTGAGTCTAGGTTTTCGAATCCGACGCGAAACTAATAGTTAATTGTAAGCTTCAGGGCCTCCTAATAACGATGGAACACTCAAATTGCGTCGAGATTCAATACATCGGCCTCCAGCGGACTTGTCTCCAAGGGGATATTGCTGTCTCGGGCACCATATGACCCTTCTCCTGTGAGTCTAGATTTTCGAATCCGACGCAAAAATGATAGTGAATAGTAACGTTCAGCGCCTCTTGATGACGATAGAACTCTCAAATTGCGTCGAGATTCAATACATCGTCCTCCAGCTGATTTGTCTCCAAGCGTATACTGCTGCCTCGGGCACAAAATGGTCCGTCTCCTGTGAGTCTGGATTTTTGAATCCGACGCGAAACTGATAGTTAATTGTAACGTTCAGGGCCTGCCAATGATGATGGAACACTCAAATTGCGTCGAGATTTAATACATCGTTCTCCAGCCGACTTGTCTCCAAGGGTCTATTGCTGCCTCGGGCACCTTATGGTCGTTCTCCTGTCAGTCTAGATTTTCGAATCCGACGCAAAAATGATAGTTAATTGTAACGTTCAGGGCCTTCTAATGACGATGGGACACTCAAATTGCGTCGAGATTCATTACATCGGCCTCCAGCCGACTTGTCTCCAAGGGGATACCGCTGCCTCGGGCACCACATGGTCCGTCTCCGATGATTCTACGTTTTCGAATCCGACGCAAAACCCATAGTTAAATGTAACGTTCAGGGATTCCTAATGATGATGGAACACTCAAATTGCGTCAAGAATCAATACATCGGTTTCCAGCCGACTTGTCTCCAAGGGTCTATTGCTGCCTCGAGCACCGTATGAACTTCTCCTGTGAGTTTAGATTATCGAATACGACGCAAAAATTATAGTTAATTGTAACGTTTAGGGCCTCCTAATGACGATGGAACACTCAAATTGCGTCGAGATTCAATACATCGGCCTCCAGCCGACTTGTCCCCAATGGTCTGTTGCTGCCTCGGGCACCTTATGGACGTTCCCCTGTGAGTTTAGATTATCGAATACGACGCAAAAATGATAGTTAATTGTAACGTTTAGGGCCTCCTAATGACGATGGAACACTCAAATTGCGTCGAGATTCAATACATCGGCCTCCAGCCGACTTGTCTATTGCTGCCTCGGGCACCTTATGGTCGTTCTCCTGTGAGTCTAGATTTTCGAATCCGACGCAAAGTGATAGTTAATTGTAACGTTCAGGGCCTTCTAATGACGATGGGACACTCAAATTGCGTCGAGATTCAATACATCGTCCTCCAGCCGACTTGTCTCCAAGGGTCTATTGCTGCCTCGGGCACCTTATGGTCGTTCTCCTGTGAGTCTAGATTTTCGAATCCGACGCGAAACTGATAGTTAATTGTAAGGTTCAGGGCCTCCTAATGACGATGGAACACTCAAATTGCGTCGAGATTCAATACATCGGCCTCCAGCGGACTTGTCTCCAAGGGGATATTGCTGTCTCGAGCACCGTATGAAATTCTCCTGTGATTAGATTTTCGAATCCGACGCATAAATGATAGTTAATTGTAACGTTCAGGGCATTCTAATGACGATGGGACACTCAAATTGCGTCGAGAATCAATACATCGTCCTCCAGCCGACTTGTCTCCAAGGGTCTATTGCTGCCTCGGGCACCTTATGGACGTTCTCCTGTGAGTCTAGATTTTGAATCCGACGCGAAACTGATAGTTAATTGTAACGTTCAGGGACTCTTAATGACGATGGAACACTCAAATTGCGTCGAGAGTCAGTACATCTTCCTCCAGCCGACTTGTCTACAAGGGGATATTGCTGCCTCAGGCTCCATGTGGTCCGTCTCCTGTGAGTATAGATATTCGAATCCGACGCGAAACTGATAGTTAATTGTAAGGTTCAGGGCCTCCTAATGACGATGGAACACTCAAATTGCGTCGATATTCAATACATCGGCCTCCAGCGGACTTGTCTCCAAGGGGATATTGCTGTCTCGGGCAACATATGATCCTTCTCCTGTGAGTCTACATTTTCGAATCCGACGCAAAAATGATAGTGAATAGTAACGTTCAGTGCCTCCTGATGACGATAGAACTCTCAAATTGCGTCGAGATTCAATACATCGTCCTCCAGCTGATTTGTCTCCAAGGGGATATTGCTGCCTCGGGCACCAAATGGACCGTCTCCTGTGAGTCTTGATTTTTGAATCCGACGCGAAACTGATAGTTAATTGTAACGTTCAGGGCCTCCTAATGCCGATGGAACACTCAAATTGCGTCGAGATTCAATACATTGTCCTCCAGCTGATTTGTCTCCAAGGGGATTTTGCTGCCTCGGGCACCTTGTGGTCGTTCTCCTGTGAGTCTAGATTTTCGAATCCGACGCAAAAATGATAGTTAATTGTAACGTTCAGGGCCTCCTAATGCCGATGGAACACTCAAATTGCGTCAAGAATCAATACATCGGTTTCCAGCCGACTTGTCTCCAAGGGTCTATTGCTGCATCGAGCACCGTATGAACTTCTCCTGTGAGTGGATTTTCGAATCCGACGCTAAAATGATTGTTAATTGTAATGTTCAGGGCCTCCTAATGACGATGGAACACTCAAATTGCGTCGTGATTCAATACATCGGCCTCCAGCCGACTTGTCTCCAAGGGTCTATTGCTGCCTCGGGCACCTTATGGTCGTTCTCCTGTGAGTCTAGATTTTCGAATCCGACGCAAAACTCATAGTTAATTGTAACGTTTAGGGCCTCCTAATGACGATGGAACTCTCAAATTGCGTCGAGATTCAATACATCGCTCTCAAGCCGACTTGTCTCCAAGGGTCTATTGCTGCCACGGGCAACAATATCCCCTGTGAGTCAACATTTTAGAATCCGACGCAAAACTGATAGTTAAATGTAATGCTCAGGGCCTCTTAATGACGATGGAACACTCAAATTGCGTCGAGATTCAATACATCTTCCTCCAGCAGACTTGTCTACAAGGGGATATTCCTGCCTCGGGCTCCATGTGGTCCGTCTCCTGTGAGTCTAGATTTTCGAATCCGACGCGAAACTGATAGTTAATTGTAAGGTTCAGGGCCTCCTAATGACGATGGAACACTCAAATTGCGTCGAGATTCAATACATCGTCCTCCAGCCGACTTGTCTCCAAGGGTCTATTGCTGCCTGGGGCACCTTATGGTCGTTCTCCTGTGAGTCTAGATTTTCGAATCCGACGCAAAAATGATAGTTAATTGAAACGTTCAGGGCCTTCTAATGACGATGGAACACTCAAATTGCGTCGAGATTCAATACATCGACCTCCAGTCGACTTGTATCCAAGGGGATTTTGCAGTCTCGTGCACCTAATGATCCTTCTCCTGTTAGTAGATTTTCGAATCCGACGCAAAAATGATAGTGAATTGTAACGTTCAGGGCCTACTAATGACGATGGGACACTCAAATTGCGTCGAGATTCAATACATCGGCCTCCTGCCGCCTTGTCTCCAAGGGGATATCGCTGCCTCGGGCACCACATGGTCCGTCTCCGGCGATTCTACGTTTTCGAATCCGACGCAAAACTCATAGTGAATTGTAACGTTCAGGGCCTCCTAATGACGATGGAGCACACAAATTGAGTCGAGATTCAATACATCGGCCTCCAGTCGACTTGTCTCCAAGGGTCTATTGCTGCCTCGGGCACCTTATGGTCGTTCTCCTGTGAGTCTAGATTTTCGAATCCGACGCAAAAATGATAGTTAATTGTAAAGTTCCGGGCCTTGTAATGACGATGGAACACTCAAATTGCGTCGAGAGTCAATACATCGACCTCCAGTCGACTTGTATCCAAGGGGATATTGCAGTCTCGGGCACCATATGATCCTTCTCCTGTTAGTAGATTTTCGAATCCGACGCAAAACTCATAGTTAATTGTAACGTTCAGGGCCTCCTAATGACGATGGAACTCTCAAATTGCGTCGAGATTCAATACATCGTCCTCCAGCCGACGTGTCTCCAAGGGTCTATTGCTGCCTCGGGCACCTTATGGTCGTTCTCCTGTGAGACTAGATATTCGAATCCACCGCGAGACTGATAGTTAATTGTAACGTTTAGGGCCTCCTAATGACGATGGAACACTCAAATTGCGTCGAGATTCAATACATCGGCCTCCAGCCGACTTGCCTCCAAGGGTCTATTGCTGCCTCGGGCACCTTGTGGTCGTACTCCTGTGAGTCTAGATTTTCGAATCCGACTCAAAACTCATAGTTTATGGTAACGTTCAGGGCCTTGTAATGACGATGGGACACTCAAATTGCGTCGAGAGTCAATACATCTTCCTCCAGCCGACTTGTCTACAGGGGGATATTGCTGCCTCGGGCTCCATGTGGTCCGTCTCCTGTGAGTCTAGATTTTCGAATCCGACGCGAAACTGATAGTTAATTGTAAGGTTCAGGGCCTCCTAATGACAATGGGACACTCAAATTGCGTCGAGATTCAATACATCTTCCTCCAGCCGACTTGTCTCCAAGGGGATATCGCTGCCTCGGGCACCACATGGTCCGTCTCCGGTGATTCTACGTTTTCGAATCCGACGCAAAAATGATAGTTAATTGTAACGTTCAGTTCCTTCTAATGACGATGGGACACTCAAATTGCGTCGAGATTCAATACATCGGCCTCCAGTGGACTTGTCTCCAAGGGGATATTGCTGTCTCGGGCACCATATGACCCTTCTCCTGTGAGTCTAGATTTTCGAATCCGACGCAAACATGATAGTGAATAGTAACGTTCAGCGCCTCTTGATGACGATAGAACTCTCAAATTGCGTCGAGATTCAATACATCGTCCTCCAGCTGATTTGTCTCCAAGGGGATATTGCTGCCTCGGGCACCAAATGGTCCGTCTCCTGTGAGTCTGAATTTTTGAATCCGACGCGAAACTGATAGTTAATTGTAACGTTCTGGGCCTCCTAATGCCGATGGAACACTCAAATTGCGTCGAGATTTATTACATCGTCCTCCAGCCGACTTGTCTCCAGGGGTCTATTGCTGCCTCGGGCACCTTATGGTCGTTCTCCTGTCAGTCTAGATTTTCGAATCCGACGCAAAAATGATAGTTAATTGTAACGTTCAGGGCCTTCTAATGACGATGGGACACTCAAATTGCGTCGAGATTCATTACATCGGCCTCCAGCCGACTTGTCTCCAATTGGATATCTCTGCCTCGGGCACCACATGGTCCGTCTCCGATGATTCTACGTTTTCGAATCCGACGCAAAACCCATAGTTAATTGTAACGTTCAGGGATTCCTAATGATGATGGAACACTCAAATTGCGTCAAGAATCAATACATCGGTTTCCACCCGACTTGTCTCCAAGGGTCTATTGCTGCCTCGAGCACCGTATGAACTTCTCCTGTGAGTTTAGATTATCGAATACGACGCAAAAATGATAGTTAATTGTAACGTTTAGGGCCTCCTAATGACGTTGGAACACTCAAATTGCGTCGAGATTCAATACATCGGCCTCCAGCCGACTTGTCTCCAAGGGTCTATTGCTGCCTCGGGCACCTTATGGTCGTTCTCCTGTGAGTCTAGATTTTCGAATCCGACGCGAAACTGATAGTTAATTGTAAGGTTCAGGGCCTCCTAATGACGATGGAACACTCAAATTGCGTCGAGATTCAATACATCGGCCTCCAGCAGACTTCTCTACAAGGGGATATTCCTGCCTCGGGCTCCATGTGGTCCGTCTCCTGTGAGTCTAGATTTTCGAATCCGACGCGAAACTGATAGTTAATTGTAAGGTTCAGGGCCTCCTTATGACGATGGAACACTCAAATTGCGTCGAGATTCAATACATCGACCTCCAGTCGACTTGTATCCAAGGGGATATTGCGGTCTCGTGCACCATTTGATCCTTCTCCTGTTAGTAGATTTTCGAATCCCACGCAAAAATGATAGTGAATTGTAACGTTCAGGGCCTCCTAATACCGATGGAACACACAAATTGCGTCGAGATTCAATACATCGGCCTGCAGCCGACTTGTCTCCAAGGGTCTATTGCTGCCTCGGGCACCGTATGGTCGTTCTCCTGTGAGTCAACATTTTAGAATCCGACGCAAAACTGATAGTTAATTGTAACGTTCAGGGACTCGTAAAGACGATGGAACACTCAAATTGCGTCGAGAGTCAATACATCTTCCTCCAGCCGACTTGTCTACTAAGGGATATTGCTGCCTCGGGCACCAAATGGTCCGTCTCCTGTGAGTCTCGATTTTTGAATCCGACGCGAAACTGATAGTTAATTGTAACGTTCAGGGCCTCCTAATGCCGATGGAACACTCAAATTGCGTCGAGATTCAATACATCGTCCTCCAGCCGACTTGTCTCCAAGTGTCTATTGCTGAATCGGGCACCTTATGGTCGTTCTCCTGTGAGTCTAGATTTTCGAATCCGACGCAAAAATGATAGTTAATTGTAACGTTTAGGGCCTCCTAATGACGATGGGACACTCAAATTGCGTCGAGATTCAATACATCGTCCTCCAGCCGACTTGTCTCCAAGGGTCTATTGCTGCCTGGGGCACCTTATGGTCGTTCTCCTGTGAGTCTAGATTTTCGAATCCGACGCAAAAATGATAGTTAATTGAAACGTTCAGGGCCTTCTAATGACGATGGAACACTCAAATTGCGTCGAGATTCAATACATCGACCTCCAGTCGACTTGTATCCAAGGGGATTTTGCAGTCTCGTGCACCTAATGATCCTTCTCCTGTTAGTAGATTTTCGAATCCGACGCAAAAATGATAGTGAATTGTAACGTTCAGGGCCTCCTAATGCCGATGGAACACTCAAATTGCGTCGAGATACAATACATCGGCCTCCAGCCGACTTGTCTCCAAGGGTCTATTGCTGCCTCGGGCACCGTATTGTCGTTCCCCTGTGAGTCAACATTTTAGAATCCGACGCAAAACTGATAGTTAATTGTAACGTTCAGGGACTCCTAAAGACGATGGAACACTCAAATTGCGTCGAGAGTCAATACAATGTCCTCCAGCTGATTTGTCTCCAAGGGTCTATTGCTGCCTCGGGCACCTTATGGTCGTTCTCCTGTGAGTCTAGATTTTCGAATCCGACACAAAAATGATAATTAATTGTAACGTTTAGGGCCTCTTAATGACGATGGGACACTCAAATTGCGTCGAGATTCAATACATCGTCCTCCATCCGACTTGTCTCCAAGGGTCTTTTGCTGCCTCGGGCACCTTATGGTCGTTCTCCTGTGAGTTTAGATTTTCGAATCCGACGCAAAAATGATAGTTAATTGTAACGTTCAGGGCCTACTAATGACGATGGGACACTCAAATTGCGTCGAGATTCAATACATCGGCCTCCTGCCGCCTTGTCTCCAAGGGGATATCGCTGCCTCGGGCACCACATGGTCCGTCTCCGGCGATTCTACGTTTTCGAATCCGACGCGAAACTCATAGTGAATTGTAACGTTCAGGGCCTCCTAATGACGATGGAGCACACAAATTGAGTCGAGATTCAATACATCGGCCTCCAGCCGACTTGCCTCCAAGGGTCTATTGCTGCCTCGGGCACCTTGTGGTCGTTCTCCTGTGAGTCTAGATTTTCGAATCCGACTCAAAACTCATAGTTTATGGTAACGTTCAGGGCCTTGTAATGACGATGGGACACTCAAATTGCGTCGAGAGTCAATACATCTTCCTCCAGCCGACTTGTCTACAAGGGGATATTGCTGCCTCGGGCTCCATGTGGTCCGTGTCCTGTGAGTCTAGATTTTCGAATCCGACGCGAAACTGATAGTTAATTGTAAGGTTCAGGGCCTCCTAATGACAATGGGACACTCAAATTGCGTCGAGATTCAATACATCTTCCTCCAGCCGACTTGTCTCCAAGGGGATATCGCTGCCTCGGGCACCACATGGTCCGTCTCCGGTGATTCTACGTTTTCGAATCCGACGCAAAAATGATAGTTAATTGTAACGTTCAGTTCCTTCTAATGACGATGGGACACTCAAATTGCGTCGAGATTCAATACATCGGCCTCCAGTGGACTTGTCTCCAAGGGGATATTGCTGTCTCGGGCACCATATGACCCTTCTCCTGTGAGTCTAGATTTTCGAATCCGACGCAAACATGATAGTGAATAGTAACGTTCAGCGCCTCTTGATGACGATAGAACTCTCAAATTGCGTCGAGATTCAATACATCGTCCTCCAGCTGATTTGTCTCCAAGGGGATATTGCTGCCTCGGGCACCAAATGGTCCGTCTCCTGTGAGTCTGGATTTTTGAATCCGACGCGAAACTGATAGTTAATTGTAACGTTCTGGGCCTCCTAATGCCGATGGAACACTCAAATTGCGTCGAGATTTATTACATCGGCCTCCAGCCGACTTGTCTCCAATTGGATATCTCTGCCTCGGGCACCACATGGTCCGTCTCCGATGATTCTACGTTTTCGAATCCGATGCAAAACCCATAGTTAATTGTAACGTTCAGGGATTCCTAATGATGATGGAACACTCAAATTGCGTCAAGAATCAATACATCGGTTTCCACCCGACTTGTCTCCAAGGGTCTATTGCTGCCTCGAGCACCGTATGAACTTCTCCTGTGAGTTTAGATTATCGAATACGACGCAAAAATGATAGTTAATTGTAACGTTTAGGGCCTCCTAATGACGTTGGAACACTCAAATTGCGTCGAGATTCAATACATCGGCCTCCAGCCGACTTGTCTCCAATGGTCTGTTGCTGCCTCGGGCACCTTATGGTCGTTCTCCTGTGAGTTTAGATTATCGAATACGACGCAAAAATGATAGTTAATTGTAACGTTTAGGGCCTCCTAATGACGATGGAACACTCAAATTGCGTCGAGATTGAATACATCGGCCTCCAGCCGACTTGTCTATTGCTGCCTCGGGCACCTTATGGTCGTTCTCCTGTGAGTCTAGATTTTCGAATCCGACGCAAAGTGATAGTTAATTGTAACGTTCAGGCCTTCTAATGACGATGGGACACTCAAATTGCGTCGAGATTCAAAACATCGTCCTCCAGCCGACTTGTCTCCAAGGGTCTATTGCTGCCTCGGGCACCTTATGGTCGTTCTCCTGTGAGTCTAGATTTTCGAATCCGACGCGAAACTGATAGTTAATTGTAAGGTTCAGGGCCTCCTAATGACGATGGAACACTCAAATTGCGTCGAGATTCAATACATCGGCCTCCAGCAGACTTGTCTACAAGGGGATATTCCTGCCTCGGGCTCCATGTGGTCCGTCTCCTGTGAGTCTAGATTTTCGAATCCGACGCGAAACTGATAGTTAATTGTAAGGTTCAGGGCCTCCTAATGACGATGGAACACTCAAATTGCGTCGAGATTCAATACATCGACCTCCAGTCGACTTGTATCCAAGGGGATATTGCAGTCTCGTGCACCATATGATCCTTCTCCTGTTAGTAGATTTTCGAATCCGACGCAAAAATGATAGTGAATTGTAACGTTCAGGGCCTCCTAATGCCGATGGAACACACTAATTGCGTCGAGATTCAATACATCGGCCTGCAGCCGACTTGTCTCCAAGGGTCTATTGCTGCCTCGGGCACCGTATGGTCGTTCTCCTGTGAGTCAACATTTTAGAATCCGACGCAAAACTGATAGTTAATTGTAACGTTCAGGGACTCGTAAAGACGATGGAACACTCAAATTGCGTCGAGAGTCAATACATCTTCCTCCAGCCGACTTGTCTACTAAGGGATATTGCTGCCTCGGGCACCAAATGGTCCGTCTCCTGTGAGTCTCGATTTTTGAATCCGACGCGAAACTGATAGTTAATTGTAACGTTCAGGGCCTCCTAATGCCGATGGAACACTCAAATTGCGTCGAGATTCAATACATCGTCCTCCAGCCGACTTGTCTCCAAGTGTCTATTGCTGCCTCGGGCACCTTATGGTCGTTCTCCTGTGAGTCTAGATTTTCGAATCCGACGCAAAAATGATAGTTAATTGTAACGTTTAGGGCCTCCTAATGACGATGGGACACTCAAATTGCGTCGAGATTCAATACATCGTCCTCCAGCCGACTTGTCTCCAAGGGTCTATTGCTGCCTGGGGCACCTTATGGTCGTTCTCCTGTGAGTGTAGATTTTCGAATCCGACGCAAAAATGATAGTTAATTAAAAACGTTCAGGGCCTTCTAATGACGATGGAACACTCAAATTGCGTCGAGATTCAATACATCGACCTCCAGTCGACTTGTATCCAAGGGGATTTTGCAGTCTCGTGCACCTAATGATCCTTCTCCTGTTAGTAGATTTTCGAATCCGACGCAAAAATGATAGTGAATTGTAACGTTCAGGGCCTCCTAATGCCGATGGAACACTCAAATTGCGTCGAGATACAATACATCGGCCTCCAGCCGACTTGTCTCCAAGGGTCTATTGCTGCCTCGGGCACCGTATTGTCGTTCCCCTGTGAGTCAACATTTTAGAATCCGACGCAAAACTGATAGTTAATTGTAACGTTCAGGGACTCCTAAAGACGATGGAACACTCAAATTGCGTCGAGAGTCAATACAATGTCCTCCAGCTGATTTGTCTCCAAGGGTCTATTGCTGCCACGGGCACCTTATGGTCGTTCTCCTGTGAGTCTAGATTTTCGAATCCGACACAAAAATGATAATTAATTGTAACGTTTAGGGCCTCTTAATGACGATGGGACACTCAAATTGCGTCGAGATTCAATACATCGTCCTCCATCCGACTTGTCTCCAAGGGTCTTTTGCTGCCTCGGGCACCTTATGGTCGTTCTCCTGTGAGTTTAGATTTTCGAATCCGACGCAAAAATGATAGTTAATTGTAACGTTCAGGGCCTACTAATGATGATGGGACACTCAAATTGCGTCGAGATTCAATACATCGGCCTCCTGCCGCCTTGTCTCCAAGGGGATATCGCTGCCTCGGGCACCACATGGTCCGTCTCCGGCGATTCTACGTTTTCGAATCCGACGCAAAACTCATAGTGAATTGTAACGTTCAGGGCCTCCTAATGACGATGGAGCACACAAATTGAGTCGAGATTCAATACATCGGCCTCCAGTCGACTTGTCTCCAAGGGTCTATTGCTGCCTCGGGCACCTTATGGTCGTTCTCCTGTGAGTCTAGATTTTCGAATCCGACGCAAAAATGATAGTTAATTGTAAAGTTCCGGGCCTTGTAATGACGATGGAACACTCAAATTGCGTCGAGAGTCAATACATCGACCTCCAGTCGACTTGTATCCAAGGGGATATTGCAGTCTCGGGCACCATATGATCCTTCTCCTGTTAGTAGATTTTCGAATCCGACGCAAAACCCATAGTTAATTGTAACGTTCAGGGCCTCCTAATGACGATGGAACTCTCAAATTGCGTCGAGATTCAATACATCGTCCTCCAGCCGACTTGTCTCCAAGGGTCTATTGCTGCCTCGGGCACCTTATGGTCGTTCTCCTGTGAGACTAGGTATTCGAATCCACCGCAAGACTGATAGTTAATTGTAACGTTTAGGGCCTCCTAATGACGATGGAACACTCAAATTGCGTCGAGATTCAATACATCGGCCTCCAGCCGACTTGCCTCCAAGGGTCTATTGCTGCCTCGGGCACCTTGTGGTCGTTCTCCTGTGAGTCTAGATTTTCGAATCCGACTCAAAACTCATAGTTTATGGTAACGTTCAGGGCCTTGTAATGACGATGGGACACTCAAATTGCGTCGAGAGTCAATACATCTTCCTCCAGCCGACTTGTCCACAAGGGGATATTGCTGCCTCGGGCTCCATGTGGTCCGTCTCCTGTGAGTCTAGATTTTCGAATCCGACGCGAAACTGATAGTTAATTGTAAGGTTCAGGGCCTCCTAATGACAATGGGACACTCAAATTGCGTCGAGATTCAATACATCTTCCTCCAGCCGACTTGTCTCCAAGGAGATATCGCTGCCTCGGGCACCACATGGTCCGTCTCCGGTGATTCTACGTTTTCGAATCCGACGCAAAAATGATAGTTAATTGTAACGTTCAGTTCCTTCTAATGACGATGGGACACTCAAATTGCGTCGAGATTCAATACATCGGCCTCCAGTGGACTTGTCTCCAAGGGGATATTGCTGTCTCGGGCACCATATGACCCTTCTCCTGTGAGTCTAGATTTTCGAATCCGACGCAAACATGATAGTGAATAGTAACGTTCAGCGCCTCTTGATGACGATAGAACTCTCAAATTGCGTCGAGATTCAATACATCGTCCTCCAGCTGATTTGTCTCCAAGGGGAAATTGCTGCCTCGGGCACCAAATGGTCCGTCTCCTGTGAGTCTCGATTTTTGAATCCGACGCGAAACTGATAGTTAATTGTAACGTTCTGGGCCTCCTAATGCCGATGGAACACTCAAATTGCGTCGAGATTTAATACATCGTCCTCCAGCCGACTTGTCTCCAGGGGTCTATTGCTGCCTCGGGCACCTTATGGTCGTTCTCCTGTCAGTCTAGATTTTCGAATCCGACGCAAAAATAATAGTTTATTGTAACGTTTAGGGCCTCCTAATGACGATGGAACACTCAAATTGCGTCGAGATTCAATACATCGGCCTCCAGCCGACTTGTCTATTGCTGCCTCGGGCACCTTATGGTCGTTCTCCTGTGAGTCTAGATTTTCGAATCCGACGCAAAGTGATAGTTAATTGTAACGTTCAGGGCCTTCTAATGACGATGGGACACTCAAATTGCGTCGAGATTCAATACATCGTCCTCCAGCCGACTTGTCTCCAAGGGTCTATTGCTGCCTCGGGCACCTTATGGTCGTTCTCCTGTGAGTCTAGATTTTCGAATCCGACGCGAAACTGATAGTTAATTGTAAGGTTCAGGGCCTCCTAATGACGATGGAACACTCAAATTGCGTCGAGATTCAATACATCGGCCTCCAGCGGACTTGTCTCCAAGGGGATATTGCTGTTTCGAGCACCGTATGAACTTCTCCTGTGATTAGATTTTCGAATCCGACGCATAAATGATAGTTAATTGTAACGTTCAGGGCATTCTAATGACGATGGGACACTCAAATTGCGTCGAGAATCAGTACATCGTCCTCCAGGCGACTTGTCTCCAAGGGTCTATTGCTGCCTCGGGCACCTTATGGTCGTTCTCCTGTGAGTCTAGATTTTCGAATCCGACGCGAAACTGATAGTTAATTGTAACGTTCAGGGCCTCTTAATGACGATGGAACACTCAAATTGCGTCGAGAGTCAGTACATCTTCCTCCAGCCGACTTGTCTACAAGGGGATATTGCTGCCTCGGGCTCCATGTGGTCCGTCTCCTGTGAGTCTAGATTTTCGAATCCGACGCGAAACTGATAGTTAATTGTAAGGTTCAGGGCCTCCTAATGACGATGGAACACTCAAATTGCGTCGATATTCAATACATCGGCCTCCAGCGGACTTGTCTCCAAGGGGATATTGCTGTCTCGGGCAACATATGATCCTTCTCCTGTGAGTCTACATTTTCGAATCCGACGCAAAAATGATTGTGAATAGTAACGTTCAGCGCCTCCTGATGACGATAGAACTCTCAAATTGCGTCGAGATTCAATACATCGACCTCCAGCTGATTTGTCTCCAAGGGGATATTGCTGCCTCGGGCACCAAATGGACCGTCTCCTGTGAGTCTTGATTTTTGAATCCGACGCGAAACTGATAGTTAATTGTAACGTTCAGGGCCTCCTAATGCCGATGGAACACTCAAATTGCGTCGAGATTCAATACATTGTCCTCCAGCTGATTTGTCTCCAAGGGTCTGTTGCTGCCTCGGGCACCTTGTGGTCGTTCTCCTGTGAGTCTAGATTTTCGAATCCGACGCAAAAATGATAGTTAATTGTAACGTTCAGGGCCTCCTAATGCCGATGGTACACTCAAATTGCGTCAAGAATCAATACATCGGTTTTCAGCCCACTTGTCTCCAAGGGTCTATTGCTGCCTCGAGCACCGTATGAACTTCTCCTGTGAGTAGATTTTCGAATCCGTCGCTAAAATGATTGTTAATTGTAATGTTCAGGGCCTCCTAATGACGATGGAACACTCAAATTGCGTCGAGATTCAATACATCGGCCTCCAGCCGAGTTGTCTCCAAGGGTCTATTGCTGCCTCGGGCACCTTATGGTCGTTCTCCTGTGAGTCTAGATTTTCGAATCCGACGCAAAACTCATAGTTAATTGTAACGTTTAGGGCCTCCTAATGACGATGGAACACTCAAATTGCGTCGAGATTCAATACATCGGCCTCCAGCCGACTTGTCTCCAAGGGTCTGTTGCTACCTCGGGCACCTTATGGTCGTTCTCCTGTGAGTTTAGATTATCGAATCCGACGCAAAATTGATAGTTAATTGTAACATTTAGGGCCTCCTAATGACGACGGGACACTCAAATTGCGTCGAGATTCAATACATCGTCCTCCAGCCGACTTGTCTCCATGGGGATATTACTGCCTCCGGCCTCTTATGTTCGCTCTCATGTGAGTCTAGATTTTCGAATCCTACGCGAAACTGATTGTTAATTGTAACGTTCAGGGCTTCCAAATGACGATGGAACTCTCAAATTGCGTCGAGATTAAATACATCGTCCTCAAGCCGACTTGTCTCCAAGGGTCTATTGCTGCCACGGGCAACAATATCCCCTGTGAGTCAACATTTTAGAATCCGACGCAAAACTGATAGTTAAATGTAATGCTCAGGGCCTCTTAATGACGATGGAACACTCAAATTGCGTCGAGATTCAATACATCTTCCTCCAGCAGACTTGTCTACAAGGGGATATTGCTGCCTCGGGCTCCATGTGGTCCGTCTCCTGTGAGTCTAGATTTTCGAATCCGACGCGAAGCTGATAGTTAATTGTAAGGTTCAGGGCCTCCTAAAGACGATGGAACACTCAAATTGCGTCGAGATTCAATACATCGACCTCCAGTCGACTTGTATCCAAAGGGATATTGCAGTCTCGTGCACCATATGATCCTTCTCCTGTTAGTAGATTTTCGAATCCGACGCTAAAATGATAGTGAATTGTAACATTCAGGGCCACCTAATGCCGAAGGAACACACAAATTGCGTCGAGATGCAATACATCGGCCTCCAGCCGACTTGTCTCCAAGGGTCTATTGCTGCCTCGGGCACCGTATGGTCGTTCCCCTGTGAGTCAACATTTTAGAATCCGACGCAAAACTGATAGTTAATTGTAACGTTCAGGGACTCCTAAAGACGATGGAACACTCAAATTGCGTCGAGACTCAATACATCTTCCTCCAGCCGACTTGCCTACTAAGGGATATTGCTGCCTCGGGCACCTTATGGTCGTTCTCCTGTGAGTCTAGATTTTCGAATCCGACGCAAAAATGATAGTTAATTGTAACGTTTATGCCTCTTAATGACGATGGGACACTCAAATTGCGTCGAGATTCAATACATCGTCCTCCAGAAGACTTGTCTCCAAGGGTCTATTGCTGCCTAGGGCACCTTATGGTCGTTCTCCTGTGAGTCTAGATTTTCGAATCCGACGCAAAAATGATAGTTAACTGTAACGTTCAGGGCCTTCTAAAGACGATGAAACACTCATATTGCGTCGAGATTCAATACATCGGCCTCCAGACGACTTGTCTCCAAGGGGATATCGCTGCCTCGGGCACCACATGGTCCGTCTCCGGTGATTCTACGTTTTCGATCCGACGAAAACTGATAGTTAATTGTAACATTCAGGGCCTCCTAATGACGATGGAACACTCAAATTGCGTCGCGATCCAATACATCGTCCTCCAGCCGACTTGTCTCCAAGGGTCTAATGCTGCCTCGGGCACAATATGATCCGTCTCCTGTGAGTCTAGATTTTCGAATCCGACGCATAAATGATAGTTAATTGTAACGTTCAGGGACTCCTAAAGACGATGGAACACTCAAATTGCGTCAAGATTCAATACATCGTCCTCCAGCCGACTTGTCTCCAAGGGTCTATTGCTGCCTCGGGCACCTTATGGTCGTTCTCCTGTGAGTCTAGATTTTCGAATCCGACGCGAAACTGATAGCTAATTGTAAGGTTCAGGGCCTCCTAATGACGATGGAACACTCAAATTGCGTCGAGATTCAATACATCGACCTCCAGTCGACTTGTATCCAAGGGGATTTTGCAGTCTCGTGCACCATATGATCCTTCTCCTGTTAGTAGATTTTCGAGTCCGACGCAAAAATGATAGTGAATTGTAACGTTCAGGGCCTTCTAATGACGATGGGACACTCATATTGCGTCGAGATTCAATACATCGGCCTGCAGCCGACTTGTCTCCAAGGGGTATCGCTGCCTCGGGCACCACATGGTCCGTCTCCGGTGATTCTACCTTTTCGAATCCGACGCAAAACTCATAGTTAATTGTAACGTTCAGGGCCTCCGAATGACGATGGAGCACACAAATTGAGTCGAGATTCAATACATCGACCTCCAGCCGACTTGTCTCCAAGGGTCTATTGCTGCCTCGGGCACCTTATGGTCGTTCTCCTGTGAGTCTAGATTTTGGAATCCGACGCAAAAATGATAGTTAATTGTAACGTTCAGGGCCTTCTAATGACGATGGAACACTCAAATTGCGTCGAGATTCAATTCATCGCCCTCCAGCCGATTTGTCTCAAAGTGTCTATTGCTGCCTCGGGCACCTTATAGTCGTTCTCTTGTAAGTCTAGATTTTCGAATCCGACGCAAAACTCATAGTTCATTTTTACGTTCAGGGCGACATAATGACGATAGAAGACTCAAAATGCATCGAGATTCAATACATCGTCCTCCAGCCGATTTGTCTCCAAGGGGATATTGCTGCCTCGGGCACCAAATGATCCGTCTGCTGTGAGTCTAGATTTTCGAATCCGACGAAAAACTGATAGTTAATTGTAACATTCAGGGCCTCCTAATGACGATGGAACACTCAAATTGCGTCGCTATCCAATACATCGTCCTCCAGCCGACTTGTCTCCAAGGGTCTATTGCTGCCTCGGGCACTTTATGGTCGTTCTCCTGTGAGTCTAGATTTTGGAATCCGACGCAAAAATGATAGTTAATTGTAACGTTCAGGGCCTCCTAATGACGATGGAACACTCAAATTGCGTCAAGATTCAATACATCGTCCTCCAGCCGACTTGTCTCCAAGGGTCTATTGCTGCCTCGGGCACCTTATGGTCGTTCTCCTGTGAGTCTAGATTTTCGAATCCGACGCAAAACTCATAGTTAATTGTAACGTTCAGGGCCTCCTAATGACGATGGAACACTCAAATTGCGTCGACATTCAATACATCGGCCTCCAGCCGACTTGTCTCCAAGGGGATATCGCTGCCTCGGGCACCACATGGTCCGTCTCCGGTGATTCTACGTTTTCGAATCCGACGCAAAACTCAATTGTAACGTTCAGGGCCTCCTAATGACGATGGAGCACACAAATTGAGTCGAGATTCAATACATCGACCTCCAGCCGACTTGTCTCCAAGGGTCTATTGCTGCCTCGGGCACCTTATGGTCGTTCTCCTGTGAGTCTAGATTTTCGAATCCAACGCGAGACTGATAGTTAACTGTAACGTTCAGGGCCTTCTAATGCCGATGGAACACTCAAATTGCGTCGAGATTCAATACATCGGCCTCCAGCCGACTTGTCTCCAAGGGTCTATTGCTGCCTCGGGCACCTTATGGTCGTTCTCCTGTGAGTTTAGATTATCGAATCCGACGCAAAAATGATAGTTAATTGTAACGTTTAGGGCCTCCTAATGACGATGGAACACTCAAATTGCGTCGAGATTCAATACATCGGCCTCCAGCCAACTTGTCTCCAAGGGTCTATTGCTGCCCCGGGCACCTTACGGTCGTTCTCCTGTGAGTCTAGATTTTCCAATCCGACGCAAAACTCATAGTTAATTGTAACGTTCAGGGCCTTGTAATGACGATGGAACACTCAAATTGCGTCGAGATTCAATACATCGGCCTCCAGCCGACTTGTCTCCAAGGGGATATCGCTGCCTCGGGCACCACATGGTCCGTCTCCGGTGATTCTACGTTTTCGAATCCGACGCAAAACTCATAGTTAATTGTAACGTTCAGGGCCTCCTAATGACGATGGAGCACACAAATTGAGTCGAGATTCAATACATCGACCTCCAGCCGACTTGTCTCCAAGGGTCTATTGCTGCATCGGGCACTTTATGGTCGTTCTCCTGTGAGTCTAGATTTTCGAATAGGACGCGAAACTGATAGTTAATTGTAAGGCTCAGGGCCTCCTAATGACGATGGAACACTCAAATTGCGTCGAGATTCAATACATTGTCCTCCAGCCGACTTGTCTCCAAGGGTCTGTTATTGCCTCGGGCACCTTATGTTCGTTCTCCTGTGAGTCTAGATTTTCGAATCCGACGTATAAATGATAGTTAATTGTAACGTTCAGGGACTCCTAAAGACGATGGAACACTCAAATTGCGTCGAGATACAATACATCGGCCTCCAGCCGACTTGTCTCTAGGGGTCTACTGCTGCCTCGGGCACCTTATGGTCGTTCTCTTGTAAGTCTAGATTTTCGAATCCGACGCAAAACTGATAGTTCATTATAACGTTCAGGGCGACCTAATGACGATAGAAGACTCAAATTGCGTCGAGATTCAATACATCGTCCTCCAGCCGATTTGTCTCCAAGGGTCTATTGCTGCCTCGGGCACCAAATGGTCCGTCTGCTGTGAGTCTAGATTTTCGAATCCGACGAAAAACTGATAGTTAACTGTAACATTCAGGGCCTCCTAATGACAATGGAACACTCAAATTGCGTCGCTATCCAATACATCGACCTCCAGCCGACTTGTCTCCAAGGGTCAGTTGCTGCCTCGGGCACCTTATGGTCGTTCTCCTGTGAGTCTAGATTTTCGAATCCGACGTAAAACTCACAGTTAATTGTAACGTTCAGGGCCTCCTAATGACGATGGAACACTCAAATTGCGTCGAGATTCAATACATCGGCCTCCAGCCGACTTGTCTCCAAGGGGATATCGCTGCCTCGGGCACCACATGGTTAGTCTCCGGTGATTCTACGTTTTCGAATATGACGCAAAACTCATAGTTAATTGTAACGTTCAGGGCCTCCTAATGACGGTGGAGCACACAAATTGAGTCGAGAATCCATACATCGACCTACAGCCGACTTGTCTCCAAGGGTCTATTGCTGCCTCGGGCACCTTATGGTCGTTCTCCTGTGAGTCTAGATTTTCGAATACGACGCGAAACTGATAGTTAATTGTAAGGTTCAGGGCCTCCTAATGACAATGGAACACTCAAATTGCGTCGAGATTCAATACATTGTCCTCCAGCCGACTTGTCTCCAAGGGTCTGTTGCTGCCTCGGGCACCTTATGGTCGTTCTCCTGTGAGTCTAGATTTTCGAATCCAACGCATAAATGATAGTTAATTGTAACGTTCAGGGACTCCTAAAGACGATGGAACACTCAAATTGTGTCGAGAGTCAATACATCTTCCTCCAGCCGACTTGTCTACAAGGGGATATTGCTGCCTAGGTCTCCATGTGGTCCGTCTCCTGTGAGTCTAGATTTTCGAATCCGACGCGACACTGATAGTTAATTGTAAGGTTCAGGGCCTCCTAATGACGATGGAACACTCAAATTGCGTCGAGATTCAATACATCGGCCTCCAGCGGACTTGTCTCCAAGGGGATATTGCTGTCTCCGGCACCATATGATCCTTCTCCTATGAGTCTAGATTTTCGAGTCCGACGCAAAAATGATAGTTAATTGTAACGTTCAGGGCCTTCTAATGACGATGGGACACTCAAATTGCGTCGAGATTCAATACATCGGCCTCCAGCCGACTTGTCTCCAAGGGGATATCGCTGCCTCGGGCACCACATGGTCCGTCTCCGGTGGTTCTACGTTTTCGAATCCGACGCAAAACTCATAGTTAATTGTAACGTTCAGGGCCTCCTAATGTCGATGGAGCACACAAAATGAGTCGAGATTCAACACATCGACCTCCAGCCGACTTGTCTCGAAGGGTCTATTGCTGCCTCGGGCACCTTATGGTCGTTCTCCTGTGAGTCTAGATTTTCGAATCCGACGCAAAAATGATAGTTAATTGTAAAGTTCAGGGCCTTCTAATGACGATGGAACACTCAAATTGCGTCGAGATTCAATACAACGGTTTCCAGCCGACTTGTCTCCAAGGGTCTATTGCTGCCTCGGGCACCTTATGGTCGTTCTCTTGTAAAACTAGATTTTCGAATCCGACGCAAAACTGATAGTTCATTATAACGTTCAGGGCAACCCAATGACGATAGAAGACTTAAATTGCGTCGAGATTCAATACATCGTCCTCCAGCCGATTTGTCTCCAAGGGGATGTTGCTGCCTCAGGCACCAAATGGTCCGTCTGCTTTGAGTGTAGATTTTCGAATCCGACGAAAAACTCATAGTTATTTGTAACGTTCAGGGCCTTGTAAAGACGATGGAACACTCAAATTGCGTCGAGATTCAATACATCGGCCTAAAGCCGACTTGTCTCCAAGGGGATATGGCTGCCTCGGGCACCACATGGTCCGTCTCCGGTGATTCTACGTTTTCGAATCCGACGCAAAACTCATAGTTAATTGTAACGTTCAGGGCCTCCTAATGACGATGGAGCACACAAATTGAGTCGAGATTCAATACATCGACCTCCAGCCGACTTGTCTCCAAGTGTCTATTGCTGCATCGGGCACCTTATGGCGTTCTCCTGTGAGTCTAGATTTTCGAATAGGACGCGAAACTGATAGTTAATTGTAAGGTTCAGGGCCTCCTAATGACGATGGAACACTCAAATTGCGTCGAGATTCAATACATTGTCCTCCAGCCGACTTGTCTCCAAGGGTCTGTTATTGCCTCGGGCACCTTATGTTCGTTCTCCTGTGAGTCTAGATTTTCGAATCCGACGCATAAATGATAGTTAATTGTAACGTTCAGGGACTCCTAAAGACGATGGAACACTCAAATTGCGTCGAGATACAATACATCGGCCTCCAGCCGGCTTGTCTCTAGGGGTCTACTGCTGCCTCGGGCACCTTATGGTCGTTCTCTTGTAAGTCTAGATTTTCGAATCCGATGCAAAACTGATAGTTCATTATAACGTTCAGGGCGACCTAATGACGATAGAAGACTCAAATTGCGTCGAGATTCAATACATCGTCCTCCAGCCGATTTGTCTCCAAGGGTCTATTGCTGCCTCGGGCACCAAATGGTCCGTCTGCTGTGAGTCTAGATTTTCGAATCCGACGAAAAACTGATAGTTAACTGTAACATTCAGGGCCTCCTAATGACGATGGAACACTCAAATTGCGTCGCTATCCAATACATCGACCTCCAGCCGACTTGTCTCCAAGGGTCTGTTGCTGCCTCGGGCACCTTATGGTCGTTCTCCTGTGAGTCTAGATTTTCGAATCCGACGCATAAATGATAGTTAATTGTAACGTTCAGGGACTCCTAAAGACGATGGATTACTCAAATTGCGTCGAGATTCAATACATCGTCCTCCAGCCGACTTGTCTCCAAGGGTCTATTGCTGCCTCGGGCACCTTATGGTCGTTCTCCTGTGAGTCTAGATTTTCGAATCCGACGCAATACTCAAAGTTAATTGTAACGTTCAGGGCCTCCTAATGACGATGGAACACTCAAATTGCGTCGAGATTCAATACATCGGCCTCCAGCCGACTTGTCTCCAAGGGGATATCGCTGCCTCGGGCACCACATGGTCCGTCTCCGGTGATTCTACGTTTTCGAATATGACGCAAAACTCATAGTTAATTGTAACGTTCAGCGCCTCCTAATGACGATGGAGCACACAAATTGAGTCGAGATTCCATACATCGACCTACAGCCGACTTGTCTCCAAGGGTCTATTGCTGCCTCGGGCACCTTATGGTCGTTCTCCTGTGAGTCTAGATTTTCGAATACGACGCGAAACTGATAGTTAATTGTAAGGTTCAGGGCCTCCTAATGACAATGGAACACTCAAATTGCGTCGAGATTCAATACATTGTCCTCCAGCCGACTTGTCTCCAAGGGTCTGTTGCTGCCTCGGGCACCTTATGGTCGTTCTCCTCTGAGTCTAGATTTTCGAATCCGACGCATAAATGATAGTTAATTGTAACGTTCAGGGACTCCTAAAGACGATGGAACACTCAAATTGCGTCGAGAGTCAATACATCTTCCTCCAGCCGACTTGTCTACAAGGGGATATTGCTGCCTAGGGCTCCATGTGGTCCGTCTCCTGTGAGTCTAGATTTTCGAATCCGACGCGACACTGATAGTTAATTGTAAGGTTCAGGGCCTCCTAATGACGATGGAACACTCAAATTGCGTCGAGATTCAATACATCGGCCTCCAGCGGACTTGTCTCCAAGGGGATATTGCTGTCTCGGGCACCATATGATCCTTCTCCTATGAGTCTAGATTTTCGAGTCCGACGCAAAGATGATAGTTAATTGTAACGTTCAGGGCCTTCTAATGACGATGGGACACTCAAATTGCGTCGAGATTCAATACATCGGCCTCCAGCCGACTTGTCTCCAAGGGGATATCGCTGCCTCGTGCACCACATGGTCCGTCTCCGGTGGTTCTACGTTTTCGAATCCGACGCAAAACTCATAGTTAATTGTAACGTTCAGGGCCTCCTAATGTCGATGGAGCACACAAAATGAGTCGAGATTCAACACATCGACCTCCAGCCGACTTGTCTCGAAGGGTCTATTGCTGCCTCGGGCACCTTATGGTCGTTCTCCTGTGAGTCTAGATTTTCGAATCCGACGCAAAAATGATAGTTAATTGTAACGTTCAGGGCCTTCTAATGACGATGGAACACTCAAATTGCGTCGAGACTCAATACAACGGTTTCCAGCCGACTTGTCTCGAAGGGTCTATTGCTGCCTCGGGCACCTTATGGTCGTTCTCTTGTAAGTCTAGATTTTCGAATCCGACGCAAAACTGATAGTTCATTATAACGTTCAGGGCAACCCAATGACGATAGAAGACTCAAATTGCGTCGAGATTCAATACATCGTCCTCCAGCCGATTTGTCTCCAAGGGATGTTGCTGCCTCAGGCACCAAATGGTCCGTCTGCTTTGAGTGTAGATTTTCGAATCCGACGAAAAATTGATAGTTAACTGCAACATTCAGGGCCTCCTAATGACGATGGAACACTCAAATTGCGTCGCTATCCAATACATCGTCCTCCAGCCGACTTGTCTCCAAGGGTCTATTGCTGCATCGGGCACCTTATGGTCGTTCTCCTGTGAGTCTAGATTTTCGAATCCGACGCATAAACGATAGTTAATTGTAACGTTCAGGGACTCCTAAAGACGATGGAACACTCAAATTGCGTCGAGATTCAATACATCGGCCTCCAGCCGACTTGTGTCCAAAGGTCCATTGCTGCCTCGGGCACCTTATGGTCGTTCTCCTGTGAGTCTAGATTTTCGAATCCGACGCAAAAATGATAGTTAATTGTAACGTTCAGGGCCTTCTAATGATGATGGAACACTCAAATTGCGTCGAGATTCAATACATCGGCCTCCAGCCGACTTGTCTCCAAGGGTCTATTGCTGCCTCAGGCACCTTTTGGTCGTTCTCCTGTGAGTCTAGATTTTCGAATCCGACGCAAAAATGATAGTTAATTGTAACGTTCAGGGCCTTCTAATGACGATGGAACACTCAAATTGCGTCGAGATTCAATACATCGGCCTCCAGCCGACTTGTCTCCAAGGGGATATCGCTGCCTCGGGCACCACATGGTCCGTCTCCGGTGATTCTACGTTTTCGAATCCGACGCAAAACTCATAGTTAATTGTAACGTTCAGGGCCTCCTAATGACGATGGAGCACACAAATTGAGTCGAGATTCAATACATCGACCTCCAGCCGACTTGTCTCCAAGGGTCTAGTGCTGCATCGGGCACCTTATGGTCGTTCTCCTGTGAGTCTAGATTTTCGAATACGACGCGAAACTGATAGTTAATTGTAAGGTTCAGGGCCTCCTAATGACGATGGAACACTCAAATTGCGTCGAGATTCAATACATTGACCTCCAGCCGACTTGTCTCCAAGGGTCTGTTGCTGCCTCGGGCACCTTATGGTCGTTCTCCTGTGAGTCTAGATTTTCGAATCCGACGCATAAATGATAGTTAATTGTAACGTTCAGGGACTCCTAAAGACGATGGAACACTCAAATTGCGTCGAGATTCAATACATCGGCCTGCAGCCGACATGTCTCCAAGGGTCCATTGCTGCCTCGGGCACCTTATGGTCGTTCTCCTGTGAGTCTAGATTTTCGAATCCGACGCTAAAATGATAGTTAATTGTAACGTTCAGGGCCTCCTAATGACGATGGAGCACACAAATTGAGTCGAGATTCAATACATCGACCTCCTGCCGACTTGTCTCCAAGGGTCTATTGCTGCCTCGGGCACCTTATGGTCGTTCTCCTGTGAGTCTAGATTTTCGAATCCGATGCAAAAATGATAGTTAATTGTAACGTTCAGGGCCTTCTAATGACGATGGAACACTCAAATTGCGTCGAGATTCAATACATCGGCCTCCAGCCGACTTGTCTCCAAGGGTCTATTGCTGCCTCGGGCACCTTATGGTCGTTTTCCTGTGTGTCTAGATTTTCGAATCCGACGCAAAAATGATAGTTAATTGTAACGTTTAGGGCCTTCTAATGACGATGGGACACTCAAATTGCGTCGAGATTCAATACATCCGCCTCCAGCAGACTTGTCTCCTAGGGGATATCGTTGCCTCGGGCACCACATGGTCCGTCTCCGGTGATTCTACGTTTTCGAATCCGACGCAAAACTCATAGTTAATTGTAACGTTCAGGGCCTCCTAATGACGATGGAGCACACAAATTGAGTCGAGATTCAATACATCGACCTCCAGCCGACTTGTCTCCAAGGGTCTATTGCTGCCTCGGGCACCTTATGGTCGTTCTCCTGTGAGTCTAGATTTTCGAATCCGACGCGAGACTGATAGTTAACTGTAACGTTCAGGGCCTCCTAATGCCGATGGAACACTCAAATTGCGTCGAGATTCAATACATCGGCCTCCAGCCGACTTGTCTCCAAGGGTCTATTGCTGCCCCGGGCACCTTATGGTCGTTCTCCTGTGAGTCTAGATTTTCGAATCCGACGCAAAACTCATAGTTAATTGTAACGTTCAGGGCCTTGTAATGACGATGGAACACTCAAATTGCGTCGAGATTCAATACATCGGCCGCCAGCCGACTTGTCTCCAAGGGGATATCGCTGCCTCGGGCACCACATAGTCCGTCTCCGGTGATTCTACGTTTTCGAATCCGACGCAAAACTCATAGTTAATTGAAACGTTCAGGGCCTCCTAATGACGATGGAGCACACAAATTGAGTCGAGATTCAATACAACGACCTCCAGCTGACTTGTCTCCAAGGGTCTATTGCTGCCTCGGGCACCTTATGGTCGTTCTCCTGTGAGTCTAGATTTTCGAATCCGACGCAAAAATGATAGTTAATTGTAACGTTAAGGGCCTTCTAATGACGATGGAACACTCAAATTGCGTCGAGATTCAATTCAACGGTTTCCAGCCGACTTGTCTCCAAGGGTCTATTGCTGCCTCGGGCACCTTATGGTCGTTCTCTTGTAAGTCTAGATTTTCGAATCCGACGCTAAACTGATAGTTTATTAAAACGTTCAGGGCAACCCAATGACGATAGAAGACTCAAATTGCGTCGAGATTCAATACATCGTAATCCTGCCGATTTGTCTCCAAGGGGATGTTGCTGCCTCGGGCACCAAATGGTCCGTCTGCTTTGAGTGTAGATTTTCGAATCCGACGAAAAACTGATAGTTAACTGCAACATTCAGGGCCCCCTAATGACGATGGAACACTCAAATTGCGTCGCTATCCAATACATCGTCCTCCAGCCGACTTGTCTCCAAGGGTCTATTGCTGCATCGGGCACCTTATGGTGGTTCTCCTGTGAGTCTAGATTTTCGAATCCGACGCATAAATGATAGTTAATTGTAACGTTCAGGGAGTCCTAAAGACGATGGAACACTCAAATTGCGTCGAGATTAAATACATCGGCCTCCAGCCGACTTGTCTCCAAGGGTCCATTGCTGCCTCGGGCACCTTATGGTCGTTCTCCTGTGAGTCTAGATTTTCGAATCCGACGCAAAAATGATAGTTAATTGTAACGTTCAGGGCCTTCTAATGACGATGGAACACTCAAATTGCGTCGAGATTCAATACATCGGCCTCCAGCCGACTTGTCTCCAAGGGTCTATTGCTGCCTCGGGCACCTTTTGGTCGTTCTCCTGTGAGTCTAGATTTTCGAATCCGACGCAAAAATGATTGTTAATTGTAACGTTCAGGGCCTTCTAATGACGATGGGACACTCAAATTGCGTCGAGATTCAATACATCGGCCTCCAGCCGACTTGTCTCCTAGGGGATATCGCTGCCTCGGGCACCACATGGTCGGTCTCCGGTGATTCTACGTTTTCGAATCCGACGCAAAACTCATAGTTAATTGTTACGTTCAGGGCCTCCTAATGACGATGGAGCACACAAATTGAGTCGAGATTCTATACATCGACCTCCAGCCGACTTGTCTCCAAGGGTCTATTGCTGCCTCGGGCACCTTATGGTCGTTCTCCTGTGTGTCTAGATTTTCGAGTCCGACGCGAGACTGATAGTTAACTGTAACGTTCAGGGCCTCCTAATGCCGATGGAACACTCAAATTGCGTCGAGATTCAATACATCGGCCTCCAGCCGACTTGTCTCCAAGGGTCTATTGCTGCCTCGGGCACCTTATGGTCGTTCTCCTGTGAGTTTAGATTATCGAATCCGACGCAAAAATGATAGTTAATTGTAACGTTTAGGGCCTCCTAATGACGATGGAACACTCAAATTGCGTCGAGATTCAATACATCGGCCTCCAGCCGACTTGTCTCCAAGGGTCTATTGCTGCCCCGGGCACCTTACGGTCGTTCTCCTGTGAGTCTAGATTTTCGAATCCGACGCAAAACTCATAGTTAATTGTAACGTTCAGGGCCTTGTAATGACGATGGAACACTCAAATTGCGTCGAGATTCAATACATCGGCCTCCAGCCGACTTGACTCCAAGGGGATATCGCTGCCTCGGGCACCACACGGTCCGCCTCCGGTGATTCTACGTTTTCGAATATGACGCAAAACTCATAGTTAATTGTAACGTTCAGGGCCTCCTAATGACGATGGAGCACACAAATTGAGTCGAGATTCCATACATCGACCTACAGCCGACTTGTCTCCAAGGGTCTATTGCTGCCTCGGGCACCTTATGGTCGTTCTCCTGTGAGTCTAGATTTTCGAATACGACGAGAAACTGAGAGTTAATTGTAAGGTTCAGGGCCTCCTAATGACAATGGAACACTCAAATTGCGTCGAGATTCAATACATTGTCCTCCAGCCGACTTGTCTCCAAGGGTCTGTTGCTGCCTCGGGCACCTTATGGTCGTTCTCCTCTGAGTCTAGATTTTCGAATCCGACGCATAAATCATAGTTAATTGTAACGTTCAGGGAGTCCTAAAGACGATGGAACACTCAAATTGCGTCGAGAGTCAATACATCTTCCTCCAGCCGACTTCTCTACAAGGGGATATTGCTGCCTAGGGCTCCATGTGGTCCGTCTCCTGTGAGTCTAGATTTTCGAATCCGACGCGACACTGATAGTTAATTGTAAGGTTCAGGGCCTCCTAATGACGATGGAACACTCAAATTGCGTCGAGATTCAATACATCGGCCTCCAGCGGACTTGTCTCCAAGGGGATATTGCTGTCTCGGGCACCATATGATCCTTCTCCTATGAGTCTAGATTTTCGAGTCCGACGCAAAAATGATAGTTAATTGTAACGCTCAGGGCCTTCTAATGACGATGGGACACTCAAATTGCGTCGAGATTCAATACATCGGCCTCCAGCCGACTTGTCTCCAAGGGGATATCGCTGCCTCGGGCACCACATGGTCCGTCTCCGGTGGTTCTACGTTTTCGAATCCGACGCAAAACTCATAGTTAATTGTAACGTTCAGGGCCTCCTAATGTCGATGGAGCACACAAAATGAGTCGAGATTCAACACATCGACCTCCAGCCGACTTGTCTCGAAGGGTCTATTGCTGCCTCGGGCACCTTATGGTCGTTCTCCTGTGAGTCTAGATTTTCGTATCCGACGCAAAAATGATAGTTAATTGTAACATTCAGGGCCTTCTAATGACGATGGAACACTCAAATTGCGTCGAGATTCAATACAACGGTTTCCAGCCGACTTGTCTCCAAGGGTCTATTGCTGCCTCGGGCACCTTATGGTCGTTCTCTTGTAAGTCTAGATTTTCGAATCCGACGCAAAACTGATAGTTCATTATAACGTTCAGGGCAACCCAATAACGATAGAAGACTCAAATTGCGTCGAGATTCAATACATCGTCCTCCAGCCGATTTGTCTCCAAGGGGATGTTGCTGCCTCAGGCACCAAATGGTCCGTCTGCTTTGAGTGTAGATTTTTGAATCCGACGAAAAACTGATAGTTAACTGCAACATTCAGGGCCTCCTAATGACGATGGAACACTCAAATTGCGTCGCTATCCAATACATCGTCCTCCAGCCGACTTGTCTCCAAGGGTCTATTGCTGCATCGGGCACCTTATGGTCGTTCTCCTGTGAGTCTAGATTTTCGAATCCGACGCATAAATGATAGTTAATTGTAAAGTTCAGGGCCTCCTAATGCCGATGGAACACTCAAATTGCGTCGAGATTCAATACATCGGCCTCCAGCCGACTTGTCTCCAAGGGTCTATTGCTGCCTCGGGCACCTTATGGTCGTTCTCCTGTGAGTTTAGATTATTGAATCCGACGCAAAAATGATAGTTAATTGTAACGTTTAGGGCCTTGTAATGACGATGGAACACTCAAATTGCGTCGAGATTCAATACATCGGCCTCCAGCCGACTTGTCTCCAAGGGGATATCGCTGCCTCGGGCACCACATGGTCCGTCTCCGGTGATTCTACGTTTTCGAATCCGACGCAAAACTCATAGTTAATTGTAACGTTCAGGGCCTCCTAATGACGATGGAGCACACAAATTGAGTCGAGATTCAATACATCGACCTCCAGCCGACTTGTCTCCACGGGTCTAGTGCTGCATCGGGCACCTTATGGTCGTTCTCCTGTGAGTCTAGATTTTCGAATACGACGCGAAAGTGATAGTTAATTGTAAGGTTCAGGGCCTCCTAATGACGATGGAACACTCAAATTGCGTCGTGATTCAATACATTGTCCTCCAGCCAACTTGTCTCCAAGGGTCTGTTGCTGCCTCGGGCACCTTATGGTCGTTCTCCTGTGAGTCTAGATTTTCGAATCCGACGCAAAAATGATAGTTAATTGTAACGTTCAGGGCCTTCTAATGACGATGGGACACTCAAATTGCGTCGAGATTCAATACATCGGCCTCCAGCCGACTTGCCTCCTAGGGGATATCGCTGCCTCGGGCACCACATCGTCCGTCTCCGGTGATTCTACGTTTTCGAATCCGACGCAAAACCCATAGTTAATTGTAACGTTCAGGGCCTCCTAATGACGATGGAGCACACAAATTGAGTCGAGATTCAATACATCGACCTCCAGCCGACTTGTCTCCTAGGGTCTATTGCTGCCTCGGGCACCTTATGGTCGTTCTCCTGTGTGTCTAGATTTTCGAATCAGACGCGAGACTGATAGTTAACTGTAACGTTCAGGGCCTCCTAATGCCGATGGAACACTCAATTTGCGTCGAGATTCAATACATCGGCCTCCAGCGGACTTGTCTCCAAGGGTCTATTGCTGCCTCGGGCACCTTATGGTCGTTCTCCTGTGAGTTTAGATTATAGAATCCGACGCAAAAATGATAGTTAATTGTAACGTTTAGGGCCTCCTAATGACGATGGAACACTCAAATTGCGTCGAGATTCAATACATCGGCCTCCAGCCGACTTGGCTCCAAGGGTCTATTGCTGCCCCGGGCACCTTATTGTCGTTCTCCTGTGAGTCTAGATTTTCGAATCCGACGCAAAACTCATAGTTAATTGTAACTTTCAGGGCCTTGTAATGACGATGCAACACTCAAATTGCGTCGAGATTCAATACATCGTCCTCCAGCGGACTTGTCTCCAAGGGTCTATTGCCGCCTAGGGCACCTTTTGGTCGTTCTCCTGTGAGTCTCGATTTTCGAATCCGACGCATAAATGATAGTTAACTGTAACGTTCAGGAACTTCTAAAGACGATGGAACACTCAAATTGCGTCGAGAGTCAATACATCTTCCTCCAGCCGACTTGTCTACAAGGGGATATTGCTGCCTCGGGCTCCATGTGGTCCGTCTTCTGTGAGTCTAGATTTTCGAATCCGACGCGAAACTGATAGTTAATTGTAAGGTTCAGGGCCTCCTAATGACGATGGAACACTCAAATAGCATCGAGATTCAATACATCGGCCTCCAGCGGACGTGTCTCCAAGGGGATATTGCTGTCTCGGGCACTATATGATCCTTCTCCTGTGAGTCTATATTTTCGAATCCGACGCAAAAATGATAGTTAATTGTAACGTTCAGGGCCTTCTAATGACGATGGGACACTCATATTGCGTCGAGATTCAATACATCGGCCTCCAGCCGACTTGTCTCCAAGGGGATATCGCTGCCTCGGGCACCACATGGTCCGTCTCCGGTGATTCTACGTTTTCGAATCCAACGCAAAACTCATAGTTAATTGTAACGTTCAGGGCCTCCTAATGACGATGGTGCACACAAATTGAGTCGAGGTTCAATACATCGACCTCCTGCCGACTTGTCTCCAAGGGTCTATTGCTGCCTCGGGCACCTTATGGCCATTCTCCTGTGAGTCTAGATTTTCGAATCCGACGCGAGACTGATAGTTAACTGAAACGTTCAGGGCCTCCTAATGACGATGGAACACTCAAATTGCGTCGATATTCTATACATCGGCCTCCAGCCGACTTGTCTCCAAGGGGATATCGCTGCCTCGGGCACCACATGGTCCGTCTCCGGTGATTCTACTCTTTCGAATCCGACGCAAAACTCATAGTTAATTGTAACGTTCAGGGCCTCCTAATGACGATGGAGCACACAAAATGAGTCGAGATTCAATACATCGACCTCCTGCCGACTTGTCTCCAAGGGTCTATTGCTGCCTCGGGCACCTTATGATCATTCTCCTGTGAGTCTAGATTTTCGAATCCGACGCAAGAATGGTAGTTAATTTAACGTTCAGGGCTTTGTAATGACGATGGAACACTCAAATTGCGTCGAGATTCAATACATCGGCCTCCAGCCGACTTGCCTCCAAGGGTCTCTTGCTGCCTCGGGCACCTTATGGTCGTTCTCCTGTGAGTTTAGATTTTCGAATCCGACGCAAAAATGATAGTTAATTGTAACGTTTAGGGCCCCCTAAAGACGGTGGAACACTCAAATTGCGTCGAGATTAAATACATCGGCCTCCAGATGACTTTTCTCCAAGGGTCTATTGCTGCCACTGGCACCTTATGATCGTTCTCCTGTGGGTCTAGATTTTCGAATCCGACGCAAGAATGGTAGTTAATTTAACGTTCAGGGCTTTGTAATGACGATGGAACACTCAAATTGCGTCGAGATTCAATACATCGGCCTCCAGCCGACTTGTCTCCAAGGGTCTCTTGCTGCCTCGGGCACCTTATGGTCGTTCTCCTGTGAGTTTAGATTTTCGAATCCGACGCAAAAATGATAGTTAATTGTAACGTTTAGGGCCCCCTAATGACGATGGAACACTCAAATGGCGTCGAGATTCAATACATCGGCCTCCAGCCGACTTGTCTCCAAGGGTCTATTGCTGCCTCGGGCACCTTATGGTCGTTCTCATGTGAGTCTACATTTTCGAATCCGACGCAAAACTCATAGTTAAATGTAACGTTCAGGGCCTCCTAATGACGATGGAACACTCAAATTGCGTCGCGATCCAATACATCGGCCTCCAGCCGACTTGTCTCCAAGGGTCTATTGCTGCCTCGGGCACCTTATGGTCGTTCTCCTGTGAGTCTAGATTTTCGAATCCGACGCAAAAATGATAGTTAATTGTAACGTTCAGGGCCTTGTAATGACGATGGAACACTGAAATTGCGTCGAGATTCAATACATCGGCCTCCAAGGGTCTGTTGCTGCCTCGGGCACCTTATGGTCGTTCTCCTGTGAGTTTAGATTATCGAATCCGACGCAAAAATGATAGTTAATTGTAACGTTTAGGGCCTCCTAATGACGAAGGGACACTCAAATTGCGTCGAGATTCAATACATCGTTCTCCAGCCGACTTGTCTCCATGGGGATATTACTGCCACCGGCCTCTTATGTTCGCTCTCATGTGAGTCTAGATTTTCTAATCCGATGCGAAACTGATTGTTAATTGTAACGTTCAGGGCTTCCTAGTGACGATGGAACACTCAAATTGCCTCGAGATTCAATACATCGGCATTCAGCCGACTTGTCTCCAAGGATCTATTGCTGCCTCGGGCACCTTTTGGTCGTTCTCCTGTGAGTTTAGATTATCGAATCCGACGCTAAAATGATAGTTAATTGTAACGTTTAGGGCCTCCTAATGACGATGGAACACTCAAATTGCTTCGAGATTCAATACATCGGCTTCCAGCCGACTTGTCTCCAAGGGGATATTGCTGTGTCGGGCACAATATGATCCTTCCCCTGTGTGTCTAGATTTTCGAATCCGAAGCAAAAATGATAATTAATTGTAACGTTTAGGGCCTCCTAATGACGATGGAACACTCAAATTGCGTCGAGATTCAATACATCGGCCTCCAGCCCACTTGTCTCCAAGGGTCTATTGCTGCCTCGGGCACCTTAAGGTCGTTCTCCTGTGAGTCTACATTTTCGAATCCGACGCAAAACTGATAGTTAAATGGAACGTTCAGGGCCTCCTAATGACGAAGGGACACTCAAATTGCGTCGAGATTCAATACATCGTCCTCCAGCCGACTTGTCTCCATGGGGATATTACTGCCACCGGCCTCTTATGTTCGCTCTCATGTGAGTCTAGATTTTCTAATCCGACGCGAAACTGATTGTTAATTGTAACGTTCAGGGCTTCCTAGTGACGATGGAACACTCAAATTGCCTCGAGATTCAATACATCGGCATTCAGCCGACTTGTCTCCAAGGGTTTATTGCTGCCTCGGGCACCTCATGGTCGTTCTCCTGTGAGTCTAGATTTTCGAATCCGACGCAAAACTCATAGTTAAATGTAACGTTCAGGGCCTCCTAATGACGATGGAACACTCAAATTGCGTCACGATCCAAAACATCGGCCTCCAGCCGACTTCACTCCAAGGGTCTATTAGTGCCTCGGGCACCTTATGGTCGTTCTCCTGTGAGTCTAGATTTTCGAATCCGACGCAAAAATGATAGTCAATTGTAACGTTCAGGGCCTTGTAATGACGATGGAACACTCAAATTGCGTCGAGTTTCAATACATCGGCCTCCAGCCGACTTGTCTCCAAGGGTCTAATGCTGCCTCGGGCACCTTATGGTCGTTCTCCTGTGAGTTTAGATTATCGAATCCGACGCAAAAATGATAGTTAATTGTAACGTTCAGGGCGACCTAATGACGATGGAACACTCAAATTGCGTCGAGATTCAATACATAGGCCTCCAGCGGACTTGTCTCCAAGGGGATATTGTGTCTCGAGCACCGTATGAACTTCTCCTGTGAGTAGATTTTCGAATCCGACGCGAAACTGATAGTTAATTGTAAGGTTTAGGGCCTCCTAATGACGATGGAACACTCAAATTGCGTCGAGATTCAATACATCGGCCTCTAGCCGACTTGTATCCAAGGGGATATTGCAGTCTCGTGCACCATATGATCCTTCTCCTGTTAGTAGATTTTCGAATCCGACGCCAAAATGATAGTTAACTGTAACGTTCAGGGCCTCCTAATGCCGATGGAACACTCAAATTGCGTCGAGATTCAATACATCGGCCTCCAGCCGACTTGTCTCCAAGGGTCCGTTGCATCCTCGGGCACCTTATGGTCGTTCTCCTGTGAGTTTAGATTATCGAATCCGTCGCAAAAATGATAGTTAATTGTAACGTTTAGGGCCTCCTAATGACGATGGGACACTCAAATTGCGTCGAGATTCAATACATCGTCCTCCAGCCGACTTGTATCCATGGGGATGTCCCTGCCTCGGGCACCACATGGTCCGTCTCCGGTGATTCTACGTTTTCGAATCCGACGCAAAACTCCTAGTTAATTGTAACGTTCAGGGCCTCCTATTGGCGATGGAACACTCAAATTGCGTCGAGATTCAATACGTCGACGTCCAGCCCACTTGTCTCCAAGGGGCTATTGCTGCCTCGGGCACCTTATGGTCGTTCTCCTGTGAGTCTAGATTTTCGAATCCGACGCATAAATGATAGTTAATTGTAACGTTCAGGGACTCCTAATGACGATGGAACACTCAAATTGCGTCGATATTCAATACATCGGCCTCCAGTCGATTTGTCTCCAAGGGGTATATTGCTGTCTCGAGCACCGTATGAACTTCTCCTGTGAGTAGATTTTCGAATCCGACGCGAAACTGTTAGTTAATTGTAAGGTTTAGGGCCTCCTAATGACGATGGAAAACTCAAGTTGCGTCGAGATTCAATACATCGGTTCCAGCCGACTAGTCTTAAGGGTCTGTTGCTGCCTCGGGCACCTTATGGTCTTTCTCCTGTGAGTTTAGATTATCAAATCCGACGCAAAAATGATAGTTAATTGTAACGTTTAGGGCCTCCTAATGACGATGGGACACTCAAATTGCGTCGAGATTCAATACATCGTCCTCCAGCCGACTTGTCTCCATGCGGATGTTACTGCCTCCGGCCTCTTATGTTCGCTCTCATGTGAGTCTAGATTTTTGAATCCGACGCGAAACTGATTGTTAATTGTAACGTTCAGGGCTTCCTAATGACGATAGAACACTCAAATTGCGTCGAGATTCAATACATCGACCTCCAGCCGACTTGTCTCCAAGGGTCTATTGCTGCATCGGGCACCTTATGGTCGTTCTCCTGTGAGTCTAGATTTTCGAATCCGACGCATAAATGATAGTTAATTGTAACGTTCAGGGACTCCTAATGACGATGGAACACTCAAATTGCGTCGATATTCAATACATCGGCCTCCAGTCGACTTGTATCCAAGGGGATATTGCAGTCTCGTGCACCTTATGATCCATCTCCTGTTACTAGATTTTCGAATCCGACGCTAAAATGATAGTTAACTGTAACGTTCAGGGCCTCCTAATGCCGATGGAACACTCAAATTGCGTCGAGATTCAATACATCGACCTCCAGCCGACTTGTCTCCAAGGGTCTATTGCTGCCTCGGGCACCTTATGGTCGTTCTCCTGTGAGTCTAGATTTTCGAATCTGACGAAAAAATAATAGTTAATTGTAACGTTCAGGGCCTTGTAATGACGATGGAACACTCAAATTGCGTCGAGATTCAATACATCGGCCTCCAGCCGACTTGTCTCCAAGGGCCTGTTGCTGCCTCGGGCTCTTATGGTCGTTCTCCTGTGAGTCTAGATTTTCGAATCCGATGCAAAAATGATAGTTAATTGTAACGTTCAGGGCCTTCTAATGACGATGCAATACTCAAATTGCGTCGAGATTCAATACATCGGCCTCCAGGCGACTTGTCTCCAAGAGGATATCGCTGCCTCGGGCACCACATGGTCCGTCTCCGGTGATTCTACGTTTTCGAAACCGACGCAAAACTCATAGTATCGTTCAGGACCTCCTATTGGCGATGGAACACTCAAATTGCGTCGATAACCAATACATCGGCCTCCAGTCGATTAGTCTCCAAGGGGATATTGCTGCCTCGGGCACCTTATGGTCGTTCTCCTGTGAGTCTAGATTTTCGAATCCGACGCAAAAATGATAGTTAATTGTAACGTTCAGGGCCTCCTAATGACGATGGAACACTCAAATTGCGTCGAGATTCAATACATCGGTTTCCAGCCGACTTGTCTCCAAGGGTGTATTGCTGCCTCGAGCACCGTATGAACTTCTCCTGTGAGTAGATTTTCGAATCCGACGCTAAAATGATTGTTAATTGTAACGTTCAGGGCTTCTTAATGACGATGGAACACTCAAATTGCGTCGATATTCAATACATCGTCCTCCTGCTGATTTGTCTCCAAGGGGATATTGCTGCCTCGGGCACCAAATTGTCCGTCTCCTGTGAGTCTGCATTTTTGAATCCGAAGCGAAACTGATAGTTAATTGTAACGTTCAGGGCCTCCAAATGACGCTGGAGCACTCAAATTGCGTCGCGGTTCAATACATCGTCCTCCAGCGGACTGGTCTCCAAGGGTCTAATGCTGCCTCGGGGACCTTATGGTCGTTCTCTTGTAAGTCTAGATTTTCGAATCCAACGCAAAAATGATAGTTAATTGTAACGTTCAGGGTTTCCTAATGACGATGGAACTCTCAAATTGCGTCGAGATTCAATACATCGTCCTCCAGCCGACTTGTCTCCAAGGGTCTATTGCTGCCTCGGGCACCGTATGGTCGTTCTCCTGTGAGTCTAGATTTTAGAATCCGACGCAAAACTGATAGTTAAGTCTAATGCTCAGGGCCTCTTAATGACGATGGAACACTCAAATTGCGTCGAGAGTCAATACATCTTCCTCCAGCCGACTTGTCTAAAAGGGGATATTGCTGCCTCGGGCTCCATGTGGTCCGTCTCCTGTGAGTCTAGATTTTCGAATCCGACGCGAAACTAATAGTTAATTGTAAGGTTCAGCGCCTCCTGATGACGATAGAACTCTCAAATTGCGTCGAGATTCAATACATCGACCTCCAGCCGACTTGTCTCCAAGGGGATATTGCTGTCTCGGGCACCATGTGATCCTTCTCCTGTGAGTCTAGATTTTCGAATCCGACGCAAAAATGATAGTGAATAGTTACGTTCAGCCCCTCCTGATGACGATAGAACTCTCAAATTGCGTCGAGATACAATACATCGACCTCCAGCCGACTTGTCTCCAAGGGGCTATTGCTGTCTCGGGCACCATGTGATCCTTCTCCTGTGAGTCTAGATTTTCGAATCCGACGCAAAAATGATAGTGAATAGTTACGTTCAGCGCCTCCTGATGACGATAGAACTCTCAAATTGCGTCGAGATTCAATACATCGGCCTCCAGCCGACTTGTCTCCAAGGGGATATTGCTGTCTCGGGCACAATTTGATCCTTCTCCTGTGAGTCTAGATTTTCGAATCCGACGCATAAATGATAGTTAATTGTAACGTTCAGGGACTCCTAAAGACGTTGGAAGACTCAAATTGCGTCGAGAGTCAATACATCGACCTCCAGTCGACTTGTATCCAACGGGATATTGCAGTCTCGTGCACCATATAATCCTTCTCCTGTTAGTTGATTTTCGAATCCGACGCTAAAATGATAGTTAACTGTAACGTTCAGGGCCTCCTAATACCGATGGAACACTCAAATTGCGTCGAGATTCAATACATCAGACTCTAGCCGACTTGTCTCCTATGGTCTGTTGCTGCCTCGGGCACCTTATGGTCGTTCTCCTGTGAGTCTAGATTTTCGAATCCGACGCAAAAATGCTAGTTAATTGTAACGTTCAGGGCCTTGTAATGACGATGGAACACTGAAATTGCGTCGAGATTCAATACATCGGCCTCCAGCCGACTTGTCTCCAAGGGTCTGTTGCTGCCTCGGGCACCTTATGGTCGTTCTCCTGTAAGTTTAGATTATCGAATCCGACGCAAAAATGATAGTTAATTGTAACGTTTAGGGCCTCCTAATGACGATGGAACACTCAAATTGCGTCGAGATTCAATTCATCGGCCTCCAGCCGACTTGTCTCCAAGGGTCTGTTGCTGCCTCGGGCACCTTATGGTCGTACTCCTGTTAGTAGAGTTTCGATCCGACGCTAAAATGATAGTTAACTGTAACGTTCAGGGCCTCCTAATGGCGATGGAACACTCAAATTGCGTCGATAGTCAATACATCGACCTCCAGTCGACTTGTATCCAAGGGGATATTGCAGTCTCGTGCACCATATGATCCTTCTCCTGTTAGTAGATTTTCGAATCCGGCGCTAAAATGATAGTTAACTGTAACGTTCAGTGCCTCCTAATGCCGATGGAACACTCAAATTGTGTCGAGATTCAATACATCGGCCTCCAGCGGACTTGTCTCCAAGGGGATATTGCTGTCTCGGGCACCATATGATCCTTCTCCTGTGAGTCTAGATTTTCGAATCCGACGCAGAAATGATAGTGAATAGTAACGTTCAGCGCCTCCTGATGACGATAGAACTCTCAAATTGCGTCGAGATTCAATACATCGTCCTCCAGCCAACTTGTCTCCAAGGGTCTAATGCTGCCTCGGGCACCTTATGGTCGTCCTCTTGTAAGTGTAGATTTTCGAATCCGACGCAAAAATGATAGTTAATTGTAACCTTCAGGGCCTTCTAATGACGATGGGACACTTAAATTGCGTCGAGATACAATACATCGTCCTCCAGCCGACTTGTCTCCAAGGGTCTAATGCTGCCACGGGCACCTTGTGTTCGTTCTGCTGTGAGTCTAGATTTTCGAACCCGACGCAAAACTGATAGTTAATTGTAACATTCAGGGCCTCCTAATGCCGATGGAACACTCAAATTGCGTCGAGATTCAATACATCGGCCTCCAGCCGACTTGTCTCCAATTGGATCTCGCTGCCTCGGGCACCACATGGTCCTTCTCCTGTGAGTTTACATTTACGAATCCGACGCGAAACTGATAGTAAATTGTAAGGTTCAGGGTCTCCTAATGACGAAGGAACACTCAAATTGCGTCGAGGTTCAATACATCGGCCTCCAGCTTACTTGTCTCCAAGGGGATATTGCTGTCTCGGGCACCATATGATCCTTCTCCTGTGAGTCTAGATTTTCGAATCCGACGCTAAAATGATTGTTAATTGTAACGTTCAGCGCCTCCTAATGACGATAGAAGACTCAAATTGCGTCGAGATTCAATACATCGTCCTCCAGCCGATTTGTCTCCAAGAGGATATTGCTGCCTCGGGCACCAAATGGTCCGTCTGCTGTGAGTCTAGAATTTCGAATCCGACGCAAAAGTGATAGTGAATAGTAACGTTCATCGCCTCCTGATGACGATAGAACTCTCAAATTGCGTCGAGATTCAATACATCGTCCTAAAGCTGATTTGTCTCCAAGGGTCTGTTGCTGCCTCGGGCACCTTATGGTCGTTCTCCTGTGAGTTTAGATGTTCGAATCCGACGCGAAACTGATAGTTAATTCTAAGGTTCAGGGCCTCCTAATGACGATGAAACACTCAAATTGCGTCGAGATTCAATACATCGGCCTCCAGCGGACTTGTCTCCAAGGGGATATTGCTGTCTTGAGCAGAGTATGAACTTCTCCTGTGAGTAGATTTTAGAATCCGACGCTAAAATGATTGTTAATTGTAACGTTCAGGGCCTCCTAATGACGATGGAACACTCAAATTGCGTCAAGAATCAATACATCGGTTTCCAGCCGACTTGTCTCCAAGGGTTTATTGCAGTCTCGTGCACCATATGATCCTTCTCCTGTTAGTAGATTTTCGAATCCGACGCTAAAATGATAGTTAACTGTAACGTTCAAGGCCTCCTAATGCCAATGGAACACTAACATTGCGTCGAGATTCAATACATCGGCCTCAAGCCGACTTGTCTCCAAGGGTCTGTTGCTGCCTCGGGCACCTTATGGTCGTTCTCTTGTAAGTCTAGTTTTCCAATCCGACGCAAAAATGGTAGTTAATTGTAACGTTCAGGGCCTCCTAATGACGATGGAGCTCTCAAATTGCGTCGAGATTCATTACATCGTCCTCCAGCCGACTTGTCTCCAAGGGTCCGTTGCTGCCTCGGGCACCTAATGGTGTTTCTCCTGTGAGTTTAGATTATCGAAACCGACGCAAAAATGATAGTTAATTGTAACGTTCAGGGCCTCCTAATGCCGAAGGAACACTCAAATTGCGTCGAGATTCAATACATCGGCCTCCAGCCGACCTGTCTCCAAGGGTCTATTACTGCCTCGGGCACCTTATGGTCGTTCTCCTGTGAGTCTAGATTTTCGAATCCGACGCAAAAATGATAGTTAATTGTAACGTTCAGGGCCTCCTAATGACGATGGAACACTCAAATTGCGTCGAGATTCAATACATCGGCCTCCAGCAGACTTGTCTCCAAGGGTCTATTGCTGCCTCGGGCACCTTATGGTCGTCCTCCTGTGAGTTTAGATTATCGAATCCGACGCAAAAATGATAGTTAATTGTAACGTTCAGGACCTCCTAATGACGATGGAACTCTCAAATTGCGTCGAGATTCAATACATCGGCCTCCAGCCTTCTTGTCTCCAAGGGTCTGTTGCTGCCTCGGGCACCTTATGGTCGTTCTCCTGTGAGTTTAGATTATCGAATCCGACGCAAAAATGATAGTTAATTGTAACGTTTAGGGCCTCCTAATGACGATGGGACACTCAAATTGCGTCGAGATTCAATACATCGACCTCCAGCCGACTTGTCTCCAAGGGTCTATTGCTGCCTCGGGCACCTTATGGTCGTTCTCCTGTGAGTTTAGATTATCGAATCCGACGCAAAAATGATAGTTAATTGTAACGTTTAGGGCCTCCTAATGACGATGGAACACTCAAATTGCGTCGATATTCAATACATCGGCCTCCAGTCGATTTGTCTCCAAGGGGTATATTGCTGTCTCGACCACCGTATGAACTTCTCCTGTGTGTAGATTTTCGAATCCGACGCGAAGCTGATAGTTAATTGCAAGGTTTAGGGCCTCCTAATGACGATGGAACACTCAAATTGCGTCGAGATTCAATACATCGGCCTCCAGCCGATTTGTATCCAAGGGGATATTGCAGTCTCGTGCACCATATGATCCTTCTCCTGTCAGTAGGTTTTCGAATCCGACGCTAAACTGATAGTTAACTGTAACGTTCAGGGCCTCCTAATGCCGATGGAACACTCAAATTGCGTCGAGGTTCAATACATCGGCCTCCAGCCGTCTTGTCTCCAAAGGTCTGTTGCTGCCTCGGGCACCTTTTGGTCGTTCTCCTGTGAGTTTAGATTATCGAATCCGACGCAAAAATGATAGTTAATTGTAACATTTAGGGCCTCCTAATGACGATGAGACACTCAAATTGCGTCGAGATTCAATACATCGTCCTCCAGCCGACTTGTCTCCATGGGGATGTTACTGCCTCCGGCCTCTTATGTTCGCTCTCATGTGAGTCTAGATTTTCGAATCCGACGAGAAACTGATTGTTAATTGTAACGTTCAGGGCTTCCTAATGACGATGGAACTCTCAAATTGCGTCGAGATTCAATACATCGTCCTTCAGCCGACTTGTCTCCAAGGGTCTATTGCTGCCTCGGGCACCTTATGGTCGTTCTCCTGTGAGTCTAGATTTTAGAATCCGACGCGAAACTGATAGTTAATTGTAGCGTTCAGGGCCTCCTAATGACGAAGGAACACTCAAATTGCGTCGAGATTCAATACATCGGCCTCCAGCCGACTTGTCTCCAAGGGGTTATTGCTGTCTCGGGTACAATATGATCCTTCTCCTGTGAGTCTAGATTTTCGAATCCGACGCAAAAATGATAGTTAATTGTAACGTTCAGGGCCTTGTAATGACGATGGAACACTCAAATTGCGTCGAGATTCAATACATCGGCCTCCAGCCGACTTGTCTCCAAGGGTCTGTTGCCGCCTCGGGCACCTTATGGTCGTTCTCCTGTGAATTTAGATTATCGAATCCGACGCAAAAATGATAGTTAATTGTAATGTTTAGGGCCTCCTAATGACGATGGGACACTCAAATTACGTCGAGATTCAATACATCGTCCTCCAGCCGACTTGTCTCCAAGGGTCTATTGCTGCCTCGGGCACCTTATGGTCGTTCTCCTGTGAGTCTAGATTTTCGAATCCGACGCAAAAATGATAGTTAATTGTAACGTTCAGGGCCTTGTAATGACGATGGAACACTCAAATTGCGTCGAGATTCAATACATCGGCCTCTAGCCGACATGTCTCCAAGGGTCTATTGCTGCCTCTGGCACCATATGGTCGTTCTCCTGTGAGTCTAGATTTTCGAATCCGACGCAAAAATGATAGTTAATTGTAACGTTCAGGGCCTTGTAATTACGATGGAACACTCAAATTACGTCGAGATTCAATACATCGGCCTCTAGCCGACATGTCTCCAAGGGGATATTGCTGCCTCGGGCACCAAATGGTCCGACTCCTGTGAGTCTGGATTTTTGAATCCGACGCGAAACTGATAGTTAATTGTAACGTTCAGGGCCTCCTAATGCCGATGGAACACTCAAATTGCGTCGAGATTCAATACATCGTCCTCCAGCCGACTTGTCTCCAAGGGTCTATTGCTGCCTTGGGCACCTTATGGTCGTTCTCCTGTGAGTCTAGATTTTCGAATCCGCCGCAAGAATGATAGTTAATTGTAACGTTTAGGGCCTCCTAATGACGATGGAACACTCAAATTGCGTCGAGATTCAATACATCGGCCTCCAGCCGACCTGTCTCCAAGGGTCTATTGCTGGATCGGGCACCTCATGGTCGTTCTCCTGTGAGATTAGATTTTCGAATCCGACGCAAAAATGATAGTTAATTGTAACGTTCAGGGCCTTGTAATGACGATGGAACACTCAAATTGCGTCGAGATTCAATACATCGTCCTCCAGCCGACTTTTCTTCAAGGGTGTATTGCTGCCTCGGGCACCTTATGGTCGTTCTCCTGTGAGTCTAGATTTTCGAATCCGACGCAAAAATGATAGTTAATTGTAACGTTCATGGCCTTCTAATGACGATGGAACACTCATTTTGCGTCGCTATCCAATACATCGTCCTTCAGCCGACTTGTCTCCAAGGGTCTGTTGCTGCCTCGGGCACCAAATGGTCCGTCTGCTGAGAGTCTAGATTTTCGAATCCGACGCAAAAATGATAGTTAATTGTAACGTTTAGGGCCTCCTAATGACGATGGGACACTAAAATTGCGTCGAGATTCAATACATCGTCCTCCAGCCGACTTGTCTCCAAGGGTCTAATGCTGCGGCGGGCACCTTATGGTCGTTCTCTTGTAAGTCTAGATTTTCGAATCCGGCGCAAAAATGATAGTTAATTGTAACGTTCAGGGCCTCGTAATAACGATGGAACTCTCAAATTGCGTCGAGATTCAATACATCGGCCTCCAGCCGATTTGTATCCAAGGGGATATTGCAGTCTCGTGCACCATATGATCCTTCTCCTGTCAGTAGGTTTTCGAATCCGACGCTAAACTGATAGTTAACTGTAACGTTCAGGGCCTCCTAAAGCCGATGGAACACTCAAATTGCGTCGAGATTCAATACATCGGCCTCCAGCCGTCTTGTCTCCAAAGGTCTGTTGCTGCCTCGGGCACCGTTTGGTCGTTCTCCTGTGAGTTTAGATTATCGAATCCGACGCAAAAATGATAGTTAATTGTAACATTTAGGGCCTCCTAATGACGATAAGACACTCAAATTGCGTCGAGATTCAATACATCGTCCTCCAGCCGACTTGTCTCCATGGGGATATTACTGCCTCAGGCCTCTTATGTTCGCTCTCATGTGAGTCTAGATTTTCGAATCCGACGCGAAACTGATTGTTAATTGTAACGTTCAGGGCTTCCTAATGACGATGGAACACTCAAATTGCGTCGAGATTCAATACTTCGGCCTCCAGCCGACTTGTCTCCAAGGGGTTATTGCTGCCTCGGGCACCTTATGGTCGTTCTCCTGTGAGTCTAGATTTTCGAATCCGACGCAAAAATGATAGTTAATTGTAACGTTCAGGGCCTTGTAATGACGATGGAACACTCAAATTGCGTCGAGATTCAATACATCGGCCTCCAGCCGACTTGTCTCCAAGGGTCTGTTGCTGCCTCGGGCACCTTATGGTCGTTCTCCTGTGTGTTTAGATTATCGAATCCGACGCAAAAATGATAGTTAATTGTAACGTTTAGAGCCTCCTAATGACGATGGAAGACTCAAATTGCGTCGAGATTCAATACATCGGCCTCCAGCTGACTTATCTCCAAGGGTCTGTTGCTGCCTCGGGCACCTTATGGTCGTTCTCCTGTGAGTTTAGATTATCGTATCCGACGCAAAAATGATAGTTGATTGTAACGTTTAGGGCCTCCTAATGACGATGGAACACTCAAATTGCGTCGATATTCAATACATCGGCCTCCAGTCGATTTGTCTCCAAGGGGTATATCGCTGTCTCGAGCACCGTATGAACTTCTCCTGTGAGTAGATTTTCGAATCCGACGCTAAAATGATAGTTAATTGTAACGTTCAGGGCCTTGTAATGACGATGGAACTCTCAAATTGCGTCGAGATTCAATACATAGGCCTCCAGCCGACTTGTCTCCAAGGGTCTATTGCTGCCTCGGGCACCTTATGGTCGTTCTCCTGTGAATTTAGATTATCGAATCCGACGCAAAAATGATAGTTAATTGTAATGTTTAGGGCCTCCTAATGACGATGGGACACTCAAATTGCGTCGAGATTCAATAAATCGTCCTCCAGCCGACTTGTCTCCAAGGGTCTATTGCTGCCTCGGGCACCTTATGGTCGTTCTCCTGTGAGTCTAGATTTTCGAATCCGACGCAAAAATGATAGTTAATTGTAACGTTCAGGGCCTTGTAATGACGATGGAACACTCAAATTGCGTCGAGATTCAATACATCGGCCTCTAGCCGACATGTCTCCAAGGGGATATTGCTGTCTCGTGCACCAAATGGTCCGACTCCTGTGAGTCTGGATTTTTGAATCCGACGCGAAACTGATAGTTAATTGTAACGTTCAGGGCCTCCTAATGCCGATGGAACACTCAAATTGCGTCGAGATTCAATACATCGTCCTCCAGCCGACTTGTCTCCAAGGGTCTAATGCTACCTCGGGCACCTTATGGTCGTTCTCTTGTAAGTCTAGATTTTCGAATCCGGCGCAAAAATGATAGTTAATTGTAACGTTCAGGGCCTCGTAATAACTATGGAACTCTCAAATTGCGTCGGGATTCAATACATCGGCCTCCAGCCGATTTGTATCCAAGGGGATATTGCAGTCTCGTGCACCATATGCTCCTTCTCCTGTCAGTAGGTTTTCGAATCCGACGCTAAACTGATAGTTAACTGTGACGTTCAGGGCCTCCTAAAGCCGATGGAACACTCAAATTGCGTCGAGATTCAATACATCGGCCTCCAGCCGTCTTGTCTCCAAAGGTCTGTTGCTGCCTCGGGCACCGTTTGGTCGTTCTCCTGTGAGTTTAGATTATCGAATCCGACGCAAAAATGATAGTTAATTGTAACATTTAGGGCCTCCTAATGACGATAAGACACTCAAATTGCGTCGAGATTCAATACATCGTCCTCCAGCCGACTTGTCTCCATGGGGATATTACTGCCTCAGGCCTCTTATGTTCGCTCTCATGTGAGTCTAGATTTTCGAATCCGACGCGAAACTGATTGTTAATTGTAACGTTCAGGGCTTCCTAATGACGATGGAACACTCAAATTGCGTCGAGATTCAATACTTCGGCCTCCAGCCGACTTGTCTCCAAGGGGTTATTGCTGCCTCGGGCACCTTATGGTCGTTCTCCTGTGAGTCTAGATTTTCGAATCCGACGCAAAAATGATAGTTAATTGTAACGTTCAGGGCCTTGTAATGACGATGGAACACTCAAATTGCGTCGAGATTCAATACATCGGCCTCCAGCCGACTTGTCTCCAAGGGTCTGTTGCTGCCTCGGGCACCTTATGGTCGTTCTCCTGTGTGTTTAGATTATCGAATCCGACGCAAAAATGATAGTTAATTGTAACGTTTAGAGCCTCCTAATGACGATGGAACACTCAAATTGCGTCGAGATTCAATACATCGGCCTCCAGCTGACTTGTCTCCAAGGGTCTGTTGCTGCCTCGGGCACCTTATGGTCGTTCTCCTGTGAGTTTAGATTATCGAATCCGACGCAAAAATGATAGTTGATTGTAACGTTTAGGGCCTCCTAATGACGATGGAACACTCAAATTGCGTCGATATTCAATACATCGGCCTCCAGTCGATTTGTCTCCAAGGGGTATATCGCTGTCTCGAGCACCGTATGAACTTCTCCTGTGAGTAGATTTTCGAATCCGACGCTAAAATGATAGTTAATTGTAACGTTCAGGGCCTTGTAATGACGATGGAACTCTCAAATTGCGTCGAGATTCAATACATAGGCCTCCAGCCGACTTGTCTCCAAGGGTCTATTGCTGCCTCGGGCACCTTATGGTCGTTCTCCTGTGAATTTAGATTATCGAATCCGACGCAAAAATGATAGTTAATTGTAATGTTTAGGGCCTCCTAATGACGATGGGACACTCAAATTGCGTCGAGATTCAATAAATCGTCCTCCAGCCGACTTGTCTCCAAGGGTCTATTGCTGCCTCGGGCACCTTATGGTCGTTCGCCTGTGAGTTTAGATTATCGAATACGACGCAAAAATGATAGTTAATTGTAACATTTAGGGCCTCCTAATGACGATAAGACACTCAAATTGCGTCGAGATTCAATACATCGTCCTCCAGCCGACTTGTCTCCATGGGGATATTACTGCCTCCGGCCTCTTATGTTCGCTCTCATGTGAGTCTAGATTTTCGAATCCGACGCGAAACTGATTGTTAATTGTAACATTCAGGGCTTCCTAATGACGATGGAACTCTCAAATTGCGTCGAGATTCAATACATCGTCCTCTAGCCGACTTGTCTCCAAGGGTCTGTTGCTGCCTCGGGCACCCTATGGTCGTTCTTCTGTGAGTTTATATTATCGAATCCGACGCAAAAATGATAGTTAATTCTAACGTTTAGGGCCTCCTAATGACGAAGGAACAGTCAAATTGCGTCGAGATTCAATACATCACCCTCCAGCCGACTTGTCTCCAAGGGTCTATTGCTGCCTCGGGCACCTTATAGTCGTTCTCCTGTGAGTCTAGATTTTCGAATCCGACGCGAAACTGATAGTTAATTGTAGCGTTCAGGGCCTCCTAATGACGAAGGAACACTCAAATTGAGTCGAGATTCTATACTTCGGCCTCCAGCCGACTTGTCTCCAAGGGGTTATTGCTGTCTCGGGCACAATATGATCCTTCTCCTGTGAGTCTAGATTTTCGAATCCGACGCAAAAATGATAGTTAATTGTAACGTTCAGGGATTTGTAATGACGATGGAACACTCAAATTGCGTCGAGATTCAATACATCGGCCTCCAGCCGACTTGTCTCCAAGGGTCTGTTGCTGCCTCGGGCATCTTATGGTCGTTCTCCTGTGAGTTTAGATTATCGAATCCGACGCAAAAATGATAGTTAATTGTAACGTTTAGGGCCTCCTAATGACGATGGAACACTCAAATTGCGTCGAGATTCAATACATCGGCCTCCAGCTGACTTGTCTCCAAGGGTCTGTTGCTGCCTTGGGCACCTTATGGTCGTTGTCCTGTGAGTTTAGATTATCGAATCCGACGCAAAAATGATAGTTGATTGTAACGTTTAGGGCCTCCTAATGACGATGGAACACTCAAATTGCGTCGATATTCAATACATCGGCCTCCAGTCGATTTGTCTCCAAGGGGTATATCGCTGTCTCGAGCACCGTATGAACTTCTCCTGTGAGTAGATTTTCGAATCCGACGCTAAAATGATAGTTAATTGTAACGTTTAGGGCCTCCTAATGTCGATGGAACACTCATTTTGCGTCGCGATCCAATACATTGTCCTCCAACCGACTTGTCTCCATGGGTCAATAGCTGCCACGGGCACCTTGTGATCGTTCTGCTGTGAGTCTAGATTTTCGAACCCGACGCAAAACTGGTTGTTAATTGTAACGTTCAGGGCCACCTAATGACGATGGAAGACTCAAATTGCGTCGATATTCAATACATCGGCCTCCAGCCGACTTGTCTCCAAGGGTCTGTTGCTGCCTCGGGCACCTTATGGTCGTTCTCCTGTGAGTTTAGATTATCGAATCCGACGCAAAAATGATAGTTAATTGTAACGTTCGGGGGCCTCCTAATGACGATGGAACTCTCAAATTGCGTCGAGATTCAATACATCGTCCTCCAGCCGACTTGTCTCCAAGGGTCTATTGCGGCCTCGGGCACCTCATGGTCGTTCTCTTGTGAGTCTAGATTTTCGAATCCGCCGCCAGAATGATAGTTAATTGTAACGTTCAGGGCGACCAAATGACGATGGAACACTCAAATTGCGTCGAGATACAATACATCGGCCTCCAGCCGACTTGTCTCCAAGGGTCTGTTGCTGCCTCGGCCACCTTATGGTCGTTCTCCTGTGAGTTTAGATTATCGAATCCGACGCAAAAATGATAGTTAATTGTAACGTTTAGGGCCTCCTAATGACGATGGAACACTCATTTTGCGTCGCGATCCAATACATCGTCCTCCAACCGACTTCTATCCAAGGGGATATTGCTGCATCGGGCACCTTATGGTCCGTCTCCACTGAGTCTAGATTTTCGAATCCGACGCAAAAATGATAGTTAATTGTAACGTTCAGGTCCTTCTAATGACGATGGAACACTCAAATTGAGTCGAGATTCAATACATCGACCTCCAGTCGACTTGTATCCAAGAGGATATTGCAGTCTCGTGCACCATATGATCCTTCTCCTGTTAGTAGATTTTCGAATCCGGCGCTAAAATGATAGTTAACTGTAACGTTCAGTGCCTCCTAATGCCGATGGAACACTCAAATTGCGTCGAGATACAATACATCGTCCTCCAGCCGACTTGTCTCCAAGGGTCTAATGCTGCCTCGGGCACCTTATGGTCGTCCTCTTGTAAGTCTAGATTTTCGAATCCGACGCAAAAATGATAGTTAATTGTAACGTTCAGGGCCTTCTAATGACGATGGAACACTTAAATTGCGTCGAGATACAATACATCGTCCTCCAGCCGACTTGTCTCCAAGGGTCTAATGCCGCCACGGGCACCTTGTGATCGTTCTGCTGTGAGTCTAGATTTTCGAACCCGACGCAAAACTGATAGTTAATTGTAACATTCAGGGCCTCCTAATGACGATGGGACACTCATTTTGGGTCGCGATCCAATACATCGTCCTCCAAACGACTTGTCTCCAAGGGTCAAAAGCTGCCACGGGCACCTTGTGATCGTTCTGCTGTGAGTCTAGATTTTCGAACCCGACGCAAAACTGATTGTTAATTTTAACGTTCAGGGCCTCCTAACGACGATGGAACTCTCAAATTGCGTCGATATTCAATACATCGTCCTCCAGCCGACTTGTCTCCAAGGGTCTATTGCTGCCTCGGGCACCTTATGGTCGTCCTCCTGTGAGTCTAGATTTTCGAATCTGACGCAAAAATGATAGTTAATTGTAACGTTCAGGGCCTTATAGTGACGATGGAACACTCAAATTGCGTCGAGATTCAATACATCGGCCTCCAGCCGACTTGTCTCCAATTGGATCTCGCTGCCTCGGGCACCACATGGTCCTTCTCCTGTGAGTTTAGATTTTCGAATCCGACGCGAAACTGATAGTAAATTGTAAGGTTCAGGGTCTCCTAATGACGAAGGAACACTCAAATTGCGTCGAGGTTCAATACATCGGCCTCCAGCGGACTTGTCTCCAAGGGATATCGCTGTCTTGAGCAGAGTATGAACTTCTCCTGTGAGTAGATTTTAGAATCCGACGCTAAAATGATTGTTAATTGTAACGTTCAGGGCCTCCTAATGACGATGGAACACTCAAATTGCGTCAAGAATCAATACATCGGTTTCCAGCCGACTTGTCTCCAAGGGTTTATTGCAGTCTCGTGCACCATATGATCCTTCTCCTGTTATTAGATTTTCAAATCCGACGCTAAAATGATAGTTAACTGTAACGTTCAGGGCCTCCTAATGCCAACGGAACACTAAAATTGCGTCGAGATTCAATACATCGGCCTCCAGCCGACTTGTCTCCAAGGGTCTGTTGCTGCCTCGGGCACCTTATGGTCGTTCTCTTGTAAGTCTAGATTTTCGAATCCGACGCAAAAATGGTAGTTAATTGTAACGTTCAGGGCCTCCTAATGACGATGGAGCTCACAAATTGCGTCGAGATTCAATACATCGTCCTCCAGCCGACTTGTCTCCAAGAGTCCGTTTCTGCCTCGGGCACCTAATGGTGTTTCTCCTGTGAGTTTAGATTATCGAAACCGACGCAAAAATGATAGTTAATTGTAACGTTCAGGGCCTTCTAATGACGATGGAACACTCATTTTGCGTCGCGATCCAATACATCGTCCTCCAGCCGACTTGTCTCCAAGGGTCTGTTGCTGCCTCGGGCACCAAATGGTCCGTCTGCTGTGAGTCTAGATTTTCGAATCCGACGCAAAAATGATAGTTAATTGTAACGTTTAGGGCCTCCTAATGACGATGGGACACTAAAATTGCGTCGAGATTCAATACATCGTCCTCCAGCCGACTTGTCTCCAAGGGTCTAATGCTGCCTCGGGCACCTTATGGTCGTTCTCTTGTAAGTCTAGATTTTAGAATCCGCCGCAAAAATGGTAGTTAATTGTAACGTTCAGGGCCTCCTAATGTCGATGGAACTCTCAAATTGCGTCGAGATTCAATACATCGGCCTCCAGCCGTCTTGTCTCCAAGGGTCTGTTGCTGCCTCGGGCACCTTATGGTCGTTCTCCTGTGAGTTTAGATTATCGAATCCGACGCAAAAATGATAGTTAATTGTAAGGTTTAGGGCCTCCTAATGACGATGGAACACTCAAATTGCTTCGAGATTCAATACATCGGCCGCCAGCCGACTTGTCTCCAAGGGTCTATTGCTGCCTCGGGCACCTTATGGTCGTTCTCCTGTGAGTTTAGATTATCGAATCCGACGCAAAAATGATAGTTAATTGTAACGTTTAGGGCCTCCTAATGACGATGGAACACTCAAATTGCGTCGATATTCAATACATCGGCCTCCAGTCGATTTGTCTCCAAGGGGTATATTGCTGTCTCGACCACCGTATGAACTTCTCCTGTGTGTAGATTTACGAATCCGACGCGAAACTGATAGTTAATTGTAAGGTTTAGGGCCTCCTAATGACGATGGAACACTCAAATTGCGTCGAGATTCAATGCATCGGCCTCCAGCCGATTTGTATCCAAGGGGATATTGCAGTCTCGTGCACCATATGATCCTTCTCCTGTCAGTAGGTTTTCGAATCCGACGCTAAACTGATAGTTAACTGTAAAGTTCAGGGCCTCCTAATGCCGATGGAACACTCAAATTGCGTCGAGATTCAATACATCACCCTCCAGCCGACTTGTCTCCAAGGGTCTATTGCTGCCTCGGGCACCTTATGGTCGTTCTCCTGTGAGTCTAGATTTTCAAATCCGACGCGAAACTGATAGTTAATTGTAGCGTTCAGGGCCTCCTAATGACGAAGGAACACTCAAATTGCGTTGAGATTCAATACATCGGCCTCCAGCCGACTTGTCTCCAAGGGGTTATTGCTGTCTCGGGCACAATATAATCCTTCTCCTGTGAGTCTAGATTTTCGAATCCGACGCAAAAATGATAGTTAATTGTAACGTTCAGGGCCTTGTAATGACGATGGAACACTCAAATTGCGTCGAGATTCAATACATTGGCCTCCAGCCGACTTGTCTCCAAGGGTCTGTTGCTGCCTCGGGCACCTTATGGTCGTTCTCCTGTGAGTTTAGATTATCGAATCCGACGCAAAAATGATAGTTAATTGTAACGTTTAGGGCCTCCTAATGACGATGGAACACTCAAATTGCGTCGAGATTCAATACATCGGCCACCAGCTGACTTGTCTCCAAGGGTCTGTTGCTGCCTCGGGCACCTTATGGTCGTTCTCCTGTGAATTTAGATTATCGAATCCGACGCCAAAATGATAGTTAATTGTAATGTTTAGGGCCTCCTAATGACGATGGGACACTCAAATTGCGTCGAGATTCAATACATCGTTCTCAAGCCGACTTGTCTCCAAGGGTCTATTGCTGCCTCGGGCACCTTATGGTCGTTCTCCTGTGAGTCTAGATTTTCGAATCCGACGCAAAAATGATAGTTAATTGTAACGTTCAGGGCCTTGTAATGACGAAGGAACACTCAAATTGCGTCGATATTCAATACATCGGCCTCAAGCCGACATGTCTCCAAGGGTCTATTGCTGCCTCGGGCACCTTATGGTCGTTCTCCTGTGAGTCTAGATTTTCGAATCCGACGCAAAAATGATAGTTAATTGTAACGTTCAGGGCCTTGTAATGACGATGGAACACTCAAATTGCGTCGAGATTCAATACATCGGCCTCTAGCCGACTTGTCTCCAAGGGGATATTGCTGCCTCGGGCACCAAATTGTCCGACTCCTGTGAGTCTGGATTTTTGAATCCGACGCGAAACTGATAGTTAATTGTAACGTTCAGGGCCTCCTAATGCCGATGGAACACTCAAATTGCGTCGAGATTCAATACATCGTCCTCCAGCCGACTTGTCTCCAAGGGTCTATTGCTGCCTCGGGCACCTTATGGTCGTTCTCCTGTGAGTCTAGATTTTCGAATCCGCTGCAAGAATGATAGTTAATTGTAACGTTCAGGGCTTTTGTAATGACGATGGAACACTCAAATTGCGTCGAGATTCAATACATCGGCCTCCAGCCGACTTGTCTCCAAGGGTCTGTTGCTGCCTCGGGCACCTTATGGTCGTTCTCCTGTGAGTTTAGATTATCGAATCCGACGCAAAAATGATAGTTAATTGTAACGTATAGGGCCTCCTAATGACGATGGAACACTCAAATTGCGTCGAGATTCAATACATCGGCCTCCAGCCGACCTGTCTCCAAGGGTCTATTGCTGGATCGGGCACCTCATGGTCGTTCTCCTGTGAGATTAGATTTTCGAATCCGACGCAAAAATGATAGTTAATTGTAACGTTCAGGGCCTTGTAATGACGATGGAACACTCAAATTGCGTCGAGATTCAATACATCGTCCTCCAGCCGACTTTTCTTCAAGGGTGTATTGCTGCCTCGGGCACCTTATGGTCGTTCTCCTGTGAGTCTAGATTTTCGAATCCGACGCAAAAATGATAGTTAATTGTAACGTTCATGGCCTTCTAATGACGATGGAACACTCATTTTGCGTCGCGATCCAATACATCGTCCTCCAGCCGACTTGTCTCCAAGGGTCTGTTGCTGCCCCGGGCACCAAATGCTCCGTCTGCTGTGAGTCTAGATTTTCGAATCCGACGCAAAAATGATAGTTAATTGTAACGTTTAGGGCCTCCTAATGACGATGGGACACTAAAATTGCGTCGAGATTCAATACATCGTCCTCCAGCCGACTTGTCTCCAAGGGTCTAATGCTGCCTCGGGCACCTTATGGTCGTTCTCTTGTAAGTCTAGATTTTCGAATCCGACGCAAAAATGATAGTTAATTGTAACGTTCAGGGCCTCCTAATGACGATGGAACTCTCAAATTGCGTCGAGATTCAATACATCGGCCTCCTGCCGACTTGTCTCCAAGGGTCTGTTGCTGCCTCGGGCACCTTATAGTCGTTCTCCTGTGAGTTTAGATTATCGAATCCGACGCAAAAATGATAGTTAATTGTAAGGTTTAGGGCCTCCTAATGACGATGGAACACTCAAATTGCGTCGAGATTCAATACATCGGCCTCCAGCCGACTTGTCTCCAAGGGTCTGTTGCTGCCTCGGGCACCTTATGGTCGTTCTCCTGTGAGTTTAGATTATCGAATCCGACGCAAAAATGATAGTTAATTGTAACGTTTAGGGCCTCCTAATGACGATGGGACACTCAAATTGCGTCGAGATTCAATACATCGACCTCCAGCCGACTTGTCTCCCAGGGTCTATTGCTGCCTCGGGCACCAAATGCTCCGTCTGCTGTGAGTCTAGATTTTCGAATCCGACGCAAAAATGATAGTTAATTGTAACATTTAGGGCCTCCTAATGACGATGGGACACTCAAATTGCGTCGAGATTCAATACATCGTCCTCCAGCCGACTTGTCTCCATGGGGATATTACTGCCTCCGGCCTCTTATGTTCGCTCTCATGTGAGTCTAGATTTTCGAATCCGACGCGAAACTGATTGTTAATTGTAACGTTCAGGGCTTCCTAATGACGATGGAACTCTCAAATTGCGTCGAGATTCAATACATCGTCCTCTAGCCGACTTGTCTCCAAGGGTCTGTTGCTGCCTCGGGCACCCTATGGTCGTTCTTCTGTGAGTTTAGATTATCGAATCCGACGCAAAAATGGTAGTTAATTCTAACGTTTAGGGCCTCCTAATGACGATGGAACACTCAAATTGCGTCGAGATTCAATACATCACCCTCCAGCCGACTTGTCTCCAAGGGTCTATTGCTGCCTCGGGCACCTTATGGTCGTTCTCCTGTGAGTCTAGATTTTCGAATCCGACGCGAAACTGATAGTTAATTGTAGCGTTCAGGGCCTCCTAATGACGAAGGAACACTCAAATTGAGTCGAGATTCAATACTTCGGCCTCCAGCCGACTTGTCTCCAAGGGGTTATTGCTGTCTCGGGCACAATATGATCCTTCTCCTGTGAGTGTAGATTTTCGAATCCGACGCAAAAATGATAGTTAATTGTAACGTTCAGGGCCTTGCAATGACGTTGGAACACTCAAATTGCGTCGAGATTCAATACATCGGCCTCTAGCCGACTTGTCTCGAAGGGTCTGTTGCTGCCTCGGGCACCTTATGGTCGTTCTCCTGTGAGTTTAGATTATCGAATCCGACGCAAAAATGATAGTTAATTGTAACGTTTAGGGCCTCCTAATGACGATGGAACACTCAAATTGCGTCGAGTTTCAATACATCGGCCTCCAGCTGACTTGTCTCCAAGGGTCTGTTGCTGCCTCGGGCACCTTATGGTCGTTCTCCTGTGAGTTTAGATTATCGAATCCGACGCAAAAATGATAGTTGATTGTAACGTTTAGGGCCTCCTAATGACGATGGAACACTCAAATTGCGTCGATATTCAATACATCGGCCTCCAGTCGATTTGTCTCCAATGGGTATATCGCTGTCTCGAGCACCGTATGAACTTCTCCTGTGAGTAGATTTTCGAATCCGACGCTAAAATGATAGTTAATTGCAACGTTCAGGGCCTGGTAATGACGATGGAACACTCAAATTGCGTCGAGATTCAATACATAGGCCTCCAGCCGACTTGTCTCCAAGGGTCTGTTGCTGCCTCGGGCACCGTATGGTCGTTCTCCTGTGAGTTTAGATTATCGAATCCGACGCAAAAATGATAGTTAATTGTAATGTTTAGGGCCTCCTAATGACGATGGGACACTCAAATTGCGTCGAGATTCAATACATCGTCCTCCAGCCGACTTGTCTCCAAGGGTCTATTGCTGCATCGGGCACCTTATGGTCGTTCTCCTGTGAGTCTAGATTTTCGAATCCGACGCAAAAATGATAGTTAATTGTAACGTTCAGGGCCTTGTAATGACGATGGAACACTCAAATTGCGTCGAGATTCAATACATCGGCCTCTAGCCGACATGTCTCCAAGGGGATATTGCTGCCTCGGGCACCAAATGGTCCCACTCCTGTGAGTCTGGATTTTTGAATCCGACGCGAAACTGATAGTTAATTGTAACGTTCAGGGCCTCCTAATGCCGATGGAACACTCAAATTGCGTCGAGATTCAATACATCGTCCTCCAGCCGACTTGTCTCCAAGGGTCTATTGCTGCCTCGGGCACCTTATGGTCGTTCTCGTGTGAGTCTAGATTTTCGAATTCGCCGCAAGAATGATAGTTAATTGTAACGTTTAGGGCCTCCTAATGTCGATGGAACACTCATTTTGCGTCGCGAACCAATACATCGTCCTCCAACCGACTTGTCTCCAAGGGTCAATAGCTGCCACGGGCACCTTGTGATCGTTCTGCTGTGAGTCTATATTTTCGAACCCGACGCAAAACTGGTTGTTAATTGTAACGTTCAGGGCCACCTAATGACGATGGAAGACTCAAATTGCGTCGATATTCAATACATCGGCCTCCAGCCGACTTGTCTCCAAGGGTCTGTTGCTGCCTCGGGCACCTTATGGTCGTTCTCCTGTGAGTTTAAATTATCGAATCCGACGCAAAAATGATAGTTAATTGTAACTTTCGGGGGCCTCCTAATGACGATGGAACTCTCAAATTGCGTCGAGATTCAATACATCGTCCTCCAGCCGACTTGTCTCCAAGGGTCTATTGCTGCCTCGGGCACCTCATGGTCGTTCTCCTGTGAGTCTAGATTTTCGAATCCGACGCCAGAATGATAGTTAATTGTAACGTTCAGGGCGACCAAATGACGATGGAACACTCAAATTGCGTCGAGATACAATACATCGGCCTCCAGCCGACTTGTCTCCAAGGGTCTGTTGCTGCCTCGGCCACCTTATGGTCGTTCTCCTGTGAGTTTATATTATCGAATCCGACGCCAAAATGATAGTTAATTGTAACGTTTTGGGCCTCCTAATGACGATGGAACACTCATTTTGCGTCGCGATCCAATACATCGTCCTCCAACCGACTTGTCTCCAAGGGGATATTGCTGCCTCGGGCTCCATGTGGTCCGTCTCCTGTGAGTCTACATTTTCGAATCCGACGCAAAATTGATAGTTAATTGTAACGTTCAGGGCCTTGTAATGACGATGGAACACTCAAATTGAGTCGAGATTCAATACATCGACCTCCAGCCGACTTGTCTCCAAGGGGATATTGCTGCCTCGGGCTCCATGTGTTCCGTCTCCAGTGAGTCTAGATTTTCGAATCCGACGCAAAAATGATAGTTAATTGTAACGTTCAGGGCCTTGTAATGACGATGGAGCACTCAAATTGCGTCGAGATTCAATACATCGGCCTCCAGCCGACTTGTCTCCAAGGGTCTATTGCTGCCTCGGGCAACTTATGGTCGTTCTCTTGTGAGTTTAGATTATCGAATCCGACGCAAAAATGATAGTTAATTGTAACGTTCAGGGCGACCTAATGACGATGGAACACTCAAATTGCGTCGATATTCAATACATCGGCCGCCAGTCGATTTGTCTCCAAGGGGTATATTGCTGTCTCGAGCACCGTATGAACTTCTCCTGTGAGTAGATTTTCGAATCCGACGCGAAACTGATAGTTAATTGTAAGGTTTAGTGCCTCCTAATGACGATGGAACACTCAAATTGCGTCGAGATTCAATACATCGGCCTCCAGCCGACTTCTATCCAAGGGGATATTGCTGCATCGGGCACCTTATGGTCCGTCTCCAGTGAGTCTAGATTTTCGAATCCGACGCAAAAATGATAGTTAATTGTAACGTTCAGGTCCTTCTAATGACGATGGAACACTCAAATTTCGTCGAGATTCAATACATCGGCCTCCAGCCGACTTGTCTCCAAGGGTCTGTTGCTGCCTCGGGCACCTTATGGTCGTTCTCCTGTGAGTCTAGATTTTCGAATCCGACGCAAAAATGATAGTTAATTGTAACGTTCAGGGCCACCTAATGACGATGGAACACTCAAATTGAGTCGAGATTCAATACATCGACCTCCAGCCGACTTGTCTCCAACGGGATATTGCTGCCTCGGGCTCCATGTGGTCCGTCTCCTGTGAGTCTAGATTTTCGAATCCGACGCAAAAATGATAGTTATTTGTAACGTTCAGTGCCTTGTAATGACGATGGAAGACTCACATTGCGTCGAGATTCAATACATCGGCTTCCAGCCGACTTGTCTCCAAGGGGATATTGCTGTGTCGGGCACAATATGATCCTTCTCCTGTGTGTCTAGATTTTCGAATCCGACGCAAAAATGATAGTGAATTGTAACGTTCAGGGCCTTGTAATGACGATGGAACACTCAAATTTCGTCGAGATTCAATACATCGGCCTCCAGCCGAATTGTCTCCAAGGGTCTGTTGCTGCCTCGGGCACCTTATGGTCGTTCTCCTGTGAGTTTAGATTATCGAATCCGACGCAAAAATGATAGTTAATTGTAACGTTTAGGGCCTCCTAATGACGATGGAACACTCAAATTGCGTCGAGATTCAATACATCGGCTTCCAGCCGACTTGTCTCCAAGGGTATGTTGCTGCCTAGGGCACCTTATGGACGTTCTCCTGTGAGTTTAGATTATCGAATCCGACGCAAAAATGATAGTTAATTGCAACGTTTAGGGCCTCCAAATGATGATGGAACACTCAAATTCCGTCGATATTCAATACATCGGCCTCCAGTCGATTTGTCTCCAAGGGGTATATTGCTGTCTCGAGCTCCGTATGAACTTCTCCTGTGAGTAAATTTTCGAATCCGACGCTAAAATGATAGTTAATTGTAACGTTCAGGGCCTTGTAATGACGATGGAACACTCAAATTGCGTCGAGATTCAATACATCGGCCTCCAGCCGACTTGTCTCTAAGGGTCTGTTGCTGCCTCGGGCACCTTATGGTCGTTCTCCTGTGAGTTTAGATTATCGAGTCCGACGCAAAAATGATAGTTAATTGTAACGTTTAGGGCCTCCAGATGACGATGGAACACTCAAATTGCGTCGAGATTCAATACATCGGCCTCCAGCCGACTTCTATCCAAGGGGATATTGCTGCATCGGGCACCTTATGGTCCGTCTCCAGTGAGCCTAGATTTTCGAATCCGACGGAAAAATGATAGTTAATTGTAACGTTCAGGGCCACCTAATGACGATGGAACACTCAAATTGCGTCGAGATTCAATACATCGGCCTCCAGCCGACTTGTCTCCAAGGGTATGTTGCTGCCTAGGGCACCTTATGGTCGTTCTCCTGTGAGTCTAGATTTTCGAATCCGACGCAGAAATGATTGTTAATTGTAACGTTTAGGGCCTCCTAATGACGATGGGACACTCAAATTGCGTCGAGATTATATACATCGTCCTCCAGCCGACTTGTCTCCAAGGGGATATTGCTGCCTCGGGCTCCATGTGGTCCGTCTCCTGTGAGTCTAGATTTTCGAATCCGACGCGGAACTGATAGTTAATTGTAACGTTCAGAGCCTCCTAATGACGATGGAACACTCAAATTGCGTCGAGATTCAATACATCGGCCTCCAGCCGAGTTGTCTCTAAGGGGATATTGCTGTCTCGGGCACAATATGATCCATCTCCTGTGAGTCTAGATTTTCAAATCCGACGCAAAAATGATAGTGAATTGTAACGTTCAGCGCCTCCTAATGACGATAGAAGACTCAAATTGCGTCGAGATTCAATACATCGTCCTCCAGCCGATTTGTCTCCAAGGGGATATCGCTGTCTCGGGCACCATATGATCCTTCTCATGTGAGTCTAGATTTTCGAATCCGACGCCAAAATGATAGTGAATAGTAACGTTCAGCGCCTCCTGTTTACGATAGAACTCTCAAATTGCGTCGAGATTCAATACATCGGCCTCCAGCCGACTTATCTCCAAGGGTCTGTTGCTGCCTCGGGCACCTTATGGTCGTTCTCCTGTGAGTTTAGATTATCGAATCCGACGCAAAAATGGTAGTTAATTGTAACGTTTAGGGCCTCCTAATAACGGTAGAAGACTCAAATTGCGTCGAGATTCAATACATCGACCTCCAGCCGACTTGTATCCAAGGGGATATTGCAGTCTCGTGCACCATATGATTCTTCTCCTGTTAGTAGATTTTCGAATCCGACGCTAAAATGATAGTTAACTGTAACGTTCAGGGCCTCCTAATGCCGATGGAACACTCAAATTGCGTCGAGATTCAATACATCGGCCTCCAGCCGACTTGTCTCCAAGGGTCTATTGCTGCCTGGGGCACCTTATGGTCGTTCTCCTGTGAGTTTAGATTATCGAATGCGACGCAAAAATGATAGTTAATTGTAACGTTCAGGGCCTCCTAATGCCGATGGAACACTCAAATTGCGTCGAGATTCAATACATCGGCCTCCAGCCGACTTTTCTCCAAGGGTCTATTGCTGCCTCGGGCACCGTATGGTCGTTCCCCTGTGAGTCTAGATTTTCGAATCCGACGCAAAAATGATAGTTAATTATAACGTTTAGGGCCTCCTAATGACGATGGGACACTAAAATTGCGTCGAGGTTCAGTACATCGTCCTCCAGCCTACTTGTCTCCAAGGGTCTAATGCTGCCTCGGGCACCTTATGGTCGTTCTCTTGTAAGTCTAGATTTTCGAATCCGACGCAAAAATGATAGTTAATTGTAACGTTCAGGGCCTTGTAATGACGATGTAACACTCTAATTGCGTCGAGATTCAATACATCGGCCTCCAGCCGACTTGTCTCCAAGGGTCTGTTGCTGCCACGAGCACCGTATGAACTCCTCCTGTGAGTAGATTTTCGAATCCGACGCAAAAATGATAGTTAATTGTAAAGTTCAGGGCCTCCTAATGACGATGGAACACTCAAATTGCGTCGAGATTCAATACATCGGCTGCCAGCGGACTTGTCTCCAAGGGGATATTGCTGTCTCGAGCACCGTATGAACTTCTCCTGTGAGTAGATTTTCGAATCCGACGCTAAAATGATTGTTAATTGTAACATTCAGGGCCTCCTAATGACGATGGAACACTCAAATTGCGTCAAGAATCAATACATCGGTTTCCAGCCGACTTGTCTCCAAGGGTCTATTGCTGCCTCGAGCACCGTATGAACTTCTCCTGTAAGTTGATTTTCGAATCCGACTCATACATGTTAGTTAATTGTAACGTTCAGGGACTCCTAAAGACGATGGAACACTCAAATTGCGTCGAGAGTCAATACATCGTCGTCCAGCCGACTTGTCTCCAAGGGTCTGTTGCTGCCTCGGCCACCTTATGGTCGTTCTCCTGTGAGTCTAGATTATCGAATGCGACGCAAAAATGATAGTTAATTGTAACGTTCAGGGCCTCCTAATGACGATGGGACACTCAAATTGCGTCGAGATTCAATACATCGTCCTCCAGCCGACTTGTCTCCAAGGGTCTAATGCTGCCTCGGGCACCTTATGGTCGTTCTCCTGTGAGTCTAGATTTTCGAATCCGACGCAAAAATGATAGTGAATAGTAACGTTCAGGGCCTTGTAATGACGATGGAACACTCAAATTGCGTCGAGATTCAATACATCGGCCTCCAGCCGACTTGTCTCCAAGGGTCTAATGCTGCCTCGGGCACCTTATGTTCTTTCTCCTGTGAGTTTAGATTATCGAATCCGATTCAAAAATGATAGTTAATTGTAACGTTCAGGGCGACCTAATGACGATGGAACACTCAAATTGCGTCGATATTCAATACGTCGTCCTCCAACCGACTTGTCTCCAAGGTTCAATAGCTGCCACGGGCACCTTGTGATCGTTCTGCTGTGAGTCTAGATTTTCGAACCCGACGAAAAATCTGATTGTTAATTGTAACGTTCAGGGCCACCTAATGACGATGGAACACTCAAATTGAGTCGAGATTCAATACATCGACCTCCAGCCGACTTGTCTCCAAGGGGATATTGCTGCCTCGGGCTCCATGTGGTCCGTCTCCTGTGAGTCTAGATTTTCGAATCCGACGCGAAACTGATAGTTAATTGTAACGTTCAGCGCCTCCTAATGACGATGGAACACTCAAATTGCATCGAGATTCAATATATCGTCCTCCAGCCGACTTGTCTCCAAGGGTCTATTGCTGCCTCGGGCACCTTATGGTCGTATTCCAGTGAGTCTAGATTTTCGAATCCGACGCAAAAATGATAGTTAATTGTAACGGTCAGGGCCTTCTAATGACGAAGGAACACTCCAATTGCGTCGAGATTCAATACATGGGCCTCCAGCCGACTTGTCTCCAAGGGGATATCGCTGCCTCGGGCACCTTATGGTCGTTCTCATGTGAGTTTAGATTATCGAATCCGACGCAAAAATGATAGTTAATTGTAACGTTTGGGGCCTCCTAATGACGATGGAACACTCAAATTGCGTCAAGATTCAATACATCGGCCTCCAGCCGACTTGTCTCCATGGGGATATTGCTGTCTCGGGCACAATATGATCCTTCTCCTGTGAGTCTAAATTTTCGAATCCTACTCAAAAATGATAGTGAATTGTAACGTTCAGGGCCTTGTAATGACGATGGAACACTCAAATTGCGTCGAGATTCAATACATCGGCCTCCAGACGACTTGTCTCCATGGGTCTGTTGCTGCCTCGGGCACCTTATGGTCGTTCTCCTGTGAGTTTAGATTATCGAATCCGACGCAAAAATGATAGTTATTTATAACGTTTAGGGCCTCCTAATGTCGATGGAACACTCAAATTGCGTCGATATTCAATACATCGGCCTCCAGTCGATTTGTCTCCAAGGGGTAAATTGCTGTCTCGAGCACCGTATGAACCTCTCCTGTGAGTAGATTTTTCGAATTCGACGCTAAAATGATAGTTAATTGTAACGTTCAGGGCCTTGTAATGACGATGGAACACTCAAATTGCGTCGAGATTCAATACATCGGCCTCCAGCCGACTTGTCTCCAAGGGTCTGTTGCTGCCTCGGGCATCATATGGTCGTTCTCCTGTGAGGTTAGATTATCGAATCCGACGCAAAAATGATAGTTAATTGTAACGTTTAGGGCCTCCTAATGACGATGGGACACTCAAATTGCGTCGAGATTCAACACATCGGCCTCCAGCCGACTTGTCTCCAAGGGGATATTGCTGCCTCGGGCACCTTATGGTCGTTCTCCTGTGAGTCTAGATTTTCGAATCCGACGCAAAGATGATAGTTAATTGTAACGGTTAGGGCCTCCTAATGACGATGGGACACTCAAATTGCGTCGAGATTCAATACATCGTCCTCCAGCCGACTTGTCTCCAAGGGGATATTGCTGCCTCGGGGTCCATGTGGTCCGTCTCCAGTGAGTCTAGATTTTCGAATCCGACGAAAAACTGATAGTTAATTGTAACGTTCAGGGCCTCTTAATGACGATGGAACACTCATTTTGCGTCGAGATTCAATACATCGGCCTCCAGCCGACTTGTCTCCAAGGGTCTATTGCTGCCTCGGGCACCTTATGGTCGTTCTCCTGTGAGTCTAGATTTTCGAATCCGGCGCAAAAATGATAGTTAATTGTAACGTTCAGGGCCTTCTAATGACGATGGAACACTCAAATTGCGTCGAGATTCAATACATCGTCCTCCAGCTGAGTTGTTTCCAAGGGTCTATTGCTGCCTCGGGCACCTTATGGTCGTTCTCCTGTGAGTCTAGATTTTCGAATCCGACGCAAAAATGATAGTGAATAGTAACGTTCAGGGCCATGTAATGACGATGGAACACTCAAATTGCGTCGAGATTCAATACATCGGCCTCCAGCCGACTTGTCTCCAAGGGTCTAATGCTGCCTCGGGCACCTTATGTTCGTTCTCCTGTGAGTTTAGATTATCGAATCCGACGCAAAAATGATAGTGAATAGTAACGTTCAAGGCCTTGTAATGACGATGGAACACTCAAATTGCGTCGAGATTCAATACATCGGCCTCCAGCCGACTTGTCTCCAAGGGTCTGTTGCTGCCACGAGCACCGTATGAACTCCTCCTGTGAGTAGATTTTCGAATCCGACGCAAAAATGATAGTTAATTGTAAAGTTCAGGGCCTCCTAATGACGATGGAACACTCAAATTGCGTCGAGATTCAATACATCGGCTGCCAGCGGACTTGTCTCCAAGGGGATATTGCTGTCTCGAGCACCGTATGAACTTCTCCTGTGAGTAGATTTTCGAATCCGACGCTAAAATGATTGTTAATTGTAACGTTCAGGGCCTCCTAATGACGATGGAACACTCAAATTGCGTCAAGAATCAATACATCGGTTTCCAGCCGACTTGTCTCCAAGGGTCTATTGCTGCCTCGAGCACCGTATGAACTTCTCCTGTAAGTTGATTTTCGAATCCGACTCATACATGATAGTTAATTGTAACGTTCAGGGACTCCTAAAGACGATGGAACACTCAAATTGCGTCGAGAGTCAATACATCGTCGTCCAGCCGACTTGTCTCCAAGGGTCTGTTGCTGCCTCGGCCACCTTATGGTCGTTCTCCTGTGAGTCTAGATTATCGAATGCGACGCAAAAATGATAGTTAATTGTAACGTTCAGGGCCTCCTAATGACGATGGGACACTCAAATTGCGTCGAGATTCAATACATCGTCCTCCAGCCGACTTGTCTCCAAGGGTCTAATGCTGCCTCGGGCATCTTATGGTCGTTCTCCTGTGAGTCTAGATTTTCGAATCCGACGCAAAAATGATAGTGAATAGTAACGTTCAGGGCCTTGTAATGACGATGGAACACTCAAATTGCGTCGAGATTCAATACATCGGCCTCCAGCCGACTTGTCTCCAAGGGTCTAATGCTGCCTCGGGCACCTTATGTTCGTTCTCCTGTGAGTTTAGATTATCGAATCCGATTCAAAAATGATAGTTAATTGTAACGTTCAGGGCGACCTAATGACGATGGAACACTCAAATTGCGTCGATATTCAATACATCGTCCTCCAACCGACTTGTCTCCAAGGTTCAATAGCTGCCACGGGCACCTTGTGATCGTTCTGCTGTGAGTCTAGATTTTCGAACCCGACGAAAAATCTGATTGTTAATTGTAACGTTCAGGGCCACCTAATGACGATGGAACACTCAAATTGAGTCGAGATTCAATACATCGACCTCCAGCCGACTTGTCTCCAAGGGTCTATTGCTGCCTCGGGCACCTTATGGTCGTATTCCAGTGAGTCTAGATTTTCGAATCCGACGCAAAAATGATAGTTAATTGTAACGGTCAGGGCCTTCTAATGACGAAGGAACACTCCAATTGCGTCGAGATTCAATACATGGGCCTCCAGCCGACTTGTCTCCAAGGGGATATCGCTGCCTCGGGCACCTTATGGTCGTTCTCATGTGAGTTTAGATTATCGAATCCGACGCAAAAATGATAGTTAATTGTAACGTTTGCGGCCTCCAAATGACGATGGAACACTCAAATTGCGTCAAGATTCAATACATCGGCCTCCAGCCGACTTGTCTCCATGGGGATATTGCTGTCTCGGGCACAATATGATCCTTCTCCTGTGAGTCTAAATTTTCGAATCCTACTCAAAAATGATAGTGAATTGTAACGTTCAGGGCCTTGTAATGACGATGGAACACTCAAATTGCGTCGAGATTCAATACATCGGCCTCCAGCCGACTTGTCTCCATGGGTCTGTTGCTGCCTCGGGCACCTTATGGTCGTTCTCCTGTGAGTTTAGATTATCGAATCCGACGCAAAAATGATAGTTAATTGTAACGTTTAGGGCCTCCTAATGACGATGGAACACTCAAATTGCGTCGATATTCAATACATCGGCCTCCAGTCGATTTGTCTCCAAGGGGTAAATTGCTGTCTCGAGCACCGTATGAACCTCTCCTGTGAGTAGATTTATCGAATTCGACGCTAAAATGATAGTTAATTGTAACGTTCAGGGCCTTGTAATGACGATGGAACACTCAAATTGCGTCGAGATTCAATACATCGGCCTCCAGCCGACTTGTCTCCAAGGGTCTGTTGCTGCCTCGGGCATCATATGGTCGTTCTCCTGTGAGGTTAGATTATCGAATCCGACGCAAAAATGATAGTTAATTGTAACGTTTAGGGCCTCCTAATGACGATGGGACACTCAAATTGCGTCGAGATTCAACACATCGGCCTCCAGCCGACTTGTCTCCAAGGGGATATTGCTGCCTCGGGCACCTTATGGTCGTTCTCCTGTGAGTCTAGATTTTCGAATCCGACGCAAAGATGATAGTTAATTGTAACGGTTAGGGCCTCCTAATGACGATGGGACACTCAAATTGCGTCGAAATTCAATACATCGTCCTCCAGCCGACTTGTCTCCAAGGGGATATTGCTGCCTCGGGGTCCATGTGGTCCGTCTCCAGTGAGTCTAGATTTTCGAATCCGACGAAAAACTGATAGTTAATTGTAACGTTCAGGGCCTCTTAATGACGATGGAACACTCATTTTGCGTCGAGATTCAATACATCGGCCTCCAGCCGACTTGTCTCCAAGGGTCTATTGCTGCCTCGGGCACCTTATGGTCGTTCTCCTGTGAGTCTAGATTTTCGAATCCGGCGCAAAAATGATAGTTAATTGTAACGTTCAGGGCCTTCTAATGACGATGGAACACTCAAATTGCGTCGAGATTCAATACATCGTCCTCCAGCTGAGTTGTTTCCAAGGGTCTATTGCTGCCTCGGGCACCTTATGGTCGTTCTCCTGTGAGTCTAGATTTTCGAATCCGACGCAAAAATGATAGTGAATAGTAACGTTCAGGGCCATGTAATGACGATGGAACACTCAAATTGCGTCGAGATTCAATACATCGGCCTCCAGCCGACTTGTCTCCAAGGGTCTAATGCTGCCTCGGGCACCTTATGTTCGTTCTCCTGTGAGTTTAGATTATCGAATCCGACGCAAAAATGATAGTGAATAGTAACGTTCAGGGCCTTGTAATGACGATGGAACACTCAAATTGCGTCGAGATTCAATACATCGGCCTCCAGCCGACTTGTCTCCAAGGGTCTGTTGCTGCCACGAGCACCGTATGAACTCCTCCTGTGAGTAGATTTTCGAATCCGACGCAAAAATGATAGTTAATTGTAAAGTTCAGGGCCTCCTAATGACGATGGAACACTCAAATTGCGTCGAGATTCAATACATCGGCTGCCAGCGGACTTGTCTCCAAGGGGATATTGCTGTCTCGAGCACCGTATGAACTTCTCCTGTGAGTAGATTTTCGAATCCGACGCTAAAATGATTGTTAATTGTAACGTTCAGGGCCTCCTAATGACGATGGAACACTCAAATTGCGTCAAGAATCAATACATCGGTTTCCAGCCGACTTGTCTCCAAGGGTCTATTGCTGCCTCGAGCACCGTATGAACTTCTCCTGTAAGTTGATTTTCGAATCCGACTCATACATGATAGTTAATTGTAACGTTCAGGGACTCCTAAAGACGATGGAACACTCAAATTGCGTCGAGAGTCAATACATCGTCGTCCAGCCGACTTGTCTCCAAGGGTCTGTTGCTGCCTCGGCCACCTTATGGTCGTTCTCCTGTGAGTCTAGATTATCGAATGCGACGCAAAAATGATAGTTAATTATAACGTTCAGGGCCTCCTAATGACGATGGGACACTCAAATTGCGTCGAGATTCAATACATCGTCCTCCAGCCGACTTGTCTCCAAGGGTCTAATGCTGCCTCGGGCACCTTATGGTCGTTCTCCTGTGAGTCTAGATTTTCGAATCCGACGCAAAAATGATAGTGAATAGTAACGTTCAGGGCCTTGTAATGACGATGGAACACTCAAATTGCGTCGAGATTCAATACATCGGCCTCCAGCCGACTTGTCTCCAAGGGTCTAATGCTGCCTCGGGCACCTTATGTTCGTTCTCCTGTGAGTTTAGATTATCGAATCCGATTCAAAAATGATAGTTAATTGTAACGTTCAGGGCGACCTAATGACGATGGAACACTCAAATTGCGTCGATATTCAATACATCGTCCTCCAACCGACTTGTCTCCAAGGTTCAATAGCTGCCACGGGCACCTTGTGATCGTTCTGCTGTGAGTCTAGATTTTCGAACCCGACGAAAAATCTGATTGTTAATTGTAACGTTCAGGGCCACCTAATGACGATGGAACACTCAAATTGAGTCGAGATTCAATACATCGACCTCCAGCCGACTTGTCTCCAAGGGGATATTGCTGCCTCGGGCTCCATGTGGTCCGTCTCCTGTGAGTCTAGATTTTCGAATCCGACGCGAAACTGATAGTTAATTGTAACGTTCAGCGCCTCCTAATGACGATGGAACACTCAAATTGCATCGAGATTCAATATATCGTCCTCCAGCCGACTTGTCTCCAAGGGTCTATTGCTGCCTCGGGCACCTTATGGTCGTATTCCAGTGAGTCTAGATTTTCGAATCCGACGCAAAAATGATAGTTAATTGTAACGGTCAGGGCCTTCTAATGACGAAGGAACACTCCAATTGCGTCGAGATTCAATACATGGGCCTCCAGCCGACTTGTCTCCAAGGGGATATCGCTGCCTCGGGCACCTTATGGTCGTTCTCATGTGAGTTTAGATTATCGAATCCGACGCAAAAATGATAGTTAATTGTAACGTTTGGGGCCTCCTAATGACGATGGAACACTCAAATTGCGTCAAGATTCAATACATCGGCCTCCAGCCGACTTGTCTCCATGGGGATATTGCTGTCTCGGGCACAATATGATCCTTCTCCTGTGAGTCTAAATTTTCGAATCCTACTCAAAAATGATAGTGAATTGTAACGTTCAGGGCCTTGTAATGACGATGGAACACTCAAATTGCGTCGAGATTCAATACATCGGCCTCCAGCCGACTTGTCTCCATGGGTCTGTTGCTGCCTCGGGCACCTTATGGTCGTTCTCCTGTGAGGTTAGATTATCGAATCCGACGCAAAAATGATAGTTAATTGTAACGTTTAGGGCCTCCTAATGACGATGGGACACTCGAATTGCGTCGAGATTCAACACATCGGCCTCCAGCCGACTTGTCTCCAAGGGGATATTGCTGCCTCGGGCACCTTATGGTCGTTCTCCTGTGAGTCTAGATTTTCGAATCCGACGCAAAGATGATAGTTAATTGTAACGGTTAGGGCCTCCTAATGACGATGGGACACTCAAATTGCGTCGAGATTCAATACATCGTCCTCCAGCCGACTTGTCTCCAAGGGGATATTGCTGCCTCGGGGTCCATGTGGTCCGTCTCCAGTGAGTCTAGATTTTCGAATCCGACGAAAAACTGATAGTTAATTGTAACGTTCAGGGCCTCTTAATGACGATGGAACACTCATTTTGCGTCGAGATTCAATACATCGGCCTCCAGCCGACTTGTCTCCAAGGGTCTATTGCTGCCTCGGGCACCTTATGGTCGTTCTCCTGTGAGTCTAGATTTTCGAATCCGGCGCAAAAATGATAGTTAATTGTAACGGTTAGGGCCTCCTAATGACGATGGGACACTCAAATTGCGTCGAGATTCAATACATCGTCCTCCAGCCGACTTGTCTCCAAGGGGATATTGCTGCCTCGGGGTCCATGTGGTCCGTCTCCAGTGAGTCTAGATTTTCGAATCCGACGAAAAACTGATAGTTAATTGTAACGTTCAGGGCCTCTTAATGACGATGGAACACTCATTTTGCGTCGAGATTCAATACATCGGCCTCCAGCCGACTTGTCTCCAAGGGTCTATTGCTGCCTCGGGCACCTTATGGTCGTTCTCCTGTGAGTCTAGATTTTCGAATCCGGCGCAAAAATGATAGTTAATTGTAACGTTCAGGGCCTTCTAATGACGATGGAACACTCAAATTGCGTCGAGATTCAATACATCGTCCTCCAGCTGAGTTGTTTCCAAGGGTCTATTGCTGCCTCGGGCACCTTATGGTCGTTCTCCTGTGAGTCTAGATTTTCGAATCCGACGCAAAAATGATAGTGAATAGTAACGTTCAGGGCCATGTAATGACGATGGAACACTCAAATTGCGTCGAGATTCAATACATCGGCCTCCAGCCGACTTGTCTCCAAGGGTCTAATGCTGCCTCGGGCACCTTATGTTCGTTCTCCTGTGAGTTTAGATTATCGAATCCGACGCAAAAATGATAGTGAATAGTAACGTTCAGGGCCTTGTAATGACGATGGAACATTCAAATTGCGTCGAGATTCAATACATCGGCCTCCAGCCGACTTGTCTCCAAGGGTCTAATGCTGCCTCGGGCACCTTATGTTCGTTCTCCTGTGAGTTTAGATTATCGAATCCGATTCAAAAATGATAGTTAATTGTAACGTTCAGGGCGACCTAATGACGATGGAACACTCAAATTGCGTCGATATTCAATACATCGTCCTCCAACCGACTTGTCTCCAAGGTTCAATAGCTGCCACGGGCACCTTGTGATCGTTCTGCTGTGAGTCTAGATTTTCGAACCCGACGCAAAATCTGATTGTTAATTGTAACGTTCAGGGCCACCTAATGACGATGGAACACTCAAATTGAGTCGAGATTCAATACATCGACCTCCAGCCGACTTGTCTCCAAGGGGATATTGCTGCCTCGGGCTCCATGTGGTCCGTCTCCTGTGAGTCTAGATTTTCGAATCCGACGCGAAACCGATAGTTAATTGTAACGTTCAGCGCCTCCTAATGACGATGGAACACTCAAATTGCATCGAGATTCAATATATCGTCCTCCAGCCGACTTGTCTCCAAGGGTCTATTGCTGCCACGGGCACCTTATGGTCGTATTCCAGTGAGTCTAGATTTTCGAATCCGACGCAAAAATGATAGTTAATTGTAACGGTCAGGGCCTTCTAATGACGAAGGAACACTCCAATTGCGTCGAGATTCAATACATGGGCCTCCAGCCGACTTGTCTCCAAGGGGATATCGCTGCCTCGGGCACCTTATGGTCGTTCTCATGTGAGTTTAGATTATCGAATCCGACGCAAAAGTGATAGTTAATTGCAACGTTCAGGGCCTCCTAATGACGATGGAACACTCATTTTGAGTCGAGATTCAATACATCGTTCTCCAGTCAACTTGTCTCCAAGGGTCTATTGCTGCCTCAGGCACCTTACGGTCGTTCTCCTGTGAGTCTAGATTTTCGAATCCGACGCAAACATCATAGTTAATTGCAACGTTCAGGGCCACCTAATGACGATGGAACACTCAAATTGAGTCGAGATTCAATACATCGGCCTCCAGGCGACTTGTCTCCAAGGGTCTGTTGCTGCCTCGGGCATCTTATGGTCGTTCTCCTGTGAGGTTAGATTATCGAATCCGACGCAAAAATGATAGTTAATTGTAACGTTTGGGGCCTCCTAATGACGATGGAACACTCAAATTGCGTCAAGATTCAATACATCGGCCTCCAGCCGACTTGTCTCCATGGGGATATTGCTGTCTCGGGCACAATATGATCCTTCTCCTGTGAGTCTAAATTTTCGAACCCTACTCAAAAATGATAGTGAATTGTAACGTTCAGGGCCTTGTAATGACGATGGAACACTCAAATCGCGTCGAGATTCAATACATCGGCCTCCAGCCGACTTGTCTCCATGGGTCTGTTGCTGCCTCGGGCACCTTATGGTCGTTCTCCTGTGAGTTTAGATTATCGAATCCGACGCAAAAATGATAGTTAATTGTAACGTTTAGGGCCTCCTAATGACGATGGAACACTCAAATTGCGTCGATATTCAATACATCGGCCTCCAGTCGATTTGTCTCCAAGGGGTAAATTGCTGTCTCGAGCACCATATGAACCTCTCCTGTGAGTAGATTTTTCGAATCCGACGCTAAAATGATAGTTAATTGTAACGTTCAGGGACTTGTAATGACGATGGAACACTCAAATTGCGTCGAGATTCAATACATCGGCCTCCAGCCGACTTGTCTCCAAGGGTCTGTTGCTGCCTCGGGCATCATATGGTCGTTCTCCTGTGAGGTTAGATTATCGAATCCGACCCAAAAATGATAGTTAATTGTAACGTTTAGGGCCTCCTAATGACGATGGGACACTCAAATAGCGTCGAGATTCAATACATCGTCCTCCAGCCGACTTACTCCAAGGGTCTATTGCTGCCTCGGGCACCTTATGGTCGTTCTAATGTGAGTCTAGATTTTCGAATCCGACGCAAAAATGATAGTTAATTGTAACGTTTAGAGCCTCCTAATGACGATGGAACACTCAAATTGCGTCGAGATTCAACACATCGGCCTCCAGCCGACTTGTCTCCAAGGGGATATTGCTGCCTCGGGCACCTTATGGTCGTTCTCCTGTGAGTCTAGATTTTCGAATCCGACGCAAAGATGATAGTTAATTGTAACGGTTAGGGCCTCCTAATGACGATGGGACACTCAAATTGCGTCGAGATTCAATACATCGTCCTCCAGCCGACTTGTCTCCAAGGGGATATTGCTGCCTCGGGGTCCATGTGGTCCGTCACCAGTGAGTCTAGATTTTCGAATCCGACGAAAAACTGATAGTTAATTGTAACGTTCAGGGCCTCTTAATGACGATGGAACACTCATTTTGCGTCGAGATTCAATACATCGGCCTCCAGCCGACTTGTCTCCAAGGGTCTATTGCTGCCTCGGGCACCTTATGGTCGTTCTCCTGTGAGTCTAGATTTTCGAATCCGACGCAAAAATGATAGTTAATTGTAACGTTCAGGGCCTTCTAATGACGATGGAACACTCAAATTGCGTCGAGATTCAATACATCGTCCTCCAGCTGAGTTGTCTCCAAGGGTCTATTGCTGCCTCGGGCACCTTATGGTCGTTCTCCTGTGAGTCTAGATTTTCGAATCCGACGCAAACATGTTAGTTAATTGTAACGTTCAGGGCCACCTAATGACGATGGAACACTCAAATTGAGTCGAGATTCAATACATCGACCTCCAGCCGACTTGTCTCCAAGGGGATATTGCTGCCTCGGGCTCCATGTGGTCCGTCTCCTGTGAGTCTAGATTTACGAATCCGACGCAAAAATGATAGTGAATTGTAATTTTCAGCGCCCCCTAATGACGATAGAAGACTCAAATTGCGTCGAGATTCAATACATCGTCCTCCAGCCGATTTGTCTTCAAGGGTCTGTTGCTGCCTCGGGCACATTATGGTCGTTCTCCTGTGAGTTTAGAGTATCGAATCCGACGCAAAAATGATAGTTAATTGTAACGTTTAGGGCCTCCTAATGACGATAGAAGACTCAAATTGCGTCGAGAATCAATACATCGACCTCCAGCCGACTTGTATCCAAGGGGATATTGCAGTCTCGTGCACCATATGATCGTTCTCCTGTTAGTAAATTTTCGAAACCGACGCTAAAATGATAGTTACCTGTAACGTTCAGGGCCTCCTAATGCCGATGGAACACTCAAATTGCGTCGAGATTCAATACATCGGCCTCCAGCCGACTTTCCTCCAAGGGTCAATTGCTGCCTCGGGCACCTTATGGTCGTTCTCCTGTGAGTCTAGATTTTCGAATCCGACGCAAAAATGATAGTTAATTGTAACGTTTAGGGCCTCCTAATGACGATGGGACACTCAAATTGCGTCGAGATTCAATACATCGTCCTCCAGCCGACTTGTCTCCAAGGGTCTAATACTGCCTCGGGCACCTTATGGTCGTTCTCTTGTAAGTCTAGATTTTCGAACCGACACATAAATTATAGTTAATTGTAACGTTCAGGGCCTCCTCGTGACGATGGAACTCTCAAATTGCGTCGAGATTCAATACATCGTCCTCCAGCCGACTTGTCTCCTAGGGTCTAATGCTGCCTCGGGCACCTTATGGTCGTTCTCTTGTAAGTCTAGATTTTCGAATCCGACGCAAAAATGATAGTTAACTGTAACGTTCAGGGCCTCCTAATGCCGATGGAACACTCAAATTGCGTCGAGATTCAACACATCGGCCTCCAGCCGACTTGTCTCCAAGGGCCTGTTGCTGCCTCGGGCACCTTATGGTCGTTCTCCTGTGAGTTTAGATTATCGAATCCGACGCAAAAATGATAGTTAATTGTAACGTTCAGGGCCATCTAATGACGATGGAACACTCAAATTGCGTCGAGATTCAATACATCGTCCTCCAGCTGAGTTGTCTCCAAGGGTCTAATGCTGCCTCGGGCACCTTATGGTCGTTCTCCTGTGAGTTTAGATTATCTAATCCGACGCTAAAATGATAGTTAATTGTAACGTTCAGGGCCTCCTAATGACGATAGGAGACTCAAATTGAGTCGAGATTCAATACATCGACCTCCAGCCGACTTGTATCCAAGGGGATATTGCAGTCTCGTGCACCATATGATCCTTCTCCTGTTAGTAAATTTTCGAATCCGACGCTAAAATGATAATTAACTGTAACGTTCAGGGAATCCTAATGCCGATGGAACACTCAAATTGCGTCGAGATATAATACATCGGCCTCCAGCCGACTTGTCTCCAAGGGTCTATTGCTGCCTCGGGCACCTTATGGTCTTTCTCCTGTGAGTTTAGATTATCGAATACGACGCAAATATGATAGTTAATTGTAACGGTCAGGGCCTCCTAATGCCGATGGAACACTCAAATTGCGACGAGATTCAATACATCGGCCTCCTGCCGACTTGTCTCCAAGTGTCTATTGCTGCCTCGGGCACCTTATGGTCGTTCTCCTGTGAGTTTAGATTATCTAATCCGACGCTAAAATGATAGTTAATTGTAACGTTCAGGGCCTCCTAATCCCGATGGAACACTCAAATTGCGTCGAGATTCAATACATCGGCCTCCAGCCGACTTTTCTCCAAGGGTCTATTGATGCCTCGGGCACCTTATGGTCGTTCTACTGTGAGTCTAGATTTTCGAATCCGACGCAAAAATGCTAGTAAATTGTAACGTTTAGGGCCTCCTAATGACGATGGGACACTCAAATTGCGTCGAGATTCAATACATCGTCCTCCAGCCGACCTGTCTCCAAGGGTCTAATGCTGCCTCGGGCACCTTATGGTCGTTCTCTTGTAAGTCTAGATTTTCGAACCGACGCAAAAATTGTAGTTAATTGTAACGTTCTGGGCCTCCTAATAACGAGGGAACTCTCAAATTGCGTCGAGATTCAATACATCGTCCTCCAGCCGACTTGTCTCCAAGGGTCTATTGCTGCCTCGGGCACCTTATGGTCGTTCTCCTGTGAGTCTAGATTTTCGAATCCGACGCAAAAATGATAGTTAATTGTAACGTTCAGGGCCTTGTAATGACGATGGAACACTCAAATTGCGTCGAGATTCAATACATCGGCCTCCAGCCGACTTGTCTCCAAGGGTCTGATGCTGCCTCGAGCACCGTATGAACTTCTCCTGTGAGTAGATTTTTGAATCCGACGCTAAAATGATAGTTAATTGTAAGGTTCAGGTCTCCTAATGACGATGGAACACTCAAATTGCGTCGGGATTCAATACATCGGCCTCCAGCGGACTTGTCTCCGAGGGGATATTGCTGTCTCGAGCACCGTATGAACTTCTCCTGTGAGTAGATTTTCGAATCCGACTCTAAAATGATTGTTAATTGTAACGTTCAGGGCCTCCTAATGACGATGGAACACTCAAATTGCGTCCAGAATCAATACATCTGATTCCAGTCGACATGTCTCCAAGGGTCTATTGCTGCCTCGAGCACCGAATGAACTTCTCCTGTGAGTAGATTTTCGAATCCGACGCATAAATGATAGTCAATTGTAACGTTCAGGGACTCCTAAAGACGATGGAACACTCAAATTGCGTCGAGAGTCAATACATCGGCCTCCAGTCGACTTGTATCCAAGGGGATATTGCAGTCTCGTACACCATATGATCCTTCTCCTGTTAGTAGATTTTCGAATCCGACACTAAAATGATAGTTAACTGTAACGTTCAGGGCCTCCTAATGCCGATGGAACACTCAAATTGCGTCGAGATTCAATACATCGGCCTCCAGCCGACTTGTTTCCAATGGTCTATTGCTGCCTCGGGCACTTTATGGCCGTTCTCCTGTGAGTCTAGATTTTCCAATCCGAGGCAAAAATGATAGTTAATTGTAACGTTCAGGGCCTTCTAATGACGATGGAACACTCAAATTGCGTCGAGATTCAATACATCGGCCTCCAGCGGACTTGTCTCCAAGGGGATATTGCTGTCTCGGGCACCATATGATCCTTCTCCTGTGAATCTAGATTTTCGAATCCGACGCAAAAATGATAGTTAATTGTAACGTTCAGGGCCTTCTAATGACGATGGAACACTCAAATTGCGTCGAGATTCAATAAATCGGCCTCCAGCCGACTTGTCTCCATGGGTCTGTTGCTGCCTCGGGCACCTTATGGTCGTTCTCCTGTGAGTTTAGATTATCGAATCCGACGCAAAAACGATAGTTAATTGTAACGTTTAGGGCCTCCTAATGACGAAGGAACACTTAAATTGCGTCGATATTCAATTCATCGGCCTCCAGTCGATTTGTCTCCAAGGGGTATATTGCTGTCTCGGGCACCGTATAAACTTCTCCTGTGAGTAGATTTTTCGAATCCGACGCTGCAATGATAGTTAATTGTAACGTTCAGAGCATTGTAATGACGATGGAACACTCAAATTGCGTTGAGATTCAATACATCGGCCTCCAGCCGCCTTGTCTCCAAGGGTCTGTTGCTGCCTCAGGCATCTTATGGTCGTTCTCCTGTGCGGTTAGATTATCGAATCCGACGCAAAATGATAGTTAATTGTTACGTTTAGGGCCTCCTAATGACGATGGGACACTCAAATTGCGTCGAGATTCAATACATCGTCCTCCAGCCGACTTGTCTCCAAGGGGATATTGCTGCCTCGGGCACCTTATGGTCGTTCTCCTGTGAGTCTAGATTTTCGAATCCGACGCAAAAATGATAGTTAATATTAACGTTTAGGGCCTCCTAATGACGATGGAACACTCAAATTGCGTCGAGATTCAATACATCGGCCTCCAGCCGACTTGTCTCCAAGGGGATATTGCTGCCTCGGGCACCTTATGGTCGTTCTCCTGTGAGTCTAGATTTTCGAATCCGACGCAAAGATGATAGTTAATTGTAACGTTTAGGGCCTCCTAATGACGATGGGACACTCAAATTGCGTCGAGATTCAATACATCTTCCTCCAGCCGACTTGTCTCCAAGGGGATATTGCTGCCTCGGGGTCCATGTGGTCCGTCTCCAGTGAGTCTAGATTTTCGAATCCGACGAAAAACTGATAGTTAATTGTACGTTCAGGGCCTCCTAATGACGATGGAACACTCATTTTGCGTCGAGATTCAATACATCGGCCTCCAGCCGACTTGTCTCCAAGGGTCTATTGCTGCCTCGGGCACCTTATGGTCGTTCTCCTGTGAGTCTAGATTTTCGAATCCGACGCAAAAATGATAGATAATTGTAACGTTCAGGGCCTTCTAATGACGATGGAACACTCAAATTGCGTCGAGATTCAATACATCGTCCTCCAGCCGAGTTGTCTCCAAGGGTCTATTGCTGCCTCGGGCACCTTATGGTCGTTCTCCTGTGAGTCTAGATTTTCGAATCCGTCGCAAAAATGTTAGTTAATTGTAACGTTCAGGGCCACCTAATGACGATGGAACACTCAAATTGAGTCGAGATTCAATACATCGACCTCCAGCCGACTTGTCTCCAAGGGGATATTGCTGCCTCGGGCTCCATGTGGTCCGTCTCCTGTGAGTCTAGATTTACGAATCCGACGCAAAAATGATAGTGAATTGCAATTTTCAGCGCCCCCTAATGACGATAGAAGACTCAAATTGCGTCGAGATTCAATACATCGTCCTCCAGCCGATTTGTCTCCAAGGGGATATCGCTGTCTCGGGCACCATATGATCCTTCTCCTGTGAGTCTAGATTTTCGAATCCGACGCAAAAATGATAGGGAATAGTAACGTTCAGCGCCTCCTGATTACGATAGAACTCTCAAATTGCGTCGAGATTCAATACATCGGCCTCCAGCCGACTTGTCTCCAAGGGTTTGTTGCTGCCTCGGGCACATTATGGTCGTTCTCCTGTGAGTTTAGATTATCGAATCCGACGCAAAAATGATAGTTAATTGTAACGTTTAGGGCCTCCTAATGACGATAGAATACTCAAATTGCGTCGAGAATCAATACATCGACCACCAGCCGACTTGTATCCAAGGGGATATTGCAGTCTCGTGCACCATATGATCCTTCTCCTGTTAGTAAGTTTTCGAATCCGACGCTAAAATGATAGTTAACTGTAACGTTCAGGGCCTCCTAATGCCGATGGAACACTCAAATTGCGTCTAGATTCAATACATCGGCCTCCAGCCGACTTTTCTCCAAGGGTCTATTGCTGCCTCGGGCACCTTATGGTCGTTCTCCTGTGAGTCTAGATTTTCGAATCCGACGCAAAAATGATAGTTTATTGTAACGTTTAGGGCCTCCTAATGACGATGGGACACTCAAATTGCGTCGAGATTCAATACATCGTCCTCCAGCCGACTTGTCTAAAAGGGTCTAATACTGCCTCGGGCACCTTATGGTCGTTCTCTTGTAAGTCTAGATTTTCGAACCGACGCATAAATTATAGTTAATTGTAACGTTCAGGGCCTCCTAGTGACGATGGAACTCTCAAATTGCGTCGAGATTCAATACGTCGTCCTCCAGCCGACTTGTCTCCAAGGGTCTGTTGCTGCCTCGGGCACCTTATGGTCGTTCTCCTGTGAGTTTAGATTATAGAATCCGACGCAAAAATGATAGTTAATTGTAACGTTTACGGCCTCCTAATGACGATGGGACACTCAAATTGCGTCGAGATTCAATACATCGTTCTCCAGCCGACTTGTCTCCAAGGGTCTAATGCTGCCTCGGGCACCTTATGGTCGTTCTCTTGTAAGTCTAGATTTTCGAATCCGACGCAAAAATGATAGTTAATTGTAACGTTCAGGGCCTCCTAATGAAGATGGAACTCTCAAATTGCGTCGAGATTCAATACATCGTCCTCCAGCCGACTTGTCTCCAAGGGTCTATTGCTGCCTCGGGCACCCTATGGTCGTTCTCCTGTGAGTCTAGATTTTCGAATCCGACGCAAAAATGATAGTTAATTGTAACGTTCAGGGCCTTGTAATGACGATGGAACACCCAAATTGCGTCGAGATTCAATACATCGGCCTCCAGCCGACTTGTCTCCAAGGGTCTGTTGTTGCCTCGAGCACCGTATGAACTTCTCCTGTGATTAGATTTTTGAATCCGACGCAAAAATGATAGTTAATTGTAACGGTTAGGGCCTCCTAATAACGATAGATGACTCAAATTGCGTCGAGATTCAGTACATCGACCTCCAGCCGACTTGTCTCCAAGGATCTGTTGCTGCCTCGGGCACCTTATGGTCGTTCTCCTGTGAGGTTAGATTATCGAATCCGACGCAAAAATGATAGTTAATTGTAACGTTTAGGGCCTCCTAATGACGATGGAACACTCAAATTGCGTCGAGATTCAATACATCGTCCTCCAGCCGACTTGTCTCCAAGGGTCTAATGCTGCCTCGGGCACCTTATGGTCGTTCTCCTGTGAGTTTAGATTATCGTATCCGACGCAAAAATGATAGTTAATTGTAACGTTCAGGGCAACCTAATGACGATGTAACACTCAAATTGCGTCGATATTCAATACATCGGCCTCCAGTCGACTTGTCTCCAATGGGTATATTGCTGTCTCGAGCACCGTATGAAGTTCTCCTGTGATTAGATTTTCAAATCCGTCGCGAAACTGATAGTTAATTGTAAGGTTTAGGGCCTCCTAATGACGATGGAACACTCAAATTGCGTCGATATTCAATACATCGGCCTCCAGCCGACTTGTATCCAAGGGGATATTGCAGTCTCGTGCACCATATGATCCTTCTCCTGTTAGTAGATTTTCGAATCCGACGCTAAAATGATAGTTAACTGTATCGTGCAGGGCCTCCTAATGCCCATGGAACACTCAAATTGCGTCGAGATACAATACATCGTCCTCCAGCCGACTTGTCTCCAAGGGTCTGTTGCAGCCTCGGGCACCTTATGGTCGTTCTCCTGTGAGTTTAGATTATCGAATCCGACGCAAAAATGTTAGTTAATTGTAACGTTTAGGGAATCCTAATGACGATGGAACACTCAAATTACGTCGAGATTCAATACATCGGCCTCCAGCCGACTTGTCTCCAAGGGTCTGTTGCTGCCTCAGGCACCTTATGATCGTTCCCCTGTGAGTTAAGATTATCGAATCCGACGCAAAAATGATAGTTAATTGTAACGTTTAGGACCTCCTAATGACGATGGGATACTCAAATTGCGTCGAGATTCAATACATCGTCCTCCAGCCGACTTGTCTCCAAGGGTCTATTGCTGCCTCGGGCACCTTATGGTCGTTCTCCTGTGAGTCTAGATTTTCGAATAAGACGCAAAAATGATAGTGAATAGTAACGTTCAGGGCCTTGTAATGACGATGGAACACTCAAATTGCGTCGAGATTCAATACATCGGTCTCCAGCCGACTTGTCTCCACGGGTCTAATGCTGCCTCGTGCACCTTATGGTCGTTCTCCTGTGAGTTTAGATTTTCGAATCCGACGCAAAAATGATAGTGAATAGTAACGTTGAGCGCCTCCTGATTACGATAGAACTCTCAAATTGCGTCGAGATTCAATACATCGTCATATAGCCGATTTGTCTCCAAGGGGATATTGCTGCCTCGGGCACCAAATGGTCCGTCTGCTGTGAATCTAGATTTTCGAATCCGACGCTAAAATGACAGTTAACTGTAACGTTCAGGGCCTCCTAATGCCGATGGAACACTCAAATTGCGTCGAGATTCAATACATCGGCCTCCAGCCGACTTGTCTCCATGGGTCTGTTGCTGCCTCGGGCACCTTATGGTCGTTCTCCTGTGAGTTTAGATTTTCGAATCCGACGCAAAAATGATAGTTAATTGTAACGTTTGGGGCCTCCTAATGACGATGGAACACTCAAATTGCGTCGATATTCAATACATCGGTCTCCAGTCGATTTGTCTCCAAGGGGTATATTGCTGTCTCGAGCACCGTATGAACTTCTCCTGTGAGTAGATTTTTCGAATCCGACGCTAAAATGATAGTTAATTGTAACGTTCAGGGCCTTGTAATGACGATGGAACACTCAAATTGCGTCGAGATTCAATACATCGGCCTCCAGCCGACTTGTCTCCAAGATCTGTTGTTGCCTCGGGCATCTTATGGTCGTTCTCCTGTGAGGTTAGATTATCGAATCCGACGCAAAAATGATAGTTAATTGTAACGTTTAGGGCCTCCTAATGACGATGGAACACTCAAATTGCGTCGAGATTCAATACATCGTTCTCCAGCCGACTTGTCTCCAAGGGTCTAATGCTGCCTCGGGCACCTTATGGTCGTTCTCTTGTAAGTCTAGATTTTCGAATCCGACGCAAAAATGATAGTTAATTGTAACGTTCAGGGCCTCCTAATGAAGATGGATCTCTCAAATTGCGTCGAGATTCAATACATCGTTCTCCAGCCGACTTGTCTCCAAGGGTCTATTGCTGCCTCGGGCACCCTATGGTCGTTCTCCTGTGAGTCTAGATTTTCGAATCCGACGCAAAAATGATAGTTAATTGTAACGTTCAGGGCCTTGTAATGACGATGGAACACCCAAATTGCGTCGAGATTCAATACATCGGCCTCCAGCCGACTTGTCTCCAAGGGTCTGTTGTTGCCTCGAGCACCGTATGAACTTCTCCTGTGATTAGATTTTTGAATCCGACGCAAAAATGATAGTTAATTGTAACGGTTAGGGCCTCCTAATGACGATAGATGACTCAAATTGCGTCGAGATTCAATACATCGACATCCAGCCGACTTGTATCCAAAGGGATATTGCAGTCTCGTGCACCATATGATCCTTCTCCTGTTAGTAGATTTTCGAATCCGACGCGAAAATGATAGTTAACTGTAACGTTCAGAAATTGCGTCGAGATTCAATACATCGTCCTCCAGCCGACTTGTCTCCAAGGGTCTGTTGCTGCCTCGGGCACCTTATGGTCGTTCTCCTGTGAGGTTAGATTATCGAATCCGACGCAAAAATGATAGTTAATTGTAACGTTTAGGGCCTCCTAATGACGATGGAACACTCAAATTGCGTCGAGATTCAATACATCGTCCTCCAGCCGACTTGTCTCCAAGGGTCTAATGCTGCCTCGGGCACCTTATGGTCGTTCTCTTGTGAGTCTAGATTTTCGAATCCGACGCAAAAATGATAGTGAATAGTAACGTTCAGGGCCTTGTAATGACGATGGAACACTCAAATTGCGTCGAGATTCAATACATCGGCCTCCAGCCGACTTGTCTCCAAGGGTCTAATGCTGCCTCGGGCACCTTATGGTCGTTCTCCTGTGAGTTTAGATTATCGAATCCGACGCAAAAATGATAGTTAATTGTAACGTTCAGGGCAACCTAATGACGATGTAACACTCAAATTGCGTCGATATTCAATACATCGGCCTCCAGTCGACTTGTCTCCAATGGGTATATTGCTGTCTCGAGTACCGTATGAAGTTCTCCTGTGATTAGATTTTCAAATCCGACGCGAAACTGATAGTTAATTGTAAGGTTTAGGGCCTCCTAATGACGATGGAACCCTCAAATTGCGTCGATATTCAATACATCGGCCTCCAGCCGACTTGTATCCAAGGCGATATTGCAGTCTCGTGCACCATATGATCCTTCTCCTGTTAGTAGATTTTCGAATCCGACGCTAAAATGATAGTTAACTGTATCGTGCAGGGCCTCCTAATGCCCATGGAACACTCAAATTGCGTCGAGATACAATACATCGTCCTCCAGCCGACTTGTCTCCAAGGGTCTGTTGCAGCCTCGGGCACCTTATGGTCGTTCTCCTGTGAGTTTAGATTATCGAATCCGACGCAAAAATGTTAGTTAATTGTAACGTTTCGGGAATCCTAATGACGATGGAACACTCAAATTGCGTCGAGATTCAATACATCGGCCTCCAGCCGACTTGTCTCCCAGGGTCTGTTGCTGCCTCGGGCACCTTATGATCGTTCTCCTGTGAGTTAAGATTATCGAATCCGACGCAAAAATGATAGTTAATTGTAACGTTTAGGGCCTCCTAATGACGATGGGATACTCAAATTGCGTCGAGATTCAATACATCGTCCTCCAGCCGACTTGTCTCCAAGGGTCTATTGCTGCCTCGGGCACCTTATGGTCGTTCTCCTGTGAGTCTAGATTTTCGAATAAGACGCAAAAATGATAGTGAATAGTAACGTTCAGGGCCTTGTAATGACGATGGAACACTCAAATTGCGTCGAGATTCATTACTTCGGTCTCCAGCCGACTTGTCTCCACAGGTCTAATGCTGCCTCGTGCACCTTATGGTCGTTCTCCTGTGAGTTTAGATTTTCGAATCCGACGCAAAAATGATAGTGAATAGTAACGTTGAGCGCCTCCTGATTACGATAGAACTCTCAAATTGCGTCGAGATTCAATACATCGTCATATAGCCGATTTGTCTCCAAGGGGATATTGCTGCCTCGGGCACCAAATGGTCCGTCTGCTGTGAGTCTAGATTTTCGAATCCAACGCTAAAATGACAGTTAACTGTAACGTTCAGGGCCTCCTAATGCCGATGGAACACTCAAATTGCGTCGAGATTCAATACATCGGCCTCCAGCCGACTTGTCTCCAAGGGTCTGTTGTTGCCTCGAGCACCGTATGAACTTCTCCTGTGATTAGATTTTTGAATCCGACGCAAAAATGATAGTTAATTGTAACGGTTAGGGCCTCCTAATGACGATAGATGACTCAAATTGCGTCGAGATTCAATACATCGACATCCAGCCGACTTGTATCCAAGGGGATATTGCAGTCTCGTGCACCATATGATCCTTCTCCTGTTAGTAGATTTTCGAATCCGACGCGAAAATGATAGTTAACTGTAACGTTCAGAAATTGCGTCGAGATTCAATACATCGTCCTCCAGCCGACTTGTCTCCAAGGGTCTGTTGCTGCCTCGGGCACCTTATGGTCGTTCTCCTGTGAGGTTAGATTATCGAATCCGACGCAAAAATGATAGTTAATTGTAACGTTTAGGGCCTCCTAATGACGATGGAACACTCAAATTGCGTCGAGATTCAATACATCGTCCTCCAGCCGACTTGTCTCCAAGGGTCTAATGCTGCCTCGGGCACCTTATGGTCGTTCTCTTGTGAGTCTAGATTTTCGAATCCGACGAAAAAATGATAGTTAATTGTAACGTTCAGGGCAACCTAATGACGATGTAACACTCAAATTGCGTCGATATTCAATACATCGGCCTCCAGTCGACTTGTCTCCAATGGGTATATTGCTGTCTCGAGCACCGTATGAAGTTCTCCTGTGATTAGATTTTCAAATCCGACGCGAAACTGATAGTTAATTGTAAGGTTTAGGGCCTCCTAATGACGATGGAACCCTCAAATTGCGTCGATATTCAATACATCGGCCTCCAGCCGACTTGTATCCAAGGCGATATTGCAGTCTCGTGCACCATATGATCCTTCTCCTGTTAGTAGATTTTCGAATCCGACGCTAAAATGATAGTTAACTGTATCGTGCAGGGCCTCCTAATGCCCATGGAACACTCAAATTGCGTCGAGATACAATACATCGTCCTCCAGCCGACTTGTCTCCAAGGGTCTGTTGCAGCCTCGGGCACCTTATGGTCGTTCTCCTGTGAGTTTAGATTATCGAATCCGACGCAAAAATGTTAGTTAATTGTAACGTTTCGGGAATCCTAATGACGATGGAACACTCAAATTGCGTCGAGATTCAATACATCGGCCTCCAGCCGACTTGTCTCCCAGGGTCTGTTGCTGCCTCGGGCACCTTATGATCGTTCTCCTGTGAGTTAAGATTATCGAATCCGACGCAAAAATGATAGTTAATTGTAACGTTTAGGGCCTCCTAATGACGATGGGATACTCAAATTGCGTCGAGATTCAATACATCGTCCTCCAGCCGACTTGTCTCCAAGGGTCTATTGCTGCCTCGGGCACCTTATGGTCGTTCTCCTGTGAGTCTAGATTTTCGAATAAGACGCAAAAATGATAGTGAATAGTAACGTTCAGGGCCTTGTAATGACGATGGAACACTCAAATTGCGTCGAGATTCATTACTTCGGTCTCCAGCCGACTTGTCTCCACAGGTCTAATGCTGCCTCGTGCACCTTATGGTCGTTCTCCTGTGAGTTTAGATTTTCGAATCCGACGCAAAAATGATAGTGAATAGTAACGTTGAGCGCCTCCTGATTACGATAGAACTCTCAAATTGCGTCGAGATTCAATACATCGTCATATAGCCGATTTGTCTCCAAGGGGATATTGCTGCCTCGGGCACCAAATGGTCCGTCTGCTGTGAGTCTAGATTTTCGAATCCAACGCTAAAATGACAGTTAACTGTAACGTTCAGGGCCTCCTAATGCCGATGGAACACTCAAATTGCGTCGAGATTCAATACATCGGCCTCCAGCCGACTTGTCTCCAAGGGTCTGTTGTTGCCTCGAGCACCGTATGAACTTCTCCTGTGATTAGATTTTTGAATCCGACGCAAAAATGATAGTTAATTGTAACGGTTAGGGCCTCCTAATGACGATAGATGACTCAAATTGCGTCGAGATTCAATACATCGACATCCAGCCGACTTGTATCCAAGGGGATATTGCAGTCTCGTGCACCATATGATCCTTCTCCTGTTAGTAGATTTTCGAATCCGACGCGAAAATGATAGTTAACTGTAACGTTCAGAAATTGCGTCGAGATTCAATACATCGTCCTCCAGCCGACTTGTCTCCAAGGGTCTGTTGCTGCCTCGGGCACCTTATGGTCGTTCTCCTGTGAGGTTAGATTATCGAATCCGACGCAAAAATGATAGTTAATTGTAACGTTTAGGGCCTCCTAATGACGATGGAACACTCAAATTGCGTCGAGATTCAATACATCGTCCTCCAGCCGACTTGTCTCCAAGGGTCTAATGCTGCCTCGGGCACCTTATGGTCGTTCTCTTGTGAGTCTAGATTTTCGAATCCGACGAAAAAATGATAGTGAATAGTAACGTTCAGGGCCTTGTAATGACGATGGAACACTCAAATTGCGTCGAGATTCAATACATCGGCCTCCAGCCGACTTGTCTCCAAGGGTCTAATGCTGCCTCGGGCACCTTATGGTCGTTCTCCTGTGAGTTTAGATTATCGAATCCGACGCAAAAATGATAGTTAATTGTAACGTTCAGGGCAACCTAATGACGATGTAACACTCAAATTGCGTCGATATTCAATACATCGGCCTCCAGTCGACTTGTCTCCAATGGGTATATTGCTGTCTCGAGCACCGTATGAAGTTCTCCTGTGATTAGATTTTCAAATCCGACGCGAAACTGATAGTTAATTGTAAGGTTTAGGGCCTCCTAATGACGATGGAACCCTCAAATTGCGTCGATATTCAATACATCGGCCTCCAGCCGACTTGTATCCAAGGCGATATTGCAGTCTCGTGCACCATATGATCCTTCTCCTGTTAGTAGATTTTCGAATCCGACGCTAAAATGATAGTTAACTGTATCGTGCAGGGCCTCCTAATGCCCATGGAACACTCAAATTGCGTCGAGATACAATACATCGTCCTCCAGCCGACTTGTCTCCAAGGGTCTGTTGCAGCCTCGGGCACCTTATGGTCGTTCTCCTGTGAGTTTAGATTATCGAATCCGACGCAAAAATGTTAGTTAATTGTAACGTTTCGGGAATCCTAATGACGATGGAACACTCAAATTGCGTCGAGATTCAATACATCGGCCTCCAGCCGACTTGTCTCCCAGGGTCTGTTGCTGCCTCGGGCACCTTATGATCGTTCTCCTGTGAGTTAAGATTATCGAATCCGACGCAAAAATGATAGTTAATTGTAACGTTTAGGGCCTCCTAATGACGATGGGATACTCAAATTGCGTCGAGATTCAATACATCGTCCTCCAGCCGACTTGTCTCCAAGGGTCTATTGCTGCCTCGGGCACCTTATGGTCGTTCTCCTGTGAGTCTAGATTTTCGAATAAGACGCAAAAATGATAGTGAATAGTAACGTTCAGGGCCTTGTAATGACGATGGAACACTCAAATTGCGTCGAGATTCATTACTTCGGTCTCCAGCCGACTTGTCTCCACAGGTCTAATGCTGCCTCGTGCACCTTATGGTCGTTCTCCTGTGAGTTTAGATTTTCGAATCCGACGCAAAAATGATAGTGAATAGTAACGTTGAGCGCCTCCTGATTACGATAGAACTCTCAAATTGCGTCGAGATTCAATACATCGTCATATAGCCGATTTGTCTCCAAGGGGATATTGCTGCCTCGGGCACCAAATGGTCCGTCTGCTGTGAGTCTAGATTTTCGAATCCAACGCTAAAATGACAGTTAACTGTAACGTTCAGGGCCTCCTAATGCCGATGGAACACTCAAATTGCGTCGAGATTCAATACATCGGCCTCCAGCCGACTTGTCACCAAGGGTCTATTGCTGCCTCGGGCACCTTATGGTCGTTCTCCTGTGAGTTTAGATTATCGAATCCCACGCAAAAATGATAGTGAATTGTAACGTTCAGGGCCTCCTAATGCCGATGGAACATTCATATTGCGACGAGATTCAATACATCGGCCTCCAGCCGACTTGTCTCCAAGGGTCTATTGCTGCCTCGGGCACCTTATGGTCGTTCTCCTGTGAGTCTAGATTTTCGAATCCGACGCAAAAATGATAGTTAATTGTAACGTTCAGGGCCTTGTAATGATGATGGAACACTCAAATTGCGTCGAGATTCAATACATCGGCCTCCAGCCGACTTGTCTCCATGGGTCTGTTGCTGCCTCGGGCACCTTATGGTCGTTCTCCTGTGAGTTTAGATTTTCGAATCCGACGCAAAAATAATAGTTAATTGTAACGTTTAGGGCCTCCTAATGACGATGGAACACTCAAATTGCGTCGATATTCAATACATCGGCCTCCAGTCGATTTGTCTCCAAGGGGTATATTGCTGTCTCGAGCACCGTATGAACTTCTCCTGTGAGTAGATTTTTCGAATCCGACGCTAAAATGATAGTTAATTGTAACGTTCAGGGCCTTGTAATGACGATGGAACACTCAAATTGCGTCGAGATTCAATACATCGGCCTCCAGCCGACTTGTCTCCAAGATCTGTTGTTGCCTCGGGCATCTTATGGTCGTTCTCCTGTGAGGTTAGATTATCGAATCCGACGCAAAAATGATAGTTAATTGCAGCGTTTAGGGCCTCCTAATGACGATGGAACACTCAAATTGCCTCGAGATTCAATACATCGGCCTCCAGCCGACTTGTCTCCATGGGGATATTGCTGCCTCGGGCACCTTATGGTCGTTCTCCTGTGAGTCTAGATTTTCGAATCCGACGCAAAAATGATAGTTAATTGTAACGTTTAGGGCCTCCTAATGACGATGGGACACTCAAATTGCGTCGAGATTCAATTCATCGTCCTCCAGCCGACTTACTCCAAGGGGATATTGCTGCCTCGGGCACCTTATGGTCGTTCTCCTGTGAGTCTAGATTTTCGAATCCGACGCAAAAATGATAGTTAATTGTAACGTTTAGGGCCTCCTAATGACGATGGAACACTCGAATTGCGTCGAGATTCAATACATCGGCCTCCAGCCGACTTGTCTCCAAGGGGATATTGCTGCCTCGGGCACCTTATGGTCGTTCTCCTGTGAGTCTAGATTTTCGAATCCGACGCAAAGATGATAGTTAATTGTAACGTTTAGGGCCTCCTAATGACGATGGGACACTCAAATTGCGTCGAGATTCAATACATCGTCCTCCAGCCGACTTGTCTCCAAGGGGATATTGCTGCCCCGGGGTCCATGTGGTCCGTCTCCAGTGAGTCTAGATTTTCGAATCCGACGAAAAACTGATAGTTAATTGTAACGTTCAGGGCCTCCTAATGACGATGGAACACTCATTTTGCGTCGAGATTCAATACATCGGCCTCCAGCCGACTTGTCTCCAAGGGTCTATTGCTGCCTCGGGCACCTTATGGTCGTTCTCCTGTGAGTTTAGATTATCGAATCCGACGCAAAAATGATAGTGAATTGTAACGTTCAGGGCCTCCTAATGCCGATGGAACATTCATATTGCGACGAGATTCAATACATCGGCCTCCAGCCGACTTGTCTCCAAGGGTCTATTGCTGCCTCGGGCACCTTATGGTCGTTCTCCTTTGAGTCTAGATTTTCGAATCCGACGCAAAAATGATAGTTGATTGTAACGTTCAGGGCCTTGTAATGATGATGGAACACTCAAATTGCGTCGAGATTCAATACATCGGACTCCAGCCGACTTGTCTCCATGGGGCCGTTGCTGCCTCGGGCACTTTATGGTCGTTCTCCTGTGAGTTTAGATTTTCGAATCCGACGCAAAAATGATAGTTAATTGTAACGTTTAGGGCCTCCTAATGACGATGGAACACTCAAATTGCGTTGAGATTCAATACATCGGCCTCCAGTCGATTTGTCTCCAAGGGGTATATTGCTGTCTCGAGCACCGTATGAACTTCTCCTGTGAGTAGATTTTTCGAATCCGACGCTAAAATGATAGTTAATTGTAACGTTCAGGGCCTTGTAATGACGATGGAACACTCAAATTGCGGCGAGATTCAATACATCGGCCTCCAGCCGACTTGTCTCCAAGATCTGTTGTTGCCTCGGGCATCTTATGGTCGTTCTCCTGTGAGGTTAGATTATCGAATCCGACGCAAAAATGATAGTTAATTGTAACGTTTAGGGCCTCCTAAGGACGATGGAACACTCAAATTGCGTCGAGATTCAATACATCGGCCTCCAGCCGACTTGTCTCCATAGGGATATTGCTGCTACGGGCACCTTATGGTCGTTCTCCTGTGAGTCTAGATTTTCGAATCCGACGCAAAAATGATAGTTAATTGTAACGTTTAGGGCCTCCTAATGACGATGGGACACTCAAATTGCTTCGAGATTCAATACATCGTCCTCCAGCCGACTTACTCCAAGGGGATATTGCTGCCTCGGGCACCTTATGGTCGTTCTCCTGTGAGTCTAGATTTTCGAATCCGACGCAAAAATGATAGTTAATTGTAACGTTTAGGGCCTCCTAATGACGATGGAACACTCAAATCGCGTCGAGATTCAATACATCGGCCTCCAGCCGACTTGTCTCCAAGGGGATATTGCTGCCTCGGGCACCTTATGGTCGTTCTCCTGTGAGTCTAGATTTTCGAATCCGACGCAAAGATGATAGTTAATTGTAACGTTTAGGGCCTCCTAATGACGATGGGACACTCAAATTGCGTCGAGATTCAATACATCGTCCTCCAGCCGACTTGTCTCAAAGGGGATATTGCTGCCTCGGGGTCCATGTGGTCCGTCTCCAGTGAGTCTAGATTTACGAATCCGACGCAAAAATGATAGTGAATTGTAATTTTCAGCGCCCCCTAATGACGATAGAAGACTCAAATTACGTCGAGATTCAATACATCGTCCTCCAGCCGACTTGCCTCCAAGGGTCTAATACTGCCTCGGGCACCTTATGGTCGTTCTCCTGTGAGTTTAGATTATCGAATCCGACGCAAAAATGATAGTTAATTGTAACGTTTACGGCCTCCTAATGACGATGGGACACTCAAATTGCGTCGAGATTCAATACATCGTCCTCCAGCCGACTTGTCTCCAAGGGTCTAATGCTGCCTCGGGAACCTTATGGTCATTCTCCTGTGAGTTTAGATTTTCGAATCCGACGCAAAAATGATAGTGAATAGTAACGTTCAGCGCCTCCTGATTACGATAGAACTCTCAAATTGCGTCGAGATTCAATACATCGGCCTCCACCCGACTTGTCTCCAAGGGTCTGTTGCTGCCTCGGGCACGTTATGGTCGTTCTCCTGTGAGTTTAGATTATCGAATCCGACGCAAAAATGATAGTTAATTGTAACGTTTAGGGCCTCCTAATGACGATAGAAGACTCAAATTGCGTCGAGATTCAATACATCGACCTCCAGCCGACTTGTATCCAAGGGGATATTGCAGTCTCGTGCACCATATGATCCTTCTCCAGTTAGTAAATTTTCTAATCCGACGCTAAAATGATAGTTAACTGTAACGTTCAGGGAATCCTAATGCCGATGGAACACTCAAATTGCGTCGAGATTTAATACATCGGCCTCCAGCCGACTTGTCTCCAAGGGTCTATTGCTGCCTCGGGCACCTTATGGTCGTTATCCTGTGAGTTTAGATTATCGAATACGACTCAAAAATGATTGTTAATTGTAACGGTCAGGGCCTCCTAATGCCGATGGAACACTCAAATTGCGTCGAGATTCAATACATCGGCCTCCAGCCGACTTTTCTCCAAGGGTCTATTGCTGCCTCGGGCACCTTATGGTCGTTCTCCTGTGAGTCTAGATTTTCGAATCCGCCGCAAAAATGCTAGTAAATTGTAACATTTAGGGCATCCTAATGACGATGGGACACTCAAATTGCGTCGAGATTCAATACATCGTCGTCCAGCCGACCTGTCTCCAAGGGTCTAATGCTGCCTCGGTTACCTTATGGTCGTTCTCTTGTAAGTCTAGATTTTCGAACCGACGCAAAAATTGTAGTTAATTGTAACGTTCAGGGCCTCCTAATGATGATGGAACTCTCAAATTGCGTCGAGATTCAATTCATCGTCCTCCAGCAGACTTGTCTCCAAGGGTCCATTGCTGCCTCGGGCACCTTATGGTCGTTCTCCTGTGAGTCTAGATTTTCGAATCCGACGCAAAAATGATAGTTAATTGTAACGTTCAGGGCCTTGTAATGACGATGGAACACTCAAATTGCGTCGAGATTCAATACATCGGCCTCCAGCCGACTTGTCTGCTGCAGCCTCGAGCACCGTATGAACTTCTCCTGTGAGTAGATTTTTGAATCCGACGCTAAAATGATAGTTAATTGTAAGGTTCAGGGCCTCCTAATGACGATGGAACACTCAAATTGCGTCGAGATTCAATACATCGGCCTCCAGCGGACTTGTCTCCAAGGGGATATTGCTGTCTCGAGCACCGTATGAACTTCTCCTGTGAGTAGATTTTCGAATCCGACGCTAAAATGATTGTTAATTGTAACGTTCAGGGCCTCCTAATGACGATGGAACACTCAAATTGCGTCCAGAATCAATACATCTGATTCCGGTCTATTGCTGCCTCGAGCACCGTATGAACTTCTCCTGTGAGTAGATTTTCGAATCCGACGCATAAATGATAGTCAATTGCAACTTTCAGGGACTCCTAAAGACGATGGAACACTCAAATTGCGTCGAGAGTCAATACATCGACCTCCAGTCGACTTGTATCCAAGGGGATATTGCAGTCTCGTGCACCATATAATCCTTCTCCTGTTAGTAGATTTTCGAATCCGACACTACAATGATAGTCAATTGCAACGTTCAGGGACTCCTAAAGACGATGGAACACCCAAATTGCGTCGAGAGTCAATACATCGACCTCCAGTCGACTTGTATCCAAGGGGATATTGCAGTCTCGTGCACCATATAATCCTTCTCCTGTTAGTAGATTTTCGAATCCGACACTAAAATGATAGTTAACTGTAACGTTCAGGGCCTCCTAATGCCGATGGAACACTTAAATTGCGTCGAGATTCAATACATCGGCCTCCAGCGGACTTGTCTCCAAGGGGATATTGCTGTCTCGGGCACCATATGATCCTTCTCCTGTGAGTCTAGATTTTCGAATCCGACGCAAAAATGATAGTGAATAGTAACGTTCAGCGCCTCCTGATGACGATAGAACTCTCAAATTGCGTCGAGATTCAATACATCGTCCTATAGCCGATTTGTCTCCAAGGGGATATTGCTGCCTCGGGCACCAAATGGTCCGTCTGCAGTGAGTCTAGATTTTAGAATCCGACGCTAAAATGACAGTTAACTGTAACGTTCGGGCCTTCTAATGCCGATGGAACACTCAAATTGCGTCGAGATTCAATACATCGGCCTCCAGCCGACTTGTCACCAAGGGTCTATTGCTGCCTCGGTCACCTTATGGTCGTTCTCCTGTGAGTCTAGATTTTCGAATCCGACGCAAAAATGATAGTGAATAGTAACGTTCAGGGCCTTGTAATGACGATGGAACCCTCAAATTGCGTCGAGATTCAATACATCGGCCTCCAGCCGACTTGTCTCCAAGGGTCTAATGCTGCCTCGGGCACCTTTTGGTCGTTCTCCTGTGAGTTTAGATTATCGAATCCGACGCAAAAATGATAGTTAATTGTAACGTACAGGGCGACCTAATGACGATGGAACACTCAAATTGCGTCGATATTCAATACATCGGCCTCCAGTCGACTTCTCTCCAAGGGGTATATTGATGTCTCGAGCACCGTATGAACTTCTCCTGTGAGTAGATTTTCGAATCCGACGCGAAACTGATAGTTAATTGTAAGGTTTAGGGCCTCCTAATGACGATGGAACACTCAAATTGCGTCGATATTCAATACATCGGCCTCCAGCCGACTTGTATCCAAGGGGATATTGCTGCATCGGGCACCTTATGGTCCGTCTCCAGTGAGTCTAGATTTTCGAATCCGACGAAAAACTGATAGTTAATTGCAAGGCTCAGGGCCTCCTAATGACGATGGAACACTCATTTTGCGTCGCGATCCAATACATCGTCCACCAACCGACTTGTCTCCAAGGGTCAATAGCTGCCACGGGCACCTTGTGATCGTTCTGCTGTGAGTCTAGATTTTCGAACCCGACGCAAAATCTGATTGTTAATTGTAACGTTCAGGGCCACCTAATGACGATGGAACACTCAAATTGAGTCGAGATTCAATACATCGACCTCCAGCCGAGTTGTCTCCAAGGGGATATTGCTGCCTCGGGCTCCATGTGGTCCGTCTCCTGTGAGTCTAGATTTTCGAATCCGACGCGAAACTGATAGTTAATTGTAACGTTCAGGGCCTCCTAATGCCGATGGAACACTCAAATTGCGTCGAGATTCATTACATCGGCCTCCAGCCGACTTGTTTCCATGGGTCTACTGCTGCCTCGGGCACTTTATGGTCGTTCTCCTGTGAGTCTAGATTTTCGAATGCGAGGCAAAAATGATAGTTAATTGTAACGTTCAGGGCCTTCTAATGACGATGGAACACTCAAATTGCGTCGAGATTCAATACATCGGCCTCCAGCGGACTTGTCTCCAAGGGGATATTGCTGCCTCGGGCACCATATGATCCTTCTCCTGTGAGTCTAGATTTTCGAATCCGACGCAAAAATGATAGTGAATAGTAACGTTCAGAGCCTCCTGATGACGATAGAACTCTCAAATTGCGTCGAGATTCAATACATCGTCCTATAGTTGATTTGTCTCCAAGGGGATATTGCTGCCTCGGGCACCAAATGGTCCGTCTGCTGTGAGTCTAGATTTTCGAATCCGACGCTAAAATGACAGTTAACTGTAACGTTCAGGGCCTCCTAATGCCGATGGAACACTCAAATTGCGTCGAGATTCAATACATCGGCCTCCAGCCGACTTGTCACCAAGGGTCTATTGCTGCCTCGGGCACCTTATGGTCGTTCTCCTGTGAGTTTAGATTATCGAATCCGACGCAAAAATGATAGTTAATTGTAACGTTCAGGGCCTTGTAATGACGATGGAACACTCAAATTGCGTCGAGATTCAATACATCGGCCTCCAGCCGACTTGTCTCCTAGGGTCTGTTGCTGCCTCGGGCACCTTACGGTCGTTCTCCTGAGAGTTTAGATTATCGAATCCGACGCAAAAATGATAGTTAATTGTAACGTTTAGCGCCTCCTAATAACGATGGGACACTCAAATTGCGTCGAGATTCAATACATCGTCCTCCAGCCGACTTGTCTCCAAGGGTCTAATGCTGCCTCGGGCACCTTATGGTCGTTCTCTTGTAAGTCTAGATTTTCGAATCCGACGCAAAAATGATAGTTACTTGTAACGTTCAGGGTCTCCTAATGACGATGGAACTCTCAAATTGCGTCGAGATTCAATACATCGTCCTCCAGCCGACTTGTCTCCAAGGGGATATGGCTGCCTCGGGCTCCATGTGGTCCGTCTCCTGTGAGTCTAGATTTTCGTGTCCGACGCGAAACTGATAGTTAATTGTAACGTTCAGCGCCTCCTAGTGACGATGGAACACTCAAATTGCATCGAGATTCAATACATCGTCCTCCAGCCGACTTGTCTCCAAGGGTCTATTGCTGCCTCGGGCACCTTATGGTCGTATTCCTGTGAGTCTAGATTTTCGAATTCGACGCAAAAATGATAGTTAATTGTAACGTTCAGGGCCTCCTAATGCCGATGGAACACTCAAATTGCGTCGAGATTCAATACATCGGCCCCCAGCCGACTTGTTTCCATGGGTCTATTGCTGCCTCGGGCACTTTATGGTCGTTCCCCTGTGAGTCTAGATTTTCGAATGCGAGGCAAAAATGATAGTTAATTGTAACGTTCAGGGCCTTGTAATGACGATGGAACACTCAAATTGCGTCGAGATTCAATACATCGGCCTCCAGCCGACTTGTCTCCTAGGGTCTGTTGCTGCCTCGGGCACCTTACGGTCGTTCTCCTGAGAGTTTAGATTATCGAATCCGACGCAAAAATGATAGTTAATTGTAACGTTTAGCGCCTCCTAATAACGATGGGACACTCAAATTGCGTCGAGATTCAATACATCGTCCTCCAGCCGACTTGTCTCCAAGGGTCTAATGCTGCCTCGGGCACCTTATGGTCGTTCTCTTGTAGGTCTAGATTTTCGAATCCGACGCAAAAATGATAGTTACTTGTAACGTTCAGGGTCTCCTAATGACGATGGAACTCTCAAATTGCGTCGAGATTCAATACATCGTCCTCCAGCCGACTTGTCTCCAAGGGGATATGGCTGCCTCGGGCTCCATGTGGTCCGTCTCCTGTGAGTCTAGATTTTCGTGTCCGACGCGAAACTGATAGTTAATTGTAACGTTCAGCGCCTCCTAGTGACGATGGAACACTCAAATTGCATCGAGATTCAATACATCGTCCTCCAGCCGACTTGTCTCCAAGGGTCTATTGCTGCCTCGGGCACCTTATGGTCGTATTCCTGTGAGTCTAGATTTTCGAATTCGACGCAAAAATGATAGTTAATTGTAACGTTCAGGGCCTCCTAATGCCGATGGAACACTCAAATTGCGTCGAGATTCAATACATCGGCCCCCAGCCGACTTGTTTCCATGGGTCTATTGCTGCCTCGGGCACTTTATGGTCGTTCCCCTGTGAGTCTAGATTTTCGAATGCGAGGCAAAAATGATAGTTAATTGTAACGTTCAGGGCCTTCTAATGACGATGGAACACTCAAACTGCGTCGAGATTCAATACATCGGCCTCCAGCGGACTTGTCTCCAAGGGGATATTGCTGTCTCGGGCACCATATGATCCTTCTCCTGTGAGTCTAGATTTTCGAATCCGACGCAAAAATGATAGTGAATAGTAACGGTCAGCGCCTCCTGATGACGATAGAACTCTCAAATTGCGTCGAGATTCAATACATCGTCCTATAGCCGATTTGTCTCCAAGGGGATATTGCTGCCTCGGTCACCAAATGGTCCGTCTGCTGTGAGTCTAGATTTTCGAATCCGACGCTAAAATGACAGTTAACTGTAACGTTCAGGGCATCCTAATGCCGATGGAACACTCAAATTGCGTCGAGATTCAATACATCGGCCTCCAGCCGACTTGTGTCCAAGGGTCTATTGCTGCCTCGGGCACCTTATGGTCGTCCTCCTGTGAGTCTAGATTTTCGAATCCGACGCAAAAATGATAGTTAATTGTAACGTTCAGGGCCTTGTAATGACGATGGAACACTCAAATTGCGTCGAGATTCAATACATCGGCCTCCAGCCGACTTGTCTCCTAGGGTCTGTTGCTATCTCGGGCACCTTACGGTCGTTCTCCTGAGAGTTTAGATTATCGAATCCGACGCAAAAAAGATAGTTAATTGTAACGTTTAGCGCCTCCTAATAACGATGGGACACTCAAATTGCGTCGAGATTCAATACATCGTCCTCCAGCCGTCTTGTCTCCAAGGGTCTAATGCTGCCTCGGGCACCTTATGGTCGTTCCCCTGTGAGTCTAGATTTTCGAATCCGACGCAAAAATGATAGTTAATTGTAACGTTCAGGGCCTTGTAATGACGATGGAACACTCAATTTGCGTCGACACTCAATACATCTTCCTGCAGCCGACTTGTCTCCAAGGGTCTGTTGCTGCCTCGGGCACCTTATGGTCGTTCTCCTGTGAGTTTAGATTATCGAATCCGACGCAAAAATGATAGTTAATTGTAACTTTTAGGGCCTCCTAATGACGATATGACACTCAAATTGCGTCGAGATTCAACACATCGGCCTCCAGCCGACTTGTCTCCAAGGGTCTGTTGCTGCCTCGGGCACCTTATGGTCGTTCTCCTGTGAGTTTAGATTATCGAATCCGACGCAAAAATGATAGTTAATTGTAACGTTTAGGGCCTCCTAATGACGATGGGACACTCAAATTGCGTCGAGATTCAATACATCGTCCTCCAGCCGACTTGTCTCCAAGGGTCTAATGCTGCCTCGGGCACCTTGTGGTCGTTCTCCTGTGAGTCTAGATTTTCGAATCCGACGCAAAAATGATAGTGAATAGTAGCGTTCAGGGCCTTGTAATGACGATGGAACACTCAAATTGCGTCGAGATTCAATACATCAGCCTCCAGCCGACTTGTCTCCAAGGGTCTAATGTTGCCTCTGGCACCTTATGGTCGTTGTCCTGTGAGTTTCGATTATCGAATCCGACGCAAAAATGATAGTTAATTGTAACGTTCAGGGCGACCTAATGACAATGGACCACTCAAATTGCGTCGATATTCAATACATCGGCCTCCAGTCGACTTGTCTCCAATGGGTATATTGCTGTCTCGAGCACCGTATGAACGTCTCCTGTGAGTAGATTTTCGAATCCGACACGAAACTGATAGTTAATTGTAAGGTTTAGGGCCTCCTAATGACGATGGAACACTCAAATTGCGTCGAGATTCAATACATCGGCCTCCAGCCGACTTGTATCCAAGGGGATATTGCAGTCTCGTGCACCATATGATCCTTCTCCTGTTAGCAGATTTTCGAATCCGACGCTAAAATGATAGTTAACTGTAACGTTCAGGGCCTCCTAATGCCGATGGAACACTCAAATTGCGTCGAGATTCAATAGATCGTCCTCCAGCCGACTTGTCTCCAAGGGTCTGTTGCTGCCTCGGGCACCTTATGGTCGTTCTCCTGTGAGTTTTGATTATCGAATCCGACGCAAAAATGATAGTTAATTGTAGCGTTTAGGGCCTCCTAATGACGATGGAACACTCAAATTGCGTCGAGATTCAATACATCGGCCTCCAGCCGACTTGTCTCCAAGGGTCTGTTGCTGCCTCGGGCACCTTTTGGTCGTTCTCCTGTGAGTTAAGATTATCGAATCCGACGCAAAAATGATAGTTATATGTAACGTTTAGGGCCTCCTAATGACGATGGGACACTCAAATTCCGTCGAGATTCAATACATCGTCCTCCAGCCGACTTGTCTCCAAGGGTCTAATGCTGCCTCGGGCACCTTATGGTCGTTCTCCTGTGAGTCTAGATTTTCGAATCCGACGCAAAAATGATAGTGAATAGTAACGTTCAGGGCCTTGTAATGACGATGGAATCCTCAAATTGCGTCGAGATTCAATACATCGGCCTCCAGCCGACTTGTCTCCAAGGGTCTAATGCTGCCTCGGGCACCTTTTGGTCGTTCTCCTGTGAGTTTAGATTATCGAATCCGACGCAAAAATGATAGTTAATTGTAACGTACAGGGCGACCTAATGACGATGGAACACTCAAATTTCGTCGATATTCAATACATCGGCCTCCAGTCGACTTGTCTCTAAGGGGTATATTGCTGTCTCGAGCACCGTATGAACTTCTCCTGTGAGTAGATTTTCAAATCCGACGCGAAACTGATAGTTAATTGTAAGGTTTAGGGCCTCCTAATGACGATGGAACACTCAAATTGCGTCGATATTCAATACATCGGCCTCCAGCCGACTTGTATCCAAGGGGATATTGCTGCATCGGGCACCTTATGGTCCGTCTCCAGTGAGTCTAGATTTTCGAATCCGACGAAAAACTGATAGTTAATTGCAAGGCTCAGGGCCTCCTAATGTCGATGGAACACTCATTTTGCGTCGCGATCCAATACATCGTCCTCCAACCGACTTGTCTCCAAGGGTCAATAGCTGCCACGGGTACCTTGTGATCGTTCTGCTGTGAGTCTAGATTTTCGAACACGACGCAAAATCTGATTGTTAATAGTAACGTTCAGGGCCACTTAATGACGATGGAACACTCAAATTGAGTCGAGATTCAATACATCAACCTCCAGCCGACTTGTCTCCAAGGGGATAGTGCTGCCTCGGGCTCCATGTGGTCCGTCTCCTGTGAGTCTAGATTTTCGAATCCGACGCGAAACTGATAGTTAATTGTAACGTTCAGCGCCTCCTAGTGACGATGGAACACTCAAATTGCATCGAGATTCAATACATCGTCCTCCAGCCGACTTCTCTCCAAGGGTCTATTTCTGCCTCGGGCACCTTATGGTCCTATTCCTGTGAGTCTAGATTTTCGAATTCGACGCAAAAATGATAGTTAATTGTAACGTTCAGGGCCTTCTAATGACGAAGGAACACTCAAATTGCGTCGAGATTCAATACATGGGCCTCCAGCCGACTTGTCTCCAAGGGGATATCGCTGCCTCGGGCACCTTATGGTCGTTCTCCTGTGAGTTTAGATTATCGAATCCGACGCAAAAATGATGGTTAATTGTAACGTTTAGGGCCTCCTAATGACGATGGGACACTCAAATTGCGTCGAGATTCAATACATCGTCCTCCAGCCGACTTGTCTCCAAGGGTCTAATGCTGCCTTGGGAACCTTATGGTCGTTCTCCTGTGAGTCTAGATTTTCGAATCCGACGCAAAAATGATAGTTAATTGTAACGTTCAGGGCCTTGTAATGACAATGGAACCCTCAAATTGCGTCGAGATTCAATACATCGGCCTCCAGCCGACTTGTCTCCAAGGGTCTATTGCTGCCTCGGGCACCTTATGGTCGTTCTCCTGTGAGACTAGATTTTCGAATCCGACGCAAAAATGATAGTTAATTGTAACGTTCAGGGCCTTGTAATGACGATGGAACACTCAAATTGCGTCGAGATTCAATACATCGGCCTCCAGCCGACTTGTCTCCAAGGGGATATTGCTGTCTCGGGCACCATATGATCCTTCCCCTGTGAGTCTAGATTTTCGAATCCGACGCAAAAATGATAGTGAATAGTAACGTTCAGGGCCTCCTAATGACGATAGAAGACTCAAATTGCGTCGAGATTCAATACATCGTCCCCCAGCCCATTTGTCTCCATGGGGATATTGCTGCCTCGGTCACCAAATGGTCCGTCTGCTGTGAGTCTAGATTTTCGAATCCGACGAAAAACTGATAGTTAATTGTAACGTTCAGGGCCTCCTAATGAAGATGGAACTCTCAAATTGCGTCGGGATTTAATACATCGGCCTCCAGCCGACTTGTCTCAAAGGGTCTATTGCTGCCTCGGGCACCTTATGGTCGTTCTCCTGTGAGTCTAGATTTACGAATCCGACGCAAAAAAGATAGTTAATTGTAACGTTCAGGACCTTCTAATGACGTTGGAACACTCAAATTGCGTCGAGATTCAATACATCGGCCTCCAGCCGACTTGTCTCCAAGGGTCTGTTGCTGCCTCGGGCACCTTATGGTCGTTCTCCTGTGAGTTTAGATTTTCGAATCCGACGCAAAAATGATAGTGAATAGTAACGTTCAGGGCCACCTAATGACGATGGAACACTGAAATTGAGTGAGATTCACTACATCGTCCTCCAGCCCACTTTTCTCCAAGGGGATATCGCTGCCTCGGGCACCACATGGTCCTTCTCCTGTGAGTCTAGATTTTCGAATCCGACGCTAAAATGATAGTGAATTGTAACGTTCAGCGCCTCCTAATGACGATAGAAGTGTCAAATTGCGTCGAGATTCAATACATGGTCCTCCAGCCGACTTGTCCCCAAGGGTCTATTGCTGCGTCGGGCACAATATGATCCTTCTCCTGTGAGTCTAGATTTTCGAATCCGACGTAAAAATGATAGTTAATTGTAACATTCAGGGCCTCCTAATGACGATGGAACACTCATTTTGCGTCGCGATCCAATACATCGTCCTCCAACCGACTTGTCTCCAAGGGTCAATAGCTGCCACGGGTACCTTGTGATCGTTCTGCTGTGAGTCTAGATTTTCGAACACGACGCAAAATCTGATTGTTAATAGTAACGTTCAGGGCCACCTAATGACGATGGTACACTCAAATTGAGTCGAGATTCAATACATCGACCTCCAGCCGACTTGTCTCCAAGGGGATATTGCTGCCTCGGGCTCCATGTGGTCCGTCTCCTGTGAGTCTAGATTTTCGAATCCGACGCGAAACTGATAGTTAATTGTAACGTTCAGCGCCTCCTAGTGACGATGGAACACTCAAATTGGATCGAGATTCAATACATCGTCCTCCAGCCGACTTGTCTCCAAGGGTCTATTGCTGCTTCGGGCACCTTATGGTCGTATTCCTGTGATTCTAGATTTTCGAATTCGACGCAAAAATGATAGTTAATTGTAACGTTCAGGGCCTTCTAATGACGAAGGAACACTCAAATTGCGTCGAGATTCAATACATGGGCCTCCAGCCGACTTGTCTCCAAGGGGATATCGCTGCCTCGGGCACCTTATGGTCGTTCTCCTGTGAGTTTAGATTATCGAATCCGACGCAAAAATGATAGTTAATTGTAACGTTTAGGGCCTCCTAATGACGATGGGACACTCAAATTGCGTCGAGATTCAATACATCGTCCTTCAGCCGACTTGTCTCCAAGGGTCTAATGCTGCCTTGGGAACCTTATGTTCGTTCTCCTGTGAGTCTAGATTTTCGAATCCGACGCAAAAATGATAGTTAATTGAAACGTTCAGGGCCTTGTAATGACAATGGAACCCTCAAATTGCGTCGAGATTCAATTCATCGGCCTCCAGCCGACTTGTCTCCAAGGGTCAATTGCTGCCTCGGGCACCTTATGGTCGTTCTCCTGTGAGTCTAGATTTTCGAATCCGACGCAAAAATGATAGTTAATTGTAACGTTCAGGGCCTTGTAATGACGATGGAACACTCAAATTGCGTCGAGATTCAATACATCGGCCTCCAGCCGACTTGTCTCCAAGGGGATATTGCTGTCTCGGGCACCATATGATCCTTCTCCTGTGAGTCTAGATTTTCGAATCCGACGCAAAAATGATAGTGAATAGTAACGTTCAGGGCCTCCTAATGACGATAGAAGACTCAAATTGCGTCGAGATTCAATACATCGTCCCACAGCCGATTTGTCTCCATGGGGATATTGCTGCCTCGGTCACCAAATGGTCCGTCTGCTGTGAGTCTAGATTTTCGAATCCGACGAAAAACTGATAGTTAATTGTAACGTTCAGGGCCTCCTAATGACGATGGAACTCTCAAATTGCGTCGGGATTCAATACATCGGCCTCCAGCCGACTTGTCTGAAAGGGTCTATTGCTGCCTCGGGCACCTTATGGTCGTTCTCCTGTGAGTCTAGATTTACGAATCCGACGCAAAAAAGATAGTTAATTGTAACGTTCAGGGCCTTGTAATGACGATGGAACACTCAAATTGCGTCGAGGTTCAATACATCGGCCTCCAGCCGACTTGTCTCCAAGGGTCTATTGCTGCCTCGGGCACAATATGATCCTTCTCCTGTGAGTCTAGATTTTCGAATCCGACGCATAAATGATATTCAATTGTAACGTTCAGGGCCTCCTAATGACGATGGAACACTCAAATTGCGTCGATATTCAATACATCGGCCTCCAGCCGACTTGTATCCAAGGGGATATTGCAGTCTCGTGCACCATATGATCCTTCTCCTGTTAGTAGATTTTCGAATCCGACGCTAAAATGATAGTTAACTGTAACGTTCAGGGCCTCCTAATGACGATGGAACTCTCAAATTGCGTCGGGATACAATACATCGGCCTCCAGCCGACTTGTCTCCAAGGGTCTGTTGTTGCCTCGGGCACCTTATGGGCGTTCTCCTTTGAGTTAAGATTATCGAATCCGACGCAAAAATGATAGTTAATTGTAACGTTTAGGGCCTCCTAATGACGATGGGACACTCAAATTGCGTCGAGGTTCAATACATCGTCCTCCAGCCGGCTTGTCTCCAAGGGTCTAATGCTGCCTCGGGCACCTTATGGTCGTTCTCCTGTGAGTCTAGATTTTCGAATCCGACGCAAAAATGATAGTGAATAGTAACGTTCAGGGCCTTGTAATGACGATGGAACATTCAAATTGCGTCGAGATTCAATACATCGGCCTCCAGCCGACTTGTCTCCAAGGGTCTAATGCTGCCTCGGGCACCTTTTGGTCGTTCTCCTGTGAGTTTAGATTATCGAATCTGACGCAAAAATGATAGTTAATTGTAACGTACAGGGCGACCAAATGTCGATGGAACACTCAAATTGCGTCGATATTCAATACATCGGCCTCCAGTCGACTTGTCTCCAAGGGGTATGTATATTGCTGTCTCGAGCACCGTATGAACTTCTCCTGTGAGTAGATTTTCGAATCCGACGCGCATCGGCCTCCAGCCGACTTGTATCCAAGGGGATATTGCTGCATCGGGCACCTTATGGTCCGTCTCCAGTGAGTCTAGATTTTCGAATCCGACGAAAAACTGATAGTTAATTGCAAGGCTCAGGGCCTCCTAATGACGATGGAACACTCATTTTGCGTCGCGATCCAATACATCGTCCTCCAAACGACTGGACTCCAAGGGTCAATAGCTGCCACGGGCACCTTGTGATCGTTCTGCTGTGAGTGTAGATTTTCGAACCCGACGCAAAATCTGATTGTTAATTGTAACGTTCAGGGCCTCCTAAAGACGATGGAACTCTCAAATTGCGTCGGGATTCAATACATCGGCCTCCAGCCGACTTGTCTCCAAGGGTCTATTGCTGCCTCGGGCACCTTATGGTCGTTCTCCTGTGAGTCTAGACTTTCGAATCCGACGCAAAAAAGATAGTTAATTGTAACGTTCAGGGCCACCTAATGACGATGGAACACTCAAATTGAGTCGAGATTCAATACATCGACCTCCAGCCGACTTGTCTCCAAGGGGATATTGCTGCCTCGGGCTCCATGTGGTCCGTCTCCTGTGAGTCTAGATTTTCGAATCCGACGCGAAACTGATAGTTAATTGTAACGTTCAGCGCCTCCTAGTGACGATGGAACACTCAAATTGCATCGAGATTCAATACATCGTCCTCCAACCGACTTGTCTCCAAGGGTCTATTGCTGCCTCGGGCACCTTATGGTCGTATTCCTGTGAGTCTAGATTTTCGAATTCGACGCAAAAATGATAGTTAATTGTAACGTTCAGGGCCTTCTAATGACGAAGGAACACTCAAATTGCGTCGAGATTCAATACATGGGCCTCCAGCCGACTTGTCTCCAAGGGGATATCGCTGCCTCGGGCACCTTATGGTCGTTCTCCTGTGAGTTTAGATTATCGAATCCGACGCAAAAATGATAGTTAATTGTAACGTTTAGGGCCTCCTAATGACGATGGGACACTCAAATTGCGTCGAGATTCAATACATCGTCCTCCAGCCGACTTGTCTTCAAGGGTCTAATGCTGCCTTGGGCACCTTATGGTCGTTCTCCTGTGAGTCTAGATTTTCGAATCCGACGAAAAACTGATAGTTAATTGTAACGTTCAGGGCCTCCTAAAGACGATGGAACTCTCAAATTGCGTCGGGATTCAATACATCGGCCTCCAGCCGACTTGTCTCCAAGGGTCTATTGCTGCCTCGGGCACCTTATGGTCGTTCTCCTGTGAGTCTAGACTTTCGAATCCGACGCAAAAAAGATAGTTAATTGTAACGTTCAGGGCCTTGTAATGACGATGGAACACTCAAATTGCGTCGAGATTCAATACATCGGCCTCCAGCCGACTTGTCTCCAAGGGTCTGTTGCTGCCTCGGGCACCTTATGGTCGTTCTCCTGTGAGTTTAGATTATCGAATCCGACGCAAAAATGATAGTTAATTGTAACGTTTAGGGCCTCCTAATGCCGATGGAACACTCAAATTGCGTCGAGATTCAATACATCGGCCTCCAGCCGACTTGTCTCCAAGGGGATATTGCTGTCTCGGGTACCATATGATCCTTCTCCTGTGAGTCTAGATTTTCGAATCCGACTCAAAAATGATAGTGAATAGTAACGTTCAGGGCCACCTAATGACGATGGAACACTGAAATTGATTCGAGATTCACTACATCGTGCTCCAGCCGACTTGTCTCCAAGGGGATATCGCTGCCTCGGGCACCACATGGTCCTTCTCCTGTGAGTCTAGATTTTCGAATCCGACGCGAAACTGATAGTTAATTGTAACGTTCAGCGCCTCCTAGTGACGATGGAACACTCAAATTGGATCGAGATTCAATACATCGTCCTCCAGCCGACTTGTCTCCAAGGGTCTATTGCTGCTTCGGGCACCTTATGGTCGTATTCCTGTGATTCTAGATTTTCGAATTCGACGCAAAAATGATAGTTAATTGTAACGTTCAGGGCCTTCTAATGACGAAGGAACACTCAAATTGCGTCGAGATTCAATACATGGGCCTCCAGCCGACTTGTCTCCAAGGGGATATCGCTGCCTCGGGCACCTTATGGTCGTTCTCCTGTGAGTTTAGATTATCGAATCCGACGCAAAAATGATAGTTAATTGTAACGTTTAGGGCCTCCTAATGACGATGGGACACTCAAATTGCGTCGAGATTCAATACATCGTCCTTCAGCCGACTTGTCTCCAAGGGTCTAATGCTGCCTTGGGAACCTTATGTTCGTTCTCCTGTGAGTCTAGATTTTCGAATCCGACGCAAAAATGATAGTTAATTGAAACGTTCAGGGCCTTGTAATGACAATGGAACCCTCAAATTGCGTCGAGATTCAATTCATCGGCCTCCAGCCGACTTGTCTCCAAGGGTCAATTGCTGCCTCGGGCACCTTATGGTCGTTCTCCTGTGAGTCTAGATTTTCGAATCCGACGCAAAAATGATAGTTAATTGTAACGTTCAGGGCCTTGTAATGACGATGGAACACTCAAATTGCGTCGAGATTCAATACATCGGCCTCCAGCCGACTTGTCTCCAAGGGGATATTGCTGTCTCGGGCACCATATGATCCTTCTCCTGTGAGTCTAGATTTTCGAATCCGACGCAAAAATGATAGTGAATAGTAACGTTCAGGGCCTCCTAATGACGATAGAAGACTCAAATTGCGTCGAGATTCAATACATCGTCCCACAGCCGATTTGTCTCCATGGGGATATTGCTGCCTCGGTCACCAAATGGTCCGTCTGCTGTGAGTCTAGATTTTCGAATCCGACGAAAAACTGATAGTTAATTGTAACGTTCAGGGCCTCCTAATGACGATGGAACTCTCAAATTGCGTCGGGATTCAATACATCGGCCTCCAGCCGACTTGTCTGAAAGGGTCTATTGCTGCCTCGGGCACCTTATGGTCGTTCTCCTGTGAGTCTAGATTTACGAATCCGACGCAAAAAAGATAGTTAATTGTAACGTTCAGGGCCTTGTAATGACGATGGAACACTCAAATTGCGTCGAGGTTCAATACATCGGCCTCCAGCCGACTTGTCTCCAAGGGTCTATTGCTGCCTCGGGCACAATATGATCCTTCTCCTGTGAGTCTAGATTTTCGAATCCGACGCATAAATGATATTCAATTGTAACGTTCAGGGCCTCCTAATGACGATGGAACACTCAAATTGCGTCGATATTCAATACATCGGCCTCCAGCCGACTTGTATCCAAGGGGATATTGCAGTCTCGTGCACCATATGATCCTTCTCCTGTTAGTAGATTTTCGAATCCGACGCTAAAATGATAGTTAACTGTAACGTTCAGGGCCTCCTAATGACGATGGAACTCTCAAATTGCGTCGGGATACAATACATCGGCCTCCAGCCGACTTGTCTCCAAGGGTCTGTTGTTGCCTCGGGCACCTTATGGGCGTTCTCCTTTGAGTTAAGATTATCGAATCCGACGCAAAAATGATAGTTAATTGTAACGTTTAGGGCCTCCTAATGACGATGGGACACTCAAATTGCGTCGAGGTTCAATACATCGTCCTCCAGCCGGCTTGTCTCCAAGGGTCTAATGCTGCCTCGGGCACCTTATGGTCGTTCTCCTGTGAGTCTAGATTTTCGAATCCGACGCAAAAATGATAGTGAATAGTAACGTTCAGGGCCTTGTAATGACGATGGAACATTCAAATTGCGTCGAGATTCAATACATCGGCCTCCAGCCGACTTGTCTCCAAGGGTCTAATGCTGCCTCGGGCACCTTTTGGTCGTTCTCCTGTGAGTTTAGATTATCGAATCTGACGCAAAAATGATAGTTAATTGTAACGTACAGGGCGACCAAATGTCGATGGAACACTCAAATTGCGTCGATATTCAATACATCGGCCTCCAGTCGACTTGTCTCCAAGGGGTATGTATATTGCTGTCTCGAGCACCGTATGAACTTCTCCTGTGAGTAGATTTTCGAATCCGACGCGCATCGGCCTCCAGCCGACTTGTATCCAAGGGGATATTGCTGCATCGGGCACCTTATGGTCCGTCTCCAGTGAGTCTAGATTTTCGAATCCGACGAAAAACTGATAGTTAATTGCAAGGCTCAGGGCCTCCTAATGACGATGGAACACTCATTTTGCGTCGCGATCCAATACATCGTCCTCCAAACGACTGGACTCCAAGGGTCAATAGCTGCCACGGGCACCTTGTGATCGTTCTGCTGTGAGTGTAGATTTTCGAACCCGACGCAAAATCTGATTGTTAATTGTAACGTTCAGGGCCTCCTAAAGACGATGGAACTCTCAAATTGCGTCGGGATTCAATACATCGGCCTCCAGCCGACTTGTCTCCAAGGGTCTATTGCTGCCTCGGGCACCTTATGGTCGTTCTCCTGTGAGTCTAGACTTTCGAATCCGACGCAAAAAAGATAGTTAATTGTAACGTTCAGGGCCACCTAATGACGATGGAACACTCAAATTGAGTCGAGATTCAATACATCGACCTCCAGCCGACTTGTCTCCAAGGGGATATTGCTGCCTCGGGCTCCATGTGGTCCGTCTCCTGTGAGTCTAGATTTTCGAATCCGACGCGAAACTGATAGTTAATTGTAACGTTCAGCGCCTCCTAGTGACGATGGAACACTCAAATTGCATCGAGATTCAATACATCGTCCTCCAACCGACTTGTCTCCAAGGGTCTATTGCTGCCTCGGGCACCTTATGGTCGTATTCCTGTGAGTCTAGATTTTCGAATTCGACGCAAAAATGATAGTTAATTGTAACGTTCAGGGCCTTCTAATGACGAAGGAACACTCAAATTGCGTCGAGATTCAATACATGGGCCTCCAGCCGACTTGTCTCCAAGGGGATATCGCTGCCTCGGGCACCTTATGGTCGTTCTCCTGTGAGTTTAGATTATCGAATCCGACGCAAAAATGATAGTTAATTGTAACGTTTAGGGCCTCCTAATGACGATGGGACACTCAAATTGCGTCGAGATTCAATACATCGTCCTCCAGCCGACTTGTCTTCAAGGGTCTAATGCTGCCTTGGGCACCTTATGGTCGTTCTCCTGTGAGTCTAGATTTTCGAATCCGACGAAAAACTGATAGTTAATTGTAACGTTCAGGGCCTCCTAAAGACGATGGAACTCTCAAATTGCGTCGGGATTCAATACATCGGCCTCCAGCCGACTTGTCTCCAAGGGTCTATTGCTGCCTCGGGCACCTTATGGTCGTTCTCCTGTGAGTCTAGACTTTCGAATCCGACGCAAAAAAGATAGTTAATTGTAACGTTCAGGGCCTTGTAATGACGATGGAACACTCAAATTGCGTCGAGATTCAATACATCGGCCTCCAGCCGACTTGTCTCCAAGGGTCTGTTGCTGCCTCGGGCACCTTATGGTCGTTCTCCTGTGAGTTTAGATTATCGAATCCGACGCAAAAATGATAGTTAATTGTAACGTTTAGGGCCTCCTAATGCCGATGGAACACTCAAATTGCGTCGAGATTCAATACATCGGCCTCCAGCCGACTTGTCTCCAAGGGGATATTGCTGTCTCGGGTACCATATGATCCTTCTCCTGTGAGTCTAGATTTTCGAATCCGACTCAAAAATGATAGTGAATAGTAACGTTCAGGGCCACCTAATGACGATGGAACACTGAAATTGATTCGAGATTCACTACATCGTGCTCCAGCCGACTTGTCTCCAAGGGGATATCGCTGCCTCGGGCACCACATGGTCCTTCTCCTGTGAGTCTAGATTTTCGAATCCGACGCTAAAATGATAGTTAATTGTAACGTTCAGCGCCTCCTAATGACGATAGAAGTGTCAAATTGCGTCGAGATTCAATACATCGTCCTCCAGCCGACTTGTCTCAAAGGGTCTATTGCTGCCTCGGGCACCTTATGGTCGTTCTCCTGTGAGTCTAGATTTTCGAATCCGACGCAAAAATGATAGTTACTTGTATCGTTCAGGGCCTCGTAATGACGATGGAACACTCAAATTGCGTCGAGATTCAATACATCGGCCTCCAGCCGACTTGTCTCCAACGGTCTGTTGCTGCCTCGGGCACCTTATGGTCGTTCTCCTGTGAGTCTAGATTTTCGAATCCGACTCAAGAATGATAGTCAATTCTAACGTTCAGGGACTCCTAATGACGATGGAACACTCAAATTGCGTCGAGAGTCAATACATCGACCTCCAGTCGACTTGTATCCAAGGGGAAATTGCAGTCTCGTGCACCAAATGATCCTTCTGCTGTTAGTAGATTTTCGAATCCGACGCTAAAATGATAGTTAACTGTAACGTTCAGGGCCTCCTAATGCCGATGGAACACTCTAATTGCATTGAGATTCAATACATCGGCCTCCAGCCGACTTGTCTCCAAGGGTCTATTGCTGCCTCGGGCACCTTATGGTCGTTCTCCTGTGAGTTTAGATTATCGAATCCGACGCAAAACTGATTGTTAATTATAACGTTCAGGGCCACCCAATGACGATGGAACACTCAAATTGAGTCGAGATTCAATACATCGACCTCCAGCCGACTGTCTCCAAGGGTGTATTGCTGCCTCGGGCACCTTATGGTCGTTCTCCTGTGTGTCTAGATTTTCGAATCCGACGCAAAAATGATAGTTAATTGTAACGTTCAGGGCCTCCTATTGGCGATGGAACACTCAAATTGCGTCGAGATTCAATACATCGGCCTCCAGCCGACTTGTCTCCAAGGGTCTATTGCTGCCTCGGGCAGCTTATGGTCGTTCTCCTGTGAGTTTAGATTATCGAATCCGACGCAAAAATGATAGTTAATTGTAACGTTTAGGGCCTTGTAATGACGATGGAACACTCAAATTGCGTCGAGATTCAATACATCGGCCTCCAGCCGACTTGTCTCCAAGGGTCTGTTGCTGCCTCGGGCACCTTATGGTCGTTCTCCTGTGAGTTTAGATTATCGAATCCGACGCAAAAATGATAGTTAATTGTAACGTTTAGGGCCGCCTAATGATGATGGGACACTCAAATTGCGTCGAGATTCAATACATCGTCCTCCAGCCGACTTGTCTCCATGGGGATATTACTGCCTCCGGCCTCTTATGTTCGCTCTCATGTGAGTCTAGATTTTCGAATCCGACGCGAAACTGATTGTTAATTGTAACGTTTAGGGCCTCCTAATGACGATGGGATACTCAAATTGCGTCGAGATTCAATACATCGGCCTCCAGCCGACTTGTCTCCGAGGGGATATTGCTGTCTCGGGCACCTTAGGGTCGTTGTCCTGTGAGTCTAGATTTTCGAATCCGACGCAAAAATGATAGTTAATTGTAACGTTCAGGGCCTTCTAATGACGATGGAACACTCAAATTGCGTCGAGATTCAATACATCGGCCTCCAGCCGACTTCTCTCCAAGGGGATATCGCTGCCTCGATCACCACATGGTCCGTCTCCGGTGATTCTACGTATTCGAATCCGACGCAAAACTCATAGTTAATTGTAACGTTCAGGGCCTCCTATTGGCGATGGAACACTCAAATTGCGTCGAGATTCTATACATCGTCCTCCAGCCGACTTGTCTCCAAGGGTCTAATGCTGCCTCGGGCACCTTATGGTCGTTCTCCTGTGAGTTTAGATTATCGAATCCGACGCAAAAATGATAGTTAATTGTAACTTTCAGGGCCTCCTAATGCCGATGAAACACTCAAATTGCGTCGAGATTCAATACATAGGCCTCCAGCGGACTTGTCTCCAAGGGGATGTTGCTGTCTCGGGCACCTTATGATCCTTCTCCTGTGAGTCTAGATTTTCGAATCCGACTCAAAAATGATAGTGAATAGTAACGAACAGCGCCTCCTGATGACGATAGAACTCTCAAATTGCGTCGAGATTCAATACATCGACCTCTAGCCGACTTGTCTCCAAGGGTCTATTGCTGCCTCGGGCACCTTATGGTCGTTCTCCTGTGAGTCTAGATTTTCGAATCCGACGCAAAAATGATAGTTAATTGTAACGTTCAGGGCCTCCCAATGCCGATGAAACACTCAAATTGCGTCGAGATTCAATATATAGGCCTCCAGCGGACTTGTCTCCATGGGGATATTGCTGTCTCGGGCACCATATGATCCTTCTCCTGTGAGTCTAGATTTTTGAATCCGACTCAAAAATGATAGTGAATAGTAACGAACAGCGCCTCCTGATGACGATAGAACTCTCAAATTGCGTCGAGATTCAATACATCGACCTCCAGCCGACTTGTCTCCAAGGGTCTATTGCTGCCTCGGGCACCTTAAGGTCGTTCTCCTGTGAGTTTAGATTATCGAATTCGACGCAAAAATGATAGTTAATTGTAACGTTTAGGGCCTTATAATGACGATGGAACACTCAAATTGCGTCGAGATTCAATACATCGGCCTCCAGCCGACTTGTCTCCAAGGGTCTGTTGCTGCCTCGAGCACCTTATGGTCGTTCTCCTGTGAGTTTAGATTATCGAATCCGACGCAAAAATGATATTTAATTGTAACGTTTAGGGCCTCCTAATGACGATGGAACACTCAAATTGCGTCGATATTCAATACATCGGCCTCCAGTCGATTTGTCTCCAAGGGGCATATTGCTGTCTCGAGCACCGTATGAACTTCTCCTGTGAGTAGATTTTCGAATCCGACGCTAAAACGATAGTTAATTGTAACGTTCAGGGCCTTGTAATGACGATGGAACACTCAAATTGCGTCGAGATTCAATACATCGTCCCCCAGCCGATTTGTCTCCATGGGGATATTGCTGCCTCGGTCACCAAATGGTCCGTCTGCTGTGAGTCTAGATTTTCGAATCCGACGAAAAACTGATAGTTAATTGTAACGTTCAGGGCCTCCTAATGACGATGGAACTCTCAAATTGCGTCGGGATTCAATACATCGGCCTCCAGCCGACTTGTCTGAAAGGGTCTATTGCTGCCTCGGGCACCTTATGGTTGTTCTCCTGTGAGTCTAGATTTACGAATCCGACGCAAAAAAGATAGTTAATTGTAACGTTCAGGGCCTTGTAATGACGATGGAACACTCAAATTGCGTCGAGGTTCAATACATCGGCCTCCAGCCGACTTGTCTCCAAGGGTCTATTGCTGCCTCGGGCACAATATGATCCTTCTCCTGTGAGTCTAGATTTTCGAATCCGACGCATAAATGATATTCAATTCTAACGTTCAGGGCCTCCTAATGACGATGGAACACTCAAATTGCGTCGATATTCAATACATCGGCCTCCAGCCGACTTGTATCCAAGGGGATATTGCAGTCTCGTGCACCATATGATCCTTCTCCTGTTAGTAGATTTTCGAATCCGACGCTAAAATGATAGTTAACTGTAACGTTCAGGGCCTCCTAATGCCGATGGAACACTCAAATTGCGTCGAGATTCAATACATCGTCCCCCAGCCGATTTGTCTCCATGGGGATATTGCTGCCTCGGTCACCAAATGGTCCGTCTGCTGTGAGTCTAGATTTTCGAATCCGACGAAAAACTGATAGTTAATTGTAACGTTCAGGGCCTCCTAATGACGATGGAACTCTCAAATTGCGTCGGGATACAATACATCGACCTCCAGCCGACTTGTCTCCAAGGGTCTGTTGTTGCCTCGGGCACCTTATGGGCGTTCTCCATTGAGTTAAGATTATCGAATCCGACGCAAAAATGATAGTTAATTGTAACGTTTAGGGCCTCCTAATGACGATGGGACACTCAAATTGCGTCGAGGTTCAATACATCGTCCTCCAGCCGGCTTGTCTCCAAGGGTCTAATGCTGCCTCGGGCACCTTATGGTCGTTCTCCTGTGAGTCTAGATTTTCGAATCCGACGCAAAAATGAGAGTGAATAGTAACGTTCAGGGCCTTGTAATGACGATGGAACACTCAAATTGCGTCGAGATTCAATACATCGGCCTCCAGCCGACTTGTCTCCAAGGGTCTAATGCTGCCTCGGGCACCTTTTGGTCGTTCTCCTGTGAGTTTAGATTATCGAATCTGACGCAAAAATGATAGTTAATTGTAACGTACAGGGCGACCAAATGTCGATGGAACACTCAAATTGCGTCGATATTCAATACATCGGCCTCCAGTCGACTTGTCTCCAAGGGGTATATTGCTGTCTCGAGCACCGTATGAACTTCTCCTGTGAGTAGATTTTCGAATCCGACGCGAAACTGATAGTTAATTGTAAGGTTTAGGTCCTCCTAATGACGATGGAACACTCAAATTGCGTCGATATTCTATACATCGGCCTCCAGCCGACTTGTATCCAAGGGGATATTGCTGCATCGGGCACCTTATGGTCCGTCTCCAGTGAGTCTAGATTTTCGAATCCGACGAAAAACTGATAGTTAATTGCAAGGCTCAGGGCCTCCTAATGACGATGGAACACTCATTTTGCGTCGCGATCCAATACATCGTCCTCCAAACGACTGGTCTCCAAGGGTCAATAGCTGCCACGGGCACCTTGTGATCGTTCTGCTGTGAGTCTAGATTTTCGAACCCGACGCAAAATCTGATTGTTAATTGTAACGTTAAGGGCCACCTAATGACGATGGAACACTCAAATTGAGTCGAGATTCAATACATCGACCTCCAGCCGACTTGTCTCGAAGGGGATATTGCTGCCTCGGGCTCCATGTGGTCCGTCTCCTGTGAGTCTAGATTTTCGAATCCGACGCGAAACTGATAGTTAATTGTAACGTTCAGCGCCTCCTAGTGACGATGGAACACTCAAATTGCATCGAGATTCAATACATCGTCCTCCAACCGACTTGTCTCCAAGGGTCTATTGCTGCCTCGGGCACCTTATGGTCGTATTCCTGTGAGTCTAGATTTTCGAATTCGACGCAAAAATGATAGTTAATTGTAACGTTCAGGGCCTTCTAATGACGAAGGAACACTCAAATTGCGTCGAGATTCAATACATGGGCCTCCACCCGACTTGTCTCCAAGGGGATATCGCTGCCTCGGGCACCTTATGGTCGTTCTCCTGTGAGTTTAGATTATCGAATCCGACGCAAAAATGATAGTTAATTGTAACGTTTAGGGCCTCCTAATGACGATGGGACACTCAAATTGCGTCGAGATTCAATACATCGTCCTCCAGCCGACTTGTCTTCAAGGGTCTAATGCTGCCTTGGGCACCTTATGGTCGTTCTCCTGTGAGTCTAGATTTTCGAATCCGACGAAAAACTGATAGTTAATTGTAACGTTCAGGGCCTCCTAAAGACGATGGAACTCTCAAATTGCGTCGGGATTCAATACATCGGCCTCCAGCCGACTTGTCTCCAAGGGTCTATTGCTGCCTCGGGCACCTTATGGTCGTTCTCCTGTGAGTCTAGACTTTCGAATCCGACGCAAAAAAGATAGTTAATTGTAACGTTCAGGGCCTTGTAATGACGATGGAACACTCAAATTGCGTCGAGATTCAATACATCGGCCTCCAGCCGACTTGTCTCCAAGGGTCTGTTGCTGCCTCGGGCACCTTATGGTCGTTCTCCTGTGAGTTTAGATTATCGAATCCGACGCAAAAATGATAGTTAATTGTAACGTTTAGGGCCTCCTAATGCCGATGGAACACTCAAATTGCGTCGAGATTCAATACATCGGCCTCCAGCCGACTTGTCTCCAAGGGGATATTGCTGTCTCGGGTACCATATGATCCTTCTCCTGTGAGTCTAGATTTTCGAATCCGACTCAAAAATGATAGTGAATAGTAACGTTCAGGGCCACCTAATGACGATGGAACACTGAAATTGATTCGAGATTCACTACATCGTGCTCCAGCCGACTTGTCTCCAAGGGGATATCGCTGCCTCGGGCACCACATGGTCCTTCTCCTGTGAGTCTAGATTTTCGAATCCGACGCTAAAATGATAGTTAATTGTAACGTTCAGCGCCTCCTAATGACGATAGAAGTGTCAAATTGCGTCGAGATTCAATACATCGTCCTCCAGCCGACTTGTCTCAAAGGGTCTATTGCTGCCTCGGGCACCTTATGGTCGTTCTCCTGTGAGTCTAGATTTTCGAATCCGACGCAAAAATGATAGTTACTTGTAACGTTCAGGGCCTCGTAATGACGATGGAACACTCAAATTGCGTCGAGATTCAATACATCGGCCTCCAGCCGACTTGTCTCCAACGGTCTGTTGCTGCCTCGGGCACCTTATGGTCGTTCTCCTGTGAGTCTAGATTTTCGAATCCGACGCAAGAATGATAGTTAATTGTAACGTTCAGGGCCTTGTAATGACGATGGAACACTCAAATTGCGTCGAGATTCAATACATCGGCCTCCAGCCGACTTGTCTCCAAGGGTCTATTGCTGCCTCGGGCACAATATGATCCTTCTCCTGTGAGTCTAGATTCTCGAATCCGACGCATAAATGATAGTCAATTCTAACGTTCAGGGACTCCTAATGTCGATGGAACACTCAAATTGCGTCGAGAGTCAATACATCGACCTCCAGTCGACTTGTATCCAAGGGGAAATTGCAGTCTCGTGCACCATATGATCCTTCTCCTGTTAGTAGATTTTCGAATCCGACGCTAAAATGATAGTTAACTGTAACGTTCAGGGCCTCCTAATGCCGATGGAACACTCTAATTGCATCGAGATTCAATACATCGGCCTCCAGCCGACTTGTCTCCAAGGGTCTGTTGCTGCCTCGGGCACCTTATGGTCGTTCTCCTGTGTGTCTAGATTTTCGAATCCGACGCAAAAATGATAGTTAATTGTAACGTTCAGGGCCTCCTATTGGCGATGGAACACTCAAATTGCGTCAAGATTCAATACATCGGCCTCCAGCCGACTTGTCTCCAAGGGTCTATTGCTGCCTCGGGCAGCTTATGGTCGTTCTCCTGTGAGTTTAGATTATCGAATCCGACGCAAAAATGATAGTTAATTGTAACGTTTAGGGCCTTGTAATGACGATGGAACACTCAAATTGCGTCGAGATTCAATACATCGGCCTCCAGCCGACTTGTCTCCAAGGGTCTGTTGCTGCCTCGGGCACCTTATGGTCGTTCTCCTGTGAGTTTAGATTATCGAATCCGACGCAAAAATGATAGTTAATTGTAACGTTTAGGGCCGCCTAATGATGATGGGACACTCAAATTGCGTCGAGATTCAATACATCGTCCTCCAGCCGACTTGTCTCCATGGGGATATTACTGCCTCCGGCCTCTTATGTTCGCTCTCATGTGAGTCTAGATTTTCGAATCCGACGCGAAACTGATTGTTAATTGTAACGTTTAGGGCCTCCTAATGACGATGGGACACTCAAATTACGTCGAGATTCAATACATCGGCCTCCAGCCGACTTGTCTCCGAGGGGATATTGCTGTCTCGGGCACCTTATGGTCGTTGTCCTGTGAGTCTAGATTTTCGAATCCGACGCAAAAATGATAGTTAATTGTAACGTTCAGGGCCTTCTAATGACGATGGAACACTCAAATTGCGTCGAGATTCAATACATCGGCCTCCAGCCGACTTCTCTCCAAGGGGATATCGCTGCCTCGATCACCACATGGTCCGTCTCCGGTGATTCTACATATTCGAATCCGACGCAAAACTCATAGTTAATTGTAACGTTCAGGGCCTCCTATTGGCGATGGAACACTCAAATTGCGTCGAGACTCAATACATCGTCCTCCAGCCGACTTGTCTCCAAGGGTCTAATGCTGCCTCGGGCACCTTATGATCCTTCTCCTGTGAGTCTAGATTTTCGAATCCGACGCAAAAATGATAGTGAATAGTAACGTTCAGGGCCTCCTAATGACGATAGAAGACTCAAATTGCGTCGAGATTCAATACATCGTCCCCCAGCCGATTTGTCTCCATGGGGATATTGCAGCCTCGGTCACCAAATGGTCCGTCTGCTGTGAGTCTAGATTTTCGAATCCGACGAAAAACTGATAGTTAATTGTAACGTTCAGGGCCTCCTAATGACGATGGAACTCTCAAATTGCGTCGGGATTCAATACATCGGCCTCCAGCCGACTTGTCTGAAAGGGTCTATTGCTGCCTCGGGCACCTTATGGTCGTTCTCCTGTGAGTCTAGATTTACGAATCCGACGCAAAAAAGATAGTTAATTGTAACGTTCAGGGCCTTGTAATGACGATGGAACACTCAAATTGCGTCGAGGTTCAATACATCGGCCTCCAGCCGACTTGTCTCCAAGGGTCTATTGCTGCCTCGGGCACAATATGATCCTTCTCCTGTGAGTCTAGATTTTCGAATCCGACGCATAAATGATATTCAATTCTAACGTTCAGGGCCTCCTAATGACGATGGAACATTCAAATTGCGTCGATATTCAATACATCGGCCTCCAGCCGACTTGTATCCAAGGGGATATTGCAGTCTCGTGCACCATATGATCCTTCTCCTGTTAGTAGATTTTCGAATCCGACGCTAAAATGATAGTTAACTGTAACGTTCAGGGCCACCTAATGCCGATGGAACACTCAAATTGCGTCGAGATTCAATACATCGTCCCCCAGCCGATTTGTCTCCTTGGGGATATTGCTGCCTCGGTCACCAAATGGTCCGTCTGCTGTGAGTCTAGATTTTCGAATCCGACGAAAAACTGATAGTGAATAGTAACGTTCAGGGCCTTGTAATGACGATGGAACACTCAAATTGCGTCGAGATTCAATACATCGGCCTCCAGCCGACTTGTCTCCAAGGGTCTAATGCTGCCTCGGGCACCTTTTGGTCGTTCTCCTGTGAGTTTAGATTATCGAATCTGACGCAAAAATGATAGTTAATTGTAACGTACAGGGCGACCAAATGTCGATGGAACACTCAAATTGCGTCGATATTCAATACATCGGCCTCCAGTCGACTTGTCTCCAAGGGGTATATTGCTGTCTCGAGCACCGTATGAACTTCTCCTGTGAGTAGATTTTCGAATCCGACGCGAAACTGATAGTTAATTGTAAGGTTTAGGTCCTCCTAATGACGATGGAACACTCAAATTGCGTCGATATTCTATACATCGGCCTCCAGCCGACTTGTATCCAAGGGGATATTGCTGCATCGGGCACCTTATGGTCCGTCTCCAGTGAGTCTAGATTTTCGAATCCGACGAAAAACTGATAGTTAATTGCAAGGCTCAGGGCCTCCTAATGACGATGGAACACTCATTTTGCGTCGCGATCCAATACATCGTCCTCCAAACGACTGGTCTCCAAGGGTCAATAGCTGCCACGGGCACCTTGTGATCGTTCTGCTGTGAGTCTAGATTTTCGAACCCGACGCAAAATCTGATTGTTAATTGTAACGTTAAGGGCCACCTAATGACGATGGAACACTCAAATTGAGTCGAGATTCAATACATCGACCTCCAGCCGACTTGTCTCCAAGGGGATATTGCTGCCTCGGGCTCCATGTGGTCCGTCTCCTGTGAGTCTAGATTTTCGAATCCGACGCGAAACTGATAGTTAATTGTAACGTTCAGCGCCTCCTAGTGACGATGGAACACTCAAATTGCATCGAGATTCAATACATCGTCCTCCAACCGACTTGTCTCCAAGGGTCTATTGCTGCCTCGGGCACCTTATGGTCGTATTCCTGTGAGTCTAGATTTTCGAATTCGACGCAAAAATGATAGTTAATTGTAACGTTCAGGGCCTTCTAATGACGAAGGAACACTCAAATTGCGTCGAGATTCAATACATGGGCCTCCAGCCGACTTGTCTCCAAGGGGATATCGCTGCCTCGGGCACCTTATGGTCGTTCTCCTGTGAGTTTAGATTATCGAATCCGACGCAAAAATGATAGTTAATTATAACGTTTAGGACCTCCTAATGACGATGGGACACTCAAATTGCGTCGAGATTCAATACATCGTCCTCCAGCCGACTTGTCTTCAAGGGTCTAATGCTGCCTTGGGCACCTTATGGTCGTTCTCCTGTGAGTCTAGATTTTCGAATCCGACGAAAAACTGATAGTTAATTGTAACGTTCAGGGCCTCCTAAAGACGATGGAACTCTCAAATTGCGTCGGGATTCAATACATCGGCCTCCAGCCGACTTGTCTCCAAGGGTCTATTGCTGCCTCGGGCACCTTATGGTCGTTCTCCTGTGAGTCTAGACTTTCGAATCCGACGCAAAAAAGATAGTTAATTGTAACGTTCAGGGCCTTGTAATGACGATGGAACACTCAAATTGCGTCGAGATTCAATACATCGGCCTCCAGCCGACTTGTCTCCAAGGGTCTGTTGCTGCCTCGGGCACCTTACGGTCGTTCTCCTGTGAGTTTAGATTATCGAATCCGACGCAAAAATGATAGTTAATTGTAACGTTTAGGGCCTCCTAATGCCGATGGAACACTCAAATTGCGTCGAGATTCAATACATCGGCCTCCAGCCGACTTGTCTCCAAGGGGATATTGCTGTCTCTTGTACCATATTATCCTTCTCCTGTGAGTCTAGATTTTCGAATCCGACTCAAAAATGATAGTGAATAGTAACGTTCAGGGCCACCTAATGACGATGGAACACTGAAATTGATTCGAGATTCACTACATCGTGCTCCAGCCGACTTGTCTCCAAGGGGATATCGCTGCCTCGGGCACCACATGGTCCTTCTCCTGTGAGTCTAGATTTTCGAATCCGACGCTAAAATGATAGTTAATTGTAACGTTCAGCGCCTCCTAATGACGATAGAAGTGTCAAATTGCGTCGAGATTCAATACATCGTCCTCCAGCCGACTTGTCTCAAAGGGTCTATTGCTGCCTCGGGCACCTTATGGTCGTTCTCCTGTGAGTCTAGATTTTCGAATCCGACGCAAAAATGATAGTTACTTGTAACGTTCAGGGCCTCGTAATGACGATGGAACACTCAAATTGCGTCGAGATTCAATACATCGGCCTCCAGCCGACTTGTCTCCAACGGTCTGTTGCTGCCTCGGGCACCTTATGGTCGTTCTCCTGTGAGTCTAGATTTTCGAATCCGACGCAAAAATGATAGTTACTTGTAACGTTCAGGGACTCCTAATGACGATGGAACACTCAAATTGCGTCGAGAGTCAATACATCGACCTCCAGTCGACTTGTATCCAAGGGGAAATTGCAGTCTCGTGCACCATATGATCCTTCTCCTGTTAGTATATTTTCGAATCCGACGCTAAAATGATAGTTAACTGTAACGTTCAGGGCCTCCTAATGCCGATGGAACACTCTAATTGCATCGAGATTCAATACATCGCCCTCCAGCCGACTTGTCTCCAAGGGTCTATTGCTGCCTCGGGCACCTTATGGTCGTTCTCCTGTGAGTTTAGATTATCGAATCCGACGCAAAACTGATTGTTAATTATAACGTTCAGGGCCACCCAATGACGATGGAACACTCAAATTGAGTCGAGATTCAATACATCGACCTCCAGCCGACTGTCTCCAAGGGTGTATTGCTGCCTCGGGCACCTTATGGTCGTTCTCCTGTGTGTCTAGATTTTCGAATCCGACGCAAAAATGATAGTTAATTGTAACGTTCAGGGCCTCCTATTGGCGATGGAACACTCAAATTGCGTCGAGATTCAATACATCGGCCTCCAGCCGACTTGTCTCCAAGGGTCTATTGCTGCCTCGGGCAGCTTATGGTCGTTCTCCTGTGAGTTTAGATTATCGAATCCGACGCAAAAATGATAGTTAATTGTAACGTTTAGGGCCTTGTAATGACGATGGAACACTCAAATTGCGTCGAGATTCAATACATCGGCCTCCATCCGACTTGTCTCCAAGGGTCTGTTGCTGCCTCGGGCACCTTATGGTCGTTCTCCTGTGAGTTTAGATTATCGAATCCGACGCAAAAATGATAGTTAATTGTAACGTTTAGGGCCGCCTAATGATGATGGGAGACTCAAATTGCGTCGAGATTCAATACATCGTCCTCCAGCCGACTTGTCTCCATGGGGATATTACTGCCTCCGGCCTCTTATGTTCGCTCTCATGTGAGTCTAGATTTTCGAATCCGACGCGAAACTGATTGTTAATTGTAACGTTTAGGGCCTCCTAATGACGATGGGACACTCAAATTGCGTCGAGATTCATTACATCGGCCTCCAGCCGACTTGTCTCCGAGGGGATATTGCTGTCTCGGGCACCTTATGGTCGTTGTCCTGTGAGTCTAGATTTTCGAATCCGACGCAAAAATGATAGTTAATTGTAACGTTCAGGGCCTTCTAATGACGATGGAACACTCAAATTGCGTCGAGATTCAATACATCGGCCTCCAGCCGACTTCTCTCCAAGGGGATATCGCTGCCTCGATCACCACATGGTCCGTCTACGGTGATTCTACGTATTCGAATCCGACGCAAAACTCATAGTTAATTGTAACGTTCAGGGCCTCCTATTGGCGATGGAACACTCAAATTGCGTCGAGATTCAATACATCGTCCTCCAGCCGACTTGTCTCCAAGGGTCTAATGCTGCCTCGGGCACCTTATGGTCGTTCTCCTGTGAGTTTAGATTATCGAATCCGACGCAAAAATGATAGTTAATTGTAACTTTCAGGGCCTCCTAATGCCGATGAAACACTCAAATTGCGTCGAGATTCAATACATAGGCCTCCAGCGGAGTTGTCTCCAAGGGGATGTTGCTGTCTCGGGCACCATATGATCCTTCTCCTGTGAGTCTAGATTTTCGAACCCGACTCAAAAATGATAGTGAATAGTAACGAACAGCGCCTCCTGATGACGATAGAACTCTCAAATTGCGTCGAGATTCAATACATCGACCTCTAGCCGACTTGTCTCCAAGGGTCTATTGCTGCCTCGGGCACCTTATGGTCGTTCTCCTGTGAGTCTAGATTTTCGAATCCGACGCAAAAATGATAGTTAATTGTAACGTTCAGGGCCTCCCAATGCCGATGAAACACTCAAATTGCGTCGAGATTCAATACATAGGCCTCCAGCGGACTTGTCTCCAAGGGGATATTGCTGTCTCGGGCACCATATGATCCTTCTCCTGTGAGTCTAGATTTTCGAATCCGACTCAAAAATGATAGTGAATAGTAACGAACAGCGCCTCCTGATGACGATAGAACTCTCAAATTGCGTCGAGATTCAATACATCGACCTCCAGCCGACTTGTCTCCAAGGGTCTATTGCTGCCTCGGGCACCTTAAGGTCGTTCTCCTGTGAGTTTAGATTATCGAATTCGACGCAAAAATGATAGTTAATTGTAACGTTTAGGGCCTTATAATGACGATGGAACACTCAAATTGCGTCGAGATTCAATACATCGGCCTCCAGCCGACTTGTCTCCAAGGGTCTGTTGCTGCCTCGCGCACCTTATGGTCGTTCTCCTGTGAGTTTAGATTATCGAATCCGACGCAAAAATGATATTTAATTGTAACGTTTAGGGCCTCCTAATGACGATGGAAGACTCAAATTGCGTCGATATTCAATACATCGGCCTCCAGTCGATTTGTCTCCAAGGGGCATATTGCTGTCTCGAGCACCGTATGAACTTCTCCTGTGAGTAGATTTTCGAATCCGACGCTAAAACGATAGTTAATTGTAACGTTCAGGGCCTTGTAATGACGATGGAACACTCAAATTGCGTCGAGATTCAATACAACGGCCTCCAGCCGACTTGACTCCAAGGGTCTGTTGCTGCCTCGGGCACCTTATGGTCGTTCTCCTGTGAGTTTAGATTATCGAATCCGACGCAAAAATGATAGTTAATTGTAACGTTTAGGGCCTCCTAATGACGATGGAACACTCAAATTGCGTCGAGATTCAATACATCGGCCTCCAGCCGACTTGTCTCCAAGGGTCTGTTGCTGCCTCGGGCACCTTATGGTCGTTCTCCTGTGAGTTTAGATTATCGAATCCGACGCAAAAATGATAGTTAATTGTAACGTTTAGGGCCTCCTAATGACGATGGGACACTCAAATTGCGTCGAGATTCAATACATCGTCCTCCACCCAACTTGTCTCCATGGGGATATTACTGCCTCCGGCCTCTTATGTTCGCTCTCATGTGAGTCTAGATTTTCGAATCCGATGCGAAACTGATTGTTAATTGTAACGTTCAGGGCTTCCTAATGACGATGGAACACTCAAATTGCCTCGAGATTCAATACGTCGGCATTCAGCCGATTTGCCTCCAAGGGTCTATTGCTGCCTCGGGCACCGTATGGTCGTTCCCCTGTGAGTCAACATTTTAGAATTCGACGCAAAACTGATAGTTAAATGTTACATCCAGGGCCTCCTAATGACGATGGAACAACCAAATTGCGTCGCAATCCACTACATCGTCCTCCAGCCGACACGTCTCCAAGGGTCTAATGCTGCCTCGGGCACCTTATGGTCGTTCTCTTGTAAGTCTAGATTTTCGAATCCGACGCAAAACTGATAGTTAATTATAACGTTCCGGGCGACCTAATGACGATGGAACACTCAAATTGCGTCGATATTCAATACATCGGCCTCCAGTCGATTTGTCTCCAAGGGGTATATTGCTGTCTCGAGCACCGTATGAACTTCTCCTGTGAGTAGATTTTCGAATCCGACGCTAAAATGATTGTTAATTGTAACGTTCAGGGCCTCCTAATGACGATGGAACACTCAAATTGCGTCAAGAATCAATACATCGGTTTCCAGCCGACTTGTCTCCAAGGGTCTATTGCTGCTTTGGGCACCTTATGGTCGTTCTCCTGTTAGTTTAGATTATCGAATCCGACGCAAAATTGATAGTTAATTGTTACGTTCAGGGCCTTCTAATGACGAAGGAACACTCAAATTGCGTCGCGATCCAATACATCGTCCTCCAGCCGACTTGTCTCCAAGGGTCTATTGCTGCCTCGGGCACCTTATGTTCGTTCTCTTGTAAGTCTAGATTTTCGAATCCGACGCAAAAATGATAGTTTATTGTAACGTTCAGGGCCTCCTAATGACGATGGAACTCTCAAATTGCGTCGAGATTCAATACATCGTCCTCCAGCCGACTTGTCTCCAAGGGGATATTGCTGTCTCGGGCACAATATGATCCTTCTCCTGTGAGTCTAGATTTTCGAATCCGACGCAAAAATGATAGTTAATTGTAACGTTTAGAGCCTCCTAATGACGATGAAACACTCAAATTGCGTCGAGATTCAATACATCGGCCTCCAGCCGACTTGTCTCCAACGGTCTGTTGCTGCCTCGGGCACCTTATGGTCGTTCTCTGTGAGTTTAGATTATCGAATCCGACGCAAAAATGATAGTTAATTGTAACGTTTAGGGCCTCCTAATGACGATGGGACACTCAAATTGCGTCGAGATTCAATACATCGTCTTCCAGCCGACTTGTCTCCAAGGGTCTATTGCTGCCTCGGGCACCTTATGGTCGTTCTCCTGTGAGTCTAGATTTTCGAATCCGACGCAAAAATGATAGTTAAATGAAACGTTCAGGGCCTCCTATTGGCGATGGAACACTCAAATTGCGTCGAGATTCAATACATCGGCCTCCAGTCGATTTGTCTCCAAGGGGTATATTGCTATCTCGAGCACCGTATGAACTTCTCCTGTGAGTACAATATAGAATCCGACTCGAAACTGATAGTTCATTGTAAGGTTTAGGGCCTCCTAATGACGATGGAACACTCAAATTGCGTCGAGATTCAATACATCGGCCTCCAGCCGACTTGTATCCAAGGGGATATTGCAGTCTCGTGCACCATATGATCCTTCTCCTGTTAGTAGATTTTCGAATCCGACGCTAAAATGATAGTTAACTGTAACGTTCAGGGCCTCCTAATGACGATGGATCACTCAAATTGCGTCGAGATTCAATACATCGGCCTCCAGCCGACTTGTCTCCAAGGGTCTGTTGCTGCCTCGGGCACCTTATGGTCGTTCTCCTGTGAGTTTAGATTATCGAATCCGACGAAAAAATGATAGTTAATTGTAACGTTTACGGCCTCCTAATGACGATGGGACACTCAAATTGCGTCGAGATTCAATACATCGTCCTCCAGCCGACTTGTCTCCATGGGGATATTACTGCCTCCGGCCTCTTATGATCGCTCTCATGCGAGTCTAAATTTTCGAATCCGACGCGAAACTGATTGTTAATTGTAACGTTCAGGGCTTCCTAATGACGATGGAACTCTCAAATTGCGTCGAGATTCAATACATCGTCCTCCAGCCGACTTGTCTCCAAGGGTCTATTGCTGCCTCGGGCACCTTATGGTCGTTCTCTTGTAAGTCTAGAATTTCGAATCCGACGCAAAAATGATAGTTAATTGTAACGTTCAAGGCCTTGTAATGACGATGGAACACTCAAATTGCGTCGAGATTCAATACATCGGCCTCCAGCCGACTTGTCTCCAAGGGTCTGTTGCTGCCTCGGGCACCTTATGGTCGTTCTCCTGTGAGTTTAGATTATCGAATCCGACGCAAAAATGATAGTTAATTGTAACATTTAGGGCCTCCTAATGACGATGGAACACTCAAATTGCGTCGAGATTCAATTCATCGTCCTCCAGCCGACTTGTTTCCATGGGGATATTACTGCCTCCGGCCTCTTATGTTCGCTCTCATGTGAGTCTAGATTTTCGAATCCGACGCGAAACTGATTGTTAATTGTAACGTTCAGGGTTTCCTAATGACGATGGAACACTCAAATTGCCTCGAGATTCAATACGTCGGCATTCAGCCGATTTGTCTCCAAGGGTCTATTGCTGCCTCGGGCACCGTATGGTCGTGCCCCTGTGAGTCAACATTTTAGAATCCGACGCAAAACTGATAGTTAAATGTAACATTCAAGGCCTCCTAATGACGATGGAACACTCAAATTGCGTCGCGATCCAATACATCGTACTCCAGCCGACTTGTCTCCAAGGGTCTAATGCTGCCTCGGGCACCTTATGGTCGTTCTCTTGTGAGTCTAGATTTTCGAATCCGACGCAAAACTGATAGTTCATTATAACGTTCAGGGCGACCTAATGACGATGGAACACTCAAATTGCGTCGATATTCAATACATCGGCCTCCAGTCGATTTGACTCCAAGGGGTATATTGCTGTCTCGAGCACCGTATGAACTTCTCCTGTGAGTAGATTTTCGAATCCGACGCGAAACTGATAGTTAATTGTAAGGTTTAAGGCCTCCTAATGACGATGGAACACTCAAATTGCGTCGAGATTCAATACAACGGCCGCCAGCAAACTTGTATCCAAGGGGATATTGCAGTCTCGTGCACCATATGATCCTTCTCCTGTTAGTAGATTTTCGAATCCGACGCTAAAATGATAGTTAACTGTAACGTTCAGGTCCTCCTAATGCCGATGGAACACTCAAATTGCGTCGAGATTCAATACATCGGCCTCCAGCCGACTTGTCTCCAAGGGTCTGTTGCTGCCTCGGGCACCTTATGGTCGTTCTCTTGTGAGTTTAGATTATCGAATCCGACGCAAAAATGATAGTTAATTGTAACGTTTAGGGCCTCCTAAAGACGATGGAACACTCAAATTGCGTCGAGATTCAATACATCGGCCTCCAGCCGACTTGTCTCCAAGGGTCTATTGCTGCCTCGGGCACCTTATGGTCGTTCTCCTGTGTGTCTAGATTTTCGAATCCGACGCGAAACTGATAGTTAATTGTAACGTTCAGGGCCTCCTAATGACGATGGAACACTCAAATTGCGTCGAAATTCAATACATCGGCCTCCAGCCGACTTGTCTCCAAGGGTCTGTTGCTGCCTCGGGCACCTTATGGTCGTTCTCTTGTGAGTTTAGATTATCGAATCCGACGCAAAAATGATAGTTAATTGTAACGTTTAGAGCCTCCTAATGACGATGGAACACTAAAATTGCGTCGAGATTCAATACATCGGCCGCCAGCAAACTTGTATCCAAGGGGATATTGCAGTCTCGTGCACCATATGATCCTTCTCCTGTTAGTAGATTTTCGAATCCGACGCTAAATTGATAGTTAACTGTAACGTTCAGGGCCTCCTAATGCCGATGGAACACTCAAATTGCGTCGAGATTCAATACATCGGCCTCCAGCCGACTTGTCTCCAAGGGTCTGTTTCTGCCTCGGGCACCTTATGGTCGTTCTCTTGTGAGTTTAGATTTTCGAATCCGACGCAAAAATGATAGTTAATTGTAACGTTTAGGGCCTCCTAATGACGATGGAACACTCAAATTGCGTCGAGATTCAATACATCGGCCTCCAGCCGACTTGTCTCCAAGGGTCTATTTCTGCTTCGGGCACCTTATGGTCGTTCTCCTGTGTGTCTAGATTTTCGAATCCGACGCGAAACTGATAGTTAATTGTAACGTTTAGGGCCTCCTAATGACGATGGAACACTCAAATTGCGTCGAGATTCAATACATCGGCCTCCAGCCGACTTGTCTCCAAGGGTCTATTGCTGCCTCGGGCACCTTATGGTCGTTCTCCTGTGTGTCTAGATTTTCGAATCCGACGCGAAACTGATAGTAAATTGTAACGTTTAGGGCCTCCTAATGACGATGAAACACTCAAATTGCGTCGAGATTCAATACATCGGCCTCCAGCCGACTTGTCTCCAACGGTCTGTTGCTGCCTCGGGCACCTTATGGTCGTTCTCTGTGAGTTTAGATTATCGAATCCGACGCAAAAATGATAGTTAATTGTAACGTTTAGGGCCTCCTAATGACGATGGGACACTCAAATTGCGTCGAGATTCAATACATCGTCTTCCAGCCGACTTGTCTCCAAGGGTCTATTGCTGCCTCGGGCACCTTATGGTCGTTCTCCTGTGAGTCTAGATTTTCGAATCCGACGCAAAAATGATAGTTAAATGAAACGTTCAGGGCCTCCTATTGGCGATGGAACACTCAAATTGCGTCGAGATTCAATACATCGGCCTCCAGTCGATTTGTCTCCAAGGGGTATATTGCTATCTCGAGCACCGTATGAACTTCTCCTGTGAGTACAATATAGAATCCGACTCGAAACTGATAGTTCATTGTAAGGTTTAGGGCCTCCTAATGACGATGGAACACTCAAATTGCGTCGAGATTCAATACATCGGCCTCCAGCCGACTTGTATCCAAGGGGATATTGCAGTCTCGTGCACCATATGATCCTTCTCCTGTTAGTAGATTTTCGAATCCGACGCTAAAATGATAGTTAACTGTAACGTTCAGGGCCTCCTAATGACGATGGATCACTCAAATTGCGTCGAGATTCAATACATCGGCCTCCAGCCGACTTGTCTCCAAGGGTCTGTTGCTGCCTCGGGCACCTTATGGTCGTTCTCCTGTGAGTTTAGATTATCGAATCCGACGAAAAAATGATAGTTAATTGTAACGTTTACGGCCTCCTAATGACGATGGGACACTCAAATTGCGTCGAGATTCAATACATCGTCCTCCAGCCGACTTGTCTCCATGGGGATATTACTGCCTCCGGCCTCTTATGATCGCTCTCATGCGAGTCTAAATTTTCGAATCCGACGCGAAACTGATTGTTAATTGTAACGTTCAGGGCTTCCTAATGACGATAGAACTCTCAAATTGCGTCGAGATTCAATACATCGTCCTCCAGCCGACTTGTCTCCAAGGGTCTATTGCTGCCTCGGGCACCTTATGGTCGTTCTCTTGTAAGTCTAGAATTTCGAATCCGACGCAAAAATGATAGTTAATTGTAACGTTCAAGGCCTTGTAATGACGATGGAACACTCAAATTGCGTCGAGATTCAATACATCGGCCTCCAGCCGACTTGTCTCCAAGGGTCTGTTGCTGCCTCGGGCACCTTATGGTCGTTCTCCTGTGAGTTTAGATTATCGAATCCGACGCAAAAATGATAGTTAATTGTAACATTTAGGGCCTCCTAATGACGATGGAACACTCAAATTGCGTCGAGATTCAATTCATCGTCCTCCAGCCGACTTGTTTCCATGGGGATATTACTGCCTCCGGCCTCTTATGTTCGCTCTCATGTGAGTCTAGATTTTCGAATCCGACGCGAAACTGATTGTTAATTGTAACGTTCAGGGTTTCCTAATGACGATGGAACACTCAAATTGCCTCGAGATTCAATACGTCGGCATTCAGCCGATTTGTCTCCAAGGGTCTATTGCTGCCTCGGGCACCGTATGGTCGTGCCCCTGTGAGTCAACATTTTAGAATCCGACGCAAAACTGATAGTTAAATGTAACATTCAAGGCCTCCTAATGACGATGGAACACTCAAATTGCGTCGCGATCCAATACATCGTACTCCAGCCGACTTGTCTCCAAGGGTCTAATGCTGCCTCGGGCACCTTATGGTCGTTCTCTTGTGAGTCTAGATTTTCGAATCCGACGCAAAACTGATAGTTCATTATAACGTTCAGGGCGACCTAATGACGATGGAACACTCAAATTGCGTCGATATTCAATACATCGGCCTCCAGTCGATTTGACTCCAAGGGGTATATTGCTGTCTCGAGCACCGTATGAACTTCTCCTGTGAGTAGATTTTCGAATCCGACGCGAAACTGATAGTTAATTGTAAGGTTTAAGGCCACCTAATGACGATGGAACACTCAAATTGCGTCGAGATTCAATACATCGGCCGCCAGCAAACTTGTATCCAAGGGGATATTGCAGTCTCGTGCACCATATGATCCTTCTCCTGTTAGTAGATTTTCGAATCCGACGCTAAAATGATAGTTAACTGTAACGTTCAGGTCCTCCTAATGCCGATGGAACACTCAAATTGCGTCGAGATTCAATACATCGGCCTCCAGCCGACTTGTCTCCAAGGGTCTGTTGCTGCCTCGGGCACCTTATGGTCGTTCTCTTGTGAGTTTAGATTATCGAATCCGACGCAAAAATGATAGTTAATTGTAACGTTTAGGGCCTCCTAAAGACGATGGAACACTCAAATTGCGTCGAGATTCAATACATCGGCCTCCAGCCGACTTGTCTCCAAGGGTCTATTGCTGCCTCGGGCACCTTATGGTCGTTCTCCTGTGTGTCTAGATTTTCGAATCCGACGCGAAACTGATAGTTAATTGTAACGTTCAGGGCCTCCTAATGACGATGGAACACTCAAATTGCGTCGAAATTCAATACATCGGCCTCCAGCCGACTTGTCTCCAAGGGTCTGTTGCTGCCTCGGGCACCTTATGGTCGTTCTCTTGTGAGTTTAGATTATCGAATCCGACGCAAAAATGATAGTTAATTGTAACGTTTAGAGCCTCCTAATGACGATGGAACACTAAAATTGCGTCGAGATTCAATACATCGGCCGCCAGCAAACTTGTATCCAAGGGGATATTGCAGTCTCGTGCACCATATGATCCTTCTCCTGTTAGTAGATTTTCGAATCCGACGCTAAATTGATAGTTAACTGTAACGTTCAGGGCCTCCTAATGCCGATGGAACACTCAAATTGCGTCGAGATTCAATACATCGGCCTCCAGCCGACTTGTCTCCAAGGGTCTGTTTCTGCCTCGGGCACCTTATGGTCGTTCTCTTGTGAGTTTAGATTTTCGAATCCGACGCAAAAATGATAGTTAATTGTAACGTTTAGGGCATCCTAATGACGATGGAACACTCAAATTGCGTCGAGATTCAATACATCGGCCTCCAGCCGACTTGTCTCCAAGGGTCTATTTCTGCTTCGGGCACCTTATGGTCGTTCTCCTGTGTGTCTAGATTTTCGAATCCGACGCGAAACTGATAGTTAATTGTAACGTTTAGGGCCTCCTAATGACGATGGAACACTCAAATTGCGTCGAGATTCAATACATCGGCCTCCAGCCGACTTGTCTCCAAGGGTCTATTGCTGCCTCGGGCACCTTATGGTCGTTCTCCTGTGTGTCTAGATTTTCGAATCCGACGCGAAACTGATAGTTAATTGTAACGTTCAGGGTTTCCTAATGACGATGGAACACTCAAATTGCCTCGAGATTCAATACGTCGGCATTCAGCCGATTTGTCTCCAAGGGTCTATTGCTGCCTCGGGCACCGTATGGTCGTTCCCCTGTGAGTCAACATTTTAGAATCCGACGCAAAACTGATAGTTAAATGTAACATTCAGGGCCTCCTAATGACGATGGAACACTCAAATTGCGTCGAGATTCACTACATCGTCCTCCAGCCGATTTGTCTCCAAGGGGATATTGCTGCCTCGGGCACCAAATGGTCCGTCTGCTGTGAGTCTAGATTTTCGAATCCAACGAAAAACTGATAGTTAATTGTAACATTCAGGGCCTCCTAATGACGATGGAAGTCTCAAATTGCGTCGCGATCCAATACATCGTCCTCCAGCAGACTTGTCTCCAAGGGTCTAATGCTGCCTCGGGCACCTTATGGTCGTTCTCTTGTAAGTCTAGATTTTCGAATCCGACGCAAAAATGATAGTTAATTGTAACGTTCAGGGCCTCCTAATGACGATGGAACTCTCAAATTGCGTCGAGATTCAATACATCGACCTCCAGCCGACTTGTCTCCAAGGAGATATTGCTGCCTCGGGCTCCATGTGGTCCGTCTCCTGTGAGTCTAGATTTTCGAATCCGACGCAAAAATGATAGTTAATTGTAACGTTTAGAGCCTCCTAATGACGATGAAACACTCAAATTGCGTCGAGATTCAATACATCGGCCTCCGGCCGACTTGTCTCCAACGGTCTGTTGCTGCCTCGGGCACCTTATGGTCGTTCTCCTGTGAGTTTAGATTATCGAATCCGACGCAAAAATGATAGTTAATTGTAACGTTTAGGGCCTCCTAATGACGATGGGACGCTCAATTTGCGTCGAGATTCAATACATCGTCTTCCAGCCGACTTGTCTCCAACGGGATATTGCTGTCTCGGGCACAATATCATCCTTCTCCTGTGAGTCTAGATTTTCGAATCCGACGGAAAAATGATAGTGAATTGTAACGTTCAGCGCCTCCTAATGACGATGGAAGTCTCAAATTGCGTCGCGATCCAATACATCGTCCTCCAGCCGACTTGTCTCCAAGTGTCTAATGCTGCCTCGGGCACCTTATGGTCGTTCTCTTGTAAGTCTAGATTTTCGAGTCCGACGCAAAAATGATAGTTAATTGTAACGTTCAGGGCCTTGTAATGACGATGGAACACTCAAATTGCGTCGAGATTCAATACATCGGCCTCCAGCCGACTTGTCTCCAAGGGTCTGTTGCTGCCTCGGGCACCTTATGGTCGTTCTCCTGTGAGTTTTGATTATCGAATCCGACGCAAAAATGATAGTTAATTGTAACATTTAGGGCCTCCTAATGACGATGGAACACTCAAATTGCGTCGAGATTCAATACATCGGTCTCCAGCCGACTTGTCTCCAAGGGTCTATTGCTGCCTCGGGCACCTTATGGTCGTTCTCCTGTGAGTCTAGATTTTCGAATCCGACGCGAAACTGATAGTTAATTGTAACGTTCAGGGCCTCCTAATGACGATGGAACACTCAAATTGCGTCGAGATTCAATACATCGGCCTCCAGCCGACTTGTCTCCAAGGGTCTGTTGCTGCCTCGGGCACCTTATGGTCATTCTCTTGTGAGTTTAGATTATCGAATCCGACGCAAAAATGATAGTTAATTGTAACGTTTAGGGCCTCCTAATGACGATGGGACACTCAAATTGCGTCGAGATTCAATACATCGTCCTCCAGCCGACTTGTCTCCATGGGGATATTACTGCCTCCGGCCTCTTATGTTCGCTCTCATGTGAGTCTAGATTTTCGAATCCGACGCGAAACTGATTGTTAATTGTAACGTTCAGGGTTTCCTAATGACGATGGAACACTCAAATTGCGTCGATATTCAATACATCGGCCTCCAGTCGATTTGTCTCCAAGGGGTATATTGCTGTCTCGAGCACCGTATGAACTTCTCCTGTGAGTAGATTTTCGAATCCGACGCAAAAGTGATAGTTAATTGTAACGTTCAGGGCCTCCTATTGGCGATGGAACACTCAAATTGCGTCGAGATTCAATACATCGGCCTCCAGTCGATTTGTCTCCAAGGGGTATATTGCTGTCTCGAGCACCGTATGAACTTCTCCTGTGAGTAGATTTTCGAATCCGACGCGAAACTGATAGTTAATTGTAAGGTTTAGGGCCTCGTAATGACGATGGAACACTCTAATTGCGTCGAGATTCAATACATCGGCCGCCAGCAAACTTGTATCCAAGGGGATATTGCAGTCTCGTGCACCATATGATCCTTCTCCTGTTAGTAGATTTTCGCATCCGACACTAAAATGATAGTTAACTGTAACGTTCAGGGCCTCCTAATGCCGATGGAACACTCAAATTGCGTCGAGATTCAATACATCGGCCTCCAGCCGACTTGTCTCCAAGGGTCTGTTGCTGCCTCGGGCACCTTATGGTCGTTCTCCTGTGAGTTTAGATTATCGAATCCGACGCAAAAATGATAGTTAATTGTATCGTTTAGGGCCTCCTAATGACAATGGAACACTCAAATTGAGTCGAGATTCAATACATCGGCCTCCAACCGACTTGTCTCCAAGGGTCTATTGCTGCCTCGGGCACCTTATGGTCGTTCTCCTGTGAGTCTAGATTTTCGAATCCGACGCGAAACTGATAGTTAATTGTAACGTTCAGGGCCTCCTAATGACGATGGAACACTCAAATTGCGTCGAGATTCAATACATCGGCCTCCAGCCGACTTGTCTCCAAGGGTCTGTTGCTGCCTCGGGCACCTTATGGTCGTTCTCTTGTGAGTTTAGATTATCGAATCCGACGCAAAAATGATAGTTAATTGTAACGTTTAGGGCCTCCTAATGACGATGGGACACACAAATTGCGTCGAGATTCAATACATCGTCCTCCAGCCGACTTGTCTCCATGGGGATATTACTGCCTCCGGCCTCTTACGTTCGCTCTCATGTGAGTCTAGATTTTCAAATCCGACGCGAAACTGATTGTTAATTGTAACGTTCAGGGTTTCCTAATGACGATGGAACACTCAAATTGCCTCGAGATTCAATACGTCGGCATTCAGCCGATTTGTGTCCAAGGGTCTATTGCTGCTTCGGGCACCGTATGGTCGTTCCCCTGTGAGTCAACATTTTAGAATCCGACGCATAACTGGTAGTTAAATGTAACATTCAGGGCCTCCTAATGACGATGGAACACTCAAATTGCGTCGCGATCCAATACATCGACCTCCAGCCGACTTGTCTCCAAGGGTCTAATGCTGCCTCGGGCACCTTATGGTCGTTCTCTTGTAAGTCTAGATTTTCGAATCCGACGCAAAACTGATTGTTAATTGTAACGTTCAGGGTTTCCTAATGACGATGGAACTCTCAAATTGCGTCGAGATTCAATACATCGTCCTCCAGCCGACTTGTCTCCAAGGGTCTATTGCTGCCTCGGGCACCTTATGGTCGTTCTCTTGTAAGTCTAGATTATCGAACCCGACGCAAAAAATGATAGTTAATTGTAACGTTCAGGGCCTTGTAATGACGATGGAACACTCAAATTGCGTCGAGATTCAATACATCGGCTTCCAGCCGACTTGTCTCCAAGGGTCTGTTGCTGCCTCGGGACCTTATGGTCGTTCTCCTGTGAGTTTAGATTATCGAATCCGACGAGAAAATGATAGTTAACTGTAACGTTTAGGCCCTCCTAATGACGATGGAACACTCAAATTGCGTCGAGATTCAATACATCGGCCTCCAGCCGACTTGACTCCAAGGGTCTATTGCTGCCTCGGGCACCTTATGGTCGTTCTCCTGTGAGTCTAGATTTTCGAACCCGACGCGAAACTGATAGTTAATTGTAACGTTCAGGGCCTCCTAATGACGATGGAACACTCAAATTGCGTCGTGATTCAATACATCGTCCTCCAGCCGACTTGTCTCCATGGGGATATTACTGCCTCCGGCCTCTTATGTTCGCTCTCATGTGAGTCTACATTTTCGAATCCGACGCGAAACTGATTGTTAATTGTAACGTTCAGGGCTTCCTAATGACGATGGAACACTCAAATTGCCTCGAGATTCAATACGTCGGCATTCAGCCGATTTGTCTCCAAGGGTCTATTGCTGCCTCGGGCACCGTATGGTCGTTCCCCTGTGAGTCAACATTTTAGAATCCGACGCAAAACTGATAGTTAAATGTAACATTCAGGGCCTCCTAATGACGATGGAACACTCAAATTGCGTCGCGATCCAATACATCGTACTCCAGCCGACTTGTCTCCAAGGGTCTAATGCTGCCTCGGGCACCTTATGGTCGTTCTCTTGTAAGTCTAGATTTTCGAATCCGACGCAAAACTGATAGTTCATTAAAACGTTCAGGGCGACCTAATGACGATGGAACACTCAAATTGCGTCGATATTCAATACATCGGCCTCCAGTCGATTTGTCTCCAAGGGGTATATTGCTGTCTCGAGCACCGTATGAACTTCTCCTGTGAGTAGATTTTCGAATCCGACGCAAAATTGATAGTTAATTGTAACGTTCAGGGACTCCTATTGGCGATGGAACACTCAAATTGCGTCGAGATTCAATACATCGGCCTCCAGTCGATTTGTCTCCAAGGGGTATATTGCTGTCTCGAGCACCGAATGAACTTCTCCTGTGAGTAGATTTTCGAATCCGACGCGAAACTGATAGTTAATTGTAAGGTTTAGGGCCTCCTAATGACGATGGAACACTCAAATTGCGTCGAGATTCAATACATCGGCCGCCAGCAAACTTGTATCCAAGGGGATATTGCAGTCTCGTGCACCATATGATCCTTCTCCTGTTAGTAGATTTTCGAATCCGACGCTAAAATTATAGTTAACTGTAACGTTCAGGGCCTCCTAATGCCGATGGAACACTCAAATTGCGTCGATATTCAATACATTGTCCTCCAGCCGACTTGTCTCCAAGGGTCTGTTGCTTCCTCGGGCACGATTATTGTTGTTCTCTTGTATGTCTAGATTTTCGAATCCGACGCAAAACTGATAGTTCATTATAACGTTCAGGGCGAAATAATGACGATGGAACACTCAAATTGCGTCGATTTTCAATACATCGGCCTCCAGTCGATTTGTCTCCAAGGGGTATATTGCTGTCTCGAGCACCGTATGAACTTCTCCTGTGAGTAGATTTTCGAATCCGACGCTAAAATGATTGTTAATTGCAACGTTCAGGGCCTCCTAATGACGATGGAACACTCAAATTGCGTCGAGATTCAATACATCGGCCTCCAGCCGACTTGTCTCCAAGGGTCTATTGCTGCCTCGGGCACCTTATGGTCGTTCTCCTGTGAGTCTAGATTTTCGAATCCGACGCGAAACTGATAGTTAATTGTAACGTTCAGGGCCTCCTAATGACGATGGAACACTCAAATTGCGTTGAGATACAATACATCGGCCTCCAGCCGACTTGTCTCCAAGGGTCTATTGCTGCCTCGGGCACCTTATGGTCGTTCTCCTGTGAGATTAGATTATCGAATCCGACGCAAAAATGATAGTTAATTGTAACGTTTAGGGCCTCCTAATGACGATGAGACACTCAAATTGCGTCGAGATTCAATACATCGTCCTCCAGCCGACTTGTCTCCATGGGGATATTACTGCCTCCGGCCTCTTATGTTCGCTCTCATGTGAGTCTAAATTTTCGAATCCGACGCGAAACTGATTGTTAATTGTAACGTTCAGGGCTTCCTAATGACGATGGAACTCTCAAATTGCATCGAGATTCAATATATCGTCCTCCAGCCGACTTGTCTCCAAGGGTCTATTGCTGCCTCGGGCGCCTTATGGTCGTTCTCTTGTAAGTCTAGATTTTCGAATCCGACGCAAAAATGATAGTTAATTGGAACGTTCAGGGACTCCTAATGACGATGGAACACTCAAATTGCGTCGATATTCAATACATTGTCCTCCAGCCGACTTGTCTCCAAGGGTCTGTTGCTGCCTCGGGCACGATTATTGTCGTTCTCTTGTATGTCTAGATTTTCGAATCCGACGCAAAACTGATAGTTCATTATAACGTTCAGGGCGAAATAATGACGATGGAACACTCAAATTGCGTCGAGATTCAATACATCGTCCTCCAGCCGACTTGTCTCCATGGGGATATTACTGCCTCCGGCCTCTTATGTTCGCTCTCATGTGAGTCTAGATTTTCGAATCCGACGCGTAACTGATTGTTAATTGTAACGTTCAGGGCTTCCTAATGACGATGGAACACTCAAATTGCCTCGAGATTCAATACGTCGGCATTCAGCCGATTTGTCTCCAACGATCTATTGCTGCCTCGGGCACCGTATGGTCGTTCCCCTGTGAGTCAACATTTTAGAATCCGACGCAAAACTGATAGTTACATGTAACATTCAGGGCCTCCTAATGACGATGGAACACTCAAATTGCGTCGCGATCCAATACATCGTCCTCCAGCCGACTTGTTTCCAAGGGTCTAATGCTGCTTCGGGCACCTTATGGTCGTTCTCTTGTAAGTCTAGATTTTCGAATCCGACGCAAAACTGATAGTTCATTATAACGTTCCGGGCGACCTAATGACGATGGAACACTCAAATTGCGTCGATAATCAATACATCGGCCTCCAGTCGATTTGTCTCCAAGGGGTATATTGCTGACTCGAGCACCGTATGAACTTCTCCTGTGAGTAGATTTTCGAATCCGACGCTAAAATGATTGTTAATTGTAACGTTCAGGGCCTCCTAATGACGATGGAACACTCAAATTGCGTCAAGAATCAATACATCGGTTTCCAGCCGACTTGTCTCCAAGGGTCTATTGCTGCCTCGGGCACCTTATGGTCGTTCTCCTGTGAGTTTAGATTATCGAATCCGACGCAGAAATGATAGTTAATTGTAACGTTTAGGGCCTCCTAATGATGATGGAACACTCAAATTGCGTCGAGATTCAGTACATCGGCCTCCAGCTGACTTGTCTCCAAGGGGATATCGCTGCCTCGGGCACAATATGATCCTTCTCCTGTGAGTCTAGATTTTCGAATCCGACGTAAAAATGATAGTGAATTGTAACGTTCAGCGCCTCCTATTGACGATAGAAGACTTAAGTTGCGTCGAGATTCAATACATCGTCCTCCAGCCGATTTGTCTCCAAGGGGATATTGCTGCCTCGGGCACCAAATGTTCCGTCTGCTGTGAGTCTAGATTTTCGAATCCGACGCAAAAATGATAGTTAATTGTAACGTTCAGGGCCTTCTAATGACGATGGAACACTCAAATTGCGTCGCGATCCAATACATCGTCTTCCAGCCGACTTGCCTCCAAGGGTATTGCTGCCTCGGGCACCTTATGGTCGTTCTCTTGTAAGTCTAGATTTTCGAATCCGACGGAAAAATGATAGTTAATTGGAACGTTCAGGGCCTCCTAATGACGATGGAACTCTCAAATTGCGTCTAGATTCAATACATCGACCTCCAGCCGACTTGTCTCCAAGGTGATATTGCTGCCTCGGGCTCCATGTGGTCCGTCTCCTGTGAGTCTAGATTTTCGAATCCGACGCAAAAATGATAGTTAATTGTAACGTTTAGGGCCTCCTAATGACGATGGGACACTCAAATTGCGTCGAGATTCAATACATCGTCCTCCAGCCGATTTGTCTTCAAGGGGATATTGCTGTCTCGGGCACAATATGATCCTTCTCCTGTGAGTCTAGATTTTCGAATCCGACGCAAAAATGATAGTGAATTGTAACGTTCAGCGCCTCCTAATGACGATAGAAGACTCAAATTGCGTCGAGATTCAATACATCGTCCTCCAGCCGATTTGTCTCCAAGGGGATATTGCTGCCTCGGGCACCAAATGGTCCGTCTGCTGTGAGTCTAGATTCTCGAATCCAACGAAAAACTGATAGTTAATTGTAACATTCAGGGCCTCCTAATGACGATGGAAGTCTCAAATTGCGTCGCGATCCAATACATCGTCCTCCAGCCGACTTGTCTCCAAGGGTCTAATGCTGCCTCGGGCACCTTATGGTCGTTCTCTTGTAAGTCTAGATTTTCGAATCCAACGCAAAAATGATAGTTAATTGTAACGTTCAGGGCCTCCAAATGACGATGGAACTCTCTAATTGCGTCGAGATTCAATACATCGTCCTCCAGCCGATTTGTCTCCAAGGGTCTATTGCTGCCTCGGGCACCGTATGGTCGTTCTCCTGTGAGTCTAGATTTTAGAATCCGACGCAAAACTGATAGTTAATTGTAACGTTCAGGGCCTCCTACTGGCGATGGAACACTCAAATTGCGTCGAGGTTCAATACATCGGCCTCCAGCCGACTTGTCTCCAAGGGTCTGTTGCTGCCTCGGGCACCTTATGGTCGTTCTCCTGTGAGTTTAGATTATCGAATCCGACGCAAAAATGATAGTTAATTGTAACGTTTAGGGCCTCCTAATTACAATGGAACACTCAAATTGCGTCGAGATTCAATACATCGGCCTCCAGCCGACTTGTCTCCAAGGGTCTATTGCTGCCTCGGGCACCTTATGGTCGTTCTCCTGTGAGTCTAGATTTTCGAATCCGACGCGAAACTGATAGTTAATTGTAACGTTCAGGGCCTCCTAATGACGATGGAACACTCAAATTGCGTCGAGATTCAAAACATCGGCCTCCAGCCGACTTGTCTCCAAGGGTCTGTTGCTGCCTCGGGCACCTTATGGTCGTTCTCTTGTGAGTTTAGATTATCGAATCCGACGCAAAAATGATAGTTAATTCTAACGTTTAGGGCCTCCTAATGACGATGGGACACACAAATTGCGTCGAGATTCAATACATCGTCCTCCAGCCGACTTGTCTCCATGGGGATATTACTGCCTCCGGCCTCTTATATTCGCTCTCATGTGAGTCTAGATTTTCGAATCTGACGCGAAACTGATTGTTAATTGTAACGTTCAGGGTTTCCTAATGACGATGGAACACTCAAATTGCCTCGAGATTCAATACGTCGGCATTCAGCCGATTTGTGTCCAAGGGTCTATTGCTGCCTCGGGCACCGTATGGTCGTTCCCCTGTGAGTCAACATTTTAGAATCCGACGCAAAACTGATAGTTAAATGTAACATTCAGGGCCTCCTAATGACGATGGAACACTCAAATTGCGTCGCGATCCAATACATCGACCTCCAGCCGACTTGTCTCCAAGGGTCTAATGCTGCCTCGGGCACCTTATGGTCGTTCTCTTGTAAGTCTAGATTTTCGAATCCGACGCAAAACTGATAGTTTATTATAACGTTCAGGGCGACCTAATGACGATGGAACACTCAAATTGCGTCGATATTCAATACATCGGCCTCCAGTCCATTTGTCTCCAAGGGGTATATTGCTGTCTCGAGCACCGTATGAACTTCTCCTGTGAGTAGATTTTCGAATCCGACGCAAAAGTGATAGTTAATTGTAACGTTCAGGGACTCCTATTGGCGATGGAACACTCAAATTGCGTCGAGATTCAATACATCGGCCTCCAGTCGATTTGTCTCCAAGGGGTATATTGCTGTCTCGAGCACCGTATGAACTTCTCCTGTGAGTAGATTTTCGAATCCGACGCGAAACTGATAGTTAATTGCAAGGTTTAGGGCCTCCTAATGACGATGGATCACTCAAATTGCGTCGAGATTCAATACATCGGCCGCCAGCAAACTTGTATCCAAGGGGATATTGCAGTCTCGTGCACCATATGATCCTTCTCCTGTTAGTAGATTTTCGAATCCGACGCTAAAATGATAGTTAACTGTAACGTTCAGGGCCTCCTAATGCCGATGGAACCCTCAAATAGCGTCGAGATTCAATACATCGGCCTCCAGCCGACTTGTCTCCAAGGGTCTGTTGCTGCCTAGGGCACCTTATGGTCGTTCTCCTGTGAGTTTAGATTATTGAATCCGACGAAAAAATGATAGTTAATCGTAACGTTTAGGGCCTCCAAATGACGATGGGACACTCAAATTGCGTCGAGATTCAATACATCGTCCTCCAGCCGACTTGTCTCCATGGGGATATTACTGCCTCCGGCCTCTTATGTTCGCTCTCATGTGAGTCTAAATTTTCGAATCCGACGCGAAACTGATTGTTAATTGTGACGTTCACGGCTTCCTAATGACGATAGAACTCTCAAATTGCGTCGAGATTCAATATATCGTCCTCCAGCCGACTTGTCTCCAAGGGTCTATTGCTTCCTCGGGCACCTTATGGTCGATCTCTTGTAAGTCTAGATTGTCGAATCCGACGCAAAAATGATAGTTAATTGGAACGTTCAGGGACTCCTAATGACGATGGAACACACAAATTGCGTCGATATTCAATACATTGTCCTCCAGCCGACTTGTCTCCAAGGGTCTGTTGCTGCCTCGGGCACGATTATTGTCGTTCTCTTGTATGTCTAGATTTTCGAATCCGACGCAAAACTGATAGTTCATTATAACGTTCAGGGCGAAATAATGACGATGGAACACTCAAATTGCGTCGATTTTCAATACATCGGCCTCCAGTCGATTTGTCTCCAAGGGGTATATTGCTGTCTCGAGCACCGTATGAACTTCTCCTGTGAGTAGATTTTCGAATCCGACGCTAAAATGATTGTTAATTGCAACGTTCAGGGCCTCCTAATGACGATGGAACACTCAAATTGCGTTGAGATACAATACATCGGCCTCCAGCCGACTTGTCTCCAAGGGTCTATTGCTGCCTCGGGCACCTTATGGTCGTTCTCCTGTGAGATTAGATTATCGAATCCGACGCAAAAATGATAGTTAATTGTAACGTTTGGGGCCTACTAATGACGATGAGACACTCAAATTGCGTCGAGATTCAATACATCGTCCTCCAGCCGACTTGTCTCCATGGGGATATTTCTGCCTCCGGCCTCTTATGTTCGCTCTCATGTGAGTCTAGATTTTCGAATCCGACGCGAAACTGATTGTTAATTGTAACGTTCAGGGCTTCCTAATGACGATGGAACACTCAAATTGCCTCGAGATTCAATACGTCGGCATTCAGCCGATTTGTCTCCAACGATCTATTGCTGCCTCGGGCACCGTATGGTCGTTCCCCTGAGAGTCAACATTTTAGAATCCGACGCAAAACTGATAGTTACATGTAACATTCAGGGCCTCCTAATGACGATGGAACACTCAAATTGCGTCGCGATCCAATACATCGTCCTCCAGCCGACTTGTTTCCAAGGGTCTAATTCTGCTTCGGGCACCTTATGGTCGTTCTCTTGTAAGTCTAGATTTTCGAATCCGACGCAAAACTGATAGTTCATTATAACGTTCCGGGCGACCTAATGACGATGGAACACTCAAATTGCGTCGATAATCAATACATCGGCCTCCAGTCGATTTGTCTCCAAGGGGTATATTGCTGACTCGAGCAACGTATGAACTTCTCCTGTGAGTAGATTTTCGAATCCGACGCTAAAATGATTGTTAATTGTAACGTTCAGGGCCTCCTAATGACGATGGAACACTCAAATTGCGTCAAGAATCAATACATCGGTTTCCAGCCGACTTGTCTCCAAGGGTCTATTGCTGCCTCGGGCACCTTAAGGTCGTTCTCCTGTGAGTTTAGATTATCGAATCCGACGCAGAAATGATAGTTAATTGTAACGTTTAGGGCCTCCTAATGATGATGGAACACTCAAATTGCGTCGAGATTCAGTACATCGGCCTCCAGCTGACTTGTCTCCAAGGGGATATCGCTGCCTCGGGCACAATATGATCCTTCTCCTGTGAGTCTAGATTTTCGAATCCGACGTAAAAATGATAGTGAATTGTAACGTTCAGCGCCTCCTAATGACGATAGAAGACTTAAATTGCGTCGAGATTCAATACATCGTCCTCCAGCCGATTTGTCTCCAAGGGGATATTGCTGCCTCGGGCACCAAATGTTCCGTCTGCTGTGAGTCTAGATTTTCGAATCCGACGCAAAAATGATAGTTAATTGTAACGTTCAGGGCCTTCTAATGACGATGGAACACTCAAATTGCGTCGCGATCCAATACATCGTCTTCCAGCCGACTTGCCTCCAAGGGTCTATTGCTGCCTCGGGCACCTTATGGTCGTTCTCTTGTAAGTCTAGATTTTCGAATCCGACGCAAAAATGATAGTTAATTGGAACGTTCAGGGCCTCCTAATGACGATGGAACTCTCAAATTGCGTCTAGATTCAATACATCGACCTCCAGCCGACTTGTCTCCAAGGGGATATTGCTGCCTCGGGCTCCATGTGGTCCGTCTCCTGTGAGTCTAGATTTTCGAATCCGACGCAAAAATGATAGTTAATTGTAACGTTTAGGGCCTCCTAATGACGATGGAACACTCAAATTGCGTCGAGTATCAATACATCGGCCTCCAGCCGACTTGTCTCCAACGGTCTGTTGCTGCCTCGGGCACCTTATGGTCGTTCTCCTGTGAGTTTAGATTATCGAATCCGTCGCAAAAATGATAGTTAATTGTAACGTTTAGGGCCTCCTAATGACGATGGGACACTCAAATTGCGTCGAGATTCAATACATCGTCCTCCAGCCGATTTGTCTTCAAGGGGATATTGCTGTCTCGGGCACAATATGATCCTTCTCCTGTGAGTCTAGATTTTCGAATCCGACGCAAAAATGATAGTGAATTGTAACGTTCAGCGCCTCCTAATGACGATAGAAGACTCAAATTGCGTCGAGATTCAATACATCGTCCTCCAGCCGATTTGTCTCCAAGGGGATATTGCTGCCTCGGGCGCCAAATGGTCCGTCTGCTGTGAGTCTAGATTCTCGATCCAACGAAAAACTGATAGTTAATTGTAACATTCAGGGCCTCCTAATGACGATGGAAGTCTCAAATTGCGTCGCGATCCAATACATCGTCCTCCAGCCGACTTGTCTCCAAGGGTCTAATGCTGCCTCGGGCACCTTATGGTCGTTCTCTTGTAAGTCTAGATTTTCGAATCCAACGCAAAAATGATAGTTAATTGTAACGTTCAGGGCCTCCAAATGACGATGGAACTCCCTAATTGCGTCGAGATTCAATACATCTTCCTCCAGCCGATTTGTCTCCAAGGGTCTATTGCTGCCTCGGGCACCGTATGGTCGTTCTCCTGTGAGTCTAGATTTTAGAATCCGACGCAAAACTGATAGTTAATTGTAACGTTCAGGGCCTCCTAATGACGATGGGACACACAAATTGCGTCGAGATTCAATACATCGGCCTCCAGCCGACTTGTCTCCAAGGGTCTGTTGCTGCCTCGGGCACCTTATGGTCGTTCTCTTGTGAGTTTAGATTATCGAATCCGACGCAAAAATGATAGTTAATTGTAACGTTTAGGGCCTCCTAATGACGATGGGACACACAAATTGCGTCGAGATTCAATACATCGTCCTCCAGCCGACTTGTCTCCATGGGGATATTACTGCCTCCGGCCTCTTATGTTCGCTCTCATGTGAGTCTAGATTTTCGAATCCGACGCAAAACTGATTGTTAATTGTAACGTTCAGGGTTTCCTAATGACGATGGAACACTCAAATTGCCTCGAGATTCAATACGTCGGCATTCAGCCGTTTTGTGTCCAAGGGTCTATTGCTGCCTCGGGCACCGTATGGTCGTTCCCCTGTGAGTCAACATTTTAGAATCCGACGCAAAACTGATAGTTAAATGTAACATTCAGGGCCTCCTAATGACGATGGAACACTCAAATTGCGTCGCGATCCAATACATCGACCTCCAGCCGACTTGTCTCCAAGGGTCTAATGCTGCCTCGGGCACCTTATGGTCGTTCTCTTGTAAGTCTAGATTTTCGAATCCGACGCAAAACTGATTGTTAATTGTAACGTTCAGGGTTTCCTAATGACGATGGAACTCTCAAATTGCGTCGAGATTCAATACATCGTCCTCCAGCCGACTTGTCTCCAAGGGTCTATTGCTGCCTCGGGCACCTTATGGTCGTTCTCTTGTAAGTCTAGATTATCGAACCCGACGCAAAAAATGATAGTTAATTGTAACGTTCAGGGCCTTGTAATGACGATGGAACACTCAAATTGCGTCGAGATTCAATACATCGGCTTCCAGCCGACTTGTCTCCAAGGGTCTGTTGCTGCCTCGGGACCTTATGGTCGTTCTCCTGTGAGTTTAGATTATCGAATCCGACGAGAAAATGATAGTTAATTGTAACGTTTAGGGCCTCCTAATGACGATGGAACACTCAAATTGCGTCGAGATTCAATACATCGGCCTCCAGCCGACTTGACTCCAAGGTTCTATTGCTGCCTCGGGCACCTTATGGTCGTTCTCCTGTGAGTCTAGATTTTCGAACCCGACGCGAAACTGATAGTTAATTGTAACGTTCAGGGCCTCCTAATGACGATGGAACACTCAAATTGCGTCGCGATCCAATACATCGTCCTCCAGCCGACTTGTCTCCAAGGGTCTAATGCTGCCTCGGGCACCTTATGGTCGTTCTCTTGTAAGTCTAGATTTTCGAATCCGACGCAAAACTGATAGTTTATTATAACGTTCAGGGCGACCTAATGACGATGGAACACTCAAATTGCGTCGATATTCAATACATCGGCCTCCAGTCGATTTGTCTCCAAGGGGTATATTGCTGTCTCGAGCACCGTATGAACTTCTCCTGTGAGTAGATTTTCGAATCCGACGCAAAAGTGATAGTTAATTGTAACGTTCAGGGACTCCTATTGGCGATGGAACACTCAAATTGCGTCGAGATTCAATACATCGGCCTCCAGTCGATTTGTCTCCAAGGGGTATATTGCTGTCTCGAGCACCGTATGAACTTCTCCTGTGAGTAGATTTTCGAATCCGACGCGAAACTGATAGTTAATTGTAAGGTTTAGGGCCTCCTAATGACGATGGAACACTCAAATTGCGTCGAGATTCAATACATCGGTCGCCAGCAAACTTGTATCCAAGGGGATATTGCAGTCTCGTGCACCATATGATCCTTCTCCTGTTAGTAGATTTTCGAATCCGACGCTAAAATGATAGTTAACTGTAACGTTCAGGGCCTCCTAATGCCGATGGAACACTCAAATTGCGTCGAGATTCAATACATCGGCCTCCAGCCGACTTGTCTCCAAGGGTCTGTAGCTGCCTAGGGCACCTTATGGTCGTTCTCCTGTGAGTTTAGATTATTGAATCCGACGAAAAAATGATAGTTAATCGTAACGTTTAGGGCCTCCAAATGACGATGGGACACTCAAATTGCGTCGAGATTCAATACATCGTCCTCCAGCCGACTTGTCTCCATGGGGATATTACTGCCTCCGGCCTCTTATGTTCGCTCTCATGTGAGTCTAAATTTTCGAATCCGACGCGAAACTGATTGTTAATTGTGACGTTCACGGCTTCCTAATGACGATAGAACTCTCAAATTGCGTCGAGATTCAATATATCGTCCTCCAGCCGACTTGTCTCCAAGGGTCTATTGCCTCCTCGGGCACCTTATGGTCGTTCTCTTGTAAGTCTAGATTGTCGAATCCGACGCAAAAATGATAGTTAATTGGAACGTTCAGGGACTCCTAATGACGATGGAACACTCAAATTGCGTCGATATTCAATACATTGTCCTCCAGCCGACTTGTCTCCAAGGGTCAGTTGCTGCCTCGGGCACGATTATTGTCGTTCTCTTGTATGTCTAGATTTTCGAATCCGACGCAAAACTGATAGTTCATTATAACGTTCAGGGCGAAATAATGACGATGGAACACTCAAATTGCGTCGAGATTCAATACATCGGCCTCCAGCCGACTTGTCTCCAAGGGTCTATTGCTGCCTCGGCGACCTTATGGTCGTTCTCCTGTGAGTCTAGATTTTCGAATGCGACGCGAAACTGATAGTTAATTGTAACGTTCAGGGCCTCCTAATGACGATGGAACACTCAAATTGCGTTGAGATACAATTCATCGGCCTCCAGCCGACTTGTCTCCAAGGGTCTATTGCTGCCTCGGGCACCTTATGGTCGTTCTCCTGTGAGATTAGATTATCGAATCCGACGCAAAAATGATAGTTAATTGTAACGTTTAGGGCCTCCTAATGACGATGAGACACTCAAATTGCGTCGAGATTCAATACATCGTCCTCCAGCCGACTTGTCTCCATGGGGATATTACTGCCTCCGGCCTCTTATGTTCGCTGTCATGTGAGTCTAGATTTTCGAATCCGACGCGAAACTGATTGTTAATTGTAACGTTCAGGGCTACCTAATACCGATGGAACACTCAAATTGCCTCGAGATTCAATACGTCGGCATTCAGCCGATTTGTCTCCAACGATCTATTGCTGCCTCGGGCACCGTATGGTCGTTCCCCTGTGAGTCAACATTTTAGAATCCGACGCAAAACTGATAGTTACATGTAACATTCAGGGCCTCCTAATGACGATGGAACACTCAAATTGCGTCGCGATCCAATACATCGTCCTCCAGCCGACTTGTTTCCAAGGGTCTAATTCTGCTTGGGGCACCTTATGGTCGTTCTCTTGTAAGTCTAGAATTTCGAATCCGACGCAAAACTGATAGTTCATTATAACGTTCCGGGCGACCTAATGACGATGGAACACTCAAATTGCGTCGATAATCAATACATCGGCCTCCAGTCGATTTGTCTCCAAGGGGTATATTGCTGAATCGAGCACCGTATGAACTTCTCCTGTGAGTAGATTTTCGAATCCGACGCTAAAATGATTGTTAATTGTAACGTTCAGGGCCTCCTAATGACGATGGAACACTCAAATTGCGTCAAGAATCAATACATCGGTTTCCAGCCGACTTGTCTCCAAGGGTCTATTGCTGCCTTGGGCACCTTATGGTCGTTCTCCTGTGAGTTTAGATTATCGAATCCGACGCAGAAATGATAGTTAATTGTAACGTTTAGGGCCTCCTAATGATGATGGAACACTCAAATTGCGTCGAGATTCAGTACATCGGCCTCCAGCTGACTTGTCTCCAAGGGGATATCGCTGCCTCGGGCACAATATGATCCTTCTCCTGTGAGTCTAGATTTTCGAATCCGACGTAAAAATGATAGTGAATTGTAACGTTCAGCGCCTCCTAATGACGATAGAAGACTTAAATTGCGTCGAGATTCAATACATCGTCCTCCAGCCGATTTGTCTCCAAGGGGTTATTGCTGATTCGGGCACCAAATGTTCCGTCTGCTGTGAGTATAGATTTTCGAATCCGATGCAAAAATGATAGTTAATTGTAACGTTCAGGGCCTTCTAATGACGATGGAACACTCAAATTGCGTCGCGATTGAATACATCGCCTTCCAGCCGACTTGCCTCCAAGGGTCTATTGCTGCCTCGGGCACCTTATGGTCGTTCTCTTGTAAGTCTAGATTTTCGAATCCGACGCAAAAATGATAGTTAATTGGAACGTTCAGGGCCTCCTAATGACGATGGAACTCTCAAATTGCGTCTAGATTCAATACATCGACCTCCAGCCGACTTGTCTCCAAGGGGATATTGCTGCCTCGGGCTCCATGTGGTCCGTCTCCTGTGAGTCTAAATTTTCGAATCCGACGCAAAAATGATAGTTAATTGTAACGATTAGGGCCTCCTAATGACGATGGAACACTCAAATTGCGTCGAGATTCAATACATCGTCCTCCAGCCGACTTGTCTCCAACGGTCTGTTGCTGCCTCGGGCACCTTATGGTCGTTCTCCTGTGAGTTCAGATTATCGAACCCGACGCAAAAATGATAGTTAATTATAACGTTTGGGGCCTCCTAATGACGATGGGACACTCAAATTGCGTCGAGATTCAATACATCGTCCTCCAGCCGATTTGTCTTCAAGGGGATATTGCTGTCTCGGGCACAATATGATCCTTCTCCTGTGAGTCTAGATTTTCGAATCCGACGCAAAAATGATAGTGAATTGTAACGTTCAGCGCCTCCTAATGACGATAGAAGACTCAAATTGCGTCGAGATTCAATACATCGTCCTCCAGCCGATTTGTCTCCAAGGGGATATTGCTGCCTCGGGCACCAAATGGTCCGTCTGCTGTGAGTCTAGATTCTCGAATCCAACGAAAAACTGATAGTTAATTGTAACATTCAGGGCCTCCTAATGACGATGGAAGTCTCAAATTGCGTCGCGATCCAATACATCGTCCTCCAGCCGACTTGTCTCCAAGGGTCTAATGCTGCCTCGGGCACCTTATGGTCGTTCTCTTGTAAGTCTAGATTTTCGAATCTAACGCAAAAATGATAGTTAATTGTAACGTTCAGGGCCTCCAAATGACGATGGAACTCTCTCATTGCGTCGAGATTCAATACATCGTCCTCCAGCCGATTTGTCTCCAAGGGTCTATTGCTGCCTCGGGCACCGTATGGTCGTTCTCCTGTGAGTCTAGATTTTAGAATCCGACGCAAAACTGATAGTTAAATGTAATGCTCAGGGCCTCTTAATGACGATGGAACACTCAAATTGCGTCGAGAGTCAATACATCTTCCTCCAGCCGACTTGTCTACAAGGGGATATTGCTGCTTCGGGCTCCATGTGGTCCGTCTCCTGTGAGTCTAGATTTTCGAATCCGACGCGAAAATGATAGTTAATTGTAACGTTCAGGGCCTCCTACTGGCGATGGAACACTCAAATTGCGTCGAGATTCAATACATCGGCCTCCAGTCGATTTGTCTCTAGGGGTATATTGCCGTCTCGAGCACCGTATGAACTTCTCCTGTGAGTAGATTTTCGAATCCGACGCGAAACTGATAGTTAATTGTAAGGTTTAGGGCCTCCTAATGACGATGGAACACTCAAATTGCGTCGATTATCAATACATCGGCCTCCAGTCGCGGTTGTCTCCAAGGGGTATATTGCTGACTCGAGCACCGTATGAACTGCTCCTGTGAGTAGATTTTCCAATCCGACGCTAAAATGATTGTTAATTGTAACGTTCAGGGCCTCCTAATGACGATGGAACACTCAAATTGCGTCAAGAATCAATACATCGGTTTCCAGCCGACTTGTCTCCAAGGGTCTATTGCTGCCTCGGGCACCTTATGGTCGTTCTCCTGTGAGTTTAGATTATCGAATCCGACGGAGAAATGATAGTTAATTGTAGCGTTTAGGGCCTCCTAATGATGATGGAACACTCAAATTGCGTCGAGATTCAATACATCGGCCTCCAGCTGACTTGTCTCCAAGGCGATATCGCTGCCTCGGGCACAATATGATCCTTCTCCTGTGAGTCTAGATTTTCGAATCCGACGTAAAAATGATAGTGAATTGTAACGTTCAGCGCCTCCTAATGACGATAGAAGACTTAAATTGCGTCGAGATTCAATACATCGTCCTCCAGCCGATTTGTCTCCAAGGGGATATTGCTGCCTCGGGCACCAAATGTTCCGTCTGCTGTGAGTCTAGATTTTCGAATCCGACGCAAAAATGATAGTTAATTGTAACGTTCAGGGCCTTCTAATGACGATGGAACACTCAAATTGCGTCGCGATCCAATACATCGTCTTCCAGCCGACTAGCCTCTAAGGGTCTATTGCTGCCTCGGGCACCTTATGGTCGTTCTCTTGTAAGTCTAGACTTTCGAATCCGACGCAAAAATGATAGTTAATTGGAACGTTCAGGGCCTCCTAATGACGATGGAACTCTCAAATTGCGTCTAGATTCAATACATCGACCTCCAGCCGACTTGTCTCCAAGGGGATATTGCTGCCTCGGGCTCCATGTGGTCCGTCTCCTGTGAGTCTAGATTTTCGAATCCGACGCAAAAATGATAGTTAATTGTAACGTTTAGGGCCTCCTAATGACGATGGAACACTCAAATTGCGTCAAGATTCAATACATCGTCCTCCAGCCGACTTGTCTCCAACGGTCTGTTGCTGCCTCGGGCACCTTATGGTCGTTCTCCTGTGAGTTTAGATTATCGAATCCGACTCAAAAATGATAGTTAATTGTAACGTTTAGGGCCTCCTAATGACGATGGGACACTCAAATTGCGTCGTGATTCAATACATCGTCCTCCAGCCGATTTGTCTCCAAGGGGATATTGCTGTCTCGGGCACAATATGATCCTTCTCCTGTGAGTAGATTTTCGAATCCGACGCAAAAATGATAGTGAAGTGTAACGTTCAGCGCCTCCTAATGACGATAGAAGACTCAAATTGCGTCGAGATTCAATACATCGTCCTCCAGCCGATTTGTCTCCAAGGGGATATTGCTGCCTCGGGCACCAAATGATCCGTCTGCTGTGAGTCTAGATTCTCGAATCCAACGAAAAACTGATAGTTAATTGTAACATTCAGGGCCTCCTAATGACGATGGATGTCTCAAATTGCGTCGCGATCCAATACATCGTCCTCCAGCCGACTTGTCTCCAAGGGTCTAATGCTGCCTCGGGCACCTTATGGTCGTTCTCTTGTAAGTCTAGATTTTCGAATCCAACGCAAAAATGATAGTTAATTGTAACGTTCAGGGCCTCCAAATGACGATGGAACTCTCTAATTGCGTCGAGATTCAATACATCGTCCTCCAGCCGATTTGTCTCCAAGGGTCTGTTGCTGCCTCGGGCACCTAATGGTCGTTCTCCTGTGAGTTTAGATTATCGAATCCGACGCAAAAATGATAGTTAATTGTAACGTTTAGGGCCTCCTAATGACGATGGAACACTCATTGCGTCGAGATTCAATACATCGGCCTCCAGCCGACTTGTCTTTAAGGGTCTATTGCTGCCTCGGGCACCTTATGGTCGTTCTCCTGTGAGTCTAAATTTTTGAATCCGACGCGAAACTGATAGTTAATTGTAACGTTCAGGGCCTCCTAATGACGATGGAACACTCAAATTGCGTCTAGATTCAATACATCGGCCTCCAGCCGACTTGTCTCCAAGGGGATATTGCTGTCTCCGGCACTATATGATCCTTCTCCTGTGAGTCTAGATTTTCGAATCCAACGCAAAAATGATAGTTAATTGGAACGTTCAGGGCCTCTTAATGACGATGGAACACTCAAATTGCGTCGAGAGTCAATACATCTTCCTCCAGCCGACTTGTCTACAAGGGGATATTGCTGCCTCGGGCTCCATGTGGTCCGTCTCCTGTGAGTCTAGATTTTCGAATCCGACGCGAAACTGATAGTTAATTGTAAGGTTCCTAATGACAATGGAACACTCAAATTGCGTCGAGATTCAATACATCGGCCTCCAGCGGACTTGTCTCCAAGGGGATATTGCTGTTTCGGGCACAATATGATCCTTCTCCTGTGAGTCTAGATTTTCGAATCCGACGCAAATATGATAGTGAATAGTAACGTTCAGCGCCTCCTGATGACGATAGAACTCTCAAATTGCGTCGAGATTCAATACATCGTCCTCCAGCCGACAAGTCTCCAAGGGTCTGTTGCTGCCTCGGGCACCTTATGGTCGTTCTCCTGTGAGTCTAGATTTTCGAATCCGACGAAAAACTGATAGTAAATTGTAACATTCACGGCCTCCTAATGACGATGGAACACTCAAATTGCGTCGCGATCCAATACATCGTCCTCCAGCCGACTTGTCTCCAAGGGTCTAATGCTGCCTCGGGCACCTTATGGTCGTTCTCTTGTAAGTCTAGATTTTCGAATCCGACGCAAAACTGATAGTTCATTATAACGTTCAGGGCGACCTAATGACGATGGAACACTCAACTTGCGTCGATATTCAATACATCGGCCTCCAGTCGATTTGTCTCCAAGGGGTATATTGCTGTCTCGAGCACCGTATGAACTTCTCCTGTGAGTAGATTTTCGAATCCGACGCAAAAGTGATAGTTAATTGTAACGTTCAGGGACTCCTATTGGCGATGGAACACTCAAATTGCGTCGAGATTCAATACATCGGCCTCCAGTCGATTTGTCTCCAAGGGGTATATTGCTGTCTCGAGCACCGTATGAACTTCTCCTGTGAGTAGATTTCGAATCCGACGCGAAACTGATAGTTAATTGTAAGGTTTAGGGCCTCCTAATGACGATGGAACACTCAAATTGCGTCGAGATTCAATACATCGGTCGCCAGCAAACTTGTATCCAAGGGGATATTGCAGTCTCGTGCACCATATGATCCTTCTCCTATTAGTAGATTTTCGAATCCGACGCTAAAATGATAGTTAACTGTAACGTTCAGGGCCTCCTAATGCCGATGGAACACTCAAATTGCGTCGAGATTCAATACATCGGCCTCCAGCCGACTTGTCTCCAAGGGTCTGTTGCTGCCTAGGGCACCTTATGGTCGTTCTCCTGTGAGTTTAGATTATTGAATCCGACGAAAAAATGATAGTTAATTGTAACGTTTAGGGCCTCCAAATGACGATGGGACACTCAAATTGCGTCGAGATTCAATACATCGTCCTCCAGCCGACTTGTCTCCATGGGGATATTACTGCCTCCGGCCTCTTATGTTCGCTCTCATGTGAGTCTAAATTTTCGAATCCGACGCGAAACTGATTGTTAATTGTAACGTTCAGGGCTTCCTAATGACGATGGAACTCTCAAATTGCGTCGAGATTCAATATATCGTCCTCCAGCCGACTTGTCTCCAAGGGTCTATTGCTTCCTCGGGCACCTTATGGTCGTTCTCTTGTAAGTCTAGATTTTCGAATCCGACGCAAAAATGATAGTTAATTGGAACGTTCAGGGACTCCTAAAGACGATGGAACACTCAAATTGCGTCGATATTCAATACATTGTCCTCCAGCCGACTTGTCTCCAAGGGTCTGTTGCGGCCTCGGGCACGATTATTGTCGTTCTCTTGTATGTCTAGATTTTCGAATCCGACGCAAAACTGATAGTTCATTATAACGTTCAGGGCGAAATAATGACGATGGAACACTCAAATTGCGTCGATTTTCAATACATCGGCCTCCAGTCGATTTGTCTCCAAGGGGTATATTGCTGTCTCGAGCACAGTATGAACTTCTCCTGTGAGTAGATTTTCGAATCCGACGCTAAAATGATTGTTAATTGCAACGTTCAGGGCCTCCTAATGACGATGGAACACTCAAATTGCGTCGAGATTCAATACATCGGCCTCCAGCCGACTTGTCTCCAAGGGTCTATTGCTGCCTCGGGCACCTTATGTTCGTTCCCCTGTGAGTCTAGATTTTCGAATCCGACGCGAAACTGATAGTTAATTGTAACGTTCAGGGCCTCCTAATGACGATGGAACACTCAAATTGCGTTGAGATACCATACATCGGCCTCCAGCCGACTTGTCTCCAAGGGTCTATTGCTGCCTCGGGCACCTTATGGTCGTTCTCCTGTGAGATTAGATTATCGAATCCAACGCAAAAATGATAGTTAATTGTAACGTTTAGGGCCTCCTAATGACGATGAGACACTCAAATTGCGTCGAGATTCAATACATCGTCCTCCAGCCGACTTGTCTCCATGGGGATATTACTGCCTCCGGCCTCTTATGTTCGCTCTCATGTGAGTCTAGATTTTCGAATCCGACGCGAAACTGATTGTTAATTGTAACGTTCAGGGCTTCCTAATGACGATGGAACACTCAAATTGCCTCGAGATTCAATACGTCGGCATTCAGCCGATTTGTCTCCAACGATCTATTGCTGCTTCGGGCACCGTATGGTCGTTCCCCTGTGAGTCAACATTTTAGAATCCGACGCAAAACTGATAGTTACATGTAACATTCAGGGCCTCCTAATGACGATGGAACACTCAAATTGCGTCGAGATTCAGTACATCGGCCTCCAGCTGACTTGTCTCCAAGGGGATATCGCTGCCTCGGGCACAATATGATCCTTCTCCTGTGAGTCTAGATTTTCGAATCCGACGCAAAAATGATAGTGAATTGTAACGTTCAGCGCCTCCTAATGACGATAGAAGACTCAAATTGCGTCGAGATTCAATACATCGTCCTCCAGCCGATTTGTCTCCAAGGGGATATTGCTGCCTCGGGCACCAAATGGTTCGTCTGCTGTGAGTCTAGATTCTCGAATCCAACGAAAAACTGATAGTTAATTGTAACATTCAGGGCCTCCTAATGACGATGGAAGTCTCAAATTGCGTCGCGATCCAATACATCGTCCTCCAGCCGACTTGTCTCCAAGGGTCTAATGCTGCCTCGGGCACCTTAAGGTCGTTCTCTTGTAAGTCTAGATTTTCGAATCCAACGCAAAAATGATAGTTAATTGTAACGTTCAGGGCCTCCAAATGACGATGGAACTCTCTAATTGCGTCGAGATTCAATACATCGTCCTCCAGCCGATTTGTCTCCATGGGTCTATTGCTGCCTCGGGCACCGAATGGTCGTTCTCCTGTGAGTCTAGATTTTAGACTCCGACGCAAAACTGATAGTTAAATGTAATGCTCAGGGCCTCTTAATGACGATGGAACACTCAAATTGCGTCGAGAGTCAATACATCTTCCTCCAGCCGACTTGTCTACAAGGGGATATTGCTGCCTCGGGCTCCATGTGGTCCGTCTCCTGTGAGTCTAGATTTTCGAATCCGACGCGAAAATGATAGTTAATTGTAACGTTCAGGGCCTCCTACTGGCGATGGAACACTCGAATTGCGTCGAGATTCAATACATCGGCCTCCAGTCGATTTGTCTCTAGGGGTATATTGCCGTCTCGAGCACCGTATGAACTTCTCCTGTGAGTAGATTTTCGAATCCGACGCGAAACTGATAGTTAATTGTAAGGTTTAGGGCCTCCTAATGACGATGGAACACTCAAATTGCGTCGAGATTCAATACATCGGCCTCCAGCCGACTTGTATCAAAGGGGATATTGCAGTCTCGTGCACCATATGATCCTTCTCCTGTTAGTAGGTTCTCGAATCCGACGCTAAAATGATAGTAAACTGTAACGTTCCGGGCCTGCTAATGCCCATGGAACACTCAAATTGCGTCGAGTTTCAATACATCGGCCTCCAGTCGATTTGTCTCCAAGGGGTATATTGCTGTCTCGAGCACCGTATGAACATCTCCTGTGAGTAGATTTTCGAATCCGACGCGAGACTGAGCGTTAATTGAAAGGTTTAGGGCCTCCTAATGACGATGGGACACTCAAATTGCGTAGAGATTCAACACATCGTCCTCCAGCCGACTTGACTCCATGGGGATATTACTGCCTCCGGCCTCTTATGTTCGCTCTCATGTGAGTCTAGATTTTCGAATCCGACGCGAAACTGATTGTTAATTGTAACGTTCAGGGCTTCCTAATGGCGATGGAACTCTCAAATTGCGTCGAGATTCAATTCATCGTCCTCCAGCCGACTTGTCTCCAAGGGTCTATTGCTGCCTCGGGTACCTTATGCTCGTTCTCTTGTAAGTCTAGATTTTCGAATCCGACGCAAAAATGATAGTTAATTGTAACGTTCAGGGCCTTGTAATGACGATGGAACACTCAAATTTCGACGAGATTCAATACATCGGCCTCCAGCCGACTTGTCCCCAAGGGTTTGTTGCTGCCTCGGGCACCTTATGGTCGTTCTCCTGTGAGTTTAGATTATCGAATCCGACGCAAAAATGATAGTTAATTGTAAAGTTTAGGGCCTCCTAATGACGATGGAACACTCAAATTGCGTCGAGATACAATATATCGGCCTCCAGCCGACTTGTCTCCAAGGGTCTGTTGCTGCCTCGGGCACCTTATGGTCGTTCTCCTGTGAGTTTAGATTATCGAATCCGACGCAAAAATGATAGTTAATTGTAACGTTTAGGGCCTCCTAATGACGATGGAACACTCAAATTGCGTCGAGATTCAATACATCGGCCTCCAGCCTACTTGTCTCCAAGGGTCTATTGCTGCCTCGGGCACCTTATGGTCGTTCTCCTGTGAGTCTAGATTTTCGAATCCGACGCGAAACTGATAGTTAATTGTAACGTTCAGGGCCTCCTAATGACGATGGAACACTCAAATTGCGTCGAGATTCAATACATCGGCCTCCAGCCGACTTGTCTCCAAGGGGATATTGCTGTCTCCGGCACAATATGATCCTTCTCCGGTGAGTCTAGATTTTCGAATCCAACGCAAAAATGATAGTTAATTGTAACGTTCAGGGCCTTGTAATGCCGATGGAACACTCAAATTGCGTCGAGATTCAATACATCGGCCTCCAGCCGACTTGTCTCCAAGGGTCTGTTGCTGCCTCGGGCACCTTATGGTCGTTCTCCTGTGAGTTTAGATTATCGAATCCGACGCAAAAATGATAGTTAATTGTAAAGTTTAGGGCCTCCTAATGACGATGGAACACTCAAATTGCGTCGAGATACAATATATCGGCCTCCAGCCGACTTGTCTCCAAGGGTCTGTTGCTGCCTCGGGCACCTTATGGTCGTTCTCCTGTGAGTTTAGATTAACAAATCCGACGCAAAAATGATAGTTAATTGTAACGCTTAGGGCCTCCTAATGACGATGGAACACTCAAATTGCGTCGATATTCAATACATCGGCCTCCAGTCGATTTGTCTCCAAGGGGTATATTGCTGTCTCGAGCACCGTATGAACTTCTCCTGTGAGTAGAATTTCGAATCCGACGCTAAAATGATAGTTAATTGTAACGTTCAGGGCCTTGTAATGACGATGAAACACTCAAAATTGCGTCGAGATTCAACACATCTGCCTCCAGCTGACTTGTCTTTAAGGGTCTATTGCTGCCTCGGGCACCTTATGGTCGTTCTCCTGTGAGTCTAGATTTTCGAATCCGACGTGAAACTGATAGTTAATTGTAACGTTCAGGGCCTCCTAATGACGATGGAACACTCAAATTGCGTCTAGATTCAATACATCGGCCTCCAGCCGACTTGTCTCCAAGGGGATATTGCTGTCTCCGGCACTATATGATCCTTCTCCTGTGAGTCTAGATTTTCGAATCCGACGCAAAAATGATAGTTAATTGGAACGTTCAGGGCCCCTTAATGACGATGGAACACTCAAATTGCGTCGAGAGTCAATACATCTTCCTCCAGCCGACTTGTCTACAAGGGGATATTGCTGCCTCGGGCTCCATGTGGTCCGTCTCCTGTGAGTCTAGATTTTCGAATCCGACGCGAAACTGATAGTTAATTGTAAGGTTCCTAATGACAATGGAACAATCAAATTGCGTCGAGATTCAATACATCGGCCTCCAGCGGACTTGTCTCCTAGGGGATATTGCTGTCTCGGGCACCATATGATCCTTCTCCTGTGGGTCTAGATTTTCGAATCCGACGCAAATATGATAGTGAATAGTAACGTTCAGCGCCTCCTGATGACGATAGAACTCTCAAATTGCGTCGAGATTCAATACATCGTCCTCCAGCCGACTTGTCTCCAAGGGTCTAATGCTGCCTCGGGCACCTTATGGTCGTTCTCCTGTGAGTTTAGATTATCGAATCCGACGCAAAAATGATAGTTAATTGTAACGTTTAGGGCCTTGTAATGACGATGGAACACTCAAATTGCGACGAGATTCAATACATCGTCCTCCAGCCGACAAGTCTCCAAGGGTCTGTTGCTGCCTCGGGCACCTTATGGTCGTTCTCCTGTGAGTCTAGATTTTCGAATCCGACGAAAAACTGATAGTAAATTGTAACATTCACGGCCTCCTAATGACGATGGAACACTCAAATTGCTTCGAGTTCAATACATCGGCCTCCAGCCGACTTGTCTCCAAGGGGATATTGCTGTCTCCGGCACTATATGATCCTTCTCCTGTGAGTCTCGATTTTCGAATCCGACGCAAAAATGATAGTTAATTGGAACGTTCAGGGCCTTGTAATGACGATGGAACACTCAAATTGCGTCGAGATTCAATACATCGGCCTCCAGCCGACTTGTCTACAAGGGGTTATTGCTGCTTCGGGCTCCATGTGGTCCGTCTCCTGTGAGTCTAGATTTTCGAATTCGACGCGAAACTGATAGTTAAATGTAATGCTCAGGGCCTCTTAATGACGATGGAACACTCAAATTGCGTCGAGAGTCAATACATCTTCCTCCAGCCGACTTGTCTACAAGGGGATATTGCTGCCTCGGGCTCCATGAGGTCCGTCTCCTGTGAGTCTAGATTTTCGAATCCGACGCGAAAATGATAGTTAATTGTAACGTTCAGGGCCTCCTACTGGCGATGGAACACTCGAATTGCGTCGAGATTCAATACATCGGCCTCCAGTCGATTTGTCTCTAGGGGTATATTGCCGTCTCGAGCACCGTATGAACTTCTCCTGTGAGTAGATTTTCGAATCCGACGCGAAACTGATAGTTAATTGTAAGGTTTAGGGCCTCCTAATGACGATGGAACACTCAAATTGCGTCGAGATTCAATACATCGGCCTCCAGCCGACTTGTATCAAAGGGGATATTGCAGTCTCGTGCACCATATGATCCTTCTCCTGTTAGTAGGTTCTCGAATCCGACGCTAAAATGATAGTAAACTGTAACGTTCCGGGCCTGCTAATGCCCATGGAACACTCAAATTGCGTCGAGTTTCAATACATCGGCCTCCAGTCGATTTGTCTCCAAGGGGTATATTGCTGTCTCGAGCACCGTATGAACATCTCCTGTGAGTAGATTTTCGAATCCGACGCGAGACTGAGCGTTAATTGAAAGGTTTAGGGCCTCCTAATGACGATGGGACACTCAAATTGCGTAGAGATTCAACACATCGTCCTCCAGCCGACTTGACTCCATGGGGATATTACTGCCTCCGGCCTCTTATGTTCGCTCTCATGTGAGTCTAGATTTTCGAATCCGACGCGAAACTGATTGTTAATTGTAACGTTCAGGGCTTCCTAATGGCGATGGAACTCTCAAATTGCGTCGAGATTCAATTCATCGTCCTCCAGCCGACTTGTCTCCAAGGGTCTATTGCTGCCTCGGGTACCTTATGCTCGTTCTCTTGTAAGTCTAGATTTTCGAATCCGACGCAAAAATGATAGTTAATTGTAACGTTCAGGGCCTTGTAATGACGATGGAACACTCAAATTTCGACGAGATTCAATACATCGGCCTCCAGCCGACTTGTCCCCAAGGGTTTGTTGCTGCCTCGGGCACCTTATGGTCGTTCTCCTGTGAGTTTAGATTATCGAATCCGACGCAAAAATGATAGTTAATTGTAACGTTTAGGGCCTCCTAATGACGATGGAACACTCAAATTGCGTCGAGATTCAATACATCGGCCTCCAGCCTACTTGTCTCCAAGGGTCTATTGCTGCCTCGGGCACCTTATGGTCGTTCTCCTGTGAGTCTAGATTTTCGAATCCGACGCGAAACTGATAGTTAATTGTAACGTTCAGGGCCTCCTAATGACGATGGAACACTCAAATTGCGTCGAGATTCAATACATCGGCCTCCAGCCGACTTGTCTCCAAGGGGATATTGCTGTCTCCGGCACAATATGATCCTTCTCCGGTGAGTCTAGATTTTCGAATCCAACGCAAAAATGATAGTTAATTGTAACGTTCAGGGCCTTGTAATGCCGATGGAACACTCAAATTGCGTCGAGATTCAATACATCGGCCTCCAGCCGACTTGTCTCCAAGGTTCTGTTGCTGCCTCGGGCACCTTATGGTCGTTCTCCTGTGAGTTTAGATTATCGAATCCGACGCAAAAATGATAGTTAATTGTAAAGTTTAGGGCCTCCTAATGACGATGGAACACTCAAATTGCGTCGAGATACAATATATCGGCCTCCAGCCGACTTGTCTCCAAGGGTCTGTTGCTGCCTCGGGCACCTTATGGTCGTTCTCCTGTGAGTTTAGATTAACAAATCCGACGCAAAAATGATAGTTAATTGTAACGCTTAGGGCCTCCTAATGACGATGGAACACTCAAATTGCGTCGATATTCAATACATCGGCCTCCAGTCGATTTGTCTCCAAGGGGTATATTGCTGACTCGAGCACCGTATGAACTTCTCCTGTGGGTAGAATTTCGAATCCGACGCTAAAATGATAGTTAATTGTAACGTTCAGGTCCTTGTAATGACGATGAAACACTCAAAATTGCGTCGAGATTCAACACATCTGCCTCCAGCTGACTTGTCTTTAAGGGTCTATTGCTGCCTCGGGCACCTTATGGTCGTTCTCCTGTGAGTCTAGATTTTCGAATCCGACGTGAAACTGATAGTTAATTGTAACGTTCAGGGCCTCCTAATGACGATGGAACACTCAAATTGCGTCTAGATTCAATACATCGGCCTCCAGCCGACTTGTCTCCAAGGGGATATTGCTGTCTCCGGCACTATATGATCCTTCTCCTGTGAGTCTAGATTTTCGAATCCGACGCAAAAATGATAGTTAATTGGAACGTTCAGGGCCCCTTAATGACGATGGAACACTCAAATTGCGTCGAGAGTCAATACATCTTCCTCCAGCCGACTTGTCTACAAGGGGATATTGCTGCCTCGGGCTCCATGTGGTCCGTCTCCTGTGAGTCTAGATTTTCGAATCCGACGCGAAACTGATAGTTAATTGTAAGGTTCCTAATGACAATGGAACAATCAAATTGCGTCGAGATTCAATACATCGGCCTCCAGCGGAATTGTCTCCTAGGGGATATTGCTGTCTCGGGCACCATATGATCCTTCTCCTGTGGGTCTAGATTTTCGAATCCGACGCAAATATGATAGTGAATAGTAACGTTCAGCGCCTCCTGATGACGATAGAACTCTCAAATTGCGTCGAGATTCAATACATCGTCCTCCAGCCGACTTGTCTCCAAGGGTCTAATGCTGCCTCGGGCACCTTATGGTCGTTCTCCTGTGAGTTTAGATTATCGAATCCGACGCAAAAATGATAGTTAATTGTAACGTTTAGGGCCTTGTAATGACGATGGAACACTCAAATTGCGACGAGATTCAATACATCGTCCTCCAGCCGACAAGTCTCCAAGGGTCTGTTGCTGCCTCGGGCACCTTATGGTCGTTCTCCTGTGAGTCTAGATTTTCGAATCCGACGAAAAACTGATAGTAAATTGTAACATTCACGGCCTCCTAATGACGATGGAACACTCAAATTGCTTCGAGTTCAATACATCGGCCTCCAGCCGACTTGTCTCCAAGGGGATATTGCTGTCTCCGGCACTATATGATCCTTCTCCTGTGAGTCTCGATTTTCGAATCCGACGCAAAAATGATAGTTAATTGGAACGTTCAGGGCCTTGTAATGACGATGGAACACTCAAATTGCGTCGAGATTCAATACATCGGCCTCCAGCCGACTTGTCTACAAGGGGTTATTGCTGCTTCGGGCTCCATGTGGTCCGTCTCCTGTGAGTCTAGATTTTCGAATTCGACGCGAAACTGATAGTTAATTGTAAGGTTCATGGCCTCCTAATGACGATGGAACACTCAAATTGCGTCGAGATTCAATACATCGGCCTCCAGCGGACTTGCCTCCAAGGGGATATTGCTGTCTCGGGCACCATATGATCCTTCTCCTGTGAGTGTAGATTATCGAATCCGACGCAAAAATGATAGTTAATTGTATCGTTTAGGGCCTTGTAATGACGATGGAACACTCAAATTGCGACGAGATTCAATACATCGTCCTCCTGCCGACTTGTCCCCAAGGGTCTGTTGCTGCCTCGGGCACCTTATGGTCGTTCTCCTGTGAGTCTAGATTATCGAATCCGACGAAAAACTGATAGTTAATTGTAACATTCAGGGCCTCCTAATGACGATGGAACACTCAAATTGCGTCGAGATTCAATACATCGGCCTCCAGCCGACTTGTCTCCAAGGGTCTGTTGCTGCCTCGGGCACTATTATGGTCGTTCTCTTGTATGTCTAGATTTTCGAATCCGATGCAAAACTGATAGTTCATTATAACGTTCAGGGCGAACTAATGACGATGGAACACTCAAATTGCGTCGATTTTCAATACATCGGCCTCCAGTCGATTTGTCTCCAAGGGGTATATTGCTGTCTCGAGCACCGTATGAACTTCTCCTGTGAGTAGATTTTCGAATCCGACGCTAAAATGATTGTTAATTGCAACGTTCAGGGCCTCCTAATGACGATGGAACACTCAAATTGCGTCGAGATTCAATACATCGGCCTCCAGCCGACTTGTCTCCAAGGGTCAATTGCTGCCTCGGGCACCTTTTGGTCGTTCTCCTGTGAGTCTAGATTTTCGAATCCGACGCGAAACTGATAGTTAATTGTAACGTTCAGGGCCTCCTAATGACGATGGAACACTCAAATTGCGTCGAGATTCGATACATCGGCCTCTAGCCGACTTGTCTCAAAGGGTCTATTAGCTGCCTCGGGCACCTTATGGTCGTTCTCCTGTGAGATTAGATTATCGAATCCGACGCAAAAATGATAGTTAATTGTAACGTTTAGGGCCTCCTAATGACGATGGGACACTCAAATTGCGTCGAGATTCAATACATCGTCCTCCAGCCGACTTGTCTCCATGAGGATATTACTGCCTCCGGCCTCTTATGTTCGCTCTCATGTGAGTCTAGGTTTTCGAATCCGACGCGAAACTGATTGTTAATAGTAACGTTCAGGGCTTCCTAATGACGATGGAACACTCAAATTGCCTCGAGATTCAATACGTCGGCATTCAGCCGATTTGTCTCCAACGATCTATTGCTGCCTCGGGCACCGTATGGTCGTTCCCCTGTGAGTCAACATTTTAGAATCCGACGCAAAACTGATAGTTAAATGTAATATTCAGGGCCTCCTAATGACGATGGAACACTCAAATTGCGTCGCGATCCAATACATCGTCCTCCAGCCGACTTGTCTCCAAGGGTCTAATGCTGCTTCGGGCACCTTATGGTCGTTCTCTTGTAAGTCTAGATTTTCGAATCCGACGCAAAACTGATAGTTCATTATAACGTTCGGGGCGACCTAATGACGATGGAACACTCAAATTGCGTCGATAATCAATACATCGGCCTCCAGTCGATTTGTCTCCAAGGGGTATATTGCTGACTCGAGCACCGTATGAACTTCTCCTGTGAGTAGATTTTCCAATCCGACGCTAAAATGATTGTTAATTGTAACGTTCAGGGCCTCCTAATGACGATGGAACACTCAAATTGCGTCAAGAATCAATACATCGGTTTCCAGCCGACTTGTCTCCAAGGGTCTATTGCTGCCTCGGGCACATTATGGTCGTTCTCCTGTGAGTTTAGATTATCGAATCCGACGCAGAAATGATAGTTAATTGTAACGTTTAGGGCCTCCTAATGATGATGGAACACTCAAATTGCGTCGAGATTCAATACATCGGCCTCCAGCTGACTTGTCTCCAAGGCGATATCGCTGCCTCGGGCACAATATGATCCTTCTCCTGTGAGTCTAGATTTTCGAATCCGACGTAAAAATGATAGTGAATTGTAACGTTCAGCGCCTCCTAATGACGATAGAAGACTTAAATTGCGTCGAGATTCAATACATCGTCCTCCAGCCGATTTGTCTCCAAGGGGATATTGCTGCCTCGGGCACCAAATGTTCCGTCTGCTGTGAATCTAGATTTTCGAATCCGACGCAAAAATGATAGTTAATTGTAACGTTTAGGGCCTCCTAATGACGATGGAACACTCAAATTGCGTCGAGATTCAATACATCGGCCTCCAGCCGACTTGTCTCCAACGGTCTGTTGCTGCCTCGGGCACCTTATGGTCCTTCTCCTGTGAGTTTAGATTATCGAATCCCACTCAAAAATGATAGTTAATTGTAACGTTTAGGGCCTCCTAATGACGATGGGACACTCAAATTGCGTCGAGATTCAATACATCGTCCTCCAGCCGATTTGTCTCCAAGGGGATATTGCTGTCTCGGGCACAATATGATCCTTCTCCTGTGAGTCTAGATTTTCGAATCCGACGCAAAAATGATAGTGAATTGTAACGTTCAGCGCCTCCTAATGACGATAGAAGACTCAAATTGCGTCGAGATTCAATACATCGTCCTCCAGCCGATTTGTCTCCAAGGGGATATTGCTGCCTCGGGCACCAAATGATCCGTCTGCTGTGAGTCTAGATTCTCGAATCCAACGAAAAACTGATAGTTAATTGTAACATTCAGGGCCTCCTAAAGATGATGGATGTCTCAAATTGCGTCGCGATCCAATACATCGTCCTCCAGCCGACTTGTCTCCAAGGGTCTAATGCTGCCTCGGGCACCTTATGGTCGTTCTCTTGTAAGTCTAGATTTTCGAATCCAACGCAAAAATGATAGTTAATTGTAACGTTGAGGGCCTCCAAATGACGATGGAACTCTCTAATTGCGTCGAGATTCAATACATCGTCCTCCAGCCGATTTGTCTCCAAGGGTCTATTGCTGCCTCGGGCACCGTATGGTCGTTCTCCTGTTAGTCTAGATTTTAGAATCCGACGCAAAACTGATAGTTAAATGTAATGCTCAGGGCCTCTTAATGACGATGGAACACTCAAATTGCGTCGAGAGTCAATACATCTTCCTCCAGCCGACTTGTCTACAAGGGGATATTGCTGCCTCGGGCTCCATGTGGTCCGTCTCCTGTGAGTCTAGATTTTCGAATCCGACGCGAAAATGATAGATAATTGAAACGTTTAGGGCCTCCTTCTGGCGATGGAACACTCAAATTACGTCGAGATTCAATACATCGGCCTCCAGTCGATTTGTCTCTAGGGGTATATTGCCGTCTCGAGCACCGTATGAACCTCTCCTGTGAGTAGATTTTCGATTCCGACGCGAAACTGATAGTTAATTGTAAGGTTTAGGGCCTCCTAATGACGATGGAACACTCAAATTGCGTCGAGATTCAATACATCGGCCTCCAGCCGACTTGTATCAAAGGGGATATTGCAGTCTCGTGCACCATATGATCCTTCTCCTGATAGTAGATTCTCGAATCCGACGCTAAAATGATAGTAAACTGTAACGTTCTGGGCCTGCTAATGCCCATGGAACACTCAAATTGCGTCGAGTTTCAATACATCGGCCTCCAGTCGATTTGTCTCCAAGGGGTATATTGCTGTCTCGAGCACCGTATGAACTTCTCCTGTGAGTAGATTTTCGAATCCGACGCGAAACTGATAGTTAATTGTAAGGTTTAGGGCCTCCTAATGACGATGGGACACTCAAATTGCGTAGAGATTCAACACATCGTCCTCCAGCCGACTTGATTCCATGGGGATATTACTGCCTCCGGCCTCTTATGTTCGCTCTCATGTGAGTCTAGATTTTCGAATCCGACGCGACACTGATTGTTAATTGTAACGTTCAGGGCTTCCTAATGGCGATGGAACTCTCAAATTGCGTCGAGATTCAATTCATCGTCCTCCAGCCGACTTGTCTCCAAGGGTCTATTGCTGCCTCGGGTACCTTATGCTCGTTCTCTTGTAAGTCTAGATTTTCGAATCCGACGCAAAAATGATAGTTAATTGTAACGTTCAGGGCCTTGTAATGACGATGGAACACTCAAATTACGTCAAGATTCAATACATCGGCCTCCAGCCGACTTGTCTCCAAGGGTTTGTTGCTGCCTCGGGCACCTAATGGTCGTTCTCCTGTGAGTTTAGATTATCGAATCCGACGCAAAAATGATAGTTAATTGTAACGTTTAGGGCCTCCTAATGACGATGGAACACTCAAATTGCGTCTAGATTCAATACATCGGCCTCCAGCCTACTTGTCTCCAAGGGTCTATTGCTGCCTCGGGCACCTTATGGTCGTTCTCCTGTGAGTCTAGATTTTCGAATCCGACGCGAAACTGATAGTTAATTGTAACGTTCAGGGCCTCCTAATGACGATGGAACACTCAAATTGCGTCGAGATTCAATACTACGGCCTCCAGCCGACTTGTCTCCAAGGGGATATTCCTGTCTCCGGCACAATATGATCCTTCTCCTGTCAGTCTAGATTTTCGAATCCGACGCAAAAATGATAGTTAATTGTAACGTTCAGGGCCTTGTAATGACGATGGAACACTCAAATTGCGTCGAGATTCAATACATCGGCCTCCAGCCGACTTGTCTCCAAGGGTCTGTTGCTGCCTCGGGCACCTTATGGTCGTTCTCCTGTGAGTTTAGATTATCGAATCCGACGCAAAAATGATAGTTAATTGTAAAGTTTAGGGCCTCCTAATGACGATGGAACACTCAAATTGCGTCGAGATTCAATACATCGGCCTCCAGCCGACTTGTCTCCAAGGGTCTGTTGCTGCCTCGGGCACCTTATGGTCGTTCTCCTGTGAGTTTAGATTAACGAATCCGACGCAAAAATGATATTTAATTGTAACGCTTAGGGCCTCCTAATGACGATGGAACACTCAAATTGCGTCGAGATTCAATACATCGGCCTCCAGCCGACTTGTCTCCAAGGGTCTATTGCTGCCTCGGGCACTATATGATCCTTCTCCTGTGAGTCTAGATTTTCGAATCCGACGCAAAAATGATAGTTAATTGGAACGTTCAGGGCCTCTTAATGACGATGGAACACTCAAAATGCGTCGAGAGTCAATACATCTTCCTCCAGCCGACTTGTCTACAAGGGGATATTGCTGCCTCGGGCTCCATGTGGTCCGTCTCCTGTGAGTCTAGATTTTCGAATCCGACGCGAAACTGATAGTTAATTGTAAGGTTCCTAATGACAATGGAACACTCAAATTGCGTCGAGATTCAATACATCGGCCTCCAGCGGACTTGTCTCCAAGGGGATATTGCTGTCTCGGGCACCATATGATCCTTCTCCTGTGAGTCTAGATTTTCGAATCCGACGCAAATATGATAGTGAATAGTAACGTTCAGCGCCTCCTGATGACGATAGAACTCTCAAATTGCGTCGAGATTCAATACATCGTCCTCCAGCCGACTTGTCTCCAAGGGTCTAATTCTGCCTCGGGCACCTTATGGTCGTTCTCCTGTGAGTTTAGATTATCGAATCCGACGCAAAAATGATAGTTAATTGTAACGTTTAGGGCCTTGTAATGACGATGGAACACTCAAATTGCGACGAGATTCAATACATCGTCCTCCAGCCGACAAGTCTCCAAGGGTCTGTTGCTGCCTCGGGCACCTTATGGTCGTTCTCCTGTGAGTCTAGATTTTCGAATCCGACGAAAAACTGATAGTAAATTGTAACATTCACGGCCTCCTAATGACGATGGAACACTCAAATTGCGTCGAGATTCAATACATCGGCCTCCAGCCGACTTGTCTCCAAGGGTGTGTTGCTGCCTCGGGCACCTTATGGTCGTTCTCCTGTGAATCAACATTTTAGAATCCGACGCAAAACTGACAGTTAAATATAATGCTCAGGGCCTCTTAATGACGATGGAACACTCAAATTGCGTCGAGAGTCAATACATCTTCCTCCAGCCGACTTGACTACAAGTGGATATTGCTGCCTCGGGCTCCATGTGGTCCGTCTCCTGTGAGTCTAGATTTTCGAATCCGACGCGAAACTGATAGTTAATTGTAAGGTTCCTAATGTCGATGGAACACTCAAATTGCGTCGAGATTCAATACATCGGCCTCCAGCGCACTTTTCTCCAAGGGGATATTGCTGTCTCGGGCACTATATGATCCTTCTCCTGTGAGTCTAGATTTTCGAATCCGACGCAAAAATGATAGTGAATAGCAACGTTCAGCGCCTCCTGATGACGATAGAACTCTCAAATTGCGTCGAGAGCCAATACATCTTCCTCCAGCCGACTTGTCTACAAGCGGATATTGCTGCCTCGGGCTCCATGTGGTCCGTCTCCTGTGAGTCTAGATTTTCGAATCCGACGCGAAACTGATAGTTAACTGTAACGTTCAGGGCCTCCTAATGCCGATGGAACACTCAAATTGCGTCGAGATTCAATACATCGGCCTCCAGCCGACTTGTCTCCAAGGGTCTGTTGCTGCCTCGGTCACCGTATGGACGTTCTCCTGTGAGTTTAGATTATCGAATCCGACGCAAAAATGATAGTTAATTGAAATATTTAGGGCCTCCTAATGACGATGGAACACTCAAATTGCGTTGAGATTCAGTACATCGGCTTACAGCCGACTTGTCTCCAAGGGTCTGTTGCTGCCTCGGGCACCTTATGGTCGTTCTTCTGTGAGTTTAGATTATCGAATCCGACGCAAAAATGATAGTTAATTGTATCGTTCAGGGCCTCCTAATGCCGATGGAACACTAAAATTGCGTCGAGATTCAATACATCGGCCTCCAGCCGACTTGTCTCCAATTGTCTATTGCTGCCTCGGGCACCTTATGGTGGTTCTCCTGTGAGTCTAGATTTTCGAATCCGACGCAAAACTCATAGTTAATTGTAACGTTCAGGGCCTTGTAATGACGATGGAACACTCAAATTGCGTTGAGATTCAATACATCAGCCTCCAGCCGACTTGTCTCCAAGGGTCTGTTGCTGCCGCGAGCACCTTATGGTCATTCTCCTGTGAGTCAACATTTTAGAATCCGACGCAAAACTTATAGTTAAATGTAATGCTCAGGGCCTCTTAATGACGATGGAACACTCAAATTGCGTCGAGAGTCAATACATCTTCCTCCACCCGGCTTGTCTACAAGGGGATATTGCTGCCGCGGGCTCCATGTGGTCCGTCTCCTGTGAGTCTAGACTTTCGAATCCGACGCGAAAATGAAAGTGAATAGTAACGTTCAGCGCCTCCAGATGACGATAGAACTCTCAAATTGCGTCGAGATCCAATACATCGTCCTCCAGCCGACTTGTCTCCAAGGGTCTGTTGCTGCCTCGGGCACCTTATGGTCGTTCTCTTGTGAGTTTAGATTATCGAATCCGACGCAAAAATGATAGTTAATTGTAACGTTTAGGGCCTTGTAATGACGATGGAACACTCAAATTTCGACGAGATTCAATACATCGTCCTCCAGCCGACAAGTCTCCAAGGGTCTGTTGCTGCCTCGACCACCTTATGGTCGTTCTCCTGTGAGTCTAGATTTTCGAATCCGACGAAAAACTGATAGTAAATTGTAACATACACGGCCTCCTAATGACGATGGAACACTCAAATTGCGTCGAGATTCAATACATCGGCCTCCAGCCGACTTGTCTCCAAGGGTGTGTTGCTGCCTCGGGCACCTTATGGTCGTTCTCCTGTGAGTCAACATTTTAGAATCCGACGCAAAACTGACAGTTAAATATAATGCTCAGGGCCTCTTAATGACGATGGAACTCTCAAATTGCGTCGAGAGTCAATACATCTATCTCCAGCCGACTTGTCTACAAGGGGATATTGCTGCCTCGGGCTCCATGTGGTCCGTCTCCTGTGAGTCTAGAGTTTCGAATCCGACGCGAAACTGATAGTTAATTGTAAGGTTCAGGGCCTTGTAATGACGATGGAACACTCAAATTGCGTCGAGATTCAATACATCGGCCTCCAGCGGACTTGTCTCCAAGGGGATATTGCTGTCCCGAACACCATATTATCCTTCTCCTGTGAGTCTAGATTTTCAAATCCGACGCAAAAATGATAGTGAATAGTAACGTTCAGCGCCTCCTGATGACGATAGAACTCTCAAATTGCGTCGAGATTCAATACATCGTCCTCCAGCTGATTTGTCTCCAAGGGGATATTGCTGCCTCGGGCACCAAGTGGTCCGTCTCCTGTGAGTCTGGATTTTTGAATCCGACGCAAAAATGATAGTTAATTGTAACGTTCAGGGCCTTGTAATGACGATGGAACACTCAAATTGCGTCGAGATTCAATACATCGGCCTCCAGCCGACTTGTCTACAAGGGGTTATTGCTGCCTCGGGCTCCATGTGGTCCGTCTCCTGTGAGTCTAGATTTTCGAATCCGACGCCAAACTGATAGTTAATTGTAAGGTTCATGGCCTCCAAATGACGATGGAACACTCAAATTGCGTCGAGATTCAATACATCGGCCTCCAGCGGACTTGCCTCCAAGGGGATATTCCTGTCTCGGGCACCATATGATCCTTCTCCTGTGAGTGTAGATTTTCGAATCCGACGCAGAAATGATAGTGAATAGTAACGTTCAGCGCCTCGTGATGACGATAGAACTCTCAAATTGCGTCGAGATTCAATACCTCGTCCGCCAGCCGACTTGTCTCCAAGGGTCTAATGCTGCCTCGGGCACCTTATGGTCGTTCTCCTGTGAGTTTAGATTATCGAATCCGACGCAAAAATGATAGTTAATTGTAACGTTTAGGGCCTTGTAATGACGATGGAACACTCAAATTGCGACGAGATTCAATACATCGTCCTCCAGCCGACTTGTCTCCAAGGGTCTGTTGCTGCCTCGGGCACCTTATTGTCGTTCTCCTGTGAGCCTAGATTTTCGAATCCGACGAAAAACTGATAGTTAATTCTAACATTCAGGGCCTCCTAATGACGATGGAACACTCAAATTGCGTCGAGATTCAATACATCGGCCTCCAGCCGACTTGTCTCCAAGGGTCTGTTGCTGCCTCGGGCACCTTATGGTCATTCTCCTGTGAGTCAACATTTTAGAATCCGACGCAAAACTTATAGTTAAATGTAATGCTCAGGGCCTCTTAATGACGATGGAACACTCAAATTGCGTCGAGAGTCAATACATCTTCCTCCACCCGGCTTGTCTACAAGGGGATATTGCTGCCGCGGGCTCCATGTGGTCCGTCTCCTGTGAGTCTAGACTTTCGAATCCGACGCGAAAATGAAAGTGAATAGTAACGTTCAGCGCCTCCAGATGACGATAGAACTCTCAAATTGCGTCGAGATCCAATACATCGTCCTCCAGCCGACTTGTCTCCAAGGGTCTGTTGCTGCCTCGGGCACCTTATGGTCGTTCTCTTGTGAGTTTAGATTATCGAATCCGACGCAAAAATGATAGTTAATTGTAACGTTTAGGGCCTTGTAATGACGATGGAACACTCAAATTTCGACGAGATTCAATACATCGTCCTCCAGCCGACAAGTCTCCAAGGGTCTGTTGCTGCCTCGACCACCTTATGGTCGTTCTCCTGTGAGTCTAGATTTTCGAATCCGACGAAAAACCGATAGTAAATTGTAACATACACGGCCTCCTAATGACGATGGAACACTCAAATTGCGTCGAGATTCAATACATCGGCCTCCAGCCGACTTGTCTCCAAGGGTGTGTTGCTGCCTCGGGCACCTTATGGTCGTTCTCCTGTGAGTCAACATTTTAGAATCCGACGCAAAACTGACAGTTAAATATAATGCTCAGGGCCTCTTAATGACGATGGAACTCTCAAATTGCGTCGAGAGTCAATACATCTATCTCCAGCCGACTTGTCTACAAGGGGATATTGCTGCCTCGGGCTCCATGTGGTCCGTCTCCTGTGAGTCTAGAGTTTCGAATCCGACGCGAAACTGATAGTTAATTGTAAGGTTCAGGGCCTTGTAATGACGATGGAACACTCAAATTGCGTCGAGATTCAATACATCGGCCTCCAGCGGACTTGTCTCCAAGGGGATATTGCTGTCCCGAACACCATATTATCCTTCTCCTGTGAGTCTAGATTTTCAAATCCGACGCAAAAATGATAGTGAATAGTAACGTTCAGCGCCTCCTGATGACGATAGAACTCTCAAATTGCGTCGAGATTCAATACATCGTCCTCCAGCTGATTTGTCTCCGAGGGGATATTGCTGCCTCGGGCACCAAATGGTCCGTCTCCTGTGAGCCTGGATTTTTGAATCCGACGCAAAAATAATAGTTAATTGTAACGTTCAGGGCCTTGTAATGACGATGGAACACTCAAATTGCGTCGAGATTCAATACATCGGCCTCCAGACGACTTGTCTACAAGGGGTTATTGCTGCCTCGGGCTCCATGTGGTCCGTCTCCTGTGAGTCTAGATTTTCGAATCCGACGCCAAACTGATAGTTAATTGTAAGGTTCATGGCCTCCAAATGACGATGGAACACTCAAATTGCGTCGAGATTCAATACATCGGCCTCCAGCGGACTTGCCTCCAAGGGGATATTCCTGTCTCGGGCACCATATGATCCTTCTCCTGTGAGTGTAGATTTTCGAATCCGACGCAAAAATGATAGTGAATAGTAACGTTCAGCGCCTCGTGATGACGATAGAACTCTCAAATTGCGTCGAGATTCAATACCTCGTCCGCCAGCCGACTTGTCTCCAAGGGTCTAATGCTGCCTCGGGCACCTTATGGTCGTTCTCCTGTGAGTTTAGATTATCGAATCCGACGCAAAAATGAATGTTAATTGTAACGTTTAGGGCCTTGTAATGACGATGGAACACTCAAATTGCGACGAGATTCAATACATCGTCCTCCAGCCGACTTGTCTCCAAGGGTCTGTTGCTGCCTCGGGCACCTTATGGTCGTTCTCCTGTGAGCCTAGATTTTCGAATCCGACGAAAAACTGATAGTTAATTCTAACATTCAGGGCCTCCTAATGACGATGGAACACTCAAATTGCGTCGAGATTCAATACATCGGCCTCCAGCCGATTTGTCTCCTAGGGTCTGTTGCTGCCTCGGGCACCTTATGGTCTTTCTCCTGTGAGTCAACATTTTAGAATCCGACGCAAAACTGATAGTTAAATGTAATGCTCAGGGCCTCTTAATGACGATGGAACACTCAAATTGCGTCGAGAGTCAATACATCTTCCTCCAGCCGACTTGACTACAAGTGGAAATTGCTGCCTCGGGCTCCATGTGGTCCGTCTCCTGTGAGTCTAGATTTTCGAATCCGACGCGAAACTGATAGTTAATTGTAAGGTTCCTAATGTCGATGGAACACTCAAATTGCGTCGAGATTCAATACATCGGCCTCCAGCGGAGTTGTCTCCAAGGGGATATTGCTGTCTCGGGCACCATATGATCCTTCTCCTGTGAGTCTAGATTTTCGAATTCGACGCAAAAATGATAGTGAATAGCAACGTTCAGCGCCTCCTGATGACGATTGAACTCTCAAATTGCGTCGAGAGTCAATACATCTTCCTCCAGCCGACTTGTCTACAAGGGGATATTGCTGCCTCGGGCTCCATGTGGTCCGTCTCCTGTGAGTCTAGATTTTCGAATCCGACGAAAAACTGATAGTAAATTGTAACATACACGGCCTCCTAATGACGATGGAACACTCAAATTGCGTCGAGATTCAATACATCGGCCTCCAGCCGACTTGTCTCCAAGGGTGTGTTGCTGCCTCGGGCACCTTATGGTCGTTCTCCTGTGAGTCAACATTTTAGAATCCGACGCAAAACTGACAATTAAATATAATGCTCAGGGCCTCTTAATGACGATGGAACTCTCAAATTGCGTCGAGAGTCAATACATCTTCCTCCAGCCGACTTGTCTACAAGGGGATATTGCTGCCTCGGGCTCCATGTGCTCCGTCTCCTGTGAGTCTAGAGTTTCGAATCCGACGCGAAACTGATAGTTAATTGTAAGGTTCAGGGCCTTGTAATGACGATGGAACACTCAAATTGCGTCGAGATTCAATACATCGGCCTCCAGCGGACTTGTCTCCAAGGGGATATTGCTGTCCCGGACACCATATTATCCTTCTCCTGTGAGTCTAGATTTTCAAATCCGACGCAAAAATGATAGTGAATAGTAACGTTCAGCGCCTCCTGATGACGATAGAACTCTCAAATTGCGTCGAGATTCAATACATCGTCCTCCAGCTGATTTGTCTCCAAGGGGATATTGCTGCCTCGGGCACCAAATGGTCCGTCTCCTGTGAGTCTGGATTTTTGAATCCGACGCAAAAATGATAGTTAATTGTAACGTTCAGGGCCTTGTAATGACGATGGAACACTCAAATTGCGTCGAGATTCAATACATCGGCCTCCAGCCGACTTGTCTACAAGGGGTTATTGCTGCCTCGGGCTCCATGTGGTCCGTCTCCTGTGAGTCTAGATTTTCGAATCCGACACCAAACTGATAGTTAATTGTAAGGTTCATGGCCTCCTAATGACGATGGAACACTCAAATTGCGTCGAGATTCAATACATCGGCCTCCAGCGGACTTGCCTCCAAGGGGATATTCCTGTCTCGGGCACCATATGATCCTTCTCCTGTGAGTGTAGATTTTCGAATCCGACGCAAAAATGATAGTGAATAGTAACGTTCAGCGCCTCGTGATGACGATAGAACTCTCAAATTGCGTCGAGATTCAATACCTCGTCCGCCAGCCGACTTGTCTCCAAGGGTCTAATGCTGCCTCGGGCACCTTATGGTCGTTCTCCTGTGAGTTTAGATTATCGAATCCGACGCAAAAATGATAGTTAATTGTAACGTTTAGGGCCTTGTAATGACGATGGAACACTCAAATTGCGACGAGATTCAATACATCGTCCTCCAGCCGACTTGTCTCCAAGGGTCTGTTGCTGCCTCGGGCACCTTATGGTCGTTCTCCTGTGAGCCTAGATTTTCGAATCCGACGAAAAACTGATAGTTAATTCTAACATTCAGGGCCTCCTAATGACGATGGAACACTCAAATTGCGTCGAGATTCAATACATCGGCCTCCAGCCGACTTGTCTCCAAGGGTCTGTTGCTGCCTCGGGCACCTTATGGTCTTTCTCCTGTGAGTCAACATTTTAGAATCCGACGCAAAACTGATAGTTAAATGTAATGCTCAGGGCCTCTTAATGACGATGGAACACTCAAATTGCGTCGAGAGTCAATACATCTTCCTCCAGCCGACTTGACTACAAGTGGATATTGCTGCCTCGGGCTCCATGTGGTCCGTCTCCTGGGAGTCTAGATTTTCGAATCCGACGCGAAACTGATAGTTAATTGTAAGGTTCCTAATGTCGATGGAACACTCAAATTGCGTCGAGATTCAATACATCGGCCTCCAGCGGAGTTGTCTCCAAGGGGATATTGCTGTCTCGGGCACCATATGATCCTTCTCCTGTGAGTCTAGATTTTCGAATTCGACGCAAAAATGATAGTGAATAGCAACGTTCAGCGCCTCCTGATGACGATTGAACTCTCAAATTGCGTCGAGAGTCAATACATCTTCCTCCAGCCGACTTGTCTACAAGGGGATATTGCTGCCTCGGGCTCCATGTGGTCCGTCTCCTGTGAGTCTAGATTTTCGAATCCGACGCGAAACTGATAGTTAACTGTAACGTTCAGGGCCTCCTAATGCCGATGGAACACTCAAATTGCGTCGAGATTCAATACATCGGCCTCCAGCCGACTTGTCTCCAAGGGTCTGTTGCTGCCTCGGTCACCTTATGGTCGTTCTCATGTGAGTTTAGATTATCGAATCCGACGCAAAAATGATAGTTAATTGTAATGTTTAGGGCCTCCTAATGGCGATGGAACACTCAAATTGCGTCGAGAATCAGTACATCGGCCTCCAGCCGACTTGTCTCCAAGGGTCTGTTGCTGCCTCGGGCACCTTATGGTCGTTCTCTTGTGAGTTTAGATTATCGAATCCGACGCAAAAATGATAGTTAATTGTAACGTTTAGGGCCTTGTAATGACGATGGAACACTCAAATTTCGACGAGATTCAATACATCGTCCTCCAGCCGACAAGTCTCCAAGGGTCTGTTGCTGCCTCGCCACCTGATGGTCGTTCTCCTGTGAGTCTAGATTTTCGAATCCGACGAAAAACTGATAGTAAATTGTAACATTCACGGCCTCCTAATGACGATGGAACACTCAAATTGCGTCGAGATTCAATACATCGGCCTCCAGCCGACTTGTCTCCAAGGGGATATTGCTGTCCCGAACACCATATTGTCCTTCTCCTGTGAGTCTAGATTTTCAAATCCGACGCAAAAATGATAGTGAATAGTAACGTTCAGCGCCTCCTGATGACGATAGAACTCTCAAATTGCGTCGAGATTCAATACATCGTCCTCCAGCTGATTTGTCTCCAAGGGGATATTGCTGCCTCGGGCACCAAATGGTCCGTCTCCTGTGAGTCTGGATTTTTGAATCCGACGCAAAAATGATAGTTAATTGTAACGTTCAGGGCCTTGTAATGACGATGGAACACTCAAATTGCGTCGAGATTCAATACATCGGCCTCCAGCCGACTTGTCTACAAGGGGTTATTGCTGCCTCGGGCTCCATGTGGTCCGTCTCCTGTGAGTCTAGATTTTCGAATCCGACGCCAAACTGATAGTTAATTGTAAGGTTCATGGCCTCCTAATGACGATGGAACACTCAAATTGCGTCGAGATTCAATACATCGGCCTCCAGCGGACTAGCCTCCAAGGGGATATTCCTGTCTCGGGCACCATATGATCCTTCTCCTGTGAGTGTAGATTTTCGAATCCGACGCAAAAATGATAGTGAATAGTATCGTTCAGCGCCACGTGATGACGATAGAACTCTCAAATTGCGTCGAGATTCAATACCTCGTCCGCCAGCCGACTTGTCTCCAAGGGTCTAATGCTGCCTCGGGCACCTTATGGTCGTTCTCCTGTGAGTTTAGATTATCGAATCCGACGCAAAAATGATAGTTAATTGTAACGTTTAGGGCCTTGTAATGACGATGGAACACTCAAATTGCGACGAGATTCAATACATCGTCCTCCAGCCGACTTGTCTCCAAGGGTCTGTTGCTGCCTCGGGCACCTTATGGTCGTTCTCCTGTGAGCCTAGATTTTCGAATCCGACGAAAAACTGATAGTTAATTCTAACATTCAGGGCCTCCTAATGACGATGGAACACTCAAATTGCGTCGAGATTCAATACATCGGCCTCCAGCCGACTTGTCTCCAAGGGTCTGTTGCTGCCTCGGGCACCTTATGGTCTTTCTCCTGTGAGTCAACATTTTAGAATCCGACGCAAAACTGATAGTTAAATGTAATGCTCAGGGCCTCTTAATGACGATGGAACACTCAAATTGCGTCGAGAGTCAATACATCTTCCTCCAGCCGACTTGACTACAAGTGGATATTGCTGCCTCGGGCCCCATGTGGTCCGTCTCCTGTGAGTCTAGATTTTCGAATCCGACGCGAAACTGATAGTTAATTGTAAGGTTCCTAATGTCGATGGAACACTCAAATTGCGTCGAGATTCAATACATCGGCCTCCAGCGGAGTTGTCTCCAAGGGGATATTGCTGTCTCGGGCACCATATGATCCTTCTCCTGTGAGTCTAGATTTTCGAATTCGACGCAAAAATGATAGTGAATAGCAACGTTCAGCGCCTCCTGATGACGATTGAACTCTCAAATTGCGTCGAGAGTCAATACATCGTCCTCCAGCCGACTTGTCTACAAGGGGATATTGCTGCCTCGGGCTCCATGTGGTCCGTCTCCTGTGAGTCTAGATTTTCGAATCCGACGCGAAACTGATAGTTAACTGTAACGTTCAGGGCCTCCTAATGCCGACGGAACACTCAAATTGCGTCGAGATTCAATACATCGGCCTCCAGCCGACTTGTCTCCAAGGGTCTGTTGCTGCCTCGGTCACCTTATGGTCGTTCTCATGTGAGTTTAGATTATCGAATCCGACGCAAAAATGATAGTTAATTGTAACGTTTAGGGCCTTGTAATGACGATGGAACACTCAAATTTCGACGAGATTCAATACATCGTCCTCCAGCCGACAAGTCTCCAAGGGTCTGTTGCTGCCTCGCCACCTGATGGTCGTTCTCCTGTGAGTCTAGATTTTCGAATCCGACGAAAAACTGATAGTAAATTGTAACATTCACGGCCTCCTAATGACGATGGAACACTCAAATTGCGTCGAGATTCAATACATCGGCCTCCAGCCGACTTGTCTCCAAGGGGATATTGCTGTCCCGAACACCATATTGTCCTTCTCCTGTGAGTCTAGATTTTCAAATCCGACGCAAAAATGATAGTGAATAGTAACGTTCAGCGCCTCCTGATGACGATAGAACTCTCAAATTGCGTCGAGATTCAATACATCGTCCTCCAGCTGATTTGTCTCCAAGGGGATATTGCTGCCTCGGGCACCAAATGGTCCGTCTCCTGTGAGTCTGGATTTTTGAATCCGACGCAAAAATGATAGTTAATTGTAACGTTCAGGGCCTTGTAATGACGATGGAACACTCAAATTGCGTCGAGATTCAATACATCGGCCTCCAGACGACTTGTCTACAAGGGGTTATTGCTGCCTCGGGCTCCATGTGGTCCGTCTCCTGTGAGTCTAGATTTTCGAATCCGACGCCAAACTGATAGTTAATTGTAAGGTTCATGGCCTCCTAATGACGATGGAACACTCAAATTGCGTCGAGATTCAATACATCGGCCTCCAGCGGACTAGCCTCCAAGGGGATATTCCTGTCTCGGGCACCATATGATCCTTCTCCTGTGAGTGTAGATTTTCGAATCCGACGCAAAAATGATAGTGAATAGTATCGTTCAGCGCCACGTGATGACGATAGAACTCTCAAATTGCGTCGAGATTCAATACCTCGTCCGCCAGCCGACTTGTCTCCAAGGGTCTAATGCTGCCTCGGGCACCTTATGGTCGTTCTCCTGTGAGTTTAGATTATCGAATCCGACGCAAAAATGATAGTTAATTGTAACGTTTAGGGCCTTGTAATGACGATGGAACACTCAAATTGCGACGAGATTCAATACATCGTCCTCCAGCCGACTTGTCTCCAAGGGTCTGTTGCTGCCTCGGGCACCTTATGGTCGTTCTCCTGTGAGCCTAGATTTTCGAATCCGACGAAAAACTGATAGTTAATTCTAACATTCAGGGCCTCCTAATGACGATGGAACACTCAAATTGCGTCGAGATTCAATACATCGGCCTCCAGCCGACTTGTCTCCAAGGGTCTGTTGCTGCCTCGGGCACCTTATGGTCTTTCTCCTGTGAGTCAACATTTTAGAATCCGACGCAAAACTGATAGTTAAATGTAATGCTCAGGGCCTCTTAATGACGATGGAACACTCAAATTGCGTCGAGAGTCAATACATCTTCCTCCAGCCGACTTGACTACAAGTGGATATTGCTGCCTCGGGCCCCATGTGGTCCGTCTCCTGTGAGTCTAGATTTTCGAATCCGACGCGAAACTGATAGTTAATTGTAAGGTTCCTAATGTCGATGGAACACTCAAATTGCGTCGAGATTCAATACATCGGCCTCCAGCGGAGTTGTCTCCAAGGGGATATTGCTGTCTCGGGCACCATATGATCCTTCTCCTGTGAGTCTAGATTTTCGAATTCGACGCAAAAATGATAGTGAATAGCAACGTTCAGCGCCTCCTGATGACGATTGAACTCTCAAATTGCGTCGAGAGTCAATACATCTTCCTCCAGCCGACTTGTCTACAAGGGGATATTGCTGCCTCGGGCTCCATGTGGTCCGTCTCCTGTGAGTCTAGATTTTCGAATCCGACGCGAAACTGATAGTTAACTGTAACGTTCAGGGCCTCCTAATGCCGACGGAACACTCAAATTGCGTCGAGATTCAATACATCGGCCTCCAGCCGACTTGTCTCCAAGGGTCTGTTGCTGCCTCGGTCACCTTATGGTCGTTCTCATGTGAGTTTAGATTATCGAATCCGACGCAAAAATGATAGTTAATTGTAATGTTTAGGGCCTCCTAATGGCGATGGAACACTCAAATTGCGTCGAGATTCAGTACATCGGCCTCCAGCCGACTTGTCTCCAAGGGTCTGTTGCTGCCTCGGGCACCTTATGGTCGTTCTCTTGTGAGTTTAGATTATCGAATCCGACGCAAAAATGATAGTTAATTGTAACGTTTAGGGCCTTGTAATGACGATGGAACACTCAAATTTCGACGAGATTCAATACATCGTCCTCCAGCCGACAAGTCTCCAAGGGTCTGTTGCTGCCTCGCCACCTTATGGTCGTTCTCCTGTGAGTCTAGATTTTCGAATCCGACGAAAAACTGATAGTAAATTGTAACATTCACGGCCTCCTAATGACGATGGAACACTCAAATTGCGTCGAGATTCAATACATCGGCCTCCAGCCGACTTGTCTCCAAGGGGATATTGCTGTCCCGAACACCATATTGTCCTTCTCCTGTGAGTCTAGATTTTCAAATACGACGCAAAAATGATAGTGAATAGTAACGTTCAGCGCCTCCTGATGACGATAGAACTCTCAAATTGCGTCGAGATTCAATACATCGTCCTCCAGCTGATTTGTCTCCAAGGGGATATTGCTGCCTCGGGCACAAAATGGTGCGTCTCCTGTGAGTCTGGATTTTTGAATCCGACGCAAAAATGATAGTTAATTGTAACGTTCAGGGCCTTGTAATGACGATGGAACACTCAAATTGCGTCGAGATTCAATACATCGGCCTCCAGCCGACTTGTCTACAAGGGGTTATTGCTGCCTCGGGCTCCATGTGGTCCGTCTCCTGTGAGTCTAGATTTTCGAATCCGACGCCAAACTGATAGTTAATTGTAAGGTTCATGGCCTCCTAATGACGATGGAACACTCAAATTGCGTCGAGATTCAATACATCGGCCTCCAGCGGACTTGCCTCCAAGGGGATATTCCTGTCTCGGGCACCATATGATCCTTCTCCTGTGAGTGTAGATTTTCGAATCCGACGCAAAAATGATAGTGAATAGTAACGTTCAGCGCCTCGTGATGACGATAGAACTCTCAAATTGCGTCGAGATTCAATACCTCGTCCGCCAGCCGACTTGTCTCCAAGGGTCTAATGCTGCCTCGGGCACCTTATGGTCGTTCTCCTGTGAGTTTAGATTATCGAATCCGACGCAAAAATGATAGTTAATTGTAACGTTTAGGGCCTTGTAATGACGATGGAACACTCAAATTGCGACGAGATTCAATACATCGTCCTCCAGCCGACTTGTCTCCAAGGGTCTGTTGCTGCCTCGGGCACCTTATGGTCGTTCTCCTGTGAGCCTAGATTTTCGAATCCGACGAAAAACTGATAGTTAATTCTAACATTCAGGGCCTCCTAATGACGATGGAACACTCAAATTGCGTCGAGATTCAATACATCGGCCTCCAGCCGACTTGTCTCCAAGGGTCTGTTGCTGCCTCGGGCACCTTATGGTCTTTCTCCTGTGAGTCAACATTTTAGAATCCGACGCAAAACTGATAGTTAAATGTAATGCTCAGGGCCTCTTAATGACGATGGAACACTCAAATTGCGTCGAGAGTCAATACATCTTCCTCCAGCCGACTTGACTACAAGTGGATATTGCTGCCTCGGGCCCCATGTGGTCCGTCTCCTGTGAGTCTAGATTTTCGAATCCGACGCGAAACTGATAGTTAATTGTAAGGTTCCTAATGTCGATGGAACACTCAAATTGCGTCGAGATTCAATACATCGGCCTCCAGCGGAGTTGTCTCCAAGGGGATATTGCTGTCTCGGGCACCATATGATCCTTCTCCTGTGAGTCTAGATTTTCGAATTCGACGCAAAAATGATAGTGAATAGCAACGTTCAGCGCCTCCTGATGACGATTGAACTCTCAAATTGCGTCGAGAGTCAATACATCTTCCTCCAGCCGACTTGTCTACAAGGGGATATTGCTGCCTCGGGCTCCATGTGGTCCGTCTCCTGTGAGTCTAGATTTTCGAATCCGACGCGAAACTGATAGTTAACTGTAACGTTCAGGGCCTCCTAATGCCGATGGAACACTCAAATTGCGTCGAGATTCAATACATCGGCCTCCAGCCGACTTGTCTCCAAGGGTCTGTTGCTGCCTCGGTCACCTAATGGTCGTTCTCATGTGAGTTTAGATTATCGAATCCGACGCAAAAATGATAGTTAATTGTAATGTTTAGGGCCTCCTAATGACGATGGAACACTCAAATTGCGTCGAGATTCAGTACATCGGCCTCCAGCCGACTTGTCTCCAAGGGTCTGTTGCTGCCTCGGGCACCTTATGGTCGTTCTCTTGTGAGTTTAGATTATCGAATCCGACGCAAAAATGATAGTTAATTGTAACGTTTAGGGCCTTGTAATGACGATGGAACACTCAAATTTCGACGAGATTCAATACATCGTCCTCCAGCCGACAAGTCTCCAAGGGTCTGTTGCTGCCTCGTCCACCTTATGGTCGTTCTCCTGTGAGTCTAGATTTTCGAATCCGACGAAAAACTGATAGTAAATTGTAACATTCACGGCCTCCTAATGACGATGGAACACTCAAATTGCGTCGAGATTCAATACTTCGGCCTCCAGCCGACTTGTCTCCAAGGGTGTGTTGCTGCCTCGGGCACCTTATGGTCGTTCTCCTGTGAGTCAACATTTTAGAATCCGACGCAAAACTGACAGTTAAATATAATGCTCAGGGCCTCTTAATTACGATGGAACTCTCAAATTGCGTCGAGAGTCAATACATCTTCCTCCAGCCGACTTGTGTACAAGGGGATATTGCTGCCTCGGGCTCCATGTGGTCCGTCTCCTGTGAGTCTAGAGTTTCGAATCCGACGCGAAACTGATAGTTAATTGTAAGGTTCAGGGCCTTGTAATGACGATGAAACACTCAAATTGCGTCGAGATTCAATACATCGGCCTCCAGCGGACTTGTCTCCAAGGGGATATTGCTGTCTCGGGCACCATATGATCCTTCTCCTGTGAGTCTAGAGTTTCGAATCCGACGCAAAAATGATAGTGAATAGTAACGTTCAGCGCCTCCTGATGACGTTAGAACTCTCAAATTGCGTCGAGATTCAATACATCGTCCTCCAGCTGATTTGTCTCCAAGGGGATATTGCTGCCTCGGGCACCAAATGGTCCGTCTCCTGTGAGTCTGGATTTTTGAATCCGACGCAAAAATGATAGTTAATTGTAACGTTCAGGGCCTTGTAATGACGATGGAACACTCAAATTGCGTCGAGATTCAATACATCGGCCTCCAGCCGACTTGTCTACAAGGGGTTATTGCTGCCTCGGGCTCCATGTGGTCCGTCTCCTGTGAGTCTAGATTTTCGAATCCGACGCGAAACTGATAGTTAATTGTAAGGTTCCTAATGTCGATGGAACACTCAAATTGCGTCGAGATTCTATACATCGGCCTCCAGCGGACTTGTCTCCAAGGGGATATTGCTGTCTCGGGCACCATATGATCCTTCTCCTGTGAGTCTAGATTTTCGAATCCGACGCAAAAATGATAGTGAATAGCAACGTTCAGCGCCTCCTGATGACGATAGAACTCTCAAATTGCGTCGAGAGTCAATACATCTTCCTCCAGCCGACTTGTCTACAAGGGGATATTGCTGCCTCGGGCTCCATGTGGTCCGTCTCCTGTGAGTCTAGATTTTCGAATCCGACGCGAAACTGATAGTTAACTGTAACGTTCAGGGCCTCCTAATGCCGATGGAACACTCAAATTACGTCGAGATTCAATACATCGGCCTCCAGCCGACTTGTCTCCAAGGGTCTGTTGCTGCCTCGGTCACCTTATGGTCGTTCTCCTGTGAGTTTAGATTATCGAATCCGACGCAAAAATGATAGTTAATTGTAATGTTTAGGGCCTCCTAATGACGATGGAACACTCAAATTGCGTCGAGATTCAGTACATCGGCCTCCAGCCGACTTGTCTCCATGGGTCTGTTGCTGCCTCGGGCACCTTATGGTCGTTCTCCTGTGAGTTTAGATTATCGAATCCGACGCAAAAATGATAGTTAATTGTAACGTTCAGGGCCTCCTAATGCCGATGGAACACTCAAATTGCGTCGAGATTCAATACATCGGCCTCCAGCAGACTTGTCTCCAAGGGTCTATTGCTGCCTCGGGCACCTTATGGTCGTTCTCCTGTGAGTCTAGATTTTCGAATCCGACGCAAAACTTATAGTTAATTGTAACGTTCAGGGCCTTGTAATGACGATGGAACACTCAAATTGCGTCGAGATTCAATACATCAGCCTCCAGCCGACTTGTCTCCAAGGGTCTGTTGCTGCCGCGAGCACCTTATGGTCGTTCTCCTGTGAGTCAACATTTTAGAATCCGACGCAAAACTTATAGTTAAATGTAATGCTCAGGGCCTCTTAATGACGATGGAACACTCAAATTGCGTCGAGAGTCAATACATCTTCCTCCACCCGGCTTGTCTACAAGGGGATATTGCTGCCGCGGGCTCCATGTGGTCCGTCTCCTGTGAGTCTAGACTTTCGAATCCGACGCGAAAATGAAAGTGAATAGTAACGTTCAGCGCCTCCAGATGACGATAGAACTCTCAAATTGCGTCGAGATCCAATACATCGTCCTCCAGCCGACTTGTCTCCAAGGGTCTGTTGCTGCCTCGGGCACCTTGTGGTCGTTCTCTTGTGAGTTTAGATTATCGAATCCGACGCAAAAATGATAGTTAATTGTAACGTTTAGGGCCTTGTAATGACGATGGAACACTCAAATTGCGACGAGATTCAATACATCGTCCTCCAGCCAACAAGTCTCCAAGGGTCTGTTGCTGCCTCGTCCACCTTATGGTCGTTCCCCTGTCAGTCTAGATTTTCGAATCCGACGAAAAACTGATAGTAAATTGTAACATTCACGGCCTCCTAATGACGATGGAACATTCAAATTGCGTCGAGATTCAATACATCGGCCTCCAGCCGACTTGTCTCCAAGGGTGTGTTGCTGCCTCGGGCACCTTATGGTCGTTCTCTTGTGAGTCTAGATTTTCGAATCCGACGAAAAACTGATAGTAAATTGTAACATTCACGGCCTCCTAATGACGATGGAACACTCAAATTGCGTCGAGATTCAATACATCGGCCTCCAGCCGCATTGTCTCCAAGGGTGTGATGTTGCCTCGGGCACCTTATGGTCGTTCTCCTGTGAGTCAACATTTTAGAATCCGACGCAAAACTGACAGTTAAATATAATGCTCAGGGCCTCTTAATGACGATGGAACTCTCAAATTGCGTCGAGAGTCAATACATCTTCCTACAGCCGACTTGTCTACAAGGGGATATTACTGCCTCGGGCTCCATGTGGTCCGTCTCCTGTGAGTCTAGATTTTTGAATCCGACGCGAAACTGATAGTTAACTGTAACGTTCAGGGCCTCCCAATTCCGATGGAACTCTCAAATTGCGTCGAGATTCAATACATTGGCCTCCAGCCGACTTGTCTCCAAGGGTCTGTTGCTGCCTCGGGCACCTTATGGTCGTTTTCCTGTGAGTCAACATTTTAGAATCCGACGCAAAACTGAAAGTTAAATGTAATGCTCAGGGCGTCTTAATGACGATGGAACACTCAAATTGCGTCGAGAGTCAATTCATCTTCCTCCAGCCGACTTGTCTACAAGGGGATATTGCTGCCTCGGGCACCAAATGGTCCGTCTCTTGTGAGTCTGGATTTTTGAATCCGACGCAAAAATGATAGTTACTTGTAACGTTCAGGGCCTTGTAATGACGATGGAACACTCAAATTGCGTCGAGATTCAATACATCGGCCTCCAGACGACTTGTCTACAAGGGGTTATTGCTGCCTCGGGCTCCGTGTGGTCCGTCTCCTGTGAGTCTAGATTTTCGAATCCGACGCGAAACTGATAGTTAATTGTAAGGTTCAGGGCCTCCTAATGACGATGGAACACTCAAATTGCGTCGAGATTCAATACATCGGCCTCCAGCGGACTTGCCTCCAAGGGGATATTGCTGTCTCGGGCACCATATGATCCTTCTCCTGTGAGTGTAGATTTTCGAATCCGACGCAACAATCATAGTGAATAGTAACGTTCAGCGCCTCGTGATGACGATAGAACTCTCAAATTGCGTCGAGATTCAATACCTCGTCCTCCAGCCGACTTGTCTCCAAGGGTCTAATGCTGCCTCGGGCACCTTATGGTCGTTCTCCTGTGAGTTTAGATTATCGAATCCGACGCAAAAATGATAGTTAATTGTAACGTTTAGGGCCTTGTAATGACGATGGAACACTCAAATTGCGACGAGATTCAATACATCGGCCTCCAGCGGACTTCTCTACAAGGGGATATTGCTGCCTCGGGCTCCATGTGGTCCGTCTCCTGTGAGTCTAGATTTTCGAATCCGACGCGAAACTGATAGTTAACTGTAACGTTCAGGGCCTCCTAATGCCGATGGAACACTCAAATTGCGTCGAGATTCAATACATCGGCCTCCAGCCGACTTGTCTCCAATTGTCTATTGCTGCCTCGGGCACCTTATGGTCGTTCTCCTGTGAGTCTAGATTTTCGAATCCGACGCAAAACTCATAGTTAATTGTAACGTTCAGGGCCTTGTAATGACGATGGAACATTAAAATTGCGTCGAGATTCAATACATCAGCCTCCAGCCGACTTGTCTCCAAGGGTCTGTTGCTGCCGCGAGCAACTTATGGTCGTTCTCCTGTGAGTCAAGATTTTAGAATCCGACGCAAAACTTATAGTTAAATGTAATGCTCAGGGCCTCTTAATGACGATGGAACACTCAAATTGCGTCGAGAGTCAATACATCTTCCTCCACCCGGCTTGTCTACAAGGGGATATTGCTGCCGCGGGCTCCATGTGGTCCGTCTCCTGTGAGTATAGACTTTCGAATCCGACGCGAAAATGATAGTGAATAGTAACGTTCAGCGCCTCCAGATGACGATAGAACTCTCAAATTGCGTCGAGATCCAATACATCGTCCACCAGCCGACTTGTCTCCAAGGGTCTGTTGCTGCCTCGGGCACCTTATGGTCGTTCTCCTGTGAGTTTAGATTTTCGAATCCGACGCAAAACTTATAGTTAATTGTAACGTTCAGGGCCCTGTAATGACGATGGAACTCTCAAATTGCGTCGAGATTCTATACATCGGCCTCCAGCCGACTTGTCTCCTAGGGTCTGTTGCTGCCTCGGGCACCTTATGGTCGTTCTCCTGTGAGTCAACATTTTAGAATCCGACGCAAAACTGATAGTTAAATGTAATGCTCAGGGCCTCTTAATGACGATGGAACTCTCAAATTGCGTCGAGATTCAATACATCGGCCTCCAGCCGAATGGTCTCCATGGGGATATTACTGCCTCCGGCCTCTTATGTTCGCTCTCATGTGAGTCTAGATTTTCGAATCCGACGCGAAACTGATTGTTCAGGGCGTGCTAATGACGATGGAACTCTCAAATTGCGTCGAGATTCAATACATCGGCCTCCAGCCGACTTGTCTCCATGGGGATATTACTGCCTCCGGCCTCTTATGTTCGCTCTCATGTGAGTCTAGATTTTCGAATCCGACGCGAAACTGATTGTTCAGGGCGTCCTAATGACGATGGAACTCTCAAATTGCGTCGAGATTCAATACATCGTCCTCCAGCCGACTTGTTTCCAAGGGTCTATTGCTGCCTCGGGCACCTTATGGTCGTTCTCTTGTAAGTCTAGATTTTCGAATCCGACGCAAAAATGATAGTTAATTGTAACGTTTAGGGCCTCCTAATGACGATGGAACACTCAAATTGCGTCGAGATTCAATACATCGGCCTCCAGCCGACTTGTCTCCAAGGGTCTAAGGCTGCCTCGGGCACCTTATGGTGGTTCTCCTGTGAGTCTAGATTTTCGAATCCGACGCGATACTGATAGTTCATTGTAACGTTCAGGGCCTCCTAATGACGATGGAACACTCAAATTGCGTCGAGATTCAATACATCGGCCTCCAGCCAACTTGTCTCCAAGGGTCTGTTGCTGACTCGGGCACCTTATGGTCGTTCTCTTGTATGTCTAGATTTTCGAACCCGACGCAAAACTGATAGTTCATTATAACGTTCAGGGCGACCTAATGACGATGGAACCCTCAAATTGCGTCGATTTTCAATACATCGGCCTCCAGTCGATTTGTCTCCAAGGGGTATATTGCTGTCTCGAGCACCGTCTGAACTTCTCCTGTGAGTAGATTTTCGAATCCGACGCTAAAATGATAGTTAATGGTAACGTTCAGGGCCTCCTAATGACGATGGAACACTCAAATTGCGTCAAGAAACAATACATCGGATTCCAGCCGACTTGTCTCCAAGGCTCTGTTGCTGCCTCGGGCACCTTATGGTCGTTCTCCTGTGGGTTTAGATTATCGAATCCGACGCAAAAATGATAGTTAATTGTAACGTTTAGGGCCTCCTAATGACAATGGAACACTCAAATTGCGTCGAGGTTCAATACATCGGCCCTCCAGCCGACTTGTCTCCAAGGGGATATTGCTGCCTCCGGCTCCATGTGGTCCGTCTCTTGTGAGTCTAGATTTTCGAATCCGACCCAAAAATGATAGTTAATTGTAACGTTTAGGGCCTCCTAATGACGATGGAACACTCAATTTGCGTCGAGATTCAATACATCGGCCTCCAGCCGACTTGTCTCCAACGGTCTGTTGCTGCCTCGGGCACCTTATTGTCGTTCTCCTGTGAGTTTAGAGTATCGAATCCGACGCAAAAATGATAGTTAATTGTAACGTTTAGGGCCTCCTAATGACGATGGGACACTCAAATTGCGTCGAGATTCAATACATCGTCCTCCAGCCGACTTGTCTCCAAGAGGATATTGCTGTCTCGGGCACAATATGATCCTTCTCCTGTGAGTCTAGATTTTCGAATCCGACGCAAAACTGATAGTTAAATGTAATGCTCAGGGCCTCTTAATGACGATGGAACACTCAAATTGCGTTGAGAGTCAATACATCTGCCTCCAGCCAACTTGTCTCCAAGGGTCTAATGCTGCCTCGGGCACCTTAAGATCGTTCTCTTGTAAGTCTAGATTTTCGAATCCGACGCACAAATGATAGTTAATTGTAACGTTCAGGGCCTCCTAATGACGATGGAACTCTCAAATTACGTCGAGATACAATACATCGTCCTCCAGCCGACTTGTCTCCAAGGGTCTATTGCTGCCTCGGGCACCGTATGGTCGTTCTCCTGTGAGTCTAGATTTTAGAATCCGACGCAAAACTGATAGTTAAATGTAATGCTCAGGGCCTCTTAATGACGATGGAACACTCAAATTGCGTTGAGAGTCAATACATCTTCCTCCAGCCGACTTGTCTACAAGGGGATATTGCTGCCTCGGGCTCCATGTGGTCCGTCTCCTGTGAGTCTAGATTTTGGAATCCGACGCGAAACTGACAGTTAATTGTAAGGTTCAGGGCCTCCTAATGACGATGTAACACTCAAATTGCGTCGAGATTCAATACATCGACCTCCAGCCGACCTGTCTCCAAGGGTCTATTGCTGCCTCGGGCACCTTATGGTCGTTCTCCTGTGAGTCTAGATTTTCGAATCCGACGCAAAAATGATAGTTAATTGTAACGTTCAGGGCCTCCTAATGCCGATGGAACCCTCAAATTGCGTCGAGATTCATTACATCGTCCTCCAGCCGACTTGTCTCCAAGGGTCTATTGCTGCCTCGGGCACCTTATGGTCGTTCTCCTGTGAGTCTAGATTTTCGAATCCGACGCAAAAATGATAGTTAATTGTAACGTTCAGGGCCTCCTAATGACGATGGAACACTCAAATTGCGTCGAGATTCAATACATCGGCCTCCAGCCGACTTGTCTCCAAGCGGATGTTGCTGTCTCCGGCACAATATGATCCTTCTCCTGTGAGTCTAGATTTTCGAATCCGACGCAAAAGTGATAGTTAATTGTAACGTTCAGGGCCTTGTAATGACGATGGAACACTCAAATTGCTTCGAGATTCAATACATCGGCCTTCGGCCGACTTGTCTCCAAGGGTCTGTTGCTGCCTCGGGCACCTTATGGTCGTTCTCCTGTGAGTTTAGATTATCGAATCCGACGCAATGATGATAGTTAATTGTAACGTTTAGGGCCTCCTAATGACGATGTAACACTGAAATTGCGTCGAGATTCAATACATCGGAATCCAGCCGACTTGTCTCCAAGGGTCTGTTGCTGCCTCGGGCACCTTATGGTCGTTCTCCTGAGAGTCTAGATTTTCGAATCCGACGCATAAATGATAGTTAATTGTAACGTTCAGGGACTCCTAAAGACGATGGAACTCTCAAATTGCGTCGAGAGTCAATACATCTTCCTCCAGCCGACTTGTCTACAAGGGGATATTGCTGCCTAGGGCTCCATGTGGTCCGTCTCCTGTGAGTCTAGATTTTCGAATCCGACGCGACACTGATAGTTAATTGTAAGGTTCAGGGCCTCCTAATGACGATGGAACACTCAAATTGCGTCGAGATTCAATACATCGGCGTCCAGCGGACTTGTCTCCAAGGGGATATTGCTGTCTCGGGCACTATATGATCCTTCTCCTGTGAGTCAAGATTTTCGAATCCGACGCAAAAATGATAGTGAATAGTAACGTTCAGCGCCTCCTGATGACAATAGAACTCTCAAATTGCGTCGAGATTCAATACATCGTCCTCCAGCCGACTTGTCTTTAAGGGTCTAATGCTGCCTCGGGCACCTTATGGTCGTTCTCCTGTGAGTTTAGATTATCGAATTCGACGCAAAAATGATAGTTAATTGTAACGTTTAGGGCCTTGTAATGACGATGGAACACTCAAATTGCGACGAGATTCAATACATCGTCCTCCAGCCGACTTGTCTCCAAGGGTCTGTTGCTGCCTCGGGCACCTTATGGTCATTCTCCTGTGAGTCTAGATTTTCGAATCCGACGAAAAACTGATAGTTCATTGTAACATTCAGGGCCTCCTAATGACGATGGAACACTCAAATTGCGTCGAGATTCAATACATCGGCCTCCAGCCGACTTGTCTCCAAGTGTCTGTGCTGCCTCGGGCACCTTATGGTTTTTCTCCTGTGAGTCAACATTTTAGAATCCGACGCAAAACTGATAGTTAAATGTAATGCTCAGGGCCTCTTAATGACGATGGAACACTCAAATTGCGTCGAGAGTCAATACATCTTCCTCCAGCCGACTTGTCTACAAGGCGATATTGCTGCCTCGGGCTCCATGTGGTCCGTCTCCTGTGAGTCTAGATTTTCGAATCCGACGCGAAACTGATAGTCAATTGTAAGGTTCAGGGCCTCCTAATGACGATGGAACACTCAAATTGCGTCGAGATTCAATACATCGGCCTCCAGCGGACTTGTCGCTAAGGGGGTATTGCTGCCTCGGGCTCCGTGTGGTCCGTCTCCTGTGAGTCTAGATTTTCGAATCCGACGCGAAACTGATAGTTAATTGTAAGGTTCAGGGCCTCCTAATGACGATGGAACACTCAAATTGCGTCGAGATTCAATACATCGGCCTCCAGCGGACTTGCCTCCAAGGGGATATTGCTGTCTCGGGCACCATATGATCCTTCTCCTGTGAGTGTAGATTTTCGAATCCGACGCAACAATCATAGTGAATAGTAACGTTCAGCGCCTCGTGATGACGATAGAACTCTCAAATTGCGTCGAGATTCAATACCTCGTCCTCCAGCCGACTTGTCTCCAAGGGTCTAATGCTGCCTCGGGCACCTTATGGTCGTTCTCCTGTGAGGTTAGATTATCGAATCCGACGCAAAAATGATAGTTAATTGTAACGTTTAGGTCCTTGTAATGACGATGGAACACTCAAATTGCGACGAGATTCAATACATCGGCCTCCAGCGGACTTCTCTACAAGGGGATATTGCTGCCTCGGGCTCCATGTGGTCCGTCTCCTGTGAGTCTAGATTTTCGAATCCGACGCGAAACTGATAGTTAACTGTAACGTTCAGGGCCTCCTAATGCCGATGGAACACTCAAATTGCGTCGAGATTCAATACATCGGCCTCCAGCCGACTTGTCTCCAATTGTCTATTGCTGCCTCGGGCACCTTATGGTCGTTCTCCTGTGAGTCTAGATTTTCGAATCCGACGCAAAACTCATAGTTAATTGTAACGGTCAGGGCCTTGTAATGACGATGGAACATTAAAATTGCGTCGAGATTCAATACATCAGCCTCCAGCCGACTTGTCTCCAAGGGTCAGTTGCTGCCGCGAGCACCTTATGGTCGTTCTCCTGTGAGTCAAGATTTTAGAATCAGACGCAAAACTTATAGTTAAATGTAATGCTCAGGGCCTCTTAATGACGATGGAACACTCAAATTGCGTCGAGAGTCAACACATCTTCCTCCACCCGGCTTGTCTACAAGGGGATATTGCTGCCGCGGGCTCCATGTGGTCCGTCTCCTGTGAGTATAGACTTTCGAATCCGACGCGAAAATGATAGTGAATAGTAACGTTCAGCGCCTCCAGATGACGATAGAACTCTCAAATTGCGTCGAGATCCAATACATCGTCCACCAGCCGACTTGTCTCCAAGGGTCTGTTGCTGCCTCGGGCACCTTATGGTCGTTCTCCTGTGAGTTTAGATTTTCGAATCCGACGCAAAACTTATAGTTAATTGTAACGTTCAGGGCCCTGTAATGACGATGGAACTCTCAAATTGCGTCGAGATTCAATACATCGGCCTCCAGCCGACTTGTCTCCTAGGGTCTGTTGCTGCCTCGGGCACCTTATGGTCGTTCTCCTGTGAGTCAACATTTTAGAATCCGACGCAAAACTGATAGTTAAATGTAATGCTCAGGGCCTCTTAATGACGATGGAACTCTCAAATTGCGTCGAGATTCAATACATCGGCCTCCAGCCGAATGGTCTCTATGGGGATATTACTGCCTCCGGCCTCTTATGTTCGCTCTCATGTGAGTCTAGTTTTTCGAATCCGACGCGAAACTGATTGTTCAGGGCGTGCTAATGACGATGGAACTCTCAAATTGCGTCGAGATTCAATACATCGGCCTCCAGCCGACTTGTCTCCATGGGGATATTACTGCCTCCGGCCTCTTATGTTCGCTCTCATGTGAGTCTAGATTTTCGAATCCGACGCGAAACTGATTGTTCAGGGCGTCCTAATGACGATGGAACTCTCAAATTGCGTCGAGATTCAATACATCGTCCTCCAGCCGACTTGTTTCCAAGGGTCTATTGCTGCCTCGGGCACCTTATGGTCGTTCTCTTGTAAGTCTAGATTTTCGAATCCGACGCAAAAATGATAGTTAATTGTAACGTTCAGGGCCTTGTAATGACGATGGAACACTCAAATTGCGTCGAGATTCAAAACATCGGCCTCCAGCCGACTTGTCTCCAAGTGTCTGTTGCTGCCTCGGGCACCTTATGGTCGTTCTCCTGTGAGTTTAGATTATCGAATCCGACGCAAAAATGATAGTTAATTGTAACGTTTAGGGCCTCCTAATGACGATGGAACACTCAAATTGCGTCGAGATTCAATACATCGGCCTCCAGCCGACTTGTCTCCAAGGGTCTAAGGCTGCCTCGGACACCTTATGGTCGTTCTCCTGTGAGTCTAGATTTTCGAATCCGACGCGATACTGATAGTTCATTATAACGTTCAGGGCGACCTAATGACGATGGAACCCTCAAATTGCGTCGATTTTCAATACATCGGCCTCCAGTCGATTTGTCTCCAAGGGGTATATTGCTGTCTCGAGCACCGTCTTAACTTCTCCTGTGAGTAGATTTTCGAATCCGACGCTAAAATGATAGTTAATGGTAACGTTCAGGGCCTCCTAATGACGATGGAACACTCAAATTGCGTCAAGAAACAATACATCGGTTTCCAGCCGACTTGTCTCCAAGGCTCTGTTGCTGCCTCGGGCACCTTATGGTCGTTCTCCTGTGGGTTTAGATTATCGAATCCGACGCAAAAATGATAGTTAATTGTAACGTTTAGGGCCTCCTAATGACGATGGAACACTCAAATTGCGTCGAGGTTCAATACATCGGCCCTCCAGCCGACTTGTCTCCAAGGGGATATTGCTGCCTCCGGCTCCATGTGGTCCGTCTCTTGTGAGTCTAGATTTTCGAATCCGACCCAAAAATGATAGTTAATTGTAACGTTTAGGGCCTCCTAATGACGATGGAACACTCAATTTGCGTCGAGATTCAATACATCGGCCTCCAGCCGACTTGTCTCCAACGGTCTGTTGCTGCCTCGGGCACCTTATTGTCGTTCTCCTGTGAGTTTAGAGTATCGAATCCGACGCAAAAATGATAGTTAATTGTAACGTTTAGGGCCTCCTAATGACGATGGGACACTCAAATTGCGTCGAGATTCAATACATCGTCCTCCAGCCGACTTGTCTCCAAGAGGATATTGCTGTCTCGGGCACAATATGATCCTTCTCCTGTGAGTCTAGATTTTCGAATACGACGCAAAACTGATAGTTAAATGTAATGCTCAGGGCCTCTTAATGACGATGGAACACTCAAATTGCGTTGAGAGTCAATACATCTGCCTCCAGCCAACTTGTCTCCAAGGGTCTAATGCTGCCTCGGGCACCTTAAGATCGTTCTCTTGTAAGTCTAGATTTTCGAATCCGACGCACAAATGATAGTTAATTGTAACGTTCAGGGCCTCCTAATGACGATGGAACTCTCAAATTGCGTCGAGATACAATACATCGTCCTCCAGCCGACTGGTCTCCAAGGGTCTATTGCTGCCTCGGGCACCGTATGGTCGTTCTCCTGTGAGTCTAGATTTTAGAATCCGACGCAAAACTGATAGTTAAATGTAATGCTCAGGGCCTCTTAATGACGATGGAACACTCAAATTGCGTTGAGAGTCAATACATCTTCCTCCAGCCGACTTGTCTACAAGGGGATATTGCTGCCTCGGGCTGCATGTGGTCCGTCTCCTGTGAGTCTAGATTTTGGAATCCGACGCGAAACTGACAGTTAATTGTAAGGTTCAGGGCCTCCTAATGACGATGTAACACTCAAATTGCGTCGAGATTCAATACATCGACCTCCAGCCGACCTGTCTCCAAGGGGATATTGAAGTCTCGGGCACCTTATGGTCGTTCTCCTGTGAGTCTAGATTTTCGAATCCGACGCAAAAATGATAGTTAATTGTAACGTTCAGGGCCTCCTAATGCCGATGGAACACTCAAATTGCGTCGAGATTCATTACATCGTCCTCCAGCCGACTTGTCTCCAAGGGTCTATTGCTGCCTCGGGCACCTTATGGTCGTTCTCCTGTGAGTCTAGATTTTCGAATCCGACGCAAAAATGATACTTAATTGTAACGTTCAGGGCCTCCTAATGACGATGGAACACTCAAATTGCGTCGAGATTCAATACATCGGCCTCCAGCCGACTTGTCTCCAAGCGGATATTGCTGTCTCCGGCACAATATGATCCTTCTCCTGTGAGTCTAGATTTTCGAATCCGACGCAAAAATGATAGTTAATTGTAACGTTCAGGGCCTTGTAATGACGATGGAACACTCAAATTGCTTCGAGATTCAATACATCGGCCTTCGGCCGACTTGTCTCCAAGGGTCTGTTGCTGCCTCGGGCACCTTATGGTCGTTCTCCTGTGAGTTTAGATTATCGAATCCGACGCAAAAATGATAGTTAATTGTAACGTTTAGGGCCTCCTAATGACGATGTAACACTGAAATTGCGTCGAGATTCAATACATCGGAATCCAGCCGACGTGTCTCCAAGGGTCTGTTGCTGCCTCGGGCACCTTATGGTCGTTCTCCTGTGAGTTTAGATTAACGAATCCGACGCAAAAATGATAGTTTATTGTAACGCTTAGGGCCTCCTAATGACGATGGAACACTCAAATTGCGTCGATATTCAATACATCGGCCTCCAGTCGATTTGTCTCCAAGGGGTATATTGCTGTCTCGAGCACCGTATGAACTTCTCCTGTGAGTAGATTTTCGAATCCGACGCTAAGATGATAGTTAATTGTAACGTTCAGGGCCTTGTAATGACGATGGAACACTCAAATTGCGTCGAGATTCAATACATCGGCCTCCAGCAGACTTGTCTCCAAGGGTCTATTGCTGCCTCGGGCACCTTATGGTCGTTCTCCTGTGAGTCTAGATTTTCGAATCCGACGCGAAACTGATAGTTAATTGTAACGTTCAGGGCCTCCTAATGACGATGGAAGACTCAAATTGCGTCGAGATTCAATACATCGGCCTCCAGCCGACTTGTCTCCAAGGGGATATTGCTGTCTCCGGCACAATATGATCCTTCTCCTGTGAGTCTAGATTTTCGATTCCGACGCAAAAATGATAGTTAATTGGAACGTTCAGGGCCTCTTAATGACGATGGAACACTCAAATTGCGTCGAGAGTCAATTCATCTTCCTCCACCCGGCTTGTCTACAAGGGGATATTGCTGCCTCGGGCTCCATGTGGTCTGTCTCCTGTGAGTCTAGATTTTCGAATCCGACGCGAAACTGATAGTCAATTGTAAGATCCAGGGCCTCCTAATGACGATGGAACACTCAAATTGCGTCGAGATTCAATACATCGGCCTCCAGCAGACTTGTCTACAAGGGGATATTGCTGCCTCGGGCACCTTATGGTCGTTCTCCAGTGAGTCTAGATTTTCGAATACGACGCGAGACTGATAGTTAATTGTAAGGTTGAGGGCCTCCTAATGACGATGGAACACTCAAATTGCGTCGAGATTCAATACATTGTCCTCCAGCCGACTTGTCTCCAAGGGTCTGTTGCTGCCTCGGGCACCTTATGGTCGTTCTCCTGAGAGTCTAGATTTTCGAATCCGACGCATAAATGATAGTTAATTGTAACGTTCAGGGACTCCTAAAGACGATGGAACTCTCAAATTGCGTCGAGAGTCAATACATCTTCCTCCAGCCGACTTGTCTACAAGGGGATATTGCTGCCTAGGGCTCCATGTGGTCCGTCTCCTGTGAGTCTAGATTTTCGAATCCGACGCGACACTGATAGTTAATTGTAAGGTTCAGGGCCTCCTAATGACGATGGAACACTCAAATTGCGTCGAGATTCAAAACATCGGCGTCCAGCGGACTTGTCTCCAAGGGGATATTGCTGTCTCGGGCACTATATGATCCTTCTCCTGTGAGTCTAGATTTTCGAATCTGACGCAAAAATGATAGTGAATTGTAACGTTCAGCGCCTCCTGATGACAATAGAACTCTCAAATTGCGTCGAGATTCAATACATCGTCCTCCAGCCGACTTGTCTTTAAGGGTCTAATGCTGCCTCGGGCACCTTATGGTCGTTCTCCTGTGAGTTTAGATTATCGAATTCGACGCAAAAATGATAGTTAATTGTAACGTTTAGGGCCTTGTAATGACGATGGAACACTCAAATTGCGACGAGATTCAATACATCGTCCTCCAGCCGACTTGTCTCCAAGGGTCTGTTGCTGCCTCGGGCACCTTATGGTCGTTCTCCTGTGAGTCTAGATTTTCGAATCCGACGAAAAACTGATAGTTCATTGTAACATTCAGGGCCTCCTAATGACGATGGAACACTCAAATTGCGTCGAGATTCAATACATCGGCCTCCAGCCGACTTGTCTCCAAGTGTCTGTGCTGCCTCGGGCACCTTATGGTTTTTCTCCTGTGAGTCAACATTTTAGAATCCGACGCAAAACTGATAGTTAAATGTAATGCTCAGGGCCTCTTAATGACGATGGAACACTCAAATTGCGTCGAGAGTCAATACATCTTCCTCCAGCCGACTTGTCTACAAGGCGATATTGCTGCCTCGGGCTCCATGTGGTCCGTCTCCTGTGAGTCTAGATTTTCGAATCCGACGCGAAACTGATAGTCAATTGTAAGGTTCAGGGCCTCCTAATGACGATGGAACACTCAAATTGCGTCGAGATTCAATACATCGGCCTCCAGCGGACTTGTCGCTAAGGGGGTATTGCTGTCTCGGGCACCATATGATCCTTCTCCTGTGAGTCTAGATTTTCGAATCCGACGCAAAAATGATAGTAAATAGTAACGTTCAGCGCCTCCTGATGACGATAGATCTCTCAAATTGCGTCGAGATCCAATACATCGTCCTCCAGCCGACTTGTCACCAAGGGTCTGTTGCTGCCTCAGGCACCTTATGGTCGTTCTCCTGTGAGTTTAGATTATCGAATCCGACGCAAAAATGATAGTTAATTGTAACGTTCAGGGCCTCCTAATGCCGATGGAACACTCAAATTGCGTCGAGATTCAATACATCGGCCTCCAGCAGACTTGTCTCCAAGGGTCTATTGCTGCCTCGGGCACCTTATGGTCGTTCTCCTGTGAGTCTAGATTTTCGAATCCGACGCAAAACTTATAGTTAATTGTAACGTTCAGGGCCTTGTAATGACGATGGAACACTCAAATTGCGTCGAGATTCAATACATCGGCCTCCAGCCGACTTGTCTCCAAGGGTCTGTTGCTGCCTCGGGCACCTTATGGTCGTTCTCCTGTGAGTCATCATTTTAGAATCCGACGCAAAACTTATAGTTAAATGTAATGCCAGGGCCTCTTAATGACGATGGAACACTCAAATTGCGTCGAGAGTCAATACATCTTCCTCCAGCCGACTTGTCTACAAGGGGATATTGCTGCCTCGGGCTCCATGTGGTCCGTCTCCTGTGAGTCTAGATTTTCGAATCCGACGCGAAACTGATAGTTAATTGTAAGGTTCCTAATGACGATGGAACACTCAAATTGCGTCGAGATTCAATACATCGGCCTCCAGAGCACTTGTCTCCAAGGGGATATTGCTGTCTCGGGCAATATATGATCCCTCTCCTGTGAGTCTAGATTTTCGAATCCGACGCAAAAATTATAGTGAATAGTAACGTTCAGCGCCTCCTGATGACGATAGAACTCTCAAATTGCGTCGAGATTCAATACATCGTCCTCCAATCGACTTGTCTCCAAGGGTCTAATGCTGCCTCGGGCACCTTATGGTCGTTCTCCTGTGAGTCTAGATTTTCGAATCCGACGAAAAACTGATAGTTAATTGTAACATTCACGGCCACCTAATGACGATGGAACACTCAAATTGCGTCGAGAGTCAATACATCTTCCTCCAGCCGACTTGTCTACAAGGGGATATTGCTGCCTCGGGCTCCATGTGGTCCGTCTCCTGTGAGTCTAGATTTTCGAATCCGACGCGAAACTGATAGTTAACTGTAACGTTCAGGGCCTCCTAATGCCGATGGAACACTCAAATTGCGTCGAGATTCAATACATCGGCCTCCAGCCGACTTGTCTCCAAGGGTCTGTTGCTGCCTCGGTCACCTTATGGTCGTTCTCCTGTGAGTTTAGATTATCGAATCCGACGCAAAAATGATAGTTAATTGTAATGTTTAGGGCCTCCTAATGACGATGGAACACTCAAATTGCGTCGAGATTCAGTACATCGGCTTCCAGCCGACTTGTCTCCAAGGGTCTGTTGCTGCCTCGGGCACCTTATGGTCGTTCTCCTGTGAGTTTAGATTATCGAATCCGACGCAAAAATGATAGTTAATTGTAACGTTCAGGGCCTCCTAATGCCGATGGAACACTCAAATTGCGTCGAGATTCAATACATCGGCCTCCAGCCGACTTGTTTCCAATTGTCTATTGCTGCCTCGGGCACCTTATGGTCGTTCTCCTGTGAGTCTAGATTTTCGAATCCGACGCAAAACTCATAGTTAATTGTAACCTTCAGGGCCTTGTAATGACGATGGAACACTGAAATTGCGTCGAGATTCAATACATCGGCCTCCAGCCGACTTGTCTTCAAGGGTCTGTTGCTGCCTCGGGCACCTTATGGTCGTTCTCCTGTGAGTCAACATTTTAGAATCTGACGCAAAACTGATATTTAACTGTAATGCTCAGGGCCTCTTAATGACGATGGAACTCTCAAATTGCGTCGAGAGTCAATACATCTTCCTCCAGCCGACTTGTCTACAAGGGGATATTGCTGCCTTGGGCTCCATGTGGTCCGTCTCCTGTGAGTCTAGATTTTCGAATCCGACGCGAAACTGATAGTTAATTGTAAGGTTCCTAATGACGATGGAACACTCAAATTGCGTCGAGATTCAATACATCGGCCTCCAGCGGACTTGTCTCCAAGGGGATATTGCTGTCTCGGGCACCATATGATCCTTCTCCTGTGAGTCTAGATTTTCGAATCCGACGCAAAAATGATAGTGAATAGTAACGTTCAGCGCCTCCTGATGACGATAGAACTCTCAAATTGCGTCGAGATTCAATACATCGTCCTCCAGCCGACGTGTCTCCAAGGGTCTATTGCTGCCTCGGGCACCTTATGGTCGTTCTCCTGTGAGTTTAGATTATCGAATCCTACGCAAAAATGATAGTTAATTGTAACGTTTAGGGCCTTGTAATGCCGATGGAACACTCAAATTGCGACGAGATTCAATACATCGTCCTCCAGCCGACTTGTCTCCAAGGGTCTGTTGCTGCCTCGGGCACCTTATGGTCGTTCTCCTGTGAGTCTAGATTTTCGAATCCGACGAAAAACTGATAGTTAATTGTAACGTTCAGGGACTCCTAAAGACGATGGAACACTCAAATTGCGTCAAGAGTCAATACATCTTCCACCAGCCGACTTGTCTACAAGGGGATATTGCTGCCTCGGGCTCCATGTGGTCCGTCTCCTGTGAGTCTAGATTTTCGAATCCGACGCGAAACTGATAGTTAACTGTAACGTTCAGGGCCTCCTAATGCCGATGGAACACTCAAATTGCGTCGAGATTCAATACATCGGCCTCCAGCCGACTTGTCTCCAAGGGTCTGTTGCTGCCTCGGTCACCTTATGGTCGTTCTCCTGTGAGTTTAGATTATCGAATCCGACGCAAAAATGATAGTTAATTGTAATGTTTAGGGCCTCCTAATGACGATGGAACACTCAAATTGCGTCGAGATTCAGTACATCGGCCTCCAGCCGACTTGTCTCCAAGTGTCTGTTGCTGCCTCGGGCATCTTATGGTCGTTCTTCTGTGAGTTTAGATTATCGAATCCGACGCAAATATGATAGTTAATTGTAACGTTCAATGCCTCCTAATGCCGATGGAACACTCAAATCGCGTCGAGATTCAATACATCGGCCTCCAGCCGACTTGTCTCCAAGGGGATATTGCTGTCTCCGGCACAATATGATCCTTCTCCTGTGAGTCTGGATTTTCGAATCCGACGCAAAAATGATAGTTAATTGGAACGTTCAGGGCCTCTTAATGACGATGGAACACTCAAATTGCGTCGAGAGTCAATTCATCTTCCTCCACCCGGCTTGTCTACAAGGGGATATTGCTGAATCGGGCTCCATGTGGTCCGTCTCCTGTGAGTCTAGATTTTCGAATCCGACGTGAAACTGATAGTCAATTGTAAGGTTCAGGGCCTCCTAATGACGATGGAACACTCAAATTGCGTCGAGATTCAATACATCGGCCTCCAGCGGACTTGTTTCCAAGGGGATATTGCTGTCTCGGGCACCATATAATCCTTCTCCTGTGAGTCTAGATTTTCGAATCCGACGAAAAAATGATAGTTAATAGTAACGTTCAGCGCCTCCTGATGACGATACAACTCTCAAATTGCGTCGAGATCCAATACATCGTCCTCCAGCCGACTTGTCTCCAAGGGTCTGTTGCTGCCTCGGGCACCTTATGGTCGTTCTCCTGTGAGTTTAGATTATCGAATCCGACGCAAAAATGATAGTTAATTGTAACGTTCAGGGCCTCCTAATGCCGATGGAACACTCAAATTGCGTCGAGATTCAATACATCGGCCTCCAGCAGACTTGTCTCCAAGGGTCTATTGCTGCCTCGGGCACTTTATGGTCGTTCTCCTGTGAGTCTAAATTTTCGAATACGACGCGAAACTGATAGTTAATTGTAAGGTTCAGGGCCTCCTAATGACGATGGAACACTCAAATTGCGTCGAGATTCAATACATTGTCCTCCAGCCGACTTGTCTCCAAGGGTCTGTTGCTGCCTCGGGCACCTTATGGTCGTTCTCCTGTGAGTCTAGATTTTCGAATCCGACGCATAAATGATAGTTAATTGTAACGTTCAGGGACTCCTAAAGACGATGGAACACTCAAATTGCGTCGAGAGTCAATACATCTTCCTCCAGCCGACTTGTCTACAAGGGGATATTGCTGCCTTGGGCTCCATGTGGTCCGTCTCCTGTGAGTCTAGATTTTCGAATCCGACGCGACACTGATAGTTAATTGTAAGGTTCAGGGCCTCCTAATGCCGATGGAACACTCAAATTGCGTCGAGATTCAATACATCGGCCTCCAGCCGACTTGTCTCCAATTGTCTATTGCTGCCTCGGGCACCTTATGGTCGTTCTCCTGTGAGTCTAGATTTTCGAATCCGACGCAAAACTCATAGTTAATTGTAACGTTCAGGGCCTTGTAATGACGATGGAACACTGAAATTGCGTCGAGATTCAATACATAGGCCTCCAGCCGACTTGTCTTCAAGGGTCTGTTGCTGCCTCGGGCACCTTATGGTCGTTCTCCTGTGAGTCTAGATTTTCGAATCCGACGAAAAACTGATATTTAAATGTAATGCTCAGGGCCTCTTAACGACGATGGAACTCTCAAATTGCCTCGAGAGTCAATACATCTTCCTCCAGCCGACTTGTCTACAAGGGGATATTGCTGCCTCGGGCTCCATGTGGTCCGTCTCCTGTGAGTCTAGATTTTCGAATCCGACGCGAAACTGATAGTTAATTGTTAGGTTCCTAATGACGATGGAACACTCAAATTGCGTCGAGATTCAATACATCGGCCTCCAGCGGACTTGTCTCCAAGGGGATATTGCTGTCTCGGGCACCATATGATCCTTCTCCTGTGAGTCTAGATTTTCGAATCCGACGCAAAAATGATAGTGAATAGTAACGTTCAGCGCCTCCTGATGACGATAGAACTCTCATATTGCGTCGAGATCCAATACATCGTCCTCCAGCCGACTTGTCTCCAAGGGTCTGTTGCTGCCTCGGGCACCTTATGGTCGTTCTTCTGTGAGTTTAGATTATCGAATCCGACGCAAAAATGATAGTTAATTGTAACGTTCAGGGCCTCCTAATGCCGATGGAACACTCAAATCGCGTCGAGATTCAATACATCGGCCTCCAGCAGACTTGTCTCCAAGGGGATATTGCTGTCTCCGGCACAATATGATCCTTCTCCTGTGAGTCTAGATTTTCGAATCCGACGCAAAAATGATAGTTAATTGGAACGTTCAGGGCCTCATAATGACGATGGAACACTCAAATTGCGTCGAGAGTCAATTCATCTTCCTCCACCCGGCTTGTCTACAAGGGGATATTGCTGAATCGGGCTCCATGTGGTCCGTCTCCTGTGAGTCTAGATTTTCGAATCCGACGTGAAACTGATAGTCAATTGTAAGGTTCAGGGCCTCCTAATGACGATGGAACACTCAAATTGCGTCGAGATTCAATACATCGGCCTCCAGCGGACTTGTCTCCAAGGGGATATTGCTGTCTCGGGCACCATATGATCCTTCTCCTGTGAGTCTAGATTTTCGAATCCGACGCAAAAATGATAGTGAATAGTAACGTTCAGCGCCTCCTGATGACGATAGAACTCTCAAATTGCGTCGAGATCCAATACATCGTCCTCCAGCCGACTTGTCTCCAAGGGTCTGTTGCTGCCTCGGGCACCTTATGGTCGTTCTCCTGTGAGTTTAGATTATCGAATCCGACGCAAAAATGATAGTTAATTGTAACGTTCAGGGCCTCCTAATGCCGATGGAACACTCAAATTGCGTCGAGATTCAATACATCGGCCTCCAGCAGACTTGTCTCCAAGGGTCTATTGCTGCCTCGGGCACCTTATGGTCGTTCTCCTGTGAGTCTAAATTTTCGAATACGACGCGAAACTGATAGTTAATTGTAAGGTTCAGGGCCTCCTAATGACGATGGAACACTCAAATTGCGTCGAGATTCAATACATTGTCCTCCAGCCGACTTGTCTCCAAGGGTCTGTTGCTGCCTCGGGCACCTTATGGTCGTTCTCCTGTGAGTCTAGATTTTCGAATCCGACGCATAAATGATAGTTAATTGTATCGTTCAGGGACTCCTAAAGACGATGGAACACTCAAATTGCGTCGAGAGTCAATACATCTTCCTCCAGCCGACTTGTCTACAAGGGGATATTGCTCCCTTGGGCTCCATGTGGTCCGTCTCCTGTGAGTCTAGATTTTCGAATCCGACGCGACACTGATAGTTAATTGTAAAATTCAGGGCCTCCTAATGACGATGGAACACTCAAATTGCGTCGAGATTCAATACATTGTCCTCCAGCCGACTTGTCTCCAAGGGTCTGTGCTGCCTCGGGCACCTTATGGTCTTTCTCCTGTGAGTCAACATTTTAGAATCCGACGCAAAACTGATAGTTAAATGTAATGCTCAGGGCCTCTTAATGACGATGGAACACTCAAATTGCGTCGAGAGTCAATACATCTTCCTCCAGCCAACTTGTCTACAAGGGGATATTGCTGCCTCGGGCTCCATGTGGTCCGTCTCCTGTGAGTCTTGATTTTCGAATCCGACGCGAAACTGATAGTCAATTGTAAGGTTCAGGGCCTCCTAATGACGTGGAACACTCAAATTGCGTCGAGATTCAATACATCGGCATCCAGCGGACTTGTCTCCAAGGGGGTATTGCTGTCTCGGGCACCATATGATCCTTCTCCTGTGAGTCTAGATTTTCGAATCCGACGCAAAAATGATAGTGAATAGTAACGTTCAGCGCCTCCTGATGACGATAGAACTCTCAATTTGAGTCGAGATCCAATACATCGTCCTCCAGCCGATTTGTCTCCACGGGTCTGTTGCTGCCTCGGGCACCTTATGGTTGTTCTCCTGTGAGTTTAGATTATCGAATCCGACGCAAAAATGATAGTTAATTGTAACGTTCAGGGCCTCCTAATGCCGATGGAACACTCAAATTGCGTCGAGATTCAATACATCGGAGTCCAGCAGACTTGTCTCCAAGGGTCTATTGCTGCCTCGGGCACCTTATGGTCGTTCTCCTGTGAGTCTAGATTTTCGAATCCGACGCAAAACTTATAGTTAATTGTACAGTTCAGGGCCTTGTAATGACGATGGAACACTCAAATTGCGTCGAGATTCAATACATCGGCCTCCAGCCGACTTGTCTCGAAGGGTCTGTTGCTGCCTCGGGCACCTTATGGTCGTTCTCCTGTGAGTCAACATTTTAGAATCGGACGCAAAACTTATAATTAAATGTAATGGTCAGGGCCTCTTAATGACGATGGAACACTCAAATTGCGTCGAGACTCAATACATCTTCCTCCAGCCGACTTGTCTACAAGGAGATATTGCTGCCTCGGGCTCCATGTGGTCCGTCTCCTGTGAGTCTAGATTTTCGAATCCGACGCGAAACTGATAGTTAATTGTAACGTTCCTAATGACGATGGAACACTCAAATTGCGACGAGATTCAATACAACGGCCTCCAGCGGACTTGTCTCCAAGGGGATATTGCTGTCTCGGGCACCATAAGATCCCTCTCCTGTGAGTCTAGATTTTCGAATCCGACGCAAAAATGATAGTGAATAGTAACGTTCAGCGCCTCATGATGACGATAGAACTCTCAAATTGCGTCGAGATTCAACACATCGTCCTCCAGCCGACTTGTCTCCAAGGGTCTAATGCTGCCTCGGGCACCTTATGGTCGTTCTCCTGTGAGTCTAGATTTTCGAATCCGACGAAAAACGGATAGTTAATTGCAACATTTACGGCCTCCTAATGACGATGGAACACTCAAATTGCGTAGAGATTCTATACATCGGCCCCCAGCCGACTTGTCTCGAAGGGTCTGTTGCTGCCTCGGGCACCTTATGGTCGTTCTCCTGTGAGTCAACATTTTAGAATCCAACGCAAAACTGACAGTTAAATATAATGCTCAGGGCCTCTTAATGACGATGAAACACTCAAATTGCGTCGAGAGTCAATACATCTTCCTCCAGCCGACTTGTCTACAAGAGGATATTGCTGCCTCGGGCTCCATGTGGTCCGTCTCCTGTGAGTCTAGATTTTCGAATCCGACGCGAAACTGATAGTTAACTGTAACGTTCAGGGCCTCCTAATGCCGATGGAACACTCAAATTGCGTCGAGATTCAATACATCGGTCTCCAGCCGACTTGTCTCCAAGGGTCTGTTGCTGCCTCGGGCACCTTATGGTCGTTCTCCTGTGAGTCTAGATTTTCGAATCCGACGAAAAACGGATAGTTAATTGCAACATTTACGGCCTCCTAATGACGATGGAACACTCAAATTGCGTAGAGATTCAATACATCGGCCTCCAGCCGACTTGTCTCCAAGGGTCTGTTGCTGCCTCGATCACCTTATGGTCGTTCTCCTGTGAGTTTAGATTATCGAATCCGACGCAAAAATGATAGTTAATTGTAATGTTTAGGGCCTCCTAATGACGATGGAACACTCAAATTTCGTCGAGATTCAGTACATCGGCCTCCAGCCGACTTGTCTCCAAGGGTCTGTTGCTGCCTCGGGCACCTTATGGTCGTTCTCCTGTGAGTTTAGATTATCGAATCCGACGCAAAAATGATAGTTAATTGTAACGTTCAGGGCCTCCTAATGCCGATGTAACACTCAAATTGCGTCGAGATACAATACATCGGCCTCCAGCCGATTTGTCTCCAAGGGTCTGTTGCTGCCGCGGGCACCCTATGGTCGTTCTCCTGTGAGTCTAGATTTTCGAATCCGACGCAAAAATTATAGTTAATTGTAACGTTCAGGGCCTTGTAATGACGATGGAACACTCAAATTGCGTCGAGATTCAATACATCGGCCTCCAGCCGACTTGCCTTCAAGGGTCTGTTGCTGCCTCGGGCACCTTATGGTCATTCTCCTGTGAGCTTAGATTATCGAATCCGACGCAAAAATGATAGTTAATTGTAACGTTCAGGGCCTCCTAATGCCGATGGAACACTCAAATTGCGTCGAGATTCAATACATCGGCATCCAGCAGACTTGTCTCCAAGGGTCTATTGCTGCCTCCGCCACCTTATGGTCGTTCTCCTGTGAGTCTAGATTTTCGAATCCGACGCAAAAATTATAGTTAATTGTAACGTTCAGGGCCTTGTAATGACGATGGAACACTCAAATTGCGTCGAGATTCAATACATCGGCCTCCAGCCGACTTGCCTTCAAGGGTCTGTTGCTGCCTCGGGCACCTTATGGTCGTTCTCCTGTGAGTCAACATTTTAGAATCCGACGCAAAACTGATATTTAAATGTAATGCTCAGGGCCTCTTAATGACGATGGAACTCTCAAATTGCGTCGAGAGTCAATACATCTTCCTCCAGCCGACTTGTCTACAAGGGGATATTGCTGCCTCGGGCTCCATGTGGTCCGTCTCCTGTGAGTCTAGATTTTCGAATCCGACGCGAAACTGATAGTTAATTGTAAGGTTCCTAATGACGATGGAAAACTCAAATTGCGTCGAGATTCAATACATCGGCCTCCAGCGGACTTGTCTCCAAGGGGATATTGCTGTCTCGGGCACGATATGATCCTTCTCCTGTGAGTCTAGATTTACGAATCCGACGCAAAAATGATAGTGAATAGTACGTTCAGCGCCTCCTGATGACGATAGAACTCTCAAATTGCGTCGAGATTCAATACATCGTCCTCCAGCCGACTTGTCTCCAAGGGTCTATTGCTGCCTCGGGCACCTTATGGTCGTTCTCCTGTGAGTTTAGATTATCGAATCCGACGCAAAAATGATAGTTAATTGTAACGTTTAGGGCCTTGTAATGACGATGGAACACTCAAATTGCGACGAGATTCAATACATCGTCCTCCAGCCGACTTTTCTCCAAGGGTCTGTTGCTGCCTCGGGCACCTTATGGTCGTTCTCCTGTGAGTCTAGATTTTCGAATCCGACGAAAAACTGATAGTTAATTGTAACATTCACGGCCTCCTAATGACGATGGAACACTCAAATTGCGTCGAGATTCAATACATCGGCCTCCAGCCGACTTGTCTCCAAGGGTGTGTTGCTGCCTCGGGCACCTTATGGTCGTTCTCCTGTGAGTCAACATTTTAGAATCCGACGCAAAACTGACAGTTAAATATAATGCTCAGGGCCTCTTAATGACGATGGAACACTCAATTTGCGACGATAGTCAATATATCTTCCTCCAGCCGACTTGTCTACAAGGGGATATTTCTGCCTCGGGCTCCATGTGGTCCGTCTCCTGTGAGTCTAGATTTTCGAATCCGACGCGAAACTGATAGTTAACTGTAACGCTCAGGGCCTCCTAATGCCGATGGAACACTCAAATTGCGTCGAGATTCAATACATCGGCCTCCAGCCGACTTGTCTCCAAGGGTCTGTTGCTGCCTCGGTCACCTAATGGTCGTTCTCCTGTGAGTTTAGATTATCGAATCCGACGCAAAAATGATAGTTAATTGTAATGTTTAGGGCCTCCTAATGACGATGGAACACTCAAATTGCGTCGAGATTCAGTACATCGGCCTCCAGCCGACTTGTCTCGAAGGGTCTGTTTCTGCCTCAGGCACCTTATGGTCGTTCTCCTGTAAGTTTAGAGTATCGAATCCGACGCAAAAATGATAGTTAATTGTAACGTTCAGGGCCTCCTAATGCCGATGGAACACTCAAATTGCGTCGAGATTCAATACATCGGCCTCCAGCCGACTTGTCTCCAATTGTCTATTGCTGCCTCGGGCACCTTATGGTCGTTCTCCTGTGAGTCTAGATTTTCGAATCCGACGCAAAACTCATAGTTAATTGTAACATTCAGGGCCTTGTAATGACGATGGAACACTCAAATTGCGTCGAGAGTCAATATATCTTCCTCCACCCAGCTTGTCTACAAGGGGATATTGCTGCCTCGGGCACCATGTGGTCCGTCTCCTGTGAGTCTAGATTTTCGAATCCGACGCGAAACTGATAGTTAATTGTAAGGTTCAGGGCCTTGTAATGACGATGGAACACTCAAATTGCGTCGAGATTTAATACATCGGCCTCCATCGGACTTGACTCCAAGGGGATATTGCTGTCTCGGGCACCATATGATCCTTCTCCTGTGAGTCTAGATTTTCGAATCCGACGCAAAAATGATAGTGAATAGTAACGTTCAGCGCCTCCTGATGACGATAGAACTCTCAAATTACGTCGAGATTCAATGCATCGTCCTCCAGCTGATTTGTTTCCAAGGGGATATTGCTGCCTCGGGCACCATATGGTCCGTCTCCTGTGAGTCTGGATTTTTGAATCCGACGCAAAAATGATAGTTAATTGTAACGTTCAGGGCCTTGTAATGACGATGGAACACTCAAATTGCGTCGAGATTCAATACATCGGCCTCCAGCCGACTTGTCTACAAGGGGATATTGCTGCCTCGGGCTCCATGTGGTCCGTCTCCTCTGAGTCAAGATTTTCGAATCCGACGCGAAACTGATAGTTAATTGTAAGGTTCAGGGCCTCCTAATGACGATGGAACACTCAAATTGCGTCGAGATTCAATTCATCGGCCTCCAGCGGACTTGCCTCCAAGGGGATATTGCTGTCTCGGGCACCATATCATCCTTCTCCTGTGAGTGTAGATTTTCGAATCCGACGCAAAAATGATAGTGAATAGTAACGTTCAGCGCCTCCTGATGACGATAGAACTCTCAAATTGCGTCGAGATTCAATACCTCGTCCTCCAACCGACTTGTCTCCAAGGGTCTAATGCTGCCTCGGGCACCTTATGGTCGTTCTCCTGTGAGTCTAGATTTTCGAATCCGACGCAAAACTCACAGTTAATTGTAACGTTCAGGGCATTGTAATGACGATGGAACACTCAAATTGCGTCGAGATTCAATACATCGGCCTCCAGCCGACTTGTCTCCAAGGGTCTGTTGCTGCCTCGGGCACCTTATGGTCGTTCTCCTGTGAGTCAACATTTTAGAATCCGACGCAAAACTGATAGTTAAATGTTATGCTCAGGGCCTCTTAATGACGATGGAACACTCAAATCCCGTCGAGAGTCAATACATCTTCCTCCACCCGGCTTGTCTACAAGGGGATATTGCTGCCTCGGGCTCCTTTTGGTCCGTCTCCTGTGAGTCTAGATTTTCGAATCCGACGCAAAAATGATAGTTAATTGTAACATTCAGGGCCTCCTAATGACGATGGAACACTCAAATTGCGTCGAGATTCAATACATCAGCCTCCAGCCGTCTTGTCTCCAAGGGTCTGTTGCTGCCTCGGGCACCTTTTGGTCGTTCTCTTGTAAGTCTAGATTTTCGAATCCGACGCAAAAATGATAGTTAATTGTAACGTTCAGGGCCTCCTAATGACGATGGAAGTCTCAAATTGCGTCGAGATTCAATACATCGTCCTCCAGCCGACTTGTCTCCAAGTGTCTATTGCTGCCTCGGACACCTTATGGTCGTTCTCCTGTAAGTCTAGATTTTCGAATCCGACGCAAAAATGATAGTTAATTGTAACGTTCGGGGCCTTCTAATAACGATGGAACACTCAAATTGCGTCGAGATTCAATACATCGTCCTCCAGCCGACTTGTCTCCAAGGGTCTAATGCTGCCACGGGCTCCTTGTGATCGTTCTGCTGTGAATCTAGATTTTCGCAAAACTGATAGTTAATTGTAACATTCAGGGCCTCCTAATGACGATGAAACACTCATTTTGCGTCGAGATTCAATACATCGGCCTCCAGCCGACTTGTCTCCAAGAAGATATCGCTGCCTCCGGCCTATTATGTTCGCTCTCATGTGAGCCTAGATTTTCGAATCCGACGCAAAACTGATTGTTAATTGTAACGTTCAGGGCTTCCTACACTCAAATTGCCTCGAGATTCAATACATCGGCATTCAGCCGATTTGTCTCCAAGGGTCTATTGCTGCCTCGGGCACCTTATGGTCGTTCTCCTGTGAGTCTAGATTTTCGAATCCGACGCAAAAATGATAGTTAATTGTAACGTTCAGGGCCTTGTAATGACGATGGAACACTCAAATTGCGTCGAGATTCAATACATCTGCCTCCAGCCGACTTGTCTCCAAGGGTCTGTTGCTGCCTCTGGCACCTTGTGGTCGTTCTCCTGTGAGTCGACATTGTAGAATCCGACGCAAAACTGATAGTTAAATGTAATGCTCAGGGCCTTGTAAAGACGATGGAACACTCACATTGCGTCGAGATTCAATACATCGGCCTCCAGCCGACTTGTCTCCAAGGGGATATCGCTGCCTCGGGCACCACATGGTCCGACTCCGGTGATTCTACGTTTTCGAATCCGACGCAAAACTCATAGTTAATTGTAACGTTCAGGGCCTCCTAATGACGATGGAACTCTCATATTGCGTCGAGATTCAATACATCGTCCTACAGCCGACTTGTCTCCAAGGGTCTATTGCTGCCTCGGGCACCTTATGCTCGTTCTCCTGTGAGTCTAGATTTTCGAATCCGACGCGAAACTGATAGTTAATTGTAACGTTCAGGGCCTCCTAATGACGATGGAACACTCAAATTGCGTCGAGATTCAATACTTCGGCCTCCAGCCGACTTGTCTCCAAGGGGATATCGCTGCCTCGGGCAGCACATGGTCCGTTTCCGGTGATTCTACGTTCTCGAATCCGACGCAAAACTCATAGTTAATTGTAACGTTCAGGGCCTCCTATTGGCGATGGAACACTCAAATTGCGTCGAGATTCAATACATCGGCCTCCAGCCGACTTGTGTCCAAGGGTCTCTTGCTGCCTCGGGCATCTTATGGTCGTTCTCCTGTGAGTTTAGATTTTCGAATCCGACGCAAAAATCATAGTTCATTATAACGTTCAGGGCGACCTAATGACGATAGAAGACTCAAATTGCGTCGAGATTCAATACATCGGCCTCCAGCCGACTTGACTCCAAGGGTCTGTTGCGTCGGATTCAAAAATTTAGACTCACAGGAGAACGACTGTAAGGTGCCCGATGCAGCAATAGACCCTTGGAGACAAGTCGGTTGGAGAAAGATGTATTGAATCTCGACGCAATTTGAGTGTTCCATCGTAATTAGGAGGCCCTGAACCTTACAATTAACTATCAGTTTCGCGTCGGATTCGAAAATCTAGACTCATAGGAGAACGACCATAAGGTGCCCGAGGCAGCAATAGACCCTTGGAGACAAGTCGGCTGGAGGACGATGTATTGAATCTCGACGCAATTTGAGTGTTCCATCGTCTTTAGAAGTCCCTGAACGTTACAATTAACCATCATTTATGCGTCGGATTCGAAAATCTAGACTCACAGGAGAAGGATCATATTGTGCCCGAGACTGCAATAACCCCTTGGATACAAGTCGACTGGAGGTCGATGTATTGACTCTCGACGCAATTTGAGTGTTCCATCGTCATTACAAGGCCCTGAACGTTACAATTAACTATCATTTTTGCGTCGGATTCTAAAATCTAGACTCACAGGAGAACGACCATAAGGTGCCCGAGGCAGCAATAGACCCTTGGAGACAAGTCGGATGGAAACCGATGTATTGATTCTTGACGCAATTTGAGTGTTCCATCGTCATTAGGAGGCCCTGAACGTTACAATTCACTATCATTTTTGCGTCGGATTCGAAAATCTAGACTCACAGGAGAAGGACCATGTGGTGCCCGAGGCAGCGATATCCCCTTGGAGACAAGTCGGCTGGAGGCCGATGTATTGAATCTCGACGCAATTTGAGTGTTCCATCGTCATTAGAAGGCCCGGAACGTTACAATTAACTATCATTTTTGCGTCGGATTCGAAAATCTAGTCTCACAGGAGAACGACCATAAGGTGCCCGAGGCAGCAATAGACCCTTGGAGACAAGTCGGCTGGAGGACGATGTATTGAATCTCGACGCAATTTGAGTGTTCCATCGTCTTTAGGAACCATGAACGTTACAAATAACTATCATTTATGCGTCGGATTCGAAAATCTAGACTCACAGGAGAAGGATCATATTGTGCCCGAGGCAGCATTAGACCCTTGGAGACAAGTCGGCTGGAGGACGATGTATTGGATCGCGACGCAATTTGAGTGTTCCATCGTCATTAGGAGGCCCTGAACCTTACAATTAACTAACAGTTTCGCGTCGGATTCGAAAATCTAGACTCACCGGAGAAGGATCATATTGTGCCCGAGGCAGCATTAGACCCTTGGAGACAAGTCGGCTGGAGGACGATGTATTGGATCGCGACGCAATTTGAGTGTTCCATCGTCATTAGGAGGCCCTGAATGTTACAATTAACTATGAGTTTTTCGTCGGATTCGAAAATCTAGACTCACAGCAGACGGACCATTTGGTGCCCGAGGCAGCAATATCCCCTTGGAGACAAATCGGCTGGAGGACGTTGTATTGAATCTCGACGCAATTTGAGTCTTCTATCGTCATTAGCAGGCGCTGAACGTTACAATTCACTATCATTTTTGCGTCGGATTCGAAGATCTAGACTCACAGGAGAAGGATCATATTGTGCCCGAGACTTCAATATCCCCTTGGAGACAAGTCGGCTGGAGACCGATGTATTGAATCTCGACGCAATTTGAGTGTTCCATCGTCATTAGAAGGCCCGGAACGTTACAATTAACTATCATTTTTGCTTCGGATTCGAAAATCTAGACTCACAGGAGAACGACCATAAGGTGCCCGAGGCAGCAATAGACCCTTGGAGACAAGTCGGCTGGAGGACGATGTATTGAATCTCGACGCAATTTGAGTGTTCCATCGTCTTTAGGAGTATATGAACGTTACAAATAACTATCATTTATGCGTCGGATTCGAAAATCTAGACTCACAGGAGAAGGATCATATTGTGCCCGAGGCAGCATTAGACCCTTGGAGACAAGTCGGCTGGAGGACGATGTATTGGATCGCGACGCAATTTGAGTGTTCCATCGTCATTAGGAGGCCCTGAACCTTACAATTAACTATCAGTTTCGCGTCGGATTCGAAAATCTAGACTCACAGGAGAAGGTTCATATTGTGCCCGAGGCAGCATTAGACCCTTGGAGACAAGTCGGCTGGAGGACGATGTATTGGATCGCGACGCAATTTGAGTGTTCCATCGTCATTAGGAGGCCCTGAATCTTACAATTAACTATGAGTTTTTCGTCGGATTCGAAAATCTAGACTCACAGCAGACGGACCATTTGGTGCCCGAGGCAGCAATATCCCCTTGGAGACAAATCGGCTGGAGGACGTTGTATTGAATCTCGACGCAATTTGAGTCTTCTATCGTCATTAGGAGGCGCTGAACGTTACAATTCACTATCATTTTTGCGTCGGATTCGAAGATCTAGACTCACAGGAGAAGGATCATATTGTGCCCGAGACTGCAATATCCCCTTGGATACAAGTCGACTGGAGGTCGATGTATTGACACTCGACGCAATTTGAGTGTTCCATCGTCATTACAAGGCCCTGATCGTTACAATTAACTATCATTTTTGCGTCGGATTCGAAAATCTAGACTCACAGGAGAACGGCCATAAGGGGCCCGAGGCAGCAATAGACCCTTGGAGACAAGTCGGCTGGAGGACGATGTATTGAATCTCTACGCAATTTGAGTGTTCCATCGTCATTAGGAGGCCCTGAACCTTACAATTAACTATCAGTTTCGCGTCGGTTTCGAAAATCTAGACTCACAAGAGAACGACCATAAGGTGCCCGAGGCAGCAATAGACCCTTGGAGACAAATCGGCTGGAGGCCGATGTATTGGATCGCGACGCAATTTGAGTGTTCCATTGTCATTAGGAGGCCCTGAATGTTACAATTAACTATCAGTTTTTCGTCGGATTCTAAAATCTAGACTCACAGCAGACGGACCATTTGGTGCCCGAGGCAGCAATATCCCCTTGGAGACAAATCCGGTGGAGGACGATGTTTTGAATCTCGACGCATTTTGAGTGTTCCATCGTCATTAGAAGGCCCTGAACGTTACAATTAACTATCATTTTTGCGTCGGATTCGAAAATCTAGAATCACAGGAGAACGACCATAAGGTACCCGAGGCAGCAATAGAGCCTTGGAGACAAGTCGGAGGTCGATGTATTGAATCTCGACCCAATTTGTGTGCTCCATCGTCATTAGGAGGCCCTGAACGTTACAATTAACTATGAGTTTTGCGTCGGATTCGAAAACGTAGAATCACCAGAGACGGACCATGTTGTGCCCGAGGCAGCGATATCCCCTTGGAGACAAGTCGGCTGGAGGCCGATGTATTGAATCTCGACGCAATTTGAGTGTCTCATCGTCATTAGAAGGCCCTGAACGTTACAATTATCTATCATTTTTGCGTCGGATTCGAAAATCTAGACTCACAGGAGAAGGATCATATGGTGCCCGAGACAGCTATATCCCCTTGGAGACAAGTCCGCTGGAGGCCGATGTATTGAATCTCGACACAATCTGAGTGTTCCATCGTCATTAGGAGGCCCTGAACCTTACAATTAACTATCAGTTTCGCGTCGGATTCGAAAATCTAGACTCACAGCAAACGGACCACGTGGAGCCCGAGGCAGCAATATCCCATTGTAGACAAGTCGGCTGGAGGAAGATGTATTGACTCTCGACGCAATTTGAGTGTTCCATCGTCTTTAGGAGTCCCTGAACGTTACAATTAACTATCATTTATGCGTCGGATTCGATAATCTAAACTCACAGGAGAACGACCATAAGGTGCCCGAGGAAGCAACAGACCCTTGGAGACAAGTCGGCTGGAGGCCGATGTCCGATGTATTGAATCTCGACGCAATTTCAAAGTTCCATCGTCATTACAAGGCCCTGAACGTTACAATTAACTATGAGTTTTGCGTCGGATTCGAAAATCTAGACTCACAGGAGAACGACCATAAGGTGCCCGAGGCAGCAATAGACCCTTGGAGACAAGTCGGCTGGAGGCCGATGTATTGAATCTCGACGCAATTTGAGTGTTCCATCGTCATTACAAGGCCCTGAACGTTACAATTAACTATCATTTTTGCGTCGGATTCGAAAATCTAGACTCACAGGAGAACGACCATACGGTGCCCGAGGCAGCAATAGACCCTTGGAGACAAATAGGCTGATTGCCAATGTATTGAATCTCGAGGCAATTTGAGTGTTCCATCGTCATTAGAAGGCCCTGAACGTTACAATTTACTATCATTTTTGCGTCGGATTCGATAATCTATACTCACAGGAGAACGACCATAAGGTGCCCGAGGCAGCAACAGACCCTTGGAGACAAGCCGGCTGGAGGCCGATGTATTGGATCTCGACGCAATTTGAGTGCTCCATCGTCATTTGGAGGCCCTGAACGTTACAATTAACTATCAGTTTCGCGTCGGATTCAAAAATCCAGACTCACAGGAGACGGACCATTTGGTGCCCGAGGCAGCAATATCCCCTTGGAGACAAATCGGCTGAATGCCGATGTATTGAATCTCGAGGCAATTTGAGTGTTCCATCGTCATTAGGAAGCCCTGAACGTTACAATTAACAATAAGTTTCGCGTCGGATTCGAAAATCTAGACTCACAGGAGAACGACCATAAGGTGCCCGAGGCAGCAATAGACCCTTGGAGACAAGTCGGTTGGAGGACGATGTATTGAATCTCGACGCAAATTGAGAGTTCTATCGCAATTAGGAGGCCCTGAACGTTACAATTAACTATCATTTATGCGTCGGATACGAAAATCTAGACTCACAGGAGAAGGATCATATTGTGCCCGAGACTGCAATAACCCCTTGGATACAAGTCGACTGGAGGTCGATGTATTGACTCTCGACGCAATTTGAGTGTTCCATCGTCATTACAAGGCCCTGAACGTTACAATTAACTATCATTTTTGCGTCGGATTCGAAAATCTAGACTCACAGGAGAACGACCATAAGGTGCCCGAGGCAGCAATAGACCCTTGGAGACAAGTCGGATGGAAACCGATGTATTGATTCTTGACGCAATTTGAGTGTTCCATCGTCATTAGGAGGCCCTGAACGCTACAATTCACTATCATTTTTGCGTCGGATTCGAAAATCTAGACTCACAGGAGAAGGACCATGTGGTGCCCGAGGCAGCGATATCCCCTTGGAGACAAGTCGGCTGGAGGCCGATGTATTGAATCTCGACGCAATATGCGTGTTCCATCGTCATTAGAAGGCCCGGAACGTTACAATTAACTATCATTTTTGCGTCGGATTCGAAAATCTAGACTCACAGGAGAACGACCATAAGGTGCCCGAGGCAGCAATAGACCCTTGGAGACAAGTCGGCTGGACGACGATGTATTGAATCTCGACGCAATTTGAGTGTTCCATCGTCATTAGGAGGCACTGAACCTTACAATTAACTATCAGTTTCGCGTCGGATTCGAAAATCTAGACTCACAGGAGAACGACCATAAGGTGCACGAGGCAGTAATAGACCCTTGGGGACAAGTCGGCTGGAGGACGATGTATTGGATCGCGACGCAATTTGAGTGTTCCATCAACATTAGGAGGCCCTGAACGTTACAAATAACTATCATTTATGCGTCGGATTCGAAAATCTAGTCTCACAGGAGAAGGATCATATTGTGCCCGAGGCAGCATTAGACCCTTGGAGACTAGTCGGCTGGAGGACGATGTATTGGATCGCGACGCAATTTGAGTGTTCCATCGTCATTAGGAGGCCCTGAACCTTACAATTAACTAACAGTTTCGCGTCGGATTCGAAAATCTAGACTCACCGGAGAAGGATCATATTGTGCCCGAGGCAGCATTAGACCCTTGGAGACAAGTCGGCTGGAGGACGATGTATTGGATCGCGACGCAATTTGAGTGTTCCATCGTCATAAGAGGCCCTGAATGTTACATTTAACTATGAGTTTTTCGTCGGATTCGAAAATCTAGACTCACAGCAGACGGACCATTTGGTGCCGGAGGCAGCAATATCCCCTTGGAGACAAATCGGCTGGAGGACGTTGTATTGAATCTCGACGCAATTTGAGTCTTCTATCGTCATTAGGAGGCGCTGAACGTTACAATTCACTATCATTTTTGCGTCGGATTCGAAGATCTAGACTCACAGGAGAAGGATCATATTGTGCCCGAGACTTCAATATCCCCTTGGAGACAAGTCGGTTGGAGACCGATGTATTGAATCTCGACGCAATTTGAGTGTTCCATCGTCATTAGAACGCCCGGAACGTTACAATTAACTATCATTTTTGCGTCGGATTCGAAAATCTAGACTCACAGGAGAACGAACATAAGGTGCCCGAGGCAGCAATAGACCCTTGGAGACAAGTCGGCTGGAGGACGATGTATTGAATCTCGACGCAATTTGAGTGTTCCATCGTCTTTAGGAGTATATGAACGTTACAAATAACTATCATTTATGCGTCGGATTCGAAAATCTAGACTCACAGGAGAAGGATCATATTGTGCCCGAGGCAGCATTAGACCCTTGGAGACAAGTCGGCTGGAGGACGATGTATTGGATCGCGACGCAATTTGAGTGTTCCATCGTCATTAGGAGGCCCTGAACCTTACAATTAACTATCAGTTTCGCGTCGGATTCGAAAATCTAGACTCACAGGAGAAGGTTCATATTGTGCCCGAGGCAGCATTAGACCCTTGGAGACAAGTCGGCTGGAGGACGATGTATTGGATCGCGACGCAATTTGAGTGTTCCATCGTCATTAGGAGTCCCTGAACCTTACAATTAACTAACAGTTTCGCGTCGGATTCGAAAATCTAGACTCACCGGAGAAGGATCATATTGTGCCCGAGGCAGTATTAGACCCTTGGAGACAAGTCGGCTGGAGGACGATGTATTGGATCGCGACGCAATTTGAGTGTTCCATCGTCATTAGGAGGCCCTGAATGTTACAATTAACTATGAGTTTTTCGTCGGATTCGAAAATCTAGACTCACAGCAGACGGACCATTTGGTGCCGGAGGCAGCAATATCCCCTTGGAGACAAATCGGCTGGAGGACGTTGTATTGAATCTCGACGCAATTTGAGTCTTCTATCGTCATTAGGAGGCGCTGAACGTTACAATTCACTATCATTTTTGCGTCGGATTCGAAGATCTAGACTCACAGGAGAAGGATCATATTGTGCCCGAGACTTCAATATCCCCTTGGAGACAAGTCGGCTGGAGACCGATGTATTGAATCTCGACGCAATTTGAGTGTTCCATCGTTATTAGAAGGCCCGGAAAGTTACAATTAACTATCATTTTTGCGTCGGATTCGAAAATCTAGACTCGCAGGAGAACGACCATAAGGTGCCCGAGGCAGTAATAGACCCTTGGAGACAAGTCGGCTGGAGGACGATGTATTGAATCTCGACGCAATTTGAGTGTTCCATCGTCTTTAGGAGTATATGAACGTTACAAATAACTATCATTTATGCGTCGGATTCGAAAATCTAGACTCACAGGAGAAGGATCATATTGTGCCCGAGGCAGCATTAGACCCTTGGAGACAAGTCGGCTGGAGGACGATGTATTGGATCGCGACGCAATTTGAGTGTTCCATCGTCATTAGGAGGCCCTGAACGTTACAATTAACTATCATTTATGCGTCGGATTCGAAAATCTAAACTCACAGGAGAACGACCATAAGGTGCCCGAGGCAGGAACAGACCCTTGGAGACAAGTCGGCTGGAGGGCGATGTATTGATTCTTGACGCAATTTGAGTGTTCCATCGTCATTAGGAGGCCCTGAATGTTACAATTAACTATGAGTTTTTCGTCGGATTCGAAAATCTAGACTCACAGCAGACGGACCATTTGGTGCCCGAGGCAGCAATATCCCCTTGGAGACAAATCGGCTGGAGGACGTTGTATTGAATCTCGACGCAATTTGAGTCTTCTATCGTCATTAGGAGGCGCTGAACGTTACAATTCACTATCATTTTTGCGTCGGATTCGAAGATCTAGACTCACAGGAGAAGGATCATATTGTGCCCGAGACTGCAATATCCCCTTGGATACAAGTCGACTGGAGGTCGATGTATTGACACTCGACGCAATTTGAGTGTTCCATCGTCATTACAAGGCCCTGATCGTTACAATTAACTATCATTTTTGCGTCGGATTCGAAAATCTAGACTCACAGGAGAACGACCATAAGGTGCCCGAGGCAGCAATAGACCCTTGGAGACAAGTCGGCTGGAGGACGATGTATTGAATCTCTACGCAATTTGAGTGTTCCATCGTCATTAGGAGGCCCTGAACCTTACAATTAACTATCAGTTTCGCGTCGGATTCGAAAATCTAGACTCACAAGAGAACGACCATAAGGTGCCCGAGGCAGCAATAGACCCTTGGAGACAAGTCGGCTGGAGGCCGATGTATTGGATCGCGACGCAATTTGAGTGTTCCATCGTCATTAGGAGGCCCTGAATGTTACAATTAACTATCAGTTTTTCGTCGGATTCTAAAATCTAGACTCACAGCAGACGGACCATTTGGTGCCCGAGGCAGCAATATCCCCTTGGAGACAAATCCGGTGGAGGACGATGTTTTGAATCTCGACGCATTTTTAGTGTTCCATCGTCATATAAGGCCCTGAACGTTACAATTAACTATCATTTTTGCGTCGGATTCGAAAATCTAGAATCACAGGAGAACGACCATAAGGTACCCGGGGCAGCAATAGAGCCTTGGAGACAAGTCGGCTGGAGGTCGATGTATTGAATCTCGACCCAATTTGTGTGCTCCATCGTCATTAGGAGGCCCTGAACGTTACAATTAACTATGAGTTTTGCGTCGGATTCGAAAACGTAGAATCACCGGAGACGGACCATGTTGTGCCCGAGGCAGCGATATCCCCTTGGAGACAAGTCGGCTGGAGGCCGATGTATTGAATCTCGACGCAATTTGAGTGTCTCATCGTCATTAGAAGGCCCTGAACGTTACAATTATCTATCATTTTTGCGTCGGATTCGAAAATCTAGACTCACAGGAGAAGGATCATATGGTGCCCGAGACAGCAATATCCCCTTGGAGACAAGTTCGCTGGAGGCCGATGTATTGAATCTCGACACAATCTGAGTGTTCCATCGTCATTAGGAGGGCCTGAACCTTACAATTAACTATCAGTTTCGCGTCGGATTCGAAAATCTAGACTCACAGCAGACGGACCACGTGGAGCCCGAGGCAGCAATATCCCATTGTAGACAAGTCGGCTGGAGGAAGATGTATTGACTCTCGACGCAATTTGAGTGTTCCATCGTCTTTAGGAGTCCCTGAACGTTACAATTAACTATCATTTATGCGTCGGATTCGATAATCTAAACTCACAGGAGAACGACTATAAGGTGCCCGAGGAAGCAACAGACCCTTGGAGACAAGTCGGCTGGAGGCCAATGTCCGATGTATTGAATCTCGACGCAATTTCAAAGTTCCATCGTCATTACAAGGCCCTGAACGTTACAATTAACTATGAGTTTTGCGTCGGATTCGAAAATCTAGTCTCACAGGAGAACGACCATAAGGTGCCCGAGGCAGCAATAGACCCTTGGAGTCAAGTCGGCTGGAGGCCGATGTTTTGAATCTCGACGCAATTTGAGTGTTCCATCGTCATTACAAGGCCCTGAACGTTACAATTAACTATCATTTTTGCGTCGGATTCGAAAATCTAGACTCACAGGAGAACGACCATACGGTGCCCGAGGCAGCAATAGACCCTTGGAGACAAATAGGCTGAATGCCAATGTATTGAATCTCGAGACAATTTGAGTGTTCCTTCGTCATTAGAAGGCCCTGAACGTTACAATTTACTATCATTTTTGCGTCGGATTCGATAATCTAAACTCATAGGAGAACGACCATAAGGTGCCCGAGGCAGCAACAGACCCTTGGAGACAAGCCGGCTGGAGGCCGATGTATTGGATCTCGACGCAATTTGAGTGTTCCATCGTCATTTGGAGGCCCTGAACGTTACAATTAACTATCAGTTTCGCGTCGGATTCAAAAATCCAGACTCACAGGAGACGGACCATTTGGTGCCCGAGGCAGCAATATCCCCTTGGAGACAAATCGGCTGAATGCCGATGTATTGAATCTCGAGGCAATTTGAGTGTTCCATCGTCATTAGGAAGCACTGAACGTTACAATTAACAATAAGTTTCGCGTCGGATTCGAAAATCTAGACTCACAGAAGAACGACTGTAAGGTGCCCGAGGCAGCAATAGACCCTTGGAGACAAGACGGCTGGAGAAAGATGTATTGAATCTTGACGCAATTTGAGTGTTCCATGGTAATTAGGAGGCCCTGAACCTTACAATTAACTATCAGTTTCGCGTCGGATTCGAAAATCTAGACTCACAGGAGAACGACCATAAGTTGCCCGAGGCAGCAATAGACCCTTGGAGACAAGTCAGCTGGAGGACGATGTATTGAATCTCGACGCAATTTGAGTGTTCCATCGTCTTTAGAAGTCCCTGAACGTTACAATTAACTATCATTTATGCGTCGGATTCGAAAATCTAGACTCACAGGAGAAGGATCATATTGTGCCCGAGGCAGCATTAGACCCTTGGAGACAAGTCGGCTGGAGGACGATGTATTGGATCGCGACGCAATTTGAGTGTTCCATCGTCATTAGGAGGCCCTGAATGTTACAATTAACTATGAGTTTTTCGTCGGATTCGAAAATCTAGACTCACAGCAGACGGACCATTTGGTGCCCGAGGCAGCAATATCCCCTTGGAGACAAATCGGCTGGAGGACGTTGTATTGAATCTCGACGCAATTTGAGTCTTCTATCGTCATTAGGAGGCGCTGAACGTTACAATTCACGATCATTTTTGCGTCGGATTCGAAGGTCTAGACTCACAGGAGAAGGATCATATTGTGCCCGAGACTGCAAAATCCCCTTGGATACAAGTCGACTGGAGGTCGATGTATTGACACTCGACGCAATTTGAGTGTCCCATCGTCATTACAAGGCCCTGATCGTTACAATTAACTATCATTTTTGCGTCGGATTCGAAAATCTAGACTCACAGGGGAACGACCATAAGGTGCCCGAGGCAGCAATAGACCCTTGGGGACAAGTCGGCTGGAGGACGATGTATTGGATCGCGACGCAATTTGAGTGTTCCATCAACATTAGGAGGCCCTGAACGTTACAAATAACTATCATTTATGCGTCGGATTCGAAAATCTAGTCTCACAGGAGAAGGATCATATTGTGCCCGAGGCAGCATTAGACCCTTGGAGACAAGTCGGCTGGAGGACGATGTATTGGACCGCGACGCAATTTGAGTGTTCCATCGTCATTAGGAGGCCCTGAACGTTACAATTAACAATCATTTTAGCGTCGGATTCGAAAATCTACTCACAGGAGAAGTTCATTCGGTGCTCGAGACAGCAATATCCCCTTGGAGGCAAGTCCGCTGGAGGCCGATGTATTGAATCTCGACGCAATTTGAGTGTTCCATCGTCATTAGGAGGCCCTGAACCTTACAATTAACTATCAGTTTCGCTTCGGATTCGAAAATCTAGACTCACAGGAGAACGACCATAAGGTGCCCGATGCAGCAATAGACCCTTGGAGACACGTCAGCTGGAGGACGATGTATTGAATCTCGAGGCAATTTGATTGTTCCATCGTCTTTAGGAGTCCCTGAACATTGCAATTAACTATCATTTTTGCGTCGGATTCGAAAATCTAGACTCACAGGAGAACGACCATAAGGTGCCCGTAGCAGCAATAGACCCTTGGAGACAAGTCGGCTGGATGCCGATGTATTGGATCGCGACGCAAATTGAGTGTTCCATCGTCATTAGGAGGACCTGAATGTTACAATTAACTATCAGTTTTTCGTCGGATTCTAAAATCTAGACTCACAGCAAACGGACCATTTGGTGCCCGAGGCAGCAATATCCCCTTGGAGACAAATCCGGTGGAGGACGATGTTTTGAATCTCGACGCATTTTGAGTGTTCCATCGTCATTAGAAGGCCCTGAACGTTACAAGTAACTATCATTTTTGCGTCGGATTCGAAAATCTAGAATCACAGGAGAACGACCATAAGGTACCCGAGGCAGCAATAGAGCCTTGGAGACAAGTCTTCTGGAGGTCGATGTATTGAATCTCGACCCAATTTGTGTGCTCTATTGTCATTAGGAGGCCCTGAACGTTACAATTAACTATGAGTTTTGCGTCGGATTCGAAAACGTAGAATCACCGGAGACGGACCATGTTGTGCCCGAGGCAGCGATATCACCTTGGAGACAAGTCGGCTGGAGGCCGATGTATTGAATCTCGACGCAATTTGAGTGTCTCATCGTCATTAGAAGGCCCTGAACGTTACAATTAACTATCATTTTTGCGTCGGATTCGAAAATCTATACTCACAGGAGAAGGATCATATGGTGCCCGAGACAGCAATATCCCCTTGGAGACAAGTCCGCTGGAGGCCGATGTATTGAATCTCGACACAATCTGAGTGTTCCATCGTCATTAGGAGGCCCTGAACCTTACAATTAACTATCAGTTTCGCGTCGGATTCGAAAATCTAGAGTCACAGGAGACGGACCAAATGGAGCCCGAGGCAGCAATATCCCCTTGTAGATAAGTCGGCTGGAGGAAGATGTATTGACTCTCGACGCAATTTGAGTGTTCCATCGTCTTTAGGAGTCCCTGAACGTTACAATTAACTATCATTTATGCGTCGGATTCGATAATCTAAACTCACAGGACAACGACCATAAGGTGCCCGAGGCAGCAACAGGCCCTTGGAGACAAGCCGGCTGGAGGCCGATGTATTGGATCTCGACGCAATTTGAGTGCTCCATCGTCATTTGGAGGCCCTGAACGTTACAATTAACTATCAGTTTCGCGTCGGATTCAAAAATCCAGACTCACAGGAGACGGACCATTTGGTGCCCGAGGCAGCAATATCCCCTTGGAGACAAATCGGCTGAATGCCGATGTATTGAATCTCGAGGCAATTTGAGTGTTCCATCGTCATTAGGAAGCCCTGAACGTTACAATTAACAATAAGTTTCGCGTCGGATTCGAAAATCTAGACTCACATGAGAGCGAACATAAGAGGCCGGAGGCAGTAATATCCCCATTGAGACAAGTCGGCTGGAGGACGATGTATTGAATCTCGACGCAATTTGAGTCTGCCATCGTCATTAGAAGGCCCTAAGCGTTACAATTAACTATCATTTTTGCGTCGGATTCGATAATCTAAACTCACAGGAGAACGACCATATGGTACCCGAGGCAGCAATAGACACTTGGAGACAAGTCGGCTGGAGGCCGATGTATTGAATCTCGACTCAATTTGTGTACTCCATCGTCATTAGGAGGCCCTGAACGTTACAATTAACTATGAGTTTTGCGTCGGATTCGAAAACGTAGAATCACCGGAGACGGACCATGTGGTGCCCGAGGCAGCGATATCCCCTTGGAGACAAGTCGGCTGGAGGCCGATGCATTGGATAGCGACGCAATTTGAGTGTTCCATCGTCATTAGGAGGCCCTGAATGTTACAATTAACTATCAGTTTTTCGTCGGATTGTAAAATCTAGACTCACAGCAAACGGACCATTTGGTGCCCGAGGCAGCAATATCCCCTTGGAGACAAATCCGGTGGAGGACGATGTTTTGAATCTCGACGCATTTTGAGTGTTCCATCGTCATTAGAAGGCCCGAAACGTTACAAGTAACTATCATTTTTGCGTCGGATTCGAAAATCTAGAATCACAGGAGAACGACCATAAGGTACCCGAGGCAGATATAGAGCCTTGGAGAGAAGTCGGCTGGAGGTCGATGTATTGAATCTCGACCCAATTTGTGTGCTCCATCGTCATTAGGAGGCCCTGAACGTTACAATTAACTATGAGTTTTGCGTCGGATTCGAAAACGTAGAATCACCGGAGACGGACCATGTTGTGCCCGAGGCAGCGATATCACCTTGGAGACAAGTCGGCTGGAGGCCGATGTATTGAATCTCGACGCAATTTGAGTGTCTCATCGTCATTAGAAGGCCCTGAACGTTACAATTAACTATCATTTTTGCGTCGGATTCGAAAATCTATAGTCACAGGAGAAGGATCATATGGTGCCCGAGACAGCAATATCCCCTTGGAGACAAGTCCGCTGGAGGCCGATGTATTGAATCTCGACACAATCTGAGTGTTCCATCGTCATTAGGAGGCCCTGAACCTTACAATTAACTATTAGTTTCGCGTCGGATTCGAAAATCTAGAGTCACAGCAGACGGACCACATGGAGCCCGAGGCAGCAATATCCCTTTGTAGACAAGTCGGCTGGAGGAAGATGTATTGACTCTCGACGCAATTTGAGTGTTCCATCGTCTTTAGGAGTCCCTGAACGTTACAATTAACTATCATTTATGCGTCGGATTCGATAATCTAAACTCACAGGAGAACGACCATAAGGTGCCCGAGGAAGTAACAGACCCTTGGAGACAAGTCGGCTGGAGGCCGATGGCCGATGTATTGAATCTCGAGGCAATTTGAGTGTTCCATCGTCATTAGAAGGCCCTGAACGTTACAATTTACTATCATTTTTGCGTCGGATTCGATAATCTAAACTCACAGGAGAACGACCATTAGGTGCCCGAGGCAGCAACAGACCCTTGGAGACAAGCCGGCTGGAGGCCGATGTATTGGATCTCGACGCAATTTGAGTGCTCCTTCGTCATTTGGAGGCCCTGAACGTTACAATTAACTATCAGTTTCGCGTCGGATTCAAAAATCCAGACTCACAGGAGACGGACCATTTGGTGCCCGAGGCAGCATTATCCCCTTGGAGACAAATCGACTGAATGCCGATGTATTGAATCTCGAGGCAATTTGAGTGTTCCATCGTCATTAGGACGCCCTGAACGTTACAATTAACAATAAGTCTCGCGTCGGATTCGAAAATCTAGTCTCACATGAGAGCGAACATAAGAGGCCGGAGGCAGTAATATCCCCATTGAGACAAGTCGGCTGGAGGACGATGTATTGAATCTCGACGCAATTTGAGTCTGCCATCGTCATTAGAAGGCCCTAAGCGTTACAATTAACTATCATTTTTGCGTCGGATTCGATAATCTAAACTCACAGGAGAACGACCATATGGTACCCGAGGCAGCAATAGACCCTAGGAGACAAGTCGGCTGGAGGCCGATGTATTGAATCTCGACTCAATTTGTGTGCTCCATCGTCATTAGGAGGCCCTGAACGTTTCAATTAACTATGAGTTTAGCGGCGGATTCGAAAACGTAGAATCACCGGAGACGGACCATGTGGTGCCCGTGGCAGCGATATCCCCTTGGAGACAAGTCGGCTGGAGGCCGATGTATTGAATCTCGACGCAATTTGAGTGTTCCATCGTCATTAGAAGACCCAGAACGTTACAATTAACTATCATTTTGCGTCGGATTCAAAAATCTAGACTCACAGGAGAACGACCATAAGGTGCCCGAGGCAGCAATAGACCCATGTAGACAAGTCGGCTGGAGGTCGATGTATTGAATCTCGACCCAATTTGTGTGCTCCATCGTCATTAGGAGGCCCTGAACGTTACAATTAACTATGAGTTTTGCGTCGGATTCGAAAACGTAGAATCACCGGAGACGGACCATGTTGTGCCCGAGGCAGCGATATCACCTTGGAGACAAGTCGGCTGGAGGCCGATGTATTGAATCTCTACGCAATTTGAGTGTCTCATCGTCATTAGAAGGCCCTAAACGTTACAATTAACTATCATTTTTTCGTCGGATTCGAAAATCTATACTCACAGGAGAAGGATCATATGGTGCCCGAGACAGCAATATCCCCTTGGAGACAAGGCCGCTGGAGGCCGATGTATTGAATCTCGACACAATCTGAGTGTTCCATCGTCATTAGGAGGCCCTGAACCTTACAATTAACTATCTGTTTCGCGTCGGATTCGAAAATCTAGAGTCACAGCAGACGGACCACATGGTGCCCGAGGCAGCAATATCCCCTTGTAGACAAGTCGGCTGGAGGAAGATGTATTGACTCTCGACGCAATTTGAGTGTTCCATCGTCTTTAGGAGTCCCTGAACGTTACAATTAACTATCATTTATGCGTCGGATTCGATAATCTAAACTCAAGGAGAACGACCATAAGGTGCCCGAGGAAGCAACAGACCCTTGGAGACAAGTCGGCTGGAGGCCGATTTCCGATGTATTGAATCTCGACGCAATTTCAGAGTTCCATCGTCATTACAAGGCCCTGAACGTTACAATTAACTATGAGTTTTGCGTCGGATTCGAAAATCTAGACTCACAGGAGAACGACCATAAGGTGCCCGAGGCAGCAATAGTCCCTTGGAGACAAGTCGGCTGGAGGCCGATGTATTGAATCTCGACGCAATTTGAGTGTTCCATCGTCATTACAAGGCCCTGAACGTTACAATTAACTATCATTTATGCGTCGGATTCGAAAATCTAGACTCACAGGAGAACGACCTCACGGTGCCCGAGGCAGCAATAGACCCTTGGAGACAAATCGGCTGAATGCCAATGTATTGAATCTCGAGGCAATTTGAGTGTTCCATCGTCATTAGAAGGCCCTGAACGTTACAATTTACTATCATTTTTGCGTCGGATTCGATAATCTAAACTCACAGGAGAACGACCATAAGGTGCCCGAGGCAGCAACAGACCCTTGGAGACAAGCCGGCTGGAGGCCGATGTATTGGATCTCGACGCAATTTGAGTGCTCCATCGTCATTTGGAGGCCCTGAACGTTACAATTAACTATCAGTTTCGCGTCGGATTCAAAAATCCAGACTCACAGGAGACGGACCATTTGGTGCCCGAGGCAGCAATATCCCCTTGGAGACAAATCGGCTGAATGCCGATGTATTGAATCTCGAGGCAATTTGAGTGTTCCATCGTCATTAGGAAGCCCTGAACGTTACAATTAACAATAAGTTTCGCGTCGGATTCGAAAATCTAGACTCACATGAGAGCGAACATAAGAGGCCGGAGGCAGTAATATCCCCATTGAGACAAGTCGGCTGGAGGACGATGTATTGAATCTCGACGCAATTTGAGTCTGCCATCGTCATTAGAAGGCCCTAAGCGTTACAATTAACTATCATTTTTGCGTCGGATTCGATAATCTAAACTCACAGGAGAACGACCATATGGCACCCGAGGCAGCAATAGACCCTTGGAGACAAGTCGGCTGGAGGCCGATGTATTGAATCTCGACTCAATTTGTGAGCTCCATCGTCATTAGGAGGCCCTGAACGTTTCAATTAACTATGAGTTTTGCGTCGGATTCGAAAACGTAGAATCACCGGAGACGGACCATGTGGTGCCCGAGGCAGCGATATCCCCTTGGAGACAAGTCGGCTGGAGGCCGATGTATTGAATCTCGACGCAATTTGAGTGTTCCATCGTCATTAGACGACCCTGAACGTTACAATTAACTATCATTTTTGCGTCGGATTCAAAAATCTAGACTCACAGGAGAACGACCATAAGGTGCCCGAGGCAGCAATAGACCCATGTAGACAAGTCGGCTGGAGGTCGATGTATTGAATCTCGACTCAATTTTTGTACTCCATCGTCATTAGGAGGCCCTGAACGTTACAATTAACTATGAGTTTTGCGTCGGATTCGAAAACGTAGAATCACCGGAGACGGACCATGTGGTGCCCGAGGCAGCGATATCCCCTTGGAGACAAGTCGGCTGGAGGCCGATGTATTGAATCTCGACGAAATTTGAGTGTTCCATCGTCATTAGGAGGACCTGAACCTTACAATTAACTATCAGTTTCGCGTCAGATTCGAAAATCTAGACCTACAGGAGACGGACCTCATGGAGCGCGAGGCAGCAATATCCCCTTGTAGACAAGTCGGCTGGAGGAAGATGTATTGACTCTCGACGCAATTTGAGTGTTCCATCGGCATTAGGAGGCCCTGAACGTTACAGTTAACTATCATTTCAGCGGCGGGTTCGAAAATCTAGACTCACAGTAGAACGACCAAAAGGTGCCCGAGGCAGCAATAGACCCTTGGAGACAAGTCGGCTGGAGGTCGATGTATTGGATCGCGACGCAATTTGAGTGTTCCATCGTCATTAGGAGGCCCTGAATGTTACAATTAACTATCAGTTTTTCGTCGGATTCGAAAATCTAGACTCACAGCAGACGGACCATTTGGTGCCCGAGGCAGCAATATCCCCTTGGAGACAAATCGGCTGGAGGACGATGTATTGAATCTCGACGCAATTTGAGTCTTCTATCGTCATTAGGTCGCCCTCAACGTTATAATGAACTATCAGTTTTGCGTCGGATTCGAAATCTAGACTTACAAGAGAACGACCATAAGGTGCCCGAGGCAGTAATAGACCCTTGGAGACAAGTCTGCTGGAGGACGATGTATTAAATCTCGACGCAATTTGAGTGTTCCATCGTCATTACAAGGCCCTGAACGTTACAATTAACTATCATTTCTGCGTCGGATTCGAAAATCTAGACTCACAGCAGACCGACCATTTGGTGCCCGTGGCAGCAATATCCCCTTGGAGACAAATCGGCTGGAGGACGATGTATTGAATCTCCCGCGCAATTTGAGTCTTCTATCGTCATTAGGAGGCGCTGAACGTTACAATACACTATCATTTTTGCATCGGATTCGAAAATCTACACTCACAGGAGAAGGATCATATTGTGCCCGAGACTGCAATATCCCCTTGGATACAAGTCGACTGGAGGCCGATGTATTGAATCTCGACTCAATTTGTGTGCTCCATCGTCATTAGGAGGCCCTGAACGTTTCAATTAACTATGAGTTTAGCGGCGGATTCGAAAACGTAGAATCACCGGAGACGGACCATGTGGTGCCCGTGGCAGCGATATCCCCTTGGAGACAAGTCGGCTGGAGGCCGATGTATTGAATCTCGACGCAATTTGAGTGTTCCATCGTCATTAGAAGACCCAGAACGTTACAATTAACTATCATTTTGCGTCGGATTCAAAAATCTAGACTCACAGGAGAACGACCATAAGGTGCCCGAGGCAGCAATAGACCCATGTAGACAAGTCGGCTGGAGGTCGATGTATTGAATCTCGACCCAATTTGTGTGCTCCATCGTCATTAGGAGGCCCTGAACGTTACAATTAACTATGAGTTTTGCGTCGGATTCGAAAAAGTAGAATCACCGGAGACGGACCATGTTGTGCCCGAGGCAGCGATATCACCTTGGAGACAAGTCGGCTGGAGGCCGATGTATTGAATCTCTACGCAATTTGAGTGTCTCATCGTCATTAGAAGGCCCTAAACGTTACAATTAACTATCATTTTTTCGTCGGATTCGAAAATCTATACTCACAGGAGAAGGATCATATGGTGCCCGAGACAGCTATATCCCCTTGGAGACAAGTCCGCTGGAGGCCGATGTATTGAATCTCGACACAATCTGAGTGTTCCATCGTCATTAGGAGGCCCTGAACCTTACAATTAACTATCTGTTTCGCGTCGGATTCGAAAATCTAGAGTCACAGCAGACGGACCACATGGAGCCCGAGGCAGCAATATCCCCTTGTAGACAAGTCGGCTGGAGGAAGATGTATTGACTCTCGACGCAATTTGAGTGTTCCATCGTCTTTAGGAGTCCCTGAACGTTACAATTAACTATCATTTATGCGTCGGATTCGATAATCTAAACTCAAGGAGAACGACCATAAGGTGCCCGAGGAAGCAACAGACCCTTGGAGACAAGTCGGCTGGAGGCCGATGTCCGATGTATTGAATCTCGACGCAATTTCAGAGTTCCATCGTCATTACAAGGCCCTGAACGTTACAATTAACTATGAGTTTTGCGTCGGATTCGAAAATCTAGACTCACAGGAGAACGACCATAAGGTGCCCGAGGCAGCAATAGTCCCTTGGAGACAAGTCGGCTGGAGGCCGATGTATTGAATCTCGACGCAATTTGAGTGTTCCATCGTCATTACAAGGCCCTGAACGTTACAATTAACTATCATTTATGCGTCGGATTCGAAAATCTAGACTCACAGGAGAACGACCTCACGGTGCCCGAGGCAGCAATAGACCCTTGGAGACAAATCGGCTGAATGCCAATGTATTGAATCTCGAGGCAATTTGAGTGTTCCATCGTCATTAGAAGGCCCTGAACGTTACAATTTACTATCATTTTTGCGTCGGATTCGATAATCTAAACTCACAGGAGAACGACCATAAGGTGCCCGAGGCAGCAACAGACCCTTGGAGACAAGCCGGCTGGAGGCCGATGTATTGGACCTAGACGCAATTTGAGTGCTCCATCGTCATTTGGAGGCCCTGAACGTTACAATTAACTATGAGTTTTGCGTCGGATTCGAAAACGTAGAATCACCGGAGACGGACCATGTGGTGCCCGAGGCAGCGATATCCCCTTGGAGACAAGTCGGCTGGAGGCCGATGTATTGAATCTCGACGAAATTTGAGTGTTCCATCGGCATTAGGAGGCCCTGAACGTTACAGTTAACTATCATTTCAGCGGCGGGTTCGAAAATCTAGACTCACAGTAGAACGACCAAAAGGTGCCCGAGGCAGCAATAGACCCTTGGAGACAAGTCGGCTGGAGGTCGATGTGTTGGATCGCGACGCAATTTGAGTGTTCCATCGTCATTAGGAGGCCCTGAATGTTACAATTAACTATCAGTTTTTCGTCGGATTCGAAAATCTAGACTCACAGCAGACGGACCATTTGGTGCCCGAGGCAGCAATATCCCCTTGGAGACAAATCGGCTGGAGGACGATGTATTGAATCTCGACGCAATTTGAGTCTTCTATCGTCATTAGGTCGCCCTCAACGTTATAATGAACTATCAGTTTTGCGTCGGATTCGAAATCTAGACTTACAAGAGAACGACCATAAGGTGCCCGAGGCAGTAATAGACCCTTGGAGACAAGTCTGCTGGAGGACGATGTATTAAATCTCGACGCAATTTGAGTGTTCCATCGTCATTACAAGGCCCTGAACGTTACAATTAACTATCATTTCTGCGTCGGATTCGAAAATCTAGACTCACAGCAGACCGACCATTTGGTGCCCGTGGCAGCAATATCCCCTTGGAGACAAATCGGCTGGAGGACGATGTATTGAATCTCCCGCGCAATTTGAGTCATCTATCGTCATTAGGAGGCGCTGAACGTTACAATACACTATCATTTTTGAATCGGATTCGAAAATCTAGACTCACAGGAGAAGGATCATATTGTGCCCGAGACTGCAATATCCCCTTGGATACAAGTCGACTGGAGGTCGATGTATTGACTCTCGACGCAATTTGAGTGTTCCATCGTCATTACAAGGCCCTGAACGTTACAATTAACTATCATTTTTGCGTCGAATTCGAAAATCTAGACTCACAGGAGAAGGATCATATTGTGCCCGAGGCAGCGGTATCCCCTTGGAGAAAAAGTCGGCTGGAGGCCGATGTATTGAATCTCGACGCAATTTGAGTGATCCTTCGTCATTAGGAAGCCCTGAACGTTACAATTAACAATCAGTTTCGCGTCGGATTCGAAAATCTAGACTCACATGAGAGCGAACATAAGAGGCCGGAGGCAGTAATATCCCCATGGAGACAAGTCGGCTGGAGGACGATGTATTGAATCTCGACGCAATTTGAGTGTCCCATCGTCATTAGGAGGCCCTAGACGTTACAATTAACTATCATTTTTGCGTCGGATTCGATAATCTAAACTTACAGGAGAACGACAATAAGGTGCCCGAGGCAGCAATAGACCCTTGGAGACAAGTCGGCTGGAGGCCGATGTATTGAATCTCGACTCAATTTGCGTGCTCTATCGTCATTAGGAGGCCCTGAACGTTACAATTAACTATGAGTTTTGCGTCGGATTCGAAAACGTAGAATCACCGGAGACGGACCATGTGGTGCCCAAGGCAGCGATATCCCCTTGGAGACAAGTCGGCTGGAGGCCGATGTATTGAATCTCGAGGCAATTTGAGTGTTCCATCGTCATTAGAAGCCCCTGAACGTTACAATTAACTATCATTTTTGCGTCGGATTCAAAAATCTAGACTCACAGGAGAACGACTATAAGGTGCCCGAGGCAGCGATATCCCCTTGGAGACAAGTCGGCTGGAGGCCGATGTATTGAATCTCGACGCAATTTGAGTGTCCCATCGTCATTAGAAGGCCCTGAACGTTACAATTGACTATCATTTTTGCGTCGGATTCGAAAATCTAGACTCACAGGAGAAGGATCATATGGTGCCCGAGACAGCAATATCCCCTTGGAGACAAGTCCGCTGGAGGCCGATGTATTGAATCTCGACGCAATTTGAGTGTTCCATCGTAATCAGGAGGCCCTGAAACTTACAATTAACTATCAGTTTCGCGTCGGATTCGAAAATCTAGACTCACAGGAGACGGACCACATGGAGCCCGAGGCAGCAATATCCCCTTGTAGACAAGTCGGCTGGAGGAAGATGTATTGACTCTCGACGCAATTTGAGTGTTCCATCGTCTTTAGGAGTCCCTGAACGTTACAATTAACTTTCACTTATGCGACGGATTCGAAAATCTAGACTCACAGGAGAACGACCATAAGGTGCCCGAGGCAGCAACATACCCTTGGAGACAAGTCGGCTGGAGGCCGATGTATTGAATCTCGACGCAATTTGAGTGTTCCATCGGCATTAGGATGCCCTGAACGTTACAATTACCTATCATTTTTGCGTCGGATACGATAATCTAAACTCACAGGAGAACGACCATAAGGTGCCCGAGGCAGCATTAGACCCTTGGAGACAAGTCGGCTGGAGGCCGATGTATTGAATCTCGACGCAATTTGAGTGTTCCATCGGCATTAGGGGGCCCTGAACGTTACAGTTAACTATCATTTTAGCCTCGGATTCGAAAATCTACTAACAGGAGAACGACCATAAGGTGCCCGAGGCAGTAATATCCCTATGGAGACAAGTCGGCTGGAGGACGATGTATATAATCTCGACGCAATTTCAGTGTTCCATCGGCATAAGGAGGCCCTGAACGTTACAATTAACTACCATTTTTGCGTCGGATTCGAAAATCTAGACTCACAGGAGAACGACCATAAGGTGCCCGAGGCAGCAATAGACCCATGGAGACAATTCGGCTGGAGGTCGATGTATTGAATCTCGACCCAATTTGTGTGCTCCATCGTCATTAGGAGGCCCTGAACGTTACAATTAACTATGAGTTTTGCGTCGGATTCGAAAACGTAGAATCACCGGAGACGGACCATGTGGTGCCCGAGGCAGCGATATCCCCTTGGAGACAAGTCGGCTGAAGGCCGATGTATTGAATCTCGACGCAATTTGAGTGTTCCATCGTCATTAGGAGGACCTGATCATTACAATTAACTATCAGTTTCGCGTCGGATTCGAAAATCTAAACCTACAGGAGACGGACCACATGGAGCCCGAGGCAGCAATATCCCCTTGTAGACAAGTCGGCTGGAGGAAGATGTATTGACTCTCGACGCAATTTGAGTGTTTCATCGGCATTAGGAGGCCCTGAACGTTACAGTTAACTATCACTTTAGCATCGGATTCGAAAATCTACTAACAGGAGAACGACCATAAGGTGCCAGAGGCAGTAATATCCCCATGGAGACAAGTCGGCTGGAGGACAATGTATTGAATCCCGACGCAATTTGAGTGTTCCATCGTCATTAGAAGGCTCTGAACGTTACAATTAACTATCATTTTTGCGTCGGATTCGAAAATCTAGACCCACAGGAGAACGACCATAAGGTGCCCGAGGCAGCAATAGACCCTTGGAGACAAGTCGGCTGGAGGACGATGTATTGAATCTCGACGCAATTTGAGTGTTCCATCGGCATTAGGAGGCCCTGAACGTTACAGTTAACTATCATTTCAGCGTCGGATTCGAAAATCTAGACTCACAGGAGAACGACCAAAAGGTGCCCGAGGCAGCAATAGACCCTTGGAGACAAGTCGGCTGGAGGTCGATGTATTGGATCGCGACGCAATTTGAGTGTTCCATCGTCATTAGGAGGCCCTGAATGTTACAATTAACTATCAGTTTTTCGCCGGATTCGAAAATCTAGACTCAAAGCAGACGGACCATTTGGTGCCCGATGCAGCAATATCCCCTTGGAGACAAATCGGCTGGAGGATGATGTATTGAATCTCGACGCAATTTGAGTCTTCTATCGTCATTAGGTCGCCCTTAACGTTATAATGAACTATCAGTTTTGCGTCGGATTCGAAAATCTAGACTTACAATAGAACGACCGTAAGGTGCCCGAGGCAGTAATAGACCCTTGGAGACAAGTCGGCTGGAGGACGATGTATTATATCTCGACGGAATTTGAGTGTTCCATCGTCATTACAAGGCCCTGAACGTTACAATTAACTATCATTTTTGCGTCGGATTCGAAAATCTAGACTCACAGGAGAACGACCATAAGGTGCCCGAGGCAGCAATAGACCCTTGGAGACAAGTCGGCTGGAGGTCGATGTATTCGATCGCGACGCAATTTGAGTGTTCGATGGTCATTAGGAGGCCCTGAATGTTACAATGACATATCAGTTTTTCGTCGGATTCGAAAATCTAGACTCACAGCAGACGGACCATTTGGTGCCCGTGGCATCAATATCCCCTTGGAGACAAATCGGCTGGAGGACGATGTATTGAATCTCGACGCAATTTGAGTCTTCTATCGTCATTAGGAGGCGCTGAACGTTACAATACACTATCATTTTTGCGTCGGATTCGAAAATCTAGACTCACAGGAGAAGGATCATATTGTGCCCGAGACTGCAATATCCCCTTGGATACAAGTCGACTGGAGGTCGATGTATTGACTCTCGACGCAATTTGAGTGTTCCATCGTCATTACAAGGCCCTGAACGTTACAATTAACTATCATTTATGCGTCGGATTCGAAAATCTAGACTCACAGGAGAAGGATCATAATGTGCCCGAGGCAGCGGTATCCCCTTGGAGAAAAAGTCGGCTGGAGCCTGATGTATTGAATCTCGACGCAATTTGAGTGTTCCTTCGTCATTAGGAAGCCCTGAACGTTTCAATTAACAATCAGTTTCGCGTCGGATTCGAAAATCTAGACTCACATGAGAGCGAACATAAGAGGCCGGAGGCAGTAATATCCCCATGGAGACAAGTCGGCTGGAGGCCGATGTATTGAATCTCGACTCAATTTGCGTGCTCTATCGTCATTAGGAGGCCCTGAACGTTACAATTGACTATCATTTTTGCGTCGGATTCGAAAATATATACTCACAGGAGAAGGATCATATGGTGCCCGAGACAGCAATATCCCCTTGGAGACAAGTCCGCTGGAGGCCGATGTATTGAATCTCGACGCAATTAGAGTGTTCCATCGTCATTAGAAGGCCCTGAACGTTACAATTAACTATCATTTTTGCGTCGGATTCGAAAATCTAGACTCACAGGAGAACGACCGACCATAAGGTGCCCGAGGCAGCAATAGACCCTTGGAGACAAGTCGGCTGGAGGTCGATGTATAGAATCTCGACTCAATTTGTGTGCTCCATCGTCATCAGGAGGCCCTGAACGTTACAATTAACTATGAGTTTTGCGTCGTATTCAAAAACGTAGAATCACCGGAGACGGACCATGTGGTGCCCGAGGCGGCGATATCCCCTTGGAGACAAGTCGGCTGGAGGCCGATTTATTGAATCTCGACGCAATTTGAGTGTCCCATCGTCATTAGAAGGCCCTGAACGTTACAATTGACTATCATTTTTGCGTCGGATTCGAAAATATATACTCACAGGAGAAGGATCATATGGTGCCCGAGACAGCAATATCCCCTTGGAGACAAGTCGGCTGGAGGCCGATGTATTGAATCTCGACGCAATTAGAGTGTTCCATCGTCATCAGGAGGCCCTGAACCTTACAATTAACTATCAGTTTCGCGTCGGATTCGAAAATCTAGACTCACAGGAGACGGACCACATGGAGCCCGAGGCAGCAATATCCCCTTGGAGACAAGTCGGCTGGAGGAAGATATATTGACTCTCGACGCAATCTGAGTGTTCCATCGTCTTTAGGAGTCCCTGAATGTTACAATTAACTATCATTTATGCGTCGGATTCGAAAATCTAGACTCACAGGAGAACGACCATAAGGTGCCCGAGGCAGCAACAGACCCTTGGAGACAAGTCGGCTGGAGTCCGATGTATTGAATCTCGACGCAATTTGAGAGTTCCATCGTCATTACAAGGCCCTGAACGTTACAATTAACTATGAGTTTTGCGTCGGATTCGAAAATCTAGACTCACAGGAGAACGACCATAAGGTGCCCGAGGCAGCAATAGACCCTTGGAGACAAGTCGGCTGGAGGCCAATGTATTGAATCTCGAGGCAATTTGAGTGTTCCATCGTCATTACAAGGCCCTGAACGTTACAATTAACTATTATTTCAGCGTCGGGTTCGATAATCTAAACTCACAGGAGAACAACCATAAGGTGCCCGAGGCAGCAACAGAAACTTGGAGACAAGTCGGCTGGAGGCCGATGTATCGAATCTCGACGCAATTTGAATGTTCCATCGTCATTAGGAAGCCCTGAACTTTACAGTTAACAATCAGTTTCGCGTCGGATTCGAAAATCTAGACTCACATGAGAGCGAACATAAGAGGCCGGAGGCAGTAATATCCCCATGGAGACAAGTCGGCTGGAGGCCGATGTATTGAATCTCGACGCAATTTGAGTGTTCCATCGTCATTAGAAGGCCCTGAACGTTACAATTAACTATCATTTTTGAGTCGGATTCGAAAATCTAGAATCACAGGAGAACGACCATAAGGTGCCCGAGGCAGCAATAGACCTTTGGAGACAAGTCGGCTGGAGGTCGATGTATTGAATCTCAACTCAATTTGTGTGCTCCATCGTCATTAGGAGGCCCTGAACATTACGATTAACTATGAGTTTTGCGTCGGATTCGAAAACGTAGAATCACCGGAGACGGACCATGTGGTGCCCGAGGCAGCGATATCCCCTTGGAGACAAGTCGGCTGGAGGACTATGTATTGAATCTCGACGCAATTTGAGTGTTCCATCGTCTTTACAAGGCCCTGAACGTTACAATTAACTATCATTTTTGCGTGGGAATCGAATATCTAGACTCACGGGAGAACGACCATAAGGTGCCCGAGGCAGCAATAGACCCTTGGAGACAAATCGGCTGAATGCCGATGTATTGAATCTCGAGGCAATTTGAGTGTCCCATCGTCATTAGAAGGCCCTGAACGTTACAATTAACTATCATTTTTGCGTCGGATTCGATAATCTAAACTCACAGGAGAACGACCATAAGGTGCCCGAGGCAGCAACAGACCCTTGGAGACAAGTCGGTTGGAGGCCGATGTATTGAATCTCGACGCAATTTGAGTGCTCCATCGTCATTTGGAGGCCCTGAACGTTACAATTAACTATCAGTATAGCGTCGGATTCAAAAATCCAGACTCACAGGAGACGGACCATTTGGAGCCCGAGGCAGCAATATCCCCTTGGAGACAAGTCCGCTGGAGGCCGATGTATTGGCTCACGACGCATTTTGAGTGTTCCATCGTCTTTAGGAGTCCCTGAACGTTACAATTAACTATCATTTATGCGTCGGATTCGAAAATCTAGACTCACAGGAGAACGACCATAAGGTGCCCGAGGCAGCAACAGACCCTTGGAGACAAGTCGGTTGGAGGCCGATGTATTGAATCTCGACGCAATTTGAGTGTCCCATCGTCATTAGAAGGCCCTGAACGTTACAATTAACTATCATTTTGGCGTCTGATTCGAAAATCTAGACTCACAGGAGAAGGATCATATGATGCCCGAGACAGCAATATCCCCTTGGAGACAAGACTGCTGGAGGGCGATGTATTCAATCTCGACGCAATCTGAGTGTTCCATCGTCCTTAGGAGGCCCTGAACCTTACAATTAACTATCAGTTTCGCGTCGGATTCAAAAATCTAGACTCACAGGAGACGGACCACATGGAGCCCGAGGCAGCAATATCCCCTTGTAGACAAGTCGGCTGGAGGAAGATGTATAGACTCTCGACGCAATTTGAGTGTTCCACGTCTTTAGGAGTCCCTAAACGTTACAATTAACTATCATTTATGCGTCGGATTCGATAATCTAAACTCACAGGAGAACGACCATAAGGTGCCAGAGGCAGCAACAGACCCTTGGAGACAAGTCGGCTGGAGGCCGATGTATTGAATCTCGACGCAATTTGAGAGTTCCATCGTCCTTACAAGGCCCTGAACGTTACAATTAACTATCATTTTTGCGTCGGATTCGAAAATCTAGACTCACAGGAGAACGACCATAAGGTGCCCGAGGCAGCAATAGACCCTTGGAGACAAGACGGCTGAATGCCGATGTATTGAATCTCGAGGCAATTTGAGTGTTCCATCGTCATTAGAAGGCCCTGTACGTTACAATTAACTATCATTTTTGCGTCGGATTCGATAATCTAAACTCACAGGAGAACGACCATAAGGTGCCCGAGGCAGCAACAGACCCTTGGACACAAGTCGGCTGGAGGTCGATGTATTGGATCGCGACGCAATTTGAGTGTTCCATCGTCATTAGGAGGCACTGAGTGTTACAATTAACTATCAGTTTTTCGTCGGATTCGAAAATCTAGACTCACAGCAGACGGACCATTTGGTGCCCGAGGCAGCAATATCCCCTTGGAGACAAATCGGCTGGAGGACGATGTATTGAATCTCGACGCAATTTGAGTCTTCTATCGTCATTAGGTCGCCCTGAACGTTATAATGAACTATCAGTTTTGCGTCGGATTCGAAAATCTAGACTTACAAGAGAACGACCATAAGGTGCCCGAGGCAGCAATAGACCCTTGGAGACAAGTCGGCTGGAGGACGATGTATTGGATCTCGACGCAATTTGAGAGTTCTATCGTCATCAGGAGGCGCTGAACGTTACTATTCACTATCATTTTCGCGTCGGATTCGAAAATCTAGACTCACAGGAGACGGACCACATGGAGCCCGCGGCACCAATATCCCCTTGTAGAGAAGCCGGGTGGAGGAAGATGTATTGACTGTCGACGCAATTTGAGTGTTCCATCGTCATTAAGAGGCCCTGAGCATTACATTTAACTATAAGTTTTGCGTCGGATTCGAAAATCTAGACTCACAGCAGACGGACCATTTGGTGCCCGAGGCAGCAATATCCCCTTGGAGACAAATCGGCTGGAGGACGATGTATTGAATCTCGACGCAATTTGAGTCTTCTATCGTCATTAGGTCGCCCTGAACGTTATAATGAACTATCAGTTTTGCGTCGGATTCGAAAATCTAGACTTACAAGAGAACGACCATAAGGTGCCCGAGGCAGCAATAGACCCTTGGAGACAAGACGGCTGAATGCCGATGTATTGAATCTCGAGGCAATTTGAGTGTTCCATCGTCATTAGAAGGCCCTGTACGTTACAATTAACTATCATTTTTGCGTCGGATTAGATAATCTAAACTCACAGGAGAACGACCATAAGGTGCCCGAGGCAGCAACAGACCCTTGGAGACAAGTCGGCTGGAGGCCGATGTATTGAATCTCGACGCAATTTGAGTGTTCCATCGTCATTAGGAGGCCCTGAACGTTACAATTAACTATCATTTTTGCGTCGGATTCGAAAATCTAGATTCACAGGAGAACGACCATAAGGTGCCCGTGGCAGCAATAGACCCTTGGAGACAAGTCGGCTGGAGGCCGATGTATTGAATCTCGACGCAATTTGAGTGTTCCATCGTCATTAGGAAGCCCTGAACGTTACAATTAACAATCAGTTTTGCGTCGGATTCGAAAATCTAGACTCACATGAGAGCGAACATAAGAGGCCGGAGGCAGTAATATCCCCATGGAGACAAGTCGGCTGGAAGACGATGTATTGAATCTCGACGCAATTTGAGTGTCCCACCGTCATTAGGGGCCCCAAACGTTACAATTAACTATAATTTTTGCGTCGGATTCGATAATCTAAACTCACAGGAGAACGACCATAAGGTGCCTGAGGCAGCAATAGACCCTTGGAGACAAGACGGCTGGAGGCCGATGCATTGAATCTCGACTCAATTTGTGTGCCCCATCGTCATTAGGAGGCCCTGAACGTTACAATTAACTATGAGTTTTGCGTCGGATTCGAAAACGTAGAATCACCGGAGACGGACCATGTGGTGCCCGAGGCAGCGATATCCCCTTGGAGATAAGTCGGCTGGAGGCCGATGTATTGAATCTCGACGCAATTTGAGTGTTCCATCGTCATTAGAAGGCCCTGAACGTTACAATTAACTATCATTTTTGCGTCGGATTCGAAAATCAAGACTCACAGGAGGACGACCATAAAGTGCCCGAGGCAGCAATAGACCCTTGGAGACAAGTCGGCTGGAGGTCGATGTATTGAATCACGACTCAATTTGTGTGCTCCATCGTCATTAGGAGGCCCTGAACGTTACAATTAACTATGAGTTTTGAGTCGCATTCAAAAACGTAGAATCACCGGAGACGGACCATGTGGTGCCCGATGCAGCGATATCCCCTTGGAGACAAGTCGGCTGGAGGCCGATGTATTGAATCTCGACGCAATTTGAGTGTCCCATTGTCATTAGAAGGCCCTGAACGTTACAATTAACTATCATTTTTGCGTCGGATTCGAAAATCTAGACTCACAGGAAAAGGATCATGTGGTGCCCGAGACAGCAATATCCCCTTGGAGACAAGTCCGCTGGAGGCCGATGTATTGAATCTCGACGCAATTTGAGTGTTCCATCGTCATTAGGAGGCCCTGAACCTTACAATTAACTGTCAGTTTCGCGTCGGATTCGAAAATCTAGACTCACAGGAGACGGACCTCATGGAGCCCGAGGCAGCAATATCCCCTTGTAGACAAGTCGGCTGGAGGAAGATGTATTGACTCTCGACGCAATTTGAGTGTTCCATCGTCTTTAGGAGTCCCTGAACGTTACAATTAACTACCATTTATGCGTCGGATTCGAAAATCTATACTCACAGGAGTAGGATCATATTGTGCCCGAGGCAGCATTAGACCCTTGGAGACAAGTCGGCTGGAGGCCGATGTATTGAATCTCGACGCAATTTGAGTCTTCTACCGTCATTAGGTCGCCCTGAACGTTATAATGAACTATCAGTTTTGCATCGGATTCGGAAATCTCGACTTACAAGAGAACGACCATAAGGTGCCCGAGCCTGCAATAGACCCTTGGAGACAAGTCGGCTGGAGGCCGATGTATTAAATCTCGACGCAATTTGAGTGTTCCATCGTCTTTAGGAGTCCATGAACGTTACAATTAACTATCATTTATGCGTCGGATTCGAAAATCTAGACTCACAGGAGTAGGATCATATTGTGCCCGAGGCAGCATTAGACCCTTGGAGACAAGTTGGCTGGAGGCCGATGTATTGAATCTCGACTCAATTAGTGTGCTCCATCGACATTAGGAGGCCCTGAAAGTTACAATTAACTATGAGTTTTGCGTCGGATTCGAAAATCTAGACTCACAGGAGAACGACCATAAGGTGCCCGAGGCAGCAATAGACCCTTGGAAACAAGTCGGCTGGAGGCCGATGTATTGAATCTCGACGCAATTTGAGTGTTCCATCGTCATTAGGAGGCCCTGAATGTTACAATTAACTATCAGTTTTTCGTCGGATTCGAAGATCTAGACTTACAGCAGACGGACCATTTGGTGCCCGAGGCAGCAATATCCCCTTGGAGACAAATCGGCTGGAGGACGATGTATTGAATCTCGACGCAATTTGAGTCTTCTATCGTCATTAGGTCGCCCTGAACGTTATAATGAACTATCAGTTTTGCGTCGGATTCGAAAATCTAGACTTACAAGAGAACGACCATAAGGTGCCCAAGCCAGCAATAGACCCTTGGAGACAAGTCGGCTGGAGGACGATGTATTGAATCTCGACGCAATTTGAGTGTTCCATCGTCTTTAGGAGTCCATGAACGTTACAATTAACTATCATTTATGCGTCGGATTCGAAAATCTAGACTCACAGGAGTAGGATCATATTGTGCCCGAGGCAGCATTAGACCCTTGGAGACAAGTCGGCTGGAGGCCGATGAATTGAATCTCGACGCAATTTGAGTGTTCCATCGTCATTAGGAGGCCCTAAACGTTACAATTAACTATCATTTTTGCGTCGTATTCGAAAATCTAAACTCACAGGAGAACGACCATAAGGTGCTCGAGGCAGCAACAGACCCTTGGAGACAAGTCGGCTGGAGGCCGATGTTTTGAATCTCGACGAATTTGAGTGTTCCATCGTCATTAAGAGGCCCTGAACGTTACAATTAACTATCATTTTTGCGTCGGATTCGAAAATCTAGACTCACAGGAGAACGACCATAAGGTGCCCGAGGCAGCAATAGACCCTTGGAGACAAGTCGGCTGGAGGTCGATGTATTGGATCGCGACGCAATTTGAGTGTTCCATCGTCATTAGGAGGCCCTGAATGTTACAATTAACTATCAGTTTTTGGTCGGATTCGAAAATCTAGACTCACAGCAGACGGCCCATTTGGTGCCCGAGGCAGCAATATCCCCTTGGAAGCAAATCGGCTGGAGGACGATGTATTGAATCTCGACGCAATTTGAGTCTTCCATCGTCATTAAGAGGCGCTGAACGTTACAATTCACTATCATTTTTGCGTCGGATTCGAAAATCTAGACTCACAGGAGAAGGATCATATTGTGCCCGAGACTGCAATATCCCCTTGGATACAAGTCGACTGGAGGTCGATGTATTGACTCTCGACGCAATTTGAGTGTTCCATTGTCACTACAAGGGCCTGAACGTTACAATTAACTATCATTTTTGCGTCGGATTCGAAAATCTAGACTCACAGGAGAACGACCATAAGGTGCCCGAGGCAGCAATAGACCCTTGGAGACAAGTCGGCTGGAGGCCGGTGTATTGAATCTCGACTCAATTTGTGTGCTCCATCGTCATTAGGAGGCCCTGAACGTTACAATTAACTATTAGTTTTGCGTCGGATTCGAAAACGTAGAATCACCGGAGACAGAACATGTGGTGCCTGAGGCAGCGATATCCCCTTGGAGACAAGTCGGCAGGAGGCCGATGTATTGAATCTCGACGCAATTTGAGTGTTCCATCGTCAATAAAAGGCCCTGAACGTTACAATTAACTATCATTTTTGCGTCGGATTCGAAAATTTACTCACAGGACAAGTTCATACGGTGCACGAGACTGCAATATCCCCTAGGATACAAGTCGACTGGAGTTCGATGTATTGAATCTCGACGCAATTTGAGTGTTCCATCGTCACTAGGAGGCCCTGAACCTTCCAATTAACTATCAGTATCGCGTCGGAATCGAAAATCTAGACTCACAGGTGACGGACCACATGGAGCCCGAGGCAGCAATATCCCCTTGTAGACAAGTCGGCTGGAGGAAATTGTGTTGACTCTCGACGCAATTTGAGTGTTCCATCGTCATTAGGAGGCCCTGAACGTTACAATTAACTATGAGTTTTGCGTCGGATTCGAAAACGTAGAATCACCGGAGACGGACCATGTGGTGCCCGAGGCAGCAATAGACCCTTGGAGACAAGTCGGCTGGAGGCCGATGTATTGAATCTCGACGCAATTTGAGTGTTCCATCGTCATTAGAAGGTCCTGAACGTTACAATTAACTATCATTTTTGCGTCGGATTCGAAAATCTAAACTCACAGGAGAACGACCATAAGGTGCCCGAGGCAGCAACAGACCCTTGGAGACAAGTCGGCTGGAGGTCGATGTATTGAATCTCGACTCAATTTGTGTGCTCCATCGTCATTAGGAGGCCCTGAACGTTACAATTAACTATGAGTTTTGCGTCGGATTCGAAAACGTTGAATCACCGGAGACGGACCATGTGGTGCCCGAGGCAGCGATATCCCCTTGGAGACAAGTCAGCTGGAGGCCGATGTATTGAATCTCGACGCAATTTGAGTGTTCGATCGTCATTACAAGGCCCTGAACGTTACAATTAACTATGAGTTTTGCGTCGGATTCGAAAATCTAGACTCACAGGAAAACGACCATAAGGTGCCCGAGGCAGCATTAGACCCTTGGAGACAAGTCGGCTGGAGGCCGATGTATTGAATCTCGACGCAATTTGAGTGTTCCATCGTCATTAGGAGGACCCAAACGTTACAATTAACAATCATTTATGTGTCGGATTCGAAAATCTAGACTCACAGGAGAACGACCATAAGGTGCCCGAGGCAGCAATAGACCCTTGGAGACAAATCGGCTGAATGCCGATGTATTGAATCTCGAGGCAATTTGAGTGTTCCATCGTCATTAGAAGGCCCGGAATGTTACAATTAACTATCATTATTGCGTTGGATTCGATAATCTAAACTCACAGGAGAACGACCATAAGGTGCCCGAGGCAGCAACAGACCCTTGGAGACAAGTCGGCTGGAGGCCGATGTATTGAATCTCGACGCAATTTGAGTGCTCCATCGGCATTTGGAGGCCCTGAAAGTTACAATTAACTATCAGTTTCACGTCGGATTCAAAAATCCAGACTCACAGGAGACGGACCATTTGGTGCCCGAGGCAGCAATATCCCCTTGGAGACAAATCGGCTGAATGCCGATGTATTGAATCTCGAGGCAATTTGAGTGTTCCATCGTCATTAGGAAGCCCTGAACGTTACAATTAACAATCAGTTTCGCGTCGGATTCGAAAATCTAGACTCACAGGAGAGCGACCATAAGGTGCCCGAGGCAGCAATAGACCCTTGGAGACAAGTCGGCTGGAGGCCGATGTATTGAATCTCGACGCAATTTGAGAGTTCCATCGTCATTACAGGGCCCTGAACGTTACAATTAACTATAAGTTTTGCGTCGGATTCGAAAATCTAAACTCACAGGAGAACGACCATAAGGTGCCCGAGGCAGCAACAGACCCTTGGAGACAAGTCGGCTGGTGGACGATGTATTGGATCTCGACGCAATTTGAGAGTTCTATCGTCATCTGGAGGCCCTGAAAGTTACAATTAACTATCAGTTTCACGTCGGATTCAAAAATCCAGACTCACAGGAGACGGACCATTTGGTGCCCGAGGCAGCAATATCCCCTTGGAGACAAATCGGCTGAATGCCGATGTATTGAATCTCGAGGCAATTTGAGTGTCCCATCGTCATTGGAAGGCCCTGAACGTTACAATTAACTATCATTTTTGCGTCGGATTCGAAAATTTAGACTCACAGGAGAAGGATCATATAGTGCCCGAGACAGCAATATCCCTTTGGAGACAAGTCCGCTGGAGGCCGATGTATTGAATCTCGACGCAATTTGAGTGTTCCATCGTCAATAGGAGGACCTAAACGCTACAATTACTATCAGTTTCGCGTCGGATTCGAAAATCTAGACTCACCGGAGAACGACCATAAGGTGCCCGAGGCAGCAACAGACTTTTGGAGACAAGTCGGCTGGAGGTCGATGTATTGAATCTCGACTCAATTTGTGTGCTCCATCGTCATTAGGAGGCCCTGAACGTTACAATTAACTATGAGTTTTGCGTCGGATTCGAAAACGTAGAATCACCGGAGACAGACCATGTGGTGCCTGAGGCAGCGATATCCCCTTGGAGACAAGTCGGCAGGAGGCCGATGTATTGAATCTCGACGCAATTTGAGTGTTCCATCGTCAATAGAAGGCCCTGAACGTTACAATTAACTATCATTTTTGCGTCGGATTCGAAAATTTACTCACAGGATAAGTTCATACGGTGCACGAGACTGCAATATCCCCTTGGATACAAGTCGAATGGAGGTCGATGTATTGAATCTCGACGCAATTTGAGTGTTCCATCGTCACTAGGAGGCCCTGAACCTTACAATTAACTATCAGTATCGCGTCGGAATCGAAAATCTAGACTCACAGGTGACGGACCACATGGAGCCCGAGGCAGCAATATCCCCTTGTAGACAAGTCGGCTGGAGGAAGTTGTGTTGACTCTCGACGCAATTTGAGTGTTCCATCGTCATTAGGAGGCCCTGAACGTTACAATTAACTATCAGATTTGCGTCGGATTCGAAAACGTAGAATCACCTGAGACGGACAATGTGGTGCCCGAGGCAGCAATAGACCCTTGGAGACAAGTCGGCTGGAGGCCGATGTATTGAATTTCGACGCAATTTGAGGGTTCCATCGTCATTAGAAGGTCCTGAACGTTACAATTAATTATCATTTTTGCGTCGGATTCGAAAATCTAGACTCACAGGAGAACGACCATAAGGTGCCCGAGGCAGCAATAGACCCTTGGAGACAAATCGGCTGAATGCCGATGTATTGAATCTCGAGGCAATTTGAGTGTTCCATCGTCATTAGAAGGCCTGGAATGTTACAATTAACTATCATTTTTGCGTCGGATTCGATAATCTAAACTCACAGGAGAACGACCATAAGGTGCCCGAGGCAGCAACAAACCCTTGGAGACAAGTCGGCTGGAGGCCGATGTATTGAATCTCGACGCAATTTGAGTGCTCCATCGGCATTTGGAGGCCCTGAACGTTACAATTAACTATCAGTTTCGCGTCGGATTCAAAAATCCAGACTCACAGGAGACGGACCATTTGGTGCCCGAGGCAGCAATATCCCCTTGGAGACAAATCGGCTGAATGCCTATGTATTGAATCTCGAGGCAATTTGAGTGTCCCATCGTCATTAGGAAGCCCTGAACGTTACAATTAACAATCAGTTTCGCGTCGGATTCGAAAATCTAGACTCACAGGAGAGCGACCATAAGGTGCCCGAGGCAGCAATAGACCCTTGGAGACAAGTCGGCTGGAGGCCGATGTATTGAATCTCGACTCAATTTGTGTGCTTCATCGTCATTAGGAAGCCCTGAACGTTACAATTAACTATGAGTTTTGCGTCGGATTCGAAAACGTAGAATCACCGGAGACGGACCATGTGGTGCCCGAGGCTGCGATATCCCCTTGGAGACAAGTCGGCTGCAGGCCGATGTATTGAATCTCGACGCAATTTGAGTGTTCCATCGTCATTAGAAGGCCCTGAACGTTACATTTAACTATCATTTTTGCGTCGGATTCGAAAATCTAGACTCACAGGAGAACGACCATATGGTGCCCGAGGCAGCAATAGACCCTTGGAGACAAGTCGGCTGGAGGTCGATGTATTGAATCTCGACGCAATTTGAGTGTTCCATCGTCATTACAAGGCCCTGAACGTTAGAATTAACTTTGAGTTTTGCGTCGGATTCGAAAATCTATACCCACAGGAGAACGACCATAAGGTGCCCGAGGCAACAATAGACCCTTGGAGACAAGTCGGCTGGAGGCCGATGTATTGAATCTCGACGCAATTTGAGTGTTCCATCGTCAATAGGAGGACCTAAACGTTACAATTAACTATCAATTTTGCGTCGGATTCGATAATCTAAACTCACAGGAGAACGACCATAAGGTGCCCGAGGCAGCAATAGACCCTTGGAGACAAGTCGGCTGGAGGCCGATGTATTGAATCTCGACGCAATTTGAGTGTTCCATCGGCATTAGGAGGCCCTGAACGTTACAATTAACTATCAGTTTCGCGTCGGATTCGAAAATCTAGACTCACAGGAGAACGACCATAAGGTGCCCGAGGCAGCAATATACCCTTGGAGACAAGTCGGCTGGAGGACGATGTATTGAATCTCGACGCAATTTGAGTGTTCCATCGTCATTACAAGGCCCTGAACGTTACAATTAACTATCTTTTTTGAGTCGGGTCCGAAAATCTAGACTCACTGGAGAACGACCATAAGGTGCCCGAGGCTGCAATGGACCCTTGGAGAGAAGTCGGCTGGAGGCCGATGTATTGAATCTCGACTCAATTTGTGTGCTCCATCGTCATTAGGAGGCCCTGAACGTTACAATTAACAATGAGTTTTGCGTCGGATTCGTAAACGTAGAATCACCGGAGACGGACCATGTGGTGCCCGAGGCAGCGATATCCCCTTGGAGACAAGTCGGCTGGAGGCCGATGTATTGCATCTCGACGCAATTTGAGTGTTCCATCGTCATTACAAGGCCCTGAACGTTACAATTAACTTTGAGTTTTGCGTCGGATTCGAAAATCTAGACCCACAGGTGAACGACCATAAGGTGCCCGAGGCAGCAATAGACCCTTGGAGACAAGTCGGCTGGAGGCCGATGTATTGAATCTCGACGCAATTTGAGTGTTCCATCGTCAATAGGAGGACCTAAACGTTACAATTAACTATCAATTTTGCGTCGGATTCGATAGTCTAAACTCACAGGAGAACGACCATAAGGTGCCCGAGGCAGCAACAGACCCTTGGAGACAAATCGGCTGGAGGCCGATGTATTGAATCTCGACGCAATTTGAGTGTTCCATCGGCATTAGGAGGCCCTGAACGTTAGAATTAACTATCAGTTTGGCGTCGGATTCGAAAATCTAGACACACAGGAGAACGACCATAAGGTGCCCGAGGCAGCAATAGACCCTTGGAGACAAGTCGGCTGGAGGCCAATGTATTGAATCTCGACGCAATTTGAGTGTTCCATCGTCATTACAAGGCCCTGAACGTTACAATTAACTATGAGTTTTGCGTCGGATTCGAAAACGTAGAATCACCAGAGACGGACCATGTGGTGCCCGAGGCAGCGATATCCCCTTGGAGACAAGTCGGCTGGAGGCCGATGTATTGAATCTCGACGCAATTTGAGTGTCCCATCGTCATTAGAAGGCCCTGAACGTTACAATTAACTATCATTTTTGCGTCGGATTCGAAAATCTAGACTCCCAGGAGAACGACCATAAGGTGCCCGAGGCAGCAATAGACCCTTGGAGACAAGTCGGCTGGAGGACGATGTATTGAATCTCGACGCAATTTGAGTGTCCCATCGTCATTAGAAGGCCCCCGAACGTTACAATTATCTATCATTTATGCGTCGGATTCGAAAATCTAGACTCACAGGAGAACGACCATAAGGTGCCCGAGGCAGCAACAGACCCTAGGAGACAAGTCGGCTGGAGGCCGATGTATTGAATCTCGACGCAATTTGAGTGTTCCATCGTCATTAGGAAGCCCTGAACGTTACAATTAACAATCAGTTTCGCGTCGGATTCGAAATTCTAGACTCACATGAGAGCGAACATAAGAGGCCGGAAGCAGTAATATCCCCATGGAGACAAGTCGGCTGGAGGACGATGTATTGAATCTCGACGCAATTTGAGTGTCCCATCGTCATTAGGAGGCACTAAACGTTACAATTAACTATCATTTTTGCGTCGGATGCGAAAATCTTGACTCACAGGAGAACAACCATAAGGTGCCCGAGGCAGCATTAGACCCTTGGAGACAAGTCGGCTGGAGGCCGATGTATTGAATCTCGACTCAATTTGTGTGCTTCATCGTCATTAGGAGGCCCTGAACGTTACAATTAACTATGAGTTTTGGGTCGGATTCGAAAACGTAGAATCACCGGAGACGGACCATGTGGTGCCCGAGGCAGCGATATCCCCTTGGAGACAAGTCGGCTGGAGGCCGATGTATTGAATCTCGACGCAATTTGAGTGTTCCATCGTCAATAGGAGGACCTAAACGTTACAATTACTATCAGTTTCGCGTCGGATTCAAAAATCTAGACTCACAGCAGACGGACCATTTGGTGCCCGAGGCAGCAATATCCCCTTGGAGACAAATCGGCTGGAGGACGATGTATTGAATCTCGACGCAATTTGAGTCTTCTATCGTCATTAGGTCGCCCTGAACGTCATAATGAACTATCAGTTTTGCGTCGGATTCGAAAGTCTAGACTTACAAGAGAACGACCATAAGGTGCCCGAGGCAGTAATAGACCCTTGGAGACAAGTCGGCTGGAGGTCGATGTATTGAATCTCGACGCAATTTGAGTGTTCCATCGTCATTACAAGGCCCTGAGCGTTACAATTAACTATCTTTTTTGCGTCGGATCCGAAAATCTAGACTCACTGGAGAACGACCATAAGGTGCCCGAGGCAGCAATGGACCCTTGGAGACAAGTCGGCTGGAGGCCGATGTATTGAATCTCGACTTAATTTGTGTGCTCCATCGTCATTAGGAGGCCCTGAACGTTACAATTAACAATGAGTTTTGCGTCGGATTCGAAAACGTAGAATCACCGGAGACGACCATGTGGTGCCCGAGGCAGCGATATCCCCTTGGAGACAAGTCGGCTGGAGGCCGATGTATTGAATCTCGACGCAATTTGAGTGTTCCATCGTCATTACAAGGCCCTGAACGTTACAATTAACTTTGAGTTTTGCGTCGGATTCGAAAATCTAGACTCACAGGAGAACGACCATAAGGTGCCCGAGGCAGCAATAGACCCTTGGAGACAAGTCGGCTGGAGGCCGATGTATTGAATCTCGACGCAATTTGTGTGTTCCATCGTCAATAGGAGGACCTAAACGTTACAATTAACTATCAATTTTGCGTCGGATTCGATAATCTAAACTCACAGGAGAACGACCATAAGGTGCCCGAGGCAGCAATAGACCCTTGGAGACAAGTCGGCTGGAGGCCGATGAATTGAATCTCGACGCAATTTGAGTGTTCCATCGGCATTAGGAGGCCCTGAACGTTACAATTAACTATCAGTTTCGCGTCGGATTCGAAAATCTAGACTCACAGGAGAACGACCATAAGGTGTCCGAGGCAGCAATAGAACCTTGGAGACAAGTCGGCTGGAGGACGATGTATTGAATCTCGACGCAATTTGAGGGTTCCATCGTCATTAGGAGGCCCTGAACGTTACAATTAACTATGAGTTTTGCGTCGGATTCGAAAACGTAGAATCACCGGAGACGGACCATGTGGTGCCCGAGGCAGCGATATCCCCTTGGAGAAAAGTCGGCTGGAGGCCGATGTATTGAATCTCGACGCAATTTGAGTGTCCCATCATCATTAGAAGGCCCTGAACGTTACAATTAACTATCATTTTTGCGTCGGATTCGAAAATCTAGACTCCCAGGAGAACGACCATAAGGTGTCCGAGGCAGCAATAGACCCTTGGAGACAAGTCGGCTGGAGGACGATGTATTGAATCTCGACGCAATTTGAGTGTCCCATAGTCATTAGAAGGCCCCCGAACATTACAATTAACTATCATTTATGCGTCGGATTCGAAAATCTAGACTCACAGGAGAACGACCATAAGGTGCCCGAGGCAGCAACAGACCCTAGGAGACAAGTCGGCTGGAGGCCGATGTATTGAATCTCGACGCAATTTGAGTGTTCCATCGTCATTACAAGGCCCTGAACGTTACAATTAACTATCTTTTTTGCGTCGGATTCGAAAATTTAGACTCACAGGAGAACGACCATATGGTGCCCGAGGCAGCAATAGACCCTTGGAGACAAGTCGGCTGGAGGCAGATGTATTGAATCTCGACGCAATTTGAGTGTCCCATCGTCATTAGAAGGCCCTGAACGTTACAATTAACTATCATTTTTGCGTCGGATTCGAAAATTTAGACTCACAGGAGAAGGATCATATAGTGCCCGAGACAGCACTATCCCTTTGGAGACAAGTACGCTGGAGGCCGATGTATTGAATCTCGACGCAATTTGAGTGTTCCATCGTCAATAGGAGGACCTAAACGTTACAATTACTATCAGTTTCGCGTCGGATTCGAAAATCTAGACTCACAGCAGACGGACCATTTGGTGCCCGATCCAGCAAAATCCCCTTGGAGACAAATCGGCTTGAGGACGAGGTATTGAATCTCGAAGCAATTTGAGTCTTCTATCGTCATTAGGTCGCCATGAACGTTATAATGAACTATCAGTTTTGCGTCGGATTCGAAAGTCTAGACTTACAAGAGAACGACTATAAGGTGCCCGAGGCAGTAATAGACCCTTGGAGACAAGTCGGCTGGAGGTCGATGTATTGAATCTCGACGCAATTTGAGTGTTCCATCGTCATTACAAGGCCCTGAACGTTACAATTAACTATCTTTTTTGAGTCGGATCCGAAAATCTAGACTCACTGGAGGACGACCATAAGGTGCCCGAGGCAGCAATGGACCCTTGGAGAGAATTCGGCTGGAGGCCGATGTATTGAATCTCGACTCAATTTGTGTGCTCCATCGTCATTAGGAGGCCCTGAACGTTACAACTAACAATGAGTTTGGCGTCGGATTCGAAAACGTAGAATCACCGGAGACGGACCATGTGGTGCCCGAGGCAGCGATATCCCCTTGGAGACAAGTCGGCTGGAGGCCGATGTATTGAATCTCGACGCAATTTGAGTGTCCCATCGTCATTAGAAGGCCCCCGAACGTTACAATTATCTATCATTTATGCGTCGGATTCGAAAATCTAGACTCACAGGAGAACGACCATAAGCTGCCCGAGGCAGCAACAGACCCTAGGAGACAAGTCGGCTGGAGGCCGATGTATTGAATCTCGACGCAATTTGAGTGTTCCATCGTCATTACAAGGCCCTGAACGTTACAATTAACTAACTTTTTTGCGTCGGATTCGAAAATTTAGACTCACAGGAGAACGACCATATGGTGCCCGAGGCAGCAATAGACCCTTGGAGACAAATCGGCTGAATGCCGATGTATTGAATCTCGAGGCAATTTGAGTGTTCCATCGTCATTAGAAGGAGCTGAACGTTACAATTAACTATCATTTTTGCGTCGGATTTGATAATCTAAACTCTCAGGAGAACGACCATAAGGTGCCCGAGGCAGCAACAGACCCTTGGAGACAAGTCGGCTGGAGGCCAATGTATTGAATCTCGACGCTATTTGAGTGCTCCATCGTCATTTGGAGGCCCTGAACGTTACAATTAACTATCAGTTTCGCGTCGGATTCAAAAATCCAGACTCACAGGAGACGGACGATTTGGTGCACGAGGCAGCAATATCCCCTTGGAGACAAATCGGCTGAGTGCCGATGTATTGAATCTCGAGGCAATTTAAGTGTTCCATCGTCAGTAGGAAGCCCTGAACGTTACAATTAAAAATCAGTTTCGCGTCGGATTCGAAATTCTAGACTCACATGAGAGCGAACATAAGAGGCCGGAGGCAGTAATAACCCCATGGAGACATGTCGGCTGGAGGACGATGTACTGAATCTCGACGCAATTTGTGTGCTCCATCGTCATTAGGAGGCCCTGAACGTTACAATTAACTATGAGTTTTGGGTCGGATTCGAAAACGTAGAATCACCGGAGACGGACCATGTGGTGCCCGAGGCCGCGATATCCCCTTGGAGACAAGTCGGCTGGAGGCCGATGTATTGAATCTCGACGCAATTTGTGTGTTCCATCGTCAATAGCAGGACCTAAACGTTACAATTACTATCAGTTTCGCGTCGGATTCAAAAATCTAGACTCACAGCAGACGGACCATTTGGTGCCCGAGGCAGCAATATCCCCTTGGAGACAAATCGGCTGGAGGACGATGTATTGAATCTCGACGCAATTTGAGTCTTCTATCGTCATTAGGTCGCCCTGAACGTTATATTGAACTATCAGTTTTGCGTCGGATTCGAAAGTCTAGACTTACAAGAGAACGACCATAAGGTGCCCGAGGTAGTAATAGACCGTTGGAGACAAGTCGGCTGGAGGTCGATGTATTGAATCTCGACGCAATTTGAGTGTTCCATCGTCATTACAAGGCTCTGTACGTTACAATTAACTATCTTTTTTGCGTCGGATCCGAAAATCTAGACTCACTGGAGAACGATCATAAGGTGCGCGAGGCAGCAATGGACCCTTGGAGACATTCGGCTGGAGGCCGATGTATTGAATCTCGACTCAATTTGTGTGCTCCATCGTCATTAGGAGGCCCTGAACGTTACAATTAACAATGAGATTTGCGTCGGATTCGAAAACGTACAATCACCGGAGACGGACCATGTGGTGCCCGATTCAGCGATATCCCCTTGGAGACAAGTCGGCTGGAGGCCGATGTATTGAATCTCGACGCAATTTGAGTGTTCCATCGTCATTACAAGGCACTGAACGTTACAATTAACTTTGAGTTTTGCGTCGGATTCGAAAATCTAGACTCACAGGAGAACGACCATAAGGTGCCCGAGGCAGCAATAGACCCTTGGAGACAAGTCGGCTGGAGGCCGATGTATTGAATCTCGACGCAATTTGAGTGTTCCATCGTCAATAGGAGGACCTAAACGTTACAATTAACTATCAATTTTGCGTCGGATTCGATAATCTAAACTCACAGGAGAACGACCATAAGGTGCCCGAGGCAGCAATAGACACTTGGAGACAAGTCGGCTGGAGGCCGATGTATTGATTCTCGACAGAATTTGAGTGTTCCATCGGCATTAGGAGGCCCTGAACGTTACAATTAACTATCAGTTTCGCGTCGGATTCGAAAATCTAGACTCACAGGAGAACGACCATAAGGTGTCCGAGGCAGCAATAGACCCTTGGAGACAAGTCGGCTGGAGGACGATGTATTGAATCTCGACGCAATTTGAGAGTTCCATCGTCATTAGGAGGCCCTGAACGTTACAATTAACTATGAGTTTTGCGTCGTATTCGAAAACGTAGAATCACCGGAGACGGACCATGTGGTGCCCGAGGCAGCGATATCCCCTTGGAGACAAATCGGCTGAGTGCCGATGTATTGAATCTCGAGGCAATTTGAGTGTTCCATCGTCATTAGGAAGCCCTGAACGTTACAATTAACAATCAGTTTCGCGTCGGATTCGAAATTCTAGACTCACATGAGAGCGAACATAAGAGGCCGGAGGCAGTAATAGACCCTTGGAGACAAGTCGGCTGGAGGACGATGTATTGAATCTCGACGCAATTTGAGTGTCCCATCGTCATTAGAAGGACCCCGAACATTACAATTAACTATCATTTATGCGTCGGATTCGAAAATCTAGACTCACAGGAGAACGACCATAAGGTGCCCGAGGCAGCAACAGACCCTAGGAGACAAGTCGGCTGGAGGCCGATGTATTGAATCTCGACGCAATTTGAGTGTTCCATCGTCATTACAAGGCCCTGAACGTTACAATTAACTATCTTTTTTGCGTCGGATTCGACAATTTAGACTCACAGGAGAACGACCATATGGTGCCCGAGGCAGCAATATCCCCTTGTAGACAAGTCGGCTGGAGGAAGATGTATTGACTCTCGACGCAATTTGAGTGTTCCATCGTCTTTAGGAGGCCCTGAACGTTACACTTAACTATCATTTTTGCGTCGGATTCGATAATCTAGACTCACAGGAGAACGACATTAAGGTGCCCGAGGCAGCAATAGACCCTTGGAGACAAGTCGGCTGGAGGCCGAGGTATTGAATCTCGACTCAATTTGTGTGCTCCATCGTCATTAGGAGGCCCTGAACGTTACAATTAACCATGAGTTTCGCGTCGGATTCGAAAACGTAGAATCACCGGTTACGGACAATGTGGTGCCCGAGGCAGCGATATCCCCTTGGAGACAAGTCGGCTGGAGGTCGATGTATTGAATCTCGACGAAATTTGAGTGTTCCATCGCCAATAGGAGGCACTGAACGTTACAATTAACTATGAGTTTTTCGTCGGATTCGATAATCTAAACTCACAGGAGAACGACCATAAGGTGCCCGAGGCAGCAACAGACCCTTGGAGACAAGTCGCCTGGAGGCCGATGTATTGAATCTCGACGCAACTTGAGAGTTCCATCGTCATTAGGAGGCCCTGAATGTTACAATTAACTATGAGTTTTGCGTCGGATTCGAAAATCTAGACTCACAGGAGAACGACCATAAGGTGCCCGATGCAGCAATAGACCCTTGGAGACAAGTCGGCTGGAGGCCGATGTATTGAATCTCGACGCAATTTGAGTGTTCCATCGGCATTAGGAGGCCCTGAACGTTACAATTAACTATCATTTTTGCGTCGGATTCGATAATCTAAACTCACAGGAGAACGACCATAAGGTGCCCGATGCAGCAACAGACCCTTGGAGACAAGTCGGCTGGAGGCCGATGTATTGAATCTCGACGCAACTTGAGAGTTCCATCGTCATTAGGATGCCCTGAACGTTACAATTAACTATGAGTTTTGCGTCGGATTCGAAAATCTACACTCACAGGAGATCGACCATAAGGTGCCCGATGCAGCAATAGACCCTTGGAGACAAGTCGGCTGGAGGCCGATGTATTGAATCTCGACGCAACTTGAGAGTTCCATCGTCATTAGGATGCCCTGAACGTTACAATTAACTATGAGTTTTGCGTCGGATTCGAAAATCTACACTCACAGGAGAACGACCATAAGGTGCCCGATGCAGCAATAGACCCTTGGAGACAAGTCGGCTGGAGGCCGATGTATTGAATCTCGACGCAATTTGAGTGTTTCATCGGCATTAGGAGGCCCTGAACGTTACAATTAACTATCATGTTTGAGTCGGATTCGATAATCTAAACTCACTGGAGATCGACCTTAAGGTACCCGAGGCAGCAATAGACCCTTGGATACAAGTCGGCTGGAGGCCGATGTATTGAATCTCGACGCAATTTGAGTGTTCCATCGGTATTGGGAGGCCCTGAACGTTACAGTTAACTATCATTTTAGCGTCGGATTCGAAAATCTACTAACAAGAGAAGGCTCATATGGTGCACGAGACTGCAATATCCCCTTGGATAGAAGTCGGCTGGAGGCCGATGTATTGAATCTCGACGAAATTTGAGTGTTCCATCGCCAATAGGAGGCCCTGAACGTTACAATTAACTATGAGTTTTGCGTCGGATTCGAAAACGTAGAATCACCGGAGACGGACTATGTGGTGCCCGAGGCAGCGATATCCCCTTGGAGACAAGTCGGCTGGAGGCCGATGTATTGAATCTCGACGCAATTTGAGTGTTCCATCGTCATTAGAAGGCCCTGAACGTTACAATTAACTATCATTTTTGCGTCGGATTCGATAATCTAAACTCACAGGAGAACGACCATAAGGTGCCCGAGGCAGCAACAGACCCTTGGAGACAAGTCGCCTGGAGGCCGATGTATTGAATCTCGACGCAACTTGAGAGTTCCATCGTCATTAGGAGGCCCTGAACGTTACAATTAACTATGAGTTTTGCGTCGGATTCGAAAATCTACACTCACAGGAGAACGACCATAAGGTGCCCGATGCAGCAATAGACCCTTGGAGACAAGTCGGCTGGAGGCCGATGTATTCAATCTCGACGCAATTTGAGTGTTCCATCGTCATTAGGAGGCCCTAAACGTTACAACTAACTATCATTTTTGCGTCGGATTCGATAATCTAAACTCACAGGAGAACGAGCATAAGGTGCCCGAGGCAGCAACAGACCCTTGGAGACAAGCCGGCTGGAGGGCGATGTATTGAATCTCGACAGAATTTCAGTGTTCCATCGTCATTACAAGGCCCTGAACGTTACAATTAACAATCATTTTTGCGTCGGATTCGAAAATCTAGACTCACAGGAGAACGACCATAAGGTGCCCGAGCCAGCAATATCCCCTTGGAGACAAATCAGCTGGAGGACGATGTATTGAATCTCGACGCAATTTGAGTCTTCTATCGTCATTAGGAGGCGCTGAACGTTACAATTCACTATCATCTTTGGGTCGGATTCGAAAATCTAGACTCACAGGGGAACGACCATAAGGTGCCCGAGGCAGCAATAGATCCTTGGAAACAAGTCGGCTGGAGGACGATGTATTGAATCTCGACGCAATTTGAGTGTTCCATCGGCATTAGGAGGCCCTGAACGTTACAATTAACTATCAGTTTCGCGTCGGATTCAAAAATCCAGACTCACAGGAGACGGACCATTTGGTGCCCGAGGCAGCAATATTCTCTTGGAGACAAATCAGCTGGAGGACGATGTATTGACTTTCGACGCAATTTGAGTGTTCCATCGTCTTTAGGAGTCCCTGAACGTTACAATTAACTATCAGTTTTGCGTCGGATTCTAAAATGTTGACTCACAGGGGAACGACCATACGGTGCCCGAGGCAGCAATAGACCCTTGGAGACAAGTCGGCTGGAGGCCGATGTATTGAATCTCGACGCTATTTGAGTGTTTCATCGGCATTAGGATGCCCTGAACGTTACAATTAACTATGAGTTTTGCGTCGGATTCGAAAATCTACACTCACAGGAGGACGAACATAAGGTGCCCGATGCAGCAATAGACCCTTGGAGACAAGTCGCCTGGAGGCCGATGTATTGAATCTCGACGCAACTTGAGAGTTCCATCGTCATTAGGATGCCCTGAACGTTACAATTAACTATGAGTTTTGCGTCGGATTCGAAAATCTACACTCACAGGAGAACGACCATAAGGTGCCCGATGCAGCAATAGACCCTTGGAGACAAGTCGGCTGGAGGCCGATGTATTGAATCTCGACGCAATTTGAGTGTTTCATCGGCATTAGGAGGCCCTGAACGTTTCAATTAACTATCATGATTGAGTCGGATTCGATAATCTAAACTCACAGGAGAACGACCATAAGGTGCCCGAGGCAGCAACAGACCCTTGGAGACAAGTCGGCTGGAGGCCGATGTATTGAATCTAGACGCAATTTAAGTGTTCCATCGTCATTAAGAGGCCCTGAGCATTACATTTAACAATACCGTTTTTGCGTCGGATTCTAAAATGTTGACTCACAGGGGAACGACCATACGGTGCCCGAGGCAGCTATTGACCCTTGGAGACAAGTCGGTTGGAGGACGATGTATTGAATCGCGACGCAAAATAAGTGTTCCATCGTCACTAGGAGGCCCTGAATAATACAATTAACTATCAGTTTTTCGTCGGATTCGAAAATCTAGACTCACAGGAGAACGACCTTAAGGTGCCCGAGGCAGCAATAGACCCTTGGATACAAGTCGGCTGGAGGCCGATGTATTGAATCTCGACGCAATTTGAGTGTTCCATCGGTATTAGGAGGCCCTGAACGTTACAGTTAACTATCATTTTAGCGTCGAATTCGAAAATCTACTAACAGGAGAAGGCTCATATGGTGCACGAGACTGCAATATCCCCTTGGATAGAAGTCGGCTGGAGGCCGATGTATTGAATCTCGACGAAATTTGAGTGTTCCATCGCCAATAGGAGGCCCTGAACGTTACAATTAACTATGAGTTTTGCGTCGGATTCGAAATCGTAGAATCACCGGAGACGGGCAATGTCGTGCCCGAGGCAGCGATATCCCCTTGGAGACAAGTCGGCTGGAGGCCGATGTATTGAATCTCGACGCAATTTGAGTGTTCCATCGTCATTAGAAGGCCCTGAAAGTTACAATTAACTATCATTTTTGCGTCGGATTCGATAATCTAAACTCACAGGAGAACGACCATAAGGTGCCCGAGGCAGCAACAGACCCCTGGAGACAAGTCGCCTGGAGGCCGATGTATTGAATCTCGACGCAACTTGAGAGTTCCATCGTCATTAGGAGGCCCTGAACGTTACAATTAACTATGAGTTTTGCGTCGGATTCGAAAATCTACACTCACAGGAGAACGACCATAAGGTGCCCGATGCAGCAATAGACCCTTGGAGACAAGTTGGCTGGAGGCCGATGTATTGAATCTCGACGCAATTTGAGTGTTTCATCGGCATTAGGAGGCCCTGAACGTTACAATTAACTATCATGTTTGAGTCGGATTCGATAATCTAAACTCACAGGAGAACGACCATAAGGTGCCCGAGGCAGCAACAGACCCTTGGAGACAAGTCGGCTGGAGGCCGATGTATTGAATCTCGACGCAATTTGAGTGTTCCATCGTCATTAGGAGGCCCTAAACGTTACAATTAACTATCATTTTTGCGTCGGATTCGATAATCTAAACTCACAGGAGAACGAGCATAAGGTGCCCGAGGCAGCAACAGACCCTTGGAGACAAGTCGGCTAGAGGGCGATGTATTGAATCTCGACGCAATTTCAGTGTTCCATCGTCATTACAAGGCCCTGAACGTTACAATTAGCAATCATTTTTGCGTCGGATTCGAAAATCTAGACTCACAGGAGAACGACCATAAGGTGCCCGAGCCAGCAATATCCCCTTGGAGACAAATCAGCTGGAGGACGATGTATTGAATCTCGACGCAATTTGAGTCTTCTATCGTCATTAGGAGGCGCTGAACGTTACAATTCACTATCATTTTTGGGTCGGATTCGAAAATCTAGACTCACAGGAGAACGACCATAAGGTGCCCGAGGCAGCAATAGACCCTTGGAAGCAAGTCGGCTGGAGGACGATGTATTGAATCTCGACGCAATTTGAGTGTTCCATCGCCATTAGGAGGCCCTGAACGTTACAATTAACTATCAGTTTCGCGTCGGATTCAAAAATCCAGACTCACAGGAGACGGACCATTTGGTGCCCGAGGCAGCAATATTCCCTTGGAGACAAATCAGCTGGAGGACGATGTATTGACTTTCGACGCAATTTGAGTGTTCCATCGTCTTTAGGAGTCCCTGAACGTTACAATTAACTATCAGTTTTGCGTCGGATTCTAAAATGTTGACTCACAGGGGAACGACCATACGGTGCCCGAGGCATCAATAGACCCTTCGAGACAAGTCGGCTGGAGGCCGATGTATTGAATCTCGACGCTATTTGAGTGTTCCATCGGCATTAGGAGGCCCTGAACGTTACAATTAACAATCAGTTTCGCGTCGGATTCAAAAATCTAGACTCACATAGCGAACATAAGAGGCCGGAGGCAGCAATATCCCCTTGTAGACAAGTCGGCTGGAGGAAGATGTATTGACTCTCGACGCAATTTGAGTGTTCCATCGTCATTAAGAGGCCCTGAGCATTACATTTAACAATACCGTTTTTGCGTCGGATTCTAAAATGTTGACTCACAGGGGAACGACCATACGGTGCCCGAGGCAGCAATAGACCCTTGGAGACAAGTCGGCTGGAGGCCGATGTATTGAATCTCGACGCAATTTGAGTGTTCCATCGGTATTAGGAGGCCCTGAACGTTACAGTTAATTATCATTTTAGCGTCGGATTCGAAAATCTACTAACAGGAGAAGGCTCATATGGTGCACGAGACTGCAATATCCCCTTGGATAGAAGTCGGCTGGAGGCCGATGTATTGAATCTCGACGAAATTTGAGTGTTCCATCGCCAATAGGAGGCCCTGAACGTTACAATTAACTATGAGTTTTGCATCGGATTCGAAAACGTAGAATCACCGGAGACGGACTATGTGGTGCCCGAGGCAGCGATATCCCTTTGGAGACAAGTCGGCTGGAGGCCGATGTTTTGAATCTCGACGCGATTTCAGTGTTCCATCGTCATTAGAAGGCCCTGAACGTTACAATTAACTATCATTTTTGCGTCGGATTCGATAATCTAAACTCACAGGAGAACGACCATAAGGTGCCCGAGGCAGCAACAGACCCCTGGAGACAAGTCGCCTGGAGGCCGATGTATTGAATCTCGACGCAACTTGAGAGTTCCATCGTCATTAGGAGGCCCTGAACGTTACAATTAACTATGAGTTTTGCGTCGGATTCGAAAATCTACACTCACAGGAGAACGACCATAAGGTGCCCGATGCAGCAATAGACCCTTGGAGACAAGTCGGCTGGAGGACGATGTATTGAATCTCGACGCAATTTGAGTGTTTCATCGGCATTAGGAGGCCCTGAACGTTACAATTAACTATCATGTTTGAGTCGGATTCGATAATCTAAACTCACAGGAGAACGACCATAAGGTGCCCGAGGCAGCAACAGACCCTTGGAGACAAGACGGCTGGAGGCCGATGTATTGAATCTCGACGCAATTTGAGTGTTCCATCGTCATTAGGAGGCCCTAAACGCTACAATTAACTATCATTTTTGCGTCGGAGTTGATAATCTAAACTCACAGGAGAACGAGCATAAGGTGCCCGAGGCAGCAACAGACCCTTGGAGACAAGTCGGTTGGAGGACGATGTATTGGATCGCGACGCAAAATAAGTGTTCCATCGTCACTAGGAGGCCCTAAATAATACAATTAACTATCAGTTTTTCGTCGGATTCGAAAATCTAAACTCACAGGAGAACGACCTTAAGGTGCCCGAGGCAGCAACAGACCCTTGGAGACAAGTCGGCTGGAGGCCGATGTATTGAATCTCGACGCAATTTGAGTGTTCCATCGTCATTAGGAGGCCCTAAACGTTACAATTAACAATCATTTTTGCGTCGGATTCGAAAATCTAGACTCACAGGAGAACGACCATAAGGTGCCCGAGCCAGCAATATCCCCTTGGAGACAAATCAGCTGGAGGACGATGTATTGAATCTCGACGCAATTTGAGTCTTCTATCGTCATTAGGAGGCGCTGAACGTTACAATTCACTATCATTTTTGGGTCGGATTCGAAAATCTAGACTCACAGGAGAACGACCATAAAGTGCACGAGTCAGCAATAGACCCTTGGAAACAAGTCGGCTGGAGGACGATGAGTGTTCCATCGGCATTAGGAGGCCCTGAACGTTACAATTAACTATCAGTTTCGCGTCGGATTCAAAAATGCAGACTCACAGGAGACGGACCATTTGGTGCCCGAGGCAGCAATATTCCCTTGGAGACAAATCAGCTGGAGGACGATGTATTGACTTTCGACGCAATTTGAGTGTTCCATCGTCTTTAGGAGTCCCTGAACGTTACAATTAACTATCAGTTTTGCGGCGGATTCTAAAATGTTGACTCACAGGGGAACGACCATACGGTGCCCGAGGCAGCAATAGACCCTTGGAGACAAGTCGGCTGGAGGCCGATGTATTGAATCTCGACGCTATTTGAGTGTTCCATCGGCATTAGGAGGCCCTGAACGTTACAATTAACAATCAGTTTCGCGTCGGATTCAAAAATCTAGACTCACATAGCGAACATAAGAGGCCGGAGGCAGCAATATCCCCTTGTAGACAAGTCGGCTGGAGGAAGATGTATTGACTCTCGACGCAATTTGAGTGTTCCATCGTCATTAAGAGGCCCTGAGCTTTACATTTAACAATACCGTTTTTGCGTCGGATTCTAAAATGTTGACTCACAGGGGAACGACCATACTGTGCCCGAGGCAGCTATTGACCCTTGGAGACAAGTCGGTTGAGGACGATGTATTGGATCGCGACGCAAAATAAGTGTTCCATCGTCACTAGGAGGCCCTGAATAATACAATTAACTATCAGTTTTTCGTCGGATTCGAAAATCTAAACTCACAGGAGAACGACCATAAGGTGCCCGAGGCAGCAACAGACCCTTGGAGACAAGTCGGCTGGAAACCGATGTATTGATTCTTGACGCAATTTGTGTGTTCCATCGTCATTAGGAGGCCCTGAACGTTACAATTCACTATCATTTTTGCGTCGGATTCGAAAATCTAGACTCACAGGAGAAGGACCATGTGGTGCCCGAGGCAGCAATACCCTTGGATACAAGTCGGCTGGAGGCCGATGTATTGAATCTCGACGCAATTTGATGGTTCCATCGTCATTACAAGACCCTGAACGTTACAATTAACTATCATTTTTGCGTCGGATTCGAAAATCTAGACTCACAGGAGTACGAATATAAGGTGCCCGAAGCAGCAATAGACCCTTGGAGAGAAGTCGGCTGGAAACCGATGTATTGATTCTTGACGCAATTTGAGTGTTCCATCGTCATTAGGAGTCCCTGAACGTTACAGTTAACTATCATTTTAGCGTCGGATTCGAAAATCTAGAATCACCGGAGAAGGACCATGTGGTGCCCGAGGCAGCGATATCCCCTTATAGACAAGTCGGCTGGAGGACGATGTATTGAATCTCGACGCAATTTGAGTGTTCCATCGTCATTAGGAAGCCCTGAACGTTACAATTAACAATCAGTTTCGCGTCGGATTCGAAAATCTAGACTCACATGAGAGCGAACATAAGAAGCCGGAGGCAGTAATACCCCATGGAGACAAGTCGGCTTAAGGGCGATGTATTGAATGTCGACGCAATTTGTGTGTCCCATCGTCATTAGGAGGCCCTAAACGTTACAATTATCTATCATTTTTGCGTCGGATTCGATAATCTAAACACACAGGAGAACGACCATAAGGTGCCCGAGGCATCAACAGACCCTTGGAGACAAGTCGGCTGGAGGCCGATGTATTGAATCTCGACGCAATTTGAGTGTTCCATCGTCATTAGGAGGCCCTAAACGTTACAATTAACTATCATTTTTGCGTCGGATTCGATAATCTAAACACACAGGAGAACGACCATAAGGTGCCCGAGGCAGCAACAGACCCTTGGAGACCATTCGGCTGGAGGCCGATGTATTGATTCTTGACGCAATTTGAGTGTTCCATCGTCATTAGGAGTCCCTGAACGTTACAATTAACATTCATTTTAGCGTCGGATTCGAAAATCTACTCACAGGAGAAGTTCATACGGTTCTCGAGACAGCAATATCCCCTTGGAGACAAGTCCGCTGGAGGCCGATGTATTGAATCTCGACGCAATTTGAGTGTTCCATCGTCATTAGGAGGCCCTAAACGTTACAATTAACTATCTTTTTTGCGTCGGATTAGATAATCTAAACTCACAGGAGAACGACGATAAGGTGCCCGAGGCAGCAACAGACCCTTGGAGACAAGTCGGCTGGAGGTCGATGTATTGGATCGCGAACCAATTTGAGTGTTCCATCGTCATTAGGAGGCCCTGAATGTTACAACTAACTATCAGTTTTTCGTCGGATTCGAAAATCTAGACTCACAGGAGAAGGATCATATGGTGCACGAGACTGCAATATCCCCTTGGATTCAAGTCGACTGGAGGTCGATGTATTGACTCTCGACGCAATTTGAGTGTTCCATCGGCATTAGGAGGCCCTGAACGTTACAGTTAACTATCATTTTAGCGTCGGATTCGAAAATCTACTAACAGGAGAACGACCATAAGGTGCCCGAAGCAGTAATATCCCCATGGAGACAAGTCGGCTGGAGGCCGATGTATTGAATCTCGACGCAATATGAGTGTTCCATCGTCATTACAAGGCCCTGAGCGTTACAATTAACTATCATTTTTGCGTCGGAATCGATAATCTAAACTCACAGAAGAACGACCATAATGTTCCCGAGGCAGCATTAGACCCTTGGAGACAAGTCGGCTGGAGGCCGATGTATTGAATCTCGACGCAATTTGAGTGTTCCATCGGCATTAGGAGGCCCTGAACGTTACAGTTAACTATTATTTAGCGTCGGATTCGAAAATCTAGACTCACAGGAGAACGACCATAAGTTGCCCGAGGCAGCAATACACCCTTGGAGAAAAGTCGGCTGGAGGACGATATATTGAATCTCGACGCAATTTGAGTGTTCCATCGTCTTTAGGTGTCCCTGAACGTTGCAATTAACTATCATTTATGCGTCGGATTCGAAAATCTTGACTCACAGGAGAACCACCATAAGGTGCCCGAGGCAGCAATAGACCCTTGGAGACAAGACGGCTGGAGGACGATGTATTGAATCTCGACTCAATTTGTGTGCTCCATCGTCATTAGGAGGCCCTGAACGTTACAATTAAATATGAGTTTCGCGTCGGATTCGAAAATCGAGACTCACAGCAGGCGGACCATTTGGTGCCCGAGACAGCATTATCCCCTTGGAGACAAATCGGCTGGAGGACGATGTATTGAATCTCGACGCAATTTGAGTCTTCTATCGTCATTAGGTCGGCCTGAACGTTATAATGAACTATCAGTTTTGCGTCGGATTCGAAAATCTAGACTTACAAGAGAACGACCATAAGGTGCCCGAGGCAGCAATAGACCCTTGGAGACAAGTCGGCGGAGGTCGATGTATTGAATCCCGACGCAATTTGAGTGTCCATCGTCATTACAAGGCCCTGAACGTTACAATGAACTATCGTTTTTGCGTCGGAATTGAAAATCTAGACTCACAGGAGAACGACCATAAGGTGCCCGAGGCATCAACAGACCCTTGGAGACAAGTCGGCTGGAGGCCGATGTATTGAATCTCGACTCAATTTGTGTGCTCCATCGTCATTAGGAGGCCCTAAACGTTACAATTAACTATCATTTTTGCGTCGGATTCGAAAATCTAGACTCACAGGAGAAGGATCATATGGTGCCCGAGACAGCAATATCCCCTTGGAGACAAGTCCGCTGGACGCCGATGTATTGAATCTCGACCCAATTTGAGTGTTCCATCGGCATTAGGAGGCCCTCAACCTTACAATTAACCATCAGTTTCGCGTCGGATTCGAAAATCTAGACTCACAGGAGAACGACCATAAGGTGCCCGAGGCAGCAATAGACTCTTGGAGACAATCGGCTGGAGGACGATGTATTGAATCTCGACTCAATTTGTGTGCTCCATCGTCATTAGGAGGCCCTGAACGTTACAATTAAATATGAGTTTCGCGTCGGATTCGAAATTCTAGACTTACAAGAGAACGACCATAAGGTGCACGAGGCAGCATTAGACCCTTGGAGACAAGTCGGCTGGAGGACGATGTATTGAATCTCGAGGCAATTTGAAGGTTCCATCGTCATTAGGAAGCCCTGAACGTTACAATTAACAATCAGTTTCGCGTCGGATTCGAAAATCTAGACTCACATGAGAGCGAACATAAGAGGCCGGAGGCAGTAATATCCCCATGGAGACAAGTCGGCTGGAGGACGATGTATTGATTCTCGACGCAATTTGACTGTCCCATCGTCATTAGGAGGCCCTGAAAAATACAATTAACTATCAGTTTTTCGTGGGATTCGAAAATCTAGACTCACAGCAGACGGACCATCTGGAGCCCGAGGCAGCAATATCGCCTTGGAGACAAATCGGCTGGAGGACGATGTATTGAATCTCGACGCAATTTGAGTCTTCTATCGTCATTAGGAGGCGCTGAACGTTACAATTCACTATCATTTTTGCGTCGGATTCGAAAATCTAGACTCACAGGAGAAGGATCATATTGTGCCCGAGACAGCAATATCCCATTGGTGACATGTCGGCTGGAGGACGATGTATTGAATCTCGACGCAATTTGAGTGTCCCATCGTCATTAGGAGGCCCTAAACGTTACAATTAACTATCATTTTTGCGTCGGATTCGATAATCTAAACTCACAGGAGAACGACCATAAGGTGCACGAGGCAGCAACAGACCCTTGGAGACAAGTCGGCTGGAGGCCGATGTATTGAATCTCGACGCAATTTGAGTGTTCCATCGTCATTACAAGGCCCTGAATGTTACAATTAACTATCAGTTTCGCGTCGGATTCGAAGATCTAGACCCACAGGGGAACGACCATAAGGTGCCCGAGGCAGCAATAGACCCATGGAGACAAGTCGGCTGGAGGCCGATGTATTGAATCTCGACGCAATTTGAGTGTTCCATCGGCATTAGGAGGCCCTGAACGTTACAGTTAACTAGCATTTTAGCGTCGGATTCGAAAATCCACTAACAGGAGAAGGATCATATGGTGCACGAGACAGCAATATCCCCTTGGAGACAAGTCCGCTGGAGGCCGATGTATTGAATCTCGACGCAATTTGAATGTTCCAGCGTTATTAGGAGGCCCTGAACCGTACAATTAACTATCAGTTTCGCGTCGGATTCGAAAATCTAGACTCACGTGAGAGCGAACATAAGAGGCCGGAGGCAGTAATATCCCCATGGAGACAAGTCGGCTGGAGGACGACGTATTGAATCTCGACGCAATTTGAGTGTCCCATCGTCATTAGGAGGCCCTGAACGTTACAATTAACTATCACTTTTGCGTCGGATTAGAAAATCTAGACTCACAGGAAAACGAGCATAAGGTGCCCGGGGCAGCAATAACCCCTTGCAGACCAGTCCGCTGGAAGACGATGTATTGAATCGCGACGCAATTTGTGTGCTCCATCGTCATTAGGAGGCCCTGAACGTTACAATTAACTATGAGTTTTGCGTCGGATTCGAAAACGTAGAATCACCGGAGACGGACCATGTGGTGCCCGAGGCAGCGATATCCCCTTGGAGACAAGTCGACTGGAGGACGATGTAGTGAATCTCGACGCAATTTGAGTGTTCCTTTGTCATTCGTAAGCGCTGAACGTTACAATTCACTATCATTTTTGCGTCGGATTCGAAAATCTAGCCTCACAGGAGAAGGATCATATTATGCCCGAGACAGCAATATCCCCTTGGAGACAAGTCGGCTGGAGGCCGATGTATTGAATCTCGACGCAATTTGAGTGTTCCATCGTCATTAGGAGTCCCTGAACGTTACAATTAACTATCAGTTTCGCGTCGGATTCAAAAATCCAGACTCACAGCAGACGGACCATTTGGTGCCCGAGGCAGCAATATCCCCTTGTAGACAAATCAGCTGGAGGACGATGTATTGAATCTCGACGCAATTTGAGAGTTCTATCGTCATCAGGAGGCGCTGAACGTTACTTTTCACTATCATTTTTGCGTCGGATTCGAAATTCTAGACTCACAATAGAAACATCATATGGTGCCCGAGACAGCAATATCCCCTTGGAGACAAGTCCGCTGGAGGCCGATGTATTGAATCTCGACGCAATTTGAGTGTTCCAGCGTCATTAGGAGGCCCTGAGCCTTACAATTAACTATCAGTTTCGCGTCGGATTCGAAAATCTAGACTCAAAGGAGACGGACCACATGGAGACCGAGGCAGCAATATCCCCTTGTAGGCAAGTCGGCTGGAGGAAGATGTATTGCCTCTCGACGCAATTTGAGTGTTCCATCATCATTAAGAGGCCCTGAGCGTTACATTTAACTATCAGTTTTGCGTCGGATTCTAAAATCTAGACTCACAGGAGAACGACCATACGGTGCCCGAGGCAGCAATAGACCCTTGGAGACAAGTCGGCTGGAGGACGATGTATTGAATCTCGACGCAATTTGAGTGTTCCATCGTCATTAGGTGGCCCTGAACGTTACAATTAACTATCATTTTTGCGTCGGATTCGATAATCTAAACTCACAGGAGAACGACCATAAGGTGCAAGAGGCAGCAATAGACCCTTGGAGACAAGTTGGCTGGAGGCCGATGTATTGAATCTCGACGCAATTTGAGTGTTCCATCGGCATTAGGAGGCCCTGAACGTTACAGTTAACTAGCAATTTAGCGTCGGATTCGAAAATGCACTAACAGGAGATGGATCATATGGTGCACGAGACTGCAATATCCCCTAGGATACAAGTCGACTGGAGGTCGATGTATTGACTCTCGACGCAATTTGAGTGGTCCATCGTCATTAGGAGGCCCTGAATCTTACAATTAACTATCAGTTTCGCGTCGGATTCGAAAATTTAAAGTCACAGGAGAACGACCATAAGGTGCCCGAGGCAGCAACAGACCCTTGGAGACAAATCAGCTGGAGGACGACGTATTGAATCTCGAAGCAATTTGAGAGTTCTATCGTCATCAGGAGGCACTGAACGTTACTATTCACTATCATTTTTGCGTCTGATTCGAAAATCTAGACTCACAGGAGAAGGATCATATGGTGCCCGAGACAGCAATATCCCCTTGGATACAAATCGACTGGAGGTCGATGTATTGACTCTCGACGCAATTTGAGTGTTCCATCGTCTTTGGGAGTCCCTGAACGTTACAATTAACTATCATTTATGCGTCGGATTCGAAAATCTAGACTCACAGGAGAACGACCATAAGGTGCCCGAGGCAGCATTAGACCCTTGGAGACAAGTCGGCTGGAGGACGATGTATTGGATCGCGACGCAATTTGAGTGTTCCATCGTCATTAGGAGGCCCTGAATGTTACAATTCACTATCATTTTTGCGTCGGATTCGAAAATCTAGACTCACAGGAGAAGGATCATATTGTGCCCGAGACAGCAATATCCCCTTGGAGACAAGTCGGCTGGAGGACGATGTATTGAATCTCGACGCAATTTGAGTGTTCCATCGTCATTAGGAGGCCCTGAACGTTACATTTAACTATCATTTTAACGTCGGATTCGAAAATCTACTCACAGGAGAAGTTCATACGGTGCTCGAGGCAGCAATATACCCCTTGGAGACAAATCGACTTGAGGCCGATGTATTGAATATCGACGCAATTTGAGTGTTTCATCGTCATTAGGTCGCCTTCAACGTTATAATGAACTATCAGTTTTGCGTCGGATTCGAAAATCTAGACTTACAAGAGAACGACCATAAGGTGCCCGAGGCAGTATTAGACCCTTGGAGTCAAGTCGGCTGGAGGACGATGTATTGGATCGCGACGCAATTTGAGTGTTCCATCGTCATTAGGAGGCCCTGAATGTTACAATTAACTATCAGTTTTTCGTCGGATTCGAAAATCTAGACTCACAGCAGACGGACCATTTGGTGCCCCAGGCAGCAATATCCGCTTGGAGACAAATCGGCTGGATGACGATGTATTGAATCTCGACGCAATTTGTGTCTTCTATCGTCATTAGGAGGCGCTGAACGTTACAATTAACTATCATTTTTGCGTCGGATTCGAAAATCTAGACTCACAGGAGAAGGATCATATTGTGCCCGAGACAGCAATATCCCCTTGGAGACAAGTCGGCTAGAGGTCGATGTATTGAATCTCGACTCAATTTGAGTGTACCATCGTCATTAGGTGGCCCTGAACGTTACAATTAACAATCTGTTTTGCGTCGGGTTCGAAAATCTAGACTCACAGCAGAACGATCACAAGGTGCCCGTGGCAGCTATTGACCCTTGGATACAAGTCGGTTGGAGGACGATGTATTGGATCTCGATGCAATTTGAGAGTTCCATCGTCATTAGGAGGCCCTGAACGTTACAATTAACTATCATTTTTGCGTCGGATTCGAAAATCTAGACTTACAAGAGAACGACCATTAGGTGCCCGAGGCAGCATTAGACCCTTGGAGACAAGTCGGCTGGAGGACGATGTATTGAATCTCGACGCAATTTGAGTGTTCCATCGTCATTAGAAGGCCCTGAACGTTACAATTAACTATCATTTTGCCATCGGATTCGAAAATCTAGACTCACAGGAGAACGACCATAAGGTGCCCGAGGCAGCAATAGACCCTTGGAGACAAGTCGGCTGGCGGCCGATGTATTGAATCTCGACGCAATTTGAGTGTTCCATCGGCATTAGGAGGCCCTGAACGTTAAAGTTAACTATCATTTTAGCGTCGGATTCGAAAATCTACTAACAGGAGAAGGATCATATGGTGCACGAGACTGCAATATCCCCTCTGATACAAGTCGACTGGAGGTCGATGTATTGACTCTCGACGCAATTTGAGTGTTCCATCGTCATTACAAGACCCTGAACGTTACAATTAACGATCATTTTTGCGTCGGATTCGAAAATCTAGACTCACAGGAGAACGACCATAAGGTGCCCGAGGCAGCAATAGACCCTTTTAGACAAGTCGGCTGGAGGACGATGTATTGAATCTCGACGCAATTTGAGAGTTCCATCGTCATTAGGAGGCCCTGAACGTTACAATTAACTATCATTTTTGCGTCGGATTCGAAAATCTAGACTTACAAGAGAACGACCATAAGGTGCCCGAGGCAGCATTAGACACTTGGAGACAAGTCGGCTGGAGGTCGATGTATTGACTCTCGACGCAATTTGAGTGTTCCATCGGCATTAGGAGGCCCTAAACGTTACAATTAACTATCATTTTTGCGTCGGATTCGATAATCTACTCACAGGAAAAGGATCATATGGAGCCCGAGACAGCAATATCCCCTTGGAGACAAATCCGCTGGAGGCCGATGTATTGAATCTCGACGCAATTTGAGTGTTCCATCGTCATTAGGAGGCCCTGAACCTTACAATTAACTATCAGTTTCGCGTCGGATTCGAAAATCTAGACTCACAGAAGACAGACCACATGGAGCCCGAGGCAGCAATAGACCCTTGGAGACAAGTCGGCTGGAGGTCGATGTATTGAATCTCGACTCAATTTGAGTGTTCCATCACCATTAGGTGGCCCTGAACGTTACAATTAACAATCAGTTTTGCGTCGGGTTCGAAAATCTAGACTCACAGCAGAACGATCACAAGGTGCCCGTGGCAGCTATTGACCCTTGGAGACCAGTCCGCTGGAGGACGATGTATTGAATCGCGACGCAATTTCAGTGCTCCATCGTCATTTGGAGGCCCTGAACCTTACAATTAACTATCAGTATCGCGTCGGATTCAAAAATCCAGACTCACAGGAGAAGGATCGTATGGTGCACGAGACTGCAATATCCCCTTGGATTCAAGTCGACTGGAGGTCGATGTATTGACTCTCGACGCAATTTGAGTGTTCCATCGGCATTAGGAGGCCCTGAACGTTACAGTTAACTATCATTTTAGCGTCGGATTCGAAAATCTACTAACAGGAGAACGACCATAAGGTGCCCGAAGCAGTAATATCCCCATGGAGACAAGTCGGCTGGAGGCCGATGTATTGAATCTCGACGCAATTTGAGTGTTCCATCGTCATTACAAGGCCCTGAGCGTTACAATTAACTATCATTTTTGCGTCGGAATCGATAATCTAAACTCACAGGAGAACGACCATAATGTTCCCGAGGCAGCATTAGACCCTTGGAGACAAGTCGGCTGGAGGCCGATGTATTGAATCTCGACGCAATTTGAGTGTTCCATCGGCATTAGGAGGCCCTGAACGTTACAGTTAACTATTATTTAGCGTCGGATTCGAAAATCTAGACTCACAGGAGAACGACCATAAGTTGCCCGAGGCAGCAATACACCCTTGGAGACAAGTCGGCTGGAGGACGATATATTGAATCTCGACGCAATTTGAGTGTTCCATCGTCTTTAGGTGTCCCTGAACGTTGCAATTAACTATCATTTATGCGTCGGATTCGAAAATCTTGACTCACAGGAGAACCACCATAAGGTGCCCGAGGCAGCAATAGACCCTTGGAGACAAGTCGGCTGGAGGACGATGTATTGAATCTCGACTCAATTTGTGTGCTCCATCGTCATTAGGAGGCCCTGAACGTTAGAATTAAATATGAGTTTCGCGTCGGATTCGAAAATCGAGACTCACAGCAGACGGACCATTTGGTGCCCGAGACAGCATTATCCCCTTGGAGACAAATCGGCTGGAGGACGATGTATTGAATCTCGACGCAATTTGAGTCTTCTATCGTCATTAGGTCGCCCTGAACGTTATAATGAACTATCAGTTTTGCGTCGGATTCGAAAATCTAGACTTACAAGAGAACGACCATAAGGTGCCCGAGGCAGCAATAGACCCTTGGAGACAAGTCGGCGGAGGTCGATGTATTGAATCCCGACGCAATTTGAGTGTCCATCGTCATTACAAGGCCCTGAACGTTACAATGAACTATCGTTTTTGCGTCGGAATTGAAAATCTAGACTCACACTAGAACGACCATAAGGTGCCCGAGGCATCAACAGACCCTTGGAGACAAGTCGGCTGGAGGCCGATGTATTGAATCTCGACTCAATTTGTGTGCTCCATCGTCATTAGGAGGCCCTAAACGTTACAATTAACTATCATTTTTGCGTCGGATTCGAAAATCTAGACTCACAGGAGAAGGATCATATGGTGCCCGAGACAGCAATATCCCCTTGGAGACAAGTCCGCTGGAGGCCGATGTATTGAATCTCGACCCAATTTGAGTGTTCCATCGGCATTAGGAGGCCCTCAACCTTACAATTAACCATCAGTTTCGCGTCGGATTCGAAAATCTAGACTCACAGGAGAACGACCATAAGGTGCCCGAGGCAGCAATAGACCCTTGGAGACAATCGGCTGGAGGACGATGTATTGAATCTCGACTCAATTTGTGTGCTCCATCGTCATTAGGAGGCCCTGAACGTTACAATTAAATATGAGTTTCGCGTCGGATTCGAAATTCTAGACTTACAAGAGAACGACCATAAGGTGCACGAGGCAGCATTAGACCCTTGGAGACAAGTCGGCTGGAGGACGATGTATTGAGTCTCGAGGCAATTTGAAGGTTCCATCGTCATTAGGAAGCCCTGAACGTTACAATTAACAATCAGTTTCGCGTCGGATTCGAAAATCTAGACTCACATGAGAGCGAACATAAGAGGCCGGAGGCAGTATTATCCCCATGGAGACAAGTCGGCTGGAGGACGATGTATTGATTCTCGACGCAATTTGACTGTCCCATCGTCATTAGGAGGCCCTGAAAAATACAATTAACTATCAGTTTTTCGTCGGATTCGAAAATCTAGACTCACAGCAGACGGACCATCTGGAGCCCGAGGCAGCAATATCGCCTTGGAGACAAATCGGCTGGAGGACGATGTATTGAATCTCGACGCAATTTGAGTCTTCTATCGTCATTAGGAGGCGCTGAACGTTACAATTGACTATCATTTTTGCGTCGGATTCGAAAATCTAGACTCACAGGAGAAGGATCATATTGTGCCCGAGACAGCAATATCCCATTGGTGACATGTCGGCTGGAGGACGATGTATTGAATCTCGACGCAATTTGAGTGTCCCATCGTCATTAGGAGGCCCTAAACGTTACAATTAACTATCATTTTTGCGTCGGATTCGATAATCTAAACTCACAGGAGAACGACCATAAGGTGCACGAGGCAGCAACAGACCCTTGGAGACAAGTCGGCTGGAGGCCGATGTATTGAATCTCGACGCAATTTGAGTGTTCCATCGTCATTACAAGGCCCTGAATGTTACAATTAACTATCAGTTTCGCGTCGGATTCGAAGATCTAGACCCACAGGAGAACGACCATAAGGTGCCCGAGGCAGCAATAGGCCCATGGAGACAAGTCGGCTGGAGGCCGATGTATTGAATCTCGACGCAATTTGAGTGTTCCATCGGCATTAGGAGGCCCTGAACGTTACAGTTAACTAGCATTTTAGCGTCGGATTCGAAAATCCACTAACAGGAGAAGGATCATATGGTGCACGAGACAGCAATATCCCCTTGGAGACAAGTCCGCTGGAGGCCGATGTATTGAATCTCGACGCAATTTGAATGTTCCAGCGTTATTAGGAGGCCCTGAACCGTACAATTAACTATCAGTTTCGCGTCGGATTCGAAAATCTAGACTCACGTGAGAGCGAACATAAGAGGCCGGAGGCAGTAATATCCCCATGGAGACAAGTCGGCTGGAGGGCGACGTATTGAATCTCGACGCAATTTGAGTGTCCCATCGTCATTAGGAGGCCCTGAACGTTACAATTAACTATCACTTTTGCGTCGGATTAGAAAATCTAGACTCACAGGAAAACGAGCATAAGGTGCCCGGGGCAGCAATAACCCCTTGCAGACCAGTCCGCTGGAAGACGATGTATTGAATCGCGACGCAATTTGTGTGCTCCATCGTCATTAGGAGGCCCTGAACGTTACAATTAACTATGAGTTTTGCGTCGGATTCGAAAACGTAGAATCACCGGAGACGGACCATGTGGTGCCCGAGGCAGCGATATCCCCTTGGAGACAAGTCGACTGGAGGACGATGTAGTGAATCTCGACGCAATTTGAGTGTTCCTTTGTCATTCGTAAGCGCTGAACGTTACAATTCACTATCATTTTTGCGTCGGATTCGAAAATCTAGACTCACAGGAGAAGGATCATATTGTGCCCGAGACAGCAATATCCCCTTGGAGACAAGTCGGCTGGAGGCCGATGTATTGAATCTCGACGCAATTTGAGTGTTCCATCGTCATTAGGAGTCCCTGAACGTTACAATAAACTATCAGTTTCGCGTCGGATTCAAAAATCCAGACTCACAGCAGACGGACCATTTGGTGCCCGAGGCAGCAATATCCCCTTGTAGACAAATCAGCTGGAGGACGATGTATTGAATCTCGACGCAATTTGAGAGTTCTATCGTCATCAGGAGGCGCTGAACGTTACTTTTCACTATCATTTTTGCGTCGGATTCGAAAATCTAGACTCACAATAGAAACATCATATGGTGCCCGAGACAGCAATATCCCCTTGGAGACAAGTCCGCTGGAGGCCGATGTATTGAATCTCGACGCAATTTGAGTGTTCCAGCGTCATTAGGAGGCCCTGAGCCTTACAATTAACTATCAGTTTCGCGTCGGATTCGAAAATCTAGACTCACAGGAGACGGACCACATGGAGACCGAGGCAGCAATATCCCCTTGTAGACAAGTCGGCTGGAGGAAGATGTATTGCCTCTCGACGCAATTTGAGTGTTCCATCGTCATTAAGAGGCCCTGAGCGTTACATTTAACTATCATTTTTGCGTCGGATTCGATAATCTAAACTCACAGGAGAACGACCATAAGGTGCAAGAGGCAGCAATAGACCCTTGGAGACAAGTTGGCTGGAGGCCGATGTATTGAATCTCGACGCAATTTGAGTGTTCCATCGGCATTAGGAGGCCCTGAACGTTACAGTTAACTAGCAATTTAGCGTCGGATTCGAAAATGCACTAACAGGAGATGGATCATATGGTGCACGAGACTGCAATATCCCCTAGGATACAAGTCGACTGGAGGTCGATGTATTGACTCTCGACGCAATTTGAGTGGTCCATCGTCATTAGGAGGCCCTGAATCTTACAATTAACTATCAGTTTCGCGTCGGATTCGAAAATTTAAAGTCACAGGAGAACGACCATAAGGTGCCCGAGGCAGCAACAGACCCTTGGAGACAAATCAGCTGGAGGACGACGTATTGAATCTCGAAGCAATTTGAGAGTTCTATCGTCATCAGGAGGCACTGAACGTTACTATTCACTATCATTTTTGCGTCTGATTCGAAAATCTAGACTCACAGGAGAAGGATCATATGGTGCCCGAGACAGGAATATCCCCTTGGATACAAATCGACTGGAGGTCGATGTATTGACTCTCGACGCAGTTTGAGTGTTCCATCGTCTTTGGGAGTCCCTGAACGTTACAATTAACTATCATTTATGCGTCGGATTCGAAAATCTAGACTCACAGGAGAACGACCATAAGGTGCCCGAGGCAGCATTAGACCCTTGGAGACAAGTCGGCTGGAGGACGATGTATTGGATCGCGACGCAATTTGAGTGTTCCATCGTCATTAGGAGGCCCTGAATGTTACAATTCACTATCATTTTTGCGTCGGATTCGAAAATCTAGACTCACAGGAGAAGGATCATATTGTGCCCGAGACAGCAATATCCCCTTGGAGACAAGTCGGCTGGAGGACGATGTATTGAATCTCGACGCAATTTGAGTGTTCCATCGTCATTAGGAGGCCCTGAACGTTACATTTAACTATCATTTTAACGTCGGATTCGAAAATCTACTCACAGGAGAAGTTCATACGGTGCTCGAGGCAGCAATATACCCCTTGGAGACAAATCGACTTGAGGCCGATGTATTGAATATCGACGCAATTTGAGTGTTTCATCGTCATTAGGTCGCCTTCAACGTTATTATGAACTATCAGTTTTGCGTCGGATTCGAAAATCTAGACTTACAAGAGAACGACCATAAGGTGCCCGAGGCAGTATTAGACCCTTGGAGACAAGTCGGCTGGAGGACGATGTATTGAATCGCGACGCAATTTGAGTGTTCCATCGTCATTAGGAGGCCCTGAATGTTACAATTAACTATCAGTTTTTCGTCGGATTCGAAAATCTAGACTCACAGCAGACGGACCATTTGGTGCCCGAGGCAGCAATATCCGCTTGGAGACAAATCGGCTGGATGACGATGTATTGAATCTCGACGCAATTTGTGTCTTCTATCGTCATTAGGAGGCGCTGAACGTTACAATTAACTATCATTTTTGCGTCGGATTCGAAAATCTAGACTCACAGGAGAAGGATCATATTGTGCCCGAGACAGCAATATCCCCTTGGAGACAAGTCGGCTAGAGGTCGATGTATTGAATCTCGACTCAATTTGAGTGTACCATCGTCATTAGGTGGCCCTGAACGTTACAATTAACAATCTGTTTTGCGTCGGGTTCGAAAATCTAGACTCACAGCAGAACGATCACAAGGTGCCCGTGGCAGCTATTGACCCTTGGATACAAGTCGGTTGGAGGACGATGTATTGGATCTCGATGCAATTTGAGAGTTCCATCGTCATTAGGAGGCCCTGAACGTTACAATTAACTATCATTTTTGCGTCGGATTCGAAAATCTAGACTTACAAGAGAACGACCATTAGGTGCCCGAGGCAGCATTAGACCCTTGGAGACAAGTCGGCTGGAGGACGATGTATTGAATCTCGACGCAATTTGAGTGTTCCATCGTCATTAGAAGGCCCTGAACGTTACAATTAACTATCATTTTGCCATCGGATTCGAAAATCTAGACTCACAGGAGAACGACCATAAGGTGCCCGAGGCAGCAATAGACCCTTGGAGACAAGTCGGCTGGCGGCCGATGTATTGAATCTCGACGCAATTTGAGTGTTCCATCGGCATTAGGAGGCCCTGAACGTTAAAGTTAACTATCATTTTAGCGTCGGATTCGAAAATCTACTAACAGGAGAAGGATCATATGGTGCACGAGACTGCAATATCCCCTCTGATACAAGTCGACTGGAGGTCGATGTATTGACTCTCGACGCAATTTGAGTGTTCCATCGTCATTACAAGACCCTGAACGTTACAATTAACTATCATTTTTGCGTCGGATTCGAAAATCTAGACTCACAGGAGAACGACCATAAGGTGCCCGAGGCAGCAATAGACCCTTTTAGACAAGTCGGCTGGAGGACGATGTATTGAATCTCGACGCAATTTGAGAGTTCCATCGTCATTAGGAGGCCCTGAACGTTACAATTAACTATCATTTTTGCGTCGGATTCGAAAATCTAGACTTACAAGAGAACGACCATAAGGTGCCCGAGGCAGCATTAGACCCTTGGAGACAAGTCGGCTGGAGGTCGATGTATTGACTCTCGACGCAATTTGAGTGTTCCATCGGCATTAGGAGGCCCTAAACGTTACAATTAACTATCATTTTTGCGTCGGATTCGATAATCTACTCACAGGAAAAGGATCATATGGAGCCCGAGACAGCAATATCCCCTTGGAGACAAATCCGCTGGAGGCCGATGTATTGAATCTCGACTCAATTTGAGTGTTCCATCACCATTAGGTGGCCCTGAACGTTACAATTAACAATCAGTTTTGCGTCGGGTTCGAAAATCTAGACTCACAGCAGAACGATCACAAGGTGCCCGTGGCAGCTATTGACCCTTGGAGACCAGTCCGCTGGAGGACGATGTATTGAATCGCGACGCAATTTCAGTGCTCCATCGTCATTTGGAGGCCCTGAACCTTACAATTAACTATCAGTATCGCGTCGGATTCAAAAATCCAGACTCACAGGGGACGGACCATTTGGTGCCCGAGGCAGCAATATCCCCTTGGAGACAAATCAGCTGGAGGACGATGTATTGAATCTCGACGCAATTTGAGAGTTCTATCGTCATCAGGAGGCGCTGAACGTTACTATTCACTATCATTTTTGCGTCGGATTCGAAAATCTAGACTCACAGGAGAAGGATCGTATGGTGCCCGAGACAGCAATATCCCCTTGGAGAAGAGTCCGTTGGAGGCCGATGTATTGAATCTCGACGCAATTTGAGTGTTCCATCGTCATTAGGAGGCCCTGAACCTTACAATTAACCATCAGTTTCGCGTCGGATTCGAAAATCTAGACTCACAGGAAAAGGATCATATGGAGCCCGAGACAGCAATATCCCCATGGAGACAAGTCGGCTGGAGGACGATGTATTGAATCTCGACGCAATTTGAGTGTTCCATCGTCATTAGGAGTCACTAAACGTTACAATTAACTATCATTTTTGCGTCGGATTCGATAATCTAAACTCACAGGAGAACGACCATAAGGTGCCCGAGGCAGCAACAGACCCTTGGAGAGAAGTCGTCAGGAGGCCATGTATTGAATCTCGACGCAATTTGAGTGTTATATTGTCATTACGAGGCCCTGAACGTTACAATCAACTATCATTTTTGCGTCGGATTTGAAAATCTAGACTCACAGGAGAACGACCATAAGGTGCCCGAGGCAGCAATAGACCCTTGGAGACAAGTCGGCTGGAGGTCGATGTATTGAATCTCGACGCAATTTGAGTGTTCCATCGGCATTAGGAGGCCCTGAACGTTACAATTAACTATCATTTTAGCGTCGGATTCGAAAATCTAGACTCACAGCAGACGGGCCATTTTGGTGCCCGAGGCAGCAATATCCCCTTGGAGACAAATCGGCTGGAGGACGATGTATTGAATCTCGACGCAATTTGAGTCTTCTATCGTCATTAGGAGGCGCTGAACGTTACAATGCACTATCATTTTTGCGTCGGATTCGAAAATCTAGACTCACAGGAGAAGAATCATATTGTGCCCGAGACAGCAATATCCCCTTGGAGACAAGTCGGCTGGAGGCCGATGTATTGAAACTCTAGGCAATTTGAGTGTTCCATCGTCATTAGGAGGCCTTTAACGTTACAATTAACTATCAGTTTCGCGTCGGATTCGAAAATCTAGACTCAAAGGAGACGGACCACATGGAGCCCGAGGCAGCAATGTCCCCTTGGAGACAAGTCGGCTGGAGGTCGATGTATTGAATCTCGACTCAATTTGAGTATTCCATCGTAATTAGGTGGCCCTGAACCTTACAATTAACAATCAGTTTTGCGTCAGGTTCGAAAATCTAGACTCACAGCAGAACGATCACAAGGTGCCCGTGGCAGCTATTGACCCTTGGATGCAAGTCGGTTGGAGGACGATGTATTGGATCTCGACGCAATTTGAGAGTTCCATCGTCATTAGGAGGCCCTGAACGTTACAAATAACTATCATTTTTGCGTCGGATTCGAAAATCTAGACTTACAAGAGAACGACCATAAGGTGCCCGAGGCAGCATTAGACCCTTGGAGACAAGTCGGCTGGAGGACGATGTATTGAATCTGAACGCAATTTGAGTGTCCCATCGTCATTAGGAGGCCCCAAACGTTACAATTAACTATCATTTTTGCGTCGGATTCGATAATCTCAACTCACAGGAGAACGACCATAAGGTGCCCGAGGAAGCAACAGACCCTTGGAGACAAGTCGGGTGGAGGCCGAAATATTGAATCTCGACGCAATTTGAGTGTTCCATCGTCTTTACAAGGCCCTGAACGTTACAATTAACTGTCAATTTTGCGCCGGTTTCGAAAATCTAGACTCACAGGAGAACGACCATTAGGTGCCCGAGGCAGCAATAGAATCTTGGAGACAAGTCGGCTGGAGGCCGATGTATTGAATCTCGACGGAATTTGAGTGTTCCATCGGCATTAGGAGGCCCTGAACGTTACAGTTAACTATCATTTTAGCGTCGGATTCGAAAATCTACTAACAGGAGAAGGATCATATGGTGCAAGAGACTGCAATATCCCCTTGGATACAAGTCGACTGGAGGTCGATGTATTGACTCTCGACGCAATTTGAGTGTTCCATCGTCATTTGGAGTCCCTGAACTTTACAATTAACTATCATTTAGCGTCGGATTCGAAAATCTAGACTCACAGGAGAACGACCGAGACAAGTCGGCTGGAAACCGATGTATTGATTCTTGACGCAATTTGAGTGTTCCATCGTCATTAGGAGGCCCTGAACGTTACAATTAACAATCATTTTAGCGTCGGATTCGAAAATCTACTAACAGGAGAAGGATCAAATGGTGCACGAGACTGCAATATCCCCTTGGATACAAGTCGACTGGAGGTCGATGTATTGACTCTCGACGCAATTTGAGTGTTCCATCGTCATTAGGAGTCCGTGAACGTTACAATTAACTATCCTTTATGCGTCGGATTCGAAAATCTAGACTCACAGGAGAACGACCATAAGGTGCCCGAGGCAGCAATAGACCCTTGGGGACAAGTCGGCTGGAGGTCGATGTATTGAATCTCGGCGCAATTTGAGTGTTCTATCGCCAATAGGAGGCCCTGAACGTTACAATTAACTATGAGTTTTGCGTCGGATTCGAAAACGTAGAATCACCGGAGACGGACCATGTGGTGCCCGAGGCAGCGATATCCCCTTGGAGACACGTCGGCTGGAGGCCGATGTATTGAATCTCGACGCATTTTTGAGTGTTCCATCGACATTAGAAGGCCCTGAACGTTACAATTAACTATCATTTTTGTGTCGGATTCGAAAATCTAGACTCACAAGAGAACGACCATAAGGTGCCCGAGGCAGCAAGAGACCCTTGGAGACAAATCGGCTGGAGGCCGTTGTATTGAATCTCGACGCAATTTTAGTGTTCCATCGTAATTACAAGGCCCTGAACGTTACAATTAACTATCATTTTTGCGTCGGATTCGAAATTCTAGACTCACAGGAGAACGACCATAAGGTGACCGAGGCAGCAATAGACCCCTTGAGACAAGTCAGTTGGAGGCCGATGTATTGAATCTCGACGCAATTTGAGTGTTCCATCAGCATTAGGAGGCCCTGAACGTTACAGTTAACTATCATTTTAGCGTCGGATTCGAAAATCTACTAACAGGAGAAGGATCATATGGTACACGAGACTGCAATATCCCCTTGGATACAAGTCGACTGGAAGTCGATGTATTGACTCTCGACGCAATTTGAGTGTTCCATCGTCATTACAAGGCCCTGAAAGTTACAATTAACTATCATTTTTGCGTCGGATTCGAAAATCTAGACTTACAAGAGAACGACCATAAGGTGCCCGAGGCAGCATTAGACCCTTGGAGACAAGTCGGCTGGAGGACGATGTATTGAATCTCGACGCAATTTGAGAGTTCCATCGTCATTAGGAGGCCCTGAACGTTACAATTAACTATCAGTTTCGCGTCGGATTCGAAAATCTGGACTCACAGGAGACGAACCACATGGAGCCCGAGGCAGCAATATCCCCTTGTAGACAAGTCGGCTGGAGGGAGATGTATTGACTCTCGACGCAATTTGAGTGTTCCATCGTCATTAAGAGGCACTGAGCATTACATTTAACTATCAGTTTTGCGTCGGATTCTAAAATGTTGACTCACAGGGGAACGACCATACGGTGCCCGAGGCAGCAATAGACCCTTGGAGACAAATTGGCTGGAGGTCGATGTATTGAATCTCGACGCAATTTGAGTGTTCTATCGCAAATAGGAGGCCCTGAACGTTACAATTAACTATGAGTTTTGCGTCGGATTCGAAAACGTAGAATCACCGGAGACGGACCATGTGGTGCCCGAGGCAGCGATATCCCCTTGGAGACAAGTCGGCCGGAGGTCGATGTATTGACTCTCGACGCAATTTGAGTGTTCCATCGGCATTAGGTGGCCCTAAACGTTACAATTAACTATCATTTTTGCGTTGGATTCGATAATCTAGACTCACAGGAGAAGGATCATATGGTGACCGAGACAGCAATATCCCCTTGGAGACAAGTCCGCTGAAGGCCGATGTATTGAATCTCGACGCAATTTGAGTGTTCCATCGTCATTAGGAGGCCCTGAACCTTACATTTAACTACCAGTTTCGCGTCGGATTCGAAAATCTGGACTCACAGGAGACGAACCAAATGGAGCCCGAGGCAGCAATATCCCCTTGTAGACAAGTCGGCTGGAGGGAGATGTATTGACTCTCGACGCAATTTGAGTGTTCCATCGTCATTAAGAGGCACTGAGCATTACATTTAACTATCAGTTTTGCGTCGGATTCTAAAATGTTGACTCACAGGGGAACGACCATACGGTGCCCGAGGCAGCAATAGACCCTTGGAGACAAATCGGCTGAATGCCGATGTATTGAATCTCGAGGCAATTTGAGTGTTCCTTCGTCATTAGGAAGCCCTGAACGTTACAATTAACAATCAGTTACGCGTCGGATTCGAAAATCTAGACTCACATGAGAGCGAACATAAGACACCGGAGGCAGTACTATCCCCATGGAGACAAGTCGGCTGGAGGCCGATGTATTGAATCTCGACGCAATTTGAGTGTTCCATCGTCATTACGAGGCCCTGAACGTTACAATTAACTCTCATTTTTGCGTCGGATTCGATAATCTAAACTCACAGGAGAACGACCATAAGGTGCCCGAGGAAGCAACAGACCCTTGGAGACAAGTCGGGTGGAGGTCGATGTATTGAACCTCGACGCAATTTGAGTGTTCCATCGCCAATAGGAGGCCCTGAACGTTACAATTAAGTATGAGTTTCGCGTCGGATTCGAAAACGTAGAATCACCGGAGACGGACCATGTGGTGCGCGAGGCAGCGATATCCCCTTGGAGACAAGTCGGCTGGAGGCCGACGTATTGAATCTCGACGCAATTTGAGTGTTCCATCGCCATTAGAAGGCCCTGAACGTTACAATTAACTATCATTTTTGCGTCGGATTCGAAAATCTAAACTCACAGGAGAACGACCATAAGGTGCCCGAGGCAGCAATAGACCCTTGGAGGCAAGTCAACTGGAGGGCGATGTATTGAATCTCGACGCAATTTGAGAGTTCCATCGTCATTAGGAGGCCCTGAACGTTGCAAATAACTATCATTTTTGCATCGGATTCGAAAATCTAGATTTACAAGAGAACGACCTTAAGGTGCCCGAGGCAGCATTAGACCCTTGGGGACAAGTCGGCTGGAGGACGATGTATTGGATCGCGACGCAATTTGAGCGTTCCATCGTCATTAGGAGGCCCTGAATGTTACAATCAGTTTTTCGTCGGATTCGAAAAACTAGACTCACAGCATACGGACCATTTGGTGCCCGAGGAAGCAATATCCCCATGGAGACAAATCGGCTGGAGAACGATGTATTGAATCTCGACGCAATTTGAGTCTTCTATCGTCATTACCAGGCGCTGAACGTTACAATTCACTATCATTTTTGCGTCGGATTCGAAAATCTAGACTCACAGGCGAAGGATCATATTGTGCCCGAGACAGCAATATCCCCTTGGAGACAAGTCGGCTGGAGGCCGATGTATCGAATCTCGACGCAATTTGAGTGTTCCATCGTCATTAGGAGGCCCTGAACGTCACAATTAACTATCAGTTTTGCGTCGGGTTCGAAAATCTAGACTCACAGCAGAACGATCACAAGGTGCCCGTGGCAGCTATTGACGCTTGGAGACAAGTCGGTTGGAGGACGATGTAACGGATCTCGACGCAATTTGAGAGTTCCATCGTCATTAGGAGGCCCTGAACGTTACAATTAACTATCATTTTTGCGTCGGATTCGAAAATCTAGACTTACAAGAGAACGACCATAAGGTGCCCGAGGCAGCATTAGACCCTTGGAGACAAGTCGGCTGGAGGACGATGTATTGAATCTCGACGCAATTTGAGTGTCCCATCGTCATTAGGAGGCCCTAAACGTTACAATTAACTATCATTTTTGCGTCGGATTCGATAATCTAAACTCACAGGAGAACGACCATAAGGTGCCCGAGGCAGCAACATACCCTTGGATCAAGTCGGCTGGAGGCCGATGTATTGAATCTCGACGCAATTTGAGTGTTCCATCGGCATTAGGAGGCCCTGAACGTTACAGTTGACTATCATTTTAGCGTCGGATTCGAAAATCTACTAACAGGAGAAGGATCATATGGTGCACGAGACTGCAATATCACCTTGGATACAAGTCGACTGGAGGAAGATGTATTGAATCTCGACGCAATTTGAGTGTTCCATCGTCATTACAAGGCCCTGAACGTTACAATTAACTATCATTTTTGCGACGGAATCGAAAATCTAGACTCAGAGGAGAACGACCATAAGGTAGGCAGCAATAGACCCTTGGAGACAAGTCGGCTGGAGGACGATGTATTGAATCTCGACGCAATTTGAGAGTTCCATCGTCATTAGGAGGCCCTGAACGTTACAATTAACTATCATTTTTGCGTCGGATTCGAAAATCTAGACTTACAAGAGAACGACCATAAGGTGTCCGAGGCAGCATTAGACCCTAGGAGACAAGTCGGCTGGAGGTCGATGTATTGACTCTCGACGCAATTTGAGTGTTCCATCGGCATTAGGAGGCCCTAAACGTTACAATTAACTATCATTTTTGCGTCGGATTCGATAATCTAAACTCACAGGAGACGGACCATATGGAGCCCGAGGCAGCAATATCCCCTTGTAGACAAGTCGGCTGGAGGAAGATGTATTGAATCTCGACGCAATTTGAGTGTCCCATCGTCATTAAGAGGCCCTAAACGTTACAATTAACTATAATTTTTGCGTCGGATTCGATAATCTAAATTCACAGGAGAACGACCATAAGGTGCCCGAGGCAGCAACAGACCCTTGGAGACAAGTCGGCTGGAGGCCGATGTATTGAATCTCGACGCAGTTTGTGTGTTCCATCGTCATTAGGAGGCCCTAAACGTTACAATTAACTATCATTTTTGCGTAGGATTCGATAACCTAAACTCACAGGAGTACGACCATAAGGTGCCCGAGGCAGCAACAGACCCTTGGAGACAAGTCGGCTGGAGGCCGATGTATTGAATCTCGAAGCAATTTGAGTGTTCCATCGTCATATCAAGGCCCTGAACGTTACAATTAACTATCATTTTTGCGTCGGATTCGAAAATCTAGACTCACAGGAGAACGACCATAAGGTGCCCGAGGCAGCAATAGACCCTTGGAGACAAGTCGGCTGGAGGTCGATGTATTGAATCTCGACGCAATTTGAGTGTTCCATCGCCTATAGGAGGCCGTGAACGTTACAATTAACTATGAGTTTTGCGTCGGATTCGAAAACGTAGAATCACCGGAGACGGACCATATGGTGCCCGAGGCAGCGGTATCCCCTTGGAGACAAGTCGGCTGGAGGCCAAAGTATTGAATCTCGACGCAATTTGAGTTTTCCATCGCCATTAGAAGGCCCTGAACGTTACAATTAACTATCATTTTTGCGTCGGACTCGAAAATGTAGACTCACAGGAGAACGGCCATTAGGTGCCCGAGGCAGCAATAGACCCTTGGAGACAAGTCGGCTGGAGGACGATGTATTGAATCTCGACGCAATTTGAGAGTTCCATCGTCATTAGGAGGCCCTGAACGTTGCAATTAACTATCATTTTTGCGTTGGATTTGAAAATCTAGACTTACAAGAGAACGACCATAAGGTGCCCGAGGCAGCATTAGACCCTTGGAGACAAGTCGGCTGGAGGACGATGTATTGAATCTCGACGCAATTTGAGTGTCCCATCGTCATTAGGAGGCCCTAAACGTTACAATTAACTATCATTTTTGCGTCGGATTCGATAATCTAAACTCACAGGAGAACGACCATAAGGTGCCCGAGGCAGCAACAGACCCTTGGAGACAAGTCGGCTGGAGGCCGAGGTATTGAATCTCGACGCAATTTGAGTGTTCCGTCGTCATTACAAGGCCCTGAACGTTACAATTAACTATCATTTTTCGTCGGATTCGAAAATCTAGACTTACAAGAGAACGACCATAAGGCGCCCGAGGCAGCAATACACCCTTGGAGACAAGTCGGCTGGAGGCTGATGTATTGAATCTCGACGCAATTTGAGTGTTCCATCGGCATTAGGAGGCCTTTAACGTTACAGTTAACTATCATTTTAGCGTCGGATTCGAAATTCTACTAACAGGAGAAGGATCATATGGTGCACCAGACTGCAATATCCCCTTGGATACAAGTCGACTGGAGGTCGATGTATTGACTCTCGACGCAATTTGAGTGTTCCATCGTCTTTAGGAGTCCCTGAACGTTACAATTAACTATCATTTATGCGTCGGATTCGAAAATCTACTCACAGGAGAAGTTCATACGGTGCTCGAGGCAGCAATAGACCCCTGGAGACAAGTCAGCTGGAAACCGATGTATTGAATCTCGACGCAATTTGAGTGTTCCATCGTCATTAGGAGAACCTCAACGTTACAATTAACAATTATTTTAGCGTGGGATTCGAAAATCTACTCACAGGATAAGTTCATACGGTGGTCGAGACAGCAATATCCCCTTGGAGACAAGTCGGCTGGAGGCCGATGTATTGAATCTCGACGCAATTTGAGTGTCCCATCGCCAATAGGAGGCCCTGAACGTTGCAATTAACTATCATTTTTGCGTCGGATTCGAAAATCTAGACTCACAGGAGAACGACCATAAGGTGCCCGAGGCAGCAATAGACCCTTGGAGACAAGCCGGCTGGAGGCAGATGTATTGAATCTCGACGCAATTTGAGTGTTCCATCGGCATTAGGAGGCCCTGAACGTTACAGTTAACTATCATTTTTGCATCGGATTCGAAAATCTAATAACTTGAGAAGGATCATATGGTGCACGAGACTGCAATATCCCCTTGGATACAAGTCGACTGGAGGTCGATGTATTGCCTCTCGACGCAATTTGAGTGTTCCATCGTCATTAGGAGTCCCTGAACGTTACAATTAACTATCATTTATGCGTCGGATTCGAAAATCTAGACTCACAGGAGACGGACCACATGGAGCCCGAGGCAGCAATATCCCCTTGTAGACAAGTCGGCTGGAGGAAGATGTATGGAATCTCGACGCAAATTGAGTGTCCCTTCGTCATTAGGAGGCCCTAAACGTTACAATTAACTATCATTTTTGCGTAGGATTCGATAACCTAAACTCACAGGAGTACGACCATAAGGTGCCCGAGGCAGCAACAGACCCTTGGAGACAAGTCGGCTGGAGGCCGATGTATTGAATCTCGAAGCAATTTGAGTGTTCCATCGTCATATCAAGGCCCTGAACGTTACAATTAACTATCATTTTTGCGTCGGATTCGAAAATCTAGACTCACAGGAGAACGACCATAAGGTGCCCGAGGCAGCAATAGACCCTTGGAGACAAGTCGGCTGGAGGTCGATGTATTGAATCTCGACGCAATTTGAGTGTTCCATCGCCTATAGGAGGCCGTGAACGTTACAATTAACTATGAGTTTTGCGTCGGATTCGAAAACGTAGAATCACCGGAGACGGACCATATGGTGCCCGAGGCAGCGGTATCCCCTTGGAGACAAGTCGGCTGGAGGCCAAAGTATTGAATCTCGACGCAATTTGAGTTTTCCATCGCCATTAGAAGGCCCTGAACGTTACAATTAACTATCATTTTTGCGTCGGACTCGAAAATGTAGACTCACAGGAGAACGGCCATTAGGTGCCCGAGGCAGCAAAAGACCCTTGGAGACAAGTCGGCTGGAGGACGATGTATTGAATCTCGACGCAATTTGAGAGTTCCATCGTCATTAGGAGGCCCTGAACGTTGCAATTAACTATCATTTTTGCGTTGGATTTGAAAATCTAGACTTACAAGAGAACGACCATAAGGTGCCCGAGGCAGCATTAGACCCTTGGAGACAAGTCGGCTGGAGGACGATGTATTGAATCTCGACGCAATTTGAGTGTCCCATCGTCATTAGGAGGCCCTAAACGTTACAATTAACTATCATTTTTGCGTCGGATTCGATAATCTAAACTCACAGGAGAACGACCATAAGGTGCCCGAGGCAGCAACAGACCCTTGGAGACAAGTCGGCTGGAGGCCGAGGTATTGAATCTCGACGCAATTTGAGTGTTCCGTCGTCATTACAAGGCCCTGAACGTTACAATTAACTATCATTTTTCGTCGGATTCGAAAATCTAGACTTACAAGAGAACGACCATAAGGCGCCCGAGGCAGCAATACACCCTTGGAGACAAGTCGGCTGGAGGCTGATGTATTGAATCTCGACGCAATTTGAGTGTTCCATCGGCATTAGGAGGCCTTTAACGTTACAGTTAACTATCATTTTAGCGTCGGATTCGAAATTCTACTAACAGGAGAAGGATCATATGGTGCACCAGACTGCAATATCCCCTTGGATACAAGTCGACTGGAGGTCGATGTATTGACTCTCGACGCAATTTGAGTGTTCCATCGTCTTTAGGAGTCCCTGAACGTTACAATTAACTATCATTTATGCGTCGGATTCGAAAATCTACTCACAGGAGAAGTTCATACGGTGCTCGAGGCAGCAATAGACCCTTGGAGACAAGTCAGCTGGAAACCGATGTATTGAATCTCGACGCAATTTGAGTGTTCCATCGTCATTAGGAGAACCTCAACGTTACAATTAACAATTATTTTAGCGTGGGATTCGAAAATCTACTCACAGGATAAGTTCATACGGTGGTCGAGACAGCAATATCCCCTTGGAGACAAGTCGGCTGGAGGCCGATGTATTGAATCTCGACGCAATTTGAGTGTCCCATCGCCAATAGGAGGCCCTGAACGTTGCAATTAACTATCATTTTTGCGTCGGATTCGAAAATCTAGACTCACAGGAGAACGACCATAAGGTGCCCGAGGCAGCAATAGACCCTTGGAGACAAGCCGGCTGGAGGCAGATGTATTGAATCTCGACGCAATTTGAGTGTTCCATCGGCATTAGGAGGCCCTGAACGTTACAGTTAACTATCATTTTTGCATCGGATTCGAAAATCTAATAACTTGAGAAGGATCATATGGTGCACGAGACTGCAATATCCCCTTGGATACAAGTCGACTGGAGGTCGATGTATTGCCTCTCGACGCAATTTGAGTGTTCCATCGTCATTAGGAGTCCCTGAACGTTACAATTAACTATCATTTATGCGTCGGATTCGAAAATCTAGACTCACAGGAGACGGACCACATGGAGCCCGAGGCAGCAATATCCCCTTGTAGACAAGTCGGCTGGAGGAAGATGTATGGAATCTCGCCGCAAATTGAGTGTCCCTTCGTCATTAGGAGGCCCTAAACGTTACAATTAACTATCATTTTTGCGTCGGATTCGATAATCTAAACTCACAGGAGAACGACCATAAGGTGCCCGAGGCTGCAACAGACCCTTGGAGACAAGACGGCTGGAGGCCGCTGTATTGAATCTCGACGCAGTTTGAGTGTTCCATCGTCATTAAGAGGCCCTAAACGTTACAATTAACTATCATTTTTGCGTCGGATTCGATAATTTAAACTCACAGGAGAACGACCATAAGGTGCCCGAGGCAGCAACAGACCCTTGGAGACAAGTCGGCTGGAGGCCGATGTATTGAATCTCGAAGCAACTTGAGTGTTCCATCGTCGTTACAAGGCCCTGAACGTTACGATTAACTATCATTATTGTGTCGGATTCGAAAATCTAGACTCACAGAAGAACGACCATACGGTGCCCGAGGCAGCAATAGACCCTTGGAGACAAGTCGGCTGGAGGTCGATGTATTGAATCTCGACGCAATTTGAGTGTTCCATCGCCAATAGGAGGCCCTGAACGTTACAATTAACTATGAGTTTTGCGTCGGGTTCGAAAACGTAGAATCACCGGAGGCGGACCATGTGGTGCCCGAGGCAGCGATTTCCCCTTGGAGACATGTCGGCTGGAGGCCGATGTATTGAATCTCGACGCAATTTGAGTGTTCCATCGTCATTACAAGGCCCTGAACGTTACAATTAACTATCATTTTTGCGTCGGATTCGAAAATCTAGATTCACAGGAGAACGACCAAAAGGTGCCCGAGGCAGCAATAGACCCTTGGAGACAAGTCGGCTGGAGGCCGATGTATTGAATCTCGACGGAATTTGAGTGTTCCATCGGCATTAGGAGGCCCTGAACGTTACAATTAACTATCATTTTTGCGTCGGATTCGAAAATCTAGACTCACAAGAGAAAGACCATAAGGCGCCCGAGGCAGCAATAGACACTTGGAGACAAGTCGGCTGGAAGCCGATGTATTGACTCTCGACGCAATTTGAGTGTTCCATCGTCTTTAGGAGTCCCTGAACGTTACAATTAACTATCATTAATGCGTCGGATTCGAATATTTACACACAGGAGAAGTTCATACGGTGCTCGAGGCAGCAATAGACCCTTGGAGACAAGTCGGCTGGAAACCGATGTATTGAATCTCGACGCAATTTGAGTGTTCCATCGTCATTAGGAGGCCCTGATCGTTACAATTAACAATAATTTTAGCGTGGGATCCGAAAATCTACTCACAAGAGACGTTCATACGGTGCTCGAGACAGCAATATCCCCTTGGAGACAAGTCCGCTGGAGGCCGATGTATTGAATCTCGATGCAATTTGAGTGTTCCATCGTCATTAGGAGGCCCTGAACCTTACAATTAACTATCAGTTTCGCGTCGGATACGGAAATCTAAACTCACAGGAGAACGACCATAAGGTGCCCGAGGCAGCAACAGACCCTTGGAGACAAGTCGGCTGGAGGACGATGTATTGAATCTCGTCGCAATTTGAGTGTTCCATCGTCATTAGGAGGCCCTGAACGTTACAATTAACTATCATTTTATCTTCGGATTCGAAAATCTAGACTCACAGGAGAACGACCATAAGGTGCTCGAGGCAGCAACAGACCGTAGGAGACAAGTCGGCTGGAGGCCGATATATTGAATCTCGACGCAATCTGAGTGTTCCATCGCCAATAGGAGGCCCTGAACGTTACAATTAACTATCATTTTTGCGTCGGATTTGAAAATCGAGACTCACAGGAGAACGACCAAAAGGTGCCCGAGGCGGCAATAGACCCTTGGAGCCTTGTGGGCTGGAGGCCGATGTATTGAATCTCGACGCAATTTGAGTGTTCCATCGGCATTAGGAGGCCCTGAACGTTACAGTTAACTATCATTTTAGCGTCGGATTCGAAAATCTACCAACATGAGAAGCATCATATGGTGCACGAGACTGCAATATCCCCTAGGATACAAGTCGACTGGAGGTCGATGTATTGCCTCTCGACGCAATTTGAGTGTTCCATCGTCATTAGGAGTTCCTGAACGTTACAATTAACTATCATTTATGCGTCGAATTCGAAAATCTACCCACAGGAGAAGTTCATACCGTGCTCGAGTCAGCAATAGACCCTTGGAGACAATTCGGCTGGAAACCGATGTATTGAATCTCGACGCAATTTGAGTGTTCCATCGTCATTAGGAGGCCCTGAACGTTACAATTAACAATTATTTTAGCTTTGGATTCGAAAATCTACTCACAGGAGAAGTTCATACGGTGCTCGAGACAGCAATATCCCCTTGGAGACAAGTCCGCTGGAGGCCGATGTATTGAATCTCGACGTAATTTGAGTGTTCCATCGTCATTAGGAGGCCCTGAACCTTACAATTAACTATCAGTTTCGCGTCGGATTCGAAAATCTAAACTCACAGGAGAACGACCATAAGGTGCCCGAGACAGCAACAGACCCTTGGAGACAAGTCGGCTGGAGGACGATGTATTGAATCTCGTCGCAATTTGAGTGTTCCATCGTCATTAGGAGGCCCTGAACGTTACAATTAACTATCATTTTATCGTCGGATTCGATAATCTAGACTCACAGGAGAACGACCATAAGGTGCCCGAGGCAGCAACAGACCGTAGGAGACAAGTCGGCTGGAGGCCGATATATTGAATCTCGACGCAATCTGAGTGTTCCATCGCCAATAGGAGGCCCTGAACGTTACAATTAACTATCATTTTTGCGTCGGATTTGAAAATCGAGACTCACAGGAGAACGACCAAAAGGTGCCCGAGGCGGCAATAGACCCTTGGAGCCTTGTGGGCTGGAGGCCGATGTATTGAATCTCGACGCAATTTGAGTGTTCCATCGGCATTAGGAGGCCCTGAACGTTACAGTTAACTATCATTTTAGCGTCGGATTCGAAAATCTACTAACAGGAGAAGGATCGTATGGTGCACGAGACTGCAATATCCCCTTGGATACAAGTCGACTGGAGGCCGATGTATTGAATATCGACGCAATTTGAGTGTTCGACCGTCATTAGGTCGCCCTGAACGTTATAATGAACTATCAGTTTTGCGTCGGATTCGAAAATCTAAACTTACAAGAAAACGACCATAAGGTGCCCGAGGCAGCATTAGACCCTTGGAGACAAGTCGGCTGGAGGACGATGTATTGGATCGCGACGCAATTTGAGTGTTCCATCGTCATTAGGATTCCCTGAATGTTGCAATTAACTATCAGTATTTCGTCGGATTCGAAAATCTAGGCTCACAGCAGACAGACCATTTGGTCCCCGAGGCAGCAATATCCCCTTGGAGACAAATCGGCTGGAGGACGATGTATTGAATCTCGACGCAATTTGAGTCTTCTATCGTCATTAGTAGGCGCTGAACGTTACAATTCACTATCATTTTTGCGTCGGATTCGAAAATCTAGACTCACAGGAGAAGGATCATATCGTGCCCGAGACAGCAATATCCCCTTGGAGACAAGTCGGTTGGAGGCCGATGTATTGAATCTCGACGCAATTTGAGTGCTCCATCGTCATTAGGATTCCCTGAACGTTACAATTAACTATCAGTTTCGCGTCGGATTCGAAAATCTAGACTCACAGGAGACGGACCACATGGAGCCCGAGGCAGCAATATCCCCTTGGAGACAAGTCGGCTGGAGGTCGACGTATTGAATCTCGACTCAATTTGAGTGTTCCATCGTCATTAGGTGGCCCTGAACGTTGCAATTAACAATCAGTTTTGCGTCGGGTTCGAAAATCTAGACTCACAGCAGAACGATCACAAGGTGCCCGTGGCAGCTATTGACCCTTGGAGACAAGTCGGTTGGAGGACGAAGTATTGGATCGCGACGCAAAATGAGTGTTTCATCGTCATTAGGAGGTACTGAATGTTACAATTAACTATCAGGTTTTCGTCGGATTCGAAAATCTAGACTCACTGAGACGGACCATAAGGTGCCCGATGCAGCAATATCCCCTTGGAGACCAGTCCGCTGGAGGACGATGTATTGAAACGAGACGCAATTTGAGTGCTCCATCGTCATTTGGAGGCCCTGAACGTTACAATTAACTATCAGTTTCGCGTCGGATTCAAAAATCCAGACTCACAGCAGACGGACCATTTGGTGCCCGAGGCAGCAATATCCCCTTGGAGACAAATCAGCTGGAGGACGATGTATTGAGTCTCGACGCAATTTGAGAGTTCTATCGTCATCAGGAGGCGCTGAACGTTACTATTCACTATCATTTTTCCGTTGGATTCGAAAATCTAGACTCACAGGAGAAGGATCATATGGTCCCCGAGACAGCAATATCCCCTTGGAGACAAGTCCGCTGGAGGCCGATGTATTGAATCTCGACGCAATTTGTGTGTCCCATTGTCATTAAGAGGCCCTGAGCATTACATTAAACTATCAGTTTTGCGTCGGATTCTAAAATGTTGACTCACATGGGAACGACCATACTGTGCCCGAGGCAGCAATAGACCCTTGGAGACAAATCGGCTGAATGCCGATGTATTGAATCTCGAGGCAATTTGAGTGTTCCATCGTCATTAGGAAGCCCTGAACGTTACAATTAACAATCAGTTTCGCGTCGGATTCGAAAATCTAGACTCACATGAGAGCGAACATAAGAGGCCGGAGGCAGTAATATCCCCATGGAGACAAGTCGGCTGGAGGACGATGTATTGAATCTCGACGCAATTTGAGTGTCCCATCGTCATTAGGAGGCCCTAAACGTTACAGTTATCATTTTTGCGACGGATTCGATAGTCTAAACTCACAGGAGAACGACCATAAGGTGCCCGAGGCAGCAACAGACCCTTGGAGACAAGTCGGCTGGAAGCCGATGTATTGAATCTCGACGCAATTTGAGTGTTCCACCGTCATTACAGGGCCCTGAACGTTACAATTAACTATCATTTTTGCGTCGGATTCGAAAATCTAGACTCACAGGAGCACGACCATAAGGTGCCCGAGGCAGCAATATACCCTTGGAGACAAGTCGGCTGGAAACCGATGTATTGATTCTTGACGCAATTTGAGTGTTCCATCGTCATTAGGAGGCCCTGAACGTTACAGTTAACTATCATTTTAGCGTCGGATTCGAAAATCTACTAACAGGAGAAGGATCATATGGTGCACGAGACTGCAATATCCCCTTGGATACAAGTCGACTGGAGGTCGATGTATTGACTCTCGACGCAATTTGAGTGTTCCATCGCCTTTAGGAGTCCCTGAACGTTACAATCAACTATCATTTATGCGTCGGACTCGAACATCTACTCACAGGAGAAGTTCATACCGTGCTCGAGGCAGCAATAGACCCCTGGAGACAAGTCGACTGGAAACCGATGTATTGATTCTTGACGCAATTTGAGTGTTCCATCGTCATTAGGAGGCCCTGAACGTTACAATTACCAATCATTTTAGCGTCGGATTCGAAAATCTACTCACAGGAGAAGTTCATACGGTGCTCGAGACAGTAATATCCCCTTCGAGACAAGTCCGCTGGAGACCGATGTATTGAATCTCGACGCAATTTGAGTGTTCCATCGTCAATAGGAGGCCCTGAACCTTACAATTAACTATCAGTTTCGCGTCGGATTCGAAAATCTAAACTCACAGGAGAACGACCATAAGGTGCCCGAGGCAGCAACAGACCCTTGGAGACAAGTCGAATGGAGGACGATGTATTGAATCTCGTCGCAATTTGAGTGTTCCATCGTCATTAGGAGGCCCTGAACATTACAATTAACTATCGTTTTATCGTCGGATTCGAAAATCTAGACTCACAGGAGAACGACCATAAGGTGCCCAAGGCAGCAACAGACCATAGGAGACAAGTCGGCTGGAGGCCGATGTATTGAATCTCGACGCAATTTGAGTGTTCCATCGCCAATAGGAGGCCCTGAACATTACAATAAACTATCATTTTTGCGTCGGATTCGAAAATCTAGACTCACAGGAGAACGACCATAAGGTGCCCAAGGCAGCAATAGACCCTTGGAGACAAGTCGGCTGGAGGACGATGTATTGACTCTCGACGCAATTTGAATGTTCCATCGTCTTTAGGAGTCCCTGAACGTTACAATTAGCTATTATTTATGCGTCGGATTCGAAAATCTAGACTCACAGGAGAACGACCATAAGGTGCCCGAGGCAGCAATAGACCCTTGGAGACAAGTCGGCTGGAGGACGATGTATTGGATCGCGACGCAATTTGTGTGTTCCATCGTCATTAGGAGGCCCTGTATGTTACAATTAACTATCAGTTTCGCGTCGCATTCGAAAATGTAGACTCACAAGATACGGACCACATGGAGCCCGAGGCAGCAATATCCCCTTGTAGACAAGTCGGCTGGAGGAAGATGTATTGATTCTCGACGCAATTTAAGTGTTCCATCGTCATTAAGAGGCCCTGTGCATTACATTTAACTATCAGTTTTGCGTCGGATTCTAAAATGTTGACTCACAGGGGAACGACCATACTGTGCCCGAGGCAGCAATAGGCCCTTGGAGACAAATCGGCTGAATGCCAATGTATTGAATCTCGAGGCAATTTGAGTGTTCCATCGTCATTAGGCAGCCCTGAACGTTACAATTAACAATCAGTTTCGCGTCGGATTCGAAAATCTAGACTCACATGAGAGCGAAAATAAGAGGCCGGAGGCAGTAATATCCCCATGGAGACAAGTCGGCTGGAGGGCGATGTATTGAATCTCGACGCAATTTGAGTGTCCCATCGTCATTAGGAGGCCCTAAACGTTACAGTTAACTATCATTTTTGCGTCGGATTCGATAATCGAAACTCACAGGAGAACGACCATAAGGTGCCCGAGGCAGCAACAGACCCTTGGAGACAAAAAGGCTGGAGGCCGATGTATTGAATCTCGACGCAATTTGAGTGTTCCATCGTGATTACAAGGCCCTGAACGTTACAATTAACTATCATTTTTGCGTCGGATTCGAAAATCTAGACTCACAGGAGAACGACCATAAGGTGCCCGAGGCAGCAATAGACCCTTGGAGACAAGTCGGCTCGAGGCCGATTTATTGAATCTCGACGCAATTTGAGTGTTCCATCGTGATTACAAGGCCCTGAACGTTACAATTAACTATCATTTTAGCGTCGGATTCGAAAATCTACTAACAGGAGAAGGATCATATGGTGCACGAGACTGCAATATCCCCTTGGATACAAGTCGACTGGAGATCGATGTATTTACTCTCGACGCAATTTGAGTGTTCCATCGTCTTTAGGAGTCCCTAAACGTTACAATTAACTATCATTTATGCGTCGGATTCGAAAATCTACTCACAGGAGAAGTTCATACCGTGCTTGAGGCAGCAATAGACCCTTCGAGACAAGTCGACTGGAAACCGATGTATTGATTCTTGACGCAATTTGAGTGTTCCATCGTCATTAGGAGGCCCTGAACGTTACAATTACCAATCATTTTAGCGTCGGATTCGAAAATCTACTCACAGGAGAAGTTCATACGGTGCTCGAGACAGTAATATCCCCTTCGAGACAAGTCCGCTGGAGACCGATGTATTGAATCTCGACGCAATTTGAGTGTTCCATCGTCATTAGGAGGCCCTGAACCTTACAATTAACTATCAGTTTCGCGTCGGATTCGAAAACCTAAACTCACAGGAGAACGACCATAAGGTGCCCGAGGCAGCAACAGACCCTTGGAGACAAGTCGGCTTGAGGACGATGTATTGAATCTCGTCGCAATTTGAGTGTTCCATCGTCATTAGGAGGCCCTGAACGTTACAATTAACTATCATTTTATCGTCGGATTAAAAAATCTAGACTCACAGGAGAACGACCATAAGGTGCCCGAGGCAGCAACAGACCATAGGAGACAAGTCGGCTGGAGGCCGATATATTGAATCTCGACGCAATTTGAGTGTTCCATCGCCAATAGGAGGCCCTGAACATTACAATAAACTATCATTTTTGCGTCGGATTCGAAAATCTAGACTCACAGGAGAACGACCATAAGGTGCTCAAGGCAGCAATAGACCCTTGGAGACAAGTCGGCTGGAGGCCGATGTATTGAATCTCGACGCAATTTGAGTACTCCATCGGCATTAGGTGGCCCTGAACGTTACAGTTAACTATCATTTTAGCGTCGGATTCGAAAATCTACTAACAGGAGAAGGATCATATGGTGCACGAGACTGCAATATCCCCTTGGATACAAGTCGACTGGAGGTCGATGTATTGACCAGTCCGCTGGAGGACGATGTATTGAAACGCGACGCAATTTGAGTGCTCCATCGTCATTTGGAGGCCCTGAACGTTACAATTAACTATCAGTTTCGCGTCGGATTCAAAAATCCAGACTCACAGCAGACGCACCATTTGGTGCCCGAGGCAGCAATATCCCCTTGGAGACAAATGAGCTGGAGGACGATGTATTAAATCTGGACGCAATTTGAGAGTTCTATCGTCATCAGGAGGCGCTGAACGTTACTATTCACTATCATTTTTCCGTCGGATTCGAAAATCTAGACTCACAGGAGAAGGATCATATGGTCCCCGAGACAGCAATATCCCCTTGGAGACAAGTCCGCTGGAGGGCGATGTATTGAATCTCGACGCAATTTGAGTAGTCCATCGTCTTTAGGAGTCCCTGAACGTTACAATTAACTATCATTTATGCGTCGGATTCGAAAATCTACTCACAGGAGAAGTTCATACCGTGCTCGAGGCAGCAATAGACCCTTGGAGACAAGTCGACTGGAAACCGATGTATTGATTCTTCACGCAATTTGAGTGATCCATCGTCATTAGGAGGCCCTGAACGTTACAGTTAAGTATCATTTTAGCGTCGGATTCGTAAATCTACTAACAGGAGAAGTATCATATGGTGCACGAGACTGCAAAATCCCCTTGGATACAAGTCGACTGGAGGTCGATGTATTGACTCTCGACGCAATTTGAGTGTTCCATCGTCATTAGGAGTCCCTGAACGTTACAATTAACTATCATTTATGCGTCGGATTCGAAAATTTAGACTCACAGGAGAACGACCATAAGGTGCCCGAGGCAGCAATTGACCCTTGGAGACAAGTCCGCTGAAGACCGATGTATTGAATCTCGACGCAATTTGAGTGTTCCATCGTCATTAGGAGGCCCTGCACGTTACAGTTAACTATCATTTTTGCGTCGGATTCGATAATCTAAACTCACAGGAGAACGACCATAAGGTGCCCGAGGCAGCAACAGACCCTTGGAGACAAGTCGGCTGGAGGCCGATGTATTGAATCTCGACGCAATTTGAGTGTTCCACCGTCATTACAAGGCCCTGAACGTTACAATTAACTATCATTTTTGCGTCGGATTCGAAAATCTAGACTCACAGGAGAACGACCATAAGGTGCCTGAGGCAGCAATTGACCCTTGGAGACAAGTCGGCTGGAAACCGATGGATTGATTCTTGACGCATTTTGAGTGTTCCATCGCCATTAGGAGGCCCTGAACGTTACAATTAACTATCATTTTTGCGTCGGATTCGAAAATCTAGAATCACAGGAGAACGACCATAAGGTGCCCGAGGCAGCAACAGACCATAGGAGACAAGTCGGCTGGAAGCCGATGTATTGAATCTCGACGCAATTTGAGTGTTCCATCGCCAATAGGAGGCCCTGAACATTACAATAAACTATCATTTTTGCGTCGGATTCGAAAATCTAGACTCACAGGAGAACGACCATAAGGTGCCCAAGGCAGCAATAGACCCTTGGAGACAAGTCGGCTGGAGGCCGATGTATTGAATCTCGACGCAATTTGAGTATTCCATCGGCATTAGGAGGCCCTGAACGTTACAGTTAACTATCATTTTAGCGTCGGATTCGAAAATCTAGTAACAGGAGAAGGATCATATGGTTCACGAGACTGCAATATCCCCTTGGATACAAGTCGACTGGAGGTCGATGTATTGACTCTCGACGCAATTTGAGTGTTCCATCGTCTTTAGGAGTCCCTGAACGTTACAATTAACTATCATTTATGCGTCGGATTCGAAAATCTAGACTCACAGGAGAACGACCATAAGGTGCCCGAGGCAGCAATAGACCCTTGGAGACAAGTCGGCTGGAAACCGATGTATTGATTCTTGACGCAATTTGAGTGTTCCATCGTCATTAGGTCGCCCTGAACGTTACAATTAACTATCAGTTTCGCATCGGATTCGAAAATGTAGACTCACATGATACGGACCACATGGAGCCCGAGGCAGCAATATCCCCTTGTAGACAAATCGGCTGAATGCCAATGTATTGAATCTCGAGGCAATTTGAGTGTTCCATCGTCATTAGGAAGCCCTGAACGTTACAATTAACAATCAGTTTCGCGTCGGATTCGAAAATCTAGACTCACACGAGAGCGAACATAAGAGGCCGGAGGCAGTTATATCCCCATGGAGAGAAGTCGGCTGGAGGACGATGTATTGATTCTCGACGCAATTTGAGTGTCCCATCGTCATTAGGAGGCCCTAAACGTTACAGATAACTATCATTTTTGCGTCGGATTCGATAATCTAAACTCGCAGGAGAACGACCATAAGGTGCCCGAGGCAGCAACAGACCCTTGGAGACAAGACGGTAGGAGGCCGATGTATTGAATCTCGACGCAATTTGAGTGTTCCATCGTGATTACAAGGCCCTGAACGTTACAATTAACTATCATTTTTGCGTCGGATTCGAAAATCTAGACTCACAGGAGAACGACCATAAGGTGCCCGAGGCAGCAATAGACCCTGGGAGACAAGTCGGCTGGAGGCCGATGTATTGAATCTCGACGCAATTTGAGTGTTCCATCGTCATTACAAGGCCCTGAACGTTACAATTAACTATCATTTACGCGTCGGGTTCGAAAATCGAGACTCACAGGAGAACGACCATAAGGTGCCCGAGGCAGCAACAGACCCTTGGAGACAAGTCGGCTGGAAACCGATGTATTGATTCTTGACGCAATTTGACTTTTTCCATCGTCATTATGAGGCCCTGAACGTTACAGTTAACTATCATTTTAGCGTCGGATTCGAAAATCTACTAACAGGAGAAGGGTCATATGGTGCACGAGACTGCAATATCCCCTTGGATACAAGTCGACTGGAGGTCGATGTATTGACTCTCGACGCAATTTGAGTGTTCCATCGTCATTAGGAGGCCCTGAACGTTACAATTAACTATCATTTTATCGTCGGATTCGAAAATCTAGACTCACAGGAGGACGACCATAAGGTGCCCGAGGCAGCAACACACCATAGGAGACAAGTCGGCTGGAGGCCGATGTATTGAATCTCGACGCAATTTGAGTGTTCTATCGCCAATAGGATGTCCTGAACATTACAATAAACTATCATTTTTGCGTCGGATTCGAAAATCTAGACTCACAGGAGAACGACCATAAGGTGCCCAAGGCAGCAATAGACCCTTGGAGACAAGTCGGCTGGAGGCCGATGTATTGAATCTCGACGCAATTTGAGTGTTCCATCGTCTTTAGGAGTCCCTGAACGTTACAATTAACTATCATTTATGCGTGGGATTCGAAAATCTAGACTCACAGGAGAACGACCATAAGGTGCCCGAGGCAGCAATAGACCCTTGGAGACAAGTCGGCTGGAAACCGATGTATTGATTCTTGACGCAATTTGAGTGTTCCATCGTCATTAGGTCGCCCTGTACGTTACAATTAACTATCAGTTTCGCATCGGATTCGAAAATGTAGACTCACATGATACGGACCACATGGAGCCCGAGGCAGCAATATCCCTTTGTAGACAAATCGGCTGAATGCCAATGTATTGAATCTCGAGGCAATTTGAGTGTTCCATCGTCATTAGGAAGCCCTGAACGTTACAATTAACAATCAGTTTCGCGTCGGATTCGAAAATCTAAACTCACAGGAGAACGACCATAAGGTGCCCGAGGCAGCAACAGACCCTTGGAGACAAGTCGGCTGGAGGACGATGTATTGAATCTCGTCGCAATTTGAGTGTTCCATCGTCATTAGGAGGCTCTGAACGTTACAATTAACTATCATTTTATCGTCGGATTCGAAAATCTAGACTCACAGGAGGACGACCATAAGGTGCCCGAGGCAGCAACACACCATAGGAGACAAGTCGGCTGGAGGCAGATGTATTGAATCTCGACGCAATTTGAGTGTTCCATCGCCAATAGGAGGCCCTGAACGTTACAATTAACTATCATTTTTGCGTCGGATTCGAAAATCTTGACTCACAGGAGAACGACCATAAGGTGCCGAGGCAGCAATAGACCCTTGGAGACAAGTCGGCTGGAGGCCGATGTATTGAATCTCGACGCAATTTGAGTGTTCCATCGGCATTAGGAGGCCCTGAACGTTAGAGTTAACTATCAGTTTAGCGTCGGATTCGAAAATCTACTAACTGGAGAAGGATCATATGGCGCACGAGGCTGCAATATCCCCTTGGATACAAGTCGACTGGAGGTCGATGTATTGACTCTCGTCGCAATTTGAGTGTTTCGTCGTCTTTAGGAGTCCCTGAACGTTACAATTAACTATCATTTTTGCCTCGGATTCGAAAATCTAGACTCACAGGAGAACGACCATAAGGTGCCCGAGGCAGCAATAGACCCTTGGAGACAAGTCGGCTGGAAACCGATGTATTGATTCTTGAAGCAATTTGAGTGTTCCATCGTCATTAGGAGGCCCTGAACGTTACAATTAACAATCATTTTAGCGTCGGATTCGAAAATCTACTCACAGGAGAAGTTCATACGGTGCTCGTGACAGCAATATCCCCTTGGAGACAAGTCCGCTGGAGGCCGATGTATTAAATCTCGACGCAATTTGAGTGTTCCATCGTCATTAGGAGGCCCTGAACCTTACAATTAACTATCAGTTTCGCGTCGGATTCGAAAATCTAAACTCACAGGAGAACGACCATAAGGTGCCCGAGGCAGCAACAGACCCTTGGAGACAAGTCGGCTGGAGGACGATGTATTGAATCTCGTCGCAATTTGAGTGTTCCATCGTCATTAGGAGGCCCTGAACGTTACAATTAACTATCATTTTATCGTCGGATTCGAAAATCTACACTCACAGGAGGACGACCATAAGGTGCCCGAGGCAGCAACACACCATAGGAGACAAGTCGGCTGGAGGCAGATGTATTGAATCTCGACGCAATTTGAGTGTTCCATCGCCAATAGGAGGCCCTGAACGTTACAATTAACTATCATTTTTGCGTCGGATTCGAAAATCTAGACTCACAGGAGAACGACCATAAGGTGCCGAGACAGCAATAGACCCTTGGAGACAAGTCGGCTGGAGGCCGATGTATTGAATCTCGACGCAATTTGAGTGTTCCATCGGCATTAGGAGGCCCTGAACGTTAGAGTTAACTATCAGTTTAGCGTCGGATTCGAAAATCTACTAACAGGAGAAGGATCATATGGCGCACGAGACTGCAATATCCCCTTGGATACAAGTCGACTGGAGGTCGATGTATTGACTCTCGTCGCAATTTGAGTGTTTCGTCGTCTTTAGGAGTCCCTGAACGTTACAATTAACTATCATTTTTGCCTCGGATTCGAAAATCTAGACTCACAGGAGAACCACCATAAGGTGCCCGAGGCAGCAATAGACCCTTGGAGACAAGTCGGCTGGAAACCGATGTATTGATTCTTGACGCAATTTGAGTGTTCCATCGTCATTAGGAGGCCCTGAACGTTAGAATTAACAATCATTTTAGCTTCGGATTCGAAAATCTACTCACAGGAGAAGTTAATACGGTGCTCGAGACAGCAATATACCCCTTGGACACAAATCGACTGGAGGCCGACGTATTGAATATCGACGCAATTTGAGTGTTCCATCGTCATTAGGTCGCCCTGAACGTTACAATGAACTATCAGTTTTGCGTCGGATTCGAAAATCTAGACTTACAAGAGTACGACCATAAGGCGCCCGAGGCAGCATTAGACCCTTGGAGACAAGTCGGCTGGAGGACGATGTATTGGATCGCGACGCAATTTGAGTGTTCCATCGTCATTAGGAGGCCCTGAATGTTACAATTAACTATCAGTTTTTCGTCGGATTCGAAAATCTAGACCCACAGCAGACGGACCATTTGGTGCCCGAGGCAGCAATATCCCCTTGGAGACAAATCGGCTGGAGGACGATGTATTGAATCTCGACGCAATTTGAGTCTTACATCGTCATTAGGAGGCCCTGAACGTTACAATTCACTATCATTTTTGCGTCGGATTCGAAAATCTAGACTCACAGGAGAAGGATCATATTGTGCCCGAGACAGCAATATCCCCTTGGAGACAAGTAGGCTGGAGGCCGATGTATTGAATCTCGACGCAATTTGAGTCTTCCGTCGTCATTACGAGGCCCTCAACCTTACAATTAACTATCAGTTTCGCGTCGGATTCGAAAATCTAGACTCACAGGAGACGGACCACATGGAGCCCGAGGCAGCAATATCCCCTTGTAGACAAGTCGGCTGGAGGAAGATGTATTGACTCTCCACGCAATTTGAGTGTTCCATCGTCATTAAGAGGCCCTGAGCATTACATTTAACTATCAGTTTTGCGTCGGATTCTAAAATGTTGACTCACAGGGGAACGACCATACGGTGCCCGAGGCAGCAATAGACCCTTGGAGACAAATCGGCTGAATGCCGATGTATTGAATCTCCAGGCATTTTGAGTGTTACATCGTCATTAGGAAGCCCTGAACGTTACAATTAACAATCAGTTTCGCGTCGGATTCGAAAATCTAGACTCACATGAGAGCGAACATAAGAGGCCGGAGGCAGTAGTATCCCCATGGAGACAAGTTGGCTGGAGGACGATGTCTTGAATCTCTACGCAATTTGAGTGTCCCATCGACATTAGGAGGCCCTGAACGTTTCAGTTAACTATCATTTTAGCGTCGGATTCGAAAATCTACTAACAGGAGAAGGATCATATGGTGCACGAGGCAGCAATAGACCCTTGGAGACAAGTCGGCTTGAAACCGATGTATTGATTCTTGACGCAATTTGAGTGTTCCATCGTCATTAGGAGGCCCTGAACGTTACAATTACCAATCATTTTAGCGCCGGATTCGAAAATCTACTCACAGGAGAAGTTCATACGGTGCTCGAGACAGCAATATACCCCTTCGAGACAAATCGACTGGAGGCCGATGTATTGAATATCGACGCAATTTGAGTGTTCCATCGTCATTACGTCGCCCTGAACGTTATAATGAACTATCAGTTTTGCGTCGGATTCGAAAATCTAGACTTACAAGAGAACGACCATAAGGTGCCCGAGGCAGCATTAGACCCCTGGAGACAAGTCGGCTGGAGAACGATGTATTGGATCGCGACGCAATTTGAGTGTTCCATCGTCTTTAGGAGTCCCTGAACGTTACAATTAACTATCATTTATGCGTCGGATTCGAAAATCTACTCACAGGAGAAGTTCATACGGTGCTCGAGGCAGCAATAGACCCTTGGAGACAAGTCGGCTGGAAACCGATGTATTGATTCTTGACGCAATTTGAGTGTTCCATCGTCATTAGGAGGCCCTGAACGTTACAATTAACAATCATTTTAGCGTCGGATTCGAAAATCTACTCACAGGAGAAGTTCATACGGTGCTCGAGACAGCAATATCCCCATGGAGACAAGTCCGCTGGAGGCCGATGTATTAAATCTCGACGCAATTTGAGTGTTCCATCGTCATTAGGAGGCCCTGAACCTTACAATTAACTATCAGTTTCGCGTCGGATTCGAAAATCTAGACTCACAGGAGGACGACCATAAGGTGCCCGAGGCAGCAACACACCATAGGAGACAAGTCGGCCGGAGGCCGATGTATTGAATCTCGACGCAATTTGAGTGTTCCATCGCCAATAGGATGTCCTGAACATTACAATAAACTATCATTTTTGCGTCGGATTCGAAAATCTAGACTCACAGGAGAACGACCATAAGGTGCCCAAGGCAGCAATAGACCCTTGGAGACAAGTCTTCTGGAGGCCGATGTATTGAATCTCGACGCAATTTGAGTATTCCATCGGCATTAGGAGGCCCTGAACGTTACAGTTAACTATCATTTTAGCGTCGGATTCGAAAATCTAGTAACAGGAGAAGGATCATATGGTTCACGAGACTGCAATATCCCCTAGGATACAAGTCGACTGGAGGTCGATGTATTGACTCTCGACGCAATTTGAGTGTTCCATCGTCTTTAGGAGTCCCTGAACGTTACAATTAACTATCATTTATGCGTTGGATTCGAAAATCTAGACTCACAGGAGAACGACCATAAGGTGCCCGAGGCAGCAATAGACCCTTGGAGACAAGTCGGCTGGAAACCGATGTATTGATTCTTGACGCAATTTGAGTGTTCCATCGTCATTAGGTCGCCCTGTACGTTACAATTAACTATCAGTTTCGCATCGGATTCGAAAATTTAGACTCACATGATACGGACCACATGGAGCCCGAGGCAGCAATATCCCTTTGTAGACAAATCGGCTGAATGCCAATGTATTGAATCTCGAGGCAATTTGAGTGTTCCATCGTCATTAGGAAGCCCTGAACGTTACAATTAACAATCAGTTTCGCGTCGGATTCGAAAATCTAGACTCACATGAGAGCGAACATAAGAGGCCGGAGGCAGTAATATCCCCATGGAGACAAGTCGTCTGGAGGACGATGTATTGAATCTCGACGCAATTTGAGTGTCCCATCGTCATTAGGAGGCCCTAAACGTTACAGTTAACTATCATTTTTGCGTCGGATTTGATAATCTAAACTCACAGGAGAACGACAATAAGGTGCCCGAGTCAGCAACAGACCCTTGGAGACAAGACGGCTGGAGGCCGATGTATTGAATCTCGACGCAATTTGAGTGTTCCATCGTGATTACAAGGCCCTGAACGTTACAATTAACTATCATTTTTGCGTCGGATTCGAAAATCTAGACTCACAGGAGAACGACCATAAGGTGCCCGAGGCAGCAATAGACCCTGGGAGACAAGTCGGCTGGAGGCCGATGTATTGGATCTCGACGCAATTTGAGTGTTCCATCGTCATTACAAGGCCCTGAACGTTACAATTAACTATCATTTATGCGTCGGATTCGAAAATCGAGACTCACAGGTGAACGACCATAAGGTGCCCGAGGCAGCAACAGACCCTTGGAGACAAGTCGGCTGGAAACCGATGTATTGATTCTTGACGCAATTTGAGTGTTCCATCGTCATTAGGATGCCCTGAACGTTAGAATTAACAATCATTTTAGCTTCGGATTCGAAAATCTACTCACAGGAGAAGTTAATACTGTGCTCGAGACAGCAATATACCCCTTGCACACAAATCGACTGGAGGCCGACGTATTGAATATCGACGCAATTTGAGTGTTCCATCGTCATTAGGTCGCCCTGAACGTTACAATGAACTATCAGTTTTGCGTCGGATTCGAAAATCTAGACTTACAAGAGTACGACCATAAGGCGCCCGAGGCAGCATTAGACCCTTGGAGACAAGTCGGCTGGAGGACGATGTATTGGATCGCGACGCAATTTGAGTGTTCCATCGTCATTAGGAGGCCCTGAATGTTACAATTAACTATCAGTTTTTCGTCGGATTCGAAAATCTAGACTCACAGCAGACGGACCATTTGGTGCCCGAGGCAGCAAAATCCCCTTGGAGACAAATCGGCTGGAGGACGATGTATTGAATCTCGACGCAATTTGAGTCTTACATCGTCATTAGGAGGCCCTGAACGTTACAATTCACTATCATTTTTGCGTCGGATTCGAAAATCTAGACTCACAGGAGAAGGATCATATTGTGCCCGAGACAGCAATATCCCCTTGGAGACAAGTAGGCTGGAGGCCGATGTATTGAATCTCGACGCAATTTGAGTGTTCCGTCGTCATTACGAGGCCCTCAACCTTACAATTAACTATCAGTTTCGCGTCGGATTCGAAAATCTAGACTCACAGGAGACGGACCACATGGAGCCCGAGGCAGCAATATCCCCTTGTAGACAAGTCGGCTGGAGGAAGATGTATTGACTCTCCACGCAATTTGAGTGTTCCATCGTCATTAAGAGGCCCTGAGCATTACATTTAACTATCAGTTTTGCGTCGGATTCTAAAATGTTGACTCACAGGGGAACGACCATACGGTGCCCGAGGCAGCAATAGACCCTTGGAGACAAATCGGCTGAATGCCGATGTATTGAATCTCCAGGAATTTTGAGTGTTACATCGTCATTAGGAAGCCCTGAACGTTACAATTAACAATCAGTTTCGCGTCGGATTCGAAAATCTAGACTCACATGAGAGCGAACATAAGAGGCCGGAGGCAGTAGTATCCCCATGGAGACAAGTTGGCTGGAGGACGATGTCTTGAATCTCTACGCAATTTGGGTGTCCCATCGACATTAGGAGGCCCTGAACGTTACAATTACCAATCATTTTAGCGTCGGATTCGAAAATCTACTCACAGGAGAAGTTCATACGGTGCTCGAGACAGCAATATACCCCTTCGAGACAAATCGACTGGAGGCCGATGTATTGAATATCGACGCAATTTGAGTGTTCCATCGTCATTACGTCGCCCTGAACGTTATAATGAACTATCAGTTTTGCGTCGGATTCGAAAATCTAGACTTACAAGAGAACGACCATAAGGTGCCCGAGGCAGCATTAGACCCCTGGAGACAAGTCGGCTGGAGGACGATGTATTGGATCGCGACGCAATTTGAGTGTTCCATCGTCATTAGGAGGCCCTGAATGTTACAATTAACTATCAGTTTTTCGTCGGATTCGAAAATCTAGTCTCACAGCAGACGGACCATTTGGTGCCCGAGGCAGCAATATCCCCTTGTAGACAAGTCGGCTGGAGGATGATGTATTGACTCTCGACGCAATTTGAGTGTTCCATCGTCATTAAGAGGCCCTGACCATTACATTTAACTATCAGTTTTGCGTCGGATTCTAAAATGTTGACTCACAGGGGAACGACCATACGGTGCCCGAGGCAGCACTAGACCCTTGGAGACAAATCGGCTGAATGCCGAAGTATTGAATCTCGAGGCAATTTGAGTGTTCCATCGTCATTAGGAAGCCCTGAACGTTACAATTAACAATCAGTTTCGCGTCGGATTCGAAAATCTAGACTCACATGAGAGCGAACATAAGAGGCCGGAGGCAGTAATATCCCCATGGAGACAAGTCGGCTGGAGGACGATGTATTGAATCTCCCGCAATTTGAGTGTCCCATGGATATTAGGAGGCCCTAAACGTTACAATTAACTATCATTTTTGCGTCGGATTCGATAATCTAAACTCACAGGAGAACGACCATAAGGTGCCCGAGGCAGCAACAGACCCTTGGAGACAAGTCGGCTGGAGGACGATGTATTGAATCTCGACGCAATTAGAGTTTTCCATCGTCATTAGGAGGCCCCAAACGTTACAATTAACTATCATTTTTGCGTCGGACTCGATAATCTAAACTCACAGGAGAACGACCATAAGGTGCCCGAGGTAGCAATAGACCCTTGGAGACAAGTCGGCTGGAAACCGATGTATTGATTCTTGACGCAATTTGAGTGTTCCATCGTCATTAGGAGGCCCTGAACGTTACAATTAACTATCATTTATGCGTCGGATTCGAAAATCTAGACTCACAGGAGAACGACCATAAGGTGCCCGAGGCAGCAATAGACCCTTGGAGACAAGTCGGCTGGAAACCGATGTATTGATTCTTGACGCAATTTGAGTGTTCCATCGTCATTAGGAGGCCCTGAACGTTACAGTTAACTATCATTTTAGCGTCGGATACGAAAATCTACTAAAAGGGAAGGATCATATGGTGCACGAGACTGCAATATCCCATTGGATACAAGTCGACTGGAGGTCGATGTATTGACTCTCGACGCAATTTGAGTGTTCCATCGTCTTTAGGAGTCCCTGAACGTTACAATTAACTATCATTTATGCGTCGGATTCGAAAATCTACTCTCAGGAGAAGTTCATACGGTGCTCGAGGCAGCAATAGACCCTTGGAGACAAGTCGGCTGGAAACCGATGTATTGATTCTTGACGCAATTTGAGTGTTCCATCGTCATTAGGAGGCCCTGAACGTTACAATTAACAATCATTTTTGCGTCGGATTCGAAAATCTACTCTCAGGAGAAGTTCATACGGTGCTCGAGACAGCAATATCCCCTTGGAGACAAGTCCGCTGGAGGCCGATGTATTAAATCTCGACGCAATTTGAGTGTTCCATCGTCATTAGGAGGCCGTGAACCTTACAATTAACTATCAGTTTCGCGTCGGATTCGAAAATCTAAACTCGGAGGAGAACGACCATAAGGTGCCCGAGGCAGCAATAGACCCTTGGAGACAAATCGGCTGGAGGCCGATGTATTGAATCTCGACGCAATTTGAGTGTTCCATCGTGATTAGGAGGCCCTGAACGTTTCAGTTAACTATCATTTTAGCGTCGGATTCGAAAATCTACTAACAGGATAAGGATCATATGGTGCACGAGACTGCAATATCCCCTTGGATACAAGTCGACTGGAGGTCGATGTATTGACTCTCGACGCAATTTGAGTGTTCCATCGCCAATAGGAGTCCCTGAACGTTACAATTAACTATCATTTATGCGTCGGATTCGAAAATCTAGACTCACAGGAGAACGACCATAAGGTGCCCGAGGCAGCAATAGACCCTTCGAGACAAGTCGGCTGGAAACCGATGTATTGATTCTTGACGCAATTTGAGTGTTCCATCGTCATTAGGAGGCCCTGAAAGTTACAATTACAATCATTTTAGCGACGGATTCGAAAATTTACTCACAGGAGAAGTTCATACGGTGCTAGAGACAGCAATATACCCCTTGGACACAAATCGAATGGAGGCCGATGTATTGAATATCGACGCAATTTGGGTGTTCCATCGTCATTAGGTCGCCCTGAACGTGATAATGAACTATCAGTATTGCGTCGGATTCGAAAATCTAGACTTACAAGAGAACGACTATAAGGTGCCCGAGGCAGCATTAGACCCTTGGAGACAAGTCGGCTGGAGGACGATGTATTGGATCGCGACGCAATTTGAGTGTTCCATCGTCATTAGGAGGCCCTGAATGTTACAACTAACTATCAGTTTTTCGTCGGATTCAAAAATCTAGACTCACAGCAGACGGACCATTTGGTGCCCGAGGCAGCAATATCCCCTTGGAGACAAATCGGCTGGAGGACGATGTATTGAATCTCGACGCAATTTGAGTCTTCTATCGTCATTAGGAGGCGCTGAACGTTACAATTCACTATCATTTTTGCGTCGGATTCGAAAATCTAGACTCACAGGAGAAGGATCATATTGTGCCCGAGACAGCAATATCCCCTTGGAGACAAGTCGGCTGGAGGCCGATGTATTGAATCTCGACGCAATTTGAGTGTTCCATCGTCATTTGGAGCCCCTGAACCTTACAATTAACTATCAGTTTCGCGTCGGATTCGAAAATCTAGACTCACAGGAGACGGCCCACATGGAGCCCGAGGCAGCAATATCCCCTTGTAGACAAGTCGGCTGGAGGAAGATGTATTGACTCTCGACGCAATTTGAGTGTTCCATCGTCATTAAGAGGCCCTGAGCATTACATTTAACTATCAGTTTTGCGTCGGATTCAAAAATGTTGACTAACAGGGGAACGACCATACGGTGCCCGAGGCAGCAATAGACCCTTGGAGACAAATCGAATGAATGCCGAAGTATTGAATCTCGAGGCAATTAGAGTGTTCCATCGTCATTAGGAAGCCCTGAACGTTAGAATTAACAATCAGTTTCGCGTCGGTTTCGAAAATCTAGACTCACATGAGAGCGAACATAAGAGGCCGGAGGCAGTAATATCCCCATGGAGACAAGTCGGCTGGAGGACGATGTATTGAATCTCGACGCAATTTGAGAGTCCCATCGACATTAGGAGGCCCTAAACGTTACAATTAACTATCATTTTTGCGTCGAATTCGATAATCTAAACTCACAGGAGAACGACCATAAGGTGCCCGAGGCAGCAACAGACCCTTGGAGACAAGTCTGCTGGAGGCTGATGTATTGAATCTCGAATCAATTTGAGTGTTCCATCGTCATTAGGAGGCCCTAAACGTTACAGTTAACTATCATTTTTGCGTCGGATTCGATAATTTAAACTCACAGGAGAACGACCATAAGGTGCCCGAGGCAGCAACAGACCCTTGGAGACAAGTCGGCATGAGGACGATGTATTGAATCTCGACGCAATTTTAGTGTTCCATCGTCATTACAAGGCCCTGAACGTTACAATTAACTATCATTTTTGCGTCGGATTCGAAAATCTAGTCTAACAGGAGAACTACTATAAGGTGCATGAGGCAGCAATAGACCCTTGGAGACAAGTCGGCTGGAGGTCGATGTATTGAATCTCGACGCAATTTGAGTGTTCCAACGCCAATAGGAGGCCCTAAACGTTACAATTAACTATGAGTTTTGCGTCGGATTCGATAACGTAGATTCACCGGAGACGGACCATGTGGTGCCCGAGGCAGTGATATCCCCTTGGAGACAAGTCGGCTGGAGGCCGATGTATTGAATCTCGACGCAATTTGAGTGTTCCATCGGCATTAGGAGGCCCTGAACGTTACAGTTAACTATCATTTATGCGTCGGATTGGAAAATCTAGACTCACAGCAGAACGATCACAAGGTGCCCGTGGCAGCTATTGACCCTTGGAGACAAGTCGGTTGGAGGACGATGTATTGGATCGCGACGCAAAATGAGTGTTCCATCGTTATTAGGAGGCCCTGAATGTTACAATTAACTATCAGTTTTTCGTCGGATTCGAAAACCTAGACTCACTGGAGACGGACCATAAGGTGCCCGATGCAGCAATATCCCCTTGGAGACCAGTCCGCTGGAGGACTATGTATTGAATCGCGACGCAATTTGAGTGCTCCATCGTCATTTGGAGGCCCTGAACCTTACAATTAACTATCAGTTTCGCGTCGGATTCAAAAATCCAGACTCACAGGAGACGGTACATTTGGTGCCCGAGGCAGCAATATCCCCTTGGAGACAAATCAGCTGGAGGACGATGTATTGAATCTCGACGCAATTTTAGAAGTCTATCGTCATCAGGAGGCGCTGAACGTTACTATTCACTATCATTTTTGTTTCGGATTCGAAAATCTAGAATCACAGGAGAAGGATCATATGGTGCTTGAGACAGCAATATCCCTTGGAGACAAGTCCGCTGGAGGCCGATGTATTGAATCTCGACGCAATTTGAGTGTTCCATCGTCATAAGGAGGCCCTGAACCATACAATTAACTATCAGTTTCGCGTCGGATTCGAAAATCTGGACTCACAGGAGACGGACCACATGGAGCCCGAGGCAGCTGGAGGAAGATGTATTGACTCTCGACGCAATTTGAGTGTTCCATCGTCATTAAGAGGCCCTGAGCATTACATTTAACTATCAGTTTTGCGTCGGATTCTAAAATGTAAAATGGAAACCGATGTATTGATTCTTGACGCAATTTGAGTGTTCCATCGTCATTAGGAGGCCCTGAACGTTACAATTAACAATCATTTTAGCGTCGGATTCGAAAATCTACTCACAGGAGAAGTTCATACGGTGCTCGAGACAGCAATATACCCCTTGGAGACAAATCGACTGGAGGCAGATGTATTGAATATCGACGCAATTTGAGTGTTCCATCGTCATTAGGTCGCCCTGAACGTTATAATGAACTATCAGTTTTGCGTCGGATTCGAAAATCTAGACTTACAAGAGATCGACCATACGTTTCCCGAGGCAGCATTAGACCCTTGGAGACAAATCGGCTGGAGGACGATGTATTGGATCGCGACGCAATTTGAGTGTTCCATCGTCATTAGGAGGCCCTGAATGTTACAATTAACTATCAGTTTCGCGTCGGATTCGAAAATCTAGACTCTCAGGAGACAGACCACATGGAGCCCTAGGCGGCAGTATCCCCTTGGAGACAAGTCGGCTGGAATACGATGTATTGAATCTCGACACAATTTGAGTGTTCCATCGTCATTAGGAGGCGCTGAACGTTACACTTAACTATCTGTTTTGCGTCGGATACGAAAATCTAGACTCACTGGTGACGGACCATAAGGTGCCCGAAGCAGCAATATATCCTTGGAGAACAGTCAGCTGGAGGACGATGTATTGAATCGCGACGCAATTTGAGTGTTGCATCGTCATTAGGAGACGCTGAACGTTGCAATTACCAATCATTTTAGCGTCGGATTCGAAAATCTAATCACAGGAGAAGCAGCATTTTGTGCCCGAGACAGCAATATCCCCTTGGAGACAAGTCCGCTGAAGGACGATGTATTGAATCTCGACGCAATTTGAGTGTTCCATCGTCATTAGGAGGCCCTGAACGTTACAATTAACTATCAGTTTCGCGTCGGATTCGAAAATCTAGACTCACAGGAGACGGACCCCATGGAGCCCGCGGCAACAACATCACTTTGGAATCAAGTCGGCTGGAGGACGATGTATTGAGTCTCGAAGTAATTTGAGTGTTCCATCGTCATTAGGTCGCCCTGAACGTTATAATGAACTATCAGTTTTGCGTCGGATTCGAAAATCTAGACTTACAAGAGAACGACCATAAGGTGCCTGAGGCAGCATTAGACCCTTGGAGACGTCGTCTGGAGGACGATGTATTGGATCGCGATGCAATTTGAGTGTTCCATCGTCCTTAGGAGGCCCTGAATGTTACAATTAACTATCAGTTTTTCGTCGGATTCGACAATCTAGACTCACAGCAGATGACCATTTGGTGCCCGAGGCAGCAATATCCCCTTTGAGACAAATCGGCTGGAGGACGATGTATTGGATCGCGATGCAATTTGAGTGTTCCATCGTCATTAGGAGGCCCTAAACGTTGCAATTAACTATCATTTTTGCGCCGGATTCGATAATCTAAACTCACAGGAGAACGACCATAAGGTGCCCGAGGCAGCAACAGACCCTTGGAGACAAGTCGGCTGGAGGCCAATGTATTGAATCTCGACGCAATTTGAGAGTTCTATCGTCATCAGGAGGCGCTGAACGTTACTATTCACTATCATTTTTGCGTCGGATTCGAAAATCTAGACTCACAGGAGAAGGATCATATGGTGCCCGAGACAGCAATATCCCCTTGGAGACAAGTCCGCTGGAGGCCGATGTATTGAATCTCGACGGCAATTTGATTGTTCCATCGTCATTAGGAGGCCCTGAACCTTACAACTAACTATCAGTTTCGCGTCGGATTCGAAAATCTAAACTCACAGCAGAACGACCATAAGGTGCCCGAGGCAGCAATAGACCCTTGGAGACAAGTCAGCTGGAAACCGATGTATTGATTCTTGACGCAATTTGAGTGTTCCATCGTCTTTAGGAGTCCCTGAACGTTACAATTAACTATCATTTATGCGTCGGATTCGAAAATCTAAACTCACAGGAGAACGACCATAAGGTGCCCGAGGCAGGAACAGACCCTTGGAGACAAGTCGGCTGGAGGGCGATGTATTGATTCTTGACGCAATTTGAGTGTTCCATCGTCATTAGGAGGCCCTGAATGTTACAATTAACTATCAGTTTTTCGTCGGATTCAAAAATCTAGACTCACAGCAGACTGACCAATCGGTGCCCGAGGCAGCAATATCCCCTTGGAGACAAATCGTCAGGAGGACGATGTATTGAATCTCGACGCAATTTGAGTCTTCTATCGTCATTAGGAGGCGCTGAACGTTACAATTCACTATCATTTTTGCGTCGGATTCGAAAATCTAGACTCACAGGAGAAGGATCATATTGTGCCCGAGACAGCAATATCCCCTTGGAGACAAGTCGGCTGGAGGCCGATGTATTGAATCTCGACGCAAGTTGAGTGTTCCATCGTCTTTAGGAGTCCCTGAACGTTACAATTAACTATCATTTATGCATCGGATTCGAAAATCTAGACTCACAGGAGAACGACCATAAGGTGCCCGAGGCAGCAATAGACCCTTGGAGACAAGTCGGCTGGAAACCGATGTATTGATTCTTGACGCAATTTGAGTGTTCCATCGTCATTAGGAGGCCCTGAACCTTACAACTAATTATCAGTTTCGCGTCGGATTCGAAAATCTAAACTCACAGCAGAACGACCATAAGGTGCCCGAGGCAGCAATAGACCCTTGGAGACAAGTCAGCTGGAAACCGATGTATTGATTCTTGACGCAATTTGAGTGTTCCATCGTGTTTAGGAGTCCCTGAACGTTACAATTAACTATCATTTATGCCTCGGATTCGAAAATCTAAACTCACAGGAGAACGACCATAAGGTGCCCGAGGCAGGAACAGACCCTTGGAGACAAGTCGGCTGGAGGGCGATGTATTGATTCTTGACGCAATTTGAGTGTTCCATCGTCATTAGGAGGCCCTGAATGTTACAATTAACTATCAGTTTTGCGTCGGATTCGATAATCTAAACTCACAGGAGAACGACCATAATGTGCCCGAAGCAGCAATATACCTCTTGGAGACATATCGGCAGGAGGCCGATGTATTGAATCTCGACGCAATTTGAGTGTTCCATCGTCATTAGGTCGCCCTGAACGTTATAATGAACTACCAGATTTGCGTCGGATTCGAAAGTCTAGACTTACAAGAGAACGACCATAAGGTGCCGGAGGCAGCATTAGACCCTTGGATACAAGTCGGCTGGAGGACGATGTATTGGATCGCGACGCAATTTGAGTGTTCCATCGTCATTAGGAGGCCCTGAATGTTACAATTAACTATCAGTTTTTCGTCGGATTCTAAAATCTAGACTCACAACAGACTGACCAATCGGTGCCCGAGGCAGCAATATCCCCTTGGAGACAAATCGGCTGGAGGACAATGTATTGAATCTCGACGCAATTTGAGTCTTCTATCGTCATTAGGAGGCGCTGAACGTTACAATTCACTATCGTTTTTGCGTCGGATTCGAAAATCTAGACTCACAGGAAATGGATTATATTGTGCCCGAGACAGCAATATCCCCTTGGAGACAAGTCGGCTGGAGGCCGATGTATTGAATCTCGACGCAAGTTGAGTGTTCCATCGTCTTTAGGAGTCCCTGAACGTTACAATTAACTATCATTTATGCATCGGATTCGAAAATCTAGACTCACAGGAGAACGACCATAAGGTGCCCAAGGCAGCAATAGACCCTTGGAGACAAGTCGGCTGGAAACCGATGTATTGATTCTTGACGCAATTTGAGTGTTCCATCGTCATTAGGAGGCCCTGAACCTTAAAACTAACTATCAGTTTCGCGTCGGATTCGAAAATCTACACTCACAGCAGAACGACCATAAGGTGCCCGAGGCAGCAATAGACCCTTGGAGACAAGTCAGCTGGAAACCGATGTATTGATTCTTGACGCAATTTGAGTGTTCCATCGTCTTTAGGAGTCCCTGAACGTTACAATTAACTATCATTTATGCGTCGGATTCGAAAATCTAAACTCACAGGAGAAGGACCATAAGGTGCCCGAGGCAGGAACTGACCCTTGGAGACAAGTCGGCTGGAGGCCGATGTATTGATTCTTGACGCAATTTGAGTGTTCCATCGTCATTAGGAGGCCCTGAATGTTACAATTAACTATCAGTTTTGCGTCGGATTCGATAATCTAAACTCACAGGAGAACGACCATAAGGTGCCCGAGGCAGCAATATACCTCTTGGAGACATATCGGCTGGAGGCCGATGTATTGAATCTCGACGCAATTTGAGTGTTCCATTGTCATTAGGTCGCCCTGAACGTTATAATGAACTACCAGTTTTGCGTCGGATTCGAAAGTCTAGACTTACAAGAGAACGACCATAAGGTGCCCGAGGCAGCATTAGACCCTTGGAGACAAGTCGGCTGGAGGACGATGTATTGAGTCGCGACGCAATTTGAGTGTTCCATCGTCATTAGGAGGCCCTGAATGTTGCAATTAACTATCAGTTTTTCGTCGGATTCGAAAATCTAGACTCACAGCAGACTGACCAATCGGTGCCCGAGGCAGCAATATCCCCCTGGAGACAAATCGCAGGAGGACGATGTATTGAATCTCGACGCAATTTGAGTTTTCTATCGTCATTAGGAGGCGCTGAACGTTACAATTCACCATCATTTTTGCGTCGGATTCGAAAATCTAGACTCACAGGAGAAGGATCATATTGTGCCCGAGACAGCAATATCCCCTTGGAGACAAGTCGGCTGGAGGCCGATGTATTGAATCTCGACGCAAGTTGAGTGTTCCATCGTCTTTAGGAGTCCCTGAACGTTACAATTAACTATCATTTATGCATCGGATTCGAAAATCTAGACTCACAGGAGAACGACCATAAGGTGCCCGAGGCAGCAATAGACCCTTGGAGACAAGTCGGCTGGAAACCGATGTATTGATTCTTGACGCAATTGAGTGTTCCATCGTCATTAGGAGGCCCTGAACGTTACAATTCACTATCATTTTTGCGTCAGATTCGAAAATCTAGACTCACAGGAGAACGACCATAAGGTGCCCGAGTCAGCATTAGACCCTTGGAGACAAGTCGGCTGGAGGACGATGTATTGGATCGCGACGCAATTTGAGTGTTCCATCGTCATTAGGAGGCCCTGAATGTTACAATTAACTATCAGTTTTTCGTCGGATTCGAAAATCTAGACTCACAGCAGACGGACCATTTGGTGCCCGAGGCAGCAATATCCCCTTGGAGACAAGTCCGCTGGAGGCCGATGTATTGAATCTCGACGCAATTTGAGTGTTCCATCGTCATTAGGAGGCCCTGAACATTACAGTTAACTATCATTTTAGCGTCGGATTCGAAAATCTACTAACAGGAGAAGAATCATATGGTGCACGAGACTGCAATATCCCCTTGGATACAAGTCGACTGGAGGTCGATGTATTGACTCTCGACTCAATTTGAGTGTTCCATCGTCATTAGGTGGTACTGAACGTTACCAATTAACTATCATTTATGCTTCGAATTCGAAAATCTACTCACAGTAGAAGTTCATACGGTGCTCGAGGCAGCAATAGACCCTTGGTGACAAGTCGGCTGGAAACCGATGTATTGATTCTTGACGCAATTTGAGTATTCCATCGTCATTACGAGGCCCTGAACATTGCAATTAACTATCATTTTTGCGTCGGATTCGATAATCTAAACTCACAGGAGAGCGACCATAAGGTGCCCGAGGCAGCATTAGACCTTTGGAGACAAGTCGGCTGGAGGCCGATGTATTGAATCTCGACGCAATTTGAGTGTTCCATCGTCATTAGGAGGCCCTGAACCTTACAATTAACTGTCAGTTTCGCGTCGGATTCGAAAATGTAGACTCACAGGAGACGGACCACATGGAGCCCGAGGCAGCAATATCCCCTTGTAGACAAATCGGCTGGAGAAAGAAGTATTGACTCTCGACGCAATTTGAGTGTTCCTTCGTCATTAAGAGGCCCTGAGTATTACATTTAACTATCAGTTTTGCGTCGGATTCTAAAATGTTGACTCACAGGGGAACGACCATACGGTGCCCGAGGCAGCTACTGACCCTTGGAGACAAGTCGGTTGGAGGACGATGTATTGGATCGCGACGCAAAATGAGTGTTCCATCGTCATTAGGAGGCCCTGAATGTTACAATTAACTATCAGTTTTACGTCGGATTCGAAAATCTAAACTCACAGGAGAACGACCATAAGGTGCCCGAGGCAACAATAGACCCTTGGAGACAAGTCGGCTGGAGGCCGATGTATTGAATCTCGACGCAATTTGAGTGTCCCATCGTCATTAGAAGGCCCTGAACGTTACAATTAACTATCATTTATGCGTCGGATTCGAAAATCTACTCACAGGAGAAGTTCATACGGTGCTCGAGACAGCAATATCCCCTTGGAGACAAGTCGCTGGAGGCCGATGTATTGAATCTCGACGCAATTTGAGTGTTCCATCGTCATTAGGTCGCCCTGAACGTTATAATGAACTATCAGTTTTGCGTCGGATTCGAAAGTCTAGACTTACAAGAGAACGACCATAAGGTGCCCGAGGCAGCATTAGACCCTTGGAGGCAAGTCGGCCGGAGGACGATGTATTGGATTGCGACGCAATTTGAGTGTTCCATCGACATTAGGAGGCCCTGAATGTTACAATTAACTATCAGTTTTTCGTCGGATTCGAAAATCTAGACTCACAGCAGACTGACCATTTGGTTCGAGGCAGCAATATCCCATTGGAGACAACTCGGCAGGAGGACGATGTATTGACTCTCGACGGAATTTGAGTCTTCTATCGTCATTAGGAGGCGCTGAACGTTACAATTCACTATCATTTTTGCGTCGGACTCGAAAATCTAGACTCACAGGAGAAGGATCATATTGTGCCCGAGACAGCAATATCCCCTTGGAGACAAGGCGGCTGGATTCCGATGTATTAAATCTCGACGCAATTTGAGTGTTCCATCGTCTTTAGGAGTCCCTGAACGTTACAATTAACTATCATTTATGCATCGGATTCGAAAATCTAGACTCACAGGAGAACGACTATAAGGTGACCGAGGCAGCAATAGACCCTTGGAGACAAGTCGGCTGGAAACCGATGTATTGATTCTTGACGCAATTTGAGTGTTCCATTGTCATTAGGAGGCCCTGAACGTTACAATTCACTATCATTTTTGCGTCGGATTCGAAAATCTAGACTCACAGGTGAACGACCATAAGGTGCCCGAGGCAGCAATAGACCCTTAGAGACAAGTCGGCTGGAGGACGATGTATTGAATCTCGACGCAATTTGAGAGTTCTATCGTCATCAGGAGGCGCTGAACGTTACTATTCACTATCACTTTTGCGTCGGATTCGAAAATCTAGACTCACCGGAGAAGGATCATATGGTGCCCGAGACAGCAAAATCCCCTTGGAGACAAGTCCGCTGGAGGCCGATGTATTGAATCTCGAAGCAATTTGGGTGTTCCATCGTCATTAGGAGGCCCTGAACCTTACTATTAACTATCAGTTTCGCATCGGATTCGAAAATCTAGACTCACAGGAGACGGACCACATGGAGCCCGAGGCAGCAATATCCCCTTGTAGACAAGTCGGCTGGAGGAAGATGTATTGACTCTCGACGCAATTTGAGTGCTCCATCGTCATTAAGAGGCCCTGAGCATTACAGTTAACTATCAGTTTTGCGTCGGATTGTAAAATCTAGACTCACAGGAGAACGACCATACGGTGCCCGAGGCAGCAATAGACCCTTGGAGACAAGTCGGCTGGAGGTCGATGTATTGGATCGCGACGCAATTTGAGTGTCCCATCGACATTAGGAGGCCCGAAACGTTACAATTAACTATCATTTTTGCTTCGGATTCGAAAATCTAGACTCACAGGAGAACGACCATAAGGTGCCCGAGTCAGCAATAGACACTTGGAGACAAGTCGGCTGGAGGCCGATGTATTGAATCTCGACGCAATTTGAGTGTTCCATCGTCATTAGGAGGCCCTAAACCTTACAATTAGCTATCAGTTTCGCGTCGGATTCGAAAACCTACTCACAGGAGAAGTTCATACGGTGCTCGAGACAGCAATATACCCCTTGGAGACAAATCGACTGGAGGCCGATGTATTGAATATCGACGCAATTTGAGTGTTCCATCGTCATTACAAGGCCCTAAACGTTACAACTAACTATCATTTTTGCGTCGGATTCGAAAATCTAGACTCACAGGAGAGGAATCATATGGTGCCCGAGACAGCAATATACCCTTGGAGACAAGTCGGCTGGAGGCCGATGTATTGAATCTCGACGCAATTTGAGTGTTCCATAGGCATTAGGAGGCCCTGAACGTTACAATTCACTATCATTTTTGCGTCGGATTCGAAAATCTACTAACAGGAGAAGGATCATATGGTGCACTAGACTGCAATATCCCCTTGGATACAAGTCGACTGGAGGTTGATGTATTGAATCTCGACGCAATTTGAGTGTTCCATCGTCATTAGGGGCCCTGAACCTTACAATTAACTATCAGTTTCGCGTCGGATTCGAATATCTAGGCTCACAGGAGATGGACCACATGGAGACCGAGGCAGCAATATCCCCTTGTAGACAAGTTGGCTGGAGGAAGATGTATTGAATCTCGACGCAATTTGAGTGTTCCATCGTCATTAAGAGGCCCTGAGCATTACATTTAACTATCATTTTTGCGTCGGATTCTAAAATGTTGACTCACAGGGGAACGACCATAAGGTGCCCGAGGCAGCAATAGACCCTTGGAGACAAATCTGCTGAATGCCGATGTATTGAATCTCGAGGCAATTTGAGTGTTCCATCGTCATTAGGAAGCCCTGAACGTTACAATTAACAATCAGTTTCGCGTCGGATTCGAAAATCTAGACTCACATGAGAGCGAACATAAGAGGCCGGATGCAGTAATATCCCCATGGAGACAAGTCGGCTGGAGGACGATGTATTGAATCTCGACGCAATTTGAGTGTTCCATCGTCATTAGGAGGCCCTAAACGTTACAATTAACTATCATTTTTGCGTCGGATTCGATAATCTAAACTCACAGGAGAACGACCATAAGGTGCCCGAGGCAGCAACAGACCCTTGGAGACAAGTCAGCTGAAGGCCGATGTATTGACTCTCGACGGAATTTGAGTGTTCCATCGTCTTTAGGAGCCCCTGAACGTTACAATTAACTATCATTTATGCGTCGGATTCGAAAATCTAGACTCACAGGAGAACGACCATAAGGTGCCCGAGGCAGCATTAGACCCTTGGAGACAAGTAGGCTGGAAGACGATGTATTGGATCGCGACGCAATTTGAGTGTTCCATCGTCATTAGGAGGACCTAAATGTTACAATTAACTATCAGTTTTTCGTCGGATTCGAAAATCTAGACTCACAGCAGACGGACCATTTGGTGCCCGAGGCAGCAATATCCCCTTGGAGACAAATCGGCTGGAGGACGATGTATTGAATCTCGACGAAATTTGAGTCTTCTATCGTCATTAGGAGGCCCTGAACGTTACAATTAACAATCATTTTTGCGTCGGATTCGAAAATCTAGACTTGCAAGAGAACGACTATAAGGTGCCCGAGGCAGCATTAGACCCTTGGAGACAAGTCGGCTGGAGGACGATGTATTGAATCTCGACGCAATTTGAGTGTTCCATCGTCATTACAAGGCCCTGAACGTTACAATTAACTATCATTTTTGCGTCGGATTCGAAAATCTAGACTCACAGGAGAACGACCATAAGGTGCCCGAGGCAGCAATAGACCCTTGGAGACAAGTCGGCTGGAGCCGATGTATTGAATCTCGACGCAATTTGAGTGTTCCATCGTCATTACAAGGCCTTGAACGTTACAATTAACTATGAGTTTGGCGTCGGATTCGATAATCTAAACTCACAGGAGAACGACCATAAGGTGCCCGAGGCAGCAACAGACCCTTGGAGACAAGTCGGCTGAAGGCCGATGTATTGAATCTCGACGCAATTTGAGTGTTCCATCGTCATTACAAGGCCCTGAACGTTACAATTAACTATCATTTTTGCGGCGGATTCGAAACTAGACTCACAGGAGAACGAACATAAGGTGCCCGAGGCAGCAATAGACCCTTGGAGACAAGTCGGCTGGAGGGCGATGTATTGAATCTCGACGCAATTTGAGTCTTCCAACGCCAATAGGAGGCCCTGAACGTTACAACTAACTATCATTTTTGCGTCGGATTCGATAATCTAAACTCACAGGAGAAGGATCATATGGTGCACGAGACTGCAATATCCCCTTGGAGACAAGTCCGCTGGAGGCCGATGTATTGAATCTCAACGCAATTTGAGTGTCCCATCGTCATTAGGAGGCCCTAAACGTTAGAATTAACTATCATTTTTGCGTCGGAATCGATAATCTAAACTCACAGGAGAACGACCATAAGGTGCCCGAGGCAGCAACAGACCCTTGGAGACAAGTCGGCTGGAGGCCGATGTATTGAATCTCGACGCAATTTGAGTGTTCCATCGTCATTACAAGGCCCTGAACGTTACAATTAACTATCATTTTTGCGTCGGATTCGAAGATCTAGACTCACAGGAGAACGACCATAAGGTGCCCGAGGCAGCAATAGACCCTTGGAGACAAGTCGGCTGGAGTACGATGTATTGAATCTCGACGCAATTTGGAGTTCTATCGTCATCAGGAGGCGCTGAACGTTACTATTCACTATCACTTTCGCGTCGGATTCAAAAATCCAGACTCACAGGAGAGGAATCATATGGTGCCCGAGACAGCAATAGACCCTTGGAGACAAGTCGGCTGGAGGCCGATGTATTGAATCTCGACGCAATTTGAGTGTTCCATCGGCATTAGGAGGCCCTGAACGTTACAATTCACTATCATTTTTGCGTCGGATTCGAAACTCTACTAACAGGAGAAGGATCATATGGTGCACTAGATTGCAATATCCCCTTGGATACAAGTCGACTGGAGGTCGATGTATTGAATCTCGACGCAATTTGAGTGTTCCATCGTCATTAGGAGGCCCTGAACCTTACAATTAACTATCAGTTTCGCGTCGGATTCGAAAATCTAGGCTCACAGGAGATGGACCACATGGAGACCGAGGCAGCAATATCCCCTTGTAGACAAGTTGGCTGGAGGAAGATGTATTGAATCTCGACGCAATTTGAGTGTTCCATCGTCATTACAAGGCCCTGAACGTTACAATTAACTATCATTTTTGCGTCGAATTCGAAAATCTAGACTCACAGGAGAACGACCATAAGGTGCCCGAGGCAGCAATAGACCCTTGGAGACAAGTCGGCTGGAGGACGATGTATTGAATCTCGACGCAATTTGAGTGTCCCATCGTCATTAGGAGGCCCTAAACGTTACAACTAACTATCATTTTTGCGTCGGATTCGATAATCTAAACTCACAGGAGAAGGATCATATGGTGCACGAGACTTCAATATCCCCTTGGATCCAAGTCGACTGGAGGTCGATGTATTGACTCTCGACGCAATTTGAGTGTTCCATCGTCTTTAGGAGTCCGTGAACGTTACAATTAACTATCATTTATGCGTCGGATTCGAAAATCTACTCACAGGAGAAGTTCATACGGTGGTCGAGGCAGCAATAGACCCATGGAGACAAGTCGGCTGGACACCGATGTATTGATTCTTGACGCAATTTGAATCTTCCTTCGTCATTAGGAGGCGTAGAACGTTACAATTAACAATCATTTTAGCGTCGGATTCGAAAATCTACTCACAGGAGAAGTTCATACGGTGCTCGAGACAGCAATATCCCCTTGGAGACAAGTCCGCTGGAGGCCGATGTATTGAAGCTCGACGCAATTTGAGTGTTCCATCGTCATTACAAGGCCCTGAACGTTACAATTAACTATCATTTTTGCGTCGGATTCGAAACTAGACTCACAGGAGAACGAACATAAGGTGCCCGAGGCAGCAATTGACCCTTGGAGACAAGTCGGCTGGAGGGCGATGTATTGAATCTCGTCGCAATTTGAGTGTTCCATCGCCAATAGGAGGCCCTGAACGTTACAATTAACTATGAGTTTTGCGTCGGATTCGAAAATCTATACTCACAGGAAAAGGATCATATGGTGCACGAGACTGCAATATCCCCTTGGAGACAAGTCCACTGGAGGCCGATGTATTGAATCTCAACGCAATTTGAGTGTCCCATCGTCATTAGGAGGCCCTAAACGTTACAATTAACTATCATTTTTGCGTCGGATTCGATAATCTAAACTCACAGGAGAACGACCATAAGGTGCCCGAGGCAGCAACAGACCCTTGGAGACAAGTCGGCTGGAGGCCGATGTATTGAATCTCGACGCAATTTGAGTGTTCCATCGTCATTACAAGGCCCTGAACGTTACAATTAACTATCATTTTTGCGTCGGATTCGAAACTAGACTCACAGGAGAACGAACATAAGGTGCCCGAGGCAGCAATAGACCCTTGGAGACAAGTCGGCTGGAGGGCGATGTATTGAATCTCGACGCAATTTGAGTCTTCCATCGCCAATAGGAGGCCCTGAACGTTACAACTAACTATCAATTTTGCGTCTTATTCGATAATCTAAACTCACAGGAGAAGGATCATATGGTGCACGAGACTGCAATATCCCCTTGGAGACAAGTCGGCTGGAGGACGATGTATTGAATCTCGACGCAATTTGAGAGTTCTATCGTCATCAGGAGGCGCTGAATGTTACTATTCACTATCACTTTCGCGTCGGATTCAAAAATCCAGACTCACAGGAGACGGACCATTTGGTGCCCGAGGCAGCAATATCCCCTTGGAGACAAATCAGCTGGAGGACGATGTATTGAATCTCGACGCAATTTGAGAGTTCTATCGTCATCAGGAGTCGCTGTACGTTACTATTCACTATCATTTGTGCGTCGGATTCGAAAATCTAGACTCACAGGAGAGGAATCATATGGTGCCCGAGACAGCAATAGACCCTTGGAGACAAGTCGGCTGGAGGCCGATGTATTGAATCTCGACGCAATTTGAGTGTTCCATCGGCATTAGGAGGCCCTGAACGTTACAATTCACTATCATTTTTGCGTCGGATTCGAAAATCTACTAACAGGAGAAGGATCATATGGTGCACTAGATTGCAATATCCCCTTGGATACAAGTCGACTGGAGGTCGATGTATTGAATCTCGACGCAATTTGAGTGTTCCATCGTCATTAGGAGGCCCTGAACCTTACAATTAACTATCAGTTTCGCGTCGGATTCGAAACTCTAGGCTCACAGGAGATGGACCACATGGAGACCGAGGCAGCAATATCCCCTTGTAGACAAGTTGGCTGGAGGAAGATGTATTGAATCTCGACGCAATTTGAGTGTTCCATCGTCTTTAGGAGTCCCTGAACGTTACAATTAACTATCATTTATGCGTCGGATTCGAAAATCTACTCACAGGAGAAGTTCATACGGTGGTCGAGGCAGCAATAGACCCATGGAGACAAGTCGGCTGGACACCGATGTATTGATTCTTGACGCAATTTGAATCTTCCTTCGTCATTAGGAGGCGTAGAACGTTACAATTAACAATCATTTTAGCGTCGGATTCGAAAATCTACTCACAGGAGAAGTTCATACGGTGCTCGAGACAGCAATATCCCCTTGGAGACAAGTCCGCTGGAGGCCGATGTATTGAAGCTCGACGCAATTTGAGTGTTCCATCGTCATTACAAGGCCCTGAACGTTACAATTAACTATCATTTTTGCGTCGGATTCGAAACTAGACTCACAGGAGAACGAACATAAGGTGCCCGAGGCAGCAATTGACCCTTGGAGACAAGTCGGCTGGAGGGCGATGTATTGAATCTCGTCGCAATTTGAGTGTTCCATCGCCAATAGGAGGCCCTGAACGTTACAATTAACTATGAGTTTTGCGTCGGATTCGAAAATCTATACTCACAGGAAAAGGATCATATGGTGCACGAGACTGCAATATCCCCTTGGAGACAAGTCCACTGGAGGCCGATGTATTGAATCTCAACGCAATTTGAGTGTCCCATCGTCATTAGGAGGCCCTAAACGTTACAATTAACTATCATTTTTGCGTCGGATTCGATAATCTAAACTCACAGGAGAACGACCATAAGGTGCCCGAGGCAGCAACAGACCCTTGGAGACAAGTCGGCTGGAGGCCGATGTATTGAATCTCGACGCAATTTGAGTGTTCCATCGTCATTACAAGGCCCTGAACGTTACAATTAACTATCATTTTTGCGTCGGATTCGAAACTAGACTCACAGGAGAACGAACATAAGGTGCCCGAGGCAGCAATAGACCCTTGGAGACAAGTCGGCTGGAGGGCGATGTATTGAATCTCGACGCAATTTGAGTCTTCCATCGCCAATAGGAGGCCCTGAACGTTACAACTAACTATCATTTTTGCGTCTTATTCGATAATCTAAACTCACAGGAGAAGGATCATATGGTGCACGAGACTGCAATATCCCCTTGGAGACAAGTCGGCTGGAGGACGATGTATTGAATCTCGACGCAATTTGAGAGTTCTATCGTCATCAGGAGGCGCTGAATGTTACTATTCACTATCACTTTCGCGTCGGATTCAAAAATCCAGACTCACAGGAGACGGACCATTTGGTGCCCGAGGCAGCAATATCCCCTTGGAGACAAATCAGCTGGAGGACGATGTATTGAATCTCGACGCAATTTGAGAGTTCTATCGTCATCAGGAGTCGCTGTACGTTACTATTCACTATCATTTGTGCGTCGGATTCGAAAATCTAGACTCACAGGAGAGGAATCATATGGTGCCCGAGACAGCAATAGACCCTTGGAGACAAGTCGGCTGGAGGCCGATGTATTGAATCTCGACGCAATTTGAGTGTTCCATCGGCATTAGGAGGCCCTGAACGTTACAATTCACTATCATTTTTGCGTCGGATTCGAAAATCTACTAACAGGAGAAGGATCATATGGTGCACTAGATTGCAATATCCCCTTGGATACAAGTCGACTGGAGGTCGATGTATTGAATCTCGACGCAATTTGAGTGTTCCATCGTCATTAGGAGGCCCTGAACCTTACAATTAACTATCAGTTTCGCGTCGGATTCGAAACTCTAGGCTCACAGGAGATGGACCACATGGAGACCGAGGCAGCAATATCCCCTTGTAGACAAGTTGGCTGGAGGAAGATGTATTGAATCTCGACGCAATTTGAGTGTTCCATCGTCATTACAAGGCCCTGAACGTTACAATTAACTATCATTTTTGCGTCGGATTCGAAAATCTAGACTCACAGGAGAACGACCATAAGGTGCCCGAGGCAGCAATATCCCCTTGGAGACAAATCAGCTGGAGGACGATGTATTGAATCTCGACGCAATTTGAGAGTTCTATCGTCATCAGGAGGCGCTGAACGTTACAATTCACTATCATTTTTGCGTCGGATTCGAAAATCTAGACTCACAGGAGAGGAATCATATGGTGCCCGAGACAGCAATAGACCCTTGGAGACAAGTCGGCTCGAGGCCGATGTATTGCATCTCGACGCAATTTGAGTGTTCCATCGGCATTAGGAGGCCCTGAACGTTACAATTCACTATCATTTTTGCGTCGTATTCGAAAATCTACTAACAGGAGAAGGATCATATGGTGCACTAGACTGCAATATCCCCTTGGATACAAGTCGACTGGAGGTCGATGTATTGAATCTCGACGCAATTTGAGTGTTCCATCGTCATTAGGAGGCCCTGAACCTTACAATTAACTATCAGTTTCGCGTCGGATTCGAAAATCTAGGCTCACAGGAGATGGACCACATGGAGACCGAGGCAGCAATATCCCCTTGTAGACAAGTTGGCTGGAGGAAGATGTATTGAATCTCGACGCAATTTGAGTGTTCCATCGTCATTAAGAGGCCCTGAGCATTACATTTAACTATCAGTTTTGCGTGGGATTCTAAAATGTTGACTCACAGGGGAACGACCATAAGGTGCCCGAGGCAGCAACAGACCCTTGGAGACAAGTCAGCTGGAGGCCGATGTATTGACTCTCGACGGAATTTGAGTGTTCCATCGTCTTTAGGAGTCCCTGAACGTTACAATTAACTATCATTTATGCGTCGGATTCGAAAATCTAGACTCACGGGAGAACGACCATAAGGTGCCCGAGACAGCATTAGACCCTTGGAGACAAGTAGGCTGGAGGACGATGTATTGGATCGCGACGCAATTTGAGTGTTCCATCGTCATTAGGAGGCCCTGAATGTTACAATTAACTATCAGTTTTTCGTCGGATTCGAAAATCTAGACTCACAGCAGACGGACCATATGGTGCACGAGACTGCAGTATCCCCTTGGAGACAAGTCCGCTGGAGGACGATGTATTGAATCTCGACGCAATTTGAGTGTCCCATCGTCATTACAAGGCCCTGAACGTTACAATTAACTATCATTTTTGCGTCGGATTCGATAATCTAAACTCACAGGAGAACGACCATAAGGTGTCCGAGGCAGCAATAGACCCTTGGAGACAAGTCGGCTGGAGGACGATGTATTGAATCTCGACGCAATTTGAGAGTTCTATCGTCATCAGGAGGCGCTGAACGTTACTATTCACTATCACTTTCACGTCGGATTCAAAAATCCAGACTCACAGGAGACGGACCATTTGGTGCCCGAGGCAGCAATATCCCCTTGGAGACAAATCAGCTGGAGGACGATGTATTGAATCTCGACGCAATTTGAGAGTTCTATCGTCATCAGGAGGCGCTGAACGTTACTATTCACTATCATTTGTGCGTCAGATTCGAAAATTTAGACTCACAGGAGAGGAATCATATGGTGCCCGAGACAGCAATAGACCCTTGGAGACAAGTCGGCTGGAGGCCGATGTATTGAATCTCGACGCAATTTGAGTGTTCCATCGGCATTAGGAGGCCCTGAACGTTACAATTCACTATCATTTTTGCGTCGGATTCGAAAATCTACTAACAGGAGAAGGATCATATGGTGCACTAGATTGCAATATCCCCTTGGATACAAGTCGACTGGAGGTCGATGTATTGAATCTCGACGCAATTTGAGTGTTCCATCGTCATTAGGAGGCCCTGAACCTTACAATTAACTATCAGTTTCGCGTCGGATTCGAAACTCTAGGCTCACAGGAGATGGACCACATGGAGACCGAGGCAGCAAAATCCCCTTGTAGACAAGTTGGCTGGAGGAAGATGTATTGAATCTCGACGCAATTTCAGTGTTCCATCGTCATTACAAGGCCCTGAACGTTACAATTAACTATCATTTTTGCGTCGGATTCGAAACTAGACTCACAGGAGAATGAACATAAGGTGCCCGAGGCAGCAATTGACCCTTGGAGACAAGTCGGCTGGAGGGCGATGTAGTGAATCTCGACGCAATTTGAGAGTTCTATCTTCATCAGGAGGCGCTGAACGTCACAATTCACTATCATTTTTGCGTCGGATTCGAAAATCTAGACTCACAGGAGAGGAATCATATGGTGCCCGAGACAGCAATAGACCCTTGGAGACAAGTCGGCTGGAGGCCGATGTATTGAATCTCGACGCAATTTGAGTGATCCATCGGCATTAGGAGGCCCTGAACGTTACAATTCACTATCATTTTTGCGTCGGATTCGAAAATCTACTAACAGGAGAAGGATCATATGGTGCACTAGACTGCAATATCCCCTTGGATACAAGTCGACTGGAGGTCGATGTATTGAATCTCGACGCAATTTGAGAGTTCCATCGTAATTAGGAGGCCCTGAGCATTACATTTAACTATCAGTTTTGCGTGGGATTCTAAAATGTTGACTCACAGGGGAACGACCATAAGGTGCCCGAGGCTGCAATAGACCCTTGGAGACAAATCGGCTGAATGCCGATGTATTGAATCTCGAGGCAATTTGAGTGTTCCATCGTCATTAGGAAGCCCTGAACGTTACAATTAACAATCAGTTTCGCGTCGGATTCGAAAATCTAGACTCACATGAGAGCGAACATAAGAGGCCGGATGCAGTAATATCCCCAAGGAGACAAGTCGGCTGGAGGACGATGTATTGAATCTCGACGCAATTTGAGTGTTCCATCATCATTAGGAGGCCCTAAACGTAACAATTAACTATAATTTTTGCTTCGGATTCGATAATCTAAACTCACAGGAGAACGACCATAAGGTGCCCGAGGCAGCAACAGACCCTTGGAGACAAGTCAGCTGGAGGCCGATGTATTGACTCTCGACGGAATTTGAGTGTTCCATCGTCTTTAGGAGTCCCTGAACGTTACAATTAACTATCATTTATGCGTCGGATTCGAAAATCTAGACTCACGGGAGAACGACCATAAGGTGCCCGAGACAGCATTAGACCCTTGGAGACAAGTAGGCTGGAGGACGATGTATTGGATCGCGACGCAATTTGAGTGTTCCATCGTCATTAGGAGGCCCTGAATGTTACAATTAACTATCAGTTTGTCGTCGGATTCGAAAATCTAGACTCACAGCAGACGGACCATATGGTGCACGAGACTGCAATATCCCCTTGGAGACAAGTCCGCTGGAGGCCGATGTATTGAATCTCAACGCAATTTGAGTGTCCCATCGTCATTACAAGGCCCTGAACGTTACAATTAACTATCATTTTTGCGTCGGATTCGAAAATCTAGACTCACAGGAGAACGACCATAAGGTGCCCAAGGCAGCAATAAACCCTTGGAGACAAGTCGGCTGGAGCCGATGTATTGAAACTCGACGCAATTTGAGTGTTCCATCGTCATTACAAGGCCTTGAACGTTACAATTAACTATGAGTTTGGCGTCGGATTCGAAAATCTAGACTCACAGGAGAACGACAATAAGGCGCCCGAGGCAGCAATAGACCCTTGGAGACAAGTCGGCTGGTGGCCGATGTATTGAATCTCGACGCAATTTGAGTGTTCCATCGTCATTACAAGGCCCTGAACGTTATAATGAACTATCAGTTTTGCGTCGGATTCGAAAATCTAGACTTACAAGAGAACGACCATAAGGTGCCCGAGGCAGCATTAGAACCTTGGAGACAAGTCACCTGGAGGACGATGTATTGGATCGCGACGCAATTTGAGTGTTCCATCGTCATTAGGAGGCGCTGAACCTTACAATTAACTATCAGTTTCGCGTCAGATTCGAAAATCTATACTCACAGGAGACGGACTACATGGAGCCCGAGGCAGCAATATCCCCTTGGAGACAAGTCGGCTGGAGGTCGATGTATTGAATCTCGACTCAATTTGAGTGTTCCATCGTCATTAAGAGGCCCTGAGCATTACATTTAACTATCAGTTTTGCGTCGGATTCTAAAATGTTGACTCACAGGGGAACGACCATACGGTGCCCGAGGCAGCAATAGACCCTTGGAGACAAATCGGCTGAATGCCGATGTATTGAATCTCGAGGCAATTTCAGTGTTCCATCGTCATTACAAGGCCCTGAACGTTACAATTAACTATGAGTTTTGGGTCGGATTCGAAAACTAGACTCACAGGAGAACGACCATAAGGTGCCCGAGGCAGCAATAGACCCTTGGTGACAAGTCGGCTGGAGGCCGATGTATTGAATCTCGACGCAATTTGAGTGTTCCATCGTCATTAAGAGGCCCTGAGCATTACATTTAACTATCAGTTTTGCGTCGGATTCTAAAATGTTGACTCACAGGGGAACGACCATACGGTGCCCGAGGCAGCAATAGACCCTTGGAGACAAATCGGCTGAATACCGATGTATTGAATCTCGAGGCAATTTGAGTGTTCCATCGTCATTAGGAAGCCCTGAACGTTACAATTAACAATCAGTTTCGCGTCGGATTCGAAAATCTGGACTCACATGAGAGCGAACATAAGAGGCCGGAGGCAGTAATATCCCCATGGAGACAAGTCGGCTGGAGGACGATGTATTGAATCTCGACGCAATTTGAGTGTCCCATCGTCATTATGAGGCCTTAAACGTTACAACTTACTATCATTTTTGCGTCGGATTCGATAATCTAAACTCACAGGAGAAGGATCATATGGTGCACGAGACTGCAATATCCCCTTGGATACAAGTCGACTGGAGGTCGATGTATTGACTCTCGACGCAATTAGAGTGTTCCATCGTCTTTAGGAGTCCCTGAACGTTACAATTAACTATCATTTATGCGTCGGATTCGAAAATCTACTCACAGGAGAAGTTCATACGGTGCTCGAGACAGCAATATCCCCTTGGAGACAAGTCGGCTGGAGGCCGATGTATTGAATCTCGACGCAATTTGAGTGTTCCATCGTCATTACAAGGCCCTGAACGTTGTAATGATCTATCATTTTTGCGTTGGATTCGAAAATCTAGACTTACAAGAGAACGACCATAAGGTGCCCGAGGCAGCAACAGACCCTTGGAGACAAGTCGGCTGGAGGCCGATGTATTGAATCTCGACGCAATTTGAGTGTTCCATCGTCATTACAAGGCCCTGAACGTTACAATTAACTATGAGTTTTGGGTCGGATTCGAAAACTAGACTCACAGGAGAACGACCATAAGGTGCCCGAGGCAGCAATAGACCCTTGGTGACAAGTCGGCTGGAGGCCGATGTATTGAATCTCGACGCAATTTGAGTGTTCCATCGTCATTACAAGGCCCTGAACGTTACAATTAAATATCATTTTTGCGTCGGATTCGAAAATCTAGACTCACAGGAGAACGACCATAAGGCGCCCGAGGCAGCAATAGACCCTTGGAGACAAGTCGGCTGGAGGCCGATGTATTGAATCTCGACGCAATTTGAGTGTTCCATCGTCATTACAAGGCCCTGAACGTTATAATGAACTATCAGTTTTGCGTCGGATTCGAAAATCTAGACTTACAAGAGAACGACCATAAGGTGCCCGAGGCAGCATTAGAACCTAGGAGACAAGTCGGCTGGAGGACCATGTATTGGATCGCGACGCAATTTGAGTGTTCCATCGTCATTAGGAGGCGCTGAACCTTACAATTAACTATCAGTTTCGCGTCAGATTCGAAAATCTAGACTCACAGGAGACGGACTACATGGAGCCCGAGGCAGCAATATCCCCTTGGAGACAAGTCGGCTGGAGGTCGATGTATTGAATCTCGAATCAATTTGAGTGTTCCATCGTCATTAAGAGGCCCTGAGCATTACAATTAACTATCATTTTTGCGTCGGAATCGAAAATCTAGACTCACAGGAGAACGACCATTAGGTGCCCGAGGCAGCAATAGACCCTTGGAGACAAGTCGGCTGGAGGGCGATGTATTGAATCTCGACGCAATTTGAGTGTTCCATCGCCAATAGGAGGCCCTGAACGTTACAATTAACTATGAGTTTTGCGTCGGATTCGAAAATCTAGACTCACAGGAGAACGACCATTTGGTGCCCGAGGCAGCAATAGACCGTTGGAGACAAGTCCGCTGGAGGCCGATGTATTGAATCTCGACGCAATTTGAGTGTTCAATCGGCATTAGGAGGCCCTGAACGTTACAATTAACTATCATTTTAGCGTCGGATTCGAAAATCTACTAACAGGAGAAGGATCATATGGTGCACGAGACTGCGTATCCCCTTGGATACAAGTCGACTGGAGGTCGATGTATTGACTCTCGACGCAATTTGAGTATTCCATCGTCTTTAGGAGTCCCTGAACGTTACAATTAACTATCATTTATGCGTCGGATTCGAAAATCTAGACTCACAGGAGAACGACCATATTGTGCCCGAGGCAGCAATGGACCCTTGGAGACAAGTCGGCTAGAAACCGATTTATTGATTCTTGACGCAATTTGAGTGTTCCATCGTCATTAGGAGGCCCTGAACGTTACAATTAACAATCATTTTAGCGTCGGATTCTAAAATCTACTCACAGGAGAAGTTCATACGGTGCTCGAGAAACCAATATACCCCTTGGAGACAAATAGACTGGAGGTCGATGTATTGAATCTCGACGCAATTTGAGTGTTCCATCGCCAACAGGAGACCCTGAACGTTACAATTAACTATGAGTTATGCGTCGGATTCGAAAATCTAGACTCACATTAGAACGACCATTTGGTGCCCGAGGCAGCAACAGACCCGTGGAGACAAGTCGGCTGGATTCCGATGTATTGAATCTCAACGCAATTTGAGTGTTCCATCGGCATTAGGAGGCCCTGAACGTTACAATTAACTATCATTTTTGCGTCGGATTCGAAAATCTAGACTTACAAGAGAACGACCATAAGGTGCCCGAGGCAGCAATAGACCCTTGGAGACAAGTCGGCTGGAGGCCGATGTATTGAATCTCGACGCAATTTGAGTGTTCCATCGGCATTAGGAGGCCCTGAACGTTACAGTTAAGTATCATTTTAGCGTCGGATTCGAAAATCTACTAACAGGAGAAGGATCATATGGTGCACGAGACTGCAATATCCCCTTGGATACAAGTCGACTGGAGGTCGATAGATAGATTCTCGACGCAATTTGAGTGTTCCGTCGTCTTTAGGAGTCTCTGAACGTTACAAATAACTATAATTTTTGCGTCGGATTCGAAAATCTAGACTCACAGGAGAACGTCCATAAGGTGCCCGAGGCAGCATTAGACCCTTAGAGACAAGTCGGCTGGAGGCCGATGTATTGAATCTCGACGCAATTTGAGTGTTCCATCGTCATTACAAGGCCCTGAACGTTACAATTAACTATCATTTTTGCGTCGGATTCGAAAATCTAGACTCACAGGAGAACTACCATAAGGTGCCCGAGGCAGCAATAGACCCTTGGAGACAAGTCGGCTGGAGGTCCATGTATTGAATCTCGACGAATTTGACTGTTCCATCGCCAATAGGAGGCCCTGAACGTTACAATTAACTGTCAGTTTCGCGTCGGATTCAAAAATCCAGACTCACAGGAGACGGACCATTTGGTGCCCGAGGCAGCAATATCCCCTTGGAGACAAATCGGCTGAATGCCTATGTATTGAATCTCGAGGCAATTTGAGTGTTCCATCGTCATTAGGAAGTCCTGAACGTTACAATTAACAATCAGTTTCGCGTCGGATTCGAAAATCTAGACTCACAGGAGAGCGACCATAAGGTGCCCGAGGCAGCATTAGACCCTTGGAGACAAGTCGGCTGGAGGCCGATGTATTGAATCTCGACGCAATTTGAATGTTCCATCGCCATTAGGAGGCCCTGAACCTTACAATTAACTATCAGTTTCGCGTCGGATTCGAAAATCTAGACTCACAGGAGACGGACAACATGGAGCCCGAGGCAGCAATATCCCCTTGTAGACAAGTCGGCTGGAGGAAGATGTATTGACTCTCGACGCAATTTGAGTGTTCCATCGCCTTTAGGAGTCCCTGAACGTTACAATTAACTATCAGTTTTGCGTCGGATTCTAAAATGTTGACTCACAGGGGAACGACCATACGGTGCCCGAGGCAGCAATAGACCCTTGGAGACAAGTCGGCTGGAGGCCGATGTATTGAATCTCGACGCAATTTGAGTGTTCCATCGGCATTACAAGGCCCTGACCGCTACAATTAACTATCATTTTTGCGTCGGATTCGAAAATCTGGACTCACAGGAGAACGACCATAAGGTGCCCGAGGCAGCAACAGACCATAGGAGACAAGTCGGCTGGAGGACGATGTATTGGATCGCGACGCAATTTGAGTGTTCCATCGTCATTAGGAGGCCCTGATTGTTACAATTAACTATCATTTCTGCGTCGGATTCGAAAGTCTAGACTTACAAGAGAACGACCATAAGGTGCCCGAGGCTGCATTAGACCCTTGGAGACAGGTCGGCTGGAGGTCGATGTATTGGATCGCGACGCAATTTGAGTGTTCCATCGCCATTAGGAGGCCCTGAATGTTATAATTAACTATCAGTATTTCGTCGGATTCGAAAATCTAGACTCACAGCAGACGGACCATTTGGTGCCAGAGGCAGCAATATCCCCTTGGAGACAAATCGGCTGGAGGACGAAGTAATGAATCTCGACGCAATTTGAGAGGTCTATCGTCATCAGGAGGCCCTGAACGTTACAATTAACTATCATTTTTGCGTCGGATTCGAAAATCTAGACTCACAGGAGACGGACCACATGGAGCCCGAGGCAGCAATATCCCCTTGTAGACAAGTCGGCTGGAGGAAGATGTATTGACTCTCGACGCAAATTGAGTGTTCCATCGTCATTAGGAGGCCCTGAATGTTACAATTAACTATCAGTTTTTCGTCGGATTCGAAAATCTAAACTCACAGGAGAACGACCATAAGGTGCCCGATGCAGCAATATCCCCTTGGATACAAGTCGACTGGAGGTCGATGTATTGACTCTCGACGCAATTTGAGTGTTCCATCGTCTTTAGGAGTCCCTGAACGTTACAATTAACTATCATTTATGCGTCGGATTCGAAAATGTAGACTCACAGGAGAACGACCGTAAGGTGCACGAGGCAGCGATAGACCCTTTTTGACAAGTCGGGTGGAAACCGATGTATTGACTCTTGACGCAATTTGAGTGTTCCATCGTCATTAGGAGGCCCTGAACAATACAATTCACTATCATTTTTGCGTCGGATTCGAAAATCTAGACTCACAAGAGAAGGACCATGTGGTGCCCGAGGCAGCGATATCCCCTTGGAGACAACTCGGCTGGGGGCCGATGTATTAAATCTCGACGCAATTTGAGTGTTCCATCGTCATTAGGAAGCCCTGAACGTTACAATTAACAATCAGTTTCGCGTCGGATTCGAAAATCTAGACTCACATGAGAGCGAACATAAGAGGCCGGAGGCAGTAATATCCCCATGGAGACAAGTCGGCTGGAGGACGATGTATTGAATCTCGACGCAATTTGAGTGTTCCATCGTCATTACAAGGCCCTGAACGTTGCAATTAACTATCATTTTAGCGTCGGATTGGAAAATCTTCTAACAGGAGAAGGATCATGTGGTGCACGAGACTGCAATATCCCCTTGGGTACAAGCCGACTGGATGTCGATGTATTGACTCTCGACGCAATTTGACTGTTCCATCGGCATTAGGAGGCCCTGAACGTTACAGTTAACTATCATTTTATCGTCGGATTCGAAAATCTACTAACAGGAGAAGGATCATATGGTGCACGAGACTGCAATATCCCCTTGGATACAAGTCGACTGGAGGACGATGTATTGAATCTCGACGCAATTTGAGAGTTCCATCGTCATTAGGAGGCCCTGAACGTTACAATAAACTATCATTTTTGAGTCGGATTCGAAAATCTAGACTCACAGGAGAAGGATCATATTGTGCCCGGGGCAGCATTAGACCCTTGGAGACAAGTCGGCTGGAGGACGATGTATTGGATCGCGACGCAATTTGAGTGTTCCATCGTCAATAGGAGGCCCTGAACGTTACAATTAACAATCATTTTAGCGTCGGATTCGAAAATCTACTCACAGGAGAAGTTCATACGGAGCTCGAGACAGCAATATCCCCTTGGAGACAAGTCCGCTGGAGGCCGATGTATTGAATTTCGACGCAATTTGAGTGTTGCATCGTCATTAGGAGGCCCTGAACCTTACAATTAACTATCAGTTTCGCGTCGGATTCGAAAATCTAGACTCACAGGAGAACGACCATAAGGTGCCCGAGGCAGCAGTAGACCCTTGGAGACAAGTCGGCTGGAGGACGATGTATTGAATCTCGACGCAATTTGAGTGTCCCATCGTCATTAGGAGGCCCTAAACGTTACAATTAACTATCAAAAATGATAGTTAATTGTAACGTTCAGGGCCATGTAAAGACGATGGAACACTCAAATTGCGTCGAGATCCAATACATCGGCCTCCAGCCGACTTGTCTCCAAGGGTCTATTGCTGCCTCGGGCAACTTATGGTCGTTGTCCTGTGAGTCTAGATTTTCGAATCCGACGCGAAACTGATAGTTAATTGTAAGGTTCAAGGCCTCCTAATGACGATGGAACACTCAAATTGCGTCGAGATTCAATACATCGGCCTCTTGCCGATTTGTCTCCAAGGGTGTATTGGTGCCTCGGGCACCTTATGGTCGTTCTCCTGTGAGTCTAGATTTTCGATTCCGACGCGAAACTGATAGTTAATTGTAAGGTTCAGGGCCTCCTAATGACGATGGAACACTCAAATTGCGTCGAGATTCAATACATCATCCTCCAGCCGACTTGTCTCCAAGGGTCTATTGCTGCCTCGGGCACCTTATGGTCGTTCTCCTGTGAGTCTAGATTTTCGATTCCGACGCGAAACTGATAGTTAAATGTAAGGTTCAGGGCCTCCTAATGACAATGAAACACTCAAATTGCATCGAGATTCAATACATCGGCCTCCAGCGGACTTGTCTCCAAGGGGATATTGCTGTATCTTGCACCATATGATCCAACTCCTGTGAGTCTAGATTTTCCAATCCGAAGCAAAAATGATAGTTAATTGTAACGTTCAGGGCCTTGTATTGACGATGGAACACTCAAATTGCGTCGAGATTCGATACATCGACATCCAGCCGACTTGTCTCCAAGGGTCTATTGCTGCCTCGGGCACCTTAAGGTCGTTCTCTTGTTACTCTAGATTTTCGAATCCGACGCAAAACTGATAGTTCATTATAACGTTCAGGGCGCCCTAATGACGATGGAAGACTCAAATTGCGTCGAGATTCAATACATCGTCCTCCGGCCGATTTGTCACCAAGGGGATATCGCTGCCTCGGGCACCACATGGTCCGTCTCCGGTGATTCTACGTTTTCGAATCCGACGCAAAACTCATAGTTAATTGTAACGTTCAGGGCCTCCTAATGACGATGGAGCTCTCAAATTGCGTCGAGATTCAATACATCGTCCTCCAGTCGACTTGTCTCCAAGGGTCTATTGCCGCCTCGGGCACCTTATGGTCGTTCTCCTGTGGGTTTAGATTTTCGAATCCGACGAAATACTGATAGTTAATTGTAAAATTCAGGGCCTCCTAATGACGATGGAACACTCATTTTGCGTCGCGATCCAATACATCGTCCTCCAACCGACTTGTCTCCAAGGGTCAATAGCTGCCTCGGGCACCGTATTGTCGTTCCCCTGTGAGTCAACATTTTCGAATCCGATGCAAAACTATTAGTTAAATGTAATGCTCAGGGCCTCTTAATGACGATGGAACACTCAAATTGCGTCGAGAGTCAATTCATCTTCCTCCAGCCGACTTGTCTACAAGGGGATATTGCTGCCTCCGGTTCCATGTAGTCCGTCTCCTGTGAGTCTAGATTTTCGAATCCGACGCGAAGCTGATAGTTAATTGTAAGGTTCAGGACGTCCTAATGACGATGGAACACTCAAATTGCGTCGAGATTCAATACATCGGCCTCCAGCGGACTTGTCTCCAAGGGAATATTGCTGTCTCGCGCACCATATGATCCTTCTCCTGTGAGTCTAGATTTTCGAATCCGACGCAAAAATGGTAGTGAATAGTAACGTTCAGCGCCTCCTGATGACGATAGAACTCTCAAATTGCGTCGAGATTCAATACATCGGCCTCCAGCCGACTTGTCTCCAATGGTCTATTGCTGCCTCGGGCACCGTATGGTCGTTCCCCTGTGAGTCAACATTTTAGAATCCGACGCAAAAATGATAGTTAATTGTAACGTTCAGGGCCTTGTAATGACGATGGAACACTCAAATTGCGTCGAGACTCAATACATCGGCCTCCAGCCGACTTGTCTCCAAGGGTCTATTGCTGCCTCGGGCACCTTATGGTCGTTCTCCTGTGAGTTTAGATTATCGAATCCGACGCAAAAATGATAGTTAATTGTAACGTTTAGGGCCTTGTAATGACGATGGAACAAGTCTCCAAGGGTCTATTGCTGCCTCGGGCACCTTATGGTCGTTCTCCTGTGATTTTAGATTATCGAATCCGACGCAAAAATGATAGTTAATTGTAACGTTCAGGGACTCCTAAAGACGATGGAACACTCAAATTGCGCCGATATTCAATACATCGGCCTCCAGTCGATTTGTCTCCAAGGGGTATATTGCTGTCTGGAGCACCGTATGAACTTCTCCTGTGAGTAGATTTTCGAATCCGACGAAAAACTGATAGTTAAATGTAACATTCAGGTCCTCCTAATGACGATGGAACACTCAAATTGGATCGCGATCCAATTCATCGTCCTCCAGCCGACTTGTCTCCAAGGGTCTAATGGTGCCTCGGGCATCTTATGGTCGTTCTCTTGTAAGTCTGGATTTTCGAATCCGACGCAAAAATGATAGTTAATTGTAACGTTCAGGGCTTCCTAATGTCGATGGAACTCTCAAATTGCGTCGAGATTCAATACATCGTCCTCCAGACAACTTGTCTCCAAGGGTCTATTGCTGCCTCGGGCACCGTATGGTCGTTCCCCTGTGAGTCAACATTTTAGAATCCGACTCAAAAATGATAGTTAATTGTAACGTTCAGGGCCTTCTAATGACGATGGAACACTCAAATTGCGTCGAGATTCAATACATCGACCTCCGGTCGACTTGTATCCAAGGGGATATTGCAGTCTCGTGCACCATATGATCCTTCTCCTGTGAGTCAACATTTTAGTATCCGACGCAAAACTGATAGTTAGATGTAATGCTCAGGGGCTCTTAATGACGATGGAACACTCAAATTGCGTCGAGAGTCAATTCATCTTCCTCCAGCCGACTTGTCTACAAGGGGATATTGCGGCCTTGGGCTCCATGTGGTCCGTCTCCTGTGAGTCTAGATTTTCGAATCCGACGCAAAACTCATAGTTAATTGTAACGTTCAGGGCCTCCTAATGACGATGGGACACTCAAATTGCGTGAAGAATGAATACATCGGTTTCCAGCCGACTTGTCTCCAAAGGTCTATTGCTGCCTCGAGCACCGTATGAACTTCTCCTGTGAGTAGATTTTCGAATCCGACGCATAAATGATAGTTAATTGTGACGTTCAGGGCCTTGTAATGGCGAAGGAACACTCAAATTGCGTCGAGATTCAATACATCGTCATCCAGCCGACTTGTCTCCAAGGGTCTGTTGCTGCCTCGGGCACCTTATGATCGTTCTCCTGCGAGTCTAGATTTTCGAATCCGACGCAAAAATGATAGTTAATTGTAACGTTCAGGGCCTTGTAATGACGATGAAACACTCAAATTGCGTCGAGATTCAATACATCGGCCTCCAGCCGACTTATCTCCAAGGGTCTGTTGCTGCCTCGGGCACCTTATGGTCGTTCTCCTGTGAGTTTAGATTATCAAATCCGACGCAAAAATGATAGTTAATTGTAACGTTTAGGGCCTTCTAATGACGATGGAACACTCAAATTGCGTCGAGATTCAATACATCGGCCTCCAGCCGACTTGTCTCCAAGGTGATATCGCTGCCTGGGGCACCTTATGGTCGTTCTCCTGTGAGTCTAGATTTTCGAATCCGACGCAAAAATGATAGTTGAATGTATCGTTCAGGGCCTTGTAATGACGAAGGAACACTCAAATTGCGTCGAGATTCAATACATCGGCCTCCAGCGGACTTGTCTCCAAGGGGATATTGCAGTCTCGTGCACCATATGATCCTTCTCCTGTGAGTCAACATTTTAGTATCCGACGCAAAACTGATAGTTAGATGTAATGCTCAGGGGCTCTTAATGACGATGGAACACTCAAATTGCGTCGAGAGTCAATTCATCTTCCTCCAGCCGACTTGTCTACAAGGGGATATTGCTGCCTCCGGTACCATATGGTCCGTCTCCTGTGAGTCTAGATTTTCGAATCCGACGCGAAACTGATAGTTAATTGTAAGGTTCAGGACCTCCTAATGACGATGGAACACTCAAATTGCGTCGAGATTCAATACATCGGCCTCCAGCGGACTTGTCTCCAAGGGGATATTGCTGTCTCGCGCACCATATGATCCTTCTCCTGTGAGTCTAGATTTTCGAATCCGACGCAAAATTGGTAGTGAATAGTAACGTTCAGCGCCTCCTGATGACGATAGAACTCTCAAATTGCGTCGAGATTCAATACATCGGCCTCCAGCCGACTTGTCTCCAAGGGTCTATTGCTGCCTCGGGCACCTTATGGTCGTTCTCCTGTGAGTTTAGATTTTCGAATCCGACGAAAAACTGATAGTTAATTGTAACATTCAGGGCCTCCTAATGACGATGGAACACTCATTTTGCGTCGCGATCCAATACATCGTCCTCCAACCGACTTGTCTCCAAGGGTCAATAGCTGCCTCGGGCACCGTATGGTCGTTCCCCTGTGAGTCAACATTTTCGAATCCGACGCAAAACTGATAATTAATTGTAAGGTTCAGGGCCTCCTAATGACGATGGAACACTCTAATTGCGTCGAGATTCAATACATCGGCCTCCAGCCGACTTGTCTCCAAGGGTCTGTTGCTGCCTCGGGCACCTTATGGTCGTTCTCCTGTGAGTTTAGATTATCGAATCCGACGCAAAAATGATAGTTAATTGTAACGTTTAGGGCCTCCTAATGACGATGGGACACTCAAATTGCGTCGAGATTTAATACATCGACCTCCATCGGACTTGTCTCCAAGGGGATATTGCTGTCTCGAGCACGGTATGAACTTCTCCTGTGAGTAGATTTTCGAATCCGACGCTAAAATGATTCTTAATTGTAACGTTCAAGGCCTCCTAATGACGATGGAACACTCAATTTGCGTGAAGAATGAATACATCGGTTTCCAGCCGACTTGTCTCCAAAGGTCTATTGCTGCCTCGAGCACCGTATGAACTTCTCCTGTGAGTAGATTTTCGAATCCGACGCATAAATGATAGTTAATTGTGACGTTCAGGGCCTTGTAATGACGGAGGAACACTCAAATTGCGTCGAGATTCAATACATCGGCCTCCAGCCGACTTGTCTCCAAGGGTCTGTTGCTGCCTCGGGCACCTTATGGTCGTTCTCCTGTGAGTCTACATTTTCGAATCCGACGCAAAAATGATGGTTAATTGTAACGTTCAGGGCCTTGTAATGACGATGAAACACTCAAATTGCGTCGAGATTCAATACATCGGCCTCCAGCCGACTTATCTCCAAGGGTCTGTTGCTGCCTCGGGCACCTTATGGTCGTTCTCCTGTGAGTTTAGATTATCAAATCCGACGCAAAAATGATAGTTAATTGTAACGTTTAGGGCCTTCTAATGACGATGGAACACTCAAATTGCGTCGAGATTCAATACATCGACCTCCAGCCGACTTGTCTCCAAAGTGATATCGCTGCCTGGGGCACCTTATGGTCGTTCTCCTGTGAGTCTAGATTTTCGTATCCGACGCAAAAATGATAGTTGAATGTATCGTTCAGGGCCTTGTAATGACGATGGAACACTCAAATTGCGTCGAGATTCAATACATCGGCCTCCAGCCGACTTATCTCCAAGGGTCTGTTGCTGCCTCGGGCACCTTATGGTCGTTCTCCTGTGAGTTTAGATTATCAAATCCGACGCAAAAATGATAGTTAATTGTAACGTTTAGGGCCTTCTAATGACGATGGAACACTCAAATTGCGTCGAGATTCAATACATCGGCCTCCAGCCGACTTGTCTCCAAGGGGATATCGCTGCCTCGGGCACCTAATGGTCGTTCTCCTGTGAGTATAAATTTTCGAATCCGACGCAAAAATGATAGTGAATAGTAACGTTCAGAACCTCCTGATGACGATAGAACTCTCAAATTGCGTCGAGATTCAATACATCTTCCTCCAGCCGACTTGTCTACAAGGGGATATTGCTGCCTCGGGCTCCATGTGGTCCGTCTACTGTGGGTCTAGATTTTCGAATCCGACGCGAAACTGATAGTTAATTGTAAGGTTCAGGGCCTCCTAATGACGATGGAACACTCAAATTGCGTCGAGATGCAATACATCTGCCTCCAGCGGACTTGTCTCCAAGGGGATATAGCTGTCTCGGGCACCATATGATCCTTCTCGTGTGAGTCTTGATTTTCGAATCCGACGCAAAAATGATAGTGAATAGTAACGTTCAGCGCCTCCTGATGAGGATAGAACTCTAAAATTGCGTCGAGATTCAATACATCGGCCTCCAGCCGACTTCTCTCCAAGGGTCTATTGCTGCCTCGGGCACCGTATGGTCGTTCCCCCGTGAGTCAACATTTTAGAATCCGACGCAAAAATGATAGTTAATTGTAACGTTCAGGGCCTTGTAATGACGATGGAACACTCAAATTGCGTCGAGATTCAATACATCGGCCTCCAGCCGACTTGTCTCCAAGGGTCTATTGCTGCCTCGGGCACCTTATGGTCGTTCTCCTGTGAGTCTAGATTATCGAATCCGACGCAAAAATGATAGTAAATTGTAACGTTTAGGGCATTGTAATGACGATGGAACACTCAAATTGCTTCGAGATTCAATACATCGGCCTCCAGCCGACTTGTCTCCAAGGGTCTGTTGCTGCCTCGGGCACCTTATGGTCGTTCTCCTGTGAGTTTAGATTATCGAATCCGACGCAAAAATGATGGTTAATTGTAACGTTTAGATCCTTGTAATGACGATGGAACACTCAAATTGCGTCGAGATTCAATACATCGGCCTCCAGCCGACTTGTCTCCAAGTGTCTGTTGCTGCCTCGGGCACCTTATGGTCGTTCTCCTGTGATTTTAGATTATCGAATCCGACGCAAAAATGATAGTTAATTGTAACGTTCAGGGACTCCTAAAGACGATGGAACACTCAAATTGCGTCGATACTCAATACATCGGCCTCCAGTCGATGTGTCTCCAAGGGGTATATTGCTGTCTCGAGCACCGTATGAACATCTCCTGTGAGTAGATTTTCGAATCCGACGCTAAAATGATAGTTAATTGTATCGTTCAGGGCCTTGTAATGACGATGGAACCTTCAAATTGCGTCCAGATTCAATACATCGGCCTCCAGCCGACTTGTCTCCGAAGGTCTGTTGCTGCCTCGGGCACCTTATGGTCGTTCTCCTGTGAGTTTAGCTTATCGAATCCGACGCAAAAATGATAGTTAATTTTAACGTTCAGGGCCTCCTAATGCCGATGGAACACTCAAATTGCGTCGAGATTCAATACATCGGCCTCCAGCCGACTTGTCTCCAAGGGTCTATTGCTCCCTCGGGCACCTTATGGTCGTTCTCCTGTGAGTCAAGATTTTCGTATCCGACGCAAAAATGATAGTTAATTGTAACGTTCAGGGCCTTGTAATGACGATGGAACACTCAAATTGCGTCGAGATTCAATACATCGGCCTCTAGCCGACTTGTCTCCAAGGGTCTATTGCTGCCTCGGGCACCTTACGGTCGTTCTCCTGTGAGTTTAGATTATCGAATCCGACGCAAAAATGATAGTTAATTGTAACGTTCAGGGCCTCCTAATGCCGATGGAACACTCTAATTGCGTCGAGATTCAATACATCGGCCTCCAGCCGACTTGTCTCCAAGGGTCTATTGCTGCCTCGGGCACCTTATGGTCGTTCTCCTGTGAGTTTAGATTTTCGAATCCGATGAAAAACTGATAGTTAATTGTAACATTCAGGGCCTCCTAATGACGATGGAACACTCATTTTGCGTCGCGATCCAATACATCGTCCTCCAACCGACTTGTCTCCAAGGGTCAATAGCTGCCTCGGGCACCGTATGGTCGTTCCCCTGTGAGTCAACATTTTCGCATACGACGCAAAACTGATAGTTAAATGTAATGCTCAGGGCCTCTTAATGACTATGGAACACTCAAATTGGGTCGAGAGTCAATACATCTTCCTCCAGCCGACTTGTCTACAAGGGGATATTGCTGCCTCGGGCTCCATGTGGTTCGTCTCCTGTGAGTCTAAATTTTCGAATCCGACGCAAAACTGATAGTTAAGTGTAAGGTTCAGGGCCTCCTAATGACGATGGAACACTAAAATTGCGTCGAGATTCAATACATCGGCCTCCAGCGGACTTGTCTCCAAGGGGATATTGCTGTCTGGGGCACCATATGATCCATCTCCTGTGAGTCTAGATTTTCGAATCCGACGCAAAAATGATAGTGAATAGTAACGTTCAGCGCCTCCTGATGACGATAGAACTCTCAAATTGCGTCGAGATTCAATACATCGGCCTCCAGCCGACTTGTCTCCAAGGGTCTATTGCTGCCTCGGGCACCGTATGGTCGTTCTCCTGTGAGTCTACATTATCGAATCCGACGCAAAAATGATAGTAAATTGTAACGTTTAGGGTTTTGTAATGACGATGGAACACTCAAATTGCGTCGAGATTCAATACATCGGCCTCCTGCCGACTTGTCTCCAAGGGTCTGTTGCTGCCTCGGGCACCTTATGGTAGTTCTCCTGTGAGTTTAGATTATCGAATCCGACGCAAAAATGATAGTTAATTGTAACGTTTAGGGCCTTGTCTTGACGATGGAACACTCAAATTGCGTCGAGATTCAATACATCGGCCTCCAGCCGACTTGTCTCCATGGGTCTGTTGCTGCCTCGGGCACCTTATGGTCGTTCTCCTGTGATTTTAGATTATCGAATCCGACGCAAAAATGATAGTTAATTGTAACGTTCAGGGACTCCTAAAGACGATGGAACACTCTAATTGCGTCGATATTCAATACATCGGCCTCCAGTCGATTTGTCTCCAAGGGGTATATTGCTGCCTCGAGCACCGTATGAACTTCTCCTGTGATAGATTTTCGAATCCGACGCTAAAATGATAGTTAATTGTAACGTTCAGCGCCTCCTGATGACGATAGAACTCTCAAATTGCGTCGAGATTCAATACATCGTCCTCCAGCCGACTTGTCTCCAAAGGTCTAATGCTGCCTCAGGCACCTTATGGTCGTTCTCCTGTGAGTTTAGAATATCGAATCCGACGCAAAAATGATAGTTAATTGTAACGTTCAGGGCCTCCTAATGCCGCAGGAACACTCAAATTGCGTCGAGAGTCAATACATCGGCCTCCAGCCGACTTGTCTCCAACGGTCTATTGCTACCTCGGGCACCTTATGGTCGTTCTCCTGTGAGTTTAGATTTTCAAATCCGACGAAAAAACTGATAGTTAATTGTATCGTTCAGCGCCTCCTAATGACGATAGAAGACTCAAATTGCGTCGAGATTCAATACATCGTCCTCCAGCCGATTTGTCTCCAAGGAGTATATTGCTGTCTCGAGGACCGTATGATCTTCTCCTGTGAGTAGATTTTCGAATCCGACGCGAAACTGATAGTTAATTGTAAGGTTCAGGGCCCTGTAATGACGATGGATTACTCAAATTGCGTCGAGATTCAATACATCGGCATCCAGCCGACTTGTCTCCAACGGTCTATTGCTGCCTCGGGCACCTTATGATCATTCTCCTGTGAGTTTAGATTTTCGAATCCGACGAAAAACTGATAGTTAATTGTAACATTCAGGGCCTCCTAATGACGATGGAACACTCATTTTGCATCGCGATCCAATACATCGTCCTCCAACCGACTTGTCTCCAAGGGTCAATAGCTGCCTCGGGCACCGTATGGTCGTTCCCCTGTGAGTTTAGATTTTCGAATCCGACGCAGAATTGAAAGTTAATTGTAACGTTTAGGGCCTCCTAATGACGATGGGACACTCAAATTGTGCGAGATTCAATACATCGTCCTCCAGCCGACTTGTCTCCAAAGGGATATTGCTGTCTCGGGCACAATATGATCCTACTCCTGTGAGTCTAGATTTTCGAATCCGACGCTAAAATGATAGTGAATTGTAACGTTCAGCGCCTCCTAATGACGATAGAAGACTCAAATTGCGTCGAGATTTAATACATCGTCCTCCAGCCGATTTGTCTCCAAGGGGATATTGCAGCCTCGGGCACCAAATGGTTCGTCTGCTGTGAGTCTAGATTTTCGCCTCCGACGAAAAACTGATAGTTAATTGTAACATTCAGGGCCTCCTAATGACGATGGAACACTCAAATTCCGTCGAGATTCAATACATTGTCCTCCAGCCGACTTGTCTCCAAGGGGATATCGCTGCCTCGGGCACCACATGGTCCTTCTCCTGTGAGTCTAGATTTTCGAATCCGACGCAAAAATGATAGTGAATTGTAACGTTCAGCGCCTCCTAATGACGATAGAAGACTTAAATTGCGTCGCGATCCAATGCATCGTCCTCCAGCCGACTTGTCTCCAAGGGTCTATTGCTGCCTCGGGCACCTTATGGTCGTTCTCCTGTGAGTCTAGATTTTCGAATCTGACGCAAAAATGATAGTTAATTGTAACGTTCAGGGCCTCCTAATGCCGATGGAACACTCGAATTGCGTCGAGATTCAATACATCGGCCTCCAGCCGACTTGTCTCCAAGGGTCTGTTGCTGCCTCGGGCACCTTATGGTCGTTCTCCTGTGAGTTTAGATTATCGAATCCGACGCAAAAATGATAGTTAATTGTAACGTTCAAGGCCTCCTCATGCCGATGGAACACTCACATTGCGTCGAGATTCAATACAACGGCCTCCAGCCGACTTGTCTCCAAGGGTCAATTGCTGCCTCGGGCACCTTATGGTCGTTCTCCTGTGAGTCTAGATTTTCGAATCCGACGCAAAAATGATAGTTAATTGTAACGTTCAGGGCCTTCTAATGACGATGGAACACTCAAATTGCGTCGAGATTCAATACATCGGCCTCCAGCCGACTTGTCTCCAAGGGGATATCGCTGCCTCGGGCACCACATGGTCCTTCTCCTGTGAGTCTAGATTTTCGAATCCGACGCAAAAATGATAGTGAATTGTAACGTTCAGCGCCTCCTAATGACGATAGAAGACTCAAATTGCGTCGCGATCCAATACATCGTCCTCCAGCCGACTTGTCTCCAAGGGGATATTGCTGCCTCGGGCACCAAATGGTTCGTCTGCTGTGAGTCTAGATTTACGAATCCGACGAAAAACTGATAGTTAATTGTAACATTCAGGGCCTCCTAATGACGATGGAACACTCATTTTGCGTCGCGATCCAATACATCGTCCTCCAACCGACTTGTCTCCAAGGGTCAATAGCTGCCTCGGGCACCGTATGGTCGTTCCCTGTGAGTTTAGATTTTCGAATCCGACGCACAAATGATAGTTAATTGTAACGTTTAGGGCCTCCTAATGCCGATGGGACACTCAAATTGCGTCGAGATTCAATACATCGTCCTCCAGCCGACTTGTCTCCAAGGGTCTATTGCTGTCTCGGGCACAATGTGATCCTACTCCAGTGAGTCTAGATTTTCGAATCCGACGCTAAAATGATAGTGAATTGTAACGTTCAGCGCCTCCTAATGACGATAGAAGACTCAAATTGCGTCGAGATTCAATACATCGTCCTCCAGCCGATTTGTCTCCAAGGGGATATTGCTGCCTCGGGCACCAAATGGTTCGTCTGCTGTGAGTCTAGATTTACGAATCCGACGAAAAACTGATAGTTAATTGTAACATTAAGGGCCTCCTAATGACGATGGAACACTCAAATTGCGTCGAGATTCAATACATCGTCCTCCAGCCGACTTGGCTCCAAGGGTCTATTGCTGCCTCGGGCACCTTATGGTCGTTCTCCTGTGAGTCTAGATTTTCGAATCCGACGCAAAAATGATAGTTAATTGTAACGTTCAGGGCCTTCTAATGACGATGGAACACTCAAATTGCGTCGAGATTCAATACATCGGCCTCCAGCCGACTTGTCTCCAAGGGGATATCGCTGCCTCGGGCACCACATGGTCCTTCTCCTGTGAGTCTAGATTTTCGAATCCGACGCAAAAATGATAGTGAATTGTAACGTTCAGCGCCTCCTAATGACGATAGAAGACTCAAAATTGCGTCGCGATCCAATACATCGTCCTCCAGCCGACTTGTCTCCAAGGGTCTATTGCTGCCTCGGGCACCTTATGGTCGTTCTCCTGTGAGTCTAGATTTTCGAATCCGACGCAAAAATGATAGTTAATTGTAACGTTCAGGGCCTTGTAATGACGATGGAACACTCAAATTGCGTCGAGATTCAATACATCGTCCTCCAGCCGACTTGTCTCCAAGTGTCTGTTGCTGCCTCGGGCACCTTATGGTCGTTCTCCTGTGAGTTTAGATTATCGAATCCGACGCAATAATGATAGTTAATTGTAACGTTCAGGGCCTCCTAATGCCGATGGAACACTCGAATTGCGTCGAAATTCAATACATCGGCCTCCAGCCGACTTGTCTCCAAGGGTCTATTGCTACCTCGGGCATCTTATGGTCGTTCTCCTGTGATTTCAGATTATCGAACCGACGCAAAAATGATAGTTAATTGTAACGTTCAGGGACCCCTAAAGACGATGGAACACTCAAGTTGCGTCGATATTCAATACATCGGCCTCCAGTCGATTTGTCTCCAAGGGGTATATTGCTGTCTCGAGCACCGTATGAACTTCTCCTGTGAGTAGATTTTCGAATCCGACGCTAAAATGATAGTTAATTGTAACGTTCAGGGCCTTGTAATGACGATGGAACACTCACATTGCGTTGAGATTCAATACATCGTCCTCCAGCCGACTTGTCTCCAAGGGTCTATTGCTGCCTCGGGCACCTTATGGTCGTTCTCCTGTGAGTTTAGATTATCGAATCCGACGCAAAAATGATAGTTAATTGTAACGTTCAGGGCCTCCTAATGCCGATGGAACACTCAAATTTCGTCGAGATTCAATACATCGGCCTCCAGCCGACTTGTCTCCAAGGGTCTATTACTGCCTCGGGCACCTTATGGTCGTTCTCCTGTGAGTCTAGATTTTCGAATCCGACGCAAAAATGATAGTTAATTGTAACGTTCAGGGCCTTGTAATGACGATGGAACACTGAAATTGCGTCGAGATTCATAATATCGGCCTCCAGCCGACTTGTCTCCAAGGGTCTGTTGCTGCTTCGGGCACCTTATGGTCGTTCTCCTGTGAGTTTAGATTATCGAATCCGACGCAAAAATGATAGTTAATTGTTACGTTTAGGGCCTTGTAATGACGATGGGACACTCAAATTGCGTCGAGATTCAATACATCGGCCTCCAGCCGACTTGTCTCCAAGGGTCTATTGCTGCCTCGGGCACCTTATGGTCGTTCTCCTGTGAGTTTAGATTATCGAATCCGACGCAAAAATGATAGTCAATTGTAACGTTCAGGGCCTCTTAATGCCGATGGAACACTCAAATTTCGTCGAGATTCAATACATCGGCCTCCAGCCGACTTGTCTCCAAGGGTCTATTACTGCCTCGGGCACCTTATGGTCGTTCTCCTGTGAGTCTAGATTTTCGAATCCGACGTAAAAATGATAGTTAATTGTAACGTTCAGGGCCTTGTAATTACGATGGAACACTCAAATTGCGTCGTGATTCAATACATCGGCCTCCAGCCGACTTGTCTCCAAGGGTCTATTGCTGCCTCGGGCACCTTATTGTCGTTCTCCTGTGAGTTTAGATTATCGAATCCGACGCAAAAATGATAGTTAATTGTAACGTTCAGGGCCTCCTAAAGCCGATGGAACACTCAAACTGCGTCGAGATTCAATACATCGGCCTCCAGCCGACTTGTCTCCAAGGGTCTATTGCTGCCTCGGGCACCTTATGGTCGCTCTCCTGTGAGTTTAGATTATCGAATCCGACGCAAAACTGATAGTTAATTGTAACGTTTAGGGCCTCCTAATGACGATGGAACACTCAAATTGCGTCGATATTCAATACATCGGCCTCCAGCCTACTAGTCTCCAAGGGTCTGTTGCTGCCTCGGGCACCATATGATCCTTCTCCTGTGAGTCTAGATTTTCGAATCCGACGCAAAAATGATGGTGAATAGTAACGTTCAGCGCCTCCTGATGACGATAGAACTCTCAAATTGCGTCGAGATTCAATACATCGTCCTCCATCCGACATGTCTCCAGGGGTCTAATGCTGCATCGGGCACTTTATGCTCGTTCTCTTGTAAGTCTAGATTTTCGAATCCGACGCAAAAATGATAGTTAATAGTAACGTTCAGGGCCTCCTAATGCCGATGGAACTCTCAAATTGCGTCGAGATTCAATACATCGGCCTCCAGCGGACTTGTCTCCAAGGGGATATTGCTGTCTCGAGCACCGTATGAACTTCTCCTGTCAGTAGATTTTCGAATCCGACGCATAAATGATAGTTAATTGTAACGTTCAGGGCCTTCTAATGACGATGGGACACTCAAATTGCGTCGAGATTCAATACATCGTCCTCCAGCCGACTTGTCTCCAAGGGGATATTGCTGTCTCGGGCACAATATGATCCTTCTCTTGTGAGTCTAGATTTTCGAATCCGACGCAAAAATGATAGTGAATTGTAACGTTCAGCGCCTCCTAATGACGATAGAAGACTCAAATTGCGGCGAGATTAAATACATCGTCCTCCAGCCGATTTGTCTCCAAGGGAATATTGCTGCCTCGGGCACCAAATGGTTCGTCTGCTGTGAGTCGAGATTTTCGAATCCGACGAAAAACTGATAGTTAATTGTAACATTCAGGGCCTCCTAATGACGATGGAACACTAAAATTGCGTCGCGATCCAATACATCGTCCTCCAGCCGACTTGTCTCCAAGGGTCTAATGCTGCCTGGGGCACTTTATAATCGTTCTCTTGTAAATCTAAATTTTCGAATCCGACGCAAAAATGATAGTTAATTGTAACGTTCAGCGCCTCCTAATGACGATAGAAGACTCAAATTGCGTCGCGATCCAATACATCGTCCTCGAGCCGACTTGTCTCCAAGGGTCTATTGCTGCCTCGGGCACCTTATGGTCGTTCTCCTGTGAGTCTAGATTTTCGAATCCGACGCAAAAATGATAGTTAATTGTAACGTTCAGGGCCTTGTAATGACGATGGAACACTCAAATTGCGTCGAGATTCAATACATCGGCCTCCAGCCGACTTGTCTCCAAGGGTCTGTTGCTGCCTCGGGCAGCTTATGGTCGTTCTCCTGTGAGTTTAGATTATCGAATCCGACGCAAAAATGATAGTTAATTGTAACGTTCAGGGCCTCCTAATGCCGATGGAACACTCAAATTGCGTCGAGATTCAATACATCGGCCGCCACCCGACTTGTCTCCAAGGGTCTATTGCTGCCTCGGGCACCTTATGGTCGTTCTCCTGTGAGTCTAGATTTTCGAATCCGGCGCAAAAATGATAGTTAATTGTAACGTTCAGGGCCTTGTAATGACGATGGAACACTCAAATTGCGTCGAGATTCAATACATCGGCCTCCAGCCGACTTGTCTCCAAGGGTCTATTGCTGCCTCGGGCACCTTATGGTCGTTCTCCTGTGAGTGTAGAATATCGAATCCGACGCAAAAATGATAGTTAATTGTAACGTTCAGGGCCTCCTAATGCCGATGGAACACTCAAATTGCGTCGAGATTCAATACATCGGTCTCCAGCCGACTTGTCTCCGAGAGTCTATTGCTGCCTAGGGCACCTTATGGTCGGTCTCCTGTGAGTCTAGATTTTCGAATACGACGCAAAAATAATAGTTAATTGTAACGTTCAGGGCCTTGTAATGACGATGGGACACTCAAATTGCGTTGAGATTCAATACATCGTCCTCCAGCCGACTTGTCTCCAAGGGTCTAATGCTGCCTAGGGCACCTTATCGTCGTTCTCTTGTAAGTCTAGATTTTCGAATCCGACGCAAAAATGATAGTTAATTGTAACGTTCAGGGCCTCCTAATGTCGATGGAAGACTCAAATTGCGGCGAGATTCAATACATCGGCCTCCAGCCGACTTGTCTCCAAGGGTCTATTGCTGCCTCGGGCACCTTATGGTCGTTCTCCTGTGAGGCTAGATTTTCGAATCCGACGCAAAAATGATAGTTGATTGTAACGTTCAGGGCCTTGTAATGACGATGGAACACTCAAATTGCGTCGAGATTCAATACATCGGCCTCCAGCGGACTTGTCTCCAAGGGGATATTGCTGTCTCGGGCACCATATGATCCTTCTCCTGTGAGTCTAGATTTTCGAATCCGACGCAAAAATGATAGTGAATAGTAACGTTCAGCGCCTCCTGATGAGGATGGAAGTCTCAAATTGCGTCGAGATTCAATACATCGGCCTCCAGCCGACTTGTCTCCAAGGGTCTATTGATGCCTCGGGCACCGTATGGTCGTTCCCCTGTGAGTCAACATTTTAGAATCCGACGCAAAAATGATAGTTAATTGTAACGTTCAGGGCCTTGTAATGACGATGGAACACTCAAATTGCGTCGAGATTCAATACATCGTCCTCCAGCCGACTTGTCTCCAAGGGTCTGTTGCTGCCTCGGGCACCTTATGGTCGTTCTCCTGTGAGTTTAGATTATCGAATCCGACGCAAAAATGATAGTTAATTGTAACGTTCAGGGCCTCCTAATGACGATGGAACACTCGAATTGCGTCGAAATTCAATACATCGGCCTCCAGCCGACTTGACTCCAAGGGTCTATTGCTGCCTCGGGCACCTTATGGTCGTTCTCCTGTGATTTTAGATTATCGAATCCGACGCAAAAATGATAGTTAATTGTAACGTTCAGGGACTCCTAAAGACGATGGAACACTCAAGTAGCGTCGATATTCAATACATCGGCGTCCAGTCGATTTGTCTCCAAGGGGTATATTGCTGTCTCTAGCACCGTATGAACTTCTCCTGTGAGTAGATTTTCGAATCCGACGCTAAAATGATAGTTAATTGTAACGTTCAGGGCCTTGTAATGACGATGGAACACTCAAATTGCGTTGAGATTCAATACATCGTCCTCCAGCCGACTTGTCTCCAAGGGTCTATTGCTGCCTTGGGCACCTTATGGTCGTTCTCCTGTGAGTTTAGATTATCGAATCCGACGCAAAAATGATAGTTAATTGTAACGTTCAGGGCCTCCTAATGCCGATGGAACACTCAAATTTCGTCGAGATTCAATACATCGGCCTTCAGCCGACTTGTCTCCAAGGGTCTATTGCTGCCTCGGGCACCTTATGGTGGTTCTCCTGTGAGTTTAGATTATCGAATCCGACGCAAAAATGATAGTTAATTGTAACGTTCAGGGCCTCCTAATGCCGATGGAACACTCAAATTGCGTCGAGATTCAATACATCGGCCTCCAGCCGACTTGTCTCCTAGGGTCTATTGCTGCCTCGGGCACCTTATGGTCGTTCTCCTGTGAGTCTAGATTTTCGAATCCGACGCAAAAATGATAGTTAATTGTAACGTTCAGGGCCTTGTAATGACGATGGAACACTGAAATTGCGTCGAGATTCATAATATCGGCCTCCAGCCGACTTGTCTCCAAGGGTCTGTTGCTGCCTCGGGCACCTTATGGTCGTTCTCCTGTGAGTTTAGATTATCGAATCCGACGCAAAAATGATAGTTAATTGTAACGTTTAGGGCCTCCTAATGACGATGGAACACTCAAATTGCGTCGATATTCAATACATCGGCCTCCAGCCGACTAGTCTCCAAGGGTCTGTTGCTGCCTCGGGCACCATATGATCCTTCTCCTGTGAGTCTAGATTTTCGAATCCGACGCAAAAATGATGGTGAATAGTATCGTTCAGCGCCTCCTGATGACGATAGAACACTCAAATTGCGTCGGGATTCAATACATCGTCCTCCATCCGACTTGTCTCCAGGGGTCTAATGCTGCCTCGGGCACTTTATGGTCGTTCTCTTGTAAGTCTAGATTTTCGAATCCGATGCAAAAATGATAGTTAATAGTAACGTTCAGGGCCTCCTAATGCCGATGGAACTCTCAAATTGCGTCGAGATTCAATACATCGGCCTCCAGCGGACTTGTCTCCAAGGGGATATTGTTGTCTCGAGCACCGTATGAACTTCTCCTGTGAGTAGATTTTCGAATCCGACGCATAAATGATAGTTAATTGTAACGTTCAGGGCCTTCTAATGACGATGGGACACTCAAATTGCGTCGAGATTCAATACATCGGCCTCCAGCCGACTTGTCTCCAAGGGTCTATTGCTGCCTTGGGCACCTTATGGTCGTTCTCCTGTGAGTTTAGATTTTCGAATCCGACGAAAAACTGATAGTTAATTGTAACATTCGGGGCTCCTAATGACGATGGAACACTCATTTTGCGTAGCGATCCAGTCCATCGTCCTCCAAGCGACTTGTCTCCAAGGGTCAATAGCTGCCTCGGGCACCGTATGGTCGTTCCCCTGTGAGTTTAGATTATCGAATTCGACGCAAAAATGATAGTTAATTGTAACGTTTAGGGCCTCCTAATGACGATGGGACACTCAAATTGCGTCGAGATTCAATACATCGTCCTCCAGCCGACTTGTCTCCATGGGGATATTGCTGTCTCGGGGACAATATGATCCTTCTCTTGTGAGTCTAGATTTTCGAATCCGACGCAAAAATGATAGTGAATTGTAACGTTCAGCGCCTCCTAATGACGATAGAAGACTCAAATTGCGTCGAGATTCAATACATCGTCCTCCAGCCGATTTGTCTCCAAGGGAATATTGCTGCCTCGGGCACCAAATGGTTCGTCTGCTGTGAGTCTAGATTTTCGAATCCGACGAAAAACTGATAGTTAATTGTAACGTTCAGCGCCTCCTAATGACGATAGAAGACTCAAATTGCGTCGCGATCCAATACATCGTCCTCCAGCCGACTTGTCTCCAAGGGTCTATTGCTGCCTCGGGCACCTTATGGTCGTTCTCCTGTGAGTCTAGATTTTCGAATCCGACGCAAAAATGATAGTTAATTGTAACGTTCAGCGCCTCCTAATGACGATAGAAGACTCAAATTGCGTCGCGATCCAATACATCGTCCTCCAGCCGACTTGTCTCCAAGGGTCTATTGCTGCCTCGGGCACCTTATGGTCGTTCTCCTGTGAGTCTAGATTATCGAATCCGACGCAAAAATGATAGTTAATTGTAACGTTCAGGGACTCCTAAAGACGATGGAACACTCTAATTGCGTCGCTATTCAATACATCGGCCTCCAGTTGATTTGTCTCCAAGGGGTATATTGCTGTCTCGAGCACCGTATGAACTTCTCCTGTGAGTAGATTTTCGAATCCGACGCTAAAATGATAGTTAATTGTAACGTTCAGGGCCTTGTAATGACGATGGAACACTCAAATTGCGTCGAGATTCAATACATCGTCCTCAGCCGACTTGTCTCCAAGGGTCTGTTGCTGCCTCGGGCACCTTATGGTCGTTCTCCTGTGAGTTTAGATTATCGAATCCGACGCAAAAATGATAGTTAATTGTAACGTTCAGGGCCTCCTAATGCCGATGGAACACTCGAATTGCGTCGAAATTCAATACATCGGCCTCCAGCCGACTTGTCTCCAAGGGTCTATTGCTGCCTCGGGCACCTTATGGTCGTTCTCCTGTGATTTTAGATTATCGAATCCGACGCAAAAATGATAGTTAATTGTAACGTTCAGGGACTCCTAAAGACGATGGAACACTCAAGTTGCGTCGATATTCAATACATCGGCCTCCAGTCGATTTGTCTCCAAGGGGTATATTGCTGTCTCGAGCACCATATGAACTTCTCCTGTGAGTAGATTTTCGAATCCGACGCTAAAATGATAGTTAATTGTAACGTTCAGGGCCTTGTAATGACGATGGAACACTCAAATTGCGTTGAGATTCAATACATCGTCCTCCAGCCGACTTCTCTCCGAGGGTCTATTGCTGCCTCGGGCACCTTATGGTCGTTCTCCTGTGAGTTTAGATTATCGAATCCGACGCAAAAATGATAGTTAATTGTAACGTTCAGGGCCTCCTAATGCCGATGGAACACTCAAATTTCGTCGAGATTCAATACATCGGCCTCCAGGCGACTTGTCTCCAAGGGTCTATTACTGCCTCGGGCACCTTATGGTCGTTCTCCTGTGAGTCTAGATTTTCGAATCCGACGTAAAAATGATAGTTAATTGTAACGTTCAGGGCCTTGTAATGACGATGGAACACTCAAATTGCGTCGAGATTCAATACATCGGCCTCCAGCCGACTTGTCTCCAAGGGTCTATTGCTGCCTCGGGCACCTTATGGTCGTTCTCCTGTGAGTTTAGATTATCGAATCCGACACAAAAATGATAGTTAATTGTAACGTTCAGGGCCTCCTAATGCCGATGGAACACTCAAATTGCGTCGAGATTCAATACATCGGCCTCCAGCCGACTTGTCTCCTAGGGTCTATTGCTGCCTCGGGCACCTTCTGGTCGTTCTCCTGTGAGTCTAGATTTTCGAATCCGACGCAAAAATGATAGTTAATTGTAACGTTCAGGGCCTTGTAATGACGATGGAACACTGAAATTCCGTCGAGATTCATAATATCGGCCTCCAGCCGACTTGTCTCCAAGGGTCTGTTGCTGCCTCGGGCACCTTATGGTCGTTCTCCTGTGAGTTTAGATTATCGAATCCGACGCAAAAATGATAGTTAATTGTAACGTTTAGGGCCTTGTAATGACGATGGGACACTCAAATTGCGTCGAGATTCAATACATCGGCCTCCAGCCGACTTGTCTCCAAGGGTCTATTGCTGCCTCGGGCACCTTATGGTCGCTCTCCTGTGAGTTTAGATTATCGAATCCGACGCAAAACTGATAGTTAATTGTAACGTTTAGGGCCTCCTAATGACGATGGAACACTCAAATTGCGTCGATATTCAATACATCGGCCTCCAGCCGACTAGTCTCCTAGGGTCTGTTGCTGCCTCGGGCACCATATGATCCTTCTCCTGTGAGTCTAGATTTTCGAATCCGACGCAAAAATGATGGTGAATAGAAACGTTCAGCGCCTCCTGATGACGATAGAACTCTCAAATTGCGTCGAGATTCAATACATCGTCCTCCATCCGACTTGTCTCCAGGGGTCTAGTGCTGCCTCGGGCACTTTATGGTCGTTCTCTTGTAAGTCTAGATTTTCGAATCCGACGCAATAATGATAGTTAATAGTAACGTTCAGGGCCTCCTAATGCCGATGGAACTCTCAAATTGCGTCGAGATTCAATACATCGGCCTCCAGCGGACTTGTCTCCAAGGGGATATTGCTGTCTCGAGCACCGTATGAACTTCTCCTGTGAGTAGATTTTCGAATCCGACGCATAAATGATAGTTAATTGTAACGTTCAGGGCCTTCTAATGACGATGGGACACTCAAATTGCGTCGAGATTCAATACATCGGCCTCCAGCCGACTTGTCTCCAAGGGTCTATTGCTGCCTTGGGCACCTTATGGTCGTTCTCCTGTGAGTTTAGATTTTCGAATCCGACGAAAAACTGATAGTTAATTGTAACATTCAGGGCCTCCTAATGACGATGGAACACTCATTTTGCGTAGCGATCCAGTACATCGTCCTCCAACCGACTTGTCTCCAAGGGTCAATAGCTGCCTCGGGCACCGTATGGTCGTTCCCCTGTGAGTTTAGATTATCGAATTCGACGCAAAAATGATAGTTAATTGTAACGTTTAGGGCCTCCTAATGACGATGGGACACTCAAATTGCGTCGAGATTCAATACATCGTCCTCCAGCCGACTTGTCTCCAAGGGGATATTGCTGTCTCGGGCACAATATGATCCTTCTCTTGTGAGTCTAGATTTTCGAATCCGACGCAAAAATGATAGTGAATTGTAACGTTCAGCGCCTCCTAATGACGATAGAAGACTCAAATTGCGTCGAGATTCAATACATCGTCCTCCAGCCGATTTGTCTCCAAGGGAATATTGCTGCCTCGGGCACCAAATGGTTCGTCTGCTGTGAGTCTAGATTTTCGAATCCGACGAAAAACTGATAGTTAATTGTAACATTCAGGGCCTCCTAATGACGATGGAACACTCAAATTGCGTCGCGATCCAATACATCGTCCTCCAGCCGACTTGTCTCCAAGGGTCTAATGCTGCCTCGGGCACCTTATGGTCGTTCTCCTGTGAGTCTAGATTTTCGAATCCGACGCAAAAATGATAGTTAATTGTAACGTTCAGGGCCTTGTAATGACGATGGAACACTCAAATTGCGTCGAGATTCAATACATCGGCCTCCAGCCGACTTGTCTCCAAGGGTCTGTTGCTGCCTCGGGCAGCTTATGGTCGTTCTCCTGTGAGTTTAGATTATCGAATCCGACGCAAAAATGGTAGTTAATTGTAACGTTCAGGGCCTCCTAATGCCGATGGAACACTCAAATTGCGTCGAGATTCAATACATCGGCCTCCACCCGACTTGTCTCCAAGGGTCTATTGCTGCCTCGGGCACCTTATGGTCGTTCTCCTTTGAGTCTAGATTTTCGAATCCGACGCAAAAATGATAGTTAATTGTAACGTTCAGGGCCTTGTAATGACGATGGAACACTCAAATTGCGTCGAGATTCAATACATCGGCCTCCAGCCGACTTGTCTCCAAGGGTCTATTGCTGCCTCGGGCACCTTATGGTCGTTCTCCTGTGAGTGTAGAATATCGAATCAGACGCAAAAATGATAGTTAATTGTAACGTTCAGGGCCTCCTAATGCCGATGGAACACTCAAATTGTGTCGAGATTCAATACCTCGGTCTCCAGCCGACTTGTCTCCAAGAGTCTATTGCTGCCTAGGGCACCTTATGGTCGGTCTCCTGTGAGTCTAGATTTTCGAATCCGACGCAAAAATAATAGTTAATTGTAACGTTCAGGGCCTTGTAATGACGATGGGACACTCAAATTGCGTCGAGATTCAATACATCGTCCTCCAGCCGACTTGTCTCCAAGGGTCTAATGCTGCCTCGGGCACCTTATGGTCGTTCTCTTGTAAGTCTAGATTTTCGAATCCGACGCAAAAATGATAGTTAATTGTAACGTTCAGGGCCTCCTAATGACGATGGAACTCTCAAATTGCGTCGAGATTCAATACATCGGCCTCCAGCCGACTTGTCTCCAAGGGTCTATTGCTGCCTCGGGCACCTTATGGTCGTTCTCCTGTGAGGCTAGATTTTCGAATCCGACGCAAAAATGATAGTTGATTGTAACGTTCAGGGCCTTGTAATGACGATGGAACACTCAAATTGCGTCGAGATTCAATACATCGGCCTCCAGCGGACTTGTCTCCAAGGGGATATTGCTGTCTCGGGCACCATATGATCTTTCTCCTGTGAGTCTAGATTTTCGAATCCGACGCAAAAATGATAGTGAATAGTAACGTTCAGCGCCTCCTGATGAGGATGGAACTCTCAAATTGCGTCGAGATTCAATACATCGGCCTCCAGCCGACTTGTCTCCAAGGGTCTATTGATGCCTCGGGCACCGTATGGTCGTTCCCCTGTGAGTCAACATTTTAGAATCCGACGCAAAAATGATAGTTAATTGTAACGTTCAGGGCCTTGTAATGACGATGGAACACTCAAATTGCGTCGAGATTCAATACATCGGCCTCCAGCCGACTTGTCTCCAAGGATCTATTGCTGCCTCGGGCACCTTATGGTCGTTCTCCTGTGAGTCTAGATTATCGAATCCGACGCAAAAATGATAGTAAATTGTAACGTTTAGGGCCTTGTAATGACGATGGAACACTCAATTTGCTTCGACATTCAATACATCGGCCTCCAGCCGACTTGTTTCCAAGGGTCTGTTGCTGCCTCGGGCACCTTATGGTCGTTCTCCTGTGAGTTTAGATTATCGAATCCGACGCAAAAATGATAGTTAATTGTAACGTTTAGGGCCTTGTAATGACGATGGAACACTCAAATTGCGTCGAGATACAATACATCGGCCTCCACCCGACTTGTCTCCAAGGGTCTGTTGCTGCCTCGGGCACCTTATGGTCGTTCTCCTGTGATTTTAGATTATCGAATCCGACGCAAAAATGATAGTTAATTGTAACGTTCAGGGACTCCTAAAGACGATGGAACACTCTAATTGCGTCGCTATTCAATACATCGGCCTCCAGTTGATTTGTCTCCAAGGGGTATATTGCTGTCTCGAGCACCGTATGAACTTCTCCTGTGAGTAGATTTTCGAATCCGACGCTAAAATGATAGTTAATTGTAACGTTCAGGGCCTTGTAATGACGATGGAACACTCAAATTGCGTTGAGATTCAATACATCGTCCTCCAGCAGACTTGTCTCCAAGGGTCTGTTGCTGCCTCGGGCACCTTATGGTCGTTCTCCTGTGAGTTTAGATTATCGAATCCGACGCAAAAATGATAGTTAATTGTAACGTTCGGGGCCTCCTAATGCCGATGGAACACTCAAATTACGTCGAGATTCAATACATCGGCCTCCAGCCGACTTGTCTCCAAGGGTCTATTGCTGCCTCGGGCACTTTATGGTCGTTCTCCTGTGAGTCTAGATTTTCGAATCCGACGCAAAAATGATAGTTAATTGTAACGTTCAGGGCCTTGTAATGACGATGGAACACTCAAATTGCGTCGAGATTCAATACATCGGCCTCCAGCCGACTTGTCTCCAAGGGTCTATAGCTGCCTCGGGCACCTTATGGTCGTTCTCCTGTGAGTTTAGATTATCGAATCCGACGCAAAAATGATAGTTAATTGTAACGTTCAGGGCCTCCTAATTCCGATGGAATTCTCAAATTGCGTCGAGATTCAATACATCGGTCTCCAGCGGACTTGTCTCCAAGGGGATATTGCTGTCTCGAGCACCGTATGAACTTCTCCTGTGAGTAGATTTTCGAATCCGACGCATAAATGATAGTTAATTGTAACGTTCAGGGCCTTCTAATGGCGATGGGACACTAAAATTGCTTCGAGATTCAATACATCGTCCTCCAACCGACTTGTCTCCAAGGGTCAATAGCTGCCTCGGGCACCGTATGGTCGTTCCTCTGTGAGTTTAGATTTTCGAATCCGACGCAAAAATGATAGTCAATTGTAACGTTTAGGGCCTCCTAATGACGATGGGACACTCAAATTGCGTCGAGATTCAATACATCGTCCTCCAGCCGACTTGTCTCCAAGGGGATATTGCTGTCTCGGGCACAATATGATCCTTCTCCTGTGAGTCTAGATTTTCGAATCCGACGCAAAAATGATAGTGAATTGTAACGTTCAGCGCCTCCTAATGACGATAGAAGACTCAAATTGCGTCGAGATTCAATACATCGTCCTCCAGACGACTTGTCTCCAAGGGGATATTGCTGTCTCGGGCACAATTTGATCCTTCTCCTGCGAGTCTAGATTTTCGAATCGGACGCTAAAATGATAGTGAATTGTAACGTTCAGGGCCTTCTAATGACGATGGAACACTCAAATTGCGTCGAGATTCAATACATCGGCCTCCAGCCGACTTGTCTCCAAGGGGATATCGCTGCCTCGGGCACCACATGGTCCTTCTCCTGTGAGTCTAGATTTTCGAATCCGACGCAAAAATGATAGTGAATTGTAACGTTCAGCGCCTCCTAATGACGATAGAAGACTCAAATTGGGTCGCGATCCAATACATCGTCCTCCAGCCGACTTGTCTCCAAGGGGCTATTGCTACCTCGGGCACCTTATGGTCGTTCTCCTGTGAGTCTAGATTTTCGAATCCGACGCGAAAATGATAGTTAATTGTAACGTTCAGGGCCTTGTAATGACGATGGAACACTCAAATTGCGTCGAGATTCAATACATCGTCCTCCAGCCGACTTGTCTCCAAGGGTCTGTTGCTGCCTCGGGCACCTTATGGTCGTTCTCCTGTGAGTCTAGATTTTCGAATCCGACGCAAAAATGATAGTTAATTGTAACGTTCAGGGCCTTATAATGACGATGGAACACTCAAATTGCGTCGAGATTCAATACATCGGCCTGCAGCCGACTTGTCTCCAAGAATCTGTTGCTGCCTCGGGCACCTTATGGTCGTTCTCCAGTGAGTTTAGATTATCGAATCCGACGCAAAAATGATAGTTAATTGTAACTTTTGGGGCCTTGTAATGACGATGGAACACTCAAATTGCTTCGAGATTCAATACATCGTCCTCCAGCCGACTTGTCTCCAAGGGTCTGTTGCTGCCTCGGGCACCTTAGGGTCGTTCTCCTGTGAGTTTAGATTATCGAATCCGACGCAAAAATGATAATTAATTGTAACGTTCAGGGCCTCTTAATGCCGATGGAACTCTCAAATAGCGTCGAGATTCAATACATCGTCCTCCAGCCGACTTGCCTCCAAGGGTCTAATGCTGCCTCGGTCACCTTATGGTCGTTCTCTTGTAAGTCTAGATTTTCGAATCCGACGCAAAAATGATAGTTAATTGTAACGTTCAGTGCCTCCTAATGCCGATGGAACTCTCAAATTGCGTCGAGATTCAATACATCGGTCTCCAGCGGACTTGTCTCCAAGGGGATATTGCTGTCTCGAGCACCGTATGAACTTCTCCTGTGAGTAGATTTTCGAATCCGACGCATAAATGATAGTTAATTGTAACGTTCAGGGCCTTCTAATGACGATGGGACACTCAAATTGCGTCGAGATTCAATACATCGTCCTCCAACGGACTTGTCTCCAAGGGTCAATAGCTGCCTCGGGCACCGTATGGTCGTTCCCCTGTGAGTTTAGATTTTCGAATCCGACGCAAAAATGATAGTTAATTGTAACGTTTAGTGCCTCCTAATGACGATGGGACACTCAAATTGCGTCGAGATTCAATACATCGTCCTCCAGCCGACTTGTCTCCAAGGGGATATTGCTGTCTCGGGCACAATATGATCCTTCTCCTGTGAGTCTAGATTTTCGAATCCGACGCAAAAATGATAGTGAATTGTAACGTTCAGCGCCTCCTAATGACGATAGAAGACTCAAATTGCGTCGAGATTCAATACATCGTCTTCCAGCCGACTTGTCTCCAAGGGGATATTGCTGTCTCGGGCACAATATGATCCTTCTCCTGCGAGTCTAGATTTTCGAATCCGACGCTAAAATGATAGTGAATTGTAACGTTCAGGGCCTTCTAATGACGATGGAACACTCAAATAGCGTCGAGATTCAATACATCGGCCTCCAGCCGACTTGTCTCCAAGGGGATATCGCTGCCTCGGGCACCACATGGTCCTTCTCCTGTGAGTCTAGATTTTCGAATCCGACGCAAAAATGATAGTGAATTGTAACGTTCAGCGCCTCCTAATGACGATAGAAGACTCAAATTGCGTCGCGATCCAATACATCGTCCTCCAGCCGACTTGTCTCCAAGGGTCTATTGCTACCTCGGGCACCTTATGGTCGTTCTCCTGTGAGTCTAGATTTTCGAATCCGACGCAAAAATGATAGTTAATTGTAACGTTCAGGGCCTTGTAATGACGATGGAACACTCAAATTGCGTCGAGATTCAATACATCGTCCTCCAGCCGACTGGTCTCCAAGGGTCTGTTGCTGCCTCGGGCACCTTATGGTCGTTCTCCTGTGAGTTTAGATTATCGAATCCGACGCAAAAATGATAGTTAATTGTAATGTTCAGGGACTCCTAATGCCGATGGAACACTCAAATTGCGTCGAGATTCAATACATCGGCCTCCAGCCGACTTGTCTCCAAGGGTCTATTGCTGCCTCGGGCACCTTATGGTCGTTCTCCTGTGAGTCTAGATTTTCGAATCCGACGCAAAAATGATAGTTAATTGTAACGTTCAGCGCCTTGTAATGACGATGGAACACTCAAATTGCGTCGAGATTCAATACATCGGCCTCCAGCCGACTTGTCTCCAAGGGTCTGTTTGTGCCTTGGGCACCTTATGATCGTTCTCCTGTGAGTTTAGATTTTCGAATCCGACGAAAAACTGATAGTTAATTGTAACATTCAGGGCCTCCTAATGACGATGGAACACTCAAATTGCGTCGATATTCTATACATCGGCCTCCAGCCGACTTGTCTCCAAGGGTCTGTTGCTGCCTCGGGCACCATATGATCCTTCTCCTGTGAGTCTAGATTTTCGAATCCGACGCAAAAATGATAGTGAATAGTAACGTTCAGCGCCTCCTGATGACGATAGAACTCTCAAATTGCGTCGAGATTCAATACATCGTCCTCCAGCCGTCTTGTCTCCAAGGGGATATTGCTGTCTCGTGCACAATATGATCCTTCTCCTGTGAGTCTAGATTTTCGAATCCGACGCAAAAATGATAGTGAATTGTAACGTTCAGGGCCTCCTAATGCCGATGGAACTCTCAAATTGCGTCGAGATTCAATACATCGGCCTCCAGCGGACATGTCTCCAAGGGGATATTGCTGTCTCGAGCACCGTATGAACTTCTCTTGTGAGTAGATTTTCGAATCCGACGCGAAACTGATAGTTAATTGTAAGGTTCAGGGCCTTGTAATGACGATGGAACACTCAAATTGCGTCGAGATTCAATACATCGGCCTCCAGCCGACTTGTCTCCAACGGTCGATTGCTGCCTCGGGCACCTTATGGTCGTTCTCCTGTGAGTTTAGATTTTCGAATCCGACGAAAAACTGATAGTTAATTGTAACATTCAGGGCCTCCTAATGACGATGGAACACTCATTTTGCGTCGCGATCCAATACATCGTCCTCCAACCGACTTGTCTCCAAGGGTCAATAGCTGCCTCGGGCACCGTATGGTCGTTCCCCTGTGAGTTTAGATTTTCGAATCCGACGCAAAAATGATAGTTAATTGTAACGTATGGGGCCTCCTAATGACGATAGGACATTCAAATTGCGTCGAGATACAATACATCGTCCTCCAGCCGACTTGTCTCCAAGGGGATTTTGCTGTCTCGGGCACAATATGATCCTTCTCCTGTGAGTCTAGATTTTCGAATCCGACGATAAAATGATAGTGAATTGTAACGTTCAGGGCCTTCTAATGACGATGGAACACTCAAATTGCGTCGAGATACAATACATCGGCATCCAGCCGACTTGTCTCCAAGGGGATATCGCTGCCTCGGGCACCACATGGTCCTTCTCCTGTGAGTCTAGATTTTCGAATCCGACGCAAAAATGATAGTGAATTGTAACGTTCAGCGCCTCCTAATGACGATAGAAGACTCAAATTGCGTCGCGATCCAATACATCGTCCTCCAGCCGACTTGTCTCCATGGGTCTGTTGCTGCCTCGGGCACCTAATGGTCGTTCTCCTGTGAGTCTAGATTTTCGAATCCGACGCAAAAATGATAGTTAATTGTAACGTTCTGGGCCTTGTAATGACGATGGAACACTCAAATTGCGTCGAGATTCAATACATCGGCCTCCAGCCGACTAGTCTCCAAGGGTCTGTTGCTGCCTCGGGCACCTTATGGTCGTTCTCCTGTGAGTTTAGATTATCGAATCCGACGCAAAAATGATAGTTAATTATAACGTTTAGGGCCTTGTAATGACGATGGGACACTCAAATCGCGTCGAGATTCAATACATCGTCCTCCAGCCGACTTGTCTCCAAGGGTCTAATGCTGCCTCGTTCACCTTTTGGTCGTTCTCTTGTAAGTCTAGATTTTCGAATCCAACGCAAAAATGATAGTTAAGTGTAACGTTCAGGGCCTCCTAATGCCGATGGAACTCTCAAATTGCGTCGAGATTCAATACATCGGCCTCCAGCGGACTTGTCTCCAAGGGGATATTGCTGTCTCGAGCACCGTATGAACTTCTCTTGTGAGTAGATTTTCGAATCCGACGCATAAATGATAGTTAATTGTAACGATTTGGGCCTTCTAATGACGATGGGACACTCAAATTGCGTCGAGATTCAATACATCGGCCTCCAGCCGACTTGTCTCCAACGGTCTATTGCTGCCTCGGGCACCTTATGGTCGTTCTCCTGTGAGTTTAGATTTTCGAATCCGACGAAAAACTGATAGTTAATTGTAACATTCAGGGCCTCCTAATGACGATGGAACACTCAAATTGCGTCGATATTCTATACATCGGCCTCCAGCCGACTTGTCTCCAAGGGTCTGTTGCTGCCTCGGGCACCATATGATCCTTCTCCTGTGAGTTTAGATTTTCGAATCCGACTCAAAAATGATAGTGAATAGTAACGTTCAGCGCCTCCTGATGACGATAGAACTCTCAAATTGCGTCGAGATTCAATACATCGTCCTCCAGCCGACTTGTCTCCAAGGGTCTAATGCTGCCTCGGGCACCTTATGGTCGTTCTCTTGTAAGTCTAGATTTTCGAATCCGACGCAAAAATGATAGTTAATTGTAACGTTCAGGGCCTCCTAATGCCGATGGAACACTCAAATTGCGTCGAGATTCAATACATCGGCCTCCAGCCGACTTGTCTCCAAGGGTCTATTGCTGCCTCGGGCACCTTATGGTCGTTCTCCTGTGAGTCTAGATTTTCGAATCCGACGCAAAAATGATAGTTAATTGTAACGTTCAGGGCCTTGTAATGACGATGGAACACTCAAATTGCGTCGAGATTCAATACATCGGCCTCCAGCCGACTTGTCTCCAAGGTTCTGTTGCTGCCTCGGGCACCTTATGGTCGTTCTCCTGTGAGTTTGGATTATCGAATCCGACGCAAAAATGATAGTTAATTGTAACGTTTAGGGCCTTGTAATGACGATGGGACACTCAAATTGCGTCGAGATTCAATACATCGTCCTCCAGCCGACTTGTCTCCAAGGGTCTAATGCTGCCTCGGGCACCCTATGGTCGTTCTCTTGTAAGTCTAGATTTTCGAATCCGACGCAAAAATGATAGTTAATTGTAATGTTCAGGGCCTCCTAATGCCGATGGAACTCTCAAATTGCGTCGAGATTCAATACATCGGCCTCCAGCGGACTTGTCTCCAAGGGGATATTGCTGTCTCGAGCACCGTATGAACTTCTCTTGTGAGTAGATTTTCGAATCCGACGCATAAATGATAGTTAATTGTAACGATCAGGGCCTTCCAATGACGATGGGACACTCAAATTGCGTCGAGATTCAATACATCGGCCTCCAGCCGACTTGTCTCCAACGGTCTATTGCTGCCTCGGGCACCTTATAGTCGTTCTCCTGTGAGTTTAGATTTTCGAATCCGACGAAAAACTGATAGTTAATTGTAACATTCAGGGCCTCCTAATGACGATGGAACACTCAAATTGCGTCGATATTCTATACATCGGCCTCCAGCCGACTTGTCTCCAAGGGTCTGTTGCTGCCTCGGGCACCATATGGTCCTTCTCCTGTGAGTCTAGATTTTCGAATCCGACGCAAAAATGATAGTGAATAGTAACGTTCAGCGCCTCCTGATGACGATAGAACTCTCAAATTGCGTCGAGATTCAATACATCGTCCTCCAGCCGACTTGTCTCCAAGGGTCTAATGCTGCCTCGGGCACCGTATGGTCGTTCCCCTGTGAGTTTAGATTTTCGAATCCGACGCATAAATGATAGTTAATTGTAACGATCAGGGCCTTCTAATGACGATGGAACACTCATTTTGCGTGGCGATCCAATACATCGTCCTCCAATCGACTTGTCTCCAAGGGTCAATAGCTGCCTCGGGCACCGTATGGTCGTTCCCCTGTGAGTTTAGATTATCGAATCCGACGCAAAAATGATAGTTAATTGTAACGTTTAGGGCCTCCTAATGACGATGGGACACTCAAATTGCGTCGAGATTCAATACATCGTCCTCCAGCCGACTTGTCTCCAAGGGGATATTGCTGTCTCGGGCACAATATGATCCTTCTCCTGTGAGTCTAGATTTTCGAATCCGACGCGAAACTGATAGTTAATTGTAAGGTTCACGGCCTTGTAATGACGATGGAACACTCAAATTGCGTCGAGATTCAATATATCGGCCTCCAGCCGACTTGTCTCCAACGGTCTATTGCTGCCTCGGTCACCTTATGGTCGTTCTCCTGTGAGTTTAGATTTTCGAATACGACGAAAAACTGATAGTTAATTGTAACATTCAGGGCCTCCTAATGACGATGGAACACTCATTTTGCGTCGCGATCCAATACATCGTCCTCCAGCCGACTTGTCTCCAAGGGGATATTGCTGTCTCGAGCACCGTATGAACTTCTCCTGTGAGTAGATTTTCGAATCCGACGCATAAATGATAGTTAATTGTAACGATCAGGGCCTTCTACTGACGATGGAACACTCATTTTGCGTGGCGATCCAATACATCGTCCTCCAACCGACTTGTCTCCAAGGGTCAATAGCTGCCTCGGGCACCGTATGGTCGTTCCCCTGTGAGTTTAGATTATCGAATCCGACGCAAAAATGATAGTTAATTGTAACGTTTAGGGCCTCCTAATGACGATGGGACACTCAAATTGCGTCGAGATTCAATACATCGTCCTCCAGCCGACTTGTCTCCAAGGGGATATTGCTGTCTCGGGCACAATATGATCCTTCTCCTGTGAGTCTAGATTTTCGAATCCGACGCGAAACTAATAGTTAATTGTAAGGTTCACGGCCTTGTAATGACGATGGAACACTCAAATTGCGTCGAGATTCAATACATCGGCCTCCAGCCGACTTGTCTCCAACGGTCTATTGCTGCCTCGGTCACCTTATGGTCGTTCTCCTGTGAGTTTAGATTTTCGAATACGACGAAAAACTGATAGTTAAATGTAACATTCAGGGCCTCCTAATGACGATGGAACACTCATTTTGCGTCGCGATCCAATACATCGTCCTCCAACCGACTTGTCTCCAAGGGTCAATAGCTGCCTCGGGCACCGTATGGTCGTTCCCCTGTGAGTTTAGATTTTCGAATCCGACGCAAAAATGATAGTGAATTGTAACGTTCAGGGCCTTCTAATGACGATGGAACACTCAAATTGCGTCGAGATTCAATACATCGGCCTCCAGCCGACTTGTCTCCAAGGGGATATCGCTGCCTCGGGCACTACATGATCCTTCTCCTGTGAGTCTAGATTTTCGAATCCGACGCAAAAATGATAGTAAATTGTAACGTTCAGGGCCTTGTAATGACGATGGAACACTCAAATTGCGTCGAGATTCAATAAATCGTCCTCCAGCCTACTTGTCTCCAAGGGTCGGTTGCTGCCTCGGGCACCTTATGGTCGTTCTCCTGTGAGTTTAGATTATCGAATCCGACGCAAAAATGATAGTTAATTGTAACGTTCAGGGCCTCCTAATGCCGATGGAACACTCAAATTGCGTCGTGATTCAATACATCGGCCTCCAGCCGACTTGTCTCCAAGGGTCTATTGCTGCCTCGGGCACCTTATGGTCGTTCTCCTGTGAGTCTAGATTTTCGAATCAGACGCAAAAATGATAGTTAATTGTAACGTTCAGGGCCTTGTAATGACGATGGTACACTCAAATAGCGTCGAGATTCAATACATCGGCCTCCAGCCGACTTGTCTCCAAGGGTCTGTTGCTGCCTCGGGCACCTTTTGGTCGTTCTCCTGTGAGTTAAGACTATCGAATCCGACGCAAAAATGATAGTTAATTGTAACGTTTAGGGCCTTGTAATGACGATGGGACACTCAAATTGCGTCGAGATTCAATACATCGTCCTCCAGCCGACTTGTCTCCAACGGTCTATTGCTGCCTCGGTCACCTTATGGTCGTTTTCCTGTGAGTTTAGATTTTCGAATCCGACGAAAAACTGATAGTTAATTGAAACATTCAGGGCCACCTAATGACGATGGAACACTCATTTTGCGTGGCGATCCAATACATCGTCCTCCAACCGACTTGTCTCCAAGGGTCAATAGCTGCCTCGGGCACCGTATGGTCGTTCCCCTGTGAGTTTAGATTATCGAATCCGACGCAAAAATGATAGTTAATTGTAACGTTTAGGGCCTCCTAATGACGATGGGACACTCAAATTGCGTCGAGATTCAATACATCGTCCTCCAGCCGACTTGTCTCCAAGGGGATATTGCTGTCTCGGGCACAATATGATCCTTCTCCTGTGAGTCTAGATTTTCGAATCCGACGCAATAATGATAGTTAATTGTAACGTTCAGCGCCTCCTAATGACGATAGAAGACTCAAATTGCGTCGAGATTCAATACATCGTCCTCCAGCCGATTTGTCTCCAAGGGGTATATTGCTGTCTCGAGCACCGTATGAACTTCTCCTGTGAGTAAATTTTCGAATCCGACGCGAAACTGATAGTTAATTGTAAGGGTCAGGGCCTTGTAATGACGATGGAACACTCAAATTGCGTCGAGATTCCATACATCGGCCTCCAGCCGACTTGTCTCCAAGGGTCTGTTGCTGCCTCGGGCACCTTATGGTCGTTCTCCTGTGAGTTTAGATTATCGAATCCGACGCAAAAATGATAGTTAATTGTATCGTTTAGGGCCTTGTAATGACGATGGAACACTCAAATTGCGTCGAGATTCAATACATCGGCCTCCAGCCGACTTGTCTCCAAGGGGATATCGCTGCCTCAGGCACTACATGGTCCTTCTCCTGTGAGTCTAGATTTTCGAATCCGACGCAAAAATGATAGTGAATTGTAACGTTCAGCGCCTCCTAATGACGGTAGAAGACTCAAATTGCGTCGCGATTCAATACATCGTCCTCCAGCCGACTTGCCTCCAAGGGTCTATTGCTGCCTCGGGCACCTTATGGTCGTTCTCCTGTGAGTCTAGATATTCGAATCCGACGCAAAAATGATAGTTAATTGTAACGTTCAGGGCCTTGTAATGACGATGGAACACTCAAATTGCGTCGAGATTCAATACATCGTCCTCCAGCCGACTTGTCTCCAAGGGTCTGTTGCTGCCTCGGGCACCTTATGGTCGTTCTCCTCTGAGTTTAGATTTTCGAATCCGACGAAAAACTGATAGTTAATTATAACATTCAGGACCTCCTAATGACGATGGAACACTCATTTTGCGTGGCGATCCAATACATCGTCCTCCAACCGACTTGTCTCCAAGGGTCAATAGCTGCCTCGGGCACCGTATGGTCGTTCCCCTGTGAGTTTAGATTATCGAATCCGACGCAAAAATGATAGTTAATTGTAACGTTTAGGGCCTCCTAATGACGATGGGACACTCAAATTGCGTCGAGATTCAATACATCGTCCTCCAGCCGACTTGTTTCCAAGGGGATATTGCTGTCTCGGGCACAATATGATCCTTCTCCTGTGAGTCTAGATTTTCGAATCCGACGCAAAAATGATAGTTAATTGTAACGTTCAGGGCCTTGTAATGACGATGGAACACTCAAATTGCGTCGAGATTCAATACATCGGCCTCCAGCCGACTTGTCTCCAAGGGTCTGTTGCTGCCTCGGGCACCTTATGGTCGTTCTCCTGTGAGTTTAGATTATCGAATCCGACGCAAAAGTGATAGCTAATTGTAACGTTCAGGGCCTCCTAATGCCGATGGAACACTCAAATTGCGTCGAGATTCGATACATCGGCCTCCAGCCGACTTGTCTCCAAGGGTCTATTGCTGCCTCGGGCACCTTCTGGTCGTTCTCCTGTGAGTCTAGATTTTCGAATCCGACGCAAAAATGATAGTTAATTGTAACGTTCAGGGCCTTGTAATGACGATGGAACACTCAAATTGCGTCGAGATTCAATACATCGGCCTCCAGCCGACTTGTCTCCAAGGGTCTATTGCTGCCTCGGGCACCTTATGGTCGTTCTCCTGTGAGTCTAGATTTTCGAATCCGACGCAAAAATGATAGTTAATTGTAACGTTCAGGGCCTTGTAATGACGATGGAACACTCAAATTGCGTCGAGATTCAATACATCGGCCTCCAGCGGACTTGTCTCCAAGGGGATATTGCTGTCTCGAGCACCTTATGAACTTCTCCTGTGAGTAGAATTTCGAATCCGACGCAAAAATGATAGTTAATTGTAACATTCAGGGCCTCCTAATGACGATGGAACACTCGTTTTGCGTGGCGATCCAATACATCGTCCTCCAACCGACTTGTCTCCAAGGGTCAATAGCTGCCTCGGGCACCGTATGGTCGCTCCCCTGTGAGTTTAGATTATCGAATCCGACTCAAAAATGATAGTTAATTGTAACGTTTAGGGCCTCCTAATGACGATGGGACACTCAAATTGCGTCGAGATTCAATACATCGTCCTCCAGCCGACTTGTCTCCAAGGGGATATTGCTGTCTCGGGCACAATATGATCCTTCTCCTGTGAGTCTAGATATTCGAATCCGACGCAAAAATGATAGTGAATTGTAACGTTCAGCGCCTCCTAATGACGATAGAAGACTCAAATTGCGTCGAGATTCAATACATCGTCCTCCAGCCGATTTGTCTCCAAGGGGATATCGCTGCCTCGGGCACCACATGGTCCTTCTCCTGTGAGTCTAGATTTTCGAATCCGACGCAAAAATGATAGTTAATTGTAACGTTCAGGGCCTCCTAATGCCGATGGAACACTCAAATTGCGTCGAGATTCAATACATCGGCCTCCAGCCGACTTGTCTCCAAGGGTCTATTGCTGCCTCGGGCACCTTATGGTCATTCTCCTGTGAGTCTAGATTTTCGAATCCGACGCAAAAATGATAGTTAATTGTAACGTTCAGTGCCTTGTAATGACGATGGAACACTCTAATTGCGTCGAGATTCAATACATCGGCCTCCAGCCGACTTGTCTCCAAAGGTCTGTTGCTGCCTCGGGCACCTTATGGTCGTTCTCCTGTGAGTTTAGATTATCGAATCCGACGCAAAAATGATACTTAATTGTAACGTTTAGGGCCTTGTAACGACGATGGAACACTCAAATTGCGTCGAGATTCAATACATCGTCCTCCAGCCGAATTGTCTCCAAGGGTCTGTTGCTGCCTCGGGCACCTTATGGTAATTCTCCTGTGAGTTTAGATTATCGATTCCGACGCAAAAATGATAGTTAATTGTAACGTTCAGGGCCTCCTAATGCCGATGGAACACTCAAATTGCGTCGATATTCAATACATCGGCCTCCAGCCGACTTGTCTCCAAGGGTCTATTGCTGCCTCGGGCACCTTATGGTCGTTCTCCTGTAAGTCTAGATTTTCGAATCCGACGCAAAAATGATAATTAATTGTAACGTTCAGGGCCTTCTAATGACGATGGAACACTCAAATTGCGTCGAGATTCAATACATCGGCCTCCAGCCGACTTGTCTCCAAGGGTCTGTTGCTGCCTCGGGCACCTTATGGTCGTTCTCCTGTGAGTTTAGATTATCGAATCCGACGCAAAAATGATAGTTAATTGTAACGTTTAGGGCCTTGTAATGACGATGGGACACTCAAATTGCGTCGAGATTCAATACATCGTCCTCCAGCCGACTTGTCTCCAAGGGTCTAATGCTGCCTCGGGCACCTTATGGTCGTTCTCTTGTAAGTCTAGATTTTCGAATCCGACGCAAAAATGATAGTTAATTGTAACGTTCAGGGCCTTCTAATGACGATGGGACACTCAAATTGCGTCGAGATTCAATACATCGGCCTCCAGCCGACTTGTCTCCAACGGTCTATTGCTGCCTCGGGCACCGTATGGTCGTTCCCCTGTGAGTTTAGATTATCGAATCCGACGCAAAAATGATAGTTAATTGTAACGTTTAGGGCCTCCTAATGACGATGGGACACTCAAATTGCGTCGAGATTCAATACATCGTTCTCCAGCCGACTTGTCTCCAAGGGTCTATTGCTGCCTCGGGCACCTTATGGTCGTTCTCCTGTGAGTCTAGATTTTCGAATCCGACGCAAAAATGATAGTGAATTGTAACGTTCAGCGCCTCCTAATGACGATAGAAGACTCAAATTGCGTCGCGATCCAATACATCGTCCTCCAGCCGACTTGTCTCCAAGGGTCTATTGCTGCCTCGGGCACCTTATGGTCGTTCTCCTGTGAGTCTAGATTTTCGAATCCGACGCAAAAATGATAGTTAATTCTAACGTTCAGGGAATTGTAATGACGATGGAACACTCAAATTGCGTCGAGATTCAATACATCGGCCTCCAGCCGACTTGTCTCCACGGGTCTATTCCTGCCTCGGGCACCTTACGGTAGTTCTCCTGTGAGTTTAGATTATCGAATCCGACGCAAAAATGATAGTTAATTGTAACGTTCAGGGCCACCTAATGCCGATGGAACACTCAAATTGCGTCGAGATTCAATACATCGGCCTCCAGCCGACTTGTCTCCAAGGTTCTATTGCTGCCTCGGGCACCTATGGTCGTTCTCCTGTGAGTCTAGATTTTCGAATCCGACGCAAAAATGATAGTTAATTGTAACGTTCAGGGCCTTGTAATGACGATGGAACACTCAAATTGCGTCGAGATTCAATACACCGGCCTCCCGCCGACTTGTCTCCAAGGGTCTGTTGCTGCCTCGGGCACCTTGTAGTCGTTCTCCTGTGAGTTTAGATTATCGAATCCGACACAAAAATGATAGTTAATTGTAACGTTTAGGGCCTTGTAATGACGATGGGATACTCAAATTGCGTCGAGATTCAATACATCGGCCTCCAGCGGACTTGTCTCCAAGGGGATATTGCTGTCTCGAGCACCTTATGAACTTCTCCTGTGAGTAGAATTTCGAATCCGACGCAAAAATGATAGTTAATTGTAACATTCAGGGCCTCCTAATGACGATGGAACACTCGTTTTGCGTGGCGATCCAATACATCGTCCTCCAACCGACTTGTCTCCAAGGGTCAATAGCTGCCTCGGGCACCGTATGGTCGTTCCCCTGTGAGTTTAGATTATCGAATCCGACTCAAAAATGATAGATAATTGTAACGTTTAGGGCCTCCTAATGACGATGGGACACTCAAATTGCGTCGAGATTCAATACATCGTCCTCCAGCCGACTTGTCTCCAAGGGGATATTGCTGTCTCGGGCACAATATGATCCTTCTCCTGTGAGTCTAGATTTTCGAATCCGACGCATAAATGATAGTGAATTGTAACGTTCAGCGCCTCCTAATGACGATAGAAGACTCAAATTGCGTCGAGATTCAATACATCGTCCTCCAGCCGATTTGTCTCCAAGGGGATATCGCTGCCTCAAGCACCACATGGTCCTTCTCCTGTGAGTCTAGATTTTCGATTCCGACGCAAAAATGATAGTTAATTGTAACGTTCAGGGCCTCCTAATGCCGATGGAACACTCAAATTGCGTCGAGATTCAATACATCGGCCTCCAGCCGACTTGTCTCCAAGGGTCTATTGCTGCCTCGGGCACCTTATGGTCGTTCTCCTGTGAGTCTAGATTTTCGAATCCGACGCAAAAATGATAGTTAATTGTAACGTTCAGGGCCTTGTAATGACGATGGAACACTCTAATTGCGTCGAGATTCAATACATCGGCCTCCAGCCGACTTGTCTCCAAAGGTCTGTTGCTGCCTCGGGCACCTTATGGTCGTTCTCCTGTGAGTTTAGATTATCGAATCCGACGCAAAAATGATAGTTAATTGTAACGTTTAGGGCCTTGTAACGACGATGGAACACTCAAATTGCGTCGAGATTCAATACATCGTCCTCCAGCCGAATTGTCTCCAAGGGTCTGTTGCTGCCTCGGGCACCTTATGGTCGTTCTCCTGTGAGTTTAGATTATCGAATCCGACGCAAAAATGATAGTTAATTGTAACGTTCAGGGCCTCCTAATGCCGATGGAACACTCAAATTGCGTCGATATTCAATACATCGGCCTCCAGCCGACTTGTCTCCAAGGGTCTAATGCTGCCTCGGGCACCTTATGGTCGTTCTCTTGTAAGTCTAGATTTTCGAATCCGACGCAAAAATGATAGTTAATTGTGACGTTCAGGGCCTCCTAATGACGATGGGACACTCAAATTGCGTCGAGATTCAATACATCGGCCTCCAGCCGACTTGTCTCCAACGGTCTATTGCTGCCTCGGGCACCGTATGGTCGTTCCCCTGTGAGTTTAGATTATCGAATCCGACGCAAAAATGATAGTTAATTGTAACGTTTAGGGCCTCCTAATGACGATGGGACACTCAAATTGCGTCGAGATTCAATACATCGTCCTCCAGCCGACTTGTCTCCAAGGGGATATTGCTGTCTCGGGCACAATATGATCCTTCTCCTGTGAGTCTAGATTTTCGAATCCGACGCAAAAATGATAGTGAATTGTAACGTTCAGCGCCTCCTAATGACGATAGAAGACTCAAATTGCGTCGAGATTCAATACATCGTCCTCCAGCCGCTTTGTCTCCAAGGGGTATATTGCTGTCTCGAGCACCGTATGAACTTCTCCTGTGAGTAGATTTTCGAATCCGACACGAAACTGATAGTTAATTGTAAGGTTCAGGGCCTTGTAATGACGATGGAACACTCAAATTGCGTCGAGATTCAATACATCGGCCTCCAGCCGACTTGTCTCCAAGGGTCTAATGATGCCTCGGGCACTTTATGGTCGTTGTCTTGTAAGTCTAGATTTTCGAATCTGACGCAAAAATGATGGTTAATTGTAACGTTCAGGGCCGCCTAATGACGATGGAACTCTCAAATTGCGTCGAGATTCAATACATCGTCCTCCAGGCGACTTGTCTCCAAGGGTCTATTGCTGCCTCGGGCACCTTATGGTCGTTCTCCTGTGAGTCTAGATTTTCGAATCCGACGCAAAAATGATAGTTAATTGTAACGTTCAGGGCCTTCTAATGACGATGGAACACTCAAAGTGCGTCGAGTTTCAATACATCGGCCTCCAGCCGAGTTGTCTCCAAGGGGATATCGCTGCCTCGGGCACCTCATGGTCCTTCTCCTGTGAGTCTAGATTTTCGAATCCGACGCAAAAATGATAGTGAATTGTAACGTTCAGCGCCTCCTAATGACGATAGAAGACTCAAATTGCGTCGCGATTCAATACATCGTCCTCCAGCCGACTTGTCTCCAAGGGTCTATTGCTGCCTCGGACACCTTATGGTCGTTCTCCTGTGAGTCTAGATTTTCGAATCCGACGCAAAAATGATAGTTAATTGTAACGTTCAGGGCCTTGTAATGACGATGGAACACTCAAATTGCGTTGAGATTAAATACATCGGCCTCCAGCCGACTTGTCTCCAAGGGTCTATTGCTGCCTCGAGCACCTTATGGTCGTTCTCCTGTGAGTTTAGATTATCGAATCCGTCGCAAAAATGATAGTTAATTGTAATGTTCAGGGCCTCCTAATGCCGATGGAACACTCAAATTGCGTCGAGATTCAATACATCGGCTTCCCGCCGACTTGTCTCCCAGGGTCTGTTGCTGCCTCGGGCACCTTGTAGTCGTTCTCCTGTGAGTTTAGATTATCGAATCCGACACAATAATGATAGTTAATTGTAACGTTTAGGGCCTTGTAATGACGATGGGATACTCAAATTGCGTCGAGATTCAATACATCGGCCTCAAGCGGACTTGTCTCCAAGGGGATATTGCTGTCTCGAGCACCGCTCGTACTTCTCCTGTGAGTAGAATTTCGAATCCGACGCAAAAATGATAGTTAATTGTAACATTCAGGGCCTCCTAATGACGATGGAACACTCGTTTTGCGTGGCGATCCAATACATCGTCCTCCAACCGACTTGTCTCCTAGGGTCAATAGCTGCCTCGGGCACCGTATGGTCGTTCCCCTGTGAGTTTAGATTATCGAATCCGACGCAAAAATGATAGTTAATTGTAACGTTTAGGGCCTCCTAATGACGATGGGACACTCAAATTGCGTCGAGATTCAATACATCGTCCTCCAGCCGACTTGTCTCCAAGGGGATATTGCTGACTCGGGCACAATATGATCCTTCACCTGTGAGTCTAGATTTTCGAATCCGACGCAAAAATGATAGTGAATTGTAACGTTCAGCGCCTCCTAATGACGATAGAAGACTCAAATTGCGTCGAGATTCAATACATCGTCCTCCAGCCGAATTGTCTCCATGGGGATATCGCTGCCTCGGGCACCACATGGTCCTTCTCCTGTGAGTCTAGATTTTCGAATTCGACGCAAAAATGATAGTTAATTGTAACGTTCAGGGCCTCCTAATGCCGATGGAACACTCAAATTGCGTCGAGATTCAATACATCGGCCTCCACCCGACTTGTCTCCAAGGGTCTATAGCTGCCTCGGGCACCTTATGGTCGTTCTCCTGTGAGTCTAGATTTTCGAATCCGACGCAAAATTGATAGTTAATTGTAACGTTCAGGGCCTTGTAATGTCGATGGAACACTCAAATTGCGTCGACATTCAATACATCGGCCTCCAGCCGACTTGTCTCCAAAGGTCTGTTGCTGCCTCGGGGACCTTATGGTCGTTCTCCTGTGAGTTTAGATTATCGAATCCGACGCAAAAATGACAGTTAATTGTAACGTTTCAGGCGTTGTAATGACGATGGAACACTCAAATTGCGTCGAGATTCAATACATCGTCCTCCAGCCGAATTGCCTCCAAGGGTCTGTTGCTGCCTCGGGCACCTTATGGTCGTTCTCCTGTGAGTTTAGATTATCGAATCCGACGCAAAAATGATAGTTAATTGTAACGTTCAGCGCCTCCTAATGACGATAGAAGACTCAAATGGCGTCGCGATTCAATACATCGTCCTCCAGCCGACTTGTCTCCAAGGGTCTATTGCTGCCTCGGGCACCTTATGGTCGTTCTCCTGTTAGTCTAGATTTTCGAATCCGACGCAAAAATGATAGTTAATTGTAACGTTCAGGGCCTTCTAATGACGATGGAACACTCAAAGTGCGTCGAGATTCAATACATCGGCCTCCAGCCGAGTTGTCTCCAAGGGGATATCGCTGCCTCGGGCACCTCATGGTCCTTCTCCTGTGAGTCTAGATTTTCGAATCCGACGCAAAAATGATAGTGAATTGTAACGTTCAGGGCCTCCTAATGCCGATGGAACACTCAAATTGCGTCGAGATTCAATACATCGGCCTCCAGCCGACTTGTCTTTACGGGTCTATTGCTGCCTCGAGCACCTTATGGTCGTTCTCCTGTGAGTTTAGATTATCGAATCCGACGCAAAAATGATAGTTAATTGTAACGTTCAGGGCCTCCTAATGCCGATGGAACACTCAAATTGCGTCGAGATTCAATACATCGGCCTCCAGCCGACTTGTCTCCAAGGTTCTATTGCTGCCTCGGGCGCCTATGGTCGTTCTCCTGTGAGTCTAGATTTTCGAATCCGACGCAAAAATGATAGTTAATTGTAACGTTCAGAGCCTTGTAATGACGATGGAACACTCAAATTGCGTCGAGATTCAATACATCGGGCTCCCGCCGACTTGTCTCCAAGGGTCTGTTGCTGCCTCGGGCACCTTGTAGTCGTTCTCCTGTGAGTTTAGATTATCGAATCCGACACAAAAATGATAGTTAATTGTAACGTTTAGGGCCTTGTAATGACGATGGGATACTCAAATTGCGTCGAGATTCAATACATCGGCCTCCAGCGGACTTGTCTCCAAGGGGATATTGCTGTCTCGAGCACCGTATGAACTTCTCCTGTGAGTAGAATTTCGAATCCGACGCAAAAATGATAGTTAATTGTAACGTTCAGGGCCTTCTAATGACGATGGGACACTCACATTGCGTCGAGATTCAATACATCGGCCTCCAGCCGACTTGTCTCCAACGATCTATTGCTGCCTCGGGCACCGTATGGTCGTTCCCCTGAGAGTTTAGATTATCGAATCCGACGCAAAAATGATAGTTAATTGTAACGTTTAGGGCCTCCTAATGACGATGGGACACTCAAATTGCGTCGAGATTCAATACATCGTCCTCCAGCCGACTTGTCTCCAAGGGGATATTGCTGTCTCGGGCACAATATGATCCTTCTCCTGTGAGTCTAGATTTTCGAATCCGACGCAAAAATGATAGTGAATTGTAACGTTCAGCGCCTCCTAATGACGATAGATGACTCAAATTGCTTCGAGATTCAATACATCGTCCTCCAGCCGGTTTGTCTCCAAGGGGTATATTGCTGTCTCGAGCACCGTATGAACTTCTCCTGTGAGTAGATTTTCGAATCCGACACGAAACTGATAGTTAATTGTAAGGTTCAGGGCCTTGTAATGACGATGGAACACTCAAATTGCGTCGAGATTCAATACATCGTCCTCCAGCCGACTTGTCTCCAACGGTCTATTGCTGCCTCGGGCACCTTATGGTCGTTCTCCTGTGAGTTTAGATTTTCGAATCCGACGCTAAAATGATAGTGAATTGTAACGTTCAGGGCCTTCTAATGACGATGGATCACTCAAATTGCGTCGAGATTCAATACATCGGACTCCAGCCGACTTGTCTCCCAGGGGATATCGCTGCCTCGGGCACCACATGGTCCTTCTCCTGTGAGTCTAGATTTTCGAATCCGACGCAAAAATGATAGTGAATTGTAACGTTCAGCGCCTCCTAATGACGATAGAAGACTCAAATTGCGTCGCAATCCAATACATCGTCCTCCAGCCGACTTGTCTCCAAGGGTCTATTGCTGCCTCGGGCACCTTATGGTCGTTCTCCTGTGAGTCTAGATTTTCGAATCCGACGCAAAAATGATAGTTAATTGTAACGTTCAGGGCCTTGTAATGCCGATGGAACACTCAAATTGCGTCGAGATTCAATACATCGGCCTCCAGCCGACTTGTCTCCAAGGGTCTGTTGCTGCCTCGGGCACCTTATGGTCGTTCTCCTGTGAGTTTAGATTATCGAATCCGACGCAAATATGATAGTTAATTGTAACGTTCAGGGCCTCCTAATGCCGATGGAACACTCAAATTGCGTCGAGATTCAATACATCGGCCTAAAGCCGACTTGTCTCCAAGGGTCTATTGCTGCCTCGGGCACCTTCTGGTCGTTCTCCTGTGAGTCTAGATTTTCGAATCCGACGCAAAAATGATAGTTAATTGTAGCGTTCAGGGCCTTGTCATGACGATGGAACACTCAAATTGCGTCGAGATTCAATACATCGGCCTCCAGCCGACTTGTCTCCAAGGGTTTATTACTGCCTCGGGCACCTTATGGTCGTTCTCCTGTGAGTCTAGATTTTCGAATCCGGCGCAAAAATGATAGTTAATTGTAACGTTCAGGGCCTTGTAATGACGATGGAACACTCAAATTGCGTCGAGATTCAATACATCGGCCTCCAGCCGACTTGTCTCCAAGGGTCTATTGCTGCCTCGGGCACCTTATGGTCGTTCTCCTGTGAGTCTAGATTTTCGAATCCGACGCAAAAATGATAGTTAATTGTAACGTTCAGGGCCTTGTAATGACGATGGAACACTCAAATTGCGTCGAGATTCAATACATCGGCCTCCAGCCGACTTGTCTCCAAGGGTCTGTTGCTGCCTCGGGCACCTTATGGTCGTTCTCCTGTGAGTTTAGATTATCGAATCCGACGCAAAAATGATAGTTAATTGTAACATTCACGGCCTCCTAATGACGATGGAACACTCAAATTGCGTCGAGATTCAATACATCATCCTCCAGCCGACTTGTCTATAAGGGTCTAATGCTGCCTCGGGCACTTTATGGTCGTCCTCTTGTAAGTCTAGATTTTCGAATCCGACGCAAAAATGATAGTTAATTGTAACGTTCAGGGGCGCCTAATGACAATGGAACTCTCAAATTGCGTCGAGATTCAATACATCGTCCTCCAGCCGACTTGTCTCCAAGGGTCTATTGCTGCCTCGGGCACCTTATGGTCGTTCTCCTGTGAGTCTAGATTTTCGAACCGACGCAAAAATGATAGTTAATTGTAACGTTCAGGGCCTTCTAATGACGATGGGACACTCAAATTGCGTCGAGATTCAATACATCGGCCTCCAGCCGACTTGTCTCCAAGGGGATATCGCTGCCTCGGGCACCACATGGTCCTTCTCCTGTGAGTCTAGATTTTCGAATCCGACGCAAAAATGATAGTTAATTGTAACGTTCAGGGCCTCCTAAAGCCGATGGAACACTCAAATTGCGTCGAGATTCAATACATCGGCCTCCAGCCGACTTGTCTCCAAGGGTCTATTGCTGCCTCGGGCACCTTATGGTCGTTCTCCTGTGAGTCTAGATTTTCGAATCCGACGCAAAAATGATAGTAAATTGTAACGTTCAGGGCCTTGTAATGACGATGGAACACTCAAATTGCGTCGAGATTCAATACATCGGCCTCCAGCCGACTTGTCTCCAAGGGTCTGTTGCTGCCTCGGGCACCTTATGGACGTTCTCCTGTGAGTTTAGATTATCGAATCCGACGCAAAAATGATAGTTAATTGTAACGTTTAGGGCCTTGTAATGACGATGGAACACTCAAATTGCGTCGAGATTCAATACATCGTCCTCCAGCCGAATTGTCTCCAAGGGTCTGTTGCTGCCTCGGGCACCTTATGGTCGTTCTCCTGTGAGTTTAGATTATCGAATCCGACGCAAAAATGATAGTTAATTGTAACGTTTAGGGCCTTGTAATGACGATGGGACACTCAAATTGCGTCGAGATTCAATACATCGTCCTCCAGCCGACCTGTCTCCAAGGGTCTAATGCTGCCTCGGGCACCTTATGGTCGTTCTCTTGTGAGTCTAGATTATCGAATCCGACGCAAAAATGATAGTTAATTGTAACGTTCAGGGCCTCCTAATGCCGATGGAACTCTCAAATTGCGTCGAGATTCAATCCATCGGCCTCCAGCGGACTTGTCTCCAAGGGGATATTGCTGTTTCGAGCAGCGTATGAACTTCTCCTGTGAGTAGATTTTCGAATCCGACGCATAAATGATAGTTAATTGTAACGTTCAGGGCCTTCTAATGACGATGGGACACTCAAATTGCGTCGAGATTCAATACATCGGCCTCCAGCCGACTTGTCTCCAACGGTCTATTGCTGCCTCGGGCACCTTATGGTCGTTCTCCTGTGAGTGTAGATTTGCGAATCCGACGAAAAACTGATAGTTAATTGTAACATTCAGGGCCTCCTAATGACGATGGAACACTCATTTTGCGTGGCGATCCAATACATCGTCCTCCAACCGACTTGTCTCCAAGGGTCAATAGCTGCCTCGGGCACCGTATGGTCGTTCCCCTGTGAGTTTAGATTATCGAATCCGACGCAAAAATGATAGTTAATTGTAACGTTTAGGGCCTCCTAATGACGATGGGACACTCAAATTGCGTCGAGATTCAATACATCGTCCTCCAGCCGACTTGTCTCCAAGGGGATATCGCTGCCTCGGGCACCACATGGTCCTTCTCCTGTGAGTCTAGATTTTCGAATCCGACGCAAAAATGATAGTGAATTGTAACGTTCAGCGCCTCCTAATGACGATAGAAGACTCAAATTGTGTCGCGATCCAATTCATCGTCCTCCAGCCGACTTGTCTCCAAGGGTCTATTGCTGCCTCGGGCACCTTATGGTCGTTCTCCTGTGAGTCTAGATTTTCGAATCCGACGCAAAAATGATAGTTAATTGTAACGTTCAGGGCCTTGTAATGACGATGGAGCACTCAAATTGCGTCGAGATTCAATACATCGGCCTCCAGCCGACTTGTCTCCAAGGGTCTATTGCTGCCACGGGCACCTTATGGTCGTTCTCCTGTGGGTCTAGATTTCCGAAATCGACGCAAAAATGATAGTTAATTGTAAGGTTCAGGGCCTTGTAATGACGATGGAACACTCAAATTGCGTCGAGATTCAATACATCGGCCTCCAGCCGACTTGTCTCCAAGGGTCTATTGCTGCCTCGGGCACCTCATTGTCGTTCTCCTGTGACTTTAGATTATCGAATCCGACGCAAAAATGATAGTTAATTGTAACGTTCAGGGCCTCCTAATGCCGATGGAACACTCAAATTGTTCGAGATTTAATACATCGGCCTCCAGCCGACTTGTCTCCAAGTGTCTATTGCTGCCTCGGGCACCTTATGGTCGTTCTCCTGTGAATCTAGATTTTCGAACCCGACGCAAAAATGATAGTTAATTGTAACGTTCAGGGCCTCCTAATGCCGATGGAACTCTCAAATTGCGTCGAGATTCAATCCATCGGCCTCCAGCGGACTTGTCTCCAAGGGGATATTGCTGTTTCGAGCAGCGTATGAACTTCTCCTGTGAGTAGATTTTCGAATCCGACGCATAAATGATAGTTAATTGTAACGTTCAGGGCCTTCTAATGACGATGGGACACTCAAATTGCGTCGAGATTCAATACTTCGGCCTCCAGCCGACTTGTCTCCAACGGTCTATTGCTGCCTCGGGCACCTTATGGTCGTTCTCCTGTGAGTGTAGATTTTCGAATCCGACGAAAAACTGATAGTTAATTGTAACATTCAGGGCCTCCTAATGACGATGGAACACTCATTTTGCGTGGCGATCCAATACATCGTCCTCCAACCGACTTGTCTCCAAGGGTCAATAGCTGCCTCGGGCACCGTATGGTCGTTCCTCTGTGAGTTTAGATTATCGAATCCGACGCAAAAATGATAGTTAATTGTAACGTTTAGGGCCTCCTAATGACGATGGGACACTCAAATTGCGTCGAGATTCAATACATCGTCCTCCAGCCGACTTGTCTCCAAGGGGATATCGCTGCCTCGGGCACCACATGGTCCTTCTCCTGTGAGTCTAGATTTTCGAATCCGACGCAAAAATGATAGTGAATTGTAACGTTCAGCGCCTCCTAATGACGATAGAAGACTCAAATTGTGTCGCGATCCAATTCATCGTCCTCCAGCCGACTTGTCTCCAAGGGTCTATTGCTGCCTCGGGCACCTTATGGTCGTTCTCCTGTGAGTCTAGATTTTCGAATCCGACGCAAAAATGATAGTTAATTGTAACGTTCAGGGCCTTGTAATGACGATGGAGCACTCAAATTGCGTCGAGATTCAATACATCGGCCTCCAGCCGACTTGTCTCCAAGGGTCTATTGCTGCCACGGGCACCTTATGGTCGTTCTCCTGTGGGTCTAGATTTCCGAAATCGACGCAAAAATGATAGTTAATTGTAAGGTTCAGGGCCTTGTAATGACGATGGAACACTCAAATTGCGTCGAGATTCAATACATCGGCCTCCAGCCGACTTGTCTCCAAGGGTCTATTGCTGCCTCGGGCACCTCATTGTCGTTCTCCTGTGACTTTAGATTATCGAATCCGACGCAAAAATGATAGTTAATTGTAACGTTCAGGGCCTCCTAATGCCGATGGAACACTCAAATTGTTCGAGATTTAATACATCGGCCTCCAGCCGACTTGTCTCCAAGTGTCTATTGCTGCCTCGGGCACCTTATGGTCGTTCTCCTGTGAATCTAGATTTTCGAACCCGACGCAAAAATGATAGTTAATTGTAACGTTCAGGGCCTTGTTATGACGATGGAACACTCAAATTGCGTCGAGATTCAATACATCGGCCTCCAGCCGACTTGTCTCCACGGGTCTAATGCTGCCTCGGGCACCTTATGATCGTTCTCTTGTAAGTCTAGATTTTCGAATCCGACGCAAAAATGATAGTTCATTGTAACGTTCAGGGCCTTCTAATGACGATGGGACACTCAAATTGCGTCGAGATTCAATACATCGGCCTCCAGCCGACTTGTCTCCAAGTGTCTATTGCTGCCTCGGGCACCTTATGGTCGTTCTCCTGTGAGTCTAGATTTTCGAATCCGACGCAAAAATGATAGTTAATTGTAACGTTCAGGGCCTTCTAATGACGATGGGACACTCAAATTGCGTCGAGATTCAATACATCGTCCTCCAGCCGACTTGTCTCCAAGGGGATATTGCTGTCTCGGGCACAATATGATCCTTCTCCTGTGTGTCTAGATTTTCGAATCCGACGCAAAAATGATAGTGAATTGTAACGTTCAGCGCCTCCTAATGACGATAGAAGACTCAAATTGCGTCGCGATCCAATACATCGTCCTCCAGCCGACTTGTCTCCAAGGGTCTATTGCTGCCTCGGGCACCTTATGGTCGTTCTCCTGTGAGTCTAGATTTTCAAATCCGACGCAAAAATGATAGTTAATTGTAACGTTCAGGGCCTTGTAATGACGATGGAACACTCAAATTGCGTCGAGATTCAATACATCGGCCTCCAGCCGACTTGTCTCCAAAGGGCTGTTGCTGCCTCGGGCACCTTATGGTCGTTCTCCTGTGAGTTTAGATTATCGAATCCGACGCAAAAATGATAGTTAATTGTAACGTTCAGGGCCTCCTAATGCCGATGGAACACTCAAATTGCGTCGAGTTTCAATACATCGGCCTCCAGCGGACTTGTCTCCAAGGGGATATTGCTGTCTCGAGCACCGTATGAACTTCTCCTGTGAGTAGATTTTCGATTCCGACGCATAAATGATAGTTCATTGTAACGTTCAGGGCCTTCTAATGACGATGGGACACTCAAATTGCGTCGAGATTCAATACATCGGCCTCCAGCCGACTTGTCTCCAAGTGTCTATTGCTGCCTCGGGCACCTTATGGTCGTTCTCCTGTGAGTCTAGATTTTCGAATCCGACGCAAAAATGATAGTTAATTGTAACGTTCAGGGCCTTGTAATGACGATGGAACACTCAAATTGCGTCGAGATTCAATACATCGGCCTCCAGCCGACTTGTCTCCAAGGGTCTATTGCTGCCTCGGGCACCTTCTGGTCGTTCTCCTGTGAGTCTAGATTTTCGAACCCGACGCAAAAATGATAGTTAATTGTAACGTTCAGGGCCTTGTAATGACGATGGAACACTCAAATTGCGTCGAGATTCAATACATCGGCCTCCAGCCGACTTGTCTCCAACGGTCTATTGCTGCCTCGGGCACCTTATGGTCGTTCTCCTGTGAGTTTAGATTTTCGAATCCGACGCTAAAATGATAGTGAATTGTAACGTTCAGGGCCTTCTAATGACGATGGATCACTCAAATTGCGTCGAGATTCAATACATCGGACTCCAGCCGACTTGTCTCCAAGGGGATATCGCTGCCTCGGGCACCACATGGTCCTTCTCCTGTGAGTCTAGATTTTCGAATCCGACGCAAAAATGATAGTGAATTGTAACGTTCAGCGCCTCCTAATGACGATAGAAGACTCAAATTGCGTCGCAATCCAATACATCGTCCTCCAGCCGACTTGTCTCCAAGGGTCTATTGCTGCCTCGGGCACCTTATGGTCGTTCTCCTGTGAGTCTAGATTTTCGAATCCGACGCAAAAATGATAGTTAATTGTAACGTTCAGGGCCTTGTAATGCCGATGGATCACTCAAATTGCGTCGAGATTCAATACATCGGCCTCCAGCCGACTTGTCTCCAAGGGTCTGTTGCTGCCTCGGGCACCTTATGGTCGTTCTCCTGTGAGTTTAGATTATCGAATCCGACGCAAAAATGATAGTTAATTGTAACGTTCAGGGCATCCTAATGCCGATGGAACACTCAAATTGCGTCGAGATTCAATACATCGGCCTCCAGCCGACTTGTCTCCAAGGGTCTATTGCTGCCTCGGGCACCTTCTGGTCGTTCTCCTGTGAGTCTAGAATTTCGAATCCGACGCAAAAATGATAGTTAATTGTAACGTTCAGAGCCTCCTAATGCCGATGGAACACTCAAATTGCGTCGAGATTTAATACATCGGCCTCCAGCCGACTTGTCTCCAAGGGTCTATTGCTGCCTCGGGCACCTTATGGTCGTTCTCCTGTGAGTCTAGATTTTCGAATCCGACGCAAAAATGATAGTTAATTGTAACGTTCAGGGCCTTGTAATGACGATGGAACACTCAAATTGCGTCGAGATTCAATACATCGGCCTCCAGCCGACTTGTCTCCAAGGGTCTGTTGCTGCCTCGGGCACCTTATGGTCGTTCTCCTGTGAGTTTAGATTATCGAATCCGACGCAAAAATGATAGTTAATTGTAACATTCACGGCCTCCTAATGACGATGGAACACTCAAATTGCGTCGAGATTCAATACATCATCCTCCAGCCGACTTGTCTATAAGGGTCTAATGCTGCCTCGGGCTCTTTATGGTCGTCCTCTTGTAAGTCCAGATTTTCGAATCCGACGCAAAAATGATAGTTAATTGTAACGTTCAGGGGCGCCTAATGACGATGGAACTCTCAAATTGCGTCGAGATTCAATACATCGTCCTCCAGCCGACTTGTCTCCAAGGGTCTATTGCTGCCTCGGGCACCTTATGGTCGTTCTCCTGTGAGTCTAGATTTTCGAACCGACGCAAAAATGATAGTTAATTGTAACGTTCAGGGCCTTCTAAGGACAATGGGACACTCAAATTGCGTCGAGATTCAATACATCGGCCTCCTGCCGACTTGTCTCCAAGGGGATATCGCTGCCTCGGGCACCACATGGTCCTTCTCCTGTGAGTCTAGATTTTCGAATCCGACGCAAAAATGATAGTTAATTGTAACGTTCAGGGCCTCCTAATGCCGATGGAACACTCAAATTGCGTCGAGATTCAATACATCGGCCTCCAGCCGACTTGTCTCCAAGGGTCTATTGCTGCCTCGGGCACCTTATGGTCGTTCTCCTGTGAGTCTAGATTTTCGAATCCGACGCAAAAATGATAGTAAATTGTAACGTTCAGGGCCTTGTAATGACGATGGAACACTCAAATTGCGTCGAGATTCAATACATCGGCCTCCAGCCGACTTGTCTCCAAGGGTCTGTTGCTGCCTCGGGCACCTTATGGACGTTCTCCTGTGAGTTTAGATTATCGAATCCGACGCAAAAATGATAGTTAATTGTAACGTTTAGGGCCTTGTAATGACGATGGAACACTCAAATTGCGTCGAGATACAATACATCGTCCTCCAGCCGAATTGTCTCCAAGGGTCTGATGCTGCCTCGGGCACCTTATGGTCGTTCTCCTGTGAGTTTAGATTATCGAATCCGACGCAAAAATGATAGTTAATTGTAACGTTTAGGGCCTTGTAATGACGATGGGACACTCAAATTGCGTCGAGATTCAATACATCGTCCTCCAGCCGACCTGTCTCCAAGGGTCTAATGCTGCCTCGGGCACCTTATGGTCGTTCTCTTGTGAGTCTAGATTTTCGAATCCGACGCAAAAATGATAGTTAATTGTAACGTTCAGGGCCTCCTAATGCCGATGGAACTCTCAAATTGCGTCGAGATTCAATCCATCGGCCTCCAGCGGACTTGTCTCCAAGGGGATATTGCTGTCTCGAGCAGCGTATGAACTTCTCCTGTGAGTAGATTTTCGAATCCGACGCATAAATGATAGTTAATTGTAACGTTCAGGGCCTTCTAATGACGATGGGACACTCAAATTGCGTCGAGATTCAATACATCGGCCTCCAGCCGACTTGTCTCCAACGGTCTATTGCTGCCTCGGGCACCTTATGGTCGTTCTCCTGTGAGTTTAGATTTTCGAATCCGACGAAAAACTGATAGTTAATTGTAACATTCAGGGCCTCCTAATGACGATGGAACACTCATTTTGCGTGGCGATCCAATACATCGTCCTCCAACCGACTTGTCTCCAAGGGTCAATAGCTGCCTCGGGCACCGTATGGTCGTTCCCCTGTGAGTTTAGATTATCGAATCCGACGCAAAAATGATAGTTAATTGTAACGTTTAGGGCCTCCTAATGACGATGGGACACTCAAATTGCGTCGAGATTCAATACATCGTCCTCCAGCCGACTTGTCTCCAAGGGGATATTGTTGTTTCGGGCACAATATGATCCTTCTCCTGTGAGTCTAGATTTTCGAATCCGACGCAAAAATGATAGTGAATTGTAACGTTCAGCGCCTCCTAATGACGATAGAAGACTCAAATTGCGTCGAGATTCAATAAATCGTCCTCCAGCCGATTTGACTCCAAGGGGTATATTGCTGTCTCGAGCACCGTATGAACTTCTCCTGTGAGTAGATTTTCGAATCCGACGCGAAACTGATAGTTAATTGTAAGGTTCAGGGCCTTGTAATGACGATGGAACACTCAAATTGCGTCGAGATTCAATACATCGGCCTCCAGCCGACTTGTCTGCAACGGTCTATTGCTGCCTCGGGCACCTTATGGTCGTTCTCCTGTGAGTTTAGATTTTCGAATCCGACGAAAAACTGATAGTTAATTGTAACATTCAGGGCCTCCTAATGGCGATGGAACACTCATTTTGCGTCGCGATCCAATACATCGTCCTCCAACCGACTTGTCTCCATGGGTCAATAGCTGCCTCGGGCACCGTATGGTCGTTCCCCTGTGAGTTTAGATTTTCGAATCCGACGCAAAAATGATAGTTAATTGTAACGTTTAGGGCCTCCTAATGACGATGGGACACTCAAATTGCGTCGAGATTCAATACATCGTCCTCCAGCCGACTTGTCTCCAGGGGGATATTGCTGTCTCGGGCACAATATGATCCTTCTCCTGTGAGGCTAGATTTTCGAATCCGACGCTAAAATGATAGTGAATTGTAACGTTCAGGGCCTTCTAATGACGATGGAACACTCAAATTGCGTCGAGATTCAATACATCGGCCTCCAGCCGACTTGTCTCCAAGGGGATATCGCTGCCTCGGGCACCACATGGTCCTTCTCCTGTGAGTCTAGATTTTCGAATCCGACGCAAAAATGATAGTGAATTGTAACGTTCAGCGCCTCCTAATGACGATAGAAGACTCAAATTGTGTCGCGATCCAATTCATCGTCCTCCAGCCGACTTGTCTCCAAGGGTCTATTGCTGCCTCGGGCACCTTATGGTCGTTCTCCTGTGAGTCAAGATTTTCGAATCCGACGCAAAAATGATAGTTAATTGTAACGTTCAGGGCCTTGTAATGACGATGGAGCACTCAAATTGCGTCGAGATTCAATACATCGGCCTCCAGCCGACTTGTCTCCAAGGGTCTATTGCTGCCACGGGCACCTTATGGTCGTTCTCCTGTGAATCTAGATTTCCGAAATCGACGCAAAAATGATAGTTAATTGTAAGGTTCAGGGCCTTGTAATGACGATGGAACACTCAAATTGCGTCGAGATTAAATACATCGGCCTCCAGCCGACTTGTCTCCAAGGGTCTATTGCTGCCTCGGGCACCTCATTGTCGTTCTCCTGTGAGTTTAGATTATCGAATCCGACGCAAAAATGATAGTTAATTGTAACGTTCAGGGCCTCCTAATGCCGATGGAACACTCAAATTGTTCGAGATTTAATACATCGGCCTCCAGCCGACTTGTCTCCAAGTGTCTATTGCTGCCTCGGGCACCTTATGGTCGTTCTCCTGTGAATCTAGAATTTCGAATCCGACGCAAAAATGATAGTTAATTGTAACGTTCAGGGCCTTGTTATGACGATGGAACACTCAAATTGCGTCGAGATTCAATACATCGGCCTCCAGCCGACTTGTCTCCACGGGTCTAATGCTGCCTCGGGCACCTTATGATCGTTCTCTTGTAAGTCTAGATTTTCGAATCCGACGCAAAAATGATAGTTAATTCTAACGTTCAGGGCCTCCTAATGCCGATGGAACTCTCAAATTGCGTAGAGTTTCAATACATCGGCCTCCAGCGGACTTGTCTCCAAGGGGATATTGCTGTCTCGAGCACCGTATGAACTTCTCCTGTGAGTAGATTTTCGAATCCGACGCATAAATGATAGTTCATTGTAACGTTCAGGGCCTTCTAATGACGATGGGACACTCAAATTGCGTCGAGATTCAATACATCGGCCTCCAGCCGACTTGTCTCCAAGTGTCTATTGCTGCCTCGGGCACCTTATGGTCGTTCTCCTGTGAGTCTAGATTTTCGAATCCGACGCAAAAATGATAGTTAATTGTAACGTTCAGGGCCTTCTAATGACGATGGGACACTCAAATTGCGTCGAGATTCAATACATCGTCCTCCAGCCGACTTGTCTCCAAGGGGATATTGCTGTCTCGGGCACAATATGATCCTTCTCCTGTGAGTCTAGATTTTCGAATCCGACGCAAAAATGATAGTGAATTGTAACGTTCAGCGCCTCCTAATGACGATAGAAGACTCAAATTGCGTCGCGATCCAATACATCGTCCTCCAGCCGACTTGTCTCCAAGGGTCTATTGCTGCCTCCGGCATCTTATGGTCGTTCTCCTGTGAGTCTAGATTTTCAAATCCGACGCAAAAATGATAGTTAATTGTAACGTTCAGGGCCTTGTAATGACGATGGAACACTCAAATTGCGTCGAGATTCAATACATCGGCCTCCAGCCGACTTGTCTCCAAAGGGCTGTTGCTGCCTCGGGCACCTTATGGTCGTTCTCCTGTGAGTTTAGATTATCGAATCCGACGCAAAAATGATAGTTAATTGTAACGTTCAGGGCCTCCTAATGCCGATGGAACACTCAAATTGCGTCGAGTTTCAATACATCGGCCTCCAGCGGACTTGTCTCCAAGGGGATATTGCTGTCTCGAGCACCGTATGAACTTCTCCTGTGAGTAGATTTTCGAATCTGACGCATAAATGATAGTTCATTGTAACGTTCAGGGCCTTCTAATGACGATGGGACACTCAAATTGCGTCGAGATTCAATACATCGGCCTCCAGCCGACTTGTCTCCAAGTGTCTATTGCTGCCTCGGGCACCTTATGGTCGTTCTCCTGTGAGTCTAGATTTTCGATTCCGACGCAAAAATGATAAATAATTGTAACGTTCAGGGCCTTGTAATGACGATGGGACACTCAAATTGCGTCGAGATTCAATACATCGTCCTCCAGCCGACTTGTCTCCAATGGGATATTGCTGTCTCGGGCACAATATGATCCTTCTCCTGTGAGTCTAGATTTTCGAATCCGACGCAAAAATGATAGTGAATTGTAACGTTCAGCGCCTCCTAATGACGATAGAAGACTCAAATTGCGTCGCGATCCAATACATCGTCCTCCAGCCGACTTGTCTCCAAGTGTCTATTGCTGCCTCGGGCACCTTATGGTCGTTCTCCTGTGAGTCTAGATTTTCGAATCCGACGCAAAAAGATAGTTAATTGTAACGTTCAGGGCCTTGTAATGACGATGGGACACTCAAATTGCGTCGAGACTCAATACATCGTCCTCCAGCCGACTTGTCTCCAAGGGGATATTGCTGTCTCGGGCACAATATGATCCTTCTCCTGTGAGTCTAGATTTTCGAATCCGACGCAAAAATGATAGTGAATTGTAACGTTCAGCGCCTCCTAATGACGATAGAAGACTCAAATTGCGTCGCGATCCAATACATCGTCCTCCAGCCGACTTGTCTACAAGGGTCTATTGCTGCCTCGGGCACCTTATGGTCGTTCTCCTGTGAGTCTAGATTTTCGAATCCGACGCAAAAATGATAGTTAATTGTAACGTTCAGGGCCTTGTAATGACGATGGAACACTCAAATTGCGTCGAGATTCAATACATCTGCCTCCAGCCGACTTGTCTCCAAGGGTCTATTGCTGCCTCGGGCACCTTCTGGTCGTTCTCCTGTGAGTCTAGAATTTCGAATCCGACGCAAAAATGATAGTTAATTGTAACGTTCAGGGCCTTGCAATGACGATGGAACACTCAAATTGCGTCGAGATTCAATACATCGGCCTCCAGCCGACTTGTCTCCAAGGGTCTGTTGCTGCCTCGGGCACCTTATGGTCGTTCTCCTGTGAGTTTAGATTATCGAATCCGACGCTAAAATGATAGTTAATTGTAACGTTTAGGGCCTTGTAATGACGATGGAACACTCAAATTGCGTCGAGATTCATTACATCGGCCTCCAGCCGACTTGTCTCCAAGGGTCTATTGCTGCCTCGGGCACCTTATGGTCGTTCTCCTGTGAGTCTAGATTTTCGAATCCGACGCAAAAATGATGGTTAATTGTAACGTTCAGGGCCTTGTAATGACGATGGAACACTCAAATTGCGTCGAGATTAAATACATCGGCCTCCAGCCGACTTGTCTCCAAGGGTCTGTTGCTGCCTCGGGCACGTTATGGTCGTTCTCCTGTGAGTTTAGATTATCGAATCCGACGCAAAAATGATAGTTAATTGTAACGTTCAGGGCCTCCTAATGCCGATGGAACTCTCAAATTGTGTCGAGTTTCAATACATCGGCCTCCAGCGGACTTGTCTCCAAGGGGATATTGCTGTCTCGAGCACCGTATGAACTTCTCCTGTGAGTAGATTTTCGAATCCGACGCATAAATGATAGTTCATTGTAACGTTCAGGGCCTTCTAATGACGATGGGACACTCAAATTGCGTCGAGATTCAATACATCGGCCTCCAGCCGACTTGTCTCCAAGTGTCTATTGCTGCCTCGGGCACCTTATGGTCGTTCTCCTGTGAGTCTAGATTTTCGAATCCGACGCAAAAATGATAGTTAATTGTAACGTTCAGGGCCTTGTAATGACGATGGGAAACTCAAATTGCGTCGAGATTCAATACATCGTCCTCCAGCCGACTTGTCTCCAAGGGGATACTGCTGTCTCGGGCACAATATGATCCTTCTCCTGAGAGTCTAGATTTTCGAATCCGACGCAAAAATGATAGTGAATTGTAACGCTCAGCGCCTCCTAATGACGATAGAAGACTCAAATTGCGTCGCGATCCAATACATCGTCCTCCAGCCGACTTGTCTCCAAGGGTCTATTGCTGCCTCGGGCACCTTATGGTCGTTCTCCTGTGAGTCTAGATTTTCGAATCCGACGCAAAAATGATAGTTACTTGTAACGTTCAGGGCCTTGTAATGACGATGGAACACTCAAATTGCGTCGAGATTCAATACATCGGCCTCCAGCCGACTTGTCTCCAAGGGTCTATTGCTGCCTCGGGCACCTTCTGGTCGTTCTCCTGTGAGTCTAGATTTTCGAATCCGACGCAAAAATGATAGTTAATTGTAACGTTCAGGGCCTTGTAATGACGATGGATCACTCAAATTGCGTCGAGATTCAATACATCGGCCTCCAGCCGACTTGTCTCCAAGGGTCTGTTGCTGCCTCGGGCACCTTATGGTCGTTCTCCTGTGAGTTTAGATTATCGAATCCGACGCAAAAATGATAGTTAATTGTAACGTTCAGGGCCTCCTAATGCCGATGGAACTCTCAAATTGCGTCGAGATTCAATACATCGGCCTCCAGCGGACTTGTCTCCAAGGGGATATTGCTGTCTCGAGCACCGTATGAACTTCTCCTGTGGTAGATTTTCGAATCCGACGCATAAATGATAGTTCATTGTAACGTTCAGGGCATTCTAATGACGATGGGACACTCAAATTGCGTCGAGATTCAATACATCGGCCTCCAGCCGACTGGTCTCCAACGGTCTATTGCTGCCTCGGGCACCTTATGGACGTTCTCCTGTGAGTTTAGATTTTCGATTCCGACGAAAAACTGATAGTTAATTGTAACATTCAGGGCCTCCTAATGACGATGGAACACTCATTTTGCGTGGCGATCCAATACATCGTCCTTCAACCGACTTGTCTCCAAGGGTCAATAACTGCCTCGGGCACCGTATGGTCGTTCCCCTGTGAGTTTAGATTATCGAATCCGACGCAAAAATGATAGTTAATTGTAACGTTTAGGGCCTCCTAATGACGATGGGACACTCAAATTGCGTCGAGATTCAATACATCGTCCTCCAGCCGACTTGTCTCCAAGGGGATATTGCTGTCTCGGGCACAATATGATTCTTCTCCTGTGAGTCTAGATTTTCGAATCCGACGCAAAAATGATAGTGAATTGTAACGTTCAGCGCCTCCTAATGACGATAGAAGACTCAAATTGCGTCGAGATTCAATACATCGTCCTCCAGCCGATTTGTCTTTAAGGGGATATTGCTGCCTCGGGCACCAAATGGTTCGTCTGCTGTGAGTCTAGATTCTCGAATCCGACGAAAAACTGATAGTTAATTGTAACATTCAGGGCCTCCTAATGACGATGGAACACTCAAATTGCGTCGCGATCCAATACATCATCCTCCAGCCGACTTGTCTCCAAGGGTCTAATGCTGCCTCGGGCACTTTATGGTCGTTCTCTTGTAAGTCTAGATTTTCGAATCCGACGCAAAAATGATAGTTAATTGTAACGTTCAGGGCCGCCTAATGACGATGGAACTCTCAAATTGCGTCGAGATTCAATACATCGTCCTCCAGCCGACTTGTCTCCAAGGGTCTATTGCTGCCTCGGGCACCTTATGGTCGTACTCCTGTGAGTCTAGATTTTCGAATCCGACGCAAAAATGATAGTTAATTGTAACGTTCAGGGCCTTCTAATGACGATGGAACACTCAAATTGCGTCGAGATTCAGTACATCGGCCTCCAGCCGAGTTGTTTCCAAGGGGATATCGCTGCCTCGGGCACCACATGGTCCTTCTCCTGTGAGTCTAGATTTTCGAATCCGGCGCAAAAATGATAGTGAATTGTAACGTTCAGCGCCTCCTAATGACGATAGAAGACTCAAATTGCGTCTAGATTCAATACATCGTCCTCCAGCCGATTTGTCTCCAAGGGGATATTGCTGCCTCGGGCACCAAATGGTTCGTCTGCTGTGAGACTAGATTTTCGAATCCGACGAAAAACTGATAGTTAATTGTAACATTCAGGGCCTCCTAATGACGATGGAACTCTCAAATTGCGTCGAGATTAAATACATCGTCCTCCAGCCGACTTGTCTCCAAGGGTCTATTGCTGCCTCGGGCACCTTATGGTCGTTCTCCTGTGAGTCTAGATTTTCGAATCCGACGCAAAAATGATAGTTAATTGTAACGTTCAGGGCTTTGTAATCTCGATGGAACACTCAAATTGCGTCGAGATTCGATACATCGGCCTCCCGCCGAATTGTCTCCAAGGGTCTGTTGCTGCCTCGGGCCCCTTGTGGTCGTTCTCCTGTGAGTTTAGATTATCGAATCCGACGCAAAAATGATAGTTAATTGTAACGTTTAGGGCATTGTAATGACGATGGGACACTCAAATTGCGTCGAGATGCAATACATCGTCCTCCAGCCGACTTGTCTCCAAGGGTCTAATGCTGCCTCGGGCACCTTATGGTCGTTCTCTTGTAGGTCTAGATTTTCGAATCCGACGCAAAAATGATAGTTAATTGTAACGTTCATGGCCCCCTAATGCCGATGGAACTCTCAAATTCCGTCGCGATCCAATACATCGTCCTCCAACCGACTTGTCTCCAAGGGTCAATAGCTGCCTCGGTCACCGTATGGTCGTTCCCCTGTGAGTTTAAATTATCGAATCCGACGCAAAAATGGTAGTTAATTGTAACGTTTAGGGCCTCCTAATGACGATGGGACACTCAAATTGCGTCGAGATTCAATACATCGTCCTCCAGCCGATTTGTCTCCAAGGGGTATATTGCTGTCTCGAGCACCGTATGAACTTCTCCTGTGCGTCTAGATTTTCAAATCCGACGCAAAAATGATAGTGAATTGTAACGTTCTGCGCCTCCTAATGACGATAGAAGACTGAAATTGCGTCGAGATTCAATACATCGGCCTCCAGCCGATTTGTCGCCAAGGGGTATATTGCTGTGTCGAGCACCGTATGAACTTCTCCTGTGAGTAGATTATCGAATCCGACGCGAAACTGATAGTAAACTGTAAGATTCAGGGCCTTGTAATGACGATGGAACACTCAAATTGCGTCGAGATTCAATACATCGGCCTCCAGCCGACTTGTCTCCAACGGTCTATTGCTGCCTCGGGCAACTTATGGTCGTTCTCCTGTGAGTCTAGATTTTCGAATCCGACGCAAAAATGATAGTTAATTGTAACGTTCAGGGCCTTGTAATGACGATGGAACACTCAAATTGCGTCGAGATTCAATACATCGGCCTCCAGCCGACTTGCCTCCAACGGTCTATTGCTGCCTCGGGCAACTTATGGTCGTTCTCCTGTGAGTCTAGATTTTCGAATCCGACGCAAAAATGATAGTTAATTGTAACGTTCAGGGCCTTGTAATGACGATGGAACACTCAAATTGCGTCGAGATTCAATACATCGTCCTCCAGCCGACTTGTCTCCAAGGGTATGTTGCTGCCTCAAGCAGGTTATGGTCGTTCTCCTGTGAGTTTAGATTATCGAATCCGACGCAAAAATTATAGTTAATTGTAACGTTCAGGGCCTCCTAATGCGTCGAGATTCAATACATCGGCCTGCAGCCGACTTGTCTCCATGGGTCTATTGCTGCCTCGGGCACCTTATGGTCGTTCTCCTGTGAGTCTAGATTTTCGAATCGGACGCAAAAATGATAGTTAATTGTAACGTTCAGGGCTTTGTAATGACAATGGAACACTCAAATTGCGTCGAGATTCAATACATCGGCCTCCCGCCGACTTGTCTCCAAGGGTCTGTTGCTGCCTCGGGCACCTTGTGGTCGTTCTCCTGTGAGTTTAGATTATCGAATCCGACGCAAAAATGATAGTTAATTGTAACGTTCAGGGCCTCCTAATGAGTCGAGATTCACTACATCGGCCTGCAGCCGACTTGTCTCCAAGGGTCTATTGCTGCCTCGGGCACCTTATGGTCGTTCTCCTGTGAGTCTAGATTTTCGAATCGGACGCAAAAATGATAGTTAATTGTAACGTTCAGGGCTTTGTATTGACAATGGAACACTCACATTGCGTCGAGATTCAATACATCGGCCTCCCGCCGACTTGTCTCCAAGGGTATGTTGCTGCCTCGGGCAGCTTATGGTCGTTCTCCTGTGAGTTTAGATTATCGAATCCGACGCAAAAATGATAGTTAATTGTAACGTTCAGGGCCTCCTAATGAGTCGAGATTCAATACATCGGCCTGCAGCCGACTTGTCTCCAAGGGTCTATTGCTGCCTCGGGCACCTTATGGTCGTTCTCCTGTGAGTCTAGATTTTCGAATCGGACGCAAAAATGATAGTTAATTGTAACGTTCAGGGCTTTGTAATGACAATGGAACACTCAAATTGCGTCGAGATTCAATACATCGGCCTCCCGCCGACTTGTCTCCCAGGGTCTGTTGCTGCCTCGGGCACCTTGTGGTCGTTCTCCTGTGAGTTTAGATTATCGAATCCGACGCAAAAATGATAGTTAATTGTAACGTTTAGGGCCTTGTAATGACGATGGGACACTCAAATTGCGTCGAGATTCAATACATCGTCCTCCAGCCGACTTGTCTCCAAGGGTCTAATGCTGCCTCGGGCACCTTATGGTCGTTCTCTTGTAAGTCTAGATTTTCGAATCCGACGCAAAAATGATAGTTAATTGTAACGTTCATGGCCTCCTAATGCCGATGGTACTCTCAAATTGCGTCGAGATTCAATACATCGGCATCCAGCGGACTTGTCTCCAAGGGGATATTGCTGTCTCGAGCACCGTATGAACTTCTCCTGTGAGTAGATTTTCGAATCCGACGCATAAATGATAGTTAATTGTAACGTTCAGGGCCTTCTAATGACGATGGGACACTCATTTTGCGTCGCGATCCAATATATCGTCCTCCAACCGACTTGTCTCCAAGGGTCAATAGCTGCCTCGGTCACCGTATGGTCGTTCCCCTGTGAGTTTAGATTATCGAATCCGACGCAAAAATGATAGTTAATTGTATCGTTTAGGGCCTCCTAATGACGATGGGACACTCAAATTGCGTCGAGATTCAATACATCGTCCTCCAGGCGACTCATCTCCAAGGGGATATTGCTGTCTCGGGCACAATATGATCCTTCTCCTGTGAGTCTAGATTTTCGAATCCGACGCAAAAACGATAGATAATTGTAACGTTTAGGGCCTCCTAATGACGATGGACACTCAAATTGCGTCGAGATTCAATATATCGTGCTCCAGTCGACTTGTCTCCAAGGGGATATTGCTGTCTCGGGCACAATATGATCCTTCTCCTGTGAGTCTACATTTTCGAATCCGACTCAAAAATGATAGTGAATTGTAACGTTCAGCGCCTCCTAATGACGAAAGAAGACTCAAATTGCGTCGGGATTCAATACATCGTCCTCCAGCCGATTTGTCTCCAAGGGGATATTGCTGCCTCGGGCACCAAATGGTTCGTCTGCTGTGAGTCTAGATTTTCGAATCCGACGAAAAACTGATAGTTAATTGTAACATTCAGGGCCTCCTAATGACGATGGAACAATCAAATTGCGTCGCGATCCAATACATCGTCCTACAGCCGTCTTGTCTCCTAGGGTCTATTGCTGCCTCGGGCACCTTATGGTCGTTCTCCTGTGAGACTAGATTTTTGAATCCGACGCAAAAATGATAGTTAATTGTAACGTTCAGGGCCTCCTAATGCCGATGGAACACTCAAATTGCGTCGAGATTCAATACATCGGCCTCCAGCCGACTTGTCTCCAAGGGTCTATTGCTGCCTCGGGCACCTTATGGTCGTTCTCCTGTGAGTCTAGATTTTCGAATCCGACGCAAAAATGATAGCTAATTGTAACAATCAGGGCCTTGTAATGACGATGGAACACTCAAATTGCGTCGAGATAAAATACCTCGTCCTCCAGCCGACTTGTTTCCAAGGGTATGTTGCTGCCTCGGGCAGCTTATGGTCGTTCTCCTGTGAGTTTAGATTATCGAATCCGAAGCAAAAATGATAGTTAATTGTAACGTTCAGGGCCTCCTAATGCGTCGAGATTCAATACATCGGCCTGCAGCCGACTTGTCTCCAAGGGTCTATTGCTGCCTCGGGCACCTTATGGTCGTTCTCCTGTGAGTCTAAATTTTCGAATCCGACGCAAAAATGATAGCTAATTGTAACGTTCAGGGCCTTGTAATGACGATGGAACACTCAAATTGCGTCGAGATTCAATACATCGGCCTCCAGTCGACTTGTCTCCACGGGTCTATAGCTGCCTCGGGCACCTTATGGTCGTTCTCCTGTGAGTTTAGATTATCGAATCCGACGCAAAAATGATAGTTAATTGTAACGTTTAGGGCCTTGTAATGACGATGGGACACTCAAATTCCGTCGAGATTCAATACATCGTCCTCCAGCCGAATTGACTCCAAGGGTCTAATGCTGCCTCGGGCACCTTATGGTCGTTCTCTTGTAAGTCTAGATTTTCGAATCCGACGCAAAAATGATAGTTAATTGTAACGTTCATGGCCTCCTATTGCCGATGGAACTCTCAATTTGCGTCGAGATTCAATACATCGGCCTCCAGCGGACTTGTCTCCAAGGGGATATTGCTGTCTCGAGCACCGTATGAACTTCTCCTGTGAGTAGATTTTCGAATGCGACGCATAAATGATAGTTAATTGTAACGTTCAGGGCCTTCTAATGACGATGGGACACTCATTTGGCGTCGCGATCCAATATATCGTCCTCCAACCGACTTGTCTCCAAGGGTCAATAGCTGCCTCGGTCACCGTATGGTCGTTCCCCTGTGAGTTTAGGTTATCGAATCCGACGCAAAAATGATAGTGAATTGTAACGTTCAGCGCCTCCTAATGACGATAGAAGACTCAAATTGCGTCCAGACTCAATACATCGGCCTCCAGCCGATTTGTCTCCAAGGGGTATATTGCTGTCTCGAGCACAGTATGAACTTCTCCTGTGAGTAGATTTTCGAATCCGACGCGAAACTGATAGTTAACTGTAAGTTTCAGGGCCTTGTAATGACGATGGAACACTCAAATTGCGTCGCGATCCAATACATCGTCCTCCAGCCGACTTGTCTCCAAGGGTCTATTGCTGCCTCGGGCACCTTATGGTCGTTCTCCTGCGAGTCTAGATTTTCGAATCCGACGCAAAAATGATAGTTAATTGTAACGTTCAGGGCCTCCTAATGCCGATGGAACACTCAAATTGCGTCGAGATTCAATACATCGGCCTCCAGCCGACTTGACTCCAAGGGTCTATTGCTGCCTCGGGCACCTTATGGTCGTTCTCATGTGAGTCTAGATTTTCGAATCCGACGCAAAAATGATAGTTAATTGTAACGTTCAGGGCCTTGTAATGACGATGGAACACTCAAATTGCGTCGAGATGCAATACATCGTCCTCCAGCCGACTTGTCTCCAAGGGTATGTTGCTGCCTCGGGCAGCTTATGGTCGTTCTCCTGTGAGTTTAGATTATCGAATCCGACGCAAAAATGATAGTTAATTGTAACGTTCAGGGCCTCCTAATGAGTCGAGATTCAATACATCGGCCTGCAGCCGACTTGTCTCCAAGGGTCTATTGCTGCCTCGGGCACCTTATGGTCGTTCTCCTGTGAGTCTAGATTTTCGAATCGGACGCAAAAATGATAGTTAATTGTAACGTTCAGGGCTTTGTAATGACAATGGAACACTCAAATTGCGTCGAGATTCAATACATCGGCCTCCCGCCGACTTGTCTCCAAGGGTCTGTTGCTGCCTCGGGCACCTTGTGGTCGTTCTCCTGTGAGTTTAGATTATCGAATCCGACGCAAAAATGATAGTTAATTGTAACGTTTAGGGCCTTGTAATGACGATGGGACACTCAAATTGCGTCGAGATTCAATACATCGTCCTCCAGCCGACTTGTCCCCAAGGGTCTAATGCTGCCTCGGGCACCTTATGGTCGTTCTCTTGTAAGTCTAGATTTTCGAATCCGACGCAAAAATTATAGTTAATTGTAACGTTCATGGCCTCCTAATGCCGATGGTACTCACAAATTGCGTCGAGATTCAATACATCGGCCTCCAGCGGACTTGTCTCCAAGGGGATATTGCTGTCTCGAGCACCGTATGAACTTCTCCTGTGAGTAGATTTTCGAATCCGACGCATAAATGATGGTTAATTGTAACGTTCAGGGCCTTCTAATGACGATGGGACACTCATTTTGCGTCGCGATCCAATATATCGTCCTCCAACCGACTTGTCTCCAAGGGTCAATAGCTGCCTCGGTCACCGTATGGTCGTTCCCCTGTGAGTTTAGATTATCGAATTCGACGCAAAAATGATAGTTAATTGTATCGTTTAGGGCCTCCTAATGACGATGGGACACTCAATTTGCGTCGAGATTCAATACATCGTCCTCCAGGCGACTTGTCTCAAAGGGGATATTGCTGTCTCGGGCACAATATGATCCTTCTCCTGTGAGTCTAGATTTTCGAATCCGACGCAAAAATGATAGTGAATTGTAACGTTCAGCGCCTCCTAATGACGATAGAAGACTCAAATTGCGTCGAGATTCAATACATCGTCCTCCAGCCGATTTGTCTCCAAGGGGATATTGCTGCCTCGGGCACCAAATGTTTCGTCTGCTGTGAGTCTAGATTTTCGAATCCGAGGAAAAACTGATAGTTAATTGTAACATTAAGGGCCTCCTAATGACGATGGAACACTCAAATTGCGTCGCGATCCAATACATCGTCCTACAGCCGTCTTGTCTCCTAGGGTCTATTGCTGCCTCGGGCACCTTATGGTCGTTCTCCTGTGAGTTTAGATTTTCGAATCCGACGAAAATCTGATAGTTAATTGTAACGTTCATGGCCTCCTGATGCCGATGGAACTCTCAAATTGCGTCGCGATCCAATACATCGTCCTCCAACCGACTTGTCTGCCTTGGTCACCGTATGGTCGTTCCCCTGTGAGTTTAGATTATCGAATCCGACGCAAAAACGATAGATAATTGTAACGTTTAGAGCCTCCTAATGACGATGGAACACTCAAATTGCGTCGAGATTCAATACATCGTGCTCCAGTCGACTTGTCTCCAAGGGGATGTTGCTGTCTCGGGCACAATATGATCCTTCTCCTGTGAGTCTACATTTTCGAATCCGACGCAAAAATGATAGTGAATTGTAACGTTCAGCGCCTCCTAATGACGATAGAAGACTCAAATTGCGTCGGGATTCAATACATCGTCCTCCAGCCGATTTGTCTCCAAGAGGATATTGCTGCCTCGGGCACCAAATGTTTCGTCTGCTGTGAGTCTAGATTTTCGAATCCGAGGAAAAACTGATAGTTAATTGTAACATTAAGGGCCTCCTAATGACGATGGAACACTCAAATTGCGTCGCGATCCAATACATCGTCCTACAGCCGTCTTGTCTCCTAGGGTCTATTGCTGCCTCGGGCACCTTATGGTCGTTCTCCTGTGAGTCTAGATTTTCGAATCCGACGCAAAAATGATAGTTAATTGTAACGTTCAGGGCCTCCTAATGCCGATGGAACACTAAAATTGCGTCGAGATTCAATACATCGGCCTCCAGCCGACCTGTCTCCAAGGGTCTATTGCTGCCTCGGGCACCTTATGGTCGTTCTCCTGTGAGTCTAGATTTTCGAATCCGACGCAAAAATGATAGTTAATTGTAACGTTCAGGGCCTTGTAATGACGATGGAACACTCAAATTGCGTCGAGATTCAATACCTCGTCCTCCAGCCGACTTGTTTCCAAGGGTATGTTGCTGCCTCGGGCAGCTTATGGTCGTTCTCCTGTGAGTTTAGATTATCGAATCCGAAGCAAAAATGATAGTTAATTGTAACGTTCAGGGCCTTCTAATGCGTCGAGATTCAATACATCGGCCTGCAGCCGACTCGTCTCCAAGGGTCTATTGCTGCCTGGGGCACCTTATTGTCGTTCTCCTGTGAGTCTAAATTTTCGAATCCGACGCAAAAATGATAGCTAATTGTAACGTTCAGGGCCTTGTAATGACGATGGAACACTCAAATTGCGTCGAGATTCAATACATCGGCCTCCAGCCGACTTGTCTCCACGGGTCTATTGCTGCCTCGGGCACCTTATGGTCGTTCTCCTGTGAGTTTAGATTATCGAATCCGACGCAAAAATGATAGTTAATTGTAACGTTCATGGCCTCCTAATGCCGATGGAACTCTCAAATTGCGTCGAGATTCAATACATCGGCCTCCAGCGGACTTGTCTCCAAGGGGATATTGCTGTCTCGAGCACCGTATGAACTTCTCCTGTGAGTAGATTTTCGAATCCGACGCATAAATGATAGTTAATTGTAACGTTCAGGGCCTTCTAATGACGATGGGACACTCATTTGGCGTCGCGATCCAATATATCGTCCTCCAACCGACTTGTCTCCAAGGGTCAATAGCTGCCTCGGTCACCGTAAGGTCGTTCCCCTGTGAGTTTAGATTATCGAATCCGACGCAAAATTGATAGTTAATTGTATCGTTTAGGGCCTCCTAATGACGATGGGACACTCAAATTGCGTCGAGATTCAATACATCGTCCTCCAGCCGACTTGTCTCCAAGGGGATATTGCTGTCTCGGGCACAATATGATCCTTCTCCTGTGAATCTAGATTTTCGAATCCGACGCAAAAATGATAGTGAATTGTAACGTTCAGCGCCTCCTAATGACGATAGAAGACTCAAATTGCGTCGAGATTCAATACATCGTCCTCCAGCCGATTTGTCTCCAAGGGGTATATTGCTGTCTCGAGCACCGTATGAACTTCTCCTGTGAGTAGATTTTCGAATCCGACGCGAAACTGATAGTTAATTGTAAGGTTCAGGGCCTTGTAATGACGATGGAACACTCAAATTGCGTCGAGATTCGATACATCGGCCTCCAGCCGACTTGTCTCCAACGGTCTATTGCTGCCTCGGGCACCTTATGGGCGTTTTCCTGTGAGTTTAGATTTTCGAATCCGACGAAAAACTGATAGTTAATTGTAACATTCAGGGCCTCCTAATGACGATGGAACACTCATTTTGCGTCGCGATCCAATACATCGTCCTCCAACCGACTTGTCTCCAAGGGTCGGCACCGTATGGTCGTTCCCCTGTGAGTTTAGATTATGGAATCCGACGCAAAAATGATTGTTAATTGTAACGTTTAGGGCCTCCTAATGACGATGGGACACTCAAATTGCGTCGAGATTCAATACATCGTCCTCCAGCCGACTTGTCTCCAAGGGGATATTGCTGTCTCGAGCACAATATGATCCTTCTCCTGTGAGTCTACATTTTCGAATCCGACGCAAAAATGATAGTGAATTGTAACGTTCAGCGCCTCCTAATGACGATAGAAGACTCAAATTGCGTCGGGATTCAATACATCGTCCTCCAGCCGATTTGTCTCCAAGGGGATATTGCTGCCTCGGGCACCAAATGGTTCGTATGCTGTGAGTCTAGATTTTCGAATCCGACGAAAAACTGATAGTTAATTGTAACATTCAGTGCCTCCTAATGACGGTGGAACACTCAAATTGCGTCGCGATCCAATACATCGTCCTCTAGCCGACTTCTCTCCAAGGGTCTAATGCTGCCTCGGGCTCTTTATGGTCGTTCTCTTGTAAGTCTAGATTTTCGAATCCGACGCAAAAATGATAGTTAATTGTAACGTGCAGGGCCGCCTAATGACGATGGAACTCTCAAATTGCGCCGAGATTCAATACATCGTCTTCCAGCCGACTTGTCTCCAAGGGTCTAATGCTGCCTAGGGCACTTTATGGTCGTTCTCTTGTAAGTCTAGATTTTCGAATCCGACGCAAAAATGATAGTTAATTGTAACGTTCAGGGCCGCCTAATGACGATGGAACTCTCAAATTGCGTCGAGATTCAATACATCGTCCTCCAACCGATTTGTCTCCAAGGGTCTATTGCTGCCTAGGGCACCTTATGGTCGTTCTCCTGTGAGTCTAGATTTTCGAATCCGACGCAAAAATGATAGTTAATTGTAACGTTCAGGGCCTTGTAATGACGATGGAACACTCAAATTGCGTCGAGATTCAATACATCGGCCTCCAGCCGACTTGTCTCCATGGGTCTATTGCTGCCTCGGACACTATATGGTCGTTCTCCTGTGAGTTTAGATTATCGAATCCGACGCAAAAATGATAGTTAATTGTAACGTTCAGGGCCTCCTAATGCCGATGGAACACTCAAATTGCGTCGAGATTCAATACATCGGCCACCAGCCGTCTTGTCTCCAAGGGTCTATTGCTGCCTTGGGCACCTTATGGTCGTTCTCCTGTGAGTCTAGATTCTCGAATCCGACGCAAAAATGATAGTTTATTGTAACGTTCAGGGCCATGTAATGACGATGGAACACTCAAATTGCGTCGAGATTCAATACATCGGCCTCCCGCCGACTTGTTTCCAAGGGTGTTGCTGCCTCCGGCACCTTATGGTCGTTCTCCTGTGAGTTTAGATTATCGAATCCGACGCAAAAATGATAGTTAATTGTAACGTTTTGGGCCTCCTAATGACGATGGTACAATCAAATTGCGTCGATATTCAATACATCGGCCTCCAGCCGACTTGTCTCCAAGGGTCTGTTGCTGCCTCGGGCACCATATGATCTTTCTCCTGTGAGTATAGATTTTCGAATCCGACGCAAAAATGATAGTGAATAGTAACGTTCAGCGCCTCGTGATGACGATAGAACTCTCAAATTGCGTCGAGATTCAATACATCGTCCTCCAGCCGACTTGTCTCCAAGGGTCTAATGCTGCCTCGGGCACCTTATGGTCGTTCTCTTGTAAGTCTAGATTTTCGAATCCGACGCAAAAATGATAGCTAATTGTAACGTTCAGGGCCTTGTAATGACGATGGAACACTCAAATTGCGTCGAGATTCAATACATCGGCCTCCAGCCGACTTGTCTCCACGGGTCTATTGCTGCCTCGGGCACCTTATGGTCGTTCTCCTGTGAGTTTAGATTATCGAATCCGACGCAAAAATGATAGTTAATTGTAACGTTCATGGCCTCCTAATGCCGATGGAACTCTCAAATTGCGTCGAGATTCAATACATCGGCCTCCAGCGGACTTGTCTCCAAGGGGATATTGCTGTCTCGAGCACCGTATGAACTTCTCCTGTGAGTAGATTTTCGAATCCGACGCATAAATGATAGTTAATTGTAACGTTCAGGGCCTTCTAATGACGATGGGACACTCATTTGGCGTCGCGATCCAATATATCGTCCTCCAACCGACTTGTCTCCAAGGGTCAATAGCTGCCTCGGTCACCGTAAGGTCGTTCCCCTGTGAGTTTAGATTATCGAATCCGACGCAAAATTGATAGTTAATTGTATCGTTTAGGGCCTCCTAATGACGATGGGACACTCAAATTGCGTCGAGATTCAATACATCGTCCTCCAGCCGACTTGTCTCCAAGGGGATATTGCTGTCTCGGGCACAATATGATCCTTCTCCTGTGAATCTAGATTTTCGAATCCGACGCAAAAATGATAGTGAATTGTAACGTTCAGCGCCTCCTAATGACGATAGAAGACTCAAATTGCGTCGAGATTCAATACATCGTCCTCCAGCCGATTTGTCTCCAAGGGGTATATTGCTGTCTCGAGCACCGTATGAACTTCTCCTGTGAGTAGATTTTCGAATCCGACGCGAAACTGATAGTTAATTGTAAGGTTCAGGGCCTTGTAATGACGATGGAACACTCAAATTGCGTCGAGATTCGATACATCGGCCTCCAGCCGACTTGTCTCCAACGGTCTATTGCTGCCTCGGGCACCTTATGGGCGTTTTCCTGTGAGTTTAGATTTTCGAATCCGACGAAAAACTGATAGTTAATTGTAACATTCAGGGCCTCCTAATGACGATGGAACACTCATTTTGCGTCGCGATCCAATACATCGTCCTCCAACCGACTTGTCTCCAAGGGTCGGCACCGTATGGTCGTTCCCCTGTGAGTTTAGATTATGGAATCCGACGCAAAAATGATTGTTAATTGTAACGTTTAGGGCCTCCTAATGACGATGGGACACTCAAATTGCGTCGAGATTCAATACATCGTCCTCCAGCCGACTTGTCTCCAAGGGGATATTGCTGTCTCGAGCACAATATGATCCTTCTCCTGTGAGTCTACATTTTCGAATCCGACGCAAAAATGATAGTGAATTGTAACGTTCAGCGCCTCCTAATGACGATAGAAGACTCAAATTGCGTCGGGATTCAATACATCGTCCTCCAGCCGATTTGTCTCCAAGGGGATATTGCTGCCTCAGGCACCAAATGGTTCGTATGCTGTGAGTCTAGATTTTCGAATCCGACGAAAAACTGATAGTTAATTGTAACATTCAGTGCCTCCTAATGACGGTGGAACACTCAAATTGCGTCGCGATCCAATACATCGTCCTCTAGCCGACTTCTCTCCAAGGGTCTAATGCTGCCTCGGGCTCTTTATGGTCGTTCTCTTGTAAGTCTAGATTTTCGAATCCGACGCAAAAATGATAGTTAATTGTAACGTGCAGGGCCGCCTAATGACGATGGAACTCTCAAATTGCGCCGAGATTCAATACATCGTCTTCCAGCCGACTTGTCTCCAAGGGTCTAATGCTGCCTAGGGCACTTTATGGTCGTTCTCTTGTAAGTCTAGATTTTCGAATCCGACGCAAAAATGATAGTTAATTGTAACGTTCAGGGCCGCCTAATGACGATGGAACTCTCAAATTGCGTCGAGATTCAATACATCGTCCTCCAACCGATTTGTCTCCAAGGGTCTATTGCTGCCTAGGGCACCTTATGGTCGTTCTCCTGTGAGTCTAGATTTTCGAATCCGACGCAAAAATGATAGTTAATTGTAACGTTCATGGCCTCCTAATGCCGATGGAACTCTCAAATTGCGTCGAGATTCAATACATCGGCCTCCAGCGGACTTGTCTCCAAGGGGATATTGCTGTCTCGAGCACCGTATGAACTTCTCCTGTGAGTAGATTTTCGAATCCGACACATAAATGATAGTTAATTGTAACGTTCAGGGCCTTCTAATGACGATGGGACACTCATTTTGCGTCGCGATCCATTACATCGTCCTCCAACCGACTTGTCTCCAAGGGTCAATAGCTGCCTCGGGCACCGTATGGTCGTTCCCCTGTGAGTTTAGATTATCGAATCCGACGCAAAAATGATAGTGAATTGTAACGTTCAGCGCCTCCTAATGACGAAAGAAGACTCAAATTGCGTCGAGACTCAATACATCGTCCTCCAGCCGATTTGTCTCCAAGGGGTATATTGCTGTCTCGAGCACCGTATGAACTTCTCCTGTGAGTAGATTTTCGAATCCGACGCGAAACTGATAGTTAATTGTAACATTCAGGGCCTCCTATTGACGATGGAACACTCATTTTGCGTCGCGATCCAATACATCGTCCTCCAACCGACTTGTCTCCAAGGGTCAATAGCTGCCTCGGGCACCGTATGGTCGTTCCCCTGTGAGTTTAGATTATCGAATCCGACGCAAAAATGATAGTTAATTGTAACGTTTAGGGCCTCCTAATGACGATGGGACACTCAAATTGCGTCGAGATTCAATACATCGTCCTCCAGCCGACTTGTCTCCAAGGGGATATTGCTGTCTCGGGCACAATATGATCCTTCTCCTGTGAGTCTAGATTTTCGAATCCGACGCAAAAATGATAGTGAATTGTAACGTTCAGCGCCTCCTAATGACGATAGAAGACTCAAATTGAGTCGGGATTCAATACATCGTCCTCCAGCCGATTTGTCTCCAAGGGGATATTGCTGCCTCGGGCACCAAATGGTTCGTCTGCTGTGAGTCTAGATTTTCGAATCCGACGAAAAACTGATAGTTAATTGTAACATTCAGGGCCTCCTAATGACGATGGAACACTCAAATTGCGTCGCGATCCAATACATCGTCCTCCAGCCGACTTGTCTCCAAGGATCTAATGCTGCCTCGGGCACTTTATGGTCGTTCTCCTGTAAGTCTAGATTTTCGAATCCGACGCAAAAATGATAGTTAATTGTAACGTTCAGGGCCGCCTAATGACGTTGGAACTCTCAAATTGCGTCGAGATTCAATACATCGTCCTCCAGCCGACTTGTCTCCAAGGGTCTATTGCTGCCTCGGGCACCTTATGGTCGTCCTCCTGTGAGTCTAGATTTTCGAACCCGACGCAAAAATGATAGTTAATTGTAACGTTCAGGGCCTCCTAATGCCGATGGAACACTCAAATTGCGTCGAGATTCAATACATCGGCCTCCAGCCGACTTGTCTCCAAGGGTCTATTGCTGCCTCGGGCACCTTATGGTCGTTCGCCTGTGAGTCTAGATTTTCGAATCCGACGCAAAAATGATAGTTAATTGTAACGTTCAGGGCCTTGTAATGACGATGGAACACTCAAATTGCGTCGAGAATCAATACATCGGCCTCCAGCCGACTTGTCTCCAAGGGTCTATTGCTGCCTCCGGCACCTTATGGTCGTTCTCCTGTGAGTTTAGATTATCGAATCCGACGCAAAAATGATAGTTAATTATAACGTTCAGGGCCTCCTAATACCGATGGAACACTCAAATAGTGTCGAGATTCAATACATCGGCCTCCAGCCGACTTGTCTCCAAGGGTCTATTGCTGCCTCGGGCACCTTATGGTCATTCTCCTGTGAGTCTAGAATTTCGAATCCGACGCAAAAATGATAGTTAATTGTAACGTTCAGGGCCTTGTAATGACGATGTAACACTCAAATTGCGTCGAGATTCTATACATCGGCCTCCAGCCGACTTGTCTCCACGGGTCTATTGCTGCCTCGTGCACCTTATGGTCGTTCTCCTGTGAGTTTAGATTATCGAATCCGACGCAAAAATGATAGTTAATTGTAACGTTTTGGGCCTCCTAATGACGATGGTACAACCAAATTGCGTCGATATTCAATACATCGGCCTCCAGCCGACTTGTCTCCAAGGGTCTGTTGCTGCCTCGGGCACCATATGATCTTTCTCCTGTGAGTCTAGATTTTCGAATCCGACGCAAAAATGATAGTGAATAGTAACGTTCAGCGCCTCCTAATGACGATAGAACTCTCAAATTGCGTCGAGATTCAATACATCGTCCTCCAGCCGACTTGTCTCCAAGGGTCTAATGCTGCCTCGGGCACCTTATGGTCGTTCTCTTGTAAGTCTAGATTTTCGAATCCGACGCAAAAATGATAGTTAATTGTAACGTTCATGGCCTCCTAATGCCGATGGAACTCTCAAATTGCGTCGAGATTCAATACATCGGCCTCCAGCGGACTTGTCTCCAAGGGGATATTGCTGTCTCGAGCACCGTATGAACTTCTCCTGTTAGTAGATTTTCGAATCCGACACATAAATGATAGTTAATTGTAACGTTCAGGGCCTTCTAATGACGATGGGACACTCATTTTGCGTCGCGATCCAATACATCGTCCTCCAACCGACTTGTCTCCAAGGGTCAATAGCTGCCTCGGGCACCGTATGGTCGTTCCCCTGTGAGTTTAGATTATCGAATCTGACGCAAAAATGATAGTGAATTGTAACGTTCAGCGCCTCCTAATGACGAAAGAAGGCTCAAATTGCGTCGTGACTCAATACATCGTCCTCCAGCCGATTTGTCTCCAAGGGGTATATTGCTGTCTCGAGCACCGTATGAACTTCTCCTGTGAGTAGATTTTCGAATCCGACGCGAAACTGATAGTTAATTGTAACATTCAGGGTCTCCTAATGACGATGGAACACTCATTTTGCGTCGCGATCCAATACATAGTCCTCCAACCGACTTGTCTCCAAGGGTCAATAGCTGCCTCGGGCACCGTATGGTCGTTCCCCTGTGAGTTTAGATTATCGAATCCGACGCAAAAATGATAGTTAATTGTAACGTTTAGGGCCTCCAAATGACGATGGGACACTCAAATTGCGTCGAGTCTCAATACATCGTCCTCCAGCCGACTTGTCTCCAAGGGGATATTGCTGTCTCGGGCACAATATGATCCTTCTCCTGTGAGTCTAGATTTTCGAATCCGACGCAAAAATGATAGTGAATTGTAACGTTCAGCGCCTCCTAATGACGATAGAAGACTCAAATTGAGTCGGGATTCAATACATCGTCCTCCAGCCGATTTGTCTCCAAGGGGATATTGCTGCCTCGGGCACCAAATGGTTCGTCTGCTGTGAGTCTAGATTTTCGAATCCGACGAAAAACTGATAGTTAATTGTAACATTCAGGGCCTCCTAATGACGATGGAACACTCAAATTGCGTCGCGATCCAATACATCGTCCTCCAGCCGACTTGTCTCCAAGGATCTAATGCTGCCTCGGGCACTTAATGGTCGTTCTCCTGTAAGTCTAGATTTTCGAATCCGACGCAAAAATGATAGTTAATTGTAACGTTCAGGGCCGCCTAATGACGTTGGAACTCTCAAATTGCGTCGAGATTCAATACATCGTCCTCCAGCCGACTTGTCTCCAAGGGTCCATTGCTGCCTCGGGCACCTTATGGTCGTCCTCCTGAGAGTCTAGATTTTCGAACCCGACGCAAAAATGATAGTTAATTGTAACGTTCAGGGCCTCCTAATGCCGATGGAACACTCAAATTGCGTCGAGATTCAATCCATCGGCCTCCAGCCGACTTGTCTCCAAGGGTCTATTGCTGCCTCGGGCACCTTATGGTCGTTCTCCTGTGAGTTTAGATTATCGAATCCGACGCAAAAATGATAGTTAATTATAACGTTCAGGGCCTCCTAATACCGATGGAACACTCAAATTGTGTCGAGATTCAATACATCGGCCTCCAGCCGACTTGTCTCCAAGGGTCTATTGCTGCCTCGGGCACCTTATGGTCATTCTCCTGTGAGTCTAGATTTTCGAATCCGACGCAAAAATGATAGTTAATTGTAACGTTCAGGGCCTTGTAATGACGATGTAACACTCAAATTGCGTCGAGATTCTATACATCGGCCTCCAGCCGACTTGTCTCCACGGGTCTATTGCTGCCTCGGGCACCTTATGGTCGTTCTCCTGTGAGTTTAGATTATCGAATCCGACGCAAAAATGATAGTTAATTGTAACGTTCAGGGCCTCCTAATGCCGATGGAACACTCAAATTGCGTCGAGATTCAATACATCGGCCTCCAGCCGACTTGTCTCCAAGGTTCTATTGCTGCCTCGGGCACCTTATGGTCGTTCTCCTGTGAGTCTAGATTTTCGAATCCGACGCAAAAATAATAGTTAATTGTAACGTTCAGGGCCTTGTAATGATGATGGAACACTCAAATTGCGTCGAGATTCAATACGTCGGCCTCCCGCCGACTTGTCTCCAAGGGTCTGTTGCTGCCTCGGGCACCTAGTAGTCGTTCCCCTGTGAGTTTAGATTATCGAATCCGACGCAAAAATGACAGTTAATTGTAACGTTTAGGGCCTTGTAATGATGATGGAACACTCAAATTGCGTCGAGATTCAATACATCGTCCTCCAGCCGACTTGTCTCCAAGGGGATATTGCTGTCTCGGGCACAATATGATCCTTCTCCTGTGAGTCTAGATTTTCGAATCCGACGCAAAAATGATAGTGAATTGTAACCTTCAGCGCCTCCTAATGTCGATAGAAGACTCAAATTGCGTCGAGATTCAATACATTGTCCTCCAGCCGATTTGTCTCCAAGGGGATATTGCTGCCTCGGGCACCAAATGGATCGTCTGCTGTGAGACTAGATTTTCGAATCCGACGAAAAACTGATAGTTAATTGTAACATTCAGGGCATCCTAATGACAATGGAACTCTCAAATTGCGTCGAGATTCAATACATCGTCCTCCAGCCGACTTGTCTCCAAGGGTCTATTGCTGCCTCGGGCACCTTATGGTCGTTCTCCTGTGAGTCTAGATTTTCGAATCCGACGCAAAAATGATAGTTAATTGTAACGTTCAGGGCCTTGTAATGACGATGGAACACTCAAATTGCGTCGAGATTCAATACATCGGCCTCCCGCCGACTTGTCTCCAAGGGTCTATTGCTGCCTCGGGCACCTTATGGTCGTTCTCCTGTGAGTCTAGATTTTCGAATCCGACGCAAAAATGATAGTTAATTGTAACGTTCAGGGCTTTGTAATGACGATGGGACACTCAAATTGCGTCGAGATTCAATACATCGTCCTCCAGCCGACTTGTCTCCAAGGGTCTAATGCTGCCTCGGGCACCTTATGGTCGTTCTCTTGTAGGGCTAGATTTTCGAATCCGACGCAAAAATGATAGTTAATTGTAACGTTCATGGCCTCCTAATGCCGATGGAACTCTCAAATTGCGTCGCGATCCAATACATCGTCCTCCAACCGACTTGTCTCCAAGGGTCAATAGCTGCCTCGGTCACCATATGGTCGGTCCCCTGTGAGTTTAGATTATCGAATCCGACGCAAAAATGATAGTTAATTGTAACGTTTAGGGCCTCCAAATGACGATGGGACACTCAAATTGCGTCGAGATTCAATACATCGTCCTCCAGCCGATTTGTCTCCAAGGGGTATATTGCTGTCTCGAGCACCGTATGAACTTGTCCTGTGAGTCTAGATTTTCAAATCCGACGCAAAAATGATATTGAATTGTAACGTTCAGCGCCTCCTAATGACGATAGAAGACTCAAATTGCGTCGAGATTCAATACATCGGCCTCCAGCAGATTTGTCTCCAAGGGGTATATTGCTGTCTCGAGCACCGTATGAACTTCTCCTGTGAGTAGATTTTCGAATCCGACGCGAAACTGATAGTTAATTGTAACGTTCAGGGCCTCCTAATGCCGATGGAACACTCAAATTGCGTCGAGTTTCAATACATCGGCCTCCAGCCGACTTGTCTCCAAGGGTCCATTGCTGCCTCGGGCACCTTATGGTCGTTTTCCTGTGAGTTTAGATTTTCGAATCCGACGCAAAAATGATAGTTAATTGTAACGTTCAGGGCCTTGTAATGACGATGGAACACTCAAATTGCGTCGAGATTCAATACATCGGCCTCCAGCCGACTTGTCTCCAAGGGTCTGTTGCTGCCTCGGGCACCATATGATCTTTCTCCTGTGAGTCTAGATTTTCGAATCCGACGCAAAAATGATAGTGAATAGTAACGTTCAGCGCCTCCTAATGACGATAGAACTCTCAAATTGCGTCGAGATTCAATACATCGTCCTCCAGCCGACTTGTCTCCAAGGGTCTAATGCTGCCTCGGGCACCTTATGGTCGTTCTCTTGTAAGTCTAGATTTTCGAATCCGACGCAAAAATGATAGTTAATTGTAACGTTCATGGCCTCCTAATGCCGATGGAACTCTCAAATTGCGTCGAGATTCAATACATCGGCCTCCAGCGGACTTGTCTCCAAGGGGATATTGCTGTCTCGAGCACCGTATGAACTTCTCCTGTTAGTAGATTTTCGAATCCGACACATAAATGATAGTTAATTGTAACGTTCAGGGCCTTCTAATGACGATGGGACACTCATTTTGCGTCGCGATCCAATACATCGTCCTCCAACCGACTTGTCTCCAAGGGTCAATAGCTGCCTCGGGCACCGTATGGTCGTTCCCCTGTGAGTTTAGATTATCGAATCTGACGCAAAAATGATAGTGAATTGTAACGTTCAGCGCCTCCTAATGACGAAAGAAGGCTCAAATTGCGTCGTGACTCAATACATCGTCCTCCAGCCGATTTGTCTCCAAGGGGTATATTGCTGTCTCGAGCACCGTATGAACTTCTCCTGTGAGTAGATTTTCGAATCCGACGCGAAACTGATAGTTAATTGTAACATTCAGGGTCTCCTAATGACGATGGAACACTCATTTTGCGTCGCGATCCAATACATAGTCCTCCAACCGACTTGTCTCCAAGGGTCAATAGCTGCCTCGGGCACCGTATGGTCGTTCCCCTGTGAGTTTAGATTATCGAATCCGACGCAAAAATGATAGTTAATTGTAACGTTTAGGGCCTCCAAATGACGATGGGACACTCAAATTGCGTCGAGTCTCAATACATCGTCCTCCAGCCGACTTGTCTCCAAGGGGATATTGCTGTCTCGGGCACAATATGATCCTTCTCCTGTGAGCCTAGATTTTCGAATCCGACGCAAAAATGATAGTGAATTGTAACGTTCAGCGCCTCCTAATGACGATAGAAGACTCAAATTGAGTCGGGATTCAATACATCGTCCTCCAGCCGATTTGTCTCCAAGGGGATATTGCTGCCTCGGGCACCAAATGGTTCGTCTGCTGTGAGTCTAGATTTTCGAATCCGACGAAAAACTGATAGTTAATTGTAACATTCAGGGCCTCCTAATGACGATGGAACACTCAAATTGCGTCGCGATCCAATACATCGTCCTCCAGCCGACTTGTCTCCAAGGATCTAATGCTGCCTCGGGCACTTTATGGTCGTTCTCCTGTAAGTCTAGATTTTCGAATCCGACGCAAAAATGATAGTTAATTGTAACGTTCAGGGCCGCCTAATGACGTTGGAACTCTCAAATTGCGTCGAGATTCAATACATCGTCCTCCAGCCGACTTGTCTCCAAGGGTCCATTGCTGCCTCGGGCACCTTATGGTCGTCCTCCTGAGAGTCTAGATTTTCGAACCCGACGCAAAAATGATAGTTAATTGTAACGTTCAGGGCCTCCTAATGCCGATGGAACACTCAAATTGCGTCGAGATTCAATCCATCGGCCTCCAGCCGACTTGTCTCCAAGGGTCTATTGCTGCCTCGGGCACCTTGTGGTCGTTCTCCTGTGAGTTTAGATTATCGAATCCGACGCAAAAATGATAGTTAATTATAACGTTCAGGGCCTCCTAATACCGATGGAACACTCAAATTGTGTCGAGATTCAATACATCGGCCTCCAGCCGACTTGTCTCCAAGGGTCTATTGCTGCCTCGGGCACCTTATGGTCATTCTCCTGTGAGTCTAGATTTTCGAATCCGACGCAAAAATGATAGTTAATTGTAACGTTCAGGGCTTTGTAATGACGATGGGACACTCAAATTGCGTCGAGATTCAATACATCGTCCTCCAGCCGACTTGTCTCCAAGGGTCTAATGCTGCCTCGGGCACCTTATGGTCGTTCTCTTGTAGGGCTAGATTTTCGAATCCGACGCAAAAATGATAGTTAATTGTAACGTTCATGGCCTCCTAATGCCGATGGAACTCTCAAATTGCGTCGCGATCCAATACATCGTCCTCCAACCGACTTGTCTCCAAGGGTCAATAGCTGCCTCGGTCACCATATGGTCGGTCCCCTGTGAGTTTAGATTATCGAATCCGACGCAAAAATGATAGTTAATTGTAACGTTTAGGGCCTCCAAATGACGATGGGACACTCAAATTGCGTCGAGATTCAATACATCGTCCTCCAGCCGATTTGTCTCCAAGGGGTATATTGCTGTCTCGAGCACCGTATGAACTTGTCCTGTGAGTCTAGATTTTCAAATCCGACGCAAAAATGATATTGAATTGTAACGTTCAGCGCCTCCTAATGACGATAGAAGACTCAAATTGCGTCGAGATTCAATACATCGGCCTCCAGCAGATTTGTCTCCAAGGGGTATATTGCTGTCTCGAGCACCGTATGAACTTCTCCTGTGAGTAGATTTTCGAATCCGACGCGAAACTGATAGTTAATTGTAACGTTCAGGGCCTCCTAATGCCGATGGAACACTCAAATTGCGTCGAGTTTCAATACATCGTCCTCCAGCCAACTTGTCTCCAAGGGTATGTTGCTGCCTCGGGCAGCTTATGGTCGTTCTCCTGTGAGTTTAGATTATCGAATCCGACGCAAAAATTATAGTTAATTGTAACGTTTAGGTTCTTGTAATGACGATGGGACACTCAAATTGCGTCGAGATTCAATACATCGTCCTACAGCCGACTTGTCTCCAAGGGTCTAATGCTGCCTCGGGCACCTTATGGTCGTTCTCTTGTAAGTCTAGATTTTCGAATCCGACGCAAAAATGATAGTTAATTGTAACGTTCATGGCCTCCTAATGCCGATGGTACTCTCAAATTGCGTCGAGATTCAATACATCGGCCTCCAGCGGACTTGTCTCCAAGCGGATATTGCTGTCTGGAGCACCGTTTGAACTTCTCCTGTGAGTAGATTTTCGAATCCGACGCATAAATGATTGTTAATTGTAACGTTCAGGGCCTTCTAATGACGATGGGACACTCATTTTGCGTCGCGATCCAATATATCGTCCTCCAACCGACTTGTCTCCAAGGGTCAATAGTTGCCTCGGTCACCGTATGGTCGTTCCCCTGATAGTTTAGATTATCGAATCCGACGCAAAAATGATAGTTAATTGTATCGTTTAGGGCCTCCTAATGACGATTGGACACTCAAATTGCGTCGAGATTCAATTCATCGTCCTCCAGGCGACTTGTCTCCAAGGGGATATTGCTGTCTCGGGCACAATATGATCCTTCTCCTGTGAGTCTAGATTTTCGAATCCGACGCAAAAATTTTAGTGAATTGTAACGTTCAGCGCCTCCTAATGACGATAGAAGACTCAAATTGCGTCGAGATTCAATCCATCGTCCTCCAGCCGATTTGTCTCCAACGGGTATATTGCTGTCTCGAGCACCGTATTAACTTCTCCTGTGAGTAGATTTTCGAATCCGACGCGAAACTGATAGTTAACTGTAAGGTTCAGGGCCTTGTAATGACGATGGAACACTCAAATTGCGTCGAGATTCAATACATCGGCCTCCAGCCGACTTGTCTCCAACGGTCTATTGCTGCCTCGGGCACCTTATGGTCGTTCTCCTGTGAGTTTAGATTTTCGAATCCGACGAAAATCTGATAGTTAATTGTAACGTTCATGGCGTCCTGATGCCGATGGAACTCTCAAATTGCGTCGCGATCCGATACATCGTCCTCCAACCGACTTGTCTGCCTCGGTCACCGTATGGTCGTTCCCCTGTGAGTTTAGATTATCGAATCCGACGCAAAAAAGATAGATAATTGTAACGTTTAGGGACTCCTAATGACGATGGACACTCAAATTGCGTCGAGATTCAATACATCGTCCTCCAGTCGACTTGTCTCCAAGGGGATATTGCTTTCTCGGGCACAATATGATCCTTCTCCTGTGAGTCTACATTTTCGAATCCGACGCAAAAATGATAGTGAATTGTAACGTTCAGCGCCTCCTAATGACGATAGAAGACTCAAATTGCGTCAAGATTCAATACATCGTCCTCCAGCCGATTTGTCTCCAAGGGGATATTGCTGCCTCGGGCACCAAATGGTTCGTCTGCTGTGAGTCTAGATTTTCGAATGCGACGAAAAACTGATAGTTAATTGTAACATTCTGGGCCTCCTAATGACGATGGAACACTCAAATTGCGTCGCGATCCAATACATCGTCCTCCAGCCCACTTGTCTCCAAGGGTCTATTGCTGCCTCGGGCACCTTATGGTCGTTCTCCGGTGAGTCTAGATTTTCGAATCCGACGCAAAAATGATAATTAATTGTAACGTTCAGGGCCTTGTAATGACGATGTAACACTCAAATTGCGTCGAGATTCTATACATCGCCTCCAGCCGATTTGTCTCCAAGGGGATATTGCTAAATCGGGCACCAAATGGATCGTCTGCTGTGAGACTAGACTTTCGAATCCGACGAAAAACTGATAGTTAATTGTAACATTCAGGGCCTCCTAATGACGATGGAACTCTCAAATTGCGTCGAGATTCAATACATCGTCCTCCAGCCGACTTGTCTCCAAGGGTCTATTGCTGCCTCGGGCACCTTATGGTCGTTCTCCTGTCAGTCTAGATTTTCGAATCCGTCGCAAAAATGATAGTTAATTGTAACGTTCAGGGCCTTGTAATGACGATGGAACACTCAAATTGCGTCGAGATTCAATACATCGGCCTCCCGCCGACTTGTCTCCAAATGTCTGTTGCTGCCTCGGGCACCTTGTGGTCGTTCTCCTGTGAGTTTAGATTATCGAATCCGACGCAAAAATGATAGTTAGTTGTAACGTTTAGGGCCTTGTAATGACGATGGGACACTCAAATTGCGTCGAGATTCAATACATCGTCCTCCAGCCGACTTGTCTCCAAGGGTCTAATGCTGCCTCGGGCACCTTATGGTCGTTCTCTTGTAGGGCTAGATTTTCGAATCCGACGCAAAAATGATAGTTAATTGTAACGTTCATGGCCTCCTAATGCCGATGGAACTCTCAAATTGCGTCGCGATCCAATACATCGTCCTCCAACCGACTTGTCTCCAAGGGTCAATAGCTGCCTCGGTCACCGTATGGTCGGTCCCCTGTGAGTTTAGATTATCGAATCCGACGCAAAAATGATAGTTAATTGTAACGTTTAGGGCCTCCTAATGACGATGGGACTCTCAAATTGCATCGAGATTCAATACATCGTCCTCCAGCCGATTTGTCTCCAAGGGGTATATTGCTGTCTCGAGCACCGTATGAACTTGTCCTGTGAGTCTAGATTTTGAAATCCGACGCAAAAATGATATTGAATTGTAACGTTCAGCGCCTCCTAATGACGATAGAAGACTCAAATTGCGTCGAGCTTCAATACATCGGCCTCCAGCCGATTTGTCTCCAAGGGGTATATTGCTGTCTCGAGCACCGTATGAACTTCTCCTGTGAGTAGATTTTCGAATCCGACGCGAAACTGATAGTTAATTGTAACGTTCAGGGCCTCCTAATGCCGATGGAACACTCAAATTGCGTCGAGTTTCAATACATCGGCCTCCAGCCGACTTGTCTCCAAGGGTCTATTGCTGCCTCGGGCACATTATGGTCGTTTTCCTGTGAGTCTAGATTTTCGAATCCGACGCAAAAATGATAGTTAATTGTAACGTTCAGGGCCTTGTAATGACGATGGAACACTCAAATTGCGTCGAGATTCAATACATCGTCCTCCAGCCAACTTGTCTCCAAGGGTATGTTGCTGCCTCGGGCAGCTTATGGTCGTTCTCCTGTGAGTTTAGATTATCGAATCCGACGCAAAAATTATAGTTAATTGTAACGTTTAGGTTCTTGTAATGACGATGGGACACTCAAATTGCGTCGAGATTCAATACATCGTCCTACAGCCGACTTGTCTCCAAGGGTCTAATGCTGCCTCGGGCACCTTATGGTCGTTCTCTTGTAAGTCTAGATTTTCGAATCCGACGCAAAAATGATAGTTAATTGTAACGTTCATGGCCTCCTAATGCCGATGGTACTCTCAAATTGCGTCGAGATTCAATACATCGGCCTCCAGCGGACTTGTCTCCAAGCGGATATTGCTGTCTGGAGCACCGTTTGAACTTCTCCTGTGAGTAGATTTTCGAATCCGACGCATAAATGATTGTTAATTGGTACGTTCAGGGCCTTCTAATGACGATGGGACACTCATTTTGCGTCGCGATCCAATATATCGTCCTCCAACCGACTTGTCTCCAAGGGTCAATAGTTGCCTCGGTCACCGTATGGTCGTTCCCCTGATAGTTTAGATTATCGAATCCGACGCAAAAATGATAGTTAATTGTATCGTTTAGGGCCTCCTAATGACGATTGGACACTCAAATTGCGTCGAGATTCAATTCATCGTCCTCCAGGCGACTTGTCTCCAAGGGGATATTGCTGTCTCGGGCACAATATGATCCTTCTCCTGTGAGTCTAGATTTTCGAATCCGACGCAAAAATTTTAGTGAATTGTAACGTTCAGCGCCTCCTAATGACGATAGAAGACTCAAATTGCGTCGAGATTCAATCCATCGTCCTCCAGCCGATTTGTCTCCAACGGGTATATTGCTGTCTCGAGCACCGTATTAACTTCTCCTGTGAGTAGATTTTCGAATCCGACGCGAAACTGATAGTTAACTGTAAGGTTCAGGGCCTTGTAATGACGATGGAACACTCAAATTGCGTCGAGATTCAATACATCGGCCTCCAGCCGACTTGTCTCCAACGGTCTATTGCTGCCTCGGGCACCTTATGGTCGTTCTCCTGTGAGTTTAGATTTTCGAATCCGACGAAAATCTGATAGTTAATTGTAACGTTCATGGCGTCCTGATGCCGATGGAACTCTCAAATTGCGTCGCGATCCGATACATCGTCCTCCAACCGACTTGTCTGCCTCGGTCACCGTATGGTCGTTCCCCTGTGAGTTTAGATTATCGAATCCGACGCAAAAAAGATAGATAATTGTAACGTTTAGGGACTCCTAATGACGATGGACACTCAAATTGCGTCGAGATTCAATACATCGTCCTCCAGTCGACTTGTCTCCAAGGGGATATTGCTTTCTCGGGCACAATATGATCCTTCTCCTGTGAGTCTACATTTTCGAATCCGACGCAAAAATGATAGTGAATTGTAACGTTCAGCGCCTCCTAATGACGATAGAAGACTCAAATTGCGTCAAGATTCAATACATCGTCCTCCAGCCGATTTGTCTCCAAGGGGATATTGCTGCCTCGGGCACCAAATGGTTCGTCTGCTGTGAGTCTATATTTTCGAATGCGACGAAAAACTGATAGTTAATTGTAACATTCTGGGCCTCCTAATGACGATGGAACACTCAAATTGCGTCGCGATCCAATACATCGTCCTCCAGCCCACTTGTCTCCAAGGGTCTATTGCTGCCTCGGGCACCTTATGGTCGTTCTCCGGTGAGTCTAGATTTTCGAATCCGACGCAAAAATGATAATTAATTGTAACGTTCAGGGCCTTGTAATGACGATGTAACACTCAAATTGCGTCGAGATTCTATACATCGCCTCCAGCCGATTTGTCTCCAAGGGGATATTGCTAAATCGGGCACCAAATGGATCGTCTGCTGTGAGACTAGACTTTCGAATCCGACGAAAAACTGATAGTTAATTGTAACATTCAGGGCCTCCTAATGACGATGGAACTCTCAAATTGCGTCGAGATTCAATACATCGTCCTCCAGCCGACTTGTCTCCAAGGGTCTATTGCTGCCTCGGGCACCTTATGGTCGTTCTCCTGTGAGTCTAGATTTTCGAATCCGACGCAAAAATGATAGTTAATTGTAACGTTCAGGGCCTTGTAATGACGATGGAACACTCAAATTGCGTCGAGATTCAATACATCGGCCTCCCGCCGACTTGTCTCCAAATGTCTGTTGCTGCCTCGGGCACCTTGTGGTCGTTCTCCTGTGAGTTTAGATTATCGAATCCGACGCAAAAATGATAGTTAGTTGTAACGTTTAGGGCCTTGTAATGACGATGGGACACTCAAATTGCGTCGAGATTCAATACATCGTCCTCCAGCCGACTTGTCTCCAAGGGTCTAATGCTGCCTCGGGCACCTTATGGTCGTTCTCTTGTAGGGCTAGATTTTCGAATCCGACGCAAAAATGATAGTTAATTGTAACGTTCATGGCCTCCTAATGCCGATGGAACTCTCAAATTGCGTCGCGATCCAATACATCGTCCTCCAACCGACTTGTCTCCAAGGGTCAATAGCTGCCTCGGTCACCGTATGGTCGGTCCCCTGTGAGTTTAGATTATCGAATCCGACGCAAAAATGATAGTTAATTGTAACGTTTAGGGCCTCCTAATGACGATGGGACTCTCAAATTGCATCGAGATTCAATACATCGTCCTCCAGCCGATTTGTCTCCAAGGGGTATATTGCTGTCTCGAGCACCGTATGAACTTGTCCTGTGAGTCTAGATTTTCAAATCCGACGCAAAAATGTTAGTGAATTGTAACGTTCAGCGCCTCCTAATGACGATAGAAGACTCAAATTGCGTCGAGATTCAATACATCGGCCTCCAGCCGATTTGTCTCCAAGGGGTATATTGCTGTCTCGAGCACCGTATGAACTTCTCCTGTGAGTAGATTTTCGAATCCGACGCGAAACTGATAGTTAACTGTAAGGTTCAGGGCCTTGTAATGACGATGGAACACTCAAATTGCGTCGCGATCCAATACATCGTCCTCCAGCCGACTTGTCTCCAAGGGTCTATTGCTGCCTCGGGCACCTTATGGTCGTTATCCTGCGAGTCTAGATTTTCGAATCCGACGCAAAAATGATAGTTAATTGTAACGTTCAGGGCCTCCTAATGCCGATGGAACACTCAAACTGCGTCGAGATTCAATACATCGGCCTCCAGCCGACTTGTCTCCAAGGGTATGTTGCTGCCTCGGGCAGCTTATGGTCGTTCTCCTGTGAGTTTAGATTATCGAATCCGACGCAAAAATGATAGTTAATTGTAACGTTCAGGGCCTCCTAATGCGTCGAGATTCAATACATCGGCCTGCAGCCGACTTGTCTCCAAGGGTCTGTTGCTGACTCGGGCACCTTGTGGTCGTTCTCCTGTGAGTTTAGATTATCGAATCCGACGCAAAAATGATAGTTAATTGTAACGTTTAGGGCCTTGTAATGACGATGGGACACTCAAATTGCGTCGAGATTCAATACATCGTCCTCCAGCCGACTTGTCTCCAAGGGTCTAATGCTGCCTCGGGCACCTTATGGTCGTTCTCTTGTAAGTCTAGATTCTCGAATCCGACGCAAAAATGATAGTTAATTGTAACGTTCATGGCCTCCTAATGCCGATGGTACTCTCAAATTGCGTCGAGATTCAATACATCGGCCTCCAGCGGACTTGTCTCCAAGGGGATATTGCTGTCTCGAGCACCGTATGAACTTCTCCTGTGAGTAGATTTTCGAATCCGACGCATAAATGATAGTTAATTGTAACGTTCAGGGCCTTCTAATGACGATGGGACACTCATTTTGCGTCGCGATCCAATATATCGTCCTCCAACCGACTTGTCTCCAAGGGTCAATAGCTGCCTCGGTCACCGTATGGTCGTTCCCCTGTGAGTTTAGATTATCGAATCCGACGCAAAAATGATAGTTAATTGTAACGTTCAGGGCCTTGTAATGACGATGGAACACTCAAATTGCGTCGAGATTCAATACGTCGTCCTCCAGCCGACTTGTTTCCAAGGGTATGTTGCTGCCTCGGGCAGCTTATGGTCGTTCTCCTGGGAGTTTAGATTATCGAATCCGAAGCAAAAATGTTAGTTAATTGTAACGTTCAGGGCCTCCTAATGCGTCGAGATTCAATACATCGGCCTGCAGCCGATTTGTCTCCAAGGGGTATATTGCTGTCTCGAGCACCGTATGAACTTCTCCTGTGAGTAGATTTTCGAATCCGACGCGAAACTGATAGTTAACTGTAAGGTTCAGGGGCTTGTAATGACGATGGAACACTCAAATTGCGTCGAGATTCAATACATCGTCCTCCAGGCGACTTGTCTCCAAGGGGATATTGCTGTCTCGGGCACAATATGATCCTTCTCCTGTGAGTCTAGATTTTCGAATCCGACGCAAAAATGATAGTGAATTGTAACGTTCAGCGCCTCCTAATGACGATAGAAGAATCAAATTGCGTCGGGATTCAATACATCGTCCTCCAGCCGATTTGTCTCCAAGGGGATATTGCTGCCTCGGGCACCAAATGGTTCGTCTGCTGTGAGTCTAGATTTTCGAATCCGACGAAAAACTGATAGTTAATTGTAACATTCAGGGCCTCCTAATGATGATGGAACACTCAAATTGCGTCGCGATCCAATACATCCTCCTACAGCCGTCTTGTCTCCTAGGTTCTATTGCTGCCTCGGGCACCTTATGGTCGTTCTCCTGTGAGTCTAGATTTTCATATCCGACGCAAAAATGATAGTTAATTGTAACGTTCAGGGCCTCCTAATGCCGATGGAACTCTCAAATTGCGTCGAGATTCAATACATCGGCCTCCAGCCGACTTGTCTCCAAGGGTCTATTGCTGCCTAGGGCACCTTATGGTCGTTCTCCTGTGAGTCTAGATTTTCGAATCCGACGCAAAAATGATAGTTAATTGTAACGTTCAGGGCCTTGTAATGACGATGGAACACTCAAATTGCGTCGAGATTCAATACGTCGTCCTCCAGCCGACTTGTTTCCAAGGGTATGTTGCTGCCTCGGGCAGCTTATGGTCGTTCTCCTGGGAGTTTAGATTATCGAATCCGAAGCAAAAATGTTAGTTAATTGTAACGTTCAGGGCCTCCTAATGCGTCGAGATTCAATACATCGGCCTGCAGCCGACTTGTCTCCAAGGGTCTATTGCTGCCTCGGGCACCTTATGGTCGTTCCCCTGTGAGTCTAAATTTTCGAATCCGACGCAAAAATGATAGCTAATTGTAACGTTCAGGGCCTTGTAATGACGATGGAACACTCAAATTGCGTCGAGATTCAATACATCGGCCTCCAGCCGACTTGTCTCCACGGGTCTATTGCTGCCTCGGGCACCTTATGGTCGTTCTCCTGTGAGTTTAGATTATCGAATCCGACGCAAAAATGATAGTTAATTGTAACGTTTAGGGCCTTGTAATGACGATGGGACACTCAAATTGCGTCGAGATTCAATACATCGTCCTCCAGCCGACTTGTCTCCAAGGGTCTATTGCTGCCTCGGGCACCTTATGGTCGTTCTCCTGTGAGTTTAGATTATCGAATCCGACGCAAAAATGATAGCTAATTGTAACGTTCAGGGCCTTGTAATGACGATGGGACACTCATTTGGCGTCGCGATCCAATATATCGTCCTCCAACCGACTTGTCTCCAAGGGTCAATAGCTGCCTCGGTCACCGTATGGTCGTTCCCCTGTGAGTTTAGATTATCGAATCCGACGCAAAAATGATAGTTAATTGTATCGTTTAGGGCCTCCTAATGACGATGGGACACTCAAATTGCGTCGAGATTCAATACATCGTCCTCCAGCCGACTTGTCTCCAAGGGGATATTGCTGTCTCGGGCACAATATGATCCTTCTCCTGTGAGTCTAGATTTTCGAATCCGACGCAAAAATGATAGTGAATTGTAACGTTCAGCGCCTCCTAATGACGATAGAAGACTCAAATTGCGTCGAGATTCAATACATCGTCCTCCAGCCGATTTGTCTCCAAGGGGTATATTGCTGTCTCGAGCACCGTATGAACATCTCCTGTGAGTAGATTTTCGAATCCGACGCGAAACTGATAGTTAATTGTAAGGTTCAGGGCCTTGTAATGACGATGGAACACTCAAATTGCGTCGAGATTCAATACATCGGCCTCCAGCCGACTTGTCTCCAACGGTCTATTGCTGCCTCGGGCACCTTATGGGCGTTCTCCTGTGAGTTTAGATTTTCGAATCCGACGAAAAACTGATAGTTAATTGTAACATTCAGGGTCTCCTAATGACGATGGAACTCTCATTTTGGGTCGCGATCCAATACATCGTCCTCCAACCGACTTGTCTCCAAGGGTCGGCACCGTATGGTCGTCCCCCTGTGAATTTAGATTATCGAATCCGACGCAAAAATGATAGTTAATTGTAGCGTTTAGGGCCTCCTAATGACGATGGGACACTCAAATTGCGTCGAGATTCAATACATCGTCCTCCAGCCGACTTGTCTCCAAGGGGATATTGCTGTCTCGGGCACAATATGATCCTTCTCCTGTGAGTCAACATTTTCGAATCCGACCCAAAAATGATAGTGAATTGTAACGTTCAGCGCCTCCTAATGACGATAGAAGACTCAAATTGCGTCGGGATTCAATACATCGTCCTCCAGCCGATTTGTCTCCAAGGGGATACTGCTGCCTCGGGCACCAAATGGTTCGTCTGCTGTGAGTCTAGATTTTCGAATCCGACGAAAAACTGATAGTTAATTGTAACAATCAGGGCCACCTAATGACGATGGAACACTCAAATTACGTCGCGATCCAATACATCGTCCTCCAGCCGACTTCTCTCCAAGGGTCTAATGCTGCCTCGGGCACTTTATGGTCGTTCTCTTGTAAGTCTAGATTTTCGAATCCGACGCAAAAATGATAGTTAATTGTAACGTTCAGGGCCGCCTAGTGACGATGGAACTCTCAAATTGCGTCGAGATTCAATACATCGTCCTCCAGCCGACTTGTCTCCAAGGGTCTAATGCCGCCTAGGGCACTTTATGGTCGTTCTCTTGTAAGTCTAGATTTTCGAATCCGACGCAAAAATGATAGTTAATTGTAACGTTCGGGGCCTCCTAATGCCGATGGAACACTCAAATTGCGTCGAGATTCAATACATCGGCCACCAGCAGTCTTGTCTCCAAGGGTCTATTGCTGCCTCGGGCACCTTATGGTCGTTCTCCTGTGAGTCTAGATATTCGAATCCGACGCAAAAATGATAGTTAATTGTATCGTTCAGGGCCATGTATTGACGATGGAACACTCAAATTGCGTCGAGATTCAATACATCGGCCTCCCGCCGACTTGTCTCCAAGGGTGTTGCTGCCTCGGGCACCTTATGGTCGTTCTCCTGTGAGTTTAGATTATCGAATCCGACGCAAAAATGATAGTTAATTGTAACGTTTTGGGCCTCCTAATGACGATGGTACAATCAAATTGCGTCGATATTCATGACATCGGCCTCCAGCCGACTTGTCTCCAAGTGTCTGTTGCTGCCTCGGGCACCATATGATCCTTCTCCTGTGAGTCTAGATTTTCGAATCCGACGCAAAAATGATAGTTAATTGTAACGTTCATGGCCTCCTAATGCCGATGGAACTCTCAAATTGCGTCGAGATTCAATACATCGGCCTCCAGCGGACTTGTCTCCAAGGGGATATTGCTGTCTGGAGCACCGTATGAACTTCTCCTGTGAGTAGATTTTCGAATCCGACACATAAATGATAGTTAATTGTAACGTTCAGGTCCTTCTAATGACGATGGGACACTCATTTTGCGTCGCGATCCAATACATCGTCCTCCAACCGACTTGTCTCCAAGGGTCAATAGCTGCCTCGTCCACCATATGGTCGTTCCCCTGTGAGTTTAGATTATCGAATCCGACGCAAAAATGATAGTGAATTGTAACGTTCAGCGCCTCCTAACGACGAAAGAAGACTCAAATTGCGTCGAGACTCAATACATCGTCCTCCAGCCGATTTGTCTCCAAGGGGTATATTGCTGTCTAGAGCACCGTATGAACTTCTCCTGTGAGTAGATTTTCGAATCCGACGCGAAACTGATAGTTAATTGTAACATTCATGGCCTCCTAAAGACGATGGAACACTCATTTTGCGTCGCGAACCAATACATCGTCCTCCAACCGACTTGTCTCCAAGGGTCAATAGCTGCCTCGGGCACCGTATGGTCGTTCCCCTGTGAGTTTGATTATCGAATCCGACGCAAAAATGATAGTTAATTGTAACGTTTAGGGCCTCCTAATGACGATGGGACACTCAAATTGCGTCGAGATTCAATACATCGTCCTCCAGCCGACTTGTCTCCAAGGGGATATTGCTGTCTCGGGCACAATATGATCCTTCTCCTGTGAGTCTAGATTTTCGAATCCGACGCAAAAATGATAGTGAATTGTAACGTTCAGCGCCTCCTAATGACGATAGAAGACTCAAATTGCGTCGGGATTCAATACATCGTCCTCCAGCCGATTTGTCTCCAAGGGGATATTGCTGCCTCGGGCACCAAATGGTTCGTCTGCTGTGAGTCTAGATTTTCGAATCCGACGAAAAACTGATAGTTAATTGTAACATTCAGGGCCTCCTAATGACGATGGAACACTCAAATTGCGTCGCGATCCAATACATCGTCCTCCAGCCGACTTGTCTCCAAGGATCTAATGCTGCCTCGGGCACTTTATGGTCGTTCTCCTGTAAGTCTAGATTTTCGAATCCGACGCAAAAATGATAGTTAATTGTAACGTTCAGGGCCGCCTAATGACGTTGGAACTCTCAAATTGCGTCGAGATTCAATACATCGTCCTCCAGCCGACTTGTCTCCAAGGGTCTATTGCTGCCTCGGGCACCTTATGGTCGTCCTCCTGTGAGTCTAGATTTTCGAACCCGACGCAAAAATGATAGTTAATTGTAACGTTCAGGGCCTCCTAATGCCGATGGAACACTCAAATTGCGTCGAGATTCAATACATCGGCCTCCAGCCGACTTGTCTCCAAGGGTCTATTGCTGCCTCGGGCACCTTATGGTCGTTCTCCTGGGAGTCTAGATTTTCGAATCCGACGCAAAAATGAATGTTAATTGTAACGTTCAGGGCCTTGTAATGACGATGGAACACTCAAATTGCGTCGAGATTCAATACATCGGCCTCCAGCCGACTTGTCTCCAAGGGTATATTGCTGCCTCGGGCAACACATGGTCCTTCTCCTGTGAGTCTAGATTTTCGAATCCGACGCAAAAATGATAGTTAATTGTAACGTTCAGGGCCTTGTAATGACGATGGAACACTCAAATTGCGTCGAGATTCAATACATCGGCCTCCAGCCGACTTGTCTCCATGGGTCTATTGCTGCCTCGGGCACCTTATGGTCGTTCTCCTGTGAGTTTAGATTATCGAATCCGACGCAAAAATGATAGTTAATTGTAACGTTCAGGGCCATGTAATGACGATGGAACACTCAAATTGCGTCGAGATTCAATACATCGGCCTCCAGCCGACTTGTCTCCAAGGGTATATTGCTGCCTCGGGCACCCTATGGTCGTCCTCCTGTGAGTCTTGATTTTCTAATCCGACGCAAAAATGATAGTTAATTGTAACGTTCAGGGCCTTGTAATGACGATGGAACACTCAAATTGCGTCGAGATTCAATACATCGGCCTCCAGCCGACTTGTCTCCAAGGGTCATGCTGCCTTAGGCACCTTATGGTCGTTCTCCTGTGAGTCTAGATTTTCGAACCCGACGCAAAAATGATAGTTAATTGTAACGTTCAGGGCCTCCTAATGCCGATGGAACACTCAAATTGCGTCGAGATTCAATACATCGGCCTCCAGCCGTCTTGTCTCCAAGGGGATATCGCTGCCTCGGGCACCACATGGTCCTTCTCCAGTGAGTCTAGATTTTCGAATCCGACGCAAAAATGATAGTGAATTGTAACGTTCAGCGCCTCCTAATGACGATAGAAGACTCAAATTGCGTCGCGATCCAATAAATCGTCCTGCAGCCGACTTGTCTCCAAGGGTCTATTGCTGCCTCGGGCACCTTATGGTCGTTCTCCTGTGAGTCTAGATTTTCGAATCCGACGCAAAAATGATAGTTAATTGTAACGTTCAGGGCCTTGTAATGACGATGGAACACTCAAATTGCGTCGAGATTCAATACATCGTCCTCCAGCCGACTTGTCTCCAAGGGTCTGTTGCTGCCTCGGGCAGCTTATGGACGTTCTCCTGTGAGTCTACATTTTCGAATCCGACGCAATAATGATAGTTAATTGTAACGTTCAGGGCCTCCTAATGCCGATGGAACACTCAAATTGCGTCGAGATTCAATACATCGGCCTGCAGCCGACTTGTCTCCAAGGGTTTATTGCTGCCTCGGGCACCTTATGGTCGTTCTCCTGTGAGTCTAGATTTTCGAATCCGACGCAAAAATGATAGTTAATTGTAACGTTCAGGGCCTTGTAATGACGATGGAACACTCAAATTGCGTCGAGATTCAATACATCGGACTCCAGCCGACTTGTCTCCATGGGTCTATTGCTGCCTCGGGCACCTTATGCTAGTTCTCCTGTGAGTTTAGATTATCGAATCCGACGCAAAAATGATAGTTAATTGTAACGTTCAGGGCCTCCTAATGCCGATGGAACACTCAAATTGCGTCGAGATTCAATACATCGGCCTCCAGCCGACTTGTCTCCAAGGGTATATTGCTGCCTCGGGCACCTTATGGTCGTTCTCCTGTGAGTCTAGAGTTTCGAATCCGACGCAAAAATGATAGTTAATTGTAACGTTCAGGGCCTTGTAATGACGATGGAACACTCAAATTGCGTCGAGATTCAATACATCGGACTCCAGCCGACTTGTCTCCATGGGTCTATTGCTGCCTCGCGCACCTTATGGTCGTTCTCCTGTGAGTTTAGATTATCGAATCCGACGCAAAAATGATAGTTAATTGTAACGTTCAGGGCCTCCTAATGCCGATGGAACACTCAAATTGCGTCGAGATTCAATACATCGGCCTCCAGCCGACTTGTCTCCAAGGGTATATTGCTGCCTCGGGCACCTTATGGTCGTTCTCCTGTGAGTCTAGAATTTCGAATCCGACGCAAAAATGATAGTTGATTGTAACTTTCAGGGCCATGTAATGACGATGGAACACTCAAATTGCGTCGAGATTCAATACATCGGCCTTCCGCCGACTTGTCTCCAAGGGTGATGCTGCCTCGGGCACCTTATGGTCGTTCTCCTGTGAGTCTAGATTTTCGAATCCGACGAAAAACTGATAGTTAATTGTAACATTCAGGGCCTCCTAATGACGATGGAACACTCAAATTGCGTCGCGATCCAATACATCGTCCTCCAGCCGACTTGTCTCCAAGGATCTAATGCTGCCTCGGGCACTTTATGGTCGTTCTCCTGTAAGTCTAGATTTTCGAATCCGACGCAAAAATGATAGTTAATTGTAACGTTCAGGGCCGCCTAATGACGTTGGAACTCTCAAATTGCGTCGAGATTCAATACATCGTCCTCCAGCCGACTTGTCTCCAAGGGTCTATTGCTGCCTCGGGCACCTTATGGTCGTCCTCCTGTGAGTCTAGATTTTCGAACCCGACGCAAAAACGATAGTTAATTGTAACGTTCAGGGCCTCCTAATGCCGATGGAACACTCAAATTGCGTCGAGATTCAATACATCGTCCTCCAGCCGACTTGTCTCCAAGGGTCTATTGCTGCCTCGGGCACCTTATGGTCGTTCTCCTGGGAGTCTAGATTTTCGAATCCGACGCAAAAATGAATGTTAATTGTATCGTTCAGGGCCTTGTAATGACGATGGAACACTCAAATTGCGTCGAGATTCAATACATCGGCCTCCAGCCGCCTTGTCTCCAAGGGGATATCGATGCCTCGGGCACCACATGGTCCTTCTCCTGTGAGTCTAGATTTTCGAATCCGACGCAAAAATGATAGTGAATTGAAACGTTCAGCGCCTCCTTATGACGATAGAAGACTCAAATTGCGTCGCGGTCCAATACATCGTCCTCCAGCCGACTTGTCTCCAAGGGTCTATTGCTGCCTCGGGCACCTTATGGTCGTACTCCTGTGAGTCTAGATTTTCGAATCCGACGCAAAAATGATAGTTAATTGTAACGTTCAGGGCCTTGTAATGACGATGGAACACTCAAATTGCGTCGAGATTCAATACATCGGCCTCCAGCCGACTTGTCTCCATGGGTCTATTGCTGCCTCGGGCACCTTATGGTCGTTCTCCTGTGAGTTTAGATTATCGAATCCGACGCAAAAATGATAGTTAATTGTAACGTTCAGGGCCATGTAATGACGATGGAACACTCAAATTGCGTCGAGATTCAATACATCGGCCTCCAGCCGACTTGTCTCCAAGGGTATATTGCTGCCTCGGGCACCTTATGGTCGTCCTCCTGTGAGTCTTGATTTTCTAATCCGACGCAAAAATGATAGTTAATTGTAACGTTCAGGGCCTTGTAATGACGATGGAACACTCAAATTGCGTCGAGATTCAATACATCGGCCTCCAGCCGACTTGTCTCCAAGGGTCATGCTGCCTTAGGCACCTTATGGTCGTTCTCCTGTGAGTCTAGATTTTCGAACCCGACGCAAAAATGATAGTTAATTGTAACGTTCAGGGCCTCCTAATGCCGATGGAACACTCAAATTGCGTCGAGATTCAATACATCGGCCTCCAGCCGTCTTGTCTCCAAGGGGATATCGCTGCCTCGGGCACCACATGGTCCTTCTCCAGTGAGTCTAGATTTTCGAATCCGACGCAAAAATGATAGTGAATTGTAACGTTCAGCGCCTCCTAATGACGATAGAAGACTCAAATTGCGTCGCGATCCAATAAATCGTCCTGCAGCCGACTTGTCTCCAAGGGTCTATTGCTGCCTCGGGCACCTTATGGTCGTTCTCCTGTGAGTCTAGATTTTCGAATCCGACGCAAAAATGATAGTTAATTGTAACGTTCAGGGCCTTGTAATGACGATGGAACACTCAAATTGCGTCGAGATTCAATACATCGTCCTCCAGCCGACTTGTCTCCAAGGGTCTGTTGCTGCCTCGGGCAGCTTATGGACGTTCTCCTGTGAGTCTACATTTTCGAATCCGACGCAATAATGATAGTTAATTGTAACGTTCAGGGCCTCCTAATGCCGATGGAACACTCAAATTGCGTCGAGATTCAATACATCGGCCTGCAGCCGACTTGTCTCCAAGGGTTTATTGCTGCCTCGGGCACCTTATGGTCGTTCTCCTGTGAGTCTAGATTTTCGAATCCGACGCAAAAATGATAGTTAATTGTAACGTTCAGGGCCTTGTAATGACGATGGAACACTCAAATTGCGTCGAGATTCAATACATCGGACTCCAGCCGACTTGTCTCCATGGGTCTATTGCTGCCTCGGGCACCTTATGGTAGTTCTCCTGTGAGTTTAGATTATCGAATCCGACGCAAAAATGATAGTTAATTGTAACGTTCAGGGCCTCCTAATGCCGATGGAACACTCAAATTGCGTCGAGATTCAATACATCGGCCTCCAGCCGACTTGTCTCCAAGGGTATATTGCTGCCTCGGGCACCTTATGGTCGTTCTCCTGTGAGTCTAGAGTTTCGAATCCGACGCAAAAATGATAGTTAATTGTAACGTTCAGGGCCTTGTAATGACGATGGAACACTCAAATTGCGTCGAGATTCAATACATCGGACTCCAGCCGACTTGTCTCCATGGGTCTATTGCTGCCTCGCGCACCTTATGGTCGTTCTCCTGTGAGTTTAGATTATCGAATCCGACGCAAAAATGATAGTTAATTGTAACGTTCAGGGCCTCCTAATGCCGATGGAACACTCAAATTGCGTCGAGATTCAATACATCGGCCTCCAGCCGACTTGTCTCCAAGGGTATATTGCTGCCTCGGGCACCTTATGGTCGTTCTCCTGTGAGTCTAGAATTTCGAATCCGACGCAAAAATGATAGTTGATTGTAACTTTCAGGGCCATGTAATGACGATGGAACACTCAAATTGCGTCGAGATTCAATACATCGGCCTTCCGCCGACTTGTCTCCAAGGGTGATGCTGCCTCGGGCACCTTATGGTCGTTCTCCTGTGAGTCTAGATTTTCGAATCCGACGAAAAACTGATAGTTAATTGTAACATTCAGGGCCTCCTAATGACGATGGAACACTCAAATTGCGTCGCGATCCAATACATCGTCCTCCAGCCGACTTGTCTCCAAGGATCTAATGCTGCCTCGGGCACTTTATGGTCGTTCTCCTGTAAGTCTAGATTTTCGAATCCGACGCAAAAATGATAGTTAATTGTAACGTTCAGGGCCGCCTAATGACGTTGGAACTCTCAAATTGCGTCGAGATTCAATACATCGTCCTCCAGCCGACTTGTCTCCAAGGGTCTATTGCTGCCTCGGGCACCTTATGGTCGTCCTCCTGTGAGTCTAGATTTTCGAACCCGACGCAAAAACGATAGTTAATTGTAACGTTCAGGGCCTCCTAATGCCGATGGAACACTCAAATTGCGTCGAGATTCAATACATCGTCCTCCAGCCGACTTGTCTCCAAGGGTCTATTGCTGCCTCGGGCACCTTATGGTCGTTCTCCTGGGAGTCTAGATTTTCGAATCCGACGCAAAAATGAATGTTAATTGTATCGTTCAGGGCCTTGTAATGACGATGGAACACTCAAATTGCGTCGAGATTCAATACATCGGCCTCCAGCCGCCTTGTCTCCAAGGGGATATCGATGCCTCGGGCACCACATGGTCCTTCTCCTGTGAGTCTAGATTTTCGAATCCGACGCAAAAATGATAGTGAATTGAAACGTTCAGCGCCTCCTTATGACGATAGAAGACTCAAATTGCGTCGCGGTCCAATACATCGTCCTCCAGCCGACTTGTCTCCAAGGGTCTATTGCTGCCTCGGGCACCTTATGGTCGTACTCCTGTGAGTCTAGATTTTCGAATCCGACGCAAAAATGATAGTTAATTGTAACGTTCTGGGCCTTGTAATGACGATGGAACACTCAAATTGCGTCGAGATTCAATACATCGTCCTCCAGCCGACTTGTCTCCAAGGGTCTGTAGCTGCCTCGGGCAGCTTATGGTCGTTCTCCTGTAAGTCTAGATTTTCGAATCCGACGCAAAAATGATAGTTAATTGTAACGTTCAGGGCCTCCTAATGCCGATGGAACACTGAAATTGCGTCGAGATTCAATACATCGGCCTCCAGCCGACTTGTCTCCAAGGGTATATTGCTGCTTCGGGCACCTTATGGTCGTTCTCCTGTGAGTCTAGATTTTCGAATCCGACGCAAAAATGATAGTTAATTGTAACGTTCAGGGCCTTGTAATGACGATGGAACACTCAAATTGCGTCGAGATTCAATACATCGGCCTCCAGCCGACTTGTCTCCATGGGTCTATTGCTGCCTCGGGCACCTTATGGTCGTTCTCCTGTGAGTTTAGATTATCGAATCCGACGCAAAAATGATAGTTAATTGTAACGTTCAGGGCCATGTAATGACGATGGAACACTCAAATTGCGTCGAGATTCAATACATCGGCCTCCAGCCAACTTGTCTCCAAATGTATATTGCTGCCTCGGGCACCTTATGGTCGTCCTCCTGTGAGTCTAGATTTTCTAATCCGACGCAAAAATGATAGTTAATTGTAACGTTCAGGGCCTTGTAATGACGATGGAACACTCAAATTGCGTCGAGATTCAATACATCGGCCTCCAGCCGACTTGTCTCCAAGGGTGATGCTGCCTTGGGCACCTTATGGTCGTTCTCCTGTGAGTCTAGATTTTCGAACCCGACGCAAAAATGATAGTTAATTGTAACGTTCAGGGCCTCCTAATGCCGATGGAACACTCAAATTGCGTCGAGATTCAATACATCGGCCTCCAGCCGTCTTGTCTCCAAGGGGATATCGCTGCCTCGGGCACCACATGGTCCTTCTCCAGTGAGTCTAGATTTTCGAATCCGACACAAAAATGATAGTGAATTGTAACGTTCAGCGCCTCCTAATGACGATAGAAGACTAAAATTGCGTCGCGATCCAATACATCGTCCTGCAGCCGACTTGTCTCCAAGGGTCTATTGCTGCCTCGGGCACCTTATGGTCGTTCTCCTGTGAGTCTAGATTTTCGAATCCGACGCAAAAATGATAGTTAATTGTAACGTTCAGGGACTTGTAATAACGATGGAACACTCAAATTGCGTCGAGATTCAATACATCGTCCTCCAGCCGACTTGTCTCCAAGGGTCTGTTGCTGCCTCGGGCAGCTTATGGACGTTCTCCTGTGAGTCTACATTTTCGAATCCAACGCAAAAATGATAGTTAATTGTAACGTTCAGGGCCTTGTAATGACGATGGAACACTCAGATTGCGTCGAGATTCAATACATCGGACTCCAGCCGACTTGTCTCCATGGGTCTATTGCTGCCTCGGGCACCTTATGGTCGTTCTCCTGTGAGTTTAGATTATCGAATCCGACGCAAAAATGATAGTTAATTGTAACGTTCAGGGCCTCCTAATGCCGATGGAACACTCAAATTGCGTCGAGATTCAATACATCGGCCTCCAGCCGACTTGTCTCCAAGGGTATATTGCTACCTCGGGCACCTTATGGTCGTTCTCCTGTGAGTCTAGATTTTCGAATCCGACGCAAAAATGATAGTTAATTGTAACGTTCAGGGCCTTGTAATGACGATGGAACACTCAAATTGCGTCGAGATTCAATACATCGGACTCCAGCCGACTTGTCTCCATGGGTCTATTGCTGCCTCGGGCACCTTATGGTCGTTCTCCTGTGAGTTTAGATTATCGAATCCGACGCAAAAATGATAGTTAATTGTAACGTTCAGGGCCTCCTAATGCCGATGGAACACTCAAATTGCGTCGAGATTCAATACATCGGCCTCCAGCCGACTTGTCTCCAAGGGTATATTGCTGCCTCGGGCACCTTATGGTCGTTCTCCTGTGAGTGTAGATTTTCGAATCCGACGCAAAAATGATAGTTGATTGTAACTTTCAGGGCCATGTAATGACGATGGAACACTCAAATTGCGTCGAGATTCAACACATCGGCCTCCCGCCGACTTGTCTCCAAGGGTGATGCTGCCTCGGGCACCTTATGGTCGTTCTCCTGTGAGTCTAGATTTTCGAATCCGACGAAAAACTGATAGTTAATTGTAACATTCAGGGCCTCCTAATGACGATGGAACACTCAAATTGCGTCGCGATCCAATACATCGTCCTCCAGCCGACTTGTCTCCAAGGATGTAATGCTGCCTCGGGCACTTTATGGTCGTTCTCTTGTAAGTCTAGATTTTCGAATCCGACGCAAAAATGATAGTTAATTGTAACGTTCAGGGCCGCCTAATGACGTTGGAACTCTCAAATTGCGTCGAGATTCAATACATCGTCCTCCAGCCGACTTGTCTCCAAGGGTCTATTGCTGCCTCGGGCACCTTATGGTCGTTCTCCTGTGAGTCTAGATTTTCGAACCCGACGCAAAAATGATAGTTAATGGTAACGTTCAGGGCATCCTAATGCCGATGGAACACTCAAATTGCGTCGAGATTCAATACATCGGCCTCCAGCCGACTTGTCTGCAAGGGTCTATTGCTGCTTCGGGCACCTTATGGTCGTTCTCCTGTGAGTCTAGATTTTCGAATCCGACGCAAAAATGATAGTTAATTGTAACGTTCAGGGCCTTGTAATGACGATGGAACACTCAAATTGCGTCGAGATTCAATACATCGGCCTCCAGCCGACTTGTCTCCAAGGGTCTATTGCTGCCTCGGGCACCTTATGGTCGTTCTCCTGTGAGTTTAGATTATCGAATCCGACGCAAAAATGATAGTTAATTGTAACGTTCAGGGCCTTGTAATGACGATGGAACACTCAAATTGCGTCGAGATTCAATACATCGGCCACCAGCCGACTTGTCTCCAAGGGGATATCGCTGCCTCGGGCACCACATGGTCCTTCTCCTGTGAGTCTAGTTTTTCGAATCCGACGCAAAAATGATAGTGAATTGTAACGCTCAGCGCCTCCTAATGGCGATAGAAGACTCAAATTGCGTCGCGATCCAATTCATCGTCCTCCAGCCGACTTGTCTCCAAGGGTCTATTGCTGCCTCGGGCACCTTATAGTCGTTCTCCTGTGAGTCTAGATTTTCGAATCCGACGCAAAAATGATATTCAATTGTAACGTTCAGGGCATTGTAATGACGATGGAACACTCAAATTGCGTCGAGATTCAATACAGCGTCCTCCAGCCGACTTGTTTCCAAGGGTCTGTAGCTGCCTCGGGCAGCTTATGGTCGTTCTCCTGTGAGTCTAGATTTTCGAATCCGACGCAAAAATGATAGTTAATTGTAACGTTCAGGGCCTCCTAATGCCGATGGAACACTCAAATTGCGTCGAGATTCAATACATCGGCCTCCAGCCGAGTTGTCTCCAAGGGTATATTGCTGCTTCGGGCACCTTATGGTCGTTCTCCTGTGAGTCTAGATTTTCGAATCCGACGCAAAAATGGTAGTTAATTGTAACGTTCAGGGCCTTGTAATGACGATGGAACACTCAAATTGCGTCGAGATTCAATACATCGGCCTCCAGCCGACTTGTCTCCATGGGTCTATTGCTGCCTCGGGCACCTTATGTTCGTTCTACTGTGAGTTTAGATTATCGAATCCGACGCAAAAATGATAGTTAATTGTAACGGTCAGGGCCATGTAATGACGATGGAACACTCAAATTGCGTCGAGATACAATACATCAGCCTCCCGCCGACTTGTCTTCAAGGGTGATGCTGCCTCGGGCACCTTATGGTCGTTCTCCTGTGAGTGTAGATTTTCGAATCCGACGAAAAACTGATAGTTAATTGTAACATTCAGGGCCTCCTAATGACGATGTAACACTCAAATTGCGTCGCGATCCAATACATCGTCCTCCAGCCGACTTGTCTCCAAGGATCTAATGCTGCCTCGGGCACTTTATGGTCGTTCTCTTGTAAGTCTAGATTTTCGAATCCGACGCAAAAATGATAGTTAATTGTAACGTTCAGGGCCGCCTAATGACGTTGGAACTCTCAAATTGCGTCGAGATTCAATACATCGTCCTCCAGCCGACTTGTCTCCAAGGGTTTAATGCTGCCTCGGGCACCTTATGGTCGTTTTCCTGTGAGTTTAGATTATCGAATCCGACGCAAAAATGATAGTTAATTGTAACGTTTAGGGACTCCTAATGACGATGGAACACTCAAATTGCGTCGATATTCAATACATCGGCCTCCAGCCGACTTGTCTCCAAGGTTCTGTTGCTGCCTCGGGCACCATATGATCCTTCTCCTGTGAGTCTAGATTTTCGAATCCGACGCAAAAATGATAGTTAATTGTAACGTTCAGGGCCTTGTAATGACGATGGAACACTCAAATTGCGTCGAGATTCAATACATCGGCCTCCAGCCGACTTGTCTCCAAGGGTCTATTGCTGCCTCGGGCACCTTATGGTCGTTCTCCTGTGAGTCTAGATTTTCGAATCCGACGCAAAAATGATAGTTAATTGTAACGTTCAGGGCCTTGTAATGACGATGGAACACTCAAATTGCGTCGAGATTCAATACATCGGCCTCCAGCCGACTTGTCTCCAAGGGTCTATTGCTGCCTCGGGCACCTTATGGTCGTTCTCCTGTGAGTTTAGATCATCGAATTCGACGCAAAAATGATAGTTAATTATAACGTTCAGGGCCCCCTAATGCCGATGGAAGACTCAAATTGTGTCGAGATTCAATACATCGGCCTCCAGCCGACTTGTGTCCAAGGGTCTATTGCTGCCTCGGGCACCTTATGGTCGTTCTCCTGTGAGTCTAGATTTTCGAATCCGACGCAAAAATGATAGTTAATTGTAACGTTCAGGGCCTTGTAATGACGATGGATTACTCAAATTGCGTCGAGATTCAATACATCGTCCTCCAACCGACTTGTCTCCAAGGGTCTGTTGCTGCCGCGGGCAGCTTATGGTCGTTCTCCTGTGAGTTTAGATTAACGAATCCGACGCAAAAATGATAGTTAATTGTAACGTTTAGGGCCTCCTAATGACGATGGGACACTCAAATTGCGTCGAGATTCAATGCATCGTCCTCTAGCCGACTTGTCTCCAAGGGGATATTGCTGTCTCGGGCACAATATGATCTTTCTCCTGTGAGTCTAGATTTTCGAATCCGACGCAAAAATGATAGTTAATTGTAACGTTCAGGGCCATGTAATGACGATGGAACACTCAAATTGCGTCGAGATTCAATACATCGGCCTCCCGCCGACTTGTCTCCAAGGGTGATGCTGCCTCGGGCACCTTATGGTCGTTCTCCTGTGAGTTTAGATTATCGAATCCGACGCAAAAATGATAGTTAATTGTAACGTTTAGGGCCGTGTAATGACGATGGGACACTCAAATTGCGTCGAGATTCAATACATCGTCCTCCAGCCGACTTGTCTCCAAGGGGTCTAATGCTGCCTCGGGCACCTTATGGTCCTTCTCTTGTAAGTCTAGATTTTCGAATCCGACGCAAAAATGATAGTTAATTGTAACGTTCATGGCCTCCTAATGCCGATGGAACTCTCAAATTGCGTCGAGATTCAATACATCGGCCTCCAGCGGACTTGTCTCCAAGGGGATATTGCTGTCTCGAGCACCGTATGAACTTCTCCTGTGACTAGATTTTCGAATCCGACGCATAAATGATAGCTAATTGTAACGTTCAGGGCCTTCTAATGACGATGGGACACTCATTTTGCGTCGCGATCCAATACATCGTCCTCCAACCGACTTGTCTCCAAGGGTCAATAGCTGCCTCGAACACCGTATGGTCGTTCCCCTCTGAGTTTAGATTATCGAATCCGACGCAAAAATGATAGTTACTTGTAACGTTTAGGGCCTCCTAATGACGATAGGACACTCAAATTGCGTCGAGATTCAATACATCGTCCTCCAGCCGACTTGTCTCCAAGGGGATATTGCTGTCTCGGGCACAATATGATCCTTCTCCTGTGAGTCTAGATTTTCGAATCCGACGCAAAAATGATAGTGAATTGTAACGTTCAGCGCCTCCTAATGACGATAGAAGACTCAAATTGCGTCGAGATTCAATACATCGTCCTCCAGCCGATTAGTCTCCAAGGGGATTTTGCTGCCTCGGGCACCAAATGGTTCGTCTGCTGTGAGTCCAGATTTTCGAATCCGACGAAAAACTGATAGTTAATTGTAACATTCAGGGCCTCCTAATGACGATGGAACACTCAAATTGCGTCGCGATCCAATACATCGTCCTCCAGCCGACTTGTCTCCAAGGATCCAATGCTGCCACGGGCACTTTATGGTCGTTCTCTTGTAAGTCTAGATTTTCGAATCCGACGCAAAAATAATAGTTAATTGTAAAGTTCAGGGCCGCCTAATGACGATGGAACTCTCAAATTGCGTCGAGATTCAATACATCGTCCTCCAGCCGACTTGTCTCCAAGGGTCTATTTCTGCCTCGGGCACCTTATGGTCGTTCTCCTGTGAGTCTAGATTTTCGAATCCGACGCAAAAATGATAGTTAATTGTAACGTTCAGGGCCTTGTAATGACGATGGAACACTCAAATTGCGTCGAGATTCAATACATCGGCCTCCAGCCGACTTGTCTCCAAGGGTCTTTTGCTGCCTCGGGCACCTTATGGTCGTTCTCCTGTGAGTTTAGATTATCGAATCCGACGCAAAAATGATAGTTAATTGTAACGTTCAGGGCCTCCTAATGCCGATGGAACACTCAAATTGCGTCGAGATTCAATACATCGGCCACCAGCCGACTTGTCTCCAAGGGTCTATTGCTGCCTCGGGCACCTTATGGTCGTTCTCCTGTGAGTCTAGATTTTCGAATCCGACGCAAAAATGATAGTTAATTGCAACGTTTAGGGCCTTGTAATGACGATGGGACACTCAAATTGCGTCGAGATTCAAAACATCGTCCTCCAGCCGACTTGTCTCCAAGGGTCTAATGCTGCCTCGGGCACCTTATGGTCGTTTTCCTGTGAGTTTAGATTATCGAATCCGACGCAAAAATGATAGTTAATTGTAACGTTTAGGGCCTCCTAATGACGATGGAACACTCAAATTGCGTCGATATTCAATACGTCGGCCTCCAGCCGACTTGTCTCCAAGGGTCTGTTGCTGCCTAGGGCACCATATGATCCTTCTCCTGTGAGTCTAGATTTTCGAATCCGACGCAAAAATGATAGTTAATAGTAACGTTCAGCGCCTCCTGATGACGATAGATCTCTCAAATTGCGTCGAGATTCAATACATCGTCCTCCAGCCGACTTGTCTCCAAGGGGTCTAATGCTGCCTCGGGCACCTTATGGTCCTTCTCTTGTAAGTCTAGATTTTCGAATCCGACGCAGAAATGATAGTTAATTGTAACGTTCATGGCCTCCTAATGCCGATGGAACTCTCAAATTGCGTCGAGATTCAATACATCGGCCTCCAGCGGACTTGTCTCCAAGGGGATATTGCTGTCTCGAGCACCGTATGAACTTCTCCTGTGACTAGATTTTCGAATCCGACGCATAAATGATAGTTAATTGTAACGTTCAGGGCCTTCTAATGACGATGGGACACTCATTTTGCGTCGCGATCCAATACATCGTCCTCCAACCGACTTGTCTCCAAGGGTCAATAGCTGCCTCGGGCACCGTATGGTCGTTCCCCTCTGAGTTTAGATTATCGAATCCGACGCAAAAATGATAGTTACTTGTAACGTTTAGGGCCTCCTAATGACGATAGGACACTCAAATTGCGTCGAGATTCAATACATCGTCCTCCAGCCGACTTGTCTCCAAGGGGATATTGCTGTCTCGGGCACAATATGATCCTTCTCCTGTGAGTCTAGATTTTCGAATCCGACGCAATAATGATAGTGAATTGTAACATTCAGCGCCTCCTAATGACGATAGAAGACTCAAATTGCGTCGAGATTCAATACATCGTCCTCCAGCCGATTTGTCTCCAAGGGGATATTGCTGCCTCGGGCACCAAATGGTTCGTCTGCTGTGAGTCCAGATTTTCGAATCCGACGAAAAACTGATAGTTAATTGTAACATTCAGGGCCTCCTAATGACGATGGAACACTCAAATTGCGTCGCGATCCAATACATCGTCCTCCAGCCGACTTGTCTCCAAGGATCCAATGCTGCCACGGGCACTTTATGGTCGTTCTCTTGTAAGTCTAGATTTTCGAATCCGACGCAAAAATGATAGTTAATTGTAACGTTCAGGGCCGCCTAATGACGATGGAACTCTCAAATTGCGTCGAGATTCAATACATCGTCCTCCAGCCGACTTGTCTCCAAGGGTCTATTGCTGCCTCGGGCACCTTATGGTCGTTCTCCTGTGAGTCTAGATTTTCGAATCCGACGCAAAAATGATAGTTAATTGTAACGTTCAGGGCCTTGTCATGACGATGGAACACTCAAATTGCGTCGAGATTCAATACATCGGCCTCCAGCCGACTTGTCTCCAAGGGTCTATTGCTGCCTCGGGCACCTTATGGTCGTTCTCCTGTGAGTTTAGATTATCGAATCCGACGCAAAAATGATAGTTAATTGTAACGTTCAGGGCCTTGTAATGACGCTGGAACACTCAAATTGTGTCGAGATTCAATACATCGGCCTCCAGCCGACTTGTCTCCAAGGGTCTATTGCTGCCTCGGGAACCTTATGGTCGTTCCCCTGTGAGTTTAGATTATCGAATCCGACGCAAAAATGATAGTTACTTGTAACGTTTAGGGCCTCCTAATGACGATAGGACACTCAAATTGCGTCGAGATTCAATACATCGTCCTCCAGCCGACTTGTCTCCAAGGGGATATTGCTGTCTCGGGCACAATATGATCCTTCTCCTGTGAGTCTAGATTTTCGAATCCGACGCAAAAATGATAGTGAATTGTAACGTTCAGCGCCTCCTAATGACGATAGAAGACTCAAATTGCGTCGAGATTCAATACATCGTCCTCCAGCCGATTTGTCTCCAAGGGGATATTGCTGCCTCGGGCACCTTATGGTCGTTCTCCTGTGAGTCTAGATTTTCGAATCCGACGCAAAAATGATAGTTAATTGTAACGTTCAGGGCCTTGTAATGACGATGGAACACTCAAATTGCGTTGAGATTCAATACATCGGCCTCCAGCCGACTTGTCTCCAAGGGTCTATTGCTGCCTCGGGCACCTTATGGTCGTTCTCCTGTGAGTTTAGATTATCGAATCCGACGCAAAAATGATAGTTAATTGTAACGTTTAGGGCCTCCTAACGCCGATGGAACACTCAAATTGTGTCGAGATTCAATACATCGGCCTCCAGCCGACTTGTCTCCAAGGGTCTATTGCTGCCTCGGGCACCTTATGTCGTTCTCCTGTGAGTCTAGATTTTCGAATCCGACGCAAAAATGATAGTTAATTGTAACTTTCAGGGCCTTGTAATGACGATGGAACACTCAAATTGCGTCGAGATTCAATACATCGGCCTCCAGCCGACTTGTCTCCAAGGGTCTGTTGCTGCCTCGGGCACCTTATGGTCGTTCTCCTGTGAGTTTAGATTATCGAATCCGACGCAAAAATGATAGTTAATTAGAACGTTCAGGGCCTCCTAATGCCGATGGAACACTCAAATTGCGTCGAGATTCAATACATCGTCCTCCAGCCGATTTGTCTCCAAGGGGATATTGCTGCCTCGGGCACCTTATGGTCGTTCTCCTGTGAGTCTAGATTTTCGAATCCGACGCAAAAATGATAGTTAATTGTAACGTTCAGGGCCTTGTAATGACGATGGAACACTCAAATTGCGTCGAGATTCAATACATCGGCCTCCCGCCGACTTGTCTCCAAGGGTCTAATGCTGCCTCGGACACCTTATGGTCGTTCTCTTGTAAGTCTAGATTTTGGAATCCGACGCAAAAATGATAGTTAATTGTAACGTTCATGGCCTCCTAATGCCGAAGGAACTCTCAAATTGCGTCGAGATTCAATACATCGGCCTCCAGCCGACTTGTCTCCAACGGTCTATTGCTGCCTCGGGCACCTTATGGTCGTTCCCCTGTGAGTTTAGATTATCGAATCCGACGCAAAAATGATAGTTAATTGTAACGTTTAGAGCATCCTAATGACGATGGGACACTCAAATTGCGTCGAGATTCAATACATCGTCCTCCAGCCGACTTGTCTCCAAGGGGATATTGCTGTCTCGGGCACAATATGATCCTTCTCCTGTGAGTCTAGATTTTCGAATCCGACGCAAAAATGATAGGGAATTGTAACGTTCAGCGCCTCCTAATGACGATAGAAGACTCAAATTGCGTCGGGATTCAATACATCGTCCTCCAGCCGATTTGTCTCCAAGGGGATATTGCTGCCTCGGGCACCTTATGGTCGTTCTCCTGTGAGTCTAGATTTTCGAATCCGACGAAAAACTGATAGTTAATTGTAACATTCAGGGCCTCCTAATGACGATGGAACACTCAAATTGCGTCGCGATCCAATACATCGTCCTCCAGCCGACTTGTCTCCAAGGGTCTAATGCTGCCTCGGGCACTTTATGGTCGTTCTCCTGTGAGTCTAGATTTTCGTATCCGACGCAATAATGATAGTTAATTGTAACGTTCAGGGCCTTCTAATGACGATGGAACACTCAAATTGCGTCGAGATTCAATACATCGGCCCCCAGCCGACTTGTCTCCAAGGGTCTATTGCTGCCTCGGGCCCTTTATGGTCGTTCTCTTGTAAGTCTAGATTTACGAATCCGACGCCAAAATGATAGTTAATTGTAACGTTCAGGGCCGCCTAATGACGATGGAACTCTCAAATTGCGTCGAGATTCAATACATCGTCCTCCAGCCGACTTGTCTCCAGGGGTCTATTGCTGCCTCGGGCACCTTATGGTCGTTCTCCTTTGTGTCTAGATTTTCGTATCCGACGCAAAAATGATAGTTAATTGTAACGTTCAGGGCCTTCTAATGACGATGGAACACTCAAATTGCGTCGAGATTCAATACATCGGCCTCCAGCCGACTTGTCTCCAAGGGGATATCGCTGCCTCGGGCACCACATGGTCCTTCTCCTGTGAGTCTAGATTTTCGAATCCGACGCAAAAATGATAGTGAATTGTAACGTTCAGCGCCTCCTAATGACGATAGAAGACTCAAATTGCGTCGCGATCCAATACATCGTCCTCCAGCCGACTTGTCGCCAAGGGTCTATTGCTGCCTCGGGCACCTTATGGTCGTTCTGCTGTGAGTCTAGATTTTCGGATCCGACGCAAAAATGATAGTTAATTGTAACGTTCAGGGCCGCCTAATGACGATGGAACTCTCAAATTCCGTCGAGATTCAATACATCGTCCTGCAGCCGACTTGTCTCCAAGGGTCTATTGCTGCCTCGGGCACCTTATGGTCGTTCTCCTGTGAGTCTAGATTTTCGTATCCGACGCAAAAATGATAGTTAATTGTAACGTTCAGGGCCTTCTAATGACGATGGAACACTCAAATTGCGTCGAGATTCAATACATCGGCCTCCAGCCGACTTGTCTCCAAGGGGATATCGCTGCCTCGGGCACCACATGGTCCTTCTCCTGTGAGTCTAGATTTTCGAATCCGACGCAAAAATGATAGTGAATTGTAACGTTCAGCGCCTCCTAATGACCTAATGACCACATGGTCCTTCTCCTGTGAGTCTAGATTTTCGAATCCGACGCAAAAATGATAGTTAATTGTAACATTCAGGGCCTCCTAATGACGATGGAACACTCAAATTGCGTCGCGATCAAATACATCGTCCTCCAGCCGACTTGTCTCCAAGGGGATATTGCTCTCACGGGCACAATTTGATCCTTCTCCTGTGAGTCTAGAATTTCGAATCCGACGCAAAAATGATAGTGAATTGTAACGTTCAGCGCCTCCTAATGACGATAGAAGACTCAAATTGCGTCGGGATTCAATACATCGTCCTCCAGCCGATTTGTCTCCAAGGGGATATTGCTGCCTCGGGCACCAAATGGTTCGTCTGCTGTGAGTCTAGATTTTCGAATCCGACGAAAAACTGATAGTTAATTGTAACATTCAGGGCACCCTAATGACGATGGAACACTCAAATTGCGTCGCGATCCAATACATCGTCCTCCAGCCGACTTGTCTCCAAGGGTCTAATGCTGCCTCGGGCACTTTATGGTCGTTATCTTGTAAGTCTTGATTTACGAATCCGACGCCAAAATGATAGTTAATTGTAACGTTCAGGGCCGCCTAATGACGATGGAACTCTCAAATTCCGTCGAGATTCAATACATCGTCCTCCAGCCGACTTGTCTCCAAGGGTCTATTGCTGCCTCGGGCACCTTATGGTCGTTCTCCTGTGAGTCTAGATTTTCGTATCCGACGCAAAAATGATAGTTAATTGTAACGTTCAGGGCCTTCTAATGACGATGGAACACTCAAATTGCGTCGAGATTCAATACATCGGCCTCCAGCCGACTTGTCTCCAAGGGGATATCGCTGCCTCGGACACCACATTTTCCTTCTCCTGTGAGTCTAGATTTTCGAATCCGACGCAAAAATGATAGTGAATTGTAACGTTCAGCGCCTCCTAATGACCTAATGACCACATGGTCATTCTCCTGTGAGTCTAGATTTTCGAATCCGACGCAAAAATGATAGTTAATTGTAACATTCAGGGCCTCCTAATGACGATGGAACACTCAAATTGCGTCGCGATCCAATACATCGTCCTCCAGCCGACTTGTCTCCAAGGGTCTAATGCAGCCGCGGGCACTTTATGGTCGTTCTCTTGTAAGTCTAGATTTACGAATCCGACACCAAAATGATACTTAATTGTAACGTTCAGGGCCTCCTAATGATGATGGAACTCTCAAATTGCGTCGAGATTCAATACATCGTCCTCCAGCCGACTTGTCTCCAAGGGTCTATTGCTGCCTCGGGCACCTTATGGTCGTTCTCCTGTGAGTCTAGATTTTCGTATCCGACGCAAAAATGATAGTTAATTGTAACGTTCAGGGCCTTCTAATGACGATGGAACACTCAAATTGCGTCGAGATTCAATACATCGGCCGCCAGCCGACTTGTCACCTCCAGCCGATTTGTCTCCAAGGGTATATTGCTGCCTCGGGCACCTTATGGTCGTTCTCCTGTGAGTCTAGATTTTCGAATCCGACGCAAAAATGATAGTTAATTGTAACGTTCAGGGCCTTGTAATGACGATGGAACACTGAAATTGCGTCGAGATTCAATACATCGGCCTCCAGCCGACTTGTCTCCAAGGGGATATTGCTGTATCGGGCACAATATGATCCTTCTCCTGTGAGTCTAGATTTTCGAATCCGACGCAAAAATGATAGTGAATTGTAACGTTCAGCGCCTCCTAATGACGACAGAAGACTCAAATTGCGTCGGCATTCAATACATCGTCCTCCAGCCGATTTGTCTCCAAGGGGATATTGCTGCCTCGGGCACCAAATGGTTCGTCTGCTGCGAGTCTAGATTTTCGAATCCGACGAAAATCTGATAGTTAATTGTAACATTCAGGGCCTCCTAATGACGTTGGAACACTCAAATTGCGTCGCGATCCAATACATCGTCCTCCAGCCGACTTGTCTCCAAGGGTCTATTGCTGCCTCGGGCACCTTATGGTCGTTCTCCTGTGAGTCTAGATTTTCGTATCCGACGCAAAAATGATAGTGAATTGTAACGTTCAGCGCCTCCTAATGACGATAGAAGACTCAAATTGCGTCGCGATCCAATACATCTTCCTCCAGCCGACTTGTCTCCAAGGGTCTATTGCTGCCTCGGGCTCCTTATGGTCGTTTTCCTGTGAGTCTAGATTTTCGAATCCGACGCATAAATGATAGTTAATTGTAACGTTCAGGGCCTTGTAATGACGATGGAACACTGAAATTGCGTCGAGATTCAATACGTCATCCTCCAGCCGACTTGTCTCCAAGGGGATATTGCTGTATCGGGCACAATATGATCCTTCCCCTGTGAGTCTAGATATTCGAATCCGACGCAAAAATGATAGTGAATTGTAACGTTCAGCGCATCCTAATGACGACAGAAGACTCAAATTGCGTCGGCATTCAATACATCGTCCTCCAGCCGATTTGTCTCCAAGGGGATATTGCTGCCTCGGGCACCAAATGGTTCGTCTGCTGCGAGTCTAGATTTTCGAATCCGACGAAAATCTGATAGTTAATTGTAACATTCAGGGCCTCCTAATGACGTTGGAACACTCAAATTGCGTCGCGATCCAATACATCTTCCTCCAGCCGACTTGTCTCCAAGGGTCTAATGCTGCCTCGGGCACTTTATGGTCGTTCTCTTGTAAGTCTAGATTTACGAATCCGACGAAAAAATGATAGTTAATTGTAACGTTCAGGGCCTTCTAATGACGATGGAACACTCAAAATTCGTCGAGATTCAATACATCGGCCTCCAGCCGACTTGTCACCAAGGGTCTATTGCTGCCTCGGGCACCTTATGGTCGTTCTCCTGTGAGTCTAGATTTTCGAATCCGACGCAAAAATGATAGTTAATTGTAACGTTCAGGGCCTTCTAATGACGATGGAACACTCAAATTGCGTCGAGATCCAATACATCGACCTCCAGCCGACTTGTCTCCAAGGGTCTATTGCTGCCTCGGGCACTTTATGGTCGTACTCCTGTGAATCATGATTTTCGAATCCGACGAAAAACTGATAGTTAATTGTAACATTCAGGGCCTCCTAATGACGATGGATCACTCATTTTGCGTCGCGATCTAATACATCGTCCTCCAACCGACTTGGCTCCAAGGGGATATTGCTGTCCCGGGCACAATGATCTTTCTCCTGTGAGTCTAGATTTTCGAATCCGACGCAAAAATGATAGTGAATTGTAACGTTCAGCGCCTCCTAATGACGATAGAAGATTCAAATTGCGTCGAGATTCAATACATCGTCCTCCAGCCGATTTGTCTCCAAGGGGTATATTACTGTCTCGAGCACCGTATGAACTTATCCTGTGAGTAGATTTTCGAATCCGACGCGAAACTGAAAGTTAATTGTAAGGTTCAGGGCCTTGTAATGACGATGGAACACTCAAATTGCGTCGAGATTCAATACATCGGCCTCCAGCCGACTTGTCTCCAACGGTCTATTGCTGCCTCGGGCACCTTATGGTCGTTCTCCTGTGAGTTTAGATTTTCGAATCCGACGAAAAACTGATAGTTAATTGTAACATTCAGGGCCTCCAAATGACGATGGAACACTCATTTTGCGTCGCGATCTAATACATCGTCCTCCAACCGACTTGGCTCCAAGGGTCAATAGCTGCCACGGGCACCGTATGGCCGTTCCCCTGTGAATCTAGATTTTCGAATCCGACACAAAAATCATAGTTAATTGTAACGTTCAGGGCATTCTAATGACGATGGAACACTCAAATTGCGTCGAGATTCAATACATCGTCTTCCAGCCGACTTGTCTCCAAGGGGATATTGCTGTCTCGGGCACAATATGATCTTTCTCCTGTGAGTCTAGATTTTCGAACCCGACGCAAAAATGATAGTGAATTGTAACGTTCAGCGCCTCCTAATGACGATAGAAGACTCAAATTGCGTCGAGATTCAATACATCATCCTCCAGCCGATTTGTCTCCAAGGGGTATATTGCTGTCTCGAGCACCGTATGAACTTCTCCTGTGAGTAGATTTTCGAATCCGACGCGAAACTGATAGTTAATTGTAAGGTTCAGGGCTTTGTAATGACGATGGAACACTCAAATTGCGTCGTGATTCAATACATCGGCCTCCAGCCGACTTGTCTCCAAGGGGATATCGCTGCCTCGGGCACCAAATGGTCCTTCTCCTGTGAGTCTAGATTTTCGAATCCGACGCAAAAATGATAGTGAATTGTAACCTTCAGCGCCTCCTAATGACGATAGAAGTCTCAAATTGCGTCGGGATTCAATACATCGTCCTCCATCCGATTTGTCTCCAAGGGGATATTGCTGCCTCGGGCACCAAATGGTTCTTCTGCTGTGAATCTAGATTTTCGAATCCGACGAAAAAATGATAGTTAATTGTAACGTTCAGGGCCTCCTAGTGACGATGGAACACTCAAATTGCGTCGCGATCCAATACATCGTCCTCCAGCCGACTTGTCTCCAAGGGTCTAATGCTGCCTCGGGCACTTTATGGTCGTTCTCTTGTAAGTCTAGATTTACGAATCCGACGCCAAAATGATAGTTAATTGCAACGTTCAGGGCCGCCTAATGCCGATGGAACTCTCAAATTGCGTCGAGATTCAATACATCGTCCTCCAGCCGACTTGTCTCCAAGGGGATATTGCTGTCTCGGGCACAATATGATCCTTCTCCTGTGAGTCTAGATTTGCGAATCAGACGCAAAAATGATAGTGAATTGTAACGTTCAGCGCCTCCTAATGACGATAGAAGACTCAAATTGCGTCGCGATCCAATACATCGTCCTCCAGCCGACTTGTCTCCAAGGGTCTAATGCTGCCTCAGGCACTTTATGGTCGTTCTCTTGTAAGTCTAGATTTACGAATCCGACGCCAAAATGATAGTTAATTGTAACGTTCAGGGCCTTCTAATGACGATGGAACACTCAAATTGCGTCGAGATTCAATACATCGGCCTCCAGCCGACTTGTCTCCAAGGGGATATCGCTGCCTCGGGCACTACATGGTCCTTCTCCTGTGAGTCTAGATTTTCGAATCCGACGCAAAAATGATAGTGAATTGTAACGTTCAGCGCCTCCTAATGACCTAATGACCACATGGTCCTTCTCCTGTGAGTCTAGATTTTCGAATCCGACGCAAAAATGATAGTTAATTGTGACATTCAGGGCCTCGTAATGACGATGGAACACTCAAATTGCGTCGGGATCCAATACATCGTCCTCCAGCCGACTTGTCTCCAAGGGTCTAATGCCGCCGCGGGCACTTTATGGTCGTTATCTTGTAAGTCTAGATTTACGAATCCGACGCCAAAATGATAGTTAATTGTAACGTTCAGGGCCGCCTAATGATGATGGGACTCTCAGATTGCGTCGAGATTCAATACACCGTCCTTCAGCCATCTTGTCTCCAAGGGTCTATTGCTGCCTCGGGCACCTTATGGTCGTTCTCCTGTGAGTCTAGATTTTCGTATCCGACGCAAAAATGATAGTTAATTGTAACGTTCAGGGCCTTCTAATGACGATGGAACACTCAAATTGCGTCGAGATTCAATACATCGGCCTCCAGCCCACTTGTCTCCAAGGGGATATCGCTGCCTCGAGCACCACATGGTCCTTCTCCTGTGAGTCTAGATTTTCGGATACGACGCAATAATGATAGTGAATTGTAACGTTCAGCGCCTCCTAATGACGATAGAAGACTCAAATTGCGTCGCGATTCCATACATCGTCCTCCAGCCGACTTGTCTCCAAGGGTCTAATGCTGCCGCGGGCACTTTATGGTCGTTCTCTTGTAAGTCTAGATTTACGAATCCGACGCCAAAATGATAGTTAATTGTAACGTTCAGGGCCACCTAATGATGATGGAACTCTCAAATTGCGTCGAGATTCAATACATCGTCCTCCAGCCGACTTGTCTCCAAGGGTCTATTGCTGCCTCGGGCACCTTATGGTCGTTCTCCTGTGATTCTAGATTTTCGTATCCGACGCAAAAATGATAGTTAATTGTAACGTTCAGGGCCTTCTAATGACGATGGAACACTCAAATTGCGTCGAGATTCAATACATCGGCCTCCAGCCGACTTGTCTCCAAGGGGATATCGCTGCCTCGAGCACCACATGGTCCTTCTCCTGTGAGTCTAGATTTTCGAATCCGAAGCAAAAATGATAGTGAATTGTAACGTTCAGCGCCTCCTAATGACGATAGAAGACTCAAATTGCGTCGCGATTCAATACATCGTCCTCCAGCCGATTTGTCTCCATGGGGATATTGCTGCCTCGGGCACCAAATGGTTCGGCTGCTGTGAGTCTAGATTTTCGAATCCGACGAAAAACTGATAGTTAATTGTAACATTCAGGGCCTCCTAATGACGATGGAACACTCAAACTGCGTCGCGATCCAATACATCGTCCTCCAGCCGACTTGTCTCCAAGGGTCTAATTCTGCCTCGGGCACTTTATGGTCGTTCTCTTGTAAGTCTAGATTTACGAATCCGACGCCAAAATGATAGTTAATTGTAACGTTCAGGGCCGCCTAATGACGATGGAACTCTCAAATTGCGTCGAGATTCAATACATCGTCCTCCAGCCGACTTGTCTCCAAGGGTCTATTGCTGCCTCGGGCACCTTATGGTCGTTCTCCTGTGAGTCTAGACTTCGTATCCGACGCAAAAATGATAGTTAATTTTAACGTTCAGGGCCTCCTAATGCCGATGGAACACTCAAATTGCGTCGAGATTCAATACATCGGCCTCCAGCCGACTTGTCTCCAACGGTCTATTGCTGCCTCGGGCACCTTATGGTCGTTCTCCTGTGAGTTTAGATTTTCGAATCCGACGAAAAACTGATAGTTAATTGTAACATTCAGGGCCTCCTACTGACGATGGAACACTCAAATTGCGTCGCGATCCCATACATCGTCCTCCAGCCGACTTGGCTCCAAGGGTCTAATGCTGCCTCGGGCACTTTATGGTCGTTCTCTTGTAAGTCTAGATTTACGAATCCGACGCCAAAATGATAGTTAATTGTAACGTTCAGGGCCGCCTAATGACGATGGAACTCTCAAATTGCGTCGAGATTCAATACATCGTCCTCCAGCCGACTTGTCTCCAAGGGTCTATTGCTGCCTCGGGCACCTTATGGTCGTTCTCCTGTGAGTCTAGACTTCGTATCCGACGCAAAAATGATAGTTAATTGTAACGTTCAGGGCCTTCTAATGACGATGGAACACTCAAATTGCGTCGAGATTCAATACATCGGCCTCCAGCCGACTTGTCTCCAAGGGGATATCGCTGCCTCGGGCACCACGTGGTCCTTCTCCTGTGAGTCTAGATTTTCGAATCCGACGCAAAAATGATAGTGAATTGTAACGTTCAGCGCCTCCTAATGACGATAGAAGACTCAAATTGCGTCGCGATCCAATACATCGTCCTCCAGCCGACTTGTCTCCATGGGTCTATTGCTGCCTCGGGCACCAAATGGTTCGTCTGCTGTGAGTCTAGATTTTCGAATCCGACGAAAAACTGATAGTTAATTGTAACATTCAGGGCCTCCTAATGACGATGGATCACTCAAATTGCGTCGCGATCCAATACATCGTCCTCCAGCCGACTTGTCTCCAAGGGTCTAATGCTGCCTCGGGCACCGTATGGTCGTTCTCCTGTGAGTTTAGATTATCGAATCCGACGCAAAAATGATAGTTAATTTTAACGTTCAGGGCCTCCTAATGCCGATGGAACACTCAAATTGCGTCGAGATTCAATACATCGGCCTCCAACCGACTTGTCTCCAAGGGTCTATTGCTGCCTCGGGCACCTTATGGTCGTTCTCCTGTGAGTCTAGATTTTCGAATCCGACGCAAAAATGATAGTTAATTGTAACGTTCAGGGCCTTCTAATGACGATGGAACACTCAAATTGCGTCGAGATCCAATACATCGGCCTCCAGACGACTTGTCTCCAACGGTCTATTGCTGCCTCGGGCACCTTATGGTCGTTCTCCTGTGAGTTTAGATTTTCGAATCCGACGAAAAACTGATAGTTAATTGTAACATTCAGGGCCTCCTAATGACGATGGAACACTCAAATTGCGTCGCGATCCAATACATCGTCCTCCAGCCGACTTGTCTCCAAGGGTCTAATGCTGCCGCGGGCACTTTATGGTCGTTCCCCCTTGAGTTTAGACTATCGAAACCGACGCCAAAATGATAGTTAATTGTAACGTTCAGGGCCGCCTAATGATGATGGAACTCTCAAATTGCGTCGAGATTCAATACATCGTCCTCCAGCCGACTTGTCTCCAAGGGTCTATTGCTGCCTCGGGAACCTTATGGTCGTTCTCCTGTGAGTCTAGATTTTCGTATCCGACGCAAAAATGATAGTTAATTGTAACGTTCAGGGCCTTCTAATGACGATGGAAGACTCAAATTGCGTCGAGATTCAATACATCGGCCTCCAGCCGACTAGTCACCAGGGGTCTATTGCTGCCCCGGGCACCTTATGGTCGTTCTCCTGTGAGTCTAGATTTTCGAATGCGGCGCAAAAATGATAATTAATTGCAACGTTCAGGGCCTTCTAATGACGATGGAACACTCAAATTGCGTCGAGATTCAATACATCGGCCTCCAGCCGACTTGTCTCCAAGGGTCTATTGCTGCCTCGGGCACCTTATGTTCGTTCTCCTGTGAGTTTAGATTATCGAATCCTACGGAAAAATGATAGTTAATTGTAACGTTCAGGGCCTCCTAATGCCGATGGAACACTCAAATTGCGTCGAGATTCAATACATCGGCCTCCAGCCGACTTGTCTCCAAGGGCCTGTTGCTGCCTCGGGCACCTTATGGTCGTTCTCCTGTGAGTTTAGATTATCGAATCCGACGCAAGAATGATAGTTAATTTTAACGTTCAGGGCCTCCTAATGCCGATGGAACACTCAAATTGCGTCGCGATCCAATACATCGTCCTCCAGCCGACTTGTCTCCAAGGGTCTAATGCTGCCTCGGGCACTTTATGGTCGTTCTCTTGTAAGTCTAGATTTACGAATCCGACGTAAAAATGATAGTTAATTGTAACGTTCAGGGCCGCCTAATGACTATGGAACTCTCAAGTTGCGTCGAGATTCAATACATCGTCCTCCAGCCGACTTGTCTCCAAGGGTCTATTGCTGCCTCGGGCACCGTATGGTCGTTCTCCTGTGAGTCTAGATTTTCGTATCCGACGCAAAAATGATAGTTAATTGTAACGTTCAGGGCCTTCTAATGACGATGGAACACTCAAATTGCGTCGAGATTCAATACATCGGCCTCCAGCCGACTTGTCTCCAAGGGGATATCGCTGCCTCGAGCACCACATGATCCTTCTCCTGTGAGTCTAGATTTTCGAATCCGACGCAAAAATGATAGTGAATTGTAACGTTCAGCGCCTCCTAATGACGATAGAAGACTCAAATTGCGTCGGGATTCAATACATCGTCCTCCAGCCGATTTGTCTCCATGGGGATATTGCTGCCTCGGGCACCAAATGGTTCGTCTGCTGTGAGTCTAGATTTTCGAATCCGACGAAAAACTGATAGTTAATTGTAACATTCAGGGCCTCCTAATGACGATGGAACACTCAAATTGCGTCGCGATCCAATACATCGTCCTCCAGCCGACTTGTCTCCAAGGGTCTAATGCTGCCTCGGGCACTTTAAGGTCGTTCTCTTGTAAGTCTAGATTTACGAATCCGACGCCAAAATGATAGTTAATTGTAACGTTCAGGGCCGCCTAATGACGATGGAACTCTCAAATTGCGTCGAGATTCAATACATCGTCCTCCAGCCGACTTGTCTCCAAGGGTCTATTGCTGCCTCGGGCACCTTATGGTCGTTCTCCTGTGAGTCTAGACTTCGTATCCGACGCAAAAATGATAGTTAATTGTAACGTTCAGGGCCTTCTAATGACGATGGAACACTCAAATTGCGTCGAGATTCAATACATCGGCCTCCAGCCGACTTGTCTCCAAGGGGATATCGCTGCCTCGGGCACCACGTGGTCCTTCTCCTGTGAGTCTAGATTTTCGAATCCGACGCAAAAATGATAGTGAATTGTAACGTTCAGCGCCTCCTAATGACGATAGAAGACTCAAATTGCGTCGCGATCCAATACATCGTCCTCCAGCCGACTTGTCTCCAAGGGTCTATTGCTGCCTCGGGCACCAAATGGTTCGTCTGCTGTGAGTCTAGATTTTCGAATCCGACGAAAAACTGATAGTTAATTGTAACATTCAGGGCCTCCTAATGACGATGGAACACTCAAATTGCGTCGCGATCCAATACATCGTCCTCCAGCCGACTTGTCTCCAAGGGTCTAATGCTGCCTCGGGCACCGTATGGTCGTTCTCCTGTGAGTTTAGATTATCGAATCCGACGCAAAAATGATAGTTAATTTTAACGTTCAGGGCCTCCTAATGCCGATGGAACACTCAAATTGCGTCGAGATTCAATACATCGGCCTCCAGCCGACTTGTCTCCAAGGGTCTATTGCTGCCTCGGGCACCTTATGGTCGTTCTCCTGTGAGTCTAGATTTTCGAATTCGACGCAAAAATGATAGTTAATTGTAACGTTCAGGTCCTTCTAATGACGATGGAACACTCAAATTGCGTCGAGATCCAATACATCGGCCTCCAGCCGACTTGCCTCCAACGGTCTATTGCTGCCTCCGGCACCTTATGGTCGTTCTCCTGTGAGTTTAGATTTTCGAATCCGACGAAAAACTGATAGTTAATTGTAACATTCAGGGCCTCCTAATGACGATGGAACACTCAAATTGCGTCGCGATCCAATACATCGTCCTCCAGCCGACTTGTCTCCAAGGGTCTAATGCTGCCGCGGGCACTTTATGGTCGTTCCCCTGTGAGTTTAGATTATCGAAACCGACGCCAAAATGATAGTTAATTGTAACGTTCAGGGCCGCCTAATGATGATGGAACGCTCAAATTGCGTCGAGATTCAATACATCGTCCTCCAGCCGACTTGTCTCCAAGGGTCTATTGCTGCCTCGGGCACCTTATGGTCGTTCTCCTGTGAGTCTAGATTTTCGTATCCGACGCAAAAATGATAGTTAATTGTAACGTTCAGGGCCTTCTAATGACGATGGAAGACTCAAATTGCGTCGAGATTCAATACATCGGCCTCCAGCCGACTAGTCACCAGGGGTCTATTGCTGCCCCGGGCACCTTATGGTCGTTCTCCTGTGAGTCTAGATTTTCGAATCCGGCGCAAAAATGATAGTTAATAGTAACGTTCAGGGCCTTCTAATGACGATGGAACACTCAAATTGCGTCGAGATTCAATACATCGGCCTCCAGCCGACTTGTCTCCAAGGGTCTATTGCTGCCTCGGGCACCTTATGTTCGTTCTCCTGTGAGTTTAGATTATCGAATCCGACGGAAAAATGATAGTTAATTGTAACGTTCAGGGCCTCCTAATGCCGATGGAACACTCAAATTGCGTCGAGATTCAATACATCGGCCTCCAGCCGACTTGTCTCCAAGGGTCTGTTGCTGCCTCGGGCACCTTATGGTCGTTCTCCTGTGAGTTTAGATTATCGAATCCGACGCAAGAATGATAGTTAATTTTAACGTTCAGGGCCTCCTAATGCCGATGGAACACTCAAATTGCGTCGCGATCCAATACACCGTCCTCCAGCCGACTTGTCTCCAAGGGTCTAATGTTGCCTCGGGCACTTTATGGTCGTTCTCTTGTAAGTCTAGATTTACGAATCCGATGTAAAAATGATAGTTAATTGTAACGTTCAGGGCCGCCTAATGACGATGGAACTCTCAAGTTGCGTCGAGATTCAATACATCGTCCTCCAGCCGACTTGTCTCCAAGGCTCTATTGCTGCCTCGGCCACCTTATGGTCGTTCTCCTGTGAGTCTAGATTTTCGTATCCGACGCAAAAATGATAGTTAATTGTAACGTTCAGGGCCTTCTAATGACGATGGAACACTCAAATTGCGTCGATATTCAATACATCGGCCTCCAGCCGACTTGTCTCCAAGGGGATATCGCTGCCTCGGGCACCACATGGTCCTTCTCCTGTGAGTCTAGATTTTCGAATCCGACGCAAAAATGATAGTGAATTGTAACGTTCAGCGCCTCCTAATGACGATAGAAGACTCAAATTGCGTCGCGATCCAATACATCGTCCTCCAGCCGACTTGTCTCCAAGGGTCTATTGCTGCCTCGGGCACCTTATGGTCGTTCTCCTGTGAGTCTAGATTTTCGAATCGGACGCAAAAATGATAGTTAATTGTAACGTTCAGGGCTTTTTAATGACGATGGAACACTCAAATTGCGTCGAGATTCAATACATCGTCCTCCAGCCGACTTGTCTCCAAGGGGATATTGCTGTCTCGGGCACAATATGATCCTTCTCCTTTGAGTCTAGATTTTCGAATCCGACGCAAAAATGATAGTGAATTGTAACGTTCAGCGCCTCCTAATGACGATAGAAGACTCAAATTGCGTCGCGATCCAATACATCGTCCTCCAGCCGACTTGTCTCCAAGGGTCTATTGCTGCCTCGGGCACCAAATGGTTCGTCTCCTGTGAGTCTAGATTTTCGGATCCGACGAAAAACTGATAGTTAATTGTAACATTCAGGGCCTCCTAAAGACGATGGAACACTCAAATTGCGTCGCGATCCAATACATCGTCCTCCAGCCGACTTGTCTCCAAGGGTCTAATGCTGCCTCGGGCACCGTATGGTCGTTCTCCTGTGAGTTTAGATTATCGAATCCGACGCAAAAATGATAGTTAATTTTAACGTTCAGGGCCTCCTAATGCCGATGGAACACTCAAATTGCGTCGAGATTCAATACATCGGCCTCCAACCGACTTGTCTCCAAGGGTCTATTGCTGCCTCGGGCACCTTATGGTCGTTCTCCTGTGAGTCTAGATTTTCGAATCCGACGCAAAAATGATAGTTAATTGTAACGTTCAGGGCCTTCTAATGACGATGGAACACTCAAATTGCGTCGAGATCCAATACATCGGCCTCCAGACGACTTGTCTCCAACGGTCTATTGCTGCCTCGGGCACCTTATGGTCGTTCTCCTGTGAGTTTAGATTTTCGAATCCGACGAAAAACTGATAGTTAATTGTAACATTCAGGGCCTCCTAATGACGATGGAACACTCAAATTGCGTCGCGATCCAATACATCGTCCTCCAGCCGACTTGTCTCCAAGGGTCTAATGCTGCCGCGGGCACTTTATGGTCGTTCCCCTTTGAGTTTAGACTATCGAAACCGACGCCAAAATGATAGTTAATTGTAACGTTCAGGGCCGCCTAATGATGATGGATCTCTCAAATTGCGTCGAGATTCAATACATCGTCCTCCAGCCGACTTGTCTCCAAGGGTCTATTGCTGCCTCGGGAACCTTATGGTCGTTCTCCTGTGAGTCTAGATTTTCGTATCCGACGCAAAAATGATAGTTAATTGTAACGTTCAGGGCCTTCTAATGACGATGGAAGACTCAAATTGCGTCGAGATTCAATACATCGGCCTCCAGCCGACTAGTCACCAGGGGTCTATTGCTGCCCCGGGCACCTTATGGTCGTTCTCCTGTGAGTCTAGATTTTCGAATCCGGCGCAAAAATGATAGTTAATTGCAACGTTCAGGGCCTTCTAATGACGATGGAACACTCAAATTGCGTCGAGATTCAATACATCTGCCTCCAGCCGACTTGTCTCCAAGGGTCTATTGCTGCCTCGGGCACCTTATGTTCGTTCTCCTGTGAGTTTAGATTATCGAATCCTACGGAAAAATGATAGTTAATTGTAACGTTCAGGGCCTCCTAATGCCGATGGAACACTCAAATTACGTCGAGATTCAATACATCGGCCTCCAGCCGACTTGTTTCCAAGGGTCTGTTGCTGCCTCGGGCACCTTATGGTCGTTCTCCTGTGAGTTTAGATTATCGAATCCGACGCAAGAATGATAGTTAATTTTAACGTTCAGGGCCTCCTAATGCCGATGGAACACTCAAATTGCGTCGCGATCCAATACATCGTCCTCCAGCCGACTTGTCTCCAAGGGTCTAATGCTGCCTCGGGCACTTTATGGTCGTTCTCTTGTAAGTCTAGATTTACGAATCCGACGTAAAAATGATAGTTAATTGTAACGTTCAGGGCCGCCTAATGACTATGGAACTCTCAAGTTGCGTCGAGATTCAATACATCGTCCTCCAGCCGACTTGTCTCCAAGGGTCTATTGCTGCATCGGGCACCGTATGGTCGTTCTCCTGTGAGTCTAGATTTTCGTATCCGACGCAAAAATGATAGTTAATTGTAACGTTCAGGGCCTTCTAATGACGATGGAACACTCAAATTGCGTCGAGATTCAATACATCGGCCTCCAGCCGACTTGTCTCCAAGGGGATATCGCTGCCTCGAGCACCACATGATCCTTCTCCTGTGAGTCTAGATTTTCGAATCCGACGCAAAAATGATAGTGAATTGTAACGTTCAGCGCCTCCTAATGACGATAGAAGACTCAAATTGCGTCGGGATTCAATACATCGTCCTCCAGCCGATTTGTCTCCATGGGGATATTGCTGCCTCGGGCACCAAATGGTTCGTCTGCTGTGAGTCTAGATTTTCGAATCCGACGAAAAACTGATAGTTAATTGTAACATTCAGGGCCTCCTAATGACGATGGAACACTCAAATTGCGTCGCGATCCAATACATCGTCCTCCAGCCGACTTGTCTCCAAGGGTCTAATGCTGCCTCGGGCACCGTATGGTCGTTCTCCTGTGAGTTTAGATTATCGAATCCGACGCAAAAATGATAGTTAATTTTAACGTTCAGGGCCTCCTAATGCCGATGGAACACTCAAATTGCGTCGAGATTCAATACATCGGCTTCCAGCCGACTTGTCTCCAAGGGTCTATTGCTGCCTCGGGCACCTTATGGTCGTTCTCCTGTGAGTCTAGATTTGCGAATCCGACGCAAAAATGATAGTTAATTGTAACGTTCAGGGCCTTCTAATGACGATGGAACACTCAAATTGCGTCGAGATCCAATACATCGGCCTCCAGCCGACTTGTCTCCAACGGTCTATTGCTGCCTCCGGCACCTTATGGTCGTTCTCCTGTGAGTTTAGATTTTCGAATCCGACGAAAAACTGATAGTTAATTGTAACATTCAGGGCCTCCTAATGACGATGGAACACTCAAATTGCGTCGCGATCCAATACATCGTCCTCCAGCCGACTTGTCTCCAAGGGTCTAATGCTGCCGCGGGCACTTTATGGTCGTTCCCCTGTGAGTTTAGATTATCGAAACCGACGCCAAAATGATAGTTAATTGTAACGTTCAGGGCCGCCTAATGATGATGGAACGCTCAAATTGCGTCGAGATTCAATACATCGTCCTCCAGCCGACTTGTCTCCAAGGGTCTATTGCTGCCTCGGGCACCTTATGGTCGTTCTCCTGTGAGTCTAGATTTTCGTATCCGACGCAAAAATGATAGTTAATTGTAACGTTCAGGGCGTTCTAATGACGATGGAAGACTCAAATTGCGTCGAGATTCAATACATCGGCCTCCAGCAGACTAGACACCAGGGGTCTATTGCTGCCCCGGGCACCTTATGGTCGTTCTCCTGCGAGTCTAGATTTTCGAATCCGGCGCAAAAATGATAGTTAATAGTAACGTTCAGGGCCTTCTAATGACGATGGAACACTCAAATTGCGTCGAGATTCAATACATCGGCCTCCAGCCGACTTGTCTCCAAGGGTCTATTGCTGCCTCGGGCACCTTATGTTCGTTCTCCTGTGAGTTTAGATTATCGAATCCGACGGAAAAATGATAGTTAATTGTAACGTTCAGGGCCTCCTAATGCCGATGGAACACTCAAATTGCGTCGAGATTCAATACATCGGCCTCCAGCCGACTTGTCTCCAAGGGTCTAATGCTGCCTCGGGCACTTTATGGTCGTTCTCTTGTAAGTCTAGATTTACGAATCCGACGTAAAAATGATAGTTAATTGTAACGTTCAGGGCCGCCTAATGACGATGGAACTCTCAAGTTGCGTCGAGATTCAATACATCGTCCTCCAGCCGACTTGTCTCCAAGGCTCTATTGCTGCCTCGGCCACCTTATGGTCGTTCTCCTGTGAGTCTAGATTTTCGTATCCGACGCAAAAATGATAGTTAATTGTAACGTTCAGGGCCTTCTAATGACGATGGAACACTCAAATTGCGTCGATATTCAATACATCGGCCTCCAGCCGACTTGTCTCCAAGGGGATATCGCTGCCTCGGGCACCACATGGTCCTTCTCCTGTGAGTCTAGATTTTCGAATCCGACGCAAAAATGATAGTGAATTGTAACGTTCAGCGCCTCCTAATGACGATAGAAGACTCAAATTGCGTCGCGATCCAATACATCGTCCTCCAGCCGACTTGTCTCCAAGGGTCTATTGCTGCCTCGGGCACCTTATGTTCGTTCTCCTGTGAGTTTAGATTATCGAATCCGACGGAAAAATGATAGTTAATTGTAACGTTCAGGGCCTCCTAATGCCGATGGAACACTCAAATTGCGTCGAGATTCAATACATCGGCCTCCAGCCGACTTGTCTCCAAGGGTCTGTTGCTGCCTCGGGCACCTTATGGTCGTTCTCCTGTGAGTTTAGATTATCGAATCCGACGCAAGAATGATAGTTAATTTTAACGTTCAGGGCCTCCTAATGCCGATGGAACACTCAAATTGCGTCGCGATCCAATACATCGTCCTCCAGCCGACTTGTCTCCAAGGGTCTAATGCTGCCTCGGCCACTTTATGGTCGTTCTCTTGTAAGTCTAGATTTACGAATCCGACGTAAAAATGATAGTTAATTGTAACGTTCAGGGCCGCCTAATGACGATGGAACTCTCAAGTTGCGTCGAGATTCAATACATCGTCCTCCAGCCGACTTGTCTCCAAGGCTCTATTGCTGCCTCGGCCACCTTATGGTCGTTCTCCTGTGAGTCTAGATTTTCGTATCCGACGCAAAAATGATAGTTAATTGTAACGTTCAGGGCCTTCTAATGACGATGGAACACTCAAATTGCGTCGCGATCCAATACATCGTCCTCCAGCCGACTTGTCTCCAAGGGTCTATTGCTGCCTCGGGCACCTTATGGTCGTTCTCCTGTGAGTCTAGATTTTCGAATCCGACGCAAAAATGATAGTTAATTGTAACGTTCAAGGCCTTCTAATGACGATGGAACACTCAAATTGCGTCGAGATCCAATACATCGGCCTCCAGCCGACTTGTCTCCAAGGGTCTATTGCTGCCACGGGCACCTTATGGTCGTTCTCCTGTGAGTCTAGATTTTCGAATCCGACGCAAAAATCATAGTTAATTGTAACGTTCAGGGCCTTCTAATGACGACGGAACACTCGAATTGCGTCGAGATTCAATACATCGTCCTCCAGCCGACTTGTCTCCAAGGGGATATTGCTGTCTCGGGCACAATATGATCTTTCTCTTGTGAGTCTAGATTTTCGAATCCGACGCAAAAATGATAGTGAATTGTAACGTTCAGCGCCTCCTAATGACGATAGAAGACTCAAATTGCGTCGAGATTCAATACATCGTCCTCCAGCCGATTTGTGTCCAAGGGGAATATTGCTGTCTCGAGCACCGTATGAACTTCTCCTGTGAGTAGATTTTCGAATCCGACGCGAAACTGATAGTTAATTGCAAGTTTCAGGGCCTTGTAATGACGATGGAACACTCAAAAATTGCGTCGAGATTCAATACATCGGCCTCCAGCCGACTTGTCTCCAACGGTCTATTGCTGCCTCGGGCACCTTATGGTCGTTCTACTGTGAGTTTAGATTTTCGAATCCGACGAAAAACTGATAGTTAATTGTAACATTCAGGGCCTCCTAATGACGATGGAACACTCAAATTGCGTCGAGATTCAATACATCGGCCTCCAGCCGACTTGTCACCAGGGGTCTATTGCTGCCTCAGGCACCTGATGGTCGTTCTCCTGTGAGTCTAGATTTTCGAATCCGACGCAAAAATGATAGTTAATTATAACGTTCAGGGCCTTCTAATGACGATGGAACACTCAAATTGCGTCGAGATTCAATACATCGGCCTCCAGCCGACTTGTCTCCAAGGGTCTATTGCTGCCTCGGGCAACTTATGTTCGTTCTCCTGTGAGTTTAGATTATCGAATCCGACGGAAAAGTGATAGTTAATTGTAACGTTCAGGGCCTCCTAATGCCGTTGGAACACTCAAATTGCGTCGAGATTCAATACATCGGCCTCCAGCCGACTTGTCTCCAAGGGTCTGTTGCTGCCTCGGGCACCTTATGGTCGTTCTCCTGTGAGTAGATTTTCGAATCCGACGCAAAAATGATAGTTAATTGTAACGTTCAGGGCTTTTTAATGACGATGGAACACTCAAAATGCGTCGAGATTCAATACATCGTCCTCCAGCCGACTTGTCTCCAAGGGTCTGTTGCTGCCTCGGGCACCGTATGGTCGTTCTCCTGTGAGTTTAGATTATCGAATCCGACGCAAAATTGATAGTTAATTTTAACGTTCAGGGCCTCCTAATGCCGATGGAACACTAAATTGCGTCGAGATTCAATACATCGTCCTCCAGCCGACTTGTCTCCAAGGGGATAATGCTGTCTCGGGCACAATATGATCCTTCTCCTGTGAGTCTAGATTTTCGAATCCGACGCAAAAATGATAGTGAATTGTAACGTTCAGCGCCTCCTAATGACGATAGAAGACTCAAATTGCGTCGGCATTCAATACATCGTCCTCCAGCCGATTTGTCTGCAAGGGGATATTGCTGCCTCGGGCACCAAATGGTTCGTCTGCTGTGAGTCTAGATTTTCGAATCCGACGAAAAACTGATAGTTAATTGTAACATTCAGGGCCTCCTAATGACGATGGAACACTCAAATTGCGTCGCGATCCAATACATCGTCCTCCAGCCGACTTGTCTCCAAGGGTCTAATGCTGCCTCGGGCACTTTATGGTCGTTCTCTTGTAAGTCTAGATTTACGAATCCGACGCCAAAATGATAGTTAATTGTAACGTTCAGGGCCTTCTAATGACGATGGAACACTCAAATTGCGTCGAGATTCAATACATCGTCCTCCAGCCGACTTGTCTCCAAGGGGATATAGCTGTCTCGGGCCCAATATGATCCTTCTCCTGTGAGTCTAGATTTTCGAATCCGACGCAAAAATGATAGTGAATTGTAACGTTCAGCGCCTCCTAATGACGATAGAAGACTCAAATTGCGTCGGCATTCAATACATCGTCCTCCAGCCGATTTGTCTCCAAGGGGATATTGCTGCCTCGGGCACCAAATGGTTCGTCTGCTGTGAGTCTAGATTTTCGAATCCGACGAAAAACTGATAGTTAATTGTAACATTCAGGGCCTCCTAATGACGATGGAACACTCAAATTGCGTCGCGATCCAATACATCGTCCTCCAGCCGACTTGTATCAAAGGGTCTAATGCTGCCTCGGGCACTTTATGGTCGTTCTCTTGTAAGTCTAGATTTACGAATCCGACGCCAAAATGATAGTTAATTGTATCGTTCAGGACCGCCTAATGACGATGGAACTCTCAAATCGCGTCGAGATTCAATACATCGTCCTCCAGCCGATTTGTCTCCTAGGGGTATATTGCTGTCTCGAGCACAGTATGAACTTCTCCTGTGAGTAGATTTTCGAATCCGACGCGAAACTGATAGTTAATTGTAAGGTTCAGGGCCTTGTAATGACGATGGAACACTCAAATTGCGTCGAGATTCAATACATCGGCCTCCAGCCGACTTGCCTCCAACGGTCTATTGCAGCATCGGGCACCTTATGCTCGTTCTCCTGTGAGTTTAGATTTTCGAATCCGACGAAAAACTGATAGTTAATTGTAACATTCAGGGCCTCCTAATGCTGATGGAACACACAAATTGCGTCGCGATCCTATACATCGTCCTCCAGCCGACTTGTCTCCAAGGGTCTAATGCTGCCGCGGGCACTTTATGGTCGTTCCCCTGTATGTTTAGATTATCGAATCCGACGCCAAAATGATAGTTAATTGTAACGTTCAGGGCCTTCTAATGACGATGGAACACTCAAATTGCGTCGAGATTCAATACATCGGCCTCCAGCCGACCTGTCACCAGGGGTGTATTGCTGCCTCGGGCACCTGATGGTCGTTCTCCTGTGAGTCTAGATTTTCGAATCCGACGCAAAAATGATAGTTAATTATAACGTTCAGGGCCTTCTAATGACGATGGAACACTCAAATTGCGTCGAGATTCAATACATCGGCCTCCAGCCGACTTGTCTCCAAGGGTCTATTGCTGCCTCGGGCACCTTATGTTCGTTCTCCTGTGAGTTTAGATTATCGAATCCGACGGAAAAATGATAGTTAATTGTAACGTTCAGGGCCTCCTAATGCCGATGGAACACTCAAATTGCGTCGAGATTCAATTCATCGGCCTCCAGCCGACTTGTCTCCAAGGGTCTGTTGCTGCCTCGGGCACCTTATGGTCGTTCTCCTGTGAGTTTAGATTATCGAATAAGACGCAAGAATGATAGTTAATTTTAACGTTCAGGGCTTCCTAATGCCGATGGAACACTCAAATTGCGTCGAGATTCAATACATCGTCCTCCAGCCGATTTGTCTCCAAGGGGATATTGCTGCCTCGGGCACCAAATGGTTCGTCTGCTGTGAGTCTAGATTTTCGAATCCGACGAAAAACTGATAGGTAATTGTAACATTCAGGGCCTCCTAATGACGATGGAACACTCAAATTGCGTCGCGATCCAATACATCGTCCTCCAGCCGACTTGTCTCCAAGGGTCTATTGCTGCCTCGGGCACTTTATGGTCGTTCTCTTGTAAGTCTAGATTTACGAATCCGACGCCAAAATGATAGTTAATTGTAACGTTCAGGGCCGCCTAATGACGATGGAACTCTCAAGTTGCGTCGAGATTCAATACATCGTCCTCCAGCCGACCTGTCTCCAAGGGTCTATTGCTGCCTCAGGCACCTTATGGTCGTTCTCCTGTGAGTCTAGTTTTTCGTATCCGACGCAAAAATGATAGTTAATTGTAACGTTCAGGGCCTTCTAATGACGATGGAACACTCAAATTGCGTCGAGATTCAATACATCGGCCTCCAGCCGACTTGTCTCCAAGGGGATATCGCTGCCTCGGGCACCACATGGTCCTTCTCCTGTGAGTCTAGATTTTCGAATCCGACGCAAAAATGATAGTGAATTGTAACGTTCAGCGCCTCCTAATGACGATAGAAGACTCAAATTGCGTCGCGATCCAATACTTCGTCCTCCAGCCGACTTGTCTCCAAGGGTCTATTGCTGCCTCGGGCACCTTATGGTCGTTCTCCTGTGAGTCTAGATTTTCGAATCCGACGCAAAAATGATAGTTAATTGTAACGTTCAGGGCTTTTTAATGACGATGGAACACTCAAAATGCGTCGAGATTCAATACATCGTCCTCCAGCCGACTTGTCTCCAAGGGTCTGTTGCTGCCTCGGGCACCGTATCGTCGTTCTCCTGTGAGTTTAGATTATCGAATCCGACGCAAAAATGATAGTTAATTTTAACGTTCAGGGCCTCCTAATGCCGATGGAACACTAAATTGCGTCGAGATTCAATACATCGTCCTCCAGCCGACTTGTCTCCAAGGGGATAATGCTGTCTCGGGCACAATATGATCCTTCTCCTGTGAGTCTAGATTTTCGAATCCGACGCAAAAATGATAGTGAATTGTAACGTTCAGCGCCTCCTAATGACGATAGAAGACTCAAATTGCGTCGGCATTCAATACATCGTCCTCCAGCCGATTTGTCTCCAAGGGGATATTGCTGCCTCGGGCACCAAATGGTTCGTCTGCTGTGAGTCTAGATTTTCGAATCCGACGAAAAACTGATAGTTAATTGTAACATTCAGGCCCTCCTAATGCCGATGGAACACTCAAATTGCGTCGCGATCCAATACATCGTCCTCCAGCCGACTTGTCTCCAAGGGTCTAACGCTGCCTCGGGCACTTTATGGTCGTTCTCTTGTAAGTCTAGATTTACGAATCCGACGCCAAAATGATAGTTAATTGTAACGTTCAGGGCCGCCTAATGACGATGGAACTCTTAAATTGCGTCGAGATTCAATACATCGTCCTCCAGCCGACTTGTCTCCAAGGGTCTATTGCTGCCTCGGGCACCTTATGGTCGTTCTCCTGTGAGTCTAGATTTTCGAATCCGACGCAAAAATGATAGTTAATTGTAACGTTCAGGGCCTTCTAATGACGATGGAACACTCAAATTGCGTCGAGATTCAATACATCGTCCTCCAGCCGACTTGTCTCCAAGGGGATATTGCTGTCTCGGGCCCAATATGTTCCTTCTCCTGTGAGTCTAGATTTTCGAATCCGACGCAAAAATGATAGTGAATTGTAACGTTCAGCGCCTCCTAATGACGATAGAAGACTCAAATTGCGTCGGCATTCAATACATCGTCCTCCAGCCGATTTGTCTCCAAGGGGATATTGCTGCCTCGGGCACCAAATGGTTCGTCTGCTGTGAGTCTAGATTTTCGAATCCGACGAAAAACTGATAGTTAATTGTAACATTCAGGGCCTCCTAATGACGATGGAACACTCAAATTGCGTCGCGATCCAATACATCGTCCTCCAGCCGACTTGTCTCCAAGGGTCTAATGCTGCCTCGGGCACTTTATGGTCGTTCTCTTGTAAGTCTAGATTTACGAATCCGACGCCAAAATGATAGTTAATTGTAACGTTCAGGGCCGCCTAATGACGATGGAACTCTCAAATTGCGTCGAGATTCAATACATCGGCCTCCAGCCGACTTGTCTCCAAGGGGATATCGCTGCCTCGGGCACCACATGGTCCTTCTCCTGTGAGTCTAGATTTTCGAATCCGACGCAAAAATGATAGTGAATTGTAACGTTCAGCGCCTCCTAATGACGATAGAAGACTCAAATTGCATCGCGATCCAATACATCATCCTCCAGCCGACTTGTCTCCAAGGGTCTATTGCTGCCTCGGGCACCTTATGGTCGTTCTCCTGTGAGTCTAGATTTTCGAATCCGACGCAAAAATGATAGTTAATTGTAACGTTCAGGGCTTTTTAACGACGGTGGAACACTCAAAATGCGTCGAGATTCAATACATCGTCCTCCAGCCGACTTGTCTCCAAGGGTCTGTTGCTGCCTCGGGCACCGTATGGTCGTTCTCCTGTGAGTTTAGATTATCGAATCCGACGCAAAAATGATAGTTAATTTTAACGTTCAGGGCCGCCTAATGACGATGGAACACTAAATTGCGTCGAGATTCAATACATCGTCCTCCAGCCGACTTGTCTCCAAGGGTCTAATGCTGCCTCGGGCACTTTATGGTCGTTCTCTTGTAAGTCTAGATTTACGAATCCGACGCCAAAATGATAGTTAATTGTAACGTTCAGGGCCGCCTAATGACGATGGAACTCTCAAATTGCGTCGAGATTCAATACATCGGCCTCCAGCCGACTTGTCTCCAAGGGTCTATTGCTGCCTCGGGCACCTTATGGTCGTTCTCCTGTGAGTCTAGATTTTCGAATCCGACGCAAAAATGATAGTTAATTGTAACGTTCAGCGCCTCCTAATGACGATAGGAGACTCAAATTGCGTCGGCATTCAATACATCGTCCTCCAGCCGATTTGTCTCCAAGGGGATATTGCTGCCTCGGGCACCAAATGGTTCGTCTGCTGTGAGTCTAGATTTTCGAATCCGAAGAAAAACTGATAGTTAATTGTAACATTCAGGGCCTCCTAATGACGATGGAACACTCAAATTGCGTCGCGATCCAATACATCGTCCTCCAGCCGACTTGTCTCCAAGGGTCTAATGCTGCCTCGGGCACTTTATGGTCGTTCTCTTGTAAGTCTAGATTTACGAATCCGACGCCAAAATGATAGTTAATTGTAACGTTCAGGGCCGCCTAATGACGATGGAACTCTCAAATTGCGTCGAGATTCAATACATCGGCCTCCAGCCGACTTGTCTCCAAGGGGATATCGCTGCCTCGGGCACCACATGGTCCTTCTCCTGTGAGTATAGATTTTCGAATCCGACGCAAAAATGATAGTGAATTGTAACGTTCAGCGCCTCCTAATGACGATAGAAGACTCAAATTGCATCGCGATCCAATACATCATCCTCCAGCCGACTTGTCTCCAAGGGTCTATTGCTGCCTCGGGCACCTTATGGTCGTTCTCCTTTGAGTCTAGATTTTCGAATCCGACGCAAAAATGATAGTTAATTGTAACGTTCAGGGCTTTTTAATGACGGTGGAACACTCAAAATGCGTCGAGATTCAATACATCGTCCTCCAGCCGACTTGTCTCCAAGGGTCTGTTGCTGCCTCGGGCACCGTATGGTCGTTCTCCTGTGAGTTTAGATTATCGAATCCGACGCAAAAATGATAGTTAATTTTAACGTTCAGGGCCTCCTAATGCCGATGGAACACTAAATTGCGTCGAGATTCAATACATCGTCCTCCAGCCGACTTGTCTCCAAGGGGATAATGCTGTCTCGGGCACAATATGATCCTTCTCCTGTGAGTCTAGATTTTCGAATCCGACGCAAAAATGATAGTGAATTGTAACGTTCAGCGCCTCCTAATGACGATAGAAGACTCAAATTGCGTCGGCATTCAATACATCGCCCTCCAGCCGATTTGTCTCCAAGGGGATATTGCTGCCTCGGGCACCAAATGGTTCGTCTGCAGTGAGTCTAGATTTTCGAATCCGAGGAAAAACTGATAGTTAATTGTAACATTCAGGCCCTCCTAATGCCGATGGAACACTCAAATTGCGTCGCGATCCAATACATCGTCCTCCAGCCGACTTGTCTCCAAGGGTCTAACGCTGCCTCGGGCACTTTATGGTCGTTCTCTTGTAAGTCTAGATTTACGAATCCGACGCCAAAATGATAGTTAATTGTAACGTTCAGGGCCGGCTAATGACGATGGAACTCTCAAATTGCGTCGAGATTCAATACATCGTCCTCCAGCCGACTTGTCTCCAAGGGTCTATTGCTGCCTCGGGCACCTTATGGTCGTTCTCCTGTGAGTCTAGATTTTCGAATCCGACGCAAAAATGATAGTTAATTGTAACGTTCAGGGCCTTCTAATGACGATGGAACACTCAAATTGCGTCGAGATTCAATACATCGTCCTCCAGCCGACTTGTCTCCAAGGGTCTAATGCTGCCGCGGGCACTTTATGGTCGTTCCCCTGTGAGTTTAGATTATCGAATCCGACGCCAAAATGATAGTTAATTGTAACGTTCAGGGCCTTCTAATGACGATGGAACACTCAAATTGCGTCGAGATTCAATACATCGTCCTCCAGCCGACTTGTCTCCAACGGTCTATTGCAGCCTCGGGCACCTTATGGTCGTTCTCCTGTGAGTTTAGATTTTCGAATCCGACGAAAAACTGATAGTTAATTGTAACATTCAGGGCCTCCTAATGCTGATGGAACACTCAAATTGCGTCGCGATCCAATACATCGTCCTCCAGCCGACTTGTCTCCAAGGGTCTAATGCTGCCGCGGGCACTTTATGGTCGTTCCCCTGTGAGTTTAGATTATCGAATCCGACGCCAAAATGATAGTTAATTGTAACGTACAGGGCCTTCTAATGACGATGGAACACTCAAATTGCGTCGAGATTCAATACATCGGCCTCCAGCCGACTTGTCACCAGGGGTCTATTGCTGCCTCGGGCACCTGATGGTCGTTCTCCTGTGAGTCTAGATTTTCGAATCCGACGGAAAAATGATAGTTAATTGTAACGTTCAGGGCCTCCTAATGCCGATGGAACACTCAAATTGCGTCGAGATTCAATACATCGGCCTCCAGCCGACTTGTCTCCAAGGGTCTGTTGCTGCCTCGGGCACCTTATGGTCGTTCTCCTGTGAGTTTAGATTATCGAATCCGACGCAAGAATGATAGTTAATTTTAACGTTCAAGGCTTCCTAATGCCGATGGAGCACTCAAATTGCGTCGAGATTCAATACATCGTCCTCCAGCCGATTTGTCTCCAAGGGGATATTGCTGCCTCGGGCACCAAATGGTTCGTCTGCTGTGAGTCTAGATTTTCGAATCCGACGAAAAACTGATAGGTAATTGTAACATTCAGGGCCTCCTAATGACGATGGAACACTCAAATTGCGTCGCGATCCAATACATCGACCTCCAGCCGACTTGTCTCCAAGGGTCTAATGCTGCCTCGGGCACTTTATGGTCGTTCTCTTGTAAGTCTAGATTTACGAATCCGACGCCAAAATGATAGTTAATTGTAACGTTCAGGGCCGCCTAATGACGATGGAACTCTCAAGTTGCGTCGAGATTCAATACATCGTCCTCCAGCCGACTTGTCTCCAAGGGTCTATTGCTGCCTCAGGCACCTTATGGTCGTTCTCCTGTGAGTCTAGTTTTTCGTATCCGACGCAAAAATGATAGTTAATTGTAACGTTCAGGGCCTTCTAATGACGATGGAACACTCAAATTGCGTCGAGATTCAATACATCGGCCTCCAGCCGACTTGTCTCCAAGGGTCTATTGCTGCCTCGGGCAACTTATGTTCGTTCTCCTGTGAGTTTAGATTATCGAATCCGACGGAAAAATGATAGTTAATTGTAACGTTCAGGGCCTCCTAATGCCGTTGGAACACTCAAATTGCGTCGAGATTCAATACATCGGCCTCCAGCCGACTTGTCTCCAAGGGTCTGTTGCTGCCTCGGGCACCTTATGGTCGTTCTCCTGTGAGTAGATTTTCGAATCCGACGCAAAAATGATAGTTAATTGTAACGTTCAGGGCTTTTTAATGACGATGGAACACTCAAAATGCGTCGAGATTCAATACATCGTCCTCCAGCCGACTTGTCTCCAAGGGTCTGTTGCTGCCTCGGGCACCGTATCGTCGTTCTCCTGTGAGTTTAGATTATCGAATCCGACGCAAAAATGATAGTTAATTTTAACGTTCAGGGCCTCCTAATGCCGATGGAACACTAAATTGCGTCGAGATTCAATACATCGTCCTCCAGCCGACTTGTCTCCAAGGGGATAATGCTGTCTCGGGCACAATATGATCCTTCTCCTGTGAGTCTAGATTTTCGAATCCGACGCAAAAATGATAGTGAATTGTAACGTTCAGCGCCTCCTAATGACGATAGAAGACTCAAATTGCGTCGGCATTCAATACATCGTCCTCCAGCCGATTTGTCTCCAAGGGGATATTGCTGCCTCGGGCACCAAATGGTTCGTCTGCTGTGAGTCTAGATTTTCGAATCCGACGAAAAACTGATAGTTAATTGTAACATTCAGGGCCTCCTAATGACGATGGAACACTCAAATTGCGTCGCGATCCAATACATCGTCCTCCAGCCGACTTGTCTCCAAGGGTCTAATGCTGCCTCGGGCACTTTATGGTCGTTCTCTTGTAAGTCTAGATTTACGAATCCGACGCCAAAATGATAGTTAATTGTAACGTTCAGGGCCTTCTAATGACGATGGAACACTCAAATTGCGTCGAGATTCAATACATCGTCCTCCAGCCGACTTGTCTCCAAGGGGATATTGCTGTCTCGGGCCCAATATGATCCTTCTCCTGTGAGTCTAGATTTTCGAATCCGACGCAAAAATGATAGTGAATTGTAACGTTCAGCGCCTCCTAATGACGATAGAAGACTCAAATTGCGTCGGCATTCAATACATCGTCCTCCAGCCGATTTGTCTCCAAGGGGATATTGCTGCCTCGGGCACCAAATGGTTCGTCTGCTGTGAGTCTAGATTTTCGAATCCGACGAAAAACTGATAGTTAATTGTAACATTCAGGGCCTCCTAATGACGATGGAACACTCAAATTGCGTCGCGATCCAATACATCGTCCTCCAGCCGACTTGTCTCCAAGGGTCTAATGCTGCCTCGGGCACTTTATGGTCGTTCTCTTGTAAGTCTAGATTTACGAATCCGACGCCAAAATGATAGTTAATTGTATCGTTCAGGACCGCCTAATGACGATGGAACTCTCAAATCGCGTCGAGATTCAATACATCGTCCTCCAGCCGATTTGTCTCCTAGGGGTATATTGCTGTCTCGAGCACAGTATGAACTTCTCCTGTGAGTAGATTTTCGAATCCGACGCGAAACTGATAGTTAATTGTAAGGTTCAGGGCCTTGTAATGATGATGGAACACTCAAATTGCGTCGAGATTCAATACATCGGCCTCCAGCCGACTTGTCTCCAACGGTCTATTGCAGCCTCGGGCACCTTATGCTCGTTCTCCTGTGAGTTTAGATTTTCGAATCCGACGAAAAACTGATAGTTAATTGTAACATTCAGGGCCTCCTAATGCTGATGGAACACACAAATTGCGTCGCGATCCAATACATCGTCCTCCAGCCGACTTGTCTCCAAGGGTCTAATGCTGCCGCGGGCACTTTATGGTCGTTCCCCTGTGAGTTTAGATTATCGAATCCGACGCCAAAATGATAGTTAATTGTAACGTTCAGGGCCTTCTAATGACGATGGAACACTCAAATTGCGTCGAGATTCAATACATCGGCCTCCAGCCGACCTGTCACCAGGGGTGTATTGCTGCCTCGGGCACCTGATGGTCGTTCTCCTGTGAGTCTAGATTTTCGAATCCGACGCAAAAATGATAGTTAATTATAACGTTCAGGGCCTTCTAATGACGATGGAACACTCAAATTGCGTCGAGATTCAATACATCGGCCTCCAGCCGACTTGTCTCCAAGGGTCTATTGTTGCCTCGGGCACCTTATGTTCGTTCTCCTGTGAGTTTAGATTATCGAATCCGACGGAAAAATGATAGTTAATTGTAACGTTCAGGGCCTCCTAATGCCGATGGAACACTCAAATTGCGTCGAGATTCAATTCATCGGCCTCCAGCCGACTTGTCTCCAAGGGTCTGTTGCTGCCTCGGGCACCTTATGGTCGTTCTCCTGTGAGTTTAGATTATCGAATCCGACGCAAGAATGATAGTTAATTTTAACGTTCAGGGCTTCCTAATGCCGATGGAACACTCAAATTGCGTCGAGATTCAATACATCGTCCTCCAGCCGATTTGTCTCCAAGGGGATATTGCTGCCTCGGGCACCAAATGGTTCGTCTGCTGTGAGTCTAGATTTTCGAATCCGACGAAAAACTGATAGGTAATTGTAACATTCAGGGCCTCCTAATGACGATGGAACACTCAAATAGCGTCGCGATCCAATACATCGTCCTCCAGCCGACTTGTCTCCAAGGGTCTAATGCTGCCTCGGGCACTTTATGGTCGTTCTCTTGTAAGTCTAGATTTACGAATCCGACGCCAAAATGATAGTTAATTGTAACGTTCAGGGCCGCCTAATGACGATGGAACTCTCAAGTTGCGTCGAGATTCAATACATCGTCCTCCAGCCGACTTGTCTCCAAGGGTCTATTGCTGCCTCAGGCACCTTATGGTCGTTCTCCTGTGAGTCTAGTTTTTCGTATCCGACGCAAAAATGATAGTTAATTGTAACGTTCAGGGCCTTCTAATGACGATGGAACACTCAAATTGCGTCGAGATTCAATACATCGGCCTCCAGCCGACTTGTCTCCAAGGGGATATCGCTGCCTCGGGCACCACATGGTCCTTCTCCTGTGAGTCTAGATTTTCGAATCCGACGCAAAAATGATAGTGAATTGTAACGTTCAGCGCCTCCTAATGACGATAGAAGACTCAAATTGCGTCGCGATCCAATACATCGTCCTCCAGCCGACTTGTCTCCAAGGGTCTATTGCTGCCTCGGGCACCTTATGGTCGTTCTCCTGTGAGTCTAGATTTTCGAATCCGACGCAAAAATGATAGTTAATTGTAACGTTCAGGGCTTTTTAATGACGATGGAACACTCAAAATGCGTCGAGATTCAATACATCGTCCTCCAGCCGACTTGTCTCCAAGGGTCTGTTGCTGCCTCGGGCACCGTATCGTCGTTCTCCTGTGAGTTTAGATTATCGAATCCGACGCAAAAATGATAGTTAATTTTAACGTTCAGGGCCTCCTAATGCCGATGGAACACTAAATTGCGTCGAGATTCAATACATCGTCCTCCAGCCGACTTGTCTCCAAGGGGATAATGCTGTCTCGGGCACAATATGATCCTTCTCCTGTGAGTCTAGATTTTCGAATCCGACGCAAAAATGATAGTGGATTGTAACGTTCAGCGCCTCCTAATGACGATAGAAGACTCAAATTGCGTCGGCATTCAATACATCGTCCTCCAGCCGATTTGTCTTCAAGGGGATATTGCTGCCTCGGGCACCAAATGGTTCGTCTGCTGTGAGTCTAGATTTTCGAATCCGACGAAAAACTGATAGTTAATTGTAACATTCAGGCCCTCCTAATGCCGATGGAACACTCAAATTGCGTCGCGATCCAATACATCGTCCTCCAGCCGACTTGTCTCCAAGGGTCTAACGCTGCCTCGGGCACTTTATGGTCGTTCTCTTGTAAGTCTAGATTTACGAATCCGACGCCAAAATGATAGTTAATTGTAACGTTCAGGGCCGCCTAATGACGATGGAACTCTTAAATTGCGTCGAGATTCAATACATCGTCCTCCAGCCGACTTGTCTCCAAGGGTCTATTGCTGCCTCGGGCACCTTATGGTCGTTCTCCTGTAAGTCTAGATTTTCGAATCCGACGCAAAAATGATAGTTAATTGTAACGTTCAGGGCCTTCTAATGACGATGGAACACTCAAATTGCGTCGAGATTCAATACATCGTCCTCCAGCCGACTTGTCTCCAAGGGGATATTGCTGTCTCGGGCCCAATATGATCCTTCTCCTGTGAGTCTAGATTTTCGAATCCGACGCAAAAATGATAGTGAATTGTAACGTTCAGCGCCTCCTAATGACGATAGAAGACTCAAATTGCGTCGGCATTCAATACATCGTCCTCCAGCCGATTTGTCTCCAAGGGGATATTGCTGCCTCGGGCACCAAATGGTTCGTCTGCTGTGAGTCTAGATTTTCGAATCCGACGAAAAACTGATAGTTAATTGTAACATTCAGGGCCTCCTAATGACGATGGAACACTCAAATTGCGTCGCGATCCAATACATCGTCCTCCAGCCGACTTGTCTCCAAGGGTCTAATGCTGCCTTGGGCACTTTATGGTCGTTCTCTTGTAAGTCTAGATTTACGAATCCGACGCCAAAATGATAGTTAATTGTAACGTTCAGGGCCGCCTAATGACGATGGAACTCTCAAATTGCGTCGAGATTCAATACATCGGCCTCCAGCCGACTTGTCTCCAAGGGGATATCGCTGCCTCGGGCACCACATGGTCCTTCTCCTGTGAGTCTAGATTTTCGAATCCGACGCAAAAATGATAGTGAATTGTAACGTTCAGCGCCTCCTAATGACGATAGAAGACTCAAATTGCATCGCGATCCAATACATCATCCTCCAGCCGACTTGTCTCCAAGGGTCTATTGCTGCCTCGGGCACCTTATGGTCGTTCTCCTGTGAGTCTAGATTTTCGAATCCGACGCAAAAATGATAGTTAATTGTAACGTTCAGGGCTTTTTAATGACGGTGGAACACTCAAAATGCGTCGAGATTCAATACATCGTCCTCCAGCCGACTTGTCTCCAAGGGTCTGTTGCTGCCTCGGGCACCGTATGGTCGTTCTCCTGTGAGTTTAGATTATCGAATCCGACGCAAAAATGATAGTTAATTTTAACGTTCAGGGCCTCCTAATGCCGATGGAACACTAAATTGCGTCGAGATTCAATACATCGTCCTCCAGCCGACTTGTCTCCAAGGGGATAATGCTGTCTCGGGCACAATATGATCCTTCTCCTGTGAGTCTAGATTTTCGAATCCGACGCAAAAATGATAGTGAATTGTAACGTTCAGCGCCTCCTAATGACGATAGAAGACTCAAATTGCGTCGGCATTCAATACATCGCCCTCCAGCCGATTTGTCTCCAAGGGGATATTGCTGCCTCGGGCACCAAATGGTTCGTCTGCTGTGAGTGTAGATTTTCGAATCCGAGGAAAAACTGATAGTTAATTGTAACATTCAGGCCCTCCTAATGCCGATGGAACACTCAAATTGCGTCGCGATCCAATACATCGTCCTCCAGCCGACTTGTCTCCAAGGGTCTAACGCTGCCTCGGGCACTTTATGGTCGTTCTCTTGTAAGTCTAGATTTACGAATCCGACGCCAAAATGATAGTTAATTGTAACGTTCAGGGCCGGCTAATGACGATGGAACTCTCAAATTGCGTCGAGATTCAATACATCGTCCTCCAGCCGACTTGTCTCCAAGGGTCTATTGCTGCCTCGGGCACCTTATGGTCGTTCTCCTGTGAGTCTAGATTTTCGAATCCGACGCAAAAATGATAGTTAATTGTAACGTTCAGGGCCTTCTAATGACGATGGAACACTCTAATTGCGTCGAGATTCAATACATCGTCCTCCAGCCGACTTGTCTCCAAGGGTCTAATGCTGCCGCGGGCACTTTATGGTCGTTCCCCTGTGAGTTTAGATTATCGAATCCGACGCCAAAATGATAGTTAATTGTAACGTTCAGGGCCTTCTAATGACGATGGAACACTCAAATTGCGTCGAGATTCAATACATCGTCCTCCAGCCGACTTGTCTCCAACGGTCTATTGCAGCCTCGGGCACCTTATGGTCGTTCTCCTGTGAGTTTAGATTTTCGAATCCGACGAAAAACTGATAGTTAATTGTAACATTCAGGGCCTCCTAATGCTGATGGAACACTCAAATTGCGTCGCGATCCAATACATCGTCCTCCAGCCGACTTGTCTCCAAGGGTCTAATGCTGCCGCGGGCACTTTATGGTCGTTCCCCTGTGAGTTTAGATTATCGAATCCGACGCCAAAATGATAGTTAATTGTAACGTACAGGGCCTTCTAATGACGATGGAACACTCAAATTGCGTCGAGATTCAATACATCGGCCTCCAGCCGACTTGTCACCAGGGGTCTATTGCTGCCTCGGGCACCTGATGGTCGTTCTCCTGTGAGTCTAGATTTTCGAATCCGACGGAAAAATGATAGTTAATTGTAACGTTCAGGGCCTCCTAATGCCGATGGAACACTCAAATTGCGTCGAGATTCAATACATCGGCCTCCAGCCGACTTGTCTCCAAGGGTCTGTTGCTGCCTCGGGCACCTTATGGTCGTTCTCCTGTGAGTTTAGATTATCGAATCCGACGCAAGAATGATAGTTAATTTTAACGTTCAGGGCTTCCTAATGCCGATGGAGCACTCAAATTGCGTCGAGATTCAATACATCGTCCTCCAGCCGATTTGTCTCCAAGGGGATATTGCTGCCTCGGGCACCAAATGGTTCGTCTGCTGTGAGTCTAGATTTTCGAATCCGACGAAAAACTGATAGGTAATTGTAACATTCAGGGCCTCCTAATGACGATGGAACACTCAAATTGCGTCGCGATCCAATACATCGACCTCCAGCCGACTTGTCTCCAAGGGTCTAATGCTGCCTCGGGCACTTTATGGTCGTTCTCTTGTAAGTCTAGATTTACGAATCCGACGCCAAAATGATAGTTAATTGTAACGTTCAGGGCCGCCTAATGACGATGGAACTCTCAAGTTGCGTCGAGATTCAATACATCGTCCTCCAGCCGACTTGTCTCCAAGGGTCTATTGCTGCCTCAGGCACCTTATGGTCGTTCTCCTGTGAGTCTAGTTTTTCGTATCCGACGCAAAAATGATAGTTAATTGTAACGTTCAGGGCCTTCTAATGACGATGGAACACTCAAATTGCGTCGAGATTCAATACATCGGCCTCCAGCCGACTTGTCTCCAAGGGGATATCGCTGCCTCGGGCACCACATGGTCCTTCTCCTGTGAGTCTAGATTTTCGAATCCGACGCAAAAATGATAGTGAATTGTAACGTTCAGCGCCTCCTAATGCCGATAGAAGAATCAAATTGCGTCGCGATCCAATACATCGTCCTCCAGCCGACTTGTCTCCAAGGGGATATCGCTGCCTCGGGCACCACATGGTCCTTCTCCTGTGAGTCTAGATTTTCGAATCCGACGCAAAAATGATAGTGAATTGTAACGTTCAGCGCCTCCTAATGACGATAGAAGACTCAAATTGCGTCGCGATCCAATACATCGTCCTCCAGCCGACTTGTCTCCAAGGGTCTATTGCTGCCTCGGGCACCTTATGGTCGTTCTCCTGTGAGTCTAGTTTTTCGTAATCGACGCAAAAATGATAGTTAATTGTAACGTTCAGGGCCTTCTAATGACGATGGAACACTCAAATTGCGTCGAGATTCAATACATCGTCCTCCAGCCGACTTGTCTCCAAGGGGATATTGCTGTCTCGGGCCCAATATGATCCTTCTCCTGTGAGTCTAGATTTTCGAATCCGACGCAAAAATGATAGTGAATTGTAACGTTCAGCGCCTCCTAATGACGATAGAAGACTCAAATTGCGTCGGCATTCAATACATCGTCCTCCAGCCGATTTGTCTCCAAGGGGATATTGCTGCCTCGGGCACCAAATGGTTCGTCTGCTGTGAGTCTAGATTTTCGAATCCGACGAAAAACTGATAGTTAATTGTAACATTCAGGGCCTCCTAATGACGATGGAACACTCAAATTGCGTCGCGATCCAATACATCGTCCTCCAGCCGACTTGTTTCCAAGGGTCTAATGCTGCCTCGGGCACTTTATGGTCGTTCTCTTGTAAGTCTAGATTTACGAATCCGACGCCAAAATGATAGTTAATTGTAACGTTCAGGGCCGCCTAATGACGATGGAACTCTCAAATTGCGTCGAGATTCAATACATCGGCCTCCAGCCGACTTGTCTCCAAGGGGATATCGCTGCCTCGGGCACCACATGGTCCTTCTCCTGTGAGTCTAGATTTTCGAATCCGACGCAAAAATGATAGTGAATTGTAACGTTCAGCGCCTCCTAATGACGATAGAAGACTCAAATTGCATCGCGATCCAATACATCGTCCTCCAGCCGACTTGTCTCCAAGGGTCTATTGCTGCCTCGGGCACCTTATGGTCGTTCTCCTGTGAGTCTAGATTTTCGAATCCGACGCAAAAATGATAGTTAATTGTAACGTTCAGGGCTTTTTAATGACGGTGGAACACTCAAAATGCGTCGAGATTCAATACATCGTCCTCCAGCCGACTTGTCTCCAAGGGTCTGTTGCTGCCTCGGGCACCGTATGGTCGTTCTCCTGTGAGTTTAGATTATCGAATCCGACGCAAAAATGATAGTTAATTTTAACGTTCAGGGCCTCCTAATGCCGATGGAACACTAAATTGCGTCGAGATTCAATACATCGTCCTCCAGCCGACTTGTCTCCAAGGGGATAATGCTGTCTCGGGCACAATATGATCCTTCTCCTGTGAGTCTAGATTTTCGAATCCGACGCAAAAATGATAGTGAATTGTAACGTTCATCGCCTCCTAATGACGATAGAAGACTCAAATTGCGTCGGCATTCAATACATCGTCCTCCAGCCGATTTGTCTCCAAGGGGATATTGCTGCCTCGGGCACCAAATGGTTCGTCTGCTGTGAGTCTAGATTTTCGAATCCGAGGAAAAACTGATAGTTAATTGTAACATTCAGGCCCTCCTAATGCCGATGGAACACTCAAATTGCGTCGCGATCCAATACATCGTCCTCCAGCCGACTTGTCTCCAAGGGTCTAACGCTGCCTCGGGCACTATGGTCGTTCTCTTGTAAGTCTAGATTTACGAATCCGACGCCAAAATGATAGTTAATTGTAACGTTCAGGGCCGCCTAATGACGATGGAACTCTCAAATTGCGTCGAGATTCAATACATCGTCCTCCAGCCGACTTGTCTCCAAGGGTCTATTGCTGCCTCGGGCACCTTATGGTCGTTCTCCTGTGAGTTTAGATTTTCGAATCCGACGAAAAACTGATAGTTAATTGTAACATTCAGGGCCTCCTAATGCTGATGGAACACTCAAATTGCGTCGCGATCCAATACATCGTCCTCCAGCCGACTTGTCTCCAAGGGTCTAATGCTGCCGCGGGCACTTTATGGTCGTTCCCCTGTGAGTTTAGATTATCGAATCCGACGCCAAAATGATAGTTAATTGTAACGTTCAGGGCCTTCTAATGACGATGGAACACTCAAATTGCGTCGAGATTCAATACATCGGCCTCCAGCCGACTTGTCACAAGGGGTCTATTGCTGCCTCGGGCACCTGATGGTCGTTCTCCTGTGAGTCTAGATTTTCGAATCCGACGGAAAAATGATAGTTAATTGTAACGTTCAGGGCTTCCTAATGCCGATGGAACACTCAAATTGCGTCGAGATTCAATACATCGTCCTCCAGCCGATTTGTCTCCAAGGGGATATTGCTGCCTCGGGCACCAAATGGTTCGTCTGCTGTGAGTCTAGATTTTCGAATCCGACGAAAAACTGATAGGTAATTGTAACATTCAGGGCCTCCTAATGACGATGGAACACTCAAATTGCGTCGCGATCCAATACATCGACCTCCAGCCGACTTGTCTCCAAGGGTCTAATGCTGCCTCGGGCACTTTATGGTCGTTCTCTTGTAAGTCTAGATTTACGAATCCGACGCCAAAATGATAGTTAATTGTAACGTTCAGGGCCGCCTAATGACGATGGAACTCTCAAGTTGCGTCGAGATTCAATACATCGTCCTCCAGCCGACTTGTCTCCAAGGGTCTATTGCTGCCTCAGGCACCTTATGGTCGTTCTCCTGTGAGTCTAGTTTTTCGTATCCGACGCAAAAATGATAGTTAATTGTAACGTTCAGGGCCTTCTAATGACGATGGAACACTCAAATTGCGTCGAGATTCAATACATCGGCCTCCAGCCGACTTGTCTCCAAGGGGATATCGCTGCCTCGGGCACCACATGGTCCTTCTCCTGTGAGTCTAGATTTTCGAATCCGACGCAAAAATGATAGTGAATTGTAACGTTCAGCGCCTCCTAATGCCGATAGAAGAATCAAATTGCGTCGCGATCCAATACATCGTCCTCCAGCCGACTTGTCTCCAAGGGGATATCGCTGCCTCGGGCACCACATGGTCCTTCTCCTGTGAGTCTAGATTTTCGAATCCGACGCAAAAATGATAGTGAATTGTAACGTTCAGCGCCTCCTAATGACGATAGAAGACTCAAATTGCGTCGCGATCCAATACATCGTCCTCCAGCCGACTTGTCTCCAAGGGTCTATTGCTGCCTCGGGCACCTTATGGTCGTTCTCCTGTGAGTCTAGTTTTTCGTAATCGACGCAAAAATGATAGTTAATTGTAACGTTCAGGGCCTTCTAATGACGATGGAACACTCAAATTGCGTCGAGATTCAATACATCGTCCTCCAGCCGACTTGTCTCCAAGGGGATATTGCTGTCTCGGGCCCAATATGATCCTTCTCCTGTGAGTCTAGATTTTCGAATCCGACGCAAAAATGATAGTGAATTGTAACGTTCAGCGCCTCCTAATGACGATAGAAGACTCAAATTGCGTCGGCATTCAATACATCGTCCTCCAGCCGATTTGTCTCCAAGGGGATATTGCTGCCTCGGGCACCAAATGGTTCGTCTGCTGTGAGTCTAGATTTTCGAATCCGACGAAAAACTGATAGTTAATTGTAACATTCAGGGCCTCCTAATGACGATGGAACACTCAAATTGCGTCGCGATCCAATACATCGTCCTCCAGCCGACTTGTTTCCAAGGGTCTAATGCTGCCTCGGGCACTTTATGGTCGTTCTCTTGTAAGTCTAGATTTACGAATCCGACGCCAAAATGATAGTTAATTGTAACGTTCAGGGCCGCCTAATGACGATGGAACTCTCAAATTGCGTCGAGATTCAATACATCGGCCTCCAGCCGACTTGTCTCCAAGGGGATATCGCTGCCTCGGGCACCACATGGTCCTTCTCCTGTGAGTCTAGATTTTCGAATCCGACGCAAAAATGATAGTGAATTGTAACGTTCAGCGCCTCCTAATGACGATAGAAGACTCAAATTGCATCGCGATCCAATACATCGTCCTCCAGCCGACTTGTCTCCAAGGGTCTATTGCTGCCTCGGGCACCTTATGGTCGTTCTCCTGTGAGTCTAGATTTTCGAATCCGACGCAAAAATGATAGTTAATTGTAACGTTCAGGGCTTTTTAATGACGGTGGAACACTCAAAATGCGTCGAGATTCAATACATCGTCCTCCAGCCGACTTGTCTCCAAGGGTCTGTTGCTGCCTCGGGCACCGTATGGTCGTTCTCCTGTGAGTTTAGATTATCGAATCCGACGCAAAAATGATAGTTAATTTTAACGTTCAGGGCCTCCTAATGCCGATGGAACACTAAATTGCGTCGAGATTCAATACATCGTCCTCCAGCCGACTTGTCTCCAAGGGGATAATGCTGTCTCGGGCACAATATGATCCTTCTCCTGTGAGTCTAGATTTTCGAATCCGACGCAAAAATGATAGTGAATTGTAACGTTCAGCGCCTCCTAATGACGATAGAAGACTCAAATTGCGTCGGCATTCAATACATCGTCCTCCAGCCGATTTGTCTCCAAGGGGATATTGCTGCCTCGGGCACCAAATGGTTCGTCTGCTGTGAGTCTAGATTTTCGAATCCGAGGAAAAACTGATAGTTAATTGTAACATTCAGGCCCTCCTAATGCCGATGGAACACTCAAATTGCGTCGCGATCCAATACATCGTCCTCCAGCCGACTTGTCTCCAAGGGTCTAACGCTGCCTCGGGCACTATGGTCGTTCTCTTGTAAGTCTAGATTTACGAATCCGACGCCAAAATGATAGTTAATTGTAACGTTCAGGGCCGCCTAATGACGATGGAACTCTCAAATTGCGTCGAGATTCAATACATCGTCCTCCAGCCGACTTGTCTCCAAGGGTCTATTGCTGCCTCGGGCACCTTATGGTCGTTCTCCTGTGAGTTTAGATTTTCGAATCCGACGAAAAACTGATAGTTAATTGTAACATTCAGGGCCTCCTAATGCTGATGGAACACTCAAATTGCGTCGCGATCCAATACATCGTCCTCCAGCCGACTTGTCTCCAAGGGTCTAATGCTGCCGCGGGCACTTTATGGTCGTTCCCCTGTGAGTTTAGATTATCGAATCCGACGCCAAAATGATAGTTAATTGTAACGTTCAGGGCCTTCTAATGACGATGGAACACTCAAATTGCGTCGAGATTCAATACATCGGCCTCCAGCCGACTTGTCACCAGGGGTCTATTGCTGCCTCGGGCACCTGATGGTCGTTCTCCTGTGAGTCTAGATTTTCGAATCCGACGGAAAAATGATAGTTAATTGTAACGTTCAGGGCTTCCTAATGCCGATGGAACACTCAAATTGCGTCGAGATTCAATACATCGTCCTCCAGCCGATTTGTCTCCAAGGGGATATTGCTGCCTCGGGCACCAAATGGTTCGTCTGCTGTGAGTCTAGATTTTCGAATCCGAGGAAAAACTGATAGTTAATTGTAACATTCAGGCCCTCCTAATGCCGATGGAACACTCAAATTGCGTCGCGATCCAATACATCGTCCTCCAGCCGACTTGTCTCCAAGGGTCTAACGCTGCCTCGGGCACTTTATGTCGTTCTCTTGTAAGTCTAGATTTACGAATCCGACGCCAAAATGATAGTTAATTGTAACGTTCAGGGCCGCCTAATGACGATGGAACTCTCAAATTGCGTCGAGATTCAATACATCGTCCTCCAGCCGACTTGTCTCCTAGGGTCTATTGCTGCCTCGGGCACCTTATGGTCGTTCTCCTGTGAGTCTAGATTTTCGAATCCGACGCAAAAATGATAGTTAATTGTAACGTTCAGGGCCTTCTAATGACGATGGAACACTCAAATTGCGTCGAGATTCAATACATCGTCCTCCAGCCGACTTGTCTCCAAGGGTCTAATGCTGCCGCGGGCACTTTATGGTCGTTCCCCTGTGAGTTTAGATTATCGAATCCGACGCCAAAATGATAGTTAATTGTAACGTTCAGGGCCTTCTAATGACGATGGAACACTCAAATTGCGTCGAGATTCAATACATCGTCCTCCAGCCGGTTGTCTCCAACGGTCTATTGCAGCCTCGGGCACCTTATGGTCGTTCTCCTGTGAGTTTAGATTTTCGAATCCGACGAAAAACTGATAGTTAATTGTAACATTCAGGGCCTCCTAATGCTGATGGAACACTCAAATTGCGTCGCGATCCAATACATCGTCCTCCAGCCGACTTGTCTCCAAGGGTCTAATGCTGCCGCGGGCACTTTATGGTCGTTCCCCTGTGAGTTTAGATTATCGAATCCGACGCCAAAATGATAGTTAATTGTAACGTTCAGGGCCTTCTAATGACGATGGAACACTCAAATTGCGTCGAGATTCAATACATCGGCCTCCAGCCGACTTGTCACCAGGGGTCTATTGCTGCCTCGGGCACCTGATGGTCGTTCTCCTGTGAGTCTAGATTTTCGAATCCGACGGAAAAATGATAGTTAATTGTAACGTTCAGGGCCTCCTAATGCCGATGGAACACTCAAATTGCGTCGAGATTCAATACATCGGCCTCCAGCCGACTTGTCTCCAAGGGTCTGTTGCTGCCTCGGGCACCTTATGGTCGTTCTCCTGTGAGTTTAGATTATCGAATCCGACGCAAGAATGATAGTTAATTTTAACGTTCAGGGCTTCCTAATGCCGATGGAGCACTCAAATTGCGTCGAGATTCAATACATCGTCCTCCAGCCGATTTGTCTCCAAGGGGATATTGCTGCCTCGGGCACCAAATGGTTCGTCTGCTGTGAGTCTAGATTTTCGAATCCGACGAAAAACTGATAGGTAATTGTAACATTCAGGGCCTCCTAATGACGATGGAACACTCAAATTGCGTCGCGATCCAATACATCGTCCTCCAGCCGACTTGTCTCCAAGGGTCTAATGCTGCCTCGGGCACTTTATGGTCGTTCTCTTGTAAGTCTAGATTTACGAATCCGACGCCAAAATGATAGTTAATTGTAACGTTCAGGGCCGCCTAATGACGATGGAACTCTCAAGTTGCGTCGAGATTCAATACATCGTCCTCCAGCCGACTTGTCTCCAAGGGTCTATTGCTGCCTCAGGCACCTTATGGTCGTTCTCCTGTGAGTCTAGTTTTTCGTATCCGACGCAAAAATGATAGTTAATTGTAACGTTCAGGGCCTTCTAATGACGTTGGAACACTCAATTTGCGTCGAGATTCAATACATCGGCCTCCAGCCGACTTGTCTCCAAGGGGATATCGCTGCCTCGGGCACCACATGGTCCTTCTCCTGTGAGTCTAGATTTTCGAATCCGACGCAAAAATGATAGTGAATTGTAACGTTCAGCGCCTCCTAATGACGATAGAAGACTCAAATTGCGTCGCGATCCAATACATCGTCCTCCAGCCGACTTGTCTCCAAGGGTCTATTGCTGCCTCGGGCACCTTATGGTCGTTCTCCTGTGAGTCTAGATTTTCGAATCCGACGCAAAAATGATAGTTAATTGTAACGTTCAGGGCTTTTTAATGACGATGGAACACTCAAAATGCGTCGAGATTCAATACATCGTCCTCCAGCCGACTTGTCTCCAAGGGTCTGTTGCTGCCTCGGGCACCGGATCGTCGTTCTCCTGTGAGTTTAGATTATCGAATCCGACGCAAAAATGATAGTTAATTAACACGTTCAGGGCCTCCTAATGCCGATGGAACACTAAATTGCGTCGAGATTCAATACATCGTCCTCCAGCCGACTTGTCTCCAAGGGGATAATGCTGTCTCGGGCACAATATGATCCTTCTCCTGTGAGTCTAGATTTTCGAATCCGAAGCAAAAATGATAGTGAATTGTAACGTTCAGCGCCTCCTAATGACGATAGAAGACTCAAGTTGCGTCGGCATTCAATTCATCGTCCTCCAGCCGATTTGTCTCCAAGGGGATATTGCTGCCTCGGGCACCAAATGGTTCGTCTGCTGTGAGTCTAGATTTTCGAATCCGACGAAAAACTGATAGTTAATTGTAACATTCAGGCCCTCCTAATGCCGATGGAACACTCAAATTGCGTCGCGATCCAATACATCGTCCTCCAGCCGACTTGTCTCCAAGGGTCTAACGCTGCCTCGGGCACTTTATGGTCGTTCTCTTGTAAGTCTAGATTTTCGAATCCGACGCCAAAATGATAGTTAATTGTAACGTTCAGGGCCGCCTAATGACGATGGAACTCTCAAATTGCGTCGAGATTCAATACATCGTCCTCCAGCCGACTTGTCTCCAAGGGTCTATTGCTGCCTCGGGCACCTTATGGTCGTTCTCCTGTGAGTCTAGATTTTCGAATCCGACGCAAAAATGATAGTTAATTGTAACGTTCAGGGCCTTCTAATGACGATGGAACACTCAAATTGCGTCGAGATTCAATACATCGTCCTCCAGCCGACTTGTCTCCAAGGGGATATTGCTGTCTCGGGCCCAATATGATCCTTCTCCTGTGAGTCTAGATTTTCGAATCCGACGCAAAAATGATAGTGAATTGTAAAGTTCAGCGCCTCCTAATGACGATAGAAGACTCAAATTGCGTCGGCATTCAATACATCGTCCTCCAGCCGATTTGTCTCCAAGGGGATATTGCTGCCTCGGGCACCAAATGGTTCGTCTGCTGTGAGTCTAGATTTTCGAATCCGACGAAAAACTGATAGTTAATTGTAACATTCAGGGCCTCCTAATGACGATGGAACACTCAAATTGCGTCGCGATCCAATACATCGTCCTCCAGCCGACATGTCTCCAAGGGTCTAATGCTGCCTCGGGCACTTTATGGTCGTTCTCTTGTAAGTCTAGATTTACGAATCCGACGCCAAAATGATAGTTAATTGTAACGTTCAGGGCCGCCTAATGACGATGGAACTCTCAAATTGCGTCGAGATTCAATACATCGGCCTCCAGCCGACTTGTCTCCAAGGGGATATCGCTGCCTCGGGCACCACATGGTCCTTCTCCTGTGAGTCTAGATTTTCGAATCCGACGCAAAAATGATAGTGAATTGTAACGTTCAGCGCCTCCTAATGACGATAGAAGACTCATATTGCATCGCGATCCAATACATCGTCCTCCAGCCGACTTGTCTCCTAGGGTCTATTGCTGCCTCGGGCACCTTATGGTCGTTCTCCTGTGAGTCTAGATTTTCGAATCCGACGCAAAAATGATAGTTAATTGTAACGTTCAGGGCCTTCTAATGACGATGGAACACTCAAATTGCGTCGAGATTCAATACATCGTCCTCCAGCCGACTTGTCTCCAAGGGTCTAATGCTGCCGCGGGCACTTTATGGTCGTTCCCCTGTGAGTTTAGATTATCGAATCCGACGCCAAAATGATAGTTAATTGTAACGTTCAGGGCCTTCTAATGACGATGGAACACTCAAATTGCGTCGAGATTCAATACATCGTCCTCCAGCCGGTTGTCTCCAACGGTCTATTGCAGCCTCGGGCACCTTATGGTCGTTCTCCTGTGAGTTTAGATTTTCGAATCCGACGAAAAACTGATAGTTAATTGTAACATTCAGGGCCTCCTAATGCTGATGGAACACTCAAATTGCGTCGCGATCCAATACATCGTCCTCCAGCCGACTTGTCTCCAAGGGTCTAATGCTGCCGCGGGCACTTTATGGTCGTTCCCCTGTGAGTTTAGATTATCGAATCCGACGCCAAAATGATAGTTAATTGTAACGTTCAGGGCCTTCTAATGACGATGGAACACTCAAATTGCGTCGAGATTCAATACATCGGCCTCCAGCCGACTTGTCTCCAAGGGTCTGTTGCTGCCTCGGGCACCTTATGGTCGTTCTCCTGTGAGTTTAGATTATCGAATCCGACGCAAGAATGATAGTTAATTTTAACGTTCAGGGCTTCCTAATGCCGATGGAGCACTCAAATTGCGTCGAGATTCAATACATCGTCCTCCAGCCGATTTGTCTCCAAGGGGATATTGCTGCCTCGGGCACCAAATGGTTCGTCTGCTGTGAGTCTAGATTTTCGAATCCGACGAAAAACTGATAGGTAATTGTAACATTCAGGGCCTCCTAATGACGATGGAACACTCAAATTGCGTCGCGATCCAATACATCGTCCTCCAGCCGACTTGTCTCCAAGGGTCTAATGCTGCCTCGGGCACTTTATGGTCGTTCTCTTGTAAGTCTAGATTTACGAATCCGACGCCAAAATGATAGTTAATTGTAACGTTCAGGGCCGCCTAATGACGATGGAACTCTCAAGTTGCGTCGAGATTCAATACATCGTCCTCCAGCCGACTTGTCTCCAAGGGTCTATTGCTGCCTCAGGCACCTTATGGTCGTTCTCCTGTGAGTCTAGTTTTTCGTATCCGACGCAAAAATGATAGTTAATTGTAACGTTCAGGGCCTTCTAATGACGTTGGAACACTCAATTTGCGTCGAGATTCAATACATCGGCCTCCAGCCGACTTGTCTCCAAGGGGATATCGCTGCCTCGGGCACCACATGGTCCTTCTCCTGTGAGTCTAGATTTTCGAATCCGACGCAAAAATGATAGTGAATTGTAACGTTCAGCGCCTCCTAATGACGATAGAAGACTCAAATTGCGTCGCGATCCAATACATCGTCCTCCAGCCGACTTGTCTCCAAGGGTCTATTGCTGCCTCGGGCACCTTATGGTCGTTCTCCTGTGAGTCTAGATTTTCGAATCCGACGCAAAAATGATAGTTAATTGTAACGTTCAGGGCTTTTTAATGACGATGGAACACTCAAAATGCGTCGAGATTCAATACATCGTCCTCCAGCCGACTTGTCTCCAAGGGTCTGTTGCTGCCTCGGGCACCGGATCGTCGTTCTCCTGTGAGTTTAGATTATCGAATCCGACGCAAAAATGATAGTTAATTAACACGTTCAGGGCCTCCTAATGCCGATGGAACACTAAATTGCGTCGAGATTCAATACATCGTCCTCCAGCCGACTTGTCTCCAAGGGGATAATGCTGTCTCGGGCACAATATGATCCTTCTCCTGTGAGTCTAGATTTTCGAATCCGAAGCAAAAATGATAGTGAATTGTAACGTTCAGCGCCTCCTAATGACGATAGAAGACTCAAGTTGCGTCGGCATTCAATTCATCGTCCTCCAGCCGATTTGTCTCCAAGGGGATATTGCTGCCTCGGGCACCAAATGGTTCGTCTGCTGTGAGTCTAGATTTTCGAATCCGACGAAAAACTGATAGTTAATTGTAACATTCAGGCCCTCCTAATGCCGATGGAACACTCAAATTGCGTCGCGATCCAATACATCGTCCTCCAGCCGACTTGTCTCCAAGGGTCTAACGCTGCCTCGGGCACTTTATGGTCGTTCTCTTGTAAGTCTAGATTTTCGAATCCGACGCCAAAATGATAGTTAATTGTAACGTTCAGGGCCGCCTAATGACGATGGAACTCTCAAATTGCGTCGAGATTCAATACATCGTCCTCCAGCCGACTTGTCTCCAAGGGTCTATTGCTGCCTCGGGCACCTTATGGTCGTTCTCCTGTGAGTCTAGATTTTCGAATCCGACGCAAAAATGATAGTTAATTGTAACGTTCAGGGCCTTCTAATGACGATGGAACACTCAAATTGCGTCGAGATTCAATACATCGTCCTCCAGCCGACTTGTCTCCAAGGGGATATTGCTGTCTCGGGCCCAATATGATCCTTCTCCTGTGAGTCTAGATTTTCGAATCCGACGCAAAAATGATAGTGAATTGTAAAGTTCAGCGCCTCCTAATGACGATAGAAGACTCAAATTGCGTCGGCATTCAATACATCGTCCTCCAGCCGATTTGTCTCCAAGGGGATATTGCTGCCTCGGGCACCAAATGGTTCGTCTGCTGTGAGTCTAGATTTTCGAATCCGACGAAAAACTGATAGTTAATTGTAACATTCAGGGCCTCCTAATGACGATGGAACACTCAAATTGCGTCGCGATCCAATACATCGTCCTCCAGCCGACATGTCTCCAAGGGTCTAATGCTGCCTCGGGCACTTTATGGTCGTTCTCTTGTAAGTCTAGATTTACGAATCCGACGCCAAAATGATAGTTAATTGTAACGTTCAGGGCCGCCTAATGACGATGGAACTCTCAAATTGCGTCGAGATTCAATACATCGGCCTCCAGCCGACTTGTCTCCAAGGGGATATCGCTGCCTCGGGCACCACATGGTCCTTCTCCTGTGAGTCTAGATTTTCGAATCCGACGCAAAAATGATAGTGAATTGTAACGTTCAGCGCCTCCTAATGACGATAGAAGACTCATATTGCATCGCGATCCAATACATCGTCCTCCAGCCGACTTGTCTCCTAGGGTCTATTGCTGCCTCGGGCACCTTATGGTCGTTCTCCTGTGAGTCTAGATTTTCGAATCCGACGCAAAAATGATAGTTAATTGTAACGTTCAGGGCCTTCTAATGACGATGGAACACTCAAATTGCGTCGAGATTCAATACATCGTCCTCCAGCCGACTTGTCTCCAAGGGTCTAATGCTGCCGCGGGCACTTTATGGTCGTTCCCCTGTGAGTTTAGATTATCGAATCCGACGCCAAAATGATAGTTAATTGTAACGTTCAGGGCCTTCTAATGACGATGGAACACTCAAATTGCGTCGAGATTCAATACATCGTCCTCCAGCCGGTTGTCTCCAACGGTCTATTGCAGCCTCGGGCACCTTATGGTCGTTCTCCTGTGAGTTTAGATTTTCGAATCCGACGAAAAACTGATAGTTAATTGTAACATTCAGGGCCTCCTAATGCTGATGGAACACTCAAATTGCGTCGCGATCCAATACATCGTCCTCCAGCCGACTTGTCTCCAAGGGTCTAATGCTGCCGCGGGCACTTTATGGTCGTTCCCCTGTGAGTTTAGATTATCGAATCCGACGCCAAAATGATAGTTAATTGTAACGTTCAGGGCCTTCTAATGACGATGGAACACTCAAATTGCGTCGAGATTCAATACATCGGCCTCCAGCCGACTTGTCACCAGGGGTCTATTGCTGCCTCGGGCACCTGATGGTCGTTCTCCTGTGAGTCTAGATTTTCGAATCCGACGGAAAAATGATAGTTAATTGTAACGTTCAGGGCCTCCTAATGCCGATGGAACACTCAAATTGCGTCGAGATTCAATACATCGGCCTCCAGCCGACTTGTCTCCAAGGGTCTGTTGCTGCCTCGGGCACCTTATGGTCGTTCTCCTGTGAGTTTAGATTATCGAATCCGACGCAAGAATGATAGTTAATTTTAACGTTCAGGGCTTCCTAATGCCGATGGAGCACTCAAATTGCGTCGAGATTCAATACATCGTCCTCCAGCCGATTTGTCTCCAAGGGGATATTGCTGCCTCGGGCACCAAATGGTTCGTCTGCTGTGAGTCTAGATTTTCGAATCCGACGAAAAACTGATAGGTAATTGTAACATTCAGGGCCTCCTAATGACGATGGAACACTCAAATTGCGTCGCGATCCAATACATCGTCCTCCAGCCGACTTGTCTCCAAGGGTCTAATGCTGCCTCGGGCACTTTATGGTCGTTCTCTTGTAAGTCTAGATTTACGAATCCGACGCCAAAATGATAGTTAATTGTAACGTTCAGGGCCGCCTAATGACGATGGAACTCTCAAGTTGCGTCGAGATTCAATACATCGTCCTCCAGCCGACTTGTCTCCAAGGGTCTATTGCTGCCTCAGGCACCTTATGGTCGTTCTCCTGTGAGTCTAGTTTTTCGTATCCGACGCAAAAATGATAGTTAATTGTAACGTTCAGGGCCTTCTAATGACGTTGGAACACTCAATTTGCGTCGAGATTCAATACATCGGCCTCCAGCCGACTTGTCTCCAAGGGGATATCGCTGCCTCGGGCACCACATGTTCCTTCTCCTGTGAGTCTAGATTTTCGAATCCGACGCAAAAATGATAGTGAATTGTAACGTTCAGCGCCTCCTAATGACGATAGAAGACTCAAATTGCGTCGCGATCCAATACATCGTCCTCCAGCCGACTTGTCTCCAAGGGTCTATTGCTGCCTCGGGCACCTTATGGTCGTTCTCCTGTGAGTCTAGATTTTCGAATCCGACGCAAAAATGATAGTTAATTGTAACGTTCAGGGCTTTTTAATGACGATGGAACACTCAAAATGCGTCGAGATTCAATACATCGTCCTCCAGCCGACTTGTCTCCAAGGGTCTGTTGCTGCCTCGGGCACCGGATCGTCGTTCTCCTGTGAGTTTAGATTATCGAATCCGACGCAAAAATGATAGTTAATTAACACGTTCAGGGCCTCCTAATGCCGATGGAACACTAAATTGCGTCGAGATTCAATACATCGTCCTCCAGCCGACTTGTCTCCAAGGGGATAATGCTGTCTCGGGCACAATATGATCCTTCTCCTGTGAGTCTAGATTTTCGAATCCGAAGCAAAAATGATAGTGAATTGTAACGTTCAGCGCCTCCTAATGACGATAGAAGACTCAAGTTGCGTCGGCATTCAATTCATCGTCCTCCAGCCGATTTGTCTCCAAGGGGATATTGCTGCCTCGGGCACCAAATGGTTCGTCTGCTGTGAGTCTAGATTTTCGAATCCGACGAAAGACTGATAGTTAATTGTAACATTCAGGCCCTCCTAATGCCGATGGAACACTCAAATTGCGTCGCGATCCAATACATCGTCCTCCAGCCGACTTGTCTCCAAGGGTCTAACGCTGCCTCGGGCACTTTATGGTCGTTCTCTTGTAAGTCTAGATTTTCGAATCCGACGCCAAAATGATAGTTAATTGTAACGTTCAGGGCCGCCTAATGACGATGGAACTCTCAAATTGCGTCGAGATTCAATACATCGTTCTCCAGCCGACTTGTCTCCAAGGGTCTATTGCTGCCTCGGGCACCTTATGGTCGTTCTCCTGTGAGTCTAGATTTTCGAATCCGACGCAAAAATGATAGTTAATTGTAACGTTCAGGGCCTTCTAATGACGATGGAACACTCAAATTGCGTCGAGATTCAATACATCGTCCTCCAGCCGACTTGTCTCCAAGGGGATATTGCTGTCTCGGGCCCAATATGATCCTTCTCCTGTGAGTCTAGATTTTCGAATCCGACGCAAAAATGATAGTGAATTGTAAAGTTCAGCGCCTCCTAATGACGATAGAAGACTCAAATTGCGTCGGCATTCAATACATCGTCCTCCAGCCGATTTGTCTCCAAGGGGATATTGCTGCCTCGGGCACCAAATGGTTCGTCTGCTGTGAGTCTAGATTTTCGAATCCGACGAAAAACTGATAGTTAATTGTAACATTCAGGGCCTCCTAATGACGATGGAACACTCAAATTGCGTCGCGATCCAATACATCGTCCTCCAGCCGACATGTCTCCAAGGGTCTAATGCTGCCTCGGGCACTTTATGGTCGTTCTCTTGTAAGTCTAGATTTACGAATCCGACGCCAAAATGATAGTTAATTGTAACGTTCAGGGCCGCCTAATGACGATGGAACTCTCAAATTGCGTCGAGATTCAATACATCGGCCTCCAGCCGACTTGTCTCCAAGGGGATATCGCTGCCTCGGGCACCACATGGTCCTTCTCCTGTGAGTCTAGATTTTCGAATCCGACGCAAAAATGATAGTGAATTGTAACGTTCAGCGCCTCCTAATGACGATAGAAGACTCATATTGCATCGCGATCCAATACATCGTCCTCCAGCCGACTTGTCTCCAAGGGTCTATTGCTGCCTCGGGCACCTTATGGTCGTTCTCATGTGAGTCTAGATTTTCGAATCCGACGCAAAAATGATAGTTAATTGTAACGTTCAGGGCTTTTTAATGACGATGGAACACTCAAAATGCGTCGAGATTCAATACATCGTCCTCCAGCCGACTTGTCTCCAAGGGTCTGTTGCTGCCTCGGGCACCGTATGGTCGTTCTCCTGTGAGTTTAGATTATCGAATCCGACGCCAAAATGATAGTTAATTATAACGTTCAGGGCCTTCTAATGACGATGGAACACTCAAATTGCGTCGAGATTATATACATCGTCCTCCAGCCGACTTGTCTCCAACGGTCTATTGCTGCCTCGGGCACCTTATGGTCGTTCTCCTGTGAGTTTAGATTTCCGAATCCGACGAAAAACTGATAGTTAATTGTAACGTTCAGGGCCTTCTAATGACGATGGAACACTCAAATTGCGTCGAGATTCAATACATCGTCCTCCAGCCGACTTGTCTCCAAGGGGATATTGCTGTCTCGGGCCCAATATGATCCTTCTCCTGTGAGTCTAGATTTTCGAATCCGACGCAAAAATGATAGTTAATTGTAACGTTCAGGGCCGCCTAATGACGATGGAACTCTCAAATTGCGTCGAGATTCAATACATCGTCCTCCAGCCGACTTGTCTCCAAGGGTCTATTGCTGCCTCGGGCACCTTATGGTCGTACTCCTGTGAGTCTAGATTTTCGAATCCGACGCAAAAATGATAGTTAATTGTAACGTTCAGGGCCTTCTAATGACGATGGAACACTCAAATTGCGTCGAGATTCAATACATCGTCCTCCAGCCGACTTGTCTCCAAGGGTCTAATGCTGCCGCGGGCACTTTATGGTCGTTCCCCTGTGAGTTTAGATTATCGAATCCGACGCCAAAATGATAGTTAATTATAACGTTCAGGGCCTTCTAATGACGATGGAACACTCAAATTGCGTCGAGATTCAATACATCGTCCTCCAGCCGACTTGTCTCCAACGGTCTATTGCTGCCTCGGGCACCTTATGGTCGTTCTCCTGTGAGTTTAGATTTCCGAATCCGACGAAAAACTGATAGTTAATTGTAACATTCAGGGCCTCCTAATGCTGATGGAACACTCAAATTGCGTCGCGATCCAATACATCGTCCTCCAGCCGACTTGTCTCCAAGGGTCTAATGCTGCCGCGGGCACTTTATGGTCGTTCCCCTGTGAGTTTAGATTATCGAATCCGACGCCAAAATGATAGTTAATTGTAACGTTCAGGGCCTTCTAATGACGATGGAACACTCAAATTGCGTCGAGATTCAATACATCGGCCTCCAGCCGACTTGTCACCAGGGGTCTATTGCTGCCTCGGGCACCTGATGGTCGTTCTCCTGTGAGTCTAGATTTTCGAATCCGACGGAAAAATGATAGTTAATTGTAATGTTCAGGGCCTCCCAATGCCGATGGAACACTCAAATTGCGTCGAGATTCAATACATCGGCCTCCAGCCGACTTGTCTCCAAGGGTCTGTTGCTGCCTCGGGCACCTTATGGTCGTTCTCCTGTGAGTTTAGATTATCGAATCCGACGAAAGAATGATAGTTAATTTTAACGTTCAGGGCTTCCTAATGCCGATGGAGCACTCAAATTGCGTCGAGATTCAATACATCGTCCTCCAGCCGATTTGTCTCCAAGGGGATATTGCTGTCTCGGGCCCAATATGATCCTTCTCCTGTGAGTCTAGATTTTCGAATCCGACGCAAAAATGATAGTGAATTGTAAAGTTCAGCGCCTCCTAATGACGATAGAAGACTCAAATTGCGTCGGCATTCAATACATCGTCCTCCAGCCGATTTGTCTCCAAGGGGATATTGCTGCCTCGGGCACCAAATGGTTCGTCTGCTGTGAGTCTAGATTTTCGAATCCGACGAAAAACTGATAGTTAATTGTAACATTCAGGGCCTCCTAATGACGATGGAACACTCAAATTGCGTCGCGATCCAATACATCGTCCTCCAGCCGACATGTCTCCAAGGGTCTAATGCTGCCTCGGGCACTTTATGGTCGTTCTCTTGTAAGTCTAGATTTACGAATCCGACGCCAAAATGATAGTTAATTGTAACGTTCAGGGCCGCCTAATGACGATGGAACTCTCAAATTGCGTCGAGATTCAATACATCGGCCTCCAGCCGACTTGTCTCCAAGGGGATATCGCTGCCTCGGGCACCACATGGTCCTTCTCCTGTGAGTCTAGATTTTCGAATCCGACGCAAAAATGATAGTGAATTGTAACGTTCAGCGCCTCCTAATGACGATAGAAGACTCATATTGCATCGCGATCCAATACATCGTCCTCCAGCCGACTTGTCTCCAAGGGTCTATTGCTGCCTCGGGCACCTTATGGTCGTTCTCATGTGAGTCTAGATTTTCGAATCCGACGCAAAAATGATAGTTAATTGTAACGTTCAGGGCTTTTTAATGACGATGGAACACTCAAAATGCGTCGAGATTCAATACATCGTCCTCCAGCCGACTTGTCTCCAAGGGTCTGTTGCTGCCTCGGGCACCGTATGGTCGTTCTCCTGTGAGTTTAGATTATCGAATCCGACGCCAAAATGATAGTTAATTATAACGTTCAGGGCCTTCTAATGACGATGGAACACTCAAATTGCGTCGAGATTATATACATCGTCCTCCAGCCGACTTGTCTCCAACGGTCTATTGCTGCCTCGGGCACCTTATGGTCGTTCTCCTGTGAGTTTAGATTTCCGAATCCGACGAAAAACTGATAGTTAATTGTAACGTTCAGGGCCTTCTAATGACGATGGAACACTCAAATTGCGTCGAGATTCAATACATCGTCCTCCAGCCGACTTGTCTCCAAGGGGATATTGCTGTCTCGGGCCCAATATGATCCTTCTCCTGTGAGTCTAGATTTTCGAATCCGACGCAAAAATGATAGTTAATTGTAACGTTCAGGGCCGCCTAATGACGATGGAACTCTCAAATTGCGTCGAGATTCAATACATCGTCCTCCAGCCGACTTGTCTCCAAGGGTCTATTGCTGCCTCGGGCACCTTATGGTCGTACTCCTGTGAGTCTAGATTTTCGAATCCGACGCAAAAATGATAGTTAATTGTAACGTTCAGGGCCTTCTAATGACGATGGAACACTCAAATTGCGTCGAGATTCAATACATCGTCCTCCAGCCGACTTGTCTCCAAGGGTCTAATGCTGCCGCGGGCACTTTATGGTCGTTCCCCTGTGAGTTTAGATTATCGAATCCGACGCCAAAATGATAGTTAATTATAACGTTCAGGGCCTTCTAATGACGATGGAACACTCAAATTGCGTCGAGATTCAATACATCGTCCTCCAGCCGACTTGTCTCCAACGGTCTATTGCTGCCTCGGGCACCTTATGGTCGTTCTCCTGTGAGTTTAGATTTCCGAATCCGACGAAAAACTGATAGTTAATTGTAACATTCAGGGCCTCCTAATGCTGATGGAACACTCAAATTGCGTCGCGATCCAATACATCGTCCTCCAGCCGACTTGTCTCCAAGGGTCTAATGCTGCCGCGGGCACTTTATGGTCGTTCCCCTGTGAGTTTAGATTATCGAATCCGACGCCAAAATGATAGTTAATTGTAACGTTCAGGGCCTTCTAATGACGATGGAACACTCAAATTGCGTCGAGATTCAATACATCGGCCTCCAGCCGACTTGTCACCAGGGGTCTATTGCTGCCTCGGGCACCTGATGGTCGTTCTCCTGTGAGTCTAGATTTTCGAATCCGACGGAAAAATGATAGTTAATTGTAATGTTCAGGGCCTCCCAATGCCGATGGAACACTCAAATTGCGTCGAGATTCAATACATCGGCCTCCAGCCGACTTGTCTCCAAGGGTCTGTTGCTGCCTCGGGCACCTTATGGTCGTTCTCCTGTGAGTTTAGATTATCGAATCCGACGAAAGAATGATAGTTAATTTTAACGTTCAGGGCTTCCTAATGCCGATGGAGCACTCAAATTGCGTCGAGATTCAATACATCGTCCTCCAGCCGATTTGTCTCCAAGGGGATATTGCTGCCTCGGGCACCAAATGGTTCGTCTGCTGTGAGTCTAGATTTTCGAATCCGACGAAAAACTGATGGGTAATTGTAACATTCAGGGCCTCCTAATGACGATGGAACACTCAAATTGCGTCGCGATCCAATCCATCGTCCTCCAGCCGACTTGTCTCCAAGGGTCTAATGCTGCCTCGGGCACTTTATGGTCGTTCTCTTGTAAGTCTAGATTTACGAATCCGACGCCAAAATGATAGTTAATTGTAACGTTCAGGGCCGCCTAATGACGATGGAACTCTCAAGTTGCGTCGAGATTCAATACATCGTCCTCCAGCCGACTTGTCTCCAAGGGTCTATTGCTGCCTCAGGCACCTTATGGTCGTTCTCCTGTGAGTCTAGTTTTTCGTATCCGACGCAAAAATGATAGTTAATTGTAACGTTCAGGGCCTTCTAATGACGATGGAACACTCAAATTGCGTCGAGATTCAATACATCGGCCTCCAGCCGACTTGTCTCCAAGGGGATATCGCTGCCTCGGGCACCACATGGTCCTTCTCCTGTGAGTCTAGATTTTCGAATCCGACGCAAAAATGATAGTGAATTGTAACGTTCAGCGCCTCCTAATGACGATAGAAGACTCAAATTGCGTCGCGATCCAATACATCGTCCTCCAGCCGACTTGTCTCCAAGGGTCTATTGCTGCCTCGGGCACCTTATGGTCGTTCTCCTGTGAGTCTAGATTTTCGAATCCGACGCAAAAATGATAGTTAATTGTAACGTTCAGGGCTTTTTAATGACGATGGAACACTCAAAATGCGTCGAGATTCAATACATCGTCCTCCAGCCGACTTGTCTCCAAGGGTCTGTTGCTGCCTCGGGCACCGTATCGTCGTTCTCCTGTGAGTTTAGATTATCGAATCCGACGCAAAAATGATAGTTAATTTTAACGTTCAGGGCCTCCTAATGCCGATGGAACACTAAATTGCGTCGAGATTCAATACATCGTCCTCCAGCCGACTTGTCTCCAAGGGGATAATGCTGTCTCGGGCACAATATGATCCTTCTCCTGTGAGTCTAGATTTTCGGATCCGAAGCAAAAATGATAGTGAATTGTAACGTTCAGCGCCTCCTAATGACGATAGAAGACTCAAATTGCGTCGGCATTCAATACATCGTCCTCCAGCCGATTTGTCTCCAAGGGGATATTGCTGCCTCGGGCACCAAATGGTTCGTCTGCTGTGAGTCTAGATTTTCGAATCCGACGAAAAACTGATAGTTATTTGTAACATTCAGGGCCTCCTAATGACGATGGAACACTCAAATTGCGTCGCGATCCAATACATCGTCCTCCAGCCGACTTGTCTCCAAGGGTCTAATGCTGCCTCGGGCACTTTATGGTCGTTCTCTTGTAAGTCTAGATTTACGAATCCGACGCCAAAATGATAGTTAATTGTAACGTTCAGGGCCGCCTAATGACGATGGAACTCTCAAATTGCGTCGAGATTCAATACATCGGCCTCCAGCCGACTTGTCTCCAAGGGGATATCGCTGCCTCGGGCACCACATGGTCCTTCTCCTGTGAGTCTAGATTTTCGAATCCGACGCAAAAATGATAGTGAATTGTAGCGTTCAGCGCCTCCTAATGACGATAGAAGACTCAAATTGCATCGCGATCCAATACATCGTCCTCCAGCCGACTTGTCTCCAAGGGTCTATTGCTGCCTCGGGCACCTTATGGTCGTTCTCATGTGAGTCTAGATTTTCGAATCCGACGCAAAAATGATAGTTAATTGTAACGTTCAGGGCTTTTTAATGACGATGGAACACTCAAAATGCGTCGAGATTCAATACATCGTCCTCCAGCCGACTTGTCTCCAAGGGTCTGTTGCTGCCTCGGGCACCGTATGGTCGTTCTCCTGTGAGTTTAGATTATCGAATCCGACGCAAAAATGATAGTTAATATTAACGTTCAGGGCCTCCTAATGCCGATGGAACACTAAATTGCGTCGAGATTCAATACATCGTCCTCCAGCCGACTTGTCTCCAAGGGGATAATGCTGTCTCGGGCACAATATGATCCTCCTCCTGTGAGTCTAGATTTTCGAATCCGACGCAAAAATGATAGTGAATTGTAAAGTTCAGCGCCTCCTAATGACGATAGAAGACTCAAATTGCGTCGGCATTCAATACATCGTCCTCCAGCCGATTTGTCTCCAAGGGGATATTGCTGCCTCGGGCACCAAATGGTTCGTCTGCTGTGAGTCTAGATTATCGAATCCGACGAAAAACTGATAGTTAATTGCAACATTCAGGCCCTCCTAATGCCGATGGAACACTCAAATTGCGTCGCGATCCAATACATCGTCCTCCAGCCGACTTGTCTCCAAGGGTCTAACGCTGCCTCGGGCACTTTATGGTCGTTCTCTTGTAAGTCTAGATTTACGAATCCGACGCCAAAATGATAGTTAATTGTAACGTTCAGGGCCGCCTAATGACGATGGAACTCTCAAATTGCGTCGAGATTCAATACATCGTCCTCCAGCCGACTTGTCTCCAAGGGTCTATTGCTGCCTCGGGCACCTTATGGTCGTTCTCCTGTGAGTCTAGATTTTCGAATCCGACGCAAAAATGATAGTTAATTGTAACGTTCAGGGCCTTCTAATGACGATGGAACACTCAAATTGCGTCGAGATTCAATACATCGTCCTCCAGCCGACTTGTCTCCAAGGGGATATTGCTGTCTCGGGCCCAATATGATCCTTCTCCTGTGAGTCTAGATTTTCGAATCCGACGCAAAAATGATAGTGAATTGTAACGTTCAGCGCCTCCTAATGACGATAGAAGACTCAAATTGCGTCGGCATTCAATACATCGTCCACCAGCCGATTTGTCTCCAAGGGGATATTGCTGCCTCGGGCACCAAATGGTTCGTCTGCTGTGAGTCTAGATTTTCGAATCCGACGAAAAACTGATAGTTAATTGTAACATTCAGGGCCTCCTAATGACGATGGAACACTCAAATTGCGTCGCGATCCAATACATCGTCCTCCAGCCGACTTGTCTCCAAGGGTCTAATGCTGCCTCGGGCACTTTATGGTAGTTCTCTTGTAAGTCTAGATTTACGAATCCGACGCCAAAATGATAGTTAATTGTAACGTTCAGGGCCTTGTAATGACGATGGAACTCTCAAATTGCGTCCAGATTCAATACATCGTCCTCCAGCCGACTTGTCTCCAAGTGTCTATTGCTGCCTCGGGCACCTTATGGTCGTTCTCCTGTGAGTCTAGATTTTCGTATCCGACGCAAAAATGATAGTTAATTGTAACGTTCAGGGCCTTCTAATGACGATGGAACACTCAAATTGCGTCGAGATTCAATACATCGGCCTCCAGCCGACTTGTCACCAAGGGTCTATTGCTGCCTCGGGCACCTTATGGTCGTTCTCCTGTGAGTCTAGATTTTCGAATCCGACGCAAAAATGATAGTTAATTGTAACGTTCAGGGCCTTCTAATGACGAGGGAACACTCAAATTGCGTAGAGATCCAATACATCGGCCTCCAGCCGACTTGTCTCCAAGGGTCTATTGCTGCCTCGGGCACCTTATGGTCGTTCTCCTGTGAGTCTAGATTTTCGAATCCGACGCAAAAATCATAGTTAATTGTAACGTTCAGGGCCTTGTAATGACGATGGACCACTCAAATTGCGTCGAGATTCAATACATCGTCCTCCAGCCGACTTGTCACCAAGGGTCTATTGCTGTCTCGGGCACAATATGATCATTCTCCTGTGAGTCTAGATTTTCGAATCCGACGCAAAAATGATAGTGAATTGTAACGTTCAGCGCCTCCTAATGACGATAGAAGACTCAAATTGCGTCGAGATTCAATACATCGTCCTCCAGCCGATTTGTCTCCAAGGGGTATATTGCTGTCTCGAGCACAGTATGAACTTCTCCTGTGAGTAGATTTTCGAATCCGACGCGAAACTGATAGTTAATTGTAAGGTTCAGGGCCTTGTAATGACGATGGAACACTCAAATTGCGTCGAGATTCAATACATCGGCCTCCAGCCGACTTGTCTCCAACGGTCTATTGCAGCCTCGGGCACCTTATGGTCGTTCTCCTGTGAGTTTAGATTTTCGAATCCGACGAAAAACTGATAGTTAATTGTAACATTCAGGGCCTCCTAATGCTGATGGAACACTCAAATTGCGTCGCGATCCAATACATCGTCCTCCAGCCGACTTGTCTCCGAGGGTCTAATGCTGCCGCGGGCACTTTATGGTCGTTCCCCTGTGAGTTTAGATTATCGAATCCGACGCCAAAATGATAGTTAATTGTAACGTTCAGGGCCTTCTAATGACGATGGAACACTCAAATTGCGTCGAGATTCAATACATCGTCATCCAGCCAACTTGTCTCCAAGGGTCTATTGCTGCCTCGGGCACCTTATGGTCGTTCTCCTGTGAGTCTAGATTTTCGTATCCGACGCAAAAATGATAGTTAATTGTAACGTTCAGGGCCTTCTAATGACGATGGAACACTCAAATTGCGTCGAGATTCAATACATCGGCCTCCAGCCGACTTGTCACCAAGGGTCTATTGCTGCCTCGGGCACCTTATGGTCGTTCTCCTGTGAGTCTAGATTTTCGAATCCGACGCAAAAATGATAGTTAATTGTAACGTTCAGGGCCTTCTAATGACGATGGAACTCTCAAATTGCGTCGAGATTCAATACATCGTCCTCCAGCCGACTTGTCTCCACGGGGATATTGCTGTCTCGGGCACAATATGATCTTTCTCCTGTGAGTCTAGATTTTCGAATCCGACGCAAAAATGATAGTGAATTGTAACGTTCAGTGCCTCCTAATGACGATAGAAGACTCAAATTGCGTCGAGATTCAATACATCGTCCTCCAGCCGATTTGTCTCCAAGGGGTATATTGCTGTCTCGAGCACCGTATGAACTTCTCCTGTGAGTAGATTTTCGAATCCGACGCGAAACTGATAGTTAATTGCAAGGTTCAGGGCCTTGTAATGACGATGGAACACTCAAATTGCGTCGAGATTCAATACATCGGCCTCCAGCCGTCTTGTCTCCAACGGTCTAATGCTGCCTCGGGCACCTTATGGTCGTTCTCCTGTGAGTTTAGATTTTCGAATCCGACGAAAAACTGATAGTTAATTGTAACATTCAGGGCCTCCTAATGACGATGGAACACTCAAATTGCGTCGCGATCCAATACATCGTCCTCCAGCCGACTTGTCTCCAAGGGTCTAATGCTGCCGCGGGCACTTTATGGTCGTTCCCCTGTGAGTTTAGATTATCGAATCCGACGCCAAAATGATAGTTAATTGTAACGTTCAGGGCCTTCTAATGACGATGGAACACTCAAATTGCGTCGAGATTCAATACATCGGCCTCCAGCCGACTTGTCACCAGGGGTCTATTGCTGCCTCGGGCACCCGATGGTCGCTCTCCTGTGAGTCTAGATTTTCGAATCCGACGCAAAAATGATAGTTAATTGTAACGTTCAGGGCCTTCTAATGACGATGGAACACTCAAATTGCGTCGAGATTCAATACATCGGCCTCCAGCCGACTTGTCTCCAAGGGTCTATTGCTGCCTCGGGCACCTTATGTTCGTTCTCCTGTGAGTTTAGATTATCGAATCCGACGCAAGAATGATAGTTAATTTTAACGTTCAGGGCCTCCTAATGCCGATGGAACACTCAAATTGCGTCGCGATCCAATACATCATCCTCCAGCCGACTTGTCTCCAAGGGTCTAATGCTGCCTCGGGCACTTTATGGTCGTTCTCTTGTAAGTCTAGATTTACGAATCCGACGCCAAAATGATAGTTAATTGCAAGGTTCAGGGCCTTGTAATGACGATGGAACACTCAAATTGCGTCGAGATTCAATACATCGGCCTCCAGCCGACTTGTCTCCAACAGTCTATTGCTGCCTCGGGCACCACATGGTCCTTCTCCTGTGAGTCTAGATTTTCGAATCCGACGCAAAAATGATAGTGAATTGTAACGTTCAGCGCCTCCTAATGACGATAGAAGACTCATATTGCGTCGCGATCCAATACATCGTCCTCCAGCCGACTTGTCTCCAAGGGTCTATTGCTGCCTCGGGCACCTTATGGCCGTTCTCCTGTGAGTCTAGATTTTGGAATCCGACGCAAAAATGATAGTTAATTGTAACGTTCAGGGCTTTTTAATGACGATGGAACTCTCAAGTTGCGTCGAGATTCAATACATCGTCCTCCAGCCGACTTGTCGCCAGGGGTCTATTGCTGCCTCGGGCACCTGATAGTCGTTCTCCTGTGAGTCTAGATTTTCGAATCCGACGCAAAACTGATAGTTAATTTTAACGTTCAGGGCCTCCTAATGCCGATGGAACACTAAATTGCGTCGAGATTCAATACATCGTCCTCCAGCCGACTTGTCTCCAAGGGGATAATGCTGTCTCGGGCACAATATGATCCTTCTCCTGTGAGTCTAGATTTTCGAATCCGACGCAAAAATGATAGTGAATTGTAACGTTCAGCGCCTCCTAATGACGATAGAAGACTCAAATTGCGTCGGCATTCAATACATCGTCCTCCAGCCGATTTGTCTCCAAGGGGATATTGCTGCCTCGGGCACCAAATGGTTCGTCTGCTGTGAGTCTAGATTTTCGAATCCGACGAAAAACTGATAGTTAATTGTAACATTCAGGGCCTCCTAATGCCGATGGAACACTCAAATAGCGTCGCGATCCAATACATCGTCCTCCAGCCGACTTGTCTCCAAGGGTCTAATGCTGCCTCGGGCACTTTATGGTCGTTCTCTTGTAAGTCTAGATTTACGAATCCGACGCCAAAATGATAGTTAATTGTAACGTTCAGGGCCGCCTAATGACGATGGAACTCTCAAATTGCTCGAGATTCAATACATCGTCCTCCAGCCGACTTGTCTCCAAGGGTCTATTACTGCCTCGGGCACCTTATGGTCGTTCTCCTGTGAGTCCAGATTTTCGAATCCGACGCAAAAATGATAGTTAATTGTAACGTTCAGGGCCTTCTAATGACGATGGAACACTCAAATTGCGTCGAGATTCAATACATCGTCCTCCAGCCGACTTGTCTCCAAGGGGATATTGCTGTCTCGGGCCCAATATGATCCTTCTCCTGTGAGTCTAGATTTTCGAATCCGACGAAAAAATGATAGTGAATTGTAACGTTCAGCGCCTCCTAATGACGATAGAAGACTCAAATTGCGTCGGCATTCAATACATCGTCCTCCAGCCGATTTGTCTCCAAGGGGATATTGCTGCCTCGGGCACCAAATGGTTCGTCTGCTGTGAGTCTAGATTTTCGAATCCGACGAAAAACTGATAGTTAATTGTAACATTCAGGGCCTCCTAATGACGATGGAACACTCAAATTGCGTCGCGATCCAATACATCGTCCTCCAGCCGACTTGTCTCAAAAGGGTCTAATGCTGTCGCGGGCACTTTATGGTCGTTCCCCTGTGAGTTTAGATTATCGAATCCGACTCCAAAATTATAGTTAATTGTAACGTTCAGGGCCTTCTAATGACGATGGAACACTCAAATTGCGTCGAGATTCAGTACATCGGCCTCCAGCCTACTTGTCACCAGGGGTCTATTGCTGTCTCGGGCACCTGATGGTCGTTCTCCTGTGAGTCTAGATTTTCGAATCCGACGCAAAACTGATAGTTAATTGTAACGTTCAGGGCCTTCTAATGACGATGGAACACTCAAATTGCGTCGAGATTCAATACATCGGCCTCCAGCCGACTTGTCTTCAAGGGTCCATTGCTGCCTCGGGCACCTTATGTTCGTTCTCCTGTGAGTTTAGATTATCGAATCCGACGCAAGAATGATAATTAATTTTAACGTTCAGGGCCTCCTAATGCCGATGGAACACTCAAATTGCGTCGAGATTCAATACATCGTCCTCCAGCCGATTTGTCTCCAAGGGGATATTGCTGCCTCGGTCACCAAATGGTTCGTCTGCTGTGAGTCTAGATTTTCGAATCCGACGAAAAACTGATAGGTAATTGTAACATTCAGGGCCTCCTAATGACGATGGAACACTCAAATTGCGTCGCGATCCAATACATCGTCCTCCAGCCCCAATACATCGTCCTCCAGCCGACTTGTCTCCAAGGGTCTAATGCTTCCTCGGGCACTTTATGGTCGTTCTCTTGTAAGTCTAGATTTACGAATCCGACGCCAAAATGATAGTTAATTGTAACGTTCAGGCCCGCCTAATGACGATGGAACTCTCAAGTTGCGTCGAGATTCAATACATCGTCCTCCAGCCGACTTGTCTCCAAGGGTCTATTGCTGCCTCGGGCACCTTATGGTCGTTCTCCTGTGAGTCTAGATTTTCGTATCCGACGCAAAACAGATAGTTAATTGTAACGTTCAGGGCCTTCTAATGACGATGGAACACTCAAATTGCGTCGAGATTCAATACATCGGCCTCCAGCCGACTTGTCTCCAAGGGGATATCGCTGCCTCGGGCACCACATGGTCCTTCTCCTGTGAGTCTAGATTTTCGAATCCGACGCAAAAATGATAGTGAATTGTAACGTTCAGCGCCTCCTAATGACGATAGAAGACTCAAATTGCGTCGCGATCCAATACATCGTCCTCCAGCCGACTTGTCTCCAAGGGTCTATTGCTGCCTCGGGCACCTTATGGTCGTTCTCCTGTGAGTCTAGATTTTCGAATCCGACGCCAAAATGATAGTTAATTGTAACGTTCAGGGCTTTTTAATGACGATGGAACTCTCAAGTTGCGTCGAGATTCAATACATCGTCCTCCAGCTGACTTGTCGCCAGGGGTCTATTGCTGCCTCGGGCACCTGATAGTCGTTCTCCTGTGAGTCTAGATTTTCGAATCCGACGCAAAACTGATAGTTAATTTTAACGTTCAGGGCCTCCTAATGCCGATGGAACACTAAATTGCGTCGAGATTCAATACATCGTCCTCCAGCCGACTTGTCTCCAAGGGGATAATGCTGTCTCGGGCACAATATGATCCTTCTCCTGTGAGTCTAGATTTTCGAATCCGACGCAAAAATGATAGTGAATTGTAACGTTCAGCGCCTCCTAATGACGATAGAAGACTCAAATTGCGTCGGCATTCAATACATCGTCCTCCAGCCGATTTGTCTCCAAGGGGATATTGCTGCCTCGGGCACCAAATGGTTCGTCTGCTGTGAGTCTAGATTTTCGAATCCGACGAAAAACTGATAGTTAATTGTAACATTCAGGGCCTCCTAATGACGATGGAACACTCAAATTGCGTCGCGATCCAATACATCGTCCTCCAGCCGACTTGTCTCCAAGGGTCTAATGCTGTCTCGGGCACTTTATGGTCGTTCTCTTGTAAGTCTAGATTTACGAATCCGACGCCAAAATGATAGTTAATTGTAACGTTCAGGGCCGCCTAATGACGATGGAACTCTCAAATTGCGTCGAGATTCAATACATCGTCCTCCAGCCGACTTGTCTCCAAGTGTCTATTGCTGCCTCGGGCACCTTATGGTCGTTCTCCTGTGAGTCTAGATTTTCGTATCCGACGCAAAAATGATAGTTAATTGTAACGTTCAGGGCCTTCTAATGACGATGGAACACTCAAATTGCGTCGAGATTCAATACATCGGCCTCCAGCCGACTTGTCACCAATGGTCTATTGCTGCCTCGGGCACCTTATGGTCGTTCTCCTGTGAGTCTAGATTTTCGAATCCGACGCAAAAATGATAGTTAATTGTAACGTTCAGGGCCTTCTAATGACGATGGAACACTCAAATTGCGTCGAGATCCAATACATCGGCCTCCAGCCGACTTGTCTCCAAGGGTCTATTGCTGCCTCGGGCACCTTATGGTCGTTCTCCTGTGAGTCTAGATTTTCGAATCCGACGCAAAAATCATAGTTAATTTTAACGTTCTGGGCCTTGTAATGACGATGGAACACTCAAATTGCGTCGAGATTCAATACATCGTCCTCCAGCCGACTTGTCTCCAAGGGTCTATTGCTGTCTCGGGCACAATATGATCATTCTCCTGTGAGTCTAGATTTTCGAATCCGACGCAAAAATGATAGTGAATTGTAACGTTCAGCGCCTCCTAATGACGATAGAAGACTCAAATTGCGTCGAGATTCAATTCATCGTCCTCCAGCCGATTTGTCTCCAAGGGGTATATTGCTGTCTCGAGCACCGTATGAACTTCTCCTGTGAGTAGATTTTCGAATCCGACGCGAAACTGATAGTTAATTGTAAGGTTCAGGGCCTTGTAATGACGATGGAACACTCAAATTGCGTCGAGATTCAATACATCGGCCTCCAGCCGATTTGTCTCCAACAGTCTATTGCAGCCTCGGGCACCTTATGGTCGTTCTCCTGTGAGTTTAGATTTTCGAATCCGACGAAAAACTGATAGTTAATTGTAACATTCAGGGCCTCCTAATGCTGATGGAACACTCAAATTGCGTCGCGAACCAATACATCGTCCTCCAGCCGACTTGTCTCATAGGGTCTAATGCTGCCGCGGGCACTTTATGGTCGTCCCCCTGTGAGTTTAGATTATCGATTCCGACGCCAAAATGATAGTTAATTGTAACGTTCAGGGCCTTCTAATGACGATGGAACACTCAAATTGCGTCGAGATTCAATACATCGTCCTCCAGCCAACTTGTCTCCAAGGGGATATTGCTGTCTCGGGCACAATATGATCCTTCTCCTGTGAGTCTAGATTTTTGAATCCGACGCAAAAATGATAGTGAATTGTAATGTTCAGCGCCTCCTAATGACGATAGAAGACTCAAATTGCGTCGGCATTCAATACATCGTCCTCCAGCCGATTTGTCTCCAAGGGGATATTGCTGCCTCGGGCACCAAATGGTTCGTCTGCTGTGAGTCTAGATTTTCGAATCCGACGAAAAACTGATAGTTAATTGTAACATTCAGGGCCTCCTAATGACGATGGAACACTCAAATTGCGTCGCGATCCAATACATCGTCCTCCAGCCGACTTGTCTCCAAGGGTCTAATGCTGCCTCGGTCACTTTATGGTCGTTCGCTTGTAAGTCTAGATTTACGAATCCGACGCCAAAATGATAGTTAATTGTAACGTTCAGGGCCGCCTAATGACGATGGAACTCTCAAATTGCGTCGAGATTCAATACATCGGCCTCCAGCCGACTTGTCTCCAAGGGGATATCGCTGCCTCGGGCACCACATTGTCCTTCTCCTGTGAGTCTAGATTTTCGAATCCGACGCAAAAATGATAGTGAATTGTAACGTTCAGCGCCTCCTAATGACGATAGAAGACTCAAATTGCGTCGCGATCCAATACATCGTCCTCCAGCCGACTTGTCTCCAAGGGTCTATTGCTGCTTCGGGCACCTTATGGTCGTTCTCCTGTGAGTCTAGATTTTCGAATCGGACGCAAAAATGATAGTTAATTGTAACGTTCAGGGCTTTTTAATGACGATTGAACACTCAAATTGCGTCGAGATTCAATACATCGTCCTCCAGCCGACTTGTCTCCAAGGGGATATTGCTGTCTCGGGCACAATATGATCCTTCTCCTGTGAGTCTAGATTTTCGAATCCGACGCAAAAATGATAGTGAATTGTAACGTTCAGCGCCTCCTAATGACGATAGAGGACTCAAATTGCGTCGGCATTCAGTACATCGTCCTCCAGCCGATTTGTCTCCAAGGGGATATTGCTGCCTCAGGCACCAAATGGTTCGTCTGCTGTGAGTCTAGATTTTCGAATCCGACGAAAAACTGATAGTTAATTGTAACATTCAGGGCCTTCTAATGACGATGGAACACTCAAATTGCGTCGAGATTCAATACATCGGCCTCCAGCCGACTTGTCTCCAAGGGGATATTGCTGTCTCGGGCACAATATGATCCTTCTCCTGTGAGTCTAGATTTTCGAATCCGACGCAAAAATGATAGTTAATTGTAACGTTCAGGGCCTTCTAATGACGATGGAACTCTCAACTTGCGTCGAGATTCAATACATCGTCCTCCAGCCGACTTGTCTCCAAGGGGATATTGCTGTCTCGGGCACTATATGATCTTTCTCCTGTGAGTCTAGATTTTCGAATCCGATGCAAAAATGATAGTGAATTGTAACGTTCAGCGCCTCCTAATGACGATAGAAGACTCAAATTGCGTCGAGATTCAATACATCGTCCTCCAGCCGATTTGTCTCCAAGGGGTATATTGCTGTCTCGAGCACCGTATGAACTTCTCCTGTGAGTAGATTTTCGAATCCGACGCGAAACTGATAGTTAATTGCAAGGTTCAGGGCGTTGTAATGACGATGGAACACTCAAATTGCGTCGAGATTCAATACATCGGCCTCCAGCCGACTTGTCTCCAACGGTCTATTGCTGCCTCGTGCACCTTATGGTCGTTCTCCTGTGAGTTTAGATTTTCGAATCCGACGCCAAAATTATAGTTAATTGTAACGTTCAGGGCCTTCTAAAGACGATGGAACACTCAAATTGCGTCGAGATCCAATACATCGGCCTCCAGCCGACTTGTCTCCAAGGGTCTATTGCTGCCTCGGGCACCTTATGATCGTTCTCCTGTGAGTCTAGATTTTCGAATCCGACGCAAGAATGATAGTTAATTTTAACGTTCAGGGCCTCCTAATGCCGATGGAACACTCAAATTGCGTCGAGATTCAATACATCGTCCTCCAGCCGATTTGTCTCCAAGGGGATATTGCTGCCTCGGGCACCAAATGGTTCGTCTGCTGTGAGTCTAGATTTTCGAATCCGACGAAAAACTGATAGGTAATTGTAACATTCAGGGCCTCCTAATGACGATGGAACAAATTGCGTCGCGATCCAATACATCGTCCTCCAGCCGACTTGTCTCCAAGGGTCTAATGCTGCCTCGGGCACTTTATGGTCGTTCTCTTGTAAGTCTAGATTTACGAATCCGACGCCAAAATGATAGTTAATTGTAACGTTCAGGGCCGCCTAATGACGACGGAACTCTCAAGTTGCGTCGAGATTCAATACATCGTCCTCCAGCCGACTTGTCTCCAAGGGTCTATTGCTGCCTCGGGCACCTTATGGTCGTTCTCCTGTGAGTCTAGATTTTCGTATCCGACGCAAAAATGATAGTTAATTGTAACGTTCAGGGCCTTCTAATGACGATGGAACACTCAAATTGCGTCGAGATTCAATACATCGGCCTCCAGCCGACTTGTCTCCAAGGGGATATCGCTGCCTCGGGCACCACATGGTCCTTCTCCTGTGAGTCCAGATTTTCGAATCCGACGCAAAAATGATAGTGAATTGTAACGTTCAGCGCCTCCTAATGACGATAGAAGACTCAAATTGCGTCGCGATCCAATACATCGTCCTCCAGCCGACTTGTCTCCAAGGGTCTATTGCTGCCTCGGGCACCTTTTTGGTCGTTCTCCTGTGAGTCTAGATTTTCGAATCCGACGCAAAAATGATAGTTAATTGTAACGTTCACGGCTTTTTAATGACGATGGAACACTCAAATTGCGTCGAGATTCAATACATCGTCCTCCAGCCGACTTGTCTCCAAGGGTCTGTTGCTGCCTCGGGCACCGTATGGTCGTTCTCCTGTGAGTTTAGATTATCGAATCCGACGCAAAAATGATAGTTAATTTTAACGTTCAGGGCCTCCTAATGCCGATGGAACACTAAATTGCGTCGAGATTCAATACATCGGCCTCCAGCAGACTTGTCTCCAATAGTCTATTGCTGCCTCGGGCACCTTATGGTCGTTCTCCTGTGAGTCTAGACTTTCGAATCCGACGCAAAAATGATAGTTAATTGTAACGTTCAGGGCCTTCTAATGACGATGGAACACTCAAATTGCGTCGAGATTCAATACATCGTCCTCCAGCCGACTTGTCTCCAAGGGGATATTGCTGTCTCGGGCACAATATGATCCTTCTCCTGTGAGTCTAGATTTTCGAATCTGACGCAAAAATGATAGTGAATTGTAACGTTCAGCGCCTCCTAATGACGATAGAAGACTCAAATTGCGTCGGCATTCAATACATCGTCCTCCAGCCGATTTGTCTCCAAGGGGATATTGCTGCCTCGGGCACCAAATGGTTCGTCTGCTGTGAGTCTAGATTTTCGAATCCGACGAAAAACTGATAGGTAATTGTAACATTCAGGGCCTCCTAAAGACGATGGAACACTCAAATTGCGTCGCGATCCAATACATCGTCCTCCAGCCGACTTGTCTCCAAGGGTCTAATGCTGCCTCGAGCACTTTATGGTCGTTCTCTTGTAAGTCTAGATTTTCGTATCCGACGCAAAAATGATAGTTAATTGTAGCGTTCAGGGCCTTCTAATGACGATGGAACACTCAAATTGCGTCGAGATGCAATACATCGGCCTCCAGCCGACTTGTCACCAAGGGTCTATTGCTGCCTCGGGCACCTTATGGTCGTTCTCCTGTGAGTCTAGATTTTCGAATCCGACGCAAAAATGATAGTTAATTGTAACGTTCAGGGCCTTCTAATGACGATGGAACACTCAAATTGCGTCGAGATCCAATACATCGTCCTCCAGCCGACTTGTCTCCAAGGGGATATTGCTGTCTCGGGCACAATATGATCTTTCTCCTGTGAGTCTAGATTTTCGAATCCGACGCAAAATTGATTGTGAATTGTAACGTTCAGCGCCTCCTAATGACGATAGAAGACTCAAATTGCGTCGAGATTCAATACATCGTCCTCCAGCCGATTTGTCTCCAAGGGGTATATTGCTGTCTCGAGCACCGTATGAACTTCTCCTGTGAGTAGATTTTCGAATCCGACGCGAAACTGTTAGTTAATTGTAAGGTTCAGGGCCTTGTAATGACGATGGAAGACTCAAATTGCGTCGAGATTCAATACATCGTCCTCCAGCCGATTTGTCTCCAAGGGGATATTGCTGCCTCGGGCACCAAATGGTTCGTCTGCTGTGAGTCTAGATTTTCGAATCCGACGCAAAAATGATAGTTAATTGTAACGTTCAGGGCCGCCTAATGATGATGGAACTCTCAAATTGCGTCGAGATTCAATACATCGTCCTCCAGCCGACTTGTCTCCAAGGGTCTATTGCTGCCTCGGCCACCTTATGGTCGTTCTCCTGTGAGTCTATATTTTCGTATCCGACGCAAAAATGATAGTTAATTGTAACGTTCAGGGCCTTCTAATGACGATGGAACACTCAAATTGCGTCGAGATTCAATACATCGGCCTCCAGCCGACTTGTCTCCAACTGTCCATTGCTGCCTCGGGCACCTTATGGTCGTTCTCCTGTGAGTTGAGATTTTCGAATCCGACGAAAAACTGATAGTTAATTGTAACATTCAGGGCCTCCTAATGACGATGGAACACTCAAATTGCGTCGTGATCCAATACGTCGTCCTCCAGCCGACTTGTCTCCAAGGGTCTAATGTTGCCGCGGGCACTTTATGCTCGTTCTCCTGTGAGTTTAGATTATCGAATCCGACGCCAAAATGATAGTTAATTGTAACGTTCAAGGGCCGCCTAATGATGATGGAACTCTCAAATTGCGTCGAGATTCAATACATCGTCCTCCAGCCGACTTGTCTCCAAGGGTCTATTGCTGCCTCGGGCACCTTATGGTCGTTCTCCTCTGAGTCTAGATTTTCGAATCCGACGCAAAAATGATAGTTAATTTTAACGTTCAGGGCCTCCTAATGCCGATGGAACACTCAAATTGCGTCGAGATTCAATACATCGGCCTCCAGCCGACTTGTCTCCAAGGGTCTATTGCTGCCTCGGGCACCTTATGGCCTTTCTCCTGTGAGTCTAGATTTTAGAATCCGACGCAAAAATGATAGTTAATTGTAACGTTCTGGGCCTTCTAATGACGATGGAACACTCAAATTGCGTCGAGATTCAATACATCGTGTTCCAGCCGACTTGTCTCCAAGGGGATATTGCTGTCTCGGGCACAATATGATCCTTCTCCTGTGAGTCTAGTGTTTCGAATCAGACGCAAAAATGATAGTGAATTGTAACGTTCAGGGCCTTCTAATGACGATAGAAGACTCAAATTGCGTCGACATTCAATACATCGTCCTCCAGCCGATTTGTCTCCAAGGGGATATTGCTGCCTCAGGCACCAAATGGTTCGTCTGCCGTGAGTCTAGATTTTCGAATCCGACGAAAAACTGATAGTTAATTGTAACATTCAGGGCCTCCTAATGACGATGGAACACTCAAATAGCGTCGCGATCCAATACATCGTCCTCCAGCCGACTTGTCTCCAAGGGGTATAATGTTGTCTCGAGCACCGTATGAACTTCTCCTGTGAGTAGATTTTCGAATCCGACGCGAAACTGATTGTGAATTGTGAGGTTCAGGGCCTTGTAATGACGATGGAACACTCAAATTGCGTCGAGATTCAATACATCGGTCTCCAGCCGACTTGTCTCCAAGGGGATATCGCTGCCTCGGGCACCACATGGTCCTTCTCCAGTGAGTCTAGATTTTCGAATCCGACGCAAAAATGATAGTGAATTGTAGCGTTCAGCGCCTCCTAATGACCTAAAGACCACATGGTCCTTCTCCTGTGAGTCTAGATTTTCGAATCCGACGCAAAAATTATAGTTAATTGTAACATTCAGGGCCTCCTAATGACGATGGAACACTCAAATTGCGTCGCGATCCAATACATCGTCCTCCAGCCGACTTGTCTCCAAGGGTCTAATGTTGCCGCGGGCACTTTATGGTCGTTCTCTTGTAAGTCTAGATTTACGAATCCGACGCCAAAATGATAGTTAATTGTAACGTTCAGGGCCGCCTAATGATGATGGAACTCTCAAATTGCGTCGAGATTCAATACATCGTCCTCCAGCCGACTTGTCTCCAAGGGTCTATTGCTGCCTCGGGCACCTTATGGTCGTTCTCCTGTGAGTCTAGATTTTCGTATCCGACGCAAAAATGATAGTTAATTGTAACGTTCAGGGCCTCCTAATGACGATGGAACACTCAAATTGCGTCGAGATTCAATACATCGGCCTCCAGCCGACTTGTCTCCAAGGGGATATCGCTGCCTCGGGCACCACATGGTCCTTCTCCTGTGAGTCTACATTTTCGAATCCGACGCAAAAATGATAGTTAATTGTAACATTCAGGGCCTCCTAATGACGATGGAACACTCAAATTGCGTCGAGATTCAATACATCGGCCTCCAGCCGACTTGTCTCCAACTGTCTATTGCTGCCTCGGGCACCTTATGGTCGTTCTCCTGTGAGTTTAGATTTTCGAATCCGACGAAAAACTGATAGTTAATTGTAACATTCAGGGCCTCCTAATGACGATGGAACACTCAAATTGCGTCGTGATCCAATACGTCGTCCTCCAGCCGACTTGTCTCCAAGGGTCTAATGTTGCCGCGGGCACTTTATGCTCGTTCTCCTGTGAGTTTAGATTATCGAATCCGACGCCAAAATGATAGTTAATTGTAACGTTCAAGGGCCGCCTAATGATGATGGAACCCTCAAATTGCGTCGAGATTCAATACATCGTCCTCCAGCCGACTTGTCTCCAAGGGTCTATTGCTGCCTCGGGCACCTTATGGTCGTTCTCCTCTGAGTCTAGATTTTCGAATCCGACGCAAAAATGATAGTTAATTGTAACGTTCAGGGCCTTCTAATGACGATGGAACACTCAAATTGCGTCGAGATCCAATACATCGGCCTCCAGAGGACTTGTCTCCAAGGGTCTATTGCTGCTTCGGGCACCTTATGGTCGTTCTCCTGTGAGTCTAGATTTTCGAATCCGACGCAAAAATCATAGTTAATTGTAACGTTCAGGGCCTTTTAATGACGATGGAACACTGAAATTGCGTCGAGATTCAATACATCGTTCTCCAGCCGACTTGTCTCCAAGGGGATATTGCTGTCTCGGGCACAATAAGATCTTTCTCCTTCGAGTCTAGATTTTCGAATCCGACGCAAAAATGATAGTGAATTGTAACGTTCAGCGCCTCCTAATGACGATAGAAGACTCAAATTGCGTCGAGATTCAATACATCGTCCTCCAGCCGATTTGTCTCCAAGGGGTATATTGCTGTCTCGAGCACCGTATGAACTTCTCCTGTGAGTAGATTTTCGAATCCGACGCGAAACTGATAGTTAATTGTAAGGTTCAGGGCCTTGTAATGACGATGGAACACTCAAATTGCGTCGAGATTCAATACATCGGTCTCCAGCCGACTTGTCTCCAAGGGGATATCGCTGCCTCGGGCACCACATTGTCCTTCTCCAGTGAGTCTAGATTTTCGAATCCGACGCAAAAATGATAGTGAATTGTAACGTTCAGCGCCTCCTAATGACCTAATGACCACATGGTCCTTCTCCAGTGAGTCTAGATTTTCGAATCCGACGCAAAAATTATAGTTAATTGTAACATTCAGGGGCTCCTAATGACGATGGAACACTCAAATTGCGTCGCGATCCAATACATCGTCCTCCAGCCGACTTGTCTCCAAGGGTCTAATGCTGCCGCGGGCACTTTATGGTCGTTCTCTTGTAAGTCTAGATTTACGAATCCGACGCCAAAATGATAGTTAATTGTAACGTTCAGGCCGCCTAATGATGCTGGAACTCTCAAATTGCGTCGAGATTCAATACATCGTCCTCCAGCCGACTTGTCTCCAAGGGTCTATTGCTGCCTCGGGCACCTTATGGTCGTTCTCCTGTGAGTCTAGATTTTCGTATCCGACGCAAAAATGAAAGTTAATTGTAACGTTCAGGGCCTTCTAATGACGATGGAACACTCAAATTGCGTCGAGATTCAATACATCGGCCTCCAGCCGACTTGTCTCCAAGGGGATATCGCTGCCTCGGGCACAACATGGTCCTTCTCCTGTGAGTCTAGATTTTCGAATCCGACGCAAAAATGATAGTGAATTGTAACGTTCAGCGCCTCCTAATGACGATAGAAGACTCAAATTGCGTCGCGATCCAATACATCGTCCTCCAGCCGACTTGTCTCCAAGGGTCTATTGCTGCCTCGGGCACCTTATGGTCGTTCTCCTGTGAGTCTAGATTTTCGAATCCGACGCAAAAATCATAGTTAATTGTAACGTTCAGGGCCTTCTAATGACGATGGAACACTCAAATTGCGTCGAGATTCAGTACATCGTCCTCCAGCCGACTTGTCTCCAAGGAGATATTGCTGTCTCGGGCACAATATGATCCTTCTCCTGTGAGTCTAGATTTTCGAATCCGACGCAGAAATGATAGTGAATTGTAACTTTCAGCGACTCCTAATGACGATAGAAGACTCAAATTGCGTCGGGATTCAATACATCGTCCTCCAGCCGATTTGTCTCCAAGGGGATATAGCTGCCACGGGCACCAAATGGTTCGTCTGCTGTGAGTCTAGATTTTCGAATCCGACGAAAAACTGATAGTTAATTGTAACATTCAGGGCCTCCTAATGACGATGGAACACTCAAATTGCGTCGCGATCCAATACATCGTCCTCCAGCCGACTTGTCTCCAAGGGTCTAATGCTGCCTCGGGCACTTTATGGTCGTTCTCTTGTAAGTCTAGATTTACGAATCCGACGCCAAAATGATAGTTAATTGTAACGTTCAGGGCCTTGTAATGACGATGGAACTCTCAAATTGCGTCGAGATTCAATACATCGTCCTCCAGCCGACTTGTCTCCAAGGGTCTATTGCTGCCTCGGGCACCTTATGGTCGTTCTCCTGTGAATCTAGATTATCGTATCCGACGCAAAAATGATAGTTAATTGTAACGTTCAGGGCCTTCTAATGACGATGGAACACTCAAATTGCGTAGAGATTCAATACATCGGCCTCCAGCCGACTTGTCACCAAGGGTCTATTGCTGCCTCGGGCACCTTATGGTCGTTCTCCTGTGAGTCTAGATTTTCGAATCCGACGCAAAAATGATAGTTAATTGTAACGTTCAGGGCCTTCTAATGACGATGGAACACTCAAATTGCGTCGAGATCTAATACATCGGCCTCCAGCCGAATTGTCTCCAAGGGTCTATTGCTGCCTCGGGCACCTTATGGTCGTTCTCCTGTGAGTCTAGATTTTCGAATCCGACGCAAAAATGATAGTGAATTGTAACGTTCAGCGCCTCCTAATGACGATAGAAGACTCAAATTGCGTCGAGATTCAATACATCGTATTCCAGCCGATTTGTCTCCAAGGGGTATATCGCTGTTCCGAGCACCGTATGAACTTCTCCTGTGAGTAGATTTTCGAATCCGACGCGAAACCGATAGTTCATTGTAAGGTTCAGGGCATTGTAATGACGATGGAACACTCAAATTGTGTCGAGATTCAATACATCGGCCTCCAGCCGACTTTTCTCCAACGGTCTATTGCTGCCTCGGGCACCTTATGGTCGTTCTCCTGTGAGTCTAGATTTTCGAATCCGACGCAAAAATGATAGTTAATTGTAACGTTCAGGGCCTTCTAATGACGATGGAGCACTCAGATTGCGTCGAGATTCAATACATCGGCCTCCAGCCGACTTGTCTCCAAGGGTCTATTGCTGCCTCGGGCACCTTATGTTCGTTCTCCTGTGAGCTTAGATTATCGAATCCGACGCAAAAATGATAGTTAATTGTAACGTTCAGGGCCTTGTAATGCCGATGGAACACTCAAATTGCGTCGAGATTCAATACATCGGCCTCCAGCCGACTTGTCTCCAAGAGTCTGTTGCTGCCGCGGGCACCTTATGGTCGTTCTCCTGTGAGTTTACATTATCGAATCCGACGCAAGAATGATAGTTAATTTTAACGTTCAGGGCCTCCTAATGCCGATGGAACACTCAAATTGCGTCGAGATTCAATACATCGGCCTCCAGCCGACTTGTCACCAAGGATCTACTGCTGCCTCGGGCACCTTATGGTCGTTCTCCTGTGAGTCTAGATTTTCGAATAAGACGCAAAAATGATAGTGAATTGTAACGTTCAGCGCCTCCTAATGACGATAGAAGACTCAAATTGCGTCGGGATTCAATACATCGTCCTCCAGCCGATTTGTCTCCAAGGGGATATTGCTGCCTCGGGCACCAAATGGTTCGTCTGCTGTGAGTCTAGATTTTCGAATCCGACAAAAAACTGATAGTTAATTGTAACATTCAGGTCCTCCTAATGACGATGGAACACTCAAACTGCGTCGCGATCCAATACATCGTCCTACAGCCGACTTGTCTCGAAGGGTCTAATGCTGCCTCGGGCACTTTATGGTCGTTCTCTTGTAAGTCTAGATTTACAAATCCGACGCCAAAATGATAGTTAATTGTAACGTTCAGGGCCGCCTAATGACGATGGAACTCTCAAATTGCGTCGAGATTCAATACATCGTCCTCCAACCGACTTGTCTCCAAGGGTCTATTGCTGCCTCGGGCACCTTATGGTCGTTCTCCTGTGTGTCTAGATTTTCGTATCCGACGCAAAAATGAAAGTTAATTGTAACGTTCAAGGCCTTCTAATGACGATGGAACACTCAAATTGCGTCGAGATTCAATACATCGGCCTCCAGCCAGCTTGTCTCCAAGGGGATATCGCTGCCTCGGGCACCAGATGGTCCTTCTCCTGTGAGTCTAGATTTTCGAATCCGACGCAAAAATGATAGTTAATTGTAACGTTCAGGGCCTTCTAATGACGATGGAACACTCACATTGCGTCAAGATCCAATACATCGGCCTCCAGCCGACTTGTCTCCAAGGGTCTATTGCTGCCTCGGGCACCTTATGGCCGTTCTCCTGTGAGTCTTGATTTTCGAATCCGACGCAAAAATCATAGTTAATTGTACGTTCAGCGCCTCCTAATGACGATAGAAGACTCAAATTGCGTCGAGATTCAATACATCGTCCTCCAGCCGATTTGTCCCCAAGGGGTATATTGCTGTTCCGAGCACCGTATGAACTTCTCCTGTGAGTAGATTTTCGAATCCGACGCGAAACTGATAGTTATTTGTAAGGTTCATGGCCTTGTAATGACGATGGAACACTCAAATTGCGTCGAGATTCAATACATCGGCCTCCAGCCGACTTGTCTCCAACGGTCTATTGCTGCCTCGGGCACCTTATGGTCATTCTCCTGTGAGTTTAGATTTTCGAATCCGACGAAAAACTGATAGTTAATTGTAACATTCAGGGCCTCCTAATGACAATGGAACACTCAAATTGCGTCGCGATCCAATACGTCGTCCTCCAGCCGACTTGTCTCCAAGGGTCTAATGCTGCCGCTGGCACTTTATGTTCGTTCCCCTGTGAGTTTAGATTATCGAATCCGACGCCAAAATGATAGTTAATTGTAACGTTCAGGGCCGCCTAATGATGGTGGAACTCTCAAATTGCGTCGAGATTCAATACATCGTCCTACAGGCGACTTGTCTCCAAGGGTCTATTGCTGCCTCGGGCACCTTATGGTCGTTCTCCTGTGAGTCTAGATTTTCGTATCCGACGCAAAAATGATAGTTAATTGTAACGTTCAGGGCCTTCTAATGACGATGGAACACTCAAATTGCGTCGAGATTCAATACATCGGCCTCCAGCCGACTTGTCACCAGGGGTCTATTGCTGCCTCGGGCACCTTATGGTTGTTCTCCTGTGAGTCTAGATTTTCGAATCCGACGCAAAAATGATAGTTAATTGTAACGTTCAGGGCCTTCTAATGACGATGGAACACTCAAATTGCGTCGCGATCCAATACATCGTCCTCCAGCCGACTTGTCTCCAAGGGTCTATTGCTGCCTCGGGCACCTTATGGTCGTTCTCCTGTGAGTTTAGATAATCGAATCCGACGCAAAAATGATAGTTAATTGTAACGTTCAGGGCCTCCTAATACCGTTGGAACACTCAAATTGCGTCGAGATTCAATACATCGGCCTCCAGGCGACTTGTCTCCAAGGGTCTGTTGCTGCCTCGGGCACCTTATGGTCGTTCTCCTGTGAGTTTAGATTATCGAATCCGACCCAAGAATGATAGTTAATTTTAACGTTCAGGGCCTCCTAATGCCTATGGAACACTCAAATTGCGTCGAGATTCAATACATCGGCCTCCAGCCGACTTGTCTCCAAGGGTCTATTGCTGCCTCGGGCACCTTATGGTCGTTCTCCTGTGAGTCTAGATTTTCGAATCCGACGCAAAAATGATAGTGAATTGTAACGTTCAGCGCCTCCTAATGACGATAGAAGACTCAAATTGCGTCGGGATTCAATACATCGTCCTCCAGCCGATTTGTCTCCAAGGGGATATTGCTGCCTCGGGCACCAAATGGTTCGTCTGCTGTGAGTCTAGATTTTCGAATCCGACGAAAAACTGATAGTTAATTGTAACATTCACGGCCTCCTAATGACGATTGAACACTCAAATTGCGTCGCGATCCAATACATCGTCCTCCAGCCGACTTGTCTCCAAGGGTCTAATGCTGCCTCGGGCACTTTATGTTCGTTTTCTTGTAAGTCTAGATTTACGAATCCGACGCCAAAATGATAGTTAATTGTAACGTTCAGGGCCTTCTAATGACGATGGAACCCTCAAATTGCGTCGAGATTCAATACATCGTCCTCCAGCCGACTTGTCTCCAAGGGTCTATTGCTGCCTCGGGCACCTTATGGTCGTTCTCCTGTGTGTCTAGATTTTCGTATCCGACGCAAAAATGATAGTTAATTGTAACGTTCAGGGCCTTCTAATGACGATGGAACACTCAAATTGCGTCGAGATTCAATACATCGGCCTCCAGCCGACTTGTCTCCAAGGGGATATCGCAGCCTCGGGCACCACATGGTCGTTCTCCTGTGAGTCTAGATTTTCGAATCCGACGCAAAAATGATAGTAAATTGTAACGTTCAGGGCCTTCTAATGACGATGGAACACTCAAATCGCGTCGAGATTCAATACATCGTCCTCCAGCCGACTTGTCTCCAAGGGGATTTGGCTGTCTCGGGCACAATATGATCCTTCTCCTGTGAGTCCAGATTTTCGAATCCGACGCAAAAATGATAGTGAATTGTAACGTTCAGCGCCTCCTCATGACGATGGAACACTCAAATCGCGTCGAGATCCAATACATCGGCCTCCAGCCGACTTGTCTCCAAGGGGATATTGCTGTCTCGGGCACAATATGATCTTTCTCCTGTGAGTCTAGATTTTCGAATCCGACGCAAAAATGATAGTGAATTGTAACGTTCAGCGCCTCCTAATGACTATAGAAGACTCAAATTGCGTCGAGATTCAATACATCGTCCTCCAGCCAATTTGTCTCCAAGGGGTATATTGCTGTCTCGAGCACCGTATGAACTTCTCCTGTGAGTAGATTTTCGAATCCGACGCGAAACTGATAGTTAATTGTAAGGTTCAGGGCCTTGTAATGACGATGGAACACTCAAATTGCGTCGAGATTCAATACATCGTCCTCCAGCCGACTTGTCTCCAAGGGTCTATTGCTGCCTCGGGCACCTTTTGGTCGTTCTCCTGTGAGTCTAGATTTTCGAATCCGACGCAAAAATGATAGTTAATTGTAACGTTCAGGGCTTTTTAATGACGATGGAACACTCAAATTGCGTCGAGATTCAATACATCGTCTTCCAGCCGACTTGTCTCCAAGGGTCTGTTGCTGCCTCGGGCACCGTATGGTCGTTCTCCTGTGAGTTTAGATTATCGAATCCGACGCAAAAATGATAGTTAATTTTAACGTTCAGGGCCTCCTAATGCCGATGGTACACTCAAATTGCGTCGAGATTCAATACATCGGCCTCCAGCCGACTTGTCTCCAAGGGTCTATTGCTGCCTCGGGCACCTTATGGTCGTTCTCCTGTGAGTCTAGATTTTCGAATCCGACGCAAAAATGATAGTGAATTGTAACGTTCAGGGCCTTCTAATGACGATGGAACACTCAAATTGCGTCGAGATTCAATACATCGTCCTCCAAGGGGATATTGCTGTCTCGGGCACAATATGATCCTTCTCCTGTGAGTCTAGATTTTCGAATCCGACGCAAAAATGATAGTGAATTGTAACGTTCAGCGCCCCTAATGACGATAGAAGACACAAATTGCGTCGGCATTCAATACATCGTTCTCCAGCCGATTTGTCTCCAAGGGGATATTGCTGCCTCGGGCACCAAATGGTTCGTCTGCTGTGAGTCTAGATTTTCGAATCCAACGAAAAACTGATAGTTAATTGTAACATTCAGGGCCTCCTAATGACGATGGAACACTCAAATTGCGTCGAGATTCAATACATCGTCCTCCAGCCGATTTGTCTCCAAGGGGTATATTGCTGTCTCGAGCACCGTATGAACTTCTCCTGTGAGTAGATTTTCGAATCCGACGCGAAACTGATAGTTAATTGTAAGGTTCAGGGCTTTGTAATGACGATGGAACACTCAAATTGCGTCGAGATTCAATACATCGGCCTCCAGCCGACTTGTCTCCAAGGAGATATCGCTGCCTTGGGCACCACATGGTCCTTCTCCTGTGAGTCTAGATTTTCGAAGCCGACGCAAAAATGATAGTGAATTGTAACGTTCAGCGCCTCCTAATGTCGATAGAAGACTCAAATTGCGTCGCGATCCAATACATCGTCCTCCAGCCGACTTGTCTCCAAGGGTCTATTGCTGCCTCGGGCACCTTATGGTTTTTCTCCTGTGAGTCTAGATTTTCGAATCCGACGCAAAAATGATAGTGAATTGTAACGTTCAGCGCCTCCTAATGACTATAGAAGACTCAAATTGCGTAGAGATTCAATACATCGTCCTCCAGCCGATTTGTCTCCAAGGGGTATATTGCTGTCTCGAGCACCGTATGAACTTCTCCTGTGAGTAGATTTTCGAATCCGACGCGAAACTGATAGTTAATTGTAAGGTTCAGGGCCTTGTAATGACGATGGAACACTCAAATTGCGTCGAGATTCAATACATCGTCCTCCAGCCGACTTGTCTCCAAGGGTCTAATGCTGCCTCGGGCACTTTATTTTCGTTCTCTTGTAAGTCTAGATTTACGAATCCGACGCCAAAATGATAGTTAATTGTAACGTTCAGGGCCGCCTAATGACGATGGAACTCTCAAATTGCGTCGAGATTCAATACATCGGCCTCCAGCCGACTTGTCTCCAAGGGGATATCGCTGCCTCGGGCACCACATGGTCGTTCTCCTGTGAGTCTAGATTTTCGAATCCGACGCAAAAATTATAGTTAATTGTAACGTTCAGGGCCTTCTAATGACGATGGAACACTCAAATCGCGTCGAGATTCAATACATCGTCCTCCAGCCGACTTGTCTCCAAGGGGATATTGCTGTCTCGGGCACAATATGATCCTTCTCCTGTGACTCCAGATTTTCGAATCCGACGCAAAAATGATAGTGAATTGTAACGTTCAGCGCCTCCTAAAGACGATGGAACACTCAAATTGCGTCGAGATCCAATACATCGGCCTCCAGCCGACTTGTCTCCAAGGGGATATTGCTGTCTCGGGCACAATATGATCTTTCTCCTGTGAGTCTAGATTTTCGAATCCGACGCAAAAATGATAGTGAATTGTAACGTTCTGCGCCTCCTAATGACGATAGAAGACTCAAATTGCGTCGAGATTCAATACATCGTCCTCCAGCCGAATTGTCTCCAAGGGGTATATTGCTGTCTCGAGCACCGTATGAACTTCTCCTGTGAGTAGATTTTCGAATCCGACGCGAAACTGATAGTTAATTGTAAGGTTCAGGGCTTTGTAATGACGATGGAACACTCAAATTGCGTCGAGATTCAATACATCGGCCTCCAGCCGACTTGTCTCCAAGGAGATATCGCTGCCTCGGGCACCACATGGTCCTTCTCCTGTGAGTCTAGATTTTCGAATCCGACGCAAAAATGATAGTGAATTGTAACGTTCAGCGCCTCCTAATGTCGATAGAAGACTCAAATTGCGTCGCGATCCAATACATCGTCCTCCAGCCGACTTGTCTCCAAGGGTCTATTGCTGCCTCGGGCACCTTATGGTTTTTCTCCTGTGAGTCTAGATTTTCGAATCCGACGCAAAAATGATAGTGAATTGTAACGTTCAGCGCCTCCAAATGACTATAGAAGACTCAAATTGCGTCGAGATTCAATACATCGTCCTCCAGCCGATTTGTCTCCAAGGGGTATATTGCTGTCTCGAGCACCGTATGAACTTCTCCTGTGAGTAGATTTTCGAATCCGACGCGAAACTGATAGTTAATTGTAAGGTTCAGGGCCTTGTAATGACGATGGAACACTCAAATTGCGTCGAGATTCAATACATCGGCCTCCAGCCGACTTGTCTCCAACGGTCTACTGCTGCCTCCTGCACCTTATGGTCGTTCTCCTGTGAGTTTAGATTTTCGAAACCGACGAATAACTGATAGTTAATTGTAACATTCAGGGCCTCCTAATGACGATGGAACACTCATTTTGCGTCGCGATCCAATACATCGTCCTCCAACCGACTTGTCTCCAAGGGTCAATAGCTGCCTCGGGCACAGTATGGTCGTTCCCCTGTGAGTCTAGATTTTCGAATCCGACGGAAAAATCATAGTTAATTGTAACGTTCAGCGCCTCCTAATGACGATAGAAGACTCAAATTGCGTCGGGATTCAATACATCGTCCTCCAGCCGATTTGTCTCCAAGGGGATATTGCTGCCTCGGGCACCAAATGGTTCGTCTGCTGTGAGTCTAGATTTTCGAATCCGACGAAAAACTGATAGTTAATTGTAACATTCAGGGCCTCCTAATGACGATGGAACACTCAAATTGCGTCGCGATCCGATACATCGTCCTCCAGCCGACTTGTCTCCAAGGGTCTAATGCAGCCTCGGGCACTTTATGGTCGTTCTCTTGTAAGTCTAGATTTACGAATCCGACGCCAAAATGATAGTTAATTGTAACGTTCAGGGCCGCCTAATGACGAAGGAACTCTCAAATTGCGTCGAGATTCAATACATCGTCCTCCAGCCGACTTGTCTCCAAGGGTCTATTGCTGCCTCGGGCACCTTATGGTCGTTCTCCTGTGTGTCTAGATTTTCGTATCCGACGCAAAAATGATAGTGAATTGTAACGTTCAGCGCCTCCTAATGACGATAGAAGACTCAAATTGCGTCGAGATTCAATACATCGGCCTCCAGCCGACTTGTCTCCAAGGAGATATCGCTGCCTCGGGCACCACATGGTCCTTCTCCTGTGAGTCTAGATTTTCGAATCCGACGCAAAAATGATAGTGAATTGTAACGTTCAGCGCCTCCTAATGTCGATAGAAGACTCAAATTGCGTCGCGATCCAATACATCGTCCTCCAGCCGACTTGTCTCCAAGGGTCTATTGCTGCCTCGGGCACCTTATGGTCGTTCTCCTGTGAGTCTAGATTTTCGAATCCGACGCAATAATGATAGTGAATTGTAACGTTCAGCGCCTCCTAATGTCGATAGAAGACTCAAATTGCGTCGAGATTCAATACATCGTCCTCCAGCCGATTTGTCTCCAAGGGGTATATTGCTGTCTCGAGCACCGTATGAACTTCTCCTGTGAGTAGATTTTCGAATCCGACGCGAAACTGATAGTTAATTGTAAGGTTCAGGGCCTTGTAATGACGATGGAACACTCAAATTGCGTCGAGATTCAATACATCGGCCTCCAGCCGACTTGTCTCCAACGGTCTACTGCTGCCTCCTGCACCTTATGGTCGTTCTCCTGTGAGTTTAGATTTTCGAATCCGACGAATAACTGATAGTTAATTGTAACATTCAGGGTCTCCTAATGACGATGGAACACTCATTTTGCGTCGCGATCCAATACATCGTCGCCAACCGACTTGTCTCCAGGGTCAATAGCTGCCTCGGGCACCGTATGGTCGTTCCCCTGTGAGTCTAGATTTTCGAATCCGACGGAAAAATCATAGTTAATTGTAACGTTCAGGGCCTTCTAATGACGATGGAACACTCAAATTGCGTCGAGATTCAATACATTGTCCTCCAGCCGACTTGTCTCCAAGGGGATATTGCTGTCTCGGGCACAATATGATCTTTCCCCTGTGAGTCTAGATTTTCGAATCCGACGCAAAAATGATAGTGAATTGTAACGTTCAGCGCCTCCTAATGACGATAGAAGACTCAAATTGCGTCGAGATTCATTACATCGTCCTCCAGCCGATTTGTCTCCAAGGGGTATATTGCTGTCTCGAGCACCGTATGAACTTCTCCTGTGAGTAGATTTTCGAATCCGACGCGAAACTGATAGTTAATTGTAAGGTTCAGGGCTTTGTAATGACGATGGAACACTCAAATTGCGTCGAGATTCAATACATCGGCCTCCAGCCGACTTGTCTCCAAGGGTCTATTGCTGCCTCGGGCACCTTATGGTCGTTCTCCTGTGTGTCTAGATTTTCGTATCCGACGCAAAAATGATAGTTAATTGTAACGTTCGGGGCCTTCTAATGACGATGGAACACTCAAATTGCGTCGAGATTCAATACATCGGCCTCCAGCCGACTTGTCTCCAAGGGGATATCGCTGCCTCGGGCACCACATGGTCCTTCTCCTGTGAGACTAGATTTTCGAATCCGACGCAAAAAAAGATAGTGAATTGTAACGTTCAGCGCCTCCTAATGACGATAGAAGACTCAAATTGCGTCGCGATCCAATACATCGTCCTGCAGCCGACTTGTCTCCAAGGGTCTATTGCTGCCTCGGGCACCTTATGGTCGTTCTCCTGTGAGTCTAGATTTTCGAAACCGACGCTAAAATGATAGTTAATTGTAACATTCAGGGCCTCCTAATGACGATGGAACACTCAAATTGCGTCGCGATGCAATGCATCGTCCTCCAGCCGACTTGTCTCCAAGGGTCTAATGCTGTCTCGGGCACTTTATGGTCGTTCTCTTGTAAGTCTAGATTTACGAATCCGACGCCAAAATGATAGTTAATTGTAACGTTCAGGGCCGCCTAATTACGATGGAACTCTCAAATTGCGTCGAGATTCAATACACCGTCCTCCAGCCGACTTGTCTCCAAGGGTCTATTGCTGCCTCGGGCACCTTATGGTCGTTCTCCTGTGAGTCTAGATTTTCGAATCCGACGCAAAAATGATAGTTAATTGTAACGTTCAGGGCCTTCTAATGACGATGGAACACTCAAATTGCGTCGAGATCCAATACATCGGCCTCCAGCCGACTTGTCTCCAAGGGTCTATTGCTGCCTCGGGCACCTTATGGTCGTTCTCCTGTGAGTATAGATTTTCGAATCCGACGCAAAAATCATAGTTAATTGTAACGTTCAGGGCCTTCTAATGACGATGGAACACTCAAATTGCGTCGAGATTCAATACATCGTCCTCCAGCCGACTTGTCTCCAAGGGGATATTGCTGTCTCGGTCACAATATGATGTTTCTCCTGTGAGTCTAGATTTTCGAATCCGACGCAAAAATGATAGTGAATTGTAACGTTCAGCGGCTCCTAATGACGATAGAAGACTCAAATTGCGTCGAGATTCAATACATCGTCCTCCAGCCGATTTGTCTCCAAGGGGTATATTGCTGTCTCGAGCACCGTATGAACTTCTCCTGTGAGTAGAATTTCGAATCCGACGCGAAACTGATAGTTAATTGTAAGGTTCAGGGCCTTGTAATGACGATGGAACACTCAAATTGCGTCGAGATTCAATACATCGTCCTCCAGCCGACTTGTCTCCAAGGGTCTATTGCTGCCTCGGGGACCTTATGGTCGTTCTCCTGTGTGTCTAGATTTTCGTATCCGACGCAAAAATGATAGTTAATTGTAACGTTCAGGGCCTTCTAATGACGATGGACCACTCAAATTGCGTCGAGAATCAATACATCGGCCTCCAGCCAACTTGTCTCCAAGGGGATATCGCTGCCTCGGGTACACATGGTCCTTCTCCTGTGAGTCTAGATTTTCGAATCCGACGCAAAAATGATAGTGAATTGTAACGTTCAGCGCCTCCTAATGACGATAGAAGACTCAAATATCGTCGCGATCCAATACACCGTCCTCCAGCCGACTTGTCTCCAAGGGTCTATTGCTGCCTCGGGCACCTTATGGTCGTTCTCCTCTGAGTCTAGATTTTCGAATCCGACGCTAAAATGATAGTTAATTGTAACGTTCAGGGCCTTCTAATGACGATGGAACACTCAAATTGCGTCGAGATCCAATACATCGGCCTCCAGCCGACTTGTCTCCAAGGGGATATTGCTGTCACGGGCACTTTATGGTCGTTCTCTTGTAAGTCTAGATTTACGAATCCGACGCCAAAATGATAGTTAATTGTAACGTTTAGGGCCGCGTAATGACGATGGAACTCTCAAATTGCGTCGAGATTCAATACATCGTCCTCCAGCCGACTTGTCTCCAAGCGTCTATTGCTGCCTCGGGCACATTATGGTCGTTCTCCGGTGAGTCTAGACTTTCGTATCCGACGCAAAAATGATAGTTAATTGTAACGTTCAGGGCCTTCTAATGACGATGGAACACTCAAATTGCGTCGAGATTCAATACATCGGCCTCCAGCCGACTTGTTACCAAGGGTCTATTGCTGCCTCGGGCACCTTATGGTCGTTCTCCTGTGAGTCTAGATTTTCGAATCCGACGCTAAAATGATAGTTAATTGTAACGTTCAGGGCCCTCTAATGACGATAGAAGACTCAAATTGCGTCGCGATCCAATACATCGTCCTCCAGCCGACTTGTCTCCAAGGGTCTATTGCTGCCTCGGGCACCTTATGGTCGTTCTCCTGTGAGTCTAGATTTTCGAATCCGACGCAAAAATGATAGTTAATTGTAACGTTCAGGGCCTTCTAATGACGATGGAACACTCAAATTGCGTCGAGATTCAATACATCGTCCACCAGACGACTTGTCTCCAAGGGTCTGTTGCTGCCTCGGGCACCGTATGATCGTTCTCCTGTGAGTTTAGATTATCGAATCCGACGCAAAAATTATAGTTAATTTTAACGTTCAGGGCCTCCTAATGCCGATGGAACACTCAAATTGCGTCGAGATTCAATACATCGGCCTCCAGCCGACTTGTCTCCAAGGGTCTATTGCTGCCTCGGGCACCTTATGGTCGTTCTCCTGTGAGTCTAGATTTTCGAATCCGACGCAAAAATGATAGTGAATTGTAACGTTCAGCGGCTCCTAATGACGATAGAAGACTCAAATTGCGTCGGCATTCAATAATCGTCCTCCAGCCGATTTGTCTCCAAGGGGATATTGCTGCCTCGGGCACCAAATGGTTCGTCTGCTGTGAGTCTAGATTTTCGAATCCGACGAAAAACTGACAGTTAATTGCAACATTCAGGGCCTCCTAATGACGATGGAACACTCAAATTGCGTCGCGATCCAATTCATCGTCCTCCAGCCGACTTGTCTCCAAGGGTCTATTGCTGCCTCGGGCACTTTATGGTCGTTCTCTTGTAAGTCTAGATTTACGAATCCGACGCCAAAATGATAGTTAATTGTAACGTTCAGGGCCGCCTAATGACGATGGAACTCTCAAATTGCGTTGAGATTCAATACATCGTCCTCCAGCCGACTTGTGTCCAAGGGTCTATTGCTGCCTCGGGCACATTATGGTCGTTCTCCTGTGAGTCTAGATTTTCGTATCCGACGCAAAAATGATAGTTAATTGTAACGTTCAGGGCCTTCTAATGACGATGGAACACTCAAATTGCGTCGAGATTCAATACATCGGCCTCCAGCCGACTTGTCACCAAGGGTCTATTGCTGCCTCGGGCACCTTATGGTCGTTCTCCTGTGAGTCTAGATTTTGGAATCCGACGCTAAAATGATAGTTAATTGTAACTTTCAGGGCCTTCTAATGACGATAGAAGACTCAAATTGCGTCGCGATCCAATACATCGGCCTCCAGCCGACTTGTCTCCAAGGGTCTATTGCTGCCTCGGGCACCTTATGGTCGTTCTCCTGTGAGTCTAGATTTTCGAATCCGACGCAAAAATGATAGTGAATTGTAACGTTCAGCGGCTCCTAATGACGATAGAAGACTCAAATTGCGTCGGCATTCAATACATCGTCCTCCAGCCGATTTGTCTCCAAGGGGATATTGCTGCCTCGGGCACCAAATGGTTCGTCTGCTGTGAGTCTAGATTTTCGAATCCGACGAAAAACTGATAGTTAATTGCAACATTCAGGGCCTCCTAATGACGATGGAACACTCAAATTGCGTCGCGATCCAATTCATCGTCCTCCAGCCGACTTGTCTCCAAGGGTCTAATACTGCCTCGGACACTTTATGGTCGTTCTCTTGTAAGTCTAGATTTACGAATCCGACGCCAAAATGATAGTTAATTGTAACGTTCAGGGCCGCCTAATGACGATGGAACTCTCAAATTGCGTCGAGATTCAATACATCGTCCTCCAGCCGACTTGTCTCCAATTGTCTATTGCTGCCTCGGGCACATTATGGTCGTTCTCCTGTGAGTCTAGATTTTCGTATCCGACGCAAAAATGATAGTTAATTGTAACGTTCAGGGCCTTCTAATGACGATGGAACACTCAAATTGCGTCGAGATTCAATACATCGGCCTCCAGCCGACTTGTCTCCAAGGGTCTAATGCTGCCTCGGGCACCTTATGGTCGTTCTCCTGTGAGTCTAGATTTTCGAATCCGACGCTAAAATGATAGTTAATTGTACCGTTTAGGGCCTTCTAATGACGATGGAACACTCAAATTGCGTCGAGATTCAATACATCGTCCATCCAGCCGATTTGTCTCCAAGGGGTATATTGCTGTCTCGAGCACCGTATGAACTTCTCCTGTGAGTAGATTTTCGAATCCGACGCGAAACTGATAGTTAATTGTAAGGTTCAGGGCTTTGTAATGACGATGGAACACTCAAATTGCGTCGAGATTCAATACATCGTTCTCCAGCCGACTTTTCTCCAAGGGGATATTGCTGTCTCGGGCACAATATGATCCTTCTCCTGTGAGTCTAGATTTTCGAATCCGACGCAAAAATGATTGTGAATTGTAACGTTCAGCGCCTCCTAATGAAGACAGAAGACTCAAATTGCGTCGCGATCCAATACATCGTCCTCCAGCCGACTTGTCTCCAAGGGTCTATTGCTGCCTCGGGCACCTTATGGTCGTCCTCCTGTGAGTCTAGATTATCGAATCCGACGCAAAAATGATAGTTAATAGTAACGGTCTGGGCCTTGTAATGACGATGGAACACTCAAATTGCGTCGAGATTCAATACATCGTCCTCCAGCCGACTTGTCTCCAAGGGTCTGTTGCTGCCTCGGGCACCGTATGGTCGTTCTCCTGTGAGTTTAGATTATCGAATCCGACGGAAAAATGATTGTTAATTTTAACGTTCAGGACCTCCTAATGCCGATGGAACACTCAAATTGCGTCGAGATTAAATACATCGGCCTCCAAACGACTTGTCTCCAAGGGTCTATTGCTGCCTCGGGCACCTTATGGTCGTTCTCCTGTGAGTCTATATTTTCGAATCCGACGCAAAAATGATAGTTAATTGTAACGTTCAGGGACTTCTAATGACGATGGAACACTCAAATTGCGTCGAGATTCAATACATCGTCCTCCAGCCGACTTGTCTCCAAGGGGATATTGCTGTCGCGGGCACAATATGATCCTTCTCCTGTGAGTCTAGATTTTCGAATCCGACGCAAAAATGATAGTGAATTGTAACGTTCAGCGCCTCCTAATGACGATAGAAGACTCAAAATGCGTCGGCATTCAATACATCGTCCTCCAGCCGATTTGTCTCCAAGGGGATATTGCTGCCTCGGGCACCAAATGGTTCGTCTGCTGTGAGTCTAGATTTTCGAATCCGACGAAAAACTGATAGTTATTTGTAACATTCAGGGCCTCCTAATGACGATGGAACACTCAAATTGCGTCGCGATCCAATGCATCGTCCTCCAGCCGACTTGTCTCCAAGGGTCTAATGCTGCCTCGGGCACTTTATGGTCGTTCTCTTGTAAGTCTAGATTTACGAATCCGACGCCAAAATGATAGTTAATTGTAACGTTCAGGGCCGCCTAATTACGATGGAACTCTCAAATTGCGTCGAGATTCAATACATCGTCCTCCAGCCGACTTGTCTCCAAGGGTCTATTGCTGCCTCGGGCACCTTATGGTCGTTCTCCTGTGAGTCTAGATTTTCGAATCCGACGCAAAAATGATAGTTAATTGTAACGTTCAGGGCCTTCTAATGACGATGGAACACTCAAATTGCGTCGAGATTCAATACATCGTCCTCCAGCCGACTTGTCTCCAAGGGGATATTGCTGTCTCGGGCACAATATGATCTTTCTCCTGTGAGTCTAGATTTTCGAATCCGACGCAAAAATGATAGTTAATTGTAACGTTCAGGGCCTTCTAATGACGATGGAACACTCAAATTGCGTCGAGATCCAATACATCGGCCTCCAGCCGACTTGTCTCCAAGGGGATATTGCTGTCTCGGGCACTTTATGGTCGTTCTCTTGTGAGTCTAGATTTACGAATCCGACGCAAAAATGATAGTTAATTGTAACGTTCAGGGCCTTCTAATGACGATGGAACACTCAAATTGCGTCGAGAATCAATACATCGGCCTCCAGCCAACTTGTCTCCAAGGGGATATCGCTGCCTCGGGTACACATGGTCCTTCTCCTGTGAGTCTAGATTTTCGAATCCGACGCAAAAATGATAGTGAATTGTAACGTTCAGCGCCTCCTAATGACGATAGAAGACTCAAATAGCGTCGAGATCCTATACATCGTCCTCCAGCCGACTTGTCTCCAAGGGTCTATTGCTGCCTCGGGCACCTTATGGTCGTTCTCCTGTGAGTCTAGATTTTCGAATCCGACGCTAAAATGATAGTTAATTGTACCGTTCAGGGCCTTCTAATGACGATGGAACACTCAAATTGCGTCGAGATCCAATACATCGGCCTCCAGCCGACTTGTCTCCAAGGGGATATTGCTGTCTCGGGCACTTTATGGTCGTTCTCTTGTAAGTCTAGATTTACGAATCCGACGCCAAAATGATAGTTAAATGTAACGTTCAGGGCCGCCTAATGACGATGGAACTCTCAAATTGCGTCGAGATTCAATACATCGTCCACCAGCCGACTTGTCTCCAAGCGTCTATTGCTGTCTCGGGCACAATATGATCTTTCTCCTGTGAGTCTAGAATTTCGAATCCGACGCAAAAATGATAGTAAATTTTAACGTTCAGGGCCTCCTAATGCCGATGGAACACTCAAATTGCGTCGAGATTCAATACATCGGCCTCCAGCCGACTTGTCTCCAAGGGTCTATTGCTGCCTCGGGCACCTTATGGTCGTTCTCCTGTGAGTCTAGATTTTCGAATCCGACGCAAAAATGATAGTGAATTGTAACGTTCAGCGCCTCCTAATGACGATAGAAGACTCAAATTGCGTCGGCATTCAATACATCGTCCTCCAGCCGATTTGTCTCCAAGGGGATATTGCTGCCTCGGGCACCAAATGGTTCGTCTGCTGTGAGTCTAGAATTTCGAATCCGACGAAAAACTGATAGTTAATTGCAACATTCAGGACCTCCTAATGACGATGGAACACTCAAATTGCGTCGCGATCCAATTCATCGTCCTCCAGCCGACTTGTCTCCAAGGGTCTAATGCTGCCTCGGGCACTTTATGGTCGTTCTCTTGTAAGTCTAGATTTACGAATCCGACGCCAAAATGATAGTTAATTGTAACGTTCAGGGCCGCCTAATGACGATGGAACTCTCAAATTGCGTCGAGATTCAATACATCGTCCTCCAGCCGACTTGTCTCCAAGGGTCTATTGCTGCCTCGGGCACATTATGGTCGTTCTCCTCTGAGTCTAGATTTTCGTATCCGACGCAAAAATGATAGTTAATTGTTACGTTCAGGGCCTTCTAATGACGATGGAACACTCAAATTGCGTCGAGATTCAATACATCGGCCTCCAGCCGACTTGTCACCAAGGGTCTATTGCTGCCTCGGGCACCTAATAGTCGTTCTCCTGTGAGTCTAGATTTTCGAATCCGACGCTAAGATGATAGTTAATTGTAACGTTTAGGGCCTTCTAATGACGATGGAACACTCAAATTGCGTCAAGATCCAATACATCGGCCTCCAGCCGACTTGTCTCCAAGGGGATATTGCTGTCTCGGGCACAATATGATCTTTCTCCTGTGAGTCTAGATTTTCGAATCCGACGCAAAAATGATAGTGAATTGTAACGTTCAGCGCCTCCTAATGACGATAGAAGACTCAAATTGCGTCGAGATTCAATACATCGTCCTCCAACAGACTTGTCTCCAAGGGTTATATTGCTGCCTCGAGCACCGTATGAACTTCTCCTGTGAGTAGATTTTCGAATCCGACGCGAAACTGATAGTTAATTGTAAGGTTCAGGGCTTTGTAATGACGATGGAACACTCAAATTGCGTCGAGATTCAATACATCGGCCTCCAGCCGACTTGTCTCCAAGGGGATATCGCTGCCTCGGGCACCACATGGTCGTTCTCCTGTGAGTCTAGATTTTCGTATCCGACGCAAAAATGATAGTTAATTGTAACGTTCAGGGTCTTCTAATGACGATGGAACACTCAAATTGCGTCGAGATTCCATACATCGGCCTCCAGCCGACTTGTCACCAAGGGTCTATTGCTGCCTCGGGCACCTTATGGTCGTTCTCCTGTGAGTCTAGATTATCGAATCCGACGCAAAAATGATAGTTAATTGTAACGTTCAGGGCCTTCTAATGACGATGGAACACTCAAATTGCGTCGAGATCCAATACATCGGCCTCCAGCCGACTTGTCTCCAAGGGTCTATTGCTGCCTCGGGCACCTTATGGTCGTTCTCCTGTGAGTCTAGATTTTCGAATCCGACGCAAAAATCATAGTTAATTGTAACGTTCAGGGCCTTTTAATGACGATGGAACACTCAAATTGCTTCGAGATTCAATACATCGTCCTCCAGCCGACTTGTCTGCAAGGGTCTAATGCTGCCGCGGGCACTTTATGGTCGTTCCCCTGTGAGTTTAGATTATCGAATCCGACGCCAAAATGATAGTTAATTGTAACGTTCGGGGCCGCCTAATGATGATGGAACTCTCAAATTGTGTCGAGATTCAATACATCGTCCTCCAGCCGACTTGTCTCCAAGGGTCTATTGCTGCCTCGGGCACCTTATGGTCGTTCTCCTGTGAGTCTAGATTTTCGTATCCGACGCAAAAATGATAGTTAATTGTAACGTTCAGGGCCTTCTAATGACGATGGAACACTCAAATTGCGTCGAGATTCAATACATCGGCCTCCAGCCGACTTGTCACCAAGGGTCTATTGCTGCCTCGGGCACCTTATGGTCGTTCTCCTGTGAGTCTAGATTTTCGAATCCGACGCTAAAATGATAGTTAATTGTAACGTTCAGGGCCTTCTAATGACGATGGAACACTCAAATTGCGTCGAGATCCAATACATCGGCCTCCAGCCGACCTGTCTCCAAGGGGATATTGCTGTCTTGGGCACAATATGATCTTTCTCCTGTGAGTCTAGATTTTCGAATCCGACGCAAAAATGATAGTGAATTGTAACGTTCAGCGGCTCCTAATGACGATAGAAGACTCAAATTGCGTCGAGATTCAATACATCGTCCTCCAGCCGATTTGTCTCCAAGGGGTATATTGCTGTCTCGAGCACCGTATGAACTTCTCCTGTGAGTAGAATTTCGAATCCGACGCGAAACTGATAGTTAATTGTAAGGTTCAGGGCCTTGTAATGACGATGGAACACTCAAATTGCGTCGAGATTCAATACATCGTCCTCCAGCCCACTTGTCTCCAAGGGTCTATTGCTGCCTCGGGCACCTTATGGTCGTTCTCCTGTGTATCTAGATTTTCGTATCCGACGCAAAAATGATAGTTAATTGTAACGTTCAGGGCCTTCTAATGACGATGGAACACTCAAATTGCGTCGAGAATCAATACATCGGCCTCCAGCCAACTTGTCTCCAAGGGGATATCGCTGCCTCGGGTACACATGGTCCTTCTCCTGTGAGTCTAGATTTTCGAATCCGACGCAAGAATGATAGTGAATTGTAACGTTCAGCGCCTCCTAATGACGATAGAAGACTCAAATAGCGTCGCGATCCAATACATCGTCCTCCAGCCGACTTGTCTCCAAGGGTCTATTGCTGCCTCGGGCACCTTATGGTCGTTCTCCTGTGAGTCTAGATTTTCGAATCCGACGCAAAAATGATAGTTAATTGTAACGTTCAGGGCTTTGTAATGACGATGGAACACTCAAATTGCGTCGAGATTCAATACATCGTCCTCCAGCCGATTTGTCTCCAAGGGGTATATTGCTGTCTCGAGCACCGTATGAACTACTCCTGTGAGTAGATTTTCGGATCCGACGCGAAACTGATAGTTAATTGTAAGGTTCAGGGCTTTGTAATGACGATGGAACACTCAAATTGCGTCGAGATTCAATACATCGGCCTCCAGCCGACTTGTCTCCAAGGGGATATCGCTGCCTCGGGCACCACATGGTCGTTCTCCTGTGAGTCTAGATTTTCGTATCCGACGCAAAAATGATAGTTAATTGTAACGTTCAGGGCCTTCTAATGACGATGGAACACTCAAATTGCGTCGAGATTCCATACATCGGCCTCCAGCCGACTTGTCACCAAGGGTCTATTGCTGCCTCGGGCACCTTATGGTCGTTCTCCTGTGAGTCTAGATTTTCGAATCCGACGCAAAAATGATAGTTAATTGTAACGTTCAGGCCCTTCTAATGACGATGGAACACTCCAATTGCGTCGAGATCCAATACATCGGCCTCCAGCCGATTTGTCTCCAAGGGTCTATTGCTGCCTCGGGCACCTTATGGTCGTTCTCCTGTGAGTCTAGATTTACGAATCCGACGCAAAACTCATAGTTAATTGTAACGTTCAGGGCCTTTTAATGACGATGGAACACTCAAATTGCTTCGAGATTCAATACATCGTCCTCCAGCCGACTTGTCTCCAAGGGTCTAATGCTGCCGCGGGCACTTTATGGTCGTTCCCCTGTGAGTTTAGATTATCGAATCCGACGCCAAAATGATAGTTAATTGTAACGTTCAGGGCCGCCTAATGATGATGGAACTCTCAAATTGCGTCGAGATTCAATACATCGTCCTCCAGCCGACTTGTCTCCAAGGGTCTATTGCTGCCTCGGGCACCTTATGGTCGTTCACCTGTGAGTCTAGATTTTCGTATCCGACGCAAAAATGATAGTTAATTGTAACGTTCAGGGCCTTCTAATGACGATGGAACACTCAAATTGCGTCGAGATTCAATACATCGGCCTCCAGCCGATTTGTCTCCAAGGGAATATTGCTGCCTCGGGCACCAAATGGTTCTTCTGCTGTGAGTCTAGATTTTCGAATCCGACGAAAAACTGATAGTTAATTGTAACATTCAGGGCCTCCTAATGACGATGGAACACTCAAATTGCGTCGCGATCCAATACATCGTCCTCCAGCCGACTTGTCTCCAAGGGTCTAATGCTGCCTCGGGCACTTTATGGTCGTTCTCTTGTAAGCCTAGATTTACGAATCCGACGCCAAAATGATAGTTAATTGTAACGTTCAGGGCCGCCTAATGACGATGGAACTCTCAAATTGCGTCGAGATTCAATACATCGTCCTCCAGCCGACTTGTCCCCAAGGGTCTATTGCTGCCTCGGGCACCTTATGGTCGTTCTCCTGTGTGTCTAGATTTTCGTATCTGACGCAAAAATGATAGTTAATTGTAACGTTCAGGGCCTTCTAATGACGATGGAACACTCAAATTGCGTCGAGATTCAATACATCGGCCTCCAGCCGACTTGTCTCCAAGGGGATATCGCTGCCTCGGGCACCACATGGTCCTTCTCCTGTGAGTCTAGATTTTCGTATCTGACGCCAAAATGATAGTTAATTGTAACGTTTAGGGCCGCCTAATGACGATGGAACTCTCAAATTGCGTCGAGATTCAATACATCGTCCTCCAGCCGACTTGTCTCCAAGGGTCTATTGCTGCCTCGGGCAAATTATGGTCGTTCTCCTGTGAGTTTAGATTTTCGTATCCGACGCAAAAATGATAGTTAATTGTAACGTTCAGGGCCTTCTAATGACGATGGAACACTCAAATTGCGTCGAGATTCAGTACATCGGCCTCCAGCCGACTTGTCACCAAGGGTCTATTGCTGCCTCGGGCACCTTATGGTCGTTGTCCTGTGAGTCTAGATTTTCGAATCCGACGCAAAAATGATAGTTAATTGTAACGTTCAGGGCCTTCTAATGACGATGGAACACTCAAATTGCGTCGAGATTCAATACATCGTCCTCCAGCCGACTTGTCTCCAAGGGTCTGTTGCTGCCTCGGGCACCGTATGGTCGTTCTCCTGTGAGTTTAGATTATCGAATCCGACGCAAAAATGATAGTTAATTTTAACGTTCAGGGCCTCCTAATGCCGATGGAACACTGAAATTGCGTCGAGATTCAATACATCGGCCTCCAGCCGACTTGTCTCCAAGGGTCTATTGCTGGCTCGGGCACCTTATGGTCGTTCTCCTGTGAGTCTAGATTTTCGAATCGGACGCAAAAATGATAGTGAATTGTAACGTTCAGCGCCTCCTAATGACGATAGAAGACTCAAATTGCGTCGGCATTCAATACATCGTCCTCCAGCCGACTTGTCTCCAAGGGTCTAATGCTGCCTCGGGCACTTTATGGTCGTTCTCTTGTAAGTCTAGATTTACGAATCCGACGCCAAAATGATAGTTAATTGTAACGTTCAGGGCCGGCTAATGACGATGGAACTCTCAAATTGCGTCGAGATTCAATACATCGTCCTCCAGCCGACTTGTCTCTAAGGGTCTATTGCTGCCTCGGGCACATTATGGTCGTTCTCCTGTGAGTCTAGATTTTCGTATCCGACGCAAAAATGATAGTTAATTGTAACGTTCAGGGCCTTCTAATGACGATGGAACACTCAAATTGCGTCGAGATTCAATACATCGGCCTCCAGCCGACTTGTCACCAAGGGTCTATTGCTGCCCCGGGCACCTTATGGTCGTTCTCCTGTGAGTCTAGATTTTCGAATCCGACGCTAAAATGATAGTTCATTGTAACGTTTAGGGCCTTCTAATGACGATGGAACACTCAAATTGCGTCGAGATTCAATACATCGGCCTCCAGCCGACATGTCTCCAAGGGGATATTGCTGTCTCGGGCACAATATGATCTTTCTCCTGTGAGTCTAGATTTTCGAATCCGACGCAAAAATGATAGTGAATTGTAACGTTCAGCGCCTCCTAATGACGATAGAAGACTCAAATTGCGTCGAGATTCAATACATCGTCCTCCAGCCGATTTGTCTCCAAGGGGTATATTGCTGTCTCGAGCACCGTATGAACTCCTCCTGTGAGTAGATTTTCGAATCCGACGCGAAACTGATAGTTAATTGTAAGGTTCAGGGCTTTGTAATGACGATGGAACACTCAAATTGCGTCGAGATTCAATACATCGGCCTCCAGCCGACTTGTCTCCAAGGGGATATCGCTGCCTCGGGCACCACATGGTCGTTCTCCTGTGAGTCTAGATTTTCGTATCCGACGCAAAAATGATAGTTAATTGTATCGTTCAGGGCCTTCTAATGACGATGGAACACTCAAATTGCGTCGAGATTCCATACATCGGCCTCCAGCCGACTTGTCACCAAGGGTCTATTGCTGCCTCGGGCACCTTATGGTCGTTCTCCTGTGAGTCAAGATTTTCGAATCCGACGCAAAAATGATAGTTAATTGTAACGTTCAGGGCCTTCTAATGACGATGGAACACTCAAATTGTGTCGAGATCCAATACATCGGCCTCCAGCCGACTTGTCCCCAAGGGTCTATTGCTGCCTCGGGCACCTTATGGTCGTTCTCCTGTGTGTCTAGATTTTCGTATCTGACGCAAAAATGATAGTTAATTGTAACGTTCAGGGCCGCCTAATGACGATGGAACTCTCAAATTGCGTCGAGATTCAATACATCGGTCTCCAGCCGACTTGTCTCCAAGGGGATATCGCTGCCTCGGGCACCACATGGTCCTTCTCCTGTGAGTCTAGATTTTCGAATCCGACGAAAAATGATGGTGAATTGTAACGTTCAGCGCCTCCTAATGACGATAGAAGACTCAAATTGCGTCGCGATCCAATACATCGTCCTCCAGCCGACTTGTCCCCAAGGGTCTATTGCTGCCTCGGGCACCTTATGGTCGTTCCCCTGTGAGTCTAGATTTTCGAATCCGACCCAAAAATGATAGTTAATTGTAACGTTCAGGGCCTTCTAATGACGATGGAACACTCAAATTGCGTCGAGAGTCAATACATCGTCCTCCAGCCGACTTGTCTCCAAGGGGATATTGCTGTCTCGGGCACAATATGATCCTTCTCCTGTGAGTCTAGATTTTAGAATCCGACGCAAAAATGATATTGAATTGTAACGTTCAGCGCCTCCTAATGACGATAGAAGAATCAAATTGCGTCGGCATTCTATACATCGTCCTTCAGCCGATTTGTCTCCAAGGGGATATTGCTGCCTCGGGCACCAAATGGTTCGTCTGCTGTGAGTCTAGATTTTTGAATCCGACGAAAAACTGATAGTTAATTGCAACATTCAGGGCCTCCTAATGACGATGGAAAACACAAATTGAGTCGCGATCCAATACATCGTCCTCCAGCCGACTTGTCTCCAAGGGTCTAATGCTGCCTCGGGCACTTTATGGTCGTTCTCTTGTAAGTCTAGATTTACGAATCCGACGCCAAAATGATAGTTAATTGCAACGTTTAGGGCCGCCTAATGACGATGGAACTCTCAAATTGCGTCGAGATTCAATACATCGTCCTCCAGCCGACTTGTCTCCAAGGGTCTATTGCTGCCTCGGGCACATTATGGTCGTTCTCCTGTGAGTCTAGATTTTCGTATCCGACGCAAAAATGATAGTTAATTCTAACGTTCAGGGCCTTCTAATGACGATGGAACACTCAAATTGCGTCGAGATTCAATACATCGGCCTCCAGCCGACTTGTCACCAAGGGTCTATTGCTGCCTCGGGCACCTTATGGTCGTTCTCCTGTAAGTCTAGATTTTCGAATCCGACGCTAAAATGATAGTTAATTGTAACGTTCAGGGCCTTCTAATGACGATGGAACACTCAAATTGCGTCGAGATTCAACACATCGGCCTCCAGCCGACTTGTCTCCAAGGGTCTATTGCTGCCTCGGGCACCTTTTGGTCGTTCTCCTGTGAGTCTAGATTTTGGAATCCGACGCAAAAATGATAGTGAATTGTAACGTTCAGCGCCTCCTAATGACGATAGAAGACTCAAATTGCGTCGGCATTCAATACATCGTCCTCCAGCCGATTTGTCTCCAAGGGGATATTGCTGCCTCGTTCACCAAATGGTTCGTCTGCTGTGAGTCTAGATTTTCGAATCCGACGAAAAACTGATAGTTAATTGCATCATTCAGGGCCTCCTAATGACGATGGAACACTCAAATTGCGTCGCGATCCAATTCATCGTCCTCCAGCCGACTTGTCTCCAAGGGTCTAATGCTGCCTCGGGCACTTTATGGTCGTTCTCTTGTAAGTCTAGATTTACGAATCCGACGCCAAAATGATAGTTAATTGTAACGTTCAGGGCCGGCTAATGACGATGGAACTCTCAAATTGCGTCGAGATTCAATACATCGTCCTCCAGCCGACTTGTCTCCAAGGGTCTATTGCTGCCTCGGGCACATTATGGTCGTTCTCCTGTGAGTCTAGATTTTCGTATCCGACGCAAAAATGATAGTTAATTGTAACGTTCAGGGCCTTCTAATGACGATGGAACACTCAAATTGCGTCGAGATTCAATACATCGGCCTCCAGCCGACTTGTCACCAAGGGTCTATTGCTGCCTCGGGCACCTTATGGTCGTTCTCCTGTGAGTCTAGATTTTCGAATCCGACGCTAAAATGATAGTTCATTGTAACGTTTAGGGCCTTCTAATGACGATGGAACACTCAAATTGCGTCGAGATCCAATACATCGGCCTCCAGCCGACATGTCTCCAAGGGGATATTGCTGTCTCGGGCACAATATGATCTTTCTCCTGTGAGTCTAGATTTTCGAATCCGACGCAAAAATGATAGTGAATTGTAACGTTCAGCGCCTCCTAATGACGATAGAAGACTCAAATTGCGTCGAGATTCAATACATCGTCCTCCAGCCGATTTGTCTCCAAGGGGTATATTGCTGTCTCGAGCACCGTATGAACTCCTCCTGTGAGTAGATTTTCGAATCCGACGCGAAACTGATAGTTAATTGTAAGGTTCAGGGCTTTGTAATGACGATGGAACACTCAAATTGCGTCGAGATTCAATACATCGGCCTCCAGCCGACTTTTCTCCAAGGGGATATCGCTGCCTCGGGCACCACATGGTCGTTCTCCTGTGAGTCTAGATTTTCGTATCCGACGCAAAAATGATAGTTAATTGTATCGTTCAGGGCCTTCTAATGACGATGGAACACTCAAATTGCGTCGAGATTCCATACATCGGCCTCCAGCCGACTTGTCACCAAGGGTCTATTGCTGCCTCGGGCACCTTATGGTCGTTCTCCTGTGAGTCAAGATTTTCGAATCCGACGCAAAAATGATAGTTAATTGTAACGTTCAGGGCCTTCTAATGACGATGGAACACTCAAATTGCGTCGAGATCCAATACATCGGCCTCCAGCCGACTTGTCTCCAAGGGTCTATTGCTGCCTCGGGCACCTTATGGTCGTTCTCCTGTGACTCTAGATTTTCGAATCCGACGCAAAAATCATAGTTAATTGTAACGTTCAGGGCCTTTTAATGACGATGGAACACTCAAATTGCTTCGAGATTCAATACATCGTCCTCCAGCCGACTTGTCTCCAAGGGTCTAATGCTGCCGCGGGCACTTTATGGTCGTTCCCCTGCCAGTTTAGATTATCGAATCCGACGCCAAAATGATAGTTAATTGTAACGTTCAGGGCCGCCTAATGATGATGGAATTCTCAAATTGCGTCGAGATTCAATACATCGTCCTCCAGCCGACTTGTCTCCAAGGGTCTATTGCTGCCTCGGGCACCTTATGGTCGTTCTCCTGTGAGTCTAGATTTTCGTATCCGACGCAAAAATGATAGTTAATTGTAACGTTCAGGGCCTTCTAATGACGATGGAACACTCAAATTGCGTCGCGATCCAATTCATCGTCCTCCAGCCGACTTGTCTCCAAGGGTCTAATGCTGCCTCGGGCACTTTATGGTCGTTCTCTTGTAAGTCTAGATTTACGAATCCGACGCCAAAATGATAGTTAATTGTAACGTTCAGGGCCGGCTAATGACGATGGAACTCTCAAATTGCGTCGAGATTCAATACATCGTCCTCCAGCCGACTTGTCTCCAAGGGTCTATTGCTGCCTCGGGCACATTATGGTCGTTCTCCTGTGAGTCTAGATTTTCGTATCCGACGCAAAAATGATAGTTAATTGTAACGTTCAGGGCCTTCTAATGACGATGGAACACTCAAATTGCGTCGAGATTCAATACATCGGCCTCCAGCCGACTTGTCACCAAGGGTCTATTGCTGCCTCGGGCACCTTATGGTCGTTCTCCCGTGAGTCTAGATTTTCGAATCCGACGCTAAAATGATAGTTCATTGTAACGTTTAGGGCCTTCTAATGACGATGGAACACTCAAATTGCGTCGAGATCCAATACATCGGCCTCCAGCCGACATGTCTCCAAGGGGATATTGCTGTCTCGGGCACAATATGATCTTTCTCCTGTGAGTCTAGATTTTCGAATCCGACGCAAAAATGATAGTGAATTGTAACGTTCAGCGCCTCCTAATGACGATAGAAGACTCAAATTGCGTCGAGATTCAATACATCGTCCTCCAGCCGATTTGTCTCCAAGGGGTATATTGCTGTCTCGAGCACCGTATGAACTCCTCCTGTGAGTAGATTTTCGAATCCGACGCGAAACTGATAGTTAATTGTAAGGTTCAGGGCTTTGTAATGACGATGGAACACTCAAATTGCGTCGAGATTCCATACATCGGCCTCCAGCCGACTTGTCTCCAAGGGGATACCGCTGCCTCGGGCACCACATGGTCGTTCTCCTGTGAGTCTAGATTTTCGTATCCGACGCAAAAATGATAGTTAATTGTATCGTTCAGGGCCTTCTAATGACGATGGAACACTCAAATTGCGTCGAGATTCCATACATCGGCCTCCAGCCGACTTGTCACCAAGGGTCTATTGCTGCCTCGGGCACCTTATGGTCGTTCTCCTGTGAGTCAAGATTTTCGAATCCGACGCAAAAATGATAGTTAATTGTAACGTTCAGGGCCTTCTAATGACGATGGAACACTCAAATTGCGTCGAGATCCAATACATCGGCCTCCAGCCGACTTGTCTCCAAGGGTCTATTGCTGCCTCGGGCACCTTATGGTCGTTCTCCTGTGAGTCTAGATTTTCGAATCCGACGCAAAAACCATAGTTAATTGTAACGTTCAGGGCCTTTTAATGACGATGGAACACTCAAATTGCTTCGAGATTCAATACATCGTCCTCCAGCCGACTTGTCTCCAAGGGTCTAATGCTGCCGCGGGCACTTTATGGTCGTTCCCCTGCCAGTTTAGATTATCGAATCCGACGCCAAAATGATAGTTAATTGTAACGTTCAGGGCCGCCTAATGATGATGGAACTCTCAAATTCCGTCGAGATTCAATACATCGTCCTCCAGCCGACTTGTCTCCAAGGGTCTATTGCTGCCTCGGGCACCTTATGGTCGTTCTCCTGTGAGTCTAGATTTTCGTATCCGACGCAAAAATGATAGTTAATTGTAACGTTCAGGGCCTTCTAATGACGATGGAACACTCAAATTGCGTCGAGATTCAATACATCGGCCTCCAGCCGACTTGTCACCAGGGGTCTATTGCTGCCTCGGGCACCTTATGGTCGTTCTCCTGCGAGTCTAGATTTTCGTATCCGACGCAAAAATGATAGTTAATTGTAACGTTCAGGGCCTTCTAATGACGATGGAACACTCAAATTGCGTCGAGATTCAATACATCGGCCTCCAGCCGACTTGTCACCAAGGGTCTATTGCTGCCTCGGGCACCTTATGGTCGTTCTCCTGTGAGTCTAGATTTTCGAATCCGACGCTAAAATGATAGTTAATTGTAACGTTCAGGGCCTTCTAATGACGATGGAACACTCAAATTGCGTCGAGATCCAATACATCGGTTTCCAGCCGACTTGTCTCCAAGGGGATATTGCTGTCTCGGGCACCTTATGGTCGTTCTCCTGTGAGTCTAGATTTTCGAATCCGACGCAAAAATGATAGTGAATTGTAACGTTCAGCGCCTCCTAATCACGATAGGAGACTCAAATTGCGTCGAGATTCAATACATCGTCCTCCAGCCGACTTGTCTCCAAGGGGATATTGCTGTCTCGAGCACCGTATGAACTTCTCCTGTGAGTAGATTTTCGAATCCGACGCATAAATGATAGTTAATTGAAACGTTTAGGGCCTTCTAATGACGATGGAACACTCAAATTGCGTCGAGATCCAATACATCGGCCTCCAGCCGACTTGTCTCCAAGGGGATATTGCTGTCTCGGGCACAATATGATCTTTCTCCTGTGAGTCTAGATTTTCGAATCCGACGCAAAAATGATAGTGAATTGTAACGTTCAGCGCCTCCTAATGACGATAGAAGACTCAAATTGCGTCGAGATTCAATACATCGTCCTCCAGCCGATTTGTCTCCAAGGGGTATATTGCTGTCTCGAGCACCGTATGAACTTCTCCTGTGAGTAGATTTTCGAATCCGACGCGAAACTGATAGTTAATTGTGACGTTCAGGGCTTTGTAATGACGATGGAACACTCAAATTCCGTCGAGATTCAATACATCGGCCTCCAGCCGACTTGTCTCCAAGGGGATATCGCTGCCTCGGGCACCACATGGTCGTTCTCCTGTGAGTCTAGATTTTCGTATCCGACGCAAAAATGATAGTTAATTGTAACGTTCAGGGCCTTCTAATGACGATGGAACACTCAAATTGCGTGGAGATTCCATACATCGGCCTCCAGCCGACTTGTCACCAAGGGTCTATTGCTGCCTCGGGCACCTTATGGTCGTTCTCCTGTGACTCTAGATTTTCGAATCCGACGCAAAAATGATAGTTAATTGTAACGTTCAGTGCCTTCTAATGACGATGGAACACTCAAATTGCGTCGAGATCCAATACATCGTCCTCCAGCCGACTTGTCTCCAAGGGTCTATTGCTGCCTCGGGCACCTTATGGTCGCTCTCCTGTGAGTCTAGATTTTCGAATCCGACGCAAGAATCATAGTTAATTGTAACGTTCAGGGCCTTTTCATGACGATGGAACACTCAAATTGCTTCGAGATTCAATACATCGTCCTCCAGCCGACTTGTCTCCAAGGGCCTAATGCTGCCGCGGGCACTTTATGGTCGTTCCCCTGTGAGTTTAGATTATCGAATCCGACGCCAAAATGATAGTTAATTGTAACGTTCAGGGCCGCCTAATGATGATGGAACTCTCAAATTGCGTCGAGATTCAAAACATCGTCCTCCAGCCGACTTGTCTCCAAGGGTCTATTGCTGCCTCGGGCACCTTATGGTCGTTCTCCTGTGAGTCTAGATTTTCGTATCCGACGCAAAAAATGATAGTTAATTGTAACGTTCAGGGCCTTCTAATTACGATGGAACACTCAAATTGCGTCGAGATTCAATACATCGGCCTCCAGCCGACTTGTCTCCAAGGGGATATCGCTGCCTCGGGCACCACATGGTCCTTCTCCTGTGAGTCTAGATTTTCGAATCCGACGCAAAAATGATGGTGAATTGTAACGTTCAGCGCCTCCTAACGACGATAGAAGACTCAAATTGCGTCGCGATCCAATACATCGTCCTCCAGCCGACTTGTCTCCAAGGGTCTATTGCTGCCTCGGGCACCTTATGGTCGTTCTCCTGTGAGTCTAGATTTTCGAATCCGACGCAAAAATGATAGTTAATTGTAACGTTCAGCGCCTTCTAAAGACGATGGAACACTCAAATTGCGTCGAGATTCAATACATCGTCCTCCAGCCGACTTGTCTCCAAGGGGATATTGCTGTCTCGGGCACAATATGATCCTTCTCCTGTGAGTCTAGATTTTCGAATCCGACGCAAAAATGATAGTGAATTGTAACGTTCAGCGCCTCCTAATGACGATAGAAGACTCAAATTGCGTCGGGATTCAATACATCGTCCTCCAGCCGATTTGTCTCCAAGGGGATATTGCTGCCACGGGCACCAAATGGTTCGTCTGCTGTGAGTCTAGATTTTCGAATCCGACAAAAAACTAATAGTTAATTGTAACATTCAGGGCCTCCTAATGACGATGGAACACTCAAATTGCGTCGCGATCCAATACATCGTCCTCCAGCCGACTTGTCTCCAAGGGTCTAATGCTGCCTCGGGCACTTTATGGTCGTTCTCTTGTAAGTCTAGATTTACGAATCCGACGCCAAAATGATAGTTAATTGTAACGTTCAGGGCCGCCTAATGACGATGGAACTCTCAAATTGCGTCGAGATTCAATACATCGTCCTCCAGCCGACTTGTCTCCAAGGGTCTATTGCTGCCTCGGGCACCTTATTGTCGTTCTCCTGTGAGTCTAGATTTTCGTATCCGATGCAAAAATGATAGTTAATTGTAAGGTTCAGGGCCTTGTAATGACCATGGAACACTCAAATTGTGTCGAGATTCAATACATCGTCCTCCAGCCGACATGTCTCCATGGGGATATCGCTGCCTCGGGCACCTTATGGTCCTTCTCCTGTGAGCTAGATTTTCGAATCCGACGCAAAAATGATAGTGAATTGTAACGTTCAGCGCCTCCTAATGACGATAGAAGACTCAAATTGCGTCGCGATCCAATACATCGTCCTCCAGCCGAGTTGTCTCCAAGGGGATATTGCTGTCTCGGGCACAATATGATCCTTCTCCTGTGAGTCTAGATTTTCGAATCCGACGCAAAAATGATAGTGAATTGTAACGTTCAGCGCCTCCTAATGACGATAGAAGACTCAAATTGCGTCGGCATTCAATACATCGTCCTCCAGCCGATTTGTCTCCAAGGGGATATTGCTGCCTCTGGCACCAAATGGTTCGTCTGCTGTGAGTCTAGATTTTCGAATCCGACGAAAAACTGATAGTTAATTGTAACATTCAGGGCCTCCTAATGACGATGGAACTCTCAAATTGCGTCGAGATTCAATACATCGTCCTCCAGCCGACTTGTCTCCAAAGGTCTATTGCTGCCTCGGGCACATTATGGTCGTTCTCCTGTGAGTCTAGATTATCGTATCCGACGCAAAAATGATAGTTAATTGTAACGTTCAGGGCCTTCTAATGACGATGGAACACTCTAATTGCGTCGAAATTCAATACATCGGCCTCCAGCCGACTTGTCTCCAAGGGTCTATTGCTGCCTCGGGCACCTTATGGTCGTTCTCCTGTGAGTCTAGATTTTTGAATCCGACGCTAAAATGATAGTTAATTGTAACGTTCAGGGCCTTCTAATGACGATGGAACACTCAAATTGCGTCGAGATCCAATACATCGGCCTCCAGCCGACTTGTCTCCAAGGGGATATTGCTGTCTCGGGCACAATATGATCTTTCTCCTGTGAGTCTAGATTTTCGAATCCGACGCAAAAATGATAGTGAATTGTAACGTTCAGCGCCTCCTAATGACGATAGAAGACTCAAATTGCGTCGCGATCCAATACATCGTCCTCCAGCCGACTTGTCTCCAAGGGTCTATTGCTGCCTCGGGCACCTTATGGTCGTTCTCCTGTGAGTCTAGATTTTCGAATCCGACGCAAAAATGATAGTTAATTTTAACGTTCAGGGCCTCCTAATGCCGATGGAACACTCAAATTGCGTCGAGATTCAATACATCGGTCTCCAGCCGACTTGTCTCCAAGGGTCTATTGCTGCCTCGGGCACCTTATGGTCGTTCTCCTGTGAGTCTAGATTTTCGAATCCGACGCAAAAATGATACTGAATTGTAACGTTCAGCGCTTCCTAATGACGATAGAAGACTCAAATTGCGTCGGCATTCAATACATCGTCCTCCAGCCGACTTGTCTCCAAGGGTCTATTGCTGCCTCGGGCACCTTATGGTCGTTCTCCTGTGAGTCTAGATTTTCGTATCCGACGCAAAAATGATAGTTAATTGTAACGTTCAGGGCCTTCTAATGACTATGGAACACTCAAATTGCGTCGAGATTCAATACATCGGCCTCCAGCCGACTTGTCACCAAGGGTCTATTGCTGCCTCGGGCACCTTATGGTCGTTCTCCTGTGAGTCTAGATTTTCGAATCCGACGCTAAAATGATAGTTAATTGTAACGTTCAGGGCCTTCTAATGACGATGGAACACTCAAATTGCGTCGAGATCCAATACATCGGCCTCCAGCCGACTTGTCTCCAAGGGGATATTGCTGTCTCGGGCACAATATGATCTTTCTCCTGTGAGTCTAGATTTTCGAATCCGACGCAAAAATGATAGTGAATTGTAACGTTCAGCGCCTCCTAATGACGATAGAAGACTCAAATTGCGTCGAGATTCAATACATCGTCCTCCAGCCGATTTGTCTCCAAGGGGTATATTGCTGTCTCGAAGACCGTATGAACTTCTCCTGTGAGTAGATTTTCGAATCCGACGCGAAACTGATAGTTAATTGTAAGGTTCAGGGCTTTGTAATGACGATGGAACACTCAAATTGCGTCGAGATTCAATACATCGGCCTCCAGCCGACTTGTCTCCAAGGGGATATCGCTGCCTCGGACACCACATTGTCGTTCTCCTGTGAGTCTAGATTTTCGTATCCGACGCTAAAATGATAGTTAATTGTAACGTTCAGGGCCTTCTAATGACGATGGAACACTCAAATTGCGTCGAGATTCCAGACTTCGGCCTCCAGCCGTTTTGTCACCAAGGGTCTATTGCTGCCTCGGGCACCTTATGGTCGTTCTCCTGTGAATCTAGATTTTCGAATCCGACGCAAAAATGATAGTTAATTTTAACGTTCAGGGCCTCCTAATGCCGATGGAACACTCAAATTGCGTCGAGATTCAATACATCGGTCTCCAGCCGACTTGTCTCCAAGGGTCTATTGCTGCCTCGGGCACCTTATGGTCGTTCTCCTGTGAGTCTAGATTTTCGAATCCGACGCAAAAATGATAGTGAATTGTAACGTTCAGCGCTTCCTAATGACGATAGAAGACTCAAATTGCGTCGGCATTCAATACATCATCCTCCAGCCGATTTGTCTCCAAGGGGATATTGCTGCCTCGGGCACCAAATGGTTCGTCTGCTGTAAGTCTAGATTTTCGAATCCGACGAAAAACTGATAGTTAATTGCAACATTCAGGGCCTCCTAATGACGATAGAACACTCAAATTGCGTCGCGATCCAATACATCGTCCTCCAGCCGACTTGTCTCCAAGGGTCTAATGCTGCCTCGGGCACCTTATGGTCGTTCTCTTGTAAGTCTAGATTTACGAATCCGACGCCAAAATGATAGTTAATTGTAACGTTCAGGGCGAGATTCAATACATCGTCCTCCAGCCGACTTGTCTCCAAGGGTCTATTGCTGCCTCGGGCACCTTATGGTCGTTCTCCTGTGAGTCTAGATTTTCGTATCCGACGCAAAAATGATAGTTAATTGTAACGTTCAGGGCCTTCTAATGACTATGGAACACTCAAATTGCGTCGAGATTCAATACATCGGCCTCCAGCCGACTTGTCACCAAGGGTCTATTGCTGCCTCGGGCACCTTATGGTCGTTCTCCTGTGAGTCTAGATTTTCGAATCCGACGCTAAAATGATAGTTAATTGTAACGTTCAGGGCCTTCTAATGACGATGGAACACTCAAATTGCGTCGAGATCCAATACATCGGCCTCCAGCCGACTTGTCTCCAAGGGGATATTGCTGTCTCGGGCACAATATGATCTTTCTCCTGTGAGTCTAGATTTTCGAATCCGACGCAAAAATGATAGTGAATTGTAACGTTCGGCGCCTCCTAATGACGATAGAAGACTCAAATTGCGTCGAGATTCAATACATCGTCCTCCAGCCGATTTGTCTCCAAGGGGTATATTGCTGTCTCGAAGACCGTATGAACTTCTCCTGTGAGTAGATTTTCGAATCCAACGCGAAACTGATAGTTAATTGTAAGGTTCAGGGCTTTGTAATGTCGATGGAACACTCAAATTGCGTCGAGATTCAATACATCGGCCTCCAACCGACTTGTCTCCAAGGGCATATCGCTGCCTCGGACACCACATTGTCGTTCTCCTGTGAGTCTAGATTTTCGTATCCGACGCTAAAATGATAGTTAATTGTAACGTTCAGGGCCTTCTAATGACGATGGAATACTCAAATTGCGTCGAGATTCCAGACTTCGGCCTCCAGCCGTTTTGTCACCAAGGGTCTATTGCTGCCTCGGGCACCATATGGTCGTTCTCCTGTGAATCTAGATTTTCGAATCCGACGCAAAAATGATAGTTAATTGTAACGTTCAGGGCCTTCTAATGACGATGGAACACTCAAATTGCGTCGCGATCCAATACATCGTCCTCCAGCCGACTTGTCTCCAAGGGTCTAATGCTGCCGCGGGCACTTCATGGTCGTTCGCCTGAGAGTTTAGATTATCGAATCCGACGCCAAAATGATAGTTAATTGTAACGTTCAGGGCCGCCTAATGATGATGGAAATCTCAAATTGCGTCGAGATTCAATACATCGTCCTCCAGCCGACTTGTCTCCAAGGGTCTATTGCTGCCTCGGGCACCTTATGGTCGTTCTGCTGTGAGTCTAGATATTCGTATCCGACGCAAAAATGATAGTTAATTGTAACGTTCAGGGCCTTCTAATGACGATGGAACACTCAAATTGCGTCGAGATTCAATACATCGGCCTCCAGCCGACTTGTCACCAGGGGTCTATTGCTGCCTCGGGCACCTTATGGTCGTTCTCCTGTGAGTCTAGATTTTCGAATCCGACGCAAAAATGATAGTTAATTGTAACGTTCAGGGCCTTCTAATGACGATGGAACACTCAAATTGCGTCGCGATCCAATACATCGTCCTCCAGCCGACTTGTCTCCAAGGGTCTATTGCTGCCTCGGGCACCTTATGGTCGTTCTCCTGTGAGTTTAGATTATCGAATCCGACGAAAAAATTATAGTTAATTGTAACGTTCAGGGCCTTGTAATGCCGATGGAACACTCAAATTGCGTCGAGATTCAATACATCGGCCTCCAGCCGACTTGTCTCCAAGGGTCTATTGCTGCCTCGGGCACCTTATGGTCGTTCTCCTGTGTGTCTAGATTTTCGTATCCGACGCAAAAATGATAGTTAATTGTAACGTTCAGGGCCTTCTAATGACGATGGAACACTCAAATTGCGTCGACATTCAATACATCGGCCTCCAGCCGATTTGTCTCCAAGGGGATATTGCTGCCTCGGGCACCAAATGGTTCGTCTGCTGTGAGTCTAGATTTTCGAATACGACGAAAAACTGATAGTTAATTGTAACATTCAGGGCCTCCTAATGACGATGGAACACTCAAATTGCGTCGCGATCCAATACATCGTCCTCCAGCCGACTTGTCTCCAAGGGTCTAATGCTGCCTCGGGCACTTTATGGTCGTTCTCTTGTAAGTCTAGATTTACGATTCCGACGCCAAAATGATAGTTAATTGTAACGTTCAGGGCCGCCTAATGACGATGGAACACTCAAATTGCGTCGAGATCCAGTACATCGGCCTCCAGCCGACTTGTCTCCAAGGGTCTATTGCTGCCTCGGGCACCTTATGGTCGCTCTCCTGTGAGTCTAGATTTTCGAATCCGACGCAAGAATCATAGTTAATTGTAACGTTCAGGGCCTTTTAATGACGATGGAACACTCAAATTGCTTCGAGATTCAATACATCGTCCTCCAGCCGACTTGTCTCCAAGGGTCTAATGCTGCCGCGGGCACTTTATGGTCGTTCCCCTGTGAGTTTAGATTATCGAATCCGACGCCAAAATGATAGTTAATTGTAACGTTCAGGGCCGCCTAATGATGATGGAACTCTCAAATTGCGTCGAGATTCAAAACATCGTCCTCCAGCCGACTTGTCTCCAAGGGTCTATTGCTGCCTCGGGTACCTTATGGTCGTTCTCCTGTGAGTCTAGATTTTCGTATCCGACGCAAAAAATGATAGTTAATTGTAACGTTCAGGGCCTTCTAATTACGATGGAACACTCAAATTGCGTCGAGATTCAATACATCGGCCTCCAGCCGACTTGTCTCCAAGGGGATATCGCTGCCTCGGGCACCACATGGTCCTTCTCCTGTGAGTCTAGATTTTCGAATCCGACGCAAAAATGATGGTGAATTGTAACGTTCAGCGCCTCCTAACGACGATAGAAGACTCAAATTGCGTCGCGATCCAATACATCGTCCTCCAGCCGACTTGTCTCCAAGGGTCTATTGCTGCCTCGGGCACCTTACGGTCGTTCTCCTGTGAGTCTAGATTTTCGAATCCGACGCAAAAATGATAGTTAATTGTAACGTTCAGGGCCTTCTAAAGACGATGGAACACTCAAATTGCGTCGAGATTCAATACATCGTCCTCCAGCCGACTTGTCTCCAAGGGTCTATTGCTGCCTCGGGCACCTTATGGTCGTTCTCCTGTGAGTCTAGATTTTCGTATCCGATGCAAAAATGATAGTTAATTGTAAGGTTCAGGGCCTTGTAATGACGATGGAACACTCAAATTGCGTCGAGATTCAATACATCGTCCTCCAGCCGACATGTCTCCAAGGGGATATCGCTGCCTCGGGCACCACATGGTCCTTCTCCTGTGAGCTAGATTTTCGAATCCGACGCAAAAATGATAGTGAATTGTCACGTTCAGCGCCTCCTAATGACGATAGAAGACTCAAATTGCGTCGCGATCCAATACATCGTCCCCCAGCCGAATTGTCTCTAAGGGTCTATTGCTGCCTCGGGCACCTTATGGTCGTTCTCCTGTGAGTCTTGATTTTCGAATCCGACGCAAAAATGATAGTTAATTGTAACGTTCAGGGCCTTCTAAAGACGATGGAACACTCAAATTGCGTCGAGATTCAATACATCGTCCTCCAGCCGAGTTGTCTCCAAGGGGATATTGCTGTCTCGGGCACAATATGAACCTTCTCCTGTGAGTCTAGATTTTCGAATCCGACGCAAAAATGATAGTGAATTGTAACGTTCAGCGCCTCCTAATGACGATAGAAGACTCAAATTGCGTCGGCATTCAATACATCGTCCTCCAGCCGATTTGTCTCCAAGGGGATATTGCTGCCTCGGGCACCAAATGGTTCGTCTGCTGTGAGTCTAGATTTTCGAATCCGACGAAAAACTGATAGTTAATTGTAACATTCAGGGCCTCCTAATGACGATGGAACTCTCAAATTGCGTCGAGATTCAATACATCGTCCTCCAGCCGAGTTGTCTCCAAAGGTCTATTGCTGCCTCGGGCACATTATGGTCGTTCTCCTGTGACTCTAGATTATCGTATCCGACGCAAAAATGATAGTTAATTGTAACGTTCAGGGCCTTCTAATGACGATGGAACACTCTAATTGCGTCGAGATTCAATACATCGGCCTCCAGCCGACTTGTCTCCAAGGGTCTATTGCTGCCTCGGGCACCTTATGGTCGTTCTCCTGTGAGTCTAGATTTTTGAATCCGACGCTAAAATGATGGTTAATTGTAACGTTCAGGGCCTTCTAATGACGATGGAACACTCAAATTGCGTCGAGATCCAATACATCGGCCTCCAGCCGACTTGTCTCCAAGGGGATATTGCTGTCTCGGGCACAATATGATCTTTCTCCTGTGAGTCTAGATTTTCGAATCCGACGCAAAAATGATAGTGAATTGTAACGTTCAGCGCCTCCTAATGACGATAGAAGACTCAAATTGCGTCGCGATCCAATACATCGTCCTCCAGCCGACTTGTCTCCAAGGGTCTATTGCTGCCTCGGGCACCTTATGGTCGTTCTCCTGTGAGTCTAGATTTTCGAATCCGACGCAAAAATGATAGTTAATTGTAACGTTCAGGGCCTTCTAATGACTATGGAACACTCAAATTGCGTCGAGATTCAATACATCGGCCTCCAGCCGACTTGTCTCCAAGGGTCTATTGCTGCCTCGGGCACCTTATGGTCGTTCTCCTGTGAGTCTAGATTTTTGAATCCGACGCTAAAATGATGGTTAATTGTAACGTTCAGGGCCTTCTAATGACGATGGAACACTCAAATTGCGTCGAGATCCAATACATCGGCCTCCAGCCGACTTGTCTCCAAGGGGATATTGCTGTCTCGGGCACAATATGATCTTTCTCCTGTGAGTCTAGATTTTCGAATCCGACGCAAAAATGATAGTGAATTGTAACGTTCAGCGCCTCCTAATGACGATAGAAGACTCAAATTGCGTCGAGATTCAATACATCGTCCTCCAGCCGATTTGTCTCCAAGGGGTATATTGCTGTCTCGAAGACCGTATGAACTTCTCCTGTGAGTAGATTTTCGAATCCGACGCGAAACTGATAGTTAATTGTAAGGTTCAGGGCTTTGTAATGACGATGGAACACTCAAATTGCGTCGAGATTCAATACATCGGCCTCCAGCCGACTTGTCTCCAAGGGGATATCGCTGCCTCGGACACCACATTGTCGTTCTCCTGTGAGTCTAGATTTTCGTATCCGACGCTAAAATGATAGTTAATTGTAACGTTCAGGGCCTTCTAATGACGATGGAACACTCAAATTGCGTCGAGATTCCAGACTTCGGCCTCCAGCCGTTTTGTCACCAAGGGTCTATTGCTGCCTCGGGCACCTTATGGTCGTTCTCCTGTGAATCTAGATTATCGAATCCGACGCAAAAATGATAGTTAATTTTAACGTTCAGGGCCTCCTAATGCCGATGGAACACTCAAATTGCGTCGAGATTCAATACATCGGTCTCCAGCCGACTTGTCTCCAAGGGTCTATTGCTGCCTCGGGCACCTTATGGTCGTTCTCCTGTGAGTCTAGATTTTCGAATCCGACGCAAAAATGATAGTGAATTGTAGCGTTCAGCGCTTCCTAATGACGATAGAAGACTCAAATTGCGTCGGCATTCAATACATCATCCTCCAGCCGATTTGTCTCCAAGGGGATATTGCTGCCTCGGGCACCAAATGGTTCGTCTGCTGTAAGTCTAGATTTTCGAATCCGACGAAAAACTGATAGTTAATTGCAACATTCAGGGCCACCTAATGACGATGGAACACTCAAATTGCGTCGCGATCCAATACATCGTCCTCCAGCCGACTTGTCTCCAAGGGTCTAATGCTGCCTCGGGCACTTTATGGTCGTTCTCTTGTAAGTCTAGATTTACGAATCCGACGCCAAAATGATAGTTAATTGTAACGTTCAGGGCCGCCTAATGACGATGAAACTCTCAAATTGCGTCGAGATTCAATACATCGTCCTCCAGCCGACTTGTCTCCAAGGGTCTATTGCTGCCTCGGACACCCTATGGTCGTTCTCCTGTGAGTCTAGATTTTCGTATCCGACGCAAAAATGATAGTTAATTGTTACGTTCAGGGCCTTCTAATGACTATGGAACACTCAAATTGCGTCGAGATTCAATACATCGGCCTCCAGCCGACTTGTCACCAAGGGTCTATTGCTGCCTCGGGCACCTTATGGTCGTTCTCCTGTGAGTCTAGATTTTCGAATCCGACGCTAAAATGATAGTTAATTGTAACGTTCAGGGCCTTCTAATGACGATGGAACACTCAAATTGCGTCGAGATCCAATACATCGGCCTCCAGCCGACTTGTCTCCAAGGGGATATTGCTGTCTCGGGCACAATATGATCTTTCTCCTGTGAGTCTAGATTTTCGAATCCGACGCAAAAATGATAGTGAATTGTAACGTTCGGCGCCTCCTAATGACGATAGAAGACTCAAATTGCGTCGAGATTCAATACATCGTCCTCCAGCCGATTTGTCTCCAAGGGGTATATTGCTGTCTCGAAGACCGTATGAACTTCTCCTGTGAGTAGATTTTCGAATCCGACGCGAAACTGATAGTTAATTGTAAGGTTCAGGGCTTTGTAATGACGATGGAACACTCAAATTGCGTCGAGATTCAATACATCGGCCTCCAGCCGACTTGTCTCCAAGGGGATATCGCTGCCTCGGACACCACATTGTCGTTCTCCTGTGAGTCTAGATTTTCGTATCCGACGCTAAAATGATAGTTAATTGTAAGGTTCAGGGCCTTGTAATGACGATGGAACACTCAAATTGCGTCGAGTTTCAATACATCGTCCTCCAGCCGACATGTCTCCAAGGGGATATCGCTGCCTCGGGCACCACATGGTCCTTCTCCTGTGAGCTAGATTTTCAAATCCGACGCAAAAATGATAGTGAATTGTAACGTTCAGCGCCTCCTAATGACGATAGAAGACTCAAATTGCGTCGCGATTCAATACATCGTCCTCCAGCCGACTTGTCTCCAAGGGTCTATTGCTGCCTCGGGCACCTTATGGTCGTTCTCCTGTGGGTCTTGATTTTCGAATCCGACGCAAAAATGATAGTTAATTGTAACGTTCAGGGCCTTCTAAAGACGATGGAACACTCAAATTGCGTCGAGATTCAATACATCGTCCTCCAGCCGAGTTGTCTCCAAGGGGATATTGCTGTCTCGGGCACAATATGATCCTTCTCCTGTGAGTCTAGATTTTCGAATCCGACGCAAAAATGATAGTGAATTGTAACGTTTAGCGCCTCCTAATGACGATAGAAGACTCAAATTGCGTCGGCATTCAATACATCGTCCTCCAGCCGATTTGTCTCCAAGGGGATATTGCTGCCTCGGGCACCAAATGGTTCGTCTGCTGTGAGTCTAGATTTTCGAATCCGACGAAAAACTGATAGTTAATTGTAACATTCAGGGCCTCCTAATGACGATGGAACTCTCAAATTGCGTCGAGATTCAATACATCGTCCTCCAGCCGAGTTGTCTCCAAAGGACTATTGCTGCCTCGGGCACATTATGGTCGTTCTCCTGTGAATCTAGATTATCGTATCCGACGCAAAAATGATAGTTAATTGTAACGTTCAGGGCCTTCTATCGACGATGGAACACTCTAATTGCGTCGAGATTCAATACATCGGCCTCCAGCCGACTTGTCTCCAAGGGTCTATTGCTGCCTCGGGCACCTTATGGTCGTTCTCCTGTGAGTCTAGATTTTTGAATCCGACGCTAAAATGATGGTTAATTGTAACGTTCAGGGCCTTCTAATGACGATGGAACACTCAAATTGCGTCGAGATCCAATACATCGGCCTCCAGCCGACTTGTCACCAAGGGGATATTGCTGTCTCGGGGACAATATGATCTTTCTCCTGTGAGTCTAGATTTTCGAATCCGACGCAAAAATGATAGTGAATTGTAACGTTCAGCGCCTCCTAATGACGATAGAAGACTCAAATTGCGTCGCGATCCAATACATCGTCCTCCAGCCGACTTGTCTCCAAGGGTCTATTGCTGCCTCGGGCACCTTATGGTCGTTCTCCTGTGAGTCTAGATTTTCGAATCCGACGCAAAAATGATACTGAATTGTAACGTTCAACGCTTCCTAATGACGATAGAAGACTCAAATTGCGTCGGCATTCAATACATCGTCCTCCAGCCGACTTGTCTCCAAGGGTCTATTGCTTCCTCGGGCACCTTATGGTCGTTCTCCTGTGAGTCTAGATTTTCGTATCCGACGCAAAAATGATAGTTAATTGTAACGTTCAGGGCCTTCTAATGACTATGGAACACTCAAATTGCGTCGAGATCCAATACATCGGCCTCCAGCCGACTTGTCTCCAAGGGGATATTGCTGTCTCGGGCACAATATGATCTTTCTCCTGTGAGTCTAGATTTTCGAATCCGGCGCAAAAATGATAGTGAATTGTAACGTTCAGCGCCTCCTAATGACGATAGAAGACTCAAATTGCGTCGAGATTCAATACATCGTCCTCCAGCCGATTTGTCTCCAAGGGGTATATTGCTGTCTCGAAGACCGTATGAACTTCTCCTGTGAGTAGATTTTCGAATCCGACGCGAAACTGATAGTTAATTGTAAGGTTCAGGGCTTTGTAATGACGATGGAACACTCAAATTGCGTCGAGATTCAATACATCGTCCTCCAGCCGACTTGTCTCCAAGGGGATATCGCTGCCTCGGACACCACATTGTCGTTCTCCTGTGAGTCTAGATTTTCGTATCCGACGCTAAAATGATAGTTAATTGTAACGTTCAGGGCCTTCTAATGACGATGGAACACTCAAATTGCGTCGAGATTCCAGACTTCGGCCTCCAGCCGTTTTGTCACCAAGGGTCTATTGCTGCCTCGGGCACCTTATGGTCGTTCTCCTGTGAATCTAGATTATCGAATCCGACGCAAAAATGATAGTTAATTTTAACGTTCAGGGCCTCCTAATGCCGATGGAACACTCAAATTGCGTCGAGATTCAATACATCGGTCTCCAGCCGACTTGTCTCCAAGGGTCTATTGCTGCCTCGGGCACCTTATGGTCGTTCTCCTGTGAGTCTAGATTTTCGAATCCGACGCAAAAATGATAGTGAATTGTAGCGTTCAGCGCTTCCTAATGACGATAGAAGACTCAAATTGCGTCGGCATTCAATACATCATCCTCCAGCCGATTTGTCTCCAAGGGGATATTGCTGCCTCGGGCACCAAATGGTTCGTCTGCTGTAAGTCTAGATTTTCGAATCCGACGAAAAACTGATAGTTAATTGCAACATTCAGGGCCTCCTAATGACGATGGAACACTCAAATTGCGTCGCGATCCAATACATCGTCCTCCAGCCGACTTGTCTCCAAGGGTCTAATGCTGCCTCGGGCACTTTATGGTCGTTCTCTTGTAAGTCTAGATTTACGAATCCGACGCCAAAATGATAGTTAATTGTAACGTTCAGGGCCGCCTAATGACGATGAAACTCTCAAATTGCGTCGAGATTCAATACATCGTCCTCCAGCCGACTTGTCTCCAAGGGTCTATTGCTGCCTCGGGCACCATATGGTCGTTCTCCTGTGAGTCTAGATTTTCGTATCCGACGCAAAAATGATAGTTAATTGTTACGTTCAGGGCCTTCTAATGACTATGGAACACTCAAATTGCGTCGAGATTCAATACATCGGCCTCCAGCCGACTTGTCACCAAGGGTCTATTGCTGCCTCGGGCACCTTATGGTCGTTCTCCTGTGAGTCTAGATTTTCGAATCCGACGCTAAAATGATAGCTAATTGTAACGTTCAGGGCCTTCTAATGACGATGGAACACTCAAATTGCGTCGAGATCCAATACATCGGCCTCCAGCCGACTTGTCTCCAAGGGGATATTGCTGTCTCGGGCACAATATGATCTTTCTCCTGTGAGTCTAGATTTTCGAATCCGACGCAAAAATGATAGTGAATTGTAACGTTCGGCGCCTCCTAATGACGATAGAAGACTCAAATTGCGTCGAGATTCAATACATCGTCCTCCAGCCGATTTCTCTCCAAGGGGTATATTGCTGTCTCGAAGACCGTATGAACTTCTCCTGTGAGTAGATTTTCGAATCCGACGCGAAACTGATAGTTAATTGTAAGGTTCAGGGCTTTGTAATGACGATGGAACACTCAAATTGCGTCCAGATTCAATACATCGGCCTCCAGCCGACTTGTCTCCAAGGGGATATCGCTGCCTCGGACACCACATTGTCGTTCTCCTGTGAGTCTAGATTTTCGTATCCGACGCTAAAATGATAGTTAATTGTAACGTTCAGGGCCTTCTAATGACGATGGAACACTCAAATTGCGTCGAGATTCCAGACTTCGGCCTCCAGCCGTTTTGTCACCAAGGGTCTATTGCTGCCTCGGGCACCTTATGGTCGTTCTCCTGTGAATCTAGATTTTCGAATCCGACGCAAAAATGATAGTTAATTGTAACGTTCAGGGCCTTCTAATGACGATGGAACACTCAAATTGCGTCGAGATCCAATACATCGGCCTCCAGCCGACTTGTCTCCAAGGGTCTATTGCTGCCTCGGGCACCTTATGGTCGTTCTCCTGTGAGTCTAGATTTTCGAATCCGACGAAAAAATCATAGTTAATTGTAACGTTCAGGGCCTTTTAATGACGATGGATACTCAAATTGCTTCGAGATTCAATACATCGTCCTCCAGCCGACTTGTCTCCAAGGGTCTAACGCTGCCGCGGGCACTTCATGGTCGTTCGCCTGTGAGTTTAGATTATCGAATCCGACGCCAAAATGATAGTTAATTGTAACGTTCAGGGCCGCCTAATGATGATGGAAATCTCAAATTGCGTCGAGATTCAATACATCGTCCTCCAGCCGACTTGTCTCCAAGGGTCTATTGCTGCCTCGGGCACCTTATGGTCGTTCTCCTGTGTGTCTAGATTTTCGTATCCGACGCAAAAATGATAGTTAATTGTAACGTTCAGGGCCTTCTAATGACGATGGAACACTCAAATTGCGTCGAGATTCAATACATCGGCCTCCAGCCGATTTGTCTCCAAGGGGATATTGCTGCCTCGGGCACCAAATGGTTCGTCTGCTGTGAGTCTAGATTTTCGAATCCGACGAAAAACTGATAGTTAATTGTAACATTCAGGGCCTCCTAATGACGATGGAACACTCAAATTGCGTCGCGATCCAATACATCGTCCTCCAGCCGACTTGTCTCCAAGGGTCTAATGCTGCCTCGGGCACTTTATGGTCGTTCTCTTGTAAGTCTAGATTTACGAATCCGACGCCAAAATGATAGTTATTTGTAACGTTCAGGGCCTTGTAATGACGATGGAACACTCAAATTGCGTCGCGATCCAATACATCGTCCTCCAGCCGACTTGTCTCCAAGGGTCTAATGCTGCCTCGGGCACTTTATGGTCGTTCTCTTGTAAGTCTAGATTTACGAATCCGACGCCAAAATGATAGTGAATTGTACCGTTCAGCGCCTCCTAATGACGATAGAAGACTCAAATTGCGTCGAGATTCAATACATCGTCCTCCAGCCGATTTGTCTCCAAGGGGATATTGCTGCCTCGGGCACCAAATGGTTCGTCTGCTGTGAGTCTAGATTTTCGAATCCGACGAAAAACTGATAGTTAATTGTAACATTCAGGGCCTCCTAATGACGATGGAACACTCAAATTGCGTCGCGATCCAATACATCGTCCTCCATCCGACTTGTCTCCAAGGGTCTAATGCTGAATCGGGCACTTTATGGTCGTTCTCTTGTAAGTCTAGATTTACGAATCCGACGCCAAAATGATAGTTAATTGTAACGTTCAGGGCCGCCTAATGACGATGGAACTCTCAAATTGCGTCGAGATTCAATACATCGTCCTCCAGCCGACTTGTCTCCAAGGGTCTATTGCTGCCTCGGGCACCTTATGGTCGTTCTCCTGTGAGTCTAGATTTTCGAATCCGACGCAAAAATCATAGTTAATTGTAACGTTCAGGGCCTTCTAATGACGATGGAACACTCAAATTGCGTCGAGATTCAATACATCGTCCTCCAGCCGACTTGTCTCCAAGGGGATATTGCTGCCTCGGGCACCAAATGGTTCGTCTGCTGTGAGTCTAGATTTTCGAATCCGACGAAAAACTGATAGTTAATTGTAACATTCAGTGCCTCCTAATGACGATGGAACACTCAAATTGCGTCGCGATCCAATACATCGTCATCCAGCCGACTTGTCTCCAAGGGTCTAATGCTGCCTCGGGCGCTTTATGGTCGTTCTCTTGTAAGTCTACATTTACGAATCCGACGCCAAAATGATAGTTAATTGTAACGTTCAGGGCCGCCTAATGACGATGGAACTCTCAAATTGCGTCGAGATTCAAAACATCGTCCTCCAGCCGACTTGTCTCCAAGGGTCTATTGCTGCCTCGGGCACCTTATGGTCGTTCTCCTGTGAGTCTAGATTTTCGTATCCGACGCAAAAATGATAGTTAATTGTAACGTTCAGGGCCTTCTAATGACGATGGAACACTCAAATTGCGTCGAGATTCAATACATCGGCCTCCAGCCGACTTGTCTCCAAGGGGATATCGCTGCCTCGGGCACCACATGGTCCTTCTCCTGTGAGTCTAGATTTTCGAATCCGACGCAAAAATGATAGTGAATTGTAACGTTCAGCGCATCCTAATGACGACAGAAGACTCAAATTGCGTCGCGATCCAATACATCGTCCTCCAGCCGACTTGTCTCCAAGGGTCTATTGCTGCATCGGGCACCTTATGGTCGTTCTCCTGTGAGTCTAGATTTTCGAATCCGACGCAAAAATGATAGTGAATTGTAACGTTCAGCGCCTCCTAATGACGATAGAAGACTCAAATTGAGTCGAGATTCAATACATCGTCCTCCAGCCGATTTGTCTCCAAGGGGTATATTGCTGTCTCGAGCACCGTATGAACTTCTCCTGTGAGTAGATTTTCGAATCCGACGCGAAACTGATAGTTAATCGTAAGGTTCAGGGCCTTGTAATGACGATGGAACACTCAAATTGTGTCGAGATTCAATACATCGGCCTCCAGCCGACTTGTCTCCAACGGTCTATTGCTGCCTCGGGCACCTTATGGTCGTTCTCCTGTGAGTTTAGATTTTCGAATCCGACGAAAAACTGCTGTCTCGGGCACAATATGATCTTTCTCCTGTGAGTCCAGATTTTCGAATCCGACGCAAAAATGATAGTGAATTGTAACGTTCAGCGCCTCCTAATGACGATAGAAGACTCAAATTGCGTCGAGATTCAATACATCGTCCTCCAGCCGATTTGTCTCCAAGGGGTATATTGCTGTCTCGAGCACCGTATGAACTTCTCCTGTGAGTAGATTTTCGAATCCGACGCGAAACTGATAGTTAATTGTAAGGTTCAGGCCCTTGTAATGACGATGGACACTCAAATTGCGTCGAGATTCAATACATCGGCCTCCAGCCGACTTGTCTCCAAGGGGATATAGCTGTCTCGGGCACAATATGATCTTTCTCCTGTGAGTCTAGATTTTCGAATCCAATGCAAAAATGATAGTGAATTGTAACGTTCAGCGCCTCCTAATGACGATAGAAGACTCAAATTGCGTCGGGATTCAATACATCGTCCTCCAGCCGATTTGTCTCCAAATGGATATTGCTGCCTCGGGCACCAAATGGTTCGTCTGCTGTGAGTCTAGATTTTCGAATCCGACGAAAAACTGATAGTTAATTGTAACATTCAGGGCCTCCTAATGACGATGGAACACTCAAATTGCGTCGCGATCCAATACTTCGTCCTCCAGCCGACTTGTCTCCAAGGGTCTAATGCTGCCTCGGGCACTTTATGGTCGTTCTCTTGTACGCCTAGATTTACGAATCCGACGCAAAAATGATAGTTAATTGTAACGTTCAGGGCCCCCTAATGCCGATGGAACACTCAAATTGCGTCGAGATTCAATACATCGGCCTCCAGCCGACTTGTCTCCAAGGGTCTATTGCTGCCTCGGGCACCTTATGGTCGTTCTCCTGTGAGTCTAGATTTTCGAATCCGACGCAAAAATGATAGTTTATTGTAACGTTCAGGGCCTTGTAATGACGATGGAACACTCAAATTGCGTCGAGATTCAATACCTCGGTCTCCAGCCGACTTGTCTCCAAGGGTCTATTGCTGCCTCGGGCACCTTATCTTCGTTCTCCTGTGAGTTTAGATTATCGAATCCGACGCAAAAATGATAGTTAATTATAACGTTCAGTGCCTCCTAATGCCGATGAAACACTCAAATTGCGTCGAAATTCAATACATCGGCCTCCAGCCGACTTGTCTCCAAGGGTCTATTGCTGCCTCGGGCACCTTATGGTCGTTGTCCTGTGAGTCTAGATTTTCGAATCCGACGCAAAAATGATAGTTAATTGAACGTTCAGGGCCTTCTAATGACGATAGAAGACTCAAAATGCGTCGGCATTCAATACATCGTCCTCCAGCCGATTTGTCTCCAAGGGCATATTGCTGCCTCGGGCACCAAATGGTTCGTCTGCTGTGAGTCTAGATTTTCGAATCCGACGAAAAACTGTTAGTTAATTGTAACATTCAGGGCCTCCTAATGACGTTGGAACACTCAAATTGCGTCGCGATCCAATACATCGTCCTCCAGCCGACTTGTCTCCAAGGGTCTATTGCTGCCTCGGGCACCTTATGGTCGTTCTCCTGTGAGTCTAGATTTTCGAATCCGACGCAAAAATGATAGTTAATTGTAACGTTCATGGCCTCCTAATGCCGATGGAACACTCAAATTGCGTCGAGATTCAATACATCGGCCTCCAGCCGACTTGTCTCCAAGGGTCTGTTGCTGCCTCGGGCACCTTATGGTCGTTCTCCTGTGAGTTTAGATTATCGAATCCGACGCAAAAATGATAGTTATGTTTTAACGTTCAGGGCTTCCTAATGCCGATGGAACACTCGAATTGCGTCGAGATTCAATACATCGTCCTCCAGCCGACTTGTCTCCAAGGGTCTATTGCTGCCTCGGGCACCTTATGGTCGTTCTCCTGTGAGTCTAGATTTTCGTATCCGACGCAAAAACGATAGTTAATTGTAACGTTCAGGGCCTTCTAATGACGATGGAACACTCAAATTGCGTCGACATTCAATACATCGGCCTCCAGCCGACTTGTCTCCAAGGGAATATCGCTGCCTCGGGCACCACATGGTCCTTCTCCTGTGAGTCTAGATTTTCGAATCCGACGCAAAAATGATAGTGAATTGTAACGTTCAGCGCCTCCTAATGACGATAGAAGACTCAAATTGCGTCGCGATTCAATACATCTTCCTCCAGCCGACTTGTCTCCAAGGGTCTATTGCTGCCTCGGGCACCTTATGGTCGTTCTCCTGTGAGTCTACATTTTCGAATCCGACGCAAAAATGATAGTTAATTGTAACGTTCAGGGCCATGTAATGACGATGGAACACTAAAATTGCGTCGAGATTCAATACATCGTCCTCCAGCCGACTTGTCTCCAAGGGTCTGTTGCAGCCACGGGCACCGTATGGTCGTTCTCCTGTGAGTTTAGATTATCGAATCCGACGCAAAAATGATCGTTAATTTTAACGTTCAGGGCCTCCTAATGCCGAAGGAACACTCAAATTGCGTCGAGATTCAATACATCGGCCTCCAGCCGACTTGTCTCCAAGTGTCTATTGCTGCCTCTGGCACCTTATGGTCGTTCTCCTGTGAGTCTAGATTTTCGAATCCGACGCAAAAATGATAGTTAATTGTAACATTCAGGGCCTCCTAATGACGATGGGACTCTCAAATTGCGTCGAGATTCAATACATCGTCCTCCAGCCGTCTTGTCTACAAGGAGATATTGCTGTCTCGTGCACAATATGATCCTTGTCCTGTGAGTCTAGATTTTCGGATCCGACGCAAAAATGATCGTGAATTGTAACGTTCAGCGCCTCCTAAAGACGATAGAAGACTCAAATTGCGTCGGGATTCAATACATCGTCCTCCAGCCGACTTGTCTCCAAGGGTCTAATGCTGCCTCGGGCACTTTATGGTCGTTCTCTTGTAAGTCTAGATTTACGAATCCGACGCCAAAATGATAGTTAATTGTAACGTTCAGGGCCGCCTAATGACGATGGAACTCTCAAATTGTGTCGAGATTCAATATATCGTCCTCCAGCCGACTTGTCTCCAAGGGTCTATTGCTGCCTCGGGCACCTTATGGTCGTTCTCCTGTGAGTCTAGATTATCGAATCCGACGCAAAAATGATAGTTAATTGTAACATTCAGGGCCTCCTAATGACGATGGAACACTCAAATTGCGTCGCGATCCAATACATCGTCCTCCAGCCGACTTGTCTCCAAGGATCTAATGCTGCCTCGGGCACTTTATGGTCGTTCTCTTGTAAGTCTACATTTTCGAATCCGACGCAAAAATGATAGTTAATTGTAACGTTCAGGGCCGCCTAATGACGATGGAACTCTCAAATTGCGTCGAGATTCAATACATCGTCCTCCAGCCGACTTGTCTCCAAGGGTCTATTGCTGCCTCGGGCACCTTATGGTCGTGCTCCTGTGAGTCTAGATTTTCGAACCCGACGCAAAAATGATAGTTAATTGTAACGTTCAGGGCCTCCTAATATCGATGGAACACTCAAATTGCGTTGAGATTCAATACATCGGCCTCCAGCCGACTTGTTTCCAAGGGTCTATTGCTGCCTCGGGCACCTTATGGTCGTTCTCCTGTGAGTCTAGATTTTCGAATCCGACACAAAAATGATAGTTAATTGTAACGTTCAGGGCCTTCTAATGACGATGGAACACTCAAATTGCGTCGAGATTCAATACATCGGCCTCCAGCCGACTTGTCTCCAAGGGTCTATTGCTGCCTCGTGCACCTTATGGTCGTTCTCCTGTGAGTTTAGATTATCGAATCCGACGCAAAAATGATAGTTAATTATAACGTTCAGGGCCTCCTAATGCCGATGGAACACTCAAATTGCGTCGAGATTCAATACATCGGCCTCCAGCCGACTTGTCTCCAGGGGTCTATTGCTATCTCGGGCACCTTATGGTCGTTGTCCTGTGAGTCTAGACTTTCGAATCCGACGCAAAAATGATAGTTAATTGTAACGTTCAGGGCCTTGTAATGACGATGGAACACTCAAATTGCGTCGAGATTCAATACATCGGCCTCCCGCCAACTTGTCTCCAAGGGTCTGTTGCTGCCTCGGGCACCTTATGGTCGTTCTCCTGTGAGTTTAGATTATCGAATCCGACGCAAAAATGATAGTTAATTGTAACATTTAGGGCCTTGTAATGACGATGGGACACTCAAATTGCGTCGAGATTCAATACATCGTCCTCCAGCCGACTTGTCTCCAAGGGTCTAATGCTGCCTCGGGCACCTTATGGTCGTTCTCCTGTGAGTTTAGATTATCGAATCCGTCGGAAAAATTATAGTTAATTGTAACGTTTAGGGACTCCTAATGACGATGGAACACTCAAATTGCGTCGATATTCAATACATCGGCCTCCAGCCGACTTGTCTCCAAGGGTCTGTTGCTTCCTCGGGCTCCATATGATCCTTCTCCTGTAAGTCTAGACTTTCAAATCCGACGCAAAAATGATAGTGAATAGTAACGTTCAGCGCCTCCTGATGACGATAGAACTCTCAAATTGCGTCGAGATTCAATACATCGTCCTCCAGCCGACTTGTCTCCAAGGGTCTAATGCTGCCTCGGGCACCTTATGGTCGTTCTCTAGTAAGTCTAGATTTTAGAATCCGACGCAAAAATGATAGTTAATTGTAACGTTCATGGCCTCCTAATGCCGATGGAACTCTCAAATTGCGTCGAGATTCAATACATCGGCCTCCAGCGGAATTGTCTCCAAGGGGATATTGCTGTCTCGAGCACCGTATGAACTTCTCCTGTGAGTAGATTTTCGAATCCGACGCAAAAATGATAGTTAATTATAACGTTCAGGGCCTCCTAATGCCGATGGAACACTCAAATTGCGTCGAGATTCAATACATCGGCCTCCAGCCGACTTCTCTCCAAGGGTCTATTGCTGCGTCGGGCACCTTATGGTCGTTCTCCTGTGAGTCTAGATTTTCGAATCCGACGCAAAAATGATAGTTAATTGTAACGTTCAGGGCCTTGTAATGACGATGGAACACTCAAATTGCGTCGAGATTCAATACATCGTCCTCCAGCCGACTTGTCTCAAAGGGTCTAATGCTGCCTCGGGCACTTTATGGTCGTTCTCTTGTAAGTCTAGATTTACGAATCCGACGCCAAATTGATAGTTAATTGTAACGTTCAGGGCCGCCTAATGACGATGGAACTCTCAAATTGCGTCGAGATTCAATACATCGTCCTCCAGCCGACTTGTCTAAAAGGGTCTATTGCTGCCTCGGGCACCTTATGGTCGTTCTCCTGTGAGTCTAGATTTTCGAATCCGACGCAAAAATGATAGTTAATTGTAACGTTCAGGGCCTTGTAATGACGATGGAGCACTCAAATTGCGTCGAGATTCAATACATCGTCCTCCAGCCGACTTGTCTCCAAGGGTCTGTTGCTGCCTCGGGCACCTTATGGTCGTTGTCCTGTGAGTCTAGATTTTCGAATCCGACGCAAAAATGATAGTTAATTGAACGTTCAGGGCCTTCTAATGACGATGGAACACTCAAATTGCGTCGAGATTCAATACATCGTCCTCCAGCCGACTTGTCTCCAAAGGGATATTGCTGTCTCGGGCACAATATGATCCTTCCCCTGTGAGTCTAGATTTTCGAATCCGACGCAAAAATGATAGTGAATTGTAACGTTCAGCGCCTCCTAATGACGATAGAAGACTCAAAATGCGTCGGCATTCAATACATCGTCCTCCAGCCGACTTGTCTCCAAGGGTCTAAAGCTGCCTAGGGCACTTTATGGTCGTTCTCTTGTAAGTCTAGATTTACGAATCCGACGCCAAAATGATAGTTAATTGTAACGTTCAGGGCCTTGTAATGACGATGGAACACTCATTTTGCGTCGCGATCCAATACATCGTCCTCCAACCGACATGTCTCCAAGGGTCAATAGCTGCCTCGGGCACCGTATGGTCGTTCCCCTGTGAGTTTAGATTATCGAATCCGACGCAAAAATGTTAATTAATTGTAACGTTTAGGGCCTCCTAATGACGATGGGACTCTCAAATTGCGTCGAGATTCAATACATCGTCCTCCAGCCGACTTGTCTCCAAGGGGATATTGCTGTCTCGGGCACAATATGATCCTTGTCCTGTGAGTCTAGATTTTCGAATCCGACGCAAAAATGATAGTGAATTGTAACGTTCAGCGCCTCCTAATGACGATAGAAGACTCAAATTGCGTCGGGATTCAATACATCGTCCTCCAGCCGATTTGTCTCAAGGGGATGTTGCTGCCTCGGGCACCAAATGGTTCGTCTGCTGTGAGTCTAGATTTTCGAATCCGACGAAAAACTGATAGTTAATTGTAACATTCAGGGCCTCCTAATGACGTTGGAACACTCAAATTGCGTCGCGATCCAATGCATCGTCCTCCAGCCGACTTGTCTCCAAGGGTCTAATGCTGCCTCGGGCACTTTATGGTCGTTCTCTTGTAAGTCTAGATTTACGAATCCGACGCCAAAATGATAGTTAATTGTAACTTTCAGGGCCGCCTAATGACGATGGAACTCTCAAATTGCGTCGAGATTCAATACATCGTCCTCCAGCCGACTTGTCTCCAAGGGGATATTGCTGTCTCGGGCACAATATGATCCTTGTCCTGTGAGTCTAGATTTTCGAATCCGACGCAAAAATGATAGTGAATTGTAACGTTCAGCGCCTCCTAATGACGATAGAAGACTCAAATTGCGTCGGGATTCAATACATCGTCCTCCAGCCGATTTGTCTCAAGGGTCTATTGCTGCCTCGGGCACCTTATGGTCGTTGTCCTGTGAGTCTAGATTTTCGAATCCGACGCAAAAATGATAGTTAATTGAACGTTCAGGGCCTTCTAATGACGATGGAACACTCAAATTGCGTCGAGCTTCAATACATCGTCCTCCAGCCGACTTGTCTCCAAAGGGATATTGCTGTCTCGGGCACAATATGATCCTTCTCCTGTGAGTCTAGATTTTCGAATCCGACGCAAAAATGATAGTGAATTGTAACGTTCAGCGCCTCCTAATGACGATAGAAGACTCAAAATGCGTCGGCATTCAATACATCGTCCTCCAGCCGATTTGTCTCCAAGGGGATATTGCTGCCTCGGGCACCAAATGGTTCGTCTGCTGTGAGTCTAGATTTTCGAATCCGACGAAAACCTGTTAGTTAATTGTAACATTCAGGGCCTCCTAATGACGTTGGAACACTCAAATTGCGTCGCGATCCAATACATCGTCCTCCAGCCGACTTGTCTCCAAGGGTCTATTGCTGCCTCGGGCACCTTATGGTCGTTCTCCTGTGAGTCTAGATTTTCGAATCCGACGCAAAAATGATAGTTAATTGTAACGTTCATGGCCTCCTAATGCCGATGGAACACTCAAATTGCGTCGAGATTCAATACATCGGCCTCCAGCCGACTTGTCTCCAAGGGTCTGTTGCTGCCTCGGGCACCTTATGGTCGTTCTCCTGTGAGTTTAGATTATCGAATCCGACGCAAAAATGATAGTTATGTTTTAACGTTCAGGGCTTCCTAATGCCGATGGAACACTCGAATTGCGTCGAGATTCAATACATCGTCCTCCAACCGACTTGTCTCCAAGGGGATATTGCTGTCTCGGGCACAATATGATCCTTCTCCTGTGAGTCTAGATTTTCGAATCCGACGCAAAAATGATAGTGAATTGTAACGTTCAGCGCCTCCTAATGACGATAGAAGACTCAAAATGCGTCGGCATTCAATACATCGTCCTCCAGCCGATTTGTCTCCAAGGGGATATTGCTGCCTCGGGCACCAAATGGTTCGTCTGCTGTGAGTCTAGATTTTCGAATCCGACGAAAACCTGTTAGTTAATTGTAACATTCAGGGCCTCCTAATGACGTTGGAACACTCAAATTGCGTCGCGATCCAATACATCGTCCTCCAGCCGACTTGTCTCCAAGGGTCTATTGCTGCCTCGGGCACCTTATGGTCGTTCTCCTGTGAGTCTAGATTTTCGAATCCGACGCAAAAATGATAGTTAATTGTAACGTTCATGGCCTCCTAATGCCGATGGAACACTCAAATTGCGTCGAGATTCAATACATCGGCCTCCAGCCGACTTGTCTCCAAGGGTCTGTTGCTGCCTCGGGCACCTTATGGTCGTTCTCCTGTGAGTTTAGATTATCGAATCCGACGCAAAAATGATAGTTATGTTTTAACGTTCAGGGCTTCCTAATGCCGATGGAACACTCGAATTGCGTCGAGATTCAATACATCGTCCTCCAGCCGACTTGTCTCCAAGGGTCTATTGCTGCCTCGGGCACCTTATGGTCGTTCTCCTGTGAGTCTAGATTTTCGTATCCGACGCAAAAACGATAGTTAATTGTAACGTTCAGGGCCTTCTAATGACGATGGAACACTCAAATTGCGTCGACATTCAATACATCGGCCTCCAGCCGACTTGTCTCCAAGGGGATATCGCTGCCTCGGGCACCACATGGTCCTTCTCCTGTGAGTCTAGATTTTCGAATCCGACGCAAAAATGATAGTGAATTGTAACGTTCAGCGCCTCCTAATGACGATAGAAGACTCAAATTGCGTCGCGATCCAATACATCTTCCTCCAGCCGACTTGTCTCCAAGGGTCTATTGCTGCCTCGGGCACCTTATGGTCGTTCTCCTGTGAGTCTACATTTTCGAATCCGACGCAAAAATGATAGTTAATTGTAACGTTCAGGGCCATGTAATGACGATGGAACACTAAAATTGCGTCGAGATTCAATACATCGTCCTCCAGCCGACTTGTCTCCAAGGGTCTGTTGCTGCCACGGGCACCGTATGGTCGTTCTCCTGTGAGTTTAGATTATCGAATCCGACGCAAAAATGATCGTTAATTTTAACGTTCAGGGCCTCCTAATGCCGATGGAACACTCAAATTGCGTCGAGATTCAATACATCGGCCTCCAGCCGACTTGTCTCCAAGTGTCTATTGCTGCCTCTGGCACCTTATGGTCGTTCTCCTGTGAGTCTAGATTTTCGAATCCGACGCAAAAATGATAGTTAATTGTAACATTCAGGGCCTCCTAATGACGATGGGACTCTCAAATTGCGTCGAGATTCAATACATCGTCCTCCAGCCGTCTTGTCTACAAGGAGATATTGCTGTCTCGTGCACAATATGATCCTTGTCCTGTGAGTCTAGATTTTCGAATCCGACGCAAAAATGATAGTGAATTGTAACGTTCAGCGCCTCCTAAAGACGATAGAAGACTCAAATTGCGTCGGGATTCAATACATCGTCCTCCAGCCGACTTGTCTCCAAGGGTCTAATGCTGCCTCGGGCACTTTATGGTCGTTCTCTTGTAAGTCTAGATTTACGAATCCGACGCCAAAATGATAGTTAATTGTAACGTTCAGGGCCGCCTAATGACGATGGAACTCTCAAATTGTGTCGAGATTCAATATATCGTCCTCCAGCCGACTTGTCTCCAAGGGTCTATTGCTGCCTCGGGCACCTTATGGTCGTTCTCCTGTGAGTCTAGATTATCGAATCCGACGCAAAAATGATAGTTAATTGTAACATTCAGGGCCTCCTAATGACGATGGAACACTCAAATTGCGTCGCGATCCAATACATCGTCCTCCAGCCGACTTGTCTCCAAGGATCTAATGCTGCCTCGGGCACTTTATGGTCGTTCTCTTGTAAGTCTACATTTTCGAATCCGACGCAAAAATGATAGTTAATTGTAACGTTCAGGGCCGCCTAATGACGATGGAACTCTCAAATTGCGTCGAGATTCAATTCATCGTCCTCCAGCCGACTTGTCTCCAAGGGTCTATTGCTGCCTCGGGCACCTTATGGTCGTGCTCCTGTGAGTCTAGATTTTCGAACCCGACGCAAAAATGATAGTTAATTGTAACGTTCAGGGCCTCCTAATATCGATGGAACACTCAAATTGCGTTGAGATTCAATACATCGGCCTCCAGCCGACTTGTCTCCAAGGGTCTATTGCTGCCTCGGGCACCTTATGGTCGTTCTCCTCTGAGTCTAGATTTTCGAATCCGACGCAAAAATGATAGTTAATTGTAACGTTCAGGGCCTTCTAATGACGATGGAACACTCAAATTGCGTCGAGATTCAATACATCGGCCTCCAGCCGACTTGTCTCCAAGGGTCTATTGCTGCCTCGTGCACCTTATGGTCGTTCTCCTGTGAGTTTAGATTATCGAATCCGACGCAAAAATGATAGTTAATTATAACGTTCAGGGCCTCCTAATGCCGATGGAACACTCAAATTGCGTCGAGATTCAATACATCGGCCTCCAGCCGACTTGTCTCCAGGGGTCTATTGCTATCTCGGGCACCTTATGGTCGTTGTCCTGTGAGTCTAGACTTTCGAATCCGACGCAAAAATGATAGTTAATTGTAACGTTCAGGGCCTTGTAATGACGATGGAACACTCAAATTGCGTCGATATTCAATACATCGGCCTCCCGCCAACTTGTCTCCAAGGGTCTGTTGCTGCCTCGGGCACCTTATGGTCGTTCTCCTGTGAGTTTAGAATATCGAATCCGACGCAAAAATGATAGTTAATTGTAACATTTAGGGCCTTGTAATGACGATGGGACACTCAAATTGCGTCGAGATTCAATACATCGTCCTCCAGCCGACTTGTCTCCAAGGGTCTAATGCTGCCTCGGGCACCTTATGGTCGTTCTCCTGTGAGTTTAGATTATCGAATCCGTCGGAAAAATTATAGTTAATTGTAACGTTTAGGGACTCCTAATGACGATGGAACACTCAAATTGCGTCGATATTCAATACATCGGCCTCCAGCCGACTTGTCTCCAAGGGTCTGTTGCTTCCTCGGGCACCATATGATCCTTCTCCTGTAAGTCTAGACTTTCAAATCCGACGCAAAAGTGATAGTGAATAGTAACGTTCAGCGCCTCCTGATGACGATAGAACTCTCAAATTGCGTCGAGATTCAATACATCGTCCTCCAGCCGACTTGTCTCCAAGGGTCTAATGCTGCCTCGGGCACCTTATGGTCGTTCTCTAGTAAGTCTAGATTTTAGAATCCGACGCAAAAATGATAGTTAATTGTAACGTTCATGGCCTCCTAATACCGATGGAACTCTCAAATTGCGTCGAGATTCAATACATCGGCCTCCAGCGGAATTGTCTCCAAGGGGATATTGCTGTCTCGAGCACCGTATGAACTTCTCCTGTGAGTAGATTTTCGAATCCGACGCAAAAATGATAGTTAATTATAACGTTCAGGGCCTCCTAATGCCGATGGAACACTCAAATTGCGTCGAGATTCAATACATCGGCCTCCAGCCGACTTCTCTCCAAGGGTCTATTGCTGCCTCGGGCACCTTATGGTCGTTCTCCTGTGAGTCTAGATTTTCGAATCCGACGCAAAAATGATAGTTAATTGTAACGTTCAGGGCCTTGTAATGACGATGGAACACTCAAATTGCGTCGAGATTCAATACATCGTCCTCCAGCCGACTTGTCTCAAAGGGTCTAATGCTGCCTCGGGCACTTTATGGTCGTTCTCTTGTAAGTCTAGATTTACGAATCCGACGCCAAATTGATAGTTAATTGTAACGTTCAGGGCCGCCTAATGACGATGGAACTCTCAAATTGCGTCGAGATTCAATACATCGTCCTCCAGCCGACTTGTCTAAAAGGGTCTATTGCTGCCTCGGGCACCTTATGGTCGTTCTCCTGTGAGTCTAGATTTTCGAATCCGACGCAAAAATGATAGTTAATTGTAACGTTCAGGGCCTTGTAATGACGATGGAACACTCAAATTGCGTCGAGATTCAATACATCGTCCTCCAGCCGACTTGTCTCCAAGGGTCTGTTGCTGCCTCGGGCACCTTATGGTCGTTGTCCTGTGAGTCTAGATTTTCGAATCCGACGCAAAAATGATAGTTAATTGAACGTTCAGGGCCTTCTAATGACGATGGAACACTCAAATTGCGTCGAGATTCAATACATCGTCCTCCAGCCGACTTGTCTCCAAAGGGATATTGCTGTCTCGGGCACAATATGATCCTTCCCCTGTGAGTCTAGATTTTCGAATCCGACGCAAAAATGATAGTGAATTGTAACGTTCAGCGCCTCCTAATGACGATAGAAGACTCAAAATGCGTCGGCATTCAATACATCGTCCTCCAGCCGACTTGTCTCCAAGGGTCTAAAGCTGCCTAGGGCACTTTATGGTCGTTCTCTTGTAAGTCTAGATTTACGAATCCGACGCCAAAATGATAGTTAATTGTAACGTTCAGGGCCTTGTAATGACAATGGAACACTCAAATTGCGTCGAGATTCAATACATCGTCCTCCAGCCGACTTGTCCCCAAGGGTCTGTTGCTGCTTCGGGCTCCGTATGGTCGTTCTCCTGTGAGTTTAGATTATGGAATCCGACGCAAAAATGATCGTTAATTTTAACGTTCAGGGCCTCCTAATGCCGATGGAACACTCAAATTGCGTCCAGATTCAATACATCGGCCTCCAGCCGACTTGTCTCCAAGGGTCTATTGCTGCCTCGGGCACCTTATGGTCGTTCTCCTGTGAGTCTAGATTTTCGAATCCGACGCAAAAATGATAGTTAATTGTAACATTCAGGGCCTCCTAATGACGATGGAACACTCAAATTGCGTCGAGATTCAATACATCGTCCTCCAGCCGATTTGTCTCCAAGGGGTATATTGCTGTCTCGAGCACCGTATGAACTTCTCCTGTGAGTAGATTTTCGAATCCCACGCGAAACTGATAGTTAATTGTAAGGTTCAGGGCCTTGTAATGACGATGGAACACTCATTTTGCGTCGCGATCCAATACATCGTCCTCCAACCGACATGTCTCCAAGGGTCAATAGCTGCCTCGGGCACCGTATGGTCGTTCCCCTGTGAGTTTAGATTATCGAATCCGACGCAAAAATGTTAATTAATTGTAACGTTTAGGGCCTCCTAATGACGATGGGACTCTCAAATTGCGTCGAGATTCAATACATCGTCCTCCAGCCGACTTGTCTACAAGGGGATATTGCTGTCTCGGGCACAATATGATCCTTATCCTGTGAGTCTAGATTTTCGAATCCGACGCAAAAATGATAGTGAATTGTAACGTTCAGCGCCTCCTAATGACGATAGAAGACTCAAATTGCGTCGGGATTCAATACATCGTCCTCCAGCCGATTTGTCTCAAGGGGATGTTGCTGCCTCGGGCACCAAATGGTTCGTCTGCTGTGAGTCTAGATTTTCGAATCCGACGAAAAACTGATAGTTAATTGTAACATTCAGGGCCTCCTAATGACGTTGGAACACTCAAATTGCGTCGCGATCCAATGCATCGTCCTCCAGCCGACTTGTCTCCAAGGGTCTAATGCTGCCTCGGGCACTTTATGGTCGTTCTCTTGTAAGTCTAGATTTACGAATCCGACGCCAAAATGATAGTTAATTGTAACTTTCAGGGCCGCCTAATGACGATGGAACTCTCAAATTGCGTCGAGATTCAATACATCGTCCTCCAGCCGACTTGTCTCCAAGGGGCTATTGCTGCCTCGGGCACCTTATGGTCGTTCTCCTGTGAGTCTAGATTTTCGTATCCGACGCAAAAATGATAGTTAATTGTAACGTTCAGGGCCCCCTAATGACGATGGAACACTTAAAAGTGCGTCGAGATACAATACATCGGCCTCCAGCCGACTTGTCACCAAGGGTCTATTGCTGCCTCGGGCACCTTATGGTCGTTCTCCTGTGAGTCTAGATTTTCGAATCCGACGCAAAAATGATAGTTAATTGTAACGTTCAGGGCCTTCTAAAGACGATGGAACACTCAAATTGCGTCGAGATTCAATACATCGGCCTCCAGCCGACTTGTCTCCAAGGGTCTATTGCTGCCTCGGGCACCTTATGGTCGTTCTCCTGTGAGTTTAGATTATCGAATCCGACGCAAAAATGATAGTTAATTGTAACGTTCAGGGCCTCCTAATGCCGATGGAACACTCAAATTGCGTCGAGATTCAATACATCGGCCTCCAGCCGACTTGTCTCCAAGGGTCTGTTGCTGCCTCGGGCACCTTATGGTCGTTCTCCTGTGAGTATAGATTATCGAATCCGACGCAAAAATGATAGTTAATTTTAACGTTCAGGGCTTCCTAATGCCGATGGAACACTCGAATTGCGTCGAGATTCAATACATCGGCCTCCAGCCGACTTGTCTCCAAGGGTCTATTGCTGCCTCGGGCACCAAATGGTTCGTCTGCTGTTAGTCTAGATTTTCGAATCCGACGAAAAACTGATAGTTAATTGTAACATTCAGGGCCTCCTAATGACGATGGAACACTCTAATTGCGTCGCGATCCAATACTTCGTCCTCCAGCCGACTTGTCTCCAAGGGTCTAATGCTGCCTCGGGCACTTTATGGTCGTTCTCTTGTAAGTCAAGATTTACGAATCCGACGTCAAAATGATAGTTAATTGTAACGTTCAGGGTCGCCTAATGACGATGGAACTCTCAAATTGCGTCGAGATTCAATACATCGTCCTCCAGCCGACTTGTCTCCAAGGGTCTGTTGCTGCCTCGGGCACCGTATGGTCGTTCTCCTGTGAGTTTAGATTATCGAATCCGACGCAAAAATGATCGTTAATTTTAACGTTCAGGGCCTCCTAATGCCGATGGAACACTCAAATTGCGTCGAGATTCAATACATCGGCCTCCCGCCGACTTGTCTCCAAGGGTCTACTGCTGCCTCGGGCACCTTATGGTCGTTCTCCTGTGAGTCAAGATTTTCGAATCCGACGCAAAAATGATAGTTAATTGTAACATTCAGGGCCTCCTAATGACGATGGAACACTCAAATTGCGTCGAGATTCAATACATCGTCCTCCAGCCGATTTGTCTCCAAGGGGTATATTGCTGTCTCGAGCACCGTATGAACTTCTCCTGTGAGTAGATTTTCGAATCCGACGCGAAACTGATAGTTAATTGTAAGGTTCAGGGCCTTGTAATGACGAAGGAAAACTCATTTTGCATCGCGATCCAATACATCGTCCTCCAACCGACTTGTCTCCAAGGGTCAATAGCTGCCTCGGGCACCGTATGGTCGTTCCCCTGTGAGTTTAGATTATCGAATCCGACGCAAAAATGATAATTAATTGTAACGTTTAGGGCCTCCTAATGACGATGGGACTCTCAAATTGCGTCGAGATTCAATACATCGTCCTCCAGCTGACTTGTCTACAAGGGGATATTGCTGTCTCGGGCACAATATGATCCTTGTCCTGTGAGTCTAGATTTTCGAATCCGACGCAAAAATGATAGTGAATTGTAACGTTCAGCGCCTCCTAATGACGATAGAAGACTCAAATTGCGTCGGGATTCAATACATCGTCCTCCAGCCGATTTGTCTCAAGGGGATATTTTGCTCCCTCGGGCACCAAATGGTTCGTCTGCTGTGAGTCTAGATTTTCGAATCCGACGAAAAACTGATAGTTAATTGTAACATTCAGGGCCTCCTAATGACGATGGAACACTCAAATTGCGTCGCGATCCAATAAGTCGTCCTCCAGCCGACTTGTCTCCAAGGGTCTAATGCTGCCTCGGGCACTTTATGGTCGTTCTCTTGTAAGTCTAGATTAACGAATCCGACGCCATAATGATAGTTAATTGTAACGTTCAGGGCCGCCTAATGACGATGGAACTCTCAAATTGCGTCGAGATTCAATACATCGTACTCCAGCCGACTAGTCTCCAAGGGTCTATTGCTGCCTCGGGCACCTTATGGTCGTTCTACTGTGAGTCTAGATTTTCGAATCCGACGCAAAAATGATAGTTAATTGTAACGTTCAGGGCCACCTAATGACGATGGAACTCTCAAATTGCGTCGAGATTCTATACATCGTCCTCCAGCCGACTTGTCTCCAAGGGTCTAATGCTGCCTCGGGCACCTTATGGTCGTTCTCCTGTGAGTTTAGATTATCGAATCCGACGCAAAAATTATAGTTAATTGTAACGTTTAGGGACTCCTAATGACGATGGAACACTCAAATTGCGTCGATATTGAATACATCGGCCTCCAGCCGACTTGTCTCCAAGGGTCTGTTGCTGCCTCGGGCACCATATGATCCTTCTCCTGTAAGTCTAGACTTTCGAATCCGACGCAAAAATGATAGTGAATAGTAACGTTCAGCGCCTCCTGATGACGATAGAACTCTCAAATTGCGTCGAGATTCAATACATCGTCCTCCAGCCGACATGTCTCCAAGGGTCTAATGCTGCCTCGGGCACCTTATGGTCGTTCTCTTGTAAGTCTAGATTTTAGAATCCGACGCAAAAATGATAGTTAATTGTAACGTTCATGGCCTCCTAATGCCGATGGAACTCTCAAATTGCGTCGAGATTCAATACATCGGCCTCCAGCGGAATTGTCTCCAAGGGGATATTGCTGTCTCGAGCACCGTATGAACTTCTCCTGTGAGTAGATTTTCGAATCCGACGCAAAAATGATAGTTAATTACAACGTTCAGGGCCTCCTAATGCCGATGGAACACTCAAATTGCGTCGAGATTCAATACATCGGCCTCCAGCCGACTTGTCTCCAGGGGTCTATTGCTAACTCGGGCACCTTATGGTCGTTGTCCTGTGAGTCTAGACTTTCGAATCCGACGCAAAAATGATAGTTAATTGTAACGTTCAGGGCCTTGTAATGACGATGGAACACTCAAATTGCGTCGAGATTCAATACATCGGCCTCCCGCCGACTTGTCTCCAAGGGTCTGTTGCTGCCTCGGGCACCTTATGTTCGTTCTCCTGTGAGTTTAGATTATCGAATCCGACGCAAAAATAATAGTTAATTGTAACGTTTAGGGCCTTGTAATGACGATGGGACACTCAAATTGCGTCGAGATTCAATACATCGTCCTCCAGCCGACTTGTCTCCAAGGGTCTAATGCTGCCTCGGGCACCTTATGGTCGTTCTCCTGTGAGTTTAGATAATCGAATCCGACGCAAAAATGATAGTTAATTGTAACGTTCAGGGCCTCCTAATGCCGATGGAACACTCAAATTGCGTCGTGATTCAATACATCGGCCTCCAGCCGACTTGTCTCCAAGGGTCTGTTGCTGCCTCGGGCACCTTATGGTCGTTCTCCTGTGAGTTTAGATTATCGAATCCGACGCAAAAATGATAGTTAATTTTAACGTTCAGGGCTTCCTAATTCCGATGGAACACTCGAATTGCGTCGAGATTCAATACATCGGCCTCCAGCCGACTTGTCTCCAAGGGTCTATTGCTGCTTCGGGCACCAAATGGTTCGTCTGCTGTGAGTCCAGATTTTCGAATCCGACGAAAAACTGAAAGTTAATTGTAACATTCAGGGCCTCCTAATGACGATGGAACACTCAAATTGCGTCGCGATCCAATACTTCGTCCTCCAGCCGACATGTCTCCAAGGGTCTAATGCTGCCTCGGGCACTTTATGGTCGTTCTCTTGTAAGTCTAGATTTACGAATCCAACGCCAAAATGATAGTTAATTGTAACGTTCAGGGCCGCCTAATGACGATGGAACTCTCATATTGCGTCGAGATTCAATACATCGTCCTCCAGCCGACTTGTCTCCAAGGGTCTATTGCTGCCTCGGGCACCTTATGGTCGTTCTCCTGTGAGTCTAGATTTTCGTATCCGACGCAAAAATGATAGTTAATTGTAACGTTCAGGGCCGCCTAATGACGTTGGAACTCTCAAATTGCGTCGAGATACAATACATCGTCCTCCAGCCGACTTGTCTCCAAGGGTCTATTGCTGCCTCGGGCACCTTATGGTCGTTCTCCTGTGAGTCTAGATTTTCGAACCCGATGAAAAAATGATAGTTAATTGTAACGTTCAGGGCCTCCTAATGCCGATGGAACACTCAAATTGCGTCGAGATTCAATACATCGGCCTCCAGCCGACATGTCTCCAAGGGTCTATTGCTGCCTCGAGCACCTTATGGTCGTTCTCCTGTGAGTCTAGATTTTCGAATCCGACGCAAAAATGATACTTAATTCTAACGTTCAGGGCCTTCTAATGACGATGGAACACTCAAATTGCATCGAGATTCAATACATCGCCCTCCAGCCGACTTGTCTCCAAGGGTCTATTGCTGCCTCGGGCACCTTATGGTCGTTCTCCTGTGAGTTTAGATTATCGAATCCGACTCAAAAATGATAGTTAATTATAACGTTCAGGGCCTCCTAATGCCGTTGGAACACTCAAATTGCGTCGAGATTCAATACATCGGCCTCCAGCCGACTTGTCTCCAGGGGTCTATTGCTATCTCGGGCACCTTATGGTCGTTGTCCTGTGAGTCTAGACTTTCGAATCCGACGCAAAAATGATAGTTAATTGTAACGTTTAGGGCCTTGTAATGACGATGGGACACTCAAATTGCGTCGAGATTCAATACATCGTCCTCCAGCCGACTTGTCTTCAAGGGTCTAATGCTGCCTCGGGCACGTTATGGTCGTTCTCCTGTGAGTTTAGATTATCGAATCCGACGCAAAAATTATAGTTAATTGTAACATTTAGGGACTCCTAATGACGATGGAACACTCAAATTGCGTCGATATTCAATACATCGGCCTCCAGCCGACTTGTCTCCAAGGGTCTAATGCTGCCTCGGGCACCTTATGGTCGTTTTCTTGAAAGTCTAGATTTTAGAATCCGACGCAAAAATGATAGTTAATTGTAACGTTCATGGCCTCCTAATGCCGATGGAACTCTCAAATTGCGTCGAGATTCAATACATCGGCCTCCAGTGGAATTGTCTCCAAGGGAATATAGCTGTCTCGAGCACCGTATGAACTTCTCCTGTGAGTGGATTTTCGAATCCGACGCAAAAATGATAGTTAATTTTAACGTTCAGGGCTTCCTAATGCCGATGGAACACTCAAATTGCGTCGAGATTCAATACATCGGCCTCCAGCCGACTTGTCTCCAAGGGTCTATTGCTGCCTCGGGCACCTTATGGTCGTTCTCCTGTGAGTCTAGATTTTCGAATCCGACGCAAAAATCATAGTTAATTGTAACGTTCAGGGCCTTCTAATGACAATGGAACACTCAAATTGCGTCGAGATTCAATACATCGTCCTCCAGCCGACTTGTCTCCAAGGGGAAATTGCTGTCTCGGGCACAATATGATCTTTCTCCTGTGAGTCTAGATTTTCGAATCCGACGCAAAAATGATAGTGAATTGTAACGTTCAGCGCCTCCTAATGACGATAGAAGACTCAAATTGCGGTGAGATTCAATATATCGTCCTCCAGCCGATTTGTCTCCAAAGGGTATATTGCTGTCTCGAGCACCGTATGAACTTCTCCTGTGAGTAGATATTCGAATCCGACGCGAAACTGATAGTTAATTGTAAGGTTCAGGGCCTTGTAATGAAGATGGAACACTCAAATTGCGTCGAGATTCAATACATCGGCCTCCAGCCGACTTGTCTCCAACGGTCTATTGCTGCCTCGGGCACCTTATGGTCGTTCTCCTGTGAGTTTAGATTTTCGATTGCAACGAAAAACTGATAGTTAATTGTAACATTCAGGGCCCCCTAATGACGATGGAACACTCATTTTGCGTCGCGATCCAATACATCGTCCTCCAACCGACTTGTCTCCAAGGGTCAATAGCTGCCTCGGGCACCGTATGGTCGTTCCCCTGTGAGTTTAGATTATCGAATCCGACGCAAAAATTTTAGTTAATTTTAACGTTCAGGGCCTCCTAATGACGATCGGACACTCAAATTGCGTCGAGATTCAATACATCGTCCTCCAGCCGACTTGTCTCCAAGGGGATATTGCTGTCTCGGGCACAATATGATCCTTCTCCTGTGTGTCAAGATTTTCGAATCCGACGCAAAAATCATAGTGAATTGTAACGTTCAGCGCCTCCTAATGACGATAGGAGACTCAAATTGGGTCGGGATTCAATACATCGTCCTCCAGCCGACTTGTCTCCAAGGGTCTAATGCTGCCTCGGGCACTTTATGGTCGTTCTCTTGTAAGTCTAGATTTACGAATCCGACGCCAAAATGATAGTTAATTGTAACGTTCATGGCCGCCTAATGACGATGGAACTCTCAAATTGCGTCGAGATTCAATATATCGTCCTCCAGCCGACTAGTCTCCAAGGGTCTATTGCTGCCTCGGGCACCTTATGGTCGTTCTCCTGTGAGTCTAGATTTTCGTATCCGACGCAAAAATGATAGTTAATTGTAACGTTCATGGCGTTCTAATGACGATGGAACACTCAAATTGCGTCGAGATTCAATACATCGGCCTCCAGCCGACTTGTCTCCAAGGGGATATCGCTGCCTCGGGCACCACATGGTCCTTCTCCTGTGAGTCTAGATTTTCGAATCCGACGCAAAAATGATAGTGAATTGTAACGTTCAGCGCCTCCTAATGACGATAGAAGACTCAAATTGCGTCGCGATCCAATACATCGTCCTCCAGCCGACTTGTCTCCAAGGGTCTATTGCTGCCTCGGGCACCTTATGGTCGTTCTCCTGTGAGTCTAGATTTTCGAATCCGACGCAAAAATGATAGTTAATTGTAACGTTCAGGGCCTTGTAATGACGACGGAACACTCAAATTGCGTCGAGATTCAATACATCGTCCTCCAGCCGACTTGTCTCCAAGGGTCTGTTGCTGCCTCGGGCACCGTATGGTCGTTCTCCTGTGAGTTTAGATTATCGAATCCGACGCAAAAATGATCGTTAATTGTAACGTTCAGGGCCGTCTAATGACGATGGAACTCTCAAATTGCGTCGAGATTCAATACATCGTCCTCCAGCCTACTTGTCTCCAAGGGTCTATTGCTGCCTCGGGCACCTTATGGTCGTTCTCCTGTGAGTCTAGATTTGCGAACCCGACGCAAAAATGATAGTTAATTGTAACGTTCAGGGCCTCCTAATGTCGATGGAACACTCAAATTGCGTCGAGATTCAATACATCGTCCTCCAGCCGATTTGTCTCCAAGGTGTATATTGCTGTCTCGAGCACCGTATGAACTTCTCCTGTGAGTAGATTTTCGAATCCGACGCGAAACTGATAGTTAATTGTAAGGTTCAGGGCCTTGTAATGACGATGGAACACTCATTTTGCGTCGCGATCCAATACATCGTCCTCCAACCGACTTGTCTCCAAGGGTCAATACCTGCCTCGGGCACCTTATGGTCGTTCCCCTGTGAGTTTAGATTATCGAATCCGACGCAAAAATGATAGTTAATTGTAACGTTTACGGCCTCCTAATGACGATGGGACACTCAAATTGCGTCGAGATTCAATACATCGTCCTCCAGCCGACTTGTCTCCAAGGGGATATTGCTGTCTCGGGCACAATATGATCCTTCTCCTGTGAGTCTAGATTTTCGAATCCGACGCAAAAATGATAGTGAATTGTAACGTTCAGCGCCTCCTAATGACGATAGAAGACTCAAATTGCGTCGGGATTCAATACATCGTCCTCCACCGATTTGTCTCCAAGGGTCTAATGCTGCCACGGGCACTTTATGGTCGTTCTCTTGTAAGTCTAGATTTACGAATCCGACGCCAAAATGATAGTTAATTGTAACGTTCAGGGCCGCGTAATGACGATGGAACTCTCAAATTGCGTCGAGAATCAATACATCGGCCTCCAGCGGACTTGTCTCCAAGGGTCTATTGCTGCCTCGGGCACCTTATGGTCGTTCTCCTGTGAGTCTAGATTTTCGAATCCGACGCAAAAATGATAGTGAATTGTAACTTTCAGCGCCTCCTAATGACGATAGAAGACTCAAATTGCGTCGCGATCCAATACATCGTCCTCCAGCCGACTTGTCTCCAAGGGTCTATTGCTGCCTCGGTCACCTTATGGTCGTTCTCCTGTGAGTCTAGATTTTCGAATCCGACGCAAAAATGATAGTTAATTGTAACGTTCAGGGTCTTGTAATAACGATGGAACACTCAAATTGCGTCGAGATTCAATACATCGTCCTCCAGCCGACTTGTCTCCAAGGGTCTGTTGCTGCCTCGGGCACCGTATGGTCGTTCTCCTGTGAGTTTAGATTATCGAATCCGACGCAAAAATGATAGTTAATTATAACGTTCAGTTCCTCCTAATGCCGATGGAACACTCAAATTGCGTCGGGATTCAATACATCGGCCTCCAACCGACTTGTCTCCAAGGGTCTATTGCTGCCTCGGGCACCTTATGGTCGTTCTCCTGTGAGTCTAGATTTTGGAATCCGACGCAAAAATGATAGTTAATTGTAACATTCAGGGCCTCCTAATGACGATGGAACAGTCAAATTGCGTCGCGATCCAATACATCGTCCTCCAACCGACTTGTCTCCAAGGATCTAATGCTGCCTCGGGCACCTTATGGTCGTTCTCCTGTGAGTCTAGATTTTCGAATCCGACGCAAAAATGATAGTTAATTATAACGTTCAGGGCCTCCTAATGCCGATGGAACAATCAAATTGCGTCGAGATTCAATACATCGGCCTCCAGCCGACTTGTCTCCAGGGGTCTATTGCTGCCTCGGGCACCTTATGGTCGTTGTCCTGTGAGTCTAGATTTTCGAATCCGACGCAAAAATGAAAGTTAATTGTAACGTTCAGGGCCTTGTAATGACGATGGAACACTCAAATTGGGTCGAGATTCAATACATCGGCCTCCCGCCGACTTGTCTCCAAGGGTCTGTTGCTGCCTCGGGCACCTTAAGGTCGTTCTCCTGTGAGTTTAGATTATCGAATCCGACGCAAAAATGATAGTTAATTGTAACGTTTAGGGCCTTGTAATGACGATGGGACACTCAAATAGCGTCGAGATTCAGTACATCGTCCTCCAGCCGACTTGTCTCCAAGGGTCTAATGCTGCCTCGGGCACCTTATGGTCGTTCTCCTGTGAGTTTAGTATATCGAATCCGACACAAAAATTATAGTTAATTGTAACGCATAGGGCCTCCTAAAGACGATGGAACACTCAAATTGCGTCGATATTCAATACATCGGCCTCCAGCCGACTTGTCTCCAAGGGTCTGTTGCTGCCTCGGGCACCATATGATCCTTCTCCTGTAAGTCTAGATTTTCGAATACGACGCAAAGATGATAGTGAATAGTAACGTTCAGCGCCTCCTGATGACGATAGAACTCTCAAATTGCGTCGAGATTCAATACATCGTCCTCCAGCCTACTTGTCTCCAAGGGTCTAATGCTGCCTCGGGCACCTTTTGGTCGTTCTCTTGTGAGTCTAGATTTTAGAATCCGACGCAAAAATGATATTTAATTGTAACGTTCATGGCCTCCTAATGCCGATGGAACTCTCAAATTGCGTCGAGATTCAATACATCGGCCTCCAGCGGAATTGTCTCCAAGGGGATATTGCTGTCTCGAGCACCGTATGAACTTCTCCTGTGAGTAGATTTTCGAATCCGACGCAAAAAAGATAGTTAATTTTAACGTTCAGGGCCTCCTAATGCCGATGGAACACTCAAATTGCGTCGAGATTCAATACATCGGCCTCCAGCCGACTTGTCTCCAAGGATCTAATGCTGCCTCGGGCACTTTATGGTCGTTCTCTTGTAAGTCTAGATTTTCGAATCCGACGCAAAAATGATAGTTAATTGTAACGTTCAGGGCCGCCTAATGACGATGGAACTCTCAAATTGCGTCGAGATTCAATACATCGGCCTCCAGCCGACTTGTCTCCAAGGGTCTATTGCTGCCTCGGGCACCTTATGGTCGTTCTCCCGTGAGTCTAGATTTTCGAATCCGACGCAAAAATGATAGTTAATTGTAACATTCAGGGCCTCCTAATGACGATGGAACACTCAAATTGCGTCGCGATCCAATACATCGTCCTCCAGCCGACTTGTCTCCAAGGATCTAATGCTGCCTCGGGCACTTTATGGTCGTTCTCTTGTAAGTCTAGATTTTCGAATCCGACGCAAAAATGATAGTTAATTGTAACGTTCAGGGCCGCCTAATGACGATGGTACTCTCAAATTGCGTCGAGATTCAATACATCGGCCTCCAGCCGACTTGTCTCCAAGGGGATATTGCTGTCTCGGGCACAATATGATCCTTCTCCTGTGAGTCTAGATTTTCGAATCCGACGCAAAAATGATAGTGAATTGTAACGTTCAGCGCCTCCTAATGACGATAGAAGACTCAAATTGCGTCGGGATTCAATACATCGTCGTCCAGCCGTTTTGCCTCCAAGGGGATATTGCTGCCTCGGGCACCAAATGGTTCGTCTGCTGTGAGTCTAGATTTTCGAATCCGGCGAAAAACTGATAGTTAATTGTAACATTCAGGGCTCCTAATGACGATGGAACACTCAAATTGCGTCGCGATCCAATACATCGTCCTCCAGCCGACTTGTCTCCAAGGGTCTAAGGCTGCCTCGGGCACTTTATGGTCGTTCTCTTGTAAGTCTAGATTTTCGAATCCGACGCAAAAATGATAGTTAATTGTAACGTTCAGGGCCGCCTAATGACGATGGTACTCTCAAATTGCGTCGAGATTCAATACATCGTCCTCCAGCCGACTTGTCTCCAAGGGTCTATTGCTGCCTCGGGCACCTTATGGTCGTTCTCCTGGTAGTCTAAATTTTCGTATCCGACGCAAAAATGATAGTTAATTGTAACGTTCAGGGCCTTCTAATGACGATGGAACACTCAAATTGCGTCGAGATTCAATACATCGGCCTCCAGCCGACTTGTCTCCAAGGGGATATCGCTGCCTCGGGCACCTTATGGTCGTTCTCCTGTGAGTCTAGATTTTCGAATCCGACGCAAAAATGATAGTTAATTGTAACGTTCAGGGCCTTGTAATGACGATGGAACACTCAAATTGCGTCGAGATTCAATACATCGTCCTCCAGCCGACTTGTCTCCAAGGGTCTGTTGCTGCCTCGGGCACCGTATGGTCGTTCTCCTGTGAGTTTAGATTATCGAATCCGACGCAAAAATGATAGTTAATTATAACGTTCAGTTCCTCCTAATGCCGATGGAACACTCAAATTGCGTCGAGATTCAATACATCGGCCTCCAGCCGACTTGTCTCCAAGGGTCTGTTGCTGCCTCGGGCACCTTATGGTCGTTCTCCTGTGAGTATAGATTATCGAATCCGACGCAAAAATGATAGTTAATTTTAACGTTCAGGGCATCCTAATGCCGATGGAACACTCGAATTGCGTCGAGATTCAATACATGGGCCTCCAGCCGACTTGTCTCCAAGGGTCTATTGCTGCCTCGGGCACCAAATGGTTCGTCTGCTGTTAGTCTAGATTTTCGAATCCGACGAAAAACTGATAGTTAATTGTAACATTCAGGGCCTCCTAATGACGATGGAACACTCAAATTGCGTCGCGATCCAATACTTCGTCCTCCAGCCGACTTGTCTCCAAGGGTCTAATGCTGCCTCGGGCACTTTATGGTCGTTCTCTTGTAAGTCAAGATTTACGAATCCGAGGTCAAAATGATAGTTAATTGTAACGTTCAGGGTCGCCTAATGACGATGGAACTCTCAAATTGCGTCGAGATTCAATACATCGGCCTCCAGCCGACTTGTCTCCAAGGGGATATCGCTGCCTCGGGCACCTTATGGTCGTTCTCCTGTGAGTCTAGATTTTCGAATCCGACGCAAAAATGATAGTTAATTGTAACGTTCAGGGCCTTGTAATGACGATGGAACACTCAAATTGCGTCGAGATTCAATACATCGTCCTCCAGCCGACTTGTCTCCAAGGGTCTGTTGCTGCTCGGGCACCGTATGGTCGTTCTCCTGTGAGTTTAGATTATCGAATCCGACGCAAAAATGATAGTTAATTATAACGTTCAGTTCCTCCTAATGCCGATGGAACTCTCAAATTGCGTCGAGATTCAATACATCGGCCTCCAGCCGACTTGTCTCCAAGGGTCTGTTGCTGCCTCGGGCACCTTATGGTCGTTCTCCTGTGAGTATAGATTATCGAATCCGACGCAAAAATGATAGTTAATTTTAACGTTCAGGGCATCCTAATGCCGATGGAACACTCAAATTGCGTCGAGATTCAATACATCGGCCTCCCGCCGACTTGTCTCCAAGGGTCTACTGCTGCCTCGGGCACCTTATGGTCGTTCTCCTGTGAGTCAAGATTTTCGAATCCGACGCAAAAATGATAGTTAATTGTAACATTCAGGGCCTCCTAATGACGATGGAACACTCAAATTGCGTCGAGATTCAATACATCGTCCTCCAGCCGATTTGTCTCCAAGGGGTATATTGCTGTCTCGAGCACCGTATGAACTTCTCCTGTGAGTAGATTTTCGAATCCGACGCGAAACTGATAGTTAATTGTAAGGTTCAGGGCCTTGTAATGACGATGGAAAACTCATTTTGCATCGCGATCCAATACATCGTCCTCCAACCGACTTGTCTCCAAGGGTCAATAGCTGCCTCGGGCACCGTATGGTCGTTCCCCTGTGAGTTTAGATTATCGAATCCGACGCAAAAATGATAATTAATTGTAACGTTTAGGGCCTCCTAATGACGATGGGACTCTCAAATTGCGTCGAGATTCAATACATCGTCCTCCAGCTGACTTGTCTACAAGGGGATATTGCTGTCTCGGGCACAATATGATCCTTGTCCTGTGAGTCTAGATTTTCGAATCCGACGCAAAAATGATAGTGAATTGTAACGTTCAGCGCCTCCTAATGACGATAGAAGTCTCAAATTGCGTCGGGATTCAATACATCGTCCTCCAGCCGATTTGTCTCAAGGGGATATTGCACCCTCGGGCACCAAATGGTTCGTCTGCTGTGAGTCTAGATTTTCGAATCCGACGAAAAACTGGTAGTTAATTGTAACATTCAGGGCCTCCTAATGACGATGGAACACTCAAATTGCGTCGCGATCCAATAAGTCGTCCTCCAGCCGACTTGTCTCCAAGGGTCTAATGCTGCCTCGGGCACTTTATGGTCGTTCTCTTGTAAGTCTAGATTTACGAATCCGACGCCATAATGATAGTTAATTGTAACGTTCAGGGCCGCCTAATGACGATGGAACTCTCAAATTGCGTCGAGATTCAATACATCGTACTCCAGCCGACTAGTCTCCAAGGGTCTATTGCTGCCTCGGGCACCTTATGGTCGTTCTACTGTGAGTCTAGATTTTCGAATCCGACGCAAAAATGATAGTTAATTGTAACGTTCAGGGCCACCTAATGACGATGGAACTCTCAAATTGCGTCGAGATTCAATACATCGTCCTCCAGCCGACTTGTCTCCAAGGGTCTAATGCTGCCTCGGGCACCTTATGGTCGTTCTCCTGTGAGTTTAGATTATCGAATCCGACGCAAAAATTATAGTTAATTGTAACGTTTAGGGACTCCTAATGACGATGGAACACTCAAATTGCGTCGATATTGAATACATCGGCCTCCAGCCGACTTGTCTCCAAGGGTCTGTTGCTGCCTCGGGCACCATATGATCCTTCTCCTGTAAGTCTAGACTTTCGAATCCGACGCAAAAATGATAGTGAATAGTAACGTTCAGCGCCTCCTGATGACGATAGAACTCTCAAATTGCGTCGAGATTCAATACATCGTCCTCCAGCCGACTTGTCTCCAAGGGTCTAATGCTGCCTCGGGCACCTTATGGTCGTTCTCTTGTAAGTCTAGATTTTAGAATCCGACGCAAAAATGATAGTTAATTGTAACGTTCATGGCCTCCTAATGCCGATGGAACTCTCAAATTGCGTCGAGATTCAATACATCGGCCTCCAGCGGAATTGTCTCCAAGGGGATATTGCTGTCTTGAGCACCGTATGAACTTCTCCTGTGAGTAGATTTTCGAATCCGACGCAAAAATGATAGTTAATTACAACGTTCAGGGCCTCCTAATGCCGATGGAACACTCAAATTGCGTCGAGATTCAATACATCGGCCTCCAGCCGACTTGTCTCCAGGGGTCTATTGCTAACTCGGGCACCTTATGGTCGTTGTCCTGTGAGTCTAGACTTTCGAATCCGACGCAAAAATGATAGTTAATTGTAACGTTCAGGGCCTTGTAATGACGATGGAACACTCAAATTGCGTCGAGATTCAATACATCGGCCTCCCGCCGACTTGTCTCCAAGGGTCTGTTGCTGCCTCGGGCACCTTATGGTCGTTCTCCTGTGAGTTTAGATTATCGATTCCGACGCAAAAATGATAGTTAATTTTAACGTTCAGGGCTTCCTAATTCCGATGGAACACTCGAATTGCGTCGAGATTCAATACATCGGCCTCCAGCCGACTTGTCTCCAAGGGTCTATTGCTGCCTCGGGCACCAAATGGTTCGTCTGCTGTGAGTCTAGATTTTCGAATCCGACGAAAAACTGAAAGTTAATTGTAACATTCAGGGCCTCCTAATGACGATGGAACACTCAATTTGCGTCGCGATCCAATACTTCGTCCTCCAGCCGACTTGTCTCCAAGGGTCTAATGCTGCCTCGGGCACTTTATGGTCGTTCTCTTGTAAGTCTAGATTTACGAATCCGACGCCAAAATGATAGTTAATTGTAACGTTCAGGGCCGCCTAATGACGATGGAACTCTCATATTGCGTCGAGATTCAATACATCGTCCTCCAGCCGACTTGTCTCCAAGGGTCTATTGCTGCCTCGGGCACCTTATGGTCGTTCTCCTGTGAGTCTAGATTTTCGTATCCGACGCAAAAATGATAGTTAATTGTAACGTTCAGGGCCGCCTAATGACGATGGAACTCTCAAATTGCGTCGAGATACAATACATCGTCCTCCAGCCGACTTGTCTCCAAGGGTCTATTGCTGCCTCGGGCACCTTATGGTCGTTCTCCTGTGAGTCTAGATTTTCGAACCCGACGCAAAAATGATAGTTAATTGTAACGTTCAGGGCCTCCTAATGCCGATGGAACACTCAAATTGCGTCGAGATTCAATACATCGGCCTCCAGCCGACTTGTCTCCAAGGGTCTATTGCTGCCTCGGGCACCTTATGGTCGTTCTCCTGTGAGTCTAGATTTTCGAATCCGACGCAAAAATGATACTTAATTCTAACGTTCAGGGCCTTCTAATGACGATGGAACACTCAAATTGCGTCGAGATTCAATACATCGCCCTCCAGCCGACTTGTCTCCAAGGGTCTATTGCTGCCTCGGGCACCTTATGGTCGTTCTCCTGTGAGTTTAGATTATCGAATCCGACTCAAAAATGATAGTTAATTATAACGTTCAGGGCCTCCTAATGCCGATGGAACACTCAAATTGCGTCGAGATTCAATACATCGGCCTCCAGCCGACTTGTCTCCAGGGGTCTATTGCTATCTCGGGCACCTTATGGTCGTTGTCTTGTGAGTCTAGACTTTCGAATCCGACGCAAAAATGATAGTTAATTGTAACGTTTAGGGCCTTGTAATGACGATGGGACACTCAAATTGCGTCGAGATTCAATACATCGTCCTCCAGCCGACTTGTCTTCAAGGGTCTAATGCTGCCTCGGGCACGTTATGGTCGTTCTCCTGTGAGTTTAGATTATCGAATCCGACGCAAAAATTATAGATAATTGTAACATTTAGGGACTCCTAATGACGATGGAACACTCAAATTGCGTCGATATTCAATACATCGGCCTCCAGCCGACTTGTCTCCAAGGGTCTAATGCTGCCTCGGGCACCTTATGGTCGTTTTCTTGAAAGTCTAGATTTTAGAATCCGACGCAAAAATGATAGTTAATTGTAACGTTCATGGCCTCCTAATGCCGATGGAACTCTCAAATTGCGTCGAGATTCAATACATCGGCCTCCAGTGGAATTGTCTCCAAGGGAATATAGCTGTCTCGAGCACCGTATGAACTTCTCCTGTGAGTGGATTTTCGAATCCGACGCAAAAATGATAGTTAATTTTAACGTTCAGGGCTTCCTAATGCCGATGGAACACTCAAATTGCGTCGAGATTCAATACATCGGCCTCCAGCCGACTTGTCTCCAAGGGTCTATTGCTGCCTCGGGCACCTTATGGTCGTTCTCCTGTGAGTCTAGATTTTCGAATCAGACGCAAAAATCATAGTTAATTGTAACGTTCAGGGCCTTCTAATGACGATGGAACACTCAAATTGCGTCGAGATTCAATACATCGTCCTCCAGCCGACTTGTCTCCAAGGGGAAATTGCTGTCTCGGGCACAATATGACCTTTCTCCTGTGAGTCTAGATTTTCGAATCCGACGCAAAAATGATAGTGAATTGTAACGTTCAGCGCCTCCTAATGACGATAGAAGACTCAAATTGCGGTGAGATTCAATATATCGTCCTCCAGCCAATTTGTCTCCAAGGGGTATATTGCTGTCTCGAGCACCGTATGAACTTCTCCTGTGAGTAGATATTCGAATCCGACGCGAAACTGATAGTTAATTGTAAGGTTCAGGGCCTTGTAATGAAGATGGAACACTCAAATTGCGTCGAGATTCAATACATCGGCCTCCAGCCGACTTGTCTCCAAGGGGATATTGCTGTCTCGGGCACAATATGATCCTTCTCCTGTGTGTCAAGATTTTCGAATCCGACGCAAAAATGATAGTGAATTGTAACGTTCAGCGCCTCCTAATGACGATAGGAGACTCAAATTGGGTCGGGATTCAATACATCGTCCTCCAGCCGATTTGTCTCCAAGGGGATATTGCTGCCTCGGGCACCAAATGGTTCGTCTACTGTGAGTCTAGATTTTCGAATCCGACGAAAAACTGATAGTTAATTGTAACATTCAGGGCCTCCTAATGACGATGGAACACTCAAATTGCGTCGAGATTCAATACATCGGCCTCCAGCCGACTTGTCTCCAAGGGTCTATTGCTGCCTCGGGCACCTTACGGTCGTTCTCCTGTGAGTCTAGATTTTCGAATCCGACGCATAAATGATAGTTAATTGTAACGTTCAGGGCCTTGTAACGACGATGGAACACTCAAATTGCGTCGAGATTCAATACATCGTCCTCCAGCCGACTTGTCTCCAAGGGTCTGTTGCTGCCTCGGGCACCGTATGGTCGTTCTCCTGAGAGTTTAGATTATCGAATCCGACGCAAAAATGATCGTTAATTTTAACGTTCAGGGCCTCCTAAAGCCGATGGAACACTCAAATTGCGTCGAGATTCAATACATCGTCCTCCAGCCGACTTGTCTCCAAGGGTCTATTGCTGCCTCGGGCACCTTATGGTCGTTCTCCTGTGAGTCTAGATTTTCAAATCCGACGCAAAAATGATAGTTAATTGTAACATTCAGGGCCTCCTAATGACGATGGAACACTCAAATTGCGTCGAGATTCAATACATCGGCCTCCAGCCGACTTGTCTCCAAGGGTCTATTGCTGCCTCGGGCACCTTATGGTCGTTCTCCTGTGAGTCTAGATTTTCGTATCCGACGCAAAAATGATAGTTAATTGTAACGTTCATGGCGTTCTAATGACGATGGAACACTCAAATTGCGTCGAGATTCAATACATCGGCCTCCAGCCGACTTGTCTCCAAGGGGATATCGCTGCCTCGGGCACCACATGGTCCTTCTCCTGTGAGTCTAGATTTTCGAATCCGACGCAAAAATGATAGTGAATTGTAACGTTCAGCGCCTCCTAATGACGATAGAAGACTCAAATTGCGTCGCGATCCAATACATCGTCCTCCAGCCAACTTGTCTCCAAGGGTCTATTGCTGCCTCGGGCACCTTATGGTCGTTCTCCTGTGAGTCTAGATTTTCGAATCCGACGCAAAAATGATAGTTAATTGTAACGTTCAGGGCCTTGTAATGACGACGGAACACTCAAATTGCGTCGAGATTCAATACATCGTCCTCCAGCCGACTTGTCTCCAAGGGTCTGTTGCTGCCTCGGGCACCGTATGGTCGTTCTCCTGTGAGTTTAGATTATCGAATCCGACGCAAAAATGATCGTTAATTTTAACGTTCAGGGCCTCCTAATGCCGATGGAACACTCAAATTGCGTCGAGATTCAATACATCGGCCTCCAGCCGACTTGTCTCCAAGGGTCTATTGCTGCTTCGGGCACCTTACGGTCGTTCTCCTGTGAGTCTAGATTTTCGAATCCGACGCATAAATGATAGATAATTGTAACGTTCAGGGCCTTGTAATGACGATGGAACACTCAAATTGCGTCGAGATTCAATACATCGTCCTCCAGCCGACTTGTCTCCAAGGGTCTGTTGCTGCCTCGGGCACCGTATGGTCGTTCTCCTGAGAGATTAGATTATCGAATCCGACGCAAAAATGATCGTTAATTTTATCGTTCAGGGCCTCCTAAAGCCGATGGAACACTCAAATTGCGTCGAGATTCAATACATCGTCCTCCAGCCGACTTGTCTCCAAGGGTCTATTGCTGCCTCGGGCACCTTATGGTCGTTCTCCTGTGAGTCTAGATTTTCAAATCCGACGCAAAAATGATAGTTAATTGTAACATTCAGGGCCTCCTAATGACGATGGAACACTCAAATTGCGTCGCGATCCAATACATCGTCCTCCAGCCGACTTGTCTCCAAGGATCTAAGGCTGCCTCGGGCACTTTATGGTCGTTCTCTTGTAAGTCTAGATTTTCGAATCCGACGCAAAAATGATAGTTAATTGTAACGTTCAGGGCCGTCTAATGACGATGGAACTCTCAAATTGCGTCGAGATTCAATACATCGTCCTCCAGCCTACTTGTCTCCAAGGGTCTATTGCTGCCTCGGGCACCTTATGGTCGTTCTCCTGTGAGTCTAGATTTGCGAACCCGACGCAAAAATGATAGTTAATTGTAACGTTCAGGGCCTCCTAATGTCGATGGAACACTCAAATTGCGTCGAGATTCAATACATCGTCCTCCAGCCGATTTGTCTCCAAGGTGTATATTGCTGTCTCGAGCACCGTATGAACTTCTCCTGTGAGTAGATTTTCGAATCCGACGCGAAACTGATAGTTAATTGTAAGGTTCAGGGCCTTGTAATGACGATGGAACACTCATTTTGCGTCGCGATCCAATACATCGTCCTCCAACCGACTTGTCTCCAAGGGTCAATAGCTGCCTCGGGCACCTTATGGTCGTTCGCCTGTGAGTTTAGATTATCGAATCCGACGCAAAAATGATAGTTAATTGTAACGTTTACGGCCTCCTAATGACGATGGGACACTCAAATTGCGTCGAGATTCAATACATCGTCCTCCAGCCGACTTGTCTCCAAGGGGATATTGCTGTCTCGGGCACAATATGATCCTTCTCCTGTGAGTCTAGATTTTCGAATCCGACGCAAAAATGATAGTGAATTGTAACGTTCAGCGCCTCCTAATGACGATAGAAGACTCAAATTGCGTCGGGATTCAATACATCGTCCTCCAGCCGATTTGTCTCCAAGGGTCTAATGCTGCCACGGGCACTTTATGGTCGTTCTCTTGTAAGTCTAGATTTACGAATCCGACGGTAAAATTATAGTTAATTGTAACGTTCAGGGCCGCGTAATGACGATGGAACTCTCAAATTGCGTCGAGAATCAATACATCGGCCTCCAGCGGACTTGTCTCCAAGGGTCTATTGCTGCCTCGGGCACCTTATGGTCGTTCTCCTGTGAGTCTAGGTTTTCGTATCCGACGCAAAAATGATAGTTAATTGTAACGTTCAGGGCCTTCTAATGACGATGGACACTCAAATTGCGTCGAGATTCAATACATCGGCCTCCAGCCGACTTGTCTCCAAGGGGATATCGCTGCCTCGGGCACCACATGGTCCTTCTCCTGTGAGTCTAGATTTTCGAATCCGACGCAAAAATGATAGTGAATTGTAACGTTCAGCGCCTCCTAATGACGATAGAAGACCCAAATTGCGTCGCGATCCAATACATCGTCCTCCAGCCGACTTGTCTCCAAGGGTTATTGCTGCCTCGGTCACCTTATGGTCGTTCTCCTGTGAGTCTAGATTTTCGAATCCGACGCAAAAATGATAGTTAATTGTAACGTTCAGGGTCTTGTAATGACGATGGAACACTCAAATTGCGTCGAGATTCAATACATCGTCCTCCAGCCGACTTGTCTCCAAGGGTCTGTTGCTGCCTCGGGCACCGTATGGTCGTTCTCCTGTGAGTTTAGATTATCGAATCCGACGCAAAAATGATAGTTAATTATAACGTTCAGTTCCTCCTAATGCCGATGGAACACTCAAATTGCGTCGAGATTCAATACATCGGCCTCCAACCGACTTGTCTCCAAGGGTCTATTGCTGCCTCGGGCACCTTATGGTCGTTCTCCTGTGAGTCTAGATTTTGGAATCCGACGCAAAAATGATAGTTAATTGTAACATTCAGGGCCTCCTAATGACGATGGAACAGTCAAATTGCGTCGCGATCCAATACATCGTCCTCCAACCGACTTGTCTCCAAGGATCTAATGCTGCCTCGGGCACCTTATGGTCGTTCTCCTGTGAGTCTAGATTTTCGAATCCGACGCAAAAATGATAGTTAATTATAACGTTCAGGGCCTCCTAATGCCGATGGAACAATCAAATTGCGTCGAGATTCAATACATCGGCCTCCAGCCGACTTGTCTCCAGGGGTCTATTGCTGCCTCGGGCACCTTATGGTCGTTGTCCTGTGAGTCTAGATTTTCGAATCCGACGCAAAAATGATAGTTAATTGTAACGTTCAGGGCCTTGTAATGACGATGGAACACTCAAATTGGGTCGAGATTCAATACATCGGCCTCCCGCCGACTTGTCTCCAAGGGTCTGTTGCTGCCTCGGGCACCTTATGGTCGTTCTCCTGTGAGTTTAGATTATCGAATCCGACGCAAAAATGATAGTTAATTGTAACGTTTAGGGCCTTGTAATGACGATGGGACACTCAAATAGCGTCGAGATTCAGTACATCGTCCTCCAGCCGACTTGTCTCCAAGGGTCTAATGCTGCCTCGGGCACCTTATGGTCGTTCTCCTGTGAGTTTAGAATATCGAATCCGACACAAAAATTATAGTTAATTGTAACGCATAGGGCCTCCTAAAGACGATGGAACACTCAAATTGCGTCGATATTCAATACATCGGCCTCCAGCCGACTTGTCTCCAAGGGTCTGTTGCTGCCTCGGGCACCATATGATCCTTCTCCTGTAAGTCTAGATTTTCGAATACGACGCAAAGATGATAGTGAATAGTAACGTTCAGCGCCTCCTGATGACGATAGAACTCTCAAATTGCGTCGAGATTCAATACATCGTCCTCCAGCCTACTTGTCTCCAAGGGTCTAATGCTGCCTCGGGCACCTTTTGGTCGTTCTCTTGTAAGTCTAGATTTTAGAATCCGACGCAAAAATGATATTTAATTGTAACGTTTATGGCCTCCTAATGCCGATGGAACTCTCAAATTGCGTCGAGATTCAATACATCGGCCTCCAGCGGAATTGTCTCCAAGGGGATATTGCTGTCTCGAGCACCGTATGAACTTCTCCTGTGAGTAGATTTTCGAATCCGACGCAAAAAAGATAGTTAATTTTAACGTTCAGGGCCTCCTAATGCCGATGGAACACTCAAATTGCGTCGAGATTCAATACATCGGCCTCCAGCCGACTTGTCTCCAAGGATCTAATGCTGCCTCGGGCACTTTATGGTCGTTCTCTTGTAAGTCTAGATTTTCGATACCGACGCAAAAATGATAGTTAATTGTAACGTTCAGGGCCGCCTAATGACGATGGAACTCTCAAATTGCGTCGAGATTCAATACATCGGCCTCCAGCCGACTTGTCTCCAAGGGTCTATTGCTGCCTCGGGCACCTTATGGTCGTTCTCCCGTGAGTCTAGATTTTCGAATCCGACGCAAAAATGATAGTTAATTGTAACATTCAGGGCCTCCTAATGACGATGGAACACTCAAATTGCGTCGCGATCCAATACATCGTCCTCCAGCCGACTTGTCTCCAAGGATCTAATGCTGCCTCGGGCACTTTATGGTCGTTCTCTTGTAAGTCTAGATTTTCGAATCCGACGCAAAAATGATAGTTAATTGTAACGTTCAGGGCCGCCTAATGACGATGGTACTCTCAAATTGCGTCGAGATTCAATACATCGGCCTCCAGCCGACTTATCTCCAAGGGGATATTGCTGTCTCGGGCACAATATGATCCTTCTCCTGTGAGTCTAGATTTTCGAATCCGACGCAAAAATGATAGTGAATTGTAACGTTCAGCGCCTCCTAATGACGATAGAAGACTCAAATTGCGTCGGGATTCAATACATCGTCGTCCAGCCGTTTTGCCTCCAAGGGGATATTGCTGCCTCGGGCACCAAATGGTTCGTCTGCTGTGAGTCTAGATTTTCGAATCCGGCGAAAAACTGATAGTTAATTGTAACATTCAGGGCTCCTAATGACGATGGAACACTCAAATTGCGTCGCGATCCAATACATCGTCCTCCAGCCGACTTGTCTCCAAGGGTCTAAGGCTGCCTCGGGCACTTTATGGTCGTTCTCTTGTAAGTCTAGATTTTCGAATCCGACGCAAAAATGATAGTTAATTGTAACGTTCAGGGCCGCCTAATGACGATGGTACTCTCAAATTGCGTCGAGATTCAATACATCGTCCTCCAGCCGACTTGTCTCCAAGGGTCTATTGCAGCCTCGGGCACCTTATGGTCGTTCTCCTGGTAGTCTAGATTTTCGTATCCGACGCAAAAATGATAGTTAATTGTAACGTTCAGGGCCTTCTAATGACGATGGAACACTCAAATTGCGTCGAGATTCAATACATCGGCCTCCAGCCGACTTGTCTCCAAGGGGATATCGCTGCCTCGGGCACCTTATGGTCGTTCTCCTGTGAGTCTAGATTTTCGAATCCGACGCAAAAATGATAGTTAATTGTAACGTTCAGGGCCTTGTAATGACGATGGAACACTCAAATTGCGTCGAGATTCAATACATCGTCCTCCAGCCGACTTGTCTCCAAGGGTCTGTTGCTGCCTCGGGCACCGTATGGTCGTTCTCCTGTGAGTTTAGATTATCGAATCCGACGCAAAAATGATAGTTAATTATAACGTTCAGTTCCTCCTAATGCCGATGGAACACTCAAATTGCGTCGAGATTCAATACATCGGCCTCCAACCGACTTGTCTCCAAGGGTCTAATGCTGCCTCGGGCACCTTATGGTCGTTCTCCTGTGAGTCTAGATTTTCGAATCCGACGCAAAAATGATAGTTAATTGTAACATTCAGGGCCTCCTAATGACGATGGAACAGTCAAATTGCGTCGCGATCCAATACATCGTCCTCCAACCGACTTGTCTCCAAGGATCCAATGCTGCCTCGGGCACTTTATGGACGTTCTCTTGTAAGTCTAGATTTTAGAATCCAACGCAAAAATGATAGTTAATTTTAACGTTCAGGGCCGCCTAATGCCGATGGAACACTCAAATTGCGTCTAGATTCAATACATCGGCCTCCAGCCGACTTGTCTCCAAGGGTCTATTGCTGCCTCGGGCACCTTATGGTCGTTCTCCTGTGAGTCTAGATTTTCGAATCCGACGCAAAAATGATAGTTAATTATAACGTTCAGGGCCTCCTAATGCCGATGGAACACTCAAATTGCGTCGAGATTCAATACATCGGCCTCCAGCCGACTTGTCTCCAAGGGTCTATTGCTGCCTCGGGCACCTTATGGTCGTTGTCCTGTGAGTCTAGATTTTCGAATCCGACGCAAAAATGATAGTTAATTGTAACGTTCAGGGCCTTGTAATGACGATGGAACACTCAAATTGCGTCGAGATTCAATACATCGGCCTCCAGCCGACTTGTCTCCAAGGGTCTGTTGCTGCCTCGGGCACCTTATGGTCGTTCTCCTGTGAGTTTAGATTATCGAATCCGACGCAAAAATGACAGTTAATCGTAACGTTTAGGGCCTTGTAATGACGATGGGACACTCAAATTGTGTCGGGATTCAATACATCGTCCTCCAGCCGACTTGTCTCCAAGGGTCTAATGCTGCTTCGGGCACCTTATGGTCGTTCTCCTGTGAGTTTAGAATATCGAATCCGACACAAAAATTATAGTTAATTGTAACGACTAGGGCCTCCTAAAGACGATGGAACACTCAAATTGCGTCGATATTCAATACATCGGCCTCCAGCCGACTTGTCTCCAAGGGTCTGTTGCTGCCTCGGGCACCATATGATCCTTCTCCTGTAGGTCTAGATTTTCGAATCCGACGCAAAGATGATAGTGAATAGTAACGTTCAGCGCCTCCTGATGACGATAGAACTCTCAAATTGCGTCGAGATTCAATACATCGTCCTCCAGCCTACTTGTCTCCAAGGGTCTAATGCTGCCTCAAGCACCTTTTGGTCGTTCTCTTGTAAGTCTAGATTTTAGAATCCGACGCAAAAATGATAGTTAATTGTAACGTTCATGGCCTCCTAATGCCGATGGAACTCTCAAATTGCGTCGAGATTCAATACATCGGCCTCCAGCGGAATTGTCTCCAAGGGGATATTGCTGTCTCGAGCACCGTATGAACTTCTCCTGTGAGTAGATTTTCGAATCCGACGCAAAAATGATAGTTAATTGTAACGTTCATGGCCTCCTAATGCCGATGGAACACTCAAATTGCGTCGAGATTCAATACATCGGCCTCCAGCCGACTTGTCTCCAAGGATCTAATGCTGCCTCGGGCACTTTATGGTCGTTCTCTTGTAAGTCTAGATTTTCGAATCCGACGCAAAAATGATAGTTAATTGTAACGTTCAGGGCCGCCTAATGACGATGGAACTCTCAAATTGCGTCGAGATTCGATACATCGGCCTCCAGCCGACTTGTCTCCAAAGGTCTATTGCTGCCTAGGGCACCTTATGGACGTTCTCCTATGAGTCTAGATTTTCGAATCCGACGCAAAAATGATAGTTAATTGTAACATTCAGGGCCTACTAATGACGATGGAACACTCAAATTGCGTCGCGATCCAATACATCGTCCTCCAGCCGACTTGTCTCCAAGGATCTAATGCTGCCTCGGGCACTTTATGGTCGTTCTCTTGTAAGTCTAGATTTTCGAATCCGACGCAAAAATGATAGTTAATTGTAACGTTCAGGGTCGCCTAATGACGATGGAACTCTCAAATTGCGTCGAGATTCAATACATCGGCCTCCAGCCGACTTGTCTCCAAGGGGATATTGCTGTCTCGGGCACAATATGATCCTTCTCCTGTGAGTCTAGATTTTCGAATCCGACGCAAAAATGATAGTGAATTGTAACGTTCAGCGCCTCCTAATGCCGATAGAAGACTCAAATTGCGTCGGGATTCAATACATCGTCGTCCAGCCGTTTTGTCTCCAAGGGGATATTGCTGCCTCGGGCACCAAATGGTTCGTCTGCAGTGAGTCTAGATTTTCGAATCCGGCGAAAAACTGATAGTTAATTGTAACATTCAGGGCTCCTAATGACGATGGAACACTCAAATTGCGTCGCGATCCAATACATCGTCCTCCAGCCGACTTGTCTCCAAGGGTCTAAGGCTGCCTCGGGCACTTTATGGTCGTTCTCTTGTAAGTCTAGATTTTCGAATCCGACGCAAAAATGATAGTTAATTGTAACGTTCAGGGCCGCCTAATGACGATGGAACTCTCAAATTGCGTCGAGATTCAATACATCGTCCTCCAGCCGACTTGTCTCCAAGGGTCTATTGCTGCCTCGGGCACCTTATGGTCGTTCTCCTGGTAGTCTAGATTTTCGTATCCGACGCAAAAATGATAGTTAATTGTAACGTTCAGGGCCTTCTAATGACGATGGAACACTCAAATTGCGTCGAGATTCAATACATCGGCCTCCATCTGACTTGTCTCCAAGGGGATATCGCTGCCTCGGGCACCTTATGGTCGTTCTCCTGTGAGTCTAGATTTTCGAATCCGACGCAAAAATGATAGTTAATTGTAACGTTCAGGGCCTTGTAATGACGATGGAACACTCAAATTGCGTCGAGATTCAATACATCGGCCTCCAGCCGACTTGTCTCCAAGGGTCTGTTGCTGCCTCGGGCACCTTATGGTCGTTCTCCTGTGAGTTTAGATTATCGAATCCGACGCAAAAATGACAGTTAATCGTAACGTTTAGGGCCTTGTAATGACGATGGGACACTCAAATTGTGTCGGGATTCAATACATCGTCCTCCAGCCGACTTGTCTCCAAGGGTCTAATGCTGCTTCGGGCACCTTATGGTCGTTCTCCTGTGAGTTTAGATTATCGAATCCGACGCAAAAATTATAGTTAATTGTAACGTTTAGGGCTTCCTAATGACGATGGAACACTCAAATTGCGTCGATATTCAATACATCGGCCTCTAGCCGACTTGTCTCCAAGGGTCTGTTACTGCCTCGGGCACCATATGATCCTTCTCCTGTAAGCCTAGATTTTCGAATCCGACGCAAAGATGATAGTGAATCGTAACGTTCAGCGCCTCCTGATGACGATAGAACTCTCAAATTGCGTCGAGATTCAATACATCGTCCTCCACCCTACTTGTCTCCAAGGGTCTAATGCGGCCTCGGGCACCTTATGGTCGTTCTCTTGTAAGTCTAGATTTTAGAATCCGACGCAAAAATGATAGTTAATTGTAACGTTCATGGCCTCCTAATGCCGATGGAACTCTCAAATTGCGTCGAGATTCAATACATCGGCCTCCAGCGGAATTGTCTCCAAGGGGATATTGCTGTCTCGAGCACCGTATGAACTTCTCCTGTGAGTAGATTTTCGAATCCGACGCAAAAATGATAGTTAATTGTAACGTTCAGGGCCTTCTAATGACGATGGGACACTCAAATTGCGTCGAGATTCAATACATCGGCCTCCAGCCGACTTGTCTCCAACGGTCTATTTCTGCCTCGGGCACCTAATGGTCGTTCTCCAGTGAGTTTAGATTTTCGAATCCGACGAAAAACTGATAGTTAATTGTAACATTCAGGGCCTCCTAATGACGATGGAACACTCATTTTGCGTCGCGATCCAATACATCGTCCTCCAACCGACTTGTCTCCAAGGGTCAATAGCTGCCCCGGGCACCGTATGGTCGTTCCCCTGTGAGTTTAGATTATCGAATTCGACGCAAAAATGATAGTTAATTGTAACGTTTAGGGCCTCCTAATGACGATGGGACACTCAAATTGCGTCGAGATTCAATACATCGTCCTCCAGCCGACTTGTCTCCAAGGGGATATTGCTGTCTCGGGCACAATATGATCTTTCTCCTGTGAGTCTAGATTTTCGAATCCGACGCAAAAATGATAGTGAATTGTAACGTTCAGGGCCTCCTAATGACGATAGAAGACTCAAATTGCGTCGAGATTCAATACATCGTCCTCCAGCCGATTTGTCTCCAAGGGGTATATTGCTGTCTCGAGCACCGTATGAACTTCTCCTGTGAGTAGATTTTCGAATCCGACGCGAAACTGATAGTTAATTGTAAGGTTCAGGGCCTTGTAATGACGATGGAACACTCAAATTGCGTCGAGATTCAATACATCGGCCTCCAGCCGACTTGTCTCCAACGGTGTATTGCTGCCTCGGGCTCCTTATGGTCGTTCCCCTGTGAGTTTAGATTTTCGAATCCGACGAAAAACTGATAGTTAATTGTAACATTCAGGGCCTCCTAATGACGATGGAACCCTCATTTTGCGTCGCGATCCAATACATCGTCCTCCAACCGACTTGTCTCCAAGGGTCAATAGCTGCCTCGGGCACCGTATGGTCGTTCCCCTGTGAGATTAGATTATCGAATCCGACGCAAAAATGATAGTTAATTGTAACGTTCAGGGCCGCCTAATGACGATGGAACTCTCAAATTGCGTCGAGATTCAATACATCGTCCTCCAGCCGACTTGTCTCCAAGGGTCTATTGCTGCCTCGGGCACCTTATGGTCGTTCTCCTGGTAGTCTAGATTTTCGTATCCGACGCAAAAATGATAGTTAATTGTAACGTTCAGGGCCTTCTAATGACGATGGAACACTCAAATTGCGTCGAGATTCAATACATCGGCCTCCAGCCGACTTGTCTCCAAGGGGATATCGCTGCCTCGGGCAGCGTTCTCCTGTGAGTCTAGATTTTCGAATCCGACGCAAAAATGATAGTTAATTGTGACGTTCAGGGCCTTGTAATGACGATGGAACACTCAAATTGCGTCGAGATTCAATACATCGGCCTCCAGCCGACTTGTCTCCAAGGGGATATCGCTGCCTCGGGCACCTTATGGTCGTTCTCCTGTGAGTCTAGATTTTCGAATCCGACGCAAAAATGATAGTTAATTGTGACGTTCAGGGCCTTGTAATGACGATGGAACACTCAAATTGCGTCGAGATTCAATACATCGGCCTCCAGCCGACTTGTCTCCAAGGGTCTGTTGCTGCCTCGGGCACCTTATGATCGTTCTCCTGTGAGTTTAGATTATCGAATCCGACGCAAAAATGATAGTTAATTGTAACGTTTAGGGCCTTGTAATGACGATGGGACACTCAAATTGTGTCGGGATTCAATACATCGTCCTCCAGCCGACTTGTCTCCAAGGGTCTAATGCTGCTTCGGGCACCTTATGGTCGTTCTCCTGTGAGTTTAGATTATCGAATCCGACGCAAAAATGATAGTTAATTATAACGTTCAGGGCCTCCTAATGCCGATGGAACACTCAAATTGCGTCGAGATTCAATACATCGGCCTCCAGCCGACTTGTCTCCAGGGGTCTATTGCTGCCTCGGGCACCTTATGGTCGTTGTCCTGTGAGTCTAGATTATCGAATCCGACGCAAAAATGATAGTTAATTGTAACGTTTAGGGCCTTGTAATGACGATGGGACACTCAAATTGTGTCGGGATTCAATACATCGTCCTCCAGCCGACTTGTCTCCAAGGGTCTAATGCTGCTTCGGGCACCTTATGAATGTTCTCCTGTGAGTTTAGATTATCGAATCCGACGCAAAAATTATAGTTAATTGTAACGTTTAGGGCTTCCTAATGACGATGGAACACTCAAATTGCGTCGATATTCAATACATCGGCCTCCAGCCGACTTGTCTCCAAGGGTCTGTTACTGCCTCGGGCACCATATGATCCTTCTCCTGTAAGTCTAGATTTTCGAATCCGACGCAAAGATGATAGTGAATAGTAACGTTCAGCGCCTCCTGATGACGATAGAACACCCAAATTGCGTCGAGATTAAATACATCGTCCTCCAGCCTACTTGTCTCCAAGGGTCTAATGCTGCCTCGGGCACCTTATGGTCGTTCTCTTGTAAGTCTAGATTTTAGAATCCGACGCAAAAATGATAGTTAATTGTAACGTTCATGGCCTCCTAATGCCGATGGAACTCTCAAATTGCGTCGAGATTCAATACATCGGCCTCCAGCCGACTTGTCTCCAACGGTCTATTGCTGCCTCGGGCACCTAATGGTCGTTCTCCTGTGAGTTTAGATTTTCAAATCCGACGAAAAACTGATAGTTAATTGTAACATTCAGGGCCTCCTAATGACGATGGAACACTCATTTTGCGTCGCGATCCAATACATCGTCCTCCAACCGACTTGTCTCCAAGGGTCAATAGCTGCCTCGGGCACCGTATGGTCGTTCCCCTGTGAGTTTAGATTATCGAATTCGACGCAAAAATGATAGTTAATTGTAACGTTTAGGGCCTCCTAATGACGATGGGACACTCAAATTGCGTCGAGATTCAATACATCGTCCTCCAGCCGACTTGTCTCCAAGGGGATATTGCTGTCTCGGGCACAATATGATCTATCTCCTGTGAGTCTAGATTTTCGAATCCGACGCAAAAATGATAGTGAATTGTAACGTTCAGCGCCTCCTAATGACGATAGAAGACTCAAATTGCGTCGAGATTCAATACATCGTCCTCCAGCCGATTTGTCTCCAAGGGGTATATTGCTGTCTCGAGCACCGTATGAACTTCTCCTGTGAGTAGATTTTCGAATCCGACGCGAAACTGATAGTTAATTGTAAGGTTCAGGGCCTTGTAATGACGATGGAACACTCAAATTGCGTCGAGATTCAATACATCGGCCTCCAGCCGACTTGTCTCCAACGGTGTATTGCTGCCTCGGGCTCCTTATGGTCGTTCCCCTGTGAGTTTAGATTTTCGAATCCGACGAAAAACTGATAGTTAATTGTAACATTCAGGGCCTCTAAATGACGATGGAACCCTCATTTTGCGTCGCGATCCAATACATCGTCCTCCAACCGACTTGTCTCCAAGGGACAATAGCTGCCTCGGGCACCGTATGGTCGTTCCCCTGTGAGTTTAGATTATCGAATCCGACGCAAAAATGATAGTTAATTGTAAAGTTTAGGGCCTCCTAATGACGATGGGACACTCAAATTGCGTCGAGATTCAATACATCGTCCTCCAGCCGACTTGTCTCCAAGGGGATATTGCTGTCTCGGGCACAATATGATCCTTCTCCTGTGAGTCTAGATTTTCGAATCCGACGCAAAAATGATAGTGAATTGTAACGTTCAGTGCCTCCTAATGACGATAGAAGACTCAAATTGCGTCGGGATTCAATACATCGTCCTCCAGCCGATTTGTCTCCAAGGGGATATTGCTGCCTCGGGCACCAAATGGTTCGTCTGCTGTGAGTCTGGATTTTCGAATCCGACGAAATACTGATAGTTAATTGTAACATTCAGGGCCTCCTAATGACGATGGAACACTCAAAATTGATTCGCGATCCAATACATCGTCCTCCAGCCGACTTGTCTCCAAGGGTCTAATGCTGCCTCGGGCACTTTATGATCGTTCTCTTGTAAGTCTAGATTTACGAATCCGACGCCAAAATGATAGTTAATTGTAACGTTCAGGGCCGCCTAATGACGATGGAACTCTCAAATTGCGCCGAGATTCAATACATTCGCTTCCAGCCGACTTGTCTCCAAGGGTCATTTGCTGCCTCGGGCACCTTATGGTCGTTCTCCTGTGAGTCTAGATTTTCGTATCCGACGCAAAAATGATAGTTAATTGTAACGTTCAGGGCCTTCTAATGACGATGGACCTCTAAAATTGCGTCGATATTCAATACATCGGCCTCCCGCCGACTTGTCTCCAAGGGGATATCGCTGCCTAGGGGACTATATGATCCTTCTCCTGTAAGTCTAGATTTTCGAATCCGACGCAAAGATGATAGTGAATAGTAACGTTCAGCGCCTCCTGATGACGATAGAACTCTCAAATTGCGACGAGATTCAATACATCGTCCTCCAGCCTACTTGTCTCCAAGGGTCTAATGCTGCCTCGGGCACCTTATGGTCGTTCTCTTGTAAGTCTAGATTTTAGAATCCGACGCAAAAATGATAGTTAATTGTAACGTTCATGGCCTCCTAATGCCGATGGAACTCTCAAATTGCGTCGAGATTCAATACATCGGCCTCCAGCGGAATTGTCTCCAAGGGGATATTGCTGTCTCGAGCACCGTATTAACTTCTCCTGTGAGTAGATTTTCGAAACCGACGCAAAAATGATAGTTAATTTTAACGTTCAGGGCCTCCTAATGCCGATGGAACACTCAAATTGCGTCGAGATTCAATACATCGGCCTCCAGCCGACTTGTCTCCAAGGGTCTATTGCTGCCTCGGGCACCTTATGATCGTTCTCCTGTGAGTCGAGATTTTCGAATCCGACGCAAAAATGATAGTTAATTGTAACGTTCAGATCCTTGTAATGACGATGGAACACTCAAATTGCGTCGAGATTCAATACATCGGCCTCCCGCCGACTTGTCGCCAAGGATCTAATGCTGCCTCGGGCACTTTATGGTCGTTCTCTTGTAAGTCTAGATTTTCGAATCCGACGCAAAAATGATAGTTAATTGTAACGTTCAGGGCCGCCTAATGACGATGGAACTCTCAAATTGCGTCGAGATTCAATACATCGTCCTCCAGCCGACTTGTCTCCAAGGGTCTATTGCTGCCTCGGGCACCTTATGATCGTTCTCCTGTGAGTCTAGATTTTCGAACCCGACGCAAAAATGATAGTTAATTGTAACGTTCAGGGCCTCCTAATGCCGATGGAACACACAAATTGCGTCGAGATTCAATACATCGGCCTCCAGCCGACTTGTCTCCAAGGGTCTATTGCTTCCTCGGGCACCTTATGGTCGTTCTCCTGTGAGTCTAGATTTTCGAATCCGACGCAAAAATGATAGTTAATTGTAACGTTCAGATCCTTGTAATGACGATGGAACACTCAAATTGCGTCGAGATTCAATACATCGGCCTCCAGCCGACTTGTCTCCAAGGGTCTATTGCTGCCTCGGGCACCTTATGATCGTTCTCCTGTGAGTTTAGATTTTCGAATCCGACGAAAAACTGATAGTTAATTGTAACATTCAGGGCCTCCTAATGACGATGGATCACTCAAATTGCGTCGCGATCCAATACATCGTCCTCCAGCCGACTTGTCTCCAAGGATCTAATGCTGCCTCGGGCACTTTATGGTCGTTCTCTTGTAAGTCTAGATTTTCGAATCCGACGCAAAAATGATAGTTAATTGTAACGTTCAGGGCCGCCTAATGACGATGGAACTCTCAAATTGCGTCGAGATTCAATACATCGTCCTCCAGCCGACTTGTCTCCAAGGGTCTATTGCTGCCTCGGGCACCTTATGATCGTTCTCCTGTGAGTCTAGATTTTCGAACCCGACGCAAAAATGATAGTTAATTGTAACGTTCAGGGCCTCCTAATGCCGATGGAACACTCAAATTGCGTCGAGATTCAATACATCGGCCTCCAGCCGACTTGTCTCCAAGGGCCTATTGCTGCCTCGGGCACCTTATGATCGTTCTCCTGTGAGTTTAGATTATCGAATCCGACGCAAAAATGATAGTTAATTATAACGATCAGGGCCTCCTAATGCCGATGGAACACTCAAATTGCGTCGAGATTCAATACATCGGCCTCCAGCCGACTTGTCTCCAGGGGTCTATTGCTGCCTCGGGCACCTTATGGTCGTTGACCTGTGAGTCTAGATTTTCGAATCCGACGCAAAAATGATATTTAATTGTAACGTTCAGGGCCTTGTAATGACGATGGAACACTCAAATTGCGTCGAGATTCAATACATCGTCCTCCAGCCTACTTGTCTCCAAGGGTCTAATGCTGCCTCGGGCACCTTATGGTCGTTCTCTTGAAAGTCTAGATTTTAGAATCCGACGCAAAAATGATAGTTAATTGTAACGTTCATGGCCTCCTAATGCCGATGGAACTCTCAAATTGCGTCGAGATTCAATACATCGGCCTCCAGCGGAATTGTCTCCAAGGGGATATTGCTGTCTCGAGCACCGTATGAACTTCTCCTGTGAGTAGATTTTCGAATCCGACGCAAAAATGATAGTTAATTGTAACGTTCATGGCCTCCTAATGCCGATGGAACACTCAAATTGCGTCGAGATTCAATACATCGGCCTCCAGCCGACTTGTCTCCAGGGGTCTATTGCTGCCTCGGGCACCTTATGGTCGTTGTCCTGTGAGTCTAGATTTTCGAATCCGACGCAAAAATGATATTTAATTGTAACATTCAAGGCCTTGTAATGACGATGGAACACTCAAATTGCGTCGAGATTCAATACATCGGCCTCCAGCCGACTTGTCTCCAAGGGTCTGTTGCTGCCTCGGGCAGCTTATGGTCGTTCTCCTGTGAGTCTAGATTTTCGATTCCGACGCAAAAATGATAGTTAATTGTAACGTTCAGGGCCTTGTATTGACGATGGAACACTCAAATTGCGTCGAGATTCAATACATCGGCCTCCAGCCGACTTGTCTCCAAGGGTCTATTGCTGCCTCGGGCACCTTATGATCGTTCTCCTGTGAGTTTAGATTATCGAATCCGACGCAAAAATGATAGTTAATTATATCGTTCAGGGCCTCCTAATGCCGATGGAACACTCAAATTGCGTCGAGATTCAATACATCGTCCTCCAGCCGACTTGTCTCCAAGGGTCTAATGCTGGCTCGGGCGCCTTTGGTCGTTCTCTTGTAAGTCTAGATTTTAGAATCCGACGCAAAAATGATAGTTAATTGTAACGTTCATGGCCTCCTAATGCCGATGGAACTCTCAAATTGCGTCGAGATTCAATACATCGGCCTCCAGCAGAATTGTCTCCAAGGGGATATTGCTGTCTCGAGCACCGTATGAACTTCTTCTGTGAGTAGATTTCCGAATGCGACGCATAAATGGTAGTTAATTGTAACGTTCAGGGCCTTCTAATGACGATGGGACACTCAAATTGCGTCGAGATTCAATACATCGGCCTCCAGCCGACTTGTCTCCAACGGTCTATTGCTGCCTCGGGCACCTAATGGTCGTTCTCCTGTGAGTTTAGATTTTCGAATCCGACGAAAAACTGATAGTTAATTGAAACATTCAGGGCCTCCTAATGACGATGGAACACTCATTTTGCGTCGCGATCCAATACATCGTCCTCCAACCGACTTGTCTCCAAGGGTCAATAGCTGCCTCGGGCACCGTATGGTCGTTCCCCTGTGAGTTTAGATTATCGAATCCGACGCAAAAATGATAGTTAATTGTAACGTTTAGGGCCTCCTAAAGACGATGGGACACTCAAATTGCGTCGAGATTCAATACATCGTCCTCCAGCCGACTTGTCTCCAAGGGGATATTGCTGTCTCGGGCACAATATGATCTTTCTCCTGTGAGTCTAGATTTTCGAATCCGACGCAAAAATGATAGTGAATTGAAACGTTCATCGCCTCCTAATGACGATAGAAGACTCAAATTGCGTCGAGATTCAATACATCGTCCTCCAGCCGATTTGTCTCCAAGGGGTATATTGCTGTCTCGAGCACCGTATGAACTTCTCCTGTGAGTAGATTTTCGAATCCGACGCGAAACTGATAATTAATTGTAAGGTTCAGGGCCTTGTAATGACGATGGAACACTCAAATTGCGTCGAGATTCAACACATCGGCCTCCAGCCGACTTGTCTCCAACGGTGTATTGCTGCCTCGGGCACCTTATGGTCGTTCTCCTGTGAGTTTAGATTTTCGAATCCGACGAAAAACTGATAGTTAATTGTAACATTCAGGGCCTCCTAATGACGATGGAACACTCAAAATTGATTCGCGATCCAATACATCGTCCTCCAGCCGACTTGTCTCCAAGGGTCTAATGCTGCCTCGGGCACTTTATGATCGTTCTCTTGTAAGTCTAGATTTACGAATCCGACGCCAAAATGATAGTTAATTGTAACGTTCAGGGCCGCCTAATGACGATGGAACTCTCAAATTGCGCCGAGATTCAATACATTCGCTTCCAGCCGACTTGTCTCCAAGGGTCATTTGCTGCCTCGGGCACCTTATGGTCGTTCTCCTGTGAGTCTAGATTTTCGTATCCGACGCAAAAATGATAGTTAATTGTAACGTTCAGGGCCTTCTAATGACGATGGACCTCTAAAATTGCGTCGATATTCAATACATCGGCCTCCCGCCGACTTGTCTCCAAGGGGATATCGCTGCCTAGGGGACTATATGATCCTTCTCCTGTAAGTCTAGATTTTCGAATCCGACGCAAAGATGATAGTGAATAGTAACGTTCAGCGCCTCCTGATGACGATAGAACTCTCAAATTGCGACGAGATTCAATACATCGTCCTCCAGCCTACTTGTCTCCAAGGGTCTAATGCTGCCTCGGGCACCTTATGGTCGTTCTCTTGTAAGTCTAGATTTTAGAATCCGACGCAAAAATGATAGTTAATTGTAACGTTCATGGCCTCCTAATGCCGATGGAACTCTCAAATTGCGTCGAGATTCAATACATCGGCCTCCAGCGGAATTGTCTCCAAGGGGATATTGCTGTCTCGAGCACCGTATTAACTTCTCCTGTGAGTAGATTTTCGAAACCGACGCAAAAATGATAGTTAATTTTAACGTTCAGGGCCTCCTAATGCCGATGGAACACTCAAATTGCGTCGAGATTCAATACATCGGCCTCCAGCCGACTTGTCTCCAAGGGTCTATTGCTGCCTCGGGCACCTTATGATCGTTCTCCTGTGAGTCGAGATTTTCGAATCCGACGCAAAAATGATAGTTAATTGTAACGTTCAGATCCTTGTAATGACGATGGAACACTCAAATTGCGTCGAGATTCAATACATCGGCCTCCCGCCGACTTGTCGCCAAGGATCTAATGCTGCCTCGGGCACTTTATGGTCGTTCTCTTGTAAGTCTAGATTTTCGAATCCGACGCAAAAATGATAGCTAATTGTAACGTTCAGGGCCGCCTAATGACGATGGAACTCTCAAATTGCGTCGAGATTCAATACATCGTCCTCCAGCCGACTTGTCTCCAAGGGTCTATTGCTGCCTCGGGCACCTTATGATCGTTCTCCTGTGAGTCTAGATTTTCGAACCCGACGCAAAAATGATAGTTAATTGTAACGTTCAGAGCCTCCTAATGCCGATGGAACACACAAATTGCGTCGAGATTCAATACATCGGCCTCCAGCCGACTTGTCTCCAAGGGTCTATTGCTTCCTCGGGCACCTTATGGTCGTTCTCCTGTGAGTCTAGATTTTCGAATCCGACGCAAAAATGATAGTTAATTGTAACGTTCAGATCCTTGTAATGACGATGGAACACTCAAATTGCGTCGAGATTCAATACATCGGCCTCCAGCCGACTTGTCTCCAAGGGTCTATTGCTGCCTCGGGCACCTTATGATCGTTCTCCTGTGAGTTTAGATTTTCGAATCCGACGAAAAACTGATAGTTAATTGTAACATTCAGGGCCTCCTAATGACGATGGATCACTCAAATTGCGTCGCGATCCAATACATCGTCCTCCAGCCGACTTGTCTCCAAGGATCTAATGCTGCCTCGGGCACTTTATGGTCGTTCTCTTGTAAGTCTAGATTTTCGAATCCGACGCAAAAATGATAGTTAATTGTAACGTTCAGGGCCGCCTAATGACGATGGAACTCTCAAATTGCGTCGAGATTCAATACATCGTCCTCCAGCCGACTTGTCTCCAAGGGTCTATTGCTGCCTCGGGCACCTTATGATCGTTCTCCTGTGAGTCTAGATTTTCGAACCCGACGCAAAAATGATAGTTAATTGTAACGTTCAGGGCCTCCTAATGCCGATGGAACACTCAAATTGCGTCGAGATTCAATACATCGGCCTCCAGCCGACTTGTCTCCAAGGGTCTATTGCTTCCTCGGGCACCTTATGGTCGTTCTCCTGGGAGTCTAGAATTTCGAATCCGACGCAAAAATGATAGTTAATTGTAACGTTCAGGGCCTTGTAATGACGATGGAACACTCAAATAGCGTCGAGATTCAATACATCGGCCTCCAGCAGACTTGTCTCCAAGGGCCTATTGCTGCCTCGGGCACCTTATGATCGTTCTCCTGTGAGTTTAGATTATCGAATCCGACGCAAAAATGATAGTTAATTATAACGATCAGGGCCTCCTAATGCCGATGGAACACTCAAATTGCGTCGAGATTCAATACATCGGCCTCCAGCCGACTTGTCTCCAGGGGTCTATTGCTGCCTCGGGCACCTTATGGTCGTTGACCTGTGAGTCTAGATTTTCGAATCCGACGCAAAAATGATATTTAATTGTAACGTTCAGGGCCTTGTAATGACGATGGAACACTCAAATTGCGTCGAGATTCAATACATCGTCCTCCAGCCTACTTGTCTCCAAGGGTCTAATGCTGCCTCGGGCACCTTATGGTCGTTCTCTTGAAAGTCTAGATTTTAGAATCCGACGCAAAAATGATAGTTAATTGTAACGTTCATGGCCTCCTAATGCCGATGGAACACTCAAATTGCGTCGAGATTCAATACATCGTCCTCCAGCCGACTTGTCTCCAAGGGTCTAATGCTGGCTCGGGCGCCTTTGGTCGTTCTCTTGTAAGTCTAGATTTTAGAATCCGACGCAAAAATGATAGTTAATTGTAACGTTCATGGCCTCCTAATGCCGATGGAACTCTCAAATTGCGTCGAGATTCAATACATCGGCCTCCAGCAGAATTGTCTCCAAGGGGATATTGCTGTCTCGAGCACCGTATGAACTTCTTCTGTGAGTAGATTTCCGAATGCGACGCATAAATGGTAGTTAATTGTAACGTTCAGGGCCTTCTAATGACGATGGGACACTCAAATTGCGTCGAGATTCAATACATCGGCCTCCAGCCGACTTGTCTCCAACGGTCTATTGCTGCCTCGGGCACCTAATGGTCGTTCTCCTGTGAGTTTAGATTTTCGAATCCGACGAAAAACTGATAGTTAATTGAAACATTCAGGGCCTCCTAATGACGATGGAACACTCATTTTGCGTCGCGATCCAATACATCGTCCTCCAACCGACTTGTCTCCAAGGGTCAATAGCTGCCTCGGGCACCGTATGGTCGTTCCCCTGTGAGTTTAGATTATCGAATCCGACGCAAAAATGATAGTTAATTGTAACCTTTAGGGCCTCCTAAAGACGATGGGACACTCAAATTGCGTCGAGATTCAATACATCGTCCTCCAGCCGACTTGTCTCCAAGGGGATATTGCTGTCTCGGGCACAATATGATCTTTCTCCTGTGAGTCTAGATTTTCGAATCCGACGCAAAAATGATAGTGAATTGAAACGTTCATCGCCTCCTAATGACGATAGAAGACTCAAATTGCGTCGAGATTCAATACATCGTCCTCCAGCCGATTTGTCTCCAAGGGGTATATTGCTGTCTCGAGCACCGTATGAACTTCTCCTGTGAGTAGATTTTCGAATCCGACGCGAAACTGATAGTTAATTGTAAGGTTCAGGGCCTTGTAATGACGATGGAACACTCAAATTGCGTCGAGATTCAACACATCGGCCTCCAGCCGACTTGTCTCCAACGGTGTATTGCTGCCTCGGGCACCTTAAAGTCGTTCTCCTGTGAGTTTAGATTTTCGAATCCGACGAAAAACTGATAGTTAATTGTAACATTCAGGGCCTCCTAATGACGATGGAAACCTCATTTTGCGTCGCGATCCAATACATCGTCCTCCAACCGACTTGTCTCCAAGGGTCAATAGCTGCCTCGGGCACCGTATGGTCGTTCCCCTGTGAGTTTAGATTATCGAATCCGACGCAAAAATGATAGTTAATTGTAAAGTTTAGGGCCTCCTAATGACGATGGGACACTCAAATTGCGACGAGATTCAATACATCGTCCTGCAGCCGACTTGTCTCCAAGGGGATATTGCTGTCTCGGGCACAATATGATCCTTCTCCTATGAGTCTAGATTTTCGAATCCGACGCAAAAATGATAGTGAATTGTAACGTTCAGCGCCTCCTAATGACGATAGAAGACTCAAATTGCGTCGGGATACAATACATCGTCCTCCAACTGATTTGTCTCCAAGGGGATATTGCTGCCTCGGGCACCAAATGGTTCGTCTGCTGTGAGTCTGGATTTTCGAATCCGACGAAAAACTGATAGTTAATTGTAACATTCAGGGCCTCCTAATGACGATGGAACACTCAAATTGCGTCGCGAATTAATACATCGTCCTCCAGCCGACTTGTCACCAAGGGTCTAATGCTGCCTCGGGCACTTTATGGTCGTTCTCTTGTAAGTCCAGATTTACGAATCCGACGCCAAAATGATAGTTAATTGTAACGTTCAGGGCCGCCTAATGACGATGGAACTCTCAAATTGCGTCGAGATTCAATACATCGTCCTGCAGCCGACTTGTCTCCAAGGGTCAATTACTGCCTCGGGCACCTTATGGTCGTTCTCCTGTGAGTCTAGATTTTCGTATCCGACGCAAAAATGATAGTTAATTGTAACGTTCAGGGCCTTCTAATGACGATGGAACACTCAAATTGCGTCGAGATTCAATACATCGGCCTCCAGCCGACTTGTCTCCAAGGGGATATCGCTGCCGCGGGCACCACATGGTCCTTCTCCTGTGAGTCTAGAATTTCGAATCCGACGCAAAAATGATAGTGAATTGTAACGTTCAGCGCCTCCTAACGACGATAGAAGACTCAAATTGCGTCGCGATCCAATACATTGTCCTCCAGCCGAAATGTCTCCAAGGGTCTATTGCTGCCTCGGGCACCTTATGGTCGTTCTCCTGTGAGTCTAGATTTTCGAATCCGACGCAAAAATGATAGTTAATTGTAACGTTAAGGGCCTTGTAATGAGGATGGAACACTCAAATTGCGTCGAGATTCAATACATCGTCCTCCAGCCGACTTGTCTCCAAGGGTCTGTTGCTGCCTCGGGCACCGTATGGTCGTTCTCCTGTGAGTTTAGGTTATCGAATCCGACGCAAAAATGATAGATAATTTTAACGTTCAGGGCCTCCTAATGCCGATGGAACACTCAAATTTCGTCGAGATTCAATTCATCGGCCTCCAGCCGACTTGTCTCCAAGGGTCTATTGCTGCCTCTGGCACCTTATGGTCGTTCTCCTGTGAGTCTAGATTTTCGAATCCGACGCAAAAATGATAGTTAATTGTAACATTCAGGGCCTCCTAATGACGATGGAACACTCAAATTGCGTCGCGATCCAATACATCGTCCTCCAGCCGACTTGCCTCCAAGGATCTAATGCTGCCTCGGGCACTTTATGGTCGAACTCTTGTAAGTCTAGATTTTCGAATCCGACGCAAAAATGATAGTTAATTGTAACATTCAGGGCCGCCTAATAACGATGTAACTCTCTAATTGCGTCGAGATTCAATACATCGTCCTCCAGCCGACTTGTCTCCAAGGGTCTATTGCTGCCTCGGGCACCTTATGGTCGTACTCCTGTGAGTCTAGATTTTCGAACCCGAGGGAAAAATGATAGTTAATTGTAACGTTCAGGGCTTCCTAATGCCGATGGAACACTCAAATTGCGTCGAGATTCAATACATCGGCCTCCAGCCGACTTGTCTGCAAGGGTCTATTGCTGCCTCGGGCACCTTATGGTCGTTCTCCTGTGAGTCTAGATTTTCGAATCCAACGCAAAAATGATAGTTAATTGTAACGTTCAGGGCCTTGTAATGACGATGGAACACTCAAATTGCGTCGAGATTCAATACATCGGCCTCCAGCCGACTTGTCTCCAAGGGTCTATTGCTGCCTCGGGCACCTTATGGTCGTTCTCCTGTGAGTTTAGATTATCGAATTCGACGCAAAAATGATAGTTAATTATAACGTTCAGGGCCTCCTAATGCCGATGGAACACTCAAATTGCGTCGAGATTCAATACATCGGCCTCCAGGCGACTTGTCTCCAGGGGTCTATTGCTACCTCGGGCACCTTATGGTCGTTGTACTGTGAGTCTAGATTATCGAATCCGACGCAAAAATGATAGTTAATTGTAACGTTCAGGGCCTTGTAATGACGATGGAACACTCAAATTGCGTCGAGATTCAATACATCGGCCTCCAGCCGAATTGTGTCCAAGGGTCTAATGCTGCCTCGGGCACCTTATGGTCGTTCTCCTGTGAGTTTAGATTATCGAATCCGACGCAAAAATTATAGTTAATTGTAACGTTTAGGGCCTCCTAATGACGATGGAACACTCAAATTGCGTCGATATTCAATACATCGGCCTCCAGCCGACTTGTCTCCAAGGGTCTAATGCTGCCTCGGGCACCTTATGGTCGTTCTCTTGTAAGTCTAGATTCTAGAATCCGACGCAAAAGTGATAGTTAATTGTAACGTTCATGGCCTCCTAATGCCGACGGAACTCTCAAATTGCGTCAAGATTCAATACATCGGCCTCCAGCGGAATTGTCTCCAAGGGGATATTGCTGTCTCGGGCACAATATGATCTTTCTCCTGTGAGTCTAGATTTTCGAATCCGACGCAAAAATGATAGTGAATTGTAACGTTCAGCGCCTCCTAATGACGATAGAAGACTCAAATTGCGTCGAGATTCAATACATCGTCCTCCAGCCGATTTGTGTCCAAGGGGTATATTGCTGTCTCGAGCACCGTATGAACTTCTCCTGTGAGTAGATTTTCGAATCCGACGCGAAACTGATTGTTAATTGTAACGTACAGGGCCTTGTAATAACGATGGAACACTCAAATTGCGTCGAGATTCAATACATCGGACTCCAGCCGACTTGTCTCCAACGGTCTATTGCTGCCTCGGGCACCTTATGGTCGTTCTCCTGTGAGTTTAGATTTTCGAATCCGACGAAAAACTGACGGTTAATTGTATCATTCAGGGCCTCCTAATAACGATGGAACACTCATTTTGCGTCGCGATCCAATACATCGTCCTCCAACCGACTTGTCTCCAAGGGTCAATAGCTGCCTCGGGCACCGTATGGTCGTTCCCCTGTGAGTTTAAATTATCGAATCCGACGCAAAAATGATAGTTAATTGTATCGTTTAGGGCCTCCTAATGACGATGGGACACTCAAATTCGTCGAGATTCAATACATCGTCCTCCAGCCGACTTGTCTCCAAGGGGATTTTGCTGTCTCGGGCACAATATGATCCTTCTCCTGTGAGTCCAGATTTTCGAATCCGACGCGAAACTGATAGTTAATTGTAAGGTTCAGGGCCTTGTAATGACGATGGAACACTCAAATTGCGTCGAGATTCAATACATCGGCCTCCAGCCGACTTGTCTCCTACGGTCTATTGCTGCCTCGGGCACCTTATGGGCGTTCTCCTGTGAGTTTAGATTTTCGAATCCGAAGAAAAACTGATAGTTAATTGTAACATTCAGGGCCTCCTAATGACGATGGAACACTCATTTTGCGTCGCGATCCAATACATCGTCCTCCAACCGACTTGTCTCCAAGGGTCGGCACCGTATTGTCGTTCCCCTGTGAGTTTAGATTTTCGAATCCGACGCAAAAATGATAGTTAATTGTAACATTCAGGGCCTCCTAATGCCGATGGAACACTAAAATTGCGTCGAGATTCAATACATCGGCCACCAGCCGACTTGTCTCCAAGGGTCTATTGCTGCCTCGGGCACCTTATGGTCGTTCTCCTGTGAGTCTAGATTTTCGAATCCGACGCAAAAATGATAGTTAATTGTAACGTTCAGGGCCATGTAATGACGATGGAACACTCAAATTGCGTCGAGATTCAATACATCGGCCTCCCGCCAACTTCTCTCCAAGGAAGTTGCTGCCTCGGGCACCTTATAGTCGTTCTCCTGTGAGTTTAGATTATCGAATCCGACGCAAAAATGATAGTTAATTGTAACGTTTAGGGCCTTGTAATGACGATGGGACACTCAAATTGCGTCGAGTTTCAATACATCGGCCTCCAGCCGACTTGTCTCCAAAGGTCTAATGCTGCTTCGGGCACCTTATGGTCGTTCTCCTGTGAGTCTAGATTTTCGAATCCGACGCAAAAATGATAGTTAATTGTAACGTTCAGAGCCTTGTAATGACGATGGAACACTCAAATTGCGTCGAGATTCAATACATCGGCCTCCAGCCGACTTGTCTCCATGGGTCTATTGCTGCCTCGGGCACCTTATGGTCGTTCTCCTGTGAGTTTAGATTATCGAATCCGACGCAAAAATGATAGTTAATTGTAACGTTTAGGGCCTACTAATGACGATGGATCACTCAAATTGCGTCGATATTCAATACATCGGCCTCCAGCTGACTTGTCTCCAAGGGTCTGTTGCTGCCTCGAGCACCATATGATCCTACTCCTGTGAGTCTAGATTTTCGAATCCGACGCAAAAATGATAGTTAATTGTAACATTCAGGGCCTCCTAATGACGATGGAACACTCAAATTGCGTCGCGATCCAATACATCGTCCTCCAGCCGACTTGTCTCCAAGGATCTAATGCTGCCTCGGGCACTTTATGGTCGAACTCTTGTAAGTCTAGATTTTCGAATCCGACGCAAAAATGATAGTTAATTGTAACATTCAGGGCCGCCTAATAACGATTTAACTCTCTAATTGCGTCGAGATTCAATACATCGTCCTCCAGCCGACTTGTCTCCAAGGGTCTATTGCTGCCTCGGGCACCTTATGGTCGTTCTCCTGTGAGTCTAGATTTTCGAACCCGAGGGAAAAATGATAGTTAATTGTAACGTTCAGGGCTTCCTAATGCCGATGGAACACTCAAATTGCGTCGAGATTCAATACATCGGCCTCCAGCCGACTTGTCTCCAAGGGTCTATTGCTGCCTCGGGCACCTTATGGTCGTTCTCCTGTGAGTCTAGATTTTCGAATCCAACGCAAAAATGATAGTTAATTGTAACGTTCAGGGCCTTGTAATGACGATGGAACTCTCAAATTGCGTCGAGATTCAATACATCGGCCTCCAGCCGACTTGTCTCCAAGGGTCTATTGCTGCCTCGGGCACCTTATGGTCGTTCTCCTGTGAGTTTAGATTATCGAATTCGACGCAAAAATGATAGTTAATTATACCGTTCAGGGCCTCCTAATGCCGATGGAACACTCAAATTGCGTCGAGATTCAATACATCGGCCTCCAGGCGACTTGTCTCCAGGGGTCTATTGCTACCTCGGGCACCTTATGGTCGTTGTACTGTGAGTCTAGATTATCGAATCCGACGCAAAAATGATAGTTTATTGTAACGTTCAGGGCCTTGTAATGACGATGGAACACTCAAATTGCGTCGAGATTCAATACATCGGCCTCCAGCCGAATTCTCTCCAAGGGTCTAATGCTGCCTCGGGCACCTTATGGTCGTTCTCCTGTGAGTTTAGATTATCGAATCCGACGCAAAAATTATAGTTAATTGTAACGTTTAGGGCCTCCTAATGACGATGGAACACTCAAATTGCGTCGAGATTCAATACATCGGCCTCCAGCCGACTTGTCTCCAAGGGTCTAATGCTGCCTCGGGCACCTTATGGTCGTTCTCTTGTAAGTCTAGATTCTAGAATCCGACGCAAAAATGATAGTTAATTGTAACGTTCATGGCCTCCTAATGCCGACGGAACTCTCAAATTGCGTCAAGATTCAATACATCGGCCTCCAGCGGAATTGTCTCCAAGGGGATATTGCTGTCTCGGGCACAATATGATCTTTCTCCTGTGAGTCTAGATTTTCGAATCCGACGCAAAAATGATAGTGAATTGTAACGTTCAGCGCCTCCTAATGACGATAGAAGACTCAAATTGTGTCGAGATTCAATACATCGTCCTCCAGCCGATTTGTGTCCAAGGGGTATATTGCTGTCTCGAGCACCGTATGAACTTCTCCTGTGAGTAGATTTTCGAATCCGACGCGAAACTGATTGTTAATTGTAACGTTCAGTGCCTTGTAATAACGATGGAACACTCAAATTGCGTCGAGATTCAATACATCGGACTCCAGCCGACTTGTCTCCAACGGTCTATTGCTGCCTCGGGCACCTTATGGTCGTTCTCCTGTGAGTTTAGATTTTCGAATCCGACGAAAAACTGATGGTTAATTGTATCATTCAGGGCCTCCTAATAACGAAGGAACACTCATTTTGCGTCGCGATCCAATACATCGTCCTCCAACCGACTTGTCTCCAAGGGTCAATAGCTGCCTCGGGCACCGTATGGTCGTTCCCCTGTGAGTTTAAATTATCGAATCCGACGCAAAAATGATAGTTAATTGTATCGTTTAGGGCCTCCTAATGACTATGGGACACTCAAATTGCGTCGAGATTCAATACATCGTCCTCCAGCCGACTTGTCTCCAAGGGGATTTTGCTGTCTCGGGCACAATATGATCCTTCTCCTGTGAGTCTAGATTTTCGAATCCGACGCGAAACTGATAGTTAATTGTAAGGTTCAGGGCCTTGTAATGACGATGGAACACTCAAATTGCGTCGAGATTCAATACATCGGCCTCCAGCCGACTTGTCTCCAACGGTCTATTGCTGCCTCGGGCACCTTATGGGCGTTCTCCTGTGAGTTTAGATTATCGAATCCGACGCAAAAATGATAGTTAATTGTAACGTTTAGGGCCTTGTAATGACGATGGGACACTCAAATTGTGTCGAGATTCAATACATCGGCCTCCAGCCGACTTGTCTCCAACGGTCTATTGCTGCCTCGGGCACCTTATGGGCGTTCTCCTGTGAGTTTAGATTTTCGAATCCGAAGAAAAACTGATAGTTAATTGTAACATTCAGGGCCTCCTAATGACGATGGAACACTCATTTTGCGTCGCGATCCAATACATCGTCCTCCAACCGACTTGTCTCCAAGGGTCGGCACCGTATTGTCGTTCCCCTGTGAGTTTAGATTTTCGAATCCGACGCAAAAATGATAGTTAATTGTAACATTCAGGGCCTCCTAATGCCGATGGAACACTAAAATTGCGTCGAGATTCAATACATCGGCCACCAGCCGACTTGTCTCCAAGGGTCTATTGCTGCCTCGGGCACCTTATGGTCGTTCTCCTGTGAGTCTAGATTTTCGAATCCGACGCAAAAATGATAGTTAATTGTAACGTTCAGGGCCATGTAATGACGATGGAAAACTCAAATTGCGTCGAGATTCAATACATCGGCCTCCCGCCGACTTGTCTCCAAGGGTGTTGCTGCCTCGGGCACCTTATGGTCGTTCTCCTGTGAGTTTAGATTATCGAATCCGACGCAAAAATGATAGTTAATTGTAACGTTTAGGGCCTTGTAATGACGATGGGACACTCATATTGCGTCGAGATTCAATACATCGGCCTCCAGCCGACTTGTCTCCAAAGGTCTAATGCTGCTTCGGGCACCTTATGGTCGTTCTCCTGTGAGTCTAGATTTTCGAATCCGACGCAAAAATGATAGTTAATTGTAACGTTCAGAGCCTTGTAATGACGATGGAACACTCAAATTGCGTCGAGATTCAATACATCGGCCTCCAGCCGACTTGTCTCCATGGGTCTATTGCTGCCTCGGGCACCTTATGGTCGTTCTCCTGTGAGTTTAGATTATCGAATCCGACGCAAACATGATAGTTAATTGTAACAGTCAGGGCCTCCTAATGCCGATGGAACACTCAAATTGCGTCGAGATTCAATACATCGGCCACCAGCCGACTTGTCTCCAAGGGTCTATTGCTGCCTCGGGCACCTTATGGTCGTTCTCCTGTGAGTCTAGATTTTCGAATCCGACGCAAAAATGATAGTTAATTGTAACGTTCAGGGCCATGTAATGACGATGGAACACTCAAATTGCGTCGAGATTCAATACATCGGCCTCCCGCCGACTTGTCTCCAAGGGTGTTGCTGCCTCGGGCACCTTATGGTCGTTCTCCTGTGAGTTTAGATTATCGAATCCGACGCAAAAATGATAGTTAATTGTAACGTTTAGGGCCTACTAATGACGATGGATCACTCAAATTTCGTCGATATTCAATACATCGGCCTCCAGCTGACTTGTCTCCAAGGGTCTGTTGCTGCCTCGGGCACCATATGATCCTACTCCTGTGAGTCTAGATTTTCGAATCCGACGCAAAAATGATAGTTAATTGTAACATTCAGGGCCTCCTAATGACGATGGAACACTCAAATTGCGTCGCGATCCAATACATCGTCCTCCAGCCGACTTGTCTCCAAGGATCTAATGCTGCCTCGGGCACTTTATGGTCGAACTCTTGTAAGTCTAGATTTTCGAATCCGACGCAAAAATGATAGTTAATTGTAACATTCAGGGCCGCCTAATAACGATGGAACTCTCTAATTGCGTCGAGATTCAATACATCGTCCTCCAGCCGACTTGTCTCCAAGGGTCTATTGCTGCCTCGGGCACCTTATGGTCGTTCTCCTGTGAGTCTAGATTTTCGAACCCGAGGGAAAAATGATAGTTAATTGTAACGTTCAGGGCTTCCTAATGCCGATGGAACACTCAAATTGCGTCGAGATTCAATACATCGGCCTCCAGCCGACTTGTCTCCAAGGGCCTATTGCTGCCTCGGGCACCTTATGGTCGTTCTCCTGTGAGTCTAGATTTTCGAATCCAACGCAAAAATGATAGTTAATTGTAACGTTCAGGGCCTTGTAATGACGATGGAACACTCAAATTGCGTCGAGATTCAATACATCGGCCTCCAGCCGACTTGTCTCCAAGGGTCTATTGCTGCCTCGGGCACCTTATGGTCGTTCTCCTGTGAGTTTAGATTATCGAATTCGACGCAAAAATGATAGTTAATTATAACGTTCAGGGCCTCCTAATGCCGATGGAACACTCAAATTGCGTCGAGATTCAATACATCGTCCTCCAGCCGATATGTGTCCAAGGGGATTTTGCTGTCTCGGGCACAATATGATCCTTCTCCTGTGAGTCTAGATTTTCGAATCCGACGCGAAACTGATAGTTAATTGTAAGGTTCAGGGCCTTGTAATGACGATGGAACACTCAAATTGCGTCGAGATTCAATACATCGGACTCCAGCCGACTTGTCTCCAACGGTCTATTGCTGCCTCGGGCACCCTATGGTCGTTCTCCTGTGAGTTTAGATTTTCGAATCCGACGAAAAACTGATGGTTAATTGTATCATTCAGGGCCTCCTAATAACGAAGGAACACTCATTTTGCGTCGCGATCCAATACATCGTCCTCCAATCGACTTTTCTCCAAGGGTCAATAGCTGCCTCGGGCACCGTATGGTCGTTCCCCTGTGAGTTTAAATTATCGAATCCGACGCAAAAATGATAGTTAATTGTATCGTTTAGGGCCTCCTAATGACGATGGGACACTCAAATTGCGTCGAGATTCAATACATCGTCCTCCAGCCGACTTGTCTCCAAGGGGATTTTGCTGTCTCGGGCACAATATGATCCTTCTCCTGTGAGTCTAGATTTTCGAATCCGACGCGAAACTGATAGTTAATTGTAAGGTTCAGGGCCTTGTAATGACGATGGAACACTCAAATTGCGTCGAGATTCAATACATCGGCCTCCAGCCGACTTGTCTCCAACGGTCTATTGCTGCCTCGGGCACCTTATGGGCGTTCTCCTGTGAGTTTAGATTTTCGAATCCGAAGAAAAACTGATAGTTAATAGTAACATTCAGGGCCTCCTAATGACGATGGAACACTCATTTTGCGTCGCGATCCAATACATCGTCCTCCAACCGACTTGTCTCCAAGGGTCGGCACCGTATTGTCGTTCCCCTGTGAGTTTAGATTTTCGAATCCGACGCAAAAATGATAGTTAATTGTAACACTCAGGGCCTCCTAATGCCGATGGAACACTAAAATTGCGTCGAGATTCAATACATCGGCCACCAGCCGACTTGTCTCCAAGGGTCTATTGCTGCCTCGGGCACCTTATGGTCGTTCTCCTGTGAGTCTAGATTTTCGAATCCGACGCAAAAATGATAGTTAATTGTAACGTTCAGGGCCATGTAATGACGATGGAACACTCAAATTGCGTCGAGATTCAATACATCGGCCTCCCGCCGACTTGTCTCCAAGGGTGTTGCTGCCTCGGGCACCTTATGGTCGTTCTCCTGTGAGTTTAGATTATCGAATCCGACGCAAAAATGATAGTTAATTGTAACGTTTAGGGCCTACTAATGACGATGGATCACTCAAATTGCGTCGATATTCAATCCATCGGCCTCCAGCTGACTTGTCTCCAAGGGTCTGTTGCTGCCTCGGGCACCATATGATCCTACTCCTGTGAGTCTAGATTTTCGAATCCGACGCAAAAATGATAGTGAATTGTAACGTTCAGCGCCTCCTAATGACGATAGAAGACTCAAATTGCGTCGAGATTCAATACATCGTCCTCCAGCCGATTTGTCTCCAAGGGGAATATTGCTGTCTCGAGCACCGTATGAACTTCTCCTGTGAGTAGATTTTCGAATCCGACGCATAAATGATAGTTAATTGTAACGTTCAGGGCCTTCTAATGACGATGGGACACTCATTTTGCGTCGCGATCCAATACATCGGCCTCCAGCCGACTTGTCTCCAAGGGTCTGTTGCTGCCTCGGGCACCATATGATCCTTCTCCTGTAGGTCTAGATTTTCGAATACGACGCAAAGATGATAGTGAATAGTAACGTTCAGCGCCTCCTGATGACGATAGAACTCTCAAATTGCGTCGAGATTCAATACATCGTCCTCCAGCCTACTTGTCTCCAAGGGTCTAATGCTGCCTCGGGCACCTTTTGGTCGTTCTCTTGTAAGTCTAGATTTTAGAATCCGACGCAAAAATGATAGTTAATTGTAACGTTCATGGCCTCCTAATGCCGATGGAACTCTCAAATTGCGTCGAGATTCAATACATCGGCCTCCAGCGGAATTGTCTCCAAGGGGATATTGCTGTCTCGAGCACCGTATGAACGTCTCCTGTGAGTAGATTTTCGAATCCGACGCAGAAAAGATAGTTAATTTTAACGTTCAGGGCCTCCTAATGCCGATGGAACACTCAAATTGCGTCGAGATTCAATACATCGGCCTCCAGCCGACTTGTCTCCAAGGATCTAATGCTGCCTCGGGCACTTTATGGTCGTTCTCTTGTAAGTCTAGATTTTCGAATCCGACGCAAAAATGATAGTTAATTGTAACGTTCAGGGCCGCCTAATGACGATGGAACTCTCAAATTGCGTCGAGATTCAATACATCGGCCTCCAGCCGACTTGTCTCCAAAGGTCTATTGCTGCTTCGGGCACCTTATGGTCGTTCTCCTATGAGTCTAGATTTTCGAATCCGACGCAAAAATGATAGTTAATTGTAACATTCAGGGCCTACTAATGACGATGGAACACTCAAATTGCGTCGCGATCCAATACATCGTCCTCCAGCCGACTTGTCTCCAAGGATCTAATGCTGCCTCGGGCACTTTATGGTCGTTCTCTTGTAAGTCTAGATTTTCGAATCCGACGCAAAAATGATAGTTAATTGTAACGTTCAGGGTCGCCTAATGACGATGGAACTCTCAAATTGCGTCGAGATTCAATACATCGGCCTCCAGCCGACTTGTCTCCAAGGGGATATTGCTGTCTCGGGCACAATATGATCCTTCTCCTGTGAGTCTAGATTTTCGAATCCGACGCAAAAATGATAGTGAATTGTAACGTTCAGCGTCTCCTAATGCCGATAGAAGACTCAAATTGCGTCGGGATTCAATACATCGTCGTCCAGCCGTTTTGTCTCCAAGGGGATATTGCTGCCTCGGGCACCAAATGGTTCGTCTGCAGTGAGTCTAGATTTTCGAATCCGGCGAAAAACTGATAGTTAATTGTAACATTCAGGGCTCCTAATGACGATGGAACACTCAAATTGCGTCGCGATCCAATACATCGTCCTCCAGCCGACTTGTCTCCAAGGGTCTAAGGCTGCCTCGGGCACTTTATGGTCGTTCTCTTGTAAGTCTAGATTTTCGAATCCGACGCAAAAATGATAGTTAATTGTAACGTTCAGGGCCGCCTAATGACGATGGAACTCTCAAATTGCGTCGAGATTCAATACATCGTCCTCCAGCCGACTTGTCTCCAAGGGTCTATTGCTGCCTCGGGCACCTTATGGTCGTTCTCCTGGTAGTCTAGATTTTCGTATCCGACGCAAAAATGATAGTTAATTGTAACGTTCAGGGCCTTCTAATGACGATGGAACACTCAAATTGCGTCGAGATTCAATACATCGGCCTCCAGCCGACTTGTCTCCAAGGGGATATCGCTGCCTCGGGCACCTTATGGTCGTTCTCCTGTGAGTCTAGATTTTCGAATCCGACGCAAAAATGATAGTTAATTGTAACGTTCAGGGCCTTGTAATGACGATGGAACACTCAAATTGCGTCGAGATTCAATACATCGGCCTCCAGCCGACTTGTCTCCAAGGGTCTGTTGCTGCCTCGGGCACCTTATGGTCGTTCTCCTGTGAGTTTAGATTATCGAATCCGACGCAAAAATGATAGTTAATCGTAACGTTTAGGGCCTTGTAATGACGATGGGACACTCAAATTGTGTCGGGATTCAATACATCGTCCTCCAGCCGACTTGTCTCCAAGGGTCTAATGCTGCTTCGGGCACCTTATGGTCGTTCTCCTGTGAGTTTAGATTATCGAATCCGACGCAAAAATTATAGTTAATTGTAACGTTTAGGGCTTCCTAATGACGATGGAACACTCAAATTGCGTCGATATTCAATACATCGGCCTCTAGCCGACTTGTCTCCAAGGGTCTGTTACTGCCTCGGGCACCATATGATCCTTCTCCTGTAAGCCTAGATTTTCGAATCCGACGCAAAGATGATAGTGAATCGTAACGTTCAGCGCCTCCTGATGACGATAGAACTCTCAAATTGCGTCGAGATTCAATACATCGTCCTCCAGCCTACTTGTCTCCAAGGGTCTAATGCGGCCTCGGGCACCTTATGGTCGTTCTCTTGTAAGTCTAGATTTTAGAATCCGACGCAAAAATGATAGTTAATTGTAACGTTCATGGCCTCCTAATGCCGATGGAACTCTCAAATTGCGTCGAGATTCAATACATCGGCCTCCAGCGGAATTGTCTCCAAGGGGATATTGCTGTCTCGAGCACCGTATGAACTTCTCCTGTGAGTAGATTTTCGAATCCGACGCAAAAATGATAGTTAATTGTAACGTTCAGGGCCTTCTAATGACGATGGGACACTCAAATTGCGTCGAGATTCAATACATCGGCCTCCAGCCGACTTGTCTCCAACGGTCTATTGCTGCCTCGGGCACCTAATGGTCGTTCTCCAGTGAGTTTAGATTTTCGAATCCGACGAAAAACTGATAGTTAATTGTAACATTCAGGGCCTCCTAATGACGATGGAACACTCATTTTGCGTCGCGATCCAATACATCGTCCTCCAACCGACTTGTCTCCAAGGGTCAATAGCTGCCCCGGGCACCGTATGGTCGTTCCCCTGTGAGTTTAGATTATCGAATTCGACGCAAAAATGATAGTTAATTGTAACGTTTAGGGCCTCCTAATGACGATGGGACACTCAAATTGCGTCGAGATTCAATACATCGTCCTCCAGCCGACTTGTCTCCAAGGGGATATTGCTGTCTCGGGCACAATATGATCTTTCTCCTGTGAGTCTAGATTTTCGAATCCGACGCAAAAATGATAGTGAATTGTAACGTTCAGGGCCTCCTAATGACGATAGAAGACTCAAATTGCGTCGAGATTCAATACATCGTCCTCCAGCCGATTTGTCTCCAAGGGGTATATTGCTGTCTCGAGCACCGTATTAACTTCTCCTGTGAGTAGATTTTCGAATCCGACGCGAAACTGATAGTTAATTGTAAGGTTCAGGGCCTTGTAATGACGATGGAACACTCAAATTGCGTCGAGATTCAATACATCGGCCTCCAGCCGACTTGTCTCCAACGGTGTATTGCTGCCTCGGGCTCCTTATGGTCGTTCCCCTGTGAGTTTAGATTTTCGAATCCGACGAAAAACTGATAGTTAATTGTAACATTCAGGGCCTCCTAATGACGATGGAACCCTCATTTTGCGTCGCGATCCAATACATCGTCCTCCAACCGACTTGTCTCCAAGGGTCAATAGCTGCCTCGGGCACCGTATGGTCGTTCCCCTGTGAGATTAGATTATCGAATCCGACGCAAAAATGATAGTTAATTGTAACGTTCAGGGCCGCCTAATGACGATGGAACTCTCAAATTGCGTCGAGATTCAATACATCGTCCTCCAGCCGACTTGTCTCCAAGGGTCTATTGCTGCCTCGGGCACCTTATGGTCGTTCTCCTGGTAGTCTAGATTTTCGTATCCGACGCAAAAATGATAGTTAATTGTAACGTTCAGGGCCTTCTAATGACGATGGAACACTCAAATTGCGTCGAGATTCAATACATCGGCCTCCAGCCGACTTGTCTCCAAGGGGATATCGCTGCCTCGGGCACCTTATGGTCGTTCTCCTGTGAGTCTAGATTTTCGAATCCGACGCAAAAATGATAGTTAATTGTGACGTTCAGGGCCTTGTAATGACGATGGAACACTCAAATTGCGTCGAGATTCAATACATCGGCCACCAGCCGACTTGTCTCCAAGGGGATATCGCTGCCTCGGGCACCTTATGGTCGTTCTCCTGTGAGTCTAGATTTTCGAATCCGACGCAAAAATGATAGTTAATTGTAACGTTTAGGGCCTTGTAATGACGATGGGACACTCAAATTGTGTCGGGATTCAATACATCGTCCTCCAGCCGACTTGTCTCCAAGGGTCTAATGCTGCTTCGGGCACCTTATGGTCGTTCTCCTGTGAGTTTAGATTATCGAATCCGACGCAAAAATGATAGTTAATTATAACGTTCAGGGCCTCCTAATGCCGATGGAACACTCAAATTGCGTCGAGATTCAATACATCGGCCTCCAGCCGACTTGTCTCCAGGGGTCTATTGCTGCCTCGGGCACCTTATGGTCGTTGTCCTGTGAGTCTAGATTATCGAATCCGACGCAAAAATGATAGTTAATTGTAACGTTTAGGGCCTTGTAATGACGATGGGACACTCAAATTGTGTCGGGATTCAATACATCGTCCTCCAGCCGACTTGTCTCCAAGGGTCTAATGCTGCTTCGGGCACCTTATGAATGTTCTCCTGTGAGTTTAGATTATCGAATCCGACGCAAAAATTATAGTTAATTGTAACGTTTAGGGCTTCCTAATGACGATGGAACACTCAAATTGCGTCGATATTCAATACATCGGCCTCCAGCCGACTTGTCTCCAAGGGTCTGTTACTGCCTCGGGCACCATATGATCCTTCTCCTGTAAGTCTAGATTTTCGAATCCGACGCAAAGATGATAGTGAATAGTAACGTTCAGCGCCTCCTGATGACGATAGAACACCCAAATTGCGTCGAGATTAAATACATCGTCCTCCAGCCTACTTGTCTCCAAGGGTCTAATGCTGCCTCGGGCACCTTATGGTCGTTCTCTTGTAAGTCTAGATTTTAGAATCCGACGCAAAAATGATAGTTAATTGTAACGTTCATGGCCTCCTAATGCCGATGGAACTCTCAAATTGCGTCGAGATTCAATACATCGGCCTCCAGCCGACTTGTCTCCAACGGTCTATTGCTGCCTCGGGCACCTAATGGTCGTTCTCCTGTGAGTTTAGATTTTCAAATCCGACGAAAAACTGATAGTTAATTGTAACATTCAGGGCCTCCTAATGACGATGGAACACTCATTTTGCGTCGCGATCCAATACATCGTCCTCCAACCGACTTGTCTCCAAGGGTCAATAGCTGCCTCGGGCACCGTATGGTCGTTCCCCTGTGAGTTTAGATTATCGAATTCGACGCAAAAATGATAGTTAATTGTAACGTTTAGGGCCTCCTAATGACGATGGGACACTCAAATTGCGTCGAGATTCAATACATCGTCCTCCAGCCGACTTGTCTCCAAGGGGATATTGCTGTCTCGGGCACAATATGATCTATCTCCTGTGAGTCTAGATTTTCGAATCCGACGCAAAAATGATAGTGAATTGTAACGTTCAGCGCCTCCTAATGACGAGAGAAGACTCAAATTGCGTCGAGATTCAATACATCGTCCTCCAGCCGATTTGTCTCCAAGGGGTATATTGCTGTCTCGAGCACCGTATGAACTTCTCCTGTGAGTAGATTTTCGAATCCGACGCGAAACTGATAGTTAATTGTAAGGTTCAGGGCCTTGTAATGACGATGGAACACTCAAATTGCGTCGAGATTCAATACATCGGCCTCCAGCCGACTTGTCTCCAACGGTGTATTGCTGCCTCGGGCTCCTTATGGTCGTTCCCCTGTGAGTTTAGATTTTCGAATCCGACGAAAAACTGATAGTTAATTGTAACATTCAGGGCCTCCTAATGACGATGGAACCCTCATTTTGCGTCGCGATCCAATACATCGTCCTCCAACCGACTTGTCTCCAAGGGTCAATAGCTGCCTCGGGCACCGTATGGTCGTTCCCCTGTGAGTTTAGATTATCGAATCCGACGCAAAAATGATAGTTAATTGTAAAGTTTAGGGCCTCCTAATGACGATGGGACACTCAAATTGCGTCGAGATTCAATACATCGTCCTCCAGCCGACTTGTCTCCAAGGGGATATTGCTGTCTCGGGCACAATATGATCCTTCTCCTGTGAGTCTAGATTTTCGAATCCGACGCAAAAATGATAGTGAATTGTAACGTTCAGCGCCTCGTAATGACGATAGAAGACTCAAATTGCGTCGGGATTCAATACATCGTCCTCCAGCCGATTTGTCTCCAAGGGGATATTGCTGCCTCGGGCACCAAATGGTTCGTCTGCTGTGAGTCTGGATTTTCGAATCCGACGAAAAACTGATAGTTAATTGTAACATTCAGGGCCTCCTTATGACGCTGGAACACTCATATTGATTCGCGATCCAATACATCGTCCTCCAGCCGACTTGTCTCCAAGGGTCTAATGCTGCCTCGGGCACTTTATGATCGTTCTCTTGTAAGTCTAGATTTACGAATCCGACGCCAAAATGATAGTTAATTGTAACCTTCAGGGCCGCCTAATGACGATGGAACTCTCAAATTGCGTCGAGATTCAATACATTCGCTTCCAGCCGACATGTCTCCAAGGGTCATTTGCTGCCTCGGGCACCTTATGGTCGTTCTCCTGTGAGTCTATATTTTCGTATCCACCGCAAAAATGATAGTTAATTGTAACGTTCAGGGCCTTCTAATGACGATGGAACACTCAAATTGCGTCGAGATTCAATACATCGGCCTCCCGCCGACTTGTCTCCAAGGGGATATCGCTGCCTCGGGCACTATATGATCCTTCTCCTGTAAGTCTAGATTTTCGAATCCGACGCAAAGATGATAGTGAATAGTAACGTTCAGCGCCTCCTGATGACGATAGAACTCTCAAATTGCGTCGAGATTCAATACATCGTCCTCCAGCCTACTTGTCTCCAAGGGTCTAATGCTGCCTCGGGCACCTTATGGTCGTTCTCTTGTAAGTCTAGATTTTAGAATCCGACGCAAAAATGATAGTTAATTGTAACGTTCATGGCCTCCTAATGCCGATGGAACTCTCAAATTGCGTCGAGATTCAATACATCGGCCTCCAGCGGAATTGTCTCCAAGGGGATATTGCTGTCTCGAGCACCGTATGAACTTCTCCTGTGAGTAGATTTTCGAATCCGACGCAAAAATGATAGTTAATTGTAACGTTCATGGCCTCCTAATGCCGATGGAACTCTCAAATTGCGTCGAGATTCAATACATCGGCCTCCAGCAGAATTGTCTCCAAGGGGATATTGCTGTCTCGAGCACCGTATGAACTTCTTCTGTGAGTAGATTTTCGAATGCGACGCATAAATGATAGTTAATTGTAACGTTCAGGGCCTTCTAATGACGATGGGACACTCAAATTGCGTCGAGATTCAATACATCGGCCTCCAGCCGACTTGTCTCCAACGGTCTATTGCTGCCTCGGGCACCTAATGGTCGTTCTCCTGTGAGTTTAGATTTTCGAATCCGACGAAAAACTGATAGTTAATTGTAACATTCAGGGCCTCCTAATGACGATGGAACACTCATTTTGCGTCGCGATCCAATACATCGTCCTCCAACCGACTTGTCTCCAAGGGTCAATAGCTGCCTCGGGCACCGTATGGTCGTTCCCCTGTGAGTTTAGATTATCGAATCCGACGCAAAAATGATAGTTAATTGTAACGTTTAGGGACTCCTAATGACGATGGGACACTCAAATTGCGTCGAGTTCAATACATCATCCTCCAGCCGACTTGTCTCCAAGGGGATATTGCTGTCTCGGGCACAATATGATCTTTCTCCTGTGAGTCTAGATTTTCGAATCCGACGCAAAAATGATAGTGAATTGTAACGTTCAGCGCCTCCTAATGACGATAGAAGACTCAAATTGCGTCGAGATTCAATACATCGTCCTCCAGCCGATTTGTCTCCAAGGGGTATATTGCTGTCTCGAGCACCGTATGAACTTCTCCTGTGAGTAGATTTTCGAATCCGGCGCGAAACTGATAGTTAATTGTAAGGTTCAGGGCCTTGTAATGACGATGGAACACTCAAATTGCGTCGAGATTCAATACATCGGCCTCCAGACGACTTGTCTCCAACGGTGTATTGCTGCCTCGGGCACCTTATGGTCGTTCCCCTGTGAGTTTAGATTTTCGAATCCGACGAAAAACTGATAGTTAATTGTAACATTCAGGGCCTCCTAATGACGATGGAACCCTCATTTTGCGTCGCGATCCAATACATCGTCCTCCAGCCTACTTGTCTCCAAGGGTCTAATGCTGCCTCGGGCACCTTATGGTCGTTCTCTTGTAAGTCTAGATTTTAGAATCCGACGCAAAAATGATAGTTAATTGTAACGTTCATGGCCTCCTAATGCCGATGGAACTCTCAAATTGCGTCGAGATTCAATACATCGGCCTCCAGCGGAATTGTCTCCAAGGGGATATTGCTGTCTCGAGCACAGTATGAACTTCTCCTGTGAGTAGATTTTCGAATCCGACGCAAAAATGATAGTTAATTGTAACGTTCATGGCCTCCTAATGCCGATGGAACTCTCAATTTGCGTCGAGATTCAATACATCGGCCTCCAGCAGAATTGTCTCCAAGGGGATATTGCGGTCTCGAGCACCGTATGAACTTCTTCTGTGAGTAGATTTTCGAATGCGACGCATAAATGATAGTTAATTGTAACGTTCAGATCCTTGTAATGACGATGGAACACTCAAATTGCGTCGAGATTCAATACATCGGCCTCCCGCCGACTTGTCGCCAAGGATCTAATGCTGCCTCGGGCACTTTATGGTCGTTCTCTTGTAAGTCTAGATTTTCGAATCCGACGCAAAAATGATAGTTAATTGTAACGTTCAGGGCCGCCTAATGACGATGGAACTCTCAAATTGCGTCGAGATTCAATACATCGTCCTCCAGCCGACTTGTCTCCAAGGGTCTATTGCTGCCTCGGGCACCTTATGATCGTTCTCCTGTGAGTCTAGATTTTCGAACCCGACGCAAAAATGATAGTTAATTGTAATGTTCAGGGCCTCCTAATGCCGATGGAACACACAAATTGCGTCGAGATTCAATACATCGGCCTCCAGCCGACTTGTCTCCAAGGGTCTATTGCTTCCTCGGGCACCTTATGGTCGTTCTCCTGTGAGTCTAGATTTTCGAATCCGACGCAAAAATGATAGTTAATTGTAACGTTCAGATCCTTGTAATGACGATGGAACGCTCAAATTGCGTCGAGATTCAATACATCGGCCTCCAGCCGACTTGTCTCCAAGGGTCTATTGCTGCCTCGGGCACCTTATGATCGTTCTCCTGTGAGTTTAGATTTTCGAATCCGACGAAAAACTGATAGTTAATTGTAACATTCAGGGCCTCCTAATGACGATGGATCACTCAAATTGCGTCGCGATCCAATACATCGTCCTCCAGCCGACTTGTCTCCAAGGATCTAATGCTGCCTCGGGCACTTTATGGTCGTTCTCTTGTAAGTCTAGATTTTCGAATCCGACGCAAAAATGATAGTTAATTGTAACGTTCAGGGCCGCCTAATGACGATGGAACTCTCAAATTGCGTCGAGATTCAATACATCGTCCTCCAGCCGACTTGTCTCCAAGGGTCTATTGCTGCCTCGGGCACCTTATGATCGTTCTCCTGTGAGTCTAGATTTTCGAACCCGACGCAAAAATGATAGTTAATTGTAACGTTCAGGGCCTCCTAATGCCGATGGAACACTCAAATTGCGTCGAGATTCAATACATCGGCCTCCAGCCGACTTGTCTCCAAGGGTCTATTGCTTCCTCGGGCACCTTATGGTCGTTCTCCTGGGAGTCTAGAATTTCGAATCCGACGCAAAAATGATAGTTAATTGTAACGTTCAGGGCCTTGTAATGACGATGGAACACTCAAATTGCGTCGAGATTCAATACATCGGCCTCCAGCCGACTTGTCTCCAAGGGCCTATTGCTGCCTCGGGCACCTTATGATCGTTCTCCTGTGAGTTTAGATTATCGAATCCGACGCAAAAATGATAGTTAATTATAACGATCAGGGCCTCCTAATGCCGATGGAACACTCAAATTGCGTCGAGATTCAATACATCGGCCTCCAGCCGACTTGTCTCCAGGGGTCTATTGCTGCCTCGGGCACCTTATGGTCGTTGACCTGTGAGTCTAGATTTTCGAATCCGACGCAAAAATGATATTTAATTGTAACGTTCAGGGCCTTGTAATGACGATGGAACACTCAAATTGCGTCGAGATTCAATACATCGTCCTCCAGCCTACTTGTCTCCAAGGGTCTAATGCTGCCTCGGGCACCTTATGGTCGTTCTCTTGAAAGTCTAGATTTTAGAATCCGACGCAAAAATGATAGTTAATTGTAACGTTCATGGCCTCCTAATGCCGATGGAACTCTCAAATTGCGTCGAGATTCAATACATCGGCCTCCAGCGGAATTGTCTCCAAGGGGATATTGCTGTCTCGAGCACCGTATGAACTTCTCCTGTGAGTAGATTTTCGAATCCGACGCAAAAATGATAGTTAATTGTAACGTTCATGGCCTCCTAATGCCGATGGAACACTCAAATTGCGTCGATATTCAATACATCGGCCTCCAGCCGACTTGTCTCCAGGGGTCTATTGCTGCCTCGGGCACCTTATGGTCGTTGTCCTGTGAGTCTAGATTTTCGAATCCGACGCAAAAATGATATTTAATTGTAACATTCAAGGCCTTGTAATGACGATGGAACACTCAAATTGCGTCGAGATTCAATACATCGGCCTCCAGCCGACTTGTCTCCAAGGGTCTGTTGCTGCCTCGGGCAGCTTATGGTCGTTCTCCTGTGAGTCTAGATTTTCGATTCCGACGCAAAAATGATAGTTAATTGTAACGTTCAGGGCCTTGTATTGACGATGGAACACTCAAATTGCGTCGAGATTCAATACATCGGCCTCCAGCCGACTTGTCTCCAAGGGTCTATTGCTGCCTCGGGCACCTTATGATCGTTCTCCTGTGAGTTTAGATTATCGAATCCGACGCAAAAATGATAGTTAATTATATCGTTCAGGGCCTCCTAATGCCGATGGAACACTCAAATTGCGTCGAGATTCAATACATCGTCCTCCAGCCGACTTGTCTCCAAGGGTCTAATGCTGGCTCGGGCGCCTTTGGTCGTTCTCTTGTAAGTCTAGATTTTAGAATCCGACGCAAAAATGATAGTTAATTGTATCGTTCATGGCCTCCTAATGCCGATGGAACTCTCAAATTGCGTCGAGATTCAATACATCGGCCTCCAGCAGAATTGTCTCCAAGGGGATATTGCTGTCTCGAGCACCGTATGAACTTCTTCTGTGAGTAGATTTCCGAATGCGACGCATAAATGGTAGTTAATTGTAACGTTCAGGGCCTTCTAATGACGATGGGACACTCAAATTGCGTCGAGATTCAATACATCGGCCTCCAGCCGACTTGTCTCCAACGGTCTATTGCTGCCTCGGGCACCTAATGGTCGTTCTCCTGTGAGTTTAGATTTTCGAATCCGACGAAAAACTGATAGTTAATTGAAACATTCAGGGCCTCCTAATGACGATGGAACACTCATTTTGCGTCGCGATCCAATACATCGTCCTCCAACCGACTTGTCTCCAAGGGTCAATAGCTGCCTCGGGCACCGTATGGTCGTTCCCCTGTGAGTTTAGATTATCGAATCCGACGCAAAAATGATAGTTAATTGTAACGTTTAGGGCCTCCTAAAGACGATGGGACACTCAAATTGCGTCGAGATTCAATACATCGTCCTCCAGCCGACTTGTCTCCAAGGGGATATTGCTGTCTCGGGCACAATATGATCTTTCTCCTGTGAGTCTAGATTTTCGAATCCGACGCAAAAATGATAGTGAATTGAAACGTTCATCGCCTCCTAATGACGATAGAAGACTCAAATTGCGTCGAGATTCAATACATCGTCCTCCAGCCGATTTGTCTCCAAGGGGTATATTGCTGTCTCGAGCACCGTATGAACTTCTCCTGTGAGTAGATTTTCGAATCCGACGCGAAACTGATAGTTAATTGTAAGGTTCAGGGCCTTGTAATGACGATGGAACACTCAAATTGCGTCGAGATTCAACACATCGGCCTCCAGCCGACTTGTCTCCAACGGTGTATTGCTGCCTCGGGCACCTTATGGTCGTTCTCCTGTGAGTTTAGATTTTCGAATCCGACGAAAAACTGATAGTTAATTGTAACATTCAGGGCCTCCTAATGACGATGGAACACTCAAAATTGATTCGCGATCCAATACATCGTCCTCCAGCCGACTTGTCTCCAAGGGTCTAATGCTGCCTCGGGCACTTTATGATCGTTCTCTTGTAAGTCTAGATTTACGAATCCGACGCCAAAATGATAGTTAATTGTAACGTTCAGGGCCGCCTAATGACGATGGAACTCTCAAATTGCGCCGAGATTCAATACATTCGCTTCCAGCCGACTTGTCTCCAAGGGTCATTTGCTGCCTCGGGCACCTTATGGTCGTTCTCCTGTGAGTCTAGATTTTCGTATCCGACGCAAAAATGATAGTTAATTGTAACGTTCAGGGCCTTCTAATGACGATGGACCTCTAAAATTGCGTCGATATTCAATACATCGGCCTCCCGCCGACTTGTCTCCAAGGGGATATCGCGGCCTAGGGGACTATATGATCCTTCTCCTGTAAGTCTAGATTTTCGAATCCGACGCAAAGATGATAGTGAATAGTAACGTTCAGCGCCTCCTGATGACGATAGAACTCTCAAATTGCGACGAGATTCAATACATCGTCCTCCAGCCTACTTGTCTCCAAGGGTCTAATGCTGCCTCGGGCACCTTATGGTCGTTCTCTTGTAAGTCTAGATTTTAGAATCCGACGCAAAAATGATAGTTAATTGTAACGTTCATGGCCTCCTAATGCCGATGGAACTCTCAAATTGCGTCGAGATTCAATACATCGGCCTCCAGCGGAATTGTCTCCAAGGGGATATTGCTGTCTCGAGCACCGTATTAACTTCTCCTGTGAGTAGATTTTCGAAACCGACGCAAAAATGATAGTTAATTTTAACGTTCAGGGCCTCCTAATGCCGATGGAACACTCAAATTGCGTCGAGATTCAATACATCGGCCTCCAGCCGACTTGTCTCCAAGGGTCTATTGCTGCCTCGGGCACCTTATGATCGTTCTCCTGTGAGTCGAGATTTTCGAATCCGACGCAAAAATGATAGTTAATTGTAACGTTCAGATCCTTGTAATGACGATGGAACACTCAAATTGCGTCGAGATTCAATACATCGGCCTCCCGCCGACTTGTCGCCAAGGATCTAATGCTGCCTCGGGCACTTTATGGTCGTTCTCTTGTAAGTCTAGATTTTCGAATCCGACGCAAAAATGATAGTTAATTGTAACGTTCAGGGCCGCCTAATGACGATGGAACTCTCAAATTGCGTCGAGATTCAATACATCGTCCTCCAGCCGACTTGTCTCCAAGGGTCTATTGCTGCCTCGGGCACCTTATGATCGTTCTCCTGTGAGTCTAGATTTTCGAACCCGACGCAAAAATGATAGTTAATTGTAACGTTCAGAGCCTCCTAATGCCGATGGAACACACAAATTGCGTCGAGATTCAATACATCGGCCTCCAGCCGACTTGTCTCCAAGGGTCTATTGCTTCCTCGGGCACCTTATGGTCGTTCTCCTGTGAGTCTAGATTTTCGAATCCGACACAAAAATGATAGTTAATTGTAACGTTCAGATCCTTGTAATGACGATGGAACACTCAAATTGCGTCGAGATTCAATACATCGGCCTCCAGCCGACTTGTCTCCAAGGGTCTATTGCTGCCTCGGGCACCTTATGATCGTTCTCCTGTGAGTTTAGATTTTCGAATCCGACGAAAAACTGATAGTTAATTGTAACATTCAGGGCCTCCTAATGACGATGGATCACTCAAATTGCGTCGCGATCCAATACATCGTCCTCCAGCCGACTTGTCTCCAAGGATCTAATGCTGCCTCGGGCACTTTATGGTCGTTCTCTTGTAAGTCTAGATTTTCGAATCCGACGCAAAAATGATAGTTAATTGTAACGTTCAGGGCCGCCTAATGACGATGGAACCCTCAAATTGCGTCGAGATTCAATACATCGTCCTCCAGCCGACTTGTCTCCAAGGGTCTATTGCTGCCTCGGGCACCTTATGATCGTTCTCCTGTGAGTCTAGATTTTCGAACCCGACGCAAAAATGATAGTTAATTGTAACGTTCAGGGCCTCCTAATGCCGATGGAACACTCAAATTGCGTCGAGATTCAATACATCGGCCTCCAGCCGACTTGTCTCCAAGGGTCTATTGCTTCCTCGGGCACCTTATGGTCGTTCTCCTGGGAGTCTAGAATTTCGAATCCGACGCAAAAATGATAGTTAATTGTAACGTTCAGGGCCTTGTAATGACGATGGAACACTCAAATAGCGTCGAGATTCAATACATCGGCCTCCAGCCGACTTGTCTCCAAGGGCCTATTGCTGCCTCGGGCACCTTATGATCGTTCTCCTGTGAGTTTAGATTATCGAATCCGACGCAAAAATGATAGTTAATTATAATGATCAGGGCCTCCTAATGCCGATGGAACACTCAAATTGCGTCGAGATTCAATACATCGGCCTCCAGCCGACTTGTCTCCAGGGGTCTATTGCTGCCTCGGGCACCTTATGGTCGTTGACCTGTGAGTCTAGATTTTCGAATCCGACGCAAAAATGATATTTAATTGTAACGTTCAGGGCCTTGTAATGACGATGGAACACTCAAATTGCGTCGAGATTCAATACATCGTCCTCCAGCCTACTTGTCTCCAAGGGTCTAATGCTGCCTCGGGCACCTTATGGTCGTTCTCTTGAAAGTCTAGATTTTAGAATCCGACGCAAAAATGATAGTTAATTGTAACGTTCATGGCCTCCTAATGCCGATGGAACTCTCAAATTGCGTCGAGATTCAATACATCGGCCTCCAGCGGAATTGTCTCCAAGGGGATATTGCTGTCTCGAGCACCGTATGAACTTCTCCTGTGAGTAGATTTTCGAATCCGACGCAAAAATGATAGTTAATTGTAACGTTCATGGCCTCCTAATGCCGATGGAACACTCAAATTGCGTCGATATTCAATACATCGGCCTCCAGCCGACTTGTCTCCAGGGGTCTATTGCTGCCTCGGGCACCTTATGGTCGTTGTCCTGTGAGTCTAGATTTTCGAATCCGACGCAAAAATGATATTTAATTGTAACATTCAAGGCCTTGTAATGACGATGGAACACTCAAATTGCGTCGAGATTCAATACATCGGCCTCCAGCCGACTTGTCTCCAAGGGTCTGTTGCTGCCTCGGGCAGCTTATGGTCGTTCTCCTCTGAGTCTAGATTTTCGAATCCGACGCAAAAATGATAGTTAATTGTAACGTTCAGGGCCTTGTATTGACGATGGAACACTCAAATTGCGTCGAGATTCAATACATCGGCCTCCAGCCGACTTGTCTCCAAGGGTCTATTGCTGCCTCGGGCACCTTATGTTCGTTCTCCTGTGAGTTTAGATTATCGAATCCGACGCAAAAATGATAGTTAATTATATCGTTCAGGGCCTCCTAATGCCGATGGAACACTCAAATTGCGTCGAGATTCAATACATCGTCCTCCAGCCGACTTGTCTCCAAGGGTCTAATGCTGGCTCGGGCGCCTTTGGTCGTTCTCTTGTAAGTCTAGATTTTAGAATCCGACGCAAAAATGATAGTTAATTGTAACGTTCATGGCCTCCTAATGCCGATGGAACTCTCAAATTGCGTCGAGATTCAATACATCGGCCTCCAGCAGAATTGTCTCCAAGGGGATATTGCTGTCTCGAGCACCGTATGAACTTCTTCTGTGAGTAGATTTCCGAATGCGACGCATAAATGGTAGTTAATTGTAACGTTCAGGGCCTTCTAATGACGATGGGACACTCAAATTGCGTCGAGATTCAATACATCGGCCTCCAGCCGACTTGTCTCCAACGGTCTATTGCTGCCTCGGGCACCTAATGGTCGTTCTCCTGTGAGTTTAGATTTTCGAATCCGACGAAAAACTGATAGTTAATTGAAACATTCAGGGCCTCCTAATGACGATGGAACACTCATTTTGCGTCGCGATCCAATACATCGTCCTCCAACCGACTTGTCTCCAAGGGTCAATAGCTGCCTCGGGCACCGTATGGTCGTTCCCCTGTGAGTTTAGATTATCGAATCCGACGCAAAAATGATAGTTAATTGTAACGTTTAGGGCCTCCTAAAGACGATGGGACACTCAAATTGCGTCGAGATTCAATACATCGTCCTCCAGCCGACTTGTCTCCAAGGGGATATTGCTGTCTCGGGCACAATATGATCTTTCTCCTGTGAGTCTAGATTTTCGAATCCGACGCAAAAATGATAGTGAATTGAAACGTTCATCGCCTCCTAATGACGATAGAAGACTCAAATTGCGTCGAGATTCAATACATCGTCCTCCAGCCGATTTGTCTCCAAGGGGTATATTGCTGTCTCGAGCACCGTATGAACTTCTCCTGTGAGTAGATTTTCGAATCCGACGCGAAACTGATAGTTAATTGTAAGGTTCAGGGCCTTGTAATGACGATGGAACACTCAAATTGCGTCGAGATTCAACACATCGGCCTCAGGCCGACTTGTCTCCAACGGTGTATTGCTGCCTCGGGCACCTTATGGTCGTTCTCCTGTGAGTTTAGATTTTCGAATCCGACGAAAAACTGATAGTTAATTGTAACATTCAGGGCCTCCTAATGACGATGGAAACCTCATTTTGCGTCGCGATCCAATACATCGTCCTCCAACCGACTTGTCTCCAAGGGTCAATAGCTGCCTCGGGCACCGTATGGTCGTTCCCCTGTGAGTTTAGATTATCGAATCCGACGCAAAAATGATAGTTAATTGTAAAGTTTAGGGCCTCCTAATGACGATGGGACACTCAAATTGCGTCGAGATTCAATACATCGTCCTGCAGCCGACTTGTCTCCAAGGGGATATTGCTGTCTCGGGCACAATATGATCCTTCTCCTATGAGTCTAGATTTTCGAATCCGACGCAAAAATGATAGTGAATTGTAACGTTCAGCGCCTCCTAATGACGATAGAAGACTCAAATTGCGTCGGGATACAATACATCGTCCTCCAACTGATTTGTCTCCAAGGGGATATTGCTGCCTCGGGCACCAAATGGTTCGTCTGCTGTGAGTCTGGATTTTCGAATCCGACGAAAAACTGATAGTTAATTGTAACATTCAGGGCCTCCTAATGACGATGGAACACTCAAATTGCGTCGCGATCCAATACATCGTCCTCCAGCCGATTTGTCACCAAGGGTCTAATGCTGCCTCGGGCACTTTATGGTCGTTCTCTTGTAAGTCCAGATTTACGAATCCGACGCCAAAATGATAGTTAATTGTAACGTTCAGGGCCGCCTAATGACGATGGAACTCTCAAATTGCGTCGAGATTCAATACATCGTCCTGCAGCCGACTTGTCTCCAAGGGTCAATTACTGCCTCGGGCACCTTATGGTCGTTCTCCTGTGAGTCTAGATTTTCGTATCCGACGCAAAAATGATAGTTAATTGTAACGTTCAGGGCCTTCTAATGACGATGGAACACTCAAATTGCGTCGAGATTCAATACATCGGCCTCCAGCCGACTTGTCTCCAAGGGGATATCGCTGCCGCGGGCACCACATGGTCCTTCTCCTGTGAGTCTAGAATTTCGAATCCGACGCAAAAATGATAGTGAATTGTAACGTTCAGCGCCTCCTAACGACGATAGAAGACTCAAATTGCGTCGCGATCCAATACATTGTCCTCCAGCCGAAATGTCTCCAAGGGTCTATTGCTGCCTCGGGCACCTTATGGTCGTTCTCCTGTGAGTCTAGATTTTCGAATCCGACGCAAAAATGATAGTTAATTGTAACGTTAAGGGCCTTGTAATGAGGATGGAACACTCAAATTGCGTCGAGATTCAATACATCGTCCTCCAGCCGACTTGTCTCCAAGGGTCTGTTGCTGCCTCGGGCACCGTATGGTCGTTCTCCTGTGAGTTTAGGTTATCGAATCCGACGCAAAAATGATAGATAATTTTAACGTTCAGGGCCTCCTAATGCCGATGGAACGCTCAAATTTCGTCGAGATTCAATTCATCGGCCTCCAGCCGACTTGTCTCCAAGGGTCTATTGCTGCCTCTGGCACCTTATGGTCGTTCTCCTGTGAGTCTAGATTTTCGAATCCGACGCAAAAATGATAGTTAATTGTAACATTCAGGGCCTCCTAATGACGATGGAACACTCAAATTGCGTCGCGATCCAATACATCGTCCTCCAGCCGACTTGCCTCCAAGGATCTAATGCTGCCTCGGGCACTTTATGGTCGAACTCTTGTAAGTCTAGATTTTCGAATCCGACGCAAAAATGATAGTTAATTGTAACATTCAGGGCCGCCTAATAACGATGGAACTCTCTAATTGCGTCGAGATTCAATACATCGTCCTCCAGCCGACTTGTCTCCAAGGGTCTATTGCTGCCTCGGGCACCTTATGGTCGTACTCCTGTGAGTCTAGATTTTCGAACCCGAGGGAAAAATGATAGTTAATTGTAACGTTCAGGGCTTCCTAATGCCGATGGAACACTCAAATTGCGTCGAGATTCAATACATCGGCCTCCAGCCGACTTGTCTGCAAGGGTCTATTGCTGCCTCGGGCACCTTATGGTCGTTCTCCTGTGAGTCTAGATTTTCGAATCCAACGCAAAAATGATAGTTAATTGTAACGTTCAGGGCCTTGTAATGACGATGGAACACTCAAATTGCGTCGAGATTCAATACATCGGCCTCCAGCCGACTTGTCTCCAAGGGTCTATTGCTGCCTCGGGCACCTTATGGTCGTTCTCCTGTGAGTTTAGATTATCGAATTCGACGCAAAAATGATAGTTAATTATAACGTTCAGGGCCTCCTAATGCCGATGGAACACTCAAATTGCGTCGAGATTCAATACATCGGCCTCCAGGCGACTTGTCTCCAGGGGTCTATTGCTACCTCGGGCACCTTATGGTCGTTGTACTGTGAGTCTAGATTATCGAATCCGACGCAAAAATGATAGTTAATTGTAACGTTCAGGGCCTTGTAATGACGATGGAACACTCAAATTGCGTCGAGATTCAATACATCGGCCTCCAGCCGAATTGTGTCCAAGGGTCTAATGCTGCCTCGGGCACCTTATGGTCGTTCTCCTGTGAGTTTAGATTATCGAATCCGACGCAAAAATTATAGTTAATTGTAACGTTTAGGGCCTCCTAATGACGATGGAACACTCAAATTGCGTCGATATTCAATACATCGGCCTCCAGCCGACTTGTCTCCAAGGGTCTAATGCTGCCTCGGGCACCTTATGGTCGTTCTCTTGTAAGTCTAGATTCTAGAATCCGACGCAAAAGTGATAGTTAATTGTAACGTTCATGGCCTCCTAATGCCGACGGAACTCTCAAATTGCGTCAAGATTCAATACATCGGCCTCCAGCGGAATTGTCTCCAAGGGGATATTGCTGTCTCGGGCACAATATGATCTTTCTCCTGTGAGTCTAGATTTTCGAATCCGACGCAAAAATGATAGTGAATTGTAACGTTCAGCGCCTCCTAATGACGATAGAAGACTCAAATTGCGTCGAGATTCAATACATCGTCCTCCAGCCGATTTGTGTCCAAGGGGTATATTGCTGTCTCGAGCACCGTATGAACTTCTCCTGTGAGTAGATTTTCGAATCCGACGCGAAACTGATTGTTAATTGTAACGTTCAGGGCCTTGTAATAACGATGGAACACTCAAATTGCGTCGGGATTCAATACATCGGACTCCAGCCGACTTGTCTCCAACGGTCTATTGCTGCCTCGGGCACCTTATGGTCGTTCTCCTGTGAGTTTAGATTTTCGAATCCGACGAAAAACTGATGGTTAATTGTATCATTCAGGGCCTCCTAATAACGATGGAACACTCATTTTGCGTCGCGATCCAATACATCGTCCTCCAACCGACTTGTCTCCAAGGGTCTATAGCTGCCTCGGGCACCGTATGGTCGTTCCCCTGTGAGTTTAAATTATCGAATCCGACGCAAAAATGATAGTTAATTGTATCGTTTAGGGCCTCCTAATGACGATGGGACACTCAAATTGCGTCGAGATTCAATACATCGTCCTCCAGCCGACTTGTCTCCAAGGGGATTTTGCTGTCTCGGGCACAATATGAACCTTCTCCTGTGAGTCTAGATTTTCGAATCCGACGCGAAACTGATAGTTAATTGTAAGGTTCAGGGCCTTGTAATGACGATGGAACACTCAAATTGCGTCGAGATTCAATACATCGTCCTGCAGCCGACTTGTCTCCAAGGGTCAATTACTGCCTCGGGCACCTTATGGTCGTTCTCCTGTGAGTCTAGATTTTCGTATCCGACGCAAAAATGATAGTTAATTGTAACGTTCAGGGCCTTCTAATGACGATGGAACACTCAAATTGCGTCGAGATTCAATACATCGGCCTCCAGCCGACTTGTCTCCAAGGGGATATCGCTGCCGCGGGCACCACATGGTCCTTCTCCTGTGAGTCTAGAATTTCGAATCCGACGCAAAAATGATAGTGAATTGTAACGTTCAGCGCCTCCTAACGACGATAGAAGACTCAAATTGCGTCGCGATCCAATACATTGTCCTCCAGCCGAAATGTCTCCAAGGGTCTATTGCTGCCTCGGGCACCTTATGGTCGTTCTCCTGTGAGTCTAGATTTTCGAATCCGACGCAAAAATGATAGTTAATTGTAACGTTAAGGGCCTTGTAATGAGGATGGAACACTCAAATTGCGTCGAGATTCAATACATCGTCCTCCAGCCGACTTGTCTCCAAGGGTCTGTTGCTGCCTCGGGCACCGTATGGTCGTTCTCCTGTGAGTTTAGGTTATCGAATCCGACGCAAAAATGATAGATAATTTTAACGTTCAGGGCCTCCTAATGCCGATGGAACACTCAAATTTCGTCGAGATTCAATTCATCGGCCTCCAGCCGACTTGTCTCCAAGGGTCTATTGCTGCCTCTGGCACCTTATGGTCGTTCTCCTGTGAGTCTAGATTTTCGAATCCGACGCAAAAATGATAGTTAATTGTAACATTCAGGGCCGCCTAATAACGATGGAACTCTCTAATTGCGTCGAGATTCAATACATCGTCCTCCAGCCGACTTGTCTCCAAGGGTCTATTGCTGCCTCGGGCACCTTATGGTCGTACTCCTGTGAGTCTAGATTTTCGAACCCGAGGGAAAAATGATAGTTAATTGTAACGTTCAGGGCTTCCTAATGCCGATGGAACACTCAAATTGCGTCGAGATTCAATACATCGGCCTCCAGCCGACTTGTCTGCAAGGGTCTATTGCTGCCTCGGGCACCTTATGGTCGTTCTCCTGTGAGTCTAGATTTTCGAATCCAACGCAAAAATGATAGTTAATTGTAACGTTCAGGGCCTTGTAATGACGATGGAACACTCAAATTGCGTCGAGATTCAATACATCGGCCTCCAGCCGACTTGTCTCCAAGGGTCTATTGCTGCCTCGGGCACCTTATGGTCGTTCTCCTGTGAGTTTAGATTATCGAATTCGACGCAAAAATGATAGTTAATTATAACGTTCAGGGCCTCCTAATGCCGATGGAACACTCAAATTGCGTCGAGATTCAATACATCGGCCTCCAGGCGACTTGTCTCCAGGGGTCTATTGCTACCTCGGGCACCTTATGGTCGTTGTACTGTGAGTCTAGATTATCGAATCCGACGCAAAAATGATAGTTAATTGTAACGTTCAGGGCCTTGTAATGACGATGGAACACTCAAATTGCGTCGAGATTCAATACATCGGCCTCCAGCCGAATTGTGTCCAAGGGTCTAATGCTGCCTCGGGCACCTTATGGTCGTTCTCCTGTGAGTTTAGATTATCGAATCCGACGCAAAAATTATAGTTAATTGTAACGTTTAGGGCCTCCTAATGACGATGGAACACTCAAATTGCGTCGATATTCAATACATCGGCCTCCAGCCGACTTGTCTCCAAGGGTCTAATGCTGCCTCGGGCACCTTATGGTCGTTCTCTTGTAAGTCTAGATTCTAGAATCCGACGCAAAAGTGATAGTTAATTGTAACGTTCATGGCCTCCTAATGCCGACGGAACTCTCAAATTGCGTCAAGATTCAATACATCGGCCTCCAGCGGAATTGTCTCCAAGGGGATATTGCTGTCTCGGGCACAATATGATCTTTCTCCTGTGAGTCTAGATTTTCGAATCCGACGCAAAAATGATAGTGAATTGTAACGTTCAGCGCCTCCTAATGACGATAGAAGACTCAAATTGCGTCGAGATTCAATACATCGTCCTCCAGCCGATTTGTGTCCAAGGGGTATATTGCTGTCTCGAGCACCGTATGAACTTCTCCTGTGAGTAGATTTTCGAATCCGACGCGAAACTGATTGGTAATTGTAACGTACAGGGCCTTGTAATAACGATGGAACACTCAAATTGCGTCGAGATTCAATACATCGGACTCCAGCCGACTTGTCTCCAACGGTCTATTGCTGCCTCGGGCACCTTATGGTCGTTCTCCTGTGAGTTTAGATTTTCGAATCCGACGAAAAACTGATGGTTAATTGTATCATTCAGGGCCTCCTAATAACGATGGAACACTCATTTTGCGTCGCGATCCAATACATCGTCCTCCAACCGACTTGTCTCCAAGGGTCAATAGCTGCCTCGGGCACCGTATGGTCGTTCCCCTGTGAGTTTAAATTATCGAATCCGACGCAAAAATGATAGTTAATTGTATCGTTTAGGGCCTCCTAATGACGATGGGACACTCAAATTCGTCGAGATTCAATACATCGTCCTCCAGCCGACTTGTCTCCAAGGGGATTTTGCTGTCTCGGGCACAATATGATCCTTCTCCTGTGAGTCCAGATTTTCGAATCCGACGCGAAACTGATAGTTAATTGTAAGGTTCAGGGCCTTGTAATGACGATGGAACACTCAAATTGCGTCGAGATTCAATACATCGGCCTCCAGCCGACTTGTCTCCTACGGTCTATTGCTGCCTCGGGCACCTTATGGGCGTTCTCCTGTGAGTTTAGATTTTCGAATCCGAAGAAAAACTGATAGTTAATTGTCACATTCAGGGCCTCCTAATGACGATGGAACACTCATTTTGCGTCGCGATCCAATACATCGTCCTCCAACCGACTTGTCTCCAAGGGTCGGCACCGTATTGTCGTTCCCCTGTGAGTTTAGATTTTCGAATCCGACGCAAAAATGATAGTTAATTGTAACATTCAGGGCCTCCTAATGCCGATGGAACACTAAAATTGCGTCGAGATTCAATACATCGGCCACCAGCCGACTTGTCTCCAAGGGTCTATTGCTGCCTCGGGCACCTTATGGTCGTTCTCCTGTGAGTCTAGATTTTCGAATCCGACGCAAAAATGATAGTTAATTGTAACGTTCAGGGCCATGTAATGACGATGGAACACTCAAATTGCGTCGAGATTCAATACATCGGCCTCCCGCCAACTTGTCTCCAAGGAAGTTGCTGCCTCGGGCACCTTATAGTCGTTCTCCTGTGAGTTTAGATTATCGAATCCGACGCAAAAATGATAGTTAATTGTAACGTTTAGGGCCTTGTAATGACGATGGGACACTCAAATTGCGTCGAGTTTCAATACATCGGCCTCCAGCCGACTTGTCTCCAAAGGTCTAATGCTGCTCGGGCACCTTATGGTCGTTCTCCTGTGAGTCTAGATTTTCGAATCCGACGCAAAAATGATAGTTAATTGTAACGTTCAGAGCCTTGTAATGACGATGGAACACTCAAATTGCGTCGAGATTCAATACATCGGCCTCCAGCCGACTTGTCTCCATGGGTCTATTGCTGCCTCGGGCACCTTATGGTCGTTCTCCTGTGAGTTTAGATTATCGAATCCGACGCAAACATGATAGTTAATTGTAACAGTCAGGGCCTCCTAATGCCGATGGAACACTCAAATTGCGTCGAGATTCAATACATCGGCCACCAGCCGACTTGTCTCCAAGGGTCTATTGCTGCCTCGGGCACCTTATGGTCGTTCTCCTGTGAGTCTAGATTTTCGAATCCGACGCAAAAATCATAGTTAATTGTAACGTTCAGGGCCATGTAATGACGATGGAACACTCAAATTGCGTCGAGATTCAATACATCGGCCACCCGCCGACTTGTCTCCAAGGGTGTTGCTGCCTCGGGCACCTTATGGTCGTTCTCCTGTGAGTTTAGATTATCGAATCCGACGCAAAAATGATAGTTAATTGTAACGTTTAGGGCCTACTAATGACGATGGATCACTCAAATTGCGTCGATATTCAATACATCGGCCTCCAGCTGACTTGTCTCCAAGGGTCTGTTGCTGCCTCGAGCACCATATGATCCTACTCCTGTGAGTCTAGATTTTCGAATCCGACGCAAAAATGATAGTTAATTGTAACATTCAGGGCCTCCTAATGACGATGGAACACTCAAATTGCGTCGCGATCCAATACATCGTCCTCCAGCCGACTTGTCTCCAAGGATCTAATGCTGCCTCGGGCACTTTATGGTCGAACTCTTGTAAGTCTAGATTTTCGAATCCGACGCAAAAATGATAGTTAATTGTAACATTCAGGGCCGCCTAATAACGATTTAACTCTCTAATTGCGTCGAGATTCAATACATCGTCCTCCAGCCGACTTGTCTCCAAGGGTCTATTGCTGCCTCGGGCACCTTATGGTCGTTCTCCTGTGAGTCTAGATTTTCGAACCCGAGGGAAAAATGATAGTTAATTGTAACGTTCAGGGCTTCCTAATGCCGATGGAACACTCAAATTGCGTCGAGATTCAATACATCGGCCTCCAGCCGACTTGTCTCCAAGGGTCTATTGCTGCCTCGGGCACCTTATGGTCGTTCTCCTGTGAGTCTAGATTTTCGAATCCAACGCAAAAATGATAGTTAATTGTAACGTTCAGGGCCTTGTAATGACGATGGAACACTCAAATTGCGTCGAGATTCAATACATCGGCCTCCAGCCGACTTGTCTCCAAGGGTCTATTGCTGCCTCGGGCACCTTATGGTCGTTCTCCTGTGAGTTTAGATTATCGAATTCGACGCAAAAATGATAGTTAATTATACCGTTCAGGGCCTCCTAATGCCGATGGAACACTCAAATTGCGTCGAGATTCAATACATCGGCCTCCAGGCGACTTGTCTCCAGGGGTCTATTGCTACCTCGGGCACCTTATGGTCGTTGTACTGTGAGTCTAGATTATCGAATCCGACGCAAAAATGATAGTTTATTGTAACGTTCAGGGCCTTGTAATGACGATGGAACACTCAAATTGCGTCGAGATTCAATACATCGGCCTCCAGCCGAATTCTCTCCAAGGGTCTAATGCTGCCTCGGGCACCTTATGGTCGTTCTCCTGTGAGTTTAGATTATCGAATCCGACGCAAAAATTATAGTTAATTGTAACGTTTAGGGCCTCCTAATGACGATGGAACACTCAAATTGCGTCGAGATTCAATACATCGGCCTCCAGCCGACTTGTCTCCAAGGGTCTAATGCTGCCTCGGGCACCTTATGGTCGTTCTCTTGTAAGTCTAGATTCTAGAATCCGACGCAAAAATGATAGTTAATTGTAACGTTCATGGCCTCCTAATGCCGACGGAACTCTCAAATTGCGTCAAGATTCAATACATGGGCCTCCAGCGGAATTGTCTCCAAGGGGATATTGCTGTCTCGGGCACAATATGATCTTTCTCCTGTGAGTCTAGATTTTCGAATCCGACGCAAAACTGATAGTGAATTGTAACGTTCAGCGCCTCCTAATGACGATAGAAGACTCAAATTGTGTCGAGATTCAATACATCGTCCTCCAGCCGATTTGTGTCCAAGGGGTATATTGCTGTCTCGAGCACCGTATGAACTTCTCCTGTGAGTAGATTTTCGAATCCGACGCGAAACTGATTGTTAATTGTAACGTTCAGGGCCTTGTAATAACGATGGAACACTCAAATTGCGTCGAGATTCAATACATCGGACTCCAGCCGACTTGTCTCCAACGGTCTATTGCTGCCTCGGGCACCTTATGGTCGTTCTCCTGTGAGTTTAGATTTTCGAATCCGACGAAAAACTGATGGTTAATTGTATCATTCAGGGCCTCCTAATAACGAAGGAACACTCATTTTGCGTCGCGATCCAATACATCGTCCTCCAACCGACTTGTCTCCAAGGGTCAATAGCTGCCTCGGGCACCGTATGGTCGTTCCCCTGTGAGTTTAAATTATCGAATCCGACGCAAAAATGATAGTTAATTGTATCGTTTAGGGCCTCCTAATGACTATGGGACACTCAAATTGCGTCGAGATTCAATACATCGTCCTCCAGCCGACTTGTCTCCAAGGGGATTTTGCTGTCTCGGGCACAATATGATCCTTCTCCTGTGAGTCTAGATTTTCGAATCCGACGCGAAACTGATAGTTAATTGTAAGGTTCAGGGCCTTGTAATGACGATGGAACACTCAAATTGCGTCGAGATTCAATACATCGGCCTCCAGCCGACTTGTCTCCAACGGTCTATTGCTGCCTCGGGCACCTTATGGGCGTTCTCCTGTGAGTTTAGATTATCGAATCCGACGCAAAAATGATAGTTAATTGTAACGTTTAGGGCCTTGTAATGACGATGGGACACTCAAATTGCGTCGAGATTCAATACATCGGCCTCCAGCCGACTTGTCTCCAACGGTCTATTGCTGCCTCGGGCACCTTATGGGCGTTCTCCTGTGAGTTTAGATTTTCGAATCCGAAGAAAAACTGATAGTTAATTGTAACATTCAGGGCCTCCTAATGACGATGGAACACTCATTTTGCGTCGCGATCCAATACATCGTCCTCCAACCGACTTGTCTCCAAGGGTCGGCACCGTATTGTCGTTCCCCTGTGAGTTTAGATTTTCGAATCCGACGCAAAAATGATAGTTAATTGTAACATTCAGGGCCTCGTAATGCCGATGGAACACTAAAATTGCGTCGAGATTCAATACATCGGCCACCAGCCGACTTGTCTCCAAGGGTCTATTGCTGCCTCGGGCACCTTATGGTCGTTCTCCTGTGAGTCTAGATTTTCGAATCCGACGCAAAAATGATAGTTAATTGTAACGTTCAGGGCCATGTAATGACGATGGAACACTCAAATTGCGTCGAGATTCAATACATCGGCCTCCCGCCGACTTGTCTCCAAGGGTGTTGCTGCCTCGGGCACCTTATGGTCGTTCTCCTGTGAGTTTAGATTATCGAATCCGACGCAAAAATGATAGTTAATTGTAACGTTTAGGGCCTTGTAATGACGATGGGACACTCAAATTGCGTCGAGATTCAATACATCGGCCTCCAGCCGACTTGTCTCCAAAGGTCTAATGCTGCTTCGGGCACCTTATGGTCGTTCTCCTGTGAGTCTAGATTTTCGAATCCGACGCAAAAATGATAGTTAATTGTAACGTACAGAGCCTTGTAATGACGATGGAACACTCAAATTGCGTCGAGATTCAATACATCGGCCTCCAGCCGACTTGTCTCCATGGGTCTATTGCTGCCTCGGGCACCTTATGGTCGTTCTCCTGTGAGTTTAGATTATCGAATCCGACGCAAACATGATAGTTAATTGTAACAGTCAGGGCCTCCTAATGCCGATGGAACACTCAAATTGCGTCGAGATTCAATACATCGGCCACCAGCCGACTTGTCTCCAAGGGTCTATTGCTGCCTCGGGCACCTTATGGTCGTTCTCCTGTGAGTCTAGATTTTCGAATCCGACGCAAAAATGATAGTTAATTGTAACGTTCAGGGCCATGTAATGACGATGGAAGACTCAAATTGCGTCGAGATTCAATACATCGGCCTCCCGCCGACTTGTCTCCAAGGGTGTTGCTGCCTCGGGCACCTTATGGTCGTTCTCCTGTGAGTTTAGATTATCGAATCCGACGCAAAAATGATAGTTAATTGTAACGTTTAGGGCCTACTAATGACGATGGATCACTCAAATTTCGTCGATATTCAATACATCGGCCTCCAGCTGACTTGTCTCCAAGGGTCTGTTGCTGCCTCGGGCACCATATGATCCTACTCCTGTGAGTCTAGATTTTCGAATCCGACGCAAAAATGATAGTTAATTGTAACATTCAGGGCCTCCTAATGACGATGGAACACTCAAATTGCGTCGCGATCCAATACATCGTCCTCCAGCCGACTTGTCTCCAAGGATCTAATGCTGCCTCGGGCACTTTATGGTCGAACTCTTGTAAGTCTAGATTTTCGAATCCGACGCAAAAATGATAGTTAATTGTAACATTCAGGGCCGCCTAATAACGATGGAACTCTCTAATTGCGTCGAGATTCAATACATCGTCCTCCAGCCGACTTGTCTCCAAGGGTCTATTGCTGCCTCGGGCACCTTATGGTCGTTCTCCTGTGAGTCTAGATTTTCGAACCCGAGGGAAAAATGATAGTTAATTGTAACGTTCAGGGCTTCCTAATGCCGATGGAACACTCAAATTGCGTCGAGATTCAATACATCGGCCTCCAGCCGACTTGTCTCCAAGGGCCTATTGCTGCCTCGGGCACCTTATGGTCGTTCTCCTGTGAGTCTAGATTTTCGAATCCAACGCAAAAATGATAGTTAATTGTAACGTTCAGGGCCTTGTAATGACGATGGAACACTCAAATTGCGTCGAGATTCAATACATCGGCCTCCAGCCGACTTGTCTCCAAGGGTCTATTGCTGCCTCGGGCACCTTATGGTCGTTCTCCTGTGAGTTTAGATTATCGAATTCGACGCAAAAATGATAGTTAATTATAACGTTCAGGGCCTCCTAATGCCGATGGAACACTCAAATTGCGTCGAGATTCAATACATCGTCCTCCAGCCGATATGTGTCCAAGGGGATTTTGCTGTCTCGGGCACAATATGATCCTTCTCCTGTGAGTCTAGATTTTCGAATCCGACGCGAAACTGATAGTTAATTGTAAGGTTCAGGGCCTTGTAATGACGATGGAACACTCAAATTGCGTCGAGATTCAATACATCGGACTCCAGCCGACTTGTCTCCAACGGTCTATTGCTGCCTCGGGCACCCTATGGTCGTTCTCCTGTGAGTTTAGATTTTCGAATCCGACGAAAAACTGATGGTTAATTGTATCATTCAGGGCCTCCTAATAACGAAGGAACACTCATTTTGCGTCGCGATCCAATACATCGTCCTCCAATCGACTTTTCTCCAAGGGTCAATAGCTGCCTCGGGCACCGTATGGTCGTTCCCCTGTGAGTTTAAATTATCGAATCCGACGCAAAAATGATAGTTAATTGTATCGTTTAGGGCCTCCTAATGACGATGGGACACTCAAATTGCGTCGAGATTCAATACATCGTCCTCCAGCCGACTTGTCTCCAAGGGGATTTTGCTGTCTCGGGCACAATATGATCCTTCTCCTGTGAGTCTAGATTTTCGAATCCGACGCGAAACTGATAGTTAATTGTAAGGTTCAGGGCCTTGTAATGACGATGGAACACTCAAATTGCGTCGAGATTCAATACATCGGCCTCCAGCCGACTTGTCTCCAACGGTCTATTGCTGCCTCGGGCACCTTATGGGCGTTCTCCTGTGAGTTTAGATTTTCGAATCCGAAGAAAAACTGATAGTTAATAGTAACATTCAGGGCCTCCTAATGACGATGGAACACTCATTTTGCGTCGCGATCCAATACATCGTCCTCCAACCGACTTGTCTCCAAGGGTCGGCACCGTATTGTCGTTCCCCTGTGAGTTTAGATTTTCGAATCCGACGCAAAAATGAAAGTTAATTGTAACATTCAGGGCCTCCTAATGCCGATGGAACACTAAAATTGCGTCGAGATTCAATACATCGGCCACCAGCCGACTTGTCTCCAAGGGTCTATTGCTGCCTCGGGCACCTTATGGTCGTTCTCCTGTGAGTCTAGATTTTCGAATCCGACGCAAAAATGATAGTTAATTGTAACGTTCAGGGCCATGTAATGACGATGGAACACTCAAATTGCGTCGAGATTCAATACATCGGCCTCCCGCCGACTTGTCTCCAAGGGTGTTGCTGCCTCGGGCACCTTATGGTCGTTCTCCTGTGAGTTTAGATTATCGAATCCGACGCAAAAATGATAGTTAATTGTAACGTTTAGGGCCTACTAATGACGATGGATCACTCAAATTGCGTCGATATTCAATACATCGGCCTCCAGCTGACTTGTCTCCAAGGGTCTGTTGCTGCCTCGGGCACCATATGATCCTACTCCTGTGAGTCTAGATTTTCGAATCCGACGCAAAAATGATAGTGAATTGTAACGTTCAGCGCCTCCTAATGACAATAGAAGACTCAAATTGCGTCGAGATTCAATACATCGTCCTCCAGCCGATTTGTCTCCAAGGGGAATATTGCTGTCTCGAGCACCGTATGAACTTCTCCTGTGAGTAGATTTTCGAATCCGACGCATAAATGATAGTTAATTGTAACGTTCAGGGCCTTCTAATGACGATGGGACACTCATTTTGCGTCGCGATCCAATACATCGGCCTCCAGCCGACTTGTCTCCAAGGGTCTGTTGCTGCCTCGGGCACAATATGATCCTTCTCCTGTGAGTCTAGATTTTCGAATCCGACGCAAAAATGATAGTGAATTGTAACGTTCAGCGCCTCCTAATGACGATAGAAGACTCAAATTGCGTCGAGATTCAATACATCGTCCTCCAGCCGATTTGTCTCCAAGGGGAATATTGCTGTCTCGAGCACCGTATGAACTTCTCCTGTGAGTAGATTTTCGAATCCGACGCGAAACTGATAGTTAATTGTAACGTTCAGGGCCTTGTAATGACGATGGAACACTCAAATTGCGTCGAGATCAATACATCGGCCTCCAGCCGACTTGTCTCCAACGGTCTATTGCTGCCTCGGGCACCTTATGGTCGTTCTCCTGTGAGTTTAGATTTTCGAATCCGACGAAAACCTGATAGTTAATTGTAACATTCAGGGCCTCCTAATGACGATGGAACACTCATTTTGCGTCGCGATCCAATACATCGTCCTCCAACCGACTTGTCTCCAAGGGTCAATAGCTGCATCGGGCACCGTATGGTCGTTCCCCTGTGAGTTTAGATTATCGAATCCGACGCAAAAATGATAGTTAATTGTAACGTTTAGGGCCTCCTAATGACGATGGGACACTCAAATTGCGTCGAGATTCAATACATCGTCCTCCAGCCTACTTGTCTCTAAGGGGATATTGCTGTCTCGGGCACAATATGATCTTTCTCCTGTGAGTCTAGATTTTCGAATCCGACGCAAAAATGATAGTGAATTGTAACGTTCAGCGCCTCCTAATGACGATAGAAGACTCAAATTGCGTCGAGATTCAATACATCGTCCTCCAGCCGATTTGTGTCCAAGGGGTATATTGCTGTCTCGAGCACCGTATGAACTTCTCCTGTGAGTAGATTTTCGAATCCGACGCGAAACTGATTGTTAATTGTAACGTTCAGGGACTTGTAATAACGATGGAACACTCAAATTGCGTCGGGATTCAATACATCGGACTCCAGCCGACTTGTCTCCAACGGTCTATTGCTGCCTCGGGCACCTTATGGTCGTTCTCCTGTGAGTTTAGATTTTCGAATCCGACGAAAAACTGATGGTTAATTGTATCATTCAGGGCCTCCTAATAACGATGGAACACTCATTTTGCGTCGCGATCCAATACATCGTCCTCCAACCGACTTGTCTCCAAGGGTCTATAGTTGCCTCGGGCACCGTATGGTCGTTCCCCTGTGAGTTTAAATTATCGAATCCGACGCAAAAATGATAGTTAATTGTATCGTTTAGGGCCTCCTAATGACGATGGGACACTCAAATTGCGTCGAGATTCAATACATCGTCCTCCAGCCGACTTGTCTCCAAGGGGATTTTGCTGTCTCGGGCACAATATGAACCTTCTCCTGTGAGTCTAGATTTTCGAATCCGACGCGAAACTGATAGTTAATTGTAAGGTTCAGGGCCTTGTAATGACGATGGAACACTCAAATTGCGTCGAGATTCAATACATCGGCCTCCAGCCGACTTGTCTCCAACGGTCTATTGCTGCCTCGGGCACCTTATGGGCGTTCTCCTGTGAGTTTAGATTTTCGAATCCGAAGAAAAACTGATAGTTAATTGTAACATTCAGGGCCTCCTAATGACGATGGAACACTCATTTTGCGTCGCGATCCAATACATCGTCCTCCAACCGACTTGTCTCCAAGGGTCGGCACCGTATTGTCGTTCCCCTGTGAGTTTAGATTTTCGAATCCGACGCAAAAATGATAGTTAATTGTAACATTCAGGGCCTCCTAATGCCGATGGAACACTCAAATTGCGTCGAGATTCAATACATCGGCCACCAGCCGACTTGTCTCCAAGGGTCTATTGCTGCCTCGGGCACCTTATGGTCGTTCTCCTGTGAGTCTAGATTTTCGAATCCGACGCAAAAATGATAGTTAATTGTAACGTTCAGGGCCATGTAATGACGATGGAACACTCAAATTGCGTCGAGATTCAATACATCGGCCTCCCGCCGACTTGTCTCCAAGGGTGTTGCTGCCTCGGGCACCTTATGGTCGTTCTCCTGTGAGTTTAGATTATCGAATCCGACGCAAAAATGATAGTTAATTGTAACGTTTAGGGCCTTGTAATGACGATGGGACACTCAAATTGCGTCGAGATTCAATACATCGGCCTCCAGCCGACTTGTCTCCAAAGGTCTAATGCTGCTTCGGGCACCTTATGGTCGTTCTCCTGTGAGTCTAGATTTTCGAATCCGACGCAAAAATGATAGTTAATTGTAACGTTCAGGGCCTTGTAATGACGATGGAACACTCAAATTGCGTCGTGATTCAATACATCGGCCTCCCGCCGACTTGTCTCCAAGGGTGTTGCTGCCTCGGGCACCTTATGGTCGTTCTCCTGTGAGTTTAGATTATCGAATCCGACTCAAAAATGATAGTTAATTGTAACGTTCAGGGCCTTCTAATGACACTCATTTTGCGTCGCGATCCAATACATCGGCCTCCAGCCGACTTGTCTCCAAGGGTCTGTTGCTGCCTCGGGCACAATATGATCCTTCTCCTGTGAGTCTAGATTTTCGAATCCGACGCAAAAATGATAGTGAATTGTAACGTTCAGCGCCTCCTAATGACGATAGAAGACTCAAATTGCGTCGAGATTCAATACATCGTCCTCCAGCCGATTTGTCTCCAAGGGGTATATTGCTGTCTCGAGCACCGTATGAACTTCTCCTGTGAGTAGATTTTCGAATCCGACGCGAAACTGATAGTTAATTGTAACGTTCAGGGCCTTGTAATGACGATGGAACACTCAAATTGCGTCGAGATCAATACATCGGCCTCCAGCCGACTTGTCTCCAACGGTCTATTGCTGCCTCGGGCACCTTATGGTCGTTCTCCTGTGAGTTTAGATTTTCGAATCCGACGAAAACCTGATAGTTAATTGTAACATTCAGGGCCTCCTAATGACGATGGAACACTCATTTTGCGTCGCGATCCAATACATCGTCCTCCAACCGACTTGTCTCCAAGGGTCAATAGCTGCCTCGGGCACCGTATGGTCGTTCCCCTGTGAGTTTAGATTATCGAATCCGACGCAAAAATGATAGTTAATTGTAACGTTTAGGGCCTCCTAATGACGATGGGACACTCAAATTGCGTCGAGATTCAATACATCGTCCTCCAGCCGACTTGTCTCCAAGGGGATATTGCTGTCTCGGGCACAATATGATCCTTCACCTGTGAGTCTAGATTTTCGAATCCGACGCAAAAATGATAGTGAATTGTAACGTTCAGCGCCTCCTAATGACGATAGAAGACTCAAATTGCGTCGGGATTCAATACATCGTCCTCCAGCCGATTTGTCTCCAAGGGGATATTGCTGCCTCGGGCACCAAATGGTTCATCTGCTGTGAGTTTAGATTTTCGAATCCGACGAAAAACTGATAGTTAATTGTAACATTCAGGGGCTCCTAATGACGATGGAACACTCAAATTGCGTCGCGATCCAATACATCGTCCTCCAGCCGACTTGTCTCCAAGGATCTAATGCTGCCACGTGCACTTTATGGTCGTTCTCTTGTAAGTCTAGATTTTCGAATCCGATGCAAAAATGATAGTTAGTTGTAACGTTCAGGGCCGCCTAATGACGTTGGAACTTTCAAATTGCGTCGAGATTCAATACATCGTCCTCCAGCCGACTTGTCTCCAAGGGGATATTGCTGCCTCGGGCACCTTATGGTCGTTCTCCTGTGAGTCTAGATTTTCGAATCCGACGCAAAAATGATAGTTAATTGTAACGTTCAGGGCCTCCTAATGCCGATGGAACACTTAAATTGCGTCGACATTCAATACATCGGCCTCCAGAGGACTTGTCTCCAAGGGTCTATTGCTGCCTCGGGCACCTTATGGTCGTTCTCCTGTGCGTCTAGATTTTCGAATCCGACGCAAAAATCATAGTTAATTGTAACGTTCAGGGCCTTGTAATGACGATGGAACACTCAAATTGCGTCGAGATTCAATACATCGGTCTCCAGCCGACTTGTCTCCAAGGGTCTATTGCTGCCTCGGGCACCTTATGGTCGTTCTCCTGTGAGTCTAGATTTTCGAATCCGACGCAAAAATGATAGTTAATTGTAATGTTCAGGGCCTCCTAATGCCGATGGAACACTCAAATTGCGTCGACATTCAATACATCGGCCTCCAGCCGACTTGTCTCCAAGGGTCTATTGCTGCCTCGGGCACCTTATGGTCGTTCTCCTGTGAGTCTAGATTTTCGAATCCGACGCAAAAATTATAGTTAATTGTAACGTTCAGGGCCTTGTAATGACGATGGAACACTCAAATTGCGTCGAGATTCAATACATCGGCCTCCAGCCGACTTGTCTCCAAGGGTCTATTGCTGCCTCGGGCACCTTATGGTCGTTCTCCTGTGAGTCTAGATATTCGAATCCGACGCAAAAATGATAGTTAATTGTAACGTTCAGGGCCTTGTAATGACGATGGAACACTCAAATTGCGTCGTGATTCAATACATCGGCCTCCCGCCGACTTGTCTCCAAGGGTGTTGCTGCCTCGGGCACCTTATGGTCGTTCTCCTGTGAGTTTAGATTATCGAATCCGACGCAAAAATGATAGTTAATTGTAACGTTTAGGGCCCTGTAATGACGATGGGACACTCAAATTGCGTCGAGATTCAATACATCGGCCTCCAGCCGACTTGTCTCCAAAGGTCTAATACTGCTTCGGGCACCTTATGGTCGTTCTCCTGTGAGTCTAGATTTTCGAATCCGACGCAAAAATGATAGTTAATTGTAACGTTCAGGGCCTTGTAATGACGATGGAACACTCAAATTGCGTCGAGATTCAATACATCGGCCTCCAGCCGACTTGTCTCCATGGGTCTATTGCTGCCTCGGGCACCTTATGGTCGTTCTCCTGTGAGTTTAGATTATCGAATCCGACGCAAACATGATAGTTAATTGTAACATTCATGGCCTCCTAATGCCGATAGAACACTCAAATTGCGTCGAGATTCAATACATCGCCCACCAGCCGACTTGTCTCCAAGGGTCTATTGCTGCCTCGGGCACCTTATGGTCGTTCTCCTGTGAGTCTAGATTTTCGAATCCGACGCAAAAATGATAGTTAATTGTAACGTTCAGGGCCATGTAATGACGATGGAACACTCAAATTGCGTCGAGATTCAATACATCGGCCTCACGCCGACTTGTCTCCAAGGGTGTTGCTGCCTCGGGCACCTTATGGTCGTTCTCCTGTGAGTTTAGATTATCGAATCCGACGCAAAAATGATAGTTAATTGTAACGTTTAGGGCCTCCTAATGACGATGGAACTCTCAAATTGCGTCGAGATTCAATACATCGTCCTCCAGCCGACTTGTCTCCAAGGGTCTAATGCTGCCTCGGGCACCTTATGGTCGATCTCTTGTAAGTCTAGATTTTCGAATCCGACGCAAAAATGATAGTTAATTGTAACGTTCATGGCCTCGTAATGCCGATGGAACTCTCAAATTGCGTCGAGATTCAATACATCGGCCTCCAGCGGACTTGTCTCCAAGGGGATATTGCTGTCTCGGGCAGAATATGATCCTTCTCCTGTGAGTCTAGATTTTCGAATCCGACGCAAAAATGATAGTGAATTGTAACGTTCATCGCCTCCTAATGACGATAGAAGACTCAAATTGCGTCGGGATTCAATACATCGTCCTCCAGCCGACTTGTCTCCAAGGATCTAATGCTGCCACGGGCACTTTATGGTCGTTCTCTTGTAAGTCTAGATTTTCGAATCCGACGCAAAAATGATAGTTAATTGTAACGTTCAGGGCCGCCTAATGACGTTGGAACTCTCAAATTGCGTCGAGATTCAATACATCGTCCTCCAGCCGACTTGTCTCCATGGGTCTATTGCTGCCTCGGGCACCTTATGGTCGTTCTCCTGTGAGTCTAGATTTTCGAATCCGACGCAAAAATGATAGTTAATTGTAACGTTCAGGGCCTCCTAATGCCGATGGAACACTCAAATTGCGTCGACATTCAATACATCGGCCTCCAGCCGACTTGTCTCCAAGGGTCTATTGCTGCCTCGGGCACCTTATGGTCGTTCTCCTGTGAGTCTAGATTTTCGAATCCGACGCAAAAATGATAGTTAATTGTAACGTTCAGGGCCTTGTAATGACGATGGAACACTCAAATTGCGTCGAGATTCAATACATCGGCCTCCAGCCGACTTGTCTCCAAGGGTCTATTGCTGCCTCGGGCACCTTATGGTCGTTCTCCTGTGAGTCTAGATTTTCGAATCCGACGCAAAAATGATAGTTAATTGTAACGTTCAGGGACTCCTAATGCCGATGGAACACTAAAATTGCGTCGACATTCAATACATCGGCCTCCAGGCGACTTGTCTCCAAGGGTCTATTGCTGCCTCGGGCACCTTATGGTCGTTCTCCTGTGAGTCTAGATTTTCGAATCCGACGCAAAAATGATAGTTAATTGTAACGTTCAGGGCCTTGTAATGACGATGGATCACTCAAATTGCGTCGAGATTCAATACATCGGCCTCCAGCCGACTTGTCTCCAAGGGTCTATTGCTGCCTCGGGCACCTTATGGTCGTTATCCTGTGAGTTTAGATTATCGAATCCGACGCAAAAATGATAGTTAATTGTAACGTTCAGGGCCTCCTAATGCCGATGGAAAACTCAAATTGCGTCGAGATTCAATACATCGGCCTCCAGCCGACTTGTCTCCAAGGGGATATTGCTACCTCGGGCACCAAATGGTTCGTCTGCTGTGAGTCTAGATTTTCGAATCCGAAGAAAAACTGATAGTTAATTGTAACATTCAGGGCCTCCTAATGCCGATGGAACACTCAAATTGCGTCGAGATTCAATACATCGGCCACCAGCCGACTTGTCTCCAAGGGTCTATTGCTGCCTCGGGCACCTTATGGTCGTTCTCCTGTGAGTCTAGATTTTCGAATCCGACGCCAACATGATAGTTAATTGTAACGTTCAGGGCCATGTAATGACGATGGAACACTCAAATTGCGTCGAGATTCAATACATCGGCCTTCCGCCGACTTGTCTCCAAGGGTGTTGCTGCCTCGGGCACCTTATGGTCGTTCTCCTGTGAGTTTAGATTATCGAATCCGACGCAAAAATGATAGTTAATTGTAACGTTTAGGGTCTCCTAATGACGATGGAACACTCAAATTGCGTCGATATTCAATACATCGGCCTCCAGCCGACTTGTCTCCAAGGGTCTGTTGCTGCCTCGGGCACCATATGATCCTTCTCCTGTGAGTCTAGATTTTCGAATCCGACGCAAAAATGATAGTGAATAGTAACGTTCAGCGCCTCCTGATGACGATAGAACTCTCAAATTGCGTCGAGATTCAATACATCGTCCTCCAGCCGACTTGTCTCCAAGGGTCTAATGCTGCCTCGGGCACCTTATGGTCGTTCTCTTGTAAGTCTAGATTTTCGAATCCGACGCAAAAATGATAGTTAATTGTAACGTTCATGGCCTCCTAATGCCGATGGAACTCTCAAATTGCGTCGAGATTCAATACATCGGCCTCCAGCGGACTTGTCTCCAAGGGGATTATGCTGTCTCGAGCACCGTATGAACTTCTCCTGTGAGTAGATTTTCGAATCCGACGCATAAATGATAGTTAATTGTATCGTTCAGGGCCTTCTAATGACGATGGGACACTCATTTTGCGTCGCGATCCAATACATCGGCCTCCAGCCGACTTGTCTCCAAGGGTCTGTTGCTGCCTCGGGCACAATATGATCCTTCTCCTGTGAGTCTAGATTTTCGAATCCGACGCAAAAATGATAGTGAATTGTGACGTTCAGCGCCTCCTAATGACGATAGAAGACTCAAATTGCGTCGAGATTCAATACATCGTCCTCCAGCCGATTTGTCTCCAAGGGGTATATTGCTGTCTCGAGCACCGTATGAACTTCTCCTGTGAGTAGATTTTCGAATCCGACGCGAAACTGATAGTTAATTGTAACGTTCAGGGCCTTGTAATGACGATGGAACACTCAAATTGCGTCGAGATCAATACATCGGCCTCCAGCCGACTTGTCTCCAACGGTCTATTGCTGCCTCGGGCACCTTATGGTCGTTCTCCTGTGAGTTTAGATTTTCGAATCCGACGAAAAACTGATAGTTAATTGTAACATTCAGGGCCTCCTAATGACGATGGAACACTCAAATTGCGTCGCGATCCAATACATCGTCCTCCAGCCGACTTGTCTGCAAGGATCTAATGCTGCCACGGGCACTTTATGGTCGTTCTCTTGTAAGTCTAGATTTTCGAATCCGACGCAAAAATGATAGTTAATTGTAACGTTCAGGGCCGCCTAATGACGTTGGAACTCTCAAATGGCGTCGAGATTCAATACATCGTCCTCCAGCCGACTTGTCTCCAAGGGTCTATTGCTGCCTCGGGCACCTTATGGTCGTTCTCCTGTGAGTCTAGATTTTCGAATCCGACGCAAAAATGATAGTTAATTGTAACGTTCAGGGCCTCCTAATGCCGATGGAACACTCAAATTGCGTCGACATTCAATACATCGGCCTCCAGCCGACCTGTCTCCAAGGGTCTATTGCTGCCTCGGGCACCTTATGGTCGTTCTCCTGTGAGTCTAGATTTTCGAATCCGACGAAAAAATGATAGTTAATTGTAACGTTCAGGGCCTTGTAATGACGATGGAACACTCAAATTGCGTCGAGATTCAATACATCGTCCTCCAGCCGACTTGTCTCCAAGGGTCTATTGCTGCCTCGGGCACCTTATGGTCGTACTCCTGTGAGTCTAGATTTTCGAATCCGACGCAAAAATGATAGTTAATTGTAACGTTCAGGGCCTCCTAATGCCGATGGAACACTCAAATTGCGTCGACATTCAATACATCGGCCTCCAGCCGACTTGTCTCCAAGGGTCTATTGCTGTCTCGGGCACCTTATGGTCGTTCTCCTGTGAGTTTAGATTATCGAATCCGACGCAAAAATGATAGTTAATTATAACGTTCAGGCCTCCTAATGCCGATGGAACACTCAAATTGTGTCGAGATTCAATACATCGGCCTCCAGACGACTTGTCTCCGAGGGTCTATTGCTGCCTCGGGCACCTTATGGTCGTTCTCCTGTGAGTCTAGATTTTCGAATCCGACGCAAAAATGATAGTTAATTGTAACGTTCAGGGCCTTGTAATGACGATGGAACACTCAAATTGCGTCGAGATTCAATACATCGGCCTCCAGCCGACTTGTCTCCAAGGGGATATCGCTGCCTCGGGCACCACATGGTCCTTCACCTGTGAGTCTAGATTTTCGAATCCGACGCAAAAATGATAGTGAATTGTAACGTTCAGCGCCTCCTAATGACGATAGAAGACTCAAATTGCTTCGCGATCCAATACATCGACCTCCAGCCGACTTGTCTCCAAGGGTCTATTGCTGCCTCGGGCACCTTATGGTCGTTCTCCTGTGAGTCTAGATTTTCGAATCCGACGCAAAAATGTTAGTTAATTGTAACGTTCAGGGCCATGTAATGACGATGGAACACTCAAATTGCGTCGAGATTCAATACATCGGCCTCCCGCCGACTTGTCTCCAAGGGTGATGCTGCCTCGGGCACCTTATGGTCGTTCTCCTGTGAGTCTAGATTTTCGAATCCGACGAAAAACTGATAGTTAATTGTAACATTCAGGGCCTCCTAATGACGATGGGACACTCAAATTGCGTCGAGAATCAATACATCGTCCTCCAGCCGACTTGTCTCCAAGGGGATATTGCTGTCTCGGGCACAATATGATCTTTCTCCTATGAGTCTAGATTTTCGAATCCGACGCAAAAATGGTAGTGAATTGTAACGTTCAGCGCCTCCTAATGACAATAGAAGACTCAAATTGCGTCGAGATTCAATACATCGTCCTCCAGCCGATTTGTCTCCAAGGGGATATTGCTGCCTCGGGCACTAAATGGTTCGTCTGCTGTGAGTCTAGATTTTCGAATCCTACGAAAAACTGATCGTTAATTGTAACATTCAGGGCCTCCTAATGACGATGGAACACTCAAATTGCGTCGCGATCCAATACATCGTCCTCCAGCCGACTTGTCTCCAAGGGTCTAATGCTGCCTCGGGCACTTTATAGTAGTTCTCTTGTAAGTCTAGATTTACGAATCCGACGCCAAAATGATAGTTAATTGTAACGTTCAGGGCCGCCTAATGACGATGGAACTCTCAAATTGCGTCGAGATTCAATACATCGTCCTCCAGCCGACTTGTCTCCAAGGGTCAATTGCTGCCTCGGGCACCTTATGGTCGTTCTCCTGTGAGTCTAGATTTTCGTATCCGACGCAAAAATGATACTTAATTGTAACGTTCAGGGCCTCCTAATGACGATTGAACACTCAAATTGCGTCGAGATTCAATACATCGGCCTCCAGCCGACTTGTCTCCAAGGGGATATCGCTGCCGCGGGCACCACATGGTCCTTCTCCTGTGAGTCAAGATTTTTGAATTCGACGCAAAAATGATAGTGAATTGTAACGTTCAGGGCCTCCTAATGACGATTGAACACTCAAATTGCGTCGAGATTCAATACATCGTCCTCCAGCCCACTTGTCTCCAAGGGTCTATTGCTGCCTCGGGCACCTTAAGGTCGTTCTCCTGTGAGTCTAGATTTTCGAACCCGACGCTAAAATGATAGTTAATTGTAATGTTTAGGGCCTTGTAATGACGATGGGACACTCAAATTGCGTCGAGATTCAATACATCGTCCTCCAGCCGACTTGTCTCCAAGGGTCTAATGCTGCCTCGGGCACATTATGGTCGTTCTCTTGTAAGTCTAGATTTTCGAATCCGACGCAAAAATGATAGTTAATTGTAACGTTCATGGCCTCCTAATGCCGATGGAACTCTCAAATTGCGTCGAGATTCAATACATCGGCCTCCAGCGGACTTGTGTCCAAGGGGATATTGCTGTCTCGAGCACCGTATGAACTTCTCCTGTGACTAGATTTTCGAATCCGACGCATAAATGATAGTTAATTGTAACGTTCAGGGCCTTCTAATGACGATGGGACACTCATTTTGCGTCGCGATCCAATACATCGTCCTCCAACCGACTTGTCTCCAAGGGGATATTTCTGACTCGGGCACAATATGATCCTTCTCCTGTGAGTTTAAATTTTCGAATCCGACGCAAAAATGTTAGTGAAGTGTAACGTTCAGCGCCTCCTAATGACGATAGAAGACTCAAATTGCGTCGAGATTCAATACATCGTCCTCCAGCCGATTTGTCTCCAAGGGGTATATTGCTGTCTCGAGCACCGTATGAACTTCTCCTGTGAGTAGATTTTCGAATCCGACGCGAAACTGATAGTTAATTGTAAGGTTCAGGGCCTTGTAATGACGATGGAACACTCAAATTGCGTCGAGATTCAATACATCGGCCTCCAGCCGACTTGTCTCCAACGGTCTATTGCTGCCTCGGGTACCTTATGGGCGTTCTCCTGTGAGTTCAGATTTTCGAATCCGACGAAAAACTGATAGTTAATTGTAACATTCAGGGCCTCCTAATGACGATGGAACACTCAAATTGCGTCGCGATCCAATTCATCGTCCTCCAGCCGACTTCTCTCCAAGGGTCTAATGCTGCCTCGGGCACTTAATGGTCGTTCTCTTGTAAGTCTAGGTTTTCGAATCCGACGCAAAAATGATAGTTAATTGTAACGTTCAGGGCCTCCTAATGCCGATGGAACACTCAAATTGCGTCGAGATTCAATACATCGGCCACCAGCCGACTTGACTCCAAGGGTCTATTGCTGCCTCGGGCACCTTATGGTCGTTCTCCTGTGAGTCTAGATTTTCGAATCCGACGCAAAAATGATAGTTAATTGTAACGTTCAGGGCCATGTAATGACGATGGAACACTCAAATTGCGTCGAGATACAATACATCGGCCTCCCGCCGATTTGTCTCCATGGGTGTTGCTGCCTCGGGCACCGTATGGTCGTTCTCCTGTGAGTTTAGATTATCGAATCCGACGCAAAAATGATAGTTAATTGTAACGTTTAGGGCCTTGTAATGACGATGGGACGCTCAAATTGCGTCGAGATTCAATACATCGTCCTCCAGCCGACTTGTCTCCAAGGGTCTAATGCTGCCTCGGGCACCTTATGGTCGTTCTCCTGTGAGTCTAGATTTTCGAATCCGACGCAAAAATGATAGTTAATTGTAACGTTCAGGGCCTCCTAATGCCGATGGAACACTCAAATTGCGTCGAGATTCAAGACATCGGCCACCAGCCGACTTGTCTCCAAGGGTCTATTGCTGCCTCGGGCACCTTATGGTCGTTCTCCTGTGAGTCTAGATTTTCGAATCCGACGCAAAAATGATAGTTAATTGTAACGTTCAGGGCCATGTAATGACGATGGAACACTCAAATTGCGTCGAGATTCAATACATCGGCCTCCAGACGACTTGTCTCCAAGGGTGTTGCTGCCTCGGGCACCTTATGGTCGTTCTCCTGTGAGTTTAGATTATCGAATCCGACGCAAAAATGATACTTAATTGTAACGTTCAGGGCCTCCTAATGACGATTGAACACTCAAATTGCGTCGATATTCAATACATCGGCCTCCAGCCGACTTGTCTCCAAGGGTCTGTTGCTGCCTCGGGCACCATATGATCCTTCTCCTGTGAGTCTACATTTTCGAATCCGACGCAAAAATGATAGTGAATAGTAACGTTCAGGGCCTTCTAATGACGATGGGACACTCATTTTGCGTCGCGATCCAATACATCGTCCTCCAACCGACTTGTCTCCAAGGGTCAATAACTGCCTCGGGCACCGTATGGTCGTTCCCCTGTGAGTTTAGATTATCGAATCCGACGCAAAAATGATAGTTAATTGTAACGTTTAGGGCCTCGTGATGACGATAGAACTCTCAAATTGCGTCGAGATTCAATACATCGTCCTCCAGCCGACTTGTCTCCAAGGGTCTAATGCTGACTCGGGCACCTTATGGTCGTTCTCTTGTAAGTCTAGATTTCCGAATCCGACGCAAAAATGATAGTTAATTGTAACGTTCATGGCCTCCTAATGCCGATGGAACTCTCAAATTGCGTCGAGATTCAATACATCGGCCTCCAGCGGACTTGTCTCCAAGGGGATATTGCTGTCTCAAGCACCGTATGAACTTCTCCTGTGAGTAGATTTTCGAATCCGACGCATAAATGATAGTTAATTGTAACTTTTAGGGCCTCCTAATGACGATAGGACACTCAAATTGCGTCGAGATTCAATACATCGTCCTCCAGCCGACTTGTCTCCAAGGGGATATTGCTGTCTCGAGCACCGTATGAACTTCTCCTGTGACTAGATTTTCGAATCCGACGCATAAATGATAGTTAATTGTAACGTTCAGGGCCTTCTAATGACGATGGGACACTCATTTTGCGTCGCGATCCAATACATCGTCCTCCAACCGACTTGTCTCCAAGGGGATATTGCTGTCTCGGGCACAATATGATCCTTCTCCTGTGAGTCTAGATTTTCGAATCCGACGCAAAAATGATAGTGAAGTGTAACGTTCAGCGCCTCCTAATGACGATAGAAGACTCAAATTGCGTCGAGATTCAATATATCGTCCTTCAGCCGATTTGTCTCCAAGGGGTATATTGCTGTCTCGAGCACCGTATGAACTTCTCCTGTGAGTAGATTTTCGAATCCGACGCGAAACTGATAGTTAAATGTAAGGTTCAGGGCCTTGTAATGACGATGGAACACTCAAATTGCGTCGAGATTCAATACATCGGCCTCCAGCGGACTTGTCTCCAAGGGGATATTGCTGTCTCGACCACCGTATGAACTTCTCCTGTGAGTAGATTTTCGAATCCGACGCATAAATGATAGTTAATTTTAACGTTCAGGGCCTTCTAATGACGATGGGACACTCATTTTGCGTCGCGATCCAATACATCGTCCTCCAACCGACTTGTCTCCAAGGGGTATATTGCTGTCTCGAGCACCGTATGAACTTCTCCTGTGAGTAGATTTTCGAATCCGACGCGAAACTGATAGTTAATTGTAACGTTCAGGGCCTTGTAATGACGATGGAACACTCAAATTGCGTCGAGATCAATACATCGTCCTCCAGCCGACTTGTCTCCAAGGGGATATTGCTGTCTCGGGCACAATATGATCCTTCTCCTGTGAGTCTAGATTTTCGAATCCGACGAAAAACTGATAGTTAATTGTAACATTCAGGGCCTCCTAATGACGATGGAACACTCAAATTGCGTCGCGATCCAATACATCGTCCTCCAGCCGACTTGTCTCCAAGGATCTAATGCTGCCACGGGCACTTTATGGTCGTTCTCTTGTAAGTCTAGATTTTCGAATCCGACGCAAAAATGATAGTTAATTGTAACGTTCAGGGCCGCCTAATGACGTTGGAACTCTCAAATTGCGTCGAGATTCAATACATCGTCCTCCAGCCGACTTGTCTCCAAGGGTCTATTGCTGCCTCGGGCACCTTGTGGTCGTTCTCCTGTGAGTCTAGATTTTCGAATCCGACGCAAAAATGATAGTTAATTGTAACGTTCAGGGCCTTGTAATGACGATGGAACACTCAAATTGCGTCGAGATTCAATACATCGGCCTCCAGCCGACTTGTCTCCAAGGGTCTATTGCTGCCTCGGGCACCTTATGGTCGTTCTCCTGTGAGTCTAGATTTTCGAATCCGACGCAAAAATGATAGTTAATTGTAACGTTCAGGGCCTCCTAATGCCGACGGAACACACAAATTGCGTCGACATTCAGTACATCGGCCTCCAGCCGACTTGTCTCCAAGGGTCTATTGCTGCCTCAGTTACCTTATGGTCGTTCTCCTGTGAGTCTAGATTTTCGAATCCGACGCAAAAATGATAGTTAATTGTAACGTTCAGGGCCTTGTAATGACGATGGAACACTCAAATTGCTTCGAGATTCAATACATCGGCCTCCAGCCGACTTGTCTCCAAGGGTCTATTGCTGCCTCGGGCACCTTATGGTCGTTCTCCTGTGAGTTTAGATTATCGAATTCGACGCAAAAATGATAGTTATTTGTAACGTTCAGGGCCCCCTAATGACGATGGAAATCTTTAATTGCGTCGAGATTCAATACATCGTCCTCCAGCCAACTTGTCTCCAAGGGTCTAATGCTGCCACGGGCACCTTATGGTCGTTCTCTTGTAAGTCTAAATTTTCGAATCCGACGCAAAAATGATAGTTAATTGTAACGTTCATGGCCTCCTAATGCCGATGGAACTCTCAAATTGCGTCGAGATTCAATACATCGGCCTCCAGCGGACTTGTCTCCAAGGGGATATTGCTGTCTCGAGCACCGTATGAACTTCTCCTGTGACTAGATTTTCGAATCCGACGCATAAATGATAGTTAATTGTAACGTTCAGGGCCTTCTAATGACGATGGGACACTCATTTTGCGTCGCGATCCAATACATCGTCCTCCAACCGACTTGTCCCCAAGGGGATTTTGCTGTCTCGGGCACAATATGATCCTTCTCCTGTGAGTCTAGATTTTCGAATCCGACGCAAAAATGAAAGTGAATTGTAACGTTCAGCACCTCCTGATGACGATAGAACTCTCAAATTGCGTCGAGATTCAATACATCGTCCTCCAGCCGACTTGTCTCCAAGGGTCTAATGCTGCCTCGGGCACCTTAAGGTCGTTCTCTTGTAAGTCTAGATTTTCGAATCCGACGCAAAGATGATAGTTAATTGTAACGTTCATGGCCTCCTAATGCCGATGGAACTCTCAAATTGCGTCGAGATTCAATACATCGGCCTCCAGCGGACTTATCTCCAAGAGGATATTGCTGTCTCGAGCACCGTATGAACTTCTCCAGTGAGTAGATTTTCGAATCCGACGCATAAAAGATAGTTAATTGTAACGTTCGGGGCCTTCTAATGACGATGGGACACTCATTTTGCGTCGCGATCCAATACATCGTCCTCCAACCGACTTGTCTCCAAGGGTCAATAGCTGCCTCGGGCACCGTATGGTCGTTCCCCTGTGAGTTTAGATTATCGAATCCGACGCAAAAATGATAGTTAATTGTAACGTTTAGGGCCTCCTAATGACGATAGGACACTCAAATTGCGTCGAGATTCAATACATCGTCCTCCAGCCGACTTTTCTCCAAGGGGATATTGCTGTCTCGGGCACAATATGATCCTACTCCTGTGAGTCTAGATTTTCGAATGCGACGCAAAAATGATAGTGAATTGAACGTTCAGCGCCTCCTAATGACGATAGAAGACTCAAATTGCGGCGAGATTCAATACATCGTCCTCCAGCCGATTTGTCTCCAAGGGGTATATTGCTGTCTCGAGCACCGTATGAACTTCTCCTGTCAGTAGATTTTCGAATCCGACGCGAAACTGATAGTTAATTGTAACGTTCAGGGCCTTGTAATGACGATGGAACACTCAAATTGCGTCGAGATCAATACATCGGCCTCCAGCCGACTTGTCTCCAACGGTCTATTGCTGCCTCGGGCACCTTATGGTCGTTCTCCTGTGAGTTTAGATTTTCGAATCCGACGATAAACTGATAGTTAATTGTAACATTCTGGGCCTCCTAATGACGATGGAACACTCAAATTGCGTCGCGATCCAATACATCGTCCTCCAGCCGACTTGTCTCCAAGGATCTAAAGCTGCCTCGGGCACTTTATGGTCGTTCTCTTGTAAGTCTAGATTTTCGAATCCGACGCAAAAATGATAGTTTATTGTAACGTTCAGGGCCGCCTAATGACGTTGGAACTCTCAAATTGCGTCGAGATTCAATACATCGTCCTCCAGCCGACTTGTCTCCAAGGGTCTATTGCTGCCTCGGGCACCTTATGGTCGTTCTCCTGTGAGTCTAGATTTTCGAATCCGACGCAAAAATGATAGTTAATTGTAACGTTCAGGGCCTTGTAATGACGATGGAACACTCAAATTGCGTCGAGATTCAATACATCGGCCTCCAGCCGACTTGTCTCCAAGGGTCTATTGCTGCGTCGGGCACCTTATGGTCGTTCTCCTGTGAGTCTAGATTTTCGAATCCGACGCAAAAATGATAGTTAATTGTAACGTTCAGGGCCTTGTAATGACGATGGAACACTCAAATTGCGTCGAGATTCAATACATCGGCCTCCAGCCGACTTGTCTCCAAGGGTCTATTGCTGCCTCGGGCACCTTATGGTCGTTCTCCTGTGAGTCTAGATTTTCGAATCCGACGCAAAAATGATAGTTAATTTTAACGTTCAGGGCCATGTAATGACGATGGAACACTCAAATTGCGTCGAGATTCAATACATCGGCCTCCAGCCGACTTGTCTCCAAGGGTGTTGCTGCCTCGGGCACCTTATGGTCGTTCTCCTGTGAGTTTAGATTATCGAATCCGACGCAAAAATGATAGTTAATTGTAACGTTCAGGGCCTCCTAATGACGATGGAACACTCAAATTGCGTCGATATTCAATACATCGGCCTCCAGCCGACTTGTCTCCAAGGGTCTGTTGCTGCCTCGGGCACCATATGATCCTTCTCCAGTGAGTCTAGATTTTCGAATCCGACGAAAAACTGATAGTTAATTGTAACATTCAGGGCCTCCTAATGACGATGGAACACTCAAATTGCGTCGCGATCCAATACATCGTCCTCCAGCCGACTTGTCTCCAAGGATCTAAAGCTGCCTCGGGCACTTTATGGTCGTTCTCTTGTAAGTCTAGATTTTCGAATCCGACGCAAAAATGATAGTTTATTGTAACGTTCAGGGCCGCCTAATGACGTTGGAACTCTCAAATTGCGTCGAGATTCAATACATCGTCCTCCAGCCGACTTGTCTCCAAGGGTCTATTGCTGCCTCGGGCACCTTATGGTCGTTCTCCTGTGAGTCTAGATTTTCGAATCCGACGCAAAAATGATAGTTAATTGTAACGTTCAGGGCCTTGTAATGACGATGAAACACTCAAATTGCGTCGAGATTCAATACATCGGCCTCCAGCCGACTTGTCTCCAAGGGTCTATTGCTGCGTCGGGCACCTTATGGTCGTTCTCCTGTGAGTCTAGATTTTCGAATCCGACGCAAAAATGATAGTTAATTGTAACGTTCAGGGCCTCCTAATGCCGATGGAACACTCAAATTGCGTCGACATTCCATACATCGGCCTCCAGCCGACTTGTCTCCAAGGGTCTATTGCTGCCTCGGGCACCTTATGGTCGTTCTTCTGTGAGTCTAGATTTTCGAATCCGACGCAAAAATGATAGTTAATTGTAACGTTCAGGGCCTCCTAATGCCGATGGAACACTCAAATTGCGTCGACATTCAATACATCGGCCTCCAGCCGACTTGTCTCCAAGGGTCTATTGCTGCCTCGGGCACCTTATGGTCGTTCTCCTGTGAGTCAAGATTTTCGAATCCGACGCAAAAATGATAGTTAATTGTAACGTTCAGGGCGTCCTAATGCCGATGGAACACTCAAATTGCGTCGAGATTCAATACGTCGTCCTCCAGCCGACTTGTCTCCAAGGGTCAATTGCTATTTCGGGCACCTTATGGTCGTTCTCCTGTGAGTCTAGATTTTCGTATCCGACGCAAAAATGATACTTAATTGTAACGTTTAGGGCCTTCTAATGACGATGGAACACTCAAATTGCGTCGAGATTCAATACATCGGCCTCCAGCCGACTTGTCTCCAAGGGGATATCGCTGCCTCGGGCACCAAATGGTCCTTCTCCTGTGAGTCTAGATTTTTGAATTCGACGCAAAAATGATAGTGAATTGTAACGTTCAGCGCCTCCTAATGACGATAGAAGACTCAAATTGCGTCGCGATCCAATACATCGTCCTCCAGCCGACTTGTCTCCAAGGATCTAATGCTGCCTCGGGCACTTTATGGTCGTTCTCTTGTAAGTCTAGATATTCTAATCCGACGCAAACATGATAGTTAATTGTAACGTTCAGGGCCGCCTAATGACGATGGAACTCTTTAATTGCGTCGAGATTCAATACATCGTCCTCCAGCCGACTTGTCTCCAAGGGTCTAATGCTGCCTCGGGCACCTTATGGTCGTTCTCTTGTAAGTCTAGATTTTCGAATCCGACGCAAAAATGATAGTTAATTGTAACGTTCATGGCCTCCTAATGCCGATGGAACTCTCAAATTGCGTCGAGATTCAATACATCGGCCTCCAGCGGACTTGTCTCCAAGGGGATATTGCTGTCTCGAGCACCGTATGAACTTCTCCTGTGACTAGATTTTCGAATCCGACGCATAAATGAAAGTTAATTGTAACGTTCAGGGCCTTCTAATGACGATGGGACACTCATTTTGCGTCGCGATCCAATACATCGTCCTCCAACCGACTTGTATCCAAGGGGATATTGCTGTCTCGGGCACAATATGATCCTTCTCCTGTGAGTCTAGATTTTCGAATCCGACGCAAAAATGATAGTGAATTGTAACGTTCAGCGCCTCCTGATGACGATAGAACTCTCAAATTGCATCGAGATTCAATACATCGTCCTCCAGCCGACTTGTCTCCAAGGGTCTAATGCTGCCTCGGGCACCTTATGGTCGTTCTCTTGTAAGTCTAGATTTTCGAATCCGACGCAAAAATGATAGTTATTTGTAACGTTCATGGCCGCCTAACGCCGATGGAACACCCAAATTGCGTCGAGATTCAATACATCGGCCTCCAGCGGACTTATCTCCAAGAGGATATTGCTGTCTCGAGCACCGTATGAACTTTTCCTGTGAGTAGATTTTCGAATCCGACGCATAAATGATAGTTAATTGTAACGTTCAGGGCCTTCTAATGACGATGGGACACTCATTTTGCGTCGCGATCCAATACATCGTCCTCCAACCGACTTGTCTCCAAGGGGATTTTGCTGTCTCGGGCACAATATGATCCTTCTCCTGTGAGTCTAGATTTTCGAATCCGACGCAAAAATGAAAGTGAATTGTAACGTTCAGCACCTCCTGATGACGATAGAACTCTCAAATTGCGTCGAGATTCAATACATCGTCCTCCAGCCGACTTGTCTCCAAGGGTCTAATGCTGCCTCGGGCACCTTAAGGTCGTTCTCTTGTAAGTCTAGATTTTCGAATCCGACGCAAAAATGATAGTTAATTGTAACGTTCATGGCCTCCTAATGCCGATGGAACTCTCAAATTGCGTCGAGATTCAATACATCGGCCTCCAGCGGACTTGTCTCCAAGGGGATATTGCTGTCTCAAGCACCGTATGAACTTCTCCTGTGACTAGATTTTCGAATCCGACGCATAAATGATAGTTAATTGTAACGTTCAGGGCCTTCTAATGACGATGGGACACTCATTTTGCGTCGCGATCCAATACATCGTCCTCCAACCGACTTGTCTCCAAGGGTCAATAGCTGCCTCGGGCACCGTATGGTCGTTCCCCTGTGAGTTTAGATTATCGAATCCGACGCAAAAATTATAGGTAATTGTAACGTTTAGGGCCTCCTAATGACGATAGGACACTCAAATTGCGTCGAGATTCAATACATCGTCCTCCAGCCGACTTGTCTCCAAGGGGATATTGCTGTCTCGGGCTCAATATGATCCTACTCCTGTGAGTCTAGATTTTCGAATGCGACGCAAAAATGATAGTGAATTGAACGTTCAGCGCCTCCTAATGACGATAGAAGACTCAAATTGCGGCGAGTTTCAATACATCGTCCTCCAGCCGATTTGTCTCCAAGGGGTATATTGCTGTCTCGAGCACCGTATGAACTTCTCCTGTCAGTAGATTTTCGAATCCGACGCGAAACTGATAGTTAATTGTAACGTTCAGGGCCATGTAATGACGATGGAACACTCAAATTGCGTCGAGATCAATACATCGGCCTCCAGCCGACTTGTCTCCAACGGTCTATTGCTGCCTCGGGCACCTTATGGTCGTTCTCCTGTGAGTTTAGATTTTCGAATCCGACGAAAAACTGATAGTTAATTGTAACATTCAGGGCCTCCTAATGACGATGGAACACTCATTTTGCGTCGCGATCCAATACATCGTCCTCCAAACGACTTGTCTCCAAGGGTCAATAGCTGCCTCGGGCACCGTATGGTCGTTCTCCTGTGAGTCTAGATTTTCGAATCCGACGCAAAAATGATAGTTAATTGTAACGTTCAGGGCCTTGTAATGACGATGGAACACTCAAATTGCGTCGAGATTCAATACATCGGCCTCCAGCCGACTTGTCTCCAAGGGTCTATTGCTGCCTCGGGCACCTTATGGTCGTTCTCCTGTGAGTCTAGATTTTCGAATCCGACGCAAAAATGATAGTTAATTTTAACGTTCAGGGCCATGTAATAACGATGGAACACTCAAATTGCGTCGAGATTCAATACATCGGCCTCCAGCCGACTTGTCTCCAAGGGTGTTGCTGCCTCGGGCACCTTATGGTCGTTCTCCTGTGAGTTTAGATTATCGAATCCGACGCAAAAATGATAGTTAATTTTAACGTTCAGGGCCTCCTAATGACTATGGAACACTCAAATTGCGTCGATATTCAATACATCGGCCTCCAGCCGACTTGTCTCCAAGGGTCTGTTGCTGCCTCGGGCACCATATGATCCTTCTCCTGTGAGTCTAGATTTTCGAATCCGACGAAAAACTGATAGTTAATTGTAACATTCAGGGCCTCCTAATGACGATGGAACACTCAAATTGCGTCGCGATCCAATACATTGTCCTCCAGCCGACTTGTCTCCAAGGGTCTATTGCTGCCTCGGGCACCTTATGGTCGTTCTCCTGTGAGTCTAGATTTTCGAATCCGACGCAAAAATGATAGTTAATTGTAACGTTCAGGGCCTTGTAATGACGATGGAACACTCAAATTGCGTCGAGATTCAATACATCGGCCTCCAGCCGACTTGTCTCCAAAGGTCTATTGCTGCGTCGGGCACCTTATGGTCGTTCTCCTGTGAGTCTAGATTTTCGAATCCGACGCAAAAATGATAGTTAATTGTAACGTTCAGGGCCTCCTAATGCCGATGGAACACTCAAATTGCGTCGACATTCAATACATCGGCCTCCAGCCGACTTGTCTCCAAGGGTCTATTGCTGCCTCGGGCACCTTATGGTCGTTCTCCTGTGAGTCTAGATTTTCGAATCCGACGCAAAAATGATAGTTAATTGTAACGTTCAGGGCCTTGTAATGACGATGGAACACTCAAATTGCGTCGAGATTCAATACATCGGCCTCCAGCCGACTTGTACCCAAGGGGATATCGCTGCCTCGGGCACCACATGGTCCTTCTCCTGTGAGTCTAGATTTTCGAATCCGACGCAAAAATGATAGTGAATTGTAACGTTCAGCGCCTCCTAATGACGATAGAAGACTCAAATTGCGTCGCGATCCAATACATCGTCCTCCAGCCGACTTGTCTCCAAAGGTCTATTGCTGCCTCGGCCACCTTATGGTCGTTCTCCTGTGAGTCAAGATTTTCGAATCCGACGCAAAAATGATAGTTAATTGTAACGTTCAGGGCGTCCTAATGCCGATGGAACACTCAAATTGCGTCGAGATTCAATACGTCGTTCTCCAGCCGACTTGTCTCCAAGGGTCAATTGCTACCTCGGGCACCTTATGGTCGTTCTCCTGTGAGTCTAGATTTTCGTATCCGACGCAAAAATGATACTTAATTGTAACGTTTAGGGCCTTCTAATGACGATGGAACACTCAAATTGCGTCGAGATTCAATACATCGGCCTCCAACCGACTTGTCTCCAAGGGGATATCGCTGCCTCGGGCACCAAATGGTCCTTCTCCTGTGAGTCTAGATTTTTGAATTCGACGCAAAAATGATAGTGAATTGTAACGTTCAGCGCCTCCGAATGACGATAGAAGACTCAAATTGCGTCGCGATCCAATACATCGTCCTCCAGCCGACTTGTCTCCAAGGATCTAATGCTGCCTCGGGCACTTTATGGTCGTTCTCTTGTAAGTCTAGATATTCGAATCCGACGCAAACATGATAGTTAATTGTAACGTTCAGGGCCGCCTAATGACGATGGAACTCTTTAATTGCGTCGAGATTCAATACATCGTCCTCCAGCCGACTTGTCTCCAAGGGTCTAATGCTGCCTCGGGCACCTTATGGTCGTTCTCTTGTAAGTCTAGATTTTCGAATCCGACGCAAAAATGATAGTTAATTGTAACGTTCATGGCCGCCTAATGCCGATGGAACTCTCAAATTGCGTCGAGATTCAATACATCGGCCTCCAGCGGACTTGTCTCCAAGGGGATATTGCTGTCTCGAGCACCGTATGAACTTCTCCTGTGACTAGATTTTCGAATCCGACGCATGAATCATAGTTAATTGTAATGTTCAGGGCCTTCTAATGACGATGGGACACTCATTTTGCGTCGCGATCCAATACATCGTCCTCCAACCGACTTGTCTCCAAGGGTCAATAGCTGCCTCGGGCACCGTATGTTCGTTCCCCTGTGAGTTTAGATTATCGAATCCGACGCAAAAATGATAGTTAATTGTAACGTTTAGGGCCTCCTAATGACGATAGGACACTCAAATTGCGTCGAGATTCAATACATCGTCCTCCAGCCGACTTGTCTCCAAGGGGATATTGCTGTCTCGGGCACAATATGATCCTTCTCCTGTGAGTCTAGATTTTCGAATCCGACGCAAAAATGATAGTGAATTGTAACGTTCAGCGCCTCCTAATGACGATAGAACACTAAAATTGCGTCGAGATTCAATACATCGTCCTCCAGCCGATTTGTCTCCAAGGGGTATATTGCTGTCTCGAGCACCGTATGAACTTCTCCTGTGAGTAGATTTTCGAATCCGACGCGAAACTGATAGTTAATTGTAACCTTCAGGGCCTTGTAATGACGATGGAACACTCAAATTGCGTCGAGATCAATACATCGGCCTCCTGCCGACTTGTCTCCAACGGTCTATTGCTGCCTCGGGCACCTTATGGTCGTTCTCCTGTGAGATTAGATTTTCGAATCCGACGAAAAACTGATAGTTAATTGTAACATTCAGGGCCTCCTAATGACGATGGGACACTCATTTTGCGTCGCGATCCAATACATCGTCCTCCAAACGACTTGTCTCCAAGGGTCAATAGCTGCCTCGGGCACCGTATGGTCGTTCCCCTGTGAGTTTAGATTTTCGAATCCGACGCAAAAATGATAGTTAATTGTAACGTTTAGGGCCTCCTAATGACGATTGGACACTCAAATTGCGTCGAGATTCAATACATCGTCCTCCAGCCGACTTGTCTCCAAGGGGATATTGCTGTCTCGGGCACAATATGATCCTTCTCCTGTGAGTCTAGATTTTCGAATCCGACGAAAAACTGAGAGTTAATTGTAACATTCAGGGCCTCCTAATGACGATGGAACACTCAAATTACGTCGCGATCCAATACATCGTCCTCCAGCCGACTTGTCTCCAAGGATCTAATGCTGCCTCGGGCACTTTATGGTCGTTCTCTTGTAAGTCTAGATTTTCGAATCCGACGCAAAAAAGATAGTTAATTGTAACGTTCAGGGCCGCCTAATGACGTTGGAACTCTCAAATTGCGTCGAGATTCAATACATCGTCCTCCAGCCGCCTTGTCTCCAAGGGTCTATTGCTGCCTCGGGCACCTTATGGTCGTTCTCCTGTGAGTCTAGATTTTCGAATCCGACGCAAAAATGATAGTTAATTGTAACGTTCAGGGCCTTGTAATGACGATGGAACACTCAAATTGCGTCGAGATTCAATACATCGGCCTCCAGCCGACTTGTCTCCAAGGGTCTATTGCTGCCTCGGGCACCTTATGGTCGTTCTCCTGTGAGTCTAGATTTTCGAATCCGACGCAAAAATGATAGTTAATTGTAACGTTCAGGGCCTCCTAATGCCGATGGAACACTCAAATTGCGTCGACATTCAATACATCGGCCTCCAGCCGACTTGTCTCCAAGGGTCTATTGCTGCCTCGGGCACCTTATGGTCGTTCTCCTGTGAGTCTAGATTTTCAAATTCCGACGCAAAAATGATAGTTAATTGTAACGTTCAGGGCCTTGTAATGACGATGGAACACTCAAATTGCGTCGAGATTCAATACATCGGCATCCAGCCGACTTGTCTCCAAGGGGATATCGCTGCCTCGGGCACCACATGGTCCTTCTCCTGTGAGTCTAGATTTTCGAATCCGACGCAAAAATGATAGTGATTTGTAACGTTCAGCGCCTCCTAATGACGATAGAAGACTCAAACTTCGTCGCGATCGAATACATCGTCCTCCAGCCGACTTGTCTCCAAGGGTCTATTGCTGCCTCGGGCACCTTATGGTCGTTCTCCTGTGAGTCTAGATTTTCGAATCCGACGCAAAAATGATAGTTAATTGTAACGTTCAGGGCCTTGTAATGACGATGGAACACTCAAATTGCGTCGAGATTCAATACATCGGCCACCAGCCGACTTGTCTCCAAGGATCTAATGCTGCCTCGGGCACTTTATGGTCGTTCTCTTGTAAGTCTAGATTTTCGAATCCGACGCAAAAATGATAGTTAATTGTAACGTTCAGGGCCGCCTAATGACGTTGGAACTCTCAAATTGCGTCGAGATTCAATACATCGTCCTCCAGCCGACTTGTCTCCAAGGGTCTATTGCTGCCTCGGGCACCTTATGGTCGTTCTCCTGTGAGTCTAGATTTTCGAATCCGACGCAAAAATGATAGTTAATTTTAACGTTCAGGGCCATGTAATGACGATGGAACACTCAAATTGCGTCGAGATTCAATACATCGGCCTCCAGCCGACTTGTCTCCAAGGGTGTTGCTGCCTCGGGCACCTTATGGTCGTTCTCCTGTGAGTTTAGATTATCGAATCCGACGCAAAAATGATAGTTAATTGTAACGTTCAGGGCCTCCTAATGACGATGGAACACTCAAATTGCGTCGATATTCAATACATCGGCCTCCAGCCGACTTGTCTCCAAGGGTCTGTTGCTGCCTCGGGCACCATATGATCCTTCTCCTGTGAGTCTAGATTTTCGAATCCGACGAAAAACTGATAGTTAATTGTAACATTCAGGGCCTCCTAATGACGATGGAACACTCAAATTGCGTCGCGATCCAATACATTGTCCTCCAGCCGACTTGTCTCCAAGGGTCTATTGCTGCCTCGGGCACCTTATGGTCGTTCTCCTGTGAGTCTAGATTTTCGAATCCGACGCAAAAATGATAGTTAATTGTAACGTTCAGGGCCTTGTAATGACGATGGAACACTCAAATTGCGTCGAGATTCAATACATCGGCCTCCAGCCGACTTGTCTCCAAAGGTCTATTGCTGCGTCGGGCACCTTATGGTCGTTCTCCTGTGAGTCTAGATTTTCGAATCCGACGCAAAAATGATAGTTAATTGTAACGTTCAGGGCCTCCTAATGCCGATGGAACACTCAAATTGCGTCGACATTCAATACATCGGCCTCCAGCCGACTTGTCTCCAAGGGTCTATTGCTGCCTCGGGCACCTTATGGTCGTTCTCCTGTGAGTCTAGATTTTCGAATCCGACGCAAAAATGTTAGTTAATTGTAACGTTCAGGGCCTTGTAATGACGATGGAACACTCAAATTGCGTCGAGATTCAATACATCGGCCTCCAGCCGACTTGTACCCAAGGGGATATCGCTGCCTCGGGCACCACATGGTCCTTCTCCTGTGAGTCTAGATTTTCGAATCCGACGCAAAAATGATAGTGAATTGTAACGTTCAGCGCCTCCTAATGACGATAGAAGACTCAAATTGCGTCGCGATCCAATACATCGTCCTCCAGCCGACTTGTCTCCAAAGGTCTATTGCTGCCTCGGCCACCTTATGGTCGTTCTCCTGTGAGTCAAGATTTTCGAATCCGACGCAAAAATGATAGTTAATTGTAACGTTCAGGGCGTCCTAATGCCGATGGAACACTCAAATTGCGTCGAGATTCAATACGTCGTTCTCCAGCCGACTTGTCTCCAAGGGTCAATTGCTACCTCGGGCACCTTATGGTCGTTCTCCTGTGAGTCTAGATTTTCGTATCCGACGCAAAAATGATACTTAATTGTAACGTTTAGGGCCTTCTAATGACGATGGAACACTCAAATTGCGTCGAGATTCAATACATCGGCCTCCAACCGACTTGTCTCCAAGGGGATATCGCTGCCTCGGGCACCAAATGGTCCTTCTCCTGTGAGTCTAGATTTTTGAATTCGACGCAAAAATGATAGTGAATTGTAACGTTCAGCGCCTCCGAATGACGATAGAAGACTCAAATTGCGTCGCGATCCAATACATCGTCCTCCAGCCGACTTGTCTCCAAGGATCTAATGCTGCCTCGGGCACTTTATGGTCGTTCTCTTGTAAGTCTAGATATTCGAATCCGACGCAAACATGATAGTTAATTGTAACGTTCAGGGCCGCCTAATGACGATGGAACTCTTTAATTGCGTCGAGATTCAATACATCGTCCTCCAGCCGACTTGTCTCCAAGGGTCTAATGCTGCCTCGGGCACATTATGGTCGTTCTCTTGTAAGTCTAGATTTTCGAATCCGACGCAAAAATGATAGTTAATTGTAACGTTCATGGCCGCCTAATGCCGATGGAACTCTCAAATTGCGTCGAGATTCAATACATCGGCCTCCAGCGGACTTGTCTCCAAGGGGATATTGCTGTCTCGAGCACCGTATGAACTTCTCCTGTGACTAGATTTTCGAATCCGACGCATGAATCATAGTTAATTGTAATGTTCAGGGCCTTCTAATGACGATGGGACACTCATTTTGCGTCGCGATCCAATACATCGTCCTCCAACCGACTTGTCTCCAAGGGTCAATAGCTGCCTCGGGCACCGTATGTTCGTTCCCCTGTGAGTTTAGATTATCGAATCCGACGCAAAAATGATAGTTAATTGTAACGTTTAGGGCCTCCTAATGACGATAGGACACTCAAATTGCGTCGAGATTCAATACATCGTCCTCCAGCCGACTTGTCTCCAAGGGGATATTGCTGTCTCGGGCACAATATGATCCTTCTCCTGTGAGTCTAGATTTTCGAATCCGACGAAAAACTGAGAGTTAATTGTAACATTCAGGGCCTCCTAATGACGATGGAACACTCAAATTACGTCGCGATCCAATACATCGTCCTCCAGCCGACTTGTCTCCAAGGATCTAATGCTGCCTCGGGCACTTTATGGTCGTTCTCTTGTAAGTCTAGATTTTCGAATCCGACGCAAAAAAGATAGTTAATTGTAACGTTCAGGGCCGCCTAATGACGTTGGAACTCTCAAATTGCGTCGAGATTCAATACATCGTCCTCCAGCCGCCTTGTCTCCAAGGGTCTATTGCTGCCTCGGGCACCTTATGGTCGTTCTCCTGTGAGTCTAGATTTTCGAATCCGACGCAAAAATGATAGTTAATTGTAACGTTCAGGGCCTTGTAATGACGATGGAACACTCAAATTGCGTCGAGATTCAATACATCGGCCTCCAGCCGACTTGTCTCCAAGGGTCTATTGCTGCCTCGGGCACCTTATGGTCGTTCTCCTGTGAGTCTAGATTTTCGAATCCGACGCAAAAATGATAGTTAATTGTAACGTTCAGGGCCTCCTAATGCCGATGGAACACTCAAATTGCGTCGACATTCAATACATCGGCCTCCAGCCGACTTGTCTCCAAGGGTCTATTGCTGCCTCGGGCACCTTATGGTCGTTCTCCTGTGAGTCTAGATTTTCAAATTCCGACGCAAAAATGATAGTTAATTGTAACGTTCAGGGCCTTGTAATGACGATGGAACACTCAAATTGCGTCGAGATTCAATACATCGGCATCCAGCCGACTTGTCTCCAAGGGGATATCGCTGCCTCGGGCACCACATGGTCCTTCTCCTGTGAGTCTAGATTTTCGAATCCGACGCAAAAATGATAGTGATTTGTAACGTTCAGCGCCTCCTAATGACGATAGAAGACTCAAACTTCGTCGCGATCGAATACATCGTCCTCCAGCCGACTTGTCTCCAAGGGTCTATTGCTGCCTCGGGCACCTTATGGTCGTTCTCCTGTGAGTCTAGATTTTCGAATCCGACGCAAAAATGATAGTTAATTGTAACGTTCAGGGCCTTGTAATGACGATGGAACACTCAAATTGCGTCGAGATTCAATACATCGGCCACCAGCCGACTTGTCTCCAAGGATCTATTGCTGCCTCGGGCACCTTATGGTCGTTCTGCTGTGAGTCTAGATATTCGTATCCGACGCAAAAATGATAGTTAATTGTAACGTTCAGGGCCTTCTAATGACGATGGAACACTCAAATTGCGTCGAGATTCAATACATCGGCCTCCAGCCGACTTGTCTCCAAGGGTCTATTGCTGCCTCGGGCACCTTATGGTCGTTCTCCTGTGAGTCTAGATTTTCGAATCCGACGCAAAAATGATAGTTAATTGTAACGTTCAGGGCCTTGTAATGACGATGGAACACTCAAATTGCGTCGAGATTCAATACATCGGCCTCCAGCCGACTTGTCACCAAGGGTCTATTGCTGCCTCGGGCACCTTATGGTCGTTCTCCTGTGAGTTTAGATTATCGAATCCGACGCAAAAATGATACTTAATTATAACGTTCAGGGCCTCCTAATGACGATGGAACACTCAAATTGTGTCGAGATTCAATACATCGGCCTCCAGCCGACTTGTCTCCAAGGGTCTATTGCTGCCTCGGCACCTTATGGTCGTTCTCCTGTGAGTCTAGATTTTCGAATCCGACGCAAAAATGATAGTTAATTGTAACATTCAGGGCCTTGTAATGACGATGGAACACTCAAATTCCGTCGAGATTCAATACATCGGCCTCCAGCCGACTTGTCTCCATGGGTCTATTGCTGCCTCGGGCACCTTATGGTCGTTCTCCTGTGAGTTTAGATTATCGAATCCGACGCAAAAATGAGAGTTAGTTGTAAGGTTCAGGGCCTCCTAATGCCGATGGAACACTCAAATTGCGTCGAGATTCAATACATCGGCCTCCAGCCGACTTGTCTCCAAGGGTATATTGCTGCTCGGGCACCTTATGGTCGATCTCCTGTGAGTCTAGATTTTCGAATCCGACGCAAAAATGATAGTTAATTGTAACATTCAGGGCCTTGTAATGACGATGGAACACTCAAATTGCGTCGAGATTCAATACATCGTCCTCCAGCCGATTTGTCTCCAAGGGGATATTGCTGCCTCGGGCACCAAATGGTTCGTCTGCTGTGAGTCTAGATTTTCGAATCCTACGAAAAACTGATAGTTAATTGTAACATTCAGGGCCTCCTAATGACGATGGAACACTCAAATTGCGTCGCGATCCAATACATCGTCCTCCAGCCGACTTGTCTCCAAGGGTCTAATGCTGCCTCCGGCACTTTATGGTCGTTCTCTTGTAAGTCTAGATTTACGAATCCGACGCCAAAATGGTAGTTAATTGTAACGTTCAGGTCCGCCTAATGACGATGGAACTCTCAAATTGCGTCGAGATTCAATACATCGTCCTCCAACCGACTTGTCTCCAAGGGTCAATTGCTGCCTCGGGCACCTTATGGTCGTTCACCTGTGAGTCTAGATTTTCGTATCCGACGCAAAAATGATACTTAATTGTAACGTTCAGGGCCTTCTAATGACGATGGAACACTCAAAATGCGTCGAGATTCAATACATCGGCCTCCAGCCGACTTGTCTCCAAGGGGATATCGCTGCCTCGGGCACAATATGATCCTTCTCCTGTGAGTCTAGATTTTCGAATCCGACGCAAAAATGATAGTGAATTGTAACGTTCAGCGCCTCCTAATGACGATAGAACACTAAAATTGCGTCGAGATTCAATACATCGTCCTCCAGCCGATTTGTCTCCAAGGGGTATATTGCTGTCTCGAGCACCGAATGAACTTCTCCTGTGAGTAGATTTTCGAATCCGACGCGAAACTGATAGTTAATTGTAACGTTCAGGGCCTTGTAATGACGATGGAACACTCAAATTGCGTCGAGATCAATACATCGGCCTCCAGCCGACTTGTCTCCAACGGTCTATTGCTGCCTCGGGCACCTTATGGTCGTTCTCCTGTGAGATTAGATTTTCGAATCCGACGAAAAACTGATAGTTAATTGTAACATTCAGGGCCTCCTAATGACGATGGAACACTCATTTTGCGTCGCGATCCAATACATCGTCCTCCAAACGACTTGTCTCCAAGGGTCAATAGCTGCCTCGGGCACCGTATGATCGTTCCCCTGTGAGTTTAGATTTTCGAATCCGACGCAAAAATGATAGTTAATTGTAACGTTTAGGGCCTCCTAATGACGATGGGACACTCAAATTGCGTCGAGATTCAATACATCGTCCTCCAGCCGACTTGTCTCCAAGGGGATATTGCTGTCTCGGGCACAATATGATCCTTCTCCTGTGAGTCTAGATTTTCGAATCCGACGAAAAACTGAGAGTTAATTGTAACATTCAGGGCCTCCTAATGACGATGGAACACTCAAATTACGTCGCGATCCAATACATCGTCCTCCAGCCGACTTGTCTCCAAGGATCTAATGCTGCCTCGGGCACTTTATGGTCGTTCTCTTGTAAGTCTAGATTTTCGAATCCGACGCAAAAATGATAGTTAATTGTAACGTTCAGGGCCGCCTAATGACGTTGGAACTCTCAAATTGCGTCGAGATTCAATACATCGTCCTCCAGCCGACTTGTCTCCAAGGGTCTATTGCTGCCTCGGGCACCTTATGGTCGTTCTCCTGTGAGTCTAGATTTTCGAATCCGACGCAAAAATGATAGTTAATTGTAACGTTCAGGGCCTTGTAATGACGATGGAACACTCAAATTGCGTCGAGATTCAATACATCGGCCTCCAGCCGACTTGTCTCCAAGGGTCTATTGCTGCCTCGGGCACCTTATGGTCGTTCTCCTGTGAGTCTAGATTTTCGAATCCGACGCAAAAATGATAGTTAATTGTAACGTTCAGGGCCTCCTAATGCCGATGGAACACTCAAATTGCGTCGACATTCAATACATCGGCCTCCAGCCGACTTGTCTCCAAGGGTCTATTGCTGCCTCGGGCACCTTATGGTCGTTCTCCTGTGAGTCTAGATTTTCAAATTCCGACGCAAAAATGATAGTTAATTGTAACGTTCAGGGCCTTGTAATGACGATGGAACACTCAAATTGCGTCGAGATTCAATATATCGGCATCCAGCCCACTTGTCTCCAAGAGGATATCGCTGCCTCGGGCACCACATGGTCCTTCTCCTGTGAGTCTAGATTTTCGAATCCGACGCAAAAATGATAGTGAATTGTAACGTTCAGCGCCTCCTAATGACGATAGAAGACTCAAATTGCGTCGCGATCGAATACATCGTCCTCCAGCCGACTTGTCTCCAAGGGTCTATTGCTGCCTCGGGCACCTTATGGTCGTTCTCCTGTGAGTCTAGATTTTCGAATCCGACGCAAAAATGATAGTTAATTGTAACGTTCAGGGCCTTGTAATGACGATGGAACACTCAAATTGCGTCGAGATTCAATACATCGGCCACCAGCCGACTTGTCTCCAAGGATCTAATGCTGCCTCGGGCACTTTATGGTCGTTCTCTTGTAAGTCTAGATTTTCGAATCCGACGCAAAAATGATAGTTAATTGTAACGTTCAGGGCCACCTAATGACGTTGGAACTCTCAAATTGCGTCGAGATTCAATACATCGTCCTCCAGCCGACTTGTCTCCAAGCGTCTATTGCTGCCTCGGGCACCTTATGGTCGTTCTCCTGTGAGTCTAGATTTTCGAATCCGACGCAAAAATGATAGTTAATTGTAACGTTCAGGGCCTTGTAATGACGATGGAACACTCAAATTGCGTCGAGATTCAATACATCGGCCTCCAGCCGACTTGTCTCCAAGGGTCTATTGCTGCCTCGGGCACCTTATGGTCGTTCTCCTGTGAGTCTAGATTTTCGAATCCGACGCAAAAATGATAGTTAATTGTAACGTTCAGGGCCTCCTAATGCCGATGGAACACTCAAATTGCATCGACATTCAATACATCGGCCTCCAGCCGACTTGTCTCCAAGGGTCTATTGCTGCCTCGGGCACCTTATGGTCGTTCTCCTGTGAGTCTAGATTTTCGAATCCGACGCAAAAATGATAGTTAATTGTAACGTTCAGGGCCTTGTAATGACGATGGAACACTCAAATTGCGTCGAGATTCAATACATCGGCCTCCAGCCGACTTGTCACCAAGGGTCTATTGCTGCCTCGGGCACCTTATGGTCGTTCTCCTGTGAGTTTAGATTATCGAATCCGACGCAAAAATGATACTTAATTATAACGTTCAGGGCCTCCTAATGACGATGGAACACTCAAATTGTGTCGAGATTCAATACATCGGCCTCCAGCCGACTTGTCTCCAAGGGTCTATTGCTGCCTCGGCACCTTATGGTCGTTCTCCTGTGAGTCTAGATTTTCGAATCCGACGCAAAAATGATAGTTAATTGTAACATTCAGGGCCTTGTAATGACGATGGAACACTCAAATTGCGTCGAGATTCAATACATCGGCCTCCAGCCGACTTGTCTCCATGGGTCTATTGCTGCCTCGGGCACCTTATGGTCGTTCTCCTGTGAGTTTAGATTATCGAATCCGACGCAAAAATGAGAGTTAGTTGTAAGGTTCAGGGCCTCCTAATGCCGATGGAACACTCAAATTGCGTCGAGATTCAATACATCGGCCTCCAGCCGACTTGTCTCCAAGGGTATATTGCTGCCTCGGGCACCTTATGGTCGATCTCCTGTGAGTCTAGATTTTCGAATCCCACGCAAGAATGATAGTTAATTGTAACGTTCAGGGCCTTGTAATGACGATGGAACACTCAAATTGCGTCGAGATTCAATACATCGTCCTCCAGCCGACTTGACTCCAAGGGGATATTGCTGTCTCGGGCACAATATGATCCTTCTCCTGTGAGTCTACATTTTCGAATCCGACGCAAAAATGATAGTTAATTGTAACGTTCAGCGCCTCCTAATGACGATAGAAGACTCAAATTGCGTCGGGATTCAATACATCGTCCTCCAGCCGATTTGTCTCCAAGGGGATATTGCTGCCTCGGGCACCAAATGGTTCGTCTGCTGTGAGTCTAGATTTTCGAATCCGAAGAAAAACTGATAGTTAATTGTAACATTCAGGGCCTCCTAATGACGATGGAACACTCAAATTGCGTCGCGATCCAATTCATCGTCCTCCAGCCGACTTCTCTCCAAGGGTCTAATGCTGCCTCGGGCACTTTATGGTCGTTCTCTTGTAAGTCTAGATTTTCGAATCCGACGCAAAAATAATAGTTAATTGTAACGTTCAGGGCCTCCTAATGCCGATGGAACACTCAAATTGCGTCGAGATTCAATACATCGGCCACCAGCCGACTTGTCTCCAGGGGTTATTGCTGCCTCGGGCACCTTATGGTCGTTCTCCTGTGAGTCTAGATTTTCGAATCCGACGCAAAAATGATAGTTAATTGTAACGTTCAGGGCCATGTAATGACGATGGAACACTCAAATTGCGTCGAGATTCAATACATCGGCCTCCCGCCGGCTTGTCTCCAAGGGTGTTGCTGCCTCGGGCACCTTATGGTCGTTCTCCTGTGAGTTTAGATTATCGAATCCGACGCAAAAATGATAGTTAATTGTAACGTTCAGGGCCTCCTAATGACGATGGAACACTCAAATTGCGTCGATATTCAATACATCGGCCTCCAGCCGACTTGTCTCCAAGGGTCTGTTGCTGCCTCGGGCACCATATGCTCCTTCTCCTGTGAGTCTAGATTTTCGAATCCGACGCAAAAATGATAGTGAATAGTAACGTTCAGCGCCTCCTGATGACGATAGAACTCTCAAATTGCGTCGAGATTCAATACATCGTCCTCCAGCCGACTTGTCTCCAAGGGTCTAATGCTGCCTCGGGCACCTTATGGTCGTTCTCTTGTAAGTCTAGATTTTCGAATCCGACGCAAAAATGATAGTTAATTGTAACGTTCATGGCCTCCTAATGCCGATGGAACTCTCAAATTGCGTCGAGATTCAATACATCGGCCTCCAGCGGACTTGTCTCCAAGGGGATATTGCTGTCTCGAGCACCGTATGAACTTCTCCTGTGACTAGATTTTCGAATCCGACGCATGAATGATAGTTAATTGTAACGTTCAGGGCCTTCTAATGACGATGGGACACTCATTTTGCGTCGCGATCCAATACATCGTCCTCCAACCGACTTGTCTCCAAGGGGATATTGCTGTCTCGGGCACAATATGATCCTTCTCCTGTGAGTCTAGATTTTCGAATCCGACGCAAAAATGATAGTGATTTGTAACGTTCAGCGCCTCCTAATGACGATAGAAGACTCAAATTGCGTCGAGATTCAATACATCGTCCTGCAGCCGATTTGTCTCCAAGGGGTATATTGCTGTCTCGAGCACCGTATGAACTTCTCCGGTGAGTAGATTTTCGAATCCGACGCGAAACTGATAGTTAATTGTAACGTTCAGGGCCTTGTAATGACGATGGAACACTCAAATTGCGTCGAGATCAATACATCGGCCTCCAGCCGACTTGTCTCCATGGGTCTATTGCTGCCTCGGGCACCTTATGGTCGTTCTCCTGTGAGTTTAGATTTTGGAATCCGACGAAAAACTGATAGTTAATTGTAACATTCAGGGCCTCCGAATGACGATGGAACACTCTTTTGGCGTCGCGATCCAATACATCGTCCTCCAACCGACTTGTCTCCAAGGGTCAATAGCTGCCTCGGGCACCGTATGTTCGTTCCCCTGTGAGTTTACATTATCGAATCCGACGCAAAAATGATAGTTAATTGTAACGTTTAGGGCCTCCTAATGACGATGGGACACTCAAATTGCGTCGAGATTCAATACATCGTCCTCCAGCCGACTTGTCTCCATGGGTCTATTGCTGCCTCGGGCACCTTATGGTCGTTCTCCTGTGAGTTTAGATTTTGGAATCCGACGAAAAACTGATAGTTAATTGTAACATTCAGGGCCTCCTAATGACGATGGAACACTCTTTTGGCGTCGCGATCCAATACATCGTCCTCCAACCGACTTGTCTCCAAGGGTCAATAGCTGCCTCGGGCACCGTATGGTCGTTCCCCTGTGAGTTTACATTATCGAATCCGACGCAAAAATGATAGTTAATTGTAACGTTTAGGGCCTCCTAATGACGATGGGACACTCAAATTGCGTCGAGATTCAATACATCGTCCTCCAGCCGACTTGTCTCCAAGGGGATTTTGCTGTCTCGGGCACAATATGATCCTTCTCCTGTGAGTCTACATTTTCGAATCCGACGCAAAAATGATATTGAATTGTAATGTTCAGCGCCTCCTAATGACGATAGAAAACTCAAATTGCGTCGGGATTCAATACATCGTCCTCCAGCCGATTTGTCTCCAAGGGGATTTTGCTGCCTCGGGCACCAAATGGTTCATCTGCTGTGAGTTTAGATTTTCGAATCCGACGAAAAACTGATAGTTAATTGTAACATTCAGGGCCTCCTAATGACGATGGAACACTCAAATTGCGTCGCGATCCAATACATCGTCCTCCAGCCGACTTGTCTCCAAGGATCTAATGCTGCCTCGGGCACTTTATGGTCGTTCTCTTGTAAGTCTAGATTTTCGAATCCGACGCAAAAATGATAGTTAATTGTAACGTTCAGGGCCTTGTAATGACGATGGAACACTCAAATTGCGTCGAGATTCAATACTTCGGCCTCCAGCCGACTTGTCTCCAAGGGTCTATTGCTGCCTCGGGCACCTTATGGTCGTTCTCCTGTGAGTCTAGATTTCCGAATCCGACGAAAAATGATAGTTAATTGTAACGTTCAGGGCCTCCTAATGCCGATGGCACACTCAAATTGCGTCGACATTCAATACATCGGCCTCCAGCCGACTTGTCTCCAAGGGTCTATTGCTGCCTCGGGCACCTTATGGTCGTTCTCCTGTGAGTTTATATTGTCGAATCCGACTCAAAAATGATAGTTAATTATAACGTTCAGGGCCTCCTAATGCCGAGGGAACACTCAAATTGTGTCGAGATTCAATACATCGGCCTCCAGCCGACTTGTCTCCAAGGGTCTATTGCTGCCTCGGGCACCTTATGGTCGTTCTCCTGTGAGTCTAGATTTTCGAATCCGACGCAAAAATGATAGTTAATTGTAACGTTCAGGGCCTCCTAATGCCGATGGAACACTCAAATTGCGTCGAGATTCAATACATCGGCCTCCCGCCGACTTGTCTCCAACGGTCTATTGCTGCCTCGGGCACCTTATGGGCGTTCTCCTGTGAGTATAGATTTTCGAATCCGACGAAAAACTGATAGTTAATTGTAACATTCAGGGCCTCCTAATGACGATGTAACACTCATTTTGCGTCGCGATCCAATTCATCGTCCTCCAACCGACTTGTCTCCAAGGGTCGGCACCGTATGGTCGTTCCCCTGAGAGTTGAGATTATCGAATCCGACGCAAAAATGATAGTTAATTGTAACGTTTAGGGCCTCCTAATGACGATAGAAGACTCAAATTGCGTCGGGATTCAATACATCGTCCTCCAGCCGATTTGTCTCCAAGGGGATATTGCTGCCTCGGGCACCAAATGGTTCGTCTGCTGTGAGTCTAGATTTTCGAATACGAAGAAAAACTGATAGTTAATTGTAACATTCAGGGCCTCCTAATGACGATGGAACACTCAAATTGCGTCGCGATCCAATTCATCGTCCTCCAGCCGACTTCTCTCCAAGGGTCTAATGCTGCCTCGGGCACTTTATGGTCGTTCTCTTGTAAGTCTAGATTTTCGATTCCGACGCAAAAATAATAGTTAATTGTAACGTTCAGGGCCTCCTAATGCCGATGGAACACTCAAATTGCGTCGAGATTCAATACATCGGCCACCAGCCGACTTGTCTCCAAGGGTCTATTGCTGCCTCGGGCACCTTATGGTCGTTCTCCTGTGAGTCTAGATTTTCGAATCTGACTCAAAAATGATAGTTAATTGTAACGTTCAGGGCTATGTAATGACGATGGAACACTAAAATTGCGTCGAGATTCAATACATCGGCCTCCCGCCGACTTGTCTCCAAGGGTGTTGCTGCCTCGGGCACCTTATGGTCGTTCTCCTGTGAGTTTAGATTATCGAATCCGACGCAAAAATGATAGTTAATTGTAACGTTTAGGGCTTTGTAATGACGATGGGACACACAAATTGCGTCGAGATTCAATACATCGTCCTCCAGCCGACTTGTCTCCAAGGGTCTAATGCTGCCTCGGGCACCTTATGGTCGTTCTCCTGTGAGTCTAGATTTTCGAATCCGACGCAAAAATGATAGTTAATTGTAACGTTCAGGGCCTTGTAATGACGATGGAACACTCAAATTGCGTCGAGATTCAATACGTCGGCCTCCAGCCGACTTGTCTCCATGGGTCTATTGCTGCCTCGGGCACCTTATGGTCGTTCTCCTGTGAGTTTAGATTATCGAATCCGACGCAAAAATGATAGTTAATTGTAACGTTCAGGGCCTCCTAATGCCGATGGAACACTCAAATTGCGTCGAGATTCAATACATCGGCCACCAGCCGACTTGTCTCCAAGGGTCTATTGCTGCCTCGGGCACCTTATGGTCGTTCTCCTGTGAGTCTAGATTTTCGAATCTGACGCAAAAATGATAGTTAATTGTAACGTTCAGGGCCATGTAATGACGATGGAAGACTCAAATTGCGTCGAGATTCAATACATCGGCCTCCCGCCGACTTGTCTCCAAGGGTGTTGCTGCCTCGGGCACCTTATGGTCGTTCTCCTGTGAGTTTAGATTATCGAATCCGACGCAAAAATGATAGTTAATTGTAACGTTCAGGGCCTCCTAATAACGATGGAACACTCAAATTGCGTCGATATTCAATACATCGGCCTCCAGCCGACTTGTCTCCAAGGGTCTGTTGCTGCCTCGGGCACCATATGATCCTTCTCCTGTGAGTCTAGATTTTCGAATCCGACGCAAAAATGATAGTGAATAGTAACGTTCAGCGCCTCCTGATGACGATAGAACTCTCAAATTGCGTCGAGATTCAATACATCGTCCTCCAGCCGACTTGTCTCCAAGGGTCTAATGCTGCCTCGGGCACCTTATGGTCGTTCTCTTGTAAGTCTAGATTTTCGAATCCGACGCAAAAATGATAGTTAATTGTAACGTTCATGGCCTCCTAATGCCGATGGAACTCTCAAATTGCGTCGAGATTCAATACATCGGCCTCCAGCGGACTTGTCTCCAAGGGGATATTGCTGTCTCGAGCACCGTATGAACTTCTCCTGTGACTAGATTTTCGAATCCGACGCATAAATGATAGTTAATTGTAACGTTCAGGGCCTTCTAATGACGATGGGACACTCATTTTGCGTCGCGATCCAATACATCGTCCTCCAACCGACTTGTCTCCAAGGGGATATTGCTGTCTCGGGCACAATATGATCCTTCTCCTGTGAGTCTAGATTTTCGAATCCGACGCAAAAATGATAGTGAATTGTAACGTTCAGCGCCTCCTAATGACGATAGAAGACTCAAATTGCGTCGAGATTCAATACATCGTCCTCCAGCCGATTTGTCTCCAAGGGGTATATTGCTGTCTCGAGCACCGTATGAACTTCTCCTGTGAGTACATTTTCGAATACGACGCGAAACTGATAGTTAATTGTAACATTCAGGGCCTTGTAATGACGATGGAACACTCAAATTGCGTCGAGATCAATACATCGGCCTCCAGCCGACTTGTCTCCAACGGTCTATTGCTGCCTCGGGCACCTTATGGTCGTTCTCCTGTGAGTTTAGATTTTCGAATCCGACGAAAAACTGATAGTTAATTGTAACATTCAGGGCCTCCTAATGACGATGGAACACTCATTTTGCGTCGCGATCCAATACATCGTCCTCCAACCGACTTGTCTCCAAGGGTCAATAGCTGCCTCGGGCACCGTATGGTCGTTCCCCTGTGGGTTTACATTATCGAATCCGACGCAAAAATGATAGTTAATTGTAACGTTTAGGGCCTCCTAATGACGATGGGACACTCAAATTGCGTCGAGATTCAATACATCGTCCTCCAGCCGACTTGTCTCCAAGGGGATATTGCTGTCTCGGGCACAATATGATCCTTCTCCTGTGAGTCTACATTTTCGAATCCGACGCAAAAATGATAGTGAATTGTAATGTTCAGCTTCTCCTAATGACGATAGAAGACTCAAATTGCGTCGGGATTCAATACATCGTCCTCCAGCCGATTTGTCTCCAAGGGGATATTGCTGCCTCGGGCACCAAATGGTTCATCTGCTGTGAGTTTAGATTTTCGAATCCGACGAAAAACTGATAGTTAATTGTAACATTCAGGGCCTCCTAATGACGATGGAACACTCAAATTGCGTCGCGATCCAATACATCGTCCTCCAGCCGACTTGTCTCCAAGGATCTAATGCTGCCCCGGGCACTTTATAGTCGTTCTCTTGTAAGTCTAGATTTTCGAATCCGACGCAAAAATGATAGTTAATTGTAACGTTCAGGGCCTTGTAATGACGATGGAACACTCAAATTGCGTCGAGATTCAATACATCGGCCTCCAGCCGACTTGTCTCCAAGGGTCTATTGCTGCCTCGGGCACCTTATGGTCGTTCTCCTGTGAGTCTAGATTTCCGAATCCGACGCAAAAATGATAGTTAATTGTAACGTTCAGGGCCTCCTAATGCCGATGGAACACTCAAATTGCGTCGAGATTCAATACATCGGCCTCCAGCCGACTTGTCTCCAAGGGTCTATTGCTGCCTCGGGCACCTTATGGTCGTTCTCCTGTGAGTTTATATTATCGAATCCGACTCAAAAATGATAGTTAATTATAACGTTCAGGGCCTCCTAATGCCGATGGAACACTCAAATTGTGTCGAGATTCAATACATCGGCCTCCAGCCGACTTGTCTCCAAGGGTCTATTGCTGCCTCGGGCACCTTATGGTCGTTCTCCTGTGAGTCTAGATTTTCGAATCCGACGCAAAAATGATAGTTAATTGTAACGTTCAGGGCCTTGTAATGACGATGGAACACTCAAATTGCGTCGAGATTCAATACATCGGCCTCCAGCCGACTTGTCTCCAAGGGGATATCGCTGCCTCGGGCACCACATGGTCCTTCTCCTGTGAGTCTAGATTTTCGAATCCGACGCAAAAATGATAGTGAATTGTAACGTTCAGCGCCTCCTAATGACGATAGAAGACTCAAATTGCGTCGCGATCCAATACATCGTCCTCCAGCCGACTTGTCTCCAAGGGTTTATTGCTGCCTCGGGCACCTTATGGTCGTTCTCCTGTGAGTCTAGATTTTCGAATCCGACGCAAAAATGATAGTTAATTGTAACGTTCAGGGCCTCCTAATGCCGATGGAACACTCAAATTGCGTCGAAATTCAATACATCGGCCTCCAGCCGACTTGTCTCCAAGGGTATATTGCTGCCTCGGGCACCTTATGGTCGTTCTCCTGTGAGTCTAGATTTTCGAATCCGACGCAAAAATGACAGTTAATTGTAACGTTCAGGGCCTTGTAATGACGATGGAACACTCAAATTGCGTCGAGATTCAATACATCGGCCTCCATCCGACTTGTCTCCATGGGTCTATTGCTGCCTCGGGCACCTTATGGTCGTTCTCCTGTGAGTTTAGATTATCGAATCCGACGCAAAAATGATAGTTAATTGTAACGTTCAGGGCCTCCTAATGCCGATGGAACACTCAAATTGCGTCGAGATTCAATACATCGGCCTCCAGCCGACTTGTCTCCAAGGGTATATTGCTGCCTCGGGCACCTTATGGTCGATCTCCTGTGAGTCTAGATTTTCGAATCCGACGCTAAAATGATAGTTAATTGTTACGTTCAGGGCCTTGTAATGACGATGGAACACTCAAATTGCGTCGAGATTCAATACATCGGCCTCCAGCCGACTTGTCTCCATGGGTCTATTGCTGCCTCGGGCACCGTATGGTCGTTCTCCTGTGAGTTTAGGTTATCGAATCCGACGCAAAAACGATAGTTAATTGTAACGTTCAGGGCCTCCTAATGCCGATGGAACACTCAAATTGCGTCGAGATTCAATACATCGGCCTCCAGCCGACTTGTCTCCAAGGGTATATTGCTGCCTCGGGCACCTTATGGTCGATCTCCTGTGAGTCTAGATTTTCGAATCCGACGCTAAAATGATAGTTAATTGTTACGTTCAGGGCCTCCTAATGACGATGGGACACTCAAATTGCGTCGAGATTCAATACATCGTCCTCCAGCCGACTTGTCTCCAAGGGGATATTGCTGTCTCGGGCAAAATATGATCTTTCTCCTGTGAGTCTAGATTTTCGAATCCGACGCAAAAATGATAGTGAATTGTAACGTTCAGCGCGTCCTAATGACGATAGAAGACTCAAATTGCGTCGCGATCCAATACATCGTCCTCCAGCCGACTTGTCTCCAAGGATCTAATGCTGCCTCGGGCACTTTATTTTCGTTCTCTTGTAAGTCTAGATTTTCGAATCCGACGCAAACATGATAGTTAATTGTAACGTTCAGGGCAACCTAATGACGATGGAACTCTTTAATTGCGTCGAGATTCAATACATCGTCCTCCAGCCGACTTGTCTCCAAGGGTCTATTGCTGCCTTGGGCACCTTATGGTCGTTCTCCTGTGAGTCTAGATTTTCGAACCCGACGCTAAAATGATAGTTAATTGTAATGTTTAGGGCCTTGTAATGACGATGGGACACTCAAATTGCGTCGAGATTCAATACATCGTCCTCCAGCCGACTTGTCTCCAAGGGTCTAATGCTGCCTCGGGCACCTTATGGTATTTCTCTTGTAAGTCCAGATTTTCGAATCCGACGCAAAAATGATAGTTAATTGTAACGTTCATGGCCTCCTAATGGCGATGGAACTCTCATATTGCGTCGAGATTCAATACATCGGCCTCCAGCGGACTTGTCTCCAAGGGGATATTGCTTTCTCGAGCACCGTATGAACTTCTCCTGTGACTAGAGTTTCGAATCCGACGCATAAATGATGGTTAATTGTAACGTTCAGGGCCTTCTAATGACGATGGGACACTCATTTTGCGTCGCGATCCAATACATCGTCCTCCAACCGACTTGTCTCCAAGGGGATATTGCTGTCTCGGGCACAATATGATCCTTCTCCTGTGAGTCTAGATTTTCGAATCCGACGCAAAAATGATAGTGATTTGTAACGTTCAGCGCCTCCTAATGACGATAGAAGACTCAAATTGCGTCGAGATTCAATACATCGTCCTCCAGCCGATTTGTCTCCAAGGGGTATATTGCTGTCTCGAGCACCGTATGAACTTCTCCTGTGAGTAGATTTTCGAATCCGACGCGAAACTGATAGTTAATTGTAAGGTTCAGGGCCTTGTAATGACGATGGAACACTCAAATTGCGTCGAGATTCAATACATCGGCCTCCAGCCGACTTGTCTCCAACGGTCTATTGCTGCCTCGGGCACCTTATGGGCGTTCTCCTGTGAGTTTAGATTTTCGAATCCGACGAAAAACTGATAGTTAATTGTAACATTCAGGGCCTCCTAATGACGATGGAACACTCATTTTGCGTCGCGATCCAATTCATCGTCCTCCAACCGACTTGTCTCCAAGGGTCGGCACCGTATGGTCGTTCCCCTGAGAGTTGAGATTATCGAATCCGACGCAAAAATGATAGTTAATTGTAACGTTTAGGGCCACCTAATGACGATGGGACACTCAAATATGCGTCGAGATTCAATAAATCGTCTTCCAGCCGACTCGTCTCCAAGGGGATATTGCTGTCTCGGGCACAACATGATCCTTCTCCTGTGAGTCTACATTTTCGAATCCGACGCAAAAATGATAGTGAATTGTAACGTTCAGCGCCTCCTAATGACGATAGAAGACTCAAATTGCGTCGGGATTCAATACATCGTCCTCCAGCCGATTTGTCTCCAAGGGGATATTGCTGCCTCGGGCACCAAATGGTTCGTCTGCTGTGAGTCTAGATTTTCGAATCCGAAGAAAAACTGATAGTTAATTGTAACATTCAGGGCCTCCTAATGACGATGGAACACTCAAATTGCGTCGCGATCCAATTCATCGTCCTCCAGCCGTCTTCTCTCCAAGGGTCTAATGCTGCCTCGGGCACTTTATGGTCGTTCTCTTGTAAGTCTAGATTTTCGAATCCGACGCAAAAATAATTGTTAATTGTAACGTTCAGGGCCTCCTAATGCCGATGGAACACTCAAATTGCGTCGAAATTCAATACATCGGCCACCAGCCGACTTGTCTCCAAGGGTCTATTGCTGCCTCGGGCACCTTATGGTCGTTCTCCTGTGAGTCTAGATTTTCGAATCCGACGCAAAAATGATAGTTAATTGTAACGTTCAGGGCCTTCTAATGACGATGGGACACTCATTTTGCGTCGTGATCCAATACATCGTCCTCCAACCTACTTGTCTCCAAGGGTCAATAGCTGCCTCGGGCACCGTATGGTCGTTCCCCTGTGAGTTTAGATTATCGAATCCGACGCAAATATGATAGTTAATTGTAACGTTTTGGGCCTCCTAATGACGATAGGACACTCAAATTGCGTCGAGATTCAATACATCGTCCTCCAGCCGACTTGTCTCCAAGGGGATATTGCTGTCTCGGGCACAATATGATCCTTCTCCTGTGAGTCTAGATTTTCGAATCCGACGCAAAAATGATAGTTAATTGTAACGTTCAGGGCCTTGTAATGACGATGGAACACTCAAATTGCGTCGAGATTCAATACATCGGCCTCCAGCCGACTTGTCTCCAAGGGTCTATTGCTGCCTCGGGCACCTTATGGTCGTTCTCCTGTGAGTCTAGATTTTCGAATCCGACGCAAAAATGATAGTTAATTGTAACGTTCAGGGCCTCCTAATGCCGATGGAACACTCAAATTGCGTCGACATTCAATACATCGCCCTCCAGCCGACTTGTCTCCAAGGGTCTATTGCTGCCTCGGGCACCTTATGGTCGTTCTCCTGAGAGTCTAGATTTTCGAATCCGACGCAAAAATGATAGTTAATTCTAACGTTCAGGGCCTTGTAATGACGATGGAACACTCAAATTGCGTCGAGAATCAATACATCGGCCTCCAGCCGACTTGTCTCCAAGGGTCAATTGCTGCCTCGGGTACCTTATGGTCGTTCTCCTGTGAGTTTAGATTATCGAATCCGACGCAAAAATGATAGTTAATTATAACGTTCAGGGCCTCCTAATGCCGATGGAACACTCAAATTGTGTCGAGATTCAATACATCGGCCTCCAGCCGACTTGTCTCCAAGGGTCTATTGCTGCCTCGGGCACCTTATGGTCGTTCTCCTGTGAGTCTAGATTTTCGAATCCGACGCAAAAATGATAGTTAATTGTAACGTTCAGGGCCTTGTAATGACGATGGAACACTCAAATTGCGTCGAGATTCAATACATCGGCCTCCAGCCGACTTGTCTCCAAGGGGATATCGCTGCCTCGGGCACCACATGGTCCTCCTCCTGTGACTTTAGATTTTCGAATCCGACGCAAAAATGATAGTGAATTGTAACGTTCAGCGCCTCCTAATGACGATAGAAGACTCAAATTGCGTCGCGATCCAATACATCGTCCTCCAGCCGACTTGTCTCCAAGGGTCTATTGCTGCGTCGGGCACCTTATGGTCGTTCTCCTGTGAGTCTAGATTTTCGAATCCGACGCAAAAATGAAAGTTAATTGTAACGTTCAGGGCCTCCTAATGCCGATGGAACACTCAAATTGCGTCGAAATTCAATACATCGGCCTCCAGCCGACTTGTCTCCAAGGGTATATTGCTGCCTCGGGCACCTTATGGTCGTTCTCCTGTGAGTCTAGATTTTCGAATCCGACGCAAAAATGATAGTTAATTGTAACGTTCAGGGCCTTCTAATGACGATGGAACACTCAAATTGCGTCGAGATTCAATACATCGGCCTCCAGCCGACTTGTCTCCATGGGTCTATTGCTGCCTCGGGCACCTTATGGTCGTTCTCCTGTGAGTTTAGATTATCGAATCCGACGCAAAAATGATAATTAATTTTAACGTTCAGGGCCTCCTAATGCCGATGGAACACTCAAATTGCGTCGAGATTCAATACATCGGCCTCCAGCCGACTTGTCTCCAAGGGTATATTGCTGCCTCGGGCACCTTATAGTCGATCTCCTGTGAGTCTAGATTTTCGAATCCGACGCAAAAATGATAGTTAATTGTAACATTCAGGGCCTTGTAATGACGATGAAACACTCAAATTGCGTCGAGATTCAATACATCGGCCTCCAGCCGACTTGTCTCCATGGGTCTATTGCTGCCTCGGGCACCTTATGGTCGTTCTCCTGTGAGTTTAGATTATCGAATCCGACGCAAAAATGATAGTTAATTGTAACGTTCAGGGCCTCCTAATGCCGATGGAACACTCAAATTGAGTCGAGATTCAATACATCGGCCACCAGCCGACTTGTCTCCAAGGGTCTATTGCTGCCTCGGGCACCTTATGGTCGTTCTCCTGTGAGTCTAGATTTTCGAATCCGACGCAAAAATGATAGTTAATTGTAACGATCAGGGCCATGTAATGACGATGGAACACTCAAATTGCGTCGAGATTCAATACATCGGACTCCCGCCGACTTGTCTCCAAGGGTGATGCTGCCTCGGGCACCTTATGGTCGTTCTCCTGTGAGTCTAGATTTTCGAATCCGACGAAAAACTGATAGTTAATTGTAACATTCAGGGCCTCCTAATGACGATGGGACACTCAAATTGCGTCGAGATTAAATACATCGTCCTCCAGCCGACTTGTCTCCAAGGGGATATCGCTGCCTCGGGCACCACATGGTCCTTCTCCTGTGAGTCTAGATTTTTTAATTCGACGCAAAAATGATAGTGAATTGTAACGTTCAGCGCCTCCTAATGACGATAGAAGACTCAAATTGCGTCGCGATCCAATACATCGTCCTCCAGCCGCCTTGTCTCTAAGGATCTAATGCTGCCTCGGGCACCTTATGGTCGTTCTCCTGTGAGTCTAGATTTTCGAACCCGACGCAAAAATGATAGTTAATTGTAATGTTTAGGGCCTTGTAATGACGATGGGACACTCAAATTGCGTCGAGATTCAATACGTCGTCCTCCAGCCGACTTGTCTCCAAGGGTCTAATGCTGCCTCGGGCACCTTATGGTCGTTCTATTGTAAGTCTAGATTTTCGAATCCGACGCAAAAATGATAGTTAATTGTAACGTTCATGGCCTCCTAAAGCCGATGGAACTCTCAAATTGCGTCGAGATTCAATACATCGGCCTCCAGCGGACTTGTCTCCAAGGGGATATTGCTGTCTCGAGCACCGTATGAACGTCTCCTGTGACTAGATTTTCGAATCCGACGCATAAATGATAGTTAATTGTAATGTTCAGGGCCTTCTAATGACGATGGGACACTCATTTTGCGACGCGATCCAATACATCGTCCTCCAACCGACTTGTCTCCAAGGGGATATTGCTGTCTCGGGCACAATATGATCCTTCTCCTGTGAGTCTAGATTTTCGAATCCGACGCAAAAATGATAGTGAATTGTAACGTTCAGCGCCTTCTAATGACGATAGAAGACTCAAATTGCGTCGAGATTCAATACATCGTCCTCCAGCCGATTTGTCTCCATGGGGTATATTGCTGTCACGAGCACCGTATGAACTTCTCCTGTGAGTAGATTTTCGAATCCGACGCGAAACTGATAGTTAATTGTAAGGTTCAGGGCCTTGTAATGACGTTGGAACACTCAAATTGCGTCGAGATTCAATACATCGGCCTCCAGCCGACTTGTCTCCAACGGTCTATTGCTGCCTCGGGCACCTTATGGGCGTTCTCCTTTGAGTTTAAAATTTCGAATCCGACGAAAAACTGATAGTTAATTGTAACATTCAGGGCCTCCTAATGACGATGGAACACTCATTTTGCGTCGCGATCCAATTCATCGTCCTCCAACCGACTTGTCTCCAAGGGTCGGCACCGTATGGTCGTTCCCCTGAGAGTTGAGATTATCGAATCCGACGAAAAAATGATAGTTAATTGTAACGTTTAGGGCCACCTAATGACGATGGGACACTCAAATTGTGTCGAGATTCAATACATCGGCCACCAGCCGACTTGTCTCCAAGGGTCTATTGCTGCCTCGGGCACCTTATGGTCGTTCTCCTGTGAGTCTAGATTTTCGAATCCGACGCAAAAATGATAGTTAATTGTAACGTTCAGGGCCATGTAATGACGATGGATCACTCAAATTGCGTCGAGATTCAATACATCGGCCTCCCGCCGACTTGTCTCCAAGGGTGTTGCTGCCTCGGGCACCTTATGGTCGTTCTCATGTGAGTTTAGATTATCGAATCCGACGCAAAACTGATAGTTAATTGTAACATTCAGGGCCTCCTAATGACGAGGTACACTCATTTTGCGTCGCGATCCAATACATCGTCCGCCAACCGACATGTCTCCAAGGGTCAATAGCAGCCTCGGGCACTGTATGGTCGTTCCCCTGTGAGTTTAGATTATCGAATCCGACGCAAAAATGATAGTTAATTGTAACTTTTAGGGCCTCCTAATGACGATAGGACACTCAAATTGCGTCGAGGTTCAATACATCGTCCTCCAGCCGACTTGTCTCCAAGGGGATATTGCTGTCTCGAGCACCGTATAAACTTCTCCTGTGAGTAGATTTTCGAATCCGACGCGAAACTGATAGTTAATTGTAACGTTCAGGGCCTTGTAATGACGATGGAACACTCAAATTGCGTCGAGATCAATACATCGGCCTCCAGCCGACTTGTCTCCAACGGTCTATTGCTGCCTCGGGCACCTTAAGGTCGTTCTCCTGTGAGTTTAGATTTTCGAATCCGAGGAAAAACTGATAGTTAATTGTAACATTCAGGGCCTCCTAATGACGATGGAACACTCATTTTGCGTCGCGATCCAATACATCGTCCTCCAACCGACTTGTCTCCAAGGGTCAATAGCTGCCTCGGGCACCGTATGGTCGTTCCCCTGTGAGTTTAGATTATCGAATCCGACGCAAAAATGATAGTTAATTGTAACGTTTAAGGCCTCCTAATGACGATGGGACACTCAAATTGCGTCGAGATCAATACATCGTCCTCCAGCCGATTTGTCTCCAAGGGTCTATTGCTGTCTCGGGCACAATATGATCCTTCTCCTGTGAGTCTAGATTTTCGAATCCGACGAAAAACTGATAGTTAATTGTAACATTCAGGGCCTCCTAATGACGATGGAACACTCAAATTGCGTCGCGATCCAATACATCGTCCTCCAGCCGACTTGTCTCCAAGGTTCTAATGCTGCCTCAGGCACTTTATGGTCGTTCTCTTGTAAGTCTAGATTTTCGAATCCGACGCAAAAATGATAGTTGATTGTAACGTTCAGGGCCGCCTAATGACGTTGGAACTCTCAAATTGCGTCGAGATTCAATACTCGTCCTCCAGCCGATTTGTCTCCAAGGGTCCATTGCTGCCTCGGGCACCTTATGGTCGTTCTCCTGTGAGTCTAGATTTTCGAATCCGACGCAAAAATGATAGTTAATTGGAACGTTCAGGGCCTTGTAATGACGATGGAACACGCAAATTGCGTCGAGATTCAATTCATCGGCCTCCAGCCGACTTGTCTCCAAGGGTCTATTGCTGCCTCGGGCGCCTTATGGTCGTTCTCCTGTGAGTCTAGATTTTCGAATCCGACGCAAAAATGATAGTTAATTGTAACGTTCAGGGCCTCCTAATGCTGATGGAACACTCAAATTGCGTCGACATTCAATACATCGGCCTCCAGCCGACTTGTCTCCAAGGGTCAATTGCTGCCTCGGGCACCTTATGGTCGTTCTCCTGTGAGTCTAGATTTTCGAATCCGACGCAAAAATGATAGTTAATTGTAACGTTCAGGGCCTTGTAATGACGATGGAACACTCAAATTGCGTCGAGATTCAATACATCGGCCTCCAGCCGACTTGTCTCCAAGGGTCTATTGCTGCCTCGGGCACCTTATGGTCGTTCTCCGGTGAGTTTAGATTATCGAATCCGACGCCAAAATGATAGATAATTTTAACGTTCAGGGCCTCCTAATGAAGATGGAACACTCAAATTGTGTCGAGATTCAATACATCGGCCTCCAGCCGACTTGTCTCCAAGGGTCTTTGCTGCCTCGGGCACCTTATGGTCGTTCTCCTGTGAGTCTAGATTTTCGAATCTGACGCAAAAATGATAGTTAATTGTAACGTTCAGGGCCTTGTAATGACGATGGAACACTCAAATTACGTCGAGATTCAATACATCGGCCTCCAGCCGACTTGTCTTGAAGGGTCTATCGCTGCCTCGGGCACCACATGGTCCTTCTCCTGTGAGTCTAGATTTTCGAATCCGACGCAAAAATGATAGTGAATTGTAACGTTCAGCGCCTCCTAATGACGATAGAAGACTCAAATTGCGTCGCGAACCAATACATCGTCCTCCAGCCGACTTGTCTCCAAAGGTCTATTGCTGCCTCGGGCACCTTATGGTCGTTCTCCTGTGAGTCTAGATTTTCGAATCCGACGCAAAAATGATAGTTAATTGTAACGTTCAGGGCCCTGTAATGACGATGGAACACTCAAATTGCGTCGAGATTCAATACATCGGCCTCCAGCCGACTTGTCTCCATGGGTCTATTGCTGCCTCGGGCACCTTATGGTCGTTATCCTGTGAGTTTAGATTATCGAATCCGACGCAAAAATGATAGTTAATTGTAAAGTTCAGGGCCTCCTAATGCCTATGGAACTCTCAAATTGCGTCGAGATTCAATACATCGGCCTCCAGCCGACTTGTCTCCAAGTGTATATTGTTGCCTCGGGCCCCTTATGGTCGTTCTCCTGTGAGTCTAGATTTTCGAATCCGACGCAAAAATGATAGTTAATTGTAACGTTCAGGGCCTTGTAATGACGATGGAACACTCAAATTGCGTCGAGATTCAATACATCGGCCTCCCGCCGACTTGTCTCCAAGGGTGATGCTGCCTCGGGCACCTTATGGTCATTCTCCAGTGAGTCTATATTTTGGAACCCGACGAAAAACTGATAGTTAATTGTAACATTCAGGGCCTCCTAATGACGAAGGAACACTCAAATTGCGTCGCGATCCAATACATCGTCCTCCAGCCGACTTGTCTCCAAGGATCTAATGCTGCCTCGGGCACTTTATGGTCGTTCTCTTGTAAGTCTAAATTTTCGAATCCGACGCAAAAATGATAGTTAATTGTAACGTTCAGGGCCGCCTAATGACGTTGGAACTCTCAAATTGCGTCGAGATTCAATACATCGTCCTCCAGCCGACTTGTCGCCAAGGGGATATTTCTGTCTCGGGCACAATATGATCCTTCTCCTGTGAGTCTAGATTTTCGAATCCGACGCAAAAATGATAGTGCATTGTAACGTTCAGCGCCTCCTAATGACGATAGAAGACTCAAATTGCGTCGGGATTCAATACATCGTCCTCCAGCCGATTTGTCTCCAAGGGGATATTGCTGCCTCGGGCACCAAATGGTTCATCTGCTGTGAGCCTAGATTTTCGAATCCGACGAAAAACTGATAGTTAATTGTAACATTCAGGGCCTCCTAATGACGATGGAACACTCAAATTGCGTCGCGATCCAATACATCGTCCTCCAGCCGACTTGTCTCCAAGAATCTAATGCTGCCTCAGGCACTTTATGGTCGTTCTCTTGTAAGTCTAGATTTTCGAATCCGACGCAAAAATGATAGTTAATTGTAACGTTCAGGGCCATGTAATGACGATGGAACACTCAAATTGCGTCGAGATTCAATACATCGGCCTCCCGCCGACTTGTCTCCAAGGGTGTTGCTGCCTCGGGCACCTTATGGTCGTTCTCATGTGAGTTTAGATGATCGAATCCGACGCAAAACTGATAGTTAATTGTAACATTCAGGGCCTCCTAATGACGAGGTACACTCATTTTGCGTCGCGATCCAATACATCGTCCTCCAACCGACTTGTCTCCAAGGGTCAATAGCAGCCTCGGGCACCGTATGGTCGTTCCCCTGTGAGTTTAGATAATCGAATCCGACGCAAAAATGATAGTTAATTGTAACGTTTAGGGCCTCCTAATGACGATAGGACACTCAAATTGCGTCGAGATTCAATACATTGTCCTCCAGCCGACTTGTCTCCAAGGGGATATTGCTGTCTCGAGCACCGTATAAACTTCTCCTGTGAGTAGATTTTCGAATCCGACGCGAAACTGATAGTTAATTGTAACGTTCAGGGCCTTGTAATGACGATGGAACACTCAAATTGCGTCGAGATCAATACATCGGCCTCCAGCCGACTTGTCTCCAACGGTCTATTGCTGCCTCGGGCACCTTAAGGTCGTTCTCCTGTGAGTTTAGATTTTCGAATCCGACGAAAAACTGATAGTTAATTGTAACATTCAGGGCCTCCTAATGACGATGGAACACTCATTTTGCGTCGCGATCCAATACATCGTCCTCCAACCGACTTGTCTCCAAGGGTCAATAGCTGCCTCGGGCACCGTATGGTCGTTCCCCTGTGAGTTTAGATTATCGAATCCGACGCAAAAATGATAGTTAATTGTAACGTTTAGGGCCTCCTAATGACGATGGGACACTCAAATTGCGTCGAGATCAATACATCGTCCTCCAGCCGATTTGTCTCCAAGGGTCTATTGCTGTCTCGGGCACAATATGATCATTCTCCTGTGAGTCTAGATTTTCGAATCCGACGAAAAACTGATAGTTAATTGTAACATTCAGGGCCTCCTAATGACGATGGAACACTCAAATTGCGTCGCGATCCAATACATCGTCCTCCAGCCGACTTGTCTCCAAGGTTCTAATGCTGCCTCAGGCACTTTATGGTCGTTCTCTTGTAAGTCTAGATTTTCGAATCCGACGCAAAACTGATAGTTGATTGTAACGTTCAGGGCCGCCTAATGACGTTGGAACTCTCAAATTGCGTCGAGATTCAATACTCGTCCTCCAGCCGATTTGTCTCCAAGGGTCCATTGCTGCCTCGGGCACCTTATGGTCGTTCTCCTGTGAGTCTAGATTTTCGAATCCGACGCAAAAATGATAGTTAATTGTAACGTTCAGGGCCTTGTAATGACGATGGAACACTCAAATTGCGTCGAGATTCAATACATCGGCCTCCAGCCGACTTGTCTTGAAGGGTCTATCGCTGCCTCGGGCACCACATGGTCCTTCTCCTGTGAGTCTAGATTTTCGAATCCGACGCAAAAATGATAGTGAATTGTAACGTTCAGCGCCTCCTAATGACGATAGAAGACTCAAATTGCGTCGCGATCCAATACATCGTCCTCCAGCCGACTTGTCTCCAAGGATCTAATGCTGCCTCGGGCACTTTATGGTCGTTCTCTTGTAAGTCTAAATTTTCGAATCCGACGCAAAAATGATAGTTAATTGTAACGTTCAGGGCCGCCTAATGACGTTGGAACTCTCAAATTGCGTCGAGATTCAATACATCGTCCTCCAGCCGACTTGTCTCCAAGGGTCTATTGCTGCCTCGGGCACCGTATGGTCGTTCCCCTGTGAGTTTAGATTATCGAATCCGACGCAAAAATGATAGTTAATTGTAACGTTCAGGGCCTCCTAATGACGATGGAACTCTCAAATTGCGTCGAGATTCAATACATCGGCCTCCAGCCGACTTGTCTCCAAGTGTATATTGCTGCCTCGGGCACCTTATGGTCGTTCTCCTGTGAGTCTAGATTTTCGAATCCGACGCAAAAATGATAGTTAATTGTAACGTTCAGGGCCTTGTAATGACGATGGAACACTAAAATTGCGTCGAGATTCAATACATCGGCCTCCCGCCGACTTGTCTCCAAGGGTGATGCTGCCTCGGGCACCTTATGGTCATTCTCCAGTGAGTCTAGATTTTCGAATCCGACGAAAAACTGATAGTTAATTGTAACATTCAGGGCCTCCTAATGACGAAGGAACACTCAAATTGCGTCGCGATCCAATACATCGTCCTCCAGCCGACTTGTCTCCAAGGATCTAATGCTGCCTCGGGCACTTTATGGTCGTTCTCTTGTAAGTCTAAATTTTCGAATCCGACGCAAAAATGATAGTTAATTGTAACGTTCAGGGCCGCCTAATGACGTTGGAACTCTCAAATTGCGTCGAGATTCAATACATCGTCCTCCAGCCGACTTGTCTCCAAGGGTCTATTGCTGCCTCGGGCACCGTATGGTCGTTCCCCTGTGAGTTTAGATTATCGAATCCGACGCAAAAATGATAGTTAATTGTAACGTTCAGGGCCTCCTAATGACGATGGGACACTCAAATTGCGTCGAGATTCAATACATCGTCCTCCAGCCGACTTGTCGCCAAGGGGATATTTCTGTCTCGGGCACAATATGATCCTTCTCCTGTGAGTCTAGATTTTCGAATCCGACGCAAAAATGATAGTGAATTGTAACGTTCAGCGCCTCCTAATGACGATAGAAGACTCAAATTGCGTCGGGATTCAATACATCGTCCTCCAGCCGATTTGTCTCCAAGGGGATATTGCTGCCTCGGGCACCAAATGGTTCATCTGCTGTGAGCCTAGATTTTCGAATCCGACGAAAAACTGATAGTTAATTGTAACATTCAGGGCCTCCTAATGACGATGGAACACTCAAATTGCGTCGCGATCCAATACATCGTCCTCCAGCCGACTTGTCTCCAAGGATCTAATGCTGCCTCGGGCACTTTATGGTCGTTCTCTTGTAAGTCTAGATTTTCGAATCCGACGCAAAAATGATAGTTAATTGTAACGTTCAGGGCCGCCTAATGACGTTGGAACTCTCAAATTGCGTCGAGATTCAATACATCGTCCTCCAGCCGACTTGTCTCCAAGGGTCTATTGCTGCCTCGGACAACTTATGGTCGTTCTCCTGTGAGTCTAGATTTTCGAATCCGACGCAAAAATGATAATTAATTGTAACGTTCAGGGCCTTGTAATGACGATGGAACACTCAAATAGCGTCGAGATTCAGTACATCGGCCTCCAGCCGACTTGTCTCCAAGGGTCTATTGCTGCCTCGGGCACCTTATGGTCGTTCTCCTGTGAGTCTAGATTTTCGAATCCGACGCAAAAATGATAGTTAATTGTAACGTTCAGGGCCTCCTAATGCCGATGGAACACTCAAATTGTGTCGAGATTCAATACATCGGCCTCCAGCCGACTTGTCTCCAAGGGTCTATTGCTGCCTCGGGCACCTTATGGTCGTTCTCCTGTGAGTCTAGATTTTCGAATCCGACGCAAAAATGATAGTTAATTGTAACGTTCAGGGCCTTGTAATGACGTTGGAACACTCAAATTGCGTCGAGATTCAATACATCGGCATCCAGCGGACTTGTCTCCAAGGGGATATTGCTGTCTCGAGCACCGTATGAACTTCTCCTGTGAGTAGATTTTCGAATCCGACGCATAAATGATAGTTAATTGTAACGTTCAGGGCCTTCTAATGACGATGGGACACTCATTTTGCGTCGCGATCCAATACATCGTCCTCCAACCGACTTGCTCCAAGGGTCAATAGCTGCCTCGGGCACCGTATGGTCGTTCCCCTGTGTGTTTAGATTATCGAATCCGACGCAAAAATGATAGTTAATTGTAACGTTTAGGGCCTCCTAATGACGATAGGACACTCAAATTGCGTCGAGATTCAATTCATCGTCCTCTAGCCGACTTGTCTCCAAGGGGAAATTGCTGTCTCGGGCACAATATGATCCTTCTCCTGTGAGTCTAGATTTTCGAATCCGACGCAAAAATGATAGTGAATTGTAACGTTCAGCGCCTCCTAATGACGATAGAAGACTCAAATTGCGTCGAGATTCAATACATCGTCCTCCAGCCGATTTGTCTCCATGGGGTATATTGCTGTCTCGAGCACCGTATGAACTTCTCCTGTGAGTAGATTTTCGAATCCGACGCGAAACTGATAGTTAATTGTAACGTTCAGGGCCTTGTAATGACGATGGAACACTCAAATTGCGTCGAGATCAATACATCGGCCTCCAGCCGACTTGTCTCCAACGGTCTATTGCTGCCTCGGGCACCTTATGGTCGTTCTCCTGTGAGTTTAGATTTTCGAATCCGACGAAAAACTGATAGTTAATTGTGACATTCAGGGCCTCCTAATGACGATGGACAACTCATTTTGCGTCGCGATCCAATACGTCGTCCTCCATCCGATTTGTCTCCAAGGGTCAATAGCTGCCTCGGGCACCGTATGGTCGTTCCCCTGTGAGTTTAGATTATCGAATCCGACGCAAAAATGATAGTTAATTGTAACGTTTAGGGCCTCCTAATGACGATGGGACACTCAAATTGCGTCGAGATTCAATACATCGTCCTCCAGCCGACTTGTCTCCAAGGGGATATTGCTGTCTCGGGCACAATATGATCCTTCTCCTGTGAGTCTAGATTTTCGAATCCGACGAAAAACTGATAGTTAATTGTAACATTCAGGGCCTCCTAATGACGATGGAACACTCAAATTGCGTCGCGATCCAATACATCGTCCTCCAGACGACTTGTCTCCAAGGATCTAATGCTGCCTCGGGCACTTTATGGTCGTTCTCTTGTAAGTCTAGATTTTCGAATCCGACGCAAAAATGATAGTTAATTGTAACGTTCAGGGCCGCCTAATGACGTTGGAACTCTCAAATTGCGTCGAGATTCAATACATCGTCCTCCAGCCGACTTGTCTCCAAGGGTCTATTGCTGCCTCGGGCACCTTATGGTCGTTCTCCTGTGAGTCTAGATTTTCGAATCCGACGCCAAAATGATAGTTAATTGTAACATTCAGGGCCTTGTAATGACGATGGAACACTCAAATTGCGTCGAGATTCAATACATCGGCCTCCAGCCGACTTGTCTCCAAGGGTCTATTGCTGGCTCGGGCACCTTATGGTCGTTCTCCTGTGAGTCTAGATTTTCGAATCCGACGCAAAAATGATAGTTAATTGTAACGTTCAGGGCCTCCTAATGCCGATGGAACACTCAAATTGCGTCGACATTCAATACATCGGCCTCCAGCCGACTTGTCTCCAAGGGTCTATTGCTGCCTCGGGCACCTTATGGTCGTTCTCCTGTGAGTCTAGATTTTCGAATCCGACGCAAAAATGATAGTTAATTGTAACGTTCAGGGCCTCCTAATGCCGATGGAACACTCAAATTGCGTCGAGATTCAATACATCGTCCTCCAGCCGATTTGTCTCCATGGGGTATATTGCTGTCTCGAGCACCGTATGAACTTCTCCTGTGAGTAGATTTTCGAATCCGAGGCGAAACTGATAGTTAATTGTAACGTTCAGGGCCTTGTAATGACGATGGAACACTCAAATTGCGTCGAGATCAATACATCGGCCTCCAGCCGACTTGTCTCCAACGGTCTATTGCTGCCTCGGGCACCTTATGGTCGTTCTCCTGTGAGTTTAGATTTTCGAATACGACGAAAAACTGATAGTTAATTGTGACATTCAGGGCCTCCTAATGACGATGGAACACTCATTTTGCGTCGCGATCCAATACGTCGTCCTCCAACCGATTTGTCTCCAAGGGTCAATAGCTGCCTCGGGCACCGTATGGTCGTTCCCCTGTGAGTTTAGATTATCGAATCCGACGCAAAAATGATAGTTAATTGTAACGTTTAGGGCCTCCTAATGACGATGGGACACTCAAATTGCGTCGAGATTCAATACATCGTCCTCCAGCCGACTTGTCTCCAAGGGGATATTGCTGTCTCGGGCACAATATGATCCTTCTCCTGTGAGTCTAGATTTTCGAATCCGACGAAAAACTGATAGTTAATTGTAACATTCAGGGCCTCCTAATGACGATGGAACACTCAAATTGCGTCGCGATCCAATACATCGTCCTCCAGACGACTTGTCTCCAAGGATCTAATGCTGCCTCGGGCACTTAATGGTCGTTCTCTTGTAAGTCTAGATTTTCGAATCCGACGCAAAAATGATAGTTAATTGTAACGTTCAGGGCCGCCTAATGACGTTGGAACTCTCAAATTGCGTCGAGATTCAATACATCGTCCTCCAGCCGACTTGTCTCCAAGGGTCTATTGCTGCCTCGGGCACCTTATGGTCGTTCTCCTGTGAGTCTAGATTTTCGAATCCGACGCAAAAATGATAGTTAATTGTAACATTCAGGGCCTTGTAATGACGATGGAACACTCAAATTGCGTCGAGATTCAATACATCGGCCTCCAGCCGACTTGTCTCCAAGGGTCTATTGCTGCCTCGGGCACCTTATGGTCGTTCTCCTGTGAGTCTAGATTTTCGAATCCGACGCAAAAATGATAGTTAATTGTAACGTTCAGGGCCTCCTAATGCCGATGGAACACTCAAATTGCGTCGAAATTCAATACATCGGCCTCCAGCCGACTTGTCTCCAAGGGTCTATTTCTGCCTCGGGCACCTTATGGTCGTTTTCCTGTGAGGTTAGATTATCGAATCCGACGCAAAAATGATAGTTAATTATAACGTTCAGGGCCTCCTAATGCCGATGGAACACTCAAATTGTGTCGAGATTCAATACATCGGCCTCCAGCCGACTTGTCTCCAAGGGTCTATTGCTGCCTCGGGCACCTTATGGTCGTTCTCCTGTGAGTCTAGATTTTCGAATCCGACGCAAAAATGATAGGTAATTGTAACGTTCAGGGCCTTGTAATGACGATGGAACACTCAAATTGCGTCAAGATTCAATACATCGGCCTCCAGCCGACTTGTCTCCAAGGGGATATCGCTGCCTCGGGCACCACATGGTCCTTCTCCTGTGAGTCTAGATTTTCGAATCCGACGCAAAAATGATAGTGAATTGTAACGTTCAGCGCCTCCTAATGACGATAGAAGACTCAAATTGCGTCGCGATCCAATACATCGTCCTCCAGCCGACTTGTCTCCAAAGGTCTATTGCTGCCTCGGGCACCTTATGGTCTTTCTCCTGTGAGTCTAGATTTTCGAATCCGACGCAAAAATGATAGTTAATTGTAACGTTCAGGGCCTTGTAATGACGATGGAACACTCAAATTGCGTCGAGATTCAATACATCGTCCTCCAGCCGACATGTCTCCAAGGGTCTGTTGCTGCCTCGGGCAGCTTAAGGTCGTTCTCCTGTGAGTCTAGATTTTCGAATCCGACGCAAAAATGATAGTTAATTGTAACGTTCAGGGCCTCCTAATGCCGATGGAACACTCAAATTGCGTCGAAATTCAATACATCGGCCTCCAGCCGACTTGTCTCCAAGGGTATATTGCTGCCTCGGGCACCTTATGGTCGTTCTCCCTTGAGTCTAGATTTTCGAATCCGACGCAAAAATGATAGTTAATTGTAACGTTCAGGGCCTTGTAATGACGATGGAACACTCAAATTGCGTCGAGATTCAATTCATCGGCCTCCCGCCGACTTGTCTCCAAGGGTGATGCTGCCTTGGGCACCTTATGGTCGTTCTCCAGTGAGTCTAGATTTTCGAATCCGACGAAAAACTGATAGTTAATTGTAACATTCAGGGCCTCCTAATGACGAAGGAACACTCATTTTGCGTCGCGATCCAATACATCGTCCTCCAACCGACTTGTCTCCAAGGGTCAATAGCTGCCTCGGGCACCGTATGGTCGTTCCCCTGTGAGTTTAGATTATCGAATCCGACGCAAAAATGATAGTTAATTGTAACGTTTAGGGCCTCCTAATGACGATGGGACACTCAAATTGCGTCGAGATTCAATACATCGTCCTCCAGCCGACTTGTCTCCAAGGGGATATTGCTGTCTCGGGCACAATATGATCCTTCTCCTGTGAGTCTAGATTTTCGAATCCGACGAAAAACTGATAGTTAATTGTAACATTCAGGGCCTCCTAATGACGATGGAACACTCAAATTGCGTCGCGATCCAATACATCGTCCTCCAGCCGACTTGTCTCCAAGGATCTAATGCTGCCTCGGGCACTTTATGGTCGTTCTCTTGTAAGTCTATATTTTCGAATCCGACGCAAAAATGATAGTTAATTGTAACGTTCAGGGCCGCCTAATGACGTTGGAACTCTCAAATTGCGTCGAGATTCAATACATCGTCCTCCAGCCGACTTGTCTCCAAGGGTCTATTGCTGCCTCGGGCACCTTATGGTCGTTCTCCTGTGAGTCTAGATTTTCGAATCCGACGCAAAAATGATAGTCAATTGTAACGTTCAGGGCCTTGTAATGACGATGGAACACTCAAATTGCGTCGAGATTCAATACATCGGCCTCCAGCCGACTTGTCTCCAAGGGTCTATTGCTGCCTCGGGCACCTTATGCTCGTTCTCCTGTGAGTCTAGATTTTCGAATCCGACGCAAAAATGATAGTTAATTGTAACGTTCAGGGCCTCCTAATACCGATGGAACACTCAAATTGCGTCGACATTCAATACATCGGCCTCCAGCCGACTTGTCTCCAAGGGTCTATTGCTGCTTCGGGCACCTTATGGTCGTTCTCCTGTGAGTCTAGATTTTCGAATCCGACGCAAAAATGATAGTTAATTGTAACGTTCATGGCCTTGTAATGACGATGGAACACTCAAATTGCGTCGAGATTCAATACATCGGCCTCCAGCCGACTTGTCTCCAAGGGTCTATTGCTGCCTCGGGCACCTTATGGTCGTTCTCCTGTGAGTTTAGATTATCGAATCCGACGCAAAAATGATAGTTAATTATAACGTTCAGGGCCTCCTAATGCCGATGGAACACTCAAATTGTGCCGAGATTCACTACATCGGCCTCCAGCCGACTTGTTTCCAAGGGTCTATTGCTGCCTCGGGCACCTTATGGTCGTTCTCCTGTGAGTCTAGATTTTCGAATCCGACGCAAAAATGATAGTTAATTGTAACGTTCAGGGCCTTGTAATGACGATGGAACACTCAAATTGCGTCAAGATTCAATACATCGGCCTCCAGCCGACTTGTCTCCAAGGGGATATCGCTGCCTCGGGCACCACATGGTCCTTCTCCTGTGAGTCTAGATTTTCGAATCCGACGCAAAAATGATAGTGAATTGTAACGTTCAGCGCCTCCTAATGACGATAGAAGACTCAAATTGCGTCGCGATCCAATACATCGTCCTCCAGCCGACTTGTCTCCAAGGGTCTATTGCTGCCTCGGGCACCTTATGGTCTTTCTCCTGTGAGTCTAGATTTTCGAATCCGACGCAAAAATGATAGTTAATTGTAACGTTCAGGGCCTTGTAATGACGATGGAACACTCAAATTGCGTCGAGATTCAATACATCGTCCTCCAGCCGACTTGTCTCCAAGGGTCTGTTGCTGCCTCGGGCAGCTTAAGGTCGTTCTCCTGTGAGTCTAGATTTTCGAATCCGACGCAAAAATGATAGTTAATTGTAACGTTCAGGGCCTCCTAATGCCGATGGAACACTCAAATTGCGTCGAAATTCAATACATCGGCCTCCAGCCGACTTGTCTCCAAGGGTATATTGCTGCCTCGGGCACCTTATGGTCGTTCTCCCTTGAGTCTAGATTTTCGAATCCGACGCAAAAATGATAGTTAATTGTAACGTTTAGGGCCTCCTAATGACGATGGGACACTCAAATTGCGTCGAGATTCAATACATCGTCCTCCAGCCGACTTGTCTCCAAGGGGATATTGCTGTCTCGGGCACAATATGATCCTTCTCCTGTGAGTCTAGATTTTCGAATCCGACGAAAAACTGATAGTTAATTGTAACATTCAGGGCCTCCTAATGACGATGGAACACTCAAATTGCGTCGCGATCCAATACATCGTCCTCCAGCCGACTTGTCTCCAAGGATCTAATGCTGCCTCGGGCACTTTATGGTCGTTCTCTTGTAAGTCTATATTTTCGAATCCGACGCAAAAATGATAGTTAATTGTAACGTTCAGGGCCGCCTAATGACGTTGGAACTCTCAAATTGCGTCGAGATTCAATACATCGTCCTCCAGCCGACTTGTCTCCAAGGGTCTATTGCTGCCTCGGGCACCTTATGGTCGTTCTCCTGTGAGTCTAGATTTTCGAATCCGACGCAAAAATGATAGTCAATTGTAACGTTCAGGGCCTTGTAATGACGATGGAACACTCAAATTGCGTCGAGATTCAATACATCGGCCTCCAGCCGACTTGTCTCCAAGGGTCTATTGCTGCCTCGGGCACCTTATGCTCGTTCTCCTGTGAGTCTAGATTTTCGAATCCGACGCAAAAATGATAGTTAATTGTAACGTTCAGGGCCTCCTAATACCGATGGAACACTCAAATTGCGTCGACATTCAATACATCGGCCTCCAGCCGACTTGTCTCCAAGGGTCTATTGCTGCCTCGGGCACCTTATGGTCGTTCTCCTGTGAGTCTAGATTTTCGAATCCGACGCAAAAATGATAGTTAATTGTAACGTTCATGGCCTTGTAATGACGATGGAACACTCAAATTGCGTCGAGATTCAATACATCGGCCTCCAGCCGACTTGTCTCCAAGGGTCTATTGCTGCCTCGGGCACCTTATGGTCGTTCTCCTGTGAGTTTAGATTATCGAATCCGACGCAAAAATGATAGTTAATTATAACGTTCAGGGCCTCCTAATGCCGATGGAACACTCAAATTGTGCCGAGATTCACTACATCGGCCTCCAGCCGACTTGTTTCCAAGGGTCTATTGCTGCCTCGGGCACCTTATGGTCGTTCTCCTGTGAGTCTAGATTTTCGAATCCGACGCAAAAATGATAGTTAACTGTAACGTTCAGGGCCTTGTAATGACGATGGAACACTCAAATTGCGTCGAGATTCAATACATCGGCCTCCAGCCGACTTGTCTCCAAGGGGATATCGCTGCCTCGGGCACCACAAGGTCCTTCTCCTGTGAGTCTAGATTTTCGAATCCGAAGCTAAAATGATAGTGAATTGTAACGTTCAGCGCCTCCTAATGACGATAGAAGACTCAAATTGCGTCGCGATCCAATACATCGTCCTCCAGCCGACTTGTCTCCAAGGGTCTATTGCTGCCTCGGGCACCTTATGGTCGTTCTCCTGTGAGTCTAGATTTTCGAATCCGACGCAAAAATGATAGTTAATTGTAACGTTCAGGGCCTTGCAATGACGATGGAACACTCAAATTGCGACGAGATTCAATACATCGTCCTCCAGCCCACTTGTCTCCAAGGGTCTGTTGCTGAATCGGGCAGCTTATGGTCGTTCTCCTGTGAGTCTAGATTTTCGAATCCGACGCAAAAATGATAGATAATTGTAACGTTCAGTGCCTCCTAATGCCGATGGAACACTCAAATTGCGTCGAAATTCAATACATCGGCCTCCAGCCGACTTGTCTCCAAGGGTATATTGCTGCCTCGGGCACCTTATGGTCGTTCTCCTGTGAGTCTAGATTTTCGAATGCGACGCAAAGATGATAGTTAATTGTAACGTTCAGGGCCTTGTAATGACGATGGAACACTCAAATTGCGTCGTGATTCAATACATCGGCCTCCCGCCGACTTGTCTCCAAGAGTGATGCTGCCTCGGGCACCTTATGGTCGTTCTCCAGTGAGTCTAGATTTTCGAATCCGACGAAAAACTGATAGTTAATTGTAACATTCAGGGCCTCCTAATGACGAAGGAACACTCAAATTGCGTCGCGATCCAATACATCGTCCTCCAGCCGATTTGTATCCAAGGGGATATTGCTGCCTCGGGCACCAAATGGTTCATCTGCTGTGAGTCTGGATTTTCGTATCCGACGATAAACTGATAGTTAATTGTAACATTCAGGGCCTCCTAATGACGATGGAACACTCAAATTGCGTCGCGATCCAATACATCGTCCTCCAGCCGACTTGTCTCCAAGGATCTAATGCTGCCTCGGGCACTTTTTGGTCGTTCTCTTGTAAGTCTAGATTTTCGAATCCGACGCTAAAATGATAGTTAATTGTAACGTTCAGGGCCGCCTAATGACGTTGGAACTCTCAAAATGCGTCGAGATTCAATACATCGTCCTCCAGCCGACTTGTCTCCAAGGGTCTATTGCTGCCTCGGGCACCTTATGGTCGGTCTCCTGTTAGTCTAGATTTTCGAATCCGACGCAAAAATAATAGTTAATTGTAACGTTCAGGGCATCCTAATGCCGATGGAACACTCAAATTGCGTCGACATTCAATACATCGGCCTCCAGCCGACTTGTCTCCGAGGGTCTATTGCTGCCTCGGGCACCTTATGGTCGTTCTCCTGTGAGTCTAGATTTTCGAATTCGACGCAAAAATGATAGTTAATTGTAACGTTCAGGGCCTTGTAATGACGATGGAACACTCAAATTGCGTCGAGATTCTATACATCGGCCTCCAGCCGACTTGTCTCCAAGGGTCTATTGCTGCCTCGGGCACCTTATGGTCGTTCTCCTGTGAGTTTAGATTATCGAATCCGACGCAAAAATGATGGTCAATTATAACGTTCAGGGCCTCCTAATGCCGATGGAACACTCAAATTGAGTCGAGATTCAATACATCGGCCACCAGCCGACTTGTCTCCAAGGGTCTATTGCTGCCTCGGGCACCTTATGGTCGTTCTCCTGTGAGTCTAGATTTTCGAATCCGACGCAAAAATGATAGTTAACTGTAACGTTCAGGGCCTTGTAATGACGATGGAACACTCAAATTGCGTCGAGATTCAATACATCGGCCTCCAGCCGACTTGTCTCCAAGGGGATATCGCTGCCTCGGGCACCACAAGGTCCTTCTCCTGTGAGTCTAGATTTTCGAATCCGAAGCTAAAATGATAGTGAATTGTAACGTTCAGCGCCTCCTAATGACGATAGAAGACTCAAATTGCGTCGCGATCCAATACATCGTCCTCCAGCCGACTTGTCTCCAAGGGTCTATTGCTGCCTCGGGCACCTTATGGTCGTTCTCCTGTGAGTCTAGATTTTCGAATCCGACGCAAAAATGATAGTTAATTGTAACGTTCAGGGCCTTGTAATGACGATGGAACACTCAAATTGCGACGAGATTCAATACATCGTCCTCCAGCCCACTTGTCTCCAAGGGTCTGTTGCTGAATCGGGCAGCTTATGGTCGTTCTCCTGTGAGTCTAGATTTTCGAATCCGACGCAAAAATGATAGATAATTGTAACGTTCAGTGCCTCCTAATGCCGATGGAACACTCAAATTGCGTCGAAATTCAATACATCGGCCTCCAGCCGACTTGTCTCCAAGGGTATATTGCTGCCTCGGGCACCTTATGGTCGTTCTCCTGTGAGTCTAGATTTTCGAATGCGACGCAAAGATGATAGTTAATTGTAACGTTCAGGGCCTTGTAATGACGATGGAACACTCAAATTGCGTCGTGATTCAATACATCGGCCTCCCGCCGACTTGTCTCCAAGAGTGATGCTGCCTCGGGCACCTTATGGTCGTTCTCCAGTGAGTCTAGATTTTCGAATCCGACGAAAAACTGATAGTTAATTGTAACATTCAGGGCCTCCTAATGACGAAGGAACACTCAAATTGCGTCGCGATCCAATACATCGTCCTCCAGCCGATTTGTATCCAAGGGGATATTGCTGCCTCGGGCACCAAATGGTTCATCTGCTGTGAGTCTAGATTTTCGTATCCGACGATAAACTGATAGTTAATTGTAACATTCAGGGCCTCCTAATGACGATGGAACACTCAAATTGCGTCGCGATCCAATACATCGTCCTCCAGCCGACTTGTCTCCAAGGATCTAATGCTGCCTCGGGCACTTTTTGGTCGTTCTCTTGTAAGTCTAGATTTTCGAATCCGACGCTAAAATGATAGTTAATTGTAACGTTCAGGGCCGCCTAATGACGTTGGAACTCTCAAAATGCGTCGAGATTCAATACATCGTCCTCCAGCCGACTTGTCTCCAAGGGTCTATTGCTGCCTCGGGCACCTTATGGTCGGTCTCCTGTTAGTCTAGATTTTCGAATCCGACGCAAAAATAATAGTTAATTGTAACGTTCAGGGCATCCTAATGCCGATGGAACACTCAAATTGCGTCGACATTCAATACATCGGCCTCCAGCCGACTTGTCTCCGAGGGTCTATTGCTGCCTCGGGCACCTTATGGTCGTTCTCCTGTGAGTCTAGATTTTCGAATTCGACGCAAAAATGATAGTTAATTGTAACGTTCAGGGCCTTGTAATGACGATGGAACACTCAAATTGCGTCGAGATTCTATACATCGGCCTCCAGCCGACTTGTCTCCAAGGGTCTATTGCTGCCTCGGGCACCTTATGGTCGTTCTCCTGTGAGTTTAGATTATCGAATCCGACGCAAAAATGATGGTCAATTATAACGTTCAGGGCCTCCTAATGCCGATGGAACACTCAAATTGTGTCGAGATTCAATACATCGGCCTCCAGCCGACTTGTCTCCAAGGGTCTATTGCTGCCTCGGACACCTTATGGTCGTTTTCCTGTGAGTCTAGATTTTCGAATCCGACAGAAAAATGATAGTTAATTGTAACGTTCAGGGCCTTGTAATGACGATGGAACACTCAAATTGCGTCGAGATTCAATACATCGGCCTCCAGCCGACTTGTCTCCAAGGGTCTATTGCTGCCTCGGACACCTTATGGTCGTTCTCCTGTGAGTCTAGATTTTCGAATCCGACGCAAAAATGATAATTAATTGTAACGTTCAGGGCCTTGTAAAGACGATGGAACACTCAAATTGCGTCGAGATTCAATACATCGGCCTCCAGCCGACTTGTCTCCAAGGGGATATCGATGCCTCGGGCACCACATGGTCCTTCTCCTGTGAGTCTAGATTTTCGAATCCGACGCAAAAATGATAGTTAATTGTAACGTTCAGCGCCTCCTAATGACGATAGAAGACTCAAATTGCGTCGCGATCCAATACATCGTCCTCCAGCCGACTTGTCTCCAAGGGTCTATTGCTGCCTCGGGCACCTTATGGTCGTTCTCCTGTGAGTCTAGATTTTCGAATCCGACGCAAAAATGATAGTTAATTGTAACGTTCAGGGCCTTGTAATGACGATGGAACACTCAAATTGCGTCGAGATTCAATACATCGTCCTCCAGCCGACTTGTCTCCAAGGGTCTGTTGCTGCCTCGGGCAGCTTATGGTCGTTCTCCTGTGAGTCTAGATTTTCGAATCCGACGCAAAAATGATAGTTAATTGTAACGTTCAGGGCCTCCTAATGCCGATGGAACACTCAAATTGCGTCGAAACTCAATACATCGGCCTCCAGCCGACTGGTCTCCAAGGGTCTATTGCTGCCTCGGGCACCTTATGGTCGTTCTCCTGTGAGTCTAGATTTTCGAATCCGACGCAAAAATGATAGTTAATTGTAACGTTCTGGGCCTTGTAATGACGATGGAACACTCAAATTGCGTCGAGATTCAATACATCGGCCTCCAGCCGACTTGTCTCCATGGGTCTATTGCTGCCTCGGGCACCTTATGGTCGTTCTCCTGTGAGTTTAGATTATCGAATCCGACGCAAAAATGATAGTTAATTGTGACGCTCAGGGCCTCCTAATGCCGATGGAACACTCAAATTGCGTCGAGATTCAATACATCGGCCTCCAGCCGACTTGTCTCCAAGTGTATATTGCTGCCTCGGGCACCTTATGGTCGTTCTCCTGTGAGTCTACATTTTCGAATCCGACGCAAAAATGATAGTTAATTGTAACGTTCAGGGCCTTGTAATGACGATGGAACACTCAAATTGCGTCGAGATTCAATACATCGGCCTCCCGCCGACTTGTCTCCAAGGGTGATGCTGCCTCGGGCACCTTATGGTCGTTCTCCAGTGATTCTAGATTTTCGAATCCGACGAAAAACTGATAGTTAATTGTAACATTCAGGGCCTCCTAATGACGAAAGAACACTCAAATTGCGTCGCGATCCAATACATCGTCCTCCAGCCGACTTGTCTCCAAGGAACTAATGCTGCCTCGGGCACTTTATGGTCGTTCTCTTGTAAGTCTAAATTTTCGAATCCGACGCAAAAATGATAGTTAATTGTAACGTTCAGGGCCGCCTAATGACGCTGGAACTCTAAAATTGCGTCGAGATTCAATACATCGTCCTCCAGCCGACTTGTCTCCAAGGGTCTATTGCTGCCTCGGGCACCGTATGGTCGTTCCCCTGTGAGTTTAGATTATCGAATCCGACGCAAAAATGATAGTTAATTGTAACGTTTAGGGCCTCCTAATGACGATGGGACACTCAAATTGCGTCGAGATTCAATACATCGTCCTCCAGCCGACTTGTCTCCAAGGGGATATTGCTGTCTCGGGCACAATATGATCCTTCTCCTGTGAGTCTAGATTTTCGAATCCGACGCAAAAATGATAGTTAATTGTAAACGTTCAGGGCCTTGTAATGACGATGGAACACTCAAATTGCGTCGAGATTCAATACATCGTCCTCCAGCCGACTTGTCTCCAAGGGGATATTGCTGTCTCGGGCACAATATGATCCTTCTCCTGTGAGTCTAGATTTTCGAATCCGACGAAAAACTGATAGTTAATTGTAACATTCAGGGCCTCCTAATGACGATGGAACACTCAAATTGCGTCGCGATCCAATACATCGTCCTCCAGCCGACTTGTCTCCAAGGATCTAATGCTGCCTCGGGCACTTTATGGTCGTTCTCTTGTAAGTCTAGATTTTCGAATCCGACGCAAAAATGATAGTTAATTGTAACGTTCAGGGCCGCCTAATGACGTTGGAACTCGCAAATTGCGTGGAGATTCAATACATCGTCCTCCAGCCGACTTGTCTCCAAGGGTCTATTGCTGCCTCGGACACCTTATGGTCGTTCTCCTGTGAGTCTAGATTTTCGAATCCGACGCAAAAATGATAATTAATTCTAACGTTCAGGGCCTTGTAATGACGATGGAACACTCAAATTGCGTCGAGATTCAATACATCGGCCTCCAGCCGACTTGTCTCCAAGGGTCTATTGCTGCCTCGGGCACCTTATGGTTGTTCTCCTGTGAGTCTAGATTTTCGAATCCGACGCAAAAATGATAGTTAATTGTAACGTTCAGGGCCTCCTAATGCCGATGGAACACTCAAATTGCGTCGACATTCAATACATCGGCCTCCAGCCGACTTGTCTCCGAGGGTCTATTGCTGCCTCGGGCACCTTATGGTTGTTCTCCTGTGAGTCTAGATTTTCGAATCCGACGCAAAAATGATAGTTAATTGTAACGTTCAGGGCCTTGTAATGACGATGGAACACTCAAATTGCGTCGAGATTCAATACATCGGCTTCCAGCCGACTTGTCTCCAAGGGTCTATTGCTGCCTCGGGCACCTTATGGTCGTTCTCCTGTGAGTTTAGATTATCGAATCCGACGCAAAAATGGTAGTTAATTATAACGTTCAGGGCCTCCTAATGCCGATGGAACACTCAAATTGTGTCGAGATTCAATACATCGGCCTCCAGCCGACTTGTCTTGAAGGGTCTATTGCTGCCTCGGGCACCTTATGGTCGTTCTCCTGTGAGTCTAGATTTTCGAATCCGACGCAAAAATGATAGTGAATTGTAACGTTCAGGGCCTCCTAATGCCGATGGAACACTAAAATTGCGTCGAGATTCAATACATCGGCCACCAGCCGACTTGTCTCCAAGGGTCTATTGCTGCCTCGGGCACCTTATGGTCGTTCTCCTGTGAGTCTAGATTTTCGAATCCGACGCAAAAATGATAGTTAATTGTAACGTTCAGGGCCATGTGATGACGATGGAACACTCAAATTGCGTCGAGATTCAATACATCGGCCTCCCGCCGACTTGTCTCCAAGGGTGATGCTGCCTCGGGCACCTTATGGTCGTTCTCCTGTGAGTCTAGATTTTCGAATCCGACGAAGAACTGATAGTTAATTGTAACATTCAGGGCCTCTTAGTGACGAAGGAACACTCAAATTGCGTCGCGATCCAATACATCGTCCTCCAGCCGACTTGTCTCCAAGGATCTATGCTGCCTCGGGCACTTTATGGTCGTTCTCTTGTAAGTCTAAATTTTCGAATCCGACGCAAAAATGATAGTTAATTATAACGTTCAGGGCCGCCTAATGACGTTGGAACTCACAAATTGCGTCGAGATCCAATACATCGTCCTCCAGCCGACTTGTCTCCAAGGGTCTATTGCTGCCTCAGGCACCTTATGGTCGTTCTCCTGTGAGTCTAGATTTTAGAACCCGACGCAAAAATGATAGTTAATTGTAACGTTCAGGGCCTCCTAATGCCGATGGAACACTCAAATTGCGTCGAGATTCAATACATCGGCCTCCAGCCGACTTGTTTCTAAGGGTCTATTGCTGCCTCGAGCACCTTATGGTCGTTCTCCTGTGGGTCTAGATTTTCGAATCCGACGCAAAAATGATAGTTAATTGTAACGTTCATTGCCTTGTAATGACGATGGAACACTCAAATTGCGTCGAGATTCAATACATCGGCCTCCAGCCGACTTGTCTCCAAGGGTCTATTGCTGCCTCGGGCACCTTATGGTCGTTCTCCTGTGAGTTTAGATTTTCGAATCCGACGCAAAAATGATAGTTAATTGTATCGTTCAGGGCCTTGTAATGACGATGGAACACTCTTATTGCGTCGAGATTCAATACATCGGCCTCCAGCCGACTTGTCTCCAAGGGGATATCGCTGCCTCGGGCACCACATGGTCCTTCTCCTGTGAGTCTAGATTTTCGAATCCGACGCAAAAATGATAGTTAATTGTAACGTTCAGCGCCTCCTAATGACGATAGAAGACTCAAATTGCGTCGCGATCCAATACATCGTCCTCCAGCCGACTTGTCTCCAAGGGTCTATTGCTGCCTCGGGCACCTTATGGTCGTTCTCCTGTGAGTCTAGATTTTCGAATCCGACGCAAATATGATAGTTAATTGTAACGTTCAGGGCCTTGTAATGACGATAGAACACTCAAATTGCGTCGAGATTCAATACATCGGCCTCCAGCCGACTTGTCTCCAACGGTCTATTGCTGCCTCGGGCATCATATGGGCGTTCTCCTGTGAGTTTAGATTTTCGAATCCGACGAAAAACTGATAGTTAATTGTAACATTCAGGGCATCCTAATGACGATGGAACACTCAAATTGCGTCGCGATCCGATTCAACGTCCTCCAGCCTACTTCTCTCCAAGGGTCTAATGCTGCCTCGGGCATTTTTATGGTCGTTCTCTTGTAAGTCTAGATTTTCGAATCCGACGCAAAAATAATAGTTAATTGTAACGTTCAGGGCCTCCTAATGCCGATGGAACACTCAAATTGCGTCGAGATTCAATACATCGGTCACCAGCCGACTTGTCTCCAAGGGTCTATTGCTGCCTCGGGCACCTTATGGTCGTTCTCCTGTGAGTTTAGATTATCGAATCCGACGCAAAAATGATAGTGAATTGTAACGTTCAGGGCCTCCTAATGACGATGGAACACTCAAATTGCGTCGATATTCAATACATCGGCCTCCATCCGACTTATCTCCAAGGGTCTGTTGCTGCCTCGGGCACCATATGATCCTTCTCCTGTGAGTCTAGATTTTCGAATCCGACGCAAAAATGATAGTGAATAGTAACGTTCAGAGCCTCCTGATGACGATAGAACTCTCAAATTGCGTCGAGATTCAATACATCGTCCTCCAGCCGACTTGTCTCCAAGGGTCTAATGCTGCCTCGGGCACCTTGTGGTCGTTCTCTTGTAAGTCTAGATTTTCGAATCCGACGCAAAAATGATAGTTAATTGTAACGTTCATATCCTCCTAATGCCGATGGAACTCTCAAATTGCGTCGAGATTCAATACATCGGCCTCCAGCGGACTTGTCTCAAAGGGGATATTGCTGTCTCGAGCACCGTATGAACTTCTCCTGTGAGTAGATTTTCGAATCCGACGCATAAATGATAGTTAATTGTAACGTTCAGGGCCTTCTAATGACGATGGGGCACTCATTTTGCATCGCGATCCAATACATCGTCCTCCAACCGACTTGTCTCCAAGGGTCAATAGCTGCCTCTGGCACCGTATGGTAGTTCCCCTGTGAGTTTAGATTATCGAATCCGACGCAAAAATGATAGTTAATTGTAACGTTCAGGGCCTTGTAATGACGATGGAACACTCAAATTGCGTCGAGATTCAATACATCGGCCTCCAGCCGACTTTTCTCCAAGGGTCTATTGCTGCCTCGGGCACATTTATGGTCGTTCTCCTGTGAGTCTAGATTTTCGAATCCGACGCAAAAATGATAGTTAATTGTAACGTTCAGGGCCTCCTAATGCCGATGGAACACTCAAATTGCGTCGACATTCAATACATCGGCCTCCAGCCGACTTGTCTCCAAGGGTCTATTGCTGCCTCGGGCACCTTATGGTCGTTCTCCTGTGAGTCTAGATTTTCGAATCCGACGCAAAAATGATAGTTAATTGTAACGTTCAGGGCCTTGTAATGACGATGGAACACTCAAATCGCGTTTAGATTCAATACATCGGCCTCCAGCCAACTTGTCTCCAAGGGTCTATTGCTGCCTCGGGCACCTTATGGTCGTTCTCCTGTGAGTTTAGATTATCGAATCCGACGCAAAAATGATAGTTAATTATAACGTTCAGGGCCTCCTAATGCCGATGGAACACTCAAATTGTGTCGAGATTATATACATCGGCCTCCAGCCGACTTGTCTCCAAGGGTCTATTGCTGCCTCGGGCACCTTATGGTCGTTCTCCTGTGAGTCTAGATTTTCGAATCCGACGCAAAAATGATAGTTAATTGTAACGTTCAGGGCCTTGTAATGACGATGGAACACTCAAATTGCATCGAGATTCAATACATCGGCCTCCAGCCGACTTGTCTCCATGGGTCTATTGCTGCCTCGGGCACCTTATGGTCGTTGTCCTGTGAGTTTAGATTATCGAATCCGACGCAAAAATGATAGTTAATTGTAACGTTCAGGGCCTCATAATGCCGATGGAACACTCAAATTGCGTCGAGATTCAATACATCGGCCTCCAGCCGACTTGTCTCCAAGGGTATATTGCTGCCTCGGGCACCGTATGGTCGAACTCCTGTGAGTCTAGATTTTCGAATCCGACGCAAAAATGATAGTTAATTGTAACGTTCAGGGCCTTGTAATGACGATGGAACACTCAAATTGCGTCGAATTTCAATACATCGGCCTCCAGCCGACTTGTCGCCATGGGTCTATTGCTGCCTCGGGCACCTTATGGTCGTTCTCCTGTGAGTTTAGATTATCGAATCCGACGCAAAAATGATAGTTAATTGTAACGTTCAGGGCCTCCTAATGCCGATGGAACACTCAAATTGCGTCGAGATTCAATACATCGGCCACCAGCCGACTTGTCTCCAAGGGTCTATTGCTGCCTCGGGCACCTTATGGTCGTTCTCCTGTGAGTCTAGATTTCCGAATCCGACGCAAAAATGATAGTTAATTGTAACGTTCAGGGCCATGTAATGACGATGGAACACTCAAATTGCGTCGAGATTCAATACATCGGCCTCCCGCCGACTTGTCTCCAAGGGTGATGCTGCCTCGGGCACCTAATGGTCGTTCTCCTGTGAGTCTAGATTTTCGAATCCGACGAAAAACTGATAGTTAATTGTAACATTCAGGGCCTCCTAATGACGATGGGACACTTAAATTGCGTCGAGATTCAATACATCGTCCTCCAGCCGACTTGTCTCCAAGGGGATATTGCTGTCTCGGGCACAATATGATCTTTCTCCTGTGAGTCTAGATTTTCGAATCCGACGCATAAATGATAGTGAATTGTAACGTTCAGCGCCTCCTAATGACGATAGAAGACTCAAATTGCGTCGAGATTCAATACATCGTCCTCCAGCCGATTTGTCTCCAAGGGGATATTGCTGCCTCGGGCACCAAATGGTTCGTCTGCTGTGAGTCTTGATTTTCGAATCCTACGAAAAACTGATAGTTAATTGTAACATGCAGGGCCTCCTAATGACGATGGAACACGCAAATTGCGTCGCGATCCAATACATCGTCCTCCAGCCGACTTGTCTCCAAGGGTCTATTGCTGCCTCGGGCACCTTATGGTCGTTCTCCTGTGATTCTAGATTTTCGAACCCGACGCTAAAATGATAGTTAATTGTAATGTTTAGGGCCTTGTAATGACGATGGGACACTCAAATTGCGTCGAGATTCAATACATCGTCCTCCAGCCGACTTGTCTCCAAGGGTCTAATGCTGCCTCGGGCACCTTATGGTCGTTCTCTTGTAAGTCTAGATTTTCGAATCCGACGCAAAAATGATAGTTAATTGTAACGTTCATGGCCTCCTAATGCCGATGGAACTCTCAAATTGCGTCGAGATTCAATACATCGGCCTCCAGCGGACTTGTCTCCAAGGGGATATTGCTGTCTCGAGCACCGTGTGAACTTCTCCTGTGACTAGATTTTCGAATCCGACGCATAAATGATAGTTAATTTTAACGTTCAGGGCCTTCTAATGACGATGGGACACTCATTTTGCGTCGCGATCCAATACATCGTCCTCCAACCGACTTGTCTCCAAGGGGATATTGCTGTCTCGGGCACAATATGATCCTTCTCCAGTGAGTCTAGATTTTCGAATCCGACGCAAAAATGATAGTGAATTGTAACTTTCAGCGCCTCCTAATGACGATAGAAGACTCAAATTGCGTCGGGATTCAATACATCGTCCTCCAGCCGATTTGTCTCCAAGGGGATATTGCTGCCTCGGGCACCAAATGGTTCGTCTGCTGTGAGTCTAGATTTTCGAATCCGACGCAAAAATAATAGTTAATTGTAACGTTCAGGGCCTCCTAATGCCGATGGAACACTCAAATTGCGTCGAGATTCAATACATCGGCCACCAGCCGACTTGTCTCCAAGGGTCTATTGCTGCCTCGGGCACCATATGGTCGTTCTCCTGTGAGTCTAGATTTTCGAATCCGACGCAAAAATGATAGTTAATTGTAACGTTCAGGGCCATGTAATGACGATGGAACACTCAAATTGCGTCGAGATTCAATACATCGGCCTCCCGCCGACTTGTCTCCAAGGGTGTTGCTGCCTCGGGCACCTTATGGTCGTTCTCCTGTGAGTTTAGATTATCGAATCCGACGCAAAAATGAGAGTTAATTGTAACGTTTAGGGCCTTGTAATGACGATGGGACACTCAAATTGCGTCGAGATTCAATATATCGTCCTCCAGCCGACTTGTCTCCATGGGTCTATTGCTGCCTCGGGCACCTTATGGTCGTTCTCCTGTGAGTTTAGATTATCGAATCCGACGCAAAAATGATAGTTAATTGTAACGTTCATGGCCTCCTAATGCCGATGGAACACTCAAATTGCGTCGAGATTCAATACATCGGCCACCAGCCGACTTGTCTCCAAGGGTCTATTGCTGCCTCGGGCACCTTATGGTCGTTCTCCTGTGAGTCTAGATTTTCGAATCCGACGCAAAAATGATAGTTAATTGTAACGTTCAGGGCCTCCTAATGCCGATGGAACACTCAAATTGCGTCGACATTCAATACATCGGCCTCCAGCCGACTTGTCTCCAAGGGTCTATTGCTGCCTCGGGCACCTTATGGTCGTTCTCCTGTGATTCTAGATTTTCGAACCCGACGCTAAAATGATAGTTAATTGTAATGTTTAGGGCCTTGTAAAGACGATGGGACACTCAAATTGCGTCGAGATTCAATCCATCGTCCTCCAGCCGACTTGTCTCCAAGGGTCTAATGCTGCCTCGGGCACCTTATGGTCGTTCTCTTGTAAGTCTAGATTTTCGAATCTGACGCAAAAATGATAGTTAATTGTAACGTTCATGGCCTCCTAATGCCGATGGAACTCTCAAATTGCGTCGAGATTCAATACATCGGCCTCCAGCGGACTTGTCTCCAAGGGGATATTGCTGTCTTGAGCACCGTGTGAACTTCTCCTGTGACTAGATTTTCGAATCCGACGCATAAATGATAGTTAATTGTAACGTTCATGGCCTTCTAATGACGATGGGACACTCATTTTGCGTCGCGATCCAATACATCGTCCTCCAACCGACTTGTCTCCAAGGGGATATTGCTGTCTCGGGCACAATATGATAATTCTCCAGTGAGTCTAGATTTTCGAATCCGACGCAAAAATGATAGTGAATTGTAACGTTCAGCGCCTCCTAATGACGATAGAAGACTCAAATTGCGTCGAGATTCAATACATCGTCCTCCAGCCGATTTGTCTCCAAGGGGTATATTGCTGTCTCGAGCACCGTATGAACTTCTCCTGTGAGTAGATTTTCGAATCCGACGCGAAACTGATAGTTAATTGTAAGGTTAAGGCCTTGTAATGACGATGGAACACTCAAATTGCGTCGAGATTCAATACATCGGCCTCCAGCCGAATTGTCTCCAACGGTCTGTTGCTGCCTCGGGCACCTTATGGGCGTTCTCCTGTGAGTTTAGATTTTCGAATCCGACGAAAAACTGATAGTTAATTGTAACATTCAGGGCCTCCTAATGACGATGGAACACTCATTTTGCGTCGCGTTCCAATTCATCGTCCTCCAACCGACTTGTCTCCAAGGGTCGGCACCGTATGGTCGTTCCCCTGAGAGTTGAGATTATCGAATCCGACGCAAAAATGATAGTGAATTGTAACGTTCAGCGCCTCCTAATGACGATAGAAGACTCAAATTGCGTCGGGATTCAATACATCGTCCTCCAGCCGATTTGTCTCCAAGGGGATATTGCTGCCTCGGGCACCAAATGGTTCGTCTGCTGTGAGTCTAGATTTTCGAATCCGACGCAAAAATAATAGTTAATTGTAACGTTCAGGGCCTCCTAATGCCGATGGAACACTCAAATTGCGTCGAGATTCAATACATCGGCCACCAGCCGACTTGTCTCCAAGGGTCTATTGCTGCCTCGGGCACCATATGGTCGTTCTCCTGTGAGTCTAGATTTTCGAATCCGACGCAAAAATGATAGTTAATTGTAACGTTCAGGGCCATGTAATGACGATGGAACACTCAAATTGCGTCGAGATTCAATACATCGGCCTCCCGCCGACTTGTCTCCAAGGGTGTTGCTGCCTCGGGCACCTTATGGTCGTTCTCCTGTGAGTTTAGATTATCGAATCCGACGCAAAAATGAGAGTTAATTGTAACGTTTAGGGCCTTGTAATGACGATGGGACACTCAAATTGCGTCGAGATTCAATACATCGTCCTCCAGCCGACTTGTCTCCATGGGTCTATTGCTGCCTCGGGCGCCTTATGGTCGTTCTCCTGTGAGTTTAGATTATCGAATCCGACGCAAAAATGATAGTTAATTGTAACGTTCATGGCCTCCTAATGCCGATGGAACACTCAAATTGCGTCGAGATTCAATACATCGGCCACCAGCCGACTTGTCTCCAAGGGTCTATTGCTGCCTCGGGCACCTTATGGTCGTTCTCCTGTGAGTCTAGATTTTCGAATCCGACGCAAAAATGATAGTTAATTGTAACGTTCAGGGCCTCCTAATGCCGATGGAACACTCAAATTGCGTCGACATTCAATACATCGGCCTCCAGCCGACTTGTCTCCAAGGGTCTATTGCTGCCTCGGGCACCTTATGGTCGTTCTCCTGTGAGTCTAGATTTTCGAATCCGACGCAAAAATGATAGTTAATTGTAACGTTCAGGGCCTTGTAATGACGATGGATCACTCAAATTGCGTCGAGATTCAATACATCGGCCTCCAGCCGACGTGTCTCCAAGGGTCTATTGCTGCCTCGGGCACCTTATGGTCGTTCTCCTGTGAGTTTGAATTATCGAATCCGACGCAAAAATGATAGTTAATTATAACGTTCAGGGCCTCCTAATGCCGATGGAACACTCAAATTGTGTCGAGATTCAATACATCGGCCTCCAGCCGACTTGTCTCCAAGGGTCTATTGCTGCCTCGGGCACCTTCTGGTCGTTCTCCTGTGAGTCTAGATTTTCGAATCCGACGCAAAAATGATAGTTAATTGTAACGTTCAGGGCCTTGTAATGACGATGGAACACTCAAATTGCGTCGAGATTCAATACATCGGCCTCCAGCCGACTTGTCTCCAAGGGGATATCGCTGCCTCGGGCACCACATGGACCTTCTCCTGTGAGTCTAGATTTTCGAATCCGACGCAAAAATGATAGTGAATTGTAACGTTCAGCGCCTCCTAATGACGATAGAAGACTCAAATTGCGTCGCGATCCAATACATCGTCCTCCAGCCGACTTGTCTCCAAGGGTTTATTGCTGCCTCGGGCACCTTATGGTCGTTCTCCTGTGAGTCTGGATTTTCGAATCCGACGCAAAAATGATAGTTAATTGTAACGTTCAGGGCCTTGTAATGACGATGGAACACTCAAATTGCGTCGAGATTCAATACATCGTCCTCCAGCCGACTTGTCTCCAAGGGGATATTGCTGTCTCGGGCACAATATGATCTTTCTCCTGTGAGTCTAGATTTTCGAATCCGACGCAAAAATGATAGTGAATTGAAACGTTCAGCGCCTCCTTATGACGATAGAAGACTCAAATTGCGTCGAGATTCAATACATCGTCCTCCAGCCGATTTGTCTCCAAGGGGATATTGCTGCCTCGGGCACCAAATGGTTCGTCTGCTGTGAGTCTAGATTTTCGAATCTTACGAAAAACTGATAGTTAATTGTAACATTCAGGGCCTCCTAATGACGATGGAACACTCAAATTGCGTCGCGATCCAATACATCGTCCTCCAGCCGACTTGTCTCCAAGGGTCTATTGCTGCCTCGGGCACCTTATGGTCGTTCTCCTGTGATTCTAGATTTTCGAACCCGACGCTAAAATGATAGTTAATTGTAATGTTTAGGGCCTTGTAATGACGATGGGACACTCAAATTGCGTCGAGATTCAATACATCGTCCTCCAGCCGACTTGTCTCCAAGGGTCTAATGCTGCCTCGGGCACCTTATGGTCGTTCTCTTGTAAGTCTAGATTTTCGAATCCGACGCAAAAATGATAGTTAATTGTAACGTTCATGGCCTCCTAATGCCGATGGAACTCTCAAATTGCGTCGAGATTCAATACATCGGCCTCCAGCGGACTTGTCTCCAAGGGGATATTGCTGTCTCGAGCACCGTATGAACTTCTCCTGTGACTAGATTTTCGAATCCGACGCATAAATGATAGTTAATTGTAACGTTCAGGGCCTTCTAATGACGATGGGACACTCATTTTGCGTCGTGATCCAATACATCGTCCTCCAACCGACTTGTCTCCAAGGGGATATTGCTGTCTCGGGCACAATATGATCCTTCTCCTGTGAGTCTAGATTTTCGAATCCGACGCAAAAATGATAGTGAATTGTAACGTTCAGCGCCTCCTAATGACGATAGAAGACTCAAATTGCGTCGAGATTCAATACATCGTCCTCCAGCCGATTTGTCTCCAAGGGGTATATTGCTGTCTCGAGCACCGTATGAACTTCTCCTGTGAGTAGATTTTCGAATCCGACGCGAAACTGATAGTTAATTGTAAGGTTCAGGGCCTTGTAATGACGATGGAACACTCAAATTGCGTCGAGATTCAATACATCGGCCTCCAGCCGACCTGTCTCCAACGGTCTATTGCTGCCTCGGGCACCTTATGGGCGTTCTCCTGTGAGTTTAGATTTTCGAATCCGACAAAAAACTGATAGTTAATTGTAACATTCAGTGCCTCCTAATGACGATGGAACACTCATTTTGCGTCGCGATCCAATTCATCGTCCTCCAACCGACTTGTCTCCAAGGGTCGGCACCGTATGGTCGTTCCCCTGAGAGTTGAGATTATCGAATCCGACGCATAAATGATAGTGAATTGTAACGTTCAGCGCCTCCTAATGACGATAGAAGACTCAAATTGTGTCGGGATTCAATACATCGTACTCCAGCCGATTTGTCTCCAAGGGGATATTGCTGCCTCGGGCACCAAATGGTTCGTCTGCTGTGAGTCTAGATTTTCGAATCCGACGCAAAAATTATAGTTAATTGTAACGTTCAGGGCCTTCTAATGACGATGGGACACTCATTTTGCGTCGCGATCCAATACATCGTCCTCCAACCGACTTGTCTCCAAGGGGATATTGCTGTCTCGGGCACAATATGATCCTTCTCCTGTGAGTCTAGATTTTCGAATCCGACGCAAAAATGATAGTGAATTGTAACGTTCAGCGCCTCCTAATGACGATAGAAGACTCAAATTGCGTCGAGATTCAATACATCGTCCTCCAGCCGATTTGTCTCCAAGGGGTATATTGCTGTCTCGAGCACCGTATGAACTTCTCCTGTGAGTAGATTTTCGAATCCGACGCGAAACTGATACTTAATTGTAAGGTTCAGGGCCTTGTAATGACGATGGAACACTCAAATTGCGTCGAGATTCAATACATCGGCCACCAGCCGACTTGTCTCCAAGGGTCTATTGCTGCCTCGGGCACCTTATGGTCGTTCTCCTGTGAGTCTAGATTTTCGAATCCGACGCAAAAATGATAGTTAATTGTAACGTTCAGGGCCATGTAATGACGATGGAACACTCAAATTGCGTCGAGATTCAATACATCGGCCTCCCGCCGACTTGTCTCCAAGGGTGTTGCTGCCTAGGGCACCTTATGTTCGTTCTCCTGTGAGTTTAGATTATCGAATCCGTCGCAAAAATGATAGTTAATTGTAACGTTTAGGGCCTTGTAATGACGATGGGACACTCAAATTGCGTCGAGATTCAATACATCGTCCTCCAGCCGACTTGTCTTCAAGGGTCTAATGCTGCCTCGGGCACCTTATGGTCGTTCTCCTGTGAGTCTAGATTTTCGAATCCGACGCAAAAATGATAGTTAATTGTAACGTTCAGGGCCTTGTAATGACGATGGAACACTCAAATTTACATCGAGATTCAATACATCGGCCTCCAGCCGACTTGTCTCCATGGGTCTATTGCTGCCTCGGGCACCTTATGGTCGTTCTCCTGTGAGTTTAGATTATCGAATCCGACGCAAAAATGATAGTTAATTGTAACGTTCAGGGCCTCCTAATGCCGATGGAACACTCAAATTGCGTCGAGATTCAATACATCGGCCACCAGCCGACTTGTCTCCAAGGGTCTATTGCTGCCTCGGGCACCTTATTTTCGTTCTCCTGTGAGTCTAGATTTTCGAATCCGACGCAAAAATGATAGTTAATTGTAACGTTCAGGGCCATGTAATGACGATGGAACACTCAAATTGCGTCGAGATTCAATACATCGGCCTCCCGCCGACTTGTCTCCAAGGGTGTTGCTGCCTCGGGCACCTTATGGTCGTTCTCCTGTGAGTTTAGATTATCGAATCGGACGCAAAAATGATAGTTAATTGTAACGTTTAGGGCCTCCTAATGACGATGGAACACTCAAATTGCGTCGATATTCAATACATCGGCCTCCAGCCGACTTGTCTCCAAGGGTCTGTTGCTGCCTCGGGCACCATATGATCCTTCTCCTGTGAGTCTAGATTTTCGAATCCGACGCAAAAATGATAGTGAATAGTAACGTTCAGCGCCTCCTGATGACGATAGAACTCTCAAATTGCGTCGAGATTCAATACATCGTCCTCCAGCCGACTTGTCTCCAAGGGTCTAATGCTGCCTCGGGCACTTTATGGTCGTTCTCTTGTAAGTTTAGATTTTCGAATCCGACGCAAAAATGATAGTTAATTGTAACGTTCATGGCCTCCTAATGCCGATGGAACTCTCAAATTGCGTCGAGATTCAATACATCGGCCTCCAGCGGACTCGTCTCCAAGGGGATATTGCTGTCTCGAGCACCGTATGAACTTCTCCTGTGAGTAGATTTTCGAATCCGACGCATAAATGATAGTTAATTGTAACGTTCAGGGCCTTCTAATGACGATGGGACACTCATTTTGCATCGCGATCCAATACATCGTCCTCCAACCGACTTGTCTCCAAGGGTCAATAGCTGCCTCGGGCACCGTATGGTCGTTCCCCTGTGAGTTTAGATTATCGCATCCGACGCAAAAATGATAGTTAATTGTAACGTTTAGGGCCTCCTAATGACGATAGGACACTCAAATTGCGTCGAGATTCAATACATCGTCCTCCAGCCGACTTGTCTCCAAGGGGATATTGCTGCTCGGGCACAATATGATCCTTCTCCTGTGAGTCTAGATTTTCGAATCCGACGCAAAAATGATAGTGAATTGTAACGTTCAGCGCCTCCTAATGACGATAGAAGACTCAAATTGCGTCGAGATTCAATACATCGTCCTCCAGCCGATTTGTCTCCAAGGGGTATATTGCAGTCTCGAGCACCGTATGAACTTCTCCTGTGAGTAGATTTTCGAATCCGACGCGAAACTGATAGTTAATTGTAACGTTCAGGGCCTTGTAATGACGATGGAACACTCAAATTGCGTCGAGATCAATACATCGTCCTCCAGCCGACTTGTCTCCAAGGATCTAATGCTGCCTCGGGCACTTTATGGTCGTTCTCTTGTAAGTCTAGATTTTCGAATCCGACGCAAAAATGATAGTTAATTGTAACGTTCAGGGCCGCCTAATGACGTTGGAACTCTCAAATTGCGTCGAGATTCAATACATCGTCCTCCAGCCGACTTGTCTCCAAGGGTCTATTGCTGCCTCGCGCACCTTATGGTCGTTCTCCTGTGAGTCTAGATTTTCGAATCCGACGCAAAAATGATAGTTAATTGTAACGTTCAGGGTCTTGTAATGACGATGGAACACTCAAATTGCGTTGAGATTCAATACATCGGCCTCCAGCCGACTTGTCTCCAAGGGTCTATTGCTGCCTCGGGCTCCTTATGGTCGTTCTCCTGTGAGTCTAGATTTTCGAATCCGACGCAAAAATGATAGTTAATTGTAACGTTCAGGGCCTCCTAATGCCGATGGAACACTCAAATTGCGTCGAGATTCAATACATCGGCCACCAGCCGACTTGTCTCCAAGGGTCTATTGCTGCCTCGGGCACCTTATGGTCGTTCTCCTGTGACTCTAGATTTTCGAATCCGACGCAAAAATGATAGTTAATTGTAACGTTCAGGGCCATGTAATGACGATGGAACACTCAAATTGCGTCGAGATTCAATACATCGGCCTCCCGCCGACTTGTCTCCAAGGGTTTTGCTGCCTCGGGCACCTTATGGTCGTTCTCCTGTGAGTTTAGATTATCGAATCCGACGCAAAAATGATAGTTAATTGTAACGTTTTGGGCCTCCTAATGACGATGGAACACTCAAATTGCGTCGATATTCAATACATCGGCCTCCAGCCGACTTGTCTCCAAGGGTCTGTTGCTGCCTCGGGCACCATATGATCCTTCTCCTGTGAGTCTAGATTTTCGAATCCGACGCAAAAATGATAGTGAATAGTAACGTTCAGCGCCTCCTGATGACGATAGAACTCTCAAATTGCGTCGAGATTCAATACATCGTCCTCCAGCCGACTTGTCTCCAAGGGTCTAATGCTGCCTCGGGCACTTTATGGTCGTTCTCTTGTAAGTTTAGATTTTCGAATCCGACGCAAAAATGATAGTTAATTGTAACGTTCATGGCCTCCTAATGCCGATGGAACTCTCAAATTGCGTCGAGATTCAATACATCGGCCTCCAGCGGACTTGTCTCCAAGGGGATATTGCTGTCTCGTGCACCGTATGAACTTCTCCTGTGAGTAGATTTTCGAATCCGACGCATAAATAATAGTTAATTGTAACGTTCCGGGCCATCTAATGACGATGGGACACTCATTTTGCGTCGCGATCCAATACATCGTCCTCTAACCGACTTGTCTCCAAGGGTCAATAGCTGCCTCGGGCACCGTATGGTCGTTCCCCTGTGAGTTTAGATTATCGAATCCGACGCAAAAATGATAGTTAATTGTAACGTTTAGGGCCTCCTAATGACGATAGGACACTCAAATTGCGTCGAGATTCAATACATCGTCCTCCAACCGACTTGTCTCCAAGGGGATATTGCTGTCTCGGGCACAATATGATCCTTCTCCTGTGAGGCTAGATTTTCGAATCCGACGCAAAAATGATAGTGAATTGTAACGTTCAGCGCCTCCTGATGACGATAGAACTCTCAAATTGCGTCGAGATTCAATACATCGTCCTCCAGCCGACTTGTCTCCAAGGGTCTAATGCTGCCTCGGGCACTTTATGGTCGTTCTCTTGTAAAACTAGATTTTCGAATCCGACGCAAAAATGATAGTTAATTGTAACGTTCAGGGCCGCCTAATGACGTTTGAACTCTCAAATTGCGTCGAGATTCAATACATCGTCCTCCAGCCGACTTGTCTCCAAGGGTCTATTGCTGCCTCGGGCACCTTATGGTCGTTCTCCTGTGAGTCTAGATTTTCGAATCCGACGCAAAAATGATAGTTAATTGTAACGTTCAGGGTCTTGTAATGACGATGGAACACTCAAATTGCGTCGAGATTCAATACATCGGCCTCCAGCCGACTTGTCTCCAAGGGTCTATTGCTGCCTCGGGCACCTTATGGTCGTTCTCCTGTGAGTCTAGATTTTCGAATCCGACGCAAAAATGATAGTTAATTGTAACGTTCAGGGCCTCCTAATGCCGATGGAACACTCAAATTGCGTCGACATTCAATACATCGGCCTCCCGCCGACTTGTCTCCAAGGGTGATGCTGCCTCGGGCACCTTATGGTCGTTCTCCTGTGAGTCTAGATTTTCGAATCCAACGAAAAACTGATAGTTAATTGTAACATTCAGGGCCTCCTAATGACGATGGGACACTCAAATTGCGTCGAGATTCAATACATCGTCCTCCAGCCGACTTGTCTCCAAGGGGATATTGCTGTCTCGGGCACAATATGATCTTTCTCCTGTGAGTCTAGATTTTCGAATCCGACGCAAAAATGATAGTGAATTGTAACGTTCAGCGCCTCCTAATGACGATAGAAGACTCAAATTGCGTCGCGATCCAATACATCGTCCTCCAGCCGACTTGTCTCCAAGGATCTAATGCTGCCTCGGGCACTTTATGGTCGTTCTCTTGTAAGTCTAGATTTTCGAATCCGACGCAAACATGATAGTTAATTGTAACGTTCAGGGCCGCCTAATGACGATGGAACTCTTTAATTGGGTCGAGATTCAATACATCGTCCTCCTGCCGACTTGTCTCCAAGGGTCTATTGCTGCCTCGGGCACCTTATGGTCGTTCTCCTGTGAGTCTAGATTTTCGTACCCGACGCAAAAATGATAGTTAATTGTAATGTTTAGGGCCTTGTAATGACGATGGGACACTCAAATTGCGTCGAGATTCAATACATCGTCCTCCAGCCGACTTGTCTCCAAGGGTCTAATCCTGCCTCGGGCACCTTATGGTCGTTCTCTTGTAAGTCTAGATGTTCGAATCCGACGCAAAAATGATAGTTAATTGTAACGTTCATGGCCTCCTAAAGCCGATGGAACTCTCAAATTGCGTCGAGATTCAATACATCGGCCTCCAGCGGACTTGTCTCCAAGGGGATATTGCTGTCTCGAGCACCGTATGAACTTCTCCTGTGACTAGATTATCGAATCCGAAGCATAAATGATAGTTAATTGTAACGTTCAAGGCCTTCTAATGACGATGGGACACTCATTTTGCGTCGCGATCCTATACATCGTCCTCCAACCGACTTGTCTCCAAGGGGATATTGCTGTCTCGGGCACAATTTGATCCTTCTCCTGTGAGTCTAGATTTTCGAATCCGACGCAAAAATGATAGTGAATTGTAACGTTCAGCGCCTCCTAATGACGATAGAAGACTCAAATTGCGTCGAGATTCAATACATCGTCCTCCAGCCGATTTGTCTCCAAGTGGTAAATTGCTGCCTCGGGCACCTTATGGGCGTTCTCCTGTGAGTTTAGATTTTCGAATCCGACGAAAAACTGATAGTTAATTGTAAGGTTCAGGGCCTTGTAATGACGTTGGAACACTCAAATTGCGTCGAGATTCAATACATCGGCCTCCAGCCGACTTGTCTCCAACGGTCTATTGCTGCCTCGGGCACCTTATGGGCGTTCTCCTGTGAGTTTAGATTTTCGAATCCGACGAAAAACTGATTGTTAATTGTAACGTTTAGGGCCACCTAATAACGATGGGACACTCAAATTGCGTCGAGATTCAATACTTCGTCCTCCAGCCGACTTGTCTCCAAGGGGATATTGCTGTCTCGGGCACAATATGATCCTTCTCCTGTGAGTCTACATTTTCGAATCCAACGCAAATATGATAGTGAATTGTAACGTTCAGCGCCTCCTAATGACGATAGAAGACTCAAATAGCGTCGGGATTCAATACATCGTCCTCCAGCCGATTTGTCTCCAAGGGGATATTGCTGATTCGGGCACCAAATGGTTCGTCTGCTGTGAGTCTAGATTTTCGAATCCGAAGAAAAACTGATAGTTAATTGTAACATTCAGGGCCTCCTAATGACGATGGAACACTCAAATTGCCTCGCGATCCAATTCATCGTCCTCCAGCCGACTTCTCTCCAAGGGTCTAATGCTGCCTCGGGCACTTTATGGTCGTTCTCTTGTAAGTCTAGATTTTCGAATCCGACGCAAAAATAATAGTTAATTGTAACGTTCAGGGCCTCCTAATGCCGATGGAGCACTCAAATTGCGTCGAGATTCAATACATCGGCCACCAGCCGACTTGTCTCCAAGGGTCTATTGCTGCCTCGGGCACCTTATGGTCGTTCTCCTGTGAGTCTAGATTTTCGAATCCGACGCAAAAATGATAGTTAATTGTAACGTTCAGGGCCATGTAATGACGATGGAACACTCAAATTGCGTCGAGATTCAATACATCGGCCTCCAGCCGACTTGTCTCCATGGGTCTATTGCTGCCTCGGGCACCTTATGGTCGTTCTCCTGTGAGTTTAGATTATCGAATCCGACGCAAAAATGATAGTTAATTGTAACGTTCAGGGCCTCCTAATGCCGATGGAACACTCAAATTGCGTCGAGATTCAATACATCGGCCACCAGCCGACTTGTCTCCAAGGGTCTATTGCTGCCTCGGGCACCTTATGGTCGTTCTCCTGTGAGTCTAGATTTTCGAATCCGACGCAAATATGATAGTTAATTGTAACGTTCATGGCCTCCTGATGACGACAGAACTCTCAAATTGCGTCGAGATTCAATACATCGTCCTCCAGCCGACTTGTCTCCAAGGGTCTAATGCTGCCTCGGGTACTTTATGGTCGTTCTCTTGTAAGTTTAGATTTTCGAATCCGACGCAAAAATGATAGTTAATTGTAACGTTCATGGCCTCCTAATGCCGATGGAACTCTCAAATTGCGTCGAGGTTCAATACATCGGCCTCCAGCGGACTTGTCTCCAAGGGGATATTGCTGTCTCGAGCACCGTATGAACTTCTCCTGTGAGTAGATTTTCGAATCCGACGCATAAATGATAGTTAATTGTTACGTTCAGGGCCTTCTAATGACGATGGGACACTCATTTTGCGTCGCGATCCAATACATCGTCCTCCAACCGACTTGTCTCCAAGGGTCAATAGCTGCCTCGGGCACCGTATGGTCGTTCCCCTGTGAGTTTAGATTATCGAATCCGACGCAAAAATGATAGTTAATTGTAACGTTTAGGGCCTCCTAATGACGATAGGACACTCAAATTGCGTCGAGATTCAATACATCGTCCTCCAGCCGACTTGTCTCCAACGGTCTATTGCTGCCTCGGGCACCTTATGGTCGTTCTCCTGTGAGTTTAGATTTTCGAATCCGACGAAAAACTGATTGTTAATTGTAACATTCAGGGCCTCCTAATGACGATGGAACACTCATTTTGCGTCGCGATCCAATACAACGTCCTCCAACCGACTTGTCTCCAAGGGTCAATAGCTGCCTCGGGCACCTTGTGGTCGTTCCCCTGTGAGTTTAGATTATCGAATCCGACGCAAAAATGATAGTTAATTGTAACGTTTAGGGCCTCCTAATGACGATGGGACACTCAAATTGCGTCGAGATTCAATACATCGTCCTCCAGCCGACTTGTCTCCAAGGGGATATTGCTGTCTCGGGCACAATATGATCCTTCTCCTGTGAGTCTAGATTTTCGAATCCGACGAAAAACTGATAGTTAATTGTAACATTCAGGGCCTCCTAATGACGATGGAACACTCAAATTGCGTCGCGATCCAATACATCGTCCTCCAGCCGACTTGTCTCCAAGTATCTAATGCTGCCTCGGGCACTTTATGGTCGTTCTCTTGTAAGTCTAGGTTTTCGAATCCGACGCAAAAATGATAGATAATTGTAACGTTCAGGGCCGCCTAATGACGTTGGAACACTCAAATTGCGTCGAGATTCAATACATCGGCCTCCAGCCGACTTGTCTCCAAGGGTCTATTGCTGCCTCAGGCACCTTATGGTCGTTCTCCTGTGAGTCTAGATTTTCGAATCCGACGCAAAAATGATAGTTAATTGTAACGTTCAGGGCCTCCTAATGCTGATGGAACACTCAAATTGCGTCGAAATTCAATACATCGGCCTCCAGCCGACTTGTCTCCAAGGGTATATTGCTGCCTCGGGCACCTTATGGTCGTTCTCCTGTGAGTTTAGATTATCGAATCCGACGCAAAAATGATAGTTAATTGTAACGTTCAGGGCCTCCTAATGCCGATGGAACACTCAAATTGCGTCGAGATTCAATATATCGGCCACCAGCCGACTTGTCTCCAAGGGTCTATTGCTGCCTCGGGCACCTTATGGTCGTTCTCCTGTGAGTCTAGATTTTCGAATCCAACGCAAAAATGATAGTTAATTGTAACGTTCAGGGCCATGTAATGACGATGGAACACTCAAATTCCGTCGAGATTCAATACATCGGCCTCCCGCCGACTTGCCTCCAAGGGTGATGCTGCCTCGGGCACCTTATGGTCGTTCTCCTGTGAGTCTAGATTTTCGAATCCGACGAAAAACTTATAGTTAATTGTAACATTCAGGGCCTCCTAATGACGATGGGACACTCAAATTGCGTCGAGATTCAATACATCGTCCTCCAGCCGACTTGTCTCCAAGGGGATATTGCTGTCTCGGGCACAATATGATCTTTCTCCTGTGAGTCTAGATTTTCGAATCCGACGCAAAAATGATAGTGAATTGTAACGTTCAGCGCCTCCTAATGACGATAGAAGACTCAAATTGCGTCGAGATTCAATACATCGTCCTCCAGCCGATTTGTCTCCAAGGGGATATTGCTGCCTCGGGCACCAAATGGTTCGTCTGCTGTGAGTCTAGATTTTCGAATCCTACGAAAAACTGATAGTTAATTGTATTATTCAGGGTCTCCTAATGACGATGGAACACTCAAATTGCGTCGCGATCCAATACATCGTCCTCCAGCCGACTTGTCTCCAAGGGTCTAATGCTGCCTCGGGCACTTTATGGTCGTTCTCTTGTAAGTCTAGATTTACGAATCCGACGCCAAAATGATAGTTGCAACTTTCAGGGCCGCCTAATGACGATGGAACTCTCAAATTGCGTCGAGATTCAATACATCGTCCTCCAGCCGACTTGTCTCCAAGGGTCAATTGCTGCCTCGAGCACCTTATGGTCGTTCTCCTGTGAGTCTAGATTTTCGTATCCGACGCAAAAATGATACTTAATTGTAACGTTCAGGGCCTTCTAATGACGATGGAACACTCAAATTGCGTCGAGATTCAATACATCGGCCTCCAGCCGACTTGTCTCCAAGGGTCTATTGCTGCCTCGGGCACCTTATGGTCGTTCTCCTGTGAGTCTAGATTTTTGAATTCGACGCAAAAATGAGAGTGAATTGTATCGTTCAGTGCGTCCTAATGACGATAGAAGACTCAAATTGCGTCGAGATTCAATACATCGGCCTCCAGCGGACTTGTCTCCAAGGGGATATTGCTGTCTCGAGCACCGTATGAACTTCTCCTGTGATTAGATTTTCGAATCCGACGCATAAATGATAGTTAATTGTAAGGTTCAGGGCCTTGTAATGACGTTGGAACACTCAAATTGCGTCGAGATTCAATACATCGGCCTCCAGCCGACTTGTCTCCAACGGTCAATTGCTGCCTCGGGCACCTTATGGGCGTTCTCCTGTGAGTTTAGATTTTCGAATCCGACGAAAAACTGATAGTTATTTGTAACGTTTAGGGCCACCTAATGACGATGGGACACTCAAATTGCGTCGAGATTCAATACATCGTCCTCCAGCCGACTTGTCTCCAAGGGGATATTGCTGTCTCGGGCACAATATGATCCTTCTCCTGTGAGTCTACATTTTCGAATCCGACGCAAAAATGATAGTGAATTGTAACGTTCAGCGCCTCCTAATGACGTTGGAAGACTCAAATTGCTTCGGGATTCAATACATCGTCCTCCAGCCGATTTGTCTCCAAGGGTCTATTGCTGCCTCGGGCACCAAATGGTTCGTCTGCTGTGAGTCTAGATTTTCGAATCCGAAGAGAAACTGATAGTTAATTGTAACATTCAGGGCCTCCTAATGATGTTGGAACACTCAAATTGCGTCGCGATCCAATTCATCGTCCTCCAGCCGACTTCTCTCCAAGGGTCTAATGCTGCGTCGGGCACTTTATGGTCGTTCTCTTGTAAGTCTAGATTTTCGAATCCGACGCAAAAATAATAGTTAATTGTAACGTTCAGGGCCTCCTAATGCCGATGGAACACTCAAATTGCGTCGAGATTCAATACATCGGCCACCAGCCGACTTGTCTCCAAGGGTCTATTGCAGCCTCGGGCACCTTATGGTCGTTCTCCTGTGAGTCTAGATTTTCGAATCCGACGCAATAATGATAGTTAATTGTAACGTTCAGGGCCATGTAATGACGATGGAACACTCAAATTGCGTCGAGATTCAATACATCGGCCTCCCGCCGACTTGTCTCCAAGGGTGTTGCTGCCTCGGGCACCTTATGGTCGTTCTCCTGTGAGTTTAGATTATCGAATCCGACGCAAAAATGATAGTTAATTGTAACGTTTAGGGCCTTGTAATGACGATGGGACACTGAAATTGCGTCGAGATTCAATACATCGTCCTCCAGCCGACTTGTCTCCAAGGGTCTAATGCTGCCTCGGGCACCTTATGGTCGTTCTCATGTGAGTCTAGATTTTCGAATCCGACGCAAAAATGATAGTGAATAGTAACGTTCAGCGCCTCCTGATGACGATAGAACTCTCAAATTGCGTAGAGATTCTATACATCGTCCTCCAGCCGACTTGTTTCCAAGGGTCTAATGCTGCCTCGGGCACTTTATGGTCGTTCTCTTCTAAGTCTAGATTTTCGAATCCGACGCAAAAATGATAGTTAATTGAAACGTTCATGGCCTCCTAATGCCGATGGAACTCTCAAATTGCGTCGAGATTCAATACATCGGCCACCAACGGACTTGTCTCCAAGGGGATATTGCTGTCTCGAGCACCGTATGAACTTCTCCTGTGAGTAGATTTTCGAATCCGACGCATAAATGATAGTTAATTGTAACGTTCGGGGCCTTCTAATGACGATGGGACACTCATTTTGCGTCGCGATCCAATACATCTTCCTCCAACCGACATGTCTCCAAGGGTCAATAGCTGCCTCGGGCACCGTATGGTCGTTCCAATGTGAGTTTAGATTATCGAATCCGACGCAAAAATGATAGTTAATTGTAACGTTTAGGGCCTCCTAATGACGATAGGACACTCAAATTGCGTCGAGATTCAATACATCGTCCTCCAGCCGACTTGTCTCCAAGGGGATATAGCTGTCTCGGGCACAATATGATCCTTCTCCTGTGAGGCTAGATTTTCGAATCCGACGCAAAAATGATAGTGAATTGTAACGTTCAGCGCCTCCTAATGACGATAGAAGACTCAAATTAAATCGAGATTCAATACATCGTCCTCCAGCCGATTTGTCTCCAAGGGGTATATGGCAGTCTCGAGCACCGTATGAACTTCTCCTGTGAGTAGATTTTCGAATCCGACGCGAAACTGATAGTTAATTGTAACGTTCAGGGCCTTGTAATGACGATGGAACACTCAAATCGCGTCGAGATCAATACATCGGCCTCCAGCCGACTTGTCTCCAACGGTCTATTGCTGCCTCGGGCACCTTATGGTCGTTCTCCTGTGAGTTTAGATTTTCGAATCCGACGAAAAACTGATAGTTAATTGTAACATTCAGGGCCTCCTAATGACGATGGAACACTCATTTTGCGTCGCGATCCAATACATCGTCCTCCAACCGACTTGTCTCCAAGGATCAATAGCTGCCTCGGGCACTATATGGTCGTTTCCCTGTGAGTTTAGATTATCGAATCCGACGCAAAAATGATAGTTAATTGTAACATTTAGGGCCTCCTAATGCCGATGGAACACTCAAATTGCGTCGACATTCAATACATCGGCCTCCAGCCGACTTGTCTCCAAGGTTCTATTGCTGCCTAGGGGCACCTTATGGTCGTTCTCCTGTGAGTCTAGATTTTCGAATCCGACGCAAAAATGATAGTTAATTGTAACGTTCAGGGCCTTGTAATGACGATGGAACACTCAAATTGCGTCGAGATTCTATACATCGGCCTCCAGCCGACTTGTCTCCAAGGGTCTATTGCTGCCTCGGGCACCTTATGGTCGTTCTCCTGTGAGTTTAGATTATCGAATCCGACGCAAAGGCGACGTTCAGGGCCTCCTAATGCCGATGGAACACTCAAATTGTGTCGAGATTCAATACATCGGCCTCCAGCCGACTTGTCTCCAAGGGTCTATTGCTGCCTCGGGCACCTTATGGTCGTTCTCCTGTGAGTCTAGATTTTCGAATCCGACGCAAAAATGATAGTTAATTGTAACGTTCAGGGCCTTGTAATGACGATGGAACACTCAAATTGCGTCGAGTTTCAATACATCGGCCTCCAGCCGGCTTGTCTCCAAGGGGATATCGCTGCCTCGGGCACCACATGGTCCTTCTTCTGTGAGTCTAGATTTTCGAATCCGACGCAAAAATGATAGTGAATTGTAATGTTCAGCGCCTCCTAATGACGATAGAAGACTCAAATTGCGTCGCGATCCAATACATCGTCCTCCAGCCGACTTGTCTCCAAGGGTATATTGCTGCCTCGGGCACCTTATGGTCGTTCTCCTGTGAGTCTAGATTTTCGAATCCGACGCAAAAATGATAGGTAATTGTATCGTTCAGGGCCTAGTAATGACATTGGAACACTCAAATTGCGTCGTGATTCAATACATCGGCCTCCAGCCGACTTGTCTCCAAGGGTCTATTGCTGCCTCGGGCACCTTATGGTCGTTCTCCTGTGAGTTTAGATTATCGAATCCGACGCAAAAATGATAGTTAATTATAACGTTGAGGGCCTCCTAATGCCGATGGAACACTCAAATTGCGTCGAGATTCAATACATCGGCCTCCAGCCGACTTGTCTCCAAGGGTCTATTGCTGCCTCGGACACCTTATGGTCGTTCTCCTGTGAGTCTAGATTTTCGAATCCGACGCAAAAATGATAGTTAATTGTAACGTTCAGGGCCTTGTAATGACGATGGAACACTCAAATTGCGTCGAGATTCAATACATCGGCCTCCCGCCGACTTGTCTCCAAGGGTCTATTGCTGCCTCGGGCACCTTATGGTCGTTCTCCTGTGAGTCTAGATTTTCGAATCCGACGCAAAAATGATAGTTAATTGTATCGTTCAGGGCCTTGTAATGACGATGGAACACTCAAATTGCGTCGAGATTCAATACATCGGCCTCCAGCCGACTTGTCTCCTGGGGGATATCGCTGCCTCGGGCTCCACATGGTCCTTCTCCTGTGAGTCTAGATTTTCGAATCCGACCCAAAAATGATAGTGAATTGTAACGTTCAGCGCCTCCTAATGACGATAGGAGACTCAAATTGCGTCGCGATCCAATACATCGTCCTCCAGCCGACTTGTCTCCAAGGGTCTATTGCTGCCTCGGGCACCTTATGGTCGTTCTCCTGTGAGTCTAGATTTTCGAATCCGACGCAAAAATGATAGTTAATTGTAACGTTCAGGGCCTCCTAATGCCGATGGAACACTCAAATTGCGTCGAAATTCAATACATCGGCCTCCAGCCGACTTGTCTCCAAGGGTATATTGCTGCCTCGGGCACCTTATGGTCGTTCTCCTGTGAGTTTAGATTATCGAATCCGACGCAAAAATGAGAGTTAATTGTAACGTTCAGGGCCTCCTAATGCCGATGGAACACTCAAATTGCGTCGAGATTCAATACATCGGCCTCCAGCCGACTTGTCTCCAAGGGTATATTGCTGCCTCGGGCACCTTATGGTCGATCGCCTGTGAGTCTAGATTTTCGAATCCGACGCAAAAATGATAGTTAATTGTAACGTTCAGGGCTTTGTAATGACGATTTAACACTCAAATTGCGTCGAGATTCAATACATCGGCCTCCAGCCGACTTGTCTCCATGGGTCTATTGCTGCCTCGGGCACCTTATGGTCGTTCTCCTGTGAGTTTAGATTATCGAATCCGACGCAAAAATGATAGTTAATTGTAACGTTCAGGGCCTCCTAATGCCGATGGAACACTCAAATTGCGTCGAGATTCAATACATCGGCCACCAGCCGACTTGTCTCCAAGGGTCTATTGCTGCCTCGGGCACCTTATGGTCGTTCTCCTGTGAGTCTAGATTTTCGAATCCAACGCAAAAATGATAGTTAATTGTAACGTTCAGGGCCATGTAATGACGATGGAACACTCAAATTGCGTCGAGATTCAATACATCGGCCTCCCGCCGACTTGTCTCCAAGGGTGATGCTGCCTCGGGCACCTTATGGTCGTTCTCCTGTGAGTCTAGATTTTCGAATCCGACGAAAAACTTATAGTTAATTGTAACATTCAGGGCCTCCTAATGACGATGGGACACTCAAATTGCGTCGAGATTCAATACATCGTCCTCCAGCCGACTTGTCTCCAAGGGGATATTGCTGTCTCGGGCACAATATGATCTTTCTCCTGTGAGTCTAGATTTTCGAATCCGACGCAAAAATGATAGTGAATTGTAACGTTCAGCGCCTCCTAATGACAATAGAAGACTCAAATTGCGTCGAGATTCAATACATCGTCCTCCAGCCGATTTGTCTCCAAGGGGATATTGCTGCCTCGGGCACCAAATGGTTCGTCTGCTGTGAGTCTAGATTTTCGAATCCTACGAAAAACTGATAGTTAATTGTATCATTCAGGGTCTCCTAATGACGATGAAACACTCAAATTGCGTCGCGATCCAATACATCGTCCTCCAGCCGACTTGTCTCCAAGGGTCTAATGCTGCCTCGGGCACTTTATGGTCGTTCTCTTGTAAGTCTAGATTTACGAATCCGACGCCAAAATGATAGTTGCAACTTTCAGGGTCGCCTAATGACGATGGAACTCTCAAATTGCGTCGAGATTCAATACATCGTCCTCCAGCCGACTTGTCTCCAAGGGTCTATTGCTGCCTCGGGCACCTTATGGTCGTTCTCCTGTGAGTCTAGATTTTTGAATTCGACGCAAAAATGATAGTGAATTGTATCGTTCAGCGCCTCCTAATGACGATAGAAGACTCAAATTGCGTCGCGATCCAATACATCGTCCTCCAGCCGACTTGACTCCAAGGATCTAATGCTCCCTCGGGCACTTTATGGTCGTTCTCTTGTAAGTCTAGATTTTCGAATCCGACGCAAACATGATAGTTAATTGTAACGTTCAGGGCCGCCTAATGACGATGGAACTCTTTAATTGGGTCGAGATTCAATACATCGTCCTCCAGCCGACTTGTCTCCAAGGGTCTATTGCTGCCTCGGGCACCTTATGGTCGTTCTCCTGTGAGTCTAGATTTTCGAACCCGACGCAAAAATGATAGTTAATTGTAATGTTTAGGGCCTTGTAATGACGATGGGACACTCAAATTGCGTCGAGATTCAATACATCGTCCTCCAGCCGACTTGTCTCCAAGGGTCTAATGCTGCCTCGGGCACCTTATGGTCGTTCTCTTGTAAGTCTAGATTTTCGAATCCGACGCAAAAATGATAGTTAATTCTAACGTTCATGGCCTCCTAAAGCCGATGGAACTCTCAAATTGCGTCGAGATTCAATACATCGGCCTCCAGCGGACTTGTCTCCAAGGGGATATTGCTGTCTCGAGCACCGTATGAACTTCTCCTGTGCCTAGATTTTCGAATCCGACGCATAAATGATAGTTAATTGTAAGGTTCAGGGCCTTGTAATGACGTTGGAACACTCAAATTGCGTCGGGATTCAATACATCGGCCTCCAGCCGACTTGTCTCCAACGGTCTATTGCTGCCTCGGGCACCTTATGGGCGTTCTCCTGTGAGTTTAGATTTTCGAATCCGACGAAAAACTGATAGTTAATTGTAACGTTTAGGGCCACCTAATGACGATGGGACACTCAAATTGCGTCGATATTCAATACATCGGCCACCAGCCGACTTGTCTTCAAGGGTCTATTGCAGCCTCGGGCACCTTATGGTCGTTCTCCTGTGAGTCTAGATTGTCGAATCCGACGCAATAATGATAGTTAATTGTAACGTTCAGGGCCATGTAATGACGATGGAACACTCAAATTGCGTCGAGATTCAATACATCGGCCTCCCGCCGACTTGTCTCCAAGGGTGTTGCTGCCTCGGGAACCTTATGGTCGTTTTCCTGTGAGTTTAGATTATCGAATCCGACGCAAAAATGATAGTTAATTGTAACGTTTAGGGCCTTGTAATGACGATGGGACACTCAAATTGCGTCGAGATTCAATACATCGTCCTCCAGCCGACTTGTCTCCAAGGGTCTAATGCTGCCTCGGGCACCTTATGGTCGTTCTCCTGTGAGTCTAGATTTTCGAATCCGACGCAAAAATGATAGTGAATAGTAACGTTCAGCGCCTCCTGATGACGATTGAACTCTCAAATTGCGTCGAGATTCTATACATCTTCCTCCAGCCGTCTTGTTTCCAAGGGTCTAATGCTGCCTCGGGCACTTTATGGTCGTTCTCTTCTAAGTCTAGATTTTCGAATCCGACGCAAAAATGATAGTTAATTGTAACGTTCATGGCCTCCTAATGCCGATGGAACTCTCAAATTGCGTCGAGATTCAATACATCGGCCACCAACGGACTTGTCTCCAAGGGGATATTGCTGTCTCGAGCACCGTATGAACTTCTCCTGTGAGTAGATTTTCGAATCCGACGCATAAATGATAGTTAATTGTAACGTTCGGGGCCTTCTAATGACGATGGGACACTCATTTTGCGTCGCGATCCAATACATCGTCCTCCAACCGACATGTCTCCAAGGGTCAATAGCTGCCTCGGGCACCGTATGGTCGTTCCCCTGTGAGTTTAGATTATCGAATCCGATGCAAAAATGATAGTTAATTGTAACGTTTAGGGCCTCCTAATGACGATAGGACACTCAAATTGCGTCGAGATTCAATACATCGTCCTCCAGCCGACTTGTCTCCAAGGGGATATTGCTGTCTCGGGCACAATATGATCCTTCTCCTGTGAGGCTAGATTTTCGAATCCGACGCAAAAATGATAGTGAATTGTAACGTTCAGCGCCTCCTAATGACGATAGAAGACTCAAATTGAGTCGAGATTCAATACATCGTCCTCCAGCCGATTTGTCTCCAAGGGGTATATGGCAGTCTCGAGCACCGTATGAACTTCTCCTGTGAGTAGATTTTCGAATCCGACGCGAAACTGATAGTTAATTGTAACGTTCAGGGCCTTGTAATGACGATGGAACACTCAAATTGCGTCGAGATCAATACATCGGCCTCCAGCCGACTTGTTTCCAACGGTCTATTGCTGCCTCGGGCACCTTATGGTCGTTCTCCTGTGAGTTTAGATTTTCGAATCCGACGAAAAACTGATAGTTAATTGTAACATTCAGGGCCTCCTAATGACGATGGAACACTCATTTTGCGTCGCGATCCAACACATCGTCCTCCAACCGACTTGTCTCCAAGGATCAATAGCTGCCTCGGGCACCATATGGTCGTTCCCCTTTGAGTTTAGATTATCGAATCCGACGCAAAAATGATAGTTAATTGTAACATTTAGGGCCTCCTAATGACGATGGAACACTCAAATTGCGTCGCGATCCAATACATCGTCCTCCAGCCGACTTGTCTCCAAGGATCTAATGCTGCCTCGGGCACTTTATGGTCGTTCTCTTGTAAGTCTAGATTTTCGAATCCGACGCAAAAATAATAGTTAATTGTAACGTTCAGGGCCGCCTAATGACGTTGGAACTCTCAAATTGCGTCGAGATTCAATACATCGTCCTCCAGCCGACTTGTCTCCAAGGGTCTATTGCTGCCTCGGGCACCTTATGGTCGTTCTCCTGTGAGTCTAGATTTTCGAATCCGACGCAAAAATGATAGTTAATTGTATCGTTCAGGGCCTTGTAATGACGATGGAACACTCAAATTGCGTCGAGATTCAATACATCGGCCTCCAGCCGACTTGTCTCCAAGGGTCTATTGCTGCCTCGGGCACCTTATGGTCGTTCTCCTGTGAGTCTAGATTTTCGAATCCGACGCAAAAATGATAGTTAATTGTAACGTTCGAGGGCCTCCTAATGCCGATGGAACACTCAAATTGCGTCGACATTCAATACATCGGCCTCCAGCCGACTTGTCTCCAAGGGTCTATTGCTGCCTAGGGGCACCTTATGGTCGTTCTCCTGTGAGTCTAGATTTTCGAATCCGACGCAAAAATGATAGTTAATTGTAACGTTCAGGGCCTTGTAATGACGATGGAACACTCAAATTGCGTCGAGATTCAATACATCGGCCTCCAGCCGACTTGTCTCCAAGGGTCTATTGCTGCATCGGGCACCTTATGGTCGTTCTCCTGTGAGTTTAGATTATCGAATCCGACGCAAAAATGATAGTTAATTATAACGTTCAGGGCCTCCTAATGCCGATGGAACACTCAAATTGTGTCGAGATTCAATACATCGGCCTCCAGCCGACTTGTCTCCAAGGGTCTATTGCTGCCTCGGGCACCTTATGGTCGTTCTCCTGTGAGTCTAGATTTTCGAATCCGACGCAAAAATGATAGTTAATTGTAACGTTCAGGGCCTTGTAATGACGATGGAACACTCAAATTGCGTCGAGTTTCAATACATCGGCCTCCAGCCGACTTGTCTCCAAGGGGATATCGCTGCCTCGGTCACCACATGGTCCTTCTCCTGTGAGTCTAGATTTTCGAATCCGACGCAAAAATGATAGTGAATTGTAATGTTCAGCGCCTCCTAATGACGATAGAAGACTCAAATTGCGTCGCGATCCAATACATCGTCCTCCAGCCGACTTGTCTCCAAGGGTATATTGCTGCCTCGGGCACCTTATGGTCGTTCTCCTGTGAGTCTAGATTTTCGAATCCGACCCAAAGATGATAGTTAATTGTAACGTTCAGGGCCTTGTAATGACGATGGAACACTCAAATTGCGACGAGATTCAATACATCGGCCTCCCGCCGACTTGTCTCCATGGGTCTATTGCTGCCTCGGGCACCTTATGGTCGTTCTCCTGTGAGTTTAGATTATCGAATCCGACGCAAAAATGATAGTTAATTGTAACGTTCAGGGCCTCCTAATGCCGATGGAACACTCAAATTGCGTCGAGATTCAATACATCGGCCTCCAGCCGACTTGTCTCCAAGTGTATATTACTGCCTCGGGCACCTTATGGTCGTTCTCCTGTGAGTCTAGATTTTCGAATCCGACGAAAAACTGATAGTTAATTGTAACATTCAGGGCCTCCTAATGACGAAGGAACACTCAAATTGCGTCGCGATCCAATACATCGTCCTCCAGCCGACTTGTCTCCAGGATCTAATGCTGCCTCGCGCACTTTATGGTCGTTCTCTTGTAAGTCTAAATTTTCGAATCCGACGCAAAAATGATAGTTAATTGTAACGTTCATGGCCGCCTAATGACGTTGGAACTCTCAAATTGCGTCGAGATTCAATACATCGTCCTCCAGCCGACTTGTCTCCAAGGGTCTATTGCTGCCTCGGGCACCGTATGGTCGTTCCCCTGTGAGTTTAGATTATCGAATCCGACGCAAAAATGATAGTTAATTGTAACTTTAGGGCCTCCTAATGACGATGGGACACTCACATTGCGTCAAGATTCAATACATCGTCCTCCAGCCGACTTGTCTCCAAGGGGATATTGCTGTCTCGGGCACAATATGATCGTTCTCCTGTGAGTCTAGATTTTCGAATCCGACGCAAAAATGATAGTGAATTGTAACGTTCAGCGCCTCCTAATGACGATAGAAGACTCAAATTGCTTCGGGATTCAATACATCGTCCTCCAGCCGATTTGTCTCCAAGGGGATATTGCTGCCTCGGGCACCAAATGGTTCATCTGCTGTGAGTCTAGATTTTCGAATCCGACGAAAAACTGATAGTTAATTGTAACATTCAGGGCCTCCTAATGACTATGGAACACTCAAATTGCGTCGCGATCCAATACATCGTCCTCCAGCCGACTTGTCTCTAAGGATCTAATGCTGCCTCGGGCACTTTATGGTCGTTCTCTTGTAAGTCTAGATTTACGAATCCGACGCAAAAATGATAGTTAATTGTAACGTTCAGGGCCGCCTAATGACGTTGGAACTCTCAAATTGCATCGAGATTCAATACATCGTCCTCCAGCCGACTTGTCTCCAAGGGTCTATTGCTGCCTCGGACACCTTATGGTCGTTCTCCTGTGAGTCTAGATTTTCGAATCCGACGCAAAAATGATAGTTAATTGTAACGTTCAGGGCCTTGTAATGACGATGGAACACTCAAATTGCGTCGAGATTCAATACATCGGCCTCCAGCCGACTTGTCTCCAAGGGTCTATTGCTGCCTCGGGCACCTTATGGTCGTTGTCCTGTGAGTTTAGATTATCGAATCCGACGCAAAAATGATAGTTAATTATAACGTTCAGGGCCTCCTAATGCCGATGGAACACTCAAATTGTGTCGAGATTCAATACATCGGTCTCCAGCCGACTTGTCTCCAAGGGTCTATTGCTGCCTCGGGCACCTTATGGTCGTTCTCCTGTGAGTCTAGATTTTCGAATCCGACGCAAAAATGATAGTTAATTGTAACGTTCAGGGCCTTGTAATGACGATGGAACACTCAAATTGCGTCGAGATTCAATACATCGGCCTCCAGCCGACTTGTCTCGAAGGGGATATCGCTTCCTCGGGCACCACATGGTCCTTCTCCTGTGAGTCTAGATTTTCGAATCCGACGCAAAAATGATAGTTAATTGTAACGTTCAGCGCCTCCTAAGGACGATAGAAGACTCAAATTGCGTCGCGATCCAATACATCGTCCTCCAGCCGACTTGTCTCCAAGGGTCTATTGCTGCCTCGGGCACCTTATGGTCGTTCTCCTGTGAGTCTAGATTTTCGAATCCGACGAAAAACTGATAGTTAAATATAACGTTTAGGGCCACATAATGACGATGGGACACTCAAATTGCGTCGATATTCAATACATCGGCCACCAGCCGACTTGTCTCCAAGGGTCTATTGCAGCCTCGGGCACCTTATGGTCGTTCTCCTGTGAGTCTAGATTTTCGAATCCGACGCAATAATGATAGTTAATTGTAACGTTCAGGGCCATGTAATGACGATGGAACACTCAAATTGCGACGAGATTCAATACATCGGCCTCCCGCCGACTTGTCTCCATGGGTCTATTGCTGCCTCGGGCACCTTATGGTCGTTCTCCTGTGAGTTTAGATTATCGAATCCGACGCAAAAATGATAGTTAATTGTAACGTTCAGGGCCTCCTAATGCCGATGGAACACTCAAATTGCGTCGAGATTCAATACATCGGCCTCCAGCCGACTTGTCTCCAAGTGTATATTACTGCCTCGGGCACCTTATGGTCGTTCTCCTGTGAGTCTAGATTTTCGAATCCGACGCAAAAATGATAGTGAATACTAACGTTCAGGGCCTCCTAATGACGATGGAACACTCAAATTGCGTCGACATTTAATACATCCGCCTCCAGCCGACTTGTCTCCGAGGGTCTATTGCTGCCTCGGGCACCTTATGGTCGTTCTGCTGTGAGTCTAGATTTTCGAATCCGACGCAAAAATGATAGTTAATTGTAACGTTCATGGCCTCCTAATGCCGATGGAACTCTCAAATTGCGTCGAGATTCAATACATCGGCCTCCAGCGGACTTGTCTCCAAGGGGATATTGCTGTCTCGAGCACCGTATGAACTTCTCCTGTGAGTAGATTTTCGAATCCCACGCATGAATGATAGTTAATTGTAACGTTCAGGGCCTTCTAATGACGATGGGACACTCATTTAAATCGCGATCCAATACATCGTCCTCCAACCGACTTGTCTCCAAGGGTCTATTGCTGCCTCGGGCACCTTATGGTCGTTCTCCTGTGAGTCTAGATTTTCGAATCCGACGCAAAAATGATAATTAATTGTAACGTTCAGGGCCTTGTAATGACGATGGAACACTCAAATTGCGTCGAGATTCAATACATCGGCCTCCAGCCGACTTGTCTCCAAGGGTCTATTGCTGCCTCGGGCACCTTATGGTCGTTCTCCTGTGAGTCTAGATTTTCGAATCCGACGCAAAAATGATAGTTAATTGTAACGTTCAGGGCCTCCTAATGACGATGGAACACTCAAATTGCGTCGACATTTAATACATCCGCCTCCAGCCGACTTGTCTCCGAGGGTCTATTGCTGCCTCGGGCACCTTATGGTCGTTCTGCTGTGAGTCTAGATTTTCGAATCCGACGCAAAAATGATAGTTAATTGTAACGTTCAGGGCCTTGTAATGACGATGGAACACTCAAATTGCGTCGAGATTCAATACATCGGCCTCCAGCCGACTTGTCTCCAAGGGTCTATTGCTGCCTCCGGCACCTTATGGTCGTTCTCCCGTGAGTTTAGATTATCGAATCCGACGCAAAAATGATAGTTAATTATAACGTTCAGGGCCTCCTAATGCCGATGGAACACTCAAATTGTGTCGAGATTCAATACATCGGCCTCCAGCCGACTTGTCTCCAAGGGTCTATTGCTGCCTCGGGCACCTTATGGTCGTTCTCCTGTGAGTCTAGATTTTCGAATCCGACGCAAAAATGATAGTTAATTGTAACGTTCAGGGCCTTGTAATGACGATGGAACACTCAAATTGCGTCGAGATTCAATACATCGGCCTCCAGCCGACTTGTCTCCAAGGGGATATCGATGCCTCGGGCACCACATGGTCCTTCTCCTGTGAGTCTAGATTTTCGAATCCGACGCAAAAATGATAGTGAATTGTAACGTTCAGCGCCACCTAATGACGATAGAAGACTCAAATTGCGTCGCCATCCAATACATCGACCTCCAGCCGACTTGTCTCCAAGGGTCTGTTGCTGCCTCGGGCACCTTATGGTCGTTCTCCTGTGAGTCTAGATTTTCGAATCCGACGCAAAAATGATAGTTAATTGTAACGTTCAGGGCCTTGTAATGACGATGGAACACTCAAATTGCGTCGAGATTCAATACATCGGCCTCCAGCCGACTTGTCTCCATGGGTATATTGCTGCCTCGGGCACCTTATGGTCGTTCTCCTGTGAGTTTAGATTATCGAATCCGACGCAAAAATTATAGTTAATTGTAACGTTCAGGGCCTCCTAATGCCGATGGAACACTCAAATTGCGTCGAGATTCAATACATCGGCCACCAGCCGACTTGTCTCCAAGGGTCTATTGCTGCCTCGGGCACCTTATGGTCGTTCTCCTGTGAGTCTAGATTTTCGAATCCGACGCAAAAATGATAGTTAATTGTAACGTTCAGGGCCATGTAATGACGATGGAACACTCAAATTGCGTCGAGATTCAATACATCGGCCTCCCGCCGACTTGCTCCAACGGTGATGCTGCCTCGGGCACCTTATGGTCGTTCTCCTGTGAGTCTAGATTTTCGAATCCGACGAAAAACTGATAGTTAATTGTAACATTCAGGGCCTCCTAATTACGAAGGAACACTCAAATTGCGTCGCGATCGAATACAGCGTCCTCCAGCCGACTTGTCTCCAAGGATCTAATGCTGCCTCGGGCACCTTATTGTCGTTCTCCTGTGAGTCTAGATTTTCGAATCCGACGCAAAAATGATAGTTAATTGTAACGTTCAGGGCCATGTAATGACGATGGAACACTCATATTGCGTCGAGATTCAATACATCGGCCTCCAGCCGACTTGTCTCGAAGGGGATATCGCTGCCTCGGGCACCACATGGTCCTTCTCCTGTGAGTCTAGATTTTCGAATCCGACGCAAAAATGATAGTTAATTGTAACGTTCAGCGCCTCCTAATGACGATAGAAGACTCAAATTGCGTCGCGATCCAATACATCGTCCTCCAGCCGACTTGTCTCCAAGGGTCAATAGCTGCCTCGGGCACCGTATGGTCGTTCCCCTGTGAGTTCAGATTATCGAATCCGACGCAAAAATGATAGTGAATTGTAACGTTCAGCGCCTCCTAATGACGACAGAAGACTCAAATTGCGTCGAGATTCAATACATCGTCCTCCAGCCGATTTGTCTCCAAGGGGTATACTGCTGTCTCGAGCACCGTATGAACTTCTCCTGTGAGTAGATTTTCGAATTTGACGCAAAATTGATAATTAATTGTAACGTTCAGGGCCTTGTAATGACGATGGAACACTCAAATTGCGTCGAGATCAATACATCGGCCTCCAGCCGATTTGTCTCCAACGGTCTACTGCTGCCTCGGGCACCTTATGGTCGTTCTCCTGTGAGTTTAGATTTTCGAATCCGACGAAAAACTGATAGTTAATTGTAACATTCAGGGCCTCCTAATGACGAAGGAACACTCATTTTGCGTCGCGATCCAATACATCGTCCTCCAACCGACTTGTCTCCAAGGGTCAATAGCTGCCTCGGGCACCGTATGGTCGTTCCCCTGTGAGTTTAGATTATCGAATCCGACGCAAAAATTATAGTTAATTGTAACGTTTAGGGCTTCCTAATGACGATGGGACACTCAAATTGCGTCGAGATTCAATACATCGTCCTCCAGCCGACTTGTCTCCAAGGGGATATTGCTGTCTCGGGCACCTTATGGTCGTTCTCCTGTGAGTCTAGATTTTCGAATCCGATGAAAAACTGATAGTTAATTGTAACATTCAGGGCCTCCTAATGACGATGGAACACTCAAATTGCGTCGCGATCCAATACATCGTCCTCCAGCCGACTTGCCTCCATGGATCTAATGCTGCCTCGGGCACATTATGGTCGTTCTCTTGTAATTCTAGATTTTCGAATCCGACGCAAAAATGATAGTTAATTGTAACGTTCAGGGCCGCCTAACGACGTTGGAACTCTCAAATTGCGTCGAGATTCAATACATCGTCCTCCAGCCGACTTGTCTCCAAGGGTCTATTGCTGCCTCGGGCACATTATGGTCGTTCTCCTGTGAGTCTAGTTTTCGAATCCGACGCAAAAATGATAGTTAATTGTAACGTTCAGGGCCTTGTACTGACGATGGAACACTCAAATTGCGTCGAGATTCAATACATCGGCCTCCAGCCGACTCGTCTCCAAGGGTCTATTGCTGCCTCGGGCACCTTATGGTCGTTCTCCTGTGAGTCTAGATTTTCGAATCCGACGCAAAAATGATAGTTAATTGTAACTTTCAGGGCCTCCTAATGCCGATGGAACACTCAAATTGCGTTGACATTCAATACATCGGCCTCCAGCCGACTTGTCTCCAAGGGTCTATTGCTGCCTAGGGCACCTTATGGTCGTTCTCCTGTGAGTCTAGATTTTCGAATCCGACGCAAAAATGATAGTTAATTGTAACGTTCAGGGCCTTGTAATGACGATGGAACACTCAAATTGCGTCGAGATTCAATACATCGGCCTCCAGCCGACTTGTCTCCAAGGGTCTATTGCTGCCTCGGGCATCTTATGGTCGTTCTCCTGTGAGTTTAGATTATCGAATCCGACGCAAAAATTATAGTTAATTGTAACGTTCAGGGCCTCCTAATGCCGATGGAACACTCAAATTGTGTCTAGATTCAATACATCGGCCACCAGCCGACTTGTCTCCAAGGGTCTATTGCTGCCTCGGGCACCTTATGGTCGTTCTCCTGTGAGTCTAGATTTTCGAATCCGACGCAAAAATGATAGTTAATTGTAACGTTCAGGGCCATGTAATGACGATGGAACACTCAAATTGCGTCGAGATTCAATACATCGTCCTCCCGCCGACTTGCTCCAACGGTGATGCTGCCTCGGGCACCTTATGGTCGTTCTCCTGTGAGTCTAGATTTTCGAATCCGACGAAAAACTGATAGTTAATTGTAACATTCAGGGCCTCCTAATTACGAAGGAACACTCAAATTGCGTCGCGATCGAATACATCGTCCTCCAGCCGACTTGTCTCCAAGGATCTAATGCTGCCTCGGGCACCTTATTGTCGTTCTCCTGTGAGTCTAGATTTTCGAATCCGACGCAAAAATGATAGTTAATTGTAACGTTCAGGGCCATGTAATGACGATGGAACACTCATATTGCGTCGAGATTCAATACATCGGCTTCCAGCCGACTTGTCTCGAAGGGGATATCGCTGCCTCGGGCACGACATGGTCCTTCTCCTGTGAGTCTAGATTTTCGAATCCGACGCAAAAATGATAGTTAATTGTAACGTTCAGCGCCTCCTAATGACGATAGAAGACTCATATTGCGTCGCGATCCAATACATCGTCCTCCAGCCGACTTGTCTCCAAGGGTCAATAGCTGCCTCGGGCACCGTATGGTCGTTCCCCTGTGAGTTCAGATTATCGAATCCGACGCAAAAATGATAGTGAATTGTAACGTTCAGCGCCACCTAATGACGATAGAAGACTCAAATTGCGTCGCGATCCAATACATGGACCTCCAGCCGACTTGTCTCCAAGGGTCTGTTGCTGCCTCGGGCACCTTATGGTCGTTCTCCTGTGAGTCTAGATTTTCGAATCCGACGCAAAAATGATAGTTAATTGTAACGTTCAGGGCCTTGTAATGACGATGGAACACTCAAATTGCGTCGAGATTCAATACATCGGCCTCCAGCCGACTTGTCTCCATGGGTCTATTGCTGCCTCGGGCACCTTATGGTCGTTCTCCTGTGAGTTTAGATTATCGAATCCGACGCAAAAATGATAGTTAATTGTAACGTTCAGGGCCATGTAATGACGATGGAACACTCAAATTGCGTCGAGATTCAATACATCGGCCTCCCGCCGACTTGCTCCAACGGTGATGCTGCCTCGGGCACCTTATGGTCGTTCTCCTGTGAGTCTAGATTTTCGAATCCGACGAAAAACTGATAGTTAATTGTAACATTCAGGGCCTCCTAATTACGAAGGAACACTCAAATTGCGTCGCGATCGAATACATCGTCCTCCAGCCGACTTGTCTCCAAGGAACTAATGCTGCCTCGGGCACCTTATTGTCGTTCTCCTGTGAGTCTAGATTTTCGAATCCGACGCAAAAATGATAGTTAATTGTAACGTTCAGGGCCATGTAATGACGATGGAACACTCATATTGCGTCGAGATTCAATACATCGGCCTCCAGCCGACTTGTCTCCAAGGGGATATCGATGCCTCGGGCACCACATGGTCCTTCTCCTGTGAGTCTAGATTTTCGAATCCGACGCAAAAATGATAGTGAATTGTAACGTTCAGCGCCACCTAATGACGATAGAAGACTCAAATTGCGTCGCGATCCAATACATCGTCCTCCAGCCGACTTGTCTCCAAGGGTCAATAGCTGCCTCGGGCACCGTATGGTCGTTCCCCTGTGAAT